>NC_044277.2:74319995-83774082 GCF_004027225.2 Strigops habroptila
AAGCGAAGAACGATGAGAACGTGCCATTACTATATGCAACAGCACCTGAACAAGAGTTACTACTACGTGGGTCAGAGGAAGAGGAAGAAGAAGAAGAGGTCACTTCTCGACCCCGGACCTCAACCGAACTACGGAATATGCGAAAAGATTTCACCCGTCTTCCAGGGAGCACATTCACCTGGTTGCTCCGGTGCTGGGACAATGGGGCCGACGGTCATGACTAGAAGGTAGGGAAGCCAAGCAGCTGGATCACTTGCTAAGGAAGGAGGAATTGACAAAGCGATTGCAAGAGAGAAGCGAGCCCTCAGTCTTTTGGAGGCGGCTCCTGGCAGCTGTGAAGGAAGGGTTTCCCTACAAAGACGATATTAATCGCTCAGCCAACTGGACCACGATAGAGAAAGGCATCCAGTCCCTGAGGGAATCAGCCATTATAGAGATGATCTATCGTAGGCCGGATTCCAGGAACACATCCGTAGACCGTAAGGGGCCCTGCCTCCAGCCAGGTGGAGGAGAGGGATAATCGGTGTTACTGGACTGTGTGGATCAGATGGCCTGGCACATCAGTCCCACCAGAAGTATAAGGCTCTAGTAGATACCGGTGCACAGTGTACTCTGATCCATCAAGGTATCAAGGGGTGAAACCCATTTCTATTTCTGGAGTGACAGGAGGATCCCAAGCGTTAACTATGCTGGAAGCTGAATCAGCCTGACTGGGAGGAAGTGGCAAAAGCACCCCATTGTAACTGGTCCAGGGGCTCCATGCATCTTGGCATAGACTATCTCAGGAAGGGTATTTCAAAGACCCAAAAGGGTATAGATGGCTTTTGGTATCGCTGCCTTGGAGACAGGGAAATTAAGCAGCTGTCCACCTTACCCGGTCTCTCAGGGATCCTTCTGTTGTGGGGTTGCTGAAGGTCGAAGAACAAAAAGTGCCAATTGCGACCACAACAGTGCACCGGCGGCAATATCGCACCAACCGAGACTCCTTGATTCCCATCCATAAGCTGATCCGCAGACTGGAGAGCCAAGGAGTGATCAGCAGGACCGCTCACCCTTTAATAGCCCATATGGCCAGTGCAAAAGTCTAATGGAGAGTGGAGATTAAAGTAGACTATCGTGGCCTGAACGAAGTCACACACCATTGAGTGCTGCCGTACGCGGACATGTTAGAACTTCAGTATGAACTGGAGTCAAAGGCAGCCAAGTGGTATGCCACAATTGACATTGCCAATGCATTTTCTCTCACATCCTTTGGCAGCAGAATGCAGGCCACAGTTTGCTTTCACTTGTAGGGCGTCCAGTACACTTGGAACCGACTGCCCCAGGGGTGGAAACACAGCCCTACCATCTGCCATGGATTGATCCAGACTGCACTGGAACAGGGGCAAGCTCCAGAACACCTGCAATACATTGATGACATCATCGTGTGGGGTGATACAGCGGAAGAAGTTTTTGAGAAAGGGAGGAAAATAATCCAAATCCTGCTGAAGGCCGGTTTTGCCATAAAACGGAATAAGGTCAAGGAACCTGCACAGGAGATTCAATTTTTGGGAATAAAATGGCAAGATGGACGCCGCCAGATCCCACAGCAACGTGATCAACAAGATAACAGCAATGTCTCCACCAACTAACAAGAAAGAAACACAAGCTTTCTTAGGTGTTGTGGGTTCTGGAGAATGCACATCCCAAATTACAGTCTGATTGTAAGCCCTCTCTACCCACGTGCCCGGAAGAAGAATGATTTCAAATGGGGCCCTGAGCAACAACAAGCCTTTGAACAAATTAAACGAGAAATAGTTCATGGCAGTAGCCCTTGGACAGTCCGGGCCGGCCAGATGTGAAAAATGTGCTCTATACCGCAGCTGGGGAGAATGGTCCTACTGGAGCCTCTGGCAGAAAGCTCCAGGGAGACTCGAGGTCGACCCCTTGGCTTTTGGAGTCGGGGATATAAAGGATCCGAGGCCAGCTACACTCCCACTGAAAAAGAGATACTGGCAGCCTATGAAGGGGTTCGAGCTGCCTCAGAAGTGATTGGAACTGAAGCGCAGCTCCTCCTGGCACCCCGGTTGCCTGTGCTGGGCTGGATGTTCAAAAGGCAGGGTCTCCTCACACATCAATGCAACTGATGCTACATGGAGTAAGTGGGCTGCACTAATTACACAACGAGCTCGAATAGGAAATCCCAGTCGTCCAGGAATTCTAGAAGTCATCATGGACTGGCCAGAGGGCAAAGATTTTGGGATGTCACCAGAAGAGGAGGTGACGCGTGCTGAAGAGGCCCCACCATATAATGAACTGTCAGAGAGTGAAAAGCAATATGCCTTGTTTACTGATGGGTCCTACCGTATTGTGGGAAAGCATCGGAGATGGAAGGCAGCTGTGTGGAGTCCCCTGCGACAAGTTGCAGAAACTCCTGAGGGAGAGGGTGAATCGAGTCAATTTGCAGAGGTGAAAGCCATCCAGCTGGCCTTGGACATTGCTGAACGAGAAAAATGGCCAGTACTTTATCTCTATACTGACTCATGGATGGTGGCAAATGCCCTGTGGGGGTGGTTGCAGCAATGGAAGCAGAGCAACTGGCAACGCAAAGTAAACCCATCTGGGCTGCTGCATTGTGGCAAGATATCGCTGCTCGGTGCAGAACCTGGTGGTGAAGGTACGCCACGTAGATGCTCATGTACCCAAGAGTCGGGCCACTGAGGAACACCAGAATAACCAGCAAGTGGATAAAGCTGCTAAGATTAAAGTGGCTCAGATGGACTTGGATTGGCAACATAAGGGTGAATTATTTTTAGCCCGGTGGGCCCATGACACCTCAGCCATCAAGGCAGAGATGCAACATATAGATGGGCTCGTGATCGAGGGGTGGACTTAACGATGGACACTATTGCCCAGGTTATTCACAAATGTGAAACATGTGGTGCAATTAAGCAAGCCAAGCGGTTAAAGCCTCTCTGGTATGGAGGACGATGGCTGAAGTACAAATATGGGGAGGCTGGCAGATTGACTATATCACACTCCCACCAACCCGCCAGGGCAAGCGCTATGTGCTTACCATGGTGGAAGCAACCACCGGCTGGCTGGAAACATACGCTGTGTCCCATGCCACTGCCCGGAACACTATCCTGGGCCTGAGAAACAAGTCTTGTGGCGACACGGCACCCAGAGAGAATTGAGTCAGACAATGGGACTCATTTCCGGAACAACCTCATAGACACTTGGGCCAAAGAGCATGGCATTGAGTGGGTATACCACATCCCCTACCATGCACCAGCCTCTGGGAAAATCGAACGGTACAATGGGCTGTTAAAAACTACACTGAGAGCAATGGGTGGTGGGACTTTCAAACACTGGGATACACATTTACCAAAAGCCACCTGGTTGGTCAACAGTAGGGGATCTGCCAACAGGGCTGGCCCAGCCCAATCAGAACTTTTACGTACTGTAGAGGGGGATAAAGTTCCTGTGGTGCACATAAAGAATTTGTTGGGAAGACAGTCTGGGTTATTCCTGCTTCAGGTAAAGGCAAACCCACTCGTGGGGTTGCTTTTGCTCAGGGACCTGGATATACTTGGTGGGTAATGCGGGAAGATGGGGAAGTCCGATCGTGTACCTCAAGGGGATTTGATTTTGGGGGAAAACAGCCAATGAACTCAATTGTACGCTGTTGCCTGCTCTATAACACTTTTATAGCCCACCAGCTAGATATCTGCAGGTCACCAGCCATTGACCCTGACTTCCCTCCGATCATCACCTCAACAAAGAATGAATTTTGAGGAAACCAGACGAGCTCAGCAGTGACCAGATGAGTTTGGCGGTATCATCAGCAGGCAACAACCCAACACTACGTCCCGTCCCTCCTGCCCTGAAAGACTATTACAAGAGATGGAGCCTGACATCATGGACTGGATGAGTTCAGCAATTTTACAGGGATTGGTCCATGGACTAGGGAATGATATCTTTCTCTGTGTGTGGGTGTGGGTGTATATATATGTGTATATATGGGACAGGGGTGATGGTGTGCTGAGAGATGTGGGATCTGAGCATGACGTGAATGGTATGGAATAAGGGGTGGATACTGTCCTGGGTTCAGCTATAGCAGTCATTTTTCTCCTGCTTAGTAGCTGGTGCAGTGCTGTGTTTTTTAACTTTCAGCCTGGGAACAACGCTGATAACACCGATGTTTTTAGTTGTTGCTAAGTAATGTTTATTCCAACCAAGGACTTTCTCAGTCTCATGCTTTGCCAGGGAGGAGGGGAAGCCGGGAGGAAGCAGAGACAGGACACCTGACCCAAACTAGCCAAAGGGGTATTCCATACCACAGCACGTCATGCCCAGTATATAAACCGGGGGGAGTTACCCGGAAGGCCCTGATCACTGCTCGGGTCGGGCTGGGTATCGGTCGGCGGGTGGTGAGCAATTGTATCCTCTCCCCTTGTTATTTCACTAATTGTTATTATCATTGGTGGTAGCAGTAGTGGTTTTGTGTTATACCTTAGTTGCGGGACTGCTCTTATCTCAACCCGTGGGAGTTACATTCTTCCCATTCTCCTTCCCCATCCCTCCGGGAGCGGGGGAGGAGGAAGGGGGTGGGGGGGAGTGAGCGAGCGGCTGTGTGGTTCTGAGTTACCGGCTGGGCTCAAACCACGACAGGATTTCCTGTTCGGAGACACAGCTGGTTTTGGCTCCGTCTGGTTATGAGTAACATTGCTGTTGAAGTGCTTAAGCTCGACTGGCAATAGGAAGATACAATTGAATTTGTAGTACCTGCGCTTTTGTAAATGGATGTATATTTGCATTGGGAAAGTATGGATTGTATGTACTTTTTGTGTGACGACAACTCTCAATTCCCTAGGACCTGACTGGGATTTTCTTTTATTCTCAGCTTCATCCACAGATGATCAGATAGACAGTTATGAACAAAATCACTCTGAAACTGCTGGGTTAAAACCTTTTTTGGACCTGCTTGACTTTAAAAAAATAATTTTAAGAATTATTATTTAATTAATAGGTACCATTAATTTCCTAAGAAATTTGGCCTTTTCAATATGTCAGTTTTTCATATAAAATTACATAAAAAGGTAAAATTTCAATTGAATTCAGTTGTCTGTGTCAGTCACAAATGATCAGCACTCTTATTCAAGGTACAGTAAGGGGACTGCATTATTTAATAATAAAACTTTATTAAAGTGTTCCTGATTAATAAGCCTGTTGAAGTTTTACTCAACTCAAAGGAAAAACATAATGAAAATACTAAGAAGGTGAGAGAGAATGTGGCTGATTATTCCTATCAAATCTGAATTAAAGAGGGTTTGGGGTTTTTATGTGGGGTTTTGGTTTTTGTGGGTTTAGGGGTTTTCTAACTTTTTGGTATATTGTTGTTTGGAAGACAAATGGCCAGAAGTTGAAACTAAATTTAGTGTAATGTAAAAATTGCTCGTTTCGGCATCCAGTAAGTTTGGTGGTATAGCTTCATATCCCGTACATGCACAGGCTATACAAAGAGGTGAATGTTCTGAAATTATTTATTTCTAAACACTAATCCCATGAAAGAAAGTAATCTCAATCGATCTTCAAGTGACCCAGTCTTACGAGCAGTACAGTGTAAAGTCTGCTGCAAATTACAGTCTAGTTTTAATAGTTCAAAACACTTTTATCGCTGTTAGTGTCAACTGAAATGCCAAGCCATTCTCAGAATGTATCCCTTAACACATTTAGAGCTGCAAAAGCATTTGGGATTAAGGTATAACACACAACCTAAGGGTATAACACTATGTTATACCTTTAGGATTCTTACTCCTTTCAATAGTACTTGTGTATTGAATAAATCCATCTCAACAATAAAGACCACCCTGCAAAAGGCAGTAGAAATCTTGCTGCAGATTCAGAAAATTATGCTGTTTGAAGTTAGTGAAACCTTGTTATACCGATTATCCTTTTATTTACTCCAGTTATGTGTGAGTTTTACTTCATATTTTTCTATAGTTTAAAAGACTGTCAGAGTTCAAGGAACCAGTAAATTGAGCATCTAGTTAGACCTCATATTGCATAGGACTGAGATATTACCTACCCTGAAAGTGAACTGAATGAGTTGGCATATCTTACAATTACGGAGTGCTGGTTCATCTTTGAACCTATTCTCTAATACAGTTAGTCAGTATGAGGAAAGACGAAGCTAAATTTGCATGGCTGTTATGCTCCATGAACATCATGTTCTGAAAGTCACACACTTCTGCTTTTTTCAATCAGCATGGCTTTAAGTTATGAAGACTGTTGATCTGGTTTACCAGTACTCATGAGGCTAGTGTTTCATCTGACACCTATTCAGATCCTTTTTCTCAGTTTCATTTGATAGTTACAAGCTATCAAATGTTGTGCTGGTAACACATTTACCTGTTGTTGTGAAAACCCAAACCACTGAAGCTGCGTGGGTATACAACAGTCAGCAAGGATTCCTTGCAAGAATTTTCCTGCTCTTAGTCTTCTTACGTGGCATGTACATTGATGTTTTAGTGTACAAGAGGACACTTTGTAATATTCCTTGCATCCATACCTGGAGTTTCTCAAGTATGTTTCTGGTGCATTCAAAGTGGTTTCACCAGCAGTGGCACCAAGGATGAAGTCACAGATAGGTGCTGTCAAGAGAGCACTGTTAGCAAAATAGACCCAAGGTCTTCCAGCATGCCGTGTATGTACTGAGGCCCAGCAACTACTGTGAACTTTAGTGCTGATATAGATGTAATGTGGACAGAGTCCTGTAACCTGAATAGGTCTCATCAAGCTAAACCCCAGTTTTCCTTTCTTTGCACTGTACCAGTAAGTAATGTTGATATTCCCTGTTGGAACAAGGGCATTTAAGCCAAGTGGGCCAAGAACCAAAACTGCTTAATTTCCTCTTTTATTTTTTTCTCAGCGGGACTCTTCTGTACTTCATAGTTGTGAAGCAGATGTCTAATTGTCTCATGCTTTGACCTGATAATTCTCTCTGTCAGGCCCAGAATTAATTTGTCTCAAAAAATCTTGGACTGTGTGAGATCATCTGGTTCATGCCATGTTAAGTCTTACAACTTTTTCCTACATGCTATCCTGCATAACTGGATATCTCCAGCCTCAAGTGGTTTGTACTCTAGAGAGATGTGCCTGTCATCATCCCATAGTTTCAGTAATAATCGTGCTTCTGTGAGCTAGCTTGTCTAGAAATAATAATTTTCAGCAATGCAGGAGCATCAGTTGCTGCCAATGGAAAATGGCCATTCCACCTAAAAGCAGAATGGATGAGTGTGCAGTGGATAGGTACAATGCTTTTTCTTATGAAAGTTTTCAACATCACGGTTTTTTAACTGGGAGATCAGATTTTCACAATGATGTTATAAAAATGGAAATAATGAAAAAAATAGTGAAACAACCTTTAAACAATTATAAATTCTCCAGCTTGGTACCTTTATTGAAGGCTCTCACTGTCCTTCTGTGTTCTTTGTGATAGTCTTTAGCATGACATTTAAATGCATCAAGAAAACACAGGAGCACAAGGAGCAGGATGTGTTTTCCCTCAATTCCTGTTCTGCTTCTGCTCTTTCAGTTTCAGGGTAACAGCTGTTGAACGAAAACTTGAGGTTCTTACCCTGTGCTTTTTCAGCAGAAAAAGTACCTGCTTATTTTCATCTAATCCTGTTACTTAAATCTCTGTGTTACAACACACCTGACCTCCCTTGTGTTATTTTTAACTTAGTGGAAAACAGAAAGATACGTTTTATCAGCACCACCTGCTTAAATTAAAAAAGAAAGATAACCAAGTTTAGTATTCTCGTACCTTTCATGCAAGAAGAAAAAAAAAAAATCAGCAATAAGCTGTAAAGTAGTACAAAGTCTGAAGAGGGAAATAAGATGTTTATAAATCGTAATGTAAAGATTTCCCTTTTTTTATCAAAGACTTATGAAAAATGTATTTATATTAGATTTATTTAGCCAGTGATTTTGGCTGGATTTTGGAATTCCCACAACTTCCACTGTGGCCATACAATACGAGAACAACTGGTGTTCAAAAGTAGCATAGTTAGTCCCAACATCAGTCCTTTTGGAGAGATGTTAAAGTGTGCTGGGACAGCTCTGATAAACTCAACAGCAAGAATACTGTAAAAGTGGTGAAACCTTTTAACTGAGTTACAAAAAATCTTTGACATTCCCCATGTCAACTGTGTCCCTAAAATAAGTTACTATTGTCACATACAAAGTTCAGGTGGCAAATCTCTTCCTTTTTTATTCTAGGATATCAATTTAGAAAATCGTATTAGATTCAGTGACCTTTGGTTATGTTTATGTTATTTTGTGATGCCTGGGAGATTTTTCAGCTGTTATAAAGCAACAGAGAATAATACTGTGCTTTTGGAAGTTTGAACATATTCTGTAGAAAAATACTGGTGAGCAGCTATCCATCTTTGGATTTGTTTTTTTCCTGTTGTTTATTCCAATGAGTAACTGGCAAAGTGGTTGGCAATTTAGCCTAATACTACATGAAGCAATCGTGTGACACAGTGTAGACTCTGATCTTCATACCCTCAATATGAATTTTAAGTTTAGAATGGCCTTTCACTTTGTAGACCTGGCTCTCTGTTTCTTCTAAAAAAACCCTATTAAGCCACAAGACCAAAATATGAGGCATTTAATCTTGCTGCCATGTCATTTTAGTAGTCCCTAGTGGTGAAAAAAACCAACCTTCTTGAAAGCTACAGTTTTGTTTTCGTACACAGAGCTCAAAAGAAAGAAGAATGCCTCTTTCTGGAATGCAGCATGTGTTTGTAAATATTAAAATGGCAAGCATTAATTTGAAGAATACGTAAATTTTATCTTTCAGTTACGTTTTATGTATAGAAGTAATGCTCAATGTATTATGGTGAAGGAAAATGCTTTCGTATGTAGAGGATATTTCATCAGCAGTTGTTTAGTGACTTGTTCTTCGGGTATGATATTGCATTAGTCTATTATAAGAAATGTGATCTGGAACTTTAACATATCCAGTAACAATCTCAAGATTGTTAAATTGATAAAGATAAGAGACTTTAGTATATTCCGTTTAACATGTATATAAGGCTGTCATTAGAACAGACGATTGAGGGTCAGATGCCTCTGTTCTGGGTCTTCACTGAGTCAGGATATGTCTGTAACTTCCATATAATCAGTTTCTACTTTTTCAGTTATAAAATGGGGATATCACACACACTAAAAGACTAAACTGAGGTCTTTGGTTGAGGGACAAAATATAAGCAAGATACAAAAAATCCCTGAATATAGCCAACATAGCTTCAGAATGGGCCGTATAAACAGCTACCACAATGCGAACTGCAGTGAAAGGCAGAGACTGCACAGACTATGGCTGTTATGCTGGTGGGCTTCTTTTCTTCCGCTGGTTTGCCAGGTGGGTCCTCAGCTTTCCGTCTTAGGAGTAACTGGCAAAGAAACATGATGTTACTGGAAGAGGTGAGGTTGCCAACCATATACTGCAAATCGCTATATTTTGTTTTGGAGAAATGGCCAAAATGACATACTTCTTGACTATTACAGTAACAGTCCTGACTAGTCTTTCAGACCAGCACAGGCAGTGGAGCCTTATTAGCCTTCCAGAGCAATGGAAGGTTCTTTCACTTACTGTATCACAGCTGTCTCCTTTGCTGTCTCTGTATATCTAGTTATCCCTAATTTTCTTTTCACTGTTTTGTCTACTACAGCCAGCTCTGTATATCCTTCAATTTTTTTCCTTTGTGCTGCCGAGCTCTGTACAGACTGTTGCTACTTTCAGGTCAAGTTTCATCTCCAGTACGTATTGACTCTAAGCCATACCCCTTTATCCCAAGAGACTATATGGACTTTAATGTTTATTCTTAGGGACCCTGTTTTCCTACGTCATCATATTCCTACTTTTCTTAAGCAGATGTAGAAAACTATGACTATTTAGTTAGCAGTACCTTTAGACTTAGCTCTCTGCTTCCCCTGAAGTATTTAGTCAATTGTCTGTACCTAATCTTCAGTGGCTTAATGGAAAGATGGTGTATAATTAAAAGGTGACAATACAAGAAGATTATACATCTGGCAATTTAACACTGCTGCCTCTTCTCCCTCCTCCTCATCATTCTTGAACAGAAATTATAATATAGCTATTATGTGAGGAATTTTGGGGTATGTATGAAGGTTTGCCAAATCCAGAAGAGTTTAAAGCCCAAGAGATTTCTCACACACAGTCTGTTTTCTGGTATTCCTGTTAGTAGGATCATTTGTCAGCAAGGCTTAGCAGGCATTCCAAACAGACACATAGACACAGTACACACACAGCAGGCCACACAGATGGACAGAGTGTGCACCCACATAAACACAAACAGCACTCACACAGAACGACAACACAGTGCAGTCCTGTTCCCCCTTTCCAGATGATCACTTTACTAGTGACATTATGCACCTTCACTCTTCGTTCACTCAGGATCCATGGCCCCATTTAACCCCCTCTCCAGGTCTGACCTTTTGTCTTTCCAGATTCTGGTCTCTTCCAACTTCCAGCTAGTCCAGCTTGAAGTATGTTAGTGAGTCATCTCCACACACCTCCCACACAGAGAGCAAGGTCACACAGAAAAGAGTGAGAAAACAGGGCTTAAGAATATAGGACAGACAGCAGTGATCACATATGGAGCTCGCTCAGGGTTCTTCCCCTAAACATCCTGTAATAAATTTCACCCATTCCCATAAGCCCCTTAAAGACTGAGAGTAAGTTTGCTTTTTCCTGTGAGACCCCTGATACTCTCGTTGTCCCTCTGCACCCCTTCTTATCAGTTGCAAAAAGCTGGTGAAGCCTTTCTAAGGCCTGGAGTGATTCATTCAGTTGTGTTTCCTCAATCTGTGACCAGAGAGATTTGGTCTTTGATGTTGTCTCTTATCTTGTTCCTTAGGGTCTGTGTATCTAGGTGGTGTTTATTTGTCTCTTCATTTTTCAACAATATTCTCAAGAATGTCCTTAAATTACAGGTATCTATATGTCCTTTACACTTCACATAGCTTTTACCTTCCACATATCTAATTAATATTCATCATGTTTGAGCAACTAGAGCTCATCTGCATAAGAAAACCAATCAAAAAAAAAAAAAGGCCAAAAAAAGCCAAACCAAAAAGTGCTAATCTTCTTTGTTAGAGTAATTAATTAACAAGATTCTGATGATAATATTAACCCAGTGTTCTCCAAGCAATACAATGTGCTTTTTGCAGACCCCTGAAGACAGAAAAATTACTTTGATTTTTACACAATCTTTTACTGGTAGAAGAAATAGACAGAGAAAGAAAAAAAACACCCATGGTAACAATAACTAGCCACTTGGATTGTATCATATTTTAACATGAAGACTCAAGAACCACTCTGGTCCTGTGGAGTGTCCTGTGTCAGATCTTCTAGTGCTGCTTTGACAGCTTTTCTACAGGAGCAACTGAGAGAGTCTGTGTATTCTGCATAGAACTCCTAGTATTCAGCAAAAAAAAAAATAAAATAGAAAGGCAGGATATTTTAGCTGCAACACTCTACATTTCCCAGAGTATCATCTTGAGCTGTTTCTTGGCAATTTCACTGCAGCAGTGCCTTATGTGAGAAGAAGTTGCACATGAGACTTCATTTCACATGATGTTCTTCAGCTGCGGATCTGAAATTATTGAAAAGCTCAGTTTTCAATAATTATTTTCTCCTACAGAACGAGAATACTTGATGAACAAACTGTCATGTGAAGGAAAAAAAAGCCAAATCAACTGAAGAATTTTGTCTCAATTTTGATTGATTAGACCCCAACCTCTTCCCACAGGCAGCTTATTCTTCTCAGTTGTTTTTCTGCCTGATACAAGCCAGACCTGTTCCCTCACCTTGAGGCAATCAGAATTTTAAATGAACTATGGATTTGGGAGACTTCTTTGACGTAGGGCTCAAAGCAGTCAAAGAGTGGAGAGGTGGGATTTAAAGCCATTTTATCCTTTCCAAGAATTACATCGGGAAAGCAGAAACTTTCCTAGATATAGGAAAATACAGGGATGAATAATAATGGTTGCTGAATGCAATGGCATAGACCTTTACAGCCTTCAACCTTAAAAACTCCTTTGGAAAGGACCAGTATTGCATCTTACATAGCGCAACAACAACAACAAAAAAAAAGAACATACCTTCCTAGAAATTGGTGGTGATTTTGTTCATCTCAGATTCCTAAGAGTCCATAGATTAAGATAACATTCCCACATGCTGAGCCAGCCAGCCAATCTAGAGGTCAAGGTATCCACCAGGTCTACTGCAGCTCCATACTGAAAACCCCTTGTTTTCCATCATCCGCACATTTAATAAGCTTGCTTTTACTTTAGTAACAAATTCATTAATTACAAGATGTAAGTAAAAACATATTCTGAGCAGACCTCTTCTTACTGTGGGTGGTAATTCGTTGATAGCTACCTTCTGATTACAGTTTCCCAACAAGATCTACACCCACGATGTACCAGATTTTATCCAGATAGTCCTGTATAAATTTTGTCTAGATATGTCTTCCTAACCTGTTTATCAGATTATCATGCAGGACATAATTGAAAGTTTGATTATTGTCGTGATGTGAAACTATTTCTATGTTTTATGGTTTCATTCTATCCATGTCTCATTATCCCACTGCAGAATAAAATTATATTGATTTGACACATTTAATATTTTACAAATCCACATTAGCTGCTATTAATCCTGTGATCTTTCAGTCTCTTTTCTGCTTGCAATGGTTATTAGTTGCTGTGTCAACGTTATTCAGGGGTCCACAATGAAGCTGAAAAATCTAAAATCCCATTAAAACCCTGCCAGCTCTCTTCCTTTTACCATTCTTATGTTAGCCTGCATTTAGGCTGTCTCTTGTACCTAGGAATAACTTACAAAATAACTGCTAGTGAATGGCTATATTTCAGCCAGTTGCATAAATATTTTAGAATGAAATTTGTCAGGGCCAGCTGATCTCCGAACAGTTATCTTACCTAAATAGATTCATTCCAAACAGTTATCTTACCTAAATGTATTCATACCTGTTTTCCCCTTGCTCTAGGCTGAGATATTATTCCACTGGTGTGAAGTAATCACTTGTGGAAGCCAGTACTGACACATGGGGGATTTTAGGAAGGCAAGATTCAAAAAGGGCACGAAATACATGGTTTTCCTTAGCTGTTAGTAGTTTCCTTCTCTGTTGGGTAATGAGCCAGGATTTTTTTCTACTCTTCTACTAGCATGCTGTGCATTTGTTACTGTGATATGTCTTGTTGGTTTCATAGGGTTTATGCTTTGGTCTTTGTTTCCACATGCTTTGCCTATGTTATTTTGATTCATCTTTAGCAATCTGATTTATCTTCACTTCCTGAATTCTTCTTTTGGTTTGAAGTAACTGAGAAATTCATTAGTTAAATCGATTGCTGCTTCTTATCCTTCCTCTTCACTGCACTATAAGATTGTGTGAAAATATGACTCTGCCTTAAAAGTCATGTGTAACATGAGATTCATTTGGAATAGGTGATGCCTACTCAGAAGTGTACGAGATAGATACAAATTTAACAGAGGGACATCTATAGCTAATAAAATGCAAAGTTAGTTGGCTTTTTCTAAATCAGCTGTACCTCGTATGCAGAGTCATTGGAATTGTTGGAGTTTATCAATTAAAGATTTTAAGATTAATACAATACTCTTGTCTAGGAAAGTATTAATGCCTTTTTTGTCTCTCACCTGTTTTATAAAGTCTATTCTATAATCCTACAACTAGTTCATTAACTCTGTTTTGCAAACAGTGCTAATACCAGTCAATTATACTAGCTAGTATTTGACAAAACCTAGAAACACCTTGAGGATTACCAACTGAGTCACTACATGAGCAGGAATTTACCGATACGAACAATGCTGGCATTATAATTTGTAAGTGTTTCTGACTGGTTTTGTTTTGATTACTTACACACACATACACATAAGCAGGACTCATCAGCTCATTGTGGCTTAAAAGTTGACTCAGTCTGGCAACTACAGCAGATCAGCTGTTCCTTTGTTAAAAGCTGTCGCTTTGGCCTGTAAGAATTATTATAATTAACATTTCAGAATTCAGTATTGCTGGGCAAGGATGGGTCCCTTTATGCTGAAAGCATTATATAGCCTCAGTGTTTACATAATAAATGACATCTGGCAAGGCACGGTATCTTGGTTCTTTGTAATAAATAGTATTTTCTGTTAATTTTGGAGAAAGGATGACCATTCACTCTAAAAAAATAATAATAAAATTATCTAACAAATAATATGCAAGAAAAGATCATAAGTTCAGGCTGTCATACATGTAAACAGTGAGTAACAAAAGAATGTCTTTATTACATGCCTCAGGCTGTGAAACAGTGCCACATTTTGTCTGAGAAGGCTTTGAGGGTCCATTTGGCCTCTCATTCTTCTGTGATTTGGTCAGAAGAGAGAAATCGGCAAACCTCCTTGTCCTGAGATCCACAGTGAAACTCGCATAGCACTACAACACCTGCTTGCAGCCAACATAATTTTTTTTACTGTATCTTCAGTCTCAAGACCTTTTATAGCTTTCTTTTTCTATTGGATCCACTTCTGATGTGTCTGAGTCAGAGATGCAGTTGCTCTTGTGCAGAGAAATTCCTTCCCATTTCAGGAGAACATGCTGTTGCACAAAACAACTCTCTATCAAACTGCAGCCTCTACTTCATGAAGGTTTCTCCATGCTGGGAAGAACATAAAGAACCTTTACATTACTGAAGGTTGACTATGTATTTCAAATTCACAGAGCTTAGATTTGTAGTGCAATGCTCCCACAGGCATTGACTGAGGGTAAAATAGGCTAGGTTAAATTTCAGTGTTACTTACTCATATACTTGCAGAATATGCAGGGGAAACTAGTTCCCCTAGTTTTTAGAAACTAGAGCAGCTGGTCACTGCTCTGCTTTTGAGAGGCATAGTAAAGGTGATGCTCCTGGCTGTTCTTTGTACCATTGTCTGCTACTCTTCTTTCCAATTTGTCAGAAGCTATTGCAATCACAAGGAAGAGGAAAAGGCTGGGCCCAGGAAGGGTGGAAATTGCCCATCAGCTTAGCAGGTGTGCATGCATTTTAGAAACCTCTTCTGTCCTATTGGTGATGAAGAGCTCTTAAAACCATGGGGGCCAAAAGTGATTCTTCTTACCACTTGCCCATGTCCATACAAGCATGCACACATAATATACCTACAAATAACATGCCAGGAAGGAAGACACAGCGAAATGTCTCCACTGCTGTGGGGGGTGGCATTCTGCTCTTATTTCAATGACAAGGTAGGAAATCCTTCACTCTGCACCTGTGCATGAAAGGGGAAGGAGGGAGGTGGTTCTAAAAATGCACCTCACTTAGGAAGGTTAAGTTTCTGACATCTCCTACCCCTCCTCCCCCATTAAAGAAGATGTGCCTGTAAAGTACATCTTCTTCTCCACTCTTGGAGCCAGGGCTGCCCAGTCTCATCTACCGGCAGAAAGTAACACTAGCCAGGAAGAAAAGCTTGAAATAATGAGCAAGTCTCAAAGGAGGAGACAGAGCACCCCAAAACTGGGGAGTGGCCCGCACTCCAAACAACAGGTCAGTGTTTCATACATAGAATCATAGAATCATTTGGGTTGGAAGGGACCTTAAAGCTCATCTAGTTCCAATCCCCCTGCCATGGGCAGGGACACCTTCCACTAGACCAGATTGCTCAAAGCCCCATCCATCTCAGACACTTGGACCACCCATGTCGCTTGGATGCTCTGACTGTAACTGGAAGAAGGTAAATGAGCTAGGAGTGGGCAGCAGAAAGTCTGGGATGGAAATATGGGCCATGTGTGCTTTGGACATAGTCAAACGCTGGGGAATATGCAGCCTGCACAAGAGCTGCTATCACCTCTGCTGTTGGGCCTTTTTCCTCTCTTGTCCACCCGATTTTCAATGCAGTGGCAGTACTTGCTTCTGATTGCATTAGAACAGTCATTTTTTTGTGCTGTAAGATACAGTCAGGTATCATTTTGGACACCATTTGGCAACTCCTAGAAAACAAATAAGGGTTTTAAATCTAGACACAAAATGAAGCTAGTATATTTTCAAAGGGAAAAATGCTGAAAGGTTTTTCATTTTATGTTTGCAAACCATCTTATCAGAATGTGCCAGTGGTTAATTTTCCTAACATTTTATGTGCGTAACACAAAGGGACAATAAAAAATTGGGAAAGGTAAAAACAATCATAGATTGTTAGATAGACCATATGGTGAGGGCAGACCTTGAAGAACAATAAAGTCATCATCTTCCGGCCTTTAATGTTCATTTGTTTTCCTGTTTGTTTGTAATGTGTGCCCTGTGGCATCATTATAAATCTTCTTCCTGTGTAATAACTCTTACTACTTCTTTTCTTGCAATTACAAAAGGTGTTTTATGTTTATAATCCATTCCAGACAACACAGATCCTATCTAATGTATATCTGGAGCACTAAAAAGATTGAGTGTATCAGTGCCTCATATAGTGTGATACATAAAATCAAACATTAATAAAGGCTTTTGACAATCTCCATCTGCTTGATCTTCACACTTCTCCTTCTGCTTTTTTAAGAGATAAAGTCTTGAAATATTTCAGCTTTTCCTCTAACTCATATAGTCTGCCAATTTTTGTGTAGATCAGAAGATCTCAATTTATGAGTTATTTAGTCTTATGACCAGAGCAGAGAACAAGTTTTTGTCAGGTTCATGGGTGTTACTTTTGTGTCTCTGGAAAACATACAGAAAACATCTTGGAGCGCTTCTGAATCTGAGGGTGAGCTGCTGCAAAGAGTTGGCTGTAGGGTCATGGAAAGCCATTGAAAGTGTGATTACATATATTAAGATGTAGGAGGAAAAAGATTGAGAAGCTCTTGAATAGAATATCCAGTTATAAGGCTCCGCTTGAGCTGAAAATAGAATTACCATTTCACTGTTACCAGCATAAAGTATCAGTGCAGTTTTTCTTGATGCAGTTTGTGAATGTCCATCTCAGCAGCTAAAGCACAGAAACTGCAGAACTTCATCACAAGAATTCTCTCTTCACAAGTGTAACCTTCTCTAAAATGAATTAGATCAAGCAAATTCAAAAGTAAGTATCTAAATTGATGCTTATATCTGTATATTTAGTCCCCTGACTTAGTAACTACATTTCATAATTATGCTGTCCCCCACTTCAAAACTAAACTCAGAATTTACAAGGTTTAAAAAAAACCCCAGAAAATAGGAACTATGAATCCATAGTCTGAAAATTATTGGGTTTTCCTCAGTTGTACTTTTTGCTTGTCTTTTACACATTACTTGCTGCTTTCCTCTAAGCACAGGCATTAGGCTACAGTTTCATGCTCTCAGTGAGTTTAATGTAGAGGAAATACATTTAATATTCTTACAGGAGAAAAAATATTAAAATTATATATTTTGATATGTGAGGAAATGGTCTTGCAATTAAACACATCTCAAGAATTTTCATATAAAACAGTGAAATCCTTGAAACAATTCAACCCTTGCCTTGTATTAGTTTGTTTTTTTTTTATGGAAGTAATTATTTTCTTCCATTTGCTAAAAATAGTATTAATCTTAATTTTGGAAAGATGAAAAAACAATTTAAAAAATGTAATCAGAACTTGTTCATGTCACATTATGATAACAATTTACATAATCAGAGACTTGTTGGGGTTGGAAGGGACCTGCTTTAGCCAAGGTCAAACTTTTATTTTTCATGAAGATGTAATCTCATATCCTACAGAGATGAAATATCACTCAGATGTTGTACTTTACTGTGCTTTTATAGGTGATACCATACATGTCACAAAGAAAGTTTGCTTAACAATTTTAATACTTATAGATCCTTATTCTGACAGCTTAGTAAGGGAGAACATATTTTAAGAAGAAATAACATAGGTCTTTTAGAAAGTAGCTCTATCAGAGGAATAAATGCATTACAAATTCCATTTCATTTAATCAAACTGTTTACATTTAATCAAATTTTCACATTGTAACACAGCATTTCTTAAGAGCATCAAAGCCAAGTACTAGTGAAACAAGCATCTGTCTGCTATTAACAAATTAAGATTAAGCAGACAATTTTATTTTTGTTAATTTCCTCAAGAAAGAACTGCTTTCCTAAAACTGTAGCCTGTGGTTGCATCAACAAAACAACTTCTCAAACTACTTACCAGCAGGTTATGTGTTGATGTCAGTGCAGGAAGCATGTTTTGCTAAAATAGAAGCTGTGGGTATTTCTGTAATTCCCAAAAGGAGTCCTGCTAAACACACTAGCCATCAAAGAAAAATATAAATGTCTAACAGAATGTTTCTCCCACACCACCAGTGTGTTCAACACTGATTCATAAACAGACAGTAGGACCAGGTAACCTATTCAAACTTCCTAGACTGGAAAAGTGTTATTGCAGTTCTGCTGCAAAGCTATTACCTGGGAAATTCCTGAGGAACTCCCTTGCTGAAGTAGCTCTGAGGTAATCTCCTGAATCACTCCAGAAGGAAATGTCCAAAGAGTTCTTACAGCACTTTAGTGGTGTTCATATCACAGGTGTCTCTAAAAGCTTTAAGGAGGTTTTCACAAACACATGGTTGGGACAAAGCCCAAAGCAGCCTGGTCTGTGCTGCGCATTGATCCAAAGGTCCTTTCCTAACTGAATAAACCCATCACTCTGTGACCTCAATCTGATTTTTAAAATGGTTATTTACAACCAAAAAGCTATCCAAAAGTGTGATAAAGTATTCCATTACTTATGAATCAAATTCATTTTAGGAGTGTCAAGGTCCAACTGGATAAAACCCAGTGTCGGAAATATTTTGTGATCCCCAGCATGAAATTAAGATGCAAATGAGGTCAAGTACGGCAAACAGTCAGTTTTGTTTATTATAAAACAATAACTATTATAAAAAAGATGATTATTATAAGAAAGATAGCAATAGGACAGATCGAAAAAAAAAAAAAAAAGGATAGAAATTTAGCAAGCATTCGGAGTGCAGAGAGATAGTCACCACCATGGATCCAGCGCCATCCCTAGGGTCCGTAGTCATCTTCAGTGGTCGGTGGCTTCCCGGCGATTACCTTTTTCACCTTTTATTATGTGCTGGGAGGAAATACCTCTGTTCTTAATGTCACATACTGCACATTCCTGGTGGATCATTTGCATCCAATTTCTCTGGTCTTGCAGCCAACTCTTCAACTAATGGACAGCATTTCCTCATACCAATCCTTGAGGCAATGGATAGTGGAGCCTTATTTCAGCTCCTTACGTCCATCTCTCAGATAATAGACGGTGGAGTCTTATCTCAGATCCTCACACCCATCTTTGAAGCAGTGGACCTCAGCTCCTCACACCAATCTTTGAGACAGTGGACGGTGGAGTCTGATTTTAGTTCAGTCTCTCACAAGAAGCTTGCATCGTTATCTACTTTTGACACACCAGCATAGTTCAAAAGTGGTTTCTGGACTGTATGTGGCTTATGGGATGCTTCTGGCTGACCGCCGCTCACCTAGAGAAGAGTAAGTAACAATTGTTCAAAAAAAATCAGTGCCACCTAAACATCCAAGGACCTCCATATGTGGCTTGACTTCACCTTGCTCTGTTAGCAAGCCTGCCTCTCTTTTTATATCTGCTAAATGTATTCTTGTTCTCAAGCAGTACTTCCATATATTCTGCTAGGTCAAATTTCATTTCCACATTCTCTTACTTTATGATAATTGAAATTCTTTTATTCATTAATGACTGAAAAGAAATTGGATAATAATTGTCATTATATCTTAGAAACTTTCTACACTAAACTTTCTTTAAATTGTAGACCTGCATATCTTTTTCCATATCCCAAAATTTTTGCAGTAAAATTCTGAGTGAAAAAAAAAAAAAGTGGAACCATGTGTTCTTAAAATCCAGAAAAAAATCATTGTTCAAATTGGGATTTTCTTCCTTCTATGCACAATTTTTGATTACAATGTTACATAATGTAGATTCGGGGGAGGCGGGAAGAGAGAAGAGGAAGAGGGGAGTTAAAATTCAAGGTTTGTTTAACGAGGCAATGTGCTAAACCATCAGATACTATTCTGCTGTTGAAGCTACTATTCTTTTCCATACATATGCTGGGGATGATCAAAATGCAATTTTTTGTTGAAGTAAATTAATGTGTGCTAGCACATTTATTAAGCCTCAAGGAATTATCAAGGTAACCAAGATCATTTCTCCAAAATACATTCAAACCTCCTATGCACTTTACTCTCCCTCTGCTTTTGTCCATCATCTGCCTGGACATTCCTCACTAATGAAAAAAGGTAGAGTAAAACCTTTGGTTGTCTGGGCAGGCTCTTCAGTGAGAGTAAATGCACATGACAGCATACCAAAGGGTCACTGCTTCTATCATTCTTCAAACTTCTACCATCATGCTTTAGTATAGGGCTCAGAACTTTACTGACCAATCCACTCAGTATTGTTATTATTTCCTTCTCATCTCTGCAGATCTTATATTCCATGACTCTTAAAAAAGACCTCATACCCATATTCTTCCTTCCAGACCTTTCCCAACAGATGGTACAGGATAACTATGGTTGGTTCCTTAGCCTCCTTTAAACTAAGCAAAGAAGCCTCTCCAACGCTTTCCTCCCATTTTCTTATAATCCCTAACACCAGTGTGTCAGAGGGTCCCGTTTGTACTACCAGTCCCAGAAGTGCTTAGAATATTAATCTGTCTGAAATCTGATAAACTGATAGACATAAACAGATGTTTGTGTGCATGTTTGTGCATGCATGCATATGTCTGTGTATTTTAGGTATAAACAAGGAGAAGTTCCCATTCTTTTGGGAACATCAGCTCTTCAAAATTTCTTGAAAATGGAGAAAGCAGAAATATCAACAGTTTTCCTGAGCAAAATAAAAATTCCCGTTTTATTTATGAATGCTGCTCTTTGTGTATAAACCTTACCTGCCACAGTGCAGCTCCTCTCATGCTAACGGCAAATCTCCTTTTTCTTGTTTTTAAAACTTAACCAAAGACTAACAAAATCAGTAACTATCACAGAAGAATTTTTCTAGGTGAATGGTTTTTGTCAGCTCCCTCTGTGCCTTTTCCAGACTGAGATGGTCATTGTAGAAACTTCTTGAAATCATACTCATGTCTCACAAACACTGCCTAAATCCATTCCGTGTTAATCAATTGATTGCCATTTTACCTTTTTTCTGACCCATGATGTTTTGTCCATTATAATATTAATTTCAGCCGGATAAATAAAAGTCTGAGGATCCCTATACACAAACGGATATATTCCTATAGCAACCATCATGGCAAGAGCACTGCTGGAATCAAAGATCAGAATTCTTGTGGAAAAAGAGTATGTTGTTTCATTTGAACCGAAATATCACCTTAGCTTCCATTTGTGTAAACCTCAATGCTCTTTGGAGATTACTTTGCGCCAGCCTTTTTTTTTTTTCAGAATATAATGAAACACCAGTTCAAAATTGGCCTAAGCATTATTAAGAACCAAAATCTGGTTGAAGAATTTTATGTATAGGAGATAATACTGACAATAAACTTCAGGTATGATAGTAGTTAGTCATAGTGCAGAGAATTATTTTTCCTTATTTTCAGTCTACTTAAATCATTTAACTCCATCATAACTTGCAAGTGTTGGGTACAGAAGAAGAATAGGTTGAAAATAATAACCTCAGAGCTAACATAAAATGTTTAATAAGGAGTTTAGTTCTTGCAGCTAAAGAATATCATAAATTTTGAACATCAAAGGCTGAAAAAGAAGTGAAATCATTTCAGTTGAACAGCTTTGACGATGATTTTAAATCATTAAGAAATGAACAATTCATGGCCAGTCAGTACTTGCATTTTACAGTAATACATACTTTCAGGAATATGAAACCAAATTGCCTCATAACATTAGTTTCAGAATACAAATGTACTAGCAACTAAATATAGTGTTAGCTGGTAAGGAAATACTGTGTATCCAGCTTGGTTGAAGATTCAATAATCAGTAAGTATCAGTGCTACTTCACTGTGATGAATGACAACTGGCCAACTGAAACCCCCATTCAACCATAAAGCAAGCTATCATAAAGCAGATATGTTTGTTTAAATCCTTGTTAATATAGGATTTAAATAGTTGTGTCATCTAAGGAGGAGGCAAGCCATATATTCATACAATTAAGAGAACTGTATTTTAATATAAGCTGGTATGTTATATTATACTGGGTGATGTAAAAAATATCCAGTGATGCATCTGACTCAAAACTTTTAAACTTTGCATGCTAAAATATAATTAAATTCTTAAGTTGAGTCATATGCCCTGGAATGAATAAAATAAAACAGAAGAAATGAGGTAAGAAATAAGACTGTGGCAAGATTGTGGGAAGTGCATGATAATGCAAAAGGAAGGTGAAATAACCTGGATCATGTATTCAGTAGGCAGTGGGGAACACGTCTGAGGAACAGAGATTTGTAAATAATTCATGGAGAAATTACCTAAGCGTTAACAAGATCATAGGATTTCAGAATAATTTCACTTTGGGTTGCATTTGTGCTTGCAATCCTGCTACATATGAAAGGAAGAGGCATTTTTCATATACCATTGTAACCTTTTACACTGAAAAATTGGAAATCTGCTTTCACCCATAGAAATTATTACTCAGATATGATCAGTAAGACCCTCATTATTTTGCACCATTCATATAAAGGTAGGTATACAATGCATAGTGCTCCATAAGCCCCCCCACCCGTTTATCAAAATAAAATATATTTTAAGCTCTCATACGACTATTTAAAGATAACTTATATTTCAGTTACATTCTCCATCAGTAGTCATGGGGGAAGCATAGTGTCTGTGGTTCACTTACAGCAAAATGTGGTTATTCTGAGCAGCATTCATTAGTCATCAGCAGCTGTGTTCTGGCAAGGAAAGCAAGGGCAAAAACTTTTCCAGGGATGGACGAATGTAGATTGGACAACAGCTGCTGCAGTGTGAACAATGTCCTTTGTCTCTGTGGTCTGATATCCTCTTATTTCTCAGCCAAGTCTCTGCTATCTCCTCAGATGTTCTGCCACAGCCCATGAAGGGTGGTTTGTCTGCGGGAATGAATTAGCAGATCTGGAGTCACATTGGATTGCTCAGTTATACTTGAGCTTCTATACAACTGCCTTTATTCCAAAAGGATAAATAAACTTAGTGAATTATCAATATCCATACGGCAATTCCATTGTAACAGTGTGTCAGATGGCAAATAGTTTTTAAGTACAGATACTTGTAATTAGTTAACATTTCACAGAAACTAGGAAATACATGTTACAATAAGAAGTTAGTATTAAAAAAAAATCAAACGTGATTAGAAAACTGAAAACTATGGGCAAAAAGCATCAAAGTTGTTCTTTATGTAAGGATCTACTGTGTTGTCAAATCTAATATGTTATCATAGAGACATATGCCATAGGGGAAAAAAGGTTAATTCTGGTTAGTTCTTTGAAAGGTGGTAATTATCCTATTTTTTTTCTAAGAAAACAAACATATATGGAGAAAGTGTCATCTAGTAATGGAGGAGAAATATGGTTTGGGTTTGTTTGGGGTTTTTTTTTGTGATTTTTAGCATCCAAGGCTGGAGCTCAATCACAGTAGATTCTACTGTGGAAGATCCTGGGAAGATACAGAGAAGGCAGGCCTCACATTAATCAGAAAGGGGGTTTTGCTAGCTTTGTAATGAGCTAATCTGGTAACATCCTTAGGGAGTTGAGTTCAGGGCTCACAGACAAAGGCCAAAGTCTCTGGAGTGAAAAAAATAGTCATTGGCCTTCCTGATGGTTGGATTCTGTGCCTACCTGTTCCTTTCAAACTGCCCTTTTAAAGACTTTGAAAAGGCAGTGATTAAGGGTAGGTGTTAACCAGACTGTGTTTCAAACAAAACAGGTTTAGTTCATTCATTTCCACGCTCCTTTCTTCTATGAAGGTGGCTTCAGTGCAGCCCTTTCATGGTATCCATAGAGTGATATGATTTTCTCTCAGATAATTTTTCCATCTTTTCTCTCTCTTTTTTACTTTTCCCCCTCAGTATATGTGATTAGCATATCAGAACATCTTACAAATCTTCATTGACTTTGCAGCACTTGAACTCACAACTGGGATGGACCTCATGAGCCTCAGTTATTACAGTCATCAGAAATAGATGCATTATTTTCTCAGTGCAAAGCTGATTCAATACTACAGTTAACAAAATTGAAAAAAATTAAAACGCTGCTGCATCACTGGGTTTGACATTTCTAAGTAATTGTAGAGTTTCCCTTGTAATTTCCACTGTCACTCAAAAGTCCAGGCTCTGGGAAGTTTGGTCAGGATATCACTCCATTATTCAGGAGATTACATAGAGTGAAAAAGGGTCAAACCTGGACCAAAAGGAGCTTATCATAAAAAGTAAAGATGGTTGGTTATCCTTGTGGTATTGCATAAATATGAAACTTAATATTATATCTCATGAATCTAAGCTACGTTTGCTGATGACTAAACTCTTTAAGACTTTAGTGAAACTCTGAAGTAATGTCTGACACTAGAAGTTTGCTAGGACTTAGCTGGATAATGGCCTCGTCCCTTTTTGAAACAGAACTGATTCGGTAATGTACTGAGCACATTGCTTCTGCAGGGAACCCTGCTGTGCAAACAAGTTGCTTAAAAATGCTTATTACAAATGGTGTGAAAATCAGTCCAGATATAAAAGAGAAGGAACCCAGGTATTATTTTTCCTGTGCTTCATCTAAAAGTCTAGAAAGGAAAAACTTGGAGAAAAGTCACTTTAAAAACACAGCAGCACCCTTGCCTGACTATGGCCTGTGCTGTTAGACCCATAATTGCATAAACTGTTAATTAAATAAAAAAACTTATGAAAACTGACTGACAGGAACTGTGCAGAAGTCAAGAAGAGCTGCTTTTTGGGACTCTGCTATATGCAGTCTTCATCTCATTCCAGAGGCAACTTCCCATATTTCCCCCTCTTCACTGCTGAATGCAGGCTCAAACCAATAGCTCACAATTTTTCCATGGTCTGGCTTGGATAATTCCTGAAACAAGGAAGAACAAGTCTTTCTGTTTCCTGAGCAACAAGCTTTGCTCTGCTGGAGAAGTAAAAAGAGAGTCAGGTGACAAGGGGTGACAAGAACAAAGAGAAAGAAGACAGAGGTCTCCTTTCCAGCAGAGGAGAGGAAGAACGAAATGGAGGCAGACAGTGACAGGAATCTCCCAAAAAGATGAATGATGTAAGAGAAAACTAAAAGTGTAATACTTGGGAAATAAAAGGGCCTGTTGCAAACATCACAAATCTGTCTAAGTTTTCAGTAGTGGGGACTGCCATTAAAGAACTGACAGTCCTGAAGGCAAAGCAGAATCAGTGAATGGAAAAACAAATTGCCTTCCAGACAAAGTGAAAATAATAAAAGTGGATATAAGATGAAAAAAGGAAAAAAAGCAAAAAAAAAAAAAAAAAAGCAGCATTCTGATGGAAACAAAGAAAAAGAAAGAAAAATCTACTAATCACTATTATTTGAGGACAAATATTCCCACTGAAATGGCTGAAGCATGACTGAGTTAGGCATTAAAGGAAGCAGAGGTCCTGACATTATATTTTTGGGAAAAGATTCAAAAAAATTTTTACCACTACAACAACATCAAAATATTCTATAGATTCCAAGAATTTAAATCCGTGCTTCTTCATAAATAAATACTAGAAGTATATATATTTTTATACATACTAGTATTTAATTTTCTAGATATGGATAGCAGAAAAAAATATTAGTAAGAATAGCACTGTCATTTGTTTTTGGGATAGCTGAGAGATTTTGTCATTGAAGAGTGATACGATGTCAAGAAATAAAGCTATTCCAGAAGTCTGATAAGTACTGAGTACACAACCTGGAGCTTGTTCAGCTTAAACGAAAAGGAAGGATAAACCAACAGGCTGTTATAGAATGTTTTCTAGTTCAAAATCATGGATTTGAGGTATATAAAGGAATTCAGAGGTCAGACTGAAAAGATTGTTGTGTCAAAGGCTCTGGAATGATGTGAAGGAAACATACACAGAGTACTTGGAGTTTGTTGCCAATCACAAAGGAAATTCTGTAGGGGAGAGCTCTAGATTTAGTGGATAACTACACAGTTGAAATAGGGTACTAAGAAAAAGCTGGAAATCTGTAAGGATGAAAAAGATCATCATGAAGTCTATCAGGGAGATCAGAAAGTTAAGAAAGAAGAAAGTAATTAACTGACGTCAAGCTCATCCTGATCAGTGATGAAGGGGTCAAAATAACTACAGGTGTGGCTCCAGCCTAAATTAGCACTCTGCTTTGCTTTGTGGAAAATGGGACATTGCTAAATATGTAGCAGGAGTAAGATTACTATGAGAACAAATGCATGGAACTGGAAACTGAGATATATGAAATGACAGGAAAAATTGAGGAATCTGTACCTCTTCATAAGGTACTTCCTCAGTGTAACGAAAGGAGTACCTGGTGGGATGGACTACCTCCATTTTTTTTTTGATTTCTGACTACAAAAACACGGGAAAGCATGAAAATGAGTCTAGTAGCAATGATTTTTACTAAAAGTCTGATGTTGTATGGCATCAAAAATAGTTCATGAAGCAGTAACTTTTCAGAAGAAAAAAGTTATCTAGGCAGCTGCAGATAAATTACTTTGACCTCTGCAGTGTGCAAAACTTGGAATATATTGTCAAAGAAAAAGAAATTAAGACCAGAGAGGCAAATAGAAATGGGTATAAAATGCAAGAACAAGAAGGTCTTTCTAGTAAAGACTGATAAAAGAATTTTCTTCTATAATTGAAACGTTCATGAGAAGGAAATGACAGTGGAGGAGAAAAGCTTGAGTTCATCAAGATGGGTTATAAGTTATCAGTGTGATGTGGCCCAGAGAAAGGAAATGCAATTAAACATGTCAGAAGAATTTGCAGGAGAGTAAAAAGTATTAATGCAGGGCCCTAGAAAATTATCATGAAGAGTAATACATACATTGTGATCATCCACGTTCAAGAAAATGGAATTCGTATTAAAAGGAGAACAGAGACCGCTCAGAGAAAGGGCAGAATTTTCTGCAAACAGTGACTAACAGAATATGGTGTAATAGTCTCACTAAACAAAGACTGAATGATACACACTTGATCCCTCTGTGAGAGAGCTTCACTTCCCTCTCTAGAGCGAAAACTGCGGAGGAGATTCTAAACCTGAAAGATAATATTGGTACAAGTGGAAAAAAAAAAAAAAGTGTATGCTGTGCACAAGTAAGTTTAGAATGGAACTAAAAAGATGTTATTTAACAAATGAGACTTCGAACCATCTTTCCAGTAGGAAGCGGGGTGAGAAAACTCAACAGTTTTCATCATAGAATGTGGTTACTTTATGAAAATATTTGAACCCAGCTGCTTGGCATAGTTGAAGACTCATGATTATTTTCCTCTTGATATTTTTATGACCTACTTTTTCTTGTACCAACAAATCATTGCTTCGATTACTTTTCAATTGAAATGGCCAAATATGGCCAGGTATTGTTTGCACTATTTATCCTTTTCATCTTACTGCTAGCATGCATTTATTTATCCCTAGCAGAGATGTAAAGTTTCTATTTAAAAGATGTGATATTGGCCACTGCTAGATCTAGGGTGCTGGTTGGTCTAAATACGTTTGGAATGGTTGTTCCCATGTTTCTCTATTCTTATTTCTCAAAGAAAACATTTGCTTGAATAAGGGAAGAAGAGCATAAGCCTTCTGATTGTCACAAGTGTTAGACCCTCCATGAATTGATTCATTAAAAACTTCAAATACCTATTTTTATTTAAGTTGTCAAATGTAGTGAAAATGCACTGAAATGTTCATTGGCCACATAAGATGAAATAGATCTCTGTTGTAGTTTAGTAAGTGAATTGAGAAAGTGTAGAAAGGTTAAACTCTTATGGGTCATCATTCAGTGACAAGAAGTAAATACCAAAATATCTCCAGCAATATATGTGTATTAAACTGACTGCTATATACCTATGTATAAATATACTGATTGATACATTCATGTAGGCTAGTTCTTCTCCTAAAGCTTGCTGTCAGGAGTCACGTATTTATCTTAAAGATCCTGACCGTTACAGAAAGATGTGTCGAAGTGGCAACTAGATTCTTATAAAGCCTTTTCTCTAAGCAGCAATAAAGACTGACTTTTATGTCAGTGCAACATGAGAAAGATGCATTTCTTGCTCAAAAAATTAATTGAAATATACTATAGATGTGCTTAGCACCTTCTGTTCCCCAAAAGACACTTCTAGTTGTTTCAACAAATCCTAGTGATACTGTATCCTGTCAAATAGTGAAAATCAGTTCATAAGCCAAGCTTAACATAATGAACTTCTTATTGCATATACACGGTGAAGTATTTTAGATGCAGTCTGACTTTCTGGGTTTTTTTACAGCTAAGTATATGGAGGCTCAGCATCGGATGGCTGAGCTTCTGTCTTGGCCTTCAAAGGTCATTAGAAGGAGACAGCCAGGTTTGTAAAAGACTCCAGTGCCAACAGGTTAGTGACTGTGTGCTAAGCAAGTGGGCCCAGAAACACTGTCCATTGCTCAGTGGTAAACATATACATACACCCCATATTTATGTATGTCCATATATATGTGGACTGTATACCTACACATATGTATGTACATGCATCACACATATATACTGCATATGTAATTCAGGCAGAAACGGATGATCATGTAAAAGTGATCCGGAACACCGGAACACCAACTGAAAAAAAGGATTTCAGGCAATTTTGTTGCCACCCAAAGTCTGAGGCAGACACGTCTTTGCTTGTAACAGTTTCTTAGGAATCTGAATGCCCTGGGACACACTAGCTATTTTTTAAGCATGCCTGCAGAAGCCTTACATGCCACTACTTTCTTTTGGAGTTTTTGTTTGCTCCGACCAAGACCTGAGTCATAACTCTAAATGTTTAGCCAGGCAGGATTAGGAATATGCATTTCTGGAGAACTATCAAGTTAAAAAACACATCCCCACCCCCAAAAAAAAGGAAGTTCTAGCAAGTTTTGTTTGCTCCAAGGCTATCTGGTCACCTGGGTATCAGAATCTGCCTACCACTGTTTCAGACATTTACAGGGTAGATTAAAATCTGAATTACATTATGGTAAAAAAGAATATTGCTTAAAAATTAAGTGCAAATATATACCTCTTTACCCCTTTTCAATTCTTGTAATTAAACTAGATCCATCATGAGGGTAACTTTATTACAGAAATCTTACATTTTAATTCTCTTCCTGATTAGTGAAACAAAATTTAAATAAAAATAAGCCAAAATGCACTGAAAATTAATAGAAATTTTAAGTAAACTTCTGAAAAGTAAATGGACTGTACCATTCTTTGAATTGACAGATTTTTTTTCCTTCATACCTAGTTTATTATTTATTTCATCTACTTGAATTAGTAAGGGATGTCACCCACTATTTAATAAAATAAAACAGACCTCGTGGATGGATTTATTCTTAGCTCTGAAAGAAGTTAAGTCTGCTGAGACTTGCACTGTATTTTTTAACACAGAATACATTGAATCTCATATCTGTAGTTACTTCAGGACATGAATTCATGTAATGAAGAACTTCAGGAAAACTTTCAAGTCTTTCAAGATGACTGAAGCTGAGCACCATTACAAACCTTCTGATGCGTAGAGTGGAGATATATGGAAAATTGCTTTACTGTAAATAGAAGCATTTGCAGCAATGATAAAATACAGCAGTTTCCACACTGGTTTGTGTGACTGTGCCCCTAATCCGACTTGGGTGTCTGGCTAAGATATGTGTATTACACCTCTTTTAAAGAAAAAGCTTTCTTTCAGTGCCTTCAGTAGCCTCTCTCTACCACCTCCACACATGCACCTTAGTGATACAGTCTGGCCTGCAGTACTGCAGCTTTCAAAACCTGAATTCCGACATAACAGTTGTTAATATTAAAATGGGCTCTGTGCTACATTAAATCCTCTTACATTCTTCTGTGGTTTTTTTTTTTTTACTTATTGCTTATTGGGTTGGCTAATTTTACTTTAACACATTTATCCAAAACAAAGTATGGCATACATAAAAACCCAAAAGAGAGAGACATATTTATAAACAAATTAAATGATGTTTGCAAAGTACTTGAAATGTGGTTTGCTAAAACAGCGTGACATATTATCAACCTGAAATAATTAAATCATAAATAGCCAATATTTCTTGTAATTCTGTTTCACTTTATGTAGCCTGGCAAATTGCCAAGAGCTATGACTGATTCCAGCTCTTCACCAAAGCATGGCATCTACCATTCAGCAGGAAATCATGTAACTTCTATTTTTCACCAACAGGTGGTACTCTGAATTTCTATATTCCTTAAAATATTAGTATTGCAATATAGATTTTGCTTAATGTGGAACTTACTTTTAGAGAAACTACTTAGGATTTTTTTTTTTTTTTTTAAATTACAAACTTTAAATGGATTTGTATTTTCTAGCAAAAAAAAAAACCCAAAATGTCCTCATACATATAATGGTTCTGCAAATTTTACTGATTTGCTGGTATTTTTATGAGTTTTCCAAAGTATTTTTGCGTACTGTAAAGCACAGCTAGATACTTCAACAACTAGCCATGATTAGCTGTCAGTGTATAATCTTTAATGTCCTCTTTTTAACTTAGGCAATCACATTATGTATTTTGTGCCACATTCATATAGATTCTGAACCCTCCCTCCTTTGTTCAGTTATTAAGAACATACTGCCTGAAAATATCAGGATATTAAGAACTAAAAGATTAAATTATAGTCCAAATAGCAGCCTTCCAGTATCTGAAGAGGGCCTGCAAGGAAGCTGGAGAGGGGCTCTTCATCAGGGACTGTAGCGATAGGACAAGGGGTAATGGGTTCAAACTGAAACAGGGGAAGTTTAGGTTAGATATGAGGAAGAAGTTCTTTACTGTGAGGGTGGCGAGGCACTGGAACAGGTTGCCCAAGGAAGCTGTGAATGCTCCACCCCTGGTGGCGTTCAAAGTCCAGGCTGGATGGAGTCTTGGGTGACATGGTTTAGTGTGTGGTGTCCCTGCCCATGGCAGGGGGGTTGGAACTAGATGATCTTAAGGTCCTTTCCAATCCTAACCATTCTATGATTCTATGAAATCAAAACTTACAATATACACTCATAAAGTATAGCATACAGTGGGAAATAACACATAAGATTGTAGAAAACAGAATGTGAAGTAAAAGGTAGAGGTAAGAATAAGAGGAATTTTAGTTTTTATTTAAATTGACAGTAGACAGCAAAACATTCTGAATGATGATTCTCTGAAAGTGTTCCAAGATTTATGCTACAAATTTGAGAGGATTTGAAAATGCCAACTGTAGTAAAATTATGCATGTAACAATGGTTTTATACTGACAGATCACTCACGAGGAAAAATAGCTTAAATGGACCTTGTCCAAAGTAAAATTCTTATCATTCAGGACAAGGACTCATACTGTTCATCACACTTATTTGGGAAGTTAGTATACTCTCTTGGTTCCATAGATTTTAGGGTTAGATAGTCAGGAAGATGTGTGCATTGAGATGGGCTTTTTATTGATCTTTGCTTACACATATTTGGGGAATTCAGATTCAGACAACCATTCATAAGCACAGAATAGTGAAGCACACAGTCCTTCAGGCCCCAGAGCAGCTTTTGGCTGAAACTACCTTATATTTTAGAAGTGAAAAGAGCAGGATGAAAATAAATTAAGGAAGAAATAAATCACACTTCTCTTAGCATTACAGTTTTGATTTATTGCTACATTTAGAGACCATACCATATCTTCACATCACTGAGTAAACTGTAGAAAGTGATTCTCAATAATTTTCTATTTACGAGACTTATTTCAGAGAGTTGTGGTAATTTATGGATTCTATCATTAACTTTAATGTACAAAATGTATTTGTGCAAGAAATTTCTTTTTTAAGAATATGATAGTCATTACACTTTTGTTTTGCAATGGAGTAATTAAGGTATATGATGAACCTTACATGCAACCAACAGATTCACTTTAGCTCAAGTATGAGAGCTAAAAGTGTATAAGTCTTTGAATCTTGACACCATGGGTTCCATTTTCAGTGTACGTGTACTCACTGGCAGTTGAATGCTTGTGCATAAGGCTACATCACAATCATTTAATACTTCCTGTCTAATTGTTTATATTTGGTGCGGGAGGAGAATCTAGTTCATGCTATATCTACATGTTCATTTCAGAGGTTTAAAGTCAGAGGTAGTTATGTGTTCTGTGTTTTGGGACTTCAGTAAAAGTCATGCATTAGTCCAGACTTGCTGTACTCTTAAGTAAGTATTAAAGAATCTATCTTAAGTTTGGTGCAACCTGGGCATAAACTTAAATTCTAGACACGTTCAACACCCAAAACATCTTCCCACAATGCAGTTTAGAAAAGTGTACAGTCTTGAAAAAGTGGTGGCTTTAAAAAGGTGTTTTCTTGTATCATGGGGTCATTCTTATTCTTGTTTGATTTTTTGGCATGTGTTTTCCATGGGATAGCAATGTGCATCTCTAAAAAAAAAACAAACGAGGAAACTGTTAAGATCTACAAAAGTTTACACTAGTTTATCTGCAGCCAATCCATGACATCACAGAACATGAGTACTTCAATGAGCAGGGGGAAATTGGTCCACATTCTTTCTTTTTGTATCTTTTTATTTCCTCTGTCCGCAATTAATTTTTTCTTAAGGTGTATTATGGAGATAAAAAAAAAAACCCCAACAGATAGGTGTACCCTGTCTCATTGATCTGAAGACATACAGGAAGAGGATATTACTAGTATTATGTACCTCTCTGATCACTTGTTGTTGCCATATAAAGTATTTAATCTACCTCAAATGGGATGACTGCTTAGAAACCTTTTCAGCACATATTATGTGCTTTCTGCTAACGTATGCATTTTTCAGACTTGTACCTGCTGTATGAAGCATATCACAGACTATCTGGTTGGGAATAACATGTTTAGCTGAGTTATCACCCTGTTTCCAGTATCCTGTTGCTATGTGGATTGCCAGGTTTCATGAGAATGCTGTGATTTTCAAAGTATTACTTCATTTCTGATCTCTCAGTCTAAGCTGGCAGGCATCTGGTTTAGCTGATGTTTCATAGAGGGAGATTTTCCAAGACAAATACTAGCTGAGAATCAAGATTGCCTGCAAAGACATCACATGTAGTTTTCATGAGGATGGTGTGGAGGACTTTGGAAAGAAAAGGAAAAAATACTTCGATAGCGTGGTAGCATTTATAACTCTCAGGCCTGGAATGTCAGTACTGGACCACAGAGGGTAAATTACCTCAGGGAAAGCACTGCTCTGGTTTTCCTATGTTAATTCCAGCACTCCAAGTAATTCGGGTATCTGTGTTTGTATTCCAGTATATCCTGGAGTGTGACATTTGGTTAGGTGTGACCAAGGAGAGCAAAACTTTCTTGGTTTGTTTGGTTTTGTTGTTTTGGTTTTGGTTTTTTTTCTTTCCAGGCTTGTCAAATACCTTAACTTCCTAGGTGGGCTTTTTTTGAAATTCTGTTCCCTTTAAAATAAACAGGCATTTGTCACTGCTTTTAGTAGATACAGATATCTGCAGGCAACTAATGATGAAATAACCTGTGAAAATAACAATGAACTTTTATTTTCATTTCTCTTTCTCTTTCATTGAATGTGAACTTTGATAAAAAAATAGTAAGGCTATTTTTCTCATCTGAGTTTTCTTAGTTGTTCTTGGTTCCTCTTGCTTGCATCTTAGAATATCCCTGACAATGCAGTAGCTTTTTTAGCAAAAGTTTTTGTTTCTTTTTAAGAAAAGATCTTCTTAGAAGCTCCTTTTTACTTTAGATTCAGGTGGACTCTTTTTATGCAATTGTAGTCCATACAATCAAAAGCAAGCTTAGACGAATCCTCTGCATTCCTCAACAATATTTGTGTGAATGTTAGCCTTAAAATTTGGCTAAGCAAAAACCATGCAGGAACCAAGAGCTAATAAAATCTTTAATCCCTGAACATGCAGACTATATCAATGCTGTTTTCTAATAAATACGTTCATACAGTCCCAATGTGTTTTGCTCTTCCCTCACAAGTTCTCTGAATTCATCAGTCTTCAGTCTGCATCCAGCATAAATTTAGTGCTTGCAATGAACATATCTGAAAGCATTAAAATGGAAGGTACACTTAATTATTTTGCCACTCTTCAAGTAAGAAAAAACCCTCTAGTGGTGTTGCCGTCACTGAAATTTTAAAATTGACTCATCTGAAGTATGAGGCGCTGAATGGTAATGTCATTCTCCTTTAAGATGCACATTCTATGGTACATTAATCTTGCAGGTCCTTGAGAACTCCAGCCTATACCTAAAGAGGGGTAAAAGTTAATTATCCAGCAACCTAAAATATATTTTTAGCAGAACTGAAGGATGTGAATGGAAATTTTACGCTATTCATCATAGCTTGCTTTAACAAGCAAGATCTTACCTCTAATGTATAGTCAGAGAGACTTCAACTGACAAAAATCTACCACCATACGGTAATTTATATATCTAATAAATAAGTGTATGACAAAACAAAGACACAACAGAATACAGAAGATTACAATATACTGCAAATTGTCATATTCTAAGTAAAACGGATATGAAATCTAAGGTATAGCATGCATGCAGGGAAAACAGGGACCCACTAAAATAATTTCACATAATGTTAATATAAAACAGGGAGTGAAACTGATCATATGATAAAAAGAAAACTATACCTGGTAGAGAAGAAAAGAGATTACATAGGAAATAAACTGTTTGACTTGCTTAGAAAATAATAAAGAGGCAGAGGGATTATGTATTTTGTTTTCCAGCTTTCTCAATTTTCAGTTGTGTTTTTAGTTTTCAAAACAAAGTGCGCAAATCAGTTCAGTTTGTCAAAGATATGTTCATATACTTCAGCTTAATGTAGTTTACATGAAAAAAACAAGAATCATGTTTATCTTCTTTAAATGTTGTACTCTATGTGTATAGCTGCATAGTCATTGATAATATGTATTGTATAATGCTTTTATTTACAAAGTTAGTCAATGGCTCTGTAGTTATTCCTGGAAAATTTCAGTGTTTGAAAGGTAGAATAAATTAAAAATAAGCTCCACATACATTTTCTTTTTCTTTTTAAAATAATCTTTGGCACGAATTCTGCTGGGTTTACCATAAATCACATGTATGTCACTGTGGATGCTCATCTATCAACGTGCATAAGATAGCTGTATACATCAGAATACCAACCTTGCTGTTCATCTTATCAATCTGAAGCTTTTAATTCTGTATATGTTTGCCTAGTCCTTGTCTAACACATTGAAATGAAAAAAATGCAAAAGCCACTTTTGTGTACTGAAACATGTGACTTGTGCTTGCCTGCTGTGTCTGTAAGTCACCTCTTGCTTTTACAAGGGAGCTGAGGCTGACAAGCAGATGAATAGGGGAGAGCAATGTGGGAGTGATGGAATAAAAATCACTAGCAGCCCAGTTCTCTCCAGGACATTTGGGCAACTCATGCTGCCTTCGCCCCTTCCCCCACACACTGACACCCACAGCCACCCCATGCCAAACAAAAGTGTGTGTTGTGCATTTCAGTGGCCAGAGCGAATGGCTCTGCTGTGAAGGAAGGAGGGCACAGCATATGTTTTATAATCTCAGTACTAGTGCCAATTAAGTCCTTAATGGCTTTTTCTTTAAAGGTTCAGAATAATCACTTGGCATGTGATCAGTGCTGGTGCTCACAGCCAAAAGTTTTGTAACATATGTGGTAGTATATGTATTCAGGTTTGTTGGACTGATTTTTTGCTCCTATTTTCTCCCATAAACAATAGGGAACTTAGTTATTCAGATACCTGTTATTCAGGTACCTGTGCCATTTCAGCACAGGGTATTCTATTCAGCTTCTAGTTGCTACTCCAGAAGAAAAACATGCCCTGTGCTTATCCCTGTCTGTCTCATATATATTTCTCAGATACCCCTGGGCACATGAAAGGGGCTTAATCACTATGTTAAAGCATTTAAATAGCCCCTTGTTACCTGTGTCTGGGGTAGGCCAAGATGATTTGTCAAATCCTATGATCCTTCAGCAAACGAAATGTAGATTTATTCAATGTTAATTTTGGTTATTTCAAGAATCAAAGTTGCTATGAGCAGATTTTTCATAGCAAAATGTTTGGTACTACAGTTCCTTCACAAAACCATATACACAAACCTAAGTATACTCATTTCACCTGAGGTGACATCCAACATGGTTAGTCTACTGTGAAATAAGGAAGACCAATATCATTTACAGGTCATGTAAATGTCAGGCTCAGCATTTTTTTCTGTAATGAAATATGCTGGGCTAGATGTACTGCTCCAGTGGGACACCTCTGCAATGCTCTGCTGGTACGAAATAATCTGCTACAACTGCTACATATACAGATAGATATGCTGGAATGGGAGATCCTCCGCTTGCCAATACCAGGAACTACAGGCTGCTTTCCCACTTTCCTGTTGTAACATTAATTTAAGAGTACTTTAGGGTTTATGGAATTAAACAATCCTTTTGGCTGTTTCCTCTGGGCAATGTACCTTGTGCCTTTGGCACATGGTGCAGTGGTGAGGCAGGAATTTGAGATCTGTCACCTCAGTTTCCTTCCTCTGCTAAGTAAGTCTGAAGCGACGCAGAGTGTGTGTCCACAGACTTTTTGACTGTTCACGGCATGATATTCAAAGCAAGCCAGTACTCTGATCCAGCTAAAGACACACATAGATAGCATGAACAACCTGGCTTACAGTTTTTTTTTTTCTGCCAGCTTTCATTTCTTGATGAGGTTTTCATTTTCCAAAGTTTGATTTGCTTTCTCACTAAAATCCTTACCTGTTCATAAAAGGAAGCTTTTCCCTTTAAAAGCTGTATTTTTGTGTCTCTCTCTGCTTTTTTGTTCTGTAGATGCTGCCAAATTTGTCTTTTAAGATGTTGATCACTGAAATAATTCAACCAGATTTTCTCATGTCAGCACTTGCTTACCAACATTTCATGATTTCTTCATTCAGAAAGTCACAATCTTATCAGTGTGCTTGCTGTGCAGAAGTAATGAAAATGTTTGTCTTTCCAATTTTAGTCTTTGAAGTGCTGACTCAAAGTTGTTACCTTTTCCAAGTCATACTTGAAAGGTGACCAAGACCTGGTCAGCTCCTGGACAAACTCAAACACAAAAAGGAAGCCTACAGGAGGTGGAAGCAAGGATGGGTAGCCTGGAAGGAATGCAGAGAAGTTGTCCAAGCAATCAGGGATCAGGTTATGAAAGTTAAAGCCCTGAGAGCATTAAATGTGGCCAGGGATGTCAAGGGCAACAAGAAAAGATTCTATAGGTATGTTGGTGATAGTAAGGAAAATGTGGGCCCTCTCTGGAAGGAAATGGGAGACCTGGTTACCCAGAACATTGAGACGGCTGAGCTACTTACTGACTTTTTTGCCTTAGTCTTCACCAGCAAAGGCTATGGCCACGCTGCCCATCACAGAAGGCAAAGGCAAGGGCTGAGAGAATGAAGAACTGCCTGCTGTAGGAAAAGATCAGGTTTGAGACCATCTAAGGAACCTGAAGGTGCACAAGTCCATGAGACCTGATGAGATGCATCTGCGGGTCTTGAGGCAACAGGTGTATGAAGTGGCCAACCCACTACCCATCATATTTGAAAAGTTGTGGCAGTCTGATGAACTTCACACTGACTGGAAATGGGGAAACATAACCCCTATTTTTAAAAAGGGAAAAAAGGAAGACCTAGGGAACTACAGGCTGATCAGTCTCACTTCAATGCCCAGCAAGATCACAAATCAGATCTTCCTGCAAACTATGCTACGGCACATGGAAAATAAGGAGGTGATTGGTGACAGCCCACATCCCAAGCACAGCTACAGGCTGGGTAGAGACTGGACTGAGAGCAGCCCTGAGGAGAAAGACTTGGGGATGCTGGTTGATGAGAAGCTCAACATGAGCCGGCAGTGTGTGCTCGCAGCCCAGAAAGCCAACTGTGTGCTGGGCTGCATCAAAAGAAGCCTGACCAGAAGATCAAGGGAGGTGATCCTGCCCCTCTACTCTGCTCTCATGAGACCCCACCTGGAGTACTGTGTGCAATTCTGGGGCCCCCAACATAAGGAGGATATGGACCTGTTACAGCTGGTCCAAAAGAGAGGCCATGAAGATGATCGGAGGGCTGGAGCACCTCTTCTGTGAAGACAGGCTGAGAGAGTCGGGCTTGTTCAGACTGGACGAGAGAAGGCTCCAGGGAGACCTTGTAACAGCCTTCCAGTGCCTGAAGGGGGCCTACAAGAAACCTGGCAAGGGACTTTTTACAGGGACATGTAGTGACAGGACAAGGGGGAATGATTTTAAACTGAAAGAGGTTAAATTTAGATTGGATATTAGGAAGAAATTCTTTACTGTGATGGTGGTGAGACACTGGAACAGGCTGCCCAGAGGAGTTGTGGATGCCCCACCCCTGAAAGTGTTCAAGGTCAGGCTGAACAGAGCTTTGAGCAGCATGGTTTAATGGAGGGTGCCCCCGCCCATGGCAGGGAGGTTGGAACTAGAACTTTAAGGTCCCTTCCAACCCAAACCATTCTGATTCTATGTTAATGCTTAATTGATTCCAGCTAGTTTCAAGGCATTATGAGAGAAGAAGAATATGCCTCTGATGGAATTACTAGCTGGTGGTAAATAACAGACAAGAAAAAAATCTATAGGCATTACATATCCATTTATATTGTGAATTTAGAAATATCTATGTGGGGGGTTTCTAATCTCATTACATGTGTTCAGCTCAAAAACTGCAATGAGGCGATTTACTGTGAAATCAGCCTCATGCTCTACACATCATAGGATTTTAGTTTCTGAAGCTTATTAATGTTAATGCAACATTTTTCTTTTACTTAGTGGGCTTTCAATAAACTCAGAAGCACCAGTTCAACAAATCACTCCAGCACATGCTTCATTCTGGTCAGACTGAAAGAGAGTGGCTTCCCCTATTTGGTAGGGCTATGTAGAGAATAAGCCCATGCTTCTCTGCTTTGCAACTTGAGATCATTGGCAAAACAACTTGAAAACATGTACTTGTTAAAAGACTTTTACTTCCATTAGTTGACACTTATGCCATTTAGAACACACTTTTGACACAGAACCTAAAGATAAACAAGCCATAGGACATGACTTAAAAGCTTGCTGCTCGTCACTGCATCTGCTAGTTCAGGAGAATACTGCACAAGGATAACAGGCATTGGAAGATTTGGTGCAAAACTGAACATCTGTTAAAGAGAATGTTTGATTTCAGTAATATTTTTTAAGGATCCCAAGCAGTATTGTTATACAAACCAAACACTTAAAGAGGAAAACTCCTTAACATGGTAGTATAAAGATTGCTCGCAGAGTAAAACAAAAAAAAATTTGTTCTATGTCAAATTGTCACTAACTGGTTACTAGAATAGGGTATGCTCAGAAGATAATCTTCACAGAGAGGTTTTTTGAGTTCTGAGTATAACAATATATTATGGAACAGTATTTTAGATACTAGATATTAAAATAACAATACAGGTAGAGTACAGGTAACAAACAGTACAGACATGGCCTACAGAATGTTATTGGAAGCTGACAGTCTCCTATTGACCTTGATGTAAAGTTGATTCAATCATGTTTCAGAAATAACGGTTAAAGGACAAGCTAATTTACTCTTCCATTTGCTAATCACTAAGGTTGGGATTTACATAATTTCCTCAGTATTTCTTTGAATGCTTTTGTTTGCTGTTACTTGTAAATATTCAGTATTATAATTTTAATATGGACTAGTTTTCCATACCTTTGCCATACTCTGTATTTCTGTTTCCTGCACAGACACCTAACTCTTTTTTAATCATTTTCTTATGGTGACACATAAGTGAAAATTTACTTTTCCAGAGTAAGTTGAGATACACAAATAAAACAATTATTTGGAAGTATTCCTAAGAAAATTATGATTTGCCAAATGTTTGTAAAGAATTAACATAGTGTGATGTAAAAGGAGTCAAAGTTATCAAAAGTATGCTCCAAAGAACATTCAGAAAATGGGAATTAATCAGTTATCTCTTCCTGGCCTTACTACAGGTATATAAAATAAAGTTTTGAAAAGTGTCATCTCCAGAGACCAAAAAGAAAATCTGATATCCCATACATCTTTGCTATTTTTAAAGGTATGGACTCTTCTCCATTGCCTAGAACTTGGCCTGAAAACATATGCTCCTCCATCAAAATAATAATGCATAGTCCATCCTTACTTATGCTTAGCACATTAAAGGGATGTAATTAGTGCCTTCCATTAGCCTCATTCCTTGTCATTATAAATCTGAAATTAATTCTATTTATTTTATTCATTTTGGACAAGTACAACATAATTGTGATCCTTCACATTACTTTTAATCTGTTACTGTAATTCCTTTGAGATATCACCCTTATTTGTTCTGCATACAGAAACAAAAAACAAGGAATTTGTTACTTGAGAAAAAGAGAGGATGAAAAGGGCTTGTAATGGAAACAGTGGTGCACAAGAACACACAGACCCTTTGCTCTGGAGACAGTGGTGCTGTAATGCTCTAAAAAAGTCTTACTGTGCAGATGAATATGTTAAAATAAGGGTTTCTACAGTGTGACATGGGGGTAGCCATTTGATTTAAGACCTCTTACAGCAGAGATTATCCTATTTCCTCATGTTAATCTGAAACTCCAAAATGTTGATCCAGGGCTAGAAGTCCTACAGATGGGTTTTGAAATGAACCAAGAATCTCACTGAGGAAGAAGTAATGTAAAAATCTGTGAGAGGATTTTTCCATAGTTGATAAAGTTGAAAAGAGCAGTTGAGTACTATGCTTGCATTTGAATGAGTAATCATAGCATGTATTATTTGACTAGATTTTAAAATACCTAGACTCTTAAAAACTCTACTCGGTCTGATCCACGAAGTTTCCTTTCTTTGCTTCCAGAAGCAAAACAGCACCCATGCTTATCCAGCAGAGAGGACAAAAAGCAATTTCCTATCCAATGCATTTAAAGATGTGCGAATACAAAGAAGGAAAAAAAGATACCTGGTTACTGTGGAGTAATAAGAGAAAAAGAAGATTCATAGACAAAGGATCGCAGGAGCTCTACTTTTATGAAAAAAAGCAAAACAACAATAGAAAACGCATAAAACAATCTCAGCTTCTATCAACTAGAAAGAAACCTAGACTACAAGAAAAAAGTAAACAATTTTTCTCACAGCTTCTCAAATGAAGGCTAAGAGGCTTTGAGGATTTCTCAGTTATCAGAAGATTATATATCAGTTCAAATAATTTTCATTTACCTCTTCATTTTTGTGGGGTTCATTTTTTTCAATTGTAAAAATCATTTTTTTTTCTTGTTACTGTATTCCTCATGCCCCTGTTTTGTAAACACACAAAGGATCTGCCTAGGTGGAAATACTATTCACAGTTCTGTAGCTGGGTAGGGTACTCTTCCTTCTGCTCCTATTTATCTGTCTTCTTTCTGTTTTATTGTTTTGTAAGGAGAATGTGTTTTGTCACATTCATGAATTGCAGATCAGTTTCTCATGAACTGGCAAGACTGATAGCAGTAGTTTTTCCTCTCAGCAGTCTATAATTCCACTTCTTTCTCACTGTTTGTCTTTTATGTTTCTCCCTTATCTATTTCTTTCTCCCCATAGATAGGGAAAGCTGCCTGGAATACGAGGTGACAATTACATCCTGCAGATGATTTCTGTAAATTGGTCTACTTTTCAAGCACTTATAAGCAAAATTATTTTAGCTGAGAGGACAGCAACTTAAGAAAAGGAAGAAGAAATGTATGCTTCATTTAAATGTTTGTATATACAGGCTCTGGATTAGGAAGTGTCAATACTACTTACTTACATTTGTTGGATAATGTTCACCGGCTTTATTCCTTAAAAGTATTTTTTAACATTCTTATTATTTCAAAACCTATTTTTCTAGCTAGGTTTTGTTTTTCTTTTTTTTTTACTCTAGTTGTCCTCTGCATGTTTGATATGCATTTATGTTCTGCTGACAGGCAGGGTACACAACAAAATGACAATACACTAGCTGTATAATATGCACAGGTTATTAAACAAGCACACTAAAGCGAATAAGCACACTAAAGCAAACAAGCACATTAACGTGAACCAAGTATATATCTCTATATATACAGTAAATAAGTACAATAAAGCAAATCGTATATGTATATTTTATATATATGTGTAAAGTACAGATGAAAATTAGCAATGCATCAAATCATTACTGCATAGAGAGAACAGAGATTAAGAAGAAATACATCACCAATTCAAGGATGCTGGGGAGGGACTCTTCCTTAGGGACTGTAGTGGTAGGACAAGGTGTAATGGGTTCAAACTTAAACAGAGGAAGTTTAGATTAGATATAAGGAAGAAGTTCTTTACAGTGAGGGTGGTGAAGCACTGGAATGGGTTGCCCAGGGAGGTTGTGGATGCTCCATCCCTGGCGGTGTTCAAGGCCAGGTTGGACAGAGCCTTGAGCCACATGGTTTAGGGCAAGGTGTCCCTGCCCATGGCAGGGGGGTTGGAACTAGATGATCTTAAGGTCCTTTCCAACCCTTACGATTCTATGATTCTATGATTCTAATTACTACCGAATCATCATCCAGGACCACACTTCAAGATTGGCAGCCCCATTACAGCTGCTGCTGGGAGTCTCAGGTAATTGGGTAAGTTCCTGTGTGGTGCGTCCACCCATAGGTGAGGCTTTGGATTCATCTGCAAGAGGATCCTGCTTTTGTACCCTTAGAAAAACAACCGGCTGTATGCCAGCTCTGTAATTCTTTACTCGTGGGGCCGTGCAGTTTGTCATGATCTCACTATTGTCCATGCTGAGATTTTTGGCCAGGCACCACAGTGCAGCCAAGTATGAAGGTCATAGAACATCTGCACGCTTATGTTTTCCTGTCTCTTTCGGACAAACAGTCACGATGAACATAAACATACTCTACCAAATACACTTTGACAAAAACCATACTTTGTTATGTCTTTCAGTCAGAAGAGGGAATCAACTCTCAGCTAGGTTCCCATCCATTACAATTTAGCTAACTTTCTCACTTTTTAGCTGCAATAAAATATTATAAGGAGATTTTTAGAAATGCTCAATGTAAGTTTATAATTGATAAATCTGAGAAAGATTACACAAAAGTGACAATTTTGGGAAATCACATTATTTAGAATGCTTCTGTGTGTTTTATCAAAAAGAACCAAAAGATGTATTACAAACTTATACGATCATCACTTTATGGATCATGGAATCATAGAATCAGAGAATATTTTGGGTTGGAAGTGACCTCTAAATTCTAAATGCCCTGCCATGGACAGGAATGTCTTCTCTTAGATGAAGTTGCTCAAAGCCTCATCCAACCTGACCTTGAACACTTCCAGCAGTGGGATACCCACTGCATCCTGGATGGCATCACTTCCCTGAAACACATCAGCTACACCACTCAACTTGCTGTCACCTCCAAACTTGCTGAGAGTGTGCTCAATTCCACTATCTATGTCACTGATGAAGATATGAAATTGTATTGTTCCCAGTATGGACCCTTGAGGGACACCATTCATTACTAGATTCTACTTGGACATTGAGCTGATGACTATGACTCTTTGGACATGGACATCCATCCAATTCCTTATCCATCTAACAGTCCATCTATCAAACATGAATCTTTTCAATTTAGTAACAAAAATATTGTTGGGGACCATATCAAAGGTCTTACAGAAGTCCAGAGAGATGACATCCATAGCTCTTCCCTTGTCCACTGATCTAGTCACTCCATCACAGAAGGCCACTAGATTAGTCAGCTAATTCCTTCAAGACCCTGGGATGCATCTCATCAGGTCACATGGACTTACATATGTTCAGGTTTCTTAGATGGTCTCAAACTTGATCTTCTCCCATGAAGAGGGTGACTTCATTCTCGCAGTTCCTGCCTCGAGGTTCAGGAGCTTGAGAGATGTTGGCAGAGAGATTGCCATTTAAAAATGAGTCAAAAAAAAAAAAAAAAATATTGAGTACCTCAGCCTTCTCCATGTTGTTTGTCGCCAGTTCTCCTGTCTTATTTATCAGGACAGGTACATTTTCTTTAATCTTCCTTTTCTATCCAATGCATGTATAAAAGTCCTTCTTACTATTCTTTGCATCCCTTGACAAATTCATCTCCAACTGTGCCATATTTTTGCTGATCCCATCCCTGTATTCTTCTCAGGAAGTCTGTCCTTGGTTCCACTGCCTGTGCATTTCCTTCTTATACTTTAGTTTGGCCAGGAGGTCCTTACTCAGCCATGCTGATCTCCTGCCTTCCTCTCCTGATTTCACACATGGGTATTGAGATCTCTTGTGCTCTAAGAAAAATATGCTTAAAGATAAATCTTGTTAATTTTAGTGGAAATTAAAGATGCTTAGCATTTTGAACTACGCACATGTACAGCCTAGCTCTGCTACAGAATAAGAACCAGAGTGTATTCGTGCATGAAGAAAAAAGTCATTCAGGAGGCAACTAATGATTGTTTGAATTCTACCTGCATCACTGAAGAAAGAGATAGGAAATTTAAAAAAGGAACTAGAGAGCACCAAAAAATTGTTGCTACTACAGCTACCTTGGTATGTGAAACAGCAAAAATACCTGCAACCAGTAACACAGATAATGTAGATTAAATATTGGAAAGGTATAATAAAATACGAAATTCCCAAATTCTCAGTGTAAAGAGATAATATATTTGCTTTATCAGTCCCCTAAGTAAAAAATGTGGTGACCTGACAGAAAAAGGGGAAACAATGTTCATGTGAGGATTTTTCCTAGTAAGACTTCGCTCTCATGTCATTTTCTTTTCTGTGGCACTGCCCAGCCTGGATGGAGTTGTGCCTGTAAGCGTGACAACAGCTTGGACGCTGTATGTAACCTCCTTCATGGAGAGGCTCTTCTGTCACCACTGTTGCTTGCAGATATGTGCATTCTTCATGGTTGTGTAACTTGCCTGTGACCTGTGGCTTTTTCAGTTGACCTAGTCAGGTAAACATCTTTTCTCTTTTCTTTTCTTCTCTTCTTTTTTTCGCCTTTTTTGAGGTAAAGGAATTTTTACATAATCCTGGGTTCTCAACTGCCTGTGTTGTCCCTACTCAGAGGTTAAGCAGCGCAGGAGTTTTTCTGCAAATTCTCTGAACTGAATCTATTCAGAAAGAATTTATCAAACCTTCTTTTTTTTAAGACAGAAAAATATGCATAAACAACAGTTTCCATGAACTCATATTGACTGAAGTGCCTCATGGGGGAGAAATACGTAGAAAAGTTTCTCAGGCTTAGTTCTAGGAGATTTTTTGCTTTAAGTTCTATTCATTATTTTATAATATGCATTAGGTACTCTTACTGCTGGCCTAGCTGCATAAACCAGTTGCAATAGATTTATCTTAAAGATCATTAAAAGTTGCGTAGCTTAATGATGATTGAGACTTTGTTTCTGGATCTTTACATTGGAAAGACATATAAAATAATTAATTTGTATGTAAAATAAGAATTAAATTATAACATTACATCAGAAGTTTTCATAGCTAGACTCAATTTAATATAATAGAAATCCAATTTTTCAGTCTAATCTGTTCTGTCCAAAACCTGAAAATCATATCTGTAGACTTAAAGATGCAATTTGCAGATACAAATTTTGAACTGAAGCAGTATTTTTGAGAGTTAGTTTTTTAAGGGTTCCATATTGTTTCTAAAGTGGGTTGATGACTTCAATTTTGTACCTCTATAACTTTCATTTATCAAAAAATAAATTAAAACACACTTAAGGCAGTAAAGTGGACTTCTGCTTTCGCCTGTACATTCATCCGCCATTTCGTCCCCTAGTCAGTCACTACTATGAAGTGCTTTTGCATTTTTCACAGCCATTGGTCAAATATGCTGTCTTAAATAAATTATTAACATTGACAGACTTTTCCACCTCACAAGATTATTAAGGACTAAATTAAAACTTATTATGTCAAGTACAAATCTCTGAGGGATTCTTCTGATAATCTTTCTCCCCTGTAAGAACTATTTCTGCCATGTGTTTTCTCTCTCTTTCTAAGAAATTTTTTTATCCATCTTAGTACTCTTTTCCACAGTCATCTTCTCATTAAGAGCCTTTGGTATAAGACATTGTTCAATGCCTTTTCAAAGTCAAGGTGCACTGTATCAGCCTGCTTGCTCCAGTCTGGAGGCTTGCTGACTTCTTCAGAGAAGTGTGTATTTGTGAGAGGTCTATTCCTTTGAAAAGCTATGTTGCTTTTCCCTAATTGTTCATATTTATGAACCATACTGGTTGATATTTATTCAGGTGTGCATTAATTCTATTTTTCAGCCAGCTTCAACTAATTAACCTGCTGGACACACTGAGATGCTGGTCAGTCCTTGAATTACCCTACAACCTTCTGAAATAATTGCTGTCGCATATGCTGGTCCTCTGCCTTCACAGTTTTTGAGAGAGAGGTTTGTGAGACCTCACTTGGAGTACTGTGTGCAGTTCTGGTGTCCTCAACATAAAAAGGACATGGAGCTGTTGGAGCAAGTCCAGAGGAGGGCCACGAGGATGATAAGAGGGCTGGAGCACCTCCCGTATGAAGACAGGCTGAGAGAGTTGGGGCTGTTCAGCCTGGAGAAGAGAAGGCTGCGTGGAGACCTCATAGCAGCCTTCCAGTATCTGAAAGGGCGCCTACAAAGATGCTGGGGAGGGACTCTTCCTTAGGGACTGTAGTGGTAGGACAAGGGGTAATGGCTTCAAACTTAAACAGGGGAAGTTTAGATTAGATATAAGGAAGAATTTCTTTACTGTGAGGGTGGTGAGGCACTGGAATAGGTTGCCCAAGGAAGTTGTGAATGCTTCATCCCTGGCGGTGTTCAAGGCCAGGCTGGATGGAGTCTTGGGTGACATGGTTTAGTGTGTGGTGCCCCTGCCCATGGCAGTGAGGTTGGAACTAGATGATCTTAAGGTCCTTTCCAACCCTAACTGTTCTGTGGTTCTATGATTTACTTCTTTCATCTTCAAGCCTTCCTAGAGTCAAAAGATAAATATCAATCAGTCTTGAAATTTTTCACTCTTAATTTTATCTATTACTTCAATAACTTTTGCTGACAGTTGCACACATCCTTTAATGTGTCTAAAGCTTAAAAAAAAAAAAAAGTTCAGCTCAAAAATTTCCCTGGACTTATCCATGTTGAGCAGGGACATAAACAAGTAATTTTTCTTCTCTGCTATGGCCTCCTTGTCTCTGTGTGCTCTTTCCATGCTTTGACTCATTTCCTTATGCTACAGACTCCCTAGAAGGTTTCTTCCTCAACTGTTTGAAAATTGATTTATTCTTTGGTTTTGTGGTAACTGCAGGTAGTTTCTCAAACTCTCTTTTTTTTTTTTTTTTGGTGCTGCCATTTTGAGTTTTTACAGATAACTGACCTTTTAGTGATTCTTATTCCTTTTAGTATCCAAATTTAAGGTTTTTGAAGGATTTCCCTTTCTAATGATACCCCCTAGCCTGTTGGATTTTCTCAAGTCTTTGCTACTAGGTTGTATTCCTTTACATTGAGAAGCCATATGGTGGTATTATATAGTCACAATGCCACTGGGAATGATTAATCTCTTTAAACTTTTTCTAAAAACATTTCTCATTTATATGTGATTTTCTCTTTTTAAAATCAATCAGCAGTAGACCTTTTGATTTAATGGCTTCAGGATTTTGGAATCCAAATGTCCTATGGTTATTCATTACACAGTGACTTCTAATGATATCACTTGAAGCAATTCCTGCACATGGGTCTGGGCCAAACCTAAAAAACCTGTCATTGACACTGTCTAGATATGTAATCTCAAAATCATACACAGATGTGATGTTCACCCAGGCTACCAGGAAGCACTTCACTCTCTTGCGTGTTGCATTTCCTTTTAGGTTCCAAACTCTCCTTTAGTATCAGGAATCCACTGTCAACATCTTTGTCAGGTGAAGTAATATGCTCCCAAGAGGTTTTTTTTGGTTTGTTTTTTGTTTTTGTGTTGCTTTTTTGTTTGTTTGCTTTTGATTTTGTTTTCAGGTTTTTTAATTTTATTTTTCCTATATGTTATGTAAAACCTAAAAGCTGGCACCATGCAGTGATCTTTTCGGGGACAATAAATATAGACAACCACATCTATCTTTCCGAGTGAGAATTCAGTTGACTACAGGCTGCTATTAAAATCTATCATCTTAGTGAAGGTGTTGTAACTTGTCTTTGAACTGTCTTGTCTGTGGAGTTTACATGATGTCTAGCTGAACATCACTGGTCAAAAATTTAATGTTAGTCAGCAACAGATTAAAAAGGATTGTACGATCTACCATTCTTCTACAACTAGGAAATTGTTTAACATCTCAACAACAAATTGATTTAATAGAAATACTTAAAAAAACCAACCAAACAAAAAAATCCCCTCCAAACTGAAGACGGATAGATTTAAGCAGATCTCCAATGAAGTTGCAAATATGATAATGGGTCCTTGTACCCAGGTTATACCTGGTCCAGGGAGCAAAAGTCTTTAAAATAAAAATAATAAATTTTAACATTATAGAATCATAGAATCATTTATTTTAGAAAAGAATTTAAGATCATCAAGCCAACCAATGTTAGGCTATATGGTTGAAGTATACTAAAATTGTGATTTCTAGTTCTGAAAATAAGCAAGGGTATTGCAAATTTTAATTTGACTTCAGTTATGATCACTATATTGGAGTTGGTGAGCCTGAGTTTAGGAGTTGAAGTAAGAACAAGTGGTGAAATAAAAGGAAAGTAGATCATTATGAACGGGTTTGTTTACTCCAAATACAATAGTCCGTTAAAATATATTAAGGTCTAAACATTCACTGTAATGAGAGAACTCCCCCAGTTTACTGTAATACTTATGACTTGTGCAGTTTGTGTATCTTCCCATTTTCATAGTATCCATGTTCCGATACCTTTTTAAAAGGTGGGTTGTGACTTTATGAAACACAGACTAATACATAATATAACCATGTCAAGCTCTTTTGAGTCAAAATGATTCTGGTGCTACTGTGTGCTTTTCTTAAATAAATCTATGTTTCAAGTGCCCTGCTTGATTTTGCTGGTATATTCAAAACATTCCAACGATTCTTACACCTTTTTTTATACAGCAGAAGTTAGTGTGACCATGCATATTGTAGGAAACTCTTCCAGACATCTTTTAAAGTAAATATAATTCAGTCCTACATGTTAGTACTGGTTGTCTCTAATCCAAAGGAAGTTACAGTAACTTCATGAATTTGAGAATGTTCAGACACTCACTTGGATGACACTGAAAGTTTCTGGCTTAATGAACAAAGTAATGCATCTGTAGGAAGAAACGCATTGTTCAGTTGCTTTAAAATGTTTACCACACATAAATCAGTGCTTTTCCTTCATGCTTCATGTAAAATTGCACTTTAACCTGAGGTTTCCTTTTGTTCAGGCAAAACCTGTTTTTTTTTATTTTGCTGTTACCTATTTAACTCCATCTTCACTTTAATAACAAAAGGACTAAAATAAGCCTAGTAAAACAAACAAGAAACAAAACAACCTTGGAATAAGGAGTGTCTAGTTTTTGTACCATTTTACAGGAAATGTTCTCAGTGGCTTAAGCCTCAGGTTTCCAGCGTATCAAAACTAGTTGTGTTTACTAATTTAGGCCCCTGCAAAATTTTCAGCTGCCCCACGTCCCTTACTTTTAGTACAGTGCATAAATGCACAATATTGACATGTGTTATCTTCATCTTAAAGAATTAATAAATTTATTGCTGTTGCAGAGTGAACACTTTTCTTTTTTTTGGTCTTCCAGCTGTGTTTTTCTTCATTCACTGTTTTCAGATGAAATAATCTTTCAGCTTTTCTTTCTTTGAAGTTTACAGGGAATTTACAATTCCCAAAGGACAGCTGTTAGAACAATATCAGTTATCGTATTACAATCCGTTTCTTCCTAACTTTTAAGGTAAACATTTTGTACCTCAGTTATCTTTTTTTTTTTCTTCTTTTTAGATTTCACCACTTGATGCTGATTGCTTCAGGGCCCAGAAGGAGTCAAGCTACTTTGTGCAAGATGAACTCCCTGGCAGTTTCTCTGGCTTTGTTCTTAAAGTGAAGAAAATCGTGGCTGAGATGGGGCACTGCACTGCTCACAACTCCAGACACACAGCTCTCTGGAGTTGTGAAGCCACAGTGCCTCAGCAGAGAGCTGCAAACTCCTTCATCAGTAGTTAAAAGCACATGTGTATACTCCAGGCTATAATTAGAAGAATAGAGTTGCAGCAATTCATGTAATCTCCATAGGCATTTCATGCACTCTATGCTTATTATTATTTCGTGATATTTTTTCACTGGGCCAGGGGAACAACAGAAAAGATTTTGATGGGAGTGGCTGTGAATATAGAAATCTACTGCAGAGGCAAGAAAGATTGTTTTCTTCTTTTGAATTATGTTTTATTTTCCTCCACTTTTCCTCTTAAGCATCAGATATTGGCCATCTATGAAAGCAGGGAACCCCAGAGAAGACAACATCACTGTGTAGATGGCATTCAGCAAATCCAGTGGCTCAAAAATAGTTGTGCTATTCTTGTTCTCATCCTGCCTTGGAGAGAACCTAAGTAGGATGGACATGAGAACAGAACCACACCACTCAGTGACACTTAAAAGTTAATTAATAGTATTTAATAAACTATAGAAGGCAAAAAGTTATTTAATAAGATATGGAAAGTAAGTAATAAGTTCTAAGATTTCTGTTCCACAACACTTATTGGACTTCTCATTCATGGTAATCAAGGTCCTCCAGTACAGCTCTGACCACTACCACACATCTGGGGGAGCATGACACCAGCCTAACTTCTCAACATGTCCAAGTCTGCTGGCAGCCTAACCACTGGGCATAGTGATTCCACCTTGGACTCAGTCTTTTTCACAGTGTCAGACTTCTATGTATACAGTTCCCCTCACTTCCCCAGAGACTACTGTTTTCACTGTTTATTGCTTTCTAAATAGATTTGACAAGCTGCTAGCTTATCAAGATAGCCCAAGTGGATTTCTTTGAGTTTTTCTATATTGAAGGCCAGTTAGTATTTTCTACCTGGATTTCTATCACACTCTGGTCTCCTGCCCCCAAGTGTGTTACAAGGGTATGAATTTGACAACAGCAATATAATGAAGTTTATCTATCCTTTTTTATTTTCCAGTGTATACTGGTTTTGATGCCAAAGAGCTAGAGGATATGGGGCAGAAAGTTGCCAGGACCCTGGGGTAGGAAGGTTTGGCCTATAGTTCAGGAAAGCATACTAACCCCTCAATATAATTATTTGTTAACTGAACCAAAAATAGTTAATTGGGAAAAATAAAAAAAGGCTTTTGCAGAGATGACAACTTCTCTGATGGTAAAATATGGCAAATAACCCCAGTAAAAATCAATATGGCCAACCTATTAAACCTCAAACGAAATTTTTTTTTTTTGTTATTATTAGTATTGAAGCCTTCTCCCTTGACTATACTGTCACTTAAAATATCACTGTAATACAGGAAAAATATGGTTTTCCTATACTATTGATTGTGCTCTGCATGAGTATAAATGGTGTCACCAGATGGAAGGCAGATCAATAGGTCAGAACTTACTGATGATATAAAAATTCCTCCAGGTTTCAAGATAAATACATCAAGTCTTTAAACTATGGTTATAAAAACCTGCCCATTTTCTTTTTACAAGTTGTCTTAAAGAACTAGAAAACAGTTACTTACCTTGAAGTGTATTCTGCTATGGCAGTTTTATTGTCTTCTTTCTGGCATGTGGTGAAAAGGGTATATATTTTCAGCATGGAATAGTTTAAGATAAGAAAACACTAAGCTCTGAATAGCCCTTCATCAAAAAGAAAATCTCACGTCCAAGGTCTTTTAAGAGAAACAAAACACTGCCGTTGGAGCAAATGGGTGCATACAAGCAAGAGATTATATATATATACATAAAAAAGACACAATGCCCTCTCCAGCCCTATCTTGAAAAATGGCTGTACCTCAGTTTGGCATCTTGTCTCTTATTTACATTTAGTAGCAAACTCATTAAAAATCTCTAGCTGAACTGAATGAGATGCAGGAATGCATGTTATGGCTCTGTAGTCAGGAAAGCCAGTGTAATGATGGATATTAAGGACTGGCTTTAGACATAGGGTGAGCTGAGCTATATTGCATCATTTTTAGATTTTGCTCAGAGAGGATCATTATGGTACAATAAGCTTTCTCCACTGATGTAAAAAAGCTTTGTTCAGTATTCCATCTTGCTGCTTGTTATGAGACAGACTAAAGTACCTCAAGGTGATAAGGGCAGAACATTTGAATCCTACATTATTCTAGCATACAGTTGCAATGCCACTATACCAGGCTCTTCATCAGGAGATAGATAATTTTCTTTCGAACTAATAAAAAGATTAAAAAAAAAAAAAAGTCGCAAAAAAAAATAAATAAGAATGGCCAATGTTATTTTAACTAAATGGAGAACTTGATTAACTAAAATAGTCTTTTTCTCCCCCTAACTACTGTTCTCACAGCTCAGCTCTTCTGTGCTTGACAATTGCAAGACAAGACAAAACAGGTCATAAAACTCAAGCATATATGACTTCTATCTATGACAATAGGAGTCTTTCTATAAGCATAAAGAAGAACAAGATCTGACCTTTTTATAGCTTATGGCCATAATACTGAAAAATATCAGCTAGAAATTCAAATATCATTACTCAATATTTAATCAAAAACATGTAGTTCAGGGTTAAGCTGCAGTAATGTTGGCCTAACTTACACCCAAATTGTCATGTTAATGCCAGCAATGGAGTCTGCATCACGTCAGCTTAGCTTCAAATTTTCAGCCATGGCTTCTTTTCCCTGACAAAAACAAATACTAGGAAAATCTATATTTGGGTGAGTTGTCACAGGTCTTTCTTTTCATATAGTAAATAATTCAATTGGACTAAGCATTTGGAAATTTCCAGAAAGGTAACTTGTTTTTGTTGAATGCTGCATACACTATAAACTTGACAATTTCACTGGAATAGGTTATTTTTACAAGCAAATGTTCTTCTGCTTCTAGATAAGTGCCAAGCTTTTTACTGAAAATAACAATTGGAATGCAGCAAAGATGAATTTTAAGGTTTGAAGTCATTGAAGTAAGCCACTTCAGAATATGAATAAAAATTCATTTTAAGAGCGTAGTTTATTTTAATGGCTTTTTGTATTCTATTACATGACCAAAAGGCCACTGCTTTTCCTAGTGTACTTCAGAATCAAGTATTTGCTTGATTCTCAAAAGATGAGAAATATTTTAAAGTAAGTCACTTACGAGTGACTTGTAATTTAAGAACAGCAAAGCTGGTGAAGGATCTAGAGCACAAGTCCTATGGGGAGGGAATTGGGGTTGTTTAGCCCGGAGAAAGGGAGGCTCAGGGGAGACCTTATGGCTCTCTTCAACTACCTGAAAGGAGGTTGTAGTTGTAATAAGATGGGTGTTGGTATCTTTTCCCAAATATCAAGGACAAGAAGAAATGGCCTCAAGCTGTGTCAGGGGAGGTTTAGATTGGATATTATGAAGAATTTCTTCAGTGAAAGGATTGAAAAGCATTGGAACAGGCTTCCCAGTGAAGTGGTGGAGTCACAACCCTTGGAGGTATTTAGAAGATGTATAGATGTGGTGCTTAGGGACATGGTTTAGTGGTGGACTTTGCAGTGTTGGATTTATGGCAGGACTCTATCATCCTAAAGATCTTTTCTAACCTAAACGATCCCATAATTATGTGATCGTCCTTTGAGAGCTTTCCTGTAAGAGTTCAGTTCATTTGGATTGAACTCTGACTGTGCAGCTCATAGGGGCTCATCATGTTCCCAGCTCAGTTAAAGAGGTGTTTGTAGACCTCAGTGAAGACAACCCTAAATGAATATTGAGATTTTTGTTTTGCCTTGCCTTTTGTTTTTTCCAGCTATAGGTGGTTGGTAGCACATATTCAACAATAATAATTGTTAAACAGCCATTAGGAATGAGTGACATACAGTAATTTTACAAGTAGTCAGACAAGAATAACATTTATAACCATTATATACCTTCAAACAGCTTTAGGAGTATAGTACTGTAATTATAGAAGCTTTCTTAGCAACTCAGAAAGTCTACTGGGTATTATAATAATGTGAGTTTATTTTTATTCTGGTTTCCTAAGAAAAAAAGTTTTATGCAATCATGTTGTCCGTGTTTGTTTATCTGTGTGTCAGTCAGTCAATCTCACCAACTTTTGAACCTGATATCCAATTTCAACCACATTTGAAAGTGCAGGTGAGGACTCAAAGCTATGAAGTTCCCACGAGCTTCATGAAAATAAACTATTGCATAGAAGTTGAAGGTTCAAATTAGCATTCCCTTAGGTGAAAGGTCACGTTCTGAGTACAAGACTCTGACAACTGACCAGTTATCATGTTCATACAAATCAGCTGTATAGTTTGTTACAGCACTTGTTGGCTAGATCAAATTATTTCACTGAGGGAAAAAGAACACAGAGCTATCTGACACCAAGCCACAAAAACTTGCCTCCCTCAGAACCAAAAGTATCTGTTTCATTTCCTTCATCCTTTCCCTCGATTCTTACACAAAATACCTATTGCTTTCCTTGGAAATCTGTTTTATGGATTGATATTGTGTTATTGATGAGTTTGCAGCAGTATTTTGTCTCATTTAAAACTCCTTTAAAAATATTGCTTTTTGCAGTGAGCTTTTTATGCACTAATCAATTCTCACAGCATCCTTATGAGATAGCTACATGTTATTATCTGTGTTTCTCAGAAATTGAATTCCAGTTCAACATCAAGTTGAATCTTTGTTGAGGAACACTGTTGTCCTGATCTTTGTCCAAAAAAAAAAAAAAAAAAAGAAAAAACCCAAAACCACTTCACAAACTTACTATTCTCCACCAGCTATGCTTGATGATTCTAGTATGTCATTTACATCATCATTTTCCATGTATTTAAATAAATTAGCAATTCTTTTTCCTCATGGTAAAACTTGGTCAACAATTACAACTCAAGGAATTTTCTTCTTTGCTCATTTGTTGCAGATTAATTTAATATGTAATTACAGTATCATTGTTGTGATCTGAGATCATCACAGATATAAAGAAGTGAAGAAATTGAGAAATGGTGGGAGACTGTTGTTAATTAACTGTACTGCTAGCCATAATCTGGCAATGCTGTGTTTGATATTTGACAGTGTGAAATAATCCATAAGAAAGACCCTGGGAAAAAGTGGCACATGATAGAAGCACCTTTGGTCATTTGGTCTGGAACAGTCAGTTTACAAACTTTTCTGCTTTAAAATCCTGCCTACAGTTTAACTACAGAAGTACTCACCAACACATGTAAGCATCAAATTCCCTTCCACTTTCAACTTAAAACTTCCTCTCAATGATTTTCTGTGGCAAGGATTTCTTTCAGTGAATGACACATAGTAGTAGCAGATTGGCTGCCCCTTCTCATCTCCTAAAAGAAATGACAAAGGGATTTACCATTTTCTGCTTTTTCTTCTGTTTTGTTTGATGCTGTAATGCTTTTTTATTCTTCACTAAGACATATTTCAGAAAAGCTTCTTTTGTGCTTTTTCACTACTTCTGAGTCATATTGACTCTTACTGAGACTACTCATGCACTGTTTCCTTTCTTAATTAAGATGGCCGGGACTGGAACTCTGTTCTGAAGCTGAGCTTGCGTAACTGGTACCCAGTTCTTTTTCCTGAATAGCTGCGCCTGAGCAGTATGCACACATAGCAGCCTGCACCTGCAGTTTGTACACACAGTTCATATAAACTCTTGCAGTATGCACTGCTTTGTAATTGTTAACTGTCAAATACTGCACAATCTCTTCTATTTACCTAGCTGTTCTGAAAACCTTTACGAGGTATTATACTGCTGCAGGCCCAAAACCTTTTTAGTCATTTGAGGATCTGACTCTTTCTGCTATATTCTATTCTAAATCGTTAATTACTGCACTGAATTCTTCTAGTGCTGGCTTGAAAACTTGTGCCTTTCCACAGATAGAAAGTATAAATGTTTAACACTTCTTTTCATTTTTTCCACACTAAACATATGCACCTAGTTATTTGATAATTAGAGCTAATTTACACTACATTTAGGGGCAAGGCTGTAGCTGTAAGATGGAACAATGAGTAACTTTGCAGCTGTATCCAGGCCTTCACTGCCATGGCAAGGCTCCAGAAGTTCCATTTTTATCTTGCAGTGAAGCACAGTAGGCAAAAGAAGTTAATGCAGTACTTTACTGGCAGCATGTACCAATGGAGACTCATAGCCATTGCCTCTGTAGCCTTTACTCCTGTTCAGCTGTGCCTTGATGGGAGCAGTGGGACTACCCGGAACGTCCTGTTCCTGCATGCCTAGACTTATGACCTTGTAATTTGCTTTGAAGTATAAGGGTGTGGTGTGAGCTCTTCTTTCTCCTACTGTGCTTAATCACACTTCAATTACTTGGGTTTACATTGATAAACTTGAGCTAAGTTTCCCATAGCAACCATAATGATCAGAACATTGTAATGTGGTATACAAACACTGTTTAGTTGGTAACTTAAAATATGATGAAGCCAAGTAAGAGCATAGAATCAGTGGCTTAAATTCTCCAATTTGAATTGGATACATCTTGCTGACCTTTACTTAAACACCAAGTCTTCCTGGTGCTAAAACTACTAAGTGCTTACTTCCTTTACAACTCATGGGGAGAGGCGGGACGCTTCAAAGAATGATTCATTTCTTCTGTAAAGTAGCTTAGATCTGCTATATGAAGTTAAGCAAGATCCATCTCAGAAATTCCTCATCCTATTGGTAATATCCGCAGTTTTTACACTGCCACTCATTTAGCCTCTAAATGATAATGCTGCCTTACATGTACCTCCCTGCATTTGGAATTCTGCTCTAAGATCGATGGCCATAACATGCAAAGAAATAACAGTTTTCACATCTACTCAATTACCATCAAGGAAAAGCAGGAAAATAAATGCAAGAGGGTAATTACTATATTTGAGGGCCAGAGCAACAAGGATCTTATATGCAACATGGGAACCTATATGACAATAATCATCCCAATGTTAAGTGACTATTTAACATGAACTTTATAAATTTAACTTATATTTTTTTTTAAGATTTGACCTTCATTAGCTCTTGTATCTCAGTCTTCCATGTCAAGTGGCTTTGACTGGAGGAAGTTGGCAAAACCATAGCTACTTCATCTAATTTTAGGATGCCAGCCATTCTGTAGTTGCCTTTTCAACCCATCTTAGTTAAACACAGAAATAAATTTATGCTTTCTTTAACATAAATACAGTCAAGAGAAATGACATTCAGATATAAATCTTTCTGTGTCAATTGAAATTCCTCCCATGTTGCCTCTTCTCTCTCCATGCCTCTGTATTCATATTCTGAATATATATCCTTTTTATAAATAACAAATCCTATATTACACATACACTTTTATTACAAATATTGTGCTATGCTCCTTAAAAATGTTTTATTTGCTTTGAACATAAACATCTATAAAAAGCACCTGGCACCTCCTTCAAATTGCTGTGGATGGTCGAGTTGAAACTTGTGAATGAAGATGCAATTAATAATAAACTTACACCTTTCTCTCTTTTTTCTACGTTAGTTTTTACTTTTAAACTGATTGATAAAAGGTCTGAACTTTTATTTGAGAGATTGAAGGTTTTGTTAAAAGTAATTAACGTTTAATTTTTGAAAGAAAATCGTTCCCTTGGCTCTCCTTTCCTTTCTTAGCTTTCTCAGGAATGCTTCTTGAGAGCATTATTTCTGATGGCAAAACAAGGAATCTCTCAGGGTTCTTAGCACAAAACTTGGGAGTTCTGAGATGTTAGCTAGTGTCACCATTCTGCAGATATATAGATATATTTGCTCAGAACTGCCTTGATTTATCAAAGAGGAGAAAGAAAAATGTGGAAACTTACAGACTGACATAGTTCATCATAAAACTTTATATCAATAAATAGAGAATTCAAAAGAGATGACAAAATAATTAAAGGGATTAGGACAGATGAATTATGAAAATTTTGAAGAAATTAATTCACTATATACATGGTGGAAAAAAGTTCTAGTTGTCTAATACTTTGGAAAATCTAATGACAATAGTTTCGAAAAATCTACTGACAATGGTGGAAAAGAATGGGAATGCTAATTGGCAACAGTATGCTGCCTAAAAAAGTTGAGACATCAAGATTTTTTAATTTTTTTCTGAAGTAACCTTTTTTCTGACTCATTGTTCCATGTGATACAGAGAAAGTACTCTCTTTATCTTCTACTATTCACTTGTTACAGTTCTCCCAGAAACCTAAAGGGGAGGTTCAGCTGGGATAGTATCTTGACTCCACCAGGGCACATATGTGCTTTACATCATTCTAAATCATTCTGATTAAGAAAGATTAACTTCTGGAAACTATTTGCTTGTAGGAAAGTACCTAACAATACAAACGATCAGCAACAAAAGAGAGTATTTTGAAATGCTACACCTACTCACAAACAATCCCCAGTGAAGAGTAACACCAGTTGAATGCTGTCTTATGCTCACTTTAGTGAAAGGCAAATTAACACACTCTCTAGACTTCTACTGGAAGACAAAGATAAAACTGTATTTTACAATTCACTGAGACGGCCAAATAAAACTTGAAAAAGATTTACACGTAGTATGTATTTAGTTTTCCAGCAGAAAAAAAAAGAGTTGGCAAAACAGTCTGAAAGAGTGTCTGACACAAGTTTTTCCTTGGAAAGATGACATAAAATATATTCTTAAAAATAAGCTAAGGAAAAAAGAAAAAAAAGCAATCCATTCCTCACAAGTAGCCAAACAAAACCAACAAAAAATGATAAGCATAATTGAAGGTTTCATCTAGCTCTGAGGACTGAATGCTGGGTATTTTGCACCTGTATTCCAAGTAAAGAAAGTCTTTACAAAGAAAGGTACGGAATTTACTTTTTACTTTCCTATAAGGCTAAATTTTGTTTCCATTCCAAAAAAAAGGTTCTTGTTATGAGAGCCTAGAAACATGCAGAAATGTTGAGGCTATGGCATTGAGTTATTACTGTGAATGATTGCATTCTGATTCAGGCAGCAACACTGAAAAATATATGCCACGTCCTTTGGTTATGTACTTAGAACAGCATTTGTAAATGTTTCAGCTTTTACATATGGTGGAGGTAGCACAATTGGTTTCAGTGTGTTCTAGTTTATTATTTTATGCTGTTCTAAAGAAACCCTGTTAAGATAGAACAGATGCATAGGAACTCAACTATTTTCTAAGCTTCTCATAATAAATCTTAAGGAAAGGTGTAGGGGTTGAAATAAGTAATGTAAAGAATAGGTCCAAATAAATGTTTCATGCATTAGCTGAATCTTGGTAGTAGTCTTCTCCAGTATACGCAGCAAAGACATCAACCAGTATTTGACAGCATTGACTGTATGTACGATGCCTGTTTATGTTGTGTACTCATGCACATTTTTAACGGATGTATTCTGTGAAGTTAAATGCAATATTGTTTAAACTCTTAGTATGTGTGGGATGGGAAAGGAAAAAGCTGTACAAGGTTTATGTGATTAGTCTTTGAAGCACAGCTACAGGGAACTACAGGAAAACATGTACAATATTAGCTAAAGTCAGTTTGCTTGAGCAGAAATTAAATAATTGCTTGGAGAATTATACCTTATTTCTGATCTTCATTAATTGATAGACTGTTATCTAGATCATCCTGAGAGTGAATGCCACTGCTGAAAACTGAACATATTCATTTCCTATTCAGGCAACTATAAAGGACTCTGTGGAAAAGGTACTTAGTATCAGCATTGAAAGCCAGGTATTATGTTTAAGAGAAATATTACTCACTTCAGAAATCCTGTCATGTCCCTGTCCCTGATGTTGCTACCCTGAGAACAGATTATTGCATTTTACCTTCACCTTTTTTGCTGTTTTAACATCTGACCCTGAAAAAGGACAGCCATGCTCCACTGACCTCAGGCTAGACATCGGCTACATTAGTCCTGCTTACGTTTAACTATGTCACTTAGACTGGTTTCAGAGTAGTCAGATTTAAACAAGACAAGCTGCATTTGGCCATTACGCTGGAAAAACACACACACAAATCTAATTTACCTTGATGTTTGCTTTCATTAGTGTACAGGTGAGACAATAACTTTTTAAGTGTTTGCCGAGACTGTAGGTTTGCCGAGACTGAACCTTTTATAAATTTTAGAAGTTGTAAACTTGTATTTTCAACTCCTTCCTTAAGACTAGTCCTTGTTTGTTTTAACTTCATCTTCAAATTTCTAGTTAAGGTATTTTAATGCATTATTTCCCCCTGAAATGGTTTGAAAAAGTTTGGTACTTTCCTACACTTTTTTCAGTGTGCTCTCATATATCTTCTTTAGTCATTCAGACCAGCTTGACATTTGGAAAAACCTTTAGCAGACTATCAAGAGAGAAATTCTTCATGATGTTTCCTCTTAGTACTTCCATTAGGCAGAAGAAGAGGAGACTTTATGGAGTATGAAATATTGGAGCTCACCTTCAAACCCATGGATCTGATCAATGTGTAGACTACTGTAAAATTGACCAGTGCTTTCAAGTAAGTTTCCTGAAAATAAGGCATCAATGCAAATGACCTGACAGGGCTTCCCTTCCATCTACTAGCTGTATAAAACTGGACAAAAAGGCAACCTGACTCTGTACCCATTTCTGGGCAGTGTACGGTAGAGAAGGCCTGGGAAAGAGGGTAAAAGCAGAGCTACCCTACATCTTATTCTCCATCCTATCATCCTAGACCGGGCTGAAACTCAGTGAAGCTGCTGAAAGCTTTCAAAACTTCTTTGTGAGGTCTTAAAATTCTTCATTGTGCTTGGACTCCAAAGTACCAAAATAGTTCTAGAAGACTGGTTTTCATGTATAATTTCATGTGATTTTCCTCTCCTCCTGTTCTGGGCTATCTAAGTGCTGGTTTGGTATTAATATAATTTTATCTACAACAGTGCATCCATCTAAAACAGCCCCAAGACCATAGGATAGCAGCCCTTGCCTGTATCTTGTAGCAGGCTTTTAATCATATATTTGCTGTGTTCAGACTGGAAGTGTGCTGGGAAGCTGTGAGGGAGGTGGTGGTGCCACGAGGCCCAGAAGTGGTGGCAACAAGGTGAGGCTAGGTGGCTTGCCTGGCCACTCCTCCTCTGCTAGCAGTCAAAGTCATCTGGATCCCCTTGGTCCACCTAAGGGTAGAGGCAGGTTCACCACATTTGGTATGGTCAGAACAACAGTTCTATTTTGCTGTCCTGTCCCACGTGTGGTAATCAAGCACCAAGACCACCTGAGTGGTCCACCAAGATAGCCCCAACCACATCCTCAGCTGTTAATTTATATGCTCCTTTTCTTCTCCTAGATTCTTCCTTCTTACTGCTGTTCTCTACCAAGTAAATAACCTTTCCCTGATTACTTTTCACCTTATTAGTCCCTATTCTGGTACATCTGTACCCTAATTTGGTATTTCTGATACTGTCAACCACGTGATCTCAGTCACATGTGGTATGGCTGACATGATTTCTTAGGTTTCCTAGGCCTTCCCCAAAAGTCCCCCATACTTACATCCTGTGAAGTTTGGTTGTTTCTTGCATATCTATTCCTGAAGCACCAGTGAAATCCAGCCCTCCCCTTATGACACCTTTGTAACTTCTGTTAGATCCCCATATATCCATCTTACTACATCCAGGAGTTTCTCTTGTCCAGCAGTTTTCCATGCCTATTCAGCTAGCTTAACCCCAGTCCAAGACTTAGGCAGCCTTCAGCCCCAGCAAAATGGGGATTGACTGAATGACAAAAATAATCAGCAGAAGAGGATCTCTTTTCATACACACAGAACATCAGACCGAGTTTCAGGAAGAAATTTGCTTAAGGAGGATGTAAATACCAGTTTTAACAACAAATACAACAATACATTTTAGACCCTAGGCATCTTTAATCTCATTTATACTATGCTCACAAGAACAACCCCCACTGGTGGGATAAACAGCCTACAAAGGAATGATGTTGATGTCCTTGCTTGCTGAAAGGAGAGGATAAAAGCAATGTGCTCCATTGCCTTATTCAAGATGCATCACTGCCTTCATGAATAATAACCTATGTGATTTTGTAATTAGATATCCTTTACTACTTCACACCTTATGTAATCACATTTAGTTTTAGGACTATAGCTCTCAGGAAGACCTCCTGACCCATCCAATCCATCCAGCTGTGATTACAGCCAGCCATTTAATTGATACCTCATCTAGAAGGGGCCATACAGACACATCCTGCATCACAAAGCACTTCACTGTGTTAGAAATTAAGATCTTTAGTGTAAAAGATCACAAAAAGAGGAGGATGGCAAGTGTATTGGCAATCCCCATGTCAGCAGAATTGTGCATTTTGCAATACACAATGGCAGATAACTTTTTTTAGGTGAATATGCTCTGATGAGCCTGGGAAACAGATGACACATGATGATACACAGAAAGATAAAAATAACTTGGTCAACACAGCAGCGAAAAATACAATCTCATCAGAAGAATGAGGTTTTCTATCAATTTTGTAGCTATGTAAGTGACTACACAAAGATATAATAATGCTGTGGAAGATTATAGTATGTGCCCTGAAGTACAGAAGTAAAATTGTGTGAGGATTTTTAACTTACAATTTCTTTTCTTTTAAATTTACTACATGATCTTTTTACAGTTTCTTTTAGGTTTTACTTGTCTTAAAAATTATGATCAACTTTCTGTTGAAAGACAGTAGACTACTTAGTCCTCTGTAAAGCTGTACTTACAAGGTAAAAATGATTTTAAATATCCTAAATTTTGTAGGGAAGCTTTAAACATTGTAAGCATTATTTGACAATATTTTTGTGCTTTAAAAAGAAATTTAGCAATTAACTATTTGCAGTGTTTTTGAAGTATGTATACAATATGGACACCATGGTGGAGGATAGTAAATGGTAACATCACAAAGAGAGCACGAGAAAGGGATACAGCTTTCTATGAATATGTTCTTTTTGCATTTCATTTCGATAATGCTTTGTTACATGCACATATCAGTTCATTTTCAAAAAGCAGTTGCTTTGCTGTATATTGTATAATTTAAATGCAAAAAGCAACAATTCATTATTAATAATTAAATGAATGTAAATATTTAAATATAACTTGTTGGTTTCAGTAACATTTGTTGAAATAATGAAAAATCTTCCCAAATATTTAGATATATCAGATTATTTCCTATCACAAGCCAAATATGATTCCTCTAAGTGGATTGTTAGGATCAAGAACTTTTCAATACTTATAAGCAATGCAGTTTCTTAATATTTTTGCAATACACATATAAAAAAATATTAGCCATAAGGAACAAGATCATGGTATATTGATGTACAATAGTATTCTATTCTGTATATTGTGTAATGTTCCTTCAAGTAGATGCTTATCTGAGCATTTCAAGGACTATCTATCTTGCCATATCTCACTTTAATTATACATTTTAATTGCTCTGAAGAGTTTTCAATTAAATGTATTTTGTATGAAAAATTATTCAGCTCCCAGTTCCTTATATAAGTAAGCACAATTGTTTACACCATTGTTTTATGTTTATCTTGCAAATTATTTACTTAGGCATAGGATAATATCTGTTTTCCTGAGTTTGTTGCTGAGGGTTTTTTCTGTTTCATAAAGACTTCCAATGCTTCTTTTGCTATTTAACTTTAAAATGTTTTTTTAAAAAAACTCATTTAAGTATTACAGATGAAATATTTTATTTACCTTTGAAATTCTGTAATGGAAAAGAAAATATGAAAATATCATGCAGAATTACTTGTAGCCATTACTTTTTGACATCATCTTTAATTTGAAATGTAGAACTATCAGCTGTCCTTTAGAAGAGAAAAATTATATGCTTGGCTCTGTGAGTACCTTAGAATATATTGAAGTGTCTAACCACAAGTTTTTTGCAAATCACCTTAAGAAGCAAAATAAGAAGCATTCCACTGTACAAGATTCCTCTCTGCCCAAAAGGTCAGGTAGGTTGAAATATCTGCAAATCCATGCAGTAACAGTGGTTAAATTTGTAAAGAAAAAATCTGAAGAATAAGCTAAAGTTTAGTTATGAATCTGAAGGTCAAGCTCATTACGTCTGATGTAGCTTTAGAAACATGCCAAACCTACCCATCTTATTCAGTCACAGTCTTCCAAATATTTAATAATGAAAACATGTAAATGTCACCAAACATATTCAGAAGTGTCTGCGATCTCTAAATTGTAATAGTTATCTTGCAGCTGTGACAGAGAGTCACACCTTAAGCACGGCTATACACTCTTGGATCTTGATGCTGTGAAGGTGTCTCTACAGACCTCTGCAACTGTGGAATCCCAGTCATAACAGTTTATAGATCATCTATTAATTTTTAAGATATTATTTCATATAACTGATAATTTTCTATGACATCATATTAACAAGATCTTTCTTAGTGTGAAGAAAGAAACATGAATTATTTCCCTCTCCCATCAAATCCTATTTTTTCCCTCTGACCAGATGTGAAACATTTCCAATAGAGCTTTACTTTTTTTTTTTTTTTTTTTTTTGCCAGAATTCCATTTAGGTCAAAAGAAGCATGGGGGCAAGTAAGAAGCCATATAAAGAGATGTCTATTTTCTCTTTTGAATAGAAAGTTGTTTCTTAGCAGCAGTGAGGTTAGTAAAGTAAATATCAATATGAATGAGAAAGCTGAAAACAGAGAAGATTGTATTGACTTCCCTTTTTTATCGAAGGAGTTGTCTTGAGGTGTACTGTAGCAGCTATACAATGTCTTGAGACCCCGATAAGCGCAGGGACCAACACATACAGTTCAGACATCAGTAACACTAAAACTGGCCACAGAAAAGTGTCATCTAGAATACAAGTAAGATGAGTGCTGTCTCATTTAGTGAGTCTGGTTTAGGTCCAAAATAGTATGTGCGTGTTATGTAAAATGTATGTAAAAATGTATGTATGTAAACATTTTTGTTTAAAAATAAAATATAAATAAAATAATAAAAATTCAAAATTTTTAAAAATATGTTTAGAATTTTTTTAAAATATTTAAAATAAAATATAAAAAAATGTATGTAAACATTTTTGTTTACAATCTGTAAAATGGTGGAATTTTAACTTAACTAAAATGTTCAGGCTGTAATCATACTTGGTTATATTATCAAGTACCTTAAAAAACAGACCAGACAGAGGCATGGTGAAAACCCTGATAGCTAATGATGTGAAAAGCTGCTCATCCATATGGTTATAGGATAAGTCAGGTTGGAAAGGACCTCAGGAGGTTTCTAGTCCAGCACCTCTGCAGGATCAGCTGCAATATCAACCAGGCTACTCATGGTTTTTCCAGTTAGCTCTTGAATGCATTCAACAGCAAAGAACCGCATAGCCTCTCTGGGCAACCTGTTCCAGTCCTTGAAATCTTTATTTTCTCCCACCACAACAGTAAAGTGCCTGACTCTAAAGGTGTCTAGAAGAATGAGCATAAAATGGTACATCATTGCCAAGAAACATTCTGTGATGCTTTCATGCTATATCTGGCTAACAACTGACAGACATTTTTCTGTTCTCTTGGTATTCTACACTTTACTTGTGAAACGTGTCCTGTTTCTGAGCAAAGAAGCCATTATCCACAGGTACAACTCAAAAGAGGAACTTCTTGCACAAAAGCAGTTATTTTAAGAGGTTGTCTGTATACTCATCTCTGAAGAGGAGTTGTAGCTTTGTCCAGGGCTAAAGGTAAAAAGCTAAGTTATATTCCCAGTCATAAAATGCATTAACTGTTATTAAAGTGGTATATTAAAGCTACTCATTGGTGGTCAGTGCAGGGATCATCTCAGGTGAAATCTGCCTGATTTCAAAAATCTGCTGATAACAAAAAAATTTTAATTTTTTGTTAAACAGGACTTGATTAAAAGGCACAGGTAACATTCTAAAACTCTTTAGGCTGATTCTCTGCAGGGGCTTCAACTTTTTTTTTTTCTGAGGTTTATAAGCTTGCAAGAAATGTTGTGCCAAGCAGAACAATGACAGAGATTAAGCTAAATTCTTTTGTTTGGAAGGAGAGGAGCATCATTATAGGATCCAGTAAGGAACTTGCCTTTCTTGACCCTACTCAGTAGATCAGACACTGACTTAATTATTCTTTTTGGATTTCACTCTCCTGTTCAATTTGGATATCCCAAGTATTCATAACTTTTGCAGCACTTAGCTTTGGCATGTTTTCAGTGCTGGGGAGAGTAGAAATGGGCGGAAGGCAGATTTCACCGTGAGATGATCCCTGCACTGACCACCAAATGAGTAGCCAGAATGAGAATTGCTTTGCAAGTGTCCTGGGTTTCAGCTATAGCAGTCATTTTTCTCCCTGCTTAGTAGCTGGTGCAGTGCTGTGTTTTTTAACTTTCAGCCTGGGAACAACGCTGATAACACCGATGTTTTTAGTTGTTGCTAAGTAATGTTTATTCCAACCAAGGACTTTCTCAGTCTCATGCTTTGCCAGGGAGGAGGGGAAGCCGGGAGGAAACAGAGACAGGACACCTGACCCAAACTAGCCAAAGGGGTATTCCATACCACAGCACGTCATGCCCAGTATATAAACCGGGGGGAGTTACCCGGAAGGCCCAGATCACTGCTCGGATCGGGCTGGGTATCGGTCGGCGGGTGGTGAGCAATTGCATCCTCTCCCCTTGTTATTTCACTAATCATTATTATCATTGGTGGTAGCAAGTAGTGGTTTTGTATTATACCTTAGTTGCGGGACCTGCTCTTATCTCAACCCGTGGGAGTTACATTCTTCCGATTCTCCTCCCATCCCTCCAGGAGCGGGGGAGGAAGATAGGGGGGAGTGAGTGAGCGGCTGTGTGGTTCTGAGTTACCGGCTGGGCTCAAACTGTGACAGCAAGGAAAGATAATGGTGACAGCAGGGCAGGCAGAGGCAGATACCTTAATGAACAAGGGGTACAGTCCCCTTGGTACATTAGCGTGGTAAGCAAGGCAGGTCTGATGATAATAACTGGTTTTAGCCACAGTCCAGTGACTAGCAGACTTTGTTCCTAGTAACAAGACAGGTCCAAAGTCAAGCCAGAACATTAAGAAGACAGGTGGCACAGCACAACATTCACACTCTGGAGGTCAGGCAGGGACCAAGGCAGAGGGTCAGGCATTTGATATAGTTCTCAAGCTAGTGGGTGAGAGGATACCTGGATGGAGTCCCCACATGAGTCTGGTCATGGTATTTGGAGCCTTTAGGAATACTTATGACCCAGCCATTGATAATGAATGTTCAATAATAACTTGGCAATTTTTGTTACTAGTAGTTCATATACTTCATAACAGAGTCTTCGAAAATGTGTTTCCCTAGTTTGCTTATAGGAATTTCATGCCATATGGTCCCATCAAAATATTACTGAAATGACTTTATATCATGTTTGCCATTCCTTCCATTCAGTAAGCCAGTTATTTTGGCACAAAAGGACACTGATTCTCAGCAAATTCATGCCTGATATTTGTTATACTCTCATATTTTACATATGCACACCCCAATTACTTAATTAGTGCTAATATCTTTCAAATTTTGAAGCTAAGTAGTCCCATATTCCCATTTTCCTTTCCCCTGTTTGAAATATAGGCACTGTGTTGCAGTCCCCCTGCCTCCGAGATCAGGCCTATCTTTCTGTAAGTTAAACAGTAAAAACATTTCTTTGACTTTTAAACACTTCACAGTAAACTCTGGAATCTGATCTGAAATATGACTTATTTATCTAACTGATTTTTAACCTATTATTCCCCGATTCTGTCACTGTTTCTATTCCCTTGTCACTACTAATTGTTTAAAATATTGGGTTGTGAATATCCTTCTTTAAGTGAACATTGAAGCAAAAAAAGGGCATTAAATGTTTTAAGAAAAAAATCATTGGCCATATCATTGTAGAAAAAACCCCCAATACCTCATTGCTCTAATGAAAAACTATCTGTAATTTTGATTGATTGATAGCTTCCAACAAAGGTTCTTAAATTAGAAATTATTCCTTCCTGGTCCAAAGTAACACCACATGAAGCATTAAAGAATGAGCTTTTAACTTATTACATTAATGAATTCAACAGGTACATAAAATTATAAATAAGTAACAGTGGTTTAAGGATGATGGGTATAATACAGATGAATCAAAAATAGTACCTGATATATTCTGATATATTTCCAATATACTATTAATTTTTTCAATGTTTTCAGTAAGACATAATTCCTTCTGCCTGTTTTTGTTGTTTTTTTTCTTTTTCTGAGGGGGGTGTGTTTTGTTTTTTTGCAAATATATAAATCAGATACAGGGATCTGATCTTTTAAAGAACTTCAAAGTGATATTGAAACAAAATGTCTTTGTAACAAGCTCTGAAATAAAACTAAAAATGGATCCTCATGCCTGGGAAGTGTGAATGGAAGAAAGTAGAAACCAATACAAAATTAACTGGGACTAAAGGATAGCATGTGTACGATTTTCATGCAAGTTAAAACTGAACAAATGTGAAATGCAACATAGAACTAGATCTCTCTAATGCAATGTAGAGGTTTGCAAATACCCTGACATAGACATGACTAAAATCACATCCTGTCTATAACATTAAGGGCTAATCAACTTAACAATAATCCTCTGTATACAGCTTGTATTAAAAGGGAAGAGTAATGTTCCATGTAAAACAATCAAAATTGTGCATAAATCTCATTTTATTACTTTCCACTTATTTCTATGCATCAGCTAGCTAAATATAAATATTAAGAAAAATGACATAGCTAATAAGACATCTACAGGAAACAAACAAAATGTGTTCTGTGAATAATATTTAAAAAGATATCAATTTCATGATATGAACATAAAAAATAAGGGTCAAACAGCAACATTTTGATGATAGCAGGATTTTCATTGCTAAGACCTTCCAAAGTTATCTTTCAGTGGTTGCTTCAGTAGAAGAGTGCACTGCAATTTAATTTTCAGCCTTTTGAAAAGGGACAGAAGCAGAGTAAGAAGAAAGCCATTTTATTCTGAAGCAGGCTCTGCAAATACATCCCGTTTTCTGACTGTACTGCTGTACACCAGTAAGGGTGTGGCAAAATTTAAATGCTCTGGAGCTGTTGTCCTCCATTATCTTTCGTGGCTGGTATAAAAATGGACAGTCACCACAATAATGTAAATTTCATAGAGATTTCTAGTCTGACTTCTTTCTTTTTCATCATAGAAGGAAAGAATATAAACCCAACTTCTTTATCTTAGATTCTGTTACCTAAGAATATGTGATTTTTTTTTTTTAATATGTAAAATAAACACACTTTCAATTTATAAGAGAATACAGTTTCCTTTCTCTTGGTGGCAGACAGCATATCCAATCCACCCTCTTACATATGACAATTTTTATTCCTTTTATTTTTCTAGTCAAGACCTAATTTACTGGGCCCTGGAGCTATAAATGCCTCTGAAGCCTTCTCTATTTTGTTGGATAGGCTGTGAACGAAGAATTCTTTTGTATGTGATTCTCTAATATAATTTGAACTAAAATAGCTTCAAGACTCAGCAAGCAAGCAAAGTAACTAACTGTCTGAATAGAAAACCAAGTCCATAATTCTAACATAAACAATTGCAGAGTTGAATAAATAGACATGTAAGGAGTTATCAGAGCACTCCCAATAATGCATTTTTAATACTCTAAGAAATGAGTTCAGAAAGGAATCAACATAGCCCCTCAGGCTATAAAAAGCTTCAAGTGGCTTTTATCTTACATCCTGTTAGATTATTAAAAGTTTGTAATTATAACTATATTAATATTTCAAGGCTTCTCACCTTATACAAACCCTCAAACAAGTAGAAATGTAAGGAAAGTGCATAGTAATCATAAAGAAGATTGAAAATGTTAAATTCTATTTATGAATTTATGATCATATATTTTTGCAGTCTATTTTTAAATGGAGGAACAATTATGATTTTATGGTTTTATGCACAATATTTAAGTATGGAAGACAAAATATAAAATCTGTTGCTGTGAATTTAGTGCAAGCATTAGCAAGATAGATAGGTAAACATTTAAAATTTATCATCAATGATTTGATGATTTTATGTTCATGAAATCATTTTGGAAGTACAAATGGAGGTATGAAGTAATATGAGAAATACCCAGTTCTTAATTCTGTGTGAGGATGTGACAAATTGGGTGACAAGACTTTAAACCACACTTAAAACCTGATATTCTGTGTGACATCAATAATTTTGAAGTCTTGTACATATCAAGCTGCCACTGTCACTGCTTGAATTTTCTTGCATGTCGTGAATGCTGCAATACACAACATGCTATGCAGACAAGTAATTCTTCATTGTCACTAATGTCTTAACACTCACCTAGAATGTCAGAAATCAAGAGGAATCCAACGTCAGCTAAAATTAGTGTCTCTTGATGGCTCAGAGGACAAGGAAACTTGAAAAGCTTAGTCCTGTCTTTGCAAATGGAATAAAAATTTGATGTTAACACTGAAGTGCTGCAGCTCAATTCCCTGAATTCTGAAGAAACTTTTATTCTGACTATAGTAAAATTCAAACTAAGGCTCGTCCTTAGTTCTGAACCCCAAGAGAAAGAATTTGCATATATGAAGCAGCAGATTTTTTGATTGGTTGAGGTTTCATTTACATGTTTAAATTAATGGTCAGGTTGCAAAATAGACTAGTAAAGCAGTGCCATGTTATTTTGAAAAATCTGACATGATGGTCTTGGTGGGTGCTGGGTACTAGAAAAATTGACTGTATTTAATTGTATGAAAGTTTTGCTGAGCTTTTAAAAAATCTGCTTCAGCTTTGAGTCTTCGACACTCTGGAAACAAAGCACTGCTTCATCCATACTGCACTTTGTCCCAGAATTAAAAATGGAACAAATGTGTGTATAAAAACATATGCTGTTCACGCCCACTTCTTCCTAAGAAGAAACACTTGCACATATCAAGAGTTAAGCATTGAAGATATGAGCTATTCTTTTTTTATGCTATGCCTCTTCTACCCCAACAGTTAGCTGAGCATGCTGTCTAGAAGCTGACCTGCAGTGTGCTGTATCTAGTAATTAGATTAAATTGTTTTGCTGCAGATTCTGGAGGTGAATTTCTCCTGCTGATTTCTGATGAACACCACATTAATGGGAAGCTAGATAAAGTACTGAATTGTATCTAGCTTGGTTTTTTTTTTTTTTTCTGGCAAAAAATAAATTTTTTAGCCTTCTTTTAAGAATGTTTAAAAATACAAATAAGGTTCTATGTCCTGTTTAGACATTCGTAAAGAAGGAGAAACAAGGTGGCCCTCTTTTCTTCTGGCTGAGAGAATTTAAACTGATACCATCTTTATAACGGTAGTGTTGCTGCAATAACAATGTAAGGATACAGGCAAGACAAAGTTTACAAGCAGCAGTAATGCTTCTTTTATTACATCTACTGCCATAGCTAAAGAAAATCAGATGAGGTTTCAGGCAAACAAATCCTTTCTTCAGGTCAGTGAACAGAATAAACAAAAACTAAAAGCAAATTTGGAAGAACCAATTGGAATTTAACTAGATATGTATCAGTTAGACTATTTCTGAAAGATAAGGCAGCTGGTACCTGTGAAGTGGAAAAGATTTTGGCGGGGTGACCTCTATTTCTCAAAAAATCCATTTCCGAGAGCTGATAAGGTATCAATCTCCTAAGGGAAGGAGAGAGACTAGTAGTGTATGGTCTTTACAATACAAAGAAGTGAGGGGAGCAGGGAAAGATTGCAACATGCCACAAAATAAATATCTGTAATGAATACATAATTCTAGGCATGAAGACTATGACATTTAATACTTGAGGGACAACTTTGTACAGCAGGAGACTGCCACCTATATATTCCTAATTAGCGATATTTTTTTAATGACTTACTGTTGCTCTTAAATCCTGGTCTAACTTCTCATTTCATAATGTGACTATTAATTGTAAGACATTCCATATAAAGTGCCTATAACCTAGATAATCCTTGAGTCTAATTTGAAAGACTTTCAGAAAAAAGCATTGACAATATCCTTAATAAAAGGCTTCTAAAGAAAATAAATACGTGAAAGGAGTAAAAGTACCAGCATGTCCAACAACTGTTTATAGGATAGAAAACAGGAAATTAAATTAAATATTCATCCCTCAGGATAGAGGGTGGTCAGCAGCAGAGTTCTTCTAGTGAGTATAACCCCAAATACCCATGAAGACAGGAAGCAGTGAGGTGTAAAAATCTGCTACTGATACCAGGTTATTTAGGACATGAAATATGAGGTTTGCTTGTGAAATTGCAGGAAGAAAATTGAGAGGCAATATAGTGTCAGCTGAAACTCACTGTAGATGAATATAAAGGGAAGCACATGAGGATGGTGGTGTGAAAGTGGAACTGGAAAGTTGAAATCCTGGGCTGTATGCTGATTACTCATTGAATGGCCATATGCCTGTTTCCCAAGGCAGAGGCATATCCTCAGTGATGTTTTGGCATCGGGAGCCCTGGTGAATGACCTTGGAAGGCTCTGCCAAAATGGCCATGCTGGGGAGTCAATGGGGTGGTTTTTTGGGGGGGGAGTGTCCCCAGAATGTCAGAATCATGTCTTTATTCATAACTGTATAGGCTCATTTACTAGTAATTGTATAGGCTTATCACAGTAGCTTTACCAGCTACTAGATGGCACCTAGCACACCAGACGAAGCATGTTATGTGACTTATTTCTAAATTGCCCAGTAATATCACTTGAAGTGGGGAGAAAAGGGTAAAGGAAAAGAGCAAATAATAAAATGTCATTAAAAATTACTAAGGCTCTGAGTTTGAAGCGAAAGGGTAAAAACCTAGACAGAAATTCTTGTGATTGGCAATGTATCTTCTGATACGTAATGTCAGTCTAGTGGGTTGACCCACCACAGTTGCACCAAATCAGTTGCTGGCTCACTCCCTGCTCAGTGGGATGAGAAAGAGAATCGGAAAAAGCAAAAGCAAGAAAACTTGTGTACTGAGCTAAAACAGTTTAATGAAGCAAAGCTCACATGCAAGCAAAGCAAAATAAGGAATTTATTCATTACTTCCAATTGGAGGGCAGATGTTCAGTCATGTCCAGGAAAGCAGGGCTTCATTACACGTAACAGTTACTTGGGAAGATGTATACCATAACTCTGAAGTTCCTTGCTCTTCCTGCTTTCTCCCAGCTATTATTGCTGAGCACGATATCATGTGGTATGGGGTATCTCTTTGGTATGTTTGAGTCAGCTGTCCCAGCCATGCCTCCTCCCATTTTTTTGCACACCCTCATCCTACTACCTAGAGGGACAGAACAGGAAAAAGAGAATGCCTCGATGATGTGTAAGCACTGCTCAGTAATAGGCAAAATGCTGCTGTGTTATCAACACTGCTTTAGTCACAAATCCAAACTCAGGACCATACAGGCTGTGAATGAATAAAATTAGCTCTATCCCAACCAGACCCAGTAGAGTCAGTAAAAACAGTGAGTACAAAATCATGAATAATTACCAACAGCCTATTTTTAAAGATAATTTTTAGTAAAGATACTATAAAGCAAACAAAAGTAACATACCAAGAAAAGGTTTCCCAACTGAGAACTTTCAAAAAAGACTTGAATAAAAAAGTACCATGGAACAAACTTCTTTGTCTTACAGTTTGGAAGGTAACAAAGAGACCTAACAGTGCAATTCTCATCTTCATAAACTTTCCATTTCCTTTTCCAATTCTGCACACAGTGATGGTTTCTGAATGTTCTTTATTGCCACACAGACAAAGGAAATAAACTGTATCTAGTTTCAATGTAAGTAACATGTAGAAAATAGTATGGACCTTTAATTTCAGGATAAAATAGGATTTCTATTAGACACAAAGAAAACTCTAAATTTAAGTGTACTTAGACATCAGTAAATTGTCTGAGAAAGGTTTGGAATTACTATCCTTGGGAATTTTTAAGAAAGGGATTGACAAGGATCTGTTAAGAAGAGATGGGTATGATTGTGCTGGCCCTAGGTCTTTTCCTCTTTTTCCTCTACCATTTTAGCTTCACTTCTTTTATTACCATTCATGATTTTACTGCTAGTGCTATACAGGACTGCTTCTCCCCATAGTTTGGGTGAAAGAACTGTCTTTGTCAGGAGGTAAAAAACAGGACAGACACACACAAAAGCTTCCTACTATCTTTGAAGTACCTATGTAAAGAATAGAATAACTAATCCAAACACAAAGGTGCATAGGTTTGTGTCGTGGTTTGAGCCCAGCCGGTAACTCAGAACCACACAGCCGCTCACTCACTCCCCCCTATCTTCCTCCCCCCGCTCCCGGAGGGATGGGGAGGAGAATCGGAAGAATGTAACTCCCACGGGTTGAGATAAGAGCAGTCCCGCAACTAAGGTATAATACAAAACCACTACTGCTACCACCAATGATAATAATGATTAGTGAAATAACAAGGGGAGAGGATGCAATTGCTCACCACCCGCCGACCGATACCCAGCCCGACCCGAGCAGTGATCTGGGCCTTCCGGGTAACTCCCCCCGGTTTATATACTGGGCATGACGTGCTGTGGTATGGAATACCCCTTTGGCTAGTTTGGGTCAGGTGTCCTGTCTCTGCTTCCTCCCGGCTTCCCCTCCTCCCTGGCAAAGCATGAGACTGAGAAAGTCCTTGGTTGGAATAAACATTACTTAGCAACAACTAAAAACATCAGTGTTATCAGCGTTGTTCCCAGGCTGAAAGTTAAAAAACACAGCACTGCACCAGCTACTAAGCAGGAGAAAAATGACTGCTATAGCTGAACCCAGGACAGTTTGACACATGTTCGCACACTGTATTTCATGCTGTTTACTTTTAGGTTTTCATTCCTACATTTCATGTTCCATGTTACTTCAAATAACTCTCATTTCCCTTTAGTGCCTTGTTTCCAAAGTCTAGCAGCAGTTTATCCATTGAGAGGGTAACAGGTGTGCTTTGTCGGATTGCAGCAGTGATGTAAACATGCTCTCTTGACTTACAAATAGATGTTTGGTTTGCAGGTGTCAGGAAAAAAGGAAAAAGATCACAAACAATGTAATCCTTGCAATGAAAGCTCATGAACAATGAGTTCAATAAATCAATACAAACACATTTGTGAGTAATTAAGGTCTGGAAACTTGGTTTCCTAGGTTTGTTTTCCGGTGCTATTGACACGTGTAAAGTTGAGCATAACAATGACATGGCTATGTAAGTTGGTCAGTTCTACTAGGATTCATAAAGAATTTCAAAGACGTGTACTCACATCAAAAGAGAAACTGCTAAAGTAGTGAAATTAGACAACAGTGCAGTACATGGTATATTTTTTAAGTACAAGGCCAAAGACCTTAACTGAAATAACTGAGAAGTGTTAATGGATAATTACTTCACTCATCACCTTCTTATACCACCTTATCATAGTTGTGATGGATAACAAGTTGAACATGTGTCAGCAGTGTACCCTTGGAGCAAAAAGACTGGCTACATCCTGGACTATGTTAGTAAAAGTGTAGCCAGCAGGCCCAGGGAAGTGATCCCTCCACTGTATTCAGCACTTATAAGACTATATCTGGAGTTCTATGTCCAGTTTTGGGCTCCTCAGCACAAGGAAGATAGTGACATCCTAAAAGCAAATCCAGTGGGGCCCACCAAGATGTTTAGGGATTGAAGCACATGATGCATGAGGGCAGGCTGAGAGAATAGTGTTTGTTCAGCCTGGAAAAGAGAAGGCTAAGGGGAGACCTTATTATTGTCTAAAGCTACTTGTGAGGATACAGAGAAAATGAAGCCAGCCTCTTGCAGACAGTGACAGAGCAGATGGAAACAGGCACAAGTTGGAACATGGAAAATTCTGATTAGATATGAGGATTTTTTGTTTCTCACAAGACAGGGTAGAATGAAGGAACAGGTTGTCCAGGGGGACTGGAGAAACTGTCCTTGGAGTTGTTCAAGAATTCACTAGTTGCGGCCCTGAGCAATCTGATCTAATAAGACTTGCTTTGAGCAAGCGAGTTGGATGAGACTGCCCTCTGGGACTCCCTTCCAAACTAGATAATTGCATGATTCTACAACTCCACAGTCCTAAGAAAAGCAGATGCAAGCAAGAAACCCTCTTCAGTTGCCTTTTATCGGGGAGGAAGTAGCATAAAAAGCACAAAAAGAAGAGAATGGGACAGCATAAGTGAAACAGGTAGTAAGGTTAGTACCAGGTGGGAGTTAATTGATGGTCTTCCTGTACTTTGCAGTTGCAATATACACATGTGATGGAAATAACGTAAGGTACTTTGAGCTGCAGGAAAATATTTAAGCTTCAGGCTGATTTCTTGCAAAATGGCAATATAAAGCAGGATTTAACATTCCAGATGACTGGGAGGTGATAACATGCTACTTCTTAAATACAACTGCACTGCAGAAAGAGCTCTGTAGGAAAATGAGAGAAGGTAAATACCTGTCAGGTATCCCAATTCTAACTTTTCATCCTTGTTTATGCTTAAATGCTATCCTGATTTAGCATCCAGTCCCAAGTAGTTTTTGGTGCTTCATTGTTTTTGCTTTGCTTGCATTTTTCTCATGCCTCTGTATTTTAAAGGAATGAATACGAATTCAATTTCAAAATTGGCATCCTAAGACTTCAATTCCAGTTATCTGGACTCAGAAGTTCTTTCTTAGTAAAGAACAACATTTTTCTAAATTTCTGCTCTGCAAGTTCATTCTGGAACTCAAAATCAAGCCCTAGCTTTCCTCAAATCTTAAATCTCGTCAGTGACTTAAAGGAGAAGCTGTTCTTCCGTTTACTCTGTGACCATTGAATGCATTTGCAGAATAAATAATTGAGTCCATTACTGTAATTTACTAAGACATTCCTTTGATGCAAACAGGGAGCTGAATTCATCTCATGAGCTCTCAGCCTCACGGGCTAACAAAAGTCAACAGATAGACATACATAGAGGTAAATCTGTCTCTCTGGTTAGCCATTCATTTTATGCATAATTTTTTACTTTGTGGTACAGTGGTGAAAAGCACGTCAGGGCTAAGGTAACTGAATAACCAACAGTGGGAATCTTAAAAAATAGATAAGACTGGCTATCCCAGGCCAGACCAATCATTTGTCTAGCCAAATAATCTGTCTCCATCAGTCATCAAAAACAGATGACAAGGGAAAAACAACTAAACCCAAGATAAGCACGTAGTACAACTTCTCCTCAGAGAAGAAATTGCTGAAGACTGAGTGTGTGAGTCAGGGACTGCCTGAGACAAAGCTAGTACTGTCACTATTAAGTTTTAGCAAGGAATAAAGAATATTAAAAACCTATCCTGATTTGGTCACAGGACTTTGAAAGATCTGGTAGAGTGATCCTTTACATCACAGCCCGGTTAGTCAGACAGACAATTACACTGTAGTTAAGAAAAATTAGAACTGGTGTAAAAATCATCATTTAAAGAAAACTTTCACTTCTTCATAAGATGTTTTTGATGAATTATTAATGAAATACAGATGAAGCTGAACACCTGACTAATTTGTTTTGTCCTACATCTTTGGTGAAATTTGTTTCCATGTAGGAGCCTAAATGGGCGATCCCTTTTATTCAATTACAGAGAATTATGACTTTTCTATCACTAAACTTTCTGCATAATGAAGGCCTTTCTCATTTGCTTTCTTTCTTTAAAGGTCCTTCTGTCCCAGTTTTGCTTTGACTTTTCTTCTTATATATTGTGGTTATTTAGAAACAGAAAAAAATAAATTTTGTAACAGAATAAAAATAAATTCTGTAGGGTGTTTACAAACACAGAGCAAATCTGAGCAACTTGCTACAAGCTGGCAAATGCAATCTGACAGCCAGCCAAGGAAAATTTCAAACACTCACAGTGCAAGTCAAATTGCTGAGATTGTTCTGATAACTCTGCCAGTTGTTTTCCTTTTGCATTTTAAGTCTGGGTTTAACTGCTACTTTGTGGTATCTTCTACTGAATGATTGCAGGTTACTACAAGGCTCTCATTTTTTTCTTTATATAAGGCTTTTCTTCTAGAAAGCTGTACTACTAAAAATCTCAAATTGCTCATGCTATTATTACAGATAATTTTGCCCATCTGGAAGACAAAGTCACTTCTTTAGGCTTAAGCAGCTCAGTGCCAGTTGCTCATCAAGCCAGTCTTCCCTTGTTGTAGGATTTAAGGGGAAGGAAAAAAAGGGAAGAGATGCCAAAATTACTGTGGGTGGCAAGTGTGTTTTCAGACTTGTAGTGTAGCTTCCCTGTTGTTTCTAATCACTGCACTCTCACCAGAATTGTCTATTCTGATTAGCTGAGTCAAAAGGATGTATGCATGCTTCCCTGGATTTATTCAGTTACCCTCTCTTGACTTCTCTCGCCATCATGTATGTGACCACTGAATACATTAATTTAGACTGCAGTTTTGGTCCAGCTGCAAAGATTTCTGAAAGTTGAAACCAGTTTTGGAAAGTCTGTATTTCAGTATTATCCCTTATTCTTCCTCCCACACATTTACGCTGGTAAAATGTATTCTATATTGACTTTGTTCTATAAATTGTATGCATTAATATTCCTTTTTTAGACCTTGTACCAATTTGTCTTCTGTTGGCACTGGGTTAAAAAAAAAAAAAAAAAAAAGGTATTTTACTCAGTTTTGATTTAGACATCATTAATTAAAATATATGATTTAGCTAATGTATGTAATAGCTTTAGAAGTCTGGAAATATATCTATAAACATGCAATAGATTTACTAATCCTACATCACACTTTATAATCCTCCCCTAAGCTTATAAATCCTTCATTCGGTATGTAATTCCTAAGATTAATTTACAAATCATCCCAATAAATCCTAAATTAAATGAGTAGATTTATAAATCCTTTCTTTGCATTTGAAGTACGGAACAAGTAGATGATTTGTAAGTAAGTGAGGTCATCAAAGCTTGACAGTAACCAGTAAATCTATATCCAGACTTATTCCTCTTCCTTCTCTGCTTCCCAACTTCACCCGTAAGTCCTGATCATCTGCTTCTTTCATGAAATTAAGCTTTATTTAAACAAGACAGAAATTCTGTAAACCTTCATACGCTTCAATTGACTCAGCCATATCACCATAATCACACCAGCTCAAGCCCTTCCAACCGACTGTACTGGAGAAAATGGATTAAACCAGAGACCCACGAAACATGCAGGATGTGACAGGATGTGGCGCTGGAAATTCATTTGAAAGCATTTTCTTCTGAAAAACAGCAACTGAAGCATGTTCCGTCATGATGTTTGATTATTCTATGACATTCCAGGATTCTTTTTAATGGTCCCCCAGAGTGTTATTCCTCAAAAACTTAGCAGCATTTGTGCCAGCAGTTCTGGTTTTGCAGACAGTTAAAACTCACTTCATTTATAAATTAAAAAGCAAGAGTGTCTACTTCTGCTAGAAGTTAGAGTAGCTGAGAAATAGAGGAAGACACTCTCTGTTCATGCCTCTGAAAGCCTCAAATGTATTATCCAAATTACTTGCATAGGTTCTTCAGGTCCACACACTTGTATTATTCTACCTGCACACTTCATATGATCCCCCAGTATGCAACAAACCTGCGCAGCTCCAAACTGAATGAAAGAACGAACTTTGTTTGAAAAGCTTGTCTGTTTTCATAAAATATGCATTAAGTGGCAAAGACCCTTTTGTTATTTTGTCAACATTTTAATGTTAAGGTTGTATCTTTCAGCTTGTCATGCAGGAACTGGGGAACATCTAATATTTCAACAGTTCTGTAAAATCTTTCCTCCAGCAAATACAACCAACGTAGTCTCTAAACAACTCCTCCCAAGAAGAAGGCTTGTCTGTGACCTTTTTTTCTACAAGTGCATATGCATTTTAAGAGTTTGATTCAGCCATTATTCCCCTCAGAATTCAACCAATACCCTGCCCATCTCACATCCAAGTCTCACTTCCACCTTCTGTAACCAGCTCCTGGTGATACCACTGCCTGTCTGCAGGGAGAAGGGCAAAATTCCACTTTTTCTTCTTGCAAGGCCATATGCTCCTATAGACTGGCATTCACAGATGCCTATGTATCTATCTTTCCATAGGGTTTTCTTTCTTGCCTGCACCCCTGATTTCTGAGACTCTGAGAAACAATGCAAGGAGCTCAAGGAGACAGGGTAGTAGCTAGCAGGCTTGAGAAAAAGAGCTTAGTGGGTTAAGAACTTCCGTAGCAGAAACGAGAGACTTGAGAAAGGTGTGCTTTCCCACAATATGGCAGGACCCATCAGTAAACAAGGCATATTGCTTTTCACTCTCTGACAGTTCATTATATGGTGGGGCCTCTTCAGCACGCGTCACCTCCTCTTCTGGTGACATCCCAAAATCTTTGCCCTCTGGCCAGTCCATGATGACTTCTAGAATTCCTGGACGACTGGGATTTCCTATTCGAGCTCGTTGTGTAATTAGTGCAGCCCACTTACTCCATGTAGCATCAGTTGCATGATGTGTAGAGGAGACCCTGCCTTTGAACATCCAGCCCAGCACAGGCAACCGGGGTGCCAGGAGGAGCTGCGCTTCAGTTCCAATCACTTCTGAGGCAGCTCGAACCCCTTCATAGGCTGCCAGTATCTCTTTTTCAGTGGGAGTGTAGCTGGCCTCGGATCCTTTATATCCCCGACTCCAAAAGCCAAGGGGTCGACCTCGAGTCTCCCCTGGAGCTTTCTGCCAGAGGCTCCAGGTAGGACCATTCTCCCCAGCTGCGGTATAGAGCACATTTTTCACATCTGGCCCGGCCCGGACTGGTCCAAGGGCTACTGCATGAACTATTTCTCGTTTAATTTGTTCAAAGGCTTGTTGTTGCTCAGGGCCCCATTTGAAATCATTCTTCTTCCGGGTCACGTGGTAGAGAGGGCTTACAATCAGACTGTAATTTGGGATGTGCATTCTCCAGAACCCCACAACACCTAAGAAAGCTTGTGTTTCTTTCTTGTTAGTTGGTGGAGACATTGCTGTTATCTTGTTGATCACGTCTGTGGGGATCTGGCGGCGTCCATCTTGCCATTTTATTCCCAAAAATTGAATCTCCTGTGCAGGTCCCTTGACCTTATTCCGTTTTATGGCAAAACCGGCCTTCAGCAGGATTTGGATTATTTTCCTCCCTTTCTCAAAAACTTCTTCCGCTGTATCACCCCACACGATGATGTCATCAATGTATTGCAGGTGTTCTGGAGCTTGCCCCTGTTCCAGTGCAGTCTGGATCAATCCATGGCAGATGGTAGGGCTGTGTTTCCACCCCTGGGGCAGTCGGTTCCAAGTGTACTGGACGCCCCTCCAAGTGAAAGCAAACTGTGGTGCACATAAAGAATTTGTTGGGGAAGACAGTCTGGGTTATTCCTGCTTCAGGTAAAGGCAAACCCACTCGTGGGGTTGCTTTTGCTCAGGGACCTGGATATACTTGGTGGGTAATGCGGGAAGATGGGGAAGTCCGATGTGTACCTCAAGGGGATTTGATTTTGGGGGAAAACAGCCAATGAACTCAATTGTACGCTGTTGCCTGCTCTATAACACTTTTATAGCCCACCAGCTAGATATCTTCAGGTCACCAGCCATTGACCTTGACTTCCCTCCGATCATCACCTCAACAAAGAATGAATTTTGAGGAAACCAGACGAGCTCAGCAGTGACCAGATGAGTTTGGCGGTATCATCAGCAGGCAACAACCCAACACTATGTACCATCCCTCCTGCCCTGAAAGACTATTACAAGAGATGGAGCCTGACATCATGGACTGGATGAGTTCAGCAATTTTACAGGGATTGGTCCATGGACTAGGGAACGATATCTTTCTCTGTGTGTGGGTGTGGGTGTATATATATGTGTATATATGGGACAGGGGTGATGGTGTGCTGAGAGATGTGGGATCTGAGCATGACGTGAATGGTATGGAATAAGGGGTGGATACTGTCCTGGGTTCAGCTATAGCAGTCATTTTTCTCCTGCTTAGTAGCTGGTGCAGTGCTGTGTTTTTTAACTTTCAGCCTGGGAACAACGCTGATAACACTGATGTTTTTAGTTGTTGCTAAGTAATGTTTATTCCAACCAAGGACTTTCTCAGTCTCATGCTTTGCCAGGGAGGAGGGGAAGCCGGGAGGAAGCAGAGACAGGACACCTGACCCAAACTAGCCAAAGGGGTATTCCATACCACAGCACGTCATGCCCAGTATATAAACCGGGGGGAGTTACCCGGAAGGCCCAGATCACTGCTCGGGTCGGGCTGGGTATCGGTCGGCGGGTGGTGAGCAATTGTATCCTCTCCCCTTGTTATTTCACTAATCGTTATTATCATTGGTGGTAGCAGTAGTGGTTTTGTGTTATACCTTAGTTGAGGGACTGCTCTTATCTCAACCCGTGGGAGTTACATTCTTCCGATTCTCCTCCCCATCCCTCCGGGAGCGGGGGGAGGAAGAAAAGGGGGGGGGGGGGGAGTGAGCGAGCGGCTGTGTGGTTCTGAGTTACCGGCTGGGCTCAAACCACGACACTCCTGTTTGTTAACTTATTTGGGAGGTGAGGTTTTTTCAACTCAGAAATGCCTCTTTTTGTGCTTACGTATGAATCCATATGTAGAAGGTATGGCAGGGAACCTTGCAGAGTACCTTTGTTTGAAGAACCTCCCCAGTCTGCAGTCTGCTGCCTGTTAAAGGCAAATTAATTTTTGAATGTTTAACAGTAATCATTTGACTATACACTGTTCCAGAGACTTCAGCTGGCTACAGAAGGCTAAGTATGTCTAAATACCAATCATCTTGAACATTAAGCATGCCAAAGAAATTTTTCACTCCTGCTTTAGCTAACAGGTAGCTTTTGCCTCCATAATTCCTAAATTCTGAACAATGAGCAGTAGAAACCTTAATATTCAGACTGAGAAATCAGCTAAAGCAAATGGTGATCTCTAAAAGGACTGTCTGGCATTTGGGGAAAGCGAAGAGTTAAAGATTGTTCCCTTCTCCCTCCTCTTTGTGTTTAGAGTTAGCCACTTCTGTTTAGAGGGAAAAGCTGCTGGTGATTGAAACTTTGTTTCAATCAGAGTAGATTTTTGGACAGGTGATGTCCTCAGCCATTCTGATACCTGTGCAATTCAGAATAGTTCTGTTGCTAGCTGTACTTTCAAAGGCAAAAATGTGTTCATTTCTTTACATATATCCAAACACGTTACAAGTATGTGTATTATGTATTTATGTTAGTATAAGGTTTTTCATGTATGTATGTGTGTATATATATGTACTAAACCATCTATACTATACTAATAGTATAGATTATATTATACTTTACTAATATGTATAGTAATATACGCATCTATATGAATATATATATACTCATATATACATGTACATAGTACTGCATACTGAAACTTAATTCTCCCCTAATGTTAGAGGGAAGCTGTTATCTATTCATTGGCAATACTGGGTAGTGTTAACAGCTCATCAGGGAGGTAGTATTTTCTCTGGGTCTTCATATGTTGAATACAAATAAGGAGAGGAATAGCTAGACAATATGTTTTATCCAAATTGTACTGCTTTGTATTCTCCTTTGTCTTCCTAATCAGTTTCAAATCTCCTGTATGACTTCTTAATTATACCGCTACATATTTATATCCTCTTTCACACCTACTCTTCCTCTTCTTGCTAAGCTGTCTTCAAAGACACTTGTGGTGGGGGTGTTCTTTGTAAGTAAATCTGTCTCTTTGCAATCCGTATGTAGGGATGGAGTGAAGCTTTAAAAATAAGCCAGCTTCTCTGCAAACGGGTTGGAAAAACCATGTCCAAAAAAAGAGTAAATAGGAAATGAAATCCTAGAACTACAAACATAAGATTAGACCCGTTTACATGCTTTTGAATGATAAAAGCAGCTGAAATAATAGAGGCCAAGAACTAGGTCTAAAAGCTTGCCTGGATTTTAAGTAAAAAAGCCTGTATTGGCCGTAAGGAAAGTGTTTCAGGCCAAAAGAAGAGTAATGAGTTCAAAGAAAGGAACACTTTGTTTCTTTTTACATAAAACAGAGAGAAAATAATTTTATAGTTGAATTTTCCTGACAAAGCCAAAGGAAAGTTAAAAGACTATATAAATGGAAGTATCGTGCACAAATACATATTAACTTTTCAATATTTAATTACTTATATAACACTATTATCCTTTGATGGTTACCTTAACATCATAGATAAGAGACAAAATTTATTTTATGTACACATAAAACATGTATACACATGTATAATTGTAGCTCCAGACTAAATACAATAAATGCTGGATTTCCTATAACACATTTCTCTCATTTCTTTTTTTTTCATAGTTTTGGGTAACACATTTCCAACCAGAAAAGCCTAAAAGCCCAAAAGCCCAATTCTGGCCTGAAGAAAGATCATCATATCTGAAGTTTTGTAGTAACAGTTTACCAGACCTTTTGGGTGACATTAGATTTACAAATAAAGCCCTAGTTGAATGCTGAAAATCTAAATTAAATTCAGTGAAGTATCCTATTTATAATATTGCATGGCTTGCATCAAAAGCATCCCAGCCTAAAGAAGAAACACCCTCTGGCCCCACAGCCACCAAAGCCACAGTCTTTGGCCCAGCTCAATTTTATAATGAAATTGTTGTTACTATAATCACAACTCACAGTTTATTTTAAGGCTTTACATCCCTGTCCTTGTTACTGAATTTCATCATTGTTATAATTGTCTCAATTCAGCCTGTAATAATAATGGTGAAGCTGGAGAGCCTAAGTCATCATTTTCTAATGGCTTTGTATCTGTTTTGACAGGGGACAGGTAAGCACTTTGCTAAGAGAAAAGATAATACCTATGAAAACCAGTCTGTTATAGGAAAGAATACCTCTGAGATAGATGAGAAGATTTTTACAGTACAATTAGAAATCTAGCCCTCTTTTTACACCTCTACCTGTCAATATTATTCTTTTATATAAAATCAGGATGTAAGGATTCTAGAGGTTATAAAAATTCTGTATCAACCATGCTGAATATTTTTTGTTTTCAGTCTGGTAAATATTAGTGTAGCAGAATAACCTGAGCACTATGGATTATAGAAAATAATATTTGAAAACATTCTAAGGAAATGAAAGATATTCATTAGCCTATACAATTTATAGATACAAATTCAAAAGTTCATTGTAAACAGTAGCAAAGAGAAATAGTTAAATAAGCATTCACAAGAAAATATTTTGAAATTAAGATGGACGAAAAATAAGTAGAAAATAATTTATTCACTAGAAACGAAAAGCAGATTGGAATTATTCTTCTTAAAGAGAGTGGCAGCGGCAGCAGCAGCAACAGGAGTTTCCTGACATTATTTTGATACAGTGAGGAACTGGATCTAAGCATGGCTGCCTTTTCCACAATATTGTGTAGCACTGAGGTGTCAGTCATACTCTCTGCTGTGGGGAGCCCCTGGCCTATACAACACTCCAACATGCTCCTATTCTGGTGTAGCATCATTTCATGAACTTTACTTGGGTAAAATTACTGCACGATTTTAAGGGGAGAGAGGTTGGAGCTAAAAGTAAACAAAGGTTATGCCTTAATACCAACCATTGGTGTGTGTGAAGGAAATTTCCATCTTTTGTACCAATCATTTGAAGTACGCTTTCCTCAATTAAATGTATATTCTTACGAAAGTATCAGACATTAGTTCCTCCAAAATGAATAAACTGCTTAATATCTCTATACAGGCAAAATTCAGATCTTTGCAAAAAATATTTGCTTATAGATACTACTGTACTTCCCTGGGATGCTTGATCAGAAATGCGCCAGAGGAACCAAGAATGAGATCTATCCACCTGGAGAGAGACTTAACACAACCAGAAACAAAACACTGAAGTCTTCCCTGAAACTTGGAAGGAGGCATGATGTTCCTGAGCCACTTGGTTTCTCCTGCACTCTTTTTAACAGCTTCTTTCTGAATACTTGTACGAACAAAGGGAAAGCGCACTGGGAACCATATGGATCCTACATTTCCTCAGCCTTTTTCAGCTCAGTTAGGCCCTTTATCTGCTTAGTCATTTTCTATCTCATTAATCTTAATCCATTCCTAGGTTAGTTTCCACCCTACTCACTTCCAGAGCAGTCTTACCACTTTTATATGGACTGCTCTGGATATCCTCTGTAAATACTTTTGCATTTTGTATTGTCCACCTTGACTGTTGGCTTGTTTTCCATACTATTAGTCTCAGTAGAGCAAAAGAAAGGTGTTTAAACCAGCAAACTGAGATGGTGGTTCCCTATTGCTTTCCTCAGAAAGCAAAATATTCTGCTTGTCTTAATGAGCAGTGGGGGATACTGGACATATTTTCAGACAGAAAACCTTTGACAGCAAAGCAAAGGTGTTGCTCTATATTTATAGCTATTTACATACACTGAAGTGAAAGCTGTCATTTCCTTGTGTCACAAAGCACTAACACTCTCTTCATGAATCCTTCTGTCACTGGCAAGAGTTTGCATTATTTCAGAATATTATTATTAAATTCAAATACAAACTGCCCAGTAATAAATCACAATTCCTACAAGTCTCAGGAGTATCTGCAATCATCTTTCAACTCAAGCAGACCTTCAGACCACTTTACACTACTGCTTAGCTTACAAAATTGAGTGTCACATTAAAAATACAGCACTTCAGTGTTTCATTCAGCTGTGAATCCATAAGACACAACTTTAGTATGTATTTATATTTTCATATAAAAATAAAATGAAGAATCCATTCAGTGCTTTAATGAATAAAAGGGAAACAGAAGTAACAAGAAAGCAGAACACTAAATTCACCTAATTTCCTTAGGAAGGCAAATAGTTTCCTAAAACATGAAAATATATAGATAAACAAGAATGTTCACTCTCGCACCCACAGCTATACTGGCCATCATGTACCAGTCTTTTCCTGTCTAGGAAGTTAAGCAGTCCTGGCAATAGCCAAGGAATTATGGTTGGAATTACTTGGCAAGTATTTAACCACAAAAACCACATGAGTGGAAAGTCCATGTGATTCCATTCTTACTGCTGCGCTGGCAGCAAGACATAAAGCAGCTGGACTGTCTGAGCCTAAGATTTTGCTATTGTAAATAGAAAAATACTTGGGTTTCACCCTGATTTTTCTCCTTTTAATACATAACCCTAACCATTCTTTGATTCTATGGTTCCCCATGTACCTACCCCAGCCCTGCTGGACTGCCATTGTCTAATTCCTGCTAATTCTTAAAAAAAGGGGAGCTGGTCTATCTGACACAAAAAAACCCCAATACAGATTTATCCCTTGTCCTACTGTTGCTGGCAATGATAATGGAAAAAACAGAAATGTGTACATTGAATGGGTCTGTGTCATGTCACAATAGTAATAAATGTGCTGTATGTGAGAAATACTTTATCCTTCAATTTCATTTGTAGTAAAAATGCTTCTAAGAAATAATTAAGGGGAACATAAATGAACATGATTCTAAACTAAGCCTATTTAAAAAATTCTATTCAGCTTAAAAAAAAAAAAAAGTAAAGAAACCTTACCATCCAACCAGCTTGTTGAATTCATTTGTTAGGAAGTATACCTTGGTGAATTACCTACGGATTCCTCAGAAAAGCCATTTATTCTTCTGGTTCATCTTATGCAGAACTATCAAGAGAAGGGAAAAAAACACCCAGCAAACAAAGAGAAAAAAAATTTACAAAACTTTAGAGTTCTTCAGATAGCAAAGTTGCTAGACAGCTACTGTAGTTGAGAACCTTGTTAACTAGCAGACCTAGATGTTCACTTGAGCTTTTGCTTTATGTAGCCAAAATTTTAGAAAAATAAAACCTAAGACTTTCTTAAGCATGTCACATACAGTTGCCCGGTTTGCATTTGGTTTTGCTTCCATTTGAACATTAATTACTCGAGGGAAAATGTTGCTTCCAGCACAAGGTAGAACAGTTCAATTATTTAATTGCATTGCTGATGCTTACACAGGGACCAGCAGATATCATCTGTGTTTATTTCTTTAAATTGTTACCTAACCTTGATAGAACTTTTTGTATTAAAGTTCAAACTGGGAATAAATACTGATTGCCAAATGCATTTAATTTCAATCTCATTTTGAAGCCCAGATTTATTTTTTTTTTTCTTGGATTTTCTGTGATTAACAGAGAGAAGGTTGCTGTGATGGAGCAATTTATTTTAAAAATTTAGTTATGTAATATTTTCAGGGAACTAGCAAGACATTTCCTCGATTATCTTGAATAATGCCTTACTATAACTAAAACAAATGTCACTTTAAAAAAGTAATTCTATTAAAGACTATGAAGCTCATGAATACTCAGTACCCCTGTTTTCACTAGGATTTGTGCAATTAGTTGTCAAGTAATTAATAACTATGTGATAAGAATTTTAAAATTTATAAATTGGACAAAAACAATCATTGAATATTAAATACTGTTGACATTCAGGTAATTTATAGTTGTAACCATGAAAAAGAAAGAGAAACTCACGGGATTAATCTGTATTGTCAACACAGTGCCAGGAGAATTTAATGTAGCATGTACTGCAGAATCATGAAAGGACTGAGGTTGGAAGTGACCTCTGGATGTCATCTGGTCCAACCCCCTTGCTCAAGGGGGCACCCAGAGTTGTTGGCCCAGGACCACATTCAGGCAGCTTTTCAGTGTCTCCAAGGATAGAGATGTTGCAACTTCTCTGGGCAACCTGTGTCAGTGCTTGGTCACCTTCCCAGTGAAAGTGTTTCCTGATGTTCAGAGGGAACCTCCCGTGTTTCAGTTTGCACCCATTGCCTCTTGTACTGTCACTGGACACCCACTGAAAAGAGCCTGGCTACATCTTATTTGCATCTTCCTTTCAGTTATTTGTACACATGGATGAGATCCTCCCTGAGCACTCTTCTCCAGGCTGAACAGTCCCATCCCTCTCAGCCTTTCCTCATAGGAGAGATGCTCCAGTCACTTCATCATCTTTGTGGCCCTTCATTGATCTCTTTCCAGCGGCTCCTTATCTATCTTGTACTGGGAAGCCCAGAACTGACTGCATTGTCATTCAGGGCATACTTCATAGAAATCGTAGAAAAAAAATTTGGCAAAGATCATTCAAGTTTGTAATGTAGGACTAGCTTCAACTCTAGTTTGCTCAGGACCTTATCAATCTGGTTTTGATAATCTCTTACAGATAGAGATTTCACAGCTTCTGCAGTCCACCTGTTCCAGCTCTTGACCACTACGTTTGTTTGTTACTAAATTTTTCTTGTGTCCAACCAGAATTTCTGTGTTGTAGTCTATGAGTATGGCCTCTCATCCTTTCATTGTGCAGATCCGAGATTATTTTGGGTGCCTCTTTTGCATACCTCATCCATAATGCAGTAGATGGCTGCAGTTAGCTCCCCTCAAATCTTCCCTTATTCATATTAAATAAACCAAATTGCCTCGATCTCTCTGTATCTGATGCTAGCTGTTTCAGTGACACATCAATAGACTTTTTCCAGTCTGTTATTTAATACTTTAATTAGTTCAGTATGGCATTATGTTGCCTTAGGGTTGAGCTTGAATTTACTTTGGATAAGTTCTATCAGTGCTTTCTCCTTGGCTTTTTTTTTTTTCCAGCAGCTTGAGAAATATCAGTCTCCAAGCAAGGAAAAAGTTTGGCACAGATTGAAGACCGGTCTGAACACAAAACTTGAACCTTACAAGCAGTATCGGTGTAACCAGCTCACACTGTCTGGCCTAGAATTTGTATCTGTGCAGGCTTAGTAAGATCAGCCCTGGGGACTGTCCTTTGGGATTCTGGGTGTAAATGGAAAACCAAAAATAGTACGTGAGATCATTCCCACCACATTATTTAAAAAAATAGTTGGATAGCAGGTCATTAATTGTCCAGCTAAGAAAGATGAATTCAGAAGGGTGTCTGCAAGACTTTTTTCAGCTAGAGTTCTATAAATCTAAGTCTGTTATCTGAGGATGCTATAGTAAGTGTAGGTGATAGCACCACCTACAGAAAAGATAGCATAATCCTTTTCCTGATAAAAAACCACTTACAGTTGGTTACAATATGGCTGAACTGAAGGTTTTTGGGGTTAACATTTTTATTTTATGTTCTTTCCTCTGCCTTTTTTTTTTATGTGCTTACTTTCATTAAATTTCTGAGATTTCTGCAGCTAAGGAAAGCAAGTAAATATGCCATCCTATAGCAGTCATTTCTAAGAAAAGTATGCTATCCTCAGCTGTTCTGTTAAACTGAACCTTGTTCTCAGGTCTTATGGTGTTTCATAAAATATTATCAAGTTGTAGGGCTCTTGCAAGACTTAGTTTACTCACACTTAGAGGTGCTTCTTTAGTGTCTGGCAGCGAAGTTTCTCTGCAACCCCATCTGCAACGGGAATGTGCTCTATGCCTTTCTAACCGGTGTTGATGACAAGGTGTTATTTAAACTTCCTGGCTTTCACTGAAAAAAAGTTAATATGTATTAAAAAAGACTCACTTCTTAGAACAGAAGTTCTGAAAAAGACATTCAGTCGTTTGATCTGTTTTGAGTGCTGTAAATACGGGACAAACTTTTCCTTCAGATATAAAAAAAAAAAGTGAAATTTCCTGCAGGGTCTACTGAGTCTTAAGTCTTTCCATGGGTATTTGCTTAGCAGTTGTAGCTATCTTTTCTAAAAGGAATGATTCACCATGCTTGCCACATTTTACATCGTTACAGTACAGTCAGAAACTTCTATCCACTATCTTCCTCAGATAAAGTGGATATTCCTTCTGTTAATTTACCTTGAATGAAAAAAAAAAAAAGAAATTGCCAATAAAGAACATTGGAGCTTCTACCTCATTTTTAAAAGAAAGATATGACTCATTCACCTCACATTTGGGAGTAATCACTGGACAGAACCAGACTATTAAAAGGTAGACTTGAAGTTAAATTTCAGATGCCCTAACTTGATAATAAAATGTTGCTCAAAGATAAGAAGTAGATTTTTTTTTTGTAAACACAAAAATTCATTACCTTGCCAGCTACTACTGCTGTTTTTCAAGTCTCACATGGCCTAGTCAAACTTTCACTAGGTTATGGCATTTTGCTCCTAAATGCAGACAAAGCTAAACCCACTAAACAAAACAAAATAAATTATAATTAAAAATGCAGATTAAGGTCCATCTCCTAATAAGGATAATCCCCCAAACTAAATTAAATCCAGTATTTACCAGACTGAAACAAACAGGCATCTTGAGAAGCACACCTTTCTAATATGTGCTAGTGTGCTTGAGAAGCACACCTTTCTAGTAGGCATCCTTCATGTTTCATGTAAACTGAGCCAATAAAGTCTGGGGGCTTGACAAGGTTTTGCTACTTCACTCTCTAAAAACCCTTTCCATTATTCCTTTACAGGTAATAGCCTGAAAAGTGATGGATATTACCCATCCGTTAAATGGAGATGGAATCGTACAGTCGTATGATTTGATAAATGAAATTAATAGTCTGATCACCTATTAATGTCCAAATAAGTCTGTGATCCTGTTTGTGATAACATTATTCATGGCAGTGGTAAGAGAAATAACCAAACCAAACCAAACCAACGACAACAACAACAAACCCCAACAAAGGAAAAACCCCTTACCTTAAGTTATAAAGGCATAATCAAGTGAAAATTAGCTATTGTTTCTACTTTAGACAGTGAAAGGAAGCTTATTTCTTAGCCACAAACTAATCAGTCTATTTGGATATGGTTGCAATTTGCCATATGGCATGGTGGATTTGTCTCCTGTTAAAGTGTGCAATACCTTACAGGATTCTTGTGTCTGAATTCATAGTAATTTTTAGATCTTTTAGGTATCCTCAGTATAATGCAGTATGTGCAATTATCAATTTTAATTTGTTATTGCAGTACTGAAATAGCATTGAATAAGCATTTGACAGCAACATTTTCTAGTTTTAGATGAGATTTATTTTTACTGCTTAAATAAAACTCTAATCTCCATATGCAGAACAGAAACCAACTGCTAGTTCAGAAATGACTGTTACAAGAAATCCTGTTTTTCTGTTAAACTACAAGTGGTGATTTCACTCATAAATAGAGCAATTCAGAAAGTTAACAGTAAAAAAAACCCTACCACAATGAAATTTGTAAGGGAGGTGAATGGTATACTGTAATACAGAAGCTCTATTTACTTGTGAATTCTTTAAATGCAGAATAATTGAAAAGCATAACTTACAGAAAACCTCGATAAATTCTCATTTTTCAATATTCCTGGATTTGAGTGATCAATACCTAATATGACAAATGCTATAGGATCATAGAATTGCAAAAGGCTACTCTATTAGGGATATAAATGATATACAGGGTTCCACGAATTCAGTCAGCAGCAAGACCAAAAGGAAGATTGTGCACTAAAGGAAGGTCCTTAAGAATCTGGAAGATGTTAGGGGCCAGTAAGACCACATCCTGATTGTGAAGCCATGCAACTGAAAGGTCTTTTAAAAGTGTTGCTGTTGAAATCTTCTCTCCTCTAGAAGGAATACTTGAAGTACTTAGGCCTAGTCAGAGAGGCAGAAAAGGAAATAGAACTTAAAACTTACAAAATTGGCAGTCCTGACCTGAAAGAATAGATACTGTTTGCAAATGACTAGCCTGGGACTGTAACAGGCATAGTAATCACTAAGGGCACTGCCATTGTCCATAGGAATCTCTCAAATTTATAGGACAATATACTCTGTAAACTAAATTTTACTTTATGAACTGATTAGGAAGGAAAAAAATCACAGCAAACGTAGACTCAGTCTAACATGAATTCACTCATTCTTCACTTTAGTAATTCATGACTTAAAAGTTCTCTAACTCGTAACTCACATGTCAATGAGCAAAACCCTTACCTTGCAATGGGTGGGAGTGCCCAGTCTTCCTCCTTCCTCACAGCATGGGTGTCCCCCATATCACATGAGGAAGGACAAAAGCCTCAGCAGTCTGGCTGCTGTTGGATCTGCTTCAAAATCTTTTTGGGTAAGCTGTTGTATTTATACCTCCCAGCTTGTAAGTTTGGTCTATGCCATTTCCATAAATTAATGGATACTGAAGAAACTTTGGGCAATTAATATGCAAGGATGCAAGAGACAATGGCTGCAGGAGACAGCAAACAGCAGGTGATAACACCTGCATAATGACCTTTATCCCTACCTGTCCATCCTGTCCTGCCTACATGTTGCTCTTCAGTTGACCTAAAGGTGCTGCTCCCAGCATACATCAGGCCTTAGTATGAGCTGTGTGTTAGGCCAAAATCTGGTCAGGAGTTGAGTGAACAGTCACAGGGAAGACATTTAGATTTATATTTCCTCTGGGATATGAATAGGCCACTCCTAAGCAAGACAGACACTTACATCTCATTTTCCTTTTCATTGTAATGCTCCTGTCCTGAGTAAACTGTGCTTTTTCTGGTGAGGGCTTGCTGATATCTGCTTGAACTTATCAGTCTTCTCACTAAGGACGAGTGCAAATACTGATGTGAAGTCATACTTGTTAAGATAATTATAGCATGCTGCAAAACAAAAATATACCATGCCAGTTCCTCCTTTTCTCTGACTAAGGCTGACCCAAGCTATACAGCAAAATATAACTCCAGCTTACAATCAGAAAGCTCATTTCTTCATATTTCTATGATATTGCACCATAATTCCTGAGCCTGTCTGCCTTCTGATGAGAGAAGCACATGCAGTCATCAGCCTTTCTGGCTGTCAAACTCCATGGAACTACCCAGGGCACCCCTGCTCTGCACCTGCACCTCAAAGACTGTGTTTCAATGTGTGGAGCTTGGTTGGAATAAATGAGACAAGTTGGGGTTGTGTTTTTCTCTTTTTTTTTGCTTGGTTTGGTTTGTTTTGTTTGTTTTGTTGTATTTTGTCATTTTTTTTTTGTTTGGTTTGGTTTGGTTTTGTTTTTTTAGTTTGGTTCTTTATTTTTTTTTTTTATTTTCACAAAACAGACTTTGAACTTGTGCAAAGTGACTGCAGCTTTGAAACATAGAGAGCATTTACCTAATTACAAAAGCAACCAGACATTCTTGCCATGAGAAAGATCCTACAGCCAGGTAAGGTTTCTATGACAAAACAGGTCCAACCATGCAGACACAGAAAGTCTAAGCAACAACAGTTTAAAAGAGACCTTATCCAGTAAACATTAATTGCTATGTTATCTATATCTGCTACGTTTTGTTTGGGATTGGTTTTGCTGTATTATAAAAAATATTACAAAACCAATGATGTCTGTCCTTAATTTTGAGGCTTGATGGCATGACATATCAGATTGCAACACTGTCTGCTGGTTGAATAATAGAGCATTAACTTCTAGTGTGTCTTTAACCTACATTCTAGTTCTTTCTTCCAAACTTCAATGAAATGCTTTCTCTGAGCAGTCCCTTTTTTTTCTCTAACCAATTGTCCAGAACACATAAAATTTTCCTTACTTGCATTATTTAATTTTAAAGCTGTTTAGTCATAGCAATGGTAATACTTTGCAGTATTGGCACTCTATAGTGCTCTCCAGTAACCATGTTTGTTACTCTTTGAATTTTCAAATTTTTTCAATATGATCACTTTTCAAGTGTGCAGACCCTGCAGCTCCGAGGGACTTGTAGTAAAAACTTCTCATGTTATAATAAATCTTTAAGTATATATGTTATGCTGTGTTAATTTTTGTTATACTAACTGGTCCTACAAGTCAGTTCACCTAGGCTTGATCCAGACTGAATGCAACTCTATCAACTGAAAAATTTCTAACAAAATACCAGACATAAATAATTCATGACTATTTTCCTCATTCTAATTAAATGACTGAGTTGGTGATCTTTTGCCTCCTAAAGACCCTCCTCACGCATTAAAAGTGATTCCTACATGTTGTCTAGCAACTGATTTTAACATTTATATGAAGTTAGAAATTTGGTGGTGGTAGAGATTTGAGGAAAAAAAATATGAAATCTTGTGGAAAGAATAGTCCTGTATTTTAGAAATCCAAAATGTTTCTCACAAAGTACCATAATAGCCCACCCTGTCCTGAGCCTAGTAATTACTCTAGAATGTGATTATATGACTAAATAAAAAATGGGAAGAAAGTCACAGAACTCAATTCATGAAGAAAATAACTTATGCTGCACTGGGGGGTGAGGGGAGATAGGGAGAATTAGTTCTGCTCTTGTCTAGTTTTATTATAATAAAAAAGTTGTTTAAAACAATCTTCTGTAGACAAAGTCTTAAAAAGAACCCAGTCTATGCAATACACCCAACAGTACTGCCACCAGTGGAACAAGATAGATACACTAAAACCAAAGCTTCACATTTTTGGCAGTACCTGCTAGTTGTGGGTAGTAAAGGCTATTTTGGTGTCTGATGTGGTGAGGAAATCAGATGACTCAAAGAAATTTGAATTTTGGAGCAAGAAGAATAGATTTGGGTAGAAAAGGAAATAAGATAGGACAGGACACAAGAAAGGGCTACTAAAATTTTTTAAAGAAAGTGAGTAGAAAATTAGAATATATATATAGAAAAAAATAATATATATATTAGGAGGAAGACGTAGATATGCAAAAGATGTGGAAGAAAAGTGTTACTATGTAGAGTGGTGCTGAAAATTAGGCAACAGGCTGGGATTTGGGTGGCCCAATCTTGTCTCTTCCTGTTCCATAGTTGAATTTTTATTCATTCAGGCTCTGCACACGACCAGTTTAAGTGCTCTAAGCCTCATACATGACTCATCCACCTGTGGATAAAACCACTGTCTATGTACCCTTCTGCAGTAATCTATTGTGGTTCAGACTGAGAAAAAAGAAAGGCTGCTTTTTCTTGGAGGCTGCCTTTTCTTGGAAAATGCAGTGCTCAGTAGCATGATGCCAGGCCATGAAGAGAAAGTACAATATAGGAAAACAAAAATAGGAGGAGAAAAAACTGCATTAAGAAGAAAAAGAACATTGGCAAATAAAGATATTAAGAAGAAATATTGAAAATAAGAAATACTAAAAATACTCTTCCAACAAATGATCAGCTTCCATCAAGTCAGCAAAAGGTGTTGATTGTTAAAACCTCTTATAAAACATTTGCATTTGTGAGATGAAGGAGGTGTCACTTCCAAGGCAATCTTTTTGTCATCTAGCAATATACAGAGTACTCCTATGGATGGAAAAGCCAAGAAAAAGTTTGAATTTCGCATGCAGGTAGGATGCAGAAGATTTGCACATAACCCGTGAGTCGGCTTTGCTTTGCCATAAACACAGAATTTGTGCCAACTTATCCTAGGTTTTTTATTGTGCAAATTACATGCACATTTAATTGTGGAGTTTAATTATTAGAGAATTTAAACAGGATAGCTGAAAGAAAGATGAGCTAAATGCATCTAACTGTCTCACAGGATCCTTTATTCTGAAGCATATGTTATAAAGTATATTCTATGTGTATAGGTAACATTAGGGTCAGATCTCTTTATTTAAGTCTTTTACTAAGATAGATTTGTGAAATAAGCATTTCAACCACATCCTCTGTGGGTAGGAAATGAATGTGTCTCATAAAAATACCTTAATTTTTATGAACTAAGCACAGAGGTCATTCTTTTCCTTTAGGGATCCTGGAGAACTGTAGCTATACAATACCACAACATATATTTTACGGAACAAATCAAATTAATATTATCCATTCAGCTTCTGGAAGACAAAATAAGTAGTTCTCATTTAAAGCAATGTAAGATTATAAAACTTTAAAATATACCTATGTGCATATATATATGTGTGTGTGCACAGACAGATCTCACACAGATTTTGCTTATAAAGACCGTTGCATAAAGACTTAAAAACAACTGTCACAGGCAGTTTAAGGAGACAAACTGCCATGTGCTGACCCTAATCCCCTGTCCTCTGCCCATGTCCTTGTTAAAGGGGCTGAAGGGGCTGAAGTAGCTGCAGGGGCTGAAGAGGTGGTGGTAGCAAGGGTGGGAGAAGAGAAATAGAATAAAAGAGTGAAGTTGAGCCTGGGAAAGGGGGAAGGAAGACTATTTTTTAAGTGTTTGGCTTTTGTTTGCCACTACTCAAATTAGTCATTAAATATTTACTTTATTTGGCAATAAATTCAGTAATTTTCCCCAAGTTGAGTCTGTTCTGCCCACAATGGCAATTAGTAAGCAATCTTCCAATCTTTAGATTGACCTATGAGGTTTCTCATTCCTGTTCTTCCTGTTTTCTGTCCCTGTCCCACTGAGAGTGAACAAGCAGCTGAGTGGGTGTTTGGTTGTCAGCTGTGCCAAATCCACCAGACTGGTAAATCTCAGGAAGGATAGCCTTTATTCTTGTAGAATAAATACTGAAACTCCCACAGCTTTCATGGCACCCAGCTTTCACATAAACCACTTATCACAATTAATCTACCTAATTCTGTTAATTCTTGTGTAAAATATTACCAGTCTCAGATGCTTTAAAGAGAGATTTTAATATGTGTGACAAAAAGAGTGAGAGAGTTCTAGGTAGACTGTGAGACAGAAATGAGAAAGTTTAACTTCCCATCTGGTATTTTTAAATGGTGAACAATATGCTCTTTCTCATCCTGGTCACTGAATTATGGGACACTTACTATGATGTAGAGTTTCATGTCTTTGCGTCTACAGTAATCTATCTCTTTTTAAGGGGCACTGTGAAGGACAATGCTTTGGCAAGTATATGCGTGCCAGTGATTTTTCTGAATTATAATTGAAGGCACACGGCAGGTATCTCTGTGCTACCCTATCCTGGTCCCTGCTCAAATAACAGAGCACCAACCTCATGACTGACTGCTGGGCCTATTGCCCAACAGATCCATTTGCTTGGATCCACTGAGCTTCTCATTGCTGCCAGGCTATGGGCAATGCTGGGTGCTGAGGGACAGGCAGAGCACACAGGCTGCTGCTGTGGTGCACTGTCACTGCTCCCATGGTGCACTGGCATGCTGCAATGCAGCCAGGAGGACCTAACCAGTCAACATCTATAGGACCTGGCCCTGCTTCCCCTAGCCCTTGGTGTGTGAGCACAACTGAGACCTTGCAGAGGAGGAGGTCAGAGGTACTTGCTATAAATCTAGCTCATTAGCTCTTCACTCCTGTAGTAACAAAAAGCTTCTTTCTGCAATAACCCTAACAGGCTGCTCAATTTTTTCCTGGAAGGGTTTAATTCTTGTGTTTTACTACATCATACAAAAATCTGGAGGCAGCACAACAAAAAAGTTATTTTTTAGTAAGCAATGGTACCCAGCTATTAAAAACCTTTGGTAGCTCTCAGTTACATAGAATTCACAGTTATTTAAGCAGGAAAGGAAGGAAAGATGTCCTCCATACTTGATTTTCTCTTCACTTCACTTTGCAAAACACTTAATGGGTGCAGGAAATCCCAGTTGTTACAGTAACAGGAAAATACAGATCATAAACTTTTTGGGTCTAAGGTTTTTTAAGTCTGAATGCTCACTATTCTGCACCGTGATACATCTTTCCTTCATCTACAAAAACTACCCCAAATCAGATTTTTCCATATAACTATCTTGCATTCACGGGGCCAGACTTTTACCTTCACACAGCACAACATACTGAATCATGCAAAGGTAAGCGCAAATTTTGCCTTGCTTAGTTCTCAGTGCTTTCTGTTTCAGTCTCGCACAGAATTACATACCAGTGCTAACGCTATTCAGGATGGTTCATCTCTCTTTCCAAATGTACCACATCCTCATTTTCAAGCAAAGCACTGCTCTGTGGCAACTTTCATATGGCTGATGCTTTCTGAAATGAATGTGCTAGAAACTCAAGGGAGACAGTTCACACTCCAGGACCTGGACAAGTTCCCACAGTCCTAACTGAGTATGTAAGTTTCAAGCCAGTGGCTACACAGGTTAACTGGTCATTGAAGCTGTGTTATCTAGGGAGTTTTAACTATTAACAGACCTAACAGGCTCTGTTGAATTTAACTTCTGCTTTTGGAATGCAATTTTATATATTAAATACATGCATTGTAAAGATATTCCATATCTGAGAGCAGGTATGTTTTCATGCCTTTTTTCTCAGATGTGGACCTGAAGCTTAGTTTCCCCATGGGATATAATTAAAGGCTGACTTCAAGCACCCAAATATCTAAAAAGCAGAGGACATTCTTCCTTTGAAATTTTACTGCAAAGCATAATAAATATCCTGGTTGGCTTTATGCTATGAAAAAATGTATCTTTGTGAAAAGTAGAAGCAAAAGGGGCTATGGCACCCATGAATGTATAGAGTCCTAAGAAAATATATGAATAAGGTGTAAGCAAATATCAAATTTAATCATCAAATACCCATCATATACTTTGACATAACAAATGCACGTTTTTTGTTGCTTTGAGCACAGACAGCTAAAGAAGTCAGACGTTAGAGTAATAATTTATTAATTTAAAGAGAATTCAGAAATGAATACCAAACCTATGAAAAGTAAACTTTTAGTATGGGGCAATAAAAACCTAATGTATGAATATAGGTAAAATGTAGATGTACATTCTTGTAAAAATGAAATTTGATGGGAAGCAATAATGCATTTACAGCAGTTGGGGAAACAGAAGAACATCCTCTCATCTTTACAAAAAATGTGAGGCACTGAGGATTTTCAAGGTGTCAGGATGATTGATTTCGCTCAAAATGAAGCCAGCTGGAGTTGCTCCATTTAACTACAGCATTAGGTTGCCTGCTTATACAAGTGTTTTTATCTGCATCCTGATATTTTCAAATTTTCTGGCAAATAAAAAATAACAAGACAAGAGGAAATGTATAATATAGAGTGGTGGAAAATAAAGCAAGGAAAAATAAAGAAGAAAATTTTACAAGAAATGGGGAAGTAATCAACTCACTGAGTAAATTAAAGTGGACAAAAAAATCACCAAAACTTATTAAATATCCCTACAGTTAGGCTGTAGCTAATTTGAAAAAATTATCAAAGTATTAAATCAGAATTAACTATTTTGGTACAAAAATAAAAGAACACGGCTATTTAATGTTAAAACTTGCTTCTCTCACATCTTGACTCCTCCATCAGCACTTGCTGAAAATAGCGTTTATGACTCTGTCCTGTGCTTTCTAAAGAAGAAATGAAGAACTGTAAGATAAAATTCACATTGTGATGGATGCATTATATGCTGAGAGAATGTGATGACTTATGCTTGTACCTGTCATTATCTTGATGTACTGCATCTTTAGTAGTGAGAAAACTGTTCTTTACTATGAAATCAAATATATTCCTAGGAAAATAATGAAGTCAGAGAGACAGAAATTGAAAATAGAGTGTAACTTGCACGTATTATGTAAAACATGAGCTAGTAACAAAGCTATATTCACATACAAATGTTTCCAGCAGCTATGATTTTCAGATCTTTAAAGGGCATGCTCAGAATAGAGTTTAGTCTTCAGCTTTTGTCCTAGGCCAACAGAACAAGTTTCAGATTTGAAATTCATCTTAAGCTCTACCTACAAAATCTAATAATTGTCTTCACATGCCTATATATGAAATATTAAGGCTTACAAAACTGTCATTAAAAAGAGCAAAGACCATGCTATCAAGTGCTGCCTCTCATTTTCATTATGTTCCTTTTTGTAGGAGTTCATTACAGAATAAAACTTTCCCTGACACAGTAAACGTTGAGGAGATCAAAGCTATGCTGCTCCATAATTATTACAATTAAGCCTTTAACTGCAGCCTGACTTCAGCATTTAGGAATTGATGGCTAAAAGTTAAGACTTTTTGCCTTGCATTTAACATATAGTGAATACGACCAGCTAATAAACCCAAGAGTTCACTGAATCAAACAAAAAAATTAGCTGCTCTGTGTATTAATAATGATACCCTAATTTTTCTAAGTATCTGGAAGTGGCTATAAACACACTGAAAATAAGACACCTCGCTGTAACTCAAAACATATATCTAGATATCTCATATCTTATCAAACTCTACACAAAGGCCTTCTGTTACCACTGAAGTGAACATTTATTTCCAGAATAGGTCGGTTCTCAAAAAAAACTATCATCATCTACATTCCATGCTTTGCTATTTAGACTTTGTTCATTTCCTGTATCGTGGAGTAAACATCAAGTTTTACAGGGCATCAAGCCTAGGCTGACTTATCCCAAAACAAGTGATGGTGAGCAGAGAGACTAATCGATCATGCAAAGGTGAACTGAAATGTTTTAATGAATTTTTAGAGGTGATTGCTAAAGTAAGACTATCATTTATACAGAAGAGGTTTTCCCATCACTCGTAGTTAATTGTCAGAATCCCAGAAAAGTGTATCACTAAGCCGGCTACAGAACAGCTTCTAACAACTCTGGGGCTTTTTTTTTATGTCCTTTTATTGCTACGAGTACCAGCTAAAACCGAGTAAGAGAAGCAATACGAGTCAATCAAGTCAATCAAGATAAATAAAATGACTGTTACTAAAATAATAAATGAAATTATCACTGAAGATTTACCTAAAGCTAAACTACTGCATCTTGGTAGAACAATGTATTAGCTTCTCTTTCATTTAAGAAGAACAAAGACTTAAGTTAAAATGACATGTTTTTCTCTGTGGCAACTGTTCCACAATCCATGGAAATATTGTTGCATTTCTGACAGTTGCTCATTATTACACCATTGGATAAAGAATGAACTATTTCCTGTTTGATTGTTTTATGAACAGAAACTAAACTCTGTTAAGAATATTTAACAAAAAAAACCCAAAAACAACCACAATCAAGTTATTTGAAGCTTGACCCTTTGCCTTTATTTTTCTTAACACCAGGGTGTTATCATAATACCTTGAGATGTAAAGGTCTTTAAAACAGTTTCCAACCTCTTGAAGCTAGTTTTATATAGTAACCCAAAGCCAACAAGCCTAACTGTGTTGTCTAAGTGCTGCATATACAGGTTGTGAGGAAAAGATGTTGTTAGCAAATGAAAATATGGCTATTTTTTCCACAATGCTAATGTTTTTTTCATATTCTAGTTTTCAAATATTAATCAATACATTTTTGCATGTTGAAGTTTATGATGCCATACATTAAATAGTGCAAACTTTGTAACTCTTTTTTTAAAAAAAAAACCCCAGGTTGAAACAGTGCAGGAAAAAACAGAATAAATGAGGAACAACAAAGGTTTTCATTACTGGTATCAGTATTAAGACTGAAATATCCAAATCATCATCCCAATTCAGTTACTTCCTCTGGAGGAAGGTACTGACCTTTCAGGAAAACATAAATCTAGGTTAAAGTTTGGCGTTCAACAACAACAACAAAAATGCACAAAAACTGTCTGTGTGCAAAGCAAACTTACAGGTTTGGTAGCATGAGCATACTGTTTTAGAAACCTTTCATGGACTAATTTTTTCCTAACCATATCTGAGTTCTTTTGCCCCTATTAATTGCTTATAATTACTAATTAATAGGAAATTTTTATACCTATTACTGTTTATAATACAAGGCAGACAATACTTGTTTCTTTGGTCAGAAAGATTTGTGCAGTGCTAAAAGTTTTCATATAACAATTGTTTTAAGACTGAGTTCACAAAACCTAAAATGTTTATCAGTGGAAAACAGAGACATACATTCAAGAGGAAAAAAAAAAAGAAAGCTCCACTAAAAGGAAATTGTATTGCTTTCAGAAATACTGAAAATTAATCCAAACCCTTGTGCTTTTTTTTTTTTATTATCCTTTGTTTCCTCCAGGAAAGATGGTTATCATAAATCATTATCATTGTTCTCTTTAGTGTTATCTTACAGACATCCGTCTGTAATGACAGAAGAGCTTCACTGTGAGTGGAGGTGCATGCAAGTACTGAGGCCAGGAGAAGATTTTGCTGTCTGGGTAAGACCAATTTGAGAGGAAGTCCCGTTAATAAAGATGAATGAATAGACAGGGTTTGTTATGAGAAGCCCTCCTCTCATGCAGATCTGTGATTCATGCAAGACTTCACTAATCTGTTTTTATTCAGGCTGAAACCTATTCTAATTTTGCAAGCTAGTGAGGTTGTCAGGAAAGGTCTGCAGCCCAGGACAGGGTGACTTGCAAGACATACTACTAATAACATCTTCCAAGCCTGACTAAGCTTTCCCTCTTTCCCAGACTCGTGCTCTGCTTATTCCAGCAGAAAAGGGCAATCATACCCAAAGCGATCTTCCCCAAATTGAGTAGTCCTATGTATCTAAGCAATTGCTAGAAAATGACAAGGAATGAACTATGTATCAGTAGTTAAAGTTATTTAGTATTTTTTAGGTTTGAACGTAGTTTTTGGCTCCTAGAAAATATCATTAGTTCAGATTCTGTATAGAGAAATATTTTCATCCAAACAATTGAAATGTTTGGATAGATACAATGTTTTAGGAGACTGTGAGAATAATAACAAAGGGTAGAAATGATTGTCCTTGCTATTGACATTTAAAAAGAAATATTTGAAAGATCTACTAGAAACAAAAATTAACTTCAAAGGCTACTTCTTTGAAATTGATGTCTGTTATAGTGTGATACTTAGTGTAGAAAAAAAATCAATCTATTCAGAGAAAATAACATGCTGAGTCTATTGAAAACGAACAAAGACAACCTTAAAAAAGTGAAGTGAAAAGGATCTAGCTTTGTCATATTAGAAGGCAGAAAGACAGTATCTATACTATTGTTGATTTGGGGATAGTAAAATCAGGGAATTACTGCAAGAAATCTTTAAGAACTGCTTTGTTCAAGGATAGTTTTTGGCCTTGCAAATGATCTTAAAACATCTCTAAAACTAGATTATCAGAGTTACAATCTGAATGCACCTGCAGTACTAGAGAGTTCCAAGAATTAACTTTAAAACAAGTTATTTCATGACAATCTGGCTGTAGCACAACATAGGGTTTTCACACAGGCTGAGAAGAAAGAAGAAATCTAAAAGAATTCTAAACAAACTTACCTTAAAGGGACCTCAGGAGGTCTATTCAGCCTGTCCTATAAGAAGGAAAATACATATACCTGGATCCATATCCTGAAATACATTTGGCTGCCTTCTTTTTACAAAAATCTGTGATGAAAAAGATTTTATGAACTCCCCATGAAAACTTTTTATCTGTTTATAGTTAGTCTTGCAGATGGAAAACTATTCTTAATAACTGATCACCTATGCTAATTGTATTTTAGCAGTCCTGTCTCTAAACAAACCAACCAACTGAGCAGTAAGCAACTGACTGACTGTTTTTAATCAGTTTGTTTGCTAGGGAAACTTCTGTCCTCTTTTAGTGTCTTTTTTTCTGGACTCAATCTTTTGACTCAGTCCTTACAGGTCAGTATACTAAACAGCTTACATTGCTTGTTAGGCTCTTTTTAATTCCCTCTGCTGTCAGTCTTTGCATTCTTACCAGCTTAGACACAGTATTTTGGTTTTACTGGCCTGTAGAGCAAACCAATTATTCCACAATGTAACAAGGATTCTGCTAATACTTTCTAGAAGTCAATGTTTGCCCCATCTTTTCTGCTTGTGTTAATCTAATACTTGGGTATATGGGGCAGTGCAGTTTGAACATTCCCCAATTTTACCTCCGCAGAGCCTAACAAGATCTTGAAGAAGATAAGAAAAAGGATAAATCATTAATGTGTTCATGATTTCCAGCACTTTTCTCCTTTGAATGCTTGTCCATGTATGTATGCACAATGTGGGTGATTATTTTCTTTCTTTTTTCTACTTTCATTTTTTATTTTAAGGACCATTTTTTGGAAAATATGCTAATGGAGATATCACTCAGCAAGACACCTACAATAATATTGGCTTTGGTAGAATACAGTTTGATCAATGAAGGCAGATCCACTTGGGGATAAAATATTTTAACACAGGTCCGGATCTAGTTTCTCTTTGTTCAGAGATTTCTAACTATTGATCAAAACAGACACTGAAGTTTTCAGAACAGTCAGCTCCTTTGCACTAGGAGGTAATTCCTGCTATTTAATACCTATAATCAGGCATAAGCCCTTTGCTGACAAAGGAAGAGTAGGCTACAGATTCTCTTTGCCAAAGCAGAGGTTTACGTACAAAGATAAGTCAAGGAGATATGTGCAGTCAACTGTAGCTTATTGCTCAGTTGTTGCCTACATCAGGTGGCTAACCCATCTTTGGATGGTTGGGCTTTATGGCTTTCTTTTCTGACAGCTTCTTCTTGCTGCATTTCAGGCAAATCTCAACAATTTTGCTTGTGCTCCTTAATTAAAAAACTTCCTTGCATGGCAGGTACATGCATTGATCCTCTTTAGCAAACTAACCTTATTAACCCTAGCCCTATTAACCTTACCTGCTAAATTCATGGCATATACTATTGGATATACATTGTAATCTAATTCCTCAGTCCAAACAGCCTGAGAAAAAACTCAGTGTCTTATTTCTGTTCTGAATAAAAACCCCCAATATCTATGTTGCTTTCTGCCTTCACACAAGTGTAATTTGGTACAAGCCTTTTCAGTATCAGACACTCAAAAAATAAGTTAGAAATTTCTTGCAGTGAGACTGAAGATTGAGCCTATGCAGAAAAAACAATTACTTAAGCTTTGAAATCTAAAACTAGGGAAAAAAATATGTCTGGATTCCATCTGACTTGGATTAGTACCAAGTCAGTTATTTCACCTTAAAACTTGAGATAAATAGTGACAGAGATCTTATTCATAAAGGAAATAATGTAAGAGGGATTGATAACCACCATGTGGATCTCCTGCTTCCTAGCAGAAGAAATAGCCTCCAGAGAAACTGTCTTCACAGAAAGAGTAATGAACAATTTCCAACTTTGTAGAGCATCAAGTTTAATTCTGTGGAGAAATAAGGTTTCTTGTTAGCAGAAATAGCTTCAGAAATCTCTAAAAATCCAGTGGGAACAGCAATGAAATGAAATGAGGAGGAAGGAAAGGAAAAGGAAATGGCTGACATAGGAAAAAGAATTTAAGGCTCTTACCCTAAATTTAGTTTTATCACCTGAAGGCAGAGGTCTGTGGCAATCAGTGGGTCATACCAGCTAATAGACATTAATAAAACCAGTAGTGATGATCTTCCCCCTAACAGGTTCAGGGGCCAGCTATTGAGGTTGGGATTCAGAGGATCTAAATTGGTATTGGGGCCTGTTTAACAGTACGAAGGACAGAACCTCTGGAAAATATGGTGATTTGTTATCATTAAGAGCAAAGAACTGAATCAAATCTACAGTTACATAACTCCGGTCCTGAGCCAAATTGACCATTTTCTTTGGTATTCAAGACCCTCAGAACAAAAAGGCAGGCACTTTCTAACAGTTGGTGCAATTGCTCCATTTATTGTCTTTTCAGAAACAGACAACTACCACGTTAATGTGTTCTCTCTTCAGTGCAGATTAGGTACTAAAATCAGACAGGAACATGCATATAATTGATCTCACTGCAATATTCATAGCTAACCACAAATTTGGATCTTACTTTGCAGCAGTTTAGAAGAGAAGGATCTCATATCCAGAAAATTCTGGTCTTCTGGGGCCTTTCTACAGCCTCTTAGAATGGCCACTGTCCTGTGGCCATTTTGTTTACCCATGCCATTATGAAAGCCTTGAAGGCCAGTCATAAAAAGAAACATAAGTTGTGCCTGCAAAATGTGCAATACTTTCTGCTCACTCTTCCTGCTATTCTGGGAGTCTGGGTTTGTTAGATACTGAATGCTAGATTCTTAATGACTCTGTTAATGAAGAGGATTATTTTATCTCCAGTAAAAAAGCGAAGGATAGCCATGTGAGTGAGTTGGCTCTGGAACTTACTCTCTTTCCTAAGGTTGGAGTTGTCTTTGAGTCATTTTATGGAGTTTGACTGTTTCTTTCCGGATAAGTGCACTGAGTTTGCAACCCTGAGAAACCCAGTATGGTGGTGTTAAGCAGCACAAGCAGTCCCTTGCCAGGGGAAAAGTACAGAAAGCTGGAAACTTACCAAATGATATCCACGTGTTTCTGGTTTCCATTCAACAGTTAGAGACCAGAGCCCAAATGTGAATCAAATGAGACAGTGGAAGGTTATTTTTTGGCATGAACCTGTCTCAGCCAAACAATATTTTGCCTTGAAATCTGCCTTCCTCAAGGTCTCAAACAACAAGAGCAAATATACCTTGCTTTTGCAGAGGAAGAGGAACTCTAGGAGAATCTAAAGACAGCCCTGGAAAAGGAGAGTGGGCTTTTAAAACTAAAAAAGGCAGGAGCCAATGAACCTTGTGTCTTGTAGTGGGGGGGTAAGCTTTTGATAGCTCAGAAGCAAGAAGAAGGAAAGAAGATTTTCATTTAGAGTTCCTGCATTTTATTTTTCTAAGGAGTCACCATGATTGAGGATGAACTTGGCACTGGGTTCATTGCCAGGGTCATCCCCCTTATTGGCAGGGATGAGTTCTTGCTGTTTGTGTTCACAGCAGTCCCCAAGTGCAGGAATCCAGAGAGCTCACTGCCTGCTACAGAGCAAACTGTTCTCTTTCTGATGGATTGTCTGATGTCTCCTTTCTAGCAAAGTACTTGTTGCTTTTAATTTATTTTAATCTCATGAATATCATCAGATGCATTTTGAATTCTCATATTGTTCTTTGAGCTAGCAAATCCTCTTAGACTGGCACTTTCTGCAAATGTTACAAGCACATTCTGATTCTTTCTTATGGAAAATATTGATTAGAACTTGGCCCAAGCCAGATATCTTCAGTTATCCATCTGAAATATCTTCTCAGCTCATCAGTGAACTGTTACTATCTACTCTAAGAGTACACACTGAGTTTTGAGAGTTTGGCTTATGGCCATAGTATCTAACCTGATCTTCCTAATGTTAAAAATGTCATGAGGGCTAGCGCTAGAAAGCTTACTGTAGACAAAATATATCAGAAGTGTTGCTTCTTCCATATCTTCTAGGGCAGTTATATTGTCAAAAAGGAATTGCAATGATCAGAAACAGTATATGCTCTTTACTGTTGTCATTCAGTTGCTTATAAATTGATTACTCAATGATTTGAGAAGGGAAGTTGAAAAATAAATCTTTAATTCATCATCTATGCTTTTTTCTATTAATACAGTTTCCATTGGGAAGGTAAACTTCCTGAAATATCACACCCTAACCATTTCTTCAAGAATTATTGTGAGATGGTCTCAATTACCTATCAGACACTCCAGGATGAATTTTATCATTCTCTGCACATTTGAACTTCTCTAGCTTACCCTATCTAAAGTCACCCTCATACATCTTGTAGGACTGTGCCCTACATACTGTTTTCCAATAATTAATTAGGTACTTAGTCCCGCATTGCTGTCATCCTTTGGTTGCTGCTGTTGCCTGATCAAAAATTTCATCTACAGCTTCTTTTTGATAAGGACATTTCTTTTGTTCTTACTCCTTTTATCTTCATCCAGAGAAATGCAACAAATTTGCCTCTCACCTCTTTCTCAACTTCAGAGACTGACTTCAAAGCATTCTTGATGTGCAGTGTAATACTGGCTTAATTTTTTCCTGTTTGTGCTTCCTGAATAAACTATTTCTATTTTACCAGCCCTCCAATTCTATTGATTTGTTTCACCAGCTTCCTGTGATGTTGATTAACCAAGTATTTTTGGTTGTAAAGGAAGATTTCAGATGGTCTTTCTTCAGTTCCTGTGCTATTTTGAGTTTATGTGTAAGTTATGTGTTCAGACTGACATTTCTTGGTTTAAAGAAGGCAGAAGAAAACATATTTATACCTCAATAAAAGATCGGTGTCATGGAATAAGCCATATCTCCTCCATGAAGCTGCATGATCACTAATACTGAGATGCAACATTAGGAAACTTGGCATGACCATGCTACTTTTCTTGAAGGTTCTCACTAAGGAGGCAGCAGCCTGCTCCTTGGGAATGTTATTTCAGGCTGGCAGATGTTTGTCTTGTCTTCTAGCAGGGCAATTATGAATACTGCTATTGTTGCCTTTAGATGGCTAACCTCGACCATCTTGTTTACTCATTTCTGCCTGTTTATTGAGTCCTATATTCCTTCTGTTGGTTAGTTCACCAAAATCTGATGAAGTTCAATGTTAGTTTCCCTGAGTATCATATTCACTCAGGCAGTGACAACACCGGAAATACTTTCATTATACCCAAAATCCTGTTACAGTCAAAAGGGAAAGTGCCATACATAGGAAGCCACAGATTCATTGAGAGTCTAATTGAAACATATCAAACATTTATCATTAGGCCAGTTAACAGCACTGCGAAGTCTCGTTACAACTAATAACCCTGAAATGGTTACACAAGAAAAACTCCAAATATCTGCTCCTTTTCTTTGGTATTATGGTTACCCTTGCAATGTCCTAGTGGGTACTAACAATCAGTACTGACCACCTTCCTCAAAGAGAGACACCATGGGTGACACAATGAACAGTTGTCATCCCAAATTCTTCACCATAGGACATACAATGTTTATAGGTGAGATCCCTTCCTCCTCAGCCTCAGTGTCAGCTAGGAGCTATTTTTATATGTTGTCTTGTCACATCATCCCTTCTCACTGCTTACCAGGCAAACTTAGTTAGCCACATGATACAGTTTCATAGAATCATAGAATAGTCAGGGTTGGAAAAGACCTTAGGATCATCTAGTTCCAACCCCCCTGGCACAGGCAGGGATACCTCACACTAGAGAGACCATGTCACCCAATGCTCTGTCCAACCTGGCCTTGAACACTGCCAGGTATGGAGCATTTACCACTTCTTTGGGCAACCTGTTCCATTGCCTCACTATACTCACAGTAAAGAACTTCCTTATATCTAACCTGAATCTCCCCTGTTTAAGTTTAAACCCATTACCCCTTGTCCTATTGCTCCATGTATAATCGATGGTATGCTTCTGCTTGCCTTGCAAGTTTGCTGTATTGCTTTTTCTCATTTTGTATGCTGCCTACTTAGCATGATTTGCCACCTCCTCTCCTTCCTTTAGCACATGGAAAAACACACGGAGGTCCAGCGAGGCCTTGGACCATGAGTAGAACCAGAAGAGATCTGACACAAGCCCACATGCAGATTTCCCACTAAATGTCATTGCAACAACTCCTTTAAAAATGCTAGAAGAAAATACTATTGCTGCTATAACACTTGCCTAGGGGCTTATGCTCACCTGAGTTGGAATGAGTTTGAGCTCACACTTCCCAAGACAAGTTCTGGTGGTTCTGGAGAGCTCTGAACAGTCTGGCTTCACAATAGAAGCTGTGCTACTCCTGGGAGACGGCATGAAATACTTTTCAAGGTTCATGGCATCAGGCAGAATAATGGTCATGAGAGCCTGCATCTGTAATCTAGTAATGATGTAACTTGCTTTTGCAATTTGCATCAGGTAGTACCTGAATGAAAATGAGAGTAAATTAGGGGATGCTCCTAAGATACATGAGATACCTGGTTTGAATCCTGGGTGGCTCAAAAGGGGGAGTGTTCTGTTTCTATCCTTGGTATGAAGGACAGGCAGAGGTAATCATGCCTTCTTTGGATATTTTTTAAGAAAAAAATTCTGTGCAACTAGACTTAGCTTTGTTTGCCTCTTTAGTTATTAAGTTATTCACGCTTTTAAGTAAAATTCTATCTGGCTATGTCATCACATACTACTTTAATTATAGCATTTAACAGTTTAATAATGATAATATAGCTGATGTAAATTATATCCTCATTAGTCAATTTATAATTCGTTGGTGTCACAGGCCTTTGCATTGGCTAAAATCTGCATATTTGTCTTGACACTTATTTTCACTTAAGCTTTTTCAGTCTGCAGCAAAAAAACATAGCACAAATATTTTGTAAAGAGAGAGCTTTTATGGAGGGACACCTCTACTTTACTGCCTGCAGAGATGACTCAGCCTCTTTTACCCTGTGAGCTGGCTGTGGCAAAACAGCTTTGCTTTTGCTGTCATTAGTTACAGTGTGACACCTGAAGACAAAGAAGTTATTTCCCATATACTAAGTGATTGTATCACTGTCTGTATGGAATGAAGTATTAAATTCCCACCAGGATCAGCATGTTGGATATTAATGGCTCTAATGCTGAAGTGGTTTACTTCTTTCTTTAATCAAACAGGCAAGAGAAAACATAATTATATGGTACAAGTCTGAATGGCAAATTAATCAAAACTCTTTAAAGTTCTTATTTTGCATCTGGAATGTTGCCTGCTCTAGCTTAAAAGCATTTTGCCAAGTACTTAAGGTGCTTGCAATTTTCAAACAAGGAAGGATGTGCATTTTCTTGGCAAACGCCCTCTGAATCTACTTCAGCTATGCTTCTTTTAAGAGTCACTCCAGAGTAACGGTGTTTGTTAGCTCTCAAAGTATACATTTTGCTACCAGAGAAGAAGAAATGCAGTCAGTTATTTCTTGGTTCAGATGTATTTCCTACTGATGTGTTCTGAGTTGTTAAATTGTAGTGAATAGTGAAGTTTATCCTAAGCAAGGACTCTGTAACAACTGAGAAGTAAATCAAAGTTTACTTCAGTTTTATAAATGGTTATTCAGTGAGAACCAGGAAAGAAATCAGTTTCATAAATATTACCCAGTTGTTCAAGTGCAGCTTTCTCACACCCCCCTGTGATCATGGCACACAGACTGCCTAAATAGCAAGCTGTTGTGGAGCCATGGATCATGTGTACCTCATGATAACCCTGAAGCTCTTTTCTGGACTTTGCCTAATTTACTTCAACAGAAATTCCTCCTTAGGAAAGAATGAGTGGCTCTGAGGAGACTCTTCTAAACACGAGCCTGGACTTACATTTTTACCAAAGCAAAGCAAGTGAATGTCAACAAAATAATTTAGTCTGGGAATAACCCACAATCCAGTTATCCCCTGACACACCTCCTGTGTGAACGTGGGAAAGTGAGTGTGTCAGGAGAATTAGCCTTCACTGGTTGGTGTGGTTGGTGAGGCCACAGTTTTAAATTCTTTATAGTTAAAAGCTGGCTTGGACATCTACCCATTGCTGCCTGCAGAATAAGACAGGAAGTGTCTATTCTCTTCTCCTTTCTCCCTCCCCCTACTCTTCATTACATTAATTTTTCCGGCTAAAAGAAAATCTACTGACTACGAAACTTTTTGGATGCCTTGCTACAATCAATCCCTTCTTCAGTTTAGTATTGCTCTTTGTCTTGGTTTGTCTGTCTGTACACAAGAACAGACAGAAGAAGTAATAGTAAATCCAACCTAAATTAACATTAATTTGAATCATATAGAATCATAAAATGGTTAGGGTTGGAAAGGACCTTAAGGTCATCTAGTTCCAACCTCACTGCCATGGGCAGGAACACCTCACACTACACCATGTTGCTCAAGGCTCTGTCCAACCTGGCCTTGAACATCGCCAGGGATGGAGCATTCACAGCTTTCTTGGACAACCTGTTCCAGTGCCTCACCACCCTCACAGTAAAGAACTTCTTTCTTATATCTAACCTGAACTTCCCCTGTTTTAGTTTGAAGCCATTACCCCTTGTCCTACCACTACAGTCCCTGATGAAGGGTCTCTTTCTGGCATCCTTGTAGGCCCCCTTCAGATACTGGAAGGCTGCTATGAGTTATCCACACAGCCTTCTCTTCTCCAGGCTGAACAGCCCCAGCTTCCTCAGCCTGTCTTTGTATGGGAGGTGCTCCAGCCTCCTTATCATCCTCGTGGCCCTCCTCTGGAATTGCTTCAACAACTCCATGTCCTGCTTTCACTATACTGTAAGAAAATAATATAAATTGAGAATTTGAAATCTGTCACATAAAGCAGTTTGTTCAGTCAGGCGTTACAGAGCTACCTCATATTTTTTCCTGCTTGTAGCTCTCGCTGCTCAGGAAAAAGGACAGAAGATGAATGGAAAGGATGCATTAGTCTTTCTATTTCATTAGAAACATGTATCATTTAACAGGGGCCAGCATCTTGCAAAAGCTAACACCAAAGTTCTGAAAAATCAGAGTGGTTAGTAGGCTAATACTATTAAAATGAAAATTCGGATGAAAAATATCCCTAACATTCATGTGTAAAACAAGATTTGGACAATATAATTTCTATTAGTCTCAAGCAAAAACTTCTTGAAATGAGTATTTCAAATAAATGAGCTTCATATGAATGCATGAGGTCAGATTGAACTCGACAGGTACCGTATCGCATTACAAATCTCATATCTCATGCTGTGTTGGGAAGAAAAGAAGGGACATGGACAACATACATCAACTTTTTCCAGAAAAACAGAACCTTCCCTAGTTATTCCAAGAAAAAATGTTGAGAAGGAGAGACATCCATAAAATTCCCAAGTAACAAGATGCTCATAGATCTTGAGGGCAAAGAGGGGCCGAATGGAAATGTCACCTACAGTAAAAGCCTAGCAACTCACCCAGAACAAATGACATCACACTATCCATCCTAAATCCTTATCAGCTCTGCAAAAAACCGATGACAACAGAATTTATGTTATACTTCCAATAATGCATTCATACATTCACAAGGGCATCGGTATCTGTGCTTACTGTACTTTTGATAGTCAAACCTCAGACACGATTTTTTCACAGCTAATATTCAGCACACATAGCACACACACCACACATTTGCAGAAAAATACCACACGACCTCCATGTGGTGATAAAAACATCTTTTCATTCATATGATGGTGACAATCTAATGACCAGCACAGATTATCTGGAAACTCATAGAAACCCAACAAGAAATATATATTTACAGAAATAATTCAAAAAGCATAACATTCTAGAAACCCAATCAAAGAGAAAAACACACGTAATTATTTCAAAACAGTGCTGGTCCTTTTGAAAGAAAGGTGTACTTTGGAAGAAAACAAGGAATTATACTTTCTTCTGCATTAGCAACAAAGCCTCAACCAACTGAGATACAAACTGAAATCAACTTCTATCACTGGTGTCCAGCTTCACAAAAATTGACATTAGTGCTATTACTTGCATGAGAGATGGAATCTGTGGACATTAAGACAAAACTGAACTCAACAAGGTCGATAGGTAGCAGAGCTTACTTTATCAAAACATTTGTCCATTTTTTACAGCCCAAGGAATTCTGAAGTGCTTCTGGAATGAAACATGATTTATAAATAATTTTATGGTCTGAGTGGCTGCTGACAGAATGAATCGTGGAGTCATGGAATGGTTTGGATTGGAAGGGACCTTAAAGACCTTAAAGATCACCTAGTTCCAATCCACCTACCACGGGCAGAGACACCTTACACTAGACCAATTTGCTCAATGAAAAGATGATTGCATTTTATCAGGGCCCAAAAATGGTAATCATCCCTGCTTGTAAGATATCAAGAATGGGAAGAAAACAAGGTTCGTCTCTGCAGCCATGTGAACTGTGGATACTTCCTTCCACAGAGCTCAGGGGACCTATCTCTGTTTTATGAGAGATAAGAAACAGCATTAAAAACTGTGAGACTTACCAGAAAATCAGAATCTCTTTTCAGATGGGTTGTGCAGCATCCTACTTTCACAGGTGCACTAAAACACAAGATCAAGATATGAGAAGAGATCTGTGAAGAAAACATGCACCTTATCCTTTCCTCATTTTGTAATGCCCTTTTTGGATATCTCAGTGGCAGTACAGGCCCAGTATATGCCTTCTGCTAGACTGCCTAATTGCGTACTCATTTCAGTAAGACTGCTATGCTTCACAGACTTATTTACAGCAGTTCCGCAGGAGATAAAACGGGTCGCTTTAAACTTTGCTCTTTAACCTCCCCTTTTTTCTACTGGACTATAATATACAGTGTTTGGTAAAAATAATTTTGCCTAGAGTGAAAACTGGTGGAACAGGACAACAAACTGTTTGTGCAGTGCTTGCAAATCTGGCGCAAAGCCTAACTTTACTTTCTGCACTGCATTTGTCACTGCAAAGGCATATTACACTATTGAGGTGAAACAAAACTAACTCTTCATATCACATTTTGCAATCTCATTGAAATAAACACAATGCCTTCATCCACAAAAATTAGATTAATTCTTTTAGTCAGGCAGCACAATGTAATATTCATGTAATGAAAACTATCTTAGTCTACTCATCAAAAATATAACTACAGTAGGGAAATAGACTTTTCATTATTTACATAACACCAAAGACACTGATTTGTGTTTTTCATTTATCTATTATACCCTACTAATGAATAAATGACTAAATGGAATACCTCATTTTCTAATTGCGGTTAAAAAAAAGGAAGTCATTACTCAGGGATACTACCAGAATTAACCTTCTTCTGTGGTTAATTTAAACATATGCAGTACAAATAATCTTACTTGAAGCAGCTGGACAGCTCAGAAACATTCATCCTGTCTACCAGAAAAGCTTTTGAGTTACAAATATGCAAATGTACATATTTATCTCAGGTTCTGCTGCAGTCAAATTTGGAACTTGTAGGTCTCTTGCATTTTGCTATTACATTTCTTCTCTATTTCTTCAATCAGTAACAAAGGATAATAAATACATTAACCTCACACACACACATGGACACAAAATTATCTTTAGCCTAAAAAATTGTCATGGTTTGAGCCCAGCCAGTAACTCGGAACCACACAGCCGCTCGCTCACTCCCCCGCTTCTTCCTCCCCCCGCTCCCAGAGGAATGGGGAGGAGAATCAGAAGAATGTAACTCCCACGGGTTGAGATAAGAGAAGTCCAGTAACTAAGGTATAATACAAAACCACTACTGCTACCATCAATGATAATAACGATAAGGGAAATAACAAGGGGAGAGGATACAATTGCTCACCACCCGCCGACTGATACCCAGCCCAACTCGAGCAGTGATCTGGCCTTCCGGGTAACTCCCCCCAGTTTATATACTGGCATGATGTGCCATGGTATGGAATACCCCTTTGGCTAGTTTGGGTCAGGTGTCCTGTCTCTGCTTCCTCCCGGCTTCCCCTCATCCCTGGCAGAGCATGAGACTGAGAAAGTCATTGGTCAGAGTAAACATTACTTAGCAACAACTGAAAACATTGGTGTTATCAGCGTTGTTCCCAGGCTGAAAGTTAAAAAACACAGCACTGCACCAGCTACTAAGAAGGAGAAAAATGACTGCTATAGCTGAACCCAGGAAAAAAATAAATTTATTTTTAAATAAAAAAGTCTATTTGAGCTAAAGTATTATTATAATAATAAAAGCAAAAGTAGGTTTTTTTCTAGAGAAATCATGTTTCGGATCATATTCCAAACCCTTTGCAGTTCACCTTGTTCTTAGTTGCATTACACAGTAAAAGTGTAATTCATATTCACTTGTATATGATTTATATTCAAAGCAAAAGCTCTAATGGCTCAAATTAGGAATAAACCAACGGACTGCTACTAGCCACCTTCTATATCAAATCAGTTTATGAAGAGAAATTTCTTAGGTCCAAGTAAGATCACAGGAAGGCCCATGGCAAGCACTAGTTTAAATCACTCACTGGATCAATTCAAAAGGTGCCTGGGAGTAGGGAACAAGGTAGAGGCACTTTGTCCAGGTGAACACCTTAATAAGATACAGTAATGTAGGGTTTTAGCTTTCCTGAGCATGAACTCCTCATCTCTGTCTGGCCTGAGGATTGAGATTCTTCTCTGCAGAAGAGCAGAGTTTTAGCAGGAGCAGAGGAATTCCCTGATGCAGGTTGCCAGCCATGCCCCCCCTTCACCGGCAAAAAAGAGGGGGGGATAAGGGGAAGGGGAAAGCTGCTGAAAGGATATCAAAAGGTAGCGAGGAGGGATGACAGCAAGACCGCTTCTGTTAGCTCAGTGATGACATATGGTGACTTCAAGTGCTCACAGAACTGCTGTGCAGCATGTCAAAATGGTTTTACAGGGCTTGAATTTTTGTCATCTACTCAGCCAAGGTTTTGACATTCCTATCCTAGTCAAAATACAGTCAAAACATATTCCTTCTTGTTTTTTTCAAGTGATCTGCTTTGTTTTGTTTGGTTGCTTTTCAGTTTTGACTTTTTTTTTTTTGACTTTTTTTTTTTTTTTTTAACTGCCAATGCATCAGTAGACTGTTTATTGTTTAATGCAAAGCATTTGATAATATACTTAACCAATTTGACTTACTTGGTAGTGTATGTTTAACTGCTACTGTATCTTTCAAATTCAAAAATGAAAAATGAGTAGAGCTTTAATCCCCTAGAAATCAATTAGTTTATCGTCAGTCATAATGCATTTGAGACTGATGCAGTATCCTAAAGCAAGAAAGCTGTTTGAAATTTCATTCTTTTCCTATTAATAAGTATCTGGAATTCTGTTATGTTTTCTCTGTAGCATATCCTTCACATTGCATATATTAAATTCACAGGTGAGACTATGGACTGGCATCAAGTTAGTATAAAAAAATTCGTTTCAGCAGACTCAGGATTTCTCCAAGTGGATGCAAAGATCAATACTGATACACAGCAACTTCATATTTCCCCTACGTCTTACAGGCTAGATCTTCATTCTGACAAAAATGTAACGTAATGTCCATTGATGTCCAGATGAACAAGTTTTCTAACTCTCACTGAAGATTTTAAGCTTTCATTCAAGATAAAATAAAAGTAATTTTAAAATTCTGAACTCTAATTCTGGAATATTTCACTGTAAACTTTGCCAGAACTATTTGAAATTAACAAATTCCATAGCGCTCCTTACAGACAGTAAGGAAAATAAAGGTATTTATGATCCACCAAAGGCAGAGCACAACCTGGCACTTGATGACAACAAGAGCTTTAATTGTTTCAGTTTGTGTTTATCACCTGCTGCCTGCTTGAGCACAAAATTACGTACATGACATATAACATTAACAGGAATAAGTGAAAAAAGTAATTTGAAAGAAAAAAAATTGCTGTGATAAACTCAATTTTAGCATTTTAATACTAGCTTGTTTGATGAATATAGCTAAACTAATACTGCTACCTACTTTCCACCAATGGGTTTCATCATATTTCAGCAAACACTCTGATGATAAAACCTAATCTAATATCTCTAACCTGCAAAAACTGTGTTCTTTATCAGCAAAAATATGACAATATTTTTACAGGCCTGTATCTTACACAGATTTTACAGTTTGAAGAATATAAGGTATATTCTTCAAGCTGTAAGAACAAAAAGACATTCCTGATGAAAGAACAATTTCTTTGAACAAACGATTTCTCACTCAGTCACCCAGAGTCAACATTTATTATCTGGAAAATTCTTAATTTTATTTTACTTTTTAGCATCTCTGGCTATGCCATGATCTTTTTTAATTACACTTTAAAGGGGAACATGGAATAAATCTGCAGCTTTTGAAGCTGTGCAGGAACAGAGAATGAAGACTGTGCTGCAATGAATAGAGAAATGAGACAGTGTATGGTCAGAATGATATATTTCACACCCAGCTCTGATGTTCATCACACTATCACACAGACATGATCTATATTTTAGAATGAGGACATTCCTTTGTTTTGAGGAATGGGCATATTAATGTGCAAACAAGAATGAGATCCATCAAAACAAAATTACTCTTTCTAAGCTAAAGCAATGGATTTCGTTTCTTTATGGGGATGCAGTCACTATGTCTATTCTTACAGAAGTAGCTTGATGGAAGACTTGTGTTTTCTTAAGAAGTCCTATGAGTAAGACTAAGAAATTCTTTTCCTCAGTTTATATATATGTATGTATATGTAATTAATTAGTTATTTGTCAGTTTGTTCTTTAAGAATCTAAGCATGCAGGGAACCTTGGGAAGGGGGTAATGGTGTCAGGGAAGGAAGGTAATTGTAGTTCTAAACAACTAGAGAACCAGAAGGGCAACAAAACTGGTTTGGGTGTCAATCATGCCCAGACATTACATCCCATGGATGGATAAAGTTACTGGAAACTTAGTCTGCACTGGTACATCTTGGACAGGATTTTATTCCACATTTCTGAGAGTACTGTTTTATCTGCTGTGAAACAGCATCCTCAATTTAGTCAGCTGCAACAATTTTTTGAGCACAGAATGTTTAACTTCTTTTACATATAGGAGCTCAAAATTACACAGGAAGCTTGCTGCACATAAACTTTAGCTGGTAAATATAGTATAGCATACATTTCAATCAATGCTCATGGGCTTGTAAAAGTCATGGATGATATCCATGATGGATAGGAGGCTTGCCAGGCTGGTCAAGAAAGCTTTTAACTAGATATGTTGGGGGAGGGGAGCATTGATCCATCCCAACACTCCTGGTCAGTTGCCAGCACCTGTAATAAGTGCTTGGAGCCATGTAGAGATGTTCCAGCTGCCCCAGCCATTGAGTCGGCTGCATTTGGAGCTCGGCTAAGGTGCCTCTATACAAACGCCCATAGTATGGGGAACAAGCAAGAGGAATTAGAGATGTGTGCAAGGCTACGGGAATATGATGTCATTGGTATCACAGAAACATGGTGGGATGGCTCCTATGACTGGAGTGTTGGAATGGAAGGTTACAGGCTGTTTAGAAAAGACAGGCCAGGCAGACAGGGAGGGGGCATTGCTACCTATGTCAGTGATAGGCTAGAGAGTACGGAACTCTGTCTGGGGATGGGTGATGAGGTAACAGAGTGTTTGTGGGTCAGGATCAAAGGGAAAACAGCAACAGGGGACATTACGGTGGGGATCTGTTACAGGCCGCCTGATCCAGAGGACTCTGTGGATGAAGTGCTCTACAGACAGATAGGAGCGGCGTCACGCTTGCAGGCTCTTGTCCTCATGGGGGACTTCAACCATTCTGACATCTGTTGGAGGGACGGTACGGTTCGGCACAAGCAATCCAGGAGGTTCCTCGATTGTGTGGAAGACAACTTCCTCTTTCAAGCAGTAGAGGAGCCGACGAGGAGAGGTGCCATGCTGGACCTCGTGCTCACCAACAGGGAGGGACTGGTTGGAAATGTGACACTCCAGGGCAGCCTTGGCTCTAGTGATCACGAGATGGTGGAGTTTGAGATCCTCAGGACAGTGAGAAGAGCATGCAGCCAGCTCACTGCCTTGGACTTCAAGAAAGCAGACTTTGGCCTCTTCAGGAACCTCCTTAGTAAGGTTTCATGGGATACAGTCCTAGAGGGCAGGGGGGCCCAAGACTGCTGGCTGATATTCAAGGATCGCCTGCTACGTGCTCAAGAGTGTTGCATCCCAAATAGAAGAAAGTGCAGCAGGAGGGCCAGGAGACCTCCATGGATGGACAAGGAGCTGCTGAGGAAACTTAGAGGGAAAAAAGAAGCTTATAGAAGGTGGAAGCGAGGACAGGTGGCCTGGGAAGAATATAGGAGCATTGCCTGAGAAGCTAGGGACCAGGTTAGGAAAGCTAAGGCCCAGCTAGAATTAAGTTTGGCAAGGGATGTAAAAGATAACAGGAAAGGATTCTATAGATACATGGCAAATAAAAGACAGACTAGGGACAACGTGGGCCCTCTCCGGAAGCTATCAGGAGAACTGGCTACCATGGATTTGGAGAAGGCTGAGGTTCTTAATGACTTCTTTGCCTCAGTCTTCAACAGCAAATGCTCTGACCACACAACCCAAGTCTTGGAAAGCAAATGCAGGGACTGTGAGAATGAAGACCTTAGGCCCACTGTAGGAGAGGATCAGGTTCGAGACCATCTTAAGAACCTGAACGTGCACAAGTCCATGGGACCTGATGAAATCCATCCGCGGGTCCTGAAGGAGCTGGCGAATGAAGTTGCTAAGCCACTGTCCATCATATTCGAAAAATCCTGGCAGTCAGGTGAAGTTCCCGATGACTGGAAGAAGGGTAATATAACCCCCATTTTCAAGAAGGGGAAGGTGGAAGACCCGGGGAACTACAGACCAGTCAGTCTCACCTCTGTGCCTGGCAAAATCTTGGAACAGATTCTCCTGGAAAACATGCTAAGGCACATGAAAAACAACGAGGTGGTTGGTGACAGCCAACATGGTTTCACTAAGGGGAAATCCTGCCTGACCAATTTGGTGGCCTTCTATGATGGAGCCACGGAACTGATGGACAGCGGCAGAGCAGTTGACATCGTCTACCTGGACTTGTGCAAAGCGTTCGACACTGTCCCGCACGACATCCTTGTCTCTAAATTGGAGAGACATCAATTTGATAGATGGACCACTCGGTGGATAAAAAACTGGCTCGATGGCCGCACGCAAAGAGTTGTAAATGGCTCGATGTCCAGTTGGAAACCTGTAACGAGTGGTGTCCCTCAGGGATCGGTGTTGGGACCGGTCCTGTTCAACATCTTTGTCGGCGACATGGACAGTGGGATTGAGTGCGCCCTCAGCAAGTTTGCTGACAACACCAAGCTGTGTGATTCAGTTGATACGCTGGAGGGAACGGATGCCATCCAAAGGGACCTTGACACGCTTGTGAGGTGGGCCGATGCCAACCTTATGAAGTTTAACCAAGCCAAGTGTAAGGTCCTACACCTGGGTGGGGCAATCCCAGGCACTGCTACAGGTTGGGCAGAAAAGAGATTCAGAGCAGCCCTGCAGAAAAGGACTTGGGGGTGTTGGTTGACGAGAAGCTTAACATGAGCCGGCAGTGTGCGCTTGCAGCCCAGAAAGCCAACCGTATCCTGGGCTGCATCAAAAGAAGCGTGACCAGCAGGTCGAAGGAGGTGATCCTGCCCCTCTACTCTGCTCTTGTGAGACCTCACTTGGAGTACTGTGTACAGTTCTGGTGTCCTCAACATAAAAGGGACATGGAGCTGTTGGAGCGAGTCCAGAGGAGGGCCACGAGGATGATAAGAGGGCTGGAGCACCTCCCGTATGAAGACAGGCTGAGAGAGTTGGGGCTGTTCAGCCTGGAGAAGAGAAGGCTGCGTGGTGACCTCATAGCAGCCTTCCAGTATCTGAAGGGGGTCTACAAGGATGCTGGGGAGGGACTCTTCATCAGGGACTGTAGTGGTAGGACAAGGGGTAATGGGTTCAAACTTAAACAGGGGAGGTTTAGATTAGCTACAAGGAAGAAGTTCTTTACAGTGGGGGTGGTGAAGCACTGGAATGGGTTGCCCAGGGAGGTTGTGGATGCTCCATCCCTGGCGGTGTTCAAGGCCAGGTTGGACAGAGCCTTGAACCACTTGGTTTAGGGCAAGGTGTCCCTGCCCATGGCAGGGTGTTTGGAACTAGATGATCTTAAGGTCCTTTCCAACCCTTACGATTCTATGATTCTATGATTCTATGATATCACTGGAATGCGTGTCCTTTTCATGCATTTTCTGAAAACAGCAAAAGAAGAAAGTACATTCTTACACTCATTCTGGATACCACGGTTCATGAATTCTAATGTTACAACAATCATACAAACATATGAGAATCTTTTAAACTAACTTGATTTATATTTAAAACTTTCACAACAGTATTGAGCGATCTGTAAATGATCATAGAATTATAGAATGGTTTGGGCTGGAAGAGACCTCCAAAGGTCATCTAATTCCAACCCCCATCATGGACAGGGACACCTTCCACTAGACCTTCCTCAAACACCCATCCACCTTGGCCTTAAACACTTCTCTGGGCAGCCTGTTCCATTGCCTCACCACCCTCATAATAAAAAACTTCTTACTTATAGCTAACCCAATCCTACCCTCTTTCAGTTTAAAGCCATTCCCCCTTGTCCTATGCCTACATGCCCTTGCAAAATTCCCTCTTCAGCTTTCTTGTAGGCCCCTTTAGGTACTGGCAGCTGCTTTAAGGTCTCTCCTGAGCCTTCTCTTCTCCATGTGCAACAAGCCCAATGTTCTCAGCTTGTCTTCATAAGAGAGATGTTTGAGCCCTCTGATCTTCATGGCCCTCCTCTGGACTTGCTCAAACAGGTCCACATCCTTTTTGTTTTGGGGGCCCCAGAGCTGAGGAGACAGGGAGAATCACCTCCCTCAACTTGCTGGCGACGCTCTTTCTGATTCAACCCAGCACACAGTTGGCTTTCTGGGCTGCAGGCACACATTGCCAGCTCATGTTGGGCTTCTTGTCAGTCAACACCCCCAAGTCCTTCTCCTCAGGGATGCCTGCAATCCATTTTTCTTGCAGCTTGTGTTTGTGCTTGGGATTGCCTGATATTTCTTAAAACTAGATTCAGATGGTAATTTTTCTCAGCTGTTATACCAAAATAGTTTTAATCCACTTTCTTTTGTGCAATGAACATTTAAAAGTTAATATTAGTTGAATGAAAGTTCAATAATCAATACATATATGTGTACAATTTGTATATGTATACATATAAGATTAGCATATCTATTAAAATCCAAATTATCCTGACTTATGTCTCACCTCAGCATATATTGTTTCAAATAAGAAGCTCAAATTTTAAGTCCTTTCAAAAAAAGAGTGTCATGCTAGCACAAAATAATTTATTTTGGAAATTCTAGAATTTATGTCTCGATAATTGCTTTTATTTCAGAAATCCTTTTAGCATTCTCTACAGCAAAAAAGTTAGACCCTGAGAGATCAAAAAAAAGTACAAACTTCATTCTTATGGAGTATTTCACCTAAAATTTTTCCTTAGATAATCCTCATCAAGCTATGCTTGCATTATTTCTTAGAACAGGAATACCTAAACAATACTTGTAAAGGAACCCTGCAAAAACCACCCATGGATTAAAAAAAACGTGTTATGAAAATCTGCACTTTTTTTTTTTTTAATCTAGTGCAAACATAATGGCAGTATTCTTATGTTTTATTATTCAGCCATCTTTTGTACTTCTTTTGGCACAGTTCAGCTGGATTACTCACCTCCTCCTGAAATCCCCATGTAAAGAAACAAGTTAATTCATGGCTAACCTTCCTGCTTGGCAGGCTTAGCAGGTTTTCCATGCTTTTCAGTTCACTGCCTCTTCCCAACTCCTTTCTATCTGAATAAACCGGATCATGTGCTCCTATTGGGCAAGATGGTACGCATCTTCTTTACTCTATAGTTTGTTTGTGAATTTCATATTTGAAAGGTGAAATGAGCGGACTAGAGACTTTGATAAAGACAGTGCACCCAGGAATAAGCCTGAATTCAGCTAGACCATCATCATCTTTGAACAACTCTGAGGAGAATTATGAAGTCATATTATATTTTATTATATATACTTGATGCAGCCCTAAACCAAACATCTTTGTAAACAATATTAAGATTTATTTTTTTTTTGTAACAGTCATTTGCCTAAAAACTCCAGTTTTCTTTTCTTCCTTCCCCCTTAAAATTAGTGGCATGTCTGAAATCTCAGACGGGTAGACTGGTATATCTAATAAAGTATAACAAGATATGTCTCTCTTTCCCAGCAACATCAGCTGAGCTAATAAAAGGTACTACTTTTCTCCACAAATTTTGTTGTGTTCAACTATAATGATTAAAACATGTAGCTGCAGGAGAAGAAACACTTGCCTTGAGTTTTTTTAACATATTTATATGTATTTATAACATTCTTCTGATTATTATACTTAAAATTAACTGTCCTGTGCAGTAACAGTTACATAATTCAAATGCTCAGGTGATTCTGTTTCTTAACAACCACCATTTGAGGTCTGTAATATTATGGAAATCCATGCAGTTGATGCTTTTAAAGGTGCACTGGTTTTAAAATCATCTTCATTAATAGCCCAGTTTCATTCCAACTACCTTTCATGTTTTGCAAGTATGATTAATATTTCTTGCCCACTAGAAAGACTTCTCATAACCATTCATTGCAATAAATTTAAAATGCAAAGATTCAGTTTTAAAGAAAGACATGATAAAGCATTTCACCATATCGGTAAATACTGTTGAATCATAGATTTTAAATATTGGAGTTTCTATATTGCCTATAGGCCAGTTTGAACTGTGGAAAGTGTTATGTTGTTTCCCTGCAGAACCAGTTATTCAGTTATTCAGTTAGAATGACTACTGCGTCTTGCAACCAAACCCCGTTGTAAAAATGCATCAATGATGGTAATGATGTCAATCCCTAAAGCCATTTATTACAACATCAGCTGCTATAAGGAGAAACCTGAAAGCTGACCAGCCTACAACATGTAGTATTGTGAGTAGCTTTATTGAGTTTCAGAGCTTCAAAACATGCTAGGAAAAATTCTTCATTGAATAGAAGATCTTGTGGCTGTTCCGACAAAGCCATGTTAATTCAGGAGAAGTGATCTTGAGTAAAAACAAATCACGTCTGTGAAGTATAAGGTATTTTATTTTCCTTTTACATAGGTGTATGTACTAGAATTCCTCTCACTTTTGTCCTACACTCATCTATTTTGTGGTGTGAAGTAAACATAGATTTTAGATTAATTTGTCTCAAGCATTTCCACTTTAAGTGGTAAGATATTTGTAATTTTAGAGTAATTTTACTATTACTTATGTTAGATGGGTTTTTTAAAGTCTACAGTCATCCTTCCAATAAAAAACATCCACTATGTCACTGAAACTGGAAATTGCAATTCTCTTAGTCTTAATGACAGTTATTATGAGATGAGGGACACTTGCTAACCATTGTCAGACAAAGTCTCTATTTTTACAGAAACTTCAAAGCAGATATTCGCTATTGGCAAAGTACTGAGTTTCTCTCACAGCAAATAGTCAGGGCCTTACATCAAGTACAGCAGAGTACTATAAAAGGTAATTCTGTTGCTGTGGTTTACTGATAACCCAGCTGCCATGGTTTCTGGATGAGTATCAAAAGTCTTTGAAATTCTGCATTGTTTTGTCATTGTTTGGATTTGACAGCTGGGATACTGTCCGGACCAGGCTGAAACAGCCCCCTTTCCAGAATTCCAAATATATTCTATGCTCTTATCTGAAAAAAAGCTGTTTGTCTGACACATGGATATAAAACAGTTCAGATGGGAACACTCAGGGAACGTGGGAGACTCAGGGGAGTCGTGACTCCTTAGAAAGGTACCTTCTCCACATGTATTCATGTATTAAGCATGCAGAAGGCTGAACATTGTCAAAACAGGTAGCGCCAAATCTGCTTGTTGCCGCTGCCAGAGCTTCTTGCCAGCACTAGCATTTTCAGTAGATCTCTGTGCTCTGGCCTGTTTGGAACAAGGTTTGAAAACAGCTACAGTATATCCTTGTTCTGAACAGTTTTGAAACACTTTGGCTTCAAAGGCATGATAGCTTCGAATAACTTCTTGACTTTTTTATAGTTTCTGGCCCCTTGTAGCAACTGTGGGTACAGAGGGCTTTGTTCAGGTAAATAAAAATAGCACAATAAAAACCACTGTCTATTAAAAAAAAAAAAATCCATTCTAGTCTTACCCCTCTTTTATGTAGAAGCCCCAAAAATGTGCACAGCTCATGACTCTATCAAGGGGCATTGTTTTGTGTTACACCATTAGACATTTGCAGGGAGTTTTGATATCACAGCGACATCATAGATCACCTAGTCAAATCCATTGCCAGCCACACACGTGTGTCCACTGTGTTGTCCAATTACTTTTGTCATTAAAGAGTTGTAGCGACCTTCTTTTCCAGCAGAAAGGCTATCCCCCTATACTGTCTCCACAGACTATTACTTCAATAATTCTTTGAAACAGTTAAATATCAGTGATTTTGCCTAAATCCTTTAAGTGCAAATCTCAGTGAATGATGTTTGTTCTTCACTGAATACAATTTTGCTTAGACAAACCTCTTAGCCGATTGTGTTTCCTCATTTTACTATTTTATAAATATCTCAGTAATATTTTAACGTATGTCATGGTATGGGAAATCTATCATTTACCATAAATTACAGTACCAATAAGCTCATTCTGCATCAGTGAAGTTTCATGTTTTATTGCATAATTCTGTAAAATTTTTGAGAAATCCTGATGGTTGTCTTTGAAATTTCTATAACTCTGAAAAATGTATCTTCAGATATTACAGTGATCTGCTCTGAAGTCTATTCTGTTTTACTAATGGTAATTTTATTTCACCTCTGATTCTCCTGTATTGCTTGTGTGACTTCACAATCTCACTTATCTACATTAGGATTTTTCAACTTCAGCTGTGACATTGGAAAGTGTATTGAGTAATGGTACCTGAGTTATTTAGAGTATCTTATTACCTGATGACCCATACTGCATGTGTCACATGCTAGGGAAGAAAGTTGCATAAACCCCCACTTTTCAGACACATTAAAGCAAATAAATTATGTATCAGAGAATATCCTGTTTTATGTGCCACCTCCACAGAATATAATGGACCAATAGCCTGCAAACTCCAGTCCTCCTTTGCTATCTGAGCCCTGCAATGTTTTCTTCCAAAATTTCTTTTAACTTAGTAGGCCCAAAGCTTCAAAAAGCTATAAAAATTCAGGTCTTGCATGCCAGGAAACAACAGTTTGAGTATGTGGTCCTGCAGCACATTTGTTACTCCTTACAGATGCTATGCAAGAAAAACAAGTTGTAATCCCAGTCCTAGGAGCACAGAAGGATAACCTGGGGGCTGGAATGAAATGAATTTTTGGTCTGATTATGCTGGAAAAAGTGTTCCTGCCTAGAGAATTTCCCAGTAGGAACACATGTTGAAACATAGTGGAGTAACTACTGACAGAAGTATAGAATAGTGCTGTTTCAGGAATATGAAAGCTGGTTGAATGAAGGTCAAGGATGACAACCAGTGGCCAGGAAAACTTTGCCTAATATATTGTAATGAGGTCACCCAAAACTTTGTCTGAAAAGACATCAGTGTACAACATGTTGTCCACAAACGGTAGGTATTGTGAGGCAAGTGAAGACAGTCTGCACTCTGGGCCAACATTGAAATCTGAGTCAAGCACAATAGGACAAGGGATCACATTCCAAGGACAAAGCATTAATTTTTCATACCTCCCTTCCTTGGCTACTTGACAGTGCTTGTCAGAGCAACCTAACATATCATAGCTCATTCCTTACTAGCTCAGAGGAAAACTGGCAAAACAAATTTCTCCAGACTGCTTCTGGAGAAAATGAACAAAAACTGGCCCTTAGAAGAGACCTGTGACCAGCCATGGATGCACACACAGAACACTCTTACTGTTACTGGCATCTTACAGGCCTCATGGTGCTACAATCAAAAAAAGCCATGTAGAGTTCAAGATGCTGCCACAGGGAGTGACATGCCAGAATGATCTCCCACACATTACAGAGAGCAATGCAATTGTCAAAATGTATCTCTCAACTGTAAAATCTCCATTTCACCCCACGAAGATTCATCCCAGCCACATGCCACACCATGGACCTAGTACTGTATAGGGCATACCAGCTGCTCACCTGGTTAGTATCCCATATGCCAGAAAGCATCTGACATCCAGCCATAACAGCAGTGGGTTGTTCATATCCAGGCTTGTCTGCTGCTCTCTCAGAGGAAACTCATGTGGTTTACGCAGCAAGAACAGAAGAAATGACATAAGATACAATGGTCAAAATGATCTCAGAAGACATTGTGGCAGTAGTAAGATAAATTTCTGTAGCAATTCCTGGAGTGATGCAGTAGGATGCAGTAGTATGTAGCAAAAACTTGATGTAATGGTGTGTCAGTGGACAAATGTAAAGAGACTTCCATTATATGATTGCAAAGGCTGTTATCATTGAGCTGTGTGGAAATGTAAGCAATTTAGCAATGACCAATTCAGACCACTTGTTTGCTTTAAAACCGAAGTGTAAACATACAATACATCAATCATAGGCTGTTTCTCATTCTAATTTCCAGTGGCTATTAGCAACTTCAAAAGATGCTGCAAGCAACTTTGTCTCCAAGCCAAGGGTCAGGAACCCCTAGTCTAGATTTTCATTTGTAAAGGGAACCCCTAGTCTAGATTTTCATTTGTAAATTTCTTTAATTTTGTGCATTTCTTTAAATAGAATCATAGAATCCTAGAATCATAGAATCGTAAGGGTTGGAAAGGACCTTAAGATCATCTAGTTCCAAACCCCCTGCCATGGGCAGGGACACCTTGCCCTAAACCACGTGGTTCAAGGCTCTGTCCAACCTGGCCTTGAACACCGCCAGGGATGGAGCATCCACAACCTCCCTGGGCAACCCATTCCAGTGCTTCACCACCCTCACTGTAAAGAACTTCTTCCTTATATCTAGTCTAAACGTCCCCTGTTTAAGTTTGAACCCATTACCCCTTGTCCTACCACTACAGTCCCTAAGGAAGAGTCCCTCCCCAGCATCCTTGTAGGCCCCCTTCAGATACTGGAAGGCTGCTATGAGGTCACCACGCAGCCTTCTCTTCTCCAGGCTGAACAGCCCCAACTCTCTCAGCCTGTCTTCATACGGGAGGTGCTCCAGCCCTCTTATCATCCTCGTGGCCCTCCTCTGGACTCGCTCCAACAGCTCCATGTCCTTTTTATGTTGAGGACACCAGAACTGTACACAGTACTCCAAGTGAGGTCTCACAAGAGCAGAGTAGAGGGGCAGGATCACCTCCTTCGACCTGCTGGTCACGCTTCTTTTGATGCAGCCCAGGATACGGTTGGCTTTCTGGGCTGCAAGCGCACACTGCCGGCTCATGTTAAGCTTCTCGTCAACCAACACCCCCAAGTCCTTTTCTGCAGGGCTGCTCTGAATCTCTTCTCTGCCCAGCCTGTAGCAGTGCCTGGGATTGCCCCACCCAGGTGTAGGACCTTACACTTGGCTTGGTTAAACTTCATAAGGTTGGCATCAGCCCACCTCACAAGCGTGTCAAGGTCCCTTTGGATGGCATTCGTTCCCTCCAGCGTATCAACCGAACCACACAGCTTGGTGTCGTCGGCAAACTTGCTGAGGGCGCACTCAATCCCACTGCCCATGTCGCCGACAAAGATGTTGAACAGGACCGGTCCCAACACCGATCCCTGAGGGACACCACTCGTTACAGGTTTCCAACTGGACATCGAGCCATTTACCACAACTCTTTGCGTGCGGCCATCGAGCCAGTTTTTTATCCACCGAGTGGTCCATCTATCAAATTGATGTCTCTCCAATTTAGAGACAAGGATGTCGTGCGGGACAGTGTTGAACGCTTTGCACAAGTCCAGGTAGATGATGTCAACTGCTCTGCCGCTGTCCATCAGTTCCGTGGCTCCATCATAGAAGGCCACCAAATTGGTCAGGCAGGATTTCCCCTTAGTGAAACAATGTTGGCTGTCACCAACCACCTCGTTGTTTTTCATGTGCCTTAGCATGTTTTCCAGGAGAAACTGTTCCAAGATTTTGCCAGGCACAGAGGTGAGACTGACTGGTCTGTAGTTCCCCGGGTCTTCCACCTTCCCCTTCTTGAAAATGGGGGTTATATTACCCTTCTTCCAGTCATCGGGAACTTCACCTGACTGCCAGGATTTTTCGAATATGATGGACAGGGGCTTAGCAACTTCATTAGCCAGCTCCTTCAGGACCCGCGGATGGATTTCATCAGGTCCCATGGACTTGTGCACGTTCAGGTTCTTAAGATGGTCTCGAACCTGATCCTCTCCTACAGTGGGCCTAAGGTCTTCATTCTCACAGTCCCTGCATTTGCTTTCCAAGACTTGGGTTGTGTGGTCAGAGCATTTGCTGTTGAAGACTGAGGCAAAGAAGTCATTAAGAACCTCAGCCTTCTCCAAATCCATGGTAGCCAGTTCTCCTGATAGCTTCTGGAGAGGGCCTACATTGTCCCTAGTCTGTCTTTTATTTGCCATGTATCTATAGAATCCTTTCCTGTTATCTTTTACATCCCTTGCCAAACTTAATTCTAGCTGGGCCTTAGCTTTCCTAACCTGGTCCCTAGCTTCTCGGGCAATGCTCCTATATTCTTCCCAGGCCGCCTGTCCTTGCTTCCACCTTCTATAAGCTTCTTTTTTCCCTCTAAGTTTCCTCAGCAGCTCCTTGTCCATCCATGGAGGTCTCCTGGCCCTCCTGCTGCACTTTCTTCTATTTGGGATGCAACACTCTTGAGCACGTAGCAGGCAATCCTTGAATATCAGCCAGCAGTCTTGGGCCCCCCTGCCCTCTAGGACTGTATCCCATGAAACCTTACTAAGGAGGTTCCTGAAGAGGCCAAAGTCTGCTTTCTTGAAGTCCAGGGCAGTGAGCTGGCTGCATGCTCTTCTCACTGTCCTGAGGATCTCAAACTCCACCATCTCGTGATCACTAGAGCCAAGGCTGCCCTGGAGTGTCACATTTCCAACCAGTCCCTCCCTGTTGGTGAGCACGAGGTCCAGCATGGCACCTCTCCTCGTCGGCTCCTCTACTGCTTGAAAGAGGAAGTTGTCTTCCACACAATCGAGGAACCTCCTGGATTGCTTGTGCCGGGCCGTACCGTCCCTCCAACAGATGTCAGGATAGTTGAAGTCCCCCATGAGGACCAGGGCCTGCGAGCGTGAGGCTGCTCCTATCTGTCTGTAGAGCGCTTCATCCACAGAGTCCTCTTGATCAGGCGGCCTGTAACAGATCCCCACCGTAATGTCCCCCGTTGCTGTTTTCCCTTTGATCCTGACCCACAAACACTCTGTTACCTCATCACCCATCCCCAGACAGAGTTCCATACTCTCTAGCCTATCACTGACATAGATAGCAATGCCCCCTCCCCGTCTGCCTGGCCTGTCTTTTCTAAACAGCCTGTAACCTTCCATTCCGACATTCCAGTCATAGGAGCCATCCCACCATGTTTCTGTGATACCAATGACATCATATTCCCGTAGCCTTGCACACATCTCTAATTCCTCTTGCTTGTTCCCCATACTACGGGCGTTTGTATAGAGGCACCATAGCCAAGCTCCAAATGAAGCCGACTCAATGGCTGGGGCAGCTGGAACATCTCTACATCGCTCCAAGCACTTATCACAGGTGCTGGCAACTGACCAGGAATGTTGGGATGGATCAATGCTCCCCTCCCCCAACACATCTAGTTAAAAGCTTTCTTGACCAGCCTGGCAAGCCTCCTACCAAAACAGCTCTTCCCCTTCTTTGTCAGACCAGCTCCACCAGCCTCCAGTAGATCTGGCCTCCCAAATGGAGCCCCATGTTCTAAATAGCCAAACCCCTGACTATGGCACCAGCATTCTAACCATTTATTAACCTGCCAGACACGCCTAGCTTTTTTAAGGTCCTCCCCTTTGTCCTGGAGAATCGATGAAAAAACTATCTGAGCTCCAGAGCCCCTAACCACCTCTCCCAGGGCTCTGTACTCCCTATAGAACACATTTCACACAATTGGCACTATATATTTCTCTTTTGCACTTAAAAATAAATGAGAAAATAAAGAAATCATCCAGGACACAATTCTTTTCTCAAATATATTCCCGGCTACAATGCCATATGGTATTTTGCTCTTGGCTTTGTAAGAGCATATTCCTATTATATCTACCATTGGAAACCCAGCAGGTACTTCAGAAATGGTCAGGGTGAGGTGGAGAAAACAGTTGCATTTTTAAGTGGATTTTCACTCAATCCGAAACATTTCCTTCTAATTCTAACATTGCATTGTGAAAGAAATATTTTTTGCTAATCACCACTGGACCACAAGCTGAAATCATACTTATCGTCTCCAGGCCTTGCCTTGCCAAAAACCTGCTGTCTTTTCATCAAACTCTCTACACCTCTGACTTTCCATGGGTGTAGACATATAGCTGAAACAGAAGAAAGGAGTCCTTTGGGAGCAAGAACATTACAGATCCGGAGTGGGGGTGGAGGCACACAGCTGTTCCCTGTGGCTCACTGACAGTCTTTGAGAAACACCTTTAAAAAGTTTAAACTTTTCCACCCACTGGAGCACTCCTGGGTTTTTCAGGACAGTAATTGATAGGAGAAAATAACCCTGTATCTTCAAAACACAGTGTAAGTTGTGGTAGAGTGAAAACCAGTCACTATCAAGGAAACAGTTGATCTTTCAGTTGGTATCTAAATCATTACTTCTTTATGCTGTATGTAGAAATGTTACTGTTGGTGGCATGCAAAGGCATAAAGAAGATCTTAACTGCTAATTGCTGTCATCTCTGGAATTGGTTGGGGGGGCGCAGAGGAGAAGAAACAAAAGAAAAGCTCAGCATCAAACATCTACCTCATTCACCTATGATTGCATAAACAGATGTTTACTTCAAGAGCTGTTTACTCAACATAAGATGAAGTTTACCTCATAACTTGTACTAATTATCACTGTAGGGAAATGAAATAATCTGGTAAAATACACATAAATTTTAATGTACTATAATTAATCTTTGATTAGGAGAAATTGCTTTCATGCATACCATTTAATAAAAATTATTGTAACATAAGGTAGTGAAGCAGTGTCATCTGCAAACTTGCTGAGGGCACACTCAGCCCAATTATCCATATCATTAATGAAGATGTTGAACAGCATTGCAATCAGTTTTGACCCCTAGGTTACACCCTAGATACTGACCTCCAACTAGACTTTGTTCCACTGTTTATTACACTCTGGCACCAGAAATACAGCCAGTCTTCAATCCATCTCACTGTCTACTCATTCGGCCCATAATTCATCAGCTTCTTTATGAGGATCTTATGCCAGACAGCACTGAAAGCCTTGCTGAAGATTAGGTAAACTATATGCACTGCTTTTCTATCAAGCCAATCATTTTATCATAGAAGTTTATCAAGGTGGTAAAACATGACTTCACGTTGGTAAATCCATGCTGACTACTCTTGATGACCTTGTCTTTCAAGTGCCTGGAAAGGGTCTTCAGGATTAGTTGCTCCACCACCTTCCCAGCAATCAAGTGAGGTTGACCAGCCTGTAGTTCCCTGAGTCCTCCTTGCCCTTCTTGAAGATAAGAATGACATTGGCTCTTCTCTAGTCCTTCAGACACATCTCCCAGTCACTACAATCATTCAAAGATTATGGAGAGTGGCCTTGTAATGACTTCAGCCAGCTCCCTCAGCACTGGGTGTGCTGAGGGCCTATGAGTGCACCTCATCAGGGCCTATGGACTCACATATGTTCAGTTTGCTTAAGCATTCTCTGACCTGTTCTTCCACCAAAGACAGGTCCTTTTTGCTCCAGTCTTTCCCCCTGGTTTCCAGGGAAAAGTTCTATCCTTCTCTTTCTCATTTAGAAAATATACATAGGAAGAGAACTGCCATGCATTTTGAGCTCAAAGGTTTGTGTGGCTATGCTTTTCTACATTTCAGATGAAGTTATCTGAAGTTATCACTCCTTTGGTCACACAAGATACAAATGGTAATATTCAGGTAGATGTAATTAAGAGTACTACAGTTATTCTGTTAAAACATACTGAAATAATGTCTTATTTTAATAAATAAGAAAAGACCGTGAATTAGTCAGATTACTTCATAAGAATGTATATACGTTGTTCAGCACTTTAGGCAAAGACATTTTGTACTGGTTCAGCTATTTTCATATAAACCAGGAAAAGTTAAAAGCAACATGTGAGTTACTTTTAAGATTGGTGTTAGGACCTGTCTTGTTCAACGTCTTTGTCGGCGACATGGACAGTGGGATTGAGTGCGCCCTCAGCAAGTTTGCTGATGACACCAAGCTGTGTGGTTCGGTTGATACGCTGGAGAGAAGGGATGTCATCCAGAGGGACCTTGACACGCTTGTGAGGTGGGCCGATGCCAATCTTATGAAGTGCAAGGTCCTACACCTGGGTCGGGGCAATCCCAGGCACTGCTACAGGTTGGGCAAAGAAGAGATTCAGAGCAGCCCTGTGGAGAAGGACTTGGGGGTGCTGGTTGATGAGAAACTTAACATGAGCCGACAGTGTGCACTCACAGCCCAGAAAGCCAACCGTATCCTAGGCTGCATGAAAAGAAGTGTGACCAGCAGGTCGAAGGAGGTGATCCTGCCCCTCTACTCTGCTCTCGTGAGACCTCACTTGGAGTATTGTGTACAGTTCTGGTGTCCTCAACGTAAGAAGGACATGGATCTGTTGGAGCAAGTCTAGAGGAGGGCCATGAGAATGATAAGGGGGCTGGAGCACCTCCCGTATGAAGACAGGCTGAGAGAGTTGGGGCTGTTCAGCCTGGAGAAGAGAAGGCTGCGTGGTGACCTCATAGCAGCCTTCCAGTATCTGAAGGGGGTCTACAAGGATGCTGGAGAGGGACTCTTCCTTAGGGACTGTAGTGGTAGGACAAGGGGTAATGGGTTCAAACTTAAACGGGAAGTTTAGGGTAGATATAAGGAAGAATTTCTTTACAGTGAGGGTGGTGAGGCACTGGAATGTGTTGCTCAGGGAATCTGTGAATGCTCCATCCCTGGCGGTGTTCAAGGCCAGGTTGGACAGAGCCTTGGGCCACATGGTTTAGTGTGTGGTGTCCCTGCCCATAGCAGGGGGGTTGGAACTAGATAATCTTAAGGTCCTTTCCAACCCTAACCATTCTATGATTCTAAGACGTCATATGCTCAAGGGTCATTATTTCAGCAAAGTGAGACAGAACTTGTAGAGGGCTCAGACAATGCAGAACAAAGTGGAAATAACTGTTGATGAGTATTGTTTTACTGTGCAAAACATGTCTGGAACTGCTTCTGTCCACCCAAGGGAAGAATAGCAGTGCAAAGTTTTACTGGCTTGCAACATCACTGCTATGTAAGTACACCACTGAGCTCTGAGACAAAGTGTGCTCCCTCCAGGTATCCTCACTGTAAAATAATGTGCTTTCAAGAGAGCTTCAGTGTGGGTGAACTCATATGGCACCTGGTGACATACACAGACACTGTTTGGTGCACTAATAATCTCATAGTTCAAGGCTCCATTTCCACAATCCCTTTTTACCTGTTGTGTAATTTAACAGTAAAAAACCCACAACCTATAGTTCTTCAAACTTTTTCTTCCTTGCTGTGATTTTGTTGTCAAAACCCCATGGATCCTACACTGATCCAACAAATGCTAATCTCAGCCTTTGCAGAGATGCTCCACAGAGACCACAATAGAAAAAGTAAGGAAATAAGTTAGCTCTGAGATTTTTAATTATCTTCTCCTATGCTTTTAATCCCTGTTTTAGCTAAATTGTTGTATTGTTCCCACTGTCTCCCTCTGGAAGACTTCCTGTGTTTAATTTAGCAATGGAGCTTGCACTGTGCTTCCTCACCAGAGTTTGAGGAGGTCTTAAACTTCTTTCGTAGTGTAGGCATTATGATAAAATTCAGCTTTTTTTCCCAGAAGCTGCTAGTGACCCCACTGGACGTTGAGGATGGGGAGAGAAAGAAGTTCAGAATATGGCCAGGTTTAGTTTATAGTCTAAGTGGAAGGAGCAAGCCTATGAAAAGAAGTCAGAGCAGCTCTGGAAATGACTCAGCAGCTGTCCATCCCCCATTTAAAAACCATACAATGTAAAAATAAGAAGCTGTGTAATATGACAGATTCATATGAATATTTGAAAAAAAGAATAGTTTAAGTTGCACAACAGTATTTATATGCATTTAAATGAATTTCCATTTTCATTAAGTTCTGAAATTTTTGACTATGCTTTAGGGAGGTACATTTTCGGATACCTGCACAGTAAAGAAAGAAAGTATTTTCTGTGTTACTCTAATCTCATTTATTCTTAATATGGGTAATTTTCTTTTTATTCTAAATACATTTTCCTTATTATTTGTAGAAATGAAAAGTATTTCATAATTTGAAATAAGTTCTTCCTTTGTCCAAAGAAAATATTAATGAATCTTTAAAAAAGAATAGTTAGGAGAATTTTCAAACATTGGAGAACACTGGGGACAAAACCAGAGGTGTATATCAACATCATCATTTTCCATCCAGTCAATAAGCATCAGGTTTCACCAAACAAGAACATAGACACCTGAGACATTTCCCAAACGACAAGTATTTTGGAACATCATTTGGATTTCTTTAGCAAGAAATACTCATCTTATTCTACACTTTGAAAAGTAGCCATTAACCATGACAATAGTTCAGATGATATTAAAGAAAAGAAAGCAAACCACTTTAATTTGTGAGTTTTCCTGACATGGGTGTAGAACTCCTAAAATGCCAAGAATAACACTGAAACCCCAACACAGCATTTAGCTAACTGCAAACAGTTGTCAGAATAGAGGAAGTTTGGTTTGCAGCCTTATTCTACCACTGTCATTAGCAGAGGATTGGAATATATGATCTCCTAAGGTCCCTTCCAGCATGAATTATTCTGTGTTTTCAATCTTTACTTTAAGAAGCTGCTGGTTCAGAAAAAGGTGGTTGTTCCAGCTCCAGTGAGAGACCCCATATGCTGAGGAATTAACACATATGTATAATTTCACTGAAACAACAAAGTTGTTTAGAAAAGTTTCGAAAAAAATCAAACAAACATTGGGGATCTCTCTGAATTGATACAGAATTCACATAGAGCGAAATTAAAGTTAAGGAAGATTGGTGCTTGTAGTGGCATAGTTCATAGCTGCATCTTTTTTAAACTTTTGTATAAGTATCAGAAAATAATAGAACTTCCACAGAAATTGAGAATGATACAGGCATAGGAATATCAAAGCACTTTCTTCCCAAAAGTATTCAAGAACCACAAAGTTATAACAGTGAAAAAGAGAAAGCTATTCTTTTTTTTTTTTTTTTGTTATCTCTCCAAGGAAAGGTTGGAGAAAATCAAGCCTGATCCAGAAAGAAAAGTCAGTCTTTGCTGTGTAACAAATGTTGGTATCTGTGAGCTGAATAAAAGCTTTCTTACCTTATATGTTCTTTTCAGATAGAAAATCTGTGTTCTGACCATGCAACTTCTGTGCACATTATTTTCTTGCCATGTAGGGGTAACACCAGTTTCTTAGTTGATCTTCTTTCTATTTACGAGATGTTTCTTTTGTGCCTCTAAATTGTCACAGCTCTAGCATGTAATGAATAGAAAGTATTACTTTCTTTTTGGCAGGAAATGCACTGAAGTTGAAAGTGACAATAAAGGAAACTAGAAACAACAAAAGAGCATATGTTTTACATTATGGTAAAACAAGAAGCATGTATTTTCAAGCTTCTCTTTCCTGAGATTTGGTATATAAGAAGCTTACTTTGTACTAGCGAGATGCAAGAACATCTCTGCACTGAGCTGTTCCTAGTTATTCGAAAGCCACCTAAGATTCTGAGAAGGAAAACACAAAAAGTACAATATAAAAACCTTCTGATTATATACCACTGATGGAATCCAACTTATATTCAGTTAATGTTTTTCTTTAATTCAGTGTTACACAACGTCAAGAGGTTGAATTTCCACCAAACATCTCTCAATCAGGCTGTTTATTGTTGTAATTTACTAGTTCTGGCTGTTACTGGAGAGCTTCATGTAGCTGATGGTGGTATTTGATCTAAAAAATTATACAATAACTGATCTTTAAAAAAGATCTTTGACTAGAGCAAGCAAAGCTCTTCAAAGACGGTAATACTTTCTATTTTCTTCCCATACATTATTCATGAACAATCTGAGTGTATTAATTGGCTTATTACTTGAAATAATCAGAGACTTCACATGGAATTGTAGGCCACTGAGATCTTTGTATCACTGATATTTATGATTAGTGAAAGCACTTAGTTTTTATTCTGACTTGTGATCAGTTCTTGAGCATTTAGACAGCATTTAGACACATCTGCTCTGAAAGAATAAATCAAATGTTGAAGGGAGAGAGCTAGAAGTTCTGGTGAAGCCTCCTGTGTGAATCTGCATTTCTAGAAATTTTTTTCAAGTTCTGGAAAAAATTCAGTGCTTTTTGTCACCAAAGTCATAAGAGAGATGGTTATATCTCTGAAGAACATGTATAGATTAAAATTACATCCTAAGAGAAATCTGTGCAATAATCACCATGACTTCAGCAGAAGCCGTTTTTAAAACTTAAACAATTGTAAAGGTTTACCGTATTTTACCATGTTACTATGTCAGCTACTGAACATAATATGGTCAATAATGATAAGTAAAGTTGAAAAATTTTATCCTAATATCTTTTAGCTACTTTATTCTGTGTCGTTATTGCTCAACTGACATAAGCGTTCAATAAAATATTAGATTAGCCTACACCATATAGATGGGAAGGATGAAAAGGATGTTCGATAGTGCCAAAAAGCTGAAAATGTGGGGCCAGCAAAATAAACATGTAGTCAAAGAAGGCAGGGTGAGAATCTGTAAAGTAATATGCAGTATTTTTGAAGAGGTATGGATTGTTCATGGCTTGCAAAAACCAAATTGGGTGGTTTCTGTATTGAGTTACAAAATTTTCATTATTTTAAAATTGTAAGATACAAACTTTTCAGTCGCACAATCCAATGTAAAGCATGTTTATAAAAAACTCTGACCTCATGTACTTGGAAAGTGAATAGTTGTATTGAGTGCAGGTGTCAAGGTTTTGGTAATGATGGGGGGCTGCAGAGGCTGCCTCGGTGAGGAGAGGCAGTGAGGGGTGGGGGAAAAAGTGTGTGAAACAGCCCTGCAAGAGCAGGAGGAGGCAGGAGAGGTGCTGGGCGCCTGGCAGAGATGGCCCTGTGGCCCCTGCAGAGATCGATGGAGCAGGTGTTTCCCTGCAGCCCCTGGAGAGGACACATGATGAAGGGGGATATCCACAGTGCAGCCCCTGGAGAACTCCACTGAGAAATTGGGTGTTCCTTAAAGGAACATGGCCTGCAGACAGCCCACACTGGAGCAATTTTATCCTGAAAGATTGCAGCCAGTGAGAAGTACTGTGATTCTCACATCAAAGGTCTTAGTGGCACATCCTGGTTTTATCAGAGTTTAAGAAAGGAAGAAAATATAACTAGCTCAGTCATCCTTTTAGTATGACTTAATAGCTTCTGTTATTCAATGGTTTAAGGACCATCTAAGTGAATAATTATTCCTTACTCGCTGTCTCTATGTTGTTCATGAGTTTATGATAACCCTCAGTTTTCTGCTGTTTAAACAGAAGCATTGCAATTTGTTTATTCTCTGCCGTAGAAAGTACTTCTGACCCACATTGTTATCTTCTCTATAGTCCTGCGCAATGGGGAAGCAGTGCACACGATGTGGTAGCAATGAAATTATATGGTGGTATACTGCTATTTTCTGTTTTGTTTTGAACACCCTGTGAGCAGCAAAGTGACATCCACAATGATTGAGATCTAAGGAGTGGTAGCTACTTTTGAACCTGAATGGTCTGTGTATGGTGTTGCCTGTGCTCTCGTGTTTTATTTTCTTATGTGGATATAGAATTACATTTGCAAATTTTATTCAGCATCATAATATTCTGATGAAGTTCTTCAGAGTCAGTTTTAGTCTGGACTGTCATGAGAATGATTTTTTACTGCAAACTTCATAGCCTTGTTACACACCCTCTTTGTCAAGCACTTAACTTGAAAAGCACCATTTCCTCCTGCTCCCTCACTATTATTGTCCCTCCATGAGGCAACCTTCCCTGCTTAGCCAATGCAACATAGTTTCTAAAAAGAAGAGTAAATATTTACTGTGCCACTGAAGGCCCATGGGATTACTACTTGAAAACTGTGAATTACTTGCTTGGAGGCACTCTGATAAGACAGTGAAATATCTTAGCATATTATTAAGGCTACAGATTTTGGCCTGAGATTCTTTAAGCCTGCAAAAATTTTTTCTGCATACATCAATATTCCAAATATGCAAGATATAACATTTTAATGAAACAATTTATTTTTTTCAGAACCTGTTCTTTAATCATTAATTCTCAGAAAAATATAGTTAATATTACATTTTTTGGATACACTGGTGATATAGATAGTTATCAAGAACACAACAGTATTTTTTACTTATATCTTAAAGGGATCCCTAACACAATTAACATCAGAATATGGTATAAACTAATAGAATTAAAGCATAGGACTTAAGTACATATGGAAAATGAATTAAATGCTTTATTGATATTAACTGGGTACCTAAACCTGCCAGGCTATCTTCAGCTACAATATGTGAAACATCTGAAGTAAAAACATTCAATTACTCATCTATTGGACTAGGATCTATGCAGGGAGAAGATGTGAGTTAACAGCTTCCCTTCTTACAAGACTGCCTCTGTCAGTTTAAACCCTGCACTCTGAAATTCACTGAATGCCAGCCACTCTCCAGGAATCTCCCTTCAAAGGAAACCTTAGGGCTTCCTTTAAATCCAAAGAAAACCCCAGGAGATTGCTACATATCTTTTCCAGGTAGAACAAAAGAATTGCAAGAAGAATCAGTTTGTACTGCAGAATCTCTTTATACAGCAGAAAAAAATCCACATTTATTTGAAAGAATAAATATTAATAGTAGCATATTCTGAGCTACTTAGTAAGCTTATTAATATATCATGCTGTTACAAATAATGTTGTTCTCTAGCCCTAGGTTCAACTGAGAAGCATTCTGTGGAGGACTCAAAAAACCTCTGCCTTTTTCCTTCCTTCCCTTAATCCCAGGGATGACTTTGACCACAAAATGCTGTGTTTGTCCTATGGTCAGGCAGAATTACTTTGAAGAAAATGAGGCTTTTCACAGTTTTAGGAACCTTTCACATGCAGAATAATTCTGGATCAAAACATATTCCTAACTATGTTGCACATAATTTACTTCAGTGTTTTATCAAAGAAAAGATTTCCACTCCCATTGCCAATTCCCAATGCCAGATACTCTTTTTATCTTCCCTGATGTGCCCTTTGTCTGAATTTCCATAGCAAAATTACTGTATTAATATTTTATGTACAATAACTCAATAACTAAATAAATAGATGGAGGGAATACATACCAAGAATGATGAATTTAAAAGGTAATATGAGATACAGCAAAGTGAAGTTAAGATATTTCAAATTTGAATGCCTGGCAGAATAATTTGAACTCCACATGAATGGCACATGCTTTGGTGGCTCATGCTATAAGGGGATATTACAGTTATAGTAATTTGGCTCATGGTGAGAATACATCGGTTCTAGCCGTTTATCAAGAAAAGCACACTTCAGTAATCTTACAGAACAAGTACTTACAAGTGAATTTCTAAAGAAAAACGACCAAATTAACTGAAGAATACTACTTGAAGCTATTTAAGCACCTAAAAAAAAAAAAAAAAAAAAAAATAAAATTTTGGTTAGTTACTATGTCTTTAAACCCAGTTATTTAAGGAGTAAAAGAAGCACAAAGAAACACTGTGATAATTTACAGTAGATAATTAATCTCATGGGCCTTTCTGTGTGTCAGAGCAGCAATGCCAGCTAGAAGAGCTCAGCATTCTAATTGTAAATTCTTTTTTCTCATTGTTTTTTTAGAAAACAGCTGTCAGAGTAAATTTTATTTTCTAAAAGAAATCCTATAATGTCTTTCTTGCTTTCAAGATATTTTTTTCTATCAAAAATGTATTCATTCATATCTAACAAATGACTGGGACCAACAGGCATAACTGAACATGTATATGATTTAGTGAAATCTGTTCAGGACTATTTTTAGAGCTTTATAGAATCATAGTCTGAAAAGTCCAAACTGTTGAATTAATTGGGGAAAAAAAATAAATCCCTTGCTAGTAGCCTGTTAAAAAAACAGTGTATATCCTGCCCTTGGGACAGAATGGTAGTATGCAGGAAAAAAGCAAGCTTCTGAATTGTTCATCTAAATGCATTGGTTTTCAAGTGCTTATGTAGATAAAAATGGCATCACAGAGTACACAGTCTTTGACTGAATGTAAAGGACTGGTGAAATACAATTTCGCTTGTAAATCACCTGAGTTAATCATCCCCTAAAAGTCAATGGATGAGGTTAAAATTCTTTATTGTTATCTGCATTCTGAACAAGCAACTACTCATATAATCTTAGGTGATCTCATAATGATACAATTAGTCAATCTGCTGTCTTTGCCAAGAAAAAAATACAGCCATTGTGCAAGTGACTTTCAGTTCTAATTGTTAGCCTTAATGAGTAAAGATGTGTAAAATACCCAAAGAAATATTAAATTTTAGCTGCTTCTGTCTCTAATTTTTGTGATCAGTTAGTTAATCATGAATTCTGGCAAAAAATACAGCACCAAAACTGACATATCAAAGCAAATATCTTTTTTCTTTCTTTTTTTTTTTTTTTAATTTAATAATTTGGTTCCAGAAGGAAAACTTCTGGAACCAAAAGACACGAAATGTAGCTTTTCATAAACTGTTTTCATTTATTTCCAAGTCACTGAAACTGGAGTAACAGCTCTCACAATTAGCGCTGAATGAACTTATAATAGAAATTACTTCTTCTAAATGTAGAGAATGACTGCTAAACTTCCACTCTTTAATGCTCAAAGCAATCACTTGTAACTCCTGTTTGCCTCTTTGAGTCCTAAATCAGTGCGCATTTAAACAAAGGTTAATAGTTTTCTCACGGGGCTAACCCTGATGAGTGTATTATCTGCTCATCTTACTGAGTCAGAAAATCTTGTTGCTTAAATCCTGAAGTACCACAAAATAAGGTTGGCTCTTATTCAATGTAACTTCTTTGATTTTTAAATTGTTTTTAATTCTGTTAATGGCTTGAACACAGTGATATCATGTGGGTGGGCTCAAGAAAAAACGTTGACAGTAAAAGATTAAAAGTTTTGCAGACACTTGTAGTTTCTTAGCACAACTACCTTTGCAGCCCCAGTTTAAGCTGACCAAAAACACCACTGCAATGTATATTAGCCACTTGCAGGCTTCTTGGGAAGTATTTGCTTGTGAGCATAGAGCATTACTCAATAACCAGTCCTACTCTCAACAACAGAAATATCTGGAGAAGAATACCATAGGGTGCTCAGAAGCCTTAGCTAAAAGATAGTAAAGGGGTGAAGAAAATTATGAAAATTTCAAAAATGAAGAGAGTTACACTTCTACAACAATCTAGCTAAGCAAGTACCAAATCACTGATGTTACACATGGGAGCTAGACATTCATCCCATTTTAAAGAGATCATTCCTACTTACGTGTGTGAGTGCCTGTGTGTGACGGTGTAATAAGACAGAGGGAAGAGAGGAGGGAGGGAGAAAGCTGTCTAATAAACCTTATTAATTAGGTTCCTAACTCGCAGATTTTGGATAAGTCTAAGAATACCCCATGGAAAATGATGGCAAACTTGGGACTGAAGGGAAATCACAGGCCTAAGTCTCCGGCAGTGGCACTGTCATGAGTGTAGCAGGTTTTATCATCTATGTGAAAAACAGTCAAAAGGGAAGGAAGAGACGGAAGCTTGGGCAAGACATATTCGAGCAGTGGGTTTAATCTGTACCTGATGCCTACCCTGGAATGTCAAATTATTGTAGAGCTAGCTCAACTCAGCTTTTCTGTTTTGATCTTTATTTTTTTCTTTCTCCAAAGCAGAATGCATCATTCCTTCCAAGATAATCCATTTGTTTCACACATATTCATAGCCTTTCTCAAAGGTTCATAATCAAGAAACAAATCATAAATTAACTGAAGCGAAATATTAGATTACTGGCATACAAAATTGGAAAACAGGTAACTTACTTACTTAAGTTCTGCTTTATCCTTGAAGGAACTGAAGTCATGGTGATTTACATGCTTAATTTTTGACCAATTAACATTAAAGAGCTTTCTATTCTACTGATTCTCATCTGTTGCAGCCATATTCTCTGTGCAAAATGATGAAGTAATGTTAATGGCGAAAAATGTGGCTGAAGCGGCAAAAATAAAGAAGGTAGATCATACTAATGGCTCAGTAAAATTGCATGCATTCTCGAACTGCTTTGTAGTTCATGTTCTCTCTCCCTAGCCATTGCCTTGCAATCCTGGCTCTGAAAATTTTTGTCAGTACATCTATCTCCGGTTAACTGATTCTCTGCCTTAATTTCTTAAAAATTTCATAACTTTTGCCTGATTTCCTTATGAAGTGTAGTGATTTAGATACTGTAATCTAAATTTATTTTATCCTGATTTTCAGAGTCCAAATAAGAAACCAAGGGGTTTTTTGTGTTGCAGGCATCCTGAACTTGAGTTCTGTTCAGTCTGACTGCTTTTGCTGCCACTTTCTGAAAGGCTATATTCTAAAAATTGAAATCTCATCAGATTTCCTCTATTAATCATTTTTTTTAATTGCTTGATGTGAACTGAAAATTTGAAGAGGTTCAACTACATGCCCTAAATTGTTTAAGTCCTAAAGACCATTATCAGAGCATGCCACATCATAAAAACCTAGTTCGTGATTTTAAAAACATATATGTATTTGATATTCAAGATAATATCTGTGTCTCCATTGCTATGTAGATATGATATTACTTCAGAAATTGCTGTGATAATGAATTTTTTATAAGACTAGGAAGTCACTTTTATTTCAATCCAAAGTGCCACGAGTAACATGGATTTATCAGAAATAAACTTTCTAAGGGGGCACCAACAAAAACACATGATAATGACTTGAATTTTTCTAATAATATTACTACTTTTAAAATTATATAAGTTCAAAATTTGTACTCTACAGGACTCTGATATTTTAATGTAAACACAGAGAGGATATGTATGTTTATATACACGTATATGGTATGCCTATATCATACAAAACATATCCATAGCATATGCGTAAGATATACACAATACTTGTGTACACATATATCACATACATATATTATATTGAACATATACATAATACTGTGACGTGTATAAAGTAAATATTATTTGTAAAAATGTTTTTCTTCTGAATTTTAAAAAAAGCATCAGGATTTCAAGTTTTTTATAAAATGAAAAAAATGCATACATGCAAAAATATTTATCTGGTTTATGTTTTTTCCAAGCTTGTGTGTTGTTTTTTTTTTTCCTAATTACTCAATATAGGATTGTTCTATGCTTATTTTTTTTCCCTAAAAGATGTATATACTTTTTCATGTACAATTATTTGTGACTGGAACTTGAGCTTATATTTGGTAATTATTTTGGTAATCAGAATAATAGGTATTACAACAAATTTAAATATTAATTAAAAGTTAATATTGCAGTTGATATTTTCATTGTTTTGCTTTGTCATATCTTGTTATCTCATTAGTTATTCTAACTGACCAGTTATGATAACTACTGTAAAAGAATTGCAATAAAAAAAATCAAATAAAAGGGCAGTTCAAAACATTTTTCAATGCCAATAAATATTAATATATATGAATATGTTACATATATAATATATAATATATAAACACTTAGCATTGTTCCCGATCTGCATAGGCAGAATAAATAAATGAGAAATTATTTAAAGGGCTGTAAAACCCTCCACGCTATTCAGACTTTCTGCATACAACTTTTAAAAGAAAATTGTGGACAAAAAAATATTAAAGAAAGGCCAAGACTCAGTTCTTGTGATGATGGAACTAGAAAGTTAGGCAGGAAAAGATATGTCTTTGTTAAGGTGAGAACAGGTGACAGAGATAATTTTTAGGATTAGCAATTCTGAGGAATCTGTGACAGAAAAAAATACACTAATATTGAATGAATTTAAGATGTTTAAGATCTTACAGATGTATCAAGATCTATGCTGCTTCATACATTAAGAGTATGTAATTATACCTCAACCTCATTTTACAGAAATATTCCAAGACACAAGATATGGTCAGAGAAAAATCACGTTATATCAGATAAATGAGCTCCCATTCTAGGAAGCAGCAAAAAGAGATTAAACATTGCAATGAAACACATCTAACAGATGCTTAAAAAAAGCTCTGAAAGTAGACCATTTTAAAAAATCTATTTATTTATTAATATAATCATTTATTTCATCTCACTTGCATTTCAAATTTAGGCTGCCTTCTTAAGTTTCACCTTTGTTAGCTGAAATTTTCTTTCAAACATCTCTCTCATGCTGCCTGTCATCAAGGTACTTGCCACCTATTTCAGTTTCCAAATACCCTGTAGACACAGAATTTTTTTAAGGCCTAGATCTCATTTCCACATTACATTGCATCTGTCCAGCATGCTGAGAGGAGCGAAGTGACATTTTCATGTAGCTTAGAGGAAAACTGTTCTCATTTCATGAAGTCCTGCTTCCTAAAAGTTCACACATTAAGAATCATTTGTCATCTGAGATATAGGATGATATTAAAAAAAGAAAAAAAAAAAGTGTTTAATACCAGTTGGAATTGCTGAATGGCCACTTTACAGGGAAGTAATATGTGCAGTATATCTCAGCACAAGAAACTCCACACAATTTTGCACATTTATTTTCCTTATGGCTTTAATAGAAGAAAAAGGCAGTAGCCCCCCTAAGGGTTGTTTTCTTAGGAATGTTTATTGTATAATAATTGGCTGTGAAGTTTCTACATGTTCTTCTGATTCAGTACTGTAGACAACATGCTGGACCGGACAGCTGCTTGATACCATTTTAACTCAATTCATATAGCTGTATGTGAACAGTCCTCTCTAAACTTTCTTAAGAAAAGCTCAGGATCAAACCCAGAACATTACACACATCCACCCCAACACCGTTCTTTATGCTGTATAAAGGAGTGAGTTAACACTGTAGAAAAACTGTGGAAAATACTTTCTGAGTGGGGATGATGTAATGAAGTTTTTGAAAAAGTTAAGGTTCAAGAGATTTAACTGCAATTTAATTTAGAGGTAGATCAATTTCAGCTACCCTCAGAGTAAACATAAATTGTGAAGTATCCTGAAGTCTGATTTAATATGATCTTTAGATATGGCTTTACACCATAGTTGTAATTGATCTCTCTTTTTGGTTCTGATCCATGAGCCTTACAAGCGTCTGATTTAAAGCAAGAGATAAAAATACAGAAAACCTAAAAAAGACACCCCACTTGACAGGTAGAATTCCCTGAGAAAAAAAGCTGTGATGTGTGTATATATGGAGTTTTATTTTGGAGCATTATTGCTACTAGGAATATTAAAGACACAGTAACTGGAAAAAAAAGAAGTGATTTCACAGGGACATGTACAGATTTATGGCTCTCTTTAATCTGTCTGCTGAGTAAGTATAGCTTTTAAAATATGCATTTAGACACACATTAAAGTTCTGTGATTTAAAAACTTTATCCTTAATTAATTTATTTATTTTTGTCCAGGAATATAAATTCAGGAGACATAAGAAGATTTTCTGGAAAGAGGGATTAACAAAATAATGTCTCTGAGAAGAAAAGATAGGTTATTAGCAGAATGAAGAGGCTGGGAAAGGAACCACCTTAATAAAATGGGAGTATGTGAAAAAAGAGTGTTACAGATAAAACGTGTGGTCTGTGGTAGAGTGGTGCTGCTGAAAGAAGCAAAAGCATCAGCACTGAATGGCAAGTTGTGGGTAGAAGAAATACCGCATTAGAAATTAGGTAGCAAACAGGACTTGTAAGAACTTTCACCTGGAACACGAAGGGATAACATAGGAGTGATTCTAGCATGTTATACTTTATCCCTGAACTCCAGAAAGCTATTCTGCCCATTGAAGACTGATTTAATTCTTATATTTCTGTGAACAGACATTCAAAATTACTTGGCAAAACATTCCAAACATTTATGTTTGTAAATATCTGACAAAACAATAACGTGTTTTACCCTCTTCCCATATAGTTCATGGATCTCCTTCCATGTTTTTATGAAAGGCTGCGCTATGTTAGAATGTGTTCCTGCTTTGAACACTGCTCTTCTTTATCAGCCATGGTTAGCATTTTCAGAAATTAGTATCTCCTGAAAGTATCCTAGAGTTGATATTTATTCATATACTTACATCTCAGCTGCGATATATGAGAAACAGGAACCAACTATGTGATGATCTGATTTTTCTTGTTAATGGGAATAATACTTAAAACTGAAAATTAATTTCTTCAGCCATGGTTTGGGCATCTCCATTCATCACAAATGCTACTATCACATCTGTGTGACTGGTGCACATGAAGTTAACAAACTAGTTCAAGGCAGAGTGCCTCATAGACATGATTTGGAAATGTTTAAGTGGATCAGACAGAAGTCATTCTGTTTTGACAAGTAAAGTACCTGATAGAAGCCTTCAGATTGAGGGGTAAACCTAAGGGCTCAGGCTGCAAAGGAGTCAGCCAATAACTGTCAAGTGACATGATATTACTGGTGGATCAGAAATGCATAGGGGCTCAGAGATAGCAACTAATAGTTTAGAGATACTGTTTTGAATTAATATTAAATTTAATGGAATCAAAGCACTGCTGGAAAGATATAATGGTAGCTGGTAGAGCTGAGAGCAACTGATTCCTGTTGTGTGGCATATGTCAACTGTGTCTTCTGTCCACTCAGAACTGGTACTAGGCAAAATGCAGTTTTGTAAAAGTATTCATGTTGAAGAGCTTTAAATGGACTTTTATCTGTCCTGTGCCTTTGTACTTATCAGAAACTACTAATGGTAATGAATTTCAGTCAGTTATCTGTATTCTCAAGTTTCAGAACACGCCTTAACTGTTTCACAAAAGCAAGATTTTGAGGCATGAAACGTTCCTATGACATTCTTATTGACTGAGCTCAGACACTGAGCTTTATAGAAGAGCTGAAAATATATCTGACAGATTTCATCTTCACATCTGATACCTACATAAACAATATGTTTGGCCTCTGGAATCTCTGTTTCCTTGGTATTTTGGAGCATGCTGAACAGAAAGAAAGACACAGCAGAAGGCTGATCTCCTCCTACTCCTTTTCTAGCGATGCATATGTCAAAAGCCTAGGATACTCAATTTAAACCAGATATATTCAGTGGATTCACTAACACAAGTCTCTAAACAATTCTGAAGATAATTGTTGTGTGGATTATGACATTCACTTCAAAACTGAGTGAATTCATCTACATTTCTCTTCTAAAAGTGTTTTTTATTAGTTGACAAATAAAGTGCAATGGAAATTATTAAAAATCAAAACCTTAACACTATTTATTAAACATACGGATCTTTCCTATTCATTTACTCACCACTTTACTGACAATTTGATTATGTAATGGAAAATTGTTGGCAATAAAGGAAACCTTGTAAGTACATCTCAAACTTCACATGGTTTGTCTTTTAGTATATGTGTTTAAACCAGTGGCTACTCACTACAAAATGACAGTACTCAAAATATAATCCTGATTTCAGTGTAAAATGGTAGATATTTGTCACTATTGGAAATGCAGTGACTTTTTCAGGAACCTGCCCTTTGGCTCCTTCATGTTTATGCACCTTCTGGATTTCAATATGCAATGAATTTGAGACTAAAACTCAGCAGCGCATTGTTCCTCAAAAATGGTAGCCTGTGCGTCTACTTGAGGGAATTCAGGGTCTCTTCTGAATTTTTGTATGCTTCCCCTTAGTTCAACATAGAATCATAGAATGGTTAGGGTTGGAAGGGACCTTAAGATCATATAGTTCCAACCCCCCTGCCATGGGCAGAGACACCTCACATTACACCATGTTGCCCAAGGCTCTGTCCAACCTCGCCTGGAACACTGCCAGTGATGGAGCACTATATGGGCAGAAGGGAACAAAAACCTGGAGGGACAAGTGGTGGTAAACTAGCACATCTTAAAAGTTACCACTAGAATGAGAGTTTAAAAAAAATTTAATCATTGAAAGAAAGTGAAAGATATCCTTAGGTTTCTTCAGAGTCAAAACCAGCACAAAAATACATCAGTTACAAGTAAATCAGTCAAAATCAGAGTAGCTCAAAGAGAATCACTCAAAGTGTTATACTGAAACGGACAGTTATTTTGCATTTAGTTCTTTTTTAATTATGTGATGATGATACAAGCAAGCACATTTAGCAGTTAGTCAACTCACTAAGACCCTGCAATAACATACATCCAGCTAAACTCTTTCATAATATTAATGAAACACCTTAAAATACAATTAAGGTCCTTTGTCTCTGATCTGAGAGATTTTTCAGAACTGCTTTATTCTGATGGCCAGGCATCTTACAATATCTGTGCTAAATTTAATTATAGCTAGTCCATTCCCATTTATGTTTGTGTCAACACTGGTATTTAACTTCTCTCTTTTCTAAGAGCTTCCCTTATGATGTATTTCAAGACAGCAATCATACTCCTTGCAACCTTTATTTTGCTCATGCAAACAAGCTGTGCTCTTTCACCAGATTCCTCTCTGAGTACAAGTTCTCCATTCCCCTGATGTTCCTCATTTCCCTTCTGTGTACATCTTCCCATTTTGGTAATTTTTTCTTGAATATGGCTGACTAGAACTGCACAGTTCTTCAGATGAGTTTGAAGTGGAATCTTATACAATGGCTCTAATACTTCCTTACTTCTCTTGGAAATGTTTTGCCTGGAGCATCTTAGGATTGGATTTGCCTTCTTCACAGATGCATCACATTGTTTCAGGAATTTGATTCCACTGAAAGGAACAATTAAATTAAAATGACATTGACGTAAGCTAATTCCCACCATTACTATATTGACTCAGTAAACAGAGTACATTTCTTACAGACATTTTTCCTTCATTATGTTTCAGATTCTATGTTTTTGTCATAAAAATAGACTTTTTGGTTTAACAGTTTTATTTTCCCCAATAGATCTAACATGATGGTCCTCCATATGTGAAATTCAAATGTGGTTTAAACAAAAACATTTAGAAAGCACAGAATAAATTTTTATGTAGTCAATTTAGTCTGTTCTAAAGCGTTCTATAGGATATGTCACCTGTCTGGAAAGTACAGTTTTCAGAAACATATTGCAAATTACTTTAGGTAGATAAGAACATATTGAAAAACCAAGGGAGTTCTCAATCAACATTACTACAAGAAACAATAAAAACAGGAGGTGAGTACCTCCGTTACAAGTACATATATAGGAAAATATCCTAAATACATTTTTTGGTTCGATTAAAAATATTAAAACAAATACTTAACTATGTTAACATTTCAAAGCACATACTTCTCAAAATCCAGTAAAATTCCACTAATTGTGGAAGAGAAACACTTCTGAAATAACCCTAATAAAACTGAAGGATAAAAAAGACATTTAAATAGAAATTATATAATGAAAGAAACAAAACTACATGCTGAAAGGCCAAAGTTTCTTCTCAACGTTCATTCTAAAAAGCACCCAGAAGGAAAGAAAAAACTCCAAACACGCTTTTTCTCCCCACAGATTGTAGAAGAAATTCCTAGAAAATTATATTGTTACAATAGGACAAGGGGTATGATTTTATTAAAATGACAACCAAACATGTTGGTTTGTTATAAGAATATTGATAACAGAGGAATTTGAAAGAATACTGGGACTGAAGACTAAATGAGAAGGGGAAGTAACTGTTGCATCAGTCTTTACCAAAAGAAAGACTGCTTTTAGTGGTTAGTGAATCCTCCTAAAATGTTCTGGTTTCTGATAGCTTTATTATGACATATTATGACTAAAAGACTTCTTATGAAAATGATCATGGCAATAAAATTAAGTATAATTGATTTGAGAGAATCAGGACAGATGGAAGAAATTAAACTCTAAGTAAGTAAATGCACAGTTTTACAAATTAATTAGTGGGTAAATAATTTGTCCTTCAACAGATTACAGAAGACAGTACTGAATGAATGCAATGCATCAGACTATTCAAATATTCTTGAAATAATAGAATAATTTATTATTAATTAACTGGATGTCCTATTTAACTTGAATCATGGAAGAATGGTATTTGTACACTGCTCCTGAACTAGATATGATATGTTTAGCATTTGCACTTCCATTATATGCAACAGTGTGTGCCTATGTAACTGAAAGTTTTGTTTTGTTTCTTTTTTTTTCTCTTGTGGCTGACAACAAGAAACAGAGATAAAGAAAGTGATCAGAATGATAACCAAAATTAAAGTAAGTTTGAAGATTTTGTACTACAAAGTATCTTACTAGTAAAGCAGCAAAGCTTGGAGTGCTTTCAGTCCTGAGCGTCTCATTATTATAGTTCCTTGCAATTGTATAAGCTTTCTGGTATTAAATAAAGACTTAACACAGGAAAACCAAAATGGAACAGAAGAAACCAAGAAAAATAAAGTTAAAAAAATGCACCTAAATATGACAAATCGACATCCTTACATATGTTTAGTCAAGTGAAACAAATCCATAAGAATATCTTTACTGTCTGAGTGTTTTAAGATAAACAACTGTCTTTAAAAAAGGATAGTTTGTAGTTAATTAATGAAACATTAAGATCAAAGGTCTCAATGGTGTAAATTAAAGCAAAACTTATTAACACCAGTGGAATATCTGGCTACATCCTTTTTTTACTATACTGGATATTTCACACATTCTTCATAGAAGTAAATTAAAATGAACTGGCCTCTCTAACTCACTGAAAACCTTCTACTTACTGTTCTGTAAAAAAAAGAAACAATCCAAAAAAGCCTGAAGCTATATGGTTAGGCATATCAACCACTTGTAGTGGGGACCTGGGTAACCAAGGAAAACATTTTCATGTCTAACTTACCTTCAGAGTTCTGTACATCACTAATCTTTTTTTTTAAGGAAGAAGTTCCCATTCTGGCACAGACAACTGAAATCACCTTTCATGTCATAGCCAATTCAGCCTGTAGCCGCACTGCCAATCTGTCAATACACACAGTTCGTCAATGTAAGTGTTGGGAACTGTTCCAAGTTACACACAGATAACAGACAGTGCTGAACAATATAAACTCATAACATACTTTAGCCAGCTACACAGAAATGGGTCAGCCACAGAAATGGGTCAGCCCAATGATTCATCCACCTCAGAATCTTCCTTCCAGCTATGCCTGTCAGCCAGCTCCTTGGACTCTTTTACAGGAGCAGGGGGTGCTGCTGGGAGTGTGTTTGTTTTTCAGGTTAGCTTTTGGGTTCCTCAGTATTCCACTTTTGAACCTTTGACCTTCAGTTCATTCTGTGCCTCCCATTCCCCTCTCCCCCCTCTGAATTTGTCTTGGACATTTTTTTGGTTTTTTTCCTCCTTGATATCTTTTCTTAACCTTGTTCTCAGAGAAGGCTCTGAGGATATATTAGAGATGGATCTTCTTTCTATCTGCAAGAGAAAACAAATAAGTAGAGCATGCATGTACTAATGGTTAAGAAAGAGTGAAAACAAAGCAAGAATACAAGATATTTCCTCTTAATACCTTCTAACCTTTTAAGTGTCATGAACTAAGGGCCCTGATAGGTTTTCTCTTCCCATGAACCAGTCTTTAGAACTAATGTAATCTTATTTTCCCAACAACCTCTAGAAAGGTTGCTAAATGTTGCATGAAGACTCACCTCTTTGCTTGTTTAAACTTGATTCCTAATAGCTTCATTAATTGGATTTGAAAGGGTAAACAGCACAAAACCTCCTTATGCCATTACTTTCAGCTCTTCTTTTTAAAAATACAATCATTATCATACCCTTCTATCCCAGCAAGCTCAATTTTAGTTAGCACTACTTTACTAATCATAAGTTAAATGCAACATCTTACCTCATCTACTGAACTTGATTCTTCCTTTTGTATAAATAGCATTTCAATCTGAGTAATATGGCATATTGCCTGGTTAGACCTTTATTCACGGTGCTAGACTGGCATAAAAGAAGAGTCGATTTTGAGTTAATCAGAAATACTAAAGATCAATCAAGGAAAAACTTCTCTGTTCAGCATTATTTCTAGACTGATTATCACTAGGGGTGATATGGGTTGATCCACTGCTTTTTTTCAGTCACAATTGTCTCACACAGTTACCTGTAGAATGTTAGTCTACTACACACTTTCAGATTTAAATCTTCAAAAGAGACTTCTTTTTTTTTTTTTCTTAACCTAGAAATGAAAGTATGGAATGCTTCTGTATTGAAAGATGCTACTGGTACTGTTATGAAATGTAGGTACTATTAAAACATAATAAAAATGATATTCTTATTTAAATTTATTGCAAAACTTGCATCTTAAATCTGTGATACCTAGATTTGGTTATTGTGGAAGTTGTACATTTAAACTGTACCTCATAATATAGAATGCAAGTAATTACCATTAAAGAAGTAGTAGATTTAGTACTTTTCTGTTTAAGGAAGGAACAACAATGAACATCATTGATTTTTCACAGCTCTTTTCTGTTTGGGTACAGCAGGAGCTGCCTGGGGCAGGGAGGAGTGAGTGAGCGGCTGTGTGGTACTTACTTGCCAGCTGAGGTTAAACCACGTCTCCACAGTTAACAGTCCCCAGTAATCCAACTCCGTTTAACCCTGCACTTGTACCATAGCCAAGTAGGAGCATTAGGACAGAGATTTATTTGCACCATTAGTTTCCATCAAAAAAATTTTCAGAGTAATGAAAATTCGGCAATTTAACATGACTGGCAGTTCTTCCACTGTCTTCATTGCCCAACAAAATGCCTTTAAATTTCATATTGAATCAAGCAGTCCATCAAAGACCTTCATTGACAATAATGTTTAAGAAGTAAGGTTTACTCATTCTAAGAGTTCACTGTCTTGAAAACTGTTCTGTTGTATAAACCACAGAATTTTGTCATATTAAATGGACTATTAATTCCCATAAAATGCAATCAAAAGTGGAAATTAAGATGCCCTTGGCATGTATTTTCTGCTTTTAACCACACAGCAATTAAGAGCTTTCATATATGAAAAGCAAGTAATTTAGCCCTATCTGTCATTTTACTCTCATTTTAGATGTAAAGAAGTGAAGAAGAAAACTAGTCTTCCAGAGATTTGCATTTTGACCATCATAAAAATATACCAATCATTGTTGAACCTTAGCATAGCCAAAATAAAGTGAGTTATGTTTGAAACTACCATGAGTGAAGGACTGCAAGGAAAAGACAAAATTATCCACATGCTTTCACAGGCAGGCTCCGGATTAAGTACTTTTTCCTCTAAGCTTTGTTCTTTTTCTACCACATGAATAAGGACTGGGTCCAGTACCTTTTACAGTTGTTTCAAGATAGCTGCAGTACACATATGTAGCATGAAATTTGAGAGTCTGGGAGGTGGAGAATCAAGGAGGTGATTTTCTAACCTGTGCTGCATTCTTCCTGCTGCAGGATTTAGATCTCGAGAGGAAAACAGTTCAGACATGGATTTTGACTTAGCTTACAGTTGTCTACTCTGCCTTTCACCTGTTAACTCAGCTTCCAGTTGTTCAGCTTCTGCAGTTTTTCACAGATGGACATCATCTTTAGTACCCTTAATAGCTTAACAGAATCAGCAACTTACGTCATTTCTGTATTCACCTCCCTTTTCCAGAATGCATGTATGCTGAGCACCGAAGAATCCAGCATAGATGGATATTCTGCAGTGAACTGTCTTCCACTGCAAGGATGATTTTTCATTTACTCCTGTGTTCTGTTTCCTATTTTTTTATTAGCCTTTACCCTTCAAAATACTTTCTCTCTTTAGTTTTCTTAAAAACCTTTGGTGAGGTATATGAATGAAATCATTTTGCAAATCTAAAGGAATGGTAGTCAGATGTCCTTTTTCTAAATGCATGTTAATATTTTCAAAGAACTCCAGTAGGTTTGTGACATTTCATATTTATCTGTATGTCCCTTAATTCTAGTCTTTATTCATCTGTAGTTCCCCTAGAGTTCTTTTTTAAAAATTGGCATTGTTTTAACCACTTTCCAGCCCTCTGACACTGAGTCAGTTTTCTACACACCATAGTTTGTAGTTTGGCTATTTCACACTCGAGTTCCCTCAGAACTCTGGGGCAGAAGCCATCTGTTCCTGGTGATTTGTTATTGCTCACATCATCTCCTTGATCTATAACCTTTTCTGCCGATACTTCAATTTTAGACAAAGACTCTGACATATACTCTGAAAAGAAGGGTCCCTGTTTCTACACTTCAAACTCCTCCATAGTTAACATGGATAAAAAAAATAAATAAATACAAATTCAGTGTTTGAACCTTTGTCTACTTAGGACATTCTTTGTATATTTCAGTTGTTCTATTATTTCTGCAGATTCTCTGAAGAGCTTCCTCTCTCTGTTGTATATGAAAAAATGTGCAGTATCAGTTTTTGAACCTTTCCAAGTTGTTCTTCAGATGTTTTTGTGATCCATCTTGCTGTGCTTTTACACTGTGATTGTTGGAATTAGTTATATTTTCTTGGACACTAATCAGCTTTTTTGAAAAATGACTTCTTAATTTATTAGCTTCCTTTTTACATTGCTGTTTAGCTATTTCTTTTTGTAATTTCTCAAGTCTTTGTTGACCGATTGTTGTGGTTTAACCCCAGCCGGCAACTAAGCCCCACACAGCCACTTGCTCACTCCCTCTGGAGGGATGGGGGAGAGAATAGGAAGAGTAAAAATGAGAAAAAGTGTGAGTTGAGATACAGACAGTTTAATAGGTAAAGCAAAAGCTGCACATGCAAGTAAAGAAATCATTCACCACTTCTCACAGTCAGGTCTTCAGCCATCCCCAGGAAAGCAGGGGTCCATTAAGTGTAACGGTTACCTGGAATGATAAATGTCATTACTCTGAATGTGCCTGCATTTCTTCTTCTTCCCCAACCTTTATATGCTGAGCACAACATCATATGGCATGGAATTTCCCTCTGGTCAGTTGAGGTCAGCTGTCCTGGCCATTTCCCCTCACAACTTCTTGTACACCCCAAGCCTACTCGCTGGTGGAGTGGTGTGAGGAGCAGAAAAGGCCTTGGCTCTGTCTAAGCACTGCTTAGTGATAACTAAAATATCTCTGAATTGTGCTGTTTCCAGCACAAATCGAAAACACAGTTCCATAGTAGTTACTGTGAACAAAATTAATTCTATCCCAGCCAAAACAAGCACACAGGTGGTATGCTTTTTCTTTATGCTTCCAATATAATTTTCACGCTTTCAAATATTTTTCTTTTTGTCTGCTCCCACTAGTTTCTTCATTTTCTTGTGGTTGCCCTTTTCAAAACTGTGTAGGACTATGCTGGAATTTTCTTTTTGTTAGCTTCATGAAGGTGTCATGATGTGTATCTAAAACTTCAGCCTTAGCATCATGCTTCAGTGTCACCTATCTCCAAGCTGTAGCAAGGTAAATTAAATCCTCTCCTGATGCTGTGCTTCTTGTTCTCATTGCATCTTTGACTTCCTCAGCATGTTACTGGCACTGCTACTATGCTAGATGATAGAAATTAAACGTATTCTTTTTCCATAGATTTTTGTGTGTGTCTGAGGTAGCAAAGCATATAACTGGAAAATCAACAGTCTTGGAATAGTGTGTTCAGTTCAGCTGCACCTCTTTGCATATACGTCATGTTATTTCTCAATTACACATTTTCACATGTGGACTTACTACCAAAAAAACCCTAGGCCAAATTCATATCTCTTCTCTTCTTATACAGAAAATATAAACTCTGTTTTCCTGTTTCCTTATCCAGCCATACGCTCCTGCATCAGCATCCACCCCCTTCCCTGTACCACCCCTTCCACATATGGTTCCTCTTCCTCTGCCTCAGTCTCATTTTCTTTCCAGCTTTATTGCAGGTGATGTGCCACTATAAATTCAACAAAAAGCAGTAGTCAGATGCTATGGTTGTAGTTTTCTGTTGTTCAAACCAACATGCATCGATATAAATGGTTAAATAAGTGCAAAGCTCTTGTGCTGAAGTATATCAAATCACTTCATAGTCCTGAGGCAATGAGTTAATATTTATCACTGCAATATTGTACTGTGATATTATATTGATAGGTGATACTGCACAGTTGCCTTCTATTTTTAATGTTCTTCTTCAGTGTTCAGAAATTTTCATATAATCTCTTTGTTAGTGAAAAGCTAAGAAGCTATGTGTGGTCATTTATAACTGCAAGATGCAATATGTGAAATAAAACAATTTATGACACATATATTCCCCTCACATTTTTTGAAACAAATATATGGTCCAAGTCAAAGCAATCTGAATCTTTTCTTACATTTAATCCTTTGTATTTACTCCATACTCAGGATACTTCTCAAAAACAATTTCCAAATATGTCCCTTCAAGTTGATAGTATTGTACACAATATAAACCTTCAGTTTACAGTGCTTAGGCAAATATTAACTTTCAACAACAATGATGCACATGCTCCAGACCCATACCAGCACCTAGTGCAACTGAGAGATGTTCTCTGTCTGTCCTGGGAAGACTGACACCTACAAACTTTAGTTATGTTATTCAACTTCAGAAATGGAATGAAACTCCTGGATTGTCAATCTCAACTGTTGCAAGCCACAGCAGTGTAGAAGTTTGGTACGTGGAAACACACATAAAGCCAGCTGTATACAACACAGGCTGTCAAAGGCATCTTATTACCTTACAACGCATTTAAGAACTATAATGGTAGGTCAGTCATAATCCACAACCATATTGGACACAAGAAAATTATAGATCAAGATTGTCATCAGTATCCTACATTCTTTTGACTTGCTAAATAAGTCTGAAGTTTTTGTTTTGTCTTTTTTTAACAGAAAAAGCACAAGAAAAGTATCAGCTGGATCTGTGCTTACAGTTCTAAGAATATGCAGGAAATGCAAATCTAGGAAGCGATGAAGGCTTGAGGACAGTTTTAGTAAAGGCTGTTAGACAATGTTATAAAGCAGACTACTTGCTACAGTGATGAGTAAAATCCTTTCTGGTCATACTGTCAGTCTGACCTAGTCCAAAAATTACCTGATCTCTATCTGGGATTCATAGAATGGAAGCTACATCATGAAATAACAGCATCAAAATCACAGGGAATCATTTCTTCTCATGCTACATTGAAAATCACCCTTGCAAACTCCGCCACTCCAGAGATACCATCTTTCACAGGGGATGGCATCTGTTCTGTCCAGCCTCAACCACCAAGAGCTAGGAAAAATCAGAGATTTTTTTATAGCCACATGTGTGGCAATAACTGCCTGGAGAAGATTATTGGAATTGAACAGTGTATTGCTGAAAGAAAAATGGTGTGAAACTGTAGTATCTGTCAGCAGAGGAAGACAGTGCAGGGTTTTAGTGGTGGCTGGAGCATGTTCTGATGGTGAAACACCAAATCTGAGTAAAATCCAAAACCAGTTTGAAAATCAAGGTGCTTCAGCAATTAATACTATTATCTGAGATGCACAAACTGCAGTGCCAAGCATTCATGAAAAGACAATCCCTGTGAAATGAGAAAGAGACATTCTAAACATAATTTTGGCTTAAGCTGAATAACAAGACTTTTTTTTTTTCCCAATTGCCTCACTTCAATCTTAATGTATATTTCTAAATTTGATTGTTAGTTTGGATGTTGTAATATCACTTTTATTTTAGTTTATTTCTCTTGATATAAGGGTGATTTTTAAGATTATTGTTAATATTAAGCCATTTGTCACACAGGGATGTTTGAAGCAAACCTGTGGTATTTGAACAGCCTTACAAGTGCCCGACTCCCCAGCATGCTTTTCCCGTGAATTTGAAGAAATCCTATGGTCCAGGGAGACTTGATATCATAAAACCAAGAAGTATCTTCTGGTGACCACCATCATCCATGTAGGAAGGTAACATGCAGCAGAGTTAATGGGATCCCAACTGTTTTAGCAAGAGACGTTAAAAAGCTACTTGAGAGATATTAATTTCTCTAGGGTCCTAGGTCATCACCTAAGTGCCTGATTTTATATCACATTTCTAGTACTTCCAAATCAAAAGATAAAAATGCAAAACCAAGTTAAGCATCAAGGGAGAGAAATAATTCTTGTCTGGTCTCAAAAGGCAAGTCATTGCCTGTGGTTGCAATATTTATTCATTTTTTAATGAATTTTATGACTTCTGAGCTTTTCTTCCACAAATCCTCAATCAGCTTTACCAGTCTGAATCCTTAAAGTCCTAGGAGCTTGAGTTTTCACAGAATAACTTTGAAATCCTTGGAGATAGTGCAATGTTAACACACAATAGAAAAAAAAAGTAAGTATTTCCTCTTATTTTAATAAGAAGAAGGTGTTATTCTTTCTTCTGACAGATGGCCAATGATTAGCATGCTGTGCATATGTCCCCAGAATGGCCACATTAACTGCCTCTCCTAAAAGGAAACACCACAAGTTCTCATGTTTTCCACCCTTTCAGTCTAAGGATTAAGTTCATACTGAGCTTCCATTAGTTCATACAATTTTTTTCCTGCAAGCAATATTTTTATTAAGAATTGCTCCTCTAACTTAAATTTCTTTTCCTTATGAAAGCATTTTAATGGTTGGCTTTCTAAATTCACTTGCCCTTTATTATTGCTTTCCAAACATCTCAAAATCCCTTTTCAGTACATCAACCCCATGGCTGCTGTTAAATTTCAAATACATTTCCCCAAGCTCTGGCCTTCAGCTAATGCATTTACAGCTTCTATATTTTAATAGCAAAAGGCAGAAGGTAAGTAGAAATAGAAATATCTGTAGCAGAATTGGCCTATACCCCAAATCTTCTACAATCTTTTCTATTGTAGTGGGAACTAGTTTAGAGTGAAAAAATTGGGACAAACAGCTAACAGTCCAGTATTTTAGTACAAGACCACTTTTCCTTATCTGACTTTGTGATCACATCTTCATGGAATGTGACTGAATGTTTCAACATAGATTTACAAAAGCAGTGCAACCAGCACCAAATATTAAAAACAAACTTCTACTTACTTGCTGCATTAATGCAACTAGTATTTGTTTTAAACACTACTCTCTTAGGAGAAAACATCCCCCAAAGGATTTATCACCTAGAAAAACTTTGCAGTTTTTCCTTATGTCTAATGTAAGTTACCTTCTGTTCATGTGAACAACCTTTGAAAAGAAAATCTGCATTTCTGTGGAGCTGTGAACAAATAATCAAGAATTACTGGGAAGTAAGAAGGTGACTCCTTAGGTTAACTTTCAGTCCCAGTTTACTGCCTCTCAAGGTGGAGGCATCTGATTAGAGCTGTTTGGCAAGTAGAAGCTTAGCAGCCTAGTGCTGCTCTTACAAGCTGGGAAAAGGGGACTGTAATAAGCCCAGCAGCTTTCCCATTCTTTCCATTTACTTCCATCCCAAGGAGATGCTTCCACTGCTCTCCCTGCAGTGCAGAGGCTTGTGTGAAGGGAAGGGGCACATTGCTTTTGGTCCCTCCAAAAATGAGAGGGGAATATTAAGAGGAGAGGAAAAAGTTCAGGAGAGACAGAACGTATCACCTCGGGATTGTGGGGCAGATGTGGAATGGAACCTAGGAAAGGACTGAGTGGGGTATGAGGCAGCAGAACCAACTCTTCAGCAAAGAATAGCTGGCTGTGGAAGTGTGAGCTGTTGCAGAACCAAAGTTTCAAGTCTTCTCGGATAAGATGGAAATAATAATGATTACCGAACATGTTAACGTCTGAGTGGGAATGGAGACTACTAAAACAAAAATAAGGAAGAATGGAACTCAGAACATAAACTTTCCAAGAACTTGCAATATTTCAATCTGTGATGAGAAGGTTGATTAATTTTTTGTTTCTTAAGAAGGAGCTTCTTGTGTCATACCTACTGCATTATTAAATCTTAAAAACCTATAACTAATGAAAATAATTTAGGAAGTTTTAATGGAAAGAGTAAGGATTTGTGAAAGAAACAAACCAATACTAAAATGAACTTTCAAAATCAGTCTTGTAAAAGACTAAAAAGATGCAACATATACCTTTTCCAGCATAGCTAGATCTTCAGAAAGAAGTACCGATATGAAAGCAGCAAGTGCAAAATACAAGCCAGACACACGTTTTAGGTATGCAACAATTATTCACCTCTCTTCTCTTGTGCAAATCTGTCAGGAGTTAACCTTGGCTGTCTGCCAAGTGCCCATGGAGTTGCTCTCTCAACCTCCTTCTCAACAGGACAGGGAAAGAAAATAAATTAAAAAACTCATGGGTTAAGATAAGGACAGAGAGATCACTCACCAATTACTGTCCTAGGCAAAAAAGACTGGATTTGTGGAAGATTGATTTATTGCCAATTAGAGTAGGATAGTGAAACAAAAACAAAACTACACCCCCCTGCTGCCCAAACCCAAGTTTGCATTTACTGGAACTTCTCTGTCTCTTGTTCGCAAGCTTCGCTGAAAAAAAATGAAAATCATAGAATCATAGAACGGTTTGGATTGGAAGGGACCTTTAAAGTTCTTCTAGTCCAACCTTCCTGCCAAGGGTAGTCTTCTGTAAGATCAGGTTGCTCATAACCCCATCCAACTTGACGTTGAACACCTACAGGAGAAGACACCCACAACCTATTCCAGTGTCTTATCACCCTCATCATAAAGAATTTCTTACTTATGTCCAATCTAAATATACAGTCTTTCAGTTTAAAACAACTGCTCCTTGACCTGTCGCTACAGGTCCTGTTAAAAAGTCTCTCTACACCTTTTCTATTTTGTAACCCCCCTTTAGATATTAAAAGGCCAGAATAAGGTCTCCCCAGAGCCACCTATTCTTCAGGCTGATTAACCCCAACTCTCTATGTCTTTATTCATAGGAAAGGTGTCCCAGCCCTCTGATCACTGTTGTGGCCATTTGTCAAGTCCTAATGAATGTAACAAATACAGCAAAGTATGTTTAGCTTTTGGATTAAAAACATAATTGTAATAACTCCTCAAACAGATTAAAAAGTTGTTTTTTGTTTTGTTTTGGTTCTCCCCCCTGTCACTCAAATTCTGATCCTTTTTATTTCTTTGTAAAAGATTTTAAAAACATTTAATGTAGTTTTATCATTCTGAGTCTACAGAATGCTAGAATGTAAATGCCTGGACGTCTTTACAGCCCGACGTTTATCTGGTTACTTTTGCTTAACTGTGGAATTATCTATTACTCCTCTTCATCATCTACATTATTATGACTAGACTACTAAACTCACTTTCTAAATTTGTTTACAAATATTTTAAAATTTATAGTCTGTCCTAAAAAAGAAGCTACTTGAGATTATCACATCAAAAGCAGAAAGCTCTTCCCTTACACGATTTCTTGGCCATATCTGCTGTATCTCTTACACTGATTCGTTTTATTTTTTAATGGGAGGGCTTAAGCCAAATAAAGCTGAACCAGTTTTTGTTCTGCTTTCCTGTGAGTGCTGTAATAGGATTGGTTCTACCGTATATTGTCAATTTTGCTTTGAAGTGATATTTACTAAAGAGAGATTTTTAGTATTGTAACAAGTGTGTAGAGCTGGAAAAGATAACATCCAAGTTCAACTCTTCTACTTAGATAAGTAGGAGCTTTGCCTTCCCTGAGGTAACTTACTGTTAGGACAAGAAAACTGTAAATCCTGTCTTATTTTTGCATTACAAATAGCTCTAACTGGACTGGAAATAAGTAATAGTGAACAAAATTGCAAATTGTTATTCTGGTGAGAATCGGGGAGGAAAACTTAAATTTTAGTATGTATTTTAGGAATATGCCTCTAAAAATATGTGCAAAAAGATTTTTTGCATATAAAACAAATATTCCAACATTTTCAATATTGAAACAAAATGTTTCTGAGCAAGCAGTTTTCTGAACTGGCAGAAAATTCTTTAATTAAACCTCACTTTTCTGTCTTGGCACAGATTTCAAGAACCCAGATCTCCTAGCTGTTCCACATAGCTAGATCATATATTCATAACATAGGATGAGGACCTGAGCACAGAATTCATCTGAGTACTCATACCTTCCATGAGAAAGAACTGAGACAAAGCAGTAGAATCAAATTACACTGAACTCACTTGAAGTAGTGTGTTCCAGATCAGCTCCACAAAATATTTTGATTCATACATGTTTAACTCAAAACATAATATTTAACATTTTTTCTTTTCTTTTTTTTAATAATTATTTTCCTTAAATTATATATTACCAAATATATTTATTACCAAATAAATTATATATTACCGAATATATCACCAAATTTCAATTATCCACATAGAATCATTCCAGGAAAAAAAAAATCAATAAGAATTTTAATTAATTGCATTTGTTTGTTTGTTTGTTTATTTATTTGTCTGCTTGGGTTTTTTTTTTTTCTTGATAATAATGAGAAGGAAAAAAATATATGTAAATTCCAGCTGGTGGAAATATCATAGTTCCTTAGATTCAAATTTATTCCCTACCCCATAAAGCTGATGATTGCCTCTTTTCTTAGACACAGGAAAATGGTCTGATTTTTAACCTATATCTTAAGTTTTGTTTGCATTGGGATCTAAGGCTGCTTAGTATCTGGTGGTGGAAAACCCACATAAAGTGTTAAAAGTAAGAATATGCATTCTACAGAGGAAAAAAGTGTCATTCCTTGATGAATTTGTAATTAAGAAAAAAAGAAAAAGAATACTTTTCTTGATGATTTCACAGGAGAGAGGGAATTACTAAACTGATTTCAAAGCAAGAAGCAAGAGCTAGAACTGCTTACTATCTGGTTATTGGTGTAACCTGCCGCATGGCTCTGTTTTTGATAGATTCACTGGAATTAATCTGACTAAAGTGAGAAATAACAAAATGAAAGGGACCCTGAAGTAAAAGTATAGATAGAAGATACTGCTTTTGCAATCAGATTTATTTATGATACATCATAATTGCAACTTTGCACTGTAAATGTTTTCTGTATGTCTTCAGAATATACTAGTTTTGTAATTGTGGAGTACTACCTTGCAGAAGTTCTATGAAATAAAAGTAAAATACAAAATATCTGAAAGTAGAAATTTATAAGTATTTCTATTTATTTTGCCACTGTCATTTTAGCCAAAACTAGAGGTTATTTCATTACTTCTTTGAAAGCAGCCATCAGTTACTTGAGTTATATGAGAGAAAGACAAGCAGGTTTTGTAAACAGAATAAAAAGCTAGGAAGAAGAAAATGCAAAATATAAACAAAAAAAATCAATGCAAAATTTTTTTTTGTTACAAAGATGAACTCGACAAATTAAATACTAGAAAAGACTCACTGAAATATACAAATCTGCTGAAATGATACCCTTTGTTCTTCAGGAGACAATTTCAATACTTTAGTAAAAAAGTTAACATCACCTGAGGCACCCAGTTATAGTATACAGGTCTCTGAGGAAATCCAAAGTGCACAATAGTATCTTTCATGCAGACAGCCATTTGCATTAAACATTTTTGCTCACTTGAAAGAGATAAAGCATCATTATTAGAAGAACAAATGATACATTTCAAGTCTTTCTCTCCTGTGGATTCAGCTAGCTCTGACATGGAAATTAAAATCTTTTAAACCATCAGCACAATATCTGCCCCCCCAAAAGCAGGTAGCTAGTACAGTAATAATGCTTAGGCACTTCAATGTTGCTATGATATAAACTAGTAGGGGCTAGGAGCACTGTGATATTTACATAATAAATTGCTCCACACCAAGCAAGAGCAGTATTCTTTCTTAACCAGAATGCAAACAGCAAGACTCTCTTGCCACAACTATTAGTGAGACAGCCGCAATTTTAACAAAAGGTTCATTTATGCTCTTTGACAAAGTGCCTGTTAAAATGCAAAATATTTAGTATCGTTTGTGTATTAGTTATGCTAATAGGCTACAGCAATTTGCTCCTCACTTAGGACTCCAGCTAATCATAGCAACAACACACACAGAAAATTTCCTGGATGTTCTTTTCCCAGTGGATGATCAATTGCTTGGAATGATATTAGGAGAATGAAGAAAATGAGCACAGGTGTAATGCCTCTTCTGCTCTTTTACGAGTGCTTGCCTCAGTACAAGTTGCATGAATGTCATCAGGTGTTTACCTGATCCTCACATCAATGGCCCGAGTAAAGGGACATTACCCACTGTTTGGAAGCTACCCCTTCCTGCTAGTTCGACTCACCATCAACTTACACCCAGATAGTTAGTATTTTAAACAGATATTTTTGGTTCCTTAGTGGCAACGGGCTGTTGTAGAAATAACTGGAATTGCAACTGAGATGTGGTCAGAACAGAGGCAGTTTATTCCTGTAGCTGTGGGAGAAGCAGAGGAAAGCAGACCCGGGCTCTGCCAATGCCAGCAGTGCCTGCATGGGGCAGTTACAGAGCTCATGTACCTTTAAGTTATGCAACCTGTTCTTCACCAGAACTGTGTCAGATAAGCAGGATATGGTAAATAACAACAGCAATTTAAGTCTTTCAGATACTGAGGCTCCAGACAGTGCACCCTTTTATGAATAATCCACTCTTTTGTTAGTTAAATTGTGCTGACTGAGACCATTAGCTTCAAACGTTTATCAACTAGTGAGGCCTGCAAAGGTCTAACTAACACTCACTGCATTGCTTCCACAGGACATGTGCTGGAAATGACAAGGGGAAGCACAACTCAAAAAAGTGTATTCAGTTGAAAGAACCAGCCTAATTTACATCGGTATCTGGGTTTTGGTATAGTCTTATTTCATTGATTAAATGCCAAACATTTAGACAGGGAAATAATCAGTGATGGTGCTATGATAATCCCTAATTAATTGACATGTTAGGGCATCAACATTCTTATATACATGACTAGTTACAAATTTATGTCAAAATCCCAAATGAATTAATGACAGATCCTCATGAACAAATACTGCTGTTCCCTCTCTCTTATTATGCAGGCACATGGTTCACATTGATATACTGATGAAACTCAGGAAGAACAGAAATTTAGAAGAGGACAGTTTGCCATGGGATATGTATGGATGTTCTTTGTTCTTCCTTTTTTATTTCTAGCCTTAGAAAAACAACAGATATATAAGACGGAAACAAATGACAGAAAGAAGCATTCACCTGCAGACCAGAAGCAGACAACATTTGTCCATGCCTAGGAGAATAACAAATTAGTGGAATTAAACAATCCAGTTCACATTCCTTACCAAAACAAAATAAACCCAGTGCTTGGAAATTTCATGCGCTTTAGGCATTAAAAAATTATTTCTAAACTTCTAATTCTCATATCAGTTCATCTCCATACTGTCAAGGAACGAAAGACTGGAGAAGAAAATAAGAGCCAGTGGTTGAATCAGGAATATTTTATATATGTAAACTCCATTATATAGTTTAAAATGTATAGTGATCTCAATATAAACTGTTTTCTCAGAGATATAAAGAACACTGCTTACCAAAAAATATCTTTGATTCCAGCAGAGATGCAAAAAATCCTTCCTTTTGTCACTGTTTTTTAAACTGTAATACAAACTGAGAAAAGTAATTGACATCATACTTCACTGAATATTTATGATGACTTATTGTAGTTTTTTTGAAAGGGAAAGAAAATATAGAGGAACTGTTTGGCTGACTTGCTTTTTAAAAAGGTGGGTTTCTTTCCCTAAGCCTCTTATTTTGATTATAAAGGGTGAATTAAGAAATGAATGCAAACTGTTTTCATCAATTAGTATTTTAAGATACTATGCCAGGAATGTTTATACAGCCTTGAATATATTATTTCATTATATTTTTCACATGTATTCAAAATTTCTCTTTGGGGAAAAAGAAAATCCCTGAAATATGTGAAGTCCCCTAGATGCCTGTAATCTAAATATGGGAGTAAAACATAATGATGAAGCATGGTTCAGGGACGTTCAAGTGTTATCTAAAGAATGTGAGCACATAACACTTTTTTTTTTTTTAATTAAAAAAACAACAACAATCAAAATGGCTTTCCTTTAAAGAAAGGCACTAGCAATGTTATAACATCCCTGGGCAGCTTTCAATTCAGGGTCAAACTTTCATTCAGATGAGAAAAACACTTCTGAAGTTAACTTCATTGTCCTCATTTGCTGTACTTTGGTCTCAAGTGAGCAGACACTCATTTCTTGCAACCTTATGGTTGCAACAAAAATTGGAAGACCACAACTCCTTTGGTTTATGCATGCACTGTTTTGCATCACATGATGTGCTAAACTAAACATAGTTTGAGAGTCCCATGGCTCTGAAAAGATGAAGGATTTACATGAAGTCATGCACAGTTCCTTTCCCTGACAGTGTTGCCAAGGTGTAAGAGTATTGCCCCTCTGCAGCACTCAGCAGAACACTTCCTTCCACTTGCCTTGTTTCTCACCTCTCCAGATTTTGTTCAATAGTTTTCATGAGGATTTGGGGTGGGTCAGGGATGGAAAGGAAAAGCCAGTTATTCACTTAACAGAGGATGAGGAATGGATAGAAAAATTGTATTCTTTTTTTCTCTTAACTTTCAAAAAGGTACTACATACAACAACATAATCATAAACTTTGGAGAGGGAAATCTAGGTAAATATTTGGCAAGCAGAAAACTTTGTTTCCTTTTACTGTGCCTGGGAAAAATTTGATAAAAGAATTTGCTAACCCAATGCAAAAGTGCAGATAAATCCTAGCTGAGTTTATTTCATGTTAATAAATTGTGCATGAGAGCTCACAGCTACATCTTGGTGTGAGGCATTGATGACCCCACAATTAAGCAGAATGAGCTGTTCTGTCCGCTTTCACTCCAGATGCAAACTGTGACTAAATAAGCTTAAAAAGAAATGTTTGCTACATGCCATGCAAGAAAGGCTGAGCTGTGGCTGTGTCTCCAGCAGCTGTATCAGAGTTCCTCCACAGGCAGACATGCCATCAGAAAACTGTCTCTTTCCGAACACAGATGTGGGTTGTAAATCACAGCTCAACTTTTGTTCTTAAAAAGAAAAAAAAAAAAAGGGAGGCATTCTGTGACAGTGTTTGTTAAGGGAAAGCCCCCTGCACAGCACCGTGCCCCTCATTTAATAACTGGTCACAACTTGCCCCATTCCTTCTGCTTGGGCCTGTTTGCCTCTAGGCCTAGGAAGAAGAATTGACTTAAGTGGTATTTCACATCAGAAATTAACCCTTTCATATGCCCTACTCCACACTTCTAAGGTAATGTCACTCAAAGGAGTAAATGCTCCCTAAAGTAGTGTGTCTGCATATATAAAAAAGGGTGTAAGGGAAGCCCTTTGTGCAATGTATTTTCTGCAGTAACAGGCAGTTAGGTAGGCATGAAACTGGATAAGTGTGTTAATAACACAACTTGGAATATGCTGTGAAACAAAAGATGTCTCTGTGAACTGACTGGAAAAAACAGGGGAGCAGTGCAGACCTGTAATCATCGCTGCTCATGCCACACACTGCTGATCGTTGCCATGGCAACGGGTGGTGTTTCATGACATCACTGAAATCAAGGGGGGATAAGCAACAAGGGCGAACAGAAATCAAACAATTTCTGGAAGGAAGAAATTTGTTTGAATATACAATGCCATGAAAACCAAAGGGTAAAGGAAGCAGGGAAAAGAGCACAAGATGCATGTACAGAAATTTCCAGTGAATAAACCAGCCTCACTGTAACCTAAGCATTTTACCAGTGAAATTGCATTTGTGTTGAACATCTTTAGTGTTCTCTGATATTTTTAAGAAATGTGATACAGGGAAATCTGAAAAAAAGAGCAAGGCCTTTTATGATTTTTCTCCAGGATGACACTATTTGCTTATTTGTTTCATACTAGGAATGCATACAGCACTACCAAAGGGATGTAAGAAAAAAAAAAAAAGTGGGAGTTATGCTTTTACAGTGAGAGACATGGTTTATGGGAATAGAGAACAAGCCAAAAAGTAGTGTGGGCAAATGGAGCCAAAATACTGATAATGGGACTGTGAGACTCAGCTGGCATGACAGCTCACTACACATGATGAGCATGATGCTCTTATAGAACTTCATTGAAGTCTAAGTCTTTTCATTGATTTCCAATGGTTTTGTTCCTTCTTAAAAAAGTGAGTGACCTCCAAGGTACACAAGTAACAAAACATAGGAACTGATCCAAAACTCAGGTTTCCCATGTTACTGGTATCTTTCTGCTGTGCTGCAGGTCTAAAATATGTAAGTCAGCCTAGAAATCTAAATTAAGGTTATTCTTGTTTTCAAGTATTTTTTCGCAAACCAACTTCTTTATTGAAGATTGGGTTTTGGTAGTTTTTTTCATTACTGATATGTTTTTGCATTGCTGTTTGTTGTCACATTTTTGCATGGTCTTGCTCCTTATATAAAAGGAGCGATCAACCATCAATGAAAGGACAAGTCAAAAAGAAAGAAAACCCAAGTCCTTGAAACAAAAAAGTGTAACATACCTTAGGATGCTGGGTATGGAAGGATTACTCTCAGCCACCAGTTTTCCCTTGGAGGATGAAGTAGTGTTAGTTCAGACATAGAGGTGAATATTACCCCATGCAGATTTATGTGAATTTGGCCATGTATTATTTTCTGCATTGTGATTTCTGCATTGTGATTGCTTCTACACCTTCTCCCATCATACAAAAATACGCGTGCAATTAAGCCATAACAAAAATTTATCAAATAAAAAGAAATGTAAAAGAAAACAGGTGATTAAGAGGTTTAAATATGTGCTTGGACATTTATATGAATAATAGAAATTATTCAGTAGTTATGGGTACATAAAAATTTCAAAATGTGTCAGTTGTGGCACTAACTGAAGAAAAAGGTACACTTTTTCAGCAGGTGCTCATGTTCGTAAGGTTTTTTTTAAAGCCTACTTGAATATATATAATCTAAATCTAATTTTTTTATCACTAGTACAAGAGTGTTAACTGTATGTAGAAAAATCACAGAATATATGATTTCCAATGTGTAAGAATACAAAACTAATGATAAGCTTTTTAAATTAAGCTTCCTTAGGAAAGCAGGATTGGCATTACAGAGGGAATAGATTATAATCAGCATGTGATGGCATGCTAATATGATGACATTCTTTTCACAGGTAGCTCAAGTGATCATTTTTTCTTGAAATAATACAGAGATTAAAAAAAAGACAATTGAAGGTATTAAATTGATTGTTTCTAGCTTTGGCACTAGAGAGGGAGTAATTTGGCCTGCTTTTAAAAAAAAAAAAAAAAAAAGGAGAAATTCTGGTTATTCTTAAAATACTTATGATACAAATTTGCTTATGACTATGACTCAAGCTTAAAAAGGTTTACTTACTATAAATACTCACAAATCATGTAGTAGAGAGATCATCTATTGTAATAATACCATTTAAGACTGATATTGTGCTTTCATTGCATACAGTTTAGGTCATGTATTAGACAATTTTTTATGGAGCTGACAAAGCCTTTTTAATTCAGTTGACATGTGCAAACTCTTCTCTTTGTGTGTCCCAACTTTAGTTCCAGAGGTCAGTTCTTTACAGAGAGAAGAAGCTATAAAGCTGCAAATAAAAAAATATGTTATAAATGATATTCCAAAATCATCTTAAATAATGTCATCACAACAGACATTCAAGGAGCCTTATTTGCTTTATTTTAAGGGAGTAAAATACTAAAGGTTGTGCAATTTCACTGTCAAATCTGTTCAACAATAAAATAATTTCCTTGGTGTTTGCTCTGATTACTCCATTACAGTGTGCCAGCAGGAAGTGTTTTGTTTCTGCTCCTTTACAGCAGTTCCTGACTTTAGGCATATGTCAAGAAGCTATAGGCAACATTTCTAAGAAACCTTATAAAGGTAAGCCTAGTATGCCTAGTTATGTACAAATACATAAGTACAAAGTAAACAGTAAAGAAAACTATAGCAATGAACTTTAATGAGTATTTCAGTAATAGCAAGTTGCTTACTGGGAAGAAATTACTAATATTAAAGAGGAAAGCTGGTGAACCATTGCTACTGTTTTACTCATATACTGGTAGACCCCAAAGCTCTCTCACAGTGCTATGCACATACAAATCCTGCAACAAATAGTCCTACTGACTACAGTGTCAGAGTTCACATGGTTAACACTTGGAAGAAATTCATCTTAACTCTGTGAAAACCTTGTAGGGACAGCTCCTGAACATTCAGTCCGTATCTCCACACTGCTCATAGTGATGCCTACACAGTGTTTATGTTCACTGAAACAAATGTAAACAAAGTTGTTTAGTAGCTCTCAGCAGTGAACTATTAATTTGCTGCAGTCTTTATATGATTTGACTTCTAAAGAAAAAGAAAAATAAATTGAAAGGGTATTAAGGTTATACATTTGGAATGAATCCCTTAAAGGATCATGGAATTTCATTTTATTTGCTTGCTTTTGCCAAAATTTTGTGTTTCAATAAAGAGCAAAGCTGTAATTATTAAATTAGCAGCTAAAAATCCTATTCTTTTAAAAGAACCTTGCAATGAAATTATCTGTAAAGAGCATCAGTTTTGGCTGTGTTTTTTTAAAATGTATCAATCTTGAGTTCCAAGTATATAAATCAAGATATTGCATAATAACCCTAGATTTTTTTTTTTTTTTTTTTACTTTTTTAATCTATTGATTTGAAAATTAGCCTGGGCTACTGGTCAGAGCCCTTGGAAATTGTGAATGTCCTTTTTTATAAAACTGAAAAATAAAAAGAACAGTAAATTTTCAGAAATATTACTGTTTCTTTTTCTTTCCTTACAAAACGGCATTTCAAAAAACAAACATAGAATCCATAAAGACAGTTGATTCTATTTGGCTAGCATGAAAATATGGTTTACTAAAACGCAGAGTACAAAACAGGATTCCAAGTGCTCTCAAGTTGAGCAGGTTTATTCCTTCACATAGGAGATGGTTAAATATCAATTAGAAGACAAAAGGCCTCTAAATACCTCTGTTATAAAATGTCTTGCTCCCCACTACTGTTTTACTGCTACGCAGCTTTTAATATTTCTTTATAAATGTTCCATTTGTCTTGAGAATTTGTAACAGGCTCTTTAAGGATTGAAATTGAGATACACAAATCTGATGTTAATTGTTTAATACAGAAAAATGTGAGAGTTAGGACTTTTAGGTCAGACAAGCTACAAGAAAGTTTCTAAAAATTTTGGGAGGGCTTTTCTAGAAAACACAAAGATGACCTTTTCGTTTGTTTATTTTAGTTTATTTCATATTAATCATATTTGCTCCAAATTAATCTTACATTTCAAGTGCAAACAATGATGCTCAAGAGAACTGAAATGAATTTTATCACCATCAAAACCAAAGTTTTAAAATCTTTGCAGGATTTTGAGAACAGATCTCTAAACAAAAGATTAGATTGATAAGTACCCAAAGGAGCCTCCTAGAAGACCTCTCTTCAAGTGCTCTCTTCACGATTTATAAAAAGATTTAAAAAAAAAAAAAAAAAGAAAAAGCAGTGATTTAATGATCTATGTATGTTTATAGGATGAATTCAGTGTGAACAGAAAAGAAACAACAAAATACATTTCTTTTTACTGCTCAGAATGGAAAGCATAGTTTGATCACTAATCTGGCGTAGCTAGCCTTAGGAATAAATTGAATTATCATTAACAATAGACATTACCCGGTACGCTACAATCTAATATACATTCAAAGACAAGATTATCCATTCATTGTATTACAGCTGTGCCTTTCTCATGATTTAAGACAAATGTCTGCAACCATTTCATATCAGTCAGATGTTTGTGGATGGCATCATAAATCTTACTGTGTTGCATTTTTTCCCAGTGCTCAAACACACATGTTGCTGTTTTGTCTATGATACAAGCTATACAGAAATAATGTTTCATCTCATTAAATAAGCAGTAATAGTGTTTCTTTGTAAGAGGAGATTTGATAAGTAAAAAGTCCTGCAGACTGGAATTTTGCTATGTTTTCAACTGAAATGCTTTAATAAGGTTGTTCATAATAAATATTTTGTGCAATACAGGACAGATCTGAGGTATCAGAACATTCTACCCGACAATTTTATTCAAAGCTTTACTTCTCTAGGTGGTTATTTGGAGAGATGACAACACTTGTTTTTTTCCCATGTGAAAAACAATACTTTTCTTTGAGAACTGGGCTGAAATCACAACCCATTCAATAATGGTCACTACTCACCAAGAGACTAAGAAATGATCAGACCCGGGCTTGCCTAAACAACAATTAGTCAGCTTGTTATCCATATAGTATATTTTTCATGGTTTTGAATAGGAAACTACATGAAAAAAGAAAAGCTGCCTGTAAGTAGATCCTGGGGAGGAGGGGGGAGGGGCAGGGGAGGGAAATAATAATTTGGTCATAAGAGAAGTGTTTTTTAGAAGTAGGATGATTGCTTTTGAAGAGTATGTGCAAGTCTAGCATCTGATGCATCTGACAGGGTTTCCCTGGTGGTGTGGATGCTTTTATTTTTCAGATTAATTTAGAGTAGCTTAAACACTTTAAAGAGGAAAATCTGAATCTAATGTAAAACAGAATTCTTACTATTTCAATTCACAAAAACTCCCAAACAGAAACAAACAACAAAAAAACCACCACCTACCTCACTGTAGTTAAACTTATTTTCTTCTTGTGTTTACTCTAAAACTGAAGTTTTAATCATTCTGAAAGGGTTGTGAAGTCTTGTGTTTATGACCATTATGAATAGGAGTGATATTTATACTTACAAATTTCTTTGTGTAGTAGCACACAGCAAGCACACAGTGTGCTGCAGACTGACAACATCTAAGCAGAGTAAGTTGAGACTTCAGTAATGGCGTAGTAATTTGCTTGCTTTTACTGCTACCCCATTCTTGCCAACCCATGCTGTTTTCACATTTTACACATACTCATTGGAAGAGAGATTATCTTTTATGGTATGTCTGCACAGAAATTAGATTCTGAGAGGTACCTCTGGATACAATCTCCATACCTGTTACAAAGAATCACGTTAACTAATTTGAAAGCAGAGGTTTATTTGGTCAATGTACTAAAAACATTTCTAAATGGAAATTTCTGTATTGAAAATGTCAGACAGGAGATGTACAACAGCCGTATCAAAGCTTTTGGCATGGTATAACAAAGTTTTGCAAGGTCTGTACATGTAAAATGATGCCACAAAAAGGGATTGTCTCAAGAAGAGAGGGCTGCAGAAGACACTCCAAGGGATGATTACTGTTTCAGAAGACAAATTCAGAAAGGGTACCTCTCTCTGTAAGTACCCTGGACGGCTCAGGTACTTGGGTAGTTCCATATGAAGGTGAAATCTTTCTCCTTCCTTCCTTCCTTTCCACAGAAGGAAATGGAGGAAGCAGGAAGACCACAGTCCAGCAAGACTGGTTCTTGGATGGATGAAACACCATGACACTGATACCCACTGTAGTTTTCACTAACAAGTCAAGTGTGTCTAGTGCATTAAGTGCAATTAGGTGCATCTAATGAACAAAAAATGCCAAGTTTCTTTACAACAGCAGACAGCTAGGAACTAAGCCTTTAAGGCTGGAAGATATACATCTTAAAGAGAGAAAAGCAAAACCTGGGGAAGTAGAAATTAGTTTCCTATATAAGATGCATCGTGTTTGAACCCACTTTGTGTGTCAAACCAGCTTATGACTAGTTTATCCCACATTCCGTTGGAAGCATATTTTAATTGTATTGAAATGTACTTGGCAAATGGGACCATTAGTGTATTTAATGAAGTGTACACATTCAAATCTGCAGGTGCAAGCTACCTTCATTTTTGTTGCAGGGTAAGAATGTAAGAAAGCTTAACGGTATGTAGAAGATTGATATGTTTCGCTAGACAAAGAATGACCTCTCAGGCTTGTGAAATCTTTCAAAAAGTGATTTAGAATAATAAAGGAATATATGTTCTTGAACATGCCTAATCAGAATCAGTACCAACTATTTAGCTGTTAGCTCCAAAATCCTGTGTTTGATAAGCTATCAGACAGAAAGCTGAATCAATTTTTACTATTGTCTGTCTATTAATGGTTTCCCTACTGATTTTAACTTAATATTTCCTCATCTGTCTGCCTAAACATAAATTTGTTGAAATGTACATTGATTTCTTTGTAAAAATAAGTAAAAGTACAAGCTGTTAATCCACCTTCTGTGACTTTTCCTGCCTTGTTTAAGAGCCATATGTTCCATAGAACCCAACGCTAAGTAAGCATAAAAATACTTTCCCTCCTACAAAAGGATTTTATGTTTGGCAACAATAACCTACTTTTGAAGGAGTATTTCACTGGAAGTCCTAACTAAGTTTAACTATTTAAGTATAGTAATGTACTACACAAAGGCATAGTTACTGTATGCATACATAGAATAGCTATCTATGTAAGTGTAACGTAACTATGTTTAAGTAAGTAAGTCTAGTATCCCCCTTGCCCTCCAACAAGGCAACACCACTTTACATACTACTTTATGAAATTATGGTCTCCTCTATTTCTGTCTGGAAACCCTAGAAGATCCTCATCAGGTAGGTGAAGTTAAAGAACATAGGAAATATGGGTCTAGGACTGGACCTTAAAATTCCCACTCGTCTGCCATGTTGTTTTTTCCATAGTCAAAACTACATGCAAATCCTTCCACAGTTCAGTGTTTAGGTTTTGGTGAAAATGCATACAAATGCATTGCCATGGGTTACATTATCTTTATGTACTTATGTTGGGTCTTTTTGCTTAGCCTAGAAGAAGCATGCTTCTTCTACATGTGTGGAATAGTTTTGTGCTTCGGTTACAGAACACAGTCATAAACACATAAATACATAAATTCCAAAAGCACTGTATTATAGTAATAAAATAATATGAGGTGAAAAACATTTTTTTAATCTTGAATGCTTGAGTTTGGGAAAAAACAACATACACAAATGCATAATGAAAGCTGCAATATAAGTTGCCTGAAAATTTACCTGAGTGATAAAAATGTACTTGGCCAAAAGATATTCTATTATTTCTTCCTAGGCTGAAAAAGATGGTTTAGTATTTTTACTTTTATTTTATTGAAGCTGGTGTTTTAATCCAATGGTTAGGTGAAAACTAATATCAGGAAATGTAATTTATTTAGAAATCAGAACATTAAGATTAATATTTACTAACATTGTCAAAAAATAAGGCTTAAACAATGTTATGCCTTATTTTGGAACTTCAAGGTGGTTTTAGAAAGCTAAATTTTAGACATTGGGATCTGAAACACATCAACTGCAAAAATATTTAATTATAAAGAGAATGCAGGTTGCCAAATTACAGTACAAAGTCAAGGGGTATCCAGGGTATGTGATTCATCTATCAGTCCATTAAAAACAGACAACTCATCCTTGCTAGCACTCTCATGTAGTTTAACCAGAAGAACCAGCAAAGTGATGGCTAAAAGGGTAGGAAATATGCAGATCACCTTGGGAGACTGCACTTTCTCTTGCAATTGAGCGCATTGACACAAAAGACAAAATATACTTCCCTGACTGCAGGGTAGGGAAACCCAGGAACAAGTATTCAGCAAGCTGTACATCTGGAGACTGCTGGGAGAAGTGGCACCAGAAACACAGTGAAATTATAGAGGTGATGAAAATAAAAGAAGAAACTTTATCTGGAGGTTTAGAGGATACTTTAAAGAGTTTGTTGCAGTAAAAAAAAAAAAATTGCAGATGTTCTTGACAAAGAACCAGCCTGAATGAAAAGAACTGTCTTTATTCCTATTCCCAGTCGTTCTGGTTAGTCTATTTGGATTTTTTAGCTTATGTTAAAATACAAATTTATTTTACAGCTTTTAGCCCAAAGATAAAAGTTTACTCAAACCCATCTAAAACTTAGGCTAACTGAGGGTCTTGTCACATGGAGACAGCAGTTTAAGTTACCATGCAACTGAGCCAAGTTCAATCAGTCTGTTTGGGTGGCTACAAACAAATAAAATCAAATAATGACCTCTTCCCTTTCCCTCTTCCAAAGCAAATGTCAAAACACAAAATCAGTATTCCCACTAAAATCTATTTTGGCATTCACTGAGCATGACAAATGATATCTATGACCTATAAATGTAAATTGCCAGACATTCTGGAGATATAAAAAAACCTTCTCAATCTTTCTAATTACTAGCATGACAATACGTACAATTAATTTTCAATTTCAGTGACAGCCTTTAACACTCAAAGTGCTTGTTGTGATCCAGATTAGTCTAGTCTCTTCTTGCAGGGAACAGAACTTCATCTATTAATTTCATTATCAAATCCTTAATTCCTGATTTAGTTCCAACAAATGTTTTAGAAAAATATCTTGACTGAAAACAGGAAAACAACCACTATATTGCTGGGTCATTTGTTTCCAAGTTTAATCTCTCTCACAATTTAGAATTGAGACAAGAATTAGTGTGCTAGCAGAAGTTAAAATTCACATGACTCTTTCATCCTTCATTATAAATGCATTGCTTCGCTATATATGGTCTACGACTTACATAAGATAATAAGATGAAAACTATGTAGCTGAAGTCCAAAACACAAAAAACCCCAACAACAAACAAATAAAAACCCCCAAAAGCCAACCAAACAAAAAAACTTCAGAGTACATAGTGCCATTAGCTGGAGACCACTCTAGCTGTTAGTCACCTCACTGATGGAGAGCTTTGCAAAGCAGCACACAGAATTTTTGTCCATAAGCTGATGTGGGACCTAATGCAGCTCACTTCCAAAGTTGAAGAGGTTTAAATATTTCTAAATTTATACTGAAAGGAGATGAAATTAAGGCTAACTATAAGCTGTTAGCATGTAAATTATTTACAGTACTGGAAAAATCTTGCCTTATTCATATGTAACACCAGAAACTACATAGATGACTCAAAATAATCCATCTGTATCAGTGAAATATACTCCAAATTAAAAGCATACATGAGACAGAACACGACTGCAACTGTTATGGCCCTGAGGGCACTACCAGCCCTGACTGTCCCATTTGGTCGGGAGCAGCCAGCCTCACCGGTGCACCAGTCACCACATGTCACTCAGTGGGGGTTCTCTTCCCCACAGGAGAATCCTGTGGCAGGAGAGAGAATCCACCTCTGGTCAAAAATGGCTGACCTCTTTTTCTTCATTATGTCCCTGTTCTTTCACCAAGGAAGAAAGGCTACAGGCTGGAGACCATGATTGTTGTGGAAGTCCTGGACGGTTCTGCCACATTTTAAAATTAATCGTCTATCTTGGATTTTTTAGCCCCTGTCATTTTCCTCCATTCTTGGCCTTATCCTAGACGAAAAAAGCAAAATAAAAAATGGCATTTGCATTACCAATACACAAACAGATTCTGCTGTTGTTTCACCTTCCCAAATATTCCTGTCCTTCCTCACATCTTCCTCCAGAAGTGGAAATTGTGCTTGTCATGCTTGAAAAATTACTAACCATCCCTCTTGGTCCCTTCCCCCACCCAAAAACCAAACCAAACCAAGCCAAAAGAAAAAAATAAAATCCAAAAAGAAAAAAAAAACCCAAACCAGCAAACCAGAACTGCAACACAGAGAAGGAATAGCTTCATTCCCCACTAAATGCATCTTGATCCACAGCTCCAGAGAAGCACTTTGCTGCCTCTTGGCCATTCGCACGGCAACACCTGTTGCTGGCCAGGCCATTGCCCTTACTATTAAGCATTCACTGATGTGTTAGTCTGCTGCATTGAGGAGGCCTTGTAATTATAGGGAAACGTCCAAGGGAACATGATTCAACTCTTTTCATGGAAATAACTGCAGACTTATGTTGTTACTGTCATAAAATAGAGTTTGTTACTAGTACAGATGCACATACCCTAGTCGTATGGAATAAGACACTCAGTACTTGCCGGTTATGCAAAAATGCACAGCCTTCAAACTTCTGCATGGACACATGGTGAGCAGGAGACTATTGAAAATATTTGCTATGTAGGTAGACAATTCTGTGTTTGAATTAAAGCAGGATGCACCATGCACCTCTTCAGAATTAGCTATGTTATTATTCCTTTGCCAGTAAGGAACCATCCCATTTATTTACATGCTAAATTCTGAAAGATATCCTGCCCTTCTTTTCAAAGACTTTAGTTGGATTTAAAATACAGTGGGAGTTCTAATTCACCCATGGGAGAGGAGGGAATCTGCAAACCAAAGTAAACAATCTTCTCCAGGTCACGTGTACAATATTTGTGAATTTCTTTTTCATGTCATCCAAACCCAGGATTAGGGATGCACCAAGAACAAACAGCTAAAACCGTGCAGGAAATACATTTACTATCACTGGGCCAGACTCTTTTCATGTGTAAATCAGGTTAGTGCCAAATAGTCAAAGAAGCTGTACCAATTTGCAACAAATGAATGTCTCACTTTATTCTAGGTTAGGAGCAAGGTCATTAATATCTTTTCAGATTTATATTTGAAATCAGACAGATATTTTTAAAAGCTTATTATCCATTAAAACCTTGCTGACATCTTTCTGTAGATGCTTTGCTATTAATGCACAGTTGCAACAGGTTGTCTGTGCATTAGGGTGAGTGATAATCAAAGGCAGATGTCAGTAAGGGACAACTCACCATTTCCAAGCGTAAAAGACAGACTATAAAACCAAAATGTTCTTTTCTTTCCTAAAAATGTACAATGCTTGTACAATCACAAGTCTTGCATAAACGTTAAATGACAAAAGCAAACCAAACTTTTACAGCTGTATTTCTAAAATCAAGAGCAGGAAAGCTAATATGGTTCCTTTTGATTCTGAGTATCATAGGAGGGAGGGGTATGGAACTTCTGCATCTTCAGTTAGCACAGTGTCTTTCCTTGAAGTCTTGTCTTTAAATATATCTTGCAATCTGACCCAGACTGCTCAACTTTCTCCACCGTGCTTGAAAAAACCAAACTGAGAAAGACTGTATTTAATATCTATCACAATGGCATTTCACAGATCTTCCACAGCAATTAAGCACCTAACTACCCTTAAACATCTGCGGTTGAAAAGCTTGAGAAAAATGTAACCAGAAAAAGACCCTGAAGTAATCAGATAATGGCAGGACAAAAAACACAGACTGAAGGTATTCACATATTCATGAATATGAACAAATTACACCAGCATAATCCAGTGGAGAGCACATAATGGCACTCTTCTTCATAGCTGGAAGCTTGGCAAGAAATAAACAGCTTCACTAATTGATGTCCTTCAGATACCTTCTTTGTGCTAGGTGAATTCAACACAGTACAATGTCTTGAAACACAGAACTACAGCATATAAAAATAATATGCAACTAGTTGTAAACTAGCTAGTAAAGTGTTAATTGTACTTATCTTCTTGTAGAGGCACTCTGTCCATGTATACAGTTCCTCCAAGGGCCTAGGCTGCTCTTCTAACATGTAACTAAACCATGTCAATAGTATGGGCCGTATCATTCATGTGCTAGATAATACCTTGTAAGAATAAACCTCTTGGTCTGTGTGGTTGAGATGCTTCACCTCAATTCTCTAATATCATCTAAACAACTCTTCACAGTCTTCAGCCGTATAACGCAACAGACGTGTTTAATGGTAGCCCGCACAATTCATGCCTTGCTTCTCCTATGGCTTCTCCTCCTGATATGCCACTGCTCACTTTTAGTGTTTGCCACTAGAACTTACTCACTTTTCCATAGCTGTCTACTGCCTTTAGTCTTTTCTATATTTATTGATCCAACTCTTTGTTCCAGGGAATTTCCACTCTGCTTTTCAGGGCCATCTATTACACTCTAGATCTTCTCATCTTTCCATCACCCAAACAATTTTATTTATTTTTAAAGTGGAATCAGTTATTTCTATTCTCACATATATATATACACATACATATTCTCACCAAATCTATTGATCTGCTACTCTGACTTTTTTTTCTTCTAAAATTTTGTTCTTACATTTAAATTTTAGTTATTCTTTTGTTTTGTTTTAGTCTAACCCAACAATTCGGAGTACATAGGCTTTTATAAGAGTTCAGACTTTGCTACAGGGAAATAATACACAGTTGTCACCAGGACAATTTGTGCTTATTTTATTCTCAGTAATTTTTTGGGGGGGCTGTCAAAATTAGAATGAGGACAGACAGAAATACAGCATTTTTGTTTTATGATGATACAACAAAGTATACGGTATGTCTTCTTTCCTTGAATCTACCATTTTTATTGAGAAGAACACAGACTGGCATGCTCAAGTTTCAAAAATACTTCTTCTGCCTTGAGGAAGACAGTATTCTTATCATCTTATCTTAGTGAGGTAAGCTTATGGCTGTAAGTTCCAATTCAAGTTTCAGCAAGTTGCATACAAAATTCTCAATGCACTGTGTTGGGAGCACACTTCTAAGTATGCCTCATATAAAGCTCATACCTCTATTGCCAAAGAGCAGATGGGTAGTAAACTGAAGCATAAAGCATCTGTACTCTGGGCAGCTTATTCAGTTCTAAATAAAGTCTTTATTTTAGCATACAGTTAGAAAATAAATATGAAAAGATTAGCCCATGTGCTGCTGTTACATTAGTAGCTGCGTCTTACAGATATCAATAAAAAGATTACTAAAGTTGAAACTCAGGCCAACATATTTCATGTAGTTAACATTGGAATACTTAAGACAATTATGTGAACAAAACAGAAAAGATGTCATTTTATCTCAAACAGCACTAAATTAATGACTGTTCCATTGTATATCCTAATATCAATGAAGTAAATACACTGAGTCTTATCACAATAGCAGAAGTTAGTAATTCATGATGCACATGGGAAAGAGTAAATTTTAGAAAATGTTTTTATTTTGGACAAGTGCATTACTATTTAGGATGTGAGAAAAGAATTTAGTAGAGGATAGAACAGAGGTAACTTTTTATTTCTCTGTTAAATCATGTTAGCAGTTATTTACAAAAAAATAAATCCTGGAATACTGTACCAAGAGATTTGCAACTTGCTTATTAGACACAATAAAATAACATAATTTGTCCTTCAAGCTAGAAAATAAATCTGGTAACAGGGGGCATCCCAGACTGAACTGTAGACACTAGCTTTCATCATCAACTTCCTTTTCTGAATAAATAAATAGCGTGATTCTTTCTTTTATTATTTTTTTTTAATTTTATTATGTGAGTTAGTTCCCTGCAAGAATAATTCAGAATTAATTTGAGAATAGAGTACTAAAAACAATAAAGTCTGATTTAAGGTAAATTATGTTCATCTTTTTGACCGCTGATTGAACAGACTGAAATCTTATTTGGGTTTGAGTTAGAGATGATACCACCCTCCCCTAAGGAGAATATAAAAGTGAACTGTGCACAGTCAAAGTGCTGTAAATCAAGGGAGATGAGGTGTGTATGCAGTGACTAAGCTGGACAGAGAAATGACGCAACCCTTAAATGTTAACTGATGCCTAGAGAATACAGTATATTTATAGCTGGAAAAATGCCCAGTACTTAATGCTGTTAGGGTTGCTTTACAATGCAACAGGGCAGTACTGGCAGTATGACATGGGATTTTGTTGATGCTACCTCATGATCTTAGAATAAAAATAATGTTTCTGGTTATGGCAATTAAAATTTTATTTATACTGTAATTAAGCACACAGATTAGAGTGGGTACTTTTCCTTCTGGGTTAGACGAAATATTCAAATACTGCAAGGAGCAATGACTGACTTCCACCTCTTCTCTAGCCCCAAGCGCTAAATGTTAAATGCTGGCATCAAGGGGAAACAAACCAATCAACAAAAAACCTGGCTTTAGGTAAATTGCTCTGCAAGGAATATGGGCTTAATTTCCAGGGCTGCAGCAGGAGAAAGATGGATCGGGAGAGAAGATATAGGCTAAAGTGGTAAATTGAGATTACTGAAACTGATTCAGGAGATAATTCAGATAAAAGCGACTTCATGTACTTTTGTATCAGAACTGTTAACTGGACATACGGGGTCAAACAACACAAAGTTACAGACTTACCACAAGGAAATTTCACTTAGCCTGTCAAGGAAGTAATCTGAAATGACACATGACATGATTGTGAAAGTCTGAGCTGAGTTACAATGAAGGTTTCAATATCCCAGTTGGTTATAGAGAAATAAAAATATAAAAAACCTGGCTTGATTTAAAGCTGAACACATCATTCTGAGTTACAAAGAGCAACAGAAAATGATGCAGACTGTGTATAAGACTTTTGTGTGCACTGAACACTATATGTTGCTGAAGAAAGACCCCAGAGGTGACTAAGCTGCTTACAGGTTGCCCAAGGAAGTTGTGAATGCTCCATCCCTGGTGGTGTTCAAGGCCAGGTTGGATGGAGTCTTGGGTGACATGGTTTAGTGCGAGTTGTCCCTGTCCATGGCAGGGGGGTTGGAACTAGATGATCTTAAGGTCTTTTCCAACCCTAACTATTCTATGATTCTATAGACTAGAAGTGGTGACTTCTTCCATACTGTTGCCTAATTTCACAGGAAGTTTGCAAGTAAAATACCATAGGAGTGAACATAAGAGGCAGTGCAGTCCAGCATGTGAAGTCCTTGGCAGCAGTTAAGTGACAGTTGCTTGGTGGCATCAAGGCAGGGCATGAGTTTGTACAGTTATACATATGCATAGCATTATCTAAAGGAATTTTTCTGATGACGCGTCAAGCATGTTTCTGCAATGCAGTCCAGTATCATAAAACAGATGCATATTTACTTACACAGTGCAGGGCTGCATAAAGTAAGTAGCTCAGATCCAAAAGCAGAATAGTTTTATTCAGTCCACACTGATAAAGCTGTGCTGCTTCCATCCCCAGAGCCAGCTTTCTGGTGCTTGCTTCAGGATCTCTGATCTGCGTTATGCTGTAAAATATAAGCATGCTCTTGACTGTCTAGGAAAGTTAGATGACAGGGAAGAAGAGGACTTGAGAAGTTATGTTTTCAACTTGGTGCTCATCTCTATGTATGGATCTAGTCAAGTGAACAGATTTTTGCCTGGCATGATATGTATTGTCCCAAAGTGCTCACAAATTCAGAAATCACCTAAAGTTTCATGTACTCTTTTAATATCTTCACGTGACAGAAAATGTAAAGGCTGATTGCTACCCTTGTTTTGACAGTAATTTCACTATCATTAAAAATAAAGATGCTTTCTCTTCTGCAATATACATTTTTAGCAGTCAGCAGCAAAAAGAATAAGACCCAGGAATACTATTCTTCTCTCAGATTGGGTCTCCCACATCCACCTATCTGGGCCATTTTCCACTGCTGTCATCAATTACAAAGAAATGTGTCTTAAAGTAAACACTGTTGCTTTTAAAGCAATGTACTCAGATCTGGTGCTTTAGTGGGAACCCCTGTTTATGGGATTCTGACAAAGTTAGGGAAATAGTAGCTTACCCAGAAAACCAAATTGCTATTTTAAGAGAAGTAAAGGCCTAGTTTGATGTCATAAGAGTTCCCACTTCCATATGAACTGAACTGTGTGATAAACACATAGAAGCTAATATGGTTAAACACTCTGAACAAAATTCTGAACAAAACTCTGAATGTTACACACCAGGGTGTGTAACATGAAAGCATTGTGCATTTATTCACATTTTGATTATCAAGGGGTGCTGAATTAAAAAAAAATGCTTGGAAACAGTAAGAAATAGCAAACACACAGTTAACTAACATATTTGATTTTAAGTAGAAACAAAACCGATGTGTATCTAACTAGTTTTTTTCTCCTGGGATCCCTACCATTCTTGATGTCAATGGGATTATTTTAAAGGTCACTCTTTAAAGGTCTTTATTTAAAGGTGAGGATACATGCATTTTTTTTATAGGATGTAGGAAATTCCTATATATGTATAGGAAATCATAAGCTCCTAAAAGAAAGAATTATGTTACCTCTGTTGTCTAGAATATGGACACTTACTAAGCTCAGCATAAACCCATACTCATTAAATGCCTTCATATTTTCTTAAGAACGTAAAATATGAGAAGTTTAGGATTAAATAGAACAGTTCACAGGGTATGTAACATACTGATAATTTTTGTAAGTTTCCATCAAATGATCAAAAGCTGTTTCATTAATTAGTTTGACTACCTAAGCCAGAGAATGCTTAATACACCTAGCAACAAGTGTGGCAGCAATAATTTCCAATAGCAGCTTCCTGTGCAAAGGCCGACCATTTCTAAATCAATTAGAATAAACAGAACAGACCTGCTGTCTCTGCAGTTTGTGAGTAGACAAAAGTGTTTCTAGAGAATGATCTGAAAGAATCTTTGAATTATGTAATATTACAGCTCAGGAGTTGTTTGCTTTCTAAACTTCAGAAGAGTATTTTTGTTTTGTGGGGTTTTCATTTCTTGCTATACTTAGCAAAGTTTTGCTTTTTAATTAAAAAAAAAGAGAATATTTGTTAAACATAAAACTTCCAAACCTCTGTTAAATGCTTCAGACATTTTGCTTATCAAAAAGACACAACAGTGAAAAAGCCCTTTCAAACAGTAGGAAGTTTTTGTTGGTGTTGCTTTTTTTTTTAATTTTAAATTTTCTGAAATTTTTATTTCTTTGTAACTGATAACTAGGGAATATGGCTAGAGTGACATCAGGTAGGATATCAGAGTCTATGTGACAGAAAGCTTAACATACATTTAGCACCTCTAACAGTGTAGAAACCAAGCAATCTCTAACACTGCAGTGACAGAAAATAATAAGAAACACCTTAGTGATTCTAAACCTCGATATAGAACTTGCCATATACTAGGACAGTCTCACACTCTTTGAAATTTTAAGTGACAGCCTAGTAAGTCTTCCAAGTTCATGTACAATTGAAGTCTTCTGAATAGTTGAGTGGATGTCAATATGATCAGTTACTTACTTAAATCTATAGATAAAATTTTACATATTGTTGGGATTATTGGAGTAATTGTTGTGTAATCAGTGCCATCCCTCTTCAGTAGATGTTAGTCTCATACTTGCCAAAACATTACAACTTTGAGGAAAGACTTAAAAAACATCTGCAAAAATCCACAGCAGTGGATGTCTATTTCTTATATAGAAAGAGTTCTGCAGAAAAATCATGGAAAGATCCAAATAGTCATCAAAGTGGTATTATTGAAGGGCAAAATACTGAAGGTAGATTGCATCACACTTTATGGAAAGATCTTTGTCACATGTGAATAAAGAAAAGCTTCCCATTGAAACTCCATTGATGTTCTCATTAAAGAAAGGGTTTTTCACCAGGCAGTAATCCAGGCAGTAATATTAAAAGCACCTATGCAAGTTTCTCTGCAGTGAGTTGAAAATTTATATAATAAACTAACTGCAAAACATTTTATCCTATGAATATCTGAAACAGTGTTGCTACTTATTAAAATTTTCTATGACAAACAGATGAGAGAACACAAAGTTCTGAAATATTAATTTCAGGATTTTTTTTTTTTTTCATTGTTAGGAAGCTTACTGCACCCTCATAAAATCTTTAAATTTTATATAGAGATTTTCTATTAATCCAAGGAGTGCATCCCGTCTTTTTTTTTTCTCTTTTTTTTCTTTTTAATTTGTAGTGCATTTAATTACATTTAATCCATCAATTTTTGATTGTATTTTTCTCCCTTGCTAAAAAAACAGAAACAAGCAGATCTCAAAAACCACAGAAAAACCCCCAACAACCCAAACCAAAATAGATAACACTAATGAAGAATGTCCTGAAGCATGAAGCTTCAGAAAAAATACTGAGACTTTGACTTCAAACAGATTGAAATTATGATTGGGAAAACTGTCTACCCTAAAAACAGCTCAACTACTCTGGATACTCAGATCAGGATATAGCCAGGAAAGCTGTTCAGTGTCCCCAGAAATCCTGGTAACAGTTTCAGTCTTCATACACGAAGAGCATATTTAATGGTTCTCCACCATATGAACAAAACTGAGCAGAGTGTTCTGTGCACACTCCTGGCTTGCATTAAGACAGGCATGGCAGAGTACAGGGAAATAAGATGTTTTGTCAATATCATGAGACATAATAGTGCAATTTTTAAAATCTGCATCAACTTAAACCCAAAACTATATTGCAGCAGTAATAAGGCCATTGCAGAAAAGATGTTTCAGAAAGTACAACCAGTTAAGTGAAAATTTATGAGACAGGAACAACTGCCTCAACAGCAAAGCTATACTTTTATGAACATGCTTGAACTATTCTGCTTTAAATGCTAAGTGAGGCTGATTAGTGTAGATAAACAAAAATAAGTGTTTTCAGTAGAACTGATCCACAGCACAGTAAAACCTTTCAGAGGGCATAGCTACAACAGCATGGGCATTGCTAAAACTGACAGAACTTTGTTTTCTGGAAGCTGACCTTCTCAACTATGACAAGGATGTGTACAGTAAAAGCATTTATTTTATCCCAGCCTTCTGACTGTACTGGGGTTTTTTTCCTACTCAAAAAGAAACAGGAGACTGCTGATTGCTCTGGTCTTCTGATGAGTACAATCCAGTAGCCTGCTGCAATTTCAGTTTCCAATGGGAAATGGGTCTGTGCCAACTGCAAATCATCTATGCTGCATGACCAAGAATATTAGTGCAGATGATGGCATCTTAATCTTAATTTGGTAACTGTTTTTCCACATCTAACCAACACCACCTTGAGTTGTCACAAATTAGTTCTGATCCCTTGCATCTTACTAAAACTTCGGATACACATGAAAATAAGGGTGGCAGTTTTGGTGGATTGCTGAAATGGAGATCAATGTAGGACTGTTTTTTTATCCTCTTAGAAGCTTCTTAGCCCGTGCCTGTTTTGAAGCTTTTATATGTAAATATTTATCATGACATGAAAGAAAGTGAAACCTTGAGGAACAGAAAATGAGAAAGCCTTCCAATGCTATCAAGGACACAATGTTTGTCCTCTGACACCTCTGCAGAGCACCCCATGAGGAAGGCATGTAGGCTGTTTGTTCTGTTTGGACAGCTCCAGACCCTCCAGGTTAGGACTGCAATCTTCATACTCAGATTAGCAATCAATAATCAGCAAGGCAAAACTACTTCAGGTGGTTTACCTGGATTTAACTCTTAATTGACCAGATTTAACTTAAAATTGTAGACTTTAGAAAACATGTTTTTCTAAACATTCTTTCCTCCTTGGTTAACCCACTGTTTTGAAAGACAAGGATGAGGTAATGGCTCGGCTCCTCCATCCCCAGGGTAGACAGCCAGATGAATATGAGGTGGCAGTATGCCCAGATAGCCAAGAAGGTCTATGGCATCCTGGCTTGTGTCAGAAATAGCATGGCCAGCAGGACTAGGGAAGTGGTTGTCCCTTTATATTTGGCATTGGTGAGGCCACACCTCGAATACTGTGTTCAGTTCTGGACCCCTCACTACAAGAGAGAAATTAAGGTGCTGGAGCAGGTCCAGAAAAGGGTAACAAAGTTGTTAAAGGGTCCACAGCACAAGTCTTATGAGGCATGGTTGAGGGAACTGGAGTTGTTTATCCTGGAGAAAAGGAGGCTCAATGGAGACCTTATTGCTTTCTACAACTACCTCAAAGGAGGTTGTAGCAAGGTAGGTGTTGGTCTCCCAAGGAATAGGACAAGAAGAAATGGCCTAAAGGTGCACCAGGGGTGATTAGATTGGATATTTTGAAAAATTTCTGCACCAAAAGGGTTGTCAAGCATTGGAACAGGCTGCCCAGGGAAGTGGTTGATTCACCATGCCTGGGGGTAATTAAAAATTTGTGCTTAGGAGCATGGTTTATTGGTAGACCTGGCAGTGCTAGGTTTATAGTTGGACATGATGATCTTAAGCTTCTTTTCCAACCTAAGTAATTCTGTGATTCTAGGTGTCTAGCATGTTGCTAAAGGAAACACTCTGACCTGACTGTAGCCAGACACCACCGAAAAGCACACAAATATAGCTTTTCCCAAGCTCATGTGTACTTACAAAGACCCTGACAGCTGACTGAGAATATTTTTCCCTCAAGAATACGATGGCAGAGTTTTCATAGAAGTGTTTGTGTCATTAAGTACTTTCATTGTTCTCTCATCAATGTTTTGTTAATGCTGTAGACTTGACCCTGCAACCCTTCCTCACTCAAAACTCCCTCTAGCTTTAATCAAAGTAGTCACTAGAAGATGGGCCTATATAGTGGTAAAATCTATTCACAGTTCTGCCATTTTTAAACATCCTTGAAGAATATCCAACTCACTTGGCATGTAAAAATGCAGTATCTGATAAATGTCAAGGACCTCACTATGGTCTATTTTTTTTTTTGTCCAAGGTAAGGAAAGTAATGTCATATGTCCTATACTATTTTAATACTCTGCCTTAGGAAATCCTTAGCTTTTCAAAGAGGCACATGAAATATACATTTTATACATCACAAGACAAACAGATTCAAACCTCCACAGTTAAGGGAGTGGTAACATTGCCATGATTATTACTAAATATTCAAAGGATAATTACTTATTGGCATTTTTTAATTCAGAGCACCACATGACACCGAACAGAAATTTACCAAGGTTTCTAAGTGCTTTGTAAATGATTTTGAGACAGGTTTTATCAGAAGAATATCAAGAAGGAATAGTAAAAAAACAGTTGACTTATAAAAAAGAAAAAAAAACAAACCACAAAAACACTCAAGGAAATCAACTGAATTTATAAAAAAATCCCACTTATTCTGTGGAAATTTACCTGAGGCAAAAGTGGGAGGAAAAAAAATAATCTTGATAGTCATTAATAAGAGAATTTTTTTTAAATAAGCTATTAAAATGAAAAGTAGGGGTGTATATTGAGGGATAGATATAGTCTTTGTGGGGAAAAAAATGCCAACCAAACCAAACCAAACAAAACCACCAACAACAAAACAACGTCCCCCAAACAACCGGTACATGTAATAAAAACAAATTAGCCTAAAACAACTTCATAAACTTCTCCAATAGAAATCTGGATGAATTAGAACTCATAACCTCTGAAATTGCTGCCAAAACTGCTATTTTTATTCCCTTTTATGAAACAGGATTATACAGCCAGATTCCTAATCCCAAAACAAACTTTCCAAGAAAGTGTAAATAAGCATGGTCATTATTTGCATGTTTATATACAGTATCTGCTACTTGTGTTGCCATTTTAGGCAGAGGATTAAGGTCACCTATATGGAAATATGCTAGGTTTTATTTCATGTAATCAGTCTGATGACAAAATCAGCTGAGGTCCGCAAAAATTCTTTCATTCATCCTAGGCAAAATTCTCTTTAGAAGAGAATCAAAGTCACCACTCCTGTAATTAAACACAAAGACACAAAAAACTGCCAGGGGAGTAAATCCTACTGATTAGTCACCATTTCTTTTTGTTTCTGTAAGACTGTAATAACAGCAGTAGCTTTTCCCACAAAAGCACGGATAAGTAGCAATTGACTCTACAGTGCTTTGAAAATGTAAAATAAATGTAAGTAAATTGTGAAAGAAACAGATTATTTTACTCCACTGCCCAGGGAATTATCCTTTCCCACAGAAAAACCCAAAACCTTCACAGATCCTTTTCACTAAGCAGTTGCACATGCATTCAGCATCTAATGGGCAAATGGAAGGACAACAATATCAGGAATTTTTGGAAATTGGGAAAATAAAGTATTCCACAAATATTATCCTTTCATTTTGGTGTGTGAATGGTAGCAAAGCTGTTTTACACAGTAAGAATCATTATTCCTTTGAGATTCATGTTGTCCGAAACATAATCAAGATTGAGATTTTACAGATTGAAAAAGTAATAAATTTCTTGGGGGCACATAAATTGAAAGTTATGAAGAAAGGGAAAATATATAAGGTAGTTTGGCAAAAGAACAGACTAAAGAAATAATCAGATGTATAATGTCTCAGGAAAGAAAAAAAATAAAGCTTTCTTAAATGCATTTAAGTCCAAGGTTAGTGAAAATACCACAGTGAGGTACCCTGAGAATGAGATTTCTGATGGAACCTGTTCGTTCCCTTAAAATGTATTTAAAATTCAAATTTGATTCTTTATTCCAACTGATTATTTAATGGATAATATTTTCATTAGTTCATGGTTTCTGTAATGCCATCCTCCTTTTCTGATCTCAAAAAACTCCCTTTTAAATTCCAAAGAAAATTATCCTGTTCAAGCAGAAATCATAAGGACTGGTATTGTCAAATGCGTCAAACAAACTTAACTGCTTTTCTTCTCACAGAATATTCTACCCAGGTTTTCTTGTGTGCTACTGAGATGCTGATTTTTTCTTCCACTTCAGCAATGCAGAACCTTTACTGCCTATTTAATATTTTTTTCCTAAGAAGTACCCTTGCTTTTGCTGAAATGCTGTTCGTAGTTTTGTGGCAAGTGCATTGTAAACTCATAAATAAATGGACAACCAATTTGGCATCCACGGTGAAAATCTTTCCTAAAGCTCAGTTTTGCTACAGAGGTGCACAGCTGGTGCTTCATGATTGCTCATTCTTAGAGCATTCATGAATATCTCTGTTGCTCTATGTTTTCTGTTTTTCTTTTAAAACTATATATAGTTCAAAGTAAAGAAAAAAACTTTTTTTTTTCTTTTTTTTTTTGGGTCCAGCACAGCTTCAAACAATTTTTGAGGAGGACTCATGCAGCACTAACAAATACTGAATAATATCCTTAAATCTAAACATCAACATACGTGCAGTTTATTTATTTTATGCCTGTAAGGTAGATAATTTCTGTTCTAAGGGCAGCGCATGTTGAAAGATTTGAAAATAATAATAATTAAAAAAAGAAAATGTTGAACAGCACCGAGTTTCACTTGTATATAGTTGCTTTTGCTATTCTTGCCACAGGCCAATTCTGAAGAAGCTCCTTTCCAGTGATGCACCGAATAATACGCAAAGTGCTCTGGGATGAAAGGTGCTGTATAAATTCAAAAGCATTATGAAGCATTATTGCCACACGACTTTTTAAAAGCCAAATGCTGTTATCTCTTCTCACTTGGCACATATCATTCAAATTAACCCAGCTTTTACCTTTTCATGTTGCTTCTGTTCTGCTGTTGGAAAAATCTGTATCACAGTTCTTGAGAGCTGACTGTTTGTTGAAACACTATAAATGAGGTCTTGTATTTCATTCCTTTACCCTAAAGCAGGGTCAGCTGTACCTAGAAAATTCTTGACAGATACTGCTCTCCAATCTCTTTCTAAAGGTCTTGAATGATAGAGAATTAGCAGTCTCTGCAGACATGGCTTTATTTTCTATTCGTTCTATTTTCTTCACTAATTCCTGTTACATAAATTGAACTGTGCTTGCTGCAATATAAAGCTATTATTTGTGCTCCTAATGAAGTCTGTTAAGTAGCTACAAATATTAAGTGGACAATTTGTATGATACCACTATGTTTCTTTCTCTAGTTTGCTGTTATTAAGAATACATTAAAGTGTTCAGCAAAGGAATCAAATACTCTGGGGTCCTGTCTTCTAAATTAAGGTCCATTTTAAAGTTTATTCATCCCATGTATAAATAATAACACAGGATTTTCAAAGTCTGGAGACCTGTCTCTGTGATTCTCGTTTGCCAAAAGTGAAGACTTCCTTTTTATTGCTTGTTGGAACACGTGCTAACATTTGCTGGTTTACAGAGTTGCCACATCAGAGAAAAATACCATATTGTTCTCAAATTACCTTAAATCACAACTGGCACCCCTCAGTAAAGAATATATCTGGACATTGCATGCTTTACTAATGCATTAAGAACACGCACAGTGGAAAAAAAAATCCAAACCAGTGGAGCTTATGGCTACTTCCTGATGATCCCAAGCATACCTATGACAACTAGCAACTCTGGTGCTCATGGTGAATGATTACTTACTTCCTCTTCCAAGCCATCCCTCAGGATCTTATTGCCTGGTACTGCTCAGCTGTGAGCCCAACTTCCCTTGCATGCCCACACAGTAGAGAAGCAGCAGGTACTACTGGCTTCTGCTCTGCACTGAGGTGCCCAGAGGTGTCTCTCAGGGACCCAGCGGAGCTTCCTAGGGCTGTTTGCTCCCTGAACACCTACAGGTTTACCAGGATCTTGTCCCTCGCTCGATTCAAATCAGGAATTGATTGCCCTTCAGTAATAGCAAACCAAAGGCCTTAGAAAAGGGTAGGGTGGGAGATGAGGAGGGAGAAAAGAGCCCAAGCATCTTTTGTTGATATGTTTGTGGATATTTGAAGGTCTTAGAAAGATTTACAAGCTTCAGATCGTATTTTCTATTTTTATTTAGAGGAATGTTTTCTTATTTGTAACATGCTACCATGCATTGCAGAAAATGCTGCAGGGTTAAGCTTGAGAATATTCTTCCCTTCTAGTTATTTTCAAATATCAATAAATATTTTATGTTCCATATAAGATAGTCAGTAGCACTTTTCAAACCACTTTGAAGTTAACAGGCATTTAAGAAGTTATTCAGTTTAGCTTTTTTTTCCCCCACTTAATTTTAAGCTTTTATTTTGGCAGTGGATAAAATACCTGAATTAAAAGATTCAGATTGGGAAGATTACATTGTCTTTAATCAGTAAGACTAAAAAAACCCTAATATCCGAAAATTGAGACACTACTATCAGAGAAATAAAAAAGAGGAATAATGATCCAGGTACCAACGTCAAAAAGTTACCTAATCTTTTGTTGTAGATGGGCAGCTTGTGAAAATAAATTTAGACACTGAGAAAGAGTTAAAATAGAATTGTGGCAGTGGTGTTTTTATTCCTTTAAAAAGCAGTCTTGAGAGATCATGAAGAAAAATACTTAAGTATGTAGCCTATGTCAAATTAGCATTTTTAGTTCATAGAGTTAGCTATATAGCACAAGTGTGTGTGCATGCATAAAAATTCCTCAGTTACGTTATTACTAGTTATGTTATTACTGATATAACTATAATTTAAACTTCTCAAATGGAGCATGAATATAGAGAAATACATTGCTTAATAGGCAGGAAATCAGTATGTCAGAGTCCAACACTCCCTGACCAGGTTAATTTAGATATTCTATGAGTGGAGGGTGTAATGTTGAATATCACATTTATTTGAAGACAGTTGATGTTACATGGGATTTCTGATTTAGCAGAATGATGATACAAAATATACTGAAACCATAATACAATCGTAAGTTGCACTTGGCAAAAAATTGCAATTGCATTACATAGTTCAATCACAATACCAATGTAGTCTCAATTACTGGTCTCTGTAATATGCTTATCATCATGCTGGGTGTCCCCAGCTGCTGGGAAGGAAAAAGTCAGCTCATGCCCATTGCTCTCTTTGAAATACTTCTGTTAGGTGATTGGTTTTTATCGCCTGTCTTGGGCTGAACCACATACGCACTTCCCCTGTGCTGATCTGTCTAACTCTAGGAGACATTCAGAGTTCTTTAGTGGACTTAGGGAGAATCATTTACACCACTGAAATGTTGATAGCTGATTATCTAAAACAAAGGCCACCCTCTGGTCCGGATTGTGTTGAGACAAAGTCAGCTTCTGTACAACAGCAGTGGTCAGTCACACTCTGCACTATTCCCTGAGCTTCACAGGCACATCCTCCTTTTCCATCTGATCTGAGCATCCTCCCTGTCCATCTCATCTGAGCCTTTTTCCACTGCAGAATTATTGGTCAGTGATACAGTGACATAAAGAATCTTTACTAATAATATTTTTGACTCTGAAAATCAGAAATCTCAAGTCTTTCAACATGCATTCTTCCTTCTGAACTTAATATTTTTGGATTACGGATCAGGAATAAGTTGATCAAATGGTTCCAGATAAAAATTTGAAAGACTGATGAAAGAAGATAGACATTACACGAACTGCCTTGTCATGGGTTCATTAAAATCTTATTTAAATGATGAGGTGGTCTAGAACTTTACCTTTATTTTATCTACTAGTTCCAGAATTTTTTTTTTTTTTTTACTACTGTTTACATAACAGTCGTTTTACTCAGAGCCAAATCCTAAGGTTTTCATGTACTTTTCAAAAAGGGTTGGCTAAGAAATCTCTATAAAAGCTGTGAGGCACATCTTACATTCTGTGAATGGTAACTTATCCATCACAAATATCAGTGGTACAGTTAAAAGTACATTGAACATTCACATAGGTTGGATTTTACCCTTATATGGAAAGTCAGTATTAGAACCAGTGTGCTACTGCAAGGCTGTTTAATTCCAAGACTCTGAGGACAATGTCTAGATGACTGTTGTAGAATATGAAAGGTCAACTCCATCTACTCTTCCCTCTATGAAAAGAGGTTTCGGTCTCTCACCACCCACAGATTTTTCAATGTTTCGTCTTTTTTATTGCTTAGCCTAGCTTATGTACGCATCCCATAAATCCTAACAGTCAGAAATCAATGCTCGTGTTTCAGTTTTGAAACTGAAGCTTTCATGTTCAGGATCTGGACAAATAATTTGTTGCATTATTTACATCATCCGAAACTGGCCTAAATACAGATGTGCATAAACACATGTATGTATTGATTAGAAGTACATTAGGAGTGAAAAAGACAGGTTCAGTGTGGAGAGTGTAATTGCTCAACAATTAGGTAGTGCCAGAATTGACTGGTGCTTAAATATCTTTTTAGCTGCAACTGCTGTTCTTTATCCTTGCACTTGATAAAGTATCCACGCAATGTCAGAAAAAGTTCTGCCTAGATATAATTAAGACATATTTAAAATACCTTAAAGAAATTAACTTTTTCCTTTTATTCTCACAGTTCAGCAGCTGCTTTGGCTTCATGCATCTATCCTCACCCCCGCCCCCAAATTCATGTCATTGTGTCAGGTCTGAGACAAAGAAAGAGAAGCATATCTAAATACATGGATGTCAAGGGAGTGATTTACCTAGCAACAGTAACTATGTGAAAGTTTTTCAGAAATGTCTTCCTGTGCATGTGATGGTACCTTAATGGCTTGGATTTTAGAGCATTGAAGAAATCGCTGGGAGGATTCTAGGCAAGCTAAGCACCAAATGATATGCAATGCACATACATTCCGGGAACTATAATGCCATTAGTGCACAAGGGAATTTATACACATCCTTTCCATTAATACTACAAGCATTTTGGCTCATAAATCCATAGTTAGAAAAACATTATTTTACCCTGTGCTACCTTAGCTGTAACAAATATATGAACAGACGAAATATGTTAGAATAAATGTTTCTGAGCTGTAATAGCCATCATTTTTTAAAAGCGAACCACCACATAAAGAACTATCTGAACTGTTACAATAACCCTGAGACCAAGAAAAGACAAAAAGCTGAGATGGCACTATGATATATAACTATATAACTATATAACTATATAACTATATAACTATATAACTGCTGTGTCAGTAATGGTTACTGTGGACAGATGACCCAGGGGATCAAACACCGAAGTATGTAGTGAACAGGTATGTCTTAGGCAACTACATTTGATAGATCCTACTGAAAGAAAATTGTGTTCACATCAATTCAGCACAGTAACAAGAGAGCATAGATTAAAATAATGTAAATCCAGAATAATCCAACTGAGAACTTAATCAAAATCACTGTATGTAAGGATCTACACATTTGAATTCAACATATGATGTAAAGCAGAATCTCCAGGTGAGATCATAGCTCTCCAAAAAACATAGCTTTTCTGTTCCACCCTGTCTCCCCTCTTCCCACACACATTTGCCCTCCATTTCTGTAAATTCAGTGTCTTTCAAAAACATACTGCAGCCTGAGTCATCAGACCTTTGACAAAGAGACCCTGTAGTGAGTCCCCAATTAAGACTAGAAAGGTTAAACAGAAAAAAGTGCTTTTATTATAGGAAAGTAATTATTTTTTTTAAATAGGGAAAGTTCAATTTAGATCAGACTAAACAGAAATAAAGAAGGGTTTATACCTAACCCTCTCCATGATGTTTCTGCTTCCAGGTGTGGTTTTAGGCAACTTAATTATTTTCCGAACTGTAGCAAACTCAGCTGCTTGGTCCTAGCCTTCAGACTACTTGCTGCTCCCCTGAGGAAGATCCTTCTTCTCTCCTTTGCCTGCTGCATACTGCAGGCCCTAATGCTTTTGCTCCCAATGGACAAACTCAATTGGCTCCCAGGAACTGTCCCTGTCCTCTGAGCCAGTCTTCCAGAAACTCACAGAGAACAAAGAGCCCAAAACATAGAGTTGCTCACACGAATGATCATAGCAATGTTTTCTTTGCTTCTTCTTTTGAGGTACCATTTCTTCTCTCAATATTTCTTCTGTCTTATCCTCTGCTATAGCTCTGGGGCTTCTTCAACATGGCTTATCAAAACCATTCCTATGTCTCTACCTTTTCCACACTGTATTTCTTCAGCTTTGAGTCTTTTGTAATGTTTCACTCCTCCTCTTCCCTAACAATGATTCTGACTATTCATCTTTCACCTTCCTAACTCTTCAGGTCTGAAAAGGTATCACCAATGAAGTTCCTCTGCCTCAACTGTTTGCCTTGTACTGAAGAAGACAAAAGGAGAGGCAACCTCTGTTCTACGATCTTGATTTTTTCACTGTTTAGACAAGATTCTTACCAGGACAGAGAATTGCCAGCTCTGGTTGAGAAATATTCTAATTTCAAACTTAATATAGAAATATAGAAAATAATAGCCACTGATGCCGTGCTTCTCCATTGAACTGTGTGTTTGTAGATAGCATGAAAAGTCAGTTTTCATGAAGTCCCAGATCTTGAAAGGTGTGGTATATTTTGCAAAGGCTAATGGGAAACCCATTTATGCAATACTATTTCTGGAGTACAGTTTAGAGAAACATGAATAAGTCTATTCTGTATTCTCCGTGCATCTACTTCTTATGGTATGAATATTAGTTACCAAAAAACTCCCAAAACCAAAAAGTTGTTAGTTAAAAAAACAACTACCGCACTGTAATTATTCAAAGATTTATTTTCTTCATGATCAGTGTATGCTAGCTGTGCATTTCATTTTACTTTAATTTTTTGTCAGATATTGGAAAGAACTGTAGCCTGTTATATTCCCTTTCACGTACCCATCACTCAATTTATAATAAAAATTCCAGTGCACATCAAAAAATACAACCTGTTATAGAAATTCATTGTGACAGGTTTAAACTGTGTGGAATTTTACAGTATTTGTAAAACTCTTAAAGTCATGTATTTCATTTCCAGTAAAATGACTTCTTTCCAAATTACAGTGAGTCTACTTATACATCTCATCGATACTATAAAGGGTATGTTTACAAAAGTATCTGGGCAAAAACCAGATCGTATACTTTTATAAAATGAAATTTTTTAAACTTGCATGACATTTATGACACATATTTGTTGCATTGCCAAATGGCTTTTCTCATGATTGGTTACCAATTTATGTATGCATTTGTGTGATTTAGTAGTGTTTAATGTTTGTTGTTAGCTTTCAGTGGATATACTTTCCAAGAGAAAATATTTTGTTTAAGTCATTAAAATATGGCCTATGTGTATTTTCTATTAAATCTATTGTGCAAGCTTATAATTTAGAAATATACTATTAATTTTAATAATTATATACAATTAACATTTATATACATTTATACATTATTATATTTTATATATCATATACATTATATAGTATATTAAATAATTATATAATTATTTATTTTAAATTATAATTATATATAATTATAAAAATTACATATATTTATATATGTTTATATTCTTATATTTATAAAATTTATAATTATAATTATATAACATAAAGTATATATTATATATTATATATTATCATATATTATAGACATATATATTTATTATATTAATATTAATATAATTATTAGTATATGGTTGAGATCTTCATATTCCCAGACTAGAAACCACAAAACACAGTAAAGTGGGTGAAGGTTTGTCCACAACCGTACAGGAAAACCCACCTGTTTGCTAAGATGTAATTGCTGTCATAGGAGTCAGCTATTACTTCAGCATTATGCAGTTTCAAGTTACCCCCTCCCGTGAGAGTAATTGTGGTACGGGTATTTTCCTTATAGGGGGTTACAGTGTTGAAATGTAATATGAGTAGCAAAATAATTCTTGTATATAACTATCAGTCCTTTTTATCAGGATGATACAACTGGTTTGATAAGCCTTTGTATATTATAAGAATGATGTTTATTGCCATACACATAGAAAGAGCTGAATGGCTATATTTGACCTCATTCTTACATGGGTTGGTAAACTTAATTACAAGAATTTTTCTCTTTTCATAGTTATACATTCCTCTGTGGGGCTTACAGTTCTCCAACAGTCCTATTTATACTAAAGCTTTTATATAGTCAGCCTCATTACAGAATATTCTTTTAACAGTCAAACACTTTTGATGATACTTCCAGGTATTATTCTGGAAATTCATCTAATAAAAACAATTGTCTGTGGATATAACTTCATGGCACTCTGACAATTACTTAATTGGAACAATTTTTTTTCCCAACATGGTGTTCCATTTAAATGATTTTACTGAATTAAACTGTGAATATCTGGGGAGTGGGAAGGGTACCTTTTGTACCTTCATTTTCAAATTCCTGAATAAGAAATAATAATGTTCAAACCTGCATGAAATGTATTGCACAGTATGTGAAACTGACAGATACATTTTTCTATTTTCTCTAATGGATTATGAAGTAGCTGACTTTTTTCCAGAATATTTCCTCCTTACTTGTTTGGCTCAGAAAACCCCCTCATCATCCACACCATGGCTCTGCATGAATTGTCAATAAAGAAATCATCAACTGAGCTGAATATGAGACATAGAGTTCTCTAAAGTCTATAAAACATTAAGTAGCAAAAAAGTTCTACTCTTTTCACTGAAATTAAAGGAAAATGCACATTCTCCTTGATAATATAGGGCTGGCATCCCCTGTGTTTCAGCCATGAGATGATAGTTTCAGTGCAAAGGTTATTAAGCCTGACTGACACTGCAGCAGAGGGAAGCCCTTAAAGTTGGCACAGTCAACTATTCAAGGGTTGGTGTTATAGCATGACTTGGATAAATGGAGTTGAAGAATAAAACAAAACAGAAAAATTACTTTGTTTATCAGGTCATCATTGCCAGTCTGGACTGCTGCAAATGGCACAAAAACAAAACTGTGAACGGTTGCCTCCTGTAAGGTGCTAAGGCATTGCACCTGCTCTGCCATTAATAAGAAAAGATTTTCTCTCCAAAAATACTCTCATTTTGTCTGATTTGTTATAATACTTGTGAAAGTGGAGCACCTAAGACATGGAGAGGCAAAAATAATTTTTAGATTACAAAGTAAAAATTTAACTGAGAAAACTACAAACTTTGAGAGTTTTGGCTGCAAAGCAAGAAAGAAATGTTTCCTGCTTGTGTATTTCAGTTAAGAGACAGTGCTGTCTAGTGCATGCAACTGTAAGAAAACACACAGAACTGGTTCTTCTAAAGTGTCCTGTTCTTCCAGAAAAGTCTGAGATCTAAAGCCAAAGCAAGCTAGGAAAGTCTGGAGCTTTAGGAGGTGCTTACAATTGGCTTTTTGGAATGCAAATGCACATTGCTGGCACATGTCTGGTTTTTTATTCACCAGCACCCCAAGTCCTTCTCTGCAGGGCTGCTTTCAATTCATTCGTCCCCTGGACTGTACTGATGCTTGGAGTTGCCCTGACCTAGGTGCAGGACCTTGCACTTGGACTTGTTGAACCTCGTGAGGTTCAAATGGGCCCTTCAAGCTACATCAGTCATCTGGGTGTCGTCTGCAAACTTGCTGAGGTTGTACTCAATTCCACTGTCTATGTAAGTGATGAAGATATTAAATAGCATTGGTCCCCGTATGGAACCTTGAGGGACACCACTTATGAAGGGCTTTCACTCTGAATGGTGAACACTCTGAATGGTGAAGCAAACTATTAACAAGATGTTCCATAAGATTCGCACATTCTCCAGATGGTCCTGGCTTGATGTGCTGTTGTGATAAACAGCACATATGTCAAGGTTTGTGAACACAGCCACCATAATTATTGAGTTAACAAGAGACAGTGATTTACTTTAAATGCTCCCTATCTTTACAGGTATTCATACCCACAGTGGGGTTAGAAACTGACCCTGCTTTAAAGTTATTTGTGATAGAATCAAACTACTGGGTTTTGTGTTTTTAACTTTTTTTTTTTAAATCCATAGATAGAATATCATTTTGTGTTGTCTGAGATATAAACCATTTTCATCAGGGTCTGTGGTTCTGCTTATTTTTTCCTGGAAGTTAAATAAGGCAAAATGTTTTTTGGAAATGAAGTACCATAAGATCAGGAAAACATAGAGATAAATGTACCTATCTGGTAAATAACTTCACGGAAATCTCTGAGAAAGGACTGAAACAACTGATTTTGCCAGCATGCAGATCAAACAGGATATGAAACCTTGATAAGAAGAGGATAAAATTAATATTAAACTAGCTCTTTATCGGACTATATAGTGTAACATTATGGATTAAAATTGAGTGTTAACAATGAAATTTACTGAACTATGTTCTTGCTGATTTTTGAGGGTCACATGACAGTAATTCAACAGCTCTCCATGGTGCACACCTCCAAGATCCTTACAAAAATAAAATAGAAAGAATCAGATCCCATTATCATTAGGTTATAAAAAGAAAAAGATAAAAGAAGGCCAACTGTCTACACTGCAAATTAGAATCAACTCACAAGCAGGTCAGGACACAGCTGCACTTTAATCAAATTCTGTACAGTTCATGTTTGTATTGTTGACAAATCCTAATTGTAATGAAATACTATTTGTTACCTGCTGTTGAATTTTTCTGTTGTAATGACTATAGTGATTTGAGCCGACTGAGCTTATAATTCATTTTCTGGGCTAAGACTGAAAAATTAAAAGTGAAAGCAATAGAAGAGACATGGAAAAGAGGGCAAGTATAGGAGGGGAGCAAAGAAAGATGTTGAAAAGTCCTTTGAATCTTTTCTTTACTTCTAGCAGAGCATGTCAGTTCAGCATCAGATTGTTATCCAAAGGCACTTTTAAAACTGCAATGCAAACTAAAAATGGCACATTGCTGATCACATTATTGTCTCTTGAAAACCATTGATATTAATTATTAATAATATCATTAATACAGTTTTTTAGTTATGTAATCACTGCAAATTTACTGGGATCACTGCAAAGATGTGTATCTTGTCTGTTTCTTTGACTCTTGGTCATTAATATGAACTCTGGTTACTTGAACTGGAAAGATTATTTTAATAGTCACTCAGTCATCATTATGATGCTCCAAGACCAATGCGGGAAAACACCATGCAGTGTCTTTTTAAGGCTGGTTACATGCTAAAAAGGAAAAAAAATCATAGCATTGTAGAGCACAAAAGGGTAAAATCTTTCCTAAACCTTCAGAAAGACATTTTCCTATGAATACAAGAATAATCTTATAATTTATGATTGACTTTTATGGGATTCTTTCTCTCAGTTTCATGTATTTTCTCAAGAATTCTGTCATAGATTCTTGCTGCTTTAGAGATTGTTATCAGAATCATAAAAACTAGAAAAATTAAAAAATTGTATAAGATTATAGTGTCAGTTTCTACATGTCCAGAGATTCGGCAGCCGCCTGAAAAAAAAGCATAAAGAAAGAGTATTCCCTACATAATGTCAGTCAGGTTAATGGCAAAGGTATGAGATGAACTACCAGAAAATGGTAGGTTGTAGTCTAATCTTCAATTGACTTAATAAGGGCTTAGAAAAGTTATTTTTTCACATAATGTCACCATCTTACCTAAACCGAGAATGTCCTGTTTGGACTATTACCTCCAGATTACCTGCCCAAAATGAAATTTAATATATTTTGGTCAATCAGTGTTAAGTGCAATCATCAAGTACCTTACAACTTGATTGGATCTTTGTGGTGTCAGTAACTATTTGCAGTGCACAGTGCCAAGTTTCTCAATCAAACAGAGCTGAACTGAAGTGGAAACCTAATGTTTTAAAAACAAGGTAACTACTCTCCAACCTTTAAGTTAGTTAGAAATATTTTTAATATGTTTGAAATCTATTATTACTTTAAGGCAATTCGAACATTTTTTAGATTATGTAATTCAGCATATGACATTTATAACACAGGAAAAGTCAGAATACAGTCAATGCATGTTTATCTGTTCCTAGATCAGATACTACAATTTTCCATTAGTGAGTAGCATGTGAGATCCGCAGTGACAACAAACAGCAGCCAAAACTTTGATTATATGAAAATATCCTTCTGTGTTTCCTGGGCCTGTGAAATGCCTAAATAAATATAGGAAATAATACCACTTATAACTCCTTTTGTTCTTTGTCATAAAAGAAAAAAATAAATAAATAAAAAATGATAGAACATTACAATTTTTTTTATCCAGAAAAATTCCTTTTTAAAGGTGAGTTGCATATCTTGGTGAGAAAGCCAATTATTTATGAAAATAGTATCCTTCTTGGTTAATATAAATAATAAGGTCACCATTCAATATTTTTAATTTTAAAATTTTGTATCATATTAAAACATGTTGCATTTAAATTAGTTCAGATGAAAAAGCTGAAAAAAAAGTGGTTTGGGTTTTGTGCTTTATTTTCCTTCTTTTCCTTTTTAAATTTTGTTCTATATTTCCAATGTGTAAAGAAGGAAGCTGAAGAAGCAATCTGGAAAACAAGGTAAAACTCAAAACTGGAAAAGAACTCTTCTTTTGTGCTCACATTCCTTGGTGACATTTGCTTTTTAAGTGAAATAGAAAAAGAAAGGAAGAAGTGGAAAAAAAACCCCAAACAAAAACTCTGAACAGAAAAAAACTCAGAAAAACAAATCCAAAAGCAAACAGAATGGGCAACAGGAGGCAACCTTAATCACTTAACTGTGAGTTACCTGACCACTACTGATTATTTCTGCTGAAGTTGTAACTCAGCAAACTATTTTAAAACAACAAAAAGAGAAAAATGAGAGTAGGTGTTTACTATATAGCAATGACAAAGGATCACAGAAGATTTACTTGTTGCTAAAAGTAAAATTTTATGACAACAAATGTAATAATCATACCCCCCTTCTTGCTTCTTTGTAGCACTTTTAATAAGACCTTTTTCAGTTGCTTCCTGCCTGACTTTTTGTCACAGTTCTAGAATGTGAAGTTATGTTTTTATGAAAAACAAAACTGGGGAACCAATATGTTGCCAAACCACAATATAGGTTAATGAAAAAAGATTAATTAAAAAAAAAAAAAAAAAGTTTTCAGAGAAAAAAATCAGCTGTGTTCTCTGAGGTTTGGATGCAAATTGAAAGAAGTTTGCATTATCCTTGTTCAGGGTAGAGAGCATCTGAGACAAGAAAAATCATCATGCAATATAACAAATATTAATAAAACCATAACTAAACCTAAATAATGTAAATAATTGATTTTAAACTTCAATACAGGAGACACTGAAGAAAAAAAGAGAATCAAGAATGGAAGAATAAGAAACCTGAGGCAGGAGGAAATAAAAAAGTGATAAAATTACATAAAATTGAAAAAAAAAAGCTCCCAGGATTAAAGAATTAGGAACATACCCTGTAAATAATTAGGCAAATTATTCAAAACTCCTACTCCTGGAGTTTTGAAACATGGGAAAACAGAAAAATGGAAGGAAAAAGACCAACCAACCAACAAAACTTGATTCACAGCTTTCGAGCTTTTCTTTATATTTTACACATACAAACCCACTAAAATTAAAAATATCTCTCCATAATAGGATTTGGACCTACAGTACATAGGTCTAGTCTCTGGACAGTATCCATGGTTTTCATTGCCCTAGAGAACATCAATAAGTTTTCACACACAGTTCATGAAAGCACTCTTTGGAATATATATTTACTATCAGAAAGAACTCACACTCAGGAACATTGATTTATGGCACCAGTCTCACAGTTCTTATTATCAAGTATAAAGTCCTGACAGAGAAAGCCATTTAAATTTTCCTTTGATGATCACTTATCATCTCCATACCTTCTGGTACTACTTTGTCTAAATTTAGAGAGATGCTATATACTTGCGTGAAATTTAGTGGATTTACATCTGCGTGACTGAATAAAAAGTAGATATTATGATTTCCTTTATGTCATAATTTTTACACATAAAAACGTCTCAGATTATTATGCTAACAACTGACTTTGTGTATCACTCCTCCTCTCCCCGTACTGTCTCTGGAGCTGCAAGATACTTATTCACTGTATCTTGTGGGTGCACAGTCAAGGAAAAACTATTCTGTCCTGTAGTCAAGGAAAGAAGCGTTCTGTCATGTAGTTCAAGGAGGTCCACACTTACTTGTCATAGCAGCAGTGGCTTGCATTCCCCAGAGATTTTCCATATGCATATACAGGAGAATGTTTGTTTCTATCTACCTTGTACTTACCATATGATCGCAATCTTAACCCTTTGCCCTGTGAAGTCATCAGAGCAAAAAAGAGCTACAAGAGCAGTTACTCCTCAACTCCTCAGAGAAAATATGACAAAAGCAGATAGAGTTTGTGTAGCAGTCGACATTTGGAACATTTTATTACAACCTGGACTGAAGTGTAAGATGAATCTTTTTATACTGTTTTTGCTTTTTAACCTGAACAAACTTGGAAAAATATAAATGAATAATACACAGTGACTGCTACTCATGAAGGAATTAGAGAACAAGCTGACGTTATATTCTCTCTTTGGGTCATGACCCTGAAATTCTCTTTTGATCTGTAAAACAACATTTATGCGGTGAACTTGCACCTTACGACCCATGACATGATTTTATTTTTCTAATAATAAATTGTTTTGAACTAAAAGCAAAGCAAGTTTCAGAGTTATAGAAGAGTTACACAAGAGTATGAATTTTGAAGGCTCAATACCAAGATTTTGAATCCAACATTATTATATTGAAAATTTATTACTTGTTTTTAGCTGATGTCATAACTTGATGTGGGGCAACCAGTATGGTTTCTGAATGCTGCTGTATTATGTCTTGCATGCTATTGCCTGTCTAATCAGGCAAGTCTTTACGTGAAAACAGGCCTAGTAAAAAGCTAGGTGTCTGCTCTCTTTTACTTTGTGGTGTGTCTTATATATATATCTTCTTTCTTGCTTCCATAGGTAAATTTGCATTATGGTTAAGCAAAATCTAATTCTAAATGTTTACTTTGTACCAGCACTTACTATTGGTAAGATCTGATTCAGGGACCCTCACATTTCCCCACTAATTGTGAATAATCTGTATATGATTCATGCAGCTGTGTTGCACACTGCTGTTTAAATAGCACACTGTGTGGGTAGAAGTAAGTGAAAAGTTACATAAAAGAAGGCAAGAACTTAATCCTTTCTGAAAATTGTTCTAGCCACCCTAAGTGGCCAGCTGGCCACAGCAGACTGGGCAGTGACTGACTCAGAGAATTCCTTCTTCAAACGATTTCCATTGTGTTGAAGCTGGGAATAGGCTGCTATCTTCTCTCAGCAGCTTCACAAATTTGCACTGTCTTCACTATGAGATATTTTTAAGGGTTTCAGAATAACTATTTTTCTTGCCCTGTTTCTCTGTCCTGTCTCATTTCATTCTCCTGGCTTCCAGATCAGGCAGTCTTGCAACAGCATGGGTCCCGTTTGAAATAAGTGAATGTATTTCAGCTGTAGCCCTAGCACAGAACAAAATATATGGCTGTTGACTTCTCACTGAATTGACCTGAAAAAGTAGAGCTCTGATGAAGTAGTTAAAAATCTGCTGCAAGTGCTGATGAGAGTCCACACACTACTAGTAGCTCAGTGAAGCACATTTCTGTTGCACTTATTGCAGCCATTTCTAACATTTTCATTATTACTACAGAGGTTCTTCAGATAGGGGGGAGTGAATAGGTAGGTGGGAACCAAGGCTTTTTCCTGTACTCAGACTGTCTCCTCATCTCTTCTGAGAAGTCATCCAATATAACGAAACTGGAGCAATATCCAGGAAAGGGTCCCTGTACTCACTTCAAACCGTAACTATTATAAAAAGGGAACTACCATGAAGTGTGCTGCCTTACACAGTACATAATATTAGCGTAGCATTTGCCCACTGTTTTGCAGTTTAGGTGGTTTGTGAATGGCAAAAATTAAGAATACAAATTTGTCTTTACCATAGAGACGTACTCTGGATAAAAATGAAGACTTCTGTAGTCTTCTTTTCCAACAGCATCAGGAGCAAACTTTATCTCCAATGTAATGTCACAGCTACTGTGTAAACAAGATGGGTGATATTTTAACTCCCTTTTAAAAAAAAAAAAAAGAAAAAGTGAAGCAGATGACACTGAAAATTGAAAGTGGAATTATGCTTGGATATAACAGCTTGAATACCTCTGTAACTTTAGCATGCTTAAGAAGATAATTCCTCAGCTTCAGCAATAAGTTAAAAATGTCCTTGAGTGCTAACAGCAGTAAGTCTGCAACACACATCACTTGAATCTTTTATTATATTGACTTCAGTCTTTGAGAGGACCATGATGTTGGTGAGCTGTTACTACAGAAACAGGTACAGAAATGCTTTTGTATTGTTGTTTTTTTTCTTAGTTCCTTTGAAAACCTTGTGGTGCTGCTGTAGCCAGCTTGTGTGAACTTATGGCGGACTTAGTTTGCTTTAATTGTCAGAAAAGACTGTAAGCTTCAGTTTAGTCTTTGCAAACCCATAGTGTATGGCTGAGTTTAGTGGGTAATTCTCACCGGAATTGTATGTGTCAAGTCTTTCTGTACACTAAAGAAGAAACTTTGCTGGTACCAACATGGTAGAGGAGTGGAAAGGTGCCAGTGGTGAAGTTCAGGCATTTTTCTGTGCTTCGCCAAGGGCTGCTGACAATCAGCTCTTTGTGGATTTGGAATATGGATTGATTGCAGCTATTAGCTAGCCTCAGCCACCACAGCGCACAATGTAGGTTCCTTTATCTCTGCAGAACTTTGTTTTCTACAGACTCTTTTGGGCTCCACTCTTGTAACAAAACCTAGGGTAGCACATACTCATGGAGCCTATCTTACTGTATGTGAACTTGTGTGATTTTGTTACTATGTGTTGAAAAGAGGCAGACACCAGTATCAAGCTTCAGAGACTTCCAAATCTTAACAGACAAAACACTCTTCCACTTCCATCCACACTCAAAGTGAATGTGCTTAAAGCATTGATGTTAAGTGTTTCTTACTCTTAGAATTGTAGAATCATAGAACGGTTTGGGTCGGAAGGAACCTTAAAGATCATCTAGTTCCATCCTCCTACCATGGGCAGCGACACTAGACCAGGTTGCTCAAAGCCCCATCCAACCTGGCCTTGAACACTGTTCCAGTGTGAAAACAGGTTGAAGAGGTGAACAACACAATGATTTCTTGTGAGAGTTCATTGAAACAATAAAGTTGCACTTCTGTTGTCCTTTTAGACATACGGTTGTCTTTCACAAGAAGACAGAGGCCAAGACCAAGAAAAAGCTTCAGACTGATGAATGAAAACAGGAGAAGCATTGCTGTCAGTCTTCCAGGCTGAGATAATAACTTCTAGAATAAAAGTGATGCTATCAGAGAAATTTATCTTTGTCAGATAAATAAAAAATAAGTCTCAGTGTTCTCTGTACTTCATCTTAAGGATGACAGTCTATCATCATGAGGTGAAGAGGAAAGTATATATAATTAAATGTCTGGAGTCTGGACAGCGTTGATTTGATGAACATCCTTTTGTGATGTTTGTTATCAAAACAAATGGGTTTTAGAGTTGGCAACAATAAGATAAAATGACAGCAAAATACTTTCTTAGAGTGATATAACTACATTTTAACTCAATGCCCTTAACAAAAAGTACCATAGACCTTCAAAGCAAATGTCTTTGAAAAAGGAGTACACTGTAGGAAAAAAAGATTGTGGATTATTCTTAAAAAGCACCATTCTGTAGATATTTCTGAATTTGTGGCTTACTATACATTAAACTATGTAGCATAAAAATACCATACAATTGTCCTTTTTTTTTTTTCAGGATGGATGAAGTTTTAATCTGTTTTTGTTTTAGCTCCCATCTGGCACTAAACACAGCACTGTGAAACAGAACTAAAGTTTTTACTGTGTAAAATCTAGGGAATTCAGGAGTGGGGTTTTTTTTAGCTCTGGTTTCCAAATAAGTATAGCCACAAAAGTTTGTAATGTTTGGCAGTGGTTAGCATTGATGCTGTCATTTGATACTACTGTTACTGGACCATCTCAAGGACAGTCTGGTGTTTATTAAGTTATTGAGAACTTAATACAAGTATTATTATATTAGTACTTAATATAAGTATTGAGAATAAGTATCCTTATTAACATGAATAGTCACTAATTTGGGGCTTGGATCCAATGAATTTGCCATAGCAATATTTATTACTTGCAATGTTACCAGAGTGCTAGTATCATTAATAGTTTCAAGCATATATCTAAATTTATTACATATACTATAAGCAATAACTTGATATGTAAGGTCAGAGTCTGCTCTTGTTGCCCGAACAAAATTATTCTACTTTCTTTGGTCTGGGGAAAAGCTTTGCAATCTTACTACCCCTGTAGATTAATCTTTACCATTTCAGTGAAAAAATAGTACACTGTTGATGAGTTCTAACTACCAACCACTAATGCCACCACTTTAGTGTGGATTGTGTTGCATTTGAGTTATAGTGGGGGCCACAGAGTTCTACAGCCCAATGCAGGTCTGAGATTACTAGAAAATATTTAAATCTTTGTGTTTTTTAGAGAATACTTTTCCTTTCCTCACATAATTTTAAAGTTTACTGTTCTAAAATGAAAGGTTCTTTAGTTCAGTGTGATTGATTTTTCCAAGAAGAAGGCTTGCTGAGACCAAGGGGTTAACTTCTCTGACTGCCTTCTATTCTCAAGTGGGCGTATACACCAGATGGAAGAGAATAGTTAGTTAATAGTAACAGGGTCTTTCTGCATAATGGAAGAAGACATGATCCTTTTTCATTAATATTTTTATCATTATATGACTTGTCTCTTTTAGTCCCCTGCTGTGGTTTTGTTCCCTTAATAATATTTCTTCTCACAACCAAATGTAAGCTCCTCCTTTCCTTACTTTAAAAAGCTGGTCTTTTTACAAAACCAATTGGTTGACATTGCTGCTTGCCTTTCTTTACCAAACAAAGGTATCTGATATCTTCACTTTTGCCACTAGTACAAAAAAACCTTCTTCAGTTGAGCCATTGCAGCTTCTCAGGGAGGTATTAGAAATTCTGTTAGTTCTCAGTCCATGTCATGATCAAGACTGATATTTTTGAGACCTGCCTGAACTTATGCCTCCCTAACAGTTATAGACTGGTTACATATTTGTAATCATTATTTCATTCCATGCAAAGCACAGCTCAGTTGCATTCATCTTGTTTGAAATGGAATTCTTCATCTGATTCTAGGAATACACAAATGTCACAACAAATATCACATGTTTCTATTGGCATGCTGTGGACATTTATTTGATGGGACTGAAGACTCTTAGTTTTCTCAAGCTAAGTCTCAAATCGTGAAAGTTGGGACTGCTGCTGGTAGAAGTTAACTTCTTTTAGCCCTGGTTGGCAGCTGTCTAGTTTAATCTGAACTCAGTCATACGGCTCAGGTGCCCTTTGAAATTTGAAGTTTCAAAAGGTAGCTTTGATCCTTCTTTGTCTGCATTTTTTGCAATGCATTGCAAGATGTTACCAGTCTGTCCACACCAAGTGGAACAACTGAGATGATTTTATTTCAGGTAATCTTATAATTTCTTTCTCCTTTTGCCTCTCCCTTTCCTTCTCAACTTCTGTAATCAAAGTCGTTTATTGAAGTTTTTAGAACAGAAACTAAGGCATTTTGTTTGTTTGTTTTGTCCATGCAACATCTGGTGTTTTTTCTAATTCTTCTTCATCTTTTCAATTGCAGAAGGTAAGCCATCTATTTCAATGTAACTCAACACGAGGAATGTGTTACCATCAGACAAGTGGGCTTGTGCCATGGTCATCAGTTCTCTTAGCCCCTCTGCTGAGAGTGTGCTGATTTGCTGACAGCCAAATTTAAGTGTACATCTTATTGAAATGATTCCAAGGAAACCACATTATGTGCAATTCTGGGTACTGAAGATACTGAAGATAGATAGCATTGTGTTGACTTACACAATACAACCACAGTGTAAGCCTTGCAGAATCATGGTAGAAGAAGGAATGTAGGCATTTGTCCATGTTAATTTTCCCACCACTGAAGGTTATCTCTGAGGATTTCTAAGGATCCCTTGTGAAAGCTGACACATCAGTAGATCCTACTTTCTACAAGACCCTTTGCAGACTTCAGTGGCTTATGAGCAGCTTCTTGTGGTTAAAACCCAGCCGGTAACCCAGCACCACGCAGCTGCTCACTCTTCCCCCCACCTCCCCACCCTCCTCATCCCCAGGTGGCACGGGGAGTAGAATCGAAAGAATGTAAACCCCATGGGTTGAGATAAGAACAGTTTAATAACTAAAGTACAATATACTACTGCTACTACTAATAATAATGAGAATGGAAATAACAAGGAGAGAGAATAGAAAACTAAAAGGGGAAAAGAAAAAAAAACCCCAAGTGATGCACAATACAATTGCTCACCACCTGCTGACCAATACCTAGCCCGACACGAGCAGCGATCAGGCATGATGCGCTGTGATATGGAATATCCCTTTGGCTAGTTTGGGTCAGGTGTCATGTCTCTACTCCCTCCTGGCTTCTTGTGCCCCTCCTCATTGGCTTTGAAACGCCCTTGATCAGGGTAAGTGCTACTTAGCAACAACTAAAACATCGGTGTGTTATCAGTATTGTTCTCATACAAAAGCCAAACTACAGCACTGTACCAGCTACTAGGAAGAAAATTAACTCTACTCCAGCTGAAACCAGGACACTTCTACAACTAAGTCCAAATCCATCAAAGTTAATCTGTAAGTGCAGGCTTTTGACCTGCTTAGTCTCTAATAAAGGAGGGCCAAAACTACGGTAATATATGCATGGAATAACATGGTAATGTGGTTGAAATGATGAGGAAGACTATCCTGGGTTTACTGCTGGTGTACTGACAAATATAAATTTTCAGCACCAGAGGTGATTTAAATCTCTCCTGCTCATCACAGAGAATCCCATCTTTCTCACAGTTATGCTCTCAAAAAGGTCCTTATATGAAACTACCACCAGTAAGACAGCAGGAACTTCCCAATTTAATTTCCAACAGTCTATTGTGAGATTAAGTTCTATTAGGTTTTCAGATGGACCATTTATTCTTACTAATATTGAAAAAACCACATTTGACTCTTAAGGAAATTTGACATTTAAGCAGCTGCCTCTTTTGCTTTTCTGGTAAATATCTTACAAGAAAATTTTTACATGAGAGTTAGATTTTAGCCTTGTTCTTCCTGTGAGCTGATATAGGCTCTCTCGGGAGGTCAATGTAAAGACAGAGAATGTAAAAGAAGAGAGGAGCGGAGTAAAAGAAGTTCCTGAAAACCAGGCAGTGTCACAGTCGAAATCTCTTGATAAATCCTTTTTTCCTTTTTCTTTTATTCCACAAATAATCTGAAAACAGAGACAATTCATTACACGTAAGAATGAAAGCAATAACTTACCTTTGCTCTGTTCTCTTCTGGTTTTCCATCAGCTTCTATGAGATCAAGTCTCCCAGGGTCATTCTCACCAAAGAATAAAACCTCTTACCCTCTGATCTCTTTCTACCTAGAAGCTTGTTTAAATCAGACTGCTGAAAATTATGGCCCTGGTCTGAGACCCAGCATATGTGCCTAGTTTTCTTGTAAACTCAAATAAAGCATTCCTTTACTTTCCGACCAATACATTTTGTGATTTCTATTGAATCATGTAATCAGTTTTTACTTTCACTATGTTGACTGATGCTCATGTACTTACTAATAATTTCTACTGACTAAATGCTGGTAATTGTCTCAACATAACTGTGATTTTAGAGAGTATGAAAAAACTGATCAGGCCTTTTTGGCCTCCAGTCTAAAGAGAATGGATTGGTCTCCAAACATTCATGTTCTCTAGTCCTCTTCTCTATGTCCATACACAAAGTTAATATTTACCTTTCCAGAAGTCATGAGCTCATGCACAGGCAACCTTAGCAGCTATTTCCCATGTTGCATCCATTCTTACTTCCACATAACTTTTGAGGTGTCTTCAGACTACAGCTATAGTTTCCAACCTTTTGTCTTTTTTTAATCTCTTATGCAGCCTCTACTCACTCTGCAATGGCTTCTGGTTTTCTGCTGGGTTTCTTGTCTCACTTAGCAGAGCTTTTCAGCTGTGCATTATGGTTGTGCTCGGCAGCTTATGTCTTATTTACAAGTACTGCTTCCATCAATAACTAAAGGAACTTTACCCCTCAGACCAAGATTAAGGCAAGTATTTGCTTTTGTTCATATGTTAAATGATAAAAATTTGAAAAATCAATCAAAACTGTATGATTGTAATTATTCTAACAGAAAAACTCATAAACCAGTGTACTTCCACTGTGCCTTTGTTTTATGTTCGTAACTGTAGGGCACAGGCTGTTCTCTCCTTGAAGTGACACAGGTGAATTCCTTTAAACTGTGCTCATTTCAAGTTTCCCATCCATACGCTTCAGAATGCTTTCAAAGAGAATGACTTCTAAAGGTAATAGAGGTTCCACAGGCTGAACAATAGCTCAAATCTGTTTTGACATGAGTGAAGGGATTATGGTCTCAGCAAGCTTTTTCTTCTCATTCACCAGCTTGACCCTCCCCAGCTGCAAGCTTCTATCTGACCTGTGATGACAAGGCTCACTGGTCTGAGGCAAGAATTGACTGCTCTGGATTAACATCTGCACAATGACACTCATAACCATAATGTGGAGGAAGGCATAAAATTCACATTTGTTTTCAGCACCCTCCTTTTTTAATTTTATAGGCATTAGTTCCTACTATCAATCCTCAAAGAAAGGAAGGTATACTTACCCTTTCAAACAGTCCATATGCCGCATTATCTAATTTACTACCCAAACTGTCTCTAAAACGTTGGCCTTACCTTTAGATAATAAAAGGCCTGACAGAAAAGGTTACCAACTACTTGCTAGGAAGTCCTGAAAAGAAGATAGGAGGCATGAACAGGTCTTCTCTGGAAACTACTACAGTACCTCAAAATTTGTTGGTTCTATCTAATATTGTGTCAGCTATGTCTGTGCGTTATTAATGTCCCATTCCTACTAAGTTTCCACTAACATAAAATAACAAGACATTACATGCATCTAGACTATTCCCTCTACACAAAGGCACGTGTACTTGCATATTTCATCTTAATATAGTCAAGACTTCTGAGCACCTCCAAAATCTTCACTGACTAGAAGACATGGTTACTGCAAATCACAGTTTCTTCTTTTGCCCAGCTCTTCACAATATCAGTCACACTAGTTAGTACAGGAAATACCATACAAAATAATGACAGTTAAGCAAGCAAGCCTCAAAATCAATAACCAGCAATATCTCTCAAGAGTCTTAGGGACATCTAATGAGGTGCAGCATGCATAAAAGCCTTCCAGACTCCCTGGTTCTGTTGGGAGGAATAACCATCTGTCCAAATAGATGGATATATATCCAAATAACCAAAGAATCCACTTTACAGTTTCACTGAGTATTTGTTTTGCACAGGGACAAAAGAAGGGCTAACAGGAGTTTGCTCACCTCTGCTCTTGTATGGAAGATCTATTTTTTTTGCTGTAAAGCACCTTTGTGACATTCCCAGTAAACTGATTAGTTGCATAATTTCTTCCAATATGTCCTCTGTATCTTGTCTCTGAGAAAAGTTGTTTTTGTCAGCATTGTTTCTTATTTATGCAATGTGTAGCAACACATGCCTCATGATAGAGCAGTAGCGATCATCTAGTCCTTTTGGCTTGGCTGCCAAAACATGAGCTCTTGAGTAAGAGATGTTTTCCTTCACTGAGCCTTTCTGGGCATCCATTACCTTCCTAGTATCTAGGTTCATATGAAGGTATTAAAGCTGCCTGGAAATTTTCGAGAGAAAATGTGATTGCACTTCCAGTTTTAATTTCTAAAAGGGATAAAATGCAAAACTTTAGCTTTTCCTGTGAAGTGGGAAATCCACTGCTCATCAGTTGTGATAGCTAGACTGCTTCTCCAAATATCCCTCGAGGAGGTGTGAGTGGGTGATGTATGTCTTATGCTTTTTCTCATTTTTCACACGAAGGGAATAGAAACTCTTTCCCCTCAGGAATTTTTGATCACTGGACTTGCATGGAACAGTCAGGCTTTGAAAGAAAATTGTATTTTCTCTTTACTGAACTTAGTAGCTGAGAATATATAAACTAAGTATTCTGAGGAAATAAGCAGTATTGCTGCTATATTGTTTATACTGTAAAAGTGATTGTATGATATTGTACTTATACGATAAAAAATCCATTTGTAATTTTATCTTTCAGTGCAATTTCCCACTGGATCCCAAAGGTTTCCATACATGTAAGTCAGAATTTAGTCTCCATTAAGAATTGATTAAAGAGAATGTTTGAGAAACATTTCTTGAGCTACTGCACAGTGTGCTTGCAGGAAAGGGAAGTAGGAAAAGATGGTATACAGTGTGCATTTACACTGGTAAGTTAGACATATTCAGGAACCTCCTCTGTAACTGATGCGACCAGCATGTAACAGCCTCTTCTATGTGATTTCAGCTTTCTGTTTCTCAAAACAAGTCAGCTTTGATCAGACTGAAAATTAGCTGACACAGATCCTGACGCTGAACATGTTCCACATGCTTTTGTGACTGTTCAGAAGTATAGTTTAGTACAACATTCCTGCCATGTTCTACCATTATCTACTTTTTAAGAAACAGCCTGCCCCCACCCTCTCTAGGTCTGCAGTCCCCGGTGAGCTTCCAGTACTTCAGTACACAGCCCACAATTGCTGCCATTGTGCCTTGCAATCTGATCTGAAGTGCATGTTGAACCTGTTTTGAACATGAGGTTGGACTAGATGGCTTCACAAGATCTCTTTTGTGGGGTGTTTTCACAGTCTTCCTTTTGTAAATGGCCTAGATAATAGCATCTGTTCGGCTAAGAACATGAGGCTATTTAATGTGTGTGCCAGATTGAATATGCAAAACTAGAGAGCGTTTGCTCACAGGTCATTGTGCTAAATGTAAAGCAACTATCAGCCCCCAACTGATCATGTAAAAGGGGAAGACAGACATCAGCTGGAAAAAGAATAACCAAGGAATTACAGAGGGACTTTTGAAATGAAGCAGGAGTCAGCTTGAGAAGTAGTATAAGAGAAGAATGACAAGTTGTTACATGTGAGCAGATACCTTGGAGTGGACACAGCAGCAGTAAAAACCTGTTTTGACAATGCTAGAAGCCATCCCATTGGCATCACAGCTCTGGCTCAACCAGGCAGAGCAGCCTGGTCAGATGCCATAAGCTGCCAGCTCTTTGGCTGTGGGGCAGCAGTATGGGCTACTGCAAGTAGGGACCCACACCTTATGGGGTGCATGTGAGCTCGTGAGTGCAGTCTCACCAGCTGTATGGATTTATTAACATTTTGTAGATATGTTCTGCTTTATCTGCTATATTAACAATATTCATCCTGCATGTATATTTCATTGATTGTTGGTTAATTACACATCATTAGCACACTAATAAACCATTTCAATCCTGTTCTTGGTTTAAACTATGCAAAATTAATATTTTTTTCTCTGTGACACCTTCCAACATGAACGATTCTGTGATTTTTATCCTGTGAGAGCATTTTAATTGTCAAAATGTGCTTGGGAATTCTTTGGGAAGTCAGTAGTTAGCACAGGCCAAATCCATACCCACAGACATTTCCACATGTTCTTGAATTCATGAGTTTAGAGATAGCTAGTATCTTGCTCCATGCACCTAGCATCATTCCCTAATACTAACATGCAAGTTTCAAGTAGACCAGATTTTCCAGAGCTGAGTTCTACACACATTTAAAAGCACAGTACTCGGTGCATTGGTCTCCTCAGAACACAAATCATCTGCAAGCATCAAATATGGGGAACAATCCAACCTCTTAAACCTTTCTGAATATTTAACCTAGTTTTCTTAGACATTGGAATTATGTAATCTTCTAGTTGTTTGGGGATAACTGAAAAGGCAGAGGAAACTAAGGCAGAATTGCAGCCTCACAGTATTCTGACCTTTCCTAAAAATTCTTAGAAATAAGCCTACTATTCCTTAACGAACCTTGTTGTTGTGTTTCTCCTTCCTGTTTTTCAAGATACAATCTAGTTCTTAGTATGCACTCAATTTGAGATTGTGTTCTCACCCCCTTATGAACATGTGCATATCTTTTGGTGGTAAGAGCAGATACTGTGGTGAGTAGCTGAAGGTGCCCAGTCTTGCATAAGGGCTGCTATGCTCATTTATCTTTACATGGGAAAAAGAGGAGTGTTGTGTTAAAACCTGAGCTCAACAGCTCAAACTCCAGATCATTACACTTCTCATATTTATATACACTGCAAGAGGCTATATACACCGTCAACAGGCTAAGAATGATAGCTAACAGAGGAAAATGTTTAAATTTCTGGCAGTATTGGATGTTGCTGGAGCCAAACGATTAATGGAGAAATAAGAAGATTAAACAATGGACTTTTTGGAAAAAAGAGACAAAAGTTTGTGTCAGGGCAAACGTACAAAAGTAAAATGAAAGAAGCGTTTAGGAAAGAAATTGTCTTGTACATTATAGGGGGAACTCATCTTTACAGAGACAGGGTCTCCACAAGCCCTTATAGCTAGTTTTTCTAGTTTTCTTTCTTGTGAATTCTTCCTCTTTCTTCTCTTTGGCCTTCTGTTCTCTTTCAGCACCATGCTCAGAGTTACAGCTAATCTCTGTAGAAGAGATGTAAAAGTGTCTACGTGAACAAGCCCATGACAAAAAAAAAGATTGGCTGAGGTAGTAATGTATTATTTTAGTGTCACCAGTGCACTTTATCGGCTAGCACAACAGTAAAGAAGATAATCTGACTAGATCTAGTATTTAAGGAAGTGTATGCATTAAAAGAAAGAATCAGTCTTGCACCAGGGATTATGGGAATCAAAAGTAAATATGTAAAGCCAAAGTACAGTTCTGTACAGAATTAACTCCCATATCTTTAACTGCCTAACACTGTCAGACAGTCTCTGGACAGTATTACTGGAAAAGAAAGAATGTGAAGAGGAATGATACGCCAAAGTAAAGTGGAAAGTAGTAAGGAGAAAACTGTGGACAACTGTTTAATACTTGCTTCAGGATCCTAAGCAATACTTTGGAAGATCAGTGCAATGAGGCTGCAAGAAGAGAGATGTATGCTGTACACATAAGCATAAAAGTCCAAATACTTTGCCATTTTGCATCTGAAAAAGAGGATGGAGTTCCAGAGCCAACTATGTGAAAAATCCAAGAACTGCTTCCATCTGAAATTTGAGCTAAACTCTATTTTTAGTGCCAAAAAATGGCTTACTTTTCAGAGACCATCTCCAAAATTTCCTCCTTTCTTCATAAAATATCTTTATGATTCTGAATACAGATGCTTCTAGTTCTGGCAGATATTTCTCTAATAGGTTTAACTGGGCATGGCTTGCTATGTCCTTTGTGGGGCATACTTATCTGGTTATATTTCCAAAATTTATATTTTAAAATGATGGGTTGCTCACCTATGCTGATGATGAGCAAAATATTTTCCCCCTTGTTCCTATCAAGTTGCCCCTCAAAACTGAATGACTGTTCCTGGAATTAAAACCTTCAGGGAAAGAGTTCTTGTGGTGAATGGACCATAAAATCTCATTCTGCTGCTGGGACTAAAAACACATCTGACTTCTTCTTCAAACGCAATTAAAAAAAAAAACCAAAGCATCAGAAAAAATTTTGGCAATAAAGCACAGTTTCTATTTTAAGAATATAATTTTGCAAAGATGACTTCTGAGAGAGAAAAACCTAGATCGTTTAATTAGAGGTTCAATTTATTAATATTGAATGCTATTAGAAGCTATTTCGATACATCAGGCAAATTTGTAGTGATCTTGCAGAATGCTTGGATAACACCAAATCTGATTCCTCTCCAAGAAAAAAATAATCTGCAGAAGTGTTTTGTTGAACCCCTCCCACAATTGCAGAGTCTCCAGAGAATAATTTAAAAGTTCATATATATTGAGTTTGTTTTCAGTGTTACATTTTGAAAGAGTATTATTTTTAACGGGAATGATCAATTTAAATTTTATTGTTTAAATACATCACAACAGGTGAGACACAAATATTGTTTGTGGCTGTGCTAAGATGTTTATCAGCCAAATGTCTTTTATTTTTACAGGAATCTGGAGAAGATTTGAGAAGAGAAGCTGGAGAAGAGAAAGCTCAGGGGGATCTTGTCGCTTTCTACAACTACCTGAAAGGAGGTTGTAGTGAATTGGGGGTCAGTCTCTTCTCCCAAGTAACAAGTGAAGGACAAGAGGTAACGGCCTCAAGCTGTGCCAGGGGAGGTTTAGATGGGATATTGGGAAAAAGTTCTTCACAGAGAGGGTGATCAGGCATTGGAACAGGCTGCCCAGGGAAGTGGTGGAATCACTGTCCCTGAAAGTGTTCAAAAACCGTGTAGATGAGGCCCTCACTGATATGGTTTAGTGGTGGTCTTGGCAGTCCTGGGGTAATGGTTGGACTTGATGATCTTAAAGGTCTTCTCCAACCTAGTTGATTCTATGATCCTATGATTCTGTGATTCTATGATCTGTTTATGTATAAAGGATCTTCTAATCATGAGAAAAAAATTCTGGCTCTGGCTCTGCAAGACTGATTGATTTATGCAACACTACAAATAGAGGAAAGGTTCTTCCTGCTTTGTATGTGTAGGAACATCACTCATTTCAATCACCACATTGTCACTTTTAAAGACCAATTTGTTATCCTTTCACTTTTATTGTTAAAATTACTATCATCAGGGAAAAAATCATTTTATAGAGACTGCTATCTAGAATAAGTAACTACCCTAAAGCTCACCTTTAGACTCACATTTCTTTATGTTTTCTGCATGGATAATTCTGTATTCCTGTTACACATTAGATCATCGCTTTTGGCATTGACAGCTCCGAAGTATAGACTTAAAAAGAAGCTAGATGAGACTTTTAGAAAGCTCTCTTCATTCCTCACTTACTTTTTGCTACTATAAGAACAGAGGAATTGCCCTAAGTAATGGCAGGCTCTTTGAATAAATGCATGCAACAGGTGTAAACATCACAACACGTGCCATATTCTTTTAAAATATTATGAAGTTTTGATGACAGGAAGTGATATATTGCAAGGACAATTTAATGCTGTCTGCTCTTCATAAAAGGCAGGTAGTTAGAATATGCATACAAAACCGAAACAACAGTTGAACTTAACTTCCAGTGTTAGATCCTTACAGCCTTTGAAGAAGTGTGCATCCAGATCTAACTATTATGAGTTTGCATGTGTCCTTGACGTAGGTCTCCAGATTACAATATTAAAGAAAAACATTCCACATTGGTTGGTTTATTTTTTTTCTAAGTGGAAAAATAAACTGTAAAACATTATGATTGTACATGGAAAGCTTAAACTACATATTACTATAGTGTTTACTAATAATAAAATCTATCTTCTGTTCTTTCATCTCTGCATAATTTCTCCTTAATAAGAACTTTTTCTAAAAACAAATAAGTATATTTTTTGTTGTCCTTTACTACATTCGAGAGAACAAAAATTAAAAGAATTTGGACTGATTGTCAATATTTCAAGGTAAGTTGCAGATTATTTTATGAAGTTTACTCTATATGGATGCTGTCTATAAATATTTTATATGCATCTGTATTTTTCTACCTGTCTGCCTCGACAATAGCAAACAAAGTCTATGAGGATGATTCAAATAATAAAAAGTGAGTAATGTGGATCAAAAGCCTAAATGCCACTATACAAAATGATCTGTGTGTTTCTCCAGTTGCAGAATTTCAGTCAGAATTCCAATTGCAGAGAGCCCTTTAGGGATTTGGAAGTAAAAGAATTAATTTTTCTTTATATCTGCTTCTTTCTTTGGCAAGCACTCTCATTGACAGAAGACAGCTCCTTCTTAAGGTAAATTAAGTAACAGCAGCTGACAATGTATGATTCATGTGATTTAGGGTCTTTCAGTGATTCTGAGAGGCTTCAACTGCATGAAGAGAGTGATGCTGTTGGGTAGAAGGTGTACTGGCACATGGTCTTTATCACACATTAAGCCCATCATTGTTGGCACACAATATTCTCATATTAAGTCCAATGTCCTTCCCCTTTCTATCTCTACAGTAACCTGACAGTAGCCTACCATCAAATATTACTGATGGACTTTCAAGAACAGAAGGCACCAAACACACTGAAAGTATATGAAAAGTAAAGTAATAAAATCCTTGAAGAAATGAAAAACTTTGATGTTCATATGTATAAAAGGAAGGTAAGACTATGTTTGATGCAAATGATAAATGATTACTATTTATTAAGAAAATAAATGGCAGTTGTTGCTGAGATTTCTAAAAGGTCAACTGTGTAAACAGTTCTTCTATGGCATATCAGACATAAATAAGGATATTTTATGCAGAAATAAGGAAAGACTTTTTTTCACGGAATTTTACTGTCAATGCTGTTACACCATATTGGATGTTTTCTCCATCATGAACTTTAGAACATAAGCTATTATATATAATATGTTGTTCTAAAGTGATGGTTATTTTTCCACATCCGCAGCTGACTTGGAAAACTAGAAACTGTTGGAATCGCTTCAGGAATATTTTCCTGATGATGCATTTTACAGTGTTTTCTTTTTTCCTTTTTTTTTTTTTAAAGATTCTAGCATGAATCCCATCATATACACAATATGTAAAGCTAAAAGTCAAAGTACAAATGCAGAAGAGCTTCCTTATCTGAAGTTCAATGGATTTTCAGTAAGGTACCTGTGCCTTTGAAAATCTTTTGCTGTTAAATTCACTTTACTTACAACAGAATAGAAGGGAAACTTTCTATAAAGAGATTGAAATGGTCTAACATTAAATCATAAGTGTATGCTGAAAAAAGATAATGCTAGTGTTGAAGTAGTGGTGGTCTAACAACAGAAGGAAGGCAAAATTTCTAGGCAAAGTATCACCTCATTGACTACAGCATTTCTTCTCAAGCATGGGATTTGTCTGTTTATTCACAAGTCATCATTATGCATACATACATGAACAATCCAAATAACAGTCACTTAATAGATAGTTGTCAAACATACAAATAATGTATTAATGCTGGGAAACAGCAGGCTAGTCACAGATATTGCAAAAACTGCAGGAATAGCTCTGTGAATTATTTGCTGAGCTCTATTTCTGGGCAGCAGTGAATCAACTTGACTACCACAGGGTGGCATTGTCAAAGAGGAGTTACATTAAAATCTAGTTTATGACTCACGTCAAACTGTAAAGTCAAAATTCCCCCTTACCCTGAGGAAAGAAGGTTGGTAAATTTCTGATTTACAGCTGCAGTAAATCAGGATAGTGCTTGCATTTATTCAGTGGTAGTGACCAAGAAGATGGAAAGTCAGCCCATAACTATGTCCAGTGCCGGTACCTTGCCAGATAGCCCATCTAAAGTGCGAGTAGCGGGCAGAAAGACAGATTTATTCATATACTTGAACAACAGAAAATATAATAGGGCTTTCTTAGTTACCTGACTGGTTGCCAAATTGAATTCAAGTCCACCTTTAACTAGCCCTTTTTGGCACTTAGTATAACATTCCCGACTATGAGATTGCAGTAAGATAATCTTTATTTTAAAAATCAGTAAATAAATATTTTCACATTTTAGCTGCCTGAATTTTTAAGTTTTTGAAAACTGAGTTGCAAATACAGCTTCATTTTCTTGTATTCAAAATATAATTTTACGGCTTTGTATTTTATACATGAATCTTTGCAGTTGGTCTACTCTTCTGCATTCTAGCCAGATGGATCCCAAAGGGATATACATGAAGAAAATGATTTTTAAAACTGAAAAAGAAAGAGCAGGCTTTTTTCTGATCAGTGAAATTATGTTTTGATATAAACATTAAAAAAGCAAGAGTTCTTTTAAGAAAACATGGATTACTATTTGCTGACATTTTGTCAGTTGCATAGTAAATGTTATCTTGAGAAAACCAGATGAAATCTACAAACATTTCAAGAGAGAGCACTGTAAGTATAAAAATCAACGATAGACTATCAAAACCCTAATTATCATGAAGGCAAACATGCTGTATAGAAGTAAGAGGATAGCTGTCAATATCCCTAAAGCGGAAAGGTCACTTTACAATTACAATAGCTTCACTTATCTTCCTTTTGTCTGAAGCTGTCTGCAGAAGATAAATGTCTACATCCACCCTAATCACAACATGAGTTTTATCATGTGATGACGTGCTTGCCAAAACCAATCATTTAAGCCTTGGTTAGGTAGAGACACTGAAGAAAAATGACCCTGTTTAACTTTTATATGAAATAAGCAATGACAAACCCTTGCATAGAAACAGTAATTTAGGACAGAAATGTCTGTAATTTTGTTGAATTTATTCTTATTTCCAGTCTAAAGGAAACTGAATCATACCACTGAATGAAGTTATGCAAGCACACACATTTTGCTAGTTTGCTTTCAAGCTACATCTTGGATTCAGTGTTCCTCTAATAAACTTTTAGTTACTTTAATTAGAGTAAATACTACAAAGTACAAGAACTGCTAATATACAACAGGTCTAATTTTACTTCCACTCCACTGAGTGTAATAGGAATATCAGTTCCAGATATTCCAGTTCCAAAGTCAAAGTGACAGATCTGTCTCATGTCATGGAAGCAAACTACATTAGTTGAAAGCAGAAAGGGACGTATCACAAGTTTTGTAAAAGATGCTCTCACACTTCAAATTTTTACAACAGTGCAGGCCAAGATAGATAGATTAGGAATGGCATCTACAAAGTTCCCATGCACCTGGGCTGGTTACAAATGAATTGATTTTTTTTTTATTTCATGGCCTACCAGGTGTCTGGAATGAATGCCACCACGCTTCTTAGCATGCTGTGCTGTCTTCAGAATTTTGAGAACCTAGATATCTTCTATGAAGCTCTGGCCTGACATGCCTAAATTGCTTCTATTGGCGGAGCTGGCAGGTACCTTTGCCTGATGATGAAATGAACGTTCAGAATGAAAGGCCCTTCTGCTGTACCCTACACTTTCTTACAACATAGCTATGTAATTAGCCTCCTCCACCTCCTACAATAGATTAGGTGATACAGTAGATTAAGCGGAAGTGGCCTACTGGCCTTTTTTGGGGTGTGGGTGGTGTTGAAGCGAAAGCCTTGATGCTGTGTGAGCATGGCTCAGCAGTAACCAAAACACAGGTGCATTATCAACACTGTGCTAGTTACAAAGCACAACACTATCAGGGCTGCTATGGGAACTTATCTCCATCCTAGCCAGGCCCAATACAGAGGAATAGTTTGCTTTGCCAGATTCTCTCTCTGCCTAAAGGCTATGAAATCCTTGGCTCAGCCAAATAGAACAGTGGTCAGTGGAACACAGTGAAAGCTATTAATAAGTTGTTCTTCCCCCTTGCACACCATGAGCAAAATGACAGTATGAAAGGAAATAAGATTCAAACTAGGGTAAATCTTATGAAGCCACAAAGTTGTGAGATGCTAAGAGAGAAGTCTGAATTCTAGTAAATATTCCTCTACTGAAGAATGCACCCCTGGATTGTGCATAAGACTATGAAACTGAGTATGGCTTTCCCTGCTAGGGAACTAAAGAATAGACTAGACAGCAACTTCTAAACCAGTTTCACACAGTTTTAAAGACTCCAGAAGAAAAGCAAGATACTATACCCTTACCAAATCCAAATAGAGCCAACAATTATGAGCACATGGCAGTGTGACTGACACTAAAGAAAATTCCAAAGGAAACATAAAAGTTTGCAGGAAATAGCAGTTTTCTCCTTAGCAACATTTTGATTTAAAACTATTCTCCTCTGTTTCTTTAAGCTTGTTGAAATTACCCAGTACCAGCTGTCCAACACCGTACATAATAATGCATTACTGTTTCTTTTTAAAGGATGTTATCTTCATGATCCCTCTTACATAGAGAGAAAAATTATGGTGAAAAATATATCTATACCATATAAAATTAAAAAAATGCTTTTTGAATAGTAAGCTACACAGCTCTCATTCTGCTGAATACCTGGATATCTGGGCCTGTTTTCATCTTGACGTAAGAACAACAGCTGGCAACCTTTAGCATCCTGGGAATATTTTCTTCATGTATGTTTCCTCCATCTGAGGTAACTTCTACTAGCAAATCAACTTTTACAAAATAAAGAATGTGTTACATTAACTCTGAGGCAGAGAGAAACCGCTACTTGCTACCACTACAGAATATACTAAATATCATTTAATGACAAGAAACCACGAGCTTTTTAATTTCTATTTCTGTTGCTTCTGGGCAATCTGATTTTCCTTCTGGATAGGTAATATCTGTAGATTCCACTACTCAATAGCAGAATATTCACAGACAGATGCTGCTATATTTCCCTGTTTTTTAGACAGTACATTTTTTAGTAGTACCATACTGGTGGAATTTTTAGCAGTAAGAGTAAAAATAAAATCCTCCTTTATACATGAATCTTTATAAAAATGTTGATTACTTACATTATTTCAGACATCTTGTTTATTACTTTCTCTATGTTATTTCCTCTATCTTTCATTGCATTCTGAAATGTGGAGAAGACTTCTGCCAGAAGAAAAGCAATGTCACTTCTTAAAATTAATCAATGAAAATTTCATTTAAAAAGTGAAGTGTTGCCTAGTAGATTTCCATGTGATCACCATAGCCATGATGTCAGCATTCTTCAGAGTTTTCTGTTCTTTCTTGATAGAGGAATTCTTTCAAATAATTGTGACAATTACATGCTAATATTAGAAGTACAAAAGAGTGAATAAATAAAAATTATTCTTCCTTCAAGAGAAGATGCACTGGAGAAGATGTGCATTTCCAAGGCATGGTTTAACTACTGATACCACAACCAAACTTTTAGTATAGTACATCTCTCCCATACCATCCTGAGAACTCTACTACTGAGATTTACTTTTTTTTTTTTTAACCTAGACTGTAATTTACATACCTGTAATAAGCATACTATGGAAGAATTGAAACCATTTTTCACCCATTTGACAAGGTATTTAAATTACAGACTTTATGTTAGATTACAAAGAAAGATTATTTGCTCTTTTGGGGCTCAGAAAACAATAATTGTTTCATTTATATTTTAATTTTAAAATTGGAGGATTGATTTTTTTAATGCAAATAGTTAGAGAAATAACCAAATCTAATTTATCAAAAGAAGAGGGGAAAAGATATGGAGGCTATCGGCAGGACAACACTAAAAGTGTTGAAAATACACCTATGTAAAATAATAGGATCTATGAGAATAATTTGGGGTTGGTTTGTTTGTTTCAAATAAAACTTATTTTTCATTTAGATAGCAGTTGATTTTGCTCTTAAAGTTTAACAAAAAATTTTGAGTTCCGTACTTAATTTCAGTTAGGAGCAATATTTGGTAATAACATCATGTATCTCAGATGTGATCAAAATTATTTATAAACAATGGACAGTGGGATCTGAATAACAGAGAAATCCAAAGAGAGGGGTTTTTTTGTTTGTTTGTTTTCCTCTTGTTTCTCAGGGCTCTGCACAAAGTAGGTCCTCAAGCCCTTTCGCTACTCCTAAAGCATTCTGGAGCACATATGGTTGAAAGCTTTTGACAAAAGCTATACATTGACTTTTTTATTAATTACATAAACAGAAGTAATTTGGTCCAGACTGATAAATGTATGTGGCGAGGGAGTATAGGAGTAGAAGACAACATATTAATTTACACAGAATATTTTGAGAGACCTGCAGACACCAAGTTATTGAATCTGCGCTGTTTTAGCTTACTCTTCAATGCATCCCTTCTTTATCAAGAATTTGTCATCTCACACATACAGAGAAATAATAGGAGTATTTCTGATACTTGTTGTCAGAGGCACATAGCCTTAAAAAAAGAGTGGTCTTCTGGCTTTAAAGCCAATTCTTTTTCAATCCTAATTGAGTCCTTCTAGCTTATGAAAGGACCTCTTCATTGCCCTGTGTCAATTGGATGGAACAGAGAGGTTTGCAGATGTGATAAAGCTCCTAATGTGGACAGGCTTCTAATGTGGACAGCCTGCTGGAAGAGGCTATGGGGCAGCTCAGGATGACACAATCCACTTATTTTGACTGTAACTAAATCTATTAGGGCATCATCTGACACAAATACATTAGAATGAGTGTCCGAGTTGAAGACAATCTCCTCCAAAACTTAATACAACTTTTAGAACATGGCTCGAAATTAAATGGGCCCATTTAAGGTCTTCAGAAAATCTCTTGCCAGAGGGAAACCACCTGCTGCTGAGGGAAATGTAATTCCTTCCAGTTTTTTTCTGTACTCTTGCTGGCTGCCAGAGACTGATAAATCTGGATCTGTGCACGAAATGCAGGGAAACTGAAGCAGACATGGAAACGTATCTAAGGACCTCAGCAGGGAGAAGTATGGCCTTTTTCCAGCCACACTTTACCACAAGCTGTATCTAATTTGTTATTCACAGTCACCCTTGAAGTAAGTTTTGAATGTTAGCTGTTCTTCCTTTCCTTTGAGTCTATATAGCTCAGATTAGCTCAGGTTGCTATTTCTCCCTTCAGTGCCCAGTATGGTCAGTTTATTTTTTCAGCTAAAATCTTAACCTTTAATTCCTGGTGAAGTGAAAAGAAGCAAGATTTTCTTTTTTTTTTTATTTTTAAGATAAATAATAAAAATACTGTTTTAATCATGATTTTTAATAAAATTAGCCCTTCCCTCTCCCTTTACTAAGGGAGTGTCATGGTTTAAACCCTGCCAGTAACTCAGAACCACGCAGCCATTTTCTCATCCCCACTTTCTCCCCAACTCTGAGTGGGATGGGGAGGAGAATTGAAAGAATGTAAATCCTACAGGTTGAGATAAGAACAGACCAATAATTAAGGTATAATACAAAACTACTGCTACTACAAATAGTAATAATGATAAGGGAAATAATAAGGGAAAGGAATATAAAACTAAAAGGGGAAAGGAAAAAAAAACCAATAAACACAAGTGATGCACAGTACAAGTGCTCACCACCTGCCGACTGATACCCAGCCTGACACGAGCAGCGATCTGGGCCTTCTGGGTAACTCCCCCCAGTTTATATACTGGGAGTGATATGCTGTTGTATGGAATACCTCTTTGGCTAGTTTGGGTCAGGTGTCCTGTATCTGCTTCCTCCTGGCTTTTTGTGCCCCTCCTCACTGGTAGAGCATAAGACTGAAAAATCCTTGATCAAGGTAAGCACTGCTGAGCAACAACTGAGACATCAGTGTGTTATCAGCATTGTTCTCAAACTGAAGCCAAAACACAACACTGCACCAGCTACTACAAAGGAGAAGAAAATAACTCTTACAGCTGAAACCAGGACAGGGAACAAAGATGTTTCAGACAGAAAAGTACTGAATCTTTGAGCTTCTGGTGCACTTCGGTTACTTGCTTATAGAGAAAATAATAGCTCTCAACTCTTGGCTATCTAATCTAGACAGCATTCTAAATAAAAACAAGAACTATAAATACTGTATCTCAAAATCTGTCCTTCTGTAGCAAACCACATCTGAAGTAAGCTGATGCCAGTTCTTTAGAAGACAGAAGATGAGCAACACATTATGTAAGGCATGTGGTATTTAAAGCTTTTACTTAAAAATCTGGGATAATGATAATACAGCTGCTGCTATACATTGTCTAGCATCCCTTATATCAGAGGCAGGATGCATTATCATTTCTATCAATCCTAAAATCACTTATTTGGAAAAGAAGAGTTGTTTGTTTCGTTTTAGCTAGGAGATTGTCTAATGCAACAGATAAATACTGAAGAAAAAGTGTATGTTTGTACATGAAAAAGATCTTAATGGAAACGAAAGAGAAAAAAATTAACAATCAGGTTGATAAATATGCATGCAGAAAGAGTAAAGGTGAATTGTACTAAAGAAAATAATGTATTGGCTTTTGGAAATCCATTATTTCTGGTGTGCTGGCAGTGGCACCAAACATTCTTGATATTCCTAAAAACAAAGTGAGTGTCCTGGAATTACAAAATATTAAAAATTGTGATGGTAATATACTTAACACTTAAAGTACAACAACGAACATTTGTACAAGATACAACAAGGTACCACTGTACTTTATCTCACATATGAAGCCGGCTAGCTAGCTAGTTGAAACAGTAAAAAAAAGAATCTTTGTTTCCCTTTTCAAGCACGTTGATCTGTCATGAATAGAATAAAACTTTGTGAAGAAAATAATTTGGTTAAAAAACAATTATTGTGCACTTCTTTTGTAATAGGCAGAATAACCTTTACAGCATCCTATGATTCATTAGTGAATATGTCAAGAACCTGTAAATAACACTTGAAGCTTGCTTTTTGTTCTCTTAATTAAACTAACAGTGAAAGTCTTATCTCTCGAGGCATACGCTGCTGCCCTGAATATTTTAAGCAATATTTCATTTCTTGCAATTGTTTTCACTTTAAACATGAAGGTGAATTAAGCAAGTAATAATATTCTGTTTGAACTCAAAATTACCAGATTAAACATCTTTAATATAACTAATTTACTTGATCTACACACAAGGATCAGGCCTTTTTGATTTTTAAAGCTCATATGTTGTTTTATAGTAATGGATACATGCAGTCCCATCCACAGCTGTTTAATAGCTCCAGTTATACAGTAGAATGAGCTTTTGGCCCTTTTCGAAATAATGAAGCTGCAGTTACATTTTGATTTAAATTTCTACATCTCTTTCCTGTAAAGAGAGGCTTATATGACTCTAAATGATTTAAGAGAAGTCCTTAGTTTTATGTTTCTCTTGCACTCAGATAGAAACCCCTATTTTATACCTGCTGAAAGGTGGTGAAACCTCTTCAGCCATTGTATAAACCAAAAGTTCATTTTGTAAACCTCTTCTGTATTTCAGAAACACATCCATCAAGGCTTAAAGAGCAGAAACAAGAGTTTCCACTGCCTTTAGGCTCTTTCCCTGTTTTGATTGTATGTCTTAGTCAGGAGATGTCAAAGGTAAGGCATAAGAGGAAAAAAGACACTACACTTTCACATTGCTTTGCTTTAAACACATGCAAATGTGGCAACAGTATTTTCCACCAGAAGGTGCCTTTGGCATCAACTGGACTCTTTTTCCAGCAGCTTCCATGAGCCGCTATTTACCTATTTTGCTTTCAGTAGTAAAATGCTCTTCTGTCTATGAGGAAATTGCAGTCTGATTTTCTGTTTTCATGGCAAAGTGTTACCATACTCTTGACTACATTATTTTGTTACTTTTGAGTCAAATATTGGACATGTTACCCACCTCATGAAGCTTTATATAAAAATCTCACATAGTCATCTTAGGATGACTTCCACTGCTGTTTTCTTTTTCAAAAATCAGAGACATAATTCTATTAACTGCTCTTCATGTTACTAATCATCATAAGCCAAACAAACACGATTATTAGTCCACAGGATTCCACCTTCCATTCTTGATTCCAGTATATTCTCCCTCATTTATGGATCAGGTATTTTGAAATTCCAATATTCAGATGCTTAGTCTATTCCCAAAACTGGAAGGGAAGCTAATGATGGTTCCTAACTGAATTTATATCCTGTCTCCTTACAAACCTGTATTACCTATACATTTTATTTTTTTTTTTTATCTATCTGACTTGAAAATTTCAACCTGAGCACTTTGAAAGTAATCAAAAGCTCATTTGAGGAAATGGGAAGACATCAAACTGTTATCAGGACCTTGGATCAAGTCCTTGGTAGGTGGTAATCTTATTCTTTCTCTCAGTAACAAACTCAATTGTGCCTATCTACAAATTTTATAATTTGAAAAGCAAAATGTAAAATACCTATTAGTGAGTACTCTGCTAAAGGGATCAGAAAATGACCTAAATCCTTAACCTGCCTCATGTATACACAGATCACTTCATAGTCACCATAAAAAATAAGTAGCTACTTTAAATCTCATAGTTTCCTTGCAATGGCCACAGTCTGGTCCATGGTGTGTTGTCAGCTATCCAGTTTACCAACAGAAGACAATAAAATATGAGAAAAGTTTCAAAACAGTTTGAGTTCAAACAGTTACCATCAACACAGAATAATAACAACAGACTTGAAGGGAATGTCAAAGCAGTAAAAAAGGCATACAAGAGTATATATTATGAAAATTCTGAAGTCACAACTTTTCATAAAAGAGGGAAAGATTGTAATGATAGACATTATGAAGGCATTTTTGAAGAGCGTGAGGCACTGGAACAGGTTGCGCAGCGAAGCTGTGGGTGTTCCATCCCCAGCAATGTTCAAGGCCAGGTTGGACAAGGCTTTAAGCAACCTGATCTGGTGGAAAGTGTCCCTGCCCGTGGCAGGTGGGTTGGAACTAGAGGGTCTTTAAGAACCTTTTCAACCCAAAGTATTTTATGATTTTAGGTTTCTATGATTGCATGCTGTGAAATAATCTATCCTGAGCATACAGGTAAGCTATCTGTTGTTACACAGCAAATTTTGACAGGCTTTTGAGCAGAACTTAAAGGATATCATAAACTTAGCTAAATTGTTTCTTGAACTTGTTTGAATTTTAACAATGGGTAGTAGCTTACATCTAGCTCAGTGACCATACAAGCGAATAATGGTTTATTTGGGCAACAGTCTGCGAAGTACTGTTTAGAGCTGCCAAAACCAGACAAAACTATGCAAAAAGTAATCCCGGCAGCAGGAGATCGCAACCACTGACTCATCCCCCCCCAGGTATACCACCTCCTCAAAAGATTAAGGAAGAGAAAATCTTCAAAATTGTAGTGAGCAAGCATATTAATTTACATGTTACACCTCCAAGTCCTCCTCAGGGCTGCTCTCAATCCAGTCTCCTCCCAGCCTATAGCTGTGCTTGGGATTGCCTTGATCCAAGTGCAGGACTTTGTGCTTGGACTTGTGGAACTCATGAGATTTGCATTGGCCCACCTCTTGAGCCTGTCAAAGTCCCTGTGTGTGGCATCCCTTCCCTCCAGTGTGTTGACTGCACCACACTGCTTGATGTCATCAGCAAGCTTGCTGAGGGTGCACTCAATCCCACTGTCCATGTCACCGACAAAGATGCTGAACAACGCCGGTCCCTCAGGTGTCCCTGAGGAACACCGCTCGTCACTGGTCTCCACCTGGTCATCAAGCTCTTGACCACAACTATTTGAGTGCAACCATGCACCCGGGTCCTTATCCAATGAGCGGTCCATCCATCAAATCCATTTCTCTCCAATTTAGAGAGAAGGATGTTGAACGGGACAACGTCAAATGTCTTGCACAAATCCAGGTAGATTATGTCAGTTGCTCTTCCCTTACCCACCAATGCTGTGGCTCCATCATAAAAAGCCACCAAATTTGTCAGGCATGATATGCCCTTAGTGAAGCCCTGTTGGCTGTCACCAATCACCCCCTTATTGTCCATGTGCCTTAACACAGCTTCCAGGATATGATCTGTTATCTTGTCAGGCACCAAGGTGAGACTGAGCAGCCTGTAGTTCTCCAGGCCTTTGTTTTGCCCTTTTCAAAAATTAGGGTAATATTTCCCCTTTTCCAGGCAGCAGGAATTTCACTGCCACAACTTCTCAAATATGATGGATGGTGGCTTGGCAACTACATCTGCCAGTTCCCTCAGGACCTGTGAATGCATCTTGTCATATCTCATGGACTTGTTCACTTTCGGGTTCCTTAGATGATCTCAAACCTAATTAATCTAATAATCTAATTAATCTAATAAATCAGTCCTTATTTTCTTATTAGTAAGGATAAGTATGCACTTTGCAGAAACAAAAGAAAACAAAACCAAAACAAAGCCATCTCATAAAAGAAATTTAATAGAAAAACTTTGTAGTGTAGCCTATATGAAAAACTACAGGCAACGGGAAGTCAAGAAAGCACATTCTCATTTACCTAAATACACAAGATGCAGCCAAAGTGTCCCATGTCCTAAAGAGCCTTAAAAACACAAACCCAATACCAAAGCTCCCCAAACACATATCCAATCTGGGAAAAAAGGTTCCTGTTCACCAGTGAGATCCTCTAACTTTTTGTAAGTTATTATAGAAAAGGTACAGTGTACAATGGTATTTACATACTACCAGAATGGACTGAAAAATAAGTTCCATAAGAAAAGAGTGATTGTCACTGTTTTTTATAGGTATATAGTTGGACGATAAGAAAGTTAAATCCGAAATACATTCACCTTAAACACCATTGTCGCTTAATTTACTGTGTTCACCAGACCTGCACAAGCTTGTGTGGGCATCAGTACCAAAAATAACACAAATTTGGTTTAGAATTTACACTGGTACATTATGATTTTTATTTATATTCTGATTTTCAGTGACTTCAGTGATCCTATTTGCATTTTAGCTTCTTCATGGATACATTCTATACATGTATTTTACATCTGAAACTGTTATTCAACGTTTTCATTGCCTTTAACTCATTAACCTTATGCATATCATCCCTCTCAAATCATACTCATTGGAACTATGTCTCTTTTTTCCAGTTTTAATATTGCCATCAGTGAATAACAGTAGTGAAAAAAACCACAAATTAGTGTATCTTTCAATCTATATATAGAATGATAGATACGTACATTGCTGTCCTAGAGATGGGTAATGGGATGCCTTCCCTGCGGTCATTAGCTTTCTTGTGACAGCTGTTCAACAGTGGTAAGCTTCTGGAGCAGCAGCAAAGCTTTGGATGCTTCTGAAACCCTGGTTATCATTATCCCGCAGTAGGTAACCATTCATCCTTTGCTGATGATACTGACTCCCTGCCTGGTAAAGACGAAGCCTGCTGTTTTTTGGGGAAATGTTTAGGCTTCTCTTTAGCACTGAGCCATTGTCTCATGCTGTTTCTCTTGCTGCCTGGCTGATCTTGAGCCTGAGATAATTGGTAGAGAGGTCACAGGCTTGCAGAGGAAAATAAAACCTCTATCTTTATATTCCTTGATAAGTATTATTTGATGGCAAAGGAGTTACTAAGCTGATGTATTACATCCTGTACCTAAAGAGATATTACCGTTACTGTATCATTTTAATACAGCAGTCTGTACAGCAAAGGAGGTGAAGAATGAGCTATAAAACGTTTGAAGAACTTTCACTTGATGAAAGCAGGAGTATATCTAGCAATGACCATATTTCGTCTCTAGACATCTAGATCTATCAAGGACAAGACAAGTTATAGGACAACAATGCAAAAGAAAGTGAAACAAGTGAAGCAAACCTAATTCGCAGTAATAGGATATTAAATCTATGCTATATCACTGACTTCTTGTATCCAACTAAAGGCGATAACCAGGGATTACTCCAGTCATATCATGTAATGTTTAGCCTATAGAACCTTTATAAATCTGCAGTACAATGAAGTGTTTTCTGTTAATGTTAATTAGGTATTAAATGTATCAGCTGATGTTAACAAATGCTGCAGAATTAATTGGAAAAAAGCAAATAGAGACAGGTAAACTTTTTGCATAAAAATATTGTTCATGTTTCTTTAAATGACAGAAGTAAAAATAAATATTTCTTGTGGTTTGTTCATGAAAGTTTATGATACCTTCAGAGATACAGCTGTAAGCCTGTATTACCTTTAAAACATGCTGCAAATGATAATTAAAATACACAGTTTTAAAATACAGTAGTGATATTTTTTCCCTAGCTGCATTATTCTAGTAGCCAAAACCCGTTATCGATTGAGTATTTGTGAGTACAGCTAAGAATACAGGTAGAAAGGCACAACACATGACATGAAACTCAAATGGGGTAGCTGTAGTTCTCTGTAATTGTCTACTTTCTGAAAATTAGAAAGCCATAACAAACTTTTGACTTTTTAAAAATGAAAAATAAGAAGACTGGGTACACTTTCCAGTGCTGTGGTATGCTGAAATCCTATGGCATCAAACAACAGAAATACAGAGAATATCAGACAAGCAAGAAAAGAAAGCCCCCAAGCATGAAAAGGTAGACAGGAAATCCCAGATAACAGGCATACTTCAAGGACTACCTTATTGCAATAATAAATCCAAGAATGGGTGAAATTAATATATACAGATTTTTTTTTTTTTTTTTTTTTACATTAAGGAAATAGGAACATGAAAAAATGAAATTATCTAAAAAGTAGAGTTTGGTCTTGGAAAAAATAACGTATTTTGTCATGGCTCAGTAGAAAAATGCAGACCAAGTTACTGTTCTTCACATAAACGTATGGCTTTAATTTGCATTTATTTTCACATCTGAAGGGGTAGAAACTGACGACAGGTAAGCACTTCAACTGGTTGCCCAGAGAGGTTGTGCAGTCTCCAGGAGGTTTTTAGGACCTGACTAGATAAATCTCTGAGCAACTTGGCCTGACCTCATTGCTGACCCTGCTTTGAGTAAGAGGTGAAACTGGCTGACCTCCTGAGATCCCTTCCAAGCTTAAACTACCCTGTGGTTGTATGAATCATTGTATGCAGCTGTAATGTCTACCATGACAAGCTTCACTATCTGTGGCAGCTGACAATCGTCATCTTTGTATACTGTATAAAGCACTTGTAAAAGGAATGTCTCTGTCCTCCTCGTATCCAGACTGCTTCTGCTTGATGCAGGGTCACAGAAGAGAAGGTATTAAGCACTTTTTATATTCAATCATTATGAAGGACATGAAAGAAGGCATTACCAGTTAGAGTTAGGAGATAAATCTCTGGAAAACCAACATGAACATAGCAGTAGTGTCAACAAGCACTGACCACAGTCCAGCTCTTCTCCCTCTTCTCTTATAAAGGTACATGCCCCCCCAAAATTCATGCTCAGTGTAACTCCGTATTTGAAATTTGACCCCTCATATTTTTAAGGAACTTTACCTATATACCTGTTTCAATTCACACTGTGACAACCTTCTGAGTGTTATAGCAGCTATCATTCAAAACTAAAAAAACTCAACAGGATCATCTCTAACGTTTGGGTGTTGCTTTTGGCTAATAATATAAAATCAAAGACTCCTCTATGTTGTGTACATGGACAACATATCTCAAAGAACCACAATATTGTAAAGTCAGCAATTTTCTTTTATTTAGTCATATCACCTTTGGTGACTTAGAGGCAGCGACCTGGGTCACAGAATGGTGTGCTCTTATCTAGAGATGAGCTGCAAATCAGGTTAAAGATCTTGCAGTTTGACATCTTAAGTAAAAGCAAATGACGCCTTCTCTGTAAATAAAGCACCTTAGCATCAACAAGAGAAGATAATAATTTAATTATCAATTATGGAATTCCTGATTCCATAAAATCTCTTGATGTCTGTGTGACATTCTTTCAAGCTTAGAATATGTTTTCTAAATAAAAATGTTAGATTCATAATATTTTATAAGATTAATCTTAACAGTGAATGTGACAGAAAAAAATATCGCTATGATTTTTGAACAGAAAATGTATTAGGCATGTTGCAACAAGAAAATCGAATTCTTATTTATCAACATATAATATTTAATATATATAATTAAGTATAAACAGTAAATATAAACTGTATTTCTTCCAAGTGTCATTAGTTCACATAACTTATGTCTTATTTTGTCTTTTTGGCTGTATAGGTTTCTATAATACATTGTTTTAGCTTGTGCTTGGTGATAATGGAAGATACCATACTTGAAGAAGAAAGATAATATTAGCTGATTGAACCATAATTGCCTGCATCACTCTAGGTAGGTGCACTTCAATGTCAAACTCTCTCTATAAAAAAGTCTGCACATATCAAAATGATTATTTCAAGCTTTGCTCTACAAAAAAACCCTCAGCCTTTTAATCAATTGGTTTGTACACATTAGGTAAGCATTTAGAATGTTATTCATTTCTGTTTAAAGCATGCAGTAGTTCCAAACAATTCCATATATTTCTGCTAGGCAGGGAAAAAAACACCTTAATTATATTAATTGAGACAATAATATGCATCCAGAAATGTTAGGAGCCAAGCATTGCAGTACCTGCCCCTGATCTAGTCAGCTGTGACAGCTTCATAAGCAGGAACTAGCTGGGAGGTTGTGCACGTCCTGGTAGAAACCATGCAGTCACTACAGAAAAAGTATTACATGCGGAATTACCTGCTGCAGCAGAGAAGACACACATGGACGGAAGTTTGTCTGGGGATCCCTGTTGTTTCCCTTCATGACTGGCCACTGAGAAGAGTATTCTGTTTCTTTCTCTCTTTCTCTTCGCCTCTTTCTCTCTTTTTTCTTTTTTTTTTTTTTTTTATGTCCAAAGCAACTTCACCAATAGAAAGTAGCTGTTTGCTGACAGCTACAGACCTCACTAATAAATCTTTGTGCATTTGAACATGTCCCAACCTTCCTTGTGTAACACTGCAGACCTCTGGAGCAGGTGCACTAACTTCTCTGACAGCTTTGCTTCAGTGTTATAAGAACATCAAAACCAGCTTGTACTGCATATGGTTAGGAGGTAGTTAATTTTCTTTATAGCACTTCATATGGTACTGTGTTTTGGATTTTGAGCAGCTGTGTGGGGCTTAGCTGCCCTTCTGGGGTTAGACCTTAACAATGATAAAAGTTTAGGTGATCATCATGGTTTTATACTTTAATGTAAGTCCTGATACACACATTTGTAACTTCAGCCGTCACAATGAGAAAAGTGAGAAAGAACTGACACAGACATCCACAGATGCTAAGTATATATTAAAAAAAAAAAAAAAAAAAAAGAAGACAGAAGGATTGAACTGAGAAGAAATGAAAGAAAAAATAGATTTCATACTGTGTTCTATAAATCCACTAGGAACTCCTGGCAAAATAAGGCATTCTTATGGTCTTATTATGGTATTAAAAGGGTTGACTCACACAATCTATATACGCATAATGTAGTCACAATATTTCAAACTTTGCTAAATTATTTTCCAGAAAAAAATCCCTTCTTCCAAAAAGTATCAGCTCCAAAGCAATATTACAACACATTTTCATGTAAAATTAACTGCTGTAAATGAGGTAGCTCTATCTTTTCGAAAATCTTTCAGAGAAGATTAAATCGGAAAAGGAGCAATAATTGATAGACTCCTGCTAACCTTAAGCACTCTTCTTCAGCAGAGGGCTAGTTTCTGTTTAGTTAATCTAAGAATAGATATTTCCATAGAACAAGGAATTGGTTTTGTTATACAGGATAGCAGTGCTAATTTTTAAAAGGCAATTGAGCTGGAAGAATACCCTAGAAATAAGATTCTGGGACATGAATACAAAACAATCCTAAGCCCTGTTAAAGCACAGCAGAAACTTTCTTTATGCATGTCTTCTTATATGTATCTGAAATGACCATGGAGACATACACCAAGGCTAATAAAATTATACACTACTTTATTAATATCAATTATATGGCAGCTCAGATCTTCCACTCGCATTTTGCTTTTGTAAGGCCAGATCAAAACTTCAGTAATAGACCATGCAAAATAGGTAAGGAAAGCAAAGTACTCTCTGACTGTCTCATGTGAGTGCCTTATTGTTGTTGTTACAGGTGCTGTAAATAGGAAAGGGCATTGTGGAGGAGAGGGGAGAAAGTATTCCTTCTTTATGGCAGTACACAGATTTATTGGATATATATTTTTTTCAATCTTTGGTGTGTTCATTTCAGACAAATAACTATTCTTATACCCTACGTTGTACTAACTCTGTAAAAAGACTGAAGGCTTTTTTCTGGAGCAAAATATAAGATGAAGGAAGAAATTCTCAGAAAAAAGAGAAAGTAAAAATTTTACTATTACCATTTAATATATAACCGACTTTGAGATATTCACAATAAAGGAAAACTTCTTTTGCTGTTCTTGTCTGAGCTTTGTTTTAAATCAGAACAGTACAGGTCAAATAATTCTGTGTCTAGAAGATGATTTTTCTAAATAAATTTACTTGGTTTAAGAGTGATTTCTAAATATCCATCCATAATTGCAACAGTTCTGCATCAGTCTATACAGGATATGGTCTGTTCTGCTTGGACTGGATTACTTTAAATCACCCTTGATATGATGCCAAGTAAGTCAGAAAAAAACCCCAAAACCTTCAAGTTTGTATTAACTGCTTGAAAATATTTCTGTACAAATCTAATTATGGATTAAATTTTATTCCTCTACAGTCACAGATCAGCAGGATCAATGCATATATGCTGCCTTTATTATATTTTGGACATAACTTGAAACATTTATAACAGTTTTATAAGGATAACATCTTCATGTACCGCAATATCTAAATGTATCACTCTTCATAGTCTGTGTAACCATTCATAGGTGCAGCTATATCAGCAGCAAACTCAGGCAGTAAATCTCTACTGCATTTCCCACATCCAATGGTTTGAGAATTGCAAAACAAAAAGAAAACCACCACAAAGCCTTCAGTTCCTGAAATATAGGATGAACATAAACTGTTGTCACTCACATATTTAAGAACAATAACCTGAGAGATTGATTCAATGTGGAAAAACAAGGGGTATGTGTATGTGAGTGTGTTATGAAGAGATACTTCTGGCATTGTTAGGAGGATGAGAAATTATTTTTCTTTCAAAGTATGTTATATATTTTAATATCATTTCCATAATTCTCAACGATTTTGTCCATATTCCAAAATGTCTCGCTGCTGCTCAAGATAAAGGTAAGCTTCCAGCTTTCTTTTTTCTATATTTAAATAAAACACAAAACCAAACCAGCCTCCTCTGGGAGGGAGGACAAAAAATGAATTCTTCCTCTCTAGTCAGCAGCCTTCTGCTATAATTTGGCATTCTCATTCAAATTAATTGAACTTGCTTGTTTTCTATAAGCGAAGGAAATATTTTTATGTACAAAATTCTGTGTTTGCTCTTGTAAGTGTAACTTCAGAGAATTTATGTTTCGCTGTTTTCATTTTGTTGCATTGGATTTGCTCCTATAAGAGATCATGAAAATTCTGTTGTGATTTGCAAGTTCTTTAGTGTTTGTTTATATATATGCATCTAGGTGAAAATTTACCTGCAGTATTGGAGGTTCTTAGAACCTAAAAACTTGACCAGTTTTGGAAAGTGTTTTCTCACCTGCAGGACGAAGTCTCTGAACACAGATTATGTTAAAAAAGCCTCTGTCAAAGCATTCTAGGTTCTTTTCCTGGAGTAGCATTCAGATTCTTATTTTACTTTAAAAGCTTACCTTCAGCTTTCTGTCACTTGCAGCCAAGTTACTGAGATCAGATGAACACTGATTTTGTATAATTTTTGTATACCAGTAAGAAAGGCTCTGGTAATAACCAGATAATGTCAAAGTCAAAGAATAGAAAGCATCCTAAGATGATAGATCGTGGGATATAATAATTAGCAACAAAGCTATTGAATCATCTGTTTGATATTCTACCTCGGCCTAAATCACCAAACTTGGGCAACTGAGACATGAAACAAACCAACAAAATCCCATGTTATAAAGATCATAAAGGAATTCACATTTCTTTTCAGGTGCTTAAATAACAATGTAATATTAGGTATGATCAGGATGATTCTGCTTTTTTTGATTAATTTGGGAGACTAACTCTAGCTAGCACAATATACCAGAAACATGAAATGACATTAGGTGAACAACAAGCTGCTGTCTGCTACAATTTGAAAAAACATCTAAAATGAGCCTTACATTTCTTTTCGCAGGCAAATGTGCTTTGTTGAAACTTCGCCTGGAAATTGCTAATGATTCTAGTAGAAACAGTGGTCTGACTATTCTGAATTTGTGTAGACACTGATCTCCATCAGAACAAAACTGCTCTGAGTAAGGGCTATTGATAACTAAACAAAAGAAAATACTAAAACTCCACTCCAGGATGCATTCAGTTTAGTTTTAATTGATCTAATGACAAGCAATTTTAAAAGAATCCAATTACAGTTATACTACAGAAAGTAAAAAAGCTAAGTATTTGTGCTACCAACCTTGATCAGTAGCTTATTTTTTATGTAAGAATTTCCTTTCATCTCACTGAAACAGTAAGCAACTGCTAGGTTGATAAAAATCAAAAAATATTGTATGGTTTTTATCCCTGTCAAAGCAAGAACAGCAAATGTTTTTATTTTTCATGACAAGCTGTCTTTCTCCTCCTGAAAGGGCAAAAAATGAAATAATCAATCATCTTTATTTAAAAGTGAGCTTTGACATTACATACAAGCCAGTCATGTATTCACACCTGTAACACTGAAATTACACAGAAGAAAAATGAAACGGAATGAAAAATTTTCTTCTTTTGTTTTTGAGGTTACTCCTTCATGTCTCCTGGGCTTGTGTTTATCCAGTTGATGTATCTCTGTGGGGTATATCTTTGAGTATTAACTCAAATGAATACTCAAAGATTATCAACCTTGGACCCCACAAGCCTCTTAATCTGTATTTATTTCTGGGTAACTAACTGTACCTTACTGCTCAACTCCAGGTGTAGCTCAAAACAAAGAAAGTCTTCTGCAGCTACAATATTCATGTGCCGCATGAAGGCAAAGATTTTCCTATTAACATTACCAATAAAACAAAAATTACTTCCTGTTGGACTTTACACTGAAATAGAGTGGTTACACTTTCTATCAGTCTCTGTCATCTCTAACTAATGGCATGTGTGCTCCTACTCTTATTCATCACACACTCAGATGAGTTCACCTATACAGTGTTTTGTCAATAATCTCTTTGATTTTGTACTGGAAAGGAAGCAATAGCCTGATATGATCAGTTACAGTCAAGAGGAATGTCATTTGTTCTTCATCACCTCTTAGCTAGTTAACTGGGATTGATAGCTGATATCTTGTTTGGTTCATGGCCGTTATCATATAGAAATCTATACAGCATTTAGAAAAAAGTTTCAGTTTGGCTTCTAGGGGATATTCCAGACTTGATTAGAAAATATAGTGTAGATACAGCCAGGAAAATTGGCACTGGTTGACTCCTGAATTAGGGTTCAGTGATGGAAAGGAGAATCAGCTCTGTGAACACCATGATGGAAATTTGGGAAGAACAGCAACATCTAGTGAAGTTATCTCCAACTTTGGAGTATAAAGCATTATCCAGGCTTTTTATTGCCTTCATATATACTGTCAAATCACATTTTAATGGAGCTTACTATGTTAGTAAAAGAAAATATTCAGTGGTTATTTCCTTAGACTCCTTTCATGTGAAAAGAAGAACATACCTTTTCTAAGTTTCTTTTATTTTCCCGTCCACCAAAAATTTCTCAGTACAGTACAACATCAGATTTCTCTGTCTTGTTACTCCTTCTCAACATAAGGCTTCACAAAATCATTGTAAGGGAGTCTAGACTATGCAAATGTTTGTATTCTACTCCAAATAAATTTTGCTGGGAAGCGACGAGTTCACTTTGTTGGAGGCTTTCTGCTGTTCACTGCAACCACTTTCTCTAGTAATCTTCCTTGAGAGCTAATAAATTACATTAAACAGTGAACAGATTGTAATAGTCATAGTTTGTCAGTTGTTTGCCTTCTGAAAGTTCTCTTCAGTACATTTTAATTACATGTTTAAATTAACATTTATATGTTTTAATACAAAACTAAGAGGTGATTTTCATGCAGTGCAGGAAAGTATTTTCTGCAGTCAGATTCTACCCTTTGTTATTTATCGAGAATTGACCTCAACAGCGAGCCTTGAATGGGCCTGATATAATCTTGAATGAGAATTGCTGCCAGGCAAACCATTGTTCCTCTTCAGGGTGAATGAGTTGTTACAATATTAGAGCTCTGCTGACAGTTGTAAACAAACTATAACTGAATATATCCACTGGATAATGGTAGGTAGCATTTGGGACCCTTGAGTAATTAAAGAAAAAAAAGCATGGAGAAATGGGATAACAAGGGAAGAAACCTTTTGCACTTTTGGGGACTATATTTGGGCCAAATCTAAGAACTCTTTTATGTCTTGTGGTCATATATACATGCAGATTTACCATGGTATGAGTTGTAGTAATAGAAGATGTCATAGTTAAAGCTGAAGAGATGCACATTTTCAATCCTTAGTTCTAACTTTTTGGCATAAAAGCAAACTAATGATGAATAATGTTAATAATGTTGTCAATTATGATAAACTGAAAAGTGATATTTGTGATTCAAACAAATCAGCAGGAATTGCAGGTGGTTAAAAAAAAATCTTAATTGAGAATATTATTTACAAGCCACATTTGATATAAACAAATAATAGACCATGTGACCAATACATCCTACATATACCAATTAGTATGAATAAATGTGCTTAGTGCACAAGTAATCTATGTAATTAGATTTCTAATTTCAATTAGAATATGTATAGTATAACGTATTAATATACATTTTACTTTTCATACACGATGTGAAAGCAAGAACCAAAGCAACAGTACTTATGCTTCTGTATCAGTTGGAAGTTTAAGAAATTGTGTGGATGATCTACTTAGTCTAGCACTAAATAAAGACACATATCATAGGCTGTTGAATATTTGTCTGATCAGCAGGAGACTGAAATTGGGTTACAAAATATACAGAGCTAATGCTGAAGTTCACTATATATGAAAAACTACTTACCTCAGAGGGCAGCAGAATCTGAATAGACCGAAATTCCAGGATAGGAAGAGTATATTTTTTGATCTATTTTCCTGATACCACAGGATGGTGACACTGATTGTGATCCACTTACAGAGATTAGAGGAAATACAGCAGTCATGGGAAACTTGGCTCCATCTACACTAGACAAATGTCACACCAGGCTCTAATGCCGAGGCCACGTTTTTATGCACTATAGATGACTAGCAACTGATTGGAGGCTTCACAAGAAAACATGCAGTCTTTCAATAGGTCCCGTGTGGAATGCAGGATGTACTTTGGTATGTTAGAGTGCCTCCTCAACCGTAACAGCAATTTTAATGTATATAAATGACTCTATCTTGAAAAAGGGACATTGCATAAAAATGATGAAATTGTCAAAGAGCTGCAAGGGCCAGCTAACACAGTTAAATGTCTGCAGGTGAGAAGGCTTAAGATAGGATGAAAGGAACACAAACAGGCTAAGTGATTGGGTAAGGAAAGTTACTGGAAGAAAGAAGACGTCCTTCAGATATTTGAAATTGCTTCCAAAAGAAGAAAGTAGAAAAGTTCAAGCTATGCAGAAAAGGTATTATAAACAAATAAGTGAAGGTTAAGAGTTTGAGAAATGTTAAACTAAGGGAAAAAAAATAATAGAACCTCCTCCAGACACATTAAAGATCAGAAAGGGTGCCAGAGAGTCTGCAGGAAGAATGGATAATGAGGATACAAAAAACGCATTGCAGAGAAATTAAATCCATTCTTAGCAATGATGTCCACTGTGGAAAAAGTGGTGGAGATTCTAATGCCCAAATCGGTTCATAAGATCTACCTAAACTTGAAATGATTGCTTGGAAGAAGTTAGGGAGCAAAGAAATAAGAAAGGAAGAAATACATGGCCAGTATTAAGTGGTATTCACCCAAGAGTCTAAAGGAACAATTTGGGGGAAATAGCCAAATTTCTAATGAAGGATGTAACATCTTACATAAAACTGTCTCAGAGTGTGGCAAATACGATACTACCTTTTAAACGTATTCCAAAAGAATTCTTGGCAACTACATACTTGCCAGCCTGTATTAGACAAATAAGTAGAAAAAATAAGAAAAAGAAATAATGGATAGCTAGACTATGAGAGTTGCTTTCAAACCAACTGGGCTGCATGCACATCTAACTGGTCATTGTGTTCCCTAGTATATTGCTATTGTATTGCTCTATTTACAACCAATACTTATCAAATATTCAAGATATTTCCCTTGTCAAATTGCAGGCATACCTTTATAGTAGTATATGGTATAATTTTTCTTTAGACAACTGAATCTTCTTTTGGAAACTGTTATTTATGGAAATAAAATTGTTGCTTACAATCATGGATACTAGTCTAAATGAAAACCAGGAATTTTACTTCCACCTTAGCTTAACTTGCTGTATAATCACCAAGTACTACTTCACAATATGTGTAAGAAAAACCAAAGGGTTTCATAACAAAACCTAGTTGCCTAAGCTAACTTTTTTAATAATTTAAAATGCTTTGTTAGGTAATAAATTGAATTCAAATATTTTTGAGAAATGGCACTAATTTTATACTAATTTACGATTCCATTCCATGCGAATCTGATGTTCATTGATCCTGTAGGAAACCTATATGCATCAGCAATAGAAAAGAATGTAGCTGAATAATTGCAGATGCACTGGCAGATTGGAGTCCAATGATTTATCAATGAGAATATATGCTTAGTGGAGATATAACTACCTGGAAGAGACAGTGTCATGTGTAATTTGTGCTATTTGTTTTTTACACAACATTTTCTCCTTTTCATATCACACAACACGGACATGGTCAGTTCTTGTCCTCTGTTGTAGAAAAAAATAGATGAGGCAGTAAATGATAAGCTTATGCTGGGCTAGTACCTGAAGTTGGTGTAAATCTTTTAAAAACATATTTCAGCAGGTGCTTTTTCACTCCTTTCATGTTTCACGTGAGGTTTATATGTGCCTGCTACTAGAAGTAGCTTCTACTTGTACAGTTCTCAAGACTATGAAAAATATGTATCTTAGTTCCTTGTTTTCTTATGATTCTATGTGAATCAACATCGTTTAGGCCATTTTCTTGTCATGACAGTTTTGTGCCTTGTTCTGTTCCTGAAACTGAATAAAATTAGGGTTGAAAATTATTGCGTTTATTTGCAAAGCTGTAGTAATCTGGCATAATGCTGAACTTCCTGAGATTTGAGGATGATTTTCTTTCTGCTAATAGCATTTTTTTTCCCAAGAATGTGCTGGATTAGATATTTCTAAGTGAGCAGCATAGTAAGAGCAAGATTTCTTCAGAAGACTGAGTATCTCATTTAGGTTAAAATTTATTCATGACTACTATGGGTTATGTAGCGTTTACCTAGATAACTAGCCCCTACTGAATATACAGAAAGACAGATTCTGAATACTTACATATTTGGATAATCATATACATATAAATCACTTTGAAGTAAATAGCTGATATGAAAAATTATAAATCACTTTAATAAGCTAATGGTTTAATATAAAAAAAAGTTGTAACATCTTCCTTTTCTAAATTTAAGATAAAATCTGGTATATATTGAAGCCCATCTGGGACACTGTTTTTCTGCAAAATGTAGGTGCTTTTGTTTACATGTGACAAAAAAAGTACAGCGAGCTCTCAGGCTGCTTTTTTTGTTTATGCCAGATATTAACGTAATGGTCATTATTCCTGATACATCTTTTTAATTTTTATTTAAAACATCACTCCAGAATGATGTGACAAGAATGATTTGATTTCTTCACATTCTACTGTAAATTTTTTGCAGCAACTCCATTCTTGATGAAAGCTGACGTTCTCAACAGACAATTGGAAAATCTACTCAGGGCACTATTAATTTCCTAAGTGAGGTTCCATACATCAAAGAGAAATGCAAATCCTCATTGTATGTGTGGTAATATAAATTTGATAGAATTTATAAGTATTTGACAATTAGAATTCTTTCTTGCCGTAGTCTGATGCCATTTACTAATGCTCTCAGACTTAAATCCATTATTAAGAAATGAAAACATGTAGTTTTAAGCATAACTGGACTAAGTTTACATATTCATAGAATTATATGTGTTTTCTAAAAAGTGTGTTTGTACATGCTGCATTGATGGTTGTATGTGTAAATATTTTCTATGTCCAGCTTTTAGCCTTTATTCTCTATAACAGTATTATTCATCATATGCATACAGAAACTTACTTCTTCCTCAGAGATTCAATGACAAAAGAGCCAAATATTAGTATGAAGAGTATAGTCTTACACTGGTTTAGGAACTTGAAGTTAAAATATGGAGAAGTGATTAGCAGAGCAAAACTTATTCACTTGTTAAATTAATGGTAAAGGGAGGAAAGAGTGTTTTCCACTTTAATATTGTCTACTACTAGTGTCAATATATATATAAAAAAATCGTATTTTAGTAAAAGTTTAAGTCTGAGTAGGATGTTGATAAGGGAAGTCAACCATGGGACTTTAAAAATCCTTCATTAAAATTAATAGTTCTTATACTCTCTATTCATTTCACATCCAACGTCCCCATCCAATTTGTGGAAGTCACAATCTGAAGTATGCAACTTGAGAACTAAGCTTAATGACTAGCATTCTTCAGTTGCCTAAAATGAAAAGAATAATGTGAACAATCACACTGACAAGTGCCCTTTATAGAACATTTAAGAAAAAGTTCATAGCACAAAAAATACCAAGCATGAAGATAGTTTTCATAATATTGGTTTATTCACAGTTTTCTCAATTTGAAAGTAAATACACACAGTGAAGAAATCTCAGTCATACACACACACTCTACTCCTTAGCTTTCAAGAGTGTTGAACAACTTCAATATAATGATCAGTTATTTTGCATTATTATATTTTTAATCACTGTTTTATGAACTTTGTTCAAATCATAGATGCAAATGTCTTTGAAGTAGTAGCTTTTAAGGTTTCACTACATTGAAGACACAGAGTAAATTTAAAAAATCTACTACAAATCTAAACATCTAACTAGTAGTGATAATGTTTACAAATAACTAATATTTGGTTCTATATAAATTCTACTTCCTATTTAGTATCCAAGCTTATTCAAATCGAAAACCTATGATGAGCCGGGATACACTACATGAGTATTTTTCTCTCCTGTTCTGAAAAATCCTCCAGAGATGGCTCACTGTGGTATCTTCCCTTCCCCAGAGCTTTCTGTAGTATCTTAGTTTGTGTGCATACACAGGGATATGCACAAATTGGAGTAAACTACCACCATTTTTTTAAAAACAACTTTTCACATATTTATAGACATGCTTAATCTGTTGTAGATAATATTTGTTAAATCTCTGATCCCTATTATTTGGATTCTTTTCTAGTCATCTTTAAGAAATGTAGTTTAAAAGCAGATATGAGGCTGGTGAATTCGGTTCTGTTACTTTCACACAAAGAAATGCGATCAGTGACAAGTTAGCATCATTTCATAATTTCATAATAGATAATTATGTCTTCTCCCTCCTTTCTTTTGGTGGCTTTTATATTCTATTTCACTACATTTCAATCTATTTAATTGTGTCTACAATCTGTTATACTCTATTAAAGAATGCGATATTCTACTTTCTATTCCTTTGTTTTTATATGCTTCATGACCCCAAAGAACAATTGTTTACAATGTTCATGATCTGAAATTGTTAAATTTCATTAACAGATGATAAAGACTATAGTCATTGTACATATCCCAATTAAACATTCTGCAAAATTTAAGGATAAATGTTGAATGCTTTGCATGAGAAAAACTACATAATACTGAGTTAACATGACAAAATTGCTATATTCCAAGCCTAAGCTTGAAAGTTTTGTTTCAAATTTAATTAAAATGTAAGCTTAAGAATACTTAAATGCAGTCAATAAGATTTCAACGTATTCCCTGAAACAAGGTTTCCCAAATATTTGAAAAAAATATTATCATATCTCCAATTAAATTCAGAGTAGAATTAATCTTCCAAAACAGTTTTGGTGAGTTTTATTTATTTCTCTAAAGTAACATTTTATTAGGCAATTCCAATGTTATTACTACCCATATAAAAACATAAAAAGTTATAATGTTGATTAATTTTAGATGTTTGGACTCCAGTGCTTCCAGGAGTATCACATAATAATTTTATTTTCAACCTATTAATAACAGATTAGTACTATTCATTTAGTTTAAGGTTTTGCTGAATAGCAAACACCATATAAGGTAGCATCTACTTTACAATGGATGGGCATTTTCTAATACTGTTCTTGCAAATATTTTTCTAGTTCACAGTGTAAAAATCAGCCTGTCTCCCCACATTCAAGAGTGGTGAACCCTACTGTGTTTATTTTCCTCCACAGGAAAAGGCACTGTAAAGGTCCAATCCTGATGTAAGGAAGGCGAGTGTTAAATAAGAATTCAAGCCTTTCCAAACAGAAGCCTTTGCTATAAATCCCAGCCTTATAGAAAACAGAAACTGCGGGCTAGGCATATTCTTGTTGTTATATTGCACACTTACACATTTGGTGCAATTGAAATTATATAAGTTCAGATATCCAAGAATTTTTTATGCCCTTCGGGAGTACAAACTGCTTTTATTTATTCTAAAAAAGATCTAAAGGATTTTAGCCACACCTAGAATCAGGACAATTTAATTTGGGTGACGTGTTAGGGAATGAGAAGGTAACTCTTAAATCTTACAATTTCCTTTAAAAAAAAAAAAAAAATTACTATACAATCCCCTCCAGTTCCTATTATCTGCTCTCTTTTTGAATAATACACATTAGTAGTAGTTAGAAGGGAATTTCGGAGGTCATTAAGTTCATTCTCCAACTCAAAAGGGACTACATTAATATGGCATCAGGTTGGACATGGTTTTGTATAGCTGAGCCCTAAAACCCACCAAGGACAGAATTCACAACCTCTCTGGGTAACTTGTTTTGCTACTGCATTGGACTTCTGGTGAAAAGGATTTCCTGCTGGTGAAACTGAAGATCTTTTTAAGCTTTCATTTTTCTTTGCATGATTTTCTTCATGTAAGGACAGTACTTCTTCCTCCTTAGACTCTACTTTCTTTCACCTATGACAAGATTATCTTTCCATCTTAGAACTGTCTATGTTACACCTCAGTGTATTCATTTACTATTGTGGATGTGAAAGTTTTCCACTACTGTTCTGGCATATTTCAGTGATTCTTTTGCGATCTAGCCTGAAAGAAAAAAAGAAGAATTTGATCTCTAATTCTGAAGATGAATGTAAGTTCTATCAAGTTTCTCCAGTGATGCAGGTCTATGAGGATTTCTCTAATCATCCTCATGAAAGAAAATCCTTAATTAAATAATCAGTAAGTAAATTGCATTGTTCTAGAAATCTCTATTACAATAGCTTACTTCAGGAAGAGATATTCCGTGTTATAGTATGACAAAGAATTAATTTTTCATAAGAATTTGTGAAATTGAATTTGACCTTCTAAAGGCCACCACTTCATACCTACAAGTACAAGGTACACATCTGCAAGTGTTTTTCCTCTAGATTAAGCATGCATGAATACTTTAATACACTGGATTTGTTTCGAGCAGAGACCAAGAAAGAAGGTTTCAGTGATGCTAGATTTCTTCTTTTTCATGACTCAAGAATTATATTACATCTTCTCTAGAACTTTCTTGACCCTGCTGCCTTGACCCCGTACTATTTACAGTTGTAGGCTTCATTTTTTGTAAGCCATGATTACATCATTACGCTTTGATCTTCAGGTTAAACCTATCATGTCATTACACAGATGAACAGACTATTTTTTAGCTCAGAACTAGCTTGTACTCCTTCTCCTATTCAGAGATTTTACCGTAAAGGGAACCACATTGTCTATTCATTTGAACATTTCAATACTGAACTGAAAAATCAGGAGCTCCATCTCGAGGACTGATAACACTTTCATTAATGAAGATACTCCTGCATTAATCTCAGAAGAACATCTATTTCCATTCCTCAGCTGCTTCTGCTCTTTTTCTTGTCACTGCAAAATTTCCTGGTTCAGTAAAAAAACCCCATACCTACTAAAATCGGGAAAGTCGACAGGACAACCTTAACCACAGTATTAGTGAAACACTGTTCAGAAAAAATCTGAAAATTTAAGACAAAGCCTGAATTGGTCATATCTAGAAGGTGAGTGAGCCATTGGTGATTGTAGTAAGTAATGGTATTCGACATTAGACATAGTGTCTTGCTACTGAGACTATACATACAATGCAAATTATGCATGAATGTGTAACTTTTAATGAATATTAATGAATATTTTAAAATAAAGCTCAGTTTCACACATGCTGCTATTTAAAAACATGCTATGGTTGAAATGTATGAATATAAGCTGTAACCATAAAAGTTCTGAAATGAAATTGTGTGAGAAAACTTTATTTTAAAACACATGTATTCATAACATGTACACATTAACCTAAAGCACCGCCATAGCATCTGAATCTAGAATGTGAACAACTGAAACAACCTTGAGGTCAATACTTTTCCAAGTGCATTGAATTCACAATATGAATACAAACACTTTGGAGAGACAGAGAAGATTTAGAAACAAAACCTTAAAAAAATATCCAGGGTACTACACTCCTACTGTTCAATAGGGATTTTAACTTCTCTGGAAGTTTTCTCACGCAAATAGGCAAAATATGTTCCCTTAATTTGATTAGAGATTTATTCTGCAGGCTTTGAAAATCTGAAACAATACTTATTTAAGAAACAAACTATTTTTCTTTATTTGGAGACCACCTCTGCCATTGCAGATTTTGGCTTTCTCTTCTTTTAGACACTAAATTATTAAAAATATGTATTTCTTAATCTTAACATCATAAAGTAAAATTTTTCTGCTCACAAAAAATTACTGGCAATGAAAATACAAAAGTAAACTGCCTTTGTAGAAGATTTTCTAGACTCAATCTGAATTTTCAATTGCAGCAATTTTTTATAAAAGTGAAATACCCTCAAAGCACTATAGTCAGAGGGAACTCAAAGTTCTCATGTTGTCATCAACATGGCACTTAATGTTTTCAGTAAAAATGGACTTGACGCAAAGTTTATAGAAGCAATTAATGAATAAGTTTGGAAAGGACTCCTGAAGATCATGTAGTTGAAACCCCTTCTCTAAGAAGTGCTAACTTTAAAAGTTGACAAGCTTGCTCAAGGCCTTTAGTTGTTTAATTTTAAGTAGTTGAGGGATGAATATTTCACAAAACCATTGGTCTCTTCCAACCTCAACAATCCTGTGATTGTGTGAAATTCAAGTAAACTCAGACATTTTTAACTAAAGTCAAGGGTTCAAGCTAATTTTAGGCAAAGTGTCTGTGCATTTCAGAGAGTGCTTTTCTGCTCCTTTCGGACTGTTGGTGTTACAGAATTGTGAAGGGCTTTTATATTTGTCTGTTTATATTCACAACTGAATGAAAGTATCTATATAGCTATCTATATTTATTACTGAATATTGAATTATATATTTTAAATTATGTTTTATTTGTATTTATTAGTGAATTACAGAGCTTCTGTTTCTTTGTCTTTAAGGAACTTTTCACCTGGAGAATAAAATGGGGAATGAAGATTTCACCTTCTGGAAGAGAAACAGTGTGAAATCTTCCTCAAGCCCTTCAGTCCTATGGCAATCACCTTACAGAGAGATTTGGAGACCTACAGGTACTTACTTTAGGTTTAATGGTAGGAGGAAGGAAAATTTTGCAGCCTTCTCAGCTTCTTTCTGGTAGTTTTGCTTAAGAGAGAACCTATTCATGTATGAAAGGGTGTCAGTCAGCATCTGCTGAGGGCACTTGCCACACCGATATTCAGACATGACTTGCAGGTTGCAGACACGAAACAATATGGTCCTTAAATTAGTTCAGCATTTTCACTTAATTGTAAAACATGGTTTTAAAATAAGGAAAATGTAGACATACTGAATTCTGCTGTGCTCCTGGAAAGAGCAGCATGTCAACTCTTCAAGCAAACAAAAAAAATACAATGACAAAAGTCAAGATCTCTAACAAATTTTTCTATTTCATCTGAATTGCTGAAACAACTTTTTCTCAAGCAGCCACTATCATAGAAACTATTCCTTATTAAAAAAGAAGTTTCTCACCTCAACCTAAAGTTGAAAGTTTCGGTTCATACATTCTGATATAGCAGTGTAAATCTAATATAACTATATACACAGAGCCATGTTTGCACTGGTAATATGAAAGGACCAGATGTTACTGTCATATTGCTATTTATTTTATCTGCTTTGGTTCCCATCCAAAATGGGAGGACACAATATAATAAGCTTCACTCAGAGAGGAAAAGATTTTGGAGACTTGATCTCCCCAAAAAAGCAGATCTTAAAGAATAACCTTCAGAAGCTTGGACCATTTCTTTGAAGTCCCCTTTGGCTTCCTTACACGTGCTGTATTATAGCAAAATTTGACTACTGACGAACTGTTGGACCCAATTCTACATCATTTTCAGCATACCCTACCACAATAAACTACCTCATTAAACATGGTATCAGGAGCTGATTTTGGTACTGTGAAACAACAGCTTAGGAAGAGCTCATATTTGTATTGACTCATCACAAATAAAGGAACGTAATCATCTAGTTCTAATAGATTTGTAGTGATGGACAGCATGGCCATTCTGGTAAGGTTTTGGTGAGTACTGGGGAAGCAAGAATCCTAACGTCTTTCTATGGTCCGCCAAGTGCCACAGAAATACCAGCTCTGCCTTTTGTGGTATGTCTTGAGAAACTCAAATGACTTCCTCTTTGAATGAAAACTCTCAAAAATTATAAAATACCACACTACCCAACGGGCTTGTTACAATATTATATATCAATTTATTAAAACTGTAAAAAAAAGCAAGCAACAGAGAAAATCACAGATAAGGAAGAAGAGAAAATATGTTCTCAAGACTACCACCATGTGATCTTGCTGTCTTGAGGCAGGGGCAATGTACGCTTCAAATTGAGTATCTATTTACGTCATGATTGTGCAGTTAGAAGAGAGTTTCATGGGTTTTGAAGAGTTGCTTTAGCCAAGTGGTTTTAATGACATTTTCTTGTCTATTCAAATATTCAGGTGAAGTGGCCTCCACTTGTGGTTGACTGGACACAACACAGACATGTGGCATGCTAGGTCTCTAGAATATAAAAAATAAGGATTTCTCCTGGATTCACCTCACAGTAGATTATTGACTTAGTTTTCACCTGATGTCAAAGCAGAATATTCCCCAAGACAAATGACTCAATTCATCTAGCTGGCTAGACTCACTTCACAGAATACTTATGCAAGAGCTCCAGTTCAGCACCTTTGCGATGACACCGGGGCAGAAATCTTTATGAAGATTCTGAGGCAGATGGGAGAAGGTAGAGATCAGATAGATGATTCTGCTTTATTGTTCATAGTCCATTTATCTAAATGAATGTAGTCCATCTTATTCCATAATGTAAATGCAATTGTGGGAATGCAGGATTTTTTCTCCCAAGGGATGTCCTGGTGTTTTCTCAGGGTAACTTTTGGTTCATTTTGTAAAGTATGTTTCCTTGGAACATGAAGCTAGGGACAAAAAAGGAAGTTCACAATCTCATTAGTTTCTTTAAAGCTTCCTTATCAAAGAAGGATCTAGTCTAGTCTAAAAAATGTTGAGCTTGCATTCTCTATTAAATTTTCTAACTTCAAGCAAAACCACTCATTAAAGATGTAAGATACCAGAATAAAATCCCAGCAAACTTTTTAATATAAGCTTAGCTGAGGAGAGATTGCACATACAATAGCCTGCCTTGCACAAAGAAGCTGAAGAAACAAGTTGTAAACCTTCAGTACCTTGAGAGTTATGACCACCATTGTACCTGAGGACTTGACCTGTCATTAAGGAACACTGAAAAAGATCCAAGGTGTTATAAATACATAATGATGTAGGGGTGAGCAAAACAGTCAAAAAAGAATGACATGTGAACCCAACCACACATTGAACACATATTTTGCCATAAATATAGAACTGAAGCAGACCAAAACGATCTTGGTCAGGTGAAGATCAGCAATAAGCAAAGCCTGAACTTCATCGGCTGACAAGTGATTTTTACTATGGAGCAATGGCAGGAGAATGAAGTCCGAAAGACTCTCTTTCCCTAACCTGAGACACAAATTTACCAAGAAAAGTCAGCTAGATCAACTGGATACTTTAGACACCTCAGGGCAGAGCTGAGCCTCTCAGCCACGGGCGGGTGCCTTGGGGAAAGCCTGGGTAAGGCGGGGCAAAACGCTGCCCGGCAGCCAGGACTGAGGGGAGCCGGGTGAGAAACAGCCCTGCGAGCCCTGAGGGCAGAACGGGAAGAGGGCAGGAGGGGGTCCGGGCGCCCGGCAGAGGTGTCCCTGCGGCACCGGGAGAGACCCCCTTGGGGCGGGGGATTCCCTGCAGCTCCAAGAATCCAACACCAGAGCAGATATCTGACCTGCAGCCTGTGAAGAACCCCACATCACAGCAGGTAAACGTGCTCTAAAGGAGGCTGCAGGCCATGGGAAGGCCCCACACTGGAGGAGGGAAAAGTGTGAGGAGGAAGGAGCAGCAGAGAGAAGCTGTCAGCAATCTGCTGTAATTCCAAACAAAAAACCTAGTATTCAAACATTCACATATGAGAAATAATTACTAAATCTCATGTTTATGTTTGTTCTCCTCCAAGAAATACACCTGAAACAAAGTAATTAATCACAATACTACAGTGATACACAAAGAATAATTATTACCTTTGGCTATCCTTCAAATATTTCCTGCTATTTCCAAAACATATGCATGCATACATAAACCCACACACACATACACAGAGATTTTGGGGGACTAATTTTTTTTCATCTTTTCCTAATTCTTTAATACACTTTTGGCTAAAGTATTTAGCTTTCATGTTACTTCAGATGCAAAGCTCAAATAGCTTTTTTGTGTCCATTACTTCCTTTTTTTTTTTCTTTTTTCTGAAAATATCCTAGGAAATGAGCTTGCTAAGAAAAATAAACCAGCAAATTTTAAAAGGAAGGAAGAAAAAGTAATTATGCACATAAGGACAGCATTTTCACAACAGAGTCTAAGTTACTTTCATCCAATCATGAAGCGGAAGAAATTCCACGTGATTTATGTTGCCACAGTAAGAATCAAATTATACTGAGTAAAAATTCAGTTAAATGTATTCAAAAGCTGTGCAGACCTGCAAAGGACAATACAGTGTATTCTGGAAACTGTCTGAAATTGCGAATCAACCTGAGAAGGGGAAAAATAGTGCATTTAGTCTTTCCTGATTTTGATGAATCCTAGATGGGACAAGATGCAGCTTATGGTCACCACCATTCACTTGGTTTTTTTGATGATTACAAAGCTGTTTCTACCCCTGGAAACATTTAAGGTTAGGGTAGACTGGGCTTTGAGCAATCTATCATCTGAAAATGTCCCTGCTCATTGCAGGGTGGTTGGACTAGATGACCTTGAAAGGTCCCTTCCAATCCAAACTATTCTATGATTATGTGTTGAAGAGTATAAGCAGCACTGGTGACAGATCAGGGTGAAACACCAAACTAGCAGAACAGATTGTAAGTTTACTAAGACAGGCAGCCAGCTTGCACCATCTTTTCAGCAGTTCTGCTAGGAATGGGTAACTTATTTTGAGAAATTAAATTCTCTCCTGTTACTGTGAGGCACATGGTTTACATGGAATGCATCATAATCACGACTGGTCAAATTTGACTGAAAGGTCTTCTAGCCAAAACTTTAGAGAAAGGGAGGAGGGGATGACACTGAGGTTTTAATGGTGATGTCCTAACATGGGTACTTAGTGCATAATGTGAAAGAAGACTAATACTGTCTTTTGCGAAAAGAAAAGGAAACATCTAGTCTCCTCATGTCTTTAGAAATTAATAATTATTGTCTAATGGGTTTGCTCTTAACTCATGAATATTATTTACCCCTGATCTCTCCACACTGGATACGTGATACAGAGAGAAGCCTAGTACAAGATGTCTATAGCCATGACCCATACTGTTTAGAGCATTGTCAAAGAGACAGTCAGAGGAAGAGTCTGTAGAATACCAAGTCCTTCTTTATGGTTTTATGTTTGAAAGCAAAGTAGCCTCCCCAAATCTTAGAGAATGTGAGAAACACATAATTGCTAGATCACATATTAGCAGAGCATTCTAGGCACTCCATTGTTTTTCACTGTATTAACCTAGAAAATTGCATCATTCAGCTACTGAAATTTCTTCTACATTTCATAATTATTTTTTTTAATAAGAAAGTTCCTGATTTGTCTGGTTAGAGTGGGTGACATTATCTTAAAGCATCAGATCAGGTTTTCCAATAATTAAAACTTATGGGATGATGACAGCTACAGCACTTAAAAATCTAAACCTATAATTTATTATACCTTCTGTTCTGTGTACATACCACACACACACAGACACAGGCACACATTTTGAAACCACATAGAAATGATACTTGCATATATTGTTAGCCTGCAGGGAGAATTGTTCTAGCTTTTCTCATTGAGGGTATGAAAAATTCAACATTAAATCATTTCAAATTAATGGGAATTTTTCTCTTAGGGCAGAAATAATTCTGTGTGGTACCTCCCAGAAGCCAAATAAGACGATTTCAACCTCCTGGGAGGAGATACAACAGCTTCACAGAAGAAGCCTTTCTATTGACTTTCATTTAATTCCCAGTAGGTGTTTCATTTTCTCATAAAGACTTCATCATTATTTTTCCTTTTTGTTCAGAGGAAACATCTTTCCCTTCAGCTGCAATAAAAAGGATCTAAACTCAAAGAGCTTGCTTTTTCATAAAACATATGACATGCATTTTCCTTTCTAGGAGCAGACTTCTGATTTATCTGAATGATGAACTAAGATTGATGAATGGATGGGGAGAATTAAATGCATATTTCTGCAGGACCCAATGAAAAAGGAAATGCCAAAAGATAAATGTAGGGATAAGAAAAAAATTAAATTTACAACTTAGTTTATCTGCTGTGACACTTAACACTCCTCAGATTAAAGTACCACCTGAAAAAAAAAGATCTAAAATGAAAGCAGAATAGTTACAGCTTTATCTTTTCAGAATTTAAAAGAATGTTAAATGCTTCATAGACACATTAATGACATTACGAAGGAAGTTGGAGAGAGGAGGGGGAAAAAAAAATCCATGAACTACAAAATAAATGCAAGAAGCTTGCAGGAAGAAAGGCAGAACATGGATCTCACAAGCACGGATATTTAGGAAAGATAAAATAATGACTGATACATGAAGAAATGCTTATTTTTAAAAAAACTCAAAAAGATGTTTTTAGTCAGAGAATTGAGATTTATTCGAAAAGAAACAACTTACGAGATAAGTCTCTAAGAAAAAAAAAAGGATCTAAATGGCTGCAGCATATGATTGACCACCTTGAAAAGAAAACCTTTCATTTTGAAGATTATTTTGCATTCAAAATTTCAAGTTTGTTTTTTTTTTAAACTAAACCAGAACAGAGATTGCAAAATGACTGTAGCATTACTTTTTGGTCACAATTTTGTATCCCATTCTGCATTTCTCAATATTCTTAATATTCAAAATATTATTAGCATAATATTTTGGATTCTCTTGCATTGTGAGAATAATAGCCTATACAGAAAAGTAGGTTCGCATTTTCTGGGTTTTTTTTCCTTTCAGGTAGAAGACAACAAAAATTCAGTGACTAAGCTGAAGAATAAGAATGAACGTACTCTGTTGTAAGTGTTCTCTAGGGAGAACTCCTGAGCTGAGCAAAATGCATCCAGAGGGAGAATATTGCATGCAGATGTGCAAGCAGCAACCAGTTCAGGCTCATGAAATGTCATGAAGCAGAGCCACAAGGATGGCAGAACCTGCTAGGCAATCTGAGCTAAAGAGTTAATTATGACGTTCATGATAGATATGGCTTAATAAAATAAACCATGGCTTCTAATTCCTGAAAATAGATGTATATATTTACCTGCATATAGTCTTTCTTTGGCAAGAAATAATTTCAGAATATATACAAGAAGCTTGTAAGTAAGATACTCAAATAATAACTGCATATCCCTACTTTTATTAATGGTCATATATCCCTATTAGCCACCAGTAAAAAGCTGATTTTATTAGCAGGGAAAAACTGCTGGGATACCTGCTAGAATAAAATGAATGGCTTCTGCCTTAGTATCAACCAATGTGTTATTTACACACAAATGCCCCAAAATTTCAAAGTGTAACCATACAGCATGAATGGGTTATATCATTGAGTACCCATTAGAGACATATAAGCTAGAATCACTCTAACATGGAGTACATTTAAACTACAGAAATTTACTGATTTAAGATTGTTCTATACACATCAAAGAAAACACATTTTACTTAAATGTGAATTACTGAAAAATTAATTGTTTAGTTTAGACAAATTCCATCTCCCTAGACAAATACTAGGTAATATAAGCCATAAAATGTATTTATGAGATATTAGACCAAGAAAGACAAAGCTAGTTATTTTCCAATAACTTATCACACTGTACACACTAAACTTATATTTCAAACTATAAGCACTGAGTTTAAAAAGGATATGAGTTGCTAAGCAACAGTGTCGTTGTTTATTGTATTGGTTTTGCAGTGAAAGCACTAGAAGGGGAAAACAGAACAAACAAACATACAAGAATATATTTCACAGTCAACTTAAGAAAACAACTTTTGCTTACAGAATATAAATTGATAAATATTCTTGACAACAACTGGATCTATGATTCAATGGACTTTTTCTCTATGCATTGCTGGTTTTATTTTCACTTTGCTTACTAAAAGCATCAGTAAAAGGATACAGCTAAGTAAGAAATTAGAAACTACAAAAGAGGTTTATTATTGAACAGAATTTCTGAAAAATGTTCAAACTAAAACATCCTTCTATATCTGAATTTCAACAGAGACTGACTGGTTTTGTCCAGGATAGTTAATTTTCTTCCTAGTAGCTGGTGCAGTGCTGTGTTTTGGCTTTAGTCTGAGAGCAATGTTGATAAAACACCGATGTTCTAGTTGTTGTTCAGTAGTGCTTACTCCAATCAAGGACTTTTCAGTCTCTCATGCTCTGCAAGTGAGGAGGGGCACAGGAAGCCAGGAGGAAGCAGAGACAGGACAACTGACCCAAGCTCGTCAAAGGGGCATTCCATACCACACCATGTCATGCCCAGTATGTAAACTGGAGGGAATTGCCCGGAAGGGACCGGTTGCTGCTTGGGTCAGGCTGGGTATAAGTCAGCAGGTGGTGAACAATTGCATTGTTCACACTGCTGTTTCTTGAGTGTTATTTCCCTCTCTCTTTTTCGTTTTCATTACTATGATTATTATTATGATTGTTGTTGTTATATTTTACTTTATTTCAATTATTAAACTGTTCTAATCTCAACCCACAGGTTTTATCCTTTTTCAGTTCTCCTTGCCATCCCACCAGGGTCAGGGGGAGAGGAGTAACCGAGAGGCTGAGTGGTACTTAGTTGCCAGCTGGGGTTAAACCACAACTAAAGCATATATTTACCTCTTCTTATAAAACAAATGAAACAGGCACAAATTCTTCACTGGCTCCAAACTTCTCAGCTTACAAAAAGCCAATTTAGTGGCTGTGTATCAAGGGACTGCGTAGATCTCTCCATCTGTGGAGCCTTGATAAAGTCGTAGCTGCTTTTTTAAACATGGCTAGGCAACTGCTGAAACTTAACCATTGTTCCCCTGAAATACTTTCTACTTGTGCCAAATCCCTTCCAGTGGGTGAGGAGAACAGAGGTGGATCCACACACTCTGTAGAAAGGACTGTCCCACCCTAATGATGATTCTTAGCTGGAGATGTGCCACCAGAGCCAGTCTTTCTCAGTGGTTGAAAGCTAATCGGGAGCTGCCTAATATGTCTGCCCTACAACTAACTGCAATTTTCCTGTTTATGTCATTATTCTGTCTCTTAAAAAGACATGTGATTCTCTCATGGCTTTCAGTTTCTTTCTTCACAGTAAGTAAATGAGGTCAAGACTTTTTGTATTCTCAAAAATCACACAGGGGATAAGCCAGGAACGTGACATTGATAATCCTCTAACATATCTGACTGCAGTCACTGAGGCTGGCATTTTTTACCTCTTTTTGGATATGCTGCTAAAGTGAATAAGGCATCATTCCCCCCGAAAAAAGCACTTCAGCATCAGTATATCATCCTAAGTGTTTATGTATGACCTTTCATTGTGAATTGAAATGGTATATGTGACTCAGTGGGAGGGTCTCCTTTACCCATCTGTGCCTTCAGTTTCTGTGTAAATCATTCTAGTTCAATTATGACTCAATTTTCCTCTCTGTGTTTCTTCCATGTAGTAATTGAACTTTGTTAAGTTGCGCTTTTACAAATTCATAGTAAAACTTTTGCTGATACCTTTGATGGTGATTTTTTGAGCTATCTATCTAAATCACTCAACTGTGACAAATTAGCAGAGTAGGCAGGATCCTAAATCAGGATTTGCGATACAGTCACATTACTACCAGACCATTCTGAACTAAGAAGAACATACACATTTCCAGTTAGGTGACAAAAAAAATGACTTCTTATCAGACACTGTTGAGTAATAGTGTCACGAGTACGAAGCATGAAGTCTTATAGACAAAGTTGCTGGGTATTTCAAATATTTTTATCCAAGAACATTCACCTCACATCTGCAAATGGGCTACCTGTGTAATAAAAAGTACAAGGAAAAAGTGCTATCTATGTACTAAAAAATAGAAGAAGCAAGAACACATTCTCTCAGCAGCAAATAAAATGATTTCATAAACTGAATCTTAGGTATATTGTGCCTTCCAAATGGATACGAAGAGACTAAAATTTTAGTATGTGTTCCATAGATGATTTTTGTCTGTTTTTTAGAAGATACATAGTAGTGCATTGAACATTATATTAGTTTTTTAGCAAATGAGAACTGCAGTTTTAAGCAAACCCGCACATACCAAGTAAATTAGACGTTACATTGAGGATTTATATAACAAATATACAACTGTAAGATCATTTAGAAATGGAAGGGAAAATATGGAAAGGTATGGAAATATGGGATCTTTCAGTAGTGCTAACCAGTGAAGTTTTTCACATTGCTAATGAATTTGACAGAATAAGTATTCAATAGTTTATATAGTATTGGGTGCATTGCTTCAGTGTTAGCAGGAAAGCTAGATGCAAAGGAAAATATTGTTAACTCATGTTTTGATGCAAACAGTGTTATAATTTCTTCCTGAGGCTTCAAATATAGAGTCTGCTTTTATATGCAATTTGATAGCAAGAGTCTTTGTTGCAAAAGATTTTGAGAAAACAGAAGAGAATTTATGCAAATATTTATGTTCACAGTTTTTTAAGGTACAGGTAACTCTGGAGGAAGATGGTTGGTGCGTCTGCTAGAAAGTACAGGACGAGCAGCTAGGAGTATATAGAAACTTGTCATAAGCCTGTACAATTAAATACATATTTGTGCACACAGAGCAGATGTTCAGAATTTTAAGGAGTGGAGACAAAATTGTCTTTCTTTTTCCCCTGTCTTTTCTTTATGACAGGTTGGGAGAGTAAAGCAAAAAAGCTTAAAATAAAGGAGTCTTGATGATGAATGAAATATTTTGAAGGGGATATTAGCAAGTTAATGAAAGAGGATGAATCTAAAAGTTCAGAGGAGCATTCAAATTTCTCTGTACTATGTGAAAAGATTCACTGACTGTTCTCTGCTGTATGTAGCACCAGCCCCAAAAGTTAAATCAACCCTGTATGATAAATGCACAATTACCGTTTTTCAGAGCATTCAACCCACTTCACTTTTTTTTTTAAACCAATACAAATATACTAAGTATATGCGAAAATAATATAAACTCTCTTTTCTTTAATCTGGTTAAAGTAAACAAGCAGGTGGACCACTTGGCATACTATATATGGATGACAATTTTTCCCAAGGATTCTTTTAAGCTATCTCCCAGATAAACTTTAGTAACAAGCAGTTACTTATAAAGAACTGTCTGTGAGCTTCTGACTCCTTGCCTTACTCCCAAGCCCTAAGTGAAAAATGTTGACATTATATTCCTTTTCATCATGAATATCACTTCTTAGAAAATATGTTACTGTTAAATTCTCTACACCAAGTTTAGCCCGTATATGGAACAATATGAACTATACTTTCTATTCACACGTTTTTTGCTTCTTTAACCAGCAGTGGTTTTGCTGCCCACCACACTTTATCCTTCATTACCAGGATGAATATAACACAAAGCAAACAATCTTTTCTACTTTTTTTTTTTTTTTCTGCATTTAACATTTACATACATGGAATATTAGCATAAGGGATACAAAGTCATTATATACTAATGCTTTGCAAAGTGGAAAGACAATATCCTCAGCATCATTCTGCACTGCATTTCAAATGGCACATTTCAGGCGATTTATGCTAATTTCCATCATTTACAGAACATAATGATACAAATCAGTTAGAATTCAACACAACAGCCTCTAAGTGTTCAGAATTATGGAAAACACGATAATGGTCTCATTAACTCTAAGTTGAGAATTGAATTTCCATTTCTAGGCAAAACTGTTGTTGCTCTACTCATGATCCGCAATGCTTTCTGAGTTTCATAGGTTATAACATCAACTGGTCAGCTGGGTTTCTTTCCCTTAGTGACTTCACTGACCCACCCAAAGCAATAAAAATCAATTGCACTGATCTTACCTGAAGTGACCTTATTGTCTCCTTTCTGGCTAGTATTAGCTTGACAAAGAACAGCAATATCCAACTTCACTTCACAGGCTTAGGAGCCTTAAGTATATACGGAGCTCATAGTTTAAGCCTTTGATATATTGAAAGGAGATGGCAATAGCACAGCAAATGTTTGCCTTTCAATTTGACATTACAGTGAGAAGGGTAATAAACACTGTGTTCATAAGAATAGGTATAGCTAAAGCAAGCAAAAAGCCATCATTTCTGAAGTACATGAATTCTGGGAGGTATTAGGAGAAAAAGGTCAACTGACTGTCCAAAACCTATCAAAAAGGCTAGTTACATCAAACAGAACAGCTAAGATATCCTGGATCAACAGCAGAAATATTTTTCTCTTTTCCCTTTCTCCTCCTCAAAAATTGTTATTGGTAGTTTTGACTAGAAAATTGAAAAGGATAATGATGAGTTGAATAGACCCATATTTGTTCTAGGTTACACTTAAGCATATTAGTCTCATCCCATCATACTGACAGGGTGCTATACAGTTACTGATTCATAACTGCAGATACATCTCAATTATGTAAATCCCTAAATTTTTATTTGCTAAGGGAAGTAACTTCATAATGACTCTACGGTTCATACTCAGTAACTATAAAACTATTTTTCAAAGCTCTGTCTTTTGAGCCGTTAATATCCTAGGACTACAGGAATTTCTGTTGTGGCTGTTACAAACTTTAAAGTATAACTTAACCTACATTAATCACTAGTATACAATGGTTATTTAGTATAAATATAGATACTTTTTATATGCCTGCATCAGGAGAACAGCAATTACAGAACAGAATTATATCAGTGGTTTATCTGATACATGGTATGATAGCAATCAGCATTAGTGTAATCGCATAGCTAGATCAATACAAACCAATCAACCAAACAGGAAATCTGCCAAGTTCTTGATCAAGTAAATTCTTAACTGTTATCTTTACATGAAATAAGAAAATGGGAAAAATACTTAGGGTACCCAAAGAGGCTAAAATTAATAAAATTTAGCAAACATCAAGTACTACCACAGGGTAGAAATCGAAGGTATTGCAGTGTAGGAAAACTGAAACATCCTCCAGCAATTCTGTAGCAGATTATTTTTCCTAAGCAGCAGTCGATAAGCCACCAAAGATGCAGTTCCACAAGACCTTACAGACTTAGCAATGCTACGCAGAAAATGTATAAATTCTACACAGAAAACCTACAGATGCTAAAAAAGTGTATGCACTGGGAGCTACTGTTTAGATACTACCACTATCAAACAGTACTGTTTTACTCAAATTGCATTACATTTGGTCATGAGCAATATAAACAATGGCCAAAGTATGAACAATGACATAAATAAGAGATGGTTGCTTATGTTGTTACTAGCCAAAAAAACTCCAGGGAGGTATAAGAAAAGATATATGGTGTATTATCCCACACTTTTAGAACACGTTTTCTTTTTCTTAACTCCTTTTCATTAAATCACTTTTACACAAACAGAAACCCATACTGGACTTTTATCTGCTGTACTTTTGGTATCCCCAGTGATCTGAGGTAAAGTCTTCTACAGTTTAACTCCATGTTCTATAAAAAGTGCTATTCCTTATTTTGTTTAGAACCTACCATCAGCTAATTCAGATGACATCATCTATTTCTTGTGTTGGAACAGAGTTTATTTTTATTGTTACCAATTTGCTCAGTAAATATATTAGCCTTATTGAGGTGTTCACTGTCTAAATAGTACCAGGAATGTTTTGAAAATTAAAGCAGGCTGCCAATACCTGTTTCTACCTTCTTTGTCTTAGTTATTAGGTTATTTTTCTCTGCTTAGCAGATGTGGAGATCTGTCTACCTATAGAGAGAAATTTAAGATTGTTTGTGATTCATTATCTGTACAAACATATTCCAGGATCATCTTTTTAACACTTAGGAGAAAGAAACAGAAATGTTAAGACGATTTTAGCAATGGTGTAAACAAGGCAGATAATATTTATGTGTTAATAAGGCAAAAAATGAAATAAATTATGCAAAAAGGATAAAATATTAGAAAGTCAGGAATGACAAATTCTATAAGTACGTATTTATTCTATACCTGGGGACTTTCCAGTTAATATTATTCAAGTCAATCCGCTATGACTTCTTTGCAAATGTTTAGTTAATTCTTTCTCATTGACTGCTTATGTACCAGGATTTATTGGCTGGCTTTATTTTGCACACTAATTGTCATTTTAGACCTAGGAAAAATTTCTAGGTCATTTTCCTACTGGCCTAGGAAAAATGCTGTTCTTAATTGTTTCACTTAGTCCACCATGAATTTTGTGTCAACTTTGATTTACCAGGTTCAAATGTATTAATTTGAAGGACAGGAAAAGCTATAAAATAGCACTTCAAAAGCATTTTTCAGAGAGAAGGATGCAAAATAAGAACTCAATTTCAAAAGATAACTGCTATTCAAAACCTTCTTAGTGCATTTAAGAGTTGCAAGATTTGTAGGCGCCATACATAGCATCTAGAATATTTATACTTTTTAAAATCTTCAACAGAATCTAAACACTGAGATAAATGCAAATGTAAACTTTGTAGGAAAACATAATTCACAAAGTAACCATTACAGTATCAGAACTGACATTACAAAACCAGTATTTTCCACTGTGTAATAGCTTACAGAAACTAAAATATTCTCACTCTTCTTTGCCTCATCTGAATTGTATGGTGGGCAAATAATCTATCAGAAAATGAAGGCCAAACAAGTAGCAAACAAGAAATATTTTTTTGGCATGTTTAAAATTTTCATCTTGCCCCAATTTAGAAATGTAAGAGGATTAAACCATATTCTCAATAACACAGTGAAGGACAAAAAGCATTTTATTACTTTCATGAGGCCCTGTTTTTTTCTTGTGAAAAAGTAAATATCACATTAAGAGAACCACAATGATAATCAAAGAAAGACTTACGTGAACAATCAGGAATTACAGACATGGAAAGACAGACTTCGGTTGTTTTGGTCATCTATTTTTGAATACAGGTTGCCACCAGTTTAACCATTTTGAGATAATAAATTAATTTCTACATACATTTTCAATTTAAACTGAAAACCTGCATTCGAATGCATTCAAATGACAAAATACTATCTGCGGCCTTATAGATTGACGCCTGCACTTCACACCCAAACAGATGGAAAAAGAAAGCACAGGACAAATAACTGTAAACAATTGTCTCTTTAGAAAGACTAGTATTACCGTTATGCAGTTTAGAAGGTATGAAGTACAGAGAGCTCACAGGGCAAAGCAGTAGTCTGTGGGAGGAAGAAAATTGCAATCTTCTCTTATTCTTCCCATTAGCAGCACAGCTAAGTGTAAGCAAAGAGCAAGCATGTTAAAAGGAGGAAACTTACAGTGGTAAAGAATTTTGGCATACTCTACTTGATAAGATTGGAAGCAGAAACAGCTATGACTGCCAGTCACAAAACTCAAAAAACCCAAGCTTTCCAAATTTTAATGAACTGCCTTTGTGAAATATTTTGTAAATTAGTGTATAAAATAAGAATTAAACTGGTATCCTTTTCTATCCTTTTGGATTGAGCCAGACATCATTGTCTATAGAATCAAGATCCCGTTCTTCACATTCTCAAAATAATGCCTTAAAACTTTCCTTCATCTGTGTCTAATGGAACAAAATGATTTAGTATGACCTGAAGTAGCAGCCACTAGAAAACTCACAAGTAAAAAAACAAAAGAAAAATCCATTACTTTCCAGGCCAGTAAAAAACAAACAAACAAACGAAACACAACAGCAACAAAAACTCTTCCTAGTTTGTCCATAAAGCATTGCTAAATTTTTCAATTTTATCTGAAGTCGACATTTGGTCTTAGTGTTGAAGTCTTAATTCTAGTGTTACCAAATAATGTGAACAACCACACTGCTCTATTAAAAAAAAAAAAAAATTTGCTCTTCGAGCATGACCTGTCCCTCTGCTCAGGTTCATGCCTGAGTTCCTTGTTTAATGGCTTGTATTAATGTTGCAGTTGTGGCTGCAAAAAGCCAGTATGAAAGGTTGATTTATTTAAGCTGGGTTTGGGTGTAGAGAATCAGCATCAGCTGTAGCAGCAAAGATTTGGGGTTTTCTGCCTTCCTCTGAAGCATCTGATTTAGTGAATGGAATGGAACATGTGTGGGACTGTGAAATGGGACTTTGGAAGAGTGCCCCTCTTCTGAGGCGATGAAGAACTGAAAAGGAAGGACAAAGGAGAGCTGGATTATGCATGATGGCTGATGTGAAGAGAGTGCTATAAAAAGTGCTGCAGCTTAAAAAGATTCCCTTTGCAGCTCTAAAACAAAAAATCAGAAATGCCCTCTGCCTTGCAGAAACAAAGTAATAAAACTGTTGAAAATAAACCTAAGTAAATGTTAAATTTTACGTGAGAAAGGCCGCACCATCTGTTACTACATACAAACAACAACATTATTAGATTATAAATAATGTATTGGCACAGAAGATATGGCTACCTTCAGATTATTAGGTTAAGAGGCCTACAGAAAGACTCTATATGTAGGAAGAAGAATCACTTTTACAACTTAAAATACAATCAGAAAACAACCTCACTGAGATGCAAAAGAAGAACAAGACAGGTCCGTGCCATAGAAATTCATGAGCAGCAAGGAAATTAAATAGTTACAATTTACGGACAACATGTACAGATAGCAAAACCATATAGCTGGTGACTTCAGTCTTCAGTGCATCAGACAGTGCCCCCTGAAATACCTACTGTGAGTCAGACATAAATGATGAATGTGGTAAATAATTGTCCCTGGAACCACTCTGTCACAGATTCTTCTAAGAACAGTTCATCTTTGGACATGGTTTTCTAAGACAAAGCAAGGACATTAATCCTATTTGATGCAGCAGGCTTAAAGGATTTAAATATGATTAAATACAAATAAATCTGGTAATCTAAAAATCAGAAAAAATAACGTATCAACTAAAAGAATATTTAATTTAATAGATGATAAAAGAAAACTCAGTTTACTTTCTGTCACCAGAAGAAAAAAAACCCTAAACTTAAAAAATGTAGTAGGGGAGTAGCAATGCTGTGTTTCTAGAAAAAAGGCTTCCTGAGCCTTAGTGTGTGTAGTAACAGAAAATAACAGTACTGGTTTGTGTGTATATGCAAAAGAAAGCTCATTACTGAGTTATTCTAAGCCACATCAAATCTAGAACAGCTAAGAACTCAGGCATTTAGGTGACATAGAAGTTTGCCATATGTGCCCTGCCCCTTGTATGTTTTATATGCTTAGATGATGCGAGATATTCATTTTTGTCTAATACTGTACAATGTGTCATTCAAACAGAACTAATCCTCCTCATGAAATATGGCTGTAGTCACAGACAGTATTTTTCTTGTATTGCACTGCTGCACAACTGCAGATGACTGTGCACATTCTGTAGGGGTAAGGCTATGTATTGTGGTTCTGAGCTCAGGCTGAGCAAAAAGCAGTCAAGCTTCAAAGCTCCCAAATCTGCCATTTTTGACAAAGCACAGCTTTTACCACAAAACTTGTCCTAGTTTAAGACTCAGAGGAGATAGACTGACATTTTGAGGGGGTCATGGGGAATTACCAAAGAAAGTACTTTAATGTATTCAGTTATTCCTGAAACCAGAAGATCCACCTGGTGTTTAGCATGTCTTTTTTGAAACCATTTTGTACCAAATAGTTCCAATTGTGACTGTCCCTTCTGCCACCTGCTATACTTTGAGAGTGCAAAACACTGGCACTGCTTGAAATAGAAGGGAGTTTTGTTTTACACTATGTTGTTGAGACTGCTGCTGTTTCTTTCAGCTCATACTTTGAAATCCAGGTGTGTCATCACTTGCAAGATTTATGGGGAATGGGTAACATCACTCAAGAATTTACAAGATTTATTTTTTTAAGCTGGAATGCAATGCAATCCAGTTATCTCTTTGTTATATATTATGTAGCCTACTTGCATTCAAGTTATTCGAAAAAGGGTTTATTTTTTGTCCTGGGTTCAGCTATAGCAGTCATTTTTCTCCTGCTTAGTAGCTGGTGCAGTGCTGTGTTTTTTAACTTTCAGCCTGGGAACAACGCTGATAACACTGATGTTTTTAGTTGTTGCTAAGTAATGTTTATTCCAACCAAGGACTTTCTCAGTCTCATGCTTTGCCAGGGAGGAGGGGAAGCCGGGAGGAAGCAGAGACAGGACACCTGACCCAAACTAGCCAAAGGGGTATTCCATACCACACCACGTCATACCCAGTGTATAAACCGGGGGGAGTTACCCGGAAGGCCCAGATCACTGCTCGGGTCGGGCTCGGTATCGGTCGGCAGGTGGTGAGCAATTGTATCCTCTCCCCTTGTTATTTCACTAATCATTATTATCACTGGTGGTAGCAGTAGTGGTTTTGTATTATACCTTAGTTGCGGGACTCCTCTTATCTCAACCCGTGGGAGTTACATTCTTCCGATTCTCCTCCTCATCCCTCCGGGAGCGGGGGGAGGAAGGGGGGGAGTGAGTGAGTGGCTGTGTGGTTCTGAGTTACCGGCTGGGCTCAAACCACGAATGCAATCCAGTTATCTCTTTGTTATATATTATGTAGCCTACTTCCATTCAAGTTATTCGAAAAAGGGTTTATTTTTATACTGGACAATTTCCATATTGTTGATTTATTGTGCTCAATATTGTGTATAATTTCTGTTTCTTCTGAAAATTTCAACTTTCAACTTGTGCCTTTAGTGGTTTTATTAAATTTTCAATTATTTTTCTATATGAGGTAGATACTGCATGTCAAGATTAACAGGTCCATTTTGTAAAACTGTTTCTTATGGAATAAGAAAACTTTTTGTATGTAATACCATAAAAATAAATATTCCTCATTTATATATTCTTGCTACCTTGCTTTAAAACAAACAAAAAAAAACCCTTACCCCAAAGGCTCTTTTACCTTTTATGAATTTCTAAATAATAATGCTTTTCTATCAAGTTCAGAAGAAAACAGGAACATCATAGGCTATGCTATACCATCATTCTTAAACAAGTCAGGTTCATTTATGGCATTACACATAGAATTATAGAATCATAGAATTGTTTAGGTTGAAAAAACCCTTAAGATCAAGTCCAACTGTTAACCTACCACTGCCAAATCCACCACTAAATCATGTTCCTAAGCTCCCCATCTACACATCTTTTAAATACCTCCAGGAATGGCAGTTCAACCACTTCCCTGGGCAGCCTTTTCCAATGCTTGATAACCCTTTTGGTGAAGAAATTTTTCCTAATATCCAATCTAAACCTCCCCCTGGTGCAACTTCAGGCCATTTCCTCTTGTCCTGTTGCTTGTTACTTGGGAAAAGAGACCAACCCCCACCTCACTACAACCTCCTTTCAGGTAGTTGCATAGAGCCATAAGGTTTACCCTCTGCCTCCTTTTCTCCACCCCCAGTTCCCTTGGCTGCTTCTTGTAAGACTTGTGCTCAAGACTCTTCACCAGCTTCGTTGTCCATACACATGCAAATGTATTTCATTGAACAAAAAGAAAAAAAGTTGTTAAGAGGAGTTTATACCCAGGAATGCTAGCTGGCTTTGTTGGAAGTCCCAGTGTGGCATGCATGCTATCGTAGCAGCTTTGGAATTCTTACACCGAAGAGATATTCATAAACCATACATGAACATACCTATTTGAGTATACTGAAAGATGTGAACATTTTCAAAACTGAATCTTTTCCTCTGCTTATAAATTATTTGCTGTTAGACCTTCTTTCTCTTCTTTGCAATTTTGAGTGCATTTTTACAGCAAGCTTTAAACCCTGGTTCACTTTTCAGCTATAGAATATTTGCTATTTGCTATTTTAAATTGCTATTAACTATTTGCTATTTCACTAGTCACACTGATTTAATAACAATTTGTGTTTTAAAAGAATTATTATACTTCATAATTTTGAACATATTGTGTACATAATAAAATACTTCCTAAAAATATTATAAAACCAGTAAAAATGTCAAGAATTTGCAAGTAATATCTTCATTTTTTCCCTCACAAATACTCTTGTAAATAAAAATTGACTTAGTCAAACATTTATAATCTGAGATAGTAAACATTTTATAGATATCAGTAAAAAAATATTGACAACTTCTTTTTTTTTTTTTTCCCCCACTGAATTACTCATGAATGTATTTTACTCTTTTTTACTTCTTGGTATTCAGCCTGCTTTTTCTGTTTTGCAACATGGTTACTGCAAAGCACATTTTCGAGTAAGTTTTGGTTGATACAGCAAATCTTTTGCTAAGGCTATTACTCTTTTTTTCATACACCTGAACCTTGCCTTGGGAAAAGAAAAAACAAAACCAGCCCTGTAACACCATATTGCTGGAGAAAAAAAAAAAAAAACAAACCAAACAACAAAACCACAACATTACAAAACAAAAATATTTACTTCTGTTTTTCTGTTACCCACATGCCTGAGTTCAGTTGGTCCTTCCAGCCATTACTTTTCAGCTGGTCTTTTTTTTCCTGTAATCCCTATTCCTATAACAAAAAAAGGAAGAAATTGTGTTAGACAATTCCATATCAGTATCCACAAAAAAAACATAACATGAAAAAAGACTAGAAGGAATAGTGAAGTAGGTCTTTCTCCAAGTTTCATAAAAAATAAATGCTCCACAGAAAGCTAACACTATGTAACTGATAGGGTAATGTAATCAAAAAGAGGCATCCGAGCAACAATAACAGTGTAATCCTGATGTTTCACAAAAAATTTATATGTCTTGCTCAGGGAAACCATATTTATTTCAATATAAATAAATGCACAGGGTCAGCAGATGTAAGAACAATGGATTACAGAACAGGAAGAATACAGGGTGCTTTTAGGGCTAAAGCTAACAGCAGATAGTGGGTAAGTGCTGGCATTCATTGTGGTTCAAGAATTTGGCAGTTTATAGTGAAATCAGATTTCAGGAGAAACTGCTGAAACATCATTCTCTTTTGGCTACAACCAGGTGAGTTAGCTTCTTAATAAAAATATAAAATTAACAAAAAGGAAAGTTTTCTGTTTGGAGAAAGAAAAGGAAGTTTGGAAGCATTTAGAACAACAATTTCTTACAATTCAAGATTACCTCTAGATTTAAGCTACTTAGCACCTTTGGTATTATTCTCCAAGTAACACAGCATAAGTCAAATGTCTCCATTGCCTGATTAGATTCACCATTTCGAATGGCCAGTTGTACCCTGTAAGAGACTGTGTCGGTGAAAACACCACCGCCACAGCAGGATGTCTGTCTCAACATTGCTATGGGAGGAAAACTGACACCACCCCCACAGCAGATGTTTGTGAAGCATATCTGTCTCCACATTGCTCACCAATTGACACCTCGGTGCAGGATGTTTGCCTTAACATTGCTACACCACGGAACCACGGCAGGGAGAAGACCCCCTAGTGACAGTATTGGGCATGCGCACCACCACTGGGTGGAGGATGTGGTTATAACTCTATAAAAGAACGGCACCAACCAGCCTAGGGAGGAACATCTTCCCCACCAGACTTGGAACCAATCGGACTGTCAGGACGCCACAGCTCCACGGTGGTAGCTATTGCTATGAAGTCTTTTTTCCTTTCCTCTTACTTTCCTTCTTCTCTCTCTCTCTCTCTTTGGAATTTGTTGGTAGGCATTTGTTGGTGGGCAAATAAAGTTCCTTGGCGCTTGAGTCCGTGTTGAATCTTAATTCTGTCCCCAAGAATACGAGCAAAACCACGCTCTGGCCTTCGACCGGCGTGCGACATTCCGTCAATAGCCCGTTTGGCTAAAACCAGACTGTTTGACAATACCATTTCAGTTTAGAAAATTAATTTCACGGATGTGTTTCAGGAGTTCTGTATCTATTGCAAGTATGAAAGCAGAAGCAGTAGTCTGACCCCATGCTGAAGACAAAGGAGAACTGCTAGAACTGTAAGTTCAGATGGAAAAAAAATTTTGCATTCACAGCTCCCACGCTGAGTCCTTTCTTCAACATCAAAGGAAAATGTTTTAATACCATATATTTATATATCATTCATATCATCCCTGAGGCACCAGTGGAAAAGGTGATGTATAGTAGATAGAAACAGTAAAAAATCATGCAGGATTCAGCATTCTTACTTAATGCTGAATCAGTAAAACCATTCAAGAGCCAAACTGAAAATCATTCAGCACCAAAGTACAGATAGTTATTTGCAAATTTTTATTTTTTTTTTTTTAATAAATGAAGAAAAATGTCTGTAGCATCATCTAAAGAGCAGGAAAACTTTTAGTCTGGGCTGAACTTTTTTGACTGCAATTTAATGCAGTTGCATGCCTTGTGTCCTGGTTTCAGCTGGGATAGAGCTAATTCTCTTCCTAGAAGCTGATGCAGTGCTGTGTTTTGGATTTAGCGTAGAATAATGTTGACCACACACCAGTGTTTTAGCTGTTGCTAAGTAGTACTTACCCTAGGCAAAACAGTTTGTCATGCTTTGCCGGTAAGGAGGAGCACAAAAAACTGGGAGGGAGCAAAGACGTTCCACTCCATAGAATGCCATGAGCAGTATATAAACTGGGGGAATTGGCCAGGAGAGGCTGATCACTGCTTGGGAATGGGTCGGGCATTTTTCAGTGAGTGGAGAGCAATTGCATTGTGTATCAATCACTTGCTTTTATTGAGTTTTATTCCTCTCTTTTTTCCTTTTCATTACTACTACTATTATTATTTTATATTTTACTTTATCTCAATTATAAAATTGTTCTTACCTCATCTCACAGGTTTCCTCCACCTGGGGATGGGGGGAGTGGGTGAGCAGCTGCATAGTACTTAGTTGCTGGCTGGGGTTAAAGTACAAGACCTAGTCAACACTAAGGCATTTAATTCCTGCTATTTACAGTACAGTTAAAAAAATGCTATAGTAACAGTATTTTTCTGGTGGAGAAAACAAAGGTTTTTTAGTTTGCTATTAAAGGTAGTAAGAATATTAATCACTCCTGTTTACATTAGCAACTGTGCTATGTGGCACATGCACAGACTGCTGCATTTTCCTGAGAACAGTTATTACTGTAGAGAATAGGAAAAAGGCTCATGGTGCCAGAGGGACTGCACACACATATCTGGAGGTTTATGGGCACTAAACGGAGAAAACCACTTGACATGATTCATTAGTCTTTTATTACTACACATGCAAAAACACACAAAATGATTGCATAAGCTTTTGTTTTAAACAGAAACCTGTACAAAATCCAAAATAAAAATAGGAGTGGCAGCAAAACAGGTAGAAAGATAAGACTTTGAAAACTACCAGAAATGGAAATAGAGCTCCAGAATAACATTTTAGATAAGATTTTTGCTTTAAAAGAGATCTGTAAAGAGATCCTGACAAGATCCATGTAAGAAATGCTGCAAAAATCTCTTATTCTACATCCAGGTGGAACCAAGACCCCTGAAATTTAAGGAATAAAGAAGGAGTAGGAGTGGAGTTCATGGAACCACTACCTGTTAAAAAAAAGCCACTAACCTGGTACATAAAAGAAGTACACAGATGCCTGTAGAAGATGAGGGCTCGTAACAATTTTTTATTCCAGCTTTGGACTACTGGAAACATCCTTCTTAGTTCTGCATTACAATCAAGTCTTAAGGAGGGCCTCTTACATACTGAGTGACCAAGTCCCCAAACAATAAATTTATGTTAGGTGATCAATCAGAACCCAGGACAAATCACATAATGTCATTCAAGCCTCCCACCCTGCCCCAACTCACTGTAAATATCTTTTCGATCGGGTGACATTAAATAACTGTCTTAAGTGGAGTATCCTCACAACCTGAAACAAAATTTAATTGAAGCTCAGTATCATAAGGAAGTGGAATACTTTCCCTTCACGACTGTGAGTTCTGAGCTGCTTAACACAGATTGACAATGCAAACTAGACTAACCTTCTGCTGGTTGTTGGTTGGTTTGTTGGTTGTTGGTTGGTTGGTTGGTTTTTGGTTTGGTTTGGTTTGGTTTTTTAGGTGAATCATTCATAGCGACTTGTTCATTTTTCATCATGTTCACATAAAATATAATTGTTCCAGAGACAGAAAAATAACCTGCATGTATATCTCATTGGACCCTTTAAATTTTCTCACACATGGGATAGTCTGTGCTTTTTATGTGTATCTTTGGGTACTAAGCTGACAGATGCAGCAGAACCACAGACCTATATCTCCTTTTCCAGTTGTAAAAAGTAGTCTTTGATGCAAAAAACCAAAATGACCATTGACACAATTTATTCCATGCTATGGCTAGCAGTATGATGAGAAATATCCCTATGAGGAGACAAACTTTTATGCCTTCAGCTTTCCTGCATTTAAAGAAAGATTGGTATCTTGTTCTTTCACCACTTGTACCACAATAAGCCTTCCAAGACTAGCTTTCCTCGTGTCTGTAAATACAGGACATCCTTGGATGCTGCTCTTTGTGCATCCCTGAATGCATTAACTTTATGCAAGCTGAAAACTGGGTATGACAGTGGGCTACCACCCAGATGCTTTCCTTCTGCTCAGTCCAGGAATGTCAGCAAGATATTTTCTTACATCAAGACCTTTGGTTCATACAAGGTTGTAAAAAACTAATTTTGTAACACAAGGATGGGTGCAGTTCTGATGGGAGTATCATCGTATGATTTGAGTTCTGCTGTGGTATCAGACCATGTGATGGGGCAAAGGAGTAAGAGGCCTAGATTTATGGATGTAATAACATCCCTCTGAGTCTCCTCAGTAAGTCAACGCTACTGCTATTATCTATGCTAGCTTGATTAGACCAGCACAGGCATATCAAGTTCTACTGTAACACCATTATTTTCTCTGCAGATATATTGCATGCATGCATATGGTAAACAAGTGGTATTTACTCTATTGATTTCAGCTGGTGATACAACTTTTATTTCCTTTTTTTAAATTTGTAATTTTCCATGTGCACTAACTTCTTCACAGATCAAAGCATATAGTTATAAATCCATCATAAGTCCATGTTTAAGTTTTTACTATTATTTTTACTATTAATGACATGAACTGCACTCACCACTTTCCTGGCATACTAAAGCAATCTGTACTGTTTCTCCATTGCCTAGATGTGTTAGATTCAACCTCACATTAAATACTTTGTATGAGATTAAGAACTCTGCCTCTCTGTGTTCTTAGGAAGTTTGTGTTCCTTCATTTTTGGTAGAGTTAAAAACTGACAAGAAGTAAGAAACAGTAACATAGCTCATTCTTTCTCTCTCTTTGAGTGTGCTCTGCAGATTTTCTGGCTGCATGCAGATGCACAATAAAACAGCTGTTGCAGTGACCTATAGAAATCTATGCTTAGTAACGAAAAGCAACTCAACCGAAAAAAAAGGAAAAAAAAAAAAAAAAAGAAAAATATCAAGCTGAGAATGTTAAAGCTTACAGAACAAGACTTTAGATTGATCCCTAAATTCTGAGAACAACATACATTATTATCTCTGTAGTTGTCTGGACTGCTCTGCACAACTAAAGTAAGAAGCTAATTCATCACTGTGTCACCACAGTGTTATGCCTGTTTAACTTCTGTGGTTTCAATGAGTTACTGTGATATATCAGGACCCTGAAGAGCACAAGTGTAAGATACCATAAATATCCATCTGTTGGACCAAATCAGACCCTCTGCAAAACAGGACCAGCTGTTGACTACAGAAGATGATCTTAAAATCTTTAATGCTGTACTGAGTTGACTCCTGCTAAGCCTTATAGCAAAGCAAAGCCTTGCAAAGACTTTCATCACTACCATGTTATTCTGGAATTGGAAAAGTATAAAGGAACCTAGGAAAAATCTGCAAGTAGCACAGCTGAGAAGAAATGAAAAGGCTTGAGAACCCTGCTCTAAGACACAAACTAGCACTGAAACAGCAAGAGGAAAAAGCACAATTAAAAAAAAAATCTACTGTAAGCATAATAAAACCACTATGCATCATCATTTTGTTTCTTGAAAGTATTATCCAATCTACAGAATAAATTAAAAGAACTTAGAAATGTCACTAACAAGTAAAAAGTTATCTTTTTACTGATAAACAGTGGACACATTTATGTGGGAAACAGACATATGCTAATGTTATGTTAGGGAATGAAATTAACCTTATGAATTTTCAAAGGAAATTCAAGGTATTATGAGAAATGCTTGTTTGCAGAGAACTCTAACTGCCTCAGTAGCAAGTAGAAACATGTTCATTTTCCTTTAAAAAAATCTCGTGGTAAGCAAATCAGACACAATAACCTAAAAGGGAAAAAGTCTTTTAGAACACTGACTTCCAAGAAAAGTTTAAGAATTAATAAGCAATATATAAAGCAGAAACATGATTGTTTCATCGTGTCTTCATGTGATACCCGTAGTTAAGTGTGGCACATAATGATTTTTAACAGGCACAATCTTCATGAAGAAATAGTTATGAAACTTCTACATCAATTTGGGATTTTAATAATACATACAAGTAAAAAAAATCTCATATTAGATATTATGCTCACAAACTAGTAACCAACATAACAACTGGTTAGGTATTAATAGGATTTCTGTAATAAACATTCCCTCTTCACTGCTATGAGGCAAAACAAGCCCACCTTGCTGAGCTTTCCATTGAATTAGGAACACTACTTGTACCTTTAAATAAAATCCCTAAAAAAGTTAAAATTACCTTAAAAATAAAATTGACCCTAACATCTGGACTTTTTTCATACCTCTTTTTCTGCACATAGACACAAAAAAGTGATGAGCTGTGACATTTTAGTTTGTCTCAGCATTTTCATCTCAGTTCCCTCTGATAGCTCACACCAATGTGGTGAAGGAGGAATGTAGAAAATATCACTTCTGCCATAAGCTATTATGGCTATTAAAGGTCTGGAGCAAAGAACCATGGATAGGTTGAGTATTACAAAATGTAGATCACTGATCAGATCTGTAACAGAAACACCATAAGGAACTAGCATCATGTACATAGTCTGTCTAGGGCATGAAACACTCACAGAAAACCTAAACCAGCCTCGTCAACTAAAAACAGAGTTCGAAATTCAAGATAAACACAAGTCCTACAAACAATAACTTTACAACAAAAGTTAATGAGATCAGAAGTGTTTCAGTCAAGACCTATTATATTAAGCTCTATTCATTCTTCAAGTTTATTGAGACATGTCCGGGTATGCATCCTGTATTTTACCATAAAGAAGTGTGACAACTCAGGAGTCCACACATTTAATAGCTAAAGCAACACATTCCCAATGGTGCCATCACAAACACAGCCTTTGTGCAACCATAGGTCAGGCTGATGGTTGGTAGGAAAAGAATCAGATGGCTGAAGATTCATGCCAGAAGCATCTTCAGGGCTGGAAAACAGAAGACTGCAGCATTTCTTCCTTTATGGCCCTGTTTATTGTTCAGTGTTCAGACAAAAATATCCTCAGGCTTTGCCTAGCTTTTCAGGGACTTACCAAGATCTTTCATGGACCAGAGGAGGACTTTTAGTCTACCATTCCAGAGGATCAGAAAATGCCAAGGTTGGTCAGGTTCCTAAATTTGTCCTTCCAGAATACAAATTCTGTATGTACCTTTGTATTCTAGGTTTAAAAAGTCTGTGATAAAATGAGATGATCAAGTAACTTTTAATTATTCCTCATATGATGAATTTTTATATGGAATTTTGCAGGGTGGTTTGTGTGCCTTTTTTTTTTTTTTTTTAATACACTTTGCTAGGTTAAGGGGTATACAATCTCTGATTTAGTAAAGCAAGATCCTCTTCCATTGTTTATCAGATTACACTTAGCATTTAAAATGAAGAGATACTTTAAGCAAAAAAAAAAAAAAAAAATCAACTGACTCCAAGCAGAAAAAAAGTACGTTCTAAGAGACTTCAAGGCACTGTTCACTTAAAAAGACAGCCACCCTGTGTAAGAAAATCAAACTTGAAAATAGGATTAACCTGCAAAACAGATGTATCTGTTTCTTGAATCTACATAAATCGAACTGACATAGTAGTGTCAAAAAGATTTATTATTAATTACCTGGTCCCTAAATGTTACCAAGACTGTTCTGGAAACATGTAAGTTTTCACAGCATTATTTCTCTCCTGACATCTGTATAGAATATTTGGATTACTACATTTTTTCAAATCACTTAGAATAAATACAAATGTATCAGTCTTGAATGTTTTCCTGTTGCTCCGCTAGACAGCCTTCTGGTGCATAAAGTAGACAGCTACAAAAGCTCCTTTGAACGACAAAGAAAGAATAAACTTGCAGAAGTACATGTCAAATAGTGATAGAAGATACTTCTTTTTTCAGAAAGTGGCACTATGCAGTCATACTTACCTATGAGCAGTCTCTATTTCAATAGTTATTGTGGACTTGGCCTGTGATTTTTTAGAATCTTACACAGATCTGTTCACCACCAGCAGCATTTAGCAAAAAAAACACAACCAACTTCTGAGCCAAATTATTTGAAACTCTTGAGTAGTTTTCCAAAGCCTTCATTACTGTATATAGTACCCAAAGCTATGTAGCTCTCCTTTGTTGGATCTTCTTTGGGCAATTTTTATATTCATACAAGCTCATGCAACTAGATAATACATAACTTAGATGCAGAATGCCTGAAAAGCCCCTAAAGAGAAAGGCAACTTTGAAGAAGGAAAATACTTTCAGAAGTTTTGGAGGTTTTTTGGTTTTTTTTGACTAAGTTCCTTTCCTGAAATGACTTGTTTCTTCAGAGAGGACATCTGTACCAACACTTACATAAGGAACAAAAAGAAAGAGGGAATTAATTGTTGTTTGCTGGACCATCACTTTCAGAATCATTCTATGTCAAATTGAATTGCCGAGGTACCTCCTGAGAGGACGCCTTCAACACCGGAGCGGGGGGAAGCACCGCGTCCAGGAGCCTCAGTTCTGAGCGGCGAGAGCCACCGAGGGAGCCTCAAGTCCTCGACAGGCCTTGCCCTGGCTGACGCGAGCAGCTGACTCACAGGGGGCGGCGCCGGGAGTGAAGGCACCAGACCTCAGTGGGAAAAAACCCACCCCAGGGAGCGGCAGCGACCAGGGCGTGGCGTGGCAGTTCGCGCAGGCAGGACGAGCAGGTAGCGAGCGGGATGCGGAGGGCTAGCTTCAGGACCAGGGCCAGGGCCCGCTCTAGGAACTCTGCTCTGGCTGCCCCATCGGTGGCAGCGGCGGCACCAGACAGAGACGATGAGAGGGGAGGCTGCAGCGCAGAGCTCGGGGTGAAGAAAGGAAAGTGCCCTGACTGGCCTCTTGAGGCGAGGGGGCACAATGGACAGGGCTGCTCTCTGCGCGCCCTGGTGGAGGTCCTCCTGCAGCAGGTGGCTGAGCTGTGGGAGGCTGTTGGTAAGCTAAAAGATGTCAGGGAAGCTGAGAGGGAGCCAGACTGCTTGCCCCAGGCCCAAACTGTGCACGGGCCACAAGTGTCCATCACAGCGCATACAGGAAAGAAGGAAGGTGTTAATCCAGGAAGCTGGGAACTAATAACAATAAAAACCAACAAAAAAAGGAGGAAGAGGACAATTAACAGCAAGGGGCTTCTTCATAAATCTGATGTCCCCACCCAGAACTGCTTCTCAGTTCTGCAGGGGGCTAAGGAGGAAACAAACATTGCACCAAATAAACAACCAGCTGATGCACCAGTAAAGAGGATCACTACTGGTGCCTCCAGGAAAAAGTGGCGGGTCATAGTAGTAGGTGACTCTACTTTGAAAGGCACAGAGGCACCCATCTGTCGGCCTGACTCAGACTCGAGGGAGGTGTGTTGCCTGCCAGAGGCTCGGATCAGGGATGTTGCTGAGAGGCTGCCTGCTCTAGCAAGTCCTACTGACTATTACCCCCTTCTAGTGGTCCATGTGGGTGCTAGCCATACAGGTAGCAGTAGCCTGGAGAACATTAAGAAGGACTGCAGAGCCCTGGGAGAGGTGGTTAGGGGCTCTGGAGCTCAGATAGTTTTTTCATCACAGGATAAAGGGGAAGACCTTAAAAAAGCTAGGCGCATTTGGCAGGTTAATAAATGGTTAGAATGGTGGTGCCATAGTCGGGGGTTTGGCTATTTAGAACACAGGTCTCAATTTGGGAGGCCAGGTCTACTGGAAGCTGGTGGAGCTGGTCTGACAAGGGGAAGAGCTGTTTTGGTAAGAGGCTTGCCAGGCTGGTCAAGAAAGCTTTGAACTAGATGTGTTGGGAGAGGGGGACATTGATCCATCCCAACAGCCCAGTCAGTTGCCAGCACCTGTAACAAATGCTTGGAGCAATGCAGAGATATTTCAGCTGCTCCAGACATTGAGTTGGCTTCATTTGGAGCTCGGCTCAGATGCCTCTATACAAATGCCCATGGTATGGGGAATAAACAAGAGGAATTAGAGATGTGTGCATGACTACATGGATATGGTATCATTGGTATCACAGAAACATGATGGGATGGCTCCTATGACTGGAGTGTTGGAATGGAAGGTTATAGGCCCTTTAGAAAAGACAGGCCTGGCAGATGGGGAGGGGGAGCTGCTATTTATGTCAATGATAGGCTAGAGAGTATGGAACTCTGTCTGGGGGCAGGTGATGAGTCAACAGAGAGTTTGTGGGTCAGGGTCAAAGGGAGAACAGTGATGGGGGACATTACTGTGGGGATCTGTTACAGACTGCCTGGTCAAGAGGACTCTGTGGATGAAGTGCTCTACAGACAGATAGGAGCAGCCTCACACTCACAGGCCCTTGTCCCCATGGGGGGGACTTCAACCATCTTGATATCTCTTGGAGGGATGGTACAGCCTGGCACAAGCAATCCAGGAGGTTCCTCGATTGTGTGGAAGACAACTTCCTTCTGCAAGTAATAGAGAGGTACCATGCTGGACCTCATGCTTACCAACAGGGAGGGGCTGGTGGGAAATGTGATGCTCCAGGGCAGCCTTGGCTGTAGCGATCATGAGATGGTTGAGTTCGAGATCTTCAGGACAGGGCAGCAAGCTCACTGCCCTGGACTTCAAGAGAGCAGACTTTGGCCTCTTCAGGAACCTGCTTAATAAGGTTCCATGGGATATAGTCTTAGAGGGCAGGGGGGCCCAAGACTTCCGGTTGATATTCAAGGATCACCTGCTACGTGTTCAGGAGTGTTGCATCCCAACTAGAAAGAAGTGCGGCAGGAGGGCCAGGAGACCTCCATAGATGGATAAGGAGCTGCTGAGGAAACTTAGAGGGAAAAAAGAAGCTTATAGAAGGTGGAAGCGAGGACAGGCAGCCTGGGAAGAACGCAGTGATATTGTCCAGGAATCTAGGGATCAGGTTAGGAAAGCTAAGGCCCAGTTAGAATTAAATCTGGCAAGGGATGTGAAAGATAACAGGAAAGGCTTCTGTAGGTATGTAGCAAATAAAAGGCAGATGAGGGACAATGTGGGCCCTCTCCAGAAGCTATCGAGAGAACTGGCTACCATGGATTTGGAGAAGGCTGAGGTTCTTAATGACTTCTTTGCCTCAGTCTTCACTGGCAAATTCTCTGACCACACTGCCCAAGTCTTGGACGGCAGATCCAGGGACTGTGAGAATGAAGACCTTAGGCCCACTGTAGGAGAGGATCAGCTTCGAGACCATCTTAAGAACCTGAATGTGCACAAGTCCATGGGACCTGATGAAATCCATCCACGGGTCCTGAAGGCACTGGCTAATGAAGTTGCTAAACCACTGTCCATCATATTTGAAAAATCCTGGCAGTCAGGTGAAGTTCCCGATGACTGGAAGAAGGGTAATATAACCCTCCTTTTCAAGAAGGGGAAAATGGAAGACCCAGGGAACTACAGACCAGTCAGTCTCACCTCTGTGCCTGGCAAAATCTTGGAGCAGATTCTCCCGGAAAGCATGCTAAGGCACATGAAAAACAATGAGGTGGCTGGTGACAGCCAACATGGTTTCACTAAGGGGAAATCCTGCCTAACCAATTTGGTGGCCTTCTATGATGGGGCTATGGAACCAATGGACAGTGGCAGAGCAGTAGACATCATCTACCTGGACTTGCGCAAAGCGTTCGACTCTGTCCCGCACGACATCCTTGTCTCTAAATTGGAGAGACATCAATTTGATAGATGGACCACTCAGCGAATAAAGAACTGGCTGGATGGCCGCATGCAAAGACTTGTGGTAAACAGCTCAATGTCCAGTTGGAAAACAGTAGCGAGTGGTGCCCCTCAGGGATTGGTGTTGGGTCCTGTCTTGTTCAACATCTTTGTTGGCGACATGTACGGTGGGATGGAGTGTGCCCTCAGCAAGTCTGCTGATGACACCAAGCTGTGTGGTTTGGTTGGTACGCTGGAGGGAAGGGATGTTATCCAGAGGGACCTTGACACGCTTGTGAGGTGGGCTGATGCCAACCTTATGAATTTTAACCAAGCCAAGTGCAAGGTCCTACACCTGGGTTGGGGCAATCCCAGGCATAGCTACAGGTTGGGCAGAGAAGAGATTCAGAGCAGCCCTGTGGAGAAGGACTTGGGGGTGTTGGTTGATGAGAAACTTAACATGAACCAACAGCGTGCGCTCACAGCCCAGAAAGCCAACCGTATCCTGGGCTGCATCAAAAGAAGCGTGACCAGCAGGTCGAAGGAGGTGATCCTGCCCCTCTACTCTGCTCTTGTGAGACCTCACTTGGAGTACTGTGTACAGTTCTGGTGTCCTCAACATAAGAAGGACATGGATCTGTTGGAGCAAGTCTAGAGGAGGGCCACGAGATAGGGGGCTGGAGCACCTCCTGTATGAAGACAGGCTGAGAGAGTTGGGGCTGTTCAGCCTGGAGAAGAGAAGGCTGCATGGAGACCTCATAGCAGCCTTCCAGTATCTGAAGGGGATCTACAAGGATGCTGGGGATGGACTCTTCGTTAGGGACTGTAGTGGTAGGACAAGGGGTAATGGCTTCAAACTTAAACAGGGGAAGTTTAGATTAGATATAAGGAAGAAGTTCTTTACAGTGAGGGTGGTGAGGCACTGGAATGGGTTGCCCAAGGAAGTTGTGAATGCTCCATCCCTGGCGGTGTTCAAGGCCAGGTTAGACAGGGCCTTGGGCGACATGGTTTACTGTGAATTGTCCCTGCTCATGGCAGGGGGTTTGGAACTAGATGATCTTAAGGTCCTTTCCAACCCTAACTATTCTATGATTCTATGATTCTATGAAATAAAATATTATGATACTTCAACATGAGTAATTTTCTTCATGAGGAATCTGTCCTGTTAAGACCCAGCCATTTGCTATTGTTTAGTAGAAAGGTAAACCATGTTACAAACTCCCCCTCAAAAAACCCTCACAATAAACACACAAACAAAACAAAACCAAAAAAAGTATGTAAGTTGTATTAAAAATAAAGTTTTAGCAGCACATTCCTACTATCCTCATCAATCTCTTCTGTAACGTGTTTTTTTTTTGACAGGAACAACAAGAATTAGAAAGAAAGTATAAGGCAACAGTCACACCTGCTGCAGCCATCAGTTTTTTTAATCATGCATGTTCCTTTTTTTAATACCAAAATCAAAGTATTGCCATTCTCACTGCTAATATTCTGTGATCTCTTTCCCTTTGTGGAGGTTTAAATCCCATATAGTAGAGTTTATTTCCTTCTCATTTCTTCTGTCCCAGTTGATCTTCACATATTTCTGTAAATCTACTGAAATTGTAAGAAGCAATTAGTAGCTTTGTACTCCAAAAATATGGAAAAAAGAAACCAGAAATGCTTCTTTAGTTAACATGGAGAAAACAGAGCCTGTATGCATGAGGGAAAGGGGGTGGGAGGGGGAAATCTTAATCACCTTTGAGATGAAAACTTGACTTTTTTAAACAGCATCCATAAATAAAGCCTTATTTTTCCAAATGAGTGTGAGTTATGGGAGTATTCATAGACCCAAATACTCGCTGTTTTTCAAGCTGTGAGCCTATTTACAAAAGACTATTTAAGTGGAGTTATCCTGTTTAGAGTTATCTATTGAAGGGGATGAAACAGCATCTCTGATTACTTCTTAGAATATAATGCACCTTGACTACGTACTGGCATAGCTAGTTCTGTTAGATACATATGTATAGCTTCATGCCACTTGAAACAGTGTAGGACCTTTTGTTTTACTGAGGATCATTTAATGGTTTTATTAGAAACAGAACAGTGATTTCATCTTAGTTTTAATGTTGACCTGCAAGACAAAGTATACAAAACTCAGATATTGAAAATATGTTTCTTTTTTATTTTGAGAGATGCTAAAATTTTCCTTATCTCTGTAACTAAAAAATGGCATTGATATCATGCATTCGATGTGTTAGATGTGTATTTGCTTCTGTCGTGACACTACAATATTTTTACGCACAAGGTAATTTGCCAGTCTCCAGAGGTGTTGAGTCAATGATAACCAGCTGTAATATCTGACCACGAGACAAATAGCAATAATTTCATAAGATACTTTAATAGTTGGTGTTATGTTACTGGTAAGCAGTTATCCTCTGCAAGGTTTGTCATAAGCAAGCCTTGATTAATGCAATGGCTACAAGTGGAAAATAAGAAAGAGTAACATGAGAAAATTTTCAACCCAAGACTTTTTACTTGTTATATGTTGTTTTAGCAAATGATATGTTGTCAGTGTTTCTCCACATATTTACATAAACATATATGCAAATTCCAACAATTCAGAGTTATCAACAAGGAAAATTCAAATCCTATTAAGTTATATAACTGAAAATCTAGATTCCTTAAAACTGTTCAATTCTACGATAATTTCGAGATAGTTTGCAAAAACTGTCTTTCATAGAATCATAGAATCATAGAATCATAGAATAGTAAGGGTTGGAAAGGACCTTAAGATCATCTAGTTCCAAACCCCCTGCCATGGGCAGGGACACCTTGCCCTAAACCACGTGGTCCAAGGGATTTGATGTTGCATGTTTCATATTAGTTTCTTTTTTCCCCTCTTTGTTTTATACTTCAATTTTTTAATTGATTCCATAGCCACTTAACAAATGTAACATTAATATCTACACCAAATCTGAAAGAATACCTTTTAAAGTTTCCCTGTGTATCAGACAATACTGGTACATTTGACATGAAGTTATTCACAGTGCAATGTAGACTGAATTTTAATGCTATGAAAAAATACTGCACTGCTATATTCAGAAACAAGTGGTAATGATAATTATGGTGAGTGTCTGTAAGTCACCATTAATCATTTTGCTGCTTACCTACGTAATTTAACCTTGATGTGACAAGGCCACCATTCTCCAAGTATATGAAGCACAGGAGGAAGTGACAATTCTTATTACATTTTATGATTAGGACATTTGTCAAATGGGAATTCAGCTACAATCTTCCCAGTGATCCATTAGCCAACAGAAGCCTGCTGCAATGCTGTTGTACAACCTATGAGCATAATATATTCTACACAGAGATTGCAACTAATGATGTGCAGTTTGGTGGAGGTTGTACTAACCACAGCTAGACAAGGACATTTTTACTGTTCAGCCACGGGCTGTAAATACATGCCATACAGCCACATGGATTGCGCACAGTAGGGTTAGCATAGGAAACCTCAGGGCCATTTAAGCACTTCAGCCTGAGACAGGACCTGGGCGAAAGCCAATCAGACTTTTCAACACAGTCTCATCCAAATTCCAATAATGTCTTAGCAACGAAAGGTTCTCTGACATATCCCTATAGGAGACTGCTCCTTCCTCCCACATCTCAAACTTTCCAATCATCGAATATGAACAGATGTTCTGGAGAGGACAAAGCGGAAGGTGAGACTTTAAGGTTGCATTTGGGTATGTCTTCATCAAACAGATCAGTGCTTTCTTAAAACAGGGGTCCTTGTGTGCTCCACCCTGTTTGATCTTTCATCTTTCCTACCTCCTCTCCCCTTAGGACAGACATCCCTCTACTGTGATACATCATAAAAAAAAAAAAAAAAAAATTTTATGTATCACATAAAAAAAATGTGGTGTAGCTGGTAATGGCGCAGAAAACTGAAGTTCTACCCTCCATTATACCACCCAGAAGAATCTGTAGTGCCTGATACTGCAAGACGTAGCAAATCTAGGCAGTCTTCATGAAAATAGTTGGAATATAACAGACAACTTGAATCCAAGGAAATATTCATCATTAAGAACATTTCTATAGAAATAAGTCTTAAGGGTAACACAGTTTATATACCTTTTTCATGCTTTGCCAGTAAGGAGGTGCATGACAAGCCAAGAGGGAGCACAGCTAGGACAGCTGTCCCAAACTAGCCAAAGGGATATTCCATATCATAGAACATCATGCTCAGCATAGAAACTGGGGAGAGATGATCAGGAGGGGCCAATTGCTGCGCTGGTCAGGCTGGGTGTTGGTTAGTAGGTGGTGAGCAATTGTATTGTGCATCACTTGGGGTTTATTGAGTCTTATTCCTCTCTATTTCTTCTTCTTATTATTATTGCTATTAAATAATAAATATATAATTATTAAATAATAATTTCTACGTTATTTCAATTATTTAACTGTTCTTATCTCAACCCATGGGTTTGAGATAAGGGTTTCTACCTTTTTTCCCAACTCTCCTTCTCAACCCAGTTGAGGGACAGAGGGAGTGAGCAACTGGCTGCATGGTACTTTAGTTGCCAACTTGGGTTAAACCATGACAGGTATGTTAAGCAGCTTTGTGTTCTGCCAAACCAAAAGACATAAATCTTGTTTTGCATTCTGATGAAAACCAAGTAAACTAAATCCTCCCTTGAGGATTTAGTGACAGCTTTTTATTGTAATGGGTCCAAAATTGTTTTTTTCCATTTGTTCTTACAAAATATTTCAAGAGGTTTACCATCACTATTCTGTCCATGCATCTAAAATAATAATTAGTATGAGTTTCTGATCAGTCTAACCTCTTTCATTTCTTTCTAAACCAGAAATTATTCTAAACCAGAACCATTGACTATAAAAGTTAGTTTTGGGAATGTGTGTGCAAATATAAAAATGGCAAAAGGCTCTGAAAACAAAAACACTACCACCAAAGAAACTCCTGCTTGTTTTTCAAATGGGTTGATAAACTTAAATATCATGGGGGTTTTGGCTGTTTTGAGAAACTGAATCTTGCTACCATTAAATGTCAATCCACCCAACTACATTTAATAGGTTATTTTTTTGAAAGGTAAATAAACAACACGTCCTATCTTACTGAGCCACTCATATGAAAAGCAGCATTTTGTATATTTATGCTATCCTTAAGTACTAGACAAGGACAGTTCAAATAAAGTACTAACAGATTGTGGAAAGAAAGTTAACACAGATAACTCATTACTTTCAAGATATCGTTTCAGTTTGTTTATTTTCCAACAGGACTAATAAATTCTAATCACTTCTCTTAAATCCCAGTGCAGTCTAAGTGGTTGTAGTATATACTATAACATCATTAGGAAGAGCAGATTACACAGTGTGGAAAAGCTTGACATGCGGCACAAGTAAGAGACTTGAACTCTGTTCTTTTTATGGAGGAGCTACAGAAATTGCTACAGCAAAAGGCTTCAGTATCACGGTATGGTAGCTTCACTTTCTCTCCTTCTCAACAGTATGCCTGAAATGTTATTATGTTTCTAATCCTTCCCATGTTTCTTTGTGTGATACTTATATCTGACATGCCTATATCAATACATTCTATGTGAATTTTGTTATGAAAATCCACATTATGTACCACAGGATGTGAAATCAATGGAAAATATGGAAGAAACTGTGGGCAGCAGAGCACTCATATAGGAAAAGTTAGGAGATGAGGTATTGCAAAACTTTACTTTTTTTTTTTTTTTTTAAATGTACATGTTTTACAGCCTTTGTAGTTTGCAAATTGTGCACTGTAAAGCATTAGAACATAATAACTAATGTTTACTAAACACAAAAATGGTTACCAGTATACAACTAGTTATTTAACAAGATTTCTATAGGGTGAAGAAGGAAGAGTTGTGATAGGAAGTGGTCATTCAGAGGCATTGAGCAGTCTGGTGTCTGTTCTGTTCTGTTGGTGCTTAAGGAAGGGAGCAGAGGGTGAAAAATTGCATGAGAAACTGCACACTTTTATTCTGCATCTAGTGCAGAATTTCAAAGTTTAAGGGCTTTCCAAACTTGATTGGTGCTAAGTGAATTCAGAATCCTTATTACAGTCCTGGTTTGTGTACACTTGACAGTTGTTATCCAAGCTCTCAATTCACATTCTTCACTTTAATTCTCTACAATGTCAGGGAACGTAAATATCCTGTTGTTTTCACCTCTCAAATTCTTCTAAACTACTATCTTTGAGTTCACTAATAAACTGGGGCTGGCTATACCCAAAGATGTTCTCTCTGCTCTGCTCCCCCTTTAATCACTGAAGTGTTTTCAAACATTGTAAATTATTTATGGCTTATCTATTTCTTCCTTGGGCTTTCACGGTTTTGTGCTCCAGTGAATCTCCCGTTACCTCAGTCTTACTTCAGTAGCTCTTGCCATGTTTTTCCAGAAAGATCGCAAAATTTCATTTTCATTTTCTTCTCTCCATCCCACTCATGCAGAGCTTTAAGTGCTGCCATGCCTTAGATGCCTTAGGTCAGATTCCAGTGTAACCCTCACACTTGACATATCCAGTTTCTTTCTCTGCTAAATTTGCAGCTGTTTCTGGCCAATCTTCAAATAACAGTAGGTTTAAAAGACATTTTGCATTTGTGTTACCATTAGTTCTTCTACTTTTCCAGTTAAACTGATGTTTATGTGCAAGCTGGTCTTGATGTTCTTCCTCAATGTGTTCAGCATCTATCATATTCTATTTATTCCTACTGGCAATATTTTGGGATCTTATCTAGAGTTTTCAGCACAGATTACTTCATTCAGGCTGCTGATGAGCACCCATGCTACTTGCTATGATCCAGTGTGTGTATATACTTCATGAACCTTTGGCATCTTCAAAGTACCCTGGAAACACTGTGCTGCACTTGGTTGCATTTGTTCCTTTAGTCACTTCCTAAATTCACTACCTATTTTGCTGAACACACATGTATCAAGCATCCATGTATATATAACATACCTTTGTAAGCAGAACAAACAAATTTTGTCTGTTTCATATTAATCCGCAGAATGGTTTCTTTTTTTCATTGACCATATATTGCTGCCCTCTCATTAGATACTACATCCTTTCCCTCTCAGAAATGAATAAGATATATATCAGCTACAATTTAAAAGAAGAATCTGAATAGGTAACTACAATTAGGTATAACATGGAATCTTTTCAGTGCAATAAACTTCACTTTTCCTGGCAGCTACCCTGCTTAGCTTTGCAGTCAGATTGCACGTCATACCTAATTTCACAGTGGAAATAAAATAAAAATAAAAAAAACCCAAGAACACAATTTAAAACACAAATATCAATTCCCTCATACTATATGTGTGAGGAGGACATTTTTCCTGTCACTGTGGTTCTAACCTTCCCACCATACAAGTAAATTGGATTATTGCCACTGAATCATCTGGATCAAGCTCTGAGTCACTTTAACGCAATGTTTGAGATAAAAGAGCTGTGCAGTCTGTCAGATGAATTCTCTTTAAAGAAGATAAACAGCAGTACACATTTTAGTAATAGCTATTATTAGAAGCCAAAGTTAAGGTGATAATGTAATTAGTAGTGTTGGGAAATATGAAACTTTGCCTGCTGCATATTGATGTTTCTTCTCAGGAAACCCTTGATGCTTACTGTTTCTGTCAGACAAGGTAACATGCTTGTATATTTCATCCGACAGAAACAGCAACTCTGCATAAACAGCTCTGGAAAACAACCAAAGTATGAAAAGGGGCAGCTAAATATTTTTAATGGTGCCCATAAAGTAAGTCTATTCTGATTTGAGACAAACTTGAGACAAACCTGAAGTATGGATATAGAGAAACAGATAATATGCTGAAAGGGTTCACGCTCGTTTCCAAAGACTTCTGAGCTTCAAACTTCTCTGTGGAAAACATAGAAGTTATTAAATAATGCTGATGTTAAATAAAGGTACACAATGCAAATTACATTGTTATGTATGACTTGTAAAATGAGATCATTAATGTGTTTTTCAGTATTTATGCACTATACTATGTTGATCTCTTTACCATGGGAAAAAACAAATGTGGTCTTAATCACTTTCCAGTAGGTAGACTATGTATTGTCACAGTCAGCCTGTGGAGCTGCAAATGTCTAGCAGTCTTCAGGGTGCTGGGAGACTTTGGTGTGATGCAGAATCAGGTTATACCTAGCAGAAATAAAAGCATTGCCTCAGTGCAGCAAACATAACATTTTGATTTCGTGTTTATGAATAAAGCAACTGGGCAACTATTTTCCAACTAGCTTCCCACCAAGGCCGAGATTGAAGAGGATGCTAATGGAAACAAATTGCATATTATTAAAATTATGGGGAGATTGAATATATTCCCTTAAAATTGCTGAAAACGAATCCACTAAGTCCCTAACAGTGGCCTGTCTGCAATGAAATTTTAGATTTTGCAAGAACTTCAAAATTTGCTTTTTACTGTGAATCTAGTTAAGGCCTTTCTGCAAGAACCCAATACCCTTCACTAGTATGCCAAGAGAGCATAGTCAGAGAGACAGGGGGAGGAAACAATTCCCAAGGAGTTGGAACAGGCAGTGTTGCAGGGTCTTGAAATATTCAAGCTAGGGTCTGACACCTATATAGGAGCAAAGGGGCTCTTTGAGAAAGAGAATTTCAGCATATAATAACACTAAGAAAGTTATGTAAAACTAAAATTGCTAATAGATTTCTTAGAATGAGAGTTAGTTACAAAATTGTATCTAATAACGTTAAAAATTAGAACACCATAACAGAAATATGATGCTATTATAAAATGTATGCTTAATAGAGACTATATACACAAGCAGAATCCTTTGATTAATTTATTACTTATACTGAATTAACGACTCTGATAGACAACTATGGAACTTTGACAGAACCCATTATAAGACACCAGGCAGTGACCAGAACTGGAGAGCCAGAACCACAGAAGAGATTACAGCACAGGATAAACTAAGGAAAAACTATACATGTCTGCCAAACTACAAAAGGAAAAAGAAATTAGTCCATGTCTAGAAAGCAAGCAACTTATAGCTGCACTCATGAGACCAACCATAGGAAACTGGAAACTAATAACACACATGGAAGAATGAGGAATTGACTCCCTAGAGCAAGCACCTGTTGAAAGAGTTTGAGAGGCCTCTGGCAAGCACTCCTTCCTTCACCTGCAGATACCATGCAGAACCTCACCGGGAAAGGAGTGCCCACAGTTAGCAAAATCCTTCCTCTAACAAAACAAATTTAGTCAGATACTTGAAATCCAGCTAAGCTAAAGTGGTACACAGAGAGGAGAGCAGCAGAAATGCAAATAGGCAGTTGAACACTTTATATGGAAGAATTGCTGCAGACTAGGCAAGCAAAGAACTGAACTACCTGGGGAGAAACAAATTCTTGCCAGTGTCTGTATATATATAGGTATTTTTTTCTTCCCCCCCCTTTTTTTTTTTTTTTTGAGTACAACCTTGACTGTTGCCTTTTCCTCTCCTAACACAGAACATCGTACTGAACAGGTCAGATCTTGGTTTTATATATCTGATAATCTCTGGTAGATGCAGGAATAAGTAGGCTTAATATATATGTATTATAAACAAGATTGGTTCAATTTTTCTTTTTTTTTTATTTCTTCAACTAGTAAGACATGTAAAGGATCTACTTTTGTGATGATTAGTTAGAGATGAGAAAGCAGGTATTAGAAGTTCTAGTATGGGTGAATAATCCAAGTTTTTTGAAGTGACATTACATTATCAATCATTTGTTATTGAGATAATTATTAGTAAGGATTTCTTTAATGGAGAAACTCAAGGGATATTTTGCTTTTCTTTTCTTATTTTGAGATACAAATATATTTGCCATTATCATGCTTAGTCAGCATCCTCTATTGTAGCAATTTCTAAAACCAGCAACAGAACAAATCTTGTTAATTCACTCACTTTCTGCAGGGGTCAACAAGAAAAGAGTTAATGCTTTTTATAAGAATTAAATTGCATATTTGTGATTTATTATAAAATCACATCTTGCCATTAATATCTTTAATTTGAATACTGGACACATTTAAAAGGTAGGAATTAGTATCCCTTGATAAGAGAATCAAGATAGATACCCTCTTAATCACATTAGAGCAGATACTATCTTATCAGTTCATGTCACACCTAGACAATGCTTATGGTGCCAACCTAAAACTTCTCAGTTAACGAATGCCTTCTTTAGTTTGATAGTTTTGATAATTGGGCTGAGATGGTTTAAGGGGAAAGATGCCAGGCTGCATGGGCTTAACAGTCAGGTTCTGTTGCAACTAACCTTACATTTCAATATCAGTACAGCAGAAAATACTAATACATGAAGTTTAACATAGAGATTAAGGAATGTCTACAGCTCTAAAAATCTGACATGCTGGGGCTAGAGATTTAGAATATGTTAACTTCATATGCATTCAGAAGGATGTTAGACATCCATATTGCCAGTTAACCTTTGATAGCACAACCACAAAGTTTGACTTTTTCTGAAAATTTCCTTTGCTTCTGTCTGTGCTAGTTCTGGCAGCGGTAGAGTGAATTTTCTGCATAGTAGCTTGTATGGGGCTATGTTTTGGATTTATGCAGAAAACAGTGTTGACAACACAGGGATGTTTTTGTTATTGCTGAGCAGTACTTACACACAGCCAAGGCCTTTTCTGCTTCTTACCCCACCCCAATAGTGAGTAGGCTGGGGGTTCACAAGAATTTGGGAGGGGGCATAGCCAGGACAACTGATGCAAACTGACCAAAGGGATATTCCACACCATATGAAGTCATGTTCAGCACATAAAGCTGGGAGAAGAAGAAGGAAAAGGGGATGTTCGCTGTGATGGCATTTGTCTTCCTGAGTAACCTTTATGTGTGATGGAGCTCTGCTTTCCTGGGCATGGCTGAATACCTACCTGCCAATGGGAAGTAGTGAATGAATTCCTTGTTTTGTTTTGTTTGTGTGCACGGATTTTGCTTTACCTATGAAACTGACTTTGTCTCAATTCATGAGTTTTCTCACTCTCATTCTTCTGATTCTCTCCTCCATCTCATCAGAAATGAGTGAGTGAGTGGCTGTGTGGGGCTTAGCTGCTGTCTGGGGTTAAACCATGGCAGTGTCCTTTTCTCTTTTCAGTCTGTTTTCTCATGCCTTTTATACTGATGTCTAAAGCTCCTAAAGTTTGTTCACATTATCATGAAATCTTTATTAAATGAAATGTCTGTTACAGATATGAACATAGTCTACTATGGCAAATTTTGTTATAGGATTATTCCACTTTTCACCATTTCCATCTTGTCCCAAGGTATCACAGTGAGTGTCACGTCAAGTGTCCAGGCAGAGGTATCTGCCAGAGCTCTTCCTTTCCAAACATGACTGCAATTAACAGCAGCACCAAGTGAGGGTGAAAGACATTACTTCCTGTGCCCAAGAGGATGCTCTTCACAGCACATCAACACACTGTCTTATGAACCATATGACTCACTGCTCTGTGAGAACTGGTATTCTCAAACCCTGACAGATGCTTGCTAAGACATCTTGAGAATTGAAATTGCATCTTCTTTTTGGAAATACTGAAAATGATGAAGATTTCTCATTCCTTCCCAGCTGAAAAAGTCAAAAGAAGTTTCTGTGTAGCCTTTTTTCCCCATGGTTCTCCTAAAAAGCCTGAATTGGACTTGATAGAGAGGAACGTAATAACCTAGGTAAGCTGTCATGATGATCTAGCTGTGTCTGATACATGATTGAAGTAGTATAAGCATACGCCGCTCTAAGCTATTACAGAGTAGTTCTTAATCAGGTTAAGAATAATTTAAAGGCTTGTCTCCCAACTTTAGTAGCACTTTCAAAGTCCCTGCAACTGCAGTTTCTTTGTTGTTCTCAGGCACATTGAAACAGTACAAGATGTGAGGTAATGTAAAGCTCCCACAGCACTCTCTGACAGTGGGAAGACAGGTATTTGAAATCACCCCTTATGACAATGGAGACAGAAACAGTGGTCTCCGAAAACATTGATGTGTATTAATGGGAGTGATTATTTGAAAGTGGAATAAGAATTTAAGAGGAGTCATGACTGATCAGTCAAAGCTGATGTTTTTATACTTAATGATGCTTGACATATTCTTCTGCCTTGTATCATCTGTCCAACTGATTTTAGTACCTGCAGTATCCCATTAACACAATTTTGCTGTTTAAATATCCTTGTTTTGAACCCATTGCTTGCTATCTTGATATGATACAATGCTGGTTATTGGATCAGAAGACATACTGGATAATATTACTAAACAATTGTTTTACTTCATGCAGACCCTTTAAAATCACTGTGTGACAAGAAACATGGTTTCCAAAGTCCTGTATATGCTGAAGTACATTGTCTTAAGGATATAGGAGTGGGTTTTGCCTTGGAGGATACAGTTAATTTGTTCAAAAAACCCTTAAACTGCAAATTTTCAAAGTTGACATTACCCTGGATGGTACACCACGTAATATACTAATTTTTGTAGTTTCTCACAATAGAAATGTCTGTATTTTCTTTTATAAGTAACAGCCAGAGAAATCGTTATTGCCCATTTTTAAACAAGAAATGACACATTAGTAAACATATTTCATTTACAAGAAATAAACTTTTTGATATTAAATGATGGTGAATTCTAGCAGACAGGTTTTAACAGCAAATAAATTTTAGGGTACATTGACAATAGTTTCAGTCTAGGTAGTAATTTTTCCTTCCTTTCAAAACCAAATGAAATCAAACCTTAGTTCAAATATTTGGATATAAAGACTAAGGGGCAGATGCAACCCTAGACGCAATAGATTTGGTGATTCCAAGTTATGGGTTAGTGCAATGTGTTCCCTATTCGATACCTCAACACACTGCAAGGACAAAGACAAAAGATGTAAGTGAAAAACTAATTCAACAGGAGGAATAAGGTGGGATCCTCAGCAGCTGATTTACTGATCGTTACATAAATACGTTCAGAAACACTGCTGGATATTGTAACCTTGTGTTTGTGTTCTACCTGATTGGCGCATGAACATCTTTTTAAAAAGAAAATTTTTTTCTTTTTAAAAAAATTAAAAAGAAACATTTAATGTCCTAAAGTAACAGTTTTCAGAGCATGATCCCTGGATACCAGAGGTCAGTTATGGGTGGCAAGGGCCTTTGTACTGTCCACCAAAATTCTCATTTTGAGACAGCAGGAAATATTTTTAGGAGTGGAGAAAATGAACAGGCTCAGGGGACACTCCTTTTGCTGGAAAAGGGAGAGTGATGACATTAGATGAGAGTTTGCAGAAGAGCAGTAGGAATTAAGATTGCCCAGAATTCTCAGTGATCTGTTGGAAAGCAGTTGTCTCATAGAAATCTAGTTAAGTAATAACAAGGAGGTTTGGGTACAACAAAAAAACTCCTAGGATTAGTAATATAAAATGGCAATACACAGCTTTAATAAAATGGTTTTTTTTTTGGCTGCTAGTCATATTTGCATTCCCCTTGGAAACAGGATAGAAGACCAGGATGGCTATATTATTAAAAAAGCTATTATCCTCATGTTTGATATACTGCAAGGCCTTCTTTCTCTTTTAGTATAATCCAAATCACATTATTACTGTCTAGTAAAAATTTTCTTTTGTCATGACAACACTGTTTACTTCTCCTCTTTGCCTTTTTCCAAACACCCTAGATTTAATGGGACTGAAAAATTCCCAAACCTCTGGGGGAGCAGTATCTCATCTGTATTACCTTTTTGATCTCTTTCTTGCTGTTTTAACTAAGTGTGATGCAGGGGGAGATAGGATGCAATTAGAGAAACCAATGAACTCTTCCAGAGCCTACAGGTGATTTCTCCATATCACATCCTTTCACTCCTTGTGCCTTTTGTATTAAATGTTCAAAGCTAGCATAAGGCTTTGTAAGTTCAGTTTCACCATCACAATTATAAATAAAGACTTGAAGATTCTGAAAATTACTTGAAATCTTTTAATTGCAAGGCTGCCTCAGGGAGTTAAATACCCAATTTATACATTAAAATTCCACAAAAAATCAGCACTTTACTCTTGTAAGTATGCCTTGAAAATCATAATTCTTCCACTGCATTTAGGCATTGCACGATAGACCTATTATATTTCCTATAATTCTTTTTATAGGAAAACTCATCATTTCTCTTTTTACGAAGTATTCCAACTTTCAGATAAGAAGGTTTTTTAAGAAGCCAGTTGTGTGGGCATGTTAAAAGCCTCAACACAAATTTCCATGTTCTAGTTTTTGACTGACTCATCCGTCCAATTTAGTTCTGCATACTGAAGCCCTCAGTAAGGCCAATCTATACTTAGTGTAAATTTGTTGTACATATTAAAAATTGAGTTATATTAGCAATTCCTTTTTAATTGAAATAGCAACATGTGAGGCAATAAAAACTTAATGGCAGTTAGAGCTCAATGAACCACAGAAGAGAAAGGTATACTTGCAAATTCAAAACCAGATGACTGTCTGTGAAGTGATTTCAGACTGAATAATAAATACTGTATGATAATCTCCTTAAATTTGATGATAGGAAAATAAAAGCATATAAAAGAGATCTGCAGAATATGTTATGGTCTTCATTAATGTGATGTTGCAATGGTCAGTGTGCAGTAAAAGTGAAGGTCCCAAACTGCTTAAAAAAGTGACATTTAAGTTGGGCTGGAACAGATCTACGGGATTTGCATGCATATTGCATATGTTCATACACATAGCAGAAAGACAGGTGAATTCATCCCCTTAGAAGGCTACTGTGGGCTAGTACCAGGTAACTGCTGAGAAAATGAGTAGATGGACTAAAAATATTTAAAAAACTCAACAAACAAACCCCAAAACAGGGAAGCTCCATAGCTAAACTTCTTGGGAACCTGGTATGAAAAAACACAGTGGATCGAGCAGAATCAGATCACTATTAGGTATCAACTAAAATAATTTCTAGAAACAATGTTCTTTGATTTTCTGAATCCAAAGAATTTCTTTTAATTTGAATTTATTTCTAAACCGAGAATACTTTCTGTATTATAGTCCTAAGTACTTTTTTATAGTTTGAGCATATAAAATCAGTAAAGTCTATCAAGAGTGAAAAAAAAAAGCAGAATCTTCTTTGCTGCTTGCAAGCAGTAGTAGGCTTAATACACTAAGCTACCTTCCAAGTAATGGTTTTGGTAATGTAGAATTAACACCTGTTGGTTTGGACAGAAATTATATTTACAAAATAAAAATCCACTTTTGGTTAACTGTGGCCTTCAGGGCTGTATTTAATTGCCTTTAGGACAGAAAGCAGGGTTATCTCTGTCATCTCATACACCAGCAGTAGTGCTGCTTCCAGCAATGATACATTTCAACCTTCAGGAGAGAAATCCTTCAGTAAAAGAGCACTGTTAAATGCTCTTGGTACTATTGTGGACAGAATTGTCACTGAGTGCCCCATATGACATTGGGATTCTGACACTGAGGAATAACTTATCATGAAATAAATTACTTTCAGTCCTACCCAGGATATCAGAAAGATTTGAAGTCGTTGCCTTGAGTGAAAGTGCAAAGAAGAAAAAGGGCATTTGATCTTAATAATGCCTTGCTAATTCTCATTAATGAGTGGGATATCCTTTGTGAATTTTAACAGGAATAATGAAATGAAAGAAAAATGTATTGATAGAAAGCAATTAGGCTAAATCCCAAAGAAGACCAACTCATGAGAATATGGAAGTTGGTTTAAGCTTGAGTTGTTAGAGCAGTCACATACACATTTCAAAATACTAAATTTTTATCCTCAGGGTCTAGGTTCACAAATAGGCGTGGGATAGTTAATGGGGACATACTCTATTCTTTTTTTAATTCCCATCTGAAATTTCCGTAGCGGAAGCAGTGTTTCAAATATTTTAACAAAATACTACCTTTTTTTTATTTAAAAAAAAAAAGCTGATACTCAAAGAATTAAAGAATTTCAGAAAGGTATTTGGAGTTATTTCTGAAGAAATTAAATAGTGGGCAAATAGAACAAGTAATTTGAGGCCACGTTCCAAGCTATTAGGGTTTGTGCCCACAGCTGCAGATACACTCACATTTGCAAATGTTTACAGTGATACTTTATTCTTACAGTTCACATTCCTGTAAAATTTATTTAAACATTTTAGGAGCCTGTTAATTTTATATTTCCTAATAATCATGCATAAATATTAAACTGCATGGACCACTGCCTAAATATTAGAACATTAAAAAAAAAAAGGTTATATGATAACAAGTGAGGGATGGCCAACTCTAAAAGAATCAGGAATTTCTAGAACTGTGGTGCAAATAGCTCTGCCAAACTCATTTTTAAGAACACGAAGTGCTATTAATTTTTTGTTCTCTGTAATTGAATTGGGTCGTTACTGTGGTTGAGCCCTGGTAGCCAACTAAGCCCCACACAGCAGTGTGCTTGCTCCTCTGTAGTAGGATAGGGAAGAGAATTGGAAGGGCAAAAGCGAGAAAACACATGGATTGAGATAAAGACAGTTTAATAGGCAAAACAAAAGATGTACACACAAGCAAAGCAAAACAAGGAATTAATTCACTACTCTCATTGGCAGGCAGGTATTCAGTCATGTCCAGGAAAGCAGGGCTCCATCGCACATAATGGTTACTCAGGAAGACAAACACCATAACTCCAAATATCCCCGTTTCATCTTTCTTTCCCAAACTTCTATTGCTGAGCATAATGTCATATGGAATGCGATATCCCTTTTGCCAGTTGGGATCAGCTGTCCTGGCTGTGCCTCCTCCCAGAAACTTGCCCATCCCTAGCTTACTTGCCTGGAAGAGTAGAGTCAGAAACAGAGAAGGCCTTGGTGTTGTAAGGTATGGTACAACAAAATATAAGAAATAGTGAACATAAAAATTGTAACAAATCTGAAAGAAAAAAAAAAGTATATGGGTAAAAATATGTTACTAAAAAAAAAAATAATCCTATATTCTTAACCTTACCCTTTTCATATCATAGCTTTTAGTTTTAATCTCTTCTCATGTTATTGCAAGCCTAACATCAAATCAATAATGTTCTAGCCATTCTAAAAATAAATCCTTGCAAATGTATATTTTAATATTGCTGAAAAATGATATTCAATTTTTAAAAGTTCTCATTTAAAACCAAAGTAGGGATATTTTGGAACTGGTCTAAACTGGGAAATAATTTGCATTATGCTTTTGTCTGATGAAGCCAATGAAGAGGTTTTTGAGCAGCCACAAATTTCAGCTATTCATTTAGGCACATCTCAGTCAAAGGAGCTTCACAAAATAGTGGATGTCACCTCTCATATTGTACTTTTGGTAAATATCTATGTATGTCGTATTAGCTTTCCCTCCTTGGGAGATTATACAATTGTGCTGAAACTTAACGAAAGAAGAATAAGGTCACACACCAGTGAGGGCAGACATAAGATACACATAGATAATTTAGTTGGCAGGGACTTATTTATCAAGAAATGGTAACATAATGTCTTTAAGTCATTCCAGTCTAGCATTTCAATTCTGACTACCTGATAACAATCTGTAATGTAGAAAATAAGAGAACCACAAGGTTAGTTCCAGATCACACTTGGATGGAGAATTACTGTATCTAATAGTTATGGAGGACTAAATCTATTAAAATGTTAAAAGTTGTATTTGTAAAGCGCTGCTCATCTATTTCAAGGAAGTTTTGAAACTATTGTAAATGACAAAGATGGCAGAAAATGAAAGTTTCATGGTTTTAGGCTTTGCAAATAAGTCACATTTCATTTCATTTTAAAGGTAGCTAGTTTAGGATCTCTTCAGTGTTAGACTTCAGTGGGACGTCTTAGCTATAAATTATATGAAAAATATTAGTTGAATTGTTATTTTTACACTATTTTTCTTGTGTTTACAACACAAATATTTTAGATAAGACAGTTTTCAAGTCACATTTATCTGGCTAGGCAAATAAAGCCTGTATCTTTTCTTTAGATTATCTTAATAATGAATTGTGCCTATGGAGAAAAAAGAAGCTTCAGAAAAATAGTTGATGAAACGCTGTAAATTCCAAATCTTAGCAGAGTTCTGTGGTAGCTGTATTATAGAGAACAATATTAATCATCTCAGGGTAGATTTATGTGCTGTGTATTTGTAACTTTGCACACATCCATAGCATCTTGGTTGATATTTTAAAAAGATATTTTAAGATTTTAAATTTGATAATCCTGCCATTTAGCTTACCACAATGTTAGGTTAAAATCCTCTTACTGATGCTTACATTATATGTATAGCCATACAATACCCCCTTCACCCCCAAAAAATAAACTACAAATCAAACTGACTGTGGGAAAAAAAAAGATGGGTTTATTATTATTATAATTGTGAATAGATTATTGTGTTCCAGCTACTGATGCAGAGGGATAGAACAATGTTAGTTTGTTCATCTGCTCTTTGAAAGAGCAGGCCAATTTTTTTTACCAAGGAGAAAGACTGAATAATTTGAGGGGAAGAGACAATAGTAAAGTGTATAGAGCAGGACTACATGTGAGTACAGAGTATTGATGTTGGTAGGGGATGAGATGGCAACTGGCATGTTACGCAGACTCTGTCATAACTCTACCAGTCCCTTCCTCACTCAACAAGTTCCTGCACTGAGGGCACCTCACCAAAACCCTCTGGTCATTTATAGCGAAAAGAAATTCCAAGTGAATGTCCCCAGTTCTTCATCTCATTTGTATCTGATGTGGTAATCACAAGTCTAATGCACTCTTCATTTACTACTGATTCTTACCTGGATTAGTATAGTTTAATAATTTTATTGTCAGGTAATCTGCTTTTTAGAAGCTCACCCTAATGCTTCTCAAGATCCCTTTGAAGCTACGTTCCCTGAAAAAATGGTTCTGCAGTACCAGGTTTGGCATTCAGTGCTAAAATTCCTAACTCCTTGCCAAGTCTCTTCCATGCTAAGTTATATTCATTGACCTTCTGCCCAAAGTCTTTATAGTAGTCCTGACTAAACCCATCCTCATTCCCTGCTTAATGACCTGCTGCAGGAGCAGTGCCTGCTTACTTACAAGGGCCTTTCTCCATACCTCACACTTTTAACCAAGGTCTCAATCATTTCTTATGATCTCAGCCAAACATGTCCAATTTCTAACAACAGCCCCAAATTACAGAATGTTTTTTACATCAAAGCCAGAAATGCAGTCAGCACGAAGAGTCTGTCTGGAAGCCACCAGCACATCAGTTTCATTCTCTGCAGAGAAAGACCATTAATAGTAGTCTGAATCTGACAGTAACACTTATGCGCTAAATTTTCATTAATTGAATGCAGCAGTGAATAGCCACACCAGTGTGTTTGATCACATAAACAGATAGTTTTGAAAGGTTTCTCAAAGTCTGCATAACCATGGTTTATTGAAGAAAGTATAGTTTTGCTCAAAATTTACAGTAAAAAACCAGATCCCCCATGTTTCATTTGATGTAAAATCTGAAGAAAATTTGTATTGTAGGTTGTCTAGGAGTCAGCCTAGACACCATGAGCAACTTACCAACCATGAATTTTTGTTTTGTCATCCATTCTATTACACTTTATTAAATCTAGAATATAAAGAATAATTTTGGCTGTAGTACTTCAAAAACCAGTTAAAATAACCTGTTTCATTTCCTTTCTTAAATTTCCCTGCAGCCAAATAATATTCAGGCTTGAATACTAAAGTCCCCACATAAGTTGCTGCCTAAAGATATTTCCTGAGGGCTTGGTATGTTGGTTTGTGGGAATAGTGTAAGAGTTTTAATATATATAATTTTCAAGAGATTCTCCAAATACGATTATAATTAATCCTATGAATATATATATAGTTACATCACATTGCACATTGCAGTTTTATGGCAGCAAGTCCTCAGATAATGTAAATTTTTGCACATTTATGTTGCAGAAATTTATAACAGAAATAGTAAGGTTTGTATGGGTGCAGAATGAATGAAATTCATGTGTGTTGGCATCAGAAGGAGCAGCAGAAAAAGGTTTAAAAAGGTGGCCTGCACTGGGAAGGAAAGGGCACCCTTCCCCAGGTACTGTTCTCATGGGTAGCACTGAGGATGAAGTTGCATATGTCAAGATGAAAAAGCCTGCACTCTGAAAAGGTCACCATAGCACAAATGACTACTCATCCAAAGACCACTACCCTCACACTAGGAAGATAACAACTACATTGCTTCATATGGTATACGGCATTCCTTTTTTCTGTTTGCTCAAAAGAACAGACTTCAGAAATATTTTAACTATGTACCCACAAATGAGGAAAAACATACAATAAGCATCAATTTAGCATAGAATAGGCATAAAAAAATTATGACAGCAGAAATCAGCAGTATTCTCAGGCATAACATCTGGTGACTCTGAAGGGTTGCAAAAGAATTGTCCAGAATTTTTTTATCATCTCCAGTCAAGAAGAACTGATGGAATGCTTTTCGTATTGCACATAAGTGATCCTAGCCAGAGTATGGGAGCAACAAAGTGTGAATGTGTAAAGTCCACTTGCTTAAGGACTTTATAAATAAATACCCCGGGTTGAGTTTTACTTCACTAATTTTCCTATCATGTGATTGCACTGTAGTGTCATATTATCAGGCTAACTGGGTCACATATTTAAAGACAATATTGCTTTAAATGTTTATAGTGTATTTCTCTTGATTATTCTCAGAATGTAATAGAGAAGATGTTGTTGCAAGACTATGTAAAAAATTACCTTGCGTAAGACAAATAATACACAGGTAATTCAGTAATTCAAGTAATTGCCTTGGTTTCAACCATTGAATTATTTATGTTTATTGTAAATATCCTTTGGTCATCTGGAACTTTTAAAGTTCACAAGTAAATATTTCACATTTGGTTAATTTTCTTCTGATAAAAAGTTACTGCTTATTTCTGTCAGTACAAGTGTATCTTCCAGAAATCCAACTTCTTCACTCCATCTTCGATGCAGCTGTATTCAGTTTAGCACTCAGGTGCACAAATGTTAGCAAGAAAACGGCACAATGAATGAAGTAGGTTCTCACTTATGTAATTCCCCTGAAAGTCAGTTATCACAGTTAACCTTCTCAATAGGATGTGACAGAAGTTGAATGAAAATAAAAACACTGCTGCTCTAGGAAGCACTCAGGGTTCGGAGACCCAATAGTCACCATAGTTCCTGAAGAAAGGCAAATAGTAGTATTTAGACATCAGCATTTCAAAAATATCCCTAGGCAAAGCAAAAGAGGTCAACATTTGTATTGCTTCTATCTTTCTTTAATGAACATCTGAGAACTATTTTATGCTGCAGAGAATGAATGCTTTTAACAAAGTAAAATACTAAATTTACATATAAAAAAGCTAACAGTCAATCAAACAATAAAATATGAAGTATTTATGAGGTGTACAACCACATAAAGTAGAGTCAAGTCAGTAAAACAAGTCAGTTTTGTGTGTAAACATTGTCACACACACTCTGCTTGCTACTCAGGAAAATGATTAGCACACAAGCCAGGCCAAGATTCATTGCTGATCCTTATATTCCTTTTTTTTTTTTCTGTCACCTAAATGTAGATAAGAAAAATGCCTCAGCTTTTATGTGTCCAAAATATGAAAACTTCCAAAAAACAAACCCAGTTTGAACATAGTATGTTTGTGTGCATTACCTAGGGAGTATTAAAAAATTATAAACATTAGAAGTAAACTGGGACTAGTGTGCGAATGAGTTCGTAACTAGGGACTCACGTACTGGTGCTTAAATTATTGAATGTTTATTCTTTCAGGCTATAAAACATGAAACAACTGACTAGATTTGTAATAGATCTATTAAATTTAGTACCCAGAAACTACTTTTCTTCTTAAAAAAGCCAGGCCTCTACAGCTCAACAGATCGTTCACTTCACCAAGAACAGAACCAGAGTTGTGAAAGGCAGGACAGGTAGAGCTGGAGAACTGGTACAAAAAAGCAGCTCAAATTATGTGAGGACAAATCTAAGGTTCCACATTTAGTCAGGAATCAAAAGCTCCAGATTCACTCAGGACAAAAAATCTTGGAGTACTAAAGCGTGAAGATAAAAAGGTGCTCAGGTACAAACATTCTTCCTCCACTATGAGCCTGATGAAGTCTCATCTGAAAAAATGGTTTTAATGTTGTAAAAATCTCTTATCCATTGTGAAAAAAGTAAACCATAATCATTCTGTAAGAGCTTAAAAATTAAAATAGAAACACAACCAGACTACAGGATAGATTTTTGGTAAAGCTGGAAAACTTCAGTTGCAAGATGGTTGTTTCCACGACTGAAAACTATGGAATTTCTGCTTTGGGAATGATTTATAGTGATAAGAAATCATTACCCCTGAATTTTTGTTGTCTTTCTTATTTTAAAAATATTTTTCTCAGTTATATTAGCCAATAGATAGAAGAATTAGCTCATATAAAAAGCCTTGCCCTGACATAAGCTATAAATGATAAATGAACAACAATTAAAAAAGAATTAACTTTTCAGGGTGATAAACTTTAACATTTGAGACTATCAGACACTTTAGCAACAAAGCACTAAGCGTTTCTCTCTCTTATATGGCATTTCAAATAAATCAGTACCTGGTCATAGTTATGGCTCTTACCAGAGCATGGCAGCTCTGTTGTCTAGCAGACTCTTGCAAGCTATCAATTAGATTTGAAACTGTAGAGTTTCCTAAAATATTTGTAGAAAGTATTTGTAGAAAGTTTTACTTAAGCACAGAACTTAGGATTCTACATTGCAAGTAGGGATTTAGGAGATTTTTGTTAAAAGTTTAAGAAAACATGTTATGTAACCAGAAATCTATGCAGAGCTCTTTGCAAGTAGTCTCTGATAACAATTTTTTATCTGTATAAACACCATTGTGCAGATAAATTGTCTGTTAAGCAATATAAAGTGTTCTGTAAACTGTCAAACAAAATATCAGCCCAATAACCACTCTGGCACAAACTATTTAAAAAAATAGAAAATTGTCACTGCGAACACCAAAAATGTATATTTGTGGGATGTTAAGAGCTTTTATCATGGATCAAAACATTCTTAACATTAGCTTACAACTTTTATGCATAAGGTTTTACCTGAAATAATTTTTTCACTAAATGTACTTTTAAAAATACAATCAAAGTGCATGCATAGAGCTTATAAAACACATATATGCATTTTCCAGAGAATACAATTTGTCTCAGCTCTTACTATTTACTATCAAGTCAACCAAAAGTGCAATAGAAAAGCGTAGAGGAAGTAATACAAAAACATCTGAATCTATTTATCATATAATAAGTGGATGAAATGAATCTTTGTGCAGAACATGTTTTGAGCAGTCATACAAACAACCTTTCCCTACTTAATTTATTTACTATATTTTTCTGAAGAATGTCAGGAAGTCTCAAAGTTCTGTTCCAGATGTCCTAGGAGAACACCATAACTAGGATTTTTTTCAAGTTAAAAATTAAGAATTAGGCAAGAGCTATGCCTAACTCAAGAATGGCTTATATATTCTGAAGTTTTGGAACAAGCTTACACACATGCATGATCCCATTATCTCTATGGAGGTTCAATAACTTATAGGCTATGTTACCCTCAAAATCTTAACAGCAGAAAAGATACACACCTTATCTGTAGCCAAGACTTTATTGATAGTATAACTGACAATGTAATAAAAGAATCTTTATTAGTTCAGAAGTATTACTCACCATCAAGCTAAAGGACATTTTTAGTTGGTACTGTCTTCATAGCTTTTTTTGCTGTCACTGGATATAACTTTTGGCCTCTGTGCAGGGAGAATTTAGTGCTTACAAGAACAGGCAAAGAGGTTACAAGAAAGGGCAAAATGCAGTGGGAAAATGCATAGTAAAGAGAAAGCAAAGCAAAACTGATTCTTTTTCACACAGTTTTCCTGTATTACAATTTTGAACTCGGACTTTTGTGTGAATTCTTTCTTTAGATAGTTCACCCAGTGACCTACTGCATGAGATAGGTGTATTAGAAGGTTAGCTTACATATGTTCCACAAGTTCAATGAGTACTGTTCAGGCTGAGGACAATATTGGTTTTTTTAGGATGATACATAGCTTCATTTTCAAGAATTTTCATAGAATCATAGAATGGTTTGGGTTGGAAGGGACCTTAAAGAACATCTAATTCCACCCCCCCTGCCATGGGCAGGGAGACTTTCCACTAGACAGGTTGCTCAAAGCCTCATCCAACCCGGCCTAGAACACTTCCAGGTATGGGGCATCCACAGCTTCTCTGGGCAACCTGTTCCTGTGTCTCACCACCCTCACACTAAAGAACTTCTTCCTAATATCTAATCTAAACTTACCTTCTTTCAGTTTAAAGCCATTCCCCCTTGTCCTTCCCCTATATGCCCTTGTAAAATGTCTCTCTCCAGATTTCTTGTAGCCTCCCTTACCAGGTCTCCCCAGAGCCTTCTCTTCTCCAGGCTGAACAAGCCCAACTCTCAGCCTCTTTTCATAGGAGAGATGCTCCAGCCCTTTGATCATCTTCGTGGCCCTCCTCTGGACTCATTCCAACAGGCCTATGTCCTTACTTTAGGGGATTTCAGGAAACCTATAAAAAGCTACCTCTTATTTGGGCTCATATTTCACTGTGGGAACTCAAGGAAGTTTTCTTATTCATCTGTATGGACTTTCTTCAGCCAGAAGACCATCTTCATTATGTAATGAAGACAGTACAAATAGACAGATCAAAGGCAAATAAATACTGTCCTGGGTTAAGCATATAGAAAATTTAACACATAACCACAGAACCCATAAAACATAACCACTGAACCCATTTATCCATAAAATAGATATAAAGATGAAGACTTCCTCTAAACCCAATTCATTCTTCTTGAAATTTAAGCTAATTTGTGACAACATCTTTCCTTTTAATTTTGAACTAAGATATTTATTTTGATCAAAGTACAGTGCTAATAACAGTTTATAAAACTATTAAGGGGGCTGAAGCACCTCTCGTATGAAGACTGGCTGAGAAAGTTGGGGCTGTTCAGCCTGGAGAAGAGAAGGCTGCATGGAGACCTCATAGCAGCCTTGCAGTATCTGAAGGGGGCCTATAAGGATGCTGGGGAGGGACTCTTCTTTAGGGACTGTAGTGATACGACAAGGAGTAATGGGTTAAAACTTAAACAGGGGAAGTTCAGGTTAGATATAAGGAAGAAGTTCTTTACTGTGAGGGTGCTGAAGCACTGGAATGGGTTGCCCAAGGAAGTTGTAAATACTCCATCCCTGACAGTGTTCAAGGCCAGGTTGGATGGAGTCTTGGGTGACATGGTTTAGTGTGAGTTGTCCCTGTCCATGGCAGGGGGGTTGGAACTAGATGATCTTAAGGTCCTTTCCAACTGTAACTAGTCTATGACTCTATGACTCTATACCTGATGCACAAGAAATTTAAATTATTCAAAATTTGTTTATAAAGAATAGTTATTCAGCAGTGACACTGATAAAAGCAAAAAGAGTACTAAAAAGTGCAATATATATATGTAATAACACATCAATTTTAATATCTTAAATGAAGCAAAGCTATACTAGAAGGAAAGGTGTAAACAAAACTGGTAATTTATGATTATATCTTTGGATATAAAAGTTACTTTTTAGGCAATTTTGTCTTTTAATGGGCACAGAACTTTTCCATTTATTTCTCCCTTTCAGTCAGCTGTAACAACTGTTTCTTTTGTTTTAGAAAGAAAATTTAATGTAATTTTCAGATGAAGGGAAACAGAAGAAAAAGAAAAAATATGAAGTTTCTAGTGAAATGTAGTTTCACAATACACTTCGGCATGCCAGCGTCTGTGAATTTCCTTGGAAAGAAGCAGCTGCAGAAGATTCCAGAATACAATGCTCAAAACATGAAGAGCATCATGTATAGCCTTACAATTTTACAAGTGTGCAACTATAAAGCATCATAGGCTAATTCATGTTGAAAGAAATATAAGGAGGTCTTTAGTCCATCTTTCTAATCAAAGCAGAGTCAGCTATGAGGTCAGACCATATTACTAAGGGCTTTATAGTGTTGCGTCATAAAAACCTTCAAGGATGGGGATTGCTAAACCCCTGGGCACCCTGTTCCTTTGCTTGGTTGTTCTCAGAGTGAAAATGGTTTTCTTCTATCCAGTGTGAAACTTATATCTTGTTTTAGCTCTGATTCCCTGTCTTTTGTCCTCCCACCATTTAATGTTGTGAATCTTCTTGATTGCAGACCTTTGCAGGCTGCTGTTAGATTTCCCTGAATTCTTCCCCATGCCTGGTCCCTCAAAATCTCCTCACAGGTTATGTGGAATCCTGAAAGAAAACAAACCCTAAAGTCTGCAGTAGCAGCGAACTTCACTGTGAATGGGAATTTTGTCCGGTGTGCCATTCCCTCACGAGGGAGCTCAGTGTGATGTTGTATTATCCCAGGTTTTCATCATCAGTGATGTAATATTTTATAACTTACTATTACGTTTTCTGGAATATTAATGTGTGGATTTTTTGTTGGGATCCAAAAAGAACCAGCACCTTCTGTTACACAACAATAAGTAAGACTGTTAAGCTTATTCTAAACATAAGTATAAAGCTCTCCTCTTCCTTTATTCTATACCCAGCACTGTTATCCCTCCAGGGCCCAATCCCAGGATGCTACGTTAGTAACGTCTTCCAACATGAGCTTTGCTACATCATTGCAATATGATAACTTTAGTTTTCATGTGACCTGATGTCGAAAAGGCAAAATTCCTAGTGCTACATGACTTTACTGTGACAGTGAAACTCAGAACTGCAACTGATGGTAATATACAATGATAGGTCCCAGTGTGCATGTTTTAAAAGCAACAAATTCCACACAGCATCTTGCTATTTCTTTATGTATATATCTTGTACCTTTTTGGATTTTAGGGTTTTTGTTTGAGTTTTTTTTACAGTCTAGAAAGATCCTCTTTACCTATTCCTACTTGTTCAAAGATTGTTGCTAGAGAGCGCTATATTGTAGCTGGAGAGAGCTAGAAACACGTGAGCAGTCAGATGGATCAGGACAGAATTCCAGCTCTGAGTATGCTGTTTTATTCTCGCAGATATTGTGAGACCCCTATAGGTCATATTTAATGCTTATTGCTCCGTTGCTTGCTGTCCTGTAATTTTAATCTAGAGTTCTTTATTTGATTCTGGACTGTGAAGTTTTATTTCGTTACACAAACTAATTTTTAGTTGTCACTGAAAAGATTACATAGAATGAGAAAAATTCCCTACCTTTATGTTCTTTTTTTCTTTATTAGCTCCTATTTCATATAGATTAAATACACTGCCATTGTCAATTTCTTTTGGCTTAATAGTTAGGCTATACTATTATTAAGAGAATCAACAGTAATTATGGAACATTTTAGCAAGCAGAAAGCAGGAGAAGATGGTTTAGGTTCATAATGTTATTAGCGGCACAGATACTAGAAGTAATGAATGGTTTATGGATTCAGACAATCCAATAAATCTCATGAGACTAATACTTAATTACAACATTGTAAAGCAAACATTTTACCTTCTTTCAATGTCTGCCTTGAAACTGTTTAAAATTAACGGATATAATAATGCTATGGAACCTACCAGATATTTGTAGGGAACACAGATTGACCATGAGATATGGGGCTTCAGATCATACCAGCAAAATCCATGTTGTAATTTTGCTGAGATTTATTAAAAATGTAAGTACATAAAAAAGACCCTGAGTCTAAACACCTAAAAACTCTGAGCAACCTTGAGAAAACTCCAAACTTCCCTCATGAGTTTCTGCCAGAAACACATGCAATTACATATAAAATTATTCTGCATTTTTTTACCTGACTATGGTGAAGCTCAAATCATATTCTAAGGGAGCACACACCCATGATTCTCTGATGTACTATGGCTTTATCATATATTTGGATAACTTTACATCATGCTGGAATTTAGGGTGAGGTAGGCAAAAAACCAGAACCACACTACTAGTAACATAAAATCCAAGATTTTTTCACTAAGTGGGACAGAGGTAGTGGGTGAATAGCAATTTAACACATACACACACATGCACACACACTGTACAGAGCACATGTATATTGTTTAAGGTCTCCTCCAGTCCAGCTGTGACCAGCACCACAGACATGGTGGTGGAGGACACTCCCTGCAGCTTGCTGAGTGCTTGAGTCCAGTCAGGTGGCCTGATCTCTAAGCGGGTCAGTTCCACCTTGGGTTCAGCTTTCTGTATGGCTTCAGACGCTTGTGGATGTATTCTCTTATGAGAAGCTAGTTGTTGCTTTCTGACTTAGGTGGTCCCAGAAGCTATCAGTAGCCTTACTGGTTAAATCACCCTAGGCTAACCTCTGATTTCACCGTATCTAGAGCCAGTTAGCATAGTTTCCTGGGTCATTAGTGGTACAGGGATGTAAAACTGTGATTCTTTGTTTCTTTCCCTCTCATACCTAAAATATTAGATAATAGAGCAGGGCAGATATGATCCAGAAGTATGTGACACATCTCGCCTTACCAATTATCTGTGCTTTCCTTGTTTTCCCAGCACAAACCACCATCACCTAATGACATAGAGCTGGGCAGCATAGTCAAGGTCTCATTTTATTGCAGATATACTTCTGGGAAGGCTTTATCCTGTGATATTTTAAACACTAAGTCAGTCTCCCACATTAATACATACAGTTTTTTCATGACTGAAGAGAATATATATATATATTTGCAACAGCTTCATCAGTTTTCAAATAATTTTTGGTGACTTTATTTATGAAATTTTAGGGTCTATATACAATGTACTATGTGTAATTGCTTAGAAGATTAAATATTTAATTATCCTGCATGACAGCAAAAGCTTCAACAGTTTAATGGAATTACGTTAAAATATATGTACAGTCACAGTTTGAACAATTATTTTTTGAGATAATTACTTTTTTGAAACAGTCATTTATCTTTCTTCTGAATTGGAGCAATATAGCGTTCTTTTTACCTCTCCTGGCCTTAAACTGTATTAAAGTATCCAGCTGGTATCATCTGAGTTTTGCTTTGAGGTTTGCTGGGTTTTTTTCCCTTTCTTTCCCTTCCAGTAAATAAATCTTATTCACAGCCAACGCTGTCCCCACTCACAAAAAGGACAGCTAAGATCTTGAAGATCTTGAATCATGTATGATTTTTTATATCAAGTGATATTCCTGTGATGGGAAAAAAAATTACATTATTGTCCCCTGCTTTATATTTAATCATCCTAGAATCATACAATCATGTCAGAATGTTTTTAAACAGCTTCTGCATGCTTTTATCAGTTCAAGTTACAGAATACGGAGATTCTCGGAACTTTGGTCTATTAGGCTGGGAATATTTCTTCTATTTTTTTTCCATTGTTCTGTAGTTATCATCTGCCCTAAAGCCTTCCAGTTCTTTTGTATCTTTTTGTTCTTCTGTTTTCAGATTCTTAATGCAAAAAAGTCAAGCCTCAGTGAAGTATTGATATTACTAGAAGAGATACTTTTATGGCGTACAGTATTTTATTAGAAAACAAATGTCTGAACAACCTGATGCAACCAAAAAAATATAAGAGTCAGCAACTAGATCCTGATAGCTGTAGCATGGTAAACTAAACACTTGAGTGCTTGAATATTATTTTGAATGTACTGCATCTCATTGCATTTGTTCAGGGAGATCAGATTTCACCAGGGAAAGAAAAATTCTCTTATTTTTAATAATATGGATTAGTAAAGAGTAATCACTTCCAAAAGGATTTGGTTGGAAATTCCCAAGGTTCCTTATTAAGAACCAAAAAGAATTCATCTCTTAGACATTCTTTCTTTTAATTGAAAATTGCAACTTCTTGAAAATTACACTGTAATTTTGTAAGCTGTAAGCTGTAATTTTGTGATTGTTTGCAGTTGAGACATTTATTATGATTGAGTGAACTTTGTTTACACATCTACCATGTTACTGAATATCAACTTAAAATATTTAACCATGGACAAATTTACTTTGCAATACTACTGCAATATTTCAGAGGAAAATTGTGGATCACTTATAGTTATCCTGTTCCTATTACATGTTATCATAATACAGAATTGTTTAGTTTTCAGTGGTACTAAAGTGGGACTCGCATAAATCCTGCATAATACCAAATTTAATAGTTTCAACTAAGTACTTCTCCTTTTTCTTATTGAGATTTCCCTTAATTCCTTTTTAATTGTGCAATGTATTGTCTTTGCAAATTCTGTAGATAGATACATTTTTGTTTTAAAGGGTGTATTGTTGCCATGACAACCACAACATTAATGCCCAGCTTGTGTGTCAAGATGGCTGACTACTGACTATTTTTCGCTTTGTAAGACACTTTTTCTGGAATGGAAGGCTAATTTAGTCTGGTAAAACTTAAGAAATACAAAAGTTTTATCATGTACTGTACACTGTACTTACATACCTCATTGTGACTCAGTATTCAGATGCTGTGTCCTTCTTTCCCAGTAAACGAATAGGGGTGAAAATGCTGAGAATCAGTCACCATGTGCTACCACCTTTTAGAGCGAAAGACAAGATTCCTGCTTGTAAAATACTTGTGTGCCACCAAAGAGAAGGATCAGTCAAAATTCAAGGGGCTGCTATACCTCCTGGGGTTGCTACACCTCCTGACAGCCCCAGCCTGCCTTAATGTTTTATTTTTCAGGAGCTGAGCCTGTTGCTTCAGGCTTCAGTTGCTTTATAATCCAAGATTGAGACTGTAATTCGTTCACTGTGTAAATTTACTCAGATTAGAGTATGCTGATGGGTATGATAGCTCCCACATCCTTTAGAAAGAGAACCTTTAGACACGGTTTGATGCCTGATAGACCCTGTCTACTTGCAGGATTTCCTGTGTCTGTGCAGTGTCACCTACAGGTTGTACCGAGCAGCCACACCGGCTGGAGGACAGGTGGAAGATTCTGTACATCACTAAGAGCTAGTACTTTGTAGATTTCAAAGAAAAAGAACCATAGTGTTGAGGTTTTTTTCTGCAGGAGTCTCAAACAGAAATTTGCTCCACTATACATGTCTATAGCCTACTTCCTTCATATAGTGAAAAATAATGCTCCATTAAAAGATGCGTCTGGAGCTTCTACTTCGTCCCAGGACTAAGAATTAATACATTCTCTTTCTCCCAGTTCCTCTGATTGTGCACCTCTGTTTCACATGAATAATCAACGTTATTGTTAGCAGGTTCAATTAAACAGCCTTCATTCTGCTTCCTCACTGCCTTAGGCAGTAGGTCTCCAATATATCTCAGTTCTGAATAATAACATTTCAATGACGACATCTCATATAGAACAGAGGGAGCTACAAGGCAACAACCAAAGTTAATTTCTTTTTCAGTAGCAGTCATCAATCATTCTTTTTCTTTCTTTTTTTCTTTTCTTCTTTTTTTCTTTTTTTTTTTTTTTTTTTTAGAAAATTTTTTAGGAAAAACAGAAAAGGGAGTCATGTTAACAAAGTGCTCATGTATTTGATATCTACAATTGAATCCTAGGAATAAACTGTGTTAGAAACAATATTTTTTTAATCCGTCACAAAACCTGATATAAAAATACATTTTTCTTTTTTAATAGAACCTAATGTTTTCCAGTTTTGAGTTTCCGTGTTTGCCTTGTAATCTCATTTAACTGCTTAAATCTTCACTTGACATATGGTGCATGTAGACATAGACCATAAAACATCTATTCAAAGTTGGGCAGAATAACATTTTTATTAGAAATGCTAATCAAAACCTATGGAGTTATTGCTGAGGGGGAAAGGCCCACACCTCATCTCTAAAATCATGTGGCACTTTTTGATAGAAATAAATAAAGTGCTTACTCAGAGGGTGTCCAGACACACTGTTTGTAGAGGATATCAGCAGAGTTTCAGCTTCTATCAGCTGCAAGCCAGGTGCTTCTGGGGTCTGCCCACAAAACAGAGCAGAATGGGAATGGACTCATGCACAACTGTTTCTTCTTCATGCTGATCTGGTGTAAAGAATGCTTCATTAGCATTTGGGCTGCCCATACATTTTGAGGGCAATTTTCCTACAGTGTACAGCTTTGTTAATTTCCTAATACTTTAAACTGATTGTTCTTACTCTCATACTATCTCAAAAGTTGTCCCCTTTCTTCTCTTCTTCAACATCTTGTCATTTGTAATCTTTGGAGAAAGGATTTTCCCTTGTGCGTGCAAGAGCTATGGTTAAATGGGAAAGGACTACTGTGGAAACTGTTTTGCTAGTACATGTGAACATGGCTTTTCAGGTATCCTGCATCTCTGTCATAGAAATTAAAGGAACATTCCTGTGGCTTTTCTTCGTCAACATGTAAGCAGTTTGGGGTCAGAAAGTCCATGGCAGGCAGGATTATGACAGATGGTACAAAGACCATCATACAGTTCATCTACCCATGGCTGGTGCATGCCCACAATGTCACCAAGGCCAAGCAAACCTGTGTGAAGTGTGAAGATACTGCACAACCCCAGCTGTGCAGCAATTTTTAAAATGGGTTACTGATAAACCCACTGAAAATACATACCCCTCCTCTCCCTCTCTGCAGTGATAGGCCCCTGCAGAATTCCTAAGCAACTGAAGGCTGCTGTTAGCTATCAGGGAAGAATCACACATACTGTGGTTGGTTCTGCCTGAAACTTGCAGCCATTCAAAACAACTGCAAGAGGTGTGGAATAGGACCTCTAGTCTTGTAGCATCTCATTGCAGTGTTTGTCCTGCTGATTTTGAAATAAAAATCTGAGGGACAGGGTGGACATCAGCATGGTTAGTGCTGTGCAAAAGATCTTTTACCTGGAGCGTCTTACACATCTGCATGAGAGTGCAGGAAAACTATTTCAAAGCAGGATTGGATCCTTTAGTTCACACACAGCTTACCTGACTTCACTGCCTTCACCTAGTTCAGGGCTTTTCCATTACAATATTCATTAGCATTGCAGCATCATTGCATCATCCATACCCCAAAGCAGGTTTTAAAAATAGATCTGGCTTCTTTCCCACACTCTACATGACAACAACACATTCTCTTGCTCCACCTAAGTTCTTTTGACTTAAACCCCACACTAGAGGAAACAGACAAACTAATCCACCTGAAAATCTACAATGGGCACTCCCTCTAGCCCTATCATATAACGTGGACCATTTGCTTCCAAACACCTGTCTCTCCATTGCCACACCATCTGCTTGTAACAGAGACCATCTGATAGGTAGCAATGAGTGCAACATTCATTCTGCTAAATCAGAGCCGCCTTCTGGCTGTTCTAACCCTTTTCCATGGCTGGTCTCCACCTGCCTCCACAGTACTCTCATACAGACTTTCTGGATGAGCCCTAGGCACCCATCACCCACACTCAGCTGAAGAGTTATTAGATCCCACTGTTTCAAGCTCTATGCAAGTACTGTACACTTGCAGCTTGTAGATGCTGAGTCAGACTTTGCTTGTACCTCTATCTTAAGCATTTTAAGTGCTGTTTCTCCTTCATCTGTATGACACAGACAGGCATTCTCATAAAATCTTTTCTTTCCTATCATGGTATTAAAAAGGCTTTAGGAAATTTTCCCCTCTCCCCACTTTATGGCATTGACGTCTACTGCATGCCACTGCTACCCAACATACTTAATCACAACATAACCAGTCACAACACCCAGATCTCATTTTCCATTTAAATGAATGCAACTGTATGCCTTACTTCATATTCCAGGCAAAGTAAACCATAATAATGATGGGATTTTTCCATGCTTATACTTCAAGGGATGTCATGGGCTTAGGGAAGAGACAGGAAGGAAACGGAAAGCTGGAAGAGGCTAGTGTATGAACTACCTATCCCTTTCTCTTACCACTCATCTTCTCAGCAGTGTAGATGTTCTCCTTCAGATGAAGGAGGAGAGCATTCCACATCCATGTATAGACTAATCTCAGTACAGGTAAGGAGGGAGATTCACCAGAGAGTCATCCAGTCTACTCATGCCCAATCTCCTCATCGAATGCAACTGCAGTGTGCTTTCCTTGAATCTCAGGTTGCTTTCCCCTGCAACTCCACCTTTCTGTGAGAACAAGACGCTGTTCTGAATCCCTAAGGGTGGAAATGCACAGTATGATTCTCTAAGTGTCTCTCCAGTGCAACTACAGAGCAGCACAACAGCACAACAGCACGAAAGAGCACATGGAGTTATGGTACATGGAGTTAAAAGGTCTGCTTGGATATTTTTGGAGGGCTGAAACAGGTCCCAGAGACATTTTAACTGCTGAACTGTAGCTGGGAATTGTTTGGGAAGATTGGTGATTAGCACGGGCCGAGCTGCTGTAAGTAGGATTTCTAACAACCTACTTCTATAGATAAACTTGTTCTACTTATGGAGAATGTTCTCAGGCAATGTAATTTACTAATATAGCTGTAGCTCTCAAGTAGATGCAGAGACAGTAGTGATTAAACTAGGACTTTAGAGTTTTTTTTCCAGCTGTGGTAATTTTATGCTGGTAAGTCACAAATTTTGTGTCTTTGTGATATGAATATGGAAATTATGTGCTGCATCAAAGATTTATCCAGAAAGAAGTTCTATGAGAAAAAAAAAAAAATCAACCTAATGTAACCATAACACTAGTACAGCTTCCTCTCATGGTGCCTATTCTAAAATAAGCATCTACAAGGATAATTAGGGGGATGTAACTACAGCAGTAAATTTTCCATGTAGACAAACCCTAAAGAATTCATATTCCAACAGAAATGTGTAAAGATTTCAATACTGTCATGATCTAGGATTCCTGAGAAATTGCATCTGTGATCATGAGTGTAACTACATTTTAGCTGTTTTTTCGGAAGGTTGTATTGTTCAGTTTGTTAATTCATAACACATGATTTTCTCAAAATCATTTTTATGCAGCATGAACCTCAATTTTTAGATTGTGGATTAAAAAAATAAAAATCAAGCACATGTTTTTTTCAAATCAGATCTTTGCTTTTTATTATCTGAGAGGTTCAAAGTAAGATTTCTTCAGATTGTTTGGAATGGGCAAGGGAGATAAGGGAAGAAGAATTAGAATAAGAGCAAAAAAAAAGAGGTGGCAGTTTCATAGATACATTTCCAAGTTTAAAGATGTGTGCATATTGATATTTAAGTTACTTCAGAAAGAGTATTTTACAGCATAAAAAGAAATAGATTTTGGTTGAGGAGAAAGAGGTAAACCTTAAGTGGTCATGAAAGCTCTTTTCTGAAGTCTCATATCTTGCCAATATTTATTTGGGTTCCCATATGCAACATTGTGCTTGTCACGAACATGCTTGCAAATAAATTTAATTCAACCAAATGTTCACCTATAAGCAAACAAAAGAGGTCATGTATACGGATGAAATTATAAGGTAGACTCTATTTATAACTAGAGTTACCAGGCAGCTTTAGCTGCAATACACTTAGTAATTAAGTGGATGTTTACTCCTATTATCTATAATCAGACAGCAGGATATGGAGAGAAATCTAGATAGCGAAGATTCTGACACCCCTACTGATACTGATTTCAAAGGGAAGCAGTCAAAGAGAGCCTTAATGACTATCATCTGTATGTACAGGATAAATGGTAATTTGAAGGAAAAAAGTAAGATTCTAAAGCATATAATGGTTCCAAATGGTATTTTGTGAAAGACTTCTTTTAATCCATGTTAGTTAACAGTAGAATAAAGAAAGAATTACATATTTGCAGGTGAACCTCATTTTACACATCACTTACAGAAAAAAGAAGCCATTTGGGTATGGAACAGAACAGACAAGCTCAAAGTGCCTACATTTGATCACAAGAAACTACAACTCAAAGCCGAAGGTGATGAAGTCCAAGGAACAAGGCTTTCTTGCAATAAGATCAAAATGGTTAAGCACTGTACAAATATTTCACAATAATAATCATGGGAAATAATAACAAGAAAAGGGCTGAGATTCTGTCAGATGAAAGAGAATTGTAAGGAATGCATTCAGAGATGCCAGTGCTGATGGAGTAAGCCCAGCTGCTGCCTTCTAGATTAGTCATCTATACAACTCTCTCAATATGTTGTCAGATTGTCAACTTAAAACTCCAGAGAACTACATTCTTCTCCTTTGCAGAGGAGGCACATAGTTGGAGATAAGAAAATCTGTGCATTATGCCATTTAAATTAAACTTTATTGACAAACAATTATTCTGTTGCCAAAGTATTTTTCATCATTAGGAAATTCCATCCAGGAGCAGGGTTTCTCCCTCCGAAGGTGGCAGCATCAATAGCCGAACTGAAGTTTGTCTACACCAATGCACGCACAATGGGCAACAAACAGGAGGAGCTTGAAGCCGTTGTGCAGCTGGAGAACTATGTCTTAGCTGTCTATGGATGTTGTCTACCTAGACTTTAGTAAACCCTTTGACACCGTTTCCCATAGCATTTTCCTGGAGAAGCTGCCTGCTTGTAGCTTGGATGAGTATATCGTTTGCTAGGTAAAAAACTGGCTGCATGGCCAGGCCCAGAGAATGGTGGTGAATGGAATTAAATCCAGTTGGCAGCCTGTCACAAGTGGTGTTCCCCAGGGCTCAGCACTGGGTGCAGGTCTGTTCAATTTCTGAATTAATGATCTGGAAGAGAGGATCAAGGACACCCTCAGCAGAGGACACCAAGTTAGGCAGGAGTGTTGATCTGACTGAGTGTAAGAAGGGTGTACAGAGGGATCTGACGGACTGGATCGATGAGCTGAATGAGGTTTAACAAGATGAATTGCTGGGTCCCGCGCTTAGGCCACAACAACTCCATGCAATGCTATAAGCTTGGGGAAGAGTGGCTGGAAATCTGTCCAGTGGAAAAGGACCTGTGGGTGCTGGTCAGCAGCCAACCGAATATAAGCCAGCAGTGTGCCCAGGTGGCCAAGATCAACAGCATCCTGGCCTGTATCAGAAATAGTGTGGCCAGCAGGACTGGAAGTGATGGTCCACCTGTACTCAAAACTGGTGAGGCTGCACCTTGAATCCTGTGTTCAGTTCTGAGCCCCTCATTACCAGAAAGACATTGGGTTGCCCAAAGAAGGGCAACAAAGCAGGTAAAGGGTCTAGAGCACAAATCTTATGAGAAGTGGATGAGGGAATCTGGGTTGTTCAGCCTGGAGAAAAGGAGGCTCACGGGAGACCTTATGGCTCTATGCAACTACCTGAAAGGAGGTTGTAATAAGGTGGGTGTCAGTCTCTTTTACCAAGTAACAAATGATAGGTCAAGAGGAAATGGCCCCAAGTTGCACCAGCAGAAGTTTAGATTGGATATGAGGAAAAAAATTTTCACCAAAAGGGTTGTCAAGCATTGGAACAGGCTGCCCAGGAAAATGGTTGGGCCACTATCCCTGGAGGTATTTAAAAGATGTGTAGATGGGGTGCTAAGGGACTTGGTTTAATGGTGGACATGGCAGTGCTGGGCTAATGGTTGGACTTGATCTTCAGGGTCTTTTCCAGCCTAAACAATTCTATAATTCTATGATTTTGTACAATAAATCAAGACCCCAAAATACAACTCAAAACACCTGTAGTCGCACATGAAAATTTAGATCTAGAAGCTCTTGTGTGATTGCAGTTATCCCTTAATTTAGATGATGATACAAACTGAAACTGGAAAACAATGAAAATTCTTTTCTTAAAAAAACCCCACAACACACCAAACCCCCCTCCAAAATCACAAACAAAAAACACCCCCCACTCCCTCACATTCTTCTCTTTAGCTGTGTACACAGTGCAATAATTCAGACTATGCAAGAGATGTCACAGAAGAAAATATTTTTGAAATAAAAGCAATGACCACATTTTTTCTTAGCAATCGGAATTACTCTTTAGGTTATACATGCAGAACATATGCGGTTTCACAATCCCTTTTAGCAGCATATCCTGCTGACAGTTGCAGGTGGGAGTAGAGGTTTCCACAAAGCACTGCAGTTGAGGCCCTGCAGGTAAAGGCAGCCTCAGGCTAACAGGGCTGGCTGCTGAACCTGCTGTGTAAAGGGCATTCAAAAGAGACCAGGGAGAGCAGAGGGTGAAAGAAGTATGGGTAATGGAGATTTGAAAAAAAAAATTGTTTAAGGTAAACTCTAAGTACAGGTTGGTATAAATAGTGAAACTGTATATTTGGTACGAGATTTTACATGAGCATTTTGTTTGGAAGAGAAATTCAGGTGCTGAAAATAAATAGAAATATTTTAACTCCGTATTTGATAGTGAAGCAGACTTCCAAGTTTTCCACTCACTCTTTGTTCGTTTATGAGTGAACGACCCCTTGCAAGGCTTCCATACATTGTCAGGTTAATAAATAGGGATTTATTTCTGAAGATAGAGACCTTCTTTGTAAAGTTCACATATTGACTCTTTTGTAGTCGAGTTTCACAGATCACAGATTGGACACAGTAATTTTCCATCTTACAAGCTGTTGTACCACTGAAACAATTGCCTTTCCTTTGTTAATGATTCTTCAGATGAATCTCTTGATACTATTTTTGCCATAATGTCTACAATTTAAATATGCTGGTTTAATTTGTACTATTAATGTAAGATTAGTAAAGTCACAAGGTAAAGCAATGATCCAGATGTCTATCATTCTGCACACATTAACACCTGTATGCAATGGATAGATACCTTGTATTCTATTAGCTTCAGCTAATATTATCCTGTTCTGCTTCAGTTAGTATCATCACAGCATCACCTCTCTTGAGAGTGGTCTCATCCAGAGGAAGAAAAAGGTAGAAAGACCAAGGTTTTCTGCATAATATTCATTTCAACTGTTTCTACATACAGTCTCTGCTCTAGTAGTGGCTTGATAAAAGAGAATGGGAAGGTGAATAATGTAATGTCTTTTTTTTTTTTTAAAAAGGCCAGAAGAAATCCAGCAAGTCATAGGCTGTTGATCCTGGTATTAGCACTTGATAGAGAACACAGTGGAAAAAAAAAATTAGTGGCCACATAAAGATAACAGCGTGGGAAGAAGGCGACAGTTTTTTAAGAGGAAAATACTGCCTCAGGTCCCACTGGAATTTTCTAACAAAATCAAGAATCATGTAAGGAAAGGTGGTAGGGCTGACATTGCCTACCCCGATATAAAATGAAGTAATATATCTGCCTTTTTGTAAAAGAGTGAAATGAATCCAATATCATGAATATCTATAATAGGATATTTTTTATATTAAAAAGAAAACCAAAAAACAACTCGAAGAATGTTTTCTGAGAACATAAGAAATAAAGATTTCTAATTTTTCTCTTTTCCTTTTTTGTTTGAATTCGGATGTAAATCAGAACTAAGTCAGGAAAACAAAGGTGTAAAGAATAACACTTGCATTTCTCAACCTTCAAGCTGAACTCTAGAAAGAAATTGCTGAGATTTCATTACAATATATATTGACTCTACTTTTTCATTCTTGCATAGACCAACATATTACAATGTGACATTTCTGATAGGGAATTATGCAGGTTATTTTGGAAGATTAAATGTTACATCTTTGAGGCCATCTCTGACAACATACAGAAATGAAAGGCACATTTCCAGTTTTGCTTCCATTTCAAAGGTCAGGAAAGGAAGACATTTTTGGCTAACTTGGAAGCAATGAAACAAAAGTTCACAAGACATACATAACAACTTTGGAGACTTCTACAAATTGATGTCCAACTCTACTTTCATAAAGGAATGAAGGGCATTGTTTTGCAATAGATATAAAATGCTGCAGAATTAAAAAATAAAAAAAAAGGTAAAAGTAGAAGTGTACAATGCCCTTGGAAAGTGCTCTAAAGCACATTCTAAAGAAAGACCTTTTTGTGAAATCAGTAATATGAGAATCATTATCAGAAGAAACAGGGAAAATTCGCTTTATTCAAGTAAGCAGTGGAATTACCAGTAGCATCACAAACGGCAAAAAAAATCTAGAAAACTCAAATGTTCAGTTAGAAAAAATGTAGTTTAAAATAACTTAGGTTTTTGCAGTGCATTTTCTGACACAAGGTTAAGTTTACTTGTATATGTATTTGTAAATTTAAGCTGGCAACATCCCTGTAAGTAAAAGCAGATAAAGAAACAAAGCCTTGAATAGGAGACTCCAGATGAGCCACTCAGAAATGTTTGTCAAACAATGGAGCAAAAGAAGACCTTTTACCCTAATGGTGAAGAAACAGACCATAAACTAAGTCCAGCTTTTCATATTGTAGGGAGAATATAAAGTAACCAAACACAGGGTTGTTAAGCTTTGAAAAAAAAAAAAAACCATCTCTCATACTTAGAACCCATGTAGGAATACAAACATTGAATTTGTGGAATCATAACTGTAAAGCAAAATTTCTGGGGACAAGATGTCTATCAAGGACTTTATTGGGCTTTTTAAAGTTTTAAAATAAATTGACAGCCATTACCAGGAGAGGTACCTACAGGTGCCCATATCAAAATACTCTTTGTCAAATGCAATTTTTGTACCACTCAGAAAAAGCTTTATACTCATTTATAGTACAGTGATCACTGGAGGGAAAGATTTGTTGGTTGCAAGATACTTTTCAGTTTTGGCCTCATAAGACATCTGATTTACAAGCAGTGGAAAATCAAAGGTGAGACTGTCTTGGAAAAATTGCAGTGCTAGGGCAGTCTGGTTTAAAACAGGTACAGTTTGAAAAGGATTGCTTGTTTGTTTTCAGAGAAAACCAAAACTTAAGAGTAGTTTTGAAGACATCAGCATAACCATCAGCATTTCTGGAGTAGTGTACAAGATATTTCCTAGAGAACTAAGTACTGCTGAAAAACTATCTAACCAGGGTACCAGAGTAATTGCTACTAGTTATATACTTTTCATCAATTGCCAGTATTATAGATGTTATACTATACAAATCATAGGAAATAAAATCCCAACTCAGAATAGCTTGCAGCCTTGAAGCGAGACACCCTGCTGTAAACAAGTAAAAAATGAATATAAAAATAGATATTAAGACTGTATATTAGAGGATAGAAGGTCTCCATGTTCTTAGTGGGTTTTCTTTCTATTTGCTGTATATCTACCTTGAGGTTTCCGAAATATAGTATACTCATACTTTGAAAGATAAATTCTGTTTTCAACAATTCAACAATCAAAATGTAATTTCTGCAGTTCCTCAGCATCCTTTGGCATGAGGCTAAATATGACTGACTATTTTGTATAGGACTAAACTATATGGATGCTAACCTCATTTTAATTTCATGTGACAAAGTTGACAGCATGCTGTAGAAATAGGATGATGCACAAATATAACCACAAAAGTTTAGTTGCTAGAAAATACAAAGCATGCTGCATCAGCAAGTTTCTGCTGAGATATGAGAGCATCTTTATCTGCCCATTTCCCATTTGCTCACTGCCTTCTACATATGAGTCATAGCTAAACTTTACTGGGGGAGAGGGGAGAAGAAAGAGGAATTATTTTGTCAGAGTTCAATTTTATCGAAGCTTATTCTTGTTAAGTGTGAACACAACCACGCTCAGCTTTGCTGATTTAAGGAAAATAGAAAAGTTCTTCTCCCTAAATGCCACAGCTAAATCCCATTCTATCTCATTCTGTTCACAAACACATTAACAAAAACTAAATACGAAACTGGAAAATTAAGAAGAAAGGTATAAGAATATAAACCTGGACAATCCACCACTAAGGACACATCTACTTTGTTGTGGTGTAAGAGTTTCAAATTTTGTTACCTGCTCAATGATTTCAGAGGCAGTAAGGACCATAGACATCACATCTTCATAAAAACTTAGTCCATGAACATGTTGTGTTGTCTTGAAAGTAAAGAAACTGTAGAAAAAATATACTTTCTGATACTGGATGTGTGATTTATTGCAAGAGTGGAAAGTTACGATTACACAAGTCAATTTAAGTCTTTGTATGCTATAAGAAATATGTAAGACATATTAAAAAAATACTAGTCTGAGCAATCTGCAGCATCATGCTGCAGGAAGGAAGAGATGGAAAGCTGGAGAGCAGGGATGATCCATCATTATCCTCAAATTGTATCTCTAGCTGACATAGTACCAATTCCACTTGCTAACAGAGAGTAGAAAGCTGATTAGAGTATGGGAGGAAAATCTTTCTCACAGTTTGTATGCTCTTAAACATGAGAAAATATGTAGATAAAAAAAGCTTGTCTCAGCAGAAAGAAAATGCAAACAAAATAATTTAGTATGAGAAATGCCCTAATAGTAGAATTGTCAGAAAGCATTGAAATAATATCCAAAAAGCTTTTGAATCCACATGAAGTCTAAGAATTAATTAGAAGAGGGATGGATATTTATTTGTTGGGAAGTACAGATACCTATTACCTTTTACCCACATGAAAATATTCACATTATTTTGCTAAGAACAATATCTTCTCTTAATTATCAAAGTGAAAAAACATGAAAGGACATTTCTCACACTAGTATTTATGGTCAGATTTCTCCATTAATAACAACACAGGACAAGCTATAAAATTTTCTTATATATTCTTTCGTTTTTGTTAACTGTTCAGATAATTATGTGCATATAATCGTCAATAACAAATATATCCCTGAGATCAAGTATTTTAAATACTCTCTTACCAAGATAATTTAAAATGGAAGTATTTACTTTATGATTTTGTTAAAGTTAAATTTACATTATTATTTCTTTGGATTAACACCAAGCTTGTAGAATGCGTGTTTGGAAACTGAACAGTTAAGAACAAAAATGTACAATTTTAGGATCTAGTTTATAGAAGATGATGATAGACTGAACTGAAAGCATCATAATCTTCTATTCACTTTCAAACAGATTAAAGTGCATGATTTATAAGACAATTTAAATGTTAAACCAAAAATTATTTTACATTTATAGGCACTAGAGCTTGAATTTAATTTCTAAATAGTGTTTTTCCTAATTCACAGATCATGTCATTGACTTTTCATAACCAATCTTTATTTATGTCAATTAACATAAGTTTCAGTGTTTGAATAGCCTCAGAAAAAGACCACAGCAGCTGAGCTCATGTGACCTCAATTACAAGGAATAAAAATCGTACTATTATGAATTAAACTAACTTCATTGTCTAAATCTGTAACTTCAGTTTTGTTGTCCAGATAACTACAAAAGCAGTCTTTTTTATGCCAGTGTATGGAAAAAGGCTCGTTTCCTACTGCAAGTCCTTCTTACAATGATTGAGGTTACTTGTGTTTTAATGTTAATCTCAAACTTTGATTTCTATCAATATTTTGCACATATTAAAGTGATATTACTAGAAAAACTTCATAAATTTGCTTAGCACAACTTAAAGCTTTCAAAATATATGGTATTCAATTAAATGCATATTTCAAAGCTGTCACTACATGACTGATCCTATAGTTTTCATATTTGACTAGACACATCATTTATACAATTTTGGTTTTATTTCTCAATTGTGATAGCTTTGTTAGAGATGAATGAAGTTGATCAAGGATGAATCCAGAGCTGAACTGGTGGGAAACAAAATTATGCCATCAGGAATTAGTTGGTTTTTGTAATGGATTTCACTTGTCATTGATTACTAAATTTCCCCTACTGAGTCCCATCTTTTCCTTTCACATATAGTACGGATTGACATGACAACTTCTTGCCAGGATATTACTTGAAGTCTAATGCTAGCTTGTTTTTAGGGAAAAGAATGTAAACTTTTCCAACACTCTTCAATGAACAATTTCTTTGCAAAATTATTTCTTTGCAAAAAACCAAAGGAGATGAAGCAAAAAAAGAGATTTCTAATGTTCACATTGTGCCATATATTTGGTCTAAATGTTGATCCTAGGCTTGATATCCCTTTAAAAACATCCTAATTTAGTCAGTATTGGAAAAGTATATTTTTAATTTTGCTTGTTTTGTTTTTTGAGGTGTACCCTTCACATGACAACACAATGGCACTTTGCTCATCAAAAACAATTCTTCCATAAGAAAAAGAAAATAAAATGTAGGGGGAATACCTGCAATTAGCATCTTATTTGTAAAATTAAGATTGAACTTCTTTCTTGTCCCAAATTCCCTTTTAAAACGAACATGCACATTTGCCTTGCTGTAAAGTACATGTATCTTACAACACTTCATAGTTTACTGTATTCTTTTAATAGAGGCATGGGGGAGGGTGAGAGAAAAAAATTGCTACAGCCTTATACTGAATGATAGTTGGAACAGCGTCTGAGTTTCTGTTCCACTGCTATAGAGCTCTGATCAAAGATAACTGCTAGAAAGAGAAAAATGTTAAACTTCATATAGAGTTTTTCAAATTGTGCCCTTACCAAGTCCACATCCATTCTCCATATCAAACGTCAGAATGCTCAGGCTGAAGTTCTAGCCCTGAGAACCAAAAATTAGTTGCTGTCAGAGACCCTATCTACAGTGTGAAGCTGGACATTTATAAAATTTGGACATTTAAGGTACAGAAAAGAAACACATCTAAGAAAATATGTGAAAGTTGCAAAACTCTTTACATCAAACTGCTAATTAATTCATCACCACTCCAGTTAAACTGTGTTCTCTTGGGTGTCTACAGTGGGTTACATTAGCAGGACTCAGAAAAACAAATAGAAAGGCCTGTGATGAGCGACACAGTAGCAAGTACTTAAGGAAATGGCACTGGCAGTGACTCTATAATGTCTGTTTTGGCATCCTTTGGAGCTAACAGAAGTGATTTTGACAATGCCATATGCTCAAGAATGAGGAAACTCTCAGGGGATAACAGGTGACACTCACTCTTACTCTGAAAAAGTTCCTTCTTGAGAACTATTCAGTAAGACAGTTGCCAAAAGGCTTTCCTGGAGTATCTGAAAAAGATTTGTGTGGGCAAACATTACAGAATGGTGAGCTTTGGGTAATCTAGATAGGAGATTTTAGAATTCTCCTTGAAGGTCTTTTAATTCTCTATATCTGTGTTTCAGAAAGACTGTGAGGTTACTATAGAATACTTGGTTAGAGTTCCTAAAAGAGGGACTTTCATTTGCCAAACCCAAGTACAGTAAATGTGCTGGGACCCAGTCTAAGGAATGAATAATGCTGAATCTAACACCTTAGTTACTAAGAGAAAGGGATGATTTAGCAATTATTCAGATGAACAACTGCCCAAGAATTATTTTAAATTATGTTAACATATTGGTGTCCTGTAAAAAATTGTCATAATGACATTCAAAAAATACTTCAGAATCATTTTCACCAATATTTTGTCAACTCTTGTAACTCTAGTCAAAGCTGTAAATGAAACACATTTAAGTTTGCATGGGAAAACTTAAATCAGTGAATCAGTATTTTATTTTTTTTTCCTGTTACAAGAGAAACAGACAAATATTTTCTGAAAAAGATAGCAACCCTTTCATATTTCTAAATGTAAAAGACTAAGAGTATGACACATAAGCAGTTATATTTATATTATCATCTCATTACTTGGTTATATTATAATAGATTCTAAAAATACAATTAAATTTCAGAAAAAAAAAAAAATCGCTTCTGACTTTATGGGGCAAAGAATTTAGTTCCAACTCAGTTTTCACAAAAGGTCAAACCACATGAAGTTGAACATTTCAAGTCTCTGTAAAAATTGTATCTTTGAGCAGGTCCAAAATTGTGAATTTCTATTTTCCAAGATTTAGACACTGCAAACTTCTCAAATGAAAAAAAAATCCAAACTCCAAGCCAAACCAAAAATCTTTCCTTATATAAAGTTTGGTTGGATTGTTTTAATTGTGATTTTTTATTTTGTTGGGTTTTTTTTCTTTTAAATTATTGTGCAGGTTCTATCATTATAGTTTCTAGAAAATGGCAACACATTTATAAGAAATATGTCAACAGGCATGCATGAAAAAAATAAAAAGAGAACAATCTCTATTAGCTAAAGTAAATGCAGCTGAGAGAACTAGTATACTAGGAACTTGAGAAAATACTTGGCCATAAACTGATAAAGTATGAGAGGACAGTGAAGGAGCAGTAGAAAGATAATGCTGCTATATTGGGCAATACTTCAGTGAACAAGGTTTCTCACCTGAAATAAGAGGTTTTCTAGTTTAGATTCCCACTCTTTTTTTTTTTTTTTTTTTTTCCTCCTCTAAAATAAATTTTTAGTCTCTGTTGACTTTGGATCTGGGAAACTCGATTTTCATCAGAGTTAATGTCTTTCTCAAAAATTTTCAGGTATTCTTGTCCTAATCAATGTCCAAAGAACGTCCTAAGCAGCTCTTGCAGGTGACACTGCCAAGTTACCTCAAAAATAGCTCGCTTTCATAGTGGCAATTCATCACAGCAGAGTGGTTGAATTAAAAAATATGGGTAAAACTGATTTCACTGAACACTAACAATTGATCAAAAATGCTACAGTTATAAGTGAAGAGTCAACATATCAGCCCACCATGAAAATGAAGCCAAAATCACCATATGAATTTGAGTAAATTTCCTGTCAAGTTCAATTTTTAGGTACACATAGAGTCTTCAAGTAAAAAAAAAAAACCAACCCAAAACAACAAAAAAACAACAAAAACCAACAAAAAAAACCCCACAACAAACTGTTAATTTTTGTGACATAAAATAGGTTTTGAACAAAATAATGTTTATGGACAGTGGCAATCCATCATATTTTTGCATGCCAGACACTTGATTTTATTTATGCAATTTCACATTTTTTAAAAATACCTCTAGATAAACTAAAACCCCTGTTGCTGAAATGATAAGATTCACTCTCTCCCCACCAAAAAACATTCTGAAAAAGTTGTTGCCATTCTACATTAGTAAGTTTCATATAATTTCTATTTTCAGATACTACATTACATATTTCTGATCTTTGAGGTAGAAGGTTTATTTCTGTTATATGCTGCTGGGAAAGTGCAGTCAAAGATCTCTTCTGTTGTCCTACCTACTTTTCAATTCTCAGAAACCATGGCTTATATATTGATCATGAGGGTGTGATTTTGCAAAGTAGCTCAGAACTGTAAATTTAATATTTGTTGCTTTGTTTGTATATGCAGGCTTAGAGCATGTTCATATGTTCATATGCATTCATGTAGAAACTTTCTTTTGTGTCATTCTAGCTGTACATACAGGTCAGAAACTACTTTCTCAGTTATATATCTTTTTTGACAGCACAGTTTTTGTAAATATATATACTGATATTCTGATATAGTTATCTTCAAGATCTTTCATACTAATATTTATTGTAAAGATAAATAATCTTTATAATTGTAAGGATTATACTCTCTCAGCCTATAATAATGAAAAAATGAAAGACTTTGACAGCATTTCTGAAAATTTCAAAGAAAGGTAAGAAACCATTCAACCTCGCTGAGTCATTCTTAGGCAACATTTATGGAAAGCAATGATTTTCCTTCTTACACATTAATATATGTACAGTTGTTTTGGAACTCAGTCATCAAGAACTGAACACATCACAGCTGAACAAGCTGTCTGTAGCAGATATCTGAGGGTTAATCATAGTCTTCACATAGTGTTGTTTATAATAATAAAACATTAAACTGCATTAAACTGCATTAAAATCCAAGAAGTAGAAACATAATGCAGCCTACGAGTGAGAATGACACATCATTTCGAGAATATTACTCTATCTTATATATGTATTTTTGGATGCCTACTGCTTATGTAAATATTTTTAAGACAAGATGCAGAATCACTTGCACAAAATCGATAGAACATTCGGAGTATTTCACCTCCTTCTGTGCAAGGTATTGGATAGTTAGGACACCAGCCAGGTAGAACTGCATTCTTTAGCAGTCAGACAGACCAAGTCCATTCCCAAGAGACATGCTCAGCAGTGAAAGAACAGGGGATCTTAGATGGGAGAAACATAGATTGCTTACTCTTCTTGGGATCAGAAACCTTGACCCTGGCACTTCTCTGTCAGGTGATTGCCCACTGAAATGACATCTCAGTCCCTGCAGGGACTGGATGTAGGGAACAAAGGACTGAGATTTTAATTCCTATGTTGTCATAGGAAGTTGGACAAATAGGATGAGCTTTCCACAGGACTAGAACAACATCAAAAAGCTCTTCAGCACTTTAGTCATTTCAGATATATCACAGACATGCTTCTAATTTTCTTTCTACTGAAAACTTGACTACTGCTTCCTTGTTAGTTTCTGAATATAAGACTTCAGCAGAAGGAAGTGCTGTTTCTTTAAAAGAGACATAAGAAATATGCAAGTCCATCTGTTTGATGACAAAGTGGCAGACAGAAGCAGTGCATGAAACTCAGAATCAACAAAAGGAAAAAAAAGACTACAAACTGTATAGAGTAAAAAAAGAGTGAACAACAGGAAACTCATGCAGAGCTTCTGCCATTTTCTGTATGTAAGTTTGGAATATTACAGTCTCTCTGGGAAAAAAAGAGAAAAAAATCTGTTTGCCATAAGGCAGTTTGCTATGCAGTGTCATTGAAATGGGCAAGATATCCAAACAGGAAGCATCATGAAACTCATTGGCAATATCTCAATAAGAACACACACCAGCAAAAACACTTGAGCAACAGCATTGACAGCTGCCTGCTGAGAGATAATTCTGTTAACAGAACAGTTGGCTTGGAAAGGGAGAAGAAGGAAAAATAACTTCAGGGACTGGAAGCCGACCATCTCAGAATCGATCTCAGTGAGAGTCACAGTAAGTCGACATACTGGGAGACACCACAAAAAATGAAATAACTTGAGCAGCGACAGTAAGACGTTGGAAATGGCTCTTCAACAGGCATGCTAAAAGAGCAACAAAGTGTGGTGAAATACGAACATATTTTCTCTTCTGGAACTGCAGCCAATATAAGCCAAAGCCAAAGGAGTCGCTTATTTTCAAAGTTATTGAAGAATTTAAGTCTAACCATTAAGGTTTTATGCTTTCAACAAGAATCACAGGATCATAGAATCATTTATGTTGGAAAGGACCTTTAAGATCATTGAGTCCAACCATTATAATATAGTTAATTGTAATTAAGAATAGTTAATGATACATATTTTCACTAGAAATATATAGATCCTGTCTTCATTATATATTTGAAGATAATTGAAGTTAAGCCTTACCATCAGTAAATAACTAAAATTAACAGTAAACTATTCATCAAATCAAGTATCTGGGTGAGAGAGGATTTTTACCTATACTAGGATGTAGATGAGAAAGAAATTGAGGATCAGTATCCAAAACCAGCTAATGAGTGTCTAGTGTCATTCATTAGAAAACAGGTATGTACATTTGTCCTGTTTAGGAGTATTCTGCATGTTTGAAATATACAGGTTATAGAATGTAAGACCATATTTTGCACTGAAATATCCTAGTGAATTACCAGTAACACGGGAGGTTAACCTTCAGTGAGACTAGATGTCCACTAGCTGTTTTTATACAAGGATGATCCTTACTCTAGAAAAAGTATATTTATATGTTAAAGAAATGAAGCGATATCTTTGTCTCTAGCTTTATCTCTTACCAGTAAGTGTGAAGACTGCTTAGGATTTTATGAAAAATATTTCATTGCATTCTGTTTCATCCTCACTCAAGACAAAGTGAGGGAAGTAACTGATAACAACAAAGCCCATTACATGGCCAATGAGCCAACTGGAACATCTTACTGTGCATTTTAGATCCCCAGCTTACTTTAGATCCCCAGTTTACATTGCTTACTTTATCAAAAGAGAGACACAATGGGCCCATGTTTGAGCTGTATAGCCAGAAAGTGTACCAGAATAGGATTAATTTCCCTCATATCCTATACACTCTGGGCTGCATGTTCAAATTCTGGAACTCAGAGGAAGTATGCCACAGTGGGGAATAGAAGTGATAAATGAATGCTCACGTCAATCTGAGAAAAGAAAAAATGCTGTGCTTACAAAACACGTTTATTTTCTGTGGCAACTGTTCATGGATAAAGCTTCTCCTGGACCTACCAGAAAGTTATAAAAAACACCGCACGTGGATATTGTCCTTGAAAAGAAAATATAGTAACATTAGAATAAAGTCAGAAATCTCTCTTCTATTAGTTCTAAGTGGACTATTGAAAAATTCCACTGTCGTTTTTTCTGACTAGTGAGAATGAAGTATTTTCATTTGGAGCTTTCCTGGATACTACAATCTCTTTTTATATATTATGAGGTTAGAATGAGGTTTATATGTTATGAGGTTAGAATGAGGTTGATATTCTAACCTTGTGGTATTTTAAACCACAAGGAAAAATTGTGACAGAAGGAATCACTACTACTGTGTGCATCATAAGAGATTATGGCTTTTTTTTTTTTTCCCCAGTTCTATGATTTGTAAATGAATGCACTTTCTCCTGGTTTGATCTCTGCTAGATGCATGTCATTTGTTTTTGGGAAAAGCTGGCCAGTATGGTGAAAGAAAACAAAAGTCTTTTTAAAAAATGTCAACAGCAAAAGCAGGATCTGAGATAACATTGGTCTGTTACTTGATGAGGTCGGTCACCTCACAAGTAACAAAAACAAACCAGACATTCTTTGCCTTTGTCTTCAACACTGACGATGGGCCCTGGGACCCCTGGAGCCCTGTGCTGGAAGACTGACTGGGGGATGATAAACTCCCAGCCAACTCAGAAGTTGTTTGAGACTGCTCCAGCTGGATGCACATATTTCTGGGACCTGATGGGATTCATCCCAGAGTACTGAAAGAGCTGGCCAACGTTGTTGCTGGACCTTTCTGTTATTCTTCAACAGTCTTGGGAATCTGTAGAGGTCTCAGTGGACTGGAAGCTGGCAAATGTTGTCCCAGTTTTCAAGAAGGGTAAGAAGGAAGACCCTGGTAATTACAGGTCTGTCAGTCTCAGTTCAGTGTCTGGTAAAATTATGGAGAAGGTTATTCTAGGACTTACTGAAAAACACTTGAGAGACAATGCAGTTATTGGTCATAGGCAGCATGAGTTCATAAGGGGAAAATCCTATTTAACTAACTTAATTTTCTTTTATGACAAGGTCATCCACCTGATCAACCAAGCGAAGCCAGTAGCTGTGGGGGGTTTTTGTTGTTGTTGGTTGTTTCTTTTCTTTTTTTTTTTTTTGTTGGGTGGGTGTGTTTTTGTTGGGTTTTGTTGGTTTGGTTTGGTTAGTTTTTTTGGTTTTTGTTTTGGTTTGGTTTTTTTTTAATTTTAGCAAAGCTTTTGTTACGGTGTCTCACAGTATCCTTCTGGACAAAATGCCGAGCATACAGCTAGAGAATATGCAGTCCCACCTTATTTTCTCCCCCTCTCCCACAAAGGAGGAATAGTGAGAGAGCAGTTTGATGGGCACTTGGCAGCCAGCAAAGATCAACTACCACATCCTACCATGTCAATATTATGTTGTGTGAACAGCAGGCTGAAAGTGACTCAAAGTGTTACAGTTTGCTGATGATACTAAATTAGAAGGAGTTTTGGACTCCGTCAAGGGTAGAGAGATCTCACAGAGATCTGGACAGACTAGAGAGCTGGGCAATAACCAGCTCTATGAAATTTAATGTAAGCATGTGCTAGATTTTGAACCTGGGATAGGGTAATCCTGGTTACACATACAAACTGGGGAACAAGAGGCTGGAGAGCAGCCCTGTGGAAAGAGATCTGGGACTTTGGGTTGGTAGCAAGATGAATATGAGCCAACAGTGTGCCCTGGCAGCCAAAAGGGCTAACCATGTCTTCGGACAGCTAGCCAGTCGAAGGAGGTGATTCTCCTACTCCACACTGCACTGGTGAAGCCCCACCTCAAGTAATGTGTGCAGTTTTGGGAGCCTCAATACAAGAAGGACATCAAACTATTAGAGTGTTTCCAGAGGATGGCAACCAAGGTGGTGAAAGTCCTCGAGGGCAAGACTTATGAGAGGCTGAGATCACTTGGCTTGTCCAGCCTGGAGAAGAGAAGGCCGAGGGGACCTTATGGCAGTCTACAGCTTCCTCAAGGCAGGCAGGAGAGGTGCTGATCTATTCTCTGGTGACCAGCGATAGGACACAAGAAAAGGGTATGAAGCTGCACCAGCGTAAGTTCAGGTTGGCCATTAGGAAAATATTTTTCACAGAGGGGGTGGTTAGCCACTGAAACAGGCTCCCCAGGGAAGCAGTCATGGCACAAAGGCTGTCAGAGTTCAGGGAGTGTCTGGACGATTCCGTTATTCATATGCTTTAGTTTTAGGTAGTCCTGCAGGAAGAAGGGAGTTGGGCTCAATGATCCTTATGTGTGTCTTCCAGCTTGAAATATTCTACAATTCTATGGATCACCTGAAACAAATATAGTGGACAAATACTGAAAAATGTATGAAAAAAAATGATTGGGATGAAAGGCCAGTACAGCTCTCATATGACTACAAGACTATGCATTCTGGTATGACAGCCATTTCCACAACAAAGAAACTTTTACAATTATGCTAGCAAAACAACCACCTGCTCTGGGTAGCAGTAAACTATAGCTCAAACTTAAATGAGTTTCCTCAGTGCATGTGTGAAAGCTTCGACTCATGCAAAAATTTCTGTAGTCCCTATGCATATCAAAACTCTCATTCACACTAGCCCAGATACTTATGCAGGTACTAGATCTTGTGTAGGCAATGGACAGTGGCAAACTTAGTATTGCTTGTTCAGTTTTTCCACTAGCTCTCACTGATCCTTTTTATAGTTTTCTACATTTAGCTCCCACCAGCTTAGGTACTGTGAACACCTAAACATTTTTACTATTCCTTTCCCTCTCTTTCCTTTTGCAGATACAGAAAATGGTGCTGCTATATGTTTTATTCCTTTTTGGTTCACTTGTTGTTTATGCAGTGCTTTCTTCTCGGTAGGCAGTAACTCAGTTTATAGTAGCCAGGTCTGTGGCTCGAGGCAGCATATTCTGGGCTTTTTTTGCAGATGTTTATTTGCTTTCTTTCTACTGTTGTTTTGTCTTTTTTCATGTCCAGTATTACCTCTTTCTAGATTCATAACAACATTCATGCCTTGATAGAGTGAGTTTTAAACTTACAATATTCTGCTCCTAAACTGGTTCACCTCTCTCGTCAATGCCATGCTTTTTTTATTAACAAATATTAGTATCTCGACTTCTGTTTCACTTTATTAGCTGTACTAGGTACTAAGCTATTTTTCTACAGCACCTTTGGGTCCTTCATCTCAAATTCAAGTATTTCTACAGCTATAGAACAGTAGTCTAAGCTTTCAAGCATACTGGAATGAGAGGGACATTATACCCAACTTACACTTCTAATACAGTAGCATGACTGAGATTCCTTTTTTTTTTATGGAAAGTAGAGGTGGCCTCATAGCTCACAGCTGTCAAAATGAAGAAATCTTCCTCACACTTCTCCCTTTACCCCCTCAACCTGAACCAGGTTCTGTGCATTTCTGGCCCTTCCATAAGCTCTTTTATCATTATCTCAAAGAAAACAGTCCAATTTTTTCCCTACATAACAGTATATTAAAGCAGCCATGAAAGGGTCTAGGGTATGAAGAAGCTGGCACAAAGTACGGTAAGAATACAGGGCTGTTGGCAGAGAAAGGCTAACTGAAAAACCTTGTTTAGCAGCAGTGAATTTTTAGATTACCTGTCTATAGTTTATGGAAGTGTACTCTTTGTCAAGTGAACATTTTTATCAAGGAACTGTATGTAAGATGGTGTTTCCACAGCAAGATGTGTGACAGGGCTGATCCACCCACATGCAATTGGAACCTGTAGAAACCTTCACAGAACCAAGAGCAACAAAACGGCTTTTTTCCTTCCATAAGCTGCAGTTGATAGAACACTAGCAGAACTCACTGTCATATAAAGGATATAATGAGTTCAGTCTGTCCTTTCCTTTACACAGCTGGGTACATTGTTTTTCCATGCTTCTATTCTATTACATATTTGTTTTTGCAAATGCATTGTCAATAACAGTGAGAATATTTTTTTGATATTTTAGCAAATTTTAGCAAATTTTAGCAAATATTTTAGTATGCAACGTGCAACATGTGTGAGTCTGTGCATATGTGTCTATACATGCATAAACATGAATGCTCAGTTGCATGACACAGTCTTAGCACACCCTCCATTATGTTTTACTGTCAAGAAACTGGTGCTGAGGTTTTTTTGACTACACTTAGGCAACCTCCTCTTCTGTGGTCTGAGTACCTCATTCTGCAAAGTTCATGCACATCATGTGTTTACAGTGGGGATTTTAATTTCAGTAATTTTTCTGCTATGAATACTGAATATGTAAGCTGAGAAAGCATTTAATCGAGAAGTCTGTTAGCACTCTAACCTGACAATAAGGGCAAAAAGACAAGTGTTACACATTGACAATTGTCAATGACATGAATAGATTTGAAAATTGAATGGCAAGGTAACCTCTGTACTCCTACAGTTATATAATTAATTTTAAAGATGAACCTTTGTTAGAAAGCTCTGATATTCTCGTAACATTTCCAGTTTGTTTTGGGGTTGTTTTTCTAGTGTGAAGACAGTTTTTGTTTCCCCATGTGAAGAGTTGTGTCACGGAGAAATCAGACATCCAACATGAACTAAAGGATAAGTTTCAAGATATCAAGCAGGTTAATTAGTACTTATATTTGATTCTCTTTAATTAGCTGATCATTTCTCCAGTTTGATCTTCCCTCAGTAAGTACCTGGTATCAACTTGGACTTACTCCTACAGTGAACTACTCCACCATGTTATTGAACAATTTGTTGTTTCTTTTTGCCTTGAGTACTCAACAGCAAAGAAAAATGTTTTCTATCACAATATTTCCCCCACATCACTCTTATAGGTAACTTACACTTAAGATGTTTTAATATAAATACATTTAATACAGTAAAGAGAGAATGTTGCACCTCAGCAGACTAACAGTTAAAGAGTAATCCACTTGCAAGCTGTAGTAGTCCAACTACCCATTGGACCTGTTTGAAGTCCTACATTAAGCTGACGGTGTAGAATTCTGAAACCAGTTTCTAAATTTCTCAGTGTGAATTCTTATAATTTTCTATTATGCTTATATCAGAAAAAACTGAGACATGTTCAAAAAGAGATTCTAGATATTAATCGGTCTTCATGAAGTTCTGGTTCTGAAAAAATACCAATTGCCAGCAAAAACTATCAAGAAAATTACAAACTAGAACTACACAGAGAACTGCTTCCATAGTTTTCTCTTCCATATACAAAAGCTATGAATTAGAGTGTGTTATACTTCAAAAGAATTCGATCACTGTAAAGTTAGCTTATGCTTAACATAAGAACAAGAGGTGGTGTTAGGAATAAATAAGTTTGCCATTAACCATTAAGAATGATTGATTTGTTCTTAAGCCTTCAAGAAAAAAATTATAGCCTTTCAATTTTTTTTCCTCTGAACATTCACAAATGTACAATTCACATATTACTATTAGAAACCCCTTTATCTGTAACTTAATTTCTGCATGCAGTGTCATTAAATTAGCACTGTGTGTAGATAATTTTGCCAAGCATCTTCATCATATATGTAAAGTTCTGACTTTTACCATCTTTCCATTATTATCTTCCAGTTCTTTCAGTCAAAAGTCTAAAACTACATAGCAGAGGCATTTTTCTGATTTGACTCTCTGTTCAGTTAATTGGCTATGCTATTTTCTTTTTAGCATTTAATTCAAAAGCATAAGATGCTTTGTTTTATGATATGATACGATTAAAGGCATAAAAATCCATATTTATGCGTATTGTCTAATGACATTTTCTCTCTCAGTCTTTTAAAATGTATGAAGAAGGCAGAGCTGATGCTGACTGTCTCCATAGAGACACCACGACAGTATCATGAGAAAACGTTTTTATTTCAGTACCTAATGGATTTGCATCCTGAGCAAAAACACTCAATAAGGAAAGTGCCAGGAATAGAAAAGCCATTCATTACAGTGTGTGGCTCATTGTGATGTGCATTGGCTTGGTCTGTGATAAGCGATTTAACACAGGGTTTAGAAATGTTGGAAAAATGGATTTTTTCCAGGTTTGCTTACTTTGCCAGACTCAGGGCTTATTTAACAGTCTGGTTTAAATGACACAAAAGAGCAGCATATTTCTGTCAATATAGGAAAATGAATATTTTGCTTAATCTTGGAACTAAACTTGGTTAAAAAAAAAAGGAAGCTGTTTATTTGAGGAGACATTCTGTATAATTCAACTGATAACTATCAGAAGGCTTTTATTTTGATTCAGAAAATAGAACTGGAAATACATGATGACTGCTTGCAAGACTGCCACTCCAAACTGGTGTTTACATGTCAAGGCTGTCCACAAGTTAATATGTCAGAGCTGCAATTTTACATTTTGGAAGACAGACGTAATAAAGAGTCTTAACATTTTTCACTACTTTAAATACACAAATATTTATGGGAAGTCCATCATGTCTAGATGTCTTCCCTATTAAACATTTATAATTCCCTTCCAAAGTACAGTTATATAATGTGTAGTAATATACAGTGGAGTTTTACAGTATATGTTAAACAAAAGTCAATTCATCATGTGAAAGGAAAAGAAGACCAAAACAACAATAAAAATTCCCCCCTCCAGCTAATTTAGGCATCTTAAACCAAAACTGATTCAGTAAAAATATATGTGATTGGGAAATTTTTAACTTCTTACTATGTTCTAATTTAATTATGCAGTTTTTTAAGCGTGTAAAATGAATTTTAACTCGCTGGATGAATTTTAAGTCTGCTGAGATATCAATTCATTGTTGCAAGGAATTTCAGGTAAAAATGCATTTTAGACTGGTATTTCTTTAGTTACAATGTTATCAAGCAACAGTGTCACGTGAATGATGTGCAGCTCTCTGGTTTTTTAACTAAATATACAGTGATTCTGAAAGATGAAATTTACTTTAATTCTACTGTTACCACTGAGGTTGCATATCACTCTTCTCACTCCCATTCCCTCTCCCATTCCCTATCTGTTCTGGATAGGAACAGAAATGTTTTGCTAAAAAAAAAAAAAAAAAATCCATACACTCTCATCGTTTTAGAAACACTGCAATGACTTCCTTACATTAAGTTCCACTCCCATTTATAATACTGTAAAATAAATAATGTTTGGCCAAGATACCTCAGCTAGCAGCTCAAAGAAAATATTCCTCTCTCTACTTTTCCAATTGTTTTACAATAAAGATCCTTTACAACATCTACAAAAAATTAAACCACAGCACTGAGTGTCCCAACCAGATTTCCAGTAGCACTGAACTATTTGTTAAGTCATCTAAAAACAAAGAGTGGTGTTACGTGTCATTGTATTATGATGACACTGGTAGACCCTACTGATTGCAGTACAATTTTAAGTAGTCCCAATTATTTTAATAGGCTTCATAATTTGATGTGAGATGATAGCAGTAAAAGAAATATTTAGGTTTGAAGCATTGGATGGAAACTGCAATTTGCTCTGGGAGAAGGGAAGAAACAAATGAAATGTAGTCTTGCTTTTTGTGGTATCATTTAAAGAGTTAACTACAAAACTCTTCAGTTGGCTGAGCAGTAGAATAATGCTGTTATCAGATTAATTCAGACCTGCTTGAGCAAATTATAATAAATTAACAATTCTACTGTTTTTGTGTTCCAAACCAAGTGCCTGAATTCTGAAATTTCCAAGGGACTATATGGAGTGAGTTTGGTAAGAGTGGTGAACAAAAATAAGCTCTGAGGACATACTAGTACACTTAAAAGAGGAAAAAAGAAACAAAACAGATTGGGCAGGAACACAATAAATACTAGCCACTTAAATTATAAATTTAACTTTTTTTCATTGCATTCATCTAATACTTTAGTCATATAGCAAGTAAAAAGGTAAATGGGTGAAACAAAGGTACTAATAATTGACTGAAAAAACATTGTGACTGTTCCATGTTTATCTTAGGCAGAGAAAAGACTGCAGAACTTTTAAAGAACTACTCAAGAGGAAATGAGCAGTTTGTTTATGTTCACTTTTAGTGTGCAGCAATCTGAAGCAGAGAAAGAAGAACAATAAATCAAGACTGAACTTCTTATAATGGCAGAAATAAGGTTATTTGACCTTGTATTTTACTTAATTTAAAAAGACACAAAAAAATTATTTTTTAATTTTTTCTATAAACTCACCAGAACAGTGGATATTAACATACAAATAAACACCTTCCTTCTTTATTTCTTTCCACAAATTGCTCATCAGCGTAGAAACTCAGATTCTCTTCTTATTTGTCATTAGTAACCTTTTTGGATACTAATGGCTAGTAAGGAGAGAAACTGAGTTTCTAAAAATATTCAAAAATATTATGTAAGATATGCAGAGTTTACTCCTTTTATCTAGAAATAAATGCAGAACTGTGGGCTACAGCCTCAACCCAGAAGATTTAAGACACCTCAAAAATTTTTATGGCAATGCTAATGGCTGTCTTATAAATGATGTTCCAGATTGGAAAATGAGCTGCAGCAGCCTCGTCTCCATTGGGCTGCTGGATCAGGCCCCTCCTAACATTCATTAAGGATTTGTCTCCAAATCAAAGAAAATTTGCTCGCAAATTTCCTTCTGTCTTAATTGAGAAAAAGGCTATTGAAAGTGATACTATTACTTAGAATTACAGGTGCTGTTGCCAAGATACTTAGAGTCTATATTCTCATGTCATCTACAGATATTTATCCCTTCATCCACCAAAAAGGAACTTTAAAGTTCCCATGGTTAACTTCAGCAAATACATAAGTTATGCTAAAGCCATCCAGTATACCTTCTCGTGCAAACTACTTAGTTAAATTGTTTCAGTTTATATATACCATTTTGCCTCTTTCATTACTCCTATCACACATATATCATTACAGAATATAGCTTTACAGTGCAAGTAATGGATTTGGACAGTAACAGTACCATTTTAAGCTAAAAATAACAGAACGTATTATTGTCATCTCCCACAGCTCTCTGTTACTGTCTATTAAATGAAAAGCCACCAAGAAGTTGCACTTCAAGTCTATCAGAAAAGTGTCATCTCTATCAATTTATCTCAAAGGCCAAACAGGCATACTCATCGGAGAAATACAAAACAAAATGCAGTACTTCATTGCATTAAAGAGACACATTTATTGTTTGAGAGAGAAACCCTTAGAAATGCAACTATTTTATTTTCTCACAAAATAGCTCAGCTCATGGGCTTCTTTGTTATGACTATTTTCCATGAAACTGTCAAGTCAGTGGCAGAGTATTTAATGTTAATGTTTTATTTCATATTGAAAACTTCAAAACTAATTTGTCTATTCAGGGACTTACCTTAGGGAACTGACACTTTCTGCCTTAGTTTTCTACATTCTTTTGTCTGTTTGTCTTTAATTTAAAAATACTTTTGATTTACCTTGTGGTGAGGAAATCTGCAATTCTGAAGTGATGGTACCACAGAAAATTATATAATGTAGTGGTGTAAGACATTAATATTATAATACCTTAGAAACATTTAGAAGATAAAAACACTTCAGAATAGTACTGATCCTGGAAGCAAGAACACTTTGCTTCAACACTGCATCAGTTAAATGATGCACAGTTATATTTGAAAATACAGTCTCCAGCTGTATAACATGTGTCGACCTATATTCCATACTATGTAGTGAAAATATAAACCAAAGAGGAGGAAAATGCCTTTAGAAGACAAGAGAAAAATTTTGTAGAATTCCTTAAGGAAGATGTTAACGCATAGGTTGTATCTAAAGCTTTGTGATTACATTATAAAGTATAGAGTAAAAGGTATGAGTATTCCTTTATTCCTCACTGAAACCAAATCCAATAAAATTGAGGTTAGCACCTGTTCTATCATTCAGATTTTTAATAAAATGTCTGTCACAAATATTATCCCAAAGTTTGCAAGGAAGAAAGGGACAAGGGAGGAAAGAACTATTTTCCATTATAAATTCCAAGTTTCCTTTTAAGAGAGTCAGATTAAGTTTGAACAGTGTTACTAGCTTGGTAAATTCAGTGGCAAAAACTCAGACAGATTTATTGCCTACAAAACAAATTTATAACGTGCATTATGACAAAGTGTTAACGGAGGTGTTGCAGTGGCCATGCACAACACTATGAGGACTCTAACACTTTAATAACAGAATGTTTACATATTTTTTAATTACTTTTTAAACAATAAACTACTTATTAAATGATGCTTGCACCCTCATATGGATACTTATCTTGCATACTGTCATATGGCATCAGGTCATTTTGGACTGAATAAATGTTTCGCTTATTCCACCTACCTGTATGTCCCACTTTTAGCAACTTTGTTAATATATTTTGGTGTAGATAGTATATCTAGTGGCCAGATTTTTAAACAGGACATATTCTGAGTAGTGCTTTAGTGAAGCTCTTATAGCAGTATACATAACAATCACTGTGATTGGTTGCAGTAGGACAGAAAAATCAAAAGTAGGCAAGAAAAAGATATAGCTTAGAACATTAAAGTAATTTTTTCAATAAAAAGAAAGGCAGCTGTCCTACCAGTTTTACAAATGAGGCAGATGATTATTTTTTTCTTTTTTTTTAGATTTCTTCATTATTTTGCATTCTTTCTCTGACCTGGAAACACAGGCAACTCAATAGATGCAGTCTTCTAGTTTATAAACTATACTTCTTTGATGTACAGCTACTTTTAAAAAGTTTTGCCTTTTTTGACATGGCTGTCCCCTGTTGCTGCGTTGCTTCAGCCAAGACTTGCAGAACTAAGCCAACCCCCTGGCTTAGGGCTAGAGATCACAGACACCAATATGGAGGATGATCAAATAGCGTTTTATTGAACAACAGCAAGCATTATATACCTTTCGGCCACGCGGAAGTACCTATGCTGATCCAATCAGAAGGCAGGTTAACAATTTTTGCCTTTTATGGTATCGCCAGGCCTTGCCCCACAATTACCCTCTCCATGCTATGGGGCTTGTAAAAGTATCAGGGGAGGGGCTCTCTCTTTCCGTACAGCGCGATATCTTCCGGCCGTCGGACCTTAACTACCTACAGTCCCCTTTTATCCCTTCGTTTTCCTCACATTTGTTACTCTCCAAAGCACCTCGATCTCTCCTTTTCCTTGCCTTTGGTTCCTCCCTTAAACATCCCATAGTAAGTCTTGTTCAGTCCTGAAATGTTCTATCCCTCCATTCCATAATGTACCCAGTCCTCTAGATAATGACTCCCCTCAGTCTGTCAGTCAATTGGAACAGCCTCTCCTGTTGATTTATGATGATAGGAGTTGTGACTAGGATATGGGACTGATGTCCCTCATGGGATAAGCCTCCCTCCCTGGAAGGAGCCAGGACAGCATGCCTATTACTCTGATAGGTTTAATGGGATTCCAGCACCTGCCATTGTGCCTCTGTGCTCCTTTGTGCATCTGGAGATGGGCCTTTGGTGGGGTGATGGTTCCTGTGATGGTCCTGGGAGGAGCTGGAGCAGGGGATTATTTAGGTTCCCTTACAATCATTACTCTCCGCTCCTATGTGTGCATGGAAACAAGCTTTTTATCATATAACCTAAGACCCTTCACCAGGCTTCTTTCTGATAATTGGTTAAAAGGCCTATGTGAATATATCTTTTTGCATATAATTTTATCCTACGATCCTCATAAAACAGACTATTCTCAGAAATATTTCACTTTTTTAAAATTATGTGTTTTAAAGTAAGAGGAGGATTTAAGATTCTTGGTGTAAATTGTTACCTTTTGGGGCTCTTTTAAAATAATAATTGAGGTTATTCTCTATGGAAATTCTCTTAACTTGGAAAACATAGTTTTAGAATACAAATGTACACTATACACTATGTAACTATTTATATGTTCTTAGTGTACACTGGTTATGTGTTAGGTCATGAAGTTATGCATATATAGCAGTGGCTGAAGTAATAATGCTGAAATCATCACTTCATTTTTCTTCTCTAGATTAAAGTAGTTAAATGCCTCTTTTCAATGCTTGTGGTGTGCTTGTGGGAATTACAACAATGGCAAAGAAATAAAATATTAATGTAACAAATATTGAGTAATCTTGCCCAGACTTATTTCTCTAACTTTGAGAATCTATAGAGGACTATTACATATTATTTTCTTGTTATGTGTTGAGGAAAACTGTGGCTACAGTGAGAATGTTTCAAAACCACGAGATATACTAATCACAAAAGCCCTAATAGGGAAGAATTCTGTCGTTTTTTTCTAAGTAAGTGGGAAATAAAATCATCCAGGTAATTTGAATTATAGACCGATTTATCAAGGCAGTCAGGGTGTATACTGTTATGGTTGAAACCTGGAAGTATTGAGAACTTCAACAAAAATGGTAGAACTTCACACCTAAATAAATGTAACATTTTGTCAGGAGCATGGAATGGTTCCTACACGCTTCATTGGGGTTTGCTGAAATGTAAGTTCTGTTGCATCTGTGTGTATCTCACATGTGCCCAGCCTAGATTTAGTTCTTTAACTTTAGATGTGAATATTTGTGGGGGGGGAAAAAAAAAAAAAATTATATTATGTTCTTAGATAGTTCAAAGTTACCAGTCAGAAGCTGAGTCATTGCCTGAAAAGAAGGGTTTGGTCCAACAGAAATAATTAATTATAGGAAAACGGAAAAAATCTATTCTCATGCCAGCCTGAGGATTTCTATGAAGAAAATCTGCCCAGTACCTATAATGAGACTAAAGCTCACTCGCGTTAGATAACCAGATGGGAGATTTGAACTGCGGAGTCCTATTCTGCTATAAGTGTAACTTACTGAGTTGGGATTTGGGTATCTCTATTAGCAATTCTGCCACTCTTCTTTTACTTGGGCTGTATTATAGGTGTCCAAAAAAAAAAAGGAAATGTTACATTTTGAATAGAAGAACAAAATGTTCATTGAAACAACACAATCTTTTCCTTCCGAGAATCTATCTATCCCTCAGAACCTATTGTTTTGCATTTTTTATGACAAATCGGTCTATGTATCTACCCAGAACATTTCTACAGTGCCAGTCTATATGAATGTTCAAGTATAGAAAGATGGGAGCAAATCCAAGATGCTTAATTTAAGATTTTTTTTTATTTATTTTTTCTAAGTTGGGTGGACTTAACACCATAAATAATTTCTGGAATATATCTATAAATAGCACAGTAGAAAAAACCTTCATCTATTAATCCACAGATTTCCCCATTTCATCAGCAACTAGTAACATCCAATTGAACTGTTAGTACACTTTTCCAAACCATTTTCAGAATATTCTTATTTATCCAAAACAGTCTGAAGAGACAAGAGAGAAGCAGAGCGGGGGGAGGGGAGGGGAAGGATGGTCAGAAGAGAAAGCATACAAGCACATTTCTGTAAGAATTCGACCCAAATTAAAAATTAACCAATAACCTCCTAACAACATTGCAGACTTTCCAGAGAGGGGAAACCCCCAACACTCAAGTATTTCTTGTGGTTGTATAGTAATTTAGCATGGCAACATTATGGATCCAAAACACCAAGCTTCTGACCTTTAAATACAGGAATTCAGTTCTGTTTCAAGACTGTTCTGCATGTATATGTGTGTGTATGTGTGAGAGAGAGATTGTGTGCATGTACAGAGAGAGCGAAATCTGAGAGGATATGTGTTTAAAGGATGCTCTTTAGGTACTTCAGATGCTAGGAAATACGAATGCTGTGACTATTTTTAGAAATTAGTAAAGCCTCAATATTTTGGGGATTTAGTTTTTGTGGGTTTGGGGGTTATTTGTGTTTGTTTGGGGTTTTTTGCTTGTTTATTTTTTGTGGGTATTTTTGTGGTTTTGTTTGTTTGGTTGTTGGGGTTTTTTTCAGATCCTTTAGTTACGCTACTGTTCAATTAGACTCCATCTTGGATGAGGAGGCAATATACATGGTTTATCAGCCACTCCTGTATTAACATGTGGGGGAGGAGACAGATGCTATCGCTGTGTCAAATAATACTTAACAAACAGTTAACAAACAGTTATTCCTACAATAGGAAGAGGGGATGATCTTGATAATATATATTTCAGTCACTCAATTATCTCTCTAACTGAGATAAAAAATAAGGTCAGTAAATCAGACTATCACTGTTCACCAGCCAAAGAACAGGATTCTGCAAAATTTTCTTTCTCCTGTCTTTACTACTGGGAATGTCCTAACTGTGTGAACTCCAGGTATTTTTTAAAAGCCCATTTTTAAGGGTAATTCCATCATCTCTTTTAAGAAAAACCTTTTTCTTATTCTAAAAAACAATGATGTTAACTTCTTCATTGTGCTAAAACAAACAAACACCCAAGAGACATGCTTTCAAAACTGACAAAAAGAACTCAAACTTCTCAGGGGTTTCCAGTGTACACAAAAGTACTTTTAGAGATACATTAGAAGTCAGATTTTTACCACACAAATAATCCATGAATGAATCATTAAACTAGATGTTTAGTCCAGATCATATCGTATTTACTCTTCAGCATACATACAGAAAAGAAAGCAGAAAGACTATTACTGATTTGAATAAAGCTAAGTAAAGAATTTCATTCAGTATGATAAAGAGGACAGCAGCCATAATTACATAAGGTCAGATATTGCCATGCATAGTCAGTAATTTTAGTAGTGAATTATCCTTATTCAAGACAAATTACTTTTAAAAAGGAAAGGTTGGAAACATTAGCCATAAACCTATTTCTTTGAAATACAGACTTTGCTACCAGAATAATACAATTCATCTCAGGTTCTGAATATTAAGTTTATTCAGGTGGACTCCTGTACCCACTCTCCTGACTTTTTAAATTAAGAATGCACATACTTTTGTATGTTTAGATGTGTGGGTAATCTAAACTAAATGGATAAACATACAACAGCCATGTTATCACTACATCAATTCAGAAGAAGAAAATTCCTAGGATGGACACAGGCAATAAAGAGGGATAGAAATAGGCAATAAGTAAGATAAGATGTACCAACACAGAATGATATATTTTCCAAAATGTTTCTGGCTTTGGTTAAATTACAGGAATTATAATTCTCAAACATTACATTTTCAGCTATGAATGGATTTTTTTTCAGAGACAGAATTTCCTTCTTTTCCTGCCTGTATGCAAAAATATTAATTCAAACTGAGCTTTCTGCTGAAAAACTGTTTTGCTAGTAAATGTGTGACTGACTTTCATTATTGAAAGCTAAACCTGGGCGGCCGGCTATTTGACTTGAAATTTCAGGACAAGAAGCAGAGATGGGAGAGAGAAACCATTTTTTTTTTTTATTACAATAAAAAGAAGATTGCAAAGCACTTCATTCAAAACTTAGGCTAGTTTGGTTTGTTTGTTGGTGTTTTGTTTGGTTTTTTTTGACTGATAAAGCTTCCTTTGCAGCCTAAATTTGTAATTTAGCAAATTATAAATATGCCTTATATGAACATTCAAATCAGAATACATCAAAATTTTCTGTTTGGCTACTGCCTCAACTCATGGAAAAGATAATAAATGAAGCAAGAAGACATCAAATGCATTGGGAGTACTAACTATATATTATATATCTTAAAACATACAAATCTGTGGTAACTTTTAGGTGTACCATACTCTTCGTATAAAGTAAGAGCTAAGTCAGTTCTGCTAAAAGAACGTAAACGGTAGTCATTTAGCTCACTGAAATTGAAGCCTAAAGTGTAAATGCTTTTTGCGAATACTGTTAATGATTAAGCTAATATAAGCAATGAGTAGTTCAACGCCCAGCTATTGGACCATGCCAATTTTGCTGCAAATACTGACAATGATAAAGCTAATACAAGCAATGAGTACTTCCACGCTCAGCTATTGGACCATGCCAATTTTACTCAATGACTGGACAGTAAAACAGAAGATAAAATTTAATATATGTGCCACAGATGGATTGTGTGCTGACCATGGCAACTCATAACCTGAGGTTACGTGGCCTGTTGGTCATTTGTTGTAAAAAAGTCCCAACACAACCAGCAAAACCCAGGAAAGATAGACAGAAAAAAAGAAAACTTCATTTTGCTAGTACATGAGCCCATGCAATACTAGTAGCTCGATTTTGTGCACGGTTCAGGTTGACATAACAAAAAAGATGAAGTAGAACTAGCAGATACGGTAGAAATTAAGAAAAGGTCTATGAGAAATATCAAGTATAAGAAATTGCTTCTGCTTTAAGAAAAACAGTATAGACTGTAACCGTTCACCTTTCAAAAAAGTGATAACTGAGGAAATAAGACAGATGTTTACTTCTTCATAAAAAGCATAAAGGTGAACTGCGGTCAATTTTTCATCTTGTGTGTCCTGGATTCAGCAGTAGCAGTCATTTTTTCTCCTTTTAAGTAGCTGGTGCAGTGCTGTGTTTTTGACTTTCAGTCTGGGAACCGTGCTGATAACACCGATGTTTTTAGTTCCTACTAAGTAATGTTTACTCCGATCAAGGATTTACTTTCTCAGTCTCATGCTCTGCCAGGGAGGAGGGGTAGTCGGGAGGAAGCAGAGACAGGACATCTGACCCAAACTAGCCGAAGGGGTATTCCATACCACAGCACAGCATGCCCAGTATATAAACTGGGGGGAGTTACCCGGAAGGCCCAGGTCGCTGCTCAGGTCAGGCTGGGTATCGGTCAGTGGGTGGTGAGCAATTGTATTCTCTCACCTTGTTATTTCCCATATCACTATTATCATTGGTGGTAGCAGTAGCAGTTTTGTGTTACACCGTAGTTACTGGACTGTTCTTATCTCAACCCATGGGACTTACATTCTTTTGATTCTCCTCCCCATGCCTCCAGGAGCAGGGGGAGGAAGAAAGGGGAGAGTGAGTGAGCAGCTGCGTGGTTCTGAGTTACCGGCTGGGCTTAAACCACGACACTGTGCTAGGAGGCCAACATACCATTACGTTTTAGTGTGAAAAATAAAAAGACCTATTGTGCAAAGAAAAGCAAATTTCAGTTAAACTGAAATACGAGAGAACCTTAAAAAATGGAAATTAACTTATTTTAAACTGTGAATTTGAAGTCTCCTTAAAATCAAATAGTTTTTATCTGAAGTCATAGAATATGCAAGATGTGCGAAATGTAACTGTACCCTTTTCATTATATTTATGAATCTTAGTATTGTATTGGGAATCTAATTATAATAAATCGTAAAAAGGAATGAAAAGCAGAACTTTTGCATATATCTATCAACCTTAAAAGCACATTGATTAACTGTAAATAAGATGCATCTTTACTAAGTTCTGTGATTTTATGGTGTCTTCTCATTTGAAATCAACTTCCCTTCTATTTTATATCATGATGTTTTCCCATATTGAACTTGCCGTTAAGGTTGGATATAAATTAGTGAAAAAAAGTGCTCTGAAAATTTATTATTAAGATGTAAAACATTGGGGTTTTTTAAGATGATATTTTCAGACCACATTAAATGGATCACTCTGGAAAGTACTCCTTAAGCTATTACCATGATCAGCCACTGACATGAAATAGTTGTGTGAGAAATAGCTTATTTTTCTTTTTAGATTTTCAGTAACACAGGTTTTTGTTTCAAACGGGAAACAAACAGCCTTCTCAGAAAATTGCTAAAAACAACTGCTATTCAGCATTTTCTAACATACTTCAAGCAGTTTGGAATATTCAGAATGCAGATTTAGTTTTCAACTTATAAAAAAAATGAGACTTTTTGTTATTAAGAAGTTAAGGTTGTCTATAAGCTCTATGGCTGTAGTGATCCTTATTTGGTGTCTCTGAAACAGCAGATTATTCAGCAATTTTACTAAAGGAAAAAAAACCCAAACCCACTCTTTTTGTAATTCAAGTAGGAAAGAAAATGTCTGGAAGTAAAAAATCGACCAAAGATGATTTAGTCAAAATATAAGGGCTAAAAGTAGAGCTAGGAAGCAGAACTATTTCCAGGTTTCATTAAGTCTCTTTTAAAGTATTATTTTTAATTTCAAATAACTCAATTTTTTCAGATTTTTAGACAATACTGTGGTCCACAGTTACTGACAGCTACGCTGGAACTAACTTCTCAGCTTTTTTCCTTTACTGTTCATGCTCAAAATATTACTTTTCACAGCTTTTCCTATATTAAAGATGTTAAATTATACAGTAAACAAAAGGAAAAATCAGAAAAAATATTAAGTGGCATAGGAAAAAGTGCTCCTAATTTTGACTTATTCTCATCATATTATTCACCAATTCAGAAAAGATAAAAGGAAAAATACTGGGTTTTTTGGTTTTTTTTTTTTTTCTTTTGAAGGGCTTACACATAGAGGAGAAAAAAGACCTTTACTGAAGAAGTTTATTTTGAGAAATACCTTTTGGCAACATTATAAAATCTTACTGGTCAAAAATGTAATATCTTCTATTCATTAACTCTGCTAAGCAGGAAAAGAAGTAGTTTAGACCAGCAGCCAGAATGATTGAAGTTATATATTTATTATGCATATTACACATTATCATCTCATTAACTTATATTTATAATTATGTACTCACCTATAGTCACATGTTTATATAAATACAAACCTATATGCATATTTCTGTATATCTATGTGTGTGTTTGCATGCATGCATCTGCCCTTAACACCTTGAAGCTTTCTACTACTCTTCTATGAGACTTGGAAAAAAAATAACCTATCTTTCACTTTCTGAAGGAAAGGAGTTCAGGAAATACACGACAGTTTTAGGTTCCACTGAAGTTCTACATTTGAGAGGATAAAAATGTCAGCAGATCTTCAGAGATCCTGAAACTTGGCGTTTGGTCACCCCAACAGCTCCCACAGATTTGTAGTGTGATGACAGACAGGTCCAGTGCTAAACAGAAAATATGAAAACATTAAATTTGGGCAGACAACCCACCAATGGAGATACAGATGATATAACAGAAGGCATTCAGACAAACCTGACCCATTATGCAGTCAGTTAGATCTTTTGTGTTGCTCAGAAACACCTTTTCAATAGGATGACTCTTTTTAAGAAAACTGTTTAACATCCGTTCCATGAAGTGGAACACAAATATTACATGGCAACAAAAATCAGTATTTTCTGTTACCCTCTAAGCAAAGTGAGCCTATATTGAATGAAGTTCTGAGCAGGAAAGCTCAGGAGATGATCCCATCTTTGCCAGTGTAACATATGTGTTCTATATGCAATACAGAATGCACCATGCTATCAATGAGACTGATGAAAAACGAAAAGAAATGCAACATGCCTGCAGTGAATTCCTCAGCTATAAGGAAGTGCAACATGCCAGCAATGGGTGTTTGCTATAATCCCACAGGTCAAGAAATTGTTTCTGAATTGAAATGGGCATGGTAAAGATGATTCTTCAAGGTAATCTTCCTACGAAGATAACAGCTCCTGGTGTACCTGCTGTCATAGCTGCCTTTGGTGGCTTACAGGGATTAACAACTTCTTGCAAAGAAGTTAAAAAAAAAAAACCCAAAAAAAAAAAAAAAAAAAAGAAAAGAAAAAACCCAAAAACCAAAACAGCAAAACAAAAAGTGAAACAACGCCTCCCACACACACAAAACCCCAAAAAATGCAAGAAAACAAAACCTAATTTATTTTTATCTTTGTGTAAGGTAATGTTTTCATGGGCTATGATATCTTTTGAGCAAGATGATCAGTCACGGTCCAGAGGGCAATGAGATATTGTCTTTGGAAGGGGCCTGGCAACAGCATCCTCAGGTGGGTCAGACAAGATTCCCCCAAACTACCATTCTTTTGACTTCTAATAGGACGCTGGCCCATGGTTCTTTGGGACCATACTAGCACATGCACAGTCCATTGCTATTAGATCTATTCCCCTTAAATTGTGTCTAAACATCACTTAACTATAAGCAGAAGACATGGCATCTGCATTATCAGTCTGTACTGGCTACTTAAGTGTCTTATCTCTGCACTATTTGGTCAGTTCTGCAGCAGGAATCTGCTAGGATAGTCAAATTGTTGACCCAGGACATTGATCAACAGATTTAGGCATATAAATAGTGCTTACTGATTGGTTTAGGCATAGAGGAACTTCCTGGGTAACCTCTGAGATGACCTGAAATTTCAGCCTGGAGAGCTCCTGCAACAGTTGGTAAATGCTTTTCTGTGAAGCCAGTTAGGACTTCAGTGAATGCTCTTGTTTGAAGTCAGTCCATTATGTCAAATGAGCCCATTGCCTCTTCTGTCTGAAGAACAGCTGGGTAATTCATGGACCACCCAGGGAACTGAAGACTAAGTGTGTTGGGTGCTACGCAACAATTATAACTATAGGACAAACTCAATTTTTATCTTTCTATCACACTTACAGCTGTAAATTTCATAAGAATGCCACAGGCTCCTGAACTGTTACAGTTTCCATAACCCCTTCAAGCAGTTTCCAAGCCCTTCGCATTTTAGGTTAGATAACAACAGCCAGCACACAATACAGTAAATTCAAAATCATCATAAAAACTTTCTCCAAGACAGAAAAGTCTTGCATGCAGGTACCTGAAATGGAATGCAGCTCTTCATGTTACACACTGTGAAAGGTCACTTCAGTATACAACAGCTGAAACAGAGATGAAGTATCAGCAGAATGCTACTATTTTGAGCTATATACTTCAGCTCAGCAGGGCTGCTGAGAAAAATGAAATGGCGCTACTTACATCCTGCTTGAGATGTCCTACACCTGAGCATGGAGTGAGAAGCTCTGTGAGGAATGAAAATGAAAACTTCTCTGGTTCTGATTCCTCAGAAATGTATATATTTGTGTTATTAATGTATGCACAAACCAACATTGGTACATATGAGATTAGTAATAGGTAACTAAAAGTTTTATCTCATTGAAACAAGAAAACCTATATTAAGAATGGAGTACTTTCTTTTTGTAGGTACTGAATGTCAAGTTCAAAGCCTTTTCACAGCATGGATCTTAGGCTTCACAAAGAGAAGTTTACCTTTTGAATTCTGTTAGGATCCCTCTGAAGCTTTCCTTATTCAGGTCTCTTCAATACCTGCTGAATCAGATTTTCTCCACTCTAGACTTCATTCTTCTCAGTGTCAATATGATTTCAGATTCCTGGGTGTAAGATGGATGATTTGGGTCAATCCCTCAAAATAAAAACTTCATTTAATCTCTTTTAATAACAATAAGTTGCTTTTTCAATTTTACCTTTGTTACTACCCAAAATGGATGTTTCATCATGCTATCATAAAGAGTTCTTACAAATGATAATCCTCTAATGATACTCACTCTAACCAAGTTATCTTTCTTATTAGTATACCAACAAGCAATACCGAAAATGTCGGTGTGTTATCAGCATTGTTTTAGTCATAGATCCTAAACTCGGTGCCATACAGATTAACTCCATCCCAGCCAGGCCCAGTACAGATATGGAAGTCTTGCCACTGCATAGTTCATGTCTGAATACCTACAACCTGAATACTCAAAAGGCTAACTCAGTAATGAAAAGTTTACCTTTTTGCCTTGGTTTCTGTCCATGTGGAATTAATTCTGAAAGTTTAGTGAAATCAGATCATTATTTCTGAATTTATTAATTTATTAATCCAAGAAATCATGTTAGTTAACATTAAGAAATTAATCAGTTAAAAATTCCATTGTTTGATCATTGGAACTTTCAACTAATATTTAAGTCCTCCTCAGAATACACAAGTAATCAGAAATCATGAACATGGTGTAATTAATAAGTATCAAAGGTCATAGAACATAGGTCATCTACATAGTTGTGTAGTTGGGAAAAATAAAGAACTCTCCTGACCTTAAAAAAAAACTCTCCCTCTAAACTATCTCACTATTTCTTAAACTGAGTATCCAAAGCCGTATAACTTTTCTGAAGCATACTGTGCAGCTAACAAAACCGTTTTATAGAACTTTCTTGCTTTATGGTTTTGATCCCAGTCTTTGATGATGAAAGCTGTTTTCTTCCCTAGACTGCAAACACAACTTTAAAAAAACCCAACAAACCAGCAAAAACTAGTTCTGCTAGTAAGATCTCTATACCTAAACCAGAATACATAAAAGTGGTTTAAGTCCACATATCATTTTAATTTTGAACTTCTTTGTTAAGGAAAGAAAGACATCATTATCTCTTGTGAAAAAGAACCTAAAGGTATTATACAGTTTCATGTAATTTGCAAAAGCTCTTGGAATCAACAGGAATTAATCCAAACAACTCTTCAATATTAGGCTACTTCCCTTCCATTTTTCTTACTTGACAGAACAAAAGAAAAGTTGAGGCTTTGAAATTCCCACCTTCACAAGCATCTATAATTTCTGTGTAAAATTTATATTAAATCCTAGAAATTGGCATTGTATGTCTATGCCATGTGGTATTTTAGAGGTGTTTATGTAAAAAAATTTCACCAAAGTAACCTACCAGTCAATTTAGATTAACTTCCTCTCTCCTCCAGCCATTTACTGACTTCGCTTCAGACATATTTCCAAATAAAAAAACTGTTTTAATAATTGTCTAGACACCCTGCAGTGAGTATTTGGTTTGAGAAGACAGCTTCACTATACACACAGAAAATATAATTATTTTTTTTTTCTTCTTCCAGTCATTCCTAGATTTAGAAATTTGAAACAATGAACTTACTCAAAAGTTTCTAGGGGCAATTGCTCACATTTCCTCATACCATCCTGTGCTGTGCACAATGCTGCCTTTTCAGAGAGACCTACACAGTCTGACACATTATCTTCCCTTTTCTTCTTCCTACTCCACCCTCAGATTTCAGCTGCAGTTTCCCCCCAAATTTTGCCATACTGGTGCATGTTCTCTGTGAAAATGTGGAAATGAGAAATCTATGTGTTGAATTCCTGGATATCTATTGCTCTTAAACAGAAGAAGCACAAGAACTATAATTCTGATTTAAGATAATACCCCCCCCCCCCCCCTTCCTAACTGAGGCAATTTGTGGCACCAAAAACCCATTTTCTCTAGTGCAGGAAGGAGCACTTGTAAGGTCTATTCACACTGTTTCATGTGATTGAATTGTTATCAGTAACTATTGTCACACAGCTAAATAAGAAATACTAGCATTTTGTATTTCCCTACAGTCTCCTGAATTTGAGAACTTAAGTGTCCAGGCAATTATGCACTTCCAATTTCTCTGTAAGGAGTAAAACTTTAAAAATTTAAAAATTACTGAAGTGATGTTGCAGAAGTAATCCAGCATCTAAATTAAGACTGGAAAGCAGCTCTTCAGAGAAGGACCTTGGGATCCCAGTGGATAGCAAGTTGAACATGAGCCAGTAATGTGTCCTTGGCAGAGAAAGCTAACATCTTGGTCTATATTAGGAAGAATATTGCCAGCATTCAAAAGAGGCAATCCTTCTCATCTATTCAGCACTGATAAGGCCATATCTGGAGTAGTGTGCCCAGGGCTGGGCGGGGCTGGTTTCTCTGTCACAAGAAAGGAGCTTACTGGAGCGAGCCCAACAAAGACACACATATAGGATTAAGGGACTGGAGCATCTGTCATATGAGGAGAAGCTGAGAGAGCTGTCACTCTAGCCTGGAGAAAAAGGGGCTCAGGGGGAATCTTATCAATGCATACAAATGTCTGCTTTTGAGGGAATGAAGATGAGGGAGCCAGAATCTTCTTGGTGGTGTCCAGTGGCAAGACAAGAGGCAATGGGCACAAACTGAAACACAGGAAATCACATCTGAACAAAAGAAAACATATATACTGTGAGGGTGGTGAAAGACAGGCATGGATTTCCCATAAAAGTGGTAGAGTCTCCATCCCCGGAGATATTAAAAGCCCAAATGGACACAGAACTAAGCAACCTGCTCTAGCAGGTTGCTTGAGCAGGGTGGTTGACCCACACGACCTTGAGAGGACCTTTCCAACCTCAACCATTCTATGATTCTATTAGAGGGAGAGGTTTTTTTTAAGGTCAGGAGAGTTCTTTATTTTTGCACTGCATCCTCCAGTGTTTTCCCTTCCCTCTCCAACACCTGAATTTAGTCCAATCTTTGATTTTCTTCAGGCTGCAGCTAAATCTCACAGAACAAACTGACAGCATGCTACAGGGAATACTTTAATTCATACACAGAGAGGTAAGAAACACTGTTACATGAATTTGTGTGTTTTCTTACAGTTTACTCTTCATAATAAATTGAATTATATTTTATAATTAGCCTCAAAAAGGAGACAGTCTAGCACAAATACCCAAAAGGACTTGATGTCAGAGGTTGCTGCTTTATAAAGCAATACAGTTCAGCTCCTGGAATTCCTCAGTGTTATCTTCTTTTTCTCACCTTCTCTGGACTCTTCCTGAAGCTGACAAGTGCCACTGTTGATCTGAGCACTTGCCACCTCTCAGATAAATGAATTTTGCAGCAGCCGAAGTGCACAAAGTCTGCAATTGATTCAGCCCAGTTCTTGTTCACTTGCCAGAGGCAGGGCAAGTGCTATCACCATTTGATGGGAGAAATGTGTCTTACATTGAACTGTCAAGGAGGCATTGTTTTAAAGTAAACAATTCCAGTGCTTTCTCTTACACATACTGCTTAAAGATGTTGTGGCATAGGAAACTTGCCATCACACACAGCAGTAACACTTTACATACTGAAGACACTAATAACTGAAAAAACTATGAAGATAAGCCTACCAATTTTAACCAAACACTTGATTTTCAGGAACAGCAAGTGGAACAACTTTTATACCTGTTCTGATCAAACAAATTAAGTTGTATATTCTAAATTTTGCAGGGTCTTTTTTTTTTTTTTAATGGTCATTTTAGGATAACTTTATGAAATTTGGTACTGAGTAGTGCAAACAGGTGGGGAGCAGGAAGCTCTATACATAAATAAGATATCTTACATAAGTATTACTTATTTATCTTAAATAAGTGTTCTATAACATACATGTATTGTTGTCCTTGAAGATAATCAGAACTGAGTTTAATTTGGCAGGCTGTGTGGCAGACCATTCATTTCCATCCCTCTCCACATCAAATCCATCTAAATCAAGACCCCCGGGAGATTTCTTAATCAACAAGTTGAGATGCTCATACAGTTTTCCCTGAGCAAGCAGTGAAATTGCCAATTAGTGGTGACAGGTATTTTGAAAACACATTCACATTGGGCAGCATTTGCTCTCACTGCATCTTCCCTACTAGTACCTTAGGAAAAGAACTTATTCTGCTGCTATAGTTTATGATTATTCAGTGTAAATTTTTGCAAAATATATACAAAAAGCAAACACAGAACTCTACTTAATACTTTAGAAAAGCACAGTCTAAGCATACTGATTGAGAAAAGGATCATTTTGCATTATTTAATTTCCTAATCACAGCTACAGTGATAATATTATCCTTGAATCTTTGGATCAGAATAGCTATACTCTTTTTAGGGCTCCCAGCTTGTAGTATGGAAGTGTAGTTTGTGTTGTATTCAGCGGGGTTCAGCTTATTAGTATGTTGATTCTGTTTAAGAATCTATAGGGAGACGCATTATTAATTATAGTCACTGTTTTTCCATCTCTCTGCTGATTTCTGTCCAAACCAAAGGATTGGGGAAGAAATTATTGATCTGAGCATAAAGCTGAAAGTCAGAAGTTTTATTGAATGCAATTGAAAGGGTAGTTTTCATCTTAATACTTTATCATGTGCTTCACTAAGCAGAGCAAATGTATGCTTTTTTACACAAAATTTCGAGATGTTTCTAGATTAGAAGTCCGGGTAACATGAGTAACAGCAGTAGAAGCATGGCCTAATTTCAGTACTATTATATACAAACTAATGACAGAAATATAACTCTTGATTTCTATATAGTAGATTTATGTGTAAAACATGCTTGACATCACATATTTATACCAATTTCTGTATTTCCTTACTCCTACTTTGGCAAGTTGTAATGCAGTTCAGATTAAAACTAAAGTAACTTTAACAGAAGCAACTTCAGTTCACTTACTAGATTTTTCATCTACCAGTATCTCCAAGTCCTCTGCAGGGCTGCTCTCCATCCATTCATCCCCAGACTGTATTGATACTGGTAATTGCCCTGACCTAGGTGCAGTCAGGGTCTTGCACCTGGCCTTGTTGAACTGCATGAGGTTCACAAGTGTGTATTACTCAAGCCTTTCAAGTTTGCTCTGAATGCCATCCCTTCCCTCTAGCACATCAGTTGCATCACTCATCTTAGTGACGTGTCCAAACTTGGTGAATTTGCACTCAGTCCCACGGTGTAGGTCATTAATAAGAGAAGTTTTGACCTGTATACTGAAAGCCTGGTACATGGACGGGAACTTCTTAGAAAATGAATCAGCTAAGGAAGCCAAGTAGAAAACCAGCACTTTTTTTGGCATAGCTGAACAATTCATGCCAGCCCAATGTGCCAGCAAGAGAAAGGGGTTAAATCATCTCAACAAAAGCTTTTCTGTTGGTGACAAAAAAGCTAACGAAGAAAAGTAAAGAAGTAAATTTTAAAATTATACTGCAAATAGATTTTATTTCTCCTTCCTAATATAGCTTTAAGGATAAATTTTAGTAGAAAAAAGGCAATTATACTCACTGAATTTGTTCCTGTTATGATAACCAAACACAAATTAAAATTTTTCTCTTGAATAAAAATAAAGATTATATTGTTAATGGGATTTTCTTTAAGTATTTAAGCTAATGACTAGTGAAGAGTTGCCTGAAGCATTTCAAAATTGTTTGCAGTAAAAGAGAAACTGACTTGTTATTTCAGCTTTGCATTGTCAGACTTGGAGAGGTTTTGATGTAGTACATGACCTAGAACTTAAAAAGTTCAAAAAGTATTCAGATATTCTTGTACCTTTCTTACATTAAATTCAATGCTTTTTAAACAAGGACAACTAATTTGGGGTTGCTCAATTATCTTTTCCTGAAGCTTACAAAAAGTCCTTATACAACCTAAATGTAGGTTCTGTCAGTACTGTTATGCAACCCATTCCTACATAAATGCTCTGCCTTCCCTGGAATGAAACCAGGAAGCTGCCTGTTAGTCCTATGCCTTTTCTAAACCCACTAGTTTTAAATTCCTCTATTGAGTGAGATCCTGGCTTGGCAGAAAGAATAATTTCAAGTAATACTCAGGTATGAAAACTTCTTCTCCACATCCATCCAAATATACTCATTATCTGGAGCAGAAAAAGAATTATGACATGTTTTTTTTAGCTCTCCACAAACTTCAAAGAATATTAAGTATACTATCATGAATATTAAAAGAACTTAAAATATACATCTTTGCATGCACTGAAATGAACAGGAGCAGCTATATCCAGCAGCATAGGAGTACACTAGGACTTAGAAGATGCATTTGATGTTTCTAAAAAGTTGGTAAATTTAATCTGCCATGTTTATTCAGACTAAACTACTCTGCACTATTTTATTATATAACTGTAAATTACACCAAATTAGGCCTAGTAAGAATTGCTAAAGTCACCAGTACTATAAAAAACCTGAAGGGCTACATGACCTACAGATAGACAGCCAGTACAAAATTTAGAATTAACTTAGGTCCTTGGTTTCAAAGCTGCTTCCTGAAAAGCCCTTGCCAAATGCTGCTTAAATCTAGAAACAGTTGGACACTTGCACACTATTGTACGCTTCCTGTGGGTTGTGGTGTCCGTATTGGTACAAAAGCAAAGAAATTAGCTTCCTAAGGATGAAAGAGGAGAAGTCCTTGTGTTCTTGCACGGAAATGAGCTTCCGAAACAGAGTAGTGGACATACAGTGACAAAGGGTCTCCCTTATCCCTCTAGTTTGTGATTTTGAAGTATATGAAAGTGTTCTGTACAGTAGCTATGAGAGAGGATTTAATGAGCTATCCCCAGGCTTTCCAAGATAGATATGTGACAACGTGGGCTAAGGAGTAAAGGGAGTGCATAAATGTTCTTATCATTGTTCATGAAGAAGCTATACTGTCCTCCTTCTGTGTGATTTTGTGCTCTTAAACATCTACTATGTGCATAGCCTGCACAAGCAATCATCAGGCACACAGATGTGTTCAAGCCTACTACAGGATTTTCTGGTGAGATCCTTAGCAATTAAAACCCAATGCAACTGATTATAACTCATAAAAACATTAGGTTTTCTGTTAATCACAGTATCTAGGATTCATACCTGTAAGACTGTAAAAACTCAATGGTTGAAACACTTTGCAAGCTGAGGAAATCAGATGGTTCTGGTGTCAGCCAAATCACATGAGGTTCACTCAAGATAGATAGTTTTATGTTCTGGTCTCTGTTCTGGGTTTCTTTCATGTGCCTAATGTCAGATAGAAGAGTATAAATTTCTAGGAATAGAAAGAAAAGGCAAAACCTTCTTCCCATCTGAGTATCCTAATGAAGCCATGGTCCAGTTCTCCTCAGTGAGCTTTGAATTTTTTATTAATCATGAACTGAGCAACAATGCCTTGAAACACAGGTTTGCGAAAAAAAAAAAGCTGTATGTTAAAATCATTCAAAGCAGAGATACCATTTAATGGTGTCATTTAATTTCTCTCAAAGTTTGACAGCAGCACTTTTATTTTACTGTAGATATCTGAAACCATTCTTTATAAATAGAACAGCTGGAAAATTTTCAGCAACCCATACTTACCTTTCCCAGTGGCTATCTGTAGCCACTTTTCTCTGTAGTCTAGTTGTGGGAGGTGAAGGCAACGGGATCTGCATGATGAGCTTGAGTAACACTCTGAATACAAGCTATGAGGCCCTGGTACCAAATAAGGCTTAGGAAACAGATAAGCCAGGATGTTGAAAATAGGGAGCGTAACAAGGAATTTTAATTGAAGGCCAGATGTGAAGAAAGAAGACTGAATTGTTGCAGCATGAACAGCGCATGATCAGCATTGTGATTGGACTATTGTACGTGTATTTAACCTACAGGATTTTCACTGAATCCAATGGGATTAAGCATGGCATGCCCAGGCATGTTAGGAAAGTATTGAATGAGGGTATAAAAGGGGTTTGAATGTAATAAAGTTTGCCTCAGTATCCCCACCGACCTGAGTCCGTGCCTTTTGATATGCCACATCTAGTGTTTAGTTTAGATGCTTTTCTGAAATGAAGAATGATTCACAGGTAAGTTTAAGTCACAAGAAAAGCTGATACTACTCCCAGCTAATCTCTAAACCACCATTCCTTCTTCATGGATTGCTCTTGTGGACAGAAGCAATTGTTGAGCCACATGCACACTTGCTGGTAAACTTACCCTGTAGCTAAACTGTCTATCTCTGTTAAGGTAACCTAAAAATCTTTTACAGTTTCTTTTAATAGTCAGAGATGTAAAGCAAATTGAAAGCAGTGATTAATATGCAGTTTAGCTATCTATTTAACCTCTGAAAAAAGCAACCTAAAGAAAGACTGGATTGGCAGTTCAGGACAATATTGCCTGCTTCAGCTGTCTGACTTGCATTTGTGTTTGAGTTCTCAAAGTACTGTGTTTCTAACGCACTTCCTAGGCAGTCAGTCCACCTAGACTACAGTTCTGGTCCCCAGGCTGCGCAAGAAGTAGTTCCTGACCTCCTCCCACACAAGGCATCCTGCAGCCCCTGATACCCAAACAATGCCTGTTATGTCTCAAAACTGCCTGCCGGAGAAGATACAAGGAAAAAGCTGTCGTGTTTATAAATAACTGGATAAAAGTATTAATCCGCTTTGGAATTATCAGGAAATTAAATATTCCCAGATTACAGATGCAGGTCTCTCCTGGAACACCAGTTCTTCTGACAGAATTGAAGAGGTTGTTTATAAATGAACCCTAGTTAAATCATTTTCACTTACTAGATTTTTCTCTTGAGATCTGAAGAAGGTTACACAAGAAAGAGAGGACCAAAATATTTTCTACCATAGCCTTCTTGCATCTTTCAGCTGCTCTTTGAACATATTTCAAGCCAAACCTTCCCAAATGCTTTTCTACAGGTATATTTGTCACCAGGCCTTAAACAGTCGATATCATGCATAATTTTTATTAAATATGAAAGACTTTCAAATTAATTAGACAGCTGATTAGTTGGTAAGCCTGTTTGTTTGTCACTGCTATCACTCCAAACATTTTTCACTGCATAACTGAAAAGTTAAATACCTGTTTACACCAAAAGTTAATTGGTTTTTAATAGAGCATCTGCAGAAAAAAGTTGTAATCTCTGAGGTACATGTCAATCAAAATGTAATACAGTTTTTAACTAGAGAAGATCAACACATGCTACTTCATAAGGTTTGAACCTGTCTTCCTCCTACCCGAGATTTACTTGAAAAGATAAAATTCTTGGCCAAGGATACACAATGTGAATAAGATGCTTTACTTCTTTCTGCCAGTACAGTTTAGTATGATTTTACACTGGGTTAAGGTGGTTAAGACTACTGTAAGGCAATATAGATTGTTTACTTTGTTACACCTTTAGAAAAATACCTCTGTCCATCAAGAAAGCAAGGAAACAGGGAAAATTAGCTGCTTATAACTTGAAAGAGAAGAAAAAACATCTATGCTAAAGATGTACTTCGAGTTTCTGCTAAAATGAAAAAAACAGCAGTAGTAAGGTTTGGAGTTTTTTTCAGGGAGGAATAAAATGCAGGCAGAATAGCCTTATTCTCTAAGAATAAGGGGCAGCAGTCATGAGCAGGTTATTTTTTCAATAACTTTGCAAAATTTTTACAGATCTTGGGAACTGATAGAAGGAAATGCTTGCATTTAAGAATTAGAATATTCTTAACCATAAAATTTGTGATTCTTATGTGATTGTAAGTTTATGATACAATTTTTATAAAAAATCATTCAGTAAGTACAGGTTTTAAAAAGCATTTTTTCTTATGCTGGATCATTCCATTGAAACATAGAATATGATTCCATAATATGATAAGGGCATTAAGGTTAAATAATTTCATATTGGGACTACAAATCCAAACATAAAATACCCTGCAGAAAGGAGTATTGGTTTCTTCATTCCATTTTTGGATCCACACTTCTACACACACTCTAAATCTACTGCATGCATTATCCATACTTCTATCCATAGTACAAGAGTTTAAAAATTCTGTATGCTTATATATAAATTCTGTTCTAATCCTGCATTAACAGTTTTAAAGTTCGTAAGGTTCTGTCTGGATCACTGCTTTGCTCTTTTCTCTCTTCTTTTACATTCCAGAGTCCTACTTTTTCAGTTTCCTTAATTACTTCTGTTCATAGCTTTAAAAAATGTCTTTTTACCCTGATCAGGCTTCAGAAAACTGAAATGTTCACTATAGGCGTTAGAACATCAGAACTGCTCTTCTATCTAATGCCAGTCCAAAATATTCAGCCTTGGTATTTTTGATGTTATCTTGTTAAAACTCTTGCCAGAAAAAAATCTGTTTTCCTGAAATCTTTCACCTGACCTCAAATATCCTCAACTAGTGAAAGTTAATTAAGCCTGTAATTATTTTCATATGCTCACTCTTCATTTTCAAATATACAATATTTTTAATTGTCCTAATGATCCATTCTTCTGCTCAAAAGAAAAGCAGCGTAGACTTAAGACTACCCATCTTTTCACTGAAGTATTTTTTCATAGTATGGTCATCTCTTTACTAAGAAAGTTTCATCACCTTAATGCAACAGATATAACAGTGCTAAGATGCATGTTCAAATTTATTCCAGTATTATCATAATAGTTGAAATGATATAAATCAATTACTGTAATTTTAATCAGTTTTGTAGAATTTCCTGAGCTCCATTAACACTACTGATGTTCTTTTCAGAGCAAATTGTCTTAATTGCAAAGTTAAGACCCTAATGTTTTGAAAGGACTCATAGTTTTACGAGTATATTTTGATGTGAGTGGATAAAAACCTTACACCAATAACAGATGTCCTCTCAGAAACTCCCTTATGTCTTCACTAGCTAGTGGTTAACAGGATAGTCACTGTTGTTATGTAGCAGTGGCCTCCAAGAGTACAAGCACAAGATGACAGAGAGGGCTTGAGAATACAGGAGATAATGGAGATCCTCAAGGGTATAAACTTCAACCACAAAAAACATCAGTTTTACTTCTCTTTAGAGGAGTGCAACATTGAAAGATGGGATGATCAGTTTTAGAGCAACAGGAAAAGAACAAAACTCATGTATCCAACATACATAAACATCCTTATACAGTGAAAACACAAAGGATGAATCAGAGAAGTAGCTCTACCTTAAGGATAATGGTGTCCACCCCCCACAAAAACTTTTAAAACTTGTTAAAATCTTTTTTTCTTTCTAGCACTAGGTGTGGATAGCAGACATGCAGGCACTAAGCCCGACACCAGAACATAAAGTGTGTGACAGAACTGGAAGTAACCTGCACTTACCTTTTGAGATTTTCATCACCTTAGAGGAATGAGAACCACCACTGAGCAGATACAGAAAACCATCACAATCCCTACAAGAAACGGACCAAAGGAAGAATAGAGAAAGAAAAATTTCTGCAGCAATTATGTCAATGCCACTACTTAAGTAATGCCACTGCTTAAGCATCAGCAGGTCTCTCTCCCCTTTTTGATAGAGAAAACAACCACTTATTGTTTTGCCATTCACCATATTTTGCTTTTGCAACCCAGTATTACTTCCTATTATATAAGTGGGATTAAGAGATTACAATCCTAAAGTGCAATGTGTGGATTCTTGTTGTGTGTATATGTGTACGTTTGTGTACATCTGTGTGTGTACTGCATGTATTTCCTGCTCTAGCCTTGCCACACAAAGTGTCAGAGTAAACTCAGGTGTAACACAGCTAGCAGTTGACGCATAAAACTACGATTCTCTGATCAATACTCCTACAAATTCTCCATTTGCCTCAGAGTTGGCATTTATGAAATTATTCATTCTGGCCCATAATCTTTACTGGAAGAACACAGCACCTATTTTTAGATGTATGAAATTCATATCTTCAAGAACACTGTAGAAAGGAAGTCAAAACCAGACAGTACTAGTCAGTTTGTAGTCAATCAATACCTAAAAAGTAGCTGATAGGACTTTTTCCAGGAACATCTGAAATCCATGTGTTTTCTGGAATTTACACACTTTCAGACTGCAGGAAGGCATTTCCAGAACCCTGCTGACTGTAAGAGCTGGTATCTATTCCTGTTAAAATTGCTGAAAAGCACTTATCCTTTTCTTTTGCATTTTATCTAGAGGAAAACAGGTTAGCTGATTCTTAGTTTAGCCCCTGAATAGTTCAGAAATTCTTTGTTAAACTTGTGGAACTATGGACAAACTCATAAATGCAGCTAAGGGAGCATACAGAATCAAATACATAGGCAGCTACTGGGAGAGGTGGGAGGGGGGGAGAGTTTCTTCACTGAATAAGAGTGGGACAAAAGCATAATTGTGTTTTCTGATTCCATTTGCATACTCAGGGACATGACTTCTATCTCAAGTCCTGCACTAGGCAGCCTAATTCTTTTCATGTGCTTAGTTATAATAATCTAGTCCTGTAGAGGATACACAAGCACTTCTCTTTATATCTCACTATGATATCCATCTAGTGAAGTACCAACACAACTCAAATTTGTTGGTGTAAAAAGCTTCTTTATGGTGAAGATGAACAAGCACTTGAAAGGGTTGCCCAGAGAGTGGCTGTGGAGTCTCCATCTTTGATGATATTCAAAACCCAGCTGGACACAGCTCTGAGCAACCTCCTCCAGTTGACCCTACATCAGTAAGAGTATTGGTCTAGATAATCTCCAAAGGTCCCTACCAACCTTACCTGTTCTATGATTTTGTGTGTGATTAACAGGGCCTGGTTTAACATGAATTCAAATACACTGGTCCAAACAAAGCAAGCATTGTACCCAGAGCAAATAGAAGTATCTACAGAATGTCAGTGCAACCTTGGCAACTAGTGGACTTGTGATGTTTTTCCTATTTGAAACATTAAAATCTGATTTATATAGTGATATGGACTTCACCAAATAAGCCTTGTAAAAGATTTGCCATGATATTACTGCAAAGTGTCTTCATTAAGACCTCAGCTTGCAGTCAGAAGAGAAAGCTACAGCTGTTGAATCAGTAATTCCCAAAGAAGCTTATTCATTGACTTCAGTTCAGTGAGCAAGAATGAAACAACACATCCAACAAAACAGTGTTTGGATATCATTCTAACAAGACAGAGGTAGTGAGCTGACAACTTCACAAACAGCAGAGTAAACCTTTGAGGGCTTAAAACCAAACATAACTAATCACAACAGCTGTGCAAATAAACTCAGAAGTCCTGTTTTTCTTTACATCACCCCGTAATCAAGAAATGTGGCAAAAAGAGCCATCAGAACTGAGACATGCTCACTGATATCAAACCAGCATTTTAGAATGACAGTCAGCTCCCTTATGCCAATAAGAGTAGAAAGGAAGCTGACATAAGGGCAAACAGTTTTGTGCTTTGCTGCAGAAAGACAGATTTTAGACAATAAACCAATTAACAGCTAAAAGAAATACAGTATAAAGAGCGTTTTGGAGGGGGATTTCATTTATTTTGGTTTTGATTTTGTTTCTTGTTTTACCTCCCAAAATTACAAGCATCAGCCTCCCTCACCACTGGGAACACTGCTGGTTTTACATTTTGATCCATGATGTTCCTTTCCCCCTTCAAATCAGAATTTCTCTCTCACGACCAAATTTTAGAAACAGGTATCTACACTTTTTTTGCCCTCTCTTTCTGCACAGTGAAATTTAATCTTCTATTTGGAACACGAGGACTAGTTGCAGAAGGAGGTGCAGGTGCCTGATGGCAATTCAGAAGGCTCCAAATCTTCCTACCGGTAGGTGGAGCAAAAACGTCATTAATGTAGAGACAAACTTTGAACTAGGTCTCTGTAGTCACCCACAGAGGGTGTTCCTTTTCCGTTCTAGGTTTGTTTGGTTTTTGGGTTTGTTTTGTTTTGGTTTGGTTTGTTTTTCTCACTTTAAGAGTAAAGGGAGGATTCTGTCTGATAAAGCGTTTAGAGGCACAGCAAAGAAAAAATCGGTCTGCCAGTTCCTGCCCTCCCGTACACTTGTCTTGTCTGAGTATATGGGCAGAAGGACTAGGGACATGGTTCAGCACAACACTGCTGTGTATGTATATTCATGGACTTCTGTTTAGCTGGCAGTTTCCTTGCCTGTAGCCCCGAAGTTAGTCCAACAGATAATCTCTTTGTCTTTTAGCTCTTCCATGTACATTGCTTCATTTCCCAGAACAAAGCTGTTTCATGACACACCAAAGATAACAGACACTCACTGAAAACAAACTCTTTTTCCTATGTCGGTTTTATATAGTAAGGGGTGTGCTTATGCTCATGACAAAAACATGCTACAAAATCATACATCTTTCAGATACACAGCCTTAAATCTGAACTACCTCTAGTGTGCTAAAATGTTGATAGATTTTTCACTTAGGCAGTACTCAAGAAGCTATTAGACATAGTACCTTATACATTAAAAGATCTTGAAAGCACCTTTCAACTTTGTTATGCTTCTGCATAATGGGAATCAGCATGGGACTTGCTACACAGACAGGAATACCTACAGGAATTAACATTTAAACTGAAAACCTCACAATGAAAAGCCTTGTCATCTCCTGACAGAATCATGCCTGCTGTTTCCATCATTCACAACAAAGCACAATTTTGCATTAAATCACATCTGAGCACCAGGATGCAAATATTCAAGATGGCCTTTGAGAAGGACATTGCACCTAATGATCAGAGACTTGAACAAAAATGTATTTAGAAATTTATTATCAGTTGTTAGAAACTTCCTGCCTCTAAACTCATGTACCTCTAAACTCAAACATTTCCTCACCAACTTTGGTTCTTGTATGTCAGGATCTTTAGAAAACAACATTATTATGGCATTTTGTGTCAATTTGGGGTCAGTTTAGAAGGTCTTAATTGAGGAAAATTCACTGAATTTAATAGTGCTTCATCAACTAATGTTAATTTCATCTTATAACATGAAAGACATTAATTCAGTTTTGTTTCAATTGATTTGGCCTATTAACAAAAATCTAACTTTTCACATGGCAGTATTTAGAAGCTTTCTAAGTGAAAGAAATGATACTGAGAGAAATTCTTTCATAATTTTAATTAAATGTGAAGTTAAATTATAATGCTTCTCATTAGAAGAGCAACAAAGCTGGTGAAGGGTCTAGTGAAAAAATTTTGCAAGGAACAGCTGAGGGAACTGGGGCTGTTTAGTCTGGAGAAAAAGAGGCTGAGGGGAGACCTTATCGCCCTCTACAACTATCCGAAAGGAGGTTGGAGCGAGGTGGATGTTGGTCTTTTCTCCAAGACAACAAGTGATAGGACAAGAAGAAATGGCAGCAACTTGCACCAGGGGAAGTTTAGATTGGATACGCGGACAAATTTCTTCATCGAAACAGTTGTCAAGCACTGGAACAGGCTGCCCAGAGAAGTGGTCAAGCCATCATCCCTGGAAGTATTTAAAAGACGTGTAGATATGTTTTTTAGGGTCATGGTTTAGTGGTGGACTTGGCAGTCCTAGGTTTACAGTTGAACTCAATATTATCTCAAAGGTCTTTTCCAACCTAAGTGAAATTTAGTTTGCCTAGGACTAAAAGTATGCGCTCCAGTGAAGTACTATACCAGCAAAATGACAACCTTCAGCTTTTTAAATTTATAATTTTGAATCAGAACGGAAGCTACTAGATTTTTAAACATGAACAAACTGTAAAATGTTTAATACATTATCTACATTAACAGCATTGTCATAGTTTAAGCCCAGCCGGTAACTCAGAACCACACAGCTTCTCACTCACTCCACCGCCTTCTTCCTCCCCCAGCTCCCGGAGGGATGAGGAGGAGAATTGAAAGAATGTAACTCCCATGGGTTGAGATAAGAACAGTCCAGTAACTAAGGTATAACACAAAACTGCTACTGCTACCGCTACCGCTACCACCAATAATAATAATGATAAGGGAACTAACAAGGGGAGAGAATACAATTGCTCACCACCCACCAACTGATACCCAGCCTGACCTGAGCAGCGATCTGGGCCTTCCGGGTAACTCCCCCCAGTTTATATACTGGGCATGACGTGCTGTGGTATGGAATACCCCCTTGGCTAGTTTGGGTCAGGTGTCCTGTATCTGCTTCCTCCCGGCTTCTTGTGCCCCTCCTCACCAGCAGAGCATGAGACTAAAAGTCCTTGGTTGGTGTAAACATTACTTAGCAACAATTAAAAACATCGGTGTGTTATCAGGATTGTTCTCAGACTAAAGTCAAAAACACAGCACTGCACCAGCTACTAAGAAGGAGAAAAATGACTGCTACAGCTGAACCCAGGGCAAGCATATAGAAAAAAGGTAAAACCAAATGCATCTAGGCAAGGTATACAAAGGTATATGTTCTGCAGACTTTCCAAAGCACTCAGTACCTGCTATTGAGATGGATGAATTTTAACTGCACTTTTAGATGGAGGCTGACAATAGCAATTAAGGAGTTTATGATTTAGTACACAAAGAAAATAAGACATGTTCAGATCAAGGTTCCTTGCCTCTTGTCATGCCTTGGTTATGTAAAATTATACACAGAAAAGGTGCCCCAAATCAGTGTTTTACTGGCACAACAAAGAAAATCACTGAGAACTTTACAAGCTCTCTCCTGTCAAGCCAGATATTTAAGATTCGGAACTTATATGCGCAGATTTCAAAATCTGGTTCTGTAAAGGTTTGCGATAGTTTCCAGAGCTATAAAAGAGGATAGTAAAGGGCCCTCAGGCACACTGAGTTGAAATAAATTGTTAATGTCAGCACTTTGACTTTCAGTGGAGGGGAATGATGTTTCCATAATTTTAATAGCAATTTCATTCTTTATTTTATTTACCTGTTTCTATGTCTTAGAAATATACATCTTGCCAGTCTATTGCTCCCACTGTCTCAAAACAGCCACTGACCATAATGCAACATCACTCACCTATATTTGACAAAACAGTGACATTTACCTTTCCCTGGTCATAAGCAAGTAGAAATATTTCAAGGAATTGTCTAAATACAACTCATACTCAAACTAAAAGAAGCCTTGTTTCAATAGGTTCATAAAGGATAAAGGAAAATAAGAAATACTGATAAATTCTTTCAGAATAGAAGTACAAAAGACATATTTCTTGCAAATGGCTCTCGATGTTTCCTTAAAACCTGACTTGCAGTAAATATCTGGAAGTATGTTATAGTAAAGGGATTCTTTTTATAATTCTTCTTCTTATATTTTCCATAGTTTTCAAAAGCTAAAATAGCCAAAATTTCTTTTCAGATTTATCCATACAAATGTAAATTATTGATTTACTAAATACAATCCTAATAAAACAGCAAGTTAATATATTTTGCTACAGTCTAGAAGGTTAATATATTCTATTAACTTATAACTTTAAAGGGGCTTTTGTTTTGAAGTTAGAGAATTCAGCAGCTCCAGATACCTTCTATGGCAAAATTAACAACCTTATTAATTCCTTTCATATGTGTCAAAAAATACCAGTATAACACAAAGAAACCAGGAGAGATCAACATCTGGAAGAGTAATTATGCCCTGAATTATAAAAGAAAGAATAGATGCTTGCAGAAATACACGAAGGACAAGAAAGTCAGTGGAAAAAGCCAACATGAATTTATTAAGGGTAGGTCCCACTTGACCAATCTGTTTGCTTTTGTTAGGAAACGATTTGATCAGAGCAGAGGATGTCATTTGCCTTGATTTTAAACAGGCCTTTGACACAGACTCCCATGACATTCTCGTCACTGACAGCCTGGTAAGATCTGAACTGGACAGATGGACCACAAGACGGGTGGGTATCTGGCTGAATTGTCAAGCTCAGGGGGTGGTGGTTAATAGTTTAAAGTCAAACTGGCAGCTCATCAGGAGTGGAGTTCCACAGGGGCCAGTAATGGATCCTGCCATGGGCTCCAAAATGGCAAATGAGGAGGATACATTAAGTCATCTTTTCAAACCCTTCTTCTTGGACTGTTAATTCTGCTCTCTCTCTTAAACAAGTTTTCAGCTAAAGAACTTTTGTAGGAATAAAAGTATAGCTGTGGCAATGCTGAGATTATTAACAGCTTTTTAACATTTGCATCTTCTCCTATTCAACTCTACAAATTTCTTACTAGAGCTAGCAGTCTGAGCATGTATTTAATCAGAGGAATATAATTGCTTGCACTGGTGCACTTTCCACCCCACAATTTTATGTTCTACAATATTGTTGGGTAAATTAATTTCCCTATTTTTCGCTTACCCATTCTAAGATAAAAGGCCAATACACAGGACCTCAAATGTTACTTTTCTTTCCCATCTGGCTAATGTCTTAACCTCACCATATAAGACACTTATACATATACTGACATAAATTTCTGCTTGGATTTAAAAACTCATTTTTAGTTTTAATACTTCTGGATATTGATACAGTTTCCAGATGTTTATTTTTCTTCTAATTTCCTGAAGATTTCTGCAATTTCATTCTAATAAATTGCTTTTGTAAGTATAGTAGGCCTTATTTTACTATAAACATGCTTACTTATTAAAGTTTTAACTTCTTTACAAGATTAACATAGAATTATAATTCATAATATATTTTCACTTTGACCTGGTGATGCTATGTTTGGATAAATGCCAGACATTCTTGGTAAATTAGTACAGCTATAAACGAAAGAAGGAATGAAATTGCTGGCCAATTAAATACTCAACATGAAGAGGTCAAAGAGGACTTTTTCAATAAATAAGTCATTTAAAATTGTGATATCTCATTTTCTTGACAAATATTTGAATGAGGGGAGAAAATGTCTCAACATTAATCCTTTCTGTGACAGAGTGTAAGAAATGGGGAAATTAAATTAATCTTCTCATTATTAGAAGATTCTGTTGGTTGACATTCTGTTGGTCAACAAGAAACTGAACATGAGCTGGCAGTGTGCGCTTGCAGCCCAGAAAGCCAACCGTATCCTGCATCAAAATGGGCTGCATCAAAAGAAGCGTGACCAGCAGGTCAAAGGAGGTGATCCTGCCCTTCTACTCTGCTCTCATGAGATTTCATTTGGAGTACTGTGTGCAGTTCTGGTGTCCCCAACATCAGAAGGACATGGAGCTGTTGGAGCAAGTCCAGAGGAGGGCCACAAGGATGATCAGGGAGCTGAAGCACCTCCCGTATGAAGACAGGCTGAGCAAGTTGGGGCTGTTCAGCCTCGAGAAGAGAAGGCTGCGTGGAGACCTCATAGAAGCCTTCCAGTATCTGAAGGGAGCCTACAAAGATGCTGGAGAGAGACTCTGCACTAGGGACTGTAGCAATAGGACAAGGGGTAACAGGTTCAAACTTCATTAAGACAAAAAAGTCAAAAATAGTCCATTTTGAATTCCCAAACTGAGACTAGTTTATTTTTTAATAGCAGAATTATAATTGATTATTATCAAAGTAGACATTTCCTTGATGAAGTTCCTGTTGACTTCATTTGCAGCTGCATTGCTCATATGGCTGCCAAAGAGATTTCATGAACTGAGGAACACAGCAACATCCTTCAAAAATTTTTACATGCGGTGCTATTAAAAAGGGAAGAATCTAAATCTCTGTAGCAGCCTTTTTGTTAAAAACAAACAAAAAATACAAACAATACAAACAGATAGACAAACAAAAAAAACTGTAAAAACTGAAATTCTTGGTAAACAGTCCCCCAAAAGAAAGAAAGAAAGAAACAAACAAAATAACCAAAGGGGGAGAGGGAAATGGGGGGAACATGACAAAAAAACCACCAACACACCAAACAAAACCAACCAAAAAATCAGGCACTCCTGATTAACTAAATTTCTGCTCTGATGTCTTAAAAGTCTCTAGACTTTATGTAAGTTACACAGGAACCACACCTAGTCCCGAGTTGCTTTGTGAAGAGCAGAGGCACAAAAAGTACTGAGCAATTAGGTATTATCTTCTACCTTTTACCATATATACTTCCCCCCACCCCTGCCATTTGATAAAATACTGTTTGTCAAGCTAGTTCATTACAATTTACAAGCAAGAACTGAGAACCAAGTTTAATACAGAGAGCATTTTGGGGATTTGCTACTTTCCCACTGTTCTTTGCCATTGAGCACAGGAGTTTTGCCACATAAACCTCTTCCTTGAGTCCCACAGTTTCACAGCAGGTTACAAAGAAACTGATGTGCTCTATGTGCAATCACAAAAGCCTCTTGCTTTACATTTAGAAATCTCAGGCTCTGTGTCTCTCCCTATGACAGAATGAGTCTGACTTAAGAACCCAGCTCTAGGAAGGAGCCATTGCCCTCTTCTTGTTATTAGAACTCTTTTGTGATTTGAAAGGTCTTTATTTCAGTCCCAGTTTTCACTGATTTGAACCTTTACTTCCAGTCTCAGTTCCCAGGCCACAAAGGTACAGAATAAATTTATGCAGAGCTTTAATTTGCCCCAGGTGAACCTGTTGAGTCCTTCTTATGTTGGGAGTCCCTGTGCTGAATGCTGTACTCCAGGTGAGGTCTCACAAGAACAGAAGAGAGGGGAAGAATCCCCACCCTCAGCCTGCTGGTTACACTTCTTTTGATGCAGCCCAGGATACAATTGGCTTTCTGGGCTGCGAGCACACACTGCCGGCTCATGCTGAGCTTCTCATCAACTAACACCCCCAAGTCTTTCTCCTCAGGGCTGTTCTCAATCCAGTCTCTGCCCAGCCTGTAGCTGCGCCTGGGATTGCCCCACCCCAGGTGTAGGACCTTGCACTCAGCTTTGTTGAACTCCACGATGTTTGCACAGCCCATGTCTCAAGCTTGTCATCGTCAGCCTGGATGGCATCCTTTCTGTCCAGCGTGTCGACTGCACCACGCAGCTTGGTGTTAGCAAACTTGCTGAGGGCACACTCAATCCGACTGTCCATGTTGCTGACAGAGATGTTAAATATTTCATTACATGGAAATAGATTAAGTAATAATTAGTAAATTAAGAACTGAATTGATTAAGAAACGTACAGGAACTGGCCAGTTTCTAAATTTTTCGGTTTCATTTCAGATTCTCTACTGGAAAAAAAAAAAAAAATCGGAACTTTTAAAGTAGGTATTTTTTTCTTTTTCTTTTTTTTTTTTTTTTTTTTTTTTTTTGCTCCTTTTACAATAACCTGCAGAATTATTTCTATAAGGATTTGGTTTTATTAATCTTTTTAATATTCTGATTTTGTCAAATATTAAGAACAGAGGAAATTTATGATACAATTCTGCAAATATTGTGTGTCTTTTTACCAGAGTAACCTTGCACAGTTTATTATATGACTTTGAGAAACTGAATGCTTTTACCCAAGCATCAGACATTTGATAAAAATGGTCAATAAGCAATATCTTCCATGGGCATATCTAGAGTAGCCTGAATGATCAACCAGACTCATTGACATATAATGATGTCTATCAGGTAATCTATCATACAGAAGGGCTGCTTGACAGAATAACTAAGTCTCACAAGTCTTTTCCTGGATAACAGGTTAAACCCCACAGCATTCAAAATATCTTTCCCTTTCTCTCCCCTTCCCTTCTTTTTGAGATTTTGGGGCTTTTTTTTATAAAATAAGTTGATAAGTTGTTCAAGCTGTTGCCTTACATGAAAGTTTATACATGAAAATGAGGATGTAGTACATACATACACAATTGAATTTTCTAAAAAGCTATAAAGCAAAACTTTAATCATATTATTATAGCATTGACTAGAAACAAAGTAACTGTTTCTTGCAGTTGCTAGAATTTTTTCTGAAGTGTCTCAATGGCTCCTTCATCTCAGGGAAAGCTTGACAGTGCCCATTGTAAACTCTTTCAGATGAGGACTGCCTTGTTGTACCTGCCAGAACAGACCCTTGATCAAGATTTCAGCTTATGTATGACAGTGTTTATCGCCTGTACTATCTGATGTGCTGGGCTTTGTTAGTTCTCTTAGAAGTGTTACAATATGCAAGATAAGTTCCATTCCTCAACAAAGGAAGGATAATTTTACAGGTTATTTCATAACCCTGTATTATCAGGCTTCACAACCATCCAAGACAGTCAGAAGTCAGACAGAAAACCAAAGCAGTTCCTCATTTAGATCATTGAAAAGCTAGCTTCTGACAGCAACAAGTAACTGGGGACAGCAACAACTTCAATCAGATCTGCTGTTGGCTATCATTCATACAATTGTGTTTTGATGTCATTTTATCTTTGTGCTTCCTCCCACAAGAGATCCTTTGAAGTCTTGCTCAAGTCTACTTTTACTCATGTATGCAATATATCCCATTTTCATTCAAGCAGCCGGCTATAATCAAGGCCAGTAGTCAAAGAAATATGCTGGAACTAAAATATTGTCCAAGATGATGTCTCATGTCACAGGGCATGACAACTGCTTTTAAAAGAATGTTCTCAAAGCATTACCTGAAATCAGATTTTTACTGTGGAATGGCCAATTGAACAAACAAGTACTTCAGAGAAAGCTGATAAAGGTGTGATTTAGATCTGTAATTTGTATGGAGGCTTCTGCTTGTCTTATAAATGCAGAGACTTAAATTTTCCATCTCAAAGCTACATACACAGACCTACTCACAACAGTCCCCAGGAAAAAACAGACCCTGAAATAAGTCACCACATGCAGTTTGAAATGTGCCAGAGAAACCTCTTTAAGGGCAAAATACAAGCATTTCTGCCTTCTTTTGTTTTCCCATATTTGAAGTTTTATGAAATGTGGGCAAGCTTAGAAAATGACAGAATCCACACAGTTTTTTTCTTCCTCAGAGAAAGCAGGCTAAAAGCACAACTGAAAGTGCATACCGTTAGTCTATTACTGTGCAATATCTTGAAATATAGCAAAGCACTGAAATTAAACTGGATTATGAAGAACCTTCTCTTGCCTTTAAATGTATCGGTGATCCTCACACAGATGGCAAGCAGATAAATCTGTGAAGTTTTATGTTGGACTGGTTGCCAGAGGAGTAATAAATGATACCATATAAAAGTGACCAAAGCTACTTTGAACTACTGTGTTCAAAGTAAAAATTCTGATACAGCAATAGAGTAGCATGCAATCATGTAGTGAGCTGTGTGTGGAACAAGAGAAGGATAAATGTTTTTAAGCTCAAGCTCATGAAATTGCTAGCTAAAACACTTTTGAGTTTGGTATGAAATTGACATATTGAAAATAAAATAGGCTTTATTATCTATATACATCTTTTCCTTTTTTAGATTATATATTTATCTCAATAACCTCTTAAGAAAATTAAACACCATTAACATTAAACTGAAACAAGTGCTAAACACTAAAGTGAAACATGGATCATTAATAAAGGAGAGAAAAGTTTTCTACAGATAATGTGTTTCTATCATCCAGTTGCAACACAGAAATACCATAAATACAAGTATTATACTTAATGGTATCCCAAAAAATGTCACGTACAACTGTAATGTAGCAGCAAACCATCTTCATTATCCCAATATCTTGTGGAAACGATCTTCAATATTCAAAAACCAGGAAAGAACCAATAAAAAAAAGACCAAATAGTGATCAAAACTTTTAACAAAAAAATATATTTCTGCTAAGAGAGGAGAAGGGTGGGACATTGCCTAAGAGTAGTCTTGTTTAGACCTTATTTTAAGTAGGAGTTGTAATCTATATTTTTGCTTGCCAGCATGAAGTTCAGAATCCAGTTGCATTCGATATTCACTGGACTACTTGTATTACATAGCTAAAGTATTTAAACAACTTCCATTATCATGGATTACGAAAAACACAAATAAGCATATCATACTAAGGAAGCCAGGAATGCAGAAACTTGTCTAAAGTAACATATTCCATTAGAGGACCTTGGGGCTTTTCATTTTCCAGGAATTTTCTGCCTTTTCTGGTCCTTAATTAAGAAACCCTGCTAAACCTGCCACTGCAAATCTCAGGGAGTAAGACAAAATGACTTTCTGAATCCCTTTTGGATCAGTAGTAAGAAAAACCATAACACTGTGTGTTTTGCCTCATAAGCACAGTGTAGCCTCTTATGTGTTTCAATTTAAACAGTCAAAATCCTAAAATCTTAGTTTCAAAAAAGAATAATGAAACTAGAAATGTTAAAAATAACCAGAAGAAAGTACTACAGAAACAAGTAAACTGTATTTTAAAATACTGATTTTTTCAAAACATAGTGCCTAACCAAAGTGATCTGAGTATAGTAATTAAGGGGTTTCTAAAGACTAAAATATTTTCATGATACAAAACTAAGGTAAGAAAGAAAAGTATTCATTAAAAAAGTATTCATTACTACAAGTAAAAGCAGAGGTCAAGCAGAAGCAGCTGCCAACTGTGTTTCTCTAACAGAAACACTTAGCAATATATTAAAAGAAATTAAAAACTAAAGGAGAAATTAAAGATCCTGATATGACCCTGTTTCAATTAAAATAGAATGCTATTAAACAACATTACTAGGTGGAGGCACTTCATTCTGATATTCAGACAAAATAGCCTGAATTGGCAGCTTAAAATGTCAAGTTCCATTGACACTAAAATACCCAGTAAGATTTTAAATGGCCAAAAGAACTATATCATGATATGCAGACTCGACAATATATCCAAATATAAAGTTATATGAATCTTTGACTAATCAACATTTAACACAAGCCTTAAGACTTAACTAACATAAGAAAATACAAATGCAACCTTATGAAGTGATGAAAAACCATTTAAAGCAAATACAGATTTATTGCAGAAAGTGAAGTATATCTCCTTCCTAAATAATTTTGCCAACTGCACCACCTGTCATAGGAGTGGCTCTGCCTCCTCACTGTATCTGCTGAAGTGAACCAGCTTTCAAGCGCAGAAGATATAGAAAGTGTTTAACTCTTAATTTCATTGAAAGTTTAACTGCTGCTACTGTTTCAGTTTTGAGTTCAGCTTTGTATAAGAGAAATTGCTACTTCAGTGTGTAAGCTTAAGTTTTCATCACATAAATGCTTCAGCAAGAATCTGGACTCACAGAAACATTTTCCATTAGCTGAACTACTCAAATAGAGATATATGCTTCTCCATGTCAACAAGATAAAGTCTTGCATCATTACTCCTGCTATATTTGTCTTAAGATCTCTTCATGAGGGTCCTGTAACCATGACAGAGTATGTTTGAAAGACTGTCACCTTCTTCATTGAAATGACTAACCTTCTTTTTTCACACAAGCACTGCACAGACTGTTTTCTCTCTGCTCGTGCCACAAGTATATAGTTGATTTGTTCTAATGTAAAATATTAGATGGTTTAGGTTTTTTTGTGCACACAGTGTACATAGGAAACTGTGGAAAAATACTTCTGAGAGCTGGAAACTTTCCAACAAAACAGTCTAAGTGATTCAAGTTTTTCTAACAAATCGTTAAATGTACTTCAATTCCACAGGATGATTATGAGTTTGTTTGTTTACTTTGTTGTTGGGTTTTTTGGGTTTTTTTTTAATTTTTTTATATATCTATGCTTAGCATACCCATACAATGTGACAATACAATCAAGGCACTGGAATTTCAGATCTATTCTTAGTATTGTTATGGTCCTGACTGCACAAGTGTATTCATGCTTTTTTGTTTTTAAAACTTAAAATCCACATATCAGAAATCTGCTGAAATCTGTTAATGTCGCACACAAGATTTCAGGCAAGAAACCTGGCATTTTTCTGAAACATGTATATATATATATTTTTAGGTAGGGATGTTTGTCAGACACCATAATGAAATGAACTACACTTGATTTAGTGATGTGCCAACTTATTTACTCTAGTCTAATTTATGAGATCTAGTTACCGTAGAAAGTATTCAAAGGACCTGGTACCATTGAAGCACTGGCTATTCATCCAGGTACAGAATTAAGGGAGACAACCATTTGTCCTTGAAGCAGATTCCTATTTGCATTTCATATATTTCTCTATTGGAAAGTATAGTCATTGAAATCTAATAATGAGAGCAAGTGTCATAAAAGACAGTCATAAAGTTGAAGTAAACAATTGGTAGGGTAAGGATGACAGTGAAGAGGCATTCAGAAACAAACACAGAGAAAATCAGTAACAAGCTACAGTTATTGGAATGAATACCTAAAATTGCTCATTAAAGCCTTGAGGCAAGTACAGGAAGGGTTCAAAAATATTTTTCACATATTTATCACTAACAGAGTTGTATAGAGCTATTGGACTGTTTGTATAGAGATATTAGAGTGTGAAATAGATTACTTAGGTAACTATCATTTGAACATTGGAAAAGCAGTACACCAGTTAAAAATGGCTACATTTTCTTAATTGTTAAAGCACACTAATTTAGGTACCTAAAGGAATAACCAAACACTTCCAGGGAAACAGCTGATTCCTAGAAATTATCATGCAAGGTTAATGGGAATTTACTTTCACACTTAATCCTCAGGTTACAGAAATATAACTGATTTGAGTTTACCTAACTACTGAACTGCCAGAAAGTCCAATATAAGTCGTCATAAGATCATATCAAATATCTGTACAGAGAAGAGAGCAAACATCTGGAAAATGACTGTGCATTATCTTTTCATTCAATTTCCTGAAACTAAAAGCCTGGCAATTTCACTTAGTCTTCTATGGAAAGAAAAATGGGTACTTCATATTACTTTTTGCTAGGCAGATTATGTAGCAAGGAAAAGAAAGAAAGAAAGAAAAAAGCAAATGAAATGGTTCACAAAAAAGAAGAAAAGTGGCACCCAGAAATCTTAGGAAGCAACAAGTACTCTAATAACAGTCACATGTCCAAATGTTAGCATGCTAATATTGCTTGTAATTTGAGAACAGACAACTCAGGCAGGATATCAGAATACTAATACTAGAGAAACCTGGCCAGTATTATTCAATTTATTTGGAATTCTTCTCCATTTACGACCTGAAAACTTGATTTATCCAATATTTGGAGTTTGAGCTCTCATACAGCACAGACCCATAAAATCAACCACATCAAAAGTTTCGCCTGGTATATAAATGTTTAGGTCACTCTGGTATTTAATTATCATACTCCAATTCATTCTGGAAAATACTCTGAACAATCCTGAAGTGCAAGTTTACTTTAATTGCAGAGAAATATAGAGGCATTGAAGTTCTAGGGATTTTGCTGTTGGTTCAGAAAGAGTATGCTGACTTAACACTGGGAGAAATAGGAGAAGCTACAAGTTCTATTACTCTTCACATTCAGTGTCTTTCCAAAGCATTTGTCTGTTTCAGGCCCAATTTGTTTTACAAGATATAGCTTGATTCTTCTATAGAAGCTCTACAGCTGTGGCCCCACTTTACATTGGACTAATTTAACAGGACATAGCTGGCTGATGAGCATTATTTTTAAATGTGAGAAACCACAACCTGCTTTAGAAGCTGTAAGCACCACCATCATTTACCAAAAGTCTTGATGTATTTGGCAGACTGTCTTATCCCAGTCCTGTACAACCTAGAAATTCTTATGTGTGGATACATACTTTGAAGCAGATCTACTTGTGGGAGACCCTGATCTGAAGGGAAGGAATGCATAGCCATTGAGACTGGAATAAGAATCCTGATTGCCTATTTTCTATTTCGAAGACACATACCTATGTTTCAAGTCCCCATTTACCTCAAAGTAAAAATGTGGCAATGAATGAAAGCTTATATAAAACTGCCTACTAATTTTACAGTAGATTTTAACAGCAAAAGTAGAAGTGCAAATATTCAATATAGCAAACAGAATAAAGACTTGTTCTTGCTAGAGATTTCCACATAATTAAAAAATGTCTGTGGAAGGGGCATACTACATCTCTTGCAACTTGTTTTAAAGACAAACAACACCATTCATAACACAGAAGTTGACCAGCAAGCACACTATAAATCCTTTCCTTCTAATTAAATTTCATGTTAGGTTATTGAAGAAGAGTCAAAGTCATCACTCAGAGGCAAATGAACTTTACTCTTTTGCTTAAAGGGCCATGCTTAAAGTAGCTTCACATAGTATCATTTTCACAAGCAGTAATATTGTTAGTATTACGTACAGTGTTATCAGCCATTTCCTGTATTGTGTAATTTTGCACTCAAAATTACATAATAAGAAATTGTACTACGTCTTTCAAATTAAATCTAAATTTTTAGTGTCTTCAGTTATGACTGAACAGATGTGTTACATTAATTCCTTTTTTGTGACATCAGAATTAACTATGTTACAGTTTAGGAAGTTAGATGTTTAAAAACCTATCTCCAAATAGAGTAACGAGCACTTGTCATTGAAAGATTGTTCTAGGTACTGAGGTTTTTACAGGTCAGAGAACGCCACCTACTTCCTTTCAAGGACATCTATCTTTTGTTTTGTCTCTCAGACATAAAATTGCAAGTCATTTTGACTGCCAATTAACTTGCCACATGATTTTCCTTAAAATGCTGTCCTGGGTTCAGCTATAGCAGTCATTTTTCTCCTGCTTAGTAGCTGGTGCAGTGCTGTGTTTTTTAACTTTCAGCCTGGGAACAACGCTGATAACACTGATGTTTTTAGTTGTTGCTAAGTAATGTTTATTCCAACCAAGGACTTTCTCAGTCTCATGCTTTGCCAGGGAGGAGGGGAAGCCGGGAGGAAGCAGAGACAGGACACCTGACCCAAACTAGCCAAAGGGGTATTCCATACCACAGCACGTCATGCCCAGTATATAAACCGGGGGGAGTTACCCGGAAGGCCCAGATCACTGCTCGGGTCGGGCTGGGTATCGGTCGGCGGGTGGTGAGCAATTGTATCCTCTCCCCTTGTTATTTCACTAATCGTTATTATCATTGGTGGTAGCAGTAGTGGTTTTGTGTTATACCTTAGTTGCGGGACTGCTCTTATCTCAACCCGTGGGAGTTGCATTCTTCCCATTCTCCTCCCCATCCCTCCGGGAGCGGGGGGAGGAAGAAGGGGGGGGGGGGGGAGTGAGCGAGCGGCTGTGTGGTTCTGAGTTACCGGCTGGGCTCAAACCACGACAAATGCAAAGGAAACTATCTAGAACAGCAGGATTTCAGACACTATTGGGAACCAGTTGAGCCAAATAGACTAAAGATCTCTTGAAATATCAAAACTGCACTGTATTGAAATTTGTCATAAGAAAACAAAATTTATAAGCTGAGTATAGTTAAACTCAGTCTGTAGTCTGTGCCTTCCCTCCAGTTATTCTCCTATTAGGGAAAGGAGAATTTAAAGCATCTCTCCCCAAAACTCATACTGTAAAGGGTTAAAAAAGAGACTGCAGTAGTGATAGCTTTCAAGACATGTATTAGGAGACAGTATCACCAGTGAAACACTTCAAAACTTTTCAACCCCTTTTCCCACACCATACAACATTCAGTTTTACTCAGAAATTAGTAGTCTATGGTTTCAATTTTCTCTAATTTGTTACCTTTCACCTGAAGATACAGCTACTTCATTTTTAGTAAAGTACTTTTTTAAGGAAAACTGGCATGACTATCTCAAACAGCTGAATACATTAATATCCTTTGGTACTCCTGAGTGGCACTTACAGTTGCTCAGGCTATTCCACCAGGGGTTTTTGAAGATTCTTTTCACTGCCCACACAGCACTGTGCGTTGGCTACAGCTTTTCTTTTTTTTAATCCTTAACTTGAATTCAGTTTGAAGCACATCCTTAGGCACTTCCTGGAAAATATCCTACTTACTGTAACATGAAAGAGTATATCAAGTTCTATTGAAGATTACAGGACAAATAAGTCAGTGGCCCATAATTCAGAATTTATGTTCTTCCCCTTCAAAAGGAAAGCAGTTGCTGACAGCATTCATCTGCAGAATTACAAAAACCATTTAATATGTTAGCCTAGGATAATGCAGCCTAGGATTTCATAGATGCAGTTTTATCACCAAAAGAAAGCAGTTATAGAAGGAAAAAAAAGTCCCACCTGTCAGTCAAGCAGTCCTATACCTGGAGACAAGCATGTCCACTCTTCCACTGTTGTACTCTTTCGAGTACAAGAAATTGGATAACTAATCAAAGGAAAATGTCTTTTGCTCTCCTTTCCAAGAACTGAAAAGACTATTAACCTGTGAATTCCACACTGTTATGACACACAAAGTGCCTGCAACAGGTGAACATGAACAAGTTTTAACCAATGGTACTCACTGATCAAGAGCTATACTGCAGATAAGTTTATATTTTCATTTGGTGTAACCATACGGGCAAGCATCAGTTTCTTTAATTGACTACAATTCCCTGGAAAACAGGCAAGGCAGTTTTTGTGGTTAGAAAAGGCATTTCAAACACTGACTACACCATGAATGCACACAACTACTTTCATAAAGAGTTTTAGCTTTGGTTACCAAATAAGAAAATGGTTTACTTTAAGAAGTGACTGAAGGTTATCTAGAGAAGGCAATAATCCTTTAAACAGGATCTTGTAGGCAATAGACTGTACTAAAATGCAGCAGTTTCAAGATTTTATATTGCCACATGAAAGTTGTCTTTTAAACTCTCCATGGCAATAACATGGAATGATTTTGGTTAACTCATCATGTGCTGAAATACCGAGACACTTCTGAAGATGCATTTTTACTCTTTAACAGGAATGTTATGATCCATATATTTTAATTTCAGAATAATGCTCTCAATTAGAATAAATAGTCAGTTTTGAAAAACCTGCCAAACAAATTTATTTGGTTGATAAAAAATCCTGCTTTTTAGCAGGAATGGAAAAATAATTTTCTGGGCTACACAAGTACTTCAGCTTTTAATAGCAGTGAGCCACCTATCGCAACCTTATGCTACTGCTTCCAGTGGTGGAAGGTTGCGATAGGAAAACATACAGAAATGGGCTCGGGCAAACCCCAGCATTAAGGAGTATCACCAGGAGTGTCATGGCCCTCCAAAGAAAGATCTCACAGCCCTGATGCCTTGTGATAACGCTCCCTACTCCAGACTGCATCAACTAGGACTTAGAACATTTAGGTTTTACACTAACTGAGAATTATACAGATATATAGGTTAGTGTTTCAAACAATTTACAGATTTAATTGATCAAATTACAAGGCAGTATAAAATTTACTGTTCTACCTGTGGCCATAACATATGTAATATTTATTATAAGATATATTATATTACCATATGATATTTACATATAATATACGTATTATGTGTAAATATTATGTATTATATGTAAATATCTGTGTATTATGTTATATATTATATTTATACTTATATATCATAATATATAAAAATAGGAATTTAAAATAATAAAAATATAATTATATATAAAATGATATATAAAATTATATATAAATATGTATTTATATATAAAAATTATATATAAAATATTTAATTATAATAAAATGATAAAAATAAAGAAGTTCGCATTCCATAGCACTGAGGACAGTTTTCTGCTTAAGGAATAGAGGAAAGATTTTTAAATCACAGAATACAATACTTTCATTCCTAACTATAGAGAGTTAGATATAGCATAGGGTAGAAAAATATAGTGCTTTCATGGAATCTCTCTTCAAGCCCCTTCCTGTGGTTGGTGCAGGTCTGGTTTTTGGTATAGGTCTGTCCTGATTGATACCCACAACAAATTGATTAAGCTATAGGAATTACTGCAAGTCAGAAGCAAGTAATACTTCAGTTTGTTCAGCTTGACTATAAAAAAATCAAAGCATTATGAGCTCTCACTGGCATGACCCAAGAGTTTTCAGTGTTACTTAGGTAAAACCTCATTTGAGAACTGAAGTTTACTAAAATAGAGTACCTTGAATCCATAAGTACTTTAGAGCAAGCTATGAATCACATTTTCATAATTGTTTTTCCGCAGTTTGTGAGCACTATGCAATTTTTTGCAATACAGAAAATTTAATGACAATAGCATACTCTACATGATATATAAATACAGAGTAACAAAAACACCAATCATTTGTGCATATCATAATTCTTGTTTGATACAAAAGATTGTATGGAATTAAGCTCGTAAGAACAATTAAGGTGTAAGAAAATTTTATACACACATCATAAGATGTGACCTTCTGTTTGTTATGCTATAAATTATAAACAGGTAGGTAACATTGATTAGATTATGAATTCACACAGTAAATAAAGGGTTGCATGTTTATTTCATTGAAGTTATCATAACTCACTGCTAAAAAATCTCACATCTTATTCATGCTGTTTGTTGCTAGTGGCTTTATCTTGGAGGTACTGAACACTAAAACTGAATTGCAAGCCTATTTTCTTCACTGGTCTTTGAAATCTTCTTGCAAGCAAACTATCATTGCTCTCGGCTTGTAATCAACAAATGCATTTATAATTATCTATGTATCAACATTTATAAATTTAACTAGCTCTGGAAGCTGACTCAGCATTACGAAAAATATTCGCAAAAGATATAGGGTTAAATCCACGATGAGCACCATATACATGAACTTTGCTTCATTTTACAGCACAATACTTCCACCATTAGAATCATTACAGAGCTCCCTGGCCCCAGCAACAAATGGTAGAAAAGAATCTTTCTGCAGTCCTAGTCATACAGAGCCAGTTATCTCTCAAATACTGCTATAAGACATAAATTGAAGCTATGAAATCTTTATAGCAAGATTGAAAACACATAAATAGGGATTTACTTTTGGCAATGTATTCCAAACATTTGACTAGTTAATTCACAAGTTTGACAGAGGGTTTGCAGACTGCTTCAAACACCACATGCTAGCTAGCCTCAAGATTTCAGAAGTAACTCCTGAATACTATTAGGAATTACTTTTACCCTCAACTTCTCACAAGCCACACAATTTCACTATGTTCATGAAAATGGGCACTTATGTGGGGTGGCCCTTCAATGAAGAGCTTTGAATATGTAGAGGTTAGTATCAAACAACAATAAATAGTGCCATGATTTAAAAAAAAAAAATAAAATATCTGTTGCCAGGATACCAACCAAGTCTTGAAACTTGGTGAGGCAGTGGCAGAAATAAGAGCCTTGGGTGGTGGGTCAGTACTTACATCCTGCCTGGCTTTGCATTCCCAAGCAGCCACAAGATTATTTCTTTGTTCCATCCTGAGTGGAATCAAAGATGGCAATCATACACTACCCATACGCTACCCAGTGGGATCCAGAACACTTATTACACAATGTATCTAGCAATTAAGCTGTATTTCTTCAGCATTAGGTGCCAAGCAAAGCTAATTGTGCAAAACCTGTCTCAATGGAATAAATACATGAACACCTGCATCTGTCACACGGATGGTGTTTATTTCAGACAGTTTGGTTTTCAAAGAAAAAAAGAACATTTCAAAGAAAACAAAATTTCCCATAGAAATAAGATTGGCAACTGGAAGCTTCTTTCTCACATTCCTTTTGTTTGAAGACAGACATATTGTCAAAGTATCTTTAGGACAAGCATTCAGTCCTAAAACAATGAAAGGTCAAATTTTTACCAGGACTATTTAAAACCATGTGCCATCATATACTATGTATTTAAGAGCTGAAATTTAATATGTCATTTTGAAAACAAGTCATTCTCAACATTTTTATTCACAGGAATAAGGTTAAAATACAGAAGAGAGAAAAGAAAATTTGGTTCAGGATTAAAAGTCACTTTCAATGAGTTATACCTATCACCAAAGTACACTGTAACTGGATCTTGCAACTGGCCAGTATCATCTTAATAACCTCCTACAATGTACACCACAAAAAAAAAAAAAAAAACCAAACCAACAAACCCTTGTAAACTAAGTTATGCCAGAACACAGTATTGATACTTCATGATTTATTAGTTTGTTTCATAAGTTGAGGACCTGCTGCAATGGGGCGATTTACAAGTTTGCTTTTTTGAAAGGTTTGTTGAATCTGAGTAGAGAAAAATCCTATTAAGAAAAGCTAAACATCAGGATCATTATCACTCTGATAAGTCTGTCCAAAATAAGGTAATAAAGCACTTGAATACACAATAATCAGGCACTATCTTTACAGATGATCCAAGATACTAGCACAGAGTTTCATTAATCGGACAGAATATATATACAGCAAAAAGACCATTGTTTCTGAGGTTCACTGTTTCCAGCATATCTTTAACTGCAACAGTTTACAGTTGTACAGTGAAAAGCAAAACAGATGGTACTTTAGTCTCTTTTGCAACTTCAGGATGTATCACTTCATTGGGTTTGCATGGAAGTTTTTTGTAGCAGAGGCGGGGGGCTACAGGGGTGGCTTCTGTGAGAAGCTGCCAGAAGCTTCCCTCATGTCTGATGGAGCCAATGCCAGCTCTGTTATATTGCTAAGATACACTCCCATTTCATATAAATTTTAGAGAATTAACTTCTTGCTCAAGATCCTTTACCAGTTGTCTCATCAGAAGAAAAAAATCATCTCATAAGTTAGTTTACAGTCAAACATTCGTACCTTAGTTTATATAGATTCATTTAACCACGTCAACATTTTCAAACTGCCCTGTTGGTTCCGTGGTCAGGCATTAGCATCCAAATGTTGCTCAGTTGGATCTGGAAAGATTTTTCCGTGAACATGGTGACAAATTGTTCTTCAGTTTCACTCTGAAAATTTTCATGACATCCCAAAGGAATAATAACCACTATATTCAAATTGAGGCAAGCTCTCATTGCCTGAATACCTGTCATAGCCAAAGGAACATGAGATTTCTGTTTGCTAAAAGAGCGATAAACTTTTGAATCTGCATGGGAAGTTTTCTCCTCTTCTGCCCAGGAAATGACAAGCTAAGAAACAAGAGTTCTTTTACGTGAACAGGTAAAATTTTTTGTGCCTGCTGCTTTCATTTCTATGTATTTCTTAATTCATTTACCAAGGAGAAGAAAAACAGCTGATTAATTTTGATGCTGCTTTCTCTCCTGTAACAGATTTTTTTTTTGCCTCCAGGATATTATCTTCCAAGTTGTCCCTTCCTTCCTGAAAAAGTAGATAGCGAACTATACTTTTGGGAACTCATGAGTCTGATCACCTCTTCATGTGGATCAGATATAATATTTAAATACTGTTTGAAAATGATTAATCTCATTCAAATTTCCTTCCACAAACTTTTTGAAGCAGCATAGAAATATGTTATAGGTATCACTGAAGAGAAAAACTGCCTAGCTGAACAAATTTCTAAACTTTATTAGAAGGCCTTAGTTTACCTGGTTCTGATTACAAGGGGTTTCAAGTTTGAGTGCAGCAATGCTTTACACACTGTAAAACTGTGCCCCTCTAAGTTGTACACATTTAGGGTACTCATGTTTTTCAAGGTATCAGAATGAAATTCCTTGCTGCCTTTTGGGAAAAAGAAGCTTCCGGCTTTAAGAGAGCTATACATGTGCATACTTTTTTAGTGATCACCACATGTGTAGCTTTACCTTTGCCAGTTACTTCCAGAACAGTAACCCAAAATGTTTCTATTCAGAGGAACAGTCAAGGATAGTTGGTTAGGCTTGTCCTTCCCATCCATGTCCTTTCTTCACCTTTCACATTACCAGCCAACCCATGAAGGAAGGCTGTCAAAAAAATAGCATAAGACATCTTTCAGTAATGAAAGTCAACAAAACAATTATGCTCTTTCACTGCATGCAAATGGTGGTCTTGAAACCCCATCATCTCAACAGCAGAAGTTTTGATACTGTCTGTAAAGAATAATTGAATTGGGCACCTTTTCTTCTACTGAATTCTGTAGTACAGACACTGTAAATTTCAGTAATCTGTACCTGTCAAGCATAAAACCATCTAGGAGTCTGCATGTATTAACTTTAAACTGGAGAACTGGTAAATATCTCCTACATCCCAATGCTCTAGGTCCATTTTGCTAAAAATCTAAAGACTTTTAGAGGTTATGCTATTCAAAAAATGAAGCTACAAGTGAGATACTTAGCGAAGATATAGCATGGTAGTTTCTAGGGGATATTTTCTACCAGGTAGATAAAGCTCACTTTCATCATCCCTCTTTTCTTAACACATATTTAAAGGGATTGCCTGCCAAACCCACAACTTTTCTGAAGGCTGAGCAGTTTCTTGGCAGAATTATGCTGACAGTACATTTCCTGTTGTTGAAGCCAGCATGCTAATTTAAGTATCACTACCACTAGTCTCATCCATCTTGAAGGTAAACCTTATATGGACCCAGATTTCCTCCACCCACAGCAGGGACAGCAGAGGACAATATGAAGTAACTGTAGATATTTTTTCACAATAAGAGACTATTCAGTTCGCTGAATAGTATACTGAACTCAATAGTTCACTACTGTTGGAGGTTACAGAAAAGACGTTGTAAGGAAGTAATTAAATTCAGAAATGAGCTTCATTTTTTGCCAGTGTAGTGTTCAAATCAGAAGGAAGAACAGGAGAAGAGTACATTTTGGTTTGGTTTTTTTTTTTTGATTGGTTGATTGGGTTTAGGTTTGGGGTTTTTTGTTGTTGTTTTTGGTGGTTTGTTCGGTTTTGTTTTTTGTGGGATGAAACTGGCAGTAAAACTCTGCTTTTAAGATCAAATTAGCAATATGAATCCCCAAAAGAAAGTATATCATGTTATATACTCTTCATAAGGTATGTCTTTCATATTATACTCTATTTTAGAAACCCATTTATGAGTGCCGTACACTACTTTACATCGTAAGTGATTCTCTATTGGATCAACTGCCAATAAGAAGGTAGCAATAATGTCTAGTTTTCAACTTCCAGTGTTGAAAAAAGGCTTCTTGGGGTTTACTTTCAGAAATTTTTCCCTTGAATAATATTTTTGGATAATTGTTGTTTTATGCAGCTAAGATACCCCAGCTCTGGAGAATCAGGAGAATCTGCTCTGAGATTTTGCCAGGCACAGAGGTGAGGCTGACTGGTCTGTAGTTCCCTGGGTCTTCCACCTTCCCCTTCTTGAAAATAGGGGTTATATTACCCTTGTTCCACTCCTTGGGGACTTCACCTGACTGCCATGATTTTTCAAATATGATGGACAGTGGCTTAGCAACTTCATTCGCCAGCTCCTTCAGGACCCGTGGATGGATTTCATCAGGTCCCATGGACTTGTGCACGTTCAGGTTCTTAATATGGTCTTGAACCCAATCCTCTCCTACAGTGGGCCTAAGGTCTTCATTCATATCAGACACTGCTAGAAATACTATTTTATTAATAATAAAGGTTTACAATTTAGCTGCTTCTCCATTTAATGAGGGAGTTCACTTTTGACAGAGACAGTTGTGATTTACCAGCAATCAGAGGTAAACACATAACTCTTTTATCAGTCTTGCTTCCCAACATCATCTGTCAGGAGAGGAAACCATAGCTTCTCCTCTTTGAGCTCTTCATAGAGCTTCAAAAACTTGAAATAACCAGGACCTTCAATGTTTTCAAGATACTTCCCTAGCCTCTTATATCTAACCATACAAAGCTGCTTCCTGAGCTGAAGACTGATTGTCCCCACTGCCAGCCAGGGAGTGTATTCTGTGTGCTACATCACCTTTTCCTATCAGTATCAGTTCAATCCTAATGAATTAGACTGCAATTATCATTAATTAGACTTAGCTTAAAATCTACTTTAAGCACTGCATCCATTTTTACTTGGGTATTTTTGGCATTCCCTTTATTTAAAATTCTAATGGTGCTCTTCAGAATGTTTTCTGGTATCAATGAATTTTTCAGCCTTGGTATGTGCCCTTTACTTAGCTATGAAATAAGTGTACTCTAGAACAGGTTCAGAAGTTTTCCAAGCAGTAGTCAACATTTGGAAAAAAAAAAAATCAGTTTTATATCCTGTAGTCAAAAATCATACTTCATATATGCTGCTACCGCTTATGCATATTTGTTTTATTTTTTGGCTTAAATCCAAGTAGGTGACATGTATGTTTACCAGAGGCATTTGCAGTAGGTCTGGCAGCAGACTCTTTCCAGTGAGGCTGACAAGAAAATCAAAAGCATTTCAGGGGCAGTGGAAGCATTAATACTCAGGTCTCAGTTTCATAAGCTCCAAAAACAAGCCTTCAAAAGCTTAAAAGACCTCCAGCAGAAGGACAACTAATAGCAAATACAGTGGGAGACCCAACTACTACCTTCTGTTCTGGCCCAAAGGCTCTGAAGAGATTCACATTTCATTGTTTCTGAGCAGGAAAAAAAAGTGGTGAAGATAAGGAAGAGCAAAACTAGGAAGTGCTGCTTTTTTTTTTTTTTTTTTGTTTTGCTTTGTTTTGTTTAAATGCTTCTCATCTAAGAGAAACAGTGAAGACATGAAAAAGAAAATCCAATTATAGATAGCTAGCATGTGACAATTGCGGCACAATAAACTGAGCAGGGAAAACAAGAACAAAAACTCTGATGTGAACAGTAAAAATGGCATGAATCAAATATAGCTTTTTTCTTTTCATTTTTCTATAGATACTGTTCCACAACAATTTATGTGAATGTATATAACACCTGCAATGCACACTAGCACATCTAGAGGTGAACGATATACAATTGTTTCAGACAGTAATTTTTGCATGCTTTCTTGGGATATATCAAAAATGTACACTTTTTTTGCTTCTTTACTAAATGTTTCCATTCCAAGAATGCAGCATAAAACTACATACTTCTGGAAAAAGTTATCTAAATGGATCAAAGTAAAACTGGCACTTGGGTTAATAAGTTATTCAAAATTTCACCATTATTCCATTACTAATAAAAGAAAAGTTGTCCTGACTTTCTGAAATATATATATCACTAAAGAATTTCACTGAAGAGTTTGGACCAATGGAAATCAGGTGGTGGGTTATTTCTGAACTGTTTTAATCAAATTTTGGCTGGGTTTTATTTATTATGTAATTTTTCTTCTAAATACAATAACATTGCTTTTTTTCCCTGAGGAAAAATGTTTTAAAAGTGAGATTAAGGGCTAACAAATGTAACTAGAAAAAACATACACCAAAGATTTCTTCTCTCTCTTTCTACTTCTAAGTACATTTTCACATCATGCAAATTCATTTTAAAGCATATGAGATTTGCATCCACTGTTTATTTGAAGTAACCATACAGCACTTTTTCGCTATTCTATTTTTATGTACACAGAAATTCTCAAATGTGTATGGTGCTTGCTATTTTTAAATCTACCTGTCCATTTCCCCAGAAAGCCCTAAGCTTTGGGCTTTCAGGTTTTTGTTTTGGTTTGGTTTCATTTCTTACCAATACCATTATTTTCTACAAACAGTTGAAATTATATGGAACGGGGCAACTTCTACTTCGCAGCACAATTTTGAAAATCTGGAGCGGCAGGAGCTATTGTTCAGCTACAGGACCAACTTTTTTTTCTATTTTTATAGTGCTAAGGGACAGACTGTAAAGGCATTCAAACATCTGAGCTTGAAAATAGGATGCCTCGTGAAATTTTTCAAATGCATCTAAGCTTACAACTTTTTGGAAGTTACTTAGAAAACTCCATTTTTGCCTAATCCCATTTTCATGCATGACCTTGAACACATCATTCTGTGTGCCTCACGTTCCTCCTCTTTAAAGTGGATACAACAATACAATAGTCCCCTCTCAACTGATAACATCAAAATTCATGGTGAAGTCACTAGGGGCTACTTCATTGTGAGTGACTTCATAGGGTATATCTGCTGCTGTGGAATGAATGAGTATGAGCACCATGCACAGAACAATAATTTTGCCATGTAATTGCATAAAATACTAATGGGAAAACTAGAAAATTGAAGAGATGTGTTCATAGTACATTGTTGTGTCCTCGTCACGTATGAATAGCGCATTTCTATGCATTCCTTCCTGAGGATGTTGCAGGAAGTCAAATGCATTTTAGGTTTACATGTTTCAAACTATTTAATTTTTCTCATTTAAGAAGACACAGTTGCATGTAAAGAACAAATTTCACTTAGTTTGTGCTTCAGTTTTTCTACAGAAATAGCATGGTTGGTCCAGCTCAATGATAAGCTTATATTTTTTTTCTCTTAAACTACAATAGCTCTTGCTTTTCGTTATAAAATGCCAGAAATTTTGAGTCATAAACACACTGTTTTTAGGGGAGCAATGTACAACAGTTAAATCCATTTTCATAGAATTGCAATATGCATAGGAAGAAAACCTATACTAAAACCCAATAGTTGTCACTTGTGCAGAAATAAGTGCATCTGTGATCACAGGTGTATACTAACTTAGAAGCACAGTAAAGATGTTCAGTTGCTTGTCGTCATTTTTATCTACATGGGTGACAGAGAAGTGGCACTGCAATGCTATATTTAAAGTCAAGGTGGCATGCAGAGTTCTTTACACCCTCTTATTTTAAGGTATCTTTTTAGATTGACTAGTTTTGAACCAGTTGCGAAAGGGGTAATCAGATGGCTTACAGAAATATAAAAAAGTCATCACATGCTTTTTTATCCCCCTTATATGTTCTGTAACTCACATCAATCATTTCCTACAAAGAACTTATTCCTGCAGTTGTTTTGCAAAAATGAAGTGAACGACCAGCATGAAGGCAATAAAGGTGGACTTTTCTGAAGGATTCATTTGCACAATCTGTCTCAAAGAGAAAAAAAAAAAAAAGTTTCATACTTGCATGACCTAATGGGAATGAACTGCATGAACAAAGTCTGGTTCCTGTGAAAGTTCTGTGAGAAAGTTTGTCACTCCCAGGCCACAGAGCCACCAATGTGGATGGACGTGGCTGCTGTGGGAGATCCTGGACCCCAAGATCAGCAGGTCACATTTAAGAGGATGAGCAGAAATACATGAAAAACTCTGAGAAATCTCTGCTTAAAATTTTCTTCTTCAGAAGCCTATTTGTTTCTCTGGTTGCTACTTCTTTATTTCCAGTAGCATAGTATATGCCTTTCGAAAGATCAGAGTAGAAATAAGAGACCCTGAGCAGAAAGGAGGGGGTTCAGTAGTGAGGCTGTAGTCTGTGCATATGACTATAGACTCACATTCATTTTTTTTCTGAGCATGTGTTCCCAAATTACTTAATCATCCCACCACAAGGCTGATTCTTAAATGTTTTTGTCCTGACTATTGTAATAGTGCTTAAATGGCAAGTCTTTCAGAAAACAGCCTGATTCTCATTGCATAGCAAATGCTTTTATCTTATATCCATTATTATAGAAATAAACTCAAGATGAAATTCATGATAAGTTAAAAAGTCTCCACTTTCATCCTAAAGCTACTATTATGTAGAAATAAATATTGTTCAATTACATTAGACTAACTGGAAAATCACAGCATGTAATTGATATTTTGATACAGTTGTCTGAGTCCTGTCAAACCAGCCTGCGCTTCAGACATTTGCATCTTATTCAGAGAAACAGGAAAGATGCTGATTGTGTTTAAGCTTACAGTCAAACTTTTTTATTGCCCCAGGCTAATAACTTTATTAGGCTCTTTGTTTGAAAGCTTTATTATTTTCAAAGAAAATGCTGTGGACCAAGTAAGTTATTTGTTAAACAGAGAAAGACAATTGGAAGCTTACTTTGTCCTGTCATTGTAAAACCCTGGTTTTCCTTCAAAAAGAACAAAACCACTTTTTTTATTATTATTAAAATTAAGAATGTAACTATTCTTAACTAAATAATTTAAATAGAATTTGTATGCAATCATACACATTTCTGTACTGCAAAGTATGTAATTTCATGTTAAACTGAAAGCTCATTTCAAGAAATAATTCTTAATAGCACTAATCCACTAGAAAGAGCAATTGATAGGTATTTAATCTCATTTAACTTTAGAGAAAATAAAGTATTGGATTTCTTATATCAGTAAAAGGTTAAAGTTAAAATGACAGTAATTCAATGATTGATAGCTAAAGACCTGGTACCAATAATCCGTATTATCCTTTTAAGAAATTGATTGGATGAAATGGATGCAAATGTCAGGTAGAGAAAATTCCAACAATTTCTTTACTGAGATTCTGCTTTTATTTGCTTTCTTGATCTAAACCAAGAATAACCCCAGCAAAGGGAATTAAAATATTCTTCTTGCCAGGAGCATAAGAACAAGAATCTCACCATTTTCCTTATACTATGCAAGAAGTGGGCACTAGTTTTGGGGATGTTCTCCATTATCGCCACACAGCTGCTATGAAAGTACTTCTGGAGTGATCATGTTGACTGTCTCAGGGCCAGATTCAACATGATTTTTCTAACAGCCTGAGGTAATGCTGGACTTAGAAGCAGAAAATGGCACAAGACCAGGAGGAAAAAGAGGGTTAATGTGACTGAGCTGACCAAAATTTATAGAGAGCTTCTGGTCATTGATCAGGGTGACACTTCAAGCATTTCTTACTCCACAAAGGGTAGTCCTCCACTGGCTTGCCCTAGAGTCTTCTTTAAGTCTCTCACAGAGACCAAATAAAGTTTGCCTCTCACATCCGTATGTACAAAACCCTGCTTCTATGTTACACCTAAAAGCCAGAGAGTGCTAATCTCTCTAAATCCTGTTAGAAAGATAAACCCCTAAATCTCCACTGTCTCTAGCATCAAGCAACAGCATTTGCTATTGTCTTTGTGCTGTTACTTTCAAGCCTTGACTTGAATAAGTTAAATCTACCTAATAAACACTTGCTATATGCTATATGCTATACGCTATATGCTATACGTCCATTTCATGCATCATTTCCTCAATGAAAATTAATAAAGACTACTATATATTACTACCTCTTCATTAATTTTAATTTGATGTGGAAAACCATCTATGCTTTCCTCTGCATGGAGCATGTTCCCTATCAAGATCTGAAACTAGCACCTCAGTGTATAATATTTCTTACATACACTTCTACAAGTATATACAAATAGTAAACATAAATACATAATTATATAAGTGTTTATAAGGAATATACATTTATATGCTTACGTACTTAGTATATACTTACAAGTATAAATATCTGTACACTTATATGTCTATATACTTGTATCTATACTTAAATATTTCTTATATATAATAATTTCCTATTTCATACATATTCTGGTACACTCTTTGGTGATTTTAGCCTAGAATGGCCATGTACACTGAACTACATATCAACACTAGGCATATTAAAAAATAGGAAGCAACAGGCGAATACCCAGTTATTAAAGCATCAATAACCGAGCTACTGATCTGTTGTGTTGTCCTAAACTATCCTGTGCTGAAAATATAGTCAATAGTGCACAGATACACCAGATTTTTCTAACTTTCTGCACAACACTGAGAGTGCAAGGGCACACCATCACAGATCGTACAGCACCAGCTCATTTGAAATCCTTGCTTAGTTCATACTAGAACCCAGGTTTTAACCGTGGATTAGGTATGTATATCTGAGAGCAAGGATTTTTTCCTCTCTTGTTATGTTTCAAGAAGAAGCCAGACTGGTTCACAGATGGGATTTCTAGACACGGTGACACAGAAACATATTGACCGAGTTCACATTGAACTATTACTCTCTGACATGGATGCTGCTGCAGCAAGTGGATTTCCTACCCGCTCTAAGGTTTCTGCTAAGAAATCTAATCAGCATTTCCTACAATGTGAGAAAAAGACCAAGAAATCTATGAGGAAAAACAATCTGCAGAAAAAAAATGTATCAATAAAAAAAACTGTAGTAAGGTTTGTGAGGAGAAACTGTATTGTGAACTTTTATATCCTTACAGTGCTAAAACACTATTACTGCTTTAAACTGTACCATTTTTCAAACTGCTATCAGGAAGGAAAGGTACGAGAACTGCACGATAAGATTTTCTTTTCCCTTGTGGCAGAACCAGTGTTGCTGTGGTCACACAGTAGTGTCACTTGGAGGAATGGTAGAAGTATTCTAATAAAAAAGTTCAATAGGGGTTATTTCAGTGCAGGGGTTCACTATCGATATAACTGTCAACCAGTGGTAATTTTCTCCCTACCTTTCTTCACCAAAAGGAGGTTGTTTTTAAAGGCATGTTATTGATTTGTAAGCAATCTAAACATTTTGCTTGTAAGTAAATGTTTAATACTTTTGAAAAGTAAAGGATACATTATTCTAATATAATATTGTCAGATAAACTAATTTGCCACAACTGCATAAGTAACTGATTGTTAATTACAAGTGATGCTTTTGTTTAAGTAGCATTTTCATGCTTTAAATGACTTGGTTTGAAATAGATAGTTCTGCTTTAGCTTAAAGGTATTTTGAAGTCTTAATTCAATTTACCAGCCAGAAACTGACAAACAACAATTTAAAACTTGACCAGGAGTAAATCCTCCAGACTGTGGTTCGAGAACTTCAGCCCTGTGGGTCTGACAGTGTTTATAATTTATCAAAAGCCATTTTTATGTTCTAGGGCGGTTTGCAAATTGTGAGCTCTGTCTTCTTTAGAACTCCCAGTTCCTGTCTTGTTATTTATTAATCACCATTAACAGTGCTTTGCCAGAGTCTAAATTTCATTATATAGCAGTGCCATGATGTCTGAGTGATCATGAACTTTGCATTGTGCTGTTTACAAGGAAAGGTAATTGTACACCAATATAATGTTCATTAGTAAAACCTTTCTCTTTTTTTTTTTTTTTAATTCTCCCTGCACTAAACAATAAGATTTTGAAGACAAAGACACAAGAAAATTTTATTAACTTTCCTAACTTGCAGCCACTCCTAACTGCTACTGACAAAACTAATGTTCCATTCAAAATAAATTTAAAGGAGGAAAAAAAAAAGCACCACAGTATTTCAGATTAAATGTAAAGTAAGAACCTCAATTCTTTCTACATTATGACTGTTGTGTTCCAAGATGAGATTTAAAACCTACTTTTCAAAGTGGTTGGAACACTAGTCTTGTAGTGCAAAAATAAGAAAGTCATGATTTTCAACAATATGTTTGGATTAAGGAGCACACTTTAAAATAAAAATAATGCAAATATTGTGAGAATTTGAAGTTGAACTGCTTAGACAATAGATTACTACTGGCATTATAAATCACATAGACAGACTTGAAGTTTCAGCCATTTTTTACAGATGTAAAATCCAGTATTTTCAGAAATGACTACTGACTTTTGGATTTCCTATTGGAGTTCTCATCACAGGCATGATGTATAAATAAGCATAGTCATTGCTTCCTGAAAAACATCTCTTTATGCCTAACACAAACTGATGCTATCATTAGCAACTTCTGAGCATTTTAGTTAAGAAATACTGCAACCTTTTAAGAACGAGAGTTTTGTTAGCAATGCAGTTCTGCTTAGATTGACAATTGTTCATTGCCGATGTACAGACATTATTAAAGAGAATGACATGGCTTTGTAAAATCCAAACAACTAACAGAATCATTATGTAAGATCTCCTGAAATGTAATTGTTTCAAGTATTTAAAACTAAAAACCCCTGTATCTAGCAATTAATGAAAAATGAGACTATGACCCAACGTTCTCTGTGATTAGATGTTAAGAACTATAATAAAATTGAAGTCATATGTGTGTACCATATGCATAAAAGAGCTTCCAGGGTTTTGCAAGCTCCTAAATTATAATGCTGTACCAGTGGTCTATGGATAGCAACACAAATTCTCACTGAAGACAGTTCAGTCCTCTAATTGTTCACAAAAGTGAAAGTAATGAAGATGATAACATAAACTATAATAAAATGCAAGGTGTATTTATTGGAGCTTATATGCCCATCTAAGACTTAGTTATCGTTGGCTACAATGGCTGAATAGGAACTAGATATAGAACTTAAGCTTCTCTCTCTTGAAAAACTCTGCACTAAAGTGCATCCTGGAAGATGCCAGTTTCCAATGGATGCACTATTTTTTGTTTGATCTTTTTAATGAGGTCATAAAAAATGAAATTTGCTTAAATATATAAACTTGAGTTCATTAATATCCTGAAGAAGGTGTATGCTTATAATTTGGAGGTATTGCTGATGGTGTAAAGAATGAGATAATACTGTAAGAATAATTAGACCCTGCTTCCTAGTAGAAAAAGAAATAAAATTCTTAGTACAAAATTTCAAAATCATGAACTAATGGAATAATAATGAGGAACTCTACTGTATAGAAATACATCATTAGTCAAAGTTTTTTTAGTCATAGAATCATTATAAGCAACAACATCGAAAAAATATGGGAAAAATGATGCTAAGATTTGTCATACAAAGAATCTGCAGTAGAGAAAAGCAGTAGATAATTACACAAAACACAGAGAACGTACCTATTAGTACATTCTGTGTGGTTCTGATTGATTATCTATGTTCAAAACCAGGTTCACTTGCAACAAGTGTAGTAATTGGCTGCTAGAATGATCAGGGAAGAAGCATCTATTTTAAGAGAAAATTAAAAATCTCATCCGGTTCAGCACAAAAATCACTGAGAAAGATATTGAGTCTCTCTAACTGTGGGAGTAATAAGAAAAAGGGGGCAGGAATTTTGTAATTATTCAAATTTGACAGGATGTGTTTTAGGAGCCTAGTGGAAATGATTAGAAATACCCACTGTCTGGGTTCTTTCAGATATTCCACATGTGAAGAGTATAATGTTTAATACCAGGTTTGCTTACTTGAAGTTATCTGATATTACATGGCATTTTGATTGAGGAGAATGATACACTAATTACTTAAATCTGAACATTAGTCCAAACCACACTTAGCAGGGCATAGCAATGCCTTTATTGGTAACACAGGTTTCAACAGAAAATAAAAACAAAATTTTCTAACCTATGACTGAGTGGAGCCTGAATCATTGAATGAAATAATAAAAGGAAATAGTTTAAGTTACTTCAAGATGCAGTTTGCCCATTTTAGGGAAGGAATTTTATAACAGGACAGGAGTAATCTCAAATGCGGACTATTAAAACTGGGAGAAGAGTAGGAGGACAATTTACTTTAATCTCAAAGGGGTGGCAGGAAAATTCACTACTGTTTCCTAATTGTTTATTTGCACTATATATTTAATGCAACAACTCTGTGCTTTAGAATTCTAGCTGATCAACTGCAGAAGGGCTCCCCCACCAGTGCACAGGCTAGGAATTTATTTTCTTTGTTGTTATTTTTTGCTTATCCTTGTGATTTGTACCAGTTCTGAAGTCTGTAACTCAGACCTGGCGTTTGCTACTTGTGTTTATGTGTTCTGTAGTCTTTAGTGAAGTCAGCGCATGTGAATTAACTATTCTACAGGCTGTTGGGCCTATAGGTCTAGCAGCCTGCAGCCAGGGGCCCTACGAAACCCTGCCTAAAAATCTTTTGGAATATTAGAAAAATATCCCTGGAGAAGTGAACGTTCCTTATTTATTGAAACATTAAGTTTTATGCAGAAAAAATATTAGTAGGCCTATTTATATTAAGATGATATTTGAGAAATAAAATTTTTCCTGTCAATATACTGGAAAGAATTTTAGCAGCCTTTTATTTATTTACCTTAGTAATTGCATCTGCACTCAAGACTATGGCACACGAAGATGATAAAAGCAATTGAAAAACATAATTGTGTGTGTCTAAATGGGAGGAAAAGAGGGAATTTTCCTACCAAATATTTGCATGTGGCTGATGACAGAGAATCGCAGGAGAAGGGGGGCAGGAGAGAGTACAAGTCAGCTTGCTGTGTTATCTTTAAAATTCTGATTCCACCTAGTCATTCTTTCTGATCTATATTCATGGCATTTTCAGAGACCTAACATGTCAGAATGATGGGTCTCAACCTTGTTTCAGGATGACTCATCAATCTGCTTGTGAGCACTGTAGCCTGACCTGACAGAGTTCCAGCAATTCTTCAGGCCTTGTGATTCCTGCTGCAGAAGGCAATTCTGAGCTCAGAGCACAGTGATGGACAAGATATGCTTTCAAAGTTGCTTCTCAGATTGCCAGCAAGAGCTGTCCCAGGAGTATCTGTTGAAGGTTTTGCCAATCTATGTTTTTCTGAATGTTAACAGCATTTTTACAGCTGATTTTATTTTTTTATTTTCTCTGCTGCCTAGTATATAACCTCTTGCTATTTATTATATTTGTTTTTCTGAAGGCAATAACATAAGACAGGGCAGGTGTATTCTTCTTCTCAGTATGAACCTAAAAATACCTTTTCTTTGTATAATATAAAGATTGCTTTCTCTTAGTCAGGACTTAAACATTTTGGTGCTTGGGTGCCAGGGTAGGGAAGTAGGCAAGAGCTAGCTGAATATTTCCTCCTAAGGTACTGGGGTTGCACATCATTAACTCCAGACATACTCCATCACTCTGTGCAGTGAAATTCACTGAGACTAAAGCAAAATGCAAGAATTCAAGACCTTGAATTTTTATCATCCATGTAATTCTAAGAATGTCCCATTTTTGTAAAGTACACTGAGTACTGATTCAAAAAGAAATAAAATTATTCCAGAGAGTAAAAGAACATTATACAGAAAATATCTGAGTATGCAGCACAGTTCTTAGTATTACTCTTAGTATTTATAGCACACCATCTCAAAGGACAGAAATTGAGGGATCGTTTTAAAGGAAGCACTTCTAAAAACTAGAAGATATTCATTGAATACATTCAAGAGTTACTGTAGTACTGAAGCAACACAATTTCAAAACAAATTTAGTCCTTGAGCACAAAGTTATTGATGTTGTATAAAATAACTGCACAGAATATGTATGCTTTTAACCAAAAGATGTGATTTTAAGATGACAATACATAAAGAAAACATGACAACAAAATTCTGCTCCAGGAAAATGAATGCAAATGAGAGTTCTCATCTTACCTTTACTTATTAAACAAACAAAATTTAATTTTATTTTATAATAATAATATTTTTTAGAGATATATCTGTTTTTTCAATGTCATTGACAACATTGAGATTCAATATTGAGGTATGTGACATATCATATGCATCCTAAGCTAATTTGTTGACAAATATTTAACTCTAAAATATTTACTACTGTATGGTAAATTCAAACTAAGATATAATACTCAAATGCCAAATATTTCTTTTTTAGGCAGGAGATTTGTTTTCAGTTCTCAAATAAACTAACTTGCCTCAGGTTTCTACTGTGACTTCTCTGGGAGATTCAAAACCAGATTGTGTTTCACCCTTATTTAATTGGATGTCAGAAGAAAGTTTTCTATATGTGCCCATACAACACTACTGGGATCACCTGCATACATTGCTTTTTCACTCTTGCTTCAGGAGAAGCAGTAGTTAAAAGTGGAGAACTATGAGGATGTGGCTAAAAGCACTACAGATATTTTGTAGAAAACTCAAATGCTTTCAAAAACTTTCAAAACTCAAAACACACCTTTTGTGTTTTGAAAGCCTGGGCTATCTTCATGCAAAAGTGTTAACTGACAAAATTGAAACTCTTCAGGTAGTTCCGAAGAAGTTAGGTTCTGTTAATTGAAGTCACCATTAATGACAACAGAGAAATGATTGAACAGTTACAGAGGGATCCAATAATTTGAAGACATCTTTCAGAGGTGACACGGTCAAATAATTTACAATCAATCAAGTCTGAATAACTTCATTTTACTCCTTCTCTAGTTATGTCATCTGCTGGGAACTTTGCTGGACTATTTTAACATTGGAACTCTAATGATGATTCCTATGACATCCTTAAAGTTTCTCAGATAAATGTTTACATGAGAAAGCTTAATGTCAAGTGAAACAAACCAAAACAAACAACCAGAAAATTGGACTATAAAAAAAGCTTTCTAGAATATGGACCTTCAGGAAAAAAAGTTTAGAAGGTGAACTGCCTTCACTCGAATGGATCAGAGAACAAACTGCAAATAAGGAAGTGCAACAAAGCTTATGAAAATATACATGCATATGGATATATATGTATGCTTATTTATATGCATATATATCATTGACCCTGGTCAGCAGCTAAGCACTTCCCCAGCCATATGGTCTCTCCCCACCTCAGGAAGGATGGGGAAGAAAATCAGAAGAGCAAAAGTGAGAAAACTTATAAGTTCAGATAGAAGCATTTTAATACGTGAAGAAAAGCTGTGCATGAAAGCAAAGCAAAGTAAGGAATTTATTCACTCCTTCCCATCAGGAGGCAGCAACAAATGTTCCAGCTTCCTCCTACTTTCCCTGAGCTTTTATTATTAAGCACAACATTATATGGTATTGAATAACCCTCGGGTCAATTCTGGTCATCTATTTTTTGAAAGTGTAACCTGATTTCCAATAAAAGAGTGAAAAGCCCCAACATTTTAAACTATTGCATGAAATCAACCGTAGTTTTTCCAAGTAACTATTGGATAATATTTTTTTGTTGCTTGTCAAAAAATACAGTAACATTCCCTGCAGTTGTTAAACATTTTTTCTGTATATGTTAAACCCCTTAGTTGATATGAACCTATTAATATACAAATATATTTTAGACATGTAAGTATCTGACAACTTCCAATATGTATTACTTTTTCATCTTAAATAGCTTTTCCTTCAGCATTGTGCTTTAGAATGAACTCTGAAAAATCAATAATTATTCTCTTCAATGATTTAATCCATTGAATCAAGACTTAAATTTTTTTATAAAAGATATTGATTTAAATATAAGGACAAATGTTAGCAAGACAGCTATTATCTCAGGAAATATTGATCATTTTCTACCTCTAACATGTCTTATGCCAGTTTTTACATACTTAGCTATTTTGAAGGGGGCAGGGGAATAAGAGGTGGTTGTGCATTCTGAAAGGCTCACAACGGATATGAAAGATAAGATCATCAGGTGTACAGCAAGAAGTTTTCCCTAGGACACAATAAACATCTCTTTCTTTTAACTCTTTCCAGGTGTGACTGGTGTAAATTAGGATAGAAGCTTTAACCACAGAGATGAAAAATCATGAATGATATGTGGGAATTTTATCAAAAGCTCTGTTGAAGTGTTAAAGTATTGATTTTCTTCAAAGCTTCCTGAAACATTAGTATTAATCTGTGACTGTTCTGGAGGATTTAGAATGTGCTGAAGATAGATAATGAACAATATGTTTAGATTTAAGCATAACCAAATCAATCAAAAATTTTTAGAGCTAGCGTATTCAGAAACTAATGCAGTCTGACCAAAACTTGCCGAACATATTTATGTATTATGTCTTACTATTCTGTGCTAGGAAAAAAGCAAAGAAAAACAAAAAACAATGAAAAAACATTCACTAAGAATAAAATAACTTTTGTACTACTACTGCACAGTAATATCTGAGGTGTCTGAATACTTCTTTGGATCTGAACCTACACACCTAACTCCAACCTCAGGAACACTTAATTAAATTATTATTTTTTTTTAAAGTAAACAAGGAAACTATGGAGATGAAGATTAAAACAGTACCTAAATGTGTTCTGCACACATATGTCTCTATCCATGAAAGTAAACGTAGTAAAATTGAAAATCCAGTGCCTTAAATCCATGTAATCTGGTTCCTAAATTTACCTTTGTGTACATGACAGTACGCAAGTAAGATAAAAACCTGACCACAACATTAATGCCAGAGCACCAATTTAACATGATGAGGCTCAAAGTAAGGGCTTTTATATTTCACATTTCCATGAGAGATGACAAGTATTACATAAATAATTAAGACATTAGTTTACAGTTCTGTAATGCTTTCCAATACCTTTTTGTAAGGTAAAATATCTAATTTGAAATTTAGTTAATCTTTCCCCATCAAAGGATTCTTTCATTTGTTTGTTTAGATAGGGGAATTGTCATAGAGTTAGTCCAAACTGAAAATTACGAAGAAGCTGTCTGCAATCAAATTCATTTTTTTTTAATACTCTTTTCCTGGTGGGGTAGAGTTAGTACAGATTTTGTATACTGCTGTATGTCTAAACTTATCTCTGTATGGCAAAGTTTTGACATGCTGTCCATAGCATTATAGGGTAAAACCTAGCACTTCTTTTCTGTAAACAAGTAGATATCTCAGTGACTGTTTGTTTGTTTGTTTAGTTTGTAGTGAATTTAAACTTCATGCACCAGTACTGCTGTTTTCAATCTGTTTGATAAAGTCTGATGGGAGAAGGAGACACTTGGTAATTCACAAAACTGCTTGAAGACTTACTAAGATGTTGAATTATGCAGAATTATGGATCAAGCCTTGAGAACTGATATGGGGAAGGTGTCAGCCTTCCTGACAGGCTATAGAAATAAACTGAACAATGTAGCTAAGCTAATTGGTAAATACACAAGTGTTTGTTTAGTTTAGGTTGGGATAGGTTTTTGTTTGGAGAAAACAGGGCTTTGAAGTGTTAAAACTACTGTGATGCCTCAATATTTCACAAAGCCCCCATGCTGTCTTAGTCCATGCCAGACAGCTTGTGAATGCTGGTCACAGGAGGCTTTTTCCATATTACCTGTGTTTCCATTCAAAATGAAAATCTAACTACAGGAGTTTTCATACAGGATATGAGGTTTTTTTGTTCCCTTAGTGTTATCTACTACTACTAAAGAATGCTTATACCTTTTGGGGATGCCTGGGTGAAACCCTCATCTATTCAAACAGTAATCAGCACCAGCTAGTGATCATCTAAACACTTAAATTAACAATTCTTTTTATCACTTCTTCCTGTTAGGAGAACACTTCCTCATCTAGTAGGTATGATTTGTCTTTCTTTTTATAGCTGGTTTGTTGTTATTTTTTTTAATGTCAATCTGCAAGTACATGAATATATAAGTATTTTGTATAACCTTAGATGGCTATAATCCTTCAAACCTTAATTCTCCTTACAAAATAGCTAAGTAATCGATAGCTGTGAACTACAACAGTGCCATTAACTAGTTGTACTAAAACTTGATAAACTTTCTTTTTAAAAGTATGCGTTTTATTGTTTCAGGTTTCAGTAACATTTGTTTAAGACAGAGTATGTGTTTTGTTTCCTTGCAGCCTGTTGAGAAACATTGTAGAAAGCTTTTTTTTTGTGTGCAAGTATCACAGCTGCTGGCAGCCAGTTGCAATAAAATTAGTATTCGAGCTGAAATCTGGCAACTGGGAGTCCCTTGACAGTATTTTCCAGCTACAGACTTCGTAGCTTGTCCTCCCATGCATTGTGAGAGAAGAAACATCACTCTCGCTTTCAAATAGCTGCTGTGTTAAAAGCCAGAAGTATTTCACCCAGCACTGAAATCTAGCAGAGTTCATCACTCTTACTGAGATGCCTCTTGCTGAATCTCCATTAAAGTACCTGGGAGGGCACAGGCTGCAGGGTCAAGCATGGATATGTTACCTGGATCTATGAAGACCACTGTGCTTAAATCAGTGTTACAGCTAGTACTGGATGTGTATAACTAATTAAAACCAAAGAAAAAAGAAATAGTAGGGATTGTAAAGCACTCGAAAAGCCTTCTGAATCCCTTTAAGTTTAGAATTTGATCACTAAGTCCATGAAGCAAAGTTTTATATACTTGCTGTTAAAAAGCTCTGTGCAGGTCTAAGTAATTCCTCATAGTGAATTATTATTTGGTGGAAAAAACCATATAACGATCTCACTAAAGTAAGTGACCCACTCACTTATTCTTGTTTCACGGATGTGTAGTATCTCATGAAGGCTAATGTTTTGAATTTTTTTTGTCTTTTGATTTTTCAAAATGACATACATCTGCCATTAATCCCCTCCCCGTCGTCCGCCCCACCCCACCTTTTCCAAGATTTTTTTTTTTTTTTTCTTTGGCAAAATGACAAGCTTACATCAGAAGGGGTGAACTAAAGCTTTCCATCCATCTATTTGCTTTCTGGTGAGTAAACTGCTCTGATTTCATTCATGACAAGGGCTCATCTTCTAGTATTCTAGAAATATACCTGTTAATTACTTTACCTTCACTGGTGAATGGTATCTGACTAAGTCAGTAGCACAAATTAATCTGACAAATGTCTTCAAATACATAATGGTTTTGGAAACTAGCTCATTCAGAGACTATGCAAGGTCAACTCCAATGTAATACATGGCTAAAGCCAATTAAAAAAATGTAAACATGCCAAAACAGCAAATAGTAAGCTACCATTCTGAGCATCTGCTGGGTTTTTTTGAATGAAAGATGACGAAAATACAAGGTGAGAATAGGCATAAGAAAAAAAAATGGATTTTTAAGAGAGAGAAAACCATTCTGTTTTGTGTATGCTGGTGTGTCCATCAGACACATGTTCCATGTAGATGTAGACTCCTAGAGAAGAATAAAGTGCACCTGCTGCACTTCTGAAGTGCAGAAGTCTTTGACACATAGATAAACACTTTCTGCCTTGACTGACTTTGTGGTTGAAAAAGATAGCAGGAGAAACTCAATTGTCTACTATGCAAAAAGCCAAGCCTTGTATGTTTCCTGAGTTACGGAGGCTCACTATGCATAAGTATAGAACTCCTGTGCTCAGGAGATTTCAGCATGTTCCTAAGTACTTCTAAGGGGTAAAGACCACAGTATAGTTATTTAATGCTGAAGGAAATATATAAACCTAGGCTTCTTAAATGATACTTTTTCTGATGTTAAATGGTTTTTCCGTTCTAAGTTCTTCTTGAGAAATTGTCAAACCTCCTATAATTTCTAAGAAACTTCTGAAGTATAACAACAAAAGAATTCATGGAAGAGCTGAGAGTTTGAAATAAAAATAATGCGATGCAGATTTAAAATTTGGCTTTGTAGTTCTGATCAGTATTGTCAAAACTGTACAAAATGTTGGGTTTTTTTTCCCCACATCATTCTGTAGAATATCTAAAAGATTAAAGATGTTGCAAAATAAGCTTTCAAACTAAGTAGTTAAAGGAACACATAACAGAAAAAGTTCTAATGACTTAAGCTTAACAATCTTATGAAATCCAGTAAAGACAATAGATCAGATGTTATTAAATGTAATGTTATAATGCTAAATACTTTGTTCCAATGGGAAACTATTTGGGTAGCTCTGAAACTATGACTACCAAAGAAGTTAGTGATATCCTTGGCACTTTCTGAATTCTTTCGATGACGGTAAAGTGTATATGTAAAGAATATGTGAACAAAACTAGGGTGCCAGCAGAAGGTACATTAAACCTCCTTAACCCTGAGTCTCGCACTGATGGCTGCTGGCATGGCTAGTGATGCCCAATCAGCCAGGGCTATTCTGGCACTCAGACAGGATAGAAATAGTGATGATCGAAATTATTATATTCCATTATGAATTGTATCTTACAAAACCAATTCTTGAAAATTTAATCAATTGCAACTGGGGTTGATTCCTTACTAAGGGGATCACTTAGGAGGTTTTCTATCAGGCCCAGAGATAGTTAGCTTAATAAGCTCAGATTTTTTACAATTTTTCTGCTAGTTAGAAATCCACACAGGAATCAGTACTCTCTCAGGGTCTTTGAGTATGTCTGATTTAAGAATAAATTGTAACAATTGTGTTCTTTCTACCACAGTGCAGCACCCCCCTCAGTGCAGCACCCCCCTCACCCTGTCCTGTGAGTGTATACACACACATATGTATCTATACAGTGTGTACACATATATATGTATCCTCTCTATATACGATATACACATCGTATATACACAATGACCTGAATGTCAGTAAAGCAAGCAGAAAGAAAGGGGGAAGGTAGCTGAGCCTAGGGTGTTTGAAAAGGTGGTATTATTAAAAAATAAATATATATACATATACATATGTATAGGTCTGTTGAGCTTGTGCTGCTGAACGAGAACATACTGGAAAAAAAAAAAGAGACACAAAAGGTAACTCAAGGAACCATCTTTTAGGAAGTGATTCAAGAAAAAGTAATATATAACTAATAACAGATGCAAACATCTACTTTGTTATCCAGTATAGAAGAGGAAAGGAAGCAGCAGCATATTCAAATAAAACATTTTTGTTTGATATCAGCCTAAAAGAAACACATTTCACAATATTTCACAGTAAATAATTTAAAATGTTGGGGCTGATATTAGGCCTCATACAGGCATGGGTGCACTCTAAAAAAAAAGTGTTAAAAGAAAAAACCTTTTTTTGGAGCCTGTTACAGAAAGCTGGTATGTACTATTTCAGTTTCCACTGAGATTCACAGTAAACTACCCAGTTTCATGGCTTTTCTCAGTATCTCCATAACCTTTTACCCATAAAGACCTCAATTAAAACTCATTTCTGAATGTCTGCAAGAATTACCTTAAGCTAAAAATATTTCTTATACACAAAGAAGAATGTGGTTAATTCCATCCCTCTCTCACCCCCATATTTTAAAATCTTTTCAGGTAATACTTAACTTTTAAAAGCAAGTATCTCTTCTTGCACCACACGTTGTTCCATTGCTTTGGTGCCAGTGGTAGGTGGCCACCTTTACAAAGCACTGAATATGTAATACATTTGTGTTATTCACACAATCACTTTTAATGAGCTGGCTCTGGGCCAATAGTATCAGTGTCTCTGTTCGTGCAGTGTCTCTGTGGTGTATATGATGACATAATTGTTTCTTGACTAATAAGCTAAAATGTGAACCACATGGGCTATGGAAATCTAATTAAGAAGCTAAGTGGTCGTTCTGACCATGAATTGAAGATGCCACCATACAGAAACCAAAGATCTGAAACACATGGTAGTGACATGCTCTCCACCTTGAACAGTGAAAAGAGCGTGCTGCTGACAGATGAAAGTGCTTCTGGGAGACTGTTACAGAAGAGCAATATAGGATTAATACTGTATGTCTCTTTAACAAAGAAGCAATTTATCAGTGACTGTGACAAGATAAACTCAAATTTTACAACTGTTTGCATGCTATTCAGGGTAAATGAGTAAGTTAAGCAAAATAAAGAAAACAGCTATTTTAAAATGTGAAACAGGCATCATGAAACACTGAATTGCTATCAGTGTAACTCATATGTATATGCAATTTAGGCCTGCTAAGTTATTGGAGACTTTTGGATTGTATAAGCTTTTTCAAGCGTTATGAATAATATAAAGTGAAGATGCAGTTGGATATTTAAGATGCATTATTCTTTTTTTTTTTTTAACTTAAAGCTTTTGTTTCACTTAACAGTACACAAGAACTACCTTTTCTTGTACCTTCTTGGTGTTTTACAAGAGATTAGCACTGATTATTAAGAGGTGCACACCAATTGCTTTCTCTTGCATATTTGTTAACTTCTGAACAAATATTGGCAATGTTTAATTAGAACACAAATACCACCTCTTTTTTTTTTTTTTTTCTTTTCTTAAGACAGTGCATTCAAAGCTACTATGTTGCTTTTGCAGCTAGTTCTTTTGATTGGCAAACAGCAAAAAATCAGGTTGCCTGCCTGTTGCGGAAGTCCAAGCTGAAAGCAAAGAACAAACTTTGGAGATTGTGTCAGTTTCTGGATCTAAGAGTGTGACGAATCCTAACTATTAAGTATGCTGTCTAACAGCCTGCACAGAATCTTTCTGCAGTTTCTAACAAGGGAGACCGGGCAGAAAGGATTCCCCAGTGGGCATTGCCCAGTTTCATGCAAAATCAGCTGCTCTTGTAGGGAGAAGTGGTACAGAGTGGCATACTCTGCCGAAAGTTTACCTATAAGACTGCACACAAAGGACAAGACTGTTTTTAGTCCTGGTCTCTCCAAAGAGGTGTGATAGCTAGAAACTGAGTTTCCTATCACAGGGGAATTTTAAACAAGTCTTCATTTATATTTCCAAATGAAAAATATAATCTGTTTGTTTTAATTTAAAGGGAGGAGGAGAAAAACAGTGAGCGGACAGTCTGGGGCATCATTTCTATGTGTCATTCTTTTTGAATAGAGTATCTTCTTCAGTGGCTAGGGACCTTACAATACACTGCTGCATCTCCGACCACAGAAGAGTTTTGACAGTGGTATCATTCAACAGGATTTTGCTACACATAGAGAAATGGAAGTGTAAGGAACTCCCACAGAATACTTATTCTGACATTTTTGACAAAACTTGGTTGGAAAACTTTTTTCAGTAGTGTTGAGGTATTGAGGTTTTTATAACTAGATGTAACTTTGTGGAAACTCCTTGGTTTGTTCTATAACCTACTCATTCTAGCACTAATAAATACCATGTTATCTGGAGATTCAACACCATGAATTCAACACCTTGCCTGCTTGCCTGCACTGTAAATCTCTGACCTAACTCTGCTTTTTTTAATTTCTTGATACAGATCTGATATGGCAGGTTTTCATTTTACACTCTTTATCACCATCAGATCATTCTGCTACCATTGCAATTATTCTGCTATAACAACTAGTAAGCCAGAATAAATATTTAATTGCAAACACAAACAGCATGAGACCTTAATGTAGTTCCATCAAGAAGTCACAGTATGGCAAAATGCTGTTGTATGCTTTAGTTAAACACAGGTTTATGGGTCAGTGAAGAAAGCAGTTGACAATAAGAATTGCAGAAGTACTCTAAGGAATGTTTTTTAAGAGGGGTTTTAGTGGGTTTTTGAGAACAGTTTACTGTTCTGAAAAATCTTGGCTTCTTCATCAAGGTGTGTGGTGACCTAACTATTCTCCACACAGAGTTTAATACTAGGCAATTTTACCGCCCTGTCACCCTGTTTCTTGAAAGTTTTCTGAAGTGTTTCACCCTTGGTGTCTTTCTTACACATGGGCCCAAATTATTGAGTATTCATGTGTTTCTATCTAGTATAGAAGTTGACTCCCATGAGCGGTGACTATGTTTGGTTACTTAAACACCTTATAAACAAAATGTATCTGCTGTTTCTCTGATGTGCAATATTAAAGCTAGAAGTGGATGTCCATCTATACGACAATGTAATGAATCCACAGGAATCCATGGGACCAATATGTTCCTGTTATTCAGTTGAAAATTGCTAAATTTGACAAACATTACACAGTTCCTTTTGCCACAAAAAAATAAAAGTTCTTCAAAACACTGGAGACATTTTATTTCATACTTAGCTTCCTACTCAGCAGCAATGATTGTGATTGTTATTATCACCAGTTATACCAGTTATTAGTATGCAACATATTTGTAAATTGCTCTCTGGAAGGTAAAATTTTTTCTGATAAATCACTGATGGATATTTTGGAGAATGATAAATGAGGGCTTTTATGTATGAAGGAAAAACCTTCAAATATCTAAATCTTAACTGATGAAATCTAGGCTTAGTATATTTGTTTATACTTGATTTCTCTCATCCTGCTTAATATCTCAATACTTTTTCAGCACACAGCATGGCAGATGCTCTTAAATGTTTCTCTTTGTGATCAATAAAGAGGAATTAAAAGCATGCAAGTCCCTGTAAATGAAAGCTCTTTTAAATTTTATGCTAAATGCTGTAAGTAATATGTTACTTCCTCAAGAACCTAATAGGATAAGTTAGTCTCTAAAGGGACCATACAGAGAAACTCTGTGAAAAGGCCTGTTCTCACAAACTGGAGAAAAACATTGATGGTGGAGTTTTTGCAGGTACATGCTACCATTAAAATAGCTGGACATGACGCTAGCCATCTCCAAGAGGCCAACAGTTCAACATGGTGTCTTTTCCAAGTCAGAGAAGAGATATTTGTAGTTTGAAATCATTAAATGCCTCAGCTGTCTTCTAGATTAGTTATTCCTTAGTTTAGTCTTAAACTGGTGTTCTGATTTTTACACATAATGAGTTTGCAATAATGTGAAACCTTGTTGATTTTATTTTCTTCATAAATCAAGGACTGAAACATCTGCTGAACAGAAGTTTCTTCTTTTTAATACCATAACTGATGGAGAAAAAACCTGCTATCCATCTTGGAAACATCAGAAATAAACTTTCAAGTATTTGCCCCCTGGAGGGTTTTTAAAAGCCTGGTCTTGCACATCTGCCAGCCTCATAGCTCTATCTCTGCTTCTTGTTCTTTCTCTACTCTCCTGTTGCAGTGCAGGCCTCTCTCTCCCTTCACACCCCTCTACCCCTCCTTCTCCTTCTCCTCCTTCTCCATTAACTGCTTTCCAGATATGCTTGCTTAACGCCTCATATAGAAGGTGCTGTGTCTTTCCTGCAATGGAATCTGTATAATCCAAGAATCAGACAGCTCCTCTCTCTATTGGTAAGCCATACACAGATTTTAACAAATCAGAACATATAAAAGATGTACCATAAGTGACGAACAAGAGTGCATCACTATTAATATATAAAAAGGATGCCTTTAAGAAGTGTGAGAAATACTAATGAGAAAAAACTTGTCCACTAGGAAGAACACCACTCATCTTTGTAGGAAATGGGATTTACACAGTTATTCCTTGTTACAGAATCTCTACATAGAGGAGTATACTACTTCTGCATCAAATGCATATTGATTTGGCAACGTATTTGTCCCAAAACAGGTAAACTGAGAAATCTCTACTAAGCTACGCAGCTGTAAAACTGCAGAATGTGGTAAGGAAAGCTAAAAACTGGTTTGCTTTTAATTTTTTGATTTATTTGGTTTTCATGGAAAATGTATTACATCCTTGGGTTGAATTTATATAGCTTCAGAGAATATTGCTTCCCTGTTGTACACTGTAAATCAGCTATGTAACCTAGAACCTGCAGTAGCTGTCACATAAAATATGTTGTGTGAATCACTGTTAATTCTTTGAACAAAATAATCTACCTGCAAAGCCCTATGTAAGACAGCTGTAACTCAGCAATGGACCATATTTATTCTTATGTTATTTTTCGTATGAAAATTACTGGGTTTATTAACTGTCTCCTCTTTTAACAAACCAGAAGCCTGCGCCATCAGTTTATTCTTTATATGGGTCAGCATTTTTACACCTGATTTTATTCCTACAAGGATAAAAATAATATGGACTATGTAATTGTATAGGACTTTAATAATCTCATTACAATTAATGGGATGTGACCTATTACCTTGACAAGCAGGTTGTTTGTCTCATTGTCTTCTGCAAACACCCCCATCACTTTTCTTTCTAGTTACTATTTCAGCTGTTAGAAGTAGCATAGCTGAGGCTTCTCCATGTGTGCTCTTAACAAAATGTACCAATTCTCCCTTGGTGACATCTATTTGATATATTCATCTTCTGTCCTCCCTAACTCCGCCTCAGTTCGAGTATGTGAATTTGTGTTTCTTTGGTCTGACTATGTGCTTGCAGACTGGCAATTCCTCTTTGGTATTCCTATCTGATTTTTTTTATTTTTATTTTGCCTTCTTCTTTCCCTTAAACTGCTGGAATAACAACAACTGAGAATCCCATTCTGCATGTGCTTGGTTTTGTCACTTCCTAAAATTCATTATTCTCATGTCAGTTTATTTCTCTGCAGATTACCTGACCAATACTCTTTTTCAGAAATCCACAGGCCCAAGATTGTGACTCCTTTCATTGTTATTTTTCTTTTCCCTTTATTTGCTACCTGTCCATTCTCCAATACTTCCTTCTCTGAGGCCGCATCTGTTACTTATCTGTTGCTCTTGAAAATAATTTTGTCCAAAAGCATGAGTTTCAAGATCTGTTTGGTTTTCCTGAAAAATGTATTACATCCCTGGGCTGAATTTAGATAGCTTCAGAGAATATTGCTTCCATGTTGCACACTCTGTAAGTCAGCTATTTAAGCTAAAACCTGCAGTAGCTATCATAAAAGACTCTTTATTTTGTTTATTTGATATAAACAAAAAAAATTTCTGAATTCTACCTTTAACACACATCCCTGGGATCAGTGTAAGATTATCAAGGTCTAGTCAGGCTGTTTCTTCAGTATCTGAGGCCAGGTACACAGGGAGTAATCAAAACAAAAGGCTGCAACATAGTTCTCCCAAAACAGGTAACCTGAGAGATTTTTCCATTACAGGAAATCTTTCCTGTGCAGCTGTCAAACTCCAGAATGTGGTAAGGAAAGCTGAAAACTGGTTTGCTCTTAAGTTTTTTACACCAACAATTACTATGATAGCTGTGCTACACATTGGAAAAGAAAGAAAAAAAGCCTAACAAGAATACATTATATTGCTTTATGCCTGCCTTCACTATTACCACAGAAACAGAAGATGCCACAGTGCTTTTCGCATTCTGCCATGGCACAGAGTTCTCTGGTACAAGTCCTGTCCACTGAAATTCTGTCTAAAGACTTAAGGGATTTGGTTCCGATAATAGCTAGAATTGCCCCAGATTTGTTAAGATGGAACCAGGAAGAAATGCTTATTCCACTTCAAGATTTCATGTTCTCACCAACCTTTATTTTGACCCTCTGAACTTCCAGATAATCTAAAAGAGTCCTGTGATGAAAAGTCATTCCTAGGCAGCATTCAGGCTCATTCTTCAACTCTGATGTATCAGCTGTATCTCTCCTGCTACAAATTACGTAACAGATATAAACTCAAGCAGCAGTTGATTTGTCTTTGGGACCCACAAGGTCTATGTCAACATAATCTTATCAATAAAAAGAATGATGAATGTGTCCATACGGCGGCTTTAGCCTTAGTTTCTAGCAGTGCTACTCAAATATTGAGTGAATAGCAAAGACAGAATTTGCCAAACTCTCACACTTCACTGGCTTGCATAGCTGTATCTTTACTGCTGGACTGAAAATATATTTGCACTGTGTTATAATCAGCTGAAAACTGAAGAAGAAAGATCATTATATGCATGCCCTCACTTAGAGCTTCAGGGCCAGGTATATAAAAAAATACAATGAATAAGGATGCACTTTTTTATAATCTGAGAAAAAAAAAGTTCTTTAAAGTCTGTGCTTAGATCTCATCATAATGTGAATCCATCTTAAAAGCCATTTTATTGCACTGTGGGGTTTGTTGTTGTTTGTTTTGTTTTGTTTTTTTTTTTATTTAGTAACTTCTCTCTCCATTTATCATGCAGGAACCTTTGCAGGGTGAGGAGCTGTTTATAAAAGTGTAACCCATGGGTGTTATTCCACTATCTGGGTCAGCATCACAGGTTCCCTGTGGGAATGCACTCTAGGGTTTGATTTTTTTTTTCACCCAGATGTTGTTTTACACTCCAGGGCATGTACTGTGATGCTACTCGTAGTTGTTAGTTTCTTTTAATGGTAGAGATTCTACCTAGGTTTGAATGTCTGTCCTATTCTGTCAAACTGAACTTTGCTATACTGACTTGACCTTTTTTAGATTTCTGGAGTTACTCCCAGGTCCATGCAATTGTAAAGAACAGAGATGGTTGTCCAAATCACAGAATACTGAAAAGGTCAAAGTAGCAATGCAGGCTTCACTGTTTCTTCAGGTATAAGTATCCACATAATTGTCATGACTAGACTTGAAATAAACCTGGAAAATGGTCTACGTGAGCTCTTGTTTTTGATGGTGAAAGTGATGAAAATGCTAAGTGGTAAGAATGATGTTATTCTGCATAGGGTCTTAAGATTTTGATCAAAATTTTTAACTCTTGCCATGCCAAACTAAAGTTATAAGCAATGTTTCGTTATAGACATTTTGGTCTTTCATCTAGGTTACCCACTGCTGAACCATGGTTTCCCAGGTCATGGTTATGTCTTGGAGTCTGTCTTGTGTAAGACCTGTCAAAAGAATTTTATTCTTTTTCAATCTATCTACCATGCTACTATGAAATTATAGTTTATGTGTTTGGGTTTTGACGATTTGGGGTTTTTTAAGCTTTCATTAACTTTATTTAAAAAAATCAATAATCCTGCAGCCTTATGTGTGACTACTGACTAGTATACAGGAAATAGAATCATTATTTCACATATTTGGCACTCCATAATCTCATATATAATGGTATATAACTCTCAATCACCATATGAATTGTATCAGATGAATTATGTGACCTTTTTTGTGTTTCGTTGGGAGATAAATGGATTATTTCAATTTTTACGAATTTAAATTATATTATGTTCCACTCAAAATCCTGATATGGGCAAAGAAACCACACACCTTATAAATGGAGCCAATAACTTAGTCCAAATAGAAGTTTTAGCAGGCTTATCATAACACAGCAGTTGCTACAAATAATGCTAACACAGTCCAAATTATTATAGAAAAACCTCACTAAAGATACAGGCACAGTTGTTTTAGGTGAAGTTCTTAGTATCTACCCGTTTCCTCCACTGCTGCGTTTACCTTTCCAATGTCCCTCTGGGTCCTAAATTTGACAGCATCAGTCTTTCTCAGGAAGAATAGTGGTGATGAGGGGGATTGCAATATGTCATCATTGTCCTGAGTCCTTCACCTGAAGGTATGTGATGTTCACAATGAGATTTTCCTCTGCTTCAGTTTTACATTCACTGAAGTGTTCTGCTTCCTTCTCTTTGAATTTCACCTGAAGTTCAAAAGCTGTGCAATAACTGTCCTGATTAATACAACTTCTCACTGTTTGTTATGCAATGACAATCTAAAGCAGACCTTACCATATGTGATATTCATAGACTTAAGCTGAAGCAGGCAAGGCAAGAGTCCTCTGATTGCTACACAATTGTTATCACTGCTAAAGCAAACAAAAACTGGCTCTGGCCAAGATAAACTTCCTCAAGTTCTGCAGCTTCATACTGTCAGGTCAGTATAAGCCTGTGACCTTTTACAAGGAATGGCGAAAGTTGTACCTGTGGACTACAGTAAATATTAACTGATTTTGAAGAAACAAAAGATGCATAATTCCATCTGAACTTTCACCAGAAGAAAGAAGATAAACCACGGGCAGGGACGCCTCACCCTAGCCCATGTCGCCCAAGGCTCTGTCCAGCCTGGCCTTGAACACTGCTACTTCTCTGGCCAACCTGTTTCAGTGCCTCACCACCCTCACAGTAAAGAACTTCCTCCTTATATCTAACCTGAACTTCCCCTGTTGAAGTTTAAACTCATTACCTCTTGTCCTATCACTACAAGCCGTTGGATACTTCATAGAGTATAGAATTCCAGAATGTTTGATGTCTCATGTTTTTGTGAACCAATAAAAGAGACTTATGCAAGGAATATATAATTTAATTCTGTGCAAGTGAAAGCTAAATAGCTGAATTTTCCATTAATACATTTTGGATACTTAGACTTTTAAAGCTTTTTTTTTGGGGGGTGGGGGGTGTGTGAAGTGAATAAAAGAACAACAGGCAAAAAAACCCCAAACCCAAGCTATTGTTTTATTTTGAACAGAAAAAGTGCAAAACTATTTAGCAATATGCATATGACCTTTTTTTTGCCAATACACAACTACACAAGGTAATGTGTAAAATAGTATTTTGAGAGAAGTTTCAGGAGTTAAGTGTTTTTCAGGTTTATGCTAGAACAGGTGACTTCCGCTGTGAAGGAAAAGGAAGTGGTAGAGAAATTAATTTTCTACATTTGTTCTTTTGGAACGGGTGATAACTTCCTGTATTTCAGCAATGGTTGGAATTTTTAACATACATGAAAGGTATGGGTAACAACAAAATTACTTCTGCCTGCGACTTTTCTAGATGTGTAGGCTATACTATGGCTCAGATCTTGAAAGTATTAGAAACTTCTTTTACTTCTTGATTTTTAACAGAAACACTTATTTCCCTGTAATTCTTGTCATCAGTTTTTTGTATCACAGGAATTCCAAACTAGTCTGCCCTTTTCCCTTTACCTCTGAGTCTGTTTCACATCTCCCTTAATTCCCAAGTGGAGGAAAAATCACTTTGTTATCTGATTTTTTTTTTCCCCTACATAATAGAACTAGAATGGTGCTTTGCAAGAATTATCCAACTGTAAAATTATGAAGATACTGAGACAATCCAAAGGAACATACAAACAAAAACTTTGAAGAAATTGCTAGACACATCAGCATTTTGATTGTGAAAGTTTTCATGGTGAAATGAAAGAAGCTTAACTTCAGAGACAGTTACTTTCAAACTATGCCATTGAGACTTTCAGAGCAACATACATTGGGATTTTTGAGAGAAAGTTGGGAAAAAGAATATTTAAGATTGAATGGGATTTTTTTTTATTACTTAGCTTAATTTTACATAGTAATTTTGTAGGTATTGGAATTATCTCCATTTTGCTTTGACCTCACCTAACTTCTTCAATTAGCTACAGAACTAGATAAGGAATTATCAGATGAACCCCTGCTCTACTGAAAAACAACCTTTTCTTTAAACCCCTCTTGGAAATCCTGCACTGGAAATATATCTTGTTTTTTCTGTTGCAATATTTCCTGTCTTGTTTCTTCTATTCTAATATCTCCTGATTCTCTTAGGTAAGTGAGGTGATGCTTTAACAGTACATAATTTGTCTTCTGTACTCGAACACTTTTAGGCATAGAATACGTCTCAAGTTGTAAAACACTGTAAAAATTTCTGATGCTCTATAAATGATTAATAGCAATAATACAGCTGAGTAAATAAAGATGACTTTTTTGAGGCTGGAAAATGCTGCTGCTTTATTAGAGAACAAAATTAAAAATAAACATTCTGGTGTAACTGCACTGACTTTGGAGACAGTTTGCATGAAGGTCACCAATGTTTGTCTGCCTTGACATTTTGAAGAACAGTTCACTTCATTCTCATTCTCTTTATGCTTGTTTCAACACAGTCATCTGTTCTGCTATCCTCTTTACAAGCCTTGTATAAACAGGACTTTCATTCCTGGCAGACCATTTTAAAATCTGGCTTTAAAGTAAAGTAGGGAGAGATGTGAGTAAAAGAGAAATTAAAAAACATTGGAAAAAAAGTCGAAATGAAGTCCCTGTATTATAGTAGTTATTACCAAGTCACAAAGGTTTTTGTCTTTTACAGCAACCTTCGTTTTCTCTGTAAGGGTCCAGCACTCTTACTCACTAGCTTCTGCCTCTTTAAGCCTCTGTGATGATAACTCTCAGATGGATTTAAGGTTAGAAGATAGCTGACTACAAAAGCCATCTCACAGAATCGTAGAATCATTTAGATTAGGAAAGACCTTTCATATCCAGCCATTAACCTAGCACTGCCAAGTCCACCACTAAACCATGTCCTTGAGTGCCACATCTACACATCTTTAAAATACCTCCAATACTCCTCCACTTCACTGGGAAGGCTGTTCTAATACCTGATTACCCTCTCTGTGAAGAAATTTTTCCTAATATCCAATCTAAACCTCCCCTGGTGCAACTTGAGGCCATTTCTCTTGACCTATCACTTGTTACTTGGGAGAAGAAATGGACACCCATCTTGCTACAACCTCCTTTCAGATAGTTGTAGAGAGTCATAAGGTCTCCCCTGAGCCTCCTTTTCTCCAGACTAAACAACCCCTGTTCCCCCAGCCGCTCCTTGTAAGATGTGTGCTCTAGACCCTTCATTAGCTTCATTGGTCTTCATTGGACCCACTCCAGCACCTCAATGTCTCTCTTGTAGTGAGGAGCCCAGAACTGAACACGTTCTTTGAGGCATGGCTTCACAAATGCTGAGCATAGGGGGACAATCACTTCCCTAGTCCTGCTGGCCATGCTGTTTCTGATAGAAGCCAGGATGCTGTTGGCCTTCTTGGCTGCTTGGGCACAAGCTGGCTCCTGCTCAGCTGGACATCCATCAGCACTCCCAGGTCCTTTTCCACAGCGCAGCTTTCCAGCCACTCTTCTCCAAGCCTGTAATGTTGCATGGGGTTGTTGTGGCTAAAGTGCAGGACCTGACACTGAGCCTTGCTGAACCTCTTATCATTCACTACAACCCATCTATCTGGTCTGTCTAGATCCATCTGCAGAGCCTTTCTACCGTCAAGCAGATCAGCACTCCCAACCAACTCATCTGCAAACTTACTGAGCATGCCCTCGATCCCCTGGTCCAGATCATTGATTAAGAAATTGAACAGAACTGGCCCCAGTACTGAGCCCTGGGGGACATCACTTGGGACTGGCTGCCAACTGGATTTAATTCCATTCCCCACCACTCCTTGGGTGTGGCCATCCAGGCACTTTTTTTCCTAGCAAAGAATACACCCCTCAAAGTGATTAACAGCCAGCTCATCTAGGTGACTGTCCCGGTTTTGGTAAAAGGTAAATAATAGCAATTGCTGGAAAGTGCATCATAAAGGAAGTTAACATGTAGGAACAGGAATATATTTTGGATTTTTTTTTTTCCCCAAGCATGTTATAATATTTGTGTGTGCTATTCCGAGGTCTGTGCAGACAGTAAATATTGGTAGATCTCATAGTGTGCTGGAAAAGTTAAATTATTATGGACCAATGATCAAACTAAATGACTACCTAGGCAGAAATATGTGGGCATATGAGTGATGATATTTCTCATTTCCTTGTAAAGAAGTTATCTGGTACTGTACATGGTTGTTTCAGTAATAACTGCTCAGTATTTCATTCATATCAGCCTTACTGTAAAGAAGAAAATTTCAGCATTCCCTCGGGTCAGAACTTCTTGAAAATGTAGTGTGCTGTTCTTGCTTTTTTTCTGTTTCCCAGCTAGACTTAACCATACAAAATTAACAAAAATATCAAATGCTTGAAACTGAGTTACTAGCTGCATCTGCTTTATCAGTTCAGTTATTCTCTCAGCTGCCTTGTGCTGCTACAGGGACCTGCAGATCTCCTTTGGTAATTAACACTCTTGTCCTGATTTGCAGCAAATATACCTGTGGATGATGGTCTGTCCCTGAACCAGCTGGATACTTTATCTGCCCAAAACAGACATAGCAAAATGAATAGGTCTAGTGTGAGGTGTCCCTGCCCATGGCAGGAGGGTTGGAACTAGATGATCTTAAGGTCCTTTCCAATCCTAACTATTCTATGATTCTCTGATTCTATCTTTCTTGCCTGAAGAGTGCCCATTTGGGTGAGATTATATTGTATGACTACATTTAACAGAACATTGAAGTCAAAGACTTATGAGGTTGCTTCCAAACCTTTCTTATTCAACGTTTTTGATATGTTGCTACATCTGTTCTGAAACATAAGGGTTTACAATGATGATTTTACACAACAGTAGAATATCCTCTATGATATCACTATTTATATCTGTGCTGAGAGACCAGCTATGGTAGCAAGGCTCCATACCAGTGCCACAAATCTGGTTTCTTAGCAGGATTTTTGTAGAAGAACTAGACTAACACCTGTACTATAAGGCAGTTCCTCACAGTAGAGAATTCTCTTTTCACAAAATTGGTGGAGAAACAATTGACCTGCTCAGTGAGTGGGACATACAAGCAAGCATATGCTTGTTCTCCAACCCTGTAAATGTCCTCACCCTCAAATTGAGCAGGTCTTTGAACTGATGAGACAGTGGAAATAATTTAATCTTTTGATAAGATCAGTTATTAGTTGGGTATAAAGTGAGACTGGATAACCTCTGTGCTTGCAAATCCTGTAAAAATTCCTGATTGGGTAGTTTAATATTGCCTCTAAAATTCCTCTTTTGATTTCATTTAGTCACACTTAATTTAATTCTGATTTCTGTCAGAAAGGTATCTGAAATATGTGACAATGCTGCCTTTTTTCTTCTCTTATAACCTCTGTAATTATATTCTTGGTCTATTTGCTCACTTCAGTCTTAGGTAACTTGATCAGTCCATGTAACTGCTTTGTGACTAATCACACCAAAAGCATTGGGGAAGCATTTTACCACTTCAATGGAATAAGTGCTTTTTGACTGTCTTATGAAAAGCTAGCCAAAAATGGCTGGCTGAACAGGTTTCACAAGTCATATATCCTGGCTGTTCTACATCTTTTGTTCTTACCTTGCAAATTCTGCTACATGTTACATATTTTGCTGTACCCGGTTTGTGAAATTATACCACAAGCCTCTATTTATACCTTTGTGTTTGTGTATTGTTTATTATGTATAAATTTCTGCTTAACTTTGCTATAAAATGTTATACATTGTCACTGGTTAATCTATTTCAATGTGCTTATTTCTGTCTTCAAAGAAAGAAAATACCAGTTATACCCTGCTAAGTATACTTTGAATTTATGGGTGCAACAGGTCTCTACAATGGCTGTACAACTATCTCCTGAATTCCTGAATTAGCACATGTTCTTGTACAAGCAATGAGGCTGCTAAATCTTCTGACTTAATTATTCATACAAGGTGGAAAGCTAATCCACAAGTAAGACAGAAGATGCCCCAAAGGAAGAAAACAAAGAGTTGATGCAATCCTTACCATCTATAATGGCTCAGAATATTCAGCAGTGAGAAGCTGAAAACAAAAACCTTCTCTTTCATCTTTTATAGGTCAGGATGGCAACTACAGCTTCTGTTGAAAAATTAAACTACAATGATTTTGTAATTTGTGCAAAAGACTTCAAAAAAGTTGAGAGAATTATCTCTTAGCTACTGTGAGTGTAAGGTCCTACTCCACCATCTTTTATTTGCTTTATTTATGGTTTGAAAGGCTGAAGGAATTAAATGTTTTTCCAGTACAAGATCCTGTATAACATCCCAGTTTGGGCAATCCTTGTATTCTCAGCAAAATGTGACATCAAACTTAAGGTGACATAGTAATAGATCAGAAATTCAATCTATTTCTAAATGCTTGTCCATAAGCTGCATAGACTGATGCACTTCCCAAGACCTTTGATAAAAATAAAATAGATATTGACCTCAAAAGAATAAACTTTTTTTCTATTGGGAGAGGAAGTCTTGGAGGAAAAAAACCCCACATTTGTCATGAAGTTACAGAATAAGAAGTTTTCATTTTCTCAGTCGCCAGGAATGAGTCAAAAGCTTATGTTTTTCACCACGCGCTTGATGAGTGAGCTATAGTGGACAATTTCCATCTAATCTCATTTAATGGGGAATTACTCTTTTTTCATGTCAGACTTCTTACGGAAAAGAAAAAAAAAAAACTCATATTGTCAAACTGTCCTCCAAGAAAGTGGATTTAAAATAGGCATGCAAAATAAGACAGCCCTTACTTGTCATGGAAAGAGGATTGAGACTTCAACCAAGCTGCAAAACTTATGATACCATAGAGAGAGGTGATGCATCATGAAATAAGCAGGGAGCTAAATTGTATCTAATGTTTACATTAGTAATTTCATATAATTAGTAATTACATGAAATTTCTAACTGGCCACATTTCCTCCAGTTTCTTGAGGAGTTTTCTCACACCAAAGTTTTGCAGTTTAGAAGCATCGTAAAGACCTTAATTTGTTTTACTTAGTTATTAAACTGGGACTGAGTTACAAATTGTGCATATTCATGATTTGGTTTACAATGGTTACTTACCAGCCAAAAGCTGGTATTTCATTGTATCTTTTAATCACATTATTTTTTGATTTCCTGGGAAAAAAATCTGCCCTTTCCCACCTTCATTAAATTGCCAGAATGAAGCGGTTGTGTCTTGGGGAAAAATGGAGTATGGTTTTGTAATACAGGTCAACAGTTGAGATTTTTCCAATGTGACTAAGAAGAAAAACATCAAAGCAAAAGCAAAAGTCAGAGAGTAACTTTGTCGTAGTTGACTGGGAGGGATCCAGGAAATGCAGGGACTGAAAAAAATTCCAGCACACTCATTAAGTATAGACTAATGGTAAAGGACTTAAATATATTTATTGTACTTCCATAAACTAGAAATAAAACTAGGTAAAAACGTAGTCTTTAGAATGATCTTTCTGTTGTTGCTGTTGGCTCTCCAATATTGCCTTCAGTCTTCATTAGACTTCTCACTTTTATGCTGTTGTAAAATGATACAATTGTGATAAACGAAGGTATGCACTTTTCTTTCATCAAGTACATCTGTTCAACAAATAATCTGTGATTAGTAAATGTTCCTAGCTTAAATATCCCACTCCAACAGGTTTAACTACAAAACTGGGTATTGCTTTGCCAGTGTAGAAGTCACTGTGGTTTATAAACCCTGCTAGAATGGAAATCTAGAATACTTTCAAGAGATTAAAATGGTAAATAAAGGTTTGCAAAATAATTCCATGAGGTACAGAGCAGAAAATTACCGTATTTAGTTCATGCACTGAATCCAAATCTTCAGGATCTGAACTTCTCCCAGTCATTCTGGAGAGTGGTTCTGTGCACAGCAAGGTCAACACAGACAAATCCGCAGGGCAGTGAATCCAATCCTGCTTCCTTCCAGTAGAGCATAAGGGCTCAGGCACATTTGCTCAGTCTCAGCATGAAAGACTTAACAGTTGGCATAATAGCTAGGTTGGAAATTACCCAGTAACTGATCCATAATTTGCTTACATAATCTATGAACGCTGGGTGTATCTATGGATTATGCCTCTCCATATGTCAAAAGTGCAGAAAATCTGTGAACTCAATCTCTTGATAAAGATTATACAATGAGTGTCTTGTTAAGTAAATACTAGTTGACGTTTTGTTTCTCGGATGAGTGTGCATATGGAATGGTCTTATGAGCCTCCTGGGGAGAAAAACTATTGTCAAAGCAATGAGAATGTGCTAAGCAACCTGTTTCATTTATACACTCTTATCAGGCTTGGATTCTACGCAATCAAACAACAGATATTTTATGTGTACGTGAATACAGTGGAATTCAGAGAAACATTCCTCCCAGAATTGTCTGCAGCATAAAGTCCTTTGCTCCTCTGATAAGCCACATTTCCAAAATGAAAAGAAACAGAAGTTTGCCACAAAGTTCTTTCATTTATGCACATCTACATACTGAGTGTTTGCAAGGTTTCAAGTTGCATTTGGGAATGCAAGGTACTTGCAGTTGTGAGTAGTCAGGTTCTTTGGGTATCTGTTGCTTGTCTTCAATTTCAGTGGCTGCACAAATATATTTGGAGTAACTCCACACACTATTATGTGCCAAACTTGTGACACAATGTTAGGTAGATCATAGTGCTCTTGCTTGCAAAATTGTCCAAGCTGAGAAGATTCACAACAGTTTGCACTTCAACAGAGATAAAAACTTCCACAATCTTCCCCACAAAACTTAGGTTCCCTATGCCATGAGAGTTGAAATTTTCTTGCTTGTCATTTTAGTTCTTAAAAGTAGCTATGAAGAAAACTATAACTAATGGCATCTAGGTTTATATTGTTCCTTACTGACATAAAAGTATTTAAGTGTCTTTCTTCTGACAGTAAGGAGTTTTTCCTTAACAACTTCGTTTACCAATTTCACATGGTTGCTTCCAACATGGAAAAAATAAATAAACTAAAAATACTATTTCTTTTGCTTGAACATTGGAATATAAATTAATTTCTATCACTATTAGATAGGTGCTATACACCTGACATTATGTAGATTTGATCAACGATTTTCAGACAAGAAGAGAAATTAGAAAGCAAATAACATGAATTTGGTAGGAACCTTATGAGAATTTGATTTTGTTGAAAGACCATTTATTTGGCTTTTAGGGTGGAATTTAATTGTGATTTTGTCTGCAGACAGGTTTGACACTGCAGCAGTCTTAAAAAAAACAATCACAGTGCAAGTACTCATATGTGTTTTCCAGTTGTCTGATATGTGAAAAAGCTGGTGTCTCTGTAACTTCTATAAAGGATCATTATCTTTGAACAAATTGCATTGATGTTCTACCACAGCTGTATAGGATTAGTTCTGCTCACTCTGTCTTTCAACAGACCTGTTTTTAAGTGATTTTATCCTTTCATATTACAAGATTTTACAGTTTCTGGAATCCATGTGTTTGTCCTAGTCAAAATTCTTTGTTACCAACCTACAGTGAAAAAATAAATGTCTCTTCAAACATAGTGTAAAAAAAAACAATAAAAAAACAAAAAGAAAAGAAAATTATATGACCCTTCTGTAAAATTTAATCTATTATTTTCACCTCTTAATCCTTGGAGTATTATCACAAGGGCTCAGTATAACAGAAGCTGAAACATAACAACTGTAAAAAGGAAAGAAGTGGAAATCAAAATAATCACTAGCTAAAATGATGAATGTCTGATTTAGACATTAACGAAAGCTTGATTGTTGCTTTTGGTGGTGTTCGCAATAACTCAGTACTAGATGATAGTATCTCCAGACAGCATTGCTTATGGGAATTGAAAATAACACTTTAGGCCAGCAATGTTCCAGGATGTTTAAAGGATTCAGCCACCAGTACTGAGTGCAATCTAGTAGGAGCTGGGAAGAAAACTGCAATAGAGTCCTCAGAAGTGTCCCACCATGAAAATCCAAATACTGCTTAAAATAATAGATTTGTAATCATTAGTGTCTTCCAATGAAGACATTTTTCATTGGAAGTGAAAAACATTGTCTGTACTTTGAACTGAGCAGATTTGTCTCTTTCTTACAGTGTCAGACAGGCAAAAGGACTCTCCCCAATCAATTTCACTGATACAAAGTGTATGTCAGAGTCTGTAAGAACCGGTGTTTCTCTTAATCCTTATGGACTATAGAATCCCAGCTTCAAAGTATTTCTCATTTACAGATGCGTTTCCAATGAAAAGTCAGTTTTGATTAAGTATATATGTATTTTTTAAGAAAACTCACTGAGTAGGATATTTGTTTGCTTTTGTGGGTGATGGAGTGAGTGGTGTATCAGAAGGAAAGTCCTCTGTTAGCTCTTTTTCCCTCTTTGTGACCTTAGTGAAAAACAATTGCCATTTTTAAATTTTTTTCCTATCAGAAACTGGGAGAAGAAAAGGTTTGATTCTCACTAATTAAAAAGTTCTCTCTCTTGAAGTAACAAAGCCATTTCCCCCCAAAAAAACAAAACTAACCTCAAACAAAAACCTAACCCCCCCCCCAAAAAAAAAGGTATATAAAATATACATTAAGATATAAACCTGATAGGAATGTGGATGTGTTTTTAGTACAGCTTTTGAGGTAGCAAATTTACATTGCAGAGTGCAACCCTGAAACAGTCATTGGTATTCTATTATTCTATAATTCCCTGATATAATCTTGTAGAAAACAAATCAGTCAAAATATGGACATTTCTTTCCATGAAAATTAAAATGTCCACTTACAAACAGTAAAATTTTGGTTGTTAATATTGATCTAAGGAAAAAGAAGTTTACTTGGGTCAAGAATATACAATTGCAAGCGTTCTTTCACTTTTTTCTGCTCATTTTCTACAATATGATTGCATCCAACTGCAGTCCATCTAATCTTCATGACATTAAAAGTCTATTCAACCAATAAACTAATGTTTAGGAATTACCTATATTACTGTGATTCCCAGCACACAGTAGTTATGGAGGAAATTATGCAGATTTAGGTAGCTTGTTGTAACTGCTCTTTGGTTCTATTTAGTTTTAGTTAAGACATAAAAGAAATATTTCTAAGAATAAGATGAAGGTTTAAACCAGTAGATCTGAAAGAATCTGGCAAGATAACGTGTAAGATATGTGTGTAATAGATTTTTTAATTCATGCCCATCATTAGTTACTCCATCAAGGTGACTGAAATTCAATAAAGGAAAAATGTTACGAAGAAGATTGTGTGTTATATTTTTGGACCATACTGTTTAAATATAGAAATTAGTATTAAGTTAAAAAATTGTATACTTAAACCTATTTCTGACTTGAATTTTTAGCCAAAAATCCTTTCTGTCTTCATTAAACTACAAAATTCAAAGTTCAATACACGATGAATTTGCTTGAGCAAATATTTGATATTTATAAATAAAAGTTTGCTGCTGGGCTACCGTGATAGCTACAGCTCTTTTAGTTGCTTGGTTCCTATTCAAATGATTTGACATCTATACCTATAATTTTTTTAGGTGGGGGGATCCTTGGTAGTTTTTGTTATGGATAAAATAAACCAAAATAAATCAGGAAAATCTTGGTAGCTTTTCTCAAGTATAAAATAAAACAGAATCAAAAGATATTTGGAATGTTGGGAAAAGCCTGGATTCTTAATGCACCTTATTGCAATTCTGGTTAGTAATTCAGGATTCCTAATGTGAAATTTCCAGTCAGTGAGATGAAAATGTTATTTGCCAGATGTCTGTTACAATATTTCTTATGTCTAATGAAATGCTGCAGTAGAATGTTAGAAATGTGTTAATGTGATGGAGCTGGTAACATCAGAACATAACCAATTATTCCCTGACTACTGTTTGCAATGTGTGTGAAAGGATAGTTTAGAATATTGTCTGTAAAGAATGAATTTGCCTAGAATTGAACTGTCTGTATCAAAACCAACAATAGATCACAACTAAGAAGTTGCATCTTGCACCCAAATTTTCCTAAAATTTCAGTAATAACTGCATCTTTTGTTGGTAGCAGATACAGAAAGGTAAGTGGAAGGAAAATCACTGCATCATTGTTTTATAAAAGCAGTATAGAAGCATAAAATGAAGTGATGAAGAAGCTCAGAGGACATATCAGACTGCATTCTAAAGCTACCCTTTGTTGTCAAAATATCGAGGTGTTCATGACTAGAATGATTCTGACTGGAAACCATTGTACATGGAGGAGTTGATGACCCACGTAACTGTGAACTTGAGCAGGAGCAAGTGCATGCTATGCTGCATATGCAGCCTGCGTATTCAGGCCTGCACAACTGGCAGTAGAAATGATGAATAGAGTTGTTTCATTTGAAGAAAATCGCTATACTACCCTGAAGTACCGAAAGAGGGTAACCCTTCGTGAATAGGATCTTCATAAGTGTGCTGCACCATGACTGAAGGCTCATTTGATGCTGCACAAATTAAGGTTCCCAGCATCTGAAGGGACATAAGATTACTTTGATTCTCCTCTCTTTCTTTATAGTGTTAACAATAAATAATAAATGTTAATAAATGGCATTTTGAATGACACTTTAAAGAGTCTTAGTGCCTTTCTTATGGGATCATAATAAATCAGCACGTTCTGGTCCAAAACAATGAAGTACTAAAATAGAAAACAATCACAGAATCAGAGAATTATAGAATCATAGAATTATAGAATGGTTAGGGTTGGAAAGGACCTTAAGATCATCTAGTTACAACCCTCTGCCATGGGTTAATCATGTTCATAATGAAGTATTTTTTGTAGCTACTTCGTATTTTGTGAAGTAGGAAAATTCTGGGAGAATTCACCAAAGGCACATTGTTTTTCTACTAAGGAAGTAAAATATTACAATGGAAAACCTCCATTAGTTATATATGTGCACTGACTAAAAACTGTAGAGATGATACATTCCTATAATTTGATTGGACAACTTTCAATGTGTCTATTCACAAAAAAAAAACCAAGTCACTGTTTTGACTGTTTTATTACTGTTTTATTTAGTTTATTTGTAGGCGTTTATTTCGTTTTGTTCTGTTCTGTTTTGTTTTGTTTTTTCATTCCAGTGAGATGGCTGGTGCTGGCATAATTCTTCGCTTTTTTTGCCAACTCACACAAAACCATTATTTATATTTATTATATATAAAGGTACATGCACACTTGCACATTATAGCTATTATTTAGCTAAATGCATGAGACACCTGACAGTTCCTGGAAAGCCTTTTGTTAAAATTATTCTATAATTATATATTTTGCACACTGTTGTTCCAGCACATGTAAATAAACAATGCTGAATTTTCAATCAAATTTTAAACTGATGGTGAATTTTTCTAGTAATCACAGTCAAAATGGACATAATGGAACAGAATGGCACAAAAGATAAGACAAAGACTTATGCATAGGTTTTTGTGGACCATTTTCTGAATGGTTTTGGTTGATTTTTCAAAGAAGTATCTACATTAAAACATTAATTTCTTATTTACAATAGAACTGTCCAAACTCACCCATTAACTTTTTCCTTTTTTAAAAAATAAGATTGGTCATTCAAGCTAATAATGATTCTTTGAGAGTAATTTTAAAATCATTCACTAAATAATGGCAGATAAATTAATCTAAATTAATTGGATTTTATGAATACTTTTCACAGTCTGAAGACTTACCACTGTTATGAGAAACCATTTTCTCACCCCAACTCAGTTAGCAATTGGCAGTTTTAAAATTAAATTCATTTAAATTAATCAGATTAGACTCAGAATTTGAACATTATTGCAGAAGAAATGTGAACATGTATCTGACTTTAAAACCATCACGTGATATATGAAATGTGATGTCATGTGATTTCTCAAATACATTAATGCTTATTCCAGTAATTGTTGGAATTTGTTTTAAAGGCAATACACTTGACTTCAGTAGTTACAACAAAGTTCAAAGAAACATGCACTGTTTGCAGAGTTCTGATAATATTTCACTTTAGGTTTAAGTTTTAAAAAAAACCTATCCAAATATACATAAACTTGTAAACAACCCACACAAGAACAGGAGCAGACATTATACTACTGAAGAATCACACTTCTAGCCTAATATGTGTTTTCCTGTGTGGGTTGCACTGGAAAACATTTCAGAGAGTCTGTATGTAAGTTGGATCAGAACACAGAATGGACTGAAGCAAAATGCTTTAACTAGCAAGTTCAGCCTTTTCACCCCCTGACCAAAATCCTCGTTCATAACTCCTAATCTTTAAAGCATATCTTTTCACATAAGATTCAACATAACTTTATTTCACTGGACAGGATCAGTACTGGTTAAGACTGTCAGTATCACCTGAGCCATCAGTAAGATCTTGGCAGTAGCTGATTTTTAACTTTTGACACAAGTATCATTTAGTTTATCTTCCTAATTTAGCAGTCCAGGACCTAGTATCAGACAGACTTTAAATCACAGACCTACACATCACTCTTTTAGCTCTGATTTTCATGGTTAATATTTGAAACTCAAACTTTGTAACTTTGAAAACAATAGAGTTCACTGGGGATGACTGCATATTTATTCTTTGCTAAAAATTTGCTTGCTGTTGAACACATGCAATGTATGTTTGTCCTGTTCTGGGGGTTGAGACATACCTCCTGCCATGAAAGACCCTGACATCCTGTGCTAGCATTTATGATAACAATTATTAACTCTTTATTTCATCCTTCTTGTAAAATGTCACTCAAAGAAACATGCTTTACCAATTATAAATGATTGCTTGCTGCATGCATCTGTTTTCTGTACTTTCTCTTCTCCATTCACTTCTTTAAAGATCATGTGCTGGCAGAAGCCCAATGTTGCAAAAGCAGAAATCTGTTTTCTCTTATTCTTATGTGTGAATTTCAAGGACTCATTTTCTAGGAGAACCTAGGAGAGAGGACAATATTTGTGATCTGATCACCAGATTTCTTGATATGCACCAGGCCACTAGGAAATGTCCTGTGCAATTACCCATGTACAGAATGAAGGAATTAGTGCTTATCTGTGTATATGCATAATGTCAGGATCTTTTTGACTCACGCATAAACTCTGATTAAGCTATGATGATATTAGTCAGTGAAAACCAATAACTTTACTGCAGAAAACCCATACGTGATATTTTCTTTCTGTTATGGCAAATCTCAACACTTGTAGCAATCGTTAAAGTTTATTGCTGTTGGACATGTAGCCTGATTTTGTAGATCCACATGATTCTAAATTTTTCTGGTTAATTTTTTATTCCGACCTGCACCAAACTAGAAATCATTTTCAGCTTAGGCTATATATTTTTTAATTTCATTTATTCTTTTAAAACAGAAATCTACAACTTTTTTATCCACTGAACAAAAAAATAACTGTTTTGTTTACTGAATCTATTCAGCTGACAGATAGGATAGAAACTAGCTTATGTTTTTAATCTAAAAATTTCAATACTACTAGAGAAGTGTCTTTTGAGAACTCTTTGATTCATGTCTTTACTCTGAGACTGAGAGGTCTTAAAAATATTATTATTCATATAGGCACTCCTCTCCAGGATACAAGTAGATTTGAGCCTGCAATTTGATATGCATTTGTAATAAATGAATTCTACAGCTTATATCAAGTTTTAGTTTTTCTTTAGAAAGAAAATCTATATTTGAGGAGTTAAGGCTAATGTGACCGCCTGCAGCATTTATTTTGTCAAATTAGAAATTCAACCAAAACACTAGAAGACCTTTCATAATCCGGTTTGGTTCATTTATTGAAGTCTCAAAGAGGTCATTAAAAATCAACATGGATTCTGAGCACTTTTTCATATATACAAGCATCTCCCATTGTACATAAGCGTACCTCAACGATCTTTCCATATTCTAGTAAAAATATTTTCTAACAAATCCACTCAAACTGCCTCTGTGAGCCAGATTCGTCTTGCCTTTATCAGCAAACACGGTGTAATATTTTAGTTACTGTTGCTGCTGCTGCTGCTAATGTCAGCATTCACAGAAGAGGAAGAGAAGAGTTCATATGAGAGAAGAGTAGATTTCTGAAGTCAAATAATGCAATTAGAAGGTGCACTAAAGTTCTGTTGAATTCTCTGGAAGAGGAATCCTATAGTATTATCTGCAGTGCCTGTTGATCTCTGAGAAACCAAATATTGACATGCCTTTGAAAGTTGAATTATTCAGAATTACACTTGGTAAAGATATATATACTAATAGCAGTACTGGAGAAATCATTCCCTCACAATAACAATAATCTGACTTTATCTCATGATCCCATCCAATAATGTGAAGATGATGATGATATTGAGAACATTGTCAAACTCAGAGGGTATGAGTTTACTCTGCTGATATACCCTGAAAGGGTCCTACTCTTTCTTAGCTTGCTAGAATTACCTCTGTTTTTTGGTTTTTGGGTTTTTTTTACATAGAATAAAATAATCACTGTGGCACCTACAGAAATGTCAGCAAAATTATGAAGAAAATTATTCTGTCCGGTCTGCCAGACTTCTGTGGCATCTTCATTCTCTTTTTTCTCTTTCTAAGCAGATTCTCACACCTGTTACCAGGCTGTTATGCGTGTCAAAAACAATAAAATCAAATAGTTTTAATTGTTAAGAACAGTCCTTAAGGCAGGACTATTAGGGAATCCTACTCATCATCCAGCTGGTTGTCCAAAATCTATTTGCTGCTGCAGTCTGCGGGAAGACGTTCTTTTGCATCCAGTGTTTGAAAGCTGTTTTTTAATTTTGTCTTTGTTTTTTGGACCACAAACATCTGTCATATTTCAAGTGGTAAATTTACCACCTGGCAGTGAGAAGCTGTTTCTTTTAATGCTATTACAACATTACTGAAAAGATATGAAACACATACTATGTCATTTTGCTCTTGTAGTTTCTCTGCATTCATAATTTCGACTGGCACATTGAATAAAATATTTTCCTCAAAAGCATAAAAAAATTGTCACATCTTTTGGAAAAAAAAAAAAAAAGAACATCTCTAAATGCATTTGGTGAAAACAAAATAATTTCAAAATGATGAATGTGGTCTTTAAAACTTTTTAAACCCCAGTAAATATCAGTAATGAAAGCCAGTCTTTGGTACTCCATAAAAATATATTTCAAAGTGAATGTTGTAGTATTCCTACCTATTTTAAATTAATGGCACGTACCATGGTTTTGTTGTTTACATGTAAAGGAAAACCAGTAGGTAAGGAAGTGATTGCTGGTAGATATATGTAGAGATATATACAAGAAAAGTACTTCACACAACCTGTGTAGCTAAATGTTCATATTGCATTTTAAATTTTTGCCTACAATACTACCTAGTTTATCACTGGCTAAGAGATAGTGGTTTTAATTGTCTCATCTTTCTACACCTCCTTTTAGTAATTTTTTTCTAGTACTTTTCAAAAGTTACCAACAGAATGTGTGAAAGATCCTAAATGTGTCATTCTCTAATGTAGCACGAAGGTAACTTATGCACAGGGTTTTTTTACAATGACAAAAACTAAGCACCCACAGATACATAAAGTTCTATTTGATGCACTGGTCAGCTTTCACGAAGCGAGTGCATTAGATATATTTAACATTCCATGTGAAAGTGCTATATACTAGAAAACGCTCCACACAACATCTGGTATGATGCCTGTGCTAAATAACTAGCATTTTTGCAGACTACTATAAAACCCAGGAGAGAGCTGATGTTGCTTATCACTTTCTGCTACTGCTTATTGTAACTACAACTTAAGAATATGCATGAGAGAGACTGCAGAGACTTCTGAATACATTAAAATCTATGCTGCTTCAGCTGGTTCATAGTGAGTTTCACTCCCAATTGACTTAATAGCACTTTTGTCTTATTGTACTTTCATGATGGAGCTATGTGGAAAGGGGTGAAGTGACTTATTGGGCAGCTCTTTAAGTGATTGTTTAAATATGCTATGTAGTAGAGGAATGAAATCGTGCTGCCATTCTTAGGGACCTGTACAGGCAGGAGGAGTGGGCCAAGACAACTGTAATGTTCAACAAGGACAAAAGCCAAGTTCTGCCAGAGGCAGGAAGCACCCTGTCAGCTGTACAAGCTGCCTGGCTGCAGGCAATGCTGTGGGAAGGGACCCGGGGGCCTTGGTATATACACACTGAGCATGAGCCAGCAGTGTGCCCTGGCTGCAGAGACAGCCAATAGTGCCCTGGGAGGTATTCACAGGGGCACAGCCAGGGTATCAAGAGATGGGATTATCCCCTTATACCTAGCACATCTAGCATACCACATCCAATTTTGAGCCTCCAAATAGAGGAAACACATCAACAGGTCCCTGATCTGGCCCCTGACATCAATGGTCCCTAATCATCATTTGAGCCTCTAGGGTAGTCAGGGATTGGGACATGTGCCCTGTGAGGAGAGGCTTAGGGACTAGGGCTTGTCTGGCCTGGAGAAGAGATGACTTTAAGGGGACCTAACAGCAGGGTGCCAGGGCTTGCAAAAGGCTCTTAAGAAGACAGAACCACACACTTCACAGAAGTACTGTGGGAGGATGTGAGACATTTAACATGGAAAGGCTTGACTGAATGTGAGGAGAAACTTTTCACCACTAGGACAGTCAAGTGATTGACCAGAGACAGGTTGCCTAGCAGGGTTGTGCTGTCTCTTGCCTGAAGGTTTTCAAGCCCCAATTGCTTAAAACCCTCTGTAACTTGATGTCTTGTAACCACAACACTTGATCAGACCTGACCTCCTTGAATAAGACGTTGGACTAAAGCCTTTCTGAGATGCTCTCCATCCAGAATTATCCTAGGAAAACTCAAATTCTCTTGCAAAGCATTGAATGTTCCGCGTTCCTAGAGTATTTCAAGAAGTGAGAAGCTCTGGATGCCAAGAAGCTATCTGTTTTAAATGTTACCTCTCCAACAGAAGCCGGTGATTCTGCTCCTTACCCTTGCTGACTACTTGTAAGTAATCTGAGTACTTCCACTGAAACTAGTATGGTTACTGTCAGAATAAGATACAACCAGTGAGAAAGAACAGCAGATCTAAGCTGTCAGTGTTAGCTAAGCCTTGAGAGGCTTATCACTTCCTCTTCATTTGTGAATTAAATGGCAAAGACTCAAAAAGCAATAGCACATTTTAGCAAAACAAGCTAATTTGCCTACTTTCAATTTTAATAATACTTAATATTTGGCAGGATCTTTAGCCAAAGAAGATAAGAATGTTAATTCTAATGGGGTTTTTTCCTTATTAAAAACCTGATATGCAGTAGAGAAGTACAGCTAAACTGAACAATATCTAAATTGTAATTATGATGCCAAGTAGACCTTTTCTTACCATTGTTTTCTATCATTGTATGATTTTATATATGATCAATAAAGTTAAATTATGCTACAGATATAAAATTCACCCAGAGACTCCCATATTGATGTGCATCATAATTTAACTTATAATTCATGTTCACCAGAGTAGAATTCTACTGATTAGTATTTGCCATGTAAACTAGAATATGCTGGTGAAGAATGAGTCTTACTGATTGAATGAAGTAAATAATTAGTTATTCGCACCGAATAACTAATCAAAATGATAAGTAATTGTGTAAAGAATTTACAAATGAAAATTAATGTCTGCTACAATAAAAACGTTTCCAACAGGAAAGAGAAAAGACTGTTCAGTGTTCAGCCATTCTTCTGGCTGTTGTGATCCCATCACACTAGAACTATTCAAGAGGGTATGCAGGATTTCTCAAGTGATGTCTGGTATTCAGTATTCTGCTATAAGTAGAAGACATCTGTGCAAAGGCTCCCTAAACACCAGACGATTTGTTTCCACTGTTTTTGTTGTGGTAATGCTGTGGATGTAGTCAGGAAGATGGTAGTGCAGTCTCTCTCTCCCTCCTATGTGGCAGGCTACATGCTGTATTGGCTTTTAGTAAGTGAGGATATAAGCTTTTCCATACCCCCTGTTGCCTCCTCATAGTGAATCTGTACCTGTCTGTATATAGGAAATGAGAGTGCTACCGTCTTCTCTGAATTCTGAAAATGAGCTTTAAAAAATTGCTTATTTCTTGGGCTTTCTTAGGCTAACCTAAATATTAAAGCATGTTTGATACAGTTAAGACTGCAGTTTGATCATATGCCTTCAATAAGATGAATCCTGTGATTCCTGTGAAATGTTCAAGCAGAGGAAGAATATTGTCAGCAATGTTCACTGCGTTATCTCTTTAAATGCAGTGGATACTCCTTTTGATACAGTCATGTGGACTGGGAGGAATATTTATCACCACACACTACACAGAGAAAACCGGTGCTGTCTCTGCAATGAGTATCTCCCTAAAATCTGTAAAAGGTTGTCCCCTCTGCCCATAAGAAAGATCACCCATTCATTCTTTTAAATGTAGGTACCAAATTGCTTATAATTTGCTGCTATATCAGAAAGGGAACTGATTTAATGTCATAATATCACTACAGTACTACTTTTTATGATCTCATGTAGTTTATTGTTGAGGAATGCAGCATTTGAAGTGGGTGATTTCATGGGAAAACTGTTCAGGCAGTTTAAATTGAATACGACTGAAGAAGTTTACTGCCTCATAGTTAATTGCTAATCAGCGAAATATACATTGAGGGTCAGTATCATAATTTCAACAGATAAACCACTGCCTTAGACACTTATAAAATGCCTGCACATACCTTCAAATTGCTAAACAACTTTTAAGAGTTCTGTGAACACATATGCACGCATGCACACACACACATAATTACATGCAGACCCACCCTTCTCAGAGGGTGCATGGTACAAAGGTGCACACTCCCCACACCAGCTCCTGCAGCCCTACAATGCACACATACAATAAGAGAGCACCCATGAGGTGACACACATACAACTGAGGTGTGGGTCTCTCTCTGCTGCACTCTGGCATGCTCATGCCTCTGACAGGAAGAGACTCTATCAGACATGGACAAATGTCAGCAGGGTGACTTCTGGCAATGTCAAAACATATTTTCATTGCTGTTCTTTTTCTGTTATCCTCTCCTTTGTTTCCACCATTATAACTTTTTATGCTCCTTTAATACTTCTCAAGTTGAGTCTTTGTTTCAAAAGGCTTTTGATATTCTACTAGTTTCTATTGTTTAATCTTACTAATGTTTGTTGTTTTCTTCCTCTTTAACGTAACTAGGTTTTGGGAAAATGCCCTCCTAGACAGTTTTGGATGGTCCACTCAACCGCACACTTGGCACACAGGTTCCTATCTTACCAACTCTTGTTATCCAGGCCACTTAGCACAGAGCAGTAACTGTGCGGGTTAATCTCTTGAGATGTTTTTGTCATTGACAATAGTCCCATGTCCTAGTCTAGGTATACCTGTCAAAAATTTGCAACCCCTGCCATAAGCTCTTAACATAAGTCTTCAGTTGTGTGCTCCACTATGAATGGTATCACAACCCTACTTTGTATAGATTTGCAAAAGTGTAAGAATGATAAAATTGTTTCAGACAGCTCAGCAAATTGATTTGTAGGATGAACTTTTGCAAGAGTTTTCAGACAAACAATTTTGGAAGATGAGTTCAAGTGAACATTTTCTAACATTTGGAATGTACATGAATGAAGAGAGATATTTCAGCAGAGCATTTTTATCTGGAGTGAGTGTTTCATGTGATCATGGGGAGTTTTTTTCCTTTTCTTTTACATGAAATTTAAGCTATTTAGGCTTTGAATACTAATGAATGCTGAATAGATGTCTGCCTTCTTCATATACAATAATCATTAAATTTTTAGGACACACAATTCATTCTTAATCAATGTAAAAGATGTCAAATGTTTTGGCTGTTGGATGAATTTGGCAATTTTCCTTGTCTTTTTTTCATGTGGAATACTGGGAAATCAGACTCAATACTTACAAGTGGCCATAGAAGTCCTTCTCTTTCTAAGCAGTCTCTTCAGGACTGATGCATCACTACTGGAAAATATTAAGAATTCTAGCTGGATATCAGTATTTTATGGGGGGTATTCAATAGAAGTTTTCCATTAAAAATGGGAAAAAAACATGTCCTTCCCACACCTACATTTTTTTTTTCATTTCATCTCCTTCTCTTTTACTTTCTCCACTGTAAGTGGAAAACAAATGTTTCTTTCAAAGATATATCTCTATTTTCCAGTTCAGCTACTTCCTTTGTTTCTCTGTCCAGAATCTCTACATTTTTTTTAATTATTTCACTCACCTCACCTCGAAATGTTAACACTGTCCAGTTTCAGAAGATACATCCAATCTTAAAAGTTTATGTGTCAATAGTTCAAGAAATGCAAGGTGCCTGACAAAACCTTTTATTTCTTACAGAAACTTTATTTACTGTTGTATCCATCCTACAAACAAAAGAATTCCTTTGAGCAAACTAATAAACCAGAGTATTGCTACTTATAATCTCTTCTCCTTCCTCTGGCATTTCAGGATTTATTGTCACAAGTTTTCAAAGTATTCTAGTATTTGGTAAGCTTTAGGGAGCCTACCCAAAAAATGGCTAAACCATCTGACTTTTTTCTTTTTTTTTTTAACACAGAAAATTATGCAAGGTGTTCTGATGAACATATATATGTACAAAGAATGGGGCAGAGCATCCAGACTTTCATTGTCTAAAAAGACAATACTAACTCAAGAGAGAATAGCCTTGGGAAACCACACCTACTTTCCAGCAGCTCCATAGGCTACTGAGTGCAGGCTAAGGGAAGTTTTAGGCTACTGCAGTCCTAGTCATGATCCGTTTACAAGTATCCCATCTAAATGCAACAGCAGGCAGACATCTTGGCCTTAGACCTTGCAATGCAGTATTACTGAAGCCATACTATCACAGAGAGAGCTTACGGGAGTAAAAGTAGTGAAACACTGCCACTAGTGAGTCACAGAAGGATTCTGCAGAACTGGCTTTGACTGTGGCAATAAATCTGTATTTATGATTATCCTTGCAAAGCCTTTTCCCACAAAACATTTCCTGAGAGAGCAGTTTTCGGCAGTTTCCCTTTGTTAGCTTTCTAATGCTATTATTAAAATGATAACAAATGCTCCTCAATTCTGTATGTCAAAAGGAAACATTGATTCAACCTAGGCTGATGAGCTGATTTCAGATAGGATTTTGGTGTCTGTTTCCAGTTATTCCTTTCACAGCTAGGATTGCTAGGAGGAAGAGATTCCCATTCATTTTTCATGCTGCCTGTATTACTTATTCATATAATCTGGATCCTCCTATGACTTTTCATAATTTTATCTTCTGGCAGATCTTATTTAAAATTATTTATATTACAGCACTGATACTATTTATCATATCACTGTAAATTATATAAAGATATCAGCACATATATATCTTGCCTGTAATTTTATGACTATGGATGCTGCTTGGTAAATCTTACCTGAATCTTGTAATTTTGATTTGGTCCTCAGAAGGATATACTAAATTTTAAATTTGCTTGAAAAACATTGGTGTGTTTGACTGTTTTTTCTCTTTTCCAACTAAAACTTATCTATGAAATGGAGGAAAATGAATGATCGCTTTAGATCTTCAGTTTGCCATTTATCATAACCTTATGGTCCATAACTGAATTATCAAAACCCATTCTTATGCAGGACTTTAAGCAGTGTGAAATTAACATGATGGAAAGAGCTAAACATTCTGGATCAAATTGCCTTTATTTGTGTAAAGAAATGTCTTTTATAAATTGAGAACCCAAGTAATATTGCTCTACATGTCTTGATTCATATAGTATGTATTCTGTGAACAGGCTTTTAGTAGAATCAGTTAAACCTTTAGGCCAGAAGTTCTTTGGCCCTTGAGTTCCACAGCTTTACTTTTTACTTCTAGAATACTGTTTTTCTAATAGTCAAATTCTCATCAGTATGAATTGTGCTGCAGTTTAGTAATGTTACATACAAGTGCTGGCATTCTTGTAGTTCCTGGTATTTGGCTCAGGCTGCGGAAGTTTATTTGCAATGGAACTCTTGTTCAGGCTCCTATTCTGGCATCATGCAGATAAGACATGCAGGGATAGGAAACATAATCATTTCTATCAGACATGTCAAAGAGCAAACACAGTAATCTTTCTTTACTTTTAGGTTTGAAAACGTAGTAATAGCAATAATAACACCACCACTAATACAACATCACCACCAACACATCACCAACAAAACAACAACAAAACAACAATAGTAGTAATAATAGTGATACTATTAGTAACAGTAATAATAATGTACTTGCATGAGATTAATTCTTTCAGTGGCTTACACTAAATTACAATCAATATTACAGTATTGTTGTAATTCTTAAAATCCAAAAAGCAACTCATTCCAGTTTGCTTAGGAATCTGACTTTGTTTTCACTATAAACCAATTGAAATTAAAAAAAATGGCAGAAACACTATTTGTAAGTTAGCTGAGCACATCAGAATCATTATATATATTCTATAGAGAGATTTTTAATGTCTGAATTGTCTCCAAGGGATCAAGCTAAAGACGGTAGACCACTTACAATAAAAATTGAGAAAACAGAACTGAAACTTAACACTAGGTACAGTTATTTCCCATCTGAAATTTTAGTCCTAATTAGTGTCTAATTGTTACAGTTTGACCCTGTGTGTTAAGAAATTTACCTTTAGATTTTATGTATAAATGTAAGTTAAAAAAATTACAATAAATGTTTGTAATTCTAAAAATGCAAATACCATTAGCTACTTGTTAGCAATGCCCTACAAAGCAAACAAATAAAGAAAAAAATAAACTCAATGTTATACATTACCATAGAGAATATTAATAATTTTGGCTACAGGCTTTACAAACTAGGAAGATATAGAAATTTATCTGGGGAAAATAGCTTAAGGGGTATAATAGACTTGGAACTTTCAACAGTGTGACTAATGAATTATCCAATTTCACCCCAAACTGACGCGCACATCTTCACTGCTCAAAACTAATCAGGAAACACTAATTCCATTTATCATCATGGACGGTAATGAATGGGGAATTTAAAATATGAAAAGGGGATTAAACAGGGCAGAAATATTGCTCTTAAAACCTGTTACACGGTAATAGCTGCATGTTTTGTGCCAAATGTTGGTTTGGTTTTACTTTACATAATTTTACAACATGTTAATTAAATCCTGCGTAAAGTGCGACAGGAAAGGAATGCTGTCAGCCACATAAAGCTAAGTGGTCTCTGTACGATGGCTGTGCTAGGAGGTGGTAAGATCTCCACATACAGCAGTAGGAGTCCAGGATGAAAGTCCTTCCCACGGCCTGCACGGAACCCTCGCCCCCCGGGAATTCCTCCCCGTGCTGCAGGGACATCTCTGCCGGGAGCCAGGAGCCCCTCCTGCCCTCCTCCCGCTCTACCCTCAGGGCTCGCAGGGCTGTTTCTCACCCGGCTCCCCTCAGCCCTGGCTGCCGGGCAGCGTTTTGCCTCTCCTTACCCAGGCTTTCCCCAACCCGCCCGCCCGTGACTGAGGGGCTCAGCTCTGCCTTGTGGTGGGGCCGCTGGAGCCGGCTGGAACCGGCTGTGTCTGACCGGGAAGCCCCAGCCGCAGCACCTCCCATGGGACACCCATAGAGCCAGCACCCGGGCAGTCGCACCCGGTACGTAAGTATTGGAAAGGAAAACTAACGTTTTCTTAGGAGTCTATAAAGCTATAAAGATCCACTTACCTGTGTGAAGTAGCACGCTTTATATTAAGTAGCATACGCTTAGTCGGCTACTCGCCTTTAAAAACCAAAAATGTCTTAAATTGATTTTCACAGTTATTTTCCCTAGACAACAAAACGGATGAACTGTCGTAATGGCTTACCAGTTGTGAAACTCTTGCCAGTATGTCTCTAATGACCTGTGGAGCGTCTGCTAGCATTATCCAGCAAAGTGCCTGCAGCTGCAACCCTCTCCCTATGGCGGCTCAGCTGCACCGAAAAAGAGCCTAGGGAGCTGTAAAAGGCAGGGAAAAAGAGAGAGTACTGGCTGCCTTCGAAGGAGGGCAGACTAGAAAAATCCCACACCACCACACTCAGCAACAAGTAAAACCAAACGAGGATGGGAAGACAGCCATAAGGCATCAGGGTCAAGAGAAGAGCAAACAGGGCAGGAAGAGAGCAGGAGGTGAAAAAGCCTTACACAGAATTGGAAAGAAATATCTAAGCATAGGTACATACTTACTTTCCTAGCATTACTTCTCAGTGAACGACGTGGGTGCCTTTGTCTAAGGACACTTGCAATTGCAAGCAGTCAATGCTGTGCCCCAACGGGAAATGGCTTTTCTAGGATGTGATGTGACTTTTGGAAATATCCGCGAGAATTTAGAAATTGGGCTGCATATTTCAAGCATCGAAACAATGGAAAAAGTCGCTCCTTGTAATAGGGAAGTGAAAGTCATAAAATCCTAAACATTTGCAAAACGTTTGAGTTTTAAATTGGAAACTATTAATCCTTCAGGGATCTTTGCCACCAAGTCACAGAACCCTATAATCATTGCGGTTGGAAAAGACTTCTAAGATAATCGAGTACAACCAATCACCTAGCACTGCCAAGTCCACCACTAAACCACGTCCCTAAGCACCACATCTGCATATTTTCTAAATACTTCCAGTATCATTTACTCTCACCTAACAGGCAAAGGATATCTCGTGTTCAGAACCCCGCGTGTGATAGTCAAGAGCCCCTTTTCTGTGTGTCTCAAAACAACTCGAAAAGGATCAGAGGGAGGCTGAGCGCCTGTTCATGGTGAGAAGCGTGTTGTCGGTCGCAGGCAGCGCAGGGATCGTGCTGCACGAAGGTGGGAGACGGTTTCTCGTGTTTTCTGCCCCGAGGCCGCGAAGATCAACTGCCCGGGCAACAAATTGCCCGGAGACAGCGGCACAGACACTGCGGCGCCTTTCAGGGCAGTTAACTGCGTGTGGGAGGTTTACCTGATAGTCCTGCAGAGGAGTCTGCGCCTGTGGGAGCGTTTCGGGAGAACCTGACCCTATAAAAAGACTGCCATCGGACAGCCGCGTACTGTGTGCCTCTCTGCCCTGGGACGCGGTGGTATCACTGACTACAAAGACTGCAATTGAAAGGATTTCCACTCTCTGATCGAGAAGATGTCGCTGGATCCACGGGGTGGTGATCCTGTCTGCTTTCTTTCCTTCTTTCCTTTCTCCTTTTGTTCCTCTACGTCGGATGCTTTATAAGAATAAGATCTTGCAAGGAGTTTTGTTCCTCTTGGTACAGTTTTAGGGAAGTTTACAACAAAATTAATTGTTTCGTTTCCAGCCTCTGGAGGGACTGTGGTTTCTCCAGCGAACCGCGCAGAGTGGGGTAAAAGATCAGCTCCACGCACAGCTGCCGAGAGGGACCGGACGGGGTATCGCGCTGCGGTTTGGTCTGGTGAGAAACGAACTTATTCGGGCTGTGTTGAAGGCACGACTGCAAGTGCTTTAGACAATTCAACACAAGTAGTGTTGAGAAAAACCGTAGACCTTAAGTATTGCATGTATTTTCATTAAATAATCTGGACACAACACAGTGTGCTTGGCCACGGGCGAGTACGGAAAGATGTTGAAATGCGTATGTTGCCCAGTTTAACGTACATACGTGTTTTTGAAAATACTGTTAAATCCGGCTTTTATTTCTTAAAAAGAACTTTAAATATACTTAAAATACTTTCAAATATTACTTCAGTAAGGTTTCTAAAATACAAAAGGTTTTGGTAAAAGAAGTATGTTTTTGGGAAGGTAATTTTAGAATGATGTTATGGAGAAATCTAGTATGAATGGCTAGGTTATAGATTAGATCATTTGCTTTGGTAAGCTTGCTCTGGTGTGCAGCCGCAAAATTAATTTCCTGTATCTGAAAATCCTGTTAATAGGATATTAATTGTATATTTTGCCTTCTAAATTTTGCATTTCTTAAGTGTAAATAATAACATTGTTTTGAATCATATCCCCAAATGAAGGGTGGAAAAAACAAAGCCATGTCCAAAAAAAACCAAGCAAAGATTCCATCCAGTCAAGTGACTGGCTTATGTGACGGAAGAAATCAATAGACTGAAATACTTGATCTTGTGTGTTTGCACTTTCTATTATATTACGAGGGAAAAAAAACTGTCTTAATTTTTCCATAAGTCTCTACGTATTATTACAAGCCGGTGGCAGCAGTGATACCTATAGCAAGAAAATAATAGGAGAAAAATTGTATGTTTACCTTTGGTTCTGTGCCTTTAATTTAATAATGGAGCAGGTGTACTAGGCTCTGCTAATGTTTCACTAATAAAACTGAGAATTTGGCGATTCTATAGTTGGATACAGATGCGAATGCTGTTAGCCACAAACAGCAAACCTGTGTAGCTGCCAGCCACTCATTTGCTTGCCATCAGTTTTGAGCCTTTAAGATAGAGTATATGGTGCTAAATGCAGCCTGTTGGCAACTGCTTCATAAGGAATACAGTGTGAACAGGCTTGAGTAAGTTGTGTTTCACAGTAGCAACAGGCTACGCAGTGTTAGGGTTTTGTGAGTTAAAGGTGCAAAATGGTAACTCTTCAGTTACTGTCAGCTTCCAAAGAAGACAATTCATTAATGCTGCTTGTGAGGAAAATGCATCATAATCAGTAATCTACAAATGTATTATATTTGCTTTTTGTATATTGAGGATAGAGGCTGAAATAAGAAGCCTCAGTATATGCAGATTCTCTCAAGTATATGCTCATTTCAAGAAATTAATGTTTAACTTAATTGAGTGATAATTGGCTCCACAACTTTTACCAGAAAGGTTATGTATTCAGACCAGGTGTTTAATTCATCTTATCTGTAATATATTTCTAACTTTATGTAATTACAGTTCCAGTGACTGGTCATGGCCACCTATGTAATACAGCAGGACATGGATGTGCTTTTTTCTAGTCCAACAATATTTAGAGTTTCTGCAAAATTACTCAGACCAAAACCTAACTTACTGTGGTATATGTAGAGGTAGTGGGACAAAGGGACTCCACCTGTCCGGGAGGAACTCTCTAAATATTGTGACCTGGAAATTTATAGTCTTCAATATACGTATGTATTTATCCAGTGATGTATTTTACCACTGTATTTATACAGTATGTATTTACCCAGTGATCTCCTTAAATGCAATGGCGGGTTATATTTCTGTGGCTGCTATTTAAACTGAATTTAGACTGATTAACAGAGCTGATCAGCCCTGGGTCCAATCTCATTAGAGTGGTTTCCATACCTGTTTAATGATAGCTTGTAATTAATGTATTTTATTGTAGCATACTTTTTTTGGGCAGCAAAGCTGAATCTTGTTATATAAATGAGTTTTGAATTAGATGCTCCTTATGAAACCTCTGCTCCCTGTTGATGAGAACTTTACTCCTTCCTTCATCCAGGATAACAAGTATTCCTAGACTTCAGCTGGCAATAACTAAAATTTTTCACATGTACAAATTAACAATGTAATTTCCACTTGAAAGACCTAAGTGGAATGCATGCTTGGACATGCATTCCGATTAGGTCTTATTGTATTACAATGGTAAAAATGGAAATCTGCATGAAATGAATTCCTGACATATCGAAACGCTTTTATAGGCACAGTGTAAGCCAGCATCTGTTCCTTCCAAACTAGCCTCTCCGTCTCTTCCAAGAGATGAGGAAAAGTTAACCAGATTAGTATGCCTATCAGAGGACTGTAGCTACTATGTAGGAAGCAGTGGTAAGAAAGGCTAGAACCCAGCACAACATTAGCATACCTGCATGGGTTACAGTTTTGCTGAATACAGAAGTGATGTCCACTTGGTCCGTGAACAATGCCAAGAAAATTTCAGGGACAAGGACTAAGCTTCTACTGGAAACATCAAAAGCCCATATTCTGAATAGGCAGACAGCCACAAACACTGGTTAGTAGTGCTTTCTTAACTTTTGTTTTTATTTTTTTCAGTAAAAATATTTATAGTTTGTTTTCTGCACAATCTGAAAAAAGCTATGAATTCCTTCTAAACAGTTCCATTCAGAAAGTCACTTTTAGCTGCTGGTAACTTCTTAGAGGAAGGGTTACTCTGTTACTCTCCATTGGTAGAAATGGCATCCATATGTTACCTCTGTGTTTGTTTGTCCTGCCCCCTGTTTCCAAAAAGCATGAATACTTAGCTATTTAAGTGAAAGTAAGATTTGTGGAAGGTAATACTGATTTCAGTATGTTGCAGCATTGGAAAATATTGGCAAGAAATAAACGAAACCTTCCAAGTCAGACAGCAATTTCATTTTCTGCAACAAAAGTGTTCCTTGCTTTTCTTTTTTTGTTTCAGTAGTACAGTTATTAAATATTAAATGTTGAAATTTAAAAAAAAAAAAAAAAGCTCAGTCCCCAGTTTTCATCTTACCTTGTGAAAGCCCTCAAGTGTCTCTTCCCTGTGCATGTTCAGTTCATTAGAGTATGTAATGCAGTCTTCAGACCTAAACTTGTTACTTGCTTTACAAAGAATTATCATATAGTTACATAAACAAGTAAAACATACACTATCTTTAATGTATCACTGAACTGTTAAATACTGTTGGATAGAAAGGAAGAAAACAGGAAAGAAGGGTAAATAAGGGACCTTGAGAATAACACAGCCACATAGTCTTTTTCTGAAGGGAAGCTTCCATGCAACTCCCTCACACTGTCATGTCCCACAATAGCTCTTGGTTTTGGTTTCTCTGGGTAGGGAGAGGAGCATGTCTTAGGACCTTCTTAGAAAACTCTTCTCAAGGCTACAAGTCTTGTGCAGAAGGAGGGAAATATTTAAAGTACTAAGGGCCTAAATGGTGTCCCACTTCAGGACATATGTTTCCCAGCAGGTACACCAGAGGTAGCACGAGGTCTGAAGATAATTTTCGCATGGTGGTTTTTTTTCCCTCTTTGAGATATTCACTTGTATATGGGTGTGATTACTGTAGACTGCTAAAATTAGTTCAATGCTTAATTATTTTGACATAGTGATAGACATGTTAAAATGTTCCCTGGTGCCTCCAGCAGATTCTTGCCAGAAGATATTAGAGAGATTTGACTGTGCCCTTCGCAACTAGGAGTCACATTTATGTCTGCACAGAATTGTTTGTGACAGGCTGAAGGGAACGGTTGTGGGTGTCGAAGATTAGATGTGTAAAATCTCAGCAATTGTAGCTAGCAACGTAAAATGTAGGAAAGAGGTAGGGGTGTTTTTTTAGGTTTTCTGTAAATTGCCTTTAAAAGATCTAGGTTTTACTTCCTTACAAATATTTATTTCCTGAAATGTCATTGCTTAAACTAAAAATTATTTCCTTAAGGCCACCATATATTTTGTTTCTGAGAGGTAAATATATGTGGAGTGAGCAAAAATCCACATTAAGTTGGTTTAATTGTAACAATTTATTTCAAGGACCTTCACATTCATAGACACATCTTCAACTTTAGAGAAAAAGCATGAAATTTATCAGAGGTCATCCTGTTGGTAATACAGGTTCTGGTTTGGTCTTTGTGGAAAATGATGCTCAGTGGAGTTTGTTACTCTAGCGATAGTTTTTGTTCACCTTAGTTCTACTTATAATGACTTAGCTCATCACGCGTGCAACAAGCTAGTTCTATCCTGAGATCAGTTCTTTAATCTGTGGTGCTGGGCTTGTAAATGTGAGAAAGACAATTCCTTCTAAAAATCTGAAAACACACTGGAGGATTAAAGTAGCTGTAGGCAAAATGCTATGTGCTTAAATGAGGGACTACAAAATGAGTGCTATGGAAATACTATCCCAATAAATTTTATTCTGGCCACTTCTTTACTACTATTTTAGAACAGTAGTCTTGGCAAATATATGCCAAAAATTATATGGAGTCACATTACTACCTTAAAAAAAGGAATTGTTTGTCCCAATGAACAGTTTGTAAATAAAAAAGTGGGCAAATTTTGATTTGCCACTCCACTGCTTCTTATTGTTCGACAATGTTCAGTGTGTCTTTGAATAGGAGATGAAAAGTTACCTAGGTCTAGGTTAATTTCATGTATAGAGCATCTACAGTAACTTCCTTCTGTTCTCTGATGCTGACAATTCAAGTGTTCTTTTATGGCAAACAGTATTTACAGCTGTTCTTTTAAAGAAATACAAAGTAATAGAAATAGTTTACCTCATAGGGAGAAGATTTCATGTCTGTTTTGGCATGTAGATGTCAACTTCAGCTAAACTGTTACTGACACTGAAAAGAAATGGGAGGCAGTGACATCACTATGGCTGGGGTTTCTTTTTGTTATTGCTGCCAGTGAATTCAGATTTCTGTAAGTTGCTATATGTTCTGTAGTCTAATAATGAGAGAAACCCAATTATTTATCTGTTCATCACATGTAATCCCCTAAACCCAAAAGAAACCTTTCTATCATTACGAATGTTGCAGCAGAGGGGCACCTGGATGTCTAAGAACAGCAGGCCACATGCTATTCATATGGCAAAGGCATTGGGCAATGCCATTAATATTGTCTTTTTTATGGTAAAAAAAACAACTTTAGTGTGCTATTTTAAAAGAAAGAACAGTGCATATCAGTGCTATAAACAAGGTACTGAAAAGAGAGCCATGTACATGAGAGGAAATTATGAGGGCGTGCATGGAAATCAGTGGTCAGCCTCTTTACTTGCAAAGACTAGCTGTTGTGGGCAGATGACTTAATTTGCACATCAGCATCTGGAACTTCTTCACAGAAGTAATTCTAAACAAATCCCTGTGAATCCAATTATGTTAAGCTGAAACAATAAAAGGTGGAAAATTTTGAAGGGAATTAATCTGCAAGTATAGGCCAGTATCTGATAAAGAGTATGGCTTTTTAAATTATTTGACCTTGGTGTTTCTGAAGAGTCTGCGTTTTGTTTCATCAGATGAAGCGTTTACATGTATTTTAAAAGAGTGATAAGAGAGGCAGATGTTAGAACTTTGGTAGTGAAAGAACAGTGAATTCGCAAATGAAAATGTTAACAATTCCGTATAGCTAAATGTTCGTCTCCTTCTTGAAATTAGCTGTGGAACCAATGACCCATACCAGGAACTCGTGGCTGGGGGATGAGGGTGGGGATAAAGAGTCATTCCCCTGATAGCCATAGAACATTTCTTATCTGAATGCTCTGAGTGAATTTACTGATTACTAAAGCAAACCATCTCATGACAGCACAATCAGTGAGACTTTTTTAGTTCTTCTGGACTGCAGTGGACTACACCAGTGTCTCCCTTTGAGTGGGATGCTTCTCAGTGCATGAATGCTCAAGTTTGCAAAAGGAGTACTGTCAGCTGACAATGGCACCTGGGCTGATGTCGCTACTACTTGAGGCTCAACCCTTGCCCACTGAGAAATGCCAAAAAGGCATTAGATTTAATTCACTGATTCTCGAGGGGAATTTTTATACAGGTTTACCTATATATATACATACATACATGTATTTGTGTGTGTTATCTTCTTACATCTGCTTGTACATACCTGTGTGTGTATTGACTTGAACATCTTCTAGCAAATATAGTATACCTGTTATCTTGAATTTGTAATATTGTTATGCTTATAGGTAATCAGTTTTTAATATAGCGTCTAAGTATTGTTATGATTAAGTGCTGTTAAAAACTTTAGACACTGTTGGCTGAGTCCAAGTCTAAGATTGAATCCAACTGCATGGGGTTTCCTCTCTGAGAAGGAGTTTAGGAAGAAAAGGGAGGTTCATTCTGAATCCCGAGACACAACTAAGCCTCCCTTACCTTTTCCTCCCTTACCCCTTTACATTCCGGCCTTGTTAAAAAAAATCACTCTTAACTGATTCTAACTTGATTTTCCTTTATATATATTACCCATGCAGTAAGTAGTAGAGTAAGCCTTGTCAATGAAGTTCGTGCTTTTGCAAATTTATATTAAAGCCTATTTTTTTTTTTTTTTTTTTTTTTTACCTTTGATGGTGATTTTTTAAGAGACCACTTCTTTAAGAAACCACTTCCTTTCATGCCAATACCCTATAGTCACCAGGGATAAGATTTGGCTCACTGAGGGCCTTCCATGCCCATGAGAATTACAGAGTAAGTTTTTAAAAACCCTTTCCTTAAAATAAATGATTAATCAAATAAAATGGCATGTCACTGCAGTATGAATTTCAATCTGGCACCTGGGTTTAGTGGTTGGTTCTGACAGGGGATGTCATTAGGCAAGAAACTTCTGTTTTCTTCATAGTTCATTTTGCACAGGTATAGAATAGAAAATAGTAATGCTCAATTTGCCTTAAGTATTTTGAAATCTCTTGGTAAGATCATTGGATAAATTTATAAAGGAGAATAGCCTTCCTTTCATTGCATTAATCAAGACACTAATGCTCTGGACATGTGCAGGAATAATTCAATTCTTTGTTGTACTGCATAAATCTGAGATGATGACTTCAAGTAGCATTTTCGCTTTCCATCCTTCCCATCCTCTTAATGTAGGTTCTTCCTGAGTAATTTCCATACTGTGCAGATTGTTAAACACACTTGTAGTTACCTAGCTTTCAATCAGAAAGTCTTGCCAATGATGCAGCTGTAGATAACTACATCAGCGTAAAAAAAGTAATCATATAAGCTAAAATATATTTTGCAAATTGTCCTCCAAATAAATGTGATCCCATGATTTTCTTTTAAATCAAACAACCTCCCTCCCTCCCCCCAAACAAGCAGAAGTTAGGCTAATTCTCATTACAGCACTGAAATTGAAATTCATTAGCTTTTGGTCAATGACTCTTAAGGTAATGCTACCATGAATTAACATACCATCCAGATTCTGTATCATGAAAACATGGACTCATTATTCCCTATTACTTCCCATGTCACGCTCTAAATATCTTAATATCTAAAGCATGGGTGTCCAATTTCAGTTCCCTTACTCTAGTTATCAAGTTGCTCCTGCATGATAATCCATTCCCTGTCATACTGGTGATGTCTCCTAGCTTTTTTTAACAGATGTAATCAGGAACTACTACTTTGATGACGAAGTAGTTAATGAAAACATCAATTACAACATAGCCAATAGCTGAAAAATAACTTTCCACTTGCCAAGCAGGTTCTCCATAAACTCTTATTGTTTCCTCTTAGTCTTTCATCATAAATAATTTGGCTGGTATTTATGGGGTGCTTTTTCAAATGGTTTACTGAATACACTGATCACTGTCACTTGTATTGATAGGGCATAAATTTATCTGTATTTTTATCAAAGAAGAATGATGCTAGAAGAAGGTGATTGCTGATGTCTACTTTTATCCTTTACATTGCCCTTAGATGTGTTCCTTGAAAGGTCTGTCTTCTTTAATTGCCATTGTCTCTCCGTGGCTGTCGTGCTTCTCCAAGACAATCTGTATGTTCTATCCAGTTGGAAATTTTTAAATGAAATTCAAAGTGACAGCTTCTGCCACACTTAAAATCTTTAGTGAACAGAAATTTCATACTCAGAAAAATACCTGTTCATTTTGTCATGCTTTTAAAATTATTTTAATGTCTTAGTCTTGCTAACCTGCTTCCTATTAATTTAGAAAATTGAACAAGTATGTATTACTCTAGTGTTTTGATACAGCTTTTCTGTAAACAAGCAGACAGCTGGTGAAGTTCTCACCAACTTGAAAAGTTTTAATGGGGGTTTTGTTTTTGTTTTTATCTGCAGTAGTAAAAAGCTTCCACCACTCAAGGGAATACAGACACTGAATGATAATTGGCACTTATTCAAGCAGTAACACTCTGCGCATCTATGAAATAATAGTTCCTATGTGGACAAAGTACTAGACTTCATTACATGTTCTCCTAGTAAAAAAAAAAAAAGAAAAAAAAACCACAACCAACAAAAACCAGCAAAACTAATAGCAGTCGCTGATACACAGTGCAGACCTTTGCATATACCCCAGAGAGAAAACAATATTCCCCAAGGGAAAGTCTTGGCCAAATAAGTAACCTAAATTTATAAAGGATAAGGCTACTGGATAGTGTGGAAGTACCACTGAGTAGTAATGTCATTTCTGGGTCTTTTAAACAGTGAACGCTGCAACCCATGTGCACCAGATGCTGAGCTCATGTTTTCTGCACCCCTCTGGTTCGGCTGTGTTGCATGCAAGCTGGCTCACAGTACATGTGATACACTTTAGCAGAATATAAGACTTCTCCAGACAGCACCAAGACATCTCTTGTTCACCATTTAAACCACTATTTATGCCACTATACAAGAAATGGTTTGGTTTCCATTATTTTTTGCTTCTTGACTTGTAGATTGCCAAGAATGGCATGCTCCCAGGCATTCTAGGGTAGTATCTGCCCATTTTGTTGGGTGAATATGGCACCCAGAGGCTCTCAAGGGACAGGCTAGTATTTGCCGCTTCCCATTGAGCTGTATGGATCACTAGGGTTTTGCTCTGGATTTAGGTCAACTGTTAGTCTCAATGCATCAGATATAAACCAGAGTTCTATAAAGATTAGGTTTGGATTTAATTTTTAGCCACAGATGAATAATTATTCCTCCTCAGGAGTCATTTATAATACACTCCCGGATGTTCTGTCTTACATTATAAGAGTTAGAGTTTAAGGAACTGTACATTGGTATAGATACTAAAAATAGTTACTCAGCTCAGTTGTCTCACCTTTTCTTTCCTAATGCCTAAATTATATTCTCTCAGCTGTTGTGAAGTTGTATTTTGCAATAGTTTGTCTCCTCAGTCTAGTAAAATAAAAATAGTTCAGGAATTCTTTGTTAAACATGAATTACATGCCACATGCATTATACATGAAAGAAGATTAAACATAATGAGCATGAACAAGAAATGACAAAGAAGGGCAATACAAGCAGAAGAGTGCAAGGCAGAAATCTGAAAACTAAAAGACAACGGGAAAACCCAGGATGCACAGTTGAAAACTTGGAATCAAGAAGTTTTTCATATCTGTAGCATTCATTCCCCAAAGTAGACAAAAGTTCAAGCATTAGAAAACTGTTAGGTGACGTTATTCTCTACCTATGGAAATCTCCACAGGCTGAGAAGCTGCACACAGATACTGAGCTGACTGAAAAATAAGACTGACAAGTTAAATTCCAAACTTTAATTAAAAAAAAAAAAAAAAAAAATTATATAAGGTTATATTTGTATTAAAGTTTTTAAATCTTCAAAGTGATTCTTGTCCTAACAGACAGAATTTACCTGAACATCTTTTTGACTCAGCATTTTCTAAAACCTACTGGCAAAATGAGTACTTGATCTACCTGTCTCTTCTCAAAGTTTGTAGTGTTTCTGTCACTTTAAAGAACAGAGAAGAAAGACAAGTTAGAGAAGAAAGAGAAATTTAGTAATTTCAATCAGATTTTTCTAAGTGTACATTTAAAATAGATGAAGCTGTAGCAAGACTGTATTTTCAAAGACAGCTATATTTAATGTTTCCAGAAGTGACTGGTTTTGTGTTTTGAATTTCCTTAATAGGAAGAGTGAGGTTTTGGGGTTGACCCTTTCTATTCTTCTATTCCTGTCTGACAATCAAAATACTAAATTACAAAAACTTACTGAATCACTTTGACATATTTTATAACAGAACATCAACTTAAGCTATTATAGATTGTATTGGGTTTACCACAACTGCTGCTTGATTTTCATGAATTTTGCAGAAGTCACAGGAATATGATTATAATTTTCAGTCCTCTGTCAGATCTACTTCTGTGTATTTAGTTAACTTTCTTACTCTATCCTGGGGCAACGGAGCTCAGCAGAAAACCGTTTGTTGATTTTGATGCATGTTGAATTAGGTATTATCTATGGAGAACACTACCTATCTGTATTTTGCAGGATTGTATTTCTTGCAACATACAGCTCTATTTTAAAGGGGTTGCAAGGATCATTGTTCTTGTTCACCAGATGCTACCATAAGAATCCCCCTAAAAAACGTATGAGCAGCCACTCTGACATCACTTCATTGAAGAGTGCACTCAATACCTAGAGTAGCGTGCCTTTTGCTAACTTTTAGACAGGAAGTTTAATCCTGGATTCACCCTAAAAGAAACTTCTCTATTAAAAAAAATTTCATCAATGGACAAGGATTTATTAGTAAAGAAACAGCTTTGATGTGACTGCTGTAATGCCAGTCATAATGGCTCAGTAGTACCTCCAAGGAAGCAGTTAACATTCACAAGATGATGAGTTTGGGTTACATAGATTATGAGTTAACTTGAAAGCTTATCTACTTAAAGCATTTTTGAACTAGAAGAATATACAGCCCTAACTGCTTCTGATGATGGTAGATTCTAATGCAGCAAAATGCTTTGAGATTAGGAACAGCCCGTCATTTCAGTGGACATTGTATAGTTGAAGAAAAATTAAATGTATTTCACAAATGCAGCCTGAAAAGTGTTATCTTTCTGTTTGGAAAGGATTGCAACAGACAATTAACCTCTGCTTAATTGCAGAAGGGAATAGAAGGGAATTTCCTTCTCATCAAATACCTTTGAGGAATGCTGATTTAGTCACCGTATTATACAGTCATTAGTTTAACTTTGGGCATTATGAACTAGCTGAGCAGACAACAGGCAGCCTTTTATGGGCTGTGCCAGAGTACATGAAGAATTTTGAGCAGAAGAGGGCTTTGTCCTTTGGCTAGCCCTCCCTTCTGACACTGTAGTTCTATAGTTATGACACCATAGAAGACCAGTCAGCCTGAACATTAAGACTGTCTTTTCGGCCTGGTTCTTTGCTAGTTTATTTGAATAGCTAAAGATAGTATTTAAACTGTTTAGTTGGTACAAGTTTTGGAAAAAAGTCTTATATGGTGAGAATAATTCTAATATTTGAGAAGGAAAGCGCTCTTGCTGGGAAATCTTTTCTAGAGAACCAGAAAAGAAACAAATATCCTGTCTTATTCAAAAACCCAGACTTTTAGAGTACATCTCTAAATAGAAGCTAGACTAGCTTAGAAGATAAAGGCAGAATTAAGCAGTTTAGAGAATAAAGAGGCTGGACAAGATAGGAAAAGTTTAGAGACTAGATCAAGGTACAGGTTAATAACAAGGAATAGTGAAGGAATAGCATTAAAAGGAATAATGTCTAAGAAGGAGAATGTAGATCGGAGGCAAAGAAAGCTACTCAGCCAATTTCCTTTTTTCTTTTCTTTAAGCATTTTTGCTCTGTTCTGAAGGAGAAGACATACTTAGTACTCAGAATTAAAAAAAAATAAAAAAAGAACAAAAATAGTTCAATGCAGCCAATTTAAAAAAGGTGAGGGAGAGCCCTCTGTTTTTCAATTTTATTTATTTATTTATTTTTTTAACTACCCCATTTCACACTTTATTTTTACTCATTGTATGTGTTATTTTGGGCTTTTTTCTACTTTGTTGATGAGTACATTGACTACATGAAGGGAAGAGAAATGTCTTCATTAAAAGTAGAAAAATAAATAGTGGTTGTTTTTGCAGTTTATGTTCATTCACATTTTATCTGGAACCTTATGTTAAATAATGCCTGTCTTGGAACATGCCTTATGCAGTGCATCTGAACTATCTTACTTGGTACATCCTCCCCTAATTAGTATCCTTTCTATGTGTGCGATATTAACATTGGCAAATGCCTAACAGTCTAACAAGAGACCTGTTAAGCCATGATTTAAGCATGTTCTGTTACTAGAGAAACTTTGGGACAATAGGAACCTTGTGACATATGTTGGATATTAAAATCTAGTAGTATGCTTGGGAGACACAAATTTCGCGAATCGGCTAAACTTTATGTGAATCAAAGCATGGTTTTGTGACCAGGCAACAATTTAAGGTGATTCTTATTTTGACTGAGATGGGGCATTGTCCACACTTGTTAACTGTAATCAGACTATCACAGTATAAAGGTCTTTTTATTTAGAACTACACATTCTTAATTTTCAAGCACAAAGGTAAATAATTGCTGAATCAAATTCTTATTCAATCTAAAAATTCTGAATTTTCAGAAACTCGCTGTATCTGAAATGTACAGACCAACTTCATACCACTACTGTTAAATAGAAGTCTAACAAAGGAATGGGAAAGTTCCTCAGTGTGATCTAGCTGAACTGAATGTAGAAGTAATCTTCAATCAAGACAGTGACAGGAATAGACTAGTAAATCAACTTCTATGGCTTTGCTTGAATGATATGGAGGAGTTGGTACCCATACTAGGAAGGCCAGTTTCCCCTGTTTCTACAAAAAAAAAAAAAACCAAACCCAAAAAACCACAAAAAAACAAACAAACAAACAAACAAACAAAAAAAACAAAAAAAAAAAAAAAAAACAAAAAAAACAAAAAAAACCAACCAAACCCAAAAAAACAAACAACAACCCAAAAAGAGGAACCAAGACTAAAGAATAGTAAAGTGTAGCCTACAGGGTTGTATAACTAGAAAACAAAAGGAAATTAAAGTTTTACTTATTGGGGTTACAGAAAGAATTTGATCTTTAGTTTTGTTGGCTACAGTTTGCTACATCATTGAATAAGTGGCTTATGAGATATCAAGAATGTCTGAAAATGAAGTGTTGATAGGGAAGCTAATGATGTGCAGCAAAGTCTCTTGAAAGTTATATGCTTAGAAATTACATCTGAAAGGATGTGCTTTGAATTTGGCAGGTATGTAAAGGTGAGAGGTAAAGGAGGAACCTTGCAAGTACAGTGGTGCAAGATCTATTCAAAAGGCCACTGAGGAAGAAGTGGGAAACTAAGCACAGAACTGTGTATCCATTCTGTGGGGGGGGATAAGGAGCATTATTGAATACAAAACTAAGGCTTGGCCGGAAAGAAATGACTTGACTCTGTAGGCAGAGCTGTCACACACTGTAGCAAAAAGAGCATCCCTGTGGAGCTGGAGTGTAAAACTGTGGGGAAATCTCAAGTTAACTTTTTCAAAGGTAACTCGGTTCAGATAAGATTTGATATTGAGAATATCTAAAAAGAACTTTTAAATGAATGTTATCCTCAAAGGAAGTAAGTATATGTGCACTGCAACTTCAGTACTATTCACATTCTTTCTGGTGCTCTTAAATATTAAACTCCAAAGCAGAAATAATACAGATGCAAAGGATGTTTTACATTCCAGTGTAAAATCAATCACTATGGAAACTACTCGAGCAATGTTAGAAGGTCTTAGTTACAATTATGTTAATACCAGTTCAGACGGGACAATACATCTTCAATCTCTTACTATTAAATATAGTTGCAATCTGTGTGCCTGTAAGAGGGGTTAGATGTGTTGATTCATATGAATTGCATCATAACAGATGGAAACAGATGTTTTTGTGGGAGGGAAGAGGGGAGGGGGCGTATTTTCATGCTCTTAGACTTTATGCATAACCTGAAAGGTCAGAAATCTCTAGTAAAGTCACTGTGGTGTGTTAAATATGTCTGAACCAGAGAAGAACTGTAAATGTAATGTGAAAGCTTTAGACAAAAATCTGCTGTGACACAAGAGGCCAATATAATTTCAGGTAATTGTATTAATTTAGCTGGGTCATGTTCTGGGTGTTAAATTCAGGGCACTTCAGGTCTTCTATCAGGGTATTTGTTTTAAAATTTTGTTCATTTATACACTGGGTTTTGGTTTTTTTTATATTATCCATTTCATTTTTTTTTTCAGTCTTAGAGTTGAATTTTATTTTTTTGTCCCTTGATATAGCAAATAAAAGTCTCTACAGTCGCTTTATTACCTGCTTTATTATTAATATGGTAATACAGAGCAGGAGAGAAAGAGGTGAGTGAAATCAGATTAATTATTAAAACATTCTGACCTTACAGAGATTTTGCTTTTTGAAAAATCTGTTCTGTGAAAACCAGTTGGCTCTGCTTAAGAAATAAAAAAATATTAAAAAAAATCTAACATTCATGAATGTTATGCTCAGAAAAAAACACCACTGTTAACATGGAAGAAAATGGGATAGTTATGAAGCCAGTTGTATCTAGAATATCACAAGAGTCTCCAAACTGTTCATTTTTTCCTTTCCATCCTTTCCTCAAATCTGTTCTAGTTCTAGCTAACATGATTAGTAATGACTAAGACCACTGTTGCTTATACAGTTTTAGGGATCTTTGGAAATAACCGCAGAGTATTTAAATGAATGTCTATTGTATATAAAAGTTAAATTTCCCATTATATTTTCATTACTTTGAACTTTCAGTTCTATCTGCAGAGTAAACAGAACTTACTATTCTTCAGGTAACAAAGCTTAGTAAAATTTTTGGGGTTACTGCAATAGAACAGAGCTCTACGAAATGCTATTCCAAAATAATGTAGTAGAAAAAGCTTGGTAAGACTTCATAGTGAGAGCTATAGCTGCTTTCTGCTTGGTGGTATGGGAGACCTATACTAAAAATAGATTGTTTGGTCTCTGATGATTGAAGTATACATTAAAAAGTAGGGCATCCAAATGTCTCAGCCTGTAAAATTAGAAATACAAAGCTAAAATTTTCATCAGACTTGGAATAAACGGCAGGGTTCACAAACAGTCTTGTTTAGCAGTGTATATTTCACTTTAGGAGAAGCAAGTAGAATAAAATAGTTTATTAAACTGAAAGGCAAATATCAACTACTTATCTGTAATACAGAAGCATGTTCAAGAACAGTTGGATCCCTCATCATAGCCATTCTGTAATTATCCTTGCCTTTATGCCAGAAATTCTGTGCTTTTGACAAATAATTTTCTTTACCATATGATTAACATGTGGCCCAAAAAAACTTGAAAATGAGAGAAATGAAAATCTTCCTGTCTCAAGAATGTTATATAATGTAATTACACTGACTCTAAGTAAATTGGCTTTGGTACTGGAAAGCACACCTAATGCCATCACAACAAACGTAAGATAAAGTGGATGACTTCAGTACCTGTTTAATAAATGTTTAAAAAATGACTTAATGTGCCATGGATAGTGGTTTTCCTGTAACGCACCTAAAACTGACTTTTAAAATGAACAAGTGCTTCCTCTTTATTTCAATCCCTAAGCACATTGTCATACTGTTTGTTTTTCTCAGTGCATAACTTGTTTTCGAAGTGCCTAACTAGACTGATATTTTCAAAAGAAATATTTAATTGTTTTATGCTTGAGTTGTTTACTTTGCTAAACCCCTCTCAGGTTCACCATCTGGTGGATTTTTTCTCCTTTAATCTTAAAATAACTTTCAGACCGATGTGCTGCTAGCCCTAACAGACCTCTGTAAAGATGGGTAAACAATGCTGAACCTAAGATGAGAGCAGCTAATGAATCTTTTAAAATATTTCCTTGAAAATGGAAAGGAATGGAGTCAAATGAACTGGAAAAACACTCTTCTGCAGCTTACTGACTTTGTCATGGTGGCTTACTCCTTGATATGTTGAAATGCCCAGTTATTTATATTAGAATCTATGCTGAGTGTAGGTTGCGATCCTTTGAGTGATAGCTAAACTTTATTTTAGTACTTGCTTGTGAAGCTGAGAATTTTAATTCAATGTCTATCTCTTAAAGTCCCACAGTCTATCCTTTAGTTTACTTTTATAGTTCCATCTCTGTAATCCATGTCTCTATTTGCATTCTCCAAGTATTGGGAAGGTACAAGTGCATCAGAACTCGTGGTTGTTAAATATGGTCTTTCTTAAATGCTCATAGGCATATATATATATGTAGTATGGTTGCAAGGTAATTGGCATATTGGGTCCCTGTGTGGGATGAAGTCTAGTCTTCCTTTCCCTTGGCCGTCTTTGGGGACTGACTGTTTAAGGAGACAAGACTTAATTTGTCTCTTTCAGGTAGGTTCCTTCACCAGGAATTGCTGAAAGTTTCGTTTTATCTCTTCCTAAGCTTTCTGTTTGTTTGACTTCTCTGCTTATATGTCTCTATCATGCCTCTAAATGTTCTAACTGGAAATTTTTCATTCTCCAAGAGTCTTCCTAAGATATATATAAAATATAATAAAAGGCTTGTCTACTTACTTTTAAATAAGTGTCTTGTTCATGTACAGTAGAGACAAAGGGGAGAATTTGTATTTGTCAAGTGTGTAAGGACTAAAACAAACATTGTCAGTTTTTACACAATGTTCTTGTGAAACTTATGCAGTGAATGGGCAGAACTACCAAGTTCTGGTATCATAGTTAGAAATGTTTGTGAAAGACAACTTCTCTACAGAAACATTCATAACACCTACAAAAGCACTCATAGCACTGTCATTTGCATTAAGAAGTTTTCGTTACTTTGCAATATCAGCAAAATCATCAACGAAATTGTCTCAGTTTGACAATGATCAAAATAGTGCTGTAATATTTGGCCAAATACTCTAGGTCCTTCAGATTCTAATTTTACTACATTTAATGTTGGATAGAAACATTACATAAAATTTCATCTAGTAATGTTATGAAAGGAATGGCAATTGCTCTGAACAAAAAGTACTTTTCAAGATAAGTCAGTTTATTTTCAGCTTAATTTGGGTTGTCATTTGCTTATATTGAGTTCTGGAACTCATTATTTGAATGATATATTGCAGCACTTTGCCTCCAAAATCTAGATCTGAGGATATCTTCTATTCAGCCCACATTCTTACTACCAGATTCACAGAAACAATGCTTTTTTATCTCCCTTCTAGGATTAATGGGTGATGGGACAATTGTAAAACATCCTTTCAGCTTTTCAAGGTTGAAGGAAATAAAACATCAAGACTGCAGACAAGACCTGTAAAGTGTCACAGCTCATATTGCCTAGACAAGCCCATCTTTTTGTTCTGCTGCTCAAAATGAGATAGTAGCTGTTTCCTATCCAGGGTGCAGTCTGCACGTATGTACCTCTTGGTTGCAGCCGTTACTTGCACTCTTTTGCTGGGAAGACTAATTTGTGGAAAGTCTGTGGACAGGGAGGTAGTAGAGAGAGCGCTGAACTGTTCAGCCCTGATAAGATGAAAGTTTAATAGACCCCCAAAATCACTTGACGTGAGACCGTTTATTGGGTTCATAGAGCATCACAAAGAGGAGAATCACCAAATGTAGAAATATAGAAATATTACATCTTGTGTGACCCTGCCTTTTGTTTGTTTCTTATTCCTTAAAGAGAGCTTGGTCAGCTTTACAGGACCAGAGTGTGAGCTCATGGGACCATCTCTTAAAACTTTGTCCTGCCACTGGAGCTAGATGAGTCATGAAGCATTGTACCCTGCTGGCAGTCTGGAGGCTCATGGGTGTTAAAGACTGAACCTGCCTTCTCTTCATAGAAGTCAGAAAGGTAGTCAGAGCAGATCTAGATCCTACCTACTCAAATACCAAGTTAAGAGCTCTGCCAGCTTATACTAATTTCATTTTTGTCTCCTATGCCCTATTAATACTGGATAGGAACAGAGTATGATATATACCAGATTCCTGTATTAAAACTTTCCAGTATAACTTAAATTTTCCAACTATGCTTACATTTTTGCTGTAATACCCAAGTTTTGAAAATACAAATAAACTTATTCTTGCTCTATGCTGCTGGATTTGATAGTGAGCTACAGTTGTTGCATGCTGGAATTGGCTAATAGAAAAAATGATTTAGTACAGTTAGTCTCACCAGTACCACCTGCCAATGCCTCTCCTGCAGTGGAAATCAGATATGCTAAGTGGGCAAGCAAGAGGTTTGTCACTATATGCGTAAACCTATGGCAGTGCATTCCTAATAAAACCGCTGGCAAGTGGCATGTAGCGTGAATGGCAGATAAATTGGCATGGTTTACGAGCCTATTGTGTGCTGTATTCTGAAAACTGGCTGTAAGGCAGGAACACTGCTTTGGAATTCTCTGATACAGACCCTGTATATCTGCAGGGGTTTATTCTGTGCATGAAGCAGAGAGGCAGGCAGTCAGTCTCTGGAACACCAGTGCTGGGTCATCATCTGCTCATCTGAGCGAGGAAATAAAAAGGCAGAGTGCTTTAAAATGAAAAGAAATAGCTTTTGACAATCCACTGTTGTGGAACACCAAAAATCTGTCATTCATATGACTCCTATAAACTTACCCAAAAAGCTAGTTAAATGCTCAGTAATGTAACTCAAGGCTCATTTGGTCTTCAGACACATTTGTGCTTTTGCTACACACTCTTGAAGTACAAAACAAATAGATGGAAGCAGTGTCTACCCTTCTTGAAAACAGATTATCACCTTGTGTTAAAGGTCCTTCTGTTACAAAATGTTGTCCCATTGCTCTACAGCACTACAGATTGCCCATCATTTTAAAAAAAATTTGAATTAGTCATTGTCCTCTTTGCACTCAGAAATGGCAATTTTTCATTTTCTATTTTCTGTCTTGTTTCCCTGTGATAGTAAATACTGAAGTAGGTGCTCTTTTCTTTTAATTCTGTTCTATTTTGAAGTATTCTATTTTAAGGTGTGAACTTCTGGAAACAAGTGCCTTTTCAGGATATTAAAGTCACTGGCAAAAAACAGGTGAGATTGCTTATAGGGCGTTTATTAGCACAGCCATTAAATGACTGTGGTACTATGAAGTAAGTACCTGCATTAATTGTAATTTCATTTGCCTTTACTTCATATTATTGAACAATATATAAAGGGTTAGGAACACGCTTTATTAATACATTTAACTGAAATTCAACAAATTTTGACAGTAAAAAAGAGGAGGGAGAACATGGACTTAATTTGTTAATGGACTGTGACAGAATTCACAGGTTGCCTATTGCTATAATTAGTTTTACTTATTCCTGTTTACTTCAAACTTGCTTCTTTTTCTTGTCATTCATATACAGTAAATGAAAACGGCACAATTTGGAGTATTATAAACCAATTCTATTTAATTTTATTTTTCTTCTCCAAATTTTACTTTTCAAATAGAAAACCATCTTCTCCTGTGCTCTAATACACTTTGCAATAGAATAATTCCCTGGTGCACGAATGAGTAGGCAGCTGCTAATACCTGTACTGTTCTTAAACAGCCATGGGTAGAAGAAAATTTATCTTCCAAATAATTCTACATATCTCTCTTCCCACCTCTTTAACAGTTCACTGTTTCACATCTAGCCAGTGTCTCTGCAGAAAGCTTTTGAAAGCATTTTAAATTGTGAAGTGCTTTCAGTAATATTGAAACCTTGGAATGTCCTGGACTGTAGCTTTGTCGGATTGGAAACTGAAAATGCCATCATGCTGTTACAGCATTTCATTATATTTGAATTGTTATAGCTTTTCAATGAAAGTCACAGTGCTACCTATAAAGGTGTGTATCTGTCTTGTGAGAGATGGCAGCTCTTGCTTTCATTGTCTGATTCCACTGCTTTGAACTTGCTTGTGTTAGCTGCAGATCATAAGCTTATGACAAACAAAAAGAAAAATAATATCATGAGGTGCATTTCAGGTATTCCTGATGAAGCATAGCAAAACCATCCAAGATACTCACATTATTTTTCTTTTTTCTGCCATGACTGAGTGCTCATGACTGTAAAGGTCAAAGGATTTGTAAAACTGAAATGTAAAAGTCCCGTATTCAGTTGCAAAACTTTGGCCCATTTAGTAATCTTATAATATTATGAGTTAATTAATTCAAACCATTGTTGAAGCAATTTAAGTTTTTATTGTAACAAAGTACTGGTACTTATTCAACTGCTTGCTATAAAAAGACACATTTTTGCTTTTAGGACTCTGTATGTCTGGCTCTGCATGTCTGACTGTACTGATGATTGGGATTTTAAACCTCCAATAAGTTAATTTTCAGTAAATAACTTCAGATTCCTTGCAGATACTGATTCCTAAGTTAAAAATAGTTTCTTTCACTTAAGTTTTATGCTTTTTCCTACATGCAAAGTAAAATGAGCAAGAATTCAATTTATCATTTTCTATTTTTTTATATCTTTATGTCAAATCTGAGATCCGTAAGTGTATCCTGAAAGAGTTCATGAAACTTGCATGTCTACCTAATGGGGTTGGTATAGAACTGCACCTGAAATGATTGAATAACTTTGAAAATGGCCCCAGGCTGAGTATATTGCAGTCACCTAATTTTGGAGGAATGTGTACACAGGAGGATATAAGGTGTTATTTACTACTATTTTTTTGACCTTTTTGAACAAAAACATGGCAGGACGTGTTGTAGCAGGAAAATAAAGACTCTACCCACTGGTTCAGACTAACAATGAGAATAAATGAGACATGAACGGAGTGATAGTTCCCTTGTTATTATCTCCAATGTTCCAGCAAGTTGTGAACCAGGTGCTTCATGAATTAGATGTCATTTATTTGTTTTTAATAGGCTGAGATTTTTTTCTTCTTTTCACCATTAATTTTCTTGTTTTCTGAATTCAAGTACATTTTTGTAATCATCTACATCTGTGGTACTGTCTAGTTACATGTTGAATGAAGAAGTACATCTTTTATTTTCAACTTGTTTCCTGTTAGTTTGTCTCTGCCCTCTTTTTCTCATACTGTAAGAGATAATCAGTAATCATCTCCTCTTCAGGTTATTTTCCTTTCCCTGATGATTTTATAATCAATTATTGCATTTCCATTGTCATCTTTTTACTTGGAAAGAGCCCTAGTCCATTTAGTAGCTGTTCAGAGAAAGATGTTATGGACCTTTGTTGGTCCTTGTTGCCCTTTTCTGCACTTGTTCTTTTTCTTCTGCAGCTCTTGAGGATGGGAAGTTATAAAGAGTGTTGTTGAAATATTTTGGTTTGGTTTCTTACCAATAATTCTTCACATTTAATACTTTTTTTTGACTGATTTTTCACTGTAAGTATATGATAGAAATGTGATAGTTTAAACTTTGCAGGGTAGATGAGCAAGAGGATAATTTATGATCGTGTGCACCTTATTTGATGTATGTTAGTCACACTCTTGAGATGTTATTGAGGATTTATATTATGTTGGGTAGGAACGAATATGAGGAGTTTACAAGAAGCACATGAAGAGGGCTTTTGAATTAGTGCAAACAGTACATATGAATATTTAGGCTGTACACAGCTAGACTAAAATGCGTGTTCATACTAGTGAATGTTTCATATTAGAATGTTCGGTACTAGACAATGTTTCTGATGCTAAGCATGAGGGCTTAGTGGTCAGAGATAAATGTTTTTATAGAAGCTTGACTACAATCCTATTTGGGAAAATTATTGTTAAATACCCCAATTTTTTATGGGTGTGGTGTTTTTGGGGATGTTCGTATCGACTAACCTTTTCTTAAATGTGCGGGATTGGGTTGGTTTGTGGTTTAGTTTTGGTTTTGGGTTGTTTTGGGGTTTTTTTGGTGTTTTGGGTTTTTTTTTCTTTTTTGGTTGGTTGGTTTTGGGTTTGTTTTTTTTTTTTTTTTACTCTGGAGAATTTATCTTTAAATTTTCCTCAGGCACACACAAAGGCTTGGGCTTTCTTGGAGATTTCCATTTTGCCTTCATCCTGAGTCAAAGCATCTGTCATTTGGCAAAGAAAAGCACCTGTCTTGGAAACTCTCATAGCTTTGGAGGAGACTGGTGTTGAGAGGATTGTACATACTGATTTTTTTTTTTTTTTTTTTCTGATGGTTCTTTTTTCAATATTCAAAACTTGGTTCCAAGAAGGAAGAAAACTTATTTAATATTTTTCTCCCCAACTTTGTAACAGCTTCAAAACAGGCTTATTGTTGACACTGATATCCACTACAAACAAACCAAAAATGACAGCTTTGTTTACCGGAGGCAGCAGAAAGTTTGTTACACTACCATTCACAAAATAGGAAAAGATAGCTCAAAATCAAAGCTAGACACCAGTTTCTGTTCTGTCTTCTGAGCATACTAGACAGAAGAAGGCTGTTCGAGGCCAGTAAGCACAGCAAAACTGATGTCTCACACATGCTATTGCTGGAGTGTGAAACAAAAGGATTAAAATTTTTTTCTCCTACTCATCTGTTAGCTAACTGGCACAGAAGCAACAATGTTGTAGTTGGACAGAGTGCAGTACTTAAAAGAAACTTAGTAGATTATAAAATCCCTTAGTAGGTTCCATGCAATACATTTTTTTGCCTCTTTATTTCTGAAATGTAGGATGAATGTCGACAAACTGTCTAATTTCTACTCCTAGCTGTCAATTTATGCTGTTGTTCTACACTCCCTCAATTATTTTATATATATGATACACAAATTATATACGTACAAATAGATAAAGTTCAACACTATTAACTCTGCAATATTTGTCTAAGCTATTAAAGATTCAGAAATCCTAACCTACATAATGTATTCGTTTGCTAGGGAATGTTTCCAACTAATGTTCAAACCAGTTCTCCCTTAAAAGTCATCACGGTAAAGTAATAAGCTTTGAATATTTCAGAACTAGAACAAGTTGCTCTAGATTACCTTGCCCTTCAGTTGGTCTTAACATCACCTGTGTGTGTGTGTATATATATATGTCTTTAATAAACCTGAAATTGAGAATTGGAAGTATGAAAAGACATACAGGCAGACTGGAAGAGTTTGTGGTCATACTATTTCATTATTTCTAGGAGAGAAATGTATTCTCTCATGTAAAGTAACCATTTCTAAGTATGATCATGTGAAAGCTACAATTTTTAAAACTGTACGATGTCTTTGTATACTATCTGTAAGTAAATTGGTTGTCTGCAGTGAGCAACTTACCTTTCAGAAATAGAATGTGTTAATTTTTTTCATTATCTGTATCTAGTTCATTTAGAAAACATTCAAACTACCAAGGAACTGTTTTGACCTTATCCTATGTAAAAAAAGTTTTTAAATCTCTGGCTTTTCAGAGTAATATTATTTTGGTACACAGTGGCGGGGATTGCAAGAAGACATTTAAGCATAAAAATCAAATGTGACAATTTATGGGTTCCGTCTTGCTCCGATCTTCAGTAGTTTGTAAACTCAGTACTTAAATTCTCTCTTTACCATTTTCCAGGCTGCCAAAATTGTCTTTTTTTGGTTTTGAGCGCATTTGTTCTCCCCTGATTCTGTGGCAGCTCTTGCAGAAATAAAGGCTGCTTCCAATTGCATAAAGGTAAACCACTTCAAATGAATGGAGCAGACCACTAATATCATGAATAAAAGTTCATTGAAGGAAATGCACTGTTAGGTTAGGAGTATGCAACAATTCAGAATCTTCATAAAAAGGAGAAAATGTGCTAAAAGTAGTCAGTGTTGGATTGACTAGATCATCCTGTTGGATGATCAAACAGATGGTACCAAACCATCTATACAAGCAAGTGTATATTCTGTCTTGTATAAAGTGAAAACTCTCCAGTGTAGGAGAAAGCAGTGAAGCATCCATCTTAGAGACTAAGATATTTTAGCTGATAGAGCATGAAATTGTCTCAGTCTGAAGGAAAAAGATTGTTCTCTATTTTCTGAGGTAAACCACTTAACTTTCGTTTAATGTTTTTTGTCTCCTGAACTTATTTACCCTAAACAATAAACACTTCAACTTAAATATTTTTTCTTCATAAGAATGTATTGCCAGTTACAACATTTCTGAAGCCTGCATTAGAGTTTTTAATGTTTAAATACTTTCCACATAATTAATGTGCATGCACATACGTGTAAACTTAGAAATCCATCCCCTTAATCATGGCCTCAGTTTTTTCTTTAACAGGTATTAAGGTTTCTGGCATAGCTAATTGGAGGGAAAACTAATTCTGATGGATATCAGTCTGTAAAGAGTTTGTATGGATTAAGTATTTGTGTTGTAGTGTTTCAAAACATCTAGTGGTAAAATTAACTACTGGAAGAATTAAGCGTTCTGCATAAACTGAAAAATAGTCATTTGCTAATGTTTCCACAGAGCTATACTCTCAGCAATTTTTAGGACTGAAATGAGCTGCAGCTATCCTTCCATCTTCTTTTTTGCAATAAGGAGAAATTAAATAATGAGAAAAAGAAAATAATAGGGAAGAAAGCATTAAGTTAAAACTATTTATTGAATGCTTTTTATCGATTTACCGTTCTTAGATATGATATATTTGGACAAGTTAGAAGGATTTATAGCATTTCTTGCCGCCCTTGTTAGCACAGAATTCTTGTGATGGTCATTTTGATTTTGACACTAAAAGATATTATAGTTATGATAATGAGAGGTTCTCGAGACAGTGGAAATAATATTTGTGTGTAGCAGAGAAAAAGTATATTTGACAATGAGGAATGAAAACTTCTATTATCTGGGCGTTTTTTTAAATTACTTTGCTTCATCTTTTTTTTCAGGGGATGAAGGAGGGCAGGTTACCATTACTGTCTCTTTTTAAACTAGGAATTCGCAGAGAATTCACAATATCAGTGCTTGTAATTCTAATCAGATAAATTAACTTGGATAATTTTCCACAGATAGGGCAATCTTAAATTTATCATCTTTTCAGTGATATCCATTAGTCATGTCTGCGTGGCTCACTGTATGCTTATTTAAGAGCAGGTTATTCCATCCTCGGTGTCAGTGATTGCACTATGGTTTATTGTTTTTGCTTAAATATGTCCTATCTTTTGATCTGAAAGGTTTTTGATAGGAATGAAGACAAAATCCGTTCATAATTTGCAAACTGTCGGGTCACAGAAATTCCGTCTAGGAATCTCTTGAGTGGTAGTCACATGTATGGTAGTACCTAAGTAACAGTAGAGCAGACTAAATAGGAAAAAATAGCTTAGCCGAACAAATAAATAATTTTTTTCTGGAATTTAGTAGCCCTCAATAAGCAACATCAGAACACATTTATCTAAGCCTAATGGGAAATTTTCATGAGAGAATGAAATTATCCAGTTAGATTCTGGCTACCAAACCATTTCATGAAAAGTGCCTTCCAAGCCTCAGTGGCCTCACAGGTTTGAGATACCCACTCACACATAGTAGAAAAGATAAAGACCAACAATATACTGCTTTCTTCTTCTTTGGTAAAAGAGTATGTACAGACAGAGGACAGAAGATTTTACACTGTTACCATGAGGAGCAGTGACCTAAACCAAACACATAGGAGAGAAGGAAAGTTTTAAACCAAGACAGTCTTCCTCAGTCCATTTTACATAGACAAGAAGAGGTTTTCAGGAGATAGAGTTTCTGAGGAAATAGGCTATTCCATGAAGTCACTTGTCTGTCCTTGTTCAATCACCTGTTTTAAGTGGAGCAAGAATTTTTTTATCATCTTTATCAAAACTGTCCCCTAGGTTTAGCTTTTGGGCTATGAGAAATTGAGCAGCACAGCCTAATTCCAAAGAGAGTTTCCTTGGAGAGAAGCAGCCACTGCACTCCTCTAAACAGGATGCGTTTTTCCTCCAACGGCAGCTGGTGCAAGGGCTACACCTCAGTGCTTTCTCTGCTTCTCGGAAGCTCTGGAAAGGGTCTCAGGTTTTTCTATGGTTCTGTTTAACAAGTTTATACAGTATCCAAGCATGATGAGCCTATGCAACTTTATCAGGGTAACCACGTTTTGTTTCTTACAAAACACATACAAGAAAAATCTTCTAAAATATGGTTAGGTTTTTGTATTCACTGCCTCTCTGTCTGCTAAGTGCAGTTTTTTGAAGATTATAGCAAGAGGATTTATTTTTTTTCCCAACCATCCCATTTCATTTGTGTCTCTACTTTTCTTAATGTCATCATATTTTTTCCAGTTTTTGTAGTCTCATTAGTACTACTAATTTCTGAGATTTACTGTCCTCTTCATCTTTGCTACACCAAGTAATTTAGAAGTTTTGACTTATTAACCATTGCTGCTAGCTGTACCTAAAATTCATGAGAATCAAACTGCTTTCTGCTATTTTTTGTCACCTTCCTTCTTCATTCTGTCTTGAGAGATAGAGAACTTTTCATATTTACTCGTCTAACTTGTCAGTGCTTAAGATTTTCTTACTTTTAATGTTCTCATAGACTGAAGAAGACAAGCTGACATGTAATTTGCATGAACTGCTTTCAAGATCTGCTTCTAAACATGACAGTTTGCTGAGCTGCTGTCACAGGTAGAGTGTTAATACCTCTACCCATTAAAGGCACAAACTGTGGAGGAAGCACACAGAGAGGTGGTGGATCAGACTAGTGATGAAGCTGCTTCCCTTATACTTCAACAAAGCAGAATGTTTTGGCACAGCTATTGCCATGACTGGGTTCATGGAAAATAAATGTTCAAAACAGACAATAATTTTTTCCCAAATATATTGTCATCAGAGAATAATGAAATAGAAAACAGAGTTATTAGAAGGGATAGCTTTCTGGATATCTGTCTACCTCTAAACTCAAGTGCTGCTTGTGAGGTGCAGCCTCGAAAACCAGTTATTTTTTCTGAGGTAATAGTGACTCACCAAAGGACACTTTTGGCTACCAGTTCTACAAAAGAATAAGCATCCATTGTGTAACAGTAGACAATTTAACTAAATATATGATTTTGCTTCTTTATGTCATAGTAAAGTCTGTAGTTGAGTCAAGTATGCTGGTTCAAGTACGGCAGATAGGGATATTTTTTTCCCCCTAATTATGAGCTAGCATAAAGCTTTTGTCAGTGTAGCCTTTCAGTGAAGAAGGAGGGTCCCAACAGCTTTGGTGGGAAGAAGACGGTTTAACATGGTTGTACTCGGAAACCACCTTCTCTGCCTTTTGTTTCTGTCAGGGTGGTGATGACTAACTCAAGCCTACATTTTATTTCATTCTGGTTCACTGAGCACAGATAGACACACTATTTTGCTGTCAGCAAGTTTGTGTTAAGCAGGTAACTGCCTACTGTGTTCATCACAAGATACTATTACCTGTGTCCTGCAACCCTTCAGTTACTGTGATCTTATCAAGTCCTTAATCCAAGTTCAGAAAGAATATAAAATAAAAAACATTTCTTTTTTTTGCTTAGTACTATTCTATCTTGTGGTACTCCTTTCATGTATGGGTTCTACAATATGCTTATGTTCACTAACGTTACATTCACGTTTTACTCAAGGCTCTTTTAAAAATAATGAACTCTTTTTTTTGTCTACCTCTTCTTTGAAATAGACAAAAATTTCTCATTTTTCATGTAGTAATGAACCGTTGTAAGTCACTGAATGCAGTGGGCTCCAGGACACAGCTGGATCCCGTCCACCCTAGACTGACCACTGGAAGACTGCTGCCATCACGTGCAGGCAGTAGTGATGCTGAGCGTGAGTCCCTCTACAGCAGCTGGCCCAGTAGCTGACTCCCCAAACCCAGGTCTGCCCAAGCTGTTGACCTTGGAAAACATCAACCCATTGAGGTCTGTAGTCCCAATTCTCTTGCAGTTTCCTATATCTCTTAACCTAAAGGCTGCTAGTCAGGACTGAAGCTGGCTAGTGTTTGCAGAGGCTAGTGTTTGCAGAATAAAGACCTCACATCCATTTGGTAACTACAGATAGGATTTAATAAAAGTAGAGGATAGGCTGCAGTGGTCAAATGTAAAGGTCAGACAGACAGACCTGCAGGTAAGCCACCTGTTTACACACAGCAACTCTTATCTCCTTTCCACTGCATGTGCCCGCATTTGTTCCTTTCTGATTGTCATGGGCAAAACAGTGTCTTAATATTAACCTAAAGTTTTAACTATTGCTTCAAACATTACAAACAAAACAAAAAATATTAAAAACTGACCAACCAAACACAAAACCCCAAACCCCAAAAAACCAAACCAAAACACAACACTCAGGGGAACCCATTTGCTTCCCTTTCCCCAGGCTCAACTTCAGTATAACAGCTTCCCTATCCCCTTTCTAATCCACCTTCCCTTGTCTTCAACACACATCATGCTTAGTCCCTCCTAGTCCCTTCAGCAAGGTGATGGGCAGTGCAAGGGACCAAAGCGTAATGTTTTCTTTCTGCCACTCCTTGCTTCTTAGTCATTTCCCCCAAGCCAAGGATGGATTTCTATACTCCATTGTCTCCTTGGGGAACCGCCACCCTTGCTGACCTCTGACACAAATTATGTGGTTTAAGGTTAGAAAAGGTGGTTAAGACGACTTTTTATTCCTAAAATGTTGTGGTCTCACTGAGATTTCATTCTTATCATGCCTCACAACATATAGATAATAATTATCTGTGTAGTTAATTTTCTAGCTGTGTAACTTAAAGAAATGAGAAATGTATTGTTTGGTCATTCAAGAAATGTATCCCTAAATGCACAGTATCTGGCAGGTAAGATAGGGAATGTTCCAAAACTACTTTCTCCAAGTAAGCGAGTATTAGATTTATAGAAAGATTGCAGGATAGGACTTCTAAGTGATAGCTCCACTGTGTAAGGGCAAAATTAATTATGTTATAGAGCAGAGAGAGAGCAGAGCCACAGTAAAGAAGCAGAAAGCAGACAAAGCAGAACTTCATATGGAAAAGGCTACAGACAGAGAAATTGTTAAAGCATAGAAATGCCATATTATCGTACAAACAATCCAGTGCTGGCAGCTCTACTAAGCAGGGAAAGTAATAAGCCTGATGATAATTTCTGTTTCAGTTGAATTCAGCTAGAAATTCCTACCTTGTTCTCTGTATTAAATAATGTATTTTGAAATGTTTTGTATTTTGAAAATTTTGAAATTTTCTTTAGTAAGATCTTAGTACTGTTTTTTTAACTCTTCATGGGTCAGAACAGCCAGTGGACAGCTACATATGGAATTAAGTACTATTGTGGAAAAGGAACAAATATATTCTTTCTTTCCTGTCCTAGTTTTTTTTTTTTCTTTCTATGTGAGGTGTGTTTTGTTGACAGCGACTGACAGAAGAGCTACTCTCACTTTCTTGGGGTTGACTTTTCTCTAGATACTGTTCTTTTTGAAAGATTTCTTTTGAAACGATGTTGGTTTTAGTTCTTCTGGGGACTAGTTAAGTTGCATCCTACTTTTGCCTATATGAACATATTTTCACGGCATGGTTATTTATTCGTTTGTCATATGTTGTACTTAAATGATGGCTGTTCATTACCTACAGCCATTATATTTTGAAAACAAAAAAAATGCAGCTTTTACATGCACTTTTCTCTGATTTTTGTTTGAAATAATTATCTTGCTTCACTGGGTTGTCAGCCTCCACTTCTAAAATCTACTCTAATCCTGCTTTTCATGATGTCTCAATTATTTTGATATTTTATGAACATACAGTATTTCGGTATCTTGATCAGAATGCTCTTGTGTATCGTTGATGCCAGTTTGGAAAACTATGAAACATGCATCACTTCATTAAATTGTTTGCTTTAAATGTAGCTAAAAGTTTGCTTTAAATGTAGCAGAGTTCACTACATTATTAAAACGTCAGGAATTTCTGTGTTAGCAGTACTGATGCTATTTAAGTACAAGAGATAGATTTTCTTATTGGGAAGTGGCTAAGGAAGATAGGGTGATTTTCTACCTAGTTACCTAGCAAGGCTCTATTTCCATTGCTTCTCCCAAATCCCCAATCAGATCTGCAACTCAAAATTTTCATTTATTTTTGCCTTGCTAATATGTGCTGGTATAGCTCTATTTTGGCAACACCTACACAATTAGTTTTCACAGGGTTTTCTACACCCATTAAGCATCTTCACATCCATTGCCTACAGACATCTACACCTTTAAAAAAGAATTGTGCTTGTATATACAGGAATCAGAGTGTACAGGATGAAATAACATACTAGACCAACAGATGCGTTGTAAAAAATATTTCAGTTTTCAGGTTCAGTTATGTGCCAGCAGCATTCTAGGACAATCACAACTATGCATAAGACTGCACATAAAAATACCACCCCATGCACACACCAACTAATGCATGCATAATTCAAATACCATTCCAGCCATATGGAGAGAAAGGCATGTAGGAGATAGCACATGGGATTGATCTGCTCTTCTCTCAATTTAATCAGATAGTTTGCCCTGGACGAAAGAGAATCTCTTTCGAGGGCAGCCAGCGGAATATCATTCTTGTTTGCTATGTGCTTGGGGTGTTGTCATGGTTTAACCCCCCTTGGCAACTAAGTGTGGTAGGTATGTCATGTTGCTCACAATTGAGATCATGGCGTGCAATTAAGGCTTTTTGGATGATTAGGGGCTGCTCTTCTGGATGTGCAAGTATAAGGACTGTCTGCTACTTTAGAAGTGTACCCTTAACTCCCATATTGAGCAGATGAATATTAGACCTTCTGTGAACAAAATGTTCTAGTAAACATTTGCCTAACAGTGATGGAGATCCTTGCCCATGCCAGGCCATCCTGCCACTGCTTTCAGATTTCCCTACACAGGTGGTGTCCATTTTACACTGAAGACTACCTGGAATTCCCCCCATCTCCCACTGGTATGCCAACCACAAGGTTGTTCTGGAAAACTGTGGCCTGGGTGCTGGAATGAGAAGTAGGATAGGAACTGAATGTGTGTGATTTCTTTTTTTATTTTATTTTATTTTATTTTATTTTATTTTATTTTATTTTATTTTATTTTATTTTTTATTTTATTTTATTTTATTTTTTTTGGTTGGTTTGTTTTTGCCAGGGAGGGAGGCCTATTAACTGTTATAGGAGCTAAGACTGGTGCTACAGTAGTGTGTTGTCATGTAATCCTAACGAACTCTACTTCAGGTACAAAAATCATTTCCAAAGACTGCATGTGAGGTTGGGAACTTGCAATCCCAGTATCAGTGCAAATTAACGTATGGTATCAATTTTGAAAATGGTGCATGTCCTTTTTTCACGTAGAAAAGCACATACGCATGCATAGTCATAACTGGTTGTCATAAACATTCTGTACTGACACCTGCAGCTCTCCTTTGTGATGACATGCCCTGCTGTTTGCTGACAGCAATTGCCATTCAAAAGTATTTCAGTGCTAGTGCCAGGCTGCCAGACATAAGTGCCTATTTGGTGAAGGGTTCCCTTTTCACTGAAATGCCTGTTTTCTTTGCAGCAACAGCTGTCTAGTTTCAGACAGCAAATTTTCCAGGGGAATATTCCTTTCATCTCTTCTGTAAGTCTCTCTCTTCCTTACAAAAATGTAAAGAAATCATGATAGTGACCAGAGCTGGATTTCTCCTCTTCGATGGAGAGATCAGCTGACAGTTCTAGAGATTATCATGAAGTGAGGAGAAACATTGACCTCTGAAGAGAATCCCTCTTCTCTAGAGTCATTGATGCTCAGAAGATGGTGTTTCTGTGCTCCTACTTGTCTCTTGCTTCACAGAAGTCCCAGTTTCAACCCCAAATTTCAAAAAAACTCTAATTTACTACCCAAATATATTTTAATTGACAATAAATTAAACGAATTTTCCCCAAGTCAAGTCTGTTTTGCCAAAGACAATACTTGGTAAATGATCTCCCTATCTTTATGTCAACTCACGAGATTTTTTCATCCTTTTTTGTCCCTGTGTCCTCTTGAGGAGGGGGAATGAGAAAGTGGCTGGATGGGAGTTTGGGCCTTAGCCATGGTCAACCCAACCACAATGTTAAATTTGGGTTTATTAAAAATCTAGCTGCATATTCATCTATTGATAGATTAACCTGAGACATCTGTTCTTAGGGAGTTCCTAAGGATAACACAAACCACATGAATTGTTCCTGTAGCAGCAAAATCTCCCTTCGGCTTCCACATGAGACTTACACATTTTCAAGTTACTTAAAAAGGGGGGATTTGGCAATGGCAATAGTTTACAACAAAATTCCTTGTCCACAAAGCCATTCATTCAGTGCAGAATGAAAAAGTGCTTTGGAATGTCGGAAGCCAGCTATATGAATTGTTCCAGTCAGTGGTACGTAGCTCTTGATTGGTATTTTCCCAGTTGCAAGTAGGTTTTTGAAGGAACACTTGTGTATCTCATGTCTGACCCATATTCCATGCAGGTCTTGAACCTAAGGTACACACAGAGATCACACCATGCATGTTCAGCAAGATGCATGCCTGTAAATGCTGTCCATTTGATTTCTAAAGCATGCAGAGATATAATACATTCAAATACATTGTCAAAGACAATTGTTTAAGAGAGTAGGAGTCTTTCATCTGTTCAGGGAAATGAAGTTCTTTTATTGGTTGAACAGAGACAGCTTAAGCAGCTAGTAGACCTTATTATTTGAATTCTACTTGATGTGGTCACATCTGTGTGTATTCAGAAATTTTGCAGGAGCTCATAATGGACTTTACTTAGAAATCACCTTAGTATATCCACAACAAATTAAACTAATTAAAACTAATTTATTGCAGAAAGCCATATTATCATGTTTGGTGAAACCACCTTCTGCAGAAAACAAAACCAAAAGCCAACCAAACAAATAAAAAATACAAACTAAAACAAAGGACGTGCTTTCTGGTTGAGTTCTTTTGAAAAATGATGAAATTTTTCTTAATCTGTAGACTTTTGGCTCTGCTGCTCTACCAAAAGATTGTTTTGAAACTTCCCTCCTTGCTGTACCTAATAAAAAGTCAACTCTTCCTCAGGTTTTATTTTGCTATGCCAAAGCAATTGGAGCATGAAAAGGCTAAGATTCTCCAGAATGCGTTTTTTAGAAATTTTGTAGGCTCACAAGGGTTTTCTCTGCCTGTTTTTGTCATGAGCAGACATACTGTGGCGCAATAAACAGTTTTATCAATGTAGCTGCATAGTTTCCAACCATACGAGGCTGCAAGGAGAACTTACTTACATATACCTGTGAAATACCACACAGATGCATATCTATTTTCGTAATAACTGGCTATTTCTTCTTCTCGTAATCCTAATAGGTCTCTTCTACATCTGTTGCACATCAAATTCTTCTTTCCCAAAGCCTGTGTAATTACAGAGTTCTCATTCTAACAGTTTCTTCGAACATCAAGACTGCTTAAGTGTCTTGCGTATCAGTTTATTTATGCAAAAGGCATGCTTCAGAGAGAGATATTGTAAAGCCTGAACCTCAACAGTCTATTTGAATAGATAAGTCTTAAAAAAAACAGACTTCTGAGGATTGTATTAAGTCCCAGGAAAAGATGTAGCAGATACCATAATATCAGCATACCATAACATCTTTCTTCACCTTTCTCTTGGTTTTGACCTTTAAAAAAATTGGCATTCTGCGGTTTGTTTTTTCCTGATAAACCAAAGTTAACGTATGGCACTATTGGCAAGTAAGGTATGCTTCTTGTTTATAATACTAATTTTTCTTCTTGAGCTGATAATTCTAAACTTCCATAAATCTCTCTTACAATTTATTTTAATTAGATTAATGTAATAGATTAATTATTAATAATAACAACTCAGGTGCATAATCAACTTTACTCCATCCTTTACATCACAGCTGTTAAGAAAAAGGAGGAAAAAAGCTGTCATTCAGTACAGCATTCAATATTTATTTTCCAAATACAGCCCAGGAATGTCAGCACTACTGGGATTGAGCTGAAAGGTTATTCAAGATGGCTTACCATGCTGACCTTTATTTATGACTGGAGTAAATAAGTCACTGCGGGTATATGCTATTCAGATTTTTATTCCTTTTTCATTCGCACTCTGTAATTGTGACCCATCCATAAAAAATTTCCTTGAGAGAATGATTGTATTATAAACAGCACTAATTAGCTGTTGAACTGACTCTAGCATATGGTGCACCAGAACTTCCCCAAAACTGGCTTGAATGGAATGGTGCCATCTGTCTGGGTTGAGTTCAGCTAACAATCTGTCAGCTTTTGTTGTTTTAACCTCTTCGATAACTAAAGTGAAACTGGCATGGATGCTAAAAAAATGGAACCTCCCGGATTACTACTGGACCTTTAGTTTCTATACATCAAGAGTCCTCATGAATTGTAAACAGCCGTTAGATTTAATACTAGTAAAACCAAACTTTATGGACCATTTTCTTTCTCATCCTTGAACCTGGAATTCTTATGTAAAACACACTTGGGAGTGCAGAAGATCAGTCGATTTCTGTGTTCTGGAACATTGCCTACAGCTGTAAATTCTATTTAATTTTACCTTCTTTATTTTAAGTACCTGATCAATTATATTAGTGGTATCTAACTGTTGGAGAGAAATATGATAATTGAACTTAAAATTCAAAAAGATGCTGAATATTTACCTATCAGCAAACAAAATATGTAGCCGTTCAGCCTTTCATTGAATTCCATTGAACAGAGTGTAGAATTGTCAGCATTATACTAATAGTATACTTCTAAGTACAAATAGTTTTTAGACTAAAAAAGAATTACAAGAATGTTTTGCATTAACACCTGGTTAGTTTAATTTATTCTCAATATAGTAAAATATTTGAAAGATTGGGACATTCTTCTTATTTACAGCCAGTAAAATATTCAAGTCCAAAGTTCATGAAGAAAGGAAATGTTTTCATAATCTGATTTATTGAAATCTGATAAAATGATTTCTGTCAAATATATCAAATAGTTGGCTACAATTTACATTAGCAGCCTAAAAAAATGCATAAGTTTGTTCTCAGAGAAGCAGTATACAAAGAAAAGATCAAGAAAATATGAGAAATATACAAACACTAAACCAGTGTTATCCTTTTTGGATTAATGTAAATCATGTTGCTGACTTAGTTAAATTGATAAATTAAATTCAAAGATAGACATGTTAAAATTATTTTATTAAATTTTTCTAAAATTTGAGTAACAGGAAATTTTCGAAGTAAAGGATGAATATTCTCTCACCCCAAAAATCAAAAACTGAGATTAAACAGGCCTTTGCTACTTCATTGTATAACCTGTGGTTGTTATGCTAATCCACATATTTGTTTGGAATCCTCTCCCACACCATTTTTAGATGGCATTAGTGAAATTGCAGCTTTTACAATACTCAGTTAAAAACTGTGTGAGATCTTACACAGAATATTAATAAACCATTTAAGTCCACAGAAAACAACCTTTAATCTTCACTAATGAAAACAGTCTAATCTCAACCACTGCCTTGAATGCTGTATCGTATTATGCAACACAAAATAAGATCTCTCATACTTGAATGCTTCAGTGAGTCCCCCAGTTTAACAAAGGGCCTGAGAATTAATAGGTTATCTCCATCTTTATTTGAGAACTCTTAATATTGCCTCAAGTCCCATTTTGAGATATGAGATTGTTGCCTCTTTTCAGCTATTGACTGAATTATCATAACTGAAACTGAGCTAAACCCAACAGTCTCAAAAATCATTTCTGACTGCACTTCATTCCTTTGAGTATACTGCACTGTTATTTGTATAGTTCCACCTATGTAGTAACCACATTGCTATATATTGCCCTCTATTGATCAGCAATGACAAGACGCTTGAAGAAGTTTGAACCTCTGCCTAGAAAATGAAAGATTTTACCAGATAGAATAGATAGAATACAGATAATTCAAGAATATGTGACCAGGGAACTTCTTGTGTGTTTGACATCGCAATACAAAAAAAAAAAAAAAAAAAAAAAAAAGAAAGAGAGGGGCGAGGGCTTGGGGAAAAAGTGTTATTTGAAGTGGTCTGAAGAATTCTTTAATTAAAATCTTATGAAAGGTGTATTCAGTTTTGAGGTAAACTAAATCTTATCCACCCTCGAGCTAGTTTGAAATCACAAATTACTTCTAGAATTATGAACCTGAAGATGCTCAACTACTGATGGGTGCAGGACGTTTGGCAAATGGCAGGTACTTCAGTTTTCTTCTTTTCTAAACAGTGATCGTCAAGAAGTTCCAATTTAGACAATTAGGTAAAACATAAGATCAAGAAATTGGCTATGTAGGTTGATAGACTTTGAATTCACATGAAGAAAAATCTGGTTTTGAACTCTTGAGATTTACTAAAGTTCTGGGGTGCTAAGTCAATCTTTCATAAATTTTTCTTCTGAGAAAACTTCCTCTGAAAATTGGGTCACTGTAGAAGTTACTTTGATTTTGTTTACTTGCATATCCAGAAACTGCAATTCTGCTTCATGTGAAAGTTCTCAATTAGACCCTCTTGGTTAAAAGCAAATACAGACTGGTTCAGTGAAAGCAATAAAATTAAGCATGCAAGAATCAAATCTAATTGATTTTTGGTCACTAATGAACCTTAGCATAAAACAATTTCCTCCTTATTCCCACGAGCACAATTCCTACACAAGAATGAGTTGTTTCTGGTTTTGCAATGTTGCATAGGTATAAGGCTACTCTGTAAGGGATGGAAACTGAGCAGTCAGATGGCCACTGGGGGAGGGGCCTTCATGAACCAAGGACCAGTCCTTCAGCCTGAGCAAAAGGAGCAAGATGGGCCCAGAGGTTATAACCACGCTCAACACAGAGTCAAGATCATCTGACAAGTTTGTGTTGAGGATGCAGGTCCAAGGTCTAGCTGGGAAGTCAGCCTGAAGGCCAGGATCAGGCCAGGCAACATCAGACTGATCCATGGTGGGAAGGCAGGTTAAGGACAAGCCAGGAAGGCAACCAATACAGTCCATGCCCGGCCCAAGCACAACAGAGCTGCAGACCAGCACTCCTACAGCACAGCTCCATCAGGAGTGAGTGTAAGGACTTGAGCTTAAATGTTGCACCTGGGCCCATAGCTGTGAAAGGATGCCCTACCTGAGGCTGGTCATAATCGTTAAGGCTTGTTCATGCGTTCAGAGCACTGACGAGCTCTTGGCAAAAGCTTGTAAATATAGTTTCCTATTCAAATCAGTTTTTTTTTCTGTTTATTTTGGAATCTTTGGGACATATTCTCTTTAAATGTCTGGTTTTCTTTATTGGTTACGTAAAGAAATCTCATAGCTTGCCATTTTTGTTATGAAAACAAATTTTGGGTGGACATCATGGATTAAGTCTGGAAGTTCTGCATGATATACAGAATTAGGTGGATGCCACATTATAATTTGAGCCCCTAGCTTTTTAGTGGAGCAATGATATTATAGATGCTTATGTAATAGTAAATCAGAAAGACTGACTTTCTTTTTTGGGAGTTTCCACTGTGTTGGGAGAGCTTTTATCTTTCTGTACTGTTTCTGTAATGGTGTGGCTGAGCATTAATAAAAATTTACTTTATTATAACTGAGACCTGAAAAAGAGGACAGTTTATGTCACTGGGAAGAAACAGAGGATCTGGATGGACCTCAGTGGTTTTAAGAAAGAAGAATGTGCATAAAAACCACTGTGCTCCTAGGCAAAATGCCAGTTCTTTGGGGAAGAAAGAAAAAAATCTCATTTAATTCTTATCAGTTACATTGTAGATAAACTTCGACCAGGACTCATCTGCACAAATATATTGAAGTGTACTTCTTTAACCTTTTTTTATTAATAACAAGGGAAAATAACCATTCCCTCGCTTTGCTCTTATAAGTGAAAGGGAGGGTGGAGAAGTTCAGTGCAAACAAAGCCACAAGCTGAATAAGGAAAATGAATTCCATACACATAGAGTAATCTTTGACTTGCCATTAAATGGTATTTATAAGCGCTTAAAGTCTCAAATAGGATGATCGAAAAGAGATAAAATTATTTTATTATTTATTTCTCAAATGTGGGGGTAGAAAAGAAATATGAAAGGCATAGGTATAGATAAGCCATTCCTTAGAGCACCATCCCTGTTCAGTAGACACATTTTTCAATGAGAGAAGAGAGTTTTAAACAAGAGAAGCTCTGAAGTGTTTCTGTTTTCCACTCATCTAATTTGAGTCTATTCTGAATGGCTGCTTCATTTTTTAAGTCAGTGATCTATTTATACAATATATAAGTACTTGCTTCTTCAAAAGAGAATTGGTAGAAATAAGAAGTGGTGCCAGTAGGAGCAAGAAGACCTGTGGATTTTATTTAATAACAAAACTACATATGTTCACTTTCCTAAAATGTGCAGCTGGTGAAAAGACATTCACAGTTCTTTGTACTTTGCAAATGTGGAGTAGGCCCCCAGGTATAAACAATTGTCAGGCAATTTTATTTTCAATGAATATTGGAGGTGTTTCAAAAACATATAGAGACTTTGTCATACAGTCAGAGTTGACAGTAGGAACCTGATGAAAGGTAGAACTTTAGGACTGTTTTCTCCTTTCCTTTTAAATTAAATAAAATCAGTTGTTTGCCTTGGAATTTTAAACAGGGGAAAATACACCAAATTAAGTATTTAAGAGAATCTGCCATACTTTCATCAGTAAATAAGAGTCCTTGAACTTCATTCAAGACAGAAAGGGGTGATAAGAAACCGAAAGTGTTATCATGGTAGACATCATCCCCTTTCTGCTTTTTATTGTTACAGTTAATAAGCATTTGTTAACTGGCAATTTGTTCTTTGACTTTAAGGTAGTCTTGTTTTACCTGTGATGACTGCTGCTATATCCCATATCAGGTACTATCTTTGTAAAATTATTTTCTTGTCATTCTTAAGCTGTATCTAAGATATAATGAACAGCACGTGTGATAATTACTTTCTTATAGTACACTGATCTGAACTACCATTAAGGCAACAAGTTCTGCTTCTTCTTCCTGCTTAAAAGGACAGAATTTTTTCTAGAATGGAATTGTCAGGAAGGGATAAAAAAGAAAATGGGGAGATATTTGAAATTATGATAGTTAATAGCATTAAACCTTATTTTGAAACAAAAATATACAGAGTCCAGAAGTTGGCTTTCAGCTGTTCTGAACAGTTAATTGTGTTTAAAATGTAAATGTAAGTACTTGGGTGGTACAGACTTAAACTTCCAGTCACTGGTTCTCATTAACCTTTTTTTCATACAGGAGTGCATGACACTAGCACCTGTTTTGAGGGGAGTGGAGAAGAGTTTAATTGAAAGCTGTTCATCCTAGGTGAAAAATATCTGTATGTATGCGTATGTATTACATAACAAATATGAATATTCTAGAAGCTGCTTAATGGTTATATTCATAGCTAATTAAATGGTACACAGTAATGAAAATGTTATACAACATTTATTTTCTCAGCAAAATAATTCCAAAGTCCATTAGTCTACAGTCCAAGTAGGGATTTTTCCAGTTGCATCATCTAGCTTATGCTTTTACAACATGATTTAAAAAATATCTTAACCATGTACATTGCCAGGATTCTGCTTGAGCCTGTTCTCATGAACAGTCCTTTATCAGCCTCACTTTCCGTTTTTGTGCCTTGCACCATTTTTAATGATCATTTTCTTTTGCGAAGTTTAAGTTATGTAGTTTTTCATTATGTATTTGTTCCATGTGACTTTGTTTATGGAACAGTTTATATCTCCCTTGCCCATCCTATTTGCATTCTTTTTCTTTATCTGATTTTTTTTTACATTTTTTTACATTACTACTTCTGCCATCTTCCCTTCAGAGAATAGTTCTCCAAGGAGTTCTTGAGCCTGCCTGCTACTTTGAAAGACAATGCTGTGTTTAGAAAACAAAACAAGCTTTCTGTTCACGGCTGATTGTAGGACATTATTATTTAGAGCACGTAAAAATTACCTAATTAACACAACAGTGCTAAAAAGATATGTTTATTCTAAATGACCATTAAAAGGAGTTAAAGTTTGGCTCAAATCCCTGCAGTTTTTGTTCTTTGAAAATTTAAATATTTTATATCTATTGAAAAAGCTTGTTTGTAGAATTTACTGTCTTTTTAAAGAAATCAGGATTGCGAAGCAGAAAGGAATAAAGTTCACTGGAAAAGAGCCTTATATAGTATAAAACTGCCAATAATTAGAGTGTTTATATTAAAACAGGCATGCTATTGTCACAACTGCATTAAATAGGTGGAGATAGGTTGGCTTCATGTAAGTCTTGACAACCACATAATTGAACTGAGAGTAGATTTACTTGTGAAGGTTAGAAAAAACTTTATAGCATACCTTCAGTTCTTAATTTTTCTTTAATTTAAGTTTCTTTTAAGTCTCACAATGTGTAATACCAATTTGGAGAGCAAAGATACTTTTCTTCATGTACTAATTATATTTCTAAATTTGAGAGGTGATTACTTTGCCTTTTTTGATTTACTGCAACAGCACTTTTATTTTTCATTAATGCTTTTTTTTTCTACAGAGCAGGAAATAGAAAGGGCTTTAGGGTTTCTTTTTTTAGCGTATTTATTATAGATTCATATATTTGCCAAGAGAAGCACAGATTATTCTGAAAGGCATGAACCATGTGGTGACTGAGCATAGACTAATCATCCCCCTTTCATGAAAAGTACTCACTCATTCTGACCTTTTATATTGACTGATTTTTACCTGCAAATGTTGAAGGTCAAGGACTTTCTGGAGAAAAAAATCCCTACAAACCAACATATATATTGTTCCTATTCAGCTTTTCTATAAGAATATTTTCTTTAATTTCATGTCCTATTACTCTCCCCTGCCCCCACTCTTGATCATGCCCACTCTCTCTTCTTTACTCTAGCCCTGGAACTTTTCCTTCTATATATTCCATCCTTCCTGACCTGCTGCCAGACATGGTACTTTTATTACACTGCATCGCTAATCCATCAGCTTTACTGGTTTTGACAACCAAAATATTTTTTCCTCTGTTTATCTTACAGATCCCCAGAGGTTCGCATGTATAAAAAAATTCTGGTATAACTTCATATTTTATAGCCTGTGGCCTGAAGGAAAGAGGAACAGGCATACTTGAAATGATGTAGTTCCATCTCTTGTGTCATTGTCAAAAACTACTAAATGTTAACCATCTAACCTCAGTGCCTAGAAAGTATTTGAGTAAGTCTGTTGAAATTGAAACTCAAGCTTTCAAGTTGAAGTCTGTTGTTCTCTAAACAACTTATTTGTACTTTAGGAATCCCTAGAGTATGTGTAACAGATACTATTGAGTTCTATCACTCTTGGGAATCTGGTTATTTCAACTTCCCAATAAAGCGTGGCAATAACACACCCATTTCTTTTGATAGATGTTCTCTTTTCTCCTTTGTACACAGTGGGACAGATTACACAGTGTCATGACTCCATCTCACTCCTATGTCTAAGGAATTTTCCAGGTATCTGCTTTGGGGATTTTTGGAAATGAGGTGCTGTTCCAAACCTGTTTCTGGTTTAGATGACTTGATGTCATACTCAGCAATCCAAGAAATCCTTGTGGTGTACAGTAGGTAGACAGCAATTCCAGCAAACTCATTTGCTAAATGTTCCTTCCCTTCAGTACTGCTTTCTATAATTCAGATATCCCTTGCATAATTCTGATATCCCTTGCTAAGTGGCTTGGCCGTAAAGCACTCTCTCTCAGACTCCGCTTGAAATTTAACACCCAGCTGAATTCACACTTACACTGAGTTAACTGCTACCATAATGTCTTCTTTTTGTTTTGCTATAAGACAGGAGGCCTGAAGACAACTACTGTTTCACTGAATCTTTGCCTGTTTATATCCCTCTAATTCTCCTGGGTTTTCTATTGAACTTGCCAGTATAAAATCCATCCCTGTGGAATCTATCAATAAAACATTACTTGCCCAGTTCAGCACCTGCATGTTCACATCAAATTTCCCTTATGTGATAATAATGTTTTAAATCCTTCATTTTTCATTCAGTTTTCGTGTAGTTGAAAACCTCATTTTTATTACCATTAGCCATTTCTCTTCTTCTTGGAAAAGCTTTCGTTATTGCCCTTTAATGCAGCATTTTTCAAGGGAAAATTCACACTTCAATCCTGCCTGAAAAATTATCTCAGATACTCAGCAGGCCAATCTGTAGACAATAGAACTATAAGTCAAAGTAGCTGGTGGTGACAAGCATATTTTAAAATTAGGAGTTTTCAGATGATGCAGGGGGAGACAATGGAAGAAACCCCTAAGGTGGGGAGGACAAAGAAGCTGCCAGCATCATAAATTCCTGAAATGGCAAGAATTTAATCTTATGATGTGAGCCCATGTGATCTTTGCTGACAATGCCTCCCTGATATCAAGGAAATTTCTCAAATCTTGGCCATATTCTGAAACCTGAGAGGCAAAACCAACTGCTGTGAGCTACAGGACTTGCTGAATGGCATAATGCCATTCATCACATCTTTCCTGCCATCCTGTTTCCAGCTGTGATCAATATCTAATGCTTCTGCGGTAGTGAAAGAAACGTATTTTTCATTTGACTAATCATCAGTGGGGAAGAAGAGGGACTCCTGCCCTTTACTGGCAACCACTGAATCCATGAATCCAAAATTTTGATTTTTGTGTCTTGTCTTCAATAAATACCATTAACACAGCAATCTATTGCTTTCTATGGTATAAAGGTTTTGGGTTGTCCCTTCTATTTGCTTTTTATTAGCTTAATAAACAGTGTACGGTATCACAGAATCATAGAATGGTTTGGGTTGGAAGGGACCTTAAAGATCATCATCAAACCACGGCAGGTGGTTCCAACACCCCTGCCGTGGACTTTCCACTAGACTAAGCTGCTCAAAGCCCCATCCAGCCTGGCCTTGAACACTGCCAGGGATGGGCAGCCACAACTTCCCTGGGCAACTAGTTATTAGAGTATGTGTTGTTAGGATAATGGTTTTCACTCTGTTTCAGGTCTTTAGATCTGCAAAAAAGTCTGAGAAACTTGTGTGGAATAAGCAAATAATACTAAGTATATTTATACAGCTTCCTCTTTAACCAGTGAAGCTACAGTGACCAATCTTTTACAAAGAAAGAAAAAAAAAAAAGGCATTAGGGTTTTTGTTAGGATTACTTTTGGTTTAATAAACTACAAGAACAGGTAAATCAACTTCTACTGAAATCAGTATTTAGATGCTAGAGATCTTGTCTGTATCTTCCTCAGGAGACACAGATCATAAAGATTTGTGACTCACTGAGGAGAGTGAGAAGGAGGATGAGCTAAAATACCAGTATACTGAAAAAGTTACCTTATTTAGAAAAAAAAAAGCTTTGTAACTGTTACCCACAGGCTTCCAAATCAGGAAGAACACTGGTACTATCATTCCCAACATGGACCTTAGAAGACACCAGTTCTGTCGTGGAAGGTTCCCTTTAAAGGTTGCAATCTGAAATCTGTCTTGTGGACAACCGGCAGATGGCCACAAGCTTTGGGTGTCTAGTTTCCACTGTTGTCAAGTTCAACACAGTTCAAAAGAGAATACAAAGTAATTACCTGTCATAACCACCTAACATAACCACCACAATGCATACTGATCACACATAGCATCATATTGCCTTTGGTAAATGCAAAATACCTATAATCAGCTGAAAAGAAGGGTGTTTCAGAATTTGGAGAAACAGGAACACCAGGCCAGTCTGACACTGTTAAGCTGAATTTTTTAAGTGGTCCAAGAGGCAGACTGTATCAAGAAAAAACTTTGCACTCCCACACCCACTCACCTGCAATAACTGAGAACTGCTTTATACATCTATCCAATGAGTTGGCATTGTTGAATCTGGGGAAACCGCAACACTTGCTACAACCAGTCTTAGTGTCAGGCTCTGGTCAGAGGCTTGGTACCAATGCGTAGTTGCTTCACTTCGGGCATTTTGCTTCTATGTGATGTCAGATAGCCAAGTAGCAATGTTCCACCAATTTCTAATACAGGGGCCCTTTATAGGCAGATATCAACACAAGCTGCCAATCCCATCAGTCCATGATGATATCACAGTATACCTTCCAAAATGTTAAGGCATCATTGCCCTGCCACTTGTTGATCTGTGGCCATTATCTAGGCTCTCCACAGTCAGTTCTTACTTTTGCTGCCCTGTTGAACCTGGCTTATTAAACCCAGGGTTTTGTGTATATTGTCCTCTCAGCTGCAGCTCATTATACTCTGTTATTAAACTCATGACAAAGGCAAGTTCCTATGGCAGGACTTCTCTTAGCTACTGCATATCTTCTGTAATTCCTGGAAAATAGGGATATTTCAAAAGTGTGCTGTTGTAGCAGTATTTACAAAAGGAGAGAAGAATTCTACTCAAAATCCCTGTATCTCAGCCTATGCTAGTTCTTGCAGAAAATGAGACAATGTGGCTGATTCTCTGACATCAGTGCTCAGTTCAACATATCTAATTTTTTGAATTCTATAACTGAAAGTCCTTAGAAAAGGCAGATATGAAACTGTTCTTATCTCTCTAAATGACATTGTCAAAACCATAATGAAATTGTCTCTCTGGTCAAAAATACGTCTCTGTCAAAAAAATTGAAAGCACACCCCAGTGGTACAGAAGCTGTAAAATAATTTTAAAAAGGGAGAGTAGGAGAATGATATGTTCCCTACATAAACAAATGGGGAAGACACCCACCAAAACCATGATCATTTCCAAGAGCTCAAAGTTGGAATTTAGACAATGACAGCCTCAAAATAGTCTTTTTATCTATTTTGGGTACTCCTAGTCTCTGTTTCTGCTACTGGCTGTTGCTGATGCTTCATGTACTGTTGTATCTCTAGAGACTCCTAGCCCACTATTGGCAAACAGGATTCAGATGCTTGCACAGTTTGTTCCTTCCTGTCTGTTTGGAGAACCAGAGCCACTTATTTTTTTGCCAGCACACAGGTTGTCTTGATGTTCAGTTTGATCTTAAAGCTCCGGTGTTTCTTTCTGTGTGGTAGAGCAGTAGTAAACATAACTCCTTTACTGCTCATCAGACAATGATGCAGTGAAGTCCACTGTCTAGCAACTTCAAGAATTCAAACTACAATTCTGCTCCTTATTGACAATTCTGTTCCTTACCTACAACATTACTTGCTCATGCACTTTGCTGTGCCTCTGCCTACCGTGTAGCATTTTCAATAGTGTCTGTCAAGAAAGTATTAATTAACTATAACCATATGCTAAGCACGGAAATTGGCTGCTGTTAATGGTTGTCGTATATGTTCAGTTCATACTAGTCCATACTGTGTGGCTTTTGAAAGATGTTTTGGGGCATTTTGAAGTCTACATGTCACCACCAGTTACAGATGTTCTCATTAGTCTTTTGAAGTACAAACATTTTGCTCTGTAGTTGTTTAACTTGCTAGTTAGCAGTCAAGCTCTTATTTCTTCATTTGCACAGTTGTAATAATCAGACATCATATGTTTAGGCCTGCTTGGCATTGCCTTCGCCTACAGCTAGGAAGATAGTTCAATATTAGAACAACTTTTTAACATTGGCGTACGGTTGTTAGAAGATATCCATTTTCCCTAATGGAGCTTGACTCTCCCCTTGTAAGACTGCCTTAACCTCCAGAAATGAGTCTTTGTTTACCTAGATTAAATAATTTTCATTGCTCCAATAAAGGCAAATTAACGTTAGTGTGAAAGATAGGGAGGCCCTACTAAAAATATCCCAAAACTCAATGTTTTGCTGAATCTCCTGGAAAGGAGGATCTGGAGCTCAAATTACCTTTGGCAAAGGAAGAATTTGAACCTAGGCCTTCTGTGTGCTAGCTTGTTTTTCTAATTACTTGACTGCATTGTGGAAGAGGGACCATAATTTAATCTGATGGGCTTTACCTGCATCACCCATCTTAATGAAGGCTGGTCTTTCCTGTAAGTGAATTCTGAGGAGGTACTTGGCATCTTTAATTACATTTTTCTAACTGGTCAGTTTAGACTTAGACAGTTCTTTGCTTACTGTATGTTCTGCATGCTTGAGCAAATCCTGCTCTTTTGTGAACGACTTTGATAGCTGAGGCACTGAGAACATACACCCTATAGTAAGCATTTAAAATTCAGGCATTCAAACATCTCTGCCTTTCCTATGTAGCTCTTAGCCTTGGTTTCTTGCCAACACTACAGTTTGATTTCCTAGAAACTATAACTGAATTGAACTATAACTATAATTGAAGTTTGGAGGCCTGGTAGAAACTAACTAGATAAAACTTAAGGACCTTAGGTGAACAGGTGAACAGCTCTAAATACTCCAGTGTCTGAAGCAAATGAAAGGTCATATGCAATATATCACACAGAGAGAATATAGAATCGTAGAATCATCACAGAATCATAGAATAGTTAGGGTTGGAAAGGACCTTAAGATCATCTAGTTCCAACTCCCCTGCTGTGGGCAGGGACACCCATGTCGCCCAAGGCTCTGTCCAACCTGACCTTGAACACCTCCAGGGATGAAGCATTCACAACTTCCTTGGGCAACCCATTCCCGTGCTTCACCACCCTCACTGTAAAGAACTTCTTCCTTATATCTAATCTACACTTCCCCTGTTTAAGTTTGAACCTGTTACCCCTAGTCCTATTACTACAGTCCCTAAGGAAGAGTCTCTCCCCAGCATCCTTATAGGCTCCCTTCAGGTACTGGAACGCTGCTATGAGGTCTCCACACAACCTTCTCTTCTCCAGGCTGAACAGCCCCAACTTTCTCAGCCTGTCTTCATACGGGACGTGCTCCAGCCCCCTTATCGTCCTCGTGGCCCTCCTCTGAACTTTTTCCAACAGATCCATGTCCTTTTTATGTTGAGGACACCAGAACTGTACACAATACTCCAAGTGAGGTCTCATGAGAGCAGAGTAGAGCAGCAGGATCACCTCCTTCGACCTGCTGATCACACTTCTTTTGATGCAGCCCAGCTTTCTGGACTGCGAGCTCACACTGCCAGCTCATGTTAAAATTTCTCGTCAACCAACACCCCCAAGTCCTTTTCCGCAGGGCTGCTCTGAATCTCTTCTCTGCCTAACCTGTAGCTGTGCCTGGGATTGCCCCGACCCAGGTGTAGGACCTTGCACTTGGTTTAGTTGAACTTCATAAGGTTGGCATCAGCCCACCTCACAAGCGTGTCAAGGTCCCTGTGGATGGCATCCCTTCCCTCCAGCGTATCAACCGAACCACACAGCTTGGTGTCATCAGCAAACTTGCTGAGGCTCACTCAATCCCACTGTCCATGTCACCAACAAAGATGTTGAACAAGACCGGTCCCAACACTGATCCCTGAGGGACACCACTTGTTACTGGTTTCCAACTGGACATTGAGCCATTTACCACAACTCTTTGTGTGCGTCCGTCAAGCCAGTTCTTTATCCACCGAGTTCACATGTTCTGAAAGGTTTTGTTCTCTGTCTTGGAACATACTAACAAGATATTCAGTGACATTAAAACCGAACAAGCACAATTGCTAATTTACAAAACATTAATAAAAAATAGATAGATGAGAAAATAGTTGCGTGATGTTTTGGGGTGGATACCACACTGCACTTTGTACTGAAACAAGTCTCTGTTAGAACTGTCAGGGTCTTGAGAGCACTACCAGGCCTTAATACCCTAATGATCCTGACCAGCCTTACCTTGGGTCTTCACCCATTGGAGACCCCACCAGTGAGGTCTCATACCCATGAGCTGAAGAGTCCCATTTCAGCTCAACATTGGGCTTTAAGTTCCTGCAGGAGGGGGATTATCAGAAAACCAGTCGAGCCACAGCCTATACCAGCCCTTGTCTATGGTCCACATTGTTGCAGTCCCTAACATGTAGATTCCTTTTGCCTTTAATGAAAGCATGTATTACTGAATTCATAGCAACAGCAAAACAGTGTCACCTAAAGCTAGCATTCTCGAAAGATCAGAAGGGGCTTTGTCCCAACGTTCTTGAGTTCTTAAAGAGAAGATGGATTTGCCTAGAAGAGGATATGGAAGACACATTTCGGCAAATGTGGTTTAGATTGAAAGTGTAACCAAAGAGCTGCTACCTTGCATTTTGTAAAACTTACAGTGAAATACTAGTCACTGTAGGGTCTCATTGTTTCCAAATTAATTTTTTTTATTGATGGGTTTAATCAGGGGCTCCTGATTGCTTGATTGCCAAGAAACTGGATTGATAGATTTACAACTGCGCTGTAGATTTAGGGAGGCCGAAAGGTTAAAGTGGAAAGATGGAATGGGAGAAAGAAGAAGAAAAATGTACGATGGACCTTATTTAAAGGAAGAAATAAGAGGCTAATAAGTGGCCAATCTGCCACTAGAAAATCTAATAATGTAAAAACCTTACTTTTACTCTGTCTTTCCAAAGCCGCAGTGGTCAGGACTCTTATTTTTATTTTTACAGTAAAATATATTTATTTTTTAAATGTAAACAATTATTTGGCCATAAATGTGCTAGCAATGCTGTATTCACTGCATTTTCATGTAAGATGTTAATGAATGGTACGAAAGATTCTTTTTTCTCCTAAGGATTCTTTTTACATGTGATCAGAATCACAAGAATAACAGGAGAGATGAAGATTCATGCATAATTTGGTTTCATTAGTGATAGTCAAAACTTATCAAGCTCCTTTCTTGTAATCTCTAATTTACTTGAATTTTTTGTGAAGCTTTGCTTGTCTACATCTAGGAAAAAACTATTAAAAAAAAGTATATTTCTGGCCTCATAAGGAAATAGTGTCCACTTTCTTAGGGAATTGGCTGTTCTTTTGCTATTATTGCAGTTTCCCCCTGCCTATAAGGACAAGAAGCATTGATTCAGGGACAGTGCTGATATGAGTATTTATGACTGAATGCTGCATTATGGGTAGGTTTTACATACAGGGCATATACCTTAGAAAGATGGTGTCATAAGAGATGACATATCAAAACTGGGAGTTGGGTTGTTCTATAAGAAGTTTATTAGAAAGAAGGATAGCATCTTGTTCTCAGGTCCAGGCTTTGCAGCTCACAGCCTGGGGGGAGGTGTGGGGGGGGAGAATATGCATTATATAGGTAAGTGTCTGAATTTCCCAAGATGCCTCAGAAGGAAATTTCAATGGAGTTGAAAATAATTACCACAGTAAGACTTCTTGTTTTTGTATTTCTTCTCCTTGCTGAAGTTTTTATTCTAGAGTGTTGTAATATGTAAATTAGTACTTTGCATTGAGATGATCTATGGTAATGAAATAGAAGTAAGCTGATGTTTTTGTGTTGGAGTGTCTTATAGATGCTTCAAGCCATATGAAAGATGAATAAGTTACCAGCACACTATACTTTTGCTCCTTCTTATTTAGTTCACTTTTGTCCTTGGAATTCCATTTCTCTTTTTGTGCTGTTGCTATCATTGTCTATAATACCTGACATAAATTCAACTATCGGCCTAGTTATGCACACTTGTGCTTTGGCTTTTCTGACCTCCATGAAACAGTGAAGAGAGTTGATTCATTCCTTCCTTGTACTGCCTATCCAATTTTTAACACTGCAATTTCATTTATTCTCCTGAAGTGCACACGTTTGTTAATATGACTTAATTCTGTATGACTTCAATTGTTTTTCTTAGATAAAGTCTGTTTGCCTTTTTCAATACAAGAAAGCAAGTATCATGCTTCATGGTTAGACATATGGTTTGTTGTTAGAAATATACTTCAAAAGGACAAAAACATTAATACAACTCAGTAGACAAATAGAAAATTAGGTAGTCCATGTGACATAAATGAGAGAATGTATCTTTCAAGATCTAAAGTGAGCGGAAGATTAGGAAACCTCTGATTAGAAATACATTATTAGTCAGGTAACTACTGAACTGCAGAAAGTGTATGATGATAGATCAGCATTTTAGGTTATTGTCGTGGTTTGAGCCCAGCCAGTAACTCAGAACCACACAGCCGCTCGCTCACTCCCCCCCCCCCTTCTTCCTCCCCCCGCTCCCGGAGGGATGGGGAGGAGAATGGGAAGAATGTAACTCCCACGGGTTGAGATAAGAGCAGTCCCGCAACTAAGGTATAATACAAAACCACTACTGCTACCACCAATGATAATAATGATTAGTGAAATAACAAGGGGAGAGGATACAATTGCTCACCACCCGCCGACCGATACCCAGCCCGACCCGACCAGTGATCAGGCCTTCCGGGTAACTCCCCCCGGTTTATATACTGGGCATGACGTGCTGTGGTATGGAATACCCCTTTGGCTAGTTTGGGTCAGGTGTCCTGTCTCTGCTTCCGCCCGGCTTCCCCTCCTCCCTGGCAAAGCATGAGACTGAGAAAGTCCTTGGTTGGAATAAACATTACTTAGCAACAACTAAAAACATCAGTGTTATCAGCGTTGTTCCCAGGCTGAAAGTTAAAAAACACAGCACTGCACCAGCTACTAAGAAGGAGAAAAATGACTGCTATAGCTGAACCCAGGACAGTTATATTGGCAGGAATTATTTGTACAATGATATTTTGACTGTAAGGAGAAAAATTATATCTATATTTGTGTATTTCTGTTATTGATCTCACAAACAGAGAAGTGTTCATATGAAGCAATGCTTGTGCCCAGTTCAATAAATGGAAGATGCCCTTCCCAATAACTAGAAGAAACATGTATTTTTTAGTCTTTCGTTTGAGTGTTGTGAAAATTCTAAATTTGTATTAATATATAACCTCTGCATTTGAGATATGTTACATTTTTTTTCCGGCTACAAATGTTCCATTCAATTTTTTCTGTAAGAAGTATATAAAAGTAAGGATGCTTAAATGGAACATAACCGTGATTAGTTGCAGAGACCAAACTGGAAACTTACTATGATACATCAGAGAGGGCATGAAGTATGAATTAGAGGATGCTGTACTAAGTATGACATAAAAGTCAGGGTAAGAATGCAATGACAGCCAAAGAATGCTGTAATTCACATTGCCAAAGGTTTCTGTCAAAGAAATCTGACAGTGGAAGAACACCAAAATGCAGGTTCATGTTTCATATGTATTACAAGAATTTTTGCAGTGAAATAGAAATTAATGTTTCAGATTTTCAGAACATCATCTGAAAACACAGATAAAATCACAGAAATGTGATATAGTAAAAATTGCACAGGTAACTCTTGCTTTATACTGAATGTATGAATTTAAATTGTAGGTAGATACAAAAAAATACAGAAATTCTTTCATGGACAGAATACCCATGCATGTACCTGTGCATACACAAACACATGCTCTCTGTGTGTCTCTATGGTTTATTAAACTACCTATCAAAAATTTGGTGATAAGCAGAAAAAATCTGCTGGTGATTGAAATATTTTCAAAGTTAATTTTTCCAAATCAGATTAAAAGTATAAAACAAGGAAAAAACCCACAACATTTTGTTAAGGAGAAGGGCGTCATGGCTATAGTACAATGGATTAGTAAATTGCTCAGATATTGTGAAAAGGAGATAAGAAGTAAATTGATGGTATTATTTCTGAAGCTATCTATTTCTATTGGAACTTGGTAGAAATTAGTTCGCAAGGTATTTGGACAACTGAAAAAAAAAATTAAATCTTTCTCCAGTCCAAACACAACAAACATCTAGATCATTTAAGGAAAACAAAACAAACCAAACAAACAGGAAATAAAAACAAATATAGGAAATAAAAACATAAAAAACCCAAACCAACAACCTTACAGTAAATAACATGCAGAATGGTGGAAGTATGGAATCTACAGATCTTAAACTTGAAATGTTTTCATAAGTGTTCTATTTGCTTTCCTGTAAGTACTTTCATATAAGTATCTTCTGGATTAAAGTTTTATGTGAGTTTATGATTTTACAGAACTTACAAAAACGAGGTGTAAGAAAATCTTGAAAATTACGAAAAGCACTACAAAACCCCTTGCAAGTGTTTGAAAGGCACTTGGAAGATAATAGGAAAATAATAGTCAGCATGGATCTGTCAGGAACAGATTTGTCAAACCAGTCTAACTAACTTTCAACTGTTATAACTGGCCTTGTACATTGAAGAGAAGTAAGAGATGTCCAGTCTTGAGTACAGTTTCCATATTCAGGTAACAAGTTCGTAAGCAACTTAAGGAAACAATGTTGTGAGAAAAAAAACTACAACGCAAAATAGTTACTGGAGTTTCAGAAAAACTTAAGAATTTACAGACTGGTTCTTAGTCTGGTAATGATAGATGACTTCATTAATAATCTGACCAATAGATTAGAGAGTACAGGCCTAATTTCAGATGATGTCAAACATTAGGACAGTTTGTATGAACTGAAATACAAGGTTAGAGACCCACAATCTTGAAAAAAAAAAAAAAATAATCAGAGGTAAAGATTAACAAACCAAAACCAACCAAACACAAAACCCCAACCCAATAAAAAACCTCCTTATTTTATTTAGGACAGCTACAAAGTAAGAATGACAGCTAGAAAGTAAGAATATAGGAATGTTAAACTGTCCTCAGACTACAGAGGAAATGATAAGTAGGTAGGAGTCCTGCAGAAAGGTTTCTGAGGATTTAGGATTGATTATAAGCTAAATGTCAATCAAAACCACCATAACCCTTAAAAAATAGTACTCCTCATATTTTGTTTTGTGAATAGGAGCATTGGTTGCAATATATATCACGTTATCCTCTGCTGTACTCAACATCAGTAAAGTTTCTTCTGGAGCAATATCACACTGTTTAGTGACAAAGTTCAGGAAGATGAGGACTGATATGGAGAGCATCTCCAGAATGAGAAAGGGAAGACTGAATTAATTTGAGGGGTTTTAGCAAAGTTTTGCCAAGCAAAATGGAGTAGTCTTGTTTTGTTTTAATTTTCTGTTATACATAGAAAAGAAAAAATGGACTTAAATTGCAGCCAGGATGTCAGGTTAGACACCAGAGGAAGTTTTCTTTCACTAAGGGTAGCGAGAAAAGTAATAGGTTGCCTGGGGAGGCTGTGGATTTCTTTGTCATTAAACGCCTTTAGAAAAGATGGTAAATATCTGATGAAGTGATGTAGTAATGCCCAATTCTGTCCTGGGACAGGCTAGATTAAATGACCCCTTAAGGTTCTCCCAGCTTCCCCTGCCTTCTTTTTCTTTTCAGGTCTAGAATACTTTGGAGTACATGAAAATTTCTGATGCATTTTCATTACTGAAACTATGTTCTGTATAGAGAGAAGCAAGGTGTACAGTCTCTATGTTTTTTGCCAGTATCCCATTGGCATAGACTGTTTTCCTCTCCACAAAGACAAGGAAGGAGGCTAAGTTTTCCAAAAAGGTATTGGATAGACTAAGAGAAGAATTTGTGCCTATGTCAAGTTGACTAAACTCTGCCAAACAACTTTTGGCACATTGAGCCCAAGGAAGGGAAGAATGCACGCTTGCTTTTGAATAGCATGCCATAGGTAAGCTTTTCAAAGTCTATGGTTTTTCAGAAAGTGTACTAGTATTATCATACTCCAGCATAACCTGTTTGTAGGTACTGAAGTTAGTTCAGCTAGCCTTCCAAGGTGAGAAGTGTTTGCCTTTTTTCACAGGACTTGTTTTCTTCCCTGTTCTTATTGAATCTAACAATGCAGGAAAGATCAAGTGAGTCTCCAAATACCGGAGTAATACCCAGTTAAATAGGACGTCAGCAAATATATTCAGATCGTAAAATTGATTTCCAAGTAAAGGTAAGCTTTGGAGACAGAATAGTATATTTTGTATTAATGGACGCTGATTGAACATTTTAAGCATCTTGTGTTTCTTCCTGTATGTCTGATGAACTGTATGAATATTTTTCATGTGAATGTACTCCTTTCCTGGTGCTTATCTCAAAATCCACAAATGAAATTTTGGGTTGACATGTTGCTTTTCAAGGGAAACTATGTAAAACATGAAGTTTGTCTTATGTGTTTTATTGTCTTAGGGTAGAGAAAATTCAAATGGCAATGAAATAATGTTCCAGTACTTTACTGTTCAGTGCTTCAGTGGCGGGGGGCAGGGGGGAGGGGATTGTAGTTTCTGGTAAGCAAACACAAGAATTGCACTAAACTTTCTTATGATTAAAAGGTCTCAGAGCCTATGTGTGTTTCTGAGTACTACCTCCATTTTCCTTTTGAAGTTTTTATTTTCATAAACAATTAACATGTCACTCAAGACTATTCAAATTAGATATAAAGTGGGTTTTTTCTCTTTTTTTTTCCTTCTGAATAGCTTACAGTTTTTTTCATTTACAACTGATAAAATATTTTACTAATAGTGTAGTGTGTCTGAGCTCTAAATTGTCTTAAAGCCATCAACAGAAACACAAAATATGCTATGTAGTTTTCAGGATAAAGAAAATTTAAGTATGATTTCACTGTACACTGTCCCCAGATTCAGTGAACTGTAGGGGTTTTGCAGAACACACAGAATAAACTGTTACTGAAGCATTATTACTTACTTTATTTTAAGGGAAAATCCAACCAGAGGATAACAGAATAAAATATCAGGTAATTAGAAAGCAGAAAATGCTCTGTATAAAGCAGTAATATACATTGTTGTTAGAAAAAGGGAGTCTGATCTTTCTGCGTAACATTTAAAAATTGTATTTTTGAACACTTGCATCTAAATGCCACTGTTAAAGAGATCAGCCTGAAGAATGTCATACTTATCCTATTATATAGACCATGTTTGCATCAAACAAATGTGCTTATAAAAATCCTATCACAGCAGTAAGAAAACAAAGTACCCATATCTGTAACAAATATTAAGTTAGAATATCTATTTATAGATAGGGCCTAATCAAATGAGTAGTTATCCAAGTAAAATACGTGTCTGTGGCTATAAGCACTGAAGACAGAACAAAGTGTGAAAGAGATTAGTAATTGTAGTGTGGCAAATTATATGGGACTTATCAACTCCCTTGCTGGTAGACAATGAAGGATGGAAAGCCATTTATTGCGTCAGGTGCTAGATGAAGGTTTCTGCCATGAGAATCATCCCAACCCTTCCTGAAATGAATGCAGACAGGGGTGGGAAAATTAGTTTTGCTGTGGCTGTCTCTCCTCCTCTTGTGGCCATATTGGCCTTGTGGGCTCTTTGGCAGAAATTTTTAGTTCTTAGGACCTTGGCAAATTGTTCTCACAATTTTATTTTTGGTTTTGATCAGCCTTGTTTTAAAATTACAGCTATCAGAAAATGTAGCTGCTGTCCTGAAACATAGAATGGCAACTATACAAGTATTTATGTCCTTGTCTACCTTAAGCCTGTTTGCGTTTTCATTGCAGCTTTAGCAACACTGTAATTATCAATTCAAATACTCTTAAAATACACAGAGGACTTTTTATCGCCAAGGTTCCAATTACAACAGTGAAATCTCAGCAATCAAGCTTGCTTCAGTTCATGCAAGCACTTTCTATCAGCTCTGACAGGCCTGTGTGAAATGTACCCTGAGAAATCACAGACTGCTGAATTTGCCAGGTTTGATATTACGTTATAGTCACAAATACAGCACGGAGACAAACCTGTCTTACTTCATTGCAATCTACCTTACCCACAGTGTTAGATTAAATTAACCATACTAGTAACGAAGGCATTTTCCAAAAGGTTTAGTACTGCAGTGCAGGTATGGTGAACTGGTATTATGTTATGTTTTTATAAAAAATACATTAATATGCTTCACCTCATTTTTCCAAATGTGTTTCTTAGCCTGACTTCACTTTTCTCATATATAATAAAATGTTCAAAATACATAAACATGGTGAATCCCGTAAGTAATGTCTTGCGTGTGACTTTTTGAGTTTTAATTTCCTAGTCCCTTTTCCTTTTTAGCCTCAAACTTAAATTGTATTACATAACCTTAGTGGTGCAGACTGAGAAATTATTTGTGTCTCATCTGTATCTCTATTGCTGACGCAAAATACTAGCGAATACTGACTAGCTAATATCTCTATAGCTGACACTAATACTAGCTAATATCAGCTACTCTGAGTGTTAATCTTTCTTGGAGAGATGATATCTTGCAACTGAAATATATTTACAAAGTTGGGCACTTTTTTTTTGGGGGAGGGGAGATTCTTAATGACTGTCCAGCTTTAAGCTACTGTCACTGGACATGGGAAGTGTATTAATAAACTTTTGAATTCTATGGTTTTCTGTATGCAGTGCAACTCTATGTCTGGTTTAGGGTCTCTTTTCTCCAGTCTTTCCTATTGTAATCTAGACAAGTGGCTATCCGTATTTTGCCAAGAGTAAGCTTTTTATTGAAGTACCAAGCAGGGAAAATTGTGACCTCTGTACACCATACACAGTGCAATGTGATCTTGATTTTTTTGAGCAAGGGTATCTTTTTCCAGTGGCAAGCCTTACTAAGTAAAAGGAATTTGCAGGAGTTTACGGGACTTTTTCGGGAGTGTATATTTTTAATTCAGTGTGTAACAATAAAGAAACGTTTGAGTTAATTGCTTTGGGTCAGATCCTCAGCTGGTTTAACAGCATTAAGCTATTCAAGAAAATAGAACTATGTCAGTTTGCATAAGTTAAACAGTTTGTATTCTGCTGAAAAAAATATGTATGTCAGACAAAAAGAGCTTACAGGCAGATGAGTGGTTGGGATATTTGTGTACTGCTCACATGTGGCTACTGCAGTAAACAAGCTTAGCTGCAACGTATGAAGAGGGTGTTGCACTCTGATGAAGGTAGAGCTTCTCCTGCCGCATAACAAATATGGACCTTTGAATGACAGGGACACTAGTTTTCTTCTCCGGGTTAGTATTGCACTTTCCTGTGTCATATGTCCAGTGGAGCCTCATGACAGTACAAACCTCTTAGTCATATCAGGGTTGCATACAGCTCTATATATTTTATTTAACTAATGTACTGTATTCAATTTGCTAAGAAAGAAAGGAGAGAGCATCAATGGTTTTGCCTTTGTTTCCCAAGAAACTAAAGGAGCAAAGGAATGAGCTAAAGAGCTGTTAGAGCAAAAGTATTATCTAGAAGGTGGGAGAAAACAGGTCTAGAATGTGTTTCTTTTTGGTAGCAAAAAGGGGTATATGCATTGAGAAGAAACTAAACTGAAACTGGATTGTATTACTAATCTTTAACTGGAATAATCTGAGCCTCAGTATATGCTAATTAATGTTTAGTCAGCTATTAGCAATAGCATGGGGACATGTTGATAATAAGAACAGGAAACTAAAAACATACTGTAAAAACCTTTCCTCATGGATGGCGCAGGCAGCTGTATGTGTGTCAATACTTATGCATATGCATCAATATTTATGTGTATATGTAGATATTTGGCATTCTGGAGTTGTTTCTAGTCAATATTTACAAACAGTCAGATTCAGCATATTGAACAGCTGGTAAATTGCTGGTAGAATAGATGCAGTTCCTGGCAATTTTAAGAAAATAAGATCAGACTTTTTTCAGTAGAAAGAGTTACTGTGATTATTTAAGAAAATCAGGTTTAGTTTTTTTTTTTTCCGTACATCATCTATGTTCTTAGATACATAGCCCCATGCTAGCTTCGGTGAACAAAATTAACTTTACCCCAGAGAAAACCAGCAAAAGCTTTAAGAATAATTTGTTTGGAAACTATTAGGAGTATAGAAACACTCTTAGTATGTGCAATACAACTTAAATGGTATGCATTCTGTTACATAACACTTTTCTGATGCTTTAAAATGGGAAACACTTGATTTCATATGTTAATGTTCAACATAAATTTAACTGACTATAGCATATATCTTTCCTGTTTCATTTCTTTGAATCTCTAAATTTCAATATTGTGTTGTCGTATTCTGCCTCCTGAATTTAAACCTGAAATATTTCAATAGAGATGGAAACTATGAAAATTATCTACATTACTTTCTGGCTGATAGCTCTGCCACACTTTGAAACAGCTAATTCCCTGTGTGCCAGTTGTCACGCCAGTCAGCAGCAGAGGCATTTATTTCTGTACTCAGACTGTAGCACATTTTAATGATTCTGAAATACAAGAAGACATGCAAAACTGATTTTGCATTCCATGCCCTTAAGCAAGCCTATTATCCGTGTTGTGAAAACAGCAAGTTAGCATTTTTGTTGTAATTATTTGAGCTGATTATGTATTATGTTTCTTCTCAGAGGCATTTTCTTCCAAAGCAGTTTATGCAACTGCTAGCTGAGAAAAGGCAAAGCAGCACTCCAGAGGCATCTGCCTTAAGACAGCCTCATGCACGTTTCCCTTGACAGACTTGACATGCTTTATAATTGAAAAAGAATCACAATGTACCTATTGTATGGCTCAGATAAGAGTAATACAGGACTGCCTGTGAGAGAACGTATTTTCTTTTCTTAACACTAAACTGATAATTATAAAAGTATTAAACTATGTATGTTTATACTGAGCAGGACTATGATGCTATTGTCATCCAGAGATTTAAAAGGTAATGATGTTTTCATTAATCAGTAAGTTCCCTACAGTAAGGACCAGTGCTTCAGTAATCCACATTTCCACATATATATATTTTGGTGAAATAAAAGAGAATCCCATTAATGTAGTTTTCATAAAGTAATGCTTCAGCAGCTGTTAGGAAGAGGTGAAGCAAATCTTGTATTCTCTTTTCCAATTAGGTCAGTTCTAAAACTTCTATCCTGTCTTTTCTTCATCCTGGCTAAGTGCAGAAAAATGTTGTGAGACCGGTAGTGGAGCTGGCTTGCTGAAAAATGCAGCAGCTGCACTGCTGAGTGAAAAGGGCTGCAATCCCAGTGTCTGAGGTCATTGAAGCAAGTGCTCCTTATTGGGATCTAGAGCACAGTGGACAGCTGGTTTCCTTTTGCCTCCAAGGATGAGGAGGGGTTGTGCACGATGCAGAAGGAAAAAGCCCCCATCATTGTTATTAGAGAAGATCGAGAGGATTGTGCTAGGTGAGTCCACACAAGGAGCTGGCCCAGCTGTGTGGGAGCAGGACAGGACAATTGGGTGGCTGCTGCGGAGCCTGAGCGGCTGCTGCATGTTACCACCTACCTGGGTAATGTACAGCCAATGAATGGGGGAAGAAATGATTGTGTGACTGCTGAACTGCTAGAATGGCTAGAATACCAATGCACAGGGATAGGTATAACCAAGGGTGAAAAGCAGCAGTTAAGAGCACTGTCAGGGGATGCTGCCGTATATATAGAGGGGCTAATTTAGCATGGGGGAAATCTGTGCAACCTGACAAAGGACAAAATTCTATATATAAGGATTAAATTGTGATAAATACAGCATTAACTCCAGTAATATGGCTCTCAAAAGAAGGGGAAGAGTTTGTGAGATTCAGTTTATTATATTAACCCTATTGTCTGGACCTCAGGGATGAAGTGTAAAGTTCATAATGAATGTAAAGATTTGGAAAGCAATTCATGGAACTAATCAGTATGAAAAATCCACTTAGTGTCCACATGGTCAACTCAGTTTCAAACCACAAGCATACCAAAGAAAACTATAAATAAAAATTTCTCATAATTGATTTTAACAGTGTAATTACTACTAGGAGAATATGCAATGAAACAGTCTTCAAAATCCATTACAAAAAATATTGAATATCACAGCTTAAAATCAGTAAAGTGGTCAAAACATGCATAAGCAATTGCTTCTTCATTAGCTGGTGATCTTCATATGTAGAGTAGCTGGCCTTGAAAACAACTACAAAGGTATTTTTTGTGCTCTGGCACAGTTTTTGCATGTCATATCCTCTCCTGATAGATTTTTAAAATATAAATTGTTTTAGCAAAGTCCATATCTTATTAGATAACCTGGAGGAAAAAAGTTAATGGGGTCCAATTAATAAGGAAAAGCCCTACTTGATTCGAAAATATGATCAGAAAATAACATGTTCTAGTCTGTCATCAATGAGTGAAGCTTGTAGTGAAACTTATTACATGTAATAACCTTCCTTTTTAAAAAAAACCCACTAATTTGGGAAAAAAATGTACATAAAATTGTGTTTCTTTGCATTATTTTAAAATAGTATAGATGACTATCATTGTCCAATTTGAGAAAAGATTGGAAAGAAAACTTTAAAAGTTAATAGTATATTGAATATCCAACAGTGGTTTTAATAAATTAAACTTTTGTTTATAGGGTAATTAAATGCAGTTGGGTTTGATGCTTCAGGTTAAAAAAAAACCCTCACTTTTTGGTTCTTTAAATATCTTTTTATTAAAAGTACTAAGTACAGTATTAAAAATATGTCTTACATAGCACATATATAAATTAAAATACTTTTCAGCATACAACTGCATTTCTTAAATCAATACATGCTATATAGTAATCTAGCTAGACAAGATTTTTGAAGATAAGTAGTAACTCAGATTATGTCATTATTTGGACTCTTAGTTGATCTAGTTGATTTTCTTTAAGAGGACTTGCCTTCAAAGTGTATTTGATCATTGCTTTCTGAAAATGGACCTGTTGCATATATTTACATTTAATTTGAAAATACATGACTTGGGGTATGTAAAAATTGCACATTGCTTCTGAACTCCTGAATCTTGATAAAGATGAAAGTTACCAAATGATGAAGGGAGGAAAGGAGAGAGATGATGACAGGGATAGACAAAAAAATATTTTTTCAAAGACAAAGAAGGTTTATTGAGATCTACTGCTGAAAAATGTGAGTGAATTCGAACAAGATTGCTGAGACAATTTTGAAGCAAAAAGAATAGGTAATAACGTGTGCTGTGATTCATTTCAGCAGATCATATAGCCCCTTACTGGTTAGTCCACAAACAGTAGTGAACTACAGGGTGCCTGTTAATGGAAGAGGCAGTTTGTGCTGTGAAGGTCCAAAGACCGTTAGGATTCCAAGACACTACTGAAATGTATTGAAACATACATGAGAGACTGAATTGTATGCTGCATATAGGTTCATTATAGCAGACCCTGCATGAAAATGAGAGCTGGGCAAGTGCATAAGGATGGGAAGTTTGTGAAACAGAATACTAGAGCATGTGGATTATTTTAATAAGTAACATCCAATTTCTTCTAAACACAGAAAATACAGAAATGCACTGTTCATGTTCTCAGGGCATCTCGTTATGTAAGCATATAACTTTATGTCAAAATGTGTCTTGAAGAGAAGCTTTAGAAGCCGATTAATGGTTGTGCTTCTAAATGAGTGCGAAAAAAATTTGAAGCATTACTCTAAAGTAATATGCTTAGTTTTTTAGATGTTTAGCTTATGTTCTGTAATTAATTGTGCAACATACTTCATCTTGAGAGAAGAGTGTGGTTAGAAGTAAATTAGGTGAAACATCTTTGCCTAAAACTATAGATTCTGTATTTCTAATATAGTATTCTATATTTGAACACTAGCAAGAAGTGCAACTTTTAAAATCATTATGACATCTTCCTTTCCCCCAAAATGACAAAATATCAGGGAAAAAAAAGCAACTGATAAGAAGCAGAAACGGAAACGTTTTGTCCCAATGTCTAGGTTTCTATTCTGATCGAAATAATAATTCTTCGAATTTTGCTAACCACAATTTTAATAATGTAAAAATAGCTAAAAAAAAAAAAAGGAAAATAGATTAGATAGATATCTCTATGTTCAATTAAAAACTGTACATTAGTTCAACCCAAAATGAACCACCAGTCTAGCATAATAAAGGAAAGAATAGTATAAGGTCAGTTGCCTTAAGAACTTTCTGTACATAAGAGAAAGGTTTCAAATTTCAGAGCAATCTGCCTTTCTGTACCCCTCTGTCTTGGACAGTGGGTCAGGAGACAACTTTTTTTTTGCATACCTCCTCACCTGCTCATCGTTTTAACTTCAACTCCCAGAAAAGCTCCCAGACTGTTAGCTATTTTCCTAACTGGTTATGAAAACCATAGTGTGACTACAGAGGATCTAATGCTGGTTTGGAACAAGCATTTCAGCTCTTAAGTAATCATGCTTAGCTCTTTTATCTCCTTTACTGTAAAAAATATTCAGATCCAAAAAATTATCCTTTCTATTTCAATTTATGTGTGATTTATGTCACTTTCTTTTTTGAGAAGGAAAGGTGTAAAATTCTCCACAATTTACTTCTGCTTTTCTTTTTTATCTTTCTGTAGTACTTAAACTGCCTATTTCCTGCATTTCCAAAGATATAATGGCATTTTATTTTTTTTCCCCAGAATTCTAGCAGATAAGCAAAAAGATCTTTCAAAAACCTCCTCACACCAAAACTAAAAGCACCAGCATTTATTTTCAGTGAAAATGTCATTCCAGTAAGGATAGAGCATTTAATGATACGAGGTTTAATTCTAAATTAATAAAACTTAAGGAAAAACCTAATTAGTGCTATTGACATTAGTGCTATATTAGACTATAGTCAATATGTGCAGTGCTAAATCCTGTAGTAACTGTCTTGGAATCTTTGGAAAAAGGATTGCAATCACATCTTCAAAAACACTGGGGGTTTTTGTGGGTGTGGTATTTTTTTTGTTTGGGGTTTTTTTTTGGTTTTTTTTTTTTTTTTTTTACACACCTCTGAGATTAACTAATTAGTTCAGAATACAAAAAAAATATCTCTTTGGCTTCTACTCATACTGAATATGTTAGGCAGTCTTCATTTAGTTCTTAATAAACAGGTAGCTGAAAGAACATAAATAAAAATCATTGAAGTAAAATACTCAGAATCTGTGTCTGGCAGCACATAATTCATCAGTCACTGTGTATTTTTGTCTAGAGCAAGTTCAATAATATTTACAACCATTATGGAAATTTATAAGTATTCAAGTAGGCTTTGAATAATAGGGAAAATATTCATCAAACCAAACCAAAAAACTTCTTCTAATAGCCAGATAGCTATGTAATTAAAAAAAAAAAAATATTACACTTGCTGATAGCTGTTGCATAGAGCAATGATATTCTGGGTTTAGTAAATTAATAGAGCAAAGGAACGTCTCTCTCAGTAGGTAAAAATGAGTGGTAATTTAAACAGAGACCAGTACTGTGTGGAGACATACCTGAACAGAAGCAAAAAGGCTAGAGAGAATAGAGTGCCCAAATACATGAAAGAAGTACATATGGCAATATGTTCACTCAACTGTGTTTGCCTTAGCTACAAGAGAATAAAGGAACAACTGAAATAAAAGGTTGGCTTCATTATTTTCAGCAGTTACCACTCCACAAGAAGAACACAGTCTGGTGACCCAGGCTTTTTCATGTCATTTTACTTTATGTGTGTGATGGCTTTTATGTTGCCAGGTGAACTCAGCAGGCTGGCATTTTTTTCATGTGTAAAATAACTTTAAAATGAAAGCCTGTGTTTACTGCAAGCCACCATTTCTAGAAGTTATTTTATTCTTTCAAGAAAAAAAATGGCTGATGCTTCACTTGTTTCATTACTTTTGGTAGTGTGAAAGATTTAATTAAGTACGGGTATTGCAGCAATCAAAGAGAGCACTAAACCAACACAGACAGATAGAAGCTAATAAGGTTTCATGTCACTTAATCCAGAAGACAGCCCAACATCTCACTGTTTTGCCAAGCAGCAAAAATGTAGCCTGCTTTTACTTGAAAGTACTCTACTAATTAGAAGGAATAGGAATTGATCTCATACAACATAGACTTTGTTGATTCCTGTGCACCACAGTTAATTACATACAGACTAGTTTACAATTCAGCTCAAGTTTTTGCAGGTTTGCTTGTACTGAGACAAAAGTATAGTACATGAAAACAATACAGCTGGATTGGCTGGCAAAGGAGGAATCCCTAAGCTCAGAATTCAGTTTCTGTTATCTGATCCCATTGTTGTCTTAGTTTAAATAGTGGATGTAGTAAATAATACAATGTAATCAGATAGCAAGAACATATAATGAGTGTTGAGCTGCTAATCATAGAGGGGCAAAATCAAAGTACAGCTAAAGAGATGACATAACCTGTCCTTTTGTCCGATAAACTTTAGTTATTCTGCCATTCAAGAAGATTGTATCAGATGTACAAGATCATTATAAAGTTTCAACTTTTGAATATGTGGGCACTTTTGAAGGGAGAAAGAAAGAAAGAAAAAATATCCCAGCAATTTGGAAGATGTGTTATGTGAATGCTTTATATAGGAGAAAAACGAGTATAAGAAGTACAGAAAGGACTTCTTAGATTTTTACTTCATCATTATTGTTATTATTGTTATCAATTATTATTTTTTGTTTGAATTCTAGCTGTTTCTTTGTATTCTATGTGCTTGTACTTAATATTCATAGTTTCAGCTGTGTGACTATTCATTTGGTATCATTTCCATTTTCTGGCTAATGTACTGTTCCTACAGTCAAGAAGTGAGTGCATTATTAAATTTTAATGAAAGAAAACCCCAAAACCTACCACTGAATTTTTTTCTTGATATTGCTTCGTTCGCTTATTGGAACACTCTAGATATCTACCATTCATAAGACATCAGTTTGAGGAGCACTGAAGGTTAGCTTTTTTATATTGGAACAGATAGATTGGAAAGCAGAACTTTCTCCTGGAGGAGATGCAAGTAGATCAAGTCACTAGTTAAGACACACTCATATTCAAAAGCAAAAAATATCCTTCAGACAGAGAGACTTGTTGGAAAGTTTTTATATGAATTCAAAAAACTGAACCAGAACAACAGCATAAACACACCTAGAATGTGTTCCATTAAAAAGGAGGAATGGTGAACTGCCTTCCTGCAGCTGCATATGAGTTTGTACATTGCTGGTTCACAAAATCATCTGTCAGAACATCTGTCTCAGCTCAATTTATCCACATTAAGTATTTTAAGGTTTTTGAAATGTAAATTCTTCCTTAGAAAAAAAATCAGATCAAAATTCTCTTGTAAAATTTCAAGACAAAAAGAAACATGACACAATTTTACAGCAAATAGAACAAACATAGAATCTGACAAGTTTGGAGCCCCATAAAGTATAATTATAGTTCTGTGCCTGATTTCAGAGAAATACACAGTCAGACTCAATGCAGATATGGTTATGATGGTATTTAATCAGTTTACCAAAGGGAAGAGGTGACATAGTGGCTGGTTCTGCATTACAACAGTTATAATCTGTGACAATTCAGTATTATGGTCTCATGCCTTTCCCACTGAATTCCCAGAGAAGAAACAGAAAAACAAACACTGAAATGTAATTACTGTGATTGTAAAGATTTGGGTAATCACTGTCTATCTACCTGTGCACTTGTAGTTTAAATGGCTATATTTATATCTGTACGATATTTATAGAATTCACGTGACATATTAGAGAAAAAAACCCTAAGTGAATAAAATGCCACCAAAGCCTCCTACTCCCACCAAAATGACAAAGCTATTGAAGTATTGGAAGACCTTGATAAAGAGAAGAAAGCAAAAAATAGAAAATGCAGAGCCTGAGATATCATTTATGTAAAATTTTACAGAACATGAGACTCTTCTTTTTAACTGATTTATTTACATAGTGATTCTTTAATCCCTTTTAGCATAATTGTGTCTGAGATAAAATGTAAAGGACCTATGAAAGTAATTTCATATTACTCCAATGAGAAACTAAATTGTTTGTCTTGGAACTCAGGAAAACTAAAGTGATATAACTGATGTGATATAAATGTATTTATTTAAATTTTATTTAATTTAGTGACATTTACCTTAGACCAGCAAGTACTCCTGTTCTTAAAGATGATTTTTCCTTGAGAACTAAATGGCTTAAATTTAAAGTTACAGCCAAATTATCGCAACATTATTTTGGTGTCTTCATTGGACCTGCACTAGCCCACTGATTTTTTGATTAAATAAATCCTGTGGAGTTGATGCTATGAAATGATTGGCTCTGTTAGTCTGAACATTAATATATACTATTCGTGAGATACTGTTGTCAAAGTCTTTCTTTGTACCAGTCAAGTGAGAGCAGATGGAAAATTTATCCTGTGGTTCTATATCTTTGCTTTTGTCTCCAGCAGTTATATATGAAAATAAAACCAAACAAAAAGCCCACCTTAAAATTTTGGTTCTACTCTGCCTGCTAAATATTTGTCTAAGTCATAACCATCAAATTGTTAGAAAGTGTTTGAAAGGTACATGGTCTGGTTGTATTTGAAGCAAACAAAAAAGATGTTCGTTTGGTTGCTTTCAGGGTGGTTTAGCAAATTAGTCATCAAATTGATGAACATGATTACTGAAGATGTTCTTATGAATACCTACCTGCCTTAGAGCCACACTAGTGTGGGAATGTGAGCCTTGTGAGCATCATCTTCACAAAAGGCATACACCATAGAACTGTTCATATGCTTAGACTGACTGCAGTCTCAGTGTTGCATTGGAGCAGCTTGCAGGCTGCTGACACCCAGTGAGTGTCAGGGCTGGGGACATAATTGCCTTTGTGTATAGCCTAATCCAGTATGTAATAACTACAAGACAGAACTTGACTTACAGTATTCTTTAGATACATAAACACACGCACATGCTTGACTGAACTGTGCAGGTTCTTTCTTATGTATTAGACTTGCACTTATTGCACTTGTCCGTTCTAGAGAATTTATGCCTTATTATTTCCAACTTCTTCCCAGTAAGTGGTTCTCAAGACAATAATGATGCTTCCTTTCTCCTATAATGAATTTTTGCATAATTATTGTTAAATTATTTTTCATACCTGCAGCAACAACAGCTGTTTTGTGATCTTTCAAGCCTATGCATGTTTGAAGAATATAGCCATAGCTGAGAAATTGTATCTGGTGAGATGCAGAGCAGAGGTATTGTTTTTCCCTTGGTATTTTTAGGGCTATTGTATGCATATTTTTTCTGCATTGAAATAAGTCAGGAATAATCATCCAAGCATGAATCTGAACAAGTTCTTCATGGTTCTTTATTATGGACATTTCTGACTAATAGTAACTTAGATAAAGATGGTATGATTAACAGTTCAAACAATTATGGAACAAGAAACTTTCTTAAAACTTTTAAATTCTTTGTTAGTCCACAGCGAAGAACAGTTTCATTGACATAATTTTTTGTTTCTTGCTTTTCTGCTGATGAGATGGAATTTTGTAAAGCTGCATAGTTTCATTTTCATTATTTGGACAGCAAATATAAAGATGGAAGAATGTTTAATTTTATTGGGTCATAGTTGCACTGAAACATGAGCTTTTAGGGATCTGATAAATCTTTTTCCAATACTGAAAACAATAAATAATTTAATGGGGAAATGTGTGAAAAAGAGAAAAAATATGTGAAAATAAAATGTCAAATAGGGAATTCATAAGTTAGAGGACATTCTGTAAAAATAAGGAAGAGACAAACCCATTATGAGTAAGCTAGTTAGTTTGTTTTTGTTTTTGTTTTTGTTTTTAAATCAATTACCAGGAAAAGAAATGTAAACAAAGAATGTGGATGAATACTTATCTCTAGGTATGTTTCATTGAAAGTAGATGTACTGAGAAGTGAAAAAGTATAAATGTAAACACTGAGATAAACCAAAATGGAAGTAATTTTAATTGGCTAGAATTTCTCATGTGGTTAGTATATTTACAGAGGAATATTCTTACTTTAGAGCAGAAGTTTTATACTTGCTGCCAAACTGTTCATTTCTTTTCAAGAAAATAGTATCTTTTGTTCAATTTCCAAAACTTTTGCATAGTTTACTTCAATGAGAAAGAAAACTTCTTAAAGTTTATAAAAATATATGTTTCAAGCATCTCTTTGCTTGATAATCACAGTGCGTTAGAGAGCACAGACATGAAATGACAGATTTAAGTAGTACAGTATGTTATATGACCCCATAAAAAAGCCTAAATATTTTAGAGAAGTTGGAGATCATGTAAAGAGAAGATAAAGCCTTGATTTGAAGAACTCATATATGACTCATCTGATATTATTCTAAAAAGACAGCCTTTGAAAGTCAAAGAGAATAGATTCTTAGAACTGGAAGTTGAAGCACAGCAAAATTGGTGGGTAATTTGTGGGTAATAAATTAATCATTGGCATGTTGCTATAAAGATTTCCAGGGATTTTAGGTGATAAGCACATCAGAAACCAGCAACAACATGGTTAAAAGCTGTAGTAAATGCTTTGTTTGCCCTACCGATATCTGCATATTGAAGTCTTGTATGTCTATTTCAGAATCAATGTGTTTAAATTCTCATACAGGTTGTCTCAAGATGTAGGTCTTTAAATGTTCACATCCTTGTCCTTTGTTGTAGTTTCATTGGAATACAATAGCTTTCATGTTTCCTTTGTTATACTTTCCTTCTCCACGTTTCTTCTTAGCTCACTTCAAAACAGAGCATGTCAGGTGAATTTTCTTTCATGAGTATATAGAAATTGAACGAAGATGAAGTTATCTCTTGTAATGATGTAAAAATTTATAGCATATCTTGTAAATGTGCTCTTATTCTTATGCGGTTGGGTTTTGGTTTTTGTGTTTTTTTTTCCTGTTGGGTTTTTTTTGTTTTTTTCTTGTCCTGTGGATTTAATAAACCACTGAGCATTTGAGGGACATTACACTTTTCCACTGCTGCATTTTTTAGACCACCAGTACAACCCCAGGTATGATGACAACTTGTTCTGCCCTGTAGAGTGCAGACAGTACTATTACCAGCCAGTGATGATGTTGCATTTCTTCTGCCAGGCTTCTCATTGCCCCTAGGACAATGCAGCTGCAAAATGTGGAAGTTATGCATGTGAACATCAGGATTTGATGCAGTTGTAAGGCACATAATTTTCATACTTCTAGGTACGTGTACAAGCTTAAAAAAAGCTTAAAAATGTATTGGATAGTTAGTTTAAAAGGAAAGAAGTATAAAATATTTCATACTGTATTTAAAAAGACAACGTAAGAAGTAAAAAAGTCTGTCTATTGCTGGAAACAATATGTTGGTCAATGAAGACGAAATTATTTGTAGCATTCATTATTTTGTTTGCATAATTAACATATTTGCATGAACATCACTAAATAATTTCTTCATTACTCCATTACTTTCAGATTTCAAAACTGCCAGCCTTGGCTTCTCACTGTGTTGTAAATTACTTAAGAATACTAATTCAAGCAGAAAGAATGCTAGTCAGAATCATATGCTAACATTTTCCAAATTTTCTGATGTTATCAACCAGGTAAGACATAACAAAGGGTCTGTGTAAGCCAGCAAAAAAGTAATACAACTTGTGCAGTGATGCACTTGAGATGTAAAATGTTAGAACCATGTATCATTGTGTGGTAGGCAGCAAATAGCTATGTCATGAACCAAAAAAATAAATTAAGATGTAGAAGTGAAGTCGTAGATATATGACCAGCTTTCTAGATATGAGGTAAATTCTACCAATAGTATTGAAAAATACTACCCAAGGAATTATCTATTTTTATTTAAAAGTTTTCATGTGTTCTCTCCAAGTGTGCTATGAATTTGGGATGGTAATATACATTAACTAAAACACTTCCTGACCCATCTTATCTCCCAAGCCAAACCCAAAATATTTCGCAAAAGTTTTTTTAAGGATTTATTTTTGATCTTTTCAAAGTGACTGCTTCAGTTTCAATAGCCAAAATGTCTTTCTACAGTTACAAAGAACTGTATGAAGAAAATTTTATAAGGAAACCTTAGCTGTTATCTTGTAAATCCCCATGTCACCACAGGCATTGGTGGAGTTTTTTTCACAGCACATACCTCATTTTACATAGTTTTATATTTACAACATTTGCATAAATACTTAGCATATTTGCATGAATACTTGTATATACGTAGTCATAGAATCATAGAATCATAGAACCGTAAGGGTTGGAAAGGACTTTAAGATCATCTAGTTCCAACCCCCCTGCCGTGGGCAGGGACACCTTGCCCTAAACCACGTGGTTCAAGGCTCTGTCCAACCTGGCCTTGAACACCGCCAGGGATGGAGCATCCACAACCTCCCTGGGCAACCCATTCCAGTGCTTCACCACCCTCACTGTAAAGAACTTCTTCCTTTTATCTAATCTAAACTTCCCCTGTTTAAGTTTGAACCCATTACCCCTTGTCCTACCACTACAGTCCCTAATGAAGAGTCCCTTCCCAGCATCCTTGTAGACCCCCTTCAGATACTGGAAGGCTGCTATGAGGTCTCCACGCAGCCTTCTCTTCTCCAGGCTGAACAGCCCCAACTCTCTCAGCCTGTCTTCATACGGGAGGTGCTCCAGCCCTCTTATCACCCTTGTGGCCCTCCTCTGGACTCGCTCCAACAGCTCCGTGTCTTTTTTATGTTGAGGACACCAGAACTGTACACAGTACTCCAAGTGAGGTCTCACAAGAGCAGAGTAGAGGGGCAGGATCACCTCCTTTGACCTGCTGGTCACGCTTCTTTTGATGCAGCCCAGGATACGGTTGGCTTTCTGGGCTGCAAGCGCGCACTGCTGGCTCATGTTAAGCTTCTCGTCAACCAACACCCCCAAGTCCTTTTCCGCAGGGCTGCTCTGAATCTCTTCTCTGCCCAACCTGTAGCAGTGCCTGGGATTGCCCCGACCCAGGTGTAGGACCTTACACTTGGCTTGGTTAAACTTCATAAGGTTGGCATCAGCCCACCTCACAAGCGTGTCAAGGTCCCTCTGGATGGCATCCCTTCCCTCCAGCGTATCAACCGAACCACACAGCTTGGTGTCGTCGGCAAACTTGCTGAGGGCGCACTCAATCCCACTGTCCATGTCGCCGACAAAGATGTTGAACAGGACCGGTCCCAACACCGATCCCTGAGGGACACCACTCGTTACAGGTTTCCAACTGGACATCGAGCCATTTACCACAACTCTTTGTGTGCGGCCATCGAGCCAGTTTTTTATCCACCGAGTGGTCCATCTATCAAATTGATGTCTCTCCAATTTAGAGACAAGGATGTCGTGCGGGACAGTGTTGAACGCTTTGCACAAGTCCAGGTAGATGACGTCAACTGCTCTGCCCCTGTCCATCAGTTCCGTGGCTCCATCATAGAAGGCCACCAAATTGGTCAGGCAGGATTTCCCCTTAGTGAAGCCATGTTGGCTGTCACCAACCACCTCGTTGTTTTTCATGTGCCTTAGCGTGTTTTCCAGGAGAAACTGTTCCAAGATTTTGCCAGGCACAGAGGTGAGACTGACTGGTCTGTAGTTCCCCGGGTCTTCCACCTTCCCCTTCTTGAAAATGGGGGTTATATTACCCTTCTTCCAGTCATCGGGAACTTCACCTGACTGCCAGGATTTTTCGAATATGATGGACAGTGGCTTAGCAACTTCATTCGCCAGCTCCTTCAGGACGCGTGGATGGATTTCATCAGGTCCCATGGACTTGTGCACGTTCAGGTTCTTAAGATGGTCTCGAACCTGATCCTCTCCTACAGTGGGCCTAAGGTCTTCATTCTCGCAGTCCCTGCATTTGCTTTGCAAGACTTGGGTGGTGTGGTCAGAGCATTTGCTGTTGAAGACTGAGGCAAAGAAGTCATTAAGAACCTCAGCCTTCTCCAAATCCATGGTAGCCAGTTCTCCTGATAGCTTCTGGAGAGGGCCTACATTGTCCCTAGTCTGTCTTTTATTTGCTACGTATCTATAGAATCCTTTCCTGTTATCTTTTACATCCCTTGCCAAACTTAATTCTAGCTGGGCCTTAGCTTTCCTAACCTGGTCCCTAGCTTCTCGGGCAATGCTCCTATATTCTTCCCAGGCCGCCTCTCCTCACTTCCACCTTCTATAAGCTTCTTTTTTCCCTCTAAGTTTCCTCAGCAGCTCCTTGTCCATCCATGGAGGTCTCCTGGCCCTCCTGCTGCACTTTCTTCTAGTCGGGATGCAACACTCTTGAGCACGTAGCAGGTGATCCTTGAATACCGACCAGCAGTCTTGGGCCCCCCTGCCCTCTAGGACTGTATCCCATGAAACCATACTAAGGAGGTTCCTGAAGAGGCCAAAGTCTGCTTTCTTGAAGTCCAAGGCAGTGAGCTTGCTGCATGCTCTTCTCACTGTCCTGAGGATCTCAAACTCAACCATCTCGTGATCACTAGAGCCAAGGCTGCCCTGGAGCGTTACATTTCCAACCAGTCCCTCCCTGTTGGTGAGCACAAGGTCCAGCATGGCACCTCTCCTCCTCGGCTCCTGTATTGCTTGAAAGAGGAAGTTGTCTTCCACACAATCGAGGAACCTCCTGGATTGCTTGTGCCGGGCCGTACCGTCCCTCCAACAGATGTCAGGATGCTTGAAGTCCCCCATGAGGACAAGAGCCTGCAAGCGTGAGGCTGCTCCTATCTGTCTGTAGAGGGCTTCATCCACAGAGTCCTCTCGATCAGGTGGCCTGTAACAGATCCCCACCGTAATGTCCCCCGTTGCTGTTTTCCCTTTGATCCTGACCCACAAACACTCTGTTACCTCATCACCCATCCCCAGACAGAGTTCCATACTCTCTAGCCTATCACTGACATAGATAGCAATGCCCCCTCCCCGTCTGCCTGGCCTGTCTTTTCTAAACAGCCTGTAACCTTCCATTCCGACATTCCAGTCATAGGAGCCATCCCACCATGTTTCTGTGATACCAAGGACATCATATTCCCGTAGCCTTGCACACATCTCTAATTCCTCTTGTTTGTTCCGCATATTACGGGCGTTTGTATAGAGGCACCTTAGCCGACCTCCAAATGAAGCCGACTCAATGGCTGGGGCAGCTGGAACATCTCTACATCGCTCCAAGCACTTATTACAGGTGCTGGCAACTGACCAGGAATGTTGGGATGGATCAATGCTCCCTTCCCCCAACACATTAAAGCTTTCCTGACCAGCCTGGCAAGCCTCCTACCAAAACAGCTCTTCCCCTTCTTTGTCAGACCAGCTCCACCAGCCTCCAGTAGATCTGGCCTCCCAAATGGAGCCCCATGTTCTAAATAGCCAAACCCCTGACTATGGCACCAGCATTCTAACCATTTATTAACCTGCCAAACACGCCTAGCTTTTTTAAGGTCCTCCCCTTTGTCCTGGAGAATCGATGAAAAAACTATCTGAGCTCCAGAGCCCCTAACCACCTCTCCCAGGGCTCTGTAGTCCTTCTTAATGTTCTCCAGGCTACTCCTATCTATATCTCTAGCACCCACATGGACCACTAGGAGGGTGTAATAGTCAGCAGGACTCACTAGAGCAGGCAGCCTCTCAGCAACATCCCTGATCCGAGCCCCTGGCAGGCAACACACCTCCCTCGAGACTGGATCAGGTCAGCAGATGGGTGCCTCTGTGCCTTTCAAAGTAGAGTCCCCTACTACTATGACCCTCCTCTTTTTCCTGGAGGCACCAGTAGTGATCCTCTTTACTGTTGCATCAGCAGGATGTTCATTAGGTGTGGTGGATGCTTTCTCATTAGCCCCCTGCAGAACCGCGAATCGGTTCTGGGTGGGGACATCAGATTTAGGAGGAAGTCCCTTGTCGTTAATTGTCCTCTTCCTCCTTTTTTTGTTAGTTTTTCCCGTGACTAATTCCCAGCTTTCTGGGTTGCTGCCCTCCTTCTTTCCTATATGAGCAGTGCTAGATGTTTGCAGCCCCTGCGCAGTTTGGGCCTGGAGCAAGCAGCCCAGCTTCCTCTCAGCTTCCCTGGCATCTTTTAGCTCTCCAACTGCCTCCCGCAGCTCAGCCACCTGCTGCACGAGGACCTCCACCAGGGCGCACCGAGTGCAGCCCTGTCCATTGTGCACCCTCGCCTCAAGAGACCAGTCGAGGCACTTTCTACACTCCGAGGTCTGCGCCGCAGCCTCCCCTCTCATCGGCTCTGTCTGGGTGCCTACGCTGGCCACCGCCGGGGCAGAGCTCCCAGAGTGGGCCCTGGTCCTGAGGCGAGTGCTCACCATCCCGCTCGCTGCCCGCTCGCTCAGTCATTTCACTGAGTTGCACAAGGCTGCTCATGTTGACCATGGTCAGCTGTTTATACAATAAGGTACCTCTTTTTTCCAGTGGTTGCTCTGGAGTTCTAAAATTCATGATGTACCATATATTTAGCTCTAAAGTAAAAGGCATAATGAAGTTTGGCCCTTTAGGTAGAGGATCACTTTTCAGCAAGGTGTTTAGGTTACTGTGACTATGGTACATTAGCAACTAGAACAGCATGGTAGGAGCACAGCATAGTGAAACAACTGACAGGGAACTCAAGAGTTTGCTCCAAACATGTTTGGGTGGGGATGGGAGGAAGGTGTGTTGATTTCAGACTCGTTGTGGTCTCACACCCAGGACTCAATGTTAACAAGTGATTGAAGAACATCATATGGGCTTTATGGGCACATATTTCAACTTATTTTCATTTGGAATTAATCCAGTTTGTACAGTTTGCAGCTACTCTGTGATATAAATCAAAGCATGGGAAGTGGGGACAATTAGGAGTTTCACTTCAAAAGCACATTCCTGATGTAAATTTACAACACTAATGTACTCTGTTTCAACTTCTAAGTATGATTAAAGCCCACTAAACAAAATGGAACTGGGTGGATGCAGGGTGGGGAGGACAGGGAACGGAGGACAAGGGGAAGGATTAAAAGGCAAATCTGCTCTGAGGATATGAAGTATTCCAACCCACTTCTCTGCAAGGCACCCACAGAGCTAGATATCTGGTGCAGGAGTCTTCAAAAGTTGTGTCTGTCTTCAAGTGTCCTTTTTAAATGAAAGCCATACACAGATAAGACTAGAAAGCTTTTGCCCTAGTGCTTGTGATACCCAAGTTCCCGATGCTCATCCCATGGGAACACAGAGATGCTTGTTCTTCAGCTTTGCTCTGAAATACATCAGAAATTTTGCATAAATTATTATCTTCACATCATAGAATCATATATCAGTTTGGGTTGGAAGCGACCTTAAAGATCATTTGTTTCCAACTCTCCTGCCGTGGTCAGTGACACCTTCCACTAGACCAGGTTGCTCAAAGCCCCATTCAGCCTGGCCTTGAACACTGCCAGGGATGGGGCAGCCACAGCTTCTCTGGGCAACCTGTTTCAGTGTCTCACCATCCTCAATTTTTTTCCTAATGTCTAATCTAAATCTGTCTAAATCTTCATGATCTACATCATGAAGACAAATAGAAAATTTTCAGACAATATGGATAGTTATTGCTAAATCTTATGCTTCGTGGTTATTGTTTCTGCAATAGCTACAATAGCTATTTCTTTGCTTGATGCAATATTACATTTCCTCCAACACTTGATCAAAAGAGGGTCTTCTGTAGTTTTAGCAATGCAAAATTATTAACTTGGTTCTTTATGAGGATCTGGGCTCTGCTTGAGGTTCATTTGCTTACTGCATGAACAGTAATTTTTTGTTTTCAGTGTGCTTCATGTATGTTTAACTACTTCATGTACTTTATTCAGTCAGCTTCAAAAATACAACCAGAGTTATCATAGAATCATTGAATCAACTAGGTTGGAAAAGACCTTTTAGACCATCAAGTCCAACCATTACCCCAGGACGATTAAATCATATCACTGATGGCCTCGTCTATATGGTTTTTGAACACTTCCAGGGGCAGTGATTCCACCACTTCCCTGGGCAGCCTGTTCCAATACCTGACTACCCTCTCTGTGAAGAAATTTTTCCTAATATCCAGTCTAAACCTCCCCTGGTGCAGCTTGAGGCCGTTACCTCTTGTCCTATCACTTGTTACTTGGGAGAAGAGACCGACTCCCACCTCCTTTCAGGTAGTTGTAGAGAGCGATAAGGTCTTGAGCCTTCTGTTCTCCAGACTAAACAGTCCCAGTTCCCTCAGCTGTTCATCATAAGACTTGTTCTCCAGACGCTTCACCAGCTTTGTTGTTCTTCTCTGGACACACTCCAGCACCTCAATGTCTCTCTTGTAGTGAGGGGCCCAGAACTGAACACAGGATTTGAGGTGTGACCTCACCGGTGCCGAGTACAGGGGAATGATCACTTCCCTGGCCCTGCTGGCTACGCTATTTCTGATGCAGAGTTTGTCTCATTATAATTACTGTGATGACAAAAGGCAGCATGAGAATATGTGAACAAAGCACAAAAAAGCCACCTTTGAATCTCCCATAATATCATATTGAAATGTAAAGATCATGTTTCATGTTGCTTTTTTTAGCATTTACTTTTATAGTACATGATATCTTATTTGGCTGTTGTGTGCCGCTTTGCTGTGTTCATGATATATGCTTTTGAGTGTAACTCATAATATACAAAAGTCTGTGAGTAAATGGGATATCTGATTTATTGGTAGGCAAGTATAACTTTTCCTCTACTTCAAATAAATGTAAAGACAGATTTAAAACTGGTCATCATTCTAACTATTTCTAAGAGAAATTTCCTAATAAATTAAAATTTAAAAGAGCAGTCATGCAAGTTTTATTTCAATGCGTTTGATTTTCTGCACTGTAATTCAATTCCAGTTGTATTCTGCTTAGTGAAGATATATTTGAAAAACAACCTGTGTTCAAAGAACTGTTGGCATGGTAATTTATTCTCATTTAAAATCCAAATTACAGCTCATTAGGGATCCCATATTCTGGGGGGAATACCCATCATCGGTTTTGTTAATAATTCTCTAATGCTGTAATTTTGTATGAGTACATGCATTAATTTACATGTAAAACAACCAGTATGATTAAACTAGATTTGCTCTAATGTCACAACCTCTAGAACTAAATTTAGATGCAGACAGAAGGAATCCTATCTTAAATATGTGAAAAGATTAAAATCTTAGATGACACTAGCCTAGAACTGAAATTCTTTTGCTCAAAATCTGGAGGCCAAAACCTAAGTAATCTTATTACTACTTAATTAACTTACTACATTGAAAGTTCCCTATAGCTAATATAACAGGTAATATAGAAATTACTGCAAAACATATTTTTTAGCTACTTATTTTAATAATAATTTTACCTAAGTAAGGTGAGCTTTTCCTTCTAGAAAAATTATTACTCAAGACAGCTCTGATTGACTTTTTTAAGCTTTTGTGACTTGGAATTAAGCTGGTAAAATCAGTATAATTTATTTCATTTTGGGATGTTTTAGATGTGAAAGTCAGCCCGGTTTTTGTATAAATGACAGTCCTTTGGAGGTGGTGGTATTGTATCAATGTACTAATGAACAAAAAGATGACATTTAAAAAAAATAGGGAGATCTGGTTCTTCTGATATTTTTGTTATAAGAACAAGGATACAGAATTAAACATTTCACCATTTTCCTACTACTTTGACACTCACTCTTGCACAGGGAGATTGTTTATTCGTAATTCCAATTCTGATATTTTTTTTTTTTTTTTTTTTGATGCCCAGTTTAACACTTTCATTTTAGAGCTATAAGTTAGAGGCTAGTCATCACAGAATTAGGGGTGTTTGGTCATTACTGTTTTATAATAGTGTTTTTTTGTTTGTTTTTATGTCACACAAAGGTGAAATATGCACTATTTTACCCTAAAGTCTGTCTTAATATACCATTTGACTTACAAGCAGAAGTATGGTGGTCGTCATGAAATTTAATAATAGAAAACTGTATGTTACTAGTTTAAATAAGATTAGCCTTATGGGCAGCTCCCAAATTAATCTTATTAACGCAGTGGTCTTGGAGTGGAATATTAGTTTAAAAAATGTTGTGTGCATTTGTCAATAACGTGTTTTTAAAAAATGCAGTTCTTGTGTAGCATTCTGTAGGGTGACTGCCCCCTTCAGATATGCTACAAGTATTTCTTTTGGCACAGGACTAAAGGGCAGGATATATGAGCTGTATTCTAACATGACTTCACTAATTTAGTTGGATATCTTTCTATGGAGCTCAAATGTACAAAAAGCATATTTTTAAGCAATGATGAGCTACACACTGATCTGCAAGCTGATAACTGTTCCTTCCTGTTCTCCAGCAACATTTTGACCTGATTCTATAATTACTAACGTAGATAAGAAATAGATCAACACCATCCAATATTAGAGGTAATATTTTAAATCGAAAAGAGGTAGCACTGTCCAGTGGCTGTGAAGTAAATTAAGGGTAATTATAATAAAACATGTTTTTTTAATTGTGAGAGTAATTTACCAGCAGAACTATATACATAGTGAATCCTCTAAATCAGATGAGAAAGATTTCTAAAACATTCAGTTTTTAACTATAAATTGCTATGCTAGGCTGGGGAATATGCTGCATGAAATTTCTAGCTTCATGAAGGAGTTCTAAGCCTCAATTCTCAAGTCTTAGTTATAAGTCTTATCTTTGCATGGCTATTGAATTTGTCTAAAATTATAGTAACAGGTTACAGATTTGCCAAAAGGGCAATACTTTAACTTGTGTATGCCTTATTCACATATTCCTTCTGGGACCAAGATTACTATGAACAATGAGTAGACAAAGTCTTTTCAGTAATATAATGCATGCAGGTCTCTTTATATATATAATCACAAGGGGTAATGGCTTCAAACTTAAACAGGGGAAGTTTAGATTAGATATAAGGAAGAAGTTCTTTACAGTGAGGGTAGTGAAGCATGGGAATGGGTTGCCCAAGGAAGTAGTGAATGCTCCATCCCTGGCAGTGTTCAAGGCCAGGTTGGACAGAGCCTTGGGCGACATGGTTTAGTTCAAGGTGTCCCTGCTGTGGCAGGGGGGTGGAACTAGACGATCTTAAGGTCCTTTCCAACCCTAACTATTCTATGATTCTATGATAATCAAAAGACAGCTCTTTCTACACTGTAAATTTCTTTCCAGCAAAATTGAATGCAAGATCTCATGTTTCAGGATACCACAAGGATTTCCACGGATCCTTTGGTGTGATGTTCACCTGGATTCATAGTTAGAATTCAAATTACTAATACTGAATCATAAATCCAAACTGCAAAGGACCCTTGCAAAGTGTCTATTGCTGCTTTTTTTTTTTTTCCACTGTATCATTTGCATTTTTTCTACATGGTACAAGAATAATAATGAGTGTACATGCTGCAGTGAATTCTCAACCAAAAGCCCTCAACTTTGGGGTTGAGGGCTTCAGAGCATGGGACAAGGGAAAATTGTTCAGACTTTTTCAAAGGTGCAAATCTCTGAATTATCTACTTGTTTTTAATCCTTTTGAAAGAAAACTCTTTTGAACATGTTCTTTTCCCCCTGAATGATAATCATGTACCTGGCACATACTGCTTCTTGACATATGTACTCACACCTGTTTTAAAATACTAAATCCTTTAGCTGTGTTTCCTTTTATATATAAAGAGGTATAATTTGTGCAAATGTAATTTAATAAGCAGTCCAATTATAATTTACAAATCTAGAAATATACTAAATTTTGTTTCTGTTTCAATCAAGTAGTTGTCTAATTATTCTATAAACAGAATTAGTTAACAGAGAGGGAACTGAAGTTATTTACTAAACTGTTCAGGAAAGTGAAAGGCACTCTGTGGTCTCTTTTACGATTTCAATCAACATGTTCTTGTTCATGTCCTCATTCAGCAATGTATTTATGTGCCTTAGCAATTCTCGGGGCACCAAGGACACAGCCAGCCCTGACCATCCCTGCTGACCTTCTGGGGCTCCCAGCACCTGCCAACGGCCCAGGACTCCATGTCAGCCCCCAGGGGCCATTAGCCCTGTCCCAGCAAAGCTGCGCCAACTCTCCACAGTTCTGTCCAGTCATGGCCGCTGCTGAGCTGGGCTTATAGCCGTCTTGCCTTTTAGACTTTTTAACCTTCCAGGTTGGCTCCTTGCCTCCAGGCTTGGCTTCAAGGTGGTAAGGAACATAATATAGATAGAAAAACGTTGGTCCCATCGTGTAAGATGCACCTGCATCCTTTCACCCAGTTTTCTGTTCAGTCATTACAAAAGATTTGCAGTATGTATGCACTTTTCCCCCATGGACATCATCTCTCTCACTACAGTCTCTTGTTTCAGAGTGAGGGACTGTGCACATCTGCATCAGCAGTTTCTCAGTGCTGATATCAGCTAACTGGAGGGAATCCCTTGCACAATTGTTCCATGTGATCGTAACAAATGTATATCCAGGCAATTTTCTTTACTCCTTAGGCTAACTTGCTTCCAGAATGTCATTGCCTGATGACCAGGTAAAATGGTTGCTACTAATAAATGGAATTCACTGCTAATCTACTGGTAAAAATATACTAAAATGTACTTTAAACTATATCTGTTATTTTCCTATAATCATTTTAATTTCTCATACTTTAAAAGAGGAGCACCAGCCTTGAAAAGATCTTGGTCAAGACTGTACAATGTGTTCACTTTCCTAATTACCTGAAGATCTACCTCTTCATATGCTACTCCAACACATGCCTTTGCAGTCTTGTTTCTTTTTGCTAACATAAATATGAAGTGTTTTCTTACACTGAATAATTCAGAAGTGGCTGTCCGATAATGATATTGTGCTGTGGGTTCTTGCATTGAAACCAGCGGTAAAAAAAAGAAAAATTCTACTCAATTTAGGGGAGTAAGCAATTAGGTATCGTGTGTTAGTGTGTTTTCTAAGCACTCTTTGAGTGTTCTGCTTCTGAATCAAAATTTTGTCTTTTCTTTTTTTTTTAATAACCAAATTGTTGCTAAAAAGGCCATTGTGAACTGCACAGGTGCAGACTGAATATGGAAAATGGAAGTCCTGTCAGTTAAGTTTTATACAATCCTAGTATTCCTGAAAGAAAACTTGTTAATCAAAGGTATCCTCAATTTGAGGTAAATTCTAGTACATATTTTCAAGCTTAAAAACTAAGATTATTTAGATAGTAGCCTAGGTAGTGGAAATGGGCTTTTGATAAAGACATTATGCAGAGAAAGTGTATGGTCCGTGGACAGAATGTACTGTAGAAGTTTGTTAAGCATTTTAGCCTTAGAATAGTGTGATCCTATAATTTCAAGATAGTAATTATCTATAGAACTTGTGTACAATTAATATGAAGTCTTGCTTCCACAATACATCCGAATCTCACCTTAAGGCCAGTTGAAAAGATACTGGGCAGTGGGGGTGGTATTATTCAGTGCACTGTTTTTGTGTTGGGATTTTGATGTTTGCAGGATTTTTTGTCTCACCGTTTACTGTCATACTTTGCAGTAATGTAAGCGTTCTGTATCTGCAAAGGATGTAGTACATTAGCTAATGAAAGCCTGAGAGTTATAAACCCACCAGAAAATAAAATTGTGGGTTTATACCATTTATAAAGAAACTTGTTTAATCTATGTAAAATTTAAGTAAAATGGATTTTCAGAGCTTTGAGATTTTTCTGAAAATACAGGCTCAACCTAAAAAAAAAATAAATAAAAATTAGTCTATTGGTTTCTCAAGTGTATCATATCCTGCATACTTCTTTCCTTTTTAAAATATTCCTTCAAAAACCTCAGAAACTACTAATATTCTATAGTTATGTTTCAGTCTGTCTGTTGTCTTTGCATGTTTTACATGCATGTTTGTAATAGTACTTTTCAAATTCTTCAGTTCCAAGACTTTATTTTTGTAACTAACTGGGACACATTTACTGTTCTTTAAACCTGTAGCTTAAGTGGTTTTCACATATGATTTGTAATAATGTCTTCTGGACATAGAAATACTAAGCTTATAGAAAACAAAACAATGAAATAGAAAGGAGGGACTCAAAACCAAAGAATAGTTAGACTTCAAATAATAGTCTCAGCAGTTAAGTATAGCATGAGAATTGATGCACTACATTATGTTTAAATAGCCTTATTGAAGTAAATTGGATTATTCACGTCAGTAAAGCAAGCAGGATTGGTCCTTTTATGTATAAATGTTGTAGTCTAATTTTGGAATAAAAATTCTATTTTACTGACATAGATGAAGCAAGAGGAAATGAATACTGTTGACCTTTTACTGTTCTGCATTTGAAATGGAAGGACTGCAAAATACATCAGCAGGTTTTAATTACAATGAAATGGGACTATCTGTTAAGGAAGAGTCTCTAAAGTTGCCACAAAACTGTATTTCTAAAAATTAATTAAATCTACATTAAATCTATATTTCTTAATGTTGCAGATTATTGGGTAATAAATATAAATAATATATATAAAGATAGTTGATTTCTTCAAGATGTGTTTAAAAACACATCTTTTATTCGAGCTGATTGAACAACACACTTGAATGTATGTTTCATTCCATTGACAGATGGAAGACTTTGATATAAACAAAGTTATCATAAGAAATTTAAGTGACCAGATCAAGGTCCTGATTCTTTGCCTATGCAGATTAAAGGCGAACTTAAATATAGTGGAAGAAGAATTTGTGCTCAGTATCATACTATATACAACACTTCTTGCAGTTTTGCAAGACGTTGTGCACTTGTGATAAGAATTTTTCCAACTCAAACACTTTTCACCAAATTCAGGTTTCCAAGAAGGGCTTTCTAAGCTTTTTCTGTCTCGTCAAAATTTTTCCATGAGGATGTGTTGATCTGTTCTATTCTGCATTGCTTAAAATTCAAAGAATTGTGTCCTCCTTTTTTCTATGATATGAAAGGATGCATAACATAGTTGCTAATTCTAATCCTCTGCTGACTCCCCAGGCAAAACTTTTGTTGATATTTTAGCCATTGCTAAATAAAATTCACTTTTTTTATAACTTTGTGGCTACGGTGAGGGGCTCTTAGCCTAAAATATCTCAGAAAGCACAAGCTAATGTTTAAGATTTTGCATATTGGTTAAGGTGTGCAGCTAGCTTTCGTACCTTTTATTAGACCAACTGCTGTCCTTAAAAAAATACAACAACAAAACAGACAAACTTTAGGCACACAGCTTTTTTTTCATGTTTGAAATAATAGCAAGAGGTTTTGAAATTAAATACAAGTTGAGAAAAAGGTGCTCAAAGTTTAGTTAGAAACATACCAGTCAGACCATCTTTTGAACGTAAACTGTTATTAACCATAGAGCAGAGAGCCTGTTAATGTTGAGGAGGGCAAAATGAGAGGGAAGGAAGACAGGAAGAAGAGTCAGAAATATTGCTTCTTAGATACCTAATGTATTTATGTAGGGGAAAGACAGACGTGAGCATCCCAGGAGAGCTAGAGAGTAAAGAAATAGATAATGTAGTTGAAGATCAGTATTGCTGTTGAGGTAACAGTTAAGGCATTCAGTGTGGTTTCCAGTCTTTGCTTTGGGAGATGTTTGTGTTGCCATCCCTTGAGGGTTTGGGTGGAGTGATCAGGTATATCATGATGCATTTTGTAAGAAATGGATGCTCCCTGGAAGATGACTGCTTTATCCTTTATTGATTGTCACTGTGAGGTCATTCTTGTGAACAGTCATTTTTTTAGTTTCACCTACATAGGCAACCATGAGGATTTTTTTTTGCGCACAGAGTGAAGCATATTACATTCCTGGAAAATACAAGTATAAATTCAAGAATGTTGAGGGTTCTGGTCTAAAAGTATTTATTGCAGCTGCATGGAGGGGATGGTACAGATTTAAATCATTCGGTTAAGCATGTGTCAGTGCAACAACTGGTATAATTTGAACCATAGGAAATTTGCTACTGAGGATCTAGCTGGGCTTGAGTGGGGGGTAGGGTGGCACTTTTCAAAGGCTGAGATGAGTAGTTTCAAAAAGACTTTTTTAAAATTAAGATCTCTCATCCAGGATGCAGCTACTTTCAGGTACAGCACTGAGGCAAGACATTATGGGAACACCTGAAGTGAGTAATCAGCGAGGATTTTCTCTTCATATAGAGGTAATTCTTTACATGGTGTTCTAGTGGCTCTTTTAACAATGTGATCTCTTTCATTAGAGGACTGCTTTTATTAAATAACAATTCCCCTGAGGTGACTGAAGTGAGCATTCTGAGTAATATAAACCTCACAGCAAATGCAGTGATACTGGATCCAGTGAAACTGCGTATCACTGAATGCAGTGATACACAGTTTTGGGGCGTGCTTTGGAAAGTCAACTTTTATATAAAATAGACATATCAATTGGTTGATACTCTATGCAGGTTTTGATAAGTTATTATTTTTGCAAATTATTTTGCAAATCAGCAAATTAATGCTGATGTAAAAATATTCCAAAGACAGTCTGAAAAGGTGATGATTACAAAATTCCTGGCACAATTAGAAAAGAAATCCATGCTTTCAGTCAAGATGATGAAGTAGCCTATATTTCTGTGGAATAGCATGAGCTTGGTTGGTGTTATTAAGAAATTCCTCTTGAGAGTGTTTTTTTAAATAATGCCATATTTTGGAGCCATTCTATCATCCATAGGTATTCCCATACACCCTATGTATTCTACATAGATATTCCTGTAGTTTGCGGGAAGTGTTGGTTAAAGAAATCAGTTGTGAGTGAAAATGGACTGCATAATGTTGGCAACATCTTTAAAGAAGTGCTCTGAACGCTGGTCTTTGTTTTGTAAACTACTCAAAGCAGGTTGGGTGTCATCATTGTATTATTAATATGCAAGCTAGTAGCTCCAAGGGCAGCCAGCAAAGGACTGCTGTGTGGCAACTTTTATCCTGTAGTCTGTTCCACTGTTCTGCTGCTGGACATATTTTGTCAGCCTCAATTTCTTGTCATATTTAATTGCCAACAAAATTCATTTGTGTCAGATTAAATTTTATTAGATATTTTCAGCCCTCCTAATCTTAAATAATGAATTCAAAGGATATAATTGGGACAACATGATACTTCACTCAAATTAAATGCCAATTGTTAATTATTTTTAAATGTCATGATACCAAAATACTGCTTAAAGTAACTGTTTAGCATGTGCAAAAAAGTACTTATCAAAATGTTTTGTTACGTGCACATGTTCACAAATGTAGTATGTGGGATAATTTCTGGAATTTATTGTTCTGTTCCATGCTTTCATAGATCATAAAATGGTTTGGGTTGGAAAGTTCCAACCTCCAAGATATCACAAGGAATTTATCTGTGTGGTAATCTTTCTTCTAAAACATAAATGCTATTTTTAGTTTGAAAGAAATAATAGAATTTAAATTAAAAAAAAAAAAAAAATAATCTCCAAGTCACCTAAGACCAAATTTCAAGGATACAGTGCAAGATGAATGTTTCTGATTTGTCTTACTTCGTCTCTGATTTTCAATAATTGAGGAGATCTCAGTGTATTGAGATTTATTCAATACACTGAGATCAAATCATATCTTGGTTGTATTCAGGCTCTAACTGCTTAGCATTGCATAACATATATTACATGTTTCTTTTCATAAATTTCTCTGAACTCTGCTGGGAGACACTTATACCTACTTTTCTTTGTGATAGTTCTAAGGTTACTATTGGACAATAGAAAGGTATTGCTGCAGGGAAAAAAAAAAAAAGACAGCAATCTTCTTTTTAATGTGTATTATTAATTTCAACATATTTCAATAAGCCAGTAGTACATACTAATGTCAGCTCAGAATCTAGCTTTCATATGAGGAACACAAACATAATTCTTATGGACTGTATAATGCCTCAGCTTTTCCTTAAATGTAAGGAAATAATTGTGTTTCCCACTAGGCAATAGTGGAAGAATGGGGAGTGGGGGAGGATAAAACCATCTAGCAAGAGTTCAGACACCTGGATTTAACAAACAAACAAAAGAAGATCACAAGTATGGAGACAGTCTCTTGAAATTCCAAAATTCTCTTTTAAAGCAAGTTGGAGTAATTTTGAATACTGATTTATTTCATTTAATTTTACAGCTTTGGAGAGTGTAACCCTGATCTACTGGTTTTGGCATCTATTTTGTACAATGTTTATCCTGCATTCATATCTTAATAGCATTTGCTATACCTCAAGCATTTACGCTCACTTACGATGGATCAGACAAAATGTAGTCATTTTCTCAGACAAATGCCTGTGGCATAAATGCTTTTGCAAAATATGACCAAATTTTCATATTTTGTACATGTAGAATGTTATCAGGGACTATTTTAGTAACAATACATAGATTTTTGTAGGGTCAAAATTGCTTGTAGCAAGCGTAAAAAGCTTTTGACCTTCAAATTAAAACAAGATGTCTATGGTATATAGTGTGTGGTATATAGTGATAGGAAAAGGGGCAATGGGTTTAAACTGAAACAGGGGAAGTTCAGGTTAGATAGAAGGAAGAAGTTCTTTACTCTGAGGGTGGCGAGGCGCTGGAACAAGTTGCCCAAAGAAGTGGTAAATGCTTCATCTCTGGCAGTGTTCAAGGCGAGGTTGGACAGAGCCTTGGGTGACATGGTCTAGTGTGAGGCATCCCTGCCCGTGGCAGGGGGGTTAGAAGTAGGTGATCTTAAGGTCCTTCCCAACCCTAACTATTCTATGATTCTATGGCAAGAAGTCTAATTCTTTATATGATGAACTGTATTTCACTGTGAACTCTGTTCCTAAGAGTTTGCATAGATGAGATACTTCCTTGAGGGCAGGCACAGAGGAAAAAAAACCTTGGATCAGTCTTTCTTGCAGAGAGGGGCCTTTGCACACATTGCGGTTTTTTTCTGTGCTCTATCTTTTATATGTAAGCTAAGGGCAATTAGTGAAATGCCCAAAATAGAAAGGATTAAGAATCCTTCAAAAAGAAGAAAGAAAAGACTTACCAAAAGTCAGTTTTGCTGCTCTTATGTAAGCTTCAATTTAGGTAATGGCAGTAGTAGTTCAGGAAACGAGTTCATCTGAATGGGAAATCAAAACTCAAATCAGTGACTGTGAAATAAAGCCTGGCCTCCAATTATTCATCAGTTGCTTTAGAAAGTGATTTTATAATATAGGCCACGGGGTCGGGAGGGAGGCTGGGGGGAGGGAAAGGAAGGAAAAAATTCCATATAGATATCATGTAACATTAATTATTGTGAAGGTGTTTTTACTGTCCTTGAGTTTGTGGAAGTATTAAGTAGACTAACAGAAAGCAATATCTGCTCTGTTTGACACTCTTCTGTATGGATTAATAGAAAACTACCAGAGAAATCATTAATTGTCATCATCATAGAATCATGATAGAATTCTGCATTGGAAGGGACCTCAAGGATCATCTGGTCTAACCTTTCTTGGCAAAAAGCACAGTCTAGACAAGATGTCCCATCACCCTGTCCAGTCAAATCTTAAAAGTGTCCAATGTTGGGGAATTCACCATTTCCCTGGGGATATTATTCCAATGGCTGGTTGTTATTATGAAATATTTTCCTAGTGTCCAACCAGAATCTCCCTGGGAGTAACTAGTGCCCATTAACCCTCATCTTTTCCATGTGACTCCATGTAAAAAGGGAGTCTCCATCTTTGTAGCCACCCTTTAAATACAGAAACGTGGTGATAAGGTCTTCCTTAAGCCTTTTTTTCTCAAGGCTTATCAAATGCAATTGTCTCAGCCTTTCCTCATATGGTAGGCTTCCCAGCCCTTTGATCATCTTTGTGGCCCTTGGGGGCCATTAGGAATTGCTGAGAGAAAAAGATAGACTTACTGAATGAAAATGAATGAGGTTTGCTACATAGCAGTTTGAATAAAGAAAAATGTAACTGAGTTAATGATTTGAAAAAAGAATTAATTTGTTCATTCCAGTGATAGTTTTTTTCTATTTTCTTATTCCATAAAGCTGGTAGATTTTAAATGTCGTTTCTACTTCAGCTGTGGAAGTATAATGTCATTTTAGATGTAGTCTTGGAAACTAGAAGCCTGATAAAATATTTATTTGAACTCAGATGATTGAAGCATCAGGGTTTTTTTTTCATTGTGAGCTAGATCATGAGAAAAACTTTAATGCATTATAATATTTATTAAGTCCTGAGAAAATTTATTTTTGGCAAAAGGAGTACTCTGATGTTTCAGAGAAAACTATATACATTCATACGCAAGCATTACACATCAGAAGTAAAGGAAGCAATCTATAGGCTTCAATGGTAGATGAGATACTTTTGGGTATAAAGAATCCATTTTCCTTAAAACTGATGATTCTAAACCTAAATCTTTGTCCTGATAATTGCCTATAAGAAATAAGGATTTTGAAGTAAGTCTTTAATATGCTTCAGTCATATTTGAAACACACTGTCCCTGTACATACCTTACTTATTTTTAAATGGTTATTCACTTCGCTCTTCCATGATTTAGAGAGATTATTTTGGATAACTGCATCCATGTTCCTCAGAAGTGTACATGTGATGTTCTCATGCTCTTGTGTTGCAAAGTGGAACAGGCCCAGTCACAGCTTTGTTCATGTTAATTGCCCATAATGCAACATCAAATTTATCAGCCTAGGTCTATAAGCAGCTTTATCCATAGCCATGCAGATATTTATACATACTTTAATATTACGTGGTCTTTGCAATAGCTCTGATTACCAATTTTCAAGGAAAATTAATACAAATAGTGGTCAGGATACAGAAAGACTATTAGGATGATAAAAGTTTGACAAGTTAGCTTATGAAAAGATGTATTGGCTTAATTCACAAAATGCAGTGTGTAAAATAATGTCATTGGTTTCTATGGTACCATCAAGAGGGTAAGCATTGGGTAAGGATAAGTAACTAATGTATTACCAAAAACCTGGTTTTGAACACTTTCCAAATTGATATTTTTCTTTACTGTCATTTTGAGCATCTGTAGGTGTGGTGTTAATAAGTGGGGTTCTAAATGTTGTTTGCAAGAGCACAGAAGTTGTTCACTACCCTTAACTTCTGTAACTGTGAACAAGAAACGAAACACAGTGAAAATCAGGGATTCCTACAGAATGAATAAATGATATTACTGTTTACTTCCCTAATGTTATTAACCTACAATCTGGACAAAATCTGTGCCAGAAGCAGAAAATTTTTATGCATAAAGGTTTTTTTGTAATGCAAGGAATGGAGATTTCTTTAAGTGTGGATTTCATGATAATACCAATTTTGAGCAGCTGCCAGCAGTATTTCTGAAATAATGCAGAACAATGTGCCATAACTTGAGGGAACAATGTGTCTTGCATGACTATGTAGTTTATAATAGCATCGAACTATTGCTCAAATTTTCTATCGTATGGTTATCTTTAGGGTTACAGTCCATTCTTTTGAAAGGCATTCATGCAAAAAACACAAGAACAAATATCTCAAATTACAGTAGACCAGTGGAAAGAAAAATGTGCCTAATTATTCACTGAGTCTTTTTACAAAGTATGGTGTATGTAACACAATGCTCTGTAAAACTGTTGGTTCACAATTTTTTTTTCCACTTTTGTGACTGCTGGACATATAATACAAAAGTGGTTTCACTGAATCCCAAATAAATAGTGATTTTTTTTTTATTTTTTTTTTGGTTGCGTTCTAATAAAGGCTAATAAAAATCCAGTCCCATTCTGCTGCTACTCATAAAAATACAGAAGTGGAAGATTCAGATTCTGGCCCAAAACAGCTTTACCTCAAAATAAATAAGGCAGGGATAATGCAACAAAGGGCAACTCATAAAAGAAGTATCATTATTTACATGAGTTAGTAATAAAGAGATCAGCTCAGAGAGGGAAAGGAAAGACAGTAAGAAGTAAAACTCCACAGACCTCCACAGAGCGGGTTTGAATAATTAGCCGTTAGCACATGACAGAAATCTGTGTTAAAGAGATAGAAATTTTGATGAATGAATGTCCACTCATACTTGAAGAATTATTTCTTCTGCTGAAAGTCACTTCTGGCTTCTTGCTGACTGCATTTCTCTTTTCAGACTTCGCACCAGTATATGAATAGGCATGTTCTGGACCTTAGGCTTTGCCTAAATTATGTAGGAGGCATCACGTCTGAATATGTCTATTATTCATTGTTGATGCTGGACACTCAAGAGATGACATCAGGTTTAGAACCCTGCCGAAGAGGGTAAGAGTTCAAGATAGCCTATTAATAAGTGCAGAAAGCAAAATTAAAACAGGAATACAACTGGCAAACTAACTGATTAGGAAACTAAGCAACAGTTACTACAGCTTGAAGGCTTCTCATTTGTATCAAGAACAATAGTGTCTAGTATTGCTGTATCAGAAGGTAGCCATTTGGAAGTGTGTTTAGTGATGTCCCAACAATTTTGATTAGAATAATTTTAATAACTCTAAGTTATTCATATGGACAAAACGTTAAGCTAAGTCCACTTAAATGCAATGAAATTAGTCAGTATGTGCACTCCCTAGGGCCAAATGTACATCTAGTCAACTCTATTCTCATTCATTGAGCTCGAATTCTTGTTTCCATTCAGTGTTTTCTCTTTGCTGTGGCACATTTCAGAAAATTAGTTAAAGGACTGGAAGAAATGTAAACAAATGCATCTATTTTAAACACAAAGTTAAAAAGAAACAACCCATTAAAATTAGATGTTATGCTTATTACAGTTGCCCATCTATTTCCTAGAGGTGAAGAAGCAAAGATGCATGGCCCCTTCAGAGGCTTGTGGAAGGTTACGTGCTAGAGGTAAATTAGGTAGAGCTAGAGCAAAACAAAGGTAAGGCAGGGAAGGCTGAGTGGTATAGGAAGAGACACAACAAGAAGGATGATGCATCCAAAGCTAGAATTTAAAAACCACCAACAGAAGAAGAGCAGCTGAGTGTCAGTGAAAAAAATTAACTGGATAAATAGAAAAGTAAACATTTAATGAAAAGTGGTTCTGATCAGAGATGGTGTTAGTGAATGGAAAAGTAAAACCATGATGCATACACAAAACAAGTTCATGTTTTCATTTTATACTGAAGCTTCATTTGCTTAATTGTTTCATATCCTTAGAAGTCTACTTCTATAAGTAGGAAATAAGATGTCGTCTTAGAGAAGATAAGGAAAAGAAGCAGCTGATATACTGATGCTGTATATACTGTGACCAGTTTCCAAAGAAGTTAATTAATAGGGAGATTAAAAGAAAAGCATTTTTGTTGTCAAATGCTAAGATGAACTGCTTATATGAAGCTCCTCATTTTAAATAGCAGAACCTTTACAGGTGCTTAAAATTACCAGCTAAAGCAAAGCAAACATGGGAAATAAAGAACTGCTTAAGAAATATATTTCTATGACAAATTAAGATGCTCTACAAATATTCGTGAAAGGTACCGAGCTTTTTAGGAAATCATGCCTGGATTCTTGTCTAAAACTACAGATTTGAAGACAGAAGTGACACAATTATATTGTTAGGTTACTCCAGAATGAGATGATGTGCTAATGTAAAAATCTGCTTACATCTAGAGAAATATTATACTTTTTTCTCCAGGTCACTCTATTGCATGTTAAAGATCTCCTTTAATTATGGAGTCAACTTTGAGATTTCTCTAATACCAGAAATGAAAATTTCCCCTTTAATAAGTTTCTGTAACAAATTGTTAAGAACATGATGAAAGAGCAGTCACAATCTTATTCTGACAATCATCCAGATGTGGCATCATTGGTCATCTTAGGAATTGTATAATAGTAATAAACAGTGAGTGATCTTGTCTCACTGGTAATGGTGCTGCTGGAGGGCTGGCCTACACAGTGAGACAAAGCGTAAAAGATGGGATCTTGTGCTAATGTCTGGGAGTGTGAGGAGTCTGGAGGCTGAAGTTGGCTGTGCGAGCCTGTCTGTTGGCTGTGACAATGAGTGCCTTTGCAGCCGTGGTTATTGTAAGATTTCCTTACAACCTTTAGAAGTCCCCTTTCCTTTGCTTTGAAAGGGCATGAGAGGGCAGAACAGTCATGGCACAGCAGCAGGACAAAGGAAGAGACTCTGAGTAGTTACTTGATATTTATGCCTGCCTGTTGCTCATCACAAAAGGTCTTCTGAAGAATCAACTCTACTTCATACCATTAAAGTTTTATTAAATCCAAATGTATTTTCTTCAGGACAACCCAGTAATACAGCAAGAATGCCATGTGTGAACTCTGCCTTCAGATCTATTCAGGGGGTTGCTGACAGTCCTAACCTCACACAGTCATTTGAATTTTAGTTTGCCAAAACTTCCAGTGGGAACTCAACTCACCTATGTGCATAAATCCATGGAACAGAAGATTTTGCCCTTTATGAACACTTGAGATTGTTTTTTGCCTTATTGAGAACTGGTGGTCTTTCCCTTTTCTCTTTCCTAATACTCTGTAGCTCAAAAGACAGTTTTATGTCTATACCTTCATTTCTCTAGGGATTTCTTCAGTGTCTGTTTCTTGGCAGGCTCTCTGAAGGCAGAGAGCACCTTTAGCCATTGATTCATTTGGACATTGGAATGCCACTACAGAAGCTTTTGCGGGGGGTTTTTTGTCTTTAAAGTACCACCAACACAGCAAGATCTGTTAAAACCCAGAGAACTATAAAAAATACTGCAGCAACTAATATCCAGGAAAACACACACACATTAAATATATGTCAAAAAACCCATTAACACAAACAACTTACTATTATAACTTCTGTCAGGGGCATAAATTGGGCCAACATACAGTTTGGACTAAAGACAAGCACTCATATAATAGAATATATGTATGATAGGATAAGATATATAGACAGCACAGGGAAATATTTTTGTTAGGCCATGATAGGTATGGAGAATTCAGATGCAACATTTACTGAGGAGATGTTTGAAAATATGTAATTTGTGGGAAAAAACAATGTTGAACTCCTTTATATTTATGGCAGTAACTGAAATATAAATACAGCATTGCCCACACAGTGTCTGGCATAACATAATGCATTTACTGTATGTACTGTGGAAGAGCCTGTAATATTTTGTTGGCTTGTTTGGCTATAAATCCAGTGGCAGCATTTATTTTGAAGAAAAATCTTCTTCAGAGAAAGTCACAGACTGCACAGATTTCACCCATCGTGTGCCTGACATTAAAAAAAAAAACCTGCAACTGTTGCCAGAAAACATTTATTTGACTTGCAAATCCTATTTGTTAAAAAAATGTAGGTAGGACATATAATGCTGGTTTATTGCCTAATGTTTTGCTTTCCAGTAATGTCACAGTGTGGTGTATGAAAGGCACGGACTCAAAGCATCTTCATGCAGCGCATCACTTGATTGCCTGTTGCTCTAGCTTTTATACCATTCTAGCAAAAGCTATCTTTAGCCTATTGTTCTAACTCTTATACCAAGCTATTTTATCACATCATGTTTAGTTCCTGGTTTACAGTTTTGTTTTTTCAACATTCCTTGTCTTTTCACAAACAGTCACAAAATAACCAGTTCCTTATCTTTCTGTTCTCCTGCTCCTGTCCAGCTGGGTTGCTCTGCTTGATTGCACAATGTACTTTGTTTCTTCTTTAACTCTTTCTTCTCCACCCAAGCAGTTACTTCTATTTGGCAATAATCAAATAGTTTCCATCTTCTCCCACATCACAGCATCTGAACTGATTAGCCGGTAGGCTGATCTTTCTTGGGAAAAAACAAACTAGGTTGTTCAATGGGCTGGGGAAAGAAGGTTTCAGACATGAAGGAAAACAAATTCTTCAGTCATTGCCTACTAAAACTGACTGGTTTTGTAACATTCTGGAAAACAGACCATGGAAACTGCCTTCTTACTTGGATGATTGGTAGTAGCAGATACAGATCATGTTTGTTCTAAAAACCATGTAGAAAAGTGGAGCACTCTTGAGTCCTCTGAAATGTCAGCCCTTCTATACCTTGCTTTCTGGGCAAAGAAAGAGAGGAAGTTTGGGACTGGATGCAGAACTGTTGTGATGAGAAGGAAAATATGGTGGGAAAGAATACTGAGGGGTTAGCAGACTTCTTTCTTAAAAAAAGCTTTATCTAGAAGGTAGAAACCAGATCTTTGAGTACTTGGAGATTCTGTTTCAGTAAGCCTAAACTTTGGTTTGTACTAAGTGTATAAAGTGTCTTCCTCAGTGTTGCAGGAGTATTGGCAGGAAGAGAATTCGCATAATGCAATAGAGAAAAGCATTCAGTGCACCAGATTAAGAGTTCATTACAAATCAGCATAGTTTGCTGGCCTTTTTGAAACATAAATTTTCCCTAGGAGAGCTGTATTATTTTGGGTGTTATTTTGGATTATGCTGAGTTTCTTAAGATATTTTTAAGTAATTCAAAGTACTTTCAGTGAAAAGTATGACATAGTATTTAATTCTTCTTCTATTTATATATAAAAGTGGTTTTCCATATTGATTTAACAGAAAAATTAGTATAGATGTAAACAGAGACTCTTTCAATTATTCCACAAGGGAAGATTTCAATGTCATGCGCATATCATAACTCCACTGTAAATCAGATTTAAAAGAACATGTCTTCTATTCCATATCTTCCTACGTCTATTTACTTCTGTTTCCGTCATAGTATAGGAAGATCCAGAAATGAGTTTTTGTCAAACTTCCACCAATCAAGGAATGTACTTTTCAAAAGCTCAACCTTTGTGAATACTGCATAGCACTAGTTAATTGGAATAGTCTGTTAACAATGAATTGCAGGTATTGTTTTCAGGGAAAACAGCATCAGAAGAAAGCCACAGGCATTTTTTTCTTTCTCCCTTGGTGAGGGAAAATCTTTGGGATCACTTACTCTCGGAAGGAGGTCTAAAATGGAACAAATAAATCAACACATGTAAAAGACATTTAAATTGCTCTACAATTTCACAGAGAAATTCAGTTTGTAATCAGATTTTTTTTTTTTTCTTGCAGCCTAACGTTACTGAAGAATAACGTTTCACTTATGGCTTAGCCTTTCAGTTCTTAAAACTTGCTAAGGATTTTTAGCATTGGGACTAATATCTTGCATATCATTATGCTAGTGTTATGTGGGCAGGTAAGAATACTCTAGTTTGTGTGCAGTTATGATGGTGATTTGCTAAGCTGCTCAGATACAGCACATTCTACTGTAAGAATACTTAGCTAGAAAGGCTGGTTAGGAAGTGTAGTTAGCTGGTGAGTATAGGGATACTAAGGATTATGAATTTTCAAACTTCTTTTGAGTTTCTTTGTGATTACCAACTTCAGTTTTCCAGCAGAAGGGAGGACGTGCAAGTATAAAATACTAGTAGAGTGTTAAAAAGTGTGATACATACATGTCTTCTAATTCCTTTTCTCTTAATATCTGGATTATCTGAGAGAAGTGAATTCCTTGAATATTATTGAACTGCTTTAGTAGGAACTTTCTGCTTGTCCAAGTCTGGCAGATAAACTGCATTTTCTAGTGTAAAATTCTGCTTCCTTGTATCTATTACTGTGGTTTCCTGTGACAAAATCTTTCTCAATTGTTGTGTAAATTATACAATTTTAAATATATGTACAGGATACGAATTATAAGAATTTGAATAGTTATGTTTCCAAATGAGTGTTTGAAGGTGAATACTTGTGTCCTCTTTACGAGAACTAAGATTATCATTCTAGCTGTCAGAAATTCCAGTTCACAGCTAATGCATAGAAGTTTTTTAGACCAAACAAACAAAAAGTAGCAATAATTGGAGGAAGATAGATAGAATTTCAAACCTGAAGCATTTTCCAGACAACTGATGAGTGATACAAATAGAAAGTTCAATTTCCAGGTGGATTTAGACTTCAAAGAAATGCTAGAATTCAGTAAAATATCATCATGCACTCCTCCTTAGTCTGACTCCTTGCTGAAAGCTGTTGTCATTGGTAGGGGTTCCCTGAGTGTTTGCATGTATGTGTAGGTTTTATGGGGTTTGTGCTGGATTTTGAAGGCTCTTAAGTAGTCTGCAGTGAGTCAGGACAGGCAAAACAGTTATATCTCATATTAAAGCCCTGATAGGACCAGACAACAAAAGTAGGAAACAATTCTCTAGCTTTAACCAGAGCTAGGAAAAGAAAATGAAATCTTAAGAAAGTGCAGTCAGTGCTGCACTTTTAGGTATTTCTTTTCTTTTTTTTTTTTTTTTTTTTTAAGACAGGCAAAAGCTTTAAAAGAAGAGAAAAATCCAAAACTTCCTCTTACAACAACAGCTGTGAGAAATAAGTGCTTTGGGTGAACTGATGAATCTGTGTGGTGACAGTGAAAAATTACTGAAGTATGTAGCCATAATAACTGTAAATGAAGCCCACTTCCACACTCAGATCTAGTGCAAATGGTTGAAATATTTTAAATACGATAATTGACATATGTCTAAACAAAGTCTGAATTTAGCACCACTGAAATGGCAATATGTTGCAGGTACTGCAGTTAGGTCATGCACAGCTACGTATGAAGCAACATAATTTTGCTTTTTTTGATTTACTGTCACACTTTTAACAAAAGCTTTGTTTGAAATTTCCTCTAAAAGTGTGTATTTTTTTAAGCTCTTGGATTTTGGAAAATCTTTTTATTTATACAGAAAAGGCTTAGATCTTCACTGGCATGACATGACTGATATGCAGGCTCATGTTTGGTTTTTTCTGCACTGGAACAACAATTTAATGCTTAAAGCATTCTTGGTGCATCTGTAGGGTAGTCTGAATGTAGCTATTTTCAAGCTGTTTTTATTGGTATACATGAGGAGGAACTCTGTTTTTCTCATCTTGGGTAAAAAGAGCCTATGGGAGTTTGCCATAAGATGTTCTGGTGCATCATTTGAGCAAGTCTGAACTTTGAGGATGATGGGCATTAACTAAAAGCAGAGCTGTTGAAAAAATCCTTGCTGATTTTAGAAATACTAGGTCTGGATTACAGAGAGCCCCTGTACAAATGCATCACTTTATTTTAAAAAGCCTTGTATAAAACTACCTTTCCTTACAAGACAGATTCTCCTTAATTTTATTTGTGCATTCATTGCATACAAAGCTAGATTTTTAAAAAATGAAAACTTCTCTGCATTTTTATTTCTAATAGAAAAAGATCACGACATTCAATTTTATAGAAAAATGTTGAATGCTTTATAATTAATTCATATTTTAACTGACTGTGACTCCCATATTGAGGGTCAATAGATACTGTATCGTAAAACATTGACTTCTACATCTCCTTGCTATTTTTATTGTTCTTCATTAAGTGACTTCCTTATCTGTGACAAGATAAATGTGACCACTGGAATTTTTCTATTAAAAAAAGTAATAAAGTAAAAATAAACATTTATTAGAAAACTGTTTAAAAATAAAACAGTCCCTGTTCTCACTGGAAATATGAAGAATTCAAGAGAAAAAAATGAGGTTTTGTGACACAGCACTAGCAACAGAATGTGAATCTGAGAATATATCATTATTTATCAAATAGGAAATGCAGAGAATATTCTTTTCTATGGCAGAGGGATTTTGTAGTAGTAAACCTAGCCTTGCTGTGATATCACCCATAAAATTGAATTATATTTGATAGAATGAGTTTATGTGGATTTAGTGAACAATATTTGCACTCAGAAGTCAAAAGGTTGTGTCCTTTCTCTGCTTATAGTTGCTCGCCTAGATGCAAGAAAAGGCATTGAAGATTGAGTTGGAAGATTGCCTTAACAAAGGAGAATCCGAATGACACATCTGTTCTTATTCCATTTTTCCCACTGCTATTCTTTATTTCAAGACAAGTTTATCTTCCAGTGAAGAAAAATTGACTAGGGTATCGTAGTAAATTTGTATAATTCATGAAGTTTCTCCATGGCTCTAATATGCAATTTGACATGAAGTAGAAAATCTTAGAAGGCATATCTGATACACTGCTGGGAATGCCAAACACTGACTCCTAGGAAGGGTCTGATGCCAAAAACAACATAAGGCCTTTCGTGGCATTCACATCTAAAAATCATGTTGGAAAAGAAATAAGAACAACTCTTCCAATGATTAAGTAGGTTTAGATGGCATTTGATGGACCTTTCCTTTTAACGTACACTTCAGGAATTGTCCAGTGTTCTTCATTGGTTAAGTTTTTTCTATGACATTTAGGGTAAGTGCTTTCTGGTTTTCCTTTCCTTTTCTTTTTTAATTTTTTCCCCTCCCCCTTCTTTTTTCAATCAGTCCTGATCCTTGAAAAGATATTACTCCTTAAATTCATATAGCTTTCTTAATTCCTAGTAAAGTAGGTTCTCTGCCTCTGCTATCTAGGAATATTTGATTGTGTCGGCTTTTTTGAAAATAGATTATATCAAAGTGTATTTCTCTTACCCAATTAAAGTTACTTAATTGAAGATGCTTTGTCCACTCTTTCTATAATAATATATTTGAGATTGTATTTAACTCTTTTATAAAATGCCATCATCATGGAATGTCAGGACACTAAAACTTGAAAGAAGAAAACATTGTAGTATTTAAAAAGGGATGGTTAAACTCTGTTCATTGTGCTGTCAGGGAACCGAGACGCCAGCATTTGATATGTAGTGATGAACATTATGCCCTGATCTGAATGGTGCTCTAATGCCACCCAAATCACTAACTAATACAAGATCATTTGTAAGAAAAAGAGAAGGAGAAGGTATACATAAAAATGTAGGAAAATCAAAGAGATGATGCCCCACAAAATGTGTGAGTGTGAACTTCAGCTTGCCCAGGCACTTGTTCAGTGCAGAAAAAAAAAATCTCTGAACTGCATAACATTTCAAAGTAAGACTTAAGCAAGACTTAAATGATTTTTAACTATTTATTATGGTCCATTGCCTAAGGGTCAATTCCATCCTTGCACACACACTGCAAATCTAGTGTTCATTTTTGTCTGCAAGAAGCATTCTGAGACCTTATATTCCTTATGTAGTACAGTAAGGCACAGATGGATGCATAATTGAAAGCTCTTATTCCTGAAATGCAAAAGAAGATTTAAAAGCATAGGTTCAAATCCTCACCACAGTGTATTCAAAGTGACTCTAATCACTCTTCAATTCAGTATGACTTTATCAGGATATAAAAATCAGATGGGCACATTATCTTTGCTGCAGGTGTTTTTTCCTGGTATTTATGGAATTTTACTAGTAGTATGTTTTTTGTGCTCTGGGTCATGTTTCTATGTGAATTCTTTGTGGCATATGCACCTTGAATGCAATTGCTCCAGTTTGCTTTTCTGGAACACCATTTCTTTTTCCCTCGTCTGTTTATATCAATCCAGGTGTTGAATATCCACAGGCAAGGAACCAGACTTCCTACACAGTTATAACATAGTTATATGTTATATATAATATACGGATTAGTTCTTTCACAAATATTGTGCACTTTCTATGTATGGAAAGGTTTTCAAAAAACTAGAAAACTCTGTTTTGGGGAGTTACCTGGAAGAAGGATACTTATTTTCAAAGGTAATAAAGATTATACATTGTTATGCCATCAAATTTATCTGAGTAGGAATTGAATACAGTTGATAGCAGGATTTTGCCGACATTTACTGAAGTGCCTTATCACATGTAATCTTGTAGCAAAAGTCTTTGGCAGCTTATACTTTGGCATAGCACCTAACATCTCTGGTTTCATCAGCCTGAGAAATCCAATCCTTGGATAGATGCAGTAATACAAAATTAAATAAAGGGAATTAATGTGTACAGCCTAATAGCCTATATGCTTGTGCCCCATTGTATAAGGCAGGAAGTTTTCTTTTTGTGCTATCGTCCCTGCCTACTACTTCTCCGTGCTTATACTCTAAAGAAGCAGCACAGCCATTTCCATTTCAGTACTGCTATAGCAGCTTGCCAAGTCAGAGCACACTGCTGATATTTCTCACTGGACTGTGCCTGTTTGGATTTCAGTGCCTTCTCTGAACACCCACTTCAATCTTAACGTCATCAGCAAGGTCAACTTTCATTTTCTAACTCATATTCCTGCGGTTCATAGCCTCTTGGAGAGGCTCAACATGCCTGCAAATTCTTACAGCTGCCTTTGTCTCAGATCCTCTCAAAGAAAAGCAAAACTGAAAATTCAGCTTCTGGAGATCTATGCTCAAGCAACAGAGGAAGCCTGCTGAGGTGATTATTCCAAAGAACCCCAGTGTCTTTTGGAATATCAGCTCCAGGAATCTTGGCAAAAGACATTTTCGTCTTTGCCTTCTCTAGATATCACCAGTAATAATTAAGACTCCCTATCACTCTGTATCTCTCTTTGAGTCTCTCTCAGCTGTTCAAGCTCAGTCTGAAATCCTCTCTGGAGCTACTATACCTTGCTAAGTTTTAGACAATGTTCTGCAAAATCAGAGCCTTGCACTTCTCCACCAGCACCAGTTCACCAAGTAGCAACTTTGGCTGCCTTAGCACCATTTCACTTAGCACCATATTAAGCTAGTCTTCAAGTTTACTATCAGGTCATTCCTTTCTGAAGCCTGTGAGAGATCACAGATGCTTAGGTCTAGGTATTTCATCACCAATTTCCACAACTGTGTGTGTGATCCAAACAATCAGGGATGCTATTGACTGAGGTTCTCCCTTGATTCCCTTCATTGTCCATCTGCGTCAGGTTTTTTGTATGTAATGAGGAGATAATGGTGATGGTGAATACACTCTATTGCTTAAAAATGCTCATTTATTTTATCTTGTTGTCCTGGTTTAAGCACTGAACCCAAGACACTTGTCTCTGTGCTGCCTCCAGACTTCCTTCTTCTGATATGTTTTAGAACTTAAAAACCCTGTAGGCCAGAGGGCTGCTGCAAGAAAATATCAAAGCTTTTCAAGTTGTAATTTCCTCCTGCCTAAATAAGAAGAGAGATAACATGCTGAATTTGAGCAAAATTAATGCCTGCATTTGTGAATTCTGACACACATTTTTCCAGCAGTGCAAGAAAAAAACTCTAAAGGTTACGCATTTTCATGAAAACATTGAAATATCACACCCTGCTAATATTCTCCAGGACTTATTTTGCTGTGCTGAAGGCCTCTCTCTGAGATGCTGAACCAAGGCTCCTTTACCAAATAGACCAGATTTTCGGAGAGGCATATTCATGGTCTCTACTGAGGCCACCATCTGCTACATTTTACTCTGTAGTTAACTAAACTAAAACAGTGCTTCGCAACCTGATCTGTTTTGCCCACTTACCATAGGGATAGCTTGGACGCAGCAAGTATAAGGACATAAACATTTGTATGTATTACATGTAAAAAAAATGGTTAACTAGTGAGCAAATGTGAATAATTAGTTTCTTGTAGGGAACAGTGGTATATTTTAGCACTAAACTGTGCAGTGGTACTGTTGATTGCACTTCTGAAGCAGTATCTACTCTTTAAAAATTCATGAAATTGACTCCTGAATGCCTAACATAAAGTTATATTTTACTTCATCACCATGGTAGCCTGAAAACTATTTTCTTTATGCTAGGCTGACAATTATTATTTTGAGTGGTTCAAAGCTTTCCATGAAACATTTATTCATCTTTTTGCGGGAGGGCAGGTTAAGGTCTGAATTTGTGTTTCTGTTATTCTTCTGAAGTTTCCAATACACTTGTATTGTTTCTACTTTCAACCTTACTCTTCCTTTTTTATTTAATGCTTCATTTTCTAATACCTTTTAAGCAATAATGTAAGCAGTAAATGTGTAGAGGGATTTATAAATAAGAAATTAAAAAATGTAAATTCCTTATTGTTTATGTCCAGTTTAAAAGCAGCAGATAAACATATGAACAAAACAAACTTGAAAAATTCTTAAAATAAACAAAATATTGGGATTACAAAATTCAGTTTCGTGGATACTGTGGTTGCAACTATGGACATATACTTTTTGTAAATATTCAGGGAAAGTGGGTAACCACTTTACATTTTCATATATGGAGTTGCAAAATAAAGCTGGGACAGTACTGGAAAATAAAAATGTGCCCATTTTATACATGCAGAAAAGATTAGTAACAGTAATAACATGGTGGAGGTGCTTTTCTGACATCTTTGCATCATCTCAGAAATTTAAACTAATTTAATCGTAAGCTTAAAATCGCTTTTTTTTTTTTTTTCAGTGGAGAAGGAAAAAATCTTAACTGAGTAAATGGTCTTCTGTTATTAAAACAACAGATTGTAAAACTGTATTTGAGAAGTTAATCAAATAATGTCTTAAAAATAAACATAAATCTAGGCACATCTGATGTAAATCTAGTAATAATGCTGATGAGGAAAAAAATAAAATGGTATTTGTCAGACCTGCTTTAAAATTAATGTTTAAACAAGCCGAGATATAAACAGGACAGACCAATAAACAGAAACAGGTGCTTTACAAAAGTAAAATCCAAGGCAAGGATAACAAGCCCTCTCTCATGTAATTGTAGATCAAGGCCTAGTAGACTGTACAGCTGGACCAGGTGAGGATTTTTCCACCAAGAAAAGTCTTGAGGGGCACTCATGCATCTGTACTATTCTGTGGTAAATCTTCAGTCCTGGGTACCAGTGCCCCAGTGGCTTTTTGTTGTTTATAATTGCTCCTCTTTGCATGATTACAGTGATCATCCTTTTTTAAAGACATTTGCATGACTAGTTGAAACCGTCCTAAAACCTTGTTACTTTCATGAGTGAGAGTCAGTAATTTTATTGCAGCAGCTCTGGTGTTTTTACTGCTACAGTGAATCCTACGGGTTCATTGGTCTGACTAAGGAGTAACCCTACCAGAAAAGAAATAAACCAGGGACAGTTTTCCATGGACAACTAAAACAATCCAAGCCACCTGTGAATGACAAAAAGAAAAACCATATGTTAAAAAGATCTTTTATGATTCAAAATATTCTCAGGACTAAACTGGCACTGTAGTTGCACTTTTTGAAATAAAGTATAATCAGGAAATAATCTACATCGCTTAGGTAGAGATTTGATTTAGAATTTAGCTTTTCTGTATACTCAGTTACATTTGAGTAATAATGTAATTATTACTAATTAATTACTAATTAATTACTAATTACTAATTAATTACTAAAATAATAATTAATTATTACTAATTTTAGTAATTAATTATTACTAATTAATTACTAAAATAATAATTAATAGCTTAGAAAGAGTTCCTCTAACAAGCAAAATATTTAGTTTAAAACAAGATTCTCTTATGGATCTTTTGTTTCTATTCAGTAAAGACTTGGAATTGTTCTTCAAGTTTGTACACTAACTTGCAACTCATATTTTTAAAAGGAGGATATTTTCAAATCCCTCTGAGAGCTTTTTTGGGATATATTTTGTTTTCCATAAAAAAACTGGAATCTCATATAACCAACTTTTTTCAGACAAGACTGTTTATCACAGTCTGACAAAAAGCAGGTGTATAATAATTTGTAAATATGTAACTTTTCTCATGTTACATTTAACAGAATAAAATGTTATTGTACTTAAATTCATCTAATCATAGTTCTTAAGACTGATCTCATCTGCAAGGAATTCCATATGGTATCAAAGGAAACATTTCCTAGATGCAGACACACTAGGAAAGCATTTTAATTATGTGTCTGAGATCGCTCATTCTCTCAGTATAGTATAATAAATCTGATTTACTCAAATCTACAGTTAGCAAATGCTGTCATTACACAAGAAATATGGTGACTACATTTCTGCTTCAGACCTAGTCAGTGTTTTAAGAAATTCAATATTTCATTTTGCTTCTCCTTAATACCTTTTCCAAAGTACGTGGTTGATAAGTTAACATAAGAATTCGTCTTGCTCCGTGTATCTGTACATCAGGTTGAGGGATATTGAGATTCATACAGAGGTTAGAGAAGTCTTCATGTCTGAATGATCATTAATGCCTGCTTTAAATTCTGAATCTACCCTTTGAGCTCTGCATAGGTGTGGTTTTACTAGAATGTAGTTCTTGGCACTATTACAGGGGTCTGTTTGAAGGGATAGTTTCTGTCCATGCATCCATTAGTGATAAAAGATAACAGTATTTGAATGCATTTATTATTTATTTATTTAATAAATGTATGTAGGATCCTAGCATGGGACTCCCATTGTATCAAAAGAATTGCAATTGCTACTGAGGGCTAATTTAGATCTATAGTGACTGTGGTTTGTGGCTCCTGAAGAGTTAATGAGAGAACATCAGAAGTATTCTCTCTTATTTAGGTAACAGCTAACCTTTATAAATTCATGAGCTGAAATTGCTCTGCACAATTCACAGTATCCTGTTTTTCATTCAGCACTGTTTCCATTTTCCAGTGCCCTGTCTGACTTTGCTCATAGGTTGGAAAGTAGCATGATGCATCATTTATGCTGCCTTCCACCTTTATTGACTGATGGTGTCCTTTGCTGTCAATCATTTCATTGCATTTTGACAAAAATAATGTGAAAAATTTAGTTACTGATACAACTGAACTGCATTCAGTTGTAAAGAAGTGCTTGAGACAGAAATCAGAAAGAATGGTTAGCTAAAGTCATACTAGTTATGACAGAGACCTAAATTGAAGTCAAATGCTTGTATCCAATTGATAGTGACAAATATAGTTTCCTTGTCTGATTGGAAGAACAGCATATTATCCATAATTATTAAGAATTGTTTTGTTTTGTTTTGTTTTTCTTTTGAAAGTGAATCAGTTTGATAGCATGGGATCTACAGCTCTATGGAAAAGATGCTCATGCTATATGATCAGACAACAGAATTGCCTAGTTGCCTATCTCTTGCTCAAATCCAGAAGTGCTGTATTCGAACATCAACTAACCCATGGAAGATACATGTCAGAGAGCAGCAGCAAGTTCAGGGCTGCTCTGCAGGGGAAGAACCACGAGCTATGAGTGGCTACTGACCAGGGCACAGTCCTGCAGCACCTGAGCTAGGTGGGCACAGCCAGGTAGTGGTAACAGCCCTGGATAAGGGGAGCGATTAGGGGTCCATCTAGGGAGTTCAGCCAGGAGCAGCAGGACACTCTAATGGAGAAAAGGCTACAATGGGGATCCAAGATTCATCCAGGAGGCAAGGCCAGAAACAGGACTGGAGATGGCACACCCACAACATAGGTCAGGCCACGTCTGGGATCCCAGATCCAAGCTTATATAGAGCTCCTGGGCCCATGGGCAGAAAGTGTGAGTGGAGGCTCCCTGCAAGGCTGACCAGGGCCTCAGGGCCATGAAGACCTGTTCATGCAATCAGGGCCCTGAAAATAAACATATGATGTCAAAGGAAAGTTTCATCAGGCTTCTCCCTGTGGCACAGTGTAAGGCTGTACTGAGGTAGCTGTTTTGCTCAAGGATGCATTATATAGCTATCAAATCTCAATGATTAGGTAGACGCAGGAATGTCTTGAGGATATAATTTTCAAGTTGTACGCTTTTAACTACTATGTTTGACTATTGCTATGTTGTGGTTTAAAATTTGATGACTATCAGTAGCTTACACCTTTATAAACTGTGGACTGTGATGGATCAAGTGTGTTCCCTACTGAGAAGGGGTTTGTGGGGGTGTTGTCACAGGTAACACTAGTCAGGACCATTACAGCCTTCAGGTCCCTGATAAAGACATCAGAGGATACACCACTGAAGTTAGAATTCACCATTTTAAAAATGTTAGTATTTAATTATTTAGATTCAAATACTACATTCCTCAGGAGGATAAACCTCCTGTGAAATTCAATGGTAATTGTGCTAGCATCAGGTCTGGAGGCTCTGTGCCAGAGACTTTTAAGAAAGGCAGTTTGAACATTGAGAATTACAATAATTCAAACTTTCTCATTTCATTAGAAGTTTTAAGTATTTTTTAACATTCAAATCACCAAGAGTGAAAGTTAAATCTTAAATCAGTATGTCTAATATCACTGCATGATAGGAATGATAAAAAGGTAGAAGTGGGAATGTCAGTATTTTGCCTTTAGTGTGAGAATAATGCTGATAACACACCGATGTTTTTAGTAGTTGCTAAGTAATGCTTACTCTGATCAAGGACTTTTCAGTCTCATGCTCTGCCAGTGAGGAGAGGCACAGAAAGCCAGGAGGAAGCAGAGACAGCACGCCTGACCCAAACCAACCAAAGGGGTATTCCATACCACAGCACGTCATGCCCAGTATATGAACTGGGTGGAGTTACCCAGAAGGCCCAGATCGCTGCTCAGGTCAGGCTGGGTATCAGTCAGGGCGTGATGAGCACTTGTACTGTGAATCACTAAGGTTTCTTGAATTTTCTTCCTCTCTCTCTTTTTCCTATTCCTGTTATTATTATTACATTTTATTTTATTTCAATTATTAAACCATTCTTATCCCAACCTGCAGATTTACCTTCTTCGAATTCTCCTCCCCATCCTATTGGGGTGGGGTAGGGGGAGTAAGCAAGAGTGGCACTTAGTTACCAACAGGAGTTAGGCCATGAGACTGTGAAACAGCCCATCCCTATGCCCTCTGCACTTAAGTCTCACAATCAAATTTATCTTTGTTGAACCCTCATAAATTTCTGAAGAACATGTCTGTGGGGTCCAAATGTTTTATACCTTTCCTAAGGAGAAGGGACCAACAGTGCATTTTGAAGGCACGTAAAATCTCTTGCATTGCCTGTGACATTAATTCACAAAATATTCCACCTCCACATGCTGCCTGTATTTTAAAGCATGAGTCATTTCAGTTATACAACAAAAAAATGTTGTAACATTGTTAATAACTTAACAGCACATTATCTTTTAACAAAAAATATGGGAGAAAAAAAAAAGTGTCACAATCTCTTACCCTCACTGTTCTCCAAGCAAATCCATCTGAACTTGTCAGAAGCATGTGCTTCAAATCTACAAAACTAGAGGAAACTTGGGATGAGAGGGAAATCTGTTAAGTATGAGGAAAGAAGGGGTGCTAGAAGAAAAAGCTTTTGAAAAAGGGGTCAGACATACAGGAGAAATAGCAGCATAAATTTCTTTTGAAGAATTCAGCATTGAATATTTTAAGATTTTAATTATGAAATCACTCTCCTAATCTTTCCTCATTCTTGATTGATATTTCTTTATTTCTCCTTAAAGAATCGTGATTTGACATATACTTTAATGAAATTGAAGTTTCTACCAGTTTTTAGTCTAATACAGGCTTGTTTACAATGTTTCATTTTGGTGACTTGTAGAAGAATATATTTATAGAGAATCCACTATTGCAGCTTAATGTAAGATCCACTGTGAGAAAGTGATAGACTGGAATAACAGGAGCATGTGTGCTCCTGCAACACAAAACTGGCTAGGCTTATGTCTCCTCAGCAAGGGTTCCTGCTGGTGCGTGCAAAGTGGGGAAATTGGTGATATTGTCAGGTTACCAGAGGCCTCCTTTTCTCCTTTGTCCCTGCTGAGAGGACTGGTTTTGTACCTCATTCACCTGTATTTTCACAACCAATCATTGTCTCTTTTCAACAGCAATCATACCATTATATATGTCACTCCATTAGGCAGCCTATCTTATTACATTTCCCTGTAGACTTGCTGGGTTCCCATGCATCTGCCATCGGCTATTCTAAGATGCCAACAAAATAGAGGGGGAGGTCACGAGGAGGTCACATTTTAAGAAGACACAAAATCCAAACCTCTAGTCATTCCTAGCACTTGAGTCTGACTTTTAGATCTCCTTTCTTAGAAAAATGATCATGGAGAAGACAAAATCCTGTCATTTTGCAGCTTAAATACTCATGAACATGCTGCTTAGGGGCTATATTATTCAGAAAACAACGGAACAATGCATCAACGAAGTATGAGTGATGTCTGTATGTCAAAGAAAAGTGAAGAAGAGGTGACCACAGCAAGACACCAGTACCATCTGTTCCTCTTGTTTAGAGTAAAATGAATTTTATGTGGAAAAAAATATATCCTACGGGCTTGTTCAAACAGCTAAGCCATGTCTTTAAAACAGGTAAAACATGGGCTTTACTGGAAAAAGTTAGCATTTAGGCAAGCACCGGAAAGGCTACTGGATGAACAAGGACACTGGAGGTCCTTAAAAGTAACGGAGACTGTGTGTTAACAAATGGAAAGGTTAGAATTTGTTTACAGCTAACTGATGACTAAAGTGTGGTATTGCAATATGCAGTGTGCATCCAAACAAATAAACTGTATTATTAACTGAGAACTGAGGCTGCACAGGCTTAAAAGCTTATCACTGTTGCTGACGATGGCATTTTTTGCCCTTACTGGGTGATAATTATCATAGAATCATAGAATAGTAAGGGTTGGAAAGGACTTTAAGATCATCTAGTTCCAACTCCCCTGCCATGGGCAGGGACGCCTTGCCCTAAACCATGTGGTCCAAGGCTCTGTCCAACCTGGCCTTGAACACCGCCAGGGATGGAGCATCCACAACCTCCCTGGGCAACCCATTCCAGTGCTTCACCACCCTCACTGTAAAGAACTTCTTCCTTATATCTAATCTAAACTTCCCCTGTCTAAGTTTGAACCTGTTACCCCTTGTCCTACCACTGCAGTCCCTCATGAAGAATCCCTCCCCAGCATCCTTATAGACCCCCTTCAGATACTGGAAGGTTGCTATGAGGTCTCCACGCAGCCTTCTCTTCTTCAGGCTGAACAGCCCCAACTCTCTCAGCCTGTCTTCATACGGGAGGTGCTCCAGCCCTCTTATCATCCTTGTGGCCCTCCTCTGGACTCCCTCCAACAGCTCCATGTCCTTTTTATGTTGAGGACACCAGAACCGTAAGCAGTACTCCAAGTGAGGTCTCATGAGAGCAGAGTAGAGGGGCAGGATCACCTCCTTTGACCTGCTGGTCACGCTTCTTTTCATGCAGCCCCAGATACGGTTGGCTTTCTGGGCTGCAAGCGCACACTGCCGGATCATGTTAAGCTTCTCGTCAACCAACACCCCCAAGTCCTTTTCCGCAGGGCTGCTCTGAATCTCTTCTCTGCCCAGCCTGTAGCAGTGCCTGGGATTGCCCTGACCCAGGTGTAGGACCTTACACTTGGCTTGGTTAAACTTCATAAGGTTGACATCGGCCCACCTCACAAGCGTGTCAAGGTCCCTCTGGACGGCATCCCTTCCCTCCAGCCGAACCACACAGCTTGGTGTCGTCGGCAAACTTGCTGAGGACACACTCAATCCCCCGTCCATGTCGCCGACAAAGATGTTGAACAGGACCGGTCCCAACACCGATCCCTGAGGGACACCACTCGTTACAGGTTTCCAACTGGACATCGAGCCATTTACCACAACTCTTTGTGTGCGGCCATCGAGCCAGTTTTTTATCCACCGAGTGGTCCATCTATCAAATTGATGTCTCTCCAATTTAGAGACAAGGATGTCGTGCGGGACAGTGTCGAACGCTTTGCACAAGTCCAGGTAGATGACGTCAACTGCTCTGCCCCTGTCCATCAGTTCTGTGGGTCCATCATAGAGGGCCACCAGATTGGTCAGGCAGGATTTCCCCTTAGTGAAGCTATGTTGGCTGTCACCAACCACCTCGTTGTTTTTCATGTGCCTTAGCGTATTTTCCAGGAGAAACTGTTCCAAGATTTTGCCAGGCACAGAGGTGAGACTGACTGGTCTGCAGTTCCCTGGGTCTTCCACCTTCCCCTTCTTGCAAATGGGGGTTATATTACCCTTCTTCCAGTCATCGGGAACTTCACCTGACTGCCAGGATTTTTCGAATATGATGGACAGTGGCTTAGCAACTTCATTCGCCAGCTCCTTCAGGACGCGTGGATGGATTTCATCAGGTCCTATGGACTTGTGCACGTTCAGGTTCTTAAGATGGTCTTGAACCTGATATTCTCCTACAGTGGGCCTAAGGTCTTCATTCTCACAGTCCCTGCATTTGCTTTCCAAGACTTGGGTGGTGTGGTCAGAGCATCTGCTGGTGAAGATGGAGGCAAAGAAGTCATTAAGAACCTCAGCCTTCTCCAAATCCATGGTAGCCAGTTCTCCTGATAGCTTCTGGAGAGGGCCTACATTGTCCCTAGTCTGTCTTTTATTTGCTACTTATCTATAGAATCCTTTCCTGTTATCTTTTACATCCCTTGCCAAACTTAATTCTAGCTGGGCCTTAGCTTTCCTAACCTGGTCCCTAGCTTCTCGGGCAATGCTCCTATATTCTTCCCAGGCTGCCTGTCCTCACTTCCACCTTTTATAAGCTTCTTTTTTCCCTCTAAGTTTCCTCAGCAGCTCCTTGTCCATCCATGGAGGTCTCCTGGCCCTCCTGCTGCACTTTCTTCTAGTCGGGATGCAACACTCTTGAGCACGTAGCAGGTGATCCTTGAATATCAACCAGCAGTCTTGGGCCCCCCTGCCTTCTAGGACTATATCCCATGAAACCTTACTAAGGAGGTTCCTGAAGAGACCAAAGTCTGCTTTCTTGAAGTCCAAGGCAGTGAGCTTGCTGCATGCTCTTCTCACTGTCCTGAGGATCTCAAACTCAACCATCTCGTGATCACTAGAGCCAAGGCTGCCCTGGAGTGTCACATTTCCAACCAGTCCCTCCCTGTTGGTGAGCACGAGGTCCAGCATGGCACCTCTTCTCGTCGGCTCCTGTATTGCTTGAAAGAGGAAGTTGTCTTCCACACAATCGAGGAACCTCCTGGATTGCTTGTGCCGAACCATACCGTCCCTCCAACAGATGTCAGAATGGTTGAAGTCCCCTATGAGGACAAGGGCCTGTGAGCATGAGGCTGCTCCTATCTGTCTGTAGAGCGCTTCATCCACAGAGTCCTCTTGATCAGGAGGCCTGTAACAGATCCCCACCGTAGTGTCCCCCATTGCTGTTTTCCCTTTGATCCTGACCCACAAACACTCTGTTACCTCATCACCCATCCCCAGACAGAGTTCCATACTCTCTAGCCTATCACTGACATAGATAGCAATGCCCCCTCCCCGTCTGCCTGGCCTGTCTTTTCTAAACAGCCTGTAACCTTCCATTCCGACACTCCAGTCATAGGAGCCATCCCACCATGTTTCTGTGATACCAAGGACATCATATTCCTGTAGCCTTGCACACATCTCTAATTCCTCTTGTTTGTTCCCCATATTACGGGCGTTTGTATAGAGGCACCTTAGCCGAGCATCAAATGCAGCCGACTCAATGGCTGGGGCAGCTGGAACATCTCTACATCGCTCCAAGCACTTATTACAGGTGCTGGCAACTGACCAGGAGTGTTGGGATGGATCAATGCTCCCCTCCCCCAACACATCTAGTTTAAAGCTTTCTTGACCAGCCTGGCAAGCCTCCTACCAAAACAGCTCTTCCCCTTCTTTGTCAGACCAGCTCCACCAGCCTCCAGTAGATCTGGCCTCCCAAATGGAGCCCCATGTTCTAAATAGCCAAACCCCTGACTATGGCACCAGCATTCTAACCATTTGTTAACCTGCCAGGCACGCCTAGCTTTTTTAAGGTCCTCCCCTTTGTCCTGGAGAATCGATGAAAAAACTATCTGAGCTCCAGAGCCCCTAACCACCTCTCCCAGGGCTCTGTAGTCCTTCTTAATGTTCTCCAGGCTACTCCTATCTATATCTCTAGCACCCACATGGACCACTAGGAGGGAGTAATAGTCAGCAGGACCTACTAGAGCAGGCAGCCTCTCAGCAACATCCCTGATCTGAGCCCCTGGCAGGCAACACACCTCCCTCGAGACTGGATCAGGTCAGCAGATGGGTGCCTCTGTGCCTTTCAAAGTAGAGTCCCCTACTACTATGACCCTCCTCTTTTTCCTGGAGGCACCAGTAGTGATCCTCTTTACTGTTGCATCAGCAGGATGTTCATTAGGTGTGGTGGGTGCTTTCTCATTAGCCCCCTGCAGAACCGTGAAGCGGTTCTGGGTGGGGACATCAGATTTAGGAGGAAGTCCCTTGTCGTTAATTGTCCTCTTCCTCCTTTTTTTGTTAGTTTTCCTTATAACTAATTCCCAGCTTCCTGGATTGCTGCCTTCCTTCTTTCCTTTATGAGCAATGCTGGACGTTTGCAGCCCCTGTACAGTTTGGGCCTGGAGCAAGCAGCCCAGCTTCCTCTCAGCTTCCCTGGCATCTTTTAGCTCACCAACAGCCTCCCACAGCTCAGCCACCTGCTGAGTTTATTTTTCTTCCACAATCTGTTTTTCAGTTGTTTCCACTATCAGACTAGTTCTGTTACCAATCAAGAACATTAATGAGAAGGTCATATTCACTATCCCAGCTTTTGTCATGTTCTCATATAATAAGTACTGGTCCTTGGGCTGTTGGAAGAGGATTGACAGAATAGTTAAAAAAATAGATGCACATAGATTACAGTAAAGCTATGTATTACCTCACGTTTCCACATGAGCTTACAATAAAATTAAGAAACAGAATTTCAGTGTTTCACATGTAACAATGTGCTGCCTTAGGTTGACAGAAAATGGACATTATCTTTATTTTTAACTATGCCTACCCGTAGAAAGTAAATATACCCTTCGTAGGAGAGCGCCTGTGATTATACCACTATCCTTCAATTTACCTGCAAATCACTTCCTATCATTGATATATAATCTGCTTTTCCTCTTAATGTATCATTTCCCAGTCCATAAAATGGGAATAGTACTGTTCTATAATGCAGGCTTTCTATGTGAAATGCTCAAATAAAAAGGCAATATAGGTAATAAAATTATCTTATGTAGGTAAATTTTGATGGGGAAAAGAGATATAAATATGTGTAATTTGGAGACATAACTGCCTGTATGCAGCATATGGAAAAACATCAACATGAACTTAGGAAAAAGTTGTTTAGGTGATATATTCAGCTATAACTATGACTAATAGGATGAGTTTTTAAAAAGGAGTATTTAAGGTGACTATCAATAAAAGCTCTCTGAGAATGAGACTAGAGTGTGGCTTACTTTCAAATGGCACCAATGGAGAAGCATCGTATTAGAGAACTGAATTAAAAACCACTGAAAATACATTGTAAATTGTAGTGTTGTGTTTTTTTGATTGGATGGTAACTGCAGAAATCTCTCTGTAATTGCTCTGGTTTTTCTTTTTGTCTCTTTTCTCAGAAACTAGATTTTAAAACCCCAGCAAATGAGGTCTGCAGTAACTATTTCCACCCATTACAATGACAGAATTTGATTAAAACCCCCCCTAACTGTATTCTCTACTTAAAACACATTTTGAATTTTTTGGGTGTTTCAATCATAATAAAGCAGACTTTTTGCTTTAACATAATCTTTTAATATAGTATTGGGGTTTATGAAGTCATGAGTGTTATGTGAAATTATCTGAGACTTTCACTGAAATCTTCTCCCCAGAAATCTACAGCAATCTAATCAGCAATTTAATCCTAATGATATGCAATGTTGTATATTTACTATTTAGTGAAACCATTGATGTGTTACAAAGAGGAGGGAAAAGCATCTGGAATAAAGAAACTACAAATCCTATAGCTAGAATCCTAATTTATATAGTAACCTTTATATGAGTTTCCCAGAGTTCTTCACAGACAAATCATAGAGAACTACAGGAAAGAAGAGTAATCCATCTCAAAGACAGCCATTTTGAAAAGATGTGAAGATGTGTTGTCATTGTGCTTATGAAAATATTCCAAAAATGAACACAGTGAATATTTGCTGGAAGCAAGCTGTATATCCAGGATGCCAGCAGAAAAATGCTGTTTCAGATCATTATTTTCTTTATTCTGAAGAAACCCATCACAGACTACATATAACCTGAGATAAAAAGAAATCATAAATGTAACTGAAAACAAAATAATAATGATAACAAAATATGAAAATAATACAAGCAAAATTTGGCATTGTGTGAAAATCATGGGTTCTCTTTTGTCCTCTTAACAGCTCTGGAAAGTATGTTATCTGGCTTCATATAACTGCAACTTCATTTTTGGCAGTAGATGAATATGCTTTTTTTTTAAATCTCAGTTTCTTAACATTGAACAGAAGTACAGGTGTAAAAGTCTTGCTTCCAAAAAGAAGATACAGTTTGGATACTGTGTATTTCATGACAACTGGTAATAAGAAATAGAAGTGGTGTTCTTCAGCAGGGAGGTGGAGGAGAGAGACCATTTTACTGTGTCAAGTATCATAGAAATGCATATGTTCTCTATTGGCAAGTAGCAGATGTGTATATACTGTAGGTAAGTTGTAACTCTAACAGAAAAAAAACCCCACCTTATTTTCTGAGGTTAGAGTGGTTGAACTGAATGATCTTAGAGTCTGGAGAGATTCTTCCAGAGCTTTTTCAGGTACTTAATTAATCAGTCTCCTCATCGAGCCAGCAAAGCCAGTACTGCTGAGAAACAGCACAGATGCACAGAGAGGTTCATATTTTGAGATCAAAGAAGCAGCCCCAGCTGGGGACTGGAGAAGGAAAGCATCAGGTGGGCAAAGGGCAAAGGATCCCAATCACGAGTCTGCCTTGCTGAAAGTTGCTTATCTGCTGTCCTGCACCAAGGAAATGTCTCTTTAAGGAAAAGCTCTGCTGGAAGTAATAGGCAGATTGCAGTGATGGGCAATTGCCACCAGAAAAAAATAGCAAACTAGGCTTGTGACTGCAGAGAGAATTTCATGGTGATTTGCTTGCCAAGTGCACAAATGTGTCAGACCTGGTGAGATGTCTCTACCAGCTGCTTGGAAACAACAGAGCGAGTCTGTAGCTGGTGTGCACTATAATAAAAAATAGCACAGAGAAAGGCAGGAGAGAGATTGTGAGGGAGGAGTGGAATTTAGGCTTTCAAGAATACCAAACGCACTGAACTAGTGTTGTTTGCAGTGCTCTAATTCCTGTGGGACCAAAGAAGGAGAAAGAGAGGTGAACTTTTAATACCGAGGTGAGGAGCCAGTAGAAAGAATTCAGATGCATCAAAAGCTGGGGACACTTCTAGCATAATGGATGGTCATGCAGAAGAGATGTGATTCATCTGAATGATAAGTGGGCCGAGCTGCTAGCACTTAACGTCAAGGAAGTTCAGACCGAGTTTTTCAGTGAAAGAATAGGAGAAAGCTGACAAGTATAGAACTACATAGAGCTGAGTATGTCATTTCTATTAAGGATGATGTTATGGACTGTTTTTTAGTCTCTGAAGGCTAGAGCACAGAATGGTATTAGTCTAACACAGACTATGATTTAAATCGGATGCTGAGAAGAGAACCAAACCTGTATAGTAACACTAGAAAGTCCAATTTGTCAGATTAAGGAACATGAAACAGCAGACATAACAGAAACTTGGTGGAAAGAGAAACAGAAATCTGTTAGGCATCATTCAGTGGAATAAAATTAGCAACAACAATGATAAAATGAACAATGGCAGTTCGCCAGGATCAAATGGTATGCACGCGAGAGTTCCCGTTCTTCTGGTACTTGAAATACTTGGCAGATATGAAGGTACGTTTTAAACTGATCCCAGGTGAGATTCCAAGAAGTGCAGGGTCCATACACCTAATATCTCAACAGGGTGAATTAGTAGAGCCTATAATAAAATACATATTAATAAGCATATGTACAACTTGACCATATACTGAGGAAGAGTCAAAGTGGATTTTTGTAGGGAAATCCTGCCTCATAATCATACTGGAGTTTTTTGAACGCTTAGCACATGGGTAAAAGTATTCTGCCTGATATATCCTACCCCAGCTCTCACAAGGTTTCTGGCGCATTTGGTTAAATGATGAAACAGACATTAGGAATAAATACTTCTTGCAGTGTAACCACCAGTGAATTCTGCACAGATCTGTGCTGGGACTTGTGCAGTTCAAGATATTCATAGATGACCTAGAACAGCAAGTGATCAGTGAAGTGGCAAAGTTTACTGCTGCTAAGTTATTCAAGGCAGTAAAAATGAAGGCAGACTATGAGGAATTGCAAAAGGAGCTTAGGAAGCTGAATGAGTGGCCAGTAAAATGGCAGATGAAATTCAGTATAGATAAATGTCAAGCCCTGCATATGAGAATGAGCAGGCATTCACAGACAACATGATGGGCCTTGAACTGGTCATTATCACTCAGGAAAAAAAATCTCGGGTTAAAATAAATAGTTCTATGAAAATGTCTGCTCAGTAGTGGTTAAAAAGGCAAACCAAAGCTAAGAACTATTTAAAAACAGGGGAAGAAAATAATAAAACAAGGAACATCGTACCTCATTGGATAATTATCTGGCATCACCCCTCTCATATGTTTGAAACAGAATCTATGAAAACTGGAAAAGGTTCAGAGAAGGAGAACAAGGATTATCAAATGCATGGAACTGCTTCTCTGTATGAAAGAATGAAATAAGATAAGGTTTTCAGGCTTGGAAAAAAATGAAAGATGAAAGAATGAGCCTAAGATAGAGCTCTTTAAAAAAGAGTGCCTGGGAGAGGTTGGATGAGGATTGATAGCCCATTGTAAATATAAAATTATCCAAAATAAAAGGGGGGATAAATCAAGTTAGCAGGAGTCAATTTCAAAATAATTTTAGGGAAATAGTTCACACAGAAGAACTGTAGGCCGGTGGAACTGCTCCAAAGTATGTTAGAAACATTAAAAGGAACATGGGCTGAAGGAAGGGCTGGGAAAACTCACTAAATAGGAGTCCAAAGACATCTACTAAATGCATAGATACCATCTCTACCTCCAGAACTGAAAGTCATTGGAAAGAATATTATGCAGAATTGTCACAGGCACTTCTCAATTTTTTATTCTTCCTTAGATTTCCATTTATGACATGTTTTATTTTAGAAACAATAGAAACAGGCATTTTGTGTGACTCAGGATGGCCTTTACTGTACATATGCGCTGTTTTTGATTCTTCCAATTACAGGCATTGCCTACATCTACTGGTAAATAAAACAAGATTAAGGGTAGAGACCAAGAGACATGGCCTCACTCTTTATACATGCATTACAACTTCACTCTGATCCTTACATGACCTTAAAAACATAGTAATTTTTTATGTTTTCCTTTTCTATTCAGAGTTCCTAGCAATTTTTTTTACAAGCCTGTCTAAGTCTCATTTTCACAGAGTGAATTGAAAAGATGTCTGTATGCCCTCATTTATGATGCAAGTATGTTGAGGAGTGCGTTATGGTGTGAAGCCTGGTGAGGAGTGTGGGAGGTGGAGACAGCCACACCTGGTGCAGTGTTGACCGTTCTGCCTGTTGGAGTCAGTCCCAAAGATGCACAGTATGGTATCATTCTTACAAGTCACTTCAGATGCTCACAGACAAGTAGTGTAGCAGCAGGTGATGTGGACAGCAGCAGCCTGGTGCTTTAGCACCAGCCCTCTCACTACAGAGACAGATGATGTGTGGTCTAACAGAAATAGACAGTGGCAGGCACACTGCTTTTTCCTGATACCAAGCTTATAATTGAGTGATAAATGGTGCCTGACCCAGAAAGGATTTGGATGTCCCAGCAAGGAATTTGATTACTCAGATAATTTTGCTATGTACTATTATTTTGTAAGCAGAGTCCATACTGTGTCCATGGAGAGAGACATAGGCTTCTTGTACACCAATTGTTCCTGGAGAGCTGCTTAATACAAGATTTTATTTCCACCTCAGGGATAGCATTAACCTTCATAGGTGTGGACTATATACATAGCAAGAATAATAATTATGAAAAATGATTTCTCTTCATATTTACTATCCATCTTATCTCTTAGTTCTTAAGCCACTACTCATTATTCAAGGCTGCTAAATCGAAAGGTTCTGAAAGTCAGAATGCCTCTAATACCTCTGCTTTTTTTGGGGAAAAATCACTGCTTTTACCAATATTTCACCATTTATGCCTCTAACACTACCTAATTACTGGTCTTTTCCATTTCAGATTGCTGTTCATGTCAGGTGCGTTTGAACACTTTAACAGAACCGCATCATGTTTTCCTAGTACTAATAAACTAGACTGTAGTTTCAGGCTAACTGGTGCTTTATTCTTACACAGAGAGAAAGAATCCAGATACGCATGATTTAAACTAAATATTTTTATGTTTAGCCAGCACTGTGATCTTCAAAAGCAAATACCAAACCCTGGAAAAGTTTTCAGTGAAGAGACGCAGTATTTCCTTCTCCTGCTATTTATTGATACACTTGGTACTTGAGTACTTAACAGTAGCCTTTATTTCCTTTAGTGGCTGCATTTTTCAGGATTTGAGATTTCTTCTTAGGCATGCATCATTCTTGTTAAACTTGGTAAAACAATTTTCTTCAACCAAAAGGGCACTGTTCCCTAGATTGTCATCAACAGATATTAAACGTGTTTATAAAGGCATACTTTCTTCTTTTAAAAACATCTTATAGACTGTTGTTAGTTACAGGTTGTCTGCAGAGAAGTTACACATAGGAACTGTAGAAATTTTTGCTGACTTTTTTTCTTGCTTCCATAAAGCTGAGAATGTTCTGCAGGATGATCACAGTTCTGCTCCACAGTTAGAAACGCTGAGCTAAATCTACTTCATAGTCTTTTACTGGTTAGGACTTAGTGGAAGATCCATATAATAATTCACTTGAATTAGTGTATTTCACTGACTAAAGACTAGAAAACAATTCTCCTCCAAAGTTATTATATTGATGTGACTTAACAAAATAGCGTGGTTAATACTGTAATAAATTCTACCAAAAGAAATAATCATTTGCTACTTATGTCAAGCTAAAAGAGTAATTTATTAACATTAAATGCTGATGAATCATTATCTATCTAGTTAATTTGTCTAAAAATTGTTAATTTATTTGGCTTTTTGATCTTTTTAATTGACCAAACTATGGGGGATAAAAGAAAAGGAAACCTTTTCATAAGTCACTAATTCATTTTATATTGTTTTTGTACTAATTGTCATGAAAACATTCATGAATGTAAGCATGCAGTAATATAATATCTTGCATTTTATGGGAATGCCTCAAAATTTTATCATTAATCACCGTGTCCTTTACACATGATAATAATTTAAAAAAGAGAATGAAAGGTAGGGTTTTCAGTGATCAGAGAAACTTGGATAAGGCCTAGTTTGAACCTAGAAAGGACTGATCATTTCAGGGATTAGGTCAGCCTGAACCTACACTATCACTTAGGATTTTCAAGAAAGTCATTCACTTCAAGTTATATTTTTTCATAAGAATAGGTTTCTGTCTAAGAATAGTCACAAAGATGTTGGGGGAGGGGGCAGGGGAGGGTTGGGGTTTTTTGTGTTGTTTTTGTTTTGTTTTGGTTTTAATCCAAAACATGTGCAAATGCTCTTTTACACCTACATCCAGTTTCCATATAGATCTGACTTCAGCAGTGAAAGCAAAACAAGGAAGGGAAAGACTATGTTTGGCAGAAAATCAGAGCCACTTACCTTTGAGTAGCAATCCATGTTCGAATTCAATCATCTGATCTCAAAACTGCATGACCATAAAACTATAGAAGGCATTTGATCTGAATGGAATCCTGGACCCATACAGGGGGGTTGGAACCGTTCTATGATTCTATGATTCTATGATTCTATGATTCAGTTCAGTACTGGAGCATACACCTACATTTCTCTTAATCATGTGTATAAAGTTTTGTTTGCTGAATATTTAGTGAATGCAGTGTGGGTTTTGTACAGACAGAACCTAAATCTTTATAGTATATCCATATTTTTTGGTGGATAAAGTTTGCTACCCTTTGACTTATTTCATGACTCTACAAATGTAGAGCCTTGGTGCCTCTACACTGTTAGACAGAGAGTGGTCCATAACATGGTGAAAGATGAGATACAAATATCTCTGTGGTACTGCAATTCTAAATTTATGGCATGACAGGTGACAACAAAATTACTGGTGACCACTGATGTTAAAACATATGATATCACTGTTACTGATCTTGTACCCTGTTCCTTTGCATGTCCTGTCCAAATTGTTACCATCTTTGCCATCTATCATTGCAACATCCTCTGCCTTCCTCTCTGTTATTTTTTTTCTAGAATAGCCTCGGAGTTGTCTGCACAGCCACCCCACTGCTGCTGCACAGCAGCACTCTTTAATGAAGAAAGATCATAATCTTTCTACTGCCCAGTAGTGACTTTTCCACTCTCAAGAAGATTGTTGAAACATAAGATAACAGCAATATGTGGAAGATAGTTCAGGAAACCTTCTATTGTGCCAAGTTGCATTGTAGTACTTTCCAGGTGAGTTTAAAGCACAAGGTCAAACTCACATTATCACCTTATCAAGTCCTCCATAAATGTCAGTGCCTCATTGCTCAACACCTGCAATAATATTGCAGAATTATTTATGGTATCAATTTTTAGAAGATCTCAGTATTTTTTTTTAATGAGCTGTTTGGGTCCACTGAATAGGTGGAACATGGTAAGTTGAGTGTCTGAAGGTGAGTGTGAAAATGTTCCTTTAAATAATGCAGAAACAAAATGAATGCAGGATCAGAACCCATACTTGTGGACACTTACAGATCAGATGTACTACTACCCATATTTTATTTTGTTTTTATCTGCTTAAGTTATATTACAGAAAACCTGCCTGACTGAGATAAAGTAGTGAAGTATATTGCAGAATCATACTGCTGTTATTGCTGTTTCTTACTTCGTAGAAATCCTAAAAGAAAGAGTTAAGTCCTTTGAGTCATATAGAAACACATTGTAATTTAATATATACCTCTATCTCATAGTGAAATGCCAAAAAAACCCAACCAAACAAAACAACCCAGAAACAAAACATCTCAGATTGCCAGCAGAATTCAGATGAAACCTGTGGAACTTTAATGATACCTGCTGAAGTAGCTGAAGGTTAACCTAATAATGTATAACAAAATAAAGGAGCATTTTTCTTCTACTAACAAGAAAACTATGAAGAGTTTTGCTACAACACTCTCAAGACACCTAATTTTTTAACTAGTTCAAAAATAATTTACAGTGAATAATTTGCTGTTTCAAAGGCTGCATGTGTGAATGTCAAAACATCCACTGATAATAAACTTGGTTGTGTTAAAGGTATACAGACTGTTTACCTTTACTAGCATATGAATAATTCATAAGTGATCAAGAACTTTTCAAAAATCAGTTTATGGATCACAGATTTCAATATTTTCAAAAAATTTGTGCATTCTATACGGATTGACTCTGTGTTCTGCAAACTGCTCTTCCAAAGCTTAAAGGTGTTCTGAAGGACTCCACATAAAGTATATATAATGACAGCAAAACCCTGGTATGAAATTATGGCCTTTACTAAGCTTTCTATGCTTCACTTGTGCTCAGAATTCACAGGATTTACATAGAACAAAATGTCCAATGCATCAAGTTCATTTCAGTTTTGAAGGTTTACTGCTGCCTGAAATTCATGACTATAACCAGATGCTTCCCACTTCTCTCAGCACTGCAGCTGGGGTGTCTAGCTACCAGAAGCAGCCAAAATCCAAGGTTAGTAATTCATATGAAAATTAGTTGTCTTTGCGGTTGTCTTTGTTTCAATTTGAATCAAACAAAAAGCAGAAATTTTTCAACATTTCCTGTAATTCCAGATGGAATACTTTAATTAGTCACCAGAATTAAAATAATTTCAGCAAATAAGCGCATCAAGCAATTTTTAGCAATCCAGAAGCTAAAAAAAACCTAGTAAATGTGAATTTCCCTGGGTATATATGAAGTTATCTGGGATATTGGCTCTAGAGTAACCTTCCAGCATGACAGTCCAGAGCAATAGACGTGGGGAAAAAAAAATATGGCAAGCTTAGTAGCAACTGATATGTAAGGTCCTACCATTTTGGCAAAGAGACTGAAATTTTTCCCATCCTCGCCCACCCTTTGACAAGAGAGTCTCCCACAGCTGCCTTACATTACTGCAGCCTATCTCCCACTTTGTTCCCCCTTCTAACTGCTGGTGAGTAGAAACGAGGTTTCTCTTTGATCTGCATCCCACTGCAACTGAGACACAAATTAACGCTAAAGACAGCACACTGAACGGCTTGTGCGTTTTGTGACCTAACAACACGGTTTATGTCCAAAACCTTAAGATGTTCCCTATCACAACATGATCTAACACATTTCTTCATGTAGCAGTAAGGAATGTGCTTAAGAGTTCTGCAGAAGAAACCTGGGAACTAAGACATATGGCTTTGTGAGTTTCAAAGGCCCCTGGAGTTGCAGGCTCTGCAGCTAGTGGGTACTGCACATAACATCTGTGTCTCAGACACATGAATCCTGACATCTTGGTGACTATCTGGTTTCAAACTAGAAGAGCTGAGTATGGCAAAAGCTCTTCAAACCTGAAGGATTTTGATTAAAAAAAGAAAAAAAAAAATTAAAAAGAAAAAGAAACTCTGACATGTTTTGAGACACAAATGCAGAAGGTTGCAAAGGTTGCTCACTCACTCCAACTGTGCTCCAGCCTTATGGGTGTTAAACTTGGAAGATGTATCTCCGTTTTAGCATTCAAATCTACCATGCTAACAGACTGTGGAGGAGTGGAGTTATTTTCACAGGCAGACTTATATTACTTATTTACACAGCAGCGAGGCAGATTGATGTCCTGCTAGATCCAGAGAGAACAAAGAGAAAGACCCTTCCCCCTCCTATTACTTATATCAGAAAATTTCCTATCAGTTCTACTTGCTATTCGTGGGGTTTATCTCTGTACATTGTGTGAAATATGTAGGAGAAAGGACAAAAGTACTTTTCTCAGTGAGCAGTTCTTCAGTTAATTTAGGAATTCATTACAGTTGTACACAAGTACATTACTTAGCTGTATAAGTACTACTACAGTGTTAATTTAGGACAAGTTATTGTGGATGATATTGCTCAATATGATTTTATTTTTCAGATTTATGCTTATTGCTAAGAACTCTCCATAACTTTTCTTATGTTAATAAATTACAGAGAAATGGTGTTGGAGTGGTACTGGAATTGCTTAGTAATTTCTGAGAGAGCATATTTTTCCCTTTTATTTTTTTGGGTGGGGCATGAACTGAAAAAAAGTATTTAATGGATTTTAACATGATGACAGATGACCTGTCACTCATCTTTGATCATTACTTTAGCCTTAACAACATAAAGTGACAATTCTGCTTCAAATGATCATTATGATTGTATACAGTAACCTTTTTGTCAATATCAAACATGATCCAAGACCTAATAACTGTAAGAGCAGTGGCTCTTGAATCTCTTACTCTTCAACACTTTGGCACAATATCATAAGTCTTTTTTTTATTATTCCCTCTATGTAGCAGTCTATTTAGTGACATGAGCTGGATGAGATTTCAAGAGGAAAGGCTGTAAAAGATATCCTTTATGCAGAGGAAATGTTAGAGCTTGCTGTGATTTTTTATAGTAAATAGTAAGTAAGTACTGTCACTCTCACTTCATGTCATATTATATGTAGTAGAAGTGAGGAAATAAGAAATGGCAAGTCAAGGAACTGATTGCAGCAGAAGTTTGAATTCTGAAAAGCCACACTTTTTCATCCATACTGAGAAAATCGGGGCTGTTCAGCCTGGAGAAGAGAAGGCTCCATGGTGACCTCATAGCAGCCTTCCAATACGTGAAGGGGGACTACAAGGATACTGAAGAGGGGCTCTTCATCAGGGACTGTAGCGATAGGACAAGGGGTAGTGAGAAGGAATACTAGTCCTGAAATCAGTGCAGGAATTACAAACTGAATTATGTGTAACGCAGCATACACTTCCTCGGGAAGTATTTAACACAAATTTGAAATGCACTTTATTCTAAAAATAGCAATTTGTAGTTTTCAAGCTACTCTATTTAACTACAAATTGTCTCTGAAATGTATAGATTTCTGAGAAAAGCAGTGCTTTTTCCTCTCTGGTGCATATTCAAAGTGAACTAGAGCAAATATTTTATAGAAGCCAACTTTTCAATTAGAGCCTTATATTTTAACTGGTTTGTCAATTTACCTTACTGTACTTTTCATTTGTAGTTACTGCTCAATTGATTCCTATTCCCATTTATGTAACTTAAAAAACTGCACATTCATACAGCATGTTAATGTGGTTTCTTCTTCGTGCATCCAGCCCAAAGACACTGAGAGCAGGGCAGTCAACGTTATGAATGGTTTGTCCAACTGGAATTTAAGCATTGTTTCAGCAATTGATTTTAGAGTGAATTCTGTGTTGGTTGCAACAGCCTCTTTTAAGGGAAACTTTATGTTGTTTTGTGTAAAATATATATATTAGCATAAATTCTAGACCCTTAAGATTGTGCTTAAGATTACCCCATACTAATTCATAGTCTACTATTGTGATAAGTAGTAGTTTGTTTGTAAGTATTCACATAAATGTATGTAAGCTACTAGTAAAGCCAAGTGTTTTACTTTGAATGTATAATTATTACAATTACTAGATATTACATTATAAAAATTATTAAGAATATGCTTGCTGTATCAAAAAATGTGTTAGGACATTAGGACATGTTAGATCCTTTTTTTCAGACATTCTGTTAGAAATCTGTGCTATTTTATATGATTATTTTTGTTTCCTCTGTAACAAGGGATATGAATATCCACAAAGAAAGTTTAAACAGAACACAAAAAAAGTAAATAAAATAAAAAGGAAATATGTCATTCTAATGTTCAGCCCCAGCCATGCTATGTCTTAGAGGTATTCTTAAATAAGATAGGGGAAACAGAGAGCACTGAGAATTTAAGAACAGGGTCAGCATGTTGTCAGAGATTTTAGGTAAAGACTTCTTTTCCTCCTGCTCAAGTTACTTTAATTAGCGAACCATATGCCAGTATTATTATTAGGTAGTATCAGCAGGGCTCGCAGCTATACAGAAGCTGGACTAAGTAAAGCTACTAGATGGGATTTGGCATCCTCAAAGAATAGCTGATTCTGTCATATATATACCCGTTTATCAGTTTTAGCCTCCATCAGGATCTAAGAATCCCAACTCCCAGGATTGCCAGGTATGAATTCTCCCTCTCTTTTGGAGCTGTTTTCTTATCTGACATAAGGGGAGAGAGAGCTTGGTGTCATCTTCTATTTAGCCAATAGATGATCAGCTAAATGTAGTTGCTCATGCATACTTCCTGTGCCCAAAGTATAGCGAGCCCACAATGTTTCTAGTGCAGGGTAGTACAGTACCTATAAATACATTTAAAGCCAAAATTCTTTATTACTTTGCTGCAAGCTGTCCCACTCTGAGTAATTAAATGTTAGCCTAGACAGAGATAGACAGAAAACAGTTTTATTTTAGGGCTCAGTTGTAAAATAGGCAATTTCTAGAACTTTAAAGGCAAAAGAGAGGTTTCCAGTGGTTGTTTTGGAGTTGGGTTTGTTTGGGTTTTTTTGTTTTGCTTGGTTTTTTTGGTGTGGGTGGGTTGGTTTTTTTTTCTTTATCTGAGTCTCCCAGAAAACTGTCCAGTGCTGGAATCTTTAAGTAAAAGAAGATGGTAGTATCACACTATTTGAAGTATTTTAGGACCAAATAAATAGTCTGAATTAATCCCTACCTGGAAGATAAACAAGGTATTGACTAGCAGGGAGAGAAAAGTGGTGAAGCAGATGACACGTATAACATGATAGGTACACACAATACGTCATGGTCTTGTGTAGGACTAAATACGTTACTAATAGCAATAAGCACCATAATAAATATCATAAATGTCTGTTCTGTTATGTTGAAACGTGTCTTGAAAGCTGTTGCTTGGGTCCTGCCTCTGAACATGTGGGACTTAAGGATGGTAGACAAGTGGAGCTGTTTATAAAGGAGTTCATGTTTCCTCCAATTTCCAATAGAGTAATCAGATTTTTGTTCAGAAAAACTAAATGAAGACATAGTGGAAGTGAGGACTTCAAAAACAGAGTGCAAACTGAGGCTCTGGTGTCTTGAAAATATAGTTTTGGGTACCGGATATTGAAAGCAGAAAAATTGCAGAGAACATACATTGAAACAAGCAAAATCTAGAATATTTTGTCACCACTTGCTTGCTACTCCATGTAGATGTGAATAATTGGCATTTTCCAAGGAATCACTATTCATTGTATTTCTACATTTTCTTTTCAAGGGTAAGAAAGAGAGAAATGTGCATATTTTATCTCTTTCTAAATACACCACGCTGTTTCTCTCATTTTTAATGTATGTCACCAAAATGTTCTGCTTCCTGTTAACACCTTTTTTTTTTCCTATTTGAAATGTATACGAAGTTTTACATAACTTTTTCCTGTATAAGTTTAATTTTATATTAAGGTATGCAGATCATTTATGATCTACATAGAACAATATTTCAAATGGATTTTTTAGCTATCCATTTTTTGATATCTTTTTCACAAGTGCTGTATCTCTCTTTTATTAAATACTGTTGCATTTGACCCTGTTTCTAAGCTTTTCCATTTCCTTCTAACATAGTTAGCCACGAACTCAGCCTTTGCTGTATAGGAACTGTATCGCCAAAGCTGAAAACCATGCTGAGAATTTGATGGAGTGGGAAGAGTGAAAGACTGAGCTATATGTCTTAAGCCTGCTTAACCCAGTGGAAACATCAGTGATAATCACTATTAGGTGCGCTCTCCTCACGCCTCTGGTAGCTGGTGGAATTCTGTTCTACTGCTGGAACTCCTTCTGCAGTTCTTTATAACCAATGATAAGAAAGCTACCTCATTTCCAACTGGAATAAGGTGTGTGGGGGGTTGTTTTGGTTTGGTTTTACTTTTTTTGTTAGAAAGTTCATGAAGTGAATTTCAGACATATTGTGTGGGCATATCTGCTACACAAAAATAGGTTAGACACATAAAATGTGATGTTAATTAGATCTGGATATGACAAATGTTTAGTTGCACTTACATACAATGAGGGTAGTCATGCTGGCTGATAGAGACTTCTCCTGAGGTGATGGACATTGTTTAAGCCAGGTGGAGCTATTGCAATATCTGAAAATTTCAAGTTCTTCAGTTTCCAGTAACATTCATGTTTCTAATAGGAAGCAAGATCAATAACTTTTTCACAGAAGGCATTCACTGTAGAACTAAACTTAATTACTGAAAAGATAATAATTACAGACAATCTTATTTGTATTCTGGACAGCTAATCGGAAAAATCATGATAAAGGTCAAGATTGCTTTCTTGTTCCTTGATTATTTTAAAGGCTCTGGCTGGGACTTGCAGATATATGGGATACATTTTAGCTAGTAGTATCTGTACCTTATTCTGCATTGTATCAGTTATGATACTAAATCTAGTAATTTCCCTTCCTTTCCTCTCTCTCTCCCTTCCTTCTTTCTTTCCTTCTTCATTTCCCCACTCCCTTGCTGCCTTCCCTCTTACTTTCCTCTCCTTTCTCCACTCTCCCTCCCTTTGCCCCTTCCCTCATTCATTAATTGCCTTCCCTTTAGGATTCCCATAGAGCATTTTAAATATACTTTCCTATAGAGCTTTAATTTAATATATGCATTCTATGCATTGTATAGATTTGCTTGTCCAATAAATGGTCTTTCTGTTCTTCTGTTACTGGTGATGTGTGGAAAGAAGTGAGTGCCTTTCCTTGTGCCTACTCAAGTTGAAGAACACTGAACTGGAAAGAATTTTCAATTTCTTTTGCCATTAGCAGTAATCACATTTGCAAATAAAAGCTCACTGAAAATCATCAACTTACTAGGTATTCAGTTGGTTTATGTTGACCTCCAGCTCCTATCTTTAGATCTACATATATCAAAGAATGCCAGCTACAAGTACTTTTCCTCCAGAAAGGAGATAATGATTTGCCTGTAAAAGTTATTTAGCAGGCCTAACCATCTCAGTAAATTTAGCTTTCCTTGAGAGGAATTGTCAGTTTCAGTCATATAATTTGAGACACTCAGATATAGAGTCCAATCTTTTTTTTTTCTTTTTTTTTTTTCCTGCTACAATGCCAATAAATGGCTACTGTTTAATAATTAGGTACTTGCTCTTAACATGAGTGAAGGAAAGATAAAGGTGAAGTAGACAGAGACTTCTGATGTGAGATTTAAATCTGAAAAAATCCTTGCTTGGAGGTATGAAGAAAGTGCTTGTCCTTTACATTTCTATTTAACATAAATTCAGGAGTTCTGGAGGAAGCTCCTTTGCAGAAAAAGTCTTGACTTCAGAAATAGGAGGAAATTTAAACTCTAATTTTGAGTAGTAGTGTCTTTTTTCAGCTGGTCCCCATAGCCTCCAAAACCTTGATATGAAAATTGATATAGACTGAATCTTACATAATATTGTAAACAAAATATGAACAATAAATAGGACAAGAAGCAAAAAAATAAACAAATATGTTTAGGCCTTATATAGATTTTAACACCTCATCTTCAATTGATTTGATGGAGACTGAAAGGAGCAGTGCCCTCTAAAGAGGCACTATTGTTGCTGTTCTGAAATAGAAATAATGAATTGTCTACTGTACTAATTGTGTAATTCGTGCTGTTTCATTGACTTTCCCATTGCCAGCATGCTTCTGGACATTGCTTTAGCACATTGAATCAGTGCTACCACAGGTGGTTTTTAACATTTTAAATTAGTTTTCTGCATTAAGGCCAAATGCAAGGTCTTGCACCTGGGTTGAGGTAATCCCAAGCACACCTACAGGCTGGATGGAGAATGGATTGAGAGCAGCCCTGAGGAGACGGACTTGGTTGATAAGAATCTCAGCATAAACCAGCAGTGTGCGCTTGCATCCGAGAAAGCCAACTGTATGCTGGGCTGCATCAGAAGGAGCGTGGCCAGCAGATCAAGGGAGGTGATCCTGCCCCTCTGCTCTGCTTTTGTGAGACCTCACCTGCAGTACTGTGTTCAGCTCTGGGGCACCCCACATGATGGATATGGACCTGCTTGAGCAAGTCCAGAGGAAGCCACGAAGAGGGCTGGAGCACCTCTCTTACGAAGACAGGCTCAGAGAGTTGGGCTTGTTCAGCCTGGAGATGAGAAGGCTCAAGGGAGACCTTATAGCAGTCTTCCAATACCTAAAGGGGGCAAAAAAGAAATCTGGAGAGGTGCTGTTTACAGGGACATGTAGTAACAGGACAAGGAGGAATGGCTTTAAGCTGATAAGAGGGTAGATTTTGATTAGATATTAGGAGAAATTTCTTCACCATGATAGCGGTGAGACTGTTGCACAGGTTGCTTAGAGAAGCTGTGGCTGCCCCATCCCTGGAAGTGTTCAGGGCCAGGTTGGATGGGACTTTGAGCAACCTCGTCTAGTGAAAGGTGTCCCTGCCGGTGGCAGAGGGATTGGAATTAGATGATCTTTCAAGTCCTTTCCAACCCAAACCATTCTATGATATTCACCTGCCATTCCCAAAAGGGCATCAGGAGGTTAAAGCAGTAGACATAGTATTGTTTAGAGCATGCCTGCATCCTACAGTGTATGCTGAAGCCAGAGCTACATAGATACTACCTCATCACTTGGGTCAGCTGTGTCCTCCACTGCAGGGTGTCACTTCAAGGCTGTACTCTAGCACAACATGCAAACATCAGCTCTGTTACCAGGCTAGGTAATAAGACATGAATTCCTGAAGAGCAGAAGGTAGTAGTTGGAACAATGACTGCAGAATTGCTGGGTTATATAGCTAGCCTTGCCTCTTACTTTTTATAGACTTTTTCAGAAGCCACTTTATCACTACTGACACAAGTTTATTTATTTACAAAATAAAATTAATGATTCTTTAAATCATTCCAATAAGGTAAGTCTCCATGTTATTTTCAAACCTTTTTCATTATTGATTACCTTACATAAATGACAGCAGTGACAATTAGTTTTTAACAGCTTAATTCTGTGGAGTATGTAGTTGGTTTTCCCACCATGTAGTTGGTTGTGTGGGTATTTTTAACTGAACTTAATTTGTTTGTGAGACATGAAGGGGGCCTATAAGGATGCTGGGGAGGGACTCTTCATTAGGGACTGTAGTGGTAGGAGAAGGGGTAATGGCTTCAAACTTGAACAGGCGAAGTTTAGATTAGATATAAGGAAGAAGTTCTTTACAGTGAGGGTGGTGAGGCACTGGAATGGGTTGCCCAAGGAAGTTGTGAATGCTCCATCCCTGGCGGTGTTCAAGGCCAGGTTGGACAGAGCCTTGGATCACATGGTTTAGTACAAGGTGTCCCTGCCCATGGCAGGGGGATTGGAACTAGATGATCTGAAGGTCCTTTCCAACCCTAATAATTCTATGATTCTATGATAAAATAATAACTGCAGAGGTCTGCACAAGGAAAAACAGTATTTTACAAGCTGGCAATTGATTTATCAGAATTTGAGCATTTATTCAAATTGGCTATCAAATGTTCTTCTGGTTACTTAATATATTTAGTTAAAAAATGGCATCATGATATTCTGTAAATTATTGTAACATAAAAATATTTAATATCATATTTGTCTATTATAGAGACAAGCAATATTTTGTACTCTACCAATCAAAATGATGCTTTAAAAAGTAAATAATGAGATTCAGTGAAGTTAAGGCCAACAAATAAAATCACCATAATTAAATCTTTCCCTGAAGTTTTGATAGATTAGAGTTTTTCAATATTTTTTGAACTACCATCACAAATAAACAAAGGTGAGATACAGTGAGCTTGTACAATGAAAGTTTTCAGCCGGAGTTTTGGAAGAAGTTGAGTTTCAAAGTGTTTCTGCTCAAACACAAGATTTTCTGAGTTATTTAGGTCAGACATTTGTTTCTAAACATTAAAAGATTTGGAAGTATTTCATTGCAACCAGCTTTTCAAAAAATAAGTGCAGTCTCTGTGAGAAGACTTGTGCTTCTTTAAACAAAAAGAAACTCTAAATTATCCTAGATGTTCTCTGATCAAGTGTACTTTTGAGTGAACTGTTGCTTACCTGTGATTAAGGTTAGTTGCTCATTAGTAATATATACTACAAATGAGTATATTAAAACTACATATACAATGCGAAGTTAAAACTTCCCTATAAGATATACTGATAGAAACATCCTACGTATTGTTAATATTAATAATCATCTTTTAAATCATGTTTTGACTGTTGAAACATCCTACGTATTGTTAATATTAATAATCATATTTTAAATCATGTTTTGACTGTTATGTTATTTTCATAGCCTTTTGTTGGCAACTGCTCAGGAGTTTGTTTAACTTCTAAAATCGTGTGATGTATTTATCTTAGCGTCATATCATAGAATGGTTTTGGTTGGAAGGGACCTAAAAGATCATCTAGTTCCAAACCTCCTGCCATGGTTTGTGAAAACCAACCCCACTCATCACTGGTCTCCACTTCGATATCGAGTTATTGACCACAACTCTGAGTGTGACTGTCCAGCCAATTCCTTATCCACCAAGTGGTCCATCCATCAAATCCATGCCTCTCCATTTCAGAGACAAGAGTGTCATGCAGGACAGCATCAAATGCTTTGCACAAGTGTAAATAGATGACATTGGTTGCTCTTCCCTTATCCATTGGTTGCTCAACCCTGTAACCCTGTTGTAAAAGGCCACCAAATTTGCCAGGCATGATTTGCCTTTAGTGAAGCCAAGTTGACCCACCAATCACCTCCTTACTTTCCATGTGTCTTAGCATAGTTTCCAGGAGGATATGATCAATGATCTTGCCAGGCACAGAGGTGAGGCTGGGTGGCCTGTAGTTCCCTGGTTTTCCTTTTTACCCTTTTTAAAATGGGGGTTATGTTTCCCCTTTCACTGGACTACCACGAATTCTCAAATAAGATGGAGAGTGGAGTAGTCACTTCATCTGCCAGTTCTCTCAGCACCCATGGGTGCATTTCATAAGGTCCCAGAGACTTGTGCATCTTCAGGTTCCTTAGATGAACTTGAACCTGATCACCTTAGCAAGTGATACAACTGTAAATGTGTTCTTTACTTTACATTCACTATTATTATCGTCATTTTTCAGTCGTGCTGTTAAAAATTGTAACTAATGCCTTTTAGCTTCATACTAATGCTTGCAGACAGTGTTTAACAAATATAAATCTCTTTCGAACACAGATAGGCATCTGATGTTAGGTTTTGTGCAGCCACATCTCTTACTGATTGAAACTACAAGTAAAGACATGCCTGTTGTATCATTGTTGCATTGAATGAATGCTAAATTTACTCCTCAAAAATATTTTTGAAGTTAACAAAATGATTTTGTGCTGTCAAATTTGTTACTAACCAATTCCTTTTGAAGAAAAAGAAGGATGTGTCCTAATACCTGACTATAAGCCAAATAAGTATTCTAGGCTGTGTGCAAAAATACATCTAAAAAAGGCTGAGAATTCTTTTATCTTCCCAAGACAAGAGAAACTGTTTAAACAGGGAAATCTTTTTTTTTTTTTTTCATTGCCTCTAAGAAATTTTTTATTAGAAAACCCTGGCATTTTACATGCACTGATTTCTGTTTGAGGGAAAATTGTTTTGATTTCATTTTCTTGCCAGAGGTGGGAGAAAAGGAAAGCTAATTTATATTCATCAGGAAACATTAATATATAAGTTTTATTCTCACTGTTGATTTCAAGTGTCAGTGCAGCTGCACTTAATGCAAAGTTACATTTACACCTTAGAAATTCTGTATTAGCAAATCCATGTGAAGATTCCAATACTGCAGAATTGCTACTTAGGTAAGTTTTTATAGAAGTAGTTACCTGCAGTATTATCATGAAAAGTATAGCAAACATTTGCGTGGGAAAGAAATGGTTTTATAGAGTCTTGGCATATAGCACAGAAAAAGTCTTTCTAGACTCAGTTTGGCTTTAAAAGACTAGATTCTCTTTTTAAAAAAAAAAAGTATAAAATAAATGTTTTCTTGTATGTATAACGAAGTTTGCAGTGAAGATTTCTATGAGAGTTGAAGCACGTTGCTTAGTCCTTGATATGTTTATATTCAAAACTAGCGGTCATTTTTGCATGTACATTTTAAGCCCAGGATCAGTTTAGAGACAGTTTAGATTTGTTATAGTGCCTATGTAAGAAATTTGTTTCTAAGCAACATCTCCCAAAGAGTGTCCCATATTTGTAGTGTTTCTGCTTTCCTGTCAGTCTTATTCAGTCCCAAAACATTATGACCAAATTAACTACTATTGACAAGATACCTTTGTGTATTTTAATCCACTAGACTGAATCCATAGTGATCTACTGGCAATAGAACCAGTAGGCATAAAATTACAAAAAGTATCTTTTCATGTTCTGAGCATGAAAAAAACTTATTTTAATTGATAGCATTCTAGAGGCAGATACATATCTCTGTGTAATGTTTATGAAAGTTGAGAATGCACTTTTATATCAAGAATATATACTTTAGATATGAAAAACAGTGCAAATAATATTTTGCATAAATATTCTTGAAAATATTAATTAAATTTACAGGTTTTTCCTCGTGGTAAAATGGTTTATAGCCTGATTATGTGAGAATATTTACAGATAATTCCATATCTCTTTACTGACATTTTTAAAGCATCTTCTCCAAAAGGTTAATTATATTCTAAGAACTTTTTAAGATTTCTGCCACCTTTTCTTGTTTTTTTTTTAACAGAATCTACTTGGAATAGTCCCCCTAAAACTGGAATCATCATAGAATAAAGAACTTTATGAATTTTGAATGAAATCTAAGTTATGATGTAACTTACTGTGGGAATGTTATTTGCACTCTTACAAATCTGGAGAAGAACCTACATACCCCTTCTTCCTGATGAAGCATATGAATTTACTCTTATTTATATTTGTTAAGTACAAGTTTTCCTGTAGAGATCTACATCTCTACATCAACAGTCTGTCTTAGACTTGGTAATTGCAAATCTCATGTATTTTTGTGTCAGCACAACAGTGTATTTCCTCCATTGTCAGGGTATGGATCTGAAACATACTCAGATAAAAGAATATTATCCCATAAATATTTTCTTTCTTTTAAGGAAATAGGAAGAATAGGAAGAAGAACAAGGAAAATCAATGTGTTGTTAGGAAGAAATAAGAACTACAAGTTTCAAACCTACAATAGGTTCAAACCATATTTTTTTTTCTAGTTTTTTTTTCTTTTTCTCTGATGTGACTTCAAAAAAAACAGTGTTCAACTTTTAGAATTATGCTTTAAATTTTGGTGTTCATATTAAGACAGTAAGCTTGCTCATAGTTTTTGAAATTAAGGCATTCTGTGTTTCAAAAGCAGTATCATCTTGAAGTATGAAATCCTTTGGAAGTATTCTGGTGATTTGGATGTATTAGGAATATTGCAGTTTACTGTATTAAAAAATAATGACATTGACACTTCTCTTTACTGCTAAATAACTACTAAATTTCAAATAAAAATTCCTGGTAATTCTTCAGTCCTTTTTCCAGTAGGAAAAGGTAAGAAAGATATGTTTCTATATAATGAGAAATATATGTAAAATCAGAAGACAAGAATGTGACGGTAAATTTTGCATGTCTATATGTGTGTATATATTAATGCACAAAACTGTCTAGAGGGCATTTGTCCCAAATGGATCACATTAAAAACAATGAAACCATCATTGAACAGTAACTTGGAAATTACAAAGAAACTTTCAAGAGAAGAAAGAGTCAGACAGAAAAGAAGTATTGAAATTTATAGCAGGGAGAAGAGTCCTCAGATTGTCCTCAGTGGTCAAAACCTTGTATGACATTGCTGGAAGACATCCCACCTACCCTGCCTTAGCAAGAGATGCCTTCCCATTGAATGCCATGAGCTGCTGCAAGGCTGTATTCTGCTACTTGCCTTTCTGACTCCCTTCTTCATCTCCATTATCTCATGGCCACTGCCACGAAGGCTGCCGTTGAGTATCACATCCCCAGCAAGTTCTTCCTTGGTAGGTATTAATGGCACTGTCAATCTTCTTGAGTGTTTACATCCCTCCATGTATTCCTCTAGGAGATGTCACAAGGGTTAAAACACCCCAGGAGAACCAGAGTTCATAAGTGATCCTGAATGAAACACCAATAAAGACAAGGAAAAACAAGCAAATAACTGGCTTTTTTTAAAGAGGTAATGACTAGAATTCCTTCAGGTTCAGTTCCAGCTCTGAATAGTTACTGATTTACTACTCCATCTCCAGTGTTTGGAGTACACATTTGGGCATTTGTTTCTGAGAATGTCAAACAAAAAAACCTAAAATCTTTCCTTAATTTTTAACCAGCTTTCTTCTGAGATCCCATAGCAAAAGTCATAGCACTCTTACAGACACCTAAAAAAATACATGTTATGCTCTCACCCTTTAAAGGCAAACACTGTGATGGCTCCCAAGAGGTTATATAGGCAGGCCTTGCTGAAGGGTGTGGACATTAAAACTGTGGACAGGTTATCTGGGCATCTCCAGGCATAACAAACTGGCTTGCTGAAAAAGCACTTGGTTCTGAGACAGTGAGCATATTATTGTTAAAAGCTTGAACTGAAGAAAATTACAGTAAAGAAAAACTGAAGAAAAACTAAGCTAAATAAAAAAGCTTTAACTCAGTATGAGAGACTGTTCTTGAGGCAGAATAGGAACAAAAGGGACAAGTAGGAATTGGTTTGAGAGGTATAAAAGTTATTTTTCTATTGCAGTTTACTTGTGGCATGTCTTTTAAGTTTCATCCCCTATTAGTATCATTGTTTCCTATATCCAGTACTTGGAAACCATTCTTCACTGTCATCACAAAGACTGAGTTTTTTGGAAGTTTTTTTGCTGGCTGACATTTCACTTGGACTCCTCACTGTGCTAGATAATCCAGAGTGATAGCTCTTGAGAAATGAGAAAAGTCTAATGATTCCACTAGGCAAGTAATGAAAAGCTTAGTTTCCAGAGGAAATTAAGCTAAGGCAAATAGGGACTGATCTGTTAAAAACAAAGCAGTGAGAGGACTTAAACTCCACTGGGAGCAGATTGTGAGCCTTTAGCAACAAAAATATTAGTAAACTTTTCCAAATGTTCGCCTAATATTTTCAAAGCCCACCATTCCCAAATATCTTCTTCCTCAGAATCAGGACAACAAGGCAACTGAAACTATAGAAGTTAAACTCAGGTGGGCCTACCTTAAATGAAAACCCCTTTATATTTTCTTTTTCCCTAGACAGAAGGGAGTCTTTCCTGCTCCTGCTAGTGCAGATGCTCTGGAGTTCCAGTTGCCTTTTAACAGTAAGCACTAAGCCTGGAAAGTGAGGGTCTCCAAACAGTGTAGTATGCATTCGCTTGAGTAAGAATAAGAATGAAACATGTGTTGTGCTCTGTTTCTCTTCCAAACTACATGAATTTCTCACTTTCTGTAAACTAGGTTGTTTTGACCTACCACAGGTGTGGAAGCCAGCTATGTCCCCCACAGAAAAAAAAAAAAATCTCACTGCGAGGATTTCCAATCTTTCTAAATCTACCCTGGAGATGGACTTTACCTGCCATGTTAATTGCTAATATTTTTGGATCAGAAATTGAGACATTCTGAGAAGTAATCATATCATATCATGTGTAGGCAATCAGATGGCTTTTTGCCAAATTACCTTGCATTGGTGGGTGTTTTGAATACATAAGGACTCTTCATGTGATTCTACCTAGTGAGAGAGGAAAAAGACTTCTGATGCACAGGAAAACAACCTGGGCAAGGTAGAAAATGCAGAAAGGCAGACTGTCAGATAATTAAGAAATAAATGAGAAAAGAAAGACAATGAATACTCTTTCAAGGAATGTCTGTGGCCAAAGGAAGTGACACCATGGTTTTTATTTAGACTCTTACTTGTCTTATGAGGAAAGGGATCCTTCAGTTTGTTGGAGGACTGAACCCATGGAGGTTGCTGAGGTACTCCTGCAGTCTGTCTTCAGATTGAATTAGTTGATGTCTACGTGTAAGGGAAGGGGAAAGGCACTGTTTGGTTAGGGAACAATGTCCCTTCTGCCTGTGTCTGCAAAGGCACTACCTCTGAAGTGTTGCTGAATTTGTTTGTTGTCTGCAGTACACCACCTATGAGCGTAGCCTTGAGGCAGCTGTGGAGAAGTTGCTCTGGTTTGTCAGGGTTGCTCTCAGCAGAGAGAAGCAGCCAAGGCCAGAAATCAAAGGCACTACAGCTATTTATGTGTTTCCAGTTAGCAAAAAAGAGATGCGTAACTAATAATGTTTCACAGAGGTCATGTAATAGATGGACTGGCTGGAAAATATTCTTAATAACAACAACAAAAAAAAGAGATTAAGAGGAAGGGGACTGAGAAATATTCCTCAAACACATCTGTGTTAATGACTCCTTGATTCAGCCTAACCCACTGGGATCTGGAATAAGGTGTTAGCACAGTTATTAATTAAGACTGTAGATATTGTCAAGATACTCTGAAATGCTGATTTTTTTTTTTTAATTGCAAGTTTAAAATTCTGCATGTTAAAAAGTGCATTTTAAGTGGGAAAATGTAAATCTGAAGAATTAATGGAAAAATGTATATAGGTAATTTATGTTTTAGCACTATACCCTACAATGACTACAAAACATTCTTTTTCATCTTCATCTCATTTAGGCTGTGAAAGACCTGTTGCTTAAACCAATATGAAAACTCTTTGCCCTTAGAGATGCATATTGATGAATATAGTAGCTCTATTTCTTCAAAAGATAAGAAACGTGCTATTGTGCTGCATTTTAATGGTGTGAAATATGAGGTGTTCACCCTGGAATTGATTATTGTGGATTGGATTTAGATATCCTGCAGAGAAGGTGATTTGAAAGTTAGATTAATTAAATGGACCCATGGTTGTCACCAAAGTTTGATTTTTATATTAAATCGGTTTTCTCCTCCCTTCTTTAGAATTTTATTTCAGCACTGTTCCTACACACTGAAAAATGGTGATATAAAAAAGAAAGCTGTTTATTTTCCCTTTGTCTAACATTTATTCTTTTACAGAAAATGCTTACAGTAAATGTAGAGATGTCTAATAACTGGAAGACTTGGTAAATTCATAGTATTTCCCAAGCAGTAGAGCACTGATTGTGGACTACTGATACCTTTGTTTGATTTCCAGATTTACAACTGGTCTGCCACTTAATCTTAGCCACAGTCCTACATTTGTCTGTTCTTCTGTCTTTGAAGTGGGAATAATGACACTGAGAATCTTTATAAAATGCTGTGGCATATACTGATAAGAAGAAATATAGTAGAGTTAGGCAGTATTTTTAAATATAATGCCATCAGAACCTCTCCTGCACAGCTAAAACTTCTCTGTTCCATCTTTGCTGTTGTAAGACTAACAAAGTAGTTGTCAACACCACAGGATCCTGACTCTTGGTTGTCCTGCACTCATGCACAGGGTTGTTAACAATCAGAGAATCAGGAAATAAGTGTTCAAGTTTTCTTCATATTTTTTTTGTTTTATTTTATACTGTCCCCTGAGATACTAAGAAAGCATTGTAAAACACTTTAAAAGCTACGTTTTTCCACCCATTCTCCCTAATGGACCAAACAATAGTCTTTTATATAGAAGCTTTGACCCTAAAAAAAGCAGTGCTTATTACAGAACCAACAAACTACATTTGGGAATAATTTTTAACTCATGGTAGCCCTAGAGAGTTCTATATAACATGAACCTACACAAGTTCCAGTTTGAACTCTTTCAATCAAATTAACTAATACATTTATTACAGACCTCATTAATCCAACACTTAATTTAAGCAAAGAACCATGGTTCTTTGCTTACAACTGATCTGCCAGTTAATCTTAGCCACAGGTTTAGACCATACCAGGAGGATGATAGTGACTTTTGAGATTTATAGCAATTTCCAGTATAAAAATCCTTTGTAAAATGCTCATGTGACCATTCCTTTTAGGAGAATATTGGTACTGAGATTGCGATAATCTCCAAGAAACATGACTTTTCATTGTTTTACTCAGTTGTAACTTCTCAAATGTTGAACAAAAATACTGTGCCTCTCATGGTGGCCAGCTTTTCAAAGTGACAGAGCAAGAAATGTGCTAAGAATCCGTCTCATTCTTTGATTCATTGCCTACAACTTCTGGCTTTTCTCCCTCCCTCTGTTCTGAAAAGGAAACAGTAGACTGAAGAAATGTAAAGAATAAGTTTAACTCAGCCCCCTCATTCATCCTCTTTCTCAGTCAGAGTAGTCCAATGAACTGAGTTCCCAGGAGCAGAGTAGAAACAGGACAGCACAGTTCTAATACTGAGCAGGTAGTCTTGTGTTACTGCCCAAAAAGTGACCTCTCCTATAACTGGTTAAACCTTCTGGTTTAATATAACTGGTTAATATAACATATTAAACCTTCACATGCTGCAGCTGTGAAGGTTTAATATGAGTCTGTACCAAAAAAAGAAACCAAACCCCACCCAGTAACCTGATATAAGTAGTCTGAGCTCAGAAAATAAAAGTATTCTTGAAAATTCTGCTGGAATTTGACCTGTGTAATTTTAACTCAGTCATTTTGATTCTAAAAGTCGTAGAATAATTTAGGGTTGGAGGGATGTCTGTGTGAAAATCTAGTACAACCTTCTGCTCAAAGCAGGGCCAACTGTGAAGTTAGATCAGGTTGCTTAGGGCTTTGTTCAGTCAAGTTGAACATCTCCAAGGTGGAGACCCTTGGCAAACTTGGGTAAAATTTTTCAGTGTTTTACCATCCTTTGATTTATTTTTTTTTTTTCAGCTTTAATATCTATACTGAGACTATATAATATTCATAACTCCTAATAATTTAGATTTCCCTTTCTGCTTGTGTATATTGCATCATTGTGCACTTCAATAAAATCTGGCTGTGCCGCCTTTTTAACGATCAGTTACCTGAAGAAGATGTTAGAATAGTCTTTGGATCAATTAGAGGAAATAAGATGCTAAAGAGCTATTAGCCCTTTCTTCTTCTGGCTGAACAAAACCAGTTTGTTCAGTCTTTGTGACACATCTAATCACACATCTAATACTACCAGCCTTTTGATGACCCTCCGCTGAACTTACACCAGTGTATCAGTGCCTGTTTTATACTGGTGAGGCAAAAATGGGATGTGTTACACCAGGCTTACATCTTCAGTAATTTAAGACCCAAAACCTTGAACTAATTGCAAGAGCATAAATACATTTTAAGCTCATACTTGGCAACTTAGGCTGCTACTTTGAAAAGGAGGACCTAAAATATAAAAAGATGCATAACAATATGCATAATAATATTCATACATATTAATAATCATGTGCAAACATAAATTAAAATATGCATGAAGCCTCTTCTTTAATGGCTCCCAGAAATGTTTATGGAATAAAGGAAAATAAGAACAGATGCTTGCTAGTAGTCATTATCAGACTTGACATTAGATGTACACAAACCAGATTACATGGTCCAACTGAGGTTATTTTTGTGGTTTCTGTTCTGAGTTTTTCCTTAACCATCATGTTCCATATTTTGCCAAGCTACAATACCAGAACAAAGGGCATATGGCCTGAGCTACATTATAGAATAAGTAATGCTGAGAAAATTTGTTTATTGAGATAAAGACAGTTTAATACAGGAAAAACAAAAAGAAAAAGAGGGACAGGAGGAAACAAAGGAAAAACCCAAGCAAACAACAAAATCAATGACAAGAAAAGTAAGCAATGCAAAAATCCCCAGTTACTCAGCATCAGCTGACTGACACCCAGCCAGTCCCCAGGCAGTGTCAGGCCCAAAAAACTTTCACCATCCCAGCTTTTATTGCTGAGCACAACATTGTATGGAATGGAATATAGTCAGTTGGGGTCAGCTGTCCCAGCTGTGTCCCCTCCCAACTTCTTGTGCACCCCCAGTCTACTCTCCAGTGGATCAATCTGAGGAGCAGAAAGGCCTTGACTCTGTATGAGCACTGCTCAGCAGTAACTAAAACATCAGTGTGTTGCCAACGTTTTTATCGCAAATCCAAAACATGGTATCATAGAATCATAGAATGGTTTGTATTGGAAGGGACCGTAGGGACATCTTCCACTAGACAAGGTTGCTCAAACTCCCATCCAACCTAGCCTTGAACACTTCCAAGGGTAGGGCATCCACAGCTTCTCTGGGCAACCTGTTCTAGTGTCTCACCGCCCTCATAATGAATTTTTTCCTGATATCTATTCAAAATCTACCTTCTTGTCAGCTTAAAGCCATTCCCCCATGTCACTACATGCCCCTGTAAACAGCCTCTCTCCGGATTTCTTGTTTGCCCCGTTGGGTACTAGAAGGCTGTAAGGTGTATCTGGAGCCTTCTCTTCTCCAGGCTGAACAAGCCCAACTCTCTTAGCCTGTCTTCTTAGAAGAGATGCCTCAGCCTTCAGAGTATCTTTGTAGCCCTCCTCTGAACTCTCTCATGCAGATCCATATCCCTCTCGTGTTGGGGGCTTACGGAGCTGAATGCAGTACTGCAAGTGGGGTCTCATGAGAGAAGAGGAGCAGAATCTCCTCTTTCGACCCACTGGTCATGCTCTTTTTGATGGAGCCCAGCACATGGTTGACTTTCTGGGCTGCGAGGGCACGTTGCCAGCTTATGTTGAGCTTCTCATCAACCAGCACCCCTAACTCTCTTTCCTCAGGGCTGTTCTCAATCCAGTCTCTGCCCAGCCTGTAGCTGTGCTTAGGATTGCCCCAACCCAGGTGTAGGACCTTGCACTTAGCCTTGTTGAACTTCATGAGATCTGCACAGGCCCACGTCTCAAGCTTGTCAAGGTCCCATACACACTACCATGAAGAAAACATACTCTATCCCAGTCAAAACCTGCACGAAGTGCCATATTTCCTAGTAGTTTGCCATAGAGGAAAGAAACAGCTTCAACAATAGTCTTTAAAAGACAGTACAAAAGAGGAGAGAACCAAATATGAAATATAAATACAAGGATTTTATATTCTTATCTTTCCCTTTACTTATTGCTATCATATTCCTTTGGACAGACAGTCAAGCCTTCTTTCCTCTCTTTTGCTGATAATATAGGCTATAGAAATATTGTCTTTATATCTCTCCAAGTAAATTTCCAACATGAGAATGTAAGGACATAACAATAACTGAGAGCAAAGTAGTTGACATGGCAACAGCAAATAGTCAGAAGATCTTGTGCAGCTTCTCAAGATACAAAAGGTTGATTTTCTCCAGTGAGAGTGGAGGAGAAAAAAAAAAAAGAAAAAATATCTCAAACTTTAGAAACACAATTGCATTCTAATAGTGTAATAATTGAATTGCCTCATGGCCTGTTTTAGAACTGGCAGTGAAATTATAATGAAAACTAGTGTTAGCATTGTAAATGAGAAATTATTTACTTAGAGGGCTATGTTCATTACTAGTGTTTGCTGCTGACCTTGGTAGGTGAGAAATGAGATTTGCCTTAACCTCTAAGGATATATTGGAAGGGTATGACAGGTATTAGCTTTCTGTGCAGCCTTAAAACACCACTTATTAGACCATTCTGTATTGTGCACTTTTAGTAATGCATAAAGGATTAAACGTATCTTGCAAATATGAAAAAATGATTTGTAATTCCTTTTATGTCTGAATGTAAAATTTGGAAGTCTGCTGAATAATATATACAAATTTTACTGTATTAAAACAAACGTCTTTTTTTTTGCCACAAGTGATGTAGTAATCTAAATGCACTCAATTTTTGTTTATCGAATGTTCATTACAGGGCCCATGTACATGGATTATAGTGGAACCAAAATTGAAAATGAGTTTTAGCATCGTACAATGATTTCCTTTCTATTTAATACATCTACAAATTAAAACAAAACAGAGATAACGCTCACACCGTGTAATACTTTGCGTTTAGCTCAATCCAAAACCCACTGAAAGCAGTGGGATACGGTGGAGCTAGTTATTACTAAATAGTTCTATAGATTCTTGAAATATCAAAGATCATATTTGTGAAAATAATATATTAGACAGAATTCTGAGGTTTAAATAAGATTATGCTGTGTAACAAGCCTCCAAGTGACATACAAATCTGTTTCTCTTTCTGTCTTTGCAGTACTAGCATGTTTTAGTTATATTTTTACACTGACAGCACTTATCTGTTGTTGTTCTACTTTTTTCTTCTCAAGGGAATAATTTTTAATTGTTCCTAGTCCTAAATTACTTTTTGGTGTAGCCTGGCACTGTTGGAGTTTACACCCCATTTGTTATTATGGCTAATTGCATTATAAAATTGGCTCTGACCAGACAGGTGGTGAGGCTTAAAACCGCAACAGGTCCACCTTCCCAACTTGGCTCAGTGACGAGCTGTGTCAGGAAGTTATCTTCCACACGTTTCAGGAACCTCCTAGACTGTTTCCACTTTGCTGTATTACATTTCCATCAGACAGCTGACAAATTGATGTTACCCATGAGAACAAGGCCTAGCAATTGTAAGACTTCTCCCAACTGCTTATAGAATATTTTATCTGCATCTTCATCCTGGTTGGGTGGCCTGTGACAGACTCCCACCACACTATCTGCCTTTTTGGCCTTCCCATGGATTCTTACCCATAAACACTCTACCCTGTTGTCACCATGATTGTTCTAGACAAAACGCTCCCTAACACAACATAGATTTCTACCCCATCGCCTCTAATTTCTTGACGTGATCCGTGGGGGAAGGAAAAAGGCTGTCTATAAATTTCTCTGTGGTCTCCTTGTTTTTGAATAAGACAAACATGCCATTGACTTTCACTTCTAACACACTGATTTGCATTTTATGGAAGTGAGTTCCTATGAACACCATAACTGAGTCCCTCTTGTGTCTTTTTGTATGCGTGTGTATGCAGCAGCCTTTGGCAGAATAAAAAGTTTTAGCTCAGTAGTTTTCCTGCTGGGTTGTATGGCATGTTTCCAGATGATTTAACACACAGCTTCCTGTACTGTTATAAGGCATCATCTGTTAGTCTTCAAGCAATTGTACTTCCTGCTGGTTGTAACTTCCTGCTGGGTTTTTTGACCAACAAAATTGTGAAGACTCTGAAAATCTCCACGTTTTGTCTGACTGTTATTGCTTTATATCAGGTTAAGTTTTCTATGATTTATGAGATTTCTAGGTAGACTCCAAAATGGTAGATGAGTTATCGGAGGAGTGAACAGCACCAACCTACAAAATAATTTGGATGTATTAGAACAGAGAGGAAGTAGACCAAGAAGAGACATTTGATCATAATAAATACAGAGTTATTTACAAGGGCAGAATACATAAGAAACACGATTTGAAATCTACAACTCAGAATGAGTTAATGCCTCCAAGGAGCAAATGCAAATACAGCATTGAAGTGCTTCATTGACTCCTGTGTATTGACCTAATATTGACTTTGCTAAAGATTAAGCTTCCACAAATTGGCTGGGGAGAGAAATGAGAGCATAAAGGTTTCTGGCTGGAGTATTCCTGTGCATGCACCAATTCAGCAAAACACTGAATGTTGTTTACCTATATGCATAGTTTCTCTGAATCAACATCTCAGCCCCTGATGAACTAGAAGTGATTGTTTCTGAGCAGACGAGTTCAATTTGGTTTGTTGGTGTATATGCTCAGAAGGCAAATAGTGTGAAATAGAAAGAATTCTGATTTTGAGTGATCATCTACATCAACATCTTAATTCAAGTTACAGACTAGGGATTTTCAACAGTTCCTTAAATTATTTGAGTGAGTCTAACATAGGACAGAGTGGAAGCCTCAAACAGTATACGTGATCACAGAATCACTGAACTTAGAGTTGAAAGGGACCTCTGGAGATCATGTAGTCCAGCCACTCTGCCAAGGCGGGGCCATCTAGAGTAAGTTACACAGGGACATGTCCAGATGGGACTCTCATCCTTGATATCAAGGGCATCTCAAAGGTTTCGGCCTTTAATGAAATGTGAACTTCAGTATTAGCTTCACACACAGGTATATGAGAACTGTTATATAGAGCTGCAAAATGAATACTTAAATTGAATAAAATTCAGTTGGTTTTGTTGGGGGTTTTTTTATTTGGGAAGGGGGAACATGAATCCTATTGTAGAGATGTTGTATGAGGAGTATACACAAAGAGATTGAGAGGCATAGCAATCTAGTTTGAACAAAACAGTCCTTTAAATAAACGTATTCAGAAAAACACAAATTATTCTTCAAATAGTGTAGACAAATAATTAACTTAGTATTAAATTTATAGGTTTTTATGGGTTTGGCACTATAACAAGCCAGATACTAAAAATCTGATGACTTCAGCCAACTGTTACTTTGAATGAATTTTACCATTCAATTTGATAACTTTTATTTTATGCTTTCCTACACTGCTGAAGACTTATTCTTTGCTTTGCTCAGGATGGCATTTTCACATTTGAAAACCAAACACTGTAAGAAACACTGAATGGATTATGAAACAGTGGACACTGCTTCATAGTGGGAGGGAACTGGAATATCAATGAGTCTGTACTCTTTTATTCTATATGTTTTAGGCAGACATGGTTAACTAAAGAGGGATTTGGATAAAGGAAATGGAGAATAAAGAGTGCTTTATTCCAAAGGGCAATATGAAAGCAACCCTAAAATAGAGAAGTGTTCTAAAAAAGAAAAGAAAGTGGAAAGCTCAATCAGCACAAGGGATTTGAAATAGATCAGTGAAGGAAAAATAAAAGTATTTGAATGGAAATTAGATTAATTCATTGCAGAGAAATCAAGTTTATTTTTAAGCAAGACATATTAGAAGGTAGCAGAAGAAAGTAATCTGAAAGTAATCTGCACTTATTGAGGTGCAACAAGGTGACTGCATCAGAGTTAGTATTTAAAATAGGAATGGATGGCAGTAGGCCATGAGCACATTAGCAAAGGAGCATCAAAGGAAACAGTTAAAACTAAAGAGTAGGTTGCACATTTCCATGATTATCTGCAGACTTTTTAACTTTATAAAGCTGTTGTTATAACGTACTATGTAATAATATCTCTACCATAAACTCTTTGATTGGGATTGCAATACACAGTTATTCCTCTTAACCTGTGATATTTAGTGTTTATCTATCTGTTCCCCTACTAGTTTTTTGGTAATGTTTTGTACTTTCCACCAGTTTTTCACTCCTATATATGATAAATGTTACCACAAATGACAGTGTCTGTTACTAGTTTTACCATGCTTTCTCTTCCCAAGATACTTTTCTCAAGACTAGTTAATTGTCATTTCTGACTACTTCTGGAAAAGCATTTAGCTATCTGGAGTTGCATATGAACACTGTTATATAATTCAGCATCAGTTTAGTATCTTTGCTGGCATCTGCTTTTCAAAGATTTCCATCTTTATTTATAAGGAGACAAAAAGAAAGCTATTTATTCAGCTTCCTCTTGTTATTTTTTTAATGCTTAATTAATTTGTGAAGTGATGATTTTGACTTTACAAGAAGGGCAGCATTAAAATACTTGAAACTCTAGCAGCTGCTTCTCCTAATTTACATTCCACTATTGTATATCTAGAAAAATGTGCATTACTAACCTAATAGAGACGAAACAGATGCAATAGCATAATGCACCCCAGTTCAATGCAGTTTCTGTCCAGCTTTTTTGTTTCTTGACTTAGGATATGATACACAGGAATTATTGAACTGTATATTGTCAGCAAATCTTAATAAGAGCACAGTTAATTTATTATAAAGCCATAAAGCTAAGTTCATAGTAAAAATATTTCATTTATATTTCATCAATATCACAAGTAATCAAAACCTAATAATACCTAAAGGAACAGAATGCAGTTTTATTCAATGTCTACAGGTTGCTAGTTCACCCAATCCTCTCCAATTTACAAAATCCTGAAATATTTTTTGAAGGTCTAATGTACTCAGCTACTTAGCAGTAAAGTGTTCAATAGGAAGAAACTGAAAATGTCAGGTTGGTGTATGTCTGTACTTGTCATTTAGTTTTAAGGGTTTTTTAACAATTTATGATGATTTGGACTAAAGTTATTGGAATATTTGGACTAAAGTTATTGGAATATTTGGATTAAAGTTATTGGAATGACTAGATGTGCAGTAACTTTGAAACTTAGGGCATTTCCTAAGATTTCTTAAGTACACGAGATTCCTAGCCCTGTTTTTTTTAAATCAGAGTCTTTGAGTTTGGGCTTTTGTTTTGGAGTTTTTTGGGGGGATGGGGTTTGTTTTCTTTTGAGGTAGCATACATACAATGAGCTTCTGAATGGATGCATTGAAACAAAACACTATATTTTAGCTTAAACATTGCTTATATCTGCCTGTAACTATGCAATAAAGGGAACCTGAGAGCAGACAGTAGCCAAAATGACAACTAGTTCTCTTTATCTTGTACTTGTAACCAGCTTGACTTTGCAAAAAAATGCTGTGTCCAACCCAAACCAAAAAACCCATGAAAAACCAAAACCAAAACCTGAAAAACCCAAACAAACCAACCAAAACCAAACAACTGATGAAATAGTGAGCTCTATTTGGAAAAATTGCATTTGACTGTTAGCTCATGTCAACAGGAGGAGTTATGTTAAGGAGTCATAAAAGCCTGATATTCAGAAATTTCAGAAAATAACATCAGTTTGATCTTCAGATGTGTACACACAGAGGTACTGAAATATAAAAAGGTAGTCCTTAAAGACTTTTGAAATACCTTTAGGCTAACATAATTCAATGGATTTGCTGACTTTTGAACTTTTGCCTTCAGTTATTATAGCTATTCATTTATGTATTATATATTATTCAATTTGAGAAACAAAGTCGAACAGGTGATGGGACATAGTTTAACAGAGTAGATATTTCTGATACTACTATAAACATCCTTTCCAAAACACTGCTTTGATTCTTAATTGACCTTTCCACAGGTATTGTGTCGTATTATTGTGAGTTTTGTCTAGCTTCAGTGTACCAACAGGCAGTGTTTGATTAGGGTGTCAACTTGTTAATTTTTCTCCTTTTCTGATGCATTTCACAGAGCTGTTCCATTGTGAAATACCCTGCCAATATCCTACAGATTCTTTTAAGGCAGAAAGTAACCGTATTTATTGTGTAAACAGTGACATTCTCAACATAATCATGACCACAAATATAAAAGGGCCTTGCTTCCCAATTGTTTATTTTCTTTACAACATACATACTGCCTTTGGGGCTAGAATGAAGCAAGCTGTAAATGATGTATGACATAGAACATGGAATTCTGGTAGAAAATGAGTTTTGGAAAAAACAAAAACCAAAACCAAAACTGATTGCTAGCATCGTTTGGGGGGAAAAAAAAAAAAAAAAAAAAAAAAAAAAAGAAAAGGAAGAAACTTATTTCTCAGATTTATATTGTTGTGAATAAAATGATGGTACTGGGGAATACAAATGAGAATTGAATAAATAAATGACAAAGAGACTTAAAGCAACTACTAATGAAAAATATTGGAATAGACGACTTATTTTAATAGAAGCATCTATAGTAGGTATCAAAATATAAATTACTAAGCATTATCATTATTATTTAGGTTACATTGTAAAAACAATTCTATGTGATGTAGATATTATTAAAAAAGGTACCTCCTATTGCTATTCAGCAGAAGTATTGCTTTCTGCATTCTAGCAATGCCTTTGATATGCTTCTTTCAAAGGAATTTTAAAATTATAAAAAAATATTCTCAAATTATAATTATTTTAAGTTATGAATAGTATACAAATTATTATTTCTATACTATTTCTATAGTTAAAATTATTAGAAATTTCAAAATTATTTGCATATTTAGAAAAATACAGCACTATAAAACAGACATATGTCCTTTTGAGGCTACCCAGTATAGCTTGACATCTACTGTTACAACACGGACTATAAATGAGAGCAAATCTGAAAACATGTGAGTGGAATACATAGGCAACACCCAATGTTTTTGATGGTACAGACTTACAGTCACTGAGGTCTTTTAAATGGCTTTAAAGAGGAATATACTGCTAGCTGCCCACTGATGGTTTTGCTGGAGAACAAGTCTAATCTAGAAAGTCAGCTTTTAGCATGTTCAAAATTCAGGTATTTTAAGGTATAAATATTGACCTAACTGTTTTGTCTGAGCCATGTTCCAATAGTGACCTTTACCTTTTTGTCCTTAGTTGCTGTCTGTAAAATAAGAATAATAATGATAACCATACTGCTTAAACATATGTTGAACGTGTATGTCAAACTTCAAGCTCACTGCTTTGGCAGGAATAAGGGGGGATGTCAGATTCCTTCTCAGAAAAGCAGACACATAGACTGTCATGCAATTTCTTTTTTTCTCCCCTAAAGTGCCTGATTCCAATTTTTTAAATATATGGTATTGCTCATGTATCATGCACTATACTTGAAACTTTTTCTATCAATTTAAACATAACATTTACAAACTTAAAAGCTAGTGACAACAAGTTGCATTAACTCCTCTTTGCAAGTATCTCACAATGTGTGTCAACACATGCCAATCTCAAAAAACATCTTAAAAAGACAGTTAAAAGTTAAAGTTAAAGTTAAAAGTTAAAGACAGTTTCATTACCTCCTCTGCACGTATTAATTGAACAAATTAACATTGTAAGATTTATTACCTAATTATACCATTAACTGAAAACTTGTTTGAGTAGTATTTTTAATTCTGTTCCTGAAATAAAAAAGCATTTAATTATCTAAGCTTCTCAATATTCTCATAACTTTCTGTATGTGTAATTAAAATAGTAATTCAGGCAGGCAACAATATGATAAAATATTATTTACAATATAATATACATACAATATTTTACAGTTATTCTTGGAGTGCCCAATGTCCACTTGTGTCATACGATATAATCTACCCCTGCAAGTATTTAAAAGATACGATAGATGTTTTAACTTTAAGTCAAGTGTTGATGGGATAACTTTTGTTTGCTATCATTTGGAATACCACAAAATATCTGAAGCAGTTCACCATGTCTGTATATAGATTTCTTGACTTAACATCTGGCAAGTTAACAGATTTCAATTTAATGCCATTTTGGCACATGATGCTGACTCATGGTTAAACAAAGGGGCTTGAGACGTGTACATGATGATTTATTAACAAGGAAGTTATGTTTGAGGACAATTGAAAACAAGAAGTGGGGGAGAAGGTGAGAAGGGAATAGGAGAGGAGAGAGAGAGGGGAGATGGGAGATGCTGTTACTGCTGACTGCCACATGCTTAAATCAAGGGCAGGTTTTGCATGCTGCTTGGCTGTTAAGGTCTCTGAATGAATATTATTGTCACCCTAAACTAAATCAAAAGCTATAAATGAAGGGCTAGGAAAAAGGGGGAGAGAAAGAGTGACCAGTGGCAGTTGCTTCCCTTGAGAACCACCATAACAACACTGTGAGGGTCTAAAAAACATCTTGGGTCAGGGTTATGAAGGGGTATGAAGCTGCACCTGGAAAGCAGCCCACGGAGCTGCAGATAGAAAACCCTTACAATACAAGAGGCGAAGCCATCCAAGGCAATGTGCAACACCTGTCAAGCCAGTGAGGGTTGCTGGTTTATGGAGCTAAAGTTCTTCCTGAAATAATTTAGCCTATCCTTGTCTGCATGTGCATCCTGGCTAATTTATAAGCATATAGAAGATATGGTCATTTTTGGTGGTGACTTTGGCTTAGAAACTGTGGAAAAGGATAGAGAGGTGCAGCAGTACTTGCCCTTCCCCTGCAGAGAGTCCCGCCTCCTGACCTGTGCCAGATCTCCAGCTCGTCTCTTCTGAGAAAGTGGTTCTCACGGCTGTTACATCTAGGAAGCCTCAGCGCTTGTGACAAGGAAAGAGGTGACTGATTCTGCCACTATTTTCACTGTCTGTAGATATTGTATAGAATATCTAGTTTCACCAAAAAAAAGTTTATATAAAAATATGACAAAAAAGCAGATTAGAAATGTCTCTCAGCTACAAAATTGTATCAGTTATAAAAGTGGCAGTGTTTAAATGGATTTTAACTAGATTTCAGTTGGGTTTGTTGTAAAGCAAAATTTTAGGACAACTTTCTGTAAGGAGCTATGGAAAAACTCATTTTAATGGTCCTGGCTAATTTTCCTCTGGAAAAAATGTGGAAACACTGTGTTTAAGCATGACAGTATTCTGTTATTTGGGGGAATGACACATCCATAAAAGAAAAATCATCACAATGCGTGTGAGCCTATTTTCTTTAAAACACTTAAATATTTTTTCCAAGAGCAATAAATGTATATTTACAGTTACACAGATATCTGAAGACAACAGCAGTCCTGTTGTCTGTTTTCTGACAAGCCACAAGAGACATGATCGTGGGCTTTTTCTATCTAGGTCACTGGCATGAATGACTCACTATTTCAGTAAATGAAAAGGCTGCTACACGGTGTTTGTCCAAGGGGACGTGAAATGGATTTTTAACATTCAATTCATAGGAGAGAATATTTCTTTTTGGAATCAAGACATATCTAAGAATGAAACCTGCTGCATGCCTAGAAAGAATATTGCACTAGTGGTATGCTCTCACCTCATCACATACAGTGGAGGTGGGAGGAGAGAGGTGACTGGAAACTTCTCCCCACTGTCAAAAGCTGTGGCTTTGTGGAGCTGCTCTTGCTGCCAAAGGGTGACCACGGGCACAAAGCACTGGTCATGTTTTCTCTCTTTCTCAAGCAGGTGCAACCAGAGATGCAAAATCTGTGCTCAGCCTAGCACCATGCTAGTGCCGAACCCCCCGCCCCTGGGGATGGGCTCCCCCAATGGAGCTGGTGAGACCTATGGGGAAGGGTGGAGAAGAGTGAACCTGAGGTCACTGAGACCTGGGTGAGGCTTTGGATTTTCTGGGCATTGTGTGGAGACTGTTTCTGACCCAGGACCGCAGAGGCTTATGACTTTCATCTTTCCCCATTCAAAGGTATAGGGCAGCTCAGAGATGCTTGTGTTCAGCTGCAGCACTCCACCAGCTTGAACTGTGGGCTTATGCAACTTTGCCACCCTCAGATTTTCTGTTTCAAATATTGTTGCTCAGTGTTGATCTGCCAGAAAACAGCTGCTCAGATGTCACCTGGGAAATCAGTCTGTATCTAAGGGAATCTGAGGCCTCTGTAGGGATTTCTCTGTGTCATCTCAATGACGGATGAAAATACTTTGGGTGTATAATGAGGTCTGTTCCCAGGAATTAATAACTTTGCTTTTATACCCTGCTGCACTGAGGATGGGCAGCATGTGGGAGAGCAGAGCCTGCTGCAAGGCTGCTTCAGGCAAAGGAGAAAATAGTGGTGACACTCATTCATGTCCACGCTGCCTGTAGGACTCGGGTTCCAGCAGCCACCCCTTTGCCAGCACCTGAGCTTCTCTCCTCCAGGAACTCATCGGTTGCTTTGTCTAGACAGTGAAATAAACTGTATGCATTGGAGAGTGCTGAGATATCAGAGCGAAACAGCAAAGAAAAAAAATTCCCTCAAAAGATTTTGAATAGACCTTGCTACTTCAAAATATAAATCCTGATTCAAGGAAGCATCTTCTCAAAAGCATTTAAGCAAAGTTATAAAACCCATACATTGTCTTCCCATTCCCTGTGGCTTCGAAGTAGGTGATATTTTTCCATCTCCAGAGAAGGAAAGCAAATTATTTATTTATGATTTTTAAGCATTTAGCATCTATCATTATAATAACGATAAAATGTGATGTGGAATTCATATCTAAAAGAAGACTAGTAGCCATACACGGCACTTTTAATCCTCTCTGCTGGTCACTTGCATTTCAATTATATCTTGTGTCAGTCACTTATTCTCCAATATATATTTTTTGACAAGAGCAATCGGCTTTCTGGAGATGAGACAGAAGCTGCTCTTTAAAGAAACTTGCTTTGCTCTGACAGGGGGAGGTGGAAATTGTATCTTGACAAATTCTGTTTGACAGGAAGTTGTTCCCCCCCTCTCCCCCCCAAAATCCAAATTCAAATCTTAATGCTTTTCTTTACACCTGTATATGTTAATTAAAAAGCAACAGAGGCAACTAATTTCTTGTAACTCACTAAATGAGTATCAGGTAATGAATTTTAGCTGGTTTCAGTGCTTGTTGAAAATAGACCTCTAGTTTTCATAGATTTTTGTTTAGGAAATGCCCGTGAAATAATTTTTGTTTTAAATTTAGGGATTACTGTGCTTGTGATGCTCTGTAGTTCGACTTCCTTCAAGATACAGAATATTAATCTGCAATAGATGCCAGACGTCTTTTGGCTTAGTATCCTCTAACTATCACAACTTTACAAGGTCAAATTCTTTCATTTAATGGATCTGACTTAATTTACATGTGAAATGTTTTGGCCTAGCAGTAATCCATTATTATAGCTGAGAATAGGAATAAAAATTACTACATTTTTCAGAACTTTTTAAGAACATCTTTCACACTGTGAATTACTTAACAGTCTTTTAATTCCCTAGCACTACTGACCTATTCTGAACAGCCTTACTCCCTAATTGCTACACACAATTTTGCCACGTACAATGGATGTATATATTCATACTTAAATTTCTCTGGGGGGAAAAAAAAGGAGGTCATGCATGACGGAAAGTTTTTCTTTATTGTTTTTAATCAGAAAGGGTTGTTTTCAAAGAAGACATACCTCAGTTTTAGTGCTTTTTTGAAAACTGGTTGAAGTTGTCATGGCAAAAAGTATTTTCCATTGTTCCATTTTGGTTGTTACATAACTAAATTCTGTTGGTCTGTAAACCAATATTTAGCATTTCAATTATTATTGTCTAAAAGAAATGTTAATGCTTTGCTAATTATTTTAGCAGCAAGACACATTGAAATAATATTGTTTGTTTGTGATTGAAATTGATATTGCAAAATAGAAAGTAAACCAGAATACAACAACTGGAAAGAGGGTCACTTCCCTCTTCTGTATCTTCATTTTTCAATTATTAAATGTGGCAATTGATGAAAATACTATCTAATAGCTTTTTATCTTTCTTTCTGGAGTTTAAAAGGAGTGAAATAATGCTTTGTCTACTTGTTCTTTGCTTCAAAGATAAAAGTTGTTTTATTTCTTCATAGAACCTCACAAAAGCAAAGCAGATAATTACACCAAACAGTTATGTAAATCCCAATAGAAAGAGTAAATCTGCTCTTATGAAATTATTCAGTAAGTTTTTTAATTTACTGGAGATAGTGGGGTTTCATGTCTTTATGAGTTAAAGTTATACAAGTGTCCAATTAGCATGATGAAATACCATTTTTCTTTTATTTTAAAATATATTTTAAGGTTTTCTTATCTGTCAAGACTGAATGAGATATTCATACAAAACCAACATAGTGTAGGTGAAATACAGCAATATAAAATGTTAAAAATAGTGAAAAGAAAATAATCTTCAAAGACATGAAAGGGAGCTTTCTAGCAATGCCCCTCACAATGTAAAAATTCAAAATGATGGGGAAGGTAAATAATGCTTCATTTTGGGAAATTTTTAGAGGCATTATTTTCAACTTGCAATGAATACATGCTGAAAATATTACTCTGAGCTTGCACTGGCTGAGACTTGCAGGAATCTGAGTTATATTCCCCATGAAGCTTGCTTTAGAGCTGTTGTCGCATCACTTAATCTTTTCATGAAGTAGTTTTCTGCCTCTATAGAGTCACGAAAGAGCTAATGCAGACAAGTGAAGATGTCTCTTAGGGCTCAAGTTGTTTTCAAGACTCAAAGCTCTTGGGTAAAAATGTGCTTTAAAAATACTTCTGCTAAGCCATGTTTCTACTTGCTTAATACAGAATGGAGGGGAAGATTTTTATGTAGCTGAAAAAAGAACTGTTTAATACAACTATCAGGAACTCACAGAGAAAATATCTTTCAAAGGAAAATACATGGAAACACAGGATTGGTGTGTGAATTTTTAGTGACATTTTTTGCTATATATTTATGTTTTAGTAATTTTGTTCAGCCATTTTCCATGATTTGTGACAAAGAATTGATGATGAAGTTCATATGTATATCTGAGCCTTAGAATGCACTTTTGACAGTTCAATGTCAATGATCATTCTATGAATTTCATATTTTCAGAGTAGGGATAGAGACAAAAAGCAGAAATATCTCTATAGATTAGCATTGAATCTAAATTCTGGGTAATTAATGAAAATAAACCTATGCTTCAAAAGTATAAGGAAGAACTGAAGTTTCATTTTATGTAATCTTTTACTTCCTGGAAAAGGAAGATGAACAACTTCATGGTCCTAATTTAAGTTTTTAAATTTTATGTTTAGCTATTTCAGTAGTTAAATAGCAATTAGGCACTTCAGCTTTTTTTCTGAAAAGAAAACAGAATTGTCACTGTGCAGTGATGTGAGATGGAAGAGGAGAAAGAACTGGAGTGGAGAGAAATTGATATTAATGCTAGTAATATCAACACCTTATTTTTGTATTTTTACTTGAAGTGTCTGGAGACAACTAGAATAGGTGTTTTTAATCAGAATTATGACAGATTTCCATTAATTTTCTGTACTTGCTTTCAAATTGTGAGAACAATCTTTCTATGGGATAAGTGACTTCTCTCTGAGTATCTCACATAATCTGTTTACTTAAATGTTTTTGAATGAAAAGTTATTAAACTTTTATAATATTTTCTTCTTGAGATAATAACCCTATAATTACAACAGTCAGTTATGTAATTATATTTGTACTTGAGCTTAGATTTCATGTGAGTGGATCCAGTGATTCAATTTCTCCTGCATGATTATGTAGTGTCATAAAAATTCACCTAAATACACTACGAAGCAAAATGTGAAGAATGTAAGTTATTACGAAGAGAATTTGTACAGTCCAAAGCTGCTTAATCATCATATGCTTAGTTTATTACTGCATTTTTTGCTTTTATTACTCTCAAGAAATTAGAACAAACTTCATAGGCTCTTAAGCCTCTGATTTTTTTTATTATGTAAACTACCCTGCATTTCCCTAACCTGTAGATTTTCATTATTAAGCAGCTGATTCTTGGACTTAATAAGAATAATTTATTGAGAATATCTTCATCAGCCCTCCTGTTGATCATGCAGTCATGTTCATCAGCATATTGCAAGAGGCTGTACAGTAAAGAAAGGTGATGAGAAAGTTGCACTTCCATTAGATAAGCGTAAAAAACTGTGGGGTATTCCTCTATAAGCAACAGAGATTTCCAAAAAGGTAGTTATATTCTGTAGACAGCCGTCACGTTAAGGGGGTCTTTTACACCAGTAAGGGGTTTATTCCCCTCTGTAAGGGGGAAGATTTCATCAGTTCAACTGTAAGTTTGATGGGTTTGTTACTCTCCCAGGAAAGATGAGACCCTTGAGCCCGATCAGGATGTCAGAACCCTCTGCAGACGCTCCACTGTACAGCACACTATTGTCAGATAGTGATTCTACTATCTTGTTCAGGGTGTGCAGCAGCAGATTCACCCACCAAGTTAAAAGAAGTTAAGTACATTTTTAAGCCAATTTTAAGTCAATTTGAGTTTCCAGAAACTCACACAAAATAGATCTTAACTGACAATTTTTATTATATTTAGTGACAGCTTAAGGTTCGAAGATTGCCAGTGACAATGTAATATACTAATTGTGAGAACAAGCATGAAATAATGTATAAAGCCAGCTAAAAATCAATCATTAAATGTTCATAGAGTATAGCTCTTACCCAATAGGCATCCCTTTGTGAGGAGAGAAGACGGGTTTAGCCCCTTGGCCGATCCCAGCAGTTACAATGGACTCTTCCCTAATTCACCACCACCCCAATTTTGCATATTTATAAGATCTAATTTGAATTAGCAACTCCCCGGAACCACATTCCATCCCGGAACCACATTCCATCCCAGAGGTATCAGCTGCATTTTACCCTAAAATTTCTTTAATATTGTAAGATAACTTTGAGCATCTGGGAGTGTGTGGTCTCTAATTTCCCCCATTATTCCACAACAGCATTGGCAAAAATATCTCTGTTTCTACATTAAACAAAATTTAGAGCAAGGTTTTGACCCCAGTTCCTGAAGAAGTGGAATGGTTTGTTGGAGGCTCCATCAGCAAAGTAAATACAGAGATGAGTGGAGTTCTGGGCATGCTTAAAAAGTAGGCAGGAATTTTGGAGATACTGCCTTTGAACATGACAGCTGAAATTTGAAGAAGCCCAATTTAGTTCATATGTGCCAGTAAGAGGAAATACTTTTTCCTGTTCCCTTTTTCTTTGTCCAACATGGACATGGGAAGAAAGACATTACAATTAAACAAAAACCTTACAAAACAAGAATGAACAGAAATGGAGTTTGAGGATTCTACAAACAGATCAGAAAAAGGAATGCAAAATCCCTTTGTTCTTGAAATACTTTATCTAAACACTGAGATAAGCGAAGTCTGTTCAGCATGTGAAAAATTTTTCGCTCTTCCACCAAATCTCTACAGATTCTTTAGGAGATCTGCATGCACAAAGGGGATAAATTGTTTCACTGCTCCTTACCTTGAAATGTATTTGAAAAACACAGCAGTATATGTGCTCTTAATATTTTTGAACCGTAACTGAAAAAAGCTGAGGCTTAATTTTTCTCTTGCACTTCTATTTCTCCCATCTGTGATGCTGGAAATGTCTCTTAACTGCTTTGCCTTAATTTACCTAGCTGCAAAAACTGATCACATTCAAGTATATACAGAATATATATTCTCCTGACCAGACTTTTATCAAATGTTCTTCTGGTTAAATATAACCATTATTCAGATGAAATTTTTATTCTAGGTTATGATAGAAGTTTTTAAAATTCTTTTTAATACCCACAAGGAAAATTAATTTTTCTCATAAGAAGAATAACAGTAAGTCATGGTCTTTATGATAGAAAATGCTAAAAATAATTGACCGTATGTTACTTATTTAAGTCTTTATCACTAGTATTTTAACATTTAAAATCTACTCTCTCATTCTGTTCTTTCCTATGTTAAATTTTGACTGACTTTGTGGATTTTCTAAGAATATTCACCCTTGCTATTGTGCAAACTACGTTCTTACCTGACTTTTGGACCAATGCTGAAGACACATAGGAAATTCTGATCATCGAAAAAACATTCAGTTCATGTAGAATCATAGAATCATAGAATAGTTAGGGTTGGAAAGGACCTTCAGATCATCTAGTTCCAACCCCCCTTCCATGGGCAGGGACAACTCGCACTAAACCATGTCGCCCAAGGCTCTGTCCAGCCTGGCCTTGAACACCGCCAGGGGTGGAGCATTCACAGCTTCCTTGGGCAACCCATTCCAGTGCCTCACCACCCTCACTGTAAAGAACTTCTTCCTTATATCTAATCTAAACTTCCCTTGTGTAAGCTCAAACCCGTTACCCCTAGACCTACCGCTACAGTCCCTCATGAAGAGTCTCTCCCCAGCATCCTTATAGGCCCCCTTCAGGTACTGGAACGCTGCTATGAGGCCTCCACGCAGCCTTCTCTTCTCCAGGCTAAACAGCCCCAACTCTCTCAGCCTGTCTTCATACGGGAGTTGCTCCAGCCCACTTGTCATCCTCGTGGCCCTCCTCTGGACTTGCTCCAATGGCTCCATATCCTTTTTATGTTGAGGACACCAGAACTGTACACAATACTCCAAGTGAGGTCTCACGAGAGCAGAGTTGAGCAGCAGGATCACCTCCTTCAACCTGCTGATCACACTTCTTTCGATGCAGCCAAGGATACGGTTGGCTTTCTGAGCTGCGAGCACACACTGCCAGCTCATGTTAAAATTTCTCATCGATCAACACCCCCAAGTCCTTCTCCACAGGGCTGCTCTGAATCTCTTCTCTGCCTAACCTGTAGCTGTGCCCGGGATTGTCCCAACCCAGGTGTAGGACCTTGCACTTGGCAAGAGTTGAACTTCATAAGGTTGGCATCGGCCCATCTCACAAGCATGTCAAGGTCCCTGTGGATGGCATCCCTTCCCTCCAGCATATCAACAAAACCACACAGCTTGGTGTCATCGTCGTGGGTATTTGGACCACTTTTATGCTGGTGTGTGCTGGTTTTTGCTGTGGTAGAGTTAATTGTCTTCATAGTAGCTAGTATGGGGTTATGTTTTGGATTTGTGTTGAAAACAGTGTTGATATTGATAACACGGGGATGTTTTAGTGGTCACTGAGCAATGCTTACACAGAGCCAAGGCCTTTTCTGCTTCTCACACCACCCCACCAGTGAATAGACTGGGGATGCACAAGAAGCTGGGAGGGGATACAGCCAGGAAAGCTGACCCCAACTGACCAAAGTGATATTAAATACCATCTGGTGACATGCTCATCATATAAAGCTGGGGGAAGAGGAAGGAAGAGAGGGATGTGGCATTTTGTCTTCTCAAGTAACCATTATATGTGATGGAGCCCTGTCTTCCCAGGGATGGCTGAACACCTACCTGCCGATGTGAAGCAGTGATAGAATTCTTTGTTTTGCTTTGCTTGCATGCACAGCTTTTACGTTACCTATTGAACTGTCTATTTCAACCCACCAGTTCTCACTTTTTTTCACTTTTCTGATTCTTTCCCCCATCTCACCAGGGGAGAGTGAAGAAGTGGCTGTGTGAGGCTCAGCTGCTGGATGGGGTTGAACCACCACATAGTGACAGCTGGGGAGGAGAATGAGGAATAGGGGCACCAGGAAAGTCATTGCAGTTCAGTTGTGAACATGATGTGGATCTGTCAATGCAGCCTGCGTTTGAGAGAAGTCCTCACTATCCTGGCCACTCCAGTGCTTGCACGCAGTTTGTCCCAAGATGGATAGTCCTCCTCCCCCTAAGCTTTTGAATTAAGAGGTTTTCCTGTGACGGTTGCTGGAATATCAGGAAGGGTTGCCTTACAGCATTTTGCTTTCCTTCTTTCCTTCTTTTTTAACACTTTTTATTTATTTATTTTTACTCTGAACCCTTTAAATCCTTTTCAAAGTAAGTATGGGGTGGGGACAAGGGCTATATTCTGCACTGTTGCTAAAAAGCTTTCACTTACAACAGAGTAAACTTAAATTGCCCTTTCAGTATTCCTTTCATTTTCTTTACTTTTTCTTTTTTTTTTTTTTTTTTTTTTAAAGTCCCTGGTTGTGTGCATGGGAATATGCAGAGATGGTTTGGTTTTTTCTTTTTTGGTTTGTTTTGGGGTTTTTTTTTAATTTCTGCTTTAATGTTCCAGTCATTTTAGAAAGTACCTTCTGACACTTTAGTGGCTGTCACAGGTTAGGAAGCACTAACTCACTTTTACCTGAAGCATCTGGCATCTGGGTAATTGGGAATGCTGGTCTGAGGTTCAGCAATTGCTGGTTTTCCTGTCAAGAGCAGAGACTGCAGGGAAATGTTTTCATGCTGTTGTCATGTAGAGTAGTGAAGAACATTGGCTGTTTGGACTTTTTAGCACTGTGAACTGAGAAGAGCTGGCATGGGGTCAGTATGGACAGAGCCATCTGAGATTTAAACTGCTACGGTCCAGTAGGTCATTCAGGACAGTGATCTGCACTCTGCTTATAATTGAAGATTTGATTAATGATGATTGGGCTTTAACAAGGTTAGCAAAAGATTCAAAGGCCAGCTCCTGGCAGGATTTCAGGATCTCCTTGGCCTGCAACAGTACAGGAAAAAAGACATCACTTTTCACAATAGCAGAACAAACAATTTTTTTTCTACACTTCTTTGTCTTAAAACTGCAAGCCACTTCAGCTACTCTTGGAAGCATTACACAGCCTTATTTGCAGGCAGTGTTGCCCACCACCTACCATCATATGTAGAAAGTTCTGTTCATTTTTTTCTGTCATATTAAGACTTCTAATTGGCAAACCAGATGATTTTGCTAGCTTCAACTGTATGAACCAAAGAGGAAACATTGGTAGTGAACAATTTGTGACCCTTTATCAATAATTGGAAGTGTTAACATCAATTAAAGGTCAACAGTTCAGCGCTATGAAATCATCTGCAAAATTATCAAAATATAATGCCTAACCACTCAGTCATTTCAAAGTGTTATTACAAACAAAAGACCACTAAAGAACACCTACTTCAGACAGCACAATCTCATGCTATATGAGAAAGATCCACCTTAGAATTTTGATTAATTTTAAATTACTCTGAATGTACTTATCCAAGAATTTTAAAAAGCCTGAGTTTTACTTTAAAGTTGTGTTGCTAAAGAAAAGTAATTTTCCGCATCCTGTATTCTAATATTCCTTATATATGGAAGTATGAAAAAAAATAAATGTTTAATCATTGGTGTTTGAAACATTGACATTTTGTAAATACCTGGGAAAATAAATTCCATTTTATCCCTATGTAGAACAATTTAAAATAAACAGTTTCTTTACCAGACTTTATTTTTCAAATCTGCATACATCCATTTGGAGTCATAGTATTATAATCTACTACAGATAATATATATATTTAGGAAAGACCTTGTATTGGGGTAATAATGTAATGAAAAGAAATTTTGAAAGAGAATAACACCATTAGAAAAGGAAGTGTTTGCAGTTTTGCCCAGCTTGTCAGAAAAATCTATTAGTATTAATTTAATTAATGGGACTAGTTGAAGTTTGTGAATGGAAAGAGAACACTTATTTCTCTTGCATCATTAGTATATGAATATTAAATAATTTCAAACATGTGAAAATGGCTGTTGAAAAGTACATGAAGCAGGGTGTGAAAATTTGCTATTACTCTGATTGCATTCACAAGAAAAAACTAAATAAAATAACATTGTTGTAGTCCTTTTTCTCTGGGTTTAAAATTACAAAATCAATGAAGTTTATTTGCTAGCATGTTCAAATCTACTCAACTATTGCAGTGGATAGTAATTAAAGTATAGATCAACCAATTAGTTCTCATCTATAATTACAGAGTTTGAGTTTTAATGAAAATCACAGGTAAAAGTACAGATACAATTACTATGCCATTTTACATCTCTTAAGGTCATGTTTTAGTGGCACAGTGCTGTTTCTCTACAGATAGACATTATTTTTTATTTTCCAAGATTTTTTTATCAGATATTATGTAATAGCTATTTGTAAACTACTTTTGTAAAATCCCACTCAATGTTACCTATCTGGGGGGAAAAAAAAAACAAACCCCAAACAAAACCAAACCAACTAAAACCAAAACCAAAACTGTATTTTTATTTGTCACAGTAAGTACAAGAAATTAGTGTTTAGGAATGAGAGTTCAGTTTTGCTTGGAACAGTACTTCAAAACACACCTGACAAACCCTTACAGCTTTCTTCTAGTAGCAGCCCAATACGACAGTGGTACAGTGCTATTCCCATTGAAGTGTACACAGTACCAAGATATACCAATATTACTATTTACTGTACTGGCATGCTATAAGTTTCCTTCTACTTTCAAGAATTAATATCTGTCAGTCTTATGGTTTTTGTTACTATGTGACCAAGGACTTTGTGTAGGTACACTGTCTATCTCCTTCCCTATATCAACTAACCTTTGCTGCAGAATATTTAAGAGTTGTACAATAGCAGTAAATAATAAAGATAGACAGAGATAAAGTCAGCATTGAAAGTGAAGTGATATTAATTCTGTCTTTTTCACTTCAAATGTGTTGAAAGAACTTCTCAGTTGTCTTCTGAACCCAGTCAACTCAAAGAGATGAGGATAATTTTTTCCCTGCAGTTATTCTTACATGAAGAATTAAAAGTTGTTAGAACCGTCTCTGCATTTAAAGTAAATGTTTAGTTACACACCATGTGTATTTTCCTTCTTCATCAAACATAGAAATAGAAATAGACATCAGCAAAAAGATAAATAAGTTAGACATTCTTCAAATGTTGGGGTTTGAGGTTGTTTTTCCATTTCTGTTCATATCCACGTAAAATCCATTTTAATCATAAAACTGATCTACATTTTAAAGGTTATATGTGAGCAAGATGAAAAATCACCTACTATATAGGTACATGCACAAAACTCCAACAATGGAAATTATTCTTCTTAGGTTATAAGAGTTTTTATTAAAAAAATGCCAAGTCTGAGAGTCAGTCATGAGACTACAGGTAGAAAAATCTAGAGGAAAAAATTTATTCTTTTCTAGCCTCCTAAATATAAGTAAAATTAGGGAATTCGGAATAAATAAACTGCAGCACATAAAATGTATATTGACTAACGATCCTAATCACTTACTGCCATATTTCATTTATTGAGTTATTATCCATTCTTCTGAAAAAACCCTTAAAATCTGAGCACTGAAGAGAACTGATTTTAAGGTGCTGTCCTCAGTGTTAAAAGTTTAAATCAGATGACTGTCACGTGTATGTAGAGGTGCTTAGAGTTTTACTATCAAGTAACTGATTGCTCACCAAATTACTGAACAACGTGAGACAGCTATGGCAGATTGATATGTTGCTTACTGATTTTAACTTACACATTTTCTTAGCTTTGGTATTGGTGATGCACAAACAAAAGTGCAATAGATGAGTGACTGTGACAAAGACTATAGTAACAGAAAGGTAGATTACTGTTAAGAGGAAAATACATGTACATCACCATTTGGGAGTGTAATAGAATTTTATGTAGTAGACATACAAATGTCTAGCCACACTATGAGAAACTTGCTTTATTGCTATGTTTAAAATTTGGAGGAACAGAAATCCTGGAGATGCTATTTCATTTATACTATGTAATAAATACGTTTCTAGCAAGGCATAAAAGAGTGAAGCTAAAGTTTTGAAAGAAAACTGATTGTGGAATGGTGCACTTTACACCTAGAAGAGAATATTAATAGGAAAGGAACTGCAATTAAAGGGAAAGGGAGGGAACAAACAACGAAAAAACACCAACAAAAGGCCGAGGTAGGGTCTCGGAGCTTTAATTGCTATAAAGGAGTATGGTTAAACAGATTGTAACAGGACCCTCCTGTTTTCTATCCAATAAACATTTGATACATAATGTATCAGGTTGTCATTGAAAAAAGAAAAATGCTTGTCTTGTCCTATGGCTTGCTTTTAAAGGCAGTCAATGCTGATACTGAGCCCTATTTGAAGTACAACAAATAAACAGCTAGTCAGCTCCTAGTCAGTGTCCTAGTCAGCACCTTCTAAAGAGAGTGAGAAGACAAAAATCACTATTTTTTCAGAGTTCTGTGCTTTTTGAAGCATATGCTTCTTGAATTCAAGAGTTTTAGCATGTCAGTGAGGGTAAATGCAGGTTACCTGAGGCAGTTGCAGACAATGTTCAATAACCATTTTTTGAGGGCATGTATCACAGGCTTAGGGTTGGGTTGTTTTGGGGTTTTTTTTCTAATTTCCGATGTTTGTGGTTCTTTTCTAGATGATTTCGATGTACAATATTATTGACTCATAAATAAACATCTCTGAGAACAAACAGATGGCCAGAGCAATGTCTGGTATGTTCTCTTAAAGAGTAGAGTTCTGCCCTTCTGAAACCATGACACTTGTAACAGAGTAAGAATGGGAAGCTAAGCATTACCTGCAATCCTTGACATTTTAAGCAAAAAGATACTGTTTTTTAGTTTTAGTCTAAGACATGAAAGATTCTTCTGTGCTCCAATCCCAACATATGCAACACTGATGCAAAAAACGGCTTGTACATACCTACCTGGTAGTTTTATTTTTAAGTATTTTCCAGAGATACATAATTTCCCTCAACATGGCATGTTTTCTTCTCTTTTTCCTACTCATTACTGAATGTGTCTCAGCAAGCTCGAGAAGTGGGCCGATGTGAACCTCATGAGGTGCAACAAGGCCAAATGCAAGGTCCTACACCTGGGTCGGGGCAAGCCCTAGCATCAGTACTGGCTGGGAGATCAAGGGATTAAGAGCAGCCCCGTGAAGAAGGACTTGGGAGTACTGGTCAATGAAACACTGAACATGAGCTGGCAATGCATGCTCACAGCCCAGAAAGACAGCTATATCCTAGGCTGCATCAAAAGAAGCATGGCAGAGAAGTGGAGGGAGGTGATTCTGTCCCTCTACTCGCCTCTGGTGAGACCCCATGTGTAATATCGCATCCAGCTCTGGGGTCCTCAGTACAGGAAAGGTACAGACCTGTTGGAGAGGGTCCAGAGGAGGGCCACAAAAATGATCAGAGGGATAGAACACCTGTGAAGAAAGGCTGAGAGAGTTGGGGTTGTTCACCATGGAGAAGAGAAAGCACAAGCAAGACCTTATTGCAGTCTTTCAAGACTTATAGGGGGCTTATAAGAATGATGCAGACAGGACAAAGATACTATAGGACAAGGGGTAATGGTTTTAAAATAAAAGAGGATGGATTCAGATTAAATATAAGGAAGAATTTTTTTTACAATGAGGGTGTTGAAACACTGGCACAGGTTGCCGAGAGAGGTGGTTGATGCTCCCTCCCTGGAAACACTCAAGCTCAGGTTGGATGGAGCTCTGACCAACCTGATCTATTGCAGGGGAGGCTGGATCAGACACTGGCTGTGTGGTGGTTAGTTTCTGGCTGGATTTCATCCATGCAGCTTAGCAACAGCAAAAACATTTTTTTCCTTTCTGTGGTTCATTTCATTTTGGCTCTCTTTCTAGCTGAACACAATCACCTGAGAAATGTCTGTAAACTATAAAGTACTGTTAACGTCTTAGGAATTATAACTGTATCTTTAGTAATTAATGAAAAAAATAGTCCAAATCCTCAAATAATCTTATTGTTTGTTTGTTTGTTTAAATGTTGGAACCTTGAATTTAAATAAATTACTATACTTTAATGAGACACATTTTTCATTAGATACTAACAGCTTGAGTGCATGTATCTGCGGTTCTTTAGGTTAACAATTTTTAGAAGCATTTTTCAAATATATTTATTTGACATTTAACTGCAAAGCAATTTGATGTAGTCTTGTTGCAGCACAATAGGACCTTCACATCAATTTACTTTCTATTTTTTTATCTTTTTAATAAAAATATGTTTCAATTGAATTCAGCATTGAGAACTAAATATAAGTACTAGTTACTTTCTCTAGCCTCTGCAGAAGTTTAATTTATTTAGACTTGCACTTTTATATTAGACAAATAAATTACCAGATTTGAATTTGGGAATTCAGGAGTAAAAAGCGAGCAAGATTTTTTCATTCTGCAGTAGCAACAAGTAATGTGAAAGACAATACCACAAGGCATATAGAAATTTATATACAATTTTAACAGTAATTTGGATATCTTTAAAAACATTACAGATCTCTTGCAGTATATTTTAGTATGTGCAGTTTACCATAGAAAAAGGATCAGGCAGGTCTAGTAATCAGTGTTGTCATGATTGAATAGCCCTAAGCAGGTCTGAATAATGCAATTCTATGATTCTCTGTTACAGTACAGTTCTCAGAGCATACTATAAATTAAAAATGTTCCTTTTAATGTGATAAAAAAAGTCACTAAATTTGTTAACTTTTAGTAACAGTAATATACCTTTAAAATCATTCCCAGCAGAGATTATTTCAAACCTGTACTTTTTGTGGACTTCTTGTCAATAAATCCTGATAGCGTGACTAGTAATTATCTTCAGTGAACCAAAAAATGTTTTTCACTGAGAACAAGGTATCTTTCCACTTTATTAACTAATATCACTATTTTTCCCAAATGATTTAAAAACCCCAGAAGCCATGACATTCTATACATTTGCAAATATCAGAGAATCTGAAGTGGTAATAAAAATGTGTGATTTGTAATCAAATCCATAACTGTTTACAGAAGATACGCCATAGATTTATAGAAAATCAGGACACAACAGTCTTAGATTTGACTAAGAGAAAACATCTTATTTCAAATGATACCTAGAAAGCTTTGTTTTGACACAAGCACTTAACTGGTTAATAAGTTTCAGCATCAAAGCTGTTAGTTTTACAATTGTATAACCAATTTTCAAAATAAAATGTTTTCTTGGAAAACTTAAAGAAGCATATTTCCCTTTGTTCAGGAAATAAGGATACAAATCTGGTATTGTTATTTTTCCTGGTTCTTGCAATAACCATTGTCACCAGTCTGGGTAATTCCTTATTCAGACATTATTATCCCTTAAACTGTTACAAACCTAAAGTTTAGGTGTTACTTCTAGGTTGAAACACTGATTTCCTTTTCTTCTGGCAACAGATAGTGCTTATTGCTGTAGTGAAACAAGCAAGTAATTTAAGATACATACAAACAATATAGCATTGTTTTTGTTGTTTATCTCTACAATGTATATTGAATAAATTCATCCATGCAGGAAAAGGGATATCCCTTTTCTTATTACAATGTCAGCTGACAAGTTCAAACCCACTGTGATGTCTCAAAACCGACAAATTCTTGCTTTGTCCTTTAACAATGAATTGCCAAAGGCCTAATTAGATTTCTACAAAATATTATTCTACTTATCAAGTGTAACGATTGTTGTTGCTCTTATTTTCTTTACAGTGTCAATATACAGTTTTTTCTAAGGGATTGAAGAAGCTTTTCTGGAAATGTTAACCTGAAAGGCATTTTTTATAGTCCTGAGCATTTACAGTTTGACTTCTCTTTTTAATCCAGAATTTATATATCTGCTGTTATAATTGAAGCAGTGGTTCAAAAGCTTTCTTTCTATCATGAGCTAAAACTATAAAAGCAATATTCTAAGAGGTTTACATTAGCATGAACACTTGTTATCAAAGAGCTTATTAAAAAGTATGCAGGTTAAAATGGAGATCCCTCCAGGTCTTTTTTTTCTTTTTTGCCTTTTACATGAAGCCTGTTATTGCTTTGAAAACTAAAGGACAAGTAGTTCAAAAAGAACACGAAATAACATTGTGAAAAGAGAGTCTAACATCTCCAAATGTAATCCTTTTCTCATAATAATATTTGCCGTTGTCAGACATAAAGATACTCTCTTGAGGATTTCCCAGAGGATCTAGGATTTTACTGTGAGAATAGCCAGGTAAACATATGAACCATTAGGAAAAATAGCTAATCACATGCTTAATGTTTTCCAGGAAAAAAAAAAAAAAAACAAACCAACTTTGATAAGTCTGAAGATACTATTATCTTGATCAATATGAGAATTGCCTAAGTCATTTCAAATTAACAGAAAATTTATGTGGCTGTAACGGTATTCAGTCATAGCAATGTTGAAGCAAACAATAATAAACTTGCATTATAAATTATTAAATTCAGACATACACACTGGACTCAATTAACTCCTGTACTATATATAAAATACAAACTATTCAAACAGAAGATACCTATTCAATATAAAAATATACCTGCCACAAAATGAAAGATTATAGAGGAATAAATATGCAAACAAAAATAGTTTGCTGTGGGAGATCTTGACACAGTGGACAGTACTACAGTAGAATGAGAAACTAGGAAGACATTGCAATACTTAAGTGTAACTAATGTCAGAAGTTCAGACTCTTGTCTTTCACTTAGAAGAATAGTACTACATTTAAGAGATTTGTAGAGAACAAGGAGATTAAATTTTCAGAATACATATGTTACATGTTTAATTTCATATGGGTATGAATCAATCATAAGTTAAGCATATGAGCACACTTACAAGGCTATGCTACTATCCATATTTGGAAAATTAAACATTCTTCTATGTTTGGAGACACAAAGGTAACAAAGTTTAACAAAAGTGAATATCGTACCGAAGGAGACAGTTGTGGATCACAAAATTTCAGAAAAGGAAAACAGTGGGATTTGTAAGGTCTTTTAGCTTCACAGAGCAGTTTAGTATTTATACTGATGAGCCTAAGCTGCTTTAGTTTTAAAGACCACAACTCCAGACCGTACACCACGCTGCAGTCAGACTTAAAGCTCTATCATCTCCACCTGGAGTAGGAACACACATTCAGTTCTTTCAGAGTCCTTCCTTGTAAAATGTACAAAGCAGTTGTCTTTCTTAGAAAGAAGTACCTTGGTTTTTTGTCAACTTTCTCCTGCATATATTAACTGGGGGTTTTGCAAGTATTAAGAGAAATTTTTTTTATATATATATATTTTTTTTTACATGTTTCTGTCTCTTGAGATTTCATTTTCTACCTCCCTAAAATGTAGGGTACTACTTTTTTCCAGGCTTTCACTCTAACATCTTCCCTGAAATTCCAACTATAATTCAGATTGTACAAGAACTGTCTTTTCAAACTGATAAATCCAGTTAAAAATAAACCGGTCTTTTATGAAATGAAAAGAAGAAACAAAATTTCATCTTGTGTAATTGCACACCAAGATAATAGGAATAACGCAGTAAATCTATGAGATGTGTTTCATTCTGTAACAAAAGTGCCTCTAGAATGAGAATATGAAGGTATTTTTAATATCAGCAGAGTGCTTATAAATACTCGCTATTAGAAAACCTTGTGATATTAAGTATTTTGCAAGGAGATGATTTAGAGGAAGAGGACCTGAAAGGAAATTGGTTTAATTGTTCTTTAATCTATGGGGAAGAAAAGTTGTGTTTTAAAATTTGTGTTAAAACTTGATATATTTATTTTAGTTTGCTTTTTGATATTTTTTCTAATTTAAATTTATGTTTGCTTTATGCAGGATTACAGTTGTTAGATTAAAATACCCCTTTCTTTCTAAAGACTGGAGGACTTCTTAAAATATTAAAATATTTCCATCTGTTTCCATGTAAATCGAAGCAGCATCTGCAATAGTGCTAAAACTGATGCTTGTGTTTCAAAAAATGCCATCAGAACCAAGACACTGATGCTACAGGGATAACAGAACATAACCTAGACAGCAATTCTGTCTTCATTTAAAATCCTAAAATATCCTCTTGCTTTTAAGGAATATCTTATAAGCAAAATTAATTTGTGAACATCTGTTCACTGCAGGACAGAAATGAGTTTTGGTCAGAATATATTTCATTTTGATGTTTATTGTGTGTTATTTAGTACAAGCTGACTCTTTAGGAAATGAGTTGTGCTACTGTGCATTGGTTTTAAAGTAGATGTTTTATTTCTTTATACTGCATTATGTGGATAAATGAAAACTATGATTTTACTCAAAATCAGTAGAATTTAAAATATTGTGGTGTGCTTTTGAAAGACATCTAGCACTTAGAATACTGAGGGCTGCTTTAAATTCAATTCTTCATCAAATTATTCAAAGCACTTAATAATCATGTCTGTCTGAAAAATACTTACTAGATGCATACCTAGCCTTGACCTGGTATTCTACAGGATTTAGTTCTTGTGAAAAGAAATGTAATTTGTCTGATAGCCATAGAGGCGTAAAGACTTAAAAGTTAGAGAACTTTGATATAATACTACTAGATCTCAATTACGTTTGTAAAATGACACTGGAACTAAGGTAAAACCAATCAGGTTATATTTTCTTAGGCCTGTCAGCGTGAACTAATGAGTTTCTGCTGTGGCTTCGATTAGTCCATCAGAAAAAGACAGATAACTTAATAGTCCATGTAAACAAAGGGATTGATCCAAAGTTTCCACAGAAATGCAAAATTAAATTCCTTTGTCACTAAGCAGTATCAACAGATTCTTTTGAACAGGAGTCAGCACTGATATGAATGAAATCTAATTCATCCAGGTAAACTACTTTTGATACTTTCTGAACACAGAGTGCCAACATGAAATTAACCAGATAATTAACAAATTTAGCACTTTACAGAATCATAACGCTTCCTAAGAGGGTCCTTTATTGCATTTGTCCAATTGTTAGTACCCTTTTTACACAGTCAGGAAACTAACATGATTATATAAAAAGCACAGCTTCATTAGTCCCCTCAGGGAATTAATTAACCTATTTTACCTAGGAAACTGTAATAATCATCTTAAGTTATGAGTTGCTGTGCTCAATATTGCTGTGTAGGTCCAACAAACATAACAAATGATTAAGTTTTGGAAAACCCAGTAACGCGTTTATCTTCCTTCTGAATGAAAGGAGAGACTTCAGAAAGAAAAATAAATAAATGTTTCCTTTCAAAGAGTGAGACATGCGAAGGTATATAATTTCCTTCACATATATTATTCAGTTCCAAGAATTTTATTATTTAACTCCAGCATTTGTCACTTTCATAAATCAGTGATCCAAATGCATGAAAAGATAACTGATTTAACCATGATTTGGGAGCTCTGGGGTGCAGCTGAAAAGTTAATAATTTTGCAACATCAATTTTGTGTTCTTCCTAGAATGTTTGACCTCACAGGGGGCAGAGCTCATTTAGGCAACATAGTGTAAACAAACAATCCCTGAAAACTGTACTTTGGCTAGCATAGCATAATATAATATATCCCTCTTTTCTTCTGGGCAAAATAAACTATGATATATAAAAAAAGTCCGAGTAAGCTTATCAGAGGGAAGATGAAGAGTACATCATTAGTTGAATGCAGCATGGAAAAGTTCAAACTGTGAAACATCAAACCAGAAGTAATATAGTCATATCAGTATAAAGATGCACCTTCTGCTATTTAGTACTTGTAGCCTCCAGCCAGCGCTGTACTGTGCCACAGCCCCTTGCTTGGCAGCGACACAAATGTCATCATGCTGTGCTTCTTTTCCATGTTATGGTAGAGGTATGGATGAAAGAAGCACAACTCTGGCAACACAAATGCTGAAAGAGATGTGGATCAAAAATAAAATAGGCAAAGGAAGAACTAAGCAAGAAGATTTTGTTGGCTTGTGGACAAATGGCTGTGGAGGAGGAAATGCACATAGAAAAGAAATGAAAAGATTTCTAAGTATGGGAGCAGCAAGCTTCACAGATATTCTCCCAATTCAGAAAATAAAACTTTAGCCAAGAGCTCATTACACCCAAGAGGTCTACTGGGAGCTGTCACTTCTTTGACAACTGATGGTGAGGGTAGTGTTATTAAGCCAGTTGGCATTCATACGGCTCCAGAAGATTTTGCTTGATTTGTCAGCATCAGATCCATACTACAGGGAGCTCTCACTGTCTCCTTTAAAAGAGTTTTTATGAAATAATAAAGTCAGTTCCATTCTGATGTTTTCTCAGCAATTTTGGTGGTCCATTTCTAAAGGCATATAAAAATGCAATGTGGCATAAATTTTCTGTGACTGAATTCAAAGAGAAGAACTCTGGCTCTTGGCTCAAACTATGTTGTCATATTTACAAGCAAATTATGTTCACCCACCAAAAAGTTCAATTCCTTCAAGATATTCTAGTACGGTACCATGCAGATACAACTCTAAAACCTGATAGTGTACCTAGTATGAGCAAGTTGTGATTAAAATACTGCAACTCTGAATCTGGATTTATTATTTTGTTTTATTTTTTTAATTTGTAATCATATAGCCCAGGTAAATTTTTAACCAAGCACAGGAAACCAAACACTCAAACACTTCTGCTACATGGAAAAATAATATCACTTAATCTTCAAACGGCAATAAAATCTTGTTTGAGCTTCCACTAAGTATTAAAATGGCCTTTAGGTTTATTTACATCCAAAGTCACATAGTATGGGCAAAATTCTAAACTCTTTAGTTCTTCATAAGAGCATCCATTGAGAAATGAAGTGTTTATCTAATCTACTTTAAATTCATACACCAGCAATTTAAGAATCTTTGTGCCCTTTAATTGTGTATGCATTTTTTTTCTCTGAAATTTAAAAAACAAGCTAATGAGCCATCACTAAACAACAGTATTTCATAAGCAAAAGGCTTTCGTAATAGGGTACATTTCCCCATTACTATATTCAAAAATGAATTCAAATTAACTGAAAATATTATTGTGGAGGATTAGTTAATCTGCTCTAGATTGTCCTCTGCAGACACTTTTTTTTTGTAATAAAAGTGGCCTCATTTTAGGTTAAGCTAAGCCACAAATTTCAAGTATACTGAAGTCATTTTAATTCTACACAATAAAAGTACTATTAAACATTAAATGTTGTTTAACAATCCATGTTGAAAGTTCATTTGTATTTATTTACTTGAGTGGTTCTGCATCTATCCTGACTTACAGGGTAAAAACTGAAAAATCTAACATGTACTTCTGAATAAAGTCACTATATCAAATAAATACTAAGATTCTAACATAACAATACACAAGCCTTTCCAAAATTTCTGAAACGTGTTATCAGTTTGACAACTTAGGTATCTTGATATAAAAGTTTTAACTTGAGTTAAAAATATATACATTAATATCAAACTCCCACCAAACTTCTTTTTTTCACTTGTAACAAAAATATCTTTTTGTAACCCTAAAAACTGTAAGAAAATGCAATTTCTTCAGTACAAATGAACAGCAATTTCTACAGTAACTTTATATATGAGTAAATCTCATGGGCCTACAGAACTGAGCAAAATATTAACTATAAAATTACTTTCACTTGGCTGAGTTCATTTTTAATGGTATTTTCAGGATTGTTGATAAGCGAAGGAAAGTATGTATTCAGTTTCATTTCTAGAGTTAGTGTGTTCCAGTGCTGCAGCCCCAAAGCTGAATTCTGATCTGCAAATTTGTCTGGATTTCTGAAAGTAAATTTTTACAAAGAGCAGAATCCAGCAGTGAATGGGACAGAGATAGCAATTTACAAAGGGAGAAACAAGCCCAAAACAGTGCAAGCAAGAAAAGCTCCATTAGCTGAAAACTTGTGCTATCTCCATCAGAGTTTATAAAAATAGCAAAGAAAATTCTGTGACTCAGAGCTCCATTGTTATTGGCTTTACATAGTAGCCTGAGGTAGCATTTACTTAGCCACAATCCTTTTCTGCAATAACAGTCCTCCCAACAAGAAAAGTAATGACGCCTGCCATAGTAGACTCATTTGTTCATCACAAAGATGGCAGAAATAGCACCAACTAATTTTTCCTATTGCAAAAAGTAAAATTGTCACAGTCAAGGAGATTGCAACTGCAGCAGCAATCATCTCATTAAAATAGCATTTTTCCTAAATTATCTACTTAATGAGGTATCTGGATTATCTAGATAATGAGTTATCTACCTAAAAAACAAATCCAAACGAATAGCAATGCATGTGAAAAATAAAATATCAAACATTAAAAAAATAATGTTCTTAATAATAACTGCAGATGAAATCAGCATCTTTCACTTCCAATACAAACTTAGGGGCAAAATTGGTAGAATTCAGCTTTGAGTAGCAGACTTGCAGGTAATACAGAAGGGGAAGCCTTACTTATACCTTCCCTACCAAGGTCTCTGCCTTAGTAACTCATTCACACTGCTCTACATTGATGTTTTCATCTTGTACAACTCTGTTGGGAGAGTCTTTAGCATAAGAGTGGGTAGTGATATGCAGCACTTTTCCCTTTTGGATTCTCTTAATGTTAAGAAAAACTTACTGTTTCTTCGATCAATCTTGATTCAAATGGCAGCCTTCTATCATTCAGAAGTAATTCATTCATACTACATCTTCATCTGCCCACTGATATTAATAGCTGCACATTAACATTCCAGAAAACTAACCTAATAACAACACAGGTTTTGTGTGTGACACATCAGAAAATCAACAATTGTTAAATTCACTTACATAAAAATGCTTCTCCTGCTGAAATTTCACTTGTTTGCAAAGCAGAATGCCCACTATCAGAGTCTTGGCAGATGTTTTGTTGTCTGTAATATACACAAACCCAGAAACAGACAGCACCTCTTTTCCCTCTTTGGCTGCTGCCCAATGAGAACAATGAAATGGATGTGATCCAAACTCATTCTTCAGGAACATGGAACATCATCCTATGTATGAAACACAGCATCTCCAAAAAAAGCGTCAAATCACTTAAAGCTGCATGTCCTTAATACTTAGAGGATAAAGTCTGGGTTGCAGCAGCGGATGAAGAGCAGAAAGTGTTGCAGGTGTTGTTTATGATAAGACTAAAATCACTTCATGTAATTTTGAGTAGATTTCTATCAACCAAAGTCAGAAAGGCCTTTCCAAAGAAGAACCCAGTTAAAATAATGTGAATTCCAGTTACTGCCTCCAGAAAACCCTTGGAACTTTTGGTAGGTAAATGTGCAGTGGCAAGTGATGCACTCACTCAAAAGACTTTCTCTACATCTGTACTGATTCCCAGTCATCACGATAACTTATTCTCAAGACTCCAATGTGAGAAGTTCCTGGATGTGCAGAAGATAATGCTGATAAAGTGATTCTCTAATCTCCACTATGAATAGGAAATAAATTCTACAAAAAATAAATCAGAGCTACTCCAACAGAACATAATCTTCACAGTGACATAGGTTAAGCACAGGAAGGCATGGCTGAGAGACGCTGTGAAAATTCTACCCAGGAGGATTTTCAAAGCTCAGCTGGATGATACTTTGTACAATTGATCTAACTGTGAAGGTAGCCTTGGTTTGAACTGGGGGTTTGGTAAAGATGGCCTGCTGAGATCCCATTCAACTTGGTTTTTTTCTATGATTCCTATGATCTACTCTTCTGGCGAAAAATACTGAACAGATTTCAAAATAAAAGGAAGCAATAAATTGAAGAAAAGGTCTGCATGTGAAGTAGGTATGTGCACAAAGCATAAATTGCAATACTATATATACAACGGAAATAGCATGTTTTAATAGAAAAAAAACCCCAAACAAACAAACTAAAAACAACTCAAACCCAAAAACTTTGGTAATGGCTATATCTGAATAGAGAATTTTAAATGGCTACAAACAGAAGAGAACTGCATGTATTCTGCAGAAGTTGAAGCAGTGAGCATGATAGAGTAAGCCTTCAGAAATCCATTCCTATTAAATATACAAAGAAAGAAAGAAAGGAAATCCGTATAGCTGAATACATAGTTCTGTACTGAGTACATATAGGAATCTGCACATGTTGCAAACTATTTGATAAAATGGCTTCTGACTGAAAACACGAAAATTGAGTGAATATGTGGGATAAAAATATGATTTAACACAATTAAGGTCAATGGTAACACTTTGTTAAAAAAGATAAAATTTCACTGAAGTGGGCAAACAGTGGAAAGACTACTATGAAATATGCCAAACTGGGAGAATTCTTAAATTTAAATAACATATGAGAGACAAATAAGGAATTACATAAGAAAAAAAAAAAGGCTCAAAGTTTGTGCTTTCTCTGTTAATCAAAGGCTTCATTCTCACAAATATTTTTAAGGCCTTGCACACATAAATAATATTTTAATGCAGAGAAAGAAAAATGAGTAACAATATAATGAAGAACAAATTCTAGCATATATATATAGGTCAAAAAATTTCTGTTTGTATCAATAACAACCAATTCTTTACTATATTTCACTTCCAGAATTTCTAGTAAAAATCCAAAATCAAAAGAAAAGAACAGGGCTTAGGAAAATTAGAAGAAAGAGAAAGAGGTTTTGTAATATGCTCACTTAGCAAGATTTTTGTAACATTTTTCCCATGATAGGAAAGCAGCATTCTCTTCTGCTGATTTGGTAAATTTCTGTTCTCCAAAATGGCCAGAGTATTTGCTGAAAGAACAGTACCAGACTCATCAGCTCACCAGGATCTTGATCATCAGCTGATAAAAGCATCAGAATTCGGGATCTTGGTATCACATAATAGGACTTGCAGTCAAGCATGATTTCGTAATTTTCACAGTTATGATGCTAGCATTTTCCAGCTAAAAGAAACTTTTTTAACCAAATGCTCCTCAAAAGAAGTAAAAGAATCTACAAACTTGACCAGAGGACAACCACACAACCCTTATAAATTGTTTAGAAAATAAACAGAATAAAAGATGAGGCAGATACCAACATCAGTCTACAATGACATGGATGAATACCTGTCCTTGAAGCAATGGAAGTGAGTTCGCACTAATTCTAACTGCAGATTAAGACATTTCCCTGTCTCTCTCCCTGTGTAGGATTCAGCCTTATTTGAAGTATTGAAGTACATATGTAAGCCAAGCCTACCCTCTCAGCATGCATTATTACTTTCTCCCTACACCCTGCTTCCCCAGGCTATCCAGAATTAGCTGAAGACAGAGGCTGAACAGGTATTTAGGCCAACTTGGTTTATGTGACAGGTGTTACTTAATTCATCTGATGTGTGCTCAAGGCAATGGCTGTGTTTCAGGTATCTTGATGTGTGCATGAACTAATAAATTTTTATGTATGCTTAGCCTTGGTCTACTGTTACAGCAAAAATTTATATTGTATGTGAAAAAGATATCAAGTGCATCCACTTCTTAAATGTGGATGACATAGCCTTATTAAGACTTTATTACCAGCTGCAAGGTATTGGCAATAATGCTGAACATCCATTAGACATTCATGAGTAAATAGTTTCAAGGCATCAGTTGATTGCTACCAATTAGCAAGTTTGCAAGTGTTATGATTACAAAATTTTGAATAGGAAAATTAAACTATTTTATGAGATTTATAATTACAGAGGTAAAGTAAGCCTCCTACCTAAAAGGCTTAGTATTAGATTACAAAAAAAACCCAAAAAACAACAAATCAACCCAGATTTGCAAATATTGCTTTTATTCAGAATGAGCACCACTTTAAGAAAATAATTAGATGGCATTCTGCTTTCTTGCAGTACTGTCCTCATTCATAATATGTACTTAATATTGCACTGAATGTAAGGGGGATGTTTTTATTTTGGGGTTTTGGGGCCTGGATGGTTTTTTCTCTTACTGTACCTGGGATGCACACATATGTTAAGGGAGCTTTATTTATTTATCATTCACCCTCAGAGTACAGACAAGCAAGGTACATGAACAATTTACACCCTAGGCACAATGCACAGATATATTTTAGGCTCGTGTTTTTAGAACAGGTATCTCCCATAATTGGTTGCCAGGATGAACAGCAAGGCCTTGTTATTTTATTTTTTTTTTTACTTTTAGAATGTCTTATGCTCACCAGCTGTATATTTGATTACAATTTTAGGTACTCAGCTTCAGCCAGTATAGCTGCATCTTACTCCTGTCATAGATTTGACCCAAACAGGACCATTAGCTACAGAAAAATTAGAAATAAATCCTGTTCTCCTGGACAGCATGTAGTCCTTTGAATAAGATAAGGCTCCTTTCTTTCTCTGAAATCTCATGCTTTACATGGTATGTACGTTTCCATTTCAGCAAAGAAAAAAGGCAGGAGTCTTGCACATTATACAGATTCCTATTATCTTCAAAGCTGATCTAATTTATCTATTATAAATGAAGCAGAAGCCTGACAGAAAAACATGACATCTGATGGTCTAATTAATATAATCATTGCCTAATAACATGGTTTTGTAAGTTCAGAATTTACTTTCATCATCCTTTGTGCAAATAAATTTGATAGATCAAATGTTGACATGAATCCACAGCAATGGTGATCTAACCAAAGTCTTTTCAGCAAGTCATGAATTTCCTGCTTGAAATCTAATTTTGGAGAAAAACATCTGCATTTTTTCCTCCCTTTCAGGACATAAGCTGAAAATAAAATGAAGCAAACATACATAGAACTGTAGTCATCACTTTCAGCTGTTATTTTTCTATACCTGTTGCTCTGCATAAGGTGAAAAGCTATGGAATAGCCTCTTACAAAACAGAGGAACTCCATTAGTAGTAATTATAAATAGTCTGCAATAGAAGGAGTTGTACTAGAATTGCAGCAGGGTAACGCTGCCGGCAGCATTTCAAATCGCATTGGACACCAACTTTACATGTTACATGAGTGTTGGATACCTACTCACCTTCTGAAACCTACCTACACTACATTTCCAACTCTGCCTAGGTTTAACTAAGGAAAGTATTATGCAATATAAATACATTTCAGTAACTGAGCCAGTACCGAGGAGAACATTTACTTTGTTATCCATGTATCCCCTTAGCTATCCAAGCTCATCATCTTTACTCAAAAGATACACACAGTAATTCAAGAAGTAACTGTCATGAAATTACACTATAACCAAACTAATAGTAAGTTTTTTATTTCAAGTAAGGAAATATTCAAGCTAACCCTTTGTTGTGATTTAAACCCAACAAGCAGCTAAGCCTCACACAGCTCCACCCTCACTCCCTTGTCCCAGTGGGATAGGAGAGAGAATCAGAAGGGTATAAGTGAGAAAACTTATGGGTTGGGATAAGAACAGTTTAATTGTTGAAACAAAATATAATAATAACAATGACAATAAAAAAATAATATTGTAATTTATAATGAAAAGAAAAACAAAACCAGAGAGAAATATAACCCAAGAAAAACTTGTGATGCAAATGAAAAACAATTGCTTACCACCAACCAATCAATGCTCAGCCGATTTCCAAGTAGCAGTCCCTCAGCCAGCTTTCCTCACGGTTTATATGCTGAACATGACATCATATGGTATGGAATATCCCTTTGGCCAGTTTGGGTCAGCTGTCCCAGCTGTGTCCCCTTGCAGCTTCTTGTGCACCATCCAGCCCACTTGCTGGCAAGACAGCACGAGAAGCTGAGAAGTCCTTGGCTTGGTGTAAGCACTGCTCAGCAACAACTAAAACATCGGTGTGTTATCAGCATTATTCTCAGACTAAAGCCAAAACACAGCACTATACCAGCTACTATGAAGAAAATTTGTTCTATCCCAGCTGAAACCAGAACACTCTTGCTTCTACTAATTCTGTATTCAGAACAGCTTTTCCATGTGCCTCATAAAATTATAATACTTCCATAACAAGATCTGCCTTAAGTGAACTGTGTCTGTCTTTGAGCTGTTACTATGGTAAGGCCCAAATTACTGTGCAATACACAGTGCCAAAGAGAGAAGAGGCTGGTCAGACCATGTTTTGTGGATGATGCCTTTTATTCTGAAGATCACCGGCTTTGTTTTTCACTTTTTTCCTTCTTCCAGGACTACAAATGGGTATAACAAGGCATGAGTTTGCAAACAGCTTCTTAAAATAGTTATTATGACCACAATAACAGTGAGGGAAGGTAAGGTAACAAGACTTCATACTGTATACTCCCTTTCTACAAAACATATTTTGGAGATTACTCGAGATCACAGTCCTGCCTGCACTCTCAGGACACATTCATTTGGACTGCCTATACTTTGTTGACCTCTGTGGTAGGTCATTGATCTTCATTATCTTGACAATCAGATACACAGAGCTGTAGTCCAAAAATCTGTGAAGACAGTTCCTCACCTACAAAAATTAATTTCTCAAATTTTGATGCTTCATGCTCATTCTAGTTCCCCAATTTAGGTTTTCATTGCCACAAGTAGTTAAATACAGATTCTCCACATTTTCTAAAGTCTGAATTTTTGTGTATTTACAATCTTTTTCAAGACTTAGGTTTGTATGTTTGATACAAACTTTTTATGAAATTATAAACTGTACATACATTCTTCCAGTCCTTGGTATAATTACTGACAGTAATGTCAGTTTCTGCTAGAAACTACATGAGGCACTTTTGACTCCACGTCTAATGTATATGATAGCGCAAAAAGTGAGTCACTTTGCTGAGAGTGACTAGATTCAAAATTCTTAGGCATTGCTCCTCTTTAACTATTTAACTATGTTAAACTATTAACTTATTTAACTATTAAATAGCTAAATTAACTATTAACTATTTAATATTTAACTATTGTCATATGTTTATGTTTATTGTCATATGAAAATGCAACAGGATATCTTGATGGTCTTTACAGTGTATACATTCAATCACAAAACGAGACATTTGCAAAGGATGCATTAATACTTTACGTGCATGAAGAAATAAATTTTGTACGGCACTGTGTGCTAATATCTACTTTTTGCTCTAGACAGCAATACATGTCCCTGTCTCTTGAGCACTGATCTGTGCCACTTTATACTAAGAAACTGGATGGCAATAAAAACGTATTCCCACAAGATGTTTGCTGTGCATCTGTGAGGATGATTGCCTTACAGACAGCCTGCAAGAAAAGCAGGACAGCCTCATTTATTCAAAAAGTAGTTTGCAACACAGATTTTTAATATCATGCCGATATTGTTTGTATATGTGTTTGTTTGTTTTATAATGAAATTCTGGGGTTTATTTTTCTTTCTCAAATTGTTCTTTTTCTGACCTCAGCCACATTCTCTGGATTTCTTGTTGTCATACAGGTCTCATCTATACAACTTACTTTTCTGCAACTGCAGCATGAATCCCTTGGCTTCATTCTGTTTGGCTTTGAAAGATTAATTTGGACATTTTCATGTTTAAAAAACTCCCATCCCTCCACTTTGCTTGTTTTTCTCTTAAAAAAAAGAACAAGGGAAAGACCAGAAGAATCTTTTTTTACCTTTCTACATTGTACTTCTATCCAGAAGCATTGCATTGCACTAGCACTGTTGTTACTATACGCTCTATATTGATAGTATTTAATGACTTTTTTTCTAGATAACACAAGCCTACATCCATCCAATGTTTGACTACTTAAAGCAGAAAAGGAACAACATCAGTCTTAACGATTAGGACAGAGTCAGATTAATAGGGAAGAATGATGGTCAAAAAACTAAACCTAAATATTTTTAAGGAAGCAACTGCAGAAATCTTAAGAGAAAATAAAGCAACAAAGAGGCTGATACACAATCTGCCCTTTTCTTCAAACAGCTACTCTTGAGTATGGCTAGACAAGTATTAGCAGTGTAAATATGTTCAGAAAGACAAAAAAATAATTACTCTAATTTTCAAGAAAGGCAATTCTGTTATTTATACAACACCTGACATTTCTGCAAGATGGCCTGCTTTTAGAATCCAATAGACTGGTGACCAGAACTACACCTGGGCACTTACAAATAAGTAAACAAAAATATCCCAAATCAAACAACTTAGCTTTAAATGTTTTATTTAATGTATTCTGTATTCCTATATTTAAAAACAGATATTTAAAAAACAAAAAAACATTATGTTATTTGTTTTGCCTAAGTTCCCTAAGTTTGTAAAATAACAAAATGTCCAATGCTGGCCTTTGATCACAGAATATTGGTCCTTAAACAATTTTAATTCAAGGAATAACTTGGGATTTAGACTTGGGATTCTGTTATGTGCTGTATAATACCTAAAAGTAAAAAAATGAGAAGAAAACCTTTTTGCAGAAATCATTAGTGAAATGATCACTGAAATACTATTTTATCTATATCTCTGCACTTCAGGCCTATGTGAAAAACATGCACTTAGCAGGATTTCTACTTGCTTCAAAATTTCACCAAGTGCTGCGTCACTGACGTTACATTTGCTCATCTGTGATCTGTAACCTGAGATCTGGATATATTAGAAGCAATTGAGTCAGAGCACCCTACAGCTCTACTTCTCAACTACAAGATATAATTTCTCAAAGGGGGAATTTTCCCAACATTATCATCTGCAGCTGTTTATATTTTTCTAGATATGTGACTGGGTTACACAGAGAGTTGCTACAGTATACACTGAAGGTGTTAGTCAATAGGTAGGTTGTAGTCATGGCAAAGTCCTTCAGCATAGAAACTGGGACAGTAATGCTTTTAGATTATCCAAATGATACTGTGAGCAGCAGTAGTAAAATTTGTTCTCAAACCATTTGAGCAGAAGGATGTACTGTCACTCAGGTCTGCATGTGTGAGACAGCTTTAAATTATTTACTCTAACTTTTCTTTATTTAACAAAAGTTTTATCCCAGTAGAATAGTTACTGAAAGGGAATTAACAGAGAAAAATCAGTCAAATAAAGCAAGTTAGACAGTTGTTACTTAAAAAGACAATATCGACTGCAAGTAAGTCAGACTTGTTTGCCCAGTCAAAAGTTAGATTTCAAGCCATAAAAGCTACAGTATCCTGCAATTGAATTAAGAGAAATTATGCACTTGAGCAAAATGTAATTGACATGGATCGCTTAGCAACAGAAAGTTACAGCACTTCAATTTGCAGAGAGGAAAAGGACTGTCATTCTGACATAGAAAGGCTGCTAAGAAGCTTTACTTAGTTGGGGGTTGGTAGGAATGGAGGTCCTTCGCAGTTAAAGTGATTTTTTGTTTGTTTTTTTTTTTTTTTTCCTACGTGTGCTACTCAGTTCAGCTAGAAGATACTTTGCTCCCCTGCCTAAGTGATGATCTACATGGCACACTGAATTACACTTCCATAATATTCTTTTCTACAGGTACCTTTTGGACTAGAAGAGTGTTTTGTACAAGGACATGAAACAAAAGTATTGAGGTAATAGAAAGCAATAAGGCTTTAAGCAAGGGCAAGTAACTACAATACATGCAAAAAAAGAAAAAAAAAAAAAGGGGAAGTAGCTAAACCAAGATGCCTTTGGTATGAATGTGTAGAGGAAGCCACTAATTAGGTCTAATTGAAACAGTCTCAGAACTATACAGCAGATTACAGGGCTATATTACCACCACAGCAATTGAAGACTCTCTGCAGGCCCGTAACTAGTCTTGTGTTTTACTGACACTGCACGACTTAGTACAGTGATTGTTTCAGTAGCACTCCGTTAATCAGAAATGACGTGGCTGAGAATATTCTCTTTCATATACAAATGTGACAAACCCAACCTCATGTCCGATTTATGAACAGGTATAGGAGAGATTTTAGCAATGAAACCTGAAATCTCTGACTCTCATTCCACTCACAGAAAACTGATTCCCATCTTAGCTGTCTTTTACTTCCCAGTTGAGTCCCACTAGCCAAAATGACTATGTACTACTTTGATAGCTACAGTTTCCCAAATATTGATTTCAGTCTCACGCTACTCAGTGCAATACTTCAGCCTCGGCATGAGAAAAGTCATGTCAGCATTGTGATGTCTTTCATTACAATACGTGTTCAGCCCACAAAAACTATCCTTTGTCAGGATTTCAATCCTTAGGAACCTGCAGCGCTCCAGAATGTTACTGTTACAGATTATACCTTGCCACATGAACCATAATATAGCGTGTAGTCTGAACACAGCCAAAAGCCATATATATCCATCAACAGCAAGGGAAACATTGACACCAAAGCAGAGGACTCATGTTCAGGTAATGTTAAATCCAAATTTTGTCTGACCATTAACCAAAGAGACATTGATTCCGGATTTGTCAATGCATTATACGAGGGGGTATCACTGAATAACACGCTGGCAAAATGGATTAAACTACAGATGCCTTTAACTTTCTGTGCTACAGCTATACCTACGGAGCTATATAGAGCTTACTTCACAAAGGTCACTGTATAAATCGAGTTCCAGCTATCTCCTGGTTATGCCAATTTATTCACAACAGCTGCATGTTTTGCTGTGTTTGCTTCAAGGGCACAGTTATCAGCATGCGTGATTACCTTAATGATTTTGTAGAGCACTGTGGTCCATTGGGATAATTTGAAGCACATCCATATTCTAGCATACATTCATTTGCTAGCCAATATTCTTCAAAACATTTAAGAAAAAAAGAACAGTGTTGTACTCATCACACACCCTAATTCAATGACTGGAAGATGTAGGACACCATACACTTTGACCTCAAATATCAAGGGATGGAATAGACTGATTTATCCAGTAAATCTCTTATGTGGAACTGTAAAATACCTGAAGAAAAACTATGCTATAAAAATAATCCTTTCTTTAAAGTCACCCAATGTGGCTGCAAGCTGGGAGTCTTGATGATTAAAAATATATGGCAGCCATCAGAAGGAAGTAGCAGGAGTGGGATTGCTCAGTAAAGGAGGCAAGCTGGCAGCTGTGGGTGACAGCAAGCCCAGCAGGGGAGCACCCTCACTGGCAAGGGCACAGACTCATGGTACCCACAGAAGCTGAGCTGAGTGAGCCTGAGGATGGTAGCAAAGTTCAGCTGAAGACCAGTGATCTCCAGAGAAGTCTATGGTGATGAGGCGGGCTTAAGGCCATCCAGGAAGCCAAGGTGTAGCAAGATTCATGGCTAAGGACAGGCACATCTGCAGTATTGCAGGCAGATCCCAGTGGTGACAGCCTGAGCTTAAAAGCATCACCAAGCTGAAGGGGGCAAGAGCCTATTAAGGCTTTAGAAACTTCTTGCTCAGACAGCTGACTAATCAAGGCCATACAGATGCCATATCTAATTTGACCTGGGGACTAAGCAGCCAAAACAGCAGGACACAGAAGAAGAGGTTGTTCATTGCCCTGATAAGTACAGTCAAGAATAAGGTAATGCCATTATATTCCCCATTGTTTCTCTATTAAGCTAAACAGACTATGGCAATAGTTGTTTTTAAAACTACACTAGATTATCAATTTAAAATGTCTTAGTCTTTTATAAACTACGTTTTGCTTTAGGGAGGAAGTAAGAAAAAAGCCTTCCATCACCCTAGTCTTTCCACAGAAACACCTAGACTATCTGTTGAGCAACACCTGCTCTATCCAGCTCAGATTCAGCAGGACATAGTATTTCCCAATCATTCCAGTGACTGTTTCCCTAACAGAAATGAGAAACATAATAACTTGTCTGGCTTCAGTTGACCACTAATGTTCTATCCAGCACTTTAAGACGCTAGAAAGGGAGACCAACAGCTGTGGCTTCTCACTTGTTCCTTAGACCAGTACTACTAATAGTCAACATTAGCATGCAGTTAACATAAAACTAAATGATTTTTATTACAGCAGAGGTCATTCCCTAAAGCTCATACATATTGCAAAATGGCAAGATGACAAAACACTTGCTTTCAGAATTGAATACTATTCTTCTGCCATTAGAATCAATATTAATGTTGTCCCTTGACTAGAGATTCAGTCGACCAAAGAATCTCCTCAAGTGGTAGTTTCCACTGTCTTTTTTATTACTTGCACAGTATAAATGGTCCAGAGTGGTCCTGGCAATCAGTTCAGTCATATTGCTTGCAGCTCTATGACCTTTTCATATCAACTACTTAGGCTGTTATGCTTAAGAATTTTGACATCATTGGACTGCATCCTTAGATTTCCATCCAGCATTCAAATTGCATTTAATGAATTTCATGGGTTCAGAGCAAAGTTGTTATATAGCTGAAATCAACCATCAAGGAGTTAATTTAATTCAGTCTTTATAGTCTGCCTAAAAACTATATTTTACCTGGGGTTTAAATTTGTGCCATACTAGAAACCTCAATGCCACTGAAGATTTATAAACACCACCCATGATGAACAGAAATAAGATGTAAATATTGTCTCTAAATATACCTAGAATTCAAGGCACTCAGTCAAAGGATGAAAAAAAGGGAAAAATCCAGCCAAGAATAAATGCAACAGAAACTGTCATACTCTAACCATCAGACCACTCAGGTACTGGAAGAGACTTCCAGGGTAAGCAGCAGCAGCAAAGTACCCCATTGTATTGGAGATCATCATCAATGAATTTGTTAAAACAAACATACAAAATATAGTGCCTACAGAATATGGGCTGGACTTAAAGGACAGGTGAAATTTTTGAGTTCTATCTGACTAAAACATCAAACTATTATTCTGAATTTCTGACAATTGTACCAGAAGACTCCGTCTTAAGAAAATCCCAGGGAAGGAGTGGAGGGATTTGCTTTTGAGTGGCTAATGTTGATCCTTCCTCTTGCATGCATTAGAATATCTGTAACTGTCTCATTTTTAATTTTCTGAAGTATTGCAGAAATGGCTGAAAGTTGTAGCTCAATGTGACAGCAACTGAATTACCCTTTACTTTAATACTATCAAAAAGACACAATACTACACCACTACTGGCTTTAAAGTGTGACAGCATCTTTTGAAATAATGAAAATTTCAGGCTAGTTTTCTAACCTAGGCAGTACATGAAAACATTCCTCCAATCACTAATTGTTCAAATGAGATAACCAATAGGTACGTTCTGATCTATTTCCGTAAATTATATACAGTTTTACAAAATCTATGTAAATAGCTTTTGTTCCACTTATATATGCCACCATGATTTATCTTCAGATTCAATTCCTCCACTGAACTTCTGTTGCTTTTCTAAAAATAGTTTGATGAGGTTCAAAATTACACTCCTAAGCAATGTGGTATTTTCCCCTTAAGAAATACTTATAGCTATGCAGGTTCTGTGGTACTTTATTAAACTTCAAAAATCTTTAGTGTTTGCCTACAGCTGGCAATAATTTATAACACTTATCATTTGATATTTATTGTAGCCATAAATGCAGAAAGTCATGGAGGTAGAATAGAACAGAATCAAAGTAAGAAAAGACGGATTACAAAGCTAGTAAAAATTTGTAATTTAACGTAGGATTAAACAAAGAAAAAAGATAATAGGCTTGTTATCATTAAGGCATTGCACTAACAATTTCAAAATTCCCATTTTTGATCCTTTACCTCACCAGCTGAATCAAGTATTATGAAACCAAAACCACAGAGAAGGTCCTCTGCTACTCTGGTGAAGGGATAGAAAAGCAATCAAATCTAGATATAATAATAATATTTAAAACAAACAAACAAAAAAAGAAGAGCCAGAACCTGAGTAGACTTTGTGCCAAAACTAAGATTTTGCAGTTTTAATTAGGAAGGGGAGGGTGAAGAGGTCCCTGTTCACATTCCAGACATTCATGTCAAGCTCTTCTGAAAAAGCACTATATTTACCAGATAAGTTCACCACTGCTCAGCTAGCATGAGGCTTATGGGAACAATAGACTGGTGGAAGTTCATTATGTCATCCACCGCTGAAATGCTAACATCAGACAGCCATATGTTGCAATAAAAGTTTGAGAGCCAACAAGTGCTGAATGAAACAATGGGGACACAGAGCTATATCACAGCGTGCGTGTCCCAAGATTCTGAGACACCATGCACCTGCAATCTTAAAAACCAGTGCAGGACAGAATAATTGCCTCATTGAGCAGATCGTGTTATGCCAGACAGCTATAACGGAGCCCCTCCTTTCCTTCCCAAAACCTCTTCCTCCCTCACTTCCCTTGGGAAACTTTAGCATTATCTTTTGCATAAAACACCAACTGTTTTATGCAATATACAGCAACAAAACAAGTTTCTCCTCTCATCAGAATATATGAGCCTCAGCCAGTATCTAGCAATAAGAAGATGAAAGCTCTATTGCTAACTGAAGTAGCTGCATTTACTGGAGCAGAACCAGCCACAGGGTAAAGTTTACAACCTATCCACGTTTTAGGCAAAACCCCCTAGCTGCTCTCTATTAGTGGTATTACCTCTATCTAGCCCTAGCTTAATCACACAGGTTGACAACAAAGTTTGTTCTTAAAACCAAATCATTAGCACTTGACACAAACTGAGGCACTTTTTTTTCACATTTTCCCAGAAGATAACAGGCAGAGATCCATTCATAACTTTCCTTTTCAATTGCAATACCATATCAATTCATTCAACAAACAATTAAGGTCTAACACTTCATCAGTGTAAACCAAAATGCAGTCTTGCTTTCCTTCAGCTTAATTATTGAGAAAACATTAAGTAAACAAACATGCATTTTAATTGCTTACAAAACAAGGAGAAAGAAACAAAAATCTCTGTGATTTGTAGTTTGCTAGAACTTGATACTTGAGGAGGATTTTTAAGGGTTCTGGGGTTTTTTTGAAGTAGGACATTGCAGTTTTGCTTGGGTAATGTTGTTTGTTTGCCAACAAATAACCTAGATCTTTGGCAAAATGGGGAAGTTAGAATAAGTGCTGAGATTGTTCAATAAAATAAAAATCTAATATCTAATGTCAAGCTTTAGCATGTCTTTTTGTAATTAAGAAAAAAAGTAGGATAATAGTTTCTTTTTTAAATTTTAGTCTCTAAATATGGTTTATTAAATCTAAGAACTTATTCCATTTTATTTGTACGTGCATAGGTACCAAGTTGATTGTATGGCAAGCCAGTCCTGGAAGCTAAACAATGGAGAACTAACTGTACAAAAAAGAAATACTTTTCTTCCCTTTAGCATCCTTCACCAACTCCCCATCAGATCAGGCAAGCACTACTGCTGGCATAAGAGGCAGAGCAGGAATACAAAATTCCCAAAGAGGGAGGATGGTGGGAGCAGGACTGTTCCTGTGAATCAAGGCTAAACAATAAATCCTGTTAATTAGATTATGCACCTTCGCTAGCAAAAAAGTTTTGGTAGGTGTAAAAATTTCCACCTCTATCAAATTCTGCAGTGCTGCTACATTGCATAATTTCCTGGGGGGGGCGGGGGGAGGAAATCAGTCTTTTGAGAAAATATTACTTATATTCTACAGATTACCTTTGTAACTATGGGCAAGATTGTTCCAGGTGACCAAATAGAGATTTTCAGCCTGGCGACAGAGACTAAAGCTGACTCCCACTGCTTTGACTGATGCAGAGGTTTCAGAACTAGGGCAAAACACTTAATTTACCTAAAAAGTGAATAACAGGCTCGAGGTAAACTACTTTTGTTTGAGGAATAAAAAAACCAAGAATAAAGACTTTTATTATTTTCAGGAAATAACTGACACAAAGAATGTCAGAAACCAAGCTTTATGCAGCAGGCTGTTCTTATTACAACATGATGGAGGAGTTCACTGAAAAAAATATGGAATTACAGTGAGGAACATTTTAGCCCATAACCTTTTCTTGACATTCTGTTTGCTCTTAATCACCTGTAAGTTCACTTAATATAAGAACTATGTTTTAAATATCATCCTACATATTCGGAGGGTGGGGGAAAGTTGGGGGGGAGGGGGAAGAAGAGAGAATGTACATTCTGACGTGAACTTAAATAGGCACCCTGGCATTTGCACAGAAAGTCAGATGTTGCGAGAAATCAAACACCACATTTTATCTCTAGTTGTCAGCCTTCCGAGGTACTGTTGCTGCTGCAAGGATATTTCTAGGAAGAATACAGTTCAAAAAGGAGAGGAAGGGTGAAACAGTCTTAAAATGTAAGAAGACTGTAATAATTAGATATTGGTTAGGCTAAACAGTCTTGCCTCTGACTTTAGCATGGCATGTAAAAGTATAGGGCATACACTGTTGCAGGCACAATTCTGCTGGTGCAGAGTGCTGGGCAACAAAGAAATCAGCCACAACTTAGCTGACATCCATCACAATAGGTGCTGATGGAGATTCTTTTGGCAGAGGATGTTTATCCTCATGTTTGTTGTACTTGAGCATTAGTCAGATCATTAAAGTGCCTGGCTACATTTGAGTTGCAGTGGTGGGGAAGATCTGTGTTCAACCACTGAGACAGAATAATAAATGAGCAAAGGAAGAGAAACAAGGAGCTGGCTTGCACAGATTACCACAGCACAGTAGCCTGTCAGACACTGGATGCTTTGCCTTATTAAGTATTTATTAAAGTATGGAGAAGGACTTTGTGGAAGGAAACTCAGCTTGACAGACAGGCAATCTGTACACAATACCTGAAAAAAATGCCCAAATCCCATGAACAACAGAGAACTTACTTAACTTAAAATCGAAATTTGTCACTTTTATGCAGCTTGCTGTATTAGTGATCTCCATGACAGGTAGTCCACAGCCATTTATATGTTTACAGAAAAAAAAAGATGATGTAGTGCTTTTGTATGCTATAAACAATTGTGTATAATATTAAAGTAATAGAAGATAATGGGGCAATTTAAAGGATAGCAGTATTTTTTTTTTCTCTCCTTCTTTAATCATGACAGTATATATCTCACCTGTTTGAAGCTGCCACTTAAATTACTCTAGGCTTAGGTAGTTAAAGAGTTTCTTTTATTCTTCTTTCAATAATTTGGAAGCTTCTTATTGAACTTCAAAAGATGGCTGCCAAGGAATGGTTTTAAAGCAAACATTTACAGATGCATTAACACAAGTTAGTACAATATCTTAACTGCTACTGGCACAGCTGACCAGAGGCAAGGAAGCCAACTTCTTTCTATTCATCCAGCATTGAAATTTGAATATTCAATATTGATACTTGACTATCTTTCACAAGGAACAACTGTTCTTCCCTCAAGCCCCCAGCAGCTTTGCCTCAGATCTTTACCAGACGCCCCAGTTCTAGCTCCTGACTCCTGAGGGGATTATAGCTCAATATAAATGAGCTGAAAAGCTGAAAAGAAAACTTCAAATATGTAACACCATTTCTCTTGCAGACCCCTACAGCTATTATTCCATATGGTTGCTTCTTGCAGAGTTTGAAGTGTATTTTCTTTAGCCATAATCAGATGTGCCTGCTCAAAAACAGTTGCTGAAACTGTTCTCAGTGCCATGGCTAATTTTTGCATTAAATAGCTAGTTCACCAGATTCAAAGAACTTGCATTTCTTGTGTAATAACCTAAAGGATTCAGGCTAAAACCAAAACCAAAACAAAACAACCTCCCCGCCATCCTCCCCACACAAAATCTTTAGCTATCTGCATAAAACTAATACTCAGTACCAGTAATTTAGCTACAAGACTTAGAAAAATTGCAGACAGTTATATCCTGCCATAAGAATATTTAATTGTATATTCAAAACATTTAAAATCCCATCTGTCTCATACAGAAATGGTTTCTTTGTTGTTTCCTCTATTTTTCCCAACCTTTCTGTTGGTGGAAAGGGGGAGCAAGGGTTGGAATGGCTTTTTTGATTAATTTTATACCAGTATGTCTTAGGGCATGCCCTGATCTATTGAGTTCCTTCCTTTTATGATTTTAGCTTTGCTTTTGCAAATCATTCAGACACTTTCCACCAGTAGAACAGTAACCTTTAGCTTTTATAGAGTAATGCCATAGAGAATCAAAGAACAGGCAGCAGTCAAACACTGCATTGACATTTAGGAAGCAGATGACGCCATTGGGGAGCAAAGGGCCTCACAGCAGGAGTAACGCTGCTGAAGTATCTCTCGAAAGTTACCTTCCAGATAGTTTAAACTAAACAGATAATCCTGCCCAAGGGGATGGTTACCTGGATTGTAGTTATAACAGATCTGTGTTATTATCACCCTAGCTATCTCTTCACAACACACTGGTGGTTGCTGCTTCATCATACCAGTTTTACCTTTCACTTGACAGAAGGCCTTATTTGTTTTTTGGTTTTTCTTAAAACCAGTTTATTTCACAGAAATGAGACTGAGAATGGATAGACAAATGTTCAACCCAGGTAAAACAGAAACATTGAAGATATATTGTCTTCAGTGTAGTGCAGAGAAAGATAGGACATGTGAAAGGACAGAAACAGGGAACAGAAATTACTTTAACTGTGTCTGTCTTGGGCAGAATAATTCATGTAAGCAAGGCACTAGTCTTCTAAATCTCTCCCATGCAATTTTACTTACTATTCCTCACATTTCAGGGAAACTGCAGTGCAATATATAGTCACTCACATTTTCCTAAAAAACCCCAAATTATAATTTGCAAATGTCAGTGTTTTCACAATGTACTAAGATATAAATATTATAATGTTATTGACTGTGGTTCATCTCTCTAAGTGGCTGAAGAAATACAGCACTCTTACTGAACAAAAATTTCCTGTGAAAATACACCCTTCCGCTGCCAGTGGAAAGAACATGTCCGTCTCTGTTTCACAAGCTGTATCTTTACATGCCAGTGGCTTTTGCAATAATATGAAAGGAAGTTCTTAGTGAGAGAACCAAAATTAAACATTTAGTTATCTCCTAAACTACCAGTATAAATGTTAGAATAGTGTAGCACAAGACCTCACAAAATAAACTAACAAAAATAAAATCCCTACTCATGTAAAAATATGTGAAAATGGCAACTATATATTATCCTGGTATCAGAGTGCCACTTCTGGTATTCCACCACTTTGGAATATTATGACAATTTTGCCCAATTTTGTATTAAGTACAGCATTCTGGTTCAGTCTATGCAGAGAGGCAAAGGTTTTCATGTACAAGCTTCCGTGGGAACCATTAGAATAAAGTTCATATAGAGACTACCGGCCTACCATTTGGTCCTGGACAGTTAAAGCACTCTTGTTAAAATCTGTGTTCATTTAGAAGTTCAGTAGTCATGAGGCGATCTTGCAATATTTGTCTAGTCAAGCGAAAAAAAAATAAAAATTAAAACCAGGTCTGGTAGAATGATAAATTGCCTGGCAGTGGAGGAACAAAAATTGAGAACAACTAATAATCTTTAAGAAATATGTTTCCAGTACCTGCAAGTTTCTACATGTATGTAAATGTGAAGGAAATCTGGGATGATTTGCAACTACATTTGCAAATGGGTTGTTTACCTTTTTTTTTCTTTTTAAGAGACTTTGGTGAAAGATGGCAAAAGAGCAAACACTGAATAAGGAATCTTATCTAACAAGCAGCAGTATTTGACCTTACCTCAAATACTGAAGAACTTAACAGAAATCTGTCCCTGGCAAAACCTCGTTTGACATCAAGTATACCAAGTATACAAGTATATCTCCAGTCAGATACATGCGCAAAACTCTGGAGTTTTTACAAATGACGCAGAACTGTTAGAAATTAGACAAATATTTTTTTAAGAAATGAAGAAGAAATGGTTTACAGTAAGCAGTTCTGGATACACTGTGATATATAATGCTTCCCAGCAAGACATATACATGCATGACCTACAAAAAGCATGATTTCTCAAGGATTATGAGTGCATAACCCTCTGTATGAAAGACATTCACTATTATTTTCAAATTATCTCCTCTTAAAAAATCGATATCCTTCGAAGATTCTGATCTGTTTTTTAAAAAAGTAGGTAAAAGAGTGTTACTGCGTAAGATATGACAGCTGTGATTGTGCCTTTGTGAAATATGAAAAGTGGTATTCAGCCTTCCTAACTGTTGATAGATAAAAAGCAGCATTTCACATCAAAATGGTTAATTTCAGTGATCTTTCCATACTTAGAAAGTAAGATGAAAAAGCCTACACAAATTATTCTTGAGGGCAGCTGACAAAATCAGGGTGTGCATTTTATGAAACTTCAGTGGCTTTCTTAACATGCAATCCCATCAATAAGGACATGAAACTCAAGACATTTGCTGCAAATTCAAGAATGAAATGACAGCAACTGTGGAGAGAATGTCTGTTTCTATACCTTGCTAAGGCCCAGATCTAGAGCTGACACACTGCAGTAAGCTCTTAAGAGATGAAATTGCAAGTCTGCACCAGCCAAAGCACCATATCCGCTTTCTTCATTTTTCTAGGGACAGCTGCTGTCATGAGTAGATCACTTTGTTCTCCTATCAAACTAAATAGCAGTAGGATGCCTGGTTCCATCTGTGGAAGATGTGCACACTGGGAATACCTGCAAGTCAAGCTGAGAAAATATTAGCCTGTACAAAGGTGACAAAGAAGCCTGTAAAAAACAGATAAAAAAGTGGTTTTACATCACTATTATAGTTTTAATAGCTAGTGCATATCAGCAATGAAGATAATTCCAGGTTATTGCTGGACTGCACTATGTAACAAGATAAATTCATTACTTAAATACACCCTTGGAACTAAATGAAATAAACCCCAAACTGATGATGTGTCCCCCTCCATTAAAAATAAAACAAAAAAATGAAAATGCACATTGCACATTTGTGCATCTCAGTCATGAAATCATCTTAACAATTCCAGGTGTAAATGCAGAAATACTAACAAAGGAAGGAAAAGCCTAAGACTGGAAAACAGTTTCGCACACACACGCATACGTGCACATATATGTATGTGTGTGTATGCATAAGCACACTGTAACTTTGTGTTGACTCATGTAAAAAAACCCTCTATCATTCATTACAGTACAAGAACTATTAGGAATGAGACCTTTGGCACCATTAGTAAATCAACAGGTGATACATCTGAGATGGCTCATCCAGTACAAATTTCAGCTGTGATTGTTACTAACCTGTAAACGTTCCAATTCCCCCAGTTCAGGATCAAAAGCTGTGACTAAGCTCCCCGAGAAAGACAACCATGTCTGTAAAAGCAATGTACAGCCACTACATTCCAGAAACCTGGAAATCATTCAGGAAAGAAAGAGATATCTCCTACTGCCCAAGAGAAAAGTCTCAATAGTGAGAGAACAAAAAGAAGTGCATAACGATTTCCCTTTCCCCCAGCACAAAAAGATGACTTTCATGAACATGCCCTTAGTGAACTTCTGTGTGAACATCTGTCTCTAAACATTTGTTTGAAACTATAATAAAAAAAAAATTATCTATTTTTTACAGTCTCCTATACAGTTCTTTTGAAAATCTGGCAGGAACAATGCTAAAGTTTAGTTTGCATGCCATGGTTCCTATAGTCCAAGCATATTTCCATTTTTTTTTACTAGTTATTACCAGCTAAACAAGCATTAGCATCGCTGTGAAAGCCTTTTTAAAAATAATAGCTAACTGGTACTTTTTTCCTTCCTTCCTTATTTCTTTTTTCTTTTTTTTTTTCATTTTTGCTCAGAAAGGAAGCTTTCAGACATTGAAAGCTGACCTCTGCTGCTCCACTCTCAAGTTAACATGGACCGACTGCCATCTAGCTGCTTATTTTGATAGAGCCAAAGATTATAAAAAATGATGTATACTTTGACTGTGGAAATATATGGAAAAGGCAGAACAACACTTAGCATTTTTTTTTTCTTCTGTGGATCCATTCTGCTGATCAGGTAAATAATTATTTCACAGGAATTACTGGAACCAAGCATAAAACTGTTCAATTAGCCATTCAAACCCTCTGTCATTGATGACATGTTTAATTAGGTCATTTTGATCACAGGTGAAAAATGTAGTCATTTTGTCAAGATTGCATGTAGCTCAGAAACATGCTTGTTTCCTGCATTTTCTATATAAATGTTGTCTCACTGCAGGGAATGTAACCAGCATCAACATTAGGTATCTGAAGTAAGACATGGGAAACATCTCAACACAAACAAAAAAAAAAAAAAAAAAAGGCAAATGGCCTACTTACATAATTAAAAAAAAAAAGGCAACAAAACAAAAAACAAAAAAAAAAACCCAAACAAAAGGAAGAGGTAGGGAAATCTTCAAAGAGATGATGAACAAAGTAATTATCATGTAAAACCCCATAAAAGCTATAACCAATTATAAAACTCAGTTGTAATACGTTCTGATATTTGTATCATGTGCTGAGTGTACCTGTAATTCTGGGATGTCCCCCCAGATAATATGACCTGTAATTAATTGTTCTTGCAGGTGTTTTAGGCTTCTTAACTCTGTTCTTGTATAGCCTTCATTCCCCTGTACAGTCACTGATAGAACTGAGATATTGCATTTCTACAATAGCTCCCTAAGGACACAGACTTTTCTCATGTCATTTAAGTCATTTAATAATCAGTACCATAGCACTCCTGAGCATTTTACGAAGTCATAGCTTTTCTTTTTGTGGGGCTGGTAGTTTCAGCTTCACATTAATAGCTGGAGGTAACAAAAGAGGGCAAGAGGTGTATCATTCAAAAAAGAAAAAAGGTTTTACCTTTGAGACCGTCCATCTTTTATCATAAACTGTACTTCATAGGGTGACTTATTTTTTAATAAAATTAATATGAACAAGATATGTCATATGAGCATATGAAAAATATTTATGGATACCTGCTCTATTGAGTCAATATAGTATATAATAAATATCAGACCACAAAGTTTGCTATGGAAGACAATTAATATAGTACACTGTATTATTTTGAAGAGATTGATTTCATCAACATGGAAGAAACCCCTATAGCAATTGTAATTCTGGGTCTAGGGTGAGGATGGAAGACTAGGATGCATCTTTCACTGTTCAGCCTTATGATGTGCTTATGATGCACAGAATTGAAGCCATACCCCCCTGCTCCCAAATGCAAATCTGTCCAAGGTGTATTTTTAAAAGTTACATTTTAATATGTGGCCCAGAGATTGTAAAAAAGTTTCTTTAGCTTCTTCCTTGGAATACCTATAGGATTTATACTAAATTAGGAGGACCCGTGAACTCCTTTGATGGTAGAAAGGCCTTATAGAGAAATCTGGATAGACTAGACTGCTGGGCAATCATTCATATGACATTTAATGAGAGTGAGTGCCAGATTCTCCACAGGGGATAGGGTAATCTTGGTTATACATGCAAATTGGGGGATAAGAGGCTGGAGAGCAGCCACACAGAAAGAGATCTGAGGTCTCGGTAGATGGCAAGTTGAATATGAGGTAACGGTGTGCCCTGGCATCCAGACGGACCAACCATATCCTGGGGTGCATTAAACACATCATAGCTGGCTGGTTGAGGAGGTGGTTGTCCCACTCCACAGTACCCTAGTGCAGCCCAACCTTAAGTGCAATGTGCAGTTTTGGGAGCCTCAATACGAGGACATCAAACTATTAGAGTGTTTCCAGAGGATGGCAACCAAGGTGGTGAAAGGCAAGACTTAGGAGGAGCGACTGAGGTCGCTTGGCTTGTCCAGCTTGGAGAAGAGAAGGCTGAGGGGTCTACCTCATCGCAGTCTACAACTTCCTCAAGGGTGTCCATGGAGAGGGAAGTGCTGGCCTCCTCTCTGGTGACCAGCGATAGAACATGAGGAAATGGAATGAAGTTCAGGGGAAGTTCAGATTGGACGTTAGGAAAAGGTTCTTCACTGAGAGGGTGGTCAGTCACTGGAACAGGCGCCCCAGGGAAGTGGTCATGGCAGCAAGCCTGTCAGAGTTCTGGATGACGCTCTAAGTCATATGGGTTAGTTTTAGATAGTCCTGCAATGAGCAGGGATTTGTATTCCATGATCTTATGGGTTCTTTTCAAATTGGTTCTATGATTCTAATTAATAACTAGTTCCAATTAATCTAAGAAAGGACAGAGATTAGCTTATAACTTAATGTTAGGCCATTGTGATAGGTAAGGAGTTCAAAATTAACTCAGATGAATTAGCATGAAATTGTTTTCATCTTGATCTAACCTTCTAAATTTAGATATTTTCAGGGTTAGGATCCCCCTCTATTGTATGGAGAAAGTGGCACTTTATCCATAGGAAAGTGATCCATTCCATCCTAGAACAAGTGACAAATCTTCATCTGGAGGTGCATTTCTCTCTAGCAGACAGTGAAGTCTGGATGACTCTCTGATATTAAAAAAATAATCTTATTCAACTAAAAGTAGGTAAAATGAATCCTACTTGAATAACAACTGGAAGCTCTGACAGTTTAGGACAGGACAGGAAATATTATCAGTTCAGTGCAAAACGGGCTGCCTGTTCCCATCACAGAAAAGAAACCACTTTCAAGGGACATTGACATTACATGAAGCATTTCAATGGAAAAGCAATGGGACACAAGTACCCTGAGAGTATATTTACTTTATCATTTCAGATCAGTTCAGGATCGTGCTTTTGAAACAAATCTGACTGTGCTACATTCTGTGCCATGGTTCACAATACGTGCAGGAGCAGCATTTCTTTCAGATGAGGCTGAACCAGAAGATGCAGCCCAAGCTGTAATGTACATTGAGTCCCTGGGACCAGACTAGGGTGACTCCAAAGTAAGTCCCCATAACGCATCTAGCGTGGTGTTCCAGTCCTCAGCACCAGTCCTTTTGTTTTATACAGCACCAGCAGCTGTTTTGTTTTATAAATCTAGTCCCATAAAGATGTATTAATGTTAATTAATGGCTTTTCAACTGAGTCTGAAGTGAGAGGGTCCTCACATGTTTGTGAAGGTACAAAAAAGTTCACACTGCTGCTCTCTGTATTTGTATAGTAGACATGTACAAGTCAAAAGTGACAAGGCACAATTACAGAATAAAAGGAAAAGCTATCAAAATGTTTACTTTAGCTGTATCATACATTACTCACACTAAGAAATAAGACATTAAAATGTTTCCATCTGCTTTTAGCTCACCTTTTTCTCTAACGTCAACTTTTCTACATAGCAAGAAAGCTTAAAGTCATTATGAATGGGCTGTTTTATTTACAACAGATTTTTAAGACCTGAAACTGTCAATCTACAGCACCATACTGAGGCAAACAATTTATTTCTCAGACTGTTAAAAACGGTTAAATGTAGCAAATCTATACTCCAGACTTAGTATTTAACAGCAGCTTACAACGTATTCCTCAAGTAACACAATGAAGGTTTGAAAAATATTCATTATTCATATTTCTGAAACAATAGAAAGGATTAGATGAAATGAAACATACATTTTAAAGTTCCCACAAACTCATACATGTTTAGGAACAGACTGTGCTTTGCTACATATTTGCCCAAATACATGAGTGTTGATTTACTATGTATTGATTTATGCCTCAGTTAACATTTTTGTATTTGGACATAGTATATAGTTAAAACTGGGGAAAGAGTGAAATCACTGAGTTTTCCATGTAGAGTAAAAATCACATACTTAATGTGGTTTTGCTCCAACCCAAGCCTATTCTTACCAAAAAAATCGAAGCCTTAATCCTGGAAACACTGAAACTCTACGTATCAGGTAGATGGACATAACACTTTTTTTTTCGCCCTCCCAGGTAGCCTGATCAGAAAGCTCTCCTGAAGCTGAAGGTTCCAACCTTTAAGTTTAGGTGGCTATTATTTATCCAAACCAAACATAGTAAATGTGTCAAGGACTCATTGACATGCTTGGACTATTAGCCCTAGAAATCTTTCCCAGCACTTCCTCCACTTTCTCAATACTATTTTGTGAAGGTGGGGTAATAGGAAGGATGCTTCTGCACTGTTTTTTATTAACCGTCTTTTCTGACATTTATGTTTTATCTGCCAATTCCTAGCCAGGTCTACTGCTGTTTGATTTTTCATGCCATTCTTTTCACGAAGTTGTGGCTAATACTAAAGATGTTGATTTGTTTCATTAATGTTTACCTTAGATTATTTCCAGAGAAGCAAAGATTGGTGCTGGACAAAAATCTTTTACATAGAAAGTAGCCTCAGTGAGCTTTCTTGTGATCTCTGCTCCAAAGAAGATAAGAATATTTAAAGTTCCTTGGTTAAGCTAAGACACATCCAAGACTTGCTGGCAACTAGTTGCCCAACAACAAAACAACCTGCATAGGCCTTGATGTTTGATGTCTCTAGTCCATGAAAGCAAAGTTTGTTTTATTTCTTAAAGAAGAGAAAGTGATTTCACTGAAAAACAAAGCTACACACAAATAATAGTAATCAAAGCTTATGGATGTCTTCTTCACAAAATCACTGGAAAAATATTTTGCCTAAATTATAGGGTAGAACACTATCATCTGACCACCTCTGTGTCCCTGTCTAGCACCGTATACACAGGTTTAGAAGTCTTGTTATGGCTTAAAGCTAATGATTGCATCATTTAGTACAAAAGCTAAATCCTACTTTTTTGTTTTAGTATTTTGAAATCTCACGTTCACACTCTGCAATGGCATAAGTGGAACAGTTATAAAGAAGTTTCAGAATAGTAGTCTAAGCAGGGAGTGGTTCTGCTTTTTATCTACCAGGAGTTAATCATCTTTCAGTCGGTTTCAGTCAGCTAGCTGTACGGTTTGCATTTACAGTCCCAGTCCTAGAAAATAGTTGCTTAGAGTAAATGTATGACAAAGAGCTATCATTTATGTTTTAGTTTACTAAAAGCTAAATCATCTGTCTGTTTAAATAGCATCTTGTTAAGGTAGACACTGTGCTTGATTTATAGAGGGAAAAGCACAGTGGAACTTTGACTTCAGCATGGACATATAAGTAGTGTTTTGATCTGTAGTTTACTGTTGATATCAGCTGTTGGCTAGTATCAACAATGTCCTCCCCATGGAAAGTTTGACTTATTTTCACATTACTGTTTTGCAGCAGTAACACCTCCTAGAGGAATTAGAGGTTGTATCAAATGCAATTTTAAGAAAAATGTTAATATATTTCAAGATTTTCATGGAACAAGGGTATGTTTAGTTCATCAGATGACTATACCTCACCCAATGGGAAAGATGAAGTCGAGGAAATGCCAGTCTTTGATATGTCTTTTCTTTGGTATACATTTATAGTATTTTTTGCCTGGATTGATACTTTCCAAGATTGATACTTTTCCAAGCTTAGATTTTATGTCTACTACCAGAAAAGTAAAATCTTTTTACATTTCATGAAAGTGAAAAAATGCCCTCAAACAATACCCTAAAGAGACTGAAGGCTTCTAAACTTAAAAACAAAAACAAACCAAAACATAACGGATTCTCTGTCAGCCCATACCATCTACTGAATCTGAAATGTGGATAACAGGATCAGTTATTCAGGAAAAAACCCTATACAGCATTAGGGAATTACACAAGTCTCAACCAAACCAACCACAAATCTGAGCGTATTATTTATAGGGACTTTCAAATGTTACAGCTATGACATGGGCAAATATTTTTATTTGGTTTTAATAAAGTACAATGGTTTTAGCTTGTATCCATTCATTATATTTTATATCAGCTTTGTCTGTATATACTTATTCCTCTGACTTCTAAGAATCAACAGAAGCAGAAATACCCAATACTATAATCCTATCATTACAATAGATCTCTCATTTGCAATTCAGGCATAAGCCTGAATACGAGCAAGCTAACTTACTGAAGCACAGTTATTACAACCATATATTTTTCTGGTACTAACAATATGAAGGTCAGCAGATAGTACTTTAATTTAGACTTTGGCATTCAACATCTTACTGCAGTTGCTGTTCAGGCATAGAATACTGTATCATTATACACTTGATAACAGCATATTATCAGGAGATTTGGTTGGTTGGTGGTTTTGTGGCTTGTTTTTAATTCAGTAACAAAAATTATTTTTTTTCTATTTGCACCTGTAATGTGCCTTTACCCACTAAGCCCCTAATCATTATAGCTTCAGTGTAGTAACAGTAATGACAGAGCAACTGAATATCAAGAGCCAAAAAAAATACCTAAGTATAGTAAATGCTGTGATCATTCATGGACCTTTAAATCTATCAGGAACACAGGGATTTAAGCAATTCTGATTATAAATGTAGAACACTGAATAGTCCACTTTTTTTTCTTAACCCCCCCTCCCCGAATTGTTTTAGGAGTGGGCTGCATTTTCCTGTTTTTAAATACCAATACACAAATAATTCTGTGAATTATCTTACCTGTCATTGATGAAAACCTATTATATGCAGACTTAACAACACTTGCCCACTTTCCTTAAGTGATTTAGGTTTCAACTCCTTAGCATAATCTCATACATACTGGGAAAAAGCCCCACAGAACTAGAATTAGTATAAGGCTTTGTTTAATGTAATTTCCTAGTGAAAGATCAAGGAAAAAAGTTGCTTCTGTCTAAAGTACTGCATTCAGTTATTTCTCTTTTTGGTCATTATTTTCAAAAAGCACATCACCTTCTCTTTTTTAAGTATAGCTTCTGATCCTATTAGTTTGAATGGGAACAAGAACACATTCTTGTTTATTAGCAGTCTTCTAACCCATTCTCACTCTCCCCTTTCTCACAAAACATGCCTGGACACACATTCACTGATCATGCTTATGAAAGTGAAACTTGACCGCAGGCCCCTTGTGAGCTCTCCCAGCCTTCACTGCTGATGCACACACCCTGTCCAACATTTCTCTGACTCTGGGCCCTTACCACATTTTAGAAGTTCTTTCAGCTGCAAGTTGTTAATAACCCATTAGGAAGACGCAAATGATGTTATGCAGCTGTTTTGAAGATGATTTTGAAGATTTTTTTCACTGCCTATGATATCCAAAATAGAACTGCTTGGCTGCAATATGCGTTTCCGAATTTTAATGATGTTGTCACAGAACTGCTCTGGCTGTTCTGTAGAATATATTTGAATCATCACTTCATTCATTTCTATATTCTGCTTTTCTTTCATGTGTCTAATATTCTGTTAGAGGTAACTATACCCACTGGGGACTGGTCTTAGGGGATTTCTCTTGTCCCAGCGAGGCTGGGGCAGTTCTGTGTCTACAGGATGTAGTGAGGCCAAGCATGTATTCCCCATAAGTGCAGACACACACCCCACAAACTGTGTATATATGACCAGCCACACAAATTGAAACAAACAGAAAGCAGTACCTTTACCTGCACCAACACAAACACAGGACTCACATAAACGTTAGTGATGGATGACTTGATCCTGTTTTTCTTCTTCAGCTGAGCAAAACTGGATTTTGCTAGCTGGTACCCATACCCTGGTGTCCTGCAGTTGTCATCCACTAGATCCTCAAATTCCTCATACCAGTGATCCAGCTTTGGTGGATGGTACTCAAACTTCTCAACTTCCTTCTCTGCTAGTCTAACTAGATATTTACTAGTGTTCATGCACACATACACAGAGGATAGATAATACACCCCCACAGAATATAGAATTAGGATTTAATGTGAATATAGGACAAGCACAAGAGCTCTGCCACACAATTACAGACCAGCAGCTGTTTGAACATGACCAGACCTCTTTATACCTTCTTCCCTTTATTTTCCCAAGCCTGTTCCCCCCAAACACACCTAGATCCCTCCTTTTTCCTGCCTTTGCTCTTTCCCCTAAGCATCCCATAAAACATTACACATACCCCCAAAATCCCCTTCCATAAAATCCCAAAAGTATCACTGCCCCATTGCAAATTGCTCTTTCTTCTGCATCCTGTAGTAAATCCTAACCCCATTTAATCAATTAGCCCTATCAGTTTAAATAGTGGTCTAAGGAGAGCATTTCTGTCCTTATGTCAACCTGATGAGTTTCATACCAGAAGCAGTGATCTAGCCTCTCTTGTTGGCTGACTGCAGGAAGAGCCAACTGAGTGTTCTCTGTTATCACTGATTAGATAATACTGTGCCTCTGATCCTTCATGGGTGTTTGTGTTTAATTTGCTAAGTATACAGTTAAATACCTTAAAATATCTTACCACCACTAAACTGTATAACTTTTGCACCACAATTACCACCTTTAAATGTGCCTATGTTAACCCTGCAGCTGGTGGAAGGCGCATTTCCTGTAAGCTGAGAAAGCAGCTTCTTCTCCTGTATGTGCTGGTGCTATAGTAGGCACAAATTGACCCAATAGATTATTTTTTTCCAGGCTTCTTAATTTTACAGATCATATACTGAACATCAAAAAAACCCCACCATGCCATAGGACTCTACCAACATAGGTTTCTTACCTCTGACATATCTACCTGATACACCACAGCACTTTAGCTGCAAGTTTGGAAGCGGCTAATGAAGGCTTTCAGTGCTGGCTGCAGCCTTTCAGAATCAGTTTAACAGGACTTAATATTAGGTCCTGTTAAACTTCAGGAGTTTTTTGAGTTTAAGCTTTATGTTTTGACTGGCCATGATTATTTATTTAAGATTAAAAATAAAATTTGTTCAACAGAAGATAATTCTGGCATTTCTACTTTTAGTTTGGTCAGGTTTTCTATAAAAGCAAGATCAAGCAACTACAGTTCCAGCACCCAATTCACTGTCCTGCCTAGAATCTTCCTGTTGCACTCTGTCTTTTATTCCTAATTTACTTTATTGATCAGGATAATTATTTCATTGCTAAGGAGTCTGACTCTTTGACAGAACATACATCATCAAAGCTACACAAGTTTATGGTTTATGATCAACTAAGGGACTTTATTCAACTTATTCCAAGGTTGAAAAAGACATTGTGAGAAGGTCTTTTACATTTATTTTCATGAACACATCCTGGAATAAATTACCTATATCTATCTAGTGCAGACAGGGCTTCTGGCTTGAAAACAGTTCTCCAAAATGAATCTGCAAAAACAAATGAAGTACTTACTTTACATATTTTTTTTATTTCTTGGTGGGTTTTTTGCTTTTGAATAATTGTTATAAAAATGAGATTAAGTGTTATAAATTGTGGTCTCAGTATTTACTGTCTCCACCAAAAAATAAAATAAATAAATAACCATGTTTAGAATAACATGTAATATTTATGATTCATTCAAGTAAAGTCCTACATCTAACTCAGTTTATACAGCATTGTATGGACAGCTTTACAATTAAAAAAAAAAAAAAATCAAGCTGATGCAAAGACCATGAGGGTGGTGAGACACTGGAACAGGCTGCCCAGAGAAGTTGTGTATGCCTCCTCCCTGGCAGTGTTCAAGGCCAGGTTGGATGAGGCTTTGAGCAACCTGGTATAGTGGAAGGTGTCCCTGCCTATGGCAGGGGAGTTGGAACTGGATGATCTTTAAGGTCGCTTCCAACCCAAGCCATTCTGTGATTCTATGAATTATGTTTCACCAGATTCAATGCGATACAATGATGTCCACAGCACTTCAAAAATCCTTGGGCTAGTGCTGAAAGTAGTAACTTTGTGAAGAAAATATCACAGACACTCAGAAAATATTAAGAAAATCCAATAATAACTTAATAATAACTTTAAGATAATAAAATTACCAATTATTTGAGTTAAAAAAGCAGAAATCAAAAACCTGAAGGATTTAGTCAGGGTCTAGTTTCATATTTAGATTTTTTATATAAATACATGTAGCTCAAAACCTCCCTGTTCCAAATAGACCATCCACCCCATTTCGTTCAGTTATTTCACCTAGAAAATAATGATGGTATAAATGGTCATTCTCATCAAGTCTGCATGAGAAGAATACTTGACTTGGCATACACAGCCACACTTTTCTAAAACAGTTGTTTAAATTTGCATGTAATCAAAAATTAAAAAAATATTTTTTTTACTTGCTCTTTTTCATATGGTTATTTTAGGGGGTGCTTTTTCTTCAGTATCTGCAACAGTTTTTCATACAAATAAATGCATAGAAGTGTCCTGGTTTTAGCCACAAGAGTATGTTAAAAAACCAGTGGTACCTTTCCTTTCATTTTCCATTTCACTAATCCTGTTGAAGACACACTTGCAAAACTGTAGAGAATTTTATTCCTCCCTATAAAACAGAAATAATGCTACAGTTTAAAAATGAACATTCAAAATAACAATTCCATACAGCTTTTAAGCAATCAACGAACTAAAAGGATGTTTTTATCATACTTGTTTCAATGTTTTAACTACTAGCTACAAAAAGGAAAAAATTATGAGATGTGACTTGGAAAAACGTCAGTCAAACTATTCTTACTGCAGAGACTTCAACAAAAACATGATCAGATGTTCATGGTATTTGATCCTCTACTGAGGTAACTTGCCTTTCACTCAAAAATGATGCAAAAAATACTGATAGCATTAAAATGTACATGCAGTCAGGTTAACAAGGACTTGTGCTTCAAGCACCAAGTACACATGCACAGTTTCATCTAGAATGTGCCAATGATTCCATAATAATGACAATGAATTGCACTAGGTGTTAGAGATCTCCATCAGGAAAGTGGCAGGTACAGCAGCCAGTTATAAAAATGCTTACATTGGGGAATTGCAGTATTTTGCCAACTTTAAAGGTGTCCAAAAACATCACGTAGAAGGTAGCTGTATGGTGGAAGGAAGGTTACAGTCATAAGATGGCATTTTGGAGCAAGCTGTCTGTGCTACCATTATTGCACAGCGCTTGGCTGGCAGCTGCAATCATGAGTCTGCACATGTTAAGATTCTAGTATAGCAAGATATATTTAAGCATTTTATGGCCATCTAACAGCTGGTGCAGTTGAGAGGTGCGAGTAATTTCTCAGCTATACAAACATAGCATATAACATGCAAAACTTCGCCCAGTATAGCCTTCGCAAAGAGCTCGCAGATCAGCTGGGTAGTAGAACAAAAACTGAGTAAATGACATTCCCATGGGCTTCCAGCAGGCCGCTTTAAGATGAAGTGAGTGATAGCACCTGAAGATGGTCAAGCCAAGAAGCTGAGTATAAGTTGCTTCTACAAATCCTCTGAGAAACCATTATAACTTCCCCAGAGGCATGATTTCAAAGTGCTGCTGTTCCTGCTATCAGCTGCAGGCAGGAGGTCATTTTGCACACCATGTTGCCACTTTGTTGAGTGAAACAGCCTTAAGGCAAGTTCACCCATGGGAACCATTCAAAGTCCATGAAAGCATTAAATGTGGCGTCAGACCAGCACTAACTGAATCCAGAAAAGCTTTCATTCAGGTTTACCCACTTCCCTAGTAACTGTTACATAGAGATTTTTTAATACGTATGATTTTCAGATCTTTAGTTCCCTATAAAGTTTTTTCTTTTCTGTTCTGTTTCTTTCAAGACATTTGCACACCAAAATAAGATTTGTAGATACTAATAAATAAAAGGAACATATAAAATTTCCAGCTTTGATTATAGATATTCCTACAGATATTTAATGGGAAAGAGATCACATAATAACTCTGTGCCTTAGTTTTCATGTCAGTGTATTACTGTTTGCAATTTTCCTCAGAAATCAGAATACTGCATACCCATGATCTCTCTTTATTTGAGCCACAGATTCATTCAGCCACCCCTTCTCATGGTCCCACACCCTCAACAGCCCATCACAGCTTACACACTTTTTTAATCCTGAGCAAACTGTTTAGCTAAAAAACACAGTAGTAACCAACATCCAATTCCTAGTTTTGCATGGCTAGGATTTGACAAAAACAAACACAAACACAAAACTCAGTGAGCTCTATAACATATTTCTCAAAAGAGCTATTAGTACGTGAGAATATACCTTGCACTGGAGCTGCAGGTTCCAAATACTTCTAAAGATGTTAGCAGCCTGGTCTCAGTTTGAGAGACACAGGAATAACAATTACAAGACTATGCTAATTACAGTCATTTTAACTGCACTGCTGTCATTGCCAGAAGTAATGTACAAAATAGCAGCTGTAAAACATCTTCCATCTAGTAAATGTACCTTCCTTTTTGCATTCTTTCTAACAGACTGCCTTCTTAATATTAGATTATCTTAATTGGTATTTAGATGGTATTTCACATTATCTGCACATATAAGAGGTCTTAGGCTCATTTATTCGTACACATTTCTGACTTGAATTTTATCCAGTAATATTGTTATTTGTCCAAGATTTTTGGATCTAAGAGTTATCTATAGCTCAAGTAGTCCTAAGTACTCCAACAACTGCCTCAACAGTAAAAAGTACACACTGAATATTGCACATACTACCCAAAAATAAAATGGGGGGGGGGGGGAGGAATTAAAAAAAGTCCAGAACACATAAAGAAAAAAATGCTGGAAGAAAGAGACAATCAGAACATACCCTTCACTGTCATTTATCATGAATCTGCCAAATCTATAATATGGTGGGTGAGACTAGGTAGAAGTTAGACACGTGCAACACACTAAAATACTTACACTACTATTTAGCACTTATTACTTTTCCCATGCGACAAGCTCAAAATCTTTTATTTACATGCAAAAAGGAAGAATGTAAAGAATGACCACCACCAATTATACACCAAGCTAAGCTTAACACAAGGGGGACTGGAGGGCCACCTTTGTTTTGGATACATGGCTGCTCCAATGTGTCATCAGGTTGTATAAACAGCCTTCCCTGAGATAATTAGTAGAGTCTGATGTCTTCCTGATGTGTTACCAACATGGTGCATGGAGGGGAAAGTGTGTACATTGCTCAATCCGACATAAAGTATAAAACCAGAAAACTAATAAAACAATCTTTGAAAAACAACAACGTTTGATCTGACTTCAGCCCACATACTCCTTCCTAGTGACTGGGAACACCCATCATTGGGACACAGAGACCTGTAATGGCAATCACATTTCTACTGTGATTCAAATACATAGTGCAATTGCTGTATTATGCAGTATATTGCTGTATCACTCTGCTAAATAAAAATTCCATGTAATTTCAAATACATCACATTAGTAAATTTTATACCCTCCTTGTAAACCTATATATATACACCTATACAGTATACAAGTAAACTCTCTTTGTGGAATATCTAAAAGAACCTGATTAGAGACAGTTATCTCTGATAGACAACAACTTACACCTCACCTGGAAAATTTCAGAAAAAGAAGAGGCATGGAATCCTGGAAAAAGATGGGAAGAACAAACAAGGGTCCCTGGAAGAGAGAACCAGGTCAGCAGCTTCTGCTCAACAGGTCAGAATCCTCAGGGAGAAGGAGAAGGTTATAAGTGTCACAAGACCTATCTTTTGTAGGACACTGTGGCACCCATCTGCTGACCCAACACCCAGTCACAGGAAGTTTGCTGCTTAGCTGGAGCCAAAGCCCAGCACATCGTGGAGAGACTGCCAAGGCTGATCCAGCCTGCAAGATTCCACTCTCTTCTTCGATGTAGCCACCAAGGATTCTGCAAAACATGAGCCAGGAAAGAACAAGAAGCACAACAGAGTCCCAAGGGGTAAAGGAAAGAGGACAAGAACTAAGGCTGCTTTCTCCTCAGTCTTGCCAGTGCTGGGCAAGGGTGCAGGCAGGGGCAAGTATATTACCCACTCAGCACCTGCCTGCATGGCTTGTGTCACAGGCAGGTTTTTGGGCCCTGTGACCACAAGATGAAGACAATTTGAAGTCTTCTGAGAGGGATGGGATCTGGTTACCAAGAAGCAGCAAGGACATTGTCAATGGGCTGGCTACCAGCAGAGCAGGTTAAAACTCAATTTAATGAGGAATGCTATCTGACGCCTGGAGATGAGTGTGGCCAGAGGGCACAAGATGAAAGCATGCATGGAGCTGAGCCATGGGGGAGGCTCCCACACTCCTCCGGGGATGTGGGGCAGGTGGCATGGCATCTCAAGTGCCTGTGCACCAATCCCTACAGACTGGGGAACAAGACAGAAGAAATGGAGTTCCACCTGCAGTCATGTTGTTACAATGCTATTGGAATTACAGAAACTCAGTGGGAAAGTTCATGTGATGGGAGTCCTAAAGTGGTCAGGTACAGGCCCTCAGGGAAGGCAGAAAGGGCAGAAGAGGATGAAAGGTTGTGTACTCTGTAGAAGAGCAGTTTGTGTGCACAGTGCATGATCTATAGAGTGTCTTTGGGCCAAAATCAGAGACAACCAACAATAGAGACCTCATAATAGGTGTCTGCTACAGACCACTGGATCAGGAAGAAGTGAATGAAACCTTCTCCAAATACCTCCAATGGGCCTCAGGCCTACAGGGCTTGTTTCTCAAAGGGACTTTAAGCCCCTGATATTTTCTGGGAAAGCAACATAATAGCACAGACCACTGACCATATGGCTGGCTTCACTAAAAAACACTCCTTCTCATCTCTGAAAGGTCACTAGGGTCAAGGGAAGTCCAGATGCCTGGAAAAGAGAAATTATTTTTCCTACCTGAAAACAGGGCAAAAAGAAAGATCCATGCAACTAGTCTGTCAGCCTTACTTCATTTCCTGGGAAAACGGAGGAAAGGTCTTCAGAAAAGCTGCTGACAGTAACACAATGGACAAGAAGGTGACTGGGAGAAGCCACATGGATTTACCAGGAGTAAACTGTGCTTGACCAATCTGGATGCCTTCTATTATGAAACAACTTGCTGAATGGGTGAGGGGCAAGCTGTGGATGTCATCTGCCTTGATTTTGGCAAGGTTTTTAACACTTTCTCACACAACATCCTTGTGAACAAGTTGACAAGCTCTGGACTAGACAGATGAACCACAAGGTTGGTTGAAAATGGACTAAAATACTGAGCCTAAAGGGTGGTGATGAATGGCTCAAAGTCAAACTGGCAGACATCAGGCATGGAGCCCCAGGGTACAGATACTCGTACTCCTACTACTTAATTTTTATAAATTATCTGGATGATTGGATCTAATATGTGATCACAGATTATGTGGATGACAGCAAAATAGGAGGAGAGGTAGATATGCTGGAAGGATAAAACACTATAATGAGAGACAATAAGAGGCTGGATGATAAGGACCACAAGAAAAACTTTTCTGTGTTTCAAGCAGCATTGGCATCCAAGAAAGACAAGGTCCAGCTGGGCCTGCTGCTTCATGAGACAGGCAAATCAGTAACAAAGGATATGGAGGAGGCAACGTGCCCCAAAGCTTTGGTGAAGAAGATCAAATCTGGGACCTATTCAGCAATCCAGATGACCCCCAACTGCAGGGGACCACAAGGGAAGCATCCAATGGTGCTGAGAGAGCTGTCACACTACACTGTAAGGGTGTCATCTAGCATCACGGAAAAACAGAAAATCTGGAGCAGCGGAGAGATGTAGCAGTTTGGGCAGTCATTTCTGGGCTCGGCTTCTACATCTTCTCCATCTTATGGGAACCTCTGTGATTGTCAGAGGACTTCAAGGATCTCTTCAAGACTCAGGGTGTCTGCTGCTATTGGTTCAGGAGGGAGCGTGGTTGGGGGCTGGAAACTCTGCCCATGACATGATACAAGTACTCAGCAGTGCTGGTGTCACAACATGGTCCCAGCAGCACCTGGAGCAGCTCTCACCACACACCAGAAGCTGGATTCAGAAGGGCTTCTGAGGGATGATGTGGCCACCAAGTGCTTTGGGCTTCTCCCCACAGTGGTGGCAGGTGGAGACAGTATCCCTGCTTGCAGGAGGTATGGGCTGCTTGAGGAGCTGCCTCACCAGGGTATGGAGCTGCAGGAGCAAGTGAGCAGGCTGTGGAACATCAAGGAGAATGAAGAGATCAGGATCAACACAGAAGCCCCGCAGACACAACCACAGTAACCCATAGCTCCACAGGAGAAGGGCAGCCAGAATCCATGGATTAGGTCCATAGTGGGGTTCCTCATGCCAGCAATGACATACCAAGCTGCATTGAGTGCCCAGGTAGGCCCCCCAGGTAAATAGACAGGTGTAGCACAGGACCTATGGGGAGATGCTGACATAGCTGGCTCAGGTGATGCTGGAGAAGAAAGATCAAAGGAGGCTTTCTCAGCTACTTGCTCTCTTCAGCTAGCTTGGAAAGTCCAGAAGAGGACACAGCCAGGCTCTTCTTGAAGCTTGATGTTGAAAGCACAAGAGACACCAATCCTAGCTGTACCAAGGGCAGAACTATGCTTCTCTTCATTATCCCAGGAGAGAACACCCTGTTATTTGCCAATAGTCTAGAAATCACTGCAAATTCAGAAAAGATGCAAGTGAAAACTATGAAGGTGTTTTATTCTCTAAAACATAGAATGAAGAAACTAACTCCCTTAATTTGAAAAAAATGAACATGAAGTAGTCAAGAAAGAATACATGTCATTAGGTATGTCTGGATTTAATTCCCGAAGTCTTTTCTGTGCTTCATTCAACTATGAACTGACAAGAGGGATTCTGGGTTTCTTAGATCTGAAATCTAATTAATCAGAAAATATCCATCCTTCTGGAACTGTCTCCCAGATTGTAACCTCTAACTTGAAGAATCTTTGCTGGAATTGTGCTTAATCTAAATATATCCATCAGGATTTCCTCTAATCCAGAGTACCCTTAATAAATGTGATCAAGATACTGACTTACGAATCCCCTGCTAATGTAAGGCTGCCTAACAAAGTGCTAGTGATATGCAGACATATTTTTGAAGTGTTAACTACCTGGGTAGCTAGCCTCTATTATCGGTTAGATTGCAGGGGCACTTTTCCTAAGGGGCAGATGTATTCCTTTGGGATAGACTGCTGAGAAAAGGAGACACTAATCACGCGAGTTTATGAGTCTCAATACATATGCTTTTCATGTTGTAAAACTCCGCAAGTAGTTATACAAACACATCATTGATATGAAATTCAGCTAATTACTAGTTTTAGTGAGACTAAATATAATGGGATGCAAATGGCTCATTGTATGGGGTGACTGAATCATGGAAACAGCTGCTTAGGACTCCCCAACTCATTAAAGAGCCACCTCTGGGAAACTGAGCTAGCTGAAGCAAAACCTGCCTGGGAATCAGGAACTGGATCCCTGTGTAGTTAGCTTTACAAAGAAACAATTTTGGCAGGACTCTCCTGTCCTCCTGACAGCACAAGGGAGTACCATGCCATAAAAAATAAGAAACAAGCTGGCTGCCCACTTTCTCCCAAGAGCAGAGACAAAAATCAGTATATTCCCATCAACACATTTCTTCTGAATGAGAAAGTGCTTTTCATTATGGAAGGTTGTCAGTGGTTCTTCCTAAAGTGTGATCCTATTAACAAATTTGTCAACTGTGTCCTTAGTGTTTTCACAGAAACAAGTTCCAAAAGCCTTTATTGTAGTTATTCCCTTCTTTCCTTCTGTTTTTATCCTCCCTTCCTGGATCTTGAAGTTCAAAGAACACCACTCTCTGTAAAATTATTCATAAATATTAATCAGAGGAAACACATGGGGAAGGAGAGCACAGTTAATGATTGCTTAGAGAGGGATCTATTTTATGGGAAAATTAAATTATTTGATTACATTATTATTACAAGTTGTTAAAATTATAATTAATTTTCATAAGTATTGTGGCAATAGTAAATTAGTGTCAAAATGTGTTCACTTTGCAGGATTTTAACATAGAATAAGAACTATATGCTGGAAAAAATGGTCTCTTCGATATCAAAATGTTTTTTTTTTGCGAAGAGAACCAAAATCTTTACATAGACACTCATTAAAACACAATGATGTCCAAAAGTTAGGAAAACTCGGAAAGTATATCTGGCTTTTTGCCAAATGGAAAGAGAGACATATAACTAATAATGTAACAACTTGCCCAGTTACTGGATACGTAACAGCAAACTACAATGTTATGTAGTTTGGTCCTGAGAGTGCTTTATTACAGCCCTCTGAGGTGTCGAAGTACTGCAATTAGGGGTCTAGAGTCCCTCCACTTTCTAGGACTATCTTCCAAGTGTAAGAACACTATTATTAAAATATTTATATATATATATTACATACATACATATAAATTATTATAGCAATGAGCAAGACCCTTGAGAGCTTGTTTGATGTGTTATATAAGTAAGCTCCAAACACTGTTGGCAGAGTTGAATGCTCAAGGTGAGATATCAATATGTTCCTTCATCTTCAAAGACAGAAATAGAGACAAATTAAGAGATTGGGCAAAAGGATCATGCTAACAATTCAGAGGACAAAACAAAAACTTCAGTTTGAAGTTGTATTCTCAGTATCAGTTGCAGGGACAACCATACCAGTTCCACTACAAAAAACATCAAATAGTGGATTATAGCCCCTTCTACACAGTGGACCAAAATAAAATCTTTATCAACGTTCTGGAAAAGAAGAACAGTATCAAAAAGATTATAGAACAAGGCAGCAAAAGAAATACAATAAACTATTTTCATTTAAGTTAATTTAAAAGTGGTAATTTGGAAATCTTGAATAGTGGAGGAAAAGAGCTAAACATCAAGAAACTTTTTTTTACTAAGTCAGCCACTGTTCTTACTCAAATTCTGAGCCATCAAGCCAGGTCACAGCTACAACTAACAAGCACACGCTCTCCTCATCTGCATACAACTAGTGCAGCTCTATAGAGGGAAAGTGATTTTTGTTTCTGTACATGGAAAATGATGTTCCTTTACACTGCTATTTTGTTCATACTGGGAAATTAATCTGCAGAGAATACATGTTAGGGTGCACAGCTAGAGAAGAAAGAACATGACACATCAAACAGCTAGTCATCCTGAAAGATGACTGTAAAATTAGGAAACTCTTCTATTTAGAAGTGGCATGATATTCATTTCTAGACCAGAAGGTAAGAAGCACTTCTGGCAGGAATATCCACTCAAGATTCATAATTTCATTGTTTGCTGACAGGAAATACTGAAAGAAAGGGAAGGCAGAAGAGGATACAATATTCGGACATTTTTACAAGTTTAGAGTTTGGAAGAAAGAAGAAAAAACAAAGGCAAAGAACAAGAAGAAATACATGGATGATTTTAAGGAAAAAATAACAAGGACAACTGGCAGCTTGTTATGCTACTGTAAACAGACTACTCTCAAGCATCCAGGCTGAAAATCCAGTTGCTCTACCACAGCACATGCTATCTACACTCATATTTTGCATTTCCACTGGGACCAGACTCCATTTTTTGTTTCCTAAACTTCATTTTAAAAGCTGAAGTGTAAATCCTATGTCATAAACAATTTTCCAAAAAAAAGAGGCATTGCTAAGGGAAAGGCTTATGCTTGCATAGTTTGTTTGTTGGTTTTTTTTTTTTTCCAATTTAATAACTGAAAATTATCTTCAAGCAATTTCAGCACTGCAAACTCATCTTATAAAATCCTTCACTGTCTGATATATGATTGGACATGTGGTGGGAGTACAAATGCAGTCAGTTCAATTCAAGTTATCTCAGCTCAAATCAGTTAATTCAAGTTCACAAGCTGTTCATCTGACCTTAGAATAGGATGACAGAATAAGGATGACCTTAGCATGAGACATTTTATGGTTACTTCTCAGTACATAGTAGTACTGTATTTGAAAGGATAACAGCTTGGACATAGCACACAAGGACTATTGATGTTTTGCATACAATCCCTGGAATTGGAATTAAGCAGACAAATCCGGGAATAATTAAATTAGTCCCCAGTGCAGATGTGCTTACATCAGCAGCTAAAAGGACTTCTTTTACTAGCATCTGAAGTCCTGTGACTTTTGTGACCCCTAACACATCAAGAATTTTTAACAACTTTTAGCTAAATTCAAATGGATTCCCAAAACTACCCACTCCAGCTGTAAGTAAAAATCCCTCTGTTCCCAGGCAGTACTGAACCTTCCATTGTCTGTCAAAATGTACATTGGGAGAGAAAATATTTTGTGATGGAAGTGTCATTCATTCCCACAGGATATAATATGAAACAAGTGCACTACCAGCGTCATTTTATGATGGTGGTCCCAGTTCTACCACTGAGATGCTTAAAGCCTATCCACCTAATTAATGCAGGTTAAAGGACTAAACAAAAACATGGAGAAAAATGCCCATTTTCTCTGAACATTTTTGTATGTTTGAGCTAACCTAAACAAAAGGTGGAGAAGTCATTTTTCATTCAGTATTCTGAACATAAGAACTGTTACTTTAATTTTCTTAGAATTTAAGAGTTGAGAAAAACAGTTACATCTTACAGAAACAATGACTTTATGCTTTTCAATTTTTATTTTTTTTTCCTGTATTGAATGCAGTGTAAAATATTGAAACTATCAGGCTATTTAGACCATCTTAATCTACAAGAATTTCAGGGAGTGAACTCTTGGTTCTAATTTCATTCTGCTAAGCCTCACTAGCACTGAATTCTTTATCCAGAACCTCATCAGCAGAATTGTTAACTAAGTTTAATGAATTTTATTTATTTATTCTTGATAAGAGGGCTGGAGCACCTCCCGTATGAAGACAGGCTGAGAGAGTTGGGGCTGTTCAGCCTGGAGAAGAGAAGGCTGCATGGAGACCTCATAGCAGCCGTCCAGTATCTGAAAGGGGCCTACAAGGATGCTGGGGAGGGACTCTTCCTTAGGGACTGTAGTGGTAGGACAAGGGGCAACGGCTTCAAACTTAAACAGGGGAAGTTTAGATTAGATATAAGGAAGAAGTTCTTTACAGTGAGGGTGGTGAAGCACTGGAATGGGTTGCCCAGGGAGGTTATGGATGCTCCATCCCTGGCGGTGTTCAAGGCCAGGTTGGACAGAGCCTTGGACCACATGGTTTAGGGCGAGGTGTCCCTGCCTATGGCAGGGGGGTTGGAACTAGATGATCTTAAAGTCCTTTCCAACCCTTACTATTCTATGATTCTAGATGATATTTTGCCAGAAGAAATCAAAATTAATGCAACCCCCCAAAAAAACCCAACAAACCAGAACTTTTCAATTTTGAAAATTTAGAAGCAAGTTGATTTAATAGCCAGAGTTAAATCTTCTCTGTGCCAAAATAAAATACCTTTGAAAACACATTGCAGAATTTCACAGTTCTGGAGAACTCCTTTCTTTTTCTTTAAGAATTACAGGATATTTATAAAATAAATTGTTTACAGAAGAAATTATCTCAAGCAAGAAATTCTGAAGCTCTACATACCATCTTTGGGTTCCACTACTACAAAAGCATTCTATTTCAGTATCTCTGGAATCACCTTTCACTCAAATATAGCAATACAAGACAGAAAAAAAAAATCCACTAAAATTGCACATTTACTCTATGCACACAATACATTGGTACTGCAACAAGGCAGCTGCATATTGCAGCATGGCTTACTGTAGGGAAATGGCTATCAGCTGCCTCTGATGTGAATCAGCTCCATTTTGACCAAGTAGAACGGTTTTGTTTTGATTTTTAAATAAGTCAGTATGCCCTGAGGAGTACAAAAGGCATAGAAGTGGGTATGCACGGAAGTAGATTGCAAGAGCTGCTCCAGCTTTTGCTTTCAAGCTTTAGACCCTTTCAAGGAAAAAGCACTTTGCACAGTTACTGTACCACATAAAGTCATTTCAGTTCATTGAATAATATCATTGTTTTCCATTTTCTCAAAGTGATCTTTCATCACTCTACATCATCCAGAGTAGAATAATGGTAAGATTATCCACACTTCATTGTCTTCTAACCATGAGCATTTCTGAAATCTCAACAACTCGGTTAACCATTTCACTGCAAAAACTGCAAGTGTGTTCTTTGACTTGCCTAGGTTAAGTCTGTACTCTCCTGAGCCAAAGATATTTTCTTCCTTCAAACCAGGAGCTTACAGTGCAGTTTCCATAAGGAACAAAGCATTATAAAAAAGGGTCCATGCATGACAGGTTGCCTTTGGAGTATGTTGACATCATTCTGTCCAACTCAAAAGAAAATTACTGTTCAATGTCCCTCTAGAGACAGTCTTCTAAAACCTAAACGTACCTATATCCATTCCACAGAAGAAAATTCTGCATTGCTAAGAACAACTAACAGTTTTTGATACTTTTAAATAAATTTAAGACTTTTGTAATTAGTGAGCAAATAGAGACAGATTTTGCATCAAGGTTTTTTGCATATTTATTAGATGACTTAAAGTAATATTTTATTATAAAGACCTACTCAGAAGACTTATTCATATAATGAAATCAAGGTACCTGGGACTGACTCATAATCGCAAACACTGCAACGGTTGCTATCAAAGCAGCAAAAAAGAACAGACCAGAAGGTGGAGTCTCAGAAACCTGAGCAGTCTGGTCAATAATTTTATACTTCTTATTACCAACTGTGTCGACACACCTGTTCTTCAGGGAGAAATTGGCTTAATGGTTAATGGGTTTAGCCCTTTAATAGCAAGTTAGCATTGGAACACACTTGTCTAGCTGAAAGAGTATACTCCATGTACAGGGCTGCATGAAAAGAAGCATGACCAGCAGGTCAAAGGAGGTGATCCTGCTTGTTTCTAATTTCCTTTTCAAGTTAGGTTTATGAACAACTTTGTTCATTGCTTTTCACCCCCATTTTTCCTGGAAACAGCATGTTCCTTCCAAAGGTTTGCACTCTGTAATTAATTTAAGATTTTTTTCTTACCCATAATTGTAAGATGTTCTGTTTCTTACCTGAAACCAGACAGTTCTCTCAATTCTTCCTAAAAGTCTCAGAAAATCATAGACAAGCTTAGTTTAACCTATAGCAAAGCATGCACCCAAGCACGTTGAAGGTTTTTTTATCAGTAAAATACATCTCAATACTCAATTCACTCCATCCTGATAAAATAACAAGAGAATTCATGATATATCAAATTCTTCAGCTTCGTGTGATGACCTAGTCAGTTCAAGGAGGTAGAAAAAATTCTGTGATTATTAGCTGAATTTTTATGCATTCCTTAAAGATGAACCTTTAAACCCAGAAAACATTTCAGGATCAGATGACCTGGTAACACAAAGGTGAACTAGGTTTGTATGTAAATTATCTAATAGGAAAGGAAGTGAAAGCAGGATCATAAAAAAAAAAAAAAAAAGTGACCAAATAGGGTTAGATTCAAATAGACAGATACTTATTTCCACTTCTGTAAAGCTGATCATTAAGCATGTGCTGAACGTGAAGCAAGTGCTGCCTGCATAATATAAAATAGTATATATAATTTTTTTTTCTGTATTTTTATATCCTATATTATGTTGTTATCTTCAAAAACCCCAACCTTTAATTGTGGTGCTAGTATGTGTCAATATGAGGGCATGAGCTCATGTATTCTGGTAAACATCTGAAAATAACTGGTATAAAAACTGCTATTACGATTAGTAAAGGTTATATCTAAAATGGATGTATATAGATAATTTTCCTTTTGATGCCTACAAACAAAATGTATAGCCTTAAAATCTCATTGAATTCCAGCTGGGAGAACATTCAAAGTGCAGGGGAATATCTTCTTCTGGAGTGAAGACATTCTTTTGAACTTTTTCTGAACAAAGAGCAATCAGGTATCATTGGAACAGAAGACAAGGGCACAGTGTACAGTCTGAGGCTCTCAGTGGGAGGTGGGGTAATAGAGGTTCCAGCCAATGCTCCTCTGAACAGTTACATGCTGTATATCAGACACTAATTTCCCAGAGTAAAGCTTGACTTTTAAATTTTTATTTATTCTGAAATAAATACCAGAAGGAACACTGTAGCCCTACTTTACACCTCTGGCTGGTATTTATTAAACATATTTGAGGCTTAACAGTAGATAGCTGAACACAGAGTAGGTTTTATTTATTCCCCTATGCTTATTGATTAAAAATTAAAAATCACATCTATGAGAAAAGGTAAATTACGTCTTTCAAAAGCAGAATAAAAAAGGCTACTTCATAATGGGTTCTGGCCTAAAGAGTAATACAGATGGCTATTTGTAGACCAACTGATCTCCACAGTAAAATTTTCCATGCTTTTTCTGCAATCTGCCAAAGCATTTCATTCTCATTTTAACTGCAGTTATTCAAACTTACGAAAGAGTTATACTGAAAGATATTAATGGAATACTTGGCCACAGTCAGTCAGCACATGATAGTCACCTCCTGCTTCACAGCAATTCAGGAACACCACACTGAAATTGTCATTTTGGATTCAAGATGGACTCAGCATAAGCAGAAAGAAAACTGTGCCTCTGGTTAGCATGCCACCTCATCTTGTTATTGTGATATTCTAGCTAACTTCAGGGTATGACTTAATAACAGACTCATATTGCATATAGCAAAACATCACTTTAGAACATGACTAATTTGAAATATATGACTTGTTAGCCAAATAATAAAAGCCATATCAAAATTTTGTCTCAATAGGCCTATTTTAAAAATCTGGAGTAACTCATAAATGGCATGGACCAGTTAACAGTAATTTTCTTTTTTCAATGAGGTAGTCCACTTGAAAATAATGATTATTTAATTAACAAAAAAATCCCAAACAACAACAACAACAACAACAAACCCTCCTAGCCACTTCAAAGGCAGTCAAAGACACTAAAGGAGAAGCCAGAAGAAGAGATTCACTAGTAAGTATGGTATAGTCACTGATACCAATACTGCAAATAACAGACTGCATACAAGGGAAGTATGTATTTCACTAAAGCAGAAGAGAAGATGCTAAGACAAACTGACAGCTGGTCTATGTAATTCCTCTATGAATAGAAAGCGTGTATTTTGGTAGGGAATTAGGTGCGCTCAAGTGCTTCTAAATTTTAAGTGCTCAGAAAAACAATTTTTTTAATTAAATCAGTACTCCCAGAAAGCATTTCCCCCTCTTTCTTACTGCAGGCTCTCACTCCTCTAGTCTGTTACATGAGATAAATGAGGCAGTCCAAAAAAAACTTACGTTGTGATTGAAAACAGAATGGCAAATATATACCTACCAATCTCAGAAAACTGTGCCACACTTTAAGTTGTTAATAGCAACATGTTCTTTACGGGATGAAACTTGAAAGAAATGTGCCCTTAGTAAAGAGTTTTACTTACTGCAGATAACTGTATTGTGACCACTTTGAAAATGGGGAAGGGCAAGAGAGAAAGCAATGCAAGATTGTGGTTTGAAAAGACATTACTTTCAACAAAGGATAGCAAATTTATTCATGCACTGCACCTTTTGATTTTGAGAGATGTTGTAGGGAGACACTACTGAGAAGCTCTGAAAACAAGTTTTCAAAAAATGGATATATGAATGTAAAATTGAAATTTACTTCTTTCACTTCAAATTGGCCAGATAGTCAGGGGATTAGTCAAGTTGAAGTTCAGAGAAATAAGCTTCTTGTCTTACACAAGCTGCAGTAGAGTGCACAAATGTAGCTAGTGACATGGGCTCAACTACTCAATAAAGTACTGAATATTTAGTTGTTCAGTATCAACCTCTGTTGCATGAAGATTTTCTTTCCTACCATCAACGTAAACGACAGAAATACAAATACCACGTCCCTTCATCGCTGCAGTCCACAGGAGCAGTTTGATAGTTTTGATATCAACTCTCAAGTCACCTCCTTAGATCCCTTAAAATATGAGCTAAACCACACAATGATGTTGCTTTCATTCATGCGGGCTTCACTTATACCACAGGGTTCTTTGTGGTGTAGCCACCACAGAACCAGCCTAACGGCATGGATAGGAGTTCTGTTTATCAGCAGCTTCTGTACAACATCACAGCTGCTGTTCTCAGCTCCTACGTGAGCCTCTTTCCCCATTCAAATGCAAGTCAATATTCATATAATGTAAAGCTTTAAATACACGTAAACAATCAATGTACAAGGTTCAGTTTCATTTTCTAAATACTTCTCACACTGGTATCTACAGAATTCCTCCATATACTCCTACAGATTCCCCAATATCTTGAAGATTTTAGCATAACATTTTAGTAAGATGTGTTTATATAATAGTCTTCCAAGGTCACTGACTTGGACATATAGTTTGCATTCTGAGATCACTACATCAAAGAAATCTTTGAACTGATTTTTTTATATGTCCTGGCAGAAATAACAGGAAATTTTCAGCTTTGTTATTATCTAACCATTAATCTCATAAGAATTATTCATCTAAGTATGCTTTTTTTCCTAATAAATCAGTTTACTGGGTACCAGTTTCCAAATTCAAATGAGCAAATGGCAGATCACGTGGTAAGCTTATAATCTGCACATTTCCTAATGTACAAGTGTCTACTGATTTACTCAAGGTCTTTGTCTTCCACAGCTAACAGAGGTGTGTCAATTTTACCTGTTCACGTAGTACAAGTACTGACCACCTCAGGAAGCTCTTAAAGAATAATTAAATCTTGCTTTTTTCTCTTTTCTCTTCACTACCAGAAAACATCTCATATAGCTCTACTTACTACCTCTTAATCCTGACTCTGAACTACTGAATTTTGCTTTGATTTTATATTTATAAATTTCATTCTATAATGTTTTATCATAATGTTTTTATTTACTTTTCCAATGGCAGAACCAAGGCATCATCAGCTGTCAGTAATTTCATCTATTTTGTCACTGATTGATTATGGTCTTTCCAATATCCTCAGAATTTTATACCAGAAGCTAGCATAACTTGAACTCCAGTTAGACTTCAGACCCTTAAAATTCTAGAGTTTTTAGTCTTCTAATATATATGACATCATTTTTTTATATTCATTTTACAAACGTGGAATACACAGTACATTTTTGCAATGCCCATAGCAATTCACTTCAGTAATAGTTTCTTTGCTAAGCTACCTGAACATTGTTCAAATTAAAGTGTTTTAAAACTTTGTTTTTGTCACTAATTCACTTTTTAGCTATTTTCCTTCCTGCTGAAATCTGTTGGTTGTAAACACAGTATTTAAACCAGCTTCAGTTCTGACCCATATTTTAAGTGAACTGCTGTTCCAGTGGGAATTTGAAGAATAATATTCTTCTGTTTAAGATATTTACTTCATTTATTTTGAGATAATGTAATTTGTTGAGAAATAATTCAGAGGCAAGAAATCTGTCAGATCTCCTACATTCTCTGGGTTTTTTCTGATCATCTTGAGTCTCTGCACAACAGAACAGCTTCCAGATAGTTCCTACAAGCTGCTTTTATAGATACAATATGAAATTATTATGATTTTTTAAAATAAAAAAGCTAAAAAATAAGAGGTAGTGATGGTAGGACTTCAGAAAAGAGAAAAACTGCAAATGTTTCTGTATTTCACTGCCTGGAAGGAAATAATGCAGGTGAGGCTGCTGTTGCTGCTGCTGTGGAGAAAATTAGTTAGAAATAGCCTGCGTGCACGCTGTGTACCAGCACAGGACAGACTCTTTTGCTGTACTGAATCTGGAGAACTGCATTGACTCACAAATGGTGAAGAAGTCAGAGAGTTGGTCACACAAGTTGTCTCCGTGGAGAAGCAGTACAAATTTTACACTATGTCACTATCCACATACATACATTTTAGAGGTATGACTTCTGAAAACTATTTCATTAGATAATTAAAAACCAGAAAGTCTGATACCTTTGCAGACTCCATTATCTTACTGAATGAAATCTGACTTCATGATCCTCAAAGGAAAAATAGGATACTAGTACATTAAAGAAAGCTCTAACTAATAGTCAGAGTAGGTGTGGTATACATAGGAATATCACCATCTAAGATTTTGGACTATTATAAAGAAATTCTCAAATTCTGACACATAAAACACATATGTGGGGACCTATAATGTCCCCATTGATGAAACATGATTCAATATACCTATTTCTGCTTTTATGCCACAAAGTAATTTGGAAAAATATACTCTTTGGAGGAGAAAAAAAAAATTCTCCTGAAACAACTTGTTGTTGAGAAGTACCTCTTTAGACATTCATGGCATACCTAACTGTAGTGTAATTGAGATTGATCTATAAGTGGAGCACAGGAAAGTAGCCAAACGGACCAAAATGTATATTAAATACTTCTCAGGTTTACCACATATCTATTAAAATCATACATACTCTGAGACAGAATGTATGACATATTTTTGTAAATATTATTTAAGAAATCAATGATAACATTTAGTAGACATATATTACTATTTCTCTATCTTAGTCTGTTCCTGAGTACCACAACATGAAATTTAGACAGCTTTGGAAAAGAGGCTATTGTAAACATAAACAGACTGAGAATGTAGTTTCCCTGGCAACCAAAAGATCTGAGACCAACACATTCCTTCAGGTTGCAATTCAGTTTATGAGCTTCCACATCTGCTTACATAGGAATGAGACACCTGGGATTACATTTCTAGAATGATGAGTGAGAAATTAGAGAACAATAGACATTACATAGCTAAATTTGTGCTGAGATGAAAATGAGTCCTCTGATGTTTGTTGTCACGGACCACCTGGAATATCTGTGGACACCAGGATTAAGCTTCCAGCCTCTTCCCTACTTATCTTGACAGGAGTCAAGACCTGTAAGAAAACCAAAGAGGATACTCCTCTGCTTTGCGTTAACATGGGTTAACAGCCTATTTTGTTAAATAGAAGGTGAGCATTCCTGTCTGTTAAGGAAAAATATAAACCAGGGGAAGAAAGAGATATTGCACATTAGATGGGGATCAGGAAAAAGCAGGCATTTCTGTTTGCTATTTCCAAGAACAAGAGGTGCAAAATAAGTCATTTACTATGCAATTTTATTTAACTCTCAACATGAACAGTTACATATACTCTACTGGCTTGGATGGAGGAAATTACTGTGGCAGAATACTTTCATTTCCTAATGTCTTCTTTGCAAATAATCAATCAGTGTTTGCACTCCTTTAGTATATGCAAATGACTTCAAATGTATGCTGTTACTCCAGCAGGGTAATTTTATGCAGTCCAACATCTACAGGCAAACTATATCAGCTAGGCTGCATTTAATATGTCTGTGAAGTAAGTGATTTTTCAAGACTTGTATTCAACACGTTTTACTCAAGACTTGCCTCAGATGGTCCTACATTAGTTAACTGAAATTATTGGAGTTTTATTATTATTATTAAAATTATTATCATTAATGTTTTTGTGGACTAATCAATTTTTGAAGGGTTGTGGGGTTTTAAGTTATTTTAAAATTATCTAATATTCTTTCACTAGATAAAGTGAATGCAAAAGTGACTGCATTATTGCTCCTTTCCCTACTGAATGTGCTCTGCTTCTGTCTGAACAACTTTTTGTTGTAGATTTGTAATGCTCAGAAATGTGCAGTAAGCTGTCTATAGCATACATAACCAGAATTATACAAAGAAACTGTGGATTCAAAGAGACATGTGAAGACAAGTATCGCTAAAAATCATTATGGCTTGCTTTTTAATTCTTTTCATTGTTTTGGGGTTTTTTTTAATCCAATACACAGAATTTTTCTAGGAGTTCTTTAAAAAGTGAGGCTCAAGAATATTCATATCTCCTATAAAACTTCAGTACCAAGTTTTCTAATATAGCCTTCCATGAGCTCTACCAAAAAAAAAAAAAACCCCAACCAAAAAAACCTCTCCAAAAATAAAACAACCCCCCCCAAGTAAACCACACAGTTTTACAGTCTGATTTAAGTTTTTTTTAATTTTATTCAAGTAATAGTGTTCCCTCAGTTTTCCACCTACTGTATACTCAGATGACTGATTGAAAAGTTCAGACTTTTCAATACTGGGAAAGTTTTTAGGTGAAGCTCTGCTCTTAAACCCCTTATATGAGCACTTCACCTATGACCCCTCTCAACACTCTCCTTGATGGGCACTTGTAGAAGCTGAACACTGAGCATGTTTTCATGCAGCAAATGCAGGCGAAACCTTCCACACAAAGCCCAGCGTTAATGCACCTGAAGGTGAATACAAAGTGGTCTTTCTTTCCATGGTCATTAACACAAATTAATGTTTTTTAATGAGAAGTACGGCTGCCAATTACATAGACTGCACATCAGAACTAATAGAAGCAAGCAAAAATGTATTTCTTCCACAACAGAACAAATATTTTGAAAATTCAAGTACTTCATATTAAACATCAAATTTGGCTGAACCTTCTCAGGATTTGAATATCCAGAACCTATTTCACAGCGTGATGTACGAGAAAAAATTGTTAATTCTAAAATATTGCATTTAAACTGATCTTTGAGAAACAAGCTTCAAGACAAGCAGTAGTGTCATGTAGAAAGAAACACTGCATTTTGGAATGGTTTCATAAATCTGTTACCTTCCTATTTTCATCTATCAGCAACTTTAAGACTTTCTGGAAGTTTTATCCTCCCAGCATTAAAGCAGTTGCTTGTTTTCCTACATTACTGCCCCCTGTGAGAGACCGTTTATCAGAAATCCTTTATTATTTTACCTACGTAAACACTTTTTAAACTACTTATATTTCTTTATACTGCGCAAAAGAAGTAACTAAACTGTAACCCTTACAATTCCTCTAGCAGAAGAAGCCTATAGATGTTAAAACAGTAGTTCCAAAGTATCTTTCAATCCAGAAGTGATAATTACCCCAAGTTTGCAGCTGGCAGCATTTCTAGGCAAGCCTGACTCAAAATGTCCGTGGTCTCCCACACTGAGCCCTCTTACCTGCATGTCACTTAGGTACTACCTTATAAGCTATAAAAATGTAAATTCAGTCAATAGCAAAATTTGACACCTCTATTCCTTATTTCCCATCTGTGTAAATCCTGTTCTGGGCTATACTGTCCACAGTTGTAGGTAAACTTGAAAGGACTGAAAAAGTGATTCTGAATAGAACTCCCCTTAAGGAACAGGAAGGCTGTTATATTGTTTTAACATATTAAGTAACTTAGAAGGAAGAAAAGTTCACAGAGCTGGGACTGACTAAGGGTGCTGTCAAAAGTTACGTCTTTGTCTCAGGACATATGGAAAGAGGCAACCTCATAAGACCAAATAAATAAATAAACAAACAAATAAATAAATGAGACCACTTTTCAATGCACAGACCTTTCACTGAGTCTGAAATAAAACCGGGGACATCTAATGCTAAATATAGATTGAGAAGAACTGCTCAGAGCTTGATTTGATCATATTAATTAATCTGAGGTAAAAGATCATTGGTACCATCAGGAAAGAGAAAAAAAATATTAGTAAGGGGATAGATTATAAGATTTTTAGTACATTAGACAGATGGGCACATGATTGCCTGGGGAACTTTGAGGTCTTAAGTTGAAGGTGGGAAGAATTACTAGGTATTATAAAATCAGTGTTAGGATGGCAAGCAGTCCCCTCTAGGTGTTCCCTTGCCAGCAGTAGGGAAAGCAATCCAGGCCCACCCAGCCTTGTAAGTTATACACGGTTATGGTTGGAACAAAAACAGATTTATTGTTCTGCTATAAGTTGCATTTATCAGACACAGAGCTGCTCAAAAGAGACTCCTAAACCACTCTGATCAAAAGGTTTGCTTAACTTTATAGTGCCTTTCCTCCTGCATCCCAAATAATTTCCCTATGTTGCTTCCATCCCTTCCCAAATACAGAGCATGCCTGGTGGCTCCAGTTCAATTGATTTTCTCCCATGATCTGGCATTTATTATTGGATACCCTATATTTATTTTAATAGGATACCCTGTTAATTTCTATGTTGATTGTCAATTCTGTCAAGCTAAATCCTGCCACCTCCCCCCTTTCAGCACCCCCCTCAATCTGTTGTCTACAGTATCCTGACATTTTCATGTCACTGTCTTGTTAGCGATGCTGTAGGTCAGGGTTGGCCATCTGCACAAACATCACTCTTTTTTTGTAATCTGCAGCATCCTGAAACTCCTCATGTTGCTACCTTGTTAGTGGTGCCACAGGTCAGGGTTATCCATCTGCATGCAAACCCTAGTCCATAACCCAAGTGAGCTCCAGAATTTTAGAAAAAAATAAAGGCAGGCTTTTCAGTGCCAAGACTCATATCTTTGTATGTGTCTCCTGAAAATGGGAACTTAAAGGTCAGCAGTGGAGGAGGTGTTCATGAAAAATGCTCACTTATTGAGAAGTGAGTGTCCTGAACATCATTAGTAGCCTTATGCAGGTGATATCAATGGATTTAGCACCTCTGTGTAGCCATTTCAACTATTTTTTATTTTCCAGCAGATTGGGCTTGCTTGGTCTTGCAGAAAACATTTTTCCAGTTTCCTGCTTAAACACAGATTCCCTTAGTTATAGACAGTCAAGGACCCATCTAATCCAAAGCTCCATCTACATCGTGTGGAGAAACAGTTACACCACCAGCTGATCCACTGAACTGTTGATAGCTGTTTATCTAAAACAAAGGCCACCCTCTGGTCCCCCCTGTCTGTTGAGATACAGACATCTTCTGTATCTCAGAATATCTGTATCACAGCAACAGCCGTGGTCAAGTTATACCCTGCACTATTCCCTGAGCTTCCTGGGCACATCCTCCTCACTCATCTCCTCTGAGCCTTCTTCCATTGAAGGAGTTTATTCAGGGAGTCACATTCTAGCCCTAGGGTTCAGTCAGTCACATTTTTTATACCTTTGCTTACCTTAATGTTTTCTTTCTTTTGCTAATGCCATAATGATCATGTGAATTATATAAACATTTGCTTGTTTAGTGTACTGTAATATTGTTTATCTGTTGTTAAAAGGTTGTAGCTTGGCAGCAGGAGGGAAGCTGCCTGTTAGCTTTACTCTAGCTGCTGTGCTCTGGATTGAGTGGAAACCTCTGCAAAAGGAGGAGTCAGTAACTTGCTTGAGATCAGGAGAGCACAGGTAACTGCAAAGTATTTGGAGGGAATACACTGAGGAAGCAGGTGGAAGAAGAAAAGACAGATGGTGTCAGTACAAGTAGGAAGGCCACATAGAACTAGCAAAGGTTATATAGACTTGCTTGTTCGGTAACTATAACATTCCCTTCAGTGCAGCTCTATAAACTTCTACTTTAGTATACAAGAATCTACCCATTTCCCTCCACTTTCCACTGACAGTGTTTCCAAAGATGAGTAGGCCAGTAATCCTCAATCTTTCAATTCTCAAATTTTAAGATCTTTGAACTTGCAGCAGTCCTGGAGAAAAGGCAAGATTGATTTTGGAAACTTACGTCAAAGCTGGTCAGTACCTAAAAACAAGCCTACAACGTCATACTGGTCACTTAGTCATTCCATCAACTCCACAACTGTGGAGTCATCTCCTGTATCTAACTTTAGCACTTTTTCCTTTGAGATCTATATGGATCAATTTCTCTAGGCTTTTGTTTTGAAAGCTTCCTCACTCTGGTTGGAATTGTGGTTTACAGCTTCAGAAAAAGACACAGAGCATGTCTAGTAACTACCACCTCCTTCTCTATACATATACGTCTCTGGGTCCTTCTAGATAAACATAAAAAATTGCATTGCTTATGATTCAGTGAAGATCTGTGACCACTGCAAGTATTTCTGAGTCAGTGAACCTCACCACATCATGCACCGAAAGCTAGCCTCTGTCACTGCATTCAACTCTAAATACTCAGTCTGAAATCCAAAGGTTAAATAATATTTACATTCTTTTACACATATTCTTATTCTACCACCTTAGAAGAGAGTCATATTTATTCACCTGCTGTGTTCATCAGCATTTCCCAACTCTTATCAAAACAAATTTGATTATGCATTTGGTATTCCGAATATAACTAATAGCTTTTTCAATGGAAACTGCACAGTTCTGTACTATAAAGCCTGAAGTGCCATTTTTTGAGAACACAGATGTTAAATTTAGAAATTGCACTGTTATTATTAGTTTTAACTTTCTGGCCAAATGGTTGCTGTCATGGCTATTAACCAAGGTAGAAAGAACTGCACTGTAAAATTACACAAGGATCAGTATAGGTGAAATTTTTGCTTTATTGTAACTTTTTGCTTCAAATACTGCAAGTGACAACATTTGTCACAGCATATATCACTGTCTAATTAAGTGATTTTAAGGGCTTGGTAGCGTCACATCCCTCAGGAAGGGAATTAGATGACCTGCTGATTTATTTTGTGGTTCATCACTACATACACTACTCTCAGTGCATACGTATCAAAAAAATGCAAAATCCAATGGTAATGAAATGGTATGTTTTACATTGAAACAAAGGAAAGAGATATTTCATTGAAGTATGGGCTGTAAGTGGCACCTGATGAGGTATGAAAGGGACTACAAGACTACCTGCTGCGTGACCAGCAGGTCAAAGGATATGATCCTGCCCCTCTACTCTGCTCTCATGAGACCTCACTTGGAGTACTGCTTACGATTCTGGTGTCCTCAACATAAAAAGGACATGGAGCTGTTGGAGGGAGTCCAGAGGAGGGCCACGAGGATGATAAAAGGGCTGGAGCACCTCCCGTGTGAAGACAGGCTGAGAAAGTCGGGGCTGTTCAGCCTGGAGAAGAGAAGGCTGCATGGAGACCTCATAGCAGCCTGCCAGTATCTGAAGGGGGTCTATAAGGGTGCTGGGGAGGGACTCTTCCTTAGGGACTGTAGTGGTAGGACAAGGGGTAATGGGTTCAAGCTTAGACAGGGGAAGTTTAGATTAGATAAAAGGAAGAAGTTCTTTACAGTGAGGGTGGTGAAGCACTGGAATGGGTTGCCCAGGGAGGTTATGGATGCTCCATCCCTGGCGGTGTTCAAGGTCAGGTTGGACAGAGCCTTGGACCACATGGTTTAGGGCAAGGTGTCCCTGCCCATGGCAGGGGGGTTGGAACTAGATGATCTTAAGGTCCTTTCCAACCCTTACTATTCTATGATTCTATGATTCAATTTGGCTACATACAACCCTGAAAAAAGACAGGAACTGTATTAGAAAGCCAAGACTTTTGTTTGTTTGGTTGGTTTTTTCTCTTTTAATAAAGCTCCATCTGTACAAAAGCTTTAGCAGTTGCAGGGATCATTTCTAAAGGGACAAGAATACCACATATACTGGCAAAGAAAAACACAACACCTGGAACCTAAAATCCCACTCAGATCTGAAGCAGTTCAATAGAGGCAACCTCCCTAAAAGGAAAGGCAATAGAACTGGAAGGCAAAAATATGCAACAGAAAAGCATGGGAAAAAATACAGCTATATTTTGCTACTTCCATAATACAAACTGTGTATTTTCCTGCATGCCCATGTTAAAAATGTTTCAGTAATAAAGAATAACTTGAAAGAACCAGCACAAGGATATTGATTAACCAAAAGCAGGAAGTTAATGGAGCAGTTCAGGGAACCTTGCTGTCTCCCCAACTCTTTGTGGTTTATTTAAGAAAAAGTTGCCTGGTCCCTTGTTGATACTGCTAGTGATCTTTCTTCTCACATTTAAAAGTCACAAAAGAAGGTTTTCCTCCATTTCTTCTGTGAAACACAGAACCTGCCCATTTACTGATGCTAACAGAAATATGCATTTTTCTGCTCCCAGCTCCAAGCCTAAATAAAGATTAGTCTAAAAAAATATTTCAGAAATAAAACATACACAATTTTCCAAATAAATTAGGGGCTTTATATCATCTGGGCAAAAAAATTTTCTACTGTTAAGGACATTAATCTCTGTATTTCTTTCTTGCACACAGAAATGTTTTGTTTATTAGAAATCTTTATTTCACTCAGAATTATTTCAAGAATTCATACTACACAAGTTCTTTCCAGAAATCAAATTGTGTCTTCATTATAAGTTGTTATAAATAGGTATATTATGCATATATATAATTACTGCTGCAGAGCTTAATATTTTATATATGCTATGTTTACCATCACCTCCAAGAGGACAGGGCTGTTATTTTGGAAAAAGATGAGTGAAACTACAGACTCTTCAAACTACAGACAATTCAACCACTTTATCACAGGACAAATAAACTAGATTTTCCCTCAGATGGCACTTTTACAAGGATTTGTCTATAATAATATTACCAACAGTACAATTTCTATGAGTTTTTCATACAAATTTTATTTTTCACTTTCAGTGACACAGTTAGCAAAACTGAAAGCTGAATATTAAACTGAATTGAAGAAATGAGTAAATGAATACATGAGTATTCTATACAGCAAAGCTGTTCAAACATTTATTCATTTGTCTTATTCATAGACTCTCTCTCCTAGACTTTGAACCACAGTTTTTGACATCGCAGCTATTAGAGACTTGGTTTTACATCTGTACAAATGTCAGTAATCTTTTATAGAAATTTTTTTGTCTTTACAGCATTTTTTGTTATATTAAGAACTATTTAACACATTCAGTAATATTTTATATGTTTTACAATAATATTTACTGATTTCTGATTTCTTATGTACTCTCCATGGTCCCACAAAGCTTTTATGAAGTACATCCTAGGTGCAGGCAACTTACAGTTTATTTGTTTCATTAGGTCAGTAGCTAGTTCAGTGCAGTATTCCACTAAATGACAGACTAGGATGTATTGATGTCAAATTATTAGATTGGAAACAATCCTGAAGATGCCTAGAGAGAATCTACTGCTCTACATCTGGAAAATTGCTCTGTTGAGGAGAGTTACTTGACGACCTTTTGATAGTATGGTTGCTGAAAACAGCTCAAATTTATTAAGCAGAACAAACAACAGCCAATGTTCCATGGGACAGGGCTTTTTGTTTATTGTTTTCCTCCACTCTGCAGACATGAGAAAAGAAGCTACAGATTCCCAGGTGGAATACATGGCATGCAGAAGAGAAAAGATCTAATAGATACAGATTTTTGTACCTTTGTAAACAAGGTACAAGGTACCTTTGTAAACATGCTCTATTTTAGCACAGGCATGGTTAATTTTACAAGTAATAAGAACTTGTGAGAAAGAGGCAGTATGGGCTCTGGCCAGTTTTAAAAACACTGGCAAATGACAGTTTCATAGAAAGACAGGTTTAAATTCACAACACATGCAAATCAGAATTAAGCAGAACTCTCCCTACAGCAAGCACATCCTTAACTTTCCTGAAGGAAGTAGATTTGTTTTAGTTTTGTTTTGGTATTTTAGAAAGTAGGTTTGAACTAAAGCAAGGAAGAAATACTTTCCTTTGTCTTACTGATCTTTTTTTTTTTTTTTCTAAGTTTTCAATAGTTTCCACTGTTCAACATGCAATTCTTCATGGGAGCCTGTTATTCTCTATGGACGTTACGTCCTTAGTATGTATTACATGGTCCCTCGTGTCTTATTAACTGGAGATACTTGGCCATCACTACTTAATGCATTTTGTCTGCACTCTGCCTGTATCTGTTTCCAAATTGAGGCTAAGATAGGAATGAACTGTTTCTGTTTGTAGAGTGTGAATGAAAAAAGATGCTTTCTGAAACTGAAAGCATCATTACCTGAATTGTAGAAGCTGCTATGGCTTGAAGTGTTACTTTTATAGCAAATGTAATATTCGTGGGGAAATCTTAACAGATTTTATAACAGCGTTTTGTAACAGAAAGTGATTAGTAAGTAGTGTGGGATAGCAAATACAAAATAGTAGTAGCATCTGAGACTCATACTATTTGACAATTGCCACATGAAGAAAAAGCTTTCCAAAGCTCTTTTTTACATTTTCCACAGCAGACCACACAAAGATGGGTATTACAGTTCAGAAATATGCTTCAAACACATTCTGAAACCTGCTTGTGATTAGGATTAATATTTACTGCTCCAATGCATTTAAATACTGTCTTGATAGAAGTCTGAACTGATCAATGCTGTGGCTCACTCACACTCATAGACATTATGAGTGACATAAATAATAAAGCTGAAATAACAGTTGGTTTTCCAGCACATAGGTTTTCCTCATTATTCAGGAGCCAATAGCACTTACTTTCACATGCTCTGCACTTTAGAGTAAAAGTAAGCAAATGTCAAGTTCAAAAGGTACCATTCCATTCTTCTAAAATTTGTGACTAGCCAGAAAGAGGTTCATTGAAAAAAAATCCATTTAGAAAAAATAGACAGCATTGTGGCAACAAAATTTAGCAGCTGTCTATTTGGACAACCAGAGGCCTCATTCTGTCCCAAATAAATGTCTTAAGAAACTGTTGGAGTCCAGCTAAAGTCTTGTATCAACAGAGTAAACACTATTGTTAGAGAGCCAGGCAAATGGTGTGCTGTAACCTGACCAGTAGCAGCAGAGATCAATGGAAAATTTTCACATTGCCCTAGGACGTAACATTTACCATCACAGAGCTGTCCTTCTCCTTTTTCCCTCATGGTCTGAAAATTCTCTAAAGCAGTCTATGGGATGCATTGTTTTTTCTTTTTGACTGGTGAGGTAAAAACACCTGTATTCATATGGAGTAATTTGGTATTTTATCTCAGTCTTTCATATTTCATTTTCTGCAACAAGCCTTCAGTTAAAAATTAACATATCTAACTTTTTAAATGTTTACTTTTTGCTTTTTTTTATGACACATTGAGCAGCTTCTGCTAAAATTGTGGCTTTAGTAAGTAATTAAAACCTAAAACTGACAAGAGGTGGAAAGACGGTAAAAAGAAAGGGGGGGATTTAGCTGATTTTAGATGCAGAGCTTTCTTCCATATATTTGCTTTAATATTAATCCTAGTTTGGAAACAGTCTTTAATAATATTACTAATTCAAGAGATCTCCAATCAGAACCTTGACCTATGTTTGCATGCCTCAGCTGTGAACAAAAAGGAAGTTATCTGTCATTTGATGAACTTACAGTACACTATCAAAAAGAGAAAGCCTTGCCCAGCAATACAGTAGGCAGAATTCTCTGTTCATAAGATTTAAAAACTTTTTTGTCATCGGATGAAGTAGAAGTAATGAAAGTACAATGCACATAGTCATAAAGATATTATTTAGAAGGCACATCTAGAATCACTAGTCCAGCCTCCTGCTCAAAGTTGGTCTACCAGCAACTCATGTCAGTTGGAAATTTATCTGGCAAAAAGTCTCAAAAGGCCCTAGGATCAAGATACCACTACCTGTTCCACTGCAGCACTGGTTTACTAGTGCAAATGTTTTCTTCTACTGTCCAACATGAACCTCTCAAGGTGCAGCCTGAGGCTATTATCTCTTGCCTATCACCTGCCACTGAAGAGAACAGTTTGTGTCCATCACCTTTGTTAAACTTTCAAGTAGCTGTAGGCCACCCTCCTAGGCTCCTCTTTTCTAGACTAAACAAGCCCACTTTCTTCAACCTCTCCTCATGGGACACGTGTACCCCAAATCACAGTATCCCTCCAACTGACCTTCTCCAGCTATTCAACATCATTCCAGAAGCAGGCAGCCTAACCTGGACACAGCAGTCCATGTGTGTCTTCACCTGTTCCAAAGAGAGGAAAGTAAATTCTTTCAAACACACTAGCCACACTCACCCTAAGGAACTCAGTGCATGGTTTGCCTTCTTTAAGATTCATATTCAGCTACATCTACATCTACCAGGATATCTACAAGGATATTCAGGTTCTTTTCAGCAGGGCTGTTTCTCAGCCAGCCAGTTTCCAGTCTGTAATGTATGGATTATTGTACCACTGGTACAGACCCTTGTATTTCTTCTATGTTTAAATTAATAGCTTTCTGTTGGCCCAACCCTCAAGTTTCTCAAGGTATCTCTGAATTGAAGTTTGACTTTTGGTATGTCACTCCTTTCACCCCATTTGCTGTCATCCACAGATCTGATAAAAGTGCAGTCTGCCTCATGACTCAGGTCAGTGATTAAGATATTAAAATACCTGGGTCTCAGTAGTAACCCCTGGAGCGCTCTGCTTCTTACTAGCAACCAAATAGATGTTCATCCATTGATTACTACATTTTAAACATGAAGATTCAGCCGATGTTCAGTCCACTTAATTATCCATATTTCCAGTCCATATTTCATGAGCTTCAAAGTGAAAATACTGTGGCAGATGGTGTAAAAATTCTAACTAAAATTAAGGTATATTGCATGTACCACTCTTTCTGCTTCCCCTTCCTCATTTCAATAGCAATTATGTCAAGCATGATTTAGCTTTCATAAGTCCATGCTGACAATTCCTGACTATCTGTTTGCCCAGACAGCCAAAATTTAGACAGATATTAACAGGATGTGAAACCACTTCATGCAGAAACTCACGAAAACCAGGATAAATTTGCCACTCATTGCCAAAAAGTAGACAATCCAGAGAGGTTCTAAACACTGAGAAGAGATAACTAAACCGTGAAATCTGTAATGGACTTGTGGGATGTGACTATTAATACAGGATTGTTAAAATATATATCACCTGAGAGAATACTTTAATGCTAATTAAGGTTTATAGCACGCCATAATTTTAATGGCTCATGGCTCAGTTACAAGAAGGAAGAGCATTTGCTAACACAGGCACTTACTCATGCTAACTCCATCACTCAGCTAAGAATCAGAAATAATTTACCTCTACTATTAATTATAAGCTCAATTCTATCTTTTCACCCTAAAACTCTCTTTTAAAACCCATTTTAACACATATGGCTGTATGGAAGGAAATTTTTTCCAGACAAACACCATATCTACCATTGCCAGATAATGTTATGTCATATAATTGCATTCATATTCGTTCGCATGAAAAGCTGTTTTTGCCTTAAACCAGGTGGTCTACCCTGTGAGGCTGCCGTTTTTCCTTTAACAGAGAATTAATGAGCAACTATTAGAAGCAGGTGTTCAAGTACAGCTTTACTAAGCTTTCTGACTTTGAACACAAAAGTTGGTAGCTTATGCTGCTTCACAGACTGTTCCAGAGATTTTGCTCTGATTTCACAGTTCAGGCTCTGAAGCACCTTTGTTTTTACACTGCTCCATTGGTAAGAGTGCATATGGACAGGATTACCTCATAGGACAAAGTAATCTCCCTGGTAACTGCAGATATTGAGTTTAGTTATTACTCTGATTGTGCGCACACTTCTCTACAGCCCAATGGTATAACTCTCTGGTAGCTCACAGAGGAGGTAGTATTTTGCTGATTGGTAGACCTGGGCAAAGTCTGTGGCTGGCAATTTGAAATAAGGGTGACAGTTTTCACAGAATGCAGAAACATGAAGGAAAGTGAGAAAGAATAGAACATAGGTCTGCAAAGCAGGAGAACTACATTAATACAAAACTGATACACTCTCTAAGGAGGGAGGAAAAAGTATTGAAATAAAATTTACATTTTTCTCATTACTGAATATCAGCAAAGATTCACTGCACTGTAAGCAGATGAACAATCAAGCATCAAACCTTCAGCACAGAGTTAAAATCTCTTAGTCTTCATGTATGAGCAAAACGGGTTTAAGTGACTACATGGCAAGGCCAGCCAGGTCAGAATACACATAACAACAGAAACAGCAGCAGAACAGCAGCATGCTGAGTTCCAGAAGGAGAATTTGCAACATTTGAACAATAAAAGGCCTTATGGCAGAAGCTTTGTTTCAATAATTTTTTGCGTGAATAGTTTTAAGAATTTCAAACTTTTTCTTGGTTGGCAGAGGGAAGGAACTATTGCAATTTTAACCAGAGCAATTTGAAGCACTAACAGAAAGCTTTGCATAATGGATTTTGGGAGACAAGGAAGCAGGAAAAAAAATTGTATTTCAGAAGTATTTCTACATTTGATCTTCAAGAATATATCAAAATGCACCACTGCATAATCCTTAATTTTCAGTTTTGTAATCATTTAAGAAGAAAGTTTTACATGTCTAAATGTGATAGTTTCTCTTTCAAATAAATCCAGAAGTTCATTCATTTTTTTCTAAGGATTTAAATAGATGGTTTCACTTAGCAAGACTTTGGCATTCCAGTTGCAGTGACGTTACAAGATGTTCCTGCGAACAAGCTGTCAGGAAAAAAAAAGAGTGACAAATAAAACTCAAGTAAGCGATGTGATGAACAGGTTGAGACAGAAATCATCCAGATTTCGAAAAGGTCTTTCAAATATTTGTGTACTTTGCAAAGACAAGGAAGTCAATAAAAGTCTAAGTGAAAGAGTGGCAAGAAATAAAAAAGTTTTACTGTTTCTTGATAGAAAGAAGCAGTCACTAGCAAAGAGCTATATGCTGCAGTTCGTTCTGAAGAACAGAAACACACGAAATTTTGTGCATTCTGCCATGTGATTAAAGTGATGAGTCAAACATGAAACACTGTATCAATTGTTAGTCTGACAACTGTTAGTTAGACATTTAGATTTACATTTGTTACCTTTAGCAGAGACTTCAAAATACACTGGAAATCAGAAAGAGGACAGAAATTACCATTAAAATTTCAACTGTAATGGTAGCAATGTTTACAACTTTAGACAATAATAATGCAATCAGTTGTTTTACTGATGCTAACACACATATTTAATATAATTTCTACCATTTATATGACTCAGCAGCATGTCTACCACATGTTTGAACAATTAATAATAAAAAAGACACTGTTTAAATAAGTACTTTCATTTCACATTTTAAAATGCAGGCCATTGGTAGCTAGCCTGAACCAGATTCTGAAATTGAACACATGCTTTTGGACATTTTTTCCTCAAAGGACTGAGACAAGATTCCCCCTCCACATCTCAATCTCTTCTCTCCTCTCTCCAAAAAAATTAAAAAAATCAGTGGGAAAAGCTTTATGAGGAAAAATATATAATTTCCCTTTAGAGCTTCTTCCATACCTTCTAACAGAATAGGTATATTCCACCTTAATAGACTCTGGGGAAAGGGACTTACCCTGAGTTTTGTGGAAGAGATAAGACCCTTATTTCCTGGATGCCACTACGCCAATTACTATTCCTTCCACCACATTGTTCTACATTGCTCTCCCATGACTTGTGAATGACCATGAAACATAAGTACATCTTTATCACTTCCCTTTCAATTACATTTGAACAATTTCCTACAATAATACTTCTCAAGGACACTTGTCAGCAGAAATTCGCTTTACTGATCTTTCAGAAAAATTATTGCCATTACATAGATACTTCTTTACAGCAACTGCAAGGTGTACCTGCATAGGCCTGTGGTTTTCATCTCAGAAACATGTGCATTAACCCTTTTCATACTTCATTGCCATGCAAAGGACTTGTGCATTCATTTGGAAAAAAACACTTTACAAACATGGTTTTAGGACTACTTAAGATTTTTAATTCATGACAAGTATGAATGACTAAAGAATCTGAATGGTTTAATCTTCTATTCTGATATTAGGCCATCATAACAAACATTAGTGCTCAAGCTGGCAAAATTCACATGCCTACTCCTGTTTAGAGACTATAGTGGTCAGATGGACCAGGACAAGATACTTTTATTACTCACTTATTAGAACTCTCTTTATTTTACATGTAGTTTCCTTATTCTCTTTTCTACTTTTCTTCATTATAACAAGCCTTATTTTTTTATATTAATAAAAAAGAGGAATTAGAGATGTGTGCAAGGCTACGGGAATATGATGTCATTGGTATCACAGAAACATGGTGGGATGGCTCCTATGACTGGAATGTTGGAATGGAAGGTTACAGGCTGTTTAGAAAAGACAGGCCAGGCAGACGGGGAGGGGGCGTTGCTATCTATGTCAGTGATAGGCTAGAGAGTATGGAACTCTGTCTGGGGACGGGTGATGAGGTAACAGAGTGTTTGTGGGTCAGGATCAAAGGGAAAACAGCAATGGGGGACATTACGGTGGGGATCTGTTACAGGCCGCCTGATCAAGCCTGTGGATGAAGCGCTCTACAGACAGACAGGAGCAGCCTCACGCTCGCAGGCCCTGGTCCTCATGGGGGACTTCAACTATCCGGACATCTGTTGAAGGGATGGTATGGCCCGGCACAAGCAATCCAGGAGGTTCCTCAATTGTGTGGAAGACAACTTCCTCTTTCAAGCAATAGAGGAGCCGACGAGGAGAGGTGCCATGCTGGACCTTGTGCTCACCAACAGGGAGGAACTGATTGGAAATGTAATGCTCCAGGGCAACCTTGGCTCTAGTGATCACGAGATAGTTGAGTTTGAGATCCTCAGGACAGTGAGAAGAGCGTGCAGCAAGCTCACTGCCCTGGACTTCAAGAAAGCAGACTTTGGCCTCTTCAGGAACCTCCTTAGTATGGTTTCATGGGGTACAGTCCTAGAGGGCAGGGGGGCCCAAGACTGCTGGTCGGTATTCAAGGATCACCTGCTACGTGCTCAAGAGTGTTGCATCCCGACTAGAAGAAAGTGCAGCAGGAGGGCCAGGAGACCTCCATGGATGGACAAGGAGCTGCTGAGGAAACTTAGAGGGAAAAAAGAAGCTTACAGAAGGTGGAAGCGAGGACAGGCAGCCTGGGAAGAATATAGGAGCATTGCCCGAGAAGCTAGGGACCAGGTTAGGAAAGCTAAGGCCCAGCTAGAATTAAGTTTGGCAAGGGATGTAACAGATAACAGGAAAGGATTCTATAGATAAGTAGCAAATAAAAGACAGACTAGGGACAATGTGGGCCCTCTCCGAAAGCTATCACAAGAACTGGCTACCATGGATTTGGAGAAGGCTGAGGTTCTTAATGACTTCTTTGCCTCAGTCTTCACCAGCAAATGCTCTGACCACACCACAAAAGTCTTGGAAAGCAAATGCAGGGACTGTGAAAATGAAGACCTTAGGCCCACTGTAGGAGAGGATCAGATTCGAGACCATCTTAAGAACCTGAACGTGCACAAGTCCATGGGACCTGATGAAATCCATCCACACGTCCTGAAGGAGCTGGCGAATGAAGTTGCTAAGCCACTGTCCACCATATTCGAAAAATCCTGGCAGTCAGGTGAAGTTCCCGATGACTGGAAGAAGGGTAATATAACCCCCATTTTCAAGAAGGGGAAGGTGGAAGACCCGGGGAACTACAGACCAGTCAGCCTCACCTCTGTGCATGGCAAAATCTTGGAACAGTTTCTCCTGGAAAACATGCTAAGGCACATGAAAAACAACGAGGTGGTTGGTGACAGCCAAGATGGCTTCACTAAGGGGAAATCCTGCCTGACCAATTTGGTGGCCTTCTATGATGGAGCCACGGAACTGATGGACAGCGGCAGAGCAGTTGACGTCATCTACCTGGACTTGTGCAAAGCGTTCGACACTGTCCCGCACGACATCCTTGTCTCTAAATTGGAGAGACATCAATTTGATAGATGGACCACTCGGTGGATAAAAAACTGGCTCGATGGCCGCACACAAAGAGTTGTGGTAAATGGCTCGATATCCAGTTGGAAACCTGTAACGAGTGGTGTCCCTCAGGGATCGGTGTTGGGACCGGTCCTGTTCAACATCTTTGTCGGCGACATGGACAGTGGGATTGAGTGCACCCTCAGCAAGTTTGCCGATGACACCAAGCTGTGTGGTTCGGTTGATACGCTGGAGGGAAGGGATGCCATCCAGAGGGACCTTGACACGCTTGTGAGGTGGGCCGATGCCAACCTTATGAAGTTTAACCAAGCCAAGTGTAAGGTCCTACACCTGGGTCGGGGCCATCCCAGGCACTGCTACAGGCTGGGCAGAGAAGAGATTCAGAGCAGCCCTGCAGAGAAGGACTTGGGGGTGTTGGTTGACGAGAAGCTTAACATGAGCTGGCAGTGTGCGCTTGCAGCCCAGAAAGCCAACCGTATCCTGGGCTGCATCAAAAGAAGCGTGACCAGCAGGTTGAAGGAGGTGATCCTGCCCCTCTACTCTGCTCTTGTGAGACCTCACTTGGAGTACTGTGTACAGTTCTGGTGTCCTCAACATAAAAAGGACATGTAGCTGTTGGAGCGAGTCCAGAGGAGGGTCACGAGGATGATAAGAGGGCTGGAGCACCTCCCGTATGAAGACAGGCTGAGAGAGTTGGGGCTGTTCAGCCTGGAGAAGAGAAGGCTGCGTGGAGACCTCATAGCAGCCTGCCAGTATCTGAAGGGGGTCTACAAGGATGCTGGGGAGGGACTCTTCCTTAGGGACTGTAGTGGTAGGACAAGGGGTAATGGGTTCAAACTTAAACAGGGGAAGTTTAGATTGGATATAAGGAAGAAGTTCTTTACAGTGAGGGTGGTGAAGCACTGGAATGGGTTGCCCAGGGAGGTTGTGGATGCTCCATCCCTGGCGGTGTTCAAAGCCAGGTTGGACAGAGCCTTGAACCACGTGGTTTAGGGCAAGGTGTCCCTGCCCATGGCAGGGGGGTTGGAACTAGATGATCTTAAGGTCCTTTCCAACCCTTACTATTCTATGATTCTATGATTCTATGAACATAAAAATGTAAGAACAGAACAGGAACATCTGAACAGCGATTTTTTTTTTTTTAACACAGAAATGTCTGATTTGTGTTTTCATTAAACACTGTTAAAGGTGGTTTTCCCATAAATAAACATTTTCAACACTTACACGGAAATTATATTTTTCCTTCATTAATGAAAGTTACAAATAAAGAGTGTGAATGCCTTCTACTCTTGCATAATCTTCCATACTGCTTATTATTGGTAAGTTTCCAGTTGGAGTACTCTGCCCAGTTCTGTGTATTATTGGAAAATATGAGCACATGCTAAAGAATTCAAAATTTTTAAATTATCAGAAAAAGCAAAAACATTGTAAAAACTAAATATCTTCTATACTCAACAAGACAAGGAATAGTCAAGTTTAGATGTTAGTTCTTTGTTATATTGAGTAATATACATACACACACTAATAACTGTAATTGTCTCCAAAAGCTAGAGAGTTTTAAACATATTAGACAACATCTGCCAGAAGTACTGAGGTAGTTGACATGTCTTTAAGATCCTACTGTACAGGGGTTTTTTTATTATTATTCTGTTTTATGCTTTGATGGCTGCATGAAAGAACAAGAAACTTTCTTTTATGTGGTTTTCACTTTCATAGGGTCAATTGACCTTTCAGTTCACCTCAGAGATTACACTGTGACTCCAAAGGCATCTAAATAAAAAGACATACAAACAATAACAAAAAAAAAACCAAAACCCACACAAGCATTTTATCCAGATAAAACACCTGGTTCTCTTAAGGCAACCAATTTAAAGTATTAGGACATAGTAGAAAGACTAATATCAAATGCATCAAATGATCCCTCACTTCTGAAAAAACAGCTAAGTAATGCCCTAAGCACTTCTAGCCCAAATAGTTTCTTGTGATCACAGGTGAGCACATCAACAAATCACCTTCACAAACTAATCAAACATCACCCTAGGATTTCATATTGCACCTATAGTAAAATTCATTTCTCTTATTAAAAATTGATGAGCTTCCGCTTAGTAATATGCACTGTAAGAGCCTATACTACTTTTTTATATTGTTCATCCCTTCTATTATTCCAATACTTCATGTAATTTACTTTCTTCTGTATGAAATTCTAGCTTATTAATATACCCTCCTTTCCTGTCAAGACAGTAAAGCAAGTATTAAATAAAATGATTCCCAGAATGATCACAGACAAAATTTACTAATCACATCTTTCAGTTCTGATACTTTCAGTTTCAACACAACCTGTTAGCTCCATTGTAGTAAATTCACTACCCATTTTAAAACCAAAGTTGGGGACCTCTATATCCAAATATCAGTTTAGAAGCTTCAAAGTTACCTGTGGGTTCTATGAATTTACAACATTCACATAGTTTTCCAAATGCTGAAAGACAGTAAAACTCAATTGTCCATAGATTAACGTATTTTACCACAAATTTCTTAGTTGCATATATGCCACAGGCTTTTTCTTTGTTCTGTATTTAAAAAAAAAAAAAAAATAATAATTATGGATGCAAAATTGATACAGCTCCTTTAAAAAGCTTCACAATGTATTAATGATCATCTGAAGGAATATAGTTATTCTGCTGATAGCAGTCGCTAAACCCATTTCAGGTAACAGCAAGTAACACAAAACCAGTCAGCTGTTGGGAAGACGATGAATGAAATGGACAAATTTAAGTCTGAAGAAATGGTTTTCAAATATATTTACTAGGGTTTAGATACACTGTGTAAAATGATAAATCAAACTTTTTAGAAAATAATTTTGGTAGCTTCATGCTAAACAAAAATCTGTTACATCTTAAGATTAGTTGCGAAAAGGCATATAAGTAGTTTATCTGTGGCTCTGTCATTTTACTACTGGAGAAGGTGATTAGGTTTGTTCTCACTCTAAATTTCTGATCCAGTCTTCAGTCACTGTTAGTAGGCCAATATAGTCCTGTACATTTTTTAAGACTTAATTATCTCAAATTACCCATCACTATTTTGAAGGAAATACTGCACAAAGTAATTTTAACTTGCATATATTATTATAAAACCCTTCAAAATAAAAGGACCTGTGGTTCGTCACACAAAATGCAGGAACTGACAGTTGCTCATATTCTATAATTCTATTAGACACATCAAAAACAGTGAGTCCAGTGTGATGACATTAAATGAGTGATTCTTCACTCTCCACCTGTGCATGTTGTTTTTCCCACACAGCGAAAGAGGAAGATTAATATGTATTCACTTCCTGACCATTTCTTTCTGATAGAAGCAAAAAATTTTGAAGCGGAAAGGCCAATTATCATACGAAATATTTCAGCTATGATGTAACATTCCTAGATTTATACAATGTGCAACGTTTCTCTGCCAAACACTCCTTTTTTTTTTTTTTTAATTTGTTACTATGTAAATGCACAGAATGAATCATCAGGTTAATTAGCATACTATTTTTTCACGTCTTTCTGGACAATTTCCTTGTCAAGCCAGGTAAAGTAAAAATTTAGGTCACTTTCCTAGTCTGAAGAGAACAATAATATCTCTTATTTTGCTATTCAGCCTATTTCCAATTTTAGCGATTTATTTTATTTTAAAGAAGCCATAGGTCAAAAAACTGAGTAAATAAAGTAGCTGTCTCCCAACCTCTACACTGCACCAAAATAGCTACAAAACTTGATTTCAAAGCATCTCTGTCTCCTTCCCTTGTCAAGAGAGTACTAAAGTTGCCATCAGTTTATTTAATTCCATTAAATCTGTTAGTCCATACTTCCATTAGATGGCATTTAAGGCTCTGTGTAGTCATGTTTACATTGCTTCATTGATTTCCATTAGCTTTGAGAAAGTAAACTTATATTAACCTTTACATGTTCGACATTTTTATTTTAAAATGGAACCTACAGTTTTGGTTAAAAGACTCAAGAAAACAATACTAATATAATGACCAGGACACTTTCTATCATCTCCAGCAAAATAAAAATAATAATTAAAAAAAAAAAAAAAAGGTGGAAAGAAACTGAAGTTGTACAAACAGACACAATTGATTAATAATAGAAAAGAATGCTTGATCAACCTCATAGTGTACTATAATGTAATGAATGGCACGGTGGATACGGGGAGAGCAACAGATATTGTTTATGCCAACTTCAGCAAGGTATTCAGCACTGTATCCCAGAAAGTTCTCACTGAAAAACCGATGAAGTACAAACTAGGCAAGTGAATGGCGAGGTGGGTTGAAAACTGGCTCAATTGCCAGGCCCAGAGGGTCATGATCAATAGCACAAAGTCCAGCTGAAGGTCTGTCACTGGTTGTGCGCCCCACTAGCTATTAATAGGGCCGATACTGTTTAACCTCTTCATTAATGGCTTGAATGATGGAAGAGAGTGCACCCTCAGCACATTTGCACACCAAATGACTTTGTAGCCATTCAGAGGACCACAACAGGTTGGAAAAACTTCAAAAAAAATCTCTTGAGGTTCAACAAAGGGAAACACAACATGCCACTCCTTCAGGCCCCTTGTGCTACCCAAACCTTGACACCTGCATTCAATACAATGGCATATGAGCCGTTTGTTAGCTATTAGCTTTTTCTGGAAGACAGCCCTCCAAGCACGAACCTACAGCTCAAGCCCTAGCATTCCTAGGGATTCATTACAACAAGTTTGCAATAGAATATTGTCAAAACCAATCCTTATTCACTATATCTTGAAAAAAGTGATTATCTGTCATCTCACAGTACACACCAGAGTCATTTAGTTAGCTTTTCGAACTCATAGCACCATATTGTGTTTACTTGAGTTCTAAGTAATTATATTTCATAATGGTAGGAATTCCAAGACACTTTGGTCATGGAACACAGCTTACTCCTTTACATCCATAAACCCTTGTCAACTGAACACACACGCCTTCACAGATATTCCTATTTAAAACCTGCTTAAAGTGTATTCCACTTCAAACATCAAAGGCAAATTTACGTTATTTCAATTCTGCTCTCTTCCTTTAGCAGGTAGTAAAATTCAAATTACCTAAAAGATAAAAATAAATTTTATCTAAATCCTATATGTTTTACACCTAATACATAAAAAACAAAGTGCTTTAAATATGTATTATGTTAAAAAGAGCATCTAGGCCTATAATACTAAAGAGGAGAAGCATCGACTGTTGTCTATCCTCCAATTATAAATTCAATATAAAGGTGTAGTCAAATATTTACACATAATTGAAGAAGGATTGCTTCAATGCAGTAGTAAAAAGCATCATTCAGGGAGATGCTATACTTTTCCTAAAGCAGATTAGAAGCATGCATACAGAAATATTTTTAAATACTGTCCTAATATTTAATTGATACACATTGCAATGCAGCTGAGGCTCTTCTGCCGCCTCTCCCTCAGATGACCTTTTACTTGAGGGCATTATACCTATTTCATTAAAATCAAAACAAAACAGAAAATCTTTTATTAAAATTAACCTACAAATGAGTGACTAGTAAGTGATCCTCAGTATAATTGCATTTGGGAGTCCAAATTTATTGTTTATTATTATTATTTTAGTCTGACAATTATTTATCACAGTTTATTATCACTATTTTCTGTAAAACACAAATGTTAATCATATTTATTAGTATATTATTCTACTATTATTCTATGTATGAATATGTTCATATCCACATATGCACAGAGAAAATTAAGCAACAAATGTCCTCAGTTTTCCTAGAAAATCAGCTGGGGGATATAATCATATTTCAGAAAAATAAACATTTAAGTAGCCCAGTGTCTGGGTTATGAGATTGCACATTTTCTCACACTAAGATAACTTCAAAATCATAAACAAAATAATATAAAAACTATTTACATGGAAAAAAATGTGAAATAACATATGTAATTACTGAAAATACTGGTTAGAATGGAATGAGGCTCAAAACCGTTAATTCTTTTTCTGACACTTTGTCATCGGTATGCAAATTTGGGGTTGAAATCCACTGCAATTTCTTAGTCTTAGTGTTTTGGCAATTTCTTGATAAAGAAGTTTTTTTCTGCCACTTTCATTTAATCCATTATTTTAAAAGAAAATGACTACATGCATTTTTACTATTGTCCACAAAAAAACAAAAAACAAAAACCAAAAAAACCCCAAAAAACTCAAAAAAAACCCCCAAAAACCAAAAAAACCCAACCAAAACTTTGGACTTTATATTGTGCAACAAGAAATGAAGCAATCAAGTAAAATGTAAAGAGAATTACTGAAATCACAAATATAATATGTAAAATCCCATAACCTTTAATGGCTATCATAAAGCCTTGTATGTGCTTAACTTCTATCTCTCTACATATGCTTATAAATAGTTTGGTCTATCATGGTGTCCTAACTATAAAACAGTGACATAAAGTAATCCACTGTTACACTAGTCCCAAGCAAGTCAATTTGTAGTTACCATTACTTCCAGTAACTTTCCTGGCTTTGCTTATTTTAGGCGTCCATAAAACACATTAACTCCAGCTTTAAATTAAAATAAAAATTCTAAGTACCATAAATTACCTTTTGTCATTTGGAATAAGGGGAAGGAAGACCAGAAAAGCAAACTTTTGAGCAAGGTCTCTTCAGGGGCATATAGATAAGGTTGGTCAGCAGGCTGCTTCACTTCCAAGTGACATAACCCACCTGCCAAATGGATTGCTTTTTCTCCCATTCTTTACTATTTCAGAATAAAGCCTCAAGAATAGATGAGAGATCTTGGGACTCTCTCCAAGACAGATCAGACAAATAGTGAAGAAAACTAAGGTCATTGGAAGAATCTGGTCTTTGCAAGTGTGCTTTCAAGGAACATGCTGCCAAGGGGTAACAGCAGATGTTTTTCTGTTCAAATTCCATGATTAAAGCAAAAGTTAAAGACAGATGGACTACTGTATTAGAGACAAAAGTAGGTGATGAACGCATCAGATAGCTAGGAGGATGGAGGCAGGTCACTTCCAGGGCAATCACAACCACGACATGACAGATATTTTTGCCATTACTGTGGGCCAGTCCATGTAATTTATTTTTGGCGTTATCAAGTGAATATATCAACTTGCATTTGGTGACTAGCTACCTTTCTTTTTCACCAGTTTACCACAGTGTTCTATATACATGTCCTGACTTACAAATGAAGTGTTTCTGCTAACATATACAAATACCTTATGCTTGCCCCGCAGCAGTCTCTGAATCCTCCATTTTTACCCACATGTTAAAAGCCCTGTTAGCTCTTATTTGCTAACTCTTACACTGGAGCAGTCTTAGACCAGCACCATTTCACAGGAGTTTAATCCACCATTGGCTTCCTAGTGCTTTCCAAGAGACCCACTATTAAAAGGTCCTTTCAGGCCTGCCCTGCAACTGACAAGACATTAGACTGCCAGTATGCTTTCATCTACTCAAGTAGCGCAGTACTGTCCTAGGTAGAAATATAAGCACTCAGTAAATAAACTAACGAAATTACAACCATCAGAGCAAAATTCTCATGACTACAAGTGACCACTGCGGTATTATTTCAAACTTGGGTGGGAACTTGCCTATGTGTCCACTTCATATGGCGCCATAAGGTCTCTTTGGCCTCGCTAGTCAATCTAATTAACACTTCATACTCCTGCTCAAAATCTTGTAACACCTTCTTTATCTCTCTGAATAGAAGATTTTTAAAGTAGTTGAAAAGAATTTTTATTTTAGGTAGAAATGTACTCAGGGTCATAGATTTCTTAAGTGGGCAGGACCAATAGACTGAAGTCCAAAAGCACTTTTTTCCAGGTTTGAGGCATGTCCACATTTTTTTATAAAGGTAGAATCTAAACATGTATTCATGTCTGCAATTCACACTGACGCAATAGAAAGATCAGGTAATAAGATTTTGCAAGTTGTGGCCTTTATTTCTGAAGTGTATAGGAAAAGAAGTAGAGGTATCTCTGGTACCAGCAATCAAGGCAAAAATTTGCCATATAATATTAAAATTAAAAGAAACCCTTATTTGAGCAAAACAGAAAAAAATCTGGTAGCTGGTAGTTATGTTTTGCTTGAAACACTCAGTCCAAATAGCTTTACAGCACAAGAACTTCAAATTCACCAAAGACAGTGTATCTGTATGTGCTACATGGGGAAAAAAAAATTCTAACAGCCCTGAAGTATCATACTTCCTCAAAAGAGGAAAAGTAATTTCAGACAAATCATGAATGGAAAATACAAAACTGGAAAACTGAATAAGCATGTGAACCAATCACCTTGGCTCATGTCAGAAAAGAACTTTAACACTTTGGAGTTCCAGCTCCAGAGAACTGGACATTAACAGCCATTTAGTGGGACATACCGGAAAAAACAGAAGGCATTTCCTTGTGAAGGAAGTCCAGGCATCACAAGATTTTGAGTGAGAGCATAGAGTGCTAGGAGATCAAGACAACCAAAGAGACAGATACAATAGTGTCAGATTCAACAATGAGCAATCAAAAGCTATGAAAAATATGTGAAAATCTTCTCTTGTTTTCATTTACCTCCCAGGAGCCAAAAGAAGACTGGATAGTGAATCCCACCACAGAGTCATAAAATCTTGATTGTTCTTGAACATCAAATTCTCACAGATAATATAGGTTTTGAGAATGGACATACACAACCTGAATAAAGAAAAAAGAACTCAGATTATCTACTCTCAAATTTGAAAATGCTGCTTTCCGGTTTAGTTGAAAAAACCCACTATATATCTACCCGATGTTTCACACTGTGCAGAAAAAAAACTAAACAACCAAAACCAAACACAATTCCCCCCCCAAAACAACCCGAGTAGTCAAGATTTGAATAATTCAAGTGATTTTCTTGCAGAAATATTTTTGAATTAATACTAATTAAAGCTGTGCTTAAGACTTAGTAAATTTTGTTTTGCTGAAAATGTTGTTATGCAGGTTGCCTGAGGTTATAAGCACTCCTTTCTTTCTCTCCTCTAATCATTTGTCACAAACCCTGATGGGGAATGCAGGGTCAGATTCTAAAGGAATTCCCAGCCAAAGTTTTAAAAGGCTCTTTCTTTCCACAAATGAAGAGCAATAAGCACAGCAATTTAAGTGCAATACAATATATCTAATGAATGTATGAGTCTACATAAACCGTAAAGAAAGAGATTAGCACTTCAGTGGAAAACAATTTGGCAGTAGGTATTGAAAAATTCTGGTTTTCTACTAGAAGTATACTAGAATATGTATTATAAATATGTTTTAAATTATTTAAAAGAATTATAACATTCTGAGAAATGCTGAATTATTTGAAGAGATATTAAAATACATTAATAATTACACAACTCTTTAGTGTGTTATATTTATCCTAGTTTAAAGCTTAAAGAATCTACCAAGTGTAGAAGAGTTAACACATATCTAAAATAAAAGCTTGTTGAGTAAAAGTTCAGGTATAGGTCTGGAAATTGCTATGTTTGACAGCAGCAATAGAATTGTGGATTATAACAAAGTTGTAGAAAGTGATTATATAAATGGAAAAATAAGATTTTGGGGTACTTTTTGCGAAACATGTCTGCAGAAGGAAAGTGGCAATGTTTTTCAAAAAAGTCATTAACAACTCATTAGATCACATACAGTTTACTATTTCTTCTTCCAGTGTACAAAAAACTAATACTGACAAGAACCCAACACCTGATGATATTGCTCATAAACATAGTATTTTCTCACAAGACACAGTTTCAACATGAATGCAAAGCTAATATTCAAAGTCTGAACCAGACCCTCACAAACTGGTGAATTTATTTAAAAAAAAAAAAAAAAAAAAAAAAAAAGCAGCATTGAAATGCTTAGAAGGTATTAAATAGGAATAAGGAATAGTGTTTGCTTTAAAGTCTTATTTCCCCCTCACAGTTTAACTAAGTCCAGAACACATCATCTAATCCAAGGGCAGTTGACATATGCCCCATCAGAGGAGAATACTGTTGGCCAGGAAGAGCCTTATCTAGTCTTCAACAGCTCTAAGCAAAGAGAAAATTTTGAATATTTGAAATACTTAATAGAAGCAGATAAAGCAAATAGTTGCTGTCAGTTTAGCTCAGACCACCAAGCCAGTGGATCAAATAAACAAGTTATTCCACAGTGAAAACGTATGTGAACTCAGCCAAAACCAATTCTAAGATTCCTATATGGCAACTTTCAGCCAGTCTTTCTAGTTGACGGCTTTTCTATAGTTTTTGGTTAAATTACAGCTTACAAACAAGAAACGTACAAAAAAGCAAAAAGGTATACCATATAATCAAATGCATTTCTGTTTCAAATATATTTTCGATATGGTTGCTACATACCATGCAGACCTTGACAAATGCTCTAGAAGAAGTGTGAAGATTTTACTGTCATAATGCCAGCTGAAAATTTGAGGTACAAAGCTGTTTTACTTTTTCTTCTCAAATGGTGAAATGAAACATGAATCCAAATCACATTTAAATGTGTTTAAAGCCTACATTGCTATCAGACACTCCAAAAATCCATAATAAAAGCTCCATGTTAAGCATGATGACTAGCACACAAGAGAAGGGAGCAAGAATCAAATCTAATCTGTTCCAGACTTATTCTTTCTGGAGTGCTGAGTGGTGAAGGTAAGCATTTCTAAATAATCTTAAAAAACAGAAATTAAGTAGTCAACAAATGTTAGGTGTATATAATCATGGAGCAAAATCTTTTTATACAGAATTCAAAGTATCTAAGTTATTCAAATATCTAAGTTATTAAATAAGGAAATAATAAAGTTTAAGGTGAATTGCTACCCAGGGTTTAAGAGGACAGTAAGCATAGTTTAGGTTAACTACCCAGGGTGAAAAAACTGCATTTCATCTGAAGAAGAGATGGAAAAAATAACAAAAGCAACATTTAATGTATTCTGTTCAGAATACTGTTTGACCAATTGTGTCGTAAGGAGAGGGGTTTATTTAGCCAATGAGAAGATATCCTAATAAAGGTGACAATCTATGCTTTTCTTCACAACATTTTCCAGAAAAAAACCTCACATCTTTCTGAATGCCATCATGTTAGCTGATTGATGTGAAGCGTAAAACATCTTAGAAATGGAAATGTGTCCTATTCTTTACTTCTATACTATTTATTTTCCCTCCTTTCACTCACATTTAGGCATCTCATCCCCAAAACAGGCAGGATGCATTTTAATTTAAAGTTTGCACAGAATTTGTTTCGCTGCTCAGATCAAAAAGCAGGTACCTACTCCTCTCCCACTGAGTCTATAATTTAAATGTCTTTTCTAGGGCAGAAAGTCCACAAAATCCTTGACAATATCACCAGAAATATTTGACCTATCTGAATTTTTCTACTGCTACAGCACATAGAATTTACTTTCAGAAGAACGGTTGTGCATTTTAGTTTTGGCACAAAATTATTCTTTAGTAAAGTTTCTAAACTATCATATATTTCATTTCTCTTCATATGAAGATGCCAAAATAATATGTATAATTAGTTGGAAAGTAATAGTAAATTTATGGAAAATGAACTCCTAATATTGTGTTCCAGTAATAAACATTGTCTTGAGTTCTAGATGCACTCTCAGAGTTAATCCCCAGCATTATTGTCAAGCTTCCTATTTCCTGATGTAGCAGCTTTCTAAAAAGTTTGCAAGAGTGCATATTACTCAAGGCCTTGTTATTTATTCACACCTCTCCCTACCATTCTTCATGACACAGTGAAGAAAAATATTAAAAAAAAGTATTATTTCACACTGGTCTACTTTGGTAGAATAAAGCAGGTTAACTCTTTTTAATCTAAATGACTTGTAAGAGTTGTAAAAATCTAGCCAAAAAACCATGATTGTGTTTGCTATTTTCTGTTAATTGATGGAGACTTTTAAAAAAAAAAAAAAAAAAAAGGAGTATTTGACAGGATTTCAAAATTTAGAAGATAAAAGTTACGTTCATTGTCACAATTTATGAAATTACTGATAGACCAGAATAAGTATGCCAGCCTAAAACAGTAAAAAGAAAACAATACTTCCTCCCTGCAAAACACATTTAAATTTATACATTTTAATAAAAAACTGAGATTTTTTCCTTTAAATGTTATTTATGTATTCTTTGATTTTATTATTCTAATTTTCAAACTGATCAGAATAATCTGGAGACACAGAAAATTATTTTCGATGATTATTCTTACCTTATAATTTAAGAAAAATACGTCAGTGCTGTTCAGCTTATTCCAATAAGATAACAAAGGCTATTGACATGAGAAGCGAGCAGTATTCTGATTTCTGTTTTCTTCCTCTGAGAAGAATGATCAATTCTATTTTCCCATTTCTTAACATTGCTTACCTTGGAATTGGATCTAAAATCTGCTCCAAATGTGACTTCCAGACAAGGACTATTTTCAAAGCATGGAAACACATTTCAGAAATTTTGGCGTAATTTTCTTTAACTTTCATAGCTGAAAGAACTTACGTGCACTCCAGTATGATGAATTTACATTACATATTATATTTACACAGAGACTAGTTCACCACTCTAACAATAATTTTTAATTTTTTGAAAATGTCAAATTTTAGCAGGAACACCAGTGTCATTTCAGACTAGATATAAGGAAGAAATTATTTTTGTTATGAGGGTGGTGAAACACTGGCACAGGTTGCCCAGAGAGGTGGTAGATGCCCCATGCCTGGAAACATTCAAGGTCGGGTTGGACAGGATCATTGATTTATTATACGTTATTGGTTACTGAAATGTGTTTTTACTTTCTTTGGGAACATGATGCAACTGTAAACACGTTCCTTGTTTCTAATTAAAACGTTACTACTGCAACTGTGTGAACATTCATTCAGATCACCTGGAAGCAGGAATATAATTTTGTGCACACTTACAACATACATAACATGTGATTCAGCCATAGCCTGTGTCTCATCTGTTTGAGAACAGATATAACTGGTATGTTACTTACCCTTACAATTTGTTATGGGACCTGCTTCATTTCACAATGAGCTCACTTGACACATGCTACATCTTTCCTTGATATATAGCTGCACTAAAATTAAAAAAAAAAAAAAAAAGAAAAAGAAAAAAATAGTTTCTATTTTAGATAAAACTCCCATATGGAAAAAAAGGAATTTCACTCCAGGAATTCCCCAGCAAGGAAGAGGGAGCAGAGCGGAATGATCCGTTGCCTTCAGACCCCACCTGGCAACGCTTGTCCCACTCTACCAGAGGGCAGCTTTCCCATCGTTACCTCAGTGTAAAAGGAAACTAAGATAGCTCTTAACCATCATGATATTCATTCAGCAGCATGTTCCCTAGCACAAGTCTCTCTGCTATTCTTTCTACTTTTTGCCACGCTAGTGGCTAGTTGTTATTTTCACATTTTCAAACCTTTTTCCTCTTCAGCTCCTTCCCCTTTCTTTTGCCACTTTCTCCTCTTTTCACCCTTCCTTCATTTTCTTAACATTCTATTCACTGGTTCTCCTTCCTCCTCCAGAGAAGCAGGTGTGTCTACTCTCCCTGAGACCTCAGTAAACAGCTGTGCAAGTCAGACTGTACTAGGAAGAGGCCCCGGTTTTGCAGCTGGGAAAATTAGGCAGGAAGTAGCTATCCACATCTTGCTCTGCAAGCCTTGAAAGGACCTTCACATTGAAGAAAATTAAAACTAGCATTGAGCAAAATGCCACAGTAAGTTTCTTCAGGCATATTCAGGTTTCTGCTTATTCCTTAGCTTCCCACTTTGTAGCTACCACAACGTAGCTACCACCTCCATAGAAAGAACAATGTTTGCAAACACCTGGATAAAGAGTCTTATTTCTAGTCTTTATCCTGGACAAGTCTCTGGTCCCCTACTACAAGTTTTTACTGCAAAGTCCTCCCTCCTGCAATACACAGTTGAAGTCTTGTGTGGATGCTGCAGGGCACCTGCCTGCTCTTGACAGAGAAAGATCTTGAAACAAGACCCTCTGAAGTCACATTTTCATGCTTTCTTCTATGGCTATGACCTTTTTTTTTAGCCTCAAGAGGCAGATCTTTGCTACAAACAAAGCAACACTGGGAGATCTTCATCTTTTCTACCTGGAAGTCTTCATTCACACAGCAGTACACTGTAAGAATATTTCTAGGGCAGAACTTGATACATGCCAGGACTTCACATACCACCTCCTGAAAAACATATATGGTCCACTGTGGAGAATATTGTAGTACTGTGATCCACAGAACAGAAGCAAAGAGAGCAGAAAGTAACATCAGCATGACTTACTAAGATGACAGAAGTAGTAACCGATGGCAGAAAGAAACGCCTGAGTATCACTCTCCTGCGGCAGGCACTGGTGTGGTAACCTCATCTTTGTAAGACAAGCAGAAAGAAAACACAACATTTGCCCACATCATGAGAATGCAAAGGCTCATGGGATACCTTTCAAACCACTGATATACGGACAGCTTGCAGTCAGCATTGCAAACTAATTCCAACCCACAGTAATACTCAGTGGGATATGAGCAGTTAGTCAGTAATCGTTTTCAGCTCAGTGATTCACCTTGTAAAGAAAATGTGTAAGGTAGATATACCTGAGAATGTTATAGTTGCTGCAAAAATAATGAATAGGCTTGAAAAACATCTGCATTTAAATCCTGAAAGAGTTATTAATTTGTCAGCAGGCAGCATATGTGACAGAATGAGACATGTTTGTGCTGACTTACGATTTCTATTTGCATTTTGCTGCATACTAATCTGACCTTGTCTAAAGAATCTGCTCTACTGCAATGCAATCACCCTGACTGGAAATTCATTGAAAGAGTATAACTGAGAGGCTTCTGGGACTCTCGGTTTCACTACTGGCCTACCTCCAAGAAACATTTCATTTTATCATCAGAAGGAGTCAGTAGAGGAAAAAGAGAAATTATAATTAATGAAACTGTTGTTTCTTAGTCTCAGCGTGCAACACCAAGAGGACATCATATCTAGAAGTACGGTCCTTCTGCAAAAGGGGCAACCATTGCAACAAGTGAAAAAAACATGAAGGAAAGACTGAGAAACCAGCTCAAAGCCCAGACCAGCAAAGCAATGCCTGCTAGAGGGCAGTATCGCCCAAAATTTTAATTGTTTTCATGTGCACATATGAACATTGAAGTTCAGACAGATATGCCAGTGACTTATTTGCTAAGCTTTAAATTGCATCAAACTTGTCACACTTTTCCAAAATAGATTGTACTAGGCATGGAAAGTACCAACAGCCTGAGTGAAACAGTTTTAGCTATGCAAAGACTGAGGAGCTTGCACACTGTGTTTTCAGGGCCTGGTGTGAGTTTGGTGTCAACACCCAGAGGCAGATATCAACCAAAAAAGCAAAACCTGTATATGTGCTAGAGAGTCCTGAAGCTATTGACAGTGACTTACTTTACTGAAAGGGTAAGAAACAGGTCACATGTTACACAACTAGAAAAATGGAAGGTGGAAAACATGTATAAAATCAAGTGGCTAAAGCGTCCAAGTATGAATTTTCCAATGTTTCAAGGGAGGAAAAGGAAGTACTATGGGAATATGATAAGATCGACAGCCTGAGCTTTTGAAACACTGGATTGGATGAAGTAGTAGTGCTGGCAGAGGCGGGACTGAACTACGGAGTTTAAATGAGTAGTGGTGGAAATTCACGTATAGGAGGCCTTGCCACAGAACATGAGGAACTCAGAGGTACTTACTCACACCTATTAGAAGCCACTGGATTTTGTCATAGCACTCGATTTCTGAGAATAAAAAAAAAATTTTGACCAGCTTTACTCTCTGTGCCTAACTTTGGTTAGGCCTAATCAACAATTTCTTCCATAACTGCCCACCTATTGCACTCTCTAATGTTTGAATGCAGGCTCAGTTAGGTCAATAATTCCGTATCTCACTAGTATGCTCTTTTGTTTAAGCCTATAGGATTTATTTAGTTCTCCTTTATGGAGAAAAATTCTAAAACCATGCAAAATAAATGTCTGACTGGCAGCTCAGCCCCTTCATTGAGTGGATAATGTTCATGCACAACAAGGTTTTTCACCAATAGATGAATAACGTTTAATTATTTTCTCCTCCACGCATAATATCATCACAAGCTACTGTATACCATTAGAGGAATATTGGTAAGATTTTTCCATAATACAATTGCGGAGGAAGGAATGCACAGTTGTGCTGGTTTTGGCTGGCATAGAATTAATTTTCTTCATAGTAGCTAGTAGGGGGTTATGTTTTGGGTTTGTGCTGGAAACAGTGTTAATAATTCAGGGGTGTTTCAATTATCGCTAAGCAGTGCTTACACACAGTCAAGGTCTTTTCTGCCCCTCACACCACCCTACCAGTGGGTATGCTGGGGCTGCACAAGAAGTTGGGAGGGGATCCCAACTGACCCAAGGGATATTCCATACCGTGTGACATCTTGCTCAACATATAAAGCTGAGGGAAGGAGAAGAAAAGAGGGAGGAGGATGTTCAGAGTGGTGATGTTTGTCTTCCCAAGTAACCACTACACATGATGAAGCCCTGCTTTCCTGGGCATGGCTGAACACCTGACTGGTGATGGGAAGTAGTGAAAGAATCCATTATTTTGCTTTGCTTGCATGCACGGCTGTTGCTTTACCTATTAAACTGTCTTTATCTCAACACATGGGTTTTCTCACTCTCATTCTTCTGATTCTCTCCCCCATCCCACTGGAGGGGAGTAAGCGAGCAGCTGTGTGGGGCTTATTTGCCAGCTGAGGTTAAACCATGACAACAAATGGGGCCTTGAGAAACCTGGTCTAGTGGAAGCTGTCCCTGCCCATGGACAGTTGGAGCTAGATGAGCTTCAACATCCCCTCCAAATCTAACCATTCTATGATGTTACAAATCATCAAACTTGCATGAAGGTTAACTAATGGTGTAAATGAAGTCTGTGCCCTGTGCTGCAACAGAAATTCTGTGAATAGGGAGAAACAGTAAATGAAAGATTTCTATCCTTGTTTCCATGCAAGGAAATTTCACACTTGCAGACTTTCAGCCATTATCTAGTAATAAAGTATCTCAGAAATAAGGTTCACAGAAACCATCTATATTCATGTTATAAAATTATGACTTTTTTTTCACTTCATGTGTAGAAAAAAGCCAAAATGAGAATCCCATTAAAATCCCTGTTTAGCTGGCCAAAAAAACTATAGCTGAATAATAATAACATCAGCTATTGTAACAGTCTCTGATATATTCCCCCACCAAGATTCAGAGCAACTTCTATAGAAGGGCTTGAATACTGCAGCGAGATATATCACATAAATATGCATTCCTTTTTCTGTCATAATGCACACTCTACTAATGATTCTCAAATTGCATTGTATAATACCGCTGTGGATGTTTATTCTAGAAAAAGATGTAACAGTAGATGTCAAGGTAGGTCTATTCCACATTTATGCTAGACACAGTCTGCTTCATCTAGTACCTGATTTTAGGATGTAATCACACAAGAGCTCGTAATAAAGTTTAAATGTTTTCAAAACTTACTGCCACTACTTTCGCGTAATTTGTGCACTTAGAGTGTTAATGTAAAGCAAAATAAGTTTTCTTTTAAAAGCACTGGTTTACAGAATAATTGCTATATTTTAATATGAGGATTACTTACATTTTATTCTTCACTGCACTAGTTAGCACAAGAACACAAAAAAGCAGAGGTCTGCAGAGATGTTTATCAGAATGTAAGGATTAATATAGCACTAGCCCTGCATGCTGCTCACATTTCAGCTGATGTCTCTTCCTTTTGAACAACAAGATTGATTTTGAAATATTTCAAAAAGCTGTAAATTTCTATAACTAAATCAACCAATTTGTCCATGTAACAGCTTGGAGAAAGAATGTGTTAGAAAGTAGAGTTTGCAGCCTGGACTTAAGAGATTGTATTCTGAGTCCTTCTCTGCCCCTGCTTTCTACACTCATAGGCATAAATAGGCACCTATGTTATTTTTTGTTTTCACAATTCTCTAAAAATTGCCATAAGAAAGTATTTTTGGAGACTGCACTCCACTCTTTTTAACTCTATTAATTCAGCGAGTCACAATCAGGAGCAGGGTTAGCTACAATATCTGGCATCATTTTGGTTCTCCATCTGTCTTAGAAGACAAATAAATTATGAGTTGATAATACTCTTTCCCCTTTGTATTATTGATCAACTCAGATATCAATATAGTCTGCTTAAGCACATTTTAAGTACAAAGGTTGACTTCCTGGCTTCTGCAGAAGGCAAATTCAACTTGTCTCATTTTTCTCTATGGCCAAGAGCCATAAAAGCTTTTCATTCTGTTTTGCAATAAAAGCACAAGATCCTGTCAGTGTCACTTGACAGTAGTCTATTTCTCCTTGTACGTGTGTGACTTCAGGTATCTTAACTAATTTGCTTTCACAACATCATGCTTTATCTACAACATTGCCAAATTTCATTATGATAAACAAAAAAAAGTTCAAAGGGAACCAGTTCTCCCAAGTAAGGTAGGAAGGTGGAAAGAAAAAATACAAGCAATTCATACAGCACTTGAAATACTTGCAATATTTTATGTTTGCGCTGTATCACAGTTGTTCCTATATAATGTAATGTATAATTTTTCTGGAGGAGGATTGTCAAGGATGACTGCATTAACCTTGAAGTATCATTCTCTTAGGTTATAAATTTCTGCAAATCCAAAGCATGAAGCTGTTTGGAAGAAAAGGAAAAATCTGAGAACGATAAACTGTGTAGTAGTCAAGTAGACTGTCATTTGATACTAGCCTTGAACAAACTGTACAGACAGAAATACAGCTTAGAACTGAACAGCTTCATTACAGTCTTGACAGTTAAGTCATACACTTTGCATTAATAATCTCCAGGTATTAATACCAATGTCATTTAATGCTACCCTTATGATGCACAGTCTTGAATGGGAATCAAATCGATGTACAAATGAAAGAGTTCTCCAAAAATCGAAAGAAGTCAGAGAGGTGTCTGAAAAAAAGATCTCTAAAAAGAACTTAGTAATCATCCAAGATATGAGGACACTGAAGCAACAACAGTCCTTACCTGGCACTTTCTCAGCTTCCCTGGAAATTACGACATCTCAGGAGTTTTTCTGCTTTTTGCAAGCTAAATACAAACAGTTTCTCTCAAGACACTTAAAGATGTTTAACCTCATTAATAGCTTTACTGAGTAAGCTACCATGAAACTAACCTCTGGAAGACTCAACTAATCTAGATTTTTTTGCTGGTCATTTGGTTGGGGCTTAGGGGAGTGAGAGGGGGTATATGGTATTAAGGAACACTGATGTACTAAAGGTCTATGTCTTTCAGAGGCTAAAGGAAGTCTGCTCTCTCCTAGGCCAAATAACTTCTGGAAAATCTACTTATAAATTGTTCTTTCTTCATTTATCCCCACTACATAGTTTTATCCTTTCCCACCTAATTTTTCTGATCAAAAGAAAAAGGGAAACATGTTTGTAACCCCAGCTCATGCTCAGAGTATTTAATCTCCTCTTCGTATCACTGAAGGATTTATCAATATCTGTATCAGAACAGCTGAATCAACCTCTCTGGGGAGAACTCCACATTCAGTTGTTTGTTGAGGCTTTTTCATGTTTACTCTCCCCTATGTGTCAACCAGTAGTACCTATTAACTAAAGTTTTAGTCCACAGCATATTGCAGTGCCTCAGAATGCCACCTTTAAGTATGCCAGAAGTGAAGGTAGCATTAAATAACTAAAGTCAGATTTCACATGCAGACATAAACAACTGAAAATTGGTTTGGCAGGGGATTGTAATGAAGATTGTCCTTCAGAGACAGTTGATTTTGTCTTTAATCAGCTCTCTGCGTGTATAGTCTTATTCCAAATGTTTTCATTACACTTCCATAATACCCTACTCAATAGCAACCCAAAGTTGGACCCATCATTCAGAAGATCCTCCTTCTATTTTCAAATGGTCATAAAGTGTTATTATTAAGCAAATGTAGAGAACCAAAAAGCTCTTCCCTCAGGGAGTCTTGCCTTCCTTTTGATCAGGGAATATTCTTTTTTCTTTTTCTTCTATTTCTGTGTAGTGAAGAGAATTTTAATAAAACGAGGTAGTTCTGTTGGAAGTTAAAGAGCTATTTGTTGATGTATACAGTGCCTGGGCATCTTGCAACTGAACGCCTAGAACTTAAAAACATGTAAAATGGCATTTTTAGTATGTAAAATCAAGTGAGACAATTAGTGGATAATAAAGGGTTTCTACACTCTTGATCTCAGCAGGCCCAGTCAGTAATGATCACTAATATATCCCTTTCACTCTCAATGCTTGTAGAAAAGTCTTCATAATTTCTTTTTTGCAAAACAATAAAGGAGCTGGCGAATGAAGTTGCTAAACCACTGTCCATCATATTCGAAAAATCCTGGCAGTCAGGTGAAGTTCCCGATGACTGGAAGAAGGGTAATATAACCCCCATTTTCAAGAAGGGGAAGGTGGAAAACCCGGGGAACTACAGACCAGTCAGCCTCACCTCTGTGCATGGCAAAATCTTGGAACAGTTTCTCCTGGAAAACATGCTAAGGCACATGAAAAACAACGAGGTGGTTGGTGACAGCCAAGATGGCTTCACTAAGGGGAAATCCTGCCTGACCAATTTGGTGGCCTTCTATGATGGAGCCACTGAACTGATGGACAGCGGCAGAGCAGTTGACGTCATCTACCTGGACTTGTGCAAAGCGTTTGACACTGTCCTGCATGACATCCTTGTCTCTAAATAGGAGAGACATCAACTTGATAGATGGACCACTCGGTGGATAAAAAACTGGCTCGATGGCCGCACACAAAGAGTTGTGGTAAATGGCTCGATGTCCAGTTGGAAACCTGTAACGAGTGGTGTCCCTCAGGGACAGGTGTTGGGACCGGTCCTGTTCAACATCTTTGTCGGTGACATGGACAGTGGGATGGAGTGCACCCTCAGCAAGTTTGCCAACGACACCAAGCTGTGTGGTTCGGTTGATACGCTGGAGGGAAGGGATGCCATCCAGAGGGACCTGGACACGCTTGTGAGGTGGGCCGATGCCAACCTTATGAAGTTTAACCAAGCCAAGTGTAAGGTCCTACACCTGGGTCGGGGCCATCCCAGGCACTGCTACAGGTTGGGCAGAGAAGAGATTCAGAGCAGCCCTGCAGAAAAGGACTTGGGGGTGTTGGTTGACGAGAAGCTTAACATGAGCCGGCAGTGTGCGCTTGCAGCCCAGAAAGCCAGCCGTACCCTGGGCTGCATCAAAAGAAGCGTGACCAGCAGGTTGAAGGAGGTGATCCTGCCCCTCTACTCTGCTCTTGTGAGACCTCACTTGGAGTACTGTGTACAGTTCTGGTGTCCTCAACATAAAAAGGACATGGAGCTGTTGGAGCGAGTCCAGAGGAGGGCCACAAGGATGATAAGAGGGCTGGAGCACCTCCCGTATGAAGACAGGCTGAGAGAATTGGGGCTGTTCAGCCTGGAGAAGAGAAGGCTGTGTGGAGACCTCATAGCAGCCGTCCAGTATCTGAAGGGGGTCTATAAGGATGCTGGGGAGGGACTCTTCCTTAGGGACTGTAGTGGTAGGACAAGGGGTAATGGGTTCAAACTTTAACAGGGGAAGTTTAGATTAGATATAAGGAAGAAGTTCTTTACAGTGAGGGTGGTGAAGCACTGGAATAGGTTGCCCAGGGAGGTTGTGGATGCTCCATCCCTGGCGGTGTTCAAGACCAGGTTGGACAGAGCCTTGAACCACATGGTTTAGGGCAAGGTGTCCCTGCCCATGGCAGGGGGGGTTGGAACTAGATGATCTTAAGGTCCTTTCCAACCCTTACTATTCTATGATTCTATGATTTTTTCCCCCACTGCTTGAAATGTAGGTCAGGACACCATTCCTAGGAATCTGATTTACAAAGTGGTTAAAGAATCATCTGAGATCAAATACTGTTAGAAATACAATCAAGGTAACAGCAATTCAGCTTTCTTCCTTAGTTGAGAAAGCAATTTCAGTGTCAGAAAAAGAAGTTGCCCTTATAGTTTCCCTTTCAAAATGCGGCTTATATGCCTGGGACGGGGGGGAAGGGGATATGGAAATGAATAATTAGAAAAGAGGAAAAAAGAATTACTTCTTTAAAGAATGGCTCAAAAAAAAAAAAAAAGAAAAAAAAGAATTACTTCAAATAAAAAATGGTCCTGGAGTTTCAAAATCAAACTAGTTTCAGTAGCTGTTATGTCTTTAATCTTTTTGTATGAAATAAGGGATGAAGGGATGATAAAGATAATAAATGCACCTGAAATGCACTTCAGCTTTCATAACAGAGGCATCATCAAATAAATGCATTGCTTTACAATTATAAGGTATTAATATAAGCATTTGCCAACAATTTCTCATAATTTTTAGTTTGAAACAACTGTAAACCATTTCAAAACCATCCACAATTCACATCATCAAGTAATAGCTTAATTTTATTCAAGTACATCAGACATCAGACACAAAGTCAGATATCATTTTAACATTATGTAAAACACAAATAAGTACAGTAATAAAAAGGTTAAGACTTATGAGCTGTTACATTTAGGAAATAGGAAATCAACATTCTTTTTCAGCTAGCAGACAAATTAGAACTAAAAAACATATAAAACTGATGAAAGACACCGATATAGGACTATAACCAAAAGTATTTTGCTTGAAAATGTGACCCTGCTTCCTTAATTCTTAAAAGAACCTCCATGTCTAGGTTGCCAGAGCAGAAAACGCTTCCACCTCTGACTTCCAGCTGACTCAGCTAAGAATGAAGGCGTGCAGGAAGCAACTGTTTTAAAGCCACCTGGTAGCTCCCTGCCTCACAGACCTTAACAGAACTGAATTTCTGTTAGAAGTGTTATTATGAACACAGTATCACAGTGCAGTCTTAAGGTTAACATGCTAATAATTGCTAGAAAAAGACAGTTAATTCTTGTCTAGTAAGCCCTGGGCTAGTCTTTCACCCCTCTAATTCCTTCAGTGTCAAAATGAAATTAAATGTGGAAAACGACCAGAATTTCATTTCCTGAGAATATTGGCTTCATCACAAGAAGGATCAGCACCTGAATGTTCTTTCGTTAATATTTTATTTGTTTGCAACTATAGTTATAGAGCAAAAAATTGAAAGGCCAAAATGGTTATAACTAAGGACGTTATTTTCAGTTAGCTCCTCATAACAGACCAGGTGACCTTTCCTAACAAAAATACCATTAGGTTTATCTTGTTGTAGGTCACTGATTTAATAAATTAGTGATGATAGATACTTGGTTACTCACTGTGTCTCAGCTGAAGAAAAAAATGTACTGCAGAGAGTGAACCTAAACCCAGTACCTGTATCCAACCTCTTTAGTATGACAGAAATACCCTAACCACAATGTGTTTGCTCTCAGGTGTCTCCAATGTATACCTATATAACCATGGATACTGTCTTCCGTGATTAAGACTGATATATGTGTGGAAAATCTCCTACCAGCATCCACCAAAAAAACCCTCTGCTTTTCAAGTACAATAAAGCCTTTAAAAAGCATTTGGGAATAAATTAGAGATTTCAGATGGTGAATTTCAGCTATATGGTTAACTAATTTTCAGATCGACTACAGCTGAAATACAGCACACAATCTCATAATTAATGTTTTAGTCACAACTGGAATATGGTATTATTAAGATGGGTATCAGTCTTCACTTGCTTGCAGCATTATCAGTCTTGCATATCCTGCGGAAGTTCAAAAAATTTATGGTTCCAAAATTCCTGTCTGTATCAGATATATTTTAGCAGGTTATGTGTCCCTCTCAGTGATGTGCTTCTGAAAGCAAAATAACACATATGAAGCTTCAATATGAAGGAAAGTGTTAAACCTCTGCGGAAAGGTTAGGGAACTGGCAAGGATGAACAGACAGGAGGAATACCCAGGAAAGGTGATGGAGGTGAGGGAAAATGGGGTTTCCATTGTGAGTAAAGCCAACTGTACATTAGTGGGACAAGAAAATAGGTAAAAGAAGGAATATGTAACTTACCTTGTGAAGAAATGGAGTATAGATTAAGAGAGAATATTGTGAGATACATGAAATCTGAGAAGTAAGAAGAGGAAGGATTGCCCCATGTTGGAAGCAGAAGAAGAAGAGGTCAGACAAAACAAGGAACGTGCCAAAGAAGGCACGTGCAGCAGCCCAGTGCATCCAGAGTCATGGCCTCCTCTTCAGTCTCAGCACTTTGCTTGTGCTAGCAAACAGCAGTGACACCTACCAGCTGTGCCACTCTGTGGGAACTTTGATACCACCCTGTACGTTTGACAAAAATATGTCTGCCACTGTACATTGTGAAGCAGCAAGAAAGGAAAATTCACTAGGTTTTTTTTTAATTACATTGTCATGCCTACAAGTCTTTGCAAAGCTCAAACCAAAGACTTTTTTTTTCTTTAATGAACATTGTATAATTGCAATACAATTATAATACTATGATTTAAGCTGACAAGATTAATAAAAATGTCGAGGAGGTTATTGCTGTACCAGTATCCTCACACTGGCTGCTCAGTTTTTATCTTTTTTTGTGTTTTATTCTTCTTTCAGCATTATATTCTCAGAAGCTGCATTGTGTCTGTTACCATGGAAAATAAAACTGTTTCCAGCACTTTATTTACCTACCCACCCCTTTTATTAGTTTAAGTCTAACTAAATTCGCCCTCAACCTCACATATCTTGAGTAGTGTAGAATCTACTTTGTGAACGTGGCTATTCTAGCTCATATTGTTCATGATCTCTTTTCCATCCAAGGTAGGTGAAGATGAGAATTTGTTGACTGAGTCCAAATCATTGGATCTGACTGACTGAAGATAAAGCTAGCATAACCAGTTGCATAAGTGAGAAGGTCCATATGGATCTTTTTTGACTATGACAGGAAAAACTGAGGATCAAAACTTAAAATCTGGGTGAGGAAAACAGGCAGTTATATGGAGTTTTACAACTGTAGCGCCTGAAGATGCCCATGACTTCCCAATATAGAGTGCACTCTAGTACATATGTTCAACAGCCGATTTGCTATATGTAGTCTTATTTTTCTTCTTCATTCTGTATCTCAGAAATGGTGGAATAGTATTTGCAGTTTGTTTCTGGTTTTAATAAACCAAGAGGGATTATTTTGTGTTTCAGCATCATCTTGGTTAAAGTCTGTAATGATTACAAAATCATAATGAAAAGTATCCCGCTGGAGACTCAGTCACATATCACATTGCAATATTTCAAAGGTAAACTTTGAAAGTGCTATACCAAATAAAACCGCATTTCTAAAGTGCAGCTGACAAGATTAGCATGATATCTTTGCATCTTGTTTTCATTAACTGCTCAAGTTTAGTCTTAAAAGCGTTCCAGTATTTATCTTTCTTCTCTTACCAGAAAGAATTTTATTAATCCATCTGCTCAAATAGCTAACAACAATCTTCAGTTTCTAGACTAAAATTATTCATGGTCACACAGATCAGTGGGAGTTGTAAAGCTGTCTGAGAAACTGAATTAACACCTAGGCTATTTTCTTATCCTGAAGTCTGAGATGCTTCTACAGCACTTACCTCCAACATTATGAATATTTGTACTAACTAGCACATACCTACTAAAGACATATACACAAATGACAGAAGCACAACTATATCTTCAGGTTCCCCATCCTCCTAAACCTTTCCTGGACCTGTTCGAGTTTTAACTCATTTCTTTTCAGTATTCCAGATGAGGTCTCCTGACAATTAGTGTCATAACGACATAGTGTCGTTAATATTTTGCTATTTCTCCTGGAAGCAACTTTCCTGATGTAACCTAAGGTCACAACTACATTTTACAAAGACAGATCACATGGACAATACAGACTTTGTAGGTAACTGAGTAAGTCCACACACATTTTTATGCCTTTAGTTACTTCCAACCTCTTTGTCTTCATATGTAAAAATTGTCTTTGTATGAATGACCTTGGATTTCATGCCATTCAGCTTCATCTAATTTCTAATACTCTGTACCTGAAAATCATCCAATCCATCACGTCTAAAATCCAGTCCCATTCTTTATACATGAGCTTTCTAACCTTATTAAATCAACAAGTTCAATTAAACTATTTCTAATTTTCTTTCTCTCTCTAATATGGTCAGTCTGCAGTTCTTAAGGAATTCTTGTAAGTCATGTCCAAATCTGCCACACACTCTTTTCAGCAGATATTGCATCTTCTCACCTGCACTCACTAAAACAAATTTCCTAACAGTCTTCATGTCATCAAACTCGAACTAACATTTTTGCTTCGTGACAGCGTATGATATGAGTTATTGAAATCTTTGTGATTCAGCTCTACCACATTTATTTCCTCCAGATAATCAGTTATATCCTTCAGACAATCATTTATATCAGATGACAGATTAGTCTCATACAATCTACATTTCCTTACCCTGCGCTGCTCGTGCTTAAATATAGTTAGCATATTTGTTGTTTTCCATTCATTCACCAAAACCTGTTATAGGATCTAAAAGCATCTACAGTAAGAACTATGATTTCACGTGCTAGTAAATAATGCATTTGCTCAAAACATAATTCATTAGCTAATAGCAAAAATTTAAATGTCTGCAAAGGCATTCTTAAAGTGATTTGCTGCCACAGGCTGGTGTTTCTATTCCTGAAACTAAAGGTTGGAGATTTCCCTAAGAATCAATGGAAGAAATCTAAATTGTTAAGAAATTTGAGGTAGCAGATTGGCATGTATTTTTCCAAGCTGATAAAAATAAATTATTCCAAATAAACACTGGGCCTTGTTGCAATTAGCATATGCTGGAGACATATACAGGCTTCAGAGCTAACATATATGCTAATGTCACATGCAGGAACAGTGAAAAACTCCTTTATACATTTTTACCTTGAAGATCAAAATTTGTTTAATGCATTTCATGGCACAGTATGCTATTCTCAATATCTTACAAAAAAAATAACAATAACACAAATTTCTAAATCTGCATCACTGAGAACTACATGCACCCAGATTTTGCAAGTGGGCAACTTCATTTCTTATTCAGATTTATATTCAGATCATACATACTTTCTTCAGTGCTAATAAGGCCTAAGGCCGTGCAATACTAAAAATTTCAAGACTGGTTTTTCATATGACACATCTACAAGGCAGGTTAAAGACCAAAAAGCATAACAAACTTAACCATGATATAATGGTGTAACTCTTTAAGAATGTCTTATACTCACTTCTCTGAAGAAGGTCTTAGTTGCAGTTTTAGTTAGCTGCTTGCAATTAAGCCATGGAGTGATTAAGAGCATGACCGAAACAGGCAGTTTGGTCCAGGCTCAATACTCAAAATGTCTGTGTTTTGACGAGAGGAACTTCATATAAAAGACAGATGTGAAATTCTTCGCTTCCTCTCAAGACCTCTGGTAAGTGAAAGCTCTTTGTGAAAGCTCTGCCAGGTCAGTCCAGACAGCAGTATTTTATAAAACTTTTATGTGTTCTGCAAATTGCATGTATGTATATGACTTAAAATGTACACTGGTTGAGTCATGCGAACCAGACTACAGCTTGAAGTAAAGGAATGTCAAGTGTTACTGAACTCAAAATTTTACTTTCAATTGTGAATATCAATTTCTATGCCTCTCCCTTTTTGCTCTTGTGCCCCTTTCCCAATTTTAAATGTGAGCAAAAGGTATCAAACCTTTTTTTCGCTGAAAGCAAAGATATCTCTCCTTGAACCACTGAGAAGGAATATGTCAGTGATGCCAGTGAGAAGTACATCTTCCCAGATGGAAAAGGCCAAATGACATGAGTCAGTTTACTTCTTTGACACACAATAAAAAAAGTCTTTAGAAATTGTTCACATAGCTCCAGGGCCTGTTTCAAGCTTTTCTAACTTTACTCCACTACCAAGGTCAGCATTGCATTTTTCATTCCACAAATCCTGTTCCCACCCCAAATGAACACTGCAGAGGTTTATATCCTGCAGTATCATCATGTTTTATCCACCACAGACTTCCTTTCTCACTTACTTAGGCTCAACTGGCAACATGACTAAGCACTGTGTTTATGAATTTTCATAAATATGCAGGACTTTTTGTCTCTAGGGTTTGTGGTGAGTGTCCACAAGGCACTGGGGCTCCTGACAATGGATTGTGAGGTCTGATGATTTAGTCAAGTTTGAAGTAACCACTCCCACCCTGGTCATTCTGGCTTTGATGATCAGTTTGGCGTCTGTGCTGACCCACAGGTACTGTTAAATTTGAGATGGCTTTAGCACAGAGTCAAAGGATTAGTATATTCTGAATGACAAAGGTTTGTAGAAATCATACCTGTCTAAATTATGGCATGACCAAAGGCAAAAGTGACATAGATTGTGTTCATTTTTCACAAGGGTTAGAGTCTGGAACTTGCAGATTTTGAATTTACCTCAAAGTGGCTAAAACTAGCTTGCCCTACTATACTGAGATTCAACAGCAGTTTTTCTTTTGTGGTTAGTAGAAGATATGAGGGAAAGAGATAATGTTAAGCTTAAATACAGGATATCCTTAAAAAAGTTTCGAAGATTGAGTAAATTTATCCAACTATAAAATTTTGGTTTGTTAGTTTGGCTAGAAAATTCCTTTCCCATTGACAAGGTCAGATTGAAATATGAAACAAAGAATGTTGGACCTTTTTGTGAGATGATACAAACACAAACAAGGTCCCAACACTGATGTTGAAAAGAAATACCAAAATGATGTAAATAGTGATTTGAAAACTCCAAGCCCTGAGTCAAAACTTCTGCCATCAAAGCAAGGTCAGATATGATTCAATTGGTCAAAGTGTTACGTTGAGTTGATTTTCTAGAAATCAGCATTTGACAAGTGCTACATAATGCAAATAAATCTATGAGTAAATAATAATAATAAAAAAATCATTAATTTAAAGGGCATAGAAGTACTAGTAGATTTTGGTTTATTAACAAAAGATCCACTCTTTTGCAATCATCTTCCTAAACATTAAAAAAAAAAAAAATATTAAAGAAAATTGTTAACATAATAGTCAACTCTTTTCTATGACAAAGAACAGGAACTGGCAAAACAGAGCAGAGGGACAAATCTGACAGGCTGAATTCTTCTTCAAAACCTCTTAGCCTTGACCTAATCTATTTCTGCAACACTAGCTGATATCAGATTGCTTTCCATTCATTAGAATAATTTATTCTCTTCACTTCAGTGACCATCAGAAAAATACATCATACATGGATTTTTCACTGGATATTCATCAGGAGAAAGCAGTGATATTACAAAAAAGATGAGTTGGATAATTTACAGATGTCATTTTTCTTTCTTTATGTTCTATTATAGATTAATTTTTTATTTTGTGCTCTGGATAACCTTCAAATTCACTTCCCAGGAAGTTTAAGCTGTGATTTCTTTCATGTACTAACACTGCCACTAATGGTGGGCACACATTTTATGCCTCACTCCAGATTTGTACTTCCCACCCAGCAGCACTGCTTGCTTATGACCAGAAATTCATTAACTCATTTTCCATTAGATGAAGGTCTTGTGTAGTCAGGTAAAAGGAGATGGAAGATCAGGTAAAACAAATGAAGAAAAACACCTGGATGGCAGGCAGCTACTAATTATTAAGACCAGTACCATACATAATAATAAATGTACATACATTCCTTTCCTGAGTAACGTGCATGAGAGGAAAGACAAAGTTTCTGGAAACCTCATAGCCAGAAGGATACAGGCCAAGCACCTTTTTATGAATCAGCCTGCACATCCATTTAGAGTGAGTTTGACACTGCACTGTTTCAATAGGCTTTTATGTCACAGATAAATATTCCATGTTTGCAGTATGAGGTAGCCTATAAAGAGAGACTGATTTCCTTTTTCAGTGAAAAATGGCTGACTAGAGCCCATCATTCACCATTTAAATGGCCACCAGCCAGTGACTAACAGCTAGCCCATTTGATCACAGAGTTGTAGCTTACTGATATGAAGTCATACTTCATGGCAGCTGTTGACTGAGAAATAGAAAGAAAATACAGGGCTCACAAGAGGGCTTTTGACAGTTGCTGCCATGAAATGCTTTCATTTGTCACTGTGACAATGAACAAGAAGATACTGACTGAAAAAGAGAGCAGGAGGACACAGCTGTCTTCAGCTAACTTTCACTGAGCCTTGATTGGCAGACACGCAAACACACTTGAAGTTACTTGGATTTTCCTGATTGTCCGTGATAATCTTATCAACCATTTACATTTTAGGCATAACAGACAGCTAACCATGTGTCACTGATACTGCAGTCATGCATACCAAGAATGGATGCAGTCCCAATTTCAGTAAAATCGGTGTAAAGAATCAATATTTTTTTTAATCACAACTTTTATTATGACTTTTAATTATTTCCCATGGACAACAAAATTTTCCATACTCTTTCTCTGATTTTCCCTACTATTCCGAGACATTTCCTAAGCTTCTTTTTTTCTTTTTAATGAAATTCATTCTACATTTCTAAAGAAAACATCTTTCCCATTCAACGTTAACAATGCTTTTCTTTCTACACCTGAAGTCATTCCTAATGCAATTTATTCTCCAGATAATGTTTTAATCAATGAAATAATCATGAAAGTACTAACCTTAACCAGATATAATAAGCCTATGGAGTTAAACATGAAAAAGAAAACATATTATCTCTGAAGCATTGTTAGCATCATGCCGACAGCAGTATAATATTTACAAATTGTCTTACATGCTCCTTCCATTATACTTTGCATTATGCAAAACACACAGCTATTGTAACCCTTACATTTTCGGTAATATATATAATTGAAAATATTGCTCAAGGTAGCAGTAGTCAAGAATTATTTCAGAACTGAAAAAAAAAGCAATTCATACGCTATTCTTGTCCTGTAAAATTGCAAATAACAATATACTTAATTTTCTTGAAGACAAAAACCAGTGTCAGATGTCATGCTGAGCAGCCCTACTTCTACAATAGCTTTTACCTCCATTAATCTATCACTAACAGCAAGCCCTTGCCTATCTCCCTACCATTTTTTTTCTTTCTAAACTTTTTCCCCCACACAGGGTATGATCCTGTTCTAAAACTGATGATCATACCTAATAAGCATTCATTGCTCATCACTGGTCTTGAAAGTTTATAAACAGCCTTCTTTGTTTTCCTGAGAAACATTAAAAAATGTCATATATAAGCCTGGTGACAGAAGCCTCGGAAACAAAAACAGTCACATGCAGAGCCCCAGGGAAGAAGGAAGGAAATCAACTGAGGTGGTTGCGATGACATGAAAGGGAAATGAATAGCCTAATGAGCGGGTCTGAAGCATTCAATTAGAGGGATTTTTTACAGTGTTTGAGGAAATATCAGTTTTAAAAAATTAAATTAAAAGAAAGTTGTTGCTAACCATTGTAATTGTAAAGATACATGAAGATCTGAGAATTAAGTTTACCCAAATATGCCTAGGATTAATATTTGCCCTAATCTATAATGCAGCTCATAGATATGAAAGACAAAAAATCAAACTGAAAAGCAGCCTGTTGAAGAGATGGTTTGGAGGAGCTGAGGCTGCTTTCAGGTGGGATTTTCTTTGGCTGGGGCAGGGATTGTACATGATCTTCTACACTACAGCAGCTGTTACTAAAGCCGAATAACCAAAGGAGTTGTGAAGCCTGTTTGAGCAGCTAGCTGAGCATGGCCATAGCCAGAGGGCGGCAAATAGAGCCCAGAGAGTAATAGCTAGCTGTGCACGAGCGGCCAGCTACCTCTTGGTGCAAGTGATACCTTAGATAAAAGGTAGCACCAGTCAAGAGGATTTGGGATCTGACAATCTCAAGAAGTGAAGGGAACAGGTACTCTCTCAAAAGAGTTGATCCAGGTCAGCACACCTAAAGTGTTGCATGTCACTGACCTAAACCACTTTTCAAATTGTCATCATTACTCTGCCAATGAAAAATGCGATCGTCTCTATCTCTTCATATACTTGCACTTCATGTTCCCATTTCTTCAATGATTGTACTCTGCTTCCTGTGCCTGCCCCTCCCACACTTTCATCAAAAACTGTCTTGCTCTGCACTCTTCATTTTCTTGGGTCATTCACTGTATTAGAGTAGATTTCCATTCTAAAGGGAGAGAATATGGGGAATAATTTCTCCATTTCAATAAACACTTCAGAGAAAGCCATTTTAGAATACCAAATTGCTCCCAGGAGCACAGACCACTTTTCCCTCAAATAAAATCTGGTTTAGTAAAGGGACTGGAATTATCTTTAATAACTTTATTTATCAGTTGATATATAGAAAAGAAAAAAGAAAGAAAAAAAAAAGCTATGTATCAGCTAAATATATCTGTATTTTGATTTTTACTTATCTTACCTCCACAAAGAAACTGGGCTTGGTGCCAGTTTTACTATGTGAAATGTCTTCTTCACATTCAGCAAAAGCTCTCTTGATACAGAGCCCCAGAAAAATATATAATTTAGCCTTCCTCAGCCATGTTACTCATAACCTGCAGACATTTTCTTTTAAATAGTGTCAAACTCCAATAACTCTAATAAAAGGTGTAAATTCCCAGCACAAAATAATGTGAAGTTTAAAACACACACAGAAACCCAGCCAACGATACTATAGTGCAAGTTTTGAACCATTACTGGACTCTGATTAGTCAACATCTTCCTGTGAATACGGTGCTTTTCTCAGTTAGGTATGCAACCAAAAGCACAGATCATTCTTTGAGATTTCTCACTCTCAGGTTAAATGCCCGTAGATCTCAACAGAGAATTGCAACCTGGCTTACTGTATTATCAATGGGGGGAAAGTCTTGAGACTTTCTAAGGCTAGAAAAACTCAAACTCAGAATGGTCAGAGGATTTCTTGCTGGTAAAGCGACTGAAGACAATTACTTTAAATCTACTGAACAGCCGATGGCCTGACTCAGAAGCTGCATTGCTTGTGAGCAGCTTCAGTGACAAGCCATTGCCTTGTTGGTCAAGGGCCTGCTTACCCCAGCAAAAACTAATCCTATGCTTCCCAGTGTCAAGGCACTGCAGGGTCTGGTGACTGCCTGGGACCAAGAATGCTGGAGGGGGGGATCCTCAGGGTGGGTCTTGGCTGAGCCTGGCAGGCAGGATTATAATCTCACTGGCATGTTTTAAATTCTGACAATTCAGCAATGCTCTCCCAGTTTCCCTCCAGCTTCCTAGAAACTGGAAAATTTATAAGGTAGCAATTTACTTTTTGCAGTATCGAGCCACAGAAAATGCTTAAAATACCCCACTGAGAAGTACTTCAAAACAGATTCAAGATCTTCTGTCATGAAAAAACACATACTTGGATCACAGTTCCAGTTCATGATATCTCGGCACCAAACTGCATACTTGGAGACTACGAATGCAGCTTCTCATTGAGACCAAGCAAGAGTCACATTTCTTGCTTTTAACACACGATACTTCAAACTTCTTGAACTTTACTCATAGAAAATTAAGCAACAGCCATTACCCATCTACAGCTGCCTAACTTCAGTTTATGCCCTTGCTTTATTTGCTTTTTTAAAAATTTGTCTTATTACTGGCATCATTATCAGTTCTGGTAAAAATTTAAAAAAAATCATGCACGTACTTGATCCTTAGAAATTAACTATATAGATGTAAGCAATGGTCATCCAGCTGACAGCAAATCTAAATTGTTTCACTAGGCTTAGCCCCATAACATAATACTTGATCCAATCGCTGTATTCTTTGTGTTGGTCACATGTTCTGAGACACTCACATCTGCATATAAAAACATTTTGACAAACGACATCTTGAAATAGCAGGACTGAAAAGCTAATACAGTTGTAATGAATAGTGCAAAGCACAGACTTTTCCTCTAACTGTTTATTGCTAGCTAGAGAATGCAAACATATTTATTGCTGTCCATCATTTTTTTATGTTCACAGACAGTCTATTAGGGAATGATAACATTTTTATTATTTTTTACTCTGATGTTTGGGTTTCATTTTAAAATACATATGCCTCATTTTTGGTGTTACATGAGAAGTGAAAAGTGTCAATATGTCATTTTTAAAAGGTCTACCTAAACGTATACTCTGTTCTTTTGGGAAATGAAAGACTTTTGCTTAAGCCTCAGCTAAAGCTTCTTTTCTTCTGCACTAGTGTGTAGAAGCAATACAAGAAGATAATCTACATCACAGTCAAAAGCATGACACTCTTAATACTGACTGAAGTACTTTTTTTTAGCTTCAACAACACAACCAGATGACAGAAGCAGAATTTCTTAACTTCTGATCCAAAGACAGGGTACTCAGAGCAGTCAGCCTGGGTGTTCTGGGTGTGTGATCATGCACCTGTGTTATGAGCAGAAGTGTTAAATCAGGAGCTTAATGCTTATAGAGGGATTTCATTCACTTAGGTTAGCTTGCTGAACTAGATATATGTAAGCTCTGAGGTTAATAAATCTTGAAAGGGAGCTTCATACCACTCAATAGACAATACTGTGACTGTTAAAGCTGTGTAAGCAATTCCTTCAATACATAGCATATTTTTCCACTTTAGTATATTTTATTACTACTAAATGAATATGCTTATTATTGTAGCTTGCTCTTTCCAATTGTAACTGATTATACCTCTATATCTGAAGTGATGGTACAGCCTCTGTATTTTGCCTCTAAATCTGCAGAGCCCAGATCATCAGAAATTCAGCCACCCCCTCTTCTGCGGTAACACTAGCAACCACTGATAAGACTCAAGCATATATACCCACATTTAACATGCCCTCCTTGATACAGTAAACTTGAAAAATACTCTTGCTTCTCTCTTTCAGAATCTCTACCATTTAATTATGTCTGTCCTACAAGACAAATACATACCAACTGCTTTTACCCCAGTCATGCTGGTTTCTTCATATTCTACTGATGCTGAAAAATGAAAAGATGAAACTTTGCAAAGTACAAGTAAATATAGGCCAGCTCTGATGAAATCAAAACATCAATACATGAGGAAGAGCATTAGGTTACTGAAGAGTAAAGTCAACTTGTGAGAACCGTGCCTTGATTTAAAGTGCGTATAATTTCTCAGTCTCACTCCCACCCTTTACTTGCTTTTTGCTGCATCAGAGTAATGTAAGCAAGATTAAGCCATTTTTTTTTGCTGCTGCTACTCCAGTGAAGGTTTTCCTATGATTAGTTTTTCAGACAGACTGTATGTTTTCACCAACCTTGTACTAAAAAAGGAATCGATATAGCTGTTTCCCATCTTTTTAATATAACCACTCACATAACCACACACATACACGGCACCTAATCAACCACTGTGTTTGATACTGAATCACAGCACTAACCACTAGCTTTTTTAGATCCCTATCTCACTCCTGAGTTAATAATTAACGATGCTCATGATAGCTTATTTCATATGTTATAAAGAGTGAGCAATGTAACTATCTCAAACCTTCCCTTCTTCTTTGTGCCAATTGATGCCATCATTACAAACACTCAGCATCTGTATCAATGTTCAGCAGCACAAACAGCAAGAGGCATATGTCAGCAGCATCTGATTTTCCTTACCGCACACACCATTACACAGTTTGCTGTACTTGCATCTAAGCCTTTAAATTTGCAAACTTGCCTTTCCCACTGTGCATTTATTGCCTTTTGCTGTCACTTCAGCCTTGTTTGGTAATGCTCAGCACTAGATAATTGATTACTCTCTTCACTATCTCTTTGTGCAAAGAGTTATACTAAATCGAAACTGCCACCTTTAAATTACTGTGCAGCGTTCACACTTAGATACTAGCAATATGTTAAAGTGTTATCTCCAATCTATACTATAAAGTTTATTGTTTTAATTAAAATGTTCTCTGTGGTCTCTAAAGGCGATGATCCTTGCTTTACCCTTGCTGCTCACTCATGAGTCATAAAATGTTTATAATTATCTCATATGAATTTTGGAATTAATTCACATAATTTTAATTGCCCTGTGTACGGTGACTTCATGTATGTACAGGTGTGCAGATGGATGCATTTCATCAGTGAAGTGTGTTTGGTAGAATATGTTGTAATTTACTTTTCCAGAAGGGACCTCAACAGAATATGTCACTAACTAATATGTGCTGGCATTACAGAGTCCGTAGTGATTTTTCACTGTCTTTTGTCCGGTGCTGTTTGACTTGCTTTTCCTGGAACTCACTGGCTGACTAAGTGAGATGAACAAAAGAAAAGGGTGAACCAGGATTTAGAAGGAATATTAGTGGTAGTTAGGATTATTTAGTAGCCAAATAAGAACTGAGTACCAAATGCCTGATGCAACCTTAGTACAGGAAAGAAACACCTTTCATCACTGAGGACTTATATCTGACTTTCTAAAATGACCAGTGTAAACTCTATCTAGTTGTTTACATGAATGGCTGGCTACTCAGTCTAAAGAAAGGGAGATTACACATTAAACAGGTTAAGAATCCAACTATAGTGGTGAGTCCATCAGGATTAACCACATATGCTTATTGCCAACTGCTGCTGTTTACCATAGAATGTGAGCATTGAAGGTCCAAAACTGACTAATCCAAATCCTTGCGTCTCGTGATTTTGAATATTAAGGTTGTAAACATTAGCATAACACACAGGCGTCTGCTGAAATATTTTTCTACAATATCAAATGCATACATTTAAGAGCCTTGGCTAACGTATAAATTTTAGTCTGATAGCTATTCCTTACCTGTTTTTAAGCAGTGTCTCTTGTTCCGCTCCCTAACATCCTGATAGCACATTGTACCAGACCCACAAGCAGGCACCTGAACATCAAGCCTTGTAAAATCTAATCAGGTGTTTCCTCCACATGAACTCAAAGCCTCACCACTGCAGAGGAAAGTAGTGTTAAATTTAGAGGACACAATATTAGATTATCAGAAATGGCTTACTTTCTTGTGATTTACTGTCAACAAGACAAAAGACTGAAACTAAGCTACTGCTGAACATAGTGAACCATTTATGCAGTAAGATTATTGTTCCAAATGAAACAGACAAATCCAAATCTCTGCAGAAAGATGGACATGTGTTTCATTTTAGAGTTAACATTTTAGTTTCACTAAAGATTCATCAATCAACTTTGGCTTCTTTGGATGCTTGTTTATTTTAAATGGAAGGAACTTCTATATCAAAGTTACAGCATTTAATAATTGACTAAAATACAGAGTTTAAAACATTTAAAATTCTGAAGCAAAATGTGAAAATTGAGGTTTATTGTAAATACATTTGATAAGTGAATTTGTTAGGTCCTTCTATCCAGCTGCATGTACTAGGATGTAGCTACATTAAACAATGTAGCTGGTCCTGGAAAATATACTTATTTATTAATACAATTTCAAAATATTATCTTTTCTGTGGTCTAATTCCAAGTATATGTTTCACTGGTTCTTTACTGCGTGTCCTTCCTGTGCTGACTTATGCTTTCAGCTGCAAGAGTGAGCACTCCAGCAAATGAAACTCCAGGATGCGGCGTCAGACATGCAGGAATGAGAAATATGCAGTGTGTTACTACGTGTGCCACTTCTGTTCACAGTCATTTGTCCCACATCAGAAAAGAACTTGAAAAGCACAAGGGATATCTTTGCATTTCTCAAATGCAGAACAGAGTTTTCTTTATGCATCTATGCTTTCTATTCATACATTTCTTCACCTTGCTCCAGACATGCTCCTTACCTTTGACAACCCGTAAGAACCATACACATCATGGAGAAGAGGACAAAGAGTAAATAAATTATTGGCATGCATATCAGCCAAAATGTTTAAACTAAGCTTTTGGGTTTTGTCACTTGAACCCACAATCTTCTAAAAATATATTGTGTGTGTAATCTGAAATATACAAGCATATTAAAAAAAAAAAAAAGATTAAAGAGCATCAGCCTTTCAGTTCTTCCTCATGTTTAATAACAACACTAGTATAAACTCAGGCAGGTTATGAAGCACCACCATCACACAAAAAGTGAGGCTGCTGCTGTGCAGAAGTAAGGAGCAGTCACAAAATGCTGTATTTTAAAAGTGCTTCTATCAAGACATTTTTGCTCCCTTAAGAGCATTTAGCAGTGCTAAAAAAGGATTCCAGCCCTCAAGAACAATGAAAGTGAGTTTTAAGTTATCTTCCTACAGACACTTAAAGGTGGAGAAGCAGTCAGTAACATCATTGAACAATTTACAGTACAAAAGATGATAGTACCAAAATTATGAGCAAAAGGAATTTTAACCCCAAATGTAGAATCCTGCTCAAACCAAAGCCTTTTTGAGGAATATAGTTGCTTGTTTCCTTCCTGTTGCTTTTTCCCTCCAGCAGGTTTGGTGTACTAAATTAGACTTGTATGTAATCAGTGCTGCCATGAAGATAAATACAATAGCGCACTGTCATAACTTCAGAAATCACTTGATTGAGATTGTTATACACACACCCCTTACAGTTTCCACTCTTTTCCTAGTGTTAGGTCCTAAAGTTGAACACTTCACTCTAGTGGGGGTTGGGCAACTATGGCAAGATGTCAGCATCTGGCAAACTTCACAGGTAGTGGTATCATTTTGATGACTTAAAGAGACATGATAAATTCTTTCTCACCTAGAAGCCACCTGGAATCACTTGTGTATGTTTGTTAAGACTTTATTACATCTCTTTCTTTAATGGTCTGTAACTCCATGTTAGTCATATTAACTACATTTTACATCTCTTAGACTCTATTTCTTTGTTGTAATTGTTAACCTTCAAAGCTGTTTTGTCCAGCTGCAGGTCTGCATTGTTTTAGCTGACCACTGGTGAGTTGTTTGTAGCCATAAGCAGTGCCAGTCTATGTATGTCCCATGTCTTACAATCACCTGTCTGTACTCTACACTGCACTCGGTCTCCCCACTTCTTAAGGCCTCTGCTATCACAGCAGACCTGTATCTCTCCATCATTGTCATAGAATCATAGAATAGTTAGGGTTGGAAAGGACCTTAAGATTATCTAGTTCTAACCCACCTGCCACGGGCAGGGACTCCTCGCACTAAAGCATGTCACCCAAGACTCCATCCAACCTGGCCTTGAACACTGCCAGGGATGAAGCATTCACAACTTCCTTGGGCAATGCATTCCAGTACCTCACTACCCTCACAGTAAAGAATTTCTTCCTTATATCTAACCTGAACTTCCCCTGTTTAAGTTTGAACCCATTCCCCCTTGTCCTATCACTACAGTCCCTCAGGAAGAGTACCTCCCCAGCATCCTTATAGGCCTCCCTGCAGATACTGGAAGGCTGCTATGAGGTCTCCACGCAGCCTTCTCTTCTCCAGGATGAACAGCCACAATTTTCTCAGCCTGTCTTCATACGGGAGGTGCTCCAGCTCCCTGATCATCCTTGTGGCCCTCCTTCTTCTGTCAGTCATAAATGTCTCATTCTACACAGATTAACAAGTTATCACTACTATCTCTATAAAATTATGGTTGTACCATACAAAAGCAAGGGAAGTAAAATAACAGGCCATCATCACCTATGAAGTCAGAAGAAAAATTGACATGACAGTGAAATCAAGTAGGAAGCAGAGCTCCAGGCAGATCAAGACAAACCTCAAACAAGGCAAACCTTAGAACTTCAGAGACAGCAAGCCTCAGCTCTGAGGTCTTGGAAACTCACAGAAAGCTTGTGTCCTGATGTTAACAAAGGAATCACTGTATTGCTGACCTACAGGATATTACAACATGTGTGGTCAAAGTGGAACTATGGTTACTTTTGCATGTGATCCTATCACCTAATATCTCCAAGCAGGCCTGATTTCTACTGTCATGGTCACTTTCTGCTGTATTCGTACTAAGGTTGTGCCAGTCAGACTGTGTAAAAAGAAAAAAAGGTTACTTCATGTTTCGGTTTTATAGCACATCTCCAAAAGATAGGGCCAAAACATTACTGTCAAGATGGGGAACCCTGCAAAGTGTTTATATCATGCATGTGGCTGGTAGTAGCAAGATATAAGGACAGGAACGAGTGCCTATACAGGAAAAGCTTTTAAATCCACCCCCCTTAGAACAACAATCCTTATCTTCAATCTCTTATTTTCATTCCCCAATCTGTGGAACCAAGTAGCAACAAAGTTTTAAACTTTCTTTGACCTGGTGAACTAAACCACCCAGCTATTATGACTCTTTGAGGAACCACTTACGTTGTGTGACAGGCAACCAAAAGTAAATCATCACAAAATGCTAAAACTAAATCATTTCTAGGTACTACCAGTGTCACAGTTCTGATTGAAAGCTTGTGGTTTGAAACAACTGTAAAAAAAATTATATAGATCTGTATTCTGCCAGTATTCAGTACCTAAACCAGAAGGAGAGGCCCTCAAGTGAGACAAATTACTTATCTACAAAGGGTCTAAATAATGCACCAGTAGGATCCAAAGTTGTTATTACCTAATCAACCTGAACAAAACTAAGTGATTAATTAAGACTGCAACTTCATGTTTTTCAAGGACAAGTGGAAATGAGGAAAAAGAATAAGCATTGGCCTGGAATTTATCAGTTTAAAAAACTTTTAGTCAAATTATTTTCACATTAATCACGTATTTTAATCTTCCCTACTATTGTTGAAATACATCTTTTTCAAGCACATTAAAATTTTAGCATTGTTTTGATCACAGAAATATTTTTAAATAAAAGGAAAAAAATTATTTCCTTCCTTAGAAAACATTACTTGAATGAATTTATGAAGCTTCCTATCAGTGTTAAATAAATGACAGGACACTTTTCTTCAGATAATTAAGCATTTTGTTTGAAGAAATGAAACAAGACGTCTTAGGGAAGTAGAACATGACCTATCCTAACTCTAGGCTTGACATTATGATGTATTCCTATAGAGGATGATGCCCTCTGAATGACTACTTCTACATCTTCAAATGTAGTTAAAAAACAAAGTTTCTTAAAGATATTTCCTTCAGCCTTTGTTTTCTTTGCTGCGTTCCTATGCCCTATCTACAGTCCCTCAATGCAGCAGGATTCATGCAGATGAGAGATAGCCATAAACATCACTGAAATCTTTTACATCACAGTCTGTGCAGCATCTTCAATCTGCATAGTACCCCAAATTGCTTTAAAACCTCCCATCTCTTCCACAAGGTGTTTTCTTTCAGAATATAAAATACTTTTGCTTGGTTGTTTGATTAAACAGGGCTGTTATTGACATCCCAATAATTTAAATCCTGTCATTTCCCACTCTTTTCTCTTCCAGACCTTCAAATACATCTGATTCTAAACCTGTCAGGCTGCCTACATTTCCCCTTACTCACTCACAGTGGGTGTTTAGTTGGTTAGGTAAGTCAGGTTGATTAGCCTTTGGATTTGATTTTTCGTGTAGCCCAACTTTTCTCAAGATTTGTAGTGAAGAACATTTAGTTTTGCATCCAAACCTCATCCCAAGACTTCTACTGTTATTGTTAAAGTGCTAATGCATATTAACAGGGTGCCTGTTCTCTACTTTTTATCCTAATTCTGAAAGAGCTCATACAATGGAGAAAATTTTATACCGTAGCCATTTATCTGCACAAGAAATCAACTGTTTACTTTTTAAAATGCCAAGATTTACTTAATTCACAGTTTGTTGAATTGTTACTGTATCTATCATAACAGAGGAACCTTCTCGCTAGTGTGACTAGTTGAAACATTTGCTTAGCCTATCAGCTAATATCACTCAGCACACCCAGATTAACTTGTAAAATGCTCAGCACTAGGTTAACAACTTAAATCAATTCTCAGAGTTAAAACTCTACATTTTCTACAGCATGGTCTAGAGGCAAATTTGTTCATTATGCTAGTTTGATGAAGAGCATCATACTAATAGAAAAGGTTTCCTGAAGTTGTTAAGAAAAATGTCTCCAGTGTTTCCTCTAGGTTGGAAATAAGGTTTTTACATATATCAGAGTCAATAGCAAAATGGTTTTCCTTCAATTAAGAACATCTCCAGAGTTTTGATTTTTTTATATGAAACACTAACCTACTAGAGACTACCACCAGCAAAATTCTTCTGTAGCCAGTAATGTATCAAACATTAGAAGAACATCATAATGTTATGATTCACTTTTAAATTAGTATCACTTTAACTTGATAGTAGGTTTCTGAAATAGCAGTGCTGCATTGAAGATTAATTAATACAAATATTATGCAAATATATATCCTACATGCTTATAATTTCATTTTCCATCAAATTTCTGCAGGATTTCTTCAAGTTTTTAAGACTCAAGGAAATGAAATTTGAAAAGACAGACAAATACAGATATCTCTGTGTGTTAGCTGCACTAGCAATCATGGATTGTTTTAAATAAGCAGTATTATAACACCTTACCTGGAAAACTGTTGCCACTATGAATTTGCTCAAGAGTCTAGGTATATTGCATAACTCAGAAGATCTGGGTTCACACACCATCTTAAGCATGCTTTTACTGCAGAGACATAGGTAAGTCATCATCAGTGTTCCTTTGTTTCATACTGTATTTCATATTAATTTATTTTATTATTTGACATAGGCTTTGCAAGGATAAAAACAATGATCAGTAAGGTACTTGTGTGGAAATAAGCAACTTTTAATACATAACATTCTTTTTATATACTCTACCACAGCTGGACATCTACTTCCTAAAATGTTGACTCTTCCTATTGCCAAACAATTCATGCATGCATGCAATATAACATTATCAGAAACTTACAGGAAAGAGGAACTGTAGCATCTAAAAAGGCTGACAGAGTGCTATTTCCAGACTCTTGTCCTTGCACACTATGCCACAACCTCATTTTGATTATGATTTTATATTATTTTGGCACAGGGTCTGTGTGTCTCTCAGCAGAGGATTAGGGCTTGGAAGTCTACAATACAATGCTGAGGAAGCCGAGCAAATGAGAGAGTTCTGCATTGTCTTGCTGGTGGATAGGTTGAGATGTACAGCACTCTTTCTTCCAGCAATCTCCTCATTGGGCCCACATGTTTAACCTGTGGTTATCAACAAAGGAATTTCTTGAAACCGTTAACTATATAAGTCCACTGAAGCAGGAGGTTTAATTTCTTTTTTTTTTTTTTGCACATACTAAATAACTGCAAATGAAGAAACTGTAGAAATTTAAATAGATTAACTAGTGACACAATAATAATTTTTTTTATCTTCACTCCACTGTTAGTCTTGGCTGCAGGTCATAAACAAAGCTTTTTAGTCTGATGCCTAATCAGCACATCCCAATTTGAACTGAATTGGGACACCAATTAACTTTTCAAGAGTGCAAGCTTGCAAATAATACAATATACTATTTGCAGCCCTCATACAGGAGGACGACTTCATTAGGCACTAGGACCTGATTTGCATCCTCCTTCCCCCCACAATGAACAACTCTGCCTCACTGTTGAGGCATTAGGGCAGATCACATGAGCCTAGGCACCACCATTTTGAATACTGCATTTTCCCTATGACTAACAAGAAGTATATACACATTTATACATCTATGCTCTTTCCACAGCTTCCTGGGAAACCAATCCACCAGCTAATGTTAAAATTTCATAGTCTGAGAAACGTATCACACAATAAGAAGTTATGCACAATAAAAGCATAAACACAAAGTAACACAATCGGCACCCTTCAGGCAGTGATTTCTGTAGATAGTGTCTACTATTGGCAATTCTAGAAAATAATTTTATGGAGATTCTACTGCTGGAAATCTAGAAGAGCTGCGCAAATTTAGAATAACAAATGTGGTCTTAATGAAACATTATTAAAATTAATACAAATGGCTTGTCTAATGATAGAAGTATGATAGACAATGATCAACCTAGACCCATAAATAGTACTGATTGTCCTTCAATCACACCATTTCAGATCAAGCCAATCAATACTAAGTGCTAGTCACAGAATTAACAACTTGCTCAGAAGTGTGTCTTCTAGAAAAGGGTAGAATATTTACAGAGATTAAATATTACAGTTCACCACAAAGCAAATCCCAATGTACTGATTTTGTCAAAACCACCTGGATTTTAAGCTTACAATTATGCATATTGCTGTACATTTTACTTTATACATTCAGAGGCTACCTGAAAAATAACCCCAAATTTTACCTCAAAGATAAATGAATTGTTCTGCATGATTGCTCTTGGACAGATTCTGTATCTCTTAGGACCAAGAAAAGTTGGCAAAAAAAACAATCCTGTAACTCATATTTTAAGGTACTTACAAAAACTGTAAGTATTAAGACTTCATTATCTATTTAAAAAAACCCAAACAAAAAAAAACCAAACCATAACCAAAACCCAAACTCTACTAATTTTGAGCTAACTTTTGAGTGAATTTACATAGATTTCAAACCTATACCTTCAGTAGAAACCTCTGTCTCTCTTGTTTTTGTTAAAAGAAACATATTCAAGTAGAAGAGCAGCTGACCTTATCTTTCTTCCTATCCCTGCTTTGTCTACTATGTTGACCTTAAATACTCATTGCATTGTTTTCTATCAATACAAAAATATCTAAAGAATAAGTGAATCTCTACTCTGATGGGAAAAAAAACCCAACAAAAACCTGCCACCCAAATGACTGACCAACATTATGGTTGTTACAGTTTTACAGGAAGTAAAGCACAGTTCAGGACAATCCTCTAACACTTTCATCAGCCCCTTCAGAAAAGAAGGGAAAGCAGTCTAATACCCATCAAAGCTGTTATCATACATCGTGGCAATGTAATTAACATTTCTGTCTACCAATGACATACTAGGTAACTGGTGGCAATCTCCTTTTCAGGCGGTAGCAACTGAATAGGATCCCAAGTAACACAGACCAAAGATATTTTTGTTTTCTCTTGTTGCTACAAAAAGTTTCCTAACATTTCAGTTTCCACTACCACACTTAGGACAATGGGACACATTCCAAAAGCAGAACATATTTGTCTCCACAAGATTTCAAATGGCACCAAGAATTGTTAGCAAAATAAAACACAAAAAATCTTACTCCTTCTTTGTAAGGAAATACACTATAGTGATATGCTGAGAGCCTTTGCATGGGACATTGATCCTGTAAAATCGTAGCCCCTCTAGATATCAGTGCAACCATCACAATACAGCTGATCAGGCAAATCATTTATCTTCATCTTCCAGATGGTTGGGGATCGGAAGCAGCACCAAGGAGGGAAATGTTCCTTAACTGCAAACTAATATTATGGAAAAAATAAGTGGATAGGGAACAAACACAAATTTTTATTCGTCACAGCTACAGGTTGGGCAGAGAAGAGATTGAGAGCAGCCCTGCAGAGAAGGACTTGGGGGTGTTGGTTGATGAGAAACTTAACAGGAGCCGGCAGTGTGCGTTCACAGCCCAGAAAGCCAACCGTATCCTGGGCTGCATCAAAAGAAGCGTGACCGGCAGGTCAAAGGAGGTGTCCTGCCCCTCTACTCTGTTCTTGTGAGACCTCACTTGGAGTATTGTGTACAGTTCTGGTGTCCTCAACATAAAAAGGACATGGAGCTGTTGGAACAAGTCCAGAGGAGGGCCACAAGGATGATCAGGGAGCTGGAGCACGTCCCGTATGAAGACAGGCTGAGAAAGTTGGGGCTGTTCAGCCTGGAGAAGAGAAGGCTGCGTGGAGACCTCATAGCAGCCTTCCAGTATCTGTAGGGGGCCTATAAGGATGCTGGGGAAGGACTCTTCCTGAGGGACTGTAGTGATAGGACAAGGGGGAATGGGTTCAAACTTAAACAGGGGAAGTTTAGATTAGATATAAGGAAGAAATTCTTTACTGTGAGGGTAGTGAGGTACTGGAATGCATTGCCCAAGGAAGTTGTGAATGCTTCATCCCCGGCAGTGTTCAAGGCCAGGTTGGATGGAGTCTTAGGTGACATAGTTTAGTGTGAGGAATCCCTGCCCGTGGCAGGTGGGTTAGAACTAGATAATCTTAAGGTCCTTTCCAACCCTAACTATTCTATGATTCTATGATTCTATGTTCATTGTTGAAGTTTTAGAATGTTACAAACTCCTACATTGTCTCTAGTCATTACTAAACAAGTGTATATTGCTGTTATGGAATGGAAACAATACTACTTAAGTACTCTGAATGGGGAAAAAGTTGTACTAAACCCCATTGCATGCCCTTTAAGAAAGAATTCATGCTTCTTTCCAAAAGGCTGCAATACATTTTTCACACCGTTACGCTTCCAAAAAACTGGCATGTCTACAGGGAAAAATCCACCAGCTGTATTCCACAAATATCGCAAAAGATTTGAAGGGAGGGAAACCGTATACTAATAGTTTCAGTATATAATGGTAAAGTGCAGCATTACAATGCTACCTCAATGGGTATCTTTTCCCTACAGGCTTCACTTGCTGTGACATTTTAGGATATAAAGAAAAAAACATACACATGACATCTTTATCAAAGAGAATAACCGTATACCTCTTCGCCTCAAACTACACAAGGGCTTCCTGGGGAAAAGATTTTGGGAACATTGAGCCATCACCATCTTCCTAGTATAAATAAACAAAAATTTTATGTTATATGAGACTATGTAGTTCCAGTAGCAGTTTCACAGTATATACCTTTTGCCCTCTTTTGCTATATGTTTCAAGTAGACAAGTTAAATAAAGAGAACATCTGTAAAATTATAGCATCAGTTGAAACGAAAACCTCATTTTCTTGCATCCCTGACACTCAGTGTTATTTCTAGCTATTAGGAATAAGTTCAGCTTAGCTCAGATAAAAATGATGTAGTAGTCCCACCTCCACCCAAAAGCTATCGCATGACTTGTCTCCATGCTGTCACTGGTACCTTAGTCATAGCCTTCCTTCTGCAGTAGCACAATCTTGTCAAAGTATACCTTCACCTTGCTTCCATTACTAAGGCTCTCACAACGCAATTTGTCTTATTCTAAACCTGAACAAAGAGCAAAATAACCTTTTTTTTTGGTTTAGCTCTGTAAAACCTAGCTAAAGGGAGCCTCAAGTGATGTTAATTTTGAGAAACTTTTTCTGTAAAGCATTGACCTTACAAATAATTTAGGAGTTCTCTGTGTTTCTGAAGTTTAAAGATGGAGTTATTGAACTGATTTCATGACTGTACTGAATCTTCCACTCACAGCAGGCCCTTTACTGTTCTGTCTCTCAACTCAAAGGTCAAAATTTCATTGATCAACATGAACCAATCCATTAACTTAATTTTAATCTATTTTTCATGCAGCAGCTTTCAGCTGCTTACCAGGAAACATCATCAGTGATATCTTCGATCACATTCACAAGATGAAGGTACATCAGCAAGATAACTAAATGTTTGCAAATCTGGAATTTGCCACTATTTTTCTTCCCATTAAAAACCACTTCTAATGATCTCTCCATACAAGTTTCTTTTCCTAATTTGCCCTTCTGTTTTCCTTTCAAAAGAGAAATTTTAATGAAAACAAGACTTTCCATCAGTGTTCAGGTGATCAGGTGTTCCTGTTAAATGAACATAAAATATCCATAGTTCATAGAGGAGAAGCAGGAGTAGAATCTCATCAGCAGGCAAGGACACAACAAGTGAACTAACATATAGCAAGTGAAGTCACACATTATAATATCCAGTGATGTTGTGAAGAAAAATAAACAAACAAGAAAACAAAACAAACAAACAAACAAACCAACCAACCCACAAAAAGCAAAAACCAAAACCAAAACCTCTGTCCTGTACTAATTCAATAATGGAGATATTGCTGACATAAAAGAGCACTGAAGATAACTCCGCCAAAGATAGGGGCTTTGGATGCTATCCATGTGGCCAATGGGTGAAATTATGAACCAGACGTTTGAAAGCCGTTGTTCCAAATTATCTGTCTCAACCACAAGTAGAGACATTGCTATGTAAAACAAAATATATTTTTGTCATCAAGAATGGTGAGTCTCCATTTTAATTATCATCACTCTGAATAAAGGGGCATAAACATGATGTATTGCTCTCACCAGGACGCTGCTATTTCCAAAAGGCAATAATTTTAGGTAACAGTGAAAGATTTTTTGTTGACTTTACTTTAGCTTCCGTACTGTCAGTTCAGGATTCCTCTCATGGCTTGTGAATTTCTATTTTTTTCAAGTATTTTCTGAAACACATTTTTATCAAAGTATGATCGTGTCTTGACAGTGGTTTTAGTGTTTCTGATTAATGCTGAGGTGTCTTCATAGTTGGTGTATATACACTCCTTTTCACAATGTGTCCAATTATTCTGGTTATAATGCATGGTGAGGGTCTCTCTTCAATCAGGATTACAGTTAAGCTGTATCTTCATAGATTTTCTAACTTTCTAAGCAAACATCTGTCATCTTTTGGTTTACAGGAGCTAGGACCTATGTGTATTTGCTGGGTTCATAAAACTATAGCACCTTTTTAAACCTGCTTCTGGCATCGCATTTGTTCACATGCATCATGACAACAGGCTTGTCCATATTACTGTTTCTTCCAAACTTAGACCTCATTTGAGAAAAACTGCCAAACTATTGAAGTTATGTAGCACATCATACCTCTCAAAAATCTAAAGGTCACACTGTAGCATTTTAATGAACTTCTAAGCCCAAAGCAAACAGGCAACAATAAACAGTGGATATAGAGTATTCATAGTTCAATAACAATCCTCAGATGCCCATGATCTCAGTGCAATGTGGCCACTGTATCGCCAGGCGTTCATTACACATTTGGCACAGGATGGCATACTGGCAAGTCTTGCAATGAGCATTTGTTTCAACTCCTTTGTGATACTCCATACCCTGTTATTCCTAGTTGATCTTACACAGTCATTTCTATTGTAAAACTTTGACTTTGTAGTAACAGTTGAGTTTTCATCCTGCTCTAAAACTAAAACAATTTGGGCTATGAGCACTGTTTTTCATGAAGTGCTTACCCTTCAATCTCTACTTCCCACTCTCAGGTGTTACATTTTTATTTTACATTCTCTCTTCAGAAATGGTGGTTTCTACTAATTCAGAAGCAAATCTGTATTTTCAGAAGCCATTCCTAAAATGAGCACCGCAAGTGTGACTTCTTTCTGCTGACAGGAAATTGTTGGCATCCCTGAAGTTTCACTGGGCTGAAATTGCCCCTGTGCAAGGGTCAGAATTGAGCATGGTGCAAATCAGCTCCTCTCACCTTTGAGTTGCTTCTCCTCTATAGTACATTCTGTCTCCGTTCCGCTAGGAATTTTCTTAAGGCACTTTCTCTGTCAGCGTGATATTCAAGATGACAAAATTCAGTTTCAGGCCCAAGCATGTTCTAAACTGCAACACTAGGGGATCTGACTTGACTTAGAAATTCAGCAGCCTGTAAAGAAAACTTGCACAAAAAATGAGAAGCACAACATTTCTTTTTGCTAGTTTGTAAGTTACATTCAGCTTTTCTTGGAATGATAGGCAACACACATGGCCAAAAGTCTCTGGCTGAATACAACACGAAGTAGGAGAAAAGGATGTAACATGTCAGGTTTTGCTGGTGACGCATTCTTCATTTCTCTTTCTCTCGCATTTGTGAAAAAAAAGCCATTAACCATTGAAAGGTTCATGACTCAAAATATTTTCCAAAAGCTTGCTGTCAGGCATCTGCATGCCCTTTAGGTGAAAGTACATCCATCTGAGTGCACCCCTGAGAACACAGACTGAGAGGGAGTTCTTTTAGTCAAGTCTATTCAGTTATGGCAGGTAACTACTTAACCTGTCTGACTATACAGTATTGATTAAAATAATTAAAGGATCACTGCTTCACTGCTCTAGAGATTTTAGATTGATATGCAGAAGTGCACAGAGTAGTAGCAACACTCAGGACAACACAGTATCAAGTATTGTTCAGATTTACTTCCTCACCTCCTTTTTTCCAATATAGAGGTTGTTACCTCATCACAATTAATCGTGCCTTGTTTAGTTAATTACTCTTGATTATGCGGTTGCTAGAGAAATTTAAACACTATAGGGATTTTTCTAACGCAGAAAGCCTTTTCTAAAGTACATTCTCTAATCAAGCAGCAATTATGTTATTCCCCACTAACACCATGAGCATGCTGACCCAGCTAGTCTGGCAACTACAAAGAGAAAAAATACATAGCAACAGTGACTACTCCATAGAAACAACAGGAACAAAAGGAAAATCCACAGAAACATTTTAAATGTTCACACTTGGTCATTTCACTGCTTTGGGTCTTATCATTTCAGCAAAAAGGTTCTAGCAGAAAAAAAAAAAAAAAAATCCAAAAAACCCCACAATGGTTTTGTCAGAAACAATAAATACATTATTTGTACAAAAATGTTTAAAACATTTAACAAATAAATAATAAAAAAACCCCAAACGCAACGCAAACAATGGAACCTTAAAAACGTGAAACCAGATGATAATCAATTGGGAAACTTGCCAGGAATAGGTTGTCTGAAAGAAACAGAGTCACAGAACTCACTACTGGCTCCCAACTGAGACTGAAAAACAGCAGCAAACACTTTGGGGTGACTAACTACCTAGAAATTAACTTTAGGGAATTCTTCAGTATTGCAACATTTTGGGGGTGTACACTTATAACTAAGTCCCACTTCTACTCTTCTTCCAATAAATTAGTATCAAGATACAGGAATCATTGGTGCAAAACCACGCTTTACAATAGAAGCCTATAACTGATGCAAAGTCTGTTCTTGTTTCTAGACTCCTATGCCACTTTTGTAACCTCTTTCTCCACCTGCTCCATCTCTGCTAGTTATCTTCTTCCTTGTTCTTGTCTTAAACCTCTACGTTCCCAGTCAGTTCATAACCTTTTTTTCTTCCCTACTCCCATCTGCTTTAAACTGTATCCTGGCTCTTCTTTATATTGTTCTCTACCTCCTCCATATGTCAATCTTGGCTTTATTCCCCAGTCTCTTATTCTTCTCTTTCTCAACATTCTCAGCTGCTCCCCTCTCAGCTGATACATGTGTTGTCCCACACATGGCCAGGGTACCCTGCAAGGAAGCAGGACCCCGAGGAGATTTTTCTCATCCTCAAGGAGTCACAAGAAATCATTGTGGATAAAGTGGCTCCAGTAAGCATATTGGAGAAGTCAGGGGAGAGCTGAAGACTAAATAGTTCATAAATGTTAATGACAGCCCTGATAATTCAATGTACTGCACATGTAAACCAGTTTCATCCTCAACTGTAAAAATTTAGCCAAGATGCCAGCAACTGCAAAAATAATAATCTGCATAAAATATCAAATAAATTTTGCTATGTGCCTCTTATAAGTGGCCTCTTATAAACTGGAAAGAAATATGTTTAATTGTTAGATTACTTTCTTAGGTAAGGTAGTTCAGAGAATTTCTATCAAGTTTAAGACTTGTTGTGTAGCCTGAATTCACTTAAATACCTGGTTTCTACTCAAACATTCCCCATGTCTTCTGTGATCACCTGCACTCAATTTCTGTATTTCTGCATCATATGCAGTGCTTCTTATAGAACTTGTATATCTACTTTTAAGAAAATATAACTTTCCTGCTGTTAATTGTTAATTGTGGCATAATATTATGTGTTAATTTTAGCATAAAACATTCAAGACATTATGGCTTAAATCAACAGTTTTTGCTTCTAACTAATGACCATTCAAGATATAACTGTTTTCAGGAATACTGCATGAACATTTCTTAATGCCATTTTTAAATTTTCATTAAAAATAGCTAAAGAATAATTCTATCTTGCAGGTTTTCTATAGTTAAATTGACAGTGTCTTCAAAATTTCCTATCAGTCAGCACAGTAGCATAATATGCCCCTCAAGTATAAGCTGAGACTCAGCTGTACTGCACTGGTTTGAAAACCATATATATTTTTTTTAATTGATTCAAACACATATCCCGTTGATCCACCCTGGTGAGACCCCACCTGGAGTACTGACTGACCTCTGCAGTCCTTAGTACAAGAAAGACATGGACCTGTTGGATAGGGTCCAGAGAAGGGCCACGAAGGTGGCCCTTTCCTCTCCTATGAGGAAAGGCTGAGAGAGTTGGGGTTGTTCAGCCTGGAGAAGTGAAGGCTCCAGGGAGACCTTATTGCAGCCTTTCAATACTTACAGAGGCTTATAAGAAAGATGGGGACAGACTTTTTTAGCAGGGCCTGTTGTGACAGAACAAGCGGTAATGGTTTTAAACTAAAACAGGGTAAATTCAGGCTAGATATAAGGAAGAAATTTTTTACAATGAGGGTGGTGAAATAGTGGAACAGGTTGCCCACAGAGGTGGTAAATGCCCCATTCCTGGAAATATTCAAGGCCAGGCTGGATGTGGCTCTGAGCAACATGATCTAGTTCAAGATGTCCCTGCTCACTGCAGAGAGGTTGAAGCAGATGGTCTTTGGAAGTCCCTTCCAACCCAAACAGTTCTATGATTCTATGATTAGAGACTATCCAAGACAGAAGCTGGACTTGTTTTTATATATCACCAGAAAATACAAGATGTATGCTTGCATTCAGCCTCACTATAAATATTATTTATTCATTTCCAAACATGATTAAGAACTTTCATTTTTTAAAAACACTTCAATGTGTGCCTTTCGAGCACTCATTCAAGAGATGGTGATATAAAGGGGTTTGCCTTTTTTTCTATTTTTTATATAGCAGCCATAAAATCATTCAGAATCTTCTATGTATGTTTACTTAATCTGTTACCGTATTTCCTTTCATATTCCTATATCATATTGTCAATAAAAATGGGAATGAGAGAAATACAGAACTCTGACACTTTGCTTTAAAACTAAGATTTCATATTAAACATACTCTATGCAAAACAGCAACATATCCAGAGATTTTAGAAACCAATAACTTCAAGGAACCCTTTCAGGTCAGTATCTTCAATGCAAGCAGGGTTTTGAGGGGATTTTTTAGTTCATTATTTTTTCTCTAGAAAGTTCTGTTGCATTCAAAGGTTGAATGATTCTTTTTTTTTTTTTTTTTAAGGGTGAGGAATTATCTATTTAAAAAAAAAAAGTTAACAAACTTTTATTATGCCAAGGAAGCAATCTGCAATGTTTAACACAGTTCTCCCCTAATTATCTAGCCTTTACAAAACTATTTTACACATATTCAAGAAAGAACTGCAGAGACCTGAACCATGCTCTTAATTCACTTCAGTAAATGTTTTATGAGCAGAGGTACATTTGGACAGAACCCCAAGATTTTATTCTACTACTGTCATTTTTCATTATGACTGTTTATCTAAAGCAGCAAAATAAATTTTAAGAGTTCAGGAAGTCAGAACATGCAGCACTTAAGACATATTTTGCATGCAAAAGTAATGTTGAACAAATTAAAGAATCAAGTTATTAAAAGCAAGTCCAAAGCTTTACAACTCATTAGTGCTACCAGTTTATCCTGCAGCGAGCTCTTTCCTTCTTCTTCCAAAGCCTACCTGCTACAAAGTTACACACACAAGACTAAGCCCAGGTGCCTTTGGGCATCACCAAACCCTGAGAGTTGATGGAAGGCTTCTCACCTCAAAAAAATCAAACAGGTTTTGTATGGGATGTCTCTCTGTTCATCATATTCCTGAAACTAAAGTCTGACTGCTTCACGAATGCATACAGCAACAAACCAAATATGTGAGTCTCTGAGAAAACTTGCTATTGCGGTATGCCTGGTTTCAGTGACAATTATACTCTTGCTTGGGCACTCCTGCACCTTCTATATAATTAATGTTATTACCTTGACAGCACAGTGTTTCTGTGCATCAAAAGTTGAATGGACATCATGCAGCAATCGTGCTACACTTGCCATCTGTTTTTCCTATTCTCTATTTGCCAGCAAAATCGATTTTGGACTTCTATAATAACCCTAGAACATTTTTACAATATTAGACATTATTTTACATGGTCTTCCAAAGTTAACCTATGGAAAGATACTGCAACTGCACTGTCACTGGTATTATTCAGGGCACTGCATCAATGCTAGATTTAAAAAAAAAAAAAAATAAAAAAAAAAATCCCTTGTTGCATAATAAACAGTGCTAACATTATTTGAAATCTAACTCATACAGCAAAACCCCCCCTTAGGCTAGAAGAAACACTGTGTTATCCAGCATTTGAGAGGTCTGCAAACACAACTTAATGATTTTTATCACTAGCACATCCCCTTTAAATCTCATGGAGATTAATTTGAAGGGGCCTGACAATAGGTACACTTGATTTACACAGAAAACAATATGCTACATACAGCTACTTATTTGTGAAGTTTAGAGCAGGAAGTGTCCATACACTAACGCCAACCTGAAAAGATTATTAATTTTTATCAAAAGCTAACATAACATGAAAACATACCTCTTGATAAGCAATGTTCTGAACAAGCAAGTATGCAGTCAGATATGGTGGCTTTCAGGATACTGAAAAGGTATTTTTGGAAAATGAGACAGGTTGTTTGGGGTTTTTTTATTACCGTATTGTTGTGCACACCTAGAGGCACAAATTTGTAAGAATTCCTACAGTTCTTATGAACTACACTTATCCACTTTCTCAGTTGCAACTTAGATCTAGAAGATTCTCTCTCCTGTATTATTGACACTGAAGCTCACACCATTTTTACATTCTCAATAATTACATCGCTAATTTTTCATTACTATGTTACTAATTTTTAGCATAGATGATATTTTTGTTAAAATAAAAGAATTAAAAGAATATGCTACTTTTCCGTGTTAAAAAGAAAAAGCTTAAATCATGATAAATTTAGGAAAACAGAAAACCCGCATGTTTCTTCACTGAATTATCATAAAAGCAATTATTTCATCCTGGGTTCTTCAGTTTCTGGACAAATGTTCCAGACATGGAAACGCAATATTTATTCCCTGTCCTATGTACACTAGGCCACTTACAGCAAAGTTTATGTGATACATAGCTTTTAAATAGGTCTGTTCCCTCTAACGCAGCAGAAGTTAAACATTGCAGTAGTCTCGTGGAACACTGTCTTCAAAACTGTCTCTGCAAATGTAAGTTAAAGCCTTAAGTATCAGGAATTATCTGATATATGATGATAATCAACATAACAAATAATAATGAAATCTAGTGCTTTACTTCTTTAGAAGATACATCCTCATGAACATTTGCAGTAGCTTAACAATAAACTGCATACACTTAGATTTGGCCAGCTAACTTTTATTGGGACTCTTTCTTGAACCTCAGAGGTCATTACTTCTCGCCTTACAGCAACACATATCTAACTCCACAAATTCCACCAGACACAGAGGGTGAACTTTTCAGCCTCCTCAATAAGCCAGTATATATGCTTTCCTGCTTAAACAGTGGCTGAATCAGTTCCGTAAATAAATACAGAAATAAGCTCCACTTTCCAAACCAAATTCCCTAAGCCACTTAGCAATTGCTTCTACATAGATACCAAAGCATCTGTTAAAAAAAAAAAATCAAACCCACAAACCAAGGAAAAAAGAAAAAACACAAGAAAAAGAAAAAAAGCAAAGAAAAATGTCATTTGAGAATGGCATATACCAAGTATTTTAAAATCTTAAAAAAAAAATACTTTTCATATATGTATAAATGTGTATATACTGAAATGTATGCAGCTATGCACCCTATATGTGGATTGTATCAGTTACATTTTATTACATATCATGTAGTAGAAGGTGCTTGCTCTGCAGGTGCAAGCTATGGCTTGCTATGATAGCTCCAGGTAAAGCTAATTAATGATGATTATAGAAGGGTTGTTCTCAACTGTTTGATTCTGAACTGTTTGTGTGGCAAGGCAAGCCTTTGCAATACACACACACATATGCCTTCCTCCCCCCCCTGCCCCAGAGAGGAGGCCAAAATGTTAAAAGGCATTGGGAAATAAAGGCAAAGTCGAAGGGAGGCTGATCTACCAGATAATGTTTGTCAAAGAATAAAATAAAAACCCACTGTTAAGCCCAGTGTTAGCCAGAATGAAGCATGCCAGTGGAAGATGACATCTGAATAGCTGGCAAGCACAACTGCCTTGAGTGCAAAGACAGATGGTATATTCTGTGGCAGAAGATAGCTGAAGCCAGAGAAATACAGAAAGTTTATCAATTAGTAAAATCCAAAACACCAAAAAAAAAAAAAAAAAAAAAAATTAAAGAGACAGAATTTCAGGTGCATCTTTAGATGATGGAACCTAATAACACACAGGAAATGGAAGAGAAAGTTATTCATTACAGTACTGCACACCTCATGTCTGAGCAGTTCAGGTATTTTGAAAAGTTCACAGAGAGATCACTTTTCTAACTCATAGTCTTTCTCATTCACTACCTGAAATGCAGCAGGTGGTCACTGTTCCTTAGACACACAGATGATACTTCTTTTGTACTGAAAGCAGTTAGACTGTGAAATAAACCACAGCTAACGGCATGGAAAGCACAATAAACACTGGTTTTCTAGTTAGGTTAACTTGAACTAAACAACAACCCAATATGCTTTAAAATTTTCTTCTACATGCATGAAGTTTTAACTGTCACTTCCTTTGTAATTCTCAAGAAAAAGCTCTTTTCTCGACTACTTTGCTGACACCTAGTGAGCTTCAGCTCAAACAGCTTCATGCACACGAGCTCCTAGAAAAAAAGAGGGTGGTAACAGAGCAGCTGTTCTTTTCATTCCACTTGCAGTGAAATATTTTATATGGCCATGTCTGCGATTCAGCAGAGTGCTGAATCATATCAACTCAGAGAACACTGTAATACTGATGAGATGTAAAAATGCAGAAAGATGGTAAAGAGGAGAAAGAGAAAAGAAGCATAATGAAAATAAGTGATGGTCAAAGTCTCCCTCTCAGCCTATATATCTTTTACAAGGATGGCTGACTGACTCAAAGAAACTTACCACTGATTGTGACTTCAGTCTTTTCCTTTCTGTGTCTCACACATTTAACTGGAATAACTCAGTGCCTGTAACTTCCAGTTAATGACTACTTTGTTGTTTGTTTTTAATGTAAAATATAAACTACAAACGACTCCTTATAATTGTCTTAAAATTAATTCCAATCTAATTCTATCATTACAATAGTATAAACACATCACTTTATCCTTGGCTTAGTTTGAGAGAATGGCAATTCCACATGAAAATCTCAGCTTCACTGAAATGGCTTAATATTGCCTAGGAAACAGATATCAGTTAGATTATATGGCATTTCTGACACCAAGAAATTCTGCAACTTACAGTGGACACAAAAGCAATTAAAAAAAAGAATCAACCTTCTGTTTTAAATTGAAATTGAACAGCTGAACCTGAATGGTGCCTACCCATGATAACAATAACAAACAAGATCGCATTTTATTTCCCTGAAAAATGGCTCCAAGAGGTCATGATCATTAGTCTTGCATAGAAAATAAGACAACCACCTGTGCTACCCATTGCCATGTAAGTTAGTCTTACAAAACGCACAGATATCTAGATGCTGAAAAACACCTATGCAGAGAGAGTTGGGACTGCTCTAAACTTTCAGAATAACAAACTTACTTAGGTTTAATTAGCCTAACTTCACTGACATAAAAGAAGCCACTAAAATAAACACTAAGTACGTCTTTCTGTTATAAACAGAGGTGTTAAGGAATGCACAGGCTGAATATGACTACAAAACACTAGAGAATACACTATTTTGTAATGAAAGAAATTAGCTAGTGCCTGCAGAGTGTGCTTCTCTTACAGTGCTCACTGCTACTTTCCTCATAAGCCTGTTATCTCGGTTTAGACACTTCAGCCAGTCAGAACTTAGTCCTGCATTTAAATAGAAAGTTCATTCAATCTATTTCTTTCTCCAAGGCACAAAAATCAAATTTCCAGCTAGAGAAGAGAGCATACTTAAAGTGCTCTGGGATTATCATCTTAACTTTCACGTTCTGGCTGCTGAACTTCTGGCACGAAAAGCAGATTATGCCTAAACCAGTTATAGCTATATGTCTATAATTCGTATTTTATGCACATGAGATTATCAGTTACTGGTGAAAGATAAAACTGTTCAGATAAAATATCATTTTTCTGTATTATTTGCTTTGCAAATATATTAGGAACAGCATATTTGAGCATTAGACCAGACCTTAATAAAATCTCCATGTTTAAGCAGCTTTTTGTAAACTGCAATTAATTGTTTGTAACTGCAATATACACTTTATTGGTTAGCTACATCTAAGTGTGATTAATTGAACTTTTTGACTTATAGGTCAGACACTACCACATGATGTATTTTGCCTTTACTCATGATAAATTTCAGACTCAAACTCTACTACACGACTCAATAAACAATTACCCTAAAGTTCCTAAGTAAATTATTTTTCTGTTGCTAAATTTCAAAGAAAATCTCTGTCACCCAAAGGCAAATGTAAGCTTTCATTTTGTGGAAAAAAATAAAAAAGTAAAAAATTATTAATGTATACTTTTCTCTATACACACTTAGTATTTTCATAACTCACTTGGTTTGGCCTAAGCTGCAAAAGACGTGTTTTTTTAAAAAAATATATTAGCTAATGACAAAAAATGGACCATTTAATATGTCATTCACTAAGATGGTGTATTAATTGTAATTGATATATCCACAATTATTGCTTCTACATTTACCCTTTACAAAAATAATTATGGGTTTTAAATAGTATAATCAAAGACATAATGTATTCCCACTGAAAAAAAAAAAAAAAAAAAGGTGAAAAGAGAAACAGACCAGGCAAGATTATTTTATCAAGCAAGTTCAGGAGCAGAGATGCTTTATTTGAAATGCTTTTACCCTTTAGCCTTAACCTTGTTTTAGATGAATGGCAGAAACTGCTTTGTTCTCATTTCAATTGTCTGATCCCTCCTCAGATCTCTCTTATCTCCACTTAATGCAAAGAACAACTTGTTGAGAAAAAAGCACAGAGATGATTTTCATCGAATGTCACATTGCCATCACTTGGCTTGTAAAACCCACAAGGTGCAAGATACAGCAACAGGCACCAAAGCCCTGAACTGTCTATATATATATACATGCCTTTCACTGTCAGAGGCTTTTGTAAATACCAACAATTTAATCCTTGCAACATACCTGACTACCATATTCCCAATGCACCGATACTAGAAAAACAAAACCAGCATGATTAAATTCACTGAGAACTGTATCCAAATTCCACATGCCCTCAGTTCCTCAATATAAACTGTTTAGTGCTGCTACTTTCTGTACAGCCATAGGCACTGTGAATCTACCACGCAATCAAACCATTGAGACAATTTGGAATGGTAACAGAATTCTCAAAGATTTGATATGATAACCAAAAACACATATAAGCCTGAAGCTTTCTTGTCTAGTGTGAGAAAAGCACAAGTACACTATATGTGTCTAACAACCAGCACCTTCATAACATATTGCCAGTCTTAGTAATTGTTTTATAGTTCAGTATACAGGTGGTATAAGGGATAATGCATTTTAATTTTATATCAAAAAAATACACTAGAAAATTTACCAATTTTCATTATGATGCAGCTGACCAGCAATGCCTTAACTACACTAAAAAGACAGGCATATCACCTTTTTATACAGAATACATTTTTGATTCATTTGAATAAAAGCTTCTGGTAAAAGCACAACAGTGCAAAAACTGGAACTGCAAGCCACTTAACCCTGACATATTTAAAACACGTGCTCTTAAAATACATGCCTAGTTAGGAACCAAATGTATGCCATTTTTGTAAAGAAATCTAGCAGAAATAAATCTACAGAGATACTGGAGAGAGTCCAATGAAGGGCCACAAAGATGATGATCTAGAGCATCTCTCCCATAAGATAAGCCTTAGAGAGCTTGGACTGTTCAGCCTGGAAAAGAGAAGGCTGAGGGGGGATCTTGTTAATGTGCATAAATACCTGAACGGAGAGTGCAAAGATCGAGCCATTACCCCTTGTCTTATTGCAACAGGCCTTGCTAAAAATTTTGTCCCCATCTTTTGTGTAAGCCCCTGTTAAGTAACGAAAGTTAATACAAAGGAATTGATTTTTGCAAATGATGACTCAGGAAAGGGAATATATTGAACACATCTTATTTCACAAAGCGTTTCTAGACATTCTTTGCAAACACGCTCTTGTCACAATCTTATACAGTGCCAACAGGCTTCATCAACAGTCAACGCTTACTTTCTGAGTACCTACTGATCAGATTAAAAAAGAAAGATAAGATGATCCACTTGTAGTGTCCTTCCCAAACTAATCCACTGTTACTTTGCTGGGAATCACAGATCATTCAGAGCAAGTGAGGTGTATAGGAACTAAATCGGTTATGCAAGTCAGTGGGGGAGAGGCTTTGGGAGAAGAGCTATGTATATTGGCTGTCATACCTGTGGCAGTTTATCAGAGAAACTGAATACTTAGTTATTTACAGACAATTCATGTAAAAAGAGTGTCTTAAGTTACAATGCCTTCTGTAAACCATGTTAAGCTCTTTTCACAGAATGTTACAGTTTTCTAACTCTTTTTTTTTTTTTTGGTGTAAATTTCTTGTTCTAAGCACCTTTTGAAAAAAAAAATTGTTTTTACATCAGCAGTCAAATACCTGTTGTTTTTCTTGACAAAACCCCATATCTCATACCCTCTGACAGCAAAACCTAAAATAACTACTTCAGTTCTCAGAGTGATTGCAACACAAATAGTAGCTTTACTAAAAAGTTAAGGGGCAGTATCCATTTCAAATCATAGCTCTACCTGAAAAATATTTTAACCATGTTGTTCTTACCACTCATTCTTCTGCTAGCGTTTCCAGTGTTGGTTCAATAGCCCCTTAGTTTGGATATTTATTTTAAACATTGAATAATCAAGTAAGTACCAAGATATTTCTATTTTGATGTGCAGACTTCATAGGCAAATTTAGATTGGCAACATGTTTTCAAGCCTAAAACCCTTCAGATATTTGTATAGAATTAAAAAACACATACTAGGGAAACACTGAACTTTCTTCAGCATTGATTTCATTATCAAAAGAATTTAATGAAGATAGTTCAAAATGAGAAATACTTCATAATCCAATTTGTATATATACCATAACAATGTACTTTTGATTAAAAAATCCTTTTCAATGATTACAGCTGTACTTACTGTTAATTTGCAACTGAACTGCTTACTGTGATAAAAACTTGGCCTTTTCTCCTTCTTCATAATCTCTGAAAGTGGAATAAATCACAATAGTGAGAATAAAAAGTTCTGTGTGAATGTTACAGTGAATGATCTATGAGCTAAAGTCTTTCTGAAGAGAAGCTCAGAAACAAAACCTTTCTACCCAGTATAAACTACCACAGCTTAGTGTACGTTTTGAAAGATTAGGTTGCTTGTTTTAAAAATACTTCTAAAATTTATAAGGAATTTCAAAGATTCTAATGATGCATTGATATCTCCCCCTTATTCAGAAGGTTATTTTACCATTAATTTCTAAGATAAATTTGTATAACATTCTCAAAAATAGATGTATTTATCATGCCAAATATCAGAAAGAAAGCAATACTTTCTGTAATCCTGCATTTTTCCAGACCCTCAATTTTATAGTGCTGCATGCTTAATAATAGCACAATTTATGCCCGTGAATGCTTTTTCTCAAGTAATCTGTTCAGTACCAATAGCAGAGCCAAATGTGGAGAAAGTACATCCAGTTCTATAGTATGTCAGGGCTGGTTATTTTATTGATACTCCTTTCCATAGAAACATTTTATTACCCACTTCTGCTATGAAGATGAACAAAACAGTTCATTTTTTCACCTGTTTGAAACCGTATGTCAGGGAGCAGCAAGGGCAGGCTACTTGGAAAGAAAAGTGGAGCTGGGAGCCAAGAGTCACAGCAGGATGGGCAGGGCCAGGCTCTCTTTGACAAGGGCACAGTCCCACTGCACCTGAACAAAAAAGGAGAGCAGGCCCATGACAGCAGCCAGGGCCAGCTAGCATATCAGTGACTGCCAGATGGGACTGTAATAACAAGGCAGATCTGAGGACATGCCAGAAAGTTTAGTGAGCAAGGCAGTGCCTGACCTGAGGAGGGTAGCCAAAGTGTGCCACAGATCAGTGATTGCCAGGGAAGTCTGCGGTATTGAGGTAGGTCCAATTCCAGATGCACCAAATTGTCTCCCAACCCAGGCAGCGAGATCCCTGGGAGAGCAAAGCTGTGCACGCTGGCCCCCATCATGATAGTGCATGTCAAAAGAGCTTTTCATTGAACTTTCCCTTGCCTCATCAGTCCATCCTGCTGGTGGTTTTGCAGACATCTGAAGAGCCCAATGCCAAAAACCTCTTAAGAAACAGAGCTAGTGGAACAGAAATTAACAGTTTACTGCTAACATCAATGGCTTCACTGATCTAAACAATCTTTGGCATAACTAGGATCACCAGTGTGTATTTATTGGGGGACTACCCTTTTCCCCACCACCATCACAGAAAAATCACACTTTGAAACAAATGTGCACAGTTCACCCACTGAGAATTACCACAGGCTTTGACATCTCCATTGCATCTACAGCATTAATGGTACAAACAAATCCACTGTTTCAAAGGTGGCATTTGAAGTTTATGTGGCTTGAAAATTCTCAGTGTGAATGACTTGCACAAGGATGGAGTACGTGCATCTTCTACAGAGATGAAGGTCCTCGTGAAAGACACAAGTCCACAGGAACTCAGAACTCCACTGCGCATCTGAAGGATCTCCTGGAAGTCTGTGCATGGTGCTCCAAGGTCCAGTAAAGAACAATTCAGCCCTCCAATCATACATTTATTTATTGGCATGACTACATTAAAAAATATTTCCTAAAGGAGATTTTCATGCATTTTATCAGTTTCACTGTGAGTTATTTAAAAAAAAAGAAAAAAAAAGAATAATTCCAAAATGAAAGGGTAATGAAAAGACCTCTACACCTAGAGTTTCAAACAGAATCAATGTTCCACATAAGTTTCATAACTGGTTTGACCGTAGAAATGAATGCTGAAGTCTCCACTAAAATACAATTATTCTGTTGTCTTCTTTTTTTTTTTTTTTCCTTAAATACTAGTTTTAGGGAAGAGATGTATTAATTATGTTTATTTAAGAAACTAATTAATGCACCCTTCAAATTCCACTTATTGATTTGACATAAAATTGAAATCAGCTTCTTCATTGTAGCATTTATACATGGAAGAATGCACCAGACCTATTGGTTCTTCCTGCTTCCTCTTCTGCAGCACCTGTTACTGTGAATGGCTAGTGGACTCTAAGATACGTGACTTACTGGACTTAGCAACAAAAATACCCTGGCTTTTTGATTATTAAATATATGTGCTTGATGTGTGAAGCCATTAGTGTTCAACTAAATGGAGCTGCTAACATTTCTTCCTTAAGATGGGTTTCTACATGAAGTTTCCTGTCAAGCTGACACACCAAAAAGACTGTAGCACTAAAATCACAACATTGCAAAACTAGAGCAGAAACAAAACTAAAATTGATATCATAAAACCAATAACCTTGACGAATCTGATGTACTAGCACATGAAAAACTATCCAAGCATTCTTATTGAATATTTTCTTCCTATCCATTACATATTTATAAGTCAGGAGCCAGATAGAAAGGAATTCTGGCAGCTGTCAAACGTTTGTTTTCCTATGTAACACCATGAAACTGCTCTCCAAATGGTCAAAGAGGCGTAACATTTTTCCAGTCTCATCTTCCTTATTTAGACAGCAAGCAAACTAGAAGCTATCAGCTAGGAGATAAATCTTAGGACATCGTCTTGAGAGTTATTAACTAATATGAATGAGCAACTGGGCTTAGCTTTCCACAGATACGCACACACGCGTGCACACACAAAAGAAAAGCTTTTCATTTAGCTACTTGAAGGTAAGCCCTGATACAAGAATATTTACCACTGAACAGTAACAACATTCAAGTCAATGAATTTTTATTCAAGATAAAATTAAGCACACAATAGTGAGATGGGAACACTAAATATTTATCATGATTTTTGAAGACATCAAAGGTAACATTTGAAGCTTATTCACCAAACTTGATATCACTGTAAGATTTAGCATTCACAAGCCTAGAGGTTTATTAAGAACAGTTTTCTAAAAATAATATAATGGAGTCTATGCCTTAGAAAATATATTTTTAGAAGTGATCCGTTGTACAGCTAACTACATATTGATGTTTAGATTTAAAAACAGAAAAGAACCCTTAGAAAACTTTTTTTTACATTACTTGACATCACACAGAAGTGCTACCCCACGCAGTACCCAGTGCTCCGGAGGCTGAAGGGTTTTAAGATCCATGACAGCAATGTAATTCTTATCTGTTCTAATGGTCTTTTTGTAGACTGGACATGAATAAAGATGTGGATCTTTTGAAGCTAAAAAGACAGAAGAGACATAAAAACCAATGAAATTAGGTGGAAAAACCAGGGCCCTAAGAGACTGGGCACAGGGCAAATGTAAAAATTGAAGTTTAATAGCACACAGCTCTCCATTACCAACAAAGAAAACTCTTATTTGATTCTCACACTGTCCACTACTGTGTTATTGACAGCTGAAGGCCCCATATGGCTTGAAATTCCTGTAGGTTTAAGATTAGTGTAAATGGACACTCTAACGTGATTAGCGTCATCATTAGTTCAATCTGCCCACTGAATATTACTTCTTATCAGTACATTATTAATGTGTCAAAATAAAAAATGCCCAATTTTCAACCACCTATTTTGAAATGCATTTAGTATTTCAGAGTATAAATCATCAACTTCTTCACTACAGAATTAGAACAGTAGTCGAGTAACGCTTAGTACTTCAGTGAGTGTTCATTGTTTAGCATCTTGGCTGCTTTCACAGTGATCATGACTCTTATAAAAGATCAGCTACACAAAACAGCATGCAAGCAGGTTTTGCTTGTGGAGGTGGAATGCTTTTCAACAGAAGTTTCGAATTTTACATTCAAGAGTGGATAGCCCTATCCTATTTTACATCCCCATTCAACAGCATTTCCTATTTTGTATGCAACCCCACACACACATTAACCTAAACTATACATTTCCACAAAAAGCTGTCCTTCAGCCCCATAAATTTCCTTTCCATTCTTACAGTCCTTTTCTGCCTCAAAACCAAAACTTCTTCCACCATCTCACTCTACCTCTTGCTTGCTTCTGTTAGCTCAAAAATTGACTTGTCCACAAAAAAAAAATAAAAATGCATTTTTATAATTATGAGTTACATATACACATTATCTGAAATACCTAATACTAGATGTTTTTATACATATATGTTACATATACGTACTTATATAAGTTTTTATATATATAAATTACAATGGTTTTTATCATATGGGAAAGAAGTTGTTTGGGTTTAGGCTATAGAGGTTACAGGGTCACTGCCCATGGCAGGAGAATTGCAAGTAGATGATGTTTAAGGTCCCTTCTGACCCAAACCATTCCATGATTCTCTGATATAGAGATTACAGAGTTTAAGTATATAAATGTTGATCTTCTCAATCTAGGACACATTGTCAATGGAAGACTGAATGCAAACATGTTTTTTTCAGAGGTGGCAGAGAACAGCTCATCTGTAATGGGTTTAAAAAGTTATTAACACCATTAAGATCAGAAGATAGAGACGTTTCTAAATAATAGGGAAAAAAACATGCCTATTACCAAGGAAGATTGAAAGCTTATTTTATATGGAAGAGTCGTAAGTTTCCCCCATTGAAAGAGATTCAGTATGTATACAATGATCAGCAACAGCCTCAAAAAAATCCCTAAAGCCCAAAAGTGTTCCATGCAGTTGAATAAAAAGTTGCATTAGATTCTATCAAAATAATGTCCTTTACAATGCAGTTACTTACTGTTATTCTCTGCAAATATCCTTATAACTGGCATCATCTCAAAGAGCACCTTCGGCTTCGATTCAGTCAGTCTCGTGTTTCTTCTGTCCCAACCAGCTCCTTCCAAATACAGCCCATACACATAGACACCTTCTGAAGGAGGACTTGTGATATCATCCTTCATCCATTTAGTGACCTCATTGCACAGCACTACACTGTCAAGAGCCCATCCTTTGTTAGCCCTTGTTATTTCCTGCCCAAAATGAATGAAAGTACGGAGGTTACATTTTTACATGAGCCATTTTTCCCCAGCATTTATTAGCAAAAAAAAAAAACCCCACCACACAAAAAAAACCCCTATACTTCTCTACGAAATCCATGTTCACAGCAGTTTGACTTCTGTCTAAGCTTTTGAAGGCATGGTACTACAAGAAGATTTTCACTACTTTATCCACTATATTTTATTTTCAGTCTATTATATGCAATATCTTAAGACCATACTAAGTAACACAAACTCTGAATGCCAATGGTAACTGGCTCTTGCAAATATGAAAATTTCAGTTTTCATGAGATGAGAAAACATTAACTGGATGTGCTAAGTAAAACAGCTCCAGTGACAAAACCAAAATGCTTAATTTGCTGCATATTTTCTGGGGTTACCTTCCTTTTCCTGTACCTATACTTTCATTAACTGTATCTTTAACTAGGAGTAAAAGCTCACTCAGCTCCAAAGCTACATGAAGAGACTGCAAAAACCCAGAGAACACTTGAAGGTATACATGCTTAAGATTCAACATATACTTCAAATTTAGTCGGTTAATGCACTGGACAACATTCCTTTATCTTGCCCAATCCCTTGCTCTCCCATGCCATTAAGTTATGCCAGACCTGAGTGTTATCCCAGTCTTGTAAAAGTTTTCAAGATTTTTATTTGAAGTAATTTGAATTAATATTTTTCCCCTACTGCACTTAATTAGCTGCTCTAAAGGAACAGGAGAGTTACAGTTCAATGATCATTCTGGCTCTTCATCTTTCTCATTTCTATTTATTCCACCACATATCGAAATCCCAGAAAGTCATTTGGTTTTACTTGGGACATTATGCTATTATGTACCCACATTTTTTTTTCAGGGAACCAGAAAAGTTCTTCAAATTCCAACTCTTTCAGATCCCGCGGCTAAACCATTTCTACAAGCTTAGGTCCAAAAGAAAATCCCAGTTTAAGACTGTGAACTTGAAAGATCTCATTATGTTATTCCAAGGCTATGTGCCTGCAATTTTAGTAGAAGTAGGTCACCAATTAGAACTTCAGTTTGACAAACATCACACCACCTAGACCTCAGAACAAGAGGAGAGATTTTACTTCTCTGCAAATCTTCATTCTCTCTTTGAAAAGTTAGCTTTTTCTGAGGTCCCTCCTGAATATTTTTTCCCAATTTTACACATTCCAGACAATTGTGTCCAATGCCCCTCTATGCCAACCAACATAATTATTTATTGCTTCTTTTTAAAGTAAAAACTAGCTCACTTATCAAATGCAACTAGCATGCTGAGCAACCAACACAATCACCAATACGACAGAGACATACATTAACAAATACATCAAACTTTATACTTAGAGTGTATTAATAAAGGAAACTCTTTGCCACTTCATGAAGAGAGACTGAATCAGCTACTGAACTGCAGAAGTGTAATTTCAGGCTAATTCTGAATAGCTGTTCTGGCAAGTCTCCAGCCAGATAAATATTGAACACAGAACCAAAGGGAGAGAAAAAAGGAAAATAAATTTCTGAGCTTAGCACTTCTTCTCAGGAATATTTCAATGGTAACATTAGACATCACTTCTCCAGTCTATTTTAATAATGTTGTAAGGTAGCCCTTAATACACGAAGCTTGGTCAAAGTAGGAGATATATTTTAATATATTGGACATTGATATATGGAAAAAAGTATGGATAGAGGAAAAACACTTCACTTAGGAAAAGTTAGACAGTTATGCAGTTACGTATCTTTCCTGCTGACATGATGGAGCCATGTGTATAACTCAGCCTTTATCACAATATTTATTTTTCTTTTTTAAAGTATATCAAAGAATAAGGAGAGTGAGACTTTAAAAACAATTTACCTGTCTCACTGCAGTTAAAAATCCTTGAGGATTAAAAAACCCCGTCATCCAGAAGCACTTTGGTCGGCTTTCAAAAATCCACTTGTAAAACTGCTGATTTCTTTCTAGAAACTCAGTAAACCAGAAACCAAGAGTACTGGAAGCCCAAGATAACTGAAAATAGTAAACAGGATATTTATTTTTTAATTTTATTCAAAAGTTTCAAAACATCAAATTCATCTCAAGAAAAGGTAATTCTTCACAAGGTAGTAAACATCAATCTTAGCAAAGCATATTTAAAGTTAATTTTTCATAACTTTTAACCAGATAAATGTTGCATTCCACTGAAACCTGAAGCAATTTCTTGCTTTGTTCAAATTCATGCCTACCATTCCATTTAGATATGCTTAATGCTTTGTGTGGTAATTGTCCATTTAATGACGTTTTTGCAAAATTAGATACCTGTTTAAACTAGGAAGAAATACTACATACATGTCTTTCTAAAGCCAAGGTCAATGCATCAAGATAACAGGTTTTCTGCCAAAACTATTCTGCTTTTTTGGGAAAAATCAGGTAAGGAAAATTGAGCTTAGACTATGTGAAAATTTATGATTATTTTTCTCTCCGAATAGTTGTATCACACTTGTGCTGTGAAGCATCTGCTTTGGTCTAGGTTTTTGTACCATTTTATTTTGTCAATAAAAACAAAACAAGCAAACACCAAAAAACCCTCCCCATTTTTCTTTCTGTCAGTTGATCTAGTTGTTCCTGAATACAATTTCCATGGGGAGAGGCTGAGAGAGCTGGAGAAGAGAAGGCTCAGAGAAAATAGTATCAATGTTTGTATCTCATTTGTAGAGAATTGAAGAAGATGGAGCTAGACGCTTTTCAGTGATAGGAGAAGAAACAATGGACACAAGATGAAATGTGCTAATTTAATTTAAAGTTTAGGTTTTTGGTTGGTTGGTAGTCGTTCGTTTTTGGGTTTTTTTCTACTGTAAGGGTGTCAAACACTGGAACAGGTTTCCCAGAGAAGTCATGGATTCTTGATTCTGGAGAATCCTGACAAACCTGGTCTAAGTGACCCTGCTTTCAGAAGTGGGGTTAAACTACACTATCTTCAGAGGTCCCTTCCAGCCTCTACTGATTTTGATTCTACGACTACAAGGCTTAATCTCAAAGAATAGCAACAGTGTAGTTCACCAGTGTGGGTGCTATTTTTTAAAATCCATCATCACATTTTAAATTATTCTCTACTCTCTAGTTTTTTTATCCCGTAAACACACAACAAGCTGTCAAAATGTGAAATACCTGCATCTCCACATTCATTTCCATTTTTATAAATGAAAGAGGCCTTGTTTTGACTGTGTCTATTTTAGCCCAAAATCTATTCCAGCAGTTGCACAGTCCTGGTTAACACTTGTGTTTGAAAAAAGTATTTACTGTGTGCCAAGTAGTTTAATCTAGCTCAACAGATTAGTTTTGTAAGGAAAAAGAAATAGTGATGTACACCTACTTTTTTCCAGCTAGCAGGAACCCTTCCATCATACATGCAATCTAAAGCATCCCTCAGATTTTCACTCATAACAATTGTCCCATCAATTGCAAGTTTTAGATCATTCAGAGTGCTTCTCACTAAGGTAATAACTCTCTGCATTTGTTCAATCTCCTGTCGCAAAAATATGTTCATAGGCTGAAATGGTCCCATGTTCTTTAGTTTCTCTTTTACCTGTAGGTAAAAAACCAAAGATCCTTCAACAGAAGTAAAAGACAAAGGCGGCTTTATGCCAAGGCTAGGTCCCAGTACAATTTTTAAGACATAATACTTTTATTTAGGAAGTTAAATGGTCAGTTTGGCATCTTCCTTGAATCCTCTGCAAGATGGATTTGTTCCAGGGGAAATCTATGATGCTGAGACTGGCTATGGTTTTAGTCTAGCTCACAATTCAGACTGTATATCTTTCTATGAGCTAACATTGTTTAAACAACATGTAGGCTATACCCCATTTCAAGAATTTCAGCTTTAATTCCAACAGACAGTTCCCAAGGTTCACTTTGCACAAACCAGTCAAGAGCAATTGCCCCAGCCACTTTGCCTCAGCATAGTAGTGCTATTTATCAGCAATGCCTGGGAACTATCACAATGCCAGGCAGTCCTGTATTCTAATAAAACTTATATTTTTAATATATTTTTAATTAAAAGTGTAAAGCTAACAAATTAACAACAATTGTATGGACATAACTAGAATTTTTGTAGTCAATATGGTCTTATTGGGAAACAAGTGAAAATATTATATGTAACAGATATTGAATCCTATACAGGCTAACAGCCTTCTTCTTAGTAATATGCATAACCTAAATTTATCAGTATTTTGCTGAACAAAAGGAATTTAAAGTTATCACCATGTGAAAAAGCTTAGTGCTCCTCATTCACTTTTATTAATATAAACTAAATTTCAATTTGTCATTTCTGATCAGAGCTGATCTGCCCAAAAATAGCTCTTGTAAACTTAACAGGGCTAAGTGTTCCTACACAGTGACCCTATATAATATGTCTTTATTAAGCCACATATCTATTCCTGGAGATGTCAAGTAGAATTTTAAGAGTCAAACTAACAACTACCAGGAGGTTTAGCCCATCATTGCAGCAGTACCCTCCTGAGAAACTCAGCAAATTTCAATCCTTCGCAGACACCTGGTTAAACCTTTTGGAAGGTCATAAAGCTCAGGCTTCTAGAAAGACAGTAGGTCAGAAACTTCACCAAGTGCAAACTTTTGGAAGACCGCTAGATAGTCAGTATTCCCAGTTCAGATAGGTTAACTGACCTGTTTGGATTAAATTTATCATTATTATGCCATTGAGGGAAAGAAGATTACATAATACAAAATGGGATACAGAAAACATAAAACAACAGATGTAAGACATGGGTACCTGAAGAGAGTCCATACTCATGAGCATACCACACATAAGGGAAACTTACTACTGGGTAAAAACAGAAAAGGGGGTGTTTGATTGTACAAGTCTCCTTTCTCCTTCTCATAGCTCAGCATCCTGACAGAAGAAATTTGGCACTTATAAGCCAAATTTAACCTAACCCTTGCATAAAGGTCCTCATGCTAACTTCCTAAAAAGTAAGTGGCAGAAGACTAAGGGTAAGACATTTCACTCTCCTCAAGAAGGTGGCAGGCCAATCATCTAATTAATAATACATCTTACTGCCTAGATGAGCAGACTACTTTGAGAATCTGTTAAAATACAAACATGGGTGTGAACTTTTTCCTAATGACTCATTAGGGTGATTCACATCCATTTCCTAACAAAAGTGTTGTAAATGCTTTATTACTGACATAACTAATATTACTTACTTTAAAGGTTTTGCAAATATAATGAAACACAGCAGTTCAGCATCTCCTGATACAGAAAATATAGGAACCTTCACTAATTTACAAGCATTTTCTTCTCATTTATTTGAAACTCATAACCAGCCTTAGCTGGGAAGAACTATGATGTCAGCATCCTAAAAATTCTGGGGCTCTAAAAGACAATTAAGAACTGTGGAAAGACCCAGAAACAACATAAATTGTCCAAACGCTCAAACTGTAGTCTCCAGAATGAGGTTACAGAATACAGTCTACTGGAGTGTCCGTGTATCTAGCCATCGGCAAATGTTTTCTAACTGTAAGAAAACCCCCTCACCTTGAGAGACATTCTATCTTCAATGCAAACAGAAGGAAAGTTGCTCTTTCAGACAAGAAATGGCTGCAAGGCAGCAGATGTCCATTACAAATATAATTACATAGGCTGTTATGTGTTAATATGGATCCTGAGACACTAACACTAGGCTTCAATCAATGAAATTTTTCGCTTGACAAGCTTTTCAGCATTCACTTCACTGACAAAGAAAGCAGCCTAAAAATATCTTCAGGATATAACCTGAATCCCAAAGTAATACATATGTTAAAGCTGTAATACTTTTAGAAGCTCAAATACATTTCCAACATGACCTCAGTTCTCTACTGTGTCAACAACCTCAGTTAAAAGCTGATGATCCTACCTCCCCCACAGTGCAAATGACAACTTAAGCATTAAGTGGTTTAATATTTTGAAAAAGCTCTTACAGAAGCACTTGAGTGCACATTTAGTGACTTCATCATAAATGTTAAGAGTCTGGTCAGACTTCTTTAAAATGTGTTTTTGAAGCACTGCCAGTATAAATGGATTCATACATGCTTTTAGAAAAATAAGTTACTTTTTTTTTTTTTTAATCCACACAAAGCAAGATGGAGCAAATGTTTTTGACAGAATTTCATTAACTTACTTCAAATGGTACATAATCAGCCGGAAGCTTTTCTAGCATATCATCAGCCAGTCTGGCGACAACTGCCTCTCGGGTTTCACCTCCTCCACCAGAGCTATCTTTAGGCTGAATGCTGAGGATGATGTCCAGTACATCCTTGGAAAGTTTAGTTTGGTAAGTGATATCTGCATTTGGGTGCAAACCAAACACCTCTGGTGTGTCATAAGCAGGAAGACTCTACACAGTAAAATATGAAAAGAACACAACTGGAGATAGACTTATAAGCTAATTATTAAACAACAAAAACAAAGAAATCACACACAAACCCCCAAAATAACAAAAAACAAAGAACACAAACAAAGCCAACCAACACATGCAGAAAACACATTGTAAAGTAAGAGACTAGATCTCTTCAAACAGTCTTAGGGCAAATAACTTGCTGCAATCTATTTGTCATATCACAGCCCAAATCACAGCAAGATGAACAACAAATTCAATTTTAACCTCTATACACTATTTTAATAGTCAGCTTATACTTTCATATATTTACATGTTTTATTTCATGTGCACCCAATGTCTACAGTCCATTCTTTGCTCTCTTTAATAAGTGTATGCCTTCAGCTATGTCCCTCAAGCAAATCACATGATAAAGAAAAGATACCTGTCATGGCGATGACAACATTGATGACAACAATAAAGTGTCACTAATAGATACATAGACTATTAAAAAGCAATAGAGAGTTTGTGAATAAATGACAAAACACAGATACTCAGAAGAAAAGTCAAAATACAGACTCAGGAACTTGTATGATTCAAGTGAATTGTTGGCAAGGGGGGGTTGTGCTGAAAAGCTTTCATTTACCAACCTGTATGTACTGAAGGTACTGATCCACCATAGTACATTTAGGTATGTTGTATCCTTTGTAGAAGCTGAATTCCTGACTGAATGTGTTTTCACTGAACCAAACCTTTACAAAGGTATTCATGAGTCTTTTGTCATAGTCATCTGTCACACGGCCACCATACTGGATCTCACCTATCATGTAACAAACAGTACTCCAGGAGATCCCCTAAAAGCAAGCAGAAAGCATTGACTTTAGCTAATCCTCTTCTCACCTATTTACATCTCTGCTAGTAAGAACAGCTTTCATACCAAGTCCTGCATCTCTGTCTCTTTTGGAAGAAAGTTATTTTCTTATTACTCTTTTTTCTTATAACCCTCAACTCCCAAAACACCTTCAAGGATTTCTCAAAATAGAATTCATTGACAACTAATACAGGAGGCTATTCTGGCATTTGTGCAAGAGGGATACAGCTACAGACCAATCACGCTTTCGGCTTCACTTAAAATGCCAATCACAAAGTGATCTGCCACAGACCTCTAAATGACAACTGACCATATGACAGTGAGGAATGTAAGAGGAACTCTTATGTAAACATTTAAAGCCACTTTCTATTTCTTTGTGCTGCCAAGGTAGGTTGGAGGAGCCAAATCTTATTATTTTTACTCAGATTTAAACAGAAGAATATTTTAAATACAGTGGTCCATTTTAAACTATTTGACTGAATTAGCATTGAAAAGAAGGTCTCTACTTCTAAGATTTATACTTCTGATGTTTTCAGAGGAGATGTGTGAGAGGGATTTTTTTTAAATGTACAAGTTAACATAGAAATTTAGCATGCACAGGATTAAAAGTCTAATTTAAACGTACTGTTTTACAGACATGTATACTTCAGATATTAAATGTTTAGGGAAAGAAATGAAAGACTAATTTAAAATCTTGGTTGTGTTTCAGTTATTTGGAACCATGTATATACATTCCACTACTGGAAAGGTCCATCGCCCTAATCCACCTTCCTCACAAAAACATTAATTACCTTCTTGGCATCCGTGCCATCCAAGTGGTTTTGAATGAATTGCACAGTAGCATTGAAATCAGCTTGATTAAACTCATAGGGTATATTCCAACCCAGAGATCCAAACTTGCGTCTTTCTTGAACAGTGGAGTGTAGAAAGGCTACAGCATACAGCATTGGTTTCCATTGCACCATGTCACTGACATCTAGTAAATCCTGGCTGACACCTATTGATTGTAAGTGGGCTTTATAAGAAACACAATGAAAGTACTTTTCAAAACTACTTCAAACCAGTGCTAAAACATGACTCCTAAAGATACTCGGTTGGCTCTCTACTTCTCCCAAAAGAAAACTATTGTCCTACGAAGTGTTCTATGCTGAAGAAAGTTTATAGCATGTTATTAAATCTCTCAAATTAAAAGAGTAAACTTTAAGAGAAAACAAAAACAAAAACAAAAAACATTTAGTGACAGCTGAATTCACACTAAATTGCTTTTTTCACAGATGCTTTAACCTTTATTTTATACAATGCAAAGAACATTTAACAGCCAACAAAGATTAATATGTTGCTTTTCTGCCAAAAGACACAAGAAGATTGAAAATGTAAACAATTTGAACTGAGATATGAGAAGCCAACACTTCAGAAAAGAAAAAGCATTTCCTGTTTTACTGTCCAATTAGTTCTGGCAACAGAATTTCATCAGATCTTCTCTTCCTTTTGATTTTCAAAACTTCTAACTCAAACCAAGGATCAAGAGGTGTCCTGGCATCGTTGTGATCAGTTCCTCATACTAGCTTACATCTACTGCCAGTGGCTACAATACGACCACACATTAACACCAGAGAGTCCAAATATGAGAAAAATGAAATTTAAATCATTAGCACTCCAGCACTCACCACTGTATGTTCTCTTTAGTCCAGCTCTGAGCCCTTGTGGTGGTTCGTTGGTAAACTTAATAGACATTTGAAGAAGGGTGATGGGGAACTGTTTGTGAATGGCAGTTGTCATCCACAGTCGAAAGCTTTCATGGACAGTCTCTGTCTCTATCACAGTGTCCATCAACTCATCCAAAAAGTCTAGTCCAAGGTGACAATTTTGTAGAAGTGCCCAACCTCCCTAGTTCAAAACAACAGATTATGAAATTAACAACATTGTTTACAAACCAAAATTACTAAAAATCACTCTTTCTTTATGCCGTAGGTTAGGAACAAAGCAGATGCATCTAATATGTAACAAAATACAGCATGTTTAAGTGCTTATCAGAGCTGTTAAAGGAGGAAATCATCCACAGTCAATTTTACGCCACTAGCTCACCAAATCAAAACCAAGGCCTTAGTCTTCTGATTTCATGTACATTTCATGTATAAACAGGGACCAGTATCCATAGTAATGGTACACATGCAAGTAAAAAAGTATTTTTTCTCCAAAGAAAGCTTATGTGAGCTAAGATGTGGGCTGTTCCTTCTGGAGGCGTTGTTAGTTTGTTTGGTTTTATCACCTAAAAAAAATGGTCTTTACTTATCCCACCTGGTCCTCTCAAGCAGTCCCTACCTTTGCCATTTCAGTACATTCGAAACATGTCTGGACATAACTATAGTGCTGATAAACACTGATAAATCCTGACTTATATAAGAAAGCTTAGAAGTAGCTCTATACAGCACGCTGCTAAACCTTGTTCCTCACGAAGGTCACAGGCTTGGAAAATAACCAAATATGCATACTAAACTAATGTATTGCTATCGATCAATAGATATCAAACTTTCTCATATGAATTATCATACTTCATATAGACATCTCTCATACCTGTTCATTAAGAAGGTATGTGAGACAGTGAGGGAAAGTACTGCATTTCTCTTAACAAAAGGAGCTCTTCTTCCCTATCTTTTGAATTACTTCTCATCCGACCTGCTAATTAGCTTTTAATGTGAAGTTGTCAAACGACAATCTGAGACACAAGTCAGAGGAAAACTGGTTATACAGACAGGGAAGAAGCCCATAACATGGAGCACAAGTTTTATCTGTTCATATCAGCAGGCATAGCAGTACTACCACCTGATGGGCAAAGCTAAATTAGAACATCTTAGCTTTTATCCTCATACAGGAAATTTTATTCTTTAACTTTTGCATGTTTCACCTGTAACATGCCTGTGCTATCAGATTGTCCATCCCAATTTAAAATCCAGACTAGAGAAATACAAAATATTTTGCTATAAAGCCTTGTTTTTCTCAAGGTTATGTAACTATCAATGGAATACTTGGAATTAATCTTCTTTAATGAAATATGTTTCTATTACTAAAAATACAAAACTAAAAAAGGTTGTGAAATACTGGCTGAAGAATATTTAATATCCATGTAAACCAAGCAATTCAGCTATTTTCATTAGTTAACAAGCTAGAACAAAAACTCCATTTTATACGAAAAACACTATTGTCTGCACAGTATCAAAAAGCTTGTTATAGCCATTTAATGAATATGAAAAGACAGTTCTATTGCTTAGGACATTTACCTACACAAATAAATACAGCATTAACTACTCGCCAAACAACTATATTTCATGACAGGAATTTCATTTCTAAGTGTTTAACACAGATACAAAAAACATCCAGATTTTTGTTCCTTACATGAGCCATTGTCTGCTGTAGAAGTTTATGAGCATGAATTTCTTGCCCCTGGCCCATGGAAACATAACGTGTCTCTATCTTCAGTCTTTTTCCCAAGGCAATAATCGAGTCCGTAGGATCAGAGCCCATGGAAAGAAAGCATATGAGAGGAGTACGTGGATCTGACTCTTCCCATGTTTTCTCCAAGTCCAAGATGACTCCCTCTGCATATTTCTCTCCCATAGTGTCAATGATGTATTTTCTTGCCTATATTAAAAAGGATAAATTTAACCTGTGATGTAATCATTTAATACTGTTTTCTTCCCAGTGTAAATACAACCAATAAGTAAACTGACAGCTGCTATAAATTTATATTAGAAATACAAATACGCAACAAATTTATTTTCACATGTTAACATATCATACTGAAGGTGTTATTTTGTACAGCCTTCAAAAATGATTAGTCTATTAAATATATCTGGATGCATTGTTATATGTAATACCTATATTTACAGTATAATAAAAATAACCTTACTAAACCTTTTGAAAGGTTTTAATGATTTAAAGATCGTATCTCCACTAAGTAGCAAAACTTCTAACCTTAAAAATTTAGCTTCCCTTTCCAAATACTAAAGAAAAAAGGAGGAAAGGATGGAAGATATGCTTCAAAGGTCTTTCCCACCTTCACGCTTAAACAAACAATGAATAGACAGTAGTAATGATGAAAATAACTGCCACTAAGTAAAAGATTGAGAGGAACATACAGAAGCCATCTCTGTCATTCCCTATGTATTTCAAAAATTGTCATTGTTCCTTTTAACTGAGAAATAGAAAAGGCTCTTTTAAACAGTCTGAGATTATATTTCTTGTGCTGTTTCTCACTACATTGTTTTTGTCTTAGACCAATCTTCTCATTAATACCTCTGGGTTACTTCTCAGAGACAGAAGATATTCAGCAGTTGGCATGTGATAAACTATCAGTTTTCACAAAACCATCGTAAGATGGAAATGTATCTTGCTCCCATTAACAGAACTGAGGAACTAATTGTGCATAATCCATTTCAGATATATAACACACCACTGAGAAATTAGAATCATAGAATCATAGAATCATAGAATAGTAAGGATTGGAAAGGACCTTAAGATCATCTAGTTCCAACCCCCCCTGCCATGGGCAGGGACACCTTGCCCTAAACCATGTGGTCCAAGGCTCTGTCCAACCTGGCCTTGAACACCGCCAGGGATGGAGCATCCACAACCTCCCTGGGCAACCCATTCCAGTGCTTCACCACCCTCACTGTAAAGAACTTCTTCCTTATATCTAATCTAAACTTCCTCTGTTTAAGTTTGAAGCCATTACCCCTTGTCCTACCACTACAGTCCCTAAGGAAGAGTCCCTCCCCAGCATCCTTGTAGACCCCCTTCAGATACTGGAAGGCTGCTATGAGGTCTCCACGCAGCCTTCTCTTCTCCAGGATGAACAGCCCCAACTCTCTCAGCCTGTCTTCATACGGGAGGTGCTCCAGCCCTCTTATCATCCTCGTGGCCCTCCTCTGGACTCGCTCCAACAGCTCCATGTCCTTTTTATGTTGAGGACACCAGAACTGTACACAGTACTCCAAGTGAGGTCTCACGAGAGCAGAGTAGAGGGGCAGGATCACCTCCTTCGACCTGCTGGTCACGCTTCTTTTGATGCAGCCCAGGATACGGTTGGCTTTCTGGGCTGCAAGCGTACACTGCCGGCTCATGTTAAGCTTCTCGTCAACCAACACCCCCAAGTCCTTCTCTGCAGGGCTACTCTGAATCTCTTCTCTGCCCAGCCTGTAGCAGTGCCTGGGATTGCCCCGACCCAGGTGTAGGACCTTACACTTGGCTTGGTTAAACTTCATAAGGTTGGCATCGGCCCACCTCACAAGCGTGTCAAGGTCCCTCTGGATGGCATCCCTTCCTTCCAGCGTATCAACCGAACCACACAGCTTGGTGTCGTCGGCAAACTTGCTGAGGGTGCACTCAATCCCACTGTCCATGTCGCCGACAAAGATGTTGAACAGGACCGGTCCCAACACCGATCCCTGAGGGACACCACTCGTTACAGGTTTCCAACTGGACATCGAGCCATTTACCACAACTCTTTGTGTGCGGCCATCGAGCCAGTTTTTTATCCACCGAGTGGTCCATCTATCAAATTGATGTCTCTCCAATTTAGAGACAAGGATGTCGTGCGGGACAGTGTCGAACGCTTTGCACAAGTCCAGGTAGATGACATCAACTGCTCTGCCGCTGTCCATCAGTTCCGTGGCTCCATCATAGAAGGCCACCAAATTGGTCAGGCAGGATTTCCCCTTAGTGAAGCCATCTTGGCTGTCACCAACCACCTCGTTGTTTTTCATGTGCCTTAGCATGTTTTCCAGGAGAAACTGTTCCAAGATTTTGCCAGGCACAGAGGTGAGACTGACTGGTCTGTAGTTCCCCGGGTCTTCCACCTTCCCCTTCTTGAAAATGGGGGTTATATTACCCTTCTTCCAGTCATCGGGAACTTCACCTGACTGCCAGGATTTTTCGAATATGATGGACAGTGGCTTAGCAACTTCATTCGCCAGCTCCTTCAGGACCCGTGGATGGATTTCATCAGGTCCCATGGACTTGTGCACGTTCAGGTTCTTAAGATGGTCTCGAACCTGATCCTCTCCTACAGTGGGCCTAAGGTCTTCATTCTCACAGTCCCTGCATTTGCTTTGCAAGACTTGGGTGGTGTGGTCAGAGCATTTGCTGGTGAAGACTGAGGCAAAGAAGTCATTAAGAACCTCAGCCTTCTCCAAATCCATGGTAGCCAGTTCTCCTGATAGCTTCTGGAGAGGGCCTACATTGTCCCTAGCCTGTCTTTTATTTGCTACGTATCTATAGAATCCTTTCCTGTTATCTGTTACATCCCTTGCCAAACTTAATTCTAGCTGGGCCTTAGCTTTCCTAACCTGGTCCCTAGCTTCTCGGGCAATGCTCCTATATTCTTCCCAGGCCGCCTGTCCTCGCTTCCACCTTCTATAAGCTTCTTTCTACCCTCTAAGTTTCCTCAGCAGCTCCTTGTCCATCCATGGAGGTCTCCTGGCCCTCCTGCTGCACTTTCTTCTAGTCGGGATGCAACACTCTTGAGCACGTAGCAGGTGATCCTTGAATACCGACCAGCAGCCTTGGGCCTCTCTGCCCTCTAGGACTGTATCCCATGAAACCATACTAAGGAGGTTCCTGAAGAGACCAAAGTCTGCTTTCTTGAAGTCCAGGGCAGTGAGCTTGCTGCACGCTCTTCTCACCGTCCTGAGGATCTCAAACTCAACTATCTCGTGATCACTAGAGCCAAGGCTGCCCTGGAGCGTTACATTTCCAACCAGTCCCTCCCTGTTGGTGAGCACAAGGTCAAGCATGGCACCTCTCCTCGTTGGCTCCTCTATTGCTTGAAAGAGGAAGTTGCCTTCCACACAATCGAGGAACCTCCTGGATTGCTTGTGCAGGGCCATACCGTCCCTCCAACAGCTGTCAGGATAGTTGAAGTCCCCCATGAGGACCAGGGCCTGCGAGCGTGAGGCTGTTCCTATCTGTCTGTAGAGCGCTTCATCCACAGAGTCCTCTTGATCAGGCGGCCTGTAACAGATCCCCACCGTAATGTCCCCCGTTGCTGTTTTCCCTTTGATCCTGACCCACAAACACTCTGTTACCTCATCACCCGTCCCCAGACAGAGTTCCATACTCTCTAGCCTATCACTGACATAGATAGCAACACCCCCTCCCTGTCTGCCTGGCCTGTCTTTTCTAAACAGCCTGTAACCTTCCATTCCGACATTCCAGTCATAGGAGCCATCCCACCATGTTTCTGTGATACCAATGACATCATATTCCTGTAGCCTTGCACACATCTCTAATTCCTCTTGCTTGTTCCCCATACTACGGGCGTTTGTATAGAGGCACCTTAGCCGAGCTCCAAATGAAGCCAACTCAATGGCTGGGGCAGCTGGAACATCTCTACATCGCTCCAAGCACTTATTACAGGTGCTGGCAACTGACCAGGAATGTTGGGATGCTCCCCTCCCCCAACACATCTAGTTTAAAGCTTTCCTGACCAGCCTGGCAAGCCTCCTACCAAAACAGCTCTTCCCCTTCTTTGTCAGACCAGCTCCACCAGCCTCCAGTAGATCTGGCCTCCCAAATGGAGCCCCATGTTCTAAATAGCCAAACCCCTGACTATGGCACCAGCATTCTAACCATTTATTAACCTGCCAGGCACGCCTAGCTTTTTTAAGGTCCTCCCCTTTGCCCTGGAGAATCGATGAAAAAACTATCTGAGCTCCAGAGCCCCTAACCACCTCTCCCAGGGCTCTGTAGTCCTTCTTAATGTTCTCCAGGCTACTCCTATCTATATCTCTAGCACCCACATGGACCACTAGGAGGGAGTAATAGTCAGTAGGACTTACTAGAGCAGGCAGCCTCTCAGCAACATCCCTGATCCGCGCCCCCGGCAGGCAACACACCTCCCTCGAGACTGGATCAGGCCGGCAGATGGGTGCCTCTGTGCCTTTCAAAGTAGAGTCCCCTACTACTACGACCCTCCTCTTTTTCCTGAAGGCACCAGTAGCGATCCTCTTTACTGGTGCATCAGCAGGGTGCTCATTAGGTGTGGTGGGTGCTTTCTCATTAGCCCCCTGCAGAACCGCGAATCGGTTCTGGGTGGGGACATCAGATTTAGGAGGAAGCCCCTTGTCGTTAATTGTCCTCTTCCTCCTTTTTTTGTTCGTTTTTCTCGTGACTAATTCCCAGCTTCCTGGGTTGCTGCTCTCCTTCTTTCCTATATGAGCAGTGCTAGACGTTTGCAGCCCCTGCGCAGTTTGGGCCTGGAACAAGCAGCCCAGCTTCCTCTCAGCTTCCCTGGCATCTTTTAGCTCTCCAACAGCCTCCCGCAGCTCAGCCACCTGCTGCACAAGGACCTCCACCAGGGCGCACCGAGTGCAGCCCTGTCCATCGTGCACCCCCGCCTCACGAGACCAGTCGAGGCACTTTCTACACTCCGAGGTCTGCGCCGCAGCCTCCCCTCTCATCGGCTCTGTCTGGGTGCCTACGCTGGCCACCGCCGGGGCAGAGCTCCCAGAGCGGGCCCTGGTCCTGAGGCGAGTGCTCACCATCCCGCTCGCTGCCCGCTCGCCCTGCCTTCGCCAACTGCCGCGCCACACCCTGACTGACGTGCCACGCCCTGTTCGCCGCGCTCCTGGTCGCTCGCGCTCCCTGGGATGGGTTTTTACCCACTGGGGGCTGGTGCCGTCACTCCTGGCGCCGCCCCCTGTGAGTAGGCTGCTCGCGTCAGCTGAGCTGCCGGCTCCTGGGCAAGTCCTGTCAAGGACTTGAGGCTCCCTCGGTCGCTCTTGCCGCTCCGAACTGAGGCTCCGGGACGCTGTGCTTCCCCCCGCTCCGGTGTTAAAGGCGTCCTCTCTGGAGATACTCACCTCGGCAATTCATCATACAGTACCATTTAACCTATTGACTACAGTTACATTGATAATTGCCCAGACTTTCTCTGAATCCAGTCAGAATATCTCAAGGTTTGCATCCGTAAAATTAACACCACACTTTTAGTGATGCATTCTGACTTCAGTAAATTTCCAGCCATTGCTCTGAAACTGTCAGAAATTGCACAATTTGTATTCTTTTGCACTGGAGAAGAACATGAAGATTAAAAATAGGCTTATAGAAGCTGATTTTTCCTTAAAATAGATCTAACCATTTAAAAAGCTTTATTTTTATATTTCTGTCCTTTCTAAATAGATAGCTTTAAACTAAAAATTTTGAACAGACCTTAATATAGATTTTTAAAAAATATTTTACTTCATCCTAACAGGAGGACACTTCTACAATTTGAGTAATATCAGCAAGGACAGTAAAAAATAACTTCTGAACTGATAAAGCAGAACTGAATAATCACATACATTTCCAGATGAAATCCTATCTCCCTACAAAATCACTAGCTAATATTCATTCAATATATTGGAATACTTTTGCTAACACTGCCCTTGAAACAAATACATAAATTGTCTGAAAAGAATTTCAGAAAATGTAAAGTAAAGGTCCTTTATAAAAAGGAGTTAAGGGGTGTAGCATTAAATAAAAAAGTACTGAACTGCAATCCTGTAACTATTATTCTAATGATAACTTAATAGACTATGTTGGCTACATTAATTTACCTGAGCTATGGTCCTGTCAGGACACCAAGATCTGATAAGAAGAAGATGTCTGAAGCAGTCCAGGGATTCACCATAGCCACTAGGAACCAATTCTTCTTCAGGATTCTCACTGTCAAACCAGATTTTCCACTGTTTCTCTGTTCTGGAAATCTGCAGTTATACCAACAAAGGTGTAAATCTCACTAAACAGGTAAGTCACCTTTCCACTGCCACTGGGTCACAAACTTTTAATGAAGGTCAAATACACATATTCCATACACAGGCATTTGTTTAGCAATGTTAGAACACAGATTTAGTAAGGCTATTAAAAAAAAAGAGGATAAGCTTTCAGATTTTAAGTACAAAATTGTAGAATGCAACAATGCCCTTAAATAATCATATTCTGAAAAAGAAAAATAGCTACTACTCTGTATTTTCCAGTAATGATATAATAGCATAGCAAGCTAGGCTCAGTCATAGCTTTGAGAATAGTAGATACCTATCTACTCCCCACATGACTGTACAGAAGGTACTCTTCACATATACCATTTGCTATTTACTTAATCCATTAACTACCATACACTTAATCTCCATTAAGACTATTCATACAAGTGTTGAATTTACTGAACACACTTTCCCTAACTCTTACTCCATATAATCAGATAAATATTGGAACAAGCATCATAAAACATAGTGTAGGAAAGCACAGCAGGGATGGAAGACAGTCTAACAGTTGGAAGAAGATTCAAGTTGCATTGTGTGAACTGAATAATAGCAAGGTATATCCCAATTTGTAAGTATTATAATTCTATGTGATGTGAAATGTTGTACTTTCTTCTTATTTTCAGAGGGGAGGGAGGTGTTAAATTTTTTTATCAAAACAGGTTTCTAAGCAGTTGGGGCTACAGCTGTGGGTATCTGCTGTCAGTTTCATTCTGTTCTGTAAAATAAAGCAGTTTCCCACTACATGCCTTGACCATTACCAGACAATCACTGTCAAACAAGAGATTCATTTCAAAAAGCTTTTACTTACTTGATCAAGAATATCTGAAAATTGTTTAAGCTTACTAAGCTCCACCAAGTTCAGCCAAGTCATATCCAGAATCCATTTAGCTGGCTTAGGAGGACAAGCTTTAAGGTCTAGAGAAGCACCACCTGCATGAAATTAAGTATCTTGGTAACATAATATAAATTACTCCAAGCTTTCAAGTGAAGATACACAGTGCTTACATGCGGTTAAGACTAAAGCCATGAACTTGTCACATTTAGCTAAGTCTAATATTCTTTTAAACTGTTAACATCGCTTTTCTGTTCCTATTTGCTTGCTTGTCCTCCTGCAGTCACCAAATAAACTGCACTCAAAGCTGTATTTGTTAATATTCATTTCACTGCTATAAATTAGAACTACCATACAATGTTGCCTGTCACCAGAACAAAATAATAAACATGTATTCTTTCAATTGACTAGCTTCTCATCCGCAAAAGGAAGCAGCAAGTGGCTAGGAAATAAAACTGCAGCTCACAAAATAATACATATCCTCTACTTAAAATTGCTCCATAGTTCCAACCTTTAATAAGTGTCAGAAATTCTTCGTGTTTCACTCTGTTTCTTTGTATATCAATCTTCAATGTAAGTAGTAATGTGAAAAGAAATTTGTGCTCCTCATAAAGTCCTCGGGCAGCATATTTGAACACTTCATATGTCATATGTTCGATAATATTAGTAATCCTCTTGCTAGTTATAGGGCTTTTGGTAGACCTGTTGGAAGAAATGTCTGCAGTTGAATGTCACTATACATAAGTTTCATTAAAGGGAATATTATGTAAAAGACAAAAAGACATAGTTTAGAACATTCAAAACATGAAAAAGTAATAGCTCTCAAACACAGAATACCAGATAGCAAGCTAGCAACAACTTTCACACTGAAGGAGCAAAAAACCAACAACTTTCACATTGAAGGAGCAACAAAACCAAATTCCTTTCTAATCAAGCTGCCTGCATAGCTGAAAATCAGCATGGTATAATGTTTTTTAACTATCAAATGCCTAATTCTGAAGAACTGTAGGTACACTTAAAGGTTCTTTGCATTGGTAACTAACAGACAAAGACTTATAGGTATTTAAACTGACAACTCCTGTCAAGATTGTGACAAGCAACATGCTTCTTTCTGACATTAGAAACAAAACTTGGTCATACTACAACCACCTCCAGGACTGGGTAAATACAAATTCTACTTATTGTTAACTAAATTACCTGGCTAGGGAGTGGTCAAAAAGCACCAAAAACTGACGAAGTGAAGTCTGGTACATCACATTGACCATGCTCATCTCAGTAATAAGGAAGTACAAGATGCTACCTCGAGTTGCAACTGAAGGACAGGAAACAAGACTGTGTCCAAAGTAGAAATGCAGAGCAGAAAAACTTTAACTCTTTACAGGTACAGTGAGTTTAACACTAATGCTAACTAAAGATACTTGAGTTGCTCCATACATTACCATCCAGAAAAATAATTAAAACTTTTATTAATCCTCATTCATATATAAGAAGAAATAAAAAATCTTTTCTATAATTAATGTATACTGTGTAAAGCCCAGATTGCAAATATGAGCATATCTGGAGAGCATCTGGGTGGTATATTGTAATATTCATTGCAGATCATCAGTAGAACATATAAAAAGTGAGATGGTTTGAAGTACTGTTTGAGTATCCAAACAAATTTCTCTTTACAGACTTTTACAGGAGTCATATAAAATCCAAACGAACTATATTGATTTAACTTAACCAGCACTGATTTAATTTACTTTCAGTTGTCTTTTTAGCTTTAAATAAAAAGGTTTTACAAAGTCTGCAGTGATTTTTGGTATGCTAACTGTACAATTTTACACATTTTGTAAAATGCAGGTATAACATTTTATTCCAGAGAGCATTTTTTCTTCTTCAATTTTTTCATGCTTTCACTTGTCAGTTAAAAGCCACAAGACTAGTGAAATGTGCTGACTATAATAATTTAAGGATCTATGACAGAATAAACAAATCATTCATCCAAACAGATATAAAAAGCATGTACAATTATACTGACACCTAAAGGAATGTCAACATGTGGGCAACGGGAAGTCTAGCGAGACAATAGGAAATTCCATTTTATAAATTCCACAGGAAACATAATATTGACTGTTTTCTTCACTGTAGCTCAATATGCCATTTGCTAAACACATTTTACTTACAGGAAAACACAAATCCTTCCCACCTATTATGGTCTTCCTGATCACATTTTACTATTTCTCCTGCTCTGAGTATCGCTGTTTTAACTGTATGCTCCAGTCATTTGACTTTCACTACTACCTTCACTCACCAGGTCTGTACTCTTCCCGGGCTGAGTTGATTTGTACTTCAGTTTCAGCAGAAATTTGCAGTTTCTGTGTTACTTCCTCGGCAGTCTTCTTCGTGTTACTCAATACAATTATTAGACTCTCGTCATCTGCCAGAGAACCCTTAGTGCTTGTAAGTCGGAACAAGAGATTATCTTCTAGGTCTTTAATACTCTTTTTGTTCATAGTCACATCTTCAATAAGATCTGTTCTTTCTTTCTCTAATTCCTGTTGGAATACATGGTAATATTTGGGAAGAGAAGAGTAATTGAAAATAAAAACAAAATAAATCAAGTTATTTAGTTTTAAAAGTACTTATCTTACTAAAACAGTGTAGAGTTTTAGGGGAAAGAATTCATGTGGTATTTCTGATGGATATTTCTGAACCTGCTACATAAGTATTCATAAACAAATCTTTTCAACAAATACTATGGAACGTGTTCATATCATGCTCTAACAGAATTAGAAAGTTCAGATTGCTTTTCTTCTTTATTTCACAGAAAGACGAGTGCAAGCACCTTTCCAGACACAGGATTTTATTTCACTCCGTCTAACACCATCGTCATTTATGCACTGTTTTCCAATCACCATATTGAATATATAGTCTCAATAACAATGAGCATCCAGAGTCACCAAGTCAAGCACCAAATATTTCCAGAAATACACCTAAAAATACTCCTCCATCAAACAGGGATAACTTCAATTTCCCACTAAAATTCTTCATTGACTAAGAAAAGAAAGCATATAGAACTACATTGAGTTGCTTCACTAGAAGTATTTAGTTGGTTACTTTTAGTAACACAAATGGGGTGGTTTATACATCTACTTTGTTTTCCAGTGGTCATATATGAAAGATGGATACCTCTTAACAGCTTTTCAGAGATTAAAGGCCTTTCAGTTCATTCTTATGCTACTCTTTGAATTAAAATTTAAAACTCATTACAAATAAACCCCTCAGATATAAAACTACTCCATTAAAGCAATACAGAATATTTTTATACAGTGAATTAAAAAGAAAGGAAAAGGGAGAGGATAGGTTCAGAGTCTTTCATAAGGGTAATATGCACCTGATGAATCAACAATAAGTGAGCCAGTTGGTAGAAATATTAGCTATGTCTACAGAAGTACTCCTTCACTGTTTACAAAGGTTTGGTGAATAGTTTTAACTAAGCTGGAAGCTGCATGTTCACTCCACCTTTGCAATTCCACTTCAGCAGTGCAGACAGGCTGTTACTATTCCAAGGAAACAGGGACAACACTAATAAATGCATGATATCTCATTTAGCACTAGAGGCATTATGAACCTCAGACCTCAGCAAGGCTCAAAGAAAGGTTTTACTCCCCCATTTGAGTAACCTTCCTTTATACACGTTTGCAACACTGTTACAACTTTTGAAATTGTTTTGTTTTCCCACATTCTAAACTACTGGTTTTCTCACTCCCACATTCTGCTAACATTCCTAACTATTTCAAACATTTAGTACTTGTAAAGAAAGTCCTTTTATCTTTGAAAAGAAATTGGAAAAAATCATCTTCAGCTCATTATCAGATTTAGGTTCTTATCTTGTCACTATACAAAAGGCATATTGAAACATCATCATCGGGTAGAAAAGATTTATTGGGACTGTTGTCATAGAATAATGCAAATGTCATATAACTTAGAAGACGTGCATACAGATTCAAAAAATTCTGAAAAAAAATGATGAAAAAAAATGACCAGAAAACTACAGTTAACTCCATTTCAATCAACTGATGTCTAATGGAAATAAAGCAAAGCAGGTAGCAATTATGAAGCAACACAAGCATTATGCAAGTTTGAAAAAACAGAAACAATTTTTAGAAGTATAGCATTAAAAGAATGTTAGCATCCAATTAAACATAATAATTATCATGTTGAGAAATCATTCTGAGCCAAATTAAATTTTGTGTTTTGCTGAGTTCAGTTTAGGACGTTAAACATATTTTAGAGTGTAATGTATTTAAAAACCAGAAGGCTAAGTTTTCCTCACAAGAATATTCTGAGAAGCAAGTTGGAAACAGAATACCAAACTAAAGTGAAGTATCCTGAGATGAAAACCTTATTCAGCCTTTAAAATACTTTTTGCAGATTAGGAAGAGTACACAGTTGGAAATTTTCTGCATGTCTTCAAAAATTTCCAGTCATAACACCAAGGATAAAAAAAAAAAGAAATAAAAAATTAAAAAAGACAAACCAAAACTAAGCCAAGTTACAATATACATAAATTCAAGGAATTTGCACCAAAGAGGCTATTTCAAATCCAGCTTTATGGCATTCCTTTTACAAGTTGATTTCATTTTACAGGCTGTACCAAAGAATGCCAGATCTTGTTAATATTCATAAAATATATGTCCTGGTTTCAGCTGAGATAGTGTGATTTTTCTTCTTAGCTGCTACATAACTTTAATCATTCTGTCACAAAATTATTCACAAGTGCAAGAATCTGCATCAACTGTTCCTTACAAAACTTGAGCGTTTTTTCACCACAAATCTTGAAATATGAATGTGAAATTCAAAAAGCCATAAACACTTCTTTTATAACTCCACTACTAACCTGACATGTTTCTACAACACTAAATAAATATATAAATAAGCAAGTTACATAACAGTCAATGTTTCAAAATAATCATATCATTAAAACAGTCTAAGTTACACTATATTCAGACATAATTCTAGTCCCTTAAATCAAATTATTCCAAGAAATACGGTAGCATTAAATTTATACAGATATACCAGCTACCCTTTGACGTTTTTATGCTTAGCTCACATCTTGCAAATTGGTTAAACATTCTTGTGGAAAAGAAGAAATCAGTACAAGTATTCTTATCAGTAATCAGTCAACTCTTTGAAATGTATGCTACACAGACTATACCAGTGAGTATATCAGACAATATAGGAACAGAAAGCTAAACTTTGCAGAAACTTTAAATGATGTGCTGTAAATGCTCCTTATTGGATAATCACAATAAAGAGATTCAGAGAGTTACCCTGTAATGTGGGATTAGAGACTAATAAATTGAAATGAAAGTAAAACCTTCTACAAGTAAATGTAAGATATATTAGCCTGGAAAAAGATGCAATTAGTTATTTTACCTGTTTCTCCATGAGAATGACTCTGCCTAAGAGTTGATTTTCAAGACCTTTCATGGTCACAGTAAAGTCAATGATGGATGTTCGAGCACTAATTTCAGGAGAGTAACCTGGATTTGGCAGTTTTGTAGTGATGTAAAGTCTGAAGCCTTTCATAACATCTACTTCCTTATCACCGACCTTCACCTTTAGAAAAGCATTAAAAAGAAGCCTTGACATATCAAGAACCAGTAGACACTCTTTCAGGAACTGCATGTAGAAACACAGGATACATTTTTCTGCCCAAAGGTGTTGGACAGAACAAAACTGGATTCTGTCCAAATCCAGTTTTAGATTATATGCCTGATGCAAGGTATTTGTTGAAAATATCTATGGATCACTTTAAATTACTCATTCACAGATAATTTTGTCTTTAAAAATTGGCATAAGCAAAGGGATAATGAACTCTGTAGGTTAAATATATTTACTATTTGATATCTTAAACTCTACTTTTCTTAGTATTAGCATTAATTGAATTTAAATACGACTTTAATCTTTCAAAGTCATATACTTATATGAGGTTTTTTGTTGAGGGCAAAGGAGGTTATGTCTGTTTCCACTTTTTTGTTCATTTGTTTTATTTTTACCTTATTGGCTGAACCTGTTTTAATGAAGTTTCTTTCCAAAACATTATCAAGTGCTGGGTCTAGCTCTTCTCCAACATCTTCTATCAAAAGAGGTCTTCCCAAAGACAGGCTGTCTTCTAAGTGATTTCTAAAATACTTGTGATTCAAAGAAGTGATCTAAAAATACAATTATGGACCTATATATTATGTTACACCCAGTTATCAAGCTTTTTGGTTTATATTCAAAAATGATGTCATTTTATTTCTATTACTGACAAAAACAATGATCCTATGGTTAGACTAGGATTGAGGCAAAGACTGTGAGCACAAGAAAAGATAGCATCAGTGTGCCATACTCTTGGATCTCACTGAAGGCAAACTCATCTTTTTCAACTATAAAAGTAGAAGCAAAGCAGCACTGAGCACTTACAATTTTGATATCCTATGAATGCAACCAAACTGGAAATTCACAGGAACCTCTTATCATCTTCAATTTTACCTTGGATAACATCCCCAAGTCAAGCTGCAGCAAGGTCAATTCCAAGATTGGGGTCCCTTTTTTTTTTTCTTAAAAATTAGAAGCTTATATTTAACAAGACATTAAATAGTCTTTACTTTAAAAAGTAGTCCTCAGGACAATTTTGATTAATTGTCAACATGTACACAAAGCACATTCAGCTTAGTTTGTTTACTATTCTACAGCTGAAGTCTAATAATAATTTTTTAATATAACTACATAACTAGCTAGGCAACCATTAAAGGGTTCTGCACTGAGGCAATCAACATGAATGAAAGCAATTTCCTAGTAATACTCTCAACCACTCTATTATCACCCTTCAAACTTCTCTTTCTCTTTTTCAGGGATATCTTTTGAAAAATCTGGTTTATTGGTATAATCATAAATGTAGCAAGTACAGACTTTCTCATATTTTCCTGTTTGCACTGAATTGATGTATCTTGCCTCAGACTGATGTTGCTGGAGTACTGTCTTCCCTGCACCTTTGCAAAACATTTAGCACCTGACATCCATGCTAAGACAACACAAATTATCAATAATTCTGATTAAAAGATGATAAAAATATGCTGTGCATCTTCAGTTTTAAACATTTATATGAACTTGTATTAATCACTTATTTGGGGTTTTGGTAATGCTTATTATATTCTGTAAACATGCTTCAACTCTTACCAGACATTACCCATCCAGCCTATTTTCCAAAGGCTTATGTTTCATTAAAATAAATCCATTAAACAAATCAAGACACTGGAACTAATAAGTTTCAAATGTACATTTTCATATCTAGCCAAATCTCAAATCTAAAATATGCCCAATTATATCTGAAATATCCTTTATATCCAGCCTAAGCAATTTAAATAAAAGGTATTTGCTAAGAATTATTTGAATCACTGAATTATAATGTTTTGTGAGCTAAGAGTTTCTAGCGATTATGAAAACACCTGCACTCCTATTACCTGAAGTTCATTTCTGCCTTCTTTATTTTTAATCCAAATTTTACCCTGTGCCTGTGGATCGATTAATAATGGATAACGAGATGCTTTAGTGACAATGATTCCATTCTGTATGGATAAGTCATCATTTGGTAATCCTTGTAGGTTCCATTCACTGATAGTTGGAGCATCAGTCAACATTTCTATGAGGTTCAAGTTGCTACTAAAGGGGATTTTCCGGCTTTTCATTTCCTTCTGCCAGCCATTTAATAGCAGGCTGCGGAACTCTTGGTTAAAAGGACCAGAATAGGACAGAAAAGCTGTAGCCAAAAGGGCATCACCTTAAAGAGAAAAAGTGGAAAAAATAAAACAAAACATTACAACTTTGCCTATTCTATTCATGAATGAGCTGCTTCCTTTTCTGGTTGTTATATCATTTGGCTGGTAATTGAAGAACACACTTTGAGCCATAAGGCTGATTTGTCCTCTTTTTTCCCCAAGGTTCACTACATAGCAAGAGAGTGCTACATTTCAGTAGATGTCATGTCTACTTCATGTTACTCCTTACAGTGCAACTGCAGAAATCAATAGATGGACATCTGGCAGCGAGCCAAGGTCAGCCCAACACACCTGCACATAACACTATTCCAAACAACAGATCCTGCGCAAGCAGGACATGGCAGAATAAACTTACTCATAAACTTCCAATTCCATCATCACCTTGCACAATCACGAGAACCAGCTTAAACCATATTTTGGGGGGAGAAAAGAACCTTTATTTAGGAGTACTAGTTCAGAACAAATGAATTACAATTATTACTACTATTAATAAAAAATTGTAACAGACATCATCATATAGCTATTAAGTGTGACAAGTTTTAATCTTCTGGGCAGCTTCAAAACTGTCCCCCAAGTTTCATGACACCACAGGTTGGGGTTTTTTTACCTCTGAAGTAAGAATGCAGGATTCAAACTGGAGAAGATAATGTACTTTTATAGAGCACTAATATTTTTTAAACTTTTTCAAGTTATCTATAAAAAAACCATGATAAATATATGGGGAAGGTATCCTGTAGTTTTAGTAAGTTAATAATACACATATACATATTACGCCAGCAAATAAAGTATAACCTATCTACTATAATGCAACCTATCTACTATAATGCATGTATACAGCAATACATGCTTTTTACAGCATTTCAAGACAAAAGTCAGAGAAGAAATTTCAGTCAGCACTAAAGCACAAGATAAATTTATTTTACTTGACCTAAGTAATAAATTAATTCTTTATTAAAAAGTACTTTAGTTTACAAATGCATATTTACAAAATAAAAATTAGCTTCTAAGAAACAAAAGTTTGATGAACATTAATAACTGCACTTAAAAATATTGATTTCTACATGTAAATGTCAGTGCCTGAATATCGGTCTTCCTCTCATCCATATGTATTCTCAGTTATAGACATTCTATCGGCACTTGCTAACATAACACTCTCTTTGGACTGCTATCTACACACATCAGTAAACTTAAAACATCAGTGTCCCAGGTATGCACTGCATGTTATACACGTCAAGTTAAAGCCCATGCATAACATATACAGTTCCTGTATTTCTTTTTTTAATATGAACTTTAGTGTCATAATGTATTTTTTACCTAGTAGTGCTTTAGCAAGAGATTTAATAACAGTTATCATCATTCTAGCAACAGAGAAGATAAACTAAAAAGGAAAAGTTTGAAACTTCAAATATTTCCAATTTCACAACCCATTATGACTCAAGTGACTTACTTCCAAGTTCAAAGGTGGGACAAAAACTTACCCACTAGCCTCTTAGTTTGCATGGCAAATTCTTTACTCTGCTCTGTCCACCTCTCTTTTTCACCTGCTAAACCACTTATCAGGCTTGAGGCAGTTTGCATTTTATGACGACAACGCTCAGCATCTTCAAGCAAAGTCTAGACAAAACCATACACCAAGAAATATGGTTTACAGTTATGTATCTGATAGGCCAGAAAAATCTCTACATCTAATTAATCCAGTAGTTAAACAACATCTTAAAATTATATTCTCACTTATATCACCACGCAGATAAGGAGGGAAAAATAGGCTGGAAAAGATACATCAGGACAAACTATTAACATCTGTCATAAATGTGATTTAACTTGTTAATCTATCTGCTCTTAACTTTCATGTTGGCATATATGTTAAAAGATACGCAAACTGCCTGGTACCTATCAAGTTTTGGGAATTCTGCCCAGAATTTCAAATGCACTATGCACAGATAACATACATTATTGAAATCTGATGTTACAGTAGTAGGCGCTAAACAGATAATCCGAATAAAAAACATATTAAGGAGGTAGAAGGGACAAGGCAAGAGTATCAGAGGTAGAGGAGAGAGATGGGATCCAAAGAGTCAGTATTCAAATAACATCTATCTCTTATTCTCTGTTCATCAACATCCTTTCCAAGGAAAAATAGTGAAATTGAGAGAATGCATTCAGTTTTCCTTAAAGCGTGGCAACTACTTTTCTGTAAAGAGCAGTTAACCTGTTTTTCTCTCATCGCTTTTTCATACTCTGCCTGCACAATATCTAATTCTTCTTGCTTGGCACCCAGTTCTTCTTGAGCTTTCTGCAGATCCAGCATAGCAGTGGTTAGCCGATTCTCCTGGATTGCTAGATTAGCCTATGAAACATACAAATAGAAATGTATTCATACATACAACATCTCAAAGCTTTTTATATATCTCAAAGAGTTTTACTGTACTACATTTCAAAATAAAACTGCTCAACAGAGATTTTATCATTCATTTAAAACCTTCTATTTGAATTTTACAACAAACTGACTTCTTATTGCAGGTAGCTGCAATCAAGCAGTTGGTCTAACATCAATTAGAAAAAATAATTAGAAAAGCCTCTGAGAATTCCAGCCATTCTCCATGTGACACAAAACGTTAGTGTGCAAAAGACACTGGTGCCTCTAGAAGCCTGTTTGGTGTCTCCAACCACTTTTCTTTATCTAATGAAGAATACTACCTCTAACTACAAATCTTGCTACCCTTTCAGTCATTCCTGTTTATTCTGTGTAAAAACCATGCTTGACCATGTTCTTCCTGACTTTCATTCTTACCTTTTAACAACTGTAACAACTTGGTTTTTTCCAAACAACACTGATAGGCAGAGTCTCTGTACAGTCAGTCTTCTTATGAACTGAGATCCAGAACATTAAAAGAACCAGATGTCGAGTTTTTGTCTAATTAAGTTAAAACAACTGCAATAGTGAATTGAACTAGATAACAGCTGCCCCAGTCAGAAGGGACCCAGAGGCATAAAACTGCACACTTTTTCGTAATTTTGACAACTTACAAGTGGTAGTACATTCCAAGCGTATTTTACTGTAGACTTATTATTGTCATGATAATAAATGCATATAGAGGCATGCACCATTTAGAATAAGGCAGTTGATGTTTCCAGTAGATGAAATCCTCAAGTGCACACTGGTGGGGAGAAGAAGTAAAGGGAAGTTGTATGCCTCCCATTGATTAACAGACTTACCTTTAAAGGTAATACTTCTTTGTTGATTGAAAAAAATACAGCCATAGCTTTGGTCCATGAGCAAAGGCCAGCAACATTCCCACATACTCTCTTAGCTGTCTCAATGTTGTAGTCCACCATTTCAAAATAAGGACTCAAAAGTTCTACTACTTCTTCATTAATTGTGTCCTTTGGAAATTGCTTAAAAAAAAATAAATAAAAAAAATCCAAAATATCACTGATATCCTGCTTGAAATTACGTTTTTCTTAAGACTGAGTAAGTAACAATATTCAGAAAGAAAAAAAAAGCTTAGGTCTGTTTCATAAACATACATTCTACAAGTCAGTCCTTTCAAAGGGCAAGCCAGCTATCTTCTCCTTAAATTATCTTATCTTATTATTGGAATGTTTCAATTTTAAGAACTTATTTTGATCCTCTCCTCAAAAAGCATATTTTTACATTCTCATTCCTGAAAGCTCTCCATTTTCTCACTCAAGTTCATTTTGAGGGTCAAATATTCGTTATAAGTTTGCTCTTTAAAGATTTATTTACAAGGTATAATGAAAGGCCACCACTGACAAATTAAAAAAAATAGTTCCCTGAAACACAAACAGGTTTATTCATGCACAAGCAGTGAAATGCTGAACCCCTTCAGTAAGTTAAAAATCCTTAAAAGCAGATGCAATGTGAATCTTACATAAGTGGCATCTATGGCACTACCAACCATACAAATTTGGTCAAGCCTGCCATCTGTGATTTCCCATAGGACAAGAGACAGATTAAACTCAGAAATCAGAGCTAATAACACTCAGTGGGGCAGGACAAGATAGGATTTATTCTGAGTAAATTAATCATAATATTATTAATATAGATTATGAACAGGTATTTATTCACCACTTAGTCTTCCCATTTCCCTAGATGCATGCTATGGAGCTGAAATTCCCAAATTTAAAAAAAAAAAACCAAAAAAAAAAAAAAAAGATTTCGTATATCCTAGTAATCAACTATTATTTGCAAGCCACTTCACAAGTTGCAATGCTGAAAATTAATGAATTGTTAGGTACCAAAAAAAAGATCAGCTTTCTATCAGTTTTCTATCAGCTTTAATGAAACAGATAAGTAATGGCTATTCAAACCAAATGCTTAAAGCTTTGAATCATTTGTCGCTGAAAGTAATTTCATTGCCTTACTTAGGAGAAACTATAATTGATTTATGACCTGACTTTGCCGGAAGGATTCAAGTTTATTTCATTATGATATACTTATTTCTAAGCCCTTAACATTTCAGATCTATTGTATGTCTGACTCCCCTTGCACATTTATTCTCCTATGAACACCAGTAAAAAACCTGTCCCCTATTTCCTAGTATTAAGAAAATATAAAAAAGGTTGCACAAGCACCTGTAGGTTCTGTAAGAAGTTTCCTGCTGTCATCAGTTTCAAAGATTCTTGCCATGATGGAACGGTACAGCATTTTTCCTGATCAATTTTCACGTTGTTCACTTTCCGCTGGAAAAGCAGTAACACACAGTCCATGATACGCATAATGAGGTGAGGAGGTCGACCCAGTGTGCGGACAGTAGCAATATCTGCAGGTTTTATTGTCTATTAATTGAAAATAAAGAATAACAATAATTGCTTTACCCTTTAATATGACACAGAGCACAATCTCACCAACTGTATTAATCCATTGGAGAAGAAAAAAATTATTCATATTATGTTTGATCAAAACAATGGCAATTGGTGAGAGGCAGGCCTGGTCTTATAACAGACATAACCTCGATTAGAAGCTTTGCTTATTCACAGGCAGTTTAATCAGCCTGAGTACGACAGTGACAAACAGTAAGAAATGGATTATTGCAGGTGTTATAACACCACGCTTCTAGCCTAGCACATGCCTCCCTGAGAATTCACAGAGGAAGATTATAATTATCTGCATTTATACTTCAAGAAAGGGATTGTAAATTATTGCAGATCATCTTGATCACCTTCCTTCTGCCTGCCTTTTTTTTCCCTTCAATATTTTGCTGCTCACTGGGTTCAATGTGCACCTGATAATTCAGCAGAGATTTTCCAGATATCTGTGTGGAAATTTTAACCAGTGTTTCTTAGTGACCTTTTGGAAATTGTTGTGCACTTAATGCGCTATTTTTAGTGCAGGGTAAAGTGCCACTAGTTTTATTGAACTTTAACAATTCTTACTCACACTTTAAAAAAGTAATCTCACTATATGTTTAAAATCACTTGTAAGCTGTTCCGTACCTACCTCTCTTTTAATGTCACATATAGTAGTCCTAAAATATGTAAAAATCGAGTGAAATAACCAACCACAGGGTTTTTTAGTCTGGGGAGTGACCTTTACATTTATCAAATTTTAATGGATATTTGTCTACGCTGCAAGCAGAATTCCATTACAGGAATCCCTAGCTGGAAATTTGTAAATCTGTAATTATCACAGTTTCATTTTTTGAAAGATGCAGCCCTGTACAGTCTCATAGAGAGAATTTTCTCACTTAAAGGAGTTTCTGAATGAATGAATGCATGTTGAGAATACAGATATGCATGCTGATAGGCTTGCTTTTACGATAATTTTCCCCTTTAGGCACAGACAAAGCAATTTATTATAGCAAATGCATGAATTTCAATACTAAGCCAAATAATGCCAGTGTAGCTTTTCGTTAAAATCAGATTTTCTTTTCTTAGGATCCTAAGTTTCAAGAAAAGCAGCACAGTTTTAGTTTCATAACTTTAGCCAAAACCAGAAAGTCCGCTGTAATAAGATGCAGGACAGGACACTGGTACTTTTTTCATACTTGAAACATTCCCCAGTTAGCATTGCTTGTTTATGCACTTGTCAGAATGTTTGACCACCTTTGGGGTTTGTTGTTGGAGGGGTGGAGAGGGGATATGTTTCTCCTGTAGCTAAGTATCAGGAACTTATGATCCAGACCTGCTTTCTTCTGCCACTTTTATCAGCTGTCATATCATCAGCCTTCATTTAGCCATTTTCCCTCTGCCCCTCAAGAATCATGGCAGGCAGAGTTGTGAAGCACCTCTCCCTCTAAGCGAAGTCATACATTTAGATGGTCCATGAAAACTTGCTTATACTAGATTTTGAAGACTTTGATTTGAAGGAACATCACAATAGTCTTTAAATACTACAGTTGTTGGCAGCCCCTCAAGTGGAAAGGAAAACCTTCCAATAAATCTACGTAACCACCTTTGAGGGTTTTCTATCCTTCAACCTTTTTTGTTTGCGGAGATGCCAGCTTCCCAGTAGCCTCTAGTGTTACGTTTACTTCAGGCGTATTAGGTTTACTTCAGATCCCAGCACTGCTGCTAATGACAGAAATGCCTTGAGAGACAGTCTCTCTCAGCTGCTCAGTCAGATGAGCAGACATTAAAAAAATACTATGCAAGATCAAAAAAAAAATATTTTTTCATCACTAATGATGCATGACATAAAGATATGAGCAGAGCATTATCACTCTCCTAAAAAGCTTTGCAAAAAGAATATGTTGAAAAACATGAAGTCCCATGATGAACACTAGAAATCTGAGTAATGCCACAATGCATGAGAAAAAAGAGGTTTTTTTGAAGATGGCAGAGAAGAGTGGATCAGAACACTTATTCAAAATGCAATTCAGTGATGAAAACTTAAAAGAGGAGGTTTAGATTTGGATGGAATAATAACTGTTTATACATGGAAAGCATTTCACTCATTGCACACAAGTTGTTTTATAATGCTATCAACATCAGTTACTGGTCTAACAACCTGCAGCGCATCATATATCAACTATAGTTTCAAATGAAAGTTAAATCTTGCCCTTTTCTGAAAAAATGTCTATTTTGGGCTTGGCACTCAGGTGGAAAAAGAAAAACAAAACTGAACCTAAAAGGCCTCAAAACATGTATATTTATTTGCTTATATTTTCTGTCAGCTGATGAGTTATGTGATGCACCTGAAACCTTATATTTGTTTCCAAAGAAGTCCATCTTAGCAGCAAAATAATGCTATACATGGTCCAAGTACTAACCTGTAAGGCTGCTTCTGCCTCTTCCAAAGCAGGCTTAGCAGCTTCCAGCTTCTCTTCAGCAATGGCTTTGTCAACTGAGATACTGTCTACAATAACTTGAGCTTTGTCTTTCACTTTCTGAACTTCACCCTTTATCTTCTCAGCAGCCTGTGCTTTTACAGTAACTTCTTTCAATACCTAGAACATGAGAAAACCCACATGCCAAATATTAAAGAAAACACCTAGTTGGAAGAATGTATTAATTTCTGTTGTAAAATTTTATCTATTGAATTCCAGAACTAGAAAACTCAAACAAGATTGCTTTTGCCCCTGTTATAAGTTTCTAAGACAGCTGTTTTCCAACACTTCCTCTTACTTGCTTAATCTTTTAAAAATAGAATAAATAAAAAGGAAAAAAAGAATAACAAACAGCAATACACTTTGAAGACTACACATACCATGTCAGCTTTTTCATTGGCAATTTGAAGTTCCTTTTCTTTTACCTCCAGCTCTCTGCTTAGTGCAGCTACTGACTCAGAGGCTTCTTTCAATTTTTCCAATCCAGTATTCACTCTGGAGTTGAAAAGCAAAATAAGAAGCATGTAATTCCCTATGTAATTTAACCTCCACTTTTCAAATTATACCATTAATAGAATAAATCCAATCAAGCAAAGATCAGGAGCAAAAGATGTTTCACACCAAAAATAAAACTTGGACAGTAACTTTCACACAAGAGTCTGATGTCTTCAGAATCAGAAAGTGAACAATAAAGATTAATATGAAGATCATCTGTGGTTTGAAATTTTACCCACTTTAACTCAAGTAGTATGCCTCTATCATTGCATAAAAATCCTATATGTTGGCTCCATATATGTCATCATCCCTGTTGAGCTCTAACCTGATACTCAAAGGACTGATTTCTATACAGCAGAAAGCATTTTCTGAATACTAGAATGCTGAGAAATATCTAAAAATCACTATTTCATGTTTGAAAATTTTATTGAAAAGGCTAATAGAATCAAAACACTGAAATTGAGAGCAACCATGAGTAACAGTAAAATAGCATGAGAAAACAGATAACACTTTTCACATTCAGCATTACAATGCCCCTTCAGGAGTCCTTTTTGTCTATCAGAAAGTGAGTCCTTACTTGGAACTTTTCAGACAAGTTTAAGTGGCTTATACAGAGGTTGGTATTGCAAAGACTAAGCAGCACTTGGACAACTAAACAAATACAGGAGAACAGATAAAGAGTAACACCTGCCAAAGCAATTCAGGCTAAGCAACTAAGGTTAAGTGAAACAAACTTACACACATGAACTAATCTAGTACATTTGAGGCATCAGAAGGTAGAAAACAAGACTTTCAGAATTGAGAAGACAGTTTTTCTTAACAGTGTTACCAAATGATACTAATTTGCTAAATGTTAATTTAAATTCTATTTGACTATTTCTGACATGAAGATAAATCTGCAAATAGACTTCATTAGTTTAATAAAGCATCTGAAAAGGAGAAAAGGTATATCAAAACCACTTTAATGATCTACAGGCAAAAAGCTCAGCAGTCTAAATTGGGCTCTATGATCACACCACCAAAAATGCCAAGGCTGTTACTTACACATTCTTATCAGGAGGATACAACTCCTGATACAAAGAAGACAAAAGTTATTCTCTGGTACAGTAAAAGCTACTGTGAATATATTATGAAATTACATGTAGATGTTTTATTTTATTAATGAAAAATACATGGAAAAAATTTATATTCACCTTTTTCCCACCACCTTTCTTTTTCATAAATCACTACTTTTTTTCCCCTGTCCAAAAATACAGTCTTTAACTTATATACCAAGAGCAACTATAATGTTTGATCAAGTTACACCTTTACAGCATTTTAGGAAATGAAAAAAGAAACCCTTTTGCTGTGCAAAGAGACAAGCCATGCATTGAAATGAGGCATATCAGAATATACCTATCTGGGGAAGAAAACTACAGAAAAACAGTAGTAAACTGAGCAGTTTACCTGTTTGCTAATGTATGCACTTCAGCATGCTTTTCTTTGTATGTGGTTTTATATCCTTGAATAAAGGACAGGTAGGATTTGGGAGTCACATGTGTAGAACGTCTGTATCTTTGAAAATAATCAGAACACTTGTCTGCCACTCCATCCTGGAATGAGCCCATACACTGCACAATTTCCCTCTTCGTATTAGCAGTGCAGTCCATATCAAATGAGGACAGGAAATGTTCAGATACTTAAGAAAGAAAAACATAAATGTAAGTAAATATTCAGGAAAACCTCTTAGCTTATAAACAAAGTAATATAAAACATGTCAGCATATATTATGTCTGCTTTCACCAAGCTTCTGAAAGCCCAGTTGTCTTTACTTTCCCGCCATCAGATTCTTGACATTATTCCACATTCTCAATAAAGTATAGACAAGGATCTGGTATTCTTTCACCTCCAAAGTGTGCAACTACTTTCTCTCTCTCAACCCGTTTAACTGCTAGCTACCAGGGATTGGGTGATCACAGCCTTCCTCTGTATGCCTGATCACAGGCACAGGCACTAATAAATTCTTTCTTTAGTAGTAATTTGCCACCTTTACTAATGCCTTTAAGCCATCTTCTAGGGCAATTTTCTTTCAAACTCTGTTTGAAGCCTTTCTTCCTTTAGAAATATTTCAACAGCTTAATACAGCAGGATTTAAAGAAGAAAAGAATCTATAGCAAATTTTAGAACCAAATAAGTGTCTTCTGCCTGTGTGCTGGCAATTCAAACGAGTTCATGACCATAGATCAGAGAATTAATATCTGCAAAGACAAAACTTACACCTACCTGCCACTAGAGCATCCTTCGGCCATTGGCTGAACCAATCTATAGTGCATCCAGAAATAAGAGCAGGGAACTTCAGAGCCCTATTACGGAATTTTTCACCTACTGGTGAAAAGCAAAGAACCACATGAAGGTTCTGACGAACTCTGGTCATGAAGTAGTCATACAGAACCTCACCGGTTGGAGGCTTACGTGAATGTTCCTTTCTGAAGACAGGTATGAGATCACTAATGATCTCATCTACTTCATCACGTGCAAATAAGTTTGACACCTTTGAGAAAGAGGAAGATTTTTTTCATGCTTTATGAGATGATCCAAAATAGAGTATATAGCATAAGGTTCATTTAACACATAGCATTTCAGGAAGGGGCATACATTTCAGACACTGAAGTTATTAGGGCCCTTCCCACGCCCTTAAGATATTTGACTGAAGTGATTCCATTAAAAACACTGAAATCTAACTTGCTGTAAATGTAAAACCTGCTACCCTGAGTGAAACAAAAATAAAAACAAACAAAAAAAAACCCAAAACAAAACAAAGAATCCATATACAATGGTTTTGCTTTCTTCTTTTCTAATAACTAGTAGAAATTACTCTGAAACACACCACTGACATAATAAATAAACAAACAAATAGAAATTATAAAAGCCGTCCCACCCATTCTGGACATAAACTTACCATACAAAACTTAATTGTACATTAATGAAATATTTAATTTAACAGACAATTTTATCTTTTTTTTTAAGCTATTCTCATGTCACTGACAGCTTGTCAACACATTTAAAAGGGTCTGACCTTGACAATTTCTCTGTATAGAATGATGATGCTCATTCTTAATTTTACAATAGCTTTGTCTCAACCCTAACCTAATATAATGGATCAAGTCCACCTTTTATAATACTGCAATGATGAAAAGCACTGGTGTTTTAATTTGTGAAAGTCTGCCCCTTGAGATATAAGAGAATATTCAAATAAATTTGGTTATTTTACTTCAGAATTATAAAATTTCAAAAGCAGAAAAATGATCATGAGAAGGCATCTTACCTCTCCTGATGATAAAACATTGTTCAGGTATTCCAAGAAAGACTCATCTTTGATCTCATTGTCTGTAAAAAGAAAACAGATGCCTTTGCCTTGCAGTCCTGCTGTTCTGTACAAAAGTTTCAGATCTTCCATCAAGTTTAAACTGTTGTACGATCTACAAAAAAGGACAGTTTTGTTAACATTCATTCCTTTTTAAAAGGGTTTCTACTTAAAGGAAAAAGAACAAGCAAATTTAAATAAGAAACAATCTCTCGGAATGTAGTGCAAAATGGTGCCAAAGTCCAGGAATTTTAATTTAGCCACCAAAAAAGCCAAAACCAACAACAAAAAATCCACCCCAAATCTGAAGTCTTATCATGCTATTTATTTCTCTTTTCCCAGAAAAATTGAAAACACGGGTATTGTCTCACAGGATTTTGTCAAGTGCTGGGTGCAATAAGATACTTTGGATTTTATTGACTGATTAAAAAACTCAAAACTAGTTGGCCCTTTCTGTGAAAGTCATCAGTTTTATAACAAGGAAAGCAGCAGTAGAGATAGAAAAAAAACATAAAAAATATTAGACAAGGTGTGGTGGGTTTACTTTGGTGTCTGCATAGTTGTTTCTTTCACATATTCTCACTCTTATCTTCCAGCTGTTGTTCCTCAGCAGGTTTTTTTCTCCTTCTTAACATGTTACCCCAGAGGCACTACCACCATCACTGATAGGCTCAGCCTTGGCTAGCACTGGGTCCATCTCGTGGCCAGCTGGCATTGGCTCTATCAGACATGGGGAAAGCTTCTGGCAGCTTCTCACAGAATCCACCCCTGTTGCCAGGCTGCTACCAAAACCTTGCCATGCAAATTCAATACACCTTGTAACACTGGGATGATCTCTCTGGCTGCATAAAGGACTGCAATAAAAGCTGAAGTTTCTAGGTTGCCCACTGGGAATTAAAACAGAGAAGTGGTTGCACGCAACTTCATTAAGAGTTTCTTGTGAAACCACAATGATGTCATGGATGACCTGAAATATCGAAAAGTGTATTGCAACTGCTCATTACTAGAGAAGAGCTCAGGAAATAAATACATCAGTTTTACAATATTTTTCTGGATGATTAAGAAGATAATTTTTATTCATTTCAGGAAACATACCATAATCACCAAGATAAGGTTCCATACATGTATTTATAAATAAGACATTTCAAATTCAAAGACACCCCTAAAATGAGAAATGGACACATAAAAGACACAAATATTCTATTCCCTCTTGTTTCAGCTGCAGGGGGAAATAATGATTGGAAGAGTTATTAATTTAATTACTTAAAATTAGACAAAAGTACTAACCTGAAAAAAACATTCTTCAAGTTATACACATTGAGTTAGCAGTATGACTATTATCTACTTTGGTGAACTAAATGAAACCATTTAAAATCTGACAACTATTATCTCTAAGAACTCACCAATTTACAGAGGGAAAATAAAACATCTATCCAAAAAGGATTCAAAACTTTTCCCAGAGGCATTTTGGCGCAAGTTATTAGATGTGTTTCAGATAAATACTTAAGGTTAGAAAAGTACAGAGTAAACTCCTGTCAATCAGATGGGATTCTGATCACACTTCTACACTTGCTTGTTGACCCTGGAGAACTCCACCTTGAGAACTTCAAGCGGTTTGCAAGGCAGGATTATGTTTTATCAGTACCTTTGATGAGTCTTTCCTAAAATCATGTTTACTCAAATCTTTACTCAGTCTATTCTTCGTGATAGCTTCTTTAATTCACCTGGTGCACACATCAGATTTACAAGCTTTCAGGTGCAAGAGTTCCCCATATCTTTTGTGGACTTTATTTTTTTCATGGGCTTTATATAGATCCTTAGGTGGCAAGGCAACTTTAAGTAGAAAGCTGCACACCACTTCAATATTTCACCCTCTAGTGGTTTTGTAAGTCTTTGTGAATGATATCCGACAATTTGTTACTGCTTCTTTTGTGAACTGTACTGCAATGTCTCCTGAAGTCATCCTTATTTCTCACAAGATCCTCACCAAAAGGCATTCCTACGTGTGAATCTACAATTTCTGCTGCAGCCAACACTGCTGCAAAATAATTAAAATAATTTAGCTTCTCTATGATGACACCTTATTTGAGTGCTGAAAACATTTTCTGAAGATTGACTTGTCCTACAGACACTTTGGGAGGCACTCATTCTAAAATACTCAGAGAAGGAGTTATAATTTATTTTTTATATCTTCACTGAGATATTCCACAAGAAACCGCATTGGGTTGAACAATATTAAATAGGGCAAGATATACTTGGAAAAGACTGCCAAAATACTGACATATACATGAGACCTGCCAAATTAATGGGCAGGGATGAGGATTCCACCTCCTCACACAGGCATTATTTCAAATATTACAAGATAAACTCATAAAGGCATTATGGATAGATATCACCTACAAATCCTCTCAGTACAGTTTAGTGTACTGTATAAAGACAGTAAAGATAACTTGACACTGCCAATAGTCCTTCCCATTCTGTGAAACACACAAAACAGTTTATTATTCCAAAGATGGTAATAGCTCAGATTTAATGCAGAAAATCATAGAATCATAGAATGGTTCTATAATTTTAAATCAGGCAAATCTAGTAAGTCTCAAAGGATTTTCATGTCTTTCCACTCTAGGCAACACTGCTCAGCCTACATTAGCTTGTTCTTTCTCCTACTGCAGAGACGGGAAGCCCGTTTCATTTATAGGAAGAATTCACACACAAAGTACTTATTTACTTACATTTTGATTAACGCTCACCTTGTTAACATTATCTGGAAAGTATCATAGCCAGCTATGAAAGATGCCAGTCTTGTCAAGCTCTGCTTTCCTGAGCCACCAACTCCAACTAATAGAGCGTTTCCACAAGGAGTGCGAATCACACGAGAAATCTGTGTAAGATAACAGTCATTTATTGCTACAATGCATAAAAATTACACACCTAAAAATCCTATGCTACTGCAGTGATATATTTATATTAGAAATGTAGAACAAATTAAATTTTTTAGGTATAATTAAGGGAATTTATGTTATTATTAATATATTCTCTGGACATTTCTGCTTTGCAATATTTTCTGTAAACCTTCCAATAGCATAGCAACCACTTGATATCATCCCTGTGACCTTTCGATTAACAATAGAATTGCATCTCACATTTCCACAAAGCATAAGTAAATCTCAACTGTGATTTGTTAGTGATGTGCTATCACAGCATGACAGATTATTAAAATTCGGAAGGAAATAACTTTCCCAACACCATACTCTCTGGACAGATTTAGTAAGACTCATTTCTCCAGATCTCTTCATTGTGACCAGGAAGACAAGTTGTCCCAAGCATCTCAAATTCAGGACAAACAGTCTCCAGTACTCTCTACAACAGGTAATAATACTGCCTTTATAATCAAATTTTTAAGCTTCTAGTTTTCTTGATTATAAAAATGTACAATATCAGTATGAATATTTGATAACGGCGGAACATCTCTCAGGTAAATCTCCCTTTCTTTTCCATTTTGTTATTTCTTTTAAAGGAAAAGGCAGTAGTTACCTGCTACTCCACATTTCAATTCAGAACAGTTCAATGTAAACAAAAAGACTCTTTGCAACTGAGAGCAAAAAAAATTCAGCACTGTGAACTGCGTGCAGCACCTGTCCCACTGTCCACAGACAAAACAATGCCAAGAAATCTGGAAACAGCTAGATGTTGTTACGTGATGCTGAGAAAATATGCCTTTAAGCACAGGAGACAAACTTGCTCCATACCACATCAGTTGCACATGGACAGGTACTCATAACACACAGAAGAGCCTACATTAATTTCCAGAACAGCATGGAGCCACTTGACCCTCAAAGGCAAGGTAATACCAACCAGCTGGTTAACAGCTGGTCTCTTTTGCACAAGCAATGACACAGAGTATTGGCTCCTGTTCTTTTTATTATCTTGAACATCTGGTGCCCCCAGAATTACATCATGCCTATAAACAGCCTGGGATACCGATTTAGTTGCCTTTCCTCTAATGTACTTTTTTTCAAGTTCATAAAAATAGTCATGCCAAATTCTGCAGCTTTAAACCCATATATCTTTCATATTGAGGACAATGCACTTGTTATTTTTCATAACTTAATGTTTTATAAGCAAAAATAAAATCAAGTATGAAGGTTTACTCTAAGCATACTTCGCATTTAATCAGAGAAAAAAAATAGATTTGCACACCACCCATGGAATATTGCTGATCACCTCAATTATGCCTACTAGATGTTGCCAAGCAGAGTAAATAGGAAGTTTTAGCTTTATTCTTTGTGTAAGATATTTCTTAGCTTTAAAAATTTTGCTAAAGAAAACCATAAGATAACATGACCCATTTTGTGGGGAAGACCTTCAAGGAAAGGGACTAATTTTGTAAAATTGCAAGTATCCATACCCAAGATTTTGAAAACTGAAGATGTAATATGTTTGTTAGCTATAATTAAATTTTAATTGCTTTAATATTTATTATATTGTTAGGAATGTACAATCCAATATGCAGTTCTTAATAATTTATGATAAGCAACACAGCTAAGAAAATTGGGGCTGTTCAGCCTGGAGAAGAGAAGGCTGTGTGGAGACCTTATAGCAGCCTTCCAATATCTGAAGGGGCCTACAATGACGCTGGAGAGGGACTCTTCGTCAGGGACTGTAGTGATAGGGCAAGGGATAATGGGTTCAAACTTAGACAGGGGAAGTTCAGGTTAGACATAAGGAAGAAGTTCTTTACTGTGAGGATGGTGAGGCACTGGAACAGGTTGCCCAAATAGGCGGTAAATGCTCCATCTCTGGCAGTGTTCAAGGCCAGGTTGGACACAGCTTTGGGCGACATAGTCTAGTGTGAGGCATCCCTGCCCATGGCAGGGAGGTTGAAACCAGATGATCTTTAAGGTCCCTTCTAACCCAAACCATTCTGAGTCTATGGTAATGTCATGGTGTAACTGAGAAACAATAGTTATAAAAAACAAAAAAAAAGCTTCTCCTTTGTATGAAGCCTATTCTGTGTTGGCAATCATATCAAGCTTTGCTGTGCTAAAAATGACGATCAACTCCAGTCCACATTCAAATGAATTTTAAAGTAAGTAAGCGTAGGGTGTATCTACAAAGGAAATATGGACTACATTTTTTTCTACTTAGCTGTGCCTACTGCTTCATAAGAAACCAACTGTGTCCTAACTTGAATTTCATTTGACTCATGCCAAAGAGAGAAAGGGCTCTCAGAAGAATTAAGAAGAAAGGTTTAAATAGAGTTAGAATATTTAGGACCATGATCCCACCAGATATAAAAGATAGATATAAAAGAATAGTTCCATCCAGTGCATTTTCAGAAAAGTTGAGTTTTAGTTAGAGTGACAGAAAAAATTTCTTAGCAATAAATAACTTGCTTCAGTTTTAGAAGTACTTTATCTTGATTCGTGCTTACCACCACTCATAGGTGATGAGAGCAAGTGAACAACAACAACAATGGCAATCTAGTAACACTGTACCTTGACTAAATGAATCATAGCATCCTCAAAGAAAACCATGTCCATTCCAGCACCACGGACATTCCCATTGTATGCTTGCAAAAACTTATTTAAACAATTCCGCAGCTGATGAAAGGAATAAATCGGCTCATAGATTTTGGGAATATCTAAATTAAATTCCTCTGCTTTTTCACCTACAACAAAAAGCAAGTAGTAAAACCTTAGTAGTTTAAATGATTGACAAAGGCTCAATGTGGGAATGAGTAAGTGAAGGCAATTAGAATTCTCTTTAACCTCCCAGAACGAGAATTATTATAAATAATATTACATATTAGATGTACATATGAGAGTGCTGCCTATACCCTGCCTGCAAGGAATGGCAAGTTGAGCTGCTTAATTCTCACAGACAAAACCAGCAAAAACTAAGGCGTCTTCTTTCTCTACATCTGAAATTTGAATGATGAAAAACTGAAATTAACTTAAATGCTAGAATCAAACGTAGCACCAGAGAATGAAGGTAAATAAATATTGAAGTTAAAAAAGCTTATAAAGGAAAAACACTCTAAGTTGATTAAACGATTTAGCTAGTGGGGGAAAAAAAAATTACTACCAAAATTAAGCTTACCTTATAAAAAAAAAAAAAAAAAAAATCACCACAAAAAAAAAAGGGTATATTCATTGTGAAAAGGCATACATTTGCTTCAGCAAATTATCTGAAAGCCACAAGGAGCTGTCAAATCCTCCCCAGCCAAAGGAAAGTAGGAAATAGTACCCCTGTCTCATCTTTCCATTCATAAGCATTAGCCATGCTTAAAGCACACCACTGAGAAGAGTCCGGCTCTGTCTTTCTTTGTACCCTTCCTTTGTATTTATACATCTTGAGATCTCCCTGGCCTTCTCTTCTTCAGACCTAACAGTCCCAAGTGTCTCAGCCTTTCCTCATACAAGAGTCCTTTAGTCATCTTTTCAGCCCCTCGTCGGACTCTTTTCAGTTTGTCCATGTCTGTCTTGTGCTGGAGGGCACAGACCTGGACACAGCACTCCAGATGTGGCCTCGCCAGGCTAAGGATCACTTCCCTCAACATGCTGGCAACATTCTAATGCAGCCCAGGATGCCACTAGCCTTTTTTTCCCTCCAAGGGTACATTAGTGGCTTATGTATAATTTGATGTCCACCAGCATCCCCAGGTCCTTCTCGGCAGAACTGCTTTCCAGATGGGTGACCACCAGTATATACTGGTGCATGGGATTTGCACCTCCCACTGTTGAACCTTACAAGATTCTTGTAAAGGTCCCTCGTAATGGCAGCACAACCTCTGGCATATCATCCAGAGTTTTAGATGTTTTGTGTCATCTGGGAACTTGCTGAGGGTATGCTCTGCCCGTTATCCAGATCAATAATGAAGATGTTGAAGATGACTGGACTCAGTATTAACCCCTGGGGTACACCACAGGTTTCTGGCCTTCTACTAGGCTTTCTTCCAGTCTCTGGGCTCAGCCACTCAGCCAGTTTTCAATCCATCTCACTGCTCATACAGCCCATATATCATCAGCAAATAACTGACGGACTTCACTGGAAGAGTATCAAAAGCAGACATCATGGTGGTTTTTTATTGGTTGGTTGATTGGCTTGGGTTTCCTCAAAAAATTGGCAGACACAGTATAATTCCTCTATATGCAGCATCTATACGCTGCAGGATTTATTTTTCCAGTTATGAGTTACCATAGGTCACTCATTACTAACAATCAGCCTTGCTAAGCCTCTTCTTAGTTACCAAATAAATATATTAATCACAGTATTATTTCTAACTGGTGGAATTAAAATAAATTAAGTAATTCCAATAAAATAAACATTTCCCTAATTCTTAGTAAAGCATTGGAAGTCAGGGGAAATGGAAGTAAAAGTAGAAAAAAAGCAGGAAAAAAGCAAGGAAACTGTATTGTATTTAGAATAATATCTGTAACATTTTTTTCATTTTATTTTTTTTTCTCCATTTCCTTCTTGCGTATTTTGCATTTACAAATTAGCAGTGGTCCAAAAAATAACCCCAAAACAAAAAAACAAACAAAAAAACCGTACCAAAACCCAAAACATTTCTATAAATGGGGGGGGCTTTACTACAGAACAACCAAACCTCTCCAAATAAATTGATATTTAGTTCTCACTCAGTTGTCTTTTATATTGCATTCCATGTATTCCTGAAGTCACCTTAATTTTAGAATTCTCTAGCTCTGTATTGTTTCTGCATATATGAAAACCCTTTTAGACGAAGACCTAACGAAATTAACCAACTTCTTATCTTAATCTGCAAAACCACTGGTTAAAGAAGAGGAGTATTCAGGGTGCAAGTAAGTTTCTTACAAGTTGAATGAGACACTTAAACAACTCACCTACAGATAGAGAACTAATAAGGATTACAGCAAGGAGTTAAATTGTAGTGATGTTTTTATAGTTTCAAACAATTTAAGAATTATATCAGCTTAATCTTATTCCTGCAGTTTTATTGTTAATGTTAAAAGACAGCATGATCAAGTACCAAACCCAAGAAAGGATATTTACATTATTTACAGAGGCAGCTAGTGTAGTATATTATTTTAAACTCTTCTCTAGTCTCGAGATTCAGAATCAAAAGCATTAAATAACAATGACAAAACTGATAAAAAACACTTTTGAACACTTTGGTGTTCTTGAGAACTCTAGCACCACTAACAATTTCTGTGAAGCTAAGATCTAAAAGTTGATGTTTGAGGTACATAGTTTCAAGTCTTCGTGTATTTATCTCAGGCACAAATATGTTATTACTGTACAACCCAGAGACAGAGGGAATATATGTAAACGTATTACTAACTTGAGCATAAGATTATTTGAAATTGATGTCAGATGTAATTTTTTTATATATTTAAGAGCTCAGAAATCCAGTTCCTGTTCTTTCACTTCTATAATAATAGGCAATAATGAATTCCATTAAATGGACAATTAAAACAAAATAACACTTGTTATTCTTTTCACTTATAGCCAAAACAGGAAGGGGTTCTCAAGGCTCTGACAAACATATTGAGGACAAAACATACCGTTTCTAAATGAGGGTTAGATAAAGTTTCATGCTAAAAGGCACATTACACAGCAGGTACATTTAAAGTGTAATCAAGAAACAAGTTATTTTGAGAAATACATGCTTCTTTGTGCACTTATCTTTCAGTTCGAAATAATGGTTTCTAATGTGCATTCAAATTTTCACATTAAAAGTCACTCTTCACTCTCTCAGTATGTATTCTGATTTATATTCCAGTCCACTCCACACAGCTGCAGTTTAGTAAGTTATTTAAGGATCTATTTTACTCCTTTCTCACACCACTTTGCTTTTTGCTTCTATTTTATTCCTTCCAATCAAACATTTCCTACCCTTTACTTTCCTTTGTCACTGCCTTCTGACTACTGCAATTATCCAAGAAGATATTAAATAACGTTTGACCACTCATGCCAACCTTTTATTGCCTCCACTATCCACCATTACAGTGACATGAATACAGATAATTGAATCATCCAATAGCTTAGATTAATGACCTTCCCCAAACCTAAAGAATCATTTTCTGTTCTTTTTCATCAACTAACGAATATTCCCAGGTCATTTAGCAAGGCTAGTGACACAGTGTTTTTATTTAAAAGATGCAAAGACATTGTAAGCCATATGGGTAATTCAAGAGGTTTTACTAACATTCAGGAGATTTTGAAATAATACTCATGTGTTATAAAATCATGTATCAGGTATTTCCTAAGTACTGGATTAGCCCAGAGCCAGCATTTTTCTACCAGGTTTCCAGGGGATGGTGGCTAGAGTGCTATTTTTCATCTAGTACCACTTCCGATAATTCATACCACACTCTTTCATCATTTCAGAATAATTTAGAATTTTGCTCACTATTTGGCAGTTCTTTCTATCTACCACATTGATGGAAATGAAAGCAAGGTTCCCTGATACAGGTAACCTGGATATAAATATGGACTTAAGAATCCCATGAATATAAATATGCGCCTCAGCTGGTAACATAGACTACCTTCAAAGTCACTGGACGGAACAGTCACCCTTAATGCATAAACTTACTAGGCATTTTTGAAGACATATTTCTATTAGTGTCTTTTTTATCATATCCCCTTCCCTATTCTTGACATCTCCATGGTTATCATAGCCCAACTTTACCAGTTCTTTCGGGGGCATCCCTTAAGAAGTCAACAAAGAATGCATCAATTTCAGAATCCAGCAATGCTTTTGTTTCTTCAAACTCCTCCTCAATGAGTTTTACCACAGCTGCATCAAACCAGTTTACATCTTCCGAAGTTGTAAAACGATCAGCAATAACACATTTACATTCATGCTTCCACAGTTTTATCAGCACCTATATATATATTAAAAAAAAAATTCAGCCAGAAATTTTTTATTTATTTTAAAATCATACTAATACTAGAAAAGAAACTGTAGTATGTTGGGGTTTATTCAGGAGAGATATCTTGAGCTTCTCATTCTGCCCAACAGTATTTTAAGCTTACTTTCAGCTAATGTGCAAGAAGCCTTAATCTAGCATTGTGGACTGGAGTGTATTTACCAAATTAAGATTTTACTTCCCTAGCTCTAAATCCGTATCCATACTTATTAACACATATTTAAGCACTTCTAAACCACTTTTTTAACTGGTCATTAAGTAGAAGTTAGGTAAAATCATAGCATGAATAATTTCATCCCAAACATAGATGTCAGTCCCAATAGTATACCCAAAGTAGTTAGAGAGAAAAAAAAATAGAAAAAAAAAGAAATGCATAAGTGTTCATATTATTCCTTCTCCACTTTCAATATACCTTTAAAGTCCTTTGGTTTGGTCATAGGATGGAGAAGGAAAACCTGCCAGGTTCTTAATCCTGGCAGCAGTGGTTTTAATCCCACTCTATTACCACACAGTAGCAGAAAAATTTCCAAGTACTCCTTAAAGGCCTTTTGTTTGAACTTTAAGCACTTTGTACAAATGACACATACTATGTCAAGTTTCAGAACTGATATGTAAATTTATACAATAAAAATTTGAGGAATTGGAATAAAATTAATTTAGAATATGTACACAATCGTCTTAATGCTGAATATTTTTAGCTTCAGAAATAAAAATCAATTCTAAAATACAAATTTTAGATGTAGTAGACTTCAGGAGCTTATTCAGCAACAGGAGAAGTACATTAAGCAGGAAGTGATTATATAACCCAAATGTATAAAAAATTTACCATCATTACCATAAATATTGCTTTTCCAGCACTTCATGTTTCAGTGCTCAAAACACTAAGTGACTTTTCCTTAAAACAATTAAAAGACAAATGATGTATAAAATGTTGAGTTTTTCTGGAAGAAAGGTGGATTATGGAAAAAAAAAAAGAACAAAAAAAAAAGAGGAATCACTATGACTCATTACGACGACTTCCTTTTAAGCTGTAAGCCAGAAATCATTTGTTAGACAGCTATTAGGCAGTGACTGAAAGCCTCCAGACACCAGTGGAGAGAGAGGAACTTTTAATCAATATATACATATTTTCATTGTGTTAAAATAAGTTCACTGCTTCTCTTTTTTTTTTTTCTCTTGCTTCTTTTAAACAAACTGGCATTTGTCAGTAATAGAGTGAGCAGATAAAAGAAAACCCCCTTCTATCAAAAGAAGCAATTTTTTGTTATATTTATGAAACAAAGTTGTTGTTTCAGTTGGCACTGGAAGTTGAACTAAAACTTTACCTCAACTGTAAAGTTGAACTTTACCTCAAAACAATCTGATAAACTTTTTTAACCAGAAATGCCAACAAGACAGACTCTTCAACCTCTTTGCTACACTAATTATACACTAATTATAACAAAACCACTAATGTGCTGCACTTACTTTTGGTTCATTGATCACTTCTGATGTAGTATTCAGCATTCCTTGCCAAATCCTTGAGAGGTCTCGAAGGTTGAAGACATAATGGAACTTGGCTGGTGTGGGCAACATTTTTAGCTTGGTAATCTGCCACAGCCTGCGTGTCAGCGGAACCAATTTGGCTACAGTTTTACTCACATCTTCTGAAAATCCCCGCTCACTACAATAATGCCCTTGTCCAATTACACCTGCAGGGAAAAAAAAAATTGCCAATTGAAAGATTTTTCTAAGACACACTAATGCCATACCAAAAACAACAATCTTCTTAAATTTCTTTTGCCTTTTTAATCCCAAACCCTTTTCTAATTTGTTGAAATGGCTTTTCAGTCTTTATTCAAATCTTGATTCACCTGATCTTAACACCATTCTGCTACCAGCTCACTGAGTATTTATCTCTTAATTAATTATCTGTTAAAAATTTTCTTTTTTTTTCCCTATCAAATATCTTCCCCAGCCTTTGAATAACTAATCATTTCTCTGAGACCAATGATGCTGTCTTTTGTGAAAGTCTAGTCATTAGTTACTCATTCTTAGCACCGGTAGAACCTTAGCAACTCCACAGCATCATCACTAAAAGAAGGAATGGCCTTCATGCCACTATTCCTAACACATAGCATACCAACACATTCAAAGATGCAACTGGACCTGGAAAACTTACAGATTGATGAAGTTGCAGGGGGGTAGTGATTACTGAAGGAAAATATGCTGGGAAGAAAATCAGAGGGGTATTAAGCCTCAACTTTAATCATAATGTTTATAAACAGAGGGATAAAGAAAAATCAGCTACCATTTTCAAAAATGGGATGGATGCGAAGCTAAGTTTTCTTTACCAAAAATTTTGTCAATGGACGAATTAGAAGGAAGAGTACAGTTGAATACAGAAAATTGTCTCTTGAGCCTCTGTGGAATGTCATTGCGACCTCCCCCAGGATGGATCATGGCAGCCAAAAACTGAATGTCCACAATGTTGGTAAATTCACCAGGCTTTTCCAGGTTATACAGTCCTTTCTGTTCCATCAGCTGCCTAACTATCTCATTAGTGACCTGTAAAATAATTAGTTATTATAGAACAGAATATTATACACACAACTAAATGAAACACAAAAGACTCTTATGTACTTGAAAGACCTAATAAAGTCTGTAACATTATTTTCTCACTCAAATTCCTGCTTGTTTCCTTCAGGTGCTGCATGATTTCCACTACTGTTGTATTGGAAATACTTCTTCCTTTTAACACAAATCTTCCAGGTGTTCTAATCAAGCTCAAGATGATTCAACTTCAGTAGTTGCATTTGCTACCAAATATTTTGATGAAATTTCCATGTTTAACAATCACAAACATGGTTTTTCAAGCTGCAAACATAGAATTATTTCTGTACAATTCTATAGAATTACTTTCATAAAATCACTACTAATTCAATTATTGTCCACACAACCAGTTTGCTATCAAAATTTCTGTGCCAAAGGGGGTTTTTTCTATTATTTTTTTTATTATTATTAAAAAATGAGTGTTAGTTAAAAACATTGTTAAAATTATACAGGCTTGTTTTAAGGACCACTCAAACTGCTTCTTGTAGTCAGTATATTTATTTTAAATCAATTCAGGACAATATAAAACTACATAGGTTCTTTTAAAAGCTTTAAAAATTAAGCACTACATATCAAACTTACCCCCTACTGCCTGAGAGAAAAGAGAAGCCATTTTTAAAGTGTAGCAAGGAAAGAAAGAAAATAAGAAAATATCTTTTGCCTTCTTTTTTTCTTTCTTACAAACTAACCTGATCTCCCCATTCATTTATTATGGGCATATTCACATCATCAATGAAGACTGTCATCTTTTTGCCTGCAGGCGGACCATAAGTTGTGCCCATGCGCTTGTCCACATAACTTTCTATTATACGCTGTTAAAAAGCAATTATTGGACAGTTAACAAGCAGCCCTTCCTTTCATAAAAGATTAAAACATTTAAACATATTGATGGTTTTGTTACACAGAATTTTACTAAGGAAGGTTTAGACAACACATCTGCTGCAGTTAATTGCACTAGTTCAACTAGAGTGCCTGAAATATCACACTATACAGCATTAGGTTGGTATCAGATAGAACAAATGTCTAATGTAGTTGTCTAACAGTTTCATAAATTTGATACCATTTCAAGTTTTTCTTTCATTTTATTATCTGAAGAATTGATAATTACCAGCAATAAAGATTAAACTAATAATCTGTCAGTGCTGAAATATGTGATTCTTGAAGACCTTTACAGCATATACCAATGTACTTCATAAAAGCATGCAGTGATAAGTAAACTCACAATCATAAATAGACTTGAGGAAATAACTTTACTCAATAGCAGGCTTACCACCACTTTTCTTCCCATCATCTTTCCATTACTCCGTTTTTCTTAAGGTCCACATTTTATGTATTCTATACAAGTGAAAGCTCACTTAACCATGCGTTGTTATTCATTAGTGCAAATGTAAATATCTGCATTCTTACACTGTGCTTAGGCTCCTGCACAGCAGCCTGGAAAGCCTTCTTACACAAGTGGCATCAGTTAGATCAAGACTTTAGAAAGTCAGAGTAATTTAAATGCGCATGTGTAGTAACAGACAATGCTTCAGTTTAGATTGTTGCCAGAGACTTGATTGTTAGACTTGCACATCTATTTCAGATTTCTTGATCATCAACAGACTATCATCTATCATCAATAAACTTGACATATATTTTATAAAAATAGATGTACTAACACTAGCTTTTGTTTCTATAGTCCATTCGATAGAAGGAAAATCATTAAGTAAAATAAGACCAAAATTACATGCTCAGATATTTAACATGTTAACAGTTTCTACTATGCTATAGAGCCAGGTGATAGATGATGCATCGAGCCAATAGACAGCACTTCTGATTATAGCATAGACAGTTCATTGCCTTGGCATACCAAACAGCATTAAAAATATTTCCCATATATATTGCCATCAGGATAAAAAACTTGAAATAGCTCAAACTAGCTCTGCAGAAATTTGGATAGGCAGTACTGTTCAGGATTTAAGAATTCATAGTTCTATTTAGAGCAGCTACACTGCATATGTTACTTTTTTAATGAGTAATTTACTGAAATTTAAATTGCAGACAGCACACAGTTGACAGATTGTTGTGGGTAGCACTTATTTTACTCAGGGCTTCTAGAGAAATCTGAGGGAAGTCACCAACAGCTCTACCCAGTTAGTGAGAATTGATACTTTTGACATAAAAACATTAAATGTGATGAAGTAAATAATATGCATAGTATTGTACTAATCCAAGAACAGCTCAATAACCTCCAAAGAAGTTGAAGGGAACATGGTTTTTACACAAGTCTTAAATCATGTTTTAGGACACTTAGTCCTTTTGAGCAGGTGCTTTTTTATTTCTGTACTCATTTTCAATTAAATAAACCACTTTCAGAAGCATCCTCCTGGCAAATTCTCAGAACAATGCTTGAATCCAGTCACAATGTATTAGAAGGTGAATGATTACTATACCTGGAAGATTAACGGAGTAGTTGCAGATGAAAAATTCAAACTCTTAGCCATGTGGTTTTCAGGGTTATATTTTGACATAAAACCTTTAATGATAACAGTCTTTGCAGTTCCTTGCTCACCAATTAGTAGGACAGCCTAGACAAAGACAATATTGAAATAAGACAAAACACAAGAGCTGGGTGTCTTGGCAAAGCCTCAGAAATCCCATTTAGCTTTTAAATTGAAATGAAACTAGAAAAGTTATGTAAAGTGAATTCTCAACAAGAGACATGTGGAAGCAAAACAGTTAATGTCTTGTAGGCTTTTGCAGACTACAAGTTAAAAATATTTGCAGTTAACGGTCATGTCAGTCAACACAATTTAACAGAGCAATGGATTATTATAAAAGGAGTTGAGTGTTTGGAAAAGCATGTACTGTCTAGAGCCTTCAATTTCTTTTGCTCTTGTTATTTACCATATCCTGCTTATCCATCAAAGTTTTGGTGCATAGGTTGCATAACCTAAAGGTTCATAAGCTCTGTAACTGCCCCATGTGGGCAGAGTTCATATCAGCAGAGTCTGGCACTCTGCTGCCCTGCGTGTAGTCCCCTCTCCAACAGCTACATGAAAATATTGCTTCACTTCTGATCTGATCTCAGCTGCAATTATGGTTATTTCCACTACAAAAAGAATGGGTGAGAGGAAGACAACAAAGTCTGGAAGCAGTGAGTATTCAAGGGTTCAAGCATATTTACATGAATGTGGCTCTTGGAATCGCCATTCTCTCTTTAAAAAATTATTCCTCCTATTCAGTAATCTAATACTTCTAATTCAAAAGCCTTATCAAAAACTGTTAGCACTATTTAGATGTGAAATATAGAAGTACCTTGCCCTGTTTCTCAATGGTTTTGATAAGGAAATCTGTTCTCACGTTGTCAACATTAGGCACAAGTATAGAGCCATACTCTGGAGTGCTGCTACTGGGATATACATACTCTTCAACACATGTATTCCAGTGCACCCATTTACCTAATAAGAAAGAAATGAAGTAAATGTTTTAGAAATACAAGGCATCATCGTTTCTTTTATTTTCCACTGAGTTGACTCATCTGTTAGTGCCTCTGTCTCACATACAGTAATCCCACTCTAAATTCAGACCAATATTATAGAACTGTATAATCAAAGAATCTCTCAAGTTAAGGCTTACTCCTCTTTCCTACATAAATTATGACAAGCACAAGGCTTGTCTATTTTCATTCACTTGACAATTCATCCACGCAAAGTCCATGAAGCTTCCTGTAGCAATATATCCACATTCTGATTTCTTATAGGAAACAGGGAAAAAGCTCCATACACCGTCATCAGTAAAGTGTAACTGTAAAACAATACTTGCTAAGGAACACAAAAGAAGTTAAACTACAAAAAACTTCTAAATTAATTCTCTAAAAGAAACACAATTTTAACATTAGTTTTAAGCTTCACCCCCTACCACCCATATGGGTTACTAACCGTCAGATGCCACATAATAATCAAACATGGTATCTTCACTGCCTTCTGGAATACAGGGAAGATCAAGTTTTACTGTTGCATGTTTTTGAAGCCAGTGCTCCATTTTGCATCTGTCTTCCAGTTCTAGCAATGCTCCTACACTCCACATAAGAGAGAAGATATACAGCCTTTCCAAGTATTTTGGAGTCAGTTCCCCTCCTTGCTCCTGAAGGATTAAGGTTTTTATTTTCAATTGCCTGAAAATTCTATTTCGTAATCAAAGTAACAATAGGTTAAAAGCCTTTGGTCATGTTTAAATTTACAGATGTCTTTGTCAATAAACAGACTAAACCAATACCAAGTCGATCACAAAACATAGAAAAGCACCCTGTAAATAGCACTTTTAACCACCCATTACAGCATTCGATCTGTTTAAATTCTAGTTTATAATCTGATAACAATCCACCACAAAAAACAAAACCTGAAGGAAAGATGCAATCTGACACATGCTACAGGTCAGTGCTTAACATCAAAATCAAATGTGAAAGAAGGCACATTGTAGCTATTGCTTTCTAAAGAAAAAGAATTCCTCACTAACCTGCATCTTCATTAATATTCCAAGTTGTCAAAGAATCTCCTCTCTACATAACCTTATGGCTTAAAATCATCTCCATTAGATTAAGTAAACACAGAAAAAAATCCACGCTACCTTAGGTGGGATAAGACCCTGCAGCATATTAATGCTCTGCATAATCACAAAGGCTTCCAACATTTCAGTCTTGTATTGCAGACACTGAATGCTGAAGCGGTACAACTCTGGGAATGATGAAGAATACAGCTGACGTAGAATTTCAGCTTCTTGGAATGAGCGTCTTTTCAAAAATCCCTGTCACAAAGCATGGTGAGAAAATAAATCTAGTTCCCAATGCAAGTCTCAGTAAATTCAACTCTAGTGACTCAAAAGGTCTAGCAAGCATTGAAAACTGATTTCTTGGGGAAGGGGGATGGGGGGCTCAGATTGCCTGCCTCTTGGGCATGGTTTGTCTGGCAGAAGGTCAGACTTCACACCAAGTATGCATAATTCCTACTGGCTGTTAAACATGGACACTGAAGAAAAAAGCACTTTAAAGTTTTCAACAGCACAAAAATTATTTTCAAATAGTTTATAATCACAATGGCTGTTTAAGGTATACAAGAACACTGCAAAGAAAGAATTTCATATATATTTAACACAGGTTTGATTCATTCTGTACAGTGTTTATTTCGAGTAGTGATATAGGGTACCCCAGAAACATCTGAAAGTTGCAGAAAAAAATTTAGGATTTCAGGAGGGGATATCTGCTGGTATGTGTTGTTTTTATTGTGCGTCTCAGTATCTGCAATACTGGATAAACAAAACCTAATTAAAACTACCTGTTTCTCAAGATCATGGGATAGGATTTGTTTTTTCGTGTCTTTAGCTCAACATAGTAACCTGCTTCTACGAGTTACCCAGAAGCTTTCTCTCATCTGTGTCACTGAATGTTTCGTGTTTACATCCCATGAATTTATTTCTTACGTGAAATACACTCGTCAGCAAAAATACTTGCAGATTCTTCCCCAAACTTCAAACTGAATTTTGGCACAAATTGAAATAAAATAAATTCCATCCAAACATTAAAAAAAAAAAAAAAAAAAAAAAAAAAGCTGTTGTTTTCAAATGCAGGAACAGGCTTCTCAGTGAGCTTCTGAAGTCTCCATCTCAAAATTCAATAGGACATAGTACTGAGCAACCTACTCTAGCTGACTCTGCTCTGAGTGAGGTGTGTTCAACTACACAATCTCTAGAGGTTCCTTCCAACTTCAAATATTTTGTGTGTGTGTGATTCCTTTATACATTTCTACCTTCATAATATTTTGAAACTCTATCTTTTACTGCCCAAAATAAAGAAGCTGTGGGACTCATTACAAGTAGTTAGATATATGAAAAATCTTTCTAGAAACAGGTAGGTGGAAAACAAAGTACTAAAGATTAAATGGCAGAACTACCTAAAATAGATATCTGGAACTTCACCAGCTGTTCATAAAATACTAGGGGTAAGTAGAAAAGTTGCTAAGACCCAAAATAGTCTTAGAGACATACTGAAAAAGCCATAAAGGTATTTTATTTATGAAGTAAAATGAAACAAAAACCAAGTAAATGCTATTGGCTCAGATGACAGATAACTATAGGTTGCAATTTTATAACTTTTTTTTTTTGGAGGGAGGAGAGAGGGGAGTGAGAAAGGGACATTGGAAGGATTGTTTCGTGGCTGAAATGAACAAATTTTTTTTTTGTGTTATCCAAACGCAAAAAAAACCAAACCATGATCTTGTTTTTGTTTTGACTGTTGCTACCACCAAAATAAATTAAAGGCACAAGTTCATGGATTAAGTGAAACTACTTGCATGCAACACTTACTTCAACACAACTCAATTTAGTCTGCATATCACTTTAAAGTGAAGAGGTAAATCATGACTGATAAGGCAAAATAAAATGTTTTTCTTTGAGGATTTCTAGATTTCTGAATCAGCCTGTTCACTCCTTCTTCTTCCTTGGTCTGAAGCTGTACTAGAGGCTGCCGTGTAGTTGATATTTTGACAACTGAGTTGTTCTTCAATTGTATAAAATATCTTGAATTCAAATTTTCCCTAAAGTGAAATGTCCATGTTTTTAAAAGTGTAGTATATTGACTATGTTCCCGAAAAAAATTCATTATTCACTTTTGTATAAACTAATACCAGAAACATTGCTATATTAAATGCTGGCCTATAAGTTTATACAGTGTAAAAGGCATTTCATAGCAAAAGTTCGGAAAATTAGGTCCTAAAGTAACAACGGTGAAGTGTTGAATAAGTAACCAGTAAAATTGCTAATACATAATCACTTAGCTATCATACCTCAAGGATAGGGCTCCAGCTGAGAACTGATGAGCTCATGAATACCATCCCATTCCTTGAAACTGTTGCTGGAGAAGCATTATCAATATTATGAGGTTCAAAGACTATTTTGCAATTTGGTGCCATAGGTATCCGATCTCCATTTGCTAGAGTTAGGGTTCTGTTATCATCCAGAACAGAATTAAGGTTCTCAATCCAAATAGCATCAACTGGACCATCAAGAACTATCCAGATATGGTCACCTATAATCAAAAATAACAGATAATGCCTTTTGAGGAATTTCTACTTTCTTTCAAGGACCAGTTTATCTCTCTGCAAACAAGTTTCAAACTAATTCCAAATTAATGCACACAGCTAGAATCTCAGCTTTCAATACAATTACCATTTCCATTACCCAATTTCAATGACTTCATTTCACCACCCATTGATAAAAATTATCCATTGCTCGGTATATAAAGTCTTATCACTATAAGTCATCAGTTTGTAACAGTCTGAAACAGTTTTATGGATCCAGTCTTCAACTAGTACTAACAAACTAGGTTTATTTCAACTTACATAAAACAACATAAAAAACCCCAGAAACTACAGATCTATTTAAAACCACCATTCATTTGTTTCCAAAGAGGTGGTGTAATGTGGTGAGATTAAATGAAAGGAACTCTAGAAAAAATCACTTCCTAAGTAAAAGAGGTCTGCTTAGGGGAAGATTCTTCTTGTTCGTTCTCCTGCATGTAACGTTGATCCAGCTCCCTCTGCTGTGCGTTGTTAGATAGCACTTCTTCAGAGAGGGTCCCACTCTCTTCTGCTTTCAGAGAGTCCTTACTATCTAGGTCTAGGTGACTTGGTGCATTGCTACGTATGAACCAAGAAGGTTCCGGATGAGAAACCTTCTCACTTCTGAGGCAAGTAGTTTTATATTTAGAGGCTTTTCATAGCTACAGTGCAGGCCTCTCAGGCATGAGATGGTCTGGAGTTCACTTCATAAGAGACGTTACAGAACTGTTGCAAATAGTGAGTCTGAGGAAGTCATGTGAGTGTGCTAATTTATATTTCACATTAAAGGGAAAAACAGAAAAATCTACAGTTAATGCTATGCTACGTTATCAAGGGCGCTACATTTTTAGATTTAAAACAAAACCAACAAAATTAAAACCTAAAGTATTTTCTATTTTAAAAGTATCTGTATCCTTAAAGACTAAGAATTTTTGTATGATAGTGCAACATAAGTTAGGATTTTCCTCCCTTTTTTTTTTATTTTAGTCCTTCCTTAAAGGCCTAATGATAAGGTCACATACTAATATTCAGACAAAACAAGGAAGAATCCACTAGCACCCAACTATCTTTTAGTTAAAATAGCAGTTTAAGAATATATGCTAGCATTACTTTAGGCAGAAATTGGTTGCCTAAATAGAATTGTATAGTGCCATTTGACATGGACTGTGGTATGTGCAGGGCTAGCAGGTATGATGCAAAGGAAATTCATACCCTTCTAGTAGAGCAGCTGCAGACCAGGTAGAAGTCCTGACAGCACCAAAATATTTTTATAGTATACCAGTTTTGGGGGAACTGGCACTTACCTTCCCCTGTGCATCCATACAAGGGCCTATCATTTGAAAGACAGGGATCAGCAAATTCAGTGAAACAGTATTGCTACAATACACAGTTTCAACACAAAGCATTTAGAGCAGAGACTATACAATAGGCAGAAGTTCTTAGTTCTTGCAGCAATTTGCAGCAATAGTCCAATGTTTCCATGTAAGCACAAAAAAAAAAAAAAAAAGGTAACTGTTTTTCATTCTACCTTTTTTGGCTTTTAAAGTTTTTCTCCAGAGTGTTGAAAATATTCCATCTGTCCAGTCGTTTGTTGCCACGTCAAGACGGCCAAACATTTGTGCAGCAGTTATAGCTTTAGGATTCATTCTCATTTCACGATGTGGCTGTCCACAATCTATGAAGGCAGATCATTAGTTAGTTTGGGCATTTATTTTCACCAGTCAGAGAACTTTGACAAATTCAAAATCATTACGCCCAGATGTACGGTTTAATATGCATTCGTCATTATAAGAAGTTGTGTATTTATTTGGAAAATTTATCTCTTGCTATACATCAATATTTGTTAACTGCAGCCATAAAAATTTAAAGTACAAAAAAGTTCTGAAACTTCTGAAAGTACAATTCACACTTCATAGGCTCACTGGGAACAGAAGTACAGCAAGATAAAATTTATTCAAGGTTTTGTTTAATATTTTGAAGGCTTACCAAATAATAGAGTTTTAAAGGCTTTTTTTGGATACACATTTTTAAAACCCAACGACTAAAAACCAAGGAAATGCTCCACATGGCTGATTGTTGTTTTTTCCTGTTGCGCATTTGTATACATCTTGGAATAGATAAAGTATATCATCTTGGCCCTGTGAAGTCTTTTAGGCAGCCAAATTCTATCTAGCCATACTATGATCATATAGCCTTTATATTCTCCTCATTAAGAACAGTTTAAAAAGATCCTATGCCAGACATCTTTAGAAAACCTAATATCAAAACTTAGTCAGGAACCAATAATGTTGAAAGAGCGAGGTTAAAAAAATGGCTTATCTTAAAATCTTAATTATAATCAGAGCTCACTAACACGTAAGAGAGAAGCCTGGCAAATCACGTAGTTTTACAGTTTCTGAGGTTATACCGGAAGATCAGCTTGAAAAAAGTATTGTGGCAGCTTTATCTTGGTAGTAGTTCACATTTCAGTGCTACAGAAACATAGGAAAATAGTATAACGCTACTACGCGTTCTTTCTGCTTTCTTTTCCAAAATGAAACAGTCATTTACACTGCAATGTAGAGCTCACAGTGTTTCTTAAGCACACCAAGTTACTGCATAGATGAGAGACTGGCTGAGCAATTTTTTACAGAAAGTATCCATTTCTGGAAAATTGTATAAGCAGCCCACTGAAGCCTATGAAATGGGGTAACACAAGCTTATCTCAAGAGATGTTTTTTTTCTCCCCCAGCTATGAGCTTTTAGTAAGATCAAACAGAAGTTCTTCTACTAATATTTTTGTTTAGAAATACAGAGGACAAAAAGACACACTCCTCAAGCCTCCAGCCAGGATGCAAAATTAATATCCTTGAATATTTTGTCACTAAACCAGGATCTCCTAGCAGCAATACAGGACAGAAGCAGTTATTTTATACTGCAGATAAAGACAGTCTTGTGAACCATGTTCAAAGAGGACTACATACTTATGATTAGGGGAAGGTTTCAGCGTTACCTCAGCCAAACCTGGGAGATGCTTCAATCACTTGCCCAAGCTATCTACCCAGACAGCGCACACCTTTCTCAGTGTTTGTAGAATAAGAACTTCTGATATAAGTATCATAATATGTATAGGATATGTATTATATGACTTCCAATGTCAGACATTTGCAAGCTTTTAAAAGATATTACTGCAAAAATTAGTACCATACAACACAAACCTATTCTTCCAGTAATATATTCTCACAGTGAAGTAATTGAGGCTTTCTATGAAAAAACAATGTGGTTTAAAGTTTAATAACAGTTTACAACAGAAGTATTCACATACCTGTCATGGCTTTCATTAAAGTGTGGATGCAAACAGTTTTTCCTGAACCGCTAGGTCCTAGTGTCATCAATCCATGCCTTACTTTCTGGGTTTCAAAAAGTTGGATAACTTTCAGTTTCCAAGGAGGATGACAAACAAGTCCAGCTTCCTCCACCTATAGATAGTGACAGAAAACCAAATTATTACTAATTTAGTACACAAGATATTTTGATGCTTTAAAAATAAATAAATAAATACATAAATAAATCTATCTTCAGCAGAAGACTACAATCTTTGTAAAGTTTTTGTGTATATAAAAAAAACTATTTGGAAAAAGAAGGCATATAGAATCATAGAATCAACTAGGTTGGAAAAGACCTTTAAGATCATTAAGTCCAACCGTTACCCCAGGACTGCCAAGACCACCACTAAATCATATCACTGAGGTCCTCATCTCAGTTTTTGAACACTTCCAGGGATGGTGATTCCACTACTTCCCTGGGAAAACTGTTCCAAAGCCTGATTACTTTCTCTGTGAAGAAATTTGGTATTCAAATATGTATTCAGAAAAATAAGTAATCTTTTTCTTTTTTTTTTTTTTTATATCTTCTTAGGGTTAAAACATGATTTTAAGGAAAACCCAAGAATTTTAGAAACACTTTTGCTAGCAATGTCTTCCATAGCCATACAGCATTTTCACTTGCCTCTCGCAACAGTTGCCTTTTTATGATGATGATTTGTGTTTCTAAATGCTTACAATAGTCAAAAGCTTTTCATAAAACATTTTGTTAATTCTCAGTGTACAGACAGAGCTTTGAGCAACTTCTTAATATATCATCCTTCTAAGAAAAGACATGATGTTTTAGAATCAGATATCATATGCTTGTTTACTACTTTTTGCTAGTTCCAAGCTTAAAGTTATCTCACTGTAATGGTATTGCTGTTGCTTGTGAAAGTGACTCAGCTGGAAATGAAGAAGATAGATAGATTTTAGTCAGTAGAGAAAAGCTAGAACTACTTCTTAAGGATTCATAACGCACCATATGTTTTTGACAGTCAAAAAAATTTCTAAAAGCTCAAGATCATGTTGTAAAAGTGAAGCTCTCAAAATAACAACTATATTTTAATTCGAGTATGATTTCTGTTTTTAATTATGTTCCACAAAAAAAATCTCAGAAAAATATTATCAGTGGAAAAAAGGACTAACTTTTTACTGATAAGATAGAACAGATTTTAAAATTACTGTCACACAGTCAATTGTAGCTGTGGCACTGGCACTACCACTTGCTGTATTACTCACATATCAAAGCTCATGTCAGTTCAACTTATTTATCTCAATCTGCAAGGAAACCAAGAACAGAAGGCGGCACAAGATAAATTCATCAACAGCAACCATGAAGTATATGCTGCCACTAACTCCTCATCGTCATGAAGAACACCACTGCTGAAGCAATGGAGCTTGCAAAGGACAACGAAGACATCAGATGCACCATTTCCGTGGATACATTTACATCTTAACAGATCTCACAGTTGACACCAAACCAGTTAAGCTGCCTGTCTCTCCACTATAGAATATAGCCTTCTGACATTTTTCCAGAGTCAACATATATACAGTAATATACCCAAAATCTAATGATGCTACTAACAGAATGTATCTGAACTGATTTCTTTCTTCACATAAAACAAGATGGTCATGTTAGGTGTTCCAATGCCATCACTGGAGATTTATCTTCTCTTAACGATTTCTAACACTCATGGATTCTATAATAATCTTATAGACTAGATATTTCTCTTATCAAAAAAGAAGTATGTTCACAAGCAGACTTCACAAGTTCTCAAAAGATCCTGTTAACAGTTGTACATATGTACTGGATCTGGTTGGAATGGAGTTAATTTTCTCCATGTTGCCATATTTTAGAATTGTGATCAAAACAATGTTGATAACACACCAGCGTTTTGGCTATTGCTGAACTGTGCTTACACAGCATCAAGACCTCTGTTTCTCACACTGTCTAGTCAGCAAGTAGGCTGAGGTGGGCAAGAGTCTGGGAGGGAATACAGCTGGTACAGCTGACTCTTACTGACCGAAAGGATACTCCATACCATAGAATCATAGAATGGTTTGGGTTGGAAGGAATATTTAAAGATTTTTAAATCTTTAAATCTACACTGATAACACCATGCTCAGGAATAAAACTGGAGGGAAGTTTCTCCAAAGTAGCCATTGCTCAGAGACTGTCTGGCCATCTGTCTGTTTTTGGTGAGCAATTGCTTTTGCATGATTTGTTTCTTTTTCTTTTTTTCCTTCATTTATTAAACAATTTATTAAATTAAATAATAAAATAAATAATAAACTAAACTAAACAATTTATTAAATGATCAAGACCCCTTTCTGTGCTCTCTTTTCCCCTCCCCTGCCCCCCACCCCCCATTTTGCTTGGGAATGTACACTTGCATTTTTCTAACTGGTCACAACTAATGACTCACAAGAAAACCACAGGACACCACAATCACAATTCAGTGACACCCTTAAAAACAAGTTTAATAATAATATGTCAGTGGTAAAGATTTATGGAAAAGTTTATTTTGCCTCTAAAGAGTAAAGCATATTATTACCAGCTGGGTAGATTCAAAACCAGTGATTTTCTTAGATGTCACATAATAATAGTTATGCCGCAGCAGTACAGATCAAGACAAACATCACCTGTTTTTCAATGGCAGCTTCCAGTTCAGGATAGCCTACTTTATCAAGCTGGATATCTGGAAACAAATCTTCAATTAGACTCAGGAATAAGGGTTCATCTTCATCAATCTAGTGAAAACCAGGGCAGGGGGAACACCGATTAAAACCTATTTTATGTATTCTAGCATGCTAAAAAAATAAAAAAAAAAATCCCAAACTCTACCAAAGCTAAAGAAATATTTGAAAATGCAAGAAACAGTCTACGGTAACGCTCTAGGTGCTAAACACCTAGCAGGAGATGTGATGCTTCCAGTAATCAAAAGTTGCTGAAAATAATCCACTGGCATACAGACTGAATTTATTAAAGTAGATTTTAGCATGGAACGTTTCCAAGCTAGCTTCAGTGTAAAAGCCACATCCAGTCTTCTAGTGATCACCTTCAAAGATTTAAATTGTATTTCAGAGTGACATGTTTGTCACTCCAAAGTGCAGTTTAATTAATTTACCAGGCCCTTGGGACTTACTAGCTTAGACAGGTTCATATCTCTCAGCACACGCATGACAATCGTGGACTCGGTATCTGCAGGATGTGCTCTTTTTGCTGCTCCTAATGTTCGTAGCACTGACAATATATTCCGCAAGCCAAAATCATAATGCACCTGGGAGATATGCAAAGTTTGGGAAAATTTTCCTTGCATTAACAAGGATAAAATAATTTTTATTTATTATTTAAGATATGGATAGGTATGAGAAGTGGTACATGTGGCACAAATGCCTCCTAGCATCCTAGTCTTTGGCTGTATGACTATGGGCAACTTAATTCCCCATCTCTGCTAAACAGTCAGGTGTGACAGAGAAAAGAAAGGTAATCACAAGTCTTTGAACCAAGGTAAGGTTCTCAAGCACTATTAAATAAACTAGCAGCATTATTCTGAATACTCTGTGGATCTTGTAAACTGACTTTATTAGAGAAACATCTAAACAAGCACAGACAGCACAAACCAAATGCCTCTTAATCCACTCTGTAAGACCAATCAATATATAAGCACTTTATTTGCCTGAATCATCACCATTCATTAAAGATAAATCTTAATAACAAGCAGTGTTCTGAATGACTGTCCCATTTCGTACAGATAACCTGTAGGAGTTAGTCCTTCAGAACAGCAGAGGGCTGCACTACTAAACCACAAGTGTCATTTAGCTTACATAGTGAACATGAACTTTTTCATTTTCTTCACATAGACACTAATAAGTTGTGACATCATGTATAGTTTTTTCCTAAGGTATTTTTCCTCATATGAAAATATTCACCTGCTTTGACAGTTGTTCTTCACACAGCTTATACAGTGTAAAGAATTTCCTCGCCAACACAACATTAGCAATGAAACCACAACTAGCCAATTTGACACGAATTATGATTTGACGATCTGGAACCATCATAGCCACTGAACGGAAGTTGATCTTCAAGTTTTCAGGAAGCTCTTGCCGTCCAGCATATCCTGGATTCTGGAGAGAAGAAAAGGTTATGAAGTTGACTGCACCTTGCAGAAACAGAAGAATCGGCAAAGGAATGTGTAATCTGGTTTGACAAAAAGCATTTTAGCTTTAAATCACATCTGTGTTTGGCTCATAGGTCATGTTTTTACTGACTATTTCTTCCTATATCTCTATAACCATTTTTCTGTACTTGTAGCAAAAAGCATACTTTGGGAACTAGAACATAGCATGCAGAATTAATTTAACATTTAGATAACAACTTGTTTTTACAATGCTGGCATATATTTGTTAATTGCATGTGCTTGAAGTCATTGAAACAAGACCCTGTAAACTGTCTTTGTAGTAATGCTTAGTGTTCTCAAATTGTCACTGAGTTCTAAGAGCCAAGTAACAAAAGAATTAGCAAGTACATTTAACATACCAGGTTAGAAGTGATTATTGTACAATCACCACTGACACATTAGAAACCTACTGAATACCTACCATAGTAAGAAAGATGCCAAATTCAGGGTTCATTTCCACATTATCTCCATCAGTAAAAATAAAGCTTTTTCTACATTCCTTCTTACATGTCAACACAATTGCAATTTGTTGTGCAGCTACTGATAGTACTGGCAAATCAATACGATTGAATTCATCAAAGCAACCCCAAGAGCCAGACTGAGCAAGACCTTCAAAGAGAAAGACAATGAAGCATCTGACCATTATGTTGTTAACCCTTTTTTGCTACAATTAAAAAGCCAAAATTCAGGGTAATCTACCTTGGGGGGTGTGGGGGGGTTGGGTAGGTGTGTATTTTGGGGGGGTTGGGAAAGGGACAAGGAGAAGAGTTTAATTCTTTTTCAAGCAAGAATTCATCAAGTTCCAAAAGTCCTTAAGCTTGTCTAGTACACTATATCCATCAATTTCTGCTCCTTCTTTCAGTATCTTGAATGTTTTCCTCCTTAGCCCTTCCAAAAAAATTCCTGTAATATGATGGGTTGTCAATAGCTTATTGCACAGCTTAAAAAGTACATTAAAGTTGCTTTCACCTGGAAAGAAGTTAGGAGTCAGTGTGTGTCAGAACTGCATTCTTTCACACATATTTTGGGGAAAACAGAACAAAAAATCATCAACGCAGTCACTTGCAACAATACAACAGTCAAGGACCTCCACTTGATCTCTAATTCAACATCTGCCATAACTGATATCTATCAGTTTCAGGCACCTAAAAAAACCCCATGTTGTCTGAGTCTAACTTCAGTGAGCTGTGCCAATTGTTTTTAACATATATAGTGCTTGGCGTGTACTTCCTTCAACTTATAAGAACTTTGACATTTGAAGGAGACAAAATACTGAAATCACAATCAAACACATTCCACCAGTTCAGCAATAAATTTTACAGCTTTTTCTTTCTGTACTGTCAGTATTTCTTCATTATTTTAAGTGTCTTTATGTATCCTTTCATAAGCTGTCTTATGTTTTCAGACATTTAAATTTCTTGGAGATAGTGTTGCAAATATATTTTACATTCATAACAAGATATTAATTAGTTGCATTTCTCAAAAGGCTAAAACCACCTGCTGTTGACCTTGTTTTATAAAGATGTTCTCTTAGCATTTGTAACTTTTACTTAATCCATAGAACCATATGATCACAGAATATCATGAGTTGTAAAGGATTCATGAGGATTATCAAGTCCAACTCCTGACTCCTAAAAGTTGGCTAAATAAAAGTTAAACCATAGATCTAAGAGTGCTGTCCCAACACTACTTGAACACTGACAGGTTTGGGGCTCTGACTACTTCCTTAGGGACCTTGTTTCAGCACTTGATCACACTCTCAGTGAAGAACCTTTTTCTAATATCCAATCTGACCTTCACCTGAAGTAGCTTTAAGCCATCCCTTCGTATCTTATCACTGGGCACTGGGCACAGAGAGAAGAGATCAGCACCTCCTTCTCCACTGCCCCTCATAAGGAATTGTGGACAGCAATGAGGGCACCCCTCAGTCTCCTTTTCTCAAAGCTGAACGAACCTAGTATACTCAGCTATTCCTCACAAGTCATGCCCTCTCTAGTTCATCTGCCATCTTTGTTGCTCTCCTTTGGACACATTCTGATATTTTTATATGCTTCTTACATTTTTTATATGCTTCTTACATTTTTGACCCCAAAACTCATCTTGAGGTGAGGCCACTCCAATGCTGTATACAGTGGGACAATCACTTCTTTTGACTGGTAGTTATACTGCACTTAATGCACCCCAGAATACAGTTGGCCCTTTTGGCAAATATCTTACCTTTGAAGATTCTCCCAAGTCCTCGGAAATCCATCTGGTCTGAACAATTGAAGACCACTACATATTTTCCTAGGCATCGTCCCATGTCTTTGATGGTTTCAGTTTTTCCAGTTCCTGCAGGTCCCACGGGTGCTCCACCCATGTTCATGCCTAAAGCTTGAGCCACAGTGATGTAACATCTAAAAGGCAACAGGCTGTTATTCACTTAATGAGGCTGCAGCACACAGTTTTCTGTATAGCAGCAGAGGAACTTACTCAAGTGTGTTACATAAGGGATGTTTGGCTTTAAGGAGTCAAGAAAACTACTGAAATGATGTGCCTCTAATTACAATTTAAATCAGTAAGAAGGAAAAGCCTTCACTCAGCCTCTGATGTAGATAATATTAAGGTTTGTCTCTTCCTACGTAAAGCAGAAGAGCAGATAATCCTCAGTAATCAACCACCTGAAGCGTCACAGGAAAGGAAGAGAGCAGATACAGAGATGCTGCCTAATCTACTTGGGTTAGTTTAGTTCCTGAATAACTGAAATAGTTCTGAACTACATTATACTGTGGAGCACAATAATGAAAGACAGATAAACTTTCCCTTCTCATCCACCTTTAAAATTTGATCACACAGCACATCCCATTTTCATAAATGAAACTTCTATGTGTAATGCTGTAAAATAGCAGCTAACAGCTATATCTAAAGAGAGGCTCCGGGATTTGCTGTATGGAATAATTGAAAACAAAATAAAAGGAAACACCCAATGCCCTTATTTTCCAGTAATAGCTTATAAAGCATTCTTCGTGTTATTCTAGTTAGGTAGGTAGACCTCTCTGTTAGTACAACTCTTCCAACATCTTTCTAGATCAAAGATCTCCCATCCTCTGCAGCTGTATAAATTTTTTCCTGTCTATTCTTTCTTAGCTGTTTTCATTAGTTTGCCTGTAAACATTGTATCACTCTCAGCATATTGTATCTGTTAGATGTACCTGATCCTCAGGTATACTAGCCTCACATACAGGAGAATCAGAGCCCCATGCATCATATCTGTGGGGATCATGCAAGTATGTGGCAAAAATTAAGCTGGAATTTATTCATGCAGTAAGGGACAGAAACAAAACCAGTCACATATTCCATGCAAAATTATTGACTTTGCTAACTCTGCACAGATCTATTTTGCATCCAATAAGAGTGACAAAATCCCACTTGTAAAATCCTAGTTTTGGCAAAGAATAAAGGAATAAAATCAGTCTTTTTCACCTGTCTGTAAGAGGTGTTATGACAAGCCTCTCAGTACAGCCCAAGAATTCATTCTGGTATGTGAAACCCACATCAGTGATCTTAATCATCATTTTATCAGAGTCTTCATTAAAGTAAAATCTACATTGTTTCAGCCACTCGAAGTCTGTAGGACTCTTGATATGCATGCAACACTAAGAAAAGAGGGGAAAAAAAGGCCTCTGGTATTCATGGTTAACATTTACTTTTGCAATTATCTCATCTAAGTAGCACTGCAATCACAATGAAAGGCATAAAGAACAACTAGTAAAAAAAGAATAGTGGAGACCCTATCTTGATTTTTACCATAAAAATCCCCCTTTATTTTGCTCTTCTGAGACCCCATCTGGAGTACTGCATTCAGTTCTGGGGCACCCAGCACCAAAAGGACATAAGGAGGGCCACAAAGATGATCAGAGGGCTGGAGCACCTTTTCTATGAAGACAGGTTGAGAGCTGAAGACAGGTTGGACTTGTTCAGCCCGGACATGCGAAGGCTTAGGGGAGGCCTTATAGCAGCCTTCCAGTACCTAAAGGGTACAGGAAAGCTGGGGAAGGACATTTTACAAGGGCGTGGAGTGATAGGACAAGGAGGAATGGCTTTAAGCTGAAAGAGGGTAAATTTAGATTAGATATTCGGAAGAAGTTCTTTAGTGTGAGGGTAGCAAGGCAGGTTGTCCAGAGAAGCTGTGGCTGCCTCATCCCTGGCAGTGTTCAAGGACAGGCTGGACGGGGCTTGGAGCAACCTGGTCTAGTGGAAGGTGTCCCTACCTGTAGCAGGGGGGTTGGAACTAGATTATCTTTAAGGTCCCTTCTAATTCAAACCATTCTATGATTAAAAAAGATGCCCTGTAGCTTGTGTCTAAAAATTACAGTTTACATAAGATGATTATAACTAGAAACAACTGGTTTTACAAAGGAAAAATAGGTGTCTGCCTATCAGCAATGGCAGTAATTCTCAGTAATTACTGACGGGAAAATAAAGAAAAATAAAATCTTGGTAATTCTTTTCCAAGACAGATAAATTTCAGTCAGGTTCAGCCTTCCTATAGATAAAAGGGTATGCTAGATTTTGAGTTTGACTGTTTAAGCAGTATATGCTTTTATTTTCCTAATTCTAGTATCCTGTGGCAGCATGAGGAGGTGTGAATAAATAAATCCCTAAGTAATAATTACGTATTCTATAGAAACTAGAACAGAGGGGATAGTAGCTTCAACCAAATTCAAACTTTTTCCTGTACTATGACTCCACATTCATTCTATCTACTCCTTGAAACTCACAATGTAGCCTAGATAGAGGACAATTACTTGCAACACAACATATGAAGCAAAAGAAGTCCCTTAAGTGATCACGCAATAGAGGCATCTAACTTAAGTGGGCCAACACAAAGCATTATAAAATTCTGCTATTGCTTGTGGGGTGAGAAAACACTGAATTACTTCAAGGGAAACTAAGACATGGATTGAAACAACATCAGCATTTTTATAATACTCAAGGTCACATAATCGTTATACTCCTGAAATTAAATGTTTAGCTTAAGAATCATGAGTTCATAGGTATAGTATTATTTTCTTCTTATCCTTTCACATTGTTTTATATGCGGAAACCACCTCATACCTCATTGTAAATTTTTCAGTACTTACCAGACCATCAAAAATGTCCCTCTGATGCACATGAATAGTGATTAACGTCTCGTATTTAACTCGCTCAACTGAGCTAAGGTCTTTTGTAGTCATATCTATCAGCACGTTTAGAAGATCCAGGAAAAATTGGTTCGTCTTTCGCATAATTTTTTTATCATACCTGGCATTAGTCAAAGCTGCTTCTGAGTCTCTTGTCCAAATCATTTGGATCCCCAACAACCCAACCTTAGGAAACATAAAAGTATATGCTTCGTAACCTTTTCTCTTTCACCTAAAATGTACATTCACAGACACAGATAAACTAAAGAAAACATCCTGCTACTATTTTTATAAAATTCTTTTTTCATGCATCCATGTAGAGGTCATTCACTCCATGCATTTTTTTGTGTCCCAACTCCATTCATAAACACATAGTTAAGAACACACTTCAGTCTTGTAGATACTGTCTACAGTGCACTGCTGATACAACTGTTCAATATAATTTACAGCATATAAATACTATGTATAATACAGTTTATAATTAATAACTAATAACTGAAAAACTAATACTTCTATTTAAAAGATTTCTTTCAGTAATTCACAAACTCTTTATTCTCTCTCCAACAACATTCCTGATCAGAAGTGAAGCTTCTACCAAGAAAATAATTTTCCCTCAACACTACCTTCAGCTCCAAATCTTTACCAATAAATATATTGTTTTCCTGAATACATAAACAAACATACAATTTTATTACTTTTCCTTCATTAGTCAAGTATTAAGCTTGCAAAGAAAGTGTTAACTCCATTACATTATTTATTGCATTCAGCCTTATTTTGGCAGGAAAACAGAAAAAGGAAAAAAAAAAAGGAAACAAAAAAACCCTTCAGGGTAAGTTTTCTTCTTTTGGTTGCAGATACGTAAAATTTAATTTAAAAGGCTGAGTTGATTCAGATTAATTTAAATGTCAGGTTTGCATTTATAATGTTGGCTGCAATTTTGGTTGCGAAAACAAGAAAAAAACACATTAATGTGCTATGTATCTGTAAACGATTATTCATTGATTTAACAATGATATTACCTGGGCAGGGTAAGTAGAAAGAAATTCAGTCAGCTGGAAATTACTTTCCTTGATGTGCTCAGCTGCTTGACGAATAACATGATGCAGTGACAGCTGAGATTCCTTCAACAGAGAATTGAGCCAAACTTCCACATTACCTTCAGCTATTACAGGTTTAGTCAGCTCTACAGTCTCACCCTCTCGTGAACTAATCGACAATATATGATCATAAATCTAATAAAAGCAAAGCAAGAACATCTTGTGTTTGTAGATTTATTGTTAGCTTTACCATAACTGATTTTCCTGGCATCACTTCATCAAACTTCTTTAGATAACTAATGAATTATACCAACCTTTTGAAGTGAAATATAAAACCAAATAAATCATTACTTTTGGTGTGCAGAAAGGCTTTAAACAAAACACTGTCATCTGAACAAGGAGATAAACCTCAATACGTTGAAAATTCCTGAATTTCACTTCAGTTTCAGTGACAGCATCCAATTTCCAGTCACAATAAAGGAAACCTTCCCCCATTACTGGTGAGTTAATATGCTAACAAAATTTACAGCCTTACAAAGGAAAATTAATGGAAACACAAAAAGAACATGATCAGTTACAGGAATTTCAAATGAATGAAAATGTAGACATAAACAGGAAAAAAAGAATTTTTTTTTTTGTTGCTTCCTGTTCCTGTAAAAGGTATAAGAAAATTGTTCTTCAAACAGTATGTTTGAAGGCAATATGAAGGATAACTCAGAAACAGGCAAGAGACTACATACATTTTTGTTACAATCAAAAAATGAATGAAAGTGCAATACAGGCAATCTAAAGACACATGTATAAACAATCAGAAACTTATTTGAGAGAATGCTAGCCTATATTAAGCCACAGAAGACCATTCAGTACTGGGTGTGTCTTTTTCTGAAACCTAAGCACTGGTGCAATTTTTTGTTTGTTCTGCTATTCCATATAGAGTTTTCCTATTATGTAAATAAGAATATGAAACTAAGTCTTCAATTTAGCAGCGCCAAAGAGCTGATGAGCTTGTTAAAACACGCAAATGCTCTATGCACCCAGGTAGCTTTCTTATTTAACAAACATCACACATTGTTAATTTGAAAGGATGCAACACTGAGGTGTGGGCAGCACATACCTTTTCATGGAACCTGACAGTTTTAATGTTGTCAAAGATATTCAGCAGATGTGCCTGTATATTGTGAGAGTCTGATGCCTGGCCAAGAATTTCTAAGAGAGCAGGATCTGACACAAAGAAGAATCGTGGAAATAGCAGACGCTTTTTCTCCAGGTATCTGTATTTAAAAACAAAAATGGTGGGAAGGGGGGTGGGTAGTTGGTAGATGGTAAGTGAATTCAGTCAATTTATACATCCTTTCCTCTTTAAAGCTTGCATTTCTCATGCTGTATAATTGCAATTTTTAGCAGCGGCAATGACAACAATTCTTATCCATCATACCTTCATGTTAAGCACCTGCTTTAAAGCTACTCTTTCAGCATCAGAAATCATTTAATGGAAAACTTTTATTATTTGTTATAATGTAAGTACCAATAAAAAGAAAAGAAACAAAACCAAAATACAATGGTTTTACTGAAGTCTGTTATATGCTATTTAGGTCTCTCCTGCTTAATTTCTCCCAGATTTGTGAAGGGTCTGAATAGGACATACAGATCCTAGGCCGCCTTCTGGATTGAAACCATGCTGGATCATGCTTCAGTTTCAGCAGAGATAGAGAGTGAATGATAGCTTAGTTACGAATTAAATTTTTTCTTTATAGTTGCTAACAATGTCTTTGGAGGTGGTGTATCATTTTGATAACTTGCTTACTCAGTTCAACTGAATTCATAGTAGAACAGGAACATCTTTGCAAAGTCCATGGGACAGTACCCAAGCAATTGCTCTTTCCCTAGTTACACAATTCACAATCATCTGCCCAAGACTGCAGTCTTGTAGTAGTCTTACCCTGTAAGTGATTTCTGACAGATTTCAAGCTGTTCTAGTAAATGTGGTAGTAACTGTCCCATGATTTCATCTCCAATACAGCACTGAACAACATTGGGTGTTTCATGAGCTCTGGTCATGATCCTTACCCAGGATTTATCAATGTTAGAGAAACGCTTTGCTTCCTGTTGAAACATGACAATGAATGTGGAAGGAAAGAGAGAGATGGAGGAAGGACAAGAGAAAAGAGAAAAGGCATTTGCCTGCAGAATTGGCACCCAGTAATTTCAACAGTAATCTTCTCATTAGTAAGCTTATGTCCAACTTCTAAGGATTTTTCTGCTTAGAAAAACACAAATCTTACAGCTTACACAATACAGCTTATTTTATACTTGACTGCCAAGTCTGTCTACTTTAAAGCATTCTTAGAGAAAAAGACAGAAAACTCATGCTTGAAGTGCATGCTTTGAATTAGAAGACTTTTTCTCTAGAAAGTAAGGTTAATTTTTAATTTTAAAAGCTATTTATGAAAGTTCAAGATAAGGATTCCTATGTTGTGCTAGGCACAACACTTATTGGTTAACAATTTTACAATCCAGAAATATATAGATCAACTAGCTCACGCAATGTTATTATTGTAACACAATGTTTGTTTACCTATTTCTTGGCAAGACCAGTTTTGTTAAGTACCAAAAAAATAAGTTTATGTTACTGCATCAATTATGACATCATGGTTAAGTTTTAGAATGTAGAAAACTAAACTGAAAAAAAGTATGTCTGAAAACCTTTGGAAGCTGCTTTGCTATGTCACCACCAACAAAAACAGCTTCTAAATAAATCCACAAGTTCTGTACAGTCATCCAGTTCTCAATGATATCTGTTGTGCTGGAAAGATAGTGCACCCATTTCTGAATCTGTGTCTTGAAGGGTGTATTATATCTAAAATAAAAAGAAGACACTTGCTTTATTTCAAGAAGGAACAGATCACTTGAAAGCCAGCATATTACTCATAAGGATGAGGAATAATTTTGCTGCTCATATCTTTGTCAAGTGAAAGTATAAAAACCTATACATGACTCAATTCAGCTAGTTAGCAGCTATAAACCAAATCAGCTCCAACTTTCTGCTTTGTACAGATGGTGCGTAGCACAGCTCTGATCCAAAAGAAGCTAAATAGGAGCAAGATTTCAAATTTACTCTAAGTCAAAGTGGTTTCAAAAAAGGGCTATGCAAGTCTCTTGAGAGCTGCAAGACTCCTAGAGGTCCTGATCAATGGAACTGTTGCTTTTGAACATCTGCCTGATGATCAGGTTCTATGCGCAGGCTTTGGCATGTGGAACCAGACAAATTGAAGCTCATTTTAACAGAGATTTTCAGGACCTTCAGCATGAGGCAGTGACCTGTCATGGGGCAGAGTAGCAGTGCCTTTAATGCCCATAGTATGCCTGCCACAACCAGGCGATGTTCCCCCTTATGGTCATCACCACTTTCTTCATAGATGAAAACTATCCAGCTGATTATTCAGGAAGTCTGAACTGCATCCACATGCTTCCAAAAGAACTTACTGGAAGTATAAAGACAATAAGAACTTGCCCATGAACAGTTCAAGGACAAGCAAGCTCTTAGTTGTTATCTGGATATTTATTTGCCTTCTCCTCTATGAAAGATAGATTTGTTCAATAAAACAAAGCCTCTTGCTGACATTTTTATCTCCCCCACTTTTCATGTTACCTGTTACTCAAGAGAGAGCCAAGAACCATCAAGCTGTCCTCTATGGTGGCAATTGTTTCTGATGCGTTGTCACCTCTTAAAAGAAGTTCCCCACGGTCTTTAAAATTTGTGAAGACAAATGTTTTGTTGTCCCATTCAGCTATCACTTGTTTTAACTTCTGCTCAATGTCTCTCTCCTTCACAGCACTTATGCAGATATCCTTTTAAATAAACAGGATGTCAAAACAAGCCATGAATGGTTCAAGTCTCTAATATACAAGTCTAAATCATATTTCCTTTAACCCTAGTGAGGCTGATGAGCAACTATTTATTAAGTGGAAAGATCTACAGGCATACAAACACTATAGTTAAAAATCTGTATACCACATGACCAGCTTTAGGGGAATAAAATATAATACAGTGATTACTTTTAATATCTTTCAGTTGCAAAGCAAAGCACCCTCATGAATTAATTCCCTGGCCAAGTTGCATGATTTAAAAAGAGGAGTTGACACCACCATTTATTTGTGTCATTTTATACAGAAAGTTGAAGTGATGGTCCATTTCTCTGTATTTTCTTTAGAAATATTCCGTTTTCCTTCTTACTACTGTTACTCCTATACTATTCAAGCCGATTGTTTTGTTTCATGTATCTATTTCTCTTCCTTCACAATACCTCTATTTCGTCTTTATATCTTAACAGTGGAGCTTCCATTATATTCCTCAGTTTGAATGTTTCACTTTCCACATCAAAGTTGTGTTCAGTGAGATCTGCAATCTGCTTCCAGTGCCGAGGCATCATTGCTTTACTTGACATACGCTCAAGCAATGGGCAACATTCACTGAAGTCCTCAATGGTCTTCTTTAGGTCAAAAAAGGCCTGCCATTCCTTTACACCACGAGGAAGCTTACGGCATCTATGTAGAAATAATGCAAACTTTTTCAGCAAGTGTCAAATATTTTTTCTATTACCCATTTAACCACCGACCGCATATCTTTCAAATTCAGGTTGCCTGTATTCTGAAGATTCTGTATGTGATTCTGCATGTAAGAAAATCTGTTTCCAGTCTATTTCATTGACTGATAGTTGGGCAGGCACCTACAGGCTAACCTTTAACGAGTGTAACTGCATAATTCTAATGCACTTTGTCCAAGCTACCTTCAAATATAACTGAACTGCTTTATATCTTGATTTCACCTTTTGGTGATATGCCCTGCTCTGTAGCCTAGGAAAAAAAAAAAAACCAAACCCAAAAAAATCCCTGTTCCTCAGAAGATGAAGGTTTAATTCTTTAAATTTTTTGATTACTGGTTTGATGAAAAGTTCAGCTTCTATGTATGTATGTATGCAATATATCTGATTTTGTAGGAAAACGCTTCAGCAAGTCACTAACTTGCCTTAGACATCTAGGGTGAATCTGCCTTATGAATAATAATGTTACAACAAACAAGTGAAATTTCCTTTCATGAACAAAATAAATAACAATTTTAACATATATTCTAATTTCATTAAAAAAAAAAAACAAAAAAACAAAAAACCAATAAGCTCTCTAAGGAACAATAATCCTCAACACCTAGAGTCAAAAACTGGCTTCTTTATTTTATGAAGTTGGTAAGTGATATTTTTATCAATCAGAATTCATATTTTTCATGTTCCAATGAACAAATACATGCTCAGATAAGATTATTGGTGCTAATTTATAATCATATTTCAGAAGTAGCAAAGTTATTTTAGGCATCTTTACCACAACAGCAGTTTCTCACCTGTTCTGAAAACCCAGAAGTTCACTGTTGATTTTTCCAGTGTCTAATTCTGACCAAAGAATATCATAGTAGCCACTGACTGTGTCAATGACATTGTTATACAGATTGTAAAGTTTCTGTAACAGATTCAGTTGCTTCTTTATTTCAAGCAGCTGAGGATACTGAGTTACAGGCAAACCAAAAAGATCTTCCCCATCTGTGTAAGTGATATATTTCCGAAAAAGATCATCAAATCGATTCTAAAAAAGAAAAAGAAAAATATTAAATTAAATAAAACTAAATAATTAAATGTTCAAGATTTGACATTATGCTTGGAGCTGCATTAGTGATTAAAGTCTAGCAAATACTAGAAATATATACAGGAGATACTAACAACTTCTTACACTGTCAACTGCCTTGTCAACAATTTTCCTGCGAAAAGTAACTTTTAATTAGCTTGGAGGCACATTAGAAGCTGACTGGGGGGCATTTACTCCATGTGGCACAGTGATAGAACAGTAAATGCTTCACTTGCACTTAGAAGAGGTGGAGCATGACATGCAAAGCAAAGAAACGTGGATACAGCAAATTCTACCTCTCCAGGTATGCTGTACAATTCTTTTACTGAAGGATCAAAGTAAGGGTTACTATAGTTTAAGCAGCAAAGAATAACAAAATTTATTCGTCAACTGTAATGTAACCGAGGGAATGTAGTAGGAAGCCAAACGAATAGCACTATGGAAAAAGGAAAACCATTCGAAGACATCATTACAGCAACAGAGATTAGTCATGGTACAAACAAAACGTTTCAACAGGGAAAAATAGTCAAATAGTCAGTTTAAATGGAAATCTTTAATATTATTAAAAAAAAAAAAAGAAGAGAAGGGAAGATTGGGCAGAGTTGTATTCATGAGGAAAAGAGACAATAATGAACACAAGAACAGCATATAGCCAAATACACTAAACTTGAGAGTAGGCTCTCATCAGGATACTTAAATCTAGTAATTATCACTCATTATTTAGCCTTTTATTAGCTCCTAAAAAATCTGATTTTAACTAGCATTCCTTGCAAATGCATTGAAAAAAGTACCGACTTAATTTCATGAAGTTAAAACAGACTTTGCCTAGTCAGTAACCCTATATATCAATGAAAATTAGTTCAACTGCTCTGATTCGTTCTCAGAGCCTACAGGCGTTAATTTACTTGCGATAAGTACTAAGCAATGCCTTAGAATTAACAGTACCTGAAACACAGTAAGCCTGTCGCTGGCTTCCTGAGGCTGTAAACCCTCCACCATTGGCCCATTCTAAAAATAAATACATAAATAAATACATAAAAATAAACAGAATGTGAATTTAGAGGATGAAAATAGCCACAACTTATTTCTAGTCATCATTTTTTAAATGCTAAATTCAGACATCTTTGTGGCTGCAGGATTACATCCCTATGTCAGATATAACTGAACCAAGAGATGACAGTTATCTACTAGAACAGGCACTTTTTTTTCTTTTTTAAAGAACAAAGAAGGCAATTTAATTGTCCTGTTAATACAGAAGTTTTCATAACAGTGTAAAGGCTAGGCAATGGTAGCTCCTTTTTCAAGTAAAAATGAGCATTACTTAGAAGATGACACAAGAGTGGTCCAGCTTGACTCATATTCTACTGAGAAAGAATTTAAGATCTTTTGTACTTCTACCCAACATCAGAAAATGCTTCTTACATTCTAAAACAATTTCTCATTAGTGCCAATCTTCACATTTGCTCCTGTCAACTAGCTGTTTATCATAAAGCCTAAATGTTTTAAGTCTTAATCTTTAAGAGCTGTTACCAACATTATATGCTTTAGTCACATATAAAAAATAAGCAAAGCCTGTCCTGCACTGAAACTCAAATACCACATTAACAAGAACAAATATAATCTTCAGACAGATGCACATCCCATTAGTCAACTCCACAATCTTTCCATGTTCACACTGCTCCTCAAACACTCCTCTAGTACAATACACCACTTGCCTGATTATAATCTGAATAGAACTGCGTGCAGTCTTCCATAAAGGTCTTCACAGTGCTAATAAGCTCTCCTCTGAAGTTTGGCTGCAAAGCAATGAGCTCATTCTGCACTTCATTTGCACGGACTAGCAGTTTTTCCCAAGTGTAGTGCAAAGTATCCACCTTCTCTGTCTCTTCCTTGGCCACAAGAAGACCATATTTGTTTAACATAGCATAGGATTCCTGTCAGAAGGTTCAATCAAGATATGCAAAATGGTAACTGAAGTTAATTTTACATATATATGTCTGTTAATATTTAAAATTTTTAAGAACAGAGATTCATATGTTAGGAAAAGAAAATCTGATCTTTATGCATAACAATTGGCAGATCAATACCAAACTGGAAGAAACATCAAAATTAAAACTAGCTAGCTCTCCTTAACAGCTTACCTTTCACATAGCATTCTGCTTTCTGATAGAATATTTGTACTAGTGCAATCTGCCTGTCTGAAAAGCTATTTCCAGTTAAAGTACTCCTGAAGTTTACAGATTTTAGTTTTATTTTAATTAAAATATTTTTCTGATCCATATCTTTAGATGTCTGCTATAACCCAAGCTGAATATTATGGGACGTGAATCATGAGAAAGCATCTAAGCAGAAGTCTTCAAGTAAGTGAAGCAAACTTCTATTCTACAAAGACCTTTAAGCTCTGCTTCACGTTTTCATCAAAAAAAGAATTAGGAAATCACATCAAAAGTTACCACAACTAATACGTTGCAACTATTTCAAATGCTAGAATTATTCATCATTCAGAATGAGGAATCTACTTAAAAATTTACTTGACGTAGATTTGTTTCTTCTGAATACTGATCTTCACTTGTACCACCAATGTATAAACACTCCACACACTGAAACCCTTAGTCAAGTTTCACAGAAAACACAATTGGAATTCACTTACTCTAAATTAGCATAGGTGGGTAGCAATGAACTTTATGGCATAACAGTCCATCTGAAAATTTTTGTATAAAGTGGAATTATTTTCATTTACCTTTTCCAGTTTGATCAAATTGCAGACAATTTGCAAAAATGCAAACATAACTATCTGTCTGCCAACCCACTATGTGAAAAATACATCAACCTGCATTTCAAAAACCTGAAGCATGACTCCCTATGCCTAAGGACTCAAGGCTCCTGCTTGCAAAGCTGGAAGCTTTGGAAATTTTGGCTACCTTGGCTTTTGCCTTAGCTCTACATGACATGGCAAACTAGGATATGTCTTAGTAGGAATTTCCAAAATGTCATTTCCTAAGAAATCCCATTACAGATGAAAATTTCACAGAAGGTTCCAGCTACAGATAAGCTTTGCTTTTCACCATAATCTACTTTTCCTATTTTTGCTCCATCACACAACTAGGGAGACCCTCACAGCTTCTAAGGCTGAGATACATTCCTTCTTAGCTGTATTCTGCAGACTATGGAAAAGTTCTATGCACATTTACATTATTTGCACATACAAGTACATACTGCATACAGATGTTCAATAAACGTATTCTTTAAGGAAGTCAATTGTTTATGTTAATTTCAGCCCATGATATAGCTGATAAATCAATCGCACATATAATCATCTTATTCTGTAGTCTAAACAAAAAGAAAAATATACAGAGAGAGGAAAATCAATAAATCAATGTTTTTCATACACCGACTTCTTCCACAAGAAGTACCAAAAAGTTCCACGAAGTACCAAAAGCTTTCTTGCATTAAATGTCTGTATCCTCATCTTCCTCTCAATGCAATTACTCAATTTCTGCACTATTCGCTAAACCACCTTCACCTCAACAAGCCTACATTTGTTAGAGTTCCACACAAAAAAGGTTTACAGGAACACAACAGGTCTGCCAACAAATATTTAACACATATTAAATCATACCTTTTCAAAGTGCACTGTTAAGTTTTAACCCAGAAAATAATTGCTCTGTTGAAACAGCACCCATACATGCAACATTCCTGTTAACTACCTCAATAGGCCCAACTTGAGAGTCTATGGAGATCTGTAGTTCTCTGATCTCTTTTAAAGCTGCCATAGCTATTCTTATATCATCCAGATCCTTGATGTGGCGCTTTAACTTCTTGCCAGTTTCCTCTATAAAAGTCAAAATTGATTCCATATCTGTTCGGTACTTCTTATTACAATGACGCCCCAGCAAAGTCACCCAGGCTTTGGTTTCTGCTCTCAGTGCCAGCTTCAGATCAGCTAAAAACATTGAACAATTAATAGATATTACAGATATTTTTTAAGATGTACTTTTAATCTTTTTATAATCTGTGCTCTCTTTGGTCCCAGTTCCTCTTTCAGTCTAACTATCCATGTACCACATACAGAAAAGCATGAAGTCACATTCACACCTTTGAGTGGTTTATAGGACTGCTCACAATTCAGGACTGCTTTCCTCCTATATCTGCTCAGAATATATCATCTTTCCTACTGGAAAGATGAGGCTGGACTTTGTACTTGTCATCTTGTTTGTACATCATTACAGAAATTTCTGTCCTATACATCACTAACAAATTGGTTAATATTCTCATCTAAGTCTGAAATCTTTTCAAAAACTAATCTTAAAAAAAAAAAAAAAAAAAGTGAGGGGGAAAAGTAAGAGTCTTATTAGGGAAGCTGAAGAAACAGATCTGACATCTAATGAAACCAAATGGTCCATCAACCATTTGATTTTTCTAAGTTTTGTCAGTAAAATCAGTGGAACCAAGTGACAAAAAAATTTTAGAGAGAAAATTGAAGTCTTACTGACTTGCTGCCCAATTTTGCTGCAGTCCAATCCATTTCTCTAAAGTTATGACGTAAAATACAAACTTCTTCCTTTCAGTTCTCAACAGAAAAGTCAAAAATCAACAGTAACGTAAGCGTTACATAAAATTCTAGCAGGATATAATTTCAACCGTGTTACCTACTCGTTCCCTATGCAGAACTCACTTGTGTCCCTTTTTATACAGTGCCTCTTTCCATGCTTACCTTTCACACTTGATGGTCTTTTTGATTTATCAAATATCAGAACTACCTCACCTCCACTGAGTTTCAACAGTCAGCTTGTTTCTCTAGTTCTTTGCCTTATGATATAATCAAAGACATTTGGTTGACATTCTTTCCTAATGAAGAAATCATTCTGCTTCCTCAGATTTGACAACCACTGCAAAACCATTTGCATGCATTTCTTACAGTCCATCATAATTCCTAACCGTCCTTTCTGTTATACTGGTGTAAAATGCTTATGCAAAATTTAGTTAGGTGATGTGTAACCTGAGGTATTTGATTTGAGGCCTGGCTTTCATGACAAAAAGGGAATCAGCAACAACATGCATGTTTCGCTTTACCAGCGGTGTTAACTAGAATGCTTTTCATTACATGTCTCATTACATGCAACCAGGCAAGGAGAAAAGCAACATAAATCAAATGTAGCATCTTACTCCTATGTACTTAGGAGAGTCAGTGACAGAAGGATAGGCAAACATCTACCATCCACTCTGCAAGTGAGCAAAGTATCCAGATGGGGGAAGAAACTCCAGCTGAACCTCACAGATACCCTTGCATTAGTGTTTTGTTTGCATGCATTTGCAAAACAGCAAACAGCCACTTCCTCTTTCTCTGTTCCATCTTTGACCTAGTTCACCCATCCCAAACTAAGTGATATCTCTCCTTCTGGGAGTCAGAAAGCATACATCTCCAGAGAGCAATGGAAAGCTGAACTCTACCGGTGTACAGTGCAATAGCTCCCACGCAGATGTATTCAGGCTCAGAATTGATTTTCAGCTCCAAGTCTTGGAAATGCAGAATTTCAGATTCAAATTCAGACAGTAATGGGTTTCCCATCATTAATTTATCAACAGTTTCCTCCTTGTCCCTCTGCCATATGTGGTGGTAACAACTGAAACTCTCCAAAGCTGAAAGAACTTCCTGAAACACATTAGAAGTTCAAAGAAAGATTCTCAGTATTGTATGATTAGATTACATCTAATTTTTTAGCATCTGCTGGTTGGAATACATTAAGAACTCTATGGTGAAGCAGGTTGCACCACCTCACTAAATAGAAGGCAGCTGGTAAATTTATGCTAAAACAAATTCCATTAGCAATCACAAGCCCTGCCAGGAACTGTATGCTAATCACGTTCAATTTGTCAAATCAGTTACAGTTTTTCCCAATTAAGTGATTCTTTAGTCAAAATCATAGGAATCAGTGGTAAGTAAAACACTCCATTAAGACTAGGATAGAGTACACTTGTCCTCACCTACCACTTACTGAACCGGGAACTGAATTGTGAGCTCCAGGGCCCAACATAGCAAGAACAGTTATGAGACAAAATTTATTACATGTATGATGTTGGTGATGCTAACATCAAATTCTACACTCAATTCAGGTATCTTTGATTTTAACATTATTAAGGAGTGTGCAACAATTATTTTTCTGGTTCTCAGGAGTTCGGAAAATATCAATGTTAAATCATTGTCACGTCAGCTAATTAAACAAGTAAATGAGAAGTGAATGCTACGAGGGATAATCCTCGTCATGACTTATGATAAACATAGTGCTTGCAGGCATTTAAACCTGCCTAAATTATAAGTTTCCAGTTACAAAATATTGAATATTAAAATACCAAGGTAACTATCTACCGTTATTCAACTGCACCTTATTCTTCAGCACAAACCTGTATGTCATTGTGCTTGCTATACTTTCATATGTGGTTACATATGAAGTTACAAGGCTTTGAGTCAGAAATTTTCACCTGGAAAGGCTCCATTGTAAGGCTGGACTGGCCCCAGGAGGAACTGATACAGAGTTCCCCAAAGAAATATCAGTTCAATACCTACAGTTTACTAGAGAGTTCATAGAACAAGAAAAGGGCAAAGAAATTGTGCATATCCCTTAAGCTACCTCCTAACCTTCAGTAACAAATCCTATGCAGCACTTTACAAATGCCAAGCCAACAGCCAGGTTTCCTCCAAAACCCTTCAATTAGCTCTTCATAATGGGCCAGAATTCATGCTTGCTTCTTTAGAATTTCTATGTGAATAAAACCACATTTAACACACTTGCACAATTACTACCAGTTCTATATTAAATACATACAACTCAACTAGACCTAGAGATATTTTATGATGTTTTCAGCAATTGGAGATACGTTTTTAATCAGATCTAATTTTCACTTTATGTAGTATTCGAAAACTCACATTTTTGAAGAGAGTACACAACCCATGGCACACTTTCAAAACATATTTTCAAATTTGCAGCTACATGTTTTTCCATCCACCATCCTATGTTTTTTCATTTGTATGATTTATCACTTATTGCCCAAGAATGTCAAAAGTAATACATTAATATCTCTTGGATAGTGATATTAAATTAACATCTTGATTCTCTTACCCTTTTTGTAGAATTGATAGCAGTGCTGAGTAAAGATACTAATTTAATAATTTCTTTGTTCTCTGAAACACTCTCAAAGTAGTTCTGGCTTCGTACCGGGTCAGGCAAACCGAGTGATGATACATCTGACAGACTATCTATAAAAACAAATGCAAATACAAAAACAGTTTTTAGGAGAGATATGTTGTTCAGGCCAAGTAAATTCCTATAGACAAACCCTAATGACCTATGCTGCAATAAGCATGCATTTTAAAGTTAAGTGTTCTTATTAATCAAAAAGGAAACTAGAAGTCTAGGTGACCAATATGATTGCCACAAATTAATAAACCTGTCCATGTTAGGAAATTTGCTTCATCTAGGCACTCTGTCAAATTTGGAACAAGTTCCACTCCAATCTTTCAAATATAATCTTTCCTTTTCTCTCACCTCTCCCCAAAGTTTATCCTGTATACTTCACCCAAGTGATTTACTGGTGTGTCAGCATTGAGTAAATCCATACATTTTTTCAGTTTCTGAAATAACGTGGCATAGATCACAACTGACAATATGAAATACAAATTAACATTAAATCCAAGAAGATGATCATATCCAGCCCTCAAAAGGAGAGAAAAATAAAAGGAAGGTCCACTAGTTAGTAAAAGCCCACAAGACTGAACTTACTATAATTTCTTATTTCATCTTGTGCAAGAGAAATTCTTAGTTTTGAAAGAACAATTTCATTTCCTAACCAGTTCAAGCATTTCTTTCCTAATTTTTAGGTGTACAAGAGGGAGCTAATCTAAAAGGACTTGATTTATATTTTAAGTACCTGAAGTACAAGTAGAATAATTAATTTGGTTTGATTCTAAACCATTTCAGACAAGAAAAAACTAGCAACCAAAGATACCATCTTAAACTTTCTTGACCTAATGCCTTCAATATCTTAATTCCATGTCTGATCACAAAACAGATTAAGTTAAAACCTTTAAGAAATTTCAGTCTATTCAATCCTCTACACAATCCTCTCTCCAGCAATGCTGCAATTGATATAAATATTTCTATTTAATACCAGGTTGTGTTGAAGTTCATCTTACCCTTTGAATAGGAACTTCAGCACAAGTTTTATGATGATATTTGAAGATGCCATGTTACAAACCACACTGACAAATTGTGAAACATCTTTTGTGTAGTGATAGTGACTATAATTGTTCTCCAAACTCATTCACAATTTCTACTGTGCTGGCCAAGCTGGCACCCCAACAGCTTTTCACATGCTACAGAAAACCAAAAGCAGTACAACACTGAGAGGCACAACAAAAAAATCCACTTACTCGAATCCACACAAAAACAAGTATTCTCAAGTAAGCCTGGTTTCTAATCACAAGGAGAAGCACCGGCATTGTTTTTATACCATATTTCTTCTCCAAGGTAGTTTAAAATCTATGAAGTCTTCGTTCTACCACTTTTAATGCATTTTGTATTTAATATCCTTTCACATATCCTGTATAAAGCACATTTACCTAACATTTAAATTGAGTGATGTCAGAGTTTATAATTACCATGGATATTTTTCATTACGGACTCTTTCATTCCATCATCAGAATAGCTGTCTCTGCTCTCACACCGCAACAAAGCCACTTTCTTCTCTAACATTTTCTTCTGAGGAAGAGATAAAATTTCATGTACTATTTGCAATAATTTTGAAACATTAGTTTTAAGCAAGGCTGTTAAAGACACAAACCTTTGATATTCTCTCCATGCTCCACTGTCCAACTCCTTTCATTACTTTCACAATACTCTCTACAGCTTTATTAAGTGTTTGCTGTACCTCATCCAAAGAGGGTGACATGATGATATTAGGGATAGATAAGTTAATACTAGTCCTAATTATAGGATGAGCACTTCTTTTCTGCTTAGAAGCATTGTGATTTTCTAAATGAAAGACAAAATAGTTTTAAAAAGCTGTGCAGATTTTTTCCAAGATGTCAAACTATGCACTGTAATGACATAAACCAATATATATATATCCTAGTGTTGAGTATTGAGTGCAATTCCTTAAGAAGAAAAGGATTCCTGAGTAATTTACAAGATGTAAAGTCTATAGCAGCACAAGTGAAAACTAAGTGCTATGCTATTTCTCTCCATGAAGCTCCTCTTCAACTTGTTCCGTGCAGCTAATCTCTGATAGCAGAAAATTTTGTTATCTGGCTTGTATTCCCTATCAGCATATTAAATTGGGCACAAAACCTCATTAGAATTTCATAATATTCTATGCCTTACATGCTACAGAGACCAAACAAAAATGCCTTTATATTTGTTTCTTAAAAGTACGGAACAAGAAAACACTTCAGAAGAGTGTTTCACAATATTGTACAGAAAGATCTGAAGGCAATTAGTAAGATATACACTTACACACCTCTTTCTCTATTGTTTTTTCATACCATTTTATGGAAAAGTCAAGGTCAAATAGGTAATTACTAATTAAGTCAGCTCCAAACATAATATCTGGCTTCAGAACAGTACAGTCAGTCCTAAAAGAAACAGCATTGCAATGACACATTCCTAGTGTCACATGAAAAAAAATCCTTTGGAAATATACCATGTTATCAATGGTGATTTAAGAAGACAGCTTATTCAAACTCCCTTTGTTTTCACGTCTTTTATGTATGTGTCTCCTTTTTTCTACAGTTCTGAGATATTATATTTACGTATTTCTTTTTACGAGCTAATAAAGCAAAGTATTGCAATATGGCCACCTAAGAAGCTGACTGTGGAAGATGCATGGATGCGCTTGCGTATGGTCTCCAGAGCGTGTCGAATGACTTTCAAAAGGGCTTCAATATTACAATGATTGAAGTAGGAAAGCAATTCATTGGCTTCTTCCTCTAATATTTCTAAATCCATTCGCTTCCTCTTTATTGGAGGAGACAGTCCAGCCCATATCTCACTGGAATTGTGGGACGATGTCAAAATTTTTGATCTTCTTTCCTCTTCTGTTGCTAAAACATCATATATCTAGTTAGTTAAATCAATTTATGGGACTTAAAACACAATAAAGCAACAGCTCCACAGGTCTCTGAAAAACAGCTAAATTTTACAGAAGTGCAGGTTATACTGGTTTGTAATCTGTACCTTGGTGTAACATTCCTTTCACTCCTATCCATCTACTCAGTACAAACTGACATGATTTAGATATTATTTCTTATATTCTTTCTCTAGGAATTAAGCAAAGCCTGTAAGCAGCTGCTTCTGTGGCATTAACATTCCAATATGCAAGTTAGACTGATAATATTGATCTGTTTAACAGATGATAAATGATAGATGATCCGTTATCCAGGTAAATTCAAACAAAAGTCTTTAGACATTAGATATTGATTGATACTTCAGTCAGCTAAGCTACAATAGCCCCCAACACACACTATCAGCATGCAAAATAAACATAACCACAGGGCTACAATAAAATCTTCTTACCTGTATTTTTCCCCCTTACTTCACCAGTGGGTACAACTGACTTATCTTCTTTACTGACCTGTACCTCAGTGTCAAGTAACATGTGAATCAGCTCATTAGCAGCATCTTCCACCAGTGAGCTTTTTAAATGTAAAGTCCGAGAACCTCTTACACACAGCTCCTGTTATCAAACAAAAACAAACACATGTTCTTATCTTCCCAGTTCTCATGTCTATTTCACAGTCACAGCAGCCTTCATTAGGACAAATGTCAAGGCTCCAGATTTGTGAAAAACGAGATCAATATACAACACTATTTTTAAATTGGTTTGTTCCAAACTATTTACAGATGGATTTTTTTGTTGTGCCAAAGACATCATAGATGTCTTTCAAAATCGCTGTGACTTTTTTCCGAAATCACATGGCTCATCCATAGTTAATATAATGAGTCAATGTTTATAAAGCCTAGTTCCATTAAAGGCCTCCCAAAAGTAAGTGCTTCTTAATTTTCTTAACTTTCCAATATAGATGTGCAAGATTTAACCTTTCTTTTAATATTGCCATTTTACATTACTCGTCTGTGCCGAAGGAGTAATAGCCAATCATATTTCCCATTTATAAATAGATAAGAGATATAAAAACTACCAAAATCTATTAGAATAAATAAGAAAATTATTAACTGGGGGATAAGAAATCAAAGATTTAGATTTAATAAAATTCAGAAATGTATTAAAGTATTGTTCAGGGGTGTTTTGATACCTATTGTAAAATTGATTAAGTATGCTTTAGCAAACCCTAGCTTTTAACTATAACTGCCTTTTACTTTTTTTATTCCTTGTTATCTCCCATTTCTTTAAGTTTAAGCAAACCTGGCTACCTCTATTTAATTAAAAAATCAATAATTGGAAAAATTACGCCATTAGAAAGATTCAGTCATTTCCAAGTTTTAAGAAAGAATCTTTGATCTTCCTAATGATTCAGTCTAGTTGAGAGAAGCCATATCTGATTTGCAATATCACAACTACTCCTAAACAAAGTACTTTGAAGTTTTTTCCACAGTCTATTTTTGTTACAGCAATTTCTTTAGAAACTTAAAGACACCTGTTATGTGATAGAACTTATTTACAGTCCCTTCTAATTAAAAACTACAATAAGCTTACAAACAGTGTTACTAATTTCATTGTACCCATAACTGGGGTTAGTATACCACTTGTTCTGCTAACCCAACTTGATTTGCTGTTGTACTGTTGTAATTGCTGTGTAGCAGCTCACGTTTTCTTGCAGGAGATCAAACAGTATCAGTTATCACAAAATGTTGAAAAATTTTTTGTGCTCACACTCACATATTTTTATTCCATTGACTATAGTACCAGCCCTACCAAGAAAACATCAGAGGGTGAACAAAAAAACTTTACAAATTGTGAGACTTACAAAATAACCATTCACTGCATAAAATAGTAAGTATTACTTTGTATTTAACAACAAGGTGAGCTGTTACAAGGGACAAAAGAGGAAAGGCCAAAAAGTTAAGTACAGTAAGAAAAAAACAACTTTAATTTATAGTATTTATTGCTACAAGAGGCCAGGGAAGGGGATTATCTACATGATCTTCCAAAGCAAAGTTTATTTCAGGATAAAATACAAGTTAAACATTATATCCTGAAATGCCAAAATACCTCACTGTTGCCTCATAAAATCATTCTGACATTCAATTTTATTGCTAGCTTAATCAGCTTTCTAACTGACTAACAACTGCTCACAGTTAATCCTTTTCAACATAACAGTATTTTAATGGGGTGAAGGAAGGGGCTGTTTCCAGAATAACTTCACCCAGGTACTTCTGACTATATTTTGCACATCCCATTACCAACTCAGGAGAGTTTCAGATTAACAAAGATATTCAGTACCCAAACATTTGCATAGTATTTACTCTCCCAGGCAACAAAGTGCACTTGTTATAGAGCTATTCACAGGCATCAGATGGGCAATTCCTTTGTTTAAAGGAATTAAACTAAATAACAAGCAACAATGACAAAAAAGATACTATCACAGAGGAAAAACACTTCAGTTGAATGGTGGCAAAGCATATAAGAAATATCATGCAGTAGTTGGGTTGACAGTAACAACTCAGAAAAGAACATCTGAACTCAGACCTCGTTGCATTTGTTATTTTTGTTCCTTTTTAAGGTTGCAGCTAAGCAAGTGAGGATACCCTTTTTTCACTTTCCCAAGCATGTTTCATTAATTCTGCACTGGTTTTATGTCATAAAAACAGGAAAATATTTAGTTCAAAGACATCAAACTCCTCTTTAAGAAATTTTTGTCTAATAACCTTAGTCTTTTGAAGAAATTCCTCACAGCTCAGTGGTTCATCATCTGGCAACTCACAGAGTGGCACTCTAGTCATTTCTTGAAGGACAGCATCAATACGAAATTCAACCAAGTCATTCACTCGATCAAGCAATAACTCCAGACCAGCTTTTGAAGCAAATAAAAGATTCAAGACAAGCTTAGAATTTTGAAACAATAGTTTTTGCAGTGTTATGCTTAAATTTTTACTTCAACAAACTATCATATTTAATTTTATATGAATTCTACACCTTACCCAGCTTATTTCAAATATCTAAACTTTTATGGCAAGGTTCATCACTGAAATCATAATTAATTTTTTACATAGCATATGCACACCTAGCATATGCTATCCATATCCTAGAAGATAACAGGCAAAATATTGCAAATATGTATAAGATGAGCTGATATGTACATGCATGTTAGAAGTATATGCGTTTCCAACATAAAGACATTAAAATTCAGTTGAGGTCCAGGAATACTTCTCCCCCTACAGCTTGAACTCATTACCATTTGGAGAACGTACTCACAACAGAAACTTTTGACAAATAAAACATTCGTCCTTCAAAAAAAGTCAAATAATAGCTATAGTTAACAGAAAACAATCACTGGAATTTTCACAGTATAATAGCAATTTTCTTTCAATGCAGAAATTTAAATACCAGCAAGGTGCCTGTTCCAGACTGAAACTACTTGTATTATTCAAAATTAAATTGAGTGTAATGTTAGGTTAGCATACAAAATGCATTTTAATTTGCCATTTCAATTAATGAAAATTCCCACTATAACTACTTACATCATTTCAAAAAACAAAATCTATTTGATGTAGTAATTGAGCTGAATCAAAAGGAACTTGGTCTTTTCAGAAACAATACACATCTCAGTGAAATCTTGAGATAATCTTTGGAAAAGACAAGCTCATCTGTTTCTAAAGCTATTGCCCAAGATGCATATGTGTTGGTTTTAAAGACACTGATGTTAAAAAAAAAAAGGTTAATATGAAAAGCTATTGAGCAGTGACAGCGCCAAATCAGTTGAGATATTATTCCCTGAGAACTTATTTTGTACATTATAAAAATAAAAGGTAAAATTAGGAAAAGTCTGAAACCTAGGAGCTCTTTTGAAAAGTAGCTATCATTCTTTGAATTCAGAATACACAGGACCTTTTGCCCACCACTTTATGCTTGGTTTAATCCTAACTGCCATCTCTTCCATATTAGTAAAAATTTTACAACTATGTGAGACAAAGAAGGCATTTTAAAGAGCAGAGGTTTCATAAAGGATAGATGAAAATTCTGATTTCTTTCACACGTAAGCCAATTAAGTTAAACCACATAAAGGACAGTAAGTTTAATAATATAGCTTGCATTTGTATAGAAACAAACAAGCTGAAGTTAATGGAAAGAGGCAAGTGACTTACCTAGCTTGTAAAAAACTGAATTAATATACTTCTCTATATTCAAGGATGTCCATGTCAGTAACATTAGACCCGGCTGGATAGCATCATCTACATTTGCTAACCAAGGAGTCACCAGTTGCTCAATAGGGTGTTGTATTTTCAGTTTAATTCTTTTATATTCTGCCAGCATCATCTGAAATGAACCGAAAATTAAAGCACTAGATAATATACACTGATTTGAACCTCTCCACATTATCCTGGGTTCAGATGTAGCAGTTATTAAGCTGGGCTTAAACCACGACACACGTACACATATTTATGTTAATTTAAATTCAGAAAATTCCTCAGGATTTATCGATAGGAAGTAGTAAATTAATTCCTTATTCTGCTTTGCTTACGCATGCTGTTTTTGCTTTCCCTATTAAATTGTCTTTATCTCATGTTTTCTCTTTTAACCTCCAGATTCCCTACCCCATTCCACTGCGTGGAGTAAGCTAGTGTCTGTGTGATGGCTTCCAATGCATCTTTAACCTGCTGATCTAGTTTCATGTTTTGCATAACACAATCCTTGCAATAACTTTGACTTAATATGACTTTATTTTTTTCCTCATTTCAAAATCAAGTATCCCTTTGAAGATACAGTTTTCTAAACACCTATCTTTGAATCCTCAACTTGAGTCATCAAGAACCCTGTCTGTTCATAGGCAGACAAAACGACCCAAAGGATTTGAAACATGAGTAAAAGGGAAGTTTTAGTTTCTCTTTTAGAAATATTCCACAGACATCTGTGTAAAACACTGGTGCAGCAACTATGCTGCCACTTGCTGGATGCTTTACACCTTTTAAAGGCATACCACCTGTTCCTTCCACCCAGTTATCCTCTTAAAACAAAGTTTAAACAATCTTGACTCCAGTATTGGATGAGAGATAGATCACTTATTGCTTAGAAAGCAGGCAACAGAGAGAGGCATCGTGTAAGCTTCCTTTTCTTCCTAGCCGCATCTCTTTCTGCAGAACTTCCCTAAACCCATGCATCTTTGAAATGACTTCACAGAAAATACAGTCAAGAAATTCATTTTAAAAGTGCCTCAAGACAGTCATAGAGATAAAAAACAGATTTTCCAATATTTTCTTCATGCATAATAGTTGATCTTCATATTTTCTCTTCCATATGTATAGAACCTAGACATCTTAATGTACATTACACATATACAAAATAACTAAAATAAACCCACGTGCAAATTGTTGATAATCTTCTTATACCAGTCTCTCTTCTGTTGAATAATACTTGCAAAAGGTGGGATTTCTAGGTCCATCTGGGCCATGCAATCTGTTTCTCTGATTAAAGTTAATATTTCAGGGTCAAAATTCACAAATAATTCTCCTGTTTCTGGAGCTTTTACCAAGAGACATGCCTCAAGTCCTCTTTTAGTTAATTCAATCTGCAAGAAACAAAGCCATCATTCCTGATCAGACAGACCAGTACAACAAAATATTTTATTTTGGACATAAATATCACTTTGGCAGATAAAAAAATCATATATGGCTGACAACAAAGATTGATATAGTATGAATCAAGAGCAAAACTTCAGTAACAAAATCTGTATGTACTCAAATGCTTAACAACCAGATTAACTGTCCTTTCTCCCACAGCCATTTTTCTGTTGGTTCTTGGATATCGTAAGCTGCATTCCACAGTCCAACATCAAAAGCAGAGCCATTGATTTTCTTAGTTCAATCCTCTTAAATTTGAACTCTCTTTTCCTTAAAACTTATTCCAGATTCTGCTAAAAGGCTGCACACAACCTCTCTGATGATGAACTAAATTATTCTCTAATAACTTCTTCAGATATCTTTTGAATAAACGTGTCCTCATTTCCCCTTTTGCTTGTTTTCCACTACCTAACAGATACACCATGCACCAATCTCAATGGAACTACCAATTATATTCAACTTCTGGGCAAATTTTTAAAAAGACTAAAATTAATGTTTCTTACAGATTCTGGGTTTAATTTTAATAAAAGGGAAACCCAATCACACTATTGGTTTAACTGCCTTATTTGAATATTAGAATACCATTTGTTCTCCAAGTGATTAGAAGGAACAGTATTCATAAGACTACCACAGGTGGAAAATTTGGCTGATACCAGGAAGAAGTCATGCCTTAGGTAGGAAAATCTTTCCTACTTGGAAAAGTTTGCCGCTATTCCTATTTACCAGTTGTATTTTGCTGGCATAATTTTATTGTTCTTTATTTACTTCTCAAATTTCATATATCACATTACACTTGAGATGAAGCTTGTTTTTAAACAATAGTTTCATATCCCATTGATTTCTTTTAGTGTACATCTTTCTTTTATATGTAACACTGAAAATTTGCACCCTCTTTCAGTGTCTAAAATACAGTTGACTATACTGTTTGCTTCAGCTGTATCTTGTATTATCATTGCACTTTACACAGCATTTTTCAAGAAATCATCTAATCATATTCTGTCAGTGAAGTTGTCATGCTCTATCCAGTAGCATCAAAGTCACTCAGCACAGCCGCCTTAACTAGGAGCTGAATGGTTTTTTGCACAGTTCCCCAGCAAATCTTACTGCACTCATTGTTATTCCCATTATCCATCTCTTCCTCTCTCATTTATTGTGGGGGGTTTTTTATGGAATTTTCATTATTAAGGTAATAGAAAACAGTAACAGAAGTAGGGAGTACACTGAAATCACAAAACTTACACTGCCACAAAATTATAGGAACTTTCACACTTCCCAGTATTTTATTATTTTAATATGTCCAAGTTGAACATCATTGGCTATATCACAAAAATAATAGTTTTAAATCTTATGCTATTACCAAAAAAAAAAAAAAAAAAAAAAAAAAATGTATAAACAAGGTGATAACCATCCAGTGACAAACAGACAAAAGGAGGGAAAAATGTTCAGAAATATCAGAAAGTGCCACTAAGCGTAACTATTTCCTTTGCATAGAAGAATAAAAAGTAGTAAGAGCTACAGGCCTATTTCTGTTTCTTTTGTATTCCCCACAGGACATTGCCTCCCCCCTCGTTTTCCTTTTGTTCAGGAGTAGAGCAGGAGCTCCACCTTGTGTTCCATGATACTCATGTCCACATCCGTCTGCACTCTGCCTCAAGAATAGAGCGGACTACTGAACAATAGCCATGGGGTTTTGCCACATCTGTTGGACATGTGCGTTGATTTTAAAACGGACATACTTATCCTGTATTTTCAAGGCATGTGTGCTCGTACTAAAACTTGAAATTGTGTTCAAATCTACCTCCCTTTGTTTTCACCTAATGAGTATAAGGTTGAAGCAGGCTCAGCAAGTTTATGTGGCTGCTAAGTGCAATTTGACCCTGCTATAGGAGAAACCAGATATGTACTTTTAGCACAGATCAGAATCAGACAACAGATCATTAGGACCTCACAAAGGAAGGCACCAGTTCAGGGGAGATGTCTTGGATGCTACAGTTATTTTGTAAAAGATGAAGGGAGAATGTACGTGACTGCTCCATCGAGGAGTACGTGTCAGAAAATCTGATCACTAGATCATTTAGCCAAAGGACACAGATGTAGCTACCACATTATACTTTTCCATGATAAATATTTTTCATTATAACCTTTTAGTTATAACGAAGTTTCGATTGCTCCTAAATTCAGCTACAGGCAGTACAGACACTGTTTATCATAAAGTACTTTTTGTCATTTCATCCATCACTTAGGAGGCATCCTGAGTCTATAGCTCAGTGTACCTGGCTACTGTTGTTAAACAGAGATTTCTTCACGTTGCTGCAACCCAGTGTTCCATTGAGGCCTGACACAACATGAATCCAATCTGGTCTGTAAAGCTAGATGTTAGTAGTCTACCAACAACAAAAATCCACCACATTTTTTTTTAAGATATGCTAATCAAAATCAGCTGGTTTACCTGCTGAAGCCATTCCCGGTGGTAGATCACCTCAAATTTCACAAGAACTTTTGCTACTCTGTTGTAGTTGCGGATTACGCGCTTGCCTTCGGGTGTCTGCAGAACATCCGGGTGCTGCTGGAAAGACTCCATGGGCTCCTCGATCTTATGGAATAGGTGGCATGCCCACAAGATCTTACCAGCTATTGGAGGCAGATTACGAGCCAGCGGAGGGTCATGCTTCTGCCTAGTGTAGATCTTACAGACTGTTTCTATGTCATGACCATAGTTTTGGAGTATTTTCTGATACTTGTCATCAATGCCAAGATTTGGGATTTGTAATCTGCTTAGAAAAATAATAATCACTTAAAAATTCCTTCAATACTTCTGAAATTCTCCTGATGCATTGTTGGAAAATACAGTTGTTCCAGATTCCCTCGCATTCTTTACAAAATAACTACTTTAGCAGCCTAGTTTTCACTAAAGCTTGAAAAAAATGCTGTCGCAACCTGATTCTAAGCAACCGAGACTTAGACCAGATGATAAAAGTTTCCAAGTAAGCCTACACATTTTCTGTTTTGTCACTGTTTTCAAACACTGAGCTAAAATTATGTGCAGCAAACTGTAACCAATCCACCACTAGCAGTCTACTCCATTAAACAGAGTATTATAAGAAGACTGATGCAATAAAGACTGAGGCTGCATTGCAACAATGTGAATTTATGAAGAAAAATTTCTCTGTTTCCTAATACAAGCATTTTATTCTCTCCTAACTGCACTGTAGTAACAAATTAATGTGACTGTTGAAGGACAAAGATAAGGTAAATATGCTAGCAGCCATAAAGTACTCCTGTACTTATGCTATTTTTTGGAAGATTAAATACGAAGTCCACTTCTGTTTTGCATTTTCTGATACAAAAAGAAAATATGGTATTTATTTATCCACACTTCCGGGAAGACATCCCTTACAGAGCTGGAAGTTGAGAGAAAGTTGAGGTGGTTTTCGTTTGTATTTAAAGGAGATGCCTTCTGCTCTGCCCCCCATTTCCCACCATCCTCAGAGTGTTATTTCCATTGCCTGGCAGAATTCCAGCAATCTAGATAGGACATACTACCTTTCAAATTTCTTCAACGTACTCAGTGCTCTCTCAGTGTTCAGAATATTTTCAAAGGTGACATCCATGAAAATCCTTAATTGATCCTGAAGGAGAGCAAATATTTCTACAGCAGAGAACTACATAAGGCACACACCTCAAACATGCCAGGTATTATTTTACAGAATTTATCATGCACTCTATTGGAACATTATTTATATGAAACTAACCCAGATAAGTATCAATTTTCCCCTTCTTCCTCCCCTCAAGAATTAAACAAAATACAACCAACTTTCAAGGCATTGTCTTTGTATGTTCCCTCTGAGGCTGCGCAACCAACAAAAGTTTTTGTACCCTCAGATGTTCCACCATCTTCTACAGATACCCTTTCCTTCCACAGACTTGTGGTTTCAGAACTATAAGAAAGTTAATTATCTGACTTATTTGTGCTATGCTCCTGGTCACCCAACAAAATCATCCATTTTTGTGTTAAACTTGCCAGCAAACTTCCAAATAAATGTAATGAAAAATCCTTTCATTGGGGGCCCTCAAGGTCCTTATTGGCTTATTCCATGAAACTGGTCAGAAAGTTTGATAATAAATGCAAGCTTTACAGTGGAGATACATTAGAATAATTTTTCAATTTCAGAATAGAAACTTTGAGATTTGCATAATTTGCTTGGTGTTAACTCAGAGGTATTTTTGTTTTCATGAAGATTCATCAGTAAATTAAAATATTTGAATCATAAAACCTACATGAAGGTCATTTATTTCTTTGCAAAACTCTTCATAGTCTTGGTCAAAATCAATCTTCCGTTGATCCAAGAAATTGTAATGCCTTTTCTTCATGATGTCAACAATGCTCTAAACAGTGTCACAAAAAAAGAAAATCACCAAAAAAATTGTCTTATCACAAAGACTTACCACACCAAAATATTTAGCACAATGTGCTGTGCACGTTCTCGTTTTACCTTTGCCATTAGTTCCCAGTTATTTACAGAGCAATACAAGCAAATTGCTTACATGACATTTTCAAGTTGGTGCAATGGTCATATGAATTTCATTTATATTATTTACTTCTGTTTTAAGTCAATTAGAACTGACAGAAAGTCCAGACTCTTGCTTTTCCTCAAAGACATTTGTTATCCATTAAATATTCTCTTATGTAGTTCAACACAGAAAAATATTTTCACATTAGTATTTTCCATCTCCTTAAATTAACTGATTCCATAGAAAAACAGACTATTTAAAAGACACAGCAAGAAGCAGCACATCACCAGCCCAGGACTTATTATTCCAGGATTCTCTTACATAGCTGCTGTCTACTCAAATGAAAGTACATCTTAATCAGCATCATCCTTGAGCTGGACTGTAGTTCAACATCCTAGTAGGTTACCACAGTACAGCTACAAAGCTCAGTATGTTTTCAACACAGCAGATGTCCATCGTTTTATTATAAGTCAAGGGAACTTCAGTTTTATTGCTTTGCTGTAAATAACATTTCCATCTTTTCTTCTAAAAACAGGCAAATCCTAGATAGCAACTAAGTGGTAAAGCACAAACAACTGCAACATAAAAACTTCCTATTGTAAACATTTTTCAAATTATGTAGTCAGTCACATAACTAGCTATGGTCCACATCAAATACTTCAGTACTTCAATTTTGTCACTGTTAAAAAAGTACAATCACTTTCTGCCATTTATGCATACTATGCATAATGCATAGTATTATGCATTCATGCATACTATGCATAATGGAACCTTCCACATAGTATTTTCTACCAAAGCATGTATAGTTTCCCCTCACCTACCCACTCCTACCCACCAAATGAAATTGATCTCGTAGCAGCATTCCAATACCTGAAGGAAAAGTACAAGGATGACAGAGAAGGACCCTTCATCAGGGACTGTAGTGATAGGACAAGAAGCAATGGGTTCAAACTGAAACAGGGGAGATTTAGATTGGATATAAGGAGGAAATTCTTTCCTGTGAGAGTGGCAAGGCACTGGAAATAGGCTGCCCAGAGAGGTTGTGAATGCTCCATCCCTAGCAGTGTTCAAGGCCAGGTTGGACAGAGCCTTGGGTGCCATGATCTAGTATGATGTGTTCCTGCCCATGGCACAGAGGTTGGAACTAGATGATCTTTAAGGTCCTTTCTAACCCAAACCATTCTATGAGTCTATGAACAACTCCACACATCGAATACTTCTGATTTATTTTAATATTTACAATAATTATTTTCTATTATAGCATATAATTATCATAATTATAATAATTATATCTTTATGTTTTATGTATGTAATATTATAAATATATATTATATTAGAGTATATAATTACCATAATTATGATTCTGCACTAAGACAGACACAAAATAAGTTCACTCAAGCTCAGTAAAATCTTTCTAGAAAAGAAAGTTAATCGTGGAAAGAAGGAAGGAAAATAACATGATTCAGCATATTCATTTACTTAGAAGAGCACCTTGTTGTTCAAGTCTCAATCCTACTAAATAAAAGGACCAAGGAAGAAACGCTTATAGTAATACTAACAAGCAAAGGGATTTTGCTGTTTCTAAAGAAAAAGCCTAAACTTTAAGAGTTTTCCAGAGCAAACCAGCTAAGTCATTTCTCTTCTTCCCCCACCTTAGGATAGCCATCTGCAAAATACTTCTTTCTGACCTCATAAAACACAAAGCTGATGACTGTACTCTGGATATAGAGTACAGATTTTAAGTAAACTTAATAATCTGTTTTGTTGGAATTAAGCTTGCTATTTCATAGGATCATAGAATGTTTCGGGTTAGAAGGGACCTTGAAGATCATCCAGTTCCAACTCCCTGCTGATGTGTCCCATGTGGCAGAGACACACTTCCTTAATGAAAAAATGTCAATCGGTGTCCAAGTTTTTGGGGATTTGTGCTTGGTTTTTTGGTACAGGTCTTTTGAATTACCAATTTCAAGACATCAAAGTTATATTTGTTTGCATTTGTGCAGCACAGAAATTGAACTGGGACTTGTTTCACCCCAAGCTGCAATTTTAGTCACAGTACACTTTCATAGCTAGCAAATCATTCATAAAGAGAGTACTGTTGCACTTCTCAAGTTTTTCTCCTGATCATAACACAAAACCATGGCTCCAATTACTCTAAGAAAGAAGAAAAAAAAAACCCAACAATATATACCTCCTTCACACGCCCGTCTGTCCTTTTCACCTTGTCTGCTTACTTCCCCAGCAATCACAGAGTTACATCGCTAATTACTACTTGGTAATTTTAGCACAACTTAGACTTAATTTTTCTCTTGATAAAAACTTTTCTAATTTTCATAATTATTTGCTGTTTAAAGTTCAAGTCAGACTGACAGGATATCCAAAATTTACTGTGTACCTCATATTTTGTGATCATTCCTTCCAATCCCGCTATCTTAGACTCCTGTAGAACTGAGTAGGTTTTCACAGTATTGAAAACATGTATAATCTTTACCAGACGTCGATGAAAGCTTTCAAATTTTCCAAAGATATACACCTCACTGAAAGCAAACTGTCTTTCAGTTGGATTTTGTTCCAATTTCTCTTTTACCTTGTGAAAACAATTCTGATACTCCTGAAGACAAGGAATTAATAAAAAAAAAAAAAAAAAAATTGAGAATATAATAAAGGGCACTATCATTAGGTAGAACACTTTATGCAGACAGATATTCTACTGATAGCAAGCAGAATTTTCATCAATAAACAATCATGAGAACTATAAACTCAGTAGCAGGATTTGTCTCTGAAAACTAATCCAACAATACTATTACAGGATCACACATTTTATCAAATCAATGAACTGCACATTTATGTATTTGTACATTCCATCCTTAGCTAGCGTGAAATTCTGTTCCCTCTATTTTATAGAAGGGCTTGATATGTTTACTGAATATCCAGGATGACAACCCAGATTTCAGTTTTCAAAGACTGAAAATAATGATTGTGTGCTAAGCAGTTTTATTGAGTAATAATGTTTCAAATTCTCCCAAATCTCTTTCCAGAACGAAAACCCTTCTAAAGTTAGAAAGCTGCTCCATAGCAGCTTCCAGTTTTCATTCTGCATTCTTAACTGAGCACAAACCTTACTTCAGATATGTTAAAATTAAATTCTTCCCACATGCAGGTTTCATATTCAACAGATTTGCTTGAAATGGTTTCTTTCAAGAAAATTATCTTTAAAATACAATGTTCATTATTTATCTATCAAAAATACATATGAATAATTCCACTTGGAAATATTAATATAAAGAGCCCAGAGTTTCCTAAAGTTGTTAGTGATTCAAATTTTAAATTTTAATTTATTGATTTTCTGAAAGCTTTTGGAACTAACAGGACTGAAATAAAAAACTAATCCTTCACCATATTTTAATGCAGGAACTGAATCATTCGCTATATGTTTATAGAAATATATGCTGATGATAAGACATCATATAAATTTACACTGATTTATACTACAAGCATGTAAGTTTGCTTCTTCAGAAAGCATCAAGATAAAATTCTAGTCCTCCAAGCACATACTGTTAAAGAATCAAAAAGTAAGAACAAAGAAATGCTAATATGAACCTTCTGAAATCTACAGGAAGGTTATCAAAAAGACAGAACTAGGCTCTTCAAAGTAACAAATAGACAGAGGCCAAAAGACAACGGGCATAAATTGAAACAGAAGATGTTCTGACTGGATGCAACCTGAACAGCTGAATTCTTAGTTCACTGAATTGGCCTTTCTAAAGGTATAGCTTATCCACATATCTTTGAAATACATTCAGCTCAGTAACTCACTCTGTTTTCATTTCTATCACACATCCATCTTCATCATGTAAGAAGAAACTTTCTAAAGAAACTCAGGCATGACAATCCACGTAATTCTCAAATAAGAAGCATAGTTAAGTTAAGCTAACCATTGAACTCCTGTTTCTGGAAGAGAAACAGACACTGGTCTAAATTCCGTTAGCCATAACATAAATGCTCCAGTTCCAAAGCGTGTTTTCAGTTGCTCCATTTTCAGACATTATAACATTGCTTCCTTGTATAAAATAAAGTTTTCCTAATCACGTGCTCCTAAATCTCCTTATATGCTGTTTTCCATGTGCTCTTCCACCTACCTGTTTAAGTCTAATGGCTGCTTGTAGCTTTTCCATAATACTCTCCTGAGGTTGATTCCAGATGGTGGCCGTATTGTTGTTTGTAATGTAAGATTTACATGCTGCAATCATTTGATTGGTCACCTAAAACCAATTTTAATCTTGTGAAATAAACATTTCAAGACAAAGCAGAAATTGCCCTTCTTTCAGTCTCATCCCATGCCTTTGACTCCACTGGCCTAAAGCCCGCAAAACAGCAATACTGAACACCAGCCACACAGACAGACTGTCCCCTTTGCAATATCAAGCCCCCAGACCATTACACCATCAAAATGTTGTTGATTAACTATGCTCATCTTTAACCTAAACACTTTGCACCAACCTTGAAATGACACTGAGAACTATGAAGTCGTAAGACTGAAAATAAACACTCCTGAAAGCAAAGGTAAAATTGAGAGACTATGATCATTAAAGAATAGGTTGTTCTTCCAACTGCATTGCCTTTTTTATGCAATCATATGGAGGTTTAAGGGCTATGAAAAACAATTCACCACAGACAAAACTCATTGTAAGAAGAAGTTCTTCAACCAGTTCATGTCAGGGTTGAGAATAGCCCTGGATCTTCAAGAAGTCTGAAAAAATTCTTACAACTCCAAATTACAGACAATGATATAAATTGTAGCTTTGAACTAGTTTTATCACTATTTCTAATTCTCTATACATTCGAAAAGCAGCACTAAATTGACCGAAATGCTGCCTCTTCAATTGCTTGCTCCCTTTATGTATTCTGTCTCTCACTCAAGCAACAACACACACAAAATTCCCTGAAAATTTCCTTTCACGCTATAGCAACCAACCTTCACAAACAGCGAAGATATCTTGTCAGATGTATTGTAATACTGAGAGATGCTCTGAATCATTTGTATTGCATTTATGAGTCCTGGAATAGCATCCACCATGGACACCTGGAAAGAAACACAGAGTCTGAACTGTAGTACTTCCGTACTGAGTACTTCTGTTGCCATACATTAGCTCAACACCTAGAGAACACAGGAGCATTGGGAACATGGTCTCCTTAACGTTTCTGCCTCTGTTTCCCTGGGCCTCTCCTGCAGAACTGCCTGTCCTACTTCACCCTCCAACATCTACAATTCCATTTTAGGGAAAAATTTTCACTACTTTTGGCTGGAAGAGTTCTGGTAACAAGTGAAATTTGATAAAGACAAAGGCCTCTCCAAAAGTACCACTTATTTTCTCCAAAAATAGCATGTTTGTACGCTCTTTTGCTAAACCTGATCTAAGCTTGCATATAAATAGACCCCAAAAAATTACATTAAGCCTCATAGTGCTCATTTGAATAAAGGAAATACAAACAACTTTCTATAGTGAAAGTCCTATAGTAGTAGTGGCATTTAGATCGTAACAAATTTTATAGAGTAAATGAAATGCCTGGGACAAGGTGACCTTCTAGGCCATTGTTTGGGGTGCAGGTGCCCAGGTGCTGGCAAGAGGGGCAGCCCTTGTGAGGAGAGGCTGGTTCCAGCCATCTTCAACAGCCCCACCGCAAGGCAGAGCTGAGCCCCTCAGCCACAGGTGGGCACCTCGTGGGAAGCCTAGGTAAGGAAGGGCAAAACGCTGCCCCGCAGCCAGGGCTGAGGGAAGCGGAGTGAGAAACAGCCCTGCGAGCCCTGAGGGCCCCCAGGCCACAGCAGGGAAAAGTGTAGGATGAGGAGCCGTACAGGCTGACTGCAGCCCTCCAGTCCCCATCCCCTTGTGCTGCTCAGAGGAGGAGGAAAAGAAGTCAGGAGTTGAGGGGTGAAGTGGTGGGGAGATGTGGTTTTAATTTTTGTCTTTGTTTCTCACTATCCAAATCCATTTTAACTGTCAATAAATTGAGTAACTTTGTCCCAAGTCAATTTGTTTCGCCCGTGATTATAATAGGTAAATGATCCCTCTTGTCTTTGGAAAAACTTTGATGAGCTTTTTCGTACTATATTCTCCCCCCATCCTGTTGAGGAGGGGGAATGAGAGAGTGCTTGGGCCATAGCCAAGGTTAATCCACCACACCCATTTTAATTCTCAATACCCTGTATGGTTTTCAGTAACTCATCTGTACAAGAGAAATGCTTTTTGCTAAATACTTTGAAGAGAAGCATCATTTCAAGAGCCCAGCAATCCTGTCTTCAGCCCATGAATAGGCCAAAGATTTTTGAGACAGCTCCTCCTCACTTCTGAATTTCAAAACAATGTCAGTTTTACTCTACTGACAAACCGGTTCTCAACATTTTACAGGTAAATAACAGTAAGGAAAAGGTACACACTCCATACCTCAATGGCTTCCACCCCAAGTTCTACACTCTCCTCAAAACTAAACATCTCTGAAGTTGGCACTGCTTCCTCCTTGGTAAAAGCCAGTATGGGGAGTACAAAGCAGATCAAGACCCTGCACAGTGCCAGTAGCAAGCATATTTACTATAACTATGGTTTCTATGGGTACTATACCCAAACTTTCATGAGAGAGACTCAAATATCTTATTGGAAAACACTGAAAGAACACACTGTTCTAATACCATGCAGTAAGTGCAAACAAACAGAGCCATACCATGGTTGCCCAGAGCACTGTTTGGAAGCAATTTCGCTTTGGGAAAAGTGTGGAGAGAGAAAGGAAGGTAGCTGGGATGGTCAAAGCTTTGAATCTTCATAGCTACTCTTCATGTGTCTCTGATTATAAAGACACAGTCAGTTGAAAAATGAGTTTTAATAAAAGCAATAATTTTCCACCTACGTTAGCCTATAATGGGATTGTAAGAATCCTTCCTCCTACCCTGTGTTTTAGGTTGGCTGGTTTTGTTGACTGCTTGTTATGCTTGTAATGTCCTGTTACTATGTTACAAGGAGGTCATTTATATTTACACCTGAATATTTACATAATTATATTTATGTTTTCCTAACCCAAGTAGCTGAAAATTGCCTTATAGATGTTCGGCTAAGCATGACCTGGCCACCAACACAAAGACAAAAGCCCAGCTTTTGTCTTTAGCATAGCACTAGGTTCATATATACAAACACCCTTTTTTTTTTTTTCTTAAATATCAAAGATTTCACTTCCTCCCATAGCACAGAATCCAGTCTCATCATCAGACCAAACGCAGCATAGATACCACAGCAAGAAAACAATAAGTACTTTATTTTGTAGTCAGAAATCCCACCAGGCCACTTTCAGCGCAACAGAAAAAAGTGTCAAGCTGAAGATGCATACCTCAAATGCTGTGTATGTAATTACCAAACTGATCCTACAAAATACATTAATTTTATTAGCCTCAAGAGATTTATGTTAATAATTAAAAAGTTCTGCTTACAGGATCACTGTTGTATAATGGGTCATAATATTTTTCCAGAGAATAGAGATACTTCACATTATCTTTAGCTTCATTTGCTACATCTGTGATGCGAATATCCAACGCTCGCCAGTTCTAAGAATAAAAAGTTGGGAAAAAGAAATAAACCCACACATATCAGAAAAACTGTTTTGAGATCACTGTTTTGTTATTAGCCTTTAAACACATTTCGAAAGCACAGATCTGTTACTTGATAGTTGCTTGTTTACCCAAAGTGAGGAGCACTTTGTTTTGCTTCAAGTATTTGACTGTGAAAATAAAGTTACTTTAGACCACTCAGCTCAACAAGTTATGTCAGTAGCAGCATCAAGACAAGCTGCTCTAAAATATACAGACATTATCTGTTAACTATTTTTGCTTGATGGAGTGATGAACATACAACTGTATTTGTCTCATGTCTCTCATTTTTTGTTATTCACGTATTTTTCTATTTGTGATTTTAACTTTGTTATGTCAATGTGAGAAGTTATGACTCCACAAGCAGTTTTGACAGACACTGTAACAACATGAGAAAGTAGTTTAAAAAATGAGGTTTTTTTTTTCTTCTCATTAAATACCCAATTCATTAAATCCATTTTCTGATTTAATAATCAACTTTTCAAAGATTTATAAGTATTTATTTCTGTTGAACCATGTGGATGCAGAACATTATCAGCCTTTAGACAAATGGGATTTTCAGTCTTTTCCAATAAATTAAACTAGATTCAAATTTTATCTACTCAAGATGAGGAATACGAAAGGACAAAGAAAACAGAAGCCAAAAATGCTTCAATATTTTCCCCACCAGCAATGTTACACACATCACCAAAATGAACTACAATATACAGAGCATTTCTAGTCTTTACATTTATCATAAGTCAAAATAGAAACCTTGAGCAGTTTGGATTTAGCAGCGGTAAGTACTCCAAGCACTGCCTTCACATCTGGACTCTTCAGCTGGTCTGTAAGGTAGTTGAATTTCGACAATCTCTTTTTCCAATAATCAAGCTCTGCTCGTGGTCCAAGGTCATCAGCTTCCTTTCTCAACTGATCATTTTCTGCAAGGACCTTTTATCATACAGTAATATTATTGAGTGATGTTAATAGTTTTTATTTGCATGGGTACCATGGATTAATTCATAATTTAACTTCCAGTATTAACCTCCCGCAATAAATTACTCAGCTCAGCCACTACCTCACATAAGAGACCTTAATTTTGCTTGGCCTTTTTAGTTCTGAGTTAAAGATGTAGTAGTATCTCGAGGGCACTGTTACAGACAATTACATTTTCTGCAAATAACCTGCAAAGTATGTTTCAAGTACGATTTTGACCACTGAGAATAGTGTTCACTGAATTATTGTGCTCCTTTTGTTTCATTAAGTCCACTGAGAATCACTGTTTTCTACTTTAAGAGTAGATGATTATCAAAAATAGAGTCTAAGCTTCCAAAGACAAGTGTATGCTCTATTTATCAGTAGATGGAAAAATCTCTCAATAATTTTCTCATTCAGAAGTAAAAGCACACGAAATGCCAACAATACTTTAAAATACAGGGATTGATCACATCTAATTATATAGAAAGGTAGCTATGCACCTACAGGATTAAACTCATCAGCTGCTAATATGTCATATTTTACAATTGTCCAGTATTATCACCTGTTCAATTTGTTTGATCCATCCTTTCACGCAGACTTGTATTTTTTCCAAAGCATCTGTGCTGTTAGCAACCATCAAGTAATCTGAAGGTCCTCTTAGAGTTTTCAGATCATACGTTTCACAATTCTTCAGACTGACCTAAAACACAGGTTAAAAAATCCTGAAATGCTGAAATGTTCATAACAAATAAGCCAGGAACTTTAAAAAGTAACTGATTGCCCCACTTAATATTCCCACTTCAGTTTAAATTAAACTGGTTTGAGCCAGAACTGGATGCCAGAATCTGGAGAATTCACCAACCTGGCACCTTGTGCACTCATGCTCTTTCCTTCACAAAGACTGAGTAGAAATCAACAGTTAAAGCAACTGGTTGTCACGCATTAATCATTCTTGGTTTAAGAGTGGCCACAGCCATTGGAGAGTCAAGTAATTAATAGCTTTAATAGTTAATGGCACCAGAGCAAACAAGAATAGAAGCACCTGCAGAATTGTTCAAGCCACGGATCAACATAAAACTGACGACAACAAACAAAAGGGTTGTTTTTGTCCAGTTTAACAAAAGCAATTTTTAGGAGTATTCTACAATAGCAGTTAATTCAAGTGCTCCAGAGAAGAGACATTCTGCAGCTAGCTCAATATCTATTTGCCACATGAACATACTACCTTTTCTAACAGACTTTGCTGAGTTCCTGATAGCACACTAACAAATGCTTCAAGGGAATAAAGGAAGTTCTGCTTAATACTGGAAGCTAGTTGAGGTTCAACAAGTTCAACCCAGTCACGGTCCATAGTCTGTAAGCCTGGAATGAAGATTTCCAATATCAACTGCTCAACACTTTTTAGTAAGCCATCTCGACCTACATTCATCATATTAAAATTTACTTCCTGTAGAAGAAACACAGTACAAGTTAAAATAGAAAACAAAATTTTGCCATCACTGTATTTATTCCTGTCTTATTGCCTTCATCACCTCAAAAATCACAAGTGCTCTTCAACCACCAGCAGCACAATTCTTGCTAACAGGGGCTGCAATGTTTGCACAGGGTCACAGTTTGTCATACAAAACTGAGGAAATGAAGATCTGAAAACACTTCAAAATATAATGAGACTATATAAACTTATATATACTTATAAAGCTCAGTTTATATGGGTGAATAAAATTATTCCAGTCTGCCACTTCTAAAGCTATCAGAATTATAGTTTTGAATATATTCAGACATATATATATATTTATACATATATATATAGGCAGAGATCAATTCATTTAAAAGGCTTAAATACCAGAGGAATTATGAACTACAATTAAACCTGACTAGCAGCTGCCCAAAGATTTTGGTCCAAAAAGAATACCTTTATCCAGTTTGAGAGAACAACGCGCAGAACATCTGCTTTTTAGACATTCTGAAAATGACTCTTATGACTTCTGAGGTAAATTACATGAATCTGCCAGCCATATTTTGCTTCATTAGAAGGTACCACATGATTTTTTTTCAGCAACATAATTGAACAAAAACTTGAATACAAGTGTCACGTATCAGATGCGTTCTCAGACATACCAGTTTTACTTTTCAACTTGTCTTTCCTAGCTTTAAGGTATTCTTTACTATCAGCAAGGGCTATATCATTAATTGTAAAGAAGTTCGGTTTACACATCTTCCATTTGCAAATACCAGCTTGCAAGCATTATTAATAAGCAAAAAAATCTTCTAATGTTAAATAGTATATAACTGGCTAAAATCTAAGCCAGGCCTTTCAAAATCATAAAAAACAAAAATTAAGAACTTAGCATAAAACTTTAAAGCATACATGTGTAAAAATCATAATAATCTGATGATGACACCAGCTCACCCACCCTTTGCTCTTCTATTTCTTGCTTTTTGGGGCAAAATACACTTTTAAAGAGATTTTGGTTTGGGTTTTTCCCCCCCTAGAAGAGACGGGGGAAGTTAAAACTTGCTGGTTTAGAGGTTGCACTTGAAAGCCCCTATTTTAAAGTGCATTGAAAGTTTTCCATGACACTAATTTCTCAGTTAGCCCACCATTCTTTTAGCACTCTGATAAACTACATCTGTGAGATTCCCTATATTTTACTCTGTGCTCCTTGCTACTGCAGCACTTGATCCACCTTTGTTCACTTCAGACTGTCATAGATTTAAGGAGTCTTTCACCAGTAAAATCTTGTTTATATATAATTTGCATATACACTCTCAAAAACATAACGATTCTTGCTTGGTTTTTTTAATTTATTTGCTAGCACTTATGGAGACTTAACAGCTTATTATTTAGGTATTGACTAATTACTCTTTGTCACTCTGTATTATAATAAATTTTCTTCCTTAGCATCATTTCTTCATAGCAATGATACGCTTCAAGTTGCAACTGCTAGATAATGTTGGGGTTTTTCCCTTCCCCTCCTGTTTTGTCCTGTGTTTCACATAGCCAAACTGTGTCCTTTTGCTCATTCCTCCATGTCAAAGGCTGTCATGTTACATACCGAAAGCAAATACCGTAAGATGAAAATTAACTTTAAACAAGATTATGTACAGTGATCAGCAGTCACTGACTTACCTGATAGATATTCTCAATTGTGATGTGTTTGAAAAGACTAGATCTAATGAAGAAAATGCATACACCAGTTAGAGCAACTTCTTTTCCCTCCGTCACAAATACTTTAGGTTTCTTTTTCTTTGTCAAATGAGAGTTCATTCCTGCTCCCGGAAAGCCAAAGTGCTCTGTAGATTCAAATAAAAGAAACATTTAAAACCCACTGATTATTTATTCAAAGAAAAGTTTTCTAAAAAAACCAGTCACCATTCGTGTATCTCTTGAGTCCCAGCCCCCGGGAACCTCCCCATGGGACTACCCACTCACAGCATGCAGCATCCAGAGTCCTCACAGCACAGTAAGAACTGTTTAATCTAATTTTGTCATTCTCACGTCAAAAGCTTTTCATTTCTATTAATTTACTTCTTTTCTATTCCTTCTAAGCAAAAGTTCAGGATCACTGAATATTCTGCTCCCATATTTAGGCTGTTGGTAACACTTGTAAAGAGTCACCAAAAGTAGCAGTGTCTTAGGTTGAGGTGGAAGGGAGGAAGCAATAATTATCTTAAATTGTGTTTTTGGCCATGTTACTTCTCTGATACCAGTTTGGTAATGTTCCCTTAGAGTAAAATTGCACACATACACATCTCAGTGAGACACTGCAACAACAGAAAGATCAAAAAGTGACTTGCTGATACCAGTTGTTAAAGGACAACATCCCAAAAATCGCAAAAAGTGACAGGTCCCTTACCCTTTCTTCTTTCAGGCATGTGACCATGTGCCCAGAGATTCCTATTTTGGATCAGGTGGCCACCCATAAGTCCCCATCCCCATCCTATAGGCTTTCCCCAAGTGTGGTAACATGGGGACACTGGAAAAGGAAAGGGGATATGAGCAAAAAGGAATTCTAGGATAATGGCCCTACACATACTGCAGGCCTCCTGGGGCCATTTGTAGCAGGACCACCTGGATGGATGGTCATGTGCTGAGAAACGTGGAGGGGTTCTAGGGAAGACTGGTGGCATGACTGGGTGGGGGCAGAGCACCTGTCACTGTTCACCTTGCATTAAAGTCATCTTTTGACTATTGAGAACCATTGTCCAGCCCCCCAGGCAAGAGTTGCTGGGTTCACAAGGAAGTACCTTGCTGCTGCATACAAGCAATATGCAGAAGTGCACTGACAAACTTCAGTAATTTTGTCAATCCTCATTTCATGAACCAGAATCGATGTCCCAGTATGACCAAACTTGATCTGCCTTAAGCCCCAGTTTATAAGAACTTTAGTAGTTGCTTTTTCCTTGCATACTTGCTCAGCACAACTATTACATGCTGCTGGAGAACCCAAGTTTGTTTACCTGTATCCATCGTCTCCACATCTTGATAGTAGAACATCAGATAACGCAGACCACCAGGGGCCAGGAATTTGTCGATGCGCTCTATCTATTTGAGATGATGTTGAGATAATTATGCATAGCATGCCCACTATGGAAAGTTTAACTTGCTCAGATTTTTAACATAAAGGGCTGACAAATACTCATTGCATTAACATTATTCAATAATAAAGTTATATCAGGCCCAGTTACTACCCCCCAAAAAACTGCTTTGCCTCATACTTTGGCAGCACACACTAACTTAATGGAATCATTTAAATTTTTCCATGATGAACACAAATATAGCCAGACCTTATTTCAGTTCACTGAAACCACATTCTACATGCTATGTGTCATTTCTTAAATTGAGGGCACAGGACATTTCTTTATTTACTGAAGTGCAGCAGCACCTCCCTCAAGTCCTTCACTCATGTTATTCTTACTGCCATTCACCTAACTGGCTGAAAGCAGAAAACACACAGCTGCAATTATTCCATATCGTAGCAAGAGAGGAAAACTTTATTTATTTATACTATAAGCATCAGGACAATTTCAGTTCTCCATCAATTTAAGGCTGTCAACAAGCATCCTTGAAACATGTATTGGTAGTACAGTCCAGGAATTACATGTATAGGCCAAGGAAGAAAGTTAATTGCTGTATTCTAGTACACTTTTTATATCGTGTGACAGTGTTCTGCACAGTTTATTTCCCTATATCACATGGAGTCACAGGAATGTTGGAAGGGACCTCTGGGAGATCTCAAGGCCAGCCTCTTATATTGTCAACAGCAGCTCAGGTCATTTAGAGCTTTGCCTAGGCTGGGTCCCAGAAACCTCAAGGTTGAATTCCACAACTCACTTGAGTAACCTGTTCCCATGCTGCATTACCCCTCTGGTGAAGAAGGGTCTCAATGTCCATTTTGCAAGTTGTGGTTATTGCTTTTGTCATGTTATCTGCAACTGCTGAGAAGATTTCAGCTCTATCATCTTTGTAAATACTCTTCAAGCAACTGCAGGCTACTATTTGGCTGCCCCCCAATCTGTGATTCTCCTTTTTCTAATAGTTTACATGCCTTATGTCCCTCACTATCTTGGTAGTCTTCCACAGGACTGTCTTCAGTTTCTCAACAAAATTAACACTGAAATAGGAATACATAAACTAAAGGTACACAAATGGAAAGAGAATACAAGAGAAAAATAACCACAACCATGTTTACTTTAGTGTTGGGGAGTAAAACAGGATATACTTGCCATCTACCACAGTTTAAAAAAAAATAATTATTTATTTTCAAATAAAAAAAAGTATCTCCATTGCATATGATGCTTATCAACTTTGATGTATTGTTTCTTCAATATACTACTCAATATGTTAATCCACTGCATTAATCCTAATGTAGTCAGTCAGATCATTTAGCCATTCTAATTGTCAAGTAGTTTCCCTCTGATTTCCTAAACTATATCACCACATAGTCTCACAAATGCTGGTGGCAGCTTGATAGAAACAGCAAGAACATGCAGCCTGCTGTGGACAGAACTGTTGAATCTCTATGTACTGTGTATTCAAAGACCGAGAAACTTCATGCTGTGGATCCAGCATGAAACACAGTCACAGAATCTACTGTACTAACTATAACCACTAGAAAGCAAAATATCTAATCAATTTCAAAATCAATATGGTTACAATAGGTCTTGAAAGTAAGGATGCTTTTGTTCAACTTAATTACAAACTGCTGAGAAATATTTTTCTTTTTAATGAGAAAACTAGAGTAATCTAAGACATGAAGTCTGTTAAATATCTCATTGAGTATGGTAATATCAATTCTAAAGCACCCTATGAGCTTCACTATCAAATTCATCAGATTACCTGGCTGCCATCGAGAATAGCATCTTCTACTTCTGCTTTGTCCAGATTCACACAACAGGCAATGGTGTCCAGTAAGTAGTCATGCCTGCCATCCAGCCGAGCACGTTTAGCCTCCCTCTCTTCGTTGAGCTTTTGCTGTTACAAAACACAAAGTGGACAATGAATAATTCACAATCTATTTTGAAGACAAAAATAAAAATTCTAAAATTTCTTTTAAAAGGTAAGGATTATTACATTCCTCCATACTTATGGTTTATGTTTTTAAGGCACACAAATGATTTTTTAAAAGCTACCCCTGTTATGATTTTATAGTTGACTCCCCGTGTTCTATTTTCAGCTGTAACACAAAATTTCTATCATCAGTCTTTTCTGCAATATTATTTGTTGAAAGCGTTGGGGGTGGTTGGTGAGGGGAGGAGGAGAAATGTATTTTGCAGGTACAGCTCTGTCATTCTGCAAGTTATCTTCAACACTCTAAGCCCTTAGTCCCAGGTTTTCAAGTCTAGTCACGTATGACCATCAAGACAGGATTTGGACCCATCTTTGTTATTTGTGAAAGATATTGTAAGCATTCTCTAATAAAAAAAGATGCTGCTGGAGGAAACTAAGGTTTCATATATTATCTCTTTGATATAATGAGAAGTAAAACAAGCCACAAGCCTCAAGGTACACAAGTGTTTACAAACGTGCTTAACTATAGCTATTATACCATTCTTCAAGCAGTATGCCTACTCTTCTAATTAAATTGAATTCCCGTGTGTAATACACATCACTACATTATAGACAAAACAGCCTTCTGGAATAGTTACTGGTATTATTGTGCTTGTGAGTTACAAGATTTAATATAATTTCATTTTCAAAAGAAATTTAGAATTATGTTTCATTGGTGATAAATTCAATCTTTATTTCCCCAGTGATTATGAAAAATATAGTAACTCTATAAAGTATGCACAAGTGATTTATTCACAAGCTTCTGCAGAGCCAATAGGACTTGCATAATACACTTTATTACCTAATGTAAATACCTTTCCTACTTTCTGGAGGAATTTTCAAATATTTGGTAAACTCATAATTACTGGCATGCTTTCATAAACGCTGAATGCATTGGAAATGTTCTTCCATGTGAAAAACATACACAGATACACCTGAAGAATGCAGTAGCAAATTAATTTGTACATGTGCTTCATGCTATATTACTTGTGTCATTCCCTAACACAGTCACCACTTTCCCAAAAGTGAAATATCACCACAGGGTTGGCCTTTCCTACAAGTTCTCAAATCAGGGTAGAAATTTTCCCTACACAAAAAGCAACCATTTTGGGCTGAATCAGCTTTATACTAGATTATAACAGTAGAAACATAAAAACTGTTGTTTCAGAAATTTGAGCACAACTGATGATGCATCTTTAACATAGAAAAATACAACCAATACTCTGCCAATTAGTTAGCTTCTATTTTATCCAGCAAAAAGCTCTTTTTGTTTTACTTTAACTACAGAGAGTATTTCTGTATTCTCCTGTGTTTCCAGTATAGAACTTCAGATATACTGCTATGCAAGGTATTCATCCTACCTTAGTTACCAGTTCCCCAACTCTACCTGTATGGATGGCCCTGTGATATGTTCATAGTCTTCATTTCTTGTACAAGTTGCTGTTTATGTAGGCTGAAAGCATGAACACCTTTTCAAAATGGGAAATCACGCCCCAATGTTTGTTTCTGTTCTTTTAATGTTTTGAATCCTTTAATTGCAGTCTTTCAAGCCCTATAACAAATACAGTAGCTACTGTGTGTAGCTATTCACATAGCATTATGGAATATTTGATGTCTAAATCCAGTAACAAGAGCTTTCTGTTAATATGTCACAAAGCTGTAAAAATCTAGTTAAATTATTTTAATGAAGTTTACCTAGAGAATCCAGGGAATTTTTAACTTGACAGTAAAGCTATAATTTTATAATGATTAAAGACATTCACTTCCATTTATCACATTGTCACTTCTGGAAGGCATTTGCATTGTTCCAGTGAACATCCAATTACTGCAACTTCCATGCATATTTTTCTTGATAGTCGCTACAATGCCATTCAAGAACACATCCTGCCTGTCTTGTTTACATATTTTGATGATCTGCCATTTCTAAGAACTTCTCCCCAAATGAAGTGTTCCCCAATCACAAACTCCCACTTCTCACTTGTTGCAGTCATATGAAAACAATTCTGCCTCACTTTTAGGATTAGGTTGTCCCAAAAAAAGTAGAAGAAATCTACCTTCAGAGCTTTCAATAGGATGTCTTTAATTTAAATATTTGAAAACACTCAAACTAGACTGGAATCTGGTCAAAATATCAGTTTCCATTTACATACCACTAAAAGAATAAATTTTTAAGGTATTCTTTACTGAAGATTAGGAATCTCAAAGAATGAATTGCAAGAAAATGTAGAGCTTTCCACCTCTCATTCTTACCCTCCCTCTCATCTTTAAGGGACAGACATAAATGAGCAAAAGGCTCATAGAGGAACAAGTAGATTTCTATTCCGGATTTGTTTCCATCATGATTTTTCCATAGTGCTGCATTTCAGGCCCTCAATCCTTTTGTATCAACCAGAACTTCAGTGAAGGAATTCACCAACCTGTTCAAAGGTTGATTCAGTCTTTGAACTTCAAGATACTAACTTTAACTACCCCCACATCTTGCTTCAAACCAGCAATGTGGTCATGGCCTAGGAGTTTTTGCGTATTTCACATCCTAGGAGTTGATAGTAAATGCAGTAACACTTACAAGCAAACCCTGAAAAGTATCAGCACCAATTCTGATCAAGATCATACAACAAAGACTCCTCATAATATCCCATGGTGTAGGAGGATCCAGATGGAACAGTAGTTACAAAAGACGAATGCTTTCTCACTTACATACATGGAAGACTGTTCAAGTTTTTTAATTATACAGCTTTACCTCAGTTCTTGATTTAAAGAGCAGCACAGCCACATTTAGTTTGGGGGTTCTTTTTCCCCTCTTAGTTACAAAGGTAAGAAAGGCCATATGACACAGTCTCACAACAGATGCAAGTCCAAAGCTAAACTAATTAACTGAAAAGTAATTTTTGATGATTAGTCTAGTTATAACAAGTAAGTTGGTTTATGTTACATAAAGCCTTAAAATTTCTAATACCTGAATACAAAAAATTTTGTACAGAAAACTAATTTCAGCAGACATCTTCACCTGAAGCAGATTAAAGGGAAGATTCCTAAATTCGCTTTAACATACTCCTAAACCCATAATCGTTACACCATCAATCTGAAATAACAAATGGGGATTAAGTTACATTTTGTTTAAAAAAAAAAAAAAGTATTTTCTAACTATCATAAGAGTGTATAAGTATATATATTTAAGTAGAATGTACTAAGATATCAGAAGTCAGAGATTTAGGAGTCCTCCCTTTGAAACAACCAACTTAGAAACCAAATATTGACTATTGCTAACTTTTCCATTACAGAGGGCAGTTGCTGATGTGTCTGCAGACATTCTAAATAGAGTTAGCATGAATGTGTAGTATGCGAGTCATAACTGCACAAGTTAAAACTTGTTCCTGATAAACACAGTTTATCCAGCAATGCTGCATTTGGTTGTCAGAATACTGTGCATTACTGAGTTCTGACACACTCAGACCAAAGCCTTATGGATGAGCAACACGCTTGAATTTTACTGGGAAGTTCAATAGTAAAAGAGTTAAAAAGTAAGAGTGTGTTACTGTTAATTTACTGTCTTACCCAAAATCTATTTAATCAACATGGCATTCCTCTGTCTCTCGTTTAACTTGTCTCTCATTTAACTTTAATGTTTTATATTGCCTAAGCATTGCTCTTGGATTTCCCTGCAAAAGAAAACTAAAAATTTTTTTACACTTTCCAAGCACCCTGAGTTTTCAGCAGACACACACCTTTTTATTGACTCCTCTCCAAAAAGCAAATACCCTACAGAATTAGGGCAGGTACCTTAGCTAGCTCTTAAGTCTCAAAAATCAAGCAGAGCTTTCCCATTTGTTATAACATTGCATTAACTCAGGAACAACTTGTTCAAATAACCAGCTTTTAAAATTAGCCTAAGGGTCTTAACAGCTTCTATATTTTATCACCGGTTCCTAGTGCTACATAGGGTCCTCAAAATTCCATTTCCATTTTACAAGTATGGAAAGAATGAAGATAAACATCAGTTTTCCTTGGTGGCAGAGCCCACCCCTGTTTTGTTGGCAGATCTAGCATCAAGATCTTTATTGTACTGGTCTAACGTTTGTGGAATTATACTATTACCAGAACAGTGCACAATCTGGACAAGATACAAGTACCAGTAGTCAAATTCATAGGTGTGTCCAAATGCAAACCTAGTTTTCAAAGCCTTGATTGATACTCTAGCAATTAACTTATAAGACCAATTACACAAAAAACCCTACCTCTCATGACAAATACATGTCCCAAAATATGTTTTGCTTTAAAAGACAAAGTTTATCCATTTTTTACACCCCCTGCTGCCTCAATTCACACTTTTATTCAAAGTATACAGTTACTACTCTTGACCTAGTCCAACGTTCAGTTTTTCTTACCTTTATAACTCTGCCAATGCTCTGTTTCCAAAGCTGCTTTCTTCCAGCTCTAAACATTGTACTATTCGATACAAGCATCAAGTACTGTTTTTCAGCAATAAGCCTTAAACCGTGGAGCAAGCTTCTTGATTCATCTTTTTGTGCTTTTCCCTCAACCTTTTGTTCTCATTTGTTTCATTCCTCATCTGTAGGAACACCAAAACAACTCTAGAAAAATACAGGAAGGCCCTAAAAAGTCAACAACTATTAACTTTAGCTCTGTCTTTAAAATTCAGTTCTAATTTGCATTTAAATTACTTGAAAACTCAATTGGACTCCTTTAGAAACTAGAAGCCTCTAACCATCAGAATTTACTGCCTATAGATTAGGAGTTGAAAATTACTGCTACCAGGCACAGTGTTGTTAAGGTGATATTGTTTACATACAAACACCACTCAATAAAATTCATCACGTTGAAGGGCAACATAACCATTTGCAAAAGTCAATTTTATAACTGCTTATCTGATTTGTGTTTAGCCTTCTTAAGTAATCCTCATGTCAATAGACATCTTTTTCCTTATCAGAGATGACTGTTTAAATATATAGCAACAACGGTCAAGCAGCTTTCAAATAGCTTTTACCTACAGACTACTAAATTACCAAGTTTTCTATTCATATTTTTATACCAACACACTCAGTCTCAGCTATTTTTCAGTTACACAATGGTTACTTAATACTTTTTTTTTTCCAGCAAGGAATGTTAAGTTTTTTCTTCTTAAAATAGCCTTATTTTTTTCCATTTCTGTGACAGAATCTTATCTGATGTCCTCTTGAAAATGACAAGAAAAACAAACTAATGATCCAATATTAGGAACAAGAAAAACAAGACATTTTACAGCTATTTCAGGCTTAATATGCCCCTAAATATTTCTGCTTCCACTCGTACCAATGTGAATCATGGCTAAAATCACTTGACAACCTCAGTGTTGATAAAAATCTCATGAGTAAAAACCATTTTCCCCACATTATCTAATTTTTCCATACAATTTTCCCCACCTACTAGTCAAATCTGATTGTGTATACATGTTTGAAAGAGAAAGACTGAAAAAATTGCATTTAATGCAAAAGTAAACACCCATAGCTTTTTCTGAACCCTTAAACATGCTATTAAATATTACACATACGGTGAAATCCTGGATATATTCAGAACATGGAGGAATTATATACTCTTTTGCCAGATGTATGTGATTTCTGATTTAAAACTCAGCCAAACAGACTGAACTTCGCCATGCACCAATAAAAGCTCTTTAAAAAAAAAAAAAAAAAATTAAAAAAAAAAAAAATAAAAGAACAAGGAACAAAATAAATTTAAATAAATCTCCCAAAGAACCCCTAAGATTCTGGAGCTTTTTCATAAAATGATGTAAAGCCAAAGCATCTAACTTACAGAACCACAAAATTGTGTGGGTTTAAAGAGATCTCTGGGAGTCTAGTCCAGTCTTCTGCTCAGAGCAAGTCCAATTGTAGGCTCAGAGATGTGTGCAGTCAAGTTTTGAATATCTGAAAGGATAGAGATTCCACAACCTCTTGGGCATTATAACAGTGTTTGACCACCCAACACAAAGATTGTTGCCATCTAAGCGCAATCTCCTATGCTCCAGCTTGTGTATGTTAGCTCTTATTACCATTCACCTTCATTAAAAGTTCAGCTCTGTCCTCTCTCTATCCTCCTTGTTGGCTGCAACAAGATCTCCCCTTAGCCTTTTTTCTTCCTAGGGCTGACAAACCCAGTGCTCTAAGTATCTTCGCATACATCATACCCTGGCCTTCTAATGATCTTGATGACCCGCTGCTAAACTTGCTGTATTAAACTACTGGCTATTTAAGTCCTATCTGTGATCAGCATTCTTTGCTGTGATATACATTACTAGCACAACTTGGTGTGGAACAGAATCCTTTAGTCCTTCTCTGTAAATCTTCTATCTAACAAGTTGGCCACTGGCCTGTCCTGTCATACAGGGTTATTCCATCCTTACTGTAGGAATTAGCATTGGCTTTCATGATGTTTCTTGAGGTTCCAGTCGGTCCATTTCTTAAGCCTGTCCAGGTTTGTTTGAATAGCACCCCAGCCTTCTTTTGCTGTCAGTGTACTTAGAAAAGCCATTCTCATTTCTCTTCAACCTCCTCACAAAGTTTGAACTGCAGCTGAGCTTTAGCTTTCTTAACTCTACCTCTGCACATTGAGGCATTGTCTCTATATTCCTCCTGGGAATCCTCCTGATTCTATCTTCTGTTAAAGCTGCATGTTTGAGCTGAGACAGGGTCTCTGTGATCACCCATGCTGGCCTTCTACAAGGCCTGCTCTTTCTTCTGCACATTGAATGGCCCATCCTTGTTTCAAGGACGTTGTTTTTGCAGATCAAACAGTTTTCCTCAGTCCTGTTTCCCTCTAGGGAACCACAGAATCATTAAGGTTGGAAATGGCCTCTGGAAATAATCTAGTCCAACCCTCTAGTCCTTCATGGGATCCTGCCTAGCAGGTCCCTGAGGAAGTCAATAATCTGCTGGCCTGAGGTCTAATTTGTGACCCTACTGGTTGTCTTGCTCAGTTCTCTCAGGTTTTTTAAGCTCCACAACCACATTATCACTGAAGTCAAAGATTCCCTCAACCTTCAAATCTTCAACTACATCTTTCTTGTTTGTGGGTGGCAAGCCCAGCAGAGCTGTCAGCTCATTTATCATCTGCAAAAACAAATAGTCTTCAACAAACTCCAGAAATCTCAGACATTTAAGTAATTTGGAATGTGGCATTTTACATTAATTCAGAGGCTGGCAAAATTAAAATGACTGGGAATCATAACAGGGAATAATTTAACCTGTGAAGTAGACCCATATATGTGTTAATATCAAATAATCACAAATCATTAACTTACACAGAAACCCTCTTTACAGCTGTAATACATCCTCAGTCAGCTCTCAGCAAGAGCCTTTTAAGTAGACTGCATCTACAGTGCTAGATGATATGCTGATCTTGCTTAGAGTCATGGAAAGATTTTTGATGTTTATGGAAAGCAACTTCCTGTGGTCTTCCACCTCATTATGTGTTAAAAAAAGGAAAACTGAAGTCAATGAAGTGGTTGAGACAATACTTTACTGCCATTGCCAGGTCACTGTTGTCCTCCAGTCAAAAGCCAGACTTCCAGCAAAGCCATTTTAGCACACCATTAATACAACCAACCCAGAAAGCTAAGCAGCAACTTTTAGGTCGGCAGCCATATGCAAGACTTATTGCCTGCATTGCTGCTTTGCCTTACAAGCTACAAAAACAAATAATGCTCAGCCTTCAGTTTGGCATAGCTGGTAACTGCTGAAACTCCTATAAAAATACCACTTTAGGAATTTTTTTTACATCTACAAGTGTAGATGTAAAATGAATAGTGTAACAGGCCAAATAATCCAGGTTCATTTTAAAGATTTTTGAACAGAACAGTTCTTACTGAGGCAAGGTCATGTAATCAATAACTTAACGAGGACTCCTTGTTTTGTCACAGTATCAGATTTAACACATACAGAATCACAGAATGGCTGAGGCTGCAAGGGACCACTGGGGGTCATCTAGGCCAAATCTCCCAGTTCAAGCAGGGTCGCCTAGACTACATCGCTCAGGATTGTGTCCAGATGGCTCTTGAGCATCTCCAGGGAAGGAGATTCCACAGCCTCTCTGGGTAACCTCTTCCAACCCTCAGTCACCCTCACAGTAAAGAAGTTCTTCCTCATTTCCAGGTGCAGCTCCCTGTGGTTTAGTTTATGCCCATTGCCTCTCATTCTACCATCTGACTTCACCAAGAAGACTGGCTCCATCATCTTGACACTCTCCCATCAGACACTTATGTACCTTGATTAGATCCCCCCTTCATTAGGCTGAACAGACCAGCTCCCTTAGCCTTTCCTCACAGGAGAGGTGCTCCAGACCCTTAACCATTCTTGTAGTCCTTCACTGCACTTGCTCCAGGAGCTTCATTTCTCTCTTGTGCTGGTGAACACAGAACTGGGCACAGGCCTCATCAGAGCTGATTAGAGAGGGAGGATCACCTCCACTGCCTGCTGGCAGTGCTCTTCCTGACGCATGCCAGAATACCATTGGCCACAAGGGCATGTTGCTGGCTCATGGCCAGCTCATTGGCCATCATGACCCCCCAGGTCCCTCTCCACACGCAGAGCTACTCTCCAGCAGGTCAGCCTCCAGCCTGTACTAGCGCATGGGGTTATTCCTCCCCAGGAGCAGGACCCTGCACTTGCCTTTGCTGAACTTCATTAGGTTCCTCTACAACCTGTCCAGATCCTTTTGAACGACAGCACAGCACTCTGGAGTACCAGCCACTCCTCTCAGTTCTTCTCAGTTCTGTATCATCAGCAAAGATTTACAAAAACATTTTTATAATTTGGAAAAAAAAACCCAAAACAACCCCAAACAAACAAACAAAATAACCACCACAAAAAATAACACTGCTCTTTTACCCCTTATTTTACTGGTGATCCACAATAAGATCTGTGATCTGACCACAAATGCTCCAAGAGTGTAAGATCCAGTGTGAAGTTGCATTCTTTTTAATAATGTAATACATACATTAAGTAGGATATGCAATCTTGTGTTATAACTCAGCATTCTCAGATTAATATTAGCCTGTAGTGTGTCTCTGGATAGCCTTGACTATGTTCAGCACCTTACAAACCAGTAAGCCAGATTTCAGGTAAATCACCACTATGCAGGTCAGTAAAACCATGAAGCACAGAAAAAACTGCATTAGAGGAAAACTTTTTAGATCAAAATATTTAATAATATTAGTTTAGGAATTATGAAAGCTCATTACAGAGTGTCAAAAGATTTTTTTGATAGTGTTATACTGCACAGCTTTGGCAAAGAGGTTTCTTTCACTATGGGTGATTACCGATAGTAGTTAGCTACCATCTAGTGGTTGAAAGCTGAAAGAGTGCATTACTTTTATGCTGGTTTTGACAAGACCAGAAAATACAGTCTATATAAAATTTGGCAACTGAAATTGGCCTTTACAGAGATGGTCACTTGCACATCTCAAATGAAAATGCACACCGAATAGAAGTGGAGGAACTGAAAGAAAAGCGTATCCTACTCTGCTGCATTCTCTTCATACAACTGCAATGATAACAACCAAAACTACTTTTCTTTGTCACTGCAAAAGTTCTTCGCAGTCTATGTCAAAAAGAGGATTCAGCAAGTCTTGGGTTAGAGTTAGAAAAATATAACAAACATTTGGTACACATATGTATGTACACATGTACACACCAGCCATTGCTACAAAGTAGCTCACAGATTCCTATACAGGGATAATACTGTGATACCACTTGCAATGAAAGTGTAAATGATGGTATTCAGTAGCTGTTGTCTAGCATTAAACAATTAAAAGATTCTCTTTTCAAGCTGTTGCATGGCAAACAAAGTATCACTGTAATAACAGTTCATGGACTAACTAACTTTTTGCTCATTTAACCTCAGAAGTAAAGTTTTTTCTTCCCTGCAGGCCCCACCAGGAAGCTAAGATAGGGTGTCCTTATTAACTTGGCAGCATATTTTTTAATTCAGCTTTTTAAAGATTAAATCAGAACTGCTTTAGTATGAAGTCATGCACCTTAAAAGTGAGCTCTAAACTCAGATTCACACTCATACAGCTCCATATTTTTTTCATTAATTGGTGCTAATTTATACCTCAACAGTTCAAGGACCAGATCTTCAGAGATTTCCCTGGTGTGTTTAGTTTTTTCCTCAAGAAAATGCATAGTCCATCTTAGAACCATTTTCTCAGCAGTCAGCAAGGAAGGCTAAGAGTCTTTTTATTTTCCATACTGTCAAAAGGGAGTATCTCCCAGGTCAGACTGCATATTAACCCAAAGCTTAATCAGAGTGGTCATGAAGTTTAAGCTGTTCTTTAGCTCCAGCTACACACAAAATCTTGCTGTGGTTTAGTATTATTATCACTTCCCTTAGAAAGAAACGATTGAGCCTCTTATGGCCATATATCTCTACATATCAGTAGAGAAATATCAGTCAAAACATAAATTGACTTGAAAACTGTCACATCCGTGTGAGACCTAAATTAGAATACAGCTTAACTTCCTTTCCAGTTGCCTATGCACTGTTTCAGAGTTTCAAACTGCAGTTACGTCTCTGGTCCAAGGAAAAAAAGAAACAACTCTCGCAGTTTCATGAAAGAAATCCAAGCCACCTGCCTACTAAAACACTGCACAGCAGGTATTGTACCACTTCAAGGGTTTTTCCACTGCACTGAATTCACACTGGACAAGTTAACCATGCCTCCAGATCACTACGTATACTTGTTCACAACAAAAATACAGGTGACATTTCTAAGAAAGGGAATCGCCTGTTTTACAAAAGGCTTAACATGTCTATTTTTAGTACAAGCAGTCATGTCTACACAGCTGGGTAGGTAGCACTATCAGAGCACCAGATCCAAACAGCAACACTGAAAGCCTGACAGCCATCAAATAGGACGTTTGATAACAAAGTGAGGCTTGTGCTCTGACCTGCAACCCTAAGTATTCTATGATTCTATGACTGCAACTAATCTCTTCAATCCATTCAGGACTCTAAGCCACGTTATTTTACTGCCTCAGTGGGTCACATTTGTATCTTACTAGTAACCATCTCCAGACTTACTTTTTTTTTTTATCCAAAGTATCATTCTTAATAAAAACAAAGCATCTACTTCCACCTTACCCTTTGCTATTTATGCAGCCACAGAAAGCTGCTGAACCAGAATTCTGCAACGAGACAGAAGTAGCCAAGATAGAAACTTCTCAAATAGTGACTTAAGCACCTTGCCAGCAATCGCAACAGAGGACACAAGTCCTGGAACAGATAATATTGAGAGAGTGGGGAATGTGTTTCCTGTCTTAATTGTTCTGCAAGGCTTTTCTCATCTAGATGAAGACATTTATACATTTGATTTCAAAGCCATCAGAAGATTACTTTTAATAAGCTGATCTCCAGTAATTAGCTAGCTGTAAAAAGGCTGTATATTCACACGTATATTTTGTAGCATCTCGAGTATTTTTACTTCATACTCCAGTACTGAGACTTTGGCCATTTGCATTAGATAGAGACCTTTCAGAGATGCTTTCCTGCAGCTTGATGGATCTCTCGTTGGAGCAAGGAGCAATCTGTCCACTTAACTCACTACAAATGCATTAGCATTAACTGTGATTATGTCACTTCTCAGACTAATTCTTCTATATTAGACACATTCCATTTTATATCGAAAATATAGTTCTGCTCAAGAGAGCAAAGTCTCCAGAAGTCAAGGCAAATATTTCTGTGTCAGGAAGAATTTAAGAAAATATTACTTTTAATTGGTTGTAAACATCCTCCTTGCTCCCTGTTCACAAGTGTGCAGGTAGGATTAATATGTGGTATTATGACTATCCAAATCATCTAAGCAGGAATGAATGTTGAAACCCAAACACTGAATTCTTGTATTCATCATCAAATGGTTTGGGTTGGAAGGGACCTTAAAGATCATCTAGTTCCAACCCCCCTGCCATGGGTAGGGACACCTTCCACTAGACCAGGTTGCTCAAAGCCCCGTCCGTCCTGGCCTTGAAACATTTCCAGGGACAGGGCACCCACAACTTCTCTGGGTGACATATTCCAGTGCCTCACCATCTTCACAGGAAAGAATATCTAATCTAAATCTACTCTCTGTCGTTTTAAAGCCATTCCATTTAAAGCTTGTCCTATCTACATGCCCTTTGAAAACTATCTCCACAGATTTCTTGTTGTCCCCCTTTAGGTATTGGAAGACTGTGCTCCCCAGAGCCTTCTCCTCTCCAGGCTGAACCAGCCCAGATCTCTCAACTTGTCTTCATATAAGAGGTGCTTCAGCCCTCTGATCATCTTCATAGCCTCTTCTGGACTAGCTCGAGCAGCTCCACATCATTCTTATGCGGGGGGCCCCAGAGCTGAATGCAGTACTGCAAGTGGGGTCTCGCAAGAGCAGAATGAGAATTGTGTCATTTATCTTTTTCGTGGCAGTAAATAATTTTACAGGTATTAACTGCTTTCTACAAGCTGCTTTTTTACCCTTTTAAGTGAAGGCAGTGACATAGTGGTTCATATTTTCTGTTCTACTGTTCTTTATTTACTTTATCTGGAAGGGGTTTCAGCAGCATAAGCCTTAAAACTCACACCTGATTTTTTGCTAATATGCACACTATGCAAGGTAAGTAAATCAATAAATAAAAACTTGATTATACTAACCTGGGATGTTTCTGGGTAGCTTAGTATTAATAACAAAGCATCAATTTGGAGAATTTGTTTTCCATGGAATACCCAACAAAAAGGTTTGTCGATTAAAACCCCCATTTTGTCTAGCTATCAATGGCAATCAGACAAGACCATTTGATTTGGGCCTGCAAGTTAAGCCTTTTTGTTCTTTTTTAATCCACTACTCTTAATACCCTACAATCCTCTGGGTACCCCAGAAACACAACAGCATGTGAGCCAGGCTGTTATTTCCCAGAAATGTTGGTGTTACTGTGCCTGGTTTTGTTGTGCACTTAAACTGGACAAGCTGCAGCCTTTCAGCATCAGCAGTCCAACTGCATAGAGCCAGAAAGCAAGCAGCGCTGTCCCCTGCCCCACTGTTCAACCCTAGATCCTCACCTCAACACCCTTCCGGTATTTTAAATGCCTACTCAGAAACTTAGGAGCAGTTATTTGCCAAGAACCAAGCATTTCCCTTCACATAAGTTTGGTGTTACAATAAGTATAGATTTCAAATTTCAGTATTACATAAACAAATGCTGAAATCATCCAGCTCCACAAAACCGGCAATAATGCAAAGTTTAAATTATCCTGGGCTTCCAGGATATACATGGGCAGCTCATACCTACGTGGCATACCTCCCGATTGCGTCAAAGAGGAATTTACTCCTTGGCGATAAAAGAGACCTTTCTTGAAGCAGCAGCACAGCTACTGCCTGCAGAAACACATGGTAGAAAGCAGGAATTGTCGCTGAGCAACAGGAGCTGTGCCATTGCTGCTTCCTCAGCTTTCCATCTCTGTCCTGCATGTTCAGAGCAGAGGAGATGGAAGATGCCCTGTAGCTGCCAGCCTTATTAAACCTCTTTCTGCTTCTGTGGTACATTATTTTTTGTCATGAAGTGTTATCATTCTTGATGTGTTTGGAGTACAACACATTGTCTGATCTAGATTAAGTGACAGAGATCTTCCCTAACTGTAAATATTATGAATATTAATTATAATGATGCCTTACTCCATTATCAGTCACAGTTCTTTCTTAATAGGCACACAGTGTTTCCTGTGCCTATTAAGCATTTTCAAATATATTATTTAGCTACTGAAAACTGAAATCAATAGGACCTGTGACATTCTTTTAAACAGTCACAGCTTGATTGTGCCCAAGAAAAATCCTTCTTTCCCATCTAAACATTTGATGTCATGTTTTGCCCAAATACATGAATCAAATGCAACCCATATTTATATATTGCTCTACCGTCACCATATTCCAAACAAGATGGCATGCTTGGCTTTTTGATTTTTTTTTTATTAGAAATGCCTGTCAGAAAATTAGTCTACCCATAGTTCTCATGCTACTGCATTGGTTCCTCTTTCCGTTGCTGCATATTCCTCTAACTTCTTGTAGTATCCTCCTGGTGGTGAAAACAAAAAGTAGCTTTTCCTATCTTCCAGCAGGTTAGCTATCATCAGCCACTGTTAAGATTACTTCAGCCATCTCATATTACAGTAATAGCTGTTACATGCAATTTGCTGCATGCTTTGATATTCAGTAACTGTATCCAATGGTTTGTCTGCCACCAGCTACAAGTGGATACTTTTTAATCTGATCAAAGATACTCCATCATCTCTTAAAAAAAATGAAAATAAAAAAAAATAGAAGCACAGAAGTCAGAATATTTCTCCCTTTATGGCACATTAAAGAAGCCATTCCACTTGTTCATCCGCTCTTTCTTCCCAGTTCCCACACCTTAAACTATCACTTGCTGCAACTTTGCATGCATCTTCAGAAGGACAAAAATTATGCAGCTTTCTGCCCCTGTTCATTTTGATGTGAATTGCTGAATGCAGGACTTTCCTAAGCAATGACTCCCTGGCTTATAACTGCTGCAGAATGTGTACATGAATTCAGCGACTTACAGCAACCTGCCTCTGGCAGAGGCTGAACACATGATCTCATCTGCATTTTGTTTGTTTTGAAACAGAAATATCAATAAAGTTTAAGGATAATTTCCTATCAGGACAATACCAAAATTATGGCATATAGAATTAGACTGAAATTGCATTTTTTGGAGAGGAAGGCAATTTATTTCTTTCAATAAAGCTACTGCCAAGCAGTTGCCACTGTCTTAATCATTTTCCCTTGTTTTCGCTGGCACATCAAGTGTTTTTCCCTGTTTACACTAATCTACACCTGGTATTGAGCAATTCTTAGTGTCCTAATTTTGTTTTCCTGAGTAAGTGCCAATACTAGAGAGGCATTTCTTACATATCTCCCATTATTACTCTACAAAGCCACTGTACATTTACCAGGGAGGCAGCAAAAAAGAAATCTTTTTTTCCCCACATGGGCTATTGTGCCTGAACATCCCCAAATTTAAGGTAGAAGTCTTGGTCTGTTTAATAAGAACTCCCATTGAGGCAAGTCAGCCTGCGCAAAAGAGACACAGCTTTGTGCTTTCTTGTCCTCAGTGGTTAAACTGTAAATTGCTTAAGTATGGAAGGAATCCTCCTTCATTTCTATGTTCCCCAACCCCATTCCCAGGAAAATATAGGCTGCTAAAACGTAGAAGGATATTTTTGGTCATTGAGAAGTTACATCATCAAGCCTCATTCTAGAAAGAGACAAAACAAGACATGTGTACTTAATAAAACAGACTTAATTCCCAAGTTGCATTAGAGCAAAAGCTTCCAGCCTGTGCAGATGCCAAATGATAAATATTATCAAACGATACACATTTTAGAAAAGTTCTAACTACATAGTCTCATAAGCACATATCCATGAAAGCGAACAGAAAAAGTGGCAAATTCTCAACTGAATAATGTTATAATTGAAATTCAAATTAATGTTAATAAAGAGATAGTGGCTTCATTTTTATCCTTAGCTCCACATATCATCATAAGATTAATTTTCTTCATTTATCCCTTGGAAACCCAATAAGGTCTTCCTATGAGAGTTTAGGGTATTCTAGATGGCTCTGTCACAGCATTAGGCTGATTCTCCTTACCTGAAAATTTTGCTTCAGTAGGAGAGGCCTCCTGGTTAACCAGCTACTCTTACAAGAAACAGGCACAATAACCTGTACAGAAATATCAGCCCAAGTGGTTTTGAAATGCGTGTTGGAAACTACTGAAAAAAGTTAAAAGTGAGATGCGTTCCATACCTGAAGTCATGCCACAAGACAAATAATTAACATTACAAACAGCTGCCCTCTTGTAAATACAACGACACAGGTTTTGTCTATAAACAACCGAAGTTCGTGAATTTCACCACAGATAAATATACTTTCTCAGAGAAGGCAGCGGGAGAAATTACCCCTAGTTGTCTTCTTTTATCAACGTACACAGGCATCTCGGAAAAACAGAGGGGTGCCCAGTAACCGCTATGTCGCACAGAACGAGCACATTCGTGCGAACGGGCCGCTGAATCGAGTGCCTCGCGGACGCCCCGTCCCACAGAAGCCTGGCGAAAGCATTGCTACTGGAGAAAAGCCGCTCCATAGCTCCGTGTGCCACGCAGGCTCCGACCGCTGCGAAGTTCATCCCACCCGCACTTTCCCCTGGGTCGCCTTCAGACATGGGAGTTTCCCTCTCTGGTTTTAGCCGCCGGGGCCAGGGGAAGGGCAGAGCCGCCCTGCCCCGGGACGATCGGCCGCGCTCCCCTTCCCGCCGCCGCCCGCCCCGCAGCGTTGCCCGCACCCGCCGCACCTGCGCTTCCGTGACGCTCTCCGGCGGGGTCAGGGGCTGCCCCGGCCCGTCGCGGTGGCGGCCCGGCCAGCTGAGGGGCTGCGCCCCGGGACCGGCGGGAGCCGAGGCGGCCAGGCACGGCCGCTGCCCCGCCGCGGCCTCCATCGCCCAGCGCCGTTGCCATGGCGAGGGGCCGCCACCGCTGCCCCCCGCCGTTGGGCTGTGGTTTTTTTAACTTCCCTTTCCAGTCCGCGGCCAGCCCCGGCTTCCAGGAAAAACGGGCTGCCGCGCCGACCAGGCTGTAGTCGTTGCTAGAAGGGAGTCGGCATGACCGGCTCCTTCTGTACGGAGCGAAGCAGGCGCTGAACCCGCAGCAACTCCGAATTCCCTGGGGCAGTACAGACCCGTGGGGGCGCGCGGCCCGCTCCTAGCCATCTTCTTGAGCAGTTCCTGCGGATGACCCAGCAGTCACCCTGTTCCTTGTATTTTACTAGGGAGAGACACCTGAAAAAATCACACCTTGCTACTGAGCTAAAAACTTGCATCAAGTGAAGCCATAGTATTCAAGACATGGCAAAAATAACCTGACCTTTAACATCTCATTTTCAGCAGCTCCCAGAAGCTCGTATTTATGCAGCCCTCACACCTGGCACTACTGAAAGAAACCGAAGATAAAAGTTTCACATGCTGCTCTTTTAACGGCACAGCGAAAGAGCAATGAAATTCAATACACCTAGATGCCACAGGTGCTCATACTACGTCTTTCTCTTAATTGGATAACACAGTGAGGGTTGCCCTCTTAAATAACCAGAGAACGTCCTTGTTGCCAGGTTTCTAGTACTTCTTACTCCCAGAACGTAGCAGTGAAAAATGTAAAGATCTTGTTGATGCTCTTTTAGACATACTAATCATTTATCTATAACTCAAATTCCAAATGTGTTTATACACAATCAGTCCCCAGGAAATTTCTTTCTCCTTAACTTAAGAAAACACAAGCCAAGGTGGTAATCACTCCATAGAAAATGGTTACAATGCACACACGAAGTGCTGCAAGCTAACTAAGATTAAATATACATGAAGGACAGACTAAATACGTATGACTTGACACTGAAGCATCAGCAGCTTTTGTTCACCTGGAATCCATGTCAACACATCCATGGGAACATGAAAGCTGAATAGTAGGAGAAAAGCACAGATAATTCAGGAGCAGAAAACCTGAAATTCTTTACAGAAATGTGTAAGAAACCCAATACTCAGGCTTGAGGTATGTATTTCACATTGAAATGTATTTCTTTTCTGCTCCTTTTGATGTAATTTGAACTCTGGACCACGGAACCTCCTGCTAGTCTTTTATGGAAACACGCATATGCGGGGCTGCAAAAGACCTGCAGAAACTCCATGTCTTGGCCCAACAATTCCCAAGCATTCCTTAACAGGATTTTTCTACCTGCTGGTAAAATCTCTGTAAGATAGAGACTACACAGGCCTCTCAGGGGACATGGTCCAGTTCTCATTTACCCACTTCATTATTTTTTACTAATATCAATTATTATTTCAAATTAAACTTTTTCTCATCTGTCCTTCAGTGATTACACAGAAAAAAAAAAAAAAAAAAAAATGACCTTTATAGAATCATAGACTGGTTTGGGTTGGAAGGCTCCTTAAAGATTACCTGGTTCCAACCTGCCCACCGTGGGCAGGGACACCTTCCACTAGACCAGGTTGCTCAAAGCCCCGTCCAGCCTGGCCTTGGACACTGGACACTGCCAGGGATGGGGCATCCACAACCATTCCCCCTTGTCCTGTCACTACATGCCCTTGTAAAAAGTCCCTCTCCAGATTTCTTGTAGCCCCCCTTTAGGTACTGGAAGGCTGCTATAAGATCTCCCCAGAGCCTTCTCCTTTCCAGGCTGAACAAGCCTGACTCTCTCAGCCTGTCTTCATAGCAAAAGGTGTTCCAGTCCTCTGATCATCTTCATGACCTCCTCAACTCACTTGAGCAGCTCCATGTTCTTCTTATGTTGGGGGCCACAGAGCTGAGCATAGTTCTGTGGGAGGTCTCACAAGGACAGAGTGGAGGGGGAAAATCACATCCCTCAACCTGCTGGCCATGCTCCTTTGTGTTTGTTGTGGATTAACCCTGGTAGACAGATAAGCCCCACATGGCTATTTGCTCATTTCCTCTCAGTGGGAAATGCTTTCTCCCTCATTTCGTTCTCTCCTAAAAACAAGCTGTTTCAGCTAAAAGCTATTTATTTCATCATTTCCTTGATATTCATAGCTTTTGTTCATTAAGATTTTCCAGTTTCTTGGTAGTGTTGCTAAAATGTGATATGCAAAACTAGACATAAAACTCTTTCAGTGGCCTTAGACACCACAGAGCAGAAAGAGATTTCCACTGATGGTTTGAACATACACTTTTAAAATGCTGCCGGACAACATTTATTCTTTTTACTTTGGATTTTTTCAGTATTCACTTTGGCAAGCATGAGATCTCATATATCATTTTCTGATACACTTTTGCATTTTGATATTTATTCTTTATACTTGTTCATTGACTTTTCCTTCCTCGAATACTGAATTTCTGAGCTTTTCTGTCATGCTCTGCTTCTCTAATGAAAACTAGTTTCAGTTTCATTCCCATCCTATGATCCACATCTAGATCAGCTGTCCCAGCCTGGTACTGTATGTGAATACGAATGCTCAGTTCCCTTACGAACAACGTCCTGGAAAGCCAGGCTCCTTGAAGACCTCATACAGTATCTTCAGAGAGTTCCTCTGAAAATAATTTACAGCTTGTCTTGAGCACAGTCTTTCAAATTGTTCCTGACCTCCATTGTATCATATTAGATCATACGTGTCTAGTTTCTTAAGCATTTTACGAAGACCAAAGAAAAAGGCACTAAGCATTGTGATTTTCCCTAGGCTTCCCACTATTTGTTTACCCTTTGCTCCTTCTGCATGACTCCTGATTTTATGCCTCCACAGGCATAAAATCAGGCATTTTGCTTATTATAAACATCTCTATATTTTGTGCTCATCCTTAGCATTAATATTCTCCATATGATTATTTTTTAACTTTCAGGACACACATACCTTAGTGAACGCACGTCACTGAGATTTTAATGTCATTAAGATACTGAAGGTGCCACTGTAACACAGAATCACAGAATAGTTGAAGCTGAAAGGCATCTCCTGAGAAAGCCTAGTCCAAAACAGTAAAAATAAACAGCCCACTTTGGTCACCACTATCTGACTAAATGATTCAATGATTCGATGAGGCCCACGACCACAAAAGAAAAAAAAAGGTAACACTGGATAATCCCAGATTTTCTATTTTTGCATAAACCAGCCACTAGAGGGGGAGATAATCCCAAACACTCAAATACATCTAAACTAGTAGAACAACTACATTTGAGTCTACTTTCTGAGACCATGACCACAAGCCCAAAATCTACTTTCGTTTGTTGTTTTTTTTTTTTACTGTATGTTACAACTATTCAGCTACAATGAATAACACTGAGTTTCTTGTTATTAGGTTGCTCAGCAGATCAGGAGTGCTTTGCCAGAGCAGCTTTCCTATGGCAGCTCTGTTTGTTTATTCAGTGATTGACAAGCCATTTTTAAATTGTAATTTCTCTGTAAAGTGATTCTATTTTGACACTGTAAGCTTCAGCAATGTTCCTTTAAGTAGTCCTAAATTCATAGGAACTACAGCAATCTTAAATTTAGTAACTATAACACACCACAAAGCTATGACATGTTGCATGCATACAGTAGTACCCTCAATAAGACAATAAGAAAGCATAGTATAGATTTAAGCAGCCAGATTATGACACTTACAGTAGATGTCAGTTTATTAACCAAACTGAAAATCAGGCTATACTATCTATTGTGATCACAAAAAAAACCTAGTGATTTGTTAGTGATGACAGTGACACTAACAACTTCTCCACTTCTATGTGTGTCACTCTCATCAGAGTAACCCTATAGCTGTTGCTAGCCCACAGTAGTCAAGATAATTTTGTATATTTTGTACTGTATCACAAAGTAATCAAGACCAATGGTTCTCCACAGAAGAGGACCATAGTAATTATCCACATCTACAATGTTAATAGACTGTCAAACAAAATACAGCTATGATAAAATCTTCATCTGAGGCAGCCATGGTCACACTTGATTATTGGAGGAATTACTTTATATTTTATTGTAACTTGTTAGGCTAATTTCTGAGGATGAGGTAAGATTGTATGTTATTATAGTTCTGGAAACGCCATCCATCAAGCAAAACTAAGGAAGATGTGCCCCAGCATAGACCTGTACATCCGCATACCAACTCCAGGAGTTCCCAGGTCTTACTTGTTGTCCCTTCCATGAGAGAGGGGAAATGGGAGGGCTGCAGAGACGGATTACCCACCACAATACAATTGTAACCAAGGTGAAGAAATGCAAGAGCATTTTGTGTCACAAACTGAATTGTTATTAATTTTTTGTTACTTTTTACCTGGGTGATGTAAGCACCTGGAACTACTCTATGTTCTACCTGTAGATAAACCAATAATTTACAGAGGGATGAATATTATTAAACAACATACATGTATAGACATAAATACACATTATAAAAACATATTCCCTTGGGCACGACTGTCAGGTAACAAAAATTAGTGTATATTTATTTCTCAGAGGAGGAAAAATAAATATTGAGAAAAATGACAGATCAAGACAGGAGGTCTAAGCAGTAATTATAAAGAGAAATTATAGTTGTGATGCAGATCAAAAGGACAAGAAGTGGCAACTGGAAGTGGAAAGTGTTATGGTCAACCTCAGAAACAGGAATTTTTTGGTAAGAAAGTTTGGGCTTACAGGGAGATAAATAACTCATAAAATATACTTTAAAGAGGAGAAAGGGAAACTAACCTGTTGTTGGAGTTATAAATCTGATCTCTTTTTTAAAAGCAACCAATGAAAAATTTATTCAATTTTTCTGAAGGCAGGAGACCAAGTAACTTTCTCATGTCCTTTAGTGGAGATGTGGGCTACGCTGAGTAAATTTGACATGGTAGGAGTGTGGAGCATTAGTAGCAATTTAGAGAAGCAGCATTGCTGTGGGAATACACTCTCGTGTCTCCCCTTACTGGGTCTCTGCAAAGGAGAAACCAACAGCTGGAGGAAGAAGATGTGGTAGAGCAACAGGAGCAGCAGAGAAGTGCCTGCATGACTGATCTGAAAATGTCCAGGCTGAGAAAGATAAGACGAAGCCCTGAAATCAAACAGTATTGTTCATGAAGGGCAGAGATCCTTTTAATTACGAAAACTGTCTGGTAGCTTTCTATAGGCTAATTCTATATAGCTATTCTATAGCTATATAATATATATAAAAAAATACATAAATAGCTATATATAATTCTATATAGCTATATTCTATAGCTATTCTATAGGCTAATGCTATAGAAATGCTTTCCAGCTGCTAAAGAGAACCTTTAGAAAAATGAATTGTATCTAATTTTAACAGAGGAAAAAATATTTAAACATCTACATGCAAACAAGTCCCATTGCTAAAATCTCAGTCCTTCGTTGCCGAGAAAGGTCATATCAGAACGAAGAGGACAAAGTCCTGGCTTGACTGAAACTCGAGAAACACCCAGAAAGTTAGAATTTAACTGGAAATAATTCACATAAAGTCACAGAAAGGATTTAATCTTTGACAAATTTTGACAAATCAGATGGCTTTTGGAAAACATAGCTGAGGAACTGTGTTCCTAATTTACCTGGTCTTTTAGAGCACTTTTGCCTTACAACCTCTTCAAAAAAATTGTCAAAGACCTCTTTACAAAGTAGATGATATATTGTAAGGTTCAGTTAATTGCACAAGTAAAGGACTGGCTTGGATAGGAAAGGCAGAGAGCAGTACCAAAAAATAAGAGTTTGGACTAGAGAAATATGAAGAGCTATGTGCATAGAGACCAGTAATGACTGGGAGTGACTTCATTCCTCGCATGCATGTCTCTGGCCAGGGCGAAGGAATATGGCTGTAAGGGAGTGGAATCTGCTTATGACACATAACTGGGCAGAGATTCAGCGCAAGTGAAAAGAGTCATAAACACCAGAAGGTCTCAGGCCGAGCAAGAGCAACAGGATATGAATTACTTGTTGCTTTAAATGGAAGAAATGGTGATATTAAAGACCGGGCAATAAGAACATCGCAGCACTGCCCCAACAGTGTGCTTCTTACAGACATTTTACTGACCAAGTACAGTGAGGGAGTGGGACTACTGGTGCTGAGGTAAGAAGTTCTCAAGTATTAAACACTAGACAAAACTCAGGGCAGATACAGTCATCTCTCGTTTCCAACAGTGTTTCCAAAACTTTTTCAAACAATATTACAGATGTAAGCCTCATATTTTTATTTTTTTTCAGTAACAAAGTCCAGGCCAAAAGAGAACATTGTGCAGGAGTCTGAGCAAGTTCTCACTGGATGCTTTGGAATAATACTTATTATATCTAATATCACTGTTTTACACAGACAAGGCTACACCAAAACTGTGGAAGATGTTAAACTAAAAACTTAATGTTAAGGATGCTGCCTTGAAGAGTCTATAGCTTTGGCTGTTTAAAACTACATTTGTTTATCAATTTAACTTTGCTATTTAACAACTGGGTGTAGAACATGTGCAGTAGACTTTTTAAGGTTCATCATTGTGCCGCAGAGGCTTCTTTGTTCCTATTTTTAGATCTTCCAAATATTTACACATTTCCTGTGAAAAACATACCTTCTGTAACACTGATTCTGCAGCAGCCCACTCCTGATTTATTTTAGTATCCCCCAGCTGATGGGGGACAGATGGGTGAGGGTTGGGAGCAGAGGAATGCTGCCCTGCCTCTAACGGCCGTGGAAGCTATGCCGCCTGCCTCCCCCAGACAGCTCTCTAATGCCTTTGGGAAAGAGGCCAGCGTGACTCTCTTGGTCACCAAAAATGTTAGAGACCTACAAAAGACTTGAGGTGAATCAGCTTTTGGTCTTGACTTGCTGGCACCGGCCACTGAGAAGCTGTTGCTGAAGATTCCCACCCGTCAGAGGTTGTTTAGGATTGAGGGAACAGGCACACTTTAGTGCAATTATGCAACACTAATTTGAAAATTAGAGTGTAGCTTGTGTTGTTTGCAAACTTTTCCTACAGTTCCCATAGTCACGATGTCTGGCTATGAAATTTAAATTCAATTCTTTCCTCAGCAGCCTGGGAATTACAGTTAAGATTATCACATTTTGGATTAACACCTGGTAAAATTAATGGAGTCTAATCTGCACCGATGTCTGTGATGTTTTGTGTGTGCAACACAAACCAGTTTGCACTATGATCCCTTTTCTTTCCTGACCATGATGGTACAAAATCCCTCTGGCTGAGATATGGTCATCCGCATCTCCTGATCAAAAATCCACATGCTCCCTAGTCTTGCAGGAGGTTGGAGCAGCCATCAGAGCTGTCACGGAGCTGCCCTGGCCCTGCCATACAGGCACCATTAGGCAGGGCAATGAGCAAAGAGAGACCTCTGGAAGCTTTACTTGGTGCAGGCCATTTAGGTGTGGGCCACTGAATTTCCATATTGTAACAGAAGTCAACCCAACGGTTGACTCTAACCCCACAGCTTTCTTCAGGAAATGTGGACAACCTCAAAGATAAATGCTGTGGAAAGTTGTGGGTTTAGAAAACAATGAGTTTTAATGTAGAAATTCTTCTAAAGCACTGTTTGCAAATTCAGTTTATGTTCCGTGATTCCTGTAATGTGTTATGCTTACCAGTGAGTTTTTCACCTTTAATGAGTAAAGCATATTACTGTCTTCCCAAATAGAAGGATGGGATGATTCTCTAGGGAATAAATCCTAATACAAATGCAGGCAGCTGTTAGTTCCCAGTATGCAGACATGCATGTCACACCTGCCTCAGCTGCAGATCACAGCACCCACCAGTAAGGGTAATCAGTATAAACCCAGGTTTACAATTAGGCCAGGTCCACTGGGAGAGTCTCATAATCCCGAATTTTCAGACCCTTCACTAAATCTATTTAGGACTCACACAAGCCCCTGTTTCTGACTCCTCCCCTGTTTCTCCTGTATCCTCTGGAAAGCCGTCCAAGGGCAGCTGTTTCCCCTGCTCTGGTGTCTTTGTCCCTTGACAAATGACTCAAACTTCCTGCTGTCTTCTCCCCACGTGTACAAGATTTCGGTGCGCAAACAGAAGCTCCTGCTGGCTGGCTGTGCAGTCCCACATGTCTTTCTGGGACTGAAAAATTCCCCTGCTTTCCCTCACAGCTTCTCCCCTTAGCGAGCATGTGGAGACAGCAGTGGAAGGACCTGGGGAGATGAGGCTGTGAGCTTCGGCAGAAAGGAAAGCTGACAGGCTAATAATGGTTGATCCTCTGCCACATGTCTAGTGGGAAATGAAATTTTATAGAAAATGTTGTGTGGGAAACAGGAGGAAGTCATTTGGGGAAGTAATAAAAGACTCAATATCATAAAAAAGATGGAGAAGGAAAGATTTCCTTCCTCACATATTTCACTGTTCCCATTGAAAAGAAAACATCTTACATGCTCCATGCCACCACTTGTAAACACATTGGAAACCAAACATTTGCTGATATTAACTTCCCACACTCATAGGACCTTGCTCTGTATCAAGAGCATAAAACACCGCCTCAGAAGGTAAATTGTGTATAAACCTTTTTACAGTTTGTATTTCTAGGATTGTTGGGGTTTGTTGGGCATTTTTGGGAGGGAGGGGTTGTTTTGGGGTTTGTTTGGGGGTTTTTGTTTGGTTGGTTTTGTTTTGTTTTTTTCCAAAAAGCAGGCTAAATACGAAACCCTACTGTTACTGTGCACATTTCTTCACCAGTCTCTACTACTGAGGAGTGCTGATACAGAGTACATAACCAGAACAAAACAAAGCTTACACAAATAATAATTGTTATTTTTTTCTGCTATTTTGCCTGTTAATTTGTTCTTTCAGTTTGCCTTATAGTTGTTGCTGTTACCATCACTTCTGTTTTTCTACTTGAATAATTGTTATTCCCTAGACTAAGACCTCTTTGAAAATAAAAATTGAGTCTTGGTAAATATAGTATTCATTTCTTATTATTAACCAACTAAGATCTTCTTTATTTGTCTGTAATACAAATATAATGTTAATAATGCCAGTATAGCTTTAGGAAATTACTATTATCTCAATAAAACACTCCACCAAATATAACCGTATGTTCTATGTTCACAGAATGGAACCTGGGGATAAAGTATAGATGCTTGATTATATTAACATTTTATATAAAGTGTTTAGAGGCCATAATTTGTTGTATAAATGTTCTTGAATATTAATGAAGTGTTGAAGGCTGCAGAATTGATGAGCAACTCACATGAAACACTAATGCAGAACCTAAATCCATGGGCAATTCCTTTTCAGAATTCTCTTTGATTTTCCAGGAGTAGACCTACTCTCAGTGCACATGCAAAGCTATTCACTGGGTAGCAATATCTGAAACTAAGGGGAACACAGGCTTTGAATACAAAACCATGCAGGGTTTATAAATACCTTTATATGAAAATAACAATCCACAGTACGTTAATTAGGCTGAGAATGCATATATTGACCATACAATTAAAAATCTGATTCCAGTGTTTGTGACTGACAGAAATATACTGTAAGACAGAATTATTCTGAAGCCTGACATCTGTCATATGGGTCTGTGTGTCAGTCTGAACATAAGCACTGTTCTAGAAATCCCATTGCTACATAAAGCCCCACCCAGTGATTTGATGTATTCTGAGAATCTGTAACATGCGAGATTTAGAGAGCAGGTCAGTAATAACAACGTTATTCTGACTGAGTTCGTATAAATTATGTCATACTAGATTATTTCTGTTTTGCAGCTACAGAAGGATAAAGCAGTCTGAAATTTGCTCAGCTTCTTTTAAGCTTTCCTTATATTGTTCTTTGGTTGGGACAGGAAACAAAAACCAGTAAGCTATCGTCTCAAATTGCGCAAGCAATTGCATTCTTTGAAAACCATTATCTGCATGAAATCTTTCATAGCAGGAAATTACAAACAGAAAGAAATTCCTTCACAACAAGAGAAAAGCCCAGGCTATTTTCAATACTTGTTTTAATGTACAAAAGTTGCCGCAAAAATTGATTCAGTGGTCGCTGTGATTCCAGATACCTGTCCTGACAGTAGGCTGATTCCTTTAGAAAGAGACTATGGATATTAAGTAAGGAAAAAGAGAATTGCCTGCAATCCTAATAGCTGAACTTTCTATCAGACAATCTGTGATTTCTCACAACTGATCATTGAAGAGAAATTCAGAGAAAACAGAATAGATTATCATACATGTATTTCTAGTTCGTACTTGAAATCAGTGTTGTGAAAAAGTGATAAAAAATGCCTGACCATTCATATCACATTTATGACTGTTTTGGAAACATTTGCCTAACAAGAATAATGGAGTAGAAACTTTGGTTCACACTGACACAGAATACAAGTCAAGCTACAAATGGGTATTATGTTGTGACTCACTGCAAATGATGTTAAGTGGCAAAATAAAATTTAGAAAATGTAATAGCCTAGATTCTAAAAGTTACCTTTTTTCGAGTGGACTTTTTAAAGCCGTATGTTTAATTGATTCATCTGTAGGCCAGTGATTTGTGCTGAGTGACCGATTTTTTGAAAAAGAGAGAAATACAGAAACTGGCATTTTACCACCTCCATAAAAGGCAGAACAGAAACACCTGAGGGGAACAATACAGGAAGGAAGTCACCAACTGCTTACGTGCTATTTGTCATTAACGAGCCAGGCTATGTTTCTTTACCCTAACTAGCAGAATGGTACCCATTCTCATCCTTTTTCCCTTTTCCCTTTCCTTACAAATTCACATTTCATGGTGTCAGTTCTGGGAGCTGCTGGAATTCATCAGTAACTCCTCATTCTATAAAAGGTTTGTATGTTAGATGTATATACTGTACTTAGCTCAGTGAATTTACTGAAGGGCAAAAACCACACCCAAACCATTATTAAAGTAGTTGTGCATAAGTGTCTCTAGATAATCCTTCCCTCCTCAAAATATCTAACTTTTTGCTCCATTCAAAATGAGTAGACAACACTGAAGCTTTTGGGTGACATGATTTAGTGTGAGGTGTCCCTCACAGGGGGGTTGGAACTAGATGATCTTAAGGTCCTTTCCAACCCTAACTATTCTATGATTCTAAGAGAGAGGATCAGTGAGGGGTTCAGGCTGCTGCGAACAATTGGAGGCTGTCTCACCTTCCTGAGCTCGAGTGGGATATCCCAGGAAACTCCACGTTTCTGAAGAAAAGAAACTTTGCCATTTCCAGAGCTGGATCACATACTCACCCTCATACTGCAAAGGAAGTTACAGCTACTCACATGATACTTCTAAAATAATAACAACAAGCAATAAGGATGTCACCCACATAAAATATCTCGTATATCAGCTTCATGAAATTGGTTTTTTCTTTCAAAGTTGAAATATTCCTTGTATCAAAGAAGCGTACATATTTTAGCTCTTTTTTCTAAGCTGATTCTCTAAAGATGACAAAATGAGGAATGCTGCTTTTATGTAGGACTCCTGGACAATCTCACCTCCCTTCCTGGATGTAATCATCTTCTTCTGCTCTTTATGGCCCTGTCTGCCAGTATCTGCTATTACCTTTTTTAACAGCACTGCAGATTTCCAGTAGTCATAAATTACAGTCTTTACACTTAATCGTGACTTCTTTGATTCATCTGTGTCAATGGCATAATTTATATCACCCTTTTTGCCACCACAAGGGTTGTCTTAGTGTCCAAAGGAGCAGAAATTTTGTCGGGCTTTTTTCTTACCCAGTTATCAAGATAGGATAAAAATAAGAAAATGGTGATTTTCTGTGCCACCTTTTCTTTTCCTTTGTGCTGTCTTCCAGCATCCTTCATGCCTATTACACTATACAGCAATTCTTTTTAATAACTTATTTATTATAATTCGAAGTGTGTCAACAAGTTGCAGTGCAGGCAACTAAGCTAATTCTGAAGGAATGCATGCCATCTGCTTGGTCAAACTCTGACAGCAAGAAATGTCTCTTTCACACCTATATTAATCATAATTTAGACATATGTGTTCTGCCCTTGAATATCAGGAGAGGTATACCTTTCCATGGATGTAATTAACTTGGTCTTGCCTGTGGCAAAGCACACAGCGGGTATGTCAATCTCTAAGTGTCTGAGCTGGCTAATTTGTGTCCCTTCATGATGCTTGCTGGACCTGGGAGTGCACACACAGAAAATACTACATTTTCAGGTTATGCTTCTGGGCTTTCTTGGAGAAAACAATCCCTGAATTGACACCAAAATAAGAGCTGATTTCAGTGCAGAAAGCAGCATTCAAATGCTAGGAGTAGTTAAATAGTGAATGTAGAAGTTATCAGTTACATTTTTTATTTTGTCTCATACAAGCTTCCAGAAGAATATTGAATTAGAAGTTCGTACTCATTTTATGCTTGGGACTTCCTTTTGCAAAAACATAAAATTACCCCAATATTTGGGAAATAAGGCAGCAAATAAATTCTTGAACTTCTCACCATGAAGTGATATGATACACAACTATTTATGCTATTAGATATGCTTTGTTATGACTGATCAGAAATGTTGGCAAAAGTGTAAGTAACAGGTGAAAAAGATAACTACAAAGAGATGGCTCTTGTCTTCTGTAACTGGTGTCCACAGTCTATGCCTCTCCTGTTCTTTTGGCTTACTCCTGAGGACCACACCAGCATGGACATGGCAACATGAAGCATCAAGAAGTTCATTCATTCATCTATCCATCCATCCAGTGCAGTGTGTGGCTCCACAGATAGCTGGCACAGCCTGGGGGACTGAATGGGGAAGAGAAGTCAGTGGGTACGGGGTGGGAACTGGCACCATTACCACAGGAAAAAAACCTCCTGGAACAAATGCTCTCACTACACAGGCTTACACAAAATGTCCCGTTCAGCCAAGCAGCAAATGAACAAACATCTGATTGTGATGAATGTCCACCCAGTTGGTGTGAGAAAACTTGAAATATTATTCGACTAAAAAATAAAAGAGTTTAAGTGAAGTAATTAAAGCCTCATAATTCATTCAAGGGCTCAAAAATACAGGAGATATTTCTGATAATGAAAAGTGTGAGTAGTTTTCAGAATTACATAGCTCCCTTCTCTGGCTCTCCTGTCTTCTGGGCTGCAGAGAAATGCAGCAGATTTTTTAATAGTAGTAACTTTGTACTGAGGTGCTGGAACACCAGTGGGAACACACAGATACAAAGGCACTTTCTGTCCCACTTTCACCTTAAGCAAGGCTAAAGTGGTTATTTAATTTGCATATTTAGGAAATGATTGTGTCCTTATACAACTACAAATATCTCATTTATGTACAAGAAGGCCTTTATTCTAACAACCAGAGAAAAATTCCTGTGGGACAGTAATTCCATAAACTGTGGAATATTGTTAACAGGGTTAAGCACAATTAAAAAGGTTTGCTTATTTCTTTAAGCTGTTAAATCAGACAGACACATATCACAATATATATCATGTAACATAATTTGAAGAGAAAAGAAGAAACTGGAGAAGGGGCTATACATTTGATACACATTTTTCAGAAAGGCTCATTTGTTTGAACAGGCATCTCATTTTGTAACTATACTTCAGGTCATAATTACTGGTTTAAATACTATATATTTATCATATTTATCAGAGAATTATGTGTCAAATATTATGACCACAGACATGCATGTCATATAGCAAATATCACTCAAATTCTCTGCTTGCAAAAATGGAACAAAACAAAAATAGAACTATGAGATAGGTAAATACATAGATAGACAGACAGACACGTACATGCATACATACATACATAGTACTTGAGATTCATCAAACAACACATGCTTTCTAAAAAAGCCACACAATTAATTTCCTTTGTTAGGATGTCATTGCTTTGTGGATCATATATTTAGAAAATATTTAGAAAAAAGGGGGAGAACTATGTAATTCTAATGGTTCACTCATGGGAGTATGCAAATAAGCGTAGAGGTGGGCCTATTTGCAATCTGTTGTTTCTGGGGCAAGAAGGACCCACTTTATCACCCACCAGGTAGGTGCTTGGATAGTTCCTGACCTATGGTGGGTAAAGGAGTGCTCTGAGGATGAGGATGTGCAGGCATTGACTCAGCTGAGGATGAGCAATTTTGTCCCAGATCTGTAGCAAGCGGACTGCCACGCAGAAAAGCCATTGCTTAGCTCCAGGCTGGAGCTGAGTGGTTTCATGCGGCAGCTGCTCCAGCTTGAGTCTTGCAAAAACCCATGTGTCCTCTAGACCACTTGGGCATCTTTGAGAGAAGAGTATAGTGGTAACCCAGAGGTATGAACTGGACTTGGGAGTTTACCTGGGTTTTGGCTAAGTGCTGCATTTGTGGACAAAAATTTGCTCTTCCACATCAATGCTCTTCCACATCAATGTACCAGTCATTCCTTTGTCTATAGGCAGAGCTGGTGTTGTTAGGTGCAGTAACTACTGAGGTTTTATGCTGAATATTAGTTATTCCCTGTTTTCTTATTTTTCTGTATTTGTTTCTTCAGATTGCAGCCCTCTCATGGCACATATCAGCAAAACATTTAAGCACCAGCCCTGACTGAATTCACTAAGATTTAGCATTTGCTTAATGTCAGGCCCATCAGAAGAGCTCAGTCCCATAGCAAGCTCTGAGCAGAGCCCTAGTGGCTGTGTCATAAAGGAGTCAATGCCTCCATGGTGTGAATCACAGAATTTTATATTCTGACTTTCTGCCACACTGAGGCCTACAAAGAACTTAATTCTGCAGTGCTTTTATTATAGAGTTCGTTGCCTGTCTTTTACTGGAACCAGAACTAAATGTGTGTTTTCAAATGTACTTACTTCAAAGAGTATGCTCATGAATAAAAAAACTGGCTGTTTGCTACTGCATTCCAGTACAGATTGTAAGCAAATAGACAAAGTGAATTGGAGCTTTCAGTTCCTTCTCCTGTGCAGCTATCCCTGGTGAATTTAACTGAATAAATGAATAAACCTCTTCTTTTAAATGAATGTTCGAAAAGAGAAAATCTTGAAAATGTACCAGTGACCAACTGTAGTTCTCCTCTATTCAGTAGTACCTAATTTGCTCTGAGGCTATAAATGGATCTCTGTGTGTTTCAAAAAGGACTCTTTAAAACAATAAGGAATTCAGACAATTCTATGAGGTCTAATGATAAATACACGGCAAGATATATGGGATGGGTTTTCATTTACCCTGTTGCCCTTTTACATCTCTCCAACACTCAATAGTGCATGGGGAACTTTGTATCTCCATTATCTGTGGTGCTGTATAGACCCTCTTACTTAATCAGATTGTTACAAGGGATTTAGTGTAATAATGAATAATGATACAAAAAATTAACTACGCGACAGAGGCACACTGTGTTTCAGGGTTGTAGGTGGCAAATCTTCAGTTATGACACCCAGATAATTGCTGATGACAAACTGTGTATTCTGAAGCTGCTGCACTCCCACAAAGGGATCTTTGTTTGGTCCTGTGGATGTCAGCAAGACCTCCTGCCGCTCTGCTGCCAGCACACTGCCAGCACTGAGCCCACACTTCCAGTGAACACTAACCCACCCTCACACAGAGTGAGAAGTCAGAAGACCTCACACCAAGAGTACACAGAGAGCAGCTGTACACAAAACTTGGAAGAGAAAGTTTGCTGGAGCCCCACAGACCATTATTTGAAAAAGATAACCTGAATCTGCCTGTGCGCTCGTGAAGCCATGATGTAGAGGCAATTCTGCAGCAAGTAAATGCAATGCTCTCCAAACACATCAGTGCATTGCCTGACTGTGCTGAGGAGATTAAGCCTGTTTCTTCCAAGTCTCACTTCCAGATGACATTGTCTTACCTACAGTGGTATCAGAAATAACCAACATTTAGAAAACCAGGAGGCTAAAGGAGAACTTCTTCCTCAAGAACACCATGCTCATGTCTCTCAAGTGCATGTATTCAAGTGGTTTGATTTTCAAAAGCTTTTGAGTTTATGTCAGTTTCTACACAGGGGACTGCAGTGTGTTCTGCTTTTTGAAAAACAGGACACACGTATATATGTCTGTATATATATATGCATATCTACACAGACATACACACTTGGGAGTCTAATTTCATGCTTCCAGGTGCAAATATTTTGACTCGTGTCTTTTGTACCCACATATCCCATGACGTGTACCTACATAACACACATACATTAAATAAGCACATGGTGCTGCTAATAGCCCAAAGGTGTTATTTCCCATATAATAGACACTATTTGCCATGCTGTATAGAATGCCTGCCCTAAACCCCATGGTTGCTTTGTATCTGTGTTGCAGTGAATCTATCTCACAAAGCTGAGGATGGGCACCAGGCCATCCTAACAGATGGGGCTGACAGCCATGAGACCATGTATGTGCATCCAGTGTGGGTGAGACCAATGGGACCCTTTGCCAGGGAGATCTAAACAGCTGTCTGTTTTGGCTGTACCTACTCCAAGGAGAAGGATGTAGGCTTACATTACATGAGGTCTACGCAAGCACAGAGATTGGAGGGGGAGGGTCACGTGTGTAAAGAAAAATCCATTCAAATAACTACAAATCAAAGACATCCACTGAGAAAAAGTGAGGCAGCATTATGGCACTCCACACCCCTTTGCCTCCCCTCAGGAAGAGCAAGCAAAACTCGTCATGACAAGTTAATTTGTCTGAACACGTCTGCAAGAGTGCAGAAACCTGTTGTGCAGGCTTTCTTCCTGTCCCTGAGGCACATAATATTTGGTAAAACGAAGACTTAACTTTCAAATACTGTGCAGACACTGCTCTTCTATATGGTATAAAAATCTGCTGAATAAAGAAACAAGTCCTTTCAGGACAAAGAGCGTGAATTTAGCTTATGTCTTATAAAACATAATTTTAAATGCCCTGAGAACAATTAGGTAATTGCATGAGTAGAAGTTAAAATACTACTTTCAAAAATTATCCCCTTATGGAATTTGCATCCTCAGGTCAGGCCTGTGTGTTAGTACAGAGCTGAAGAGAAACACCCTACAAGCTGTATTTATAAAGTGCTCTGAATGGCAGAAACACAATCAGTGTAGTTTTCTTCATTGTCATGCATTTCACTCATACCCACACCCAGAAAATCTACATGAAGATAAAGTTTGCCATCTAAAAATAATTGAATGGTACTTTAGCTATGGTCTTGAACTATTTTTAATTAAAGTTTAGACAGCGATCAAAGATTTAGCACAGTATATGGAGTGACCAGTGCAATTCGGTTATGGAAAAACATACTTTAGTATAATAAACACATTTTTTGAAACACTTCGCTGCCCAGCAAACCAACTGAAAAAAAAAAGAAGAGGGAAAGCATAGTGATACAAAGGTGAATAAGGTGCATGAGGAAAGTGATAAAAGTCCTTGTTACACAAAAGTTTAAATGCCAGGTGGAGCAAGGGAGTTGGGCAGCATGAAAGAAGTTAGTATAAGGTGCTGTTAGCAGTTTTTAAAATACCCATCAGGTTTTCTTGCAAATTAAAAAGCCAGATTCCTGTCCTTACAGACATTAAAGGAAATTTTGGAACCAGGTTGCCTAGGATGGGTGTTTTGCTCCACCCCCAGTGATCACCCAAGACGAATGATACTTTCCAAGGAGCATCTTCCCACCATGAGTGCATCAGCAATGAAACTTTTCTGCCTCCTCCTCCTACAACAAGGGCTCATGCTTTTAGGACTGATGTATTAATTATTAATTACACTTCGAAATAAAAAAAACCCAAAGTTAAATTCTAAGCCAGCCATAGCCACCTTGTTGAAAATGGCAATTTATTACACTGGCAGCATGGGAAACCAAGGAGCAGTAAGCTGGGTTCCTTCCTGCTCCAGACTTTTCAGTAGCTCTTACTGTGTTTTGTTTATTGAGTTAACCCTTGAGAACAGTGAAACGAGGGGTGTTTTTGGAGTGTGCTCAGTATTAAAGAACTCGGGCACAATGTGAACATGTTGCACCAAAGCAACTTGGCCTGAGGGTTTAAGAAGAGGGCGAAGGTGACCTAGAGGAACTTTATGCCCTCTTATTTGGTGTATTGATGTAGCCACCAACATGAGCTACCTGCTGCCTCAAGGATTGTTCTGGCATTTGAGGACAGCTGAGATGATACTTATACATTGCAGTCGGTCTTTGTTTTTTTGCCTCCTGCTTGTGAGGTATGGAGCTGCCAAGGAAGTCCTGCAGGCCCATTTATTCCTTGTAGAGGAAATTTTCTCAGGGAGAGAATTGATCCTTATGGATTGACTCTGCAGATTCATCAGTGCAATGCAGTCACAAGTGTGCATGTGCATATATCACCTATTTTTAAGTACACCTTTTAAACTAATGTACTTTAGAACTTTTTGATACCTGAAAAACATAGTCATTTTAGTTCTCAAAGTTTCTGAAAACCTCTAAGTTCAGGAACATGCTGTATTATTATCCAGATGATATCAGTACATTAATATCCTGCCTTCTGCCATCTCAGATATTTTTTATTTAGTCTTTGGAACCATTTTATTACAAACTCGATTCATCAAATAAAAAGTGATTCTCTCTATGTACCCTTCAAAATTCCTAGCATTCTTCTAAAAGAAGGAAAAGCACAATCTAAAAGGCATTACATTTTTAGATATACTACATTATTACATATAGTGCCTTATTAGTAATTACAGAACCTGCTGCCTATTACAGACCTTGTAGGTACGTAAAAATTATTTGAAACATTAATGTTGAACCACATATTATTACCACTCAAATTGTAAATTCATGGTTACATTGGGAGAGATAAGTGAGGAGATATTTCCAATCAAAATAATTCACATAGGCTGAATGATTGTACCATTTAGAGATACAGATAAATTGCTTTTCTCTTGTACACGGACATGTTTTACAGATTACAAAGCAGACATGTTTAGAACAAGCTAGTGGTGTCATTCTTTGATGTTTGATTTAACCCTGCATACCTAATTCCTAAAATACCTTGCATTATTTAGTAAACTTTACTTCAATGGATTGTTCGTTAAAATGAAAAAAAAAAAAAAGGCTTATTATTTTAAATTTCAGTCAGTCAAATATATTATTTCCATCAAGAAGAACCTCGTTAGTAACGGGCACTCTTGGACTTTCACAGGCATCAGGATACTCTCATTTAAAGGATGGGCAAGTTGGAAAGCTGTGAAATAAAATTTTACAGAAGTTGCCTGGTGGAAAAACAGTTCTTTGGAAGCTAGAGAGTGCTCTGTAACATTGCTTTTGCTTCCCCCTCACAAAAAATAAGAAAGCTTGCAGCTCCTTGATGCTGTTGTCCAGAATCTTTATTTTATTAATGCCTGTGTAAGGGCCTGCTCATGGGAAAGTATTTTTAGTAGAATGAATATGGCACAAGTAATGCTCTCATTGCTAGCTGAATTGCAGTGGAAGCCTCAAAATGTAACCAGTATTGGACGTTGGTGCTGGGTGCACTAGCACCTTCCCTCTCTCCAGTCCCAGAAATATTCTCAAGGGACCTCTGCAAACCGTATTTGAACAGCTCCTAGGACTGTTTGTTTCTTTTGGGCAATAAATTAGACTCATCTCCTGAACTGATTAAAAAAGAAACAAAAATACAACGCATTTTGAATGAAATCTTTCTTACATTTGCAACTATGGGGTTTTTTTCTTTCCCACTGTACTGCCCAAACCCAAAGTTGAACTAAATAGTAGAGGACAAGAGAAGAAAGTGTCAGAAACAGGAAAGTGAGTGATGTCACATGGTATTCTCAATAAAAACACTGAATATTAGAACCATATCTATTCATGATAATAAGAAAAGGAAGCGTGTGCATTTCATGTTTAACAGAGTTGCAAAAAACTTAATCTATTTTCTGGACAAAAAATGGTTCTTTATATTAAAGGGATTTGTGAAAACAGATCTTCTGTCTTCCGCTCAGCAGTAAGAGAAATAGACACTCTGTTATAGGAAAGAAAGAGAGGAAGGAAACTGGAGTTAGAATAAGAGTGAGCATTATAACCTAGAAGAGCATTTGTAAAAACACAAACATATTTATTTTCATATTATATTTTGCAAATATCCCATAGGTTCATATTGATAAAAGGCAAAACCACTGATTGAACTTGTTCGTAATTTTTATCCTGCTACTCATTTTATCATCTCCAGTTGCCATTTCCCTGACAGGACACCGCACATCAATTAAGAATGGTAGTAATTTCTGATGGAGTGGAATCATTTTTAACAGGAGCAAAATTTTGAATACCTCACTAAGAGTATCAAAACTCATAAGGCACCAGATGTTCATCAGTAGGCTCCCTGTGTAGTAAAGCTTGATCTCATTATAAAATCAGGCAGCATGTAAATAATCCTGAAATGGTGAAAAATTTAATAAAGATAGCTCATCAACTGACTGAAGGGAGTGGGAGTAATGTTATGCAAATTAAGTTCACAGTTCTTCTACATCAAAGAAACTATCAAAGCCAAATCAGAAAGGAAGGAACCATTACCATCTGCAATTCAGATCATCACTTGTGGTCCCATTAAACTTAAGAAACATAGGAGCATCCTATTATTAATTCATAACAAAAAGTGAAGCAGCAGCACTTGCCCTGTGACATATTTGGCTCACATGCCAGAAGTTATTGAGAGCAGAGTTCTTAAGGCTGGGGTCTAACTTTTAAAATGGCAAGACTATCTATCCCCTTCTGGGACTGTAAAGGAGAATGGACACAGGCAGTTCACCCTTCTTTCTCCTTTTCGCTTGCCAAGTAAGAACAGATAATGCTTATAGTTTTTTTTAAGCTCATGTTAAGCATGGCAGCATCTGCACAGCCAAGTCTTCTGTCATGAACTCCAGCTATCTGGGAGCATTATCACATAGCAGAGCCCTCCTGAAAGCCCTAAAATTGTAAAAAAGAAGAGATTACCCCACATCAGGACCCTGCCCTGCCTGACAGGCAGGACAGTGTGACAAGTATGCTATGCCTTGTAAAGCACCTGAAGTAGATCAACTGCGGAAAGATGGGAACTTAGGGAGGAAACTAATAGTTGGTCAAGTCTGTGTAATTAAGCTGCTTGCAGTGTTTCACACTAGTTTCAGAGTTTTTCCCTTCCCATGTGTTGTTTTTTTTTCTGCATGTGCATGGCTGTGCATCACAGGTACGGTAGAAAGAAGGCAGATATTTGTTCTGGAAGGGTCCTCACCATGTAATGTCAGTTGGCTAAGTAGCTGTTGCAAGAAAGCACTTATTTGCTACAAGAGGAATGTGGAATTGTTTTCCAGAGCATTTCCATTTTGCAATGAGAGTGGCTGAGCTCTTCCTTGTTGTCATCAATTGCTTAGTGCTATTGCACCCACATGAGGCTAATGTAAGGAAGCCTTTATTCTGTACTTTTAAGTTAATAGTGCTTCTCTTCCGGCCATGAAAGTACTGAGTTAGGTGTTATGGGGCAAGATCCCAGTGGCATCAATAAAAAGTAGCTACAAGTGCAAGATCCATCTCTGGGATCTTTTATTAACTGGTAGAAATTGCCTCTGCCTGGAACTTTCGCATGTCCATTTGATCTATACCTTATCAGATGTCATCTAGCTCTACTGTGATTCAGATACTGTTAATTAAAAACTCACCAAGGAGTAGATTCTGACAGCTGCTAACTCAGCAATGAAAAACCTGTTCAAATATTAATAGTAATCAGTGAGCAAGATCACCTCTTTATATGCTGCTCTTGTGACCTAAAGAAGAGGCAGCAAAGGGAGGAAATCTTGACATATATTGGTACTTCAGGACAGCTTATTTTTGGACCTCTTTAGACATGTCTTCCTGGCTTGGTCTCAAATGCACCCACAATGGTCTACTGAAATATCTGTTTATTTAACATTCATGAAAACACATCCAGTCATGTTCTCAGGTATGACTATCTTTCCAAAGCTAGCTGATCCAAATAATCATATAACAGAGAAAGGTTCTGTATACACTGGAATATTTTACTGTTTCTATAGGAACAGTTAAATCACTGTACATTTTATAGTGATATTGTTAAATCAATATGCAGCCATTAAAATGGCATCAATCTTTGCATGGCTATGATTCCTCTAGTTTTAAAGGAAGCCTTTTCACTGTAGTTAAAGCTCCTTCCAAAGCAACATAGTATAAAGTGAAGAAAATACTCTGTTTTTATGAGAGGAATCATGCTGATACAAAAATTACTGTATAACTTGACATGTTAGCACATGCAGCATTATTTTTCATGTGAAAAAATTCTTAGATAAATTCCTTCAAAGAAGAAAAGAAGCAAGTCACAGAATAAAGGGCACTTAGGAAAAAGAGGTAAACGGAAGAAGAGAAGCAATAAGAGGAGTCCCTGATCAGCTTCTGTTGTGTTCGTACTTGATTTGAATGAGGAAAGGTGCTATACTAAGACCACAGTTACCTACACAATTTATTGGCAATTTGAAAGAGAGGGATTAGTAGAATGTAAATCTTCATAAATGACTTAGATTAATGCATGTGCAGGACACACTAAACATTTTAATGATGTATTTCATTCTGTAAAATTACAGGTCTGGGAGGCACCTTAAGAGGTCATCCAATTTAGAACACCCTCCCAAAGCAGTGAGAACTAAATCTGGTTCACTGCTTACGCTTATTTGTTCAACCTTTACTCAAACTTTGTATGTTTATGGAAGTGCAAATTTATGTCCATACTTCTAATCAAATTAGTTCTTTTTTAAGTTTTTGTTTTATTTCTAAGCTTTCTTAATTTGTTGGTATTATCATATCAGAACTAAAAAAAAAAAAAGAACTTAGGAAAATGTAGAACTTATTCCTCCACCAAACTTAACGTAATAAATCCACATTTTTGTGCAACTATAAGATAAGGATATTGTAAAGGTATAACAAATGTATTTGTGTTACAGAACTTCTTAGATGGATTGACCACAACTCACAGTTTAGACTAAAGTAAGATTATGTCACCAATTTGTATAACACTAATACTAGAACTTGCAATACTGCTGCATAAATACATAGGAAACCCTCAGCTTGAGATGAGTGATGAAATATGTTCAGCTTCTAGTACACCATCTGATACAAAACATAAAGGAGCAACAGAGTCCAGGAAAAATAAACAAAATTGTTTAGAAACCTAATATTGTACACATAGGAATGCATGTAAATATTTAAGACCATTTAATATACAGAGAATTATAACTACAAATATGGTCAAACTTTAATTTGGTAAGTGGCTTGGAGAGAGTAAGAAAGACTCATACCTGTACTTTTTTCTCTAATGAAAAAGGGAAAAGAAATAACCTACTTAATTAAAAAGGAGTATGTTCAAAACTAATCAAAAGAAAAAATTTATGGACCTTATAGCATTTTACAATAAGATTTTTATAGCCATGATTTTCTAAGGATGTAAGAGAAATTCAAGTTCCAGTGAGAAGAAAGTCTTTTTAAGCTCACTGATGTTGCTAGCAAAAAAAAATGTGAAGACATAGTAGACTACTTCAACTGGTTTGAAGAACATGTGTGTCTAAAAGCTTGTCTGACTTCTCCAGTTGTACCAGCTCATCTGATCAAAGATACCACCTTTTCCTACTTAGTTTTCCAATTAACTTTTATCACCTACAGGTACAATAGTCACAATGCATATATGTTAAAAGACAGTGAATACTTGTGGGTTAGGATTTATGATAGCAGTATGAGGCCAGAAAGAAAGTTCCAATGTTGGTAAAATTAGTATTTATTTCTCTGTAGCCTTTGGTATCTATTGCTCTCTGAAACAAGACAGGGGACTACATTTCAGATCAGCATTTTCACTCTATGGCACATGACATGTTTAGTGAACAGAGAAGAAACCTTGCATTGTAATCATATTGCTCACAACTTCAGTTGAAAATCACCACTCACTGAAAAAGCAGACAATTCTGTCGTTTCTAACTGTTAATTTTATAGAAAGCATGAATATCAGTTGGTTGCATGTTTATCCCAGCACAGCAAACTACCTTTTCTCCCCACCTCATTTCCCACCCACTTACCCAATTCATTCATTCAGTGTGTTATGAAATGCCTTCTGAAAGCCTTATGAAACAGTTCTGCAACTCCAATGCTGGTCCTCAGCTTCAGCTGCCACTATATTCCTCCACTGGTAATACTTCTGGGAGTAGTTTTGTTTCATCTATTCATGGTGTTCTGACTGGCCTTGTTCCTCAATATTGATAAAAATGTCAATATTAATAACAGCAAAATTTCATTCTTTGGGATGTTTGCAATATTTAGTTTTTCCACGAAACAGTTTATTACCTAGTTTAAAATGATTTAAAAAGCTTACAATAGGTGAAAAGATTAATACTCTTAGATACATGAAAATATTAATATTTAGGATATAACTTTTTTGTTTACATCATTTAGAAATAAAAATACCATTGCTGAATCAAGAAACAATAACATATAAAAACATGTTACAAGGAACAAATGTGCCTCATGAATGAATAATGAAGGAGTTAATTCATTTCATTACGTATGAAAGAGGAAACTAGATTTTGATCCTGCCAAAGCAATCATGGTTGGAGAGAACTGATGGTTTAAAGGTAGTATAGAAAAAAAGGCATAAAAGGAGCAAAGGCTTGATTACACTTTAGTAAAAATAAATAAGGAATATATTTCTGAAACACTCCTTGTACACAAATCTTCATAAACAGATATAGGAAATTATTTTGAAACCTTCATTTCTGGGCTTGATACCGTATTTAAAGAAAGCCCCTAAAAAAGCCCAACAGATGTTTTGAAAATTCAGTATAAGTATTTCCATCTTACTTTATATGTAACAGATTTAAAACAGAATGGTTGCATTACATAGTAGTTACATTTATTAAATACAGCACAAGATACAACAGTGAAGAATGAAAGCCCCAGTGAAGCATAGAATTTGAGAGCTTGTGAGTGCTTATAATCCTTGCAGTAGATGATAGTATGAAGTGAAATGATTGAAAATACATTTTTTTAATGAAATACGATGAAAGTTAAGCCAGTGAATTACAAATAAAAAAGAATTAATGAATAAGGTAACTAAAGTACTTCATACTGTGATTTTAGCATGAAAGTTGGTCTGGGCTCTAGTTAGTCAAGGAGTGACACTTGCTGGTGAAAATAGGTTCACAGTAGATCTTCTCCTAAAGGTCTTGCAATCCTAGTATCTTATAGCCTAACATTATCTTCATTTGTAAGAAAGAAAACATTTTTATGGTATGACAGATTTCTCAGACCTGTGCAATATCTTCTGATATTCACCATGCTAAAAGGGGCAATCAATTAAAGCAGAAATTATTACTTTTAGGTGAACTAAAATTTCAATACAACTAGAACCACTCCCAAGATGGCTGACTGGATTTGCTCCTCTCCTGTAGCACAACAATAGGTTTTATGTTGTATTGTTGTTAGACGTGGGGTTTAATTATTACAGAAGCTTAAAAGTTAGTCACTGTAATGAACAGCAGAAACAGACAATAATTCAAAGTAATCAAATTCCACACAACAGACACAAATGAAATGCAAGTAAAGTGACAAAATGCTGTATGTATTGCATCAAGCTCAAAAAAAAGGCTTTTTTTATGACAAAATGTAGGGGGGAGGTTGTGATAGCAGCGGTATTGATTAATGGCTCAACTGGCAATCAAAGTCTATGAAGAATGTTCTCAATGAGTAGATGGAGCTCGAAGCAAGATGTTACCATGAAATACCCAAGTGAGGAAAAGTTGCTTTTATAATGGAATGGCTGTTTGTCGTGTAATCTCTATAGTGTGATGAAGATGCTAAAATTCCATATTTGGCTAGAGGACACAATTTGGTCCAAATCTTCACTGCATGCCTCAAAGACAAGTCATAAGATGAGCTGCTGTAGTTCCAGGGGAAGGCACCTTTGTAAAGCCCTTGTAGACATGACAAATCAAAAGCTTCTTAAAAGTTGTGCAAATTTCCAAACCTATTGGACAGGTGTCTAAGTCTAGGGGAAACCTGGGCCAATACAGTCAATAGATGTCATGCAGGAAATACTTCTGTCAGGTGAAAGCAATAAATAAGAAATAATAGGCACATAATTTGAATATAAAAATTTTGATCATTTCCTGAGATCTAATATGAAATATTTTACTAAGAAGTATCGATAATTTAAATTTTAGGGCTTAAGTAAAAACATAAAACATTTGATTTGTAAATGAACTGTAATGGGTATCTATGGCATCCCACTTGCTCCTCATCTGGCTGCTCTACTGTTAGAGATTTATTATCAGAAAGTCGTTTCCTACCTCTTATCGATATGAGCAAGACAAGACAATTGGTGAAACTTCAAGGTTATGCTCTAATAACACTGACAGCTGGAATGACTGGATGTAGCTTTCTACCTATAGAAGGTTTATTTTGGGTTATTAACCTGGACCAAGGGGCAGAATCATTTTAGTAAAATGCAAAAATAGCTTGTGTCCTACAATTATGATGAAGCCCAGAAGATTGTAGGCATTTCCTGAGAGTGCTGCCAGCTGAATATAGCTCCTGTCCCACATTATCTGCTCCTCCTCTGTGAGAATTGAGAGGTAGTGATACAGAGTAAGCCATGATGAGCACGTGATCTGTAAACTTGCTTCATGTACAAACTGAGCAGCCCTTTATTCCAGAATGAAAGCATGCACAGATGATGTCTTCAGTCTTGTGTACAATTATTGGCAAAGGGGCTAAGGACTAGAAAGACTTGGAAGCTGAAGTTCTGCATTTCTGTCTTTAGAAACAGCAGCTGAGACCCTGGAGGGAATGTGGAGCACCACCAAGTGACTCCATGGATCATGAATGGTCTCACAGTTGTTGAATGTCTTAGGAAGCAACTGGCTCTAGCAGGGGTTAACATGCTAATAGCAGTATGTGCTGGGTATTTTTTAGGATCAACATCAAAAACTTACCAATACTGTGCCCAAGGGTTCCACTTCGAGTAGCCTATGCAATTAAAAATAGGAAACTGGGACTACCCATGAAATCAGCTGCTAAAAACAAAAAAGAAGAGAGCAAGCACATGAGGAGCAGAATGCTGGCAACACTTGTATTCTGTTCAATTAGCTGTCTGTAGTACAATGGGGAGAAGGGGATATACCAAGTAGGATAAAGGAAAATAAAAGAGGACTTGTCTTTCAATTCAAAACTTGGAGAGGATATAAAAAAAAAATATAACCAGTTTATTTACTGTCCTCTATCCATGGAGCACTGCTGCAGCTGCTGCTTTTTTGCTGCTGAGAGCCAACTGGCTTCCCAGGCATGGCAAGGAATTTGACATTCTGATTACGAGCAAAGGAAAGACTAAGAAACTTTGTTCTACATTGGTCGGTTCTTTCCTATCTCAGCAGCTCCTGGAAGAGGGCAAGGCTGGCAGTTCACGGCTTTGTGCCCTTGCAAAATTCATCAAGACAAAGCAATGTGAGGAATAGCATCTGTTGCTATTGTCTAGCTAATAGCGTAATTAACCAGGATGACAATATTGGCCAACCAAGGGAAAGGACTAAATGTATTGTGAATGTATATACCTAGAAATAAGTGAATTAGATTGCCAAATGTGGCTTTGATACCAGAGATCACCTCTTGCAGCAGCAGGTGGTACTAGGGAACCATGCCATGGGTCTCCAGACTCCTGGGGAATTTGGAAAGCATTTTTCTGAGCAAATCTGTTCTTTCCAAATGAAGCAAATATGTAGGATCTGTTTGGGTACTCACACAGTCTAGATCCACTAGAGCAGAACAGCCTTTACTGGTATCCTGACTGAAAATCCTGTGTGTCTTGGAAGTGCCTCTTTATTGAGCTCTCAAATGAACCTGGAAAACCTCAAGGTGCAGTTGTAAGTATCATCTGGCTGAAAAACCTATATTCCACTTTCAAAGCAGTAAAGCCAAGCAGGGACTGAGCATGTTCTTGGGAAACCATCAACCCATGAAGACTTAAGTCATATAAAACCAAAAACCTCATGAGTTACATAGTTGCTATCAAAACTAACTCCCAAGCACCAGATGCAAAAGTACTGTAAATCTTTTTTAAAAATGTCAGTTTTTACATGAGTCAAACTGCAATTCAGTTCTCTGTATAGAAAAGGAATTATGCATTTTTGGTTTGTTTGTTACATAAGCAATTACTCAAATTTCTTCAATCCCTGTTATAAGATACTGATTGACAGAAGTGATACAGACATAGGCATCCAAGATGCTTTCCAATCTGGGCAACTCTAAACTGGCATGCTGGTGGAGTTACATGCACACAAGTACACAAGCAGAACTGATTTAAATGTCCTCTTGTGGGAGATAACTTTTGAAGCAGGATGCCATTTGTTTTAAGCTTCACTTTTGATTGACTTTTCATTTTGTCTAAGCTCATAAATTACAATTCTATTTTCCACACAGCTCGTGTGCTGCTCTACGCCAACCCTTGCACACTGTTTTGACAACTGATTGTAGGCAAGCCAGTACAATTAACAGACTATTATTGTTAAAGCAGAAGGATAATTGTCAACTGGACCTAACACCGCTTTGATACTAAGTGATCAGTTTTCTCATAAATGTAGTGTGGGGTGTGTTAAAACCCTTGGTATAAATCAGTGACATAATGTAAGGCTGTCTGCTGATCTATTGGCAATCACTAATGTAATAGTTTAGCTTAATTGGTGACCTATTTTTCTAAGTTTCCATCACAATGATACAAAGCAGCAGTCTGTGTTTAAAGACATACGATACATATGTACAGTGCATTTTTGTCTGTGGACATGCTAGTGCTTTTTGGGCATGAAGGACAGAGGTTGTTCCAACACAGGCTGTCTGTATAACATGACCAAATAAGTTGCCACTGATGCCTTCATTGCATAAAATGTCATGATGTTGCAGTACTGTCCAGCAGTAATCATATGCACACAGATGTTGATAGTGTTGGTAATATAAGCTTGACAGGGGCCCATGCAGGAGAAAAAAAATTGCATGGCCTCCTTCTTTAGCTACCTGGAACCATATCCTAATCAAAATCTAGTCTTCAAAAATTCAGGGATGACAATGTTAAATGACCAAGAATATGCAATTTGAGCTGTTGCAGGGTAAGGACCACACTGCAGAATATCTGAAGGAAAGCTTTTTTACAAGCAGAATAAAAGGTCATGACATCTCAAGGATAACTGATTAAAAAGGAGGAGTAAATCACCCATAGAGGCTTTAGCATGCATTGTCCTGCTGTTAGGATTTCCGGATATGATCCATCTAGGCTGTGAGCTTATAATGAATGTGCACGTTGTTTTCAATTCTTTCAGAAAGACTCTGAAGCACTGCACATATTTCTGCCTAGGAAATCTTGGAAAAATAGGAAAATACTCTTTGAAGGTCCAGTATGGCTTCAATGTTAATGCTAGTGATAGAAAATCTGAAATTAGGGTGTGCATGCGTCTGTACATTTATGTGTATGAATACTTCCTTAGGGAGAGAACAAGTTTTTCTAAAAACCTGGATAGCAAAGGCAATGGGATGACTTGTCTGAGGTGCAGCCGCATGGTTCAGCCACCAATAATTGTACAATAATGTAGCATTATGAGTGTTTAAGTGTAAAAAGAATAGCCAACACTTCATTAGACTGAGGTTAGTCAACAGATGGTGTATAGACCACCAATAGTCTATAAAACATCAGACGGCTGGTGTAATTTCTACACATAACAGAAGTGTCCCTGACATTGACAAGTCAGTACATGCCATGTAGCAGAACTGGGAGCTGGATTTTTATAGAGATATCACATCATTGAAATGGTGAGAAATTAAAAAAATGTGGTTTGGCTATAAATAAAATCAGGATGGTTAACATTTTTGGTAAGCGATATGCAAAAACACAAGTTGGTCTGTAGGTTATTAAAAACCTGCTTGATTCTTTACTTAAGATTTGACAGTCATGACCACATAAGCAGTAAAACTTCAGCTGTAGTGACCATCAAACGCTGTCTCTTTACAGGTTTTTACTTAAGTGCACTAAACCTCTCCTTGCAGGTGCTGAGTATCTGTGAGATGTTAAGTCCTAATGGCAATACTGCTCTAAGTTCATAAGGAAATGGAACAATGTGGAAGGTCTTACCAGTGGAAGTATGGAAAAATATTTTGAAGTAGGCTGGCAATATTTTACATGCATGATAGGTGATTCATCTGCTATCAGATATTAAAAACTTCTACTGTTTTTCAGAAAAGTAGGGAAAAAAAAAAATATGAAGAGGCAAAGGCAGAAGTTCCAAAAGCTGCCAGAACTCATACATTGAAACTAGAACTTGATTTTACAGTATAAGGAAGTGGAGCATGTAGGCTTAGCACGGCTCAAGACAACTTTTCAAAAAGACATGGATGCTTCTGCAGGAAAGAGGGAGATAATAATGATAACAGTTGGAAAATGCCTCGCTGCTAGTCTACAGATAAAAGAGATGCACCTTGTGCTTGGAGAATAATTTGAAATTGACAAATGTTGCTATAACAAAAGCACCATTTAGATCAGAAAACAGATAGCAACTTGGAGGTAGTACACATTAATAACTTTGATTACTTAACTGCTATGAACTTAAAAGAAGCCTTGTCATCTTAAAAGCACAGTAGCAACTGGGATGGCCTTCTCTACTATTTACTGCAAATGCTTCTGCCTTGTTTTACAGGTTTGGAATCCCATGAAAGCCTACTGCAGAAAGATAATGTTTGTAAGAAGCAGTTCTTATAGGCTAAAGAGAAATCCACGTGCATCTTCCCTTCAAGCATGTTTGATGTGGAAGTCTTATCCTCACTCTATATTCTGTATTTTGGTTTGTGAAATTTATAGTGAAGCTTGTCAACAACTGAGAAGATAACTCCATTGTAAAAGCCTGATTGTTAGGTGGGTTTTGTGTTCTTTGGGGTGTTTTGTTTTGGAGGTTTTTTTTTTATAAACACCTAAGGCTTTTTTGGTTCTGAGCAAGGAGACAACTCTGATCATCAAGGCCAGTATGATCTCCTGTCTGGTAGCTTGTCCAGCCCAATGAGTTTCTAGTTTACTTCTCCCAAAAGCTTGTAAATATCAGTGATTTTAAATCAAGCAGTTGCCTCATACAAATAGGGCAAACTTGGGTTTTGTTTTCTTCGTTAAGTGGATAGTGAATGCTGCACGAAAAGAACTCAAGCAGAATCCAGTCTGCGTATTCCTTTAGGGATGGAACATGAAGTGACATGTGACACTTCTCAGCCTGGATACTGAAGGTTAGACACTGGGAAGCTTCTTTCCTCACAAGAGACCTCTGACAGGAATAAAGATCTTTGTGCATTGATATACTGATTCAGAGTGACCATTCAACAGGAGTAAGAAACAATACAAGGAAAAATAAAGGACATTCAAATGAAACAACACTTCCCTTATGGCATTTATTTTACTGGGGTGTAAATCTTTTTGAACAATTCACTTACAAAAAATTAAATGCTTTTATATATATGTAAAAAGTAGGTACAGAAATTAAGCATGATTTCAACATTTTTAGTTTTTAAAACTCTTTCTTGGCCATAACACTATTGATATGTAGCAAGTCACAGTACCCTTAAAGTATCTTTTACATGAAAAATAATATTTTCTCCTTTCCTGCACTTACCACTGCAACTACTGCAAAACCACTTGCAGGCTGACAAAAATGACACAGGCAAAGCAGGAGCTGAGGATGGAGAATATGGCTAATCCCTAATGACAGGCTTCCAAAGTAGATAAACTCATGCACACACGCAACTTTTCAGTGCGCAACATTCTCTACATAGACAATTCACATCTTGGTGGTTTTTTTTTTTTTATAAGTTTCAAGCCTAAAATGATCAAGAATAACAAGACTAAGAAACTTAATTTCCTAATGTCAAAATATTAAATCTTGTATTTGATATCTAAGGTGAAAACCTGCAAATGAAATCCTTGTTTTACTACAGTGTGTTAAGTAACTCTGTCATAATGTCATTTTCCTATCTTTGTCTCTCTCTTTTAACCTACATCCTGAACATTAGCGTGAACACAACTGTATTGCAATAATCCTTCTGAATGCTGCAAAGGATATGAGCATATTTGGCTGCCCAAGATTTCTCTGTAAGGGCCACTTTTGCTGCAGGCGAAGAACTCCAATTGCAACTAGTTGATCTCAATCACTTTCACAGTGACGAGCAGCTCTTGCAGTGGAGGACATGGCTCAGGACGTCCATGTGTTACAGAAAAACAAAACCAGCACCTCCTGCAATTCAGCAGATGAAGGGGACAAAGGAAGGAATAAACTTCAGTCACATAGCCTTCAGTATTGCTCAAATGAATGTTGGTTTTTTAGCACCCACTGACTAACTGTATGGTATGCTGGATGGACAACTAAGTGGAAACAGACATTCAGTATCTTAGTTTCAATAGCTAATGAATAGTCTTCCAAAGCTTTTTTCCAATGTTGCAGAGCATATCGAAGTCTTAATTCATATTCAGAAAACAAATAATCTTGAGCACCTCTTGCTCTCGAGCCACTGAAAGCTCAAATTATGGAGATTCCAGGAGGCCTGTTTTTCTTTCTCACTATATTAACTCTTTCCATTCACTCATTCAATTTTCTTACATCCTTATGCAGCTTTTCCTGTGCAGGTGTACAATATCCTATTCCTACTCTCAGGTCAACTCACTGCTTCCTAGTGAACAGCAGCATTTCTCCCAGTCACGTTTTTTGCTAGGTGTATGGTGCTAGGCCAGCTAGCAAGGAATTCACATTGCAGCCACTTCTGCCAGTGGGGTGCTAATTTGGAACTTTTTCCTGTGCTCACTGCCTGGAAGAAAAACATTACCAAAAAAAAAAAAAAATCTTTTCAAACTAATCTCTTCTCTGTAAGAGAAATTAGGCAGAGGCACAAAAGATTTTTCATCAAGCTGGGCAATTTCAGATAAATACAAACCTTGGGAACCTTGTGGATGACTTCCACATCATCTGACTGTGGTAAACGAACAGAACCACATTCCTCTTGATGTTAACTTTAATACTTATGAAAGACTCAGGAGTTTAATTTCTGAAGTGTTTCAAGTGTGCTAACAAGCAATGTCTCTGACCATTTACCACCAGCATTTGAGATGTGTTACTCTGCTTTATCAATCTGTGCAACTGCTAAATTGCCTGCTTTGCTACTCTCTCTTCAACCTTACCTGCACACAATCTTATTCTGGAAGTTTTACATGAGAAGCGTGACGATACTGGGATGCACCTTAACCAAGCACCAGATTGCACTTTCCATCATGAGCTGTTTGTGTATTTTATGTTAATGGGACTGGTCCACAGCACAAAATGTTTTTAAGTGTCCCTGTGATTACCGAAGAAAAGACAGCAACAATACAGATTGCAATCATAGAATCAAAGAACCGTTTGGGTTGGAAAAGACCTTGAAGATCATCTAGTTCCAACCCCCCCTGCCATGCGCAGGGACACCTTCGTCTAGACCAGGTTGCTCCAAGCCCCGTCCAACCTGGCCTTAAACACTGCCAGGGATGGGGCAGCCACAGATTCTCTGGGCAACCTGTGCCAGGGCCTCACCACCCTCGTTTCAACGCCTTTCAAAGGCACCTTTCCCAAACATTTGCGCACCTTGGTTATTCTCCCTTCGAGCGGCAAGTGCCCCTCCTTCCAGACCACGGGCAGTGGAGCCCTCAGCAGGCACGACCCCTCGGCGAGCCGCTGATGCGGCCGCGGTGACCTCGCACCGAGCCCACCGGGGAGCAGCGGGCGGCAGCAGTGTGGGGCACGGACCGGGTTTTTCAGAAGCACCCCAAGCTCGACCTCCGCGCACCGGCGAGCCGCGGCAGCGGGGCTGCAGCCGCGTGAGAAGGCGGAAGTCAGTCGGAAGCGGCTGAAAATAAACATAAACACGTAAATACATAAATACATAAATAAATGGATGGACCCCCTAGCGCGGCCGCGCCACCCGCCCCGAGCGACCCCCGCTCCGCCCCCACCGGCCTCCCCCGGCAGCCGCGCCCCAGCCAATGGGGAGGGGTCTCGGCGGGAGCGCTGACGTCCTGCACTGCCCCGCCCCATCCCGACCGGTGCCGGACGCAGCCGGAGATTCCCGATCCCCCCCCGCTCCGCCGCCCTTGTTCCTCGGGCGGGGACTCGCTTCGTTTCCCGGCTCCCCCTTCCCACCCTCCTCCTCCTCCGCCTCCCAGCCAAGATGGAGGACGGCGGTTGCTGCGGCCACCGGCAGCACGGCGGCTAGCGCAGCTGCTGCTCCTCCGGCTCGCTCCCTGCTCCCTCGGAAAAAAAAAAAATAGGGAAAAAAAAGAGGCTGGAACGGCTCCTTCTGTCTCCGCCCACCGGGTGCTGCCTGCGCGGACTGCTGGCCCTTCCCATGCCGTCGTCGTCGTCGCCCTCCTCCTCCTCCCGCGATTGTCTGCGCTCCGGCTGCCGCCCGCCCGCCCGCCCTGACTCTCTGCATGCACACGCCGCCTCCTAGGTGGCTGCGGGGGGTGGGCGCTCCCGGAGCTGCCATTCCGCACATACCTTCATGTCCCTGCGCTCGCCGTGGCCGCCCGCCGCCGCTCCGCATCGCTCGCACGCTCCGGCTGCCGCCCTAACGGCCGCTCCCGCCCGGAGGTGAAGCCGGGACCCGCGGAGGGGGCGGTGGGGTTGGCGGTGGGTCTCGCCCGGAGCAGCCGCCGCCACACGCAGCAGCCATGAGCAGCGCCGCTACCGCCACCTCCGCCGCCACCACGGCCGGCAGCGGCGCGGGGGAAGGGGCCGAGGAGGCGGCCAAGGACTCGGCGGACATCGCGGCGTTCTTCCGATCCGGTGAGTGCGGCCCCGTCCCTCACCAAGGAGGGATGGGGGGGAAGGGGCAGCGGCGAGGCCGCGGCTGGAGATGGCCAGAAAGGTGGAGGGAGCGACGTCTTCCCCGCGGCGCTGGGAGAAGGGGCGAGGGCAGCCGGCTTTGTCAGGTGGCCGCGGGGAAAGCTAGCCCTCGGCGGTGCCTGTGCATGCGGGGCGCCGCCGCGCTTCCTCGAGAGGCGGCGGTGCGGGGCTCGGCCCGCGCAGGGCGGCCTGGCCGGGCGGCAGCGGAGAGGGGGGGAAAGCCGTGACCCCTCGTCCCATGCCGGAGGCAGCGGCGCTTCGCCTGCTGGGGGGACGCCACCCTTGCCGGCAGAAACGATGCGTGAAAATGGGTGCGGTGGGCGGCCTGGCGTGGCCCGGCGGGGCGGGTGCGGGGTGCTGCCCCGAGACGGTGCCGCCGGTGACAGGTGCGACTTTCCCTCCCATGCCGGCCCCATAACGGGCGCGTTACCGGCGCCGAGCGGCACCACCTGGTGCTGGGCGGACCCGGTGCTCCCGAAAACGTCCCGCAGCGGGACGCGGGCGGCCCTCGATACTGGAGGGCCGGGGAGGGTTAGCGGGGCAGGGGAGCGGCGCGCCGCAGGGCTGCGGGCCGCGCCGGCCGGGCCCCCCGGGAGGCGGGCGGGCAGGAATGAGGGGATGACACCGCTATAAAAGGCAACGCGCCTCCGGTCGCGCTCCGCCGGTACCATGCTGCTGGGTGGCGGCCGAGGGCCGGGGGGGGAGAGGGCAGTATTGAAAGCGGGTGTTCACAGCGAGAAGGGAAAGAAAAAGACAAAACCCGAAGCCCCACGTTCAGGGGGTGTCCTCGCCTCCGCTGAGGCGGGGCAGCAGCGCGAGCCGCGCGGCAGCGGCTCTTGGGCGCTGCCGGGCTGGGAAGCCAGGCTCGGTGCGGAGGCTCGGGAGGGGAAGGGGGGGAGCCTGTTGACAGGCTGCCGGGATAAAAAAATGGAGGCCGCCTTCTCCCTCGGTGTTTACTCTCGGCACGCAACCGGGCGGGGAGGACGGCTGCCCCCGCCACCGAGACGTTGTGCCCCGGGGAATGGCGGCAGGGACGGAGGGAGGCAGGGCTGCTCGGGACGCACGAACCGCCGGCAGCGGGCACGAAGCCCTGCCGGCAGCCGGGGCGGCGGCGGCGACTGAGCCTCCCTCCGGTGCCGGCTGCCCTCCCCCGAGCGGCGGCGGCTCCTCCCTCTCGCCCTCGCTCCGCTCTGCCGGCGGCTCCGCGGCCCCCCTGGGCACCCCCAGGCCATCGCTCCCGGGCGGGGCGGCAGGGCAGGGCTGGGCACTTGCTCCGTTCGGATGCCTAAAAAGGAGCGGCGAGCAAGGAAAATGCAGACTCACCGCTGGAAAGATGAGGGGGATTGCCGATTTCGTGTGTAAAAAAAAAAAAAAAAAAAAGAAAAAAAAAAAGAAAAAATTATAGTAATGATAGCGGCACTGCTAATAATGATAAAAGCTGTGTTAATTGGGTTTTTAAGGGAAGTCCGTGAGGGAAGTGGGAAATGGCATAATCAGTGCTGCTTGTGGTTGGTGCTTGCTGTTGGATGTGTTTGATTTAATGAGGGTGAAGGAGGAGGTGTGATTTGCAGCAGGCATCCCTGGAACAGGATTCAGAGCTGCATTTGCTTGGACAGACGGTCCGAACAGGGGGCTGCATCACTTCTGAAGGGCCTGATGCTCCCTCAGCAACCTGTTTCACATGACAGCAATGAGTGCGAAACTCCTTGTCGAGTCAAGATGCTGGCGTTAGTGGGTTTCATCGTGGAGGAAGGACTGAGCTTCGTTGTTCTCAGGAAAAAAAAATCCTGTTGAAAGCAAAATGATGGATTACAATAGCAGACTTACAGTCTGCCTAGTGTAGTTACAAATAGGTGCATGTGTAGTAATCTTGCAGTTTTAAGAAGACCCTGCCAGCTGTATTAATAGTCAACTTCCACATTTATGTGTGGGTAGAGGGATGACACAGAGTTGATAAGCTTGTAAGTGGTGCAGTGATGGCTTCTGATACTGATAACTTCTCATAACAGGGAAGTTGCACTGAGCTTAGTCTTACAGAACCAAAAATCTTAAACCAGTAGAAGGACATGTCAAATGCTTATCAAAAAACCTCTTAGAGCATATTTAGCAACTGGCATTCTTATTTCCATATTTACATGTGGAGGTTATCTGGTTCAGCCAGGGCTGTGACATATGCTGGAAAATGTTCTGGCATCTCTTGTAGGTGTTTGATATTGGGAAGAGCTCTTCAAAGTCTGCCTCTGTACATGATCCACTCTTACAAGGAAAGGGCCCATTAAGAGATCTCCGGTGCTTCCCATTGTTTGAACAGGAGGCACGCGTTTTTTTCAGTGAAACACAATGGACAGAGCAATCAATGAACAAGCAAAAAACTTAGTTTGGTGTACGTGGGAGCAGACAAAATAGTTTTCTCTTTACAGTATTTACAATGACAAATGCTTCCTTTTTCCTGTCACTTGCAGAGAATGTCAGCAAAGCTGTAGCTGTTACTTAAAAGAGAAAATGAGTAAAAATGTTACAATGTATTCCATCGGGGGGGGGGCGGGGGGAACCCAAACAAACAACAAAAACCTGCCTAAACAATCAGTTCTAATCTTGGGTTAGTTAAATTGGTCAGTTGAGCTGCCAGCAGGGTTATTGGCTTTCCTCCTGTCCTTTTGTAAGACTTAAGCCTCAAGTAGAATTCAAGTAGCTTAAAGAACAGAGTTTCATTATTTGGAAAATGTTTTGTTAAGATATTGAACAGCAGCTAGGTTCACATCACTTGAAATGTGTACATTTCCAGTTTTCACTTTGGTTATGTAAATGTAAACTCACTCTGAGTTGTTGTGGAAATAAGTTGCAATTGGAATGTGTAGAAAGCAGCTGAACTGCAAGTGAGGTAGTAGTATGAAAACATAAAGATTGTGTGTCTTGAATTTAAATAGGAATCCCTTTATTGGAATTGGAAGAAATTGAGGCAACTTGCTTTCCGTTACCTGTTTGGTATCTAAATCTCATTATTTGAAGTTGAAAAGACAAGAACACTTTGTTAGATCTGTCACCTTCTTTGTAACAGGATTAAAAGTAAAACTGCTAAGAAGCAGAGTTGAGTGCCAAGCAAAGTGATTACGTTTCGATGAAGAAAACACAGGGGTTGTAGGAAGTGCCTTTCTGTCCTGTACGTAAATTGGAGATCAGAGATGACTCTGTAAACTGACAGAAGGTGTATGTGTTGAGCTGAAGATGTATAGACAAGTATCCCTTTTTTTTTCTTATTAAAAAGTGCACTGGCGTGACTTGAAAGGACTGATAAAATCCCATAGAATGATGGAAAACCAGACTTATTATTGTGTGAAAACCCAGTGGTGCAGAGTGTAAGTGGCTGCGTAGAGGCATGTTAATACATGAGTAACTATAGAAGATCTATTCTGTTTGAAAAAGGTATTAAGATAAAACTTTTCAAAATGTATTTAAGTTTCAACTTAAAGTTTTTTTTTATATAGAACAGCTGAAAATGTTTAACGTGAGCAAAGTTGGATGGTCTGCCATCAAATGGCTTACAGGGCAGTAAGTCGTACAGAGATTTTGTTTGGTGGTTGTTCTTTTGTTGTTGTTGCTGCTTAAATCTTCATGTTTACAACTTTTGAGTCCTCAGTACTTTGGGGAGGGTACTGTCAATGGACGTTTTCAGGAAGCAAGAATGAGGGCTGTCTGTTAAGTTTCAATTGTGCTCTTATAAGTGTCCTGCAAACCACAGAATTTTTGCTAGTTGAAGGTAATCAATTTTAGTTTTGAGCATAAAGAATAAAACTTTTTTCATCTGAGTAAAAGAGATATTGATCGTAGGTTTTGTAACTAAACTTACCTTTCTGGAATGATGGAGAAATCTGTGAATACCAAAGGATGCGGATAAAAAGGCTTGTAAGCACTACAGTCAACTCCTGGCTGGACAGTATAGCAAGTGCCTTTATAAATGACTCTGGTAAGTCTCTATGGGGAAAAAAACCCCAAACACTCAAGTTATCAACTGATAACTCTTCACAGTTTTTCAGTAAAAGCAGATGTTACTTCCTGTAAGATGCATTTAGGATGAGTGGCTTCTGCAAACTGTGCAGAAGCTTCATTCATTTGTGGATAAACAATATAGTTTTAAAGCCATTGAGGAGATCTGTGTTGTCACCACCTGTTTATGAGAACACTTTCTGCATTTCCAGAAGGAGCACAATTTAGATCAAGGGGCAGGGACCTTTTGGAGAGAAAGAAATGTTTGAAAAACAAAGGAAAAACAAGAGGCTCTGGAAGTCTTGTCACTAGTGTGAATAACCACCCAAGTTTTGCTAGGTCGAATATGAATATAACTGTTAATTGTACTTCATCACTTAATCTGGGAAAACAAAAAGGTGGAGGATTTTCCATCTAAAACTGAATCTATACAGGTGACAGCAGTCCTTCTCAAGAGGAGGGCTAAGTCTGTAAAATGAATGTGGGCCTGGAGAGAGAAGGGTGTCCTGAGTGAAGAGTTCAGTGTGCCACCTCTCCTGCGGTGAAGTCAGAGAACAGGCCGGTAGCCAGCTTTGAATAGTACCCGGTTCTAATATTGTACACTTACTCTTTCCCACCTTCTTCTTAATGTAAGTTTAATGATAAAAGAATTTAAAACTTCATTTTGAGGTATATGTAGGTACCAATATGTCCATGTGAGTATCATAGGAAAATAGGTTGCTGAAATATATTGTGATTATAGACCTGTAGTTGAAGACTTCTGCATGTTTTAGTGACTTGAGACTTGGGTCATCCTGGGTTCAGTCAAGTCTGCTTGTAGCAGCCTAGGCTGATAATTGCTTGAGTAGCTGAGCCCATATAGGAGTTATTAATGAGTATCATGAAAACATAATTGATTTTTTTTTTCTTAAATCACTTAACAAACAATACTGTGAAGTTAAAAACCAAAAGATTTACTCAGAAATTTGCAATTTCACATTTACAGGGATGGCACCTATGTTTTACTTCTTCCTGATCACAGAATCATAGAATGGTTTGGGTTGGAAAGGACTGTAAGATCACCTGGTTCCAACCCCCTAGCCATGGGCAGGGATGCCTTACACTAAATCATGTCACCCAAGGCTCTGTCCAACCTGGCCTTGAACACCGCCAGGGATGGAGCATCCATAACCTCCCTGGGCAACCCATTCCAGTGCTTCACCACCCTCACTGTAAAGAACTTCTTCCTTATATCTAATCTAAGCTTCCCCTGTTTAAGTTTGAAGCCATTACTCCTTGTCCTACCACTACAGTCCCTAAGGAAAAGTCCCTCCCCAGCATCTTTATAGACCCGCTTCAGATAACTGGAAGGCTGCTATGAGGTCTCCATGCAGCCTTCTCTTCTCCAGGCTGAACAGCCCCAACTTTCTCAGCCTGTCTTCATATGGGAGGTGCTCCAGCCCTCTTACCATCCTCGTGGCCCTCCTCTGGACTCGCTCCGACAGCTCCATGTCCTTTTTATATTGGGAACATCAGAACTTCACACAGTACTGCATGTGGGGTCACACGGTACTCCAAGTGGGGTCAATCATATTGTTCTACACTGTTGCCTTGCTTGCTTTACATTAGTGTCCTGTGTGATAGTGGCTGTGAAAGTTGACTGCCTGTAGTAGGCAACATTAAAAATGCTAATGTAGCAGAAAGTGTCTTGGGAAGAGGGGAAGAAAAGGGGGGGGGGGAGGGGAGAAGATTACATGGAAAAGAAAAAGCAAGCATACTATTAAAAGGGAGCATTTTTTTTTTTGTGAATATTACTAGTGAAAAACACTCTAGCGTTTAGATCACAGGCAAATAGCTTTCATATTAGGCATCAAACATGAGAGAGAAGCCAAATTTCCTGCTTAAATCCATGAAGCAGAACAGAGATGTATAAAGTTAGGATAGATGAACCTTCTTAGAAAAGCGCTATCTCCTTGATGTGTAGCAGCTAACTTCCAGAGAAGGTTGTCAGTGCTGTGGCTGTGTGGCTTTCTTAGCATGGCAGTTGGAGTAGCTACAGAGTAGTGGCAAATGTCTAACAAAAATAATCTAATAATGAAGCCAGAAGTGAAGTGTTGGCAGGCAGCACTGGTGGTATGCCATGTGATATCTCCATGCTGTCCTCTGCAAGTATTGATTCTTGGCCCTGTGGCTGTCAGGAGCTGAAGTGGGTTTGGGGGTTTTAAGAAGTGGTCAGCATGCAGAAAATGCAAAGTATGAAACAAGTTGGCTGTTCTTTCATGCAGCTTAGTGCGACAACAGCATTTGTGTTTAAAAAAAACCCCCAAACAAACAAAACCAGCAAAAAAATTAATGTGTTGTGTCAGCTTTTCAAGAATCTGTTAACTTGAGTTGATTTAGTCAGTAAGAAGGTTGCAGCAGTATTGCTGTCATTTGTACTGGTTGACCTCAGCTGAAAAAGCAGTGGGTCCTCTGTGAAGTTTTGAATCCAGTTCCAGCAGCATGCAATTTAATAAGATGATAAAAGTTGGGGGGAAGTGATGTTTTAAAAAAAATGCCATAGAGAAATGTTACAACTTGATAGTTCCTGGTATGAAGTATGCAGAAGAAAGAAGACTACAGAAACAATGAAGTTACAATGGAGAAGTTACTCTGGATATAGCATTGTTGGATTGATGTTTCCTGGAACAATGAAGATGGGCTCAGAACACTGCAGTGTGAAATGCAGCAGCTGTTGTGCAGCTTGGCTTAGAGTAGAATAGCCAAACTTCTTTGGGGATAGCAAAGGATAGAGAAAGTTAGAGGTTAGGGTGTGTTTGAAAGAGTCAGAGGCAGTAGTCATGAATATTCCTAAGGGGGGACAGAGATTTACTTGTAACATCTGTGCTAGCTGACAGTTGATAAACTAAGTGCACGTTTGGAGAGGAAGGTAAATGAGAGTTACAGAAAAGCCAGGCCCATTCTTGGGAGTACGTTTGAGCTAGCATGAAGTGCTGATGTGCTCAGAAAGGAGCTGGCAGAAGTAGGAAGAGACTCGGTACAGCTGAGGTTTTCATTAATTGCAGAGCTTGGTCACTGTGTAGACAAGGTGGCTAGTAAATGTTTCTTGAAGAAGTGGTTTCTCTCCAATTAAGTGTCCCACAGCAACATAGCAGAAACAGGTATGAAATTTCAACCTGAAATATGTGGCTTCCGAAAACTTTTCCATATATAATGATCATCTAGGTAAAAAAAACCTGAACAAAAACTTGGAAAGGCTTTCCTTACCCCAATATAAAGAGAAAATATTACTACTCTTTTTCAGTAAAAAAAAAAATGTCTGATGTCAACAAATGGGCTTGTTTAGATGCAGACTATTAGGTCAGTTTATTAATAGGGTGAAACTGCACTGTGATTTTGGTCTGCAGCTTGAAGAAGGAGGTGAGATCACTGAAATGGCTGTTTGTGGTCAGCAAGTGTTTAAAATAGGAAAAACACACTGAAACTTTGGAAATGCTCTGGTGGGTTGAGGGATATTCTTCTGAAAGTGGGTGATATTAAGGAGAACAAAGGAGACTAATTTTTATGTGCAACGTTGAGAACTAAGTCTAATTAGAAAAAAGGCTAATGGGTGAAATAAAAATGTATTGAAGGTCATAGCAGGCTGTTTTAAATCTAATGACTGAAATGGTTGCATATACTTGGTTGTTCTCATAAAGAAATTTGCTTGATTTGGAGAAGCATCTTTCTTTGACTTAACATTTTTCTTGATGCAGCAAAATCAAAAAGTAGACTACTGGTGAAGTAATACTGATGATCTGCAAAGCTGAGTCATATTCCTTCAGGAAGGATACTGCTGTTTTGAGAAAACAGATCACTTACCCAGTAGTGAGGAGGAGGAATTGGAATGACAAGGAACAACTCAAGTGCGTTTAGCAGTAGACACTACAGTACATTAAAGCATCTGATTTTCAGCCTCTAGAGTAGGTTGTTATATTGATATACAGGGTCATAAATGAGTTGTGTCCCTAAAGTTTCACCAGACAGTCTGAGTGACAAGACTCTGCTTTAAAGATACAAAGACCTTTCCGGTGACTTCTCTGCCAAATAGCTGCTTTAACTCATCTGAAACTGGAGCTGTTGATCCCAGCCTCCTATAGTTACCCAGAGGAGGAGGAGATAGCCTAGTTGTCTTTGTGCATTTGTTTAAAAAATAGGGTTGTTTTACAGGGCTTTTGAGTGGAGTCTTCTCACATCATTAAGTCAAATTTGTTTCATCTCCTATGTCATTGTTACTGCTGTGCATGACTGGCAGTAGCACAGGTTAATAAAAACCACTGCAGATATGTAGCAGGTTTTCCTACTGAGCAGTGCAGAACTGTGCATGTTGCTGGTACTTTGGATGTAATATATTATAACCTGGACCTTACTGAAGAACTGAAATCAGTATTACTGTTTTGTAATTATGGTGGTTTTTTAATTAAGGGGGGAAAGGAACCTTTACAGGAAGATGTGAAAATTCCTTTCTTTTTTTGTCTCTCAGGGCCTAAGATGATAAGAAAGCAATATGTAAGTGGTAGGAAGAAAAGTATAGGCTTCCAGCACTCAAAATATGCCAGTAATTTGCTTTGTTTGGTATGTTTTATAGTATAGTATTTCAACAGAGTGCTTAGATGATTCCTACAAATCCATGTAAGAGGTTAATGTTATCAGCTTGGGTAACAGTCATAACATGAGTCTGAGATTCAGGAAGGTTTATTTTACCAGTGTACATGGTGATGTATGTGTGGCATGTATACACTGTCAAACTAAATACTCCATGTAGCTTAGAAAACTGAGGTTGCACAATGAATCTTCTTAACAAAAAGTTGGAGAAAGTATTCTGGGCGGCAGGCGCTGAACGGGGCTATTGTAAGTAATCCCGATGCATTCCAGTCGTCTGTGAAACTACCCAGAGCTTAATTACTCGTGTTTCCTTGTAGTCTTAGTGTATGTATGAGCAGTAATAGTTATTCATGAGGTGTCTGCAGATTGTGTAAACAACCGGTAGTGATTTTTGTGGTTAGCTTCCTACGTAACTGTTTAGCAATTAGAGGCTGAAGGGTCTGGGGTCATAGTGAAGTGAGATTTCTTAAGTGCTAAAAATGAACAGGGAAGTATACTGCAGCCAGTAGGGCTCACAAGGACATGTTAAATATCTACTTGTTTGTATGTAGTCTGTACCTCACTTCTTGTATGAAACAGTGAATTCAAATCCCAAACATTTAGATTTTATGCTGAATTCCTTCATTTTTGTGCGTCAGTGAAACCTGCAGCCCTGTGAGATACTTTGTCAAGGCATTTGGTCAGAGTGTTTTCACTAAGCTTTGTGGTGGTCGCTTAGCTGGTAAATAACTTTGAGGCCATTAAGCAACAAGAAATGTTATTGCTGAGATTTCTTAAAAAAAGAAGTCTCAAAAGTTGAAGTCTTGGGGACTGCTAGTTTTCAGAGCCCAGCAGATGTTAAATGTTGAGATGAAATGATGTTTCTTAGAACTTGGCCCAGATAATAAAAGGAGGATGCATTGAGAACGGCAGGAGAATATATCAAGAACATCCCAAGAAGAGAGTTAGAATAAAAGGAGTGTTTAAATACTAAATATTACTTGGTTAACCTCTTATACTACACAATGAACTTTGCTGTATCCATTATGTAGACTTGGCAGTGCACTGTTAAGTGTAATTGTCTACCAGCATTAAGGTAGTAAGTCCTTCACTTTCCAAATGTTTATCATGCCACTGCGTTTTGGATGTGTTGGGTTATGCAGCATTGAGTGCAAAGATTGTATCATTTTCTGAGATCATAAAAATGCTCCACCCTTTTTAAAAAATTTAGGCTAAGGTTGAAATGTCTTGGACTTCTGTAATTCTTCTGGAATTAGAGGAATAAATATCTGCAGCTGAAGGCACAGAAAAAAGGTAGAAAGCTGTCAGCAAATCAAGGAGAATTGAAATAGAAGTTGACTGAATTGTCCTATTCTGTGCAAAATCTGATAGTACATAGTGCAGCGAAGATCAGACTTAAGAAAATGTAAGGCCTGTCTTTAGAGGCCTCCTTTTGTCTGTTGTTATAAGGAGATAAAATAGGATATGTTTTCTCTGGTAAAGAAACTGAATAGCCATTATTTTTATTTATTTATTTTTTAATATAAAGCTTTACTCTCTAAGCTTTTATCCCGTCTTCATTTATTTATTTGCTTTATTGATGTTAGTTAGCAAGTCCATTTTTGTTGGTCCTAAAATAATGGAAATAGGACAGTTACAGCAGTAGTTTATGCTCTTGCTTTGCACCCCTTGAAGTCACACTTTGTGTGCCTCAAGTACTTGTTTTCTGCAGATAAGGTTAGTTGATGAACTTGCCATGGCTTGCGAGGTTCAGAGAGGAAATCAGTGCTGTGCATTGCTTAACTGACAGGGGATTAGGCAAGCTAGACTTCCGCAAGGACAACAAAGACAAGCCAAATTAAAGTTTATTAGGACAGTGGCACTTTTTCAGATGGAAAGATGAAGTCAGCCATAATGTATTATCTAGTAACTTCTTGATTGGCTTATTAATGCTTTAATTAAATAAATAAACATTAAGAGACTAGCTTCTCCAAATGTAGTGGAAGACTGTCTTTGGAAAGTAAACAAGGACAGTCACTTGACTGAATTTCTTGCCTTAGTGGCTGAACAGAAAGTTACAAACCTGAATTTCATTTCTGTTCCCTTTATGGGAAAATTCTGCTGTTTTGTCTATTGAATTATCAAGGCAGCAGAGCCAAGTCAAGCCCGATTATAAGAAAGAGATAAAACATGGTTTGGCTAGTGATGATACTTGCAGAAGACAGCCATGACATGCTGTTACCTGTAAGTGCAGAAAGAGCAATATTTTTTGTAGTACAGTGTGAGGATTGGCGTCAAATTTGCCTATCCTTAACTCGGAACAGGGGTACAACTTGGCCAACAATAACCGCTCAGTGCGTGTGTGTAAACTTTTTTTTTTTAAGCTTGGGATCAGATGCATCCTTCCCTAACCAAAGGGAAACATTTGAGAAGCTGTGACGCATTTACACGGACGAAGGAAGGAAATGTCCAAAAGAGTCAAAAGCTAAAAATAGATTGGTTTACTGGGTTGAACTCTGGGTGGGAATTGAAGAACTAAATATAAATCTAAATTTGAATCTTTGTGACTTAATAACTGAGTAGTGTAACACTTTCTGGTTTTTTTGTCTGTTTGGGGTGGGCTTTTTTTTTTTTTTGGCTGTTCGGTTGGGGTTTTTTTATTAAGCTTTATAGAGGACAGCATCAGATGAAGACTTGTGTTAGGCTTTGTGGGGTGGCTTTCTGGTGGGTTAAATAGGCAGCACTGAGAAGTCTGGCCATCTCTTGCTGGTGATTGTTACAGCACAGTTTAGCTCCCTGGAGAAGTAGATTGTGGGTTGGGTTTTTGTTTGTTGTGTTTCTTTTGAAGAGCTTCTCTGTGGAAATGGTATCTCCTGACTCTAGTAAATAGAAATTGTAAGCCAGTAGCTATTAGAACTGTGAATTTAAAAAGGGGGTATATTTTTTTTATCCCCCCCAGCTTCTTCAAGAAGCAGTAGATTTGCCTCTGTCGACCTGTAAGTAAAAAGTGATGATAACCTGAACATTTAAGAATTGATGTTTGGCTGTCCAAAAAGGCTTGCTTTCTGCTCTGCTGCAAACCCCAGTTTAGAAGCTATCAGCTTTCTGTTGTGGTAAATAAAAAAATAAGCTTGTTGGAGTGTTTAAAATTTGTGCACTGGAGGAGAATGTTGGAAAAACTCTTCATATGTTAGAGTGCTTTACTCTCCTTAGATGACAAAGATAGTGCCATGAAAGTCAATGTAAGCAAATTTTCTTTCATTCTCCCTGGGGCAACACTATACGTTTTGGGGGAACTGGAGGCAACCCACAAAATACTGTCCAATAAGGCGGGGCCACTGCAAGTGAATCCCTGTGGTTTAGCATTTACTGACTGCCAGTGAAGAGCAGGTCTTTCATGCTGCTATACCTAATTCAAAGCTTTGCATTGGAGAGGCGAAATGCATATAGTTAATGCTTCAACTTTGTCAGAAAAACAAATGTTACTATTAAAATAGATATATTTACAATTATAGTGAATGTAATAGGAAATTATGGGTAAAAATAGTAGCATTGTTGAGATTGACTTCAAGCCGTAACTGTCTTCCCCTCTATCCCCCAAGATGGGAGGGTTAGTTCTTACATTTAAGACCTTCCCTTTTCTTACTATATTCTCTGCTGTAGAATGTTTGTGGGGGTTTTGGTTTTTTTTTTTTAATACTTCTGTTTGGCAGATGTATAAATAGTTGTGCTTGTGTTTGCCTTTTTTTTTTGTGTGTGTTTGTTTGTTTGTTTTTCCAGAGGAGCCTGAGAATGTTTTTACAAGGTTGTTTTGAACAAATTTGGTATATTTGATTCCTAAAATAGTATTTGTTCCAAGCAGCAATTTATCTATTAAGCAATGAGCAGTTTGTAACAAAATGACCTGAGTACCTACAGTCATGGATATATAACAATATGCCAATTTAAACTTTGTATTTACGGAATATATTGTTATGTAGTGAAGTGTGAAAACTATTATTTTTCAAGTGTCATTTTTCTAGAATATATTTTTGAAGTGGATTTGTTCATGTTGCTGTCCCCACTGTGTTAACCCGCTTTTAGAAAGTGAAAGCTGTAAAAACCTTTTGAGAGACCAGTTGGTTATCTGCGCAGCTACTTAATCTGTGATGTTTCTGCCTGTAGGCGAGTTCATGACACAGAATCTGAGCAGGACATGACTTGTAGTTCATGTCCTCTGGGGCAACAAGAGTGGGTACAAAGAGCAAGAAGGTGCTGCTCTTCATAATGCTGTAAATGGCCTCTAGGCTGTGACAAGGAAGTGGCAGAGCCTTCTCTGCATTTGAGTGTGGGAAGGTGAGGATGGATGTATCTTGATACTAAGGCAGAGCACTTAATGGGTGACCTTTAAGTTGTCTGGGCTGCCTGTAGTCGGTTTTCTTCTGTGCATATGCTGCACCTTTTCTATGTGTTGATATAGGAGAGAATAAGAGGAAGGTATTTTGTGGTCTTCAGCAGCCAACATAGTATCTGAGGCTTCAATTTGTTTTGTAGAGTTTTTTTAATACTTTGTGTTCTGGTTCCTGTTCTAGCTACAAAGCTTCAGAGATGGAGTACAAAACTGGCTGGTTTGGGTTCTGCTCGTTTAATGAGACTCGCTTAACCACAGGAGAGATGAATGTTAGAGGAGGGGTAGACATCTTTTTCCAGAGTGGCTTTTCACTGTGTTAATTGTTGCCTTCACTTGTGTGATCCCTTCTTTTGTTCCTTTTCCTCAATAAATAAGACAGAGGTCCAACAGACAATAAGCTCTATCACTAGGCATCAGTGTTAATCTCCATAGGAGGTCTGTTATGTGTACAGAGATAAGTAGGGAGTCCTGCGGAAAAGCATGAGTGTTAGAGCATGTGTACTACACTGACAAATAATGGTCGCACAGGCAGCCTTAATGCTGCATTACCTAGTTTTTGAGTGCTTTCTGTAGCAGTTTCAATCAAGCCTGGTCCTAGCTCAATTAAGTCATTGTTTAGCGTTTATGTAAGGTTTTCATTAAATGCCTTAGTCGATGACAGTAGATGACATTGGTTTTACCAGACTGCGCTGGATTACTATGTTACATCAGAGTTATTTTGGGAGTAGAAATGCATTAATTCACAATGTAATATTAGGCAAGGCAGATATGTAAGCTGCATTATTACATAGGCATGTAAAGGAAAGCATCTTTTCAAGCATAAAGTAAGTACCTTACTTGGAGGTGACTTTTTTTTTTTTTTTGGACAGACAATCTGAGTACACTCTACTGTTAAATTTCTTGGGGTTTGATTTGTGGCACTTGAGCGTCATGTTAGTTCTGCCATGCTAGTAAAAACTAAATGGAGGAAGATGTCAAAGATCAAGGAGGAAAAAGGAACCAAATGCTTAATTATCCTTTCATAAGCTTCTTCATAATGAAGATCTAAAAGACAAAGTGTGTTCAGGTGAGGGAAGCTTTCCACAGCACAATAGGCTACGTCTCACATGCGAAACCCACGTGGAAGGGTAGACAACATTGGAGGACTTAATTAGAAATATACATATATTGATAAGTGACCTAAGTTATTACACTTTTTTTTATCATTATTTTTCCCAGCTATGTGGACTGTATTAAGCATTCAAGTGGTAAAATTGCTGTTTTAATAAGAAGCTTTCTAAACTGAGCTGTCATGTAACCTTTGAGAAATGACCCACATGGAGATGAAGGGGTCTCTCTCCTCAGGGTAGTAAAGAATGCCATTGCTGTGTAAAAGTCCCCTTCCTTCTGTTTTGTGGAATAAAAATTGGCTGAATATATGCAACAAGGGTTTCCATAGTAAACTGAATCTTTTAATGCAGTGAAATGGATTCCTTACTGAAAGGTGGCTGGGAAAATAGCTAATTGTCAGAGACAAAACTGTATCTCCATAGCGGAGTCATATGTCAAAGGTGATGAACACCTGGAAACATTAGTTATATTTAAAACTTCATAAAAACTATATTTAAAATTTAAAAATTTAAAATATTCATTGGTTTCTGAATGCTCTTGTTGGAGATTGGTTCTCATAGCTTTTGAACAGCACACAGCATAAGGGCAGTATTACCATCCACATTAAAACCACGTATGAATTAATTCCTTTTAAGTGGTGCATTTCTCATCCAAGCATCCATTCATTTTAAAGAAAATGTGAGAATAAAGATCCAAGTCAAAATTCATGTTTCTGTTGTGCTGTTGGTATCGTGGGGAGAGTGAGGGAGAAGCGAGCTCCTGGTGGGGACTAGTCAAGCAATTTTTAACCAGTGAAGCAGGACTTCTGTGTGAATTGTTGAACATGTAGTAGTTGAAGTAGACCTCTGGAGAATAAGCTCTGTTATCCTTATCTTGATTCTGCCCAAATATGTTCAAGTCTGGCACCAAAGTGAGATCTAGTCTTCAGAAGTCAGCAGTACTCGGCCTAAGGGCAGGCAGGAGCATATCTAAAATGATTAAGAATGGAAGAGAAAATTGAGAATGGAGAAGACAACTGACAGAATTCAGGCTAAGGGTCAGTTTGTTTCTAGAAATACTGGAAATCACCACACTACCTATGTCTTGCAAGAGCTCCTGTTTCTTGTGGTTAAGATCTTACGGTAATACTGAAACAGAACTAACAGTCCTACTGATGTACACAGGCAGATTAATAGATTCAAGAGAGCCTGAATTTTCACAGGCCATTTGACAGGAAATGTACTGTTTCCCTGAAGCAACTACAGATTTCAAGGCCAAAAGGAAGGTTTTCTCGTTTTAAAGCAGAGCACAAGAAGGATGAGCCTAGGCAGAAGAATGGGAGGGAGATAATGGGTATCTGATGCAGAAGATTTAGGATTGCACGTGTGGTGAGGTCACAAAGAGAACTGACCCTTGAAAGGAACAGGGAGGGTGGTTGCCTTTTTGTATGCCATGCTGCCCAGATGTTTGCTTTACAGGGATAATGTGCTCAAATCAGAGACAAGCTGTTAATAGGCTCTGCCCTAGATAGGTCTAATGTTTCTTTATTCCCTGAAGAGAAGAACAAGAAACTTGCATAGAATTCCTTATTTTTATACTGCAAAGTACAATCTTAATGGCATAACTCAAGAAAAAGTTGCTGTTAACCTGTTTTTAGCTTAAAACTACTTTTTTCCATACCACACTTCCTCAAATTCCTGCCACTCAGGGTAGAAATGTATTGTTTGGGTTTCTATGGAAAAAGCAGCTCAGTTGTTCAAGGAGATCACTAACAGTCTTAGCTCCACAAGGATCCCAACACATAAACAGGTTTGTGGTTAGTCCCCTCACTCTAGCCTCTGATCTGATAGGGGTACTGCAGAGGATATATGTAAGAGGCTATACTGATCTCTAGAGATTTGTTGAACCTTATCTCTAGGTAATCATCTTGTGTTCAGATGAGATTACTAATCACATCTTTTAATTAGAGAAATGTCATAGCTGTAGGAAAATCTATTTGGAAATGTTGGTGGTCATTTTGCTGACAGTGTCTTCTGTTTAAGGAGGCTGATCAAAACCTCCTGCAGATGTATGCTCTCAAATAGAAAGGAACTGTGACTGATTTCAGACTGACTTCTTCGTCTTTGTGGTCAAAAGTTGTTACTGGTGAAATAGTGACAGATGTGAAACATAAATTGTCTTGTATTGAACCTATAAGGAGGCAGCTAAATCACCCTTATTTTGATTACTGCCTTCTAGTAAAGTATGTTGAGGGAAAAGCCAGCATTATTAAAGATGGGTTTCCAAAAAGGGCAGTTCATATAGGTGAGTAACTAAACCAGAATTAAGAAAAAAGAGCTAACTTGAGTTTACTCCCTGGGTGAAAAGTAATTTCAAAGTTAACATATTCTGAGATGTTGCTTTGACAGCGATCTTGGATGTAATCCTGCAGCATGCAATTAAAATTGTCATTCCCTGTGATATTTCAAATGCTTATAACGGGCTTCAGTTTAGCACAGAAAGTGAGTGTGGTTGAGCTTTTTTTTTTTATTTTCCCCAATAACATCTACTTAAGTAGTTGCTATCTGTTTATCTCGTAGTTTATCTCGTGTTAACAGCATCCAAGTGTCTAAAATTAGGAATATATTGCTGTAAGAAACAGGCAAACCACAACCCATGCATTTTGCTCACTGCCTTTAATCATTGTGTTACTATTGGGTGTCCTGCTTTTGTGGCTTATTTGGTCAGAGTTTCAAGGCCATTGGATGTGTTTTGGTCCATGCCTTAAAATAAAAATCAGTACTATGACATTTGAAGCCGATGGAGGAAACTGTCCGTTAGCCAAATGTATGAAATTACTAATTGTGTGATAGCTTGAAAATACTTCTTAATTAAAGGCATAAGTTTTATAAAGATAGCTGCGTATTAATGAGTTAATTTTGTATTTTCCTTTAAAATTGGCCTAGTCAAAGGAAGGCTTTGTGATGGCATCCTGTAAAAGTAGAAGAAATGGTTAGTGAAATGGAAGGAGAGATGGAAAGAGGCTTGTGTTTATGTAGAGTTGAAAAAAAAAAGACTTAAAAATACTGTAACAGAAGAGTCATACCAAAAAAAAGAAACAAAAGTATGAGGGTAGCAATTTATAGCAAACACAGTGCACAGTTCTAAACAGGGTCACAGAAGGCCTTAAGACCCTAGCTTATATATATAACATGAAAATAAATATTGTTGCACGCCTTGTGCTGCCAGTGGTTCCCCTGTGAATGTGTTCTGGTCTGACTTTTAAGTTGTAGATATTTCAAAGGTTAGAAATGGTTAGTCAGGTTTTGCTGAGGCTTGCTCTCTGATAGAACTGCACTTTTTCTGGCTCTTGGGATAGCTGTAGTTGTTTGCCTATTCCCCTACTTACTGAAGCTGGTATGAAAGTTTTTCCTGAAACAGCAGCGGTATGCCAGACTTTCCTGTGCTTAGTAGAGAGAACCTGTGGTCTAACTGGCTGTGTGCTGAATAGAGTTGAATATAGGTTACACAACTTGAAGTCCTGAGGAGAAAGAGGTTGTATGGATGTTCTCTAAAACATTTTCAGTTACTATATCTCAGCTTTTTCTTTAAGCTTTCAGAGACATATCTGAACATAGCCTCAATTAAAGTCCTGTCCTTTAATGAAGGAAGTCCTTTGCTTAATGCATAGCTGGTATACTTGCAACATGAGGGCATCAGTCAGGATCCAAAATTAATTGCCACTTGGGACTGATAGTGCCTTGTGGGCATTGGAAGGAACATTGTCTCTTTCAAAAGCCTTCTGAAATGGCCAGCTTTGAAAATGAGGCACATCCTTATTAAGTTAAAGTATTGCGAGTATTGAATCTTGCTTCTCACTTTCACTCTGTAACAACAAAAGCAAATAAATATTTTGTCTGTTGAAGGTGACACAAGAATAGAGGAGAGCTGTAACTTCCTTACATGCTGCCTTCTTGCACTTTCTTCCCCTTCCACCAGCTCTCAAATGTAGGAGGAAAAAGCCCAAAGCTGGCACAAAGGGAAGAGGGTCATCTCGTTCCAAAACCAGTGACTAATGCGCCAGCCCGTGGTAGAACAATATTGTTTTAACCTGGCTAAGGCCGTGTTCTTTCCTTTGTGTTGAATTCCTTCCTGTTTAAGAACATTGTCTTTAAAATACACTTATATCAGCTTGAATGGTAGGAACTTTGCGCTTATTGCTACAGTATTGATATTAATTGGTTGGTGCAGCTGTTTTGAGTAGGGGAAAAAAAAAAGATTTAAGCAGGCATTGGCTGTGGGATAACAAGTCTGTTTGTTAGTAGAGCTGTTAAAGCATGCTAGGTGGTTGTAGAGTTACTGAAAGGCAGAACTAGGGAGGAGCTGAAGCTCAACTTGCCTTTGGGAGCTCAGCAGGGTAGGAAGATCCAGCAATTGGGCAAAACTGTGCTAGATGACATGAATCCAAATATACAGCTGTCAGCTAAATAGCCCAGATGAATGTAAGGGAACTGACTGATGGGTGTTAAGGAATTCAGTGGCAGCTTTCATGGCTCCTCACATTGTATCAGTTAATATAGAAGATTAGGCTTCATTTGTTTGATTAAAGGAAACACCTAATTTTCAGTAATGCTTGAGCTAATATCCAGACATTTCTATGACTTGAACTTCAAAAGTGAAATTGGAGGTAGCTACTCTACATGTTCTTTCTGACTAATTTCTGACTTCTATTGGACTAGTTGTGGGCAAGCAGGGAAGGGAGAGCACTGCGTTTTTTCAATAATTGTATAATTAAATTCATTGATGGTAGGCCAAGAATACTGATCACAAGGGTTAGTGCTGAATCAGAAGGAATACTTTAAATGACGCTCTGTTGAACAGAGACATAATTGCCCTCTCTTTCCCCTTCTTGGCTTATTGGATGGCTGAATCGCTCATTTCATATGTGACTTTGAGTGTGACTGGAGCTGTGAATCAGTGTTTGTTGGAGTTCTGCATCTGGCTTATGTTCTGACTTCCCTTTCATGAGCTGGAGAGGCTGTCTCTGTTATTACTAACTATGTAGTGAAAATCCTCTTAAACTCTCCTTGTTATGAGTGGGTGAAAATGTTTGGCAAACACATGAATCAATAATTGCTTATTTGCCTCACTGCTCCTTTTCAAAAGCTTCACTGTCCTTTTCTGTGTTTGCACAGATAATCAATGTCTGTCCCCAAATGATAATTAACAAGGGTAGATAACTTTGGGGCCTTCCTTTACAAAGTCATCTTCCAAGTGCACCTCTCTGAAACCACTCTTGCTTATTCCATTCTGACCTTTTTTTTTTCTTTCAGCAGCAGCAAGGCTTGCATCAAAATTGCAATAGCTTATATGCAGTTAGAAAAACTTGATGATTATTTTAAAGCTAGTCACTAGTTTACCATGTTGCTGAAATGCCCGGAGCTCTGTGCATGACAAAATGAACAAGTAAACTGAATGAAGACTATTAAAAGGGAAATAAACACTTGTCCCAGTATGAGGAAAAACACTGCATGTAACTTGACCTGGTAAGTTTTCATAAAGAAGAGACTGGCTTCTTAGTGGCCTTGTCTAACATGTCCGTTTTGTTCTGCTGTTGTTGGCTGAAATTGAAAATTAAAATGAGGAAAAAATACCTTCATGATTACAGTTTTCCCTTGGGAACTATTTCAGTTGTGGCTTTCTCATAAGAGACATTGTGGCTTCCTATTTATTTCTGCGGCATGAAAATTCAGATTTCTGTAGTTTGTTTCTAAAATTAAGAACATTCTAGATGCCAGTCTTGGAAGATGCAAACAACTTCCAGGTGCCTCAATTTGAGGAAGTGCCTAGTTAAATCACATTGCCATCTTGATGTGACCTTTGCCAAAAATAACTGCAGTAGTACATGCACAAACTGTCTATGCAGTATAGTAAGGAGAAAATGAAGCCATCTATTTTAATGTGCATGATTTGTTTGCTTTTTTAGATTTGCATTACTGTAGGGGAAAGGCAAGCTTTCAAAACCATCTCTTATGCTTTGATTGCTGTTCAGGTCAGTGGCATCTTGCTCCACTGGAGGGGACTGCAAGACAGACTTGAGCTGTTCACGTTGCTCCAAATTAGTGGGGCTCACTGTCACAGGGCGACTTGCTTCGTTCCAGTGCTTGGCTTCATCATTACTAAAAAGCTACTTTCGGTGCCATAATTTATGCTGCTGAAAAGCTACTTTTTGGTACTGTAATTTACGTTAGCTATGTAATAACAAAATTAAAGCTTCAAGCTACATTGTTCTATAGGTCTGATAAACCATAAACACAATATATGTGATCAAACCTTAAAAGTATGTGCAGATTGTTTGGATCTCAGTGATTCTACCTAATGCCATGAAAGTTTCTTCCGTGGATAGAAAGTAGGGGTGGGGGGCAGATGACTCTACTCTGCATTCTGTAGGCCTGGAACTACGTATAATCTGTTTGGGTATCTAAAGCCTTTTAATGGCTGTTTCCATAGCACTTTAGGTTCAGATGAAGGTGTGCTTTTGGAGCACATCTCTTGATTGTCCCATTTTACACTTCTTTGCTCTCCATTGTGGAGCATCTCAGGTGCACAAATAGGATTCCTTTCAAATGAAATTGAATTGGAAGACATGCTCTAGTTACAAATAGGTATTAAGTGCACAGAACCAGACAACAGCAGTCGAAATTAAAACTTCCTGCAAAACATGTAGTTTGGCCATTGACATCTCTGCACCAGGGTTTTGCTGTATCGACCCTTTTCTGTTGTGCTCATGACAAGCTAATGTAGACTCAGCCAAAGAGGGCCAGCAGATAAGCCCTGAAACTCAGCAGATGCTCTAAGGCAGCAACTAAGACCTTGTACTGACGGAGAGTTAGTTTACTGTGTGAATTGAATGATCTAAAGAAGTGGATCATGCTTCAGAGCAACGGCAGTTAACCTTTTTCAATATCAAAATAGTCCTGGGGCTGCAAGGACTTGGAGAGCTGAAGGGAAGGAGGAGATGACTGCTCAAGTTACAGGTATGAGATGTGCAACAACTGTTGCAGTTGCACTTACTTTTGCGGCAAGGCTCTTACTTTACCTGACAGCACCACCTAATGCAGGTCCTATTTTTGACTGCGACCAGTGCTTCAACTTTTTAAGAGCTCTGCATGTCTAAAAGCACAAGTTGGTCACTAATGCTCCAGAGAGGGACAGATATTCAGGTTCCTCTCTGCCTCATGTAACTACATGGAAGATGTTTTCTTCCTCCGCGCATTTACTCCTAGAGAATACGTGGTTGAGGCATGAATGGGAAGATAACCATACACTTCCCAATCCTTTGTTGGAAATGTTGAGCTTTTTCTCTGTAGAGCTGCTCAAAGCCAAGAAACAAATGAAATGCTGTAAGAAGAAGACAAGCAGGAGCAGGCATGTGAACTAACTCTCACATGCAGATATGCTGGAGAAATCCTCATCCCAAAGCTGCTCCAAAGTTATTTATTCAGAAAGGAGTTCAGTGACTAGATTGTCTTCAGTAATTGAGCACCGGTCATACCTTTTGAAAAACTTAAAATGTTATTGTAGAATTCATCATTCATTGATGTACTTTTGCAACAGAATGGAGAAGTATAACTCTGTCCAGTGGATAATCTTATCTTTTCACTGTGCCTCTTCTGATAGACATAAATTGTTAGCTCTGAATGCTTAGGTAAATATCGGAGTTGAATGCTACTAATTGGCCTACCATCAGTGTAAGACTTAGAGCTCAAGTAGCCTTGCTGTGATAGCTAGATTTGAGTTCCATGCCCCATCTGCCAGAATTTTCATCTCTGTAGTAGAGTTGTCTGAGAAGAATATTTTCTGAAGTCTCAGGTGCTTCATTGCAGCACCATTGCAGCTCAGTTCAAATGTTTCTTGCTTATGGGTTTGAAAGGTTGCGCTTCAGTGGAGGTGCCAGCACTCCCATTTGTCTTCTCTGTGGGTGGATTCTGGAGCAGGAGCACATCAGGATAACTCCAGAAGTAAAGTAATATTGGAAGCTGTAGGCAACACTGATCAATTCTGATTAAAAATCCTGGTGTGGAGCCCTTGTATTTAATGGAGAAGGGCTGAACGGGTTAGTGAAGGTCACTGCTGGCAGTAGAGATTTTAAGGGCTGCTGCCAACTTTAAAAAAAAACCTTCCAAGACTTTGGTTCTTTTGGCTGATGAGTGTGTTTGCATTGACCAGGACGGGGTGAAACGAGACTGGGGTGAAAATTTGGATTTCCAAAGATGTGCTATGAGTGAGTTCATTTGTTTTCACAGACTTGTCTGGAGAGATGGTAAGCTCTGCAAGATAAGCGAGACACCTTACTTTTTGATCTGTCATGAGCTGTAAATTGATACTATCACATTAAATTAGAAAAACTTTTTTTAAGATAAGTTAATCTCAAAGGCTTGAATCGATGACTCAAAAAAAAGTCCTCCAGTCCCTCAAAGCTCCAGGGGTAGGTTTCATATTTAGTTCTGATATAAAAAGACTTAGCATTGAATTTGAAAAATTGTCCAAATCTTTGGCACTGTCAGTAAGATTGTCTGCTCAGTCAGAATTATATACATTCTTTGCAATACATGTGCATCATTCAAATTTGTGTGTAATACATGTCTTGTCAATGTTAAGGCACTAGACACAAGGAAGCATTTTTTGCTGGAGAATGATGCAAACCTTGGTCCTTCAGCAGTTCTTTCAGTGCTTGTACATCAACAACCAGCAACCATCTGTTTCCTACTGGACTTTAACCCGAACCTGTCAACTCTAACCAGATCTAGTTGTACAGCTTCATTTTTTTTAAGGGAGGCTAAAGCAACAGTGTGACTTTGAGGGTATTTGATAAATACTTGTGTTAATAGACTTAATTTGAATTTTGGGTGAGTATCACTGCATGGCATTTGTGAAACGAATGTTTGTATTTAAGATGACAGTGTTACCAGTGATTTTGTGGAATAAAAATGTTATATTTTTTTATCCCAGTTCCAGAGGTGTGAATGGAGGGAGGTAGTATTATTTTAGGAAATAACTTTGCCATCCTTGGTTGCATTTACAGCTTGGTCTGTTGGTTTTGTAAACCTCTTTGTAGAACTCCGCCTGGACTTCTATGCATGCTGTCTAACAGCACAGTTATAATTTGAGGTCATTTAGAACTTTAGGCACATTTTTGTGTCTTCACTCCTCAGGGAAAGGTAAAGGTTGTGACTGGAAGTCAGTCTGTAACCTCTCGGGAAATGTAGCATGTATGGATAAACATGCCTGGATCTCCTTCAGAAGACAACAGACTCTAACCCGGTCTGTTGCTGTACCTCTTTGTTCGGAGAAAGTAAAAAAGTATTTCTGAAGTGTGCTTAAAGATCAAAAAAACCTGTGGCCTGAAAAGGGTACTTCAGTCTATAGGATATTCTGTCTTGTGTTGCTCCCTGATGGCCTAGGCGTCGGTGTGTTTTTCTCTCTTCTGATGGATAGACATAAGGAGTTGTAGCCATTTGCATGACTCTGTTAATAGACCGTTTGTAAAGTCAGAATTGTCAGGCATGATTGAAAGCACTCCCTACAGAGTCAGAATTGCTATATTTGGAGTTGTGTTTAGAAAGAAAATAGGAGAGAGAGTACTTGTGGGGTAATTTTCTTCTTTCCTAATACAGCCTCTTTCCCACACTACCATGCCATTTTGTATTCAGTGCTATGAGGGCAGAAGTCCCTTGGTGACAGAGCTACTGCAGACATGTATGTTGGTACCAAGCAAGAGATCTCAGAAGAGGTTTTACTGGAATATACAGAGCTCCCGTGGGAATATCAGCTCAGTTAGGCTGAATTCTGCCTCTCCTCTGGTTAAGTTCTGGTACAGATTGCCAAGAATTCAGTGTTGTTTGTTTCAAAAGTACCCTTTATCCCCAGTTGCTTATTTGACTAAGAAGTTCATATGGATAAAAGACCACACATTGCTTTCATGTTAGTTATGAACACTCAGTTGAGAGGAGCAGTTGTTCCCCTAACTTGGTTACTGTAGCACAAACACATTTGCCAGGTAGTAGTAAAATGACTAAAGCAATCCTTTAGTCACCTTTAATTTTAGATGATAAATTGTGGACATGAGTCCACATTTTATGTTACAGTGTTTGGCTGGTATCCCAACAGGTGCTGTTAACTTTGACACTTGTTGTTAGCAGCTGAGATTGCTGTCTATATGTGTATTTTTTAAGTGTGTTAAGTTACAGGAACAGGAAGAACTATTGTCCCTGCGGGTCAAACCCAGTGTACATATGTCCCATTATCCTGCCTCTGCTGGTGACCAAACTGATGCCCAGGAAATACTCCACAAGGTTAGGATAAACCTTTGTGGAGCTTCTGCATTGTGTTGTCCCAGCATGTAACTAGGTCTTCCAAAGGCAAACGGTATTTTTGTATTTTCAATGACCTGCAGAGTTCTGCTTTTCTGCTAACTTGTTCAGTGTCCCCTTGGGCTTGAGTACACTTTTATATCTTGGAAATTCAGCAGTAGACAATTTCATAGCATAGTGGGAGGGACCAACTCCTCCTCCTTCTGCCTTCTAGTTTTGTTTGATAGCTCCATCTCTTGTGGTTTTGGAAGAGTTTGCAAGCAATTAATTTGCCCTGTCCAAGCCACACATGATTTTATAAACCTTTCTCGTGTTCCTCAGCTTTTCTATGCTGAGGAGCCCTACTCTGGTTAGCCACTTTCTATGCAGGATTTTTATTTATGCATGTTGCTCTTTATTGAACTTTCTCTAGTTTTTCTACCTTATTTGAGAAGGTGGAACTAGGTCTTGTTGAAAATGTGAGCACATAGCAGGTTTACAGAGTTGTATAGCATTTTTAGCATCATTCTTTCTTCCTTTGCCACGAATTCTGAGCATTTAATCTGTCTTTTTAATACTTTTCTCCCTATGTGCATGCTTTTGTTTTTATTTACATTGAGCATATCCTTGAAGATATGGTGACCAAAATACTTAACTTGTAAATTAAGCTGAGGCCACTGCTATATCAGAGCCAGAATATTTCAGGCATTAGATGCTGAGTTAAACAACATCCCCGTGTAAGAAAAATTTAGGCTTTTTGATCTACAGCACCTGTATTTGGTGATAAAATGACGGTGCTTGATGAGCTGCAGGTACTTAAAGTTCAAAGCAAAGTTTGCTGTCTTTTTTTTTTTTTGAGTATGTCAGTAATTTGGAAAATTATGTCTTTGTGCAGTACAAAGCAAATGAGGGAAATATGCTCGTAAACTAGTAGTAATTTGCCTTGATTTTTTTGGGGGGGGCATCAGTGGTACTTAATTTCACAGGAAATTAAATGGACAGGATTCCAGATTTATAGTGCTGTAAAAGAATCTGGAATGCATACATAAAATACTACATTGGTTCATACTTGCTTTTATCCTAGATGTAGGATGCTTTATGAGGAAGATGCAAATAACTAGCTGTTTCTACTTTTAAATACTTGCTCACAAAGAATTTGAAAATAAATAAATCCATTATTATCCTTAATCATACTGTGGTCCTCATAAAATAAGCTTAATACTATAGCTACTGTTGCGGTTGCAGAACAATATTTCTGTATTACACTTGAGTGTGAACGCATATAGTTACACAAAGGGAAATGCCAACTCTTTGGTTCTGTGGCAGTTGGGAAAGCTACTGGTCGTGTAAATGAGAATCGTTAAGGCATAGTCTAGATTACTTACTACTAGGCTTGTGGCTTAATTCTCCTGAGGCTGCCTTTCTTAGGAAATATTTGGTGCTGATACCAGTTGGACTTCCATGTTCCTCCTAGTAATAGCATCCTAGAAAAACTTGTTTATGCCCCTGCTGAAATGTGCATGTATCCAAACAGTTAGAAGACTTTCACCTCAGTTGAGAAGCACTTATATTCTGAATTTAAAATAGATTAGTTGTCATTAGATAGCGCAATTATGAAGGGGTCTGTTTGTTTATTGGTTGGTTGTGAGTTTTTTTCTTAAATATTTGCTTAAAGCTTATAATAATATTCGTAGCTGGGTTGTAATTAGCAAGGGTAAACTCAGTGTTACTTTATTTCACATCCTGCTTGGTGCAGTTTTTATAAGAAGGGATTTAGCTCGATTAGGTATGCCAAACAGCTCAAGATAATGCAGGTAGGGAAATGTCCAGTTAGAGTAAATGGTACTAAGCATTCTGATTAAATGCTTTTAAAGTGAGAGAGTTGTTCCCAGATCTTCCAGAGTAAAAGTACTATTTAGGTAGTATGGCAGTTGCTCGTATGAGTCATGTGAGTATTGTGGTTGTTGCTTTTTTTGGGGGGGAGGGAAGGGGAATGACGACATCTCCAATTTGCAATATTGCAGTGAGGGGTGTCTTTTCTTTTTTCTTTTAATTACAATACAACTGAGAGATGAAAGTATGCCTTCTCAGGAGGAGTGTTATAAACAACTTAAGAGTATAAGGATGAACAAAAACTTGGTATATGTATAGTTCAACGTAAACTGTTATTTTCGATGTTATTTCAGTAACAGAACTACCGATTAAGTCTTTATCTTCACAACACACTGACATCATCTCAGTCAGGCTTTAGCTGGTAGTTGAACTTTGTAGTTACCCCTAGCTGTACTTCATGGAAATGTAAGCAGTATCTTTTAAATTAAATATTAAATTTTAAATACCAAATGAGGTTAGTCATTTGTTGACATGGTTGGGTACTTTCCAGAGGCAATAGGCAGTCTTGTAATGATATATTGGCTAGTTCTAGTTGTTGAAATCAAGTCAAGCAACTAAAAGGTTGTTATTGATCAAGCACAATGTATGTAGACCAATTTGAATGCTATTTAATTGCAGTAATGCCTGTACTGTCTTTAAAGCACTGTCTGTTGAAGGGAAGTGTCTTAAATGTGGGTGAGCCATGCGTCATGGCAAGTACTCCTCCATGGCTGAAAGAGCACCGTTTTTGAATTGCTCAGATGTGGGAGACTGGAGCGTAACAGAGCTCTCAGAACAAGTCCAGAGGTTGGATGGTTTAATAAAGTGAACTAAATGCTCAATTTTTAAATGTAGTCAGCCTTAAAATTGAGATCTAAAAGGAACAAATGGGTATTTAAATGGTAGGTCCCCAAAGTGGGGGAGGGAACAAAACCCCCTGGTGTGAAGACAGAACTGTGGAGTTGGCTGTGCCTTGCTCAGTTCTGTAACAGGTGTTTTGCTTGGAAATTGCATGGGCATACCAAAAGCTTGCAAAAGTTAAGATTGGATAAGGACTTCTGTTTATTTTTACGATCAAGTAATGGCCTAAAGGTTCTCTGTATCAAGTAGTAGTGTTAATTTTGTAATCTGTTACTAAGTATTCTGCTACATTGCAAGACCCTTAAATTTGGTCTATAGATGTTAATTTTGCTTTAATCAGATTCTATAAAGCCAGCCACTCTCTCCCCCCCCCCCCCCCTTTTCTTTTTTTGTATGAAACTTGTATTAGCTTACATCTTCTGACACAAGTTCATGGTAGCTTTTTCACACTAAAAACCAAACTGACCAAACAAAAGAACCCCCATATGTTGTGGGTCCTGGAATCATGAACTTGCCTTTTTTCATGTTCCCAGATGTGCAAAAGTAGGAGATCCGTAATGTTCATCCTTGATCTACTGCTTAGGATGATAGCAGTGGATGTAATAGTTGATTGTATTAATTGCACAGTGGCTTAGTGCAGCCTGTCTGGCAATAGCGTTGCTACAGCCAGCATGCAAATAACACTGCTGAGTGGTTAAGTTCTCATTTAGTGGGAGTGACTTAATCCTCTCTCTGAGTTTGCTCTAGGGATTGGATTTGTAGCAAAAATGCTAGTTTCTTAGAGCTTTTGTAGTTGGAGCAAGTACCGCTCTTACTTTTTTAGTTTCAGGTTTTAGTAAATGTGTTTTGTAATGAAGTTTTAAAAGCATTTGATAACTGTTATGTTTTAAACATTACAAATTGTCTCTGTTACTTTCAAGATAAGTTGATTTTTAGATACGATAATTATATTATTGCCCTAAACCAGAAGATTCAAAACACAGAAGTGATTCTGAATTACACGAGAAATGGTATTCAAGTCCAGAAAATATATTTACTTTCTCATTATTTCCTCTTGTTCAAGAACCTGTATGTTGGCTTGACTTGGCCAAAATATGTATTGTACTAAGAAGCTTATGTACACTTGAAAACAAACTGTCCATAACAAAGAATTTAAGTAAATTTAATACAGATGTGTTTCAGTTACTTTTCTGAAGATTCCATTTTAAGACAGACTGCATGGAAAGAATTAAAATTATGTAAAAACACCCACCTAGATGTTTTGGGTTGCAGGCTGGATGAATTCGCAGTGATTTCATGTGTAATAGGGAAAGCACCAAAACCAAACAACTGGTGTGTAACCACTGTGTGATTTGACTGGCAAGTAGTCTAAGAGTTTGTTTTCAGTACCAGCTATTTCATTGTCGTGTTTGGAATCCATCTGAGTTTAAAGCAATAAAGCAAAAAATACTGCAGGATAAATACAGGTAAGAATGGCATTGGCATTGGCTAAGGGAGTACTACAGTGAAGTACCAACGTTTTCAAGTTGAAAAGGGAAAAACGAATACAGACAAGAGCAGAGAGAAGTACGAGCAAGCCATTTCCTGATTTGATGTTAAAATGTGAGGGGCAAGTGTTTAAAAAGAGATTGTGTTTGAATTTTTTGAGTGATCTGTTCTCCAAGTACCTTTGGGATTAAACAAAACTGGGTAAGAATTATTGTTCATTATTGTTACAGAGGTCGCATTTCTTTTGGGGCAAAAAGCAGGATAGGCTTAGAAGATACTACCGTATGCTTTCCTCCTGAAACAATAAATAATTTTGAAAAAATCTGAAGGGTAAATACTGCACCAGGAATACCAACTTGTGATGTTCTCCAGAAAATGGCATAGTGAGAAGCTTGTGAGTTTTAGTTAAGATTCAGAATACTTCCTGAAAATGGGTAATGCTCTTAAAGCACAGAATGAGGGCTTCTTAGCAGCACTGAAAAATGTGCAGGTTTTGAATACCTTTGTTTTCCATTGTCAGATATTGGCAGTGTTCACAGGACCGACATACTGCTGAGTAGAGTTTTAAAACATGTTTGTAAGTGCTTGAATCTAGTGGCTATGAAAAAATAACAAATGTGAAGAATTTTTTGTAAAAGTTAATCTATATTTTTATTTTACTTCTAGGGGAGGCGAATGTAGTCTGAGATTCTGAAAGTGACTTTAATACTTGTGTAGCAAATGGTTCTATTTATTTATTTATTCCAGATAGTCTAGTGGTAAGCTTTAAGAAAACATTTTTGCTTAGCTTAGGGTTAGTTACTTGACATTGATTAATTCCCTCCCCCTCACACCTTTTTTTTTTTTCCTTCCTCTTTAGCTTGTGTGGTTGCTCCCTGATATAGTATTAGTAGCTGCCATAGAGCAGTGAACTCACAGCCACTAAATGTTTAACGATGTTTTGAAAATAGTCTTGAAATGGAAGAGGCATTTCGCTAAGGTGAACTGTAATAACTGCACAGTTCATTTGGGTTTGTGTTTTTGCTTTGTCGTTTGTTTTGGTTTTTTGGTGGGGGCAGGGATGCTGAGAAATTTCATTTCTGATAGCCTTGTTTCAAAGCTGTTGGTAAAGTACAAAATAAATTGGGTTTGATATGAGGGGCAAGATATCCATGAAGTGGTGGAGGACGCTGTTTACTAGAAGGGAGTTGTATTGTCCAGCAAACAGATTGTGAAGAAGTGGTGAGCTTTGAAACTTGCCTCACTTAAATCAAAGGCATGTAGAAACCAGTTAGTTTGTTAAGCTTTGACAAGTGAATAGAGTGCAAGTGTCACATTTTGCTTGAGCCATGACTTTGTTTTCAGGTTTGTTCATTCTTCTAAATAAAGTAGATACATTAAGGTGCTTAGGAATATCTGGATCATCTAAGATAAAGCTAAATATTTATTTTTCCTTTTAAGTAAAATAAATATTTAAGGTCCAGAGATTTAAAGAAGCACATATGTATATATTGGGGTGTGGTTTGTTTCTTTAATATGAGAAATGTGGCAGCTGATGAATTACATGTTTGAGAAGTTGGAGGTGCTTGCAGACATAATGATGAACTTACACTTATATCTTTATTTTCCTCAGAGTAGTAACCAACCATTTGCAGAAGGGACTTGCTGACGATAGTCTTAGCTTGTGGGACAGTATTTGCATTGGGTATGAAATGATGCAAAAGAATAGAATGGAAGAAGTTGACTCTCAGATAGGGATGTTGCCTTGTGAGTTTTGTAGCCAGCAGGAGAATATTTGACAAAACATTGAAGAAACCCTGTTCAAAGAGAAGACTTAATATGTGCCTGTGTCAATTACCCAGAGTAACCACCATACGTGTTAAATGGTGGGTCATTCTCCTAAGCTGATTCCTGTGAGCAGGTGGAAAGTAGAGGTGCTAAAACTGAGCAGGGACATTGGTTGTAATCTTGTAGTAAAGGAACTTGAAGATTTCCTGAATGCTGTCCTTGGAAATGACAGTGAAATGTGCTTAGCTGGTGTTTGCCCAACTTGGACTAGTTAAAACCAGGAAAGCAAATGCTTGTTTGTTTTTCCTATTGATATTGAAGTAAAAGCGGTTGGAATGGGTGGTGTTTGGAGAGAGACCTCACAATAGGTCTGAACAATATGGGGTTTAGGTGCTGCCACAAGTATGTCTTTTAGGCATGGGCAATAGAGGCTCTGTGGATTCATCTAAGATGGATCTGGCAATATGCATTGCTTGTTCAGATGTTGATTTACACAGATTTCTGAGAATTTAAAATTGATTTTGGGGAGAAATATTTTTTTCTTTATAAATGTTTGTGCAAAAAACTGCTTCTCATGCAAAGAAAAGTTCTGAAAAGAGATTTTGGTATAACTGTGAAGCTGTACTATTAATGAAATCTGGATAGAGTAGGTGATAGACTTGCAATGTTTTTACTTTTAAAAGAGATTACTTCAGGAGTAATTTCAAATAGCTGAAGTTGCTCGGGAAATAGCCTTTATTCACTTTTAGCTAGTTGTTAGAATACATGTTGGCAAAATGTGAACATTCCTATGCACAGGAATAAGAAGAGACCAGATCATAATCCAAAGTGGTTCACACAAACCAGATTTGTAAAAGGTAACAGAATAAACTAAGTGAGTGCAAAGAGGTGAGACATAATCAGAGGTGCTCTGGAAAAGCAAGGAAACAGGTTTGGCTGGTCTGGGAGATGGTTCAAAGCAGAATTATTGCTTAGCTGAATTGAAGAAGTAAGTTTTCTGTGAAAACCAAGTAGAGTAAAAATAATTAGACAATATTGCTATGACTGTATCTACATGTAAGAACATGCAAACTGGTATTGATAGAAATAGAAGGGAACCGATAGAATACAGATAGAGCTATCCTTGCAATGAGTATTTTTTTAAATCCTTGCTGGTTCTAAGTGTAAGGTAGAGCAAAAAACCCAAACCAAAAAACCCCAAACTGCAAGCGACTTTGATTTCACAACCAAAATAACTATGGCTGTATTTTTGTGACCAATTTTGGAGTTTTGCATCATTCTCTAGTATATATTTTTCTGTCCCACCAAAGGAAAATGCTATTTAAGGAGTAGGACTGTAGAACACCTGATTATAGTGGGGTTTTTGTTTTGTGGTGTGGCTTGAGGTCTGCTTTTCTTTGCACCTTTTTTTTTTGGTCTTTCATTTGAGTGGGTTTTTTGTTGTGTTTTGTTTAATTTTTTGAAGCTGATGCGGATGTGCAAATGTGAATTAGGTCAGTGTAGCCAGTATGTAGAAGTAAAATGTAACTGAAAGCAAGACTGATAACTGCCTAAGAATGTGTTAAATGTGAGTTTGAGCAGCTCCAGATGACATTGAGAAAGAAGAGTTGAAGTTGTGTGCAAGGGCTTTCAGACAGTCCGTAAGCAAAGAATAAGGAACACATCACAAGGATTTTTGTTGTCATTAGGAATATTAGTCCATGAGATTTTATAAGTGAAATTAGGGCATTTTGATGAGTACTTAAATGAAATAAAATGTTTTTGATCTTCCTCAAACTGAACCATTTGAGCTTCATGATTCTGGATAGTGTAGGGCCTTTGTCATTGACTTTTCAGACATGGGCAGCTTTCTGGGCACCTGTTGGAAGGGGAAGGAAAGAAGTAGAAATTTGTAGCAGTCTTTGCTAGTTTGTAGCCAGAGAAGAATAAGTATATATTACAAAAAGTAAAATGGTGCTATTTCAGTTCATTAATAATTTCTCTGAAGTGCTCAGTCACAGCTTGTGATCATAGCATTAGCTATGCAATGAAAGTGCTGGGTATGTTGGAGTTGCCAGGCTGCTGAAGTTGAGCTGAGACAGTCATCTGGCGTTTTACGGGCTACAGAAAGATGCCGAGATGCTTCAAAGAGAATAGTTAGTAACAAGGATGTTTTGATAGCTCTTGTTTCTCTGAGCCACAGTTACCAAGGTTAAAATGAAATTTTGAAGCACTGCATCCCAAAGACACACTGTTTCCAAGCCATGCAAACTTTTCTTTTCTGGGACCACAACTGTTGCCAGATGTTCCCCTGCTGCTGTTACTTGTCTTGTGCTGTTAGGAGCATGGGATTGACACTTGGTGTGTTTTTCACTTCAGAGTCCGGTAGTTTCCAGGAAACATAGAAGCTGCTCAGTGATTCAGAAAGCTATTGGTTAGATGTTGTTGAGCTGACAAGAACATGTGGAGGGGAAAATGGGAGAGGAAGAGGTCTAAATTTTGGAAGAGAAATTCAGACATACACATGAATGCATTTCTTGCAACTCATAGGTATGTTATACACGTTTTATGTCCAATCTCCCTAGCACCTAATTTGCCTGGATTTTCAGTTTGTAGCTAAACGTGCAGTTTTGTGGGAAATCGGACATGAAAATATTGATGGGATTGTGTCAGTTCAAATCATGTATACTCTGTGCTCAGGATTTAAAATTTAATTTTGAGATTGTGCTGAGGCAGAGCAATGTGCACAGGTGACCTGCCGGTTGCTCAGATGCTCATCAAAGTGCTTCATGATAATGTTACTAAGAGATACTTCTCCTATGCAGGCATGGCTAACGCTGTAGAGAAGGGAGATGTTGTGGCTGAGCATGGAACAGTGGGGGGGAGGCAGCTTCAGATTCTCAAAAGTTTAAGGAGAAATGGAGCCTTGCAGGCTTTTAAGCATTTCTGTTAATTTGATTTAAATTTTAACTTACTTGAATTAATGATGAGTTCTTATTGTTTAATGAGCTCTTCCTTGTCTCTTCAGTTAGATATAAAATAAGGGAGGGGAATTTAAGCATAGATAATTGTCTGTTTGGCACATGGAGGAATGAAAGTGTAGACCTGACAAGAGGATATTAGAACAGTTCCTTAAACAATTTGTCTTAAACGAAAAGCAAAGGCCATAATTTAGCTTGGAGGGTACAACTTAATTTAAGCCATGTGCTTTTTTTCCTTGCCGTAATACAGAAATGCATAACACTTGATACAAAAGACTGCATGAGTTTGCTTCGTACAGGGGAAGTGAGTCTTGCTAAGGATGTTTTTTGGAGCCATTTTGCGTATTGATAACAAAGAGTGCTTAGTCTCTTGACTAAAATATTAACTTGTTTGAGCTGGACTTGGTAGCGGCTTTTTGGAGTTGTTACTAAGGGCTCCACTGATGCAACAAAAGCTGCACAGGCATCAAGCTGTGAGTTGAGGATACAAGATGTCATTGGAGGAATTTAATTTGACTGTCAGTATCTAGGTGTTAAGATGAACAGTGGAAAGGAAGTCAGTAGTTTTTCAGATCCAGGCAAAAGGGAGGGAATGGTTAGTGAGGAGCTTTATTATTTTTAATTTTTTTATTTATTTGTAGCCAAATAGCTAGTATTTTGGTTTAAAGAGTGTGGTCTCCATGTCCCTTGTTGTGAGGGAGTCTTCTGCCCACCCCTCAATTCTGTTGCTTTTGATTGTGTCAACAGAAGCTTGAAGACTCTTATCTGGTAGCTGGTAGAGCTCTCTCTAGTAAACTTGCTTATAAGTCAAAGCTGCTTGGTCAAATAGTAAAAGTTGCTGGTATTTGTAGTAAGCTGCACTCAGGAGCAGTCAGTAGTATTATTGAGGCACTTTGAGTACTTTCCAAGGGTATTTTCTATGACTAGGAAGATTGCTATCTTGTGGATTGTTGTTAAGCGTGTGCTAATTGCACTATATAATAGACAGGCTACAGGGAGTCATGATGGTGCACCCAAGTTCTGTCTGATGGAAGACACACTGGAGCTGGAGATGCTAAGTGGTGTAATCATAGCTAGTGGTTTTGCAGGAAGAGAGGAGGAATACGTGGGTGGTGTAATGAAATACCTGGTCAACTCAAAGTACTTTCTAGTTTCTTTATTGTCTTTAGATAGTTAAATGTGTGTAGAATCAAATGGCATTAGGTACCAGTTTTGATTAGTGATATTCAGTACATGTTATCCTTAATTTTTTTCACCTGCATCTTCCTGTAGTAGTAGTCTGGTCATGAAGCAAAAGTATGTGCTACAGTGACCTTCTGGAAAGGCTTGGCAGGGGATAAAGTAACCACTATAAAAATAGGATTTGGGTGGGAGTAGTATGATGCTTACACAACAGAGAGGCCATTTTGCATCTAGCAGAATTTTATTTGCTTTTGTTTATAAAATTTCTCAGCAACCACAGGCTCAGGGGGTATTTTGGCTCTTTGAAACTGGTGGAGATCCAACAGGATTGAGGTTGAGTCTGTACTAATTGGCATGGTTCGTTTCCATGTGCGTGGTGTCTTCAGTCAAGGTGCTTAGTTTAAAAGCACAGGGTTCACACCAAAGTTTGGCTTTGAATGGAATCTACTGTGGTCTGTAAGCCATCATCAGATAGAAATTCCATAAATCAAAGGCTGGTATTTCTGAAGGTAAGCTGACCCTCAAAATAACTGAGCACCATCTGCTTGATGATGCATATATTTCATCCATTCTGGACCAGAGCTTGATCATGCTGATTCTCTTACCTATGACACAGTTTACCTGCAATCCCCAGTAACTCATATACAGTGATATGAATTACTATTATTTTGAAACTGCTGTTTGGCACAGAAACTGTTAGTGTGAGAGTAAATAAGGAAACTGTCTTCCTTTGTCTTTAAGATTGTTTGATGTTACCAAAGCCTATGAAGAGCCTTACTAAAGAGAGCTCTGACTAAGTGACAAGCTGAGAAGCTTCTATAGGTAGAACATGCATGTACTTTGGGAGGCAAAAGCTGGTTTAGTTTGTGGAAAGAAATTTAAAACCTAAGTCTTAGTATCTTCAAACTAATGTGATTTGGAATGTGAAGATTCAGTGCAAATCAGAAGTTACTTGGAAAAAAATACTAGATTTTACTGGCTGAGTAGATTTGAGGCATATGGCTTGTCATGGAAGTGTTGTCACATCAAACCTTGGATTGCATGCTAGATGAAGGCACATAGGGATACATGAGGTCTGAGTTACTGGCAAACAGCATGTTAGAACTGCATGAAATGCTTTCCTAAATCCAAAGAGAAGGCAGTATTCAGCAGCAGTAGGTCTGCTGAATTTTATTAGGCAACGGAAATGTAACTTGGTCATTAGGGGGAGGGGGAAGCTACACATTTCTTAGCGACGATAGAGTTCTCCATCTGAGATCCTTACGTCAGCGATAAGCACAGTGCAGGAACAGCTGTTAGTGTTCTGACTGCAGATAGCATCTTCTGTCTCTTAATCCATTGTATAGTTAAACCTGGAAACCAACAAAGCGCTTGAACAGCTAGAAGAGCAGTAGTTGGGGTAAAAATATGCCTGAATTGTACGCAGTTTAGAAACTCTAGTGCAGTGCTAGTGTGTGTTGAATCATTTTCAGTAGCTTAGTGACAATTATCAAATCAGCCTTTCCAATCTTGCAGTTGAAATTGTAACAGGGCAAAAAAACCTGCTAGCAAATGGGTGAAATGATTTAAGCTTTTTGTCTTAATTCTTTTAAAAGGGTTTACTTGAAAGACATTATTAAGCAGGTGTGTAGTCTTCCTGATGTAGATGGTTTGGCTACTTGGAGATCCGTTGGATTGACTAGAGCCTTCCTTGTTCAAGTGGTACTAAAGATTGGCAGTGTGACCAAGAGAAGACTTGTTTTACTTCAGCGCTTTGAGAAGCCTTCCCCTATTAAATGACTCACATTATAGCAAGAAGTTAGCCATGGACTAGTTCTTCATTGCTAGGATAAGGTAACTTTCAATCACTCTTTTAGCTGTTTGGAGCATACTACTACTTGGTTTATTTGCTGAGTACCCTTAGAAAAGACTCTTCTTCAAGGCACTCTTACTTGAATGAATTATCACAGCTCTTAATTTCAATGCCTGATTATTCATATTGCTATTCTTATATGGCAACTTCCAGGTGATTGACTGAAGATGTTTGAGGGGGAGGGTTCCCCCCCTTATCCACTGCTGTTTGGATTTGTTTTAAACTTTCTGTTCTTGGTGTAATAATTGGGTCAGGATAGTGATTTAACTGGGACGAATTAGCCTTTTTGTTGCATTATACAGGCCAGGATACTGAAGTTCTTAAAAAGAAGGATTTTTGTTCAAATAGGTACACTTGCAATGACAAAATGATACTTGTTGAAATACCGTGTAGGGTTGCTATGCTCCCTGTAGTATGATGAAACAACAGCAGGAATAAGAAGCTAGGTTTTATTTTTCTGGTTGGGAAAAAAAAAAGAAAAATACACAAACCATTGTCACTTGAATTTCTGGTATTATATTGTGTTCCTAGAATGCACAAATGAAATGGAAATTTATGAATAAAATGAAGACCAGAGCTAGAAGTTATTGTAATGGAGGGGAAATCTGAATATGTTATACAAAGGATATTTTTAGAATCAGCTGATCTTAAAAAGCTGACAACTTTTTCTATATCAAGATTATTTCAGCCTTAAGTGGAAGGTAATGTGGTGTTTGTAGAACAAGCCTGGTACATAAATTATTGAGTATTCTGTTGTACAAAAATTTCTCCTTTCCTCCAATAGGGAGATAATTTCACAGACTTTATATAGAGTTTGCGTGTGAGAGACTTCAGAATTGATGTAAATAAGAAGATATTTCGAAATGCTTCTACCCATCCTTTCTGAAATAAGAAAGTTTTCAGACAAAGTAGGAGAGTACAAGTCTGAGGTCACATATTAGCTTGCACAGTGTCTTGGAAATACAGGTAAAATGAAGAAATAGTGCATGTCGAATAGTGATAATCACTAGTTTGTGAGCCCAAGACTAGCTAAAAATATGGCAGAAACAAACCAAAAGCAAAGCCACCCAGAACAACTGCCATTTCACAATTTAACTCTTTCTGCTGTCAGTATATTGCCAAGCAGCAAGAGTGCTGTGAAGACTTGACTCAACATTTGCCATCGGTTCTCACCCCAACACCTTCAGTTTCAATGTACCTCCTTCATGCTTGACCTCTTCTCCCTTACTTCCTCTAGCCTGCCCCACACCTCTCCTGTTTCCATAGCATATTCTTCTCTTGCCCAGATGGAGTCACAGCTACATACAGCCTTTGCCTTGGATGCTGTTGTTTGTTTTCCTGGTGATGAACAGGAGCACAGCAACTGGAAGTGGATGCACTGGTCGCAGAGGTGAACTACCATCCAGCACTGCATTCTTCTCCTCGCATTTCTTAGTCCTGGCTGTAGTCCCCCTCAAGTGTAGAAAAACTGCTGCTGCGTCTTTCCTCTCAGCTTAACAAGCCTATTCGACACTTGGGTGGCCTCACTGTAGCACCCAGGATTCATGTGCAGGTGGACTGTAAGGATCCGCTAATGGTGTGCTGGTTTGAGGTCTGTGAGGCAGTCCAGGGGAACTGCATAGTGCATGGCCTTGTGATGCGCAGGCTTGATGTAATTCTGCAAAGAAATAAAGAAGCCATGTGGCCCAAGATTTTATGCTATTTCTGCTCTTCCTAAAGGTCTTGAAGGAATCTTACTTAAACTTCATTGTTCTAAGTTTCTCACAAGGTGTTGAAAAACTACTCTCAAATCTTCCAGTAGTTCTTGATTTTAATTGTGTTGCCTTAAATTTGTATGCTGCTCAGCTCTAGTGGGCTGCATTTAGATATTATTTCTCTCAACAGTTTCTCAGAGCCTCTGGTCATCTACTCCTATCTTTCATAGCACTTTTTTTTATGCTTATAGGAATAAAAAGAATCTTTACAGTTTTCCCTTACTACTTGGGGAATAAAATGGGTTAAATACAAATTGTTAAAATTTCTACCAACTAGGTAATTATTGCATCTTTGTAGCAGTAATGTATAGTTGCAAAAATTAAGCTATAAAAACTGTAAGTTGAATACTTGCAGTCATTTGCCAGGGAGAGCTGCAAGTGCATTTTAAGCATTGTTTTGGCGTTATTGTTAAGTGTCCTAGCTGAAGTCACCTGCAGGGAAAAATGTTCCAAAAACCTCCTTTTGTGACACTGGCAGGAAAGCTGTTGGCAGGATTTGGTTAGCGTAGGAGACAAGAGTGGGGCCTCAACTAAACCAGCTCTTGTAATTTAGGGTGGCAAGAAGTCTTAAAGCTGATTTGGCACTCAGCAGAAAGAGCCTGCTGAGAAAGAGGATAAAAAGGATCTTCACCTTAGGCTGTAATTCAGTTTGCGATTCAGAAACAGTGCCAGATTGAGCTTCCTGGCTGCTCAAGCTGGTTCCTATGCACACTGGATTTAAACAAAACTGAGTCAGTAGAAGACCTTCCCCTGCCCCCCCACCATCTTTTCAGCAGATTACTCTCTGGCTGGATCAGTTCCCTGCTGCTTTTCATCATGCAGCTGCACAAATACTTCTGTTGGCACAACAGTGAGAGCAGTGTAGGGGCAGGAATGAGCAGCTGGGGACATGGGCCCTTTAGATCACCTTAGGGATCCACCAGCCACAGTCTGCATCTTTGCTCTGTTTAAGAAGAAAAGTCTCATGGTGGGGCTTGTCTGAAAGCTGCCCTCTAGAGCTGGGAAGCTTCTAAAATATCCACGTATTTCAGCTGAATCCCATTTTAGCTGGAGGAGGCTGAACATCTGAGAATGCCATACTGTGTTAGTGACTTTATTGTGCCTCGATAATGGGTTGAGATGCCCTCTGTAAGCATCGCTGCAGCCCTTAAATGAAACTATCTGTGGCATGCAGAGGGTATTTCTAATTCAGTCTTGGTCATCTGCTGCAAAACATCCACACATGCTCTTAGTCCCTCTGTAGATAGATGGGAACTTTGGCTTCATTTGGGTGCTTTCCTTTTGCTTATCTAGCTGGAAGCTGAATTGTTTAATTGTGTGGACAGCTTAACTTGTCTGAGCATTGATAGGGAGTAGAGACTGTTTGGGATTGGAACACCTTTGAGTGGAGCAGTTAGAAGGTATCTGATTTCTTCTTGCTTTAAAAGTCCTTGTAAGCCATGCCTGTAGGGTGAGGTCCTTCTGGCTGAGTTCAGGTAAACAAGATGTTACTCTATCAAATCATGCATTCAGGTAAGATTTCTTGATAATTGGTGTCTCCAATAGCTTTAGCAGGGACAACTGGCATTAATTTGTTTCAGCACCACTGGTGTCCAAATGCTGTGTTGCCATTTTGTTTCTTTAACATTGTTAGGGCTTTAGGTTTTTTTAAGCTTTTTCTATTACTGTATTCTTGCTTTTTGCATTAACTAATGAGTGGAGATACATCAAGGGGTGAAGCTGAAGTCAGAACAGTTCGGTTTGTCAACTGATTATGGAAAATATGGAGAACTGACATGGCTGATTATGGAGAAAGTAGCATGAGAGTACAACACTGAGGTACGGAAAGTAATCTTACAGCAACTGACAGCTTAGTATTGCCAGGTTGAGTGGAAGTAATATGTAGCATGCAATTGGCAGGAATATGGCCAGTCAGGTACCCAGTGAAGAGGCATCTCAAACAAAGAACTGTTTCCAAAAAGCTGCTTGTGATCTTCAAAATGGCTTGTTTAATTGCCTGTTGATGGCTGAATTGTTGCATCGTTTTAGCTGGGGCTTGGGAACTCCTTGAGAGCGAGTAGCTGAAGCACTTGCATTGCTCTCAAAGGGCATTAACTTTCTGGAAATAGGTTTTAGAAAGAATGTTCCATGTAAATTTTAAGTGGACTCTTGAACGGTATCCCTGCAGTGATGCAATATGTATTTTAAGAGACTGACTCACTTTTGAAATACTGCCAACATTCTGCAAAAAGGAAGATCTGAGTAATATTATCAGTTAGAAAATATGTCTACAGGGACAGTTAATAGCAGAGAAATTTTTTTCCCTGTAAGATGGAAATAAGTAGAGTGTTGTCTGAGGATGAAGCTGTATCTACCAATGTACTTAGTATTGTTAAAGAAGATGAGCAGATTTTTCTGGGTTGGTTGGTTGTGGGCTTTTTTTTGTTTGTTTGTTTGTTTGTTTGGATTTGTGGTGGGATTTTTTTGTGGGGTTTTTTTGGGTGGTTTTTTTTTTTTTTGCTTGGTTTAAGAGAGATTAGGGGTATATAAAATGAATTTTGAAAGTAAGTTATTGAAAAATTATGGAAAACGTACTTGAGAAATCCCATCTGTAAATACAGTATAAGAAGATGGAAGAATTACAGATGAAAACTAGTGTGCAAGCTGTTCAGGGAAGGTAAGTGACATAGCAAGACAAAATGCATACAAGAAGATGGGACTCCTTAGTGGTACTGGAAAGCTACATGAAACAAAAAGAAAAGTCATGTCAATACAGCTAAATTCTGAAATTTAGCTCAACTTTTGTATTTTTGCCAGCCTGAAATGGAAATGGAGGGACGATTTTATTTTTGTGTGTTCCGCATTAAAGCGGGAAGCATAACTGATGCTATCATCACTGTATGTAGTTCTAGATGTATATACTGAGTATTGGCCTTTTGCATTTACCTGAGCTCTGAGCTGAAGCAGTTTGTAGCTCCCATGTCTCCTTATGTTTTTGAATATTATGGGGAAAAAGTACACAGTTCTGATATTTTGTCATATCCAGTGAACGGTTCATAGACAGTACTTTTGACTCTGAGGCCTCATTTTCAATTCAGGATGGGAAAGGGAGAAGACGTTGGTGCTGTACTAAGTGACCCAGAACTGTATGTGAGTAGTTATTAATAAAAAGGAGAGCTGTGATGGCCTTATTCCCTGTGATCAGATACTTTCATGCCTTCCTTATTTTATTTTGTGCTAAAACCAGCTTAAATATCACTTTAAATGAGTAAGCTTTCTTAGGCTGTAGATCAAAGAAAAATCGATAAAAGCTATTTATAAGAATCAGACTGGTTAAACAGAAGATGATGTCTGCTGATCGTTAGATATGTATTGGTCAAGACAGTGAAAATTTGGAGGCGGAGGGGCAAATGGATGTTTGTTCTTATTTTCCTGCCGGTTTATTATATCTGTAGTTCATGGCCTCTATAAGGTTCCTTGAAATTTGAATAGTCTTCATGGAATTGTTGATATTTTGGCATTGAACTTCTTGAACTCTTATGCAGTGGTATGGAAAACTGAAAAGATAGTAGTCCATGTGTCAAGATTTCCTCCTTGTACAGGGAAATGTATATAAGGAGGAAAATAAAAGAGCTGAACCAGTGTGTGGACTGTGTCATTAAGCTTCTGTACCAAGGTGCTGGTTTGGCAATTTTTCCTGTTCGTTATCTGTTTGCATCTGTGTATCAGCCTCCTAAATAAAATTCTCCACAATCTTTGTTGTATTTGGAAGCTTATATCAACATTAGGTTTGAGCCTATTATTGTGAAGGGAGCACTGATTCTGTTAAGGGTGACTCAACTTTCTTCAGGTAATGATCTAGGAGCACTGTGAGAACTTGACAAAAGCCACAGGAACAAATGTTGTGAGTGTTTTAAATGGTCTGGCAATAGTAGAAATTTGTCTCTTCAGATGGGCAGGCTGACAATAATAAGGAAAGCTTCCAAGAAAAAACACATCTCAATTGTTTGGGTGCTTCTTTGATCACTTGAGTGCCAATACGTAGTTTGATAGTGTAGGCCATGTCTTACATGCAGTATTTCAGCCTAGCTTGAGTATATTAAAGCTGGTGTTGGGTTAAACTCATGGCTGAAGGTGACTGAGATGCTGGAAGTCTCTAAAGCAGTCAGTATTAATGCAGTCAAGTGAATAAATGACAGTTATGGAAAAATGAGAAAGGGTCAGGGTCCCCTTCCATATGGTTTGTAGCCTGTCTTATAAGAGTTTTGAATAAAGAAGCAACAAGCAAATTTGCCCATGGCAGAAATCTAGTTAAATTTTTTTTTTTTTTTTTATTTTATTTTTATACTGGAGTTCTCTGGTTCTTGCTGCTGTGTCTCTGGACTCTAAGGTCTCTCTTTAATGGCAGATAGAGAAAGTATGAACCCTCTTTCTCTGTACACTATATACATATATATGTCATCACTAATCAACAGAGTTATGATCAGGACTTAAATAGAATAGTTTAGAATGCAGTTTATAAATGAATCCTGTTTATCAATTGAGTATAAGAATGTGTAAGAAGGAGGAACTTTGTGAATGATAGATAGAGGCAAGAGGTGCAAAATTGTAAGTTTATAAATGTGCTTTCTACCTGATCATAACCAGTAAAATTCAATCTTACTGAGTTTAAATTTACAATCAGGCTGTAATGTGTCCTGTGTAGCTTGTTACCAGGAGCTTTTTCATCTTTGTATACATCAGAGAATTTTAGATGAAATCCATTGGCTTAAAAAATACTGTTGGTTGCTTATTTCAGTTTATATAGGTTGTCTAATGATTGTATTGGTGAAATATAGCAATGCCTAGAAAGGTGCATGTTGGCTACAGGTGGATAAAAATGCAGTATAACCATTGTACCTGTTCTACAAGTCTTCACCAACCTTTATAAATGAAAATTCTTGCAATTGTAGTGTTGTATGATTATTTTTCTTTTCCCCTCAGTGAAATTTCAGAAGTTTCTCTGCTACACAGTGGTAAGCCACGGAAAAAAAAAACTTGCTAATAATTCAAATAGAAGCTATTGGGGGGTGGAATATATTTGGGTGAAGCTCAAAGGTAGGTGTTTGATTTTTCTTGGCATCCTTTTTCTCATGTGAACTCTTTGAAATGGAGTTTGTTTTAACTCAGATGTATCTTTGTATAAGAATTTGTCATGTTTAAATACCTTTCTGGATTGCCTTTGATCGGGTCTGACCCTCTCAGTTGACTGGTAGAAGCTGGATGTGGCGTTAATCTCTCTGTTCCAGGAGTCAGAATATTCCTTTTTTTTTATTTTCCCCCCTAAATCTCAGTTTGCCTTAAGCAGTTTTGAATTCCACAAAGTCCGGGTATGGGCTAAACCAAAACCAATTTATTAATTGGTAAGTAAGTGTTAAGAAGGAAATGAATCAGTTCAACTATTGACAGTTATTTTGGAGAAATGTGAATTTTATTTTTTTTTTGACTGGATAACCTTTTTCATCAGTGCATGGGCATGAGTGAGATGCTTCAGTGTGTCAGAAAGAAATGAAATCATCTTTCAGCTCATGGCAGCATGATTGCATGGCCTGTCTAAAAAGATTTGCTTTTTGTAGGTTTGCTAACAGTACATGCATCATTTCACAAATTGGTGCAACTGGCACAAGTACCTGAGGCATAATGTAGACCAGAGGCTGAGGTGGACATAGAGGCTAAGCTAACCTCTTTGATCCTGATGTACTTGATAGTGCTGGAATTGTATGTAAGTTACGTTACAGGTTGTACTGTGTGCTTAATCTGTGAGTGTGGGAATGAATCTGCATAGTTGTGAAGTCAACCCTTTTCTGGATGACTTAAAGTCTTTTAAGCTGATAGCTCAGAGAAGAGTCTGTGCTTAGAAAAATAGGGATCCTTTGTAAAGGTTAGGAAATGATGGCAAGAGTACATAAAAGTTTGGTATTCGACTGCCATGAAGACATAGGAAAATATTGTAGATTTTAGTTGAATTCCTCTGCTTATTAAAAAAAGAAAAAAAAGGGGGAGAGGGGCAATGACAAAACCACATCAGCAGATCTTCAAACTGTGAACATGATATCTTGAACATGGGCTAATATTTGATATGGTAGAGGATACCAAAGGCATTTTAGCTTCGGAGTTTTTTAGTTTAACTAAAGATTTTGTTAAATGTAGTAGAAAATTTGTGGGTATGTATGCAGAGAAGCTTTCCTTGAAAAACTGGGAAAGAACTATGTAGAGCTTTAAAGTTACACAGAATTGCTAAACATCAGTAACACATGCCAATATGACATGCAGAGCTGAATGTTAAATAGCATGTATGTTGTGGTTCTGCATGTTACGTGTTTCAAGACATTAATGAACTTTCTTATTGTAAATTTTACCTCTAGACTTAAATTCATTTTGTCTGAGTAGCAGTTTAAGACAAAAAGTTATGCTTAACTTCATCTCTGTTACAAAGTGTAGATTTTGCCAGGAGGGTTTTTTGGGGGGAGGGGGAAGAGGAGAGCTTGTGGCTTGTTTCTGGTCTACACCTTATGCCCTTGCCACAAGTAGACAAAACATACCTGTCAGTTTATCTCCTTATCAATTTAAAATAAACAATACTGATTTTTCTGAAACAAATCCAGAAATGATCTCTTACTGCAGTTTTATTTGAAATTTCCAATAAAAATAATTAAAACGTTAAACAGAAGAAGCTTTTAAGGCAAGGAGATCATTGGCAAATTCAACTGCAGTGTAGCAAAAAGCACTGCCATTCTGGTTTTGCTTTTCTTGGGTGCAGCATTGTCATAGAGTCATAGAATGATTTGTGTTGGAAGAGACCTTTAAAGATCATCTAGTTCCAACTCCCCTGCCACGGGCAGGGACACCTTCCACTAGACCAGGCTGGTCAAAGTCCCATCCAGCCTGTCCTTGAACACTGCCAGGGACGGGGCATCCACAGCTTCTCTGGACAACCTGTGCCAGTGCCTCACCACCATCACAGTAAAGAACTTCTTTCTAATGTCTAATCGAAATCTACCCTCTGTCAGTTTAAAGACATTCCCCCTTGTCCTGTCACTACATGCCATTGTAAAAGGTCCCTCCCCAGATTTCTTGTAGGCCCCCTTTAGGTACTGGAAGGCTGCTATAAGGTGTTCCCTTCTCCAGGCTGAACAAACCCAGCTTTCTCAGTCTGTCTTCAGAGGAGAGGAGCCCTCTGATCATCTTCATGACCCTCTTCTAAACTCGCTTAAGCAGGTCAACATTCCTCTTGTGTTGGTGGCCCCAGAACTACACACAGTACTCACGAGAGCAGAGTAGAGGGGCAGGATCACCTCCTTTGACCTGCTGGTCACACTTCTTTTGGTGCAGCCCAGGATACGGTTGGCTTTCTGGGCTGCGAGCGCACACTTTCGGTGCATGTTCAGTTTCTCATCAACCAATACCCCCAAGTCCTTCTCCCCAGGGCTGCTCTGAATCTCTTGTCTGCCCAAGCTGTAGCAGTGCCTGGGATTGCCCTGACAGAGGTGTAGGACCTTGCACTTGGCCTTGCTGAACTTCATGAGGTTTGCACTGGCCCATCTCTCCAGCCTGTCAAGGTCCCTCTGCATGGCATCCCTTCCCTCCAGCGTGTTGGCTGCACCACACAGCTTGGTCATGTCAGCAAACTTGCTGAGGGTGCACTCAATCCCACTGCCTATGTTGCCAACAGAGATGTTGAACAGCGCCGCTCCCAATACTGAACCCTGAGGAACACCACTCGTCCGCTTTGCTTGTAGTTCAAAGCATGGTCTGGTGGGTGATGTCAATTTCCAAAGCTGAATATTTCATCTCAGTGGGATAGAAATGAAATGAAATGCTAATCCAATTAAAATCTTTTTGTGAAGGTTAAGTGATACCTGTATGTGTATAGAATCATATAATACATAAATGTACCTAACTGAAGCTTAAGTTTCAGGATGCTAGAAACACTAAATGCAAGAAACAAGGTCAGCATTTGTAGCTGTTCATTCTTACAGTTGACAAGCAACCTTATGATTAACACACTTTTAAGGCAGGTGTAATAATAAACGTTGGAAATACTTTAGCTGGACAGAATTCATATTTCCGGCTATGTAACGTCTGCAGAAGAGAGATGCATTTCAGTGGCAAGTAAAATTTGATTTTTTATTTATTTATTTATTTTTTTTTTAATAAATCGAATAAATGTATATGATTGATTTGGTGAAGGAGCTGAACTCCTTGATGTGGATCATTGTGGTTTGTCCTGGTTTTGACAAGTGAGTAGCTGCATGTTACTTAGTTGCTGGCTGGGGTTAAACTGTGAAAGGTTTTAATGGAAAAGAAATGAAATGAGGTCAGTTACCTCAGTGGAAGAGAAGCAAAGCTAGATGGTGGAGAAAGTCCTGCTGAAATAGAAGGTTGCAGGTATCCAAAAGGTGGAGGTGCCTAACCTGGAAGGATGTTAGAGGCATTCGTCATTTAAAAGAAGATACTATATATTGGAGGCAGGATTGTTGTGCGGGGCTGACCTGGTAGTTTGCTGTCAGTTCTAAAGGAATGCAACTTAAACTATGTGTTTAGTCCCCCATCAGATGAGCATTATAGATGAGGGTATGGTGATTTGTTGGTTCATCATGTTTACACTTCTGTGGACTTGAAATCATAGAAACATAGAATAGTTAGGGTTGGAAAGGACCTTAAGATCATCAAGTTCCAACCCCCCTGCCATGGGCAGGGACAACTCGCGCTAACCGTGTCGCCCAAGGCTCTGTCCAGCCTGGCCTTGAACACCGCCAGGGATGGAGCATTCACAACTTCCTTGGGCAACCCATTCCAGTGCTTCACCAACTTCACTGTAAAGAACTTCTTCCTTATATGCAATCTAAACTTCCCCTGTTTAAGTTTGAACCCATTACCCCTTGTCCTACCACTACAGTCCCTAATGAAGAGTCCCTCCCCAGCATCCTTACAGACCCCCTTCAGATACTGGAAGGCTGCTATGAGATCTCCACGCAGCCTTCTCTTCTCCAGGCTGAACAGCCCCAACTCTCTCAGCCTATCTTCATATGGGAGGTGCTCCAGCCCTCTTATCATCCTCGTGGCCCTCCTCTGGACTCGCTCCATCAGCTCCATGTCCTTTTTATGTTGAGGACACCAGAACTGTACGCAGTACTCCAAGTGAGGTCTCACGAGAGCAGAGTAGAGGGGCAGGATCACCTCCTTTGACCTGCTGGTCACGCTTCTTTTGATGCAGCCCAGGATACGGTTGGCTTTCTGGGCTGCAAGCGCACACTGCCGGCTCATGTTAAGCTTCTCATCAACCAACACCCCCAAGTCCTTTTCTGCAGGGCTGCTCTGAATCTCTTCTCAGCAGTTCGATGTGGCTATATCTGTTAAACTAGCAGTTTTCAGTGTAAAAAGCCCCTGCAACAATACCATTGGAGTAAGTGAGGCAAGCTCCCTACCTTTGGTTTGGGCGAGAGTTTACGGTTGCTGCATTGTAGGAGTTGCCATGTGATGGAAAAAGCTTCCTTTGAAAAATTAAACTGAGAAGTTTTACACTGGGATTATGTCTTGAGAGGGTAGAAAAAGTTGAGTGATGAAAGGTGTGTATGTTCAGAGCCGTAATGGTATCAATTCACTGATCTCCAAAACCTCGGATAAAGAAGTAATTTCTCATGGGTGGTTTGTTGAATGCATTTCCAACCTGAAGACTGTAACCATGTATTCTCTCTGATAATCAACTTGCCAGATATAAATTAGTTCAGGTATTTGCTCACCTACAATGAGGAAGTATTTTCCCAGTACTGAGCTGCAGTATTTGGAAGACTGAAGTCTTTCCCTTTTGTAACTTGGCAAAGAGGAATATGAAACTACTGGAATCAAGTGCAACTAAACCTGTTACAGTAACTTGAATTGCCGTGTTAAGCAGAAGCATCAGTGGAATTATGCTTTCTGTGATACCTGTGCTGATTAATGACAGTGCAGTTAGGAGCAGCAGTATCAGAATTGATCCAGCTTGGGATACAACTGATGTTTTATTGTAGGAGTAGAAGTAACTGGTCAGAACCAAAGCAAACACTCAGTTTAGCACCTGCCTTGTGTTGTCTTTATTTAAAGAAGAAGGTAGTTTCACCTATTTGTCTAAATCCCTCTAAGAAGCTGTTTAACTTTTCTTCCAGTCAGGGAAGATAGATGTGTTCCTAGAAAGATGATTTCTTGTGGGCTGTAGTTTGCAAGCATACCGTTTTTGATCTAACCATGTTACATTTATTGTATTTCTCCACCTCCCAACTAGAATGCCTTATTTGTCTAAAAATTCATTACAATTCCCCAAACAGGCTATGACTGTATCTGTTGGGTTTTTGGCTTGTTAAACTTAAATATGCAAAAAGAGCACAAATATTTCACACCCTCTTCCCAGTATTTGCTGGTTTTCTTGGTCAGAATGTTTGAAAATACAGAGAGTTGCTGTTCTCTCTGTTAACCTTTGGCAGAAGGGAGGTGGAAGCAAATGGCAAAGTTGTTAGGTTTGCTTTGACAGGAGTGAATGATCTTCTGGTAATTTATGATGTTTTATTACAACCTTATATATGACAGGTTGACCACCCATGTTTTTGAACTCCATGACTCTGTGGTTAGCTCAAGATTTAATTGTAAAAAATGTTGCTATAATGGTCAATAGAAAGAATGTTTAGATGTTCTTTGTGTACTTATAATGCTAGTGCTTCCTCTGTCACTTCTACAGAGATCAAATTGTAGGCCTATGATATTGTTGGCATCTTTTCCTATTTAACAACTTGCTTGCTGCAATGATCTGGACTTGTAACAGGTAGGTTAATAGTGTGATAAATAGATAGGGTTTTCTGAGATGATTCACTTGAAAAGGAAGATAACTCAGAACTTCAAATGCTGAGACGCAATCCTATCAGTGACTTTGTTAATATGTTAATTTAATTTTGTTTGCATAAAGGAGCTCAAAGTTTGATTGCAGATAGTCCAGTCACAGAGGTTACTCCAGCAGAATTAGAATTGAGTTATTCCATCATACTGAAAATAATGGTATTACATATCCCACCATTTCTTGTAATTGTTCCCTGTTTTAAGGATAAGCTACATTCTGGGTGGTTTTCAGTAAGCAAATAAGAATGTGAGAATGAGAAATACATTTAGGAAATGTATTTCCAGACACTCAGCAGTAACTGTAAAAAGTGGATCTGTAGAATGGGATTTTTGGAACAGGTTGTGAAAATTAAATGGAGACAAGGCATGTCTTGGTTCACAGTGAGATGCTCATATTGTACCTTCTTCACCAGGTCCAATGATAAATTAGACTTTAGGAGCAATCAGTTCAAGGGGAAATCTCTTGAGACAGTGAATTAGGTGATGTCCAAGAAAGTTCATGATATTGGTTTATCTGCAGGAAAAATGCCAAGTAGTGATGCAGAGGAAGGCAAAAGTTCAGCCAGAGTTGAAAAAGAGATGGACATTGAGGGCAACAAGAAGGGCTGCTGCTACTACATTAACAGCATAAGAATAAAGAAGGAAAAGGTGTGCCTGCTGCTGATTGGGGTGGGTGATTTAGTTACCATTGATGCAGATGAGGCTGATACACTCAATGCCTTCTTTTCCATCAAGATCTACCAGGTCTTTGTACCTACATACAAGATTTGGGGAGGAGAAGAGCAACCAGGATGGAAGATGTTCAACTCAGGTAGCCTTGACAAAGTTCATGTGATCAGGTGAGCTGCATCCAAGGGTGCTGAGAGATCTGCTTGACATTAGAATAGCCACACAATCATCTCCAGAAGGTCACAGTGACCAGAGAAGTTTCTCAATGACTGGAGAACAGTAAATGCTCCACCTGTCTTCAAGAAGGGCAAGAAGCATTACCCAAGGAACTACAGGCTAGTCAGCTTCACTTTGGTCCATGGAAAAATCATGAACAAAGTCCACTTGGAAGTCAGTTGTGGGCATGCAAGGGTGCTGTTGTTGGTTGGAAATAGCCATCATGAATCTACCAAAGGAAAGTCATCTGACCAACCCAGTCTCCCTCTGTGATGAAATGACTGGGTCTGTCAGTCTGGGATAAGGCAGAGAGCAGTGGATATGATTTACTTTGATTCCAACAAGGCTTTTGGCGTGCTCTCTCCACAGCAACAACTTTATATTCAGGTTGGGACACTGATGTAGATAGGTGGACTGCCTGTTGAATGAAAAACTTCCTGAATCTTCAGGCTCAGAGGGTAGTGGTTAATGATTCATTCTGTACCTGTTCCAGGTGGAGTTTCTCTATTCTGCAGCTTGTTCTGTCTCACATCTTGATCCGTGACCTGGTGGAGACAGTGTATCTTCATTAATTCTGTGAGTGTCACCAGACTGGGGAGTACAGTCCATATGCTTGAGGGCAGGCTGCCATTCAGAGCAGTGGACAGAAGGCTAAATATGAGACAGCAGTGTGCTCTGGTAGTGAGGAAGAGTAGTAGCATCTTGGGCTATGATAACAGGAATGTAGTAGGTGGAGATGATGAATTTTTACCCTGTGCTTAGTGTCTAGAATACTGTTTTGAGTCTGGCTGGTAAGTCACCACCGTCATTGGGTTTGAGCTATTGCTGTATGAGGAGGGGCTGAGGTAGGTGGGCTTGTTCACTCTTGGGTCAAGAAAGCTTCAGGGGACCTAAAGGTAACTTTCTGGTACCTAGAAAGAGGGAACTGAGAGGTCAGGTTCTTTATGCGTGTGATGGGAGGAACAAGAGACAACAGTCATGAACTGAAACGTGACTGGTTTTCACTATGAGGGAAATCAAGCATTGGAAAAGTTTGCCCAGAGAGGCTGTGGAATATGGCCCTCAGAATTTGAGACCCAAGTGGATTAAACCCTGAGCAACCAGGTCTGACCTCAGAGCTGATCCTGTTTTGAGCAGGAGATTGTACTGTGGGCCTCCCAAGGTTCCTTCCAATTTGAGCCATTCGGTATCTGGAGCCAGGATCCAAGTTGCACAGAGCCAACAGGAACTTCTTGGTCTTTCAGGGCCCTAAAATGGTTCAGGTGTCCTTGTAGTACTTACCTGAGAATTTTTCCAATTCTTGTTTCAAATTACAGGCTTCCATTCACTTAAAGGGTGTAGGGAGAATCTAAATTTGCACTAGCATCTTAAGACCTTAAAGTGTAGTTGGTTAAATATAGGTCTAAAGATAGCAGTAAGGACAGTGTGAAATACTGGCTGATATTGAAATTTTGTTTCTACAGTTGAGTGAGTGAAGAAAATTTCTCACTTAGAAAACTAAGGCAGAATAGGGAACTCATTTCTACATTGGCATCATAGACACAGCTGCAGGACTGCTCCTGGCAAAAGGAAACAATCTTAAGAAAGACATGCAGCATAATTTCTGCTGCAGGTGAAGAGGAAATCATGGACTGTCTATTATGTCAGAGAATTCCTGTATAGCAGAGAAGAACTGTAGGTGAAGACATAAATCTAAATATCTTGTTTGGTTAAAGACAAATGTCTTAACACTATCCCATTTAACTGCTTTACAGGTCTTTCTATCCTGTGTACCTTCCTGTGCAAGTTTAAGCTACAAAAGCCTGATGTGTAAACATGTGTTCTAAGGGCAGAATACTAAAGCTGCAATTAATGGTTGTGGCAAAGGGGAACTGAAAATCCTGAACTCTGGCAACATCACAGCTCTGCTGGAATTCAGATGGCTTTATGCATGTAGGCCTCTGTGATGTTAATTTTGCAAACTACCTGAAAGTTAAGTGTGAGGATTTTTCCTAAGGTGAAGCGTGAGATGTGTAGTACTATGAGTTGTAATTGATTTTCAGATACGCCAATACTGAACTAATGTATTGTTTTTTTTGAGCAAGAATATACTGAGAATTAAATTTAAATAAGATTTAACATTAAAAAAGACTTGAGAATGAGAATTGCTTCTATGACTAGTGAATAGTTTACCCCATACTCCAAAATCCAAATCTCTCAAGTACTCGTGTAAACTAAAAAGAATAATTTAAAATTTAATTAGGAAAAAATTGAGCTTTAAACTCGAACTCCATGAATTTAATCCTGCAATGATACTTCAGGAAAAAATAGAAAATGCCCATGGGATGTGGCTGTATGAAAGGGTACAGAAAACGAGGACAGATGTCAGTTTATAACTTTCTTACTCTACCATGTGTGCTTTTGCTTTCTGTAGGTATGCAGGCTGTTTGAAACACCATGGGTTTGTACACTTGTGGGGTGCACTCCTCAGCGCACTGAGGAGCGAGTGACCTGCTGGTGGTGGTGTCTCAGGGTTACAGGCAGGCGCAGCTGGACTCCGTCCTCCCTGTCCCCATGGTGAGAGCACCGGGGCTGTGCCAGGCAGTTGCTGAGGAGAAGTCAACAGTTGCAGGCCTGGCCCAAATATGCCTGCAGTTGCGAATGAAAGAGTTCCCTATGTAGCCCATGTTTAGCTTGGAGTTAGGTAGTGTGTAAAGACCGTCTCCCCCCACTGCAATTCTTTGGGGGATAATTATTTCTTTGATAGGTTTGCCCACATGATGTTGGCTAGGCCAGTACTATGTAGTGCTACATAGATACTTACTGGCCTGTCACAGTGGGCTGCATTCATATTCAGCAGTAAACCCTGGCATCCTTTTAAAAGTTGAATTGCTTACATAGTTGGCATAGTCTTACTGAAGTAATTGCTGATGTATGGAGCAGTGTTTCATGGTAAAACACTCTTTCAAGTGCCTGAGTCATGTTAGAGGCATGTTGTCTGGAAATGGCTAAAAGAGATTCCTTGTTGGTTTTCTTTGTTCTCTCATTTCCTGAAGAACAACAAGGGGGTTTAGTAATTTTCTTTTTGTGTAGCAGGCTGGCGTGGAATTGTGTTGGCCCTCAACTAGGACACCCCATGTCCTAGGTCTGTTGGGAAAGGCATCGGTGCTGCGGATTGACGTGCTTGCTGTGACACAGACCAAATATCTTCACATTTGTGTAGCTAACTCTCAGTGACACATTTTCTGATGCAGAATGCCTCCCTGATGCATATTACACAGTGAGCACAGGCAAAACAGGAAGAGGATCCTGTCTTTCTCAATTTGCTTTAAAAAAGATTTTCGTAGTCATATCACTCACTTTTTTTTATGAGGTAACCTGCTCTTAGCTGTTTTAACAAAATCATTCTGCTTTGTTTGCAAGTCCTGGAAACAAAAGGCCAGGCTCGAGAAGTATTGGCAAATGTATGCAGAAATCTGGAAATTATTAGTTTTGCTGTAGAAGTTGTTAAACAAGCCTGTGGAAGACCGGTGCTGATAGGAAAGCTGGAATCTCTGCCCAAATGCTTCTGCTGTACAGAGCAGCAGTGAGTAATATTCCAGATTACAGTGAGAGAGAAAGGACTGTCTTAATTTGGGGTCATAAATGTCTTTGAATTCTTTAAGCACCAAAGTGGCAATGTATAATGTAAAGCAAATAAACATATTCCTTTTTCCTTGGTGTGAACAGGGTAACTTAGGTAATGCAGTGGCCAAATTGGAATTCAGCTTTTCTGCAAGCATTAAGACAACAGCCTGTGAATGAGGCTTAAACTCTAGTCTGATAAGATGTGATACTTCACCAGAGCTGTCATGGAGTAAAGACATTGAGTCAGTTTGCCTAGAAATGATCCAGTTATGACCTGGATTTCTTGTGCTGGCGCGTCTGTGCCCTGTGATACTGTGACACACTGTCAGTCAGTGTTGGAAAATGGCAGTGAAACTGAAATATCTATATTGTTTCTAATGTCTTTGTTGACCCAACCCAAGTGAACCAGTTTCTTTTAACTGAGTGGAGTAATCTCTCCTACTCATAGCTGGCATTAAGAATTTTAAATCCGTAGGTCATATTATGGTATGTTAGCTTTTTGATGAGATATGGTGAAATAATGGAACATTAGATATCTTTAAGGTGAAATGAAGCAGAAAATTTTGTTCTTCTCCACTGTAATTTATCTTACATTTTATCATCTGGTGCTGTAGGCAGGAACTGTTGCTCACTAATGCCTAGTTTGTTCTTAATTAAATTGTTGATGTAGAGCGTTATCTAAATCTTAGGTATGTGTTACACTGAAATGATAAATTCATCAGACGGTTAATAATTCTTGAGGTTATTTGTTTAAATCTGAAGAGTAGTAACTAGACAGAATATTGGAGTGTCGATACGAGTTGTTTAGGTTTTGTTTTAGAAAGAATGTTCTAGTAGTTTAGAAATCAAGATAAACTTTAAATGTATCACTTCAGTTTTAATTTTCTAAGACACTGTTTATGTCAACTTTCATTTAGGTCATGGCAGTATCTTCAGGAGGATAAGCGTTTCAGAAACTGGGATGTGAATGTTCATGTAAATATAAGCAGAGATGAAATGATTAAGGAAATAATTCTGTATTTTGTTACATACTTATGTGGGATATTCTTGCTAGCAAATTTGCGTGTACACTGAAGCTTTTTATGTAAGAAATGTTTATTGTTGCACCATGATGATTAGATAGTGGAATGCATTAAAACAAAGCACAGGATTGAGTTTACAGATTATCCGAATTAAAAAAAAAAAATAATTAAAAAAAATAAAATTGCAGATCCTTGAAGTTGACAGCTCTAAAGGTGGCAACTGAGAATTGCTTGTGGATGTCTAGCTAGTGTTCAACTTCCACAACTGAAACAGGCTTGTGTGAGATGATTAGGCAGAAGGAAGGTTGACTGTTGATTTTAAATTACACTGCATTGCATATTGCAGGTTCTGCTGTTTGTGGCATACTGTTTGAAGGGTGGCTTAAGCCCAGACTCTCAGATGGTGAACTCTGTTCCTCAGTTTTGTTGGAATGTCATTGCCTAAAGTACAAACATTAAAAAGTTCAAATTATTAAACTGAAATTTTAAGTAAGGAATTGGAAGCCTTGGTTATAATTGCTTGTTGTGGACAAATATATACAAGGTTAATAGCTTTTATTTGTCATAGTGGTCCTTTCTATCGAGTTTTGCAGCAACAAGATTTCTAGTTCATGACTCCAGACTTGTATATAGCTAGAGAAGAGACTGTGGTTTTTAAACTGTCCTCCGATCTGGGAACACTTGTATCTGGGTATTACACAGGATTAAACAGCAATCATTGTCAAAGCCTATTTGGTAGTAAATCCAGGCAGAGCAACTGTTAAGCAAACTGACAGTCAAGCAAACTGCACAGGCAGAAGATATACATTGACAAAGACGACTTGGATAGTGAATGTGTATTGTACCTTTTTTCATCTGGCTGCCCAAACAAGACTAGTTGAAAAATGTTTTGGCTTGAAAATAGAGCTTCTTGGAGAAGAAAGAAACCTAGCAGTTATGGAAATGGTATCAAATTCACTGGGGTCTTGTACTCAGATTTGAGTTTTTGAAATTGGGATTCATTTTTTTCTGATAAAGGGATAAGGATTTAATTTGCTGTTGTTCCCAAGCATCATTTAGCTTAGCCATTCTGTTGGCCGGAGACAACAGAACATACATGTTGGGGTATGAACAATGTGTTCTTATAAACAGGATACAAACAAAAAAAACTGGTGTGTTGATACTTCTGAATGGTAAGTCACTTGACTGTTACTTGAACTTTGTCTTGTAATGGCATGTTACTGTATAATATTTAACATTAAATTGAATGTGTAGCTATAATATTGTAGACTCTTCTCTACTTCTGTTAGTTAATGACCTTGTAAAATGGAGAAACAGAAAACGTAGCTATGGTGGGTGAAGCCTGACAGTGCTTCTTGACAATGTGTCAAAGCAATTCTGTATTCTTTTACTCTCCGAATAGATGTGGGTAACACTTCATGTTTTAGCATGATGTAAGTGATAATGGCAGCTATGGTATTAGGTGTCAATCAAAATAGTGTGCTTGTAATATTAGTCATCTGCTGAAGGGAGCATAAATGCAGATACTGAACTCATTATAAAGAAGGAATGCCTGTGGTGTGTTCAGGGCGAATAGCACTTCCAAGTAAAAGATGATGATTCTGGAGATGAGGATGTACACAGATAAGCTAATGGCTGCCTGTGTCAAAATAGCATTGCTCACCTGACAACTATTCATTCAAAGACTAGACTTTAAGCTAGTAGCAACACAGTTGTTTTCTTGTTCTAAAGCTGCTATGCTGGAGAGTGAAAATTCAGAGGATGGCATTGTAGCTGACTTGTGTAATGCAGTAATTCTGGCTTTTGTAATTTGATCCATAATCGCCAGCCGCTTTCCAACAAGTGCTCTTGTCTGCTTTAGGTTAACTTTATTGTAACATAGGGTTTCATTGATACTTCCCTTAAAAAATGTCTTTCCCAGTTAAGACTCTGGCTGGCATATGACACAGTTAACTTTGCTTGGGCTTGCCACAGTATGTTAAAATTGAAACTTGCAGCTGAGTTTCTAATGTGTGGTACTCCTGAATAGAAATATATGGGTGCAGCTGGTTTATCTCACGTAGCTCATCTTCAGTGTATTTGATGGGCTGGAGTTTCAGAACTGGATCAGCTCCATGGTACTAGAGCCACCCCTTAGTCTTCACTAGTATGCTTCTGTTCTACTTTATAAGTGTGTGGAGATACCAGACATGTATTGGATGAGTAGATCATGTTTTCTCTTGTTTTTTGATTGTAAGTTTAAGCATAAGGGACTTTTTTTTTTTTTTTTTTTTTTAAGTCCACATTATAAGTTAATTTTGTTGTGTGATATATTGATTTCTGTGAATCATAGGCAGTTACTTTGTTAGCAGTTCAGTAAGAAGTTAAATGCTTTTTATGGACTAAATACAGGCTCTCCTTTCAAGATTATTCCACAACTTCAATCATTGAACTGGTTTCAATGTACTTTACAAGTTGATTAACTTAACTTGGGTTTTGGAAAAGAGCTTGCAGAATTTCACTCAGAGGTAAAATACTGATGGTTCCTTCAACAATTCCTCTGGGCGCTTGTTTAGACACTAAATTGCATGTCTTCCATTTAAACATAAATCTAATTTAAGATAATGTCATCAATCATGGATTACTTTCAGACTTAAAGTTTTTTTTTCTAAATTCAGTGTGTTTCTTCCAAATTCATTTTGTATCTGAGATTTTTATGGCTGTCATTATAAAAGTATCTTACATTGTTTTTTGCGAAATAGTTCTCTAACCAGCTTATTAAATGCTTTAAAGTTCGTACCCTTTTGCTCTTGATGGATCAGTGTGTTGGTAAGAAGGATGCTTGTTGATGTCCCTGTGTCTTCATGCTGGAGGTGTGTATACCCATGTGGATGGAGTGCCTTGATGTTGACCCATAACTGTCAGTCAGTCTCCACTTAAGGAAGGCAAAGATGAGTATTTCAACTTACATTTTTTTAACAATAACTGAATTGTGCAAAATGACTTACAGGTATTTGACTTACATATATAATTCTGTATGCACTTAGTTTGAACAAATGGGTTTTTTCTTTTGCCTTGTGTTTAGTTCAACTGTCTGTCCTGCTTGAAATTTGTATTTGGAAGTCTGTGTACTTGCCTGCCTTGTGTGTTTGTGAAGAGAGTCTCATCCTGGTAGAGCACAATAGTTTTAACAGCCTTTCTTTTTTGAGGTTGTGGAGAATTCTATTTTTATTGAATCTTTCCTGTATATTTTTCTCTCTTCTCCTGAAAAGTGATACTTCCCTAAAATGTTTTTCTCCCAGATGACATGTCCATTTCAGTGTCTTATTTGTTCAGCTTTTTTATTTTTCACCAGTTTGTCAATGGACAGCTATACTTGATAAACAGGATTTAATGCATGTGAGTCTCTGTTCAGACTACTGACATGGTGGTGGTTGGTTAAATTAAGAATCCCCAGCCTGCTTTTGGTAATTATCATAAAACTCTGGCTTAAGATGGCACTGCCACTAAAAAGGAATATTCACTGAATTACGCACTTGATAGTGCAGGTGTGTGGAACTTGACAGAACTTACTCCTTGGCTTTTTGCTGTGTATAGTGATGTGTGTGCACACATGCATATCCCCTGCAATCATTTCATGAGCTACCAATAACTGTTTGTACATGTCTGTACCAGAAAATTATAAACATCTTCTGAGTTAGCACTTTGAAGGCTTAATGTTAATATGAAGTGTCTTCTTTTTGGAAAACTATAAGTAACTACAAGTAACTTTGCTGTAGATCTTTATGGTTAGTCCTCTGGCTTCCAGTAGTTACTTCCTGCCTACCCTAGCTGTATCATACTGCATTAATATGTTTGATAGAAGGAGTTACAATGCCTGATATACTTAAGCTTTGAATTCAGTTGTAATCAGTTGATAGGTGCTGATAGACTAACAAGTAACAACACTTGGCTGTGCTGGTAAAATAGAAGCAAACTGCAAAGCAAATAGTGAAGGTAACCATCAGCTATTTCAAACCTTAGTTCAACAAAAAAAAAAAAAAAAGGAAGGAAATCACTGTAAACTCGACTGTCACATTTAATTGGAGTACTTTCTGAGAAGTCAAATTTGTAAACACCAGTATCTTTAATGTGGAGTAGTATGCTCTAAATTGGAAGATTAAAAAAAAAAGCCAAGAATATCCAATAAGGTCAGGGAGCTTATATCCATAGAAAGTCATTGAACCAAGAGCTTGAAGAATGACAGTTCAAAAAAATCTGGATGTAAGAATAGTCATTTGAAAAGTGATTTTAATGGCAATCAATTACCCAAAGCAGTCAAAAGCAGGCGTTGTGTAACGATGGGATTCTCACATCTGCCAGTGGCAGACTGGTTTGTAGGCACCTTAAGCTTCTGATACTGGCCATGTTTGAGAAGCCTTTTGGACTCGTTCAAGGTATTTTTCTCATACATCCATATGTTGTTGATTTTGATTCTTAAATTAGTTTTCTTTGTAAAGCAATTAGTTCACAACAAAGCTATCAAGAATGCACATAGAGATGCTGTGTTATGGCGCTGTAACTTGGATCCTTAGCATCATCATGTGTATCATTTCTTAAAGCATAACTGACAGTCCTGTTAGTTCAAAATTTTACTTTTTATGAGTCTCAAGTACTTCATGTTTGTTTTCCCCAGATGTTGAGATCGTAGCACAATTTTTACTCTGCTTTGAAATCATGGCAGTTTAGTTGCAGTTAATAATATTAGCATCCTGACAGAAATATGTCCTGCCAGCTTGCTTGCAGCTCCTACTTTGAAGTGTTACAAGCTGTGGAGTTCGTGTTTGGTGCTTAGTTACTGAGTTCAGAACTAAGCTGGCATTGGAAATGTACTGATTTGAGCTAACTGGGATAAATTTGTATATGATTAAGGTATATATGGTAATAGACTAAGTCTTGCTTCTGACTCTTGTGAGAACAGAAGTATACTGAGTTAGAGTATCTACTGGAGGAAAGTGTCTCCAGACATCTCAAGTTGATGTATATGTACTTAAAATTCTGTTAAGTAACTTCTCAAGAGGATTAGTCCTCCTGTGGTAGTGGAGATAAAGTGTAACATAAAACCCGTGTGCATAAAGGACTTAGTAAGAATGTTCTTGTGTGTCAAATGTGCTCGGTGATGCTGGTCATGTATACTTGTGCTTAGTTAGGGAAGCATGAAGGTAGGCTGTTGTGATGTATCAGTTGTCAAAACTTTTGGGGAAGTCTTTTATGGAGAAGTTGCAGTCCAAGTCTTGAAGTCTTCTGACTGGATGCTCCGTAACACAGTGTTGGACTTGACATAGTTTCCTATGTGCTCAGTCCAGAATACATCTATTATCTGTCTATATACTTTCAAATACCCGAATGACTTGTGCTGGAAAAGGACATGATACTACTTCATGTTCAAACTTTCTATAGCTGCCAGGCTAAAAAGACTCAGTAAACTTCTGACATGACTTAATTTCTCAGGGGCTTTTGTTTTTCTTATAAATAATAGTAGATATGAGAGTTTGGCAGTTTGAATGGGATGTGAGGGTATTGGAGCTCAAAAGCAAATATGAAGCTGCTGCATGATTTGTCTACAACAAACATGGCTCTATACCAAAAGCACTTGTGAAGGGAATGCTTCTTATTTAAATAAAAATATTTGCCAAACTAAATAATGTATAAACTGTTGCTGTCCTTAAACCTGATGAGATGGTGTAAAGGAGTGGAGGAGAATAATAAAATAAGTGAAAACAGCTAGAGAGAAATGTAGTTTGACATTTGTTACTGTTCTACAGAAGGTAATATTTCTAATTAAGCTTTCTAGGTCATTTAGAAGTACACCTATGGGCTGCTAATTCGTTTTAGAGTTTAAAATCTTCAGAGACAACTTTGTGTATCGTTAATCATGTCAGGAACCAAAGACATGAAGGCAAAGGCATTGTTAAAGTCTTACCTAGTGCTTTTAAAATACATTGTAGACTTCTGAAGTAAGGTATTCATATACATGCCTAAGTACATTGCTGCTTTTTAATGCAATTAAGACGTTAACTCCTATTGTTGTCTCAAAGAGCTCTTCCAGGAAATCATATGCATTTAGAATTTTGTGTAGTGAGCGAGTGTTGTAGAAGACCAAAAAACCCAACTTAATTGAGCTTAAATTAGATTGGTTTTGTGAACTTAATGAAAATACTATAACTTAGAGTACTTGAGTCATTGTCGTTACCCTGATTTGCAGATGGTATCTACACCATACTCCATAACACTTGCTAAGTCTGAGCGTGTTCTTCAAAGGCATGGATCAGAGGTGCTAGAACATGCCCATATGATGAATGCCCTCTATAGAAATAAATGGGAAGCATTTGCTAGTGATGGTATTTTGCAGGTAGTGTTACAGAGGTGGATGGCTGGATAGTTTGGGCATGTAACATCTTTGTATTGTCCATGCTACGGAAGACTGAAGGATAAAGCTGATGGGTGAATACCCACTGCCTGTGCCTACAAGAAAGCAACCGTCTGCACTTCCTTATTTTAATGAGGGCAACCATATCGGGGTCCATAAATTCGATGTTAAAAATTTAAGCAAGAAATAGCGGGAGCTCACAAGTATTTGACTGGATTTATTGTGCTGGCAGGTAGTAGGAAGTGGTGAGATGTAGTCACGTTAAAGCAGCTTTTGTCTAGTTTGGTCCGTAAAATGAGCAAGGTTTTCCTATGTGATTTTTTTTTTTTTTTTTTTTTTTTTTTTTAAGATTGATTAGCACACTTCTGATTATAATGCAGTGCCCCTGCTTCCAGGTAACTTGTTACCAAAGAAATTTGATACTATTTTAATAGGTGTCCATTATTTGAATCTGCATGTGAATATTAAAGCTATAGAAACAAACGGGTGGGTATCTGAATGTTTTTGGAACATGAAGTTTATATGCTTCTGTCCTAAATAGCATTAAGACCTGCTTGCTTTGTGTTGTGTGTCTCACTATTGCGTATGCTACGTATCCTTAATAAAGATGAGTTTGAAGCTAATTTACTCATGACTTGAGGATAGGTGAGCTGGTGAGAGATAGATTCTTCGCTGGTTTCGAGTGCTGAGTTTGGGAGTGTGCTTCTGACCAGAGTCATGAATGCTGCATTTATAGTAGTGTGTATCAATTTACAGAAATAGATGAAAGTGAAGGCAAGATGTTAATCTTGTTATAGTAACATAGAAGGAGCTGAGTAAGTGGAGTTCATGGAGAACACCCAGCCCTGATTTAGGTTAAATTTGTGTACTTTGGTAGCTGTGTTAAATGTGGCTCTAATGAGATTCAGGCTACTTGCCTTTGTCATCTGAAGGAAATAATCAGCTAGAACAAATCTGGTAAGTGAAGAACGAAACCTCCCTTTCTTAGTTGTGACAGTCTGCAAAATCCTTTCTCTTGGTTCTTGAGTGAAATTCGTCTGCAGAGCCAATCGTGGAGAGGGTCTTTTTGTTTCTAATGAAATTTGCCAGAGGGATCAGATGGGGAGGATTTTGGGCAGGGTGGGAGAAGAAGGTTTGTATGATTTCAGATCGCTCATATTTCTGCCTCCGTAAAGTCTGGGGATGGATCTAGGGATGCAGCGTGTGGCAGCGCTCCTCCCGAGCAGAGCGATGGCTCAGCCCTGCACAAAGCTGATGATGTAATGTGTGCTGTGGAGCCACGCTGTCACCCGCTTGCGTGCCGCTCAAGCTGTGCTGCACTGCTTCCCTACCACCCAGCCCAACCATCGCTCCGTTTTGCCTCAGCAGAGCAATCACTCGTTTGCTTTCCTTGCTTTCCATTGTCTTAAACCTGGATTTTTAATGAAAACAGCCTGTAGGTTAAGAATATGCACACACCTGTCCAGAGTAATTCATGCTATAATTTCTAACGGAATCCTTGAGCAAACGAGATGGGTATTGGACATCTCTTTTGGCATTTCATGCTCATCTTGCTCTCCCTTTTAAAAGCAGGCAGGGAAGGAGACAGGTTGCTGTTAGCAACCACTCGCATATTAAAAGTGAAATACCCAAGCTTTAATTCCCTGTGGACTCCTGATCACTATTCCTTTTTTTAAAGAATTGGTTCATTCTAACCAGTAGCATATGTTAATCAGTGTGTTAAATAAAATTGGCTAGGTAAGAAGATAAAAGAGAGCAGGGAGAAGCTCTGATGTAAAACTTTATTTGTCCCCCTCTAAATGTTTCTAACAGGCACACGTCTGAAGCTAAGGGCTGTGTAAAACAAGCTCTGGTTGATTCTTTTTCTCTGTTGTTTGACTCCATGTGCACTTGACTGTTTTTACAATGTAAGATGAACAAAAGTATCTTCCTCTTCCTCCTCACGTTGATCTGTTGTATGTGCACTGTAATGTAGCAGAGAAGCTTGGACTCATCCTGCATTTCCTGTGTCTCGGTGCTCTTGGAGCTCAGGCTCCTTACAGCTGCAAACTAATAAAATGGGAATTTGAAGGAATGAGCGCCGTGCACAAATCCAGTTATTTGACATACATCTTGTTGCAAACTGCTAGTTCTGCCACAGAAGGAATATAAAATGAAGTGGAAAAAAAAGGAAAGTGGGAGGGAAGGAGTATCCGACAAAAACCGGATGTTTAAGTACTAATGTCTCCAAGTATGAATGTAACCTAGTCTAATTTTTGCGTATAAATCTCCTAAGGTGACAAAAGTGTTGAGAAAATGGGTGCGTATTGAAAAAAAAAAAGGTGGAGAAAAGGAAAAAAAAATAAAGCAGTAAATGCCTAATTTTGTAGACTATGAATGGTAGTAAGCCCAAAAGCAATATTTTGTGGTATAAAAAGGAATTTCTTTTGAAGAATATGCAGTCTGTTTTTTGGTATATTTGATTGATTTCAGGACTGATGGAAATAGCTCTTCCCATTGTTACTCAGGATAAAACAATGCAGGCCAATTTTCAATCTGTTTTAACTTGCTTATTTTTACTGCCCTTGCTGCAGTCTTCATCAATTTCAGTGTGGAAAGAGATTTCTCCAGATGGTGGTTTGGAACAAGAGCCAAAGGACATGATCTAAAATGTTATGTTCCAGCTGTTGCTGCGCAGAATTTAGAAGATACTGCCTCTCACTTGATCTGTGTTTTTTGAACAGAAAAAGAAGTAAAAGTGCTTATAGACTTGTTGCTAAAATAACTGCATGTTAAACCAATCTTTTATAGGAGGCTGGGTACCCTTCTGATAGCCCTGACAATGTAGACCCCTTCAGCCATGAGTGTCTGTATAGCAAACATCAACAGGGAAAGTATCTGACTGCAGTGAGAGCAGTGTGCTGCTGCTGTATTTGAATACCACTACAAAAAGGTTTGCCACCTCAGCAGGGCAGTGAATTAGAGTATTGCAACACTTACAGATGGATGAGCAGTTCCCACCAAAACAAATGGACTCACAACAACATTGGTAGGGCAGCAGGAACAGATTGAACATCCCAAATGGATAGATAAATTTAAGAGCACAGTTCCCCTCACTTCAAAGAAGGGAAACTGGTCAGATTTTGATCATCTTATCGTAAGTTTCAGTTGAAAAAGGGATGTTTGTACTTCTGGCTTGCACATTTCATAGGATCAAAGGGGAATTCAGATTGGAAAGGACTTCACTACAAAATATAGATAACTCTAAGGTTCCTGTTACTTGATTAAAAGGAGACTGCAGATTTTTAACAGTGATTTAGGATTTGGAGTTTTCCTCAGCTTTCATTCTTAAGGCAGCTCTTCAACAAGTTTTGCAGTACACACCTGAGGTAGCTTGTTTTCCAGTAATTGCTCTTTGTAAACTGAGGAATAGATGAGTATGTAAGCTGTCACTAAAAGGATGGTCACTGCATCGGTGAACTTGATCTTGCTTGAGTATTTACTGAAAACTACGCTAGTAGCCTTTTCTTGTCCCTCATCCCTTTGTATGTCACTGTGCTCCCCCCCATAACATACAGTCAGGAGAGGTGCGTCCTGGTGTCAGGATATACCACAGAGCTGTTAAAAATAAGTAAGAGAGAACATCCTACACTTAGCAAAAATGCCAAAAAAAAAAAAATGCAAGTGGCTTAAAGAGCTAGTAACCTTCTAATGAATCTCATTTTCTTACTTCAAGGGAATTTCTCAGCTGTACGCTTCTGTGACGCCCTGGTTGCCATGTGGTAGCGCTGCATACCAGCTCGGTACTGATGTGGTGCAATTCCCCACAGCGTGTATGGAGAGCGCATATGGTGCAAAACAGAATGGGAAGGGGGGGGGTCATTCTGTGAGCTGTTGTGATTAAAGTGAGGGTTTGAAGGTGTTAATGTTTTCTGATTTCGAGCCTGGCCAGAGCTGAAGGGTGTCAAAAGTGTACTTGTGTCATACTCCTTGGCATTGCCTTAAATTCAGGACTGGGTTCTTAACATCAAATTAATAGCTGTTAGCTACAATAAATTGCTTAAGATCATTACTATGGCTGCTGGAAAAACACTGAAATCATGCCCCTCTGGTTACATGCCTCTAAGCTGTGTCCTTGTTGGAATCACCTGGAGGGTTTAGAATCTGGACCAAGAAAAAGTGAATGAATAAATGATGAATGCCAAGGTTACTAATGTTGCCCAGCAGATCTGTATGTCATTTAAAAAAACCTGCTGATAGTTCCTCATTTGCTCCTAAAAAGAAAGATATATGGTCTTAAAGATGCCATGACAGGCATACCTAAAATTTAGTGTTTGCGAGATAAAATGCCTTTGTACCATTTGAAACTGGTCATCTGCAAGCTCATGAAGCTACAGAGAAGAAAAAAAAACTGCAGTCCTTGCTGTAATTTTCCTGAAATCTCTTGCTTTGTTGCAATGTGGAAGATGGTGTGAGATTGCCGAGCAGCACTGAATATAGGCAATGTCTATAACAGGAAGCGATAACAGTGCAGTTGGTGAATTGACAGCTCTGATTGCTCTATGAATCCTTTACTTGCGTACAAAAGTATGAATTCATAGTTAAGCCTACCATAAAATTGAGATTGGCACTTAAAATACTTGAGTTAAAATCAAGAAAAGCTACCAGTAATCCCATACATGCACTAACTTTAGTTAGCTTTTGCTTCCCTTTGCCAACCTTTTGGGCTGTATTCTCTATTAGTGCAGGTTTTTTAAATTTTCTGCTTTGTGAAACTTCAGTTTTCTTTCTTACCTTTACTTCAGTAGCCCGATTTCATTTGTAAACCCAAGAACTTCTGGAGTTCACAATCATTTCTTACAAATTGATCGAAGGAAAGAGTAAAATGGTTTTACTGACTTAATCTGTACTGGTTTCTGTCTAACTACAGAGTAGGGATGTAAAAGGCTGCTTGCGAATCTCCTCCTATCTTGCTTAAAATTGTTTTTCATGGTGTATATAGCATATTTAGAAATTTGCTCACTGTCCTATTTGAAAAACTTTCCATGGCAAAATACGAGAATAGGTACCTGCTCTGTGCTCTCTTTATCCTTCTGGACACTTGAAAAACATGGGAGGTGGTGTATAAATTAAATTGCAGCAGAGGTTTTTCATACACAGTTGTTAACTGATAAGAAAGTTGAACAAACCAATGGATTTCCAGGATTTAAAGTCAATGTCATCATCTTGTGATATGGGAAGGAAAAAAGGCAAATAATGAAGCCTTTATCAGTCTAATAATGCACAGATTTTATTATACTTGAGCTTCTTTATTCCTTCTCTTTTGTTTTGGGTTTTTTTGCCTTTTTACTTAATTAACTAGAAAGTAGTTTCTCTTGAAATGTAACTAGGATGGCTTTGCTATTGAAGGGAGGAATAGTTCAGATTTCAGAGTCATGTAGTTGGTATCATTCATGCTGTGAAACAGAAGAAATGCTAAAGACTGCAACATCTTGGATTCTTTTTGCTTAAATGCTGACTAGCTGAGGTTTTGAGATTGTCTGTTCCAAGGGGAAGCTTAATCAACACAAAGGGACCAGTGGATGCAAGGAGTTGTGCAGAGCTGTTTACAGTTCCTGCTGCCTTACCTAGATGCAGGAAGGTGCTGCTTGGCTAGAAAATGGTCTCATCCCCACCCACAGAAGTTGTTTTATCTCTCCTCTTCTAGCAAATAGTTCTTTCTACTTATGACTAACTTAAATCAATCTGATGATTACCCAACTCCCTAATTACCTGAACTGTGGCTTTAATGTAGCAGTTCTGAGTGTGGCTATCACAGTTTCTATGTGGGGTTTTTTTTTTCCCCTTCCTGTAGAATATAGCATAGTGTATGAATTTTTGAGCAGAAGCATATCAGAGCAGGTCCTTTGAAGTGATGAGAGTACTCTGTTGGAAAATAACTCACTGAAAGAGGTTTCTGCAGTTTGGGATGGGATAGCTGTCAAAGAAGAGGTGGGGATTAGAAGGCTGGTGCTGGAGGAAGCAGCCTGGCAGATAAGGCACTTGCTTACTGTCAATGACACGACTCAGGCAGTCATTCTTCTCAAGTCCAAAGAGAGCCTAAAGCACTGATGTATTCTGGGTTCAGTCTGGCTCTTTTTGTTTGCGCCTGTGAAAAGGTCTTGTTTTCATGTTGCAAGGTGAAAAGCAGTTGTGCTCTTAAAGGTGCAAGTTTTTCAGGATGAGAGCATTCCTTTTTTTGTGCATGTTTGTTCTAGCCTTGTTTCAGAAGCTCAAAGTCAGTTATGTGTGACAGCAATGGATGAGTGCTTTGTCAACCTCCCAGCAAAGAGATGCTCATCTTAGCCTCAATTTCCGAGTCTTTTTGCTGTCTTAATTTCTGCTTCGGTGGTTAGTGTTTGTTGCCATAACTGAACAATACACATCACTGAAAATACCTTCAAAGTAACAAAGAGTTCTGTGTTCCTGGGGTAGCAGTGCTTCCTTGGGAAAGCTGTTTCCAGTGTTGTTTTGTATTGCAGTTGTGTAATCAAGTTATTAACTTAAAAGATGCATTTAAGGCAATTTTGTCTGCTCACTTAGTGTGGCTGAGTAGTTACTGATCATTGCAGTCCAAAATGATTAAGAGTTACCTTATTTCCTGTGCCTGAAGGATGCCTCAGCCTTAGACTAATACAGCATTTGCCTTGGATGCTTGAACTACCATACATGGTACCCAGTTTCTGTTACTGCTCTAAAGGTGACTTGTTCACCATATTTCAGTGCCTGTGGGAAGTTTCAGAAAGTTGGGTAGCCAAGGGAGCACTAGAAGTAAAGGAATGCTCTGATTTCAAGGCAAAAGGAGGCTCTTTTATACTGGGTTACTCTCTGGCCTCTAGCGCAGATGGGCGTGCAGCTCTGCAGCCAGGTTTTCGCCATGGGTTTTGACGACACTTGCAGCCCAGTCGAGAGGGGGCTGTCTTGGCCATTTGGATAAAGGGCCCTCAGAAACCCAGGGGCAATACCTCTCCCCAAGAATGCTTCTTTTTGTGGGTCTTTTAACCTGGATAAATTAATATATTGCAGCAAAATGTTAGTTTTGTACACCATGAGAAAAAGGATTTGTATAATGTAATTTGTTAAATTTGGCTGGCTGATGGTGTCTTCTGGCTTTGAAGTTGTGGGGGCAAAGAGGAGGTGGTGTGTTTGTGGGAAAGACTTCTTTGTTTTCTGGTACAGATATCTGTATAAAAAGTTCACGTGGCTTTCTTTTGCTTCTTTCTCGTTTTCATGTTTTAAAGATCTTTAGTCATGTAACAGAACATTTCGGTAACTACTCTGTGATAACAGACGCTTCTAGTAGAAGGCTGTATGTAACTCAGGGGATTGTGTAATCCTGAAAGCTTCATGGGGCAGGGAGAAGCCCTCTTAAATTGAAATGGACTACTTAGTCATGTGTTACTTAATCTACTGAAGTTGAATATTAATTAGCATAATGTGATCTTTCCTCTTGACTGGTAGTTAGGGAAAAGTGTCTGTATGATGTATGAGACAACAGAAGGGCATATACTACCTATTAACAATGTGAAACTGTAAAATGAGTATTCCTTTAATAGGTATTGAAAATACCAAGGGTGGTTTTCCTGGTTAAGACTAAAATTGTCTTTAAAAGATACTAAAGTAGGATTTATTATTACCCCCCACGTTTTTCAAATAAAAATGCTTTATTAGGTGAGCTGGATAGTGAAAGGAACAGCACAAATATGTGCCATATAGGCACACACGTCGTGCTTTGAAAAGAGAAGCGTGTGCCATGGGAATGAAAACCCATTTGAACTCTGTGCTTGCCAAGCTGCGCTGTGCAGGCTTGGGTTGTGCTCCTCCATTGAGCTCACCCCACCGGGAGCAGGTCTGCCGCCGGCACCTCTGCTGGCTCCATCGCTGCCGCTGTGGTGGGTGCCGGGCTGCGGGCACTGCCGCAGCACCGCGGCGCAGGAGCTGCAGCCGGCCGGCCGGGAAAGGATGACATCACCCTCAGGAACATGTGATGCAGCCGGCTGGCGCGGAGGTTGCGAGCTGTGTAGGGAGAGATTGGTGCAGATATTTATGGCATTTCATTTGAGTGCGGCAAATGCCTTTTAATTTATTTTAAAATGAAATCCTCATAGTAGCAAATGTTCTGTGGTGTAAAGGCTTTAAAAAGGGAGGGGAGGACCCACCCCAAGCCCTTAAAACCTGCTTTATTGCTGCTTTTTGTGTTATTATTGCTCTGTTGGAGAGAAAAAATACGGTAGTTTCTTGCTGTATTCACCCTCTTTGCTCCCCAGCATTCTTTCATCAATTGTAATCCCCACAGTCTTTTCAGTTAAGCTTTAACACTGCAGAACTGGAATGAAAATAGGCTGTTTAGAGCAGCAGGAATATGATAATCCGAGGCAGTCAGCCTTAAGGATATGCAGATCCCAGAACATGAGCCAAGCCCTAACGTATTTGCTAGGGTGTTTACCTTGAGCAGCCCCTTAATAGTCAAAGAAATATTAGCTAAATATTTCTCGCTTCTTATATGCCACAGGCAAAGTAGAATGTGCAGCTACTGCACATCATCTGAGGTGAAATAGTTTAAAGGCTTAGAAATCTGAGCAAGCAAGTTGTGGTAACACCAGTGTCTTGGGTAATTTTGTGCTAAGATAGACGGCAAAGAACAGCACTAGTTTCTGCATGCTTTTTAGGTGAGGAGAAAGTGTTTTCTACCTCTAAATTTACTGTAAAGAAAAGGAGTTGCCATGGTTGATATGAAAGCTGAGCATGCTAAATTGGCTTTAAGCTTAGGGTGGCTCAAAGCACATTAAAAGAAGTTTAACTCTAGAAATGTGCCTATATGCGGACAACTGAAGCCCAAGTATTTCAAGGTGGAAAAAGGTATTTGCTGCCTTTTGAGATGAGTTCTTTAAGCCCAAGGTTTTTGTTAAAATCTTGTTTAAGCTTTAGTCCATACTAAATGAAAACTTAGTAGGAACAAAACTGTAGGCAGTTTAAGTAAAAGATTGATAACCCATAGCCAGTACTCCAAAGGAAGGAATAATACAAGACATTCCTTTGGGAGCTGTCTTAGGCTCCTGTCTGAGAAATAGCTGTGTACCTCCAGTGTTTTATCAGTCTGGAGTTGCTGTGTAATTGCAAAATCTTGTCCATCGTGTAGAAACACTCTATGCAGCATGCTTATCCAAGGAACCAGTTTTCCTGGTCAATCCTTCTGAGAACATGTATCAAATTTTGGGTTTGTTTTTGCTTTATGGTGTTCATGGAAAAGCAGGGAACTGATCAATGCCTGGAAGATGATTTGTTGTTTTCTTTTGTTTGCTGGCTGTGTGTGCTGAGACAATGTCCTGGTCAAACACTTCAGTTACAGTGAACTGGAGGCACCCATTGCTGACAGATATTTATCTAAATGCATTTTTTAAAAATCCCTAGTCATAGGTAATCCATAGTCTTCCACAGACAAACCCCTGTGCTGCTTCACAGTTCTCTCCTTTACAAAACTTCCTACTGCTTCAAGTAAACCTCTCACTGTAATTCTAGCCAGCTGACTTTTGCCACCACTGGACTTTGTGTTTTGAGGGTTTCTGCTGTCTCCCCTCAGTTCTTTAGACTAAACAGTGTCATGTGGTTTAGTCCTTCCTCATAGCTCATGACATGTAAACACCTGGCCATCTTTGTCTCTTGAGTGCTCTGGTTTATGTGTCCTGGGTCTGTTTTGAAGGGTAGTGCCCATAACTAGATATTGCAGTGGCTCAGAAGTCTCAGTATTACTGTCTGGAATAGAAAACCTGTGATGTAATTTAAATGTATAAATCTTGCTTATATTACTTGATGACACCTTGAGGTTTTAGCTGTGAAGTGCACAGCTCTTTTCTTAAAGCTCAGAGCCTGAAACAAAAGGGTATGAAACGTTTGGGTATTTTTGAGGAGGAAAACAAATGATGGCCTCCCTGCTGGACATCAGTGGCAGCTTCTGCTGCCATCTCTAGAGGCACAGAGGAGGAACAATATATTTTAGACAACACTACCACATATACACAGAGCTCAGTCTTGCAAGGTTTTGCTGAAACTACAAATACTTAAGAAGCTTATTTTACCTGCTAAATAGCTCAAACTGTTGCTTTTAAGGAACACAACTACTGTTTTGTAGCAAGCTATTTGGGCTGTCTTACTTAACAGCAAGCACTTCTGGGCTTCAGCAGTGATAGAGAAGTAAGCACTTCCCTCTTACCCTTCTTACAGAAGTACTGTGTTCAGAAATGAGATTAAAAAACCCCCACATGAATCCGAAGAGAGTGGGAAGGATCATAGAATTAGTTGAAGTGTGGGTACAAAACCACCCAATTTTTGCAATATGAACAAGATGCACCTAAAGGGCCATATTGTACAGGTCAATATGGAATGTAAGGAATATAAAATGCTCCCTAAATCTCCCTTATTAAAGAAGGCAGAAGTTTAGAATCTGGCCACAGAAATGTAATGGAAGTAGAGAGGAGGGGCAAGCTGGTGGTGTGCTGCTTTGCAACACCTGACTGTAATCACTCACCTTGGGGACACTTTCAGATGCCATGGGTGTATAGAGTTGACATGAGAAAATGTGCTCTCTGTTACAAAATGCTGCTCCAGTCAGGCCACAGAAAAGACACAGTTGAGAGCTCTCAACACAGAGTTGAGAGCCTCCCAATTCTGCTTACAAAAGTGACGTGAGGAAAGTTGCATGTAAACGTTGGGGTTTTTGGTGGGTCTTTTCATGTAGTGCTTTTTTTGGGAGGCCTGGAAATTTGAGGGGGTTTTGGTTGTGTTTTGTTTTGTTAGGTTTTGGGTTGGGGTTTTTTGACTGGTAATTGTTCTAAAGGTACCTACTCTTATTAGCTTGATACTGCTAGTCTCTGATGGAACATAAAGTGAAAGCGAAATTTGGAATGTCTAAAAACAACAGGATCCAGCTGATAGTTTTTATTTACTGATTGAAAAGGCTAATTCCAGTATCCTGTTTTCTACTAAGGTCGTCTAACAGACCATGCTATTCGTGTTAAGCTAGTCAAAGCAATGAGTTGTTCATTAATATATTTTAAAAGTTTAGTTTTCTTTTTTTCAAACTTTTACTGTGAGAGTATCTTAATTGCTGTAATCATAACATTCAGATTGTATTCCAAAGGTAAATATTTTACAGTGCGTTCATTAAATGTAGAAGCTGGGCTTGTCTGAATTTTTGACTAATTATCTTGTCTTTTCCTTTTTTCAGGGTTTCGCAAAAATGATGAAATGAAGGCTATGGAAGTATTGCCAATTCTAAAGGAAAAAGTTGCATACCTTTCAGGTAAAGTTATTTTCTTATGCTGTGGAATGCATGACTGTTGCTAGTCACATGTAAAATGGTATTTTAAGTACTTTTAAATATCAGTACAAATGTCATGGACGGCTAGGGTAGCACCTATTCCAGTTGGATATCTCAAACATAACATGAGCGCTGTGAAAGGGTGTGTAATAAAGAAGATATGTATTTTGTTGAATGTGGAACGTACTGCTTGTTGTCGTCCTGGTCATGTCGTGTCCCCCCTGCATATCCAACAGCATTATTTAGAAGAACCTAGAACAACCTGCCATACCATAGTCATATTCCTTCTCTTATTTCTGCTTTATAGAGATGGCTTTGTTACTGGCCTGTCTGAAGCACTGGAGAAATATCTCTGTTGCAGAGGTCAAATTTCAGTGCATATCTTCTAAAGCATATTTACTATCTTCATGGTGAAATGAGTTACCATCTAGTTTTAGCTATCTCCAGCATATACCTTGAAGTTGGTTACTTGATGAGGAATAGCAGAGGATTTAAAAATGGGGTTTAGATGAATGAATATAGTAACATATTCTGTAACTTGCTAAGTTACTTTACTTGATGGAATGATGGCTGCGGTGCTTGTTCTTGTGAACTACATTTTGTTGTGACTTTCTGAAGTCAGTACTTCCAAATATATTGGGATTAAACATAATTCTCTTTGCCATAATATTAGTGTCAAATGATTTAGAGGACAGGCTCATACTTGAAACGGGTTTTTTTGATAAATAATTTGTCAAGAACTCCAAAAATAAAGCTCTTATCTGTAAATATTAAAACATACAAAATGATCCCTGAAATTGCGCTCCTTAGAGATTTGCTGTGCATGGATGCTGATGCTTGCAAGTACAGTATGTGGTTCACAGTACTTCATCCTGTGCACTCTGCTGAGTCAAACAGAGGTGAAAAGCAAAAAAAGATGTTTTGTTTTGTTTTTTAAAGGTCCTGGCAACTGTAATGAATGACGTAACAACTGCCTAGAGCAAATTTCCCTGGTGGTGTAGGAACTCCTGATTCTTCTGCTTATGAATTGTAGTGCTGATGAAGGCTTGCCTTCATATAACCATGAAGTACGAATGGAATCTTGGATGCAATTTTTTTATTAAGTTAAAACTGAAGTCTGTTGAAGTACAGATACTCTGACATCTCTACGCATACTTATATGAGGAGAGCATTCTCTTGCAAGCTGCAATTATCTTGGTTTCATATGAGGAAATGCCACTTGAAAAGTTGTCCTGCTTTTCAAACATCCCACCGTTTAGCTTTACCTAAGCCCTTTGAAACTAGGTAAAAAGGCAGTTGCTGAAAAAACTGCGCTACTTGGCCTGTTGGATTTTGGTGCCATTTGGAGACCATTGACAAGACTGGTGTTAGTGATGTGCACTAGACAGAAGTGATTCATGTTGGATGACTCATGTGAGTTGATCAGCTATCCATATGACACATCTTGGCATAAATAGAATATCTCAGTACTCTGGGGGGGTTACAGAAAAAGAAAGGAGTAAAAATGGAAGTCTTACTAATGAGAGTAGTAGCTTCATATGTTTTTGTTAAACCAAGACAAATAGGGGGTTGTGTTGGATAAAGTATTGTGAGACAGGAAATTCCCACCTGATGCCTCATACATTGTTGCTTTTAACATTCCTGGTTGTGTATGACACAGGAGCATCAGGAACAAAGGAAATGAGAGTTATTTATTGAAAAAGACCTAAAAAAGCATTCAGCATAGCTGATTGGGAAAAAAAAAACCCCCAAAAACCAACACAGGTCTTAAGGACTTTTTTACTCAATATTTACAATTTTGGTATCTGGTTTAAGACATTCTTTTTACCAAAAATCTTTGGTAAAAAAACCAAACAAGGCTGTGTTGATTTCTTCATGACTTATCTAGACCTGAAATTTGTGCAACAGATTTAGTCTCCAATGTACAGAAATTTCAGAATATGATTTATCAGAAATTTAAGCACCATACTTTAAGAATGGGTTTTGTCTGTAGTGCATGTGGAACTGGGAGCCAACTGAAGTGGCATCCAAAATGACATAAAAAATGTGGGTTTCTTTCCTGTGCCATGTTTGAGAACTGCATGATACAGGAGTTGTTGTATGGAAAAGGCCTGGAGACTGATCTGAGGTGACCGCATGTAACGAGGCATTTGTTTAAAATGCTTAGTGTTAAAGACAATTCATATCATGCTGTTCCCTGCTAGCTGCAGCTTTTTAAAGAAGAATTTTCACCCTGAGCAGTAAAGCACTTTTTTCTGGAGGGGTTGGAAACAGTAGCATTTACCAGTCAAAATGTAAGTTTTAAAGATCTGTAGCTGATGACCTGCAGCGCGCTGAGGACAGCGTAAAGGGCTGCAGCAGACTTTCAGCTAAGCTTGGTAGCTTTGGAGCCCATTGATTGCTCTGGAGCTGAGCAGAGGCCTGGGCTGTTGGACTCTCAGTCCTGTCATTTATCCTTCCTCTCTCTTGTGGCTTTTGTCTTCTTTTTATCCTGTCACTTGCTATATAAAAATAATCAAAGCTCTCTGCTTGGCAGTTGGGACAGGATGGTCAAGACCAGACTTACCGCTCTCCATTTAGAATGAGACAACTCAGTTGTTTTTATTCTCATGTCCCTCTTAAGAGGGTCATGGAAGGTGACCCTCTTAAGAATGTTAAGAAGAATATTAATTTCCTTTAAAGTTTAGGTTTCTGGCATTGCAGCTTGATAGAAATTCAAAGCTGCTTTTGCCTCTTCTGAGTTTCATTCGGTGCCTCATGGGCAATGTGTCCGGTGCAGACAAATCCCTGGAGACCTTGATAGCTAGGCTTAGTGTCTCTAGCAAGTACATGCAGAATGTGTTGGGGAGGATAGCGATGAATTTTTGAGTGCCTGGTTTTATTAATTTGCTTTTGGCCTTCCTTTCTAAGGGTTTTTGGTTTGGTTTGGTTTTGTGTTTGTTTTTTTGGGGGGGTTGTTTTTTTGTTTGTTTTTGTTTTTCTTATTCTTTGTTTAGTAATACCGATTTGCAATGAGAAATCATTCAGGACAGAGGATACTGTTTTTCTGAGTTTCCATGGAACAGGAGAAAACAGTTACACATCTGTGGTTGAGAACACGTATGGGAAATTTATCTTGTAAGAATGTGTCTGTATTGTAATACAGGTGTTGATAAAGACAGCTTAATGACTTGAATTTAGCATTTAGTAATAGTAACATTTTGTGGTCACTAGAAGGTACTGGATATAAAATAGCATTTTACTGTTCAGCTACACCAAGTTAAACAGTAATGAGGTTGAACAGTTCTGTGCAGTTTAATGAATGAGGCGAGTACATTTAAGTGAAACTGCTCAAAGCCAGGTTTTCTGCCTTGCATATTAAGTGGATTCAGAATTTCCTGCATTGGTAACAAAATTAAAAACTATAACTGACAATTCAGAATCTGCATATCAGAACAGTATAAAAATTATAAATTAAACGCTCAAGTAGTATCCATCTACTCACCTGGTATATGCATTGGGTGTGAAATACTATATGCCTAAACTCTGTGCTAGTAGTGAAGTTAATCATAGAATCGTTTAGGTTGGAAAAGACCTTTAGGATCATTGAGTCCAATTGTTAACCCAGCATTGTCAAGTCCACCACTAAACCATGTCCCTAGGCACCACAACTACACATCATCTAAATAGCTCCAGGGATGGTGACTCCACCACTTCCCTGGGCAGCCTGTTCCAGTGCTTGACAACCCTTTTGGTGAAGACATTTTTCCTCATATTCTGCTGGTGACATCCGGCTCAGCCAGGTGTTGATCAGATGGCTCTTCCTGCTTCTTCCCTTATTATTCCCTCTAACTGGGAGGATAGAAGAGAACACTGCTTATGCTCCTTTAACCAGTCATCCCAAGGCCATGAAGTCTGTCTTGATTGCCCTCAGACTTCTTGTTACAACTTCATCGCTGCCCAACTGAAAGATCAGTAATGGGTAATAATCTGAGGGCTGCACCAGATTAGGACGCTTTCTCCTCACATCTTTAACTTGAGGCCCAGGGAGGCAGCACACTTCCTGAGGAAGTGGGTCTGATCTGCATAAGGGGCTTTCTGTTCCCTTCAGGAGGGAGTCTCCTATGACCGTGACCTATCTTTTTCTCTTTATGGTCCTCATTACTGTTCAGTTCCACTTGCAAAGGCACATACCTATCATGCAAGGGCACCTGGGCAGGTGGGGCAGTCACAGAAGAGATGCATCTGCTGCTCTGGGAAGGAACTTGTTGCCATCACCCCCCATCCCTTCAGTCACTGTATTCAGCCAGGCAGAGAGATGGTGGGGTATCATCTGTATCACGCATCCTATCTTCCTGTGGGCCTGGCCAGGAATGGTAGGGTAGCATTCCAGTAGTCTCTCTCTTGGACTCCCTGACACTCCTCAACCTTCTCTCCTTCTCCCGGAGCTCTGTCACAAAGCAGAGGAGCTCCTCTACCTGGGCGCATGTCCCAGAGTTGTGCTCACTGTTGCTGTACTGGCACCGGAGCAGGGCACAACCTGCAGCTGGACACCTGCAGGTGGGAGCGTGTTCTCAGTGGAGCTCTGTCTGGGCTCCTGCATTAGTTGTGGTGGGTGCTGAGTATCCTCTAAATGCTTGCCTACAAAGTAGTGTAACTTTGTATTTAAATTTAATCTGTACAATTGCTGATTCAAAAGTTAAATACATAACAAAGCACCATTGCTGGAGATATCACACTGCCAGTCAAACTTGAATGTGACTATAATGTCTAAGTGTAATGCTGTGGTATTCTTTGTTTAGATTTTTGTTTGACAGGTACTTCCTCATTGTAGGAATTGGTGACAATATGCTGATTGATACTCCCAAAATTCAATTTTAAGATGGTCTCTAAGTGATAGTGTTGGTATTTAACTTGATATCACTTCTTTAAGTGGATATTAATGATACAGTGTAGGACTTAGGTTTTCCAGAAGTATTCTGAAGACTAGATTTGCAAACAAGAATGGTGTTATGCTGTGGGGTCTTTTAACATGTTCAATTTTGCAGGTGGCAGAGATAAGCGTGGAGGTCCCATTCTAACATTTCCAGCTCGTAGTAACCATGATAGAATACGGCAAGAAGACCTTAGAAGACTAATTTCATACCTAGCGTGTATTCCTAGGTAAGTGATAGTCTGATAAGCTCTGAAGCTATAAAACAAAACAAATGGATTATGTTGCAGTACATCCACAAGCTAGAAGACTGAATTGGTTCAGTCTTCTGTGCTGAAGACTGCGGATAAAACTCAAAGGCTTCCAGTACATCAATAATTAGAAACACGCTGGTCATCATTCACAATATGCCTTGTATGGGGTGAGGTCAGCACAAGATTCCTAGCTGTTTTTTTGTATTAGGTAAGTTACAGTGTCCTGATACAGCACAAGAATAATCAGGAGAGAGATATGTAAAGTTGCTTGTACAAGTCTCAGATAAACCTGTGGAGAGATCACTGAAAGTAGTGATACCATTGTATTATCAACAATTTAAGCTATGAATTACAATGTGCTATTTAAAGAAATAGCAGAAGTCAAATCCAGTGCTAGTGCATGTGTACATATACACCCCCATATATATATAAAATTACATATAGCTTTTTTAAAAAGTTATGTATTTTGTATTTTATATATATATGTAAAAAAGTTTGTTCACACAGAACTTTGTTCCTAGTAGTAAATGAAGGAGGGATAAAAATGGTTGTAAACACCTTACTTCAGGTCCATTTTAGAATCTGCCAGCGTTTGGTGCAGACTGGAGCAATGCTGACTGTGCTTGAATTATGTTTGCCTGTGACCTCAAGGACACTCAGGCAAACCTCAAGGAGCAGTTGTCACTATAATTGAAAAAAATCCCATGGGCAAGATCCCTGAATGCAGTATCTTCTGTGTTTCTTTTATGTTTTAATCTATAGACAATCTCCTTTGCACTCGATGTAGTCAGAGGTCAGTTTCAGACTGTCAAAAGTGTTTCTATTAAAATAACTTCCTGTTGATAGTGTGTATGGCCTTCCTTAAGAGCAATTATTGGTAATTAAATTATTCTAGTCTTTATTTCACTTTGAAGTGTAGGAGTGTTTAGTACTTAGGCGTGAGATTTTTATTTCTAAAGTAATTTGACATCACATTTGAATGTTTGAGATGTAAATAACAAATATGCCCAAGAGAGTTTTCGAGACATAATCTGGCAAAGTACAGTGGTCCTCTGGCAAAAAGATGTATATTTGTTTAGCATCAATAGATTTAAAATGGAAAGAAAGTTAGTGCAGGCTTTATATCCCTGCAAGCATGGCAAAGCTTTTAGAATAAAGGGAGCTTTTTTAAAAGCAAGACTTGTTTTCATACAGTTTTAGGGACTGATCATGCACATCTTGCTAATTAAGAAGGCCCAACTGGTACAAATAGCCCCAAACATTTAGTCTGTTAATTATTTTGGTCAATAGTTATTGCAGTACTGTTACTCTATGTAGCTGCAGTTTCAGAGGTATGAGTTTGGCAAGAGATCTGGACACTTAAGGTGATTTCAGTCTCACAATTTTACTAATTTAACAATGTATCTGATTTAAAAATATTGCTAAACTCAAGTCATCAGTGTTGAGCGGACCAGGTATTAGCGTAGTTCAGGTTTACCTAACAGATGACCTTGGCTGACTAAAGCCTCTTAGAACTCTTTTTGTGATCGTTGGCCAAAAGGGATTCATCTTTTGTCAGATGATGGGGCCACATGATGGGAGGACACATCTACGTTGTACCACATGATGGAGGCCAGTCCATTTTCTATATCCTAGTAGATGTATGCATCATGTGAATTAGTGGCAGGCGCTCCTCATCACTCAATGCTCAGTTTGCATGGTAGGATAGGGATGGGCTGAGCAGCACTCGTGTAATAGCATGCAGGCTTCAGTAACGGGTGTATCTTTAAAACAGTAGTTGTTTTTGTCCTTTACCTGTGAGGCTGTTAGAAAACATTTTTACCATGGTGAGAAAATCAGATGTTGTAGTCTAAATGTATTCCAAGCTAGTCAGTGTATTTTTTGCTACCATTGCCATTTCTGGCATTCCTGTGGCGGGCGGGACAGCCAACATTTATCTTGATAAACTCTTTTTTTTTAGAATGGTGGTGATTTTTTATTGTTGTTTCGGGTTTTTTTGTTTGTTTAGTGGGTTTTTTTGTTTGTTTTTTTAAAGTTTGTTTTTTAAACTTGAAAAGAAATCCTCTTCTAAGAAATCTGTATTATCACTTCTTTTAGAAGCTTTTCTGCTTTCCTGTATCAACCATAACTCAGGTTTCTATAGTGTGGCCAATGAGATTGCGTAAAGTATGCCAGTGAAGCTTCCTGCATTTTGGACACTGTGAAAACCTCACCACGTGAACTCCACAATTGCATTTATATTAGTCACATCCCTGAAAATGACTCATGTACTCAAACAATGGACATTCAGTCCTTTTTGATAGTCCATTGGCTATGATGCATTGGTTTTGAACTACTTTCCTTTCTATCTTAACAAGGTCACGTAGCAAATTCCACTGGAACAGAACAAAAATTTCTGGTGTTGGTGGTGATTGATACTTTTGATCAGCGGCAAGCACTAGGTGTACTAAAGGTATTGATGAAAAGAAATTAAATCTGCCATTCTCAGAGAGTTGCCAGAGAATTTGGGTATAAGGTCTGTCAACTTTTGGGCAGCAAAATTGAGCTCAGATTCGTAGAAACAGGTTGATGCGTTTTCTTCACAGCCATAAAATGCTTTCTTACCCATTAACCTTCCACATATTGATCCTGTTACAGAAGGAATTGTCAATAAAGGCTTTTTTCCCATCCACAAACTCTTTAACTCTCAGATAGTAATGGGCTAAGTCGGAGACAGTTTAAAAAAGTCACAGAAGTGGTAGGTAAGAACAGTACGCCATCCTCTGTCTTTTAGAGGATCCCCCTCAGTCATTAAAAAGACATGAATATTGGTCATCAGTAAAATGTGTGTGTTCTGAAGAGTCAACTGTAAATGAATTATATGTTGCTGCTTCAGTAAATTGTGGTTAGTGTGTAAGGTGAAGAGGAAACAAAAATGGAAGGTGAATCATTGTGAATATAAACAATAAAAATGAAAAAAGAGACAAAGACAGATTATCAAATCAGCAACAGGTGTGAAGCTATCACCTACAAGGAGTTTGGCAGGGGGATGAGAGAAGCTTCCTGAGAAGTACCTGAGATATGTTGTACGTGTCAGCTAGTCAACAGTGGGACCCTAGGGTGTAGCTGAGAAAACCATGTTCATTAGGGAGTGTGGTGCAGTCGAATGCCGTGTTTGAAGTTGTAACACTTGCTTGATAACCTTTTCTTCTTCTTCTGCAGTGAGGAAGTATGTAAACGAGGATTCACCGTCATTGTAGATATGCGTGGGTCAAAATGGGACTCCATAAAGCCTCTGCTGAAGATTTTACAGGAATCCTTTCCATGTTGTATTCATGTTGCACTGATAATCAAGCCAGACAATTTCTGGCAAAAACAGAGGACTAACTTTGGCAGCTCTAAGTTTGAGTTTGAGGTAATTTCCCCTATGGTATACAAAATTACATTGATTTCATGGTTTTAAGTTTGCTCACTACTAATCAGCACCTTGAAAACTCTCAGATAACTTATGTTCTAGATGAGAGGAGGGATACATTAGGCCAGTGATGCTAGAGGAAATGTGGTTTTCTTTATGTACTTAGGCTAAGTAGTTGTGCATGTTGTCATTTATATTCCTTTTCTGAGAGTGAGAAAGATGGAATTAGAGTTTTACCCCTAATGGTAAAAAGTTAGGTTTCATGTTTGTTGTCTTGGTCTGCACTATGGTAATCATATCATCAGCATCCAGAGGAAAGCAGCCAACTGAAACTTGCGGTTATCCTCCTGCTGCTTTACGATACACAAAGTTAAAACTTAATAAGAACAGAAGTCAAAGAGTGATTGCTGTTTTCTCCTTAAGTGTAGTGATGTAAGAGAGAAAGAAAATATTTCTCTCATTTGGGGAAATACCTGCAAGACATGAGACTGGTCAGAATTAATACTTGAAAAGAAGTGTATGAGAGAAGTTATTGAGTGAACTTCATGAGCAAAATGGTCAACTCTTACAAAGAGAAAAACAAAAACTTGAAATAAAATTTTATATTCATTTCAGTAACAGCATTTTTTTATTATTATTATTTTCATTTTTATTTTTTAGACAAATATGGTGTCTCTGGAAGGCCTTACCAAAGTAGTTGATCCTTCTCAGCTAACCCCAGAATTTGATGGCTGTTTGGAGTACAACCATGAGGAGTGGATAGAAATCAGAGTTGCCTTTGAGGACTATATTAGCAATGCAACCCATATGCTGTCCAGACTGGAGGAGCTGCAAGATATACTGTCAAAAAAGGAAATGCCTCAGGACCTGGAAGGTGCTCGCAATATGATAGAGGAGCATTCACAATTAAAAAAGAAAGTCATTAAGGCCCCTATTGAGGACCTTGATGTGGAAGGACAAAAGCTGCTCCAGCGGATACAGAGCAGTGATAGCTTTCCCAAAAAGAACTCTGGGTCAGGGAATGCAGACTTACAGAACCTTTTACCCAAAGTATCCACTATGCTGGACAGGCTGCACTCAACACGGCAGCATCTGCATCAGATGTGGCATGTACGGAAACTGAAATTGGACCAATGTTTTCAGCTCAGGCTATTTGAGCAGGATGCTGAAAAGGTAAGAAATTGGGTGAGGGGAGTATAAATGGGCTCCGCTTGATGGACTTGAAAGAAGTACCAAGGATAACTGCAAATAGTAATTTTAATCTTTAATCACTAGCCTTTTAAATGAGAAATAAAGGATTTCTTGACTGAGAGTGACCGTTACTCTTATGGAGAAAAGGGGATGAGGTAGTAATTCTAAGCTGTAAAGAAGACAGGTAGTTCTCACAGGAGAAAATTTTAACTGGTAGTGACTTAAAAGCTTGTGCTGTGGTAAGTTTTTTGTTCCAGATGGATACTTTTGCATGCATCAAGTGAAGATGAATGCTGTATGCTTTATAAATACAGATGACTAAGGATAACACTGGTCTCCTTTTGAGTGACCCTTGGGATTTTAGTGACAGGCAGTTGACAAAGTCTGAAGAGGCTGACATGAGAAACTGCTTCATTGATGCAGGATTTAAAGTCCCAGGCTAAAAACTGATGTATCTCTCTTGACAGTGCATATGTCATTAACAGGGGACTGAGTGATCTCAGAATGTTTTGGGCTAACCTGTCCCTTCAAATGAGAAAGCCCTTGATTGTCATGGAATTTGAAGAGGAAATGAGGCAGGCAGTGCACTTATAGATGAGCTCAAATAAGATCTATTTTCATCTAGAATGGTTTTGCACTCACATTATTAACTTGTTACCATGGAACAAATAGCTTTAAGGAAGGGTGGGGAGTTTTTCTCTGGGAGAAGTTAACTAGACTATGCAGTGAAGTGTGAGTATGGTCTTTGCCAGATTTCTTAGTGCTTTATGTAAGAATGCCTGAACTGCATGAGACCAAAGGTCTGTGTTAAACCAGTATCCTGCTCTCCAGCAATGCTCATAAGCAGACGCATGGGGTAGAGTAAAAGCAGAGCACATATATATCATACTGCTTTATCCTCCTTCTTCCTCTCTTTTCTTCCCCTGTTCTTTCCCTTACCCTTACCATTTCTGCTCAGGGATTTTCTTTACACTACTCTCCATATTTTCTGCTGTGTTTAAAAAAGAAATAATTTTTAAAAGTAAGTGTTTACTGTATGGGTATAGCTGAAAATAGTAGGGGCGTGTAAAGAGTTGAAAAAAATCTGCTCAAGTGAATTTAGAGTTAGAAGTTGTTTAGAAAATAATAAGACGTTGCGCTTTCAGGTCAAAAATGCTTTTTAGCAACCTTTCAGTCACTTAGTTACTCCTTATTACAGCATGAACAAAAAATATTTTGATGGTGTTTACGTTGTATTGAAAGCTGTGTTCTCCATTTACTCACCTTAAAGTTTCCTACATAGCTTGGACTGAGTCTTTTTTGGAAAATAAAAAAAAAGGTATTAGATGGAGAGAAATAAACATGGTCATTTTGGAGGACTTTCACAACTCTTTGCACAAGAAATCTGGGGTGGATCATAGAATCAACTAGGTTGGAAAAGACCTTTAAGGTCATCAAGTCCAACCATTACCCCAGCACTGCCAAGACCACCACTAAACCGTATCACTGAGGGCCTCATTGTTAAGGAGAGAGACAGGCAAAAAAGGGGCAAGGTGGGAGGGAATCTGATTGGAGTTGTCATGTAAGTAACTGAAGGCAGGAAAGTCAGCCTGCCTAGAGAAATGTGGTCACGGGTAGGACCAGAATCTAGTTTGGATAATGTTTTAACACATCTTCATTGCAGTCTAGATAAGAAATTGAAAATTTTAGGGGTATGCGATCAGCTATCTCAGTTGTCCTGAGATATTAAAACTTGTTGGCTTTTTGTTTTGTTTACAGTCCTTACCATATTGTGCTTTACTTATAATTTGATTTGTCATGTATCTGGGTAGAATAATGGATTCAATGATACTGCTCTGTTAGCCGGCATATTTTTAAGAAATCTTTAAATGAGTACTTATTGCTTATTGCTACCATTTTTTCCTGAACAATCTGTCTCAGATTATCCAGAGAGTAGGAGGGTTTTTGGAACTGAGGTACAGAAAGATTTCAAGACCACTGTGGGGTGCCTGTGTTAAACTTAGGCTTTTTCTGTGTCACTTGGCCTTTGAAAACTTTGTCTGCCAGTGCCACTGTTAACATACTTATGTACCTTTTTTGATGGTCATTGTCAGATAAGGTCTTTCCTAAAGTTTGTTTAAATATTAAATTACTTTTTATTTAATCTTAAATCTATCGGGAAGAAGGTAATGTGTAACTCTGTGCTCAAGTATAGTTTTTGAAATTTGTTCAGCAATGGAAAAGCTGTTTTCAAATCTGCTGTAAAGTTATGAACTAAAATTACTAAACTTGCTGCTGAAGTACTTAATCAGCAAGAACGAATTTATATTTAATTTCCATGAGTTGCCATTTCCATTGTAAATTACTAAGCTGCTGACATCAACAAATGCTGACACTAGAGAACATATAAGCTTGGTAACTCAGGGCTGTGCTCCAAGCCTGTTTGTTTACTATGACTTCTTAGTAGTAATGAAGTTTATGTCTTTATGATTATGAATTTAGTGTAGCTTGTTGAGATAAACACCTATAGTAAAGACTTAACAGCCTCAGATGTTTGGTCAAAAAAGTCAGATTTCAGCAATGATGTGGTTAAAATGTATTGTAACTTACAATAGAAAGAACGCTGTGTTTGTTTTCATGGCCTTAGACTCTTTCTGTCTTACATGTTCACAGATTTCTCACGTTGTCTATGATTTCTACCATAACAAATTAGTGATTTATTCCTCCTCTTCCCCCCTCCCTGCCCTTTCCTTAATATTTTCTTATAGATGTTTGACTGGATTACACACAACAAAGGTCTGTTCCTCAACAGCTACACAGAGATTGGAACCAGTCATCCCCATGCAATGGAGCTTCAGACACAGCACAATCACTTTGCCATGAACTGTATGGTAAGAAATGCCTCACTTCACAGCATTGACATGTTGCCTATTTGCTCTATGTTAAGGTTGAATTCATACACTTAAATAATTCCTTCTGTTACAAGTAGTGCAAATTTGTGTTTGAGCAAATTATAAAACACACAGGAGGAGAATACATAGTAGCCAAGTACAGAGGCACCATGAGCAAGCAAAAAAATTATTTTGACAGGTGGAGATGTTCAACACAACCTCAGCAACTCTCGGTTATAGGTGTCCCGACTTCTAGAAACTGGAATGTGTGTTTGAGTACTGCTTTGAGTCTTGTAGGAAATTTCAGAGAATTGTGTGTAATATGGAATTTGATTCTCCATATGGAAAGAAATAGCTCTCGGGATCTTCTGAATGGATTGCAACTCAGTCAGAAAGTTCTGAGCGGTAGTGATCAACAGCTGAGCTTGGTCTAATGGTTTTCCATATTTTAAGAAGACACTTCTGATTTCTGGCACAGTAGAATAGAGCTAAAACAAACAATTTTTTGTCAAATATCATCTTAGGTTGAGCTATCAGTAGTCTGCAATTAAAAAACTTGGATTTTAACTGGCAGTGCAAGCTGCTTATTTTCAGTTTCATGAATTCCTGTTTGAACATGGGGACTGAATTCTCAAGTACTTTTTAGGTCCTTTTCACTAGGAGGATTGGAGGTGTTTAAATAGCTTTGGGAGTCTGGGCCTAAATCCAGTCCCTGCCTGTCAGCTCCATGAAGGAAGAACACTACCAGTCTTGTTGGAAATTAACTTCCTTGGCAGTCCGAAGATGGGAATTGAATTAAAGTATGGTCAAAACAATCAACTCTTGCAAGAGGGTGTCTTTGTAGGACAGAACTACTAACTGTGGAAAGAGAGAGTGGCAGAGTAATCTTACCTAGGTTACGCGTCTTTCTGAAATAATGGAGTGATGAGTAAGTCAGCTAGAATTAGGGCAATCGAAGACGCAAGTTCTTCTTTTTCTCCTTTTCACATTTTTTTCTTTTGCAACTCAGCTGTGTGCAAAAGTTTAAAAGAAGAAAATCATTATGAACCTTTTGAAAAGAGTAAAGCAAATGCTGGGGAACACTGTAATGAAGTTACATAACGTAATATATGAGGGTAGCTTTGACCATTAGGAAGGTGTAGGTGCCTTCCCTTCACAGGCATGAGGAATTGGTCCTTTATGGAGTACCTCGTTTGTTGTTGCTCATTGCTCTGCATATGAAGTAGAGCAGACAAACTCACAGAAGGACAGTAGATGTCGTTGGCATAAGATGACTTTTGGAACTTAGAATTTTGGATGGCCTCCCAGGCAATTCTTGGGCTTCTACTCTAAAGGTTAAATTCTTCTTCTGTCAGCCTGTCCTGGTATTAGTTACTGTTGTCCCCTTTTCTTCAAATTGAATGACTATTTCTGCCTCCCTCCCACCTCCCCTCCTCCCTACTTCCCATACTGTTCAGATGCTATCAACAGTAGGAAGCACTTGAGCAATGTAGCATAACCCCTCCTAGTCTGTTTTGACTCTTTTTGCTGTTAATCTCTGTTTTGCCTGTAGTAGTCAAATGCATTAATTACAGAGGACTTTTTCTCAGCCTATGCAATGATTTCTTGAAGTATGCAAGGAGCAGCTTAAAGCTGGGCAAATTAAACAGTCCGAGTATTCAAAAGGAGAAAAACAAGCTGCAGTTTTTCAATGTTTCTGTAGCATAGTCCCTCCAAACAGTGGTTCCTTGGCAGAGGATATGAAAATACAAATTCAAAATGATCAGTTATAGAATGATAGAATGGTTTGGGTTGGAAGGGACATTAAAGATCATCTAGTCCAACCCAGCTGCCACAGGCAGGGGCACCTTCCACTAGACCAGGTTGCTCCAAGCCCCGTCCAACCTGGCCTTGAACACTGCCAGGGATGGGGCAGCCACAGCTTCTCTGGGCAACCTGTGCCAGTGTCTCACCACCCTCACAGTAAAGAACTTCTGCTTCTTTTTAATATCTAATCCAAATGTACCCTCGTTCAGCTTAAAGCCGTTCCCCCTTGTCTTTTCTCTAAAAGCCCTCGTAAAAAAAAAAAAACAAACAAACCCAAACCACCCCCCCCGCAAAAAAACCAAAAACCTAAACCCAAAAACCAACATCCAAAACCAATCAAATAAAAAGCAAACAAAAAGCCCATAAGACAAATAAATAAAAAACAAACACCCAAAACCCAAACCAGTCCCTGGTTTTGATTTGACCAGTGTTCAGATTTTCTGGGTTTTATCTGGTTAAACGGCAAAAACTTTACATGTAGATTAGGGGTAAAGATTAAGCTGAATGTGAGATAAAAAAAATGATGTGAACTGATTGAATTTTGGCAGGCCTTAGTTTTCATTAGCTTTTAACTGGAAAAATACCAAGCAAACTTAACTCCTGCAAGCATTTTCAGCTTCTCCCTGACCTCTCTTCACTTACAGTCTATGCTTAACAAGCTATTATTTGTTCATTGTTCCTGTCAGTGTAACTCTTCAGTAATCAGAGTTGATTTAAGATCTCTTATGTGAATGCTGTAAAGATAGAGATGGAATTTAACTTTTAACCGATCTACGACCATGCAAATTTATTCAATGGGATGGGGTAGAGGAGGGAATGACAGCAACTATGTATAAAGGTCTATTATATGCAGGAGATTTTGAAGGCTTTTCATTGTGGCCTTAATTGGACCCTGATAGATCTTGCTTTCCAGGCAGTTCCCTTAGGCTCACTTTAGGTGAGGAAGGGCTGTTTGAAGAATAAATGCTGCCCAAGCAGCTAAATGCAACCTCTTGCACTTGCTTACAGCTTAACCCTGGTAACTAATGTTGCAGCTGCTTTTCCCAACTCATTGTGGTTGCCGCAGGGCACATGCTCCCTTCACAGCAGGTGCTACCCTCTGTCAATAGTTGGCTCTCCCATCTCCCCTTCCTTCCCAAGCAGCAGCTTGGCTTTCCGAAAGGTGCAGGAGGGCAATGTCTACAGCTGCTTATGTCAAACTTGGGAGTGAGTGACGGCCTTTGGATGAGATGCCAAAGTTTTAATCTAGTCTTTCAGTCTAAAACGAGCCACCTGGATGTAAACTGTTGTGAAAGCTACTTAGTTCCTGTCATGAGAAGGAGTTCATTACATCAAGGACAAAGAGGATTTGCTGAATATGTCTTGTTTTCCTTGTAATGGCTTTCCCACACTTTTAGAACCTGATTTTCAGTATTACAACACAAAATAGTTGGAAGTTTAAACCAAATGTTGCAAAACAAAGGTGAAGAATACATTAGGGGGAGGAGATTTAACTGTACTTTCAATAGTTTCATTAGCAAGTGATGTGTCCAGGAATCTTGTGTATTCAGTGTTTGATAGGCTCATGTGGTTGTACTTCAAAGTAACAGGAATAAGTTCATGAAAGTCTTAAGCTTAATCACAAACTGGTTCTCATTGAAATGAAACTGTCCCAGAGAAAAGCTGGATAGGTGCAGTGATGTGCATTGAAGACAGATATGCATTTGGTTACCATCGCTTGACACACAGGTTGATGTGGCTAAAAAGACTGCTTGTCTAAAAGATAGTTCACATATGCAGCTGTGAAGGTATGTGACCTGCTTTTACTGAATTTAAAAGGTTGTGCAATGATAAATGTCAAGGCTGTGTCCTTATAGGGTAAGTAGATCCCATGTTCCCTAACTGTGGGGAAAAAATAAACTCACAATGATTCTCTAAAGATGAGGGTGGGTTTTCTGTACAATTTAAAAGGCCTGCGTTCAGCAACAGTAAATTGCTGTTGTCAAGTCCTGAGATTTGAGTTGAGCAATACTCAGTTTCAGTTTGAAGTTCCTCTTTGTGTGACTAAACCAATGCTTCACTTCTCAGAACAAGTGTTTAGTACCTTTTAAGGGAGAAACTTGCAAATAAGACATCACAAGAGTTGCAAATACAAAAATTATCTCAAGTTTTTGAACTGCAAAAACAAAGTACCCATGATTATACAGTTAGTCAGTCTTGTACGCAAGAGTGGGAGAGACTGATTCTGTGTTTGACCACTCTTTTTACTGCCGTTTTCCACATGCCTGCTGAGACACAAGGGAAACAAAAGCATTTTAAATATATATGGTTTTGTAACCATATATAGTTGTCGCTTGAGATAGACTTAAGCACTGTGTGAATATTAGACTACCCTGGGTCCTCTGAGACTTCAGCCAATGAGAGCAGGACCACAGGTTGTGAATTGTGTTGTCTTCCCCAGATTGCTTTGAAGTACAGATTTTCACAAAGGACTCTGGTGAAGGGTGAGCAGCAATAAGCTAGCTTACTGCTAGGGGGAGACATGTTTGTTTTGTGGGGTTTTGTGATGTCTGTTGCTGTTTGGTTGTTTTGTTTTTGTTAAACTAATAGATCACTCAGGTAGGACTTTCAGTAAAAATAAATAAAAAACAGTTAAACAGTAAAATCCATCCACTGTCCAACCAATCTAACATCCCTAATAGACAAGGTAAATAGGCACAGGGCAGTAGAGTAGGTAAAGTGTATTCAGTCAAGTTTTTGGTAGTTTTGAATAACCATAGTTTAAGCAAATCATGGATTTTTGATGTTCTTGAAGTTCAGGGAATGCACAGCTGATGATCCTGGTCAGACTAGGAGGATGTTTGAGTGTAGGGAATCCACAAGGGAATCTTTCTGGTGCCAGAGCAGTTAATGCTTAGACATAATGTCTGGATGCCACCAACCTGAGAAGAGACCGAAAAGGCAAAATGGCTTCAGACTATTTTCAGCTTATAAGGAGCACTCCAAAGTCAACAAGATGAAATAGAATAAGCTAGATGTGCAACCCGTAAGAAGGAAGAAGCAAATAAACATATTTTAAGAAGCAGTCAGCTGGTGTTAATACAGCAACAAGTATGTTCATGTCAATTGATCATGAACTAAAGGAATAGACAGTGGTGTTACTGCAAGTAAGTGAATCTTAATTCACTCTTGATATTTATTGGGAGTGCCAAAATTAAGATCAGTAAAGAAATAGCCCTTACTGAGTTGGTCTTACTAAAGAACTGGGTCCAGTTTAGAACCCCATACTTAATGTCGTAAGGGGGAACATCCAGTTGAAAATGATGTGGCTGTAAGGAGAGGTTGAAGGCATGGGCAATTCACTATGAGAAAGTGAAGGTAAGTGATGAAAAGTCAGAGGGAAAAGAAGGTGGTGTGAGAAGGTGGTGCAGTAAGATTCCCCAGGTCCACCATATGGAAAAATGTAACATAGAGATGATAAATTTGAAGAAAGTTAGAGTGAAATTGTACTTCACTTGTTCTAGTGCTGGTAGCTATGGTTAAATAGATACCTGAGAATATTTTGAGGATCCTTATAGTTGAAGGATTGGTTGAACACTTTCCTAAATTGTAGTCTGGATGTTGCTGGGGTTTGGTTGTTTGTTTTGGGTTTGGTTGCCTGTTTGTTTCCAAGGGAAGAAATCAAGTCATACCTGCAGCCCTCATCTTTGAAGTTTGGATTCCCGAACCGAGAGCTTTACTGTTGCTGCAAAAGTGAGAAGAGATGTTAGAAACCATTTAAAATCATTAAAGCAGGTGTTTTTCATACATCAATGCTATACCTCGTCTTGGTGGCCATTTGTGTGTGAGGTGGCAGATGATTTGGAAATTCCATTGCTAAAATATTTCCATCATGAAGGAAGTTCAAGCTTACTACAGCCTATCTAGAGGTGCCAGTTATGACGCTTATGGACCATGTCACTGAGGAGGTTGTTCTTAACACTGAATGCTTAATAGTTTCTGTGTCAGAAAACTACTGTTTGAAATCTTAGAGCTAAAAAAACATTTTCTTAAGTGGGTTTGGGAAAACCAGAAAATAAAATAGCACCATCAGGGCACCTGCCAGCTTTATTTTGTATTGAATGTGACAGAAGTTCAGTTAAGTTGGCAGGCTGTCACCTGTGTAGTTGCCTTTAAGGCACACACCAAAGAATGACACAGTGTACTACAGCTTGTTTTAGACTACTAATCTGTGTTGCCTTACTGAGCAATACTTTTTTATACGTACACTCCCTTCAGGAGGGAGTACTAAGTACATTCGTGTACTTCCTGTATCTATCGTAATGTTCCCTTTTTAGTTTTGTTACAATAGTCACATGTAACACAATGAAAGATACACAGCATCACTTTAGCCTTTCACTTTGTAGACAGCTGATACACATTCTGAAACTCGATATTTCATGCAGATTCACATGATGTAAATGAGATGGCTAAATAAGTCTTTAAAAGTTATTACTGCTTTAGCTGAAACCAGGATGTAAATCCATGCAATGAATGAGATGTCAGACCCTAAGAAATGAGCACCAGCTTGCTTGGAACAGTGTTTCTCAAGCAGTGCACAAAATATGCATTTGTCATATAATAATGGCAGTGGATCTGCCTGTCCTTTTAGAAAATTGAACAAAATTTGTTAACCTTCAAGGATCAGTTAAAGACAGTCCAATCATAGTGAGCTGCTATTTGAGATTCTTTCCCTCTTTAACTAAATCTGTCTCTTTTGGGTCATTGCATTCTAAAATACTGAAAGTTAAACCTTTAGTAGATATATCATGTAGTAAGGAATATGATAATGGAGGGAAAAAAAAAAAGGTTGAGATTATTATAAGATTTTTTTTTTAAGGAAAGGAATGTGGTATACGTAGCTTGGAAAGTGTTCAACTGTCGGCGTATTAATTCGTATTCATACTGCTACAGGGGCTATTCTTCCACTTGTGAAGCCAGATTGCCATGGGAAAATGAATGCATTTTAACCACAGCTCAGTTTTGATTTGCTTGGCTTCACATATACGGTGCCCTGTCCTTCATATCTAACTGACGTTCCAGAATTTCCAAAATTCCTTTATTATGATATATCAACAGATGAAATGGTAGTCTAAAATAGCCTTTATTCTTTTCTCTTTTGACACTTCTTTTTTCACATCACTGTAAAGTCCATGTAATGGCTTTCTAGATGCATTTAGCAGTCTTGTGTTTATGCTACATACACTTTTATAGGCCTAAGTGGTCTCCAGTATTAAAATTTGTTAGAAAGAGCAGTTTTGTTCTCTTGCAGTTATTCAGCTGTGCTTAAAAGGAGGGCGTAGATGTGTGGGATAACCTAAAAAATGAAAAGGTAGTACTGTGCAGGAAGGAAAAACAGCCAACAGGACACTGATGCGTTCAGTTTATTAAGTGGACCAGCTGAGGTGTAGGCTGTGTCAGGAATGCTCCCGCATGCATGCAGTTATAATTAATAGATACCTATGCCAGTTACCACTCAGACGACTCAGCACAGTGAAGCCTGGAGGAACTGCAACACTTGTGCCAGCCAGTTTCAGGTTCTGGGCAGTGGCTTGATGCCAACAGGTAGTGGTTCCACCTCAGATGCTCAGCATCTGTGCAGTGTTGGGTGTCCACATGCCAACATTCTTCCCTGACCTCTCTTACTGGTAGGGGTATATTCCATTTTGGCACAGGCTGCCTATCACATCTCTCGACAGTAATGGAACCATACACTTTTCCAGCAATTTCAGGTTTTGTTCTTCTATCACCTGTTAATCTGTGGCCTTCACTGAGGCTTGTTGCAGTCAGTTCTGTCCTCCCTGGCTTACTAGACTCCATTCCTCAACCTTTGATCAGGGAAGTTTGACAGATAGCTAACTGCTCTGTGGCATTTCCTGCATGCTGGCATTCCAAAAACACTGCATGGACAAGAGAAAAAAATATTTCACTGCAGAATGTTGAGATTTTAATGGTGTCTGTTGTTTTCCTCTCAACTATTCTGTGTGATAGTGTTTAGCAGTTTGGCTCCACATGTAAGTTTTTAGGATGTAGACAAAAATGAGTGCAGCTAACAGAAGCAGCCAGTGGATGCAGCAGTTTGTGCTGCATTTCATGCAGCAAGGGCCCGCAACTCTGCTCAGAACAGCATCGATGTCTTGAGCAATGGTGGTGATGCTCCCCAGGGCACAGTCCCTAATGCTGGACCAACTGTCCCTGTAACATCAGAAGCCTCAACCCACAGGGAGCTTCAGAAAGAAGACACAGCTCTGCAGGTCTGGGGCTGCAGGGAATGCCTGTGGCCATTTCCCAAGGCTGGGGCAGCAGGAGATCGTTTCCTTGCCCACAGGAGGTGTACGGTTATTAAGGATCTGTGTCATCAAGTAAAGGAGCTGTGGGAGGAGGTCAGCAGTCTGCACATCATCAGAGATAATGAGAAAGAGACTGACCAGATCTTTTCCAGCACTGCAGCTTCAAGAGCCCAAACTACCAACTGTACTGAAGGGAGAAGGGTGAGGCACTGTCTGTGCCTGTCTATTTGGGAAGTGGAGACTCCCATGATGGTGAAGATTGGAAGATAATGACTTCTGGCACTAGGGGGAATATTTCTGCATCACTTGAAGATTTGCAGCTGCTGAATAGGTTCACTGACCTTATGGCTGATGAAGAGCTGGGAGCTGTCAAATAAAGCATCTGTGATACCTGAGTCTGAGCTACACAGGAGCACCAAAAGGAAGAGGCGAGTGATAATGGGAGACTCCCTTCTTCAGGGAATAGAGACTCCCATCTGCCAACCTGAGTCATTCTCTGTAGAAGTTTGCTGCTTACTGGGGGCTCAGATTTGGGACATTGTGGAAAAACTGCCAAAGCTTGTCCAGACCTCAGAGTGTTGTCCCCTGCCGCTCTTCCATGTGGGCCCCAGCAATACTGCTAAGGGTGACCTGGAGAATCTCAGGCGTGAATACATGACTCCAGAGGCAGTGGTCAAGGGCATGGGAGCCCAGGTGGTTTTCTTCTCAATCCTGTTGGTCAGAGGGTAGATGAATTCTGCAGGTCAACAACTGTTTACATAGCTGATGTTGGCAACAGGCTTTTGGTTTCTAGAACCATGGGACTGTCTCTTTGGGGGTCAAGGATTACTATTTGACTAAGTGAGGCAAAGGTGCTTTTGCCAGCAGGCCAGACAACCTGGTAAGAAGAGCTTTAGGATAAGAATGGTGGGAGGGGGAGAAGAGGACCAACATCCAAGTGAGAAGTGGCGGACTGGGTTGGTCTCAGGCTAAAGCCAAAACACAGCAATGTAACAGCTGCCAGGAAGAAATATAACTGTTACAGCTGAAACAAGGACAGTTGGCAAGTAAAGGGTCTACTGTGATGTGAACACAAGAACGTTGTAATCCAAAACAGGGCTAAACTGGGGTTGCAGCAAGTGTACATGCACAAACTAGAATGGGCCTACAGGACAGCATTATGTGGAAAGCTCTCGTTCCCTTTCTGAGAAGTCACCATGCTGCTTCTCTGGAGCACCTGCATGGCATGCTTGTGTTGTACAAGGAGAGGCTGAGAGAGCTGAGAGTGGTTACCCTGGATAAAGGAGTGCTTAGGAGGGATCTTATGTAAAAATGTAAATATCTAATGGGAAGGAGTGAAGAAGACAGAACCAGGCTTTTCTCCATGGAATTCAGTAACAGAACAAGAGGTAAATTGGCACAAGTTGAAAGACAATAAATTCAATTTAAACATAAGAAACACTGGAATATGTTGCATAGAGAGACTGTGATCTCTCCATCCTTAGAGAGTCTCAAGACCCCACCAGCCATGACCCTGAGCAACCTGATCTGATTGAATCTACTTTGAGCAAGGCGGGTAGACTACATGATCTTCAACCTCGACAATCCTGTGATTCTAAGAACTTCATTCTAGGTGTATGAGAGTCAGCCCAATTGAATGAAGTGTCAGCTTAGCGTTATATACGTGTAGCTCTGGAGGAGCTACCTTTTGGTTATGAAGTTGTTCTTGTTCCTGGCTTTACAGGAAGCAGAAACTCTTGATTGAAAATCAGAGTGACTAAGAGCCATCAGTGAGTAATGCCATTATCCTAGGGAATCTTTCTAATCTTTGACCTTATTTGTCTAGTTTTCAGTGCAAGCTCTGAGGCAATATAATGGCAGGAAAATAAAAACTTGAACTGTTGAACTCCTTAGAACTGAGAGTTCTGTATTTTGTTACTTAAAAAGTAGAAATACTTTCAGAGTTGATGTAAAGATTTGTAGAGTGATGTTGCACACATGCGTACCATGGATAGAGCAAGTGTTTACTAATTATACTTCAATTTTCCTAATTTGTGTGTTTCTGAATGTCTTGACTTGAACATCTGTAAACATTCCTATTGAGGCTATTGCAAAATGTGGTTAGCTTTTCCTCTCCACTGTAATAGTGGGTCTTCATATAATATGTTGTTTAAGCTGACCACTAACATTAGCTTGAGACTCTAGTCATTTCAAGTTGTCTTTTTCCCTTGTCAGTAATACAGATAGTATAATACATTATATGCTTAGATTCCAAAGTTAGCCATGCACAGAGTTGGCAAATAAACCCAGTCTATAAGCAGTACTGTAATAAACAAAAGTTTATTAGAAGTATACCTCTGTATTTAAATGGTCTGCTATCTTCCACTAATTTTTCCCTCCTTCTTCTCCATAGAATGTGTATGTAAACATAAACCGCATCATGTCAGTAGCAAATCGCCTGGTCGAGTCCGGCCATTATGCTTCACAGCAAATAAAACAGATTGCTAGTCAGCTGGAGCAAGAGTGGAAGGCATTTGCTGCAGCCTTGGATGAACGTAGCACGTTATTGGATATGTCCTCCATCTTCCATCAGAAAGCTGAACAGGTTAGTGAATGAAAGTTTCTGTGCTGGAATGGTGAGTTGTACTGCTTGCTATTGATTTAACCAGAAGTACAAGAGAGTGATTGAAGAGGTTGGCAAGAAAGGCAGAGCACTTATTTCTGCTGATTTCAGCTGCTACTCAAAACAAAAAATTGTTCTCCTCAGGACAGCCCGTTGCCCTTAAATTCTCTACAAAATGCGTTGACCAAATCAATGCAAGATAAAACTTAGCCAAATGAGCTATATGAATGAAAATGGACATAAATGCATAACTATATGAAGCTTTTAAGTTGAAAGGAAAACATTTAGTATAGTCAATATCTATGTAATGCCTTTCCTACATCCAGAAAGCATCAATTGTTCTATTGTCCTCACCGCCCCACCCCAGTCAGTCTTTAAGTGTCAAGATTTAACTCATAGTAATTACTTATAGAAAACTAAGTTGAACTGGCCTGAAAGTTGAGAATTTAATTAACTGTCTTCTGAATCTGAAATTGTGTGGGAGATGTTTACTTAGTATCCCATAAGAGATTCCTCCTATATTAAACAAAAATTTTAGCTCTAGGCCTATACCGATTATTTTAATTAAGTAATTAACCATATGTAACTGCCAGAGAAGAGGTATATGTAGGGGAAATAGGAATAAATACCCCTAAGTTAATAGTCTTGATGGTGAAAGCATGTTTTCCCCTCAAGGGAATTCAGTTCTGAAGGAGTTCCTGTGTATGTGCTGTTGAGTCACTCACTGATAATATAGATTATCATAGGTTATGTCTGCTCTGTACATCTCTGGTGAATTTGGAGAGTAGAGGTTCTTGGATCGTTATGGCTGACTGAAGCTCTGGCGTGCTGTATGGCTGCTGTAGATACTCTTCTTCGTATTTGCCTTGCTAAACTGGATCCAAGAAAAGGTTTCGTCTGATACAAATTTAATTTGGAATAAGTGAAGGAACCACTTGGGAGTCAATAACTGCAAAAATACAGAGAGGCAGCACAGTTTAAGAAGTTATTTGCATGATTTCTAATACACAGATATTCAACTTCATAAATGTCGAGAAGTGAGAAATGTGAACTTATTAAGATGCAAATACACATTGCTTTTCATTATGTTAATGATGACATTGGTTTAACTGTCCTTAGACAGACTAAGGTAAAGTATATAAACTAATGCCACTATCGTAAGTATTTTTAGCAGGTTTTACAGAAAAGCCACATAAAAAGGAGGTACAGGAATTGTTTTCTGATACAAAGGTTACCAACCAACTTGAAGCGTTTGGTAAGACACAGTGTGGTACCTTATCAGTATTGATGCTTTTCTAATTGCTTGGGTTATTGAGGTTTACATTTAAGCACTGTCAGCCATGCATGTAGGAGAGAGGTGGTGAAACATGAACAGATAAGTATACCTTGACTCAAATGCTGTTCTTTTTCATAAGAAAATGATACTCATCAGAAATCAGGGGCCTAAATTTTGTGTGTGTGCTGGGCAGCTGTGCTAAGCAGCTGTGTAATACACCTAAAGTGCTAAAGAAGGTGCCTTCTTTACCTATTACCAATAACACCTATTACCTTCTTTAGCACTAAATGTAAGTGTAAACAGGAGGAAAGAGAAGAAAAGAATGAAAAAATAGTGCAGCATCTGCTGGGATTAATTTAATTTTTAATTGCTCCTTCTACATTTTTAATTTTATGGTTAACTGTGATGGATTGTCCTAGTTGCTTTGTAAGATACCTCGCTGTGATATATTAGCTGTTTCATTAACAGTGGAGAGTGAGTTCAAGTAAAGAGGGTTTGGAATGAGAGGGAATGACCCCTATAGAGACTGGTGATGCTTGACCTACATAAAAAGATGATTAAAAAATAAGCAGCCAAAGAAATAACGCACCCTTCTTGAATGCATTTGTTCCCTTGTCAGTGTTAGGTGAGTGTCGCTGTCTACCATCAGACACAGTGAAGACTGCACCCAGATACCAGTGCCTGACTGGTGCAAGAGGTCCCACATGAGGTTTCTTTTAATGTTCAGTGCTTAACATCAGAAATTTTTAAAACTATCCCTTCATGAAATGAGAATTGCATGAGTATCTTAGAATTAAGTACTCTATTGCCCTTCCTCCCAGCTTTCAAACAGTAATGGAGTACCAGAAATGGTCTATGGATTACTTTTTCCTCAAAAGACTATATGTGCTCCTGGAATTAAGATATATATGATGAGAGAAATGGCTTGGTCTCTTTAAAACTTTGAATTGAACTTTGAATGACATGAATTGAAGACAAATTTAATTTACGAATACCACATGTGTCTGGCTGTACTAAGTCTAACAGCTGTGAAAACTCCTAGAAAAACAGATTCTTTTTTCCTGTTTCCTGGCATAACAAGGGTATAAAATTCATGCCCCCTAGCTGTCAAAAGTAAGTTGACAGAACTTCTGCTGTGCATACAGCTATGATGGCAGTTTCTTGTCTGTCAAGACAGCTTAAGCTTCAGTGAGAACTTAAATTGTCTGCAGAAGAGATTCTGTTGCAGTATCCTCAATTTCCCCTGAAAGGCTTGACTTGAGCAGCTATGCTGACATAGCTGTGTGCTTAAAGTTCAGTGTTAGTCCTAAGAGACCCCCGCTTAAGTTGTAAATCCTTTACATGCTTGCTGCTGTAGTAGCTTACCAAATGGATTTAGTGCTTCTCTGTGTGTAAAAGCTAGTGCTTTGGGGACAGAGGTGTGAATTTTCTGTGCTCTAATACTGCTTTGCTTCCTTGATGATCTCTTTCCAGCAAAAGACAACTATGGAGTGTTTCAGTGAAAAGTTCACCATTAATTTTTTGTGTACATGTGCACACACTTGCAAAGTAAAATCCATTTTCTCTGAAGATTTTAAAAAGGTGAAGTGATACTTCATGATACCATGAGTATCTGAGCAGAGATTTGATGGGTAAGAGCTGAGGGTCTGGACTTGAAAGTTGTAGCATGTTTTACCTCTTTGCATAGAGAAGACCTTAATTGGCTTTCGTGCACCTGAAATGGCAGGTGCAGGGTGAAGTAAACTTTTCCTTACCTGCTAAGGCAATAAAAGGAGCAAGAGTAAACTTGGAAGCATCAGTATTGCCAACAGTTTAGTTGGTTCTGAAAGCTGTCAATGTACAACTAAGCCTGACTGTCTGTGAACAGCTCAAAGAGTTCCATACACCTAAAAGCACAAGTACGGTCAGACTTGAATATTTATTTTTATTCTGGTATAAGCTTCATTTCGGTCAATTCAGAGAGAAATACATTAAACATTTTCCCCTTAACAAATAAATAAAATCTTTTCAGTGGCTATCACACAGGTGTCAGTCCTTTTGCGTATTACCAATATGTGGTACTTATTGATAGAACCCAAAATCAAGAGAAAATTTTTTGTCTGTTGCAGTACATGAGCAATGTGGACTCATGGTGTAAAGCTTGTGGTGAAGTGGAGCTTCCCTCAGAACTGCAAGATTTAGAGGATGCTATCCATCATCATCAAGGGATATATGAGCATATCACTTTGGCTTACTCTGAGGTAAGTGTCTTGTTTGTTTCCTTGGGTTGCTGAAAATGGTGTAATGTTAAGTTTGGATCATGAAGGGGCATCACTTGTTGCATAGTGCATTAGTTGGAAACTCAAGTGCCAGGCTTCTTTTTTAATTCAGTATTCTGGACTTTGGTACTATTGTTCAAAAGTTAAGTCATTAAGTCTTCCCCTTAATCTTCTGAAAGAAATTTAAAAGGCAAGGTGGAACCATGTGTGACACAAACTCGTACAGTGTACTAAGTATGTTTTAGTTCACTTTTTTATACTACTACCTTTTAATAGCAGAATTATACTATCCTTAAAACACTTATTTGAAGGGAAGCTAGCTAGGTATTCTTTGGGAAAGTATTCTGTTGGCATGAATTGCTTTAAGTATGTTTCAAAAATCCTGCTCTGAAATTGCCTCACAAAAAAGGCTTAACCATCAAAGGATGTCACTTGACAAGCCGTAAGGTAATATACTTAGTTCTGCCAACCTTAAAGACACTTAAATAAGCCAGTGCACCTATGTAGTCAGCATTCGTAAGACTAGCATATAGAATCATAGAATAGTGGGGGTTGGAAAGGACCTTAAGATCATATCCTATGCTGCTGCTCTAATCTTGGGTTCTGCATGCAATGAAGTAATATTTCTCAGTATTTCTAATAGTTGTATTTACAACTGTCCTGGGTTCACCAGTAGCAATCATTTTTTCTCCTTCTTGGTAGCTGGTGCAGTGCTGTGTTTTTGACTTTCAGCCTGGGAACAATGCTGATAACACCGATGTTTTTAGTTGTTGCTAAGTAATGTTTACTCCGATCAAGGACTTTTCAGTCTCATGCTCTGACAGGGAGGAGTAGTCAGGAGGAAGTAGAGACAGGACACCTGACTGAAACTGGCCAAAGGGGTATTCCATACCACAGCACGTCATGCCCAGTATATAAACTGGGGGGAGGTACCCGGAAGGCCCAGATCGCTGCTCGGGTCGGGCTGGGTATCGGTCGGCGGGTGGTGAGCAATTGTATTCTCTCCCCTTGTTATTTCCCTTATCATTATTATTATTGGTGGTAGCAGTAGTGGTTTTGTATTGTAGTTACTGGACTGTTCTTATCTCAACCCGTGGGAGTTACATTCTCTTGATTCTCCTCCTCATCCCTGCAGGAGCAGGGGGAGGAAGAAGAGGGGGAGGTGAGCGAGCAGCTGTGTGGTTCTGAGTTACCGGCTGGGCTTAAACCACAACAACTTAAGATAAAATGCTTATTCTGAAGGTGGCCTAAAAAGCAATGACTAAAGTTTCTGTTGTTTTTCAGTTTTGGAGTTCTCTCACATGCTTTAGTTAGCTGAAATGAGAAATCAATTAGGTATTGACTTCACTATTAGCTAACAGGCATTTTGTGTATTTCCTCTTGAGCTTTTCTTATTTTCTTTTGCCAGTATTGTTCTCAGCGCAGGATAAAACTATTTTTGCTGTGAAATTAGACTAATTTTATTCTGTACTAAATACAACAATTTCTGTTCTCACGAAAGTTGCTTCAAATTATGAATTTGATTAAATCATGGTAAAAAATGATCAGTGGCCACAGAATAGCTTAGTCTACAGTTTGTACTTTCTTTTAAAAGGAGGTCATGTAGGATTGAATTAATGGTTGTGATTTATACATTACATTAAAGATACTAATACTGTCTCATGAACCAGCTCTATTATGGCAAGTGAATCTTAAGTCTGGTCACATTTCATTTAGCAGTAAAGGAAGGTAAGATTAGTGCTGATGATCAGTCCTATTGTTAGTGTATCAAACCTGGGTTTTTTGAATACCTGCCATCTTAGGGCCTGCATAAACTTTATTGCTATGAGTCAGATGTCCAGAGTTCACATGAGTTGCTGTTCTTTTGTGTAAAATACAGATATCCCCATTCTTGATACTTTGTTCTGTCAACGGATCTAGTAACATACTGAAGCACACCTCTGGTGATAAAACTTCTGATCTTACTACACGTACTTGTTTTAATTCATTCTTGAGAGCATGTTTTGTAGAAAGGTTTCTCTTCTTCATTATGACCTCTCTTCATTCAGAGGATCCCCTTGTAAAACAAGAAATAGAAATGTACCACGTTTTTCAGTAGATTTATGTGAGGAGAGGCAATCTGGGGTGCATGCTGCATGAGATTGCAGCAAGGGATGAGAAGGCTAGGGCTCTCCAGAATAACGATTTTAAGGCACTGAAGTTAAAATAGTGGGGATTTTTTCTTTTTTTTTATTTTTTTTGGTTAGTTGGCTTGGGTTTTTTTTCTTTTTTTCTTTTTAATCAGGGATGTGACTGGATTAGAGCCTGCTGTTAAGTGTAAATAAGTACTGTGAATTACTATGTTAAATACTGTTTGCTTCCTGGTGATGCATAATGAAAATTAATTAAATGGGTAGATTATAGCATTGCTCTGGCAAACCTTGAAAATTTGTTTAGGATTTCAAAGCTGTAGCTTTTGACTTTGGGAGAGATTTTAACTTAATCTTCATTGATACTAGTTAAAAAAAAAAAATAAAAAAAAAATGAAGGGGGAACCAAAAAAAACCCCAAACCACAAGCAACCAAAAAACCCCACGTAAGGTTAGATGCCTTTCTTCTGATTTCAGGTCATTACTTTTCCCCGTCTGGTAAAGCAATATCTTTGTCTTTAGCAACCAGAATTGGTACAGAAATAGTTGCATGTGTATGTACAAGTCATGTTCCTTCTCTGGACAGAAGATTTTATTTTGCTTTTTTTAAACACACATTCCTTTTTGAAGATTGATGGAGTTGTCTTTTTGTTTAACGATATTACAGAACTATTGCTTATCATTATTACTTGTATGACTTCATTTCTGTTACAGCATGGCACTCCTTTCATTTTGTGATGAATGAACAGCGGGGGGAGAGAGAGAGAAAGGAACACTGGAAATTACAACGCTTTGTCATTCCTTTTAGATTACAATGTCTTGACAACACGACTTGGTTGTGAAGTAGAAGACAGTAATTTTTAGAGAGTAAATGCTTTTAAGACTAGACAGTCTGATTTTACTGGGGATAATTACAGTATATTACTAGAAAAGTAACTTACTAGCTTACAAGCTTAGATAACTTGTATGCTTGAAAATCTAAGAGCCATGACTTAAATGAAGTTTATATATATATATAAATGAAGTTATGTATCTCACTGAAATCCTAAGGTAGTCATACTCTGGGAAGGAAGAAAACTTTGCAATGTTAACTCCAAAGAAGAAATGTGCATGGTCATGTTTGTAAAGCTAATAAACTAATCGAATCAAGGGGCTGTCACAATTAATTAATTTTTCCCCCTGAATTTTGTGGACTCTGGATGGATAATTGAAGTCCATTATCTTGAAATTCATGTTGTTTCGAATGAATTTTTCCTGCCTGTTAGATGAGCTATTAGGAAAGTTCTTTACAGATAGCTGCATGATACTGAATTGTAACAGTTCTCTGAGCTTCATGCTAAAGCGACAGAATAAAACACCAATGGGAAGTGCTTTCAACAGCCTTGGCAAGTGCTAAATGTTAATAGTGACCAGATAAGATAGGATTATTGCTTTTTTTTATCTGAGTATTTTTGCTGTAGTTTGAATCGGAGAAGACAACAATTAGAAATGACTCATGTTTCTTGTCAGCGTCAATAGTTAAACACATTTTGGAAAAGAGTATTTTTCTGTGCTACATGGAAAGGTTTTAAGTGATTTAATCAGGGTTAAGTTTGCCATAACAACAGTTTGTCTTTGGTTTACTAGTAACAGCAATAATTTAGAAGTTGTAATTGTCAGATCAAACCACATCCTAAGGTTATATCTGTTGGTCTAAGTGTATTCATCAAATTCATATTAACCTATAGAAAATAACCTCTCTGTTCACCTTTACTGCAAATGAAGAGAGATGTGCTCCTGGAAGGGTAACTTTGGGGAAATGCTTAATTTTAGGTGCTTTGTTGACTAGAGAAAGAGCTGAATAATATTTATTCTAAGTTAGACTTGATCTATTTAAAGAAAACCAAACAGAACACTTTAAAGGAAAACTGCTCTTAAGGTAATTGAAAAATAGAAAGGTAGGCTGTTATGTAGACTGCTACTTCTTAAAATTATCATCTTACATAGAGGGAGAAATATGTTGTGTGTTTTGTTGGTTGGTTTTTTTTTCCGATAACAGCTGCACATAATCATGCCTGGAATAAAAAATTCTTTAATGGTGCTTCCTGAGTTCTTAAAAACCTCTAAAATGGGGAGAAAGGGTGGGAAATGAAATAAGTCTAAGTCAAACTTTTGGCAAGACAAGTAATTCTTCATCCTTTCTGGTGGTCAGGTGAGCCAAGATGGAAAGTCACTGCTTGACAAACTTCAGAGACCCTTGACTCCTGGGAGTTCTGATTCCCTCACTGCTTCTGCCAACTACTCAAAAGCAGTTCATCATGTTCTGGATGTCATCCATGAAGTACTGCACCACCAGCGCCAACTGGAAAATATTTGGCAGCATCGAAAGGTCCGCTTGCACCAGCGGCTTCAGCTGTGTGTTTTTCAACAGGATGTTCAACAGGTAGGTTTTATTTCATGTTGTCTAAGTGCCTTTGTACTTTGTCAGCCTGAGATTTGAAGCTGGTTGGATTGACAGGTGGGTTTTGATTGCTAAACCAGATATTCTTTCATCTAACTATTGAATAGTTGCATGGGAATAACTGACTGATTCCAAGTTCTTTGTATTATCAGAGGATGTTGGCTGTTACAAGTAGAAATTGTGTTTGTAAGTTAGCTCTACTGAAGTTTTTGTTTATTTTGGGTTTTTTTATTTTTATTTTAATTTTGGATAAGTCAGGATGACTTATTTTATTTAACTCAGGATGAAAGAGATTTTCATTAGGGGTGGCTATTCTGAGCTTCTGGAAGCTGACATGCACAGTGCAGGTAAAATTCTGGACTCAGTGTCAGAAAGATTTGTAGGAGTAACATGTAAAAAATTAAGTGTTATTCTGTAACAAATTTTTAGTTTCACATCCTTAATGATCTTTAACTGACTTAATCAAGTTTCTTTAAAACCTGAGAGTAGTATATTAAAGACGTGTGAAAATTACAAAGAAGATTACTTTCTTGCAGTGATGCCATTCTTGAATTAATGGTTTCTAGTTGCCATGTTTTTATGATGATGATGACATCCATAAAAGTTAGTAGTTAAGTACTGGCATTAATATCTCTGACGTGGTTTTAGCTTAAAAACGTAAAGCCATACAGAATTCCTCTGATGATAGATTTTTAATAAACAGAAAATGTTTGCCTTAGGCTGCAGTGGACAGACACATTAGTAATTTATCCCTTAATAGCTCATCCTCATAAAAAAGTAGATGGCCAGTATTTCCTGATGATGTTCTTTCATTTCAGTGTAAAGGTGTTCACAAGTCAAGGATTTGGGGTTTTTGGATAGCCAGTCATATATTCTGGTTAAACTAATCTTGTTTCTTCTAAATTAGTTGCCCTTTAAGCCAAATTTCTTGTACTTACCTGTACAAGATGCCGGATATGAGTAGTTCGGAGTTAAATAACCTGGTTTCTATCCTTTACAGTAGCTGAAAAGGATACTTCAGGCAGGTGGTGGGAAGAGTGAGCAATCTTGTTAGTTCAGCTTTCTTCTATACGTGGTGCATATCTTTGTATATGTTAAAGAAAACAAAAAATATTTACACAGTAAATTATGTGTAAAATTATTAAAACTTTATTACTTAATTTTTGATGTAAGAAGAGACATATATTGGAAGGCAGGCAGTTACCCAACTTCTCAACACTCAAATGTGACGAAAGATGCAGAAGGGTGTGAAAAATGTTAGTTGACAAAAAAAGGTAAAAGAAAGCAGAGACAATGTTATGACTGGTCAGAAGGCGCATAGAGAACCAAACTGGAACCACTATTATGCCATTGTATAAATCCCAGAGACTGTTCATAAAGATTACTACATAAATAGTAGCTAGTCAGGAGGGTCCAGTGCTGGTACTTGCATGAGTAGTCAGTGAAGGGTACTCATCAAAACTGATGAGGCACAGTCCACAAATGGATTGCCTCTTAAACTTAAAAGGCTTCATAGCGAATCTTCAGAAGCTGAAATTAACACAGTGGCTTACTTCTCTCAGGGAAAAATGTAGGTCCGGTCAGTGGTAGCCCGGTGCCAGCAGGTGCAGACTGGATCCTGGAACTTTCTCCTCTAGTTTGAATTCAATTCAAGTAGGACCTACTTAGGTAACCTAGGCCAAGTAATCTCCTGAGATTATTTGCCAGATACATAATTAAAGTTCTAGGCCTGTAAGCCAGGGTCTGTAGGTAATAAAAAGTAAAAAAATAAAAATAATAAAAAAAATGTGTGTAGGTAATACTTATTTTCTGTTTCTTGGAGTGGAGGAGTTAGCTCTGAGACTGCCTTGTTCTTTGAAGTTGACAAATAACCCTTCATTAGGCTAAAGTCATTGTAAAGTCACCACCAGGTTCTTCAGCAAGAAACTGGATGTTCCTTCTCTGTAAGAGACCTGCCAGCCCTTGGTGCATTTAGTATCAAGTACTCACAGGTTTTAAAGCAGCAAAGTAGACAACTTTACCTACTTTTATAACTTAGAGTACTAAGAGTCTGTTGTTCAAATCATGCATGTGGATTGCAAGTATACCAGAAGTTTGCAGTATAAACCAATTGTCTTAAGAAGGTTAATCCATCTGGGCTCATTATTCAGAACATACCTTTACCTACTGGTTGGAGAAACTTACTTCTTCCTGTTTATGCCTCTTGTTTCTTTATGTACTTTGCAAGGCAGACCTTACATTAAGATAGCAAGATATCCTTTTGACAATTTGAAGCTGTGGTCTTTGGTGCTAATGCATCTCTTTATCAGCCACTTTACATTTTCAACTAGATCTTATGTATAGAAATGTAGCCCCTGCTTGCCATGTTCCTAAGCCCTTCCCTTAATATCCAGTAGTTACCACTGCCAGAGACTGGATTATCCTTTGGTTTATCCCTGTAATAGCTGTTAACATCCATGCTGGAGGCTTCTGAAATGTTGCATGTGGAAGTATAGCTCTTTGTTATGTTACTTAACTTTCAGATATTGGTGTATTTTGTACAAGGCCTTATGAATCACAATGTGAATTGTGGTTAATGTTCCCTTTCGTAATACAACTTTTCGTACTTACATTTCAGTGCAGATCATGCTGTAAGACAGTGACAAATTAAGCAGACAAATTAATCTAATAGCAGGGAGCAGGTGCCTTCAAGATAACAGCAAGCACATAATGGTATTTTCCTGGAATAGCCTTGCTTTGGAAGATTGTAACTCACTCAGCTTTGAAAATCCATCAGGGAAAAAAGTTATCTTGAATAATGAGGACTCTGTTCTTGCAAAACAAACCCAAAACCTTAACAGATCGTCTAATTTACCTGAGAAATGTTAACTTTTTCAATTGAAAAATTGTTGATACCATTCAGTGCATAAAATTACTTGGTTTTGAGGTATTGGTTAAATATATATTCAAGACAGTTCTGGAATGGTTTATGTAGAGCTCCAAAGCAACTTTCTAAAATACTTTTGTTTTCATTTGCACATTCTCTGAGGTTTCTTTAGTCTTTATTCAAACCTAAAAAAATTCAGTTGAGATTACCTAGCATGATTTAGAAAATAGCATGAAAACGTGGGGGGTTTTTTAATTATTGTCTGTAAAGTTAAATGTGGGTTTAGTTTCCTTTTGGGTGTTTTCTTTTTGTTTGTTCGTTTTCCTTCAAAATAAAGTGTGGCTCTCTTCCACTGTTTATGGTTAAACTGCACATAGTGGCAAGCAACCAAGTACACTGTAAGTTTATCTGTCCTTCAGCATGAGTCTGTGATTTCCTCCTTACCTACTCTCGTGGCATAGTTTTCTGTTGGGTTAATGAAATAAATCAGTTTATGGAAGGCTAAAGTGAGTGACAGCTGAGTTGGAGGAGGGGATTGGCTGTGTTGAGCTGCTACTTCATTTTGCATTACTTCCACTTTAGAAAACTGTTTAGATTTTTAATTCTGTCTTGTATGTGCAGTACTGGGAAAGTGTTTCTTCTCTGTTTTGGGTAAATATTCTGCTTCTCCTTCCTTGATCTGCCTCCCTCAAAGGCTCCATCAGAGTTTTTGTTGTAACAGTCACTTGTTTCAGCCTTGACTAATGAAGGGTGGGCCAAGAATGCTTGCTACTTGCTCAGCATCAACATAATACTGATTTCACTGGGTGATTCCCTTGTGGCTTTTGAAGGCGGTTCCAGTGTAAAATAGTTCTTTTTGGGAGAGAGTATTGCCACAGATTAACTACCCGAAGATTAGAAATGCAGAGATTTCCATCTTCCCCTTCTGAATGTTATGCCAGCGCCAAGTAAGTGGTGGGAATCAGGAAAGTGAGTGTGTACAAAGTAGATAAAGGGGTAGCGAATAAGGACTGGATAATAATGCATGAAAGACTGGTGAAAATGAGAATGTTCAATCTGCAAGAAATCAGATTATTTATTTCTGCAAGCAGCATATACAAACCACATAATTTACAGCCATGAGCAATGAATTTTTCAAAATGAAGCTATTTTTCCTGTAGTAGTTTCTTCTATCATATGTTCAGTATTGGTGCTAGAAAAATAAGCATTTTTCTAGATTCTATATTGGGCATTAGTATGGTTCTGCTGAGACTGCAGTTAGAGCTTATTTGCATCGTTAAAGCAACTTGTTACAGTGGAGGATAATAATGTTCACCCTTTCATGGAAAAGTATTGAGCCTCTTAAACTCCTATGTATTACTAAATCACAGGAGTGAATTCCATGTACTTTCTGTATTAGTAGAAGAGTCCTTAGTGGCTTTGTATGATGATTTCTGTGACTCTTACCTCTCCCAGGCAGAAAATGCATCAAATAAGGTTGCTAAATGGCTAATACCAGTGCGAGCTGATGGCATTGTCCTTTGGCCAAAGTGGTATGCCAAAGTTCTCACTGACAGGCAGGAGCATACCTTAACTTCGACTCTCTTTTCATGCTGTGAAATTCCCAACTAGAGAGTGCTTTCTTGGTTTTGTTAAGAATCAAGGTCAGAAAGTATGAGCACTAAGACGACTTGTATTCATACAGATTTCACTTAAGAGGCAGCAATGTTTCTCTAGTTCAGTGGTTTATGTCATGATCTGTGTACTGGATTTCTATGACAATTTCTTCTTTTGAGAAGTTACTGAGCATTATTTAGAGCAAAAATCATTCTCACCTCATCTGCTTTCTGCTTTTCATCCCATGCTCTTTGGGACAGATTTTGCTGTTGATTTCATTTGTTAGCTTGTAACTGTTAGTAGTCTCCAGAGTTCAGGCTAATTCTGTCATCTAAACATGTCTCTTTAGCTCTTTTATAATGAGAAAAGCAGAATAGTGTCCTGAAACTAGTCAAAAGCACTGGTAATATTAACTTTACAGGTAAGTGAGGCCATGTTTGGCTCCTCACTCTACTTTCTCTGATAAATACTTTCCCTTGAAAGAAGCAAACGAAAACTTACATTGACCTAAAACACAATGATATTCTTTTGGCAGTAGTTACTAGGAAAAACAAATGTTGCATAACTTGGAGTATGGAGATTTAGTGAAGTGTTGGTGATTTGAGATGGCTGTACTATGTGGTGTTATGGGATTATTTGTTGTTTTGAAGATGTCCAGTAGGAGAGAATTTGCAAACCCAAAAAGAATCTAAGGGTCAAGATAAATGAGAAAATCACACCACATTTTTCTACTAAAGAAAGCATGGATGTTTTGTGTGGGAATAGTGTGTGAGATTACATGTGTATTGAATGTAGCCATGAGTGATGTTTCAGGAATGGTTCTCAAGTCTGTTTGGAAGGAAAAAAACCTCATTCAACTCCAGAAATCAGAGTAAAAGAGACTAGTAGCTAAGGAGAGATATTTTCAGGTTTCTGGCAGGTATATTGAAACCAAAACAAAATACTCAGGTTTTAACATTTATCTCCAGCATTCTTTTTTGTTTAAGTGAAGTATTCCACCACTACATAAGTATTGTATGAAAATCATTAGCTGACTTAAGAAAATTGCTTATATACAGTTGTCTTTAATTCTGAACAGCATTCTTGAAGCTCTGAGTATCTTCTAAAAGAATTAAATACCATATGCGTGCTAGCTAATGAATGAATGAAGATATGGCTAAGAAGTATTAGTTTGGGGAGAGACCAGATGTTTTTGTTCGGTCACTCATTAGAAACTTGGTATGTGTGCAGTAATCCTTGGTGTTAACTGGCGGGAACTAATTACATGTACAGTTTTTGCTATTTATAAAGCTGTCAACCCAGTCATTGTGGTAGAAGCTTTAATGTCCTTAAAATGTCTTTCATTCCTCACTTTTTCAACTATAAAATTTACAATACACAATTATGTCTATTTGATGTTTTGAGGAGATGCTTCTTCAGAATTTGGACAAAATCCTTCACACGCTCTGAATGCAGATATTGCCATTCATCTCAAAATGATTTAAACTCAATTTAATTGTGTTAGTTATTTCTACTACTGAATTGTTCTTCTTGACTTAATATGTAGTAGGAGAAGCAACTTCTCATCTAAAATAAAACTTCACTGTGTTATTCACTAGCATTGTTGGGGAACGTGCAAACTCCATTTGTGTTACATTGCAGAAACACGTCAGCTGAAGGCATAAACGGATTATAGAGAGAGACCCTCACAAGGGGTCTAACCGCTTGGATCAGATTACTGTCAAATTGATGAATCTGTAGAAATAAGGTTGTCCTTTATAGGCTTCAATATAAACATATAATGTTAGATCATCCGATTTAGCTAGTTATTGTCTTGAGAAAAGTTAATGAGATGTATTTAATGTCCTTCAATGGCAATGCTGTATTCTAACCAACATTACAGTTCATTATACGCAGTCCCTTTACAGTTTCTTAGTTTCTTGAATAGTTGTCTTTTTGTTGCAACATTCAGTGCATCCACTCAGAATTTTTGTGTGTGTCTCTCTCTCTGTTCCATAGGTGTTGGATTGGATTGAAAACCATGGAGAAGCTTTTCTTAGCAAACATACTGGAGTGGGAAAGTCCCTGCATCGAGCTAGAGCTTTGCAGAAACGCCATGAAGACTTTGAAGAAGTGGCACAGGTAAAAACAATCACATGAAGGACTGTACACTTGTCATTCAAATAAATGAAAAATTCTTGCTCTGGCACTGAAGGACTGGGCAGAGGGAGCTCTGGTACAAAAAATTCAGTTCCGAGAATGGACTATTTTGTTTCTGTTGCAACCTTTTATTTAATTTCTCCTTTGTGCTCCAGCTTCAATAAGAAAAAGACAAACTTCCACAGAGTGGGAGCCTTGAAGCCCAACAGAGTTGCTGCTGCTGCTATTATTTACTACTATTGTTTTGAAAAACATGCTTTCAAATGTTTGAGTCACAGAAGAATGAAAACTCTCCTTTTAAAGTAACTCAGTTCCAAGGGATTGTAGATTTTAAACTTTTGTGTGGCCAGTAAGAGAGGATGGATATGGATTGAAAGCCCTGATTCCTGACTTTAAGAGTGGGAAGCTCTCAAATCCCCACAACAGTCTGATGGGGGGAAAGGAGAAACCACTTTTTCCATAGGAAGATTCTTGTTTTAGCATTAAGCGGAACATACCTTTCCATGAAAAAGAGTCAATCTAAAATAAGTAGACATACTAAGGAACTCAGAGAGCGTAACAATTGGAAGTTGGTTTGGGTGGCAGACTTGAAAAGGGAATGTGAGGTAAACAAAACCCATGAGAAGCTGAAGGTTAGAATCCTCCCCATTAGTAACATGCACTGTCTGTCCAGCCTTAATGATTGGTAAGAGTAAACATCTCTTGAGGTTTGTTAACGAAGACCTCATTAGGGTAGGGTTGATACAGTGGTCCTTCAGTCAAAACAGAAGATGCATTATGAGAAAATTCTGAAGGGACATGCAGGATTCCGCAGTGACACCTGCCATGGCAGAGGAATCAGAAGTGTGTTTACGGATTGATTGTTTAATGGATGATTATGCTTTTAATTATATTTTTATTACAACTGTGGCCTTAGAGCACTCTGGTGGCTGAGGACTTCAGATAGCTTCAGAAAACTTCCTCAATATTGATTTCCTATAACATTTTCCAAAATAATAATCATTGTTAGTTTTGTATATATACATGCTGGATTTTCCATATGCATGCCTAATACTTTGTTTTTTGTAAAATCTGTAATATTTTTCATGTGGAAATACTTATTTTTCTGGGTCAGACAAGCAAGAATCTGTTTCTGTAAGACACTTAGCAAAACCTGAATGATCTCATACTTAATACCGTGTTATTTGCACAAAGAAGAAAAAAAAAGTTTGAGTAATCAGAGGGAATGAAGTGTGTAGAACTGTTAGTGGAATGTAAACTGTTTAAAAAGCGTCTTGTTAATTTGTATTATACTTTAAAGTAGAAAGCTGTGCAGCAAATACTTAGCAAAAACTTCCTAAAACTGAACGTTACTGCAGTTTAAAATTGTTTCTTTAGGGGATGGGTGGAATTTCTATTTTTGGAGATATTGAAAACTTAGACTTGTCAAAGAGCTTAACTATGCTACAGGGGACTATCTTCCACTGACAAAAGGATGGACAAAATGATCTAATAAGTAGGTTTTTTCATCTGTAATTCTTGAATGTGTAGTGACTGCCAAGAGAGGCACACCCTCTGAGTTGTTCCTCTTACTTGCTCTACAGCTGAATGTAAGCAGGCCTCAAAAGGCATTCCTGTTGGTGGTGGTGTAAGGAAGATTATGCTCAAGTATAAGACAGCAATCTGCAGCACTTACTAAAGAATTAATAACTTTTGGCTTATTTATTCTCTACATACATTTCTGGTTGGTCTAAGTCTTGTTTTTTTTGGGATTGTTGTTAGGTTTTGTTGTGTTTTGTTGCCTGCTTTTTTTAATAGGACTCTAGGCATAATCAGGGCTTTTCAGTCAGCTCAGTCAAAAGTTGAGAGGAAGCAGCGTGAAGTGAACTGTCAGTGGCATGGCAATGTTTTTACCAAATGCAGGGAGCCAGCATAAGTGTGGAAATGTTCCTGATCAAAGGCTAACTCCTAATTTTGAGGGGAGCAAAAAATATTATTTCTTTCTTCCCGTCTGCTTCCTTCCTCATTCTTTTTTAATGTCAACGAGGTGCCAATTCCTCAGCAGCATTCAAAGAGATGTTAAAATAAGTTGTGTGTTGAATAGAAAAGATGTTCCAGAGTCAATGGGCTGTGGGCTTAAAAATTATTCACTTCAAAATTGGTGTGAAATGAGAGCTTTTTTCTCTTTATTTGATACTTTTTTTTACCACTACAGGAACACTACATAGTTAAAACTCAGCCGACTAATAATCCTCCCTACGTTTTGGTAGCTACACATACTTTGACTTGCACCCACCATTGTAAATTGTGTTGCTCTTTTCATGTGAAGCCTGTCCAGTTTGCTTTATACTTACCTCATTTTTTTTCCTTTCTTTTTTCACCTCTCCCCATGATCATCTTTGTATCCATGAAACCATTTAGTCAAAGTGGCAAGGCTCCTAATCTTCATGTAACTGATTCACTTCTGGGCATAGATTTTCAGCTTAGAAGCACTGGATGCAGATGAGTAGTGTGATTATACTTCCCCATGCATTTTTGTATGAAATTCTAAGTCAGCTTTTCCAGTTGCAGCTATGATCAATGTCTATTTTATGACAGTAGTCTATTCTCAAAAAACCTGAAAGGTGTATGGCAAGAATTATAGTGGGATCTTTTTCCACAGGTAAGTTCTTTTCACCATGCGCAGACAATATCTGAGCAAAAGAACTCTTAAGTCTTCTTGGTGCAAGAGATCCACCAAAAAGATTCTTCCAAACCTCATTTCAATACACCTATCATTTCCCTACCGCCACCAGTTCTCACCTCCTTTAAGGTTATAAAAAAATGGTATGTATTTGAACTGGTTCTTAACTTTACCCATGAATGGCTGCAGTACATCAAAGTAAACGTCCATGCCTTACCGTATCTTGTGGCTATCACCATATGCATAAAGAAAAGGGACCGTATGCTTAAAAAGTTACCTTTACATTCCTAGTTGTCTGAGCCTATGTGATGTCTGGAACTGAAGGATGCATCAGGACCAGTATTTAGTAGTCACAGATGGACTTTTCTTCCCACAATTAGGCTAGCTACTTTCCGAACCCACTTATACTCTTGAAATGTATGCCAGATCCTGTGCAATGAATTACACAATTTAATTGCTCCTTAGATTAAAAGTACTTTTGCTTTTTCATTTTAAGCGTGTTGTCTGATGCTTACACATGATAGCATCCACTGTATTTAATGAGTAACCTATCTTAATTTTCTCTACTTTTAATGATTTGCATACCTGTGTTAAGCTCCCTCCATCCTTGTGTGTATCTCTCTTCCCTTTCCATAGTGTAATAAACTCCAGTTTGAATGAAATTCAGTGCATACCTCCACTCACTTCTATTGCCATATTTATTGTCAGTAGTAGTAATTTCTGCAGTAGTCTGTTAAATTTAGCCTTTGACTTTTATATGATTGTGTCACTTCATATGCTTTGTAAAAATATAGTGTTTGTTTTTTCTGAAGAATATGTAGAGAGGGTTTCTCAACAGGAAGACTAGGAAAGCAATAGGATATGTTGTTGGGGTAAGTGGTAAACTCACCACTGTGGAGGGTCTTTCACCGTTTTGGAGAAGAATGTCTATTAAAGACTCAAGTACAGTTGATCCCACCTTGGGGTGGGAGGGATGGACTAGAGGATGACTTAAAGCTCTTGCCAGGTTGATTCTTTCCCTGGGTTTGGGGAGGGTGTGCTAGTAGAGACACTCTGAAGAAGTGTTAATCTGTTTCAAAACTTGATGTTGAATTTGTCATTGTGAAACCTCCTTTTTCAGTTAGGAAACTGGCATAAGCAGCTTCAAGAAAGAACTCCAGCTCTTTCTACCTAACCTTCTGTTTTTAACTGGTGGCTTCCCCTTGGGACCAACCTTTTCAAAATCTTCCCATTGCTACTTTTTTTTTTCTTTTCCTCCAAGTATCGTTCAGAAGTAAGCAGAGTTGGGAAGGGCAGTAGTTAGTACAGTACGCCTATTTGGTGCAGCTTTTATTCCAAAGGGCAGTTATTATCTACCAAGATAAATATTTATATTATATTTCAGCTCTACTTGGAAGAGAAATTTTAGTGATAAGGCGTGTGTCTGCTGTTAAAGTTTGAGAATTGCAACTGCTTTTGAAGCAGTGTCCAGGTTGTGATCGTTCGTAAGTACAGGCAGTTCACCATCCAGTTTACAGAAAGAGAAATCTGATGTGCCTGGGCCTGTGTTACGTGGAAGATAGTCCTGGAATTCATAAACAATGCTTCACATGTGAGATAAAGTTTTCATTAAAATGGGAAACTTCTGTTTCAGACATCTGCAGCTGGGTGTGGCTTTCGGGGTTGATGAAGTAGTTGTTGTTTGAGGAGTGCCTTAAGGCTCTTCAGCCTTGCCCCTTGAACACGTGTGAGCTGCACCCGTGGAAGTCAAAACACCAAAGCACAGATTAGAGTGTGTTCAGGGCCAGCATGGCCTGAGTCAGTGATCTGGACCGTTGAGTAGTGCACTCCCCACCAAAAAGGGTAGGCTTATCTTACTCTCTGCAGGCTTTCCCAGGGAAACTGGGAAGGAGATTTCTACCTCTCCATGCAATTAAAAAGCTGAAGGTTAAGGAGGGGCTAAGATGGTAATAGTCAAAATCAGGGAGCAGCATGGATTTAATTACTTACATAAATAGACATAATAAACGAAGAGGGAACTCCCGTGCCAAATACATAAAAGCTGCACTGAGTCAGGTAATCTGTCCTGGGCTTGCCTGGTAATTTGCTCGAGACCCTGGAGGAGAGCTTTTATTTCCTGCCCCTTAGTTGAGTTTTAGGGCCAAGCTTGGATTTAACTTTCAGGGATATTGTAATGTTAATTGGAGGTGTGATACTATATTTATGGCAAAGAAAAGTGAATTTGCATAAGCTTAATTTGTCTTGGCAAATGGTGTTTCTAACTGATGTAATTGAGGTTGGAAGGGCAGAAGGGAAAAGAGAAAGGCACAGTTTATATTGTCAGGATTTCTTTTTTTATAGTCTATGGTTCAAACTTACCAGGAGACCTGAGGTAGTGACAAGCAAAGCTTCTTTAATGTACACTTGGCTTCAATCTGTTTGCTGCAGAGGTAAACATCCTTATATGCTTTCTTGATGAGTCTGTTTTGAGAATCATTCTAAGGCAAGGAAACCCAAGGTTAGGCTCAAAAAGAGCACCCAAATTTTAGCAAATGTTTGGAATCAGTCCTGGTTTGAATAAATGAGAAAGATGTAGATGCAGGCTGCAAGTTCTGCGCTTTAAGAGTTGTTAAAATGTCTCTCTCTTCTCTGGACCATAGCGCTTCTAAGTACATCAGGTACCAGACTTCCTCCATTCTGTTTTCTGCTTTGACCCAAGCCTCTAATAAGACTGCTGCTCTGCATTTATTTATCTTATGATGTATTGGGACACTGTTGTACTCTAATACTTAGCCGTAGCTGACTTCTAAATTTTCCTCTGTTGCTGCTGTTTCACAAATGATGGATGATCCACTTGACACATGAATTTTGGATATCTCGCTTCTGTAAGGGTGGAGAGAAATTTTCTTCTGTGCTTGGTCACTTTTCACCTTCCTGCTGGGTATGCAGATTTGATGTTAAGCATCTCTACCAGCAGCTAGGACTTTCTCACCCACCTCTCTAGTAATACATATTTGAAAAGTTTTCTCGCCATGACTGTAGTGATTTTTTTCCAGTATTGAAGTAGTTAGACATTTAGGCTGATCTTTATTCTTGTTGTGAATATAAAATACTAATTCCAAGGAAGAATAAATAGGCTCCCAAAGTTCTGGGTTGAGGAGACGTTTGAATAGACATAACTAAGGAGCCAAGGAATGAATTTATGCACAGTTAAATGAAAAAGTATCTAGAAATACAACAAAATCTTTAGTAAGATTATATTCTACTACCTTTAAAAATTAGATGAAAGAAAAATACATTCCAAGGTCCTTTTTGTCTTTTTGTTTTCATTAGCGGAGTGGCTTTAAAATACACTGCCTGAATTTCCTTTCACTTAATCCTGTGAAACGAACTTATTTCTCCACAGAACACATACACCAACGCAGATAAGCTCCTAGAAGCTGCTGAACAGCTCGCCCAGACTGGGGAGTGTGACCCGGAGGAAATTTATCAAGCTGCCCATCAGCTCGAAGACCGGATACAGGATTTTGTTAGGCGTGTGGAGCAACGCAAGATCCTGCTGGACATGTCTGTGTCCTTTCACACTCATGTTAAAGAGGTAAAACTGCTGCTAAATTGTAGTCATAACATTAAGCTTAGAATTGTCCAATGTTACTTTCATTGTTAGAACCTTGCCATAGGAAGTTGTGGCCCTATTATATGATGAGCTTTGGTTTGTAATTCGCTGTGGATTGGGGGCTGGGGTAGGGTGATTGTTTTGTTTATGTATTTTCTTAATTTTTTTCCTTTTTTTTTTTTTTTTTTTGCTTTCAAGCAAAAGCAGCTTCTACCTCCTTTCTTGTGCAAGTACACATGCTTGTTCAGTCACAGGGAAGGGGGGAAGGTCAGATCAGAGAACTGGTACAGCTAAAAGACAGGACTGTGGGGAGTGATACTGTGCACTTGTGTTTTTGGTTTTTCAATTCAACCAGCTCTCCAGTACAGTTAATTGAGTTGTCAGACACATGGTTAGACTGACATAGTTCAGGAGACTGAAACACATGGCAGAAGCACAAGGCTACTTAAGGCAACCCTGGGGCCAAGAGAGACTTTGCTTAATTTCTCTGTTTTATATGTTACATTTTGATTCTGTATGTTGATGGTTCTTCACAACCTAAAGAGATCTTTTCTGATAATGACAGTGGTTTGCCTCATGTTTGTAATTTTTAGTCTCCTTCAAAGGTTGAAATAATACACCAGAAAAAGAAAATCGGAACAGGCTGCCCAAAGAAGTTGTGGATGCCCCAGTGTTCAAGGCCAGGTTGGATAGGGCCTTGAGTGACCTGATCTAGTGGAAGGTGTGCCTGCCCGTGGCAGGGGGGTTGGAACTAGATGATCTTAAGGTCCTTTCCAACCCTAACTATTCTATGATTCTATGAAACACACTTAATTTTCAGCCAGATCAGTTTTCTGCTCCAATTCAGAACATAGATCATACGAATTCTAAGCTCATGGTAGAGGTTGGAATAGGCTAGAGCAAGAATAAAGACTTCAGCAAGGCGTTTTAGGTTAAAATAGTGGCAAATTTCAACAACTGTAGATTACTTATTTTCTGTTTAGAGCTCATGTTAAATCTTCTCTCTGCTCAAACTAGGTGAAAATATTAAAGGCTTCTGGATCACAGCAGATCAGGTGTCTTCCTTCCCTTCACCCTACACTGAGAAATGGTTTGTTCAGTGGGGGAGTATAGTATTCAAAGTAGCTTCTTCAGGAAAACCTTGTGGAGGATAAGGGTGGGAGTTTTTTTGTATATGAAGCATCTGCTTTGCACTTGAAACAAATGCAGAAGGCAGTTGGTCTTTGAAGGAGGTCAGTATTGAATTACTTTTTAGCTCCAGACATGAGTACATAGCTCCCCCATCAGTTTTCTGTTAGATACTTCCTTGTCGGTATTCTCCCAGGGCTCTGCTTGTTTAAGCAAAACATAAATGCTGTATCGTAAGCTGTTTTGGGGGGACAACTTTTTTGTTTCACTTTTCTTAAGCACATAGTGCTGTTTCATTACCTGTTGTGAAGCACAGGAGCAGTCACCTGCTGAAACATGTTCATTGTTTCTATAGATTTCTTCATTACCTGTTTTTCTTTGCATTAAGTAGAGCAACGGGAATGGTATTTAGACGGCTATGGTTGGTTGTAGTGATAAAAGACGGAGACTATAAAAGGATTTGCAAGGAAAGGGCTTTAAAAAATCAAAAAAGAAAAAAGGCAGACTGATCTGTGAGTCACTGTTGAGTAATTCTGGGAGGCTGATCCAGATGTGCTGGAATGTTGCCACTGCTCCCCTAGATAATAATGTTGTATTGGGAAAAAAAAAAAAAAAAAAAAATATTCTGTATCTTGATTTATTTCTTTGGGAAAATGGATTTTATTGTGACCCTGTAAGTACACACAGCTGTTAGTTACTATGGCAGCCTCTTTGCAGCCTGGACTTCCGGGGAAAAGGTAGTGTGGCTGGTGTACACATGTTGATTTTTGTTTGTCATGTGGCTGGCCTTTTATACCTAATAAAGCAAGGAAAATTAAAAAGAGTACTTATTTATGTGAGCAAGTCTATCTATTATTTATTTGCATTCTATTTAAAAATACAGATGAGAGTGTGGTTCATATTTAGTAGACTAGTCCTTTGGTTAAGGTGCAATGAAATAGCAAGCTCAAAGCTGTCTTGTGCTTTCTGTATTCTGACCTGTTTTCAAGAGCATGTTTGTTATCAAACATGCATGCGGAGTGCTGAGAAGGCATCACAAAGCAGATGGAAGATAAAAATGCCCTAAACCTGAAAGTCATGCATGCCTTGTTGGCAGGAGAATTGCTTTTCTCCTGCAGGATGTGGGAAGTTACTGAATAAATTAGTGCATACCTGTAAGCACATAACCTTTCTGCTGTATGGGGGAGTGAAGAAATTAATTGCTCTTAGCTAGTGAAGAGAGTTCAAGTAATAGGATAATATGCTACTTGTTGAACCAGAAAGAGATGCTTCAGTCGCTAAAGCAAACAAACAACAAATCCCCCTAAACAAACAAAAAAGCAAAATGCCATCACTATATCTTGCCCTTCAAGTATTCAGGGTGAAATTTGTTTCTTGTGGGAGTTTTTGTGTTTTCTTGGTCTAAAAAATAGACGTGAAGAATAAAAACCCTGTTTGTGTGTGACAGTTTGGAGGGAGCCACAAAGCTGAGAAAAGGTGGTAATGTGAGTAGTTGGCTGTTTGAGACGTTAGAATGTGGCTCTGACATCCCTCCAATCCCTTGATTTTTTTGAAGTAGGATGTTTTGGTGTGTTTTATTCTTTTTCCCAGAAATGGTTCATATTGAATGAATGCTCCTCATCTGGATGAGAGTGTTCCAATTCTACTTCTCCCCTGTAACTTTACATAACCTTTATGCTTGACACAGAATTTGTCTGCAACTTTGCCCAGCTTCCCTGGGAAGTATCAGCCCTGCAGTGTCAGCGCAGTACTGTTACTCTGTTCACGCTTAGTAAATCAGCACAGTTTCTGCTTTCAGAGGCAGCTTGCTTGCCACAAAAGCAATAGATCGGCTTGACGCATCCTGGAAGTAACAGACTTTTGCTATACCTGTGCACAAAGCAGCTGTGTAGTGTGTGTGCAGCAGGCTGTTATGATGCACATTGGAAATGCTGGCTGTCTTTAACATTTTCAGAAGCTCTGTAGCCAGGTGATTACAAGCTGGTACAGCTCCCTGTAGCTTACAAACATCAGAAAACAACATATAAGTTCTCAGACTTCTCATGGACTAACCTCAATAGACCACATTTCTCATTGGGATAAAAAAAATTATGTATTCAGGGAAGCTAGAAATATGATGTTATGTAATGGTGTCACTGTTACTCATTTTGCTTAATGATGATCCAAGAAAATCAGTTGTTGCTTATATGTAAGTTGTGATTCCACTCTGTTATGTTATTACTAGTTATTAAGTTTCTAAGATTGTGAATATTGATTTGTATCTCCCATACAAACAGTGACAAATTTCAGTCTATAAGCCACGTTTTTCAGTAAGTGATGTACTGAAATTAGGCCATGTGCTGGCAAGGTGTAAAAGGGTTTGGGACTGTAAATATCCCCATCCAAATCTTTGCATTGAAACTGTGAACTGGCAGGTTCAGAGGATGGGTTAGTGTAACTGAACACTGAAACTGTTGACCATTGCAAGACAGTGAATCTCTTACTGCTTTTGTGCTTTTTGACATTTAATAATAGGGAAGGATAAGGTGAAAAAAAAATTGGACAGATAAAAAATGTTTCCAAAATAAACGGTTATCATAAAAGGTTGTGTGCAAAACATAGGAGCAAAACTCATGATACTTTGCTGTGAAATCTGTCACCATGTAGAGATGAATAGGATTTTGGTGCGAATTCACATTCTTCTGTACATAGATACAGACACACATGTGCACACGCTCTCTCCGAAATGGCTCCCTCAGCACCTATGAGTGGGAAGGCTGAAATCCTGGCCAAGCCAGGTGTTTGTAGTAGTGCCAAAGTAGAGCAACAGATATTTTCCTGGAGTCAACTGTGGGAATACAGATCAGGCTGATTGTATGTAGAAGAGAATGGTCTCTTAAGAGCCTGTTAGCTTTTTGCATATAACCTTTTGTATGTTTTCTGACAAGTTGAATGTAAAACAGCTCAGAGCGCTTTTTATGTATACACAATATGTTTAATGGTGTTACTAGAAGATGTCTCTCTTCTTTGTTTCATCTTACTCAAACTAAACTTTGCACCAGAATAGACTGAGGCTGAAACAAAGAAAAGGGAAGTGGAATTGGCTGAGATTTCAAATACAAAACCTCAGTGTTCCTGAACAAAAGTAATGAAACAGTGGTCTGTGAAGCTGTTGAAGCTGAGTCCTGTGAAACTGAGATGTGGCATTGTTTGGAGGATGCCAGCTCATGAGAAGGCTGAGGAGACCTTGGTCTGGCCATAATGCTGCTGATTCATTCACATCTAGCTATGACGCATCTGTATTTGATTCAAAAAACCTTATTGATAATGGTCTTGGTTTGTCTCACAACTCACTGCCAGAAATATGCCCTCCATTGCATACCTCCATCTGGTATGGAAGGGTAGACATCCATGCAGCTTTTCATTTGTTTCATTCCAGATTGGACCCTGAGGTGACACATCTTGTCTTCTAATTGCCTGTTACTCCAGAGTATTTGAGTCTTATGTGCTGGTGGTCTACAGGTTAAATTTGAATGTCATAATAAGGCTGCTCTCTTCTCTGCGTGCCCTTTCCAGGCAGCACAGCAGCTTTTGGATGCCCCCATCTGAGCTTGAAGGCTCTGTTCCTTAGGCTTCTGTGCATCTCTAACTTTTTTTATTGTGGTGTTATAGCACAGCTCATTGTGACGGGTCTGGCAAAAATACATGAATCATAGAATGGTTTGGGTTGGAAGAGACCTTAAAGATCATCTAGTTCCAACCCCCTGCCATGGGCAGGGACACCTTCCACTAGACCAGGTTGGTCAAAGTCCTGTCCAGCCTGGCCTTGAACACTGCCAGGGCTGGGGCAGCCACAGCTTCTCTGGGCAACCTCTTCTAGTGTCTCACCACACTCACAGTGAAGAATTTATTCCGGTATCTAATCTAAACCTACCCTCTGTCAGTTCAAAGCCATTCCCTCTTGTCCTGTCACTACCTGTCCTTGTAAAATGTCCCTCTCGAGATTTCATGTAGCTCCTTTAGGCACTGGAGGCTGCTCTAAGGTCTCTCCGGAGCCTTCGCTTCTCCAGGCCGAACCACCCCAACACTCTGTGCTGTCTCTGGTCAGTACTTTGATATGCCAGTCATCATGAATCTGAGAGTTGAGAAAAGTTTTTAAATCTGAAATAAGAGGAACACATTCAGTGGCAGCACACTAAAGTGTGTTGTGGTTTACTGATTTGATAGGGCTGGAATCCAGTTACCCTGCACAGATTTTCCCTACAGTTTTTCAATCCTGGTAGCTACTTTGCTTGAAAAAAGAGATCAAATTGAAGTCCAAGTATTACTGAAATAGCACGAAGTGCTTGAGAGAAGTGAGGCAGAAATAGGCCTTTAAACTGTGTAAAGCTATGGTATAGACATGCTTCTCTTGTTCAGTTAAAAAATGGGAAAAGTTGATGTAATTTTAGGAACATGAGCAACTTGGTTTTGCTTCAAGGATGAATTTGTTTTAAAAAGGAAATTGATTTTGTTATAACTGTAGAATAGATAGGGATATTTGAAGCTTTTAAAGATAATTAGATCTAATTTTCAAAAAAACCGCATGCATTTAATATCTTAAATGTTGCTGAAAGACCCTGGAAAAGAAACTCCAGAGAGCTTAACATCTTTTGGTTTTTTGTTGTTTGTTTCTTTGTTTGTTTGTTTTAAAGATGCAGTTTTTGTCCATTGGATGTCCTGAAAGGCAAAACTTACAGGTAGACACACGCACATCAACCCCTTTCTATGCCCACATCTAATTGTCAGGGAATACTATTGCAACATTTGGCCCTGTACAAGTAAGAGCTCCTTCAACAACTGTGCCTGTGGTAATAAACATACTGCAACAGTGTATGTGCTGGGGGGAAGGGGCAAAAAGAGGAATTGGCAGTTTTTACACACAGAAACCGTGTGCCTTTTCTGTCTTAGCCTGATGGAAAGGCTGACTACATATCCAAAAGCCATTATTATAAAAATGAAAAATAAAGTAAATTGTGAAAGAGTGTGATGGATAGTTTACTCTAATATGAATAAGGTATTTACTCAAAAATAATTCTTCTCTGATTATATTCAGCAAAATACAGTAAGGTCTTCTTTAGATGCAGTCTTCAGGAGATTGCAGAGATGGGACTTAAATGGATAGAGGCCCATGATGGAAACGCTGAAACTTCCAGGATGTTGCAGACAATTAAAATAATACCATCTCAGTGACTAATGGCATGCTCCCAAGAACTTAGGAAAGAGGTAGCACAGGATGCAGGCTCATTCAAGCAGATGTTTCTTAGTCTGTTCTATATTTAGGTCAAGAAAAAAAATCTGCTGGGTGAAACATTTGCCTGTCAGGGATTCAGAGTTTGATTTCCCTCTCAAATTTTAATTCTGATAAGATGTGAAGAACAGATGAAAAGAGCAGAAGAGCCTCTTCTGTGACTGGATTGAGTTATTTATATGGTTTTCTCACTGTATGTTAGAGCTGTCTTGCTGCTGGATAAAGATATTACTGAGGACACAAGACTCAGTGGTTTGTTTGGGGATCTTCGTGCTGCTTCTTTTACAGAGAATAGAAAAAGACATGCATGGAAGTTGCTTAAAAGTTCACACCAAGAGAAAGTGAGTGGTTTTTTAGTGAAAACTTAGTGGTTTTTTCCCCCACTGGATTTTTGTTGCCAAGCTCTCTTTTATGGAATAATGCTTTACCTCAGAAAATCGTTGCACTATAAAATCTGTAGTTCTGCACTGCTGATCGTGTAATGGGTAAGCTCCAGTCTCTGTTCACCCCCTGCTGTAAACTGCTTTTGGCTTTGCTATGCAACCTTGTACTGTCTTCATTCGTACTTCTGTATCCGAAAATAAAGGTAAATTATGTAATTTCCGGTATATTCAGTGCTCATTTTGGTTTTAAAGCTGTAAAGAAGCCAGCTGACTATTGCTACCCATTATGAATTAAGCTCCTCTCAGTAAAATGCATGAATTTCTATCCAGCTTTAATAACCTGATAGCTTTGTTCATCTTTGGTGGCTTTATTCTAACTTCTGTGTATAAACATCAAGACTATTTTGAGGGGAAGCTGTTTGTCAGAAACTTACTTGGTGGGCAAGTGTAAAAAGCTTATTTGGTAATGTATTAGAGTAACTTTTGCTATGGAACTGTCACAGCGCTGTTTTCAGAAATGGCTTAAATTGTCCTACTTTCAACAGTGTATGAATCACAGCTAGGCAAGTAATGCATACTAATTACTCTCTTTCTCTTTCTGCACATTGGTAAATATTTTTCCTTCCCAAACAGTGGGCAATTCAGCTAATGAACTAGGCAAACACAGTGTATTTTTGAGCCCTTTGGTACCTTGGGAGCAAGATACCATGCTCACAGCCATGCCATGCTGACCAGGCACTAAGCGAGTCAGCATAACACTTTGTTGTGCTTGTGCCCATGTCTCTCTGCTCTAGGCAGGTGGTGTGGCTTTGAACTGGCTATGCAGAGGGAAAGGTCTGCTTGTTCTGTGTTGGCTTGGTCTCCAGCATCCAGGGTGAGCTTTAAGGGAAGTAGTCACACAGTTTATCACCAGCCCAGCACTTGCAAGTTGCATTGCTCCTACCAGGTCCTCTCCACCCAGTTGTAGAAGTGGCTGAAGTGTATGTGAAGCCTAAGAAATGCAGAGGTGAGGTGTCCATTGTGCAGGTCTGACACAACTCAGCTGCAAAAGACGTACTGGAAAAAACTGAAGCAGTTTTTAGACCTGTCTTTGAGCTGCAGTACAGGTGCTTGTAAGGGAGCCAAGGGGCAAACTTAATACAGTCCAAGACACTCAAAATGGTTTTAATCCCAGTTTGCCTGTGATAAACATCTCTGGAAATTGAGCCTTTTATAGACAGGGCAGTAAGCATGGAGCGCAGAGATCTTTCAGCCAGCACTGAACACATTAGATCTGCAAGCAACAACAGTGTTACTTTCAAATATATTTTCACAGTTGCAAGCTGCACTGGTTGTGTGTACCTGCCAGCTCACTTGGAAGGTCTCTAACACGGTGCCCTATTATTACAGTTGAGGCACAAACTTCATAAGCTGAGAGAGGAATAAAAGCGTGTCCTCTGGGCATTGAAACCTGAGTAAAGTTTTCAGGTTGTATTGTCAGACTTCTTGCTCTTAAGTTTCATTTGTCTCAAAGTGAAATTTGCATTCCTAAGTATGCATAGACGGGGGGAGGACCATAAAGTTGGATGCTGCATTGGGTTATGCTGGAATGAATGTTGACAAGTACTTTTGACCCACTTGGTGAGTTCTGTTTGTGCTCCTTTTAATAAGAAAGACTGCTGTGGCTTGATCTTGTGGTGTTTACAGCTATGGAGTTGCATTCAAATCTGTGGCAGGCATTGTCTTTAAAGCATATGAGTAGTCAGAACAACAGCGTGTATGAATAGGCAGTTCGGGGGGGGGTAGTAGATTTGTAGAAAAGGTTAAATGACATTAATTCTTCCCAATTATGAAAATTTAACTTATAGCTTGGTTAACGCAAAGCCTACCTCACGAGGCATGTACGGATCTAAGATACAAAACCTAACATTTTTTTTTTAAAATAAAGCGTCAAAGGAACTGATTTATCAAGATCTAGAATCCTTCATTTAATTTACTATTTTAATGTAGCTCCATTGGTAGTTAGGAAACCTTTATTGTCAGAACATTATACAAATGGCAGCATGAAATGAGTGTTTCTGTCGAAAATAGTAAGCAGAGAAATAAAACAAAATTTGTTTTTCTGTCTTTTGAGATTAAGTCAGGTTTGATTGTTTCCTGTCTGTATTTTAGCTATGTTAACCTTTTAATTAGTTTCAAAGTTAATAAAGCCTATTTGTATCTCTAAAAAGTATAAAGGCAAAGATTAAAATGTAATCAAAATACCTTAATACTTTAAATCAGATCACAGTTATTCTTTCAGAATAAAAACCAAATTCTAATCCTTGTTCTTGGAATGACAGCATTAGGTATGTGGTGGTAAAATAGAGAGGAGGGATCCGGTTTGAACGCTTCCTGTGAGAGTAGCTGTTTTACTGTGCTGCTTACAGGAGTGTTGCAGGAGGCAGCCGTGCTCCCTCTCTTCCAGCAGTGTTTTTAACAGTTGCACAATAGATGGCTAATGGTTTGCTGGTGAATAATTTTCACAGAGAGCTTACTGTGCAGCAGCTTGTCTCATAAAATTGTGGAAAAGAACACAGTAGGATTCAAGTTACCAATAGTGATATAGCTAGCATACACCACGGGATTTTTGTGTAAGCTGTGGTGTGTGGGCAGTTCTGAACAGGATTGTGTGCATGTTAAGGGGAAATGTGAATTAACTGGTGGAATTAAATATCATTTTTGTTGTAATAGTATGAAATTGAAATCAAGAGGGTAAACAACATAGCTGTAGAGATCATGATTGAAAAATATCTCCTCCTATCTGATTTGTCTCTGTATCTTGTTTTCTGAAATGCCCTTTTCTTTTTCCTTTTTTCGAAGGCCACTGAAAAGTGTTATGTTGTCTGTGTGCATGTGTCAGCCTGGCAGCGTAAATTCGATGGTGGCTACAATACATCTCCCTTCCTTCCTTCCTTCCTTCCTCCCTTCTCTCAGGGAGTGTTACCATAGCATTTCCCTCCCAGGGACTCTCGCAGAACTGCAGATGGGATTCTCGCTATGAACTGTGCACTGCTCAGGCGGATACGCTCAGTACTGTAGAAGGAAAATGGGAAAGAAAGGGTGACTTAGCAACACGGGTAAAGCTTTCCTGGTATTTCCAAGAAGCGAAAACCTTATTTGAAACAAAGGCTCATTTTCATTAAATTGAGGATGGGATTTTTCTATGCAGAGAAGCAAATCCTGTTTCTCTCCACCACTTGAGTCCGTTTCCTCTTGTCCAGGGGGATTGATCTGAAACAGTGACTGCCTGATCCTGAGGCTTAAGTTTCTTTTTTTTTTCCCCCTTTCTTCTTTAGCTATGGACATGGCTTGAAGAGCTACAGAAAGAACTGCTTGATGATGTCTATGCTGAGTCTGTGGAGGCTGTCCAAGACCTAATTAAACGTTTTGGTCAACAACAACAGACCACTCTGCAGGTTACAGTCAATGTCATAAAGGAGGGCGAAGATCTTATACAACAACTAAGGTAAAACAAATTTTTATTTAAATCTCTCCTAGTGTACATCTGATGCTCTGTGAGGCTCTTTCTGTTTGAAGGTAGAGATGATGACTGCAAGATATGACCTATAAATAAAGCTGGTAAATGTTAGGATAACAATGATGTTTCATGCTGTACTAATGGTCTCTAACCTTCTGTTTACAGGAAGCTCAGCTTATAAACACTACCTTCACAAGAAGGAGATTTTGTTTACATAAGCTACCTTTTTGCTTTGAAGCAATCATATGCATTTGTAGTCTGACATGCAGGGCTCTACAACATTCCGAATTCTGAGCAGCAGTCTTTTTGTAAAGAGACGCTTTAAATTGTTTTGCAGAGTGATGAGTAACTTTACTGTAGTAAAGACCATCACTTTGCAGTCCATTTCATTCAGTAACAATCTAAATAAATTTGGGCCCCAGCTACACTGGTACATATCCCCTTTGCAGGAGCTGATCTTATCATATGTGAATTTACAGGTTTTATAAAAGGATTAAGTAGTGGGGTTTTTATTATTATCTAATTTTGATTTTTTTACTGCAGGAAGGTTCAGTAAAGTAAATAGTTATCATATGCCACTTGATATTAACTCAATAAAAGGGTTTGTCTCTGGTTTTAAATTTTATTCTTCCTGTAAACAGAATGTCCTTAAATGTTGCATTAGTCAACAATAATTAAATTATTCTAATTTCCTAATGTTTTTTCAAGTACAAAAGCATATTTTGGACTTTTATTAACACAGGTGTACAGATTTAGCTGTCATGTAATATGGCTTGCACTGACCTTATCTGAAACAGTCTTCATTTTCTGGTCACATATAGCATCCAAAGTGTATGTTTTATTGTTGGGGTTTTTTTGAATAATACTCCTTTTTTCTTCTTTTTTTTTTTTTTTTCACCTCTTCCCCCTCTCTCTGCTTTAAATAGGGATTCTGCCATCTCTAGTAACAAGACCCCCCATAACAGCTCAATCAACCACATAGAGACAGTCCTGCAGCAGCTGGATGAGGCCCAATCTCAGATGGAGGAGCTTTTTCAAGAACGCAAGATCAAGCTTGAGCTGTTTCTGCAGCTTCGTATATTTGAAAGAGATGCAATAGATGTGAGTATCTGCTCTTGGAGTTGCACTGCACTTACTTTTTCTCTTGTGTAGGAACTTTTATGCTGAGATTGCTAGGTAGTTGCATTGGCATATGGCTTAAATGGCTGATAGACGTACTTCTTACCTGAACTAAGGCTAAGCAGTTATAGTGCCATCCCCCTGCAAAACTTCAAGAAGTTTTGAGTCTGTCCAAATTTGGAGGAGGGCTTCAGCTTATCAGTGCAAAGTTTCTGTTGGTGTGCAGGGACATGTGTACAACCAGGCAGGAAACTGCACATGGAGCAGTTTCATAGAAATGCATTATAAAACTTCAGCTAAGTTTTTATGACTTGTAAAGCTGCAACTATTGGTTAGGTGTGAATGGTGTAAGGGCAAAGAAGCAGTCGGCAGAAGTGTTAGCTTCTCTTGTTCTGGTTGTTGTTTTGGGGGTTTTGTTTGTTTTGTTTTGGTTTAGGGGTTTTTTTGTGGTTTTGTTTGTTGTTTGTGGGTGGGTTAGTTTTGGTTTTTTGGGTTTTGGGTTTTTTTTCCTTAAAATCAGGATTAGATATTATTGCTGAAGTCTGGTTTAGCTAAGCACTTTGTTACGTGCAATGCAGGAATAGGCAGACACAGTTCCTTGGTCTGTGCCCACAGAGGAAGTGAGAGTGTATGCTCTACAGTAATAACAACTCTGATGTAAAGAAGTCTAAGAAAGTTCTCTATTTTGCAACTCACACTAGTCTGCAGGGAGCTCGCTGCTTTGATTATGAGAGAGTAGCTGTCTTGCATATACAAGGGAAAGATTTTGGCAAAATTGTGATTGTAATAATTAGTTGGATGACTGGTATATGTGAAGGAACATGAAAGGTATTGTCAGCAATTTTGCAGTCTCTGCAGAAGTGATCTGCAGTGCTTGATGTCTGTGTGATGTTTCTCAGAACGCTCTTATTGAGGAAATGGCAGCTGTGGGGGGCAAGGCATACCAAGAAAGAATTAGGTTAAACATTTGAGTGAAGCTCATGATTAAGGTATTGCTCTCTGCTGTAGGTTACATAAAACAGGATTCTACAATAGCAGAAGGCTGGTTGCGGGAGCCCTGCTTTGCAGATGTGTTCTAGTCCTTCAGTGCAGGACAGCATCTGTATAGATAGTAGTAATTCTGTGTATGTTGTTTGGTGATACCCAGGATTTTGCATTGGAAAACTACAAACCCTAACTTGACAGGTCGTGTCAGCTTTTCTAAAGCTGACACTTGCCATGCTTTACAGTTTGGCACATACAACATAAAGCACAGTACCAATTACCTTATTGAAAGAGTTGGTGTGTTTTGTTTATATGGCTTGGAAACAAAAACCATGGTTAAGATTGTCAAGGAGGCCTCCAGGGAACAAAATTACCCTGGCTGCAGAGCGTCTTCAGCAAAATGTTATTGCTTTGCTTGTCTCTGTACCATGTCCTCTCTCTGCTTCCTCAGCAAAGCATGCTTCTCTTTTCCCTCTCCTGAAGGCAGACATCTGTTCGGAAACTTCCAGGAAGAAAATGCAGGGACTAGTTCCAGGTCAGTTGTTTGAAAGCAGAAGCTCAGCTTAAGTAACAGGATAGTGAGGAGGAGCCAGATGCCAGTTAGGAACTTGTTTCGTTTTGACCTCTTCCTTTGTCAAGGATTTTTCATGACTGGTCCAGTCAATGAAGACTTGTCTCTAGGGCCAGTTCATTCAAGGGAGCATCCTGTGAGGACAGTTTTTCTGGAAGGCAAGTAGTGTTTCTAGCTTGTCTTACTGCTTGCAAAAGAATGCAGGCTGAAATGGGACAAAGGGCTCCCCTAGCACTGCAGGATCTTACCGTGCAGCTGGGCTTCTGGGGACTCGGGGGAGATTTGTTGGTAGGGTTAGTCCTCTTCTTTCTGTCCTTGCTCTTCCCTTATTATTCACATATAAAACATTGTTTCTTTAGTTGCTGTCTTTATCCTACAACTTTTCAGGTTCTCCTGCTCTTCTGAAATTACTGTAACTGCAGCACTGTTTCTGTTGTGCCCCTTGCTCTTGGCAGATAAACTTGACCTTCTCTATCCTCTAGGTTTTTACGTGCCGTCGGTTGTGAGCTATTTGAAGGACTCTGTTGTGAACGCTTGTATTAACTAAAGGGAAGAAGGAGCAAAATAATGTACACAAAGAGTCCCTTTCTGTTGTGATTAGTAGCGTAAGGAAGATGTGTATGGACCTAGCCAGTGGGAAGATAAAACCAGAGGCAATGTATACAGCCTAAAATGTGTGTTTCATCTGTGTCTGTGCATTTTTGCTTGTCTGTAACTTAAATGCCTCGAGGCCTATGTCAGGGCTCCACACAAAGCATACCACACACTTTTCAACTCACAGCTTTATCTCAACTCTATTTTTGGACCATACTTACAAGATGCCTGTTAAGTCATACAGCTGAAAAGGCAAGGATGCAGAGTGCTGGATCACAGAGACCTAACTCTTTTCCTTTTCCCATTTTCCATTTTTCTTTCTCCCCAGCACATAATATTTTCCTGGTCCTGGTTAGCACTCAGTTGGTACAAAGAATGCTAGTTAGACCCTTCTGAGAAGAGACCTGTGGTTTTTTATTTTTTTCCCACTCAGTGCGAAAGAGTCGGCATCCCTACTGTGTTACACTCTGCATCGTTTCTTGTCAGTGTTACCTTTACATTTGCTAAAACCTAGGAATGTCAGGCAGCTCAAACTCTGCACTAGGAACTTCTTGAACACCTGCTATGGTAAGTAGTTACCCTGTGTTTATGCTGGGTTGTCCATTTATTGAGACTGGTATTCATTTGTGATTCAGTTACTTTAGACGTCTGTTAGTCATTTATCCTTGTTCTGTTTGTTTAATGCTAATTGTCTTACCAGAACTTTACAAACAAAAAAAAGGATCCTGCTCACGCTGAAAGTGTTGCTTGTAAAGCAGAACTTCAGGAGAAGCATTGAAGAGTTTGGGCAGAGGAGGACTTAATACATGTTATTTTTGTTTTAACTCTGCCCAGCTGTGATGTTCACTGACTTCCTATCTTTTGAATGAGTGTGGGATTGTACGGGCATTATTTATTTGAATTGTGGGCTTCCTGGCCTTTTGAAGGGGACAGAGAATGTACAGTGTTTCAGACTGCTTTAAACAATGTGCAGGGCAAGATCTTAACCTTGGGGTTGCATGAAATAACGTGGTAAGAAGCTATAATTTTTACTGTTGTTCATTGTTGTTCTTTGGAGGCAGCATCACTGAAACTTCTTGGCTGAGGTGACACATGGTGTTTACCTCTTAGAACTACCTGTCATTCATATCAGGTACAGTGACTCTCAGGATAGTCTAAGAGGACATAGTGACTGCAGTCTATTTAACTGATTCTATTATTATAAAATACTGATACTTAGCCACACCAATGTCCTGGTGTGAGTTTATTCTCTTTATTACTTTATTTCCACTCAGTTTGATAGTAAGAGAGGTAAGGTTTTGGCATCTGTTCTAAAGAGAGATGGACTGACTTTCCTTTTAAAACAGCAGCATAAATGTAGCATGTTAAATCTTAATCCTCTTTTTAATGGTATTTAGAAAGACAGTGAAAGAAGACAGTTTTGACAGCAGAGTTTCACAACCTTCTTTAATGGTCAGATGTCTCAATTTGACCAAGTCTGACTGACTGTAGTTACTTCTTGAGGTTAATTTATGAATATCATTAACTGAACTGGATGAAAATAAGATGGTAAATCTGATTTGTGAGAACTTCCATAGTGCAGTAGATGGTTTGAAGAAACAAATGACCTCTGCGGCTTTTACTAATGAATGAACACAGAATTTTGAAGATGAGCTGGCAAGAGCAGGTCTGTGATGCGTGAAAGCAGAAAAGGGGGGTAGCTGGAAGGTAAGCGGTTTCTCAAGCTGGCCTGTTAGGAAGACCTGAAGTTTCTGAAATATTTCAGGTCAGTTAAAAGGAGATGAATAGCAAAAAGAGGTGATGAGGCATGTTTAGCATAGACTAAGTAAAAGGGAAATAAAGGGAAGTTGTCAAGGGGAAGCCTGTGTGTGTGTTTAGAGGGGAAACCACTCATAAATAGGTTGTGGATGTGATGTTCAGAGCACATGAAAGAGAGATAAAAGAAGCTTCAAGCAGTGGCTAAAAGCCTTGTCCTGTACATCTTGCCTGCATGCCTTGTCCATCAGCTTTTCTGTTTTCAGTGTTACTACTGAAACATGAGTTTCTGCTCGTTTTCACTAAGGTAGAGCTGGCTGGTCAGAATTAGGTATTGCAAATAGCTACTCTAATTGTTTGGTATCTCCCTTCATGGTATAGTGCAAAACTTGAATAGTTAGTGAATCAAGTAAAACTTTTGCAGAACACCTTTAAAACAGGAAGTAACTGATGCCACAATTTTAATAATAATTGCATCTTTTATGGCCTTCAAGAAAGATTGTAGCTGACTACAGAAGCTCTATACAGATGATTTAACTTAGCTTTCTTCTCAGTTCTGTTTTTTCAGAAGGCTTGTTTTCCTGGAATTTTTCTGGTAGTTTAACTGTCTCAGTAACTTCATGGCTCTGATTAACCACTTGGAAAGCATAGTGGCATATTCCTTTTGCTAACAAATGAGTTCGGTTAAATATTTATGCAGTCAGCTACTTTTTTCCTAGTGCCTGTTTGGACAGGTCCTCTTTTTGCTGTGTCTTGCTGCATAAATAGGTAATTTCCTGTCATTTAGCAACAATCACGTCAGTTTGTCCTGCTGCTGAAATTGTAGAACTCTGGAGCTAAGCCATATTCAGTTCTTGATATCTAGAATTTCACTTTCCCAATGCACTGCAGTCATTTGTGGCAAAACTCTGCTGAAAATGCTGAAAAAAATTTGATTACAGGCTTGAGGGTTAGTAAGTGTGTCAGACTTACTTGTTTGAAGTCATTGATGAAACAAAGTTGTGCCATAAGAACTCAACCACCTTGATCAGTGAGGATTGTAGGCAGTATCTCTTCGAGTTAAGAACAGTTTTGTATCCTAATTAAAAGGAGTATTTTGCATATCAGCTAGGTTTTGCAGTATGATTTGGAAATGCACTTGTGTGGACAGACAAGGAGAACTTACTGTTTGTGATACATGTGTTAAAAAAAATACTTCCTCAGCTACCCTCTTTGGACATCTTATGACTGAGAGTAAAATCCAGAATTAAAGTGTAAACTGAAGTTGTCCTGGTTTCACCTGGAATAGAGTTAATTTTCTTCCTAGTAGACAGAAATGTGGCTGAATTATTTCAGCAAGCAAATTCAGCTCTGATGTTACAGTGATACTGTAATAAAGTAATGCTTTTTGCTCCATTCATTAAATATCCTGCCTTTTGTGACAAGTAGTGCTTTTCAGTTGTCTGGCAGAAGTCAAAGGTGCTCAGAGAGCCTGTCGCTTCCTGCTCACAAAAGAGGAGAGCTGTGTTTTTTGTAAAAGGGCTTAACACTGGTGTAATTGAAAGCTCAGCTGGCTCTTGATGTGTGAATTAATACTGGGTGCAGACTGAAGAATTGAGAAGATGGTTTAGGTCAACATTTTCCTTTAAAAGTGGAGATAAAAACATTTAATTTCATCTCTTTCACAAGTGATGTGTTGATGAAGGCGTACCTTAAACAAGGCAGGGGTACCCGCACTATCGCAAGCACTGGTTGAAGGAGAGCTGTAGTGGTTCTCAAAGAGATTCTTCTAGTTTGTTTGCTGAAATTTAAAATCCATGCCTAAACAGCCTATGTCCAAACCATAATCAGTGAAGTCAATCAACACTGAGCAACTCAAGTTTCTGACCTCTATCATAAGTGTGACATTGGAAATAAACATATGTTGTGTAATGGGTAATTGAACATTGTCTTCTTCCTTTTTTCCCCCAGATAATTTCAGATCTCGAGTCTTGGAATGATGAGCTCTCTCAGCAAATGAATGACTTTGACACTGAAGATCTTACAATAGCAGAACAGAGGCTCCAGCATCATGCAGACAAAGCCCTGACCATGAATAACTTGACCTTTGATGTCATCCATCAAGGGCAGGATCTGCTGCAATATGTCAATGAAGTGCAGGCATCTGGTAAGTGGGCTCCTTCGTGCTATTCCAGACAGTGGCTTTGTAAGAATTATCCAGTTGTCTCTCCATGGGATTTGTGAAAATAACAGAGATGCTGGTTAACCATAAATTGGAGACATGTGAACATTATTTATTTTTTTTTATACTTAAATCATTTCATAGCATTCATGAGAATACGTTGTTATTTTGGCACATAATTTTTATCTAGGAGTTGGCAACACCTGAAGATATTTAGGTTTTGAAGAAAGGGCTTCCACTCAGGAAATCAGTAAAATTAGAGTAAATAGTGGGGAGCTAATTTTATAGTTAATCGGAGCAACACAATCAAGCCAAAATTTTCAGCTTTCAAGTAATATGTTTGTCTTTTTTGTTCCTTGTGCCCCTTCACTTGATGTTTTTAACTGTATGCAGTCACGTAGGGTGAATCTTGGGCTTCTTTAAAAAAAAAAGTTAATATTAATTAATAATAAGAATTAATATTTTTAAAGACTACAAAACCCAATGCTCATTTAAGCAAACACTCAGAGGATCAAGGTGAACTTTGAGAAGGAACTGGAAAAGTAAAATGTGGAAAGGGGCTATTTGTCTTCAGAAGACTTGCAGGTCATTGATAAGCAGCGGGCTGATTGCAGGTGTCGAGCTGCTGTGCGACCGAGATGTAGACATGGCCACCCGAGTGCAGGACCTGCTGGAGTTCCTGCACGAGAAGCAGCAGGAGCTGGACCTGGCTGCTGAGCAGCACCGCAAGCACCTGGAGCAGTGTGTGCAGCTACGACACCTGCAGGCTGAAGTCAAGCAGGTATGCAGGGAATGGGGGGACACACCACCAAGCTGTCGCACGCCTCTTGCAGGGGTCTGTTCCCATAACAGAATTACTTTCTGCTGTCTGTATCAAATCTTGCATTTGGAGGGGGGAGGGACTTTGATTGAGCACCTAAGAAACATCATCCTCAGTTAACGTTAGGTGCAGTTTTTAATTTGCATCAACTGTCTGTGTTTCTTCTTGGGTACAAGTAACGTATTTGAAGTGTAGAGCAATTTGATCTAATGTTAAACCCATACTTCTTTAACCTGTATGGTGATTAATAAAAATATTCCGTGAGAGCCTCTGCACACTGGCCTAATCTTCTTTGGTATATTGTTTGAAACATCTATAAATAATGATAATATAACATCAGCATGGTTTACTTTCCAGGAGAAGAAAATGAAGTTTTGCTTCTCCTGGCAATAAAGTGTCAAGTTTTTGAGGTCCTTATCATAGAATCGTAGAATAGTTTGGGTTGGAGGAGACCTTGAAAGGTCATCTAGTCCAGCCCCCCTGCAGCGAGCAGGGACATCTTCAACTAGATCAGGTTTCTCAGAACCACATCCGGCTTGGCATTTATCTTACCTGATAAACACCTGAACCTTTGGTGAATTTGAGATGCTGTGGGCAAAACCACTAAAATAGGTGAAAATTTAAAAAACAAACTAACAAAAACTCTTAATAGAGAGGTAAGAGTTTTTCATCTTTCTCACACTTGGCAGCCTCACAGATGTCTACACAGATGTCTGTTGCATGAGTATGGCCCATAAGGGCTACCAGTGCAACTTGTCCCTTTTCTGTTTGTTACGAGGTCTTACAAAAATTCATCTCCCTCGTGAGACTGTGAATGAGAACCCCGAATTGCCAAGTGATATAAAAGTCCAGTTTGCATAGGAGAGGTGAATAGAACATTCCCAAAGTACTTCAAAGCAGCAGTTGGTTACTTTATAATAGCAGACCCAAAGTTTCTGTATGGCCTTGAATAAAAGGAAGGCAAGGAACTGGTAGTGTCTGCTGTCAGTGCAATCTAGGCGTTAATCAAATAAAACAACCTTCTAGTTCAAGCCTTTGCATGCTCTACTGAGCTATCCTGTATCTGTCTTAGCACTTGTTAATCTTTGTAAATACAAATTACAAATGACTCCTTTCATGTGAGTAGTGGTTGAGATGAAGTTATTGCAGAACAAGACAGTTTCTGTACTCAGTTGCATACTTTCTTGAGGATGAAGGAAAAAAATGCACATATGCAGAGAAAAGAAGAAATTAAGAGTGTGAATGTCAGCTGAAGCAGTCTCACCCCTTTGCAGTAGATCAGTAGGTTAGGGTGGGATGGGTGAGTGAGAAAAAAACCTGTTAATTCCCATGATACTGAACTCATGTTCTATTACAGAATGGAATATAGAATTTGGGTGATATTTCAAAGACACACTATTAAATAGTTACTTATATTGCATGCTCCCACAATAGAGTACCTTGCTCCACTAGCTTTGTGTGTGTGTGTGCAAGTTAAATGCGACAAGAAAGACACACATGGTTAAACGTGTTTGCAGAACAAATGTTCTGTATTTTGGCAGATACAAACAGATGATGAACATCGCGGATTGTAGAGGAATATCCGTGTTACACTTAGTATGTGGTTTGTCGGTGATTCTGTAAGATCTTTTAACTTTTTCGAACCACTACTAGCCCTGACTGAAACTGAAACTCAAATTTAGATTTTTAAGAATGCACTGAAAAAAAAGAGTTCCTCTTATAATAAAGATATAGTTAGTGTACTATTCTAGCCAGCTGCTTTTTCATAATAGACTGGGATTTAGGAGAAAAAACAGATTCATTCTATTTTGTATTCCTAAAACACATCTCTATCAAGTGACATTTTTGTGTTGAATTAAATGCCATAATAGGCATGAATTTTCAAACAAAATTACAGGAACATGTAGCTGACAAAACGTTCATGTATTACAAACTCTTTTTCCAGATTTTCATTGTACAGCTTAATCTGCGATACTTCCCTGGCCAGAAGGGCTAAAAATTGAATGGAGCTAAACCTGAATGTTATACTGTCTCGTAGGATTTCTTTTTATCCCCTTTGGAATGCTTTAGGGCTGGTATCTCCTAGTTTTGTGATTTCAGGTTGGGGGTTTTTTTTTTCCAGAAAACCACGTTTGATTTATTTTAGTTCTTATTAAATTGCACTTCTGTTTCTGCAGCACTGGGAAAAACATAGCTCAGCAGGTCACAGCAGGTGTCTTACCTGAGAGTAAATGACATGGTAAACCTCCTCTTCAGTCTGTTTTTGTTTGTATTTTGTTGCCTGAAGCAGTAAACAAACACACGAGTTTCCAGTTCAATTACTGTGAGTTTCTGCCAAATTTTTTGTTAATGAACTGGGTGTAAGCACACTTGCTATGTAGATGGGATACCATCTCCATAGCAAGGATTTCAACAGGATTTCCATTTGAATCTTTCTTGCCAAACTGACATTACTCCTATTGTATTTTTACACACACATATATAAAAAACATAGTTTGTAGTCACATGAAAAGGTTAGACTGGAATACTGCAGGAATTTTTCCATAGGGTTCATTGCTCAGGTTACTGAATGGAGACCAGCAGACTGTCTCCTGGGTTAGTTTTTTAGTCAAATACTTGCAAGGAGTCTCTTCAGTATTAAGCAGTGAAACTTGGAGCTTAGTGAATTCTTATCAAATAAGAACAGAAGACAGATAAAAACATCCAGAGTTATTTCTCCCCTTACTAATGTACCCGTTCTGCATTTATAGCATTGAAGTTCTGTAGATCAAACCTCAGGAGAAGGAGGAAGCAGAAGGGCCAGAAGACAAACAGAGATTAAAACAAAACCTGCAAAGAATTTGCTTATCAATTTGATGTGTAATAGGTGCAGAAGGGGCAAAAACAGATGGAAGATTACAGTGGAGGAAAACCTCAGAAGATGGGAGGGAAGAAGATGCTCACTGAAATAAGAAGGGACAGCTGCATGTGGGAAAAACAATGTGGGAAGGAAAATGTGACCTTATACAGGTCAGGGACATATGAGTAGGCAGAGGCAGAGAAATATTTAGCAGAGTATGTGTCTCATCCAGAACTCCACTTGCATGTTTGCCAGACAAACTTTTTTTTTATCCACCTAAACTATAGGTGATAGATTACTTATTGCTGCAATCACCCCCACATACTCACTTTGTAGAATGAATGCTTTGCTCTGCTTAACATGCATTATCTGCCTAGGTCAGAATCTTGGCCAAGCTCCAAAACCAATGCAATTGGGTTTACTATGCTCGTCAAGCCTTTTCAATACAATATTGTCTGCTGATCACAGTGCATGTTCTTGGATATATACCTATGTATTCATATCTGTACAACAGTGTACAAATACTTGTAGCAAGTACAAGCCTGTACCATCAAGAGTAACTTGAGCTGCTTTGTGTTCTCACATACAGATCTTGTAGCTTAGTGCAAACACAATCCAGTACTTGAGCTCTGATTCTCCCAAAATACTACTCAGGAAGAGTATCCTGGCACTCTGTATTGTGCCATATGGATATGAAAACATAGCTAGGACAGCAGGCTGAGGTAGGTATGTTTCGTGATCACGTTCAGTTAGAGTCAAAAAATCAGTCCAAGAAACTAATCTTACATCAAGCATTTATCTGTAGAGCTACCTGCTTGACCCTTTCAAATGTCCCAAACTCTGCTTCATTTCCAGAGTTTTGTGATGCTATACCTATGCTTTTCTAGCCTGCTGAAGTCGGCAAGGGGAAAGATGGTGTGTGGTCCACCCAGACAGTGTGGTGATGGGAACATGCCAACAAATGGGTAGCAGCCCTGGAATAAGAACAGACTTGCTATTTACCAGTGCTTGTATTTTCCCCTTGAGTGACATTCAGAAGGCCTGGAACTCAGAACTGAACATCTACTTCTCAAAAGTGGGAAAGAATTAGCCAAAGGAGGTTTATAGATCAACTAGTTTAACATAATTCCCAGGAAAAATATTGAAACAAGTAGATTATTAAACCTGAACAGTGATGAGAGGAGAAAAGGCTAATGTAGATTAATTAAGCGTAGATTCCTATTGATAAATCCTGTTTCTTTCCGACAAGGTAACAGGTCTTCTGGGTAGAGGTGAAAAAGCAAATGACATAGATCTTCTTTCCCTTAAAGCTTTTAAAATACTTCAGTCTATTCAGCTCTAGCTTACTATGAGAGTGTCATATGAGACTACATTACCATGAATGATAACTTGCTGGAAAACTATACTCAGTAGCAAAAGTGAAGAGACTCACTAGACTGGAAAATAGATTTCAAAGTAAATATAATAATATGTAGAAGTCTGTATTTGGATACTAGTTCATGCTTTCAGTCAGAAAATCTACATGTTAGACTGGAGATTTTGATTTTAAATTTGAAGATAAAAGCAAAAGAAGATGGAAAGGGGACTTGAGTTCATCAGAAGACACTGGATTACAGTTCAGAATAATCTTGATGTATGGAAGAATTGTGCTGTGAGGATATGAATTTTGTTAGTGACAAATACAGATCATGATGTACTGGCAGGAATATTCAGCTGAACAAATATAGCACAGGGGTAATTACTAGCTGGGCAGCAATTCTATAGAAAAATTGTACAGATGAGAGTGAATAACCTGAATTATGTCCAGCTTTACTCAGCATTTGAAAGATTTTGACCGAGGTTATGGTTATCAACTGGAGAGAGCTTGCAAGAGTACAGCGAGAAAAATAAGGCAGTTAATTTCACATGGGAGAGATTGAAGAGACTGTTGGTCAACAAGAGGAACTTGGAGGAGGGAACTGGGTGATGGTCTTGATGCCAAGAGGGGGGAATTTTTTATGTTTTTTTTGCCCTTGACTGTGGGCCGGAGAAATTAAATCAGCCAAAATTAAAGCAAGAGGGATTTGAGTGTTAGACATTAAAAAGAAGATTTATGGTGATAAAAATGTCTGGTGAAAGTGTGGGATTGGAGTCTTGAGTAACAAACAAGGTGCAGATCTTAAACTTGCATGTTCCTGCTGTTGGTGAGGAATGCACAAGGTGCCCTCCTGAGACTTCTCCCCACCCAGGTATTCTTCTGGTTTCACTAGAAATGTCAAAGGTGGCACGTTCTGAAAACCAGATATCTCTAAGCAGTTAGAAGACACTCAATGATCACATTTTTCTCGACATTCATATCCAAAATTATTTACTTACTAAGTTGATGTCCTGATTTTACATTACCGACCTTGGCTCTTAAGCAAATAATGCTTGTAGCTTGTTCCTGTTTTCCAGGTGACAGAACACAGCCTTGTTCAGAGTATAAACTGAAACCACAAGCATGTAGTAGTTGACTGAAAGATATGAGTTGTCAGCTAAGTGAAATTATAGTGAATGTGTTTATTGAATGTATTATTCACTGTAAATATATAATCAATAAATTGTTTAGTTATCAACTCTGGTATTGCATATGGTCCTAAATGTTTTTGTCCCTAGCAATGATGCTTTACTTGCTGGTTGATAGTGGAATTGCGTATTTCATGGTCATCTCTTTCGTTACAGGTTTTGGGCTGGATCCGAAACGGAGAGTCAATGTTAAATGCTGGGCTTATCACTGCTAGCTCTTTGCAGGAGGCAGAACAGTTACAGAGGGAGCATGAGCAGTTTCAACATGCAATAGAGGTAAAAGCACCTTTTCAGTGACCATAGACAAGAAGTCCTGTAGTACAGTTCATGAGTCTCTGTAAATAGCACTGTTGGGTTCATGGTACAATATTTTTAGTTTAGCAAAAGCTTTGTAATCATCTTACGGCAAAGAGGTAAAAACACTGGGATGGTGGGTGTCTTGTTCATTTTGGAGCTACAATTCCAGGTGAACACATCATCTTTGTAAAGTGATAGCTGTTCATAGCAATTTTATTGAAAATTGTGTTTGGCTTTGTTACAATACAACATATAATGCTAATTGTTAAAGTTAAGAATAAATGGAAGAGCAGACATCAGTTTTGTGTATTTTGATACGGTCCTTTAAGGTTTCACTGAAAGTCATGTGTGGTGGTGTGTCCATCCTTCTGCCATGACTTCAAGTGAAACTTACCAGGTTGGTCATTCTCTGCAAAAAATAAGCAGAGATCTTAAGACTGTCTGAAATACAGTATTATTAATTTATATGCACTATCAAGGGAGTTACAGTGATATTGATTATATATAGCATACAGTTTTTAAGAATGTTACTTTTTGTTGAAAGATTAACTGATGTTATGATTGTCTGAGAAAACTGTCTTCAGAAGTACTTTGGCTTGCAGTAACTCTTTCGTGTTCGTTTGCTGTTCGGTGAAGTTTTACGCTTCCCATCTCTTTTTACAATTCGCACTATATGTACCCTCATTTTGAGAGCTTTGGTAACTCTTTTAAGTATAAAAATAATGAGACCTCTGAGTGTTTGTCAATTTAAGAATAAATGACTAGGAAGCTTAAATTCTCTGTTTTTTGGGTCATTCTGTACTCAGACGTAATACTTATTATAGTTAGGGTTTCCAGATTTTAGGCAAGTATATGTTTAAAGACTACATGCTTACAATGAATGGAGAATTGTCTTTTTTATTGGCCTGCATGTCTGCACCTTCACTAGTTCATTACTGATGTGTAAAAGACCGCAGTAAAGCTATGAGAACAGTAATAGCAATCAAGCCAAAATAAGATACATCCTTTTCATCTTCTTTTTCCTCATCATGAAGGGAAAGAAAATCAGCCCAAAATTCATAATTATAACAAAGTGTTCTGCAATATAGATATGCCGTGTGTGGCTTAATGCTAGACAGTGACTATTGCTTACAAACTGCTAGTCATTGTTGATTTAATGATAAATCTCTACAGGATTTATTTCCTTTGTATTTGCATAGTGACATCATGCAGTGGCTAATATTAGACATTAGTTTTAGTTGTGTGTGTTTATAGAGGTGTCATTGACACAGTGGAAATGTCAGCTGTTGAGGTCTTCAAGAAAATATGCTGAAGTGCTCCACTGAACTTCTGAATTTTCACCTCTTGTCAGAAAACACATCAAAGTGCCCTGCAGGTTCAGCAGAAGGCAGAGGCAATGCTGCAGGCTAATCACTATGATATGGATATGATCCGGGAGTGTGCAGAGAAGGTTGCTTCCCATTGGCAACAACTGATGCTGAAGATGGAGGACCGTCTCAAGCTTGTGAATGCCTCTGTTGCCTTCTATAAAACTTCCGAACAGGTACAGAAATGCTGCATGATCTGTGTCTGCTTTGGCTATTTCTTCAGTGCGGCATAAAATAGCATTACCTAACAAAAATGGTTGGCTAGGTTTGGTTATATTTGCTAATTTGGTAACAACTGCAGTTACAAAAAAAATCCCTGCAAAAGCAAATCCTCTGACCAGCTACCTTAGAAGGACAAACCATGTGCTGCAGCCTTTCAATATATAAAGGGGTTTTATCAGACAAAGTCTTTTTACCAAGGCCTGTAGTGATAAGACATGGGAGCAATGGTTTTAAACTGAAAGAGAGTAGATTTAGATCGGATGTAAGGGCAAAATTTTTTACAACGAGGGCGGTGAGACACTGGAACAGGTCACCCAGAGAAGTTGTGGATGCCACATCTCTGAAAGTACTCAAAGTCAGGTTAGACGAGCCTTTAAGGAACTTGATCTAGTGAAAGATGTTACTGGCCATGGCAGGAGGGTTGGACTATAGAAAGGACCTTTAAAAGTCCCTTCCGGCGCAAACCATTCTGTGATAAATGAAGAATAGACAAATTGTACTAACTGCGAAGAGTCTGTAGTGTAATTGGTCTGGCTACACTTGCTTCAATTAGCAAACTTCAAAGAAGGTACAGTACCAAAGTGCAGTGATTGTTCATTCCTCAGATTATTTTCAATTGAGAAAAGTCTTGTAGAACATTTCCAAGATGAAACTCACTGTACAAGTGCTTAGTTGGATTTCTGCTTGTTTCAAGAAGTTTTGCTTAAACTGTAAACAAGTTACACAGGTTTTAATGGAAATACTTCAGATGGTGAATCCTGTTTTTTGTGAGAGAGTCAGAGAAAGATCGGCTTCATCCTACTTTTCTGCAGAACAGTTAGGGGAAAGGTTGCTTCCTTTGCAATCATATCTTAAGCCTATCCCGAACTGTGCACTCACAGAGGTAGAGAAAAAATGAGCAACGTTAGGGATAGCCTTTTGAGTTATTTCACTTAAGCAGGCCAGTGCTTGCAAACCTACAGACAAGTTTGTTGCTTTCTCTTAAATCCCAGTAAAAACATGTCAGAAGCTAAGATATATGTAGGGGGTAGATTGGTTTTCCATGGTTTTGGCTTGAAATTTTCAATTTTTATTTTTTTTTTCTTACTGAATTATATTCAAGTTGAACTCCTTTTTCCTGATAGGTGTGCAGCGTGCTAGAAAGCCTGGAGCAAGAATATAAGAGAGAAGAAGACTGGTGTGGTGGAGCAGACAAACTGGGTCCCAACTCTGAAACAGATCATGTTACTCCCATGATAAGCAAACACCTGGAACAGAAGGAGGCATTCCTAAAGGTCAGGTTTGCCTTTTTTTTGTGGTCTTCTCTGTCTTGGCAAGCATGCAGTCGAATGCTCACTCTTACAGTGCTGAATGTATGTGGAAAGCAACAGTGCCTATTCAAAAGCTACAGGTATGTCTCAAACTGCAAAGATGTGGAAGTGCCATATTAACTGCTTCTGACAGTGATTAGGAGGATACTGCCAAGTGCATAAAATTGAAGCCAGTTTTATAAATATATTTCCTGTTGAACTTCAGTAGATGTCAGGTTTCCCACTGTGACTGAAGAGGAATTGGGAATCGCTGCTTTGAGCAGCTGTCATCTAAAGAATGCTTGAAGGCTGCTGCTTTGGAAGAGAAGTGACAGTCACATAGTGCCATTGCTGCCTGTGCATCAGAGCAGCTCTCTGATATACTTGGACTGCAGTAGAGTACGGAAGGAGGAAATTGCTGGATAAGCATCTAGAGTAGTTGGATTTGAGTAATAGCCTGCAGATAAATGAAAGATTTTCATTCCAACTAATGTCCTAGTGAAGAAGCTTATTGATCATACTGAACGAATGTGTAACGGGTGCTTACAAAGCAGTGTTACTAACCTGTAACCGAAGCCTTTTCCAGCACCACCTTGAAAGGACTACTAAGAGTGTAAAACTTACTTTTATTAAAAGCCTTTTTGTTCTCAGTGCACAGATGAGAACATTAAAAACATTAGCATAGCTCTAAGAACACTGTCAAATAGATCTTTCTGAAGCTGGCATGTGAGTTACCAATCTTTGTTTTAAAACAATATGAGAAAAGACTTTGTGTCTTTATTACTGGGTTGACCCATGCTACCTTATCTAACCTTTTAAAGTAGTATTTCATATTCTGCTTATTAAAAATAAGGCAGCCAGCCCATATGTGTGCATTAAGACGAAGAAGGCAGCTGAGCTGAGTGTTGGCAACAGTGTCAAGGACTGAAAGCTCTCAAGGCCTTGTCTTAATATTCTAGCGCTTTTGGTTTCACTTCAGCAGAGCATTTACTTTTTGTTTAAAGTACTGGTGGATGTTTTGGAATACCCGGGTGAGTACATGAGCATGTGCACTCTGTTTACCGAATAAGTAACTTCAGGTGGCACATGGCATATGCACAAAACAAACTTCTCTGTGAGCTCTGAGTCATGCTGAAAGCTCTAGAGCAGATAATTGGTTTCCAGGATCTTCAGATAAAAAGGAATAGCATTTTGTTTGGGTTTGGTTTTTTGTTTGTGGTTTTGTTTGGTTTTTTTATTCCTGCTGTATAAGTAAGGATTAACTGCTATTTGTTGGGAAAACTGTTTTAATGGTTGGGTTGTCTTGCTTATAGAAAGATTAACAAGCAGTGTTTTCTAAAATTAGAGAGCATGGGAAACACACGAAAAGGTGTGAGGAAGGTCCTTCATCTGTTTCTGAATGTATATTTGTGCATCTTCAGATAAAGTAATACCCTTGACTCTCTAGGCTTGCACATTGGCTCGGAGGAATGCTGATGTCTTCCTGAAATACCTGCACAGGAACAGCGTAAACATGCCAGGGATGGTGACACACATCAAAGCACCTGAACAACAAGTGAAAAGTAAGGGGTTTCTTGTTTCTTCTTCTCCTGTTTTCTCCAAGGAATGTGATCATCATGTGTTGTGGTGTGTGTAATGATGGTGGGGGGTGAAGCCTGCCCAAGTGGAAAGGGTTCTGTCAGGCTTAACAGGAAATAATTAAAATTTCTCACACACTTTGAAGGAGCTGCCAGTTGTAAAATTCTCTGATACCCAAATGAAGTTGCTTTTGAATTTATCTGTCTTCTGCTTACACTTAATCTTCTTTGAATTTGAAACTCAAATGTGCTGCTTTTGTTGAGACAATGAGATAGTAAATTTCAACGTGATAATGTTTGGTCTGAAGCCAAATGAGAGCTTAGTCAGTCTCTTAGTGTGGTGCATTCTGCAAGTTCCTTGGGAGTGCCAGCGTGATACAAGATAATCCCTTGAACAATGCCCTTGGGCCCTTCATATAGTTGGATCAGTATTAAGGAACTTCATGAAGTGTCAGATAACTGACATGATGTTTGAAATAAGGTGCATAGATAGGTAGTAGCTGAGGTGAGGCAGGAAAGAACTATTACATGGGGCTTGGCTTTTGCTAGGATTAATTCAATGTAGTGCAGCTTTAACATGTACAGTGGGGAATGGAGTACGGCTTTCAAGGACAAAAATACAGAAACTAATAGGGTGTGCATAACTGATGGGTGAGGTAGGCAGAACAGAGGTCAGAGAGACTCAGAATATTGCATTTTACTAATTTATTTGCCAGTTGTATTCTGCTTAATGCATTTTGAAGCTGTGATTGAATACTCAGGCTGTGCTAGAGACTCAAAACCAGAGATGTCTAATTGTCTAATTAATTGCTGTTTGCAGCTACCCAAAGGGGAATTATGCAGAGGATGGAACCAAACTCAGAGGAACACAGCAATAGGACCAAAGGAAAAAGTTGCAGCAGGGAAAATTCTGGATGGATATAAGGAGAAAGTGGTACAGCAGGAGTGAGAAAGCACTGAGTAGAGCAAGTAGCCCAGAGAGGTAGCAGAATCTCTACCCTTGGGAATTTTTAAAACTCAGTTGAACAAGCTCCTGAAAAGCTTCGAAGTTAGTCCTGGTTTTAGGAGATTTGAACAAATGGCCTCCAGAGGTCACTTCCACTCTAAATTTCTTGATGACTCTATTAGAAAAGAACATGCTCACTGCTTCACTATGCTACAAGGGGAAAACAGTTTGTGTTAGTTACCCATGTATCTAACAGTTCTCAAATTGAAAACCTCCCTGTGTTGAATTTTTTGTGTTGGAAAGGTAATAGGGTATTTGCCATACTTTTCACTTTAAGAAAATAATTGGATTGTGGCAGTTGAAACTTTGAGCATGTAGAGCTGACAAAGGATTGTTTTTCCTCTGTCCCGAAGGCATCAACGTATATAGAATGGTACAAGACAAAATCTCCGTGCAAATGCTGGCAGTATCAATAACTGAAGAAGGGTTGCTGGCATTTGTTACTCAGCTCTTCTCTTAGTAGTCGACAAAGAAAACAAAGCAGAAGTAACCAGGAAGTTGTAGCTACTTTTTGAGTACTTAGTAAGTTTAAGAAAAAAGCCTTAGAGGTTTGGGACAAACTTTTTAGAAATTCAGTTTTGAAATCTGTGTAGAAACAGTCATTCTGAGAAAGGTAAATGTGTTCAGGAAAGAGTAGAATAGTCTCCACTAATGTCCTTAAGAATAATTACATATCAGAACTGCAGTGTTAAGCCTGTTCTGTGTACATTTAAAATCCTAGATGAATGATACATGTTTAAAAAGCAACAAAAATCCCCAAGCAGGCAAAAAATAAGTTATGTGCTCTAATACTTTTTCTCCCATAAGCTATTTAATATCTTCTGAGAATTAAGCATGAGTCAAGATAAAACTAGTGAGGACTGCTTCCCTTTAGGTCTCATTGGTATGATAATAGCTGACCAAATGATTTAAAAGTTCACTCTGATCTTCCTGTTCAAATATGCTTGTAAGGAAAAACAAATCTCTCTTCATCTTTTTTCTAAACTGATTGATAGAGAAAAGAAATAACAGTGTGTTTATTTCATTTTGGTGAACTAGAGGTTACATGTGTTCTGCTGGACTCATGCTCAGGTGTATGCCTGGAACAGCGCGTCAGACTGTGATCAGTATATAGTATATAAAGGAACACTTTAAAAACTTGAGTAACCCTTGAGTTTCTGCAGAACTGCTGAACATATTTCTAAAACCTCATTCAGTGGCATACTTGATCCTTGTTCCCAGCTGCAGATTAGGATATGTAGAAAAGCAATGTCTCAATCTAAGCAAAGTTTAATTGAGCACGTGCTTTGTGGGAAACAGGAATCATAATGGTACTGAACTCTGAGAGGTGTCCTTCTGTCCCTTCATACCAGCGTAAGTAATTTCCTTGACCTGCAGTTAAGATACTGTCTGATACAAATACTGTATCAGACACCGTGCCAAAGCTGAATTTTGGGAAGGAGTTGTGGCTTGAAACTGTGCTGTGGCAGGTGAATTCAGTTAGCGACAATTGCTGTAAGCTGAGGAAGGGAGCATCTTCATCTTTGCTTCTGCTGCTAATTTTGTGTGCTGCTTTATTAACTCTGTCTCTGCTGTAAGGGCTGCAACCGAACCTAGTGTAAGAACTTGTCTAGTGGTGCTTATATTCTTAGCTTGATGGAGAGTGCAGGATGTATAGAGACAGCTGAAAGCTCTCTGAGCATGGAGAGTAAGTTCAAAGTTTAGGAAATAATCCTAACAAATGTTGGAATCAAAGAAAACAACAGGGACTTGTTGTTCAGAAGACTTGAAATAGAGCTCGTGCAAGCCTAGCATTAAATATTATGTTCTATAGCTTCCTTTAAGTATTTTATAAATACTTTTCTTTTCCTTGCAAGTCCAAGAAATTAATAACAGTAACAATAACGGTGCTCAGCCAAATATCTCTTGCTGCCTTGCCATCTGTATCATGTCCTGACAGAACAAATGCTGTTCCAACTAGCTAAATTCACCTTGTTTGCTCTTTGTCAGAACTACTTCTTTTGTGTCACTATCAAGATGTCTTTTTTTACATGGTGTGTCCTGTTGGGTGTATTGCATTGTATAATGATAATTGTATCCTACTCGCAAACCACCCTTCGAAATCTGGCATGTGTTCTGAGTGTTTTGGGGTGGCTGGTGTAAGGCAGAAAGAAAACTGAGAAAACAGGCGAGGCTCATACCAGATCAGCTCATGGCTTGGCTAAGGGACAGGTGAGTTGAGGCATGTTTGAGGGTAGCCTGCCCAGCAGGAAGAAAACCTTGGCTGCGGTGACTAGATTCCAACCAAAAAGCAAATCCTGGGTCATCTCAGTGCTCTGTGGCAAGTATGAATATGGTGTTTCCAAGGTGGAGGACACTGGCAGTGATGCAGACAGGTTTCATAATCCTCAGGGAGGCTGTGACACATGTTTGTAGTTGGTCCTAGATCACAAATAGAGGTAGAGTGTAATGCTTTTCCGCTTAGTCTCCCTTTATTTGAGCTTCTCTGTCAAACTGGTTCTTGGAATTGTTAGCTTTTGGGATGTAAGGCATGGTGGACCCACACAGTGGGGCAGAGGAATGCAAAGGCCTTAGGAGGCCTAGCACCTGATAGGCTTCCTTCATAATTACAGACAATAGCCAGCTGTGGGTATAAGTACAAAAGTAAGTAAAACATTATTGTGAAGAATGAGGGGGTTTTTTGTAGTCCCTTCTGCTTGTGATAGACCTCCCCTTGGGTTCTGTGCACCAGAGACATTGGGCATCCCCATTTCAGTGTGTTTCAGCTTGCCATCTGGGTTTGCAATAGCTACAAAGTTTGGTAGGGCTGCTGCTCTGGATGAAGCAGTGAGTAAAGTGAACTTCACAAGAAACTGCTGGGATTTCTTTGTTTGAAAGAAAAACAACAACAGCAAAAAAGAAGCAGAGTTCAGATAAAATCTTCTGCATATTGTAAGAAGCCTTTGCTACTCAAGAAGAATTAATAAGCCAGACATGTGGAATTGCAGGTTAACAGCGGAATTTGGATGTGACTTCTCAATGGCATACAGTTCCTGATACTCAGGAATGGACTAACAAATTGTGCAGCTAATTATTTGATTACCTGGAAATTCTCTCAAGGCTCAGTGAAAACTCATTTGGACGAGTCAACTTAATTATACTGCTGCTGGTTTTAATTTTTTTTTTTAAGGGGAATTACAAACTTAGTAATTGCGTATTTTTTTTATTTCTTGGATTTTTCATAAAGTAATTTAGTATCTGCTTATGTTGAATTTGTTCTTGTAGTGACCTAAGTTTATATATTCGCCCACATGTATTAAATTATTAAAATATTTTATAGGAGACTGGTTTATTCAGAAAAGCTTTGAGGGTTTGTTTTTTTTTTTCATTATGATTCATATGAGACATTAAGTATGTTCTGGTTACTTGTGTGTGCTCATTCTTTCTGAGGAAATGCCATCAAGAACTATGTTTATCAGACTATACTTTCAATTCTGTTACAAGCAGTGGCAGTCCCTGTATGAAAAACACTTGAAAGAAAGAAAGGTGTCAGTAGTATGTTTTAATTGCATCTCTAGTTTTTTTCTGAAAAAAACCAAAAAAAACCAAAAAAAACCAAACCGAAAAACACCAGGAAAAAGAGCAAAAACAATAGTAACAGAAAGAGAAGTGTATTGTAAGTTCTACAATATAAAGTATTTTATTCTGATTATTTTAATTTGATATTTCAAAATTGGTTGTTGTAACCTCTGTTGAAACTTTTCTTTCCTTCAGATATCTTAAATGAACTCTTCCAGAGGGAGAACCGCGTGCTGCATTATTGGACCATGCGTAAAAGACGTCTTGATCAATGCCAGCAATATGTGGTGTTTGAAAGAAGTGCCAAACAGGTGAGGGTTTTATATAAAAAATCCTCTTCAGTGTTATCAAGGTTTGACATACACTGACTTGTTCTACAATAACAAATTTGCCATTGACTTCAGTATGTCAAATGGCTAAAAGATCAATGGTTAAAATAGAAAGTAACTGAAATCATTTGCTTTTCCTTCAATACAGAACAACTAAATCCATTGAGGCAGGGTATCTTTACTGCTGTAACTTAAAGATAGTGTTCTGCTTCTGCCAGCTTGATCTGGTATCTGGGAATCTCACTTCTGCAAGGTTGTGCTTGACAAATGTTACACTTGTTAACTTTTACACACACACCAATTTGACCAGGGAAATAACAGGCAGCAACGTTTTCCTCTAATGGGGGGGTGGTGGGGTGGGAAGGAGAAGAGGGAGAGAGATCTAATTAAGTTGGTTGGCAATTCTAGAAAACTGACATGTTGGATAACTCATTAAACAATAATAACTGAATGACTTCTGTTTTGCAATTCTGTGTGTACTCGGTTTTGTGGTTTCTTGCATGGTAGATCCACCTCTCTGGATTATGTTGAATTTCTCAGTCTGGAAAGAGCTATTAAATAACTACCACAAACACAAAAAATCCCATTCACTAATCAAAACACAAGTCGTAAAAATAATTAGGGGGTTCCAAGGCAGAACTAGTGACTGGAATGATATACAGTGGTTTTTTACTTTTTTTTAAACTGGATATAGAACAAAGAAAGGAATCTATCTGTTCCTGTTCTGCAGAAAAGGGCACAATGCCCATAATGTGAAATATAGTTAGATCTACTTTAAAGGACTCAAAAACCTAATTTTTCTTTCTGACAGCCAGTGCAGGCAGAAGCTTGCATACTAGTGGTCTGTTTTGATCTCTTAAAAGATTTCTGAAGTCCATCTTTCATGCTTTTGCAAAGAAAGTAATGCAGGGTAAATCTTGAGTGAAGTTAAAGATTAATACCCCTTTAAAACACCACCACCACCCCTTCCCCACCCCCCACCCCACTTTTGAATAACCTTAACTCCAACCTCTGCCAAGCACATGACCTACTTGCTTTTGTATAGAGATTACTGACTAACAGTGTAACCCTGGAGTTAAAGATCTGTCAGCATTTTCATTGTAAATGCCATTCTTCAGCAGTCACAGTTCAGTCGTCATAAAGTAAAACCAACCTTATAGCGACTCGACACTGATTACACAAAAAATTGAAATGTTTCTGTCTTCATTTAGATTTTTGTTTGGAAATTGGAAGAACCAATACATTCAGAACTCAATGCCCTGCAGTGGAAGCACATACCATAGTAGTTTGAGAGGACAGTGGTAGACTCTGAAATCCTTCCAGAGCTAAGGGGTCACCTGATGACTAAACTGATTCTCGAGTTCTTGTATGGTGATATGTCTCCACCATACAATCCTGATCCTCACATGAAATGAGAGCTGATCTAAACTGTAGGAATTAAGATCAAGATTAACTTTCTGTTAAATTATGTCTCCAGAGAGCTGCCAAAAAGTTACAAAAGAGTAATATTTTGGGAGGGGAAGGTTTTTTGTTTATCATTCATCATTGTGTAATAAACCCACCAAAACAAAGTGGAGGTTAAAAAGTTAAAAGTGAGAAGTAGAAACGTTGTTTGTAGTACCAATGATAGCCATGCTGCTTGTCCATATCAGTCTTTACTTGCGAAGATAGGCATTAGAATGACAAAGGATATCACACAGGTGCTTGGTTGAAATGTCCCTTTTCTTGACAGTAGTCCAAGAGCAGTTGGTTTGTTTCCATGAGCGATGTTTGAAAAGTACAGTCCTATCTCATCATTCTTGCATATGCACTAGCATGCAACTAGGTAAATGCACATTCAGTGTTGAATTTTGAAGGCTTTCACCTTAGTTTTTGTACCAAAAGACAAAAGAATCGTAAATGGAAGGAAGAAAATCAAAGTTGTTTGATTATCTTTGATCAGGTTGCAGCCTTAATGAGCTTAAATTGTGGTGGAATTATAATACAGATGATGCCTTTTCTGATTTAGTGTAAGGTTATGCTCTTGAGAAATACGTATCTACTGTCCACCAAGATTAAGCTTCCCTTCTTCTTGGTAATGTGGATAGATAAAAGCATAAATTGGAATTCTGAGAGGTAAAAGGAAGAATGAGGACCCACTAGCAATCTACTACTTTTTCCCTTGGGGTATTGAGTTTTTGTCTAGTGCTGTATGTATTCACTGAAGACACAGAAGATACACATGCATTTAGTAACATATAGCCCTAAAAAAGCTGTCTTAAACTTTCTGAACATCTGATACTGGCTTTATCAGGACCAAGAAGTTTCTAAGTTGATGTCTCTTTGCATACTGCTGTCGTAGCCTGTATTTAGAGCTGCAAAACAGCTTGATAATGTCAGTGTTCAGTTACATTTTTTATTTTTACTGTTACGCAGCAGTTTGAGAGGACTCTGTTTCTGGTAGCCAGAGAGTAGGATCCCTTGCAACCACAGAGTTATGCTTAAAAGAGCAGCAAATATTAACGTGGGTAGAACATAGATAATAACATGGATCAGCATGATTCATAACAGCGAGAGTGTAAGGTGCCGGGACGTGGAAGGGAGACAATTTTAGTTTGCCATTCTTAGTTCTTGTCTTTTACTTCCTGTACGTAGAGTAATTGGTTTAACTGATGCATCTCACCATTCCTCCTCTGGTGCAAGTTTAATTTCTAGGAATACATTTAACTACAGAACACACTTTGTGAGGCTGGAATATGTCAGCTAAAGAGTGAAATGATAGTTAAATCTTATCTGCTTGGGAAGTTTAGCCTACACATTTGACAGTCTTACATACCTTTTTGCAAGTTGGAGAATGCGTATTTCTGGCTAGAACTGTCCTGTGTTGCACTAAAACAGTGATTTTTGCTCAGTTGGGGAGTGTACTAACAAAACTGTAGACATAGTTAGAACCTTTTAGTAGTGGACTACTGTAGTCTGTAGTAGTGGACTTCCCTGAAGTATTCAGATTCATGTGTCAGTTTTTTAACTCTTTGAGCATTGCTTCATGGTCTGAGTGAATTATTTCAGAGTTACAAACTGTTTCGTATTGTAGAGGTATTAGATGATTGCCATGAGTGACACAGTAAAATTTACCTGTGGCTAATTTGTATTTGTGAAATACTGATTACAGATTGTTTCTGTTTGCAAAAGTATGTTGCCTTCTCTCTTACTTTTCCTTCATTATGGCTTTATTTAGGCTCTGGAATGGATTCATGACAATGGAGAGTTTTATTTATCCACACATACTTCCACTGGCTCCAGTATCCAGCACACTCAAGAGTTATTAAAAGAACATGAAGAATTTCAGATCACGGCAAAGGTAAAATAAATAAATAAAAATATGTAAGATTTAAAAAACTCAAAACAACCCAAATTCTTCCCTGTCCCCCTAAAAAAAAAAAAAAACAACCCCTAAGGATGTGTTGATTGAGATTTGCTTACTTGCAGTGGCTTTCTGTCTGTATTTCTGCTGGGAACAGAATAAACCAAAAGATGAGAAGATAATCACTGTTACCAGAGCTCCATCAGCCCTATGTGCTGTTGATTTGTCGTAACAGAATTGTAGTGAGATAGCTTAAAAAATGTTTTTCAAAAACCTACAAACCTCGCAGGGCCATTCATTTCCACTTTTATATCATCGTGTCTGTGGATTACTGCATGTTCATTTAAGATATAAAATATACCAAGGCATATTATTATTCAGCTGTGATTTAATTAGAAGATAGTAGAAAAAAATAAAGCTTTGCTTGTCAAGTTACTCATTTTATTAAAGTATTCTGTGATTCTGCTGTAACTTTTAATGCCATGGCAGCATTATGTTATTTTACATCTCTGGAAGCCTATGCAGAGATGCAGATGTCACTTGTGAGGCTTACCAGCCTTTTCATGTGAGGAAGACTGAAAGACAGGCAACTAGTGCATGACTGAAGTACCTGATCTTACGTAGCCTTGTCTGTCTCTGTGCTTTGTTTTGTCACCTGTTCAAACTGTTGCATGTTTTCACCTCTCAGCTCTCCAATCTTCATAGAGAAATAGAAAATCAATAGAAAGAAAGTGAGGAGGTGTTCCTTTGTCTGAAGGATTACCTCAAAAAAGGAGGCTTGGAGATGGAGTTGGTCGTGGTTCATGTGGGAAGGGAGAAAAGAGAATCCAGAAAGAACAGGGATCACTTTTGCTTTTCAAACCTGGATTTCCTTCCTTCAGAGTTTTGCTCCAGCTTTTGTTCTGCTGGATCCCTTCCAGCACACAGAGCACCACTGCCCCTCTTGTTTCCTCTGTCAGCAGATGACGTGGGTGCCCCTTTTGACAGGATGTTGTTAGTGCCACTCCCTTGGCGTTTTGCTACCTGTTGGGAGGATGTATTAGCCCTTGCTAATTCCATCGTTAAAAGAAATGCTTGGATGAGGGACCACTAGGAAAGACAAAGAATTAAAAAAAAAAAAAAAAAAAAGACAAGTGCTGTTGATTTTCCAACTGACATAAAAGAGTCAAGTTTTTATTGCCTGTTTAGCTTAACTCCCTGTTAACAAGGGCCTTGACAGTACACTTTACTCAGACGATACATTTCACTCTGACATGGTATCAGAGAGAGCTGGAGATATAAACTCATCCATCATGGATGATTTATGATTTACATGAAAGTGCATAGTCTTAGGCAGCTTGTTAATTGGGAAAAGTTCTTAGTTACAGATTTGATGGTGGCTACTTGTTCTCTTAGTTTCAGCGACTGTGTCAGAGCAAAACATATTACTAAAAAGATCTGAAGAATATAGTCTTAATCTGTTGAAGTGTAAGGCATATAACAAGACTTATTCCCATCTCAGCATTTAAGTGATGACTGACAGAGGTAGATTCTTGAGACTGTGGGCCAGGTCCGATACCAGTGCTTCAGTGGTAATGAACAAAATATCCTCTTGGGCATCAAAACCCATTTGTATTGCTGTAAGGAGAATACCAATGTGCTGAAAAGCTTGCCTAGCAGAATTTAATCTCTGGGTTAGATATGAAGGACATTTTTGAAAGAAAAACAGCCGACTTGCTTCTAGTCACGTAATAATAAAACCCGAGGAAACCTATGTTCATCTTATGATATTTTTATTAAGAAAAAGGTACCTGTTTAAAGGAGTTCTGGGAAGAGAGAGGAGAAAGCTAGATCCTTTGATGGCTTCTCCAACTGCACTTAGTAGCAGGTTAAGCAAAATGACCCCCTTCATGATAGGTAGAGCTAGTAACTTTTCGATATTTTCCTGTTTTCATAGCAAACCAAAGAGAGGGTGAAGTTGTTGATACAGCTGGCTGATGGCTTTTGTGAAAAAGGGCATGCTCATGCAACAGAGATTAAAAAATGTGTCACAGCAGTGGATAAGAGGTACAGAGACTTTTCCCTGCGCATGGAGAAATACAGGACCTCTTTAGAGAAAGCTCTGGGTATTTCCTCCGATTCCAATAAATCGGTAAGAGAAATTTGAGTGTGATGACAGGCAAACAAGCTTTGCTTGCATTTAATTTAGCTATTGTTTTCTCCTGTCTCTTTCCTTAATCGATTCTTCCTTTGTTTAATAAAGAGCAAGAGCTTGCAGCTGGATATAATCCCAGCCAGTGTCCCGGGGTCAGAGGTGAAACTGCGTGATGCTGCTCATGAGCTTAACGAAGAAAAACGAAAGTCTGCCCGCAGGAAAGAGTAATAAATCTATTTATTTTTTAATCTCTGAGAATGCATAAATCAATCCTGATAATGAAACAACTGTCATGGCTTGTCTGGCATCTTAGAAATCGAATAAGTGGTAAAAAGAGTGATATTACTCAATAGCTCCTGTTCCCTTTTATTCACATGCTTATCCTCACAAATAATTCTAGCATGACAGAATCTTAAACTTTCAAAACTATATCAGACTTCTAATATGCTTTTTTTCTTTTTAGAAATAATGTGAAATAAATGTGTATGAGGAGGAAGGAAGACAACAGTTAAATGACTGTAGCAAGTGTAAAGCATTTGAGAAAAAATTCCATCTCCTTTCCCCTTTCTTTATGTGCTGGTTAGTAATGAAGGGAGGTTACCTCTTACGTCTCCTTCATCTGTTGTCTCTCTTCGCATTTCAGTTTTCAGATTTTTCTTGCAGCAGTGGAAAAAGCAAAAGCTGATGAGGAGAAAGATGTATTCTGGTTATTATGCATTCATAATGATCTAACAGACTGAGATTTGATTATTCTTTCTGTTGTCACCTAAGGTTCATTATGGCTGAGCTAATTCAGACAGAAAAGGCTTACGTAAGAGACCTCCGGGAATGCATGGATGTAAGTTTTCTTTTTTTCTCACTAATCTTTGAAGACAGGATTCAGTCCATTGCTTTCTGTTTCTTTCTGGTTTTAACAGCTGAGCATGATTGGTTTGCAGTCATAGGACCAAATTAAGTGTCTTCTCTGCTATTAAGAAAAAACTTAGAATTACATCTGATAACAGCTACTTCAGAATTCATCCTATACATTTTTCTTTTTTCCGTACTAAGTTTCAACATTCGCCTCTTTCCCAATTCATAAACGTGGGGTTGTTTTGTTTGAGAGAAGGGAGGGAAAAAGGAGGGGCTTACTTAATTTGCTTTGCTAGCAGTAGAAGAGAGCTTGTGTTAATTCTCTTATTATCTGTATCACATGTTCTGCTACTAGCTGACTTTTTGAATAGAAATTCAGAGAGATTCCATGGAAAACTGCCCAGTAATTGTTATGCCGAAGCAAGTAATGTTCAGCATTAGCTGTTGCACAAAGCATGAACTTCTAGACTGCAGACATGACCTTGATAAGGAATATCCTGAAGCATTAGAGGTTGTCAAGAACGCTGTGCATTTTAAATGATGAAGTCTCAAGGGACTATGTTAAATTGTCAGTTTTATAACTTGGATTTTACTGTCAAAATCTCAAGGTATATTTGACACAACAGTCACACTGTCACAATTGGCAATGATGCTACGTGATCCTTACACAATTTCTCTTCAGGAATGCATGCTTACAGATAGCTGGATGCTTCTGTTCAGAGTTTGTAATGACTTTTCATGCATCTTTTTTGTTCTGGGCAGACATATCTGTGGGAAATGACAAGTGGAGTCGAGGAGATCCCACCTGGTATTGTAAACAAAGAACACATTATCTTTGGAAACATGCAGGAAATCTATGAGTTTCACAATAAGTGAGTGACTTATCTTCCATTTCCATATTACTGCTAAATCCAAATGATGACCTGAGGGATTTCCTAATGAAAATATTGTGTGTATGAATAATGGATGCTTTTCCATTAAAAGAAAAAAAAAAAATAAATCCAAAGGATTTCTTCTTGCATTGCTAAATTGTTTCAGTTGTTGCTTTTTGCAGCCAGGTAGGTGTGCCATTAGAAATCGTCTTTTTCAGTCTTGACCATCTTTTAGCTTTTTAGATACTATTTGGATACATTAAAATTTTGCTGCAGGTTTTCCAGTTGTTCTAAAGAGCTGGAAACCACTCAACTCAATACAGATACAGCACAAACATCAATTTAAGACTCTCTCATTCCTTCAGAACCCTCATTCCTGATTCCCAAGTGTGACTGCTAGTGGGAAAGAGTAGGGCTCCCTGCTCTTCATTGGTTCTTTGAATCATCTGTGGAGATGCCCCACCTTTGTAACATTTACTTGAGTATATAGCTTGGAAGAGGCTTGTCCCCTATGTTTCTTCTGAGTGGAATGGTTCCTAGGCAAATCTGTGTACAGGAATCTTACTTTGAATCTTCCCTCTTCGTTAATTCATTAGTCTTTGTGTTGGGTTATGATTCTTCTAAGTAATAAAATATACCTAGCATATTCCAGAACCTGATCTTACAGTCCTTTGTATGCTCTGTGTTAACTTGAGCATCCAAAAAGCAAGTCACCTCCTTTTTCTCTTGAGATGAAAGCTAAACTTCTTTTTAAGCTGAAACAGTAGGAAACTTCTTGATGGACAAAAACAGCAGTTATTAAATTTTTGTGTACTCTTATGTTTTAACTGCATGTCTGCTGGATCAGTTTCTGATCTTCACATCAGAATTCCTATTGAATTACATTTTATGTTAGTTCTGTTATTACACTTTTTTATCCATTTGTGTTGTCTTTATTTCTTTAACTCACGCTGTTGATAAGAATTATAGCAAGTTTTCTAACTGCATTTATGCACGGAAAACAGATCAATATCAGCTGCTCTAATGAAAATATTTCATGTGCCTTGTGCTATCTGTTTCTTTTCTACCCATAGTATATTCCTCAAGGAGCTGGAAAAATATGAACAGTTACCAGAAGATGTTGGACACTGCTTCGTTACTTGGGTAATGAAGTCAGACTTACTTATATTTAGACGTATCAAGGGAGATAATAGGAAGCATGAAGGGATAGATTCTTGCTCTCAGGTCCCTTGTTAATTTGTAAAATTTGTAAAAGTACCCTTTCCTTCAAGTTTGAGTAAAAATGTGTTTAACTGGGTGGAGGGGGAAATTAAGGCACTGCAGTCAGATTCCAGTGCTTAGATGCTCTTCAAGTTTATGCAGGTTGCCTAATCCTGCATTCATGTTTGCTTTAGTATCTTTGTCTTAGTTATGAATAATCTACTTTGGCACACATTGCTATTGTTTTCAGTCTTACTTGCCTCATGCTGCCAGCTTGAATGGGAGAATAATTTTGTATAGTTCAATTTCTTGAGAGAGAAGATATGCTCTCTAATAACTGTAAAAACAAACATTACGCTCTCTGATAACCTGTGTAAATTTGCATTTTATTTTGCAGGCAGACAAATTCCAAATGTACGTTACTTACTGTAAAAATAAACCAGATTCTACCCAGCTGATATTAGAACATGCAGGAGCATACTTTGATGTAAGTACATTGTGCCCATCTTAAAAGTGTGCCTTGGCAGTTTGAATCATGTACTTGCAGTTGTGCTGAGTGCCTAATTTCTCAAGAAAATACAAGTTTCCTGGTACTAATGCTGCAATTTAGTGTCGGCTTAAGACAATCAATCTTGTATCTCACATGGTTAACTGATATTGCTCAGTTGGTCTCATAAAGCTGTCAAATCCAATGTAAAAAGTTGCTGTCACATATCAGAGGAGTTCAGAATGGGAAACGGGTTCTGGCAGCAACGACTGAGACATGAATCTTCAGCTCTCACAAGCATATTCTGCAAATCTTAGCACTTTGATGTGCTTAGTTTGCATTGTATGTAATAAAGATTGAAATCTTTGTTAAATTCTTGGAGCACCCCTAAATTGTAATTGTTATATAGTGGTAATTCAATTGACTGACATTGTTCAGAGCTGCTAAACCACCCACCTTGCTTATTCAGTCCCAAGGTTACTTGGTCTACATCTAATACTCCGCTTAAGAAGGGACCAAATTGTAGCAGCTGTTAAAGGGTTTAGGGAGGAATTTGGGCCACACTGAATAAGTTTTGGTGACGTGTATTTACAGATTATTCAATCAGAGTGCTTCATTTTTGTTTCCTTCTCTACTGTGCTGAGCCACCAGCTGTGTAGTGACACCACAAATTTTTTTGAGTTATTTGGAGGAGTAGAGGGAAGGACATAATAAAAACCAACCAAACAACAAATCCCTGAAGTTCTTGGGATTAATTTCAAAGGTCTGTCACTGAGGAGATGGGGATTCTAAACATTGTAAGGTAAACCCTTTTCGTGACGCCTCCGTTAAACTTTCAGTGTTTGAAGAAGTTGCAGAAAATCAGACAGATGTGACCAAAAAAAAAATCAAATTAAAAATTAGTAAATACTGTTTCAAAAAATCACAAAGGGCTCTGATAAAACTGTGTTAGACATAAGTTCTTGTGACCATCTCCAAAGGAACACCCTTGGATCCCTCTGTTTTCCAGTGTATTCCGAGCTCTTCATCTCCTAATCCACCTGAAGTGGATTAGGAGTGTGAAGACCTAATTCTGTGCAAAGGTTACTTCAAGAGCTTCCACCAATACCGCCAACAGGGCCATGTGAAAATGCCATGAGTATCGCATCTTGGGAATTTTGGATACTGTAATCATGGTTTGAAAGCACATAGTGGTGCATAACTTACTGTTTGAAATCGTGTGGTTAAAATACATCAGATACCGTGGTAAGTGGCAAACATTGAAGCTGTGAATTTCAACCATGATCAGTACTTCAGATCTATAATTATACTATCTAATTATAATGTAATTCTGTTTTCCTCCTTTAGCTTTGTGGCGGTCATTCTTTTTTTGTTTGTAAGCGGCTGTGTTCTTTTTAAGTGTTTGTTAACCTCTTTAGTTAGAAAATGTTACTTCGTGCTCCCTCTTGTGGGGGAAAATGCTTTCTGTGACAACACTTAAACTAGCAGGTGACGCTAAGAAACCTCCGCTGCAGCCTTCCTGTGATAGTCCTGGCTGTTCCCCGGGACACTAAAATTTGTTTTCTTTTCTCTCTTGATAGTAACAAAAGAAATAGAGATTTTAATTTAAAAATAAAAAAAGGCATTGCTACATGTATTTAGGTTTATTAAAATGCTTCACAGGTACCGTTGGAGGTAATAATCTTTTGTTTGCACAAAGTGAGCAGGCAGATGCACAACACAGCTATTTGCTGTGGCTGGAATATCTTGTCATCCTGTCTTTTTTTTTTTTTTTTTTGGTCTCCTTGTAGTTCATGTATATTATTGCATTATAGCCCTCAAAGCAGTCTATATTTGAGTGTTGGTGCTCACAGTCCTCAAATGTTTGCTTTTTTTCATGTAGGAGATACAACAAAGACATGGACTGGCCAACTCTATCTCCTCTTACCTTATCAAACCTGTCCAGAGGATAACAAAATACCAGCTCCTTTTAAAGGTCAGTATTATTTCAAAGTTCTTCATCTGATTCTGCTGCTCTTAAGAAGGGAAGGCTCTTGCTGAAATCAGGAGGGTTGTTTTACTCTGCTCTCTGAGACTCCAGCATCCTGAGCAGCCTCAAACATTGCTGCGATGCTTCTTAGGAGACGACTGAAAATGAAAGAAGGCATAAATAAGCAACTTTTTGTACAGATTCCTGTAAATCAAAAAACATACCTCTCTACTAATGTGTACTTAGAAAACATAATTTGCATTTCCAGAGAAAAAAGTAATTCATGGCCATATAGACAGGCGCATTTTTGTAATGGTTTCTGCAACAGATTCTGGCAAGCCATCAGTTATGTTTATGGTGTTAAGTAATATAAAACATATAGAATTTATTTATATATAAAACCGTATACTATAAAATACGTATAAAATATATATATGTATATGTGTGTGTATATATATATGTGAATACCTGTAAAGCTGTTGCACAAATAGTTGTTACTTGTAACGTTGCCTGGAAATATCAAGTAGTAGCTGTTAAAATAAACAAAACTTTTGTAAACCTGTAGTTTGAGCTTTCACTCAGTGGACAACTGTCTTGTTGACTGAGCAGAAGTGTTCTTGAACTGTGCTGGGTAGCATTGCTTATTTTGTTAGGTAGCATTGCTTGTTTTGTAATAGCTACCTAAAAAAGCACTGTAACTGATCTGTCTCTCCTATTTTTACTTGAGAACTGCCATGGATGATTGTTTTTAAAATTTCTGAAAAACATTACAGCTATTTCAGGTAGTGTAGGATGGAAAAAAGTCTATCATTTTCGAATGAAACATATTGTCTGTTCTCCCTTTGCAAAAAGGTGCAGCTCGATTGAGTTATAACTTACAGAAATATTCTAGGCAGTGCTGTTTCAGAAATTTTTGGATATTGATTCCAACAATTCTTTTTTTTTTTAAACTAAATACACCTTAACCACTACATTATTGAAGTGATGGAATAGGTCTGTTTTACCAGTGTTTGCAGAACCAGGTGGCTTTGCTGCATAGTAAAATGGATTTGTGCCGTGGTGGCTGGGTTTTCTTTTTCCTTTTTCTTTTTTTTTTTTTTTTTTTCCCTTCCAATAAGAAGACATTTAAAACATAGGAGGATGGAGAGTCCAAAACTTGAAGGATAGCTGAAACATTTTACAGTTCTAGAAGGTCTGCTTATTTTTCCAAATAGCATTGAAGCTGCTCGCCTTCTGTGCCTCCTGGGGGATATTTAATTACACTCACTTTTCTGTGGAATTCTCATGCAAAATTTAGGTGTGATGATGTACTGTTTTGCTGTGATGGCAGTATTGGCAGTCAAATAAAAATAGTGTAATGGTGATAATAGTAGGAATCACCTGGCTTTCTCTTTAAAAAGGAAAAAGGAATTTAACCTGAGGGAATGAATTAAGTGGGCCTTTTGAATAATAGAAGGAATATAATATGCCCTTTTGGTTACGTAAGTTACATTTTATCTTGATACTGTTCAAATGCTCAAAGGATGTGAGGAAATTTGAATATCAGCTCAGGTGTTGTTGTGTTAATACATGTGGGATGTTGAATGGACAGGGAACTGCATCAACCTAAATTCCGCTACAATACTTCAGCATATTCCATTCTTTTAACTTCCGTCCATGTTTTGTCTGTAGGATGCTTTTAATGGTGCAAACACAGAATAGTGTCATTCATGGAATACTTGAAACAGCGTAAATCCTCTTATCGGCAGTAGTACAGAACACATTTTTGGTGCAGTGGAGCAAAGACTGACATGGGAGGCAGGGGTCCTTTTGTGCTGTCCTGCTTTCCACCATCTTCACAACTTGGCAGCTGCATTGTTCTGGGTCTCCATGTAGTACTGCATCTGATGTCTGTGTCTGTTTATCAGGAAAAATGTTGTTCTTAATGCAACTTTTAAAGATTTTTTTTTTTATTAAGCAGATGATCTTATTTAAATTAGAGGTGGTTAACTGAAACCTGCTCCTTGAAGAACGGATCATGATAAAGACTAAGTATGCTGTCATGGATAGGGACATATTGGATGCTGGAGAGGGACTCTTCATCAGGGGCTGTAGCAATAGGACAAGGGGTAATGGGTTTAAACTAAAACAGGGGAAATTCAGTTTAGATATGTGGAAGGAGTTCTTTACTGTGAGGGTGGTGAGGCACTGGAACAGGTTGCCCAAAGAAGTGGTAAATGCTCCATCCCTAGCAGTGTTCAAGGCCAGATTGGACAGAACCTTGGGCAACATGGTCTGGGGTGGGGCGTCCCTGCCCATGGCAGGAGGTTGGAACTGAGCGATCTTGAGGTCCTTTTCCGCCCTAACCATTCTATCATTCTATGATTCTATGTCACAGGCAGAGTAAGACATTCAAAAAGATTGTACATGCCAAAAATGATTCTTTGCTTGTACGACTAATATTTGGTTGACTATTGTATTAATGTAGAAACACATGATAATGAGTACTCACATCTGCTCATCTCTTTCAGGAGCTGCTCACGTGCTGCGAAGAAGGTAAAGGTGAGATTAAGGATGGCCTGGAGGTGATGCTTAGTGTGCCAAAGCGAGCCAACGATGCCATGCACCTCAGCATGCTGGAAGGTAGGATTCAATCTGGCTTTCTAATTCAGTTGTGTGCTGTAGATTAACTTAGCTTAGTAACTTCCTATATTACTGTATGTTGAAGATCTGTGTTAAATGAATGTGAACATTTTTCTTAGCTCTGGGGTTTGTATTTTGTATGCATTTTATTTGGAGGTATGTAAAATGCAAACTTATTTATGACAGACAACTGTTACTTTTAAAAAGGTTCTTTTATCCCGATCTATAGCTCTGCCACTGCAGATTTCAAAAATATGTAGGCTAATGAAGTTTTCCACTACCCACCTAAAATGTGTGTATCCTTGGCTTCCTTATGTGAGGCACATAAGTGTATTAGAGGGGATTTTGCTGATTTATGTATCAAATAATTGTCTCCAAGAAGTTTGTCGTTTTCACATCTGTTCGCTGCCTATTCTGTAATAGACTTCTGGTTGAAATGAAATGTATCTTCTGGCAGTAAAATGTCAGCATAAGCCAATTTAGCCTGAACCTTAGCCAGAACAGCACAATCATGTTCATGGCAGACAGTGAAGGTTGGATGTAATTGCTTCTATGTGCTTGGAACAACTTTCTGCCAAAATCTGTTTTGTAATTGGCACATTATCATGTATGATGGTGCCATCACACATTTAGTAATAAAAATGTTTTTCTTTGACATTTAAGTTTTTTGAGATAAAAGCAGAGCTGCCTTACCTTGCAGTTGCTGAATAAAGACTTACAGGTACTTTAGTCAATATTCCTTTTCTTCCTGTCTACCTTCTAGTAGTAAAATGGAGCTTGTAGTGGAATTCCCAGTATTGTGAAAGTTACTATAAAACTGATCTTGGTTTGACGTGTGATCCATGATCATGTGAATGCTCAAAATAACCTCTCTGCCATGATTTTAAGCAATGTTGGTCAGTTTGCAAGGGTCAGTTCCAAATGCTTTGTCTAGGAGATGGTGTTAGTATAGATGCTGACCAGATTTGGTAATAATTTTTTAACACCGGGCGTGCGACTGGAGAATATGCTAGTCTTTTACATAAGATGGTTTTCTAACAAATCATGAGTGTATTTTTGAGTTGTCCCATGTTAGACAAATATAGTGAGTGAGCACATTTCCTCTTTATGTCTCTGGAGGATTTTGAATTAAAATCCTGAGGCAACTTGCCTCTGCTGCTGTCCATACTGTTGCCCTGTTTAGAACAGCGAGAACTGTTGTTTTCTCAAGAAGGATGGTGCTCTTCTGTTCAGAGAATATTGGCAAGCAGTATCTATTTAAAAACCAGTTTAATAACACTCAGAAGAGTATGGTAGACAAATTTCTGTTATCCTGGGTCTCTGTAAAGCTGTGTATTAAACTGGGAGAACACTTTACCAGTACAATGAAAGTAAAAATATTGATATTCTCAATCTTCATCTTTACATTATGTCTCAAGGTAAGCAATCCAGCTGCTGTTTCTTCATTATGACTCAGTGCTGGAGTGCTGATTGCATGGCAACAGCTGCAAGGTGCCATCTTTCTTCATCCCCTATTGGAACATGTTTGTCTGCTCATTGCATACATGGTAGGGAAGGTGTACTACCAGCAAAGGTGGCATGTGGGACTTTGCCAGTGCCAGAACAACCTGATGTGCTCTCTGTGTCCTTGCAAATTGTTCACTTTCTACAATGGCAGAAAGCTTAAATCATTTTCATCATGGAAGAGGTTACCAGAAGCTGACATAGACAGATCTGTCATTTGTTGGTGAAATACTGCCAGAAGAGTTCATAAACTTCTTAACAGTTGGATGTCTAAATTTAGACCTAGACTTGAGGTTACAGTTACATTTATTATATTGCAATGTTGAAATCAAGTCTTGTTTTTAGTATTGCTTCCTTAGAATCCCATCTTTTGCAAGCTGTATTTGGGGAAAAAATCACATTGCTTAGTAGAAGGTGTGCTTTTTCATTTCCTAATATTAACAACTTTTCATGGGGAAACTTTTTTCTCTCTGGGTTTTTAGGCTTTGATGAAAACATAGAATCTCAGGGAGAGCTCATCCTTCAAGAATCCTTCCAAGTGTGGGACCCAAAAACGCTAATTCGAAAGGGACGAGAAAGGCACCTTTTCCTTTTTGAGATGTCTTTGGTTTTCAGTAAAGAAGTAAAGGACTCCAGTGGAAGGAGCAAGTACATCTACAAGAGTAAATTGTTTGTAAGTATGGGAAAACAAGTGATCATATTTATGAAACCGTCTAGATTATATTGTGGCTAAGCTCAGATGATTTAAATGTAAATGAAAAACTTGAGCAACTGTTATACTGCACTGAAAGAACAGCCTTGGAATGTGTAGACTGACTATTATGTTTGCTGCTTTGTCATGGTTTTAAGGAGAAAGAGTAGGCCAAAAGCAGTTACTGAAGGCTACACATCAATCTTGGTTTGTCAGGTCAAAGGAAAATCAAGATTGGGCTGGACTGATTTTGTTCTAATTGTGTGTGTGATTGCTATTTGTATTTGCTTATTTGTATAAAGCAGAAGTATGGAGGGAGTTGACATGCTGCCTTCATCTTGGTTTTTTGCTACCACTGTTGTAGTAATATTCATGTTAAGGATCCATTTTGGTCATGTCCTACACATACTGATCTGGAAAGGCAAGAACTCCTTGTAATGGAAAAGTTCATTCCGGAATGTCTACTGAGACTAGTGGTCTTACAATAATGTTTTGTAAATAAAATGATAGCTCTTGGGGTCTACTGAAAAGATGTAAAGATGGAAATGTGGTTTTTTTTCCTTTTAAGAAAAAAAAAAAATTTACTCTTGCTTTCCTCATCTGTAGCATCTATGCTTTAAAAGTGAGACCCTGGAATTCATACCTTTACCTTCCTGTCTCATTGGATGACTTGGGTGAGAGTAGTATTTACACTCCATAAATTTAGGTAGCCAAGTGAGAAGGCAGTCTCCCATGGCTTGCTCTGCATCTCTTAGAGGCAAGATTAGCTTTTCTACCAGACAGTTTAGAAGTAGTACTTGAAATTACTTTACTACTTAGAATCACGCTCTAAAAGAATTGTTCTTCTATTGATCCTCTTGGGATATATGACTAAGTCAGATAGTATAAATACTGAGACTTTTCTCCCTACTTCAGCTCCTTTTCCTTCGTTCTTTCCCCCTTCCCACTTCTGTGTCCAAACTAGTAAAGCAGGTTAGTTCAAAAAACCTTTTTTCCATATCTTACTTTGCATGTTCTGTCACTTAATTTCCAACACTTGCTTTTCTTCCTGATGTAAGGTAGCTAGCAGGTAATACAGCTGCAGCTGTTTTGTTGATCACACCTTTCTTTGGTGCTCTCAAGAACTTGAAATACAAAAAACTTCTAGGGTACTGGAGGGTAATATCAACTGCCAAAGCATTACGTGGGAGGGGAGACAGAGCTGAAAAATCAGTCCTGTAAGCTTGTCATGTCAGTTCCTCTGGCAGGAATGTAGTAATAGCTTCAGGTCCTAGAGAAGCTGCTGGAAATCTTGAAGACTCTCATTGTGCCTTCTTTTTAAAATACAAGCATTCTTTTTGCCTTCACATCCTATTTGGCAAAATATCCTGTAGTGCGTCTTACTCCCATAGCAATTCTTATAGCTTGCTCTTTAGAAAATGCATTCATTGGGGTGTTGAAAGCATGTGCGTGGATTTGAGCCAAAGATCTTTTTGCACGTTACCCTGTCTCCTACCTCTGGAAGGTGGTTTTACAAAAGTGTGGACCTTCTCTTTACTTTGGGCATGGTGACCATCATGGTTTCCACAGCACAGGATACTCAATGGCAAGACTTGCCTTAGGAGAATGTATTAATGAACTCCTTTCACAGGAGAGAAAGTGTCCAAAAGCAAATGCCTAAGGAGGGCTATTGAAACAAGGCAAGCAGGCAAGCAGGTTTTACTTTGCCAGAATATTTTCCCAGCCACCAGTAACTGTCAGTTCAGGGGCTTCCTTTATGGTTCTATGTATTCAGTAACTCGTAATGGGTTTCAGTTGTTCCTTGTAAAATTAGTAATATTCACAAGTGTATCAAGGTTTCTGAATTTACTAGGCTTTAAAAAATAAACAATGTTAAAAATTCTATGATCTTGCCCATTCAGACTTCATACTGGGAAGTGCAGTAGGGTATATTTTATTTGAATTACATAATGTAATGTTGATTTAAGTGTTTTCCAAGCTTTTTAACACACAGGAGTTGTTGGTGAGTCAGGTTTAAAACGTATCACAGGCTATCGAGTATTTCAGTGGAGAAGAGTCTATTTTAGTGGAAAGAGATGACAAAGCTGAAAGGGTAGATATGTTGGGTTGGGTATTTTTTTAGGAAAGAAAAAAAATCAACAACAAACCAAGCTGGCATACAAGTGAGAAAAGAAAGAAATTACTTTTACTTGGGTACTGTGTATCCAACATCTCTTAAAATGAACTGTATATGTGCTAGTGATGATGTATACAAGGGGAAAAAAATACAGCTTCCAATAATGTAAGAATGCTTAGCAGCTGTCTTTTGGAGTGAGGATTCTTGTAGTTTGAGCTCTATTTCTTAGTTCATAAAGGTTTTTTGGAGCAGAGTCTATATGAATTGTTAAACTGGAAGCCAATTCACATGATTGAGATGTTATTCCAGTTGGGAAGTCAAAACATTTTGGATTATAATTAGCTATCAAGGTCTGACATTAGATCATTCCTAAAGATGTCGCTAATGTAGTTGTCCCACAAAATTCTCCAGGGAAACTGCATTTCTGAATTATTTCGTCTGTTTCAGAGGGAAGGAAACACTTTAGGAAAGGATTCTTTGGCAGAAAAGAGATCAGAGTTTTAGAAGATATCAAGAGAATTCTTAAGCCTATCTTATCTGAGAGAAAACATTAAAATCAATATGTTGTGAGTGTTCCCTGGAAATCAACAAGAAAACTCAACACTTATTTTTTACCTAGCACCTTTTTTTAGAGTTATAAAGCTTTTATTGTGAAGGCAAAAATGTAAAATAAACAATTTGGTATTGAGATTATAAATGCTATGTTTATCATTGTCTTACAGGAAAAAACTTGCAGCTTTTCCTTTTTTGAAGAAACCCCACCACTGCCCCCAAAATAAAGGATCCTCTCTAGCATGAGTTAGCCTTAAGCCTTTAAAAATATCTTTAAACAGCAGAGCTCATTTATTTAGAATATTATCATCCCTTTGTGGCTTCTGAGAAAAAAATGTCATGTTATCCTAACAAACTTTTCTTAATTCCAGACTTCTGAACTGGGTGTCACAGAACATGTAGAAGGAGATCCCTGCAAGTTTGCTCTATGGGTTGGAAGGACACCGACTTCAGACAACAAAATTGTTCTCAAGGTAATTTTAGCAGATGTGCTTGTACAGTGTATACTAAGTCTTGTAGTGGTTGTTCATACTTTTTGGGAAGGCACCAAGTGATGACTTACCCTACTTTGAGAGGGACAGTTGCTGACAGATAATTTTTTCTTTGTGTGTAAAGGACGTAGTATATATCCAACTCATGCCTTGACAGCACAGGGGAATCTGTGTGATCTACTAAAGGATTAAATAAACTTACTTTCACAAATAAGAGTTGGGAGAGGTTTGATTCCATGGACTTTCTATAGCTTGAAGGCTGCAACCACTAGCTGACAGAGCAATTGATAGGCCACAGACAAATCACGGCATCAGTGTTACACGTCAAACTCAAGCCATTGCTGCTTGTTGGTGATGCCACTTTTCATGGTCCATACTTTTACACAGGAATTGAAACACTTCAAAAGATTTTACGTCTTTCTCTGGGCTGCAGATTTTTTCAGAGATACTTGCCTTTGGATAAGTGTGTATGTAATGCCTGTAAATTATGTGTCTGGGGAAGGTACAGGTTCAGTAGTGTTCCTTGCCTAGCTAGGAGAGTAGCTAAATCCATTTTTCCTATGACTCTAGTATGGAACCTGGGACCTACTGTTTCAATTGGAGAACTTTTTTGTAATGCCGTAAGCAGCTAACAGGTAATTTCACAGACAGGCTGAGAAAGCTGGGGATGTTCACCCTGGAGAAGAGAAGCTGCATGGAGACCTCATAGCAGCCTTCCACTATCTTTGAGGCTGGAGACCTCAAAGCAGCCTCCAGCAGACAAGGATGCTGGAGAGGGACTCTTTATTGGGGATTGTAGTGACAGGACAAGGGGTCATGGGTTTAAAATTACACAGGGGAAGTTCAGGTTAGATATAAGGAAGAAGCTCTTCACTATGAGGATGGTGAGGCACTGGAACAGGTTGCCCAAGGATGTTGTGAATGCTCCGTCTCTGGCAGTGTTGGACGGAGTCTTGGGTGACATGGTTTAGTGTGTGGTGTCCCTGCCCAGGCAGGGGGGTTGGAACTAGATGATCTTATGGTCCTCTCTGACCCTAACCATTCTATGATTCTATGACTGTGTCAGCTTTGAAACTTATCTTTTCTATCTCTTAGCGGTGTTGAGCTGAAGAAAAGTTCATCTTCCCATTTCACAGAATCACAGAATCATTAGAGTTGGAAGGGACCTCTGGAGATCATCTAGTCCAACCCCCCTACCAAGGCAGGGCCACCTAGAGCAGGTTACACAGGTTAATACATCTACTATTAAACTTACACTTTCACATATATTTTTGCCACTATAATGCCATATTATAATGCCACTTAAAAATGGCCACTCAAATTTACATGTTGGCACTCAGATTTATATGTTTTCCTAGTGAATTACAGGCTAAGAAGAGCTCACATTAATTTTCTGACAGCAGTTAATGAGTGCAAGGAACTTAAATGTACCATCACTGAATAATGCAATTTGTTCAGTCTTGATACTCCCATGATTTCACAGACAATGCTTTGCTGCCTGAAATGATCCTCCCAGGGTAGAATAGTAAAAGGGGTTTTATTTAACAGCTCTCCACATAAGATCACTTTAAGGTGTTCCTGTTCTCTTTTTTGCTTAGAGCATAGCATATTTAGATAACTTGTATGGTATATGAAGCTTTTCAACAATTTTGATGATTTTTTTTTTTTTTCGTTTAATTTGTTTGGCTTTGAAGGTTGGAAACTAGTGCTTCCTTAGCTTGTTAGTTGCATAAGTAAATTCCATCAAAACGTAAATGAAAGATGTGACACATCTTTTGTGTTTGGCTTCTTTTCCTAAATGTATTTGTTTGTAAAAGAAAACAAAGATCTTTTTCTGAACTGGTCATCTGTTCCTGCAACTTTCTCTATCCCTTTAGAATCCCTGCTTATTAAATATTTATAGTCTATTAAATATTTATAATATATATTAAGCGGATGATTTCAGGAGATAGCAGTTAAGAGAAGTAGAATCATAGAATCATAGAATCATAGAATCGTAAGGGTTGGAAAGGACCTTAAGATCATCTAGTTCCAACCCCCCTGCCATGGGCAGGGACACCTTGCCCTAAACCATGTGGCTCAAGCCTCTGTCCAACCTGGCCTTGAACACCGCCAGGGATGGAGCATCCACAACCTCCCTGGGCAACCCATTCCAGTGCTTCGCCACCCTCACTGTAAAGAACTTCTTCCTTATATCTAATCTAAACTTCCTCTGTTTAAGTTTGAACCCATTACCCCTTGTCCTACCACTACAGTCCCTAAGGAAGAGTCCCTCCCCAGCATCCTTGTAGACCCCCTTCAGATACTGGAAGGCTGCTATGAGGTCACCACGGAGCCTTCTCTTCTCCAGGCTGAACAGCCCCAACTTTCTCAGCCTGAGAAGTAGGAAGTTTTAATTTCCCCCACCTCCCCACCTCCCACCCCGATTCGCAGTGATGTTTATATTTAATAGCATTTGAGGTGCAGGATTAAACTGGATTAAATAATCAGATGACAGGTTGGGCAGCTGGATAGCAAGTCTTTTCCAGGATATCTCAAAAATACAGATAATATGTTGCAGGCAGTTATTAAAATACAATCTCTAAATTAGCTTTCTGCTTCCAAATACATTTCAAAAGTGAAAGGAGTAATACATGAAATGTGTTGTGAAGTGTATGCCTTTCAGTATAAGTTATTTTTTTCTTTCAGTGTTAGGAGATTATTATATAAAGTTATAATTGACCTCAAATGTAGCATGAGTTTAAATTACTAATGTTCAATCTGTTATTAATAAAATTCTTTAAATAAGTCAATCTACCCTGTCTCGCATGAGATATATACAGGGCTTTAGCCTTCAAATTATGAAAGAGGAATCTGAATCTAAATTAAAATGATTTTTAAATGAACAATATTAATGATGTTGAGAAGTGTATAGTAGTATTGGCGATTCAAAACAAAGGCAACTAGCTTGAATTTCCTTTTCTCTGTTCACGTTTTCAGAAATGGCTTACAAAGTCATTCTTTATGCCTTCCTCTCTGTGTTTATTAGCTTGACTTTATGTGTGGATCTTCTCAACTTTAATAGTCCATTGTGGGGGTTTTTGTTTCTTTTGCATATCAAAGGCATCCAGTATAGAGAATAAACAGGACTGGATCAAACACATCCGGGAAGTGATACAAGAAAGGACCATTCATCTGAAAGGAGCATTGAAAGAGCCGATCCACATTCCCAAAACCGCACCAACAACAAAACAGAAAGGAAGAAGGTAAGTAGTATTTGAAATAATCAGAGATCTCTAAGTACACAACAGCACTCCTTCCTCTGTAGTGTTGAATTTCTAATAACTTTTGGTGAGTTGGACAAAAGCAAGAGTCATTTTGGCCAGCTTTATCTTGTAATTAATTTCCAGTCTCCTGTAGTGCTGAATTTGTGAGATTTCTGCTCTGAACAGTACCTGGTTTATGTACGTTCAGCCATTACAGAAGGGATTTGGAACTGCAGTACAGGATAGCTGTACATTTTAGATTTTTACAATTCTGCATGTGTAATTCAGGTCCTTGGTTTCCTTTTATGGAGCTTAAAATGTGTGACTGAGTGTTCTGCTTACTAGCTTTGGTAAATGGCTAGGCAAGTTTCTTGCCATAGTTCTGGCTGGTTGGTTGTTGCCTTAATTCTACATGAGGTAGACCTTGAGCAAATGAATCTGTTCTCTTAAAGCAAAGAACAGTGCTGAATATTTGATTTTTGCATCAGTTAGTTTGGCTGGCTGGTGTCTGTTGGCATACTGTCTAGGTGCCACTTCTTTAGAGTTGCAAGTAGGTAACTAACGTGTTACAAACACAGTGCAAATATGGTAATGAAAACTGAATTATTTGCAGAGATGGCGAGGACCTGGACAGTCAGGGGGATGGTAGCAGCCAACCTGATACTATTTCAATTGCTTCACGAACCTCACAGAACACGCTAGACAGCGATAAGGTAAGTTTCCTTGGTGTTACTCTGTTCTGAGAGCAAGTGATTCATCCCTTAGTGTGAGTTAGCACCCAAGATAAGTCATTAGTACCTTCAGAGAGGAGGTGTGGAAATATTCAACCTCTTAAAAATATCTGTATGCAATAGAGAAAATATATTAATGGGGAGCAGGGTTGATTGTTTAAATCTAATAGATCATGAAGGAATTATGTTTGTTCCAAACTGAAACCACTTTGGTCCCATCTCTTCTGCAGTTCTTTTCAAAGATTTGACCCAGTTTAGAAAGAAAGTTTTATTTTCCATAAAATTTGATACTTACACACAGTGTTTTTCTTGATATGAGTCTCAGCCTTTCTGAAAACATATCATCTGCTTTTTGTATTAGCTTGAGGTTGGTGGTTGCCATGCGGTTATTTTTTTTTTTTGTGAAGGAAAAGTACTATCCAGTGTTCATGGGTTAGAGAGTAAGAGTGTTCACTTTCTGCATGAGAACTGGTAGAAATCACCGTATTAAACAGGAGTAACCCACAACACTGTCATATGATACTAGTGCTAGCGTTTCCTTTCCTCCATCTCTGCCTAGAGATTCTGGCTGGGTTATCCCATAAGGATAATGCAGCCAACGTTTATCACGGGTGGAAGAAAAAGATAGGCATCAAAAGAGTAAAAATTCTTATAAAGCACATGTGTGTGACTTTGGAATTGAAACATTTCTGACAAGTGAGAAGTGATAGGACCTTGGGGGGAGGTAGGGATGGATAATAGAAGTTTGTCAAACAGAAGAATGAATAAAAACATAGAAGCTGCAAAGCAAATCACTTGAAAACGTGGTTAGGGATTTCTGGCCTATTACCTCATTGGGTAAAATTGTTCTGATGAGACATTCAAACTATGCAGGTAAATTACCAGTATATTACAGGGCAACTAAGTGAATAGGTTCTCAGAGTAATATTTTGACCATTCCCATCATTATTCAAAATAGAGTTAGTCTCTCTATTTTTGCATGTCACTTAAACTCTATGGTTTGATTTTTCTTTTTTTTCCATGTAAAGAAGGGGAAGACAGAAGGGAAGTGTAAGTTGCTTAAGGCTGATCCTGTATTTGTCGAAAATAGCCTATGTTTTGACCTTCTGCGTTTGTACTAAGTTGGTCTGTAGTTTTGGTGGTGGCTTCTTGTAAGGATATCTGTGAGGAAAAAGGTCTTTTGATGACTCTTTACTGTTTTATTCTTTGCATTCTTGGCTATTTAGTGACTTAACAAAATTGCATTGTGTATACTAGCAAACATTTAAGTTCATTTTTTATGCATTCTTAAGAGTTTAGGTAATTTATCTCACTTCAAAGCAAGAAATGCTCTCTCTGATTTCCCTGATTATTGACTGAGATGTCAAACTGTGTGCACGCAGCCTGGCTGGACTGTGCTAAAATTGAAGTGGAGATGATGCAATCCATCTCTGCCAAGCACAACCATTGCCCCTCTTCACTTGTTGGTGATGTACTGTTTACTGGGGAATGGCACGGATTGTCTCCTCTTGCCCTTTATGGTAATATTTCATGCATCATGTGAGAATTGCTAAGAGAGTTGGCCAAGTGAAATGCCCTCAGGATTGTCTTCCAATCTGACATGAGGAGTAGTCTTACCAACAACCTGTTCGACAGGAGCTATAAGTTAAAAGAAGGAGGAATGGCTTTTAAATATTTTCCTGACAAATTAAGTTTTCAATTTGGTTAGTCAGCAGAGTGTTGTTATTGAAGTATTTTTGGATTCTCACATTAGTGTGTAGAATTTTTGTTAGACTTTTCTTTAACGAGAAAAACAAACTGAAAACTGGGACACTCTGGATTTTACTTGTGCTACATATAATGTGTGCCCAAGGAAGGAATTTACTATTTGTGCACTTCTTAAAAGTGTGAATTAGAGTAGTTTTGGTTAATGTTTCTATTACATGGTTTGGTTTGTTAAGAGGAGAAGATTCCTTATCTGTTTAAAACTTAATAAGGAACAGTAACAGGCAGAAGGCCAGTAAAATCTGTGGGATATTTTAACATTCTTGATGAAGTACTCTCTCACTTTGTGTTGAAAATTCATTAGATGCAGTCCTTTTGGAAATTGACTGGTTTCTCAGCCTAAAAGCTTGAAGTATGTATGTATGTCTTATAGAGTAAAACAGTTTTACGGATTTTATGTGCTGTTGATTTAGTTAGCCAGACGGAACAGTGGAACTCCTTGGTCGAATTTGGACCATATTGCAAACTGAGCTGGGATTGGAAATTGAAAAAGACAAAAAATATCAAGTAATTTAAAACAGCATTAATCAAGTGGTAAAAATGTTTAGCACTGTATTACTTATTATGCTGTTGCTGGACATTTTTCTGTTCACGTGTATCCACTATTGTGATTAGAAAAGACAACAAATACCAAACATGTCATAATAATCAACAGCCAAGTAAAACCATTCTTTTATTTTCTCAGACAGTTGATCCTTTTAAAATAAATGTTTTGGTTAGTAGTACTAAGCTGTTATACAGGGAAAAAGATCAAGAGTGAAATCCTTTATCTACAACTCAGTGCTCTTTCTCACATCCTCAGAGATACACCATGAAAGAGCTAAAAATCCTTAGCCTTAGTAGTAAGTGGTTGAGTATTGTTCAGATTAGCTTCTTGCATCCTGTTTTCTGACATAATTGACATGTAATCTAACATCAGAGAATAGCTTCACAATTAGCTTTTTTCCTCCCCACCCTGGCTTTTTGGGTTAGAATTGTAACTTCTGACTCTTAGCTACACTGTTACATGTTGCTTTTCAGAAATGACTGGGGTGATGCAATAGACCATATGTTTATGAAGCTGACATCCTTCCCAGCTTCGTGTCATCTGAAAATTATATTGGAAGGTGGGATTAGAATTCAGAATCATCTTGGCAAATGGGAGAAATTAGTTGGCAAAATATCGTGCAATTTAATGGGAACATGTTTGAGCTTATATGAGTAGGTGGAAATAGTTAACTAGTATTGAAAACAGTAAGAGTGTTCAACAGCCTTTGTAAAGACAATCTAGGAGATATAGAGGCTCACAACCTCTTTATTATTTTAAATGTGATGCAGTTACAGGAGGGTGACAGGGTAGCAACCCTATATTGGCTTGCAGAAGTAGGAGGCTGAGCTGCAGGATACAAAGTCCTCATTCTTTACTCAGCACTGGTAAGGCCTCTATTAGATACTGCATCCAGTTTTGAGTACAGAATTTTAGCAAATTAGTGGTCCATTGAAAGAGTTCCAGGGGAAAGAAGAAGAAAAAAAAAACCAAACCAAACCCCCCAAAAAAAGACCGATTAGACATCTACCAAACATAGCTTCCAAGGCAAGATAAAGAGTTGGGACTAATAATTCTAAAGAAAAAAGGCAGGTCTTCAAGTGTGTAAAAGAATATTACACAGTTACAGAACAGTATTTCAGTGGATGGAATGAGATCAAAGGTTTCCTCTTTATTAAAATATTACAATAATTTTTTAATGGGTATGAAAATGTGAAATCCTTTAGCAGAGCAATTGTGAAGGCTGAGGAATCTCTATAGCTGGAGATCTTTGAGAACAGTTTGGGTAAATGTTAATCGTGGGTCACATAGTTGATCATGCTCTAGCGGAAGAGAAAGAAGTGGACTAGGTAACTTAAGATCCCTTTCCAGCCTATTTTTAATATCACGGGGTGTGTCTTCATATTGCAAGACATGCTAAATACGTCCATAGCACTGACCCATCCTGGAGTATTGTAAGGTGTAGTGGAGTACAGAGTGAAATAGAAAATTTTCTGAGAGGAAGATTTCTAGTCTGTCAAAGCATCTCAGTTTTCTAAATGCTCTTATTGTACCCTTCTCAATAAATATTTTGCCCATCACCTTTCACAGCATTCCTTCCATTCACCTTCTGTGACTGTGTAGCCAGCATTTTACGTTGCTAACAAATAAAACAGATGACACTTGGCCCTTTCTGTCCACCTTTCAACAGTTCCTAACCTCAGAGCTTGCTCTGATTTTAACGTTGTCTTTTTAACTTGATCCAATGCATAGGAAATGGGGATGCTGAAGGACACAGTATAGGTCTGATAGATTTTTACGTGCTTGTAATAAGTGAGCTGGTAGAAACATGAAACAATCTAAACTACTATTTTGGTAGCTGAAAAGATTAGAGACTTTTAGAAGAAGAGCTGTTATATGTTGTTACCCTAAGTAGTAGAAATCATGCTAGCTGCTGTGGGTGGTCAGTGGAGCAGTATATTATTTTTAAGAAATTGTCTTTTGGGCCCAGCTGGTAACACTTTGTACTGCTGTCTATGTGAAGTTGTATTTCATTCTCATGCTTCTTTAAGCTTGTGTGTAGCGCTCTGGAAGACGGAAAAAGGACTGAAGCAGCAGGAGACAACCAAGTATTTAGTTCTGCCAGCTGAAGAGAAAAGGTTCCCATCAGTAGAAAGAAATGCTAGTAAAAAACCAGGCGTAGCTCTGAGTTAACGCCTCTTTTCAGAGTCAGAAACCAAGCCTGGACAGCTACCTTGTCAAAGCAAAAGACACTTTGAGACAGCACTTTTGTGTGTCTCCCATTTCTTCTCTCCCACAGTGCACTTGTTTCCATTTTAAAAGGGGATTAAAGATTTTCATACTTGAAATAATTGAGAAATCTTATTAATTGCTCTCTTTCCTTTCCCTTCTCCTTAATGTAAAATAGCCATGGGACAGTAAATTTAATTTGCAGTCCTGAGAGGAGGTTATATGGCCTGATGTAAAGGCTGTTCTACATGGCAAAACTCTTGTCAGTGGCGATGCTCCTAGATGCTGGTAACCGATGAACTCTTGGTGTGATGTCTCTGACTTCAGCAAACCTACAGTAAGAATCCATTCAGCCAGTGAGTGTGTTACGGTTTTGTTTTCTCTCTCTACAAGCGACAGTGATTAAAAGGCCCAAGAGAGATGAACATAGATGGCTAACATTTATTTAGTAACAGCAAGGCACTATGTCCCATGATAAGCTGTTTAATTAAACCTTGCACCTTTTTTAATCTGCTGTTCTATTTCTGTCTGGCTTTTGTTTCTCATCTCGTCTCTGTCTCTGCAGTTTCCATGTTTCAGACATAGCCTCATTTATTTTTATCATGCATGATTAATTCAGTTTACATAAAGGGTTTCTTGAGAAGGATGGATAAAGTATATAAAGCCCTTGTTCAGCCTAAATTTGGATTTAGATGGTTTGAAATTCTTTTCTCTTCAGTGCAAATCAGTCTCCCAGTTCTGCTGTGCCTCTTGCTCTTCCCTCCAGCTAGCCTAGAGAGCCTTGCCAAAGCTGTCCAACAACAGCTGTTGAGCAATGCACTTAATCACAGACACTCCTTGCTGTCCAACTGCATTTAATCAGTGTGAAAGATGAAACTGCGTTCAGAAAGTGTGTTATGGAGAGAAAACGAGCAATGAAACAAAGAGGAACAGCATCCTAACCATTGCTGTTCCAGGGAGAAGGAAGGGTGGTTATCCCAAAGGAGGGGAAAATTGGTAAATGCTTTTTTGTTCAGATCTCCATAACGACGTAGATGTGTGTTGGGTAGAGAACATCGTCATTTTCAGTGTGTTAGGCAGGAGCAGAGAAATCACACACCAAGTTGCATGTAGCAGCAGTAGTCCGTGTTTGAGGATGGTGTGTAACTAACAATTGCATGCAGAAAGTGTCTTACACACTATACTGAAGTGTGATTGAATATTGAATTACAGTGGAATTCTGACCAGCTAGGATATCTGATTCCCACACAGTCTGAAAGACTAGGATTTTTTTGTACTTTAGTAGCTTCTGACACAGCCATTTAAAGCCTTCGTTTGCTTTTTCCTTTAGATTAATACTATATAAAATACTCAGTGAACGTAAATTCTGAGAATTTTTTGTATTAGGGGAAGGTGAAGAAAGAATATCTATATTAAAGCCAAAAACATGCAGCCATTGCACTGGTCACAAAGTATATTTTAATCTCTCTTTGTAGGAATTGAAGGGTCAGGAAAACAAGCAGAGCACCAAAGCTATGCTCCTGTAGGTATTTAGGGAGAAAATACAAAGACTACATGCAGTTTCTGGAAAGTATCAACTTGTGTCATGGTTTAAGAGTCTTGGTGCTTGTGCTGATTGGGGTACGGACTCTCCAGGGGAAAATTTGGTCTGCATTGGGCACCTTGTGAAGTCATACTTCATTGGCTTTTTTGTTAGTCCCCATCAGGCATACAGATGGTTTCAATTGTTTCCGAGTGTCTGAAGAAAGCTGTAACATAAATCAATACCAGAAAACAAGGGAAGGCTCTTTACTTTTTCCCCTTTGGCATAGTTTTGCGTGGACTAAAAACTAATATAATATGGGAAAAGAGTGTAAGGGAGCAGGAAATTTTTGAATAAGGGAGAAAGTAGCATGTTTTGGAGATTTACAAATACGCCCCTGTAATTTGGGTATTGGGGCTGTCTGGAGAGATGTAATAAAAGCAGTGTGATTAATATTTAGCCTGGACCTGAGTGTCTCTGATTTATCTTCCTTAAACAGTAGATGTATCAGGGTTTTCTGCCTTTCTTGGCCCTTGCATTCCCCCAAGAAAATTTTTCTTCATTGTATGCACACACAAGCAAGGGTAGCCAGTAAGATTAGCAGGCGGATACCATGGGAAAGCTCTGGAGTTACTGCAGACCATCTGCTAGGAGTTACGTCCTGTTGTTTGCTGCAGGCTTGAGGAAGAGAAATTTGGAATTAGCCTTTGAGTCTTACTGGGGTTTTGCTGATTTTGGCATTTGCTTTAAAATTCTTGCTTGATAACAAATAGTGTTATCCTAGAAAAGTTTCTATCATTTGGTGCTTCAGTTCCAGGCTTGTAATGAAAACCAATAAATAAGTAACAATGCAGTCTCTTATCTCCTTTTCCTAACACTCATGGGATGTAGCTGGCAGCTATGTAAGAGCCTAAATGTAATAGTCAAAAATAACGTGGCAGGAACCATTCAGTGTCTTGGTGTAGAACATGCTTTTATATTTGCTGTAGTTTGAACTCTCCTTTGTCTGTGTCGAGCATTGCAGGATTACCTTGCTAAACTGGAGTTTACTGGCTTGGTCCAAAATGACTGAATTCATAGAAGTTGCATACTAGCTGACATCTGATATGAATGTTGCACTGAAGCAGCCTGAGCTATAGAAATATTCACATGCAAAAAACTGAAGTAGCCTGGAACTTCCATACACCATTGCTGTATGGAAGGAGAAAGAATTCCCAGGCTGTTTGCTTAAGTTGGATGGGTGCTCTGGCACTGAGCAATCTTGGGAACTTTGCAAAGTTCTGATAATAATGTTCATTTCATGTCAAAGCAGATGAAACAATCAAAAAGGGAAGCTGAAGCTTAGGCAAAGTAATTCTAATGAAGTGTTTCAAAGAGGGGGAGGAAAAACCCTGACCTTGCATGCTTTTAATGCAAGTTTGTGTGTTTTCATTTGGAGAATCAGTAAAAATGTGGAAGTTGTGAACATGTGTGGATTTTCTAGCAAATAGTTAACTATTTGGGAATCTGATATGAAGAACCTCATGCTGGTTTTGTACAGTGTGTCCTCAATGATTTTGTGACCTGCATGCCTAAACTGGGGGGGGGGGGGCAGTAAGCTCAGTCAAAAAAGGTCTCTCTTTCTGCCTTGAATTCTCAAGATACAAACCTTGTGAGTGACTGTATTTAGTAATATCGGGCTTTTGGTGCCTATTATCACCCATAAAATATATTCTGAAGCAACTGCTACTTCAGCTTTCAGAGTAAGGAGCAGTCTAGCAAGAAAAACCGCTTAAATCCTCCGCCCAGCACTGCCACAACCGGTGTGCTTTGAACATAGGCAGAGACAAGCAGAGTTGGAAATCTGTTCTAAAATGCCAGAACTGCCTGTTTTCAAAATGATCTCTTCTTGACGTGGAAAGTCCCAGGAGCTTGCTATCTCATCCAGAATACGACTCCTGCCAGGCATCCTAAATAGGTAACAGTGCGTGACGGATGGTTTGATAACGAGCATTCATCTGGCTTCTCCCCCTTGTTTTTCCCCTCACAGTTGTCTGGTGGGTGCGAGCTGACAGTGGTAATCCACGACTTCACCGCCTGCAACAGTAATGAGCTGACAATCCGCCGTGGGCAGACAGTGGAGGTCTTGGAGAGGCCCCATGACAAGCCTGACTGGTGTCTGGTTCGAACCACGGATCGGTCCCCAGCTGCAGAAGGCCTGGTCCCCTGCGGGTCCCTGTGCATCGCTCACTCTCGCAGTAGTATGGAGATGGAGGGGATTTTTAACCACAAAGGTAAGAAATGATGGAAATGAGGTCTAGTAGTCAGCAACACAAGTTTGGGGTAATGGGGAGCACTGTGCAGATGGGAACTTTGGTATTCTTGCGCTGTTTTGGTTTCTAGTTTTTAATCCGATAAAACACAATGCCTTTAGCAACTTGCAACCACACTGTCTATTCCAAACTAAGCAGGTGGCAGTCCTCAGTGTTAAGTGAAAATGTGGCTGAAGACGGGGAAGAGATATAAGCAAATTATGTCTTCATGAAGGGAGTTTATATATAATGTTAGATCAAGTTGCAGTGATAGGAAAATCTATACTTGTTGTGTGCTGTGAAAGAGGGGAGGGAAGAAAATCTCTAGCATGCATTATCAGTGGTTCCTGAGAAGCCCTGCAATAAGAATCATGACAACATCAGGCTCAGAGATAGAAAAGGGAAATATACACATCCGTTTGCCCTCCACAGGAATTGGCTATTTGGACTTTTGTATTTTACTTAACTGAGTTTTCCAGAGTAGCAGTGGCACACACATCCCTTTTTCCCAGAGCAGCTTTGAAATCTTACTTTGTTTTTTCAGATGTGTGGAAGAATGTGCCCCTGAAGGGTGCAAGAAAAATCTGATAATCTTTCGAAAGTTTTTAAGATTTTGGTGTGCTGTAGTCCTCTGGCTCCACAAACTCTCCAGGCTCACAGAATAGTTTGTTATTAGAGGAAATGCTTCCTCGCTTCAATTGAAACTATTTGAGTTCACAGCCTGTGAACAGAAAGCAATATGAATTAAAAAGAAACACCAGAAAAACAGTTCATCAGAAGGTGTTTCATCACACACTGGGGGAAAAGATGCGTTTCAAAAAGTTTGTTATTGCAGGTAACAAGATTAGCAGGAAAGTGGTGTTTGGGAAAACTTGGTCTCCAAAACTCAAACTACTGGTTTTGGAGAGTTTTTCATAAATATAACCACAATTTTTTCAATTATTCAGTCCATCCCAGCTATCACATTACAATTTTCCCCATTTTTTTCAAACACTGTATAAATATGCTTGGCTAAAAGAGGAGAGTGGTTGTGTTTCTTACATTAGGAGTATCCACAGCAGGAACTTCCTGAATGCAGGGTGGCTGGGGGGGAGTCTGAAAGATTGAGCTGTGTAATTGGAATACATTTTCATCCTCTTGTGTCCTATAACAATTTGGATAGCAAAAGTTTGCAGTTCTGATGATAAAATTGGAAAATGTAGTTGGGTATCATTGAAACATTTCTTCCTTCGACTAGAGGTGAAATCATGGAAATGTCAAGAGCAATTTTTTTTTTTTTAACAACACAGAATTGATAAATCCCATTTCCTTTGGAGCTATGGGACTTCACCTGTGAATGCAGAGAATTTTATTAGGAGAGGCAGATTGTACTGGATAATATGTTATATGAAGAACATTGAGCCTGTCAGACTCCTAAAGGAGTCAGAGGAGACAGAGCTGGTTTTGAGAGGTTACTTTTATTAGTCAAACCAGTGGGCAAAACCTGTATTGCTTTTTCTCCATTAGTGTGTGTTTGTGAAAAATGGGACAGAGCATTGTAAAGTTACTTTGTTTCTCTTTGACATGTTGCTTTGAAATAAAGAGCATTTATTAATTACGTTAATCATGGAGACTGAAGAAGAGAAGGCCATTGCTAGAATGAGCGTGATTTGCAGGGTTGAATGCAGCCTCAGCAGTGACTTCTGTCCCTGCTTCTGCCACAGGCTTCCTGTGGGATGTTATGGCATGCCGTCTAAACCCCAGCTGATAAGAAGCAGCTGCTAATAGTTTATTCCCACATTACTTGGTGTCAGGCTTTAGGAGCTGGATGTTTGATTTGTAAAGTTTCCGTGCCTGTGGCTGAAGTCATTGTGAACTGTGTTGAACATGCAGACTATTATATAATGTTAAATAATCTAGGGGGGGTGGCAGGAAAAAAAACCCCGAAGAACTTTAGACTGGGTACTTGAAACCACTGGAGACATTTGACTTCAGTCTTTACGTCAACTTTCTATTGCTTGAATGAGGTCAATAGTGTTCATTTCACAGAGGGATTACAAAAATTAAGCACAATTAGTGGAGCGCTCTGATTTTATTTCCCCCCCCATAGTGAAAAGTACCTCAGACAATCCCACAAAGCAATTATTCATTCTCAAGTGCTGCATTTGTTTAAAGATCGTTAAGGCATTGGGGAATATGCTAATCAGAATAATGGAAAAATAATTAGATCTTCTCAGAATTGTTCATTGTGGACATTGATTGAGGTATGAATTCCTAAAAAACAAAACAAAACACAACCCCCATAACAAAGAAGAAGTGAATGACTTATATAATTTAAGGCAGGCCATGTACTTGAGTGGACAATTTTTAACTGTTGTATTTCCTAGATTTCTAGTGCTTCATCCTGCAACTCATTTTTTAATATAGATTTTTTCCTTTTTTTTTTTTTTTTTTTTTTTTTTTTTTGGGGCCATAATTCAGTAAAACTTCTGGAGTTTTTTAGTGATTCAACGTATTAGGATATTGCCCTCTATAGTTTTTAGGTCTGAAAATATATGTCATATGTCAGGCTCACAGGGTGAGCATCAGCTCTGACTAATTCTGTATAGTTCATGGGCTGAGCCACATGCAGTAGACACAAGTCTGGAATCTCTACATATTTGACATCTCAAGCTGTTGTGAGAGGCTCAGGGAGAGAGGCTTTATGTAATTCCAAAGGAAGAAGGGAGGTGATCACCATCAGAAGTAGTGGGGGTGGCTGCTTGCATGCTGAGTGCTTAGCCTATACAAATGGCTTGGTGAAGCAAAGAGTTTTGCAGTCCTTTCAGCATATAGGAACCCTACAAATGTGATCTTTTCAACGGTGTTTGTCAATACCATTTGCTGTTTTGTCAGTACAAGTTGCAAAGCCACAGCGTATCAGATGTGAGGTTCAAGGTTTGAAATCACAGACCTCTTCTAATTTATAGCTGGTTCTTAAGTTGTGCAAAACCACATCTTGTCACTGAGTACAGAAATGTTGGGTGATATTTAATGCCTTTAATCTGAAATTATCATCCAAAGTGTAAGGTAACATGTAAGATTATTAAAGCAGAAAGTATGTTCAGTGAAGCCTAGTTCTGACAGCTCACCTTGGTCATTCCTCATCTGTCCACATATTCTCTGTCAACGATGAAAGGTAATGTCGTTCTATTCTAATGTTAGAAGACAGCCACAGAAAATGACCCTGATCACTTGCCTCCAAGTGTGTTACTTGTCCTCTAAGAATGTATATTACTTTAAATATCTAACCAATATTGGTGGTTAAAAAAAAGGTATCATTTACACTATCTTCAATCTCTAAAATTTTATTGTACTTAAGGTGACAAGTATTTTGTTAAGACGATGGGGAAAGCATTACACAGAAAAAAGATATTCACTAGTGGATAGTCTTTTAGGGGAAGGGTTGATTTCAAGTTCCAGACCTCTTGCTCGCTGTGCTAGATATCAGATCTATTTTTGTACGTTATTTGGGTCATCTAATCAATTTGATGTGCAGTTTACAGATGAGTACATTTAAAAAAATCTCTATCTCTTTTATAACAGGGGAAAAAAGACAAACAAGTGGGTAGTGAGGAGGTTGAATAACAGTTGGTGCACTCTACAAAAAATAAATTACTGGCTTTGGAAGAACATGTTTTTCACAAGTAATACATAAGGCAACAATTTTTTATTTTTTTTTTTTGCAATGATTCCCCACATGTTATTGGGTTTGGGGGAGAAAGAATGTTCCTGTTGGTTTTTTTGGTGCTTTTCCCTCTTTTAACAAGGGTTTCTTTTCATTCTGTGGTACATCCTTTTGCCATGTGCAGTTCTCTTTCCTGTGATTGCAGGGCATTTACACAGCAACAGAGCTTTGGGTAAATATAGGGCGGGAAACAGGATTTGGTATAATGAAATTAAACTTTCAGGCTCAGAAAAATTCGGAGGTATTTTAAATTGTTTGTGAATATCTTGCTTGTTTAGATCATAAGTTCACTGTCTTATCTGATTTTATGAGTATTTCTGAAGTCTGCAGAATTTGTGATAGTCCATCATATCCTTTCTGTAGATGCTACTGTTTGGAGAGCTACAAAGACCTCAACAAGCCTTTACTTACGAGGTTTTTGGGACCACATCTAGCTGATAATTCATGTTACAATCTGTTTGATTCAAAACTTTGCCACTGAGAACTTTTGTTTACCACTGTTCTAATTGAATAATTAAAATCGTTAAAATTTTATGAAATGCAATAGCAGCAATGCTGGGGAAGGGCCTAGAGCTGAGGAAACTGACGGTGCTTAGTCTGCAGAAGAGAAGGCTTAGGGGGGACATTATCGCTCTCTACAACTACCTTGAAAGAAGGTTGTAGGTTGGCCTCCCAACTTAACAAGTGACAGGACAAGAGGAAACAGCCTCAAGTTGCACCAGGGAAGGTTCAGACTGGATATGAGAAAAAACCACTGAAAGGGTTGTCAAGCATTGCAACAGGCTGCCTAGGGAAGGAGTGGAATCACCATCCCTGGAAGTACTTAAATGTTGTGTAGTTGTGGTGCATAGGAACATGGTTTAGGGATACACTTGGCAGTGCTGGGTTAACAGTTGGACTCAGTCTTGAAAGTCTTCCAACCTAAACAATTCTATAATTCTATGTCTGCTTGTTTTATACATTCTTATAATCCAGTTATCTTGTATATGTTTATTCAGATCTGAAATGTAAGTGATGTCTTACTAACATGGTGACATACAACACAGCACTTCAATACTGAATACTGGCTTTTGATTTTGCTCTCAGGATACTGTCCTGACTGGTGCCATAAACAGAAAAATGTTATTCCATCAGTTTTGGGGTTTTTTTCTCTCAACTGTAGTATCTCTCAAAGAATCTCCCATAATAAGGAGGATTGAATAGCTGACACTTTTCAAGACAAAGGTTGACAAATTTGTTTAAAGAGCTATATAGTAAGCCGTTCTCTACACCTGCAAGATGGGAAGGAGTGGTGTAGGGCAGGTATCATAGGTGTCAGAGCTCTTCTTGACCTTCTGTTCAGGAATTAAGAAAAAGAGAAATTGCACGAGTGATCTAGAGATCTTTCTTCAGAAAAGACAGAGATTTTATAGTTGAGGCCACAGAATGGGATAAAACAGAGTCATGAATTTGTTACATTAAGTAAGCTTGTTCTTGCACAACTGGAGACCTTCTATTCAGAATGTTGTTTTTAGATGTAAAGGGAAGGGGGGAGGAAAGTAAAGATAAGATGTCTTGTGTATGATGGAGAGCTTTGAAAGTTGTGATTGAGAAATTGAGTGTTTCCATGTTGAGTCCAAATACTGTTACATAGGAAGAGGAAGCTCTAGATAGCAACAGCAGCAGAATTTGATCAAGTAAAATGAAAATCCACTTTGAATAATTGAAGAAGGGCTCCCTGTTTGTAATGGAAGAAAAGATTGATTTGGGCAGCAACTGTTTTTTTACAAATAGAAGGAGGCTGTAGAAGGGGAGGATTTGCTGTTTAAAGATTGCAAGCAAGTGAAGCATGGGCCATGTGTAAGGAAAAAGGATCTCCACCCATGGCTCAGAGCCAAAGCGCCTGTGGGACTGTCTGACAGCATTTGCAGCTGCAGGAAATGAGTTATAGTCCAGGCCAGCAGGGAAAGTAACTCCTAACAATGAGTAGGTAGGGTACTTGCTTTTCCTTGTTGCCTTGGGGCCGCGTGGCAAAAGGTGGGGACTGTAGTTTCCAGGGCACCATACAGAAAGGGATCTGCTTCTGCAACACAGCTGGACGCAATCACATGCAGAAGGTGATATTGAGGAATATATTGTAGTCGTGGAAGATGTTAAATGTTTATCTAAAAATTCTGTTTCTTGATGAATCAATTACTTCCTCATAAAATTTCCAAATAACGGGCTGCCCTTCCAGATAACCAGCTGATAAAAAGCTTTATGAGCTCATGGGAGGCAAAGCCGAGCAGTCAGTTGGATTTCACACTCTGCTCATCTAAATTAGCAAAAAATTGTAAAAGCCGTGCTGCAGTGTCAGTTCAACTTATTTATCAGGCAGACTTGAGCTTGAGCAGAGGTGCACGCATTTTAATAGCTGAAGTTCAACTTCACCATTATGAGTTGTTTTGAAAGCCTAATAAATCATAAATTTCCATGTAATCACAAATATTTTGGCAAAAACCATTGCTAGTCTAGTAGCAGCAAATATAGCTTGAATTTAAGGGTTGTGTGTGTAGTTTTTCAAAAATGTTTTCATGCTTTAGTCCAGGTAAATAAAATAGCTGCAGTATAAAGTAAATCAAGAATTCTCTATCCTGACTTTCCCACCTTGAGGTTTTACTTGAGTTTGCAGTTAAAAACGTGGTTTGAGCATAAGTAAACGTAAATAAATTGTCAGCAATTGACTGTGGTCCATTAGATCATAATCTTTGCATTGAGCTTTATAGCCAAATGACATCAGATGGTCACAGTTAATAGCCAAATTCTAATTTAGCCTTGAATAAACAGTGAAGTCTGTATGAATTGCGTCCTTGGCATTGTGCAGTCCTAAACTAGATAAGGAGATTCAATGAATCTCACCATTTGAATTTCTAGAAGAGTTCTCTGTAAGCCAAGTTTACATGTGTTTTATGGGATTGATTTATGCATAAACCTACCTTCTATTATAACCAAGCCCAGGAAGACCTGTCAGGTATGTCTGTATTTCCCATGCTGAGTCTATTTGTGGGCATAAGTATGTGGTTAATTTGTCTCTAGAATTTTTGTACATAGATAATGAAAGCTTTTTGCCCTGCTTGGGAGCTCAGTATTACAGCTGACAATAAGAAGAAATTTTATAATACTGGCTTGAATGTACTTTTGGTCCCAGACAGCTGCCAAATATATGTCTCTTATATATTGTAGTTGGAACGGAAATCGGTGTGTAAAAAGTATCTGCTTCAGAACAGATGTATTTGTACAGCTGATCTTTGGGAGGTAGAAGGTGGATATAAAGCAGCAATTCTGATGGCTTTAGATTTCCCAAGAGAGTTGTTATTTTGCTTGCAATTAGCCTTTCTCTGACAGCACTTTCTTTTTCTAACCAAGACATTGAGGTAGAACAGAGTACAAACTAAAATCATATCCTGCAAATGTTGCTTGTATGTTTCAACTGAAGAAAAACATTCTGGAGTGGTGTTTATTTTCCTTAGCTGTCCCTCTTCAGGTGCAACAAACTGTTGTAAAAGTTGTTCCAGTGTTGAGAATTACTTGTTGAGGGTGTCTTTGTTACCCATATTTTGTTTTGGATTAAATAAATATTCAGAGCTGGTACTCCAAACAGCATCTAAGAGCCACCCAAGGAATTTCTCTTCCTTTTCAGTGAGTAAGTAGCTTGGCAGTGTGGTGATGGACAGGAAGAGTGGAGCTAGGGACACCTATTTGGACTGGAGAGAACTCCTAGAGGCATGGAGTTGTCATAGTTATGTGGTAACTGCCTTGTCCATGGCAATTTTGGCCATGGTGTATTTTTTTTCTGCAGCTGGGGTGGCTGTTCATTTCCAAAAACTATCTGGGTAATTTTCCCCAATGCGTTTTCCTTCTGTCACAGAACTGTGTAATATTGACAGTGTCCATAAGGCCTTCTGTTCTTTTTCCAACTCTCCAGTTTTCTGGCGCTTCTGCTGCTGCGGCTTATGTTCTTAAACTTGGTATGGGGAGGAGTATTTATGTATTTTGTGTTCAGTGAAGAGGAGAAAATTGTTGAGGAGCAGGCTAGAGCCAATGTTCTTGTGCACCTTTCAGGACATCATCACATTACATCACATCATCTGTCATCATCACTGCCTGCAGATGGAAGTAGCAGGATTTAGCATTCTACTGACTTCCTCCAATTCAGTTTTTATGAGGCGGCTGCTGAAAGTGCATGTCCCATTGACTTCATTTCACTTTTCCTGCAATTGTAAAATATTGTAAAAATATTGTAAAATATTAGTCTCTGTTATGCATGCTAAACTAGAAATGTTGCATCACTTTTAATGCAACTTTGAAGCTTTTTGACAGATGCACTAGATACTTCATGTTTGGTTTCAAATAACTGCTTCATAATGCAGTGTTTTGCTACTATTTTGAGGACATATTCACTGAGAGGGTGCTCAGGCATTGGAACAGGCTACCCAGGGAAGTGGTGGAATCACCATCCCTGCAAGTGTTCAAAAACCGTGTAGATGAGGCCCTCAGTGATATGGTTTAGTGGTGGTCTTGGCAGTCCTGGAGTAATGGTTGGACTTGATGATCTTAAAGGTCTTTTCCAACCTAGCTGATTCTATGATTCTTAAAATAGGTGTCGTTCAAATGCAGGACATGCTTGTGTTTTTTCCTAGCTTTGTGTTGTGTACAAATAGCAAGACATTTTTCCCTATCTAGAACAACTACTGAACTTAAATTCATCATTCTGTAACATGGAAGTTACTGAAATAAGTGATGGAATTCTTAGAGCAAGCTGTGTAAAAAAGGCTGTTGTGATAAGTGAATAGCACTATAAAAATATTTTGTGATCCCAGGATAAGTAGTTGTAATGCTTTTCAGAAATTTGCATTTTCTAGGGTGGGTGTATAATGGTTAACCCCTATAGCAATAGAAGACATTTACAGAACTGGCATGCAGGCATAATAGTAAAGGCTGTCTTAGGTAAGCTTGTTATCGAACTGTCCTTGATGACCAGAATCTTGTAGTCATTTTCCCTGTGGTCGTAAACCATCTGGTCCAACCTACTGTATGTTAACCATTTACAGTGCAGCAGAAATATAGTCCCTGTTAAGAGAAGTGGTTAAAAGTATGTCAGGTGTTCAAGAGTGGACTTGACAAAGCCCTATGTAATGTGGTCTGATCTCATAACAGAGCCATCCCCATCCTTTTGAGCAGAAGGTCAAACTATATGGATTTTGAGGCCCCTTTCAGCTTGAGTTATCCTGTGATCCTATGCTAAAAGTTAGATTTGCCAGCATGGACTTAGGTTCTAAGTGTTTCCTGGAGTCTTGGACTCCCCTTAGTGTCTGTGAGTATACCAGGAATTCTTGAGATTTTGCCCCAGAATATATTGATTCCATGTAAAGAATGGAAAGGAAGCGTAAAAAGTATTTCTGCTCATGAAAAGTGCTAGCTATTCTTGTTGCACATGTTGGGTGTGATCACAGCCTTAATAGGTGCATGTTCATTTGTTAATATAAACTTTGAAGAATCAGTGATACGGAGATTCCTGAAACACAGATTCTAGGGAAATCTAATTGCATGTAAGGACCTGCAAATATGCTGAAAGCTGCTAGGGAAGCCACCTGGAATGAGGGACTAGTAAAGCTGAATGGTCATCTCTTGCTTTGTACAGAAAAGCTTTAGAGACATGGAAGTAAATGAGGTTGTTAAGGTCTAAGCTGTTGTTCCTCCACTTACAAATAATAGGCAAGGATTCTTAGAAATGTTAAATGCAGGAAATTGTAGTGCCGAAAAAGATGCTGAAAGAGAATGAGAAAGCAAGCAGGGCTCAATATAGCAAAAAAGGATATTAGGTGAAAGGTTGTTTGTGGGGTTTTTTTTAAGGAAAAACAAAAAAAAGACTGAAGACTGGTTGACTGAATTGAAGTGTGCTTTAGGCAATATTAAACATAAAAGCTTGATTGGTGAAAACCACCAAGTCGTTAACCACATATCTTAAGATTTTTATGTCAGTAGCTAATCTATTTCAAATAATCTATTTATCATGGCCCAACTTGGTTGGTTGTCCATCCTAAAGTATTGCATGCTAACTTTTCTCATAGTCTCCGGCATAACAAAATGCATGTGCTCTAAATGCTGCTTTATTTAGTTGAACAGGCTTAGGTGTGTTTATTCTTTTATTCTGAAGATGTGGCAGGACTACATGCAGTTGCACCAGAATCAGTTTGGAAACCACTGTCTCGTACCTCTGGTTACAGGCCCAGAGAAACACCTAAAAAAGGTGCTTACAGCAGATTGTACCTCAGGGTATGTGCTGTGTTCTTTTTTGTGTCCTGGTTGCTTGCTTAGGTGAAAGACCAGGCTTATGGGATCCAGTGCTTACTCCATCATCGTAAGACTTTGCTGAGATTACAACCCTTGGAACTGGAGCAACTTAGTAGTTGTAGTAGTATTCTGCAGCCTTCCTTTGCTGGTTTTGGAATAACAAAGTCTTACTCTGTTATTGAATTTGTTGGGGTGATTTCTGTAATAATTTTTATTTTAAAAGAAGTGTTTAATCTATTTTGACAGTCTCATCTTTCATGTAGAAGTATTTTATTATTTTTATGATGCAAAATGCCATTCTAAATTGCAGAAGTGCAGAAGAAGATAGCATTGTTTTGTCAGATTGTGAGCTTTTGAAAGACAGTATTACCTTTTTGAAAAGTTTAAGTTTTTAAGAATACTAACCTCACATTGTCAGCAAGTGGCATGCATATTAGCATATAGAGTCTGCTTAGGTCTTTTTATGTGTTTCAGGAAGTTAACATTATTACCAAGCTAAAACTTAACCTGGTCTGTTACGTGGACATGACTTCTGTTAGGCAGTACTGAGCAGAGACAAAAGGAGGAGAGATCTTAGTGTAACCCTTTGTAACCAAAATGCATTTGTACAATCTGAATTTAGCAGAAGGGGAACAAGAAAAGTGTTTTGGTCAGCAATACCAGCCAGCATGTAGCCCACAGCTTGCAGAAGCAGTTCCTCCAGATGCATAGGTGTGGAACTTCGGCATCAGTATTTCCTACAGGGAGCACATATCCAATTTTAAAAGCATTTCTTTCATTTCTAATGACCTAGTTTGGTTGCTAGAATGGTTCATTTTCCTTTTAAGTGACTTAAAAGAAACGAATTTTAAGTCAAGAACATAATTGAATATTCTGAACACTAGTTCTGAATATATTCTTACCCTTTCCTTTTGTCTTTGCATACATTTCCAGTGAAGATAATTAGTCAAGAGATCTATGTTTAAAAAAAGTCCCACCTCCTGTATGTTCAGTTACAACTGGTTTGGAAAATTAAACCTTGTTTTGAGCAGGTATTTTCACGCCAACATGCCGATTCCTTTTTCCTTTTGAGTGTGAAGGGAAGAGAAAGCGTGTTTTAAATATGGTTGAGGAGACTACCTCAGAAAATTCAAATGAAGAAAAAACAGGAAGGGTAACTTGGATAATAAAATTAATGTAAAAAATGAGTGTTTCTTCAATATGTCTCATTAGGACAGCAAGTATTTCTCTCTTGGAACACTTTTTGTATTTTCTCCAATGTAGAGATGAGGCATGGCATATTTCTTCTCCCCTCCCACCCTTGCTAAGTAGTGAATGTATGTGGAACAACATTCCTTACACTCATCCAAAAGATTTTGTTTGAATTATCTGAAGCTGGTTTGTTGTGGTTTTGCTGACAGTGGCTGGGATCCTTCAAGCTGATTTGGCATGCTGCAGTGGTGACTGTGTTGAGTCAGAATTTTCCCAAAGCTTTTTCAGATAACAGAAGGCCAGGGACAGTGAACGTCTCATCATTTCTTTGAAAGGCCTCCTCATTTTTGTGAGTGGTATACAGGCTTCAATTCCTTGGCTATAGCACAGAACAGTAATTAAAAGCTCAAGAAAATAATAGCCAAATTACTAAGATGGGAGAGAGTTTACGATGTCATGTGCTTGTTGACATTCTTTCTTACTGTAGGCTTCAGCAACAGCTAGGGCATGTTCTGCAAAGCTGGAGACAGGAAGGACTTGTGTGACTGAATAGTTGGATAAATGGATCATTTCCCAATATTCTTAATTAAAGCCTGAATGCTTCAGTGTCTTGCTGTCAGTTGCTCTTGACAAATGCTTTACCCAAGATGTAGAAGGGAAGGTTATTAATCACACAGCTGATGATATTTCTTTACCCTCAGTCAGAAAATACTTTTCCCAGGTTTGCCAGCTAATAGATGACTGGCATGTTTTGTTAGAGATGGTTGTTGGTTGGGGTTTTGGGTTGTTTGCGGTGGGTGGTTTTTTGGGGTTTTTCTGTTTTTTGGGGTTTTTTTTTGTTTGTTTGTTTGATTGAAACATCCCAGTATTTTGAAAGGAGTTATTGGAAATCTCAAATTAAGGATGTTCACACAATTCATTGCAAAATACAGTTTCTGACTGATTCAATTTAAAGTGTCTCTGGCAGCTGGAAGCGTTGGTCGTAAAGAACAGGAAACAGCACGCTGAATGTAAGTCCAAAGAGCCACTGTTGTAGTGATTCCGCTCCTTGCAGTCCGGCAGTGTTATCTGTGAGACTGAGGAGCAGCGAGGCTCTTTTTTTAGGAACAGGATGATCTTTGTGTGTGGAGCTGAAGAAACCAGATCCTAATGGCGCAGCTGTGCTCTGAGCAGTTAAACTGTAGACACATTGTACACTGAGGAAAAGGAAAAGTCAGGCTCCTTTCAGAATTTTCATCATAGTGTGGGAGCTCACCTCCGAAGATTCAACATCAGATTTATTTATTGATGCATTTTTGCTGTTCTACAGTTTCTTGATTGTGTTAGAATATTCTGGTGTGAATGTCTGTGTCTAATGTGTCTAATCAGAGTGTCTAACTTGCCAAAGATAGGATTTGTATGCAATGTCTGCCCGATTTATTTATTTATTTATATCGGAAATGCCTATTGTAAATAGAATTCCTGTTGGTTTGTGCAATGTTAATTTAGTTCAAGAATTTTAATAGTTATGGATTTATGTCTAGCTTTGGCTCCTAGGTCTGGGTGGTCTTCGGTCCTACACTTTTCGAAAAGTCTGAACCTTCTCTCCCACATGCAGAAACATGACTCAAAATTTTAGGAACTGTGTACTTCTAAGTGATGAAAGCATTTGTCTCACAGATCACTTCCAAAATGGTTTTAAAATCATGACATTCAGATGCTGGCAGAACTCAGTAAAGAATTCACTCTTCTGTTAGTTTCAACTATCTTGTATACACTTCTCCACTCTTAAGATAAACAAGAATTTTTTAAATAACTGTAGTACTGATTTAAAAAAACATTAACTGCTTTTGTAAATGGAATGTCTGGAATACAAGGGGGAAGATTCTGGAGAAGATGACAGATTTATTTTTGCTTGAGAACAACAATTTTATTTAAGATTTATTTAATTAAAATTTGAGAATTTTATAGCTGGGTTTTTTACTGCTATTATCTTTGAACATACCACTTCTTCCTCACCACCCCCCTGAAAAAAAAGGTAGCCATTAAGGGAAAAAGGCTGTCTCTTTGGCTTCTTTTTCAGGCTCTGACGCAACTCAAAATAGGTGCTTAAAAATGAAATTTCTGATTTTATTAGCTTCCTTTTCTTCTTCTTCTTCTTGTTTTCTCCAAGATGGTATAAAATATAATGGGGCCTTTCAAAGATAAAGTTGGAATACTGTTTATCCTTGTTCTAATATAAGTTAAGTTGTTATTTCTATTACCATGCAGATGTCTTGGAGTATGGTAAATGCAGTTTTAATTCCAGTTGTCCTCTTAAACAAAAGAAGGGATGCATATTTCTATTCTTACATGCAAGACTAGCAACAGTACTCTCAAATGAGGTAGCACTTCCATAGGGAGGGTAATCCAGTGACAAACAGAGGTTGCAGATGCTGCAGTTAAGAGGTGGTACCTGTAAGAAGCTGATTCATTGGCTGTCAGTGGCAGAGACTTGAGCTGTTACTTCTGTGCTGGAGTAAGCTTGCAAAATGTTAATACCTTCCAATGATTTTGGCAGTCTGACATTGTCCATCACTAAGCCCAGAGACTAACTGCAGAAAGCTTATCCCTTTCCTTCACTGTAGTAATAGATATGATGTTTCATTTCTGTATTTCATACAAAGTATGCTTCCTTATCTACTGAGGATATACAGTGCTCTTCTGGTTGGGAATCTGACACTCCAGGGCAGCCTTGGCTGTAGTGATCACAAGATGGTGGAGTTTGAGATCCTCAGGACAGTGAGAAGAGCATGCAGCAAGCTCACTGCCCTGGACTTCAAGAGAGCAGACTTTGGCCTCTTCAGGAACCTCCTTAGTAAGGTTCCATGGGATATAGTCCTAGAGGACAGGAGGGCCCAAGACTGCTGGTTGGTATTCAAGGATCACCTGCTATGTGCTCAGGAGTGTTGCGTCCCAACTAGAAGGAAGTGCAGCAGGAGGGCCAGGAGACCTCCATGGATGGACAAGGAGCTGCTGAGGAAACTTAGAGGGGAAAAAAGAAGCTTATAGAAGGTGGAAGCGAGGACAGGCGGCCTGGGAAGAATATAGGAACATTGTCCGGGAAGCTAGGGACCAGGTTAGGAAAGCTAAGGCCCAGTTAGAATTAATCTGGCAAGGGATGTGAAAGATAAGAGGAAAGGATTCTATAGGTACGTAGCAAATAAAAGACAGACTAGGGACAATGTGGGCCCTCTCCAGAAGCTATCAGGAGAACTGGCTACCATGGATTTGGAGAAGGCTGAGGTTCTTAATGACTTCTTTGCCTCAGTCTTCACCAGCAAATGCTCTGACCACACCACGAAAGTCTTGGAAAGCAGATGCAGGGACTGTGAGAATGAAGTCCTTAGGCCCACTGTAGGAGAGGATCAGGTTCGAGACCATCTTAAGAACCTGAACATGCACAAATCCATGGGACCTGATGAAATCCACCCGTGGGTCCTGAAGGAGCTGGCGAATGAAGTTGCTAAACCACTGTCCATCATATTTGAAAAATCCTGGCAGTCAGGTGAAGTTCCCGATGACTGGAAGAAGGGTAATATAACCCCCATTTTCAAGAAGGGGAAGGTGGAAGACCTGGGGAACTACAGACCAGTCAGCCTCACCTCTGTGCATGGCAAAATCTTGGAGCAGATTCTCCTGGAAAGCATGCTAAGACACATGAAAAACAACGAGGTGGTTGGTGACAGCCAACATGGCTTCACTAAGGGGAAATCCTGCCTGACCAATTTGGTGGCCTTCTATGATGGAGCCACTGAACTGATGGGCACGGACAGAGCAGTTGACATCATCTACCTGGACTTGTGCAAAGCGTTCGACACCATCCCGCATGACATCCTTGTCTCTAACTTGGAGAGACATCAATTTGATAGATGGACCACTCGGTGGATAAAGAACTGGCTCAATGGCCGCATGCAAAGCGTTGTGGTAAATGGCTGGATGTCCAGTTGGAAACCTGTAACGAGTGGTGTCCCTCAGGGATCGGTGTTGGGACCAGTCCTGTTCAACATCTTTGTCGGCGACATGGACAGTGGGATTGAGTGCGCCCTCAGCAAGTTCGCCGACGACACCAAGCTGTGTGGTTCGGTTGATACGCTGGAGGGAAGGGATGCCGTCCAGAGGGACCTTGACACGCTTGTGAGGTGGGCCGATGCCAACCTTATGAAGTTTAACCAAGCCAAGTGCAAGGTCCTACACCTGGGTCGGGGCAATCCCAGGCACTGCTACAGGCTGGGCAGAGAAGAGATTCAGAGCAGCCCTGCAGAGAAGGACTTGGGGGTGTTGGTTGATGAGAAGCTTAACATGAGCCGGCAGTGTGCGCTTGCAGCCCAGAAAGCCAACCGTATCCTGGGCTGCATCAAAAGAAGCGTGACCAGCAGGTCGAAGGAGGTGATCCTGCCTCTCTACTTTGCTCTCGTGAGACCTCACTTGGAGTACTGCTTACGGTTCTGGTGTCCTCAACATAAAAAGGACATGGAGCTGTTGGAGCGAGTCCAGAGGAGGGCCACGAGGATGATAAGAGGGCTGGAGCATCTCCCATATGAAGACAGGCTGAGAGAGCTGGGGCTGTTCAGCCTGGAGAAGAGAAGGCTGCGTGGAGACCTCATAGCAGCCTTCCAGTATCTGAAGGGGGTCTATAAGGGTGCTGGGGAGGGACTCTTCCTTAGGGACTGTAGTGGTAGGACAAGGGGTAATGGCTTCAAACTTAAACAGGGGAAGGTTAGATTAGGTAAGGAAAGAAGTTCTTTACAGTGAGGGTGGTGAAGCACTGGAATGGGTTGCCCAGGGAGGATGTGGATGCTCCATCCCTGGCAGTGTTCAAGGCCAGGTTGGACAGAGCCTTGGGCCACATGGTTTAGTGCGAGGTGTCCCTGCCCATGGCAGGGGTGTTGGAACTAGATGATCTTAAGGTCCTTTCCAACCCTTATTATTCTATGATTCTATGATTCTAATTGTTGGGGATTTTTTTGGTTGTTTGATTTTGAGGGTTTTTTCAGTTTCTTTGTTTGCTCACTGGGATGTAGCCTTTCCTTCAAAATGCTGTCTTAAAAGTAAGAGGGCTCTTTTGCCTGGAATTTTAAAATCTTCGTGAAATGGCCATTAACAAAATTTTCACCTGAACACTTACTTTGTCACAAATTTAAGTAACTGAGAAATGTCTTAAATTCCAGGGGTCTGAAGGGCCTTTCATCAGTACTTTGCTTTCAGAAATTAAGCTGATAACTGTCTACTTTTTTAAAGGAAATTACATAAAAAGTACAGCCAAGAAAACTCATTTCTGCTTTACAGAGAGAAAGTGAAAAAAAGAAATGGTTAATTTTTAGTTTAAAACCAAAACCAAACAAAACCCCAACATTTTAAATGCTGTAAAATGGCATGGGTCAGTATATGAGCTTTTTTCTTTGCTAATTTGATCAGATTGTTGTCCCGTTGGGCTGTGGTCTAAGAATATTTAAGGAGCAGATGATGGGGTGGAGGTGGGACAGCTCAGTGCTGCTATGCAACATGCCAGCAATCCAGCCTTTTTTGCACTGAGCTTGTGCTCTATGGCCCTCTGTGGTTTTGCCTAATGGTGCTCTCCACGTAGATATATTCTTGCCTGCAAAAATAAGATCACCTGACTGGCTCGTTATTACCAAGGATGAGTTCCTAGAAAAACTTGTTAATGTGAGGAGCCACAGGAAGAGCTGTCTAGCAGACAAGGAGGGCTACTGCAGGATAAGGCTCTGGAATACAGAAAACCTGATGGAGCTAAAGGACAAAGAGAGCTTTGTGGTACAGCTTGAAGTAAACCGTAGAAAGACATTAATAGGCTGCTTGTTTGAGCTTAAAATTACATATATTGATATAGGTCCCTGTCTCAGATGGAAATTGAGAATTGTAATCTATCTTCAGGTGTTTAATCTGATCGAAGATGATAATGGTTCTAAATAATGGCCCCTGCATGTTAAATTAAGAAATATTGGGTTTGTGATGTAGAAGTTATCTCCCTTTTGCTTATGCTTCAGTAGGAGAAGTTACTGGTCTGAGCTTTCTGTCTTGGGCTGACCATAAGAAAGTTGTAGCTATTATTTCACTATATGCATTGATACGTTTTTCAATCAAATTCTTACCTTATATCCACAGTCGCTCTGAAGGACATTTATGTGGAGTCTGCTGTCTCCACTCCAGTGTTCCTGTGTAGCAATTGTTTTTCTCAATAATTGTATGCATAGAAGACAACTGCATATCCATGAACCTTTCTTCATAACCATGTAACATGTGAAATATGCTTTATGTAGTGGTTTATGTGGTCATTCTCTCTCTTCCACCACCTTGATTTACTTGTCATATTTCTCTTCTGAGAAGAGAAGGGGCCAAAGCAAAAGCTAAAAATAACAGTGTTTGATTTGAGTAGGTGCGGGAGAACTTTTTGCGATAGCAAGCTGCAAAGGGTGTGGTTCCTGGAGCATTTAAAATATCTTCCTGCATATATTATTGGTTTTATAAGGTCAGTCTACATGCAGTTGAAAAGCAAAACAAAACCAATCCCAAAACAGTTTTATGTATAATTTTTGCTGTGTTTTAGTCAGATTTCTTACTTACGTAAATCACTATTTTAAAGCTACACTGATAAAATCACTAACTTCTCTTAAATGTTAGTTAAAAGATGTGAGAGTTTAACAACAGTAAGAATGGTTGGATATTCTTTGGCATGCTCAATGTGCGTGGGAACTCTTGGTGAGTAGAGGAAAAGGATTGTTTCATTTATTTTTTTTCTTACTCAACTAGAAACTAGAATCATTTTCAGATGTTCTACAATTTCATGAAGAATAAACTAGCTTTAGTGGAAGTCTCACCATAGGTGGCAACTATAAAGATCACTTATCCTGAAGAAAGAGGGTTTTTTCTGCTGTCTCCCCACCCCCTCTGGAATTCAGTGTCATTTAAAAGTCATCTTGGGTCAGCAGAAAAATGTTCAGGAACTGGAATTAATGGTTTCAGTGCAGGAGGTTGTGAAGGGGAAGCTGATTGAGAATTTAGGGTGGCTTTCCTTAGAAATGTGAAGAAAGCAAAACTTCAGTCTCTGGTGGAGGGTGAGCAGAGCTCTTTAATAGTAGAAACAGGGTAACGTGTGTGTACCCAACTTGTGATAAGCGCTAATGGTAAGCCTTCTCTGACTCTTGGGACTCTATATGCTATGAGTTCCACACCAAGTTCCTATTTATCCCTGCATTACATGCATTTGTTTCTGCTATTATCATTGGCAACCCCCTCACTGCTGTATATTCTTCTTTCCCGCTACATGCTTGTGTCTTTTACAGTATTGTTTGTCCAATCTCACTTTAGGGCCCTTTTTTCATGACAGTATGATGAAAACATTTCATGTCTGTTTTTACAGAAATTTAATCCTTCCTTTGGCTTCATAGCTCTTTATCTAGTGAATGTAGCTTTTTGTATGTCCTTTAAAATTAGATGATGAGGTGTTCGGGGGAAGAAACCAAAAACCTTTTCTAGGTTTGTAAAACATTTAGCTAAAAAAAAAAAGAATCCAGAAATGAATATTTATGGACAAATGTTTGTGTGGCATGCTAGTTGAAGAATGCATAGATAAAAAATAAAATGCACACAGTTTCAGTTTACTGAACAGGAAGACTGCTTGATGAACTAGAAATTTATCTTGCAGAATATGAACTTAGAGGTGAAAAGATCTGAAATGCAGTTTAAACCAGGGTGAGATCTTAAACAAATTTATCAAAATGTTTGGATTGTTTTACTTCTCACAAACGAAGCTCAAGAGGAGGTGAAGGTAAGGCAGAATTTGTTGTTTGGTACAGATTTTGTCAAGGAAAATGGAAGTTCCAGAGCAAGCACTGGATGGTGTAGCTGACCAGAAAATGTGTGTCTTTTTTGTGTTTATGGCTGTAGCTAAAGCACTAAAAACTAACTATATACTGTAAAATAAAAAGGGGAGTTAAAGGTTGGTTTTTTGTGTTCCAGTTACTGTAAAGCTTAGTAGAGGTACTAGACTGCATCTTTTCTGAAGGCTGAGAGGAAAAATAGCTGGCTTGCTGTATTTCTGAAGATCATCTTGAGCCTCAATTAGGGTAGTTACGGTAGAGTGTAATCTGCTGCATCTGGCTATTCCCACATGTGAATTTAAAGACTGGAACTGTGCTCAGTGAGTCAGAGGAGAGCATCCCTAGAAGAGAGGAGCTGCTCTGACGGCAGGGCAGGGGGCTAAACCAGACCGAGAAGATAACAGCGACTTCCTCAATCTAATGGCATTGCTTGTAACGTTATCTGGGTGAACATCTTCAGGAGAAGCTGTAACACATCCCTGGGGTGTGGGCGAGTAGGGTATTTGTAAGCTGTGGGTATCGTAACAGCTGACTCCTCACTATGCCAAACAGGATTAAACAGACTGACACTCTGGGATCGCTTCACTCAGTAAATCCTACCTGCTGCAGCAACGGGCAGCCGAGTGGCTGTAAATACTGGATCCTGGATTTAGGTACAAATATGTGCAATAGAGATATAATGGGCTGGGGGAGAAGGGTTGGTTGGTTGGTTGGAGGATGTTTTCAAATCCTAGGAGTTTAGTAGGATGCTTTTTTTCTCATCTCTCTGGCTCTACTCTCCCTTCCCTCTGACCCTAGTCAAAAAATGCAGAGTATGACAGAAAGGAGTTGTATGGGAAAGCGAGCAGTTATGGGATGAATCTGCTCTATAAACTACTGGGATGCTGTACAGTAAGCTCTTTCAGAAAAAAGCATGTAAAATGCATGTGGTACGTTATGTATATTTTTTTAGTTGAACTGTGGAAATGAGAAATGGTAACTTGCTGTGTGACATGTTATTAATAGTAGTAATTTGTTTTAAGAGCTTAGCAGAAATTTTCTTAGAATGTTTCTGCTAAACCAAAAAATCATAGATTGTGTAATATCTGTCACTTCTGTTAAATTACTGTTGAGAAGTAATGTTTTGGGGAATAGAGCTTGGAGAGAAAGGGTGGTTGGGAAATAAATCCATTTGTGTGAAATTTAGAGACATCATTGATGCTAAAACGTAATGTGGAGGAAAGCTGTGCTGTTTCAGTCTCGGCTGGAGGAGCACAGAGGTAAGGGTAGGGATATTCGTGTTAAACTCAGTTATTGGCGGGTCTTCTCCCCTTCCTCCTTTGTAATTTTAACAAAAAAAAAACCAAACTTGTCCTTGGCATTTGGACTGTTGCTGCAGAACAAGTTTGAGTCTCATATGTAACAGTCTGAAATGTCTGCAGGACAGAACAGTGCTAACCTTCAGTGTCTGGAGCTGATGCACCTGTCAGGAAGTTTCCTTTTCGTATGCAGGTTGTTTGCAGCTAGGTTCAAGTCTTACATACCTGTTGCTGTATGCTCTGTGCATATAGTTAAAATAGGCAAGGCAGGTTATAATCTCTGTTACTTGATATTATCCGAACTGCCATTACGGATGGACTGAGAGGAGAGGTAGGATGGTAGAAGGGTTGCAAACATGAAATCAAGGATGTAATGGAAAGTAATCGTATAGGGGACATCTAAAGATAGAGGCGCATGTCTGTGGGATGTTAGTAACTGAGTAGTTCCTGAAAAGATAATGGGACATCGGAGTACCAGCCAGAAGGAGTTAATTTTAGCAGGCTGTCGTCTCTGATCCCAGCAGTGGAGCTGTGTTCTCAGAAGGCTGCTCTGTAGCCCGCCCAAGCTGCACAGTTACTTCCTAAAACAACAATTATTGCAGTTTTTAGAAGTAAGCAAGTACAGAGTAACTGGGAGGGAGGTGAGGGTGAAAGGAGTCAATTACAAATAATAACTGATGGGCAGAATGCTTTGTGGCAAAATACTTTGTAGCAAGTGCTTACCCAGAGCTGTGACTACCTAGTTAGCTGGAGGTCTGTTAATGGCACAGCAAGAGTCTTTTCCCCTTTTGCATTCCGCTATCTTTGTTGGAGCTCATTTGCTCCATTTTTGATCTCTCGTTGCTGCAGCGGTTGGTGAGGCTCAGATCTATCTAGTTTTTACTTCCAAAGAATTTTTAGAAAACATGTTTTATAAAGTGCTGGGTGTAGTCAATCCTGACCAGCGAGATGCTTTCCGTTATTAGCATAAATTAAGATCATAGACATGTGTGAAGTCTTGTTTGGCAAGCATACGTGGTTTCACAAACATTCTTTATTGTTCTCTTTCTGGGTCTTAAAAACAGATGTCCGTGTGTACAGAACATGTTGTAAGTAGGCTCAGTAGCCTTTCATAATAGCCTTTCATAAAAGCTTATTTTCATGTCCCAGTATGACTGTAGCTACACCATCTCTTGAACTGGAAGGACTAAAAAATTGTATCCGTGTTATTTTTGGCCACTGCAAACTTAAAACTGGTGACCTGGGATTTAGGCAGAATATTCAGAATGTACTCTAGTGCATTATTTTATTAATGGAAAACTGTAACTGAGGCTTTGACTTTGCTTAAAGATTTTTTTAGCAATTTAAAAGTTTGGATTATTTTTCAGTAAAATGTTAGAGTATGTGTGCAATTAATAATTATGTACTCCTGTTTAACTAAATTATCTGGTTTCCCTTCCCTCCACCCTACCCTTCCCCAATTCATGAAGTCTGAAGGAAGAAAAACACATTCACATTTAGGTAGATAGAAAATAGGGCTTTGAGTAATGTATTGGCAGGAAACTACTGAAACTAATAAATAAGTATTGTATTTTTGCCTTTATCTGACATCAGTTGGAGAAAGCAGCAGTGATGGTAGGAGGAAACCAATTCTCATGGTAATTCCACCCATTCCTGTAATTTGAAAATGTTCTGCACTTGAGACAAGTGTGGATAAATATCAAAGTTGTTTATGGTTATCTGGCTGGAGAGAGTGTTGAATAGTTTCCGTCTGGAACTGAATATTTGAAATAACATCTTTTTTCAGTTACCTTATGAGCTAGAAGAAACAACAGGATGTATGTGTTTCAGTCCTTAAGTGGTTCGTGTGAGTCTGTATTTCACTTGGGAAATTTTGAGAGGCAAATCTCATGGATAAAATCCAGAGAATAGATCTACAAAACCAAAATTTATCCTGAAATTATTAATCATCTTGGGGCTAGGTTTTAGAGGAGGAAAGGTAGTTGTATGAGTAGAGAGAACTCTCACTGGGTTTTGAAGAAATGCATTTATTATATGTGTAATAGATTGCTTAAAGGAATGTATGTGAATCAAACTAGCTTTTTTTTTTTTTTTCTCCTTCGTAGCATTTTATGGTATATCAAGCCTCAGAAATAATTCATCCATAAAGCAGGATGCTTTTACTATAGAGTAATTGTTAGCAAATGGTGTCCAAGAGAGGATAAGAGGTCTCTGAGGACCAGACTCAGAGGATGCAGTGGGAGAGTCCATATTACTAATGGGTTGGTGTAATTCTTGGCGTAGATCCACCTCTACATTTTGAAAGTCTATTCTTTTAGAATACAGATGGAAGCTGTTAAGTATGTGCTGTGTGTGCTTTTCCATCTCCATGAAGAGCATGCAACAAAAATCCTCCTGAAACTGAGCTCATGTATTAGCTATATAGTTACATATGCAAAGGTACTACTTTCCTGACCTCTGTGTCCATCCTCACTGTTCTTGCAACATGGTTTTTTTGAATCCTTAGGATGCAGGACTTGCAAGAGAGTTAGATGAAGGTGCTTTTTTGTGACTAATAGCGACTGAACTACCTGTCAGGTGCTGCCAACTTGTTTACCTTGCACTTGCACGTGATACAGCTGCTTCTCTTGTGTCAACACTAGCAATCACACAGGCAGCCAGACCAGGGAGTTGATCCAGCACAAAATGTTACATCCTTCCATCCCACCCCCAAAAAAACAAAAGTTTTGAGGTGTAGGAGCTTATGCAAGAGGGATATTGATATCCTTTCATGACTGCCATCCCTACTCATGATCCTGAACCCGTGAGCCTCAAGTTTTTAGCTCTGAGCTGGTAAGATCCACAGTTATCTGAACTACTCAAAATTTTTGTCTCTTATAATTCTGATACATCTTTTCAGTCACTTGAAAATGCTGTATTTTCATTCATGTAGCTGTCACACGGGTTACCTGCTTTGTGAAATAGGCTAAGACTGAGCAGCAGTGTGGATCAGATGTGTGCAGAGTTAGCCTCAGGCAGCCTTCTGCCTCTGATCCTTGGAAGTCTGCTCCCTCCACTGCAGTGCTTTCTGCTCTGACCTGGTATAAGTATTGCATGAAAACAGAGTAAGTTTAAATGGATCTATTCATCCCAGCTTCTTCTCAAACTAGCTACTCAGCTCCAAGTTTTGAAGATATTTTGAAAGATGTAAAAGGAAAACATACGCTCTTCCGAAGAAAACGTAGTTAGGTTTATAATGCAAACTTAATGGAATAAGGACTTGTAATGCCACTTCTGTAAGAAAAAGAAAGCATTTATATATAAGGATTTTTTGATTTTGCTAAGTCGACTGTATTCCTTTCTATCACTAATAAAGCATATTCAGAAAGTTAAGAACTTCTAGATTTAGCTTCAAAAAGATGATAGGAAAATGACTAGTCAATACCAAGAAGGATTCCCAGAGAGAGGCACACCAGAAGGAATATTGATAGAACTTTGAAAAGAAGGGCAGAATTTGATTTCATACTAGGAAAAATGTGGCTGCCTCTTTAGGTCCTTGTCACATCTCTCAGAATACCTGTAACTAAACATTTGATAACTACAGTTATGTATCATGGGCAAAAGCTTGTACTGAATGGACGGGCTTAAGCTGAGCAAAGTAGAACTGCTTCAACTAATGTTTCAACTTAATTTCCCTCTTGCTATGTTACAGCTCTATTTTAAACAAATTACTTCAGTGGGGCAGCAGCACAAGAATGAGCTATCACCTTACATAATGAAAGTTTCCTCTAGGTGCTCATTGCGAGACTAATAATGAGCAGTGTGTTCATAATTTGCCTTTGAAATGTGGCTACAAGCAGCTGTAACAATCCATCGAATTTGCTCATCTAGGCCAGCGCTGGCCTTTAGTGGAGGTAATGAGAAAAACAGAATTTAGGTGGTATAAGTCTATTCTATCCTGCTTTGAAAAGATGACATCAGTAATGTTAACAATCCTTAACCTTTTGTTTGTTTGTTTCCTTGCATTTGATCATAAGATTGGATTCCTCCAGTCAATCTTCCTGAATGAGTGGTGAAAAAAACTGACCACCCAACATATCAGCTACATGGGGGAGTTTTCCCTAAGAAGAGAGCTTCTTAGAGATCAGCTCTCTGGATGCATTGTATGAAATGCTGAGAGTTAATGAAAAGAAGAAATGTTGGGTTTGGTGGGTTTTTTTTTTTTTTTTCAATAGAAGAAGGAATAGAAGCTAATTAAATTCCTTATTTTGTTTCCTCCGGAAAATCTATTTTGCCCCTGAATTTAGGTTTATGGTTGAGTCTATAACTTAAAAAGATGACTTGCTGTAGCAGTAATTACTGTCGTGTAGAAATTATTGATACAAATTTCCCTTCCCTGCCCACTTCATGTCTAATTAAATCTAATAATAAGAATCTATTTTATTGCCTTTAAGAAGTTTTTTCTTTTTCTTTGCCTTTTTGTTTCCTTTTGATTCCTACTTCAAAACCAGTTTTGGACATCCAAATGATCCTATCACATAATTTTCATGTGGACATTTAGATAATATTAGATGGATGGCAGCTGGGGTATGATTCAAGGTATAGAGATTTAGATGACTGAGTTCACAACATCACCTTCCTCCTGAGGCTTTATTGGAAATAATTGAAGGAAACAAAACCACCAGAATAGTTGCATGGCAAAATGTAGCTTTTTGTCTATGTGATGTGGGCTTGATCATGCCAAAAAAAATCAGCAGTGCATATGTTATTCCTGAAGAGATTGTAATCAAGTTAGCAAACATGGCAATGATGGATTGCATTTTTAGCATTCAGTGTATTTTAATCGTACATTGAGATAAAATGTCATATCTTTCACTAATTTATAGCTTGCGTGTTTTAAAAACCATCTATACCAAGGTGTTATCTTTCCCCTTTTAACTCAGTCTTTATTCAAGATTGAAGAATTTGTGGAGGAGTATCTTCTCCTTTCCTAATCTGTTAAAATACTTTGTCCTGAAAAGGCATCTCTGCAGCAGTTTGGCATTATGACTTTCAATAGCTATCTGCTAGTCAATGTGGACTGTGCATCTGTTTAAAAAACCTTGCATTTCCAGTGTGACTGACCTTTATTAAAGTCGTGTGTGCTGTCGTTGCATTGCTCAGGTTACATTTCCATCTGAAGACAAAAAGTTTAAAACCAGTTCAGTTTCTAATCACTGTCATCTGACTCTGCTCTTGATAATGTAGTTATTGAGGTGAGATTGAACTCAGAGGAAGTTGTCTGTCATCACCTACAGTCCTCTAGCTTTGCGGTGTGGAGGCTGAAAGCAGTGGCATGACTGCAAGGGCCTGACTCTGCTCATTAATACTCCAGATAGTGTGTGCACTCAAAAGGTCAAGATTTTACAACACCAAGCAATGTTAGTACAATTAATTTCTAACACTATCACTAGTATCAATTAACTGGATAAGGAGGAAACATCTTTTTTATATATATGATTTTTTTGAGGACTTACTTTTGTCACTGTTTTAGCCATTCCATCTTCCCTCCCAATTCCTTTAATTACTTTCTCAATTTATTTTTTGAGGGCTGAAACAGTATAACATTTGGAAAGAGAAAATGACCAAAGTTATTGTAATAGCCCCAAAGCTAAACCATACATTATTAGTAAGCTTATGGCAGAGTTCCTAACTTGAGATTGATGTGTTTGTACAGCTGTTGCTAAAGCTGTGGCTCCAAACAATCGCTAGTTGTTCTAATGAGCTCTTCTGCTTTGAATCAAGAGGATGGGGATAAAGAAGAAAAGACTGTTAAAATTGCTGTTGGGTTAGTATGTGTATTTAGGTTAACGTATAACTTCAGTAGGTGAAGAGGAAACAAGTTTTGGGGTTTTTCTAGTACAAGCAGTCTAATAACTTGGGATTTTCAAACAAGTAAAATTTGATAAAGTCATTATTTCTTTTGTATCATTTGTTCCTGTAACCCAATACTAGCACTATGTACTGTCTCTTTGTATTTATGAACTTTACTAATACACTTGAAGATGTGCTTAGCAATTACTATTATCTACCCTTTGTGTTTCAAAGTATGTTTATTGACTCACCATATATTCTCTCAGGTTTACTAGAGAATTTTTGGAGGTTCTCTCATGCGTTAGAATTTTTTAATGCGTTTGGAAAAGAGAGACAATTAATTAAGTCTACTTTCATCTTCTAAAGGCCACTCATGTAAATACACGGCAGAGGTTATACTTGCTCAAACTTTTATATTCCTCCGGACAAAAGAAAAAAATAACAATGTTGGTTCAGCATTTTATGTAGATTTTACATGAGATTGGTTTTTTTCTTCGTAATTGTGAGGCTTGTTTTTATCACACTTACGTAAGGTGGTGGAAGGGGATTTCCTCCCTATCCACGTGTATAGTCTCAATTTCAAAAGTGCACCAGCAGAACTGTGTGTCCCCTATTTCCTTTTGAGATCAGATTTGCTCAAACTTCCTTGCAATATTGTAGTTAATATGCAGCCTTTTTGTTGGAGTAGTGGAGGATGTTTTAAAATCTGCATAAGATAAATTCCTTCCATTGGGATGCTCTGCGTTGCTGAGCTTTTGCACAGGAAAGCATGGCATGTGTTGCTTTAAATAATGTCTGAGATTATGATTCCTCCTAATGCAATTTCTGTGACTTGCTTCACTCCCTCCCTGCCCCTATGGCTTTCTCTCCCTTCAGTAGAGCTGAGGACTTGCTGAATGCATCTTTTTTTCCCTTTGGCCATTCTGTTATCTATATTGATATGGACATTTGTTTCATATCTGTTCATAATCTTCCTCTTCTGGACTGATGCACACAATGTATCAGATAAGCTGCCGTGCTGCTTCAGAGCTGTATTTCTAGGACTGGAGTTTATTTTTATCTATTTCCAAGCAAAAGCTTATTTTGCAGCAAAAAATTAAAGTAGCAGATGATAAAGCCTTATAGCTTAGTAACAAATGAGCAGAAACTAATTGTGCAGTTGCCCCAATTAAAATCTGAAACTGCTTATCGCAAATCTTGTCAATGGTGGTTCCCATTTGTAGTATATAACATACAGCTCTCCACCAAGAGCAGAGCTGCATCTTTGCTGCTAACATCACACAGCATGGCTCTTCAAAAGTAGGTTGTACTCAGCATGCATGAGACAAATAGCTTGTCAGCAGTCAGCAAAACTCTGTCTAATGTCTTAAGCACCAGCACTGCCTACGAGGCCCAGGCCCAAAGCTTCTGCCTTCACTCTTTTCCTTCTTTGGCTCAGACTTGACTTCTCCCCACCAGCTAGCTGCTTGGTTTTGTCAAAGGCGGGAGTGCTGTAACTTGGAGAGGTTGGAAGGAAACTCCCTCTGCCAGCTCCCACTGCTTCAGGAGCTGTGTTGTGCCCTCAGCCAGCTTCCTGCACTGAGATCTTAATCTAACCAGCAGCAGCGGTAGTGGGGAGCAGGCTGGAGGCAAGGGCTGTGTGCAGCTCTTCTGCAACTCAACCTAGTGTGGGGGCAGTGACCTGGAACAGTCATTCCTGGCATTCACCAGTCCTGTTGCATTCCTTCTTCTGGAGGGCGGAGTGGGTAGGCCATGCCTTCATCTGATCTTCTAGTTTGGTCATCCTAAAGTAGTTGGATATTGCTGATGCTAGACATCTGGCAAAATAGCATATAAAGACTTGTTTAAATACATATGCCTCAAAAAAACCCCACACTTCAAAAATGGGTGATATAGCCGAGATTTTATGAAACATCTCAGTGAGAAATTGATCTTAAAAGCTACTGTATTTATCTAATATCTAATCTAAACCTACCCTCTTTCAGTTCAAAGCCATTCCCCCTTGTCTTGTCCCTACCCGTCCTTGTAAGAAGTCCCTCTCCGGCTTTCTTGTAGGCCCCCTTTAGGTATTGGAAGGCTATGTAAAAGAATGCAAGCCCCTGTGCAGTTAGTGGTTAGTAGAAATACACCCTTCCTGGGGGAAATAACTCCATTAAAATGATCAGGACACTTCCTTTGATCTGTAGAGGGGTAAGAAAGGGTGGTTCAGTGCACTGACATAGAGTGAGAACTTGACTGAGAAACAGGTCTATATAACATAAATTTGTCCTTGACATGCCCTGCCAGGCACATGGATGTAGCTGTCTTTAAATCTGAGCAAACAGGTGGTCAAAAGAGTGGAGCTGAAATCAAGATGTTGCCTGTTAAAATATAAGCTGCGTACAGGGAAGCTGAGACTTAATCTATTAAAAGCTTGCGGTTTTCACAAACTGTGAAGCTAAACTTCAGCAGTGTGAGTAACTTTTAATACTTCCTACTTGTGACACAAAATATATTCTTCTCCTGAAGTAGGGAATAACAGCTTATTGCAAAGAATGAAATATCCCACAATACTACTCTCCCCTTCTGTAGTGCTGCCTCGCGCTTACAGTAATATACAAGATTTAGGTTTGGGGTTTTGTAGCCCTGTGGTCCAAATTCCAGTGAGCACAAAGAGAACTACTTCTGTTAACCTGGGAAAGTTTTATCTGGCACAGTATCATGCCTTCTTCCTGCTGGGGGGGGGGGGGGGGGAATAAAAACAAGTGTGGATGCAAGACTGTCCAGTAGTTGTAAGAGGAAGATTTTTCCCCATCCAAATTTTGTTGGTGTTTAACTCCTAGATAGCAGTTGATGTCTTTACAGCTCTCTGTGAGAGCAAGCTGTAATGCATGTAAAATTATTTAAAAGTTTAAATATAAAACCTTGATTTTACATTTATAGGATAGGAAAGCAGGAGGTGATATTAGAAAAAAAATAATGGTAAAAGTGGTAATAAATGCATTAAACCCTTCAGACATATGCCACTAATCTTCTAACTCAAATGAAAAGTATGTTCTTTTTGCCCTGAATCATAGATTTTCTTCATTACTTTCTCTATTACAGTTGCAATAGATGACTTCTCTCAATTTCAGAAAGATCTTTGGAATTTATTGAGATGACAGTGTCTGTCTTGGGGGGAGGGTGGTTTTTGTGTTTGCGGTTCCTTTTAATTGCAGACATGCTTGTGGGGCAGCTTAGTATCTCATCAAGAGAAGCTGAAGAATATCTAGTCTCAAGCTTAGAATTCCGATACTAACACAATCAGCTCTTGATGACTTGGAAGACTTAATTATTGAATACATTTCAATCCAAGTGCTCTGGACTAGTGTCTGTTCAGTCAAAATTAATACAGATAATACATTAATCAGGGAAGATATACTAAGAACCCTTTTTTCTATTCACACACTGAAAATATTACAAATTGTATTTAAGTACAGTACTTAACTTGAAATAAAAGGCAGGAAAGATTTGCTGACCAGAGGTGGAGTGTGTGTGTTCCACTCCAAACACAAAGGTGATTGAAGGATTTTCTTCTATGTATTGAGTACTAGCTTTCTGCATTTTGTGATTTACTTTTTTTCTTAAGAAACTGATTTCGTGAAAATTATTACACTCTCTATCATAAGTGAAATTTCATGTTTCTCAGAGGGCATGGTGGAAGTTTCCCATTTGTAAGCCTGATAATACTCAAGCTGCATTGTCTTTAAATGGTAACTGCTTTAACGGTGGCTTGTTAAAGTTGAAACGTATCTAATGTCTTTTGATGTATATTCCAGTATTGGTTTACAACAAATACTCAGTGAGAGTAGTCTAAAGAGGATACCCAGCAGGAGAGAAGTAAAATTCCTAACACACACAAAAGTATCTGAATAGTTTTGTACATGGCAGATTGATAGCCTCCTACTTCAAAAGCAGTTCCTAGGCAGAAACTCTGCCTGTGTGTGTCCACAGATAAAATAAACTTCACGCTCTTTTTTCAAACTTTACCCATCTCATGTAATAACAAACAATGACTGTGTACGCAGGCAGGGGTTTATGGGCTTTTGTCATTAGATGCTTGTAAACTATTTTTGATCCTTCTGACAGTGTGTTAACTTGGCTCAGATTGGGGCATGTTTGTAGGTAGATGTGGGCTTGGGAGATCACTGAACACTAGCTGTTTCCAGCTGGCGTATTAAACTTGCGAGTACCTGACTGTAGATCATGCTCTCTGTGTTTTGAACCGAGAAGCAGCTCTTGTCCCCAAATGTTCATAACATACCTGCATGAAATCTTACTGATCAGCTGTTTAATTGCTCTGTGATGGGTTTTCTGGGATTTTGGTCCTTAAAGTTGATGGTGGATGACAGGTCTGCAGAGACGGTGTGACTCACCAGTTGGGGTTACTAGGTTTGCTTTGCTCCATTTTCACTCCTTCACCATTCTCTGTTTCATATCCGGAGATGGTGAAATGTTCTTATTTGGTAGCTTGAAGCATTTGGGATTTAAAGGTGCAGAGCAGGCATAAAACAAGCTTGATTTGATTCCCTAGGTAAAGGAGTCATTTTTTTTGTAGCCCCTTGCACTAAAACCTTGAAAACAGCAATATGGAAATAGTTAATATGAAGCAGAGTCTTTCAAGTCATCAACTAGCTTTAACATGGCTGATTTTATTTTTTAGGGGAAAAAAACTGTTTATTAATAGCAGATGTGCATGTTTCCAGTGTTAAGAAAGCTGGGACTCAAATGAGAATTCCCATTTCCTTTCCAGTTTCAAAAATTTGCCTGTTCATTGGAGGTAACTTTATCTTCTAGTTCGAGGGGGTCAGAACCCATGCTGCCTGCCCTTTAGCTTCAAAAATGTATTTATGGACTCTCAGTGAACTCTCTGACCTCACCACCGGAGCAACATATGTGGTTTTTACTTTGAAAGAAGTGGCAGTTAAACGCCTTCTTTTCTTGCTGTGGCTATGGCTTATAAAACAAAGCCCATCCATTAGGTTTTTTAAATGACTTTATTGAATTACAGAGCTGTCTCAACTTGAGCAAATAGCAATTTTTAAAAATTTGATGGTTTCTTGCGGTATTTCTGTTCCTGTGTGTGATCATTATATGTGTGTTGCTTTTTTCCTCTCTCAAAGATGGCCATCTGTTGCATTTATCCTTTTCTGAAAGGGAATTTGACACTCACTAGAAAGTTTACTGTACTTGAAACACAGTTGGGGTTAGCATACCCCAAATTTATTCCATCTGTTTTGGTTTTAAAAGTCCTGTTGTTCTTGGTTTAATTTTGAATACTCCTTTTCTCCTCTTAGCGTTCCTTAGTGATAAAATATTCTTGAGCAACCCTAGAAAAACAATTTGCTATGTAGTCATAAAGGAAACAAAGCCAATTTAGTGTAAACAATCCCAAGCATGGTAATCAATCAAACCAAGTCTGTATCCCTAATTAGATAGATAGAAGTAGCACAGTGATGGGGCAGAGGGAAATAAGACGCACCCATGTGGCTGTTCTCATAGTGGAGGTGAAAAGTCTTTCTGTGCTCTTGAAAATGCCTGCACCTGATATTGATATTCCCTAATGCTTGGATCTGGCAATGCCTTTACATAAATATACGAACTTGAGCACCTAGGGTTTTTCATGACTGTGCCTCTAGTATTGTAAGTGGTCTCCTGAGGAAGAGGATGGGAATAAGAATTGGAGAATCTGGACTCCTGTCAGTTGGGATGGGATGGGAAAATGGATGGTAAATGGTCTCACTGAGAAAATACTGGCATGGGATATTTGTAGCGAGTATTAACATGGACCTATAAGGCTGTAGGGATGTTTTCAGCAAATTTAAGGAGGAGTGAAAAATCAGCTCTGAACTCTGAAGGGGCTAGTGGGTTGGTATTCCATTCAGGTTAGTACTGGTGATATTAAATCTCTTTTTGTTTTATTTTTTTAAACACCTTTTAAAATGAGATTTGATATTTAAGCTGATGTTTTTATGGCAGTGCAGTATTTTTATTCATTTTAAGCTTTTCCTTCTCCCCCAATGCTTTCATGCTTTGAAGAGCAAAGTGGAACAGTGCTATCATTTTGGTGTACTACTTTGTCCACTTTTATGATTCCCTGAAGCCCTAATAATACTTCAGTAAGTACTTCATATTAAATCATGCAGAAGAGAAGATGAGAAGCAGTCACATGCTGCATGCCAAATGAAAACTAATGCTGTGTGGGAGGATATGGCTAAAGTATGTGCTGTGAAACATGTCTGGCTAACATTGTTTTGTCTCTTAGATCCTCTCCACTTGAGCGGAGTGTATGTGTTTCTTCCTGCTCTCTTCCCTTCTCCTGCCCACAAGCTCTTGGCCAACTTGGGTTAAGAGTAGGAGTGGTACAGCAGAAGTGCGATCAGGCAAAAATACTCATCTTCTGCAGTTTCAGGGGCTCTGCATTGTACTGCTTGGTTTTACAAGAAATTCATTAGTTAGGTGTTGATGTATGGATCAAAAGGATGGGTGAGAATTCGAGGAGGTGGAGCATAGGTTTTATAAAAAGAAAAATGGGTTTATTAACTGCAAGCATGTTACATGCTGAGGGATAGACATGTTTATGTGACAGTAAATCTTACACAATCAGTTTCCGTACCACCACGCTCGCCTTTCCTTAGAAAGGAGTAATTGTAAAGGAAAGAAATGCAACAGATACAAAACAGTACATGGTGAACTTCTGTGTAGTCTCGGTTGCCCTTTTTTTTTTTTTTTTTGTTCTTTTAATAAACAAGTGAATGTGCTCTGTTTTGTTTGTATGGAAGGAACTTTTATGAACCATTATTGGGAGGAAAAATGTATACAAATGAAAGAGAAACTTGGCTGAGTGATTATAACATCTTCAAGCTTGGGAGTCTTAAAAACAAAGCATTTAATCTGTGCTTTAAGAAACCTGTTTACAAGAACATCAGCACTGTTTTCTCCTTCTGTGTTCCATTTACCAAGTGGCAGAAGGTTATTTGTTGAGGTACCCTTCAGCTGATGTTTGCTATGATTTCTGAAAAAAGGCATCTGATAAAAATCAAAAGATGTATGATGCAATAAAGGTAAAGTTAAGTTACCATTTCACCTCACTGGTGAATGAGCAGTCAAACTAACTTCTTACAGAGGTTTAATAGGAGATTGTTTAGATTCCTGTGGAGAGCTTACAGATGGTTTCAAGTTTTATTTGGAATTTTTTAACAAGCGGACTACTTTTTTTTTTCTTTAATGAAGTAAAAAAAATCTGTTGTGATGAGGATGCTTGATGGCTAGTAGACTTGCTTCTCTTACATATGTGCCGAGGACCCTTAAGCAGTAATCCAGGGGCCTTGAGGGATACTCAGGTTGTGAGTTGAAAACCATTGTCATAGATAATTAATTTCTTCCTTATGTTTCCTGCTTCAACAAGAAAATAATGTGGTAATTCTGTAGCACAGCTATCCCAAGATTTAGAGACAAAGCCAACTAGTATAACTCTGCATCTGCTTTTTGGTAATACCCATTACTTAAAGTCTTGAAACCAGGTTAATGGCACATAGGAAGTGTCCTTACCCATGTGCGGCACAGCTTTAGCTGTGGCTAGAGGAGAATTCTGTAGATGAATCCTGATTCTGGGTGGCTTACTTCAAAGTGTTAGCAACTAGCCTGTTGGACTGAAAGTATGCTTTATGAAGTTTGTTTATCTTCTGCTTTATGTAATTGTGCTGATAGTGGTGGTTAATAGCAATAATTATATATGCGTTCGTACAGTATAAGCTACAAGAGTTCTTGGCATCAGAGCCGATGTATCTTAATGGTCACATGCCATTTGGGTTTTATTAGAATAGAGAAAAATCTTGACAAACAGTCTGATAGATCACAGTTGTGGATCACCAGGAAAGGATGAAAGGATGCCCTTTTTGGAGCAGTTTGAACAGTGAAGGAAAAATAAAAAGTCTTAACTTATTATATTCACATTATATGTCTCTTTCCCCATCTCAGTTCAAAACCATAATTTCTACTTTTTGGAAATGGAGCAGGCTCACATACTTATATGTAGATCCAGTGCATTTGGGTGTTCATGATGAAGTGTATTGCTACATCAGTGTGACCATATTATTCTACACAATTCTGACTCTGGTCAGACTAGCAATATGTCTCTTAGGGTAAAGCTGCCAGAAGAAGTGACCTGAACATCTATGTCAAGCTTCAAGAAGGAACACAAGCACTGCATTTAATTCCCAGCAGTAGAAACATACAAACATTCAACAAAACATTTGTGTCATCTTCATATAAACCATCTATTCACAGAAGTATGCATACAGGAAACAGAACAACCCGTATTTGACAACCCAGGAGAGTCTTGTTAATACCCTAGTGGTAGATAATATTCATAGGAGTGATGTTACAAAAATGTGTCCAGAAAAAAAAGTATGGTTTTCAGAACAGAGAATTGCTGGTGAGGGAAAGCATTGTGCTGCATGAGGAATAAAAAAAATAGCAGTCTAACAATAGTTAACCAGTGGGTGTTTATCGTAAGCATACAGTCCAGTTCAAGTGACAGGACCCTTGGCAGAAAAGTAGTGTTGACCTCATGTGCATATAACTATGGCTTGAGAAATGTGTATGCTCTGATTACAGAACTTCAGGCTTTGCCATGCTGAGAAATACTGCTGATCCTGGGATTTGAGCAAATGGGCTTTTAAACATTGATGTGCTGTGCCTTCTTAAAAACCGAACAAAAAAACAGCGAAAACTCTGAGTAGATTTAAGCAAAAGAAAGACATTTAGCTGTTTTCTGAATTCCTCTTCCCTCTTTCCCAAGGTTAGGGGAAATAAATAAATAATGAAAGAAACTGAGCATTTATAATAAAATGTGGTGTTTGAAAAATAGTTTACTTATCTCACTGAGGCAATTATTTTTACACTTCATGTCCATGCTCAAAGCAGTAGACATTAAAATATGAATAAGCATATCCTTCCATAAATTTAGGTGACATGGAAAGTAAAATCCACTATCAAATAAGCATCAGCAGTGGTAAGTTTGAATTATAATTGAGGCAAGAGTGACTTTATGAATCCTGACTGTTGTAAGCATATAAAAGCTGCTTATATGTGGGTAGCCACGTGCAGCATGCGCACTGATGGTTGTGGTGTCATTAAAGGCCAAGTTCCTTCAAAATAATGTGGTCAATTCATCCGTAAATCCAGTCTGATATCTGTTATTACATACGTCATTTTCCTTGTTTCTCACTTAGCAGTGTTTCAGCTTTTAAATGCTCTCCTCATTCTTCTCCAGACTCCCTTTCAGTCTCCAGCAATGACGCCAGTCCTCCTGCTTCAGTAACATCACTTCAGCCCCATATGATCGGTGCACAGAGCTCCCCGGGCCCCAAGCGCCCTGGCAACACTCTGAGAAAATGGCTTACCAGTCCCGTGAGGCGTCTTAGCAGTGGAAAAGCAGACGGGCACGTCAAAAAACTGGCCCACAAGCATAAGAAGAGTAGAGAGGTTCGTAAAAGCGCCGATGCGGGCTCTCAGAAGGACTCGGATGATAGTGCAGCGACCCCACAAGATGAAACTGTTGAAGAGGTAAGTGTTCAGGGCAGCTTCCCGAGACTTGGTTTTATGTTCTTCACAGATCTAAATGTTGTCAGGTGACTGTTATTTCTTCAATGGACTATCCCGCAGTTGAGCGAAGTGGCATGTGCCATGTGCTCATTCTTGATGACTGCTGTACTCTGCGTAAGTACTGTGCCAGGCAGTTTGTGCCCTTCTGCATGAGTGTTAGTAAAGCTCTGTGGAGCTTGAAAAAGAGAAATGGAAGAGTAAAAGGTTGTTCTTTGGCTTTGCCATCTAACCCCACTCAGAAAGGCAGCTTTGTAAGTAAAGGTGCTTCATGTTCTGGGAATAATCAGGTCATTGTGTATTTCCTTTCCTTTTGTTGTTGATGAATCAGGGAAAATACAGGGAGAGCTGCTTAACTGCTTAAAGCTGTATTTACACCTTGAGCAAGAGTTAGAGCACAGAAAAATTGCTGTCCCTTCAAATCAAAAGGTAGTTACCACCGGTCAGATAATAAACATGGCAGTTTTCATTGGAGGGAAGGAAATTGTAAACTGTTCCACGTTTTGCCACCAAGGACATCTATTAAAGGTTTCCCTTCCTCCCACAGACACATGCCCATCCTTCTAAGCCTGAAACTCATGTGTGAGCAAAGCCTGCCACTGGTTAGTTGCAGACAGAGCCAAATTCTCTTATGTTACAAAACTGTGGTTCAGGCTGAAATGAATGGCATCTTTACTGCTGCCAAGGCCACAACCACTTGCATGCTATACAGTTACTCCCTTTTACCAGGCTTGAATCTCTCTAGTGGTTTTGGTAGTTATCATACAGAAAAGTGGTCTCAGATGCCCAGTTAATTGTTTAGTACATTATTTTTTTCTTGCTCCCTGTATATTTTCCTGCAAGCTTGGAACATCAGTGAAGTTACACAGTAAATGTAGGGAAAGAAAATACTAGAGACTTGGCAGCGTGGCGATTTGGGATATGAGGTTTAGGAAGTATTATTTGCCTCTGTCCTTGAATGTCAAGCTGTAGAAAGAGACCCTCTGTGATGCAGTCGTAGCATTGTTTTGGAAATATCTGTTATTCTGCAGCTCTGTGAGTGAAGGGAAACCTAAGACCCTTTTCTTGCTGCCTTACAGTCAGGAAAAAAACAGTAACCATCTATATTCTATCTTCTTTTAAAGATAGTTGAATTATCCTGCGAGATCAGTTACATTAAACTTTGGCTAATCAAAATCATAGTTCCGTGTATAATTGGAAGGACTGTCTTTTAACACAATTTTTAAAATTATGTAAGCGGTCTGCTCTCGCTGCTTTAAGGGGGAGGGGCCAGAAAGGATAATTGACAAAATACTTAATGTTGTAATGGGGTTTTTTAATACCCTTTAGAAGTCTTGTCTAAGTTAGAGCAATATGGCTCTTTGCAGAACTGAACTTGTTACCAGACTCACGTTTGCTTTCCACTTTCCTGTAGTAAATTTCCAGCTGAATGGCTTGTTCTCAGTATCTTAATCCATTTGCTTTTACCAAACACTGAAAACTACCTTTGGCATCTGCTTTTTTCCCCCTCTGTTGAAAAGTTGCACTGTGTTTGTAGGATCATCTTGATTTGTTGTGAGAGAGGTGAATCTGCAGATCAGACTTGTATAAGACAAGCTTGTAATAACAAGCCTTATGCTGTTGAGGAGGTAACAGAGCTTGAATGTCTTAATTTTATTTACAGAGAGGCCGGAATGAGGGGCTGAGCAGTGGCACTCTCTCCAAGTCATCCTCTTCAGGAATGCAGAGCTGCGGAGAGGAGGAAGGCGAAGAGGGAGCAGATGCTGTACCGCTTCCTCCTCCAATGGCAATTCAGCAACACAGTCTTCTCCAGCCCGACTCGCAGGATGACAAGGTAGGCGGAGGAAGCAGGGAAGGCTTTGCATGATGAGATAACCTCTATTTGCACAAATCTTTCTTCTGTTTCCAAACGTCTCTCTAATGTACGTAATACAGCTTTATGGTAGACAGAAGTAATCATGCCACTACAGCCAACATTAAGAGGGTTTCCTGTGGAAAGTGAATGAATTAAATGCTTCTCTATTTTTCCTGCACAAGTGCAGAATTTTTTTTACTAGCAATTTAAATGTGGAAATGGGCTGCTTTGTGTGTTTGCAGACCAATTTACATCTGATTGACTGATGCCATATTTAGTGATTAGAATGTGATTATTTTATAATCATACTTTGGGTACTGAGGTTAAAATTCTATGTGCAAATAACGTTTATCTGGAGAAATTAACAGTTGTACATAACCTTTTTACATCATAGGCTGTTCACCAAGCCCTACTGTTTTGGATAACCTCAGTTTAGGGGAAAAAAAAATTCCTATGTACATGCCTTAGCAGAAAGATCTGTTCACATCAACTCTGAGGTGGGGTTTTTTTCATCTTGGGTGTTTTTAACTTCTTTTTTTTTTTTGGTGCCTAAGAAGAAGGTGTACTAAGAAGTTAATATCCAAATAAGGGTAATAATTATTGTGATTCAACCCCAATTAGCTCGCAACTAAACCCCACGCAGCCACTCACTCACTCTCCTGCCCCAGAGGGATGGGGGAGAGAGAAGAGTAAAAGTGAGAAATCTGATGGATTGAGATAAAGACAGTTTAATAGGGAAAGCAAAAGCCACGCACACAAGCAAAACAAAACAAGGAATTCATTCACTGCTTCTCATTGTCAGTCACAGGTTCAGCCATCCCCAGGAAAGCAGGGCTCCATCATGTGTAATGGTTACTTGGGAAGACAAATGCCATCACAGTGAATGACCCCCTTTCTTCTTCTTCCCCCAGCTTTATATGCTGAACATGACATCATGTGGTATGGAATGGAATATCCCTTTGGTCAGCTGGGGTCAGTTGTCCTGGCTGTGTCCCTTCCCAACTTCTTGTGCACCTCCAGCCTGCCCGCTGGTGCTCCTCTGGTGAGGAGCAGAAAAGCCTTGGCTCTGTGTAAGCACAGCTTAGCAATAACAAAAACATCCCTGTGTTATCAACACTGTTTCCAGCACAAATCCAAACCATAGCCCCGTACTAGCTACTATGAAGAAATTTAACTCTACCCCAGCGAAAACCAGCACATGATCCAGCTGGTTTTTACAAACAATAGCATGTTACAACTGAGGGTAAAAATCCAATTCTGGATGCAGGTAGCAATTGCATGAAGGAGATCTTGCTTGCATATAATCTGTTTTTCTTAAATGTTATGATATTCATACATTGAGATGGTTTATTTCAATTTTCAACCTGGATCAGATGTTTAGGGCACAAATATCAAGCCTGGAAATAGAGGTTTTTAGAATGGAAACAGTCTGGACTTGTGCAGTAAATATGCACATTACTTTTTTCTTCCCATTTTGCTGCTTAAAATTTTTAACCTTTGTAGTCTTTAGCACTGAATGTTGTTAGTGAGTTTTGTGGCTGGTTACTCACTGTTCTCAATGATGCAGATGTTATTGATAACTTTGGCTGATTTATTTATTTCTGTTCTTTTGTTCCTTTTAAAAACATTGCTTTTCAGTGGGGAATCCCACTCATTCCTGAAGCTATCATTTGTAGGAACAAAACAGCTGGCTCCCATGCTCTATGTGTATTTAATTCCTACATGTTTTCTGAGTAGAAAAAGTGTAATATAGCAGTTGGGGAGTTTAATATGTCGGGAAATATTGCTGAAACAAAAGAAGCAAAAATAGGCCAGCCTTTAGACCTGAGAGAATATTTTATCACTAGAAAACAATAATCTTGGTCTGAGGCTTAGGAATAGAATAAAAATCTATAAATTGGTCAAAATATGTTACGGTTCCTGCTGATAAGCTGCCATTTTTGCATGTCCCTTATAAAAAAATGATATGCAAGTGTTATAAAAAGTTCTCCAGAGAAAAATGGATTTTGCTTGTATAGGTCTCTTTATCCAGCAAAGCAGTTATGTGAAGGAATATCCTTGTAAGTTAGTGTCCACTCACTTTTGTATTTCTGGTGCAAGGTTAGACCCTTAACAGAGTAAGAGGCTTTGAGGAGCTTTCAGTCTCCAGCAATTTCACATTCACTTTTTAAAAGGTTAACTTGAACCCCCTGCAGTAAAAACAGGTTTTAAAGTAGCTTAAACTGCATCCTGGAAAAGACTTCCGAGAAGTCAAGATTTGGTAAAGTTAATATTATACCATATTTTTTCAAAACATATAAATAGTGCTGCTTCTGTTGTGCATTGGTTTTATGTGATATCTGTCCTACTGCATCGTGGGAGGCAAGAAAGTCCCCTCATGTGGCAGCCTGGGAGGTTGTGAGTGGCTCCCTGAAGTCCACACACCAAGACATACCACAGATTTCCAGTACCTAAAGCAAATGCTTTATTGGAACACAAGTGAGAAGCCAGAGCAAAGTTTTACCCAGCAGAAGTCAGTTGGCTCTGTTGATGGAGTTACTGATTAATGAAAGGCTTGCAAACAATTTCCCGGTTGTCTGCCTTCTGGGTGGAGTCATCCTTCACATTCCTGCCACGCTCCGTGGTTTCTTGGGTTGCTCAGCTCCCCTGGATCCCGAGGAATGTCTCCTCCTTTCCGTGACCTCAGAGGTTTGGCTTCCATCTGTGCCTCACTATGAGCATTTCTTCCTCTCAGGGCTCCTGGTCTACACACTCCATGCTGGAAACTCTCTGCTTGCTGGGTTGCTCCCTGCCTGCCCAGCCTGCTGTGGGTTCCAGCAGCATCTTATACTTGCGTGTGCTCAGTTGCTCCCTCTACCTTTCCATATTTTCTGGGTGTATTCTGTTCCCAGAGTACATCATCAGGAAGGTCAGTAGGCAGACTTCATTCATGCAGCTCCTTCTTTTTCAGATAGTATGTGATATAAGCACATGAAGTGGAAACCAACCACTCCTGAAATTTTACCAGCAGTCACACTCCATATACTCCCTTAGAGAAATAACAGAGAGAAGGGACCTTGACCAGAGTCTGATTCCAACACTGCCAGTGTTTTGTAAGGCTAAGCTGAGCTCCATAGCCAAGTGAAAACTGGCATACAAGCACAGTTTTGGAAAAGCTGGTCAACAGTCAGGTGTCAGGAGCATACAGTTGCCTAAAAGATAGGCTAGCTGTGGGATTGCTCAGGTTTTGGTGTGCATGCAAACATCACGTGCTAGGTCTTGCTGAGTTGTCTGATATCACTACATAACATAACCATTTTCTCTCCTAAGAGCTCATCTGCACAGTATGCGTTCTTCCCTTCAGTAGAATCATTGCACACTTCATGGATTTGCATTTGATGGCAGTTTGCAAGTTGTTTGCATTAATTTTTGGATAAGCGGTATTAAAGTCTCAGGATCAGTCATGCTAATATGAAACTAATTATTTTTGCTTTTTTGTTTTCTCTTTTTGTAAACTCTGATGCAGCATTATGTTGACTTATGTTCTGTCTCTGCTTTGGCTCAGTTCCCATATCTTTCCATTTAAAGTTGTCTGTATTTCCTTTGCTTACCCAACCCCTGTTTTCCTTTCCAAATAAGGCGAATACAAGACAAACTATCTAAAATCTGTATATTCTTTTTTTTTTTTTTTTTTTTTTTGTATTGACTTACAGGGAGCCTTGTTACACCCATGCTTGATTTGAGCAGAACCTCATGTGTTAAGTCATTATACGTGCCATTTCTTTGTCCAGTTCGTTGGAAACATTTGCAGGACAGCTTACCCTGTGCTACATGATGTTCACTGTGCTGTTTGTAATATGAAGTCAGGTTCATATTACACCCTGTTTCCACTTTCCAGTTATTCAGTGATAAATGTAATATGCAAACAACTCTGTTTGCACATTACTGAGGCTGAATTTAATGGCCCTCTCCCAGAATCCTTTACTGTGAACACCTTTTACCTTCAGTTGTATCTATAAGCTGGCATTTTATAGCTTGTGAGGCCAGAGATCATCTGTGCTCTACACATACCATTGGGGAAAATGGATGACACAAGGAATGGTGAGCTCAATTTCTCCTCTGGCCAATATACTCCAGCTCCTTTAGAGAAGTAAATGCCCCTGAGTTACTGGTGTATTTTTTCTTAGCTTAATGATGCTTTCTCCTTTATTTCAAGTCATCTTGGTTCCTGTTACTGTTCTGCAGTTGTTGTTTTGTTTAACAAGCAATAAAATGTTAACAAACTGTTGTCTGTTGGGTTGACGCAGGTGATTTTTATAGCTATTTATCAGGCATTATCATAGTGAGCAAGGTGAAGGATATTTCCTTGACTTCTATTGCATGTAGGAACAGGAATTTTTATCCCAGCGTTTAACTTCTGGGGGGGTTACTTAAAATTTCCAATGCCAGTTGCCCAAGTTGAAAGCAATGATCCTGGTGTTGTATTACACTGACAGTTATTGTCAGTTACTTTGTCTGACAGAGAAGTGAAGGAAATCTCTTGATCCTTGAGCAAGTACCAGACTAACTCTGGGATTCGTCTTCTTTTGTGTCATTACACAGACATCTTCTCGATTATTGGTGCGGCCAACCAGCTCCGAGACACCCAGTGCAGCAGAACTAGTCAGTGCAATTGAAGAGCTCGTCAAAAGTAAAATGGTGAGGCTGACTGGCAGATGCATGTCTTTAAAGAAGTTGTGTCTTCAAGTCGCTACTTGCTATTCAAAGAAAAGCTACATACATTTGACTTGTAAAACTTGATGCCTGTTTCAAAAGTCACTTTCTAGGATGGTGTTTTGTGTGCCCTCTTTTGTAAAAGCACTTATTGAATAGGTAAATGGTTTTGTAGAGATGCAAATAGTAATAAATGAGAGAAGAGTAACAGAAAATATATGCCCTATTAGTAGAAATTCAACACAATCTATTGTAAAAGGGAAGATTGATAGTCCGTATGTCTTTCAGGCAGCCTAGCAGTGGATATAACTTAATGATCCATGCATGCCGTCCCTGGTGGAGATGTTCTCATTTCACAGTTATAGCCAAGGGTCAGCTTCCCTTGGGTTTTGGGCCACTCGTATCATTATTGGGTTTTTACTTTTTGTACAGAAAGAAAAAAGATTACAGCTGAACCCCACCCTGGTGAAGTAAATGTGTCTTGCATTAAAGGCTGTATCACATGCAAGGAAAATGTGATACATAACTGTAGCTTAACCCAAGATAATGGGCTTGAATTAAACAAGTCCAATAAATACTTTCTAGAAGCTTGTTCATATTATTTCTCCCATGGCTTCTCCATCTGTTATGCAAACAGAAATCTGTGGAGTCCATGCAGGGGAAAAAGTATATCTGGCAGAAGAGACAAGGACTCTTTCCTAGGATCTGAACTGTCATAAAGCTCAAAAGCAGCGTTGACAGTGTAGAAGCTATTTTCTTCGCTAAGTCAATATTTTGGTTAGTTAATGTGATAAACAAAATGTCTGACAAAGAATGCCACTTCTGTTGTGTTAAAAAATGTAAGATCCAAAGAATCTCCTTTAAAAATGTCATATTTATTACTGAAAGTAACTTCCATATGCCAGAACTGAAGTATGACAAATATAATTTAATCCCTAGCAATAAGCGCACATCTGTGTAGCTTCCACCATAGAAGTATGTACATCCTGAACAGGATAGTCTGGCTTTTAGCCCTTGCTGCTCAGACCAACTGAACTGCATTCTTTTCTTGTGAAGGAAAGACTGACATATCTCAAAAGTGCTTCTATGAGATCAGGTTATCTGTCATGGAGAGCCAAGCCGCTGGCTGGTTTCCTGGAAGCTTGAGACCTCCTTTGCTGAGATACATTACAATAATTGATCTCACATAGGTTCCCATATACAGCTTCATGTAAATGTATCTTGTGAACAAAGGGGAAATAAATCATTCTTGATGTCTATCTTGAACGCTTCCTCAGGCCCTGGAGGACCGTCCAAGTTCCTTGTTGGTAGATCAAGGTGACAGCAGCAGTCCATCCTTCAACCCTTCAGATAACTCCCTTCTCTCCTCTTCATCACCCATAGATGAGATGGAAGAAAGGAAATCCAGCTCCTTAAAAAGACGACAGTAAGACCACATTTTCACTCTGTTTTTCACAATGTTTTGAAGAGACAAAGGAATTGTTTAAAAAAATGTCCATTTTGAGTTAACAGCAGAAATTGTTAGTCTGAAAGCAGGAGGACTTCTGTTAGGTGTCAAGCACGTAGTTACATTATGCAAAGAAACAATTTTTTCTCAAACATTAGTTGCAGTTTCAATTTCCTGTGATTTTTTAATCATACCTATGACTTCTGTCATGTGTCAGTCTCAGCTATTCAGGAAGATGCTGATCTGTAAATGTTCAGAGGGCTATTAGGCTTCAAAAAGCTGGTCATTCCCCTTGTTCTTTTTCACCACACTTAATTTCTTTATGTGGTAGTAAACTGTTACTATGGTACAACAAAAACATGCCTGGTTTCAAAATTATTTAAATCTGTGGATAGAAATAACACTTCATACACTTAAGAGTCTCCAGACCAGAGACATAATAGCATTTTATTTTAAACAGTACTTAAATGTTTAATTTTAATGACACATGTAAGAAAACATCTGACTTTAGATAAATAGAACCAAGTCTGTTCCAGTTCCAAAGTCAAAGCAGCATCTTGCTTAGAAAGAATGTGCATTAATTCTTCCGTTTCAGCTCTGCTTATCAAACATATGTGACTGCAAATGTGTGAAAAGTTGCCATTAATCCTCTTTAAGCATCTGTTTCATTTTTTAATGAAGTGTGTTCACCATTTTCTTTCCATTGTAGCTATGTCTTACAGGAATTAGTGGAGACAGAGCGAGATTATGTACGAGATCTGGGTTACGTAGTTGAGGTATGATGTTTTTCATTCTCTTGATTTTATTTTTTCTAAATGTTGTACTGACCGGTTGTGTAGCTTGAACCTCACTTTTTCTTTTTTCCCCCAGAACAAAACGGGAAGAAACTGAAAATGTGAATGTTTGCATTTGGAGTTTTTCTGCTTTGAGGCTTTTAATGTATTAGAAATATTGCATCAACTCTTATTCCCTTGTTTCTTCGCTGTTACTGTGCGCACCTTACTGTTCTTCTAAGGAGTATAGTTCTGTCATTTTTTTAAGATCACTGCCTGTGGCCTAATGTATCTTAGACTAGATGGTTTTATTTAGCACAGGTAAATTAAAAAAAGCATTGAGACTCAGCACATATAACAACTATCCTGGATTTTAAAGACTTGCTTCCTCTCCTGCTGCTAGTCTTCTCTTGGACTTCCTAGTTTCCGCTTCTGTAAAATAAGATAACATCACACATGTCCCTTCAATCTTCAGCTACCAACAAAGTGAATGTGGAAGAGTAGTGAGAATGAGCATGACAGTGAATTTCAGCCTAACAAGGTTCAATTCATAAACTCTGTTTTAAAGGGAGGGAAAAGAAGATTGGCGTTGTGATAGTCTTTTTACAGTATTTAAAGGGTGCATTAGAAGGCTACGAACAGATGCATTTTTGTAACTAACAAAATGATTCCTGGTAAAAATGCTAGACATCAAAACATAAACTCTGCAAACTAGTGAGACAACTATATATACACAAGAGAAGATGGGACTATAAGAAAATGTAAAAGGAACTTCATTGCAGCCAGAATGCTTGCAAATAGAATTGATGTTAAATTTTTTTGGTGTTCGGTTTGCTCATACCGCAAGTAGTAGTCCGTGCAGTGCAGTCCCGTATGCAGTGTAGCTGCTTGCTTTCTCAGCACACTTTGGTGTAGAGTTAGTGTGGATGGCTGAAATAAGTCAAATAAGAGCAAAGGAGCGCAGAAGCCAGCTTGGTGGCTCTGACATGGACTTGGTAACAGCAGTCTCTGGCAGAACATTGCAGCTGCTTCAGACAAGGAGGAGGGCTGTAGAAGTTTCCTCTATGCTTTGAGCCTGTTCAGGCAGGCTAAATTAGCTAGGGTGAATTGATCTTTCTAGCGCTGGGCGGTGTCATGTAGACAACCTCAAGCCAATTTGTGATATTTTGTGTCTCTGCTTTATGTTAAGCTATGTTACAGAACAGTTTTTTTTGTTTGTTTTTGTGTCCCAAGCAAGCTACTGTCGTGAGCAGTTTGGACAGCTTCTGGGAAAAGAGGGATTAAAAGACAGCTAACTTTTTAAAATTAAATGTTCACAGTGAATTTCTTTGGACTTGTTGCAGGGTTATATGGCACTTATGAAGGAAGATGGTGTGCCTGATGACATGAAAGGCAAAGACAAGATTGTATTTGGAAACATTCACCAGATTTATGACTGGCACAGAGAGTACGTATAAACTTGGAAACCATCTGCTGAACAGTTCTACCTAAAAAATACTAGACTGACTTTAAGAAATTAATTTTTTTTCCTGAAATATTCAGATAGAAGGTAAATACAGTTGGTCTTCTGCTTTGAGTTGTAGATACTGCATATTCAGCTTATGAATATTGGTGTAGAGATTTGCTTTAAACAAGAATGCTTGTATAGAGCAAGTAAAAATTAGATTCTCAATTGAGAATCTGTAGTATAGATAATATTATGTGCAGAAGTTTGGACATTGAGGCTTTGTTTTCAAAAATGTTTTGAAAACGAATACAGTCTAAAGAATTTGTTAGGGGTTAGCATGGCGATATGAGCACCTCAGGCATTCTGACTAGGAAGGAGAAAACTTTCAATCAATAGATGAAATTAAAGAATTCTGTTAATGAACACCAACATCTTTTTCATCTTGGCATGGATTCAATGTGTCCTTTTGGAAATCTGTATTAACATATTACACCATTAACATTGTCATTTTGGGCATACATTAATATCCAGAGCTGCTGCTAGAAGACACAAAGTGGATCTTGCAATAAGACCACTTCGCCTTGCAATTAATTACCTGTTGCTATAGTGTGTGCAATCAGAAAAAAGTACTTATTCTATTTATGTTCAGCTTCTTTTTAGGAGAGTTGGAGAAGTGCCTTGAAGATCCAGAAAAACTGGGATCCCTGTTTGTTAAGCATGTAAGTGCAAACGTCACAGTAGTGGCTGAGATTCCCCCCTCTTCACCTGGGGAAAGAATTGGGAGTGCCAGAAATTCATGGTGTTTAATTTTAGTGAAATAGAATACCCTTTATAGTTTTGCATAAGTCCCTGTTTTTCCACTTTTTCACGTATTTATTAAAAAGAATGACCATGTGATACATGTGGGTATTATAACACTTTGGAAGGGAATCAGATGATCTAGTTATCTAGAAACTAGATATCAAAATTGAGAATACATCAGATGTGCCACTAATCAGTCATTTTAGTGTCTCTATGTATAAAAATAACTTAATATCTGTTTGAGATGAGGTCTCAAGGTATTCCAAATCAGGCAAGAAAGCAGAAGGGAAACTTGCCTGCTATATATGATCATTTGCACAAGTGTGCAAAGACTGAAGACAGACTGCATTAAAGCAGATTTAATAGTTTTCAGATTTTCCCTGTGGTCTGTGTTTGAAGTCAATACTAGGGTACCAAAAGAGCATGGAACCAAATATTAATGGAACAGTAACATTGGAAGCCTAATTCCTGGACTAATGATGAGGAATAAGCTGTTTCATTTCTGAGGGATTGTTAAAAAAACAGGCACAGGGAGAGGGGAGAACTCTGGCACCGGTAAAATGGTAAATAGCTGGAGAAAATAGCTCTCCCTGCTTTTGATTGTTGTTTTACTTTCTCCTGGTGTATTTGCAACTGAGTTGTCTTTGAAAGGCGCCCTTACCACTCCAGATGGAAAGACAAGCTGTGATGCTATTACATCCTTTAGCAAAACCCTGACTATCAGCTAGAACACGACAATTCAGTTCCTGCTCTTAATCCATGTTCTGTGTCCTTTTCAGTCTCCATCTTGCTTCTTCCTTTTTTCCTTTCCATTTGTCTTTCACTGGCCAGTACTCCAAAAGTATCTGAGCACCAAAGCCTCTTTAACAGCAAACCAATCCTAGCAAAATAACAAGAAAGATTTTAGAGTAAGTAATAGACACATGTGACATGTCTGTGTTTCTTAACCAGTAAGGTTAGTAATCAAGAATTAATCTTAAAAGCTGAAGTTATGCTCTCTCTCTTTTTCTTTGTTGCTTTGGTGTTAAAATCACATGCACAAAATATAGAATCAGAGTTAAAAAATGCTAATGCCACCATTTCTAGGCTGTGTTAGCTATGTCCCCACTCAAACTCCAATAGGACAGCTAATACTAAATACAAGACTTGAGAGGTTTCTCCTGACTACTCTGTACAGCTAAACAGGAGGGGGTCATTATTCTAATATATTGGAATAATAATCACATTATTAAAATAAATAAAAAATATTCTATTTCAAGTGCTCCATCCACTGCTCTTGCTAGAAGAAAACGATTTTCATACTTAATTTTATTGTGGGACCTGCTGAGCTGTTGTCTCTAAACACCTGTTGTTCACAAGTATTTGTAACTGTGGCAATTTTTTCACTTGTGTTGCCTTTCTAAAATCATCATGATATTCCCAAATATATGTGTTTTAAATCTGTAATTTCTGCATGTGTAGCTGGTGCTTCTCCTCAAAAGGACCTTTTTAAGTTCATGCTTCTGAACAGCTGTACTTCTTAAAATAATACTCCATTTCAATCTGGCATGTTTTTTGTTCTTGATGATAATGTATCATTCTGTATCTTTGTTCCTTTAGGAGAGAAGGTTGCACATGTACATAGTTTACTGCCAAAACAAACCAAAGTCTGAGCACATTGTCTCAGAATACATTGATACGTTTTTTGAGGTAAGTTCCTGAGAGAGAGCATATGCGAGGTGAAGGGTGTGTACAAATCATAAGTGTTACCAGATCTGTTGACCGAAACAGAAATAACCAGAAAAAAAAAAAAGGCAGTGCAAATTGTTGTTACTGTTTTAAATTATAATTGCTTGCCATTTCTGTTCTGATTTCTTAAGTCCAATACAGATGGGTTCATCTCTACAGGAAGAAAATAAAGTTTAGGTAGAATATATTTATCAGTGGAGTCTCATCTTTACAAGCCCTAGCACAGGCAGTTAATGGTGGCAGTTTTGGATAAGCAAAGATCACTGTCAAAAATAGACTATAAAAACCCTGTGATTGAAAAATTACATTTCACCATACAGTCTTTTCAAAAAAGATATAGAAGATGCTTGGAAAGGGGAATACTTTGGAAACAAAGCTGATACAGGTAAGGGGAAAGACTCCATCTTTTGCTGTCTGAAGATTAGATTCTGCTCTGACTTCTGCCAGTTCCTTCTGTTAGCCATTAATAGTGATATATCCTGCTGTGTTTCTAGCTCAACAAAACAAAGTTGTTTCTAACTGAACAAATAAAATATGTTTGTTTTGCAACCTTCAGGATCTAAAGCAACGCCTGGGCCACAGACTTCAGCTCACAGACTTGCTAATAAAACCTGTGCAGAGAATTATGAAATACCAGCTGTTACTAAAGGTAAAGTGATGTTGAGATGAATGATTTAATATATGTGTTAACAGATATGCTTTGTTTTTTAAATATTGCTGATGCTTTTCCACCTTCCTCCAGAACCCAGATTTGTAAGCAATGTCATATAATTATTTTCTGAGCATGTTTAGATATAAAAAAATGCAGTAGGGCATTGCGCAGAATTTTGCTTTTTCTTTTTAACTGTTAAAAGACCAATGACCTCAAGCCAGTGACATGGAAATATTTAGAATTTGCAGCAATGTTGTATGAAGGGGGGAGGGGGATCTTCCAACTGTTTTCAGATGTAATGTGATACGAGTTGTTGGGTCTCATCCCAACTTTTCCATCTACTTCTGCAACCATTTTAATGTCATGTAAATGCTTACTGAAGGGCAACCCTGTGTATCACAGAGGTCATTGCCTTAATAGATGTTCTTGTATGAGATAAATCAAAACAGTGAATAAATCTTAAAAACTAAGAGGGGGAAAGCACTGCAGCAAGAAGCTTTAAAAAGAAAATTTTTCTTTGTGTCTTCTGCAGTCTGTCATTCTCTGACAGAAGAGAGCAAATTCAGATTTTCTAAGATTTCTCTCTGCTGATTAATGAGAAAATATACTCATATTGATGTTTGTTTGTTTGTTTTTCCTTTTTCAGGACTTCCTCAAGTATTCTAAAAAAGCTAATCTTGACACAACAGAACTAGAGGTACTTTTGACACATTTTCTGTTAGTAATTTGAATGCTCTTTGAACTTCTCTTGACAGTCACTTTCCTTTTTGATCTTCTTGAGAATGTGTTTATAAGTGTTTACTTTTCACATTTCTGTTCTAAAGCAACCATAGCAAATGAAACAATTTTATGCTGCTAACTCATTTGGAAAATAAAATTTTGACTTTTTATTTGTCTTGAACAGAGAGCTGTAGAGGTCATGTGTATAGTACCAAAACGGTGTAATGACATGATGAATGTGGGCCGCCTGCAAGGATTTGATGTAAGTTGGCTGGGATTTTGCTTTGAGTTCTTGTCAGGTTCTCCAGAAATTAACCATTAATGTTGTTGGGAGAAGTGAAGTAGGGTGCTCCCTCAGTATCTGGTTAGCTGGGGCAAAAAGCGGTGAGCAAAATTCAAGTCTGAGCCCTGCCAAGGACCTTTTCCTGGGAAACTTTACCTGTTGTGTCAGTCACACTAGGTAAGTCCCTCTGCAAAATCTAGCATTACAGTTCCCTTGTTGACTAATGACTTGAAAAATAGTGAAGTAATCAGTTACCAGCAAGCAATGTAATGGTAATTCATTCAGTAATGTAGAAAAAGGTGGAGTTACTAAGGTCAGTAAAGCACCTGAGACAACTATAGCCCTTCTCCTTGTTTTGCTAAGTCTAGAAGAGATGGAAATTAGCTATGAAAGCAGTATGCGTCAGCCAGACCATGGTCACATGTTCTAGCTTCAAAGCCCTTTCTGCTCTGTGATGCAAGTATAAACTTGAATTCTTCCCCTTTTTGGCACCCTGGAAGACATTGTAAGAATATAGGAGTTACTGTGGGAGTTGTTGAGAAAAGAGAGATGAAAGCCTTAGTGTTATAAGCCTCCAACTGCAGTTTGAATTGGAAAGGGTAGAGTGGTGAAGTGGATTGGTTTTTTTTCCTTGATGATGTTTGGTTTTTGACAAAGGGCACAAGAATATCTTGTGGTAGGAGGATCAATGAATATATAATGGTCAGTAACACTCAAGAAATTGGGAAATGTACAAAGCTATTTTAGCATGAGCATCTGCTCAAAAGGGTTGATTGGGGAAAGAAATTAAGAACTGCACTAAGTGTGTTTCTGCTTGCCTCTGTGTTTAGGGTAAAATTGTAGCCCAGGGTAAGCTCCTGCTCCAGGACACATTCTTGGTTACAGACCAGGACACGGGACTTCTACCACGCTGCAAGGAGAGACGGGTCTTCCTGTTTGAGCAGATTGTCATTTTCAGTGAGCTGCTAGATAAAAAGAAAGGTTTCTCCATGCCCGGATTCTTGTTTAAAAACAGTATCAAGGTAACTGTTGTGTGTGAGTCTTTGCATCCCCTGCACAAACTATGCTAAGGTAACACTTTCTGATTTAGTGAGACGTCACTAGTGACATCTAGATGTGCAATCATAAAGCACAGGGAGGTGTCAGTCATTTCTTGAAATTATTTCCTACTGAATTTGTCCTCACTCTAATGATAAATTGAAGTCTTAGAATACTCTGATGCTTCCCAGGTGAAGCGTATCAAAACAGGTGTTCCTGTACAAAGCTGGACAAGCATTCACAAAGTTTAGTCTTCAGCTCCAAGCTGTATGTACACCACATTGCAAAGTCATCGCAAATAAAGATAACTCTTTACATATTCCTTCTTTTGAGTTTAGGCTGAAATCAGTCCAGATGTGTAGGTAACATTTATAAGTAGTGTCACCTTTTTGGACATGTCAGCTCTTCCTCAAACAAAAAGTGATTACTCCCCTTTCAAGCTTTCACTGAAACAAAAACTGATTATACTAGGGCCCACCAGGCCTCCTCATGAAGCGTTTTGGGTGGACCGTGCTCCTCTTAATTCACCTCGGTGCTATTCCTGCCAGCTGAGCGCCCTGTTTAAGTGCTGGCTGAACAGCCTGTTCCAAGGCGTTGCCGTATGTGCAGCAGAAACCTTTGGCATGGGCCGGTGGTAAAGCTCCATAGCAAGGTCAGCATTTTAAATACCACATAGGGAGAGAGAAGGACAGTGGAGAACATTGGGCCATAGTGACCAGCTGGAGATTGTTCAGGCATAGTGTTTCAGTAAGATATACACTAACCTTTAGTTTAATGTAATTCTTCATTTCATGATATTATTTTACTGAAGGAAAAGAGTGGTCACCATTCGAAGATCTGACTCTGAGCTCTGAAGTAAGATGTTGTAGAGGTATGTTTCTCATAAATTACATGAAGTAAGTTCTCTTTTTCTCCCATGAAGGTGAGTTGCCTTTCCCTGGAGGAAAATGTGGACAGCGATCCATGTAAATTTGCACTAACATCAAGAACGGGCGATGTCACGGAGACCTTTATTTTGCATTCTGCTAGTCCAGGAGTCCGCCAGTTATGGATCCATGAAATTAACCAAATTTTGGAAAACCAGCGCAACTTTTTAAATGGTAAATGATTTCTTTTCACTGCAAGTTCATAATTGAACGACTTTTCTCTCATCTGTTGTTTCTTGGCTTTGGAATGTTTCGCAAGTTTCCTGTTTCCTGAGCTAATACAGAACAGTTGGGGGATATGTGCCACATTTCTGCTTCAGAACAGATGCTAGCATTTATTATAAGAGTGGTAGTCTGCATTTACATGGTGTTCTCTTGGTGAAATTTTCCAAATGTTTTGTAGGAGTGAGTCAAGATTGGCACCATCCATTAAGGTAGAGAGCTTGTGTATCCCTTTTAAGCAAATGCAAGCCTTTAAAGGCTAAAGCCAAGTGGAATTTTAAGCATCTAGTCAGAATGTTTTGTTTGTGTTATTTTGGTGTCCATTGTTGTGTCATACTGTGGCAACAACATTCAGATTCTGCAGAAGAAAAGTAGAAGACAATCGTGTCTGCTGTGATACCAGAAGTTTCTTGCTGTATTTTTGTATCCATGAGTTGTTGCCGCAGTGTAAATTTTTTTAAAGGGTTGTAATGGATGGAACAACAAGCTGAGAATTTGGAGTCAAACCTGTTTTTTCCCAGCTTAGCTGCTGACTGACAGTGTGATCCTAGAGGAAAACATTTCTCCCTGGTTTCAGATTTTTCATCTTTAAAAGAACAGGTCATGAAGGTGTGATATAGAAAAGTGACATGAGGTCTATGGCATGACCAGCATTGCTAAGGGAATTTGTCTTGTTTGAACAGCACTCCCATTCTGCCGGTAAACATGTCTGTTTTAAACTGTTCCTGTTCCCTTTCCTGCCCTCCTCTCCCTGATCGCGTCCCCTCCTGCCCCCACTGCAGCCTTGACGTCCCCAATCGAGTACCAGAGGAACCACAGCAGTGGTGGAGGTGGCGGCGGCAGCAGCAGCGCTAACAGCAGCGGCCCCAGCAGCTGTAGTGGTGTCCCCAGCTCCAGCCGTAGCCGGCCATCCCGGATCCCCCAGCCTGTCAGACACCATTCCCCAGTCCTGGTCTCCTCTGCAGCCTCGGCCCAAGCAGAGGCAGACAAGATGTCAGGTATGTCCATTCACAATCTCTCCCTGCCACACTACAACACCTCCTTAGAAACTGGCCCGAGCCAGCCAGACAGGCACCCTCCCCATGCAGAACCGGATGGTCCTCAGAGAGAAGCTGAGCAGATTCCCAAGATGAAAGTTATTGAAAGTCCCAGGAAGACAGCGGGAAACATTTCTGGCTCATCTGATGGAGGCCAGAAAGACTTACGTGGAAGCTCAGAGGACAGTCGATCAAGAAACAGCATAGGATCACTGACGCTTGGGAAGCCAAGGCCAGGAGCCATCTCACCAATGAACTCTCCTCTCTCCACGACTTTCCCTTCTCCTTTTGGCAAAGAAACCTTTCCACCCAGCAGCCCCCTGCAGAAGGGCTCCTTTTGGAGCTCCATCCCAGCATCCCCTGCCAGCCGCCCTGGCTCCTTCACTTTCCCTGGGGACAATGACTCCCTCCAGCGACAGGTTCACCGCCACTCTTCACACAGCAAGGACACAGACCGCATGAGCACATGCTCCTCGACCAGCGAGCAGTCAGTTCACTCCACCCAGAGTAATGGGGTAAGAGCGGAGCACCTCTGTCCTGCGAGCTCTTCTAAAACCTTCCCATGCTTTCTGTGCGTTACCATCACTCTCCGTACTAACTTCTGGCTCTCCAGTGCTGTACTGCTCTGAAATAATCAACTCTTTGAATATCTTCTGCACATTAAAAGAACAAAATTGTCTGCCTCTCTGTGTATGTATACATACAAATGTGGGTATGTACACAGACACGAAAGCGACTGCTAACAATAGATGCAATTTCTGCCTCTGCTGAAAGCATAGATCACTAGGCTGATACTTTACTAACTTGCTCTCCTTGCTTTCTTCGTCTCTAATTTGAAGGCACATAATTAACATGCTGAAGCGTGGCAGCCAGAGCACCTTGGGGTATGCATTGCGGCCAGCACTTAAATCTGACTTCAGGATTTTGGCAGATTGCCTTGGGGCTTTTCTCCTTTTCACGCACAAATCCGCCACCATTGTCCTGTTGAGTTTTAACTTCGTGGAGACATTTTACAGTATGTTCCCTGGGCTGCTTGGTTTTAGTTTTCATAAATTTACTTCACACTCCCCTTCTCAGCCTTAGTTGATGTACAACATTCTAAGTCCTGTGTCAGATCAAGGAAGCTTCCTGCAATCCACTCAGAGTAGGCCAACAAAACACAGCTAAAATAATCCTGCTACTACTACAACCAAAACAAATAGTGGCTCCACTTGTTTTTTCTGCATTGTGAGAAGAACTGGTTTAGGGCATCTGGAGTTTCAACCTTTTAGTATGCACTTGGTGTGTTTGTGCGGAAAGCTGGGGTGTCAACAGAATCCACAGTCTCTGTAATAACGTCTGCCAGGAAACGCAACACAGCAATCACAGGGGCAAGTGCAACTATAAAGCAAAACTTTCAAGGCACTTGTCATGGATGGGGTAGGCAGGCTATGGTGTGCCTTTCTCTTTAAACTCACGTTTGATTGTTCTCTCACTAAGTGTTGTGTTCAGGAATGTTTGTTTTTCCACTCTCTCACAAATAGTATGCAATACCAATTTTGCAAATCTCTTAACTTGCTGGACCTTTTGTAAATGCATGCATTTCTCTGTAGAACTGTTTAACACACAGAGCTTTCTTGACTTCTTAGTTCTTACACTTACTTTTATAATAGCTTCAGAAAAAAGCAATTATGCTTTGCATGTACCGTATATTTTATCCTGATCTTCTTTCAGCTTTTGATTTGGTTTAGCTCTGTCTTGTGTTCATGTTCAGTCTAGTAAAATGTGATGATATTATAATATCTGGGGTAACTTGAGTATTTTGCAATTACTGCACAGTATGGGTATCAAGATGGTGGTGCAGAGAAGACTTGCATAGTATTAATTGATGTTCCATTTTAAAAAAAGAGAGAGGGAGAGACAGGATGGTACTGAGTTTTTAAAACATTTTAATTTGATACAATCTCAGCAAAGGCACCAGTGCTTGTTTTTATCTTACTTTAAAACAGAATATCTGAATGCACGCCTTCTGCTTCACAGCTATGTTTCTTTTGGTTTGGTGATTAAGATAGGTCATAATTCTTCATTTATAACCTCATTTCCACACCATGCTTTAGTAGGATTTCATACCACATTCAGCAGGCCGGGGAAAATGGGTTCTGAGGTTTTATTTTGACTTAACCATTTGTGTGTGTGTATTTACACATGGTTAAGGTTGGTTGCTTAGGATAAGTAACTTCTAAGAAGAAGAAAAAGGAACTGGTTTTGCTAGTATTTCAGGAATATGGGAGGAATTTTTTTATATTTTGGTTGCAAATAGTCCTCTAGCCCCATAATTGAGGTCAATGATGACCAACAGAACTTGCAGTAGAAAAAAATTAACTGTGCAAGAATAATGACCTCCTTGCAAGGCAAAAGAAAAGGCTGTCTTTCTGTGGTGAGAATAAATTCAGATATAAACACATTCAGAAGAACATTTGACATTTAGTAGTTACCACACATTTGCTAAACAGATTTATCTGTCTTTTTTGAAAAGAAATTTCCAGAATTTAGTGTGACCCTTCAAGACTTAACTATTAAAAAGAAATGTTATGTTACAGGAAGGTCAGTACTACAGCTACACAAATTCTGCTGCATGCTAAGTCTAAAAGAATGAGTTTGAACAAAAGCAGCTTTCTCTGAATAGAGTTGTAGCTGAAAGAATCTAGCAAGTTGTAATCTTAATTTAAACAATGACTGAAAATGAGACTGGGTTTTTGGTTCTACTGTTCCCAGTTTGCCTGAGTCATGGAAGAGGCTTGCTAACACAAAAGATCATGCAGGAAGTCCTCTAAGCCAGACAAAATGAGTTCTTTCACTGGAAATACAGGATCTGGAATTGACATAAATACCCCTTAGTAGAAATACAATTAAAGATGAGATCTCTCTCTCTGTGGTAGCATTTGCTTCATCATCCTAATAAGTGAAAAAAGACAGGATGGACTTGAATCACCCAGTTGAATAAAATAGTCCAGCTAGAATAAAATGTACAGACTCACTGGAAACCCAGGCATCAATGTGCTGAACATGCTATGAATGAGTATTCTGAGACTGTTGCTTTCCAAATGTCTTGGTTTCTCAGCCAAAGCATGTGAGCCAAAGCTCATGGGGAAGCACAGGCACTGAGAGATGGAGCGTTGTTTTCAAGGCCATTAGCAGATTGGAAGAGAACTTGGTTTTCAGGGCTCCCAGTGTACCATGCTGTCCACTGACCCCTGCTGCATCACCTCAACCCTGAGGGGAGAAATATTTGAGAGTTTTGAGAATCCTGTTTTTAATCCTATGTGCCAAGCTTTCCACTCACTACTAGCACATACATGATGCTAATATGTGGTTATGCTATGTAAGTGATAGTAGTCTCCAGCTACATCCGGGTACTGATATCCTTCTTCAACTCAGCTACTACTAGGCAATAGTGAGCCTTCATTAGTAGTGACCTGAAACAGTTTGAGGTAAGAACAAAAACAAAAGACAGGTGCACACACACATACATATCTCATGCCACGTCATTAATAGGTCATCCACTTTGGTTTTAACTTCTTTCAAAAAGAAAATAACTTCAGGGAATAGGTCCTAGGAAAGACTAGATGTGGTTTTTGTTGTTGGAATTTCCAGTGTTTATGAGGTAATGATTATGATTTTGAAACTGCACCTATAAGACCATGAAAAACTGTCTTACATGCTGTACTATTGTTTTGTTGCCTGATAAAGATGTGAGGTTCGGTGTCTGAGCTTGAAAGGAAGAGATCTATGTATCTCAGATCTATGTATAAACTGACTCTTGGTTAAAGGAAGTAATCTTGAGTAAAAGCAACTGCAGCAGCTGTATGTGAAGATATTCAAAGTTCAAATTAATTTGCACAAGATAAATAGACGCAGGCAGCTTTAAAAGAGAAATCACAGCTCTTTTCTTTGACTACAGCTTAAGTTATGTGGACTACACAGGTAATGTAGCAGGCCAAGAACAGCCTGTCTTCTCCATGAACTTTGAACTTGATTCTTTTTTTCCCCCCTCTTCTTTCTTTCTGCTTCCAATTGACACTTGCAGAGTGAAAGTAGCAGCAGTAGCAATATCTCCACCATGCTGGTGACACACGATTACACGGCAGTGAAGGAGGATGAGATAAATGTCTACCAAGGAGAGGTCGTGCAGATTCTAGCCAGCAACCAACAGAACATGTTTTTGGTGTTCAGAGCCGCCACTGATCAGTGCCCCGCAGCCGAGGGCTGGATTCCCGGCTATGTCTTGGGGCATACCAGTGCAGTCATCATTGACAACCCTGATGGAACCATCAAGTGAGTGCCTGGGTGTGTGGAGAAGGGGAGGGAGAAGAAAAGCTTCCCATTTAGACAAGGCTTTGAACTTTTTAAATCAAAAGTTGATGTGATCTTTGAGAAATAAATGAACATCAAGCAGAATGAGTGCTTGAGAGATCCCTTAGCAAACTTCACACTACAGGCTAGTAAGAAAGGGCCCGGAAGCACATGATCTTTATCATGTAGTAGTAGAAAAAGCTGCAGTAGTGCAGTCTTCTGGGAAAAGATGATGAAAGAATACATGATCTAAGAGCAGCAATTTTTTCTGGTTTGTTTAATAGAATTAGTTACTAGGGTAGACACCTTTGTTTAGGAAGACAGTCAGGGAATACTTGTTCCAAATGAAATGAATTTGAGAGTTCCTAGATCTCTGCTTTGAGCTACGAACTTATTGAAAATGACAGGTGGTGCTAGAAAGATCTCTCTCAAATCTGCAATGGAAGAAATTATATCAAAGTTCTTAGCACTAAAGTTTTAAATAAAGCTGTATTTGATAGGGATTTCATATTGATCATTGCTCAGTTTGATTGACAGTTTGTATTTAGTATGGAAAGCTTACCATTTGAGCAAGAAAAGTATTTCAAGAAATACTGAACTACAGACTAATCTGTTACTAGCTTGCTTACAATTTTAACTATGGGTTGCATGTATTATGGAATAATGAGTTATTTCAGTATACTTTAATACAGTGACATAACATTTAGACCTACTTTTCCAATTCCGTTTGAAACTAGAGAGTATAACACATAAACTGGAGTTGAAAAATTTCATCCAAGTTTAATATTCTGTGTTCAGGAAGTCAACGTCTTGGCACACAGCACTCCGTTTAAGGAAGAAATCTGAGAAAAAAGATAAAGACGGCAAAAGGGAAGGCAAGCTAGAAAATGGTTACCGCAAATCCCGAGAAGGACTTGCCAACAAGGTTTCTGTAAAGGTAAATGTTACAAAGATGTGGTAGTTTCCAAACGAAGTTGTGTTGAGATATCTTCAAGAGTAGCTTCTGTCAGAATTTCACGTGAAGGAATTGGAGGCAACAGTGGTTTGAAGATGGGAAGATAGAATCTTTGAGCCTGCAAGCATGATATAGCAGGATACTGCAGAAAGAATAGAGCATGCAGAAATTCTGGTATTCAGATGTTTCTTGGATCTTTGTGGGTACAGTAACTTCGGCCCATCACTGTGCTTTGTTTTCTACCATTCTTTAAGTTCTTATAAGGTTACCAGGACATTAATTCTTTAATTTCTTCTTTCCAGCTTCTCAACCCCAATTACATTTATGATGGTAAGTTGCTTTAATTTTTAAAAGTTGTAGTAAATATAATTTGATTAAAACATTATTTACTTTGTTTAAATTTGCTTGATACAAATTATGCAGGGAACTGAGTGTTTTTTATCAAATTGTATATAGGCTTTTTTTGGATAAGGGAGACAGTTAATGCAATTAACTCATACTTATTTTTTTAAGATGCAAGGAACACATTTTTGGTCACAAGTCCAAAACAACGTAATATACGAGGACCATATGCCGTGTTATGTATGGAGACTGTATGGAAGTTGGGCCTTGCTGAATTTGCAAAATAACAAGGCCAGGAGCTGGAGCTGCTTCGTTTTTTACCTTGCCGCCTAGGAAACATTCAGGATCTCTCCAGTGCAGAGGCTGATCAGGACAAAGATAGCGGTCCTCTGGAGTTAGAGCCAAACTGGGTTTTTATGTTAATACAGAGAGCCAAACTTCTTGAGTTTCTCCTGTGAAAAAGGGAAACCACTACCATGCCTCAGTGGATGAGTGAGGTGTTTTGTGTTCTCTTTTGTAAGCTTAGCTGGATATAAAGATAGCCTAGCTGAGCACATCCTTAAGTACTTTTCACTCTAGGGTTTCCTCAGCTTGCCATACACAGGGTGTTTGAATCACCATGGTAGGCTTTGGGGTTATCCATGCCATAGCAGTAGCGTAGTGTCCAAGTTCATATGGAGAACATTTCACTCTCCATGCAGAACCCCCACAAGTGGCTTAACCATGGGTATGCTCCAAGGGTAGAGGGATAGATACACCTTAGAAATTTAAAATACTGTACTACTTTGTCTAATAAAAATGAGAGAGTACAAGGAATAGAAAAACAAATTTATTAACTTCATTTGACCTAATGCCATTAATTTTATTTTTCCAGTTCCCCCAGAGTTTATAATACCATTGAGTGAGGTAACATGTGAGACAGGAGAGACCATCGTGCTTAGGTGTAAAGTCTGTGGTCGCCCCAAGGCTTCAGTTACTTGGAAGGGTCCTGATCATAACACACTGAGCAATGACGGTCATCACAGCATTTCGTACAGGTACAGTAATTCGTGTGATGTTCAACAGGAACCATTGAAGCTGTTCTATTTTCTATTTGCATCCTTGGTTCAGGATAGCTTTTGGCTTTGAGGCATAAAGATACGGTTGCCCTCAGAAATATTTCGCAGCTGAGATTTTCTGGAAATGTTGTGTAACTTCTGTGTATGGTTGGCATACCCAAATGTCACATTCTCTTGATTTTTAAAAACAAAAGAAAAATCAGCTGATATTTCTGATTAGCTATCACAGAAGCCATTGTGGTTCTGTCACACTGACCTACTGCTTGAACCAGAACAGTATGCTGTCACATGCCAGTCCTGTGAAATGCCATGCTGCCAAACCTTTCTTTCCATTAGTAGCATGCCATCATTTTTGAGGAAGATGACTGCTTTCAGATCACACTACAGTATTTTGCAGAGGAAAGCTTCTGGCTGCTACTGACGTGGCAATGTCAGTGTCTTCATTGTTGAAGCACGGAAATTAACATTTTTGTCTGGTTTTGGCTTTGCTATGCTAGAACTTAACAGACTAACTGGTAACTCAAACTCCTGATTAACAAGAGAAATTGCTGTATTTTGGGCTGTGAAACTGCGTGTTAGAAAAGTTGGGGTTTTTTTCTTTTATATCCAAAAAGTGTTGATAAATGAGTAACTTCAGTGTGAATAAATGTAAAATGAAGGGATTTTTTGTGAAAACTTTCTCATTAATAGATGGAAGAGTATGTCATCTTAGAGGTGTGTGGTTTAGCCTAGCTTCCCTGCAAACTTGATGGCATGTTGTACTGCCTTTCTCTGTCTTTTTTTTTTACCTCCTGCTACTTTTTCCTTTTCACTGGGTATAATTTTTTTTATGGGGAGACAAAGGCATTGTGGCAGCTTTGCTACTGCATCCAGTAAGAGTTAGATTCGCTAGGTTTAATTCACTGTGATTCATTACTGTTACAGAATTATATCCAGTAAGTCATGTTGGCTGCAGCCGGCAGATTTTTTAGAAACGGAATTCATGAAATGTTCTTTGAGCTGGGGAGCGGGGGTCATCTTCCTGTGTTCCTAAAATTTACATTCTTTTTTTTTTCACTGAAATTGTGTGCTGAAGACCATGGCAAATAGTGTTGGGTTCAGTCAGTCAAATGACTTGCAGTAACTGGGATGAATCCAAAGGAAAGCTATAAGAATGATAGAAAATCTTGAAAATATGCCTTATTGTGAAAACAATACAATGTTAGGGTTGTTTTGAGCCTAAAGGTGAAAAGTGTAGGGAAGAGTTGCCAAGTGTTTACATTTGTAAGAGACTTTTGCAAATAAAGTTGTCTGCTCTTCATGTCCATGTCAAATGGTCAAAAAAGCACTAGGAAATAATTGCTCAGAGGAAGATTTAAGTAGGCATTTAAAGACAAACCATCAAACAAAAAGGGTGGTTGAGCAGTGAGAAAGATTAAGGAAGAGTCTGCAGAATCTGTCTGCTGTGGTCTCACATAGCTTATTGCTGGTTTTCCCCTGGAGAAGCATTCTCCCAGATATTCTGAGGTCTCCAAAGTCGTGATGAAGTGCAACTTCTGTATTAAAGGAGGAGCCATCTTTTACAAGGGATGAATGCTCTGCATGTGCAAATGTTAGGTCAGCTTCTATATGCTGGGAGTCAGAGATGGAAACTAACCTTTCAGAAAGAAGAGTGATGGATGGTTGTCTCTATATGGCTTCTTATGATTTGAGGGAAGTAGAGGAAGCAGGAAGAGACAGGAGAAGCATTTGTTTTTCAGACAAAATGGAGCCTGGGACATGCTGAGACAGAGCGTCAGTGAGGATGTATTTGTAACAGTCTGTAGGCTATTCCAAGATTCTTGATGACACAAAGTACTCAGATTCTGGTAGAAGCTTCTGAAATGGCAGAGACAGAGTTAGTAATGTTTGTCCAGAGAGAGATAGGGGCTGGAAAATAAGAAAAATTAACAGTGTCAATCTAAATTTGTCTATAGCTTAGGGTCTGTAAAATGAATATAAAGTTAACAGATGCCGTTGTGTTTCCCAGTGACTTAGGAGAGGCTTCACTGAAAATCATTGGCGTCACTGCAGAAGACGATGGTATCTATACATGTATAGCTGCAAACGATATGGGTTCGGTTTCATCTTCTGCCAGTCTACGAGTTTTAGGTAGGCCTGCGTCTTGGTTTTTTTTAATCTCTGGGGGGTGTTTAAGTCTGGTACTCATAGTACAGGAAGAAGAAAACCCCAGCTCTTGGGCATCTCTCTGTTAAAGGAATATTATAACAAACCTTTTTACATGTGATACATTGCTTGTTTCAGAAGCAATAGAAGCATTTTTAGGATATAACTATTTAGAGATTCATACAGACAAGATGCCTACAAGATTTCCTGGAAAATAGAGCTTTTTTTTTCTTTCAGGTAGATGATAACACTGTTTTTTTTCCTCAGTGGCAGGTGTATTGTTGATAATGAGACATAATGTAAGATACCTATCCTTTTGCTGTTTCTTCCAACTTGCTAAGGTTACTCATTCTTGTACAGACAGTTCCCGCTTCACCTGAATTGGTTCCACTATAGAATTTGCATTGGCCCTGCTGCTTTGGTGTGTAATCCAGTTTGCCGTGCTGCCACCCTGTGTCTTAATGGGGATTAACAGGATGGGGTGATTCCACTGATAGTATCTCAGCCAAAGAATCTTTCTCATCAGGGGAGTAAAAAGCTCTTGATGGCCAAGAGTCAGTGTGAAACTCTGTGCTTTAAGGAGCTAGTGCAACGACTGTCCTTCCTACACCAGTACAGAAGCCCAAAACTGTGATTAGGCCAGAATCGAAGTCATAGAAGTCTTGCAGGCTAAACTACCATCTTTCAGACACAGTCTTTGGTCTTACTGATCTTAGTTACTCTGCAACTAGACTCAGAAAGATAGGTAGCTGTATTTTGCTGGCCCTTCTACTCAGCTCTACCAATACTTGTACAAAGAAGCACTGGCCCCAGTTATGGGGACATCCCACCCTTCATTTCCCCAGTCCATAAGAGCAAAATCGAAGCTCCAAGGCTGTAGCACAAAGTAGGGTTTCAAGATCAAACTATGAAGTCTTCTTCAGTCCTTCAGACTTGAAGAACTTGCCATTTGATTGTAGTCAATTCTTGTGCATTATGTTTTGCAAAGAGTAAGTAATACTCTGCCTTTTGTTGCTGTAGTAGTCCTTATATACCATGAATGAATTAGTTGATTACAGAAGTAATTTTCTTTCTGAGCTGCAAGAGGATGATCAAAATGAGGCCATGAGTTGCTTTTCAATATGGACATACTCAGTTTCGAAAGAAAGATGATAGGGCCCAGTCTGACTGAGGCAGATTCTTCCTGAAATCTATTACCAAACTGAATATGAAGTCCAAATATTTCTCCTTCTGCAAACATCTGAAACAATATGTTGGTTATAATGACAATGAGTTAGTTCTGAGGAGGATCTGAGTTTCTTGAATCTTGACTACACTTGTTCTCCTTTTTTATAGGTCCTGGAAGTGATGGGATCATGGTAATCTGGAAAGACAACTTTGATTCCATCTACAGTGAAGTGGCTGAGCTTGGCAGGTGTGTTCTGTATGCTGATCTCCAAAGCTGTCTATGTCAAAATGTTAACTTCTCTTTCAAAAAAAAAAAAAAAAAAAGAAATTCTCTCTGAATAATACTTCTCATGTGAGCCTAAAAGACCAGAAATACATTGGATTAAATAGAAATGAGGAAGCAAAAGTTTTACTAGCGCTAGATGGCACTGCATAAAAAGAAAGTATTTAGGCTGAAGTGGTGTCATAGATTAAGGGATTAGGTTTTTGTTTGTTTTGGTTTTTTAAGCATGCCTTACAGTGACTGATGCTGCTTCTGTAGTGAAGCTTTTCTAAGCCTTTTTAATTCGTGTATGAAAATTACAGACAGAAAAAGTCTGAAAATGAGCCAAATAAGTCACGTAGAATATACATTTGTCCAATTTAATAATGACCTTTGAAAAGCTGGTTACTACTCAGACTTGAGGTCACTGCAAATGTGATGAAACAGATCTCTTATCAGGAGATTATTATTTATACTGACACATTTCGTAGACGATGCATGCACTGAAAACTGGTTTATGTCCAGAAACCGCTCTGTGACGGTAGCTTATTAGAGATTTAAAATTAGATCTCTCTGAGGATACCTTTCAAGGTAAAAATATGTCCTTAATGCATCTTTTGGTTAATTCTTTCCTTTCAATATTGTATTCCAGGGGCAGATTTTCTGTCGTTAAGAAGTGTGACCAGAAGGGAACCAAGCGAGCAGTAGCCACTAAGTTTGTGAATAAGAAGTTGATGAAGCGAGACCAGGTTACCCATGAACTTGGAGTCATGCAGAATCTCCAGCATCCCCAGCTCATTGGCCTTCTCGATACCTTTGAGACCTCCACCAGCTACATACTAGTGTTAGAAATGTGTGTGGACTCTACCATTATCTGTAAAATGCAACCTCTAAGCTGACTTGCTGGGGCATTTGTAGTGGTTTATGTATAAGGAACTTTAAGATATCCTAGAAGTTTGAAAACACCTAAGTAAAATACTGCAATTATCTAATGCTGCTGTAAAGTTTAATACTCAGAAAGAAACAAGTTGAGATATTAAAACAATATGTAGATGATTATCTTAGTCTGAAGGTCCAGGAATTTTTTTATATCAGGTGGTTGCACAAGTGAATTAGGAATGTTGTGATCTGGTAGCTTGATATCGAATCTCCTCTTTGTACCCTAGAGCTCTGTCTTCTAGGTGCTGCAGGCTACAGTTATTCCTGTAGTCTATGGTCTCTTAGGTTTTTCTTTCAGTTCTCATATATGGATTAATCCACAATACAATCCTTGTCATTCCAATAGGGCTGACCAGGGTCGCCTTCTAGACTACGTCGTGCGATGGGGAAACCTCACAGAAGGGAAGATCAGACTCTACCTGGGAGAGATTCTGGAAGCTGTGCAGTATCTTCACAACTGCAGAATAGTACATTTGGACCTAAAGGTGAGCACTGAATGGGATTCCTGGCAGTGTGCGCTATTCCAGGCATAAAAACCTCCCTCTTCTAGGAAACTTGCAGCTGGGAACTGTGAATTGGTTTGAGATTGTACGGAAGGGTACAGGTCAGGGCTCCATCCCCAAATTCTTTAGATCACTCATAGTCTACAAAGCAGAAACTTTGAATTCCCTGTGCTTTTTCCTTAAAGCTTGCTGGCCCTGTGTAGTCATTTGTGCTGGAAGTAATTGCTGACAGGAACAGTTTTGTTTGATTTTTATTTGTTTGTTTGTTTGTTTACTTTCTGAGAAAGCTGCAGCAGAAATCCATTTCTTAATCCAATTTCTTTCTTAAGCATAGAGTTTGTTGTGGGAGACTGCTTTTTCCTCTGTTCCTGCAAATCTGTTTCACATCTTTGCACTTTGAGGGCTGTGATAACTATGCGAATGGTACTTTTTTGGGCCTCTGTTCTACCCTTTTGAATTTTACTGAATCCACAAGGATTTTATGCATTCTAATAGGGAAAGCTATTTAAGAAGGTCTTAATGTGAATATTAATTAAAAACTTATTTACACTTTTTTTTTTTCTTCCAGTCTTTAAATGCAAGGGTGGTGGTGTCTCTCTGTCATAAAGCAAATAGAGCAGTTGCTTTGTTCACCCTGTATGTGTAATTGGTCTTCTTCAAGCTTAAGTTCCCAAACACAGGTTTCTGTGAAACTTTGCCAAGTGGCTGTTGTAAACGTCTACAGTATATCTGGCAGAACTGTATTTCCTGCAGAAGTGATACTGCCAGCAGCTAAAACACATTCATTGCATACTGTAGTTGGCAAGAAGCTGCCTGCCCGTTGGTCCAGAGGAAGCCTTGGTAGGACTGCCTAGGAGCTGGCCTCTAGCAGTAGTAGCTTGCAGTGGTTTGTTACGTTCTTGAGCTGACAGCACTGGCTGGGAAACAGTAATGTTGGAGCATTAAATGTCTGTTAGACTGACTTGAAAAAAGACATTTTAACTTTTGCTTTTATGTTTTCTAGCCTGAAAATATTTTGGTGGACCAGAGTTCCACTAAGCCAACAATAAAACTGGCTGACTTTGGAGATGCGGTCCAGCTCAATACCACGTATTATATCCACCAGTTACTTGGAAACCCAGAGTTTGCAGCTCCTGAAATTATTCTTGGAAATCCTGTTTCCCTCACTTCAGATGTTTGGAGCATTGGAGTGCTCACATATGTCCTTCTTAGTGGCGTCTCTCCTTTCCTGGATGAAAGTGTAGAGGAAACTTGCCTGAATATTTGCCGCTTAGACTTTAGTTTCCCAGATGACTACTTCAAAGGAGTTAGCCAGAAGGCCAAAGATTTTGTATGCTTCCTACTTCAGGATGACCCAGCTAAGCGTCCCTCGGCTGCGCTGGCCCTCCAGGAGCAATGGCTGCAGCTGGGGAACAGCAAAAGTGCTGACAGCATTGACATATCCAGACTGACTTCGTTCATTGAGCGGCGAAAACACCAGAATGATGTTCGACCCATCCGTAGCATTAAAAACTTCTTACAGAGCAGGCTCTTGCCAAGAGTTTGACCTTGCCTGAAGTTCTTTCTCATTCTCTTTCACCTGCCAATCAGACTGGAGATGGACTCCTCCTGCCAATCAATCAGACTGGAGATAGACTCCTCCTGCCAATCAATCAGACTGGAGATAAGACTCCTTATGCCAATCAGCTGTTGACTTGAATTTTGAGGAAAGCAAACCCCGAGCCAACCAGCTGCTAGCGAATGTTCGTGTGCAAACGCATTCCACGGGGGACCCGCGCAGGGCAGCGTGGGGGACTGGCGATGCAGACTTCACTGGGGTGGAGGATGATAGCACTGTACTCTGCAAAAAGCAGTCACGAGCGATACAGTAACAGTATTTTATTCAGGTTTCTGCAAAAAATTAAAAAAAAAAAAAATAGTTTTTTTAATAAACCAGAGTTGAATTTTGCAAGTGAACTTAACTACCGTTTTCAAGATTTATTCAAGGAAGAAATGCCTATGTTCAAAGCACTGGTGTTAAAAATGAAACCATGCCTGGAGAAGACTCACCAAAATGGCTGCCCATTGAGACGGCCTCCATTTATAACATCTGGTTTTCACTTGGTCCTAGAGCTTTCCAGTTGCCTCGCCTGTATGTATCTCACGTAGCAGTGCACTGAGATCAGACTCTGCTTTTAAGTGCATCCAACCTCAAAGTTTTTGCATACAAATAGAATGACTTGTTTTGCTCTGATAAAATGTAGGCCTTACTTGTATATAGACTGTTACCTGCCTTCGGTCTGTAATTTTTTTCCCCTCTCCCCTTACCCTTTTTTTTCCCCCTCCTTCCTAAATGGTGGTATACCACTGTGCGGGTCTTCAGTTTGGGTCAGTACTCACTGTCCCCTTAGAAAAGGACTTCGGGTTGCTGCCCAGCTTTGCCGACCCGATTGTCAAACAGTATACAGCAGGATGAAATACTGTAAATGCACTCATTTGGGATTTTGTTTTCTTTCATATCATGTGCAATGTTGTGGCTTTAACATTTTATGCAACTATTTATGAGGACCTCTGTTGTAACTGTAATAAATATATAGAAAAAGCACATACTTAGTACGGTGAGCTTTATGGTTTTGTTTGTGTGTTTGGGGTTTCTGGGTGGGCAGGGGTGGGTGTGTTGTACCACACTGTCATTATTAGTTTAAGATGAGGGTTAGCATAGAATTTAGTCAAGACTAGTCAGTTTTAAGGTTTGCTCAAAAGAGAGAGAGATTCATATCCCAGATCTCAAACTGGTTAAGAAGTAGGGTGACACTTTTTAAAATTTATTATTATTATTATATTCAAAATGCCAAAGTCTGACTTTCCTAAAATCAGTCTCAACACTTACTACTTTTTAGGCTTTTCAAATATGTATTTACTTCTTTCTGTGAAATGAACAAATGAATTTTGTGCTCTTTGGTGAAGAATACATTCAGAAAGTAGTGGTCAGATAAGAATCTGACACGTAATGTAATTGTCTTAGTAAATGTTTTTAAGATTGAAGTAATATTAACGTGAGCTATTTAAAAAGGCAGAGATGGTTTTCTGTGCATCACTGGCTTCATGTGGGTGTGTTGTCATCTATGTTTTTGTGAAATGCCGTGTTTAAAGAAACCAAGCCGACATCCCACAATAGATGTATGGGTCTTAAGCCATAACCTAGCTTGGGTTAGTTTTGAGCTTTGCGGCTTCCACTGTATTCTATTTATTCCTTTTTTTTTGTTTTGTTTATTTGAGTTTTTTTCTTTTGTTTTGTTTCTTTTGGTTTTTTTGTTTATTTCTTGGGGTTTGTTTTTGGGGGGGGTTGTTTGGTTTTTTTTGTAAAGTTGTACAGAAACTTTTTAAAAGAAAACAACTGACTTCAGAACTGGATGTGTATTCGTACCAACCTCATATCGTTATGTTTGTGTATTATTTTCCTTTATTGTTTTAGTTAAATTTTTGCTTTATTTTGCATGTATATTTCTTTGTACAGTGACGTTACATGTTTACACAGTATGACGTGATGTAAATATTTTATTTTGCCATCAGTTATTTTGAAAAGAATTAAACATATTTGACATATTTGTCTGATCTCTTGCTTTAAGGAGTTTGAAAGTTTAGGTTTGGTTATGTTTTAATTGGGCTCTGTATTTAAAAAGAAAAAAGTACATTCTTTTATTGCCATAAAATTCATTTTAAATTGCGATGATGTATCTTTCTTTCATGCCTTACAAAATAATATTTGCCTTTTCTCTAAGTGTTGATTGCTTTGTAGTGTCATGATTGCTTTTATATAAAACATGCCTAACTCTCTAACTGTGGAAATTCATTATAGTCTTTATTAGCTGGTAAATTTTGACGAGCTGAGTATTCTACCAGATGTTCCCAGTTAAAGACTGAAGGATCATATTTCGGTTTAATATTAAACTGGGGAACAGATTTCCCACATCTTTTAGGCATTCCAGATTCATTATGAAGAAAAGTTACTTTAACCGTAAAGACTGGGGGTTTGCAGCTAAACGCTTTCTGCATCCTGTAAGGGATGAAGCAGAAAAGTTTTTCATTGTATACATTTATCTCCCTCCCTTTTCTGCTATCATTAATCCATTTGTAATTCAAAATGAAGTGGTCAGGGAACAATACAAAGTGTTTATGCTTGTCATGTATATATGATCTTTTTCCACTCTTTTTTTCCACTATTACCTGTGAGATGATGAAACAGTCTCTTTATATCTCAGTGTGCTACTAAGAGAGACAATTGAGAGAGACAGAATATTCAGGAAGGATGTACTGCCAAGGATGAGCCACTGGAAGTTTTTTCCATGACAGGGAAATAGGTGGCAACACGCTCCAGGGAAGAGTTCTATCCTCAAGTTCTCTAAAATACTTTTTCTTGGCTGAACATACACAAAACTGGGGAGAAGTTACCCAAATGCTGTATAGAGAAATAGTGCACTTTAGGTGGTTTAAGTAGCAGAGATATGTTCTTCCTTTCATGTGTAAACCAGAGTGCACTGTTTCTGGTCCTCTCCGAGAGCCCCGTTACTTGGGAAAGCTAACATTTTTTGACAAGAGTGAAATTTTGCGCTAACACCTGCTGTTTAGTGCAAGAGCTGAAGCTCCTCAAGTTGAGTATCTCTTCAAACGCTTTGAAGAGATTTAGCAAAGGACCTTACACATACATTATCTCTTCAAGTGCTTGAGAGATAATGTGTATGTAAGATCCTTTGCTAAATTGCGTAGTCAGGGCTGCAAATGCCACTTCGACTCAGACGGGCCCAGTTCTTGTTTACTGTCCTGCACACAACAAACCAGCACCACAGGCTGACAGAGAGTAGGAAACATAAGCATGGGTGAGAGCAGCTTGTTTAAGGTTTCTGATGTGGGAATATTGTAGAGCATAGGGAATGGCTGTCAATATCAAAGTGGAAAGGCAGAAAAATAGCCAGGGGAGGCTCAATAGAGTAATGTGTCTAAATGTTTCATTATGATAACATACCGTAATTCCTTCTTACTTGTAGTTTCAGGACGAGACAAAGTTAACAGGCTTTAAAGTCAGTGCATGTGTCAGTACTTTGCAAGCTGGGTTTGGGAGGGCAGAAGTTCTCCATTGCACACAGCTGAACTTGAAAGTCATTGTGCAACAGTTAAGCAGAAAGCCCGGCTACATAATATTTCCATGGTCAGGGAAGCAAGCTGCATCATTTTCTTAATCGGCAGAGGCCTAATACATACCTGGAAGTGCTGTTGAGGAGTAGGATGGGAAGCCTGGATTTCTCCTGTGTGAGTATAGAGGTCACTTAACTATAAGTCATGCGCATTCTCAGATGGGACTATTAATGTGTTTATGAACAGAAGAAAAAATATTTGGGTTTTTTCTGTCTTCAAATCCTAAAGGATGTTTAGGCCAGGGCACAACAGATGTCCTCAGAATGTCCTCCAGCAAAAGCATCTGGCTTCCTGAAAATATTTCAGTAAGTGCGGAAACCTGATTAGTAGTTGAAGATGCCTGAAAATGTAATGGAATGTTCTTTGCCTGTAACATATTGCATGATATTGTCAAGAAACGTTAAAACCCCACTGCTGAGAGAGTCAGTGTAGGACTTCATCAAAAAGAGGGGCTGGTGAGTGAGAAATTAATGTGACACAAGGGGAAAACCAATGGCTGACCCTTGAGGTTAAGCTCCATCGTCCCCAAAATCTTAAGATAAATGAAGACAGGAATATACTTAACCAGCAGCTGTGGGTAGTGAAATCTGTGAGTAGCTGGTATTTGGTGAAGTATTTGGACAGCCAATCTTTGCTGCAAGCAGCACTGTATTTGTGTGCTAGGGATTAGTACAGGGAGTGTTACCATGTCTGCTCTACTTCAGAAGATGAACCAAGCTTTATATGCCCTTTCCATGTGTGTATAGACTCACTGTGGGTGTGATACTAATTGCTGTAGGGATTCGTCTGCATGTGGAGATAAGTAGAACCGGGTAAGATCGAGTTTCTATATTTGCTTAAACCTGGGAAGATCAAGTTTCTGTATTTGTTTAAACCTGGGTTTTATGGTGTTTTTGTCAGAACCACTGCTTTATCCCTCAGGCAAACAACTTCTGATTTTTTTTTTTTTTTTTTTTTCTGAAATTAAATCTTGATGGAGGTTATATTAGAGAGTAACAAATAGGTTTTGCATCTGTAGAGGTTGTACTTCCAGTCCTTTTTGCACATTCACATCTGCACAGGCAGTCAAGACAAAAGGCTTTTTCTGTGTGCACTATAATGCAAGACCATGATGAACTCTCATCACTGCAAAGGAGCTGGTGCCCACTGTTGACTCTTTCCCAGCAAGCAAGGATGCATACCCAACACCTCCAGCTTCATGTGCCTGGCGGTCACCTCAGCATTTCCCAAGGAAATGCACTCAGGGGTTCTACGTGCCATGCTGTATACAAGAGTGAGATCTCCCGTCTTGCTGACAGGGAGTAGAAGTCTGATGGCAGGAACAGGAGAATATGCTTCTCTCATTGTGTCTTTGTCCTCAAAACAGGAGCACTTCTCACGTCCCCTAATTCACTCCCCTTAGCCCTACCCAAAAAGCTTCAGGGAAATGGGGATAGAGGAGCAGTTGGAGTTATTGAGGAGAGCAGTCTGATCTCCTCCCATTCCCCTGGTTAATGTCAGGAAAGCCATTACCAAGCCTGCTAATAACTCAAGTCAGCCAATCTGCCTTCCAATAAAAGAAGTCATAACGAACCCTAGTATTGGAGTACCAAGTTTCCAGTTTCCCCCACTGGTTGTAGGTTAAAATGATGAAGCATGTGAGAGATACATTACATGAACTCTTTGACCTATGGCAGTCCTGGGGTAAAGGTTGGACTTGGTGATCTTAAAGATCTTTCCAACCTAGTTTATTCTATGATTCAGCAAAGGTGATACTTGTGATGTTTTCATTGTCTAATTATCAAAAATAGTAATCTGAAAGCTGCTTTTTTAGTGAGTTTTTTTCTTAACATACACGTTCTCCTCTTGACAGCTGGAGGCACTTTTCATCCTTGTTTGAGGAAATGTGTAGCTGAGGTACTTGAGACAGCAAGTTGAGCAGAATTGGTCAGTTCAGAGCCCATGACCATGCATGTAAAACTTGGATCCCCTTTTCAGTACATCCCACATGAACATTAGTTTTCTCTCATTGAATTTTCTTAGCTGCTGCTTTTCCTAGACAAAGCTGAAGTATTAGGATTGCCTCAGGGAGAGATTGTTCTGATGGGAATGAGCATGGTGGAGATCTCCTATACTAAACAAATAGAAGCTGACTACCGCTGGCCTTCATTTTCCTACCCAGATAGCCAGCCTACCTCCCCTGAGTTTTCCAAAAACTTCTTTTGCAGGAGTTTTCTTGCCAGCTCCTGGAGCCGTCAAGCTTATTTCCTCTCATCCTGAGGGAGGAAATGGTAACCTGCCTTGGACTTTATTAAGCTGAAACTCTTCACTTTCACATTAAATTTCAAACACTGATTTCAGTGAGGCTAGCACCCTCCGTTCAACAGGAGTCTCATTCCCACACTGAAATCATGCATTAGGAGTATCTCCAAAGATTACTTGCAGAAGTTTCACATTAAGCTTCCTGAAGACTCACCTGGCAGCACCAGGAATTCACTTAGCGCACTGTGAGCTCAGCCTCTGCAAAGGCTTGCTATCCGAAGTGTTATTCCCAAATACTGAGGAAGAACTGGCAGCAGCTGGTGGTTTGCCCTGTTCCACTGGGAATCTGCCTAACCCCTTCCAGTTGAATAGCAGTTTACATCATGCATCTTGCCTGGTTTTGTGCATCTTGCCTGTATGTTGCTGAAGACCATGTGATCCCTGGAAATGGATGGTTCTTCAAGCTCTGAGGCTTTTCCTTCAGTAATGCCAAGATCCACGGAGTATTTCCAGAATGATGTCATTTAATTTGCCATCTCTCGAGACTGATGGTGAGAGAATACTTCCTTCTTTGGTAAGGGAGCACTCTCCCAGGACTCGAAGGGTTCTGAACTCTTTGCTTGCCAGGAAAACTCAAAGCTGAGAATCCCTACTAGTCCTGGTTACAGGAGTTAATGCATCCATTGGTTTATTCTGGTTTTGTTGCTATTGTTGGGAACTTTGCTAGTGGACAGTCCTGAATGGTTCACACTGATTGAAAAAGAATGTCATGATGTATCATGAAGTATTAAAGGGAGGCCTTTAGGATGGGGTGTCCTGAGGATAACTTGATCACCACCAAAAAGTGCCCGAACGTCAGAATTACTCACTGCTTTTGGAGTTTAATGGAGGTCTAAACTCATTTCTTCTTTCACAAAGTAAGGCAGGGTGTAAATCTGGTGATGATTGCTGCCTTCACCTTGATACTGGTTGTGGATGACAACTGTGGATCTTACCTTGCTTTTCAGACCTGCTTGTGAAGAACATAAAGCATGCTGTTGTACTCCATCCCACAGCCTGGGTGTTGAATGGTTCTCAAGTCTAAAGTGTAGTCTTTATTTGTCTTTTTGGATTAATTACTAGTTTTTCTAAGTGGATCTGATTTTTCACTTAACTTTTAACCATCGATTTCCTTTTCAAGACTACTACCTGCTTAATAGTCCGTTACTTTTTAGAATGGAAATATTATATAATCTATTTGATTAAGTATGGATATAGTATGAATATTTAATACATGATAAAGTATAAGGTTGCAGTAGGGGTCAGCACCTCTTCCAAGGAAGCCATCTGCTTGCTGTAAGAGGCTCTCTGTTTTCTCTTATCCCACTCTCTAGGGAATTTTTAGGTATGAAAATCCTAGCTGAATTCCTATTACATTGGTGGTCATGATAGGGATGAGGCAATCATCTGACCTTGTAACAGCTTGACCTCTTGGCAAACCTTTTTCTTCCAGGAGCATGAGAGAGAGGTTCAGATCTAATAAGTGTTCCTTCTAACGTTGTTTTCTTCCAGGTAATTTACTGTGTTTTTTAAAGAGCTTACTGCTGTGTGTTGTTTCTGCCATGAGCCAAGAAATAAATGTCGTTGTTTTCCTTTCCATCTAGCACATTTCTGTGGTCAAGGAGTTGCTTCATAACTCACACAAAACCTCAGCTTTGTCCTTTGTTCTGCAGAAAATCACACCTTTCAGGGCAATCTTCATACACGGTGGTTGTCAAAACTAAATGATCTAATGGTGTGACCCTGGGGAATCAGTCTCACTGGTTAGCTGGCAGTTTCATGACCTGCAGCAAGACTAAGTGTGATGGTAGATCCATTACCTTTGCTGAGAATGTTCTTCACTGCAACTCGAGCAGCAGCAGTGAAAAATGTCCTTGTGATTTGCAAAGCCATTGCTGGGGAGTTGCATTTGCACAAAGCCACTGCACTGTCCTTCAGTTTCCAAGTATGATGCTTCTGTTGCTGCTCAGTAAAAGTCTTAGATGATACACACTCAGTTGCTCTGTGAATATGTGTGGTGTTGCCTGGATTTATCACACAGTGTGGGGCATGTATGCAAGCACTCACAGGAGAAAACTGGTCATCCACTTGCAAGCTTTGAAACACATTCTCCCTATGTTGCTGTTTGCATGCTGATAATACTGCAAAAAAATGTATGTATGTGGAAAAGCATATAGATTTCTTCAAGGTATGTTGACTGCACATACAGTTCTTGGTGGTTCTTTTTTCTGAATCCAGGGATTGCAAACTAATGTCATGCATAAAATGATTATTTGCCCTTCCTTTTCTTTCTCTGTAAGTAGAAATACAGCAGTGACGAAGAGAGACACAGGTGATTATTTATATGCACAAAGAAAGGAAGCCTAGTTTCCTAGGATTTTGCCTCAGAGTTGAATGTGGTAGTTCATGGGAAAGAAATTAAAGCTTTTCCCAAATCTGAGTTACTTGTGATACTCATGACATGATAACAGCATGAGCTTGTTCTGCCTTATGTCTTGGAGAAGCCAAGGATGCGATGTCCAATTCAAGATAGTCGGCAATTCAGAAAGTACTCGGGGAGGCCAAGACAGATGGAGGCTGGGGAGAAATAAGACTATAGAGAGAAACAAATGAAAGACAGCAGGTAAACACAGAAAGGAGATGACTGCATATGTCTTGACTAGGATGCTAATGGCAAGTTCACGTCCCCAGGAGCAGGCATGGGCAGTGCTAGACTTCAACTGTGTATCTGACCCCTGCCACCACCTCAGAGTCTGACTAAGGGAAGAACGGTGCACCTGCAGAAACCATGGCATGGCTGCATGTGCATGTTCTGCTCTTTGATATAGAACTTTACAGTAAATATCTAATTTACTTGATGTCTTTTTCTCCACACTGATACAATTTGCTGCCTCTGTACTGGCTGTAAGTTGCCTGTTAGTAGGTCATGACTACTGTTGCCTCTTAGTAGGTCTCTAAAGTGGCTTTAGACAGTGCACTGCCATCCAGCAGTTCAGCCATGAGAAATACTTTGCAGCCAACTTTCAACATCTTTGGAGCAGAATGCGAGAAATGCTCAAGAGGATGGTAACCTCTGGAGATGCGAAAGAGGATGATTGGCTTGGAAACATTAAAATATGCAAAATAGTAATCAAGATTCTTACTCTGAAAACTATTTCAGTAATTTCTGATAAGCTAGTGGATCTAAGTGGAGGCAAGACAAGAGTATACTGAGGATAGACGGCATCCCTTCAAAATAGTTCATGATACAAGTTAAAATCATTCCCCTAGAAGTATCTGTGGCTAGTCTTGGAAGCTAATATTCCAAAGAGACTTCAGAGATAAAGTTCAGAGAGAGGAAAATATCTTTATTTGCTATTTAATAAAGATATTATAAGTATCTTTGAGTAAGAATGTTCTGGGATAGTCAGTATGTGGCCGATGATAGGACTATGATTCCTTTTCATCCTCCGAAGAATTTATGGATGGGTAGGGATGGCATTTGTTTGTGAAAGCGAACATCTGCTTCTCTTGGCATGCTGTGACTTTTCCAGTTGTGCGTGGTTAGGGAAGTAGTACAAGTACTTGATTGAAGTTGAATCTTCCTCTTGAGTCTAATGTTTGGTTTGACAAATAATCAAGAAATATATCTTTCTCTGTTACTCAACTGCAACACTTGACAGGGGTAACCTTTTACAAGGCCTAAACATCATCTGTTGGTTTTAAACAAATAAGAACGAAATGGTAATGCTCTTTTCCATTAGTTCAGATCTGAACTGTTTCTGTACTTTAGTGCTCCACTGAAACTCTACTATCTGCTTTACAAATCTATTCCTAGATAACCTGAGTACTTTTTCTAGCAATCTTGCTTTTCTAATTTCTATCACACATCAGACCCTGTATTGGCAAGCAACCACTATGATAAACCATTTATAACTGAATTGGTGGGGTTTCTTTTTAAATGATCCCTAAGTATTGAAACTACATGTGCATGCTGTGGAATCTAATAGTGTGAAAGCTGCAGCCAAAGTTGTGAAGGCTTTTTTTCAGAGCCTTGGTATTACTGTCCTGTGTAATGCAGGGTTTTATTTTCAGTGGTAAAGTTTGCCAATGTCAAACACTGGCTTTTTGCCCAAGTCGGGCAGAGAAGTATCAACTTGTACCATGTCACTTGAGCTTCCACCTCTGTTGTATTTTAGAGGTGCAAGGGAAAAGCTTTCCAATTGGATAAAAGGGTATTAGATAAAGAAAACATCTCCATGTAAATGTTGGAGGTCTCCTATAACAAAGTACTATAAGGGTGGGTTGTCTTGAGTATCAACAACTGTAGTATTTCTCTTATGCTGTGGTGCTGTCATGGGGCATCTGCCACCCCTGCCTTATTGCAGGTATTTCTTGTTATCAAGGCTGGCAGGGGTGTTCAACATTTCAGAGTTTCTCCAGCCACTCCAATGAAAATGCTGTTATTTCATTGTAGAGAGGTGTTACACTGAAAGGTGTTGCATTTAGCAGGATTGCTGTTCTAATCTTTCTGCTGGAGGACACAGTTCCCAGACCTCTGCTTGTACTACCCTGGGGAGCTCTGCTGGAACTGGTGTCCCGAGATGTCTGCTCATATTTTTCCAGATTCTTCCCTTCTGTGCATACTTACGGCTTTCCTACACCACTCTCTGAGAGGGAAGGCAAAAAGGCTCTTTGCTAATTATGGAACAATTAAAAAGGTCTTTCCAAGCTGCCCTTGGCAGGGGGGTGTTGAAATGTTTGTGTGGGGGGAAAAAAAGAGGCACAAATGGCAAATCATGAGAGCTGCGTGGAAATTCTTGCTCTTCTGCTGACTGCCTATCCTCAGTTATGGTCATGGCTATTAGATGGGCTACAGGGACAGAGCTTTGTGTGCAAAGAACCCTGTCCAGAAACAAAGTGCTCAGGTGTTGAGAGAGATTTTGTTGGGAAGAATTTAAACACATGGAAATCCAGCACTTAAACAAGCTATGTATAAAAACATGTATGTACCAACATTGCTGCCTTACAGTGTTTTAAAGCACACCGCACGTCCTGGCTTCCTTTTGAGGCGACCAAGCAGGCATTACATACTAAACCAGTCATTGAGACGGGCATATCTTAGCTTCCTGTTTCCAACAAGACAGCTGACTCCACACTGTGGAACTCCTATATAAAAAGCTAAAACTGCTTTAGCTGTTCATAACAGTGGTGTTTGGCTTAGCAAGTCTACCACTGCAGTTAAGCGATGGAGGGAGGATGGTAGCAGAGGTCTCTGCTTAGGTTGCACTGTGAAATCCTGTCCCTGGTTCTGATGAGGTAAATATGAGGTATGGCAGCTGGCTAGTGTGTATTTGCCATTCCCTCAGACACACTTAGGCTGCTTATTTGAAATGTTTTGATTAATTCCATAAACAAGACAAATGTAACATTATATTTAGAGAGGGTGGAAAAAGCTTTCAAAAACTATAGGCCCTTGAATGGAGACCCAGGCTGTTCAGTTTGCAAAACCTACTACCACCTGCAGCCTTAACTTTGGCCTCCTTCTAGTTTGACTATACAAATGTCTTGGCTTCTGTTGAGTTGCTCATTGGCACCTGACATATTGCCATTTAAAAGTAGTGGCTCATTTCTGGCTGAGCTCCATGTTGGACTTTATAACAGCTCTCTGTATTTGCTTATCGAGCACAAATTATTTTACTACTGGGTGTAGCTCTTTATGAAGTCTGTCTCCTGGAAATATTGCTAGTGGAAGGAAGTATAACTATATGATATTTATCTAACCATAAAGCTGTTGTAGTCATACTGTTTGACTCATACTAGGACATTTTGTGTTAGAGGTGCTTGAAGGTCAGTGGAAGAAGGACTGTTCCTACAAATGTAACAAAGCATAAAGAACTGTGTGCTAGGGGTTTTTCACTTGTGATACATAACTGATGGCAGAAAAGAGTTGAGCATTTGACAGTTACATTAGACTTAATAAAAAGCTTAAAAAAAAAAAAAAGAGAATCCAGCGACATTGTTCTTGTATGACCTGTAGAAAAGGGCTCCAGCACCTTCTAGAATAACTTACAGTAAATGGAAAAAGAGGCAGAATACCCTCATCTGATTCAACTTTATGAAATGTCCTGCAAGTGAGGTGTGTTTTGGACAAGACACTTGTTAGCAAAAGAGACCCCAAGAGCAAGGCTCTTCAGTGCCTCACAGCTGAAGATCTATATTTAACAGCAGCAATGGTTATGCATTTTGTTCCTCATCGGTTTCCTGCTGTGCCTCCAGTATGTCAGATTTCTTTCCTCACAAAAATGGAAGTTTAGATGGTCTCCCTTTCATTTCTCCTCCCAGACAATTTGTTACGCATTTATGCTCTCAGTGCTAAAACAGGTGTATTAGCATATGTAGAAACCATTAGAGCTTTTCAAACAAAACCTGTGACATAAGGATCTAATGATGTGATTGTGTAGTTAATTATTCTTTTAAATGTAAAACTCCTCATTAAAAACTGGTGGCAGCTTTGAGTGTCTTCACACTGTCGTCCTGAAGTGCCGCAGAAAGTAGCATTATTCTGATGTAAATCCAGGCTGTTCAGAGGAAATAAAGGCAGAATCCAAGACATGATCCTTCTTCTCCTGAACTTAGGAGAAAGATTTCTGCTTTGTTCTTCTAATGCTACTCAAAATTCAGAACTTCCTTGTGTAAAACAGATGCAAGAAGCTGAAATGAAGCACTGGCTCCTGACTCCTGTGACTTGTAGTGATCATGCTTGGAGTCCAACCTGCCATGGATGGATCAGACCTCCTGAGCTATGCTGTATGGGCTGCTTTGTGTGTACCCATGGGTGGCATATGGGATCTCTGCATGCCTGACATACCAAGGGAACAACAGTTCTTGCAGGGCCGTAGGGTCTCCAGAAACCCTATAAACAGACAAAGCCAAATTACACTGAGGCAAAATTTCTGTGTTGGAAGGTGTGTCCAGGGATAGGTGTGTGTATGCATATATTTGAGAAGAAGCCATATGGGAACAGCCAGGAAATGTCATTTTTACATTCTCAACACAGGCTATTTTTTAAACAAAATGGATGTCATTTATTTGCCAAAAAAGTAGAAATCCCAATACTTGCAGTCTAAACAGTAGAATGTCTAAAGGGGTAAGACCCATTAAAATATACAGAATGAGAAATCATTTAATCCTTTGTAGGGAAGGTGCTGACATCCCTTGCAAGGAGGATTCTGTCTTTATTGTCACTGACTGCAAAGGGAGATCAGAGCGCTGCTTGTCATCACAGTGGGAGCTGTATATTCAGATAAAGAGTTTCCATCACCATGGTATTTTCAGCATCTCTCAATTTTAATCATTAAGCTTCACTTTACAGATGGAGAAAGCTTCTTATTTCCTTTTGCTTTTTTAACAACTGTAAAAGGGTTTCCTGAAGATGCGTAAGGTTTTGGCAACTGCAAAAATATACTTTCATCCTCTCAGTTCCTGTCCTGTATCCTAATTAAAAGAAATTAATGTCATCCTTCCTTCTGTGTTGTGAAATATATAGACAACTATAGTGTATATTAGCTTAGCAGTAGGTTGATTTGACCTCCTAAATGAAACAGCACAAGTATTATTTTCAGCTCTCAGCATGGATGGTGATTCTGTTAGGAGATGGGGGAGAGAAAATGGCAAATAGAACCATGTTTATCTTTGCAATTCAGAATAAGTGAACTATCAACTGCACATAGCGTCTTTCAGAAAGGAACATCTCCTGTTACTGTTTCTATTAATCTAGAAGTCATTTAGATCAATAAACTGTATTATGAAAGGCAGCACGTACATGCCCAAGCCATTGTCTCCCTGGGACTTTTTCATCATCACTGTTGCTTCTCTGTGCACAGACTACTGCTTTCCCTTAGCGGCCTTCGTTTTCACATCTGTTTCATTTTCCTGCTTGTTGCTAAGACTCCCTCTGAAAAAATTTTGTTCTTTTCACTGATGACATTTGATGTTTTGGGTTGGGGTGACTCCTTCCTCTGAAAAGAATGAGCTCTTTTTTATCTTTTAGTGATTCTGCTTTGCTGTTGCAGTACAAACCAAGTCATCGCTGATGACTGCTGCGGTACTTAGCGGAGGTGGCAGAAAGTGGCTCGTTCCTCCTACTTCAGAAGAGAAGCCAAGCGAAAAGGGTGCTCTGATCTTCGGATCTGTAATCTCAGTGAGTCACTCACAGCACCCAGGTCTTAAAATGCTTACTTTGATTTGCTGCTGTGCACTTTTGACACCAAAATGTAAATATTTAGTCACTGTTGCAAAGCCAGGCACTGGCACTAGACAATAAAAAAAAAAAAAGGGCAAGTGCCTACGAATAGGTCGTGTCTTGTTTCTTTTGACAGTAAGGTCTTACAGTATGAAGGAGAAGCAGCTGAATTCTGGGCCTTTGCATATTGATTTCTAAAGAAAAAGAGGCCATAATATATATGGACTCTTATTCCAAGTATGAAGTATCTGATTGTCCAAAAGCAAAGCACGTCACAGATTTTGTAACAGGGATTCCGTTTCCCAAAGGTGGAAAAGGAAAATTGATCTGCCATGCCAAAGCCAAGGCACAAGGAGGCAACTCTGCACTAACAACGTGCCTGATGCTTCCAAAATCCTTATCTGTCCAGAAAGTAGATTCTAGTGATGCTAATTCCCTTGTTAGTCTTCAGAAGGAAAAGGATAACCTGTTGACAAGCTAAGTAACTTATTACGCACCTGCAGAGGACAGCACCTCTCCTGCCCCTAACATATCCAACTGCAGCAGCAAGTTGCCAATGACAAAGAAAGATAATTGTTCCTAAAAGGGTGATTTTCTCCTAGGTAACAGATTAGAGGGTAGGGCAACTACTTACAGCAGAAGTGAGGTTCATGCAATCGAGGTTGGGGATGTTTGTAACTTTAGTCTGCTTCCAATAGAAAGGGAAAAAGCAGAAAGAAAGGCAGAAGTTGGCTGTAGAGCTTGGTAATAGAGATGAAAACTTCCTGCAGCTCTGGGACAAGCTCAGGCGGTCATGGCATCTCTGAAGCATTTGTGTTCAAAGCTTTCAGATTGCTGGATCATGTTGTGCCACGTCATGTCTGGGTTTCCCAGCTGCTGTTGAAGACCAAGAGTCCCCGTATCATTGGCGAGCAGGGAAACCAGCGCTTTGAGCTGTGGTGAAGTCAAATGCAGACCTTGTTTTCTACATCTCACAGAACCACAAGGGAATGTCACGGGGAGGAGAGGCTGTCTGATAACACCCACCACAGAGTGTGGGGGTGGACAAAGGAAATTTCCTCATCAGCTTGTGAATGCGATAAAGAGTGCAAACAGGCAGGCACGCAAACACCAGCTACTTAGTGCAACAGCTATTCTTAGTCTGTGGACTACATCAGCCCAGGTGGCCACTGCCCCTAGTGCGCCAAACTCACCAGCTTCCATTTTAGGTTTGTCTTTCCCTTCTCCCCATGACCTTGCATAAACTTCTTAGTTGTTTCTAATGATAATAAAAAAAAAAAAGACACAGCGTGTGTATGTAGAATTTATCCTGTGTTTTTTATATCTTAGTCCAGTTCCAAAGCTCAGGTGAGGCTTTCCTGCAAGTAAGGGGTGGAGAGGGTCCTGGTCTATCTTCTTCTCCCTTTGGAACCCTTTTCTGCCTGTTGTCTGATCCTCTTGGAGCAAAGATAACACCACTTTCCAAAACTCTTCCAAGTTCCTAGATCACTGCCACACAGAGTATTCAGATGTCCCAACATTTTCACCATGCCCTGAAGACGTAGCAAACGATGTGGAAAGAGAAATGTACATCCCAGTGAAAGGGGAAATGTGATTCAGTAACCGTATAAGCTCCAGCAATTCTTTTCTTTTTTTTTTTTTTTAAATCCATCTGTAAGGTGGAGCAGCAGTCAACAGAAGAGGAATCTGGCAGGGCAAATGGCTGTTTCTGCCTCTGAAACAAGAACTTGTGGGTATTTTCAGGGTGGGAGACTGGATTTAGTAGGCTTTAATGTGTACTTTAGTAAGATTTTAACTTGTAAACTATGGTATTGGGATATATCTTCCAACAGTGTAATTAAGAAGCAATTAGTAGCCTTCGACTGGTCTCATTTAACTTAAAACAATGAGTGAGGAGGGAAAGTACCCCTTGAAGTACCCTTTACTTGATTTTATTAAAAATGCCGTATCTATCAAGTGATTTAATCATGTGGCTGTAAACTTCACTTTTACATAGCATGGTCCATATCTTAATAGAGGAGGGATGATTGTGTGGACCACCTGTTTCCTCTTCACAGTCAGAGTGTTTCTACAGAAAGCACATTGATTGCATGACAAGTAATGTTAAATACTCAGCGATCAAACATGACATTGGAGTTGAAAAGAAGAGGCTGTGACCCTCTGAGCACTACCACTAAGACAGAGACCACCACTTGGGTGGTACACCACAGTTCAAAAATCACCCTGCAATCTCCAGCCCTCAGACAACTTAGAAGATGTGGAGGGAGGGAGGCAGCAATGTGGCCTTTACAAATAGCTGAGTTATGCTCGATTTTCTGGGTTTTTTTTCTCTTGTGGCTTGGATATGGAGAAGCACACACAGCCTGTGTGACTTCGAAAACTTCAACGGAAATGAAACAGGAAGCCAGATCCTTTCACAGCTTGTTGATCTGTGAAGACGAGCTAAGTCTGTAGAGACTCATTTTCTACCCCCAGCAAAAGAACTCAGGGGAGCGAAATCCAGCTGTGGGGGGATCCTCTGGAGAGGAGATGCAGAGGCGACATGACAGAAAAGCAAGCAAGAACAGAGACCAGTGCACTGAGCAAGAAAAACGGAGCAGAATTAACCACTCCAAGAGAAGTGCTGGTAAGTTCGTAGAGCTGTGCTCTAGATTTTGACATCTCACCTAGCTGGTGATCAGGTATAGAAAGCTCCTGTACTGCAGATCGCAGCTGCATAGGCACTACTTTTAACTATGTGTTGGACTGTACCTGACCTTGGTAGTAGCAATAATTGATGATAAACAGGGAAATGTTTCCTGACTGTTAATAATGGTCTTGAAAAAAGGAAGGGTGAAGCTCTCACCAGTTCTACGAGAGCTAGGTTTCTTGCTTTTACTGGGTTGGATGCTGTTGCCTTTGTCTCAGCAGACCCTTTTCATGCTCCTTTTGAATTGTTTACGTTCTTTGGGCTGTTGTTATAATCCTGACACTCACCTGCAGATGGGAGCAAGAATATGGCAGTTTCTTCTGCTGATGATTTGATTTGTGGGTTAAACAGAGATGGTTAAAATGCCTTCACACTTGCTTAGCACAGCTTTCAGTATAAGCTTTTGCTGTAATTGCTATGCAGACTCTTGTGGGTGCAAGCGGAGGGAGGTAGTCACAGTCATGCCTACTGCTTGGAGATGCTGTGACCTGCAGAAAAACCTGAAGGCTCATGTCATGGGCAAGTTCATCATGTTCCCCTAAAGGAAGAAAATATCATATACATTCCTAAGCAGTAGAATTTTGTTATCAGCCCATAATCTTGTCTGAGCATCACAAACACTTGCAAAATGCCATGAAGAGAAAGTCTAGAGGAAGGGAATCAAACTTGGGCTGCTTATAGTCAAAGCTCCCTGGAGCTCTCCCCTTGTCCTCATGGAGCTTCTGCCTATCCAGAGGCGAAGCAGGGGAGGCATTATTTCTGCAGAAACATGTTGAATAGATATTCTAAGTAAGGCTTTTTCTGGCTCCCTATATCATTTTCCAAGATATTTTGGGGAAGTTCACACTTTCTGAACCCTTGTAGCAGGATGTTTCCACTTCTGCACAGTCTGTAAGAGAAACTGCCTTCCAGTGAGCTGCTATTCCCCTTTTTGAAGTTGATCCCAACTCAGACCTAGACCCTTGCTCTCCTTAGGATTATCCTGACTCATATTCAGCTAACAGGAATGGCACACCAGACAAGTCCAGCATGGCGTCTTGGAGGCTTGTGTGTTACCTGGCTCAATCTCACCAGAGCTGCCTGCATGCCAGGTCGAGGAGGTGCTTGCAGAGGAGGGAGGAGGGGCTTGCAGAGGAGGGAGGCAGGTAAAGGCTGTTCGTCTCAGCAACTTCAAGGAGGGGAGACAACATTCTCCTGCCAAGGCTCACAAATGGGAAAAGGTAATAGAGAGCTCTCTGTAACTGGCTCAGGGAAGAGGTCCAGAAAGAGCTTATGGAGAAAGAAAAGGCATATGGACAGTGTTAGTTAAAAAAATAACTTAAGCGGTTTCAAGTAAGTGATGGCCTGTTTGATTGATTGCCCCAGGGCTTATCCCCAGCAAGAGCATGTGCAGAGGGGCATAAACTATTCTCTAGATTGCACTGAAATGCTGAATAAATTTCCTGAGAAGAATGCAGAGAGCTGGGAAGTGGAAGGACTCCCAGATACGGGGGTTGATCTGCAGTGTTTGAACTAAGTGTATTTCATCTCTCCTCTCTAGTGAGTCAGCAGCCAGATAAACATTAACTTTCAGGCCTGTCTGCACAAAGAAATCACCTATTAAATCCTCAGATCTTAACCCAGGTTAGAGAAGGCAGACTGAGGCAAATTTGGCGTTGGCTGGAACACTAAACTACCAAGTGGCACCAACACTGGCCTGGCCAAGGTGAGAAGGAAGCTGGGAAGGGAAGCTGAAGCATGTGATAGCTGCAGGGAAGATATGGCTCAGAAACAAATCCCAGATACACTGGAGCCTTCGCAGGTGGATGCTCTGTGAGCTGTATCCTAACAGCATCTCTCTCAGCTGCCCCTCCTGAGACACAGATGCATTAAGCCACAATCTGCATATCCAAAAAGCAAGCACCAGCCAGCTGATGCTGCAGGGAGGCATAGAGATGGCACAAAATTCCAAAACAGATTTTTTGATGGAGCAACATGCAGCACTACGCAACTGAGAGCTTCAGGCTTCTTAAGCCAACTATTCACTTTTGCTATTTTTAGCTGGGTTTTAAGCCTAGATTTTCTTTTGCTTGGATAAGTGTGTTTGTGGCTTTCTGTGAGTGCACCTAAGTGAGTGTTTGGTACACTGACGTTTCATAGGTTTTGTCTGTTTTGTTCCTTGCCCAGATTAACTGAGTTAGATAGAGAAACAATCTGGTATTTGTGACAGATAGTAGGAATCTCTTCACTGTTTCATGAAAAGTGTTGATTTCTATCTCCAACCATTTCAGTATCTTGTATTTTAGAAAAACAAACAAACAAACACACCACAACAAAACAACCCTGTAAATTTGTCCTAGCTCTGTACTGGAGCAAACTGCTTGTAACTCTGTAAAAGATTTAAGTTTGCGTCACTTGTTCAGACCATTACAATTCCCTTCTGTTTTTCCTGCAAAGTCCCTAGGGAGATGGAAAAAATTTGTTCCTTAATGTGTAACCAGAAAAGAAATTACAGCAGCCTATGCAAATTCTCTATATACAGCTGAGGCAAATTACACCTGGAAGACTGCTATCAGGGAGGGTACCTCGCAAGGGTGAGTTTCTTTTTGTATGAATGGACTTCATCGTGTTAATAATGAGTGAATCAGTGAGGAAATCAACATCTACTGATACGAAAAAACCACAACAACTTTGCAGTCATAAGCTGTATTGAGGTTTCAGGGATAGATTTCAAGCAGATGATAATGATGGTGGTCTCCATAAAGGGAACTGCTGCTGTAAAATATAAAATAACAGTGTGACACCAAAGCACGAATTGTATCTGACTGATAGAGGAGCTGGAGGGACTGCTGGGGAAACGGAGAACTCCGCTCGTTTCCTAAGCTGAAGGCAGTCGGAGAGATGGGTGATGAGGGTCAACCCCCGAAACGGGGTCCGCGACCACCATGCTGCCTGCGGTACCCTCCCAGCCCGGCTTCACTCGGGCCTTTCAGCGCCCGGGGCCGGAGCGGAGAGGTGCGGAGCACGGCTGGTGGCGCTGGCAGCGCCCCGGGCTGCCTGGACGGGCCGCCTGGACGGGCCGGGCGCCGGACGGGCGGATCGGGGACGGGGGGGGGGCGGCCCCGCGGGATCCCCGCCCCGGGCGGTGCCGACGTTGCGTCTGTAGCCGGGGTTTATCCCCGGGGAGGCAGAGGCGGGGAGCGGCGGAGCGGGTGAGGCGCGGCGGGGGGGCTAGGAGGGTCCCATAGGGTCCCCGCGGTCGCGGGGAGGGTTTGGGTTCATTTGTTGCTTTTTCATTTTTTGTTTTCTGCTTGCCTGTTTTGGGGCCGTTTTCCCGAGGCGGCGGTACCCGGAAAGCTGCTGCTCCGCAGGTCCCCGCGGCGGGGCGGCCCGGGGTGAGCCTCCCACAACTCCCCGTTCCACCCCATCGTTCCCCAGCGTTCCCGTGGGGTGCGGCCGGTCCAGCGCGCACCTGCCCTGCGGGGCCCGGGCTGGTGCGGGAGGCGGGAGCGGCCCCGGGATGTGTGCGGGGAGAGACCGGCGGGACGGGCAGATCCCCCAGGAGGAGCTGGACGTGTTTGGGGTGGGTTTGCTTTGTGAGCTGAGGTACTCTGAGCGCTCTGCGCTGGTAGCTCTAAGGGACATGGAGACCATCGTAGGCTTAAAACAACAGGACTTGCCGTTTTCACATCAGGTGTGCCTTTGGGGGTTGCTATGCCTTTGGGGGTTGCTATGCCTTTGCGATTTTTTTTGTTTGTTTGATTTGTTTTGTTGGTTGGTTGTTTTTTCTGTGTGGAATCTGAATTTAAATGTGCAGACTGGCTTCCATTCCCATCAGAAGGGTAACAGTTTAAGAAAAACGAGATCAGAAATGAGCACGATTCATGAAGACTTAGGAAGATGGACATGCACCTCTTCTAATCTGCTTGCTAGTTGCATGTAGTTCTCTATATCATGCATGGCTGAACATGAGCCAGCTTGTGCCCAGGCAGCCAAGAAGGCTAACATCTTGGTCTGTATTAGAAACAGTGTGGCCAGCAGGGCCAGGGCAGTGATCATCCCCTTGTACTTGGCACTGGTGAGGTTGCACCTCAAATCGTGTGTTCAGTTCTGGGCCCCTCACTACAAGAGAGACATTGACGTGCTGGAGCTGGTCCAGAGAAGAACAACAAAGCTGGTGAAGGGTCTGGAGAACAAGTCTTATGAGGAATGTCTGAGAGAACTGAGGCTATTTAGTCTGGAGAAGAGAAGGCTCTAGGGAGATCTTATTGCTCTATACAACTACCTGAAAAGAGGTTGTAGTGAGGTGGGGGTCGGTCTCTTCTCCCAAGCAACAAGCAACAGGACAAGAGGTAACGGCCTCAAACTGTGCCAAGGGAGATTTACATTGGATATTAGGAAAAAATTCTCCACCAAAAGGGTTGTCGAGCACTGGAAGAGGCTGCCCGGGGAAGGGGTTGAGTCCCCATCCATGGAGGTATTTAAAATATATGTAGATGTGGTGATTAGGGATGCAGTTTAGTGGTGGACTTGGCAGTGCTGGGTTAATGGTTGGGCTTGATGATCTTAAAGTCTTTTCCAGCCTAAACAGTTCTATGATCTGTCACTGTGAAGTGGTCTTCTAGATTGAAGGTACCCTGCCAGCTTGCTTTTCTGCTTTAAATTTTAGGATACATTTCTGCTTTGATAGTTATTAGTCCAGCTCTCATTTAGCACTGACTTTCATACTTTCATACTGACTGGTTTGCCCTTTGAAGGAGCTGTATAAACTGTGTTCAGTTTGAACTTTCATTTTCTGTAGTGGAGAAAGAACGAGATATCTGTGGTATTTAGTGAGTGAGTTTAAGCTAGCGTGGTCCTAACTAACTGCTCTATTGCTGATACGTGTAAGTACAGTTATTCCCACTTCCGTCCCTTGGTGCACTCCAGTTTCTGAAAGTGATGAAACAAAGAGGTAAAGTGTGTGAAACAGGAAGAAATGACTGTTTGGGTTTTAAGGCTCAGAAGGCTTCTCTGTAGTCACTGAAGTTTGCTTCTTTAAGAATTTAATTTCTTTACTGCTGGACGAATAATTTAATTAAACATTGAAGGGGGCACCATACAGTAAAAGCAAAAGCTGCAGTTTTGTGTATCTGTAGAAAATATTACCAGGTGAAGGGTGTTAAAATTGATTTTCAAGAGCGGAAGCAGCATTAAAATGTTGGTCGGCATATTAAATATACGTGGTTTTATGGATAAAAGTATCTGCATTTGGGTTTGGAGTCCTGAAGGAAAAAAAAAAAAAATAAAAAATGTGTGACTTTTTTTGCCATTGGGATATAAAGTTTTTCATTTTGTTTAGCTTTTTGGATCAGGTTGCCTGACTAGATGGTGTGGATTTCCAGTTCAGCATCAGGACTTTCTGTCCACCTTGTTTCTTAGGTACAGCTTCCAGGTTAAATCCTCATATCCTATCTACTAAGGATGTGACAACAAATGTTAAAGGGTTTTTCAGTAATGTCTGCAGTTTTTTCTTCAGTTCCATGTCTAAAAATGATGAACCTTGAATGATTACTCAGGCAAAGGAGTCTGAGATTTCAGAAATGAATTCTTTGCTGTACCTCCTGACCCTGGGCAGCTGAACCATGGCAGTCATGGTGACAAACTACACTAGGGTGATGAGTATGGTTATTTTGAAAACACAAGGGAATAACCAGTGGTCGGGAGTCAAAAGGTTGTACGATTATGATGACGAATTTGTGGGTGTGATTAGAATTGCATAATGTTTACCTAATGGAGCTTCATAATATTCTCTTGGTTTAGGCTGTAAATTTTATTTTTTAATTACCATTGAGTCACATTAATCCTATTCTAATGATGTTTTTATTCAGGCATTCTGAGTTCTAAAGGAGTTAGAGTGCTCTTTAAAGTCAAGCACTAATCTGAGTTGGTGTCTGACGTCTGACTCTGAATCACTTCAGGATCTATTTTCTGCTTTGAGGAAATTTGGGAAAGCACAGTGGATGCAGGACATCCTTGCTGCACCCCTGGTTTGATAGAGCCGGCGTAGTGCCAGCACGTAGCAGTAATGGGGAACTTTGCCCATGTGCTCCGTTGCTGGGATTCTCAGTGTGGCAGACACCACCTCCTCTGTGCATGGTTGCAACGCTGGGGATCAGACATGACAATGTTGTGCCTTCCGGAACATTGGAATGGAAGATGGAGAAATAGCTATTTATTAACTAAAATGTCAGTGTTTCATGATGGAAGAACATCAGGACTTGCATGCTACAGCCACAGCAATGTAAAAGTGGTCAAGGTCAGTTTTAAGATCTTGTACAAGTTCTTGGGTGCTAGAGAGAGTATAGCTTGTATAATACAAAATTTGGTTTGTTTTTTTTTTTTTTTAACCCTGAACAGTGTAACTCATGGTTGGGCTATCTGTTGCCTGATCATATAAAACCATCTCAAAGTTTTGCCTCAGAATAAGTGAGGGGTAAAAAAGAGCTAAGGGTCTTTTAAGGTTACTTTCCACTTCTTGAGAAGGCTCCAGTGAAGGCAAACATGTTGTAAAATACTCTGAAACTGCTGCATGCATTTCTAAAAAACTCTTAAGCCAGCAGCTTTTAGTTTCTTTTCAGCCTTATTCTGTCTTTGCAGCTTCTACCCATTTTTTCATTGCTGAGGAGTGACACTGTACGTTTTTGGCATCCTCAGGATCCACAACCCAATGCTTGAGGTTTTTCTGTAGCCTGTGTGGAGGTGTTGAACGCTTCAGACAGATAGAGGGGGTGTGTCTAGCTTCTGTCCACATGCCATCAGCAGGGACAAATGTCACTTACACCACATGTCCATGCAGAGGGATGTGGCTAGCAAGGCAGCTTGTACTGCCCACACATTTCTTCCAACAAACTCTTCCCTGAGGAGAAGGCTATAGACTGAGTAGAAGAGTTGTGTTGTCTTCTTTGAGCTACATCACTTTAAGGTAGAGGGCTGAAAATACAGGATGATGTGACTGTATATACTCAGTCACTAGTTCTGCATGTGGACTTGGGCAAGACCCCATCTCGGATTCCTTGTCAATAATATGTTGCCAAGATTTTCCATATTTTTTTGAGTGTTTATCATTTATGTTTCCAGGGTGGGTGAATGTTGCTGTGAAAGTGGGAAATACATACCTTAGCATCAAATTAGTGAGTTGGTATGATGTGTGAGTAGGGCATCAACTGTCATCAGGTCTGCCCTAGGATCTGTACAGTGAAGTAGCATCATGGCAGAGTGTTTGCCACTGCTCGCAAGCCAGCTGCCATTGGGAAAATGATGGCAAAGTTTTTAAATACCGAGTTTGTGCGAAATCACTCTGTGAAAACTTAAATACTGGTTTCAGGTCTGTCTGTGTGATAAAGAGATATCCTTCCAGTGTCCCCCAGTTCTGCTCTGAGCACAGCTCCGCACTGTGTGTGTGCCTATTGCGTTTGTTTGGGAGCAACCTGCGGATGTCTTTGCTGGCCTCCAGTTCTGGTTTCGTTTCGTGTCACTTCCTGCACACAAATTTCAGCTGTGACATGCTTGCCAAAGGCTGAGGCCTTAAAAATAGCGGATTTCATGTCACTGTAGAGTTTTAAAAATGACACTGCTGGCTTCCAAGGCTAGAGACTATCCAGTACTCTGTATTTAATTTTCTTAGTTTACAAGTGATAGTAAGCTCTGCCTCTGCCATGTGCCAGCCCCTCAAGAAGAGCTCAGTATGCAGGGTTACACTTGTTTTACCATATTACCATATTTTACAGGGCAGCATAATTTGTGTTTTATTTGGACCTTGCCACATAACTGTCCAGTTTTTAAGCAGTCTGTGCAAGCGCAGAGGTGTCAGGGAACTATGGTCTCTTGGTCCCTGAGGCCAATGTCTGGAATGCTTCATTCGAACCTTCACTTAAAGCTTCTCTTGGTATCCAAATGTCTGTAACAATACCAAACGTTCATTAGTGATAATAATACTGTGTTTTTACAAGCAGAGAGCTTCCACATGGAATATTCTGGGTTCTTGAATCACATTTTTCGTGAAATATTTGTACAAGCTATGACTGAGTGGTGGTAACTAACATTTAAGCTACGTTGATGCAGTCAGTTTTACCTTTCAGCATGCCTTTTGTGCTTAAGATTTTGTGCAAGAAGTGCGTGGTACTCTTGAACAAAGGCAGAGGACTCCTATATGCGCGAGCTAATTAAATAAATGCCATTTTGAAACTGTTGCCCTTTAAAAGATGAAGAGAGAGCAGGGTTTAAACACCGCAGCTGCTTCCATTAGCTCTGCAGAATAAAGCCGACATTTTGACTTTCATTGGGCTGGACATTGGGTGGCAGGGGGAAAGAGATGCAAGACCCATTTCTGTCATTTGCATTTAGAGTGATAGCTTTGATATTTTGCTTTCTGTTGCCTTTCCCTTCTGCTTCTAATATGTCTTGGAAAGAGGGAGAGAGACAAGTAAAACTCCCAAGCAAACAAGTGATGCAACTGGAATAACTTCTGCTCATGCCTAGGGGGAAAGCACAGGCTTTGTGATCTGACACACCACCAGGAGATGTGAATTATTTGTATTATTAATCATAAATTATATGTGATTATTAATCCATATGAAAAATACACAACTCTGCATGGCTTGTATGCAGAGTCTGGTGTACTTTTGGAGAGGGCTGTGCTCTAAAGACAGTCATAAAATCTGTGTCATGAGGGTACAGCAGTGAGACCCTGTACGGAGACAGGAATGATGCGCTACATGGGTGGAACCTGGTCAAAGGGGGCTGGCTTTCAGAGCAGGATCTTTACCTGATGGCAGATGTACACAGTGCCTGTAAGAATTGGCAGCTGTGACTGATACTGCTTAGGCAGTAAACAAGCTCAGATGAGTTGATATTTTGTTTGTTTCTCATGGGTTACTTGATGATGCTGTTTTTCCGGCCATCACTTGGGATAACTATTTATCAACAGGTAAGAAACTTAAAATTCCTTGGACTGTCCTGTGGTGTGTGCCTACCACAGTGATTGGCACTTCTTGCTGCTTTCCCCTCTGGGCATCCTTCAGCAAAGGACACTTCAGGTGTTAAACCAGTGTTTAGGGATGAGCTGGACGGGAGTCACCCGGGGCCATCCAATGGGTGTTTTGCCTCAGGAGCACTGCCAGCAGACTCCAATAAGCAGCTCGTTTTCTTCTATGCTACTTGCATTGAGATCTTTCCCATATGGGTTTCTGTTGACATTCCCTTTTCCTTGGTCTCTCTCCATGTGCAGTTGGGGGGCTTCTTATTGCTAAGTAATACTTCAACTTTTTTTCCTATAACCAAAGCTTCAGTCATCTAGACAAATCAACAGAAAACCCCAAGGTATTTATAAGACAACCTATTAGTTAAACTTTAGTGTAAGAAGATGTTTAGGAGGAACGTATTTCCTTTACTCTGTCAGTTTGGATTCAGCATTGGAGAAAAAAGAGGGGGGGAAGGGGGAGTGGCATTTACTGAGCTGTGTTTGTAAATAGATAAACCAGTAACAAACATGAGTGACATTAGGGATGACTCAATATGCAATTCAGCAGCAGGCATAATAGGAATCCTTAGAGTGGGCTTCCTTCAAATGACAGATCTAGTACCTTTACATAAGTTCTGTTTGAAGTGTGCAGGCATTAAATAGTAATTCTGCATGAGGATGGGGTTTTTTCCACATTAAGAAAAATCATCACATTAGCAGAAATTTCAGAGGCTTCTTCTCTAAAAGGAGATTATTCCTTTTTTACTCATACTTAGGAATAAGCTCTAAAGAGATACTTGAGTGTTATGGCATGAAATGCTTTTCATGTATTTCTTTGGACTGTAAATTCTTTGAAGGCTTCTCTCATGTTTTTTCTTACATAAATGGAATGTAGCTGAGCTTTATTCATCTGAAGGTCCTGGATGGAACACTCAGTGCCTTAAAAAGGAAGCTGAATTACACAGGAAATCAAGAACTGAGCTTTCCTTTTGTTCTTGTAGGCATTCAGAGAGAGGAAAAACAGTATGTGCAGTATAGGGCCTGTGTTAGTACCTTGATTATATAGATGAAATGGGTTTTGTAAAAGTAACTGTAATAGGGTATATTTTAGATAATCACACAGTAGGTAAGAATGCATTATGCTTGTTGCTACAGAGTAGGAATAAGTAAGTGTCATAACTGGATAGATATGGTAACACCAGCAGTTTAGGTCCTGTTGATGATCAGGGGGTCCAAAGAAGGCTGCCAACCTTTCTAGTCTGCTTTTCCTGAAAGGTTTTTGCAGAAAGAGGACAAGGGCTGAGAGAGCACTTGGGACTCCTACACGGGATAGTAGTGTAAATAAAGCCTTTCTTGGAATTGATGTGCCTCAGTGTTACTGAAACTACTCCATTTTCTAGGTAATTGCATGATTCTAGTTACGGTTTGGGGCTGGGATTCTGTTTTGTTATTTTTTGGAGTAGCAGTTGAGATCTGAACAGCAGACATGGTTGAACTTTTGATAAGTCACTATGATTACCATCTTGCCTGTAAATGATTCTCTTTTTCCTCTTATACCAAGTAGAGATCCTCATCTGTAGTTGTTTTGTTAGAATAGGTGAAGAAGGTTTGCTTAACAAGTTGTCATTGCTTTGCTCTGAAAAGGAAAGGTTTTGTAATGAAACAGTTACTGAATTAAGCAGTGCTTCCCACATATCTTGGTATGGGTTTGATCTGCTTCCAGTAGTTTTAAATTGCTTAGAAAATCAGGTGTGGTGCTGATAATAAACTGGGAAATCAACTGCTCTGTAATTGTTTGGCACTACTTTAAAAGGCGCATCTCACTCTTCTAAGCTGTTATGGGGTGTAATCTACTGTAGGTACTGAATTTGTATGATTAATAGCTTTTTGTCTGTCTCTTGACTCAATCAGTTGAGATGCATGTGCACATGCGTGCATCTGTGCTGATGCCTGCTCTGTAAGGACAAGTTTGCTTTTTTCCCTGAAAAAAGGGACTTAGCCTATTCCATAATATACTTTGGTACAAACACTACATAGTCTGGAAAAAAGTGATGTGCAACTGTGAAGATAGCTGTGCAGGCACATGCTGAATGCAGGCAGACTTGGACCACCATGCCAAGCTTTGCATCTCTCAGTTGGGAGGTTTCTCTTCCTAGCTCTGGATCCAAGAGGGGAGGGAAAAGGAGGGGTACAGGTAGGTAGCAGAAGGTTTGGAACAGAGGGATCCCGGATTCTGTCTCTCTCTTTGAAGGAGGGTATACCTCCTTTTTGGGAACTAGGAATATAGTGTTGTATGCCAGAAGTATGAAACTTGGCCACTTTGTGGTGACAAGTACTATGTCCTGCTTTCAGTACCAAAAAGACTGCAAAGGGGAATGTCCTGAAAAGAAGTTATACAGTCAGCTTTTAAGACACTCTATTGTCTTCCTGACTGCCTTCTTAGCGGGAGGGAGGGAATAAGTAAAAGGGTGAATGTGCCATCAGACACGCTGGAATATTGGATCGTGCTTCAGTGCTGCCTGCTAGTTCCCAGGCTGGTCTCTTCAATTTTTGCATTTCATCAGTTATGCATTTTTAAGCTGGCAGCCTCCAAAAAAGTTGTGAGGGAGTCAAATGCGGAGCTAATGCCTTAGAGACTCTTCTTGAGTCACTTTTGAAAGAAGCAAATGTTGCAGATGTCTCTTATCCATGTTTTTCTGGTCCTTTTTTGTTTGATTGGTTGGTTGTTTTATGTTTGTTTGGGTTTTTTGGTTTTGTTTTTCTTCTGCATGTCTCTTTGGGGGGGCGTGTGAAAGCTTAAGGTTTGGCAGTAGCAGGAAGTTGATGTGGCATGAAAAGAAAACATGGTGTACTACTTGTATTGAAAGATAAACACTGCTCCTACTTTTTTGTATCAGCTCCTACTTCAGCTCTGTTAAACCTCAGTTCATCCAAATTTCTGCTAAGAGCTGTATTAGAAGTCCCAGGGCTCTGTTCCTCTGCATGGAGAAGAGCTGTGCCTCCCTGTCCTCACAGTGATGCTCGTAGTCAGTCTTCAAAAAGCTGTGAGCCCAGCAGCTGGCTGCAGCACTGACAGGTTGTCACTGTCTCCTGAGGAGCAGGATGAACTCTGTCCATATCCCAGGGAATGGATTTAAAAATCCGTGGGTTTATTTTACTCCCCCCACCGTGTGTTATTAATTTAATTGCTCTTTGATTTCTGAAGAATTTTGGAGGGGGCAGGGAGGGGGTGGAAACATCTATTTTAAACTGCCCTCTTCTTTAATTCATGTCTTGTTTGTGATGTATTTTTACCAGCAGCACTTTGCGATCCAGCTGGTACTTCTAAATGTCATTTACTTGAATAAAAAAAAAGTAATTGCATTTCTAAGTGTGACATCAGCACTGAAAGTAGTAACTGAATCACAAAGTGCTGTTTAAACATCAGCTTTCCCATGACAGGAGGGGAAGATTATGAAGTCCAGGGCATGCTGTAATGTAATACAAGTGTAGGAAAAATATTCAAAATTGCTTGTTTGCAGGTTTTGCTATCTTTACTAGGGAAATACCTATTTATAAATCCCCTATATTAAATAAAAATGGATGAACAGTATTTGGTTATCTCACGTTCTCTGACATCGATTTGTGTCTTTGATGGAATGCAATACGACAGTGCTTCCCAGCACTCCTTGAAGAACAGTTGCCCGTGACCTGTTAACCATATACCTTGAAAGAGGGTTGGTTTGTTGGACTCCAGCAGGGGTTTTTTCAGGATTAATACCATCAAAAGCTTTTTTTCAAAAGATTGCTTGATTCAACTTAAAAGCTGATGCAGACCTCTCATCTTTTACCTGTAAAATTGGTAAAGGAAGAAATTTCGCATTCTCATGTATTTCTGGTACTTTGTAAAGTGAAGTATGTAATTTTGACAGATGGACCAGCTCACCTTTTATAGTCCCAGTTTGTTCAAAATCAAAAGAGGGACCATACAGTCATTTTAAGTAACGTGTATGCATTTTAAGTAACTACTCAGTATGTGCAGGTGTAACCTCCAGTCATGCCAGGTACACACATGTTAGTGCAGCCTATGAGTAGAATCTAACAGAATATCTGTCCATCGTCTTGGCTGTTCACAGCATATGGGTTTTGTGTAAATGGGAACTAGCACCCCAAAAGCTTCTATGATTACCTCTTTAAAATTTAGTAACACCTTTTCATTTACAGCTTTTAACCTGCCTTTTGTTTATGGGAGAGATGAGATCTTGGTCTTGCCTCCGGACAACTTGTACGTGACATCCTGCAATAAACCTTTTTCAAACAACACAATACTGGAAAAGGCCAAATATCAGCAGTGCTCTGTATATATGCAATAGTGCTTGTAAAAACGCATGCATAGCTGTTTATCTTGTTGTCAGGGTTGGGATTCATATAACTCTTTGACTGAATAGTTGTCCACAGTGCATAGGCTTAACTTCCTTGGAAAAATTCAGCCCTCTTAAATTTCGTGTTAAAGCCAGGAGGGGCAGAAGTTCAACTGTCATAAAACTATGCTGAATGAATAATTCCCTTTGTGGACTCTCTGGAGAAGGATCTTTTTGGCCTTCTCTGGGGATGCCTTCATAAAAAGTTAAGTTCTCTTACAGTTTTGTACTAAATCAATAAATAAGTTAATAATTGAGCAGCTGTTGATTGTCAACTCTGGGAATTTCATATACTCAAATTGCAGTCAGAGGATAGATTTCTCACTTAGGGAGCAGATACTGCCATTGTCAACTATTCAGTCTCCAGATCCTCTCTCAATTCTAGGTTTTCTTATCAACAAAAGACAACCAAAACCTTCCCTAACCCTACCTGTGATGTCAAGAGAGGGACAGAAACATCCTGGTTTATGTCTGTGAGGAACAGTGAGAGGGCATCCCTTTTGTGATGGTCTCCTGAGCTTTCTAGCAAATCCCCAGGGATAAGCTTTCTTCAGAGGTTTTAAATTGACCCTAAACTTAACCTAAATTGAGGCAGGAACATTAATTTCCTGGGTAGTTGTATGGCATTTACTCAGCTAATATTGCTTTATATGGTCTGTTTGTAGACTACAACTCCCAGGAAACCCTGATTTTAAATCCTTGTCTTAATGACAAAGTAATGATAGTACAGGTCTCTGGATCAGCACATCCTGTTACTGAACAGTTGCTTTGATAACAGTCTTCCTGTGACTCCATTGTAACTATGTATTTAGCCTTCGAAAGCCTGGAAATATGAACCACATGCAACCAAACCCCTAGAAACTCGAAAAACTAAACATATAAAGTATATACATGAAGTATATAAAAATAATACTTGCTTTTTTCATTTTGTGTTTTGCATTTCATTTGGAGCAGTATCGTATTTGGATAATTATTCTTTTTGTAAGAAAACAAATAGAAAAAAGTATTGCAAAACAGTGACAAGATTTTTTCCTCTCTCTTTTAATCCCTGTTTTAGGAAGGCATGAGGTGCAGTCCTGGACAACAGCCACCAAGCAATCCTTGTGTCTCGTGTGGCAAAAAGTGAAAGTGCAGCTAATGCTAAGCATGTCTTTCCTCGTTACTGTTATTTGGTATTGCAGAAGGCTATACAGCTTTTTAGCACAGCTACTGAAACGGTAGGTTTTTATTATGCAGACTTTACTCTTTCATGCTGTTGCTTATTTCAGTAAATACTGACTTTTGACAACTCCTCTTTGACACCTGTTTTATCATTTGGATTTCAGGTGGAGCAACTACCTTCAGAGAAAACTCATAAGTAATCATTTTGTTGTCATTCCATATTCATTTCCTCCCCTCCCCCTAACTACCCTTTAGATGCAGAGCAGAAAGTAACTAATCTTTGAATTAATCTTGATTTAGGGAATCTCAGTGTGCTGACAGAAGTTGATCTACTTGGATATAGTGTGAGAGAATGGAAAGGAGAAACACAGCAGGCCAAACACATGAGGGAGGTAAGAGTTGAATTTTAGTCTCTGCATGAAGGTGGGGAGAAGTAGTACCTGGGAAAGGAATACCACTCCCGGTGCAAGCAGCTACCAGAGTCCGTTACACTGGCTGGTCAAAAGAAACAGCATGAACATGGGTCTAAATTGGCAGCTATATCATGGTGGCCATTAATGGAGGCAGCATGGCAGGGGGCATGACAGGAGCAGCAGTGCCCTCCAAAGGTCCTTGGTCAACACTTTAAGTTAGAGCAGCACTATGGTATCCTAACTTGTGATGGGGACCGGCCTCCAGGAGCAACACATGTTTTATGGCTCTTCATTTCAGCTGTGTTAAGCCTTAGTCACCAAGGAAGTGTCAAAGAACATGGGCTGGATTTTTACTTTTCCCAAAGAACTTCTAGCTACAGTAGCCATACCAATGGTAGAGCAGTAGTATCTGTTAAAGCAAGCTTAAACTCAAACCCTGTCAATCAGCTAACTAACTCTGACATTATATCCTAGTATCCTCATGGTGTGGCATTTCAGACCAGCACAGGATAAATGTAGCACCGTGTCTGTATTGCTGATTATCTGATGATGGTGGGAACACTCTCTGTGATATGCTGAGAGAGATCAAAAAAGAAGAGGGGGCAGGAGATGCAGCAGTAATGAGAGACACCAACTGGCCACCTAGCACTGGCAACAGCTGTGAGGTTGAACTTCAAGGTGGTGCCCATGACTGCTTCATGGATCAGCCTTTGAAGGAGCCTTTAGGAAAAGAAGCCACCCTTGCCTTTGTCCTGAGTAGTGTACAGGATCTGCCTCATAAATGTTGCTTTCCAGTTTCTGTTGTTCTCTGGAACAGGAGGCAGCAGGTACTTGTATTCAACATCCTTGCATAAACAACAAAGCAAACAAAAGTTATTATACTTGCATCCACCTTTGGAAAGGGAAACTACATAAAACCAAGGAAGTATGTTGAAAAGAAGCTAAGAGACTTGAGTATTTTTGTTCCGTGCATTTGACATATATATAGATTTAGGTTGGTCAGTGCACTTGACATATATATAGATTTAGGTCATGGTATTGGAATCACAGAGGAAATGTATATGAAGGACTTAAGAAAGGGTAAAAGGAAGCTGATATAGCTAAACAGCAGCACAAGGGAGTTATGAGAGAAAAAAGAAGATATTTTTCAGAAAGTGGAAGTTGCACCTGAATGATGAATGGAGGAAAGATCCAACATTTCCACATTAAATACAGGAATACAGCAATGCCAAAAGTACCCAGAACAGCACACAAAGCCCAAAGTGATTTGGAGGAGCAAGTAACAAAAGAGAGTGAAACTTCTAATAAATTTGCAAACACAAAAATGTGAACAAGGTTAAAGCTATTACGGCAAAGAAGTCTTTGCTAACCTGCTCTGATTTGTTTGACCATGCTAGCAACAGTGCAGAGACTGGAGGAAGTCACTGGGTTTGGAAAGAGGGCAGAATGACCCTTAGGGGACAGTGCCAGTTTAAGGTGTTTACAAAAACTATGGTGTTGGAACATCTTTGTGTATATAAAACTTTAAAATACACCCATTCATCCCTCTAGCTCCCTCTTATGAGTAGTTGGAATTGGACTCAAATCAACATGGGTTTTGACCAAGATTTAAAATTTTTATTACTAATTTTTTTGGGGTCTTCTTCTAGGCATATGAAGAATTGTTTTGGAGCTGTCATGTCAAATACCTGCGACAAGTCAGGAGGGATAACTATTGTGTACTAAGAGCAGTGCTTTTTCAGATATTCAGCCAAGGCATACCTTTTCCATCATGGATGAGGGAGAGAGATATATTAAAGGTAAAAATCGTTTAATAAGGAAACATTGTTTCATAAGTGAACGTGATTCAAGTAACCTTGTACTGGAGAAGGAAGCTTTGTTCAATGTGAAAACTGGCATGTCAGCTACGGAAGTAGAGGAGAATTATCAGAATTTAAAGAGAAATTTTTCAAACTTTCTGAACTACACTTAATGGAAAAAGTGTCTCTGATCTGAACATAACAATGTGAACATCAGTATAAATGTAAAAAAGAAAAAAATAAATATTTGATGGATAAATGTTACTGCCACCCTGCTAGATGTCACTCCATTATCACAAAAGGATATTTGAATCCTCCACATGCACATCCATGCAAAGTCCTGTGACTCCCAGAGACTTGTGAGCTGCTGAGCATGTTGCTGAAGCAGCAGGATTCCTGCCATGGGCTCCAGGAGCCCAGGAGGTGGGGAGCTATAGCTACTGCCTGTGGGGGTGCCTGTGCAAACTGGAAAGTGTCTGTAATCCTAAACACCTCACCAAATCTGGATGTATCCAGCTTTTCCAGAGCATGGGTTATCTATTTTGCTGAGAGATTATTTTCTTCTTTTTTGGTTGGCCCTGTTTTAGAAGTTTCTGAAGGACTTGGCAGTCAAACGGAGTCTCCTTCTTAACATTTGAGGCCCATTAGTTTTTTTGTTGATTGAACTGTACAACCAGAGGATAGAACCACATTGTAAATTGAAATATGTGTAGACAAGTTGATATAACTTTATATTCTATTTCTTGTTATGGTTATAAGTAGCTTGCCTTTTTTATTTTCTTTTACCCAGCTCCCCGAAAAGCTGTTGTATTCTCAAGGTTGCAACTGGATTCAGCAATACAGTTTTGGGCCAGAAAGATACACAGGTCCCAATGCCTTTGGTAAACTGCGCAAATGTATGGAGGCATTAAAGACAAACGTGAGTATTTAGGAAATGGTTGGGAAGAATAAAAGCACTGAGAGATGGGTTGAGGCAGAGTTAGGGAACTGCTCCTGGTTACATATTTCTATGGCAGTCATCCTCCTCCTCAGGTTCAGAGAGCTGAGCTACTTGGAAGGCCATCACCTCTCCCAGGGGGATCCAGCTTTTGGGGATCCACTAGGCTAAGTACTCAGGGTCCCCCTGCAAGTTAAGGAGGCCATCCTCCCTAACTTGTTCTTATGTTTAAGCTGTAAGGAGAGTCTTCAGGAGTGCCTGAAGAGATGGGTGTATGTATGTGTGTGTGTTTGTTTTTCAATTTAGTATTCATGGTAAGTTTTATTTTTTTTTTAGTTGCAATTTACTGTTTATTACCATTTCAACATATAAATGATATAAGCATAGAATGAAATGAAATTAATTTGAATCCCAGTAACTGAGCATCATCTATTATTGTGGTTCCAAAAAACCTCTCAGTAGTTCCAGATGATTCTTTTCAGGCACTGTGTTCAGGACTGGGTGCTTTAAGCTTTCTGATTTGGTACCCAGCCCAACGTCATGTTCTGGAAGGTCCATTTTCTGGGTGTGAGGACTGGCTTTTGACCCCGCTAGAGCCACAGAGAGCTCAGGAGCTCTCATTATCAACTGTGAGGAGAATGAGAAATTCTCACTCCGTTCCTGTCCCTTGCATGTCTTTGTCGTGTCCCTTCTTGTGCAGCCAATTTACCTTGACCTCATTACCTTGTATATGTATTAGTATGTACACTAAAGGCATACAAATGTGTACAGTTCATAATACCATTCTGGCTGGCTTGTCCAGTTTGTATAGGTTCCTTCTAACTAACACACTTCTGAATTGGGCTCAGCATTTAAAGAATTCAAGCTAGGACAACTTTATGATCTTAAAGGTCTTTTCCAACCTACTTGATTCTATGATTCTAATATAAAGGGTACTATATAGAGGAAAATCACTGAATTTTGAAAGCTGTAAATTAAAAAACATGTCAGGAGTCATCACTTCATCTAACTTTTGCTTATGGCTTGGTATGTGTGTTGAATGCACCCGCACAGATGCCCTGCAGCTTCCTGAGGTCCTTTTGGTGGTTGAGCTCTTTTCAGACTCTACTGACAGTGATACCTGGATTTTCTACAGTGGTGGTGGGTGCCTTTTGTATAGGGGGATTACATTTGCTTTCTCATAGAATATCATTATCATCCAGATGCTTGGAGCTGTCTGTAACAAATAGGTTCAGCTGGATAAATGGAAACTGAAATGTGTAAGGCTTCAGATCGCACTGTGGATCTGTAAGACCCACCTGCATATTTGCACCATCATTTGGCCACAATAATGGTATAGTACAGACTGGCGATTGTTCCTGTTTTGGAATCCTTCATATTAAAAAGAAACCTTAATAATTAGATTTATATTCTTTTGTTTGCTTTCCAGTGGATTGAAATAATTGCTACTAAAGATCATGAAGAAAGAGGAAACATCTGTAACACACTCTTTTCTGATGAGAGCAAGGAGCACAAACTGTATGAGGCGATAAAATTCATCATGCTTTACGAAGTTGTGGAAGCCTATGAGAAGATAAAGAACAGGGAAGAACCCATACACAACCTTTTTAGCCTTCTCCTTGCTCGTGATTCTTCATCTGACCCTTTGAGTTTTATGATGAATCATCTGAACTCCATAGGTGACTCTCTTTGCCTAGACCAGGTAATGTTATAAATGAAAAATAAATCACAAAACTTACTCCAGCTCTGTGATTAGGTGACTATATCATATATCATCCATGATTGTTGGTCATTGGTTTTTTTTGGGGGTGGAGTGCGGGGGAATGGGAATGTGGGGAAATGGACTGAGGATGCTCATTTACCTTCCAGAAAAAAAGAGTGTAGTAGAGTAAAATGGGGTGGATGATTTTTTTGCTGGGCCAGAAATAAGTGCTTCAAGCTATAACTGTGACGTCATTCAGAGCAATGATACCTTTTATGTGTAAAATAATTTTAGATTATTCAAATTTGTGCTGTTGTTTCGCTTTTCGTATCTGCTCCACCATGGCAAACCCTCTAGCATCGCTTTATTTTTTCACCTCTCTTTGGTTCTCATTAAATCTAATGTCTGTTAAGAGTAGGTAATGAGAACTCTATTAACCGTTCACCCGATTTTATATTTAGTGAGGAGTTAAGTGCTGACAGCTAAGCTCCACACTGCCACTATGCAAATAGTTTCACTTTCCAGTGGGTGAAATTATTTTTTACAATCAGTTTCAGTTATCAAGTTAATGGTTACATGTTGCAGTCACCTTCAGGAGCAGTGTGATTATAACCGAACAAGTTCTTCTCTGTCTGGCTATGCCCAAGGATATGAGATTTTTCCAAAGCATTTTTCCAGAGTAAGCAACCTTTTGGAAGAAGCGCCAATGAAGATGCTAGTTCTCAAGTTTCATAGACATGAAGTACAAGGACATTTTTAACTTTTACTGTTACGTTTCCCTCTTGTAACAAGTGATCACAAGGTGGCAGGCTTCCCATTTTCCAAGGTGTATGTATCTTTTAATAATCACTAGTCCCTTCTTGCTCTCCACTAAGCTGCAGGAGCTGGCTGTGGGAGCAGGTTATGTGTTGTGTCAGGTGAAGGAGGGCTGTTGCTGAAGTGTGAAGCATTAACCAGAATATCCTCTACATGGAAAAGAGCAGTGGAAGGACTGTTGGAACATTGAGAATACCCTCAAACTTTTATATTTTCTTACTGCACTTATAAATGACCCTTTTTATTCCTTGTCTACTGTTTTGAAGTTTTCGCTTTGATTATCTTTGGTTTAGTTTTCTAAGTGTAGAAATAAATGTCTTACAGACTTCTATCACCTTTAGGTTGAACTGTTTCTTCTTGGATATTTACTTGAAGTAAAGATAAGAGTTTACAGACTGCATAGGTTTAATACCGAAGAATTTCAAGTCAACTATCCAGATGAATACCGAAGGGAATGGAATGAGATTTCTCTCCTGACCGAGGATGACCGCTACTATCACATCCCTGTTTTCAGAACGTGAAGGACCAGTGACCTTTTCCCTTTGTATAATATAGTGAGTGACCAGTTCCAGTGAATTAGGTTTCTAATCAGTAGCAGTAAGATTTTGAGAATGCTTGTTAATGATTACAAAATGATTTATGGGTTTATTGTGTAAACATTTTTCTTTACTGTTGCAGCTCAATTCACCATCAGCCAGCCATAAAAACCATAAAAACCATATAATATGTTGCTATACTGTCTGGGGGAAAAAGTGTTGTATGTGAGGGTTGTCAGGCAAAAAAAGATTGGACTACATGACAAAGAAGGCAAAGGTAATGCTGGGGTTTCTATTGCTAGCCTGAAGGTTTACTCTGACATCTCTGGATGGGTTAAACTCCAGTTCCTAGAGCAATTACTGCCTTTCCCTTGTCTGTCTCATGCTAGGGAGCATGAATCACAGAGGAAGCAACTCCTGGGGTCCTGCAGTGTATACTCCAGGCTATTAAACTTGCACTGACTTGGGGCTAACTAGGATGAGAGGATGTAAAGCGGGGCCTCTGCGTAGCTCCTTCTCATCCCATTTGGCTTCCCTGTTGTTGGAATGCTCCCTCCAGGGATGGGCAGAGCAAGCAGCTGCAGGTTGTATTTATTTCAAAAATGTGAAATTCAGCTGTCTGCACTTAGCGCTGATACCTGAAGACGAAGAAGTGTTACACAGGGGGAAAACCCCTCACCACACTCAAGAATACTATGCCAAGTGAACAGAAGAACTACTTTGTAACCGAGGAAAGTACATAAGCTTTCTCAGAGCTAAAAAGGGCAGTATTAATTAATAAGTAGCATGTAATAGAGTTAGACCCAGTAACTGCCTACGGTTTTTGTCAATTCGTAAATCCTTTTAAGGGCTGATTTCATTACCTGCCAAGATTTCCTTTGCAATTCACGTGAGAAAGCTGTGCACAGAATACATTCACAAACACTGCATTTTCAGAAAATATTCATTTTTATGCATTATGTGAGTTCAGCAGTGTGTATGCGTGTTTTATCCTCTGAGCATATATTAATCTCCTTGCGTAAGATGGCTATCTTCAGTTTAGACCTCAATGTTTGAAGGAAGTCTGTCTGAGACATCTAAATGAGATTTACCTTAATAAAGGGAACATTTTTGCCCAGTTCTGTTTTCTAAAAGAATCAATTGTGTTTTGATTATTTAAAAAACAAGGGACCTTAATTTGAAGAAATATGAAAATAATACAGCAGATCTAATAAAATATTTGTGAAAAACTTTCAATCCTATAGGCATATGGTTGTATTAAAGAAAGTGGGATTTATTAAGAAACAAAGCTTCCCTTTTTCCTTATCCTAGAGATAAGGATAGACAGGTTTATTTTTAAATACCTGCAAAAGAAAATACAAGCCAGTAACAAAAATGTGAACAGGTTCTGCAGGAGCTAAAGCAGTTGCATGAGGTAACTAAATGATAATGCTTCGAGTGCATGGAGAGTGCTTGGTTCTTTTGTGTAAAGGAAAGCAATTTTATCCCTTACAGTCCTTTTATTTGTATGTATATGTATATATATTTATAAACACAAACACCTGAGTTCTGTATTGCGATGGGTTTGTTTTCTGAAAGTTTTTCTGAGTTCAGTTTTGTTCAGTAATTTGTAGCTTTTAATTAAGAAGGCTTGATACCTTTAATAACTTCATCTCATCAAAACCTGCATATGAAATACGTTATTTATTAAAAAAAAACCTTTTTTTTTTTTTTTTTTTCACTGAATGAAATAATTTATCTTTGGATTTGGTTCTGTTCTGCATGGGGAAATGTTATAATACCTGAGAGTAGGGTATTGCTATCTACTTTGTACCAACAGTAACATTTACAGCTATGGATGAACTTGGCTATATTTTGTTCTTGGTTTAGTACAAGCAGACATACCAAAAAAAGGACGTATTTTTATAGTGGGCTTTTTAATGGTTTGCATATTATTTATGAATAGGAATACAAAAGCATTACAGCTGAAAGTGTTAAATTGTCAAAATGTACATTTTTGTAATCTTGAGCATATTAATAGTGGAGGTTAATAAAGATCTAACACAGACAGTGGAATTTCTCGTGCTAATTTGGATGTTTGCGTCTGAACTAGGTCACCTTGGGCTCTCTGCCTTGTCAGTGGAAGGCAACAGCAGTCAGCCAGAGAGTGGGTCTTTACAGTGGTCTGGTTTTCCTCACTGACTGTAGTGGGAGCTGGCAGTGATCAGCATAAATCTTTCTGCTCTAGATGTTTGATGTTAGGTGAGATTAATTTTGTCCTCAGAATCCAGAAAGGACATGTTGAAACAGATCTGCTGGCTTATCAGGTGTCAGAGATGCTGGCTGAATCATGACAGAACAGCAGTGGGATATGAAGAAAGAGGAACTTCAGGTGAGGATAATCACAAGTCTTACAGACTAATGCAGAGAGCGCTCTACACAGGATCTTAAGAAACACTGAGACTGTTTTGGGGTTGCACTGAGTTCTAATCAGGTTCTCTGATAATATATTTTGCGTATTTATAAAGATAAAAACACGTATTATTTACATAAAAAAATACAAGTATATACATATATGTGTGTGCGTGTATATATATGTATGTATATATACTCACAAAAGAAAAATACATAAAAAAAAAAAATCCTGAATAAGGTGCATCCGGAACTAACTGGCATTATGGAAATGACAGGTGCTGCTGCATCTTTCCATATCAGTGGCACAGACAAGCTTGCTGCCCACATCCAGAAGCACACAATCATTACCAATTCTTTTTAAATGCAGCATTTCAGGCAGCTAAAGTTTGAAGTCAGGATGGGTTTATTATTTATTGCTGCTATTTCAGCAAGAAAAAGAAAACATACTGAAACCTCGGCAGTGGGTTCATATTTTTCCCCAAACTTGAAAACGGGTGTTAAGAATGTAACATAGCAGCTGAAGGAATTTGTATCTTTAGTTATCATTGAGAAAAAAGATGTTGGATTTTGAATGTCATCTTTGGTAAAAATTGTGTCACAATGTATGAACCAAGATCCATATTTCATTTTAACTCCAAAGAAAAATACTGGCAATATCAATTTTTCAACTTTATTACTGAAACTGTTTCTTGTCTAGATTGTGGCTACTAAGTTGAAGTGAATTAAAAATCACAGTGTAGCTGTTTGTTACCAGTAAGTCTACCTGCTTAGTCTCGGGGTGTAGAGTTTAATGTCTAGGAAATAGTTTTCAAATGCAGTTTATAATTTGCCTAAAGCATAGATTTAAGGAATATGTATTATTTCAAATTAGTTCAGTTGTCCAGAAAAATGAAAATATGTCCCTTCTCTTCAAAGCACAGAAAATACTTATGTAGAGTTTTTTTGCTAGTAGTTTGATTTCCCTGTCCTTCTGTACTTTAGCAATATTACAGCAGTCCCACCCATGGCCCTGTTACACGAATACCATTAAAGCACTAATGTTTTTTTTAGTCTTCATTTTTCAGAAAAGCTCCACATTTTGAAGAAAAGGTAAAGTTGGGATCTTGGTGCCACAAAAGCTCTGGAGGTGATGTACCTGTTGGGGACAGGAGATAAATGCAGAAGACTTATCTCCCTGGGGCTTGGCTGATTTGCATCTCTTCAGGAACCACAGAGCTCTGTCAGTCAGGGCCAGTGGGTGAGGAGGATGGCTGGGGCATTGTTGGGACCTGTGGCACAGGATTTTATGCATGTTGGTCAATGCCGATGGGAGGGAAAAATGGAAAACACCAAAGAAATACGGTGGGTCCTGCATGCTTTCATCTTCCAGCATATCCCAGCTTCACAAAATTCAAAGGTTAATGCCTTGGGAGGGCATTTAAGTAAAACATCTTCCTCTTCAGTGAAGCGTTTGGCCATAGATCAACTCTTTATTGAAATGTGGAGGCAACTAAGTTGAATGCATTTGTGCAAGTTTGTGTGCAGCAGCTGCTGAAGTCTATAGCACATACAGCAGCTAATAACTACACGTGTCCTTTAAGATAAGTTCTCATGTTCAGCTGAATGTTTTCCCCAGGATAGTAATTTTCAGGATTGTGATACACTGCATCTTATAAATGTTGGAAATGACAAGCCTTCGAGTTTCAGATGACAAATACAGCATTTAGCTAAGAAGGATTTTGTGTTCTTTTTATCTATCCAGTAGATGGCTTCCAAGCACCAGAAAATGCAGTTCAGTAAGCTCAGTTCTCCTGGCAATTCTTTGATTGCCACAGTTGCCCAGATGATGGTGGTGGGTTGGCCCTGGCCAACAGCCAAGCACCCACACAGCTGCTTGATCACAACCTCCCACTCCAGCGAGAAGTAGGGGAAGAAAACGGTATGAACAGGAGCAAGAAAGCTTTTACGCCAAGATAAAGACAGGGAAATCACTTACCATGCACTGTCATGGGCAAACCAGACTCAGCTTGGGGAATTTAACTTAAGTTACTGGCAATTAGCATAAGTATTTAATTATGGATTTGGGTATTGGGAAACAAAAGATGACAAATGTTAAAACACTTAAGGGAAAAAAACAACCTTCCTTTCCTAGGCTCAGCTTCATTCCAGACTACTCTTCTCCGCCTTGTTACCACCACAGGTCACACTCAATCTCTTCAGTGAGGCAATGAGCTGGTGGGGTGAGGGTGACAGTTGGGATATAGTGATTTCTCTCTGCCTCTCCTCATTTCTCACTCCTTTCCTATGCTTCAATGAGAGTCCTTCACAGGCTGCAGTCTCCCCTTCAAGGGTGTACCTTCTCCCATATTGGCTTGTGATAAGTTCTAAAACCTTTGTTAAATTACATGTAAATTACCAATTTTATAAAAGTCTATTCAGCTTAATATAGCTTCTATCCATGCTACTGGCAGGGGGAAAAAAAAAAATGGGAAAAAGTAAGTCTGGTTTTGTTGTCTTCCTTCTTTTCTTCTTTAATGTCCTATCGCATACACCCATGTTTCTACAGGACATGAATTAGAATGGAGCAAAAGGGTCTGGAGGAAGAGGCTGAGAAGGTAAGGGTTTAAAATCAATCCTGGAGTGATTCTGGACCTAACACAGGAGATAGATAGATGGTACATAGAAGCTCAAGTAATGACTTAACGGTTAATTAAAAACAGGTTGGCAGCAGTGTGTGGAAGAAGGTATGGAAAAGACATGGCTAGAAGTGAGTAAATTCATGGAGGAAAACTTACCAAGTTTGTGGATACTTTTTAACTGTGTGTGAACTGACAGTCTATGACTGGAGATAGGAAAATTTTCCATTGTAATATCCACAGAAAGTGTACTTGCAGCTCTTCTTGTCCTACTGCCTAAAACACGACACATGAATAAGTTTGACTACTGTAATTTAAGCTTCTCTCAGCCACCCTTTTGAAGAGAGGACTTCAGTGCTGTGAGTGTTCTTGAGAAGTGTAAAAGTGTGCCTTTTCTGTACTGATGACTTCACTTAAGGCTTCTTCTTTTTTGTGGGTTGTGTCCCCACATTTGGCTGGCATTTACAGCACTTCTGTTGCTGCAGCAGCACAGACGGTACAGCCAAGAAACACTTCAGCCACCTTCTGCTGAAGTTTTGAATGACACATGAGTGAAGCCACATGCTCTTCTTCAACAGGCTGTGAAAAGCCCACCTAATCAGGGAGTATGGCTGATCAAATTGCACCACATAGCTGACTTCAGAGTCACCAGAGGTATATTCAGGGGAAGGTTGCTGAACACCGTTATTAGCCTTGTCAGGTTAGCTCTGAGCATTGGAGCTTATGAGTCCTCAGTGATGGACATCTAGACCACATTATATTACCTAAGTAAGGTGAAAAGTGAGATTCAAACTTACAGACCCTAAGCATACCCAACAAGGTGAATTTCTACACATCTTATAGGTGCCACAGCATTTAGTGTGAGCATAACTCCAGAAACCCGCAGAAAGAGATACCTGGAATTGAGACATTCCTTCGAGCTTCCGCCAAAGTCACGTGGACACAAGTAAAACTGTGCAGTAACTGCCATGGGATGTTCTACCTTGTTTAGTAGCACAAAGGATCCACAGGTGTTGGACAGAAGACGTGAGCAGATCGTGTTGCCTGTTTTTTGTTGGTTTTGGTTTGGGTGTTTTTTTTAAGAACCCATGCAAACAGCACAAGGTATCAGTTCTGTTCTGGGCAGCTCCAGAAATGCTTCTATATAGAAGTGCTCTTTGAATTACACAGTCAGGGAAAAAAAGGTGTGGCAGTCCTAACAGGAGAAAGCTTATTATGGAGGTATTTGAAAAGGGGATCAAAGACATTTTCTCAGACTGTAGGAGTGGCTTAATTAAAGGACTTCACAGAAGCATTAGTCAGAAAAGCTGGTTGTAACGTTTGGTCTCCGAAGTGTAATTCATCTAGGGATACAGAATACTGCACACAATAAATATGATACATTGCTTGATACACTTAAACAAAACTAAGCAACTGATACTTTCATAGCAGTAGGATGGTTTAGATTATTGGGTTAAATTAGTAAATTAATATTTCACCTTTTTTGGCAGTTTAAAACATTTATGCAAAGTAATTTGGAGACTTTTTATTAGAAAATGATTCTTGAATGGGGAAGAAGAGTTTGGTCCTGTACCTCAGTTAGAGCACACATTCCACATATATACCAGCACCTCCTAGGTGGTGTGTCTCCAGATTAAGCAATGCTGTCTCTTGATGTACCCCCATGAACATGCCACCAGCTTGCCTGGGTGAGCTCTTCTGGCTGGGATTAGATGGGAACTGCAATCCCAGAACCTGGGACCAGATGGGAATACATGACATTCATTTTAAGCCTATTGCCTGAAGAAGACATACATCAAGACAGCAAATGCTGCTCTAGCCCCTTCTGCAGACCTGAGCTAAGAAAAGGTAGGATGCTACAGGTTTATGTCAGTATTATACAAGTGAAAAATGAGGTTTCTGTCTGGAACTGCCTCTTCTGCCAGACAGGAAAGCACCCAGCTCAGAGTTTACCAGCTGTTCAACTTGTTCTTTTCCTGGCATTTCATCCTCAGAGTGTTTAAAGTCACCGGTCTTTGAATCATGAGGCTTAAATGTTAAGCATGGACATTGGGCTAGACTTGCATAATTTCATTCTAGCTCAAAGGAGAGTGTGTTTTTCAAGAAAGGTATTACAATTTAATCTTAAAATCATTCAGTGAGCTAACCCACTGCTGAATTATATTTACTTTTAAAAGCATATGTCTTTTTTTCAGCTGTCTCGCTACATCTGCCAGTCATTGAATACTGATACGTCTTTTTCTGTTAGGCTGAAAGGCCAAATAACAAGTATTGATTTTCCTAACAGAATGTGATCAAATGACCCTTAAATTTTGTCCTGGTTAAACTCAACAGACACCACTCATTTTAAGTTCATCTTCCATCTTTTAATTTCTCCCACGATGGGATTATGAACTCCACCTTCTTGTATGCCAAATACTAGCACAGGACTTAGCATTTGAATCAGTCTCACATGAGCACTGTGTAAAGAGAAAATAATAGAAAACCTCAATTTGTGCTTGGGATTCCTTTGTCTCTAAACCCAGCAACAACAACAAGATCTACCTGTTTGTTCCCCTAAGCCCTGGGTTTTAGCGGAAATGTAAATGAGCATTTTCCACACTCCCCAACTGCAAGGGTGGTCTGAGATGCAAAAGACGGACTTGCCAGCCAGTGTTGTCAGACAGGCTGGTAAAATGGATAGGGGAACACCAAACAGCAACAGTATTTTAGGTCTGGGAGCCCACAAAACCTATGGCCACCTCTCTGCACTTTAGCCAGTTGCAAACCACTGGGGACTGGGGGAATTTTCTGGGTCCTAAGGCTGGGACTATGGCTGGTTTTAAGCATGACAGCAGTGCATAAATAGCTAGCTTATGTACTTGGTATGCTTTATGTCTCCAGATGATATGAGTTACCACAGGATCTTTCATATAAATAACTGCAGAACTTTGGACCGGGTAAATTAAGGTCAGCTAAACAGAAGCAGTATTTCCATGTCCTTGGTGGTACAGGGCAAATCAGGATTATAAATGTTGTTCAGCTTTTATTGTGATCTGAGCAAGGGTATCACACTGTAGGCTTGTGTCTGGGTTTTTATGATTGACTGATTCAAATAAAGATACAAATAAGCCTAAGACAGAAAAATGATCTGGCTTTGGTGATCAAAACCCAAATACCCTAAAGGTCAGAGAGACAAATGAAAAATCTGGAGGAAAAAAACCCAGGATGTAAAACCAACAAAAGCAACAACAAAATATTAGTTATCTATTGCCAGAACAGAGTATCACTACAGCTGACTAGTTTGCCTAAAGCCAAAGAGAAACAGAAGCTGGCTGTTACTGTAACACTCATCCTAGGCATGAAAGTTGTGCCCTGTAGAGGGATGGAAAGGATTTTCTCCAATGCTACAGAATTACCAGCATCTTTGATGTCTTTGCACTCTCTACATTTCAAATACTGACAGGCTACTGGACTGGTACACTGTTCAGTCTGGTGAATCAATCTGGAATTACACTGAGCCAGGAGATTTAAGAAAGGAATAAAAATCTTTTAATTGGAAAAGCTTCTCAGCAAGAGTACAGATAAGAAAGTTTCCCAAGTCCTTCTACAAGACCTTGTAATTCTTGTTGCACAGCAATATCTCAGTAATGAAAACTGTAGACAAGAGGCGAGGATACCCGTGCGAGCAGACTGCACTTCTTGCTGTGAGCTGGTGTTCACCAAGAGGCAGGTAGCTAAGACTTAAGAATGGATGGACAGAGCTTAGGATCCCAGCCTTAGGATCCGAGTCTGGCAGCTCCAAATATTTGCAGATGGTATCAGAAAACAACTGTCAGAAACATCCTGAAACTTCTTCCTTTCTTGAGTTAACATAAAGTTATTCTACCTGTACAGGCTTTGGACATTTGTTTCAAATGTACTACGAGTATCAGGTGCATGTAGTAATGGAGGATTTGCCTTTAGCGATTGTCCATGCATATATTCACACAATGTACACACAGCCAAAATGAACACCTCATGGAGGAGTATCTGTGGAACTGTAATATAAGCACACAGAATACCTGTCCTGCCTTTGGTTCCTCTCAGCCAGCTGATTGGACTTTACACCTTCTGTAAGCGCTGACTCACAGCTTCTTTGAAGCTTGTTCTCTGCTTTTGTGAAATCTCTTCCTTCTGTTTAATCTCTTTTGTTTGATGTAGCTTATCTCAATAACCCAACAGCTTTTAAATTAAACCTGTCTTGTAGGGAACGTTTCCTTATTATTTGTGCATGGTAGGTGCATCTCTTTTCCCCACAAAACATTCAATTCATAGCAACTGCTAAACCTAAAGCAAGAGATGGGAGGTTGATATATAAGCTCAAACGTTCATTATTTCCTAGGTGAGAATGAAGAGCCCAGAATTTTCCCATTGCAAAATTCCACAAAAAGCACTAATGTTTGAGATAAAAGTATGGAAGGTTTTGGGTTTATGTGGAGACTAATAAGGCCTGCAGAAAATGCCTAATTAGAAACAAGTGACTTCCACTACCCACAGTAAAGTGTGACTACAAATACAATCTCTGTTCAGATACTACACAGATCCACTGGAGCGGAACAGGATGCAGCAGCTGCAATGAACTTCATGTAAAGGACCTGAAGGTATTTCTCAGGGTATCATCCTTTACGCTTGATCATTTCTGCCCACTTGACATTTTGATGACAGAATAAGAGGAAAATTCCCCGTTTAAAGATCTCTCTCTTAGTTCAGCGTATCTCATGGATCGGCCCTCCCATAAAGAGACTGGTTTTTTTTTTACTAAAAATTTTCTGTATATATTGAGAAGGTTGAAGAACAGCACCACAGTAAAGAATTTATGCTGTAGCTGAGACTTATGGTCTACTTTTCGGTGGAAGCCAAGCATATGTTGCCAGCTGCACTCTGAGAAGAAAGAAGAAATAAGCTTATACAGTCTGCAGTGCCAATGCTAGTACCACAGTTGGCTGAAGGTTACTGGACAAGGGCTTCAGTAGCCCTTGTCTTCCTCATTGAGGAAGGCTGATGAAAGGTCAGGCCAGAAATGGCAAGCTGCACCTTGTCAGGGAGCAAGAACCTAACACACAAGACAGGAGCCAGCATTAACAAGTGGGAGTCTGAGGAGGTGCTGGTCAGCTGGAAAGTAGCTGCACAGCAGGTATAAATATATTCCTTGTTTCAAACAAGTATTTGCAAGTGCAGCTGCACCGAAGCAACTCCAAAGGCTTATTCATTAGGTAGACTTATGAACATCAGCTGATAGGGATTTGTTCCAAATGAACGGATCTAGTTCATTTGATTAATGAACTGAAAAAGATATTGAGGCTGATCTGTTGACTCATTAGAGTAAAATGCCCTTTTGTTTCTTTCAGAAAACAGTAAAGGGGACTAATTAAATTGAGCACTGTAATAAAAGCCACATAGTTTCTTGATTTTTGATACTAAACCACAATTTTTATGGTGCATAAAAATACTCTCGGAGTAATGTTTTATTATTTCAGTAACCTAGCTGAAGGCTGCTTCTCTCGATGTCTTGAGCCTAATGGCACGCTACATCTCAAAGTACATTTGACTACAAAAGATACCTCTCATTAGATTTGAAGCCAGGCTTGCAGGTTTGCCATCTGTACAGCTGATGAGGGTGGTCTCCCTGTGCTCCTCAGTGGGTGCACAGATGAGCTTTTATCAGACAACCTAGCAAATGTGACGAATACAGACATGTCAGACTCCCTAGGCAGAATGCTACAACTCATCATTTGACTTCATCTTGCACTCTTCCTGGCATCTTCATATGGTTATTTTGCTCCTCACCATTGATCTTCCATCTGCCTTATTACTCAAGTGGTCAGGCAGATTCACGATCTTCCTCACTGAAGAGGAGGTCGCAGCATTTCAAAGGAGAAGTTGGTGGCTCTACTACCAGCTGTCTGCTTCACAACTGAGACTTCAACAAGCCCTACTAGTAGAAATTTTTCCCTGAAGAAAATAGCATGATGTTGCCGGCCAAAAGTTGTTGTGTAGCTCACAGCTCAAGTACTTCACTTCATCATGCCATCCAGCTCATGGGCTGTTTCACAGCTGGGTTTGGGTAACTTCAGAAGTCTGCTTATAAGAGTGAATTCATTCGCAGTAACAGAGTCAGTTTTAGCAGCAGCACCAGTGACCACTGTTTTACACAAGCACAATGTCACCTTTTTTTCCCGCTATCTTATGAAAACAAGACCCAGTTGTTTTCTTCTTTACAAAATACTAAAATGCATACATATTTTGCAGATTTCATGCAAGACCTGGAGCAGTAACTCTAATTCTAAACTTTTTTCTAATGCTTCAAGAAAACTGAATATTCAAGTGATCAATAAAGGAAATACATATTTGATACTGTGGGTAGAACAGATGGGGCAACCCGCATGTTTCTTAAATTTGTGTCTTAAAAATCTGCTGGAGTTTCACATTTAGTACCATTACTTGGTTTCTGCAGACCTCTATTTCCTCTCCCTTTTTCTTAAATATGGAAACTGGAAAGGAAAAAAGTCATGAAACATACAAATTATTCTGTATTATTAGTTAATTAATTGAGCCATTTTTGGTCTAGGCACCAGTCAGTAGGAGGTATTGCCTTACTCTGACATACTAAGTGATGAGAATGTTGATTAACTGATAGCACTCTAAAGAAAGTATTTCTAGCTATATTTTCCAATTAGAAGACATGAACTACTCTTTGTTTAACAGTGAAAAATTATTGCTACACCATATGGTAACTTCTTTTAATAAACATTTTTATCAAATGCATAGACAAGATCTGTACTCATTTTAATCTCCATGCATTTTCAAATGTGCAAACTAAGTTTGTTCAGAAAAACTGTAAAGCAGGTTTTTAAAGGTCCCTTTGTTTCTTCTTTTTGTCAAGATTTGTTGTTTAAATTGCATAGACTGGTGCACCATGAAAAACAGTGACAGTTTTTTAATTTGCAAATAACCATGATTTTTACTAATGATGTGTAGGTCGTATTGACATTTTTCACATGTTCCATTTTCTGTTCAGGGGACTGAAAAAACCCACCTACAGCACCAAAGCCACAACCTACATATTTTTCTCAGTCATTTAAAAAAGGAACACAGCATGCTGGAACTGCCTTTTTTTTTTGACAGGCAGCAGCATGCCAATTTAGAGCTTACTTAGTAAAATATAGTAGAAGATCTATCTTTCTAAGAACACACCTCTAAAAACTCTGTCAAATTCAGGGGTGCTAGAGGACAAAAACCCACACAAGTAATACGTAATTACAGAAGTATATAATGGATATTTTATTGCCCATTGACTTTTACTGGTGGGTTTTCCCCACCTATTTTCTTCTTAATGGTATTCCCCATCTATTTTCTTCTGAATGGTATTCCCCTATAGTCACAAGCAGAATTGATGACCCAAAGCTTTCTAATCGTACTCCTGAAATCTTTGGAGCAATTTTCAAGTAGTGCACTGTAATTAGTTTAGCAAAGAAGACAACTGCTGGCAAGCACCAAGATGCATTAAATAAGGTAAGAACATTCAAAATTCTTTTTCCTGGTGTTCGATTGGGTTTTTTGTATCAAAGTCTGAGTTGCTAGTATCTTTTACGAGAAACTGCCAAGTACAAAAATATTGCAGATCTACAAAATATGAGCTTTTGTATTACACTGAATAGTCTCTGTTGTGTGTTTTCATGAACTTTTTAAAGGATGCTAATGTTGCTTCAGGTAAAAACGAGTAAAAAACCTACTCCAAATGAAACTGTAAGTAAGAAAAAGTTCTTACTTGTAAACTTAAAAGACTGAACATTCCACCTCCTCCTCATAAACAGCAATACTAAAATAGAGCAAACAGTAGTAGTAAAATAGAGCAAAGTCTTGAAGTGAATAATTTGTATGTCAGTCAGGAACTAAGGTTTCCTATACAATACTTTATACAATGAACATTGATGCGTTTTATCATTCTGTATGCATGTAACTCCTTCAGAGTCTTCCAGGTTAAACGGGTTTGCTTTGCAAAGATACTTTACTCAGTCCTGAGCTGAAGAAGTCTGAATCCCAAAGTACCATGTGCTTCTGCTCTTTCACTCCGTGCTTTGTAATCTCTTCACAGTGCCAGCCCAGGGAAAATAGTTAAAGAATTCTAAGTGCTTGGGTCAAAATTATATTAAACTGCAATATTTTCTTCAGTTTGGTTATCTACTAATGCATTTTTTGCTGTTTGTGTGACTTTTTTTTAATCTAGATTGGGATACACGCTCTTATTGTAATCATAAAGTTGAACATTTGTACCTCACACTTAGAGAAGGATATGGGGAACTTACAGTAATAACTAAACCCCACTGAATTCATTCCAGGTTGAATCAGCATCCCAGATACATGTTCTTGCAAATCTGTGAGTTATAAGACAGAATTGCATTACACCAAAGGTAGCGGTCACTGATCTTCATTCACACTTACATGATTTTGCAGGCTTGAGCTTGGTGCCTTGAGGTTGAGAACTGAAATCTCAATTTTGTTTTCAGATAAGAGGCTGACTCTTGCCTCTCCCACAGGTACAAGAACTACACAGCCTTCCCATAGGACATTATGGCAACAGGAGAGCTAGATTTCTAAGTGAAATAGTCTGAACTATTAACAGATCAATTACAGGTCAAAGGGCATGACTTTGGGCTTTTTCTGTAGACTTCAGTGATACTTAGCTTTCTGCTGACTTTGCAGATCGAAGTTTGAAAATACAAGTTTTAGGTGTTTCGGGAAAATACAAAGATCTTGTGTTTACATGTCTAAATTCTGCTTAAGTCCCATTCTCAAAAAAACCCACAAACTTAAAGAGTAATGTGATTATTTTGATATCTTCAACAAAAGTAAACAGCTGCTCAATTTTTTTTTTCTGTATAAATACATCTATCTTTCTTGACCGTAATACACAGTGACTTTTTTCTGAATGTCAACACTGTTCTTTCAAACTTCAGAAATTCAACAGAGTCCTGTGGAAATTCTTCTTAGCATCTGTAATTTCAGTATTCTTGTAATTTGGGCACATATATTTATTATTTGCCAATACTGAAAAGCAAGACAGTACCTCCGCCCTGAAGGCTTTGCAAAGGGAAACTGTCCTCTGTTGGAAAATATAGCATTGTCTGTCAATGGATATGGGTGATCGTGTATGGCCCAAGCTCTAAATGAAAGTAATTATGATTAATATATTATTCTCAAACATCAGAGCAAAATACTGGAAGCAGATGTGTGCAAAACAAGTAAACACTACATTGTTGTTTCACCTAATGCAGGTAGTTTATGTAAATCTGTTGCACAAAAATGTTGAGGAAAGGAGACTAATTTGTTTAATTACACATAGAATATGGAACTGAATATACAAATCACAAAGTGGTCTTTTTTGAGAGATGTTTGTTTAAAAATAGTTCATCACTTCCACAGTCTTTAGAAAGCAAACTTCAGGACTTTATTCTCAAGTCCTTTTGTTTTTTGAACTTGGTAGTACTTGTAAAAAAAGCTACAGCATTCCGTCCCTAATACGCTGTTTTATATTTGCAAACTAAAACTGTTCTTTGAATTTCTGCAACCTGGGAGGCAATGACACCACTCTTTTGCCGCACTTGATCTTGTGAAATGTGTCACAGAACTTTCAATTATTTCCAGACACTATATATCTGGTATACCTACTACATATCAACACTAAACTCCAAAATACCCCTTGCTAAGAAAATAAATTTCACATATGCTTGCAATATGTTGTTTACAAGAGGCAGAGAGAAACACAATTTTTAGAAGTAGTTTACATAAAGGCTGGACTGACACATGTTCCCTTGAATCACCTTTATCAGTTCAACTATGGAATATATCCAATTTGAAGTTTATGAACTTTCCCCCTTGTTCTTGTGGGTGGAGCATTGGGCAGAGACTTTTCTGTTGAATTTATTTATTCAGCTGATGACATCTGGGATGTTTTTCAGTTAATGCAAACACAAAGTTTCATCAGGAAAATCACTAACTTGGGTACTTAGTTTTGGTCTTTTTGTGATGAAGAAAAAAGTTTTAGTCGTGATTGACATAAGCCATTAGGATTATGTCAATCTATAAGCAGATAAATACCAAATGAAAAAGATTGCACCTGTTTTTTTTCCAATTCAGTGCCTATCTGACATCATAGCGTGGTTTTCACCTAAGAATTCTTGAGAAAGGAAATACAATCTGCTGTTTAGGAGCATTCTGTTACAAGGAATCATTTCCAAAGAGAGCAAGCATAGAACTTACAAATTTCATTTCATAATTCAGGTACAGTTCATGTAGTTTGCAGTGTCATTTTGTTGTACACTATTTTGCTCATCAGGAAGAACTAGGTCTAGGTTGCAACTTTAAAGCTCTATGTAATTATTCTGCTCTGTATTCCGCCGAAGGGTTGTGAAATGGTCACCCAGTACATCTCTCCTGTAAAGTTGCTGAGAAAGGCAAATGTGGGTAACAAAAGAACCTAATCTTAAAAAGCAGGCAACTGTAATGATTATTAAATGCTACTCACACTGAATTATTTTAATTAGAAGAACATGGGAAATAGTTTGGTATATTTCAAGTGGACTAGCTGTCTGAACACCAATAATTTTCTAATGGCCAATGAAAACAAGAATGCACTCTGAGACAAACCGTCAAACAGTTGTTCAAACAAAGAGTTTGTACAAAACTGTCCATCAGTTTTATGTGACTTCAAAATATCATGATGTTGCAAATTACTTATAATTGTTAATTCAAATTCCTTCGCTGTCAGCATATTTGTAGTTATTTCCTCCCAGTCTTAGCATCACTGGTGTTACTTAGAGAAAGCATATTCTTACAACAGAAATGCCAGAAGGACAAACACCTTTCCATTTTCTGGCTCAATTTCAAGCTGACCACCCTCCAAAATGCTCAGATTTCAGTGGTCTTTTTTCTACCACAGCACATCTTTCCTACTTTTTACTTTTCTCAGTATTCCATTTTTAATAGCATTGGGTATGCTTAGCTCCGAACAGCATGTAATTTTAGAAGGTTTAGCATTTATTCTCTATGTAGGTTTCTAGAATGTCAGGAGCATAATAAAGGTGTATCAGAATTTGGTGATTATTTTTCCCTCCTGCAAGAGTCACTTCCAGCCTCTGGCAAGCTCCATATGCTGGCTGTCGCATATACATGCAGCCTTACAGCGCTGGGCTTCCTCACCAGGATTTTTAAGCGGAGCATCTGAAAACTGAAAAGCAGCTCTATTTGCCCCCTCTCCTATATTTAAGAGAGCTTATTGTTGTCTCCGAGCTTGGGGATTTTCATTTAACTCCTTTATTTCACGCGAATTCAACTAGCGATTTTCCATTTTACTGGAACCTCGCCGTTTTACCGAAAAAAAAAAAACCCCAAAACCAAATCCAAAAAACAAAACATAAAACACAGCAAAGCTTTCGCTGGTGATTTTTCGACGACTTCGGCGGGAGGGTGCCCCTCCTTCACCGGTGGCACGCTGCAGTCACTCCCCTCACACAGCCGCACATCGGCTGCGGCGCTCACTGGGAGCGGGTCGGGGTCGGTCCCGCGCAGCTCCCGACAGCAGGCCCAGCGCGGCGGCGGCGCCCCGCGCCCGCAGCCATAGCCCCGGCCCACCACCGCCGCTCCCGGGCGGGCACTGCGGCGGGTGCGAGGGCAGCGGGCTCGGGGCTAACCAAGGTGACGCGCCTCTTCTCCCCCCCCGCGGCCGGCATTGGTCTCGCTCGTCCGCCCGCCCCCCGCCAGGCCAGCAGCCCCATGGCTGTACCGACGGGACCAACGCCGACACCCTCCGCCGCTAACGCGCATGCGCCGGAGGCTGGGCCCCGCCGTGCTGCGCCTCGGCACGACGAGCGCTGGGCAGAAGGGAAGGAGGGAGCGCGGGCACGTACAAACGCTGTTTCCGGCGTGATGACGCGCGGGCGGAGGCGCGGAAGCAAGCGGGAAGCCGGCGGAGGGCCGGGCCGGGCCGGCTCGCCCGGCCGCCCGCCGCTCTGTCCTCCCTCGCCGCCGCGGCGATGGGCGTGCCGTGCGCTCCCGCAGCCGGTGTAACCGGCCTCTGAGGCGGGCGGTGCGCGCTGAGCACAGCGAGCCCCGGCATGAGCGGCGAGCGGCGGGCGGGCGGCGGCGCGCTGCCTGCCCCACGCGGGCCCGGCGAGCGGTGTCGCGGCGGACGGAGGGTGGCGGAAAGGTGAGGGGGGCCTCAGCTGCCCTGCGGCGTGTGGTTGTGCGATCCGTGGCGGGCTGTGCAAGGCCCGGCGTGTCCTCCTCGGGGGAGCGGAGCGCGGCGGGGAGTGAGGAGGGAGGGGTACAGTTCTCCTTTGAGCTTTTCGCTGTCGGACAGCTTGGGGCGTAGCAGGGCTCTAGTGCGAAAGGACGGTGATGTCGGGGAAGGAAAGTTCTGAGGTGACCATATCTGTATAGCGGTTTGCCAAGGAGATGAGTTTGAAAATAGCCTGGGTGCTCTGTTATCTTACCAAACCGTTCTGGGTTTTTGTTCCTGGTTTTGAATAATTTAAGTACTCTCCTAGGTCTCAGGATATGATTTTCTGAAAGCATGTACTCTTGTTCTTCGTGAGAGGTACTCTTCATATATTTCTTCATTTTTCAAAGCCAGGATAATTTTCAAGGGTGGATGACAGAACCAACCGGCCTTCCTGCGCCTGCAGAACAAACACAGAAAAGAGAGAGTGTTGCCACACAGCTGATGAAGCATGAAAAGGAAGTGGGTGTTCGTGTTCCTTCTACTGAACTTCGTTCAGCAAAAGCAGCTGTTTACCAGGGAGACCAATCTACATCGGAGTTAAGAAAGGACTATGTGTACAGAAGTACTCAGAGACCTGAGAAGACAGAAATTATTAAATCCCTTGTGACAGATCACGATACATTTAGAAACTGTGAACTATATCTACCTGCGTCTAGTAACTGCTCAGCAGTGGAGTCATCTGAGGACAGGTAAGGGGTTTTTTAACATATGTATGTCAACAGCTTTTCTGTAGAAAGGGAGAAGTACATGGAAGTGAATTTCTTGGCAAAATTTCATATGTTAGAGGGTTAGCGAAATAGGTCTAAATGTCAGATCTTAAACTTTGAAGGCCACCTTATTTTTATAGTTTATTAATGATCTTCTTTCCCCATCTAAGAGTATATAGGGCAAAGATGTTCATATAAAACCATATTTTGCCCATAGTCCTTTCCCTTCTGTCCAGCTTAGTTGTGCTTGCTGTCATCTTGGACCATTATGTTTAGGTGTTTTTTTTGGTGGTGTGAGGGGTTTTTTTATTGTTTGTTTTCAAAAAGCAAAGACCAAGATACTCTTAAGTAAAATCTCACGTACAGGCTTTTTTTCCGTGGTATCTTTGGTTCAGCAGAGTCTGATTTACTAGTTCAACGATTTAAGTGTTTGCCCACAACACTGTGCACTATTTAATTTTTCTTTTGTGCATGCATGCTTTCATTTAATTATTATTTTCCATCTGCTATTTTATTTTCACTTTATTGTTAAATATTAATGTGAAGATTAATGGGGAAAGGCTTAAGTTTCCCCATTCTTGTTTCCGAAGATTTACTTAACTGTAAGCTTTGGTAGAACAATGTTAAGATGCACTTTCAACTCTGAGAGTGTCTGGACAGATGGATTGCACCTTGATTTCAAAACAGCTTGGTTAAATTGCAGTACTTTGTTACGCTGGATGTTGATCTGTCAGGTTCTGGATCTATGGGTTGTCTTTTGTCAGCTCCCAGAAAGAAGATTGGGTAATACCGCAGAAGGAACATGACACTACTTGCTCTACACCAAGCTTCTTTCTAGAGTGACCTCATTAGTTTACTGAGTTGAGCACTTCTCTTTGTGCCTTATAACCTAATGTATTCGAGGATGTATCCTTAAGTAAGGCTTCCTCCTTCTCTGCCACCTCCTGTGGGATCTTGTAGAAGCAGGTTTGTTCATGCTCAGAGAGGGAGGTTGTTGCTTTGTATTTTAAATACTTAGCTTGTAGATAAGCTAGGCTAGAGATTGCTGCTGTTGGATACTGAGGAGTTTGGGTTTATTTCCTAGCCTTTTCAAGGTCATTAACTATTCCTGAAATTCTTCACAAACCTTAATCTCTGCTGAGAAATGAGATTATACATGCAAATAAAGGTTTGTCCAGTAGCACACTGTGACAAGGATAAGGACTTGGGATGAGCATTTCTATGATTTTACTTCTCAGCAGATAGTACTCTTTTTATGAAGTCCTGTGTTTAATATCTACTGCATCTGTTGTTTCTCTTTGTTATGAATCAGATTTCAGGCAGCTACTTGAGTACCCAGGAAACCTAGTTTGACAGTTAAAAGTTTGAAACTTAAGTAAAAACTAAACTGTAGTCTGATGACTGCACAATAGAGGACAGTTTGCTGATATTAACATATATTTGTCTTCATACTTCTCAAGGGAAATATATACAAATGGATTAGAAATGTTACCTTTTTTTGAGTAGGCTGGTTTGAATAAAAAGAAATACAGAGCCCTGATTTACCAGTGTATTCTTTGAAGTTTAATGGGAGTAATTAATTACCAGCTGGCTACGTTAAACCCTTTGTTGCAATCTTTCTAACTGCTCATCCTGGCTTAGTTATTTGGTAGATGTGATTGTATGACATGCCACTCAGTATCATGTTTAAAGGAATGTGCAATTTATTATTTGGTTTTTAACGCTCTATGAACCTCCCTTCTCAACAGTAATGTTCACACCCTGTCTTTGAGATCTTTTCTTGATAATGCTAGGCTTTGCATAGAAACAGTATCCTTTTAGGCCATCGTTTTCTCCCTCATGGTCATAACTTGACTTAGGAATCTCTGTATGTAGGCTCAGATAGAGACATTTGACTCTTCAGACAGCATAAAAGCCCATATTATTCAAGGAGGAAATGTTTGTCTGGATTTCATTTAGCCTCTAGGCTGCAGTTTGGATTATGTGAGAATTTTTGATGTCTTTGAGTTTGTAATGTTCAAACCAGCTGCAGATAGCTGGCTACTTTTCATTGTGATATTCTGTCATGTATTGTGCTCGTTACTAGGCAGGTTGCTCAGCCTCAGTGGAACATAGCTACAAAGCTCTGGTGATTAATGCATTGTTAGTTGCATGCATAGGTTGTAGTATTTCTGTATTCAGCAAATAGGATCTTGGCTTGTGTGTTTTGCAAATTTATCTGTAAAATTTACAAATACAAAGGGGCTTCAGTATTCTGTAGTGTCCTTACAACCAGCAGAAATTCAGGCAGCAATTTGTTACCAACATAGATGTCATGGATGAGGGAGGTGAGTAGTTGAGAGGTTTTTTTAATCCCTTTTTTTTTTCTGAGAACTCCTGTCGTTTTTATGAAAATGTGCAAGATGGAAAGAAAATTGAGTTGAAAAAATAATTGGAGAAAGACTTAAGTACTTTACTGGTGGTTGAAAATGGGGGGAAAGGTAAGTGGCTAAGATTTGTACTGTTGCATGAAGCATGTGTGGATTCTTATTGCAGTGAGGAGGACATGTATCGTGATGCAGAAGAAATAGAGAGAGAGAAAATACTACTTTGTGGGACAAGCTCTTCAGGTATGTTCAGACTTCTCGTGATGTTTCAAATACAGCATTACAATCCTGTGCACTAATTTGTAGCACTAATTTGTGATGATTTGACACCCTTGTTCCCAAGGATTTTCGTGCACAGGTGTCTCTGTGTGCACTAGAAGTTACTTATCATGACTGAATACATCATGCGGTTTAATTCATTAAAAGATAGTCGCTCTTAGTATATTTTCCCTATGTTTCAATAATTATAAGAGAATGTGAATCTTTTGGAAAGCAGTCATATAGCCTGTGTTCTGAGTGTTGTGTTTGAAAATTACTGATTTATAGTCATTATAGCAGCATCTGTTGCTGGGATCCATTGATAACCGTAGTGCTATATGTTTTGGAACGAAGGCTGATGGGATTCCAAGAGAAAACTCTTACTTCCTCTTTCAACCGTTGTTTCTGGCTTCTTCAGAAAGATCTATTACCTTTCTCCCTTATGATCTGGCTGCTGAAAGAAGAGCAAATTTTGACAAATATTTTTCTGATTGTTAAGAAAATGAAGAGTACTTAACTAATTTCTACTCTTTGCCAATTAATATTTTGCTGAGAGGAGCAGAGTGTTCTCTTGTTTTGTTGGACAACATAATTATTTTTGTTCACTTGTCATTTTCAAAGCAAGCTGGTTTTTTTCCCTGCGGCTACTAATAATTACTTAGTAGCTATAGATTGTGCTGCCAGTTTCCTTTGGCACCAATGTTATTTTAAAATGTTAGGGTGCATTTAGAAATCCAGTTGTTCTGTTTCACAGTTCTCTGCCTAATGTTATTTACTCTATTTTGATAGAATATAAACTAAGTGTTGCACCTGAAATGGACATCATGGAGTATTGCAGAAAAGAATGGAGAGGAAATACACCAGTAGCAAAGAGGATGAGAAAGGTATCAGTTCTCTTTCTGTTGAATTTTGTTGGGCCTTTTGCTTTCATTTGTATATTCAGTAGGTGATTTCCTATAGGAGCAACCTTTAAAACAGGCAATGCAATAGCAATGTTTTCCAGTGTCTGGTCTTATAAATGGCAGACAACTGGAAGTTTTGTTCATATTCATTCAAAAGGTGTTTTTTAGTAAGGCTACTTGTTGGTAGTGTAGGGTTTTGACTAATACTGTTCTTCATTACTGGTTTTAATTGAAGTTTTAAATTTGGTTTATTACCATAAAATGGTAATTTTGTGGGCTGTTGAAATGGCGGAGCAGATCACCAGATTTTTTGGCAGAAGGCAAATAACTGAAGTTGGTGAACTGCGTGCTTTTTAAGATAGGGAACTTTAATGAACAGGCTCAGTTTTTCTTGAATTTTTCCTGGATTCTTACTTTTTTGGAGGTTTTGTGCTAGTTTTCTTAAATTAGCCTTGAGCTAGAATGGGAAAAAATAAAGCATAGGGTTGGTTGGCTTTTTTGTTTTGGTTTGTCTTTTTTAACACAATTTTAAAATTTAGTGGTATGCAAGTAAACCTAAAAGTACTTTCCATAAAGTGAAATATCCGTGTGTCACCTTCAAGAGATTAGTAAGAGAAATAAAAATGCATAGCTGAAGAGACAGGCTGAGCTTCAGAAGTTAACATTTCAACACTAATGCTTCTGTTGAAAGTGTATGTAATGGGAACAGCAGGGAGGGGATGAATGTGCTGAGGCATGTGTCAAGATATTTCAGTGTAAACAAAAATTTTCCCTGAGGCAGAAAGAAACTACGTGTGACATGTATTGGGTAAGTAGAATCATAGAATGTACCAGGTTGGAGAAAACCTTTAAGATCATCAAGTCCAACTGTTACCCCAGCGCTGCCAAGACCACCACTAAACCATGTCACTGAGGGCCTCATCTGCACGGTTTGCGAACACTTCCAGAGATGGTGATTCTACCACTTCCCTGGGCAGCCTGTTCCAATGCCTGGTCACCCTCTCTGTGAAGAAATATTTCCTAATATCCAGTCTAAACCTCCCGTGGTGCAGCTTGAGGCTGTTACCTCTTGTCCTGTTGCTTGTTACTTGGGAGAAGAGACCGACCCCCACCTCAGTACAACCTCCTTTCAGGTAGTTGTAGAGAGCCATAAGGTACCCCCTGAGCCTTCTCTTCTCCAGACTAAACAGCCCCAGTTCCCTCGGCCGTTCCTTGTAAGACTTGTTCTCCAGAGCCTTCACCAGCTTCATTGCCCTTCTCTGGACCCGCTCCAGCAGCTCAGTATCTGTCTTGTAGTGAGGGGCCCAGAACTGAACACAGGATTCACGGTGCAGCCTTACCAGTGGGATGATCACTGCACTTTTGAATTTTCAAAATGGCTAGTGGGTCAAACTATTTTTTTGTAATAGCATTAACATTTGGATACGAATATTCCTATATCTTTTGTGATACCAGTGCAAGACTTTACATGTATAATTAATGCTTTTATGTTATTTGGGTTTTGTGGGGTTTTTTTCTAGGGATATGAAGCAGTTGCTCAGAAGTTTGCATCTATAAGGAGAGTACGAGGTGATAACTACTGTGCTTTCAGAGCAACTCTTTTCCAGGCACTGAGCCAAGCTACCCAGTTACCAAGCTGGCTGCAGAGTGAGGATTTTACTATGGTACGTGTCAAGCTCTGATCTCTGACAGTAAAGGAATGTTGGTTCTAACCTATTTGATAATTTTCTGATCTCATTTCTCTGTTATGCTGTATATGCTCAGTTCATAATATTTCTTAAATTGCAAAGCGGTAATGTTAAATTTTGTTGTTTGTTCACAGCGATTCTTCCAACTTGGAATTGAGTTTAGAGCGTATAAATGTAACTACAGTGCTAACTGTAATGTAACTTGTCTTCGTCTTGCCCTCTTGTTCTTCTTACTGCATGTAATATGGCAGTAAGATATTTTCCACAAGACAGCTGGCAATAACAAAAATATAGACAACTTATTCCAAGCACATTTGAAAAAACAACAGGTTTTCAAATTTATTATATGTGTTCTTGGGTGCCGTATATGGTTTCTCTAGAAAATAGATACTAACAAATTGGATGTTGTAGGCTTTCCAGAATCTGTTTATTGCCTGTGTCTTAATGTTACTTAAAATAAGCGGAAGAACAACTTCAACCTGATATGAAGAACAGACCTGATGGAGCATTGATGGATAGGCAAAGTGAGGTGTCTTCCTAAAAGTAGAAGAATATTCCAGAAATTGTCTTGTGACAACAAAGTCTATCTGATGATGTAGGTGAACAAGGAAGAAACGCGTAAGAAGCTGCCTATACAAAAGTGGCCCCATTCAGAGGAGTAAAGTTCCAGTTGTCCAGTCTGCTGCTGGAAGTGTAAATGATGTCTGATGCAGACTGTGTAGGCTAGCACTCCAGGGTTAATAAATGAGGGTAAAAAAACTGGGCATGCAACTGCCAGGATGTCCTGCAAGAGAAGTGTAAAAGCTTTTAACTGAGCAGGTGTAGCATGAGAGCAGTAAAAGAGGCAGTTCAAAAGTATGATCCGGTGAATCAACTAATGCCCAGGTTGTTTTCTTCTTTATAATAAAACCTGTCCCATAGTGTTTTAATTATGTTCCCTGAAAAGAAAACACAGTTTGTGTTCTGGACAATGCAGTTTGCACTCCCCTGAGAGTCCTGGATTATTTGGTGGATATCATCACGTTTTTAACCTTCTCTTCTCTTGGTTTAGGGACACTTTCAAACATGGTCACTGTCATCTGCTGCTGGAGGTTTGTTTCAATTAAAAATAAAGCAATAGACCAGTATTCTGGCTGTTATCCAGAAAGTGTTATTATAGAGCCAAGTCTGTTAAATTATGGCCATCTTACTGTGACGTATTTAGAAGACTAGATCATTTAGGGATCTTTTTAAGGTGCAAAATGTTAATAAAATCAATAAAATAATGTGCAAATTGGTGGCTTTTCCTTTCAAGACTTTTGACTTAAGCTACCTTCTCTTCTCTCAACTTCTAGCTTCCTGAAAATTTGCTGAGCAAGTATGACTGGATCAAGCAGTGGCAGCTAAAACGGAAACTGAGCAGGAAGATGGGAGAAATAAGTGATGAAATTAAAGAATATTTAATACTTCTAAGGAAGAAGGTTGGGAAATTATTTGTTTTTTCTTGGTCACTTGTAAATAAGAAAAATTACCAAGTTTTTTTGAATGTGGTGAATTTAGCATAAAGGTGCTTTCACTAGTGAAAGTCACTTCATGTATACTGCAAAAAAAGAAAACACAAAACCCTCAAGGAAAGAATATGTAGATCCGTGGGAGTTTTCTGGTCTTTCACTGCTTGCATTAGCCTGGTGCTGGAATTAATCTGTAAGCAGCTGTGCATAAGGCTTTTGGTTAGACAGGTTTCAATGAAGACATAAATGTAACAGAGTAACATTTTGCCTCAATTTCTTGTATTTATTTGACTGAAGGATGTATATTATGGGTAACGCTGTTGCTACCTTGAACAGATCACGTAAAGAAAAACAACAGAATAATGCTGAAGTAGTTTGAAAGGAGTAGGTTTTGTTCCATGTTTATACGTCTTTGTTCTAGGGTAATGGAAAATGATTGTGCCCTTTCAGTGTTCATACTGTATTACCTAGCCCCATCCTTCACCCCCTTGAAACTCTGGAACCTATTTAAAAACTCTTAAGTTGTTCCTATCTTACTATGCATGCACGTTCTGTTTTGTTAAAGGCTCCTAAGAATATTTTAAAGGCAGTTTCAGGGCTGCTATGAAATATTGTGTTCTGAGTAACTGAAATGTAAAGAATATGAAGGATGTAGGATTTATGATACAGGAAGTAAAAAGCTGATTACTTTATTGCTTATTGTCCCATGACAATATTTGTTTTGCCACCTTGCAACAATTTCCAGCATCCTCCTCTTTTGCTTTGCTTAGGCTGATTTCGCTTGAATTAATCCTTATCTCAACTTGACCATGATAGGACTACAGCTGTGGAAATATTCTTGGTGTTTTTTACAAAGGCACAAAGCCTTTCATAAATTAAATTCAGAGTGCCTGTGCTGGACATCTGACAATTCACAAGCAGGTTTTTGCAGCTCTTGCATGGTGATGGCTATTGATAGATGTTGTGTCTGTTTTTTTTTTTTTTTTTATAGTGGAAGAATATAAGTGAAATCAAGGGTCCTATTGAGAAACAAGAAGCTTGTGATAAATTGTTTAAAAACGAAGAGGAGGAGTACAGTCTCTATGAAGCACTGAAATTTTTGATGCTCAATACTGCCATTGAATTATACAATGACGATAAAAATGGAAGGAGAGTTCCTGTCTTCTCATGGTTACTGTTTGCACGGGATACATCTAGCAACCCTCGTCAGTTAATGCATAATCACTTGAATCATATTGGTCACAGTGGAGGCCTCGAACAAGTAAGGATAGATTGTTCTTATAGTATTATTTTCCTGTTTTGGAGATTTTAGTTTCACGTGGTTTAAGAATTCACTGAACTTTGGTTGGTCTGGCTAAGCTTAATGGTGTACTGTCTGATCTTTTGTTGGAAAAACATAGTAGAAGCACTACCTTGTAGTAACAGTATGTAAAGGCCTTCCTTTTAAACACTGATTTTTGTCTCTCAGCTGACAGGTAGCATTCTTTGGAAGTATGATATCCTATTAAGTAACATTTTTATTAGTCTCTTAATCGTTAGCTTTTAAAAAAATATCATGATAAAAACTAATACTCAAATTAGGAAGAGAAGATGGTGTGTAGTACATGAACTTGGTGAATTCTGATAAATTAATGACAGTTACTGCCTTGTACATTGCAGAAATGGTATGCATGTTACAAAAAAAGCCCCAAACCAAAATGTGGTTAATGAGCTGATATAGCCTGAAAGATTTTAGAAACACCTATTTTAAAAAATCCCATTGAGGGTGTTACGAGTGTGGTACTGCAGTTGAATTCACTACTTAATTGTAGACATTAGAAATGTGGAAGTATTATGTTTTGTTTCTGTTTATTGGCTTAAAAATCTGATGACTGGAGTGTAAATGAGACAGGTTGCTGTTACTGTTAAATTAGTAACTGATTCATTATTGACCTTTTTGCTGCCACATTTAGTCAATAAGTAAAGTTGCCTATTTTTGTGCTGACTAGATTTATTTATTTCAGTGATACTCTTTTTAAATTGTTATTTGTAAAAGGATACACTTGCCACTGTAGCAGACAAGATAGACTGTTTTCCAGCTTCGTTCTCTGAATTCCTTCTGATATCAACAGGCTTTATAAGGGACGTTCCGTAACTTTATTTGGCTAGAGAGTTCAGAGTAGCCTCTAAGAGGGAAAGGATTGTTGCCTGAAACCTGTTCTTGTCTGGTTTAGTGAATTAACAGGATGAATAGTAATATGAGAGAATGTCTTTCTGCCTGTTTGTGGCAGTAGGGAAGTGGGATTCTCTGCGTACAGTGTCTTTTGTTTAGGACTAATATCTTACTATGCCATTGGGTGTGAAGAGCTTTATATTAAAGGTATGGTGTCTTACAGGTATATGATCAAGATACTGAACTAGAGCTGCTTGTGTATCTACACTCTCACTTCAGTTTTTTTTCTTTGAAAAAATACATCTGATGGGTATTAGTTTACTGTTTCTATGAGAAAAATCTTGTAAAGGATATGTGTAATTTTACACATCGTATTTCTGCTTTTTTCCAATGTAGGTGGAAATGTTTCTCCTTGCTTATGCTCTGCAGTATACCATCCAAGTGTATCGGCTGTATAAATATAGTACTGATGAATTCATCACGCTTTATCCCAATGACCCAGAGGAGGACTGGCCTGTGGTGACTCTCATAACTGAAGATGATAGACATTATAATATTCCAGTCAGAATGTGCCAAGAGACTATTCTGTAAACATGTGATTTGTGGCACATGCTGCTTGTTGAGTTTTCCAGTCCCATTTTGAAACAGGATGATGATGAAATCTGCATTATTAAATCCACACAACTTTACATCCATGTTTTAAAAGTTGACATCTGAAAGAAAATATCAAATAGATACTAGCTTGGAGTAAAAACTTTGCAGGTAAGGCTTTTGTTGCCCATAAGAAAAAGGAAATTCTGCAATCCTTTTTTTGAAGGGCTTACTCTGAATAGGAATGCAAAACCTATAGATTTCCTTGATTTAAGAAGCTAGGTGAGGCTCTGTGGTCAGGCATGAGCTGACTGCCTGCTCCCTGAATAATGAGATAACGATGAATTGAAATTGCTGGAAAAGTAAGCTGGCAGCGTCCTGACTGATACCTGTAATGCTGCTTAGAAGCAATTTGTACAAATCTTGGGTCATGGGAAGCAATGTAATTCTTTTGCTGTTGGAATTTAGTGCCTGCCGTGGTTTATGCTATAAGAGAGATGTTACTGGAAGTTTTCTAATGCTTTGGGGTTTTTCTGCCATGGGTATCTCTTACTTAGAAGGCAGTTGTCTGGTACACTGAAAATTCAGAGCTCTTCCCTTTCAACCCCTTGAGAGGATCACGGCAAAGAGAGGTGATGATAACAGAGTACGAAAGTTGTTTGTTAGCAGGTCACAAATTCAAACCCTACCCAGAATTCCCTCTTCAGGTACGATAGCTGATAGGAGATAAGCAGGTGCTTGCTAACTTCCATGTCTGTTCATATTACTGTTCCTGTCCTGTTAATCCTCACTGGTAGCTGCTGCGGGGAACATCAGAATTCTCATTTGTCCAGAGAGTGCAGTAGAAGGAAGTCAACTTCTGGTGCAGCTTCTCCACTCTTGGGAGGAATATGTGGGAGATCCTGTTTCTGATTAGAATTATTCATTATGTTCTGAATTGAATACTGAATACATCAGATGCTGGGAGTGCTGACATACCTAAAACCCCCCCAAAAAAACTTTCACCTTTTAGCTTAAAGTGTACATATGCCCTACAGGTGATTCCTGCAACAAGAGAGTGGAAGTTGATTTAAACGAAAGGCTGCCCTTAAAAGGTCTTATATAAAAGGGATAAGATGGTAAAAACTACTTATCATTTATGTATTCTGGAGGAAATGACATGCAAACCTCCTGGAATGCAACCCTTCAAATTCTCCCATTTTGTTTTACTTAAAATTAATTTGTTAACTTTTATTGTGAAAGGTAGTTGCACAATGGAAATGTGTATTATGTTCTAAAATGCGTTTTAGACTCATCTTACCGTGAGGTCTGTTGTGTGTTTGGTGTTATATTTACCATGTTGTCTTTGCCTTTTAAAACAATTAGTTTGATCTGTTACTGAAAATTCCTGGGAGCTACAAGGGAATGAAAATAAACCAATTTATGTGGCAGTATTCTGTTTCTCAGTTATAGCTTTGTGGTTTTGAGTTTTTAACTTTGAAATCCTTGTGCAAGTCAGTTATTTCTTGAAAGCTGCAAAACATAGTAACCTATGTGAAACAATAAATTACTGTCTTGCTGCTTGCACGTGGACAGCAAAAAACCCCAATTTCCCTGAACTACCATTAGCCAAGTAATGCTAAAGGGGAAAGAAAATGAAATTAATTTTTGTAACTCGCTGATTTCTGAAATAGATTTATGATTTAAGTAACTGAAATCTATTTAAATCTTGATTTATTTTTTTTTTTTTTTTTTTCCCCCCGATTGTAATGTGTTCTTGAGATTAAAGCTTAACAGAGCAGCAGTGGCTCTGAATGTATGACAAAAGCCTCTAAAGCAGAGGCTTTTTAGGGGCTGAGTTTGCCCCAGTTAGGTATGTTAACAACTCACGTAACTGACTTGTATGCTGAACTGAGAAGTGTGGGACTGAGCACAAGGTGCTTAAGTCACATATTTTTCCTACAGAAGCTAACAAACAGTAGAAAAACTGATGTTGCTTTGTATTTTCCATCTGTATTTTGGCAACAAGCAATGATTCTGCACTGTGGTGTGCAGTATACTGATTCAATTTCAATTTTAAATATAAAACTGACGGTTTTTAGTCTAGACTTACAGAGTGCATAAATACCGCTTTTCTGCTGGGTCCCCACTACCACGTATTCTACGGAATAAACAGAGTCAATAAATTAAGTGGAAGCAAGGGATGGAGAAGTAAGAGGAACATGTCAGATTAATTCTGTCCTCACTCTGATATCCATGCGTCTTGGATATGAATAAATTTATAATACCTGCTGTACTGACAGATCAGTGCTAAAGGAAGCTGATGCTTTTACTCAGCACCCAACATATTTGGTATAGTCCCAATTTTTAATACTGTACTATGAGTTAGTAAAGATGAAAAAATTTCACTCTGTTGTAGTTAGTGTGCTTTTGGTGCAAAATATAGTGTCCACTTCACGTCCTTTTTTTTATCCCTACTGTAACATCATTGTGTTAGGTCTAACTTGTACCCCCGGTTGCTTTTTGTAGAAGGAAGAGCATGTTCATTGCGTTCTTGGGAATCATTTTAGCATATTTTCAGATATTAAATAGAAACATCCCACTTTCTATCACAGTGCTTTTAGTTGGGCTATCTGATTGCTTTTCAAAAAGCATGTAAGTATGTACTTTTCACTAAAAACAGTTGCAGTCTACACAAAGCTTTTATTTTGCCTGCCTTCGGTCTTCTAGCAAGAAAGATGTGTTAGAAAGTTAACGGGTACTTACCCTCCAGCTTCCTTTCTGTTGGGAGTGTACAGCAGCAGTTCCTTGTGTGAAGGAGAAGACAGGTTTGGGGGTCTTGCAGGGCTGGGAGAAGGGCAACAAAGTTGTGCGGTAACGTGTAGGAATGGTTGGCTGTGGGTAGAGTGATGTGCTGAACTAGTGACACAGCAGGCATAGTAGCAGAGCTTGGACAGGATTTGGGTTCAGAACTGTAACTTCATTCAGACAGCTGAGTTGAAGCTTGACCAAATCTTGGCCAAATTTACTTTTGTGTGGCAACAGCAGCCCTATTGTCACAAACTCATGAAGGAGGGTGAAGAGCGAGGTGGGAACTTGTATCTTGCCAGAATGGCAGACATGGTCATATATCCTGGTTTAGGTGTGAGAGGGAGCTCTTGCACTGTGCATCGAGGGCAGGGCTCAATTCTTGTGTTGCTAGTATTTAATAGCATTTTTTGCACAGTCCTTGCATCTTCTTGTCTTCTGCATGTACTTACCACTTATATGTTGAAGGCAGGATGTACCTAGCAGGCAGGATGGGACCAGGAACATTTGAAGATGGCCCAATGTACTTCATGAATGCTCCCTTTTTTGGTACCGGTGGAAGACAACAGGCAGCACATGCTGGAAGCCTGCCGCTACGTGAATGATTGGGACATTGACTAATGTGCTTCAAGCCAGAGAGATTCAAAGAGGATTTCCATTTATGAAGTTCTTGAGGGGGAGAATCTCAGCCTCTGAGAAATGGAAAGAAAATGTTATTAATTCCACAGGGCTGAAAGGGAAGTGTGGAAGGTTTAGCACTGTAGATTCCTCTTGGAGAAGGCAACTTTCTAGTCCCGTGTCCCTAGAACACTCGTTTCGGCATGGGTCCTATTAAGTAGCTCATACCTCTGTTCATGACTTCTATTTAAGTCAATGGGATGGCAGAAAACCACCCTGAGATGTACTCACCAGCTGCCTCCTCCAGAGAACTGTTTGCCCAATTTGCCCTGTTTTGGAATTGTGTGGTTTGGGGTTCTTCTTTTAGACACTTGCCCACTAGGTCTTTGATAGGATCTATTTCCTTTGGGCTACTGCAGCAGACAGCAGCTGCAAGGGGCTGCGGTAGGTAGGCAGCCTCTGCACACACTCATCGGTGTCAAGCTTTCAGTCTGATGAAAACCCAGTAATTTTTTTTGATTGCCAAAACCTCAACCCCCTCATTTGGTAGAAATTATATTATTATGTAGGCTGAAGGTGGTAGGTCTGTCCGTCTGTCTCCCTGTGCTTACCTTTCTAGAATAATTCTGCAAGTGTTTGTGGCTTGCTTGGACCAGTGTCCGTGTTAGACTTGTGTGCATCCACCCATCTTTTAGTGGGGGGGGGGGTTAAAAAAAAAAAAGGAGAAAAAGGGAAGGAAGAAGAAAGAGAAGGGTGGAAAAGGGAAAAAGAAAAGAAGGCAAAGAGAAGAAAAAAGAAAGAAGCAAATAAAGGAAAAGGGGAAAAAAGAAAAGAGAAAAAAGGAAAAGGGGGGGAAGGGGAAAAAAGGAAAAAAAGGAAAGAAGGGTGAAAAAAAGGAAAGGGAAAGAATAGAAGGGAAAAAGGAACGAAAAGGCAGGAAAGAAGGGGGAGGGGAAGAGGAAAAGAGGGAAAAGAAGAGAAGGGAAAGAAGGGAAGTACACAGGAGAGTAGCGAGGCGCAGCTGCAGTGCTCACGCCGCTGCTCCGGCCCTTCGTGGGGTGCGGTGCCGCGTTTCCCCGCACCGCTCCGCTCTGCCCGCAGCCCGCCCCGGCGTGTGCCTTCGGTGCTCACGCGGTTTGGCGTTGGGGCCGGCCCGGCAGGTGCCGCTGCAGGCGAGGGGAGGGCTCGGCCGCTGCCCTGGCGGGCACGGCACGGCGCGGGCAGCGCAGTCCCCGCACCTCGCCGCCGTGAGGTGGCGCTGGTGAGGTGCCGCCAGGTGCGGTGGCGCCTGGGCGCCTTCACCGCCACAGGAGCTCTGCAAGTGGAAGCGCAGCTGAGGCGTGCTGTGCGGTTCTGGATCGCTTACTGCCTGACACAAACGCGAGGCTGTGGTGTGTCAAGGGTAGTGCGTGCACTGAGAAACAGCGGGGATGGATCCTCAGATTGTCCAAGAGCAAATAGAGTAACTTTTAAATCACGGAATCATAAAATGGTTTGAGTTGGGAGGGACCTTAAAGATCATCTAGTTCCACCCCCCGGCCATGGGCAGGGACACCTTCCACCAGACCAGGTTGCTCCAAGCACTGTCCAGCCTGGCCTTGAACACTGCCAGGGATGGGGCAGCCACAGCTTCTCTGGGCAACCTGTGCCAGTGTCTCACCACCCTCACAGTAAAAAACTTCTTCCTAATATCTAATATAAATCCCCCCATCTGCCAGCTTAAAACTATTCCCCCTTGTCCTGTCACTACTTGTCCTTGTAAAATGTCCCTCTCCAGATTTCTTCTAGGCCCCTTTAGGTACTGGAAGCTGCTGTAACGTCTCCCCTGAGCCTTCTCTTCTCCAGGCTGAACAAGCCTGACTCTCTCAGCCTGTCTCCATAGGAGAGGTGCTCCAGCCCTCTGATCATCTTTGTGGCCTCCTCTGGACTCACTTGGGCAGGTCCACGTCCCTCTTGTATTGGGGGCCCCAGAGCTGGAAGCAGTACTGCAGGTAGGGTCTCACAAATAAACATGATAATAATCTTCTATTACTGCCTATACTGTGTTCCTGAACTGCTCAGATGACAGAAGTCACCTCTAACCGAAAGAGATGTATTCACTGCATCAATACACTAATGGATGTAACTGCAACACGCTTTATCTTTAAAGGCGGTGTGCTTGCTGGATTGCTTCTCTCTTTGTGTTTCTGAATGTTTTCTGCATCAGAAGACTTTTATTTTTGCATGAAAGTTTAAGAGAAATAATAAATTATGTTGAGCAAGGAGGATATACAGGATGGGTCATAAACTGCAAATTCTGTCCATTTCACTCAAAATTTTTATAGAGCCCCCTTCTCTGACTGAACTATTTTTCTTTAAGTGCTGTGTAACTTTTTGGCCTCTGTTTTACAGCAGAAGATCAGGGTGTTTTGCTGAAAGAGTGGTTCTCCAGAGCTCAAACTAAAGCTTGTGTTAGAGCCTGCTTCTTGCCCCTTCTAGGCAGGTTCATCTCTTGCTGCCAAAGTTTGGCTTCTGTGCCAGGTTCTAATGAACAGCATCACGAATGCACTTGCATTTTGGAGGATCGTGTGCTATTTTTCAGCATGCTGGCAAGCAGGAGTTAACAGCAGTTTCTGTTCTCTCACCTGAGTGTGTCCTTTGAATTTATGTTGTTGAGAAGGGGAGAAGAATCAGTAGTAAAATTTCTCCTCTGGGGTCATCATTTATCCACTTGGTTAATGGGGTCGAAATGAAAGAGGGAAGGAGACTTTTACAACTAAAACAATAAGAAACCCCCCAAACTTCAGGGAGTTAACAGTTTATTTCCCTTGCATTAAGTAGCACTTGCACAGTGGTGGTCCAGACTGTCTCCTGCTGTGTGCCTCAGACTCTCATCTTCTATTCAGGTCCCCTAAGGTCATCCCCAGAAAACACCCAGCTGGGGTGTCACCGGCCTCCTGCCCCTCCTGCAGGTATTACCACAGGGGGCTGGCATGCAGTGCTTACGTACTAGCTTTTAGTATCTAATATCAGTGTTACTTTTAGACTATGGAGTGGTTCCATGGTTTTCATTTACTGATGAGCCCTCTGTAGAGCTCTCTTCACTCAGATGTGCTGGGTTATGTCTTGCCAAACCATGCTACAAACAAAAAACCTCTTTTAAATAAACAAAATAATTGAGTGTGTTTTTAAAGGTTCTAGGTGATTGGAAAAAAAACTATTTAAAAAAAAAGAAGTTAATTTGGAACAATGCTTAGGGCTGTTCAAAGTAAATCTGTGATGGCTTCCACCACCACCTGGTCTGTAAGACAACCAGATGAAAGGTCCAGGTGTTACCATATCCTTTCATCACCCCATCCCATGGGTGCTTCATTCTGATGTGTCTGCCTTCCCGGCAAGAAGATGGAAAACAGCAACATGGAATATTCAAATGAAATGATGGTGTGAAATTTCCTCTGAAGTACTAGGATAAAAGGTGTAAGAGCTGTGGTTGTGACGGTGGTCCTGTCGCATTACAGAGGCTACCTTGTCATTGTGAGGCTTGCCACTGACACAGCTCGTTCTTGAAAGAAATGTTGCACTGAATGATGTGTGAATTAACTGCCAGCTTATGGTAGGTAGGCTTGGCATTGATCAATCTATTTTGACTGCAGGTTTGGAAGCACTGGCTCCAAATGCTTCTCTTCTTGAGACACAGGAAGATGTGCACCTTTTAAGCCACCTAGAGGAAGGAGGCTTGCTTTTCAAAGCTACAGAACAGCCTGTGTAGAGCATTAATTACTGCTTGACTTAATTCTGGTAACGTCTTCCTCAGCAGCCACTCACAGGCATTGGTTTTTCTCCCAGTGGGTCTCTGTGCCGTGTCGCAGAGTCTAGGAGAGTGTTCACTATGGTTGTCTGACACCTTGCTTAGAAGTGCCGTTACAGACAAGCCCTGCCAAAGGATGACAGTGGTGCTTCTGCTCTCTTTGAGCCATACCTCTGTTAGTTGCAGGATTTTTTCCCCTCTCTGTGGTAAAGGACCTGTTTTCTGTTCCCTGGCACAGAGCAGATTGGTCCCCAGCAGCAGCTACGCTATAGACCTCCAGCAAAGTCATGTTCTCCCACACCTTCCTCCCCCCTTCTATCATTGATTATTAGGCACGAAAGCAAATGCTGTGCAATACTGTCTGTGAGCAGGAGGGTCTCTCTCTGTGGTTGAGCACTCTTGTCTGAGGTCTGTGTGTGCCCTTTGGGGAAATAAACTAGTTCATATTTCAGTATACCTCATTGAGGAAGAGCTAATTGTCCTCATTACTGATGGAGGAAGAGTCAGAGGAGGATCTGCTGATGGGAAGGAAGGGAGGGAGGAAAGGAGAGGGGACTTTCGAGACTACAAGCAAAGAAGATGAATTAATGTGATTTGCCATAATAGTGCATGTCTTGCATTTAGCTGCTTGCGGTCTGGCCCTTTCTTGTTTAGGGATAGAGAAACAAAGCCTATGTAGTCCCTGAAAGAGAAGCTTAGTTTGAGAAAGTCAAACTCTCCTCATGTGGCTCTGTTTACACTTTGTGGCCGTGCTCAGCCTCCTCAAGATGAAGCAGCGTGGCAGTAATCCTCATACCTGTTTTCAGACAGGCCCTGGCCTTTCAAGCTGTGGTGATGAGGGCGGGCACCCGGAACCAGCAGGCACAAAGGCAGCATCTTTTCATGAGCCCTATCTGACACCCACCCGCTTCTTTTTCCCTTTCTATTTTCTACACTGTGGCCTCCCGCCAGGCCAGCACCCTCGGTAGGGAGAGCCGGACAAGGTCAGGCCACACTGTGCAAGCAGCCATGGGAGGCAGTGGCGGTGCCAGCAGCTAATGAGTGCGCGCCTGTGAGCAGCTAAGGGAGTTACTGTTTGCTGATGTAGACATCCTAATTATATTCTCAGCCCCGCTCGGCATTCCTGGTCTCCGGCAGGAATGTGATGAGACATTAGCCGATCCTTTCTCCAGCTGTGGCTGGAGAACGGGAAGGGGGAGCTGGACATGGCAAAAGCCACAGCCTGTTCAGGGGTCGCCGAAGGCTGCTTGGATGGCCCCTCATGGAGGGTCAGGAGAAACAGAGCTGCTGTTCCCAGCCCCATCACAGGGAAGACAGGGTACACCCTGTGGAGGCCAGGGGATCACTGATTCCTGCGCTGCAAGGGGGCATGTGGCCACAGATGGCAAGGGGATGAGAGGGTATTCAGGGAGCCCCAAGGAGAGGAGACAAGATGAGGCGGGCAGGATTTAAAGGGCTTACAAGGTGTGGGGGACCTTAGGGCAGGCCAAGCTTTAGAGATACAGGACGCTGGAGATTGCAGGCTACTTAAAATTGAAAATACAAAACAGTATGTGAGGCGGTCATCTTGTGGGCTGGAGAAGCTGGACTTCTCCCTGAGAGCATCATCTGGATCTCTGCTGTGGTCCAGCATGAGGAGAGCTGAGGCAGCAGAGTCTGGAGAGTGTCAGTCGCAGGTTATGAGCAAAGCTCTACCATCATACCTCTCCAAAATCTTTTTAAAAGCAGTGGCTGCTCAAGCGTTGCATCAGGAGAGACATTTAAGGCCGTGGTCACATATTCAGCCTTCTTGCTGGGTCCGGGTGGCTCAGATTCAGTCATTCATGAGTACCCAGGGGACACGTTCAAAATCAAACACTAAACATTTTTGGTTAAGGAATGTTTTCACAGCTTCGTAAGAACAGCTTTGGTGGCTTGCCAGATGGATGGATGAAGCATCTTCTCATGACATCTGAGTTTGCCCTGGCCTGATGAAAATAATGCTCTCCTTTTAAGTACTAAGTGTCTATTCAACAGGAATGCTAAAAGTTTTAGAGTTGGTGTGGAAAAAGTATTCTGACCATGGTATTCCCATATCAACAACACTTGGAGGCGTTGTAGAAATAGCGACCTTGTCTTGCATCATTTTATGGATACCCTTGGATTTCATTAACTTGAAGTTAAGATGGTTGGCAGCATCATGCTCATAGTTCAAGAACAATTTGCCTGTTGGACTAATTTCTCACCAGGAGGTATATTTTGATTGTTCCAAATGAGATGGGGACTTTAGACCATGTCAGATTATCAGAATTAATAAAACAGAAGCAATCAGAATCATGAATCATATGCAAACTGTTAGAACTTTACTTAAAGTAATTAGAGTATGAAAGCTATTGGACAATACTGGAGCACAGATCCCCCCGAAAAGAAAGCATAGATCATTCTTTTTAACAATGCAAAAACATACATCTCTGTAAATACATAAACAGCACTCAATTTTAATGCAACATGTACTTTTATACTTTTGACCTTAGCAGTCATTTTAAAAATGTACAAAGTTTTAACCTTCATTGGTTTTTTTTAGAGTTTAAAGAAAACCCACATGTTTAAAGCAAAGCAAAATGGCCATTAAGAAAAACAAACCAGTAGCTTTAGGATGTGTACAGATTACAGAAAGTAACATTTATTTTGAAAGAAACAAAATGGAATTCTACAAGTATGACAGAAAATGATGCATGAGGTAACATTTCATTTAAAATCTAGAATCCCTGTACTGTAGTCCCGAACGGTGCTCTGGCTTGACACCTACAGTCCTTGCAAAATTGACTTGTTTACGTAGTAGAGGATAGCTATTAGGCACACTGCTTTGCATAAGGACAGCTTTATCCTGAAAGAAAGAATCTGACACTGAAAGATATTCTGAAAGAAATGAAAACCAAGTGATACCTCTCAGGTGAAATATGCATTTGCCTAGTTTTCAGATTTGCCTTCAAATTACAGAAATTAACTGAAAAAAATGGTGCTTTTTCTCTCCAGAAAGGTGTTTTGAGAGTTTACTTTAATCCCAATGCAACTGCAGCATGCCCTAAAGTGTAGCCAGTTACTGCTCTTGCCTCTTTCAGTGTTGTAAGCCTGCTGAGAACAGGACAAGATGTTGTCCTGCAGAATATGCCATGGTCAGAGGTCCAGGTCAGGAAAAGACAAGGCCCCCCCAAATTCCCTTCCCTTCTTCCCCAAGCAAGAGTTTTCAGACTTTGGGCTGCCCTTTTTTGGATGCTGCATCCAGACACTACTCCCCGCTCCCAATTTTAAAAGTATTTTAATGAAACTAAAAACAAGTCAATTTTAGAGAACCCAAAGGCACAATTAGAACATGCAAATATGAATTCAGTATTTTTAGGCATTTCTGTGGCACTGTTCCCTGTAGTATCCAAGCATCTTTCACCAGCATTAGTGAATTCTATTCTTTCAGCACCTCTCTGAGATTGGAGAACCTTCTGTCCTTGTAGTATAACTCTACAAATGGTGCTATCTGACCTCATATGATGTGGTCAAAACTATCTTGAACCTTGGTTCAGAAACTGCATCTCCTTTGAGATGACTGAGAGACTTTCTGGAGGTTGCCTCTATACAATTTAGTTCTCCTCCATGATGATTTCCTGCTGTGAAGACAAAACAATCCAAATTGTCCTCATCTTCTGCTCTGCCCTTCAGCTTTTGCTCAACCTTCTTAGTTTCTAGAGTGACCTTGTGGCTGGCCCTGCTTAAGTACACGAAGGTGGAAAAAGCAAGGTATGTGAAGCTTGCTTCTCTATTGCAAAAGGCGTGATAAAGTTTGCTGTCTTTTGTGTTCCTAGCACTATAAAATTCATCTTTATCTAGTAACTAGTATCTGGTAACACTGCCCGATAACCTTTAAAGGCCAGTGAACCTTTCAGTAAAGATGATCAATAGAGGGGTTACGGTTCTCTCTACCTACCAGTATGGTCCTAGCAGGGTAATGCAGTGTGGGGTGATTGCAAAAGACACTTCAACTCCTTCATTTGTGGCCATCTCTCCCTCTCTCTCTACATATACACACTCACTCCTCCACACTCACTTGCTCACATGTGCTCCTCCTTGGGGACTCCCAGAAGCTTTCTGTCCAATATGGATGCAGCAAGGCCTTCCCAAAGCTTGGGAACACTGTGAGGCTGTGCTGCCCAAGAACCAGTAAGCACATTTCAGCCATTCCACCATGCAGAGTTGAGTCCTTGGTCTCCAGTTTGGATTTCTGTGGCCTGGAGCAGCAACATGCTCTGCCAGCATTGCAGAACAAATAACACAAGCAGCACAAGGGTGTCCAACACTGCCTGTAATCCCAACTTCAAGTCTACCAGCAACAGACAGCATCTATTTCTCCTCCTCCTCCCAACAGCCAGCTCTGGGGAGGATCACTGCCACCAGCTCATGCCCAGTGGAGGAATGACAAGCCATCACACCACATACTTCTGGAGTTCTATGCTTCCTGCCTCAAGCCACCCTCCCTTTCAGCAGATGAGCTCTAGGATCCTCCAGCCATGCCTGTGTCTCTTACCACAAAGCCTCCATAGGTTCCTGGCTTCAAGAAAGAAAGGTGGAGGCAGCAACACGGAAAGCTGATCTAAAGTAACAGAGCAGTGACAGTAATGTTCTGAAACATCAAAACCTGACATGATCTAAGCTTGATTGCCTTTGCGATGGTGGTAGGGTTTCTGCCCAGTTTAACAACACAGGTTAAATTTTGCATCTTGTGCATTTCCTTTTGAAAAATATACAAGATATTGCAGGTAGGTTTTTATTAAACCTAAAGTAAGTGAAGTGCACTTCGAACTGTTAGAGAGTGATTAGATTTATTTTTAAAAGCTTGTTGATGGTCATAAGAAAGGGTATGTCTTCTACAAAAATGCGTATGCACCTTCACCTTCTTTGGAGGTTTTGCTTTTGCAATTTTGTGGTGCTTGCAAACTCTGCAGACAGAATCAGTTGATCTAAGTAACCAGTAAACTTACAGCCTGTAGCCTTGCAACTGTTTCGTTATAGCTTAGGAAGAATTTTTTGTTTATTGTAATAGGAAAAAAAAAAAAAGCAGAGTTACATTAGTGCTGCTTCAGAGAGCAAACTACAAAGTTGAGCAATGCATGTTAGTTCCAGGCTCTGCTGGTTTCTGCATGTGTACATACACTTTACTTTCCACCAGGCAGTATTCTCATTAAAAGTTAATGCAGTTAAAATTTATCTTTTTTTTTTTTTTACAATTTGCATTTTTTTCTTTGCTTTTCTGTTGCGTTTTTGCTGAATTATGAATAAAGCTGTTGTTCCAATTTTAAAATACATCTTTTCCTAAGAGGGGATTTATATGCTCTCATTTGTAGGTAGGCCAAGCTGTTTTATGACATAAATGCAAGTATTTACTTTGCATTACCTTGATTACAAAGAGAGTTGTCAGAAAGGGTAGGGTTTTTTTAATGCTGAATGATGCACATGAAGAGAGATGGGAGGAAGCAGGTAATAGATGCAATTGCTTGCTAGTTCCAGGCGGTCTTGCTTAGAGAGTTAATTGGAAAAGTGCAGTACAGTGCTCAAATATTTCATCTGCAGATACAATAGCTTATTTTTGCTTTGCCCTCCTTGTGGGCTCCCAGAGGGTGGGAGGGTACTCTACAGCTGGCTCTGCAATATGAAAGGTTTGTCGTCAGCAAAAGAATCTGTGCAGCTCAGATTTTTGCTCAGATATCTGCATTGTCGAGCCCTAGTAGGCACTGTCTCTCAACCCTAACTCCAAGCCTAAAAAAGGCAAGCATTCTTAAGTCCCTTAAGAGGAAGGGACCTCTCTAGGTTCCTGATTGAATCAGAGAACAATTTAGCTCAGAAGGGGACTGCAGGCAGTCATCTTATCTTTCCCCAAAGCAGGGCCACCTTAGACACTGGATCAGGCTGCTCATGTCCAGCTGAATTTTGAACTTAATGGATTGTTCCTGTTAATCAGGCTCTCCAGCTCATTAAGTTGTGAAATACATGAAGTCTTGTGTTGCTCAGTGCTTCAAACTGTTCTGCGCTGCTCTGGGGATGCAGTGCTAACTTTGCTGGAGAAGTTTGGGTTGTGGTCTTATGGATCCTTAGAAAGTCACAAAGTGGCTGGAGTTAGGTAATGAACTTTAATTAATTCTTTTCATTCTTGTTTTTAAACAAAGACTCCCAGCAATTCCTGCTACTTCGTGACTCTCCTTTTCACCTTAGCAAAACAGATGAGTAAAAAACAGTCCATCAAAGAAAAGTTTTGTTGTAAGCTACTTTTTAATCACAGCACTACTTGACATTCAGTCAGCATGACAATTACATTTTCCTTCTCAAAATGCCAACAGACAAAGTAAGCCTAGCAGGAGCCTTCAGAAGAAAATAAGGAAACATCTCAAGATGCTGAACTAGGAATGACAGAAAATAATGATGAGGTAAAACTAATAAATTTATTTGAGCAGTGACAGGCTTGGTAATACTAAGGAAAACTATCCCCTCAGGGTTACGAAGACAATAGAACACCTGAAAATATACCCCAATTCTCCTGTTTTACTGAGATAGGGTGGATATCTTGATGATGAAATGCTGAGACTGAAGTTTACTCTCTAACAGTACAATTAACTTGCACAAGCTGCAGCCAAAATGCCCTTCTGTGCAAGTACGCGCTCCAAGCCAAGCTTAAAGCTTGATTTCTCGGCCCCCATATTTTGTCTTTGGCCTTTTTGTTCAGAAGGTGCCAATTACTGAGGAGTCTGGCAATGGTTTTGCTGAGGAGTGCATCTATGCACTGACAACCGAACTTGGCTCTCCAAAGCAAATCTATGCAAGTTGTCCAAACCCAAGCGGGGAGCCAGGGCTCCCCTGCACCCTGCACCCCCCTGTTGCTCTGCACTGGTGCTACAGGGAGGGGCCATGCTTGGACTGAGTTTCCTGCTAAGCTGACAGTTCTGCTCCCTTTCAGGACACTGTCAGACTGCAACTAAACACAGTGTGTTGCAGGGTGCAGAATAAATATGGAGCTCCTCTTCTCACTGGGGCTCTGTGATGAGCCCCCACAGGCTGCTCTGTACTGCACCACCCCTCTTCACAGGAGCTTTCTCCCTTCAAAAAATATGGTATTCTGCACTTGAATTCTAGTAAAAAAGCAAACATGAACGAGAGAAGAGAATCCTAACATTTTATGGTTAAGCTGGTATTTGAGAAATGCTGATTTGATACCAAAACTGAGATGATTTTGTCTTGTGTTTAAGTGATGTTTATGTGACATTTCCCCAGTGCAGCCCTGCCAGTTACTCAGAAACACAAGCTATGTAGTGCCTCTTTTCTGCATGTTATAAAACCTGCATGCTGATTTATTTCTGCTTGAATAATCTTCTAATATGTTTCATACTCCTCTCTCTGACGGCTCCTCCATTCAGAAACCAAAATACTTAAAGGTGGTGTCTCATGGATGCATCGCTCCTCACCCTTCAGTTCCTCCTCCAGGCAGCTGAAAGGTGAGGAGCACTTCTGACCTCTGGTTCACACCTCTCCATGCCATGCTGTTGTCTTTAGGATGGATATACAATACCCATAAGCTTTGCAACATGTCCTTTTTCTCTCCCATTCCAGCTTACTGATATAAATCATGCTTTAGCTGCTGGTATAAGGTCTGCTGAAAGGGTGTCTTTTTTACACCTTTATGTAGCTTTAAATTGAAATTTTTCTTTAAAATGGCTTAGTATTAGTCCCACATTAAGAGCATGTTTAGATTTGAATCCTTGATCCAATGAACCATACAAATGCTGTAATAAAAATGCCCGTGCAACACCCTCCTATACACACCCATATACATATGCATGGCTTTCCAATACACTAATGACTACTGCAACTATACCCAAATAACACCCAGCTGCACTCAAACCTGTGCTGATCACACCACAACCACAAAACCTCAGTGAGAGACAGAGCTGATGATGCCACCTTGCCATCCCCTGCACTGTCTTGCATTTCGCCAATGCTGGCGGTGGGGCTGGGATGCGGGAGCCACAGGATGCCCTGTTCGCATTGCCACCTTGCAGCCCAACACCAAACTGTGCCCAGTGACTCCGGCGCCTGGGCCTGAAAGCATCTTTTCTCCCTTCTTTTAAAGCACGAGGCGCCATCCCACAAAAGAAGGCGCTCTTGCCTTCAAAAGGTTTCTGTTCATGGCCTGCCCTGAATCGGCTGCATTCATCAGCTTGCCCTCTGTCTCGGGCTGCTCCCTCTCTGGCTGCAGATTCGGCAGAACACCGAGCAAAAGCCAGATATAAATCTCTCCCGCTCAAAGGAAATATTTAGCAGCAAAATGAGTAGAAGACAAAAGACTTCTCTGTTACTCACCCGATCCTCTCACTCAGGGTGGCTCTATCTAACAAGCGGGCAACTGAGCGCTCCTGCCTGGAGTGGCTGTGCCAGGGGATGCCTGGGAACCTGCTCGTGTGCCCAAATGGCCTCAAGCACTGGCTGGGAAATGCAGAGCTTTTTCCATCAAGTCCACTGCTTGGTAAGCATGAGAGGCCTGCTTAGGGAAGTGAGGGAGGAGTAAACCCCAGTGTTTCTCCTTAATTCTGCAAAAGGAAAACTCAAGACAAGTTAACACAATTTTATGTACATATTAAAAGCCAAGGAACATTAATCCACAGCTTATGAGCGTTCTTATGAGTGTTCTGCTCTTACTTCCAGCTGTGCAAGCTGTTCTGAAACTTAAGGTGCAGGATGCAGATCAACTTTGTTCCTCTTTTTACTGTACCTTCAATTGTATAATTCAGTAATTCTCAAGAAAAGTCTGGAAAGTCCAAGTCTCTATGTGAGTTGACTCTATGTGAGTCTCTATTGAGATGACTGTGCTCCAGCTCTTCGACACAGAAACTTAATAGGTTTCTACTGTAAAATATTTATCGCAGAGATAGTAGCCATTTCATAAGCAATAACACAAGAGAGCCTGCTAAGCCATTTTACTAGAACTCAGAAGAGTCCTTTTGGGAAGGAAGAGGTATAGGACAGAGCACACACCAGCGTCTGCCTGACAGAGACCCTGGAACCAGTGGCAGCCTGACTGGGGCTTTTAGCTGAGTTGGTCAGCTGCCTGCTTCCAGCTGCTAACCCATCACCCTGGCTGTTTAAGCAGCCCAGCTGAATTTGCCACAGACCAGGAGCTGGAGCAGTGAGGTTTCAGGTGGTCACTGCAGCTCCTGGCAACAGTACCCAGAAGCTGAGCCAGGGGCTGCAGGGGACATGCTGAGCATGCTGCCTGCCCATGCAGTGAGCACCCAGCCCGGCCTGGCATGAGGGGCTGCTCTGGACTCGCTCATTACAGAAATGTCAGCGTGTTTTGTTAATCCAGCAGAGCAATGTAAAGAAATACATGACCTGCAGGAAGCAGAAAGAGATGCAATGCTGGAATTCTTGCCCAAATCCCACCACTCCTGTGCTCATTCAGGATCTTGCAAAGTAAACAACTATTAAGTGTTACCCACACAACTGAAAATTTATCTTTGGCAACACCGTTAGTTTAGCTCCGTATGACCAACACTTCAGTTCTTTGTATTTGTTCATCTTCTATCTAAAGCAAAAAGTTCATGTAATTTGTTTTCAAAGTTTTACTTTTTGGTGCAATTATTACCTTGAAACTACATCAGTAATGCTCAAAATTCTTCAAAAATACTGCCGTTTGAATTTTACTCAAGAAATATTACACAAAAATATTTTCTTGCTTTATCTCTACAGTTCCTGAAAAACTGCATCTTGTGGACTTGGGTACAAACATACTGGAGAAATCAAAACCACTTGAATAGAGAAGACCTCAAATGGCCACTGTGTCTGTGACAGTCTATATACACATTATATACATATGACTGTTTGAGAGAGCCTGTATTCATGAATGTGTGCAGTGTACGTACTGCACAAAGTTAATTTGTTTGAGGTTTTTTTTTTTGATTTTTTTTTTTTTTTTTAAACCGTTGTCAGAAACAAGAACAAACTTGTGGTGGCACAGAAAACATGCGGCTACTGGATTTAGTCTTACCCTCCTAGTGCCACTGCTCATTAACCATGAACTGATTTTGCAAATCTGTCATTCAACACAATAATTCCTACATTTTTTCCTTATTGCATTTGTACATGTAACAAATTGGTACAAATGTTTACAATAAAATGTAAAGTTCATTGATACAATGCCTTTCATGATGGCCGTAACTGGTTACTAGCCAACTCTGTAGCTGTTTTAGAGACGTTTTTAGCTGAACTTGGAAAAATAGGAAATGTATTGTAGCTTAAAATAAATGTACATAATATACAATATATATATTTATACACATGTGTATGTCCACATACACATATATCGATAGAACATTTAAAGTAATGTTTAGTTTTGATCAGTTCTCTGAGTGCTGGGACTACCTGGCAAATAAATCTAGAAATGGAATTTGTCCACAATTAAATAATAATTTCCACAACTTAGAAAAATATACTTTGACTAAATAAGGTTTTAAATTAACTGATTTATGGATATAGCCTGGAGGATAACAGTTTCCAGACTGTGGCATGATTAAATCTGAAAGAACCCGAGCGACTACAAACTGGTAACGAACGCTGCCCCGCAGCCAAAGTGCACAGAAATATGAGCTGCTGCTGCAGCCATCATCAGTGGCACCCAAACCCTCTCTGGTCTGGCCACCTTTTATATACGCTTCACTTCCACCTGATACAAGTTGCCCACCCAACCTCATGCTCTGTGATTTAAGGCCCACTTCAACCACAACCACACAGTGCCTGCCGTCTTCCCCAAGTACAGCACTTGCTGACTGATGTGAGCAGATTCCCACTTCCACACAACTCTTGCCTTGAGAACTAACATATAATCACAGTCCCTAATTAATGACTTGGAGGACCATCAGTACTTGAGCTTCACCATACAGATTTTGATCTACTGCATAGGTAAAAATATTATAGCAAAACATACATAGATGTGTGTGTGTATATATAAGTATGTATACATAAACACAGTGTGTGTGAGTATGTGTACATCTCTACGTTTCATGGAGCTATGTGTAGTAACATGATATACCATGGTATCCTGCAAATGTTATCTGATCTTTTCAAATATATAGGCACCAGAAATAAGTAGAGCAAATCAACCTTTCAACATTAAAGTTAAATCAGTGGACAAGAACTTTGGTAAAGCTTGTCAATATTTATTTCTTTTTAATTCGAATACAGTCAAAGTCTATCAGTTGCCATCACCCTCTTCACAAGAGGAAAGTGCATGTCTTTTTTTCTAAAGAAAATTATACGTAAAGTGGGAATAACGATTCAAGAAAATTCTGAATTAAATGTTTATATTTGTCAAAAGACTATTATCTTTCTGACGGAATGAAAGCTAAATAGAGTTCTTGTCCTGTGTACATTTTATTTATTGTATGCATATATATATAAATATATATATATGTATGTCTCTGTTTATGTACCTGTGTGTGTATATACACATCCACACACTTTTAACATGAGAGAGGAACCTGTTCTTCTCCACTTTGTATGTGGAGACTTACATGTTCCTGTCTTGTACCCTGTGCAGTATAAGCTCTAGTGATGAGGCCAAACAAAAAGATATAGTTTACCATAGTATATTAGTTTATGTAGCAAAGTCATTTTCAAGCAAGTAAAATAAAGCTCTCTATTCCAAACTTCTTTTCCTTTGCATTTCTCATAAAGAAAAGGAAGGAAAAGCAAAGAGGGGAGGGAGTAGGATTCTGGCAGTAGCACTGAGCCAGTGGCACGTGTGCGTGTGCGAGCGTGCAAGCGCATGCATGCACGCACACACACACATGCACAGAGAGCAGGGCTTTGGTTGACAAATGCAGATTGTCCAGAGAAGGTGGATGCATAAGGAAGACTCTACAGTGATGCAATTGTATCTTTTATGTTTGCATGGAGTGAGAAAACAGATTCAATTGGAAAAAAAAGAGAAAAAGCGAAGACCTCTTTTTAGGTCCCTCATCAGTGAGAGCATACTCAGTATGCTAGAGAATTTATCTGAAACCTTTTAAATCAAGGCCTCTTTATTACAAAAATAAAAACGAACAAACAAAAATTATGAGAGACGACAAGCTGCTGAAGTGTCACTCCAATCGTCCCTGCAGAGAACAATTGCATCCCATTTATTATTCATTCTCTTCTCTCATTTCTACGATGTCTGTCATTTCCTCTGTGTGAGGCATGTCGGTCATTGCAGAGTCTTCACCTTCTGTAGCTGTTTCATTCTCATTCCGCTTCTTTTTCTAGATTGAAACAAGCATTCAGAAACCTATCAGTAAGTTGTGCATGGACACAGTCCTATGGACTTTAAGCACTTGGAGAAGTGAGGTGGGAATAATGTGTTTTTTTTTTAGAGTATGTTATTAAAAGCTAGAATATTTGTGTCATAGTTGTGGCTTGTCACTAATAACTTGGCTAACTTAGAAGGTTTCCATAACCTTCTGGGGCTCAGCTTTCTCCTTTCTAACATAAATGCAATAATAGAGGTATTTCTTATGCTAAGCGACAGCCAAAACAGGCTTCAGCATGACTGGAGGGAAGAGAGCATCTGGAATCTTTTACATCACAGACTTTACATTAAAAGAAAAAAACAAAGAAAACAAAATAAAAACATGAGAGAAGGTAAGCTGTTCTAGGGGGGAGACAGAGGTGCCAACCTAGTTTCTCAAATGTCAAACTTCAGGAATTTTACAAGATGTGAGCACTCTGGCTTTTCTTGGTATTGCTGATCCACTGTGATCCCCACCCCACCAAGGCCAAAAATATTTGCATATTTTTGGCTAGCAGGAGCAGGAGGGCATTCAAAAGCCCTATGATTCATCCAGGATGTCCTGGATTAGTAAAGCTAAGAAGCATTCAGCTCCACTACAAAACAAGTTGAAGCATCTGTTCCTTATTACCCGTTTCTCAGCAGGCTGACTAGTTTTACAGAAAACACTTGTACAGCTGACAAAAATTCCCCCCCAGGTATAATTGATTCAGCTGAGATGGGCATATCAGAGTTTTCAAAATTTCTACACAGCACTTGATTTGCAGCTCTCAAACACTGCCCACTTATTACCACTGTAGGTGAAACAAGTTGTATACAGCTACCGGTTGGCTCTGCCACTGTCACACTGGCTGTTGAGACAATGCTGTCATCTACATACTAATTCTGCTAAGGGAATAAATTAGGTTGACACAGTTATTATTACTACTACCTGCACTCATCACTGCAAAAAATTAAGCACCATGTCCCTGGCCAGAAATACTCTATAAGCTACTACTGAAACAAGTGACGAGGAGCCCAAACAGATAAATGAAACCACAGGCCAAGAACAGCTATTTCAGTGTCTACAGGTTTTACTCTTTGGTTCTCAAGAAAAGCATGACAGACTAATCATGACAGAGATCAAGGTCTTCTATTTTCTTACGAACTTCGTACAGTTTGGTCTATTGCCATGGCCTGCACTGTTAATGCATATCAAAACTGGGTTTAGTTTGTTCCAACAGAAGGCTTTTTGATATTCCATCTTCTGTATATTTTTGCTAAGAACAGAAGCAGTGGGCATCTTAACTTGGCCCTTAGTAAGAAGTCTCATTTAAAAAAAAAAAAAAAGAAGTAAATGCATAGATTATATTTTCCACTTCCATCCACAGAGTCCTTCTACACTATGGAATGCCGCATACGCTATGCCATTTCTGCTTGAAGTTGGACCTGGTGCCCTACACAATGCCTTGAACACATAACTGGAAAGACATAACATGCAGGTACTGTGATGTATCCAGTCACCCAGCCAACATTTATCCTGTATTTGCCTTCATTTAGTGGAATATTCCTTGAAACCCATGTACCACTACTACTTTGTACATGCAGGATCATAGTGTATGAAATTAGTAAAAGCATGCCTAGGAGAAACTCTCGCCTATTTCAGTATTTGTAAGCGCTTATCCTCTACTGCTGCAGGAGTATATCTGGTTTTAAGCCACTTCTTTAGATGGAAAAAAAAAAAAGTAAGCAACTGTACTTTTCGTCCACTTTCAGCAGAGCTGGTTTTATAAAGAAATAAAAGTATACATATAGATATATACACACACACATAGAATCATAGAATCAACTAGGCTGGAAAAGAGCTTTAAGATCATCAAGTCCAACCATTACCCCAGGACTGCCAAGTCCACCACTAAACGATATATACATATACAGATACATATACGTATGATAAGCTTGCATGAGTAGTTCCTATGTCTACATAAAGAAGCTATGTTGTAGGGTAGTAGCTGATCTACAGCACAAAGTAAGTGGTGGTAAGGACATGTTATCCATGATATCTGTATGTTTTGAGGAGCAAGAGGTTTACTTCAGACCAGCGTGTGCCATAGCCTCATCCCATGGCCTGAATGCCCACTAGCAGCTGGAGTAAACCTTTTGGTTTTATTTCAACCCAAAGAGTTCCTAAGTTGCACATTCTTGAGACTGCACCGGGAAGCAAACCAAATTCAGTAAGTGGGGATGCTGGGGTGTTACATTTCAAAAGTGAGCTTTTAATCTGAACTAAAATCCACTATATTCATCAACCACTTTCACCCTATCCTGCAGAGCCTTATTCTTACCTGTTTCCGATAGACGTAACAGGCTGCTATTGCAACCATGGTTGACTCTCCTACGAAACCAGCTAAAAGGGATCCTACTCCAAGAGTGGCTCCATGAACTCTGTGGGTGCCATAAAAAGAAAGTAGTCATGGTTACGTGAGAATGCATGATTCGTCATTTTATTTTCCCATATAGAACCAATTTGTTGTTAGAAATAGTTCCTTTAAAGACATAATACACTGGCAAAGAGAATAAATGGTATTTTAAAGTTTTTTTTTGTTTCTTAATGGCTTCACTGTTAAGTAAAAGAACCATATTCTGAATGAAATTATGGACTAAGAATTTGAAGTCTTGTACAGAGTGCTGTAGAATAGATTATTTAACTTATAAACAAGACATTCTTCCATTATCTTTCTTAACAGTGCACTTAATAGCATGGAAATAAATTCCCCTTAGGACATGTTTTTGCCTCTTTGACATCTGCATATTTTTTCAAAAGGGACATCACTATTGTGCCTGCCTAGAGCAGTCACACTCGTGAATTTGTAGATGTTTATTTTCTGGATATTGACACTATTTAGGCTTTATATTATAGTTAGTATTTGGGGAAAATGTTCTGAGCTATGCAAATTCAGTTATCAAGTGACAGGGAACAGAAATGAAGAGGAAAGCAAACCCATCAGATCTGTGGAAAATAATGATTTACCCCAAATAAGGCAGCACAATGAGACTAGCAATGAGGACGATAATCCGCAGCACTGAGCTGGGTGCCAGCACAAATGTCTTCTTCAGAGTCATCAGCCAACCCGTCAAGTGTGCTCTGACAGTCACTGTTTGTAAACAGGGGAAGGAGAAGGAATGGGAAGAAAGGAAGGCAAGAGTAGTAAAAAAAGTCAGTCATCTCATCATGAAGCTTTTTCATGCAGAGAGCACTGTTCCGAAATAACCCTCATGAAACTCGTGTCTGGTAACTTTGCACGTTGGGAAACCCCACTAGAAATTAAGATCTTGTATCCAAATTGCTTTACTATACTGATTTTTTGGAAAGGAAAATAAAAAACAAAAACAACAGGCCAGTTACAGACAGCCATCCTTCCTAAGAGCTGCTCTCTTCAACCAATGTATTAGACGGTCTATTCTGCTTTCTTCGTTAAAAACCCTACCCCCTTTCCTAAAGAGAAATCATACCAAGGAAGATTTTCCATCTAGTTCCTATGTGGTACAGGATATAACAGCTAGGCACTAAAAAAAAGGTATCTACATGTACCTATTCTTATGTTTGTAGTTTAGCTTTATTACAAAAGTATCTTGTCATATAAGCAGAAAACACTACATGATGTAGCATTTAATTATGTAAGTTAGAATTTTTTTGAGGGGAAACATTTTGATTATGGCTGTCAAGCTTGTCTCTCTCTTGACTACGGGCATTAACTTTTATTCTACATTGTTTATGCTCTGATGATATCTGAAAACGTCACTGAGTCTGGCAGCTGAAGGGGAGACTAAAGCAGGTGATGTTACTGTGGAGGTGGTCCTAGATGCTATTCCAAATAGTTAATTTCAGTTTTGGCACACATGTATTGCCATTCATGTGTGTGGTTTTGGTCAGCTAAAATAGACTGAATTCAGGCTTCACTTTGACAGTCAGAAATCTGCCTAATGACAGACTGCTCTTACCGCAATATTTATCTGGACCATAGATGTAAATGGTCTTGCTCTACACCAGCTTCAATAAAAATGGTGTTACTTATGCTAGGCATGCATTTAGCCACTCTTGTATGTAGAGCCATGCCAGAATCTATGACCATGCCTCACAGCTGGTTTGATTTTGAGGTTACAGAGTTCTTATTTTCTTGTTTTTTACCTGGAACTGGAAAGAAGGAGAAGATGCGCAAAGGAACAACACACAGCTCTGCAAAAGCAAAGTCGACTCCAATTATGTCAACTAAAATCTTCTCTGACACGTTTGGCGTCCAAAACATCACAAAACAGAGCTAGGAAGAACAAAATTAAGTAACGTTTACATTTCAGAAGGGAAGCACAACAGAAGATAGGCCTTCCTGGTTTAAAACATTTGTTTACTGATGGATAGATAACTACTGATGATAAATATACATATATTTATAATTAGCTCGCATTCAAATACGCAGAGTATACAAGTGTACGTAAAATGACATGTTAATTTCAGAACCAAATCCTACTCTTCATGTTCCTTGCATACCAAGACTGAGGCATATAAAAAGAATTTTTATGGCACCTGCAAATGGTTGTACTTGAATAGTCTCATTGTTACAAAAACAGTAAGAAACTTAATTTTTATAGTATTTGCCCTGGTTAAGACATCCATATTCCAAAACAGATTATCAAATGTTTTACTAACTAAAGATTTGAAGTACTCCAAGACCAAGAGATCTGACCTAAACCTAAGACTAGAGGTTTAAATGCACTGCTGATACTAGTATTGTTGGTATGTAACATGCCTAATTAGCAAGGCAAAGGTGCTCAGCATAGTCCTGCAGACAGTGTGCTCAGGCCACAAATCCACTAAGTCTTGTTATTTTTACTAAAGAGTATGCTGTTTAGTCCGTATATGAAAGGAAAACATCCATAACAACCCTGCAACAAATCGTACAGCAGTAGAATGCGTTGTTTAATATTTTAGTCAGTTCTGAGACAGGGCTCCAGTTGGAGCTGAGGGGGCTGCTGGCAGCTGGCAGGTCCAGCTTCAGTTCAAGGCACTCACTGAAGAACAGTGCTGACAGCCCCTACAAGGTTTTTATCTGTCAGAAGGGATACCTGACATCCTTTCAAGTACAACTACTTTGTTATTTAAACAACGTAAAAACTTGGGTTTGTGGTTAAAAAAGTTATTTTCTTGCCAGGTTACAAACTGGTGTAACAGGTGAAGTATGCGCACTGGCTGTACAATAGTAAGACTCTATAACTACTCTCTTACAATTTAGCCTACAAGCTAATATCGTAGTATCTAGCTTTTCTCTTTTTATCCAGTTGTCACATCCCTGCATATTCAGACAGCTTTTAAAGCTAGTCTGTGAAGTCCTACAACCTCCAAGACAGCTGGGATTGCACTCTCATTCTTTGGTTGTGTGCCAAAGATTGCCCTTTCTGTTTAGGCTACAAGCACCCAGATGCACAAGTTTCCCAAGGCTTGAGACTGAGTGGCCCATGGAAGGTCTCATGTTCTGACCGCCTATGCAGTCAGAACAAGACATGTCACCTTCCTGCAAAAAGGTTCATCTTCAGTTTTCTTCTCCACTTCTTAGGGTAGAAGACACTATTTATTTTTCACAACTGAATGTTTTACTTGACTAATTTGATGCTATCTTGCAGTGTATGTCCATCACCTATACACGGAATAGTAAGTGGAGCGACGTAAGAGCAGAAGACAAATAAACTGAGCATGGATTCTTGTCTGCTTTAGCCAGCACTTCTCTCTCCCTGCCAAATTGCTTGTACAGGGTACAACAGAAGCAGAGGGGACAATCTAGAGCAGAGGTTGTGTGGTTGAGAATCTGGTTATTAGAAAGTAACCATACAGCAACAAAGCAGACTCGTTCATTGTTGCAGACACCATTAGGCAGACTGCAGTGATTTGTACTCTCACTGCAAATGACCTGTAAAGCAATCATATGGGGCATATTTTGTCAAATCTTTCTTCAAAGTCCAATAAAGAAGATAAGACACAAAGATGTCCACTCTTCAGTTATAATTTGCTGCTTTCATAAAAGCAAAGACCTTTACGCTGCTTGTACTGCACAGTGCCATTAGCATCCTACTAAACAGTGTAGTTACTGCTGCTGCAGGAGCCCATGCATTTATGCTAACAGTGGAGTCTACCCACTGCTAGCAAAGGCAAATAGAGCAGTGTTTTCCTTCTGACAAAGTATTCTAACATGGTTAGACAGGCAAGCAAATAAATGACCAAAAGCATTGTTCTCAATCTTGTTCTCTTTGAAGTTAAAATTTGTTTCTGGTCTTGGTAAGAACAGAGTCAATCTCCATCCAGCTGCTACGGGAGGAAGGTCAGTTTGCAAATCAGGGGTAATGACTTATACCCAGGTGGTGTGCGGTCATTCCTCCTCAGCTGCTGCAAATTGCAGTCTTGCCCACTCCCTACCCCCCCGATCAGCAGTCAGTGCTGATAAACGGCTTCAAAGAGCACTTGTTATATAGCAGCTGGTGGGGAAAGACATTGGTGACTGCTAAGCTGAAGAATCAGCAGCTTGAGGAGGTGAGGCATGGCAGCAGAAGGACTTTCTATTTCTGTCTCAGCGTGTTTCCATCTTTTTCTGGTTGTGATGTTGATAATTAGTTTCATTTTGCTAAGAGATTCCTCTCTGTCATCTTATGAGCAGATGATATTCTCATTGCCCACAGGGAGCAAAGCCTCAGGAAAAGAAATGAATGCTTTGCATCATGCAAGTCCTATGCAATTTAACTTCTAGAGTGCTTACAACTTGGGAAATTTCTGTATTATTTCAAAGACAAATTCAAAATGTAGTGTGTGTGGGAAAAATAGGTCCTACTTCAGGAAAACAGTAACACTAAAGATGCAGAAGAGGGAAAGATATTTTGGCTGCTGATTTTATTACAGATAAAGTATACTGAAAATAGGATGAAGTCTTAGCTTTTTTGTGATGCTGAGTGGTCTCTACAGTGTTTATGAAAGTGAAGACTTACAAGAAAGGAGACCAGAGCAGATGATAACAGATGAAATGATGCAAGTAGTATGGTGAAACAGGGAGCGTGACATGCAGAATCAGAGATGCAGTCTACTGGGTCTTACTTGGAGTAAGCGGTGCTAATTTCAAGATTTTTAGGAAATGTTTACCCACAGTATGTCTCCTATCTCTTAGTTAAATGCTGTTTCCCCCTCCCCCTTACATCTTTCTGCATGTCTGCAAGGTTAAAAATAGAATAAATAGGCTTGGGTAGGGTTACAGTTTTACCCTCATTTAATCTAATCAAGAGGTGAAGATGAAACAGTAAAAGCTTCCGCACAGGCTAGCAATGCGTGTGCGTAATGGCACTGCAGCTTCGAGCTGCAATTGCAGATGGCTGCAATGGCTTTGCACAGTAATGAAGATTGTACTTGGCAGCTCTGGTGAGGCGTTTTAATGCTTTGGGAGTAAGGATTTTGCTTGTGAAATTGTAACAAGAGTTGATTTGATTTTCAGCTGTCTTAGGGTAGGAGTGCAGCATGATATTGAAGGATAGTTTTGCTAAAGCCTTTGATCATTTAACTGGAATTTCAACTGAACAATGTTGAGTGCTTTAAAAATACAGGAAAAAATTAAGATCTAAACAGGAGAGTGGAATGCTAGAGAATACGCAGGCCTGAGTAAAGACAGTGATAATATGGTGGTGTTATTTCTGTGTAAACAACAGTAGACTAAAGCATTTCTGGAAGTGTTTTAATTATTTGATCTTGAAGGGCTGTGCTATCTGGTAATATGCCCTTAACTGATCTACGTAGTACAACTTGGAAGACTTCAGAATCATAGAATGGTTTGGGTTGGAAGGGACCTTGAAGACCAAGGTCTTCAACTTTGGTCCAGTTCCAACCTGTCTGCCACAGGCAGGGACACCTTCCACTAGACCAGGTTGCTCAAAGCCCCATCCAGCCTGGCCTTGAACACTGCCAGGGATGGGGCAGCCACAGCTTCTCTGGGCAACCTGTGCCAGTGTCTCACCACCCTTACAGTAAAGAACTTTTCCTAATGTCTAATCTAAATGTCCCCTCTGTCAGCTTAAAGCCATTCCCCCGTGTCCTGTCACTACCTGACTAAATATGTCAGTAATTTATGGCACCATAAGATAATCAGTACAGCTATATCAGATCAAAGCCCCAGCTAGATTAGTACCATCTCTCTGCTAAACGTTCCTGGGTGTTGCCTCAGGGAAGGGTACAAGGAGCAGGGCAAGTGCAGAGTATGAGATGCTCTTCCCTGGCTGCATTTTCTGAGCTGCTGGCAGTTATGACTTTAAGAGTTCAGTAACTGTGGTGCACCTTCATCCCATGCAGCATTGTGTTGTGCGTACAACATGTATTACCGGGTTTTCTTAATGCAGTTCTGCATTAAAAAAAGCCAACCCCCTCTCTCACTTGTGGTGTAGATACTCTCCATAAGTAGGTGTGCTTACTTTCATGGGGAATCTTGCTATTCTCAGCTAGCAAATTCAGTATTGAGGCTTATTAAAAGGTTACAGATGAAGAACTTCTGCTATCGACAAGCCTGAAGGAATGCGCCAAATCTTTGTTTCAGTTGGGAGAGTATCAAACTGCTAGTGCTCAGTCCAACCTCTCTTTACTAGCTCTTCTAAAATACACTTCATCCATTTGACTTTCACAAATGATTGTGATTAAAGACTGTTCATGAGACTTTTGTTCTAGCTGCTGCATGTGCATCTGCTACTGTGCTAGTAGTTCTTGAAAACTAATAGCCTTTTTATAGGCTCTTAGAAGCTATTTCCATTTATTCTGGTTGCTGACAGGGATTACTAAACCTCAGAGACCCACTACGTAATGCATTATAATACATTACGCTAACAAAGGCTATTGTCACGTGTATAGTAATCTGCAGGGTGCTAGACTGATTTGCATTTCAGCATTTGTGGAAAGCTGCCTGTCTTTTGGGACTTTCATTGATAAATATAAGGCACAAAAGAGTATTCCAGTGAGCTATGAATAACAGTACAGCATTTCTAGACTACAGTGCAACCTCCAGTTAGAAGCAGCAATGCCTAATGACAAAGACGTGATATGGCTCTATGTTTCTCAGAAAGAAGCCATGGAATCCAAAATAAATTAGACATATACCAGCCTGGAATGAGACTGAAATAACAATTTTTTACCACGGAGAAGAATACTGTTCAGCTGTTAAAGGTTCTTCTGTGATGAAATGCATTTTATAGTTTTCTTCTGCAAAACAACTCCCAGCAGATGTTTTCTACCATTTGTTGAACTTGCTATGTTTGCAGAAGTATGGCTGTCCAAGAGACATGTTCTACTCGCAAAATATTCTTCTGTGTATATACTGAGGATTTCATCTTAACTAACATACACCTTATTTGTGACCTCTCTATTCCTACTTATGCTACATGATGCCCAGCGAGGGCAGAGAAAATCTACTTTACATCTTATTACACATCTCAGCTTTGAACTACACCATAGATCTTTGCGATAGTATCAGTTAAGCATATCACTTCTGTTAATACGGAGGAATACCAGTCATATGATTTTGCCCTTTGAAGTGTGCAATAAACAAATTCCAGTTTTGAGGAGTTCTTGATACACAGCTTGTAAGACCAAAAAAAAAAAAAAAAGGAAGAAAAATCTGCCCAAAGGGAAGCATTGAAGATTCCTGCAGTCTGATGCTCTGCTGGGATATATCACAATGATATGCTCATGTGTCCTGTAAGTTTGAAGTGGGCAGAAAGTGGGTCCTTTTCTTGTGTGGGAAATACGAGGTTTTCAAGACCAGACTGGCTGAAGCCACAGAGAACCCGCCCTGACCTCACAGCTGACTCTGCTCCAAGCCAGAGGCTGGACCTCATGAACTTCCCGAGGCCCTTCCAGCCTCAACAATCTTGTGATATTATGAAGCAAAAGGCTCTGCACCTGTGTGCAGTAAAAATGTCAGATGGCAGTTGTATTTGAAAGTGGTTTATCGTAATGCTGATGACTTAAATCACCAGAATGTTCTCTTATAGCAATTATCTCTCAGGCACGCACAAGTCAGTATAGATTTCTGTGAACTTTGTGTACTGCAAAGGTGGTGTAAAGCTAGAAACAGCCATCCTAAAATCTGTCAAGCAGCAGAGGGAGCAAAAGAAACCAGAGCCTGCCTGTGGGAAAACTCCCGAACTTCACATCTTCTCCTGAAATAACTGTTTTCTACAGACTCAAGTCTCCTACCACCTCCCCCAGCTTTCCTTATAGTTCAGTGATGGAACTCAACATTCTTCAGAAATAAAGCAAGGTCCAACATTTGCACAATAATACACTGACTCTCTGCTAGCATTAACACAATGCCACATCTGCTTTCCTCCCAGCTGATAATACTTAGGTGGTATTTTTCAGGCTGGGTTGGGCTACTAAATTAAGGTAGTCATTATATCTCCTCATTGAATTATGCTGCTTTATTTTTTACAGGAAGCAGGATATTTTACTGGGTGCAGCCTCACATTAAAAAAGCTCAAATAAACCAAAGCTGGCAGATTCCTAGGCTGTCTTCAAAAACTGTAGACTTCACAACTTTGTCATTTTCTTCTGTCCTGAGTTTTCTCCATCCCTTGCTGCTTCCTATTGTGATTAGAGTTTGAGCAGAAACATGTTGCAGTGAGAGTTTTTGACCCTTCCTTTTCTGCTTGCTCCAGCTACTCACGCAGAATAGACTCTTTGTGTGAAACCTGAACAATCACGAAGGAGACATTAGTCTCCACCTCACTGGAGCAAACAGAAATGCTTTGTTCTGGGACAAAGGCTCAGTGCAGTACCATGGATGGGACAAGGCCCTTGTGAGTATTTTGTAAAGTCAGCTTCTGGTGGCCCAGCATCTTCCTGAGCAGGCAGCAATACTTCCACTAGCATCTGAAGTAATTTTTACTGAAGCAAGAGCTAAGCTTGATAGTGAAAAGGTAAAAGCTTCTTGAGTGACTCTTTGCCAGTATATCATTTTCCAATTGTTATTTGTGTGCCAGCAGCCTGAAGATAGAAAAAAACCAATCTGGGAGTTCAGAGATGGGCAAAATCAAAGCAGCGAAAGCAAACTCATCCACTGGATGAGTGGTATTACTCTAAAAGCTGTCCCTGGCATCTATATAGGGTATGACAGTGAAAACGAAAGAAAGTGGGTTTAATCCCAAAAGCTTATGCTGTTTTTTAAAAGGTGAATATCCTAGATAGGACTTGTGCAATCTCATAAATACAGTGAAGCTGTATAGAAGCCATTGAAGAAATAAGAGTGGGGAGGGCGGGAGAAATTTGTCCCTCTTTATTTATTTCCTTTCTTTGTATACTCATGAGAGATAATGACACCGAACTCAGTCATCCATGGAATTTTGGATACTGGCACTGCTGGCAGCTGTGGTTGTATCCTCTGAAAGGGACCAGCTTCTTGTCATGACATTCTTCCTATGGATTTTACTGCCTCTCAGTCCTACTGTCCCATGGCTCTAATAAAGCCCAGTTGTAACCTTTGATAATAAGGCAATGCAGAAATGTAAAATAAAGACAGCCAATAGAAGATAGGAAAAAATGAATGAACCTTGAACACAGATCCAGTGGCTTTTGCAAAGGCTTAAACTTTTGGCTGCTTTTTGATCTGCAACAGGTCACAGGTATATACAGTGGCAGTAAAACATGGTTCCTACACACGTTTCCCTTCATTTATCTTTTAACTTGTGAGGAAAAACTACATGAAAGGCTAAATAATGCTATACAATACTTCAGTTCTGAAGAAAATGCAGTTTGTACTGTTTCTTAAAGCCAATTGCTAGCCATGCCTAAGCTCTTTATTATAAAAAGGTATCCCTGAAAGCAAGCAACAAATATCTGGAATGGAGGATATATGCTGCAGTAGCTACTCTGAGTCTGAAGGTCTTCAGCACTACATGGGGGCAATTTGTTATTCTTACAAGCAGAAAAGGAGATATTCGGGGAAAATCTCCTGTTGAGGAGAGCTGTAAGCATGACCTTGGACAGGGAAGGATGAACTGGACAAAGTCCTATAAAGTACAATTGCTTTAAATTTGGTGGAAGGGGAATGAGTATAGGCTGTAGTAATCTATAACTTGATGTTGTGTGATGCACTGAAAAATTTCAATTATTATTCAAACTCTGAAGTCATAGTACATAGTCAGACTTCCTAGAAAAACCCAAACAAAACACACAAAAATCACATAACCTTGGTCAGCTTTAGAAAATAACAAAGGCCTGCCCTGGTTAATGTAACACAAACCAGAAAGTTGGCTCTTAAGTAATCTTCCATTTCTAAATTCCAGCGCAGTGGCTGGTAACTAATGTGCCAGAACCGCAACACTGCAAAACTCTAGCTTATGTTCCTGGCCATGTTTGTTAAACACAAGCACCTCAAAAACTGAAAAGCATTACTGCTATCAGAAGACACGTTACCTTTCTGATCCAGAATTGAAGTTCTTGATTTCTATAGAGTAACATAGCCTATGCAATGTTATAGTTTGAACACACAAACACTGATAAACTCACAGATTTCATTGTTTACATGAAAGAAATCACGATGAATCCTGTTTTCCTTAGTGTGGATAAGCTGTTTCTTCTAGTAAGGTAGAAATGCTGTAATAGCCAAATCCTCAAGATTGAAGAGATTAATGAGGCTTATAACTGGGTGTCATATTGCATTCTCCTTTTGCAGGAGTATCTGAAAGGCCAAGGCAGTTGAAGTACGGCTTGTCCTTTTCAGACCTTGATGCTGTGCCCTTGACCATGAGTCACAAATTCATGGAAAAAATGAGCCTTTGTTAACTTCAGTCCATTTGTAACTACTTGTTCAGCTGCTGGACTCTCCTGCACTGTCACTGCACAAAGACTACATCTTTGGCTCTCTCTTCAGTATTAAATACTCTTGTATTTCACCCCACCATCTCCAATTCCCAACTTGGCCTTGATGGGTCATCTTCTGAATGTCTGCTGTTAGTCATCTACATTATAAAAGTTGAGATGGGCAAGTGGGAAGGTTTCAGTATTGCATGCAGTTAGGTGTAAAGCACAGAGGTGTAAATGCCTAAATTAAGGACCTCAAAAACCACCACTTTGTTCTCAAAATGCTTTCTTCAGCTTGTGAACTAAAAACCAGCATTAGCAGCCTGGAATGTATATAGCTATCAAAGCTATGTAAGTAGTAATAACTGGGTGATTTTCTCTGGTAGCAACTGTCTCTCAATGCGGAAGAAAACTGTGGCAGTAGTCACAAGGAAATAGAAACAGTATTTTTTCTTGCCCCCCTTTCCAGCATCCGAATCACTTGAAATCATGGGGATGAGGTGGCAGATACTTGGCTAAAGGCGTTATAAGTGAGCGTGAAGACGGAATATCATATTAAAGCCCTGATAGTCTCTTGCATTGGTCAGAACTTGCAAATCACTTTACTCTAGGTTGATCTTTACCAAACTTAAGTGTGTACACAGAAACATTCTCATTCTGTTTGCTTAAATTTATGAAGGTGAGCGCATAAATACCTGTATTCCTGTATTTTCTTGGTACCTGACAGCCCAATACTGATTCACAGTTGTAGTGGCAACTGACCTTTATTTTCTTTAAGAAATGGGAAAAAAATTAACTGCGTTTTTGTGAAAGTATGTTCACGTATACTGCTTGTGGCAAATTCTATTTTAAAACACTTCTTTGCGCACCCTCTGGCTACAGTGAAGCTGCCTAAGGCATCTAAAAATTAAAGCTCATGTCCCATCAGGCCCTGAATGCAATTTACTGTCTCTCAGGCTTGAAATAAGACCCTTCAGGTGTTTTGTCTCCAAAGATGGAAACAAAGTGAAGTGCATGATGCTTCCGTAGGTATCACAACTCATTAAGTGCATTCATGGCAGCTGAATGTCAGCCGGTGTGGGACTCCAGACACCAGCCAGCTGACATCCAGTGAGAGCTGCATACTGCAGGGAACTGCTGTGCAGTTGTTTAATGCTATGGACACTACTCTTCTGCCTTCAGAACGTTTCATCAGTGAAAGAGGAACATGTTCTGTGGCATTTCTCAATATGCAAGTCTAATTGATTACTCTGATGCAAGCGCAGGATACTTAGGAAGACAGCAGTCAGTCTTGCTGCAGAGGTGAAAAGAATTTTTTAACTTCTCTCTTTTACCAACAGTTGCTTTATATGTCATTGTTTAGCAGGACGGCGATGCTGAAAACGTCAAATACGTCAGTGGCTTATGTATGCAAGAGCTTCACTCAGGCTACTTTATCATCTGGAAAATGAACTTACTGGTAAATGCAGAAAGTGATATGAAATGGCATATTTATTAGACTAGAGATTGAAAATTTGAGAGCAAATGAGCCTACTGAAAACTGGATGGTCTTTGGTTCCTCTCATGGGGAAAAATCAACTGCCAGACTGATGGCTGGAAAATAAGATTTGCTGAGTTCAACCAGAAATTAAACAACTATTGAGAATAAAATGTTTGCATAGCACCAGGGAATATGTCAATACAGCAATGCTATTGCAGTAATATACTGAGTTGGTATGAATATTCTGTCTTCACTCATGCAGGCTCCAATTTTATCTGCCAATGCCTACATTTCACTGGCTGGTGAAGCCTTGCTGATCAAGAGGACTGATCCACTTGGCAGGTCCTAGTTTGGTATAACCAAATCCAAAGCAGAGTACAAAACCTTGGGCATCTGGAATTGCCCTTTAAATAGACAAGGCTTCTCAGTCTGAATAACACAGTTGCTTCTCTTCCTCAACAACTGGCTGTAGCTCTCACAGAATTAAGGAATAAGTAGAAAGCAGCAGCTACTGAGTCCTGAATTCTGTACTTTAATTCTTTCACATAGGGAATTTTCCCTGTTACACTGGCTTCCTTGTTCTCAATCAGGGTTTTCTTCTTATCTCCTATGTGCTTGATGATTAATTATAGAAGATGACCAAGCAGACGAGTGGAGATCAGGCAAGCGATGGGATGGCTTGCAGCAAATTGCCATCAGAAGGAACAAAGACTTCTCTCCTCCCTTCTTCAGGCTGAAACTGAATTATCCCATTACAGAGACCCAGCAAAAGAAGCTCTGCAACTGCTGTTTTAAGACTGTGATGGGGTCCCTCTATATTGAATTTTGCAAGTTCAGTAAAAGAGTCTGTGGTCCCCAGCAGTCTGTCCCATTTTTTTGCCCATGGCTGGGGGGAAATAAGGTGCACCAGCAAACGTTAAATACTACAGCTTAAAACTTCTGATCGTTATAATACACAAAGAGCAGTTATATATAACTACACTCCGCATATCATTATATACTTAACAGACACATATTCACAGTTACACAGCCTACACATTAATATATAAGATGAATATAACTGCCAGCTGATGGTAGCTTATGCTGCTGTCCTACAAGAGGTGAGCACTAGAGCTGACACAATGCCTGCATGATGTTCTTCCTAAGGGGCTGATAACTTCCAGTAAAATGAAAGAAACAAGACAGTTGCCAATAGTTACTCCTTAAACTACAGATGCTCATCAGCAGGAGCCCTTAGAAATCAGTACGTGTTTTTTCCCCTGGCAAGAGAATAAGTTGAGATATGAGTCTAAGTATTACATTCTATTTACAAAAATATGTAATATTTTCTTACAGAACATAAAAAATGGCCTAACATATAATATAGAAAGTAATGTTGTTAAGTATTAGAAACATTTTAAAGCTGTCATTAGATTCCTCAATTATTGACAAACCTGACCATAAAGCAGGTGACATTTTGACATGTATTGACCCACACATATTCAACAATCAGGCCCAAACACATAAACCAGTAAACTGACCAGCTGTTTGCTCCTGAGTACACTAAATTTAACCTTTCACTGAGATTTAAGTCTTGTGAATTTGAATTTGGCATTTGAGTTTGGTTATCACAACAGAACTGATGCGTATGGATTTGTTCAGATTAAGTGGCTGGGCCTTCACTTTAGTTGAAACTTCATGGCAATTGTTTTTTTTTTCTTAAAAAAAACCCCAAAACAATGAATATACTGGTTTGTCTGTGGTTTGTAACAAGTAACTCTGAAATGTGTAAGCTTTGCATAGACCACACACACATACTGGTATAAACGTGAAAAGCTTTCTCTCCACTCTTTCAGTCTCCTTTTGGAAGAGAATGGAATGAAAAATTAACTTAAACATCTGGATTTAGTTTCTTAAGTGGAGTCCGCCAATTAAATATAAGATAGCTTTCTATGCAATTAGCTTCTCCCCTTAATCGGTTTGTTTATTCATGGCAGCTGCTACTTTCCCTGTTTGTCTGTAATTACGTGTCCATTTAAAAAAAACCTGAAAAGCAGCACTGAAATTCCTTTTATAATAGCACTGGTGCTATACTTAATGCTGGAAAGAGCTTTGAGGTGTTTCTAATAGAACACATTAAAACTGAGGAGTACTGTGCAGCTCTCCTGCTGTACATTAACTTCGTGACAGACGGATGAACATGGCATGGTGCGCACGGCATGTCACCCTTGGCACCTTGAGCCTGTCTTACTGGTAAGGGAAAGCCGTTCGTAATGCATGAGCACTCAAGAATATGAAGATATAAAAGACCACATCTTGATGACACTTTAGTTAACAGGAACAATGCAGCTAACGAGAGCTGGTGTTTGGAAATGTATCCCTAAAGCACCTTGGTCTGTCCCAGCTGAGGCTGCTTAAACAGGAAGCTGAACCAAATAGTGTAACTACTGCTGTAAGAGTTGATTGCTCCTTCTCTGATATAAACCAACAAGTAAGTACAGACTATTCTGGGTAATTTTTAATGATGGTGAGCTATGGAGCTTTCATAGTGGTATCTGAGAAATTGCTTCCTCTGATCAGCAGCTTGTATGTTCCTCATGCAGTGATTTTGCTTGAGCCACACAGAGCTGGCCATGCTTTTACCCCAGTAACAGCAACTTAAATGAGGACGCTTTCAGCTCTTGTTAAGTAAGACATCACTTGCCTTCCAAGCTGACTCTAAGATGCGAACAGATGCCACCATTGCCGGTCTCCTCAGAGAGTAAGATGTCCCACATCCCTTAGTGCTGCTTTCAACTCAGGGCACACAACTTCACTGACTTGTGCAGGGTTTGCACACAGATGTGTGCGTGAAGGCATGGCTGTGACCCTCACGTGGGGTGGGCAGCAGCAGCTGTAAGTGAAGGAGCCTGTGCCCTCCCAAGGGAGCCCTCTGCCCATCACTTTCATAGAACAGGCACTAGCATGAAATCAGCCTGGAAAGACTTGCAGCTCAGAGGCAGATGACTGAACGCTAATCACGTGGCTGCCAGCAGCTAACATTAACCAGGGAAAAGGATCTTAACTGCAACTTTTGTGTCATCACAGAAGACTTAAGGAAGAGCTCAACTGGGAAATCGAGACAATGAGAAAAAGACAGAAAAGGAAAGAAAGCAAGAGAAAGGTAATTTGGCAGTTGCTGTGCTCTACAGGCTGCCTTGGAAACCCCCTGAATTCTGCACTTTGGTGTCCGAGCTCAGAGACACTACCCGCTATTCTAAGAAAAACCCTTGCTGAAGCACAGCCTATTTGCTGTTACTCCTGCTGAGCAAGGCAAGGTTCCCTTGCATAGCTCACTCACACAGCCTGCCCCTCTACACACAGCTCACAAATAAGGGAATGCTCACCCCGACAGAGCAAACATTTGCTGCAATGGATAAATGCAGTAATTTAGCACCCGGACAAATTATTTTGGGATTTCTGCACTGTATGGAGGCTGACACATCCCACAACCAAAAGGACGTGTACTATAAATGCACCAGTTTCCTTTCTCAGGAGTCTGTGTCTTCACTTAGTGCAATGATCTCAGGGCTGAATTGTAGGGTCATCTAAACAAGTCTAGCATTGAAACAAAATGTTCAGTTCTTCAACAGCCTTAGTTGGCAATAGCAGCAAGATTGGTGTTTGGAGCAGTATCTCTACTTATATATAGGAAGGAGCATTTTTTCCTCAAGTGCCTAATGGCAATGAAGTAACAATGGCAAGCACCATTATGCACACTTCTTAAGCTGACAGTAAACTACCAAGCATGCCTTATTTTCTAAAATCAGAACCAGTCCCTCAATTGTATGGGCAAAATTCTTCAGCTGAGTCCCTCCTCTCTGCTATACGAATTTTACATTCAGTTACATAGCCACAAAACAGGGCTGCTGGAAGGAGTCACCACTTACTTATAATCAAAACCACATCAATATGACTAATCACATCAGCTGTCGTACATATTGGGAGTCTAATGGCTTCTGTTTACAGCCTTTAAATAAAACAGCTTGTCTACATGTTTTTCACTAGGCTATACAACTTATTCCCATTTTTCGAAGAAGCAGGTTTAACACCCACCTGATGCTTCAAAGCCATGAGACACTACTTATGATCACACTTGGCAGAACATATTTGCATGCTGCCCAGTCAGTCTGGGAAAGCTCAAGTGCAGTCTTTCAGATCCCATAAAGATTAAAAAAACCCTCCAAAGTTATGTTTCTTAACAGAACTATGTCTTTTTTCTGCTCTGATCCAATACTGCCACTGTCAACAAGGGTGAAAAAGTGCTTCTCCTGTAGTAGTAGGTTTATCATACTTGTGCAGGCATGACTGGCCTGCAGAAAGAGGTAGGACATTTTTCTTCCAACTCTATGAAACAGCATGTCTTCAATGACTGGGAGGGTTTCCCAGGGGTTTACGCTGTGAGGGTACTTTCCTGCGTGGTTGCTGCTCATACTAAAAGTTTCACTGTTATTCCAGTGGTTAATGGACTTCCTTTATCTTTCCATCTTCTGGAATCCTTCTATAGATCATCTACTGGAGAATGGATTCACATGACTAAGTATGTGACTTGTTTTGATCTCTTGGTCAGCCTGGGAACCTGTTTCCCACTTTCCTGCTGATCCCAAAGAGCAAGATCCCAAAGAGCAAGTGATGCCACTAGTCCAACTGCCATTCACTGCAGTACAGCCCCTGCAGAAAACCTCTGCAATCACGGATGGCCATGGGAGCTCAGCTACAGTGGCTATCTGACCTGGCTGTGACAGAGGCAAATTTGAAGTCCAGTTCCTTAGAACTGGTGGCACACAGTAACTTGAGTCATACCGATGTCTACTGAGCTTGCACTGAAGCATTTTCAGGCTCAGGCCCTCAAACCAACCTGAATCTTTAGAGCTCATGCGTCTATTTTTCTGCTCTATCTGTTGACAAGCAATCCTAACAATCTGTCACTAGTAGGCAAAAATAGAAACAGGGCAGGAAAAGTGTTTCTGGAATTTCAGTGCGGACAAATCTCCCATGATGAGCTTATGAAAGATCTACTCTTGAAAGTACTATGGAGAACTTCTGGGGAAAAAATCCTGCAAAGTCACAAAGCCTATTGCAGTAATTAAAAATTACTCTGCAGAGCATGGTGATGGTAATGTGAGAAGCTCATGATCTGTTAGAACTGGAGTAAGCTGATAAATGTCCAGAACAGTTAAGAAAATAGTCAGTTCAGAGAAGGCTTTGAGATTGGAATACTATTCTCAGCACAATTTATAAAGCGGAAAGCTTTCCCCTTCGTGGGTCTCTAACAACACTGACAGATTTCAAGAGAGGCTCCAGCTGTAGAGAACATAACCTTGGCCTGGCACAGCACACAAGAGAAAACCTCAGGGTGTGTGATGGTAGATTACACGAGAGCTGTGGAAAGTCTCCACACAATGGCCAATTCAGTGGAGGCATACGTCTCCCTCCGTTACATGCTGTAGGAAATACAAATTAGAGCGAGAGCTGCTGGTCTCTAAGCCACATGAAAAGAGTTCAAGCTTAAGTCTAGGAAATTAATAGACAGAAGAGATGCCACACTGGCTCATGCAATTCTGCCTTTGATGGTAGCCAGTTGTAGCTGTTTAAGGAAAAAGAATAGGAAATAAAGAGTGGAAGAAATCTCCTAATTCAGCTATGAATGGATTGAGTTGCTTCATTTTCAACTGTGAAATAAGACAGAGTACAGTACCCACTTTCCCAGGTTGTGACAAGGGGGTGGGGACAGTTACAAATACTTCAGGCTTGTGAACTGTAAGGTTTCCTTTGATGTAAATTAGTTTTCCTTTATGCACAGGCCATCTGCAACTCAGTCCAAAAGGCTCTACATGAAAATGAAGGGGAGAGAGAAATTATGTCAGCCCTCCATTACTCCACAGTAAATTTGTGAATGTGGGGAGAAGAGAGTTACAAAGCATCAAGCATCCAGATACTCTGTGGAAAGTACACAACACTGGGCATAAAGAGAAAACCTGTGTGGGGTATGAACAGATTCAATTTTAGGGCTCTGAACAGTTGTATCCTAAAACTATCGCAGCATTTCCCACTTATTTTCTACTGCAAGGGAGGACTTTTTCTCCGAGAAACTTATTTTCTAGGTTCCCCTTGGCTTTTGTCCTGCTACTGCAGGTACTGAGGAGAGAACCTGTGATGGCTCTGAGGGCACTGCCAGCCCTCTCCGTTCTGCCCACCCTCTGGAGCTCCCCCCACCCTGCCCATGGTCTCGGACCCCATGTCAGCCCCCTGGGCCATAAGTCCTGCCCAGCGGTGATAATGAGGCATGCCGAGTGAGGCAGCAGGGAACCACTGTTCTCAGTGGATGAAGGATGCGCAGGGACAGGCTGCCATCCCACTGCACATGCAACAAATGTGGTTTTTCATTTTCCTGACGTGCTGGTTACCAGAGTTTTTGACCATTAAAAAAAAAGAAAGAGAAGAAAAGAAAAGCAGATCTCCAATATCTCCTTGTGTGGAGGCTGACTTGAAATGAAAAGTGGTGAGAATCAAATAAAATAAGTCTAGCCCTTAAGATATCTAGCCTGAGCTAATCATAGCTTATTTTCTTGGTACTCCAGTACTGTGACCACACTCCCTCCTTCAGATAAAATCAACAGAGCTTCATAAGAAATGACAACTCACCTTTGTTGAACTGCTAGTGCTGTTAGCATTAGGCAAAGGAGATAATTTTCTGGTTGAGATGAAAGGCAGAGAGTTGAACAAAGGTTTCTTACCGTTAAGGACAATGCCATGCAAACAAAAGTGAACTTCTTGATATGTGTTGCTGTGACAGTACTGTTGGTGTTCACCAATTTATTGCTGGGGTTATTCTAGGGTAAGAGAAAGAGATAATGAGCATTAGCTTGGCTCCAGACTACTGTGGGGCTGATGGCACCAGGGTCATGTGCTGGACCTGACTGTCTGTGTCTGTGCATGCCTGCCTTTGCTTGTATGCTTTTTAACCTAGAGCCTTCTGAATACTTTGTACCACCAAGGCATATTTTCCGCTTAAACTGACAGCAACTGCTCCTATGGTCACTGAGGGTTGAGTAATATCCTTACTTTTCTAAGGAATAAGTCCTATTTAACAAATTCAGTTTTGAAAAAGGGTAGTAGCTCATTCTGAGGAAACTCCACATGATTTCTTTTTTTACCTTAGTTTAAAGTTTGTAGCATGTTTTCACAGGCAAAATAGGATTTCGTTCCTTTTTACCACAGAGTGGTACCAAACCCATGCACCAATGCAAGCACCCTTACTGATTCAATTAGACAAGTAGGTAATACAAACAAAGCTCCTGGAACAGCTGGTTCTGTTAATGCCATTTAATGAACAGAACATAATTAGGACTATTAGATGTTCCACCTTGAACGTGGGCTCTGTACTCACATGGCAGCGAAGTTTTATTTGAAACAACAAAAGCCCTCTTCCAAATGTCTGATATTGCAAATGAAGCTTAAGACTTAGAATTGCCCTCAGGGAACACACAAAAACAAACTAAATGGCCTGTGAAAGGAGAGGATGGGATATCAAAAGCAGGGCACTATTAAAGGCCCTGTAGTAATAATCTGCTGGGTCACCTACTGCATTCACCCTGGAGCTGTTTGAGATACACAATGTGCCCACACTGATAAAAACTGTACCATGAGATCCAGCACAACATTTATTCATCCTTGATGTAACTCTGGTAGTATCTGTCACATGGTCAGCCTCTTTTCTGGAGTTATTTGTAAGAGAAATAGGAGCTCATGCCAACACATTTTGGGAGTGGACAAACTAAACATGAGCTCAGTGAAGGGTACACCATTTCATACACCTTCAAAAAGCTGATGGAATTCTGCAATTTAAAGCTTTTGTGGTGATCAGTGCAGCAACAGCACCTGGGCAGCCCCCTGCTCTTGCCTAAATACCTGCTTAGAAGTTTGGGTGCATGAAGACGCATGCAGGCAACCCAGACCCTAAAGCAGGAAGCTACTCCCACATCTGCTCTTTTTGGGACGGGGTTACGAAAACTCTCTGTAAACATTTTTTTTCACACACCTGTTCTTATTTCTTGTGTTTCTGAAGAAATACTTTGCTACCGTTAGTTTTTATATATGTGAAGATAGGCCTTGCTTACATTGCTCACCAGTGTTTAAACGAACTCTGATGCATGGCTCAACTTCCTGACAAGGCTAAAATAACAGAGGAAAGAAAGCACACCCAAATCCAGCCATCCAAAAGGGCTGCAAAGAAAAAGGGCTCTCGTTCGTTCCTACCTTGCTGCTGCTAACTCTGCTCTTGCTCTACTCCACCCTTTGCTCCAACTCTTGACCACATACTCTTTGTTCCTCTCTCCTGCACACTATTTAGTTCTTGGATCAAAACATTATGCAGATTATGGAGTAAAAAGAGTATCTATTCCCATCTATTAATCAGATAAATAGTGTTTGTAAGTCCTCTCTCAGCCAGTGGTGTTGCTCTGAACCCGACAGCGCAGTCTATTAAGAGTAATGGCATTATCACCATGTAAAACAGCAAACAGAGCACAGAACTGGGATATGCCTGTTTTCTTTCAGAAAATTAGTTGTAAGCCTTAACCTGAGTGTACCTGCTACGCCATGAGGTTGCTCTGGACACAGAGTCTCATAAAAGGCTGAAACAGGACCCTGCATCTCTCTTACAAATGTGATCAGAGGTAACGATTTCCCTGTGAAGACAAGAATCTGACTTCTCCAGTAAAGCCACTGAAGAGTGGCATGCTATCTGGATCCCAAATCCTACCAGTCTGTTGAGGCAATGCAGTGTGCTTCTGATGGCCATCAGCCTTGCCAGCTTTCTGAGTAACTGACAAAAGAAAATAGGAGTTTGCATGCATGCAAACTGTTTCAGCATCTCAAAATCACAGTGGAGGCTTTACAGAGCCTGGAAATAAAAAGTGCTTCAACCTGGACTCTTCTGAGAAAGCCTTCGCTTAAGGAAACAAAGCTTTTGAAAGGCATGGTGACATGAGAATGGCGTGTGACCGAGGGTAAAGCAATTCTCACAGCAATCTAAAAAACCCACTGTGGTTTCTGGTTTGGTATTTATTGTCTGAAAGGTATGGTGGAGGCATCTGCACGCATGGTTGCCAGGATAAGATACCATTTATACTGCTGCTACCTCACTTAGCATATTTTTATGCCAATTTGCTCTTAAAACATACAACTACAATCCCCATCATGTATTTTTTCATCAGTTAGATAAATGGTATCTATTTGTGCCTTACTCTAGCTTTTTCTTCCTCACATTTGTTCCACAAGAGCACTATGAGAAGCCTTTTAACCGAAATAAACAGACAAATCATGGTCTAATCCTGTCACCACTAAAGTTGTCAGCACATCTTCCACCAGCTAAATGACACCTGAATTTAGAAGTCTTAATTGCTGTTAATTTTACTTGGCGATAGTGCATTTGATCGTGGCTCATAACGGATGAGGTTAGCAGCCCCTGCGTTTCCTGTCACAAACCACTTTTATCATGCAATTTATTGGTTTTGCATCTGCAGTTCCTTTTCAGCAGCATGATCTGGCTGCACGTTGTATTTTATCTTATAGGTCAGTTTAGCTGGACACAGGCAGGCTAAGAAGTAATGACTGATTTGATTTTTCTTTGTTTTATTTTTAAATTCTCCTTGGAAATATGGTGGATCATTTCAAACAGGGCTTGCTTCTGCTAAGTACATCATGGAGCAAGCAAATGTTTTCATCAGTATTTGGAGCTAGAAAGTTCAGTTACTAATTGGTAAATACAGGGAAGGAGAGGACTTGGCATTTGAATTAAGTGTCACAGGACATGACTGTTCTTTGCACAACATATGGGCTTGTGAGTACCAGTTCTAAAACAGAGCAAAAAAAGACTCTAAACAAAATTCATTTTGGTTATATATTTACTCTGTGCTCAGTTCCAGGAGCAATCCCTGCATTGTCACATAATTACATGATCAGTACTACTAAAATAATATGTTATCTGTGTTACTGTCAGTCTATGAAACTGCCTTTGCTAAATGTTAACATAAGCAAACGAACCTAAACCCACTTGAGAGATACCACAGAATCCGGAGCAGAGACGTGAGCTTGCTTTCTCACTGATGGACACTTTGTGAGAAGTCACTTCATTAGCTAAGTAGCTACATCATAGTGAGTAAGTGAGGACTTTTTTAATCCTTAAAAGCACAGCACCTATTTAGTCAAAAGATAGCTCAATACCTTGTAACACAGAGCTAAGGTTAAAATCATAAATCGGATAACAGCTTGAAGCCACCTAAACCAATTTAATTTTAACTAGGATTTTTAAATCTTATCAGTGGGACAAGGAACAATAGATATCAAAAGCAAAAGTAAAGAGAATCAAGACAAGACAATAGATGTGCATTAATACAGCCCTATTTAATCTTTGGTTGGTTTATTTTTTAAAGAATCTGTTACACTTTATTATGGAGCCATGAACTAACTTTCTTCATGTTTGGCAGAAATCCCTCTGATATCACTGAAGACACCCTTAAATCAAAATGTTGTAACAGGGAAAGAGGAAGACCACGCATGCGAAACCACACGAGAAGTATTTATAACACCCCTAACGTAGGCACTCACCTTGTCAAAAGCAGGGTATACTGCTCTGATCTCTGTCAGCCAGCCATACGGCATGTGTCCCACAGGATACGTAGCTGTCAGAATCGCCACCGCCTATGAAAAGAGACAGGGAAACATGAACATCCAATCTTTGAATAGAACAGTTGAACTAACATACATTGTTGCTTCCTACCAACATCATCACCAAATTGACCTTAATACAGTGAGAAACCATGCAGGCGACTGGAAGCTCTTTGTTTCAGGAAGACTGTCCAAGTGGCCATCATTTGGCCTGGCATCTTAAGCTTATGAAATCTTTTGTGCCATGAAGCTATGTTACTCAGCTTTGTCGTTTCACCATCACTCTGATACTTTGGGATAACAGTTAACTTGAGCTGGCATGTGCCCCTCAGCGAGCCAAATACCTCCCTCCCTCACTGCTCCTGAGTTATTTTACCTACAGATACCTGAGTAGCAGAATGTCTTACAGCTCACAGTAGCTTTGGATCATAAGTTATAATTTGAATTTATATATTTTTTACTTGGCTATTTATAAGTAAAACAGGTTTAAGACAGACAGACTACAGAAGAGTAAGCCTCAGTGACTGACTGACTTTGGACACCAAACTGCTCCAGGGCAGCTGACGAAAAAATACCCTCTCCCATTTTGGTGCTCATCAATGAAAACCAACAAAAATAATTACACATGTCCATTTATATAATGAGAAACAACTCACTGTCTGCAATTTAAAACTAGGCCCTTTTGCACTTTCACAACTACAGTCCAAGAGGTACATTAAAGACATATTCTCCCCCTCCCACCCCCATATTAGGTGTTTAGGGAGCTCTTCCTGCAGATGTTTTTACGCATATAAAAGCACTACATTTCCTAAATTCTATCTCCACAGGTGTTTATTGGCAGTCACTGGCAACTCCTGAGCAAGTGAAACACATAGTATCAGGTATGACAAGTTAGCAGTGCTGACAGAACCTTTGTTAGGCATCAGCTGTTTGAATTTTCCTTTCCATTTAGTATCTTACAGCTTTGTCTTCCCTATAGAAAAACATGAAATATTTGCTAATGACTACGTGGATCTAGACATCCTCCCACCAAAACTGGCGGCAAAGGTCCTTCAACTTCTTAAGAGAATAGGTCAGTTCATGGTGAGCATTGGTGAAGGCTCTGCATTTCAATCAGAAGTCCAGCTCCCATCAGCTGTACGAGACTATTGGAGTGATCTGAAATTCCTCAAGAGAAACAGGGTGCACTTCATATTCCAGCCAGGAGAGATATTTTTTTTCAGTGTGCTTCCTTATGTCTCTACCCCATTCTGTGTGATACACTGACTGCTAACAATAGTTTCACATCAGTTTGCACAGTCATAAATATCCATGATAGGAATCAGCGGAACATGGGACTACTGATGATTGCCCTAAAATCTTTGTGATCTGAATGCTCCAGAGCATATGTACCAATATGTAAAGCATGAAATCCTGGGATGTAGGAACCGTCCTGTGAAAAAGTCCTACTGGTCCTGTTGAGGATGAGGTCCCACTAGGCCTGGCAGAAACAATCACGGTAAGAGTGCAAGCAGTCTTTTCAAGGATGGAAAGAGCACTAAACAGAAATGTACTTAAGACAACTTTTTTCTTGTCAGCACGGCTGAGAAGAGAAACACAGAGGTAACTCCATGTCAGTGATCATTTGCAGTAACAGAGAGCACTTTTCTTACCTCCGTGGCTGCAGAACTTCCGCCTAGGTCCCGGGAAACAAAAAGGTTGACAATGGGCCTACTTATTCGCTGAGTTGCCAAGATTAATGCCAAAGGCCACCAGAAACTCAGCATCTTCCTTATTGTAGCCTCTCCCTGCAACACATAGATAAAAATAAATAAGCAGAAGTGGTTTTGAAAAAAACCATGCAGAACTGAACCAAAAGCACAGAGAAAGGATTTTTGTTTTTCCCACCCATTGTCAGTTTGGTACATTCATTTCAACAGTTTTTATGAGGAGCCTAAAATATTTTCACTCATGTTAGTAATACTGATTCAAAAGAAGCTGTGTCATGGATCTCAATAAATAATGCATAAGGTCCCTATCTGCATAATTTGTTCTAGCTACCAGATGAAGATGTGAAAACCGGTATGACATTCGAGGAAAAAGAGGGATTTTGAGACTTTCTTTCCTCTGAAATAAGGGAAGTTCATGCTCTACTGTCTTACAGCTCAGTATAGAGGTGTTCAGTAGGCAGCACATCCATACCATGGGAAGCATTGCCTCATGTGCACTGTCGCTGGAATAGTTTTTACCATGCCTCTGTAAGTGAAAATGTTTTTTCCTGCAGGATGGAGAGAGGAGGTGCTTCATGCACAGTGGTTTTAACAAAGTATTATAATAGAGCAAGTTTTAAATTATTCAAAAAAATGCAAAGTACTGAGACATACCCCCATTTCAGGCCCACTTCTGTCAGGAATGACATCATGTATGTTCCTGTAGTATCCGAGGCATAACGTGGTACATCGGACAAGCGCTCCCATGTATAAGGACAAGATGGGGATCAAGAGAGGCTCCCTGCACTCCAAGTGACTGTGAAGCAAAATGGCTACAAAAACAACCTGCAGGGCAAACAAATAAATGATTAGTAATCTGTCTGTGTTTCTTTAGGGCCAGCGTTATCTCCTCTCTGACTCCTAGCTAGTCCATCTGAACCAACAACCATGTGTGACTACAGTATCTATCTGACTTCGAGCTTGTGGCGTTGAAACTTTAGTCAGGACGCTCTGCATTCAGTCATACAAATGAGAAGAACAAGAGTTAACATCATATAGAAGCTCTATTAAACAGTACTTGAAGGTATGGGTAGGTGTCAGACCAGGAGCCATAAATAGGGTAGCATGCAAGTCTGGCAAGGTCTGTCAGGAAGCATGTGGCTGTCACGCTTCCCAGGAGAATGTGCTATTCTGATATATGCTGAGGCTGGAAACATGCTTCTAGGGTCAGCTTCTAAGCGTTACTTTTTTCTTTTTTTTTTTTTTTGCAGGGTTGGGGGCAGTGGCAATTAAAAAGCCAGATATTTTCAAGTATTCACTTCAGCATTTAGAAGCAGAAAGTCTTATGTCATCCTACTTTTCTACTTTTCTGAGTGAAATGTCAGTATTTCACCATTCTCTTTTCAGCTACCTGAGCACCCCATTGAAGTAAATGAAATGGAAACTTTTGAGCTAATGAACAGCTCATAATTCAGTCTCGTAAGATTAAATTCTCAGTCCAAAAAATGCAAAGGAATTAATATGATATTATTCTCTTCATTAAGTACAGAGCTGATGGTGTGTCTGTTAAATTCCAGATGTCTCTGGATGGGAGGCACAACTGGAAAGCCAACTGTGTTTGGTGCTGTGAACAGCAGAATCAAGGACAACCCTGCTGGGATATGCTGGCATTCCAGGGAGTTACAAGAAATACAAAACACGTTGTTCAGAGGCAGGTTCTCTCTCCTTCACTGCTAAAGCTCAGGAAATACTTAAGAAAAATCATACTGTGCAAATGTTTATTAGGCAGGCCATGCTGTTTATGAGGGTTTGCAAAACTGCTGTTCTGAACCCTACAAAAGAATTATTTTTCAGGAAACAGGAGCAAAGTCAGTCACAAAAAGTGTGTATGTGAAGCTAGCCAAAGAGAATTAGCTACTGCATGTGCATCTATTGCTTGTGCAGGGAGAGGATGTACGTGTAGAGCTCTGGGGTATGGAGAGTCACAACTTCTTGTCTTCTGGATTTGCTCTTGCTCTGTGCAGTATTTTGTTGAGATAAGATGACAGGTGTCTTATTCTTCACAGTCCTGGCACCCCACTCACCAACCACTGTTGAAAGGGCATGTGCGCCACGGCCAAAGTAAGAATTTGTTTCTGTTTTTAGCTGTATATGACTCGACATGCATCTAAGGTCAGCAAACTTTGCATGGTCGCATCAGAACAAGAGCAGATCCTGAGGGCTAAGGTCATGTACAGTAACTAGTATTATCTTCAGGGATTTAGCCCAGTATTGTAGAGAGGCAGACTTGCAAAACATAGAATAGCAGCTGACTGAATGGTTCAACCTGGTTTATGGTTTGCTCGTATTTAGTGGGAGGAAAATGCTATGGAAAATTGAACTAAGTGCTGTTGACTTCATATTTCCTTTGATGCTGTACTGTTATTAGCCTCTTTCTTACCCAGTCATTACACCATTCAGCTGGTAATAGGGCAGTACAGCAACTGTTTTACAGGTGCTGGGACTCTTCATTTAGTAATATTTTTACATATGCTTTAAAAAGAGGGTGTTGTATTGGTTGTCAACTGCTACAACACTGGCCAGCAGCAATGTGTATGAATGTTGTTTTTAAGTGTATCTAGTACAAAGCAAGAAGATAATTAATACCTCCTTCACAAATAAAAGTTGAAACAACATTTGGTCTTCTCCGCATCACCCAGCGGCTATCACCACAGATCCCTTCTGCTGCAGTTCTGAGCCTTCCCTTTTTGGACCAGTAACAAGAACAGTGCCATACTGGCACTCAGAAGATAGCTTATATGACTGCATTTCACTGGATTAGACACCATGGGCAATACTGACGGGTGAACTGGAGAACCAAGCCTTCATTCACTTCCCCACCTACAAGCCCCACTCAGGATTTCAGTTCAGCTGTGTGACGCATGTGGGAGAATGCACAGGGAGGAGATCTTGTTTCTCAGCCACTCTGAAACATGATTGTGGAGGTGCTGTAAGACATAGCCCTAGTCCAAAGAATCCTGGTTCCCTTCTCCTGACATTGGTTTGGGACTGACCTGATCCAGACAAGTGAGACCAGCCTAAACCACAGCTGTCAGTAAACAGCCTCCACATGACGAGCAAGCAGCCAGAGAACAGACCACAGGATTACTTCCTCTGGCGTGTCGTTCACAATAGAGAAAGAAGGCAGTCTCTGTGCAAGGGAGTACCTGCTTAGGAAAGCATCTAGTCCATAACACAACAGAAACAGTGACTGCTAGTGGAGGCTTTACCTGAGCTATGACATCTGAGATGGAGGCACATCCCACTAGGAAACTGTACTTGTGTTTCAGCAGAATCCCAGCATGGGTCCATGCCTAAAAAAAACCACAGAGGAGAGTTTGGGAAATAATTATGATATTCGTGAATGATTTCAAGTCCCAGAATACTGTTTTCTGATTGTTACATGGTACACAAACAACTTATAAAGCTATTTTCTACCAGCAGTATTTGGTGTGAACCTAGGCAAATGTTAAGCTAGTAATGCAGAGAAAGCACTGCTGCATTAACTTCCTTATTACCAAGGCTGACAGGGAGAATGGGAATAACTTTATAGACTGCATAGAAATTTCTGAGCAGATCTAATAAGAAACTGCTCCTTCTTCATAAAACAGGCGCTGCACAGGATGGATTATCATACTAAATAATCCAAGGGAAAAAATGTTTATTATCATTCGCCAGCTGGATGCACCTCTGAAGTGTAATACTCATTGGCCCACTGAGTTATATTGAGTCCTGTACATATACATATATATATACTGGAAGAGAAAACTTAATGATCCAACTTCTTTTTATGGTCAGAGACTGTTTCAAGCAGACAAAATGGTAGAGAAAGTGGTCGAAGTATGCTGTGAGAAGGCTGCTGTTTACCAGTTTTACACAGAAGTAGAAGGCATTAAAGACAGCTGCTGTATTCTTATGTTGTGCAGGCCACAAGCAGTAAGCCTGGTGATCTGGGAAGCAGCAGCCCACCCCATGTGTGGCTCTCCAGCATTTGAGATATACTGGACTTAGCTGTGCTTGTAAATATTATGATATTTTCAACAAATGTCTTTGAGAAAATATTGAGCTTATTCCCTGTGAGCTCTGCAAGTGATCCGATCAGTGCTTTCCAGCATGCACATACAGTAACCCTAACAAGGCAACTGAGGTTTTTACTTTTGTTATGATCTCTGTATGTCCAACCAGATGCTTTCTCCAGGTAGCAGGAGACAATGTGTCCAGGTATATCTAGAGCTACTGCTTGCAAAGGAAACACCTTCCTTCTGCCCACCTCCAGCTTCCCACCAGGTAGCAGACTTTGTGAACTAAGGTCAACAAACTAAAAAGTGACATGAATACTAAAATTCAGTTCTGAATCAGGCACTCACCATGGCATCCATAAAAGGGAAGGCAGCAAGATAAAGGAAGGCCCTCCGAGTTTTACTTCCCACTGATTCATCCACATGGTGCAGCTTATTAATAATGTAATACCCCAAATCACTATATGCTGTAGAGACACAAGAAGAGAAATGAATAATAAAGGTTACATATGGGCTCTGGGTGAGGTACACAGAGGTACCTGAAGGACTGTGATGCCTAGGACATGCATCTACTTAGCAAACAGCTGCGGGGGCTTCAGGATATTACAGTCTCACCAGCTGCTGTTTATGACTAAGGAGTGCTCTCACGGTTCTTTTTCAAGTAACCTTTGGCAGAGGAGTGATAACAAATGGCTGGGTTGGGACATGGGTATATTAAGTGCCACATCTGTTTGCTAAATTAACACACTGGTACTCCAGAAAATCTACTAGTCTTTCATTAACTCAAAGGCTCTTTGTTAGAAAAGCTGTTTTCACCAGGCATTCACGAGTGTATTTCATGGGATGTAGTAACTTAAAATACCGAAACCATCTATTGGCACTGCATTCACATGACATTACCTGTAAACCTGCCCAAAGCTGTAAAAGGATACTATGAATTGCGAAGGCATGCAAAAATCACATTCATTATGCCTCTCCCTTACTCTGCCTAATGATCACCTCTGCTGGGACCTGTCAAGGCACTGCACCCTTCACTGTACAGTCTCTGGGCAGCCCTGACCAGCCTTAGTTTCCTTCCTTATCTAGAGCCCGCATCTCAGAAGCCACAGTCAGAAGAGGGAACCACTGGAAGTCAGGGGGTTGCCACTTCCGACTGCCAGTATGTTATTTCACTGTCCTGTTTCAAGCCAAGATGAGCATTTTCACTGTTGGGAAACACACCTCTTGCCAGGTCCCTCTTCCCAAGGCGTTGGGTTAAAGACAGCACAGATGCAGGGACTCACCACAGAGCTCTCTGAAGAACTCCTTATACCTCTGTTAGTACCCATGTTATCTGGATGTTTTAATAACCCCAGAGTCCTCCCAGTGACCAGGAATAACGAAGAGCTAGCTATGACTGCAGTCTCTGAACTATGGGAACTTGTATGCACAGTTAAAAATAATCCAAATAGTTTTTAATCTTTTATAAACTATGTTCTAGATCTGCATATTATTACTTAGTTTCCTCTATACACTTGCAATAGCTATTAAAAGAATGATTAGGTTGTAACGTCAATGTTCCAACACAAGTAATGGCAGAATTACTTGTGAATAGGAAACCTTACCTCAGTCCTCTCCCACTTGTGTCTTTTCTAATTATTTCAAATGTTGACATCTATCTGATTTTACCTATATAACAATTATCATTGTACGGACCTTCATATAGGGTATTTCAGGAAAGTTATCATTTTCATGCATGCAGGTCACATAATCAGGTTGACAAAAGCTAACATTAGTTGTCCAATTCAATCTTTTTAGCCTAAAACTCTCTCTCACAACTCATAAACAAGTGTTTGGAAGCAATTAAAGACGAGTTTAAGTCATCATTGTTTTGTGATGGCTCAGAGATATAGCAGGTAAACGGTTAACAGGACTGAAAAGACTTTTTCAGTCCAAACAAGACAGTGTAAACAAGGTAGTAAAATAGAAGGAGGTGGTTTGACAGCCCTGGGAACAGGCATGAGCCTCATTCCAGATATCCAGAATCACCCAGAAGATGCTAAAATGTTGAAAACTCCACCTTTGCCTACGCTGGTCCCTATCTGTAAGTCTTTTATCTGAACTATGGCTGTTAGACTCGCAGTCTCTCAGTTCACCCAGAAATTCCCAAGTTGCTTAACCATCCTCCTGAGGCACTCCCAGCCTTGTTTCCTTTTGAATGGGGTTGGGGAAGAACTTTAAACCAGGACTCCAACCTTCCCTCAGTTCAGGGAGGCCAGTTTAGTTCTTGAAGTGTTGATGTGCTTGTTGCAGTCCAGCCACACATCAAGAACAGCCCCTTTTTATTTTTGCATGAATAACCACACACTGATTTTTGCTCAGTATTTTGAAAACTCTGTTATCCATGGATTTTTGCATGGCAACTCCCTGTAGAAAGCTGCTTTTATGGCAGGGCAGTATATGGATGTTTCTGAACTGACTTATTTGAATGAAGGAGTTTGGAAGGCTGCTGTGAGGGTTAGATTCATCCATCTGACTCTTAGGTTCCAACCCCCTGCTACAGGGGCACCTTTCACTAGACCAGGTTGCTTGAGGCTCTGTCCAACCTGGCCTTGGACACTGCCAGGGATGGACAATTTGCAACTTCCTTGGGCAACCTGTTCCAATGCCTCACCTGCTTTAAGATTCTTTTTTCTCTCCCCCATCCAGAAAAAGAAAACCAAACTCCCAAAACCCCCAAAACTCTAACTGCACTTTTTAATGTGATTTTGATTTTAAAATTGTAATGGGAAAGCTTAATAGCTAGTTTTAAAATAGCCAACTTTTCTACATAGCAGTGAAATCACACAATCACTTTTGCTGATGTCCACAAACATTTCCATCCTCAGAAAGAAGGACTCAGCAAGTGAGATTTACTGACAAATATACAGGCATGTGTCTCTGAGCTGTGAATAAAGCAATTGCTGATGCAATTAGAATTTAACCTTGGCCAACCTTACAAACTTATTGTGGAGCATAGTACAAAATTAATAACACAGACAACAGAGCTGAAGAGTATTACATGAATCTAAAGCAGATGGGTCTTCTCATTCCTTGCATCATTTCAGCCAAAACAGAGTAGTCTAACCCCAAGACAAGCTGCCTGTTTGCACTCCTCTAATACCTCATATATTTTGGTATGTCTATGGCTTAGTTTTGCTACAGAATCTAAGCACGAATTCTTGCTTTTGACTTTTTCAATTGAGTTTTAAGACATAGCTTAAGAAATGACACTGAAAACTGCATACCTAATTGGATCTCCTCTTCTCTACACTGATTTCTCTAACAAGACAATTACTACCATAAATGTCAGACATTCTTAAAACAACTGAACACACTCTTAATAATGCCAGCAGTCTCAATAAATAGCTCTATCGTAGTCATTTTGGAGTTGTCTACTACCCAGCATGTTATACTTATGTCATAAAGAAAACAAAAAGAAACCCTCACAGGAAGTGATACCATTTACTTCCAGACAGTTACATATGTCAATATTAGCTTTGCTAGAGGGAAAAACAAAAAATCCAAAAATGTTCTGGGGTTAAAGTGTGTTCTCTTTAGATGCATTCTATTTCATACTTCACTGCCAGTTAAAAAATGAACTTGGAGACTTGAGAAGTAAAATCTATTCTGCTGTTGGTAAGAAAGATGGCTCACACGGCCAAAACTGGTGCTGGTCAGGAGTTTGTTCAGCTGAGTGATTTGGGCAGACAGATAAATGCTATTTATAAAAATATAAAAATAAAAAATTGAATGGCAAATCTTCATTTGGAGATGGCACAGGGTACACATGATTCCTTTGTCTTTGATTAGCATTGTGATTTTTTTTTTGCTTATAGTAATAAATGAACTAAAAAAACCCAAAACAAACCAAACCAGATTAGGAGCATCTCAGGGCGGTCTGATTACTGCAACCATCTTTTTCTGTGCTCAGCTCTAGTTCCAAAATTGCATTAGTTGATTTTTACAAATCTATCTATGACCGCTGGTCTCTGAAATCGCTGTAGGAAGGCCAACATCTCATAAGTCTCAGAATTAGCCTGTTATAACTCAAGTGCAATTATTGCTATCCTAAAATCCACAAATGCTTTGATCATAGTCTTTCTTCTTTCTTTGCGCTGAATACCTTGCTGATAAAAAAGCAAGGAGAAGGGGCAGGGTCAGCTGGGGAAGCATGTTGCTGCTTTAGCAATGGCCATCTGAAGATGCTGAAGTAGGACACATTTTTAATGAATGACATCTTATCATCTTTCAGAAAGAAAGCAAAAAAGCAAGCCTGGATTATATTTTGCTTTGCGTTCCTGTGCTGTCACCCTTTTCAGAGCAAAATGTTTGGTACAGGCCATTACAGTGGGCATACTGGAACAAGACAGACTGGAAAAGAAACTCCGGTTATCATAAATGACACTGTTATTTCTGATCTCTAGAAAATTCCAACAGTGTCACTCTGCAAGTGGTGGGATTACACCTATGTCTCGCTTGTTACGCAGATCTTTCATGTAATGCAGTGACCATGCACGTGGGAAGTTCAAAAGTATCAGCTGAATTGCTTGCAACTGCTCAAGTTTTCCTCTGCGCAGTCTGTGCAGGGAGTGGCCCATGCCTGCTAGCCTGTCAGTAATAAACTGGCACAAAACAAATCACTCTCAAATCACTCTTTGACCATCCAGCCTGCTATAGGTTCACCTGGTTACTAAAGATTTTAATCAGCTGTAGTTGGCACCAGGTAAGAATGTTTATTTAAGCAAAAAGGATTTTTCCCCAAAGTCACTTCTGCCTTGTCATTCCCAGAACCTCAGAGAGCTGTGGAAAGTAATATTAATATGCAAAAGGAAATAATCGTTCTCAGTATACTATTTCTTAGTAAACTAGTGAAAGGCTGAACAATGCTGTTTTATCGCCAAAAAAATGCGCATGTCTCTTACGACACTAGAGTTAGAAGGACTCAGTACGGAGGGCTTACCAGCAACATCATGAATTGCATCATGTTAGCATTATGTTATATAAATGATTTCTTCCCTCTGTCAAGCTGGCAATTTAGTAAGATGTCAAAAATATGCACAGACAGGCTTAGAGTCTTGAATCCCTTCTCTTACAGCCAAACATTCCTACCAAAAGCCAATCTGTGAAATAACAAGATGCTTTAGACCTTGGCTACATAGCGAACTTCCCACCAGGAAACCCTAACTGGTGGTAATAGCTGCCCTCAAAGCAGCACAAGGGAAGGAAGGCAGCATACTATCTTCTACTTTCAGATCACAACTGAAACAGTAAATTTAGAAGTACTGTCCTGACCAAGGTCTGCAGCAGTATTGTAAGCGGGATGAGAATATGGTTTCAAATCCCTTTGGTCAAGGTCAACTTGTTTCTTGGTTCTTACTGCCACCTGTACAGGGGAGTGATAGGAACTGTTGGTGAGGACTTTGCGGATATTCATGGGAATGTGGTGTGGTGATGACTGAGGGACCCAGAGCTGTGAGTTGAAGTGGTTTGGCTCAGGCAGTCATTCCCACAGAGGACTGCGTGAGCTGTGGTGGGGAAGCAGTAGTGGGGAGTTGGTGCTGAAGCAATTAAACATGAGTCAGGTGGGAGAAATGGTCTGTTTTGATATTGTAACTATGTAGAGGCTGCTGTTTGTGAGGAGTTGTGTGTGCAGACTGCAAATAGTCTCTATCACAGTTGGAAATGTGGTGATTCATTGTGGTCACTGTGTTTCTACCACCACTTGTTTTCTTCCTTCCAAATTTCAGTACTCCTCCTTATTTCATTGGGCTTTTTATTCTGTGTTCCTTCCTGGGCTTCAACAGTCCATGGCAGACAGTCATGTCATCTTCTTTAGCCCCACAGACATGGCATGTGGAAGAAATTCAGTCCCCTGAGCACTGTTTGTTTCTCTTTTTCATCTGCCGAGCATCAGTAACCTGTATTCGGGTCCTCAGTAGACAGCCTGTGATAGGCTTGCACGTCCTAGGAGGCTGCTTGTCTGTCACTGGACTCCCGCTCTTCCTCCTGCTAGGCAGGTTGTGCATCTGTGGGTCAGAGAAGAATAATCAGGACTTGAAACAGGTTCAGAGAAAACTTGGAACATAAAACTTGGCAACATCGCTCAGGCAATTGGTGCTGGAATCTGACTAACTCCATTCTGTCAGGCGGTCTGCCAGTCTCTGCTGTGGCCTTTGCATATTTTCAGGCATAGACAAGTTAAAATATTAAAAAATATTTTGCAGTCTGCCCCCATAAGCAGCTGAAAGACTGCGTGAAGCCCTTTATTCAGGACTTTAAAGCATGGTAAGTACAGCCTTCTTTTCTCTTTCTTTCCCCAATATCTGCAGAGAGGGCATTTCAGAGGTTCTGAACTCAGCAGGGCTCTACTTTACAGCAAAGGCAAGAATCTTATCCGGCATGTTTTCCAATGGTTGCCCCAAACACCTCCCTTCAGTAAGAAGTCCCACACAGAAAATCCAGCTATGTCTTTCACCTGGAAATTGAATAGCTGTTCTTTAAATTCTCTTAAAAGCTATCATAGCTTAAAATAAAATATTGGATGACTACAAAATATTTCTTTATCCAGCTGGCAAAGCCGAAAACTTTGACCAGCACTGACAGGAAAACAAGTGTGCAACTGGAAGAGCAGCTCTGGGGGCTGAAGAAACATTCCAAGCAAAGAAATATGAGAGCCAAATGTACAAATGGCCCAAAGTTTATACTACTGACTCACTAATGCTGCCTCAACTGTAAACATATTGAGGAATTGACCAATCGGTATCAGTGAATTAAATTAATTCAAATGTATGAATTCAGCTTATAAAATTAGAAACAGCTTATCCCTGGCCATGGCTAGTGAGCTGTTACTGTAAGCATTTATTATGACTGTAACATAAAGGTTAACAGCACAGGGCTGCTGTATCAGTGGTGGAATAGAAGACATGATGGTCAAACAAACCCGAGTGCTTGGGAGGCACATAAAGCTGGTGAATACAGCTGGCAGCCTGTTAAAGCATAAGAGCAGGAGGCATTCATATTTACCAGATGGGTCTTGTACCTACTTGGGCAGGAACTGAAACAGTCTATCCTGCTCTTGAGATACTGACAGCCTGATAATAAATGGTGCCTCACTTCCAGGCCACTCTGTAATTTCACAGCAATTCCAGCTATCACCATCACACTTGCATTTCCCATCTTTCTGCAATGGAAAGATCCCCTACTGCTGGTTAACCAACCCAACCCTACTTCCTGTCAACCAACACATGCTTCCATAGGCTGTTGCATTACCACCCTCCTCCCACCCCTTAGAGCTCCCAGCTTTTAATATTGTACCTGTTGAATGAAATATGCTCTCTGCTTCTTCCTCCAGTATCTCTTGTTCCTCCTTGTTGAGGTCCAGAGGTTTTGGCTCTGTAGCATGAACCAGAAAGTGCAGAGAATCTGGTGCATTTCTTGGAGACGATGAAGTTAAACTCTTCCAGGTCACATGGCTTTGTATTGCTGCGGCTGATGCTTGGGTTGATAGCCCATTTCTCCAAGCTCTCAGAAACTGTCAAATCCTGTGGCTGTCTTACTTTTTATGTTCAGTTCATATCTGCTTGTGTATTTTCTTTGTTTCAGAGTACACTCAGGGAGCTGGTCTCAGTTTGGTAAGTGCTCTTAGTAATTATTTTTCTTACAGATCGACTATTCAACAGAAGTGGGTGATGACTAGCACTAGTACAGAGTAATACTGATATTTTAATGAGAATGCTGGCACCTACTTGCTTAGAGTTTTGTACTGTGAGATAAATAGCAATGGGATAGGTACAGAGGGAGTACACGAACAATGCCAATGAGTTCTGACAAACAGCCCTACCAAGAAAACCTAAACCCATTTGGGATGATACTGCTAGTTGACCCCTAACAGTAAGACTGAACTATCAGCTTCATGCAACCTGTCAACCTTGCCAAAGTTCTGCTCACACACCTGACTGAGAAAGAGCAGCAGCATGTTTTGCTGCCAGGCAGGAGAACCCTGGGGGTGGAATCTGCCACTTAACCTGTTTAAAAAGTAATAAAAATTGTGTTGATGGGTGTGATACCAGCCCAAGGTATTTAATCTCCTTTGCATCTCCTGTTGCCCTTACAAATGAAATCGTAAACCTACAGATTAATCAGTTTGAAAAACAGGCAAAGGAAGCAAATTAAAAGACATTAATTAGACATGAAGTGACCTTACCTATTAAGGTATGAAATACAGCAGCTACAGCGCCAGCCACAACCATGCACAAAACTGCTTTGGTCCTGTCTCGCTTGCTGTTCACAAACACCAGACCTACATTTTTGAAGTCACTCATCGGACCCGTGAAGAACTTCATCAGGGAGTATGCCAGCCCATAGCTGGCCAGCATCTCCACAGCATCTTCCTTGACAGCAGCGATGCCCCGATTCAAGGCCTGTTAAAACACAGAAAGAGCAAATAATGTAGCACATGTGGAAGTGAACCAAACCCAATCTTCAGCAGCTAATTTCTGAAGGACCAAGCAAGTTTAGCTCTCATTGTTTTCATCCTGAGTTGGACCTTATTTCTCTGGGTTCAGCAGCAGTAACTTGTGACACAGGCAACTTCATAATTTTATATGAACAGTAAATTCAAGTCCAGTAGATTTGAAGATAAGGTAAATATCTATTTCTGAAGTATATAATGGAACTCCAGCTATACCAGAAGTCAGTGTCTTTCGTTTTTACAGTTATTTTATGACCTGCTAATAATCTCAGATGGTAAAAGACCATTTAAATGCCATTTTGAGGCCTCAGCCCTAAATCGAACAAAGCACAGTCCTTGTAGGCCATCTTTACAGGTAAAAACTCTGATAGTATTATATGCTAAAATTTCAGCTCAATTCATTTATTTCAGTGTAATGACCTTTTCATTACATCCCATGTAATTGTGGATAGCCGATATTATCCTGTGATGTTTATTATGAAACTAGGCCAACTATGCACGTGACTAAACATAATTGTTCTCCTTTCATATATTTCGCAAGGTTCTGATCCTATATTCATTTGTATCTCCTTGTAGCATATTTAAAAAGAAATACAGCCAGCACATATATTTCAAGACATATTCAGGTTCAACTAACCTACTAATTCATTCTAGGTCTGTATTTAGGAAATGTCTGCCAACGAATCACTGAGAATTAGATGGATTATTTTTATAACTAAAGCGAACCATAGGAAAAAAAATGTGTAACATTGCTTTAGATTCCAGCTTGCACAAAAATGATTCTAAAATATGGAATAAAAATGACAGAATGATAAATTTTATCTGCAGTGTGACAGCATCAATCATCTGGTACACCCAGCAAACTGTTAAAACAAGATTAGATTCAAAAAGCATGAAGGACGAAATACGACTTGTTGGATTTAGTTCCTATGGGTTATAGCTGATGCGTGCTGACAGGGCCATGGCAAAGAGGCCAACCAGGAACATCTCGCCAACCTACCCGCCAAACTTCAGTCTATGGGCTTACACAGTAGTTCTAATAATGCTTTTTCTGAACGAACAAACCAGGCAGAGTATCATCAGGTAATCATGGTGAAGTCTTTCTATTTCAAATATAAGCATAGTCTTTTCGTTGCAGTCTTCTGACTTTTTTTTTCCCTTCCAAAGACCATATAAGCAAGCAACTACCACTGACTTCAAAAGAAACCTCATCCCCATAGCAAAAATGAGCATTTTTCCTACTGTTCTTTTCCACTATTTCTGTGAGGAGTGCTTAATTTTTCCAACTAAAGCTGCACTGTCAACACAAGAAAAAGCTGTAGAAAATACCAATTTCTCCATCCTTGATACCTGCAAAATCTCTCTCTTGCAATGTGCTTTGACCTGAACACCTGAGGCTCCAAATGTTTTCATATGTCTTGCTCCAGCTCCCTTCCTGAAAATACTGTATGTTAGATATGCAGTATCTGCAGTTGATACATGAACCCTATCTGGGCTATAGTTAATTCCATCTACTGCATTGATAAGAGTTGAAATTGTATTTAATCTGAGATGCCAAAACCACTAGCATGTGCATAAAACTGTACGCAGTTTGTGAAAAAGCCTGTGGCCTCTGAAATTAATAGTCAAGTTTAGCTGTCTTTTGCGATGATGCTTGTGATCCATATCAAGGTGTATACAGTTTTAACCTTTTCATTTAAATTTCCTATCGATGCTGAATCTCCTTGCTGCTGTTGCCAGTAATAGGCAAATAGCCTTAGATTACACCATATAGAGAGCTCCTTGACCGTGGCTTTTGCCTCCTCTTTTCTTTTGTCAACAGTGATGTATTTCTGGCAGCTTCAATTTAAAGAGAAACAGCTAACCAGTTTCAGGTAGTCTGTTTTAAAAGCCTCCTGTCACATGTAAAAAGCTGAATTATTTCCAGCACAGTTTCACAAGCACAAATGCTTCCTTCCTGCTTCAGACAGCTACAGAATACCAAAGTATGTGGAGGATGGTAACCCACTTCTGACAAGGTCCCTGGGATAAACATGGCTTTAAGAAATCACATTCTGTCAAGAAGCACAGCGCTGTGATCCCTCTGCAGAGAGACAAATCTTTACCAAGCGCAGTACTTGAGCCAGTGAAAATAACCCTGTGTGACTTGGGGTATCTAAGACTTGGCCCCAGGTTATCTAAGTTTTTCCACCTAAGCAGGGCAGACAGAGAGACTTGAGCAGCTCTCTTTCTCTCCCTCTCTGGTTTTACATGCTGAACTCTGATCTCTTTTGTATGAAGAAATGACAGCCAAGTTGATACTTCTGAGTAATTTTCCCCAAAGACACACTGTGTACCAGATAAGGTAGACTGGCAAATTCCAAAAGAGACTTTCATAAGAGGTATATTACCATTAATTTATACTCCTGTGGAGTGGTTGGCTGACATGATGAACTACTCTAGAGGCCAGCCCTGAAAAAGCAATCCTTCCACATGCTTCTTTGGAAAGATCCTTGGGAAATGAATGGTCAGTAGGGCTGTGTACAGATGGTTTAGCTTCTGTAGCTTTCTTTTTCCTTTTTCAGTTCAAGATGACAACACAGAAGGTTCTTCATCCAAGTTCCAAACACTATATAAGAACTTGTGTAGCTTTTCTATCCCATGTACCTTAAAATATTTTGGCTACTGATGCTGCTGATGTCATATTTGATATCCTTAAATCCACAAGAAATCCCAAATATTTCATGAGGCATCTTTGGAGTGCAATATGAAAGACATAGGCACTTCATCTTTCATGGCATGTCAGCCATGAAGTTGGTAATCTAATCTCCTGTTAAGTCTAATTTCCTGTTAGATTTTCCAATTAAATCTCTCATAAAGGAAGAAAAATATAAACTAGAGCAAGGTCTCAATTTTTTTATCTGACACTATTTCGTACACTTTTTGTGTGAACAAAAATCAGTAACAAAATTTCATCAGTAGCATCTGTATTCCATGTTTGTTTCACACACAACAGAGCATATCTCTAGAAAGATTTGTATAGCTTGTCAATAAAATCACACAGAACTAGGTAGTAATAACAATGACTATTTCATACAAGAAATTAGCTTGATCATACATATTTCATCCTACTTTCGGATGGCTTATTCACACCGAACTTAAAGGGAAAACTAGGAAATCCAGATGCTGGAAAAAAAGACTATTGGTGATGCCACCTTCTCCTGAGATTTTAATGAATAGTTAACCTAATACACTAGTAGGTGAAAATGACACAGTAAATTGCTATTAATCAAACGCGACTAAAACAAAGCCACTGACATTGATGACCCCTCTTTTAGAAATAACAGAAAAAACCACAGAGTAATTCCAAGCTTAGCACAATTTGGTAGGTACATGAACAGGTTAGTTGACGTAAGTCTTATTCCTAAAACACTTCTGAAAAAGACAGACACCGAGATCTACAGCTAGTTCTATGCAATGTCTTTTGTAACACATTATGTTATCACTAGAAAGATGAAATCTTTACTAGAGGTAATAACCTCTTGAGTCTCTTTTTTTTTTTTAAGAATAACTGTGTGCTGTCTCTAATGTTCACTAAAATCAGAGAGAACTAGCATTTATATAAATTCCCATCAAAAAGATTCAAGTCAGAAGAATGCCAAATAATACACCTAATGACATTTCAAGCCAGTAACCACATCTTTACAATTGGGTGCTGCAGCTGGCTTTATCCTCTTAGAAGGAACATATGAGACCTCTAGCAAGTTTCTAGGACATGCATAATGGATGAATCCAACAAACTTCCGCATACAAAAGCAGTGATTTAAAAAGGAACAATTGTGAGAAAAAAGTCAAGGGTCTAGCTTGTCCTATTTTGCATGAGCTTTCAGCACTATTCACTAATGTTGGCAGAAAAGGTCTGGTTCCAATCTACAGCTACACACCTCTGCTGCCAAAAATTCAAAGTCTGTCCATTAAGCTGGTTCTACAAGTTTGACCTTTTCTCACATGATCTTCTCAGAGACTACTGCATGATTGATCTATTTTTTATTGGACTAGACTTATAAAAGCATTAAAAAAAATCCACTGTGAAAGCCATGTGTATTGTTATGTGTTTTCTTCTGCTAAAAAAAAAAAGTTTTATTACCTACATACTGCATAAAATTTAAATAGTCTTTATCTAACTGGAAGGGCACACTTTCTACTTCATTGAAGTTAACTATTGACTACTCAGTCAATACTTGACCAGTGCATATGTTCCAAATAAGAGCAATTAAAATCCAAGAACTGTAATTCTTGTCAGTCCTCAGTTTTGCTTATCCTGGAAAAGCAGACTGTGACCTAGTGGAAGCTGGCCTGTCCTGATAGCTTCTTTGAAGCTGGGATTCTGCCTGAGACATTTTCAAGTCAGTTTTAGCTAGTTATCTACCTAAGGGTGACATCAAAAACCTACCCAATTTGGCACTAACTTGGCCAAAGGTATGTTCGGTTCAGTGAACATTTGTAACATGCTCTCCCTGCCCCTGCCTGCCCTCCCCTAAGAAAATGGAAGAGAGCCAAAGTGTCCAGTTAAAAAGCAACCTCATGTAGGGGACAGTCTTTCTCCTGTGCCAAGTAATCTCTCTCCCAACGATTGTTGGCTGAGTTTTCATTTATTAAATTCTGTCACAGTGAAATCTTTTGTATGTGATGTACCAGCTGGCTCTGGCTGTTCTGCCTCCCCTGTCACTGCTGCAGGAACTGCGCTCCCAGAAGGACACCCGACAGACCTGATGCTCATAATCAGACTGCTGTGTCCATGCTACCTGGGTGTTATCCCATCTGCACCTCTGCTTCTGGATCTGTTTCTTGTAAAGGCAAGAGCCCCTGGTAGGCAATTTGAGCAAAACAGCTAGTGCTCTGACACAGGTGTGTGTAAGACTTCCATGGACACAGACACAGAAGGGGGAGGAAATGGGGTAAAAATAGCACACCACATTTATTCTGGATCAAGCAGATTGCCCAAACACAGTGTATGAAGAGGTAGCCCTGAAGGTGTAGAGGGAGTCTGACCTTGTAGCTTGAAAATGATGACTTTTGTTTGTTTGTTTGTTTGGGTTTTGTTTTGTTTTGCAATGCTTTTACTCTAATTCAGTATCTCTAATTTTGGTTCAGCATCTGTTGTAGATCATGTGTCAGATGACTGAAATGCTATCTGAGGTCAATTCCTGTTAGCCCACTATTAAAATACCTTACTTCCTCCCTGCTCCCTTACTAAAGCTGGCTGTCAGAGAACTGCTAGTCATCCTTGTCTACAGCGCTGCAAGTGCTGACATTGCTTCAACCCACTGAAATAATCCCAGTCCCCAGCAAAAGACTGTGTCCCAAAACCATGGTCTGAAGGAAGAAGAGATGCCCATCCTGAGAGAGGGACACCTAGACAACCCAGTGGTACATGCCTGTCTCTGGAGAAGCCATCCTTGGAAGAGCATTAGGACTGCCCTGAAAATAAGAGCTGAAGTTCTTGTGTCTCTTGCTGCTTTGTAATTCAAAAGAAACTGCAAATGCAGGTGTCATGGTTTTGTCTTAAAAAAGTTAGCGTACCAAAATTTCAATGAAATTTACCCTGCATGCTTAAGTAACGAGAATATGGCCTAGAAGAAAGCCCATATACTCTGTGAAACGAAAAACAAGCGATGAAAACTGAATGCAATCAGTAGCATTTTTATTTTTTTTTCCCATTCACCTTCCTGAGCAGCAATGGAAAGCAAGAATGAACATTTTTGCAAGATTCCTACTCTTACTTGAAATGCCTATTACTCTGACCATGACCAGGATCTCAGTCTTGCTTGTTGACACTATCCACTCACTATCCAATGTCAAGGCTGTATGAACGTGTGTCCTGGGAGAAGTTTAAATAAAGACTCTAAACCCAAAATAACATCATTTTAGAGCACTCACAGCTTTCACTTGACTTGAGTTGTATCAGGGAACAGCACTTTTTTACAGGCACAGCCAGGAGGCACAGGAATAACTAGGGCAGCAGTTACAACAGTGAAAATCAATGAAAACGGAAATCCTTCCTACTGCAAGAACTAAGGCAGAGGACAATGTGTCGGGGAGCTAGAAGAGTATCTATAGCATGCTACCCTAGGGCACCTACTGCCTTTGTGTCGATTCATGAACAACAACCAGCACAACAAGGCAGAGAATAATACAAAAAACATAGGAGACTGCAGAAGATAATGGTGCAGGACCATGGGAAAGAAAACAGCCGCAGTGAAGCCAAAATGTGCCTCATTTAAAACTACACTTAACAAAGTGCCAGAATATTTATGACAGGGAGAGATCCTGGAGAGGTGAATCAGTTGCTCCAGATGGTTGCCTCCCCGAAGGACGTGGAGAACACCAATCCCGAAGCCAAGAGAGCTATGAGCCACAATGGTGGGAAGCCCTTTAGGACACATTCCCTGGGTAGTGCTTATTGAACAGGGTGGCTGTTACCTGCATGAAAGAGGCCAAAACCACTGCCATTTCCACTGATGGCTGTGGAGAAATCCATCCCCTAAGGTGAGACCATAACCATTAATTTTTCCTGGCCTTTTTTAGGCAAGCAGTGCTTGTAGGGGCACAGAACAGAAGCAAAATCAGCACGTCACAGATACTGCCCTGCAGGATGACTTTCCTGCTATCTTCTAGCTGACGTTGATCAATTGTCCAAAATGTATTTAGGTGAAACTCACAGGGCATACTTTGGTCTCAAAGTAGTATGCAAGTGTTTCATTCAGGTTTTCCCAGAGCTCATCTACAAAGGCGAAAAGCATTTGTGATTACATTACAGAAGTATGATAAACTCCAGGCTGAGGTTATTTGTCTTCAGATCTTCCTCACGTGGAGGCCAGAGATTCATTTCTTCTCAAAAGCTATTTCTGCTTCTAAGTATATGAGTATAGACAAATAAAATTGAGACATAAATTGAAACACATAAAACTAGGAGGTCAACTCTCTGTCTCTTCAAAATGCCCTGTGGAATAGCTATCATTTCTTCACCAAATTCCATTTTGATTACTTTTAAGTGCTAGAAAACACTGGGGAGGATACAAATGCATATCATATGTATCTACGCACAAAGAATATTTGCCTTAATCACAAGTGATAGAGTATCTGCAGCAGTGCTCCTTATTTTCTCACAGAGACAGGCTCTGTTCTCTTCTTCAGATTATCTCCCCAAAGTAAAAAGTAAACTGATTTACTACCAGTCACATAGTTCATAAAAATCCCATTTTCTCATGTTTATAAATTAAATCTCTGCAAGGACTGTTCCAAGACTTGTTTGTATGCACACAGCAAATTTAATCTACACAGGTCCCACACCTGTCAGTCTCTCACAACTCTGGCATATTGCCTTTTTATTAGCATTATCTTAGTCTTTGCTGAAATAGTCCTTGTGGCTCTTTCCTCCTGAAATGGAGATTGCCACTTTCTCCATGATCACACCTTCTCACTAGGCTCCAAAGCGCACAGATAGGTTTTGGCTGGAAGGGGCCCTTGGAGGCCAGCTTAGAGCAGCTGCCCCAGGCTGAACATCTGGGAGATGCTGTGGAGGAGACCCCATACCTTCCCAGGGCAACCACTCTGAAGGCCGCCCTCACCCTGAACCTTAACATGTAGCCAGAAATGGCATCTGAAGATCCATGGCCATCTCCTTTGCACACTCAAACACACTCCTTGCCAGCAAAGTTCATGCCACTAGCATTTGCCTGAATCTCCATTTCCCACATTTCCCCTTCCTTTCCGGAAGCATCTTTTGCCTCACTGCTCTGTACCGCTTCTCCTTGCTGCTCCAAAGACCTGCTCTGTACCACTTCTCCTCACTTTCATCAAGGATCTTGTCCTTGACAATAACTCAACTACATTTTCACCTCATGGCAAGAAATTATTTAGCTCTGCTTGCCTTACAGTTTTCACCCTTCCTGTTCTACTGTTATTGGCTTTTTCACAGATATAAACTACAGAAGAACAGCATTTTTCGGTAATGTAGATGTTGTATTAGTTTCTTGCACTGCCTATGAAGCTAGGCTTTTGCTTTCTCATTTTTTCACATATTATAAGTAGTTCTCTTAGGCAGCATTTTTCCACAAAAGGTCACCTGACACTCCCAATTACGATATCCTGTTATCTAGTCTATTTTTCCCCCTTAAACAAATCAGCCTAGACAAAGACCCAAATTCGCAAGAAAAAAACCCAAACACAAAAACCCAAGCAAATACTGCAAAAATACTTTTACCAAATGCAAGGATAGAGGAAATTAAGGAGGTTTGTCCCTGGCTTTGTAGATGTAACTACTTTCCTTAAAATTTAATGTTAAACAAATCCTAACCCATGCAGCATTTGGTGAAAACTTCTGAAACTTCACAGAGGCTACCAAGAGTACCTTTAAAATGGACCAAAATGTAGCCACGCATTTGCAAAGAATGAGTTGCAGGTGTTCAGTAGAACTTGTTCAACTACTTTACCTGCACAGAAATCTTGTCTATATTTCAGCTGTGCCGAGTGTACTCCTGGGCATTAAAATTAGACCAGTGAAGGTCAAGCACCACACAACGGGGACTGTATAGGTTCAAGTCCTTAAGGTACCAGGAGACAAAGAAACGCTACTCATATTACTTGCTCAAAGCAAAAGGGAAAGTACTTCCCTTTCCATGGACTGGAGTTGCAGTACCCTACAAAGACTTCTTTCTCTCAGGAATTATGAGGTGGGTTATTCTCCTATCTTGGCTTTTGTAGAAAGGACCCTGGAGGCCAGATCTGTAAAGTTTACTTTTATTGCAGCTCTCTTACTTCTATACACTTTCGACTCTTATTTAGTAATTAAGATCCCATGTCCTCCTACTTGGAAGACAAATAATTGGCATTTCCTCTCAATTTCCTTTCCATGTGGTATTTAAGGGATGTAATAATTATACCCTGCAAACTCTGTGAAAGCCAGCAATCAAATTTAAGGCTGTCAATACTGCAGCAAAATATTTTAGTATCATCACATGTACTATTGTATGTACCACTTCATGGCTGCTCTAGAGAATACCGTCCTGCTGCTATCATTTAGAGTAACTAATTCTGCCATAGCCAGAACTGGTAGCCAGCTGGAAGAGGTGTGTTACTTCACTGGAGTATGGCCATGCAAACTGGTATTTTGGGGTCAGGAAGCCTCCCAAGATGGATGTGAGGGCAACCTTCTGTTAAATCAGCAGCTGACCTCTTTGGGAAATAAATCCTTGAGACACTTAGTTCAGTGGTAGATGTCCATGCTGCTTGATTGCAGAACATCATGAAGTTCAGACTCGGTGACATGTGCAGGATGGGACAAAAATGGGGCTGTAAGGGAAGACACTCACCATGGAAAAATAGGTATTTTCCTTAAATCACTTTCAGATGTGACTAAAGCGCAAGTCAGTTACTCAAAAGTTGAAAATGTCAGCACTGGGTAGGCCTAGTTTTTGTTGTTTGCCCCTTGCTCCCTCTCTCTGTCCCCCAGTGTAGTTCAAACTCATCAGTAGTCAGCAGCAGACTAAAGTAAGTGTAGCTGGCAAACTGCAACCCCTCTATTGTCAATGGGGCTCCCCTAGTCATTCAGAGCAACCTGGAAGTGTCATCACATGTCTCCTAGGCAAAATATGTAAAGTGACCGAGTCTCTGCCACTTAATGAACATTACTTGTACATGATGAAAGGTTAAAGCAAGCTGAAGCAAGTGTCTGCAGGTTTTGTTCATTAAGCTTGGGTAAATGTTCTCTCTCACTGCATGCAAGAGAGGTGAAGAGCCTGCTGAGCAAATGCACAAAATTCTTGTTATATGGCTGGGCTTAGGAAGAAGAAAGGCAAATAACTGCAGGTTGGTCTTTCATCCTCCTCATTACTGCACTATGTCAAAAAATAAAAGAACAATCTATAAAGTGCATGTCAAAGCTACCATGATTACAAAAATACACAGAACCATCAAATAAGGTTTCTGTGCCTGACTTGAGAAGTGAGAACTTGCCCAGCTGTCCCTGAACATGTAGTACAGCTCTACCTTTATGTGTACTTAGTGCACTATGCAATTATCTACTGTCCATTAGCTTACTCATAAAGCATTTACCTCCTCATGTGGCCCAGCACTGACTTCTTATTTATGTTGTAGGGCTTTGCCCAACTTCAGCGGAGCAGAACATATTTGAGGTCTGTGATTTTCACCAGCTGTTGTGTCAGGAGCAGGGAGCACAGCTGGTTATGGTCTGTCATTAAGCAGCTGTTCCCTCCAGCATGCTGCCGGCTAGGCAAAGCGCAGTTTGGGCTACACAAAGCAGAGTTTGTTAGGTATGAGCGCCTAAGACTGCAAGTGTAGAGCTGCCAGATTAGGTCATGTTCTAATTGCTTAGAAGCGACAAATAGAGGGCATCCAGATCACTAGCCTAAATACAAACTTGGTATTTCCGCTGCTGGAAACACCCATCATAAACAAGCCCATAACATCGGTAAGAAAGCCTTTCATTTGTATCTGTTTTTCTTTCCCTTCTATTCTTATTCTTTGTGCCAGCTTTATTAGGATGAGGTTAAAGTAATTCAGTTGAATTGGAAACAAACCGTGGATTGTGATAGCGATTTCCTTTCTCTAGGGCTGGTGAATTTATTGCAAAACACACTTTGAAGCACTTCCAGTTATTACAGCACTTTCCAATACTCCCATACCTGCAGAAAGCAATGGTCTCACTAAACCAGTAATTTTGTCTCTAGAATTTGACTGTTTAAAATAAAAGGGAAATGGGTGGTAAAGATGAGGGTATGGAGGAACACAGAAAAAAATAAGTAGACTTGCTCCAGAGTGAATTTTTTCTCTTGAAAATCTAACCTTCTATGCCCCCAGCCTGAGTTTTGAGAAACTTGAACTTCTCTCCTGTTTTTGCAGGTGGTGTGATAAGATTGGGTAATGTTTCCTGTTAAAAATAGCTCGACCAACTCTCTCAGTATCCAATGACATGAAGTCAACAAGTCAACTCACAATGAAATTATTGCCCATGGTTTTTTCCAGGTGGTGGGTGTATGAAGCCCAGGTAACTAAAAAGTTTCTCCTGAAATCATGCACTCTTTTTGAAACAAGGGGAAGCACAGTTATATTTCTGCACAAGCAAGGCTGAAAATACCCTCTCTGACCTAGAAGAGCAGGAGGCCATGGGAGAACCTGATTACTGTTGCTTATGTGATCTCATGGCAGCTGGCAGCTGTTCTGTTATAATAAATGGCTTTCTTTGATAATGGAAATATGGGTAAAATACCAATAATCTGAAATGCAATCAGGCTAGATATGCTCTATCCTTACTGGGTTCAACAAAAAGGAGAGAACGGGAAAATGTATCAATGCTTCAAGCTTTTGCTCTGTCTATCTCCTGGGAACACATAAGTTAGAGAGGGAGACAAGAAGGCATTATTTCTGAATATAGCGGGACATACAAACCCTCGAGCCAGGGGTTCACTGGAACAGTTCACTGGAACTTCCACGTATCTAGCAATAGTCCAGCCTGTTTTACCTTCAGCAAATCCCTGGCTAATGCTTCTGCTCAGAATTCCTTTAGCAGTACCCAGGCAGCCGTCTCCTCAGGGAAGAAGAGACTTGGAAGCACCCATGGAGTTGTAGCAAGCCTTGTAACTTTTATTTCTATGTGTCTGGCAGGAATGAGTCTTAACCAGAAGTGCAGTCACAAGTGATTTTGTGAGCCAAATCTGTGGTATAATTTGATGCCTAATCTAGTTTCAGCGGTGTCTACCCTTGGGTTCACAAAATCCATATTCAAAAGGTATATATATTTAAATCTTTTCCAGCTGAAGAGGTGATCAGACACACAGTGGATGGTTCCTCCACTGAGGAATTGTAAAAGGTGCCACAATAATTCTTAAATGGGTTCTGCTGCCTAACAGCATCTCTACGGATACCTTCAGCAACAGAGCACCCGCCATCATGAGACACTTAATTTGTAAGCTCAATGCTCTCAGCTTTGTGCCTACATCAAACTTAACTCCAAGCTTAAAATTATTTTTACTGACATCCTTTCTCACTTGTGCATTCCTTGCGACCCGATGCAATGAACCCTTCTTATCAAAAGTGATTCTTTCAATAACAATGAACATTTTTCTACTAACCCACTCCCTCTAACTCCTTGACTTGAATTGCATGGTTGAAACATATCAAGTGTCTCATGATGGTCTTTTTTTCTTCTGTCTTTTTCAGCCTTGCACCTTGTATTGTATTTTGTTCTCTGGCATTGAAGATTTCAGCAAAGAATAAATTGCAATCTGTTGCTCTTTTAAAGACATAAACGTAGTGAAGAATTCACTGGGTAAAACTAGCTTACAGGTCATACCACACTATCAAAGCCAGCCAGCTCAATTTTTTATTCCCTTAGTTGAAACCTATTAGCTCATTTTAATTTATTTTATAAAAGCACAAGACCCTGATTTGTTAAGTTCAGTAAAAACACTGAGAAGCTCTCAGAGGCTTAAGAGAAATTGATGCTGAAACATCACAGTGCAACAGGTAATTTTGCCTAGTAGGTTCTCTGTCTGAGTCACTGATTTTAAATAATGGATTTCTTTACTCCTGGATTTCAAAAGTGGCAAGAAATGCAATGTGATAGACTTATCTACCATTCTTTCACAGTAGTACTCTACATCGTGCAGAGGTTTCACCACGAGAACAGCCTCCTGTCACAGTCCCTCTACCTCCAAACCAGTCTAGTTCTGCTTTCTGAATCATTTAACACCCCATTTCCACTGAGAAGATGCAATCTCTTTCCTATCTTCTCCATAGCTGGGGGTTTTTTTTTGTCCTTTTGCTGATGGGCAGGGAAGCACACAGGATTTACAACATTAATTCAGCACAGCTAAAATTTATCTCTGAGCTGCTTTAATGTGAAATACAAAATTGGCTTCGGATGGACATCCTGCCAAGATTCTTACCAAGGAGGAGAGAGTCAAGTTGAGTGCCACGCTACTGCCATTGTGGGGATTGAAAAATTGGGCTGGCTTGCTTTGATAACATAGTATGGCCTATAAGCTTGTCTTACCCACTGAATTTTTTACTACAGTTTTCTATCTAAAAGAACAACAAATTACAGTTTATCCTTCGCTGAAATCTTCAATGCCAGAGACAAAATGCAACACAAGGTACAAGACTGAGAAAGGTAGAAGAAAAAAAGATTCTCATTTGCAAAGCCCTGGATGCACAGATAATAAAAGGACCAACGTTACTATGGACAAGTTGATGGACTCTCTAACTAGCTGTATTTTCCCTTAACAAAACTTGAAAACTTGCAGGGGGGCAAACCCACAAGCACAGTATTTTTCTATCATAATCTACTCAAACTCCTTGCATTCTGTCTGACCATACTGACGACTCTGGTATGCAATGGCGTAGCAATAAAGCAGGAAACAAAGGACACATTTCAGCCCAGCTTTGGTTTCTGAAACTGTGGGTGTAAATAGCTTATGCTGTATTTGCAGGCCCTCAGAAAAGCGTAGCACAAGCAACTCTAATGGTTTCATCCTTGGGGTTTAGCAACAGGGTTTAAAACCCTTGTTGCACACATATTCTATTCTTATTCATCTGTTTATTTAGAAACACTGTTTTTCTACTGAAAAGAATATCCACAGTGGATACTTCCTTATTAAAGCACGATGAGATGGACCAATAGAAAGCAGTGGATGCTCTGCTCATCATCACACTTCCATGGACTCCAGTACTGGTGAAACTCTAGCCCTTATAGCTTGCTGAGCTTTCTTTGTTCAGGTTTGCAGGGCAGTCAGGGAAAAGCATTGAGTGTTCCCAAAATAGACCACCCGCTTGGACTGCAATGGGCATACCATCCTGGGGTAAATATAATGCTGAAGCTCTTTTAGCGGTGGTGCATAATACTAGAATACAGAAATCTCAGATGCATGCATGAAGCCAACAGCACGCAGTGATCCTGACAGAACTCTCTTTTTTTACTTGCATGGTAGAAAAACTGGAATGAGGATATCCACAGCAACTGTGGAATACTTCTGGGAAGTAAGTGCCAGGAAGTCACAAAGACTACAGAGTCTCCAGGTGCAGGTCAGGAAAAAATTAGTCTATGCTGTCTTGATGAATAAATTCTTTCCGACATCAGGGAAATGAAGTCCTGGAACGTGCCTTGTAGAGCAGAGCAAAGGTCTGGAGTATTTTGAAGTGGTCAGCACTGGTGGATGTCTTAAAACAAAAGCTGGAAGGTATGCTTGCAAAGAAAATGAACATTTCTTTGAGATAATGCCGTGTGATAGTTTTAATTGCTACTCCCTCTGGCCATGTTCCTGCTGATAATCTAGTATGTCTGTTCTGAGGAGGCCAGATTAAGAAAATTGCTCATACTAGTTGCAGGTCTCAAAGGAAAATTTATAACTGGAGCTAAAACTAGGCTATATTCTGCTGGAATGTAAGAAGTGCTCTAGCTTAGGGATTGTGGTCTAAGAGCTGTAGGAGTATTGTGGGATGGTCCTCCAAAGCATTGTCATATGGGAATGGTGATCCTAAAGAGACAGATGATCAAAACCAGCTTACTAGAACTGTAAAAGCACAGTTCTCTACTCCAGGTATTTAAGACGTTAATGATGCTGCACAGCATGTATCTTTTTTAAACTATCTATTTGAAATTCTTCATCTCAAAGAGTCAAAACCATGACTATAATAAGAGCAAAGTCAAAGCAGGTGTCATGACACCTCTTGTGAACAGTCCAACCTGAAGGTTAGATGATCCAATAAGAGCCTTTCCCTTGGGTCAACCCAAATTTACAGCAGGCAGAAAATGTCCCAAAATTAGTTACTCTACCATGATGACAGTGTAGGGCAGGACTCTTAACCCCCAGAGCTCTGGAGCCAATCCCCTGTTACTGGTGGGTTACATACAAGACTCAATGAGTTTGTCCCTTGTGGGTTGATATAACGGTAACAGATTCAGCTTTCTTTAGGTCATCATGCACTTGACCATGGGAGCAGTAGAAGGTGTCACAGAAAAACAGCTTCTCACTGCTGCCCACTCTCAGATGCTTTAGACCTTCTCCATGTTTTCCTCCTCTCTCCCTCTCCGTCCTTGGCTGCAACCCTGGCAGCTCTTGCTCAGGCATGGGGCAGGGATGTACACTCTTTCCCCTGCTTGCTGGCTGAGCCAGACCCTGGTCGACTCCCACTGTTCTTAGGTCTCATCACAGATCACTGAACTAGCTTTAAAAGCACTGAAAATTGCCTCCTGCCCTACCATAGGGTGAGATCAGATTGCCTTAAGAATAGGAAAAGGACTGTATTTTCATAAACTCTGAAGTAAATATATGAGACGTCCCTGCCCATAGCAGGGGGGTTGGAACTGGATGACCTTAGGGTCCTTTCCAACCCTAACCATTCTATGATTCTATGATTCTGTATCTCTTAATGCATATTTCATTGTCTGTGAGGCAACTTACTACTTCTGCATTGTCTTTTTGGAAGACCTAACTTTATGTTTCAACTTCTTTTTACTGATTGAATTTGGAGAAAATCCTTTGTCGAGGCTGCAGAGGAGGAGGACTATTGCTGTCATTGCTGTCTGCAGATTTATGCTACCAGGGGTGACTGATTTGTCAAGTCCAGGCAAGAGCGCCAAAATCTTATAGTAGGAACTGAGCCGTAATAATTATGTAACTCAATTAACAATCTCTTAAACAAATACAGCTAAAATCGGGGTGAAGTATTTAATTTCCTTTTTTAGCTACATGACTTATTTCACTCTGAACAAAAGAGAACCACTCAATTACATATTCAAATACTCTCAATTCTTTTTGCAGCCAGGAACAAAGCTGCTGCTGTTGATCAGAAGGGCTTAAGGAAAATAAGGTATTTATTTTTATTACAGAGCTTTCGTGATGTCTTCCCTGAGGAGACTATCTTGATTCCTTTTAATAAAGATGCCTTTGAGGAAGCAGATGCTTGTCACAGTGGTATCTAGTGGATTAAACCTTTTCTCCCTGAAACTGGGTGGGGGTTTATAACTGAAGAGCCTTGAATTAAAGGTATTGTAAAATTAAAAAGCAATTCTACTCTGAAGCTCTGTTGCATGCTTATCTTGAAACCAGAATAGCACATGACAAAGAATAACAGTTGAACGTCTTTCAGTCATGGTATTTATCTGAGCTCCAATTTGGGGATCAACTCTTGAGCTCTGTTTGGACTAGCACATTTGTGTTCCCCACCACTCTCAGACTTCTTGAGAAAGATCTACAGCACCAATGGATGTACTGTCACTAGGGGTAAACCCCAAAGTTTTCTGCTAAATACCAGACGGCTATGGCAAAATGGACTGGTACACTCTTCATGTTTGTATAACGACATTCGCAATGCAAGCACTCAGCCTAGACCATCTGGAATGAGATGGGGCTCCAACCAGTAGTATGATAATAACCCGAAGCACAAGCTTCTTTTTTCTAACTCATGTTTCGTGAATGGTAAGTAAATGTACTTAAAATGCTAATTTATGCAAGGTGCAGGACCTGATCCAGTAGCTTCTGAACTCAGTGCTACTCAAAAAGTGTTTTTTTGCCTTAAGGAGTAACTTTCCTTGAGTGCTTTTGCTTCCCCAGACATCTTACCAGAAGACATGGAAGGATTAATGACTGTTGAGACCTCCCCCTCTCATCTTGTCCAGCCTCATAAACTTAAGCAGGTGAAAGTATATCAGCAATGGGAAGAAGGAATGGTACAGTTCTGCATGAAGTTGTGATGCTAAGCTTGACTTTTTTGAATTTAATATTGTTTTTAATATTCCAAAGGTAATCTCTTTTAAAGAGTGCTATCGACTCTCAGCTGTGCTACCTGTGATCATGACAACAGTCACATGTCTTGTTTTGTATGATTTGGACATGTTTCTTTTAGAGATGTTAGATTAAACAGTCTTGAAGGTTCAGTTATGTAGTAGCCTTTTCTTTCTGTCCTAAATTCATATGTTGAACATTTAAGGGCTGTTCACACAATCTTCCGGGCAAGTTTACATTTCAATGTACATTTTGAATTTACAATGTTTATCTGGAGTATTTCACAGTTTACCTTGTGCTATGATAAAATAATTGTATAAATGCCATCTATTTATTTATTTCACTTTTAAAATGCTGGTTCAGATTAGGATTACCATTCTTCTGTGGAGACTGGAAGAACTAAAGTGGCTTAAAGCACCCATGAACTCAAGAAGGCATTGTACCATACGACTGTACATCGTAGGAAGCAACCCATGGTGCCACAGCTTCAGCACAGGGCTGTGCAGTGGCTGGTGAGCGAGCCAGTGTCCATACAACTCTGAAAGCCTTCAACAAGGGGCTTTCCAACTTTCTGATTCCAGGCTGGGTTGTCTGCCTACAGCAGATTCATAAGCTACGAAGCAAGCCTACACTGGACCTAAACAAAAATATCTTCATTATATTGATACTAGAGGGCATTTCAATAATTTGCCTTTAACCAGAAGTCTTTTCTCTTTCCTGCTCCTAGAGAACTTGATGTTAACATCATACATTTGTTAGTTATTTCAGTGCCAGCATTATGTCATGCCACAGAAGATTATGATTTCCCATCAGGACAAATTAGTTCGGAATAAATAGATTTTAAAAGACAAAAGTGAAATCTAGGTCGATGCAAGAATGGATGTTCTGTTTTGAAGCCACACATACAGTCTACATCCTTATGCTTCGTGACTTAACATTTTTGGACATTTGGACTAAGATTTATTGATTTGGTAACAAGTCAGTGAGTTCTTTGGGATGCTCAGCAATGTGAATTCAGCATACTTACCAAGCTCACCTGCTCACCAGGAAGCCTGCGATAGGAAAACAATTTGTTAGCAGGGAGCCAGCAAACCATACAGAAACACACGGGTAGTTTTGCCTGTTCTGGTAGATTTGGAATGGAGGGAGAGGACAGGCTTGGAAGATGCCGTGAGAAAAGAGGAAGAGACTTGAAGACTTCAGACCATAAAATACTTGCAAGGTATGGCTCTGGCAGACACTCAGTATTTTTCCATTTTCCACTGCAGCAGACATCTCTACCTCTGCATCTCTATCAACAGCAGTAACGACAGAGGAGACTGTGAAGTCAACTGAGGGAAGCAACACTGCACGCCTATCGCAAATGCTCTTTTGACAAGCGTGTTTGGCTGTACACACACATTTTATTTTGGAGGCGACAGTAGATCTCATGGTGGAACACTACCAAGTCGGTGGGAAGCAGGACTGCTGGTTTCAGCTCACAAAAAAATCCCACTCTGCTGCAGATGCCTTTGCACAGGTCTGTGGGAGTACTGCTGGCACTGGTACTTCAGTGCATTCTGACCATGTTACATACTTTGCCCACATCAAGTAAACAACCAAGCTTGCATATTGCGGCAGTGAAAACAAAAAAATGGGAGGAAATCTTCCAGCAGTGCTTACATGGGAGAAAAAGTAGTGTTGAACACTTCAGAAAATGGCCAACGAAGTGGAACATTCTCCTCCTCTTATCATTACTTGAAATGGTTCAAGTTATAATAAATTCCAAAATCAAAAGAATATCTCACCACTGGATTTTTTGGCAAATACAGTAATGATGTTAAACACAGGCAAAGCTGAGGATTGAAGCTATATTCAGTGAGATTCCTGCAGGGTCCAGACAACAACAGCTAGACAGGCTACGCTTCAAACCTTCGAAAGAACCAGTGCATGAAATTGCAGGGGGTTTAATTAATTTGTCATGCTGGTATTTGTACAATCTGATTAGGTAACAGCATCAGATATGGTATCACATAGGAGAGGATTCATCAGACTGAATAATTACATGGATTAGAAGAGGACCTCTGAAACGCTTACAGGGCTGACTCAAAGAGAAATGCAATCAGCAGTGCTGAAAGGAGATGCAACGGCCTCAAAGGAATTCACTGGTGGGGCTCCTAAAGATCAAGCTGATATTCTTCAGCATTTCCATTAATTTTTATTCACCACATGACAAAGACTATGAATATGCAGATTACATATGCTAAGGATGCAAATCTAGTACGCACCACCAGCACAGACGACTTTGAAACTTGTGTAATAAAAATGAGATGAAAAAAGCATAAAAAGCTAAACCAAATACTGGGAACTAATAACAAGAATTTCTGCCACGAGCCAGGAACTCAACAGCTAGACTGGGTGTACTAACATGCTGCCAAATGACTGACCAGCAGGACGATGCAGCCACGGAAAAAGGAAAATGCAACTGGAGAATGGGTCTGGTGAGGCATTTCTGGTAGAGACTGAGAATTATTTTTGCCAGTTTAAGGCCTTGTTAAGACAACAGCAGGAATAGCTCTGCTCCGGATCAAGGAGGCTTTCAGAGAATTCCCAGGTCAGTGCAAGGTTACTAAGCTGATCTGAGGGTACAGGGAAACCTGATCAAGTGAGAGGAAACCAAAAGAGCTTGTTTTCCATAGCAAAGGGAAGGCTGAGAGGCTGCTCTGTTTCAATATAACCATGATGGAAAAAACAGGGAAGAAGAGCCATTCAATTCAGAAGATGATGCTGGCATTAGAACGAATGGGTATAAACAGGACTTGGATACATTTTGGCTGTAGTTTAGAAGGTGGCTCTCTAACCACTGGAAACAGAAAACTCTTTTTCCTCTAGAGGTAACTAGGGCAAGAAGATATATGGCATAATCCCTCTCAGCAATATATAACTTGTGCACATGAGGGTACGGAAACGTGACCTGGAAAATCAAAGGGCTGGGTGCCTGTGTCTTGTTTTTCAATTATTTCTACAGGTACTATTGTTGCTTCAATCTCTCATCCCATTTCATCCCTTCTTTCAGCAGAACATGCAGCATGAGGATGAGAAAACACCCCCAAAGCCTGCTTTCAAGCAAGGGGGCTTTGCCTCCTTCTACAGAGGATGCTCCCAAGGACAACTTCAGCAGAAGGCTCAGTCTTAGGTGCTCCAGGTCCCGTCCCCCAGGTGTTTTCCCCTCCTTCTCCAGCTGTTTTCTAACACAAAACAGCTGGGCCAGTCTCTGAGGCAGTATGTTTCAGTGCTACTGAGAGCAACAGCTCTGCTGCATACGGGGAGGTTGTTGGGTTCTGTTTTTTTCATAGTCCTGCTTTGTTCTGCCTGTTACCCTGCACTATGGTTACAGCTTCCTCTTTGCCTCCCTGTTTCCTCTTTCTCTTTGGCCAGTAACGGGGCAAATTTAGCCTTTCAAAAAAAGCCTGTAAGGGAGGGATGGGTCACAACCACATTGCTCCTACTTTCCCGTACTCCTGACCACCACAGCCCCAGCTCCTCTTTCCCTGTGTACCGCGTTCACGTTGCACCAAACCGCCAGCACCATTCAATACCGTTATACTTGCAGGTATCACCTCTTTTTTTTTCTTTAATCATTCTGGCTTCAGCTTTTATTAGCCTTGTCCCAAATTATCTCCTTTAGCATCAGGTAAACCAATATTTTATCAGCATCACTGTTTTTACTTGACTACACGTACAAACAGAATAGATGAATATATATTAAAAGATATAACAAATATAACTGTATGTGTGGTGCAAGCCAAGATAATGAGAAATTTGATTAATGGCTTTATGTTGTACTTTTTAGAAGTAAACATCATGAGGACTCTGCATTCAATAGGGTGGTCAGGCTTGGAAGGGTGCAGGCTCTGAAGCTTATTTTAGTAAAAGTGGGAGAGGATCTGTGTCCTTCTTCCCCTGCTTACATCTCAGAAAGACTTTAAGTAGTTACAAGACAGGGAAAGGCGCAAGACCTCCTACATCAGCTAGGTATAGGAGCTAGCTGCTGTGCCTCAAAACGGTTTGAGGCTTGCTCAGAATCACTCTTCAGGCTAGAAACTAAAAAGACCCTGGTTAGTTTGGTATCTCAGTTCTCTGGAAATAAATACTTCTTTTCCTTAACACCCCTTTTCCCTCCTTTTATTTTCATTATTTGGTTTTGCTTGAGGGTTTTTTGTTTGCATGACACTATTTGATCCTGAACGGCTACAGAGCCTGCACACCTGAAACCACAGTCCCTTCCAATACATTTACCTGCTTTAAAGTATTACTTTTAGAAAACATATATACTGGGACAAACTTACTCAAAATGCCTAATCATAAAAGTGGCTGCATTTATTTTCTGGAGCAGCTGCAGAAGCTTCAGAGGTGAATCCCAAGCATCCTCTCTGACTTCGAAAACCTTTCCAACAAGCTTCTATATGAAGAATGCAACCGGGGAAAGCTTCAGGGAGGATTCTTCACTGCCTTCTACTTTCTATAGGTATTTGCATCTGGATAAACCAAAAAGAAGCAAGCTCTCCTCTTGAGGTTATAAGATGGAGGAGAACTGAAATGGAAAATGAAATAAATCTTTCTGTTTTGACTTGTGAGTAATAACTGCTGAAGCCAACCTTTCCATACAAAATGCTCCATCGGTTTATGTGGCCAGGATGTTTTGCCACCAAAATCTAGGTGGAGTCAATTGAAATCTGCCCTGTGGGTTTTGCGGTACATTAATATGTTTTCTAAATTTAATACACTCCAAGGCAGAAGGCTTGAATTCCTGAAGATAGCAACTCTTGTATTTTTTTCCTTTTTCTTTCTTGCCAAATAGACACAGATGGAAAGGTTTCTTACAGTTTTCTCTTTCTTCCTACCACAGGCCAGTCAATGAACCAAAGTTTATTCACTTTGTCCCTTTGGGAGTGGTGTTCATCTGCATGTCCAAGAGAGAAAATGACTGCTACAGTGAGGATAAACATCCTGTAAATGTCTGGAGGAAGGAGCAGCAAACTTGGACATCTTTTCAGTAACTAGAAACTGAATCTATCTCTTCCATTTTTTCAGTGTTTTGAAGAAATATGACAAGTGGTGAGCAGTTCACAGAGGAATCATGAACTTTATTGCCCCACATTCATTGCTGAAAAACTAATCAGCAGATGAATAGTTCAAAGACTGGTACTAAAAAGTGACAACAGGAAAGGCAGAGCTATGATTTGTCTGGCAGTGTACTTCCTGATGACTAAGTACTCACAGCACACGAGTGGAAAAATCTGATACTACACATGAAGGCCAGAGGCCATAGTCCAAAAAAACAATCTTCTGTAACAAGTAAAAGGTCATCAAGACTAAGATTTCATTTAGCCTATGAAAAGTGTCTTCAGTTTTTCAAGGGCACGAGGGCAGGCATGACTTCAAATGCCAGACCTGAAATTTTGATACAGCCAATTTGGCGGAGGATGAATGAAAACCTACCATTCTATCCCTAAAGCCTAAATAGCTTTAAAAGGTATCTGAGAGAGAAGAGAGTATTCACTTCTAAGTGAAGATGATACACTGATCTAAGCAGTCACATGGGATCTGCAGAAAGAAAATGCTTCAGCCTCTGGCTAGAGAAGTTCAGTGTTGCTTGTCATCTGTTCAGAGGTGTCACTGTAACGCCAAGAGACAAAGGATTACATTAATGAAAACTAAATAAAAATAATCCATCCACATTTAAGTAAACGCTCGCAAACAGAATTATATTATGGATTCTAACACCACTTCCAAAGTCCTAACCTGGGAGCCAAACCAAACAGTGGGGCTTAAACCACTGCTCTGAAGTTTTGTTTAACTAAGGCTGAAACTCAACTGAACAATTTGAGCAGATACGAAATGGAAAAGGAGGTGGTTTGCCTCCTTCCCTAGTGACTAGTCATACCTTTACAGGCCTTTCTGTTAGAGGTTAACCTCTTAAACCTCTCTCCCTTATTTGCCAAAGAAGAGTCAGGATACAAGTTATTCCCTAGAAAGCTAGTAACTTTTTTTCAGGATGCTCAGCAGAAAATAATGCATATACACCATGTAACTCTAAGGAACTGGAAGCCAGACCACAGCCTTATTTACAGATGCCGCCGTGTTTTCTTCTAATCTCCTTGCTCCTCAAGGACCAGACCTATGAGGCTAGGGAGTCTTCTATATTTGAACAGTGCTTAGCATCAGCGCACATATTTATTTTTAAATGAAGACAACATTATAATTGAAAATACTGTTCCTAGTCTTTTCTGATGATGGAAAGGAGACAAAATAAACTAATTGCTGAAATGCACTGACTGAAATTTGGATCTGTGGCGGTGATAATCCTATAACCAGAGAGGTATCTGAATAGTTTTGTGTGTATCAGAAGTGCTTTTCAACTGCTATAATTAAAGCATTTGTAGGTACAACCCCAGTCATGACTTTTTCAGCATTTACTACTTCCCTCACCTTGAAATAGGAACAAAAAGCCCTCAGATTAAAAAATCAAGCAAACAAACAAACTCGGACACTACAGCTTTGAAAGGCATGTCCACCTGCAGTTTCAAAAAAGCTTATCTGTCACTTGTCTACTGTCCTATTCTACGGTGAAGCTAACAGATAACCGGATGCTTCCTTAAGGCGGCAATGAACGATTGAGCTCATTTTATTTCTCCAACGCTGCTTGGTTAAAACAAAGCACAAATAGTTGCTATGTTTGAAGTTTCGCACGCTGTGATGAAGCAGACATCAAGCCCTTCCATATAAAGTACCTTAACTGGATTATCAGGCATTCTGTGCCCAATGAAAAAGAGAGTGTACTTGTCAATGAAACTACCCTTTTATTCACTCATCATTGTTCTTCTGCGCAGCTCTGGTAAGAAAGCTGGAGACAGAGAAAGGGGAAATAAGGTGTTTGGGGTTTTTATTGACGAGCTCAGCCATGCATGGAAGAAATGGTTTTGACAAGTTTTCTTTCCCTCACTCTTTCAAATCCAGTAAATTCTTTCAACGAGCACTACCTAAAAACTTGCTATACTTGAGTTAAAAGTAAAAAACCAAAACATACCAATTCTAATGCTTTAGAAGCACTGAAGCAATAAGAAAAAAATCAATATCTGGTATAAAAATATCTGCTGATTAGCTTAAAAATTTGAAGTTTGTATTTTTTTTTTATCCTTTGAAATGCATGTTTTCAATTTTTGATTCTGGAGTGCTGTCAACTTTGGAAAGATGAACTGTTGGTAAAATCACAAAATTCAAGAGTTAGCATTTTAGAAAATGCCAAATATAATAAAGTTTGATTACAGTGAATGCCCAAACAATTTTTTATTGTTTACTTTGCTGTCAACAAGCCTCAGTATGACATATTCCTGTACTTATTAATCAAATTACTTCACCATATTACTTCCCTGAAGGGCTGAATTTCAGTGCTAAAATAACTGTACTTTCTTACTGTGCAAAGGCATTTCTCTTCTGTATTTGCATTTAACTGAATTGGCTTACTTGTCCTAAGACAAGTCCTCTCCTTCAATCTACACATCAAATGAAAAAGAGGCATGTGTTCCAATGCTGTTATTAACTCCATTAACTGGATGGTGTGTGGATGGAAATCTGGCTTAGTGTGTTCTAAGCTGACTCTTTTGATGAGTTTCTTAGCAATGGGATTTCCTAGTAAGAAAAGACTTACTTATTTGTTTCCTGCTTATAGCTTAGATGCTTGTTAGAGGCCGATCATTAATAACTAACTTAACTAACTTGGCAGCATTGTTACTTTCTGTTGCTGGCTCACTATGTGATTCAGCTACCTTACCAGAAGACAAACTGAAGCATGTAATGATGTGATGTTAATTTTCTTCAGTGAGACAGGTAAAATGCAGAGGTTGAAGGGGAGCAGCTTTGGCAAGTGGCAGCTATCCAAACAGCTACCACTGCTGCCTATTTCAGACTTCTTTAAAATTACTGCCTTGGCAGAAGGCAATGCCCTGAGCAATGCCTCCAAAGCTATTGTACTGTGCTCCATGAGGTATTGTGCAGCCCACGTCTGTATGGTGGATATAGATTTCCCTCATGAAAGGAATAAATCTTTCACAAGTAAGGGAAAGAGGAGATATGGTTTCTAAATGAACGATTCATTGTTGGAGGGTGCCGTCTTGATTTGCTAGAGTTGCTACGATACCACAGCAGTGATGCCAACTTGTCATAGCCCTTAACGCTCTCTGGAAGCTCAGCAAGCCAAAAAGGCATTGCTGGGAGAAATTATGTATTTTTAAACAGGACGTGTGGATTTACCACAAAACTACTTTCAATCTCTCACCTTTCCCCATAGGCTGGCTTGAAATTAGCCTTTTTTTCCCCACTGTAGGTTCTGGGGGAGTGAAGGGCATAAACAGGAAGGCAGCTTACATTGGGAAAGATTGCAGGATGCCCCAAAATGGTAATTTAAAAAACTCTCTCGCTGCGCCTGCCAAAAGTTGGGTTTGGGCCTTTTTTTTTCTTGGACAAAAAAAGAAAAATATTGTCAACAACTTTCTGCCGCATTGAAAGCATATGTAGCTTTGCTGATTCATGTTTAGCTAGGAAAAGTAGGAAAGCATACAGCGTATATCCTTTGTGGAAAAGCATAGCAAAGCTATACAAGAATAAAGTCAGAATTTCTTTTGGGAATTCTTGTGTTTAGAAGTTTAACTATAGTAATACCAAATCTGTCTTCCAGCAGCATAAGAATTGCATATTATGCAAGCTGACACCTTGAACTCCTGCAGAAAGGGATCCCGCAGAAAGCAAACAGTACAAAATAGGGATGGGCACTAAGCGAACACCACACCATCTAACAAAAATGGCTAGCGCGGCTGGGAGTGAGGTTCTAGGCAGGGAGAAAGAAATTAAGTACCAGCATGTAAATGCATGATGCAGCAAACTGGGGAAAACATGGAACTGAATTGCTACTGCTGCTGAAGGAAACTTGGCTTCTATTGCAGAAGAGCCTGTGATGGTCCTGGGAAGATGAAAGCTCTGGAAGAGGAAAGCTCTGGAAGAGAAAGCCTTATGTCACATCCTTCCCATAGGCTGCAGACTTTCAGAGAAAGTGAAACAACAAAATTAATTTAATAAATAAAAAACGCCAGGGAGTTTCATAGGGATCATAATGATAGAAAGATGACAGCCTCTAGGTAAAGCTTACCTAAGCACACGTCTCCTCTGTTGCAACACCAACTTGATTTTCAGCAAAGAGGTATAGCAGATGCTGCTCCTCCTTTCTTTTGAAGATCTCCTTAGTTCTCTTACATTCAGAAAATAGAGAGTACTACAAAAGTGGGAGGTCAGAGAGGACTGCTATTAAAAAGTCTTCTGCTCCTACACCATGTCCCTGCCAAGTCACAAAGTACAAATAAAGCAAGTGGGTTGGAAACCGAAGTAGGAAAATTGCTTGTAGAGAAGAGAGTAGACCAGGGAATGGACACCCAGACTCTGCTACCAAAAGGAACTGAAATGATTCTGAGCTTAGCTTTTGTTTTTACTCTATTTTTAAAGAAAAGAAAGATTTCGTTATGAATTTTTGACTGAACAGTCACGACATCCATCTCTGGGTGGTTCTTCACCAAACTGAGTCCTTCTCACCTAGATGCTCTCCTAAAGTTTGGTAAGTGGTGACTGCTTTTAAAGAGGTTGTACTCCTTGACTGTCAGGTCCATCATATTTTGCTTTCAGCGCATATTGAGAGATGACCCAAGTTGGTTTTGTGGGAGCATAAAGCTCCACAGTATGGGTTTTTTCTTAGATAAAATATATTTTTAAACTGCCATTAAATCTCTCTTCTTCATATCACAATTTAAAAGTCTCACTAAGTTACAGTAGTAGGCTCAGAAGGACATACATGAGCTTATTTATATAAATAACTTCTCAAAAAGTAATTATCGATACTTGCTCCTTTCTTCTTGTTCTGTAAGACCATCGATGCTGATTTCCATTAAGAGATATTCACTATGCTGACCAATACTGGCTAATTTCATACAAATACCTATGAAGTTAATACTATTACTATTAATGTCCACATAAGATTCCTGTCTTTAATTCTATGTGCCACTCCTGAGCCCTAATCTTACTGTATTTTGCTCAAAATAAGAGACTTATTTTATTGCTGTTTCCTACCAGTGACTGACTGGTCAAAAATATCCAATTAAAGTCGTACAAAATGACCCAACTATAACGTGCCACTGGCATTACACTGAACATGTATGCTTCATTACACTGAACATGTATGCTTCAAAAGATAGATCTATCTTGAATCTAAATAAATGGAATCTGCTGGTGACTTGTCATTTTGGAGTTTGCTTCTAAAGCTGCATAGGCAGACGTTTCATCCTTGGGCCGAAGGAGGATATTCTCTGTAAGTCCTGTTACGTCTCAGTCTTTCTCCCTTGGTATTGTAACTTCTGAAGAAACTGCAGAGTTCCTATTCTTTTGTTGCTTGATAGTAGCAGGAAAATAGGGAGGTTAAAAGAGCCATAATACTTGAAAGGGGATTTAAAGGATACTTAAAAGGACTTAAAGGAAGTACCAACAGTGTCAGGAGGAAAGCATACTCTCAGAACGAACACACTGCTTCCCTATGGCATCTCCAGCCTTTGATTAGGCTTAACCCCGTGGAGCCTCCTGGAAGAAGCCTAAGGGCTAATTAGAAAATGACATGAAATAATGAGAGTCTTCCCAGCTGGTCTTTGTTCTTTGCTTTCCTTCTGAGGGGAATGAAAAATTGCAAAAGGAAGGAACACCAGTACGGTAGTAATGGAGCTACATTTATTATGGTGGTTATTCTGTCGGATTTGTGTCACAGTCCCAAGTACTGAGCTGCACGAAAGGAGGCCGCAGTATTAAATAAGGGTCATTCCCTAAGAAGCCATCCCTTGGAGGGTGTGTGAAAAGCTGCGGGAAGAAAGCAACTCTCAGGCAAGGCTGTGCTGTTGCTACACCTTTTCAAATACAGCTGGGGGGGAAACGGCATGAATAATTCACCCAGGAGACTTGCTCGACTGAAGTGGGAGAATAGATGAATTTCCTTCCCTCGCTGCCAGTATTCACAAACTGTACCTTGCTTTAGTCTCCCTTGTTGGTAATTCTCACTGCTCTCCTCTGACACTGGATTAAGTATGAGTTGGGCACGATGTCTGAAAAGTAGACAGCAATTCAGTGACACAGCAAAAATTAAACTAAATTAAACTAAAATAAAATAAAATAAAAGCAGGAACCAAAATTGATCCGCTTGCACCAGCAGCTGAAATACAAATGATAATGGAAGAAAACAACAGCACCTTCGATGTAAGCTGTGCGGACTGTGGAGTTTATACCTAACGGTAGCTCCACCTACAAATAGCTACTGCTGTAATTTATTACATTACACCTTGCTTAACAGGAACATCCTTGGACAACAGCAGAGGAACGAATCAATCTTCCTTAGTCTGGCATTTCTGTGCAGCCAGATCACGGCTGTTGCCTAACCAAGACTTGTTACTGGGTACGTGATAAAGGAGGAGAAAAAATAAATGACAACAGCTGTCCCGGAGGAAAGAGCTGCACCTTTCAGCCAATCACTTCTGTATTCAATGTTATATGAAAGCCACAGAATAAGATGCTAGTGGTGGTAGTCACAACTAAAAGCTTTAGCATGATGTGGCACCAGGTCACTGATCTGAATCCTGAAAATCACAAGGCTAAGCATGATATAAACCAAATTAGGCCCCATATGCAAAAGAAGAGCTCTGTGCATAAGGACTGTTCTCCACCAGAAAGTGACATCTGCTTCTCTTAAATTTAATTTAAATGCTATTTTAATAGGTAGACATTGTAGCTCTTTCACTGCTGAAAAGAACACGTCTCAAATACAGGCCCACAGATAATAGAGATGTAATAGACAGAGATGTGCCTATTTGCAGGGATGTGCACATTCAGCCAGCAGCAGAAAGAAGCAGGTTATTAAAACCAAAGATCAGCAAGTGACAGTATCTTTCTGAAGGATGAGCTGTTTAACAGAGAAAAAACATGTTCCAGAGTTTTTAAGGACGTCTGAACTGCTGGAAGCGGGTCCTGTTTCTTGTCCAGCCATGGACTTGTATGACGTTGTCATATGACTTTTTGTATGATAGTGCCTTTGCAATGTGCATTGAGAATTAGAGTATTTAGAAACCACATAGTGGAAAACGCAGCAGTAGTATAGAAATAAAGAACACCCCATGCTGACCTTTACTGTGTGGATTTGATTTCTATATGCAAAAGCTGTGATTCTTGGAGAATTATAGGAGGCTTTGCACTGTGTCAGGAAGAATAAGGCATGTTCATGAGGAAAGACAACTGAGTGCAGTCTACAAACAAAAAGGTATGTGCAAGCCTCTGCATTATACAAGTTTAATGGAATTGGAGTTCGTAAAATCTGAATTATAAATTATTTTTATATATATTTTACAGAATAAAAGCAAACTAATGCTAAGCAGTATGAGAGATTTTACGCAAATAGGATGATCCTCCTTATGTGAGCCCCCATGTCCACTGCAGTGTCACTGCCAAAGACAGACGCAACCTCCCCACTGGACAAGTTATTCCACCAATGTCCCTCAGCACCAGCTTCTAACAAATGTTAGCAACTGTGAGAAGGAGTTGCTAGACTAGACGGACAACTGAATGGGCACTGATGCACGACTAGAGGGACACTGGCTGCTCTGGCGTCAGTAACATGCATTTACTCCTCATTCATACCATTTGAAATACTACTAACATACCTTAGAGGATATTTATCAATATCTAAGGTGTGCTTGGAGATAAGAGTCCTATGCACAAAATATGCACCTAAGTTTAAGGGAAGTAATCTGTCTTCTGTGATGGTGTTTAAAATAAGAAAATCTATATATGGAATGCTGGTCAAAACAATTGTGACAAGAAAAATGACAGGCCCAGATCATTCAGCATTTGCAGGGTTAAGGTTTTTGGTAAAAATTACATTAAGTCACACTCTTACATCAGAAACCTTCAGATATTTTCTGAGGTGCCCAATCAAGTCATTTCTGCAATATACATATAGGAATGAATAAATTGACGTCAAACAAATTGCACTAATTGATCTATTGTTTTTTAATGTATACTCGAGTTGACACTCCAGTTGGTGGTTTTCCTCAGTGCAATTACGAGAGAGAGGTTTTTTTCCAGAGAATGAGGTACTCAGCTGCTACAGGCTCACAACAGCAGGCAGCCTAAATCCCTCAGCTGATGCTAGGCTGGGGCATTTATTACCTTCCCAACCTTTTCTTTATTGCCATGCTGTTAAACCCAAGCATGGTGGGTTGTTCTCCTTCAGCAGGCAGGAGCACCAGGCTTGTTTTGGTCTCTCCTGAGAAGCTGGCTTCTCACCTCAGGGGTATTTCATCACTGAACAGCAGTAACCATCCCATCAAGTTATCTACCATTACTTTTGCTCATCTCCTCGTTCAGCTCCCAGTGTAAATCTTAAGTGATTTCCCATGGGAAGAGAAGGCGGCACACGAGTTAAAAATACTGCACGGATAAGTAGTCTAGTAAGTTCAAGACAAGGAACGAACTGATCAGAATACACTTAAAATAAGCCAGGAAGAAGAGACATAGAATCATTAAATCAACTAGGTTGGAAAAGACCTTTAAGATCATCAAGTCCATCTCACAGTCTCCGTGTCCCAAGAGCAAGGTCTTTACCAATGGATTATGTTTTGCTGCATTCCCTACAGGTAGAGCATGTGACAAGAAATCTCACAGTGAAGTGTTCTGTCTTGCTCAGTAGCTTTTCTGGCAAATTGTAATACTGTATATGAACAACCATTCCTCTTTTCCCTGAAATACAGGTTAAAACCCCCAGCACCAGTTGTGGAGATGCTGGAAGTTGCCAGGCCACATGGCCACGGGCACAGCCTCCACTGTGTCAGTCTCCCTGGCACTCCTCCTCTAACCCAGCCTCCACTTAAGCCAACGGAAACACTGCTTTGGCTTCAATCAATATTGGACCAGGTCCTCTATCACTGAGTGAACTTGTCTATTTTCTTCTGGAGCGTCTTCTGCATTTGCAGAAAAAGCGACTGCAATAAACCTAAATTAAGGTGGAAAAAATAACATATCTCACGGCCCATCAGGCTGCAGGCTACAGGAAGATGCCTCCCCCGGCACGGAAAAGGGAGGAGAAGCTGGCCCTCTGCACCCCTCGGCCCGCATGAGAGGTGGCCAAGCACAACAACTCAGCCTGTGCGGAGGAGGGAAGGAAAGGCCAGAGATGGAACACCATAATGTGGATGCTGTACTCAGTTTTGGTCCAAATCAAGTCACGGGGGGTGGGGGGGTGGTGGTGTTAAAGAGCAAGACCGGAAAAACACATCACAGAGCTATGCTGTGAAGAATTTGTACTAATTTTCTCCTAAATTGAGTGGACATGTAGTTAACCTATTCACATGGTCTCATGCTCCTATGATGATACTTCATTAAAACTTTTTTTAAAATCTTTTTGAAGTATTTTCATTAATAGAAATGTCAGAATGTTTCAGGTTCTCGGGAGAAGTTTATGACGTGTTATTATGCAGCTTTAGTAATTTAAATGCCAATGTAACAATTCAGGAATGGAAGAAGTACATTCCAGGAATGCTGCAGTGAATTAGTAATCATGTTCTGCTGATTATCCTCATGAATTCTACCCAGACTAGTAGAGTGAATGTTTTTCAACTAAGGAAAAGAAACTTGGGAATAGTATTAAGTTAACAAAAGTCAAATCAACAGTGGCCTTACCCCATTTCCAACAAGGTTCTGACTCTCTTTATCAATCATATAAATAATTGCAGACGTTCGGCATATGGAGCAAGAAAGCCAGACCAGGGCAAGAGCCACGTACCACCGTACATGTAAATAGGGGATCCCGTTACCAGGCACTGTCATTGCAATGTCAACACAAATACTGTTGTTAAGGGAAGGAGAACAGCCAGTGGGGCTGGAGAGGTAAGGCAGCTGGACAGAAGACAAGGTAGCAGAGCCATGTGTGACCTGGGCAGTTTGTGCATATGCCAAAAAGTATTTGAATGATGCATGGGACATGCTGCAAAACAGCATATGTTCATTTGGATGTGGTTTTCCTACCGACTGTCCCATTCACTCTCATTTCTCCTTTGACAACATTTGTTTCGAGAAAAGAATTTGTGGTTTGGAGGGGGTAATAAATACAGCATTGGCATAGATTTGAATGAGCAGATGCTGGGTTTCTTGCATAGCAGGCTGAAAGGTCAGATGCACAGTCATCAGGCAGTACCGATAAGAAAGCCTGAGAAAACAGGTACAAATAGAAAAGGAAATGTTAAAAGAGGAGTCCAGGATAACAGATGGTTACAATAATATAGAAAATGAATAAACAAAAGTTAGGAAGGAGACTAACAAGAGAGAGAGTATGCAGTAAAAGCGGTCAACTGCAATACAGACTAAATGAAAGAAAATGGTAAGAAGAAAGCAAAGGTTTTAAGCTTTGCCAGGGAGTAGTCACTGTAGATGATGAAATTAATTTCACAGAAATGGAACAGATGTCAATAGTGAATTCGAGCATTCATTAATGATCCGAAGAGATTAAAAAAGTCAGCTTTTGCAGATGAACAGTTCAGAGCACTGGCAGGCCAGCAGCTTGTCAGACAGCTGATACCCAAGGGCCATCAGAGAAATGTAAGAGTGGTAGGTGAAGGTGCTGAGGGAAGGTGACCAGAAGCACAGATGAGTAGGAAGTACAGTAGGAAAAGCTGCATGGAAATAGGAAAGATGACTTTAGGAAAACTCACTCTGGATCATGCTGGACAAAATATGCAATTTGGCATCCCAGGCTGTGACATAAGAACGCGCTCACCTGAGACTGGATCCATAAACCATGGCTGGTGCCTTTTGCTATTCTACCTCTGAGCCTCATTCAACCACACTTGATTGGTACCAAGTGCCTTCAAGCTTGACCATGAAATAATCTGCTGAGGCATGCACAAAGCTGCTTTGAAGTCAGTGGAGCACCACAAGCACCTGCTCATATGCATCGCGCCAGGACCAGACTGACACTGACCAGGACAGTATTACTTGCAGACTGCTTGTAAGACACTGCTCAAGCACATGGTGCATTTTGACTTTTTATTTTTAAATTACTATATGGTAAATCTAAATAATTTGTGAAGTTTATGGTTATTACATTTTGTGGAGAAAGTTGTGGACTTGATTCTCCTGTTAGAAGTATTTATGATACTTGGGAGTTAACGTGAGAAATGTCATGTAATTTATCAGATTACACAGCAGTACCACGAGGTTCTAGCTGAATATTGTTCTATTTCTATGATTGCAAGTGTTTTTCCTCACTTGAATGGAAATGTCCAGTGGTATTAAATCTGTTGGTGGCTTTAAGGCAGGAATCAAAACACCTCACAAATGAGAAAGCTTCCAGATTCTCGGAGCTGAAACACTTATGTTTATGCTGAATGGCCAAGGTTTCAGAGCCCTACAACTATACATAAAATTGCATAACCTTGCCTGACCAACACTAATTCAGCTGCAGGTTGTCCAAAGAGACAAAAGACAAACCACGATCTTATGAAAAGCAGCTTAAGCCAAGATGGAATAGGAATTAAGGTAAAATGGAAGGAAGAAATACTGTAGATAACATCTCTATCTCCTGAAACAAAATTTCACAAGAGGGAGTAGAGGAGATCATCCTTAAGTGATGTTAACACTGCCTAAGTCATGCCATGCTAATAACTAGTTTGTTAACTGTTGAGAATGACTTGCTATTTGAACATGTAGGTTTACATATTAACAAATACTAACTTAAAGTCTGACTCTGAAGTATCAGCCATCACTGATATCAGCATGCGAAAGAAAGAACAAATAAACAAATAAGCTTTCAAATTTGGATCTGCTTGCTGCTACCCCGGAGCTCCTCTGTGTCCCGTCAACTTCAGCGTCTCAAAATTTTTTATTAGATGGTGATCAGACTTATAAAGTTTCCAGAGTTTTATGCTTGCCAGAAAACTGAGTTTGGATGTGGACTTGTATATCTTTATTTTCCTTTGACCTGGGGTAACTTCAAGGGAGAACTTCCTTCCCTCTCTCCAATAGCTCTGAGACATATTTCTTTCACACAAATTCAGACTGCTAACATAGAACAAAGTAGAACTTTATGGTCCAAATGTCCAGTCAGAGCTATTCCTATTCCATATGTCTGCCTTTACATACACACGCATGCACAACCATGCGTATTTGCAGAAGCACTAGACTTTCCATTTTCTACGTATTTGCCAGTTGGTGGTTTGTAAGTGCAAGAGCAGATATGGCTAAGATACAGAACAGAGATTTTGCAATTTACGGTTGCATAAGAAATAAACAGAATTAGACAAAAGAAAAATTGTTGTCTGCATTTCCCAGCTTTGGAAATTTTTCCTTTTGATTGTTGTTTGCCAGAGAATTTGGGGGCATTTAAAGTATTTGGGGGCATTTAAAGTATTTGGGGACCTTCGCTGACATAGCTTTGCCTTCTGCATAATTTCTTCTCTTGAAAATAGCTGGCAAGATAAGTTCTTCCTGATAACCAAGGGTCATTGAGATTTAGTGACCTTCTATGGACACCGTTGCAACATCATTGCTTGCAACTGCAGCCAAATGTGGACTGCGGAGATCATTAAGATAGCAGGAGAGACTGGGCTTACAAACAAATGGAGCTTGCTGTACGATAAAGGTGCTTACACAGAGCTCATAATCTCTGAAATGCTGCTCACAAGTTGCACTGTCCCCAAACAGCCTCAAGTGAGAAATCCTTTCTCCAGTCCACAGAGGCCAGCACTCCTGCTTGCCCTCAGGAAAGCACAGAAACAGCAATGGTGCAACACTGTGTTTATCTGCCACAGTCGGCATCAGCAACGCAAACACCGATCTTTTTTTTGGTGTGGTGGGTAAAGGGGTAAGGGAGGTATTCTGACTTCACATATTACTTTATGATATATCTCTTTAGTCTGAGTGAGCTCCTAAGCAGTATCACCAGGTGCTGGATGATGGCTTCAGAGCTACCTCACTGTACCCTATTTGGTATGCCCGGTCTGTAGTGACCGCCACACTGGGATGCACAGCTCCCTGGCTCCATGGGAGGCTCCATGACCCCTGCCACCACAGGACAGTCAGGGCCCAGTGCCTGCCGCTGAGCTGCTGCACCCACAGCAGGAGATCTGTTCTCAAGGTGGTACATTTTCTCAGTTCACTTTTTTTCTTCAGTTCAAAAACACCGACTTGAATTTTGGCAAAGGGCAGTTCTCACTGCTTCAGTGAAAAAGCAGGAGGCTGGTGGTCACAAACCATTAAGTGAAACTTGAAGGGAAAAAGGAGGAAGCAAGACCCATCTCCTTGGGCACATTCCAAATACGTTATTTACATTCTGCCTTTTAAAGTCCACTTCTGCTGTCAGATACAGCCTCATCCTGCATGCAGCAGCCAGAAATACAAAATGGCCTAGAGTTCAAAGCAGGAAAAAATCAATGCACAGTTTTCATTTCATCACACATACACGACTGGCTGGATTTGTTCCCTTCTAACAGCCTGCAGCCCAAGGATCGTATTTATAAACTAATCCACATTTATTTTTAGGTCAGGTAAGTATTCGTTGAACAGGGAGGAGGAAATTGAGCAAAGTAGCAAGTGACTTGCATCACGCAACTCCACATATTAGACAGGACAGGTGAAATGGTGACAGCCACTAAGAGTGAAGGAAAATCTGAAAGCAGACTTAATTGTGACAGATGTTCAGCAGTGAACAGTAATTGTCATTGTATTTGTTCATAGCACTCCTGTCCCTAACTTTTACTTCCACAGCTGATGACCTAACAAATAAGCCAATTATTAAAGCAAAAAATAGTTTTAATCTAAGTTCTGGCTTGGTTAGCTGCACACTTATGCTGAAGTTGCCAGAGACAGCTTTGGGACCCAGGTGAGAGCCAGAGGGTCAGTGGTGTAAACATCCCTCGGTGGTTCCTGATGATGGTTGAAAAAGGGAAGGGAAGAAACTTAGGTGCTGTTTGAGTTAGAAGTCCTGAGATATGGTGAGGTGGGGAGGTGTTTTTTGTGGAAGGGGGGGAATTTCCTTAGGATTCTCTGAGGCATGTATTTTATGCATTTTTCATCTTAAAAGGTATTGACTGCAGAGCTACGAATTACGCCAGTGCTGACATCTAAGCTGCGACTACAGCAGCATCGCTGAGACCAGCAATACCCCAGTAAAGGAAGCAGTGAATAAGTAGCTGTTCAGTGTAACATCAGGTCAGCTCGGTATTTAGATAATTCATTACATGTTTCCAGAAGAAGCATGACTCAGATACATGTGATCAAGAGCATCTGCATAGAAATTGGAGGCAGATGTTTGCTAGCAGGCAAAGCGCTATGAGCTACATTCAAAAGGTGGGTCTTCAGGTTTCTGGAGGAAACAATCTTTTTTTGACTACTTCTGTAACAGCAAATAAGGGATTACAGTTACAGTGTCCTCTGAACTAGAAGGGGAATTTTTTCTTCCTCTTCCTGAGTATGCCTGTATATTTCTGCAGGTTATATCATCTCACCACCTGCAACTTTTTTTCTCTGATCTTTTTTTCTGACACATTATACAGCAAATGATGCTGCTTGCTCCCCACAGCTGTTGTATAGCCTTCCCGATTTTGAGCTGAGGTCTGTTCACTACCTGTTACCGAACTGGGTTAGGCTAATACTGTTTTCTGTTCCTGATACTAGTTTTATAAATATAATTGAGACAATACAATATTGAAAAATTGATTACTTATCCATCTTCAAAAAAGGCATGAAAAATAGCTTCAGAGCAGCCTTCCTCCTTTGTTTAACTATGTTAAGAACGGCTATAGTCAGCTGTATGTTTTGTTGATCTTCTCTAAGTAATATAAACATTTATCTGTATAGAAAATCATGGAAAATAGAATGATTCACATAAAGTAGTTCTCAATTTGGAGTTTCAAATAGAAACTATGCACTTGCCTGAATCACTGCCTTGAATTTCATTTTCATGGAGTTACATTATGGGAGATCAGCTTTATCTGAGCTTTATTCCCAGAAAACATTGCACACTTACGCATAGTGAGAATCAGGTTTTTGCTTTTTCAGGTCTGAGTTTGTTCTTCCCAGCAGACACTGTCCAGCTCCTCCAGTGGGCAAAAATTACTTCCAATGGAGGCATCACAGACCACACTCCTTTGGTAACCAGTGAAAGCCGAGGCAGTGGTTTCTTCATCTCTTCTGGGATCTCTTCTGCATCTTACTATAACGATACTAATGATTTCTTCACAGAAGTACCCTTCAGTTACAAATAAAGACCAGGCTATTGGAGCAGTAAAAGAAAAGAACATCCTTTGCCTCATTTTGTTAGTTTCATTAAAATCTGTGAGCTTTGGCTACTGCCTTCTACAATGGACATCCTTCAGCCTCATTAGGATTATCTGGTAATAATTCATAAGTAAAGATGCTTTTTCAGTCACTGCTGCTGTCTCTTCTTCTGTCAGTGAGGAGTGCCAGCTACTTTCATTGCTGACTTCTTGGTTTATGGCAAACAAGCCCCAGTGATACAGTTGGTATAAAACAAAGGTAATAATACAATAACAGGTGTTTCAACTACTAATTTCTCTATTCTTTTCTCTCCTCGTCTTCTGAAATACCACTAATATGAAATAAGCACTCAGCAGTGATTTCAGCTCTACATTACTGGAAGCAAAAGAAGCTGAATCATGTTATATGAATAAGCAGATACCGCTTACTTTTATAACTGCACTAACTTCTGACAGAAGATGTGGAATTGTTAGAGGCACTGGCTTTGATGTTACAAGAGAAATTGCAAAGGCACAGACAGTGTTTTCCTGTGTAGGTGAAAAACTGGTGGACCTTCATCTTAAATCCACATTGGTCTGACGGGTTAACAGACTGCTGTTTGAAGCCTTGCATTTGTTCCTCTCTCCTGATCTTTTCTCTTATTGTCTGAGTAAAGGGAGATTTGCTTATTGGCATACCCCAGGCTCTTGAGTTTTATTCTGCTTTTTACATAATAAGTTCTTTGTCTGGAAAGCAAAGCAATGTGATGACTATAGCTTTTGTTCCAAGGTCTGGGCTGAGTTTTGGGCCATTAAGACTCCTTCCAATTGTAAGATCTCATTCCCTCAGGCTTTTTATGTACTGGGTGATAAAAGAGTTGGAAAGCAAATTTATTGCCTCTTTTTCTTAAAGGCTTTCCTTTTCATCCTTGACAGTGGTAACGGGACCTTTACTGCTGATGCTATTGGGTTTCTCCTGAGTGTCGTATTCTTTGGTGTCATTAACAAGATAAGTTATCCTTTCCTAAATCTCCTCCTCCTGTTCACTTTCAAGGGTCATGTTTTTGCATGGCTTCAATGTTAATGTGGAGAAAGTTCCCACCGAGCATACAGAAACTCTACAGGCTGTCTTGGATTAGAAATGCACTTACTGGTCATGGATCTTCAGTTATCTTTTCTGTGGCTATCAGATATTACAGACAGCCAAAAACTTCCAGTGAGCGAAAAAGAACTGGAGACACTTTTATGTCATGTGATATTCCTTTCTTTTTCCTAGACCTCTGTCTCACCATTTTCAGTTTGGAAACCCACCACAGTGCCCAATATTCACTTTCCCAGTGAGGAAAATTTCTGATGACTTCACAGTTTCATAATGACATTGAGCAATGGCTGACATCTCTCAGCACAAGCTGCAGCAATTTCTATTTCCAGACTGTCTTTATTCTGCTTGGTTAAGAATGATACAGCAAATTTCTAATTCTACCAACAGTGAATAAAAAAGACCAGTCTTTTAAAAAGACTGTGGAAGGAAAAAAAATCAGTTCTCCACTTTCAAGGATATTGCTACCTAGCTATGGCTACAGGGAGCATAATGACTATTCAAGGAGTGAACGTATTCAGGGAAATGCGAAATCTGCACCCATTCCCCTATGCAATGAATAGCAATGAAGAGTGATCATTAGAGATGAAAAGGGAATAGATATGTTGCAAAAAGATTTCAACCTTTCAGAGTCTAGGATGCAAGTATAAAACAAACAGATTTGCCACTTTGTTTGTGGAAGAACGAACTCTGTCCTGACTTAAAAAAATATAAAGGTCAACAGCCTTTATAGAGGCCAAAGAATTCACCTCTCTGCATGTACAGCAGTGGCAGCGTGAGGTAAACTTTTTGCATCCCCCTGCCGCTGGCTGCCCCTCCTCAGCATGTCTGAACAAGGAGTAGGGCCAGATGACGGCTGTAGGTCAAAGCAGGTACAACACACCTCATGGTCTGGCCACTTGCTTCTGTCTGCTGTCAGCAGAGTAATTAGACCACGCTCAATCAGCGCCTGGACACCCGCACGTACATAGGGTAACTAAAATAAATGCAGAAGCCCCCAAGTCAAATAAAGCTCCCTCTTCCCTCAACCTCAACTCAGCCAGATGAAAATGCTTTATTTCTCAGACACAGAAGCAAGCATCTCACGTTTCAGCATTTGCTCTCCTTACAGGATGCATTGTTCTAGTCACATCATGAAAACATTTTAAAATCACATTTTTCATTAACTAGAGCAACACTAGTAGGGCTTCTTATTTGCTGCACTTATGCAGAGGCCAGCAAATGTAATGCCTGCACTTCTAAAATGCCACGCTTCTGAAGGTACTGCATGCATTTTATAAAACTTGTGATATCGGTTTTCTTTTAATATCTCATTGCTGTATTAATGGTTGCTTTGTTTTCAGCAGGACCAAAACAGTGTAATTCAAATGGATTGAAAGATACAGACTGAGACTTTTGAAGTGGCCAATGGGAGTTAAGCATTTCTCTCCTGTACACTCTTCTGGTACACTCAGCACAGTCTGGATGCTTCCCCCTCTGTCACACTTTTGGCACTCTTATTTTCACTAAGAATACACTACAGCAGCAATGTTTAAAAGGATCTTCAAATCACAATGCCAGCCTTCTATTTGGAATGCTGGGAGAAGACATAAGCAATGAGAAACCAGGAAGGTACTTCATATTTTGAGATCGACCTAAATCAGGGTCAATGACAATGACAAAGCAAACATTGACACTCAGCTTTGATTTATCATTAGCATGTGAAACAGCAAAAATGAACAGATAAGCTGTCCTGTGATCAGCGATAAAAGAGCATTGCCAAACCCTTCCAAATTTTGTTTAATGTGTTATCATTGAAAGCACTTCTTTATGAACCTGAATATACACTGTCTTCTCTCATTATATTTTTCCTCATTGGATTAAGCAACCTCTATCCCCAAGCTCATCATTCTCCTGTCCCATCCCCCACCCCCCACTCATTCTGCTGGAGCAGAAAATGAACAGAGCTTCATTTGTCTGCTGGTGCCAGCAGCAGCAGTGTCAGCCTCACAGAAGCAGTCACCCTGCCTCCGTGGCCCCCAGAGAGGAGACACATCGTGGTTTCAGGAATCGTGCACCCCAATGAACTGCCATTCTTTTGAGAGAACAGGGTCTCAAGTAAACAATGATTTTATTTATTTTTTATTTTTAAATATAAGAAAGAGAGATTCAAAAGCAAGGACAGAGCCTTGGACCACGTGGTTTAGGGCAAGGTGTCCCTGCCCATGGCAGGGGGGTTGGAACTAGATGATCTTAAGGTCCTTTCTAACCCTAACCATTCTATGATTCTATGATTCTATGTTCAAGGCCAGGTCGGACGGGACCTGGTCTAGTGGAAGATGTCCCTGCCCATGGCAGATGGGATGGAACTGGATGATCTTCAAGGTCCCTTCCAACCCAAACCATACTATGATTCCATGATTCCGTTTTAGAATGACAGCATATTCAGAGAGATTTTAAAAACTGCTATGAGAAGAGAAAGCATTCAAAACTAGAGCTTAAGCAGCAATAGCAGGTTCTCTTAGGTGACCACAGGACAGTAGCATAAGCTAAAGCCAGAGCATTTGCTTTCATGCACCTCCACGCAGGGTCTCCCATTCCTTTTTGTGCATATATAGATCATATATTGGAAATATATACACACATATACACAATATATACACATATATACAAAATAATAGTTGTCTGTACCAACTTCTGCGTTCTGTATTTCTTCTCATCACACAGGGAAGGGAAACAACTTCCCAGGGTATAGGCTTCAGTCCTTTGCTGCGCTCCAGGCACACATGCAATAGCATGTCATTCATTAACACAATCTCTAAAACAAGTAGTTCAGCTTTTCTGCTCTTGCTCTTTCCAGAGCCTCATTCTTCTGGTAGTCTGGAGACTTTCTCATTTCCAGCTTAAAAGCACTCACTGGCTGTTTACAGTCAGGTGTTGCTACCCAGTGTGCTCTTGTTTGCAGGTACGCTAACATCTTCCCTTATCTACTCACAGGGAACAACCTTATTCATTCTCTACCCATCTTTGCTGGGATACAGAAATCAACATCTTTCAGTTTCTCCTTCTCAGATAGGATGATACAAAAAAAAAAAAAAAAGGGCAAGAACCAATACCTGGGGTTTCTGTTGCCTAATCTGTAGAACAAGCTTGAATTGACCTTACGCATGTAGGGCCAGAACTGCACAAAGTATTCCAGGTGAAATCTCATTTGGGGCATATATTATCTCTACTGGGAGACAGGTCATCAGATAAATCCTGCAAGATCTCCTATCTTCTCATCTTTATGTCATTCTCATTTATCTCATATTCTTCTTTCCCCTCTCCCAAAGAGAACGGGAGCCCTTTGTGGTAATACTTCAGGCAGTTTACACTGCCTAGGTAGGGAAATACTCATTCATACTCCTTAGGAGATGATCCCGCTTTAGTAAATTTACAAGATTTGCAATCTGAACTCTTGAGAGTGCTAGGCAAGCTAAAAACTATCTACTACTGAAGCTGTTATTCCACTACTTGTTTATTCAGAATACCTTATCCAAGTTGCATGTTTTGATTCTTCCCATTATACAGTTGGCTTCCTTACTCTCCTCCATGCTTCTGCTTTATTTTTTAATTTGTTATCAACCTCTGCAGAAATGCTATCAGCAATTTCTGTAAGGCGGGGAGATTTTTAAGAAGAGTCTAAAGATCAATGTTGGTTCAGCAGAAGTTTAATTTAGAACATGTGATTCGTCTGACTCACACAGTGCTATTCACCCCTGATTTGAAACAAGCCTAGTAATTTAGTTATGACCTGGAAATGTCTGAAGCCAAATTATTTATAGCTTTTCAAAAAGTGTTTATAATGTGAAGTATGGTTCTAAACATCTCCAAAGTCCCTCAAGTGATGCACAGATTCAGAATGGACATGTCTCTGCCTGAAACCTACACTGAACACCTACTTCACAATACCCGGACCTCTCTCTCAATGCATTCATGCCTGTGTACAAATGACTGAGCTCGGCATGCTTCTGCCAGGTTTCCTCAAATGATTGAAAGAATACACCAAACAGCAGAACTGCTCTCTGATCCAAAAGAAGCTTTGCTGAGATTAGATTCCCTCAGCACTCCAACATCTTTATCTCTGGCCCTGCAGGTAAGAAAACATCAGTGGTCATTGCTACAGCAATGAGACCTATATGGCAGGATGAACAGGCATGTGAGGAATGCAGGCAATGTTATTCTCGTCTGTGATCCAGAAATTGGCTTTAAGGCTTAGTGAGAAAATAATCACCCTGACCTTCGTATGCAGCATCTTAAAAAACCCTGCCAGTGAGGGCAGCAGGCATTTACCACGTGCCAGCAGACACCAGCATGCAGGGAGAAAAACTTTACTGCTTCTCCGATACAGCATTGTGCTGAGCAGGAATTCAGAATAAGCCACCAGAGTCAGGATGAGCAGGAGCCTCAGGTCACCAGCAGTGGCAGAGCACTCATAGCCATGTCTCGGCAGCACTGAGAGAAAGTACCTGAACCAGACTGACCCAGAGCTGGCCCTGACATGGCGGGACATGAAAGGAGGATTATGGATAGCTGGGTAGCACGTTTCCTGGTACTGCAACTGCATGTCTGGAGGAAGGAGAGGAGGAGAGCACAGACACTTTGCTAGATAAAGTCTTGCAGCTTTGCACAGCTCACATTCTTCACGCAAAGCCTGGCTGCCTCACATGAGATAAACACCTGTGCATAAGCTTAACTCAGGCCTAAATTCAAAGCCCACAAACATCAAAAAGATTTCCAGTTAAGCATTTCTGTTGCTGAACCGGGCCTCTTGTTTGCTAGGAAGGAATCTGTCAGAGGCAGGCGGTGGATGCTGTGCAGTCATGATTACAGGGGGCTGCTTGCCTCCAAACAACAATGGGACGTGCTCTGGAGGCAGCCCCTGGAAAGGGACAGAAAAGGAAAAGTAGACAGGACAGAAAGGAAGCAGATATTTGAAGATTACAGACTTCTCTGGAAAGAAATAGGGCAGCAAATGGGTGGCAGGGTGAGAAGGAGGAGGCAGGAAAGAGGTTCAGGAGCTGTCCAGAGCCACAAACCACAGCAGTGCACGGGTGGCCCTAACCCAGAGCTGAACCCAAAAAATTCCCAGTTTCAAATAAATATGTATAAAGAGACAAAAAAAACAGGGTAAAAGATGATATATTGATGATGCTTGATCCTGTTGGGTTCAGCTTGGCAGGCTGCAAACATGAGACTGTTGGTTATCATGCTGCACCAGTGCACTGCCATGCACGGATTCAGTAGAAGGGAAAAAAAAGGACTGAATTGTGTGCAGCTCCCTATTTTTATATCCTATTTCCTTCTCAATAGGATGTTTTCTTTCTTTCACAAAGGAATCACAAAACAAAGGGGTATACGCAGAAGATTTGAGGTTATAGAATCTTATCTGGCCAAAACAGAAAGAAGTGTACAGGTATTTGATGTTAAATGCCATGAGACTATAGAGGCACTATTCTCTACAGAGACCAAATGAGGGATACTCATGCTTGTAGTGGCTTTTGAAACCAACTCCCAAAAACTGAAATAATAACCTCTTCCAAAACGGCTACTAATCCTTTTCTTTTGTAACCATTCCAAGCTGTCTGTGCATCCCTCACCCCTATGCTGTGTCAACAGCAAACTGAAACAGTGCTTAGGGTCCCCAGTGCTGTGAGTCTGTCAAGAGTAAAAAAAAACTCAAATATCGTTTGTTATTCTGGCTGCAGACATAAGCACTTCCCTGTCCAGCCGATTTGCTTATTTCTTGCCATAGTACTCCATACTCAGAGTTCTCAAGAGATAAGGCAAACTCATCCAGAAATCACCGTATTCATATCTAATGGTTTCAGGTGCTGCTACTATTCTTATCTGCTCTTGAAAAAAGGTCAAGGATATTAGTGAGTCATTTTTTCCTCCATTTATTTCTATAGTTCAGTGCAGGTTATCCTTTATCGCCATCTGCACGAGTATTGCTTTAACATTCTTCTTGGTGCTGGTCATAGAGAACCTGATGGCCTTCTCATTAAGCTAAATTTACATTGGCATGACTCCTTTGTCTACTTTAGACTTCCAGCAGGAAGAGGGAGGAAAAAAATATTTAGTTCATTATTCAGCAAGATATGAGTAATGAAATTATGGCCCTGCAGCCGCTTTGTCTGTAAGCATCTCAGTCTTTCTACTGTGGTGAAAAGCTTTCATGGCCCGAGACAGACATTTGCTGGACACTGGGACTTCTGGAATGTGCTTGTACTTCCAAAGCCAAAGTTGTCAGGCTTCTCCCTCTCAGGCAGCTTCGCTCTTGATCTAAACCCCTCTCTCTTACAACTCATTTCCCCTTTCCAATCAGTGGATGCACACAGAATACAACAGACTCCACATCTGCAGATTACTGCAAGCATCACCCAACCCTTGGAACTCAAGTCACAACTATGTAACTTAACATGAGGTTTTCCTGATGAAATCCTGAGGCAATGATTGTGCCTTTGCTAGCTATTTTCTCCTTAGTGATGCAACCACCCACAATGCGGTAGGAGCTTGCAGCTGACAAAAAAGGCCTGCTGTGATTTGGAAAAGCTAGCCCACAAGTATACTGGCCTTTTCCGGACAGCGATTCAAAGCTCACCAACAGGTCAAGCCTACAACATGAAAATGTCAAGCAGGCTACCTGGTGTGATTTCTCATAAATTCATTAAAGAGAGAAACATTGGCCTCCACACAGTATTAGCAGAAAAAAGAACACTACTTATATATTGGATCCAGAAGGCATTGCTGACGAAAACTCTTCCCAAGACTATTACAATGCTGGAGCATGTCCTAACCAGTAGACCGTTGACTGCATCTCAGAAAGCTCATATAAGAACAAGACTGTGAATGCTGAAAGGTCGTCATGCTTTCATGCTTTGAAATAAAACACTCCGAAGTAAAATGACTGCCCACAAGTATATAAAGAACAGTGGTGCAGGGATCAAGAGTGCTCTCAAGGTCACATTTTGAAAAGATGAAATCCATGTGCAAAACCATTGATTCAAAAATAAAACAGCATTTGCACATCCAACCACTATAATGCCATGTAACCAGAGGTGGCTCAAACTATAAGCAGTATCAGGTGCATGTGCAATTACCTAAGTAATTCCATGCACAACTCTTGTCCTAATTTCCTTAACCATTTGGCCTTGCATATAAACCAGTAAGCAATCAAGACAGTACTTTAGCCCCACTTGGTGTATAATTCTCCTATAAAGGTAGTCTGCTGCTCACAACACAACACATACACGTGCATGTGTATGTGTGTATTTGAGAAGTACTTAGAAAAAGCATTTACCTGTAGCAAACAGGCGGCTTTTTTGGATGACTACCTTTGGTGTCTTAAGGAGCTGAAAAATATTTTGTGGTTTGTACTTTCTTTCTCTTCTAAAGCAAATGCTTAAGATTGCAAAATCATTACGCCCCAACATAACCACAGGGGAAGCTGACAGAGCTGTCAAACTAAATTTGGAGCCCCACGTTACCAGTCGCTTTGTACTACTGAAGTGCAGAGAAAAATGACCAGAGATGTCCCCATGACTGTACAAAACCAAGGACAACTGGGGTTATTTTGAGAGGCTTCAAAAAAACTATCAGCAAGAGAGGGAAAAAATTAGAATTTAGTAAGTAGGATGATCCTAATACTCAGATCAGAACATTTATTCCCCACCACCACAAGCCATACAAATGGGGAAAACCTGCTACCCCTCCAAGTACATCACCCAGTATGTTCACTTCTGCTGGGCAGAGCTGGTAGCTGGTTTGAACTCATCTCCTTAGCTGTCCTCTTGGGCTCAGTGGGTTGCAAATAATTCTAACGCTCAAAGTCATCCGGAAACCTTTTCAAGTCTAAATCGTGTTTAACCAACCCCAATCTCGCTCATTGCTCCTGGCCACGTTCTCCTCCACAGCACTGACCTAGCTAGCCACATTTCCTTTCCTTCATGACCACGCTGCAGTTCTTACAACTGCAGTTATCAAATTCCCTTTTTTGTCCAAACTATAAATGCTTCACTTCTATAATCTTTCCTCTCACATAAATGACATTTTTCTCTCTCTCACCAAAACTGAAAATGTGAAGTGTCTTTCTGCTCTGTAATGCTACTATTAGTTTTCTTTTCAAATAGCCTAAATGCTCTTTAATTGGTAAGATGCTGACAGAGGAAATGGTAACGATGGACTTGTGCAAGAGTCTGTCTTTCACCTGCAGGATGGCAGATCTGAGATCTAAGGCTGCCAAGTTCCTGAAGCGTGTTGGTATGTTACACGAGGGAAAGCCTTTGCAATGAGGAGGGAGCTGCTGGAGGTGGATCAGAGCTACCTCACCTTAGCTGGCCATGGCTGCAGGAACAGGAGCTGCTGCTTGCTGACAGGGAGGTTACGAAAATAAGATACTGGTCACCCATCTGCAGCAGAATGAAGGAGAGGTAACATGGTGTTAGCAGAAAGTGAACAGGGAAAAGAGACCAATAAAATCTAAACATAAATCCTGTATTTTCAGGGAAGTAGATGTCAAACACCATCATTAAAAAAAACAGGGGAAGAACAGTGGGTGCCACGTGGTTGCCCCCTTTATACCTGCACACGCTGCCCACCTGACTCAACAAAGGAAAAATATCAGTCCTGGCTGGCATGTGGCAATACTTTCTTTGACCAGAGCAGATGAAAGCCATGCAGCCACACAGACCAAAGGTCAGCACCTGCAAGCTCAAGCATGGCCTGCACCTGACTTCATTCACTAATTGAAGTACAAAACATAGGTAATAAGGCCAGAAGACAGACCATCTCCCTGCCAAAAGCCTTTCAAATGTATTTGTTAGCAAGCATACTAGTCCGTGCTTTGGTGCCATCAGCTTTTCAGTCCCACAGAACTCTCTATCTTAGGGAATATTTACAAGGAGTTGCAGAGAGGTAACTGAAAAAAATGTAAAAACAAATATGCCGTCCAGCTTGTATGGACGAGAATGTTCTCTGCATCTCCACTGGAATTTTCTCTGCTCTGAAAATTGAAGAAGATTGGAAACAATTGCCTCGTCCATCCAGCAGCAATGCAGGAAAGCTTTCTGAAGCAAATCACTTGAAAATAACTTGCGTCTTGCAGTTCATTTGCCTCCCACGCTAAAAGCTGAACTCTTGCTGAACCACTGCATCAGTAAAGCAAACTGGGCATGCTGGGCAACAGTGGCCACCCTTTCTCCAGCAGCAATGCTCCTGCCAAATCAGAAACAGTAAATTTTTTACATCATCTTGTGAAAAATAATTAAATTGGCACTTGAGATTTCATGCCATTGTAGCACTTTTTAACAATCTGCTCTTAACTCTCCAGTATTTTTCCTTTGTCCTTTTCCAGAATGCTCTTGAAAAAGCTACAGAAATCAAGTGTGGTTTTGCAAATAACAATGCCGTACTACAGCTCTCTTTGGAGCCGAAAGCGTGTTTACACCTGAAATTATTCTTAGCTAATGCTTCATGCAGGCAATTTTATTCTGCACTACATCAGAAGGGGAACTAATCAAGAAAAACTGTATATGCAGACAAAATCTAAAGCAAAGCAGCAAAGTTCTGTGGAAAATCTGAAAGAGAAGCGATACCACAGAGGAGACAGAAGAACTGCAGAGCTTTGCTGTTTCAGACACTGAAGTTCATGGGTCATTTAGGTCTCTTGTTCTTATGGCAGCTCTTTTTTAATTCTCCAGCTAGTGGTCATCTGAAAAGGCAGCAACGGTGTCTAAAACTGTAGCTATAGCAATATAATGTCAGTAGGAAATCAAGCAAGCAGAAAGAAGCATAATCTCATGATCTAATTGCATATTAACACTCTGCTTCCCTCTCCCCAAAATCCACAGGTTTCCAAGTATAAATAGGATGAGGTACTACTAGCCAGTGAGATTAGCGACATTACAAATTTTCCATTTCTTTTTTAAGAAACACATGTTCTGATATAACATTTAAACTGGAGTTGAGCTCAGCAGTAATACATGTTATTTAAAAACATCACAGATTTCTGAAAGTAGCTACAAAGCAAAATCTGTTTGCAATTGCTCAGTTTTATGCACGGAGGTTTCTGCATGAGCTGGCAGATATATTTAAATTTGCTATTTATACAGCAACTTACATCCATGTTTTACAAACACGAAGGAATAAACTCTGTAACTGCCTTGTGAAACACACCACTATTTTAGAACTGACAACACTCGCACAAAGAGAGAGATAAATGCCTAAGTTCAAGACAGGCATATAGAGCATGTGTACTTTCAGAGCTGGAGCCTTGTGTATATACCTTCTTTGCATACAAAAAGTCACTTATCTTCAAATGGTCATAAGATCGGTCATGTCATATAAGCCACTGTATACAACTCAGTTCTCCATGCAGCAGTAAAATGAGCAAAGACTAAAAAGAAACCATTCAGACCAAATCAAATGCAAAAAGAAATAAGCTTTCCCGGTTTTGTGAAAACCCAACAAAAAGAAATCACAGAATCAACCAGGCTGGAAAAGGCCTTTGAGATCACCAAGTCCAACTGTTACCCCAGGACTGCCAATGAACAAGAAAATCCCTGAAACAAATCAAATAGTCAGTTCAACCTAAAAGTTTTACGTTGGGGATTTCTCTCCATGACACAGAATATGGTGGTTCAAAACCTTTTCACAATTTCAGTTCTGAGCCCATTTTTTTAAATTAGGCTTGGGTATTTTCATCTATCCTCCAGACGCTGTCTTAAGTCTACTAGATTTTCATTGGTGTAGGGAGGAGGACCCAATTCCCTTATGTCTGCAATAATCACCAGAAGTATTTGGCTGCCCCATGACCCTTTCTCAGTGAATATCCAGTGGTATTATGACTGCAGTATCTCCAGAGAAGGCCCTTCACACTGGATACTGGGACTCAGGACTGCCGAGAAAGGTGGTAAATGCACCACATCGGTTACCCTTCTGGTAGAGAGAATTGTTTCCACCTCACAGACCTCAAAGTTTTATTTTCCAGGAACCAGATTTGGGCAAATATCATCTGAACTCACAGTTTTGAGATGAATTAAGCTACTTCAGAAATAAGAAAGTGGCTGGTTGGTGCTGCACAGAGCTGTTTCTCCCTCCTTCCTTCCATTCCTTCCTGGAATAGGCTATCTCTGCAGCTACATAGATAGCCAACTACTTCAGACATGCTTAATGGGTATCACCAAATACAAAACTTGCTAGTTTTTAACAGTAAAAGTCTGGAGAAGTCCCTAGGGACTGACACAGCCATGTGTTGGGAGGTTGGAGGCAATGGGAGTGGGAAGCAGGGAACTGGGGGTTTTTGTGAAGGAAGGAGATGATGAAAAAAGAGAAGATACTGACAAATAAGGCATAACACAGATCATAGCTCTAAATTATGTATATTATACTGCAGCAACATGGAGCACTGCAGGGGACAGACACTTCATTTGTAGGTTCATTCTCATCATCTCCAGTATCATCTGAAATCTTGTGATAGCCCCACTGCTTTTCATAACCTGTTTACTTTGTACCTAATGTGCTACCAAATGCAAATATATATTGGTTTAGTTGCCGGGAGTACGTGTCTGTGTTACCTTTAAGAGCATCAGAGCTTTGTTGAGATCTGGCTTTTATCTGCAAATGTTTATGAGATCTTTGACTTCTTCCCAGATCTCAGCGTGCATCGCTTGCTGTGAAACTCCGACAAATGCTCTGCATGACTGGGGAATGCAATGCCTGGTATCTAACACCCACTACAACTAACACTGACATACAAGCCTAATTAGCCTGTTGGGTAGTCTCAGGAATTGCCTGTGTGGCCTACAGGCCACTTAGCACTAGCTTGAAACCCCCCAGTGCTTGGCAGGTGACTGTTCAGGAGTTAAGTCCGTAGGGTTCAGGCTGGCATGCAAAAGGAAGTAAAGCAGCATTGCTTAGAAGAAAGTCTCTGGAGTTAAGATGGAGGGACAAATTCTGAGAATTGCTACTTCTTCAACACAATTTCGTCTAAAATTAATTTAAAAATGCTGCGTAGTTCACATTTATTTTAAACAAACAGAGCATTTCCATCAGCACACCCTACTAATAATGTGGTTGTGGTAATAACACACCATCATGGCCTACACCAATTGTAAGACCTTGTTAGCTTTCTTGTTTATATGGCACTAAAGTCCTGCATGATTTAAGTGAGTCCCTGACCTCTCACAACCTCAATAACAGGCGCACTTTGCACTCATACATCACCTTTCATCTCGGAGTGCTTCTGACACGTGCAATTTCATTTCATCCCTGTGACACACAGGTAGGTGTGTAGGCACACTTCAAAGGAAGGGGAACTGTGCCACGGAAAGGTTACACAACTTGGCCCAAATCCCCGGGGAACAGCTGGGAATGTGAACTCTACCATTGCTTGTTCTGAATGTCCAGACAATAATACTTACCCCAAAAGTGAGCTTCACGAAGCATTAATCAAAATGTTTAAGCCCCTGCTAGGTTTGCAAATAGCATGGGCAGACAATAAGCTCACTAATACTTTTTGATACATTATTCATGACTTGTTCTTCTTTTCTGGCAACACTTAAAAACAAAACACAAACAGAAACTATTCAACTACAAGGAAAAAAAAATAAAACCAGTTTGCTTTTCAAGCAATTACTGCAAAATAATTTGGAATCCAAAACGTTTAGCCTTTACAGCTTGCCTGTTTGATCCCAACCACTACACTTTGCACAAGGTATGGCAATTTCTGTGCAGGACCAGGGCACCCGAGTGACCTCAGGAGAAGGTGGCAGCAGGACTCTGCTCGCTCGGTTTTAGTTTCCCAGGACCTGCAAGCTGCTGAACATGATGTCTGCATACGTAACAGTCATGTTGGCAAAAAAGCTGCCCAACCAACAGCTACTGACAGCAATTGAAACTAATGATCCAGGGCTGGCTATATGATAGCTAGAAAGGAAAAAAAAACCCTCCTACTGTTCCCGCTGGTAATTAAGGGACTACTGCAGACAGGGCCTGAGTTCAAAATATTGCTCCTGGCCTGGCCTTTGCCACCCTGTGAGCAGCAGAGAGAGTTACCAGCCACATTCACAAAATGTATTTAACGCTGCCTAGTGCAGATTCTGTGCTTCTGAGAAAGTTAGCGTACTAACGCACACCTCAGCTTGCCCCTCTTATAGCAATGCCAATGCAAATGTACACATACATTACGAATCAGCCCACCACAATATGTGAGTGGCTCTGAAACTGTATTAAAAGGAAAACTGATGTGGGTGGTGATGGATTTTTGAACGCACAGGGTAACAGTGGTATTATTCGTCAGTGAGTTGTTTGAGGTTGTGTCGCACGCTCCCATCTATCGCATGGGAGCAGTTTATTTATTTATTTCCAACCAAATACATACAACAACATTTTTCCACAGGAGCTGGGATTTTTAATGCCAACTCTGCTCTCCAGCAGCTGAGCTCTAAATAAAACACTTATTACTGTGAATCTCGGGTAACATGTTGAGAGCCGAATGCTCTCACCAGCAGAATGAAAGGGAGAATCTCTCTTCTGGTGGTAAGTGTTAAGCTCTTGGGATGAAAATGACTCTGTTGTGTATATTTGTGTGTGCATGCATATACCAGGAGATGAATAAATAAATGATGTGCAAACACACACATATAGACATATATTTATATGGAGAAGGAACATTCAGCCAAAATATTTGGGACTATTTTCCTGAAGGCCTTACACTAAGAAGAAAGCTTTGTAGTATTTTATTTCATAAAAGCTATGTAGTACTGTAAATAAATTGTAAGGGAAATTGGTTGCAGAAGGAAATCGTGGAAATAGATTAGAAATTGTTATATCCCTAATCTTCTGGTAATTTACCTGGTCATGCATCAGGACTACCTTTTGCAGGGGAAGGATCAGATATTTGTCTAAGAAGATTTTAAGAGGTGAACAGATGAGGTTAGCTCACCAGATTGGAGTAACTCTGTAATATAGCTTTGTCCTAAAGTGTTATTGGATTAGGGTCCAAGGGTCAACACGAGGCCCTTCACTGGCTGTAGGAGTTCTGGAAGTGACTGCAGGAGCTGAGTGTGTTAGTTACAAGGAGCACTGCTCCAGCATTTTTCACTTCCTACAAACTAAACAGAATTGCTACAGCAAGCATCTCATCTGGATCAATGGTGACAGTCACAAACTGTGTTCTACAAATATTCTCTAGCCTTACTGTAAATTTGCCTTGAAGTATCAAGAAACCTAGAGACCATCCCATACCAAGGAAATGGCAATTTCCCAATGATGTTTGCTGCTGAATAAAACTATTCCACACCTAGAGATGCCTCTCAAGGTGGAAAAAAAAAAAAAAAAAAAAGTGAGATTGTCTTTGTTTCTCACTTTTCAGTCTCAGGTACCTCATAGTATTAGGTTTTGCTTTGACCACTCTGCTTCCAAATACTCTCTCCACTCAAGATATGACAAATCAGAAGGGTTTATGATGATCTCAAGATCCTTTCCAACCCTAACTATGCTATGATTCTATGACTTACAGCATTTCTTAAACACTTCTTCCCTGGTCAAGCAAGCTCCCTTTTCTCCCTAATTGTTTTACAGTCATCTCTTACTTCTGACCTGTAGTTCTCTTGTCTCTTTTACAGTACCCAAAGCGGGTAACATTACTTCATGCAAATTTTACTTATCATTCTTAGAAATCTTCTTTATCTGCAGCATATGTTCACAGAAGGAGATATGGCAGCGTTTTCAGAGCTATCTGTTGGCACACCCCTTCTCCTACGTTGCTTCCATTCAGCCCTGTCATTAAAATTATTACAATCTTGTAGAGCAGAAAGGTGACTGGTTCAGCTAGTCAGTATATTTTCAGCCACACAAGTCCAGCAGTAATGCCCTACAAGTGTAAACAATGATTCCATGTATTATATACAGAAAAATAAAATCCCTGTCCTTTTGCCTGTAAGAGGATATCTTCAGACCTGGAGTAACTTTGTCCGTGCCTCAGTTTCCTGATTTCCATGTAGGTAAGTTGCCCACTAGGCTGGTACAAAAAGTATCTTTCCAGATTCCACTCCTGAGCTGGGATTTTCTGCAGGAGTCACCCTGCTTGCTAGATTTCTCCCTTTTCAATTAAGCACCTCCCCAGGCTTCCATCTGAGATAGGGAATAACCCCAGCTCTCCCAGAGGGCCAATCCTACGACTTGGCTATCAAATAAAACACATTATTTGAGATATTTTGTCCCTAATGCCATCAAAGTTGCTTAGGTAAGTGCTTTCATCTATCATCCACATGTTAATATCCCTCTCATGTCACTGGTACCCAGCCAGCTAGAAGGCCCCCCACTTACAAAACTGTAACCTCCTGCTTGCTCATTTTTTAAATCTTGGTCCAGAGCACACTGAAGCCAGGGGGATGTTTTTTATGAGCTAACATGGACTTTCGCATCAAGCTGACCTTGTACAAAGCAGACATCATACATATACCTGTCATATTCAGTTTGCTGAGTGAAGTGCTTTCAATTTAAATTCTGTTACATGTTATTAACATGGCACAGTTATTAGCATTTAAATCACCTTCTCCCTTGTCATTTCTATCTTTAGTTTTACCTCCCCCTCACTCCCGAGTATGATTTATAGAAGACTTAGTAGGAAAGTACACAGTTGTTAGACAAGGATAGAATTGCATTTTTTAGTATCATGGCTTATTTAAATTTAAAGGACTATGAAGCAAAATGAGATTAACACAGCCCTGACAAACATATGATTAATGTTAGCTATTTTTTCCCACTGTAATATTTTTCCTTTCACTTTCTTCTTTAAAAATGGGAGGAAGTACTGCTAATTTTCTAGTACCTTTGCTCAAGGAGCATGGGAGCAAGTGCCTAGTCTGCTTAGAAAACAAAAGCTTCTCAGAAAAACCAAGTGACTTAAGACAAGGATAAAAGCTATTTGAGATATGATACTTACTGTGGCTGCCCAGCTTAGCACTCGTAAGTATTAGAGTATACTGTCCTACTAAAAATGTAACGATAGGCCCTCTCCAGTGCAGCCTGACACAAGACAGGGGCCTTACCTGTCATAAATACCGAAACAAGAGAACAGAGATTTCCCCATACCACGGTGCTGTGGCAAACAAGCCTCTGCCTGTAAAGCTTGGGCAAAGGAGGAGTGGGTATGTCAAGCACAAAACATGTTTTCGGTGCAAATGCAGCAAGCGGGGATGAGGACGATGAAGCAGGAGGGCTGCATGTAAAGGGGGTCTGATAGTAAGTCAGGGTACAGTGGGATATTTCCTTGTCTCCTTGGCAGGGGACAGCCTTAGATCACCAACACCGCTAGAGAATTTCAGCAGGGCTGAAGTGCACAGATCTGTTCAGGGGTGAAGTACGGTGGCAGCAGCTCCCTTTGCTGCGCCCCGATCCTTCCAGGCTTCTGCCCTGTGCCCATCACCGCGGACTCCAGGCTCACAGCACACCAGCGGAGGAAGGAGCTCAGCCAGAGCCTCACCTGTCCGGAGCCCCGCCGGGAAGCCGCTCCCTCACCGAAGGGGATGCGGAGCGGCTGCCGCCCTCCTCCCGGGATGCCGCGGCGGGGGCTGCCGGTGGCGGAGCGGGGACGGACAAGCCGCTGCGGCACCGGCACCGGCAGCGCGGGGCGGGGCGGGGGGAGCGCGGTGCCCCTCGGTTCCCCCCCATCCTCCTCCAGCACGCCGGTCCCCGGGCTGCGCGGCGCTGCGCTAGGGGCTGCCTGCACCTGAGCTGCCGTGGGAGCGCGGGGCATAAACCAGAACTAGCCCCGGCGAACGCATGATGTAATTTCAGATTATATAATCCTGAAACACAAGGGGGGAAAAAACCCCAAACCAAATGAGCAGCCAACCACCCAGACCCGCCGGCCCTCCCGTGCACCGGGCGGGGGTGCGGGCAGTCCGGGAGCTCAGCCGCGATGCGCCGCGGGAGGACGGCGGGGCCCGGCCCGCCACAGCCCGGCTCTCCTTCCCTACCCTCCCTGGCGGAGGCGCCGAGCCCGGCTGGCCCGGCCCTTGCGGAAGGGCGGGCGGGTGAGTGAGTGAGGGTGTCCCCGGGGGAGGCGCTGCCTTACCTGCTCCCCGAAGTCGATGGCGATGTTGGTGATGCCGAGAGGGACGAGGAACCGGATCAGGGGCCAGTAGTTAGTGAGCGCTGGAAATTTCACCATAGTCCCAGCTGCGCGGTGACCCCCAGCGCATCTGCCGCGGCAGGAGACGGCGCGGGAGGACGGCGGGGGGGGGGAAGGATGAAAGGGCAAAGGAGGAGGGTGCGTGCGTGTCCCTGTGCGTGTGTGCGAGCGGGGGGGCACAGGGAGGAATAAGGGCGAGGGAGAGGCGCAGCAGAGCCCCCAAAAATAAAGCCGCCGGGGTAGCGGGCGGGGGCCGGTCCCTCCCTGCCCGGCGCGGCTCGGCTCGGCCCTGGCAGATGCTGTCTGGGCGGCGGGGCGCGTTGTGCGGCCGCCTTAGCAGGAGACCCGAGAGATCAAGTCCATCCCCGCCGCCCTCCTCCCACACAACAATGATCCGCCGCCGCTGCCGCCGCCGCCGCTGCCGGAAAAAAAAGGAGGAGGGACACCGCCGCCAGCCACTCGTGCGGGCAGCGCTGCCATCCTCGGGGCGCGGGGGCCAGGGGAAGGGCCGGGCCGGGCCGGAGCCTCCCCCCGCCTGACGCTCGCCGGCGGCGGGGCGACGGCCGCGGCGCCACGCAGGAAAACGCCGCCCTCCTCCCGGCTGCCGCCGCCGCCGCCGCCGCGGGAACGCTGCAGGCCGCGGTGCCGCGGTGCGGGTCGGGCCGCCGCGTTGGAAGTCCGTGTGCGGGCCGGCGATGCGCGGTGCGGGGCCCAGGCGCTGGTCGCCGCTCCCCAGCGCGGGCTGCCGGAGCACGTGGGTTTGACACACGCTCGGCACACGGGCCGGCTGCCGGCGGCGGGGGAAAGAGCGGCACCGAGCGGCTCCTCCTGGCGCCCGAGCGGCCGCGCTGCGCCCCCCGCCCGCGGCGGCGGCGGCGGCCGGGCCGGGCACCTGCCGACACACACACACCGCCCCGGTGGGTCCCGCTGGGCGCAGTGAAGGACCCCCGTCTGAGCGACCCTCCCCGCGCTTATGCGGCCCAGGGCGGGGGACGGCCTTTCCTGTGGTGGGCATCGGGCCTCGCTGTAAGGCGCTTGAGGAGCTACGGGACAGGTGGGGATCCTCAACAAGGCGTTAAGCAGAATATCTGAGCCACGGCTTTTCTTCTAGAATCATAGAACCATAGGCTGGTTTGGGTTGAAAGGGACCTTAAAGCTTATCCAGTTCCAATCCCCTGCCACGGGCAGGGACACCTTCCACTAGACCAGGTTGCTCCAAGCCCCGTCCAGCCTGGCCTTGGACACTGCCGGGGATGGGGCAGCCACAGCTTCTCTGGGCAACCTGTGCCAGTGCCTCACCACCCTCACAGGAAAGAACTTCCTCCTTATATCGAACCTAAATCTCCCATGATTTTTTTCTTCCTAATATTTTTCCTAATTTTTTTTTAATAATTTATTCTGGTCAAACACCTGAAATAAACAAATGGTGGACATTTGGCCATGCAGCATCGTTGTTTTTCAAAGTCTCTGCCTGAGTCCTGGACGAAGGATTGTGTTTGTGGCCCCAAGGCAGCTTCCAGGAGGGTCCGGCCTGGCTGGGCACACAGATTGCATTCTGACCCACAGCCTTGACAAACTGCGAGGCCCTTGTCAGTTTAAGGGGTGGGGAAAAGAAGAGAAACCAACCCATCCCCCTTCTGAACATGTTGTGTAAGTTTCTCAACATTTTCAAACTCGCTGAGGGGTATCTCAAGGGTTTCATTGTAATTGAGTTTCTCTGGGGCATTTAGGTTTGTGTTGCCACCTTGCCACCTTCAGGGAAGATTGCCAAATATTTCAGGAAGGTGGAAGCCCCATGGGAAGTCAGATACCTGTATCTGATCCTCAGAGGGGCAGTGGCCAGCAGAAGAGTAGTGGAAAGCCTGCCTTACCCAAAGACTCCCGTACTGAAATATTCCTGTGACCAAGAGCCGTTCCACATAGTTTGGAGAGTCAACAGGAGGTGAGCTCTGAAAAGCCCTGATGGGCAGGTGACAGACTGTGGGGTAGGAGTGCAAGAGCCCCGGCTCCCAAAGTGACTCAACAGTCAGCCCCAGCTGTTGCTGGAGGTGTTTTTCCCTCTGCAGCTGGAGTTTTTCTCGTTTAGCAGCCCTTAAGCTGGCACAGCCTTCCTTGTGGGTGTACGGGAGCAAACTCAGTTACGAGAGTGTAAACTTGCCTTCATCCTATTGATCACTTAAAATGCCACGGGCATGGTGTCCTGGGGAGCAGTGCAAGCAGGAGAGGACAATAAACTGGGAGGAGGGAAGCAGGATTTGTTTCTGATTGCCTTAGTGCATCTTTGAATTAACAGCACCAAATCTTCATCACCCTAAGTAAGATCTAATCATCTCCAGATGGACCAGTGGTTGGTCCATCAGACAACTTCAAACCACATCCACGGTGGGGAACATTCGGTCTCCAACCAACCAGACTAAAGTTGGACTGAAGTAGAAACTCTCATGTAGGTGCAGGGGCCTTACACCAACTGCCTTGTTTTACTTGTTTGCTTTCCCTGAGCTGAATTACCAGCTGATTTAAACATCTCATGTGTGTATGCTTACGTGGAAGTTGCAGAAGATCTACAATGTGTAAGTTGTAGAAGAAGTATGTAGAAGATCTGTGTAGAACATTCTTTTGGAGCAAGTCTCATGGCTTTTGAAGACAAAGCTGGCTATATTTCAAAGCCATTTAATTCAATATTAAATTCTGTTTTCCGGAGGCTGTATTTGGTTTTAGATAACTGTACTGCCGGTAACTTTTCTTTCCGATAGGACTAGATTTCACTGGGAGTGAGGTCATTCCACATTGCCATGGATCTGAGAACAACTTGTAGCTGAAATTATGGAAGAATATTGTTTACAACTCCGTGTTTTTGCATATTTTCTTGCCAAGGTGTCCCTATTTTGTTTCAGTTTAGAGGGATCTTTTTTTTTTTTTAAAGGAAAGAAACCTTTAGTGCCATTCTTGAGTCAGAGAAAAGTAAAAGGGAAGCCCCAAAGCCACTTGTAAATACATGATTTTAACTTGCCATGTGAAATTCTCAGGTGAGTTGATGTTTGAGGACTACCCTTCCTGGCGAAAACAAGCCACAACAAAATTAAACTTCCTGAATCAAAACATTTGGACACTAAGTGTGTGGCTCACAGTGCTAACTATAAATCATACATAGTGATTAATTACTTTGTCACAAAGTTATGTTCAGTCCTGGAAATACTGATACATGGGAGTAGTTTAATGGAGTGTAAGGGAGGCATATCCAGTTGGGAGTTTGTTGTGTGTTCATAAGGTAGTTGATACTTTTCAACTCCAGTAGATAATGAATCAGGCCTCTAACATCTGTAATTAATTTCCATCTGATGGGTCACTTGAGAGCTCTGATGAACTTTTTATCTTCCTGCTGCCCGAAGCAATAGTACAGTTTTATTTTAAGAGTAGCTTACATTTCACCTCCTAACATGTACTGGAATGTCACATGGGCACATGTTAACCTAACTGATGTATAATAAAATCATTAAACTTATTTAATAAATTCTTAGGCTACGGTTTAGGTTTGTCTGTCTGCTTCCCATTCATGTCTTCTGTTTATGGGATGAATGTGGTTCTTGTGTGCTTCTCTTTCAGCCAGGTCATGTTTGCTCCTCGAATTCATTACAGAAACAAAATTGTGTTTGGAACCAAAGAACAAGAATGGTTTCTCACATCTTGAAGTCAGTAGTTTGCTCAGCTGATGAGCTGAGGAAATAGGTCATTTTAGCTGTCTTGGGCAAAAAGCAGTGATTAGTAATCATTTCCTTTCTAGCATATTTTCTGTTACGCTACATTTCTTACTCATATACCAAACACTGTCTGTTTGTTTAGAGGAATAAAAAAGACACAGAATGGACAGCAGGAAATAATTAGCCATGATCTCTTTGCTTTTGAAAGAAAAATTGTCTGGTCCAGGAGTATCTAGAATGGAGGCTTCTCACTGGAGAAGTCCCATATGAATCAAGTACAGTGCAGTAATGTGTTACAGTATAAATGATGAAACGTATCAGAAGACTCCCTCGTGCCTGGTGACAAAATGTGCCTGTGATTGCTGCTTAAGCAACAGAGTCAAAAGTCCAAAGGTGTTCCCAGTAGCAGATCATTATCAGGGCAGTGCATGTTAGCTTTACTCATGCAGTCAGAAATCCAACACATGGATCCGCACATGAGCTTTAAGACTTTAACATGTGTTAGAGTCCCGGTCCTTTCCTGAACTTAAAAGGGGTCCCTCACCACAACTACATGATGAGAATCTTGAGAGGACCCTGCTGTGCTATTGCCTGGATTCAGAAAGATGCCTCTGTTTCCTTATTGAGGCTACTGCTAATTACCTACTAGAGAAAACAGGTCTTGGTTGGTTGTGGTTGGGTTTTTTTTGTTTGGGTTTTGTTGGGTTTTTTTCCCCTTAAATCTCTGTGCTTGGTCTTTCCATCCCCAGTTGGCAATTCAGCTGTCACCCGTGGCTTTTGGAGCTACTGGCTCTCTTCCAAATCTTGTTTTCTACCTAGGATTTTTTTTTTTTTTTCTGATAGTCTAGTGCTTCTGGGAAGCACTCTCAGTCTTGTGGTTAACAAAATTTGTGAGCCAGTCATTCCAAAAGAGGACAGGTGAACTGGATCTCCCAGCCTACAGAATGGCCAAGGATTCTGGTCTCTGAATGGTGTTGGGCTGGGAGGGAAAAGGTGATGACTGTCTTTCCCTGTCTGTTGCCTGACAAAGTGGAAAGACATCTCCACAGTCGTATTTGGCTTCTATAGCAGCCTTCTAGTACCTAAAAGGGGCCTACAAAACAGCTGGAGAGGGACTTTTTACAAGGACATGTAGTGATAGGGCAAGGGGCAATGGCCTTAAACTGACAGAGGGGAGATTTAGATAAGATATTAGGATGAAATTCTTTACTGTGAGGGTGGTGAGGCACTGGAACAGGTTGCCCAAAGAAGCTGTGGCTGCCCCATCCCTGGTAATGTTCAAGGCCAGGCTGGATGAGGCTCTGAGCAACCTGGTCTAGTGGAAGTTGTCCCTGTCCATGGCAGGGGGTTAGAACTAGGTGATCTTTAAAGTCCCTTCCAATCCTAACTGTTGTATGGTTCTATGACTCTATCTTGAGTTATTCCTCCCCCTGCAACAGCTGCCTCTTGCAGACATAATTTTTAATTTGGAACTGAGTCTGATGCATATTTCCACCTCCTTATACAACAACAATTAAACCAATAAGATTGTAATTTTAAAATGCTGTCAAACTGTGACTGAATGTTGCTGCAGAAATGCTCAGAATGTGGGTCTTGTGCACTTAGAGGAAAAATACTAATTCTGATTTGGTATTGAGAAATAAAAAACAAAAATCATCTACCCACTATTTTCTTTTTAGGGGACTGGCCCGCCACAAAGCTCAGTATTAAGGAATTGTTGTGGCCCAGCTGAAGGTCCCCTTCTTGAACTGGGTCCCCAGTTCCGCAGAAAGCCTGTTTCTAGGAAAAATGTACGCCTGGGCTCTTCTTTTCCTGCAGGGCAAAGGACAGCTGTATGCACGTTTTCTCTTCCTAGGTGAAAACTAAGCCTATGCCATTGTAATCACTGTGAGCTGTGCAGAAAGCCTTCATCTCAAAGGATTCGTGAAACTCTCCTTGTCTTACTCCTCATGCGTCATCCTTAGGATCAGGAGGCACTGTTCTTGGGCTGTGTGCCTAGGCTAGTGCAGTTCATAACTGGAAAGAGTACAGAAATGCTGTGGGAAATGTCTATATAAGATTTTATTCTGTGAATGGCTAGAGTTGAATTGAAAGATCAGAAAACAGCCAAAGGAATTGACGTTGTCAGTCAGACAAGTATCCAACTAATCCAATCCCAATTTAGCTGCAGCTCTGTGTGAAGAATAAAAATGGTCTTTACGTTCAACCTATGCCCCCTCCTAAGGCCAGTCTGCTCCGGCTGCAGCTGGCTTGTCAAGTTAGATGATAAAAATGATGCCCCTGCAGGAAGCCCATGTCTTTTTTTTTCGGCTGGCACAAGTGAACTGGCAGCTTCAGGCAAAACTGTTTCCTGGCTGATGAAAAAGGAGAAGCTTCCTATTAATGCTTAACAGACCAAGAGAAAAAAAAGGTCATGTTTCAGTGGCACAAGGAGACCTGGGTCACTCAGAAGTGCCTGACTCATTTTTCAGGTGAGAATCAAAGCACTGTCTCTAGTGACCTGCATCAGGGGACCAGTCCAGAAGATGCCTTCTATCACAGGGCATCCAGAGTCTTGGCCCTTTCCCAAGGGCTGCACTTTTGTGTCTGCACAGCAGTGTCTGCTCCACTGCTCACTCAAGCTCACAGACTGGAGTAATCCCAGCTGTATGGTGATTTGTGGTTCTGTACATATTTGTCTTTTGGGCTTGTGTTCCAAGTCTAAAACTATCTTCTTCCAAGGCAATGTGGGGCATGTGACTCCAAGACGAGGAAGCTGATGGGAGCAGCTGGTCTCAAGCTGTGAGCTGCAGGTGGGGAAACATGGTGATGCTCAACTGCAACTCCACTCATTAAGGCAACACTGTGCAGATTAATCCCAACAACTCTTGCCTTGGTGTTGTAGTTGCATGAATGTGAATACCGCATTGCAGGAGGCTAACTGGACCAGGCTCTGCCTGAGTAAAAGATTTCTCGCTTTCAAGTTCTTGTCCTGTGGTAGCTGGGATCCTGAAGAAGGGACTTCAGTGCTTATGATCCTTATATGCTACAGAGAGGCTCGTATTATCCTCACATAAGGCCTGAGGCTCCAGCATTGTTTTGTGATCAGAGGGATGGAAACTTTCTCATCATCAAAGCAAGCATATACAAATGTTGTGTTCCCTCAGCATGGGAGAAATTTAGTCTTTAACATAGGAGGTTTTTTGTCTTGTCTGTAGGGTTTACCCCCCGTAATTTCTAAATTATGGATTATTTAATGATTATAATATGTGTTCAAACATCTTGATAGAAATATAATAATTTAAAATGTTTTCCAGAGCTTATTCCTGGTTAATGAATTAAAATTTATTTATATCCTCAATAAGCTTTGATTTGCGTGGAATTTAGAATCCTTTTTTTTATGTACATTTGGCATCTTTACTCCAAGCATTAGGACATACTAGGACTTTCTGCAGCCTGGTTGCTTCTCACTAAAACATCTACATGTAACATCGCTTGCTGTCCTGTATACAAAAAGTGATAAGCACACAACCTTACCAATAATGTAGAGTTGCAAAGGTTAATCTTTATGGCTTTGGGTATCATTAAAACGATAATTAATATTTGACTTTAGCTGTCTGTGAGATTATTGGTGTAGTTGAACACCATTTGACTAAAACTTGTAGGAGGTGTTGGTGAATTTGTGTTCCAAACTCTCCTATTCTATGTCCTTTTATGATTTGAGCTTAGTAATTGGATTAATTGTTGAGAATATGTGTAAATGTTTCAGAGATATGCATTTATGAGCTTGCAATACTTCATCCTCTCCAGTTTTCTTTAGAATGGGGTCAGTCTATCCTAAGTATGTGTCTTGGCAAGTATGGCTTTTGTATTATTGTAGCCATCATAAAAATAACCTCTTTACAGAACCCACGGTAATGAGTAATCTAACATATTTGTGAAAATATAGTAACTTACAAATGCATAAGCATTATTTATTATGGCTTATATGAGTGAAAATGCTACAGCATACGCCTACTAAAGCCAATATACCTAGTACTAAGTTTTATCTTTAAAATGTACAGTGCTCTCTTTGACATCTTAAGACACTCCTCCTGTCTGACCATCTAACTATAATATTTGATAAAATTTGCTTATTTTAGAGAAATGAGATTTTGTTCCTAACTTCTTTTTACCCACTGGGAGCTTTTATGAAATATTTGCTTTTTGGAATGAGCATTCTATACTTTTATGATAAGGATGTTATTCAAGAGGGTACAAGGCAACCAATTTATGAAACTATACAAAATCACTTTTCAACAATTTCATTGCCCTTGATGCCTGTCAGACCCTAAAGTGCTTTAGAAATATGAAATGTTCTTGTGATAGATGCTGCAATATCAGAAGTACCAAGGGCAAGAAAAGTTCCTATTTTACAGATGGGAAAAACTGAGGGAAGCAAATGGCCTGTGTAGGTTAGGCAGAGGGACATGTATCCCAGACCTGTAACAGACCCCTTTGTATCTTCTGATTTGTTCAAGTTTTTTTGCTGAACCTATATGAAAAACAAACCCAAAAAGAATTGGTTCACAGGCAGGGAGTCTATTCTGTCAAGTTAGTTTATAAATATCTAGAGAACAAGCAGAAGTTTAAAGCCAAGTATAGTCTGTTATTTGCGTGTGGATAATGTCCTTATCCAAGGTCTCAGACATCTATCGTTCTTTAATAGATGAAGCTGTATCATAGTCCTCTCTTACAGAGAGTTGAAAGAAGAAAAAAAGAACCATCTTCATCTGAAAGTTCAAAATATTTCTTTCAAGGCCTAGATATGTTGGATTGTTAAAAAAAAAAAGAAAAAGGAAAAGAAGCCTGTATAATTGATAGAAGAATGGAAGCTGCACTCAAAACCTTATTAGTATCTTACATGACTTTCCAAAATGCTTACCCCTGAGAAATGGATTGGCTCTTGATCATATCTCTCTGTCCCTGCAAGATGTTCATCTCTTCTAATAATGGAAGGGTAGACACTGGATAACTACAGGAAGTCTCTTCAATTTTCATTCCATGGTTAGAGAGACAAAGTCAATATTGGCCTATCCAAATGAAGGCAGTTGGTGGATTGATGCAAAATAAATGGTAAAAATCTAAAAGGAATTCCACTCCAACAATACAAAATTTTCTCTATTTATACTATTTATAACTACTCCAAAAGGCAGCATGGTCAGGTCCTCTGGAAAAAGGAAGTAGTGATGGAAAGATGAAAGAGACTTCAATTTGCATGACACTTTAATATTGGAATTGCCTAGCAGCTGATAAATTTCATCAGAATATCTCTCGGTGATAAATGATGTTGTTTTGATCGAATGCATTTCCACATATAAGGATGAGTTTGATATTTAAAAACGCCTCAAGTACTTTCTTGCACTTATGTTCAAATCTGCTACGAGAGCACCTGTAAACCTGTTAAAGGAATGTAGAAGTTTCCTTTTTATTTCACAAAGGATGCTGAATGACACAACTATTGGCATTTTTCCCAAAATTTTTGCTGTAATTGTTTTCTGTACTTTAAAAACAGCATTATGAAGGGACAGAAGAGACTAGCACAGTACTGGCTGTCATTTGCGTGTGGATGTGAAATATCTTAGGTGAGTGTCATATATCTCAGCTGGCAACTAGGTTCCACGGAGCTGCTCTGTCACTTCCCCCCCAGCCCAGTGGGATGGGAAGAGGAATTGGAAAAAAAGGTAAAAACCCATGGGTTGAACAGTTTAGTAATTGAAATAAAGTAAAATAGAATAACAATAGTAATAATAACAGGAAATAAAGAGAGAGAGAGAGGAATAAAACAAACACCGCCTCCTCCCCCCCCCCAAGTGATGCACAATAAAATTGCTCACCACCTGCTGACCAATACCCAACCTGACTCAAGCAGCGATTGGTCCCTTCCAGGTAACTCCCCCCAGTTTATACACTGGGCATGATGTGCTGTGGTATGGAATACCCCTTTGGCCAGTTTGGGTCAGGTGTCCTGTCTCTGCTTCCTCCTGGCTTCTTGTGCCCCTCCTCACTGACAGAGCATGAGAGACTGAAAAGTCCTTGATCAGGGTAAAAGTGCTACTTAGCAGCAACTGAAACATCGGTGTGTTATCAGCATTGTTCTCAGACTAAAGCCAAAACACAGCACTGCACCAGCTATGAGGAATAAAAATAACTCTATCCCAGCTGAAAGCAGGACAGTGGGATTTTCTCAAAATCTCTTCTCTTTCTCTTCTGGAGATTTCATTAACAGGATTCACATTCTTCCTAGGACATGGAAAACTGAATGTTTTCACTTAGGTTATCAAACTTCTCAAATGCGTGCTTATTCTTTGGGTGCAGTGCAATCAGTTTGCTAATCCACTCAGACTCCAAACTTATTGCCTAAAACAGGTTGTATTTATATCTGAATATAGTCAAACAATTGTTTCTTGCATGCTGGTGGAATGAGACTCTTATTAGCTGAACCACATTGTGCTAAGTCTAAAAAAAGAACACTATGGCATAGTCTTTTCTGCCTATGGGAATTTGGATTAACATGTTACTATCTTAAACCGCAAGAAAGATCTGTCGTATCCAATAGAATAAAATGGAATTGATCTACTCAGTTACTAACGAAAGTAAAAATTGTATGCTGAACGGATTTCTTACCAAAACTGTCTAACAAGTGTGTTGTCTCAGTTGGTGATGAACCACAAGGAATTTGGTGTAGACAAGCTCCAGACCCACCAATATATTTAAGTAATTGATCGCCACATTTTCCTTACCTTTTTAGAAAAGAGCCTTCCAGCAATAAATTAATACTTTGAGAAGAACTGCATTAGACCTGGGGCAAACTGTGAACAAAGACTGATTTGATGAATAAAATCTCATAGCAGTAATCAATCTTCCTCACATCCAAAACACATCACAGTCGCTGTTTGAAGTACGACAATATGACACAAACCCTGTGAACCAGAGCTCCTCCAAACAGAATTAACAAGTTTGAGCTGCCAAGGCCTGGTCTAGAAGAGCGTAGTTCAAGTTGCCCTAGTCCTGGGGGTATGAGGGAGGAAGAAAGAGATGGAGACCTGTCATCCTGTTTTGGTCATGCACTGCTCTTTCTCGTATCTCAGCATCTTTTAGCAGACTGGACAGTGCCTTCACCTGTGAAAGTGAAGCACAGATTTTTCTCCATCCTCCATCCAGCAGCCACGCTATGGATTGGTGGGAAAAGTGGGTGAAAGAAGGTAATGGAGAAACCACATATGTCAGGGTGGGCTTGGTGTGTTAGGGAAACCCATGTTGTTATGGAAGGGTGCTGAGGGTAGCCCTCTCTTGCAGCTTGGCAGCTGCATCAAGTTGGCCAGATGCATCCCACCCTCTGGGTGCAGGGGAATGGGGATCTGCTAGAAGTGGCAGATTGATGAGGGAGTCAAACAAAGCAAGCCTCACACTTGGAGCAGAGCTTCTTGGGTCAGTGGCAATGACAGCAGAGGGCTCACCTCATGTTTTGCTGTGCAGGTGGAGCTCAGTGGTGAAAGCGGCCTGTGCTGTGCTTCCTTGCTTCTGCTTTTATCAGTGTTTATTGGTGTAGTGGCCTGTGAATTTATAGCATGACACCAGGGTAAATCTTTGATTTTCTCCAAAGGCTCTGTCCTTTACTGGATGTAATGGCGTTGCCTCTCAGGGCCTGGGAGCTGAACCTGAGAAAGTGGTGAGGCTTAACGCCTGCAACCTGGCAGGTCAGGGAAGCAGAAGCATCTCACAGCGAGGCAGGGAAAGATAATAATTTGTGGGCATCTGTCCAAGAACATGTGAAAGCACCTGCAGTGGGTCAGGCTTGCTTTGGTGGGGGGTAATGGTGCTGTTTAAGATCAGCTCAGCTAAGAAGAATAGATGTAAATTTGCTGAAGGAAGTTGTGATGCTTGCTTGTAGTCTGCAGTTAAAAATGGTGGAGTTTTGTTGGTCGTGGGAAGGTTTTTTTTCCCTTGTTGGAGGACAGGAAAAGACTGCATGTAAAAGGTTACCTGTCTTGAAATACAGATTGTGTGAGGATATCAGCCCTCAGGCTCTTGCTGAAAGAGTTGTACTGCACTGCAGTGGTTGCTGTAACAAACAGCCAGCAGTGAATGCAGTTAGCAAGGGTATCTGTTGATCTGTACAGGCAGCAGATATTTCAGGCACTATGGTTTAGTGCCTGAATGGTAGGGAGGCCTCTCTTCCCCAATGGATTGGACCATGCAGTCCTCAAAATCAAATATCCATGAAAGGCAACAGATTTACCTCCCCTTCACTGCAGATCAGCATGGTCCCACCAGACAGGGGAATACCTTTCTAGCTACTCACTGTGGATGGTGGCAGACTAAGTCAGGACATTTACCAATGTACTCTGAAGGATGTCAGTCTCATCTGCTGTTATTTTTTCATTTTTTCCCAAGTTTGTGTTTTCCCAATAAAGTCTGGTTTTCTAGCAAGTAGGAAGCTATTTCTCATTTTTTAATAAAATGTGGTTTATCAGATGCTCTTATGATCCCCAGATGCTTAACTGCTGATCCTTGGAGAACTTGGAAGATTTTCCAAGACTTTTTCTCCTCTGGCAAAAATTAATTGAAGGCAGTCAGATGCTTGAAGAGTGTCAGGCAAGGACAAATGGATGCACTGCCAAACAGCAGAGTGGCAGACTGCCTCATGTGCTTAGGAACACTTGTTCATGCTAAATATGATCAGTAACAACTATGCCTTGAGCCTGAAAGATTTTTGTTCAATGAAATGAAAATAAATAGATAAACGAAGTGTCTATTGTTTTTAATTTTTCTCAGATATTTGATGTGTACCTATTAACTTCTGCAAATGCCATTGGAAAACTTAAGTTAGGTTTTTATAAAGGCGTAATGGATCTCTATGACTTATTAGTGCAGATAAGAAGCACATAGGAAAAAACCCCATGAACATTGGTTGGTTGACATGAAGCCCTGGGAATACAAAGTTAGAATCAGTGCTGCTTGCCTAAGGATTAATCTCCCTGTTAAGCTTAAGCACTCTTTGATTCACAGCATGCCAACTGCCCAAACAATTTGTTTTAATTCAAGCCTTTGGTAGTGGAAGATGTTACATATACTGAGATGTAATTTGCCAGCCCCAGGTTCCTGCCATGTGATCTTCGAGCTCTGGGCTGAACTCCTGGGGGTTTAAATATCCTCTGGGCAAAGTGACAAGGTTCATTACGTGCACTAGACTGAAACTGCATGAATAAAGCACAGTCTTTACTGTTGTAGAGTGCTGTGCTTATGTATTTTGACAAATTTAGTTGAATCTTAATTATTTATATAGCTCCAGAATGTAAAGTGATTCGGTTTTGCAAAAATAATTGCTTTTGTAGCGTGAGAGTGAACACATCATTGTGCTGCTAGGGAGTCATTATGCTATCAAAGGACAAATTAGGACCTGTCACCAACAAGCCAGCAATTGCCCCTTGTTTCCGCTGGGTGGTATTTTAGTTTTAAAACTCAAGTTGTAGCATAGAAAAATCACCCTTTTAATCTCATTTCATCATGCATTTTTGCAATGCGTGCGACATTTTAATTATTCACTTAATAGGTACCATGTTTCAGTCATTTCCGTGTGTGTGAATGAGCAGGAGTTGAAGAAAGCAATACAGTGCTATGGGATTCCTCTATCTCTGTGTGTTAGTGTCCCGCTGCTAGTGGGTTCTGTGGCATTAGTGGGTGTCAAGATGAGCTTAGTGAGTGTTTCTTCTGGTGCTTTTTTGCATAGGTTTGCTAGGCTTTGAGTGTTTCTCCTGGGAATGAAAATAAGGACTAAATTGGGCAAGGAGTGTTCTGCGCTATCAAAGAGCAGTTCCTTATTATGTTTGATAACTTTCATGTGACAGACAAATCCCTCTGGTAGCTTTGTGCCAAGCTTCTATGTTCATGAGAAGCAGTTATGTGCAATGTTAAATTTGGGGCTGATCACTGGCTCATAGTGGTTAGATGCCCAGAATCTGCTTTCGCTTCTGGCTGATGATGCGTTTCAGTGTAGGCTAGTTTAGCTATAGAGAGGAGAATCCATACTTATGAAGCTTTGGTATGTGTGTGTGTGTATAGGCACTTCTCAGACAGACTTATGCTTGATTACAGAACTTGCCTTTAACTTTCATTATTTTATTTAGCTTTCTGAATGATTTATCCTGAACTCTCTATGTACAGAACACATTATCACTGAGGTCATTAGAGATACAGGTGTGCAAGTGCCCTGAAGAGGCAGAGCTGAGGTACGTTTTCTGAGTTTTTGCTTCTTTCTGAGCCCCCCTTCCCATCCTAACTAAATCTTTCTTCAGAAATTGATCTTATTTTGTTATTCTGTCAAGCACCACTTTTGTAAAAAATAACATGTATTTAAGATTTCCTTTTCAAGAGCAAATCAGTTGAAGTCGATAAGCAGTTCTCTATTATCTGACATCAGATTCTTGGTTTGAGTACAGAAATGTTTATTAATATGTACCAAACCACTCCATCTGATGGGATTCTCACTTCTTCCAGATGTGGATGCAGAGGTGGTTAGGTCATTCAGGGATGCCAGGTTTCATGGAAGAGTCTTTACTAATGTGAAACTTGACTAAACTTTTTGGTATGTTCTTCAATAGGTCTGGTTCTTCCAGTCCTATCACAATTAATTGAACAAATCTTGATGCTTCTTCCTAACATTTCATTATCCCTCATGCACATCTGGACATCTCTGGAATGCTGCAGTAAACAAACAAACACCAGGATATTTTATTTTTATTATTACATATGTATTGAATTTAATTCCTTCTGGTAATTCTGGTACTTAAGCAATAGCACAGATTAACTGTAGTTTCTGTTCAACTGTTGAACAACAAAATACATATAAAGATGTTTACAAGTTTTTCCCTGAGGGATGCTTTTGCTTTGTTAACATTATGTTAAGGTTTGATTCTGCTGTGATCAGCAGTTACCTTGATTGATATTTACAAGCATAACAAAGTACAAACTATTTTAAAATTAACTTCTCTTTTTCATTATTAAATTTGTCTCACGTCTAGGAAAAACTTAATTTGTTGAAGGATAAATACATTTCTAGTTCAGTTTGCTAATGTAGCATATGGGAAATTCTGTGAGAGCTGTTCTTGATAGTAATCTTCCAATTTTGGTTACAGCCCTGGCTATTACTGGAGGCTTGACCTCTTGTGGCTGTCTGGACCAAAGATGGTAATCTTCCCAGGATATGGGTGAACACAAGAGGTGTCATCTTTCTAGTTCATGAAATTGTTCATTCATCCAGCAAACTCCATGGGCTGTTAAAACTGCCATGAGGACACTTGACCTGGAGTTGTCCTTCAAGTGCTGAAGCTCTTCCAAAATTTTCTTCCATCTAGTTGTTGCTGGCAAAGTCTCAGAAAGCACTGCATTTTTCAGCCACTTCTGCAGTAAAGCAGACAATACCTTTTGTTTAGAGGTAGTGGGGTGCAGTGGATGGGACGCAGTGGTGCTCGCCCAAGGCAGGGTCCTCTCTAGTTTCTGAAAATGAAGGTCCTTCTTCGTGGTCACAAAAGTGGCCCCCAAAACTGATGGGTCCTAGCACAAGGACTGTCTTGTTGACGCTGCTGTATCAAAGGTAAATAATCTGAGATTTGCTAGTTGCTGAAAATGCTTTATGAGTATCAGTTAATTGAACAGAGATTTAAATATGATGCTAATTTTTAATCTGTTGGAGATCAATTGTAATCCATCCTGTTTACACTTCCACAGCCTAAGCAGGAACAGTTCTTATTAATCAATACGCCGATTTGCTATTTTACCACAGAGGGAAGCAAGGATTTGCTGCCTGCATGCTTTATGCTGGGACTCTATGAGCCTGTATCAAAAGGAGTCTTGGAACTAGAGTAGCCTTGCAGTTAAGCAGATAAACAGTGATTTCTTTTCTTCAATCTGGCAGCAAGTGTCTGTAACTGACTCTGTGCTTTGCAAGATGATACTTCATCGAACAAATGCACTGTCAAAGTTAATTACTTACATTTTATTTTGCAATTCACCTCCATGATGACATTCTGCCAGTAGTTAAAAGTGCTCAAAAAAAGATTTTTTGTGCTGTAGCTGGTGGATTTTATGAATACGTGAAAATGAACTTTTGGAAAAGAAATAGGAAGGGTTTATGATTTTGCTTTATTGGTTGGTGCTGACAATGGAAATGCTATTTAAAGCTTTTGGAGATTTTGACCAAGCTGGCAAGTTTCAGTAATCTGTCAGCTGTCTTCACCTAATAATGTCTCCTGCTTTTGTAGTGAAGCCATGAACACGTGGAAACCTCTGAACAGTGACAGAACTGTCATCATCACAAGTGTGACCATCGTTTCATGTATCAGTTATGATGGTACAGAGGAAGACTGTTCTTCAGAGCAGTCAGTGAAGTATGTCAGAGTGCTTATCTCTTGTTCTGTGAAATTATATAAAAAATTTGAACTGAAGCAATGGCAGTGAATGAAGTTAAGGTGCTCACCTCTCTGCCAGATACTATTTCTTACAAAAACAACACACTGACCATTTATTTCAAACTGCTTGGCAAGGGGTTGAAGAGAAACACTTGCATATTCACAACGCGTTGGGTCATCTTCCTAGAGATGGGGACCCTGTCAGCTCAAGGAATGAGATAGAAAATGTCTATAGAAATCTCCCATCAATGAGGCAAGGTGATTTTTCGCTTTCTACCCCAGATACCAACTAAAGACAGCAGTCATTGAAATACTCAACAACAATGCAGGAGATGGTAAATACACGGTAGCAATTATAAACACGATTGTAGCATTATAAGGATTACACTGTATGTTGCTTATCTCAGCAAAATTTAAAAAACAATATGTAGAAATGCCTTCTTTTCAGATGGAAGATGTAGTACACATCTACTGGGATAAGATAATTGGTTCATTTTCTTTAGAAGTCTGAAAAGGAGCTTATACTAATAATCATCAGCTGAATTGCTCGATAATTGTGTTGTGCTTTTATCTGCAGCTAGAATCAGATATGCTGTTTTACAGTTGTGAAATCTGGATTTTATGTATGCTGAAAACAAAGGCTCTTTGGTACTGCAAGCCCGAGAGGTTATTCTTTGACAAAATAGCATCACATTGATGCAGGTAATGTCAAATGATAATAACGATTTAGGGTGTCTTGTATGTTTTGGCTTCTTTCCCTTTATTCCAGTGGCAGGAAACACCTAGGCTAGTAAATGCCTTACTAACAGAATATGAGGATTCATTGAAGGTTGGGTCCTTAGCTCTCTCAGGATCCCCAGATGGTGAAAGCAGATAGGCAGTTCCAAGATATGGCTGAGAGGGGCTGAATCACCTTTTTGAGGTTCATGCTTCACCCTGATGATTATCTAGAGATAAAGGAGTCTAGCCAGGTTAATCATCAAGGGCAGTCACACCTTTCTCTTTGTAGTGGGGCATTACACCTACATCCAAAATCTGAACTTTCTTTTTGTTTCTATTCTTAATCAGCAAGTTCTTACTCTACCATGAGAGGAAAACTGGTTGGGGAGAGGGTGGTGACAGTACTGCACTCCTGCCAAATCTCTGAAGGAAGTAAACTGGGCTCTATGGTGAATCTCAGCAGCTTGTCACTGCTTCTGGAAAGTATCCTCAGTCAAGTGGACAGCTTCTCACCACTTTGTTTTTTAATGGGGTGGCCACATCCTCCCCATTTACCCCCCACTGCGTTCATCCCTTGCAAAACTGCTGTGACTGCATAACCCACAATTACCAGAAGCAAAGACCCATCATTACGTTTCCATCACACTGTGCAAATACTAATTTTAAAACGCAGGAAGTCCTTGTGTTGTTGCCTAACTACATTCTTGGGGAAGGAAGCAGACAGGCAGGGGTTAAAATCTAGGTGCCTGATGCTACCAGCTTGACAAACTTAGTTTCTGTGCTAGTAAATTTCAAGGTGCAATCCCACTGTATCCTCCTGCCTCTCCCAAGACAGTGAGGTAGCCTTCCTGAAGATCAATATTCAGTAAGAAATTCCAAACGAGCCGCAAATGTTGTTTTGTAGTCTCAGTATTTAAAAAAAAAAGCAAAAAGCAAAAAGCAGCATTGATAGATCCTCGCAGATCCATTGCTTTGGCATTAAAATACCAAGTCAACACCTTGCAGTTAAAGTGAATGCTTTCTCTGTGAAGTTGAGCATTGACATCTCCACTAATTTAATCTTACTTTTTTACAAAAATCTTCCTTTACAGATCTGTCCCTCATCAACATATGGCTATAATTAGCTGTTTAGTTCAAATTGATGGGTGACTTCAACAAAGCTTCAAGAAGCTTCAACCTTGTAACTAGGGTCAGAATCTGGATTGATATGTGGCTATTACAAGGTGCATATAATTATAGAAATCTTATATCAGATTAACATGTAAGCACTAAACATGCATGCTTCACTTTCTGTCCCATTGTGGCTAGAAACAGAAATTCCCAAAGACATGGACCTTCACGTGTTGCAGTATTTAAACTGAAAAAGCAAAGCATGTATTTTAAATTATTTTCTAAAAGAGAGGAAGTGATATTTTTCTTGTTGGTGTATTCAGTAGGGTTTTTTGGTTTTTTGTTTTTTTTTTCATTAAAAATAGTTAGGAATGATATCCATCCTATCAAGTCTACGAGATACTACTTTTGCCTGTGGATGCATGCTTCATACCTAACAGCTCCATAACTTGCAATAGTAATGAAAGGGTAATTGTCTAAGGTGACTAACCAAGGGACCAGGTGGGACAGAGTAGTCTTTCCCAAGTTTGGCATCTGAGAAAGTTTTGTTGTTTGTCTGTTTTTAATTATAATCATAGGTCTAAACTTTCTATTGACCTAAGCATATATGTTCTCTGAAAAGCAGTGAAAGGGAGTTTCTTTTGGGCTTTTTTTCAGTGATGAATTTTCTCCAAGACTAAAAACCAGCAAAGAAAGCAATCCAGACCAGAACAATAGTGTGGCTGGAGCAGCTGGTAGAGTTCTGTCATCAGCAGGTAGAATATTATTTTCCTTTGGGGTGTAGGCGTGGAAGAAGGGTAAACTACTTTGTTTTTCCGTTGTGATAAATTTTCGGGAAGACCTGGGCTCCTGGAACTTCTTTTTTCACAGTCAGCTTTTGGGATTTATGGTAAATTTAGCAATCAGGAAGTGGAGTCATCCTTCCTGACTTATAATGAAGTGCAAATATCAGGTCTTTATTCTCCTGAAGGTCATATAATGTGGGAATTGCTATGAATGTTGTCTTCTCACACCAAAAAGAATAAATGGAGTGTTTTCTACTGAAAGGCCACTAGGTTCACAAAATACTTAAGCTCAATACAGCATAAAGGCTGTTGCAATTGTGTGTCTTTGGACAACTGTATGCCTCACATGGTCTCTTAATATTTTGAACACAAATAGATTTTATCAGCTGTGAGTAGCATGATGATATTTATTTTTCTCTTATTAGCATAGACATTATAATCATTTAGTGCTTTTAGTTATGTTCTGATTAATATTTAAGGTTCAAACAAAGTTGCTAACCTGAAGAAAATGGAAGAATCCTTGTATTGAAGATTTGCTATCCATGCAGGGTAGGAGCGAGTCATAGTCAACACTGCTATACCAGTGTGAAACTTGTATCAGAAGTCTTCTTATATGACAGTACTTCAGAAGATCCCAGTGTTTGGAATAAGAAATAAGGCCAGTATATCTAGTAAGATCTGCTGGATAAATGTTGAGTTCTTACAGGTTACTAGTGAACAATCTACTTAAGCTTAATTACCTGTGACCTCTTTGACAACCAAACCTCTTCTAGGAGGATCAGATATACAGCTCTCTTTGGTAGAGGCAACAAAGTTCAGTGGTAACTTGGTCACTGCGTAAATGTCTGGCATTTCCTTCTATTCAAGGAAAATTGTATGGTACACATTTACTCTCAAGACAATCCATCAAGAGGTCTGCATAAGCCAAAGAGTGTATGTTCATGTCAAGTATTTCACCCATAATACTTACTTTTTCATCCTGAAGCTTGCTTAAGTGTAGCACAAAGTGGATGTGTGTGGGTGTGTAGGGGAAAGGAAGGCTTTCCTAGCTGAGACCCACATGTCTGGAATTCTCTCTCCATAGTCATCAACTGGCTGAGTAAATATCCTGTGTGGGATCCTTCACAGAAAAGCTCAAGATCTCTTCATTTTCTTTTTATCATGTTTTCCCTATAATTGTTGTTTGGTGAGGTTTTGACATAAGGGAAAAAGGGGACAGTTTTTTCTGTTCAGAGTGTCTTTCAAGTGCCACTCAGGTCCCCTAACATACTTATTTTTATGTTATGCAGGTCGATTAGTTGTTAATGAGATTCCAGCCAGTAGTTACTGAGGAAAGAGGAGCTTTCCCAGAAAGGTTGCTGTTGACTATTTGAAGGAAACTACAGCAGTCTGAACCTTCACTAAGGTTTGAACAGCCATCTTAGTAATGTCTGTTGCATTCTGGTTCCCTGATGACATCTGGAGAGAGTCAGTTAATTGGTGATGTCCTCCACTTCTGCTGACATAAACCTGGAGTACAGTTGCTGAAGTCACTGCATTTTTGTGCAGTCTGTGCTGTTTAGATTCTTCTTCTAATTCCTGTCTTCCACATATATTTGCTTTGAGGAGGAGCACAATGAGAAGAAAACCTTATTCTTCTAATGTTTTCCAGTCTGCAGTATGAATGACATTAAGACTTGGGGTTCATCTACTGACATGGGGTTGGCTAGGTTGTTTTTCCTTTTGTGATTAAGTGGCAAGGTGAGTGTGTATTGCCAAAAGCATAGCTGCAACACAGGGAATGGACTGACACAGACTAAGAGTTCTGTTTTGCAGACAGGCCAGATTTATTTTTGGTGGCTTTGGCTTGGTCATGTTTCAGAAACCTCATTCCATAAGGGTTTTTCCTGCCTTCAAAACCTCAGTTGTTTTAGCAGCAACAATAACAGATTATAAAAGTCTCCATCTGTAAGAGAACTAACGATCAAATTTAAAGGCTCATGTTACCCAAGACATAGAGAATAATGTGCTCGAGTGCTCTGAAAACGTTGTCCAGAAACACTGGTCTTGGGCTCTGTGGAGATTTCTAGACAGCAGAGTACCTGTGGGTACAGAATTTCACAAAATAGCCATCTTTACAGGTAATGCAGAAGTAGAATTGATTCTAGGCTTGTTTCTAGGCTGCTTTTCTTGGTTTCCTTACAGATGGACAGGCAGCTTAAATATAAACTTAACATTTCACCCTGGCATGGTGGAAATAAGAGTAGACTGTACCATCGTTTATAGTTTGCTTCCAAAACTAGTCCACAATTAATTCTCTAGTTCTATAGCTAGTCCCTGTCATAACCTCAGTTACATGGTATAAGGTGACTTAAGCTCTCAACAGCTTATTTTCTATTCTTTACATTAGCCTGCAGTGAAACCATGTTTGTTTAAGAGGCAGGAAGAGGAGAAGTTACAAACCCCACACACACAACTGCTGACTTGAGGCACAGAACCCTTCCAGGGGCTTAAAACCAAAGGCCTTTGAGCTTAAAACCTGTCAATCTGATATTCATTTCTAATGGGGAAAAAAAAAAAAAGAAGAAAGAAATTCTTTGATTTTGTCTATGTTCCTTGTAGAAATGACAGCTTCAACAAAGTAGTCGATAGGAAGAAACAGAGATGAGGTATACTTCATATTAGAATAATTATTTTAAAAATACAGCAAAAGCTACTTATTTCTAGAGTTCTGTTTTCATTATATTTTACTGTCTAATGAATCAGAAATAAAATGTGTAATTATATTGAAAATATAAAGTAAATCCAGATGTTCATGTACAGTAATGTCACCAGAGTCTACTAGGAGCATTTTATCCTGTTAGATTTATTCCTCTGAACACAACCAAACAACTTATGCTGAGTAAGACTGAGGCTTCCTTTCAAACAGCAGTGGTAAGGCTGTGGGACTGGAATCTCCTGTATGAAGGGAAAATTTTAAGACTAACACGCATAAAGTCTGTGGAAACATAATACACCGGGCTCTTTGTGCTTTAGAAACATGCAACCATTTACTTTGAGGATTTTATTGTGCTGCATTTGCAACTGTACCAGAGAATTTATATTAACTTTATCTCAAAGTGAACCAAAATAGTGGCTAGGGAAAGTTGTGACTGTCTGGGAAAAGTTTTTTATAGAGATTCCGCTTGGATGGGGTGTATGTTTGGCTTTTAACCCGATGGTCGGGTTGTAGTAGCAACCTGAGAGTCCTCAAAGCTGGAGACTTCAGTCAAAAGGAAACTGATTCCATGCTTGAAGGGGAGACTGAGATGATTGAATCTGGAGCTTCACTACATAAAGTTCCCCCCTGTTATCTTTCCTGGGCCAGATTTTCATCCCCATCTCTGTTCACCCAGAGCATGTTTGCAGTGACTGGGCCCTTTCTGTAACTTACCCTGGCCAAAGGCCTGATGCTAAGGAGTGAGTGGCTCACTGGTTAGTCTTATGCCATGTCAATCCTGAGAGGAGAAAAGACAGGGTCCTGCTCCTTTGAGAGTCCCCATCTGCAGCAAGCACTGACAGGGAAAGCTAAGTCTTTAACCCTAGCATGGTTTAAACTGTTTGAAAATGCAGTACTTTATATTTAATCAATTTGAGCCCCATGGATTAAAGGAGGAATTTATCAGTAAGAGAAGCCTCATAGTCTTGAGGCTATGTGATGATGAAGTGAAACATCTAGCATAATCTATTATTTGTAACTTTTGGTTCCTCTGACCCCTGCGATTTTTTGTGTGAAAGTGTATGGTCGTTAAACTGTTTAGGAACATTACAGTAAGTGAAGTCACTGGGGTAGAAATAGAGGTGTGGGGACTGCTCAGACAGTTTTTTTCCATTCCTGTCTACAGTTCCAGTTTGGTTCCTTGATTGTGTGCATCAATGCAGTCTTTAATTAGATTGCCACATCCTTTTTTTCATTCTGAGGCAGGATTGAGGATCAGCCTGCCCATGACTGCTGTGATCCCAAAGTGGTTGTTGTGTCTGAGACGGTAATGAAAAGTGCATTTATTTATTCTGTATTATTGACTGAATCACATATTTTGTCCATATACATTTATACATAATGTCCAGACTAAACCACTTTGCACACAGGAAAATTCCAATAAGTCACCAAAAAAAAAAAAAAAAAAAAACAAACCACAAAAAAAACAAAGAAAAAAAATCGCTTATTGAGACGAGGAGTTTTCAATAGACAGATGAATTATAGGACATGATCCTGTACTGTATCAGAGTGTACTGACAGACTTTACAATCTCCTTTCCTCTTGCAGGGCCTGAGTGAGGAGCTGGCACAGTGGGGTGAGGGGATACAGCTATGTCTCCCTGTGGCAATTAGCAGATAGGAGGGGCTTGGGCATACAGCGAGATGTTGAGGTGTGTCTGGGAAGTTCGAGGCTCACGAGAAGCTGTCACATAGCTGCCTGACTTTCTCTTATTCCCATTCCCTTCATAATGCTAGACCCCATTTAGAGCAGACTGTACACACCTGCTGGCAACATCTTTGTGAATATTTCTCCTGTGTACTTCAAGCAGCGTCTGTTCCATAAACGTTAATTCCCATAGAGACTTGTATGAGCTGTGCAAAGGGCATTGCTCTACCTATAAAGCTGATATTCAAAACACAGAGAAATTAAAGTCAAAGTTCTCTGGTAACTTGAAGTAAGCTCTTTGGCAACTTGGAGTACCTGGTCTGAGATGCCTAATACTATACAATATGCTCAAAGCATGGCTCCCCTCTCTGTGACTGCGTTGGTAGTTCTGTATGCTGAGCATTTTTAAGCCAGACTGAAGGGTCTCCTGTAGTGCCTGGAATTAAAACTTCGATATTTCTATCTTGGATGAATGTCCTGTATCCCATGAGGGCTGTGTCAGAGATGGGCACACAGTTTCCTTGTCCAGCACCAGTATGCAGTTGCCTGAAGCAAGAACACTCAACCTCAGTGTGATTTTCCCTGCAATTGCATCTTCTGACTGCTCATCATTCTTATTTCCAAGGAACAAATAGAATCACTAGATATGTTTGTGAAAGGTTCATTATACATAGTATAGACAAAATCTGTACTACAAGTACAGTTAAGTTCTGTTCTACAGTTAAGTGGTCTGCTCTGAATGCATAGATTCTGACTTGTACAAAGGCTTGTATATTGTCTGGATTTCACAATGATTGTAAAAGCTGACTGTAGTCCCATCCCAGCAGACCTCAAATCTTGCTGGAAAGCACTGAATATGATTTTCAAAAAGGAATAGTTTTCTTTTTCTTGTTAAATCAGGCGAAAAACTCTTCTTGGAAATGGTAGAGTTGATTCCGATTCAATATCTAAACTGCAAAAGTATGCAGGTTGAGGAAGAACCCAATATGGAAAATGTAGCTTAAAAGTCTTTTGGCAACTCAGGAAAGGGTGCTAAAAGGGAGATATGCTGGCTTACTTTCTAGCTACATAGCATGGCTGTTCGCCTTACAGTACCAGACAAAACTTGTCTCTGTTTAGAATCTAGAAAATGGTGGAGTAAAGCCAAGAACATCAAAAGACATTTCTCATAGTGCACCAGCAGCAGTGTGAAAAAACAGAATAAAGTGACAGCAGAACAGGAGGCAGAAAACTTAGAGAGATCAAAATAGAGTCTGAACAAAAGCTCCAGGTTTATAGTAGGAATAAGTTGGATGAATTGTGTCCTAAAGATGTGCTTCTTGCAGTTTAATTACTTTTAAGTTCCTTACTCAGATGATAAACAAAACATCAGTGTTTTGATATTAGAGACATATGGTCCTTTATTTTCAGATATTTTTGTGCAAGAAGTCTCATTCTAAGTTTACTCTAGATCTAAAAGGTGATTTGACACTGATCAATAGTGTTATTTTTGATTCTGCTGCTGGTTCTTGCCCAAATCAAACATTTCTTACTTGACAGATTACACAAGAAACAGAAGATGACTCTCTCCTTCATTGGTAAACAGAAGCCTTGTTTCTTTCACTCAACATGCTCTTCATTACCCCTGTTTTTCTTGCAGAATTTAAGTAATTGGTAATTATGTTGCCCCTGTCCCCCTTATGTCCCAAGATTCTTTCTGCTGTGGTCAGGTCTTTCCTGCCTCCTTTTGGAAAATAGGACTATGACTTCATCATATTGTGTAATAAAGTTTAAATTAGTGCAGGAAAAGACTGTACAAAATAACATTTTTTAGTTCTGTAGTAAGCTTCATAAACTGAAAATAAAAAGAAATAGAGGTCATTGATCTAAAAAGCAGTATACTTGCAAAACAATCTACATAACTGCTTTAAAAAATAAGTATCTTAAAATTAATCTCTTGGTATGTAGATTGGCTGCATATAGCTTTTTCTTTTTTGGTGAATTAGTATTCATCATCTCACAGTGTAGTTCAAAGTACGTTGTGAACAGATTTATGTTTGCATGCTTCATCTGGGTAGAATGTTTTGTTTGGTTGAGTTCCCCCGCCTCCCCAAAGGAAGACCTTTGTTTTACAGTTGTAGTGAACAATAAAGCATTTATCCAATTCTTATGCAAGTATGTAAAAGCATTTTCTTAAGTTGTCTAACAAGGCCCACTGTAAACTCCCTACAAAGGTGGGCATTAAAATCTGCTCTTAGGAAAGGGTAAACCAATCCAAAAGTTTGAGTTACTTTCATATGATTGCACCACAAGTCAGTCTGCTTCTTGAATGCAACCTGAAATGTACTTCCAAAAATTATAATTGTTTTCTTTTTCAGGAATCCATTATAGCTCTAGATTTACAAAGAAAATTTACATATTTTAGGGTCAAACTCATTTTCAGATTTATGATCGTTGCATAAAACTCCCATACTGACATTTTGTACAAGTGACGGTCTTTTGAGAGTTGTACCAGTAAGGCAGAAACTGATGATCTATCATATTATGAAAATCTTATTTCTGGTTATAAAAAATGATCCTTGAAGTGGTGTAGAAGTAACTCTTCCTTCAGTGTTTTGGAAGAAATTGTTCACTAATTCTCCTTTAGAATGAGAAAAATATTATTTTCATATGAGTTCTATTTATTTCCATTCTCACGATGCTATCTACTTCACTCGTGAGGGCCCAAGGATGTGGGAGCAGCCTCATGGGAGCCTGGTCACAGCTATTTAAGGCATATTAGTATACTCAGGGCCCTGACAGACTGGGACTATTCTGTAATGCACCCCAGAATATTTAAAGGAAATTGCTTTCTTCAAGTTATTCCTTTGTTATCTCGGGTGCACCTTCCTCCATAATGGAGCCACAAGTATATGGAAATAGCACAGATAAGACATTCTTCTTTTAATATACTTAATAAAGCACCCTCCTCCCCACATCCAAGTAACCATCTCATTTTACAGATCTTTCTGGTGCATTTTCGTTAAAGTCTGTTTTTGCCATGCTGCTAACATATTCCTCAAACATCACAAATAGGAAAAACAGATATAGATAAGGTGTTTCATTATGAGTTGAAGATGACTTATGAAGGCCAAATTCTATAGTCTGCAGAGCACTGGCAGGGCAAAACCGAAAATTTTTATTTACTTTGGATGCTGCTTGTTTCTTACGGACCCCTTGAAATCTGTGAGGGAGGTATGCATGCAGAGGAAAATGTAGAACTGCTGTCATCTTACAGTGGGCTGGTGTGAGGAAGGAGAGGAAGAGTCTTGACTCCTGTATCTGAAGATAGCCTGGCAAGGCTGAAGGAGAAAGTGTTTTGTGCTATGAAGCTAAGACACTAACTGTGGCCTTGAGCTGCTGATGAAATGTGTCACAGAGGGAATAGGAGAAACTCCTTTTTCTCTTGATAAGAAGCTTCAATTTGAGTCGTGAGCAGCTGAAGTGGAAAAACCTGGGGTTATTGGTGGATAAATGCTCTCCATGAGTAGGTCAAAGCCTTCTGTAAACAGGTTCACATTTCTGTAGATGTGAGCCAAGCATTGTTATGGATTTTTTGTGCTTGAAATTGAAGCTTTATATGTAACCCCATGTGTCATTTTCTTATCTTTTGGTGGCTGGCCTACTTATCCTTGTATGGCAATGGCTGTGCAGTGAGTTTAAAATAATGTTGGTGTTTGACTGATACAAACATACTTCAGTTTACACCCTACCTTCATGATGCTCTACAGTCATGAACCTGATAGAAACCTGTGAATAAGCATTCAATGGAGAACTAGTATAAAAAGGCAGCATGGAGTTGGAAAAAGGGGGTTGCAGGAAGCCCTGAGCAGCTCCTGGGGAAAAGAAAAAATCCTAACAACTTGTCAGGGGCTAGGTTTCCGATTCAGTGAGATACTTCAGTGCACATCTTGCATGGTAGTTTATGTCCTTGAGGTTAATAGAGAACCTACACATATGTCTGAATTCTTTAACTGAATGAAAGTCAAAATGATGTCTTTTCCATGCTGCCAAGTGTTAAAATACAATGATTCATTTTTTTATCTGTGAAGTTTTGCTGGTTTATTGCTTTTAACGAGTTGACTCTACATTTGGATGAGTACCTGACTTGGAATGAGTTGAGAAGCATATTGTGTTCATTTTTTTCCAACTTCTCGGGTTTTTCTCCCTTATATTGTGAAATTCTCAAAAGCAGAATTGTCAAAAGCAGGGATTCATGCTGGGAACATGGATTGCCAGTCATGAAACTCTCCTTACATGCTACAAGATTGCTATTTGTCATCTGAACAGAAATTTACTCTATTCTTTTCTTAACTGGGGCTTCCAAGGCCCCCTATGATATTTGTTGTGCTTGTAGGGACAGCTCATAATAGCAACCTTCTGCCACCTTAAGTACCTTAAAAATGATGCCAGCTGCCTCATTACAGTGTTCTACAGTGAGCTGGAAAGTTGCTGTCCAGAAATAGTGCTGTAATTAGCCTGTTATCCTGCACTATCACCAATGACTAATTGTCTGAAACTCCTTCCCTGGAAAATACTGTTCCATTGACATCAAAAGACCCCTGCTATAATGGTTGTACTCATGGTGATTTCTGTCCTCCTGACATGATTCTAGATTTCCAGAACTTCCTCAACTTTATAGAAAAGAATGGAAAAAACCTGCAGTGCGAAAGGCTTCATGTGCAGGGCAGTCTCCCTGACCATGTGAATCCCATGCAATGTGATGAAGTGTGCAGTGACATTGACAAGCGCATAGTTTAATGGAAGTTTGCATCTTAATGTTTTACTGGCTTTTATCTTGAGGTGATCTGACCCAGTGCTCCTTTTCTGGAGGAGACCTGGAACCGAGCTCTGTTCCAGGTGATGTCCTGTTTTTCACGCTGCCCTATCTATTTTGTGTTCTAATCTGTGTCACGTTCCTTGGTTCCTTTCGGCTCTGGGCATCTGGCCCTGCATGTCAGGTGTGCTTAGCAGAGAGAGAAGGTAACTTCTTGTGTGTTGTTGGGAGCAAACATTTTAGGAGAGTGAGGTTTCAGTTTGTTGGATAGTTTCTGTAAAGGAAAGAACTCAAGTCCTTAATGTTCTCAGATCTGTTCTGCTGAAAAGCAATGATAGGTTTTTTTTGAACTATTATGATTAAACTGTTGAAACTAGAGAAATTATTTCATTCTGAAAAAAGATATTCTTTACATTGGCCTACTTTTAATCTCTATTTCTTGTTTTAATAATGCTGCCTAAAATCACTCTGATTGGGATTCTGAAAGCATAGTCACATTTTCTAAGTCTCCCCTTTTATTATGTACTGCAGTTTTCCACTTCATTTCAAATAGTGTAACTGTAGTGAAAAATGGTAGAGGTGCTTTCTTCCAATGGCCTTTGGTTTTTCTCCCTCATTCAACGTTCAGAGTTGAGTGAATCTCTTTGCTATTCTTTAAGGTTCTTGAAGAGCTTTGCATGTTTATAAAGTTATTTGTAGGGAATGTCTGTTTTCTGCTCAATAAACTCTTTCTCCCCTCCTCCTAACTACTATTTTGAATTTAATTTAAAATAAGTAAAGCTGTCTGTGTTCCAGTCACACCGCTGGACTGTGAAGTGGGTACATATAGAAGTATGTTAGGCAAAAGCCACAGAAAACATAAACATGTTTTGTTTTACAGATGTTCAATGCATGTTGTTTGCATTTGAATGAAGGATTAGAACCTTACCAATTTCTTAGTTAAAGCCTTCATTCTGACTCCGTATTGATAGTTTGGAAATATTGTTCAACAACTGCTTACTATTGCAGAGTAAAATAACTCACTTTGGGATTTTCTGTTTGTAAAAACTCTTTCTGTGTTAGGAAGCGATCAGTTTTGTAGCTCTCTAGCTGTCTCCTCATGGTGTTTTACTGTGTGACTGCAACCTTTTACACTGTCATTCATTGAAGTTTAAAGGGAGTCATGAGATATAGTAAATCCCAGATGTACACATTGTTGACTGCTTTGTGTTGAAGCATTGCCCTCCAGATTTGAACTTGCACTTCTACATGTAAGAATGTAATCTCTGAAAACCTTTCCTTGATGCATGTAATCGATTGGCACAATACAGTTAGAGAGTGCATAACCCCTATGCATATGCCAACACATGGTCTTAGATGAACTTATCAGGAAGCAAAGAATTTCAATTTTTTTTTTTTTTTTTACTGAGGTGTTAAGAGAATAATTGGCATTTAGAATCGACAACACTGGTTTGTGTTGTTTGGCTTCTGTGTAAATATATATAACTTCTTTAAGAAGGTATGTCTGTGCATTATGAAAGGGAGTAACCTGTAAATTGCATGCTTTTTAAAGAATTACTTTTCCTTGAAAAACTATAGCATTACTTCTTAGTGTGGCATTTATTCTAGGTGAATAAGTGATGATGCCTTCAGTTGCTGTCACTGTGAATAAACTGGAATCTACAGAAACAGTGCATAGCACATTCACAAATTATATTTATCAACAGCCTAAAGAAAAGCTAATTTAATTGCAGTAGATACCTACTTCAGGATGACAAACTGTAGAAGTTTGGCTCAAAATGATAGATAGCTTCTTGCAGAATAAACCTCTCCCTGATTCATTTTAGATATTTCAGGTTTTTATCTTTGGGCATAGAGAAACAGGTTTTTGCTGTGCCAAAATTTATCACACTGAACAAGACATGGGTTTCTATGGTATCTGACTCACAGATGATGATGTATTGGACTGGGATTTCAGGTGTGGTAACCTGGTTTTTAATTCACTTAGCACTTGAATCCAGCTGATCGTCCTTTAAATGAAAACGCAGAATTATCTACTTAATACTATCTGCTTGATAGTGTCAATGGTTTATTTTGCCTTCTTAACAACCTCTTTACATTAAAAAAGGTAGCTTCAGTTTCGAGGTTGCTTTAACCACAAAGGCTGATACTACTCATTAAGCTGAAAATGAGTAGCAGCCATTTTGAAAAGCAAACCTTTGATAAACTATTTCAATAGCAGTGTACTATTTCAATAGCAGTGTAGGAACCATGAAGCTGTGTTCTGCAATCTCAGCAAAAGGTGAGGAAAACTTAATTACTTGAATAGCTGCGTTGTAATCTGCAGCTGTTCAAAGCTGTATAACCTTTACCTGAGCTATGCATCAATGCCTCTCCTGCATACTTGTGTTCTGCATATTGCTTGTAAGTACTTAACTGTGAGTCTGCTCAGCACAAGCACAGGTGACCAGGGCAGGAGCCTGTAAATCATATTTGAGATTTCTCAAATTGAGCATTCATGGGACAAATTAATTCTACTCATTTCCCCCTCCTTCTGTTAACTTGGTGGCTCTGTCCTGACAGAGTTGATTGATTGCGGGATTGTGCTCTGGTTAGGTGAGTGGCAATTGAGCTGACAAAGCAGTGGTTTACCCCTGCTGACAGGGATGCTTGTTAGTCAAAATCATAATGAGCTCCACTGAAGGAAGAGGATGGCAGCAAATCACGATTTCTTGTGCTGTAATTTTCTGTTTGGAAGTCATCGGAATACCCAGTCCATGTGTAAAAGAAAATAGGTTCTTTGTTTGTCTTAAAGTCATATTTCAGATCACCTTTACTGTTAGGGTGCTTTTCAGCATTACTAGAGTGATAATGATGTTGATCACCTTTGCTTTTTTCCAGGGGATTGCAAACTACTTGCATAAAAACATTTCTATTTCTGTGGAACTAGTATACGCCAGAGCCCTATATTTTTAATGTGATGGTCCTATTTTCTGTTTATGACAGCGATGCATATTCTGTCAGTTCAGAATCATGTTGGAGGCTGGCGTAGCAGCTAACACTTTGAAAGATGAAAAAGGGAAATATCAGTATTTGTGACTAAACCCACAAGTCTATGAGTTTACCTACTTCAGCATGCATGCATCTTCTCTATACTTATTTCCAGCCTAAAAATGAATAGCAGGGGTTAATGAAATCCCTGCAAGTAGGCGTTAGTAAGATCTGAACCTGTACAGACCCTCCATTTGCCAGGCAGACTGGCCAAGGCCTTAGCTATAACTTTAAGTGCATTTAGAAATGCAAAATGTGAGTTTTGTACTGCAAGTGTTCTTTCCCTGCCATGCTAGCTGCAACAGCTGAGCTGTGGAGAATCCCTAGGCAAACTAAGTGTTGGACATTTTCAAGGAGCGCGCCCTCTATGCAAAAGAAAATCAGAAAGGATCGAAATATTCAAAACAACAGGCTGAAACTGCATTTTTTTCAGAGCTTTTTTGGTAGCTGGAATGAAACAGTAATATTCAATACAATTTGTTAAGGGTGTATTCCAATTCGGGAGATTGGAGAAAAAATAAGGAGTCAAATGTAAATCCGATTACAGTTCCTGAAGTTAAGTATGCAGAAGATTAATTTTCTTCCAGACAGGTAGGAACTGACCTACTATCCCTGAAATTTCTAATTAAAGCTGTCACTTATAGAATCAGTGCTGGTTCTTGAGGGTCTTCTTCAGTAAGACCCTCAAGTTGTGCTGTTGGTCAAGGCAGCACAGTAACTTTGTCAGCTCGTGGAGTGTGGGCAGGTGCCATTCAGAGAGGATTTTCTCACCTGCCTAGCAGGTTTTAGGATGTATGCTGAGAAATGAGATTGCTGGTGTTTTAAGCTTAGCGACTTACATGGTGGTGAGGAGTTGTACTTAGAAACATGACCCAGCATCTCCTTGCTTTTCACCTTTGCAAGAGCCAGTCATGAATCTCATTTTCTTTGGACTAAGGGGAAAAAAAAACACCTTGGAAAAAAACCCCGAAATACCTCTGAGTGCCATTTCTGAAGAGAGAAGGAGAGAAAACAGACAGATGCACTTTGTTGACCCTTCATTCTCTTTCCCCACGCTCTCCTCCCACAACAACTTAGATCATTAAGCTCCTGTATAATTAAAACTTGGTCCAAGTCACACTAATTCTGTTTACTGGCCGCAGTGAAGGATATAAATACCTAATCACTTCCTTACACAGAGGCTGCTTCCTGCTGGTGGTTTGCAGTTGAGAAGTTCCCCAGCAAGCTCCCTGTACAGCTGCTCACCCTGTGTGAAGCAGCCTTGCTCCAAAGAGGTCCCCTGCCATGGTGTATTCATTTCCACAGATTCCACCTTCTGTGTTTTCAAAGGCAATGATGTAATTTTCTATAAGCAAACTGCATAGAAAGGCTATTGTCAATGAAGATAAAAACTGGAATTAAATTTACAGAATGAAATTAAAAGGGGAAGAAGAGACTGTCTTTTGAGCTTTTCCCAAGGGACTGCTGTTCTAATGGGCGGCTGAGGCCACAGCACCAAAAAGCCTCACAGACGAATAGGTCCTGAGCATAAATCCACTGAAGTCACAACAATGGTTAATTGACAGCAACATAATTAATACAAAGTGTTCTCTCCTCAACATGGAATGCAAAATGTCCATCAGTAATCCTCAGAGCATGCATAAGTTAAACGAAGTGCTGCCTGCAGTGAGATTTCATGGACATGCTAGCTCCATCTGATACCCTTCTCTCTCTGTAGGAAGGAATAACTGGGAGACAGAAAATGGAAGAGAGGAAGAACCTTCCTAATTCACATCGTCATGGTCTTGTGAACTTGTCATAAGCAGCAAGCTTGAAATAAGCAGCTACTCTTGAGCTGTAGTAGGGTTGACATGGTTCTGACTGTTTGGGGAGGGAGAGATGTACTAACAGTTGCACAACATGCTTTGAGACTACCTGTGGAGGAAGTCTCAAAATTAAATAGCTAGTTTTCTCCAGACACTGAGCACCCAGAGCTGTTATTCTTGCCTGCCTTGGGCTCAGCGGCTCCAAGAAGTTAGTCCATGAGCTTCTGCTTCCTCTGTGCAAGGAGAAAGGGCAGAATTGCAAACCAAGTGAAACTAAATAGAAGCACTGCAGTCACAGCCCTTTGCATTCACTGGCAGTTTCAGGGATACCCACTGTTTTACTGAGTGTTCAGAGTAAATTATTTCTGTCTTTTCTCTCTCCTTACTTATGAAAAATGAGTGCTGCTATAATCAAATAAGGTCTGACTGTATTTTGCTGATGTCTTGCCTATGCAACCAGGTAAAGTGCCTGGGGGTGAAAGATACTAGTTACATGAACAAGACCTTTAAAGCTCTTTAATAAAATAATTGTCAAGTGATAGTGACTAATATAATGTCTTTCTGTACTGAAAGGGTGACACAAAATAGATCAGTCCTGTCAAGATATACAGAGGCTTGCTGTGCTTTGGTGTTTGAAGTGAGTCTGCTTTCATTTGGAGTGTTTTTAATACTTACCTAAGCTATGTAGGGATGAAGGCTAATAGTTATACACTTAGTCTGTGGCATTTGATATATACTGATGCTCCAACTTTGTAGAAGCATTGGCTTTTTCTAGCTTTAGTTACCTGGGACATTAATGACAAAAGCAGCTTTAAAGTAGTAGTCATATTAATAATACATTGAAATTTATAAAAAGCTCTCTGCGATACAAGCTAGAGACAGGTCTATTTGAACCAAACCTGTGTGAAGTAGAAGCAATCTAACAGAAGTGAATTTAAAACACATGTCTGTTTTGGTTTTACTCATTCTCTGCAACAGATTGATACTGACCTAAAGGTCTCTCTGCATTTAATTTCTGGCTAATGTTGCTTTGTTGTAGAATTAATGACTGAAATAATTTTATTTGAATCTGGACCACTTAGTGAGCATTAGATTTGATTTGTCTTGTTCTCCTGTATTCTGTGCCTTTGCGTGTCTCCCCACATTTCTACAGTCTGTTCATCACTTTCTACAAGGCCATCTAACATCTGTCATGTTTTTATCTCCCACCTTGTGGAGGCGGAAATGCACCAGATTGCCCTGTGGGTGCTTTTTTTCACTTATTTGTAATTATTACATGCAGTTTTCTAGAAGAGACAAAGCAAAGGATTGGGGATGAGGTTTGTGTCGAATATTTATCTAACAGACTGAATGTGAGACTTTGTCTCCTACACAGCCAGCAATCCTTCCTCCCTGGCCTCCTCTTTCCTCTCCCCAGGAGACACCCATGAGGTCAGAAAGGAAGAGTGACCTACTCCAGCTGCCAGCCAGAAGTTGCAGAAGGTCTTTTAAAATAAGGCTGTTATGCTGTGGTGTGACTACTATTTTACCTACCTCAGCTTCAGTTTCCACCAGCCTTCCCCAATCTTGTAATTGATCTTCTCCAAAATACTGAGTCATCGGATGTAGTAGTAGTGCTTTGTCAACAAAGAGCTATGTCATCTGAGTGTTGTTAGGAGGGATGTGTTATCTGGTCAATTTATCTAAGTGTTAAGCACTGGAAAATGCATGTTCACAGGGTGCAGTAGATGTAAGGTAGAGATACAGTTCATCATCATAAGAAAGAGTTTAAGCCCTTCTAGTACATTACCATAGGACCCTGTTGCCTAAAACAGGGAAAACAACTTCTGCTTAGTAGGGTAAGATGATGCAGAATGGACAAGACGACAGAAAAATGTGCTTTGTTCTCTACCCACCAAGGAGAGAAATTACCACTAAAAAAAACTCTGAGAAAGTTGGTGAGATTTCCACCTAGATTCCATTTTATGTTTGCTTGTTTGTATATTAAATAAATATTAAAGTTTAAAAAACTTTATGTAAAAAATACACATTTTGAAGCCAAATACTTGGTTCAGCTTTAGGCGTGGTGCCACAACTGTTATCTCCATAATTAACCATTGCACAACAATTGTGTAAGGACAGTAATTAGCCTTCTTGGTGTTTTCCCCTCATTTCAGAACTTTCAGGTACTACATTTAGTTGTCTTAATGTGTTGTTTAGTGGAAACAGAAGACGAAATGGTTCTATATGAACAACAAGAATGTTCAAACTGCAAAGAATGGGAAAGGAAGAGTGAGAAGTTATTTTCTGAGCCTTTTTAAAAAATTGTGCTTTCATTATATTAAAGACATCATGCACAGCTTCTAAAAAGAGGCAGAAATGCTATTTCTGAGTCCTCATCGCTTTAACCGATTCAGTATAAAATTCAGACTCAAAGAGAGTGATTTCCAGAGATGATGAACCTAAAATCCTTCTCCCTTCTTTTCTTTAGCTTCTGTGGCAATTTAGACTACCTTGCATATGTAATACTTGTTGGAAATGGGTGCATGTTTGTAAAGTTATTTTTGAAAATGCTGATTTTGGTTTAATTATATTTCTTAGCAAAATGAGAAATTTCTTCTGAAGATGAAAGAGTGAACTCAAGCCAAATGTGTTGACTGGATTCTTGGCACAGGAAGCCAACCGGCACACTTCTTTGGGTGTTTTACTTGTTGTTTATGTGTTATCTGGGATTTATATGCTGCAACAGGTATACAGAGGTCACTGTCAGTTAGTGACAGGTACTTCAGCTGTGCCACTTACCCAGTTATTGTGAGTGCCACTATTCACATAGATTAGGCTAGCATGATTATGATATGACGCAAAGACCATGACAGTCATTGCAATATTTACTCCATCCTCCATGCCATGTCTTGATAATTTATTTAGCAGAGACTTGTAGGTCTTTGCTAACTTTCAAACTCAGTATTATCTAATCTACAAATTACTACTGTTCCAAGAGTTCAAGTCAAACAAACAAAAAAAAGAACTTAAATGAGCAAGGGAAGAATTTTGCCCAATTGAATGAATAATTGAAGATTATTCAATTGAGTTTGGCCCAGAGAGAGAGGTATTTGAATCTGGGGAATAAAGGGCAGCAGAAGAAATGGCAGTTGAATAAATAATTGATAAACTCTCAGCAGCAGTTCTTTTGTTGCTGAGACTGAGGGAAATAAGGAAGCAGTGCTTTTCCACTCACTCCTCATATGGACTGCAGTGATTTATCCTTAAGGCAACTGCATAACTGTGACATGAGGGGAGGAATCTCCGAAGGTGACTGCAAGGGGAAAGGCAGTTGTTTGCTTATCTATCTTTTGATTTGGCAGACACGTGATGTGCACTAGTTCTATTGCAGAGAGGGGAGTGCATATTTTCATTGTATTTCTTCAGGCAAGTTGATCTTTGACCTGCATATTAGAAGTAACGTGTACTGTGGAATCAAATTCTAAGTATTGTCTCTGCTACTCTCAGTTGGGAAGATAGAGATGAGGTCAGCAGTCACCACTTATACAGCAGTTACTACTTTCCATATTTCTATTGCAGGATCTTGCCTAGGTTGACCAAAATAATGATGCAGAGAAATTGATTCAGTTCAATACACCTGAGATTGGCAGTGCAGTTAGGATCTAAGAAACGGGTTTCCATGCTGCCACTTAAATCATGCACTTATATGGTCAAAAGCTGTTGCCTTCAATTCTGATAGTGGGTTATTCCCTTATGTCCAACAAAGGGAGTGACATTTACTCCCTTACGTCTGACCTCTTAAAGAATAGGTATGAAAAAAAGAGTTAAATGTTTTCCCACACTCCTTGGTGTTTCCTAATGGTGTCCACATGCATTAAGATAGTGTTTTGTTTTGTTTCCTTATGCTGGAAAATCTGCTGTTTGAACTCCCCAGGACTCAACGTTAATTTATTTAATGCTCATTTTTATAGCCATCTCTAGAGTGTACCATATGGCAATAAAGTCACCTAAATCACTTATGGCTACAGTTGTCTTGATTCAGGTAGGTAGCACTATTTTCTCCCATTTCCTGCATGCAAAGAACATTTTATTTGTTTTTACATGAAATTCTGCTGGGATCCTGTTCTTGCAATGGTCCAGAGAAATAAGATCAAACCTAACAGTAGACTGGAAAAAATAGGAGAGTAAAAAAATGCAGCATACTGGCTAATAAGTGATGCAATGACAATGTGATCGTTGACTTTCTCAACTGATTATACCCAATTACAGACAGCTTTTACTATGGACCATGCTAGAGCATAAATACTGTGCTCCAATTCAATTGCACTTTTCCTGGAGTCAGAAGTAGAATCAGAGTATTCGTGAAGATGCCTTTGATGCTATATGGTACTGTGCTTTTCAGAAAATAAATGGGAAGACAGCATCATTGTCATAACATTTGTTGTTGTTTAATTGCAGTGGATTAGGTAGAGGAGAGGTCATTCCCTCTGGTGTGTATCTAGAGATGTTAATATACATGTGCTTTACACTTGGAGAACTAGTGTCCATGAAACTATTGCCATCAAACTGCTTAAGAAAACCTTTTTAAAGCAATCATTGTGTGGAAATGAAAACTTTTGTCACTCTAGCAGTCAAAAAACTGCCTGCAGATTTCAGGGTTACTGTATAACAGTGAAGGCTGACCATGTCTGACTGAGATACAAGAACTGAATGTTTCCTGTGTGAGGATTAGCTAGCTTAAACCAGTTCATTAACTCATAGTGAACATCTACTACATGTAATTTCTCCCTGTGATGGAAAGACAAAATTCTTGAGTTTTCACAGCATGTGTTTCAAGAGCTTTCCAGGGTTGATTTTGTCCCAGCAGGACTCCACCATGTAGGATGTTAGCTTTGCATTTGCAGTTGGCACATACATTCATTAGGATCTTAAACTAAGAATCTTTTATTACTGGTTGAAAATACGTATTTAAAAATCCAGTTTTCTTGGCTCTATGGCTTTCTAAGACAGGCAGGACCAGCAAGTACAAACTATGCAGTGATCTGATAACCGTAAACCAGCAAGCTTACAAGCTCAGCTTGGAGAAGTGAGTGTATTAAGTCACGGTTTGTATGGCTCTATTCACACCTTTGTGATATATACAAGAGGGGGTGTTTTAACTGGTAAAAAATTAGCCAGCATCTAAAGTGCTGTCTACTTTTTTATTGAAAGAAAGGGGATTGAAACCCTTGAGTCAAAACCTCTTTGTTACTGTACTTATGTAGGAACACTCAACTTCAAGCATGAAGAGAAGTGGGCACAGCATTTCTTATCCTTCAATGTACTTAAAAACTTGGAAGTGGTCAGGAGACTAGAACTGTTTCATTGGGTTTCTTGTATATGTCTAGGGTTGAGCATACTTGACAGCAAGTATTTTGACACCCAGACTATTGACCAGTACCAGTATTACAGAAAAGCTACCATTTTAATCATTTTGCTGCTGATTACTGTGGCATTCAGGGTGTAACAACTGAAGCAGGCTGTAAAGAGTTGCAGAAGAACCTCATAGTACTGAACAGCTGTTGCAACTCCATGTAAACAGGTATGAAGTGATGCTCAAGGGGCAGGAGGAGGAAACAACTCCCATCCTGCACACACAGACGTGTTTGTCTTACCACATTTCTGATGGACAGCATATAGACATTGTTATAGTCACCCGTATTATCGTCAGTTTAATGCACAGTTATTGTCAGAGTCTAGAATGGACAGCACTGGACCTCTGCAGAAATCCATAGTATGCCTATATCTGGTGCATTGTGTACAGTTATGGTGTTGCTTCTCCCCCTGTTCTCCTTGTTTCTGCTTAATCCTCCCACAAGCCTATGTCCAAAAGAGGTAGTAGAGCTGAAGGAAAAAAGGTCAGAGGTATGTAATGACTTCTATATGAGAAATCATCTAGTAGACTGTAACACTTCAGGCTGGAAGAGAAAGAGCTTAGGAGAAGTAGACCTCACATGTAATATTTCAAGTGTCACAATGTGAGTAAGGTTTGATTGCTTTGTGACCCCTCTGATGCAGAAATAGGGTACATGGGATGAAACTGGCAGCACTCAGGTTCAAAACTGCTTATTAAGCAGTAGAAATCCTTGTCACAGGATGCTATTGATCCTAGATATTTTACATTCAAAGGGAGACTGGACAAATTTGTGGAAGAGAATACTATCCTCTGTTATTAAATATTATATGTTGCTCAGGAAGTATGTCTGAGCTGAGAGTCATGGGAGACTGCATGCATGGTACAGGTAAGGAATGCTCCCCACTCACTCTGGTTGTACACTTCTCCCAAGGTGTGTGCATTTTGACCACTGTCAGTGGCAGGCACTGGGACAGGTCCAGGTTTAGCCAGTGTCACTGTCTTCCGAAAGGCCTCTGCACCTCAACCTTGTGTTGTCAAGGTGGTCTTTCCCGAAGCAGGTGACATGGTTTAGACACCGCAGGTAAGAGCAGTAACCAGTAAGCCTAACCGATAATTTGGCACATCTGCTATCAAGTTATCAGGTGAACAGATGTTAGCAGATGTATTTTGAGTTGGCTTCCTGCTGGAGAAGTAACAAGTGGTTAAATCCACTGTTCTCTGTCCCTGCCAGCTCCCTTTTTCTTTAGAATGCAGCCTTCAACGGAAATCATTACAGGAGATGTACATATCATGATTTTGCTCTTTCAATAACCCAAGCAATTCTCACTGTTTTGCAGTAGGCAAGGCATGCAAGTTTGCCTCTAGGATTACCTTCAATTAGATAGCTTGTTTCTGCTCTTTCTGTCCGTCCTCTTCTGCATATGAGTGTGCGTATATATATACATAGATATTTATATACACACAATTTCTCTACCAGAACCCCACGGAACCACACAGTCACAGGGTGTCAATTAAGAAGTCCTTCCAAAACTTTACATTTTTTCATATGCCAAGAAAACACCTATATTATTTGAATGCAGCCTGTTTGTCTTGCAGGCATAGCCAGGCTTGCTAAGAACTAAAAGCTTTTGGTGAGGTTCTAAGTTAAATTCGTGCAACCTGCTGTACAGGGACATCCATATGTGAAGATTGGTCCTCTACCCAGCTGCTTAGGAATATTCAGTAATAACTGTGATTTTAAAGACTATCCGTTGCCTGAATAGTGGGTATTTAACTTCAAAGCTTAGCATACTGCTGTAAACACACTTCCTCAGAGACTGCAGCAGTAGATGTAGTCTACAGCCCACTGGCTCAGCAAACTGGGGCAAACTAATCTTTTTATGTTGGTATTAAGATAAAACCAATGCACATAAAATATGCCTCAGTTTTCATCAGATGGTCAAGGAATTTGTCAGGTTACTTTTGTTTCCAGAGAAACCTGTTGTATCTCTAAATGAGATATTTCACAAATGCATTCTGTGAAGATTTTCACATCCTCAGCAGGGAATAAGATATTAGACACTCCAGTCCTGTTACAGAGGGGAGACAGAGTACTTATGTAGCATGTGGGAGGTGTGACTTTAACTTAAATAAATTAGATTACTGTTGAAATGAATCTGGGTCTCACAGCTAAGTACCACAAATATAGTTAGCAATTTCTTAGTTTTCCATTTTAAAAATGCTTAACTTATCTTTCATTGCAATTTCAGGCAAATGGAAAAATCCTGTGTTATAAAAACAAATCTTACTTTTTATGAGCTCTGAGTATGAAAAAGGTTTTCTAATTAACAAAACTAACTTTTGCATAATAATGCAAAACTACCTAAATTCCAGCACCCATGAAACAAAGTAATGGGCCACTTTAAGTTTAGATTTCTTCCTGAAGTGTCTTTTTCAAATCCGGTAGGTGACATTGTTGTACCTCATGTGATCAAGTGAATGAAATAATCAGCGTAGAGGCTACATTTTTGTGCTAATGAGCTGTCATAAACAGTGCCAAAGCTTTGAAGGGCAAGTTTTTCACTGGTCTCTGTAAATGGGACCATAGAGCAAAGAGAAGGCTAAAGAATCATGGAGCTAATCCCACTAGGATGGTTGCACCATCCTTCAAGGAGAGAGGTAGATGGTGGGAATTACCTTCTAGTCAAGCTGTCAGAGGTTTCTCTCCCCTCCTCTCTTCCCCACTTTTTAAGCACTTTAAGTACACACGCATTGCTACCCTTTTTCTACTTTTATTTCCATCATTTTTGCAATCTACATAGAGCATTGGAACCACTATAGAATCATAGAACCAACAAAATCCCTAAATTTTAGTAAGTTAGTTTAAAGTTCTCTCACGGTATGTCCATACTTTTGTTTTCTGTATAACTAAGTAACACAGTAGTCTTTTAAAACCCAGTGGAGACTTCTTTACTGCCTTTCCCATCCTCCCTAGCAGTCAGGAAGGGAAAAATTAAGCTTTTAAACGTTTTTCCTTTACCCTTCTACCACGTGGCTGCAGATTTTTATAGCCCCAGCCACCACGTCACCTGGGCCTTTTAGTGCGCTGTCTTTAGCCTAGGTCAGTGCTCTTTAACCCTTTCTTATAGAAACACCCCACCACTTTCTGTTTACAATGCCAGACTGTATAAAAGTACTATGCAGTTTCTGGTGTAGTATAAATCCAGAGTCCTTTGAAGTTTAGGGAAAACAGTATCTTCCTGCAGAACATCACAGCCAAGTTTCTGGTTGCTCCTAAATCTCTGTGTTACAGGGTTTCTCACTGGGCAGAGAAAAAAAAATATTTCCTTGGAGATCCTTTTTTTTGCAGCTGGTTCTTGAGGCTGGTAGAACCAAGCATCTGCAGTCCTGAAATAGCCATGTGGTAGCAAATGCTGTGCCTGCTGCCTTTCCAGCTGGTCTGTACAAAACAGCCATAATGATTCTCTTTTCCTTTCGACTAATGTGGCATGATACTTAGAAGCTATGATTTTTGTCTTCCTCTGGCATATCCTAAACTTCCAGATTTTAAGCTGCCTGAAGGAGGTTTTTCTTTGCAAAGATAAGTATAGACTAGTCAACTTCTTATAGCTGAAAAAAACCCTAATGCTAAATATATGTTTGATAAACAAAAAGGAGAACCAGTATTTTGGTTTAGTATCTTGATGAAATTGGGGTGAGGCTTCTGTAACCTCCCTGGTAAAGCCTCAAAATTCAGCATAAACTTGTTAATTCTCAGGAGCTGGTGGCCTAATGAGCAGTGCAAGTTAAGTAGATGCTTGTCCATTCTTTATGCCATCCAGTGAAAACCAGAGTTTGAAATATATCCATTCAGGGTTGTATTTAATTATAAGTGTATCATCTCCTACAGAAATCTCCATGTAAGTAAGTTTAATGTTATCTGCATGGCCTTTACCTTAAAACAAGAACATGTGAAGAAGGAGAAGAAAAAGCTCTTACTAACTTTTTCCAGGAGCTCAAAAGGAGCTTTGAAAATGGCATTTATGTCATGTCCCTTTATGCGCCTTTAACATTTGAAAGAGGCCCTAGGCTGCAGGATTAAGGGTTCCCTTATTCATAAGACTTGTTTTGCCTCATACACACAGTTCTTACTGGGGCCTTGGGGGCACTAATAGGCTCTGATGGTCTTGACCACCTTCACCTGGGGCCACTCTCTGCCCATGGCCCAGGAGCTCCATTTCAGTTCAGCCCTGGGCCCTCAGTCCTGTTTGAGCTGCTTTACAGGAGTCTGTTATGCTCCTGCCTGGCTATGGACACTGTTGTTCCTGACCTGTGGACTAATGTCCTAGCCTAGCCTAGCCTTTGCCCATACCTAGGCAAATGCCTGAAGTCTAGATCTTGGGCAGCCTGCTCCATGTACCCTGCTCCCTGGCTGGGGCTGTGGGATGTCATACTGAGGCAGCAGCCAGCCCTCACTGTGCTCCAAAATCCTACTTTGTGGGTAAGCAACAGAATTTTTGAGCTTATTAGCACTCTGGTAGCAGGGATGTTTGGCAATAGCATATCACAACCCACTTCCTCTTGTGCAGGTGAAGTTATTGCTTCATTTGTATTGATGTGTGCATGGTAAATAATAAGCTGCAAAACAGTAATAATAAAAAAGTTGCCCAGCATACAAGTTAATTACATAGTTCAGATTCACTGTGTTTGCTTACGTATGTGTATATGAAGGTACAAAAGCTTGAGAGAAGGTTATTGAGCTCCAACAGGTGATCATAGCTATTTGGGGTTTAGGCTTCTTTAGATTGTAGTTTTGATAGTTAATCTGTAAAGATTACACAATATCCAGAATGCAAGTGGCAGGAAACAATGAACTGAGGGTTATGTATGCCTTTGTCTGGAGTTTCAGCATGGGGGTTTAGAGCACACGTATCCCCCTGTTCTGGAGTCTAGGGTCTTCTTTGGAAGACAGGCCTGAAAATCAAAGGAATTTGAGAAGCTTGAGGTTACTTTTCTCATATTTCAAAAATTGTTCCTGCAGACTAGAATCTAGTCTTGGTCTAGTCTAGTTTCTGTTTGGAAGACAATCTTCAACTTTACAGCCTCTGCTCACAAGACTGTATCATAAAAATGAATAATAATAATAGTAATAATAATCTGAAAGACCACATGTCACTTCATGACTGAAGGTAGAGTTTTGGGGCTGGATGTTAGCAGGATCACTTCAAGATGTTGCCCTGAGGCAGCAGCTCTGTGTTCATAAGCCTATAGCTCAAATCATTATGTGTGTGTAAATCTAATGCTCTCACATTGAGAACTGTTCCCTTGCAGCATTGGAGGTTAATGTCTGTGCTGGCCTGTGAGCTAACTTAGGCTTGGTTGGTCTTTCTGATTGACTTTTGTCTTAGTAGCACTTTGCCTGCTCGTGAGTCTGCTGTGGGTAAAGTTAGGGTTAATTCTCTTGCTGTATACTTTAAATATTTCAGCTCTCTTGTTCAGCTGAAGTGGCCTAGCGCACCCTTCCCAAATAAAAATGAACTAAACCACTTCAGTGCAGCTGAGTTTCCTGTAAGGGGTTGATTGGGGCCTGTCTGTTAGCTGGAGGTGCTTGTGGCATGTGGCGGGGAGCCGCAGAGGGGCACTGCTTCCTGGCAGGGGCAGAAACCCAGCCTGGCCTTGTTTACCCTCTCCTGTGTGACCTCAGCCATTGCTAACACTTATTTGAACCAGCACGTGAGTGTCACTGAGGTCCAGGGTTTGTAAGGGCTGGGCACCTCAGCAGCTAGTCCTGTAATCGAGTTCTTGCTTGTAGGTAATAGTCCCAGGGAGCTGGGAGTAGGCTCCAGCTACAGCCAGGCTTGTGTAACCTCGGCCTCGTTGCATGGTTTCAGAGGGGATGGTCACCCAGAAGTGTCCTATGTAAGACTCTTAACTCTCAAGATTAGCTAAAGTGGTGGGAAGAAGAGAGTTAATCTTTGTAATGATCCCTGTTTAGGGGGGAAAAAAAAACCAACCCAACAAAAAAACGTAAATTCTCATAATCTTGCATTTGTGATTTTTTTTCCTTTTTAATTATGAATTTTATTTTCTAGTGTTACTCCAATACTCCTGTGAAACTTAACTGGTTTATCTTTACTCCCAGACTACTTCTTGCCTTCTTTCAACCCTCTGCATTCGTGCCCTTGGCCAGTTTGATGAAAAACAATTGTTTCACTTTGGCTTTACTTCAGGAATTGTTATTTTATTCTGTGTGCCTGATACTGATGTTTCTGTCAGCTGTTATCTCTGTCAGTCACCAGAGTAGCTTAAAGCTAAACTGTCTGATAAGATGGCATGTAATTTTAGTCTTCAGGTAGTTTCTCTCCTCCTTCAATCTTGCTGTACATATTGGAAGATAACCAAGAGAAGCTCGTTTGGTTTGGTTTCTAAATTTTCAATCATTTATCACTGATATGACTTGGGAAACAATGTACTCATCTCTACTTTCCAGCAGTACTGATGTGGCCTAAAATAAGCAGTTGCAGTAAAACATAATAGCTGAATGGGCTGCTTCACTGGATCTGTTTTCCTATTCTTAAATATTGTTTTCCAATTTTTTTTCTTCTCTGAGTGACTTCCAGAAAAAAAAAGGTTGACTTTAACTTTTGTCTTTCTGTTGCCATCTTTTTGGGCTTTTCTTTTAATGAACCTACATAAAGCACTAATTGAGTAAAAAACATTTGGTTCATAAACAGCCAGAATGACTGGTGCTACTCATTTCTTGTTTTTTTCCAGAATTGAATTTGGCAAGCAGGATGGGTGTCTGTGGGAGGAAAGAAACTGAATTAAATTTGGGGAAATACAGGATGGAGCTTGAAAGGGTGTGTCCTCAAAGATGTGTGCACATGTGTCACACTTGTGAATTGGGTAATTGCATATTTAGTTTCCTGTCTGTATACATGTGTGGGAGCAAATGTACGGTTTGTCTGCCATAAGGGAGATAGATGCACTGAAAGCATCATCATTTTCAGGCTGTTTTGAACCTAGTGCACTGGAAGAACTTACACTATGGTGAAAGCCACCATAGTGACTGAGAAATTCCAGTCTTATGTCTATCTATCAAATCTTGGTAATAATTGTGAACTTAAATATGTTTTGGAACATAGTAGTGTCAATGAAGCTAGAGTACGCTGGTGTCTCTTGAGGGCTGCTGCCCTTAGGCCCCAGTCAAGCTTGACTGACAGCAACCTTACTCCACTGTGAGTTATAAGTACATCTTTGGTACTGCCTGTGTCGTCCTTGTGGAAGAATACCCCTACTACTCTATTTTTCTTGTTGATACTGCCACTTGGATAGCTTAATATAAAGCTAGAAGCGTAGGAGCTGAATGGAGGAAGAAAGAGAGGGCACATACAGGTCAACATTTGGTGACAGTGAGGAAAGACGTAGAAAAATGATGAGGTTTTCTTGTAAACAGTTTGTCTTGGTAGTTATTCTGTATCCCCAGCCTCCCACCTGGTGATGCTCATCTTCCATTTGGAGCCCTTCTGGTTATAACTATGAAAAATAAGCTATTTCTGATACACCAATAAATATGCTTGCTTGCTAGTTGTAAAAAACAACTCCCTGCAATTATGATTGTGGTGGCTGCACATAGTGAGTGAGAGTTAGTGGTAAAAAGTTTTGCTGTCATAACCAACCTTTTAAACTGTAAAATTTCAAAATAAGCACCACACTTTGTTTCCAGTTTGCATTTTGGATGCTTCAAAACACGTAATTCAAGTTAAAACTTTTTTCTGCCATGAAAATGGATGATATGGCTATTCAGTGAAATAACATTGGGGTTTCTTTTGTTTGCTGTGTCTACTTGTTGTACTTGGAAGGCACAGAGAACTGAAGTTAGCCTCTTATTTCTCTGTCTGCCAGGCTTTGAAATTAACTTAGGAGTCAGTATCTTTGAGCCCTAATGAAGGGTTATTGTCATCAGAAATGCAGATACAGCTAAATGTGTGTTAACCTTCTCTTGCTTTTTGTTGCAGAGTTGAATTAGATGTGCTACCCATAGAACTTGGCCACATAGGCATGCATTGCCCTTTGCCTTTCCTATCTGAAGTGAAAGTTTAGAAATGAGCATTTTTATTCTAAGATATAAGCATCCTTCCCTGCTAGTTAAGGAATTAATTTAATTAAACTGTAAGCTAACACCCTGATACTCCTCTGAGGGCTGTGAAATGTAGAGAACATAAAAAACTGCAGTTGTGCAATGACTGACTTTCTTGAGGGGTTTCCTAGCTTCTGCAGAGGTTTTGGCAGGCCAAAACACACATTTAAATTTTACTAATTTTTTAATATAAATTCTTCAAGGATTGGTATGGGGTATTAGAATGGTGTACAAAAAATGTAATTGTTGCTAGTGCAGGTATGTCTGCTGTTGCCTGCAACATGCTTGTTAGGCTTGGTATGGGCCCTGAGGGGCTTTGGTTTTAGGCTGGATCTCTGTTCAGAGTTGGCGTAACTGTCTAGGACTCTGCAGCTCAAGGGCTTAGGCCCTGCTCCACAAGAATTAAACACATCCTGGGAAAACTCCTGTCTTACTAACTGGTTTATTTCCCATACAAAGTGATAGGCTGCAAGAAGGAGTTTAGGGGTTGTTTTTATGTTTTGTTTGTTTGCTTGTTTGTTTCTAGATAATTTGAATTTAAGCTGTTCAAGAAAGAGATAGAAGTTACCGTGCTCAGAGCCTGCCTCAGTTCTTCCACTGTTATTCTAGGATATGTTCAACTGGGAGCTGTGCCTCTTCAGTCAACCAGAACAAGGATCCTCCTTTAGAAACACACAAGTCACCTGTGCTTCCTGGTAAGGTGACCTGTAGCTCTTAGAGCCTGGCAAAACTGAAGGAAGGGGACTGCAAGAAGTGTCTCTTAGTCCATCCTGGTTCCTCTTTGCTAGTATCTTGCATTTTTCCACTTCTGTGAAAATGTTGCTACTTTTATAGCAGCTTGGTGGCTCAATTCGATGGTCTGGTTCCTTAAGCCTTAAAGTAATTTTATCAGCATGAATTCATCTCTGGTTTTGTGCAATCATAGAATAGTTTGGGTTGGAATGGACATTCAAAGATCATCTAGTCCAGCCCCCCTGCAATCAACAGGGACATCTTAGAATCATAGAACCATAGAATAGTTAGGGTTGGAAAGGACCTTAAGATCATCTAGTTCCTACCCCCCTGCCATGGGCAGGGATACCACGCATTAAACCATGTCACCGAAGACTCTGTCCAACCTTCAACAAGATCAGGTTGCCCAGAACCACATCCAGCCTGACCTTAAATGTCTCCAGGGATGACACATCTGCCACCTCTCTGGGAAACCTGTGCCAGTATTTTATTACCCTCATTGTAAAGAATTTTTTTCCATGCATCCAGGCAAGAACTCCCCTCTTTTAGTTTAAAATCATCACCCCTTCCTTGTCCTGTTGCAACAGGCTCTGCTGGAAAGTCTGTCCCCATCTTTCCTATAGGCCCTTTGTAAGAACTGAAAGGCCACAATAAGGTCTCCCTGAAGCCTTCACTTCTCCAGGCTGAACAACCCCAGCTCTCTCATCTTCTCCTCATAGGAAAGGTGTTCCAGCCCTCTGATCACTTTTGTGGCCCTTCTCTGGACCCTCTCCAATAGGTCCATGTCTTTACTGAGGACTCTAGAGCTGAACACAGTTCTCTAGATGGGGTCTCATGAGAGCGAAGTAGAGGGGGAGAATCACCTCTCTCAACCTGCTGGTCACGCTTCTTTTGATGCGTCACAGGATACAGCTGGTTTTCTGGGCTGCGAGCGCACACTGACGGCTCATATCCAATCTTTCATCCCCAAGTCCTTCTCCTCAGGGGTACCCTGAATTGTGATTAAGAGTACCAAAAGCTGCCTGTGTTATTGTCCTTGATCTTGCTGAGGCAAAATAATACCCTTGTGACAGTTCATGATGGGGGATGGGAGGGAGGGTTGGGGTTGCCAAAAACAATCAGTCTACATCAACTGTATGCTGTACTCAAACTGTTCCTGCACAGGTGTGAGTATGTTGCTCCATGGTTATGCACTGTTCGAAATTCTGGGTGGGGTTAGAGGAGATGGATCTACCCAGGCTCAAAAAATGTTCTTTCTAGGTAACTGTGTTTTTCAGTGGAGCAGGAGAAAGCAGTTAAGATGAAGCAACAGGCCTCTGCAGTGAAGCAGTCGTTCTGGGAATGAAAACCAAGGGATGGATCTCTGGCAATGCAGTCAGTCCTAGGCACACCTGGAATCAAAGTCTTTTCTGTGACAACTTAAACTCCTTTAGGATTTGTGTATTTCAAATGTGGGAGATCTAAACCTCATCTAGTCAGGTCCTGTGGATTTTGAGAATAGATCCTGTGACATCTGGAAAATGCAGCTGTTCAGCTAAGTGTGATGCTGCTTGCAGTGTATGATACCGTATCTTTTCCTGGCTTGTTCCCGGGAGCTAAAACTTGCTCTTCCAGTGGCTGAAAATTTTAATGTAGCCAGTGCTGTAGACTGGGTGTTAGTGGTCTCTACTGTAAGTCCTTAGACTTAAATTAAATACTTCTGAGGCAATCTCCATTTCAAGGTTGAGGCTGCTTTCTTGTCTGCCATCTCCTTAAATTTTTTGTAACACGATGGTAACAGAACAATAACTGAGTGAGTTTGGTTGTAGTTCTAGTCATATATATATATATATGACTTGAATATGTGCATGTGTACGTATATACACGCATATAAGTATTTTGAAGGATAGGTGTCTAACTTCTCTCGTGCATTGAAGGCATGAGTTCTGTATCAAATTGCGCCTCTTTCTACTGTCCTAATAGTTTTTATTCTGGATAATACTGGTAGTGTGAGACAGCAAAGTGAGGAGAGGAGCCAGTTTCTTGTCTATGTGAGCTTAGCTCTGAGAAGCTTGAATCAGAGCTGAGAGATGATATTGAATCAGCCAAGTGAGGTTTTTCCTCTCATCTTCCCCCCTTCCTCCCCCTTGGCTCTGTTGGCCTGAGATCCAGTGATCTGTCTGCTGGTCCGTGCCTTTCATGGCTCACTGGTCGTTTGCTTTTCCTTTTTTTTTTTTCTCCTTCTTAAGTCAAAACACAGTCTTGCCTTGGCATATAACTCTTACTCAGACAGGTCTATACCATCACTTTAAATTCTTTAGAGAAATGGATTCCTCCAAGTAAGCAACCTGTTTTGCACTTCGGCTGGATGCTTCCCACAGGTTTAAATTGTGGATTTCAACTTTGTCACTTTGTCATCCTTTGCAGCATTTCTTCCCAAAAGCATAGATCTGCAACTTCCTTGATTCGATCCATATGGGCTTTATGTTTGTTTGGGGAACTGGTAACAGGAGAGCAGAGATGAAAAGGAACTCAGTAAAACTCGAATATTTAATATGTAAATTACACAGACTGAAACCAGCCACTTGGCACAGCTTTCCTGCAGCTCTGGAGAATCAGTTGTGCTCGGGCAGTTTCACAGTATCCTTTTTTTTTTGAGTCTTGGAGCTGTATCTTGGAGATCTAGCTCTAGCTAACATATGTGGTGTCTCCAGTGGAACCAAACTATGCCACTTTTTCTCTTCTGTTTGAAGGTGGGATTTGTTTTTTCATTTTTCTCCCCTGTAATAGAATTTTCCATCCTGTTGCTCCTCTTTAAGCCTTTCAATAGTCACAGAAAGTTTACCCTAATCTCTGTTTCTTGAACCTGATGAAAGATATGAGGAAATCTGACCAGGAGAATAAGTATTTCTTACCAGAGAAGACAACTGATGAGGTTTAATAACTGTAGTTTGTAAGGGCAGAGTTTGTTGTGGGCAGCAAGGGACTCTATTCAGGCCAAAAGGTTTCTTGAAAAAGAAACCATTAAATGCAAATGACTGGTCTGCATTAGGTGGCTATACTGTATGCATCCTCACTATATGGCCCTGAGCGGGAAAGTAAAAAATGGCAATCAGATATATTAATTTTGCTATTGGATTTCTGAGAAGCTAGGAAGTATTTTTTCAGGACCTTCATACAAGTACAGCAGTATCTGACTTGGAAAAAGCTATACCACTTGCATCACTTGGAGAAGAGGTGGCAGTAGCAAAGCATGAGCAGAACTGCCAATATTTAGTTTCTTTCACATTATGGGAAGGAATAAAACTGAGTTTGAGGTTCCTTAATATCTTGCTGGTGAATTTTGGCACTTGCCACAATCGCTATGTGCTACCAAGGAACTAAGAATTCATCAGCAGGGAATATTTTCTTCTCTTTCTTAAATATTAAAATGCTTCTTGGTCAGAATTTCTCTGTCCTTAGGATAGCTGGTGTGTTGTTTTTCTCTACTGTGATTACTGGTAAGGAACTGAGGAGTTTTATTAGTTTCCTGGCATGCAGGTTGGAAATTCTTTTTCTGCTCTGATGTTGAATTAAAACAAACGCGGTGTGTGAAAGCCTGTCTGAAAACTTAATGAGACTTTGTTCTGCTTTTGGTCAAACAGCTTTGAGGGCTGTCCTCACTCTCTTGGCAAGGGTGCAGGAAGAAATATGGGCCTGTACAGAATCTTAACCCCTTCTGGAAAGCCCAGGCACAGTGCTCCTGTGAGGCGCAGAAACTGCTGTTGGTAAATCCATCAGTAGTTAGTCACTCGGCTGGAAGTAAAGTCAATGCTTTCAGTCAGCCTTCTTGATGAGGCTGTTGATAGTGACCATCCAGGTGGATTATGCTCTCTGCAAAGTGTGTGTGTGTTTCTCTAACTTACCCCAGCTGATTGGTTTGCCTGAGATACAGTTGATCAAAATGTTTTCAGGATTGTATTGTTTCTGCTTCTTCCTCTCTCATGCAACAAAATGCATGGCTGTGTTTATTTTCAATGCTTTGTGGTTGAGACCAAAACTTTTGAAGTAAACGATATGGTTAAGTGGTAACTTGAAGTAAGTCACTTCAAAAGTTTCAGATATCAGTGGGGTTTTTTTCAACAGATACCACTAAATTATGTTGTAGATTTTGTCTTCCAGCAAGCATATGAGTTACAGTGGGTGCCAGTACAGAGAAGAGGATGTAGTCCAGTATAGGCATTGAAGTGGCTAGGATTTATCTAACAGACAGTGACTTCAGGAAAAACGGCATTTCTCAAAGGTGAAGTTATGGCTAGTTGTTTTTACCAAGTGATGGTTATAAGAACATCTAGAATATATAGAGAATTCTAGATGTATTCTGTATTCAAGGGGGGAATGGGTCCAGTAGCCCAACAGAGGTGAGACTGCCACATCTCCATGCCCCTGATTCCAACCAGTGGTGGGGCTTGAGGGTGTATTCCCAGTGGGCACATCTGCATGTACACGCACACCCTGCATGCAAAACCCTGAATGTATACATGCGTGCCTGGCTGACCACACAAATCAACACAGGCAGGTACACACATGGCACCAGTGGCCTCATCCTGTTCTCTCTGGCTGAATAAGATGAATAAGGTCTCCTAGTGTGAAACATTAATACATAATTATATGTATCCGTCCTTCTTGAGATATATATATATACACACACACACCATTAATTATATATTGTCAATATATATCATTAGTATATATTAATCACTAGTAATTATAGAGTTGCTGCCAATAATTATAATTAATTAATAGTAATTATGATTACATATATAATTAAGTGTGCACACACATGTACAATGTGGATCTCTCCAGCAGCTGGACTTCGGCATACAGATGGGCAGGTAGCTACCCCTGGGCCCCAGTCTCTCCAGTTTCTGGCACATGGACATATGGGCTCACAGCCCCCATCCAGCTGGTCTAAACCGATGCACATGCACAGCTTGCCAGGACCCCCTGGGTCCTTCTGATAACCAAACCCCTATGGTCTTGCCATTAGAGAGACACAGATGCATGGGGGGGGAGTGGTGGTGGTGGTGCCATTGACCCCCAGGCCCTATGGCCTCACAAGCAGCTGGCTAGGAAACCACGGATCCCTCCATAGCCACCTCCTCCAGCAGTCTTACTCTTGGAGACAGACAGATGTTGCCTCCCAGGGTGCTTCACCTACTTGCCAGCAAGCCCTACTTGATATTTGCTAGTGATCACATGCTCACTTGCAGACCCATATTTGTGAGGTTTGCTGGTAGTTGAAGGCCTGAACACACACATGAGCACACATGCACCCAGAACAGGGAGTCCCCCTCTCAGGAAAACAGAGTTTAATGAGAAGACATGACAGACTGTGCTGGTCAGGTGCAGGACCGGGCCAGAGAAGTGTCCTGACAAGCCATCCACTGGCATGTGATTGGCTTTTTTGATTCCTTTATCCCTTCATTTTTCCACGCTTGTTTTCCCCCTCCCTTCCAAAACTCCATAGTAAGACCTGTGCAATCCCCAAATGCTCTTCCCTTGCATCACATAATGTACCCAATACCCCCAGGCAGAGCCCAAAAGATGCTCTATAGAGGTGCTTCTGTTGTCCCTTCTTGATGGAACTGAATCCCAGCAAGAATAAAACTGTCACTGCTGTTGTACAGGAATGCCACACCAAAATACAGAAATATAGCTTCTCTTCTAAGTGTTTTTCCTGTGCTAGTATCAAGCCTGGCTATGTTGGACCACACTTTCTTAGAACTAAAATCCTCATCAACACTTAATTCCTATAATGTTTAGTGGCAAATATATACTACACAAGTATTCCATTAAAAACCCGTAATAAGTAATAAGACATTTGAGACAAACCAAATTTAAAATTTAGCTCACTGTCATGTGCAGTCTGCTGATAACATTACAGTGTGGTTTCCTACCTTCCTTGAGATGCTTGTCACCATCCCTTCACTGGATGGGAAATGTTCATTAAGTGAACAACCACCAAGATTTTGTATTTCACTGAAATGTCCCATCTTCACAGCAAAGGCTAGACCAAGTAAATTTTTCCACAGTTTTTTAGAAGGTTAGCAGATCGTTGCATGTTTCTTAAATAGTTTTTTTTTGTAGTACTTCAGAGTTAGATAATATGGGTGGGAAATGGAGGTGGGCACTGAGGCTAAGGCGACTGACAAAACAGGGCTCATGATTGAATTTTGTTCTGGTAGGAAAAACCAGGTAGAACCCGTTTGCGGTTGGTTTGTTGGGCTTTTTTTTTGGTGGTTTGTGTTTTGGGGATTTTAGATTTTTATTTTTTTGGGGAGGGGTGAGAGCATAGGGTTTGGGTCTTTTTTTTGTTTGATGGCTGTTTTGTTGGTTGGTTTTGTGTTTTCTTTCTTTTAAGAGCACACCAAGTGCTATAAATATCCGTGTTTAAAGAGGATCTGTCATCTCTCATCACAATTGTTGGCATTCAGCTTTTTAATGACTCCAACCCCAGTAACACCAGGCACTTGAGTAAATCTGAGGTATTCAATTAGCAATTGCCTTTGGAAAGCTTGACTTGTTACTCATCCACATTTAACAAGGAACTCAAGTAGCAGAAGTAGCGGGTTTGGTTTTGTCTCACATAGCTGAACTGTTCTTAACAGCAGGCTGCCTTTTCATCACCTTCCTCATCTTATTTCACCGGAGAAGGAAGGAGACCTGTAGAAAACAGCTGCTTTCAGTTACATAGCTCTGATTCATTTCCAAGGCAAGTCTCCCTGTACTTTGACAAAGACAGAAGTATTCTGGATTAGAAGGGGAAAGATAAAAGAAGGGTGCCATAGAGTAATTCAAGGTGATGGTTTTCCTTCCCTTGTTTTCTTTGCTTATTACATTTTTTGGCTTATGAAAATCATAGAACCATAGAGTCATAGAATAGTAAGGGTTGGAAAGGTCCTTAAGATCATCTAGTTCCAACCCCCCTGCCATGGGCAGGGACAGCTCGCGCTAACTGTGTCGCCCAAGGCTCTGTCCAACCTGGCCTTGAACACTGCCAGGGATGGAGCATCCACAACCTCCCTGGGCAACCCATTCCAGTGCTTCACCACCCTCACAGTAAAGAACTTCTTCCTTATATCCAATCTAAACTTCCCCTGTTTAAGTTTGAACCTATTACCCCTTGTCCTACCACTACAGTCCCTAAGGAAGAGTCCCTCCCCAGCATCCTTATAGACCCCCTTCAGATACTGGAAGGCTGCTATGAGGTCTTCGCGCAGCCTTCTCTTCTCCAGGCTGAACGGCCCCAACTCTCTCAGCCTGTCTTCATATCGGAGGCGCTCCAGCCCTCTTATCATCCTCGTGGCCCTCCTCTGGACTTGCTCCAACAGCTCCATGTCCTTTTTATGTTGAGGACACCAGAACTGTACACGATATTCCAAGTGAGGTCTCACGAGAGCAGAGTAGAGGGGCAGGATCACCTTCGACCTGCTGGTCACGCTTCTTTTGATGCAGCCCAGGGTACGGTTGGCTTTCTGGGCTGCAAGCGCACACTGCCGGCTCATGTTAAGCTTCTCGTCAACCAACACCCCCAAGTCCTTCTCCGCAGGGCTGCTCTGAGTCTCTTCTCAACCCAACCTGTAGCAGTGCCTGGGATTGCCCCGACCCAGGTGTAGGACCTTACACTTGGCTTGGTTAAACTTCATAAGGTCGGCCCACCTCACAAGCGTGTCAAGGTCCCTCTGGATGGCATCCCTTCCCTCCAGCGTATCAACCGAACCACACAGCTTGGTGTCGTCGGCAAACTTGCTGAGGGCGCACTCAATCCCACTGTCCATGTCGCCGACAAAGATGTTGAACAGGACCGGTCTCAACACCGATCCCTGAGGGACACCACTCGTTACAGGTTTCCAACTGGACATCGAGCCATTTACCACGACTCTTTGCATGCGGCCATTGAGCCAGTTCTTTATCCACCGAGTGGTCCATCTATCAAATTGATGTCTCTCCAATTTAGAGACAAGGATGTCATGCAGGACAGTGTCAAACGCTTTGCACAATTCCAGGTAGACGACGTCAACTGCTCTGCCCCTGTCCATCAGTTCCGTAGCCCCATCATAGAAGGCCACCAAATTGGTCAGGCAGGATTTCCCCTTAGTGAAGCCATGTTGGTATAGGTCTTTGGAATCTGTCTTTCAAAATTCTTTTTGTATAATTTATAGACAAATTTCCCAGAGTCTTAAAGGAAAAGTAAATGTTGTCAGCAGTGGTGATTCTTTTGGTAAATACTGCATTTTAGGAAGTAGCCCCATTTGGATATCAGGAGTGGTCTTCCCAACAGAATGTGATTTAACCTATTCAACTGGTATGAAAATTATCAAGTGTCAAGATTAGTCCCCCTAATAACCTGGGCCAAAGTGAGCAAACAGTAAAAGCTTGCATGTTACTTGTCTGATTATTTTTCTTCTTTATCTAATTTCATATGCAAATTGATAGCTGAGTGTGCTCCCTCCCAACCCCTCTTTTTTTTTCATTTCTGGAAATCAGTATCTTCATGTATAAGATGACTATTACATTTGTTCTGTGTGGGTTTATTATTGAGAAGGATTGAAAATGGTTCATGGAAAGATCATCTAAGGACTCAGGGTGAATTTTTATATGAAAAACCCCATACGTCCATCAGATTGTTTACTAGTGGTAACAGAATCTGTATAAAAAAGTCAGCCCAACTGTCCTTCCCCTCCCACGCCCCTGCCATTGTTAAAATATAAGAATGCACCTCATCAAGACTTAATCCTCTTTTCCATTAAAACAATTCTTTCCGGTTATGGATGGCAAAGGAGATAAATAAGAACACCACATGGAAAAGACTAAATTTATGTAATTGAAAAATTTGGATGACCTTTTAATGGGAAGGAGGGACGGTGTTGGGGGAAGGGTTAATGGGAAGCAAAGAAGCTGGCATTTGATGAGTACACACATACTCATGTAGCCTGGCTTACCTGGTACAATATGCATCGTGTTTGCACAAGATCTCAACTAGAACTTGCGGTCAAGGAAGCATAATATTGTTGGCAAAAGTAAGAGAGGACTAAAGGCTAAACAGATCTTAGGGCTCCTTAAGCTTATTGAAGGGCATCTGTTGCCCTCTAGTGCTTCACTCTGCACATCTACTTCCAGAAGTACAGGCGTGAACCTATCCTGATATGGCTGCAGCTGGAGCACTCAGTGGCATCATGTGTACGAGGGACTGAGAAAGTAATTTGTTTGCATTACTCTTCTTCATATTCTATCGTGGATGTGATTATGTAAAGAGAAACTGAACATAAAGAGAAAGACAAGGCGTGCCTGCTTGCTGTAAAATACTGCCTGAATGCTGTAATATGCTTTCATAAATTTATAGCAGCCAAATGAGTGCAAGCTCTTGAATATAATCCTGCTTACAGCAACAGCTGAGTATGTGCTGAAATGCATAGCAAAACCATGTGGGAAAGTTTACTAAATATATACCTGATTTAATTTGATTTCTAGCTGGCATCAAAAGTCAAGGTAAACCAGACAGCTGTTAACTTTTACTGTGACTAGAAAGTGGATAGCGTTCTGCAGGACAGGTTCAAGATACTTGAGCCGAAGCTTTTCAGTGTGCAGTTGAGTGATTTCATCTGCCTTTTTCTAGGCTTCTGTGGCCTCCCTTTGAAGGGAGGATGCAGTGTGTGAACAGATTTACAAAAACTTCTTGCAGGGCTGAAATACTGATATAGGAACTCTGAAATGTCTTCTATGCACAGAAATCGAAGAGATCTGAGCTCCTAAAGTGGGTAATGAGGCTAGGCCCAGGCCACAGCTGAGAACTGAAAATGTCTGAAATTTTTTAGGGTGCTAGCAGAACTCTCCTTTTGGAAACTTTGCTTATTCATAATCTTGAAAAAAAAATCCATGTGTGAATGTGTCTATGTAATAGGTGGGATGTTTTGGGTTTTTTGGGGGGTTTGGTTTGGTTGGGGTTTTTTTGGTTTGTTTTTTTTTTTTTTTTATTTGGTTGGTTTGGGTGTTTTTTGTGTTTTGTTTTGGTTTTTTGTGTGGGTTTTTTTTTTTTGTTTGTTTGTTTGTTTTTTTATAAACTGCCACTTAAGATGCTGTGCTGCACTCACGGGATGTCTTGTTCAGGCGAGAAGCTGTATGTCCTGTTTCTTCTCTATTCCATCCGTGCAATGGTAACCAGGCTAGTTATGAGGGGACCTGTGGTGTGCACTGCTGGCTGAGCTATATTTATTTGCTGATATGTATTTTGACTCTAAACACTCTGTTACCTGGATGCAGATCAAATTCTGTGTGTTACATGATCACAAAAAGACAACCTTTTTGTCTTGTGGGTGAGGATCACTAAAATATGTCTGACATAACAGTTTAACATAAGCTGGAGCTTCAAAAGCTGACAACTGCATCAAATTCAGATACTTAGTGGGTTATGATCAAACTTCTCTTAGAAAAAGAAAGCTAAAATAAGTCCCTTGCTTGTCACTTCTCTCATGTGCTTTTAAATTATGGTAGTGATATATAATGCTCTCTTTCTGTTGAAAAGGAGAGTTGAACTGTAGTGCCAAGCCTTACTTTTGGGCTAGAGTAACTATTCAGAGTGTTCAGAATAAGTCTTTTGACTTCTTTAAGACGACAAAGATTCTTGTGCCTTAGAAAATCTGTTCATCAAAGAGATGTGATGGGAATCCATGACAGTCGGTCTAGACAGTCCCTGAGCTATTGCTGTTTCAGTGACTGTGCTGATGAGGAAGCAGGAACACTTATAGCAATGGTATTCACTAGTGACCTTAAGGACATTTAGCAGTAGCTTCTGAGGGGAGTCTCAGGCAGCTGGGCAGATTTTTACTAAGTATGAAATGACCTTTTGTAAATAGTGGAGAGAATGGTATGTGTAAAGATGGGTTACCTTTCCTGACCCTGAAGGTTGTCCTGTCTGTGAGAGACTTCTCAGCAGAGCTTTACCAGTGCTACTACAGCTCGTAAGTTTGGGGTTTTGTTATTGAATATATAACAGATCCAAAGTGGTGACGCAAGGTACGATCAGGTCCAGAGTTCAGGGTGAAAGGTTAGTTTATAACTTTAGTGCTATGTGCACATAACCCTTTTGGTAAAGTGAAAACTAGATTAGGAAAACTGGGAGTCTTGCAGATCCCAACATGAGCAGAACATCACATTCAGAAGCTGAAATGGACCTTTCCTCAAACATAATGGCTATTCCCTCCTGAAAACTTCATGCTGTATTGGGAGACTGTTACCTTTTAGCTCCGTCAACAATTTATCTTCATGGATCAGACGAGCTACTGAACCTGGCCTGCATCCAGTGCTATGTGTTGGCTAAGGCCAGCATAGTAATTTGCTTCTGTAGTGGGTAGTCAAGCTGCTAATATAGAAAAGTTTGGATAAAAGGCTAGGGAAGATATTAGTGAGTGAAAAATGAAATTATTCTTTATTTTTACTGTGTTTTTGTGAGGAAAAAAACTCCTTGAAAGTGAATTTGTATCCTAGAGGCAGTCTTTTGTTGCCCCTTGAAGTGTAAAGTAGTGTAAAATGCCCTTAACTCTAATTGTAAAATAGTCCTGAAGTTACTTCTGTTATTCATTGACTATAGGAGATTAATGTTCAGTATGTGTGCAATATAGACACCTAATAAAATATCAAGAACTAAGTCCTCAAATTCTGATGATTCATTTTTTCATGGGGTGGGGCCTTTTTTATGATATATACTTGATCTGCAAGTATCAGATTAACCTCGTCTGGTGAGGGAAGCCTCTTTTCTTTGATCAAGTATATTACAGCTACTATTCTGGTGCGAATAATTAGAAAAGACAAAAGGAAACTCAAAAAGTAGGCTCAAAAGACTCCAAGGCAAAAGAGTCTGTACACAGTGCAGCATTGCCACAATATTTATTCTGAAAGATAATTGCTAGCTGCCTATCTTTATGGACACCCATGAAACTCCCAACTCATCCTCTTACAACAGTGAAAGAGAAAGGGCAGTGATGGCTGTGTGTGATAAACATGCAGGGAACCAAGGCAATGGCAGATCCTGTCTCCAGGTATTCCTAGGTAGCAATCTGCAAAAGGAGAATAACTTCAAGATGAGAGATTCTATCACATTGATTTCAAAGCTCTTTTTAACTTCAAATTATTTTTATGAAAACTTTTCTGTTAAGGTTTTAGCTTATCTTCAAAAAATCTCATTCTTGAGTTATAGAGAAGTTTTTGTCACAGATGGTCTCTTTCTGCGTAAGCAACGGATAAGTTCTTCACACATGATTCTTTAGAAATATCTGTTCATACCTAATCCAGTTCTCTAACAGTCTCTCATACACAGTTACATTAAATGAAATGTTACATTTGACTTGCAGCTCAAGTTTCAAGTCAGACTAGCCCTTGTTGGATATAGAATGGCAGTGTATTTTAATAAATCCTTAATGTGTTATCCCAAGACTACTTAGGGCACCACCTAATATGTTAAACAAAAAGAAAGGAAAAAAGGTATAAATTCTACTTTGACCTTACTGGGATGGAGTTTTCATCTAGGTGAAAAAAAGACTAAAAGTAAAAGCCAGCCCAGGTTTTTTCCAAGGCTTGACTTTCTTGGCTGGCTTTGTTTGTTTGTCCTGCCCTGCCATCTGTACAACTGTAGTGAGTCAACCAACAAGAAAACTCTTCCAAGTACAACAGAAAACTTTTGGCCAGAAAAATATAAGTAGATTCTTGATTAACAAGAAGACATACCGAATACTTGGGCCATGCCAATGCATATTTGCAATAACTGGTTCATCACAGTTCAGTAGGGCTGCTCTTATTGATAAAGGTTATTCATAAGCAAACACTGAGAGACGACTTCTGCTTTTACTTGTCCAAGCATAACATGTGGTTCACTAATCCCAGCATTTCTGAAATCCTCTTCTTAAAGACAGGCATGAGCACCAAAATGCCTTTAGCTTTTAGTCAAACATAGAAGGTAGCTTACTCCATTGCAAGAGTAAAGATGGCAAACTGCATATGTGGACACTGGCATATGTTTCTGTTAGTGAAAAATGTCTGACAATTGCGTTAGCTCAAGATGCCTTTTTAGGGAGGAGGAAAGGATATTTTCAAGGCAGTTCATCTTCAAGAGAAATAATGTGATACAGGGTCTGCTGACTGCTTGCTACCTTTCCCCTTTTGGGTGGCATGTTATTCTTGGCCCGGACACGGTGACTGAGCAAAATATTGCAAGAAGGGAAATGAACCGTGTAGTAATGATTACAAAACATGTCTATTTGCTGTGCTTCTCTACCTTGCATGCTGCTCGCATCTGGCAGTGTGGAGGCTTACATAGCTATGAACTCTTGCACGGACGGCATTTGAATTATTGCTCCTTTTCTCAAAGGCACTATCTTTTCTAACAGAGGTTTGCAAAGATTTATTTTTTTTAGACTTTCTGGAGACATCCTGGCTGCTTGCCAGCTCACAGAGGAGCTATAGCTATCCATTCAGTCTGTTGTTCCCTAAGCACACAGAACAATCTTTGCTTGGGTGGGAAGACAGTGCTGATAACAGTAACAGTTTATATTCAGCCATTCTTACGTCAAAATCTAAGAATTATTTTTAGAATGTATTTTACAGAAAAAGGCTGTCTACATTGAAGCCACTTGCAAGATCTATAGAATTTATTTAGTGACAGAGTGTCAGTAATTGCTATGCTACTTAATGTAGTTGCTCGATAATGCATTGTCTTGAAATAATGAGGCTTTTATTTTAGATAGTACTTTTATGCCAGCCTCAGTATAATGTGAACTGAAAACTTAGAGTTATGTGAATAAATCATAGATGCTGCCAAGTAAATACAAGTGAAGTAAATCCTTTGTTCTTATCTCATTATTTCAGTTTTTGCTTTGAAATGCATGGATATAATTGCTTTAGATTAGGGTATTTTTGTTAAAACATGAATTGATAGTTTTGTTTTGGGCATTTGAGCAAATTTAAAGTAAATAATAGAAGTCTGGTTTTGAGAGGCAGTAATGAGTTGTTCAAGACAATATAGCATCCTTTTTTAAACGAAAACATTAGAAATGTGCTTCAGTAGGTACATTCAGAGTACTGAGCTGTCACAAGCATAAACAATGTTTATAGAAATATGTAAGTTTTCTCAATGGACAGCTCTACAAGTAGCTGTTTAGTGAGCTGAGTAGGAACAAAGCATGGGACAGAGGAGTTATAGGTAGGAGGTAAAGCCAGTGCTTCCATGTAAGTAAGGCACAATGCCTGGCTCTTGTCAAGGTTCATCTTGCGGTTCTCACAAATAAAACCTTTTATCAGTGTTAACAAACTAAAATTCTCTATTTCTTTTCCAGTCTTTAACAACAGCCTGACACATGGTTTCAATGGAATGATTTTACACCTTTTCTGGAACGCATTATAGTCTGGATATAAATTCAGTATTGGACAATTTACCTTATGGGGAAAATGGTTTCTAGTAGGACAGGTTTGGAACTGATGAATGACATCACTCTGAGCAATTAGACTAGCTGTACAGCTGTGCTGATGTCATGCAGCTGACTGCTTTAAATTTATGGCTGTGCCGCTAAAGTGTAACGATAACAACAGAGACCACAGGAGATGGCTAAAGGTTTTTCAGATGATATGATGAGAGAAGACATAAATGTTTATTGCAGTGCTAGTGCCTTGTGCTTTCCAAGGAACACAACAACAATTTCCCTCCTTTCCATCTGATATTGTTTTCAGTGGTATGTTAAACAGCATAAATGACTTGTCACTATGTTGTTAGTAAGAATTATGAATGTTTGCCCTGTTTCACCATTTTAAAAGCACTGAAGTACTTAAAGTCTAGGTCCAGGCAACTGGCTGAGTTGCTTTGCTATGCAGGGGCTGACACAGGCAAGTAATGTAATGCAAGGGTTCAGCTGGAGTACTCACTATATTGCCTGATTTATGAAATTGGGCATCTTACATTAGGGACAAAGAGAGAAAGAAGACTGGACTTCCATGCACACAGCTGCAGGCTGGAGTAGTTATCGAACTGCAGCTGAAGTGACACGAATGAGACCCAAAAGGCCTGTGGTTCATATGAACACATAGTTCACCAGAGCAAGTCCTGTTTTCAGCAGGTTACAAATTCAGGAAGAGACATGCTGTGGGATATTACTTGGAATATAATGTATTGCAGAAGTGGAAGGGATCTAGAGAAATGACTGAATACAGAAATATCAATGTTGTTGGTAACTTTCTCCCCAGAGTCCTCTTGACATACTAAACAAGCTCCTTATCCTGCCTTATCTCCCCAAAAGAAATAACAGTCTGTCAATAACTATGACCATGTCTGAAACATGTTTAGAGAAGGCAGCGAAAACCCCTCTTTGCTACAAGAGATAGAACATAGCTTATGCTCAGCACAAAGTGGGACTGTCCTGTGAATTATGTCAGTTTCATGAGTAAAGATTACCCATGTTTGTCTCATGTACAACAATTTCTTCTATAATTTCTTCAAGAAATTGAGGTGCTCTGGGAAAGCCAATTGCCCTTAGTCCTGCTGACAGGGCAAATACTGACAATTTTGGCAGAAGAGAGGGTGAAATTGATTTCCGTGGGAAAACCTAAAGAAATAAAAAAGACTCTAACTTTTCATCCCCATGTATCTTGTCAGCCACAGTGTAATGTAGAAGAAGTTAAAACTGTCATAAGTCCAATGCTGTTATGGGACTGTGTATAACATTTTGACGTACCTTACAATTGTTTCAAGACCTTCAAGACCATGCTATAGTGACCATATTTGGTTTTGACTTGATGCGGTGTTCATTTGTAGCTTTTGTGAGCTTCTGAGGGTTGGAAGCCCTGAGGGTGGGTGATGACCTCAGATGGTTAGAGCCATCCCATGAGACTCCTGCTGAGCAGAGCTACCCTATGGAGAGGAGGAAGCCTTCCCTCAGCACCTGAAAGAAAGGAGGAGCTGACTTCTGTGAGGCATTTTCTTTAATTTACTTGAGAACCATAGTGTAGCAAATATCAGTGATGTTTGGAAGAGGAGGTGCAAGCTGCCTCTTCTCATCATGGATAATATAAGGTAATGCTGCAGGTGGTGGTGGTAGATGAAATCCTGGTGCCATTTTACAGCTCATAGATGCTGTAAGATGCCATGTGTAAAGTAGCAGTCCAGCAAGGGAACAGCTGACTGGCTGACTGACAGACCTATGCACACATGTACCTAAAAGGAGAAGCTTTAGGTTAAAGACAAAGGTTACAACAAAGGTTTAACAAAGGTTAAAAGAATTAACCAAAATAAAAACATTATAAATGCAAGTTTGGGTACTGTGAAATCTGTCTGATTTGAGAGAGCAGCCTGCTGCTGATGTGGACTCCTGTATGTATTTCATAACTCTGTTTCAGGATGTGAGGCATCGGTTCACAGTTAAGGTACAGACGTAGGATAGAAGAAGGCTGAACCAAGATGTAACTTGCTAGCTTTAAATATGATCACAGTGCCAGGGTCTAACCCACTTGCAGTGGTAGTAGTCACCTTGCAGAGGCAGATGCTGTGAGCAATTACTTGGCAGCACTGAAGTATCTTCTGTGATACTTTTTTGGCTCCATGGAGAGAGCTGCTGATTGGGAGGTGTTGTCTCTGGTCTATGTGTAAGACATATAGAAACTTCTATCTGACTATGGATAATTTCTTTGCTTGGCCTTCCACTGTATGTTTAGTTGGTTGTAATTTCAAACTCGGTGTTGGCTAAATTTCTTGGTGCAATCCTACAGCTTTGTGGGTTTTGCTTGGGTTGGGTTTTCTTGGGGTGTTCGCTTGTTTGGTTCCCCGCCCTCCCTCAAATCTGCCTCAATTAGAAATTGGTGTGTACCGGTGTATTCATCACAAACTAATGGCAACTCTGACCAGATGGAAGATGATTCAAACCTTTGGCAGCAAATAAAATCTGAATTTACTCATGATATGACAGCATAGAGTTAAAAAGCTTGGGGTTTTTTTGTTGTTGGGTTCTCCTCCCCTTTGCCATTCTGTAGTGCAATTGAATTGCTAACCTGAACAATTCTGCAACACTTTAGATGGGTGACATAAGTGACAGTTCTTGCTATGTTATAGATATTTCTGCCCCGTGAATGGAGACAGGATTTGACTTCACTGTGCATCCAGGAGAAGACTGATTTCATGGTTTTTGCATCAGAATATATAGTTCAAAGGAAAAAGGGTATTAGTGCAACATTGACATTGTGATACCAATTGCAGAAAGCCTCAGTGGTGTATTACGCTAAAGAGGAATTCCCTACATTGGCTTACAAGAGGTGACTGGGATTCATCTTGTTACCTGAGGTCTAGATGATTCCAGGGAATTTATTTTCTGTGGGAACCTTCAACTGTTTCTATCACATACCTGGGTTGTCAAGTATTTTTATCTCCTTTGCTGTTCACCATGGTTGCATGTGGTGAATCATCAGCTTTCTGTGCTTAGAATACTTTCTACTGCCGTGGTTACTGGTCTGTTCTGGTTTGCTCCTCAATCACTGCCATAGCACTCAGCCCATGGCTTTGTCTATGTGACGGTTAGGAAACACTTGAAGCACAATCTGATATATTTTGTTATTGCACATACTTGGCAAAGGCTTGTTAATCACTGTCCAAAACATTTCGGAAATTATCCAAAGGTCACCAAAAAAAAAAAAAAAAATTGTTGCTAAATATTGTTCTCTAGACTATTTTTTGTGACCTTGGTTGACTTTCTTCTGTGCTTTTGAACAAGCGAAGGAAAAGAGGAATTCAGTGGTATGTTGAGTGAATCAGTAAAGGTCATCCTCTTTTTTTGCTTAGGTTTATAGCCATAAGAGTGTTCAGAGAACATGACTGTCTCAAATCTTCTTGTTGCCCTATAACTTTTTATTGGTCATTTGGCTTTCTTTCGGCAACAGTAATGGGTATGTCCATGGTCCTTTGTACAGCTTTTTGTATTTACAAGCTCTCTGTTAATGAGTTAAGATCATACCAAAATAGCAAAAATATTTAAACTGATAAAAGATTATTTTCATTTTCAGTGAAATCAAAAGAGATCACAAGGGAAACACTTCCAGGGACAGAGCCCAACCTTTGCAAACCTCCTGAACACTGCAGGTGGTACTAAAACAAAACCTAAGCTAACTTGTAGTGCTAGATAAATTGCTGACAATAAAATTCAGATGTCAGGCTAAACTGTAATTGAGGATATGGCAGTGGAATAAGTGATGGGAGTGATTAGATGGACAACAGCGTGGTTTTTTTCTGTTATTAACATGCATGTTGTCTATTACAACTGGCAGCATGAGGTTATGAAGCACATTGCTCAGGAACATCTTTTGGCTGAAGTTTGGCAGAATGGGACAACTAAAATTGTAGAGTAATTTGCTTGAATGACAAAAGCTCATGTTCTTGGCCTATATAGTGACCCCATGCCTGAAACTTTCCATATGTGTAGATATTTCATCTGCCAGGCACAAACCAGATGTTTGGAAAAGAGAAGAGCACAAGTGCTTCCTCTGTGTGATTAGTTGTTTAAGTAGATTGGGACTAGCTGACTATCTTCATGGTTAATCTTAGGGACGTAGAGTTAAAAAGCTAGTTGCAGCTCAGTTAATGTCCTGGTTTCTATGATAAACTGATAATTTTTGGACATGATTATTCCCTGTAAGCTTAAGAATTTAAAGATGAGGTGAAAATTTATTATATGTATTCATAAATATGTACGTTTGCAATATTGAGAGGGGTTCTTCCCTGGAAACATCTGTGCTTGAAGAGAACAAAATTATCTTCAGGATATTTTGGACTAAGAGAAGCCTCTGGCATTGAGATATGTAAATATAAAACTTTTGGGAAAGAATGCTTATACTATAGGCAGTATAGTGCAAACCAGGAGGTAGAGGCTTGAATCCCACTTTTAGTTGTGAGGTGTTTAATGAAGCGCCTGGTTCCAGGAGGAGGCCTGTACTTGCAGTCTTACTGTATTTATAGACTTACTTTGTCTGCCTAGGCAGTGTGAAAATGTTTTAAAAACAAAGCTACCATAAGTTTATTACTAACTTAGATATTAATGTTCCTCATAACTGCACAGAATCAAGGAATAGCTGAGGTTTGAAGAGACCTCTAGGGAGATCATCTAGTCAGATGTCTCTGCTTAAAGCAAGTCAGTAAGACCAGGTTGATCAGGACATTATCCAATGGGATTTTAAATATTACCAAGAATGGAGGTTCTACAGCCTCTCTGGGAAACCTGCTCCAGTGCTTGACCTTCAACACTGTTTTTATGTTTAATTGGATTTTCCAGTGTTTCATTTTGTGCCTGTTGTGTGGGTATCTGCTCCACCATGGGCCTCCATGGGCTGCAGGGACACAGCCTGCCTCACCATGGGCCGCAGGGGAACCCCTGCTCCGGTGCCTGGAGCACCTCCCCTCCTTCTACACTGACCTTGATGTCTGTTCGGCTGTTGCTCTCCCATATTCTCACTCCTCTCTACAGTTACTGTACTGTAGGTTGTTTTCTCCCCCACTCCCTTTCTTAAACATGTTATTCCAGAGGTGTTACCATCATCACTGATGGGCTCAACCTTGGCAGGTCTGTCTTGGAGCTGGCTGGCATTGGCTCTATTGGACATAGCAGGAGTTTCTGACAGCTTCTCACAGAAGCCACCTCTGTAGCCCTGCTGCTACCAACATCTTACCATACAAACCCAATACAATTGATTAAGATCCTTTCGAGTCTTCAAGCTAATCTGGAGAGAGCTATTCTCAGCTCTCTCACCTTTTGTTTGTATGTCAGATGCTCAACTCCCTTGATCATCTTGGTGGCCCTTCTATGCAGTTGTTACAATATGTCCATGCTTCTTGCAGTGGAGAGCCCAGACCTGCACCCAGCACTTCAGGTTCAGCATTAAAACAGTGCCGAGCAGAAGGTAAGGACCACCCCCTCCTAAATCTACCAGTGGCACTGGACTAATGAAGTCCACAATGCTATTAGCTGCCTTTGTCATGAGTGTACATGGCTGACTCATGGTCAACTTGGTGCCCACCAAGACCTTCAGGGCCTTTTCTGCAAAGCTGCTTTCCAGCTGGTTGATCCCCCACGTGTACTGCTACATGCAGTTATTTCCTACCTAGGTGCAGGACTTTGCACTCCCCCTTGTTGAACGTCATGAAGTTCTTGTCAGCCTACTTCATCACCTTACCCTTCATACTTTTGGACTGATGTGTTATCTCTCTAATATATATGGGGGTGGTTAAAGCCCCCATAAGGACCAAAGTGTGTTTAAGAAAAACAAGCTTCCTTCCCTGGCTCAAAAGATGCTGGATCAGAATGATGGATCATGCTGAACATGCTCATTCATTCAAAATCTAGAAAACAAATATCTAGGCAATACAGTAAGTGTGCATTTACTTTCTGTGTATGGTTATGGATAGTCAGAAAACTAAGGTTATCCAGCAGAAGCTTGCTTCAGTATTCAGCTACTTCAACCTGGAATTCCCTCAATCTACTGTGGTAATCTGGTATTGTGGAATATGTATTGAGTGTTGTTCAGGCCACAGACGTTTAAATCTACTTTTATGTCTAGAACAGGAAGCTACTTTTTTTTTTTTTTTTTTTTTTTTAATCAATATTGAGACTGAAAAGGAGCATGTGCTCATCACTGTGAGCTTAGCACACTGTGGGGTCTTCAGGAGGAATTTAAGCACAATGTCCTAGAACTGAGAGGTAGTTACAGTATTCCTGTATTAGCATAATGCTCTTGTGTTAGGAGACCTGTAATATATTCCTGTATTAGGGTAATTCAATGTGGAAAGGACACCAGGAGCTCATCCAGTCTAATATTCTGCTCTGTGGGGAGTGAAGCAGGAAATCAAAGGTGTAAAAAGAGTGGAATGGGAGAATTCCAAGATAATCACAAGCAATTTGGGCAAAATACGGGAGTATTCAGATAAAACTTTCATTCCTTGCTTAAGCACGGTTACTTGCTGTGTTTATGTACATTTGCTTTATATGTGAAAGCAAGTATTTTATCTATGTACTATCTAACACAGCTTGATTACAGAGGAGGTGATAGTGCTGGAAGAAGAGTTGTCTAACTCCACAGAAACTTCCATGAGAACTCAGAGCTTAAGCCAAAGGTTGGGTTCTTGCATTTGCTATTGGGAATTTGATATTTTTTTAATATATTTTTTTTTTTAATTTTCCTTTTTTTTTTTTTTTTTTTGTGTGTGTGTGTTTAAATGAACTGGAAAACTCTCTGGGTTTCAGTTGCTGAAAACAGTTTTTTCCACTCTTTCCACAAAAAGTATTTTGAATAAGGGAAGACTTAAGGACTGAGAAACACTTTTGCTTAGGCAAACTCATTTGATAAAAAAAAAATATAAATATTTGAGAGTCTTATTTCCTGACCTACCTTTAAGTAGTTACGTATGAAGAAGGTAACTCTAACAAATCATTTTTATTAGTGCATGCTGCTGCCTGACACTTGCAACTTCTCTGTGTGTTCAATTTCCTCATGAGTTACTTGTTTAGTTTCCTGAATATACCATTTCTTGTCATTTCTTTTTAAGTCGTGACGCCCTATATGTAAACCATCTAGATAAAAATCAGTACTCTGAATGCAGTTACTGTGGGGAGCTGTGCATTTTGCTGTGGTACTCTTGGCAAAATGGCAGAATGTGCAACCAGTCCAGTGGGTGAAACCTAACCATGCCAAATATTTCCTTTTGGAAAGTTTATTTTAACGCTCTTTTAACACATAATTAGGCCATCTCAGCAAGCCATGCACTTTCCTAATGCAATTATGAGAAAGCTGTTTAGTTAAGTTGCTAATGGCTGTCTAGACATCCTACTGGAATCTCCTGAGTTGGCATTTAATTAAATGGAGGGAATTTCTATGGTTCTAGACAGAAGTATTTGGGTCAAGTGTCGTCTTGTTGAAGGTGTGGTTTGGGGATTATGGGGTTAGGAGAAGATATCTGCTTTTGAAAATTAGATACTCAATAGAGAAGAGGAACTGGAGTTGTAAAGAGTACCACTTTCAGGGATGATCGTGTTCCTGAAAAGAAGTTAGGGTTGTACTAATATGGCTTACCAGTAAATGAGATCTTCAGAGAAATGTTACAGTTCTCTGTTGCTGTCCACAATTATTCCTCTGCTTTTGCCTCAGCAGTGTCCACAGTTGTTTAGTTTTTAACCCTTCAATTTTTATTTTACTGTATTTTTTTTTTTAGGGCATAAACCATAATGTTTATTAAAAGCAATCTTTTCAAATCGTATGGTGCAGTTCAGAATGAGTTATCCCCTGTGAGCTGTCATTCTTCATCTGCTTGCCTCTCTGGGACCTCTTAGCAATTAAGTTAGTATTCATGTCATCTGCTCTGTTTATTTCCCCACTATTGGCTTGGCATATTTAAAAGTTAGGTCCTTGGAAGCAGGAGTACTGCAGGAGTCCTCACCCTGCTGTTGCAGTGTCAAGCACACAGGATCCTGGTTCAACTTGGGTACACAAAATTCTACCTATCAAGTGTAATTACTGAGATTATTTCTGTAAGGGGGGGTCCCCTTGACTAAATGGGAAGTTAACAATGTTGAACATTTTCTTGATTTATGTCTTAAAAATGGAAATTTTGGCTGCTACTTTTTTGAGACTAGAAGTGAAATTAAATACTATGTTAAGTATTAGCAGATGCTATGGAGTGAACAGAATAGCAAAGGAATCTCTTATGGGCAAATGGTGGGATTTAAAACTAAATAAAGCTTTGTGTATATGCCATCATCTTAGCAAAATGGCTGGGTTTGCTGATGAAGTTCTTAATGGAACACTAAGTCAGAAATGGACTATCTTATAAGTAAAAGAAAAAAATTATTGTTGATTTCTGTCATCCTTTTGAGAAAAAAAATAAAAGTAACTGGATAATATGAATGATATCTTTATGTTTGTTTTTTGTAAGAAGAAAAAGGAAGTTTGTGTTGTGGTTTTCTGTTGTGATTTTTTTTGGTTTGTGTTTTATTGCCCTTTTTTTTTTTTAAACAACTACATGTATGTGTTATCAAAGCATGCAAGCAGTTCCTTTCATGTCAGTGGGGTTTCTTTCATTAGTGTGACACTGAGCAAGGACTACAGCTTTTTATGTTGATAAAATTATTTATTGGTTTGAGTCAGATTAATCTTAATCCAGTTCTGCAAAATTGTCTAATCTTTGTAAGGATTACACGCCTTTTATCAGTGATCTCTCGCTTAAAGGAGAAGATGTATCCGGTTGCCAGAACAGACTGAATCACAGAGATGACTTCACTTCCGAAGTGTTAATCGTTTTTTAATGACCTTAAACTGCGTCTGACATGATTCGTAGCTTCCAAAACATAAAATGGAATCAAGTCAAGGGCTATGATCAGGATATAGAGTTGGAACATCCAGTTTTAGGTTTCAGTACAGTATAGACGAGATCTTAAATCCAACTTTTATTGCTATATATTTTCTAAGTTCTCTGTGTTAATTTTCTTGTCTTCACAGGGTGTTTGCAGAGGCAAGAGCCCAAACCACACAATACAAGGAAGGCAGCACAAGTAGATCTCATGCTTGATGGAGTGGTGGGTAGACACTCCCAAGAATGGAGAGGCTGGAAGCTTCTGGCTTCAGCAGCAGGAGAAGGGTTTGTTCTCTTTCATCTGAATTTACAAAATTGGTACAGTGCCCTAATAGCCAACACAGGAGAACTAACTCTGTTAAGGGAGGCATCAGAGCCAGCTGGGCCTGAACAAGCATTGATACCAAGAGGAAGTGATGGGCATTAGTGGTTGGAGATTTGTTTTTACACAAGATAGAAACACTCGGTTGCCAGTCAAACATGTCACAAGAAGTCTGTAACTTGCTGGGGCCTAGATCCAGGGTGTTTCAGAGGAGTGCTAAAATTCATCTGGCCTTCAGATTATTACCCTTCATTAATTGCCTGGAGGGCACTAATTACACCACCAAGTGAGACATAGAACAAATCAAGAGGGACTATAGAGCTCTGGAGGCAAAGGTGAAGGGTGCGAGAGCTCAGGTTGTGTTGTTCCCCTTCCCACTTATGAAGGGGAAAGGCTCAGTAGGAATGGATGCCTCTCGTGAATTAACAAGTGACTACGTGACTAGCGTTGCAGAAGGTGCTTTGGCTTTTGTAACTATATGTCCTTTTCCAAGGAATGACAGACAGGATCCATCTGACAAAATGGGTTAAAACTGTCTGTCTACAGACTTGACAACCTAGTGAAAAGGGCTTTAAACTAGGTATGGGTGATAGCAGCTTGCACTTAAGAGAAGGAACAAAGGTTAGGGGTAACAAATATATGGAGCGTGGTGATAGCAGCTTGCACTTAAGAAAAGGAACAAAGGTTAGGGGTAACAAATACATGGAGCGTGGTGATAGGAGAGAGCTGTCAGGAAGGGTAAAAGTGGTCATAAGGGGCTAACCTCAAGCACTTGCTTGAGTGCAAGCAAAGTGGGAAACAAACGAGGCACAGGAGCTCTGTATGTGGATGCAGGGCTGTGACAACACTGAAATAACTGAAATGTTGTGGAACAGATTGCAGGACTGCATACAGGCTTTTTGGTAAGGATGGTTGGGAAGGGAAGGAGTGCTCAAAAAACCTTATGTGAGATCCTGATGCGAAAGATGTGGCAGTTTGGGACACAGACTTGTATCTAATTGATGCTGGGTACTGCAGCATCAGAATGATGCTTCAGAATGAAAACCAGATGAGTTTTTGTCCTTTGCTAATAACTAGATGCTTTAACTGCCAAATGTAATAATGGCAATAAGACTCTTAGACCATAGCAATAACATAGTTGCTTATGAAAACACAGAATCTGATGTGCCTCCAGTGCCACATTCAGGTTCTTAACTGTTGTACTTTCCGTCTACATCTTGCTCATGTTGCTCTTTAGAGCTGGCTGTCTGCAACGCTGTGAGGAGAACCCATCCATAGGGTTGCGATTGAGTGCCATCGACAGCAACACCTTTTGTGGTTTATCTAAAATAGAGATGTTCTGATTTCACACTTCCTTGGTTATGCCTCTTGGTGAAGTGGAAAAGTGTTAGCCCAGCAGAGTCCTCTTGCCAAGGCAATGTAGGAATTGAAATGGGATCAGAAGTCTCTTGGGTACTTCCACTCTTTTTATTCCTACTGAGTTAGTGTAGGTGAATCTGCTTTGTGAGTTGGTGCTGGTTAAGTACAGCTGGCTCTCAATGAATAGAGGTCTTAGTGCCAAAAAGCTATCCTGCTTCACATTAGTATTTTTTCCCCACACTTTCTGGAAAAAGGAGGAAATTTCCAAGCAAAGGGGATATTTGCAGAAAGTTTTGTAGTTTATGCTATACCTTCCTTTCTGGAATGTTGTAACAAATGTGTCTAGCAGGTGCAGACGTTAAAAGGTAAAAATGTAAAGAAAAGCTCTAATAACTAGTAAATATGTATTTCAGTTTACTTAACACTTGCTCAAATCTCTGACGGCTGGAATGAGAATGCCTTATTAGGACAAGGTGTAATTTTCATGTCTGTCTCAGAGCTGAGGTTCGTTGTTGAAATGGGACCTATTATTCAGTCTTACTTCAATCTCACTTGCTTTTAAAGGACAGCAGCTTGCTACTATAGGAAAAGTAAGGCGCGAGAATATATTCTTCTGGGAAAAACTGGTAACAGGATTCTGATACAGGATGCTGAAAAATTTTCCAAGGATTTTTTAAAAAAAACAACTCAATTTTTTATAGTCCTGCCACCAAAGTTGAGGCAGAAAGATCATTGAATAAGACCATTTATTTGCATGATCAACTAGACTGGAAAATTAGTATGTTTTAGAAACAGCAATAACACGAGAAAAGCACCAACTTTTACTGTGCTATTTAATGGCAAGGTTTTCTGCTTTTATAGATTGCTTTGTATCTTGTTATTCAGAGATAATGAATCCTCAATAACAAAAAAAAGCTTTTTTTTTTTTTTATCCTGTTAATAAAATATGTTATAAAAATAAAAAATTCCGAATCACTTTCTAAATTAAAGGAATTAGCAAGAATTCCACTAGTGAATGAGGGCTTGGAAGTCTAGTTCACTAGTAAGAACTTGCCCTGCTAATTAAGTCTATTTTTCTAAAGTATCTAAACCAGTAATTTTTCTTCTGTGTCCCTCATGTGTCTATAATATTGCTTCTTGAGGAGTAACAACTGCAGTCTCCTGAAATCTGAACCGTGGAAGGTTGGCTTTCTTTGTACACTTGCACTGGAATCCAAACTGTTTCAATATTTATTACTATTTTGAAAAAGCTGTCAATGAAGGGACTTCTGTATTCAACAAAGCAAATGGTCAAGGATATTTAGGGAAGTCTTACAGCTGATTTTAAAAAACAAACATACTCCTTTTTGTCTTGTGGTTGGGTTTTATTTATTTTTTTTTTCTTTTTAGTTATTGGTTTTAATAGTTTTTAACAGTGGAGGACTTGCAAGAAAACTTATTTTTAAAGTTTTCTGAAACATCTTAGTATGAAAGCAAACCCAAGTTTAGTTTCTCTGTAAGAGGCACAAATATGATTCCAAGTATATCCTAAGAAAGCTCTCCCACAAAAGATGTGAGAAAAGACTACTAAGAAATAACGCTGAAGTTTTAATAGTCCATTGGTGAAGAAGTAAAAGCACTGTAAAAATGAAGACTGTTTCCTTACAGTAATGATAAAGTAACTTAAAAATTGAGGACCAAAATTGTTGCCATATGACTGCCATCCATAATTTGTCTTAAACAGAACTTCAGCAATTTATAAACGGGTCTTCACCATTTATTGCACACATATTTGGCAATGCCATAATTTACATTATATACTACATATTTATATAACCTTCATTATCACCACAACTGGAGTCTGCCTTGTATTTTGGAGTGCATGAATATTGGTGGTAAATATGTGTAGCTGATTTTGTATGTCTAATTGTAAGCATATGTATTGCTATATATAGCAATATATATAACCCAGCTGATAACCCAGACCACGCAGTAATGTGATCTACTGTTCAGTCTGTTTTCATGATTGCTTGTTTACAGATGGACTTGTAAGAAACCTGCTCACCCAGACACTTAGGGGCTTAGGAATCCAAATAGACACCATTTAATTTTGTCTCTTTCTAATTATGACAGTCTGTAAGACCAACAGATTCTTCCTGGGGATGGTAAAGATTCAAGGCAGAGAAACTGATACATTTTTATCCTGTGGGTTGTGAAATGGGGCTGTTCAAGCACCTCCTCTAAGAAGGGTGACCAGAAGGAACACAGAGGAATTTCAGGATGCTGTTTTTAAGGATGCAGGCTTAAATAGTAAGCAATTCAGGTGGAAAAAGGGAATGATTAAGGTTGAGTCAGATTTAATGGCCTTCCTGATCTTCTGCCTGGGGTGATGAGAGAGAAAGAAACCTCATGAGGGCAGAATTAAGATGCCTTTCAAGTATCTTCTGTTGTGCTCAGTAAAAGCGAAATTTCTGATATCCGGGAATACCTAAGGTATATCTACTGAAGCCTGCCCATCTCCAAATTTTGTATTGCCTACAGACTACCACAAGATGGCAATATTATTTCTGTGCTTAGTGAGACGGGAGTTTAGAGTGTTTTTTGGTTGGGGTTTTTTTTTTTTTTTTGTTTTAGCTAACTATCATCCTTGTATTAATGAGAAAGGCTAATGGAGATGACTTCCTTCTTGGTAAAGGCTGACATGTGTAATGCTCATATGTGTTATTAGATCAATTAAATTCTAAATAACCCAGAAATTATGTTGAACTGATTTTGATGTTGTAGTCAAATACATGTCTGGTGATACCATGCTGACTTTGGGTTCATTTGGTATCCCTTCTCTAGAAATAACATCGTACCTTTGTAATAACATAATATGAGGCATGTCCCCAATAAATGAAAAACCAAAACACTTTGCCCAGTTCAGCCCATACTCCACAAATGTAACTAGATTTCAGTTTTGAATTAAATATCTCTTTCTTTTATCCTCAGACTTAAACATTTGTCCAGTTATCTGAGTTGGCACTTGATGCTGAGGTGTGACTTCTAAGAATTTCAATGACTGCAGGGTGTGAGAGTCATAACCTGTGAACTGTTCATAATTTTTTTAATAGTGCAGTTTTTGACTGCATGTTGCAAAATTAACTGTGATGTCACCTTGCCAAAATCTAATGCAGAAGTTCCAAGAGTGAATAAAGGAAATAAAATATTACTGGCTATGCAGTTATCTTTGGACATTCTCCAGGCTGAAGACATTTTTTCATTGTATACTAGAGGTCTCAGTGTGAGACCATTTCTCTGGGCCCACCACAGGGACCCCATGAGTGCCAAACCCAGAGGGAGAGGAGAATTATTGTCAAATACTCAAGGAAACCCAGCAAGTGTGGTCTCATCACCACATAAATCCCCACTTAAGCCAGTTTTGCTGCATGGTTTCTTTGTCAGGGCCTCTCTTTAAAGCTCCAGTGTCAAAAAATTGAAGTCGGAACAAAAACGTGTGAAAGATTGCCTTGGGCAAGTGGATTTTCAACTCTTAGTGCGAGGGCAGTACATTCTTGCTCAAATGGATGAACACTTGGTAATTAACTTCATTATTGTCTCATTTAAGAATAGCTGGTTTATTCTGGGTTATTCAAAGTGTCACATATCAGCATGCATGTTGTTCATCAGTAGCTACTGGGACTAGAAGCTCTTACATGAAGAATGTCAGTGTTGCATATGAAAGTAGAAAGAGGACTGAATTATTGATAAGCTGTTTTGTTTTGTATGCGTTACAAGGATCACAAAAAGCTCCAAACCTCTTCCTGTATCTGCAACAGAAAAGCAGCATTCCTCCCCAGGAATCAACTCTTCAGGAAGATGACTGGATGTCTTGCAGTGACCAGAAGGTGTTTACTGTCTTGATCCTGAGTATCAAGGTGTGCGCCATCTGCTTGTGGGTCTAGGAGATCCATTTTTAAGCTTAGGCTTAGGCCCTCCTTTTCCAAATTATTATTGTAGGTGTACCTACAGCAAACCTGTCCTCAAACCTGTCTTCAGCCTTGTCTCCCGGAGCAATCTCAGACCTATGCCATAGCTTTGCCTCGGGCCCTGTCTCTTGTTGCTCCTAACTAGACTGCGTGGATAGACCCTGAACCTTGTTTGATATACCAAAGAGTGCAGACTTTTAAACTGGCAAATGGACATGAAATAAAAGTTCTCAGTTGTGAAACCATCTGCCTTCTAATCCTATGCAAGATGAAGTTTTTGATAAGGCAGGACACTTAGGCCTGGCAATGTTATATGCTTCAAGAAAAGCTTCTTCCAGAGAACTCTCTTTCACCTTCCACATAGATAAAGGTTTGCAGGTTTATTCTATTGTCTGCATGCATGAATCTCAATTGCTTCAAAGTCTCCTGCAGTTTAGCTGATTAATGATTCCAGTTCCACACGGCATCTTGTTAATACAGCTTCTACTCCTGGTATCATTTCTTATATCTATGAAATACTATTGCCTTGATGCAAGTACCTTAGTTTCTTTGTTACCTTTCCAATGCCTTAGGTGGTAAAGAAACGTGCAACCAGGATGTCAGCAGGTCAATGACATGGTTTAATCTGTAAAACAAATGATTGGAGATTGTATCAAACATGATTTGTCTCTGTTTTATTTTGCTGTTGGCAATGAGGAGAAAGAATCCTTTTGTGTTCCTTCCCTTAACTGCCAAATTGGAAAGGAACAGCTTCCCCACCCCAATTTCATACTGGTTTTAGGTAGCTTTGTCGCTTCTCTTAATGGGCCACCTGTGACCATTCCAAAGTATCAGTTTCATCCACCAGATTGGAGAAGTTCAAGCATTTTTTTAGTCCTTCTTGCACCTTCCTAGGGCATTCCCTTGAGTTACTATCTAGAAGGTATAGGATAAATGTTTGCATGCATTCTTTTAAAAAAAACCAGCTTTTAAACTGTTGGGGTTTTTTGTTTGGGTTTTGGTTTTTTGGTTTGGTTCCCCCCCCCCCATTCATAGTATGTATCTATGTAGTATTCTCTGCCCTTAGCAAGTGTAGTTTTCTCAGTATACTCACTGTGAGGTGTTCTATATGTATTGTATGCAGAGCTAAATATGGCAATCCTTCAGTCAGTGAGAGCACTACTGTTGAATCTTGGGATGAAAGTATAGATATAGGAAACTGTGTACTTGGTTTGCAGAACTGAGACTAGTAAAATTCTCTAATTCCTTCTAGCTCTCTTTAAGCCTTTTCAATTTACCCTGGAAAAATAAGAGAAAAGCACTTATGATAGCAGTGGTTAGCTTAAAAATTGTGCTTGCAATCAGGTTTGAGTGATGCCATCTGTAGAGTCTGCTCTTCTATTTTTTTTTCAGCCATGCTTTCTCCACTGCAATGTGAGAGTGACTTTGCAGAAGCAGGAGAGAGGGATAATGGGTGCTGTGCTGAGTTTTTTACCAACTATCTGATGGCTCTTCGTGAAGATAATTTTGTTTGCTTGAATATCAAGGCCAGTATGTTGCAGGTATCTCCGGAGATACCTGCCAAGTCCCATTGTGGAAAAGCTGAGGAAAGAAAGTGCACAGGGAGAAAGGCACTGTTATAGGCTCTGTGCAAAAACTTTTCCAACTGATCTAAAAGTGAAGAAACCAGCAGCATTAAAAGCAGTAGGATTGCTAATACAGTAGAAACAACAGGAAGCAGTCAATGGTGACTTAGGATTTTTGTGTTCAGAAAGGTGAGAACAGAGGGATAGTCTGTGGTATCTGGCAACCTCCTGTTTTTCTCCTGAAATGGAAAAAAATAGTAAGTAGGCTGGTGCAGACAGCTTGTTGGAAATGGAGTATTTTGCCCTAATGTTTAAAAACAAACAAACAAAAACCCCAACACCTTAGTGTGATGAGATACTGCTGTGAGCATAACCGCATAACTCCTTGCTTAGACACCTGCTTGCTGGTTTTGGGACAGGAATAGGGTGGCCTTCTGGGCTACAACAAACTTTACATAATCCTATCTGGGTCCATGGAAGTCTCTTGGCATGTCTCGTCTGCAGCTTGTTTTTTCCTCACTTTTTAGCTTTACCACAGGCTCCTTTACTGGTGAAGTTTCACCTGCTGCTTCGCTTCTCCCAAATACCCTCTCCCCTACCAATCTGGAAACCTCACTCCTCCAAGGGAACTGGACCATGAAATTCTCATATACAACTCCTGGATTTAGAAAACAGCCTTTGAACCTCCTGAATTTTGCCAAATAGAGCACTCTGGGTAATTACCAGCTTGTAACCTGTAACCTGTTGTGTTTAAAGCAGCAAAGTGGCTGGTAGTGACCTTTAACAAGAGTTTGCTAGAACAGTAGCATCTAATGTGAGTTAAAAGAATTCAGTGGAAAGGAGAATGAGAGGAATACGAAGATAAATCTTGGTAAGTTGATAAAACATATGCATTGTAAAGTTTCTCCAACTTCTTGGTTTGGTGCAATACTTTCTTTCTCTTAAAAGAATTTAAATGACAGAAAATTAGCCACGTTTAAATCAACTTAGAGGTTTAATTCTTACTCATTGTAACTGCAACTTATGGTTGGCCCACTGATAGCATTGAGGTTATGTGGTTTTCTTTTATACTGCAGTTCCCGATTATCATATACCTCTTAGAGAAGAATATCAGCAATTGCAGTCACTGGCAAACCTTCACACAGGATTATGGGGTTTTTTATTATTATTTTTTTAATTTTTTTTTAATAGAGGAGGGAATGAGTCTGATCCTGATAACCATCAACTGGTGAATGCTGAGGATGTGCTAAAAGCCTCTGAATGTTTAAGAAGGCAAGCGAAAACAGGGAGCTGCACAATCTAGCTGGCTTGTACAGCACCTGGTGGGATGCTACATCCTACTGTGCTGTGGAGTCAGTCTAAATAGACATCACGATTCAGTGGAAGTCCTGAAGAGCTTCAGTTGCCTTTAGGCTCCGAAGGGTGACTCAATAGCTAAAACATAAACACATGTACTTGATAAATGGCTTTTCATAGTATAAAAAGGTATGGTAGGATGCAGCAACTGGAAACTAAAGCCATACTACTGCAGACTGAAAATACTTTGTTTAAAAGTGGAAGAAATTAAACTTTGGAAAAAGTGATGAAAGGGTAGTGGTGACTTCTGTACCAACAGACCTGTCCATTCAAGACTGGATGCTTGTCTGAAAGACAGGATTTTTCTGATTTTTCTAGAGTTACCCTTATATCCCATACCTAGACATTTTATTGGACCAGTCTGTTCTGGCCTTAATGTATGAACACTAATGTATTGAGAAAAGTGTCTGCTCAGTACATCAGCTTCAGTTCTGCTTTTGATTCTGTTAATATTGCTCATGATCCCTAAGCACAGCACTGATGGAGAAAATTGGCCTGCTGTTTCCAAAATTTACAGTACTAGTTGAATTTTGAACTGACATTTGACATTCCTAAAGTGAAATTTGGAAAGGTGTGCTTTTTTTCTGTACTATAGATTCTATATTTGTTGGCTTCAAACATAACTGGAGGCAAAGTACTGAAGCCTGTGCTTCCTTGTTGTGTTTTTGTTGAGGAAAAAGATGACAGTTGTCAGGGTTGGGGTCAGGATATCATGTGTTTTTTTTAAAGCCCTCTAATTAGTAAAATTGTAAAAATGGCCTGAAAAGAAAAAGCTTGGGTGGCAAAAGAAATTTTCTAGCAATGCTAGTGACTTAAACTGTCTCTGGAAAAAATCTTCTATGGGGGGTTAGCATTGGGTTTTTGCAGCTGACAGGATGGTTTCTTTGTCTCTGTTGGAGATTTCACCTTCTTTTCCATTTCCCTCCCACTCTTCCAACTCACACACACCTTTTCTTAGTTTTACTGGCATTTACCCAATAGCCAGTTTGTTTAATACTGCCCACAAGCACTTCTTGCAGAAGGTAGCTGAAGGTATGGGTAGTGTCATGTGCATTATTGAAATATCTGTTTTCAGCCTTTCTCAATTCCAACAGACATCCCTGCTATGCTAATGATAGTTGACAATAGTTGAGAAGTTACATTAAATAAATGGGTATTTATTATGTATAAGTGATGATAATTGCCTTTTGCATCCAGTGTTTCTCAGAAAGTAGAAATACATTAGAAAAGTAGAAGCAGTCATCTTGAAACCACTGCATTTTGATACTTTTGGCTGAAAATCTAGAAGTGGTTTAACCTTGAAAAATATTAGAAGTTGAAAGGAGACCTGCTGGAAACCAATACAAACCTTCCAGTTTGGATAGCCCAGATTTGTAATACTAGTGAATTTTTCAGTGATCAATCTTAACTAAATGGAGTCCCTGCATTACCTGTGGGTAAGTGATTTTCTTCTGAACCATAATTTTAGACCGGACTGAGTTGAAGTTGGCATCATTCCCTGTGTTTCCCGTGATATCAAAGTGCACCATATATTTTAACTTTTTAGTACCTTTTGCCAATGAAAACAAAAGTTATAATTAATAGTCTCAGCAGTTTTGCTGCCAAGGGTTCCTGGCCACAATTCTTAGTTTGTTTTATGCTGCAGATGCATACCTCTGAACCTTGTTAACAATTTTTTTTTCCTTTCCAATGATTAAAGACTATTGCTGTCCAAGGGACTAGCCCTTCTTTAAAAAGAAAAGAAAATAAAGCATGGGTGTTAAAGAGTTAATTTGCTCATGAGAAGATATTTTTGAGACAAACTCTTTAAAGGAGCTAAGATTCTTGTTAAGGCTAAAGCACCATATCACACATCAGTCAATGAATTGTTCTAAATTTATTTTGATGGTAGAGTTATATTGCAGATAGTGTGTTACAATACTGAAGAATGACTCTACACAATAAATGTATGGGTTACATGGGTTGAGGTCTTACCTCTTTGCTCTCAGGAGCATCTTTAATTAATTGACCTAATAATCTCAACTCTTTAAGACCGGTAAAATCTCTTCCATGGTGATATGATACTTTTTAATTATTCAAGTATACTTGTGTTTCTAAATGTATGATCTGATATCTGACTGTAGACATAGCTTGTGAAGTGCAACAGAGTCTTTAGAAAAAAGTGATTTTTCTTGCCAAAAAACCAGGTCTAGTCTTCTAAAAAGGGTTTGGGTTTAGGTTTTTTGAGGTTTTTTTGGTTTGGGTTTTTTTGGGGGTTTTTTTGTATTTGTAGAGTTAGACCACGCAGTCTGGTTGTATATTATTGACAACTGAAACTGGTTGATGAACTTGCTTCTGCTGAATCTGATGGTAGACAAGTGTTTTCCTACCACGTAGAAATGTGTAATTTTTTCCCCTGCTTTGCCTTCATGGCTGTCTTGCTACAATAACGTAAGCTGGGTATTGGTGTGGCAGGACTCTAATGTCTTGTTCAGCTCTTTGCTTTTCTTCCAAAGAAGCTTTTGTTCTGCTTATATAAAATTTTTTTTGTAACCGAGTCTCCCGTGGAAGGCTCCGTGTGGGTGGTTCAAACACTGTATCTGATCGGATGCTGTTTACCTAAGGCATCTGATTAATGAGCACATGTCTGAGTGGGATGAATACCCTAATGAGTGTCTGGGATAGACAAATCTAAGGAATGGATTCAGGCTGTCATTCTGTAGTGCTTAGTGACCGAGCTAAGTGAAATTTCAAATGGAAATCTCAGAGTTAAAAGATCTCTCTGTAACTTGTTATGTCTCTTCCAGTATTGCCATTTCTATATTTTCTCTACTTTTTCAGAACTGTAATGATATGAAGAGAGCTAATTAAATGTCCTAGAGCTATTGCAGCATTCTGTGAGTACTTGAGATGTCCCAGCAGACAGTTGCTAAATGTGTCTGAAATTCAGCTTTATCGTCTTGTTTAAACATGATTGTTCTCCTTTCTGTGTTTCTTTGTTCATATGGTAATATCCTATTTCTATAGGATCTAAATGTTCCTCTTACTCATTTCGTATTTATTATACCCCTCTATACTGTGTCAGCTTCTCCAATAGGAGAATCTGAAATGCTCATGTAATTCTATTTCTGAAACCCTTAAAGGGAAGAAATCTTCATAGAAATAGATTTCCCAGACTAGAGTTTGTTAGATGCTCTAAACTCAACTTCTGCTGTCAGGACAAGCTTTTAGGTTTTTGCATCTTATTTGAATTTCAGAGGTAACTTTTACCATATCAAGGGTGCTGGTTTGAATGCTTGGCAAGATGGCCTAAGTGTCAATGGCTTGTTCTTGTCACTGCCATAAAGTTGAATAAGTTGTGAGTTGTTTTGCAACCAAACAGGGAGAGTGTTAATAAAAATTTCCCAATTTTCTGATTTGCAATACAAAGTGGACCAGACATCCAGCTGTAACAGTTACAGCAAGAAGTAATTCCACCTGTTCTGGGAAGTAAAAAATTATCTGTGGAACAGTTGGACAGCTACAAGGACAAAATATGGAAAAGATTATTGATCTTAGTCTATTATGATTTGTAAACCTTGAGAATATTGGTTGCTCGCAGCTTTGGCCATGTTTCTCCAAGCTTGCTCACCCCACTGGACTTACACCAGTAGGGATCCAAGAACTAATGTGATAGACGGACTGAAGCTCTGTCAGTGAGATGGCTGACATCATATCTTAGCATAATTGTGCTGGCTCAGGTGCAATAGCAATAAAACTGGTAGCATAAGGCAATGTAGGTAGCCAGCATTGAAACTCACACTTCAGTGTCTTCAAAATTGGCATCTGATCTGAAGGCAAATCTCTATATGCTGCAGTGTATTTCCAAATGTGGGAACTGGGGTGGTGAATAGAGCTTTGTGCAGGTCCATTTTATTATTACCGTCTTTAAGAATATTTCTTTTTTAAATAGGAATTAAAATTGCTGTAAATGGCGTTGTGCTGGTGCTGCAACATGAGTGTAAGTTGTGGGAGGACAGTAGGACATGGATTACCATCTAGGGTTAAAGTAGGCTTAAAAACATCAACTGTAGAAGGAATCTAGATAGAATAATGAAGAGGTTTCTGCTCTTAATTATCCTCTAATGGGTCCTACTTCTAGGGGTCTTGAATTGCTGCAGGAGGAGCTTCTGCTGGTAGAATGTCTAGGAGAACAGCCTCCCCTGAGCAAGGCTTTCATGAAGCATTTCTTAGCCTCTGAGCTGGCTAAACAAGATATTTCAGGACTGCTGAACAGCACAACAGACTTCCTCTAGTCTGTGTCAAGAACCAATGAACAGGAAACTACTTATTTTCCATATTATTGTTTGAGTAATAAAAAGCAGACTATTGATATCTTGGCAGCTTTTCATTGCTAGAACGTTATTTTGATCAAATAGTCACTAAGAAAAATCTTAAACTTTTCTTTGCTTTCCCCTGTTTGGATAATAGGAAAAAAGTAGCAAGAGAGAGCAAACATATTAACTTGCGTCGTAAAACACTGAAACCACTTGGAACTATAAGTTTTCTGTGTTCCCACAACTTCTTGCTATAATTCTTTCTCAGCTTAGTGGTTTACCTACAAACACACATCCGGCAGGACTGCAACTCTGCAGGCAGGAGAGCTGGCAACCAGAATATTCCGTGTAGAGAAATGCTTCTTTGTGTTTGTGTGGAAGAACTGATGGGACATGCTATGCTGTGAAAAGTAAAACTGGAAAATTAAAACCTGACTGTCTTTAAACAGAAATATAATCTACTTGATCTCTACTAAAGCTCACTAGACTTCATAAGCAGATAGTGGGATCTCTTTGTTCCTGTTTATTGCTGCAGTTTTGTCATCCAACAAGAGCTGATACAGTCCATGCTGAACTCAGTATCACTGAAGTTATCTTTTAAACTCTAGTTTAAAAAAAAATAGATAAAAAGATACTCTCTAGTGTAAGTAACCATATCAAAAGTCTCTCAAGCGTATCTCGCAAGATGCACTTGCTGCAGTGCACGTGGACCTAAACTGTGCTCCTGAACACTTCAGTCTGCAGCAGGTACAATGCCAGGAAAATTTAGAAGCAGGCAATCATTTCATAACCCACAGGTTAGCAGCCATCTGGCAAATGCATTATTTTGTGTTACAAAATTTATAATAAAATTACAGATTTGATTTCTTTCTCCCACATAGGATCACAGAATTTTTTGCCTTGAAAGTGATCTCTGGAGGTCACCTGGTCCAACCTCCTGCCTAGAGCAGGGTGAATTCGGATCAGGCTACCAGCATATAATGTAGAATGAAAAGAAATGCGTAATCTTGCCTATTGTTCCGCTAAGTAATTGTTCAGGTTGTTCAGAGTTACCAGCCCTTAGCTGGTTTAATGGCAGTGTGCTCAATTAGTCACTACATGGCAAATAGCTGCCATTGCAGTTTTGCAAAGCTGCAACTATTGTTTAAAAACAAACAAGAAAACAAAAGCCCTGAAAAACAGCTTGGATTTGGTCCTTTGAGTCCAGGCTTCTCTGAGGTGGCATGACATACTGGTACAAGTAGTGCTGTGTGAATATAGCAGCATGTGGTAGCACCTAACTGGCAGAGCCTTCTTGGATAAAAAACTATGCCCTTATTGAATCTGAGGAGCTCTTTGCAAGCTCCTTCTGAAACCAGCGTATGGAAAAATTTGCAAGTCTTGCATTGGAAAACGTTTTTTCCCTTCTTGGGTATGAGATCTTCTTGTGAGTTCTGAAAGGCATGCATTTCCCACCAACTCTGCTGGTGTGAAACAGGGCAGACCCTGCCAGTCTATGTAAAGCCGCTTTTCACAACAGTCAAGTAGCTAGCAGGGTGTAGTAAATACTAATAAAAAAGGCTTAAGAAAGACTTCAATTAAAATAGGAGCTCCACTAAGTATTTTTGAGGCTACACAGAGGGAGCCCAACACTGGATAAATTTTTCTAACTGTTGGAAGAGAAAAAATTAATTACAGTCCCAGTCACAAGCTGAGGTCATTTATTTAAAGGGAAACAGTGCTATGGTGCTTCATAATTTATATGACTGGGTATGCTTTACATAGCTGGACTTGTAATGCGATACTTACTTTTATGCATAATGTTATAATGTTCTTAAAAAGAAAGTGTACTCCAAAGAGGTAAAATTAAAACTCTCTTGTGGGAGGTGGTGGCACTCTTCACTGAAAACAAGCAGTCTGATGATTTCTGCTGCTATGCATCCTGGTGGCATTTTGAAAGCTGTTCAGCTCAATGATGTGGGTATTGCATATTAGTTCCTGTTTTAGTCTAATAATGTGAAAGGCAGAGCAAAATGTGGTTTGCTAGAAGTGCCGTGACTTGTGGAATGGTACAGATAAAACTTTGAGCTGCTGTTGTTTCTGTGCAGTACTGCCAAATTCCTCCTGTAATGACAGCAATTAAAGAGTGAACCTGCTCTTACCTGTGGGGTAATCATCTTTGCTGGTTTTCAGCCTTCTGAGCACATGGCGTCACAGACAAAAGATTTGAGAATCAGTTTTTCATGTGGACTCTGATCAAGTTCTATAGAGCTACGTATTGGCTGAAAAAATGAGTAAGCATAGCAGGAAGCTGGGAAGTCTACAGAGGAAATAGACAGCTAAGGTGCTGCAAGAAAACACCAGCTATCTTGTTGGTGATAGTTAGCAGTGTCTATAGGAAATCCATTCTTACATTCTCTATCTAGCTTTTTGATACTTGGGCAGATATATAGAACTATATGATCTGTTCTGGCAGAACTAGCTTGATCCAGCCCAGACTGAGACTCCCAAGCACAGTTACATACCCATTACTGTGAATTCTGCTGTTACAGGTATTACAGTGTGAGAAATGTAGCTGAAAAAGTTAGTAGTATGAGTCCAAAAGTATCTGGATGACTAAATATATTGTATTAACCAATATAGCAGAATGATTTTTTTTTTTTTTAATATTTTATTTTTTTAAGAAAGCAATGGTGGTTCATGATCAGCCATGCATGGCATGCGACTCATTCATTACTGTGACCTCAACTGTTGGAGCCACAGAACTGGCAGGGCTCTTTGGGGGAATACCTGGAAGGATACCAAGAACCAGGGCAGGAGTATCCTGTCCACTGTCACAGCTTCCTGTCAGCAGTCGGTGAGCTCACAGTTGAGAACAGATGTTTGTGGCTTTGTACAGGGCTACTGTATATGACTATTATAACATCTTTACTGAAGATGAGAAAGGAAAGAAGGATCCTGCAAAGCTGGATATCACTTTAATGGTAGACCTTAAATAAGCATTTAGGGATGTAACGTGAGGTTCCTATGTGTTTTAGGCTTGTTTTTAAGTTTCTCATCTCTCATTCTGCAAGGTGAATTTTGAAATAGGAAAGTTGCTCACCATAATAAAATTCAATTTTTATCTGCTATGTCATTTTGGAGAATATATGACGAGGTTCTGACTTCTCAGCAGCTCAAAGGTATATTTGTTTTGCTAGCAATTTGCTTATAGTGTTTTATGATGGTGTAATGACAGAAATTGGTTGGTCTTATCAGTACAAACATTTTAGGAATGAGATCACATTCTATCAGCTGACTTGCATGAAATTGAAATGTTAATTTACTTTTTTTGGAAGAGCACAAGAAGCCAAAATTGTTACTTGAAACATGTGGAGAGAATACTTACTGTACTGGATAAATCCATTCATCTGTTAGGATAGAGCTCATTAAAGAGAAAGGAGGAGAAGGCAAAGGCCAACACAGGACCATTTGTCTTCCTCTCTGCACTTCCTCCCTCTTCTCTGTTACAGAAGTTTGACATTTCAGTGTAGAACTGATTAAATTATTCCTGAAGTTTTAACATCTGCATTGCTGAGCAAGTGCTTGTGACTGGAGCAAGGAGACTGTACAAAAAAAACAACCTAATGCAACTCCATAGTGTTTGTTTCACACAGTCTGCTACTGGGAGGCAGGAATTAAAGCTATAGAAAGCTCTATACTTGCTGTATATCTTTATTGTGAAAACTGGGAGATGTTCTTGCATAGCATAATAGATGCTAATATGAGAAACTAATAAAGAAGCTGTTTACTGGTTGTTCTCTTGTTTTAAAACAGTTGCTTTAAAATTGTTACGGGAACTGAGGGGGGGAAATTGAAATTCTATTGTTTTGTTAAAGATGGGTTCTTCTGTCCTTCATATTTTTTATTTTTAAAGTACTTATTGCTATTCACTTTCATCATAAATAGTTCAACAAATGGCTTCCTTCTGCAAAATGGAACTGAGATGAGCTGTTAATGATTGTTGAAAACCACATTTTAATAAATATAAAATGTAAATAAAAGAAAAACATTAGACTAAACAAAAGCGGTGACTGGGGAAAAAAAAAAAAAACCCAAACAAAAAACCAAAACAACTCAAGCTACCAACCTTTATATGAAGTAAAGTTTTTCAGCCGCTGCTGTGTTGCTGGCTGATGGAGTCCATATCTCCCCAAACTCGCTCCCAAGTTACTGGGAGATCACGCTAAAGACCATACTGAAGTCAAGGTATACAACATTCACTGCTCTCTCCCTTTGTCCACAGAACCGTTTGCTGCCTCCTGGAAGGCAGACAAATTGGTCAGGCGTGATTTACCCTTGTTAGATCTATGTTGATCTCCAATTGCCAAGACTTTTCTCTGAGTCACTGTAAAGTATGATTGCCCCAGTTCAAAAGTGTTAGGATCCTTGTCAGCACACATTTATGCCAGCCTCTGCTAGAATTCTGCCAGAATTGGCCAGACTCTTCTTGGTGGTGCCAGGCAATAGGATGAGAGGCAATGAATGAGCCCAAATTAAATCACAGGAAATCCCAACTGGACATGAGGAAGAACTTCTTTCCTGTGAGGGTGACTGAGCATTGGAATAAATTGCTTTGAGAGGTTGTGGAGTCTCCTTCCCCAGAGATTCCACAACTCAAGAGCTGTCTGGACACAATCCTGAGTGATGTGCTCTTGGTGACCCTGCTTGAGCAGGGAGGTTGGACTAGATGGCCGCTGGTGGTCCCTTGCAGCTTCGACAGTTCTGTGATAGCCTGCCGAAGAACAAAAACAGATGTAGCACTAATTACTGGGTTGCCATTTCTACCAGGAAGAGATGTCTGGCAGAAGTGGAAAAGGAAAACTCTGAAGGGCTTTCTGGGTGAAAATATTAAAGTGGAAAAGCATAGCTTTGGCATCATGAGTAGTTACAGACACTTTCTGTATAAGCCTGAAAACAGAGACAAGTTAAACATTGCAGACTGATGAGGTTTTTTTGTCATTAGTTGGTTTTTTGGTTTTTTGTTTTGTTTGGGGGTTTTTTTTGGTGGTTTTGTTGGTTTTTTTGTCTGTTTTTAAACTGCTCAGTAGTTGCACGGAGTATTTAAATAACTGACCAAGCGCTTAAAAGCTGCTTTGGCCCTTTGCAATTGCAAGTGTGAAGCAGAAAAAGAATGTGTAAGACACTTCTGTGTGTTTCTCTGCATGGTATGGCATGAGTGTCAAAGCGGGGTTGTTCTGGGTGGTTTTTGGAGAATGTGCCTTGGGGAAATGTCACACACTGTCCTGTCTGGAAAAAGACTGTGTGGGGAGCTTCTCAATTGCAGTATGAGCAGCACAGTCTCGAAGTGTTAGAGTGTGGCTTAGTTTAGTTTGGCTTAGAAGGGTGTCTGATGCAACTTGATATTCCATAAAATTTCAGTAGCATATACTGGTTGTTTTTATCCCTGCTTTCGGATTCAGAACAGGGTCAGAGAGACTTAACTCTACAGTTGTAATGTTAAGTTTTAAAGCTGTTATTCTGGAAATGGTGCTTGAAGTATACTATGGAGATGTCTTGAGGACTGAACAAGTCATTGTTGATGGCTAATTACATTTTACTTTAGTTAACTTTAATAGCTGCTGCATACCACGTTTGCATTAAAGTTTGAGAACTGGAAAGGCTTCCAGACAGGTTTCCTTCTGCAAGATACTAGGAAAATGTGGGGGATCCAACACTTCAAGGAAAAAACCAAGCAACTTGTTATTGTAGGCTATGTCACTGTGGCTTACTAAAGTTGTTCCTCAGAAAGGAAGTGGCTGAACTACACTAGCTGGCCTTATGCTGGCATTTGTCAACTTATGAATATGTCAAGAAGATGCATTGATTTAGGACAAATAGCAATTTTATAAGTGCTTTACTGATCAGCTTAAAATGTTCTTGGTGGTTTGTTTTTTTATTTTTGTGGGTTGGGTTTTTTTTTGTTTGATTTCTTTAAAGAACAACCAAAATAACCTGTTCTTGAATATGTGAGTATGGGGAATAATTCTGCCCTGAACTGCAACAAGTGGTCCAGTCTATTTCTTCAATTTCTAACTTCTGTGAACAAAGGTAAGCTAAGAGTGTGTCATGGAGCAGATGGAATCAACATACCATGAAGGTATAATGAGTTGAAAATATGATGCCAGTCTGCTTGTAAATTTATGGCAGCAGGAGCTCTGCATGGTTCATTGACAAATAATAAGATAATTTAGTCAAGGTGTATATCATGTTACTGTGTGTGATTTAGGTATTATGCACCAAAAATAGAATTTACAGGGAAGCAAAGCTAGAAAACTACTGCTACCAAAGCACATGCTGGGAAAGATCTCTGTAAGCATTAGGTATGCAACAGTGTGCTTGTACTCTTCAAGGCTAGGGCAAAAAGGCAGGAGATGTACTTATCTTGAATGAAGCCAACTGGATACATATTTGTGGTGGGATCTGGCATGGTATTTGTCACTGCCATTAGAAGAACTATCTGAACCTGTGCTTCTGTTCCACTTTAACGCAGGTGACAGCAACACATATGATCTTCTGCCTTGGTTTGTTGTTCTGGTGTTGTTTCCTTAGCTTAATTAGCAGCAGAGGTTGTGGGGCAATGCAAAAGACAGAGCTATATTAAGTAGTTAGTACAAGACAAGAGGATAAGCATTGGATTCTAAAAGTCAGAAGTATTTGTCTGACCATTAGGAATGTCATATAATTCTAATGTTTTTGTTTGCCTTCCTAGGGAAGGTTTCAGGTATTTTATTTTGCTTTCACATATGTTAGGAATACTTCAGTTACTGTGCTGTTTTTTTCCTGCGACGTAAGTGTTCTGTGCTCTTTGAGAAACTGCTCAACCTTGTTGGCTGAGCTCCCACACTCATGTTTGAGAAAGCATGACTTCTGTTGAGAGTCCTCTTGACTTGCATTGATATCATCAAATAAGAAGGATGACATTCTTAGTCATATGGTTTAGTTTTAGGTAGTCCTGTGAGGAGCAGGGAGTCGGGCTTTGATGATCCTTAATAGATCCCTTCCAACTTGAGATACTCAATGATTCTATGATTCTATTGAATTCACCAAGGATACTTAGTTTTGCCGTCGCCAGGTTTTTTTGTGCTTGCATCTTACGTAGAGATATACAGAACTCTGGTTTCTGGGTCAGAAAAGTAGCTAAGTCCTTAAATGCACTATGCTCTATATAGCAATTGTATAAGAAAAACATTGCCAACCTTCTTGTAATAATCTTTTCCTTAACATATTTTGAAACTCCTTCTGTGTTGGGTGTTTGTCTTTAATTATTGGTGGGGTGTGGGAAGAAGTGTGAAACTGAAATTCTGCAAGTGTTAAAAAACAGAAAAATGAATATTTGCTTGTTTGTTCAGCTTTTGCAAGCTTTTGTTTCAAAAAGCTTCTATAGAGCTGACAGGGAGGAGCTGCCAAGGGAGGCTGTCCATGTGATAGAGACGTGGTTTGCCACTCCTATCTTCTGTGGGCATTCCTGTCACCTTCATTAAATCCGGAAGTTTGTGTTCACTGGGTATTTCCTAGCCTGGAGTTTGGCAAGAATTTTTCCCCATGTTTGTCTCCTGATATAGCCCCGTAACACTTGGCTTGTCTGTGTTGTTCAATTCTTAGCTTGGTACTGCTTTCATACAGGCAAGCTTCTTTTTTTAGTTATAATTGGCTCTTGTTTGCCGAAGATTCTGTAACGCTGAAAAACCCCCCAGTGAGGGAAAGCCCAAGCAACATGGGTGCTGCAGTACAAAAGTGGGGCTGGTGGGCCTGGCTGTGTCCGTTCTGAGATCTGCAGAACAAACTGAAGGTGATGGCTTCTCAGTCCTTGGGGATGCAGGGCTGTCTCACAGGTTGAATGCAGCGTTAGCTAGAGGGTGAGTGTGGGTATCGATACTGAACTGCATTCAGTATGATGAGTGTTCCCAGAGCACCAGAATGGGATAAAGTCACCTACCAGATTTTGAATGGGCTGATCCATCTGGGATGATCAGTGCTAGCTAAGGCTCAATTCCAATTGGATTATCCTTGTGTTGGACTTGTTCATACTCCCATGGCAGGGAAGTTAAAGTTGTCATCCTAGAAAGCCACCTCAGGTCTAATGGGACCTCAGACACTAAAATCAGCTGTACCTTTACACCTGTAGAAATTAGTATGAGCTGACTTTTGGATATGGGTAGTTGCTCACATATAGTGCTATTATTCAGCTGAGTCTGTAAGCACTTGGCTTTGCAAGGCACCAGTTTTGACTGGGCAGCTTACAGAGAGCTGACAAGGAGTGTCTGGTCTCTGAACTTCTCTGTTTCCATGGTCTTCACTCAGGAAACAGTTGATGCTTGGCTAACTTGTGGTTTCTAATTTTTTAGTACTTGAATCATGCAATTAGTGCATTTCAGTCTCATGATTGCTAATGAAAATTGAAGTGATGTAGGTGCCATGCCATACAATGCTGTTTGGGTACATCTTAATTTTATTTCAGTACAAGGGCGCAAAAAGCTTTGAAAGTATAATGCTAGTCATCACAACTGTTGAAAGACTCCCTGTTGGGTGGAGTGGAAAAGTGAAACAAAAAAAGCCCAAAGGAACAAACTAATCCCATTGGTGTTCAAAAGACTTGAAATTTTCTGTTGTGATTGTACGACATGCACAAAATGTATGGCTCAGTGTAAGGACTTTCTTAAAATTTGTTGATAGTTAGGTTTGATCAACAAAGAATCAAGTCAATAGGCAGTCATGAGAAACTGAATGGTCCTACTGTATTTGGTTTGAGATTGTAGGTGCATCTTCTTATGCCAGGTATGAAGACAAACCGTCTCTGCAGAATGCAGCCACTAAGGGTTTACTTAACTGGCCACTGGATGCCAGTATTGCTCAGCAGAAACTGGTAATGGAAAGCTTACTTTTGTGACTAATAGTGCAATGGCTGCTCCAGCGTCAGAAGCATTTTATCACTTGTTTTCTGAACAGGGAGAAAGGGTGGGTAAAGAGCTAGAATGAAACATACACTTCATTTTACTTTCTTGAGAGGCTGAATACAGAGGGGTTGTTGATTTACGTTTGACCTGTATTAAAGTACATTAGGTTTTAGAATCATCCATAGCAGCATACTTTGTAATGAAAAGAACATCGTCATTGCAGTTGGCCCTTTTCAGACTGTCATAAAACTGTTCTGTTGCTGGTCTTGGCTACTTTAAAATGGCTTGCAGAAGGAAGTTTTCTTTGCTAATTCAGGACCAAAAATCCTAATACTGACCAAACAAATATATAATATCTGTGGCAATTTTAAAAATCCCGTACGTGTGGGCAGAATTCCAAGATGTGTAGGACTTCTGAATTTAAAGACAGTGGCTTCTGTTCTTGTGTCTAGGAGTTCATACTTGAAGATACAATGGGGAAATAAGTATTCACTGCCCTTATATTGTTAAGATATTTGTCAATGAGCTGCTTCTAATCTTCCAATGGCTATCAGAGGCTTAAATGAGGGTTTACAGTGTTTGCAGGCTTTTTTTGGGGGGGGGGGGGGGTTGTCTTTTTGTTGTTTGTTTTTGTTTTTTTTTTTATTTTAAGAGTTGTCTTGTTCTGGTGAAAGTTCAGAAGTTATGAAGTTGCCAACTTGGTCACCATTACCACAAAGATTAGTGTTCAGAATACTCAAAGGACCATACCACTGTTCACCTCATGATATATGTTTATTCAATAAGGAGACACTAGATTTGGCAAATCTAACTGCTATATTGAAATATTTGAGCAGGAAAGTATGCTTTCTCTGTTTCATGTCAGTCCAACATGCCATCTCATGTGCTGGAGCTAGCATGAAAACTCATTACACCCCAGAGAAGCAGCCTCTGGGTAAGTAATCAATGGATGAAATGGAAACCACAGTGATCTCATTGTTCACCCTTAGCCTTGCCATGCTTTTGCTTTGTTCCTAGAAAAAGTAACAGCTTTTCCTTTTAAGTATGCCTTAGAGATAACATTAACCTGGAAGTAGCTGGTTTTAGTACTGTGGGAGAGGAAAATCACTTCTTCAAAGTTTTATTAGCTGATATGGAGAAATGAACGAAAGAAGTTTCTGTAAGATCCTTTGGTTGTAGGGGAAGTGAGAGGCTGTTTGACAGCATGGTCCATTTGTTGTATTTAAAGGAAGGGTTATAAAAAGAAGCTTGTGAGGCTCTAGCCTAAATTTAACTAAGGTTACTGTGCTGTTTAGCTGCCAGTCTTTAGATCACAGAATACTGGCAGGGATTCAGAGGTTGAAGTAACTGGATGGCGCATACTCAGAGACCAGAAAACATTGTCCTGTTCATTAGCCAGATACTCTGACTTCTGTTCCTGGTAGTCTTAATGTGTAGTGCTCATTAAAACTCACTCACTGTGAGGGATTGTAAGGGCCAGCCCCCCTCTGGGAGGTGTGGCTGCCAGGGTTCATGGCCAGTTTAGAGATTGTGTAGCTGAAGGCAGCCTCCGTGGTGTGATGCCATTTGGTTCTTGACTGCAGCCCTGGCAGTAGGAGCCCCCAGTTCCCACCAGCTGGCCTATGGTGGCTGGCTCCTGCTTGTAGCAAGAGGTTGAGTCTAGAGTTTGCAGGAACCAGGAGTGAAGCAGGCAGATTCATATTTGGGGCAAAGCAGCAGGAGGGCCCTGGAGACAGGGTTTGATGAGCAGCATGTTTTCCATGTGTGGTGCAGGGAGCCTGAGAAGCCTGTGGTGTGAACCAGGAGTGGTTTGTAGGTGTGACATGCTCTCATGAAAAGCCTGTGATCTTTCGTTTCTGGCTAACAAATAGTCACTTGAGCATTTTGAGTGACCTTCTGTTCTTCTGTTTCGAGGAAGATCAGAAGAGCAAACAAGGTAGACAAGTTTTTTTTCTCATGTTTTGCAAGAAAACTAAAAATCAGGGTAAGAAATGAAACGTACAGGAAAAAAGGGAGAGGGAAACATGGATCTCTGCAGTCCAGGCAAAAGCTGGAACCCAATGCAGAAAATGGGCTGTCTGGATTTAGCAATGCTCTAACATCCTGGAACTTGTGCAAAGGAAGTCCTGAGAGGGGGAAGAGGCAAAATACTAGCCTGCTTTTTGTTGGCAATGTCCCTGATGTTCAGTAGCATAAGTTCTTTTGTAAAAGCAATATAATGATTTTCTGAAACCGTTTAGAACTAAGATTGTTTCCTAACCTGCATGAATTTGGGGCAAGGAAATTATTCTAACCAACTTGTATGTACAAAAACTTGTGGCATTTTTACCCATTTGCTTTCAAAATAAGTTTTATTTAAAAGTTTTAAGTGTTCTTTACTGTATATGATTTATTCATTTGTTTTCAGAAATACTTTAGGAAGCAGAGCAGTTAAAAATCTATGAAGTGCAGAGAATGCACTGGAGAATACAAACATTCTTTTATTTTTACTTCCTGTCAATTAAGATGTAGACAAAACTAAAGAAATATGACTGGACAACATGCAATCCTGTAGTTCTTGGTGTATTTTTTCTTTTTTAAACAATTTCTGTTCAGATCATACTATTCTTGTCTGACGATAGGAAAAACCCCACCTTTTCTGAAGGAGCAGTCAAGACCTAATCCATCCATCTCTGCTAAAATGCCCCAAAAGCAAAAACCCTTAAAATATGCCCCATGTCCCCACAACTAGCTCACAGAAACTAAAGGCTGACTTTTAAATTTACCAGCATTTCCCCAGAGGCCCAAGGCTTGGAGCAGACATTGCTGTTCTGCATCAGCATTCTTCAGCAGTGCTGAGCAGCACTTTAGCTAAAAACTTGTTCTGGTATCAGTCAAAATTCAGACAGTAATAAATCAAACAATGAAAAATTTTCTTGGATAATAAAGGGTCAAATTTATTCTTTCAAAACTTAGAATGCAAAGATTTCCATGTATAACCTTCTATGCACCAGAATGATCGAGAAGTTCTGCCACACCTTGGAATACTTGAAAACATTTTGTCCACCATCTCCAAGGACTGGAATTTATAGGTATCACTGTTAGGTTTTGTGGTACAAAGCTCATCTATACACACAGGGGAGCACAGAGAGACAATGGCAGTGGGGAACCCCAAATAACTAATCCCCAGCTCCAGCTATTCCCAGGCTCATCCCAGGGACCATCATCCCATAGAAAGCCCATCTCTGTAAGCTTGGAGGAGCATAGGGGCCAAAGGCAGGCAGGAACCCATATTAAGGACTTAGAGTAAGGTCCCCTTCAAAGGAAGGTGACACCCTGTCAAGGCCTCTCTTAGGGCTGTCCCAGGAGAGTTTCAGCCCCAGGGCCTTGGTGTGAAACTCATCAAGAAAAGTAAATTTTCTTTTTCTCCAAAGCGCTGTTGCTATTGGTCTTGTACAAATTCCTAAAAGGAAGAAACCCAGGAAAGGCTTTCGACACATCCTGAAAAACAAATGAGAGAGAACTGTTATGGGGAGTCTGAATGTGGTGGTTTGATAGAGGGGAGGCTGCTGCAGCTCCAAGCCTCAGCAGTGAGGCTGAGCATGTATTCCCAACAGGTACATACACAAACACCCATATACCACACATACTTACACACACACATGGGCTGGCTGCGCAGATCAGCATGGACAGACAGACACAACACACACAAAAACACAAACAGCGCCAATGTCCTCATCCTGCTCCCTTCTTTGACAGATCAGGGTGAAGATCTGTTAGTGGGAAATATATGCATACTTGTGACACAGCTGGGAACCACGTTTGCAGCATTCAGTCACCTGGCGTGGTGGACCACATGAAAAAGAGGGATAAGGAAACACTTGGCATGGGGCAGAGTTCCCAGTGGCGTAGCTGAGAGCAAAGAGAGAAAGTCAGAGTCACTCTGCAGAGGAATGGGAGGACTGGGCCGAGAGTGAGTTCAGCTCCATGCGGGAATGTATGCATGTATGCCTTTTGACCCCTCTGATCTTCTTCTGGAGAGGGGTGTGTGTTCAAAATCTTAGGGAGATGCGAGAGGAAAAGGTGGTGTGTTTTGTTGGGGTCACTGTCATGGTGGCTCTCTCTATGCTGCATGTGATGGATGTCCCAGCAGTGGGCCCACACCAATAGCCAGCAAGGCTGCAACAGGAGCGATGCGCAATTGTCACATCCAATGTTTGACTACCAGTAGAAGCTTCAGCAGTGGCCGCTAGTGCGAAATGGAAACCAATGTGATTGGGTATAGACATCTGGCAATCTGGTCATAGTGTGTGGCTTAAAGAAATATATGAATGTGGTGGTAGTTTTGTCTGTGGTGGGAAAGAACAACGAGATTTGGGCCAGGGGCTCCTGTTCCATTGAGGAGGAAATTAAGGCAAAATATTGCTCTCTTTCCTTTCCTTGCAGCTCCTGCAGGGAATCTACAGTACCTGTTGGTGGGTGGGTACCCTGTTCTTGCGGGTGCAGGGTCCTGGACTTGCAGAAAATGTGGCAAAAGCTGCAGTGAGCGGGTGGAAGATCAACGAAGTGTGCACAAAAAAGCAGGGGAGGGGGAGGAAAATTTCTGCGTAGGAAACCAGCCCAATATATCTTGGATGCTGAGTGACAATGTGAAAATGACACCAATTCTGGCTTTGAAATTGCTAGAAATACATATCTCGTGATGCTCAGAGAAGGCCGTTCAGTGGCCTCTGTTGAAGCAAAGAGAATATGAAGAAAGGAAACAGTTTTTTTTTCATTAAATTTCCCTTTTCCATGCTTCTATAGACTACTGTATGTACCTATTGTTTTATTGGCCATCTGCAGTAATTAAAAGCTCAACCAGCACAGCTTTCAATTCTGTTGTTCATCCTTTCCTAGCACAGATGGTCAAGGGTTTGTTTCACCTGCACTGTAAAATTAAACAGGCTTTTTGTGGAGTGAGTTAGTTTAAATTTTCACTGCAGTCAGCTGGTTTTCCTTTAGAGATTTGAGTAATTCTTCCTTCATTTAGTTTAAAGCACTGTCCTTTTCAGAAATTACAGCTAGCTTGTCCTGCATTTCAGTAGAAACACTTAGGTTTTTTTACGCTTAAATGCTAAATATTTTGTTCTTTTAAACTTCAGGAAATTAAGTGGTATGTATATTTGGAAGAGAACAGTTTTAAACAAACCAGGTGAACAGGTTTGTTGATGAAATCACTTTATGATTAATTCCCTGATAACATGAACCTATTAAACATATATACTAGAGAACTTGGGTGTGTTTATACAATGGGCTGCACTCCTCCTTTCTTCCTCAGAAGTAAGGTTTTAGCCCCTTTAGCCTCACTTCAGAGTATCAAGTGGCAAGAGGTATACTGTGATAACAATATGGAGTTTAAAACCATATCAAAAGTTAAATAAAACGATCCAGTGCATTTCCACACTGCTTTAAAGTGATGGTTAACATTAAAGGAGAAAGAGTTATAACATTCTAAGCCTTTACAACCTCTCAGCATTTCTTCCTTGGAAGGCAGAAAGCTCAGTGTGAACCTATGCTTGTCTTTAATTTTTCTGTCTCCTGCATCTGTTGGCTCCTATTTCTCAGATACGAGTTGTTTTTTTAGGAACAATAGACAATGGGCTGTCTTATTTTTTTCCTTACATCAATTTATTTACATATGTTTTCCAGACAGGACCACTGCTAATTCAGCAAGGCACATGTGCATGTTGCAAAAGCTCTTGTAAAAGAATGATTGAGATTTCACATTTCTGCAGAAGGCAAACAATAAAATCCCAGCAACTGGCCCATGTTTGCTCTGCTGTTCTAAAACTATAAATGTTTTATGGAAACACTGGGATTTATATGTACATTCATCCTTTAAGGAGAAGAATAGGTCTTAATCCGCTGGGGACTTGGCTTACTAGAGATGTGAATCCTCTGGCCTTTCCGCTCCTGCTGTGTATAGCTTTCTGCAATATGGGATGACATTCACACCAGAGCTCCATTGAGCTCCAAGGCAGATGGGCAACTGATGGGTGATTGCTTTGTCACTAAGTAGACTGCTTAAAAATACCAAATAGTAATGTAGTTACTGCAGTATGTTTCTGATTAAAAAATGTCCATTTTGCATTCTTCATCCCAAAACCACATTTAGTAATGCCAAATGAAGAAATGATCTTCCTTAAATAGCAAAAAACCAAGAAAACCTACTAGTCTTGAGAGGTTAGCATCCAAACTTTGATACATAAATGCTATTACCAGTCACCTCATTACTGAAAGCTTGACCTAGCTTTATATGGCAGAGGATCCACTGGTATAAGAGTGAAATCAATGCCAGCATTTAAGCGGTCTAATCAGACTGTGCCTTCTGGCTTGGAAATATTGAGTGGTTTGGTTTTGGGGAAGATGTTTTTTTCCCTTTTTTTTTTCCTCTTTGCTGAAGAGCTCTTGAAACAACTATTAAATAAAGACAAACAGCTGACAGTCCTATTCTTCCATCAAAGCATGGAAAAACTTAGCCATCTGCCTTTCTGTGAATTGCAAGAGAAGAAGGGAAAAGCTATGCTAAATATCTGAGGAATGATGAAGTAAGGCAAGCTGCGCACTCTGATTTTCTATATCAGCTACATAAGTCATCCATCACTATTACAGTTTGCAGCTGGGGATATTGCAGGGTTCTGACATGAATTGTAATGGGAGATGGAAACATCCTGGTGAGCTGTCTGGCTTGAGTAGTTATGAGGCCTCTGCTATTACTTTATGTTGTAAATGCTTCTCTGTTGCTGTTAAGGAAACGAATACAGTTTTAAAGAAGAAGCTTGAGTGACTTCTGACTCTAGGAGTGGTCTAGACTGGCAGTGCTCGGGAACAGTCGCTTGAAGGTCTTTTCCAACCTGGTTGATTCCATGACTCCATGGTCACTTGCAGTTCCAATCTTGGTTAGGTTTAGGTTTTGTTTTTAAAAGTTCTTGCGAGTGGCATGTACGCTGCAACCTTCTTTGTGTTTTCCTAACCATTTTCTTCAGCCCTCACAGAGAGGAGAACCTGTAAGCAGAACCTGGATTTAAGAAGAAAGGGGTGACACGTTATTGCCCTTCTCCACTAAAATGGTCAGCAGTACTTCCAATATTCCAGCATATCCATTTCTTCCTTGCTCTTCCCTTCTCTTTTGCCTGTACCTGCTGCCTGTTGGTTTTGGTTTGTTTTGTTGGTTTCTTTTTCCTGCCTCTTTTTCTTCCCCAAATCCTTCCTCTTTGCTTAGTCCCCTGCCTTGCCTGGACATTTAACTTTCAGTTTTGAATTCCAGCCTCTCCTGTTTTTAACAGTCCTTATGTCCTGGCAGTTCTCCCTACCTTCAGCCTTCCAGACACTGTCAGAAGAAAAGTCCGGGTGTTGTTAGCTCTGGGATCTAGAAAGTGGTGTTGGTGTCACAGAGGTAAGTAAGCCTCATCTCTCCTGGGAAAAGTAGAATAACTGACATGTGGTATTGTCTTTCCAAGCCACTAGCATGCAGCAGCTTCACTGCAATGCAATAGCAGTGTTTAGAATATATGATGTATGGTTTAGTAAGAGATAGCCTAAACGGAAAGAGTGCTTGGAAATCTTTCAAGCTAAACTTTGAATTTGAGGGTTTTCAAAAAGTTCATAAATTCCATTTCCTAAAATTCAGAGATTTAACTTTTTAGTTACAGTTTGCATAGTATATATTTAGTTTTGGTAGCTGTGTTTTACTGAGAAATCTGCTGTGCTGCTTTTTTCAAGAAACCTTTCGATCCCTATGCCACTATAAATATCTGCTGCCTGTATCAGACTTCTCTGCTGGGTTTTCTCGTGACTTTCAAAGGATTCTGAGTAGGCTTCAGTGCAGTATCTTTATGATCTATAGGAGAAGCTATTAGTGCTGTTTCCAGCATAACAAGATCCTACTTTAACTGACTGATATACCTTTAACACTCCTGGGTTTTTTTCTTAACCTTTTGAATATTAGACAGTTGATGTAGCTTTTGTCAATTTTAATATAGGAAGTATTTCTTGGGATGGCCTCACTGTGCTAACTAACAGAAAAGGAAGAGAATTTTCTTTCTGTCTTGAACATGAAGTATGTACTGTACTAAATAACCTGTACGTATACCGAGTGGTTTTTTACCTTTCAACCAAACCTCCTGTTCACTGTTATCTTTTAACCAAGCCTCCTGTTAGTCTAGCGCTTGCATTACCAAGAGTATCCACTTTCCCTTTTCCCCAGCCTTGCAGCTTAACCACAGAACAGATTGTTTTCCAAGAGTGTAAGTGCTTGAATGTGTTGTAGCTACTAGTGATAAATTATCTTTCCCATAAAGACATAGAGGGAAGGAGGTCAGCATAATTACTTGCGTCCCATGGTTAGTGTCCTCAGAGCAGGCTGAGCTAAAGGAAGGTCATGAGGACTTAGAAGCCTCACAGAAGGTCAGGTGGCAAACTTGACTATGGCACATGTTTTCTCTTTGCCAGACACCACTTTCCCTTGACCAGGAAGTCCAAGTTCATTACAGACATTTGATTTTTCTATCTGTTCTGTCGGTGTAAGAACAATGTTCCTCTTTTAGAAAGCTTTAAGTTTTATTTTTCTTGGCTTAGATTTGAGATTAGGTTTACAAAAACAATAAGCTACTTGGGTTTTATGATAGTTATAAATATAGAATTGACTATTCATAAATCTAAATAAGACTGTAAAATACAACCTGATTGTAAAATAAAGAATGGAAGGGATCTTTTAGTTTAAGCATATGGTCTTCATTTCATGTGCGTTTACATCCCCTACTCCACACAAAAAAAAGCTCAGCTGACCCATTGTAAATGATTCAGGTTAATTCCACCCTTTTGCGTTAGATACCCTCAGTGTGACGCACTGTAAAAAGCTACCTACTTGGCAGTTACTGGAGAGAAGTATGCTCGTGAGAAAGGCTCCAGTTTTGATTTAATCACTGTTGACAGAAGTCATTATCAATACTTTTTAAAGTTTGCTGATAGTTAATGCAGGCCAGCAGGTTAAGATGCCTACATCCTGATGCAGCCGCAATATGGGAGGTTGGAGGACTCCTCACTACTCTGTGGTAGCACCTCATTGTGTGACTGAGGGTAGTGGCTATGTCACCAATACCAAACATTCTTGTGTTCACTTTAAAGGTTTTGAATATTAAAGCTGGTACTGGTGACAGATCTCTATCCCACTTCATTGTACAGCAGATTACTGGGCATATAATTCATTGATAAAGAAGTCCAAAGTTAGGGTTTCATACTTCTCCCATGGTCCCAAGACAGGGGTTCTTTTGCCTTCTAATACACCCAGAACGCTGTTTTCTCTAGCAAAAATGTGAAATAATGGTCTTTATTTCCTTCAATAGAATTTGGCATGTGATGACATATATGTACTGGTTTGCAACCTCTCAAATGCAAGATTTAATGCGTTGCAATGTGTTTTAATGATTTTAGAATGCATCATGTTATGGAGATTGGTAGCCAGTCTAGGCTTAAAGTTGCAAATTCCTTTTATTAATTGTAAAGTGCCGTATTACTGTTCTGGGCTCCTGCCCTGAAATACTAGTATGCTTTTAAAAATAGTCTAAACTTGCTTGATGAACTGCACCCTAATTATTCCAGTAGCTGCATAAAGCAGCTTCACAACCACAGTGAGAAGTCTTTCAAGCCTGCAGCAGATCATAGTAAATCTAGCTACCTATAAAAAGAAAACTGAGATTGTGAGCTCCATACCTAGTTGTATCTGTGTTTTGAGAAGATATTACCCCAACAGTGTAAAGATCAGATCAATCAAGTTTCCCTCTGTCATCTTTTAACTGTTATTATTTCATTCCCGTTAAAGGTCTCCTGTGATTCTGTGACAACCCATCCCTGGCAGAAGGCCACTGTAGTGAGCCTGCACTTCTTGGCAGATTGACTGTGTGGAACTCCCAGCTTAATACAGAGGGATGTACGCAACAGAAGTCTTATTCAAAAGCAGCAACAGCTTTTGTCACAACCTTTAAAAACACCTACATCTCAAAAGAAGATAGGGTGTGGACAGGGCGCAAACTCCTCTGGGTAAGTATGAGACAGTGGGGATGTCCACTCTCTACAGAGAGGCCCGAATTATGCCTCCTGCTGGCTACATCCTCAACCTGTACCCAACACTGAGCTTTCAGGTTCAGGTACCCTCTCGCTTGCAGTCACCCTGATTCTGAGTTTCTTGGATTTTCTGACATATGGTGGTACAGTCACAAGAAGATATATGAAGTTTGATCTGTGACCCAGTGATCTGAGCTTTCTTTTTGCAAACATGGGTGTGTTCCCTATTTTGTGGGAAATGAGCTCAAGTCCTCTATCTGCTGGTGTGTGCCATATGCCCCACATCATTTTTGTAAGAGATGTCTGTCTTTGGGACCACATGGCAAGGAAAGGGAGTTAACCTGTTGCTTCACTTGCCATATGCTTTTTGCTGTAAATTTCTTTCCAAGGCACGTGAGGCATGACTGGTTTTCTGCTCTGGGATTCAGTTGTTTCAAAGGCATGATGATACTCAGTATAGCTAATGCTAAGTCCCTCATCTTTCTCTATTTTATATCTTAGAACCAACAATACTGGTCAATTCTGCATGCTTTCCTCATATCCAGAAAACGTGTTTTTCTCTTTCACAGAAATATGTATTATTCTTCCAGGAGATATTCTGCTGGAATATTCCCAATCATGCCATGACAGACTAAAGCAAATATCACTCAGCTGGAAACTCACTAAACTTGGGCGGTTTATTTTTTGTCTGGAAAGCACCTGCTGCTTTATGTACATCTCATAAAAATCATTTTACTAACCATTAATTTACTGCTGCTATAAAACATTTAAACTTACTCTCTTTCACCTAGATGTGTAGCACCAGCCCTTGGTTACACGTTGACACCAGGTAATTCCTATGGTAATTATAAATTGCCTCTAAGCCGTGGAACTGGTTATTCTACCTTTCCCTGCAAAGTTTTCTCCTCCTCTGCAATGCCCATCCACACATTCATACGTGCATTTGGGGAGCTCAGCTGCAGGATTTGGGCTAAGGTCTGTTTTATACTCATATATACACACACACACAGAATAACGAATATTTTGGTGAAGAAATGCTTAACAGTTAAAAATGTTTAAGTTATGTAGCTTTCTGTTTCATTCAAGTATGTATCATCCCCAGCAGAATTGGCAAGATATTCAGGTTCTTCTATAGGCAGGTAAATTTGGAGTTTATAGTTACCGAAATCATTTAAACAGAAATACTCTTGTATGGTAGTGAAAAAGGATGCCACAAATTTGCAATGATCTAAAAAGGTTGTGATGTTGGACTCAAATGTCCTAAGATGAAGATGGTGAGAATCCTTGACCCATCCCCAAACTGAATCTAATCAGTACTGCTAAAATAATTTGGCAGTAAACTCCTACTTTCCAGCCTTCTGGCAGCTGTGTGTTGTCTTCATCCAAACCCATGAAAAAGACCTGTAATTCACTGGCAAGCTTGTTAAATTATTTACATGTGTAACTTGGAGTATTTGAAAAGCAATATTACAGACATGCTATTAGCGTAGGTGATAAGATAATCCATCATGCTCAGTATTTCCCATGGTAAAATTTTTCTCTCAGTTTTCTGTAGTTTTTTTGTAGTTCTGTAGTTTTTTGCTCAGCTTTAACTGATTGCAATTTTCCATTTTGGAAATCTGTCTCAAGTGGACCTGGGGGTGGGGAAATGAGCTGAAACTTACTTGCTGAAGACTAAACAATGTCAAAGAAGAAAGGAGATGATATCTTCCCCTTTCTTAAAGTTTAGCAGCTTCGTACTTTGAAGAAATGATATTTAATAGGAGGCTACCTTTTTATTAAGTGTACTTTTGCTTACCTAGGGAGGGTAAAAAATCCCAATTTGGTAAAGATCTAAGATCTTTAAACATACTATGAAAATTGCAACTGAACCAAGAGCAGACATTTGCAAAAGTGAAGTGACAATGTTTCATATGTCCACAACATAGTTTACTAGACTTAGAATTACTATACTGTACGAAATACAATGAGAATATGAGCTCTGATTGTTAACTGGTGCTTACAGTTTTGATATGGTTGTACCTTCTTTTTTCCTTTGGAAGGTGGGGATAATTCCACTGCAGACTATGCATACAGATTAGTTTTCATGAGCCATTTGTGTTCCAGTAATAGTATTCTATCCTGTATGAAAAGTAAATAATCATATCCTGCAGTAAATACAGCCCAAGGCAGTGCATTGAACAGCAAGAAAAAGGCAATATGTTGAGTAACTACTCTGTAAAGGAATACTGGTCACCCATGGCTGGTCTGGTGAGCATCCTATGGAAAACACAGTCAGTGGATGCAATGCATTACAGTACCATATATACATACGTGTGTATATATATGAAAATATGTAGAAAAACAGGAAAAAGCAAATTAAGATCAACTTCACAGCCACACTGCAAGATTTTAAAATGTTGTTTGCAGGTGTGTATAGATATACATACTGCAGAAATGTGGGCACATTCGGTTTCAAAGAGAAAAATTCCAAAGATAAAATAGGATTTCTTTTTATAGCCATTTAAATGATCTTTAAATTTGTCTCTAAAATTACTAACCAGATTGAACTTGGAACAAAATTCAACTGCAGGTTTATTTTCTTCTGGAAATAAAACATGAACAAACTGTATAACTGCTGGTAAAGTCTGAATTTCAATCACTTGCCAAATGATCCTAGGACAGATGCTTCTAATAATGATGAAGTGAGTGCTCCGTTAATTAAAACACACTTGTGCCTGCACTAGACAAGCAATGTTTAAAATACTCCCACTGCTTCACATTGTCTTGCATGTGTGCTGACCATTAACATGTTCGTTAGCAATCTGTATTATAGGCAGGGTTCTGCTTTGGCTATAAGAGATCTGAGCTGCTATTCCTGGAATTTCTCTGCTGCTCAAGGTTTATTCTAAGCCTAAATTTAACATTTCTTTTCTGTGAAAATTCACTGTAGTGTAACATCCAAATCGATAACAGTAACCAAGAATGTGTCTGATTTTAGAGCTGGAGTTTTGACAATATTTGTGCTGGAAGCAAGCTTCTATTACTCTGGCTTATGGTTGGTTTTTTTCTTGTGGCTGGAACATGAAGTTCGTGAATTGGTAAGGTTTGGGAACACCTGAATCTTTTCAGCTTTCGAGAGAGAACCATTTTTAGATCAAAAAGGTTTCTTTATTTCCACTGCTAATAATTCATCTAGAAATTTTAGTTTTATCTTGTAGTTTCAGGTTAAATTAATAAACATTTAATGATGTTGCTTTGATCTTTTGGGGGAGTTATTTTTAGCAAATAAAAGAAATTGTTATTATAATCTTAGATGCAAGAATGCTCGTTCTTTTAATGAACATGTATTTTCTTTAGTGTTTCGCATGTTTTATAAAATTGCTCAGCATTCAGTGTTTCAGTAGCACAGTGCTTAGCATTCGCTTTCTAGTCCCTGCATTTACACTAAGCTGATAGACCATGGCAGTCACTTTTGGCTAATAAACTCAATCAAATAATGTAATCAAAATAAAAAAATTACTTACTGAATCATAAATGTTCATAGTGATATTTGGAAAAGTGGAAATTTTGGAAGGATGAGATAGATCTAAATGAATTTTTAAACTAATACTATTAAACATTTGATTCCTTGGAAGTTCTCAAATTATCTTCTTTCAATTTTCCCACAGTAATAACATGATTTTATACAATGAAAGAAACTGCTGGGTTTGGGGCCAGAGGGATGGTACCCTGGTGAAAGCATACATAAAATTCAGTTGCTGTTGTTTGGAGAGAATGAATCGGTAACATATCTTAGTGCATACTATGCAATTTGGTATCATGTGATGGCTGAACTTTCACATTTAAAAAGAAATAGAAATGTTTCCTAGTATTCTATTCTGAGAAGCAGTAAAACTGGTGGCTGGACAGGTTTATCAGATTGGTTGAAGCCAAGAGAAGGTTGATGGTCACTTCTGGTGAATCTGTCCACGATGCAGTTGGAGGGATTTGCAGCATGCAAAAGTAACAGCTGAGGAAAGAAACATAGCCAAGATGGGATTTTATTGTATTTCTACAGTACTGTTGAATGGCAACTTGCATTTCATGACATACCTGTAAAAAGTACAGCATGGCCCCAATGCTGAAAGGACAGCTACTGGCTTCTGGTAGGGCTTGCTGACTTCAGTTATGCTCCACACAGCCCCTCATCCGTGTGGATTGACCAGCTCATAGAAAGGGATTTAAAATACACGTTTCTCACTTGTTTGTCTTCTGAGAACCCATAAAAAGGAGAAAGTTATTCAGAGGTACTCAAATACTGGCAAGATCGTAATTTTCTTTATTCTATGTTCTGCAGTTCCCCTCACATTTCAAAGATGGGCACAAGAATCAGAGCAACGGTTCAGCGGGTGGTCAACAAATGGCTTTTGGTGCTTGTCTTAAATGATGCTGATCTCAGTATATTAAAAAAGAAATCAGCCCTGCTGCTTCCTTCCAATAAAAGGAAGAACGCAGGGGGCATGCACATTCTGTGCAGTTCTTCTGCTAATTAGAGGTTTGAAGGAACTGTACATGAAAAGCTCCCCACTGAGCTTACTGAATTCTACGTAGCAGCCTTATTATCTGGTATTAGTGTTAAATGTCCATTTTCTCTCATGCCCCCATAGTGGTAGATGAAAACTTACTGTTTGGGCTTCTTATGTTGGCATGATTGCACAGAGTGCTAAGGGAAGACAAAAATCCTTTTTAAATGAGTTCAGAACAAGAAAAATCTATTCCAGTTCCCAAGTGCTTGGGACTATTTTGGAATGTGTTGTTGTGGCTTCAGCAATAGTTAAGTAAAATTTTAGCTGCCTATGAGACTCTTGAACAAGCAAAACCTATGATGTCATTTCTCCCATCTTCCCTGCTGTTTTGGGGAAAGGAGGAAGGAGGTATGGGGTGGAATTAAGTGAACAGTCTCCAAGATACACTTCTGATACAGTTACAGCTTAAGGATACTTGAGAATTTCTTTGCTTTGATAAATAAGCCTATTGCTTTGTCTGCAACTTTTCACATGCTTTACTTTGCCTGTATATTTACATAGCTTTTGATGTTTATATGTATGGGACCTGGTTGCTTGAAATATTTAAATTGTTATGAAGCAGATAGCCTTCTTTACTAATTGAATTGTGTGACCAGAATATTTAGTGTGAGATAATGTAAACAGTGCAAGACACGTATAGCAATACATAGAAAGTCTGAAAAAACTGATATATGCCTTTATTTACTTCCTCTGGATTCTTGTGCAATTTTTGGCATAAGCGTTTTGGTGTAACAGAAGCTACAAACTAGATTTGATAAATATACTGCAGAAAGTAACACTGCTGTGTTACTGCATTGTTAGTATATTTGTAATATAAAAGGTCAATATTTAGACACTGCCTTTAAAGGAGAACCTGAGGAAAAGACAATGAGTGTTTGTTCTGAGCCATTTTTTTTCATTTTTCTAGTACTTGTAATAGAAATCAGAGGTTTATTACTACAGGAAATTCAAGAGCGTTTTGCACTGTTGAACACCTACTACTTCTGTTCTCAAAGATGATCACAGAGTTTTGATTTACACCTAGGACCTGCCAACCTGGTTTGCTTGGGTACCACTGGCCATGAAAGCCCATGAAGAAGCATACAGGTTTTCATCCTGGCCTCATTTATTCTCTTAGCAGACCCTATGATGTACCCTAAGATTTTAATCGATTTAGGGTGTGAGTGTGAGGATGCACTTCCTCACACCCTGAATCAATTAAAATCTGTTTCTTTGCTCACCTCCTGACAAGGTGTGTTGGACAGGTCATTGTTGACCCCCATCAGCAAGTGGGTTGTGACAGCCTATGTTGCCCATAAAGCCAATGCTTCACACAAGCAATTCAGAGCCATCTCCTGCCCATGTTTCACAGGCCTTTTCAGTTACCTCTGCTGCTAAGTGTATTTTCATGGAAATTTTTCAAGCCTATTGGGCTTGAAAAAAAGTTTAATTTCACTTCTAATCACAAGGAAGATTTCAGTCCATTTTGAGAAGGGTCATCCGCTTCTGAAGTATTTCCTCCCTATGTCCCATGCAATGCCTATATTGCCATAAATTGGTAGCGTGTGCCCTTTGTGTCTGTTGCTGTATGCACTTAGCCTCTAAGTAAAGGAGTTGGGGCTGTTCTTGACAATTTTCACTATCTCCATCTTTCTTCAAAGGCATTTCTTTAATCTCTCCACCTGTGATGGTTTTAGCCTCTTTGCCTTTTCTTTTCCTCTCTGATGTTAGTCCTTTCAGCTAGACCTGGGCTGAATAGGCTCCAATTTTACCCATTCAGCCCAGGAAATTTCTAGTTCAGATGACAATGTGACTCCTAAGATTGTTTTGGAAAGGGATTTCTTCTCAGGAGATGTTCAGTGTTAGGACAGGATAAATGTACCTATTGTGAAGAATTAGAACAAGAAGATTTCTTTGTGAATAACCGTATGCTTGGGAAATGCTTTGTCTCTCTGTATGTTTGCAATATGCCCTTTTAATTCCCTTCAATCTCTAAAACCTCCGGGAGCTGGATACTGCGCAAAGTGATGGGATATATGCACTGCCCTGAAGGGTACTTCTACATTTAAAAGTTTCATTGTAAACTTTGGGTGCATAAGTAAACTCACGCAATGAATTTAAGCACAACTATTTTATAAAATAGTCCAGAGTTTGGGAAACAACTTTGGTTTTGGTGATGCAGTTATGAGGCCTGAAAGAACCAAATATGGTCCTCTGGTGCTGAGATAAGTTTGCACTGCTGATGTTTGAGAACACATTCCCTGGATAACTTTATTGATAGGATTCATGTTCGTCCCTTAACTTAGTTAATTACCTCTCAAAGCTGAACCACAGTTAGTTATATCATCAAAGTATCATTTATTTTTCTTTATAAAGTCTTTTCTATCATCCATAAAAGCCGACTTGCATCTTACAACTAAGGTAGTGAAATGATGTGCCTTTTGCATTTTATTTCAAATGAAATTTCCGTCCAGTGTGAACTTTCAGTTTCCTTTCAACAGTGGAAACACCAGCACCTCATAAAGGTTAACACTTGTCGGTCTGTAAATGAAATCAAGCTCCATTATTACATTATCTATGCCTGTGAAAGGGGAAATAATTCACTGTGATTGTTTCTCCTGTATATTACCATTGCTGTGAATATAGTCCATAAATAGTCTCCATATGGCATCAGATATTTTCACCAGTGTCCTGCAATCTGCAAGTCATTTTTCCAGGTGATGTCTATTTTAAAATTACATATAATTTTCATTATCACGCCCATGGTATAGGAACTTCTTTAAATTAACATTTTAGAAGTAAATGGACCATAACCACTTTTATAGATCCTTTTTCTAGTGACATATGTGTTTCCACTTGGACACTAAATAATAGTTTCTCAGACTGACAAAGGCTTTGACATTGTAGTATACATAAAGTTTCAGAGTTACAGTAGGAAATTTTGGGACACTAACCCAAAACAATAGCCTGAAAGTTAAGGGAGACGTGAGCATGTAGATGCAATGAGGTTTTTCCTCAGCTGTAACTATTATGAGTTCCTTAAGACAGAGATCTCTTAGGCTTGAAATGGAGACAGTATTCCCTAGTCTCCTTCACTATTGAATTTTGGACTCAAGGAAAGCCAACCTTCATATTTCCCTTTTTTTCTTGTTGAGGCTTTTAAAAAAGAACTGCTATTTTCTGATGTTTGCCTGAAGTAAAGTGATTTTTTTTTCACATTTAAAAGTCATACAATGCTGTTCAATGTGAAAAGCTTGGTCCCTTAGCTTGAAGCTTTCCAGACTTGCCCCTAATCTGCTGTAATTTAAGGCCTTCACAATGGAAATTTTAAGAGGCTGTTTATCTTTTAAAATATTTAACTGTTCTGTTCATCCTGCTTGAATTTGAAATTACTTAAGATAATTTCCTGAGAGTGTTTTCAGAAATTTTCATGTCTTAAGATGAAGGCTAATCTGTATATAAAAGCTGATGCATGCTGCTTATCTTCCTTCTTCATTCTCCGCCTCACAGTGGCCTCCCCGGTGCTCCTGGCAAACTGGAGACAAGTAACATAAGACGCTAGGTTTCTAAAGCGTGCTTAATTTTTCTTTCTTCTCAGATGAATTGATTCACACACAGGATGTTTGCTTGTACAAATAATTCTGCAAGAACATTTAGAGAAAGGAAAAGAATCAGTTAAACTAATGAGGTAAGGTTGGTCAGAGCAATAGCTCTGAAGGCAAACAGTAGAAAAGGATTGTCTTTTCCAGGTTATCCTAAATGCTGAATGAGGGCTGTACTGTTGTTTCCAAGCTTCTGACATCTTTCAAATTGTAGTGGTAAGTTTAAACCCCTACTGGTATCCTTTTGGGGAAAAGCTGACAATGAAATGTGAGCTACCAACCCAAAATGATAGTATATTTTGAACCTGGGAGCTGAGTTAAATTAACATCATGGCTAAAAGACAAATATGATAATCTTTTCTGTTGCTCATTTTTTTCTCAATTGAGACATTTGTTGCTTAATTACATTTGACTTGTATGCATAAATAACTTTGCAAGGTTAATACATTCTTTTCTAGTAAGTATCTGGACACTTTCCCACTCAAAACTAGTCAGTGTTCTCATAAAGCCCCTTTCCTCTTCCTTCTCCCTCCCCTCTGCCATCCAAAATGCCCTAGGATATTGTTCAGAGAGCAAAGGCATCTGTGTATCCACAGGCATCAAGATTCAGCAATAGCTTCCAGATTTAAAGCTCTGCAATGTTGGTGCTCAGCTGATAAATACAAAGCTTCCAGTTTGGTATTTCAGCCCAGAGTCAGAAGACATGCCTTTGCCTTGCTACAGTTTTATTGTGAATTTTAACAGTAGTGATGGAGGAGTACTAATTCTAAAGACAACCAGCATTTGCCATACAATCACAAGAATCGTTGAGGTTGGGAGGAACCAACATCAACTAGTCCACTCTCTCTGCTCAGAGCCACGCCAACGCTAGTCAGGGTCATGTCCAGTTGGGATTTGAGTGTGTCCAAGGACAGAGACTCCTGCAACATCATGACCTCATATGAGCAAGTGCATCAGGTTTATGGTGAGGTTTTGGTGTGTGTGGAGAGAGCAGAAGGGTGGGCAGAAGGGGTGGCCCTTGTGAGAAGAGGCTAGTTTCAGCCAGCTGCAGCGGCCTCATGGCAGGGCAGAGCTGAGCCCCTCAGCCACGGGCAGGCACCTCGGAGAAAGCCTGGATAAGGAAGGGCAAAACGCTGCCCAGCAGCCAGGGCTGAGGGGAGCCAAGTGAGAAACAGCCCTGCGAGCCCCGAGGGCAGAGCGAGAGGAGGGCAGGAGATGCCCCTGCGGCACCAGGAGAAATTTCCACTCCCCACCACATGTTGCTATCTGTATTTGGTAGAATACAGCCAAGTGATTAACTTTTTATTCCTGTCTGTATAAAGCCTAGGTTCTCCTTAGACAAACTCCACAGATCATTATTTTCTCTCTTCAGTGGATATCCTGTCTAGAAAACTAAACATCTGGCCTAAATGTAACAGTTAAGGAGTAATCTGTGTCACTTGAATACCTATGGACAGTAATCGCCAATCTTACTTTGTAACATGCATTCCTGTGCAGAAATGCAGAGGTACCAGCTTCAGTGGTTTTTTGCTGTGTCATGACTGATCAGGCCAATCACACCTTTTCTCACTGTCTTTTTGAATGTTGTCTGTTTACATTTATATCACGCTTTTTTTTTTTTTTTTCCTGAGAAATTAGTTGAAAACTGAAAACAATGGTAACAGGTAACCCATGGAGGAGAAAGGGTTTTCTGTTTGATAACAGGCAACATGAATGCTTATTTTGACCCTAAGGTATGTTTCTGAAAGATTAGCTCAAATACTGTTTTGTTTTTCTGTAGTAGGAGTACTTAGACATCTTAATCCCATCCTTCATACTGTCAAACAATATCTGGAAGAAGCCTAATAAACATGGAAATACTTCAAACATTTTATTTTTTTTGAGTAACAGTGTTAATTTTAGAAAACATTTTCAGTCAACTCTGGAGCAGGTTCTATTGTAAAGAAATCATTAATATAAATTGTGAATTTTTTAAATTATTTTTAATATGTGCTATATCTGTATCATTCCCCTGTCACCTTCAACTATTGAAGGTTTATAGAAAGAAGACAGCTGATTACTGCCAAAGTTCTGAGAGGAAAATTGCCAGTTTCACAGGGCTGTATTTCCAATATTTAAGTTGGCATTTTGCACTTAAGTCTTTGTGACAACTATCTTTTCCTCACCACCCCATCTTCTGAACTTTGGGCAACTGAAAGCCCCATGCAAACTGAGATACGGCTGCCCAGCTGTGCAGACGTGGTTATGACTGTGACGTGGGAGCAGCTCCCTGCCTCCAGCTGATCATGGTATGGAGCTGCAGTCAGGAGAAGCACGCCCTGGATGGCTCCTGAGCAATGTGCCATCTCATCTCCTGCTTCAAGGCTCACAGATGTAGCAGGCTGGTGGACTGACCAGCTGCATCCAGCCTGTGTCTTTCAGGAGCTGAAGAGAATGTACTCACCATGGTTTTTGTGATGAAATAGAGCAGGTAAAGAATCATTAATTATATTTTTACACTCTTAGTTACTGTGCTAACAAAATAGTTTTATGAACCGATCAAGTATGCTCTTGTGTGCGTGTATGCGTTTTAGTTTCTTCTTCTGGTTTTAGGTATTTTCCTACAGCACTAGGAATACTATGTGGTTTTCGTCATATGTGATTGGGGTTCTAGTCACCTCAATCCTGGCATAATACAAACCTAATTGAACAAACAGACCCCTCGTACCTTGAGGTCAGTTTAGTGCAGTTTCTGTAGAGCCAGCCAGCTCTCTCTCTGCATCACTGCAGGATTTATGACAGAGAATTCCATCTAAAACATCATAATACCCCGCGTTGTGAGCTATGGTTGCTACCACCTGCTCCCCACCTGCACAGACTCAGTGAACTTGGATGTACAGCTGATAGAAAATGCTTAATCTCAAAAATGTAAGTCTGCATACAGTACTGAATGTAATAGGAGCTTTCGAAACAAGATGTATTTTCAACCTCCTTTGTTTGGGGTGAAGTGGATGTGTGAAGCCCTTGGCAGAGGGTTGGTATTTTTATCTGTCATGTCTCACACAACTTGATAGCCTCACTCAAGCAGTAAGGTAGGTGTAATCTAGTAGTTGAGGTAGACTTCTCTTCACACGCACTCATATCCGTGATTGGAAGTCTGAGAAAACCTGCATCCCACTCATGAGCTAAAATGCATACCCTGCATTGTTTGCTGCTCAAGGCAAGAAAACTTTGCAGTCCTCCATTTGTTTCAGGTCCAAGTCCAATCCAGCTGCTACAGTCAAAAATACTTGTGTCTGTGTGAAGAAAAGGTAAACGTGTTTTATAGCGCAAGTCAAGGCAGATTAAATGAGAAGTTCCTTGCTACAATTGTGTCTTTTTTTTTTTTCTGTTACTGAAGGATATATTCTTTATTTTCTCATAGGAAACCTCTCTGTAGATTGCTTTTTCTCATCTTCTGTTTCGCCCTCTTGGTTGCATGAGAGCTGCAATTCGATTCTTGTCTCACTATCACTATTTTTTGTTAATAGTTATGTTTATTCAAATGCAATACTGATTGCAAACAAGACCTTCAAGTACCTTTTCATGATTTTGTGAAATCTAGTGACCTGCATTTATAAGCTGTTCTGCTTTCATTTCAGACGTCTCACTCCCACTGTTGTGGGGACAGAACACTGATCCTGCTGCTCTGACAGCAAGCCGTGTTCTTTAACTATGTAACCTGATGTCCTGGGTTAAGCTACAGCAGTCATTTTTTCTCCTTCTTAGTAGCTGGTGCAGTGCTGTGTTTTTGACTTTCAGCCTGGGAACAATGCTGATAACACTGATGTTTTTAGTTGTTGCTAAGTAATGTTTATTCCAACCAAGGACTTTCTCAGTCTCATGCTCTGCCAGGGAGAAGGGGTAGTTGGGAGGAAGAACAGACAGGACACCTGACCCAAACTGGCCAAAGGGGTATTCCATACCACAGCACGTCATGCCCAGTATATAAACTGGGGGGAAGTACCCGGAAGGCCCAGATCACTTTTTGGGTCAGGCTGGGTATTGGTCAGTGAGTGGGGAGCAATTGTATCCTCTCCCCTTGTTATTTCCCTTATTGTTATTGGTGGTAGCAGCAGTGGTTTTGTATTATACCTTAGTTTCTGCACTGCTCTTACCTTCACCCGTGGGAGTTACACTCTTTTGATTCTCCTCCCCATCCCTCCGGGAGCGGGGGGAGGAAGAAGGGGGGAAGAGAGCGAGCGGCTGCGTGGTTCTGAGTTACTGGCTGGGCTTAAATCATGACAGTCCTTTGTGGCTCTGCTGAATCCTTTGTATCAGGGAGGTTGATAAAAAGGATTGTTTTGCCCTTTCCTTCACTCCATTTATAACTTTGATGTTTTGTCTGTGCTTCCACCTTCTTGACACTTTCCTCCTGTCAGTTCATTTAGGCCCTGTGGTCCCACAGTTCAGGCACGGGTATTGTTCTTCTCTGTAACCCTACATCCAATGTCAGAACTCCCTCCAGTTCCCTTTCAACTCCTAACCATGAGCCTCACATATGTAAAATGGATTGTCTCATCTTTTTTAGAAATAACAAAGGCATAAGGCATGTTTTTTTTAATTAAAATAAAAAAAAAGGGGGGGGGGGGGTGAGGAGGGCAGAACCCTCACCTGTTCTCAGACCAGACAACTTCTTTCTGTCGCTGTTTCCATTATTTCCATTGCTCACCCACTGCAAAGATACTGGTGGTTCCGCTTTTTTCTTCCTCCCCCCCCCCCCCCCGCCCCCCTGTCCTCCCCCCTGTGCAGGATGCCAAGCACACTGGAAGGAAGGAGAAGGAGAAATAGTGGTAGTATTAACTAGGATCCAAACAGGGCAAATGCTTTACAGAAGTGATAAAAAAAGCCAAATTTGAAGAGAGTTATGTACACAGAGATCTGAGTTAACAGAATGTCTTATCATATCTCAAACTTATAATAAGTTATGCTAAAGTTACAGGAACTGTTCACATGCACACAGCTGGATAAAGTTCACTTGCTGAATTAAGGATCCAAGTTCTCTCCCCTATTGAAGTAAAACAATACTCTCTGTAAATGATAAAACAAAATAACCCAAGAAGGAAACTTAGTAGGAACAATGAGTACTTTATATCTTGCCCCCCCCCCCCCCTTCTCTCTTCCCTTAAATTTGGCAGGATCCTTCAGGAATGGAAACATAGCTTAACATTAACCAGCACACATAAAGGGTTTTCTCAGAATTTCTGCTGTTAGTAATCTTAGAGCCAAAGTTTGAAAGGGTCTTAAACTCATGCATGCATACAATGTTCACGTTCACCTTCCTGATATTTATGTTTAAGCATTTCAACGAGCCAGACAAGATGCTGCTAGGAGAAAAAAACAAACCAAACAAAACCAAACAGTTGTGCATATAAATAATTTGGATAACCATGCAGTTGCAAAGATTATTCTTTTTTATTTTTTATTCAAGAGCCATCTGGACACAATCCTGAACAATGTGTTCTAGGTGACCTTGCATGAGCAGGGAGGTTGGACTAGATGACCTCCAGTTGTCCCTTCCAACTTCAACCATTCTGTGATTCTTATGTGCCTTTGCTCATGTGAAACTGAAGAACTTAAAAAATGTGGCCTTGAAGGATATTTTTTAAGTAGCTATTCAGCTTGGATCCAGTTTTGTATGCATAATTATACACATACATGGCCTGATGGTTATCTGACACAGGTTTTGTTGCCAAGGGACACATTCCATTATTTGTAACACACACTAGTGGTATAAGGCTGCTATGCCTACTCTTGGATATACATTCTGCAGTGCTTGAGAGCCCTTGTCATGGATGAGGAGACTGTTGTGTTAGGCTCTGCACAGATGGAAGACAAGTAGATGTTTCCTGCTCCCTAGAGCAACCCTCCACAACCATTTCAATGCCTGATAGTATTATTTTTTAGCTTTGTTGCACGTTAGACTTGGGAGGTTTTTTCTCAAACATCAGATAAGCATATTGCTTTCATTTTGCAGTGATGATAATACAGTGTTTGAGAGGTTTTGCATATTGTAAACCCAAGCCTTGTTCTTAGTAATAAAAAGCTTTCATGATATTTTGGTCTCCCTCGTCAAGAAAACTTCCGGAAAAATTCAATATATGTAAAATGGTTAAGGGGTGTTGCTGCTGTTATAACTATTGCGGTTAATATGTGCGATAGTATTGGATGGAGCATGGAATGAGTTTGTTTTCCTTTTGCGATTGGATTGTTAGAGCTTAAACTTGATGGCTCATGAAGCTTAAAACTATCGCAGTTGAGCATATGGATAGCCAGAAGGTATCAGTGTTCATATTTACAGTAAAAATGAAGAGTGAAGAGGCACTAATGAATCTGTGGAGTGCTTGAGTTGAGGATAGAAGGAAGGTGGATACAAGGACAGTAACTTACCACTCTAAAGCAGTGAGGTTGGTGACTTCACAGCCTCTAGGGGCAATCTGTTCCACTCCTTCACTGTTGCCATACGCAGTTCGCAGTTCTCTTGTTTCAGTTTACGCTCATTGCTTCGCATCCTCCCATTGTGCACCACTGGAGGGCTGGACTCCATCTTCTTGATGACCTCCTTGTATGTATTGAAAAAATGCTACTAGGTCCCACCAAAGCCTCTGTTCAGGCTGAAAAAGCCTTGGTCTCTCAGCCCTTTTCATAGGACAATGTTCTGGCCTCCAAACACTGAACTCGCTTTGGTTTATTCATGTCTGTCCTGGACCAGAGGCCCAGAATCAGACACAGCTGACTGAACAGGGGCAGTTTGGATTAGATATAAGGAAGAAGTTCTTTACTGTGAGGGTAGTGAAGCACTGGAATTGGTTGCCCAGGGAGGTTGTGGATGTTCCATCCCTGGCGGTGTTCAAGGCCAGGTTGGACAGAGCCTTGGGCCACATGGTTTAGGGCGAGGTGTCCCTGCCCATGGCAGGGGGGGTTGGAACTAGAGGATCTTAAGGTCCTTTCCAACCCTTACTATTCTGTGATTCTATGATTCTAAAATGAAATCACAGAGGTGCCAAGCCGAGGGAGAGAATCCCTCCCCGTGATGTCCCGGCTGTGTCCCTGTTAACACAGCCCAGGAAGCTGCTGGCTGTCCCTGCAGACAGGACACACTGCTGGCTCATTCCAGGCTTGCCCCTGTCCAGACCCCTGGGTCCTTTCTCACATTCTGGTCCCAGCTGGGCAGGCGCCAGCTTGTGTACTTGTACCAGAGCTTCCTGCCAAGGGCCAGCACTTGGTGTTCGTCCTTATTTTAGACACCTAGCAGAGAAATAAAATTTGAGTAGTCTCTTAGTACAATTTGCATGTAATTGCTGTATTATTCCTGTAACTTTTGCTAATCAAATCATCATCATTATGTGTATTAAAATGTTTTATATGAAACTACAGAGATTTTATAGTATCATCCTGTCTATGTTGTGCTACTTCATTAATATTGTTCAATCCTTAAAATTCAGATCCAAAAGCTAAAACACGTAAGCAAGGAGGTAGGAAAGTGAGATAATGAGGTGAGACTGAAAGTTGAAATACAGATCCAGAGCTGCAGCTGACCATACCTGAGGTCCAGACAAGTGCAAATGATACATGTGGAAATGCAAAAGCAGGTGGGGTTACGTTCTTGGCCTGGGTTCCCTTTCTGCTCATGTATTTTCAACTGTTTGATTAAAGAGGATGTTTCTTGAACACCCATATATCAATATGTATCAGTTTGTTACTGTAGTCTAAAGGGCATCAAGCCATAGAAAAGCAGTGAGCAGAGACAGTGAAGTTCTGTAGAACCTGCTACAGGCATGAATCTAGTGTTATCTCCTTCAAAACCTCTAACAGGATTTTTTTTTTTGTTGTTTTTTCTTTCTTTCTTTAATCAGTCTCCGGATCCTATTAAACAGGAACAAAAAGAGGAAGAGGAAGTACACAGTATCTGCTTTCTACAAAGCAGACTGTATTTATTTGTTTAAGTGAGACAGAATATCAATGTCTTCAGTGTTTCTTAAAAGCAGATTTAAGCAAATCAGCCAGGCAACCAGCCAGGCAGAGTGTGCATTTTTAGGCACTAACTCAAAGACAGTGTCAAAACATATTAAGCTGAGTGCCTAGGAATAATATATATGAGATTTTAAAAAATACTAAAAGATCATCTTGCCACAGTTGTGGCTGATTATTTGATACAGGATGAAGAGAAATTGCATTGTAAGCCATAAAATGGTGATAAAAATGCTTTGAAATACTAAGCTAATACAGTATCTAGGGCTGGATGCCATCTGATTGCTATTTCTCAGACACTTCATAGTCATGCGTCGCCTGAATCTAGTCTATAAAGAAGCAAATTCAAACCACCACCTTCCCAGAAAAAGTGTAGTTTCTTAATTATTGTGTTGAAATCTTGTTTAAATGATTGTATATCTATCTCAGTAACAGATTGCTTTATATTGTCAGGATAGGACAACTATGTTGATTTTCCCTCTTGTTTTAATACGTGTATGCAGCAGAACAAATGAAGCATATCACCCGCAAGATATCATTTATGTGGTAGTCGATTTTGTTCTCAACCTTGACTGCTGAGATGGAAGCAGTGTTTTCCCCAGTTTTGAGAAAAGCAACATTCATAGGTAAAGTTTAGCAGTTTTCATGGAAAGATGAAACAAGTTTCCTTTTCCTTTTTTACTCAGCACGTTGTCACTAATAACTTAGTACTTATACCAGTTGAGTAATACATCTTTTATCTAAAGTATTTTTCAAGGAATACGAGGATTCACAGGGAGAGATTAGTCTCGGTAGATGGTGCTGTTGTGTCTTAAACGACTTCTGGGGCGCGATGCAAACACTGCCCTAGGCAGTAGAGGCACAGAGGCGGTTCTGCTTCTGGAGTGATTAGAGATAGCCTTAAATAAATTGGGTTTTGTTGTTGTTGCTTTTTTTAAATTAAGAATGGGCAGGAATGATTTGGTGAGGTTGTATGTGGCTGTAAAACCTCTACGGAAAGGAAAAAGCTACAAAGTAGGTCAGAGTTTAAGGGTGAAATGGACTCTGTGTGGGATGAATCAACTGCGCTACTAAGTCAAGGAATAAATATTTAGGTGTCTACTGAATTATTTGTGCTTATGGTCGTCTTTATTTGCCAGTAAAAAGATACGGCCGTGCCTTATCTCTATTGCACTTTCCCTCAGTCTATCTGAATGACAACTCTTGCACAGGTTACATAAAAAAGGAAGTTGCACAGAAGGGTTCTGCTAGTAAGTGCATGAAAACAGCACTGTGCTGCACTGGAGTCACCCATTGTTACTTCAGTACCTGACATGCAGAAACCAAACCAGCAGATTTGCTTTCAGGCCTGAAAAAAAGCCTGAAGACGTGTGTCTGCAAATAGAAGACTCGTTTCTCCCCCTCAGCTTTTCTTAGAAGCTTTTCCTCGCTGGGATCTCTGGATTTTAGTAGTGTAACAGACTAGTGGCACAGTCTGAGAGCAGCTCTGGTCACTTCTGTTATGTTCCCCAAAGCTATTTTTGGCTTGTGCACAGAAGATAGTAATTCCTGGATTCCAGTTCTGCTGAGCCAGCTGGGCTCTTACAGTCTGTTTACACTTGAGAGCTGTGCTGCTGAGAGACTGAGGACAGTAAAAAATATAGGCTCTCTCAGGATAGTGGGAGGTAAGGCAGCCCCAAGACAGTGGAAAACTAGGGCAGCATTAACTTACAGTCCAGGTCTGGGCCAGTCTTAGCCGCGTAAGTAGCCTACATGATGGATAAACTGAAGGGATTTGATCTGTTTAATGAGCAGCAGCATCTCTTTTAAAAAAATAGATGTAATTAAAGTAGCAGACTGCTGCCCTACAGCATGCTTCCAGATGGCAGCACAATCTTTAAGCCAGGGTTTCCTTCTGTTTTGTTTTTTTTTTTTTTGTAGGCAATCCCTGGAGCAAAAGAAGCCAAGTTACTGTGGTAACCTAATGCAGGACGGATGCAGATTACAAACGCAAAAGTATCCCTTTTGTCAAGTCCCTCCTGCACATCTTTCCCATCCTGATGAGTTGATAAAGTCGAGCTGAGCTGAGTTGCCTTAGATGCTTGGTTTACTCCTCAAAGGCATAAAATAGCGGTTTTTATATCACATCTGTCTGACTACTACCCCCTATCATTAAATCCTCTCTTAGCTATATGCTATTAAGCACACTCAATCTCTTTAAACATTTCTTTTAAGGCCAGAGAGGATGGTTTCAGAGGGATGGATTCAGACAGAGAGAACATTGAAAATTATAGATTTAGCTGGTACCCTCAAACTATAAGCAGAATTTGTTGTTGTGATGCATAAGAATTTGCACTGGAGGAGTGATGACATGAGATGTTGTTTTTCTCTTATTACATATTTAACATATCCTATAATTCTTGTGACTTTTATAAAACCACAAACAAATATATAGCTTGTGACAGGAGAAGTACGTGGACATGCAGACATGGTATTAACCTGAACACTTTATTTCTTAAGTAGCTTACATTTTTATGGAGAAAACCTGCTTTACAACCCATTTAGATGAAGATTAACTTGTTTAATGTTTAGCTTCGTTCCCAGTAGAGCAGTGAGTAAACTCTATTCAGTCTGAGAGGAATGCAAGAGCACTGTGTTTTGACTGAATTTGAATATTGCTAATGATAAGGGACAGAGACTCTTGAAAATTGGTGCAAACAGCCAGCTGTTTACATAATACTTGAATCACTTGGTTGGACTACTATCTCCTTATCTACACATGCATAAGACTATTCCAGCCTTCTCAAAAGCAGTCTTAGGAGCCTGAATCCCAGCCCCTAAAAGCTCTATAAAAGACTGAACGCACTTAATTGGCTGCTGAAATGAGACTAGCCACAAACGTTTCAGAATTTATAAATACATGATTGAATCTGAGTCTGGGTGTAGCACATCTCAAAGCTTCAAAGAAGAATCTGGGCTGTATTACATCCACAAGTTTTATAGGAAGCCTGGTGACATGAAGCAGTTTGCAAATAAACCAAGTTTGCAGAGTCTTACGTCCACTGGTAAAGCTGGCAACTCTCATTTTTCTGGTCAACATATTGCTTTCTGTAAGACTCAATGCATCTCTCAAGTATCTATGACTGATCACCTCAGCTAGGGAACAAGACTGTTCCGACTTTAAGCAATCATTCTCTGTGCCCAAGAAAGGCTTTCTGGAGGGATGCTCTGTTCCTTAGGTCCTTGCATGGTGTTCTTGCTCATGCTTATACTTGTGATTGCTCTGCTTGCCCCCTCAGCTACAGACACAGAAGTTGAGTTGGACAGATGACATTTCTTGAACTAGAGTAATTTTCATTTTATTTGCTGAATGGGGGATGGACTTCTTCCTCCATTTAAATTTTTGCAATTCTGGAGTATTTCTGCAGGGTCCTGGATCTTCTGATAGAAACTGCTAAGCCTCATGTTGGGACCTACTCTTAAGGACCAACCCCATCAAATGTCAGCTGAAGGCAATCTCATCCACAGCAGTTACTCTGCCTAAAGTTTGTGACCTCCAAGAACAAATTAGGAAGAAGTAGATGTCTGCCTGCAGGAGGTTACCAGCTCCTAAGAATAGGTTTCTACTATCAAATACTTTGCTCCATGAAGAGCAGTGGCAGTCTGAGCTCCACTTTGAGACTTCATGAAGGATGCTTCTGTCTAATAACCCAGCCCAGTTGAAGTATTTCTGAAGAGTCACAACCACCCTATGACAGTTCTTGTTTCCTACATAAGGTAAAACCCCAGACTGGAATACTTTACAAATTTCTGCTGAGTCAGTTGATAACCTAAGTAGCTTTTCCTTGGGATGTCGTGTTTGTTTGTCAGTTGTGTTCAACATGTGTTGCACTGTTGCTACTGTAGCGGCTTGATGAAAAGGCAAATGCCAGTATTCCCTTTGTGGGTGTTCTCTGTGACACTGCAAACAACACTGCAATGAGCAACTGGACCTGTCCTTTGAGTTACCTACCAAGATTTGTGGTATATACGATTTGTTAAATGCCTAAGGAATTCTCATAGAAGGCAAGCAGCAGCCCTGAGGTATTTAAAACTAAATTTACTTCTAAACCATTTCATTGAATTTGGCACCCTGTCCTCTTTTTTCTTTTTATTGCTTAGGAATGTTGGAAAACACATGTATTTGGTGTCCCACACTGACAAACGAAGCCTTATAAATGGTTGAAGGCAGCCCTTTTTTGTGCTTCTACAATGTATTTGTACAAAGATGAAGAGTGTCGTCTCATTCAATGAAAGGCCACAAGATTTTTTGTCTATCTTTCCTGCCCAGAACATTCTTTTATCCTTGTACTGGGGTCCCAGATCTGCAATTTGGTACTTGCAACTTCTCCTTTCTGCCTGTTTTCCCAGAGAAGAGATGAATGAAAGGAGAGAAAAGACAGGAAAAGGTATGGGTGTACCCAAGAGGTGACTGTAATAGTACAGGCTGAGAATCTTCAAAAGTGTCTGAGATGCACATATTCGTGCAGTACCCTCATGAATCACTGACGTTTATAAACCCAAATAACTGTTTGCTTCCTCTTCATCATGTTAATTTTCCAAGGCTTATCTGATGTGCTCTCCACTTGTAAAAGGAGCAGCTGGGTCACTGTTTCATTTTGGTAGCCAGTCTTCCAAAAAAAGTCATTTGAACTAAAAAAAAGCCCAAACCACCAAACTATAAAAGGGGGGAGAGGGGATGAAGCTGGATATCTCTTTCAAGCAGGTTGAATCTGTTTGGGCAGTGGAAAAAGTAATCATTCAACTTGTCTTCCATTTGTCCTACTACAGGGAGGCAGCTGTTCAGTCTGCTTGGCCCTGCCATCCCTGTGGCATAGTCTGGCATACTCAGGTGTGATCTTCTCAGACCCCAGTAGGTTATTCATTCTGGTGGCTGACCCATGACAGGCTCCTGGGCAGGCAAGATGATTTAAATCCTGAATAGGAGGGAAGGTATAATGCAGGCCATATGTCAGGGCTGTGGGTGTAGAAGTGGGTGGGTGAGGGACCACGGTAGCAGTGCAGAAATAAGCACTGAGTCAGCAGCAGAGATGATTGAAATTTATCCGAACATATTGCCTAAGATTCTGGTAGTGCCTCCAGTATTACTAATGATGAGGTTGGGGGATTTGGAGTTCTACTGATTGGCAGCTGCACCCTCAGAAAGGGACATAGGAAAACTTTCTCCTCTGTCAGGATCTCATTATTTGCAATGGAGTCTGACAGCTCTAAGGTTATGTGTGTATAGGCAGAAGAGGAAGCAGACAGTAATTTTATTTTGCAGTGGCACAGGTGGAGAATTGTCATCCCGGAGTCTGAGCAGCACAGCCGCTGCAACGTGCTGAGCAAGCATATACCATTCCTGAGCTCCTTCTGCCCTGGCTCCTGCTCCCTGCTGCTGGCTCTGGAGCCTTCCTCCTCACCGCTGAATTACTCCTCCTTTTTCTGGTTCCTGAGAGAGGCCAAAGCAGACAGCAGCACTTACCTGTCCCCCTGCTGAGCTGCATGGAGTTGAGATCTTGGTCACATTAATCTCTTTCATTGTTATGTCATTGCTTCCTCTCCCAGACCCAGGAAAGGCTTGGGGGGAGAAATCATGCTGGCCTCTGAAGTGGGAGTATTGATGCAAGAACTAAATAACTTTTTTAGGAACAAAATGAATCCCAGAAAGCTGTTCCAGGCAGTGCTGGGAGTTCAAGCTGTGGTTACCAGCATCTCATGATGGCCTCTCCTGCCAACATCTTCACTTGGGTGTCAGCTGGGCCTGAAAGCAGATTCAGTTTGTTTTATATTTGTTTAATCAGACCTGAAAGAAATAATTGAGATATGTATCAACATCTAAATGTTTTTTCTCATTCTCAGCTTGAGTGCTGTGGATTCAGGTTTTTTTGTTTAGATTCAGATGCTGTAGTGAGTTAGACTTCCTATAAACTGTGTAGACTTTCTTAGGTGGCTGCTTCAGTTTACTTATCTGGCAATACATGATACTTCTTCTAGGTCTTTAACCTGGGTTTCAAAGCATCAGTTTCTAGCTAAATGAACAGGATACATAATACCTTCTCAGAAATTAGTCAGGATCTGAGATTCTTTTTTAAGGGAGAAAATGTGTAGGAAAGAAGAAGAGGTGGCAGAGGAAAACTATTTTAGTAGGTACTATTGCCAAGCTGGGAATAGCCTCTCCAAAGCGATATTGAACCTCCACTCATTTAGAATGTTTTAAATGATGCACTGCAGAAGATGGTGAGGGAGGAGAAATAGATCTGATTTCTGAACCTTTCTGTAACATGGGCTTGTTGATTCCCCCTGCAGGTTGGCTTAAGGTGAGACACAGAGCAGTGTGTCAGTTCACTTGAAATCATAGATTCATTTAGGAAGTTTCAGGCTGCAATCTATGGAGAGGGCACATGACTCATGACTCTCCCATGTGGGTAAATTAAAAAAAAAAGGTAGAAAAATTAGATGCTATCTTCAGCAATAATGTGGTAAAACATAGCCGCTGGCCTACACTGGATAGACCTCTTAAGAAGAAAACAGCTCCTCTCGTCTACTTCAGAAACTCTGCAGGAGCAGAAGGTAATCTAATTTTGCATAAATTCAGCCAGGAAGTGAGAGCTTGCACTGTTATGCGCTCTCCCTCTTTCTCACCTTATCTCCCTCCTTTTCCCTTTCTCCTCCTCCCTCCTGATCCCCTTCTTCGTGCTAATTAATTTGGGTATATTACTCATTAGGATGGTGTTTTGTATTTTCCTGCTTATAAGCCAAAAGCACCTAGCACTTGTCTTTGCCAGCCCTGGGGTTCCTGAAGTGCCAGAGAAAATAGGGAGTTTAGTAGCTTCTCTCCTTTTCCTTGTCTAATGTACAAAGAGAGTTTTTTCATCTGTGTACACCTGTCTACTCACATCCCATTGCTCCCGTTGACAACTACTATCTCCTCAAGCCATTAGGGACATAGCAAAGGGAGCTGAGACCAACAGACCATCATCTGCTCCTCACCCCTGTCTCTTCCCTGACATTTTTGTGCTTGCAGTGACTTTCCATCCAAATGAGAAGCTATGGGTCCATTCAGTATCACCTCCTTTATTAGCCTTTGGAAAAGAGGCTGAGAAGATTTCATTACAAGCAGGAGGGAGAGGCACTGGGGGAAGGAATGGTGAAGAGGTCTAGGTAGGAGAAGGGCAGCAGGGATGGCAGAAGCTCAGGCTTTGTGTATTGGGTTGGGCTAGGGTTGGGACAGTGACTCTTCAGCTCCTGACATAGGGCTACTTCTGGCTAGTTCCCCCAAGCAGGTACCATGCTCTTTGATGCCCATGCTAAGGGCAGTTGTGCAAGAATCACATGCAATGTGAATGCATTGCTTTTCTAGGTGAAACAGCCAAGTGCTCAGCTCTTCCCAATCCTCAGTATAGCTTTGACTCCTTCCACCCCATTAGCCAAATTTCTTCTATCCTCCTTGCTGCTGTGTTGTCACCGGGCTTTCTTAGCACTCTGCTTGACTGGTCCTTACTTTCTTCTCCCAGCACCAGACAGTGTCCACATTCTCCTCTCACTGTACCGACTGCCCAGCATCCTGCTGCCTGAAGCCATGCACATCATATATCTCACTTACTCTCCTATTTTTTCTTGTAGCTGTGGTCGAAGACCCAGATCCGTTCTTTGTTCTTTCTTTCTTCTCTGTTGTGAGGGAATTTTCAATCTTGTTCTCAGGTTCTTGGGCTGAGCAGTCAAGAGCACTGCTGTAGAGGACCTGGATGACTGCAGAAAATGTCACTTACACCAGTTTACTCTTACTGGGGAAATCTGCAAGTTGTAAGATATGTATAATACAATAAATACAACTTTATTGTTGGCTGAGGCCTAAAGTGAAAATGAATCCCTCACATTGCACTTCGCCCCCTTTGCCCAAATACAAGAGGGCAGAGAAACCTAAAAAAAGTGTTCTGTTTCCACCTCAGGAGGTGAGCGGAAGACAAGAAGGCAAGCCTAAAATATATTGAACTTGCATGAATTAGTAAGTTTGAGAGGGGTTTTTGCTAAAAAGGGAACAGAGAAAGGCTGTAGCAGTATGCAGAGTCCAGGCCAATTAACCCTCACTGTGCCTGAGATGAGCACACCCCATGGTGTGCAGGAGTTTCTTCCTTGGAGTGCAAAGGTTGAAGTGGACAGAGAAGAGAAAGGGACAGGAGAAGTTTTTCTGCAAGTGTTCTCTAACTCTGGCACAGAAAAGGCTTCTTATGAGTTTCCTGGGAGCCGAGAAACAAAAGCAGCTGCTGAAGAATCGCTTTTAAGGGAGGTTCCTGACGGAATGTACTTAGCTCTCCACACTTTTTGAAGCGCCAAAAAACCAAACTGTGAGCAGAGTGGCAGAAAAGTTATCACTGCTGTTAGAAAGAGGGGTGTATTGATGCATGACTGGCAGAGGGAGGAACAGATCATGGCAAGTAGGAGGACCCACTACAAAAAAATATCATGGCTACTGATCCTCTGAGCTGACACTGGACCTTGCTGCTAATCCAGGGTGGCAACTAGGTGCCTTTAGCATTTCTCTTCAGCAGAAAAAGTAGTAAGTTGTCATTACAGTTATACTCCAGGCAGGAAGGTCAAGCCACTATTCTTTTAAAAACTCCTTTGAATGTAAACTGTATCCTTGTTGCTGCCAGTTGTATTCTGGCAGGAGGGTCACACACGCATGTAACTTTGCGATAGCGTCCAAAGATTTCACATGTCAGAACCCTCTGACTGCACAAGTGAAAGGGAGACACTTGCACTGCACGTTAAGTCCATAATGAGAGATGTGTGTGTGCAGAGTGGGGGGCGTATTTGAGGAAATTACAAAATATTTCTTGAGTTAAGTATGTTTATGAAACATTTCAGTCAGGACCAGTTACACACCAGTGATTCCCAACTACATTCAACTTTTCTCATAGCACTGTGTACTGCTTTCTTCTGTCTTCCATCTTGACAGAAACCCCAGAATATTGTTGCTGCCCCTGCCTTCCTCCACTGCTGTCAGTTTGAGAAAGTGCCAGTGGAAAGACTTAGATAACCAGCCAAGCAAAGCATATTAGTTTGGTCTCTCATCTCTAATGCTGGCGTTCGAGCCAGAGAGGTTGTTTTAATTGGGACCCACTATTTGAGATAAAATGATTTTTTTTTTTTTTCTTCCTGGAAAGCAACTGTGTTAAATTTGAGATTAACACTAAGATTGATTAAATTTAACCTGGACCCAAATTTAACTTTCTGTCACTCAACAGTGACTTCCACAACACAGAAGAAAAAAATTAAAGCAGCCGGAGCATGGGATATGTCAATCTCGGCTATTCATTCTTAGGATATTACAGGAGGCCAATGTGTTTGGACAGTGAAAGGAGAGAAACAGCCTGATTTTAGAACTGCTGAGTATCCCAGAGAATTCCTAGTACACTTTAATTCTGGATGCTAAAGTTTCCTGAACATCAGACCCATAGACTACAGAGTATGTCTACATTACTTGCAGTATCAAATGAAAAAAATCTAGAGTTCCTATTCTCTTGCTGAGCTTTTTTTCTATTACTTCATTGTAAATGATTAAAACCTGCTGGTAATATCTCCTCTCCCCCCTTTTTTATTAATTCATGATGAATTCTGTTTTCTGGCTGACATCAGTACCCTGTCATGGTTCGAAACTCTTCCAGTGCTTGGTTGGCTTGTTGCTTGCTTGCTGAAAAAAAGTGTTTATATCAGGATATTTGGAAAGCAACAAAATGCGATGTTATGGGGTGGGGGCGGAGTTGTTTTGTTTCTACACAACTTGAACTTTGAGATATTTACATTGTCTAATATATGACTCTCATTAGGAAAACAATGCAGATTGTTCTAGTCTGTTTTTTCCATTCGTTCTTTTGTCATAACTTTGACAGTGTAGTAATATCAGTAGGATGTAGCATTCTGTGCACATGCTGGGGTCAGATGTCTAGCAAACTTGCCAGAGGGTAAAATATCTTTGAGAAAGCTCTCAGATATTCCCATGTTCCGTTTTTTTTTCCCCACTTGAGTTTCATGCACATCTCACAGTCACCTGCTGCTGTATGCAACTTCTGATTATTAGGTTTGACCTTAAAGATGCCTTCTGTTAAAGTCTCTCTATCTGAAGGCGTCTTTCACATGTGTCAGAGTTTGAACCCATATCCATCATACATGGGGAGTGAGCTCTCATGCCAGTGAGAATTCAAGCCTTTTGTGAAAAGTCTTTCTACCACAACAAGGATGACATCTCTATTTTGTGAACACACAATGAAGACATTAAAAAATTAAGAATTCAGCTACCTACAAAACCAGAGACCATTCTAAATCTCACTCTTCCCTACAATTGCATGTTTGTTCAAAGACATCAAATCTCAAACTGGTAATGGTTTTGCATGCAGAGCAAGGGAACATGGCTATTGTCAGAGACAAGTGCAAAGTTTTAAGACATGAAATGATGACTTTCACTTACATATTGCTCCCAGTGCCAAAAAGGAGGCTATTCTCTACCAAAAAAAAAAAAAAAAAAAATTTAGAAACTGCTGATTGGAGTTTCCGTCTGTTAAAAGATGTTCCCTCTACAGTGGTGTTTGCTTATACTAAAAAAAGACTGCGTATATCATTAACTTACACTAATTGTGTGCAGTCTAAGAAAATTTCCAAAGAAAAGCCAAAAAAACCTGTGGTTATGATGATCCATGACTTACTGAATGATTTACATTTTGGTCTGTTGCACACAGTGCCTAACAAGAGATCGCTTGGAGAAATGAAGTTCTGAATAATGCCATTAATAAATCAGGGTCTTTTGCTTTATATGTCATATTAGAGTTTGGTTCCTAAAATGAAAAAGTAGATAATGGGGAGTCCTGCCTAGTTTGTAACACCATTCTCCTTTCTGAGTATGCTTTCAAAATGCTTGAGCACCCTAAGTCCCTATGGATTTGATGTTGTTTGGCACCTAACGAAAAGCAACTTTCTCACTGGATAGCCAACTTAATTTAGAATGCATTACCTACAATCAAATTATCTGCCACATGCTGAAAGGGTAGTTGGTTGTATGGGCAACCAGAAAATATGGACTTTCGGGTCTTTGAAGATTCTCTCATTTTAAGATGTTCTTATAAATAGCTACTTTCTTCTTTGGGTTTTCAAACTGAGGGTCAAATGTACGTCACTGAATATCTCTCTTTCTTTTTCTTTCTTTGCTTAACAGAATGCTGTCCCTCTTTTACTGTGTCCAGCTGGCACATCCTCAGCATGCTGATTTCATTTAAAAAATCACTACCCATTGTGGAAGCCAGATGTAGCTGAATAACAGTGTTTTGCTCATCATATCACTCTGCTGGCTGAACTGTTCAAAGGGCCATTCCTGAAAACAGTGAGTACTTCTAGAGTAGTGAGAGAAGACATGAAGTGCTGCATCTGTGATGTGCCTGAGGGTGGGATTGTGGTTTGACAGGGCATCTGTCATCCCATGGCTCTGGGATTTGAGCTGGTTCTTCAAACATACTGTAATGGAGGTTCACTTAAGCTAAATAAAAATAGTTGGAAAGAAAGCAACTGGTAAGTAAAAAGATAAAATGGTCTCAGGTAAGACTTCCACAGGAGAAACTTTGTGTATAAAATGACAGTCATTCATTATCTTCCATTCAGAGAGAGCCTGTCACCTGAACAGTATAGAGAAAATAATGGCTACAGCTGAGAGCATGGGACCAATCATGAAAAGGCTTGAATGTTGTTCTTGGCTTTTCTGAGCTGCTTTGAACAAGTCACCTCGTCACTGTTTCAATCCCTTCTCTGCATTTTAATCATATGTGTCGCTTGTTTAACACCAGCTGGCAACTAAGCCCCACACAACCACTGGCTCCCTGGTGGGAAGGGGGAGAGAATCTGAAGGGTAAAAGTGAGAAAACTCATGGGTTGAGATAAACAGTTTAATAGGTGAAGCAAAACAAGAAATTCATTCACCACTTCTCCTTGGCAGTCAGGTGTTCAGCCATCCACAGGAAAGCAGAGTTCCATCACACGTGAAGAAAACAAACACAATCACTTCAAATGTCTCCCCTTGCTTCTTCTTCCCCCAGCTTTTATTGCTGAGCAAGATGCCATATGGTATGGGATAGCAATAACTAAAACATCCCTGTGTTATCAACACTGTTTCCTGCACAAATCCAAAACCTACCCCCACTCTAGCTACTATGAAGAAAATTAACTCTACATGAGCCAAAACCAGCACAGTAAGCGTCCAAGATTGCTGCTTGTCTTGGTTAAACATACTCTTTATGTTTTGAAGGTGGTCTTATCTCTTTCTTCCCTTTCTAAATAGTCTCATGCCTTTGATCTTCCCTCATAGGTCTTATTTTCTAACTGTTCAATCATCCTCATTGCCCTTGTCTGGACTCCTCCAACCAATCCATAAAAATCTGTAACTGCAGGGGCTATAAATGGGCATGTTACTCCAGCTCAGGCTTTCTCCCTCTGAAAATGGAAGAGCGCTTTCTAAGGGTGAAGAAGTGCACTAACTAGGAAAAAAGGAAAGACTGTGTGAAGATACTGTAAGACCTGACTATTTTCAATTATCTCCTATGAAAGTCTTGGTCACCAGATGCTAACGTTAAATCACCAGTTGTAAACACTGCTGTCACCTCACTCAAGCCTTATTTGTGTAACTACAAGCACACTTCATAAGCTTTCTTTTGCCTTGCTGTCATCTTAATGTGATGTTCTATACATTACATTACTTTTTTTGGAAACACATGCAAAGACTAGATTCATAAAACTGTTTTGGCTATATTAGGATCTAATGAGATTGCATTACCTTCTCTTGTTCAGAAATAGTCCACAGATGGACTACTTCATCTTGTAGTAGCCTCCCACACGATAGGAGGCTCCTGGAACTGTAAGTGAACAGACACCAGTGGAAACGCCAATCAACTGCAGTGCCCATAGCAGCACATGGCTGCTTAAGATGCCCCATGTGTTCTATTCTCCTCAACACTATGAGTATCACCATTCATTCTAGAAGCTATTGGTGACCCTCTTTTACCAGATTGTCCTATCTCTTTTGCCCCTGTACCATATTAAGCAGGTCAGACACTGCAGTCATTGGTGTTTGCTTGAGTTTCATCTTTGAGATGTTACATACAGTTTTGCCCCCACCAAAAAAAAGAAATATTGATCTGAAATTTTCTGTCTTGGTGTTTTGTGCTGCATTGTTTCAGGACAAGCCAAAACTTTAATAATATCTAAAAACAGAACTTATGAAGAATAAACATTTTAATATATTAAAATTATGGTGAGGTTGGTTTTGTGTTGTTTTTGTTTGGTTGGTTTTTTTGTTTGTTTGTTTCCAGGTAGGATTTGCCATCTCTGGAAAAGCATCTACTAGCTTGAGCCTTGGAGAAAATTGTCTGCTTGCTTTTGGTGGAGGCTGGAGCTGTTCTGGGCTGCCTTTTTGGACTGGGTGAATCTGTGGAGCTGGGTAGCAAACAGCCACCTTTTCCTCTGCTCTTAGTGAGCATCCCAAGCAGCACTGCCTCAAATGCTGCCAATGAGGAGAGTTCGGGACAGGAAAGAAGTTCCTGGTACTGGAAAAGGGAGCAGGTCCAGCCCAGTGTGGTGGGTTGACCTTGGCTGGACACCAGGTGGCCGCCAAAGCTCTCTATCACTCCCTTCCTCAGCTGGACTGGGGAGAGAAAATAGAACAAAAGGCTCATGGGTCAAGATAAGAACAGGGAGAGATCATTCACCAATTACCAACATGGGTAAAACAGACTTGACTTGTGGAAATTAGATTAATTTATTACCAACAAAATAGGCTAGGACAATGAGAAACAAAACCAAATCTCAAAACCACATCCCCCGCTGCCTCTCTTCCTGGGCTCAACTTTACCTGTGATTTTCTCCACCTTCTCTCCTCCAGCAGCACAGGGGGATAGGGAATGGGTGTTGTGGTCAGTTCATCACACGTCTCTGCCACTCCTTCCACCTCAATGACTCCTCACACTCTTCTCTTGCTCCAGCTTGGGGTCCCTCCCACAGGAGACAGTCCGCTATGAACTTCTCCAACATGAGTCCTTCCCACGGGCTGCAGTTCTTCATGAACTGCTCCAGTGTGGGTCCCTTCCATGGGTGCAGTCCTTCAGGAACAGACTGCTCCAGCGTGGGTCCCTTCCATGGGTGCAGCCCTTCAGGAACAAGCTGCTCCAGCGTGGGTCCCTTCCATGGGGTGCCTCCTTCAGCAACAGGCTGCTCCAGCGTGGGTCTCTCCCATGGGGTCACAAGTCCTGCAGCAAACCTTCTCCAGCATGGGCTCCTCTCTCTGTGGGGCCACACGTCCTGCCAGGAGCCTGCTCCAGTGTGGGCTTCCCACAGGGTCACAGCCTCCTTCAGGCATCTCCCTGCTCTGGCGTGGGGTCCTTCGCAGGCTGCAGGTGGATATCTGCTCCACTGTGGACCTCCATAGGCTGCAGGGATACAGCCCGCCTCACCACTGTCTGCATCACAGGCTGTAGGGGAATCTCTGTTCTGGTGCCTGCAGCACCTCCCCTCCTTCTGCACTGACCTTGGTGTCTGCAGAGCTGTTACTCTCACATATTCTCACTCCTCTCTCCGGCTGCAGTTGCTGTTCCATAGGCGGCTTTCCGCCTCCCTCTTCTCAAACATGTTATCCCAGAGGTGCTACCACCATCACTGATGGGTTCAGCCTTAGCCAGCAGTGCATCTGTCTTGGAGCCGGCTGGCATTGGCTCTGCTGGGTGTGGGGGAAGTTTCTGGCAGCTCAGAGAAGCCACCTCTGTAACCCCCCGCTACCAAAACCTTGCCATGCAAACCCAATACACTCAGGAAGCAGATGGGGAGCCAGACCTGTGGAGGCGTTCCAGTAGAAACATGGGTTACACCTGGTCTGCGCAGGCAGGATGGGAGCTAGTAAAGAAAAGGATAGGGGCTGGAAGGCAGGGAGTTCTGAGGAGGGAGCAGGAACTGAAGGTGGTTTTATGGCTACAGGAGGGATGTAGGATGTAGCACAAGAAAGTAGAGCAGCAAGGTGTTCTTTCTTGCTCTCCTCCCTCCTTTTCCCATTTTCTTGAATTCATCACCTGAAAACTGAATTCAGCATCATCAGGTGTGAAGTCTGGGTAACTGGCATCCCTACCTTTCACTAAGCTGCTTGGGCAGGTACCCTTAATTAAGTCTGTATCCTAGCGCATTAAGGGACAAATCAAGTTTTTATATGAAGATTGCACTCAGCGTGAGCTTATTTATAAACAACAGCAAAACTTTTCATTGCTTGGCTTTAGCAGGTTTAGAATTTATAAGGAATTGTAGTCCAGAGTATACTACATCTGGTAGAAAACCAGCTATTTTCATGCTGTGAGTACTTAGATTTTCACTTGGGATACTTTTTATATCTATTGTTTTAGTAAGATATTTTAGACTTCAGTCCTTACTGAGACAGAGTCCAGAATTTCACGGTGTAAATAGGCATCACTAACTCAAGGTTTGCATTTTTAGATTTAGCTTTACCACAAAGTCCTGTATATTCTTCTTTGGGAAATCTAGATTCTTGTTCATATATACGATATGAAGCCTCTGTTTCTTAAAAATAAATCTTAACCAGCTATGATCATGAGACAAACACTAACATTTGAATTGCCTGACTTTGGAAATGACTGGTAGCACAATTTATACTTGAGTACATAGGAACGGAACTGGACCACTTAGAATAATGAAGTTAAATGATAGCCCAACTGAAAATGTGTCATCTGTTTTTTCAACAGATTATCTATATTGGGAAAATGATTAGTGAATGCAAAGAAAGAAAGACAGCAAAAATCAAACCAAGTAATTTATCCTAGTGTTCTTAGTTTTCCTACCTTTTACGTAAGTGCTGTACATATTCATGTACCACTGAGATGTAGAAGCTTCCTTCAGCAGCTACTACTGCAGTTCAGTATGTCCACAGCTAGACAGGGACAATACTGGGGGTACCAGTTATGCCACCTGAGGGGAGAGGGAATCAAACTTTGAAGAGAGCAGGGCAAGAGGACATCAGCACATCCCTACTCGAGCAGAAAACTGGTGTGTTTCTGAGCACAAAGCTTCTTGTAACTTTGAATATTGAGGACACTAAATACAGTGGGAAGTTAGCTGCATTTGATGCAGCAATCAAAGGGTCAAATTCTTTCCCCTGCTGCTCTGTGGCAGTCTGCTGGGCTCCGCCAGTGAAACTGAAGAGGAGGATTTGGCTTGCAGCCTGGTTTTAATCTGCACGTATGGTATCAATTTTGGAAGCATTTTCTGGTTGTCCTCACAGTTATAAAAGGGTAGAAAAATATATTTATTCTCTTCCCCAGTTAAAAACCAGACTTTTGTTAACTCATTTGTGTTAATTCTTGACCTGAAAAGTGCAATACTTCATCTTCAGTTTTGTCATAGCATTGGCCTTTCTGTTAATAAGCACCTCTGCTGTCTGTCCAAAGGCAAAGGCTGCTCTGGAGAAACCATCTTGCCACAGTGGATCCCAGCTCTTTCCTGCACACATAGCTAGTGCTGAGTCCATTGGGACACTAACCAGTGGATCCCCCTTCTGACCCTAGGCACTGGTGTCTCCTGCCCATCAGCCTTCTTCCTCCGATTTCTTAGCATGTTCATCCAGTTGTTTGCTTGGAGTTGAGGAGGATCCAGGAGCATGGGATGTTGGCAATAGTTGTGTACACTTCCAAACAGCTGCTGAAGAGGGAGTATCTCCTCATGCTCACCCAGATTTTCAGCTTCTGTGATGACCACTGCAGCCATCAGCCACTGACAAGTGTCTGGCCCCATTAACAAGCTCTGACCCTCTCAGAGCTCCATCTCAAGCACTGTCATACCTTTCCTAATTGCTGGTTTACTATAAGGTTTTCCTGAGGTGGTCTCAGGACACATTCCTTGCTTTTGGTCCCTTCTGCAATGTTTCATGTCACCCCTTTCTTTGAAGTAGACGCTGCTTCCTCCTGCTTCTGAGAAAGACCAGCAGCTCCTGGCTCTCCCCAGAGCACAAGACTGCAAGAAGTTGCCTGTAGCAAGGATCTCGGCTTTCCTGTGTAATTACAGATACTATTCATATTTTCTTCAGAATCTGGGGAAACTTACACATGAGAGGCAATTTAGCCCTTTCAGGATTTTTTTATCTTCTTTTTTTCCTGCTTTCTAGTATAATTTCTAGTTTTTCTTCCTTCCCAATTGCTTCTTTATTTGTCTGTCTTTCCACCTCTTTTTTCACTCCTTTATTTTTAACTCTTTCATCTACCTTGACACTCACTCAGCACCCAAGATCAAAATTCCCACATGGCTCTACAGACCTATTACTCCTTGACTCTTTTAATAGGCTTAAAAATCTTCTTTAGCATAAAACACTTCAATAAATAGTATAAGATAACCATTTAAGAAGCAACTGACCAACAGTGGCAGGCTGCATGTGATAAACTTAGCTTTAGTTATACTACTAGGAAATTAAATGGCTGGAAAACTAGAAGGCGAGAAAATGAAGTAGGGAGATGAACCAAGGTTGTTGGGTGCAGGGGCAAAAGGGCAGCCCTATCGTACACCAGCCAGTAGATAACATTTGCCACCTTGAACTTCTGCTGACAGCTGTCTATGTGTGCCAATACTGTTATTGAAGGTTAATAAATCATTGGAAGGTCTCATTATTTCCAGCAAATTGGCACTGCAATTGCTTCTAGCAATTTCTCTGGACACCTTGATCCTGTAACTGCAGTAGCTCATAATTAAAACAGGAAGAAAACCAGGAAGTTCCTCATGCTTTCTAGAGCACACTGCTGCTCTGGTACTTTATATGGAATATGTATCATCTGTGTTGTGTGGGTTTAGATTTCTCTCTTATGAAAGACAGAACAATAACTGCTGAACTAACCAAAATTACCTCCTAACATAGTTATGAAAACAAGCTTTAACACCTGCAGACCAGTATGGCCATGTCTGTATTTCAAGAACTGAGTGCCTTAAACAGGTTCTTTTTTATTAAGATGAAAGCTTTTGGCTACCAAAACCCACCAGGTGATTATTACCATCATGGTCTTATCTTAATTTGGTTGTTTTGAATCTTGAAGATGAGAGAGATCCTATTTTGGGAATACATTCCCGGTATTCGAAGTGATTATGAAACCAACCCAGTTTTTTTACTTCATACCTCCAACATTAGCTTTTTTACTGATAAGTCAGTCATGCAATTGAGAGAATACAGGTTTCTGTGTTTATCAGATTTGTTCTGGTTTTCTACTAGCAATCACTATGACAGTTCCAGTTCACTTAAGTATTTTCCTTTGTGCAGTAGTTTGGTCATGGCTGTAAGTATGGAGCTGTTTTCATGTTTAATTTTGGATAGTGGTAGCAACAGTGCGAAATCATAGCTAATCAGGCCATTGAACACAAGCATGCCAGATGCCTTGTGTGTCTGGGTTTTATTGTGCACCATGAGACAAGCTCTGGCCATTGTGTGCATCACAAATTTAGACCTGCATGACACAATTGACAATAATTTCTGAGTAACACTGGGATAGGTTTATGACGTGTCCAGAACCTCAGGCTGTATTGTACTGCATGACACTGTCAGTTTTAAAACACTGATTTGCTAAATCTCTGCATAGCTTGCATCACTAGTAGGTTAAACAAGACTATTGAAAAGTTTTCCTGGAGTTTAAGGATTTTTATGTGGGGAAGTTATGACAGCATATTTAAAATTTCGTCCTGCAAAAAACTGAGTTCCAGGGCCAAATAAAATGTAAAGAAATGCATAGAAAATAAACTTAGTTAATGCCTTCACACATTCAGGACTAGATTCATCAGGCAAAAATTCTTTGAATGGATTTATCCAATGAAAATGACATTTCTGTACACAGTATGCTTTGACCTCTTGCACCCTTGAATAGATTACAAGAAAGCCCACAACTGTGCTAAACAAACACGGTTGTTTGGTTGTACCAAGTTTTTGTTCCAGCAGTGGAATTCATTAAAACAGCATGTTCTGTGTATTGCCAGCAGGTCATCAGTGTTTGTTTGAATCAGGCTCCTGACCTTTATTTTCTCTCTCCAAGTCTGCTAGATTGTCTCATTTGGGGGAGTGTTAAAATATCTAGCATTACTGATACATATATCTTCACAGAGTGCTCACTGGTCTTTGGTAATTATCCACTAGTTTATTTTATAGGGAGTAAATTGCTGTAAATAGCTGCTGAACAGTATGAAATAGAAAGATTTTTCCTTCACCTAAAGAAATTTTAAATGCATTTGGAAACCTCTTTTTGATTTAAATTTTTTATTTCGATAGGATGAGTGGGGGGGTCATCTCAAGCAGCTACTCAATGGTGTATTTTCCCAGTGAATTACATAGACTTGAAATTCTCTAGTTTGATGTTCTGGTTGCTTTTATAGGTGTAACTGAGGTTAAATTCTTCTAAACATCTCAAATAAAATGTGCCCTTACATTCTACTTAAGCTGGAAAATGATAATCAACCCATAGAGGTCCCGCTCAGCATTTCCCTAACCTGTATGCTGAAGTACTGTATTTGACCCCCTGCTTTGGTTTTGGCACTGGCCAGAAGCACTTCAAGTCCATACAAGTCTAAGTGTCAGGCCAACTCCTATGTTAGGGTCACTATCTAGGATGAAGAAATTACACATTCTTTGCCTGCCTCCCTGATTTTGTAGATGTTCTCAGAACAGACCTAACCCATGAGAGTCTAGAAATGCAACAGTGGTTGCTATTCTCTGTGTGCTGAGCAGGAAAGGGGGGAAGATAGTGACTACTATGGTTCTCCTCTCAGGAAATGGAAACCTGATTCAACTCTTCTTGGCCTGAGAGGGGCTGAAACCTGCATTTCCCAAGTAATCTGCCAGTTGTTGTAGTAGTGAGGCATGCTGCAGAGTGACATTTGTGACATCTTCAGTCAACACCAAAGGACACCAAATAGTGTGAGCTGCAGTGTAAGATGTAGGCATGGCTGTCTGTGGATGACATGGATATTCACTTGGGTGAGGGGAGTCATGTGTTCAACTTCCTACTCCAGAGCCACTTACTATTTTGTTTAGTGTGCCACCTCTGCCATTCTGCTCCTGCTATACACCTCCCGCTGGAGAGAGCTGTGGTCAGTTCTTGGAAAGAGGCAGCCATCTGCTTCTAATGCCAAGCTATCTGAGCAGCAGAGCTAAAATAAATAACTTTAGGTAAATGATCAGCAGAGTGTGAAGAAGAAAATACAGAGAATTTCATACGAATAAGTGAAGTAGGAGGTGCTTTCCTCTTTTGCTTTTCATCAGTGCCATTCTCATAATTTCAATAGACTTATGGCAGGATTATTTCTTTCAGTGACTAAAAAACCCCACATGTAAACAAGTTTTGTGTACAAATTTTGTCACAGTTATTGAAATTTGTGAGAGCATATATATCTGTAATAAGATCTGATAGCTAATTTGCAGTGTACTTGGCATGTGGCATGTGTGTTTAGATTTCGCCTAAGAAGAAAGAGCTGCTCAAAGGAAAAAATAGTTCATGAGAAAAAATAGTAACTTGTTTTTGAAGCATACATTAGATTTTTCTGATCTCCCTGTGCTTGGATGAAAATTTCTTCAAGCTGGAAAAGAGTGGTACAGCAGTCAACTTACCTCAGACTGGGAACGAAGAAGGGGGATTTTTGTGTTTCCAAGTTGTGAATATTTTGAAGTCGATTAGAGTCAGAGAGGAGACCACAAGAACCTCATAAACAGATAGGTCTTTTAGCTGTTCTTCTCGTTCCTGTTCACAGGGAAAGGTGATCCTCTCAACATGGTAATGAAAAAGAGACAAACTTCATGCAAAGGAATTTTGCACATGAACAGTGAATATATGCAAGGGCTCAATGGTGAAATGCCAAGATCTATATCAGTGTGCTAACTCCACTGTTATTATGGTAAGCAGGCTTTTACAGCATCAAGATCCACAGCATTGTAAATACACACCAGACTCCCCTGAACGAAAGTGTGGTATTGATTTTGGTGTACTCTGCTGCGCTGTTAGGGACCTTAACAACATGCTTTACTTCACACAGCATGACAAAAGCTTACTAAAAGAATCTAATTTTCCTCAGTAACAGTCTCTGACGAGAATTTTTCTCAATGTTTCTTTTGATCTCTAGTGCTCCTGCTCCAACGTAAAGTGTCCAGCTAAAAATAAAATCCTATTGTTTCATAGGAAAGTGTTTCTCTTCTAGAAAAATTTTAAACATTTTGTCTCATCATTAGAAAGGACTTTGCCTCTGGCTATACTGAGATAGGATTTCTTAGTAACACACCTAGTGGCCTCTGGAACACTGGGTCAAGGTTAAAACCCAGTTTTGGGTTTTGAAAAATGAAGGTAGGGTACCACAGCAACAATGTGGCTCCATATTTCTTTTGCCCATTATCTCCCATCCTGCCCATTTGAGCTGGCGAAAAAAGGAATCTGAAGGATTCTAGGAATCTGCCTGCACTAGGTGATGCAAAGATGAAGTTGAATACCCTGGATCTGTTCTAAGCTTGCTATAAAGTTGTAAAGTGTCCACCATCCCTCTCTTCAGGGGAATCTTTCTGTCCAGCTCCTATGTGCATCAAAGGACAGGTCTGTGTACTGGCTCTTGACATCATCTGCCAGTAGTATTGCATGAGATTATTTTACTGTGGAGATTATTAGTAGTGAAATGAGTTTGGGAGTTTAACATTGGGAGGGAATACATGATGTGAAACTGCAACATGTACCTGGGAATGAACTTATACAATTTAGAGTATCTAGTTTTTTCAGGCATTTGTTACAGCACAATGAATGCAATTCACTTCAATGTGATTTCAAAAGCAGATAAGCAAGTATGTGCATTACAGGAATCACTCAAAGAATGTTTGCGTTTTGAGACCATTCATTTCAACAGTGCTTCAAGAGTACATTAATTACCACTTGGTGATATAAAGTTTGGCATTTCTTAAAGACGATTTTTTTCCTTTCATGGAAGAGAAATACAATCAGAAGACTCAGAGCTACCTACTACTGAGATCATGCTGTGTCCTGAGACATGCAACAGAATCATAGAATCATAGATTGGTTTGGGTTGGAAGGGACCTTAAAGGTCATCTAGTCCAACCCCCCTGCAGAAAGCAGGGACATGTTCAACTAGATCAGGTTGCCTGGAGCCCTATCCAACCTGACCTTGGATGTTTCCAGCGTGATACAAGTTGTGATGCAGTTCTGCAACACTTCTTTACTCTCCTGTGCCTTCTGCTATGGTGGTGAACATTTGTAAGCCCATGAGAGGAGTCAGGCATAGTCTACAGCTTTCACACTTATATTTCATAATAATTATAGTTACATTACTTTGAAGGAAGATTGTTGCTCGTGCCTTCCCTTTTCCAATATACTTTTGTTATTTTCTCCTTGCCCATACTACTTTCCAAATAAATATTTTCCCTTTCTGCTCATCAATCATTACGTAAAATATTGTTCTTCCATCCCTGAGGACCCATGCACCAATGTTAATCATATACAAACTATTTCACACAGCCATATTGTAAAGTAACTAAGTAGTATGCATGTCAGGAAGTGACAGACAGTATAAGCATTCAGTTACTTGCTTATACAAGGTTATTGAATTAACCTAGACATGACTAATGGTACTAGTTACCTCATTAAAGGTAATTGAAGGAGAATCTGGTGTTTCAGTGCTAAAGATCTACAAAAACACAGTTTTAATAAGAGCAATTGCAACTGAAAATAGCTTTGAAATTAAAAAAAGAAACGACGAAAGGTTATCTGTATGCAGAATTATTTGGTTATGTTTCTTTACTGGCTAAGTAATACATCCTGCAGGTCTTCAAAATGAAATTAAGGGAGCAACTTCACAAATGTTTTAGGAGTGCAGTAACTATATTTGAGTGCTGGGCTCAAGATGTGTGTGGAGCTCCAGAAGAAACCATCCCTACTGACCCGCCAGAATGCCAGACGTGGGACCTATGGCCAACTGAGCCAAAAAGAGTCGCGTGCTCTGCTCTGCTGGCATTCATACAGACCTCTTGTGTAGCACTCATGCTGTGCAGAGTGAAATCTGCCATGACAAGGACTCTATCAGTCTGCTAAGACTTGTGTTCCTCATATGTTCTCACTGATGAGCCGTAAATATCCTCCAAGCTAGTTGTACAGTATAGTACTATAGTTATGGTGGTCAGATTTCTCTTAAAAGTACCGTGTAAAAGAGCCGAGAAATGTGAAACAGATGAAAAAGTTGTAAAACAAAGATGGGATATAATGACTGATCTCATGATAACTTCAGAAATTGTCAGCACCATAAAGTGATGTGTTAGTCTATGGCTTTAGGAGAAAACATAAATGTAAAACAGGTTTTCTATTTTTATCTATTCAGCTAATGAGAATTTGATCAGGGTAAAGACATTTCATCTTATAGCAACCTGCTATTTTCACTCATTTTGGAAAACAATTGAGACTTGTTTATTTTGTGCAACAGCTTTTGTAACCTAATACATACATCTAATTTAGCAACTTGCTGGATTGTTACATCTCTCATGGCAATGTAGTTCCTGGTACCCACTGAAGCAGGTCCCTGCTCTTCTTGACTTGATCTGAGTTTCCTGCTTTGACCACACACTGTTCCCTCTGTCCTTGGGTCAACATTTTCTGTGCAGCATTCCCTCCAGCAAGCTGGATGACAGTGCAATTTGGTATTGTAGCTCATCTGAGATCATCCAGTGACTCCCTCCTCCCAAGGGTAGGGACAATGGCTGCTTTAACTAAGAGGGTGGTAGGAACTGAGAGTGGCTTCAGCCTCCCTGTCTTTCTCTATGTAGCCACGGGGCAGAAGGAAGACTTTAAATCTTTTAAAGTTTTATGGGGGAACTGTAGGTCTCAAATATTTCCCTGTGTATACAAGAAGGGAACATGCAGCTAAAATGTGTGATGGTAAACCCTTTCGTTCACTGTGTTAATGCCATTTATTCCTAGCACTAATCTTCCCTTTCTCATTTTACCTTCTTCCTATCCCTCCTCCTGTGAACCACACAGGCAACCAACTTTAGAAGTTTGACTTTGTCATATTATTGAGTGTGTGCCACAGCTGAAAACGCAGCTTCTCCCAAAGTATTATTGCCCCAGTTCCTGTGATAAAGCCTCAGTAGGTCAAATGATCCATTCAGGATATTTGGGTGCTATTTTCAGTTTTGAATGAGCCAAGACCAGTTATCACAAAATACACTACAACAGATTTTATTTGCTTAGAAGTGGCACAGTAGTATCCAAACCAACAAGAGGGGTTGCCATGAGGGACATCTTAAAATGGATGGACCACTAATCAAAAGATAATTAAAATTATTAGGAAAATATGATTTTGAAAGTGTATCACTTTCAGTAGTGGTTTTTCCCAACTCTCCGTTTGCTTGTACTGTAAGGTGTAGCAAGAAATAAATATCCTAAAACACAGGCCCATCTGCAGCCTCAAAAAAAGCAACTAATGTGAAAGAACAGTAACCCCAGCTCTGGGGGTTTTTTTGTGTTGTTTAAAGCCCTACATAAATCAAGAGGAGGCCCACAAAGGGAAGACTGTTTGGTTTCAGAGACTGGTCTTGATTTTCTGCTTAGGATAATCAAGATCAGGAATCCATCTCTAATTAAAGGCAAACAGAAAATATGCAGGATTTTCATATACATTCTTTTCATACTCACAGTTTAACGTGTTATGTACACAGTATTCTTTTCCTTTAATTCAACTTTCTCAAATTATGTGCAGACAGCTTCAGCTGCAGGGAAAGGTGGGAGTATTTAGGATATCTAGAATTTAACTGTTTCACTCCTACTACAGAAGGACCTGTTTCTTTACCAGAGGTATTCATAGAAATGTGGTTTCTATTTTCAACAGAAAACTTCAGTGATTCTGTGTGATTCTGTTGTGTGGTTTGTTTGGGGTTTTTTTTTGGGGGGGTGAGGTGTTGGGGTTTTTGGGGGTGGTTTTTTTGTTTTTAAATGAGTACATCCTAGTGAAGAGGTTGGTCTGGCTTCTTTGAAGAAAGACATGCTTTTAGTTTTAATAAACATTGTGCTTTTTCCTTGCCTGCTTCTGTTGTAGCTGTGGTTCTTTTTGCAATATTTTTCCATGGAGATGTCATTCAAGTGAATGAAATTTAAGCAGGATGTGGGTTTTGTCACTTTGATGGTGATGTAGTTTCCCAGATGTAAGTTTTTCATTAAGAAATTAATATTGGCAGATTGGGTATTACAGTAAACTGAACAAGTTCGAGTATGCGGTAAGACCACACCATTTTGCATCGTTCCCCTCTCTCCCTGCACAGTGAAGTCTGGGGTTAATTTACATAAATTCTTAGATTTCTAACAGCAGCACCCTGTAAGCTGAACTATTCCTCATGCTTTTGGCTCCCTTTCTGAGACATATTGCTGACACTTCCATCACTGACTCAGTATAGCCCAATGAATCAATGTCTGATGTCTAGTTTTTAATAGATGGAAAGGTTTCTGATGATATGTGGTTGCATTTATTTATGTGGCAATAAGATAGATGAAGATTAAAGTTCGGCTGAGATAGTTCTACCCTGAGATCCTCTTCACCTAACGCTTGTAGAACACTTACTCACACAACTTGACTTTGTCCAATAAACATGCTTTCCGCAATTAGAGAAGCTCTGTGTGTTGAACTGGGTGCTGAGGGGCAGCACAGACTTCTGTTAGGCCAGTTGTCCAGAGTGGTTCAAATCATAGGCTCTTAGGAGAGACAATACTGAAGTAATTTCCAATCATGCAAAAGATTCAATATCTCCAGTAAAACAGCTTTCTCAGGGGGAAAAAAAGCATTAAGAGCCAATTTCCTTGAATAAAAGAGTGAATGCCCTTCTTCACTGGTGTAAGAATAGTAATAGCTGTGTAAAGAATACTGGAACATTTTTTTATAATGACTATTTATTTCTGTGGGCTGTTGGTCCAGTAGTTAGAGGTTTCCTGTAAATAATTTTTATTAATGTGGGTATCTTGGGGGTATGTATTTTTAACAAGTTTATTTAAAATAATAAAAGCAAACATGCACCGCTCGCTTGGTTAGTCACCAGTGCATCCTTGGTTCTGCCTTTTTCCTTCTCTTCTGTTTATCTGGATTCTACCATTTACTCCTCATAAAACAGTAAGAGAAGGCTGAAAATGAAAAGCAGGCAGCTAGTTCTAAAATAATTCACAAGGACCTCACTGCAACGGGAAGCTTCACCAAAACGCAAATAAGCTACCCATTCTTCACGCAGTGCTGTCGAATTGCATCCCCTCCACAAGCCTAAGATTCTTTTGCTTTCTGACTCCTCTCAGCCCTTCAGCTATTGCAGCACACACCTATTCTTAGTCTGCTGAGTTACGGTGACTCGCAGTGGTCTGCTTTCCCTGCACCACTGGTGGCCTGTGGGTCTTCACTGTAGCCATGACCTCACTGCAACTCTCCCTCTCGTTTTGCTGCACCATAGTCTGCTGTCTTCTGGGCATGATGGACTCCCTGCAGGTTTTGGTTATAGGCACCAACTCATCAGCAGGGATAGGTTCAGCTGGAATCCGATGCTGTTCCTGCTCTGTTGTCTGCCTATCGCCACTGTAGGGATGGTTTACATTTCTGTAAAGCAGGTTCTGCATTGCCACAGGTCACAGCAGAGCAACATTTCAGTGGCATGAGAACGACCCCATGAATACCTCAGCCTGCATGAGTGGTGGATGCCAGCAAGTGCGCTTGCAGGGCCAGCTTAAGCTGTGCTTGCTTGCCAGCCAAAAGCCTCACAGGTGTTCTGGCTAATGGAGGTGAGTAAATGTGACAGTGGCTTTAGCTAGAATAAGTTCTAATTTTATTTGGTTTTTTTGAGGTGCAAACTAAAGCTAGTGTTTTTTACTACATACTCATCAATAAGAAATTAAATTGGCAAATGGGTAGAATTGAGCTTCTTAAGGATTTTTACTTCTTAAAACTGACTCTAAGCAAGTTTCTGATTTACATATTTGGAAAAAAAAAAAAGCCTTCTAACAATTAGCATGTTACCTTTTTTTATTATAAGGAATCTTATTATTATCTCACTTTTTACAGATTTTCCATAGTGTAAAAGTTTAATCCAGAAATGTGTGAAATCTTTTTTTCTCTAAAATTGTCAGTGAACAAACACTGTAATTTTAAAGTAGCTGTTTTGTCTTTTGGTAAAGATTGTTGCAGGTTTTCTCTTCCAGCTGAAGAATATTTTTACTTTTGTCCTTTTTCTGTTTTCAAAGAGTGTAGAATATTGTGAACAGTTCAATTTTTTTCTGTTTATGGATTACAAGAAGTATTATCTAATTGTTCAAAGAATAATTTAAAAAGCAGGCGTTGTTTTTTATAGTACTGCTTTTTTCAGATACACTGTCCTCTCCTCTCCCCTCTCTCCTCTCCTGTTGTTTTTGACTCTGAGTTTTCTGAGCTTCGTAAGACCATTTCTTCCATGCTTGTTCCTACCTGACAAACAACTGCCAACAGTTCCCTAGAAACATTGTGATCCCAGTTCCTTTTTTGTGCTAACTGCTGGGTTTGGGAATTTAAGCTTCAAGCATGCTAATCTAAAGTTACTTAGTATGGGTGGACCAACTTTTCTTTCCAGTCTCGAGTCTCCTTCTATTGCATGTTGCTTGATGTGGCCAATTTGCTTACCTAACTGAGATCACTATTTGGTCTCGAATAGCTGAACCACTTCTGAAATCTAAGACTGCCGAGTATTTCCAAATAAGAAAGAGGTAGTTACATATGAATTTTACTCTTGAGGGCATACAAACTGGGGTTTTTTTCAGTATGAGCACATGGAGGGGTAAGTGTTGTCCTGTACAAAGGAACCCCACTGCCTGACCTGCGCTTTTACTTAAGTCCAAGAAGGAAAGGAAAGTTTGTGGAATTTACACACCCTGTGGTGTTGAAGTCTGTTGATAAAGTAAACAAGAAATAAAAGTGAAATGCATGCAATTTTGAGTCATCTGCTAACTGACTATAAATCTACAGCAGTCTATTTATCATTTCCACCAAGGCTACAGCAATTCAAACAGACAAGAGAATGCAGCTGCCTGTTCCTGTATGCAGAGCCCATAGACGGGTCAAAAACTCAGCATAAATCAACAATATCGAGCTGCTGCATAAAAGACAAAGCCCAGAGTCCGAGCAAGAAATGGAACAGTGGCTGCGTGTGAAGTAGCCCCCAGCATTGCCTGGAAGGGACAGGTTCTGGTAAGGTTTTAACTTGGATATTGTGCGTAGTTCTGGGTGCTGCGCTTAGAGATGCTTATGGATTAAGGAGAAAACATCCAAGACCACTTGTGAGGATGAGCAGGGCTCTTAACTGCATTTCTCTTATGAAAAGACAAAATGAGGTGGAGTTGTTTTCGGCTCAGAGACAGGAAGACTGAGGGTGGGGTATGGTAACTGTGGTCACTTCCTGTCCACGGTGAGTGGAGAAAAATCTGGTGAGGGGCAGCAAGGAAGATTGAAGTTTGATATTAGGGAAAAGTTTCTCACGGCAAGCATGTGGAAGTACTGGAGAAGTTGTCTTCATCACTGAAAGTCTTTGCAAGTGGATTAGATAAACATGGGCCAGGAACAGTTTATGTAATCCTTGCCTTTCCCAGGTGACCCTCTGAGGCTCAGCCTTGAGATTTCTGTTGGAAGACAACCTAAGTTTCTCCTTTCCTCTACCTGAATAATATTGCATGGGGTTTTTTTCCCCCAGACCTTGCAGGGACATAGCCTAAAAGCAATGGTATGTACTTAAGCACCCAGTACTACTGTAATTTGTTAACTGTGCCAGGTTGCTTTTTTGTGAGAGCTTCTAAATTTTACAAGAATTTTATAAATGTCTTAGCTAAAGATATACAATTGCCAAAGTTTAGCAGCGTCTTCAGAAAGGCTTGGGAAAGGGGCAGTCACCCTAAATAAGAAGAAATGTTTCTCTAGCTGTAGGTGTAACTTTTCAGGGCATGCCAGTTCTCAGTTATATTACGAGGCCAGTCATTTCTCCTCCACTGACCCATTTCAAATAATGAAGTGCTTACAGAGACCTCTTGACTGTTAAGCCTGATTTCTTTATATTGCCTTGCACTTTTCTGTTTGAATTCAGATTTGTTCTTTTATTTCTTTCAAGGCAAAAGAACAAACATACTTCAAATTAGTAATGATGCAATAATGAAGCTGAGTTACACAGTTCCAACAAACGTGGGGTGTGAGCGTGCAGGGTTAGGAGTCCTGGGGTATTTGGGGCACATTTTTACTGAACTGCAGGGGCCTCGCAGTAGGCTGGTAACTCAGGGGGCCAGGTCAGTGGTGAGATATCTTCTTTAAGTGTTAGCCAGAATTTGTTGGCAGGCAGCAGGGAAGTGGATAGAAGACTCAAAGGTCAGATGTTGTTCCAAGTTTGTCACAAGTATGCATTAGGGAACAGTGATGTGGGGGTGGACAGGGCTGAGACACCAGATTTAAGCAGGAGACTGGTGCCTGACACCACCATCATTGCAGACAGGAGCATGGATAAAAGAACACAAAACTACAATGCTGTTTTTCTTCAGACTTCTGAAATAATGAAAGAACTCTAGGGCTGCCCATAGTACATCAACATTAGCCCAGCTCTATCCAGTACAGAAAACATGATTGCATACTTCAATAGTTTTGAGGCATGTCTGCTGAATGTCATATAGATTCCTGATGGCGCAATTGCAAGCAGGACAGATTTTAAGTGCCTACAAAGAGGGACATAAATTCTCTAAATGCTCTACAAAATCAGATCAGCTGTCTTGCCGAGTACACTTTATCTTCAGCAGCATGGATAACTCTAGTTGTTATTTAGTGAGACTGAGCAAGCTTAGTCATTTGCTCTGGTCCATTCCCACTACATTGTACCAGATCCACCACTGTTGGATTAGGGATGTTACAGAGTGCATTCCCTCCTGTTCCCTTTCTGTGTATGTACCTACTGTCCATAAATCTGTGTTACTCTTTCTGAATCCAATGGTGCTGGCTATCTTCACAATCTCCTGTGGCAACAATTTCCACAAAACTGACATGAAGTATAGTGTGAGTTTTCATGCGAGCGATTCCTGAGCTTGCCTTTGATTTGCTTTCTAGAAAGTCTTTGTTCCAGCACCTTGGTCACTTCAAACTAATAGCTCTGAAGCATGCAGAGCTAGGGGTGGAGTTTTCCTTCTGCCCCTCCATTTGCACATATCACATAGTTTGGGAAATTTTTTTAAAATATTATTTTAAAATTTTGAAAGTTAGGGGGTTTTAAGTGTTCAGAGGAACACACATACCTTTAAACAGGTAGAGAAAAATTCTGAAAGGATTAAGTGGTTTTGTGTTTGTCATACACATACAGACTTACTTATGCATATACACAAACCCACATTTCACTTTACCTTCTTATTGGTAATTGCAGCAGGCCAAAAGAGTAAAATCTTGATGTGCTGCACCTTGGAAAGCAAACTCCTCCTTTCAGATGCCTTTGGCAAGAGAGAGCACAGTTAGTGAAACAGAGCACTGCTGGGTTGAAAATGCTGCCAATACAGATCACAGCAGCACTGTCTCAGTGTAAGTGCTTTGTAGCTTGAGTCATGCCTTGCCCCTTCAGACATGCTCGGTACAGCTCTTCCCTCCTCCACCTCCTTCTCACAGCCTTCCTAAAATGCCTTTCCCTCAGCAGGGAAGGATCATATGTTGAGGGTAAACATATAGCTCCACCTATTTCCCTTTCTGTTTTACTTTAGGTTTTAGGGTTTCAATATTGTTTCAGCATAATACACGACATACTGCAGAAACAGCAATTCATCCAACTCTTCTTTAAAAGTTAAGATGTTCAGAAGCAAACTTGAATGCTTTCTTTTGCCCATATTCCTACTGCATAAGTCCACTTAGGATGCAGGAAGTTATAGTTGTTGGCATATTGAATTATGTTAATAAGATCATTTCAGAGAATTCCTTCTCTCCGCTTCTCAAATTCTTCAAACTTATCAGGAGTGTTAGAGAAAAGCAGGAAGTGTGAGATACCAGTTGCATTGCTTATTTATGGGCTCACTTTTTTTGTTTTAATTTTTATTTCATTTTTATTTGCTGTCTCCTAGCTCCTTGCCAAAATAGCAGAAACATCTGTCTGCCTTCATTGAGCAGAATCATTTATGAGTCCCAGATTTACCAACAGTATCAGTTACAGCCAGCAAACCTCACTCTTGGTCTTATTAATTACTTTCCATCTGCTTTTCCCTCAGGCATCTTGGTTAGCAGAAAAATGCTGACAATCATCAACAGTAATGGCTTCTTAAGTTAGTTATTTATTAAGTCAAGCCTTTTGCAGATACAGTTTCAATAAATACATTGTAGGGTTGGGTTGTTTTTTTTTTTAGAATGAGTCATCTTTGAATTGGACCTAGTTGAAAAACGAAAATGCAAAAAATCGAGAAGCTGTGGACAGTGTGGGAGTGGGTTTCTTTATTATTATTTTTTTCTATTTTATTTTAAACTGATCAATGGTCTTAGCTTCTGCTTTGAACTTTTAAGCTTAAAGAAGCACCACTTGGATTCTGTAGCTGTATGCTCAACTCATGGAAAAAGTAGAGCTCCAGAAGCAGTTACTGGGCAGAAGGGGATGGTCCTACTGGGCCTTGGGGGTTCTGCTCTTGTCTTTTTTTTTTTTTTTTTTGTTTAAGTGAACATTTTTATTCTTCTTTTCCCATGACTTTTCCCTCTTTTGGCTAGGTTGCTCCCTCGGTCTCCTACTGGGAAAGCAGCATTGAACTTGCAGTGCTGAAAAGATGATTAATGGTAGGCAAAACTGTATACAACATGCAGTTTATTTTGGGGGGGGGAGTATGCAGTGAAATGCTGCATTGGAGAATTCTAGGCAAATGGTGTGTGAAATTGTTGACAAATTGCCCTCATTAAGCTCACTAAATGAATGCTTTCATGAGAACATTGGCTTGATATCACCACGTATAATATAACTTCTACTCCAAATTGCGTGTGCTGCTATTCTTATCTTTCAAACCCTTGCAAAAGCTTTGCCATCCTGATAAAGACAACCATTGTAGCTGTCTTCACTGTTTAGTACATGGGATGTGAAGGAAAATTGCAGACGGTGACTTCCATGAGTGGTTCTGAATTATTCATTAATTTATTCATTATAATGAACCATTCTGAGCCTGGTCACTAGAGTTCATAAATGCTAAGAAATGGATTTAGAAATGCCTTCAGTTCCTCAGAATCTTTAACTTGTTCCCTGTCAATGAAAGGAACAGTAAAAGGACAACAGTCACAGAAGCCTCTGTTTTAGAAAATGCAACCTTGGATGCTGCATAGCTTTGTTTATGTAGAAAACTTTCAGGGGAAAAAAATGTCTGAAAGGTAGCAGTGTTGCTCCAGCACGTTCATTGGCATTCAAGTAAGGTCATTGTGTACTACACACTTGCCCTACCAAGTTGAATTCAGGCCGTCAGCCTAAATATGCCCCACTGGGCAAATAATGAAGTGTAAAGCCATCACAGGGGGAAATGCATAGACTACCAAGACTTTCAAAGATGAAGGTCAGGCCATGGCCCAGTGTTCAGGCTCGTACCACACACAGTGTGTGTTTGTTACCAGGTTTTAATATAGTAAGAGGTAAAGTATCCATGCAAAAAGCTGCCAGTGTGAACTCTTTACCTTTGATTAAGCAGTTGCTCTAGCTACTGCAAAGGAGTAAGGAGACGACAGTCAACCCATGCTGAAAAATGATCCATACAATGAAATGTAGAGAAGTCTCTGTCCTAAATTAAATGTATACCATGCAGAGAATGACATGTGTATAGATACAAGGCTGTCCTTGTGTTGAGGGCTGCTGGTAATTTTGAACAGGAATCATAGTATAGGAAAAAGAATGTGACATGACTATATTGTCAAACATTGATCCACTTGGGATAAAACCAGTTGTGGCTGGTCCTTCTTAGAGCCTTGACAGCAAGGAGAGCCTGGCTGGAAAAAGCTGTTGTAGCGGAAGAAGATGAAAAGCACACCATATAAACAAGAGAACAGGAGACTGGTTTCCCCTCATCTTCTCTTATCACGTAGTGTGAATTCTCAACCCATACTCTTTCACAGCTTGGGAAACCCCCTTTCTTTTCATTACAGCTAGGTAAGCATGGGTACAGGAACACCTGGGAGCTTTGGGAGATTTTTAATTTGTAACTTAACTTTTCAGTATGGGCAAGATTGGGAATGATTGAATTACATCGATCTCCACTGTTATGAGCTGCACTAGAAAACTGCATAAGCAGCTGCAGACAGGGAAGAGTCTGTGTGGTGCTCTGTAGTTGGCCTCAGGCAAAGCCTGGGGTACTTTTAGGGTACCTTTGTGGGCCATTAAGCTCCACTGGCAGACTTTAAACTAAAGTACCCTGAGGAGAGTACCTGTGATCTCTTTTCAACAGTAACACTGATGTGTGAATACATCTATAGTAGGTGAATTGCACAAGCAGTTGTTGAACATCTGTCTACATTTTAGTTCAGATAAATAAAACAAAGCCCCATAGATCTGTCAAGTTGCTGTAAGGCAGGTTATTTGGTTTCTTTTCTTACTTGGGGATGAGTGCGAACACATCTTCCCCACTACCACAAATTATGCAGTTTGATTTCCCACATTTAGGAAAATCTCAGATGATCTCTATCACCTTGGTAAACAGTTTCCTTTAATACAGTGTCTTCCCTGCTGTAAAAGTATAGATATGCTGTGGCTGTGGTGGGTTGAGGCTAAAGCCTAGGAAGGAGGTGCCTCTGAGATTTGAACTTGACTTCTGTTTACTACACAAGAATTTGAACCATATATTCTTACAAACAGCGTGTAGTTTGTGTCCGCACTGATCACCCTGTTGTCCAGAATAGTCTGGAGTGACCTCTCTACTGGTCAGTAGTGTCATTGACTATAGAGTACATTGTGACTGAAGTGGGTTTTTGAGTCCTTTAAAGAGGCAGCATATGGATTATGTTGACAACTCTGAGCATCCTGGTACCTCATAGATGGAGTACATAAACTTTGTATCTCACTTTATGTGGTACAGGATTTAAAGCTGGTCACATAAAGTAATTTTTCTAAGGCTGGTAAGTCCAAGCTTCCTCTCTTTTAGCAATCATATTAGAAAAAAAGTGGCTTAAAAGAACTGTTGATATTTCCTCCATAGCAAGTCAGCTAGTGATTGCAGCCTAATGCAACATGTGAGAAATTTTACAATAGCATGTTACAAAATCAAGGAGTGACAATTATTACATTAACCCACTGTGTTTAATCTGGGAGTTAAGTCTTGTTGGGAAAGAGACCAGGAAGGAAGAAACAGGAATTGTGAAGAACATGATTAATTAGTAACGTCTTGCTTGGGGCAGCACTAGTGTGTCTACTGAATATGTGGGTCAGATATTCCACAATTAGTACAAGCAACCTATCTTCATAAGCAGCCTCTCCTGGGAGGTGTAACTTGAAAACACAAAGGTTTGTGGTGCCAACCGTGCAGGTGTTCATGAATATGGCTACAAGCAGGGTAGTACTAGTGTGTTTTTTTTGTAGGCACCCCCAAACCTTTGTTGACAGAGACAGTTTGAGGCTGGAAGGGATGTAAGGAAAATCCATGACCTCCACAAGGAGGTGCTCTCAAAGATGTGGTAACCCTGCAACAGACCCTGTAGCAGCTTCTTGCAGCTTCATGGAGCAGCGGACTGAGCTGGCAAGGCTGTTGGTGTCTGGAAGATCTCTGAGCCTTGACTGACTGATGGTTCAGTCCCGAGCGCTCCCTGTTGGCATAGACTATATTTAGCTGCTAATGCCTGGACAGTCGTCTGGTTCTGGTGAGAATAGCTACTTCAGTAGCACCATAAGCTTGCATTTTGGGACTTTCTCTTATGATGTATATCTGAAGTATCTTAAAGTGTTATGACCTGAAGGAGAAAGCTGAAGTTTACTGTTTCTTCTAGAATGGCTTTACATTAAGACTGTGGCTCATATTCCTCCAGCAAAGGGCTGTGGGAGTTTAATATCCCACCATCCTTCAACTATTTGTAGTGTCCATCCATTGCCCATGAACCTTGTGTGAAGCAGGAGTTTTTTTCTCAAATGCCAGTCGTTCCAGTGTTCTAACACAAACTTGCATTTATTGATGGGTTAAGTGAATATCTGGCACCTTGACCAGACATGGCCTAGGAGCAGCACTCAGGTTTTAAGCCATTTTGATGACAAAGCAGTGACTTCTGACACAGGTGGACACACAACTTGGGAAGGTAAAATCAAGTACTGACAGAGCAATATCTACCAGAAGAAATCTGTTAAAGGCTTTTAAACTGTTCATGGCCATTTCTATGGTGGTTGAAAGATGCCAGCTTTGAAAGCAGTCTTAATTTAAGCTATTAATTTTTATATTCCTTTAAGCAGTATAATATTAGATTTTGACATATAAAGAGAAGGCAGTAGAGTGGAAGAAAACATCTAGAGAGAATATATCCAGAGCCTTAATGATAAACAATATTTCAATATGGGATCTGAAGTTTTATGTTACCCACTCCTGTACTGATCTCTATCACCATCTGCTTGATCTATTTGATCTTGTGTCCTAGGGAAAGGAATGAATTAGGTACTTGATCCCAGCTCCTGTAATTTGCCACTTGATATGAAGGCCTCCATTTCCTTCCATCAGATCCCGAAGGCAGGATTCTACCCTTGTCTGTTGCACTCTTTGCACTGTCATCAGGTGTCTCTTAAAGCCAGGTTTTGTAGTAATGAAATGGGCAGACCCCTCCTGGAGCCATCAGTGAAGAGCACATTGTGTGGTGAAGGGCAGAGTCTCACAAAACAAAAGCATTAATGAAAATCAAATTGAAAAATTAATGCTTCAGCTTTTGGCTCACTTTGTAATAAGATCCCTGGAATATTGCTCTTAACTATGAAGGACATGTGCAAGTGATTTAATATGTATGAGCAAAACCATTTAGAATAATAGATCTGAATGTTAGAAATGAAGCAATGACACTTTGTTTCTCAGAAGGAATTGATTGATTCAATTAAGCCAGAAGTTAGACTGTTAGATGATGGCTCTTATAATTTCTGGAAATATCAATGCATGCTAATTGTGCTGGCTTTACATGTGGACACTGTCCTTATGGCAGATTTCCAAATTAGTCATGGACAAAGAATAAGGCAAGCTGTCTGTGGGGGGATGAAAACTGGAGGAGGCAGGGAGCCTTCTCCCTGGACCTGATGCAGTGCATGCTAGAATCGCACTTTTGAACATTTGTTGTAGGCAGAGAAAACTTGCTCTGTTACTACGTGAAAAGCCTCCTAGCAGAGGACAAGACTGTCTGTCCTATCGTGCAAGGGGAAGTGTACGTGCTCTTCATGGGCTGATGCTCGAACCGTTCCTTTGCACTGGGACAGCTGCCATCCTCTGTGGGTTCATGCCTGGTGTTCACACCTTAGCTTTGTTTCAACAGGCAAATGGTGATGTTTACATAGGCATACACTTTTCCTGCACCGTGGTGCAGCAGTCCAGCTTGCAGTACTGAAATTGCTTCTTGCGCATGTTGATTCATGCAAGAACCCATTTTTCTCAGAGTACCACACTTCTGTTTACAAACCAAGTTCTGGTTCTTGGTTAAGGGTGCAGGACATGGTGAGAGTGGCATTTGCGTTACTGACAACAGAGGCACCATTTGTTGGCTTTGCCCCTGTGAGAAGGCATATAGCTTGCTCTCAATGGGCACATGCTGCCTCAGAGGAACCCTAGTTCAGCTTCATCTGTGAGTTGGGTGACCCAGTGACTGGGCAAGATATGATTCTGACAGGCCTGTGAGGACTTCTAGTGGCATCAAAGAGAAGTTTTTTTCCCCAGTAAGCCTCATGAAGTGCTATCCATGAATTCTTCACTGAAAACTGGGAAAAGTCAAGCCAGGATCTGAAAGAAGTCCAGGTTGGCTGTGCAGGGAGGGAGTGACACCACCAAAGGAAGATAAAGGCATTTTGTTTGCAGGCTGGACCACTCAGGTGTGGTGTCTCAGAAAGCTCTGAAATACAACAAAACTTTCTGATAGAAACTTGTTGAAACTCCCCTTAATGTGGCTAAAGTGTGCTGCCTCTGTTTACGAAAGGAAGAATGAACTGGGCGGGAACCCATCAAGGCTGAACAATTCAAGAGCCACAGCCTGTGAATTTTCTTATGATGTTTTACATTAACATCAGTCTGAGGCAGAAGAAGAGAACTGACAGCTGCAGTTGTAAAAGACCAGGAGAAAGTTGGTTAAAGGAAACACTGATGAAGACCAAATATAGAGGGAAGTTAGTGGAGATTAATGCTGAGGAAAAAAATCTGTGGAAATGTAAGGTTACCACTTGGGAGGGAAGACACTAGAGGAAGGAAGTAGGAAGGGAAGACCAGAAGGGTGGGAGGGAGCTTTGTTGAGTGAGGTATCTGGGGTAAATGGGGCAAGAGGAGCTGAGACTACAACTAGCCAGGTGTGAAGAAAGGATGTGAAATAACGCATTGGGGGGGTGTGTGGTATGGCACTGTATGGGTAGTGGACCAAGGTCCAAGCAGGAGGAACAGTGCTTATAGAGATGCAATGGTCAGAAGAAGCTTGGTCAAATGCAGTGTCCTTTGACCAGTACCCCATGATCCCAAGACACCTGCTGCTTCTTGGGAGAAGATACACACCGCTGACAAAATGTTCTCTCTTTCCTCAGCATTGATTCCCTGCAGGCTGTTTCTAGACAGGGGTTTCCAGTGTTTGGCCACATCGCTGCTCAGGGAGTGTCCACAGTGTGTCTACTACATACAGCCCGGCTGCAAATCTCACCTTGTTCTTTTTTTTTTGCAGAAAGGAAACCTGGCCACACCAGATGCACAGTGTGCTGCAGCCAGGATCCTAAGAAGGACAGCATAGACACAACCACGGTGCTTCGAAAATCTTCCATTGCCATCAATGCTTCTCTTACTCCAACTAACAGCAGTCTGCTTAGCAGAGCTTAGGCTTCCTACCCAGTAGATGATCGCTGTAGATGCCAATGAGATGAGGTGAAGTATCTTCTTATGTTCATCCTTTGCTTGGTTCTTGGAGAGTGCACCAGCCAACCCTGTGTTTAAACTGAACAAGAAATGCCTACATTAAGCTCGCAAGGTCAGACATAAGCTATGAAATGCCAGGATTCATTTTGCCTCTGCAGTCCTACTATGTCTCCATTGTGCTCATGCATTATAATGCCATAATTTACATAATGGCAAACCACTTCTGGGAATGAAGTGGCTTTGCGGCATTGGCTGTAGCCCCAGCTGTGTTTTTTGTGGAGGGTGCATTGTGGGCATGGCAGGGGAATTCAGGACGGTGGTTGTGGTGTTGCACACAGCCTTTCTTCCCATGTTTTCTAACACTTGAGACTTAGGAGCTTAACTTTGTAAACTTACTGTTCAACAGATTTTACATGTAATGTAGAACATGCTTCAACACAGCCTGAATTTGATTTATTGCTTTTGTTGTTGGAAGAAAGGAAATATCAGGTCCAAGTGCGGATTTTCTCCTGTAAAACTGAAAAAAAAAATAAAAATCAGCAAAAATGTTAAAATCTCAGGTTGGTTAAAAACTTTTTAAGATTTGAACTAGTTGAACTTCTGACAGAAGTTTAAAATAAAACTGTATTTTTATTTGATGGAACTGCCTGTATTTTATCTGTTTTGTGATCCCACCAGCACCTATCCTAAGACAAACTCATTAAAGTCCAAAGTGTCCTAGAACTTGAGCACCACCTGGATTAAATGCATTTTAACCAGACCCATTGAAGTCATTGTGGGACCAGAGCCTTCGCTTGGCTGGAGCAGCCTGACCTCATGCAAGGGGATGCTATGAGAGTTCTCAGCCAGCAGAACAGACTCTACTAAAAGCTACCCCTTAAAATACAACCTGAGCTGTCCTTAGATCCTTCAGCTTTTTAAACATGTGGATCAAGTCACTCAGAATTATACTATGGCTACTAATGGTAAACAGGTCATACAGCAATGAGGCCATAACTTTTACCTGTAATGATGAAGATAATCTAGATTGGGGTTTTTTTCTTTTAGAAAGTAGGTAGTATTAAAGAATCATGTTGTAGTCAATAAAACAATATGCTTTTGATAATCACTGTAAGTTGCCAGCAACATATTAGTCAAATTTCTTTTGGATTCTTTTTCACTTTAGAATGCCCAAAAGCAGTCAACACAGATATTATCATGGAGCATTCACAAAATATATGCAGCCATATGAACATGGTGATGTAAAAGTAGAATTAATTAGAAAAATATTACTTGGCGGCTGCTGTCTTTAAAAGGATACTATTTTTTTCCCCCAGCATTTTATTAAAATACAAAGTGTGAAAACTAATGCTTAAAATGTCTCAAGTATGAAAAATTAAAGCTTCCTACACCAAATCGGAAACTAGTCTTAGTTTTGTTGCTGGAATTTGAGGGCCTGGGAGACAAATGGCTTTTAAACTGAAGTTTGATAAAAAGCTAATTGGAAGTAGCTGGAAGTTTTTTATTTTTGCCTATTGTTATTTCAAAGAGGAAACCTTAGACTGAAATGGAAGAAAAAAATCCACCAAAACCAACTCTGGCAAAAATTCCAGAGCCAAAATATTTAATCTTGGCATTGCTGTGATGGTGCCTTATGGAAATAGTTCAGTTGCTTTCAAATTTTTTATTATATTTTCTTTATCCAGAACCCTTTGGCTACTTCTTCCAAAATTGCTGTGGTTTTATTCATGGAATAGAAAAATGGTGCATCATGAGACATTTAATGCACCACAGAGGGGGGCCCATAATGAATAGAGATGTAATACAAACACTCCCAGGAACAACTGTAGCAACACATCCAAACAGAAACATTTTGGCCCATAGCTTTCTTGTTCTTCCCTCAGCCCTGATAATTTCCAAGTTCCTCTTGCTGGGACTGGATACAAGTCTAAGAAAAATGCATTGATATCTCCCCATGAAGAAGGAAAATATAGGCAATATAGGAAGGAACATCTCACATAACAGTGAATCTTTCCCAGTCGTACAAAATCGGTAGTTGACAGTACTCCATCTCCTCCCGTCCTAGGTTGGCTCGTACTGCTTATACTGCGAGGCAGCAAACCCGAAAGTTATTCTTGTCCTTATAGAAAGCACTTCACCTTCTTTGTATCATTGAAAAAATGTCAGAACTGATGTGCTTTCAGTTTCTTTGCACCATTTTGAAGGCTAGGGTATCTTAAAGGGTTATTGTAAACAGTTCCACAAAGGAATTACATGACGTGGTTCAGGCAGCTTAACTCAGTCACAGCCAAGAGACTTTTTCCAGTCCTTTGTATTTGTATATAAATAAATCTGTAGTTCAAGTACTGACCAACTGGAAGACACAGATAAAAAGAAAAAGACTACTACATAACTTTGCCAAGAATGAATGAAACATCTCTGAAACTGTTAAAAGAAAATACCATCTTAAGTCTTATCCACAGGCACCATGATGGTAGTAAATCCCAAACCATATGGCCGGGGATAATAGCCCTCTCAGACTCCCACAGTGAATCCCACAATGAACCAAGCATTTGGTAAATACTGAAGGGCTATAAGATGACTCAGCGCTAGCTGAAACTTGTAGGTCCTCTTTGAACTAGCATTTCCCAACTTCTCTTTGGGCGTATGAAGCTCCAGGACTGGCTGTCCTAAATGCTTTGCACAGAACTCTTATCCACTGTCAGCAGTATAATCTGTGATGAACACATTTCTGCTGAGAGTTTTATGTCTTTGTACCAAAATGAGTTTGGTACTTCACTGCTTCTCCTTGTGCCCTCCATCTCATTCTCCTCTGGAAAAAGTGTAATGGGATGTGCAGCAGAAACATTCAGCCCTTCATCTGAAAGATGAATTCAGATCTCCCAAACAAGACCTTTCCTCTCTAGGCTTTTTTTTTTTCCCCCTGGGATTTTTGGGGGGGGAGGGGTGGGCTTGGGGTTTTTCTGGTTTTTTTTTCCCTTTTTGTTCTGGTCATGTCAGAATATTCCTGGGATTTATGCCATAACCTTGACGGAGTGGGAACTTGTTTGTCCACTGTCTTTATTCTTCACAGGGCTCCCTTGACAGCTGAACTTCCTGTCTCATGACACACCAGCCTATGCTATTCTTTATGAGCAAAATGCTCCTTGGCAAAGGGAATCATTCTAGTTGTGGTGCATCATATCTTGCGTTTGTAGGGAAAATGCTGTATTCCTTCTTATGGAGGCTCTATTCTTTCTGAATGCCCTAAAATTACTTATGTACAGCTATGCACTTGGGTCTATGTGAGATGATGTTTCCAGTCAGTCTAAGAGATTTCTCTCTGATGTGCAACAAAAGTTGCTGCAATAAACACGCAGCCCTCTATGAGTAAGAAGCCTTACTAAGATCGCTGGCCTTGTTGACTCTATGACTCACAAAGGAAAACTTCCAGGTGGTTGACTGCCATGGGATGCACAGCACACAACGTGGCAGGAGGAGTGGATGCTGAGGGAGTCGTTTGCAGCGGCTACTCCCATCGCTGTAGGTCACGCTAAGATTAAGTGCAGCTGGGCTGCACATGGAGGGGGGACACATGTTGGTTTCAGCCTGTGTGTGCTCTCCTGCTGCTGGGGACTAGCATTGTACCACAGTGCGGGTGGGGAGGAGGACAGCATGGCTGGCCATGCTAGCACAGCTGCCCATCCGCGAATTGGAGGTGAGGGCCTAAGTGACAGAGGTAGGCTGCTGTGCCAGAGACAGCCCTAAAGTTTTTCTTTAACATCCTACTCTCACCAGGTGAGTTCTTAGCAAGTGTTTGGGGTGAGTTTTTCAAACCCTATAAGCCACATGGCAGGAAAAAAGTACTTGGTTGTATGTCTTTGCCGGCAGTCTGTTGGTCCATATATGAGGCAAACACTAACCTTGCACTGCAACCTTTTCCTGTTTTACCGAAGGCAGATTCCTTCTCCCCCACCTCCTGAACAGGTAACTCTCAAAAAGAAAACAGAGGATGTTAGAAGCAGGCACTTGTGACAAAGCGTGCCTGCCTGCCTTGGCACAGTAGAAAGATTGTTTATATCAGTGGTTAGAAATTAACCTTTGATTACAGAAAACTATATTTTTAGACTAATTCACATTTTCCTTAAAAAAAACTAGGATTGATGAGTCTGACCCCAGAAGGCAATCAGACCCTCACTGATTTCAGAGAACTGAAGAGTGTGTGTAGTCATCTTGAATTGGGACCAAAAATTTTTCCACAAGGAGAAGCATTAATGACCAGTAACTGATGGGATTAGAGCCTGATTAACATTGCCCAATTACTTGTCAGTTATCTGTGCTGCTGGTACTCATTTCAGCTTTGGGTAATTAGCCCCCTTCTTAATTAAAATGCACACTTTTTTTCTTTTTGAGTTAACCTCCCATACCCAAAACCTCAGGTTTTGGAAACTTTTCCTGTAGGGCTGACAATGCTGATGCTTTTGCCTCTGCAATTTCATATGCCATTTGCATGTGTTGACAAAGACGTAATTTGCCCAGAATTATCTGTACATGCAGTAATTGACCTCTGTGTGTTGTGATATATTTAGGAAGACAGGCTTTTTCATACATAAGATTATGGTGTGGTGCAGGGAAAACTGCGCAACTCCTGGTTTAAATCCAATCAGGATTAAAGTGGTTTTGTCTTTTTAATAAGGATATGTAATGACCTGGCAATCAGTGAGCTGTGTGCTGAAGAGCAGTATCAGCAATACAACACATAAACCGCAATAGCAGATACTTGCAAATTGTTAGTAAACAGCTATAAACTTCAAAAGAGCCTTCTATATCTAATCCTCAAGAGTCCTAGTCTCACACTAGCACGCCATGGGCACGCCACTCCCCAGGCTGTGTGAGTTACAAGTACACACCCCTTTTCTGGGGGTATGGGTCCCCCTATTCACACACACCTCCTGCAGGTACCCATATTGCATGTGTAGTTACGTGTACCTGTGCTGCTCCCTGTGTTAATGTATGTGCCACAAGTACTGCCCACACCTGCGGTGTGGAGCCTGCTTGTTGCACCCTACCTGCTGCCAGACACAGAGCCAGCACGATCAGGCCGAGGCCACAGCAAGATGCCAGCAGGATGACTGTTGGTGGTGTCAAACCAGGTTGGCCTGCTGCTCTATGCCTGCTCCAGGGTGTTTCTCCACCTATTGCAAGCTTTCCTTCTTCTTTTTTACTTCTTTTCAATCTGACTCTATTCCAAAAATCCTTTGGTAACCCCTGATTACCATTTAATCTGGGTAACAGTTGTCTTGAGCAAACTTCATTGTTATTTTTGTTGTTTGGGTGTTAGCCCGTGGGGGCAAGCATCCTCTCAGGACTGGCAGTTTCGGTATTAACCTGCTCACTGGACGGCTTTCTGACAACTTCTGTGCGCTGCGCAGGGCTGGAGGGTGCCGCGAGGGTGCCCGGCCCGCAGCGGCTGACCATCGGCAGGCCACCCGGGCAGACAGCCCCCAGTCCCGCCAGCTGTGCCGCACAGACCCCTCCGCAGCGCCCGCTGCCCTCACCGTGGCGCCAGGGCTTGGCCGGGGTCTGCCCTGCGAAACGCAGGCTGGGGGTGGTCCGGCAAACCCCCGGGACAGGCTGAGCCGTGCCGAAAAGCTGGGGCTGGGCAGACCCCTGCAAGGGGAAGGGCGGGAGGACCGGGCCGGGCCCCGGGGCGCTCCGCTGGGGCACCGCCGGCGCTTCACCGCGGGAGGTAGAAGGGGAGCCCCTAGGCCGGGCGCTGTGTCTTTAAAGTCCGGGGCCGGCTCTCGGCTCCATCCTCCATCCCTCCTCCCTCCCTCCATCGCTCCGGTGCTGGACGCCGGGAGGAGGCGCCTGCCGCTAACAAAAGTCTGCGGCGGCGGCTCTCCCCTTCCTCCCTCCCCGGGCAACAAGTGGCTGGCGGCGGCCTCCCGTGGGAGGTGGCAGCGGGGCTGCGAGGAGGAGGAAGGCGGAGCGGCGGCGAAGCACCGGAGGAACCCCAGCGCCGGGCGCGGGGCGGTGGAGCCTGCGCCTGGGGGCCGTCCCGCTCGTCCTGCTTGTGGATTATAACTGGAGCCGCCTTCCCTGCCCTGACTCCCGGCTGGAAACTGCGTTTTTGATTCCCACCCCATCCATCCCGCTTTTTTTTTTTGCTTGAGTTTTTCATTTTTGAGGCGGAAAGGGAGGGTGTCGGCCACCCGAGAAGAAGCGGAGGAAGTTACAAGGCTGCTTTGGACATGTCGCCGTGAAAACTCTTGTAGGCTCCTCCCGCCCCTCTTTTCCCCACCACCCTCCCGGCTCCTCTCCATCACCCGCGGTCGCTCGGCGCCCCGCGGTCGAGATGCTGCACGGCGGCGTGGGGAGGCGGTGGCGGGGAGCATGAAGCCGGCAGGATGGGCGCGAACAATGGCAAGCAGTACGGCAGCGAGGGTGAGTCGGGGAGGGGAAAAAAAGGGGTGCTGGGGTAGCAGCGGGGTCACCCTGATGGGGGGGGTTCGGGCGAGAGGCGCCGCGGCGGGAGATCCCGCCGCGGCGCCTCTCGCCCGGACACCCGTTTCTTTCCCGGTCTCCCCAGCCGGGATCCAGGACACGGCCCTCGGGTTCCCACTGTGCTGAGACCCTTAAACCACCCTTAACTCTATTCATTTTAATAAGTGGGAGGTAACTGCTGTCTCAGTTCACGGTGTAGGGGCAGCGGCGTGGCTTAAAATGAGGCAGCTCAGGGGGTGCGGTAGCGTAACTTTGTTAAAACGAGAAACTTTTTAGGGCGCTCTTTGTAATCCTTTTCTACTTTTCTTCATATCCCAGAGTCTTTACATTATGCAGTAGGGTATATGACTGCTTCCTGTCTGAACAGAAAGAAAAAAGTTAACCCCGGGAAGGAGGAAGGGGGAGAGTTAATGTTCTCCAGCTGTTATCCATAGATTGTACTCCTGCAATTTCGCTTCAGTGAAATTTTAGTGGGTTTGGGTTTAGGTGTAACAGGGCTCGGTTCATTCTTGTGGAAACCTATTAGTCTCGCTGGAGTTGCATCGGGGATGAATTTCAGCTGCTTTGCTGCTGGTGTAAAGGACTACTGCAATAGTCAGCTGGTGTCAGGCAAACCAATGGCCGGTATGTCAAGTTTGTCTTCCTGCCAGGCTGGTTGAAGCTTTCTTTAACTTTTAGTTGTTGTCCTCATCGTATTTACGCAACTCTATGGGATATATGTCTTCCCTTCACAGTATTGTGCAAAACTATATAGGATCACCACATCCCCCCCTTTTTTCATTGTTGTTGAGGGTTTGTGGGTGGAGCAAGGGAGATGGTCCTATGGTCTGCTCAGTTCTTTGGGAGTCCAGAAGGCAACTGCCAAAGAACACACCTCTCTCACATCCCAAGTATGCATGAAGGTGGTGAAAAGAAAATAGGAAAACCACTGCTTCTTCAACAGATTCTGCAGTTCCTTTCTTTTATTGATGAATCAACTCTGCTCTCGGAAGAGATGAAGCAGTCAGAAGCTTTAAGCTAAAGATATTTTCACTGTTGTGGGCTTTGCTCACTTGATACCATCGCTAGCATGACTTCTGCGTGAATGGAGTGAATCTGGAAGTTGCAGTCAAAGCTTCTTTGGATTTCTCCTGAATGGGGAAATCCTAGTTTGTCCCCAGAGTTGAAAGGCTCAGTATCTATAATTCTGGTCACTTGCAGAACTGAAAGGTGTTTCACTCAATGGTGGGAAGGCACGGCTGCATCCTTAGGCTTTCCAGTGAGTCCAGATGACTGTTTGCTTCAATTAATGTCTAGTTTTGGAGTAGGAATGTGATGGACACTGAGTTTTTGGCAGCCCTCAGTGCAGTGGAGGAGGACTTTACCACTCCAGAACTACCTGATATGAACTGTGAGGAAGAGGATGCTGCAATATGATATTCTTAATTAATTCTTTTCCCCATTCAGAGGGAGGTTGGATCCTGGAAAGGCAGACTACATGTGACAAATAAATCTTTGCAGTACAGACCATTACCAGGGTTGAGAAATAGGTAGAATACTTTTTTTAAAATAAAATAAAAATAAATTAACTCCCTCTTCCCCCCCCAACCTCCAAACTGATATTTCAATTTAGGTAACTTGTCCCATGCATCATTAGTGCTTTCATGGATCTGGGTTTCCTGGCAGCTTCTCTGCATCATAAATTACTGTGAAACTTAGAGAAGCTCTTGTTTGCTGCTTTCTTTCTGGATGATGCGGAGGAGAACATATCTAAAGCTGATAAAGGGAGTCCTTTTTTCATAAGCTACCGGAGCTTTTAGTGCCTTTGACAACTGACTGCTTGATTGCCATAAAAAGTTGCTTTTTATGGATGTGATTGTGATCCCAGGTGGAAAGGTGGTGCTCTGAGGAAACACCCAACTGCTGTGTGCTTTAAGAGCAACCTGAGTATCTGGGTTGAAGTTCATGGAGCATCATCTGTGGTTAGGTGTATGGTACATCATTTTCAGCTCTGTGGGCTCTGCAGGCTAATGTTGTTCTATGGCACACTGTTAGCTGAGCTGCTTGGATGCTGTCTTCTCATTTGCTGCTTGCTAATGTCTTAGGTGAGATTTCAGAAAGACAACTGTGAATTATTTTTTAAGATGGATAGTGTTTTTCATGCAGCCTTCGCATCTACTGTGAGGCTGTGGAATATCAGGAGTTTGCCAGAATTGCTTCTCATTTCGAAGCTGAAGAGATACATTAGGGCAGGATACCTCTTCTAGAACACCTTAATTACTCGGAAATTGTGTGTGGATTGATATATTGTTACACTTACCAATACTAGGCAGTTCTTTGAAGTTGACACACTGTATGTAACAATCTCAGGTAGCTGTCTAAAGTATTTGTGACTAATAACATAAATGGCACTGTACAGCTTTTATTTATTTATTTGCTTGCTTGTGTAAGGCTCTATTGGATAAAGTTTTATTTGAACATGCAGCTGTCCTGTTGAGAGGGACAGGAGAGTTGGATGTTTGAGGAGGCCAAATGAACTTGTTTACAGAGTCTGCTGAATAATTCCTGGCATCCTTCATATCTGTTTTCCATAAATTTAATTTTCTAAGACAGGCTAAAACTTGCTTGGAATGAAGTTTAAATGTGAATAAAATTGCTTCTCTGAAAAATCATGTCATGCAGATGGGATATGAACACAACAATCAGTTAAAATAAAATAATTACATACCCAATTTTGTCTACAGGAGTTTACCTCTTTTAAAAAGTAAATTATGAAATACAACTTTTTACTACTTTTCATTTGGGCTTTTAAAATGTTTCTATAAGGGAGATGATTTCTGAAAACTTGTTTACTTAGAAAAATATGAAGCTTGAGATTTCAGGCTTATCATATTGTGCAGTAGATTCTGACTGAAATGTTGAAGCTCAGAGTTAGTCTTTATGAATGTGTTCCAGCAGTTGTGTTTGAATAGCATGACTGAAGCTAACAGATCACTGGAGCAAGAAATCCATTTGATCATGGGGCAGTTCTTGTAAGGCTTTTGCCTATACAGTGCTTATGTATTGCAAGCGATAAATAGATGAAATGGCACGTTATCATTAATAGATGAAATGGCAAGGCAATCAACCTTCTTGAATCAAACTGATTACTTTCTTTCTTTTTGGATCTGAATATTTGTGAAGATTTAGGTGGAAACTCTTTGGGGATAACTTTATCTCAGTTCTGGTTTTGAAAACGTTTCTTCTCAAACTTTTATTCGTGGCATTTTCTGTTCACAAACCATTTGAAGGGAGAATTCCTGTGTGGATCCCAGTGTCATGCTAATGTAAGTGCCAGTGCTGAAACCTGCCTATGTCATAGGATGTAGTTGCCACAAAGCACAGGCAACATGATTCACAAAGGTGGCTTTAACTGTGATGTATGAGCTGGTGTACAGTAGCTGAAGCTTTCTAGGAGTTGCCAGCATGTAGCACTGTAGTGAAATAGGTCGGTCTGTGTTCATTCTGGGGAAGGTTACTTTCTGAAGTCCCTCCCTTCAGCAGGGGGAAATGGTTAAGGTCTGCTTTATCGACCTAAGATTTCGTACTTATGTCCTCTTTCCTGAGGGTGCTGTGGACACAGTAACTCCTTGTGGATGCTGCCTTTAATTTCAAACTATATCTTTGCTAATTCAGTGATGGCAAGTATTTCGACACATCAGATGTTGTATATGGAAATCTTTTAAATCTAGAAGTTCTGTCATTCAAGACTCAAGGACTTTGGCATGTGTTAGGGTTTGTTTCCCCGCAGTGTGTTGGTAGATTAACTTCACACACAGTGCTTATGTCAGGTGTGAAAAACCAGCGTAACATCGTGGTCTTGCACTAGAGAAGTAATATTAGTGGTGGGTAAGTGATTTTGTTTAGAGTGTTGAATCATAATTGATATTTTAATGAGGGTAAAGGGAATTGAAAAGGCACTAAATTAGCTTTTACTGAGTTAATTACAAAACTGTGACACTCAATTCCCCCCCTTCCCCAGGTATCATCTCTGTGCACCGCATCTTTAGCAAGGACCGTTTTTGATTCTGGCACAGATATTTTTCTTCTCAGAGTCAAGTAGGAGAGTCTAAAGTTGGGTGCTCAATGGCTCCTAGGCTGTGCAGACTTTTTCTCACTTTGTTAGCATGTCTGAGTTACATTTACACATTACTATCTGATGTGTTTTACATGAAGTTTAGCATATAGCACTTACCTCTGTCTGTCTTACTGTTCTGATCCTTTTCCAGGCAATCTGTTGAGCTAGCATATCTTGCTGTTCTTGTAGAAGTCCGTTCTAGTTTGGCTAGTCTTTTCTCATACACCTTCCCAGTGCATAATAGCTGTAATTGAACTGTAACACAAGACTGTTGTAAATATTGTGGTGCTGCTCAGTGGCACTTTGTTGCGACTGTCTTGTGCAATTCTGTTCTGCATTCTGCTGCTCAGCCTGGGTTGGTTCTTGCGCTTTATCTGTAGCTGGGTTTCACTCTGCTGCATTCAGGGAGCTGAGACATGCCTCTTAACAGCAAGACTGGGACAGGAAATACAGCAACATTCAAAATGTCAATCCCTTAAGCAATGTTGATTTTTAAAAGTGAATGTGCACTCTGACAGCCACCAACTGCTGCTAGGCAAAAGTAACCTTCATAAATGCTGCTTATGATATTCTTTTTTTACTGTAACTTTCAACTCAGCAATGCAAAAGGAGTGTGTGTGTGTGTGTGTGTGTGTGTGTGTGTGTGTGTGTTTACTCAGTTTGTCTCCAAAAAGTAAATTTACTCTAAGCTCAGTGCATATGTTGCTTGTTGTTGTCCAGATCACACAGCAGGATGGGAGGAGGATCAGACATGGCACTTAACTGAGCTGCTGTGCTGCTTTCAGTTTCTCATAAGTCAGTATTTTCTTCTTAATAAATTAACTGCCTCTGTGTGTGTGTGTACACAGGCATATGTGTTTATATACACCCACATAAAGTAACATATTTGTGGGGGATTTAGGCTTTAAAAGGTTGCTAATATTATCTGTAGCTTTGCAGAAAGTAACTTACTGGCTCACATGCATGTTATTTCATAAAATGTTACTCTTTCATAAAATGCTTCTGGGGGAAGATAGAGTATTCTGTTTTATTATTATTTTGTTAATAGACATAAGCTAACAAACCGTGCTCTAGGGAGTTATCTTTGACTTGGATAGTTGCTTCAGCCTGGTGCAAAATTAGCTGGATGCTCTTTCTTTCGTACATTAAAAAAGTAAATAAAATTGTTAACTGGGTGCTAGTCAGAAGCCTGGATAAACTTTGGTGCTGGTGATGCATGACTTGGGAAGCTTCCAGCAGACCCCTCTCAGGTAAGGTGGTAGGAGTCCAGGACTTGCACATTCTAGTCGTTCTTTTACCCATTCCCCACGGGCAGGAAAGGAAATGAAATTGCTTTGGTAACTTTCCTAAACTGAAACTGTATTTTTGTTTTCTTGAAAGAAAGTCCTTGTACCAAACTGGACTTCATAAAGTCTAAGCTGAAGTTGATACTGTATCATTCCTTGTGGAAAAACACCAACATGTGTTCAGAATTGGGTGGTTTTAAGTCTGAATTGCTAACCCCAAAAATCTCCTCAGCGAACTTTGTTTTCTGGTGTTTTCAGTCCTTTGGCTACTTCTGGATTCCTCACTCCTGTGAACACTTCCTAACTAGGAATTAGTTTGCTTCTTTGTGGGGCTTGTTTGTGTTAGGAGAGTGATTGGCAGAAGGCAGTGGATGACATTTGAAGGCTGAAATGCATAAGTGGTTTGTTTCTGCTCTTTGTTTTGTAGTCAGCTATGCCTGTATTTTTTAATACAGGATGTGTGCTTTGTTGGATTAGGGCAACTATTACATGAAGGAGTGACAACATTTGAAAGTTGAAGAATTGGGTGGGGGGCTGCCAATAGAACCTCTTCCTTCTTCATAAGGAAATATGCTATGTTGTCTACATATGTAGATGTACAACTTGTGATTGTATAGACATGCTGCAGGACTTTGGTACTCAAGTAGCATTTAGGTTGAGTCCTAGCAGTGGTGGTGTAGCTGAGCATGGGGAAAAGCTATTAGTTCTGTCTGATCATACCTCCCACTTCAGTTCCAAGTCTACCTGTGTGCCTTCTAGCATAGACATCACATTAAAGACAGCTTTATGCAAGACCTCATTGGAGGAGCTGAAGCATAGAGGAGGTGCTGTCATCATCTTGATGTTACGATGTAGGTGATAAAAGAAGTTCCTGTTATCCTAGATGCACCTCTTGCATGCTTTCCACTGTGGTGTCTCTATCTGTAGGTGTCTGTTTATACAGAAAGATAATTCAGCAGAGAGCCTGGCCATTTCTCTCAAGAAATTAAGGTCTGCATATTGACCAAAGTGAGCGTCTTTACTCCAAGAAGCTCTAGAGCAGAAACAAACAGGACTAAATTGTGCTGATCAAAGAAACTCTTGTTTATATTCTATATGGAGGTGTGAAGAAGTGCTGTTGTGATTGTATTACATAGACTGAACTGTAGCAAAGCCTGGAATAGGCATGAACAGTTTCAAGTACTGCCTCAAAGGAAAGGCTAGAGTTGGTTGTGTTTGAACAAGTATTTAAGGAAAAGGTTCCAATCTATGCCAATATCCAAACTCAACAAAAGTAATTTCATGGCAAAGTAGGTCTCTTCCCCCTACACAATTTTGTGACCTTAACGTTAAACAATAAATAGGGAAAAAATTGTTGGTTGATTATTTTTTTAATTATTATTTTTCTTTTTTCCTATATGCATTTCCCATGTGGACTACCTGTCCATGCAAATGGGTGTTTAACACATGTATCTGTATTTATCTGAAATGGGTAATTACTGTCAGGAGCTGCATGGCATTGGGAATCGTTTTCCTTACTGTGCTCAATAGCAGTTTTTGCTGAAAATGCAAGCCCAGGTTTCACTTATGTGCATGGGCTTTTAGTCAGAGGAATCTATAGTGGCATAGCAGTTATTGCTCTGATTTTAGTGGATCTTTTTTCAGTGGGAAGCGTTTGTTTTCTAACAAACACATCTGTTTTCAGAATTGAGATATGAAAACATACAACATACAGCAACTTGCATTCAGACACAGGTGGCATAGTGACTCTCTTGAGCTGGAATCATGTAGTTAGACTTGTGTTGCCATCATACCCTTGCTTTAGCAGTGTGGGTGGTAGTACAGCACTTAACCTGGAGCTCTGTATTCCAGGCAGGCTGTGCTAGTAAACCCTTCCAAAGACCCTTCTTGGAGTAAAGAGAGAAACAGGAACCTCTCTTTCATGCCCATGTTTTGAATCGGGAAATTCCTGTCTACAATACATAATTTTGTAATATCAACAAATTATGTGATACTTTTCTTTCTTGGAGATTTGTGTACAAGTGTGTGTAATAGCTGCAGGAATACTATACTGAAGTCTTCTGAAACAGCATATTAACTTGGAGGAAGGTATTTAAACACTTTTCAGTGAATCTATTTTTAAAATAATCTTCCTTGGTTTCCTTCTTTGTTCCTGTAAAAATGCTAATGGAATTTGCAGATAATGATATAAAAGGAGCAGTTATGATGTCAGATGTCTTTTGTTTGTTTGTTTTTAAGAAAGATAAGAAAGAGGAGAAACCAGAAACACTGGCAGAGTATCAGTTATAGTTAAGTAGGAAGAACCCATTTTGATCAAGAGTTGCACAGGCTTGTTTGACAGTGAAAGGAGAATTTGGATCAAGTCTAGTTGTCACGTTACAGGTGTAATCTTTTCAGTTCATGGGGAGCCCAGACTCATTGCTGTTATGACTACATGCATGGTGGAGAAGCAGGCCACCTATTTAAGGCTCTGATATTTGTTGCCAGATTGCACACAATCCTCTTTCTATGTAAATGTGACTGCATGGGATAGAGTAACTTAGAGGTGATTCCCCCCCCCCCCCCCCCAAAATTGTGAACTACTCTAAAGAATGAGTATTTCATTTAAATCCTATAATTGAAGATAGTAAAGCATTGTGGGAACTGATGAAAAGAAATTGCATGTATTTGAGAGTTTCTTACAGTGCTCGATGCTCTTACAATGAAATATGTTGTTGTTTTGTTACTGGCTCAGTGCTGGTAGGACTTGATTTAGCTTACTGGCCTGCAAGACAAAAGGCAACAGCTGGTCACCAACAGAATTACTGAACAGATCATCTTTTCTATAGTAGCTAGTAAAACATATTTCTATTCTCCTTCTTCCATTTGCCTGTTCTCTGGCAGTTTATAAGGAAATTGCTTTTGGCATCAACATGGAGTCATAGAATAGTCTGGGTTGGAAGGGACATTTGAAGGTCATCTAGTCCAACCCCCCTACCATGGGCGGGGACATCTTCAACGGGATCATGTTGCTCAGAGCCCTGTCCAGCCTGACTTTGAATGTTTCCAGGGTGGGGCATCAACCACCTCTCTGGGCAACCTGTGCCAGTGTTTCATTACCCTCATGGGCAAAAAAATTTCTTCCTTATATCTAGTCTGAATCTGCCCTCTTTCAGTTTAAAACCATTACCCCTTGTCCTATCATAATAGGCCCTGCTAAAAAGTCTGCTCCCATCTTTCTTATAAGCCCCCTTTAAGCACTGAAAGGCTGCAATAAGGTCTCTCTGGAGCCTTCTCTTTTAGAGGCTGATCAAGCCCAACTCTCTCAGCCATTCCTCATAGGAGAGGTGTTCCATCCTTCCGATCATTTTTGTGGACCTCCTCTGGACCCTCTCCGATAGGTCCATGTCTTTCCTGTGCTGAGGGCTCCAGAGCTGGATGCAGTACTCCAGGTGGAGTCTCACATAATCATTTAAAACTAAGATGATGGAAGCAATAATCTATTGTTGAATGTATTGTTGATATTATACTATTACGACTCATGCTTTCAGAATTTTTGGAACTTTAGGATTTACTAAAAGAGGTATAAATAAAAGCCTCAGAGCAGAAGGATTTAAATTCCAGTTAGCCATGCTAGCATTATGTTGAAACTAACAATATGCTCTTGTATGTCAAGAAGATCTAGTAGCTGACCTTCCTCCTTGAGTTCATGTTTGATTGTACTCTTTTTGTAGCCAACAACCTTGAAGGTCCTCGTCTGTTTTTGTCAGGGTTTGAGAACATAGGTGCTCTAGTCTTACTGAGGAATTGCTCTCTTCTTCTGGAACACTGAACTGCCAGTGGAGATATGTACAGGCAATAAAATTAAATTATGACATTTTCCAATGAGTCCTGGCCATATCTCTGTCTACTTTAGAGCCTGAAGTCTACAAACTTGCATATTAGAAGTGACATCTCTGCAGACCTCTAATTCAACCCACTGCTCAAAACGGAGTCAGCTAGAGCAGGCTTTTCCTGGATTAAGGTGAGGCTGTCCAGACTGTGGTTCCCTAGATTGTCCTCCCTGCCTTTCTTGAAGATAAGGGTAACGTTTTTGGTTTTGTCCAGTCCCCTAGAACCTCTCTTGATTGCCATAACCTTTCTAGGATGATTGAGAGTGACCTTGCCATGGCATTGGCCAGATCACTCAGGCTCCAGAAATGCATCCCATCAGGTCGCATGGGTTTGTGTCTCTCTGGTTTGTTTAAATGTTCCCTAACTTGATCCTTCTGTTCTTCTGCTGGTTACTTAGGTTTACAAAAGGTACTACCAGGCTTTCAAAAGCAATAGAGTTCAACCATAGCACGTTCTGGCAAGTTTTAAGGCTGTCTTACAGTAGCTGAGTATCTCTAAACAGTGCTCTGTAAACTTGTGTCTACAGCTGGCTTGGAGTTTTTCAGCTATAATTTATTTTTACCTTATTATTAAGTTGGCTTTTTTAAAGTCTGTTTCCACTGTATAAAGAAACTCACTCTTTCTCAATGACTATGCTTTCTCTTGGCAGAGAACAGATAAAATAGAAGAATCCTCCTAAGAGTTGTGGTGGTAGAATCTGGCTCTGGATTTTATTTTATTTTTTTTTCTTCTGGCAGCATAAACAGTCTGTGCTTTTATGAGAAGCTTCTTCAATGGAGTTCTGCTTGTTTCGGCAGGAACAGCCAGCCCAGGATCACATTTTCTTGCTGTCCTAGGAAATGAAGGTTGTTTCTTTAATTAATGAAATCATATTTGTATTAATTTCTGCAGTTTTCAAGTTGATGCAGTCACGGCTGGTAAAACTGCTTGAAAGTAATCTGTATTCTGCTGGTGTAAGGATTTGCTTCTTTTCACATATTCTAGAATTGGATCAAAAAGGATTTAAATCCCCCACTTAAATGATGGTGCAGTAGTTAGATAAATATTCAGGTTTAGAAGAAACAGATTATTGTTTGTAAATGAAATAATGAAATAGGATTGTCTGAAATTTTTTTCTGAAAACAACCCCAAACACTACCAGAAAACATGGTTAAATTTTAATGCTCTAAAGTGTTAGTAGATCCTTTTCCATTTAGAATCTTCTATTTAAAACTAAAGCCATGTAAAACACAAAGTGTTCTGAGTGTTTCTACATCTTTGCACTTACTGATGGAATTTACATTTTTGTTTTAGTACTGAAAAGCTACTTTTAGGTTAATTCATCTGTTAGCATTATCTATTCCTTGAACATTTGCTCTGTGTGGGAGAGGGGGTAACTTCCTGGAAAGATGGAAGGTTAAATGCCTTGTGACATAATCAGATATATAAAAGATATTGGGATCAGAACTATAGCCACAGTACCTGAATTGAAATGTTCAAACATAAAAGATTTTTGGGGTGACTTTTTTAAAACAGTTTTTCTTTCCATTTGTATATGTAGACTACACAGCATAGTCCAGTATGAAGTTTTCTTTGGCACTTACTAGGCATGAGCAGCATATTTTACTTATGTCTTCATTTCTCTTGGGAAATTATTGCTCTTTATTCCCCTGTGGGTGTACCTTTTGTTGCACTGTATGGTTGTCTTTATGGAGAAACATGAATGCTTGTTGTGAGTATTTGTTTCTCTTGCCAGGAACTGCTGGAACAAAGGTGAACATGAGACTTCCTCTCCCTCAAACAATTACAATTTTTTCCCACTTTGACTCTGGTTTCAAGAGGCTCTATGTGAGAAAGCCTTTCTCATATATGAGAAATTATCCGACTGTGAATGGGCTTACAGTTTATCAAGAGGTAGCGTGGGAATTGTAAGACGAAAGGTTAGCTTCTATTTGGTTGTCCAGGAATCTATTGATTGAACTATTGTGTGTTGATTTAGGGCTTTGGTAATGATGTCATTTGCTTCTCACCATGAAAGTACATAGTAAGTCAAGCTGTGTTTCTGTCTGAGAGCTGGACTAGAATGACTGCCCAGCATCTTAAAAATGGTACATGTTTCTCTTGTTGTGGGTCAGGTAATGAAGTGGAATTGAACCACCTTATCTCTTACCATTTTTTGAGCACAGGAAGAAATGTTGCCAGCAGAAGTTGGACACTAGTGAGTGTTGCAGACTTGTTCCTTTCTGGGTTTCTTGCTTTCATTTTGCTAGGCCTCATTTTCTATAGAAAATAAACCCATGCCCTTCTGTGGATAAGATCTCCACCTGCCCTTCCCCCCACCGTGTCCTTCGCTGAAGTGTAGGGTTTCGTCATTAAGTCCCTACATGAGCAAAAACATTCCTAGAAAGTGAAGTTTGGCTTCCACAGGATTAGAATCTAAACCAGAACAAGACTAGTCAGACACAGGAGCCTTTCACGCAGCAAAGATGGCTGTTAGTGGTTGTGTGGTTTGCCTGTTTGTGCTTTTTAAGCACAGATTAATCCTACCCATGTTTTCTTCAGTTTTCTTCCTAATTGAGATATCAGCAGTTGGCTGAAAGGAATGTGGTAGGGAGGACACAGAGTCAGGTCTATTTGTGAAGGCAGGTAACTGCCTTTTTTCTAACACTAGCCATGCATGTTTTGAGCAAATGTAGGACAAATTGTAAAGGATTCTGAAAATTTAGGAGGTATTTTCAAGCCCTTTATCTTACATGATAAAGTATTCCACTGGGTAACATTCTCCAGAAATAATCTACACAATCTAGTACAAAAACTCTCTGTAACAAATAGGATAGATCAAGCCCACCTACTGGTATGTAGTAGTCTAGCCTTGCAGTCCTAAGTGGCTGAGGAGGAAGGCTGTTTTATGTACCCAGGAAAGGAAGGGCAAGGTGGGGAAGAGTATGGTGTCTCTGGAGTTTCTCAGTCTTTCACACAGGTCCTTAACTAGTAGGCAGCATGATCACACTTAAGCAAGTGTGCTGTGTTTTATTTTCAATTTTACCTGACAAATCTGCTTTTGGTCTTTGTGTTTTTAACCTGTAGCAGTGTTGGTAGTGCAGGATGAGCAGTGTGAGAGCTCAAGGGCATATGCAAAGATTTCTTATCTGCTTATTCATTAATTTCTTATCTGCTTTGATTTAGCATGCTCTCCAGAAACTGTATGATAATGGTGTGATACTGCTCAGTGATACCTTTGCACTTTTTCCAACTGTCTGGTAGGCCTTCCACAATTCCTTCCATCTCTCTAGAGCTTTATCTTTACACAGGAGGAAGTTTTATAGGGTCAATGTATATAATGGAGATGTGTATTCACACTACGCAATGTTGTTGATATTCTGGACTTCTAGTTTAACAGTGTAGTGTATTGCATTATCTTGATGGCTTCAAGACCCTATTTCTTCTTAGTACATCTGCTAAGCCAATGGAATTCCTATAATTTTAAGCTCTAGAATTCCAGTGAGAATCCTCAAAGTAATTTTCAATCTGGTGCCAGTAAAATGGCTTTGAAGAGTTAAGGCTGGAGAATACAATTTTGTGTTCTATGATCAGCATCGACTTTTGTGATCTAAAATGGATGACTTATGAAATACTCCATGTGAGTAATAGAACTATGGGGTTTTTTTTTACTTTTTTAAAAAAATTAAAATGCAATATTCTGATAGGGATGGTCAAATGTACTAATCTGTACCTTAAGAAAAGCAACACAAACAACCCAGCCACCAGTGATAATGAAATGCATTAAGGAGACTGGAAACCCGCTGTACTTCCTTGAAACTCTCTAGCCCACATCGGTTGCACAGGAAAGTCATTAAGTCCTGGCTACCTTCTGAAATACATCAGCCGAGTCCTGATAATTCTAGTTGCCAGCACGCAAGAAACCAACTAATTGCATTTTTCATAAGCAGTTTACTATGGTGTTTTTGTAGCTTCAGCAGAGAAGGAAAGGAAAATACATGCCTTCTGACTTTTTCTTTTTGATCTGAGACTGAGAAACAAAAACTGTGGCAAAATCTGTAAACTTCAATTCTGATGGGGTTTATGTAGGTGTTCTTTTCACCAGTGTCGTCTGCTTTTTTTAAACAAGCTTATATCCACACACACCCTTCCCAGTATTAAAAGCTTTAGCAGTACCTTCACTGAAAGCAGAATGTGATTTGTATTTGAATGTATTCAATATATACAAACAATGCTAACACTAATGCTTTGTGTTAATATAGATATAATGTGAAACGTGGCAGCCCTAGTCAGGTTTTGTTTTGGGGTTTGTTTCTTTTTTTTGGAAAGTTGGGGGATTAAAATTCTTCGATTGATGTAATGTGTTCTTAGGTTGCTGCTGAGATGAAACACCAGATGCAATAAGCTAGATATTACTCTGGAGCTTTTTGGTGGGGTTGTTCTATGATAGAAGAAACAGGGGTGCTGCAACTGAGCAGTGTCCAAGTAACCCCTATGAAGTGGAGCAATGCAATCACAACTTTTGTGAACTTAAACAGATTTGTTCCTATCTTCCATTTATTAAAGGATTGACATTACCTATTGGGAAAGAGGTAAAAAAGTGCTAGAATAGCTTAATATTATCTTTTCTGGTCATAGTCCAAGACATGTCAAGGATCTGGCACATCAGGCAGTCTTTCAGTGCTTTCTAACTAAGTTGGGAAGAATATCATTGGTTTGATTTTTCTTGAAGACTGACTCATTACAGTAGACATATGAAAACTTCTTCTGAAGAGATAACATCAGTTGTGAGCAGTAAATCTATCTCTATCTTAGGTTTTGTAGTTGCTTTGCCACGTAAATGGAGATTTATTCTGAAGTGTAATGGATTTATGATTTGATAACATTGTATGGAGAGATAACACCATTAGATAAGTGACACAAAGGCTTTCAAAAGTATTTTTAAAGAAAGCTTGCCACTTCAATTACTTCTGTTCTATCTTGCAGTGTGAACTGCTACAAAGCCCTGCAACAGTGTTAAGATTAGGTAAGAGAGATGTTCTTATTTTTCCAAGTCATGATTTGAATGCCTGAATGAAGTTGAAAATGGAACAGGTAGTGAGTCTATCCAGAAGCTGCCCAAGGCAGTTAAGTTTGTAATTTTGAGTCAAATCTGGTATCGTTCCTTCAAAAGCTGCCTCTCAAATTGTTTCACTGTAGCTGAAATCAAACTTCAATCTAAGATTAGTCTGATTGACCTTACCGTATTCTGAGATGAACATCACTTGTTGTCTCTGATTCTCCGATCCTTGGTTTCAACATTAATTGCCTGCTGCCCTCTTCTGAAGTCTGACAACAGTTCCTCATCGTTCAATGGCCATTGTCAAAGTAAATAAAACTTTGGCATGCTCCTATGTGGAGATGGTTGGCTGACTGCAAATGCTGCTTGACTCTTTGCGGCTCAGGTAGTGTTTTTTCTGTACTGGTGTAGTTCAGACTATCCAGAAGTGTTTAGCATCATGAAGCATTTTCCCTTACACGTTTTAATCCCTTTTGAGTAAATTGTAAAGTGCCTAAGAAGCTATTCTTCCTTTGTTTAATGGCACAGTTTTATCCTCAGATGAATGCAAGTATTTCTTTTCTGCTGTGTAGCTTGAGAACTGTGAGAGAGTGGGCACTGCAAGTGCTTGTGTTGTTTTGAAAATGTTTCTTGGGCTCCAGACAAAAAGTAATGTCTGGAATATTTCTGTTTATTGTCTGTGAGAGGCACAGGAAATAAGAAAGGCCAACTAAATTATAGCAGGCAGCAAACTCCTCTGTAGCAAAGGAAAATTTAGGAGTGACAGAACTGGGCCTTGCTGCCCACTGGGTCTCTGTTGCACATTTCTCATAAATCTAGTGACAGAACTGGATCAAGGCTCCTTCATTCCAGAAAAGCAGAGGGGAATTGAAGCCAGAGGTTCAGAGCCAGATTATCAAGCAGAAAAGGGAGAAACCTCTCCTCCTCACTCCCAAAATCTCCGAACTCTGTAGGTGAGTTCTCAGGTAGGTACCAGAGCCACAGGCAAGTTTGTAGGCAGGATTTTCTTCTACTTTCACGTAGTAGAACAAATGGTCTTGATTTCCTTTAGCTAGTTAGAGTTGCAGAGAGTAGTGGAGGATGCTAAGGACAGATAGTCTGTCTAAGTGTGAGCAAATTGATGTAAAATACTGGATGAATCTGTACTGCCTCAACTAACTGGGAATCTCCAGGTTTGGCTAAACTTCATGTATGTTGCTGTAAAGATAAATGGCCTGCCAGGTTTGCAAGTCCCCCTGCCTCAAGGCAAAGTTGCTCACATTTTCAGCCTTCTGTTTTCTTGCAGCCTAAACTGTCCAATCTTTAGGTTAAACAGATGCATGAGAAAAAAAATATAAAATTTAAATCTGGGCATTTGGCCATAGTAAGCAGACGAGAGTTGCTGCTTCTTTGAATGTTTAATGACAATAAAATAAATTATTGCGAAGTACTTTATGCCTCATTTGTAGCAAAGTACCACTTCTCTTAAAATGTTGTTTGCACATGTGATGTAAAAATGCTATTTAGACCTTAACATCTTTATTTTTGGTTGATAATAACCTCAAATGGTGATTGATTCCTTGGTGTGTGTTCTGCTAACCCAAAATGTGTACCTGACCTGTGAGAGTATGCTGCTGTGGAGCTCCTTGCTTTCCTCTGTACCATGTGGATGTCTGTGTTTGTCCTTCAGAGCAGTACTTTTTTAGTGTTTTAGGGAGAGAGTCTGCATGTTGTGCTGTTATATTTCTGTCATAAGCTTTAATACTGATTCTTTGCTCCTACCCTAAGAAATGCTGTGTATCAACTGTGCAGGTGATGTTCATCTCTTAATGCTGAGAGCTCAGGGTCTGTGTAGTAACTCTGTGTGCCCAATGATTCATGATTTAAATTAAAACCTTAATGGCAGTTATCAACAGTGGCAGAAGTAGGAATCAGCAGAAAAGGGCTGTGTGGGCAAGATTGCTCTCTCTAAAGACACTCCTGGAAGTACCTTTGCACAGAGCCTGAAATACATGTACCGGCTGAAAAAACAGATCCCTTTAGCCTGGTATCCTATCCCCCACAGCAACCCTTAATGAATCCGGAAGAAATAATTGTTTAATGGAGTCACATGAAGAGTTACTTGGCAGAACCTTTCAGCTGGAATATTATTATTTTTTGAGGGGCGTGACTGATACCTGAAGCAGGAAGGGAAGATATGTGGATGTGCTTTTCTTATTAGGTCTTCACTGCTCCTTAGTTGAAATACTACAATACCATTGACAATTTGTAGTCAAATACTACAATATTGTAGTCAAATACTACAATACCATTGGTAGTCAGAAGTGACAAGCTGCAGTCATTTTTTGTGTTTAAAAATTAAATCCTGCAAATTGTCATCATATATGTGGTTACCTGAAAATGTCTGTTTCTGACACCTTGTGGTCGAGCCCCAGAGCAGCAGCAATATGAGAAATTTAATTAGAAAGCGTGTCTTTTCCTTGCTGTATAATGCTGCTTTTCTAGCTCTACTCCAAAAGTGCAGCCTTGTTGTGTGATAAGTGTTAACCTAGTTGAGTGAGCTACTTCTCTCAAGATGATGAAATTAATTGAAACTCCATGAATGTGTTGAACTATGAATGACTGTTCTAGGGTTCTGGAAATTCAATTTTGTCACATGTATAGTACATCCCTAACTCTTGGATTTATGGACCATACGAAATAAAGCTGCCTTTCTCCGAGCTTTTTATTTTTCCTGCATAAGCATTTTTATTGTTCATCTGTTTTCAATAGCTCTCAATAAGGGATGGGTTTTATAAACATTTTTACATTAAAAGCTTTGAAGCGTATTGTTGCTTGAGTTCATCTTACCCTGAAATAGCTTTTTCTCAAATACTTTGCTTGTATCACATGGGACTGCTGTAGCTCCAAGCCCTGGCTTCAACATTACCAGTCCAACTAGGACAACTTTCACTGAGCATGACTGTCTGCAAGTCTCAGCCTTTGTTTGCATGCAGAAGGTATACTTGTTCTTCTGAAAGTCTGCACTTCAGAACAATGAGATTACCTTTAAAACTGAGGGTGAACACATAGTGAGAGCTAATCTACCTGCTAGGTATAGCTATAAGCCCTCTTAGTTTTAATTTGGCTTGTGTGGGCAACAGGCATTTTTAAGTGTAGTCTATAATGGGTCAGATAAAGTACCATCGGAGAATCCATTTATTGCTGGTATAATTGTCTTAAACTGAGGTCTTCATCCATGTAGAAGCTTTGCATGGGAAGAAATGCTGTTGCTAATGGACATCGCTTCCTCAGCAAAAGCTTCTAAAGTTGATCTGGCCTGTGAATTTCAAATAACTTATGCGGAATTCCTCTATGGGCTTGAAGCCATTCCAGGGATTTAAGAAGAATAGGTTTGCAGGGTCTATGTTTCCTCCTTCGTAAGGATAGAAGACAGGCAAATGGACACATTTACTGTCTGTGATTATTGGCTGAATCCTGCAAAAAGCCGATTTTGTAGCCTGATAACAGCTCTGACTCAAAGCTGCATTACTTGCATGTCTCTGTTTGTAATTATCTAATCCTGCTTAGGCTTGCTTTTCCTGAATAATGCTTTTTGTATGGTGAGCATTTCCTGCAATGCAGGACTAATACAGGACTGAGGTTCCTTCCCATCACAAGGTAGGATGCTCCATAGCTAAACAAATGCCTGGTGGTAATGGCTTAGGTTTTTCTGACTTATTCTGTAAGTCATATTTCTCTTTAGCCCTAATGAAGACTGTTGCTCTCTCCTGGACTGTACTCTGAAAAGAATAATGCTAAGTACTCTAAGTGTATTAGGTACTTTACTAAAAGTTGAATACTGTGAGCATCTGCTGCTCTTCTTGAATGAATATTCTTGTTACTGGCCCATTTGTTCATGTTTTGTGTCTACTGGCAGTAACAGTTTCTGGTAGCTGGATGTCAGATACCCGCAGGCATGTCAACATGGCTCTGCTTCCTGCACTGGGAAATCTGTGTTAATACTCTGGCTTAAACTGCAACTAGGACCTGGAAACCCTGACTGTTCTGCATGCCACAGCCCTCCCTTCTTATATTAGCAAGCAGTTGTAGAAGGTGATTCTAATTGGGGGAGGACCGCTTCAGGGACGCTTGTTCTGCAAAAGTGTAAGCAGAGAGGAAACTTAGGCCTGAGAAGTTTTTTTGATCTGCATGTGATGAATTTTAGGTATACTGTTGATTATGTAATTCTGGAAATACAGAAGCACTTCAACTACTTTTTAATTAAATGACAGGCCTTTATTAAAAGCTAAAAGACTTACATGTTTTAGATCATTGATTCATATAAAAAATAAAATTCAAAAAGGTTTAATAAAAAACACTCTGGGAATTGTCAAGATATGTTCTAAGAACGTAATAGTAAGACGTGGCTCTCACTTCATATACAAATCTGAAATTGTTAAGAAACACATGGAAAATGACAGCCTAAGTAGATATAACAGTGTGCTCCCAGTGTGGCTAGATCTCCAGAGATTTTTCCAAGCAGGCATTCAGACCATGAGAAAATCGTGATAAAAATTTTGCTTGTTTTAAGCAGCAATTCAGTATAATTTCTTTTTGGTTTCTGCTTAGTTATGCCTTCTGTTAGAGGGTCCATGCATTGAGGCTTGCTTTCGTCATGAGTTTTCTGTTTCTGTTCATATTCTTGTCAAAACCATCTGCAGCAGGCACAGAACCCAGAAGCTTAATCAGTCTGTCTAGGCTGTTTAACTCTTCTACTATTTGAGCTGACAGCAGTCTGCTAAGCTCTGATAACGAATCATTGCTGTTCCCAGGGATTTGCTTATTCAGTTGCACAATTGACCAACACATCAAATATTGTCTGGTAATCATGGTTGCCTCTCTCTTTTTTTCTTTTTTTTTTTAATATAGTTTTGCCTGAAGATCAAGATGGTGAAATGGATAACTACATGTACCCCATTATTTCCAAACATGAAAGAGAGCTCTATCTTATTGGTACATTTTTCTGAATCAGGGCTGCTAGCTAGACAGAAGAGTTACAAGGAGCATTTAGCATTCGTTGCAACAGTTTTCACCTCCATACAGGTGTCCTTGGGTAGCTTTTAGTGAAAATGGTGTTGCAGAGCTCCTGAAGGATATATAGACTGTGAACTGTTTGTAATATTAATTTTCACAATAACTGGTGTATAGTAAACTGGTTGTATTTAGAACAATCTAGTTAAAAATTGCTATCCTTTAATGAAACTATTGGAACCTTTAACATGAAAGAAAAATAAGCATATAGTTTTTTAATGTTAAAAATAAAATTTGACAATGGAATACAAAGAGCCATTGTGACTGCTTCTGAGTGAGTTTCAAAACCAGGTGGGGTATGGCTGACATTAAACATATACTACAACCCATTATGAAGTCAGATTGCAGTTAAAACTTTCAATGTTTCTTTAAGAATTATAACTCCAATGTAAGTACTAATTGAAAGAAGACAGGTGTACTGTGAGGTACCCAACCAACACACATCATTTACCAGTACAGATGCAGTTCCATACTTTTTTGATGAAAGGAGATTAAGAGGAGGAGCTTTCTGAGTTGAGATCTGACACCTCTACCTGCTGGCCCTAAGTGGCCTATGTTTTTGTATAAGCAGATGTGTTTCTTGGTTATAATTCAGCTGTCTTCTGTGTATCTTGCCTGCCTGCCACAGATATGCTCTCTACTCCAGATATGCTCTCTACTCCAGATATAGCAAGTTAGTAGTGGTCTTTGGTGGAAACACATTCCAGAAGCCTCATCTAAAATGTGGGTGTACAGAAGTAGGTGTTTGCTCAAGGTCATCAGGACTCCCATTGACTCTTACTTGGGTAAAATGGAAATCACTGGCCTAGTCATAGCCACAACCCAGAAAATACAGTTAGTGTTGGTTTCAAACAGATGGAGAAAAAAAATCTGCTGTAATTAATCTTGACAGTCGAAACTGTGTTCAGAATGTGTACCAGCTTTCAGGGTGTCTTTAAATGTCTTTTGAAATTATTGCAGTCATATGAATCTTGACAGTCTTTAGGTAGTTGGATTTTTTTCAGGGAACTTTAGCCTTTATGTTTTAAAAATGTCTGTCTCTTCAGAGTTTAATACATATGCATACAAGAACTTAAAATCTGGTATGTCTATATGGGATACAACTTGAAATTTAGTGTTTGGTACTGTGTCTTTTAGATATCCAATCTTGGCATGAGAACAACTTGTAATACCATGCTACAGCTATTGCATAAAGCAGAGAAACTTTTAAAAGATTCCCAATTAATATAATTTTTTTGTTTGAATGTGCAGTGTGCTTGGGAAGACCTCACATCTTCCCTTTGAGGTACTTTGTTTGGAAACTGCTCAATTTAGTGGGTTTCAATGGCCAGACATACAAAGTTTTCCGTACGTTTGGAGCGCTACATTGTTTGTATACCAAGATCGGGTATTCTTGAAAATATGGATTAGACTTAAAGCAAGGAGCTTGACTTTCTTAGCATTTATATTATTTTGGCTGCAGGTATTATTGCTGGTATTGATTTGTTTGTGATTTTGTTTTGTTTGTTTTTCTATTGTTGCTGTTGTGGCGTTTTTTGTTTGGTTTTGTGGATGCTTAGCCTTCAATTTTTACATATGCAAGAACGAATCTTGGCTGACTAACTAAAGTTTGGTTTTTATGGGGTTTTGGCCGTAAATCAGCCCTATGAGTTTTCACTTGACCTTGTGCTCTTGTGGCAACTGGAGAGTTTTTTTGTGTGGTTTCTGTTTGTTTGTTTGTTTGTTTGTTTGTTTGAATAGATCTGTCATGTATTCAGTGTCTTACTCTTCCTTTTTTCTCCAGATGCTATCAAAGAATGTTTGTAGTAATGATTGTCATAATGTTGAACATGATGCTGCTGGGTTATATTTTAAAACCTTTTTCTTTTTGTGAAGCTGAATTTTAGTCTAAAATTATACCAAAACCAAACCTACATCAGTTTTAGTTTAGTGATGAAAGGAAGCTCTGCCTTGGATTGTTTGTTTAATGCTTACTGCGGAAAGGGATTGTGTCTTCCAAAGGACACTGTCCTTCCTACTAGCCAGTACCTGCAGGGTCACTGCAGCTTTTCGCTGCCTCATCTCCTTTACCCCTACCACCACTAGCCCTTGCAAACCTGTCTCTAGCCTCTGAGCATGCAAGTGCTACTGCCGTTGTAGTCCGAATTTTCTCAAGTAGCGAGGCCAGCCTGTGCAGATCCTGTCTGTCACAGGCCTTTCAAGGGCTAAGGAAACGAAGTTCACCAGCTTACCTGTGTAAGCCCTCTTTCAGAATCCCCTTCCTGCCTGTGGCGGTAATCCTCCATTGCAGAGGGCCAAAGATCCCTTTACTATAGGGTAACAACTGCAAAGAAAACAAAACTCTACAGCAGCAATATTCTGGTAGCCTCTCATGTTGAGGAGCAGATGATGGTGATTTGAGTGGAGAGGGGAGAAAACAAGTACTCAATGAGAAATAATTGATTCAGGTATTTGGCCTGATTTTCATCTTCTCCAATTCTGTGTGTTTTTGAAAGGGAGAGATCAAGCACAAGAGTTAACATCTTTTGTCTGAGTTCACATTTATTTTGGCAAAGGTGAGTTGTTTCTAGTTGAAATGTAAGACAGTTGATTACATCTACTGCATTAGCATTGCCTGTGTAGATTTAATTAAATCCTTGGATACAGCTTCCTGTTGGGGGGGGGGGGGGTGGGAGGAAGGGATTGGAATGAGACTTTTCTTTAAATGAGCAAAAGTTTGGCTAATGTGAAGAGTATAACAAGTCGTTTTCAAGAGGGAGTTACCACAATGGAGATGTTACTAGTGCTGTTTTCTGAAAGACCTGTCTTGACTGACATTTTCATTATTGACTTTGAACTAGATAAACTCCAGTAATTTGTGTGCAATGATGGGAAACATTCCCTATTGCAAAAGAGCTATAACATGCTGCAGAGACAGAACTTGTGAAGTGGTAGAAGTAGAAATGGCATGAACTCAGTGGTGCGAAGTGCTGAGTAGTGCAGGGAGGAGACCATTACAATAAAATTTTTAGTAGGCATCTCATTGATTGAATGAGGAGAGGGATCAAGAGTGTATTGCTTGAGTCTAAACTGACCATGGATTGTCAGCATGGCATAGCATATAGCTGGAGGCAGGGTAAAGTCTACTGTACATCAGGGAAAGTATTTTGGGTAAAAGAATACTAGAACTTGTGTAAAAGATCCTTTTTAGAGGGCCAGAACAGCAGTACTGATTTAAACCAGAACATCTGTAGGAAATTGCTATTAGAGTGCTTGGAGAAAGTGGGAACTCTACCTTCCATGTAGACTTCCTTTAAGACTGTTTTGTTCAGGACTGTGAAACTAGAAACGAGTTTTGTCTCCCAGAGGTAGGATAGATGTTCTAGGCAGATGTGCTTACTCTCTGCGCTTCTGAGGAATCATCCTTGGTTCCTCAACAAATGTTTGGAGGGATATAAATCAGTCATGGGGGGGGGAAAGGCTGAAACTAGGAGTTTGTAATGTTTGATCAGGACTGAAGTTTTAATTATTATTCAGGCTTGGCAGAAGTGGTAGAGATTCCATGTTGAAGCAAGAGGTCTTTAAACTGTTACGATGGTGCTGGCCTTTCTCTGTAACGTGGGGAAAAAGTAACTTTCCAGGTAAAAAAATACCCAAAAAAATCCTGTCATTCTTGCTATTTTGCTATCTTTCTGCTGGGCCTTATGTTTTTAAGTGTCTAGGGAAAGGTGGTTGCATGGCTACTCTGTTGACCTTTTCTCAGATTACCCTTTCCCAATACTAGCTGTACAGCTTTCATTTGCCTGAAGTCAGTCAACTATGGTTTTCACTGTTCTTGGCTTTTGTATTCTGGGGTTCAGACCACCTGCTTTATACTGATTTTTAGGCACCCAGTGGTCTGAAATGTTAATTCCTGGTAGAATAGAACTGCTCACAAAGTTAGTACTGGGCTGTAGCGAAAGAGCTGCTTTGAGGCACATCATCAGGCCTCTGTGTCTCCTGGTCTGCCCTACTGTGGGCTCTGCTTCAAAAAACAGCTGTTTAATTAAATGCCAGGACTCTTGCCAAATTCCAGCATGATGTAATTAAAACATTCTCCACAGGCAAACTCTAACTGAGCAGTCAGCATTGATCAGAAACCTGATGCACCCTGGGGATTGTGCTCTCCAGAGGGTGTTCTTCCAGTTTGAACAGAGACCGAAAGGGGAGCAGGCTCATCTGCAGTACTGTGAAGTTTTCAGTGAACTGAATCTCTTCCTCCTGCCTGTGCAGAAGTAGTAAGTAGCCACTTGTAAGCACACAGTTCACTCATCTGTCAGTTACTGATACTTTTTCTTGATTTTGACAGTGCTGTCATGACAGTCCTCCTGTTTCAGTGCACTGTATCAGTGCAGACTTGTTAGATGAAGAGAGTGACATGGCCACCTACTTTATCCCCTGATTTTTGCAACTTTTTAAAAGGAATAAATCATTGTGGAAGATAGTGTGTGTCATGACCTTGCATTCCTTTGTAGGGATCCTGTTATATGTCACTTGACAGTTTGGTTTACCCACTGTGGTGGGTACTTGATCAACTTGCAGAGAAGTTTTTATTCTCTGATCTTGTTTTCAGTGAAAGTTATAAGATTAACTGCTTGCCCTTGCCAGCAATAGGAGAAAAAGCTTTTGCTGGACTCTTCCAGAACTGAAATGTTGATTGGGTTGGTTGTTCCTGCTGCTGGACTGCAGCAATAGAATAAAATCCCAGTCCTGCAGAGCTTGTAGCTTTGTGTGTTGGATGAGTCAGATTGGTATAGAAAGACAGATTTAAGCAAATAAAAAGTATTCAGTACTAGTTGGCTTGATAGATACTTGCCTACCTCCTGGTAAACTGCTTGATTCACAGAGAACTTCATGTGAGAGGCTCAAAGGGGGAGGCAGTTTTAAAAAGATTTCATGAGCTTGAAGGGCACCTTGGGAAAGTGCCTGTGGATCTCACTTGGGAGTAGATGGAATGGAAGGCTGTGAAGGAAGAGCTCTTTGGCTGGTTTGTTTCAGTTGACCAACTGGCAGGGTGGGCACAGTAAATTGTGAATAAGTCTGAATCAATCAGTTATACCTCCCTTGTGTGAGGTATTGCCTGGGAATAGTTTTCACTGTTTTGATTTTTAAAGTGAATAGTGCATGCAATGTGAGCTCTTGCTGTAAGATGTTTTTTATCAGTGGTGCCTGTTTTGGAAAGGGAGACTGCCAAAAATCTTTAAGAAAGGTTATTCTGCACTGTTACAAGCCAGTGAAGTGGGGTAATGAAAACTGAGTCTCAGATTTATCCTTCTGAAATAGGGATAGTTTTACATAATGAAAGGTCACCCTGGTGACAGATTGAGCTTTGTGTGATGGATTCCTCCACAAAAGTTCTTTTTCAAACAGATATTTACTGATGGTTGTTACATGGTTTTAAGTTAAGAGAAAAAGACAAGGGCGTGATAGTGGTCCTTCTTGAGAGAGGTGTGCTTTTCTTCAGAGTCAGATATGATAACTGTGCCAAAAAGGCATCTGCTGTCTGGCATTGTCAGCCAGAGCTGGGAGACAGATCAACCTTTCTGTCTGACCCAGTCGAGTGGACACATGCTCAATATCCATCTCTTCCTTTGTGTGCCAAAACCACTCTGAAAAGAATCTTCAATAGTTATATATCCTTTAAAATGCTTTAGATATTAGATTCAGAATGTATTTGGGTTTTTTTGAGTGGACTTACATCCTAAAGATGTTTGTCATTAATAAGTGCCTGTATCTACAGCTTCAGATTTCATGATGATGCTTTCTGAAGATAGATTTTACTGCTGTAACTCAAATTAGATGTTTTTTCTCTTCAACAAAAAGTGTGCTATATTGCAAAGAAAGTCAAGGAGTGTTGCACCTTAAGAAGTAACCAGTGAGACAGTTTGCTGTGAGGTGTTCACTGACATCTGAAATACAGATAATAAATTTCAAAGTAGTAATACTGGTGTGGTTTTTGCATTGAACAAATTCCATTTCTGAAATGATCTTAAAAATTGAAACACTGTTAAATTTCTTGATTATATGCATTTGTGTGTGTGTGCGTTTATATGCAGAAATGAAGTGCCTTGCTGAGTTTTCGTGTCAGCATAGATGTTCAAATAGCATTTATGCTTTGCAAGAATTACTAGCTGTGCCATGCTGATCAGTTGCAGTAACCAAGAATTACTAGCTGTGCCTGCTGATCAGGAATCTTTCTAGAAAAGAAACAGCGGTGGTTTACTGTCTAAAACTTAGATATTTTCTTATGGCAACTTCCTTTTGGTAGATTTTGATTTTTATATCAGAGATGTAGAGTGATCATTCAATTAGTACAAACATCTATTCCACACTGTTGGAAGTGTAGGAGGCCTTTTAGAAAATATTGTTTATATTGCCTCACCTCAGCTACCCAACGTTTAAATGTTGGGTAGCTACTTGTTTTCTGACACAGACATAGAAATAGAAGAAGTTTTTGTTGTATTCTTCACTTCTACCTTCCTTCCCCTACAGACTGTCACTGTTCAGGTTTCGAGTAAGAAACATCTTGTGAAGTTTACTGCTGCCTTTAACAAAGGTTATGACAGACAGTGGAAAAACAGGTGTGATGATTTTAAGTATTCTTGCCTTTGGCAGTGCATTTAAAATGAACGTGCAGTTATTGGCGCAAGTGGAAAAATCAGCCTATTCGGTTTATAATGCCCCTAGAGTTGGCTTGTGCTAACATAGCAGATTTTTGCACTGAGGCACATACTGTGCAAGAATGTGATCTGCTCCACTTGTGTTGCAAGTATGGCTTACTACTGGTGCAGGTGAGGCAATAGCTGAGGGGAGGGTAATCGTAACACGGACTGCTGCTGAGCCGGGACCTGGTCTGGGTCTGCAGTATGCTGCCTGGACAGAGTTAGTGGGCTTGATTGTTCCAGGCTGGTGTAGGGCTGCGGTGGCCTTCCTGCAGCTGTGGGGCTTGTACCTATGTTTAGAAAAGTGTTAGCCTTAGATTTCCTTTAATGAAGGTAAGGAGTACCCAAGAAAATACTTGGACAATGTTTAAGTGAGAAATTGCTGCTTCCGTATTAGTTTTAGTATGTTGTATAGTTTTAGAGGAGTCAGCTTTAGTAAATGAGTGTTTGTGTTTCAGTATTAATACATATCCCATTGGCGATTGTTCCCTGATACAGAGAATTATTTTTGAATTTCAATTTGATTATATTTAGCAGTACATACTAATGAACTGGTAGAGGCATATCTCAAAATATTGTGAAGGCCCTTTCTGTGTTAGAGCAGTGGTTTAGCTCACAAATGTTTCCCCGAGTGTAGCACTGAATAGCATAGTGGAGAATGAGATAAATCAGCAAAACTTTTAACTGGGTTGGACAAGCAGTATTGCTCCTTGTTGTCACAGTACAGATGGTTTCTAAAGACTAAGTTTTAAGAGAAGTAAGTCAGGTTCTTGGCATGGCACGCAGTATTTCTCAAACTGTAATTTTATAGTGGCATTTAGTTAAAACATATGTTAGGAAAAAAGAAAATCATATGAGCAGTTAGCAGCTCTCCTAAGTGTAGTTAGCAAAGGATAAGCTGTCCTTTTAAAAGGATATTGTGGAAATGAGCACTGGAGCAAGCTTCCTGCACCTGTGTCTCTTTGACATCAGCTATGTTTTGATCTGATATGCAGCCATGGGCATGCCAAGACTGAGAGATGCAGGTGTTTCCCTCTGGCTCGTGTAAACTATATGCTTCCCTGGAAATTAAATGCAGCCTGCTGTTGCCTGCAACTACAAAAGTAGATGCTTACTAGTTAAGGAAGCACTTGGGCATGAAAGGTGCCAAATAGGTCTAGGCAAGAATTTTCAAAAAGGGGGGAGTGGGAGGAAATGCACAATTGTCGTCAGTTCCCAGGACATAACTTATCTACTCCATGCTCTACTTCTGCATACAGAAGTCCAGACTTGCTCTGTCTGCTACCCAAAACTTATAAACATGATTGTAAATTTTATTAAACTTAATTGCTAAAAATCATCGGACAGGTTGGAGCAAATGCAGGAAGATGCAAAATAAATCCCAAATGGCTAAATTATCAGACATCTCTACTCCACGCTTGAAAGTTGCTTTGAGAATGTTTCTTGTCAGACAGATGGTGGTCAAGGAGTTGGAGTAGTTCTCACAGAATGAGTTAGCAGTGATGACTGCTTTCAGCAAAATGAAGCTAACCAGAAAGACTGAAGGAACTGGAAAAAGTTGAGTTGTATTGTTCAATGGCAAAAGCATTCACTTATATTTGGATACTCTGTCCTAATAAAGTTCTGCTGTTCTGGACTGTACTTAATTTCATTTGGTTCATCAGGTCACATCTTTCAAAGTCACCAGGAATAAGGCACTAAGCCTGAAGTAAAGCCAATTGGGCCATCTCCCTTCATTGCATCATATAAGAAGCATAGTTGGTTTCAGAATGATGCAAAACCCATTAAAATGAATAATCGAGTGGAAGTTTATTCAAGGAGAGAACCAGAAAGAGAGAGCTTGTAGATAGTGTGCTTGGACCTTAGCCTGTTGATCACAGAGCCTGGTCTGTTTTTTCCATTAGCCTCAGTCCAATTGACAGCCCCATTTGGATTTCTAGATTCACTCCTCTGTTACCAACCCGATTCTTGACAGCATTTTTCTGAGATAATGAACTGTTTCTGCTGTTATCATTGGTGTTACAATGCCATAGGCAATGGTACCACTTTATATGTCCTCTCTGAATTTTCAACAACTCTGTTATTACTAAGCTTAAAAACTTTTGTTGAATTGTTTGAGAATTATTCTTTTTTTTTTTTTTTTTTTTCATATTTCTTTGGTGGAGCTTATGTTAGGTTTTACCAGTACTGCTTACTTAAAACATAGGTGCTAAAGTGGGGTAAAGAAGCAGGAATGAGTTACTGAGGTTGTACTGAGTGTTTCAGCATATACACATGACATTGTAGTAATGTGGTGAAGATCTGGTGTCAAATGAACATTAATGCAAGCATCATGTCCTCCTCTGCCACTGCCCCTTCTGTAGAGGTGATAGGTTGGATCAGAGGAAGAAACTTGCATTAATAAATGAACATCAAGAATCAGGGTGGTGTAGGGCAGGATGGTGGGGAGCTGGAGACCAGCCCTGCTGCAGTATTGCTGAGGGAGTGATGGCCCTTGGGGGGCTGAATTGGGGTCCCAGGCAGGTGGGGGAGAGGCCCAAAGGGAGGGTGTGTGGGCATGGACAGACAGGGCTAACAGTGCCCTCCACACTGTAATGGTAGAGACTTTCCACTGGCGTGCTTTTTGGTTCCCAGAAACCATCTAGACAAGAACATGCTGAAGAAGAGACTGTTTGGACTGTCAGATGTAATGGCCACCAACATACCTACTGTATGTAAATGTGGCTAACCCCTTTGGCTTTCAGTGTCCTGGGCCAACTCATTCTACACCTTTGCCAAAGGCTCATGTGGCTCAAGACCTAATCTACTTCTCATTATTTTTTCTGGTTTTGCCTTAAATGCAAGAACTCCAGGCTGGTTAAAGTTGACCTGTGTGAGCTACTGTGGCTGCAGCAAACTAAAGTTAAGCAGTTGCTGTCCTTGTCCTTCTTCCAGCTGCTTATCTTTGCTCTGGCCAACAATTAGTGGCTGGCTTCTTGTTTCTGCTCTCTTTACTTCTGCTGCAGATGTACCCTCGTTTCAATAATTTTTTCCTTTGAGGTGCTAATACTGAATACTATAAGCATGATTTATCATACTGAAGAACAGAATTATTTCTTGTCTGTACTGCAGGAAAGAAAGAGGGCTGAAGCATGTCTTTTCACAAAGATAATAGATAAAACACATTCAGAGTTACTCAGTTCAATCTAAGCTTCACAGATGTACTTCAGAAGGGATTTTTTTTTTTATCCTCAAACTAGAACCAAACAATCTTTATGCCAGTGGCATACAAACTACTAAATAGCTAGAATGAAAAAATTTCAAAATGAATTACTGATTAATCTACAGGGTAGATATTACCTACCTTTGTTTTTGACTTCATGTGTCCTTCCCCCACTGAATACCTGTATGGGTTATAGGTAACAGGGCCTGGTGAAGGTCATAGGGCAAGCTGAATAGTGTCTTTTGTCTTTTTGTTGCTAGTCTGCTGGGATATCTTGGAGTATGCTATGCTTTAAATAGATGAGGAAATTCTAATGTTTTGTGGCTGATGTATTTATATGTAACTCTTCTGAGAGTTTCCATGCCATGTTTCCATGTTTCCTGAAAGGAAGGTTTATGTGGAAGACAGCTGAAATATAGGTAATGCTGTAGAAGAAACAAAAGTGCTGAATTGGCACTGAAAGCCACGTTACTTCTATAGAGAATTGCTATCCTGCTCAAATTCTGGTTATAGGTAAGCCTCTGTATTGTTTTGGAAAGGATTGATTCCCATTGTTCAGGCAGTAACTGCAGCAGCAAATTGTAATATGTAGTCTTTGTACAGAATTAAGACCAGAACATTATTATGTTATGCAGTTGATACTACAGGGTTTTTTTTAATAGGAATAATGGAATTATTTCTCTTATAAAATGATCTGTTAAAACTGTCTTTAAATAAAATCCGGTACTGTGGGGTTTTTTTGTTGTTGGTTTATTCATTTGTTTAATTTTTAATTGCCAGACATCTGTGGTTTTCTTTTGTATGCACAGCTTCTCTCATACTCTTAATTATTTTTAATTTGGTTGTGAGTGCTTATAACTTTAGTTTCTGAATCTAGTAGTATGTGGCTTGTAACTTTGCCAAACTTGATAGTGAATAGAAAAAATAAAGATGTTTCTCAAGTGTGCAGGTTATCTCCTTTTCTTTGACTTTAAGATACCACTTTGTATCTCACTGTATGCCTTTTTCACAAATCTTTTTAACTTAGTTTTCAGAATCCTACATTTTTTCAAAGTCTCCTTTTACTTGCATTCTTGAGTCAGCCACTTCCCTTTCTCCCTCCCCTCCCCCCCCGCCCCCCCCACCCCGTATCCACCAGTGAAGAAAAGCTGGAAGTGGCTGTGTTTATCTAAAGGAGTAAAATGATCTTTGTCTGGCTTTCCTTAGCTGTCAGATTCCTTTGTTCTTTGTTAATTAAAAAAGTCATCTTAGACTCTCAGATCTGTATTGTCATGTGAAAGATTTTCACATTGCTTTTCACAGCGAACATTGATACCAGAGTACTTTGTACATTGTCTTTGTAAAAGTATTTCACTTCCTCACCTCTTTACTGTTAACTCCAACTCAACTAGCGGTCAACATTCAAACTGAAAATTTGGGGGCTATTGTGAGATTGGTTATTGTGGCGTTACTATGTACTATGCCAAAAGTACTGCTCTGCCAGCGCTGCTGCAGCAGCCACCTCCTGCTGTGAGTTCCTTCTGCTTCCACTGCACCTGATTTAGCAGTCATGCAATGATGGGAAGAATCTGTTTAGTTTGTTGATCCAGCTGAGGACTAAGATGAAAAAGGAATTACTTCTTTAACCAGATCTTCCATCTCTGCTATACGTGGTTGTGCTAATTTAGTATCAGACCAGGAAAGCAGAACACCTTCAGTAGAAACTTCTGCGTGAATATTTTCAGCATGGTACCCAAGCTTTGTTAGATTTCAGATAATAGCATCAAAAGTAGGCTGTGGGAGTACTGGTACTATGGGAGAGTTTTTGGAGATCTATTACCTGACTTAAGCACATGCAGAAGCTCCTATCTGGGTGGAAAGACTTCTGTGAAAATCTTGTCTTCAGTCAAGCTTGACAGATGTCATAGAAATCGCCTTCATGGTCTGTGCTGCTGTGCTTAATAAGTTGGAGAATTTGCCTTCACTTGTCAGCTTTTCTCAAGTGGTGTTCTGCAAACTAGTCATGCTAAAAACCAAGTCCACAAGGGAGGCTAAGAGCAAGGACCAGTGAAAGCTTGGTCATCCAGGGAAAGGTCTGGTGAAGTTAACAATGAGTAGTGTGTAGTAAGAATTCAGTAGGAGAGAGAAAAGTCAGTCAGCTATTGAAAACTGGCTGAGAGCTGGGAAGTGGATTGGGAGTACAACTGGCTTTGGATCCTTCTCACAGATGAGCAAGTGGAGTTGTGCAACCAGACTGACTGGGTAACTTTGGAAGACTTTCTTTCGGATGGAGAAATGAGGCACGACTGAGGACTAAACACTGTATTTGAGAAAAGGTTCTACATTTCTTGTAATTACATCTTTAAGTATAATATCATCATCATCTGTGAGATTGATGATGTTTTATAAGCTGTAATCAGGATAGCTGGGCCTTGTTACCAGAACATTCACAACTACTTTCGACTGTGAATATAGGACATCTGCTCATGCAGCAGTAAGAGGCGCTTCGTGTTTTGGTGTGTGCATTGGATGCAGCTCTGGGAAATGGATGAAAATTATCATTGACAATATTGTAACTTTTGTGCTTTAAGTGAAATGAGCAGTAAAACTGATAGTGCAAGTTAATATTAACCTTTTGTGTTCAAATGCTGTGACTAGTTTGTGGAAATGTAAATACAGATTTTAAGTGTTAATAGTATTTTGGAAGACAAATATATTTGGTGGTTTTGACTTTGGACTTCTGAGCAGTATGTTACTGTCTTATGAAATTCAGACCTATACCAAATGCTTGATGCGTTCCAGTGCAATAGTAGGTTCTGCAGCTACTTCAGAGTCTATACTGGAGTTTGTCCTGTCAGACTATCTCCACTCACGGGCATGTCTCATGTGGTAATGTGTAAATGAAGTTTTGCCCACTTTATGTTTGGTATTGAACTGAATAGCCATTGTCTTTTCTTAATATAAAGGATTAGAATTTTGTTTAAATTATAGTGTAGTTGGGGGAAAAAATAGATTTGAAGCAGCCTTTAGTGGAGAACTTGGCAGTGAAGTTATTTTCTCAGTGATTACTTATAGCCAAAGAAAAAAATTTCGTTTTGCTCCAACTCAATTGTGTTTATTATTTTTTTGCGTTGGTTTAATAATTATTTTGGCTGTTGAATTAGTACAGTTAAAGTTAGATAATATATACTAAGGAAGCATTGTTTCTAGCTAAATTTTAGAACTGCATTTCTTGAGTAAATACCCCTCTTAAAACATGTTGGTGATTGGAAGACAATTTGTAATGAAAACCCCAATATTGGATGAATGTAATAGTTTCTAAGAAAACTCTGATTGGTAGGAAGACCAAAGTTTTATTCTCCTGTTTCTATGGCAAAGTAGGCGGCTACAGAGTAGGAATGGCTTTTGGAGTACAGGCTAAGCCATTTCAGTAAAAGGTTGTATTTTAAGACTCAGTCATGAGACATGCTAGTCTTGTTAACAAATAAAAAGAGATATTACAGATATCTTGTTTTCTCATTTTGAGTTCAAGTAAGAAGTACACTTGCATTCTTTCCTTCTTATGCAACATTACTTAGGATTTACCTCCTAGACTGAACTGTTTATGTGCTTTTACCAGTGTTTGAAATGTAGCGCTTAACACTTGAGTTGAGTGCAGTTTGGCTGCAAATTAGCATTACCTTTTGGCGCACAGGCTGTTTAACAGGCTTCAAAGAAAGGCCTTGTACCAGAGTAGTTTGACACAATATTACTTCTTTGTAAACGCAGCAGTGCTATGCGCTTGCTGTTCATCACTCTATTGTGAAATGCTTTTATAAGCAGAGAAGTACCATCTTCAAAAATGGTGGTGGCCTTAGCAGCCCCATTTGAAGTTCTTGGCTAACGAGGCTCATTAGTGAGTGCTGAAATTCACTAGAAAATGGGCCAGTGTCATCAACTGTTACACAGGGAGGTGAAGGTACAGGAGTGAGACAGGTTACTTCAGAAAACTAAAATATGTGTCCCGCCTCTTTTCAGTCATTAGATTAGATGAGCCCACTTGAAGACTTCATTAAATAAAGTCTTCAGCCATTCTGAAATCATGGTGAGCTTATTTGGCACCAAGATGTGAGTTACGGATGTCACAACTACGAACCCAGTAGACTTTCACCACAGCAAGTAATTTGTTCATATAGACACAGATTCTTAAGCTTTACATTTTTAATCCAGCTTTTCTGAATAGGCTTGCCTTGTTAGCAGTAAACATCATTCTGCTAAACAGTTCTGAAAAAATCAATCCCATACATTAAAATGTAAGTTTTTCAAGCATTTTGCTATATAGTGGATAAACCGTTGTTTCTTATTAGCTGCAGAACTTCCACAGTTATATTTATATCAGCAATAAATCAATCCTAATTTCCTTTGGCGTTACAGATTCTCCTTGCAAGTGGCTTGCTGAATCTTGTAACACTGATTAAAAAGGGTGACATTAAGAGGCTGTGTCTCAAGGCTTTGCTACTCCGAGGTGCCTGACCATGGCTGAGGGGCTCAGCTCTGCCTTGTGGTGGGGCTGTTGGACACAGCTGGAACTGGCTATGTCCAGCACCAGCGGCCCCAGCTGCTGTGCACAAGGGGAAGCCCAGGCAGACACCTTTGGCCAGCACCCAGGCACCCGCACGGAGGACAAATGCCTAAAAATACTAAAAGTTACTAAGGTTACTGACTCTCTTCTGGAGATACTTTAGTGCACTAGTTGTGTTCTGCTAGTGTTTGCAGGGGGTTCTGTGGCATGCTGGGGTACTTGAAAAGGTGGGGAAGACAGGGACCGGAAGAACAGTAATGAAGGCCAAATTGGCTTCTATAGTCTGAGTTGAAATTTAGCTTAGGACTGACAGAAGTGCTGCAGAACTAAGTATACTGTTTCATAGCTAATTTATGCCAATTTTTACAGCCAAACTAAGTGATCCTGGAAGTTGGAGTTATGATTTAAAAATAAAAATAATGTAAAAATTGTACTCTTGTACTCTTGAAAATTCTAGCAAATACGGTCCCAAAGTGCCAGGGCTACCACATATCTGCAAACTCGTTAATCTTCAGTGCCCTTCCTGTGGAATATTCAGCTTATTTAATTTCATTTCCTTGGGGTTGGAGTTTGTGCAGATTACTGTTTTGTTTGGTTGGGTTTTTTTAATCATATCCTGACAAATGCTGGGTGCAATGCAATTTGGAGCCTGTGCATGTTATGTTGGCACCTGTTTTATTTAGGCTGGGGCAGGGGGGAATCACTTGAGAACCCTACTCCTAAGCTTCTGGGGCAGAAGGACAATATGGGTTAATAAATTAACATATAACCCATCCTGAAAGCAGTTCAGTGAATGACAATGCTTCTAGGTAGGTACCTTCAATGTTAAATCAGTGGTAGTTTGTTCAGTAGCTAAAAGAGTTAATAAATGGAAACCAGTTTTATGTCATATAATTTCCACTGGTAGAAATATAAAGTCCAAGGAGAATGATTGTCCACAGTGTGTAGTCCAACTTTGCTTTTACTGTGGATAAATGAATTGATATATTGCATCTTTAAAGGGCGCCATGTATCCACAAAGCCTAAGTATTGCAGCAGGCTGCTGATTTCTGTGGGGATACTTAAAAATCTACTGGGAGTCCATGATCTCCAGAGGCACAGATTGTAAACAAGATACGTTTGAGGTTTTGAATATTTGGGCCAGCATAATGTATGTTGTGGAAACAGGAGAAGGAAAAGAGATTTTTCTTTCCTCTTGCATAATCTTTGATGCTTTGAGGTTTGGATTGTTTTTCCTGGATCTCTTCTTGATGCAGTTGTCATATACTTGATTAAAAAAAATCTTGTCTGAAGATATAAAAGCGAAAGTAATGATCATCTGGTAGAAAAGCCATATCATATGCATATGCCCTTTCATATTCAGAAGTTGAATTGATCAATGTAATTTGTATAAGAATTGATGGTTTAAGTAAACAAATCATTGCACTATAATGCTTTTGGACAATTAAAAAGATTAATGGCTCTTATTATTTTGGACTTTACTGCTTTTTGCTCTTTTTTTTTCTCCTCAATTACTATATTTTCTTTTTCTGTTTTAGCATTTTGTCTAATGTTTCACTTCAGGATCGATTTGGCCCCACTGTCCATGTAACTCCTGAGGTAACTGTCACCGCCTGCTGAAGGCAGGTGTTAGTGGATTAAAACTTGATGTCAAGAATAATACTGCTGTTATTTTCAAAGAAGTCAGCCTATTTGTATGTGATCTTAAGAAGGGCGTGTAAAATAAAGCACAAAAACGCACATGCATCTGAACCCAAGAGAAAATGTGCTGGGGAAAAAAAAAACCAAACCCTCGTAAAACTATTCCAGAGCAGAGTAAAAGGGACTCAATGCCAGGACACACCTTCATCTATCACACAGGTCAATGAGCCTTGTGTTTCTTACAACTTGCATTGCATAACTCAAGCAGCCTCTGTTTATCTGCCTGGATGTGCAGTTACAATGAGGAAAAAACCAAATGCAACAGGTGACGGTCATACAGTCAGAAATGTGTCCTGTCACATACTGTCCATAATGTGACAAGTTTTGCGTATGTGCTTCTGAAAATTTTTTTGAGTCTTGTACAGTTAGACTATACTGCATAAGTTTAAATTACATTGCTTCTGTTCTGACTGACTTGTGACATCTTTGACACTTTTCAGCAGTGAGTATGACTAGTAGAATCCAAAGTTACTTTTCACTGGTTCATGCTGCTTCGGTTACAGCATTTATCAAATGTTTCCATTTGGCTAAGATGCCTTGTGTGTATTTAGTCTTGATTCTGTCCTGCAAGTTTTTAACAGCCTGAAATACATAGATAGAGGTGTTTTGCAGTGCTAATGGTATGTTTATGGGATAAAAAATAAATAAATAAATAGGAGATTATAACTAGCTATACAAGTAGCAGGGAAAAGCTACTGCTTTTTTGCAGCGATATTGAAATCTGGAGCAAGACCACCCAGCGCACAGCCTTCTGGTAGTGTTTCATTGGATAGTCTGTAGTGTCTCTTTCATTAATAATAGGTATTTATTTTGGTAGCAAAACTGAAGATGCAAACATTTTTTGTAAAACAAACAAGCCTAACATTTTAGTTGGTTTAGCCATCTGTGATGGAAAGAAAATGGAACACATTATTTTAATACTCATAACACCAAAAGAGAGAAGGTGGATTTAACAAGGTCATAGGGTTATTGAGTACAAAGACATCTATGACTAAAAAAAAAAAATAAATCCTTTGGCTACAAAGAGCTGGAGACAGAGACAGTGTTCAGACAAAGTATCTCTTATACACTTGCCTTATTCAAATTTTCTTTCCAGCAGGATCAAAATAAAATGTGTAGTAAATAGTATACTAGGTTAGATGGCTGGAATCTTGTTCCTATGACTATTGTAAGACTTTGGCACTAACTAGTAGATGGAAAAAAAATATCTATGATCTTGCTTCTTCAGAAGCAGGTCAGAGACATAATTTGAATTGCAACTTGTGTAGCTGTGTGATTCTTTGCAGGTGTGGTGAAGTCCATGCTACATTCACTCCTGGTGTGAATTATGTTGTATTGTAGGAAAATTGCTTTCTTCTACCATATCTACCTACTACCATAGTACAGTTTGCTTTCTTTTTGATTCTTTCTTTTGGATTCCAACTTCTGTCTTAGAAATAAAAAACTGTTGAATATATGAAGGTAACTCTAGACAATGGCAAGTCATAGAATCAAAGAATTGTTTAGGTTGTAAAAGCCCTCAAGGTCATTGAGTCCAACCATTAACCTAACACTGCCAAGTCCACTACTGAACCATGTCCCTAAGTGTCACATCTGCATGTCTTTTAAATACCTCCAGGGATGGTGACTCTACCACTTTCGTGGGAAGCCTGTTCCAATGCTTGACAACCCTTTTGGTGATGGAATTTTTCCTCATATCCAATCTAAATGTCCCCTGGCACAACTTGAGGCTATTTCCTCTTGTCCTATCGCTTGTTACTTGGGAGAAGAGACTGACACCCACCTCACTACAACCTTTCAGATAGTTGTAGAAGACATAAAGTTCCCCCTGAGCCTCCTCTTCTTCAGGCTAAACAACCCCAGTTCCCTCAACCACTCCTTATAAGGCTTGTTCTCTAGACCTTTCACCAGCTTCATTGCCTTTCTTTGGTGCTCTTCCAGCATCTCAAGGCAGATAATGCCCTGAGAAAAGCCCTGCAGAAGAGTCTGTCTCAGATGAGCTCGGGTGAGCTAAGCTTGGGAATTCATGCTACTTGCTGAATGTTTGGGAGCACCTTTCCCATATACTAAATAATAATTTGCCTCTTTCCTTTGTCTTGCAACTCTGAAAATACTATGTGGGCACCAAGTAAGGCATGGCTAAAGGCTTCTCATACTGAGTCAGGTCTTTTCTGACTTTAGGACTAGATGGTGTCTCCTGTAGCACAGAACCTCTGCTTAAAACATTTGTATTTAGAAGTTCCTAATTTGTTACAGACTCTTTTTGATGTTGTTCTCAGAGAATGAACCGTGGATGGTAGGCCTACTTTCTTCTATGTCTGTTTAGTTTTGGGTCTTTAACTTGGTGTGCATTAAAGACCATGGAAGATGGCTTCTACTTTTGCCGTTATTCATTACCAGTGCAATTGCTTGCAGATATTTCTTAAAGAACTTAAGATAGAGGGGAAAAAAAAATAAATCACAGGATGATTAACACAGCTTACTGGTCTACAAAACGTTGTCCTCACAGAGGTACCTGAATTTCAAAATCCCTCAAGGGACTTCTGGATATTCAGGTTCAACCTCAGTGCTTGAAGGAAGGTCAACTAAAACAGGCTGTTCATGGTTAAGTCCATTCGGGTTTTGAATATCTCCAAGGATAGAGGCTTCGGAGACTCTGTGCAGCCTGACCCAGTGTTTGATCATCATCAGAGCAAAATAGGTAAATAAATCTTATGCTTAAATGAAACTTCTATTTTGATTTGTGCACATAGCTGCTTGTCCTGTCACTGGGCATCACTGAACAGAGCCTCCTTCTTTACATCCTTTCTTCAGATATTTATATATATTGGTAAATGGTTCCAGCTCTCAGCTTTTCCTTTTGGGAGAGATGCTCCAGTCCCTTTGCCTTTATGGCCCTTCTCTGGAATCTCTTCAGTATGTCCCTACCTATCCTGCAGTGGGGAGCCCAGAACTGGGTCCAGCACTCCAAATGTGTCTCGCCAGTGCTGAGCAGAGTTGGGGAAGTATCACCTCCTTCAGCCTGTTGGCTATATTCCTCCTAATGCAGCCCATGGGGCTGTTGGCTGCCTTTGCCACATTGCTGGCTTATGTTGAACTTGGTGTCCTCCTGGATTCTCTGTCAAGACACCTTCCAGCTGGTCAGTCCTCATGCACTGGTGCATGGGGTTATTCTTCCCCAGATGGAGCACTTGGCATTTCCTTCTGTTGAACTAACTTCCTGAGGTTCTCGTCAGCCCATTTTTCTCAGCCTCACGAGGTCCCTCTGGCAGTAACCGCATGATGTATCAACCATTCCTCCATGTTTTGCATCATCTGGGAACTTGCTGAGGGTGCACTCTCTCCCATTATCAGACTCGTTTTCCAGAGAATACTTGGATGCTCTTGCATGTGTACATGAGTCTGCAGTAGCCAGATCTAGTCAGTTAGAAGTGAATGGCTTTGTTTTGTGCTAAAAGAATAAATATAGCATCTGCTAGTCTATTAAAAACACATTGAAAATTTACTAGAAAGTATCATCTCCTGCTTCCCCTCATGTATCTGAATTGAGAGTTTCAGAGTAGGCAGCAAGGAAGGTTTGTTTCAGGACTGTATACAGCTAGGGAAGACTCTAACCATACCATAAAACAGTGACTATAACTGCAGGAAGAACTGGTATCCAACTGAAGTAGTAACCAATATGGATCCTTTTTCTTAATTTCTAGTTTTAACTTCTCCCAAGGAGTTAATGTTTCAAAGTTCAAGTAGATTTAAATGGTAAATATTTAGCTGGTATTTCACAGTTTCTATGTAAGTATATAATTGTAAATGTTGGATTGGATGTGCTGGCAATCTGCACCCTGCAGTGGCTAAAATATTTCTGTTGTGCTCTTGGAGACTTGCTTGTAGGTGGTGCAAATAGAAATATTATTGATGTTAATGAGGGAGGTATGTAGCCACAGGAAGCATTTACCTTGTGAAAACAACCTATGCCGCAGATGACCAGCCAGTAATTCTGCTGTTGTTTGGTATCACTGACTTTCTTTTCCCCTCAAAATATATATATATATATATATTTTTTTTTTTTTTTTTTTTTTAAGAGTAAATCCTGTTTTTTGCTTTGAGGAAATAATTTTTTAATTTTTTCCAGTTTTGGTTTTTTTTTTTTTTTTTTTTAAATGATGATGGTTGGGTTTTTTCTTTCTATTAATCTGTTAAGGAGTGCTGATACTCCTTGGAAGTTTGTTCTCTGCCTCTGTAGTTGCAGTGCTTGGTACACGAGGTGTTGCTGGTAGTGGCAATTCCATCTAAATACCTTTCACATCATTAACGATTTGATTATCAGCTATTGCAGATGTTTCAAGTTCTGTGGCTTCTTCCTTGGAAAGAGTATTTTACACTTATCCTTCTCTTTTCTCACATGCCTTTCTTCTAGCTGCCTTAGCTGGAGAGCTATTTTGGGGCAGTCATTTCTATGAAGACCGCAGTCCACCCCTCCAACTCGTGTCACAGCTTGAGAGCAATTGAAGTGATATTCAAGAGGCACTGTTTCTTGGGTTTGCTTAACTTCTTAAAGGAATGTAAAAAGCAGTTAGTGAATCACTGAAAATACACTCCTCTCCTTCACCCCGCCCAACTACTAGTCTTAGCCATTTATTTTTTTACTTCTTTCTGGCCTCTTTAATATCCTTTCACTCCACAATCATCTCTCAAATCTGAGCATGTTAACTTAAGCAACTTTATGTGGGAGAATGATTCTCTAGGGCTGGCTGACGGATTAAGTGGCAGTACCTTGGTTGTGAAGCAACCTACGTTTGCACATTCTCCAGTCGTTTCCTGTTAAAACTTAAATCCTTGTTCTGTTGTGGCACCTTTAAAAAGCAGACCTCCTCCTTTACATCTTAATGTTATGAAAACCAGGCATACTGTATCCCAGAACCCCAAGGAATGTTTGATTGAAATAACAGATCAGAAAAGTCTCTTGCTAACATTCCTATGATTATAGGTTTACTCAAGTGACAGAAACACGGTGTCAGCTAGCTTTCTGCATACAGCCTAATTTTGATTGAAAAATCAACGTAGCTCTTAAAGGCTTCACTGTTGCAGTGTTTGTGAGGATAGATAACTTCTTAAAATGTAACAGTATTCATTGCCTTTCTTCTTTCTAGAATTATCTCATGTATTGCTGATTGCTTGGTCTGGTTTCTGCTGTGGAGCAGAATGTATTCCCTGGTAGTCGTTAACTGAGATTGAGTAGATTGAATGAGAGGAAATGAAAGTGACTCATTCTTAGGTGGTCACATGTAAACAAAAAGAGAACTTTGCTTTAGCCCCCTCCACTCTTCTGTGGTATTTATCACAGTTAAATTTTATCTTCGTATTTGGATTTCTTCTGTTACCAACATGAACCTGGTTTGACATACCACATATAGGTCTGAGACCATTGATGTGGGAAATGCAGGAAAAAGTCTTAAGAAGACAGTAAGAGAAAACACATCCATTGGTTCTGATTTTCACTTAAAATATGAAAAGTGAAGAACAGCAATTGTAGAAGTTAGTTTTAAAAAGGTGTATCAGATCAAGCAGTGAGCATGGTGTAGGAGGAAACAGCAGATACTTTGCTATCATTTTTCATGAGACCAAGTGGCTTGAATGCATAGTGTGAACACGTAAACCAGAAATTTAAACTCATTTAACAAATTTTGAATTTAACCCTCTGTGCTGATGAGAGTCAGTGTCCATTTGTCCTGATCTGTGTTAGAGGTGTCTGAATGAAAAAACTGATTGTGAAAGTCCTCCTCGTGTTGTTAATCACAAACTTTTCATTTACAGTGGAGCTTAGCAAATACGTAATGAGAGCCCCTGCGATGCAGAAGGCTGTTTGCAGTTCTAGTACATGTAAAGATGTACATGCCATAAGCTATAATGCAGTTAACTTCTCCCCCACTGTGTACAAAATGAACATCAGCTGCTTTAAACTTAGTTTAAAGCTTCCTGGAATTGTTCCAGGTTCTGATATGGAAGGTCTTTCTATTTTGCTGTTGATACTTATGTTTGTTCTCTCTCCCACCCTCTCCACCTTTTTCTTCCTTTGCAGGCAAAGGCAGCTCAAGCATCTCATCCGACGTGAGTTCAAGTACAGATCACACACCCACCAAAGCCCAGAAGAATGCAGCTACCAGTGAAGGTAGGCAGCTGGTACTCATTACCCAGGTCAGGCCCCACAGCATTATCCTAGTAATTTTCAGAAAAGGAACGCTGCCTCCTTGTTCCTTCTGTGTACGGTACCATCAGCATATAGAAATGAAAAAAGTTATTCTTCAGAAATTAAAGACCATTTCCATTCCTACCTGCTGTACCTTCTGATTTAAGCTTGTGACAAAGGATTTGAGATACTTCTGCAGAATGACAGTGTAGAGGGTTTTGAGTAATTTTGCATGTTACTTTTTTCAGCAAAAGCTTTTATACTGGCAATTTGATGCGATCAGATTTTGAGCTTATTTTTGAAGACTATACCTAATGGAAGCTTTTTGGCATACATTCTAGGTTAAATCTCAGCCTCTTATTTTCATGCTATGAACACCATGAAGTGCGAGTTGTTTGTGCCAGGTTTTCAGAAGAGTAGCTATGGACATGGAGACCTGACAAAGATTTAATTAGATCAGCACACGACACCTAAAATTACTGGACTATGTGATCATCCAGCACTAGATTTTTACTGTCTAGGGAAAGGAGATGGTCTTACATGTCAGTATTAATACAATGTTGTACTAATTGGCCTATGAACAGAGAAATGCTGATCCTTCCCTGCTGCCTTCTTATGTGTGAGTAGGTGTGCTCTATTAAATGAAAGTGTATTGGCTCTAGTTTTTACAAGAGTGTCTTCGAAGCCTGAGAGGAAATCATTAAACATCTATGTAGCTTAATGATGTAAGCTGAAAGGATTTTTTTTTTTTTTTTAAATGATAAATTTATGTGCCTTAGCTAGCATTTCTGCTCAACTCTGTCACAGTAAGTTGGCTGAACTTGGTAGTTACCAAACAATAATTCTGATTTCTTACACTTCTGTCATTACAAATTAAGTTAAAAGCTCCGATTACTCTGTCTGGCTTTATTTCTTGTGGTTAAAAGAAATCATAGACTTTGGATAGTTCTAGTTTGGCAAGTCTGACTATGACTGTAGAATCTGTACAGTAAAAGCAGCTCATGTAAGTAATAAATGACTATACAAATCACAAGAGTTAGGCATGCATAATCCCTTATCAAGAATGAAGATGAGGCACCTGCGAATCATGAGAGATACTGGTTTAGAATCTCTACTTTTTAGTTTAGGTGATAAATTTAACAATAAATAAATGTTTAATAAAGTTAGGGTGAATAGTAGACTTCATGTTTCTGTAAGCCTTAGATCTAAAAGCTTTAAAGTACCCAAAGAAGGTGAATTGCCAAGATGCAAAATAAATGTAGGAAACATATAAGAGCATTTTAACTTCTCTGTATGGCAGCTGGGGATGGGGTGGTGTGATGTTGGAAACCACAAAGGAATAGTGGAAACTCTGAAGTCAGTACTTAACAATTGCTTTAAATTTCTGTTTTACTTCAATCAGTACAGCATGAGTTTTTTCCTTTATTTTCAAATCAGATAATGTGAAGTAATCCTTTACTAATCTCTAAGATTTATGTTCTTAATCTAGCCCATTGTAGAGCCAGTGAATACTAATGTTGACCCTGAAATCTTCACCACTGGTTTGCAGCTGATTAATTCATTAGTGAGGGAGGCTTAAATGCAGGCTAGCAGATGCTGTAGTAAAGATGTGTTTTTATCAGTTCTTGTGCAGATTCAGAAAGAGTTCAGGGCAGTGGAGCTGTGTATTCTATACTTGGAGGCAATTTCAGATGTAAGCCTAGGGTTTTTTTAATGTCCCATAGGAAAGTGTGATTTGACAAACACTTTGACAACAGCTGAAGTAGCCTCTTCTTCAGCCTGTGCTACTCCTACTAAGTGTTTCTGCTGAGGAGCTACTAACATGGATCTGTTTAATATAAATTGTCTTAATGTGGATTGTAGGATAATCTGGCAGATACTTTGAGTGTTGTAACCAGGCAGCATATGAGTTGCATAAAGGCAAGTGAGAGCAGAGACATGGAAGTGGTGTTAGGGAAAAACAGGGACTGTTGAAGCCAGCGTTGTTACTGGAAGGCACATTTATCAACCAATGCATGTCTGGATTTTTTACTAATGCCGCCTCTTTTCCCCAAGTGCAGGAGACTTACGCTGTAGGAGGATTCAGCTGAACAGAAAGACTCATACCTTCTGCAAGACGAGTAGAGTTCTATGTTTCCAAGACTGAATGCTTTTATACTATTTGGTTATAAAGTAGTGTCTAGGGACCAGCTAAGTACAGGAGCCTGATTGTGTTTGATGCTGTACAAGCTGTGGTGGTTATGTCTTGTAATTGGGGTGTTTACATAACATTTTATAACTGTTAGTTAAATTCACCTTTATAGCACTCCATGCTCTAGTATTTGCTTGCCATGATACAGTAGTACCTGCCCACCACAGAGACTGGTAAGCGTATCTTGCTCTTCACCATGAGACTGGTTTACTGCAGGGACAGAATGCTCCAATTCTGCTCTTTGCTTTAGCTGTGTATTGTAAATCCATAGCATTGTATGCTGTTCTATGAATGAGCCACATGTGTGCGGCAATAAGTATGTGTCCTAGGTATGGAGTGGGAAGGTCTATGAAACATTGCAGGTGAACTCTTCTTCACCTTCACTGGCATGTGAAATGATCTTAATTGAACAAGTTGCAGACAGCTTCTTTGCATCTCTTGAATTTCTAGTGGCAGCTGAATTCCTGAGTGCCCAGTTCTATGAAGAGCATAGAATTTTTGTTCGAGGAAGAAGGCCTTTCGCGGCTCCTGCTTTCCAGCTTTGCAAACAGACTAATTCTTTCCAGTTCTGCACAGCATGTCTTCTGTTTCTGTAAGACAGTTGACACAACACTTGTTGAAGTTGAATCAATGAAGTGCCTTGAAACAACTAGAAAGGAAATCTGTGGGACTGATTGATACAAGCTCTGGGGTACTCTACAGCAGAGAAGCAGTTGTGTGAAGTGCTTCTTAGGCAGGTATGGATTCCCAGGGGCTGAAAAAAGATGTCAAGCAGGACTCCTGCTTGAAAGAACAAACCATCTCAAGAAGTATCTGACAGCAGGTGTTATCTTGCCATCGGTTTGAACAATTAAATGAAACACTCTTCATCTTGTCTACTGCAACCATTATGTTTGTCATGTTTCAATGCTGTGATGTTTCTCTATAGGATGGATTCAAGAAATGAGTAACAAGCTACTTGAAATGGCTTATGTGGTGTTTCAGTCCTAGGTATGATGTTAAGGCAAAATCAGTTAAATCTCTTGATGGAAATGAGAGATGCAGTTATGGCCAAAATATGGTACCCTTCCTCACACTGTGGATTCTGAGCATTTGTAGGGTTGTGAAAGGAGATTTTATGTTTCAAAGAGACAAAATGCTTGCCACGCTATTAAATGTGCCCAGGTGAACTGCACATTGTCTGCGAGTGAACAGACAATTTGCATTAGTATCCTTAGCCAAATAATAACGCAGACATAGCTAGCAGACCTCGCAACTTCCTCAATTCAAATTTGAGATACCAGTGATGCGCTTAAGAGGGATGCAGAGGTGAGGCCATACTGGTGCAGAAACTGGAGTCCAGTCACTCTCATTGTGGCTTTCTGCACTTTCTGTACTTCAGTGAAGGACAGGTGGCAAAAAATAGATGCCTGGTCCTCTCTCTAAATCAGAGGATGCCGTAGGGACTGTTTGTTTAGCTACAGCTTGGCTCAGAAGGAAGCATGGTAGACTGTGAGTGTGCATGCATACTCTACTGTGATTCCTTTTCTGAGAATACAATTTTCTTTATCTTTGAATATACACTGCCATTTAACTTTTCCAGTCTCAGACATTGTCTGCAGTTCTTTGCCCATCAATCAATTACAGTTAGAAACTTGAGAATACATGAGTTTTTGCTACCCCCGTTGCTTTTCTGGCAAATGGAAGACTAAATGGATTTTTGTGGGCCATTTAAATGCAATTTGCTAGACACAGTCTCAGCTGGAATATTATTGTGTAAAACTTGATTTAAAAGATTAGACTGAATGTTTTTGTAGGGGCTTACTTTGATCAGGGAGCTTTCTTCTAACACTTACCTGCAGAGTGTGGAATGTTCTGTCCAGGCTGGATGCTTCATATTAACTTGACTGTTTTTCAAATAAAAAATCAATACTGTTTGCACTTCATGTATATGGCTCTTAAACAGTAATCCAGAGGCAACTTTAAACAGAAGGCTTGTGTATGAGCTCCATGTATGAGTTCCAATTTATTTCTCAGTTTCTATAAAATCAAATTGAAGGATTAGGCCTGAAGCAAAACACTGTTTTAGCAGAGGGACTCAATGCTGAAATACCTCTGAATATACGCTGTTAAATATTTTCATTTGGAATTTTGCTGAAATACAGTGAAGTCAGCTGCTGTATTCTGCAGAAATTAAAATTATATCTTCTTTTAGTGATGTTAACTTTTAGATACCTTCAGAAGGTAAGTATTTAACTTTTTTGTTTGCTTTACTTCTGCAGTAGTCTGAGAATTCTAGGCTGGCTTCCTCATATGATGTTCATGTACCATAATATACTTAAAAAAAGACTGTGTTTGAAAAACAGGCAAATTAAGAGAACCCAGCTTTCCACTCATTAGCACTGCAATGTATGTTTACTGTGGATATCAGACATATTTGTTTTGTCAGTACCTGTTTGTATTCTTCTCAACAGAAGAGGTGTTTCTTCTGAACTTCAGGTGTGTACTAGAAAGTTGTATTCTTCTTTCTTTTTTATTTGGGTTTTTTAGTGGTTCTGGTGGACTTGGCAGTGCTAATTTAACAGTTCAACTTGATGACCTTAATGGTCTTTTCCAGTCTAAACAGTTCTTTAATTCTGGAAGAAGCAGACTCTATAGCCTACCTGGAATAATTACGTTCATTAGGAACCATTCCCCTCATTAAATCATGTTTGGGGTAACTGTGAAAATGCAGCATTTTGCAAATATGTAATGCTTTAATTACTCATGTAAGAGTGTTACTTCATACCCTGTGCAAGATGATACCTGGCTAAGATTGATCAAGATGTGTTGCTGTGGTCCTCAGCATCCTTTTATAGTGGGTGTCTGCCAGTGAAGCTACTGAGCACTGCTCTGTGCTGTGGATCTTCTGCTGTCTGTTGTCTTCCCCTGGCACACGATAAGTTCCAGAGAAAAGGATGGCTATGAGTGAGGAACTAGCCTTCTATAGGCGCTGGTTTTCATTCTGGTGAAGTACTTGAAAAAGAGCAATCAAAAAAGACTCCCCCAAAAACAACCAACCAAAAAAGAAAAAACAAACACCCAAAGCCAATCCATGAAACACCAAACAAAACCCCAAAACAAACCAACACAATAAACCAAAAATAACTAAAACCAAGCAAACAAACCCACCAAAATCCAAAGAAATAACACCCTCTCCAACCCCCCAAAAACACCCCCCCCCCCCAAAAAAAAAATCCCTAAACCCTCCCTTCGCCCAAAAACCCAGATTTATTTGGGTTGTGTGCCTTTCATTTCACCTTAGAAATGAGGGAATACAGTACACACTATAGGATATTTTCAGGGTGGATGTAATTCTGTTAGTTTCTCTTAGCTACATGATCACGTTCTTTTAAAAGGCTTGGGGGTCTTTTGGTTCTCCGAATAATTCTTAATTTGCTCAATGAATTTAAGAGGAACGGTCCTTGTGTTGTGCACAATGATGGACATTACAAAAAATTTGGAAAGATGGAATGTGTCCTTTGCTACTGAATGCTTTTGGTATTTAAAATAGTTCCTGATAGAGAACCAGCTCAGAATGAGATTCAGGTGAGTGCAATCCTGATCTTATTTCAGAGGAAGATAAAAATCTTAGGGAACCAGTTTGCAAATAGGCAACCCTTCTGTTTATTATGGTTCACATAATAAGGTAGGTAGCTATGTTTAATATACTGGAGTTCCATTGAAGCTTTTGAGTAGTTTGTATATCCTCTCAGGACATTGAGCTCATTAACTGTTGCGGCAAAAGACCGTTGCGGCAAAAGACTGTTGCGGCAAAAGACTGTTGCGGCAAAAGACTGTTGCTGAAGAGATGCTGTTTTCCACTCAGTTTTTCTTGATGATCCTTTTGGCAGAAAAAGCTCTTTAGATCTTTTGATCCCTTCCTACACATGATACCTGCTAAGAGATCTTTTCCCACTTCAGTTCTTTAATATTTTTTCCTTTTTAGAAGCTTACTAATACAGTATCAGAAATGAAAATCTATATATGTTCTTTCTGGATATGTGCAAATATTATGCATTATTCCTAATTCTTTTGATGGCAGTTCTTTTGTGTTTATCTCCGTCCTCATGTCTTTTCAGTGTCTCTTAGTGGGAATTAGGGCTGTTGATTCTACTGTTGAAGTATTGTCTAAGCAGACTTTCTGTGCACCAAACCGTGTCTGAATTGGATATGAATGCCTGAATTTGCCCTTGCTTACTTGGAACTGGGCTGAGATTCAGTTGGCTTTGAGTGAACGTAGCTGTTTTGAGTTGGTAGTGAAACTGGAGACCAGGTGAGTTTCCCGGGGTTTTGTATTACACTTCTAGCAGTAGAGTTTTCTAAAAAAGTGAAATGTTGCATTACTGAATGTGCCAAAATAGAATCATTTGAAGCCAAAAAACTGGGGAAGAGTAAGGGGAGGTGGGGTGGTGGAGGCTTGACAGTTAATAAATCCAAAACTATAAACACTTTGGCAGAATAAACAGAGCTCACTATTTAAATTCCTTCAACCAACATATCTGGATCCGTATGCAAATATAATCACCTTGAGCAGTATGTGGAGGTACAAAGTAGTATAGAAGTTGTTCTCAGGCACTGTTTTTCTGTCTAATCACATCTTGTTACACTTTTGCTATCTAATAGGCAGTGTTCCTGCAAAGCTGTTCTGCTAATTATAACAATACCATTGCAATCAGCATTTAAATCAGAGTTCAAATAGAAGGCAAAAGTAGTTGGGACATTGGCAAGGTTAAAGCTGCAAATTGAAACCTTACGTTATTCTGGCTAATTTGTACCAAAATGCTATAGCCAAATGTTTAAAACTTGCCCAAACAATACTAGGAACAAATTGGAAAGGTACATAAAACTGCAGTCTTACTTGATCTGCTGCCTGAAATGTGAGACCTACCAGAGCAAATGCACTTACAATACAGTTAAACAGAAATGATCCAAACTTAAAAACCTGGAATTAGCTATTCCAAAGTAAGGTCTGATGCTTGGGAGGGGTGATTACAGTTTATTCAATTACCTGTAAATCTGATTTTAAGGAATCCAAGATCCCAAATGTAATTCTTTCTGTAAAATGCTGTACCAAACTACTTAAATATTGTTATCACAGGGAGTTTCTGACACAAAACTGTTCTGTCTGTTATTGCCTATGTCTATTTGAAGTAGTTTCCCTCTTGGAAAAGTGAAGAGTCATCTTGAAGTATCTGATGATTGCCCAACATTTGCTAATTTAAAAAACATCTTCTTGAGTGCTAGTCTGTCTCTTAAGAGTGCTTGAAGAACATATACAACCTGATAATGCATATTTAAATGTCATGTTTATCTCTTTTCCAGAATTTATGAACTGACACCAGCAAGTTCCTCCAGATTAATTCTAGTACTTGATCGAAATAATGAAATAAAATTGGAACAGCAAGTTTTTGCCTTTAGCTTGACAATCCCTGTTAAAATGCTGTAGTTTAAATTTATTGTCCAAAATATCCTGCCTTATTTTCCTTTATCATATCTTTTTATGTCAGCTTGTCAAGTGACTGTATAATTTTTAAGACTGATAACTGACAATAGAGCCAAAACAAGCAGCATGTCTGAGAAATATTTGCTTAGAGTTGCTGACTCATTCTGTTCTTCTCTTCTGGCTACTGTACCATACTGCCTGCTACTTGAAGCTTTTCTGAAGCTACTGAAGTTTGGCATCTCTGTGTTTCTGCTAGCATTTGTCAGATTTCCCTTGAGAAGTAGGTACTGAGATAGGTGGATGAAAATGGAAGTTCAGGAATGGATAACGGCAATTCTTACGTTCCTGTTAATTCTGACTGCTGGATCGTCATGGACTTAGGCAGCTAGAGTGTACTAGGCTGGAAGTCAAAAGTTATGAGTATAATCTGGTGATTAGCTGTGTACATATTCCTCTAGACTTGATCAGCCATGTATCAACGAGCATATATAACTTGTGGTGTGGTGTTGTGCCTGCTGTCCAGTAGCTGTCCATTGTGATATTTCATTTCGTATTTCAGGCTAGTTTTTGCAGAAGTGAATGTACGAGTGGAAAGAAGCTAGATGGCTTTACTGAATGACCGTAACCTGTCACACTGCTTGCAACAACATGGATATATCATAAATCGCCATTGTAAATTATTATCAGTCATGATAGTTAAATTTCAGTTTGTTCCAGTGCCTAATCTAATCTATGATGCTTTCGTTTTTCCCTGACATGAAGACCATTTTTATCTTGTATATCCAAGAGAGTGAAATTTTACAGCACTGTCAGGTATTCTCTGAAATTCAGGGAGTCTCTGAAAGACAAACATTAAGGTTAAGACAGCTCAAGGATGTGGCTGATAGGAACAAATTCCTCCAGCTGTGAAAGCTGTGATTTGCTTAATCTGAAGATACTTATGTGTTCATGTAGACATATGTAAACATGGAATTTTTTGTTTGTTTGTTTTTTGTTGGTTTTTGTTGGTTGGTTTTTTTTTTTTTTCCCCCTCCATCATATCCCTCTGGCAAGGTAAACATCTGTGAGCCTTGGTAGGTAGATACTTGGCACCCATTCAAGCAATAAAAACTTTGTGTGACACCTGAAATCTCAGAAACTATGCACTGTGGAGAGCAGCTATTTACCTCTCACAAGAAGGAACTTTTATAGTAGTTTTCCTTATGGAACAGAAACAAATGTGGTCTAAATTATAAAATCATAATTGGACTGTCTTCAGTGTGCTCTAACTTGGGAGACTATGTTTACTTGGCCCTTCTTTATTGTGGGCTGAGACAAACCATTAGCTTGAACTCTGCTTTCTGAAATCATCATGCTCTTTGACCCTTTTGCTTTTCTTTCACTTTTGAAACAAGGTTTTAGTAGCTTTTTGTAATCTGTGGCAAAATTACAGTCCAATCTGCTTTTAGCTGTAAGTGTATTTTCTCTTTGCTGTTCCAGTAGAGTTAACTTCCTCAAGTTTCTCTTAATGCCCTTGTAGCTCAGATTCAGTTGTACTACACGTTTTCTATCCAGCCTTGCATTTGTCGTTGGAAGGCTTTTGCAATGTTAAGCATATGAAAGTGATCTGTCTGGTTTTAATGGGAGATTATTGTGGATCTAGCTAAAATTCACAATACTCAGGTGTCAGTTGATGCTGTTAATTTGTCAGCCCATCTGACAGATATATTTTTGGAGAAAAAATTCTTGACGAACACTTGTTTTTCATTCTGCTGATGTGGTGTCAGATGAATGATGAATCTGCTTCTGTCCTTCATTATTTAGTAATGCTTCTGTCAGTGTTTAATTAATGAAGACAGACCTAGCTTTTAATGAAATCTGAATATTTTGCTGGACTATGCCAAAAACATCAACCCCAATGAAATCATATCTGAATCAAAATAACAGCACTACCATTCAGTCACCGGGTTCAGATTTTACCAATCATATTGAATAACTCTTTGGGATGAAGGAGAAGTGGTGTATTTTCAGCTTGATGTGTTAACACTTTCATACACTTTGGATTTTTTTAAATGATTTTTATTTAGAATGTGATTTTTTTTATACGGCCAAGAAAAGAAATTAACCCAAAATACACAGGAAACACCCTCACCTAATATTTTCTGTGTTACTGTGATGATACCTGTTTGTTTGTTTTAAAATATTGCTCAAGGAGAAGACTGTGAGGCTTCAAAAGTAAACATGAGATTCTGTCATGAGAAACTATTTGTCATGATTATTCACAGATGTCCATTTTTAATTAGTCAGCAGACAAATGCTGATTCAAACTGAAAAAGGCTCAACTGATGTAATGGACAGAGGCCTAAAGGGAGAAGCACAATTTGGTGATAAATAAATGTTCAAATTATTAATTTTATTATTCTTCATTGATGTTTTGACTCAGAACTTTAAGTGGTTCTGTGCTGCTTAAATTTTGCACCTGCTAATTTCATAGAAATTGGAACATAAATTATTAGAGCAACTCCTTGTTGATGTTTATCTTGAGGTTGTGACTAGAGTTCTAAAAAGTAGTTCACATATCGGTCCCAAAATGTTCTTTATTGTCCTGGATTAAATTATGCTTTTACTCTTGTCAAAATCCAGGAGTAAGCGTCACTTACTACTTTCAACTCTTAAATGAGGCCATATTTCTTCAAAGCTTTGAAAGAGTTGAGTCAATGTTTGAGGAGGTTGTGGAACCTTGCAGAAATATCCCATCAAGAAGTTTCATTAAAAACTATGTATTCGACTGCTTGAGCCGTTCTTAAAAGAACTCATTTGCACTGGAATAGGGCTCTGGCAGATTAAAGAATGCACCCATCTTCTTAAAAGCTGTTATTTGACTGGGATAACTCATTAAGAAGTTACTCCTTTGTTAGAGGGATATAGAAAAATAATATCCCCAGATCTAGTAATACCATTGCACAAAGCCTCTATGAAAAGGAAATAGCTGAAACTTGAGCAAAAATCTGAGGCATATTTGTCATCTCCTTCTAACCTTAGGACTAAGGTCATCTTTGGTGTGAAATGGCTGGCTGTCAGTGATACTGGTCTTCATTTATGTCCTAGCGCATTTCTCTATAGCAAGAAAAAGATCTGTATTTTAGGTGCTAAGGTGCTATTTGTGTGCCGGGGGTAGAGAGGGTGGTTAATTTATTTGCGTTTGCATTCATTTGCTTATGTTCAGGAAACTAAATTCAAGATTGGATGAGCTTCAACTCTTCCCATCTGTGCATGCATTGGAATTTTCAAGAAACTTGGCATGAGAGGGTACTCAACTGAAACATGTCTTCAGCCCTCACCTCTTTACGCACTGTATTGCAGTAGTTTGTGCTGTGTTTGTTTACTCATTAGAAAAGCTAGAAAGGTTTTGTTGCCTTGGTTGTTTCTTGAAAGTTAAACCAGTAACATCAATTCTGTTCTGATTTTGAGTATGTTTCATTACTAATGTTGTTCAAATATCAACTAATAGAATTTGTTCTCCTTGGACAGTAATCTTATTTTCAATTCTAACCCTGTTTTGTGGACACTCTTCTTGTGGTCTGTTAATGACTTGTTCAGCCCAGAATTAACCTTCTATGGGGCCTGGAAGTTTTTAGGCTTCTGTGCTGTTTTACTGGCATACTAGCTTAACTTCCTCATTTGTACATCATATCTGTATATTAATTTGATCCAAATGAAGACCACTCCTGTCCCCAGTTTGTCAGGGCATCCTACACGGAACTCTGAAAGTGTGACATGATGCCTTTGCTCACCAAGTCAGATGCATTTAGGATGATTCATCTTAATGCGGATGTATAGATTAGCTGAAGCTTTCGAAGCTTCACATGTACTGGTCAGCCATTGCTGTTTAACAACTGGAAGTAATGGAAAAAATCAGCATTTTCTCTTTTTCCTGGAGGAAAGAATTGGAGGCTGACAGAACAAGGCCAGGGAAAATCAGGTGTTTAACTGTATTTCACTGTCTTGTAAATGCTAATTGTCTTACATATCCAGAGTATGATAGTCTTCATATAGAAGTGTTCAAACCACGAATCACTTGATGGCAAAGGCTTAAAAGGAAAAAAAAAAATTAATTCGACACCCGTATTTATATATAGGTGTCGAAATGCATGGTCTTATTCTCAGTGTTTGAATGTTGAATGTTGCATCTTGGACCTGGGTGAAATATTGTATAGGAAATGTAAACACTGTTTTGTAATGGTAAATCTTCAGTTGAAAATAAAGCTTCTGTGCTGTATAATGCTAAGAAGGGAGATTTAGTTTTAGGTTTCATATGTAGGGGTAACATATGACTAAGCAGCAATTACAGACATTTAGGCAGAGGTAGGCCATTGCATTCCAGTGCTTGTGTCCCTTTACAGAAAGCTTCTGGTGGAAGCAAGAACATAATCTGGATAAACTTATATAGAGAACTAATAAAAGGAATCTTGCAAATTCTAGAAGACTAGTATAATAGCTTATGATGTTGGATAATTTTGAGTTTGTACTCACTGAAGAATCCTTGAAACAAGGTCTGTGTCAGGATGGTTGGATTGTTTTGTTCTGGGCAGTAATGGCCTTCTTCATGTACTGGTTGGAACTTATGATTGTAGGTCTATAGGTATGTACCACCGAACTCAGCTGAGCAAATGCATTTCAGTTATGAAGAATGGTATGAATGAGCTAAAAAGAAAGTTCTTGTGTTTATTTGGAATGCAATTGAAGCTGCTTTCTGTTGTGCATAGAACATTACTGGTTCAGTATTATAACCACAGAATCATTGTTTTATGATTACATATAATAGAATATTATATATACAGAATAGCATATTACACATGCTTTTAACTTCATGAAGGACAACTGACGGAACAAAAGTTGAGACTAAAATTTGTAATGTTTAACTGAAGTTTATGGTATAGTTTAGAGTTTAATTCCTACTTCTCTCACTGGAAGATCTTATAGAAAATACTTAATATTTTCTTTCTAGCATGGTGCTCAAACATTTAAAACAGCAAAATCCCTTTATTTCTATGTGCTCTCCTGTGGCAACAATATCTCTTTGCATGGCCCTGGTTTTACCATTGCTCTTGCAAGCTTTGCAAGATAGCAGTAACCAATATACTAGAAACTTGTTCGATGATAGAAAGGCCATGGCTTTAAAGACCTGTATGCCTGCCACTTCCTTCTCTTGTCATGATCAAAGCTTGTTTTCCTGGGCACTGTGTTCCCTCAGACACATGGATGGTATCAGACACACCACTCTCAAGATCAGCTCCTAGAAATGTCTTGCTATTGCTTGTTCCTACACCAGTCTTCCACTTTCTGAATGTAAGATGAAGCTGTCCTTACTGTCAGCTTGCTGTTTTCCTGAATATGCTGGCCAGGCTGAAATAATGCACATCATATTAGAGGCTGCTTGAGACCAAATTTTAGTTTATGTGTATTTATATATAGCTCAAGCTGCAAACCTCCAAAGCAAACACAGAGAGGAAATAAAAATTAAATTAGTCCTCTCCAAGGATGTGTTAAAGTATGGCTGCACTGAGGTTTACAAGTTGAGGGTGAGAGGGACCATTGGTTGTGCGAGAGTCAGAAGCCACTGGTATGCATAACCCTTTTCTATTGCATTGCTTGTCTGGGCTGGAGTTGCTTAGCATGAAGACCTTAAGGTTTTTTTAATGATTCCTAGACAAATGATTTTGCAAACTCATGGTTAACTATGTAACCGTAGGGCATTCTTGGCAGTTTGCATGCTCAGGATTAGAGGCAAATGAGTCACCAGTTTCTCTGGCCTTCAGAGCTGTGCATTTGCTTCACGTGATGTAGTCCAAGCATCTCAGCTGAGACTGCCCACAGTTCTGGAGTCTTCACTTTTGGACATGGTATAAGATTAGGTTGGAGACCTACTTTTGGTTGTTCTTGGTTGAGAGGACTATTTTGGGGACAGTGCTTAGCTCTGTTGTATTGCTGCTTTCCTTCTTAATGCTGGCCTTGGGCTGGCCAGCAGGAGAAATCCATGTCTCCTGACAGCTCTTTCTCAGCTGGCATGAGGGGTGGAGGTGTGAAGTAGTGGCTGATGGCTTTCTTGAAACACCTAATGGCTATACCTAGTCCATTTTTATGTGGAAAAATTGGATGTGAGTACTGCCTGCAGGAGATGAAAATTAAATGAATTGCATGGCAGAAGCTTGTGCAATTGCAACATAAACCTGAATACTATTTCATCCAGATTTTTCTCTCTCTTTCTTTTTTTCTTGGTTTTGTTGTTGTTTTTTTTTTTTTTTCCCTGAAGTTATAGGCTTTGGATTTTGATAATCTCCCCTGAAATGATATCCCATATTCTATAGTTATTCAGAAAAAATGTTTCAACAAGTAATGGCAGTCATAAAGTTATTAATATACTTCCACCAGTAGAAAAAAAGGCTTGATTGCTGAAGTGACAATTATGACTATTCTTCACCAAATATTGTGCATAGGAAGAATGAAATAAAACCTTGCCTGTTTTTTCCATGAGATTAAAAGGACTTCAGGATTGTAAAGCTAATACAGAATGTCATCAGTGATCGGCATGTTTTACCTGCTGCTTGCTTTGAAGTTTATTAAATTACTAGGACCAGTTAAACTGTTGTCTTACGTAATTTGAATGTCTGGTTAAATTGTTTTGAGAAGTAAAGCTGTAACTGAGTAGCTTAATCTTGAGTTGGTCTGGGGGAAAAACTTTGAAAATGAACACACCTGAAGTAAATGAGTTCAGGGGTTGAAAATGTGCCCTGTTTATCCTGCTAATACAGAGGAAAGCATCTGCTTGCAGTCTTGCAATATTATCTGTTACTGAGACTTTGCTACTACTCTCTGTTGCTCAAGATGAGACTTGCAGAGAACAGTAAAGCTTTCCCAGAAGAGCTGTGGTGGGAAGTTACCTATGTGTTGTTCTGCTGCAAATTATCTGTCCCATCTTTTGTAAATTTAATCTTTGTACAGGTCCTGTGTGACTAATTTCTACTGATAGGCAAACAATTTTCCATGGCTTCCCTGCTAAATATGTCTACTTAAGTTACTGGTGAAACTCGGATGTCATTAATCAAGCACATAGTGTAGACCTAGAAGGGAGAGCATAAGAATTATTGTCTGTACTTCTTGATGACTGTACAAGGACTGACTGCTTGCCAAAATGGTTAGCAGAGTTGAAGTACTGTATTGTGAATATCAACTTTTTGATCTGCAGACCTCAATTTTTCCATGGAGTAGAGTCCAATTGTGAATTCAAGCTTGCTGACAATAGGCTTCCTTTTTTTAATCATTGATAGTAAAAGTTCTGAACTGTCAGTTAGAAACCTCTGATGTAATGAGGTCTCTGTAGAAAAAGGAGCTGTTCTGGGGAGAATAAAGGAACTTGCATGTCTTGGAACCTGTCCCTTGAAGCTGCCATTTATCATTTCAGACCATTTCCTCACCCACAAATGAAGTAGGGCACCTATCTGCCATCAAAGGCAAACCTTAACAAGATGTAAAAAGGTGGGGGTGTTCTTGTTTAAATGGTGAATGTTAAGTTATAATCTTAATGACTCATTTAGCTATACCTTTTGTCCTATATGTAACAAACTTATTGCTAGTTTGAATAAATAGGCATTAAGTATCCATCAGTTTGGTACTTGATGACTCTGAATCAAGTTAAGGCTTTGACTTAAACTGGATGATGTATCAAAAGCTTGGAGCAAAAGGCTGACATAGAGCATGTGCTCTACTTGCTGGTTAGCTGTGGAGCACAGCAGAAAATAGAGTAGGAAGGGTGCCATACATTTTGTAGTTGTACTTAAAAATGCTTAACCAATTTGGCAAAGTTGCTTTGGGAATTACATGATCATAAGAATACAGTTTCTTCCTTAAAGGTCTGTAAACTACACCATTAAAATTATTGCAAGATATATTCACTAAGGGAGAAAACTTTTAAGATTAAAAATGTCATGCCAATGGTCAATGCTTTTTTCACTGCTTTTGTATTCTTGCTCTTGCCACATTGTTGATATGAGTGTCTGCCAAACTCGACTGGTTTGTAGAAGTCAAATGCAAGCCCTAGTAGAAAGGAATCGTGTAATTTTTAGGTAGGTTATTTTTCATAATCCGTTAACTTAATTAGAAAGGATCAAAATGTGGTTGTGGTTTACTGAAATGTCAGAGAATAAAATAGAAGCTGAATTTCATCAAAGTTAAATTCTAAAGTAGAATAAGGAGTTTGCTTTGATTCTCCACACACCCCCACACCACACACCCCACCCCCCCCCCCCCCAAGTTAAATGAATTGCAGTGGTTAGGCAATTAATATTCAATTTATTTTTTTTTTTCTCTAAGCTGTTAAAGTTTTTCTGCAATTGCAAAGCTCTTCTGATATAAATAGATACCCAAGCATGCGTATTTGGTAATTGCTTCCTAGTAATATCTCACGCAAGTGAAGCAAGCATTGGTATTGTAAGAAAGAAGCTTCCCTTGAAACACGGTGTAAAATAAAGTATAGCTTTTTAATCACTGTAGCTTTTGCTTGAAACACAGAGTAATTTTTTATTCCCATTAGAGGATGTATGCTGGATATGATATGTATTTATAGCACACAAATATTTATAGCCATTTTATTAATATATAAATAAAAATGTACATGAATGGAAGCTCTTCAGTCTTACAAAAAATGCTAGCGTCTGTTTTTATAGATAAAAGCCCTTTTATAAGGTCTTTTAGATGGTTGCAGAAAAACCCTTGAACTATAGAAAATAAGCATATTTCCCTTTTCCCTTAACTGAAAATCATTCAGATATAAATTTTGCATGATGACTTTTTCACAAAAATAGGTTTTCATATTTAGCTAACGTCATCTTATGTCAAGTAGCATGGCTTGAAAAATAGTCTTTTGAGTTTGGTTTTTTTCTTCACCTACCTTCCACATTCGTCCTGCATGCATAAAACTACAGTGAGAAAATTGTTAACAGTATTGAACTGCATTTTTTTTCCCCCTTCTTTTTCTCCCTGTCTTATTTTAGAGGCCAACTTACTGCTCCATCTAGGTAGACTTGATAAATGGAATTGTTCCAAGTCTTGTGTGTGAAAACAAGGCAAGGATAGACTAGAGAGCTGAACATCCGCCAAAACAAACTTGAGTAAAATAGCTTAGTTCCTCTGGTGCTGCACTTTCTAACACCATGGGGCTTTTTAAAGGTATTTCCGTTCTCAGATATATGTGGTCCATCGGGTGTTGCGAGAGGCAAGCACCTTTGTAATGAATGAAGTTTGTGTCCTGAAGCACTTAGGTGGGTTTTCAGTCATCTTGGTAAGGAAGAAGGGACTGAGCTAGGCCAGCCATACTGTTTGATACCATGGAAGCTGGAGCTATTTAAAGTAAAAACTGCTATTATGTATATAGGTGGCAACAAGTACTACAAGGTCTTAAGAAAGCAAGCTAATGTAAATGAAGTTTTCTGAGTTCTTTCACTTTGGCATTTCAAATGCCTCCCTTCAGCTTGCAATGCACTAAAGTACAATATGCAAGCTTCTTTCTAGATAGAATCCTAAGTACTTTGCATTTTAAGCTGTGTGTTTACTTTTAAGAAGCGTCTTCGTAGTAGATTTGAGGGTTTATGAGTGTGTTTCATTAGAAGTGTAATGTTTAGAGTAAGTTTAAGGGAAAACAAGAATGAATAGAAATCCAGAAAACCTGAAATGTAATGGAGATTACTGAAAGATCTGTATTTCCTTAGTCCAAGATAAGGCTGGAAAGGGAAGATGAAATAAGTGTCTTTGAATACAGAAAAACATTACTGCACAGGAGAAAGGCTTAAGACCTTATCTACACTTGCTATGGATGAGAGAATTAGATTTTAATATTAGATCAAACTTTCCTATGTACATTGAACTAGGCTGTGGTAAGTTCTAGTGTCTCTGTGGACATATGAAGGAAAGATTGACCTAGATATCTGTAGGATTCATACTAAATAAAAACTAACACTGTTGTGAAATAGAAGAGCTCAAGATGGAAAGGGACTTTTGCTGACCTTTTGCGGCTTCTACCCCTTGTCTGCTCTCATGTTGGACTTGTTCGCAAACAAACTTTTTCCTTATGATAGTGCTGGTTTCAACCTGTAAATTGGAAATGGATTGTCATTTATGAACCAAGAGTGTATTCACACTGTGGACAGACTCTGCCTGCCTATGTGAAATGTAACATCCTTCCAGCTTTACTACAAAATTCTGGATTTTCCATTTACAGAATACTAGCTTAAAGAAAATAGGGATTTGAATTGCCTCACAGGCTGGAAAAGCATCACTGACAATGTAACTGCCAAAGTAGTTCTTTTGGAAATGGCCAAGAGGTTTCGTAAAGGGTATTCAGGAAGCCTTTACTATTTCTGATCTACCTGTTGTTGAATCAACTTTTACAGGCATTAAAACTGTAGTAAAATCTAGCAGAAGGGCACATGGAGGTAAAAATCATTTGACTTTTTTTGTCGTAGAAACACGTGAGGTAAAACAGAACTTAGACATTCTCCTGGGCATGAGAAGAAGTGAAATATGCAAAAACGTGTTTAGAAGTTAATTGAAAGCATGATATGTAGTAAATTAATAAATTGTTTTGCTAGAGCAAATACATGTAAATAAAAGGGATCACTATTTGCTATAGATGTAAACATCAGGAGGTAACCTGTTATAGTCTCCACTTCAAGTAATAAAATGTGCTTAGTTGCTGTACCAATGCTTGTTGGTTCTGACTAAAACAGAGTATGTCTTGGGAGATTAACCTTATTATGAAGTTTGATAAAGTTACAGCTTACTTCCAAATTCTGGATGTTGAATGTCATATTTTCTTTCTCTATTACATTAAAGTCCTTCTTTAAACATTAGGATGAGAGGATAACTGGTTTAGGAAGGGACAACAGGAGATTGCCTATAGTTTCTTCCTGTACAATTATCCTGGCTTTTTTTTTTTTTTTTATTTTTTATGATGATTGCTATCTTGTAGTTTTTTTCAAAACATCTCAGTTTCCTTAGCGAACTGATAAGACTGTAGGCTTAGACTATTTTCTAGATGTGGAATCTCTCTCCTACTCCCTTCTTCAGCTTGTACATAACATGCATATGTGCAGGTTCACACTGATGCTATATGCAAGTGACACTGCGCATGAATACCAGGATGAGCTGAAATTTTCTTTTCTGAAATTGAAATCAGTCATCACTTCAGGGTATGAATAGTAAATACGAAGAATTCATGAAGGTAAATAGAACAAGCTTACTTTGAAGAAAATAAAAACCATGAAATGTTCTTCAGTATTTCAATCTAGAGAAATGTTTAACAATTTATGTAAGATTACTGCTTGAAAAAGTATAGCCCTGTTGTCTAATTTTGAAACCGCAAGGCCTGATAGAAATCAAGAAGAAGTTTGGTATGAAAAAGTAAAAAGCTTAAGTTAAACTTTATTTTCTTATGGAAAGCACTAAGTATTTCTTGAAATATTTCAGGTACAAAATTATATAATGCTGTTCAAAATAAAAAAAAGCATTTTTAAATATGGGGTGATCTTTTAACAGATCAACTATTTGTGTGTGAAGGTTAATTGGGAAAAATATCTTGTAATCATACTGTGATGTTTACTGGAGTTTCTCTGTTTATTTCTCTAGCTGTGGAATACAGAGTCCCTGGCTTGAATTAGTGTAGTGTTTGTCAGAAGCACATATCCTTGGGGTGTCTGATCCAAATTATGGAACGTTCAGTTTGGGTCTGTTTAATGAGCCTTGTTAGAGCTTAGCCTTTAAAACCTTAGGTGTAATCATGAACATGATCTAGGATCATTTGCAGAGGTACTAAAGCTGATCAAGAAACTGCTTCCCAATTCCCCAGTGTCATCCCTCTACTGCTTGCTCAGATGCTGTGGTTTGGACTGAGAAACTGGAGAAAGAAAATAAGCAAGGGCGAACAACTTGTGAAGAACAAAGCCCAAAATCCCACATTCCCCACATTCACTTCCCAAGCCTCCTAACCCAAGGGTCAGATACTGGATGAGGAAGTGTTTGTGTTTTACAGCCACCTGTGAAACGGAAGCTGGACAGCTATCTGAAGGGGGAAGGAAGATAAGAATAAAAGTCTGAATAGTAAGAGTCCCTGCCTTGTCAGGAAGAGTGTGGGACAGGATAGGAAACCTCCAAAATAGATGGCTACTTGATGTCTTCTATTTGTAAATGCCTATGAAACCCATTGGCCACCTCTCATTCCAGTCTTCTGCCCTCCACTGTGATATATGACAAGTGCTGTATTTTAATTGTCTGTTTGCTTGAATAGCAGAGGTCTGTGTAGTGGACAAGAAGGTGATGAACAGTCATTGAAACAATGAGGTTTCAAAGAAAGACCACAATGTAAAATTTTATTTCAAGGTGGATTTTTTATATAAACTTACAAGTGGTACACTACGTAAATTCAAATAGCAGTCGCAGCTTATCATAAGATCCCCTGTCCAGCTGAGGAGGGGAGTGATAGAACAGCTTTGGTGGGCACCTGGCATCCAGCCAGGTTCACCCCACCACAGATATATCAAGAAAGCTTTCGGATGGGTTTCATGTAAAACTCTTCATTTGTTGAAGAGTTCATGCGGTTGCAGTGATGGCCTGTCTAACAACTAAGTCATTTTGGTATTAAGTGTCCTACGTTTTAACTTTTAAGTTTTACCTTACATGCAAGAATATGTGAAACCACATTCCATGTATGCTGGCCCACAGTTTTAAGGACTTTTTGGGGGGATATCCTGGCTTCTGGTATTGGACGCTGATCATAACAATAGCAAACTCCTATTGTGGATTTAGCTGTGAATAAACCAGCCTATTAATAATCTCATCACACAGTTCTTTGGGCAGCGTGCCTTGTGCATGTCATGTGTGCATTTCTTTGTTGAATGAAGAGTGAAAAGCCAGTATTTTGTCTTGTAAATGACTACTGTATAGTATAGTTTCACACAGCAGAAAAGAAGAAAACCTGATAGGGCTCTGATGTTTACTTTCCAACTTCAGAGTGCTTGACTTTACAACCTTACTAGTATTTTTAAATGCAAAAAAAAAAAAAAAAAAAAAGGATGATTCCAGTATTGCTCAGTCCAGTTAAGTAGGTAACTGAATGGAAGAGTTAACTGCAGACTTCTGGCATCTAGATTCAGCTCCCAGTTTTGCTTCACACCAATTCATGTTGCCTGATTTCTGCCTCTTCCCAGATTTCATATATAAGCCTATAACCCGGATGGTTATAGGCTTCTATATTTGAACTAACTCTTAACATACTTTTAAAATATATATGTATTCTTGCGTTTCTTAAATGTCTTTTTTTTTTTTTTTTTTTTTGCTAACTGAACCTCTGTGTCTACCATAATTCGTATGAGTTCCTATGACCATCAGATGTTAGTGTGTGTGAATTTGTTCTGCCATTGTGAACGAATGGGAGAAACAAAGCGTATCTCTCAGCTTCACAGCCATCTTCCAGTTAGGTCTGATTTCCATAAACCTAGATCCCATTTGCTGTGACCTCTCTAGGTAAGAGAAAGGCAATTGGTTTGCAGTTTGCCTTACTACTGAACTGAGGCCAAATAGTGACTAATGAACATAGCAGATGTTTCTACTTTTGAAGGCTTTTTTTGGAAAGAACTTTATTAACCAATTAATCCTTCCTCCCAGGAGATAACAGGACAGCACTCTAGCTGAGATCTGACAATTCATTACATAAGAGAAGAAAATATTAATGTTGACCCTTGCTATGTTGACAGTAGGATTTGAATCTAACCTTCTACTCTTTTTGCTCAGAAAAACACATCCAAGTAGAGTTTTCTTCAAATCTTTCAGCTACTGTGCTACATTGTGATGCTGGCCACATTTTTAGCAATTTAGAATACAATGAACCAGATTTTGTGTGCAAATCCAGGGTGGCTTCATTGACTTATAGTGTTATTCCAGATATTTATTCATCTTACTGTGAGATTGTAATCTGACCTCTGGTTTTGATGAACAAACACCCCATGTTTGATTTGGTTTGCCATTGGGATAAGAGGGCTGTGGAGCTGAAAGGTTATAGCAAGTTCTTTCTCCATCTTTGTTGATGAGCTCTCAAAGGCATTCATCTGTAGTTAATTATGCTAAGAATGAGGGAGGATGGCTGGCTTGAAGGTTTTTACCAGAAAGTGCAAGGAACTCTTTGCAGGCAACCTCATGTCTAAAGTTCCTTGTGCTTCAGTGGATGTTCTCCTACCTTCTCTTCCTGGCAGGAAGGTAAAGGTAGCAGCTGTGAGGACCTCTATGTTGGATAGCCAGCAAACAGGAGGTGGTTGTAGTTGCTTTAGTCATTTTTAGTTGTAGTGTGAGTTATGCAAAAAGATAATGAAAAAAGAATACAAGCATGGAGATATCTTCATAGTCTTTGTTCTTTGCAGCTCTTCCCCAGGGACTCCCTCTCTGGGTGAAAGGAAGCTCCACTCCTTGGTACCTTGTCCTGCTGAGCACAGGGGAGTGAGTGTCAGCTTCCACAGACAGAACCGGGTTTTGCGTGGCTTCTCTCCCTCCCTTTCTCTCTGCAACCATTCCCTGAAAGCCCAGTACCCAGCTCTTACTGCAGACACTTCAGTTCCCTCATCCTGCACCCAAGAGTTCAGGTTTCAAAGATATTTTGAGGACCTCATGCAGGTGGTCTGTGTGACAAGAACTTATGACCTTGAAAATTGGTTTCCTTTGATCACACTCTGTTCCATTGTTCAGGAAATATGCTTAACTATAAGCGATGAAGTCAAGAATGATGTAATCGTCATGGAGCCATTAATCAGTACAGTCACTGTGCTTTTCCAGGTGGAAAATTGTAACAACAGTTAGTTATGCTCACATCTGCATAGAATATGTACAATAAATTATACACAAAATCAAACATCTTTTAGGTGAGCAGCGTTACTTAGGGCATGCTTCCAGAAATCAGAAGAACCAAACCCACGTGATAAGCAGGTAGTTGCATCATTTCTACTGATTGCTTGCAGATTTCTGCTAAGGCAAAAGACTAGAGCAATGTGGGTTCACCAACCAGTTTGTTACCTTGAGCCACTCAGTTAATATGAGAACAGCCTCCTTAAAAAGCTTTTTTCTGTCCATGTGTACATCACAATCTCTCTAGCTTATTCATTTCACCTGTAAGATCCAGCAGAAGTTGAATTTAAAGGTCACTAACTTTCCAGTGCTGATTTCTCAGTTTCAGCAAATCCCATGCTGAGATGAGTGTAGGTATTAAATACAAGTGTGAGCTGTGCTTAAATTTCTTTTGAACATCAAATTTTAAACATTAGGCCGACACTTTTAGAGAGCAATTTTAGGCCAAATAGAGACTGTTCTTGATGTTCAGATAAATTGGATTTAGTCCATGCAATCTATCCATATCTCAGTGAAGCAGTGTAGATTTCAAGTCAATTGGAAAAAGCACTAGAGCACTTAAACTTAATTTCTAAGCAGCAAAATTGCTTTGCTTTTGTAACTGGACATGTGTTCTCTTGGAGTAACACCCATGTAATCATTGGTGTGCTGACTGTTCCTGTACACAGTGTAGGCTAGAGTCCTTCCTAGCTGAAAATTAGGAGTTTCCAGTGTTCATTGTGGCTCTACCATGCAACATAGAAGCTTCTTAAAGAGCTGTGTTCATATGTGGAATGCTCAGGCTTTTGGAAAGGCAGAGACAGTCCTTTTGGTCTTCTCTTCTGTGGCAGGATGTTCTGGCTCTGAGCTGGAGATGGGAAGAACAGAACCAGACCTGGCAAAAACTCAGCCTGATGTTTGTCTGTGGTCATGGTAAGCAGAGGCTGTTTCAGTTTAATACCCTGTGTGCCAGGAGGGTGCATGCAATTGGACAGTATCTAAAAATGGGATTTCTCCCCCGCCTCATTTTTAAGCTTGCTTTGTTCCAGAACATGGTGGCTGCTTATAGGTGGTCTAATAATAAGATTTAACTGTTTTACTTTCTTGTTGCTCATACATTGGACTGAGTTTTTGTAAAAGGGCGTTAAACTGTGATTCCAAGCACCTCGGGTCTGATCTGGGCTTTATTTTATGAACTGGTATATGTATGGGTCACATAGTGATAACTTACTGTTTTGAGCTGCTGCTGTTCTTGTGTGGCTTTGGTTTGTTCTTGTGACTTAAGGTGGGAAGGAAGGTCTTAAGTGTCTATATTAATATTTTACTTGTTGCGTTAGATGTTTTCATGAGTTTGTAAGTGTACTGGAAGGCAAGAAGAAGCTTAAAGATGAGTTCTGAAGTTGTTTAGCTGAACTTGGAATATCTTTCTTGGAGCAAGACAGAGAAGGAAAGAATAGTGGAAAAAAAGGCAGCAACCGAAGGGGGGAAAAAGCTGGATGGGTTTTACAACCATAAATGGTAAAAGTAACCTTGCTCCACTGCCAGCAAACAGAACGATGGAATAAGGTTTTGATTTACAGGAACAGCTCAGCAAGGGCCTTGTAGAGTGCTTCATGCCTGCTATAAAAATGTGATTAGCTATAAAATGGGAGAGATTTAACAAGAGAATTTAAGCATCGGCAACAGCACTGTTTCACGCAGAATGTGGATGCCTGCTTTTAGAGTTCTGGGAACACAAGCTAGTTTGGAAAACATGAAGTTTTCCAAGAGATAATATGGATTATTTTTACTTATTACCTGAACATGTTAAATTCTGGTTCTTTGTCCATCTGTCATGAGGTCTCTCAAACTAACCAAGATTTATCTTTGTAATTATTTCTTTAGATAATTGTCTTCCAGTAGCTAGACTTACAATAAGCTGCTTGAGGATAGCAGCAATAAGCTGCATAGAGGTAGGCGTGACATGCTTTCCCTTAATTTCCAGTATTCTGTCTTGTTGCTATATAGCCTCTATGATCTCTCTCTACCTGTATGTTGCAGCTTTATTCAAGAAGGTAAATTAGTCAGCTTTAAGCTCATGTGGTCAGCTGACCAGTAAAACTTCATAGCTGCAGGCAGTAAAAGCTGTTCCCCACTAGGCTGTTCCCCAGTCTCCAGCCCTGGGGTGAGGGAAGCTCAAAGCTCAGACGGAAAGCTCATGAGCAAATGACTTATCACCAAATGTGTCAAGTAGCGTTTAGGGGGTGGAAGAAGGGAAACAGGAGCATTTTTGGATGCCCAGTGTCACTCGCCGTGAGGACTCTACTGGAGGGAAGAGGAAGAGAGGAAACGAGAATTTCTTTCTGCAAAGTGAAGCATCAAGTTGACTGAAGAATTAGCTGTCCTGTGAAAATCTAAGGCCACACCTTTCCTTTAAAGGGCTCACTTTTAGTCAATGGAAGAAGAAGGGGGGACTCAGTTGCATACCACTGTATGACTTAAACTGAAACAGAATGCTGAGATTATCACTCTTAATTAAGCCATGCTAAGCCTTCTTCACTTCTTTTAATTGCATCTCCATAATCTTTCAGATCAGAAACTAGTAGTATAAGAATAAACACATCCCTGAAAATGTGCAAGAAAGCAGGATTAAATTATTAATGCAAATTATTTAAATTGTGAAGCAACTCAAAGATCGTAGGACACCACTGTGTATAATGGAATGTATAAATTAGTGTATATCTTAAGATATTATTTTTGTTTCTTTTCAAGCCAAATGGAAGCTTTTTTTAACCTCTAATGAAGAACAAAACATATTTTTGTCTTAGATGTTCATATGTTTTGTCTGGTGACTGTTGATGTAAACACCATGTCTTCATAGAAACTTGAAAGACATGATTTGAAGTTTCATTTTTGTATTTGGAGCTATCAGAATTACACAGCTGAACTATTGGAATTAATCTGGCATGCATAAATTCACAATAGCAATATGCTTTTTATGTGTGTATAAGAGAATGCTAATAAATACACCAATTTATACTTAATCATACAATTTGTGTAACTATTGATATGGGTCTGCCAGTATTTCAACTGATTCAAGGTTTTAAAACTCTGCACAGTGGTAAAACTGTGTTCCAAACTATCTGGAGGACATCATACTCAAGAGATCAGGGATAAATGCCCAGTACTACTTTTTCTTTTTTTTTTTTTTTTTTTTTTTTTAGCATGCAAGGTATTAAAAAAAAAAAAAAATCAGAGATCCTGAATGTGATATTACACAGTCTAGTAATTTGAATTGAAGGGTATTTGCTTAATAAAACCAAAATGGTTTAAAACTTATTTTTCAATATATTTTTGCTCTAGGATCAATAAGCAACACTTTCAAACTACTTAGTAGTAGATCTCCTTGACTGAAAAGAGTGACTAAGAGGATCCATACAGCTACTTTGGGAGAAAGGATTGCTAAAATATCTCAAAGAAACAAAAATTTCTTTTTTTTTTTTTTTTTCCCTGCAGATACTGTGTTATACATTAGTATAATAATATACTGAGAAACTGTTGCACTGTAACAATTTTTATGGCTGTCTAAATATGCTTACATCAGGGTTATGATACAGATGCAGAATGCAGAGTTGAATTTGGAATACCTTTTATTTGACAAAAACGTTGAGTGCAGCTTTCCTCCCTGCGTTATGTACTCTCTAAATACCGAAGGTTGAAAGAGTTAAAGTTAAGCCCAAAAATGCAAAATTGGTTGCTGGGTAAACTATTTCTTAAATATAAAAAAGCCATTTTGCATAGGCTTGAATACAATTCTATTTTTAACCAGGAAAAAAAGTTGTGATTGAATATAGGGCATTCACTCTCAAGGAGGAAAGTATTTCATCAAGTTCAAATTTCAAGGTCAGTCATGTTTCTTGGTAGTTCAGAAGCAGAAAGAGGTTAAAAATTTGGATAGTTGTGCAGACTCTGAAGACTTAACTTGTTGAAGGCTGAGGTGAACGATTGGCTTTTCCAAATGATCAGCCACTGAGGAAAGTGACTCTTGGAAACTGAATAAGAGAGCAAAACTGTATCGGTACCTCCCAAGTAGATGCAGGATCCTATGGCTGTATATGATGAGACATTAACCCTGTCAGTATCTGTATATGCACTGTTGCTGTATGAAATCTCAGTGTATGCTCCATATCCTGTACAGGGCCTTCTACTTGCAAACCTTAAATGAGAATGCATCCACTTCAAACAACATTATGGTTTAGTCATGTACGTGCAGAGAGGAATCCACAGCTGTGTCTTTGGTTTTGTTCTCCACCCCCGACTGATCATTAAGTTGTGGTGGGAAAATTATACTGTTTGTTTTGCCTTTAAATGGATAATTACCTTGAAAAGGATAGTCATACTGTCACTGTGTGTTACACTAAGTGATTTCTTACTATTTTGTGGATGTCCTGTATGCAACCGTAAGTTTGATCATTTCCTACCTAGAATGTGAAAACTTAGCTAAGGTTAAGAAGTGTATTTAGTTGCTAGCAGTGATTTCTTCCTGTCCTCTGTCAAATTATAGGCATTAGGTAGCATTAAGTCAGACTTTGGGATAGGGAGGTAGCTACTAAAAAACTTGGGGCCTTATCCAAGTTTGGAGGTGTACAGAGGTGCAAACCAGAAAATGCAATTCCTGAACTGTGATTAAAATCTCCTCGCTTTCATTGTCCCACCCCACCAATGAAAAGCTGCTAAGCAATTCAGAGCTTGACACCTGTACTTCAGATTTACTATGAATTAGCTTTGTGTGGTTTGGTCTCCATGTCTGGCTGAGACACATAATGGTCATACTACGGTAAAAGCTGTTTTTTCTCTGGTATTCATGGTGTAGGGTCTAAATATGATCTCTCTCTCTAAAAATATTTTATCTTCTCAGTTATATATGTATCTCTGTGAGTAAATGGTTTATTTCATATAAATTAGTGGAGTGCACTAAAAGCATGGGTAGTCCTAATTCATCATTTCTCATTTTTCTCAGGGGTTAAGGGAGCATCTCCTCCTCTGCTAAAAAGGGGAGAGCATGAAGCTTCCTTTGCTCCCTTTCTTCATTTGACAAAGATGGCTTCTCACCAGTGGAACCTTGAATAAATGCAGCATGTTATTTGAACAGGCAAACCTCTTGACTGAAGCAGGACTTTACCAGTGTAATAAAACCTGACCAGAGATGTTTAGCTGTGTTGTTCCAGTTTCATGGGGTTTTTTCATGTTGGCTGTATACTATCTTGTATCCTAATTTTGGAGTTCCTGTGTGTTAATATTTTGATGCCATTAGGATCTGAAGGTGGCTTTGTGTTTGTAGTGTCTGTGCGTGTGTGCACATGTACATATGTGTGGTCTTTTTAAAGAATTGAGCCCTCTATGCATTAAGGAGGCGTCTGAAGGAAGTCCTGTTGGTAGTAGTGGGTAAGTAGTAGCAACTCAGTGCCTCGTTTACAAATAAGGAACTTGTCCTTCTTGAGAACATGTTCTTTACTTTCCCACATGGGCTTATAAGGAAGTGGAAAAAGCACTTCCTCCCTCCCCCCACCTCCACCCCCCCCAGCTTATTTTATTTTCCTGTACCAGCTTATTTGCAGGTACAGGACTCTTGGTTCAGTGTAAAGTAGGGAATTGCTGTCAAAGGTTTAATCAAACCTGTCCAGTGGTACGAGGGTCAACTGCTGTGTAGGTTACATCTCAGGGTGGGGTGTAGTTCATCAGTACTCTTGTCTACTAGAAGGTGTTTCTTTGCTGGTGTGTGTGTGTGTAAGTGTACCACTATAATTGTACTACAGAATGTATGTCTAGGTACTCACTGGCAAACCTGTTTGCCTGTTTAATATGTAGGGAAAGAAAAGGAGTGATGATCACCATCAGGACTCAGGAATATGAAGCTGAAGAGAATGGACCTGCTTCTGATGAGCTCCTAAACCCTACAGAGAGTTGATTGTAGGACAGAATAGATGAGGCTTGTTTGTAATTATCCCAAAGTCCAGCTTTCATCCTAACCTGATTAGGATGTGTCCTCTGGCTAATAATCTGCTTGTAAATAGTTTGGAATTAATTCCACTGGAACCTGCAGAGAGTATTCTAGGGTGGGGAAGACCATTACTAACTATGTAAAAACTACTGAGTGTTTCCACATGCTGAGTTTCCTTGTTGTTCACCAAACGTTGCCTCTGGCAAGCACACCCCTGCTTTCAGGTATTTAGGCTTGGTGTTGAGAAATAGAATGTAAGGTTCTTTTCTCTGCCTTCATGTCCTTGCCTGTGTTTTTCCCTCCCTTAAATCTCATATGCTTAGTGGTGTACTTAGTTGTGGCCTTTTGGATCCTTAAACCACCAAAATTTATTTATTCTTGTCTGCATCCATTTTATGAAATTTATTTCATTTCCTGTGCATATCTACCTCTCCCCCCCCACCTTGTTTCTTCCCCCAATCTGCAACTTTGTGCTGTTTCTCGTAATCCTTTGCTGTAAGGTTTTGAGAAAATTTACAAAGCAGAGTGGGCTTAATCACATTAACTATTACTCCCCACCACCCAAGCGCATTTACCGCCCACAAAAAACCCTCCTTTAACAGACACTTAAACAGGTAACTGTGATCTAATAGTCATGGACAAAGATTGCTTTTCAACTTTTAAAGTCAAAGTTTAGTCACTGCTGATGCTTGAGCAGAGGGAGTTTCTCCTCTATGGTATTTCTGGTCCTTGCCTCTCTTTCTTCACCCATTTTTCTTTTTGTGCAGGTTTTTGTGAAGCTACATAGAGCCAGAATGTTGTCTTACCACCATGGTTCTACTTGGTTTCTTTCGGAGGTGGCAGTTCTGTGGAATTGTAGGGGGTACCTCTGCGTAAAACTTTTCTCAATAATGCAGGTTCTACAGTATAACTTGATGTTTGGTTTCTTCTCTTAATTTTCGTAGTTGAGTTAAGCATCATCCACATAAGCACATGCCATTTTTATGGCCACAATGAAAAATTGACGATGTCTAGCTGTTATGTCTCCACTAGCGATGTATTCTTGTGATAGCTGTGGAGAGAATTGACATCCAGTGTGAATGCATTCCTTTTCTTTGGGACCACTTGTCACATGTATGATTTTGAACTGGGTATACTTAAGAAGGGAGTGTCACCAGGCTTTTCTTAATAATATTTGGGGATATTGAGAAGAAATGGTTGAGATTAAGCTTTTGAAACACCCTCTTTTATCTGTAGAACTAAATACATGAGCCTAATTAATGGTCTGGAAGCATGTGCCAGTGTCTTCAGAATCCACTTTGTGAAATTTCATTCTTAGTAGAAATTGTATTAGTTGTTACTCCAGAGACATTATTCTTCCTACTGTAAACTTAAAACTATATATACTTCTGTAAAGTAAACATTTTATAACAATCAGGAGAAAGGGATAAAAACACTAGAAGACTTTAGCCAGGCATGACTCATGGATGGTAGTGTTACCCATAAAATTGAGCTGACAGGAAAACTAGTGTGCTGCACTTTCTGTTAAAGCATTTTTATTAGTCATGGTCAATTTTGCTACATTTGAGGAGGAGAATACCTCTAGGACTTAGACACAAGGACTTAGTCCACCAATGTGCCATGATGTTTTCTGATGGGGGAATACTTTGAGTCTTTCCCTAAATTGCTCCTAGAAACCATAGGAGTAACAGCCTATTCTGGGTTCCTGGCTGGCTGCACCTGGGAAGTTCTGCCTGGAACATCTTTGGTGAAAATGGGGTTGTCTTCTTCCCTGACATCTAATAGAAAAGCCATACTTTATGATTGTTATCTGAAAAATCCTACTAGCAGTAGAAAAAGGAGTCATTGCATTGTGGTGAAATGACAAGTAGAGAAAGAGGGCTGTAGTTAATGTAACCTCCTGATTATTTTCTGGACAGCTGCATGTATTCTGCTTCTCTCATGATATTAGCTGATCTATATTTTATGACCTTCTGTGCTCAACCAAACCTGTTTCCATCCTTTGAGCCTTTCCCTCTGATACCTGTTGTCCAGGTTATTCAAGTCTTTCTAACATTAGGCTAGTGCAGGTATCCTTTACAATTGCTCTGATATGAGTGAGGTTCAGGATATTTACATCTCTATAGGCACAAGCTTTGTGAACAGAGATTTGGCTTATTCTAGATAATCTTTGACTGCATGAGTACTGCTTGGTGGTTGCTTAAGAACAACTTTGGGACCAGCAGAGAAGAGCCTGTATAAAACCAGCACTTCTATTTGGTTAGCAGAATTCAGACTTCAAGAATATTTAAGGGAAAGATTGTTCTTGCTGAAACTAGCCTCTGATTTGTGAATTTCAAGAACAGTGTGATTTTTTCACTGTTAATCAATAGATAAGAATTTGAAAGATGTTCATGTTTTTCTCCCAAGTGCTGGGAGAAAAGTGCTTTTCCTGTCCTAGGCACGCTTGCTGTGCCAAATGTGAACTGCATTAATGGTGCTTTTTGGACAACCTACAAATGCTTTGAAGAGCTACTTTCCTGTAAATGTGTGTCCTTACACTTAAATTTCATCCTCTTTGTAGATGGTTGTTTGTGGGGGAGGGGACAAAACCCAAACAAAATAACAATTGAATATCCTGGTGATAATCAAAAGTTTCTAATTTGGAAATGTTTTCCCATTTAGAAATTATTGCTTTCAGCTGTGAAAATAACAAGGTTTTCCTGCAAAGAAAAAGAGGGAGAGAGGGTGCATTTAAGTATTTGAAATATCAATTCTGTTTTGCAAATACAGAAAAATAATTATTCTTGTTTTAAGACTGCACAGGGATTCCATAAATATTGTTTGCATTTGTGGATGAGTTATTTCATTAGGTCAGGTCAGAGAAGCCCTGCTTGAACTTGGAGCTCTTAATGCTGAAGCTGTGCTGACACCCTTTTTGAGTAACCTTTTCAGAAAGAAAATACCTCTGGGGCTGTATGTAAATAGAAGAACTTTGAGGCTTCTGTTGGTTACATTGACATAATCTAGCAGTGATAACTCTCTCAGGGCTGGCTAACTGCAGAGTACTCGGTGAAATTTGCTGTCTTTGAGTGAGAACTATCAGTCTATCGGAAGATGGAATGTTTCAAAATACTGCCAATCAGGTTCATTTCATATCTCCTAGTTTCCTTAAGAAGCAGCCTGTCAGTTACTCATTGTACCTTCTCTCTGTGACAACTGTTGCTCAGGTTTTTTTCCTAGTGTAGTCAAATATTTTACACAAACATATTGCGACTCAACAAAGTGTCACTTGGTAATCGGAATGGAAGTCTGCAGTGAATGCGTGGTATCGGACAGGTGGGCAATAAAACTTGTTGCTGGCATGTTGCTTTCTCTGACTGGTCAAGTGTTACTGAAGGAGAGCAAAGCTTTGTTTAAAGAGGCTATGTGTGCCACCTGGTGAAAGTTTCAGGCCTCTCTGGGTTTATTCTAGTTTCTTTAAGAGCAAAGGTCAGAGTACCATTTGCCTGGTTTCTTCAAACTCCCTCACCCCCCACAAAAGTGCGTCCAATTCAGTGGGAGACCTCCTGTGTGTGCCCTGCTAGAAAGCAGTGCTACCTGCTGGACCCCACTGCAGCATGGAAATCCACTGTCCTGTGTGGGAGGATAAACTTTGAGTGGGAAGCTCCAGTGTTGCATGTTGGTTTTGTGATCATTTCAGGCAACAGGGATGGAAACGTTTTTATGTAGGGGCTGTTCTGAAACAGAACAGGTAGGTAATGTGCCATATGCCTGTTGCTGGCTGGTGCTGGTGGTGGCTTTACTTTAAAGAAAGACAGGTGTATGTTTTCCGAAAATAACTTAAGTCTCATGCCAAAGTATGGCTTAGTGGCAGTATCCTGTGAAAGATGCTTTAATCAGGTTCTGCTGTGGTCAAAATTTCATAGGAGTAGTGACTATTAACATACTTAGGTTGCCTAGAAATAAACTTTCCTTTTATACCATTAGTTTTAAAGGGTATACATCCATGGCTGCAAAACTTTATCAGATCAACATTGCCATAGGCTAAGTTGGGGGTTGGGGTTGGGGGGAATGAAGACATGAGCACAAACTGCTAAATGCTAATCTGAAAGTTTCTTTTAACTTTTTATGAATTTTATGGCACTGGTTGATATTACTAGAAAAATATTTTTCAATCATTATCCTATTTGTGTTGTTCCACTGTGTTCCATGCTCTGGCTCATGAGACACAATCAGTTGCTTTCTATTTTCGTCTGATTTCTTTTGGACCAGTTTGTTTTGGAAGGTGAGCAGGCTGCAACAATTAAGCAATTACATTGTCAGCTTGAGTTGTGCTTCCTATTCAGATTAAATTCAGATCCATGCATGTAACTAAGAAGGAAACATACATGCCAGGAAAAGAAAAAAAAAATTGAGCAGCTTTGACATGGAACAATAAGCTATTCTGCTCTTGCATCTTTCCTAGAGGAGACTAAGAGATTTGACAGAACGGTAGGTTCTTGGGAGTCAAGTGCTTTGTGGTCTGGAAGCCATCAGTTCTCTCTCAAATCTCTCTTCAGATAATATTCTTAGTGAAAATGATGGGACTCTCTTGTGGTGGATTATCAACTAAAACCTGCAGTTTTCCTCTGGGGTTTAGCTCAATTTGGAGTCTGAAATTTGAGACTTTTTTTTGTTCTTTGAAGAATCTCATTTATTCATTACAGGGGCTTTGTAATGGACATTGCTAATGGAAAGTGGGTTTATTTATTTTCTAGTTAAAGGGTCTTGTTTTAAGATATCTTTAGAATACTGGAGTAATGTATTGTTATTTGGGTGCAGCTTTAAATTATAACTATAGTTGACAGCTGTAGCTCTTGAACTGCTGGAAACTGGCATGTCTCACTAGAAACTGTGACAAAGTGTAACAACAGGGATACTCATATGAGATCTATCATCAGATTGAACACGACTTTCAAGGAATGTAGGGTGAAAAAATCAAAGAATTCCAATGATACAAAAGTACTTTTCAAAAATATCTTACAAATTTTATTAATGAGCATTGGTCTACATGCTAGGTTTCAAAACAGGCCTTGTACATGAAGACTCCCAACTGAGACTCGGGTGTCGAAGTCATGTCTTAGTTGTACGACTAGAAAATTGTTTTGGTTTAAACGAACAATATTATTAGATGAAATACTGTATGTAAAATGCTCCATGTGTGGCTTAGCTTGAACCTATCTCTATCCTTTATGGTGTGAAGTTAGCATTATGTGTTTTCTGAAAGCATAGAAGAAACTTGTAAGTGTAGAATAAATGCTGTTTGGGTTGTCATCATTGATGCTTTTCTCTTATGGTACACAGCACAACGGGTGTTTTTTCTGAATATGACAGCAGATACCAGTGCAGCATCAGCTTGAGAAGAAGTTAAATTTGTGTGTGCTTTAAGCAGAAGAAATAGTTGAAAATCTTGTGTATTAATAAACTAAGCTCTTCTTTTGGATAAAGATTAAGACATTTTACTTGCAGTATTGTCTTTAAACAGATTTTCTGCCAAACATGGCACATTTTAATGTCAAAATTGTTACTTGTCTGACTTCTAGCTATTGGTGTGACACAAGTTTCGTTCTAGGGATGTTCAAAATCTTGGTCTCTGGATCTGCGGGAAGGTCTAGCAATACAGTTGATGCAAAAGGCAGTATCTTAAATTATCCTTCACTGCAAATGTGGAAGTTCAGAAAAAGGAAACATTCTGAAATGACTGGGATTACTTTGGCGGGATTAGCTGTTGTGGGAACATGAGAGAAAATTTTAGTGACTGTGACTGTTTTTCTCTCTGAGATCATCTAGAAGTTGTGAACTCCTTTCTCAGTCCCTGCTTAGAGAGGATTGTTCAATGTTTTATAGAAATTGCTGTACAACGTGCTAGCCCCACAAAGACCTGTCATGCAGGGTTTCAGTCCTACTTGGAATGAAGTCTGGCTGTAAATTCATTGGTTTCGGTCAGTGTTGCTTCTAACAAAACTCTTTTTGCCTTAATGTGGAGACCTATGGTACTAAATGTGCATTAGTCAGATAATACTCTCTGACCATATATAGGCTGCCTGAGAAAATATTCTTTAGGGAAAGTAGTAGAAGCTATCTGAACATAATCCTCTGGCTTCAAGAGTCTTGGTCCTTCATGTTGAGAGTGCATACCTGCTCAAAAATTAGCAGATAACTGAATACCAGTAGCACAGCTGGCAGTCTGTTGGCTGATCACCAATATATGATGTTATTTGGTTCAGTTTTGTTCATATTATTTCAGTTGAACTCTGGGCTTCCAAGGCATTGCTTTGATGTGAGAGCAAAATTTGACCCTTACCCTCAGGGTGATGGCACTCACTCTGCGAGGATTAAGATGTATCTAAACATTGGCTATGAATTTCATAACTATATGAAATAAATATTAGATGGGAACCATGAGTGATAAATACAGTAGTGCCAGAAGAAAAGTACTGTTAGGCAGAGAGATTTATTCTTTCTAGTAAATGACATTTTTGTTCCCTAGGAAGGCAAACTATATGACTCAGTAATAAGCTGTGATTTATTTAACAATGATATATAACTTATTCTCAGAGGCATTAAAGTCAATGTAAGAGTCAAGAGGAAGAGCCTGTATGCATTACTTTGTTAACCCAGGAATTTCCCAATGCGTTGTTGGTTTATAGGTCTCTTACAGTCATCGGCATTACAGTCAATGGCAGAGTCAAGAGGAAGAGCCTGTATGCATTACTTTGTTAACCTAGGAATTTCCCAATGAGTTGTTAGTTTATTGGTCTCTTACAGCCATCAGATACCTAAAAGAATGTACAGTATATTTTGGCTTTGGACATTGATAAGTGCTAACCTTTTGTAACGTATTAGATCTGATATTCCAAGTTGAGCATTGCCTTCTGTGCACAGTAATATTAGCCTGTGTTCTTCAGCTGATGCAACTGGTTTTGCTGTGTTTTGAAGTGGCTGAGCAGTGCATTGCTAGCATTCTTCTGTATATGTAAGCTAGGTAGTGACCGATGGGCCTGATTTCACTCGTTCTCACACATACAGGCTTTTTATTTGATGGATTTATCTGCTTTTATACAAAGTGGATGTAACGTAATGAAGTAGGGTACTTGTTTCTAGGCATTTTGTGGAGGTACCAAAATAATACAACAAAATAGTATATAATGATTTTAGGGGGTTGGTGGAGTTGTTTGGGGTTTTTTTGGGGGGTGGTGTGGTGGTTTGTTGTTTTTAGAGTGGTTTTGGGGTGGTTTGGGGTTTTTTTTGAGACTTGAATATTGACTGAACTTGAAGTAGTTTAAAGTTAGAGAGGATTGTTACGGTTAACTTTCTAGGAGCTACTAAGAGACTTTAAAGAGAACCATGCTAACAAGAAACTAAAGAGTAAACCAAGTACATCTGTTCAGTAATGTGAATGGCATGAATATTATGGGAATTGTTCTGGACAAGGATGGTGTAATTCACATTTAAGTATTATGCTGCATTGCTGTATGATCAAATGCACGATACATATGTCAGAAGCAAAACCTGCCCCATTTAAAGGCTAATCACACATTTTGCTTAGGGGGAAATAAATCATGTGGGGATTCATACCTTTAAGCAAATCGAATGCATATGTTAACACTATAGCTTTCTCCGTGTCTAGGAGTGCTAAAATGGCACAAATCTATACTTTCATATTTGTATTTCCAGGTGTTACTCTACATCATGTAGTCATTGCTACTATGTAAAATTTAACAGGGAACATTAACCCTTTTGGAATATTGGTGGATGGGTAAATTTTTATAATCATCGCTCAAATCAATCTATTACTTTTTCAGGTGATGAAGTGTATGTGCAAGCCTGCATACTACTTATATCAATAACATGCATCTTAATTTTCTCTTACACTATAAATATGAAAATTAAGAAAACAGATTATAGAAATTATAGTAATTTTAAGAACTTAATTTAAAAGCAACTGTTGCATGTCTTTAGCAAACTAAAAAGTAGTGACTGCTGCAAACTAACATCCAAACTTAAAACAATAGTTAGATATTCTGGATGCATTCGTCAATAATCTTCTATAGGCAACAGTAAAAAAAAAAGTTTGGAAGAAAAAAAGAACTGTGTTTCTAGCAGGTTTTTTTCTTTATCTCCCTATAAAACCTGTGACGTGCATGTGAACATTTAAGTGATTCTCTTTCAGTTGTGACAGCCACTTAACACAACAGTACCATGGAATCCCCTTTCAGTGTTGTTTTGAAGGTGGTAGTATTTCTGGTTGTATTTACTGCGGAATATTAGTGAGCAGTCTTTCTGGTTCATGGAGACTGATCTCTCACAGACTTGGAGAGCAATACTTGGTCTTTTTAAGAGCCTTCTGTAAATGCCTTGCCTCTGTATTGGGAAGAAAGGCTGGTTTCAGTGTTGACATGGATGCAACTAACACATTCTAATTTAGTCACTCACAGGTTGAGAGCACATTTTGTTTCCAAGTTCTTCCTGACTCTAGGAGGAGCATATTTTGCAGGGCTGCCTTAAGATAGAAGCTATTTTGCATAAGTCAGAAGGAAACGTGAGGGAAGACAGAGGTATTACCTGCACTCCTGGTATTGTTCAATTGATGTGGGGTTTCAAGGATTCTGAATGCTTGAGGACTCCGGGAATAAAAGTTGGAATCTCCAAACAAGTCTTAAAGCGGTGCCTGGGAGGATGCTGCAAAACCAGATGCCCAGTTGGTGATAACACGCAGGCTGGCAAGTTGCCTTATACAGATAACATGGAACTCAATTTTGGGATGAAATAATTACTGGTCAAAACTCACTTGCCATGTGATGCATCAGTGATAGGAATGCTGAGTGGGCACTGTAAGATCGCAACATTAATGAAACATCTAATGGATGATCTGGAAGTAGTTGAGTTGGAACAGTTTAAGAATTCTAGGAACTGAGCCTTGAAAGAGAAAACAGAACCATAAATCATCTGAGGAGAAAAGCATTCAAAATGAGTATAAACAAAGTAGACCATACTTCTCAGCAAGTATGTTTGCTGCATACACAGTATTAAACCCCAACACTTAATGCTGATTCAGAACAGGCTTGTTGCAGTATAATCAGGTTTTTATGATCTAACAAATATTGTTATGATCAATGGTTTCCTTATGCTGAAAGACTTCTCTGCTGTATTGGCTGCTCAGCCAGAAGTGCAGGTGAATGAAGTCTGAAATCCAGACCCTTTCTTCTATTCCGGTAAAAGAAGCAGCAAAAAGTAAATGAACTCTTACAGTGCCAGTATATTTCCATTCGAATACATTTAGATTGGTCAGTTGTTAGCCTTGACACTGAGTTTCAAAGTAGTTGGATCACTTATCTACGCCAAAAGTTAAGTCTTTGACATATGTTTGTAAACTCAAGCATCCAAGCATCACTTAAAATTTTTTGCCCCTGTTAAATGTTATAAAAACATCTTTACAAGCATTAAGCTTGCAATTACTCTGTTGAAAGACTTGATGATTGCAAGAATTCACCTGAGGGCTTGTTTTATTATGGAATTTAACTATTTAATGACTTTAGATTGCTTTGAAAATTCTAACCTAATTGTGCTGCTCCTGTGTAGAATTAACTCATGATTTAAATGTCACCTACTGTTCTCAAATATGGAAATATGGTTCATTCCAACTGCCAGTACACCAGTTTTTATTTATCCTAGAATAACTTTTCTGAGTTTTAACCCATCAAAAGCTAACCCTATCTGGTAATAGATAACCCATCCTAGAAATGGGGAAGGTGAACTGGAAGGAAGGATTCCTACTCACAGTTTTGACACCCATGATTTTTAAGGAGTGTGTTTGGTTTCTGTATGGGTTGATCTGGTTCTGTTCTGTTGTTTGTAATTTTAAATCTAGTTCAGGTGAAGCTGGTCTACTTCTGCAGCTGGTAAACACTGCTCTTCTACAGCACTGTAGCTATAATGAAATCTCAAGTTCCGTATTAATGTTGCTGTATGTGATGAGGGATGGGGCTGTGGGGCAGGATGGATGAAATGGAAATAAATTCCATGTGTCTGTCTCACCCCACCCAAAGGGTGTGATTAGATGAGTTTTGTGCCCGATAGACCTCACTTTTTTCACTTGCCCTGTGTTTCAGGAGGTTCCAGGAAGGCACTCTTTAAGTATGTTGCTGCTAGTTAAAATTCAGCACTGTGTTGTTAGTTGCAGAGTTGTTGAATATAATTTTGCAGCTGTTTGTTTTCTGCATCTAAACTGCTTTCTCTTTCCCAGACATCAGTAACTATCCCACTAGTCAGCTACGCTTTCTTTTGTTACATGTGAACAGTTTTTCTGACTAGTAGCATGCATTTTTCATGGAAAAAAGAGAAGAGTTCTTTGTTGTCCCAAACGAATGCAGATTTCAAGTCTCAAAGCACAGATTTTTATCTGAATTTACACGGTTTTTATCTGGTGGCAGTATTCAGCTGGCATCTGTGTTGGGCAGCATCTTCTTTTGTGCTGTTTCAGTGGCCAGTGTCTAGTCCCAAGATGCTATGAGTTACACATAATTATCAGTTTTTCATTCAAATCTTTCAGTTGAATTTTGATGGGGACACTGGGGGGTGTGTGTGTGAAAACTAGTATCTGTCACAGATAAACTGAATTACGATGGAATTTTGTTTTTAAAGGGAATTAAGATCTCTGTGTGCTTTTCTAGACATCTTCCTGGGATATCTATTGCAAATATGTAAGTTTGTAAGGAAAACTAATCTTCTAGTCAACACTACCAACCGCAAGCAGCTGTCATGTTTTTCCTATGCCTGCAGCTGCCTATCTTGGGTAACCAGATGATTTTGTATTCTCACCTGTTGTTTGTGCGTTTTAAAGTCCTGGCTGCCACACTAGCTCCAGCCTTCTTTTTCCTTGGGGGTTTGGCATATGTGGTCATCAGATCATAGTGGTCAGCTGCTGAGATTAAGTCATTTGTCTGTCCAGGTCTGAAATGAATTAAGCAGCATTAAGTAAGGCCAATCTCCCTACACAGTTGTCAGACTTGCATCTCTTTCCAGAAGAAAGACATGGTATTTGCTTATATAGTACATCAAATGGGAAATATGCCTGGGTTTTGTGCTTGGAATGGCTGCAGCCTTGGAAGGGCTGGAAGAACAGTGGGAGCCAAGTGAATTACCCAGAACTCCATGGGACTAATTTTTGCAATTCATCGAGGAACAGGAAATCAGATCTGCAAGGCAAGAGAAACTTCCATTGCAAGTCAAGACTCTTGAGGAACAATGCTATGCCATGGCAATAAAGCTACCCATAGCATTTTTTACTTAAAATATGAATTTGTTTCCAAATAGTTTAGTTTTGGTTTTGTTTGAGCTTTTTTGATTCTTTGTGTGTTTGGGGGTTTTGTTGAGTAACAGGAGAGATAATCGAGGTTCATTAGGATACACAGATGTAGGTACTCCATGGCAGATTACCCCTATATAGCCAAAAACCTATTAATAGAAAAGTTTTTGTATCCTGAGGCAAACTTTGCCTATTTATTTGAAACAGAACTGCTGTCTGGAAATGTGCAACTGGTTGAAATCTGATGTAAGGGAAAGATTCTTTCTGCTTCACTGCATGCCAGATCCTTTGTATTTATTTCACTCATTTTCTTTTTCCTCAGGTAAAATGGGGAGCTGCTTCTAAATGTTACTCTTTTGTTTATTCAGTGCTTGTGTGGGTTTTTATTAAGGACAATTTTGTATCATGTTTTTAAAAAAAACTACATTATCTAAACTGTAGTAATATTTGTTATCCTTTGCTCCTTTCTACAGAGGAAAAACTAGCATATTAATATATTGAAACACCAGCAACAATTCCATCCACTGATATATTATTGTGAACTGAATTGTAGGTCATATGATCATAATAACATAGAAATATATGCCAGAAGATATCTTGTGTTTCACAGGAAATTTAGTCAAGAACGTACCAATATTTGCACATCTTCCCCAGTTGTTTCTGTCTTATGAAGAAGCCCAAAGTAATCTTAAATCATTTGTATGGTACTTAACATCTCACTAGCACATAATATTTACCTATCATGATGATGTAACTTGCAGGGACGAAATAATAAAATAGTATGGTTGGAGATACAGTGGAGTTGAAATACGTGGCTGTATTTAGCTCCCTTTCAAACATGCTGTATTTCCTATTGCATTCTCATTTGTGGCAGCAATATTTTAAACAAGCAGCATGCTGTTACTGATATCTGCACCTTCTTGCTGGCAACTAGTTAAATATTAACATCATTTACTATCCAACTTCATTTAACATTCAAGTTGAACAATGGCAACACCACAAACCTAATGATAAAATACTATAGGAAAGCAGACTGGGTTGTAAGCGGGTAAATGAAGGACTTAAATTTGCTAAACAATTTGCAGATGCTAGAAGCACAGGGGATTAAAATGAGAACAGCAAACTTAAGACTAACAAGTATGCACACTGTGGGCCAAGTTTGCGGAGGCCTCTACTTGGCATCTTACATACTATTTGGTTACTTCCACCCACAATTGACTTGTTGAAGCAAAATTGGAGCCACAAAAAACAAAATGTGAAGTCCTCCTACCATAATGTGCTGAGGCAAAGAGTGCCTGTATCCATAAATCAGGTGTTTAACTATCTGCAGTAACTTGAATCTACAAATGATTGAAAGCTTCCCTCTCACTCCCATGTGTGATGGAAGTAATGCTTTTTGAATGTTTTTATGCACAGAGTAGGCAGCTCTGAATAAAGGCACCTTGTCACCTTACAGAATAACTAAATGTTATTTCAGAACTGCAGCTATACAGATTAAGCTTAAATGCAGTTATGGCAAAAAAAACCCAGGTTTTGCCATTCACACCTGTGCTTAGAGGTACTATTCAAGTCCTTTTGCAGAATCTAGAAACTGGCTTTCAGAACCCTGATTCCAAAAGTACTGTTGGGGTTCTAGGAACCACCTGCGGGGATCTGCTCACTGTAATGCTGAGCAGTGTCAGCTGTTTGAATTTCTATGTATTCATATTGTCAGGTGTGGTAAGTAGAAGCCTTTTCAAAAATTGAGATATACTGATTCCTTGAGCCAAGGGACAAAGTGCATTTATATTATTTGTATCTTGAGACTTTCAATAAAACTGAGTTACTGATGTGAGGTTTTCTGGCTGCAGATATCGGACTCTTTCTAAAGTGTTTTCATTTGTTCAGGCATCTTTCTGGGAGATCAGTGACAGCTGGAATATTCCAAAAGTGAGTCATTTATCTAGATAGCTTCCAAAATGTAGTGGTTGCTCAAAGACTGCAAATGATGGAAGTGGAAAATCTGTGAATTTGTGAATATTTTGGAACTCCTTGGTCTGGATCTTCTTCCCTCCTCCCATTTCCAGTAAAAGTAAAACATTTTTCTGCCCCTAAAGGCAACACTTTCATTGTGAGTGTAAAATATGGGTTTCTACATTTATTTTCTAGTTCAGAATAGTACACTATATCAAAAAAATGTTATAGTATAGGTCTGTTGCTAAAGGTTGTAAGAATCAAAGCAGCAGATAGTAGTACAGTAGGATGATACCTGGAAATAAATGTCACAGCCAGTTTCAGTCTATTCGAGGCTCACTTGGTCAACTTACTATGTGTTCTTTCTAGAGTAAATTTGTGCTTAATCACGTGTGCTATAAGCACCTTTAATTCATGGATGTTGTAACACTTGCAGTATGAAGTTTGTTACTTGTGGACCCAGACCTCAGTATGCAATAGCTGGCAGAATGAAGTATTGAGTAAAGTCCAGTGCTGCATGTCTGGGATAGCAATTGCTTGGCCTTTACCTTTTTGTTAGTGAAAGCAGACAGGAGGGAGATCTCTTAATATTTCTTCTCATAGAAAGCCTTTGGACAGAGCTGACTGTAACGCAGCAAAAAGGGTAGAATCCAGTGGGTTGGATGGGACAGACCTCAGTCCTGGTTTTTTGATCCATTGTGTGGTATTAATCCTACTCAGTGCAGGACTTTGCATTTGTCCTTGATGAATGTTATGATGTTCCTGTTGGCCCATTCCTCCAGTCTGTCTAGGTCCCTAGGGGTGGCAGCTCTGCCCTTGGATGTGTTGAAAATTCTCTCAAGTTTTGTGTCATCTGCAAATCTGGTGAGCCTACACTTTGTCAGCTGCTTCAAGATCATTGATAAAGATGTTAAACAGCAGAGATCTCAGGACTGACCCCTCTGGTGCTTGTTCCTAGCCTGGGCAGAGTCCAACCAAGCAATCATTACCCTCTGTGAGCCAATCATCCAACCAGTTTTTTGCCCATTTGTTTGTCCAGCCATCCAGACCTTGATGTTCCAGTTTGGTTACAAGAATATTGAAGAAGATAGCATTAAAAAAGCTTAAAAAAAACAAGGTCACTGAAGGCAGTTAAATGGGTTTCCTCTCGGTAAAGCTGTGCTGACTGTTCCCAATCACTTTCTTTCTTGTGCCCAGAAATGGGTTCCAAGAGGGGAACCACTTGAACTTTGAAATTTGGGTCACTTCTCAGATGGGAGAGGTAGCTTGAATAGGATTTGGATGGATCCAGTTCAAGTAGTTGTTAATTGCGGGATGATTATTCTGCTGCAGATTCTCATACCAAGGACTTTATCATGTAAAGATTTTCATATGCACCAAGAGACCTGAAAGCTCCATGGATTTTCCTGCTTCTGGTAGCTAGTTAACAGCACAGTAGGATTGAATACTGAACAGTCAAATTGTTTTGACACAAAGCATCACTCCAATACCAGACTCTAGGTTGACCAAAGCATTCAGTGGAGTGTCACATTAGAAGATGCTTTTTGCAGTGCAAGAAACAATCTTTTGATGAACTTTCAAAAAAACTATTGAATGGGCTGGTAGATTCCTAATGCTAAATAGGTGTTAAATATCTGGCAGAGATGTTCCTACTGCCTTCAGGAGGCATGAAGAATTTCCTCAGCAATCAGTCCATTACTGTTACTTATAATCAGTGCTTGGCTTTGTCAGCTTTGTTCACCCTTTCAAGGTTTAACCTTACTGCTTGCTTGCATGGGGACTGCTTTCCAGCAAAGGCATCCAGGCTTGCTGCAGCTTCTGCCAAGACCTCTCTCAGTGTTCTCTTATGGCTTTGTTCCAGCAGCACTAGAAAGGGGAAGTATACACCCTTTTCTCCTTGTATTTTAAATGCAGCCCAAGGTCCTGGAAACAATAGACTTTTGGCTGATCAGAAACTCCTTCTTTACAGCTCCTCTCCCCAGTTGCCTGTGCATCAACTGTGTGCCCTCATGGGGGTGGCACCCCCATTCAGCTGTGGCATCTGGCAGCCCTCCAAGCAAGGCTGTCCCACAAAGCCAGTGCCCCTAAAGCCCACACCAGCTTTCCAGCAACTTCCCCATCTGCTCTGTCAATCGGGACCTCAGGGCTGATGCCAGTTTTCACCATGGTGCTTGTGTGCCCAAAATGGGAATTAATATTTCCAGCAGAGATGAGTGATTTGCTTAATTTGACTCCTCTGCAGGCCCTCTAAAGTCTGTTATTGGTTTCTTGTTTTGGGGTTTTTTTTGGCTTTTTTTTAAATATACAAGCAAGAGAAGACTTACTTAATTTTTTATTTTTTTATGCTTTTGATTGCTTCTGGCTGGATATTTGCAGCTGCCTAGACACCGCAATTTTAACAATTTTTGCTGTGGTTTATACAGATTGACGTATCCCGGCAAGGAATGTAAGCCACAGAAAGCTGAAGATGAAACCAAGCAGGGACTATTAAACTGGTAGGAGCGAACAACTAAGTTGCAGTTTAGAGTAGTATTTAATTTATCATCAGTTATGACGTTCTGTTTTTCACTTGTCACCCCAGCAGCTAAAAGGAAGCCTTTTACACGCACATGGTGCAAATCCCTACACCCAGCTCTTCCTGCCCCTAAACTTGCATTGTAACTACATATGCCTTGTAGCATTTTTGCTGGTATAGGAAAAAGTGATACATTCCTGAAGACTCACTCAATTTCTGGTTTTCTTCTAAATGTTGTATTCAGTTGACTTATTTAGGTCTGCATTTAATTGACAGAGAGATTCAAGTTTTTTTACTGGTGGGGAGAGGTCTTCCCTCTGTTCAATTTATATTCATATTCTAATACATCTAGTAACTTTTATAAAAGCAAACTTCTGTCTTAACTTTTTACAAGGAGATGAGGGCTAGTACAAGTTTAGAAAAATGTGGGGGTTCATACAGTCTGGGACTATAGATAATAGAGTGTGAGAGAGGACAAAATTTGCTGTAAAGATGCAGTGTAAGACTACTCCAGGAAAAAAACTTTCATTTAGTTGTCAGAATTTTCAGTTGTTTCCTGCCAGTTGAATCCTTATTTTTATTTTGACTTTTAATACTGTTTTCCTAATACTTGATGCAAGAGCAAGCATTCATTTCACAATGAAAAGTGTCATTTATTTCTGAAAACTGTCAACGATGTTGCTTACTACTTCTTAAAATTGGGCAAATGAATGGCCATTATACCAGTTTTCTGAAAGACACTCATTTCAAGTGAAGCACATCTTGCCAAAGTACTTCCACTAAAGCTTTTCCAGCTGTTTTTCTGTAAAACCAAGTTAACATTGACACATGTGAACCAACTGTGCTCTGAGCATGTCTCAGAATTGGGACCAATATCATTAGGGATGGAGGAAATGCTTTTCAGTGTCTCTTCACTTGCAGAGTAATTCAGGATTTTAGCAACCTTGATTTACTCCCATATAGATCAGTCTATTTTTGGAGACGGATTAATTGTGCGTGGAGGAGAAAAGGCAATGTAGAACAGTGCTTCAGGCTTGTTCTTTAGCACTAATGCATGTTATTTCTTCGGCTGGTTTGTTTGTTGGGGTTTTTTTTTTTTACACATAGTCATGAAATAACACAAGGTTAAAAAGGTTTGCAAATCCTTTTTGCATATTACAGTATGTGACTGTCATAGTGGCTATTGTAATAAAGGTGTGCAAGGATCTTAATGGCTTTTTCTGGAGGAGAACAAAGAATTTGAAAGGATGTCTTGAGATGCTGGGACCAGCTGCTCTGCTGCTGGAGTAACTGTCTCATGCAGTCCCTTTCAGCAACTTGTTGAGGCCTTCTTGAAAGCACTTTGTCCCCTCCCTTCTTTTTCTGTGGGAGATTATTTCAAAGCTTTATTTTTCTGAGGATCCAGAATATTTCTTCCATTCAAAGCCTAAAATTGTTCAGGGCCAAAATGCCTATTTGTTCTAAAGCAACACCCTTTAGTTAAAACAGCTCTTCTCTTACTGTTGTATCTTAGTTATTAGGCTGCTCCTAAATGGTCTTCATCTGCACTTCTTTCTGTCTTACCTTTGATTTTCTTCTTTTTTTTTTTTTAATTTTGTTTTTTTAATATAGCTAGAGAACTTCTCACTAGATGCTTTAATTTTTCAAAGTCTAGTTAGACTCGATGTTTTGGCTGTTCCTGCGTTATCCCTGTGCTTCTTAACTGTGACCAGTGCTTCCTTTGGTGTTTTCCTATTCCCTAACAGCACCTCCTGTATTCCAAGCAGGTGCCTAGATGTCATCCTTCAAGGAAATCAGTGGTCCCTTCTTATACACTTCCTTCCCTCCAGGGCACTCCTTGTGGGATAACTTCCTGAGTTCAAGCACTTCTGAATCTGCGCCAGCCTTCCTTCTGTTCTGTTGGCTGTCTTTAAGTAGTTCTTTTATTGTGTCATTATTTGTGCTTTTTTGAACTGAGCACTCCTCCTGAGCACAACTCCAGGTCGATTCATGGCATGTCACTTTTTCTTGGGTGGCTGTAGGAGCTTTTTGGCTCTAGTGTAGATGGGATATCACTTTCTCAGGGACCTATATGGTCAGAGAGCTTTGGGAGATGGTACAGATTCACTGGGATTTTCAGCAGAGTCCTACCATTGACTGGGCAAAAATTTGAGGATATCAGTGTTTTTCAAACAACAAATTGAGTATTCTAATGATACTGAGTTAATCAGGGAAAAAAAAAAAATTGACTAACTGGAGGTGTGAAGTTCATTCTCGATTTATTGCATTCCCAGCTGCAAATTCTGAGTCTTTCACATTGGAATTCAAGCCTAGTCTTGCCCTTTCATGTGTCTTAAGAAACTTGTGACAGAATGATGTGTGACGTAAGTGCAAAGATATGGCAGCTTTTAACTGCTTTGGACCTACCTGGGTCTGATTGCCTGTCTTTTAAAAAGCTATTTGTGGGTATTGTGGTGCCAGGCTTACAATTTTACCACTCTAACTCTTAACTATTAGGGTACTGCCAAAGCCATTAGGTTAATCCTATTAAGGATAACTTTTTGTAAAGCCATGTTTTGAGCTTGGACTAAATGGTCTCCAGAGGTCCCTTCCAAATTCAATCACCCTGTGGCTCTGTGACCTGAGTAAATAATACCCATTTTGTTTTTCTGCCTGTATCGTTTGGATATTAGGAGTACTCAACTGCATTACTTCAAATTGATAATTCAGATGTCAAAGTGGCATCCCTTGCACTTCTTTACAAATAAATCCTATGATCAAATAAGCTATCCTCTTCTAATTTTAAAATGTAATCAATGATTTTCTAGTATACCGTTAGTCAATTGGTACCTTTCCAGTTTTATCCATTCTGTAAAAGCTACTCTAACATAAAGCTAGTCCTCCTAGTGTTCTCTGAAATGAAAGCCAAGGAGAAGAGATGTGTTTCAGAGGACCAGGTTGTACAAACAAACTGCTAAAGAGAATGATTTTATGATTGGTTGGGGGGAAGGAGACTATATTTGTCTTTTATTTTTTTGACAGAAGGTACCATTTTAGGAAAAATGAAGCAATAACTGAAGTTGCAAATGATCTGCAGATCATGCAGTCCTTCATCCTGCTCCAAGCAGCTTCAACTAGATCAACTTATTTCAAAGATCAAGATTACACAGCCAGGCCAATGTCTGATCACCCTCGTGGTGAAAAAAAAATAAAAATTTCTATTTGAAATCTTGTGGTTCACTACTTGTGCCCATCGCATCTCTTCCTGTCCCTGTGCACCTTTGAATAGAGTACCTCTGCATCTGCCACCTGCTACAGCTGCCTTTTGTAGGTCTGGTGCTCCACGTACCGGCTCTCCTGGTTCTCCTGGGTACTCACTGCAGCTTGGACATAGAATCATAGAATCATAGAATCATAGAATCGTAAGGGTTGGAAAGGACCTTAAGATCATCTAGTTCCAACCCCCCTGCCATGGGCAGGGACACCTTGCCCTAAACCATGTGGTCCAAGGCTCTGTCCAACCTGGCCTTGAACACCGCCAGGGATGGAGCATCCACAACCTCCCTGGGCAACCCATTCCAGTGCTTCACCACCCTCACTGTAAAGAACTTCTTCCTTATATCTAATCTAAACTTCCTCTGTTTAAGTTTGAACCCATTACCCCTTGTCCTACCACTACAGTCCCTAAGGAAGAGTCCCTCCCCAGCATCCTTGTAGACCCCCTTCAGATACTGGAAGGCTGCTATGAGGTCACCACGCAGCCTTCTCTTCTCCAGGCTGAACAGCCCCAACTTTCTCAGCCTGTCTTCATATGGGAGGTGCTCCAGCCCTCTTATCATCCTCGTGGCCCTCCTCTGGACTTGCTCCAACAGCTCCATGTCCTTTTTATGTTGAGGACACCAGAACTGTACGCAGTACTCCAAGTGAGGTCTCACAAGAGCAGAGTAGAGGGGCAGGATCACCTCCTTCGACCTGCTGGTCACGCTTCTTTTGATGCAGCCCAGGATACGGTTGGCTTTCTGGGCTGCAAGCGTACACTGCCGGCTCATGTTAAGCTTCTCGTCAACCAACACCCCCAAGTCCTTTTCCGCAGGGCTGCTCTGAATCTCTTCTCTGCCCAGTCTGTAGCAGTGCCTGGGGTTGCCCCGACCCAGATGTAGGACCTTGCACTTGCCTTGGTTAAACTTCATAAGGTTGGCATCGGCCCACCTCACAAGCGTGTCAAGGTCCCTCTGCATGGCATCCCTTCCCTTCAGCGTATCAACCGAACCACACAGCTTGGTGTCATCGGCAAACTTGCTGAGGGCGCACTCAATCCCACTGTCCATGTCACCGACAAAGATGTTGAACAGGACCGGTCCCAACACCGATCCCTGAGGGACACCACTCGTTACAGGTTTCCAACTGGACATCGAGCCATTTACCACAACTCTTTGCGTGCGGCCATCGAGCCAGTTTTTTATCCACCGAGTGGTCCATCTATCAAATTGATGTCTCTCCAATTTAGAGACAAGGATGTCATGTGGGACAGTGTCGAATGCTTTGCACAAGTCCAGGTAGATGATGTCAACTGCTCTGCCGCTGTCCATCAGTTCCGTGGCACCATCATAGAAGGCCACCAAATTGGTCAGGCAGGATTTCCCCTTAGTGAAGCCATGTTGGCTGTCACCAACCACCTCGTTGTTTTTCATGTGCCTTAGCATGTTTTCCAGGAGAAACTGTTCCAAGATTTTGCCAGGCACAGAGGTGAGGCTGACTGGTCTGTAGTTCCCCGGGTCTTCCACCTTCCCCTTCTTGAAAATGGGGGTTATATTACCCTTCTTCCAGTCATCGGGAACTTCACCTGACTGCCAGGATTTTTCGAATATGATGGACAGTGGCTTAGCAACTTCATTCGCCAGCTCCTTCAGGACCCGCGGATGGATTTCATCAGGTCCCATGGACTTGTGCACGTTCAGGTTCTTAAGATGGTCTCGAACCTGATCCTCTCCTACAGTGGGCCTAAGGTCTTCGTTCTCACAGTCCCTGCATTTGCTTTCCAAGACTTGGGTTGTGTGGTCAGAGCATTTGCTGGTGAAGACTGAGGCAAAGAAGTCATTAAGAACCTCAGCCTTCTCCAAATCCATGGTAGCCAGTTCTCCTGATAGCTTCTGGAGAGGGCCTACATTGTCCCTAGCCTGTCTTTTATTTGCTACGTATCTATAGAATCCTTTCCTGTTATCTTTTACATCCCTTGCCAAACTTAATTCTAGCTGGGCCTTAGCTTTCCTAACCTGGTCCCTAGCTTCTCGGGCAATGTTCCTGTATTCTTCCCAGGCCGCCTGTCCTTGCTTCCACCTTCTATAAGCTTCTTTTTTCCCTCTAAGTTTCCTCAGCAGCTCCTTGTCCATCCATGGAGGTCTCCTGGCCCTCCTGCTGCACTTTCTTCTAGTCGGGATGCAACACTCTTGAGCACGTAGCAGGTGATCCTTGAATACCGACCAGCAGTCTTGGGCCCCCCTGCCCTCTAGGACTGTATCCCATGAAACCTTACTAAGGAGGCTCCTGAAGAGGCCAAAGTCTGCTTTCTTGAAGTCCAGGGCAGTGAGCTTGCTGCACGCTCTTCTCACCGTCCTGAGGATCTCAAACTCAACCATCTCGTGATCACTAGAGCCAAGGCTGCTCTGGAGTGTTACATTTCCAACCAGTCCCTCCCTGTTGGTGAGCACAAGGTCCAGCATGGCACCTCTCCTCGTCGGCTCCTCTACTGCTTGAAAGAGGAAGTTGTCTTCCACACAATCGAGGAACCTCCTGGATTGCTTGTGCTGGGCCGTACCATCCCTCCAACAGATGTCAGGATGGTTGAAGTCCCCCATGAGGACCAGGGCCTGCGAGCGTGAGGCTGCTCCTATCTGTCTGTAGAGCGCTTCATCCACAGAGTCCTCTCGATCAGGCGGCCTGTAACAGATCCCCACCGTAATGTCCCCCGTTGCTGTTTTCCCTTTGATCCTGACCCACAAACACTCTGTTACCTCATCACCCATCCCCAGACAGAGTTCCATACTCTCTAGCCTATCACTGACATAGATAGCAACGCCCCCTCCCCGTCTGCCTGGCCCGTCTTTTCTAAACAGCCTGTAACCTTCCATTCCGACATTCCAGTCATAGGAGCCATCCCACCATGTTTCTGTGATACCAATGACATCATATTCCCGTAGCCTTGCACACATCTCTAATTCCTCTTGCTTGTTCCCCATACTACGGGCGTTTGTATAGAGGCACCTTAGCCGAGCTCCAAATGAAGCCGACTCAATGGCTGGGGCAGCTGGAACATCTCTACATCGCTCCAAGCACTTATTACAGGTGCTCGCAACTGACCAGGAATGTTGGGATGGATCAATGCTCCCCTCCCCCAACACATCTAGTTTAAAGCTTTCCTGACCAGCCTGGCTGGTCATAGAATCAACTAGGTTGGAATAGACCTTTTAGATCATCAAGAGCCCCAGAATGAATCCAGCCCTGCCAGTGGGCTCTGACAAGAGCTGGGTAAAGGGGGAAAAGCAGTTTTCCCCACTGTGCCAACTCTGTTGTGGCTCATAGAGCATGATCTGTGGATAATCACCTTTGCTGCAAGGGTGCACTTCTGACTGGTGTTGAACTGGTTATGCAATGGGCTACCCAGGTCTTCTGCAAAGCTGCTGCCCTGGCCATGTGTGACGTGATATACCTGGGGCAGGACCCGGTGGTTGCATTGAACTTGGTGGGATTGCCCTGGCCTGTTTGTGGGGGTTTTTTTGGGGGGGGGCAGGGTTTGTGGCCTCCCCCCCCCCACCTGTCCTACCCTTAGAATGTTGACTACTCACTCTGGACCAGTACTGTCTAGAGACTTGCTGAAAATGCACTCACTTCCTTCATCCAAATTCTTAGTGAAGCTGTTGAATGGCATTAGTCTCAATATTGATCCCTGAGAGATTTAATCTTGAATTACTTAGCTGGTTTAAGATGAGACATTGATATACTCTGTGTAAGTACAGCTGAAGCACAAGACCAACTGTGACATTTCCTTGTAGCTTACTAGGAAAGTATGGAATTGGATTTGATAGAGTGCTGTGAGCTTAAGGCTGTTCTTCACTCTTCGCTGCCTTCTGGGGAAATGAAGGAAACTGTTCATCCCCACCCTGCCTGACCATTTTTCTTTCTCATGGAAAGAAGACAGATGTATGCACACATATGGTCCTTTCAAATGTTAGGCAACAAGTTGTTGCCTAAGATACCAGGCTGAGTTGTTCAAAGTTGCTTAGAGGGTTGAATGGCACACACGCACACAAAAGAAAAAAATTGCAAACTCTTAAAATGTAATTGTTTTAAGCAAGTAAGCTGCTCTTGTTCTCTGTAAAATGTCCTCATAGAAAATCCCTCCACCCATTTCCATGAATTATTCATACAAGCTTCAAGTTTAATATTTAGTTTTGAACAGAAATGGAGCTGCACTGTTCTCACAACTTTTGCTCTAGAGATGCTGCTGGTTTAATCCTTTTTAGGCTTAGACCTCAGAGCCAATTTCACCCATATGAACAATCCCTCCTGTAAAAATCCTAGTGAAACATAGGCAATTTTTTTCTGATTTGAGGTAAACCGTGAAAGCTAATCAGTATACAGTTACGGGGGGCAAAGTTTTCTTTTATCCAGAGGGAAATACTAAATGTGGAGTAGAACTGCGGGCATATTTTTCTTGCATGTATTCAAGGTTGTTTAGGCATGTGGTTCAAGACAGTAATTTGAGGAGCGTAAGGTGTGTGCTAAGTAGGTAGCCATATCTCTTGGGGTATGTCTGCAGTCATACTGACAGAAACAGTTTTGTGCAAGCTGCTCCCAGTCTGGTTCAGTGTGTCCATGTACCTCCAGGCAGTATATACCTGTGGGACAATTGCAGTGAGTTTTTTTTTTCATACCATCTCAAATGCAATCAAATGTGATTTTAAAAAGCTCAGTTAAAGTTTAGATGGTTGTATAATTATATCAGGTGGTGTAAAAGAAATGCAATGGTAGGAATCAGAAATTAAATTTGAGATAGTAATACGTGGTATTCAGTTCTCTTTATGCACATTGCCTCAGCAATAGCTGTGGCTTATTAGAAAGCTTCAATTGTCCTGATTTTTGTCAGGCTTAGATTATGTCACTGCTCTGAATGACAGTTGTATAGGGCTTGGAATGGGTGGAGTATGTCAGCAATGCATTTTAGAAACGTAATTTGTAGCACTCTTTCAGAGATCTTTAGTTCTGTTGTGTAAATGTAAGCATCCCAATGCACTGGGGTTGGAAGCAGATAATTTCTAGCACTTAGAAAGGTGTCAAACTTCATGGCAGCATAAAAGCAGCCCTCATGATTTGGTAGACCTGATAAATCAGAACAACCCTCAATGAACTGTAAAGTTTGGTGTTTAAAATCTGCATTTTTGATTTAATTTCCTTATTAACTTGTTTATGAAATATTAGCTGTTGCAAGTAGTTTAAAAATATTAACTGTATATTAAAGAATAGATCAGAAATAATGGCTTGTCTGAGGAGATTTTGAAGATGCACTACATATAGTCTCAAATCCTACTCCAGAGCTACCATCATCCAAATAGCTGCTTATTGTTGGCTTTATAAGTAGCTACCTGGGCAAACTGAACTTTCTGTCCTCTCTGTTGCTTTTTCCACACACCCCCCCCCCCCCCCTTATTTTTCTACTCGAAGTGGGGAGATGTGCAGAGATGTCACAAGCAAATGTAAAGTGGACAGTTGCAGATCATGCAAGCGGGGAAATAGGGTCAGTTGTATGTGATTACATCCCTCCTTGAAAACGTTGGAGTTGAAAACTGTCCTACTTGCTCGGTGTTTTGAGCAGATACAACAGAAAGTGCACATGGAGGGAATAAGAGGTATGAGGTAGTGTATTGCGTTGATGTTGGAAGGAACATAATTCTTCAATTTCCTCTCCTTTGTTCCAGTGTGCTGCTGAGTAAAACGCAACATTAATTTTTTAAGTAGGTAATTTCCTTTTCTCTCCTTCTTAAAAGAATAGTAGCAGAGTATGCACCAAAAATTTCTGCTTTCTGTCTAGGATTGTGATGGAAAATGGCAATGACGTACCGCAGCTGTCCAGCACGGTGGCAGCAAGAATTACTCCTGTTGTGTATAGATGGGTCTTGGGTTATATGAGAACTGTTTTCTGCATCAGAAATAGCTCAAATTGTCTGGAACGTGCATGCAAACATTCATTTTTCAAGACAGTGAACCTGGTGGACTTCGTAGTAAATCAGTGCCTACTCCAGGTTGAATCTAGGTATGACTTCGGCCCACTGCCTGAGTGAGATACCTGGAACACTTCAATTTATGTGTGCGCTTAGCAGTATGAGTTCCTGTTATTTCTCTCATCTGTGTGAGGCTGCACAAACCTTCATGAAATCATGTTACCTTGCTCAGAAGCAAGCTTATGGGCTGTTAAAAGTAATTTCAAGAAAGGGATCAGTCTACATTGGTCTACTCTTCTGCAAGTATCATATATTTTTCAGAGCTGTTTAAATGAAACAGATATTTTTCTTAATTCTATTGAAATTCCAGGTGGTTTTCCTCATGTTAATGAGAACCAGGAAATTTGTCCTTGAGACACTTTCTTTTTTTGCTACTGATATTCTCCCTCCATGTTCAGGAAAATTTTCAGACTTAAGGAATATTATAATGGGTTTTAGAAATGACTAATTAGGTGTCTTATTTAGGGTTTTGTTTTCAGCTTTTTTCTTACCAAACAGCTTGCAGTATGAAGAACTCCAGATGTTAAGAACTTAAGTTCCCAGTACACTGGGGAAATAAGGACAAGTGATCAAGAAACTGATGAAAATAAAGGCTCTTTGTAGCACTGTCATAAAAGATGAACTCTTGTCTGGTCACACATAATGTATTTAGTTGGCCAATAAAAGAAGCTTTTCCTAATATCAAGAGTCAGCTCTGTCTTGAGATTTGGTGAATCCTTTTCCTAATATGAGAGGTGAGCATGCAGGCCTCTCTAGAAGTTCATTTAAACTGTTTTTTTTTTCCCCAAATGACTTTCTGCATTTCTTCATCGAAAGGCCATATGAGTAAGCGTCTCACAAATCAAGAGTGGTTGAAGGGCTGATGTCGCAGATTACAATGTTCTTACATCTTTGTTTATGCATGGTTTGGTGCCCATATGTGCCCTAAAGGGTGGTGGTAGGGGGTTAATTTTTTTTATTTTATTTTTTTTTTTCTTTCCCTGTACTCCCAGGGCAGCAGAAGAAAAACACAAGCTGGGTGTAAAGGATGCACTACCAAGTTAGTGTAAGCATTTGCAATATACCTTTCATGTAAAATTTCTGTTAGCCTGATGCACCTAAAGGATACTGCTTTCTGCTGCCAGGACAATTGTTAGTCTCCCGCATCTCTTAGGCAGACAGGAATAACTGTAACTTCAGGGAGACAAACTGGTGTTCATCTAAGTAGGAGGTTCACAGAAAAATACCTGTGTTGCTGTATTTCTGAATGTAGTGGAGAAACTTTGTTGGGGTGGGAGGAGGTATCAGTTAGTTTAGAGAAAAACTTGTCCCAAGAGCACTGTAATTCTGGGGTGGCTTATCAACTCTGATCATGTGTCACATTTCACTGTCCTCTTTAAGGGAATTATTTGGGAAAGGTGAAGTATGATCAGGATGAAGAATAATGCCAAGGTGAAAGTTGGCAGCCAGCCACCTTATTTAATGTTTTATTTCCTTCATGACTTATTGTTGTCTGTCTTGACCTTAGTTTGAGCTTTTAGGCCCTGGCAACAGTGAGATCAGGTTAGGTTAACTACTATATTGTTTAAAAATCACTAAACTGTTAAGTACAGCAGTCGTCAGGGTAGCTTTCTAACAAGATTCTCAACCAAAAACCAACCTGACTGATGGTCTTGAACAAAAATACTTCATTGTTTCACTCTACTTATTGGTATGATAGCATAAAACTTTTAGCGGACTTCAGATTTATACTTCAAGGTTAAAAATCCCTGATTTGTCCTAAGCACTATTTGTTAATGTCAAGGGCTTAATTGATTACTGGAAACTAGTATGTTCCTTTTTAAAAAGGTATGGTGTAGATATTATTAATCTTACCATAAATTACTAGCTTTCATGTAATATGATTCTTTTTTATTCACCCAAAAAAATATATTGACAAGTTCTGCTTTTTTATTCCAGTGCAGTTACAGGGTTCTGTCACCTTGATAAAACTGAGAGCAGAACTTGGGTAGCAGCAACTGGTGGCAGTTCCTTGGATTTCCAACAACACTTCACAATATGAAGGGAAATTAGTTAACTAAGTGATGAGACAAGTGTTTTATCAATGAGAACTGCATTTTAGAGTTAGGGAGAAATTTTTGGCAAGTATTAATGTCTTCAATATCACTAAAAGCAGAGAAGAATGAAGACTAATTTAAAAAAAGATTAATTAAAAAAAATAAAAATAAAAGTAATTACCAGGTTCTGTGACAAGGGCTTGAAAATGCTAAAGGCCTGTTGTTAGAGGCCTGATGCTGCTGTTACAACTCCAGTTTTGCAGTAAGCTCGGGTTGGCAAAGCTGTTGAGCACTCCTAACCTCACCCTAAAAAGGTCAGCAAAATAGACATCTTGAATAATGAAGCAATAAGTCCTCTTCCTTTCTCTTCTCCCCGCCTCTGTATTTTTAAATTTTGCTTTATGTTTCTGAATGGAATTTTTTCCCATGTGGTCCCTCTTCCTGCTATGGGTTATGTGGTAAGGGAATGTTGTAATTTAATTTAATCAAGTCTTGAATGCACTTTCTTTTTAGCCAGCACTCCTGTGACATTTCTTCACTTGTAGGCAGTGCCTTTCAATTGATTCACAATAGACTTAGGATCTGAAGGGATGGAAATTCAATTGCTGATTCCCTCATTCATCATGGGCTAAAGCAGTGGGCTGGGTGCTAAGGCCCAATGACCTGTCATTGTTGTGATGTAGGCTTTTTCCTAATAGATTTAAATTTTTTGCCAGTATCAATGAGTGGACGTACCTAAACTAAGTCTTAACTTCTGTGAAGTGGGAAATCCTTCTATTGGGTTTGCATGGCAATGGTAGGATAGCAGGGGTGCTACAGAGGTGGTTTCTGTGAGAAGCTGCCAGAAGCTTCCCCCATGTCCCATAGTGCCAATGCCAGCCAGCTCCAAGACGGACCCACTGCTGGCCAAGGCTGAGCCCATCAGTGACAGTGGTAGCACCTCTGGGATAACATAGTTAAGAAAATAAACCTGTGCAACAGCAGCCAGAGAGAGGAGTGAGAATATGTGAGAGCAACAGCTCTGCAGATACCAAGGTCAGTGCAGAAGGAGGGGAGGTGCTCCAGGCGCTGGAGCAGAGATTCCCCTGCAGCCCGTTGTGCAGACCATGGTAAGGCAGCTGTGCCCCTGCAGCCCATGGAGGTCCATGGTGGAACAGATCTCCACCTGCAGCCCATGGAGGTCCACAGTGGAGCAGATCTCCACCTGCGGCCCATGGAGGATCCCATGCTGGAGCAGGGGGATGTCCAAAGGAGGATGTGACCCCATGGGAGGCCACACTGGAGCAGGCTCCTGGCAGGACTTGTGACCCTGTAGCGGACCCACACTGGAGCAGTCTGTTCCTGAAGGATGCACCCCATGGAAGGCACCCATGCTGGAGCAGTCTGTTCCTGAAGGACTGCACCCATGGAAGGGACCCATGCTGGAGCAGTCTGTCCCTGAAGGGCTGCACCCATGGAAGGGACCGATGCTGGAGCAGTCTGTCCCTGAAGGGCTGCACCCATGGAAGGGACCCATGCTGGAGCAGTCTGTTCCTGAAGGGCTGCACCCATGGAAGGGAGACACGCTGGAGCAGTCTGTTCCTGAAGGGCTGCACCCATGGAAGGGAGCCACGCTGGAGCAGTCTGTTCCTGAAGGGCTGCATCCATGGAAGGGACCCATGCTGTAGCAGTCTGTCCCTGAAGGGCTGCACCCATGGAAGGGACCCACGCTGGAGCAGTCTGTTCCTGAAGGATGCACCCCCTGGAAGGGACCCATGCTGGAGCAGCCTGTTCCTGAAGGGTTGCACCCATGGAAGGGACCCACGCTGGAGCAGCCTGTTCCTGAAGGGCTGCACCCCATGGAAGGGACCCACGCTGGAACAATTCATGAAGAACTGCAGCCCATGGGAAGGACTCATGTTGGAGAAGTTGGAGGAGGACTGCCTCCTGTGGGAGGGAACCCATGCTGGAGCAGGGGAAGAGTGTGAGGAGTCCTCCCCTGAGCAGGAAGGACCAGTAGAGACAGCATGTGATGAACTGAGCACAACACTCATTCCGTATTGCCCTGGGCCACTGGAGGGAAGGACATAGGTAAAATCAGGAGTGAAGTTAAGCCTGGAAAGAAGGGAGGGGTGAGGGGAAGATGTTTTAAGATTTGGTTTTCTTTCTTGTTCTTGTATTTCGGTTTGATTGTTCATAAATCAGATTAATTTTCCCAAGTGTTTTGCCCATGACTGTAATTGGTGAGTGATCTCTCCCTGTCCTTATCTTGACGCATGAGCTGTCTGCTATTTTCTTTCCCTATCCAGCTGAGGGAGAGAAAAAGTGCATCTTTGGTGGGCACCTGGCATCCAGACAGAGTCAACCCATCACACTCCTTAACAGATTGGACAAAATAAACGTTTTCCCCTGCAAGACCCATGCACTGCATGAAGCACACCCGCTGCATCTTGTAGTCCCTTGTTGGGGTATTGGCACCTTGTGTTTTTGCAGCATTGTGCTGCAGCTTCTTGAAGGTCATTGCTAGAGTTACACAAAGAGCTCCATTTGGAGGTTGAATGTAGTAAGCTTTCCTGACAATTTGCAAAAATCACTGAAGTATACAAAACAAATACTGGCCAAAGAGCTAATCGCTGCAGCCTTATTAAGGGGTGGTATACAGTCTGAGTGCACTTTCATTCTCTGCTCTTCCACTTTGAAAGCTATACTGTGCCAGGAAATGTTCCTTCTGAGATGACGCTAAATGCAGTGGCTGTCAAAGTAAATGATTTTAGAGAGAGAAGTTGTGAGAGAATCTCATCTGTATTATAAAGAATATGATCAGGCACGGACTACATCAGGTCACTGGTGCAGGTACTTGGGGCCTGCAGAGATTTTGTGTGAAAAACAGCACAATGCTTGTGTTTCAGTCAAAGGCCATCCCCACAGTATTACGGCTGGTGGTTATGTGGTAACTTGGCAGTGCCAGTATGGTCCTGCTTTGCCCTGTGCTTTTAACTGTTAAAGGTTGTACAGTTTCTCATTGTTGGTAAGAACTTTTCCCATTGTATTATAATTTTTCATCCTTTTTGTTTTCTCATGGTGCACCTCTTGTTTTTATAGTTCTTTAATGGAGAGGTACTGTGTCTTCTAGTCTGTTTCCATGGAAACACTCAATTAGAAGAGTAATTTGAAGAGATTGAGACACAGCTGCCAGAACTCCTAAAGAGAGAGGAGGAGGGGGAGTCTAGAAAAGGGTTGAAGATTTGGGCTGGCAAAACGCAAGCATTGCCTGTCTTCTGCCAACTATTTCCTAATGCTAATCTGTAAACTCGTATGTAACTATACATCTTGCACCCATTTGGTTTGAGCTACATCTGTAATGCATTTTAAAACTATAATTGAGTCTGGTGCTCAGCATATGTGATGTTAATGCTTGGAATGTGAGAATTTTTTGTTGTTGCATTGTTTCTTCCATATGTTTTTTTATCAGGCAGTGGCCAGGGCATTGAGACCAAAAGGGGAGGGGAGAAGAACTGGGACATCTCCCCTCTTGCCAGTGCCTCAGGTATATACACATTGAAAAAGACATTTTTCTGTCCTTGCTGTGACACGGAATAGGGTAACCAGGTACCTGTGATTCAATGGATCTCAAACCACTTATAAAGGAGAAAATACCCCAAACGAAACATGTTCCACTGATTTTTCTGGTAGGCAAATTATTCGGTGATCTGCCTGTCGTCTTTTGGCCAGCTGGAGGTAGTCAGGAATTAAATCCTTCTAGAAAAGGAGAATTGAAAGCAAAATGAAAAAAACAAAACTAGAGTATTAGGTGTGTATTTTCTCATAGGTGCAAAATCTATTGTTCGCATATAATAAAAACATACCCCTGCTCCAGAATCCTCTCTATATTTAAAAGTGTAACATCCCCCCCCTCAAAAAAAACCCCAAATAGCCACAAAAAAAGCCTACACACATTAAAAAAAAGGGGGAGGGGGGGAAACAAAAAACCCCCACACACACAAAAAAAACCCCACCCCATCCCCCAAAAAAACTCAAAAAACAAAAAAACCAAAACTCAAACCAAAACCCCAAACTAACAACTTCACATAAAGTCCACCCTCAAAATCCCACTTTTATCAAAGATGCTTTGGCACAGGAACATGTTAGGAATCTGGTCTTCTGTACGGAAGGCAATTGCTGAAGCCAGTTAATATTCATGGTTTGTTCCTAGTAAGATCTTCAGCAAGATAACTAGGACAGACACTCCAAGCCTCTTGGCTGGCAGATTTCCAGCCTTCTCTAGAGGCACCAGTAACTTCAGGTATATTCCCAGTGGCTCTGCCTCTGCTGCCCTTTGTGCAGCTAAGGGATTAGATCAGTGTGGACAAGGAGCTTTCCCTCCTCTTCTGGTTGTGTATAGCTTGATTGTCAAAGGTTTGCATGGTGATTGATACATATTTCTGTGGAAACAGATTTGGAAGTACCTGACATGGGGATCTCAGCTCAAATAGCCAGTGTAGATACTGCCAACTGATTCCACAGGCAACTTTTAATTAAGGATTGTATGGTCAGGTTGAAAGGGTGTGGCTTGTGTTCCCTCTGTGCTGTCTGGGTACTTACTCAGTGGGTTGCACTTGAAACATGCAGGTTGGAACTCAGTTAATGACAGCACCCTTGTGTTGTGCATAAGGAGGAGAGGGAGAGCTTCATGATGTGTGTACTAGAGTGTTTCAACCAAGTTGCATGTTCTTAGATGATTCCTCTAAACCATCCTTCCTCTAAACCTTCATGAAAATGAAGTGATTTGTGCAATATTTTTAAAACCTTGAAAACTTTAAAAATTTATTTCTGACTATTCAGGGAATTCTGAGGCTCATGGGGGAGAAAGGCCTTAGGGAAGGAGACAGTGGTTTTATCAGTGGTTTTATGGTTGTTCTTAACACTGCTGTTATTACATGCTAAAGAATTGCAGTTTGTTTTTATGCAGCTGGTGGGGTATTGAGATGGTTCCTGGGTTAAAATAGAGTGGGGAGAAGAATGCAGAAACCTTAAGAGGAAAAGTGACTGTTCTGTGTTTGTGTCTTTACAGCAAATGGGCGCTAGGTTGCCAAAGCAGAGCAACTGCTGCAGTGCCTTTTGAGACACATCATCACCCACTTTGTCACACTGTCAAACTGCAGCGTTCATTAATATTTCAGATCTGACAGATATCTCATAATCGATAAAGCTGCAGTGTTTGGGGCCATCAGGAAATACTTTGTGGGTTATCAAAATTTTCTAGCCGCTTTCATTGCAGAAAATCAAGGCAATATAGTTTAACATTTGAAATTTGGTTACCTGAAATGGAAATCCTGTAGGAATCTTCTGTGACTACCTTTTGCCAACCAGCTACATACTACATTTAACCTCAAGGGAAGCAATGATGCTCTATGAGCTTATGCAATATAGTATTACAAGAAAGCAAATACTTTGTGTTGCTGAATGAAGACTATATTAGAAAACCATCATTCAGGTTGAGTAACAGGCGGTTTGTGATTAAGGTGTTGCTGTCTTTTTGCTGTAGAAAAGATGGGAGATAATCTTTTTCTGCTTAGGTTGTCATGCAAATTTCCCAGAGAACAGTGTTTCTCAACATTATCTTGGTGAAATGAACAGTCTTAAAAAAAATAAAGCAAGTAACCACCCCTAAGAAACAAACCCATCCTTCCCCCCCCAACAAAACAAACAAACAAACAAACCCAAAACAAAACCAAAAAAACAGTCATTAAAAAACATCTGCAAGAAATGTGGACTGAACCAGCAAACTTAAAATCTTCTCTTAAAGGAGACTGACAGTATCCTGCTTAACACCGCATGTTTGTATAAATGTGGCTATGTATGCATATAGACCCTTATTAGCCAGCAGCTCTGATTAATATTGAGCTCTTGAGCGAAGTGTTGACTAGTGTGTGTAGTTAATTAGATGTAAGCATCTAATGAACCCCTCTCAACAGTTGCTTCATATTAAATGGTTATCTCTATTACAGAAACATGTTGCTACAGTTTTCTTTCAATGCTAGTGTTAAAGTATATGTATTAAAACTGTATTTGCTGAGTAAATTTCAGGTGTACTTTGCTAAATGCTGCCTGTTTTGAGAGAAGTTGATCATATAAAATTTCACAGAATCATAGAATATCAGGTTGAAAGGGACCTCAAGGATCATCTGGTCTAACCTTTCTTAGCAAAACCGCAGTCTGCATGAGATGGCCCAGCAGCCTGTCCAGCTGAATCTTTAAAGTTGTTGGGAAATCCACCGCTTCGCTGGAGAGATGATTCCAATGGCTGATCATTCTCATAACAAAAAATTTTCCTCTAGCGTTCAACCGGAATCTCCCTGAGAGTAACTTGTACCCATTACCCCTTCTCTTTTCCGTGTGAGTCCTCATAAAAAGGAGTCTTAGTTGCTTCCAATAATAACTATAGCTAATGCTGCTGGCATTTTTTGGCAAATGGCCATGATTTTCCTAATGCATCAGAGTCTGGACTGGACATGGAGAGACTGAAGTGCTATCAGCCTGCGTAAGTAACTTTGCCTTTCACAGTTTCTAATTATCCCTACATTTAGTATAGACAATCAGTGTAGCTTGGCATTAGAAAAATACGGTTTCTGGTCTTGATGCCACACCTGCAGTGAAGCAGGAACTGTGAAATGGTTTCTTGTAGTTCAACCAGCCCAAATTTGCAAAAACACACATCTTCCACAGACACAACCACTTAATTCGTAAAAAGCAGAGTGCCTGCTATGACCAGACCTTTTTACAAATGCTGCTGTTCTGTTCGTGTGATGTATCTTCTTGATAGCAAGTACTCATTTTTCTGCTTGTAGATCTTTAAGTCTTTGCATACGTTTGGCTTAAGCCATATCTCATGAGCTGCCTGCTTCCTGCTCCTTCCTTTTTATCAGCAAGGGTTGTGCCAGTGTCAGTCTTCCAAGTTTGCTTTTTCCCTTCCTGGTATTCTGATTAACTCCGGCTATGATGTTTTGGGGTTTTTTTACAGCATGTATTGCTGATGTTTTCATAATGGAAAGTTTATGGCCTAAAATTAATTGTTAGATGATTTTATTTGGTAGCAGTGATTTTTCTGCAAACTTCCCACACAATTTTTGGGAGACTCCAAAAAAACTTTATTGTGCTGTATTCATTAACTCTTTCTCTGCTTGTGTGGCTGCAGCATTCTTTTGTGGGTTCTTTGTTATAAAATAATGAAGTATTCTTTGTTATGCAATTAGATTGTTTTGGATTTTTTTCCTAATAACATTGTATTTAAACAAAAAGGCTGCTTTATGTAATACCCTGCAGTGGCTAATTTTTTTAGTTCTCGCTTCTAAGGACAAGTGAGGAGAGCAGCAGGAGCCAGACTCTGAGTTCTAACTTTGAACTCATTTTCAGCATCTGGTTTTATGATTTGATCCCAGTGAAATTTAATGATGTCCTGCTTTTAAGGCTGCCTTTCAAATACACATTGTGCTGGTTTTCCTCTATTCTCATTCACATGACTGAGAATACCTGTAAGCCTTCTCTGAATCCTGAGTGGTATGGGGAAATAAATTATGAGCAAGACTTGTAGGACAGGAGTCTTAAAGCTCGTTGCAGCCATTTTTACACCATGTACACACCCAGTTGATCTCTAGGATCATCTTAACTAGTACATGCCCACTACTTGCTTATTGTGGAAACCTGAAGAAACAGCAAAATAAGTAATTGCCATATACAGTCCTACACGCCAGCAGTAAACCAGAATTATAATAGTGAAAAGCATAAAGTTTAAACCAGTGTAGAATGGCTTTTTGAAGGGAAGTTTGTAGATTGTCAGTTCTTGAAGTCTATTCTTTGTCCTCAAAGCAATTTTTTGCAGGTGCTGGAAAAGACATTGAGTTTATCTGATGAGTGACGGTTGTTATTTAAAAAAGTCACGTGTTAGAAAAGCAGGCGCCACAAAACAAGAAGACTTGACAGTTCCATCTGTAATGTTTTTGCTGGCAAAGTAAATCAGATATCGTTCCAAGGTCTGCACAACGCATGCAGCAAACCTCTAACACTGGAAAGAACTTGAGAGTTTAATGTATTCTGGCTTCATGTTACATAAACAGGGGTCCCCATGGTCCTATATTGATTGGGCTTGTGTTCCACCACTGTTTTTGTGGGTATATGCTAGCCCATAAAATCACATTTTTGTTTTTGCCTGCCAACTCTCTTCTATTGCTTTGTCTATTAGGCTGCAGTGGTAAGTGCTACAGCTGGTGTGCTGAGGGATCCAATGCAGAACAGTCAGGCCACTAAATTTCAGGCTGCTGAGCCTCAGAGAAACCGTCTCAAATTGATAGTATAATGAAATATGTGTCATGAATTGTCAGAATGACTTTATGCTATTTTGAGGATGACTGTATATTCCCTGGTATCAGCAGAGGCTAACATCACAAGCACTACAAATACTTTGCAGCACATCTCTAGCAACCATAGCCTAATAAAACAACTACTGTTTGTAACCCAAGGGTAGTCAGATGGGGAGAAAACCCTGAAGTGGAAGATCACATGTTTAGTATACTCCAGTTATTTCATCTGTTCCCTCTCTTAGCCTTCATCTTTTGTTTTTTGGTAAAACTTTTTATCATCCTTGCATGTGAGTGTGGAACATGAAGTTTTAGTGAAATTGGAAAGCCTTCCTAGCTTTCTTGACTGGTTGACATTTGGCTACACTGTAGGATTTAGGAAATCATCAAACTTCTAGGAATCTGTTTTGTTTTTTTTTTCTTTAGCAGGCAGCAGTTAAACTGACTTAATAATTCTTGTACAAAGGAGACTGCAGCTTCCATTGTCAGCTTTTATAGTTATGGGGTGTGTTTAGACTTCATTAATATACTGATTTAAAATAAGGGTGTCCTTTACCTGTGTGGTAAAGGACTCTGCAAACTGGCATCCTTAAACTCAGGATTTAGTTTGTGACCTTCTGCTGTTTCCTGTCATGTAAATCTCTACATCTACTTCTCTCTGATGGGGACAGACTTTTAGCAGGACCTGTTGCAATAGGACAAGGGATGACGGTTTTAAACTAAAACATTCAGACTAGATATGAGGAAGAAATTATTTACAATTAGCATGGTGAAGCACTGGAACAGGTTGCACAGAGAGATAGTAGATGCCCTATCCCTGGAGACATTCATGGTCAGGTTGTATGAGCTCTGAGCAACGTGATCTAGTGGAAGATGTCTCTGCTCATTGCAAGGGGTTGGACTAGGTGACTTGTAAAGGTCCCTTCCAAACCAAACCATTCTATGATGTCTAGAAAGGCAGTGTAAAACTTTTGCTTAGTTTTTCACTGTCTTGCAGTGCTTTTTTGACACACATAGTTGAATTTTCTTCCCTATTTCCCTTTGGAACACTTCAGCTGCAGATCTGCTGCAATGTGTCATGCCTTAGCTGTGTCTGCAGCAGTTTCCGCTAGCTTGTGCCTGCCTGCATAGTTAGTTTGATAATGAGGATTGGGCTACACTTTGTATAGTAGGTTGTAAATTTAGTAAGGAATGACAGGGCGAGGAAAAGGAGAGTCTTTTTATTAAGCTTTCTTGATTGTCACTAGTGTCTATGTGAGCAAGCTGCTGATAACTCTAGTTTTACTGTCAAGGGATGAATGATAATGAGCTTATTTTTCCTACGTAATGAAGACATTCTCTTGTTTTCAACTGTTGTTGATACATAAGTTATGGCTAGCATGCTTATTTCTCTGTAGATTTTCCCATGCCAGTCTCATTAGGACTTTATTCCAAAATAATCCATTCTCTGCCTTCTCTTTGTGAATGCACCAGTCAGCAAGTGGTTGGGTTTTTTTTTTTCCTATCTGCAGCTTCTGTCCTTATGATCCCATATTTTTTGTCTGTTTTCACAGTTGTCCCGTATGCTGTGCAATGTGGAGGTAATGATGACTTGACAGAATTGGACAATATTCAGCATGCTGGTCTGCCACAAGTTAAGCGAAGATTCATGAGGGCTGTTTGTGTGGAAGTTATGAACAGCACATCTTAGCACCGTGTAGCATACCATTCCATGAGGTCAAATCTTTCTTAAATATGCCCTGTCCTTTAAGGAAAGGGGATTTTATTGACTTCACTGTGAAATTAGTGCAACCGTAGAGTTGCTCTAGAGTGAGACAATGCCCATGCAAAATTGAACCATGAAAATGTTATCTGAGTGCAAGAGGCAGCTGCTGGATCTTGGGGCCTATTGGTAAAACAGTTGCTTAAGCAAACTGTAATAGAAACATAAATATTGGAATACTTTAAAATTAAACTAGTGGCAAAGATACTGGGCTCCCTATTGGTGTAAGTGCTATGTAATACAAGTGAGAGTGTTCTCCCAAACAGTTTTGAATTCATGTGGAAAAGGTAAAGCTGAGGCAGGGAAACCAAAACACCCACAGTTAAACCCTCACTTTGTTTAGTTTTCTTAACAATTACCACAGCGTCTGTAAAGATCCTGTCTTTCGATTGTCAATTTCCTTGTAGGAACTCCTGTTGCTTCCTGCCTTTATTTGCCAGATTTTGGATGGGTTTGCATGTGATAGCATGGGGATGCTGAACAAGATAGGCCTCCCTGTGAAACATTCAGTCTTAAGATCTGGGACATGTTCAGTCCATGGAGGTTTTAAGTGTCTTATTTCTACTTTTAGCTTACGTAAATTTAGCAGATCAAGGCTTCCTTTAATCCTTGTTGAAATACTAAAAAATTATTTTTAACTTAAAATTTTACTGTAAAACAACTTTTAAGAGTTGTATTAATTTTGGACACTTCATTCACTTAAAATTCTCTTGGACTTATTTTGCATGTAGTTGTAGTCTTAACATGCTTTCTTTTGTTTTTCATATGCATCCTACAGCTGATGTCTAAGGTGTGATAGCTAACGTCTACCACAATGGTGTGAATTTGTCATCTGTATGTTGCCTAGAAAATAACAATGTTAAATTTGAAAATCAAAATTTCCTTAATTATCATCCTGATATATCATTATATTATCATAATATCTATCATCAGAACACATTACAATATATTTTTATGCAGTATTGTATAGTAACTTGAAATACATTATTATACAAAAATATTTTTCTTTAACGATATTTGGGGTTTTTTCTGCTATTGTTAATTTAATTTTTCCAGGTGGGTTAAGTCTGGTTTTAGTTGAATAAATGTACAGCAGGACAACTTCTGTCATTTTGTCATGGTCTGAAGCAAATCAAGGGGCTCCTCCTGAATAATGACTGTTTCTTTTTGCCTCTGTGCTTGGAGGGAGATTTTTGTCTTAAGAACAGAAGTGCATTAGGTCTGCTTTTAAAGTTTTGCTGAATGGAATATATGGTGCTTATTATGATTGGTCACCATGTTCAAAAGAGACCATGCCTAAACCTATAATCTCTTCATCTAGAAGTAACAGATGCACTTTTTGGCAAAGGCTTATAATTGTGGTGAAGAGTTTCACCCCTAAGCTTGGTGTGTAGTTTATGTTTGCAAAGTGAAGGAGTACAGCTTCTAGAAGCACTTTGCAGTCCTGCTGCTGCGTTTGGTCAATTAGTTGCAGCATAGCAGCTGTAATCAGAAAGTTCTCTAAGGTGGGCATCATCTTTATTTTTTCCAAAGTGGGACAATTTGTTCTTATGAATGAACACCACAAAAATTTCCTACTTGCTTGTGGGACTGACCCACTGAAAACACAAAACACAAGCACAGCGTGTTATCATTATATCTGCTGGTGTGGCTGAGTGAAGCAGCTAACTGAAGTCCTTTGATGCTACAGGGAACAGGCACAGCTGTAAACCAGCTGAAAATCTGCACAGCGATTACTGCTGCTGCACACCCAGAAGGCTCTAGTTATATTGTACCAGGCAAAATCACTTCTAGAAAAGTCTTTCCATTTCTGGAATGACCTTCTGCCCTGGCTTGCGGGGTAGTTTTGTACATGGCTGTCCTCCACTGGGACTATGTGATCTGGAGCTTGGCCCTTGTAGGCCAGCCCTACCTCAGAGATGCCAAGCAGGGCAGCATCTGGGTTTTGGAGCTTAGGGAATAAACTTTTCAGTGTCTCAGACCCTCCTTCATCTTCAAGGACACAAAGTTAGGATTATTATTACAAATAAATGTTCCAGCCCTAGGTCAGTGTTCTCATTTCTCCTAAGAATATTTATGGCCAGAATAATTAATCATTTAAGCAGTCAAAAGTGACAGGAGTTATTTGATGGAGGAAATCACACAAGGAAAGAAAAATTGGCAAGAGATTGTGGGAATATTGAAGTGGCCTTCTGCATTGTTGGAAGTGACAATTTTGTTCATTGTTTCCCTTGGACCGTCCTTTATCTTCTCACTAGTCAGCTGGATAGCTTTGTGCCTGCTGTGTTTCGGAAAGGTTGGGACACAGGGCTGCGCGATGATCACACAATTGTGCATGGAGCTTCGGCTCCTGTATTCTTGCCATAGAACAAAAAGGCTATTGTTTCCAGCCTAATAATAAAGCAGGAAAAAAATCACAAAGGTCTTTCCTCTAGATAGAAGGCTGGCTTAGCAGCAGGCGGGAGAGAGCTAGCAAGGAATTTATCTGCTGGAAATGGCTTCTCCAGTTTGCATTTTCGTTTTGTCTTCTTTTACTGATGGCTGGAGAAGATACTTACTAACACAACTGCAAAAAAAATCAGGTAGGGTAGATTTCTGACTGTGAGCTGATGATATGAGTAGTCTAGCACTGGAAGTTGGGGAGAAAGGGGATGGGTTCAGGCTGTGTTACAGTTCAGTTTTTGGAATCATTAAATCCTAGTGGAGGAGTAACCATGCCTTTGTGTATGTGCATTCCCCTGCCAGATTAAGGGGACTCTAGACGCTTGTTAGGAGCAGCATATATCAATAAGAACATACTTAACAACTTGCCAAACTAGAATAAATAGTAGACATTAGTCCTTTCTGAGAGGCAGGTTCTGCTGAAGTAAACTAGGACATGAAGCCCCTTCTAGGAAAATCCACTCCTGAAAGTTACTGATGGAACAAAATAGTTTGATTGTCAAATCTAATTTTTATGGGTCAGCACAAGTCTGAAGAGGGTGGCTTGGTAGGTTTAGGAAATAAGGGTGACTTTGTTTTTCTTTTAAATGCTATCAAACATACTGGATATTGCAAATGGTCTTGCATTGCCACGTAAGCTAGAAACAAGTTAGTTTTTTTTCCCTTGTTGATATTTCCAACAGAAAAATAGACAATATTCATGCTGATGCTAGGTAAACAAGCAACATATCCACAAGGCTCAGAAATGCTACTTAAATGGAGCCAATGTTATAATGGTGTAATAATGAAGAAATTCGACTTTCTAGAGGAAAACATGGAAAACAGATATGCCCCATTATACACAATGACAGTGATGATAATACTTCATTAGAAGCACTTTATTAAGACCATAAATAACTTGGCCTATTGTATGTAACAAAGTTTTACCACACACTTTGCTCAAGTATCAAAAACAGTTCCTGCCAGTGCAAAGGGAGAAAGTGTTTGGCTATTTAAACAGTACCTACAGACTGCCTTTTGGCAGCACTGTTTTATAGGAGCTGCAGCCGATCAGTGCGATGCCTTGAAATAGAGTAATATTATTTGAAATACCCACTGCACTAAAAATTTGTTAGCTTTTTAAAGGTGAAATATTCCAGAATAGTTTTTCCAGTATTCCAATTCCTCCAACTTCCTTTTTCTTTCTTTCTTTCCCCCATATATCAATTTAGGTAATGAAGCTCTTCATAGATTTTGGAGAAAAGGAGTGGTTTTGGACTCTCTAATTTCTACATGCTTCATTACCTGGATATTCCTGCCAAATGCAGTAGAGCTGGAGGGGTTTTAGGTAATCAGTAGCACGCTCCAGCAGAGGGAAAGAAAGTAGCCAAGATAGGGAGAAAGTTCATACTGAAATTTATATTCAAACACTATAAACTTGTAAACAGAAAAGTTGGACCCATTCTAGGAAGTAGTCTGAAAACCATCTGCAAAAGGAATTCGAGATAGAGATTCACAAATCTGCCTGGAGATAGTGAAATGAGAAAAGGAAAGGTTTTCTGAGTGTATCAGAAGGAAGAGTAGGGCTTTTCTTCTTGAAGGAACCAATATTGCTTCTCAGCTTGCTGAGGTGTCATCTCCAGTCCAGCTGGAGAGCAACAGGCACTCTACAGACAAATGGAGGGTGCTGTGGCTGGCTTACTGCAACCTGCTGCCTAGGCTGCCAGAGAGAGACCTAGTCTGTCCCTCTTAGGCTGTGATAAGCCAAGTGATGACAGATACCTGTTAGTGCTGTTTTCTGGAAGTAGAAGTCATGAGGTATTGATTTCCTGTTCTTCATAAACAGCAGGCCAAGTTGTCTGATAGCTTCATACGGCTGCTATTGCTTCAATGGACTGCTGGAGAGATTTATGCAGAAGAATAGTAAGTTCTGGCATCACTTCCACCCTTACCTGTAGTGATTGGTCTGTGCCATTGGCCCTGCTGACTCTTCAGGAGAGGCCAAGTCAGTTTCTGAATAGGATTTCTGTCTTTATTTGGTTTTTATGTTTTTTTGACAACTAACTAGGCTGAGCAGTATAGTTGGAAAGAATAGTTGCTTGGATTGTCTTACACTGCTTTACAGTAAAGATTTTAATTCCAACTCTGTTGAATCTGACAAAAGCAAGATGCTAATCTTTTGTCTTGCCTAGTTCTTTCAATTTGGATGTGTACTAATGACCCTTGTCTGTTGGCTGAACTGGTCTTTAGTTTCTTTCGATAGTGGTTTTCAGGAGTGTTTGTGGCTGAACAGACTGCTCATGAATGCTGATCTTCTGCTCTTCTGCCCCTGAAAGACAGTTTGCCCTTGTTGTGCTTTTACACCAGTAGGGTTTCTAACAGGTTTAACATGGTTTAGCTGACTGAAGTAGGTACATGTCTTTTTGCTTTTTTTGTCTTAATGGAAAACTTCATCTGCTTTCACCTGAACTGTTGAATATAGTCATAGGCAGGTACAGGGCAGTATTTAAGCTAACAGTAACTCCAGCTATTTTTACCTTTCTTCACCTTTGAATATTTTTAACTGGTTCTGTACAAGTGGACCACATAGAATCAAATACTTAGGCTAAGAGTTCATGGCTTGTAAAATGATAATCAGAGCAAGCCAGTGAACTTGAAAACCTGCTAGATTTGAAACTTCCTTTTTAACATGCTTTGAGTACTGCTGTGGAAATCTACAGTTTGGGTTGGTTAGTATTATGTTGTGAGAAACCATAGTATTTTCTTTCTACTGTTCACAAAGTAACTGTTTTGATAAATGATTGTGTGATCAAAAGCCCTGGAGTTGAATATTACTGACTGAAACTTTGTGGGTTTTCTGTATGCATATAACAAACATATTTATCTGTATATAATTTTCAATAGCTAGGCAAGAATTTGTTCCACAGTGAGAAAGGACAGCAAGCAGTTGAACAAAAACCCTGCTGTCATTTGGCAGTGCTATTGTGAGCAAAACCTATAGTTATGTTAGACACCATTAATGTTTGGTATGTTACTGGCAAACTACTCATTTTATTTGTGATGGCAGATCCCCAAGTGTCTGGATGCTGCAGCACACAGCTGTAGATGTAGCCAGAATTCACATACACACACTTCTGCCTTAAAGCACCTTCTCTCTTTTCATAGAGGTACAGTTTAGGATAGGAGCTTCTTTTTGTCCTGTCATATTCCCTTCCTTGCCCAGCTTATAATTCCCTGGCCTTTCATGTGCAGATAACAGAGTATGAAATCTCTGTATTGTTTTAGTCTTAATGAAATACTTTGGTTTTATTTTGGGGCCAGGTTTGTTATTTTTCAATGTTTTCCCAGTATCTCTGCTTTTTGGAAGGTTTTAAGACCCATTAGTGACCTGTGTTAGCAGTGGTTCTGTAAAATGCTGACTGCAATTTTATTTTCTTTTTTCTTTTTTTATTTCTAAGACCATTGGAGTCTTGAAGGTCACACAACAGCACTGAAAGTTTATAAGTGTTAAAGCCCAAATCCTGTAATTGTCTTTGTCCTTAGATGGTAAAAATAAAATCTGGTCAAAAAGAAAAAGAGAGAAGAAGCTTTTTCAATTTGTAGCTTTACTTTGTAAGCTACAAACACCAAAGACCCAAATTCTAGTAAACTTACTTGGGTTAATACTGGGTTAGTACTGCACTCAACAGGAACTGCATACAGGGGAATGAATACAAACGTCAGCCCGGTCTCCAATCCTAACCTGAAACTTGGCCTAGGAACAGAAAACACCCATTTCTCCAAAATGATTTTACAGGATCTGGGCCTCAGTCAGGCTCTGAGAAATTAGATGACTAGTTCAGTTTCCATCTTAACCATACAAGTTTGTGCATCTTCACATCTTTGTGACCATTAAGTCAAACAAAACTAGGCATTTCTGGCTGCTTCTTTTGTGTTGTAATGCAGGTCAGAAAGCAACAAATTTCTGGGAGTGGCAAGCCTGTGAAGGTAAATGCTGCCAAGTTCCTCACAGCCTTGATTTGAGCTGCATATGTATACTGGTGATTGAAATAAGTACAAGCTGTCCTGGGATGCTCATAGGAGAGAAGGGAGTTGCTGCTTTGAGCATGTAACGCTTTGTAGCTGTGAGATTCTTTTTTCATGATTTTTTGCATTAAAAGTTCTGCTCTAGAAGAGAGAGGAAAACGAATGTAATCAGAAAGCTGTGTTAAAAGAAAGGAGCAAAACAATCTGATTTTCAATAACCATATGTTGGAGATCATGGAAGGCAATTGCATGTAAAAATCCTTTCCTAGGCACTGCTCCAAAGTTGAATTTAATTCATTTTCTTGACAGTTCATGGAAACTTAGGATGCAGCTTTACATGTCACTGATTTAGCTGCATAGCTGTGCTCGAGCAAGGATTTTGCCTTTGTTTTGATCCATAAAGTCAAATCATCCTAATCCAGCTAAGTAATGTAAATTGCCCATTTCTCATCTGTGACATACCCAAACTGTCTATGTTCATCTTTTCAATCTAGAGTATCACAATATGTTGTGTAAAGCAGCATCCTTCTACAGATTTTTTGCCAGTCTTGCACCATTTCATAACCAGATAGCTTCACTGTGATGTTCCCAGTTATTCTTCCCCATCTCGTTTCATTGTGTCTTGGCTAAAATAAAAGGATAAACTCTCTGGGCTAGAGCCTGTGCTTATCTACTGCACTAAGAAGTGGTGCTATAAAATTACATAAATACCTGAATCAGGAGGGTAGGTATGGATGAATAGCTTTGTACATAGGACAAAGGAGATTTTCAGTAAAGGAATATTTATTATTGCTTGCTTTGTTTTAGTGGGATCAGAACAAGTTAGGAACTCTTCTGGGGGAAAAAAAAAAATAAAATGTGTGTCTTAAGGTATACCTTGATTTCTGTAGTTAGGTAGTAATTTTTTGACTGGGAGGCTGGAACTGCTCCAGATAATCATTCGTGACTCTAGAAAGTGTTGGTTCTCTGAAAAGACTTGAAAATTGCTCAGCTGAACTTACAGCACATCAAGGACTACAGGCTCACTGGTGCTGGAGAGGGAGACCCTGACAAATGAGAAGGCTTCCACAGCCAAGAGCTATAGCTTTAACTTAAGTAGCAGAAACTGGTGCTCAAATAGATTAGCAGTGCTTTACATAGCCTTATCTTTCATCGGTCCAGGAGAGACTTGTTGCCATATTAACAAATTCTTTTAGGATTGTGTTTTGTTATTTAACACAAGCTTGGCAGAGCATCAGACAAAACAATTCTTCTGTTCTCCCTGAGCTATTGTTCTTTCCCTCTAATCTTCCCCAAAGTCTTACAGGATACCACTTCTCTTCTGCAACTTCTGTCTATCGTTTCTAAAATAAAAATACCCAAATACTCAATAAACCAAACCAAACTAAAACCAAAACACCCTGGCCCCTAGCCTGTCACATCTCGTAATTGTGTGTGCATGGTGCTCTGTTCCAGTGCTGCATTCCCTGCGATGGAGTCGTGTCTGAATATGCATGTGGTTTAGTCATCTACTTTAATTCACCACTGTTTGATCTTAGATAGCAATAGAAGTGTGTATTTTATGTGGCTACAATTTGCACTGGTGTGTACACTTGCGTAGAAAAGCTCTCTGTAGTTTGTCTCTGCAACATCTTTCTGTCAGTGGTGTTGGATGTGCTCATCCCATTCCCAGACCCACACAGGGTCTCTTTCACACCTTGCATGGTGGAGACAACACCTTGTCTTCCTTTGCACTCAGTACCACTGCAGCTACTTATCTCATTGTGTGAAAGAATAGAAACGGATGAGATAACCCTTAGAGGCAAAAAAACATTAATTAACAGCACTCAGCAGTTTTCAGATGAGGATAGAATCATAGAATGGAATCATAGAATAGTTAGGGTTGGAAAAGACCTTAAGATCATCTAGTTCCAACCCCCCTGCCATGGGCTGGGATGCCTTATCCTAGACTATGTCACCCAAGGCTCTGTCCAACCTCCAGCCTGGCCTTGAACACTTCCAGGGATGGAGCATTCACAACTTCCTTGGACAACCCATTCCAGTGCATCACCACCCTCACAGTAAAGAACTTCTTCCTTATATCTAACCTAAACTTTAAGTTTGAAGCTTTAAGTTTGAAGCTATTACCCCTTGTCCTACCGCTACAGTCCCTAAGGAAGAGTCCCTCCCCAGCATCTTTGTAGGCTCCCTTCAGATACTGGAAGGCTGCTATGAGGTCTCCATGCAGCCTTCTCTTCTCCAGGCTGAACAGCCCCAACTTTCTCAGCCTGTCTTCATACAGGAGGTGCTCCAGCCCCCTGATCATCCTCGTGGCCCTCCTCTGGACTTGCTCCAACAGCTCCATGTCCTTTTTATGTTGAGGACAGCAGAACTGTACGCAATACTCCAGGAGGGGTCTCACAAGAGCAGAGTAGAGGGGCAGGATCACCTCCTTTAACCTGCTGGTCATGCTTCTTTTGATGCAGCCCAGGATATGGTTGGCATTTAGCCAATAACTACTCCATGGGGAAGAGCATTCCTCACTAACTCCATTATTTATGCAAACCTGTTAAAAATAAAGTCTTTAAAAGTCTTTTAAAAAGTCTTTAATGAAGTTTTTAAAAGACTCGATCCTTTGAGACACCTGATGTTGTGAATTGCTGTGGGAGAGTTACAGCAGGTGTTGCTTGCTTGCAGGAGGTAGTAAGGATCCTTGTAGATGAGGGAAGGAGATCTTCATGTATTTATCATCAGTTAACAATGTTCATGTGTAACTGTTGCATGTTAAATGCATATTTTAAGCAAAGCAGGAGACGGATTAATCTCCTTAATTAGAAATCTGGTATGTGAGGGAGGGAGGAAAGGGTTCTTCTGTTGAGTAGCAGCAAGTTATGCTGTTAGCTTCTATAACATACTATAGAAGCCTGGTAGTTAAATCTCACAGATCATAAAAGTGACAGTTAAGACCACAGAGTTGGGAGACTTATTACATATCCTGCATTTTCCTGTGAGTGCAGAAATGTGATCATATCTTCTTCTAAGCTGTACAAAGAGCTTGCTAACTTTTATTAGCTAAGTGTACAGTAAAAGAGTTTACCAATTTAGTGTAGTTTGAGTGGCAGCTGTCAGCAGGGGGGATAGAAATAAATGAAGAAATAAAATGTGTTTGTACTGAAGGATATGAACTTTATGTAGTGTTAGGTGAGTGTGGGAGTGTTTGCCCTCGAGATGACACCAGTGGGAAGAGAAAGTAGGGCTAGATCTAAAATGGATGCTTTTGTGCTTAGCTCCTTTCCCAGGAGGGGATGCTGGTGAGGTCTGCAGGGATTGCTCAGCCTTCTCTCAGGCTTCATAAAGTGTGTAATGCATCTGCTTCTAAGTCCGAAGATCTCCAGTGGGCTTAAAACCTGAGTTTTCTGAGAAGATTGGGCTGGTGTTTATGCTCGGCCCAGGTCTTCCTATAGTGCTGCAAAGGTATAGGGCTTTTTATTTTTAAATTCTAGTTTCTTTTTTTCCCTAAATTCTGAGCAAGAAAACCTCTCTGTCCTCTGTCAATCAGTATTTTCATGGAAGTCAGGTGATTGCACTGATCATCTCTTTATAGTGAGCAGTGAGCAGCTAAGCTGCTTGCAAATAGTTTTTCCCACATCTGTCATGGCACAGACTGACAGAGCTAATGAATTCAAAGTCTTCTGTATAATCCAGTTCCACACTGCTTGAATCCATGCCTTTGAAAAACATTGCATATTTCAATTTCTCCTTTTCCTGGTTTTCCAAGGATTTTTTTAAACTGTGTGTATACATGTATGTATACTTAAAATAAAAACTGCATGTGCATATGTTGTATATGTTTAATTGCCTATGCTATCAAAATTCATAGTAAGACTTGTCAGTAATATATTGTGGAACTGGAGATGAGGGAGAGCAGATGGTTTGCACAGAAATGCCTTTTACCTTCTGGATGGGCTTAACAATAAAAAATTTGGATGCAAAGTTATGGTACTTGATCGTAGAGCTTGATTCAAAGGCATGGCTGCAGATAAAGCTGAGCATCTTGATTCAGAGAGCATGTCTGTGTGTTGCTGGACCAGGCTCTTGGTTTTCCATTCCCTTTAATCATTTGAAATTTAATGAGGGAAGATAAAGCACTTAAGTAGCCTGATATTTTCAGGGATGGATGTCAAAGGCACTACTCTGTTGACACTGAGAATGTTTCTGATAATTCCCCCCTTTGGGAAATGCTGACTTTTTGGAATCAAAACTTTTTAATAGGAATGTCTGGGAAAGCAGAGGTACCATCTGCTACCAGGTTTTTGAAATGTCCATAAGTTCAGTTGCTAAAGGTATTTATCTGAGACATGGAAGACATGCACCCAAATCCAATCTCAAGTAAGACAAATCCCAGTTTTCAGAAAAACATCTTTGAAGAGATATGTTTTTAACCTAGTGTGAAGTAGAATAATATTCTGTTGACTAAATGGTTTCCTGTGATTTACTCAGTATCTGGGGCAGAAAGAGCTCCTTGCAGGAAAAAAGACACTGCTAAATGCTTCAGCAGAGGCATGTTGTGCGTCTTTGACATTCAGTGGGTTTTCAGCAAGGCTGCAGACATGCAGCTCTGCGGTAGCACAGCTGAGCCACCATGCTCTGTGGTGTACAAGAGATGCAGCACTGCACAGTAAACCTTAGCCGTGATTTGTTCCATTGGTGCTACGAGCTGTAGAGTCGACTGTACCCATTTCACAGGTCAGAAGAGTGGTTGCTGACTGCTCCAAGATGATGGACTCTGCAGGGAAAGCTGTCTTCTTGCAGTGTCATTCTGCTGTTTCATAGCCCTCAGAACCACAAAGACAAATACCTTTCATGTGCTCCTGCTGCTGGAGGCAGCCTTTCTTTGCAGTTTGAAGCAGTGTTTGCTAAAAGCCCAGGTTCTTAAACTAATGTTGTTTGTACATGGTAGAAGTGTATTTCTACAGAAACATCCCTTACAGGTAATAATCAAAGTTAACAGTTTTTAATCCTGTCAAGAAGCTCTCAAGTGTGATAAGTATATGTGTGGCTGGATTAGAAAATTTAATTTAATGCTGAATTGGTTTTGCATTCTAACCAGGTAATTCCCTCTACCCCCTGCAGGCATGGTCTGTCAATTTTTGAAGATGAAAAACTTAGGCATTATTAAATTAGGTTTTTTTTTCTCAGTAAGAACCTCTCATACTTGACATAAAATATAGGTGTCCCAAATAACGTTCAACAGCAAATGGAACTGAGTGGAAGTAGGTTTGTTTGGAACTGAGAGCAGAAGTTCTGCATATGCAGCAACCTGCCTTTGGAGAAAAAGAAAGCTTCAGCTGTGGCTCTGGACATTCAGGATCCCTGTCATATGTACTCCACTGCACTGATTCAGGGCGATGACTGCGAAGCTGTCCATCTTTCTGTGCTAATCTTGACAGAGTGTCCTAGAGCTTGCACTTCTGATAAAGCAGCTCTAAGCAGTGTAACTCATTCCCTGAGCTGTGGCATCACTGAGAATATGTGAGGCTTCCTGGTTAACTTAGAGCAACACAAAGTCCTGAACTTGTGCCACATGGACTGTAGTTCAAGGAAAACACGCCTCTGTTAGGATAAACACTGACAGGTGTTTTCATAAAGAAGGTTTTTAATTAAGTCTTTCTTACCCATCCCCTCCCCACTATAAAATGCATTTCAGAAGCCAGATTAGAGGTTACAATATGAATCAGCAGGTGATCAGCTGCACAATGTTCAACTATTGGCCAGCTACCAGTGGTATCCCTTGGGGACTGATCCTGGGACCAACACCGTTTAATATCCAAGTTAATAACCTAGATGATGGTATGGAGTGTGTTCTCAGCAAGATTGTTGTCAATACCAGACTAAGTAGAGTGATTGATATGCTGGAAGGCAGGGGGGACATCAACTGGCTGGAAAAATGGCTTGAGCAGGACCTCACAGTGTTTAGCAAACATAAATGCCAAGTCCTGCACCGAGGAATAACCCCATGCAACAGTACAGGCTAGAGGCCAGCTGACTAAAAGTGGGCCTTGCAGAAAAATGCTAGAAAGGAGCTGGTAGACACAAAGTTGAAATTGAGGCAGCAGTGTGCCCTGGCACTGAAAAAATTCAACAGCATCTTGGGCTACATTACCAAAAGTGTGGTCAACAAACTGAGGGAACTACTAATTTCTCCCCATTTGGCACCTGCGAAACCACATCTCCTGTACTGTGTTTGGTTTGAACTCCGCAGTCCAGGAAAGACACTAGTCTAGTGGAGTCAAGTGAAGCACCATCAAAGATGTTCAAAAGCTGGAGCACTTACCTGTAAGCAAATGCTGAGGGAACAGGGCTTGTTTTGCTTGCAAAACAGTCAGTCGTGGGGACATCTTATTGCTGCCTGCAGTTACTTAATCGAAGAGTAAAGACGACACGGAGCCAGACTCTTTTGGCCCTGCCAAGTAAGGTGGGTTAACCTCAATGTGTGCTGTCGCACTGGCTGGCAGATAAGCATGCTCTTGGCTTTGCTGTTGTTTCCTCAGCAGCAGAAGTTAAATCCTACTGCCCAACTTCCCATCACTATTTCCAATACTCGTGTTGTACTGACTACCCCAGAAATACTTTGAGCTGTAGCAAAAGGTATATTCAGTGACATAGTCACAAAAATAGCAGCTATATTACATCTTTTGATATTGTGATGATATTGAAATGGGATTGTGCAGATTCAATTGATGGTCTAGATAGTTCCTAAGAAGCTTTTAACTTTTTAAACTTGAGTGAAAATTCTATTATGCTGGTGTATATGTGGCATGAAAGTATAGCTCTAATGTAAATCTTGAAACAGAAGTCCTCTAAAAACACTGAATTAAGTTATAATTGATCAGTCTTTATTCAGGTTAGGTTAGATTTAATGGATAAAGTAAAGTAATTAGGCTATTTGCATACAGCTTGCATTCTTGTAGCTAAGCATGCTGAAGCCAGCAAATTTGCTGAGATGCAAACTGATACCATTTTGCTAACGAAGGGGGAAGAGAATGCCTTTTCCAGCAACACACTGAGTGTACAGACTATTCAGGAAAAATCTGATATCTTTCATTCTTCTCAGAAGGGATTTGGCACCTTACTGCTTGTGCTGTTCAATGAGCTCAGTGGCTGTGAAATTTGCAGACTCTCAACCTCTGGTAACAATAGTATGACCCATGTATGTGTATATGAGGCTCTACAAAATCAGAAGCTACAGAGAGAAAAGTTCTGTCTAAAATTTAATCAAAAACCCAGCTCGTCTTTACTGTTTTTCAGATCCATAAGTTTTCTTGTGAAATACCTCTCGTAATTATTGATTTCTCTCTCCTTTTTTTTTTTTTTTTTTTTTTTTTTTTCCTGATTTGGATTCATTCTGGAGTTTTGGCAAAGAGTTCCTGTCACCGTCAACTTAGGCGCTTTGACTCTGATTCAGTATTCATTGCAGTAACTAGCTGGGTGGGTTTCAGGGCAGTGGGGTGAGGTTTTTAGTTTGTATGTGTGTATATTTTTGTCTGGTTTGGGTTTTCTGGGGGACTGGGGTGGGTTTTCTCTAGGTTTTATTCCAGAATTTTCATTTTAGCTCATGTCTTAACAATGCACTACTGTTGTATAGTTATGCAAGGAAAGAAGAGAATGAAGGAGATTTGGGGAGTAGATATCTAAACATAAATATTTGAGGACCTTCAAGCAAGACAACTTTTACCCAATCCTTGGTAAAACTGCAGAAGAATTGTAGAGAGGAATGAAACGGCAAAAGAGCAGCAGGAGTAGGGCCGAAACAGTACTAATAGCAGAGTCATCATTCAGTTCCCAAGGAGGAGAAACTTGCTATGTACGGCTCTTCAAGCAACACAAAACCATCAACTTCTTTTTCAGTTGCAGTGATATGACTGAGTGTTATTAAATCTGCAGAGTAAATTGATTGCATGTACTCAGTTAATCAGTAATTGTTTTGGGTAGGCACAAAACTCAGGGCAGGAAATTTGGAGTCAGATCTGGGCTTCCTCTTTCAGAAGAGGAAGATAAGTGTGAACAATCAGGTGGGTAGGGTCATTTCTAATGTATTGGCAATGGTTTAACTTTAAACCTGTTTACATTTGACCTATTAGGCTGAAGAGATTCTTTCTTCATTAGTCTTGGCTTGAGAAGATAAGCTTCTCTGTTTGGAGATTAAATGAACTGGAACAAATGAGACCAAATTGCTTTTTCCAAATGTTTATGGACTGTAATAGTGCATGCATGCTGTCTCCTAGAGAACATCACCTGCATATTTCTTTAGTTGCAGTTCACTTTCTTTTGAGGGTTTATTAGTATCTTGAAAGTGATGGCTTTGTCCCTGTTTTGAATGTTTTAATTTAAGTGCCAGGGCTCTTAAGCAATATTTTTCAACAGCATTCTGCTTCCAATAGTCTTATGAGTCCCCTTCTTGTTATAATCTTCCCCCCACACACACAAGTTTATTCCCATCTTGAAAAGCCTTGTGGAAGTTCTGACAATTTTGAATTCCATTTTGTGATCAATTCTTCTATCTTAACACTTTGCCCCTTTCATGTCTGTTCTGTTATCCATCCACTTTGTAGCATACCTGTTGCTTCACAACTGGAAGGTGTCTTTCGTTATTGGTCCTCTCAAACTCTCTGGAGTTCTCACCATATGAATCCTGGGTGAAAAAAAAAAGGGGGGTAACTTCCTGGTTTAAGTTATACACACAAGATTTTTTCTCTTAGCTAGGGGAGGGAGTTATCATTTTGAAGTATGTGTGTAGTGGAAATTTCATAGTCACTCTGCCTGTGGAAGGTCCTTCCCAGAGTGCTGCTGTTGCTCTTTTTAAAGCTAATCAATGAGGCAGGAAGCAGGTCATGTAGGAGTCTCAATGAAACATGGAGCCTTTTGCTTTTAGGTTACTGGCTCACCGTCACAACTTGTGTTACAACCAGAGGGTGATGGCTAGTGTCACATGTGTTGTCTGCCGTATTTGTTTGCTATGCTCTCTCCTGTCTGATTTCTAGTGGAAAGATGGCCAGAGTGTGGAGAAAGATTGAGGAATATTTTGCTTGCTTGGCAAATTGGCATGAAAACTGTGGGAAAAGAGATCTAATATATGTTGGATGACTCAACAATGAATTTATGGCAGAAATACCACTGAGGAATTTCAAGTTAAACTTTGTGAGCTGTCCTGTGATTCCTTGCTAAGTTAGATTACCTGAGGCCATGTTTGCTTTACAGAGGCTTCTTGGCTGATTTCGGCTTAAAAGTTCTTGAGTAATTGTTAATATACACAGTATAAAAAGCTGACTCAGGAGAGCTCTCCTGAATTTTCCAGTTCAGTAAGAAATCTTGTCACTCCCTTTGCTAATTGGAAACCTAATTGCCCTTTCATTAACCTTACTCCTTAGAATCTTCCTCTGGATGGTGTAAAATTGGGATGAGGATGCAAGTAGAGCAGGTAATAAAGTTGTAAAGCATAGTGTTTCAACATGCGTTTTCTGTCATGAATGGTCTGAAGCTGCTTCATGTAATGCTAGTTCTTTCTAAGCTTGCTTATTTGAAGTGCTGAACAGATGACCTGTAAATCACTGGACACCTTGAATTCCCACTTAGGGACTAACTTAATCCCTCTCCCTGTGTGTATGTTTTCTAGAAAACTTCCACACCATCATGAGTGCATTATGCAACACACCAGTCATATTTTGGCTGGGGGTTGTTTTCATCCGAGATACCTACAGTTGGTGCATTTTGCTGAATTCAGTTGTTTTCGCTTGCTGATTGTCATTAAGGCTGTATACATTGGTTGCCTGCAGTGGGCCATAACACAAATTAAAGAGGACATGACTCAGCTGCCAAACTGTACAACCAGCATGAAGGAATAGAAAGAGCTTGCAGATGAGTAACCTCTACTGACTTGGGGAAAACATAGCTTGCTCCTGGCTGTCTCTTTGTTTTTCAGTGTTGCAACAGCCCCGCCAAGGTTGTTTAGCTTGTTCTGTTCCAGATCAACATTGTGTGTGACTGGTATTCTCTTGCCAGTGTTATCCAAGTTCAGTTTTCATAGTAGACGAGCATTAGCCATAGAATCATAAAGCCAGTTGCAAACTCCCTAAAGTTCAGATTTCTTGACTGGGCTTTCAGTTCAGGTCTGCTAATTTGTTAAGGTCTACTTTTGTTTTAGGAAAAAGATTCCCAGAACATATGAAAACACGTTACGCTAGGAAATAATGGCAGCAATAAGACTTTTCCACTCGCAAATGAGCATGTTGGCTACTCTTGTCATACACATGGGTTTAAATACAAACCAGTTTTAAGTTGCACTAATTCTCTATATATGAAGTATAATGAAACTTAAGTGAAAACAAAACCCTGCTGCTGTTTGTTTTGTTTGGATATTGGCAAAGTTCGAAGCATGCTTTTTCTTCCTCCTTTCATAACTATTTCAATAAAGTGCAGACAAAATTAACTAAGAATTACTCTGTCCCTCTTTGTAAGTGAAAACAGGCATCGCTGAATGTTCTGTCTATTGTTAAGGTATTCACAGTATTAGTGTAGTATAGAATACTTTGTTCCTGCTGTGGAACCACTTTTTGCAACCTCATTTTTGCGGAGCTGAACATGGAAGAGTGTGTTTAGGTTTTTCTTTAGCAGAAAGAAATTCACTTTAGAAAGAACAATTAGAGTAAGTGCAAGAAGGCTTTGAAGGTAGCATATGCATGGTCTGATACCTGAAAAACTCCAAAGTAGGAGTGTTTTAGCATCCTCCTCCTCCCTTTTATTTTTTTTTTTCTTTTTCCTCCCTCTGTCCTACTGCATCTTTACCTGAAATCACTGTTCTGACCAAAGGGCAAAAATCAGTCTACGCTACATACTGACAGAACCTGAGGCCTATCAAGCAAAGTATGAAAGAACTTCAGGTGTTGAAAATACTTGCTTCACTATTTAGCCTGTTGTATGGTGTCTTTTCAGTAGTTTTCATTTGTCTTCATCCCATCAATGCCTAGTTCAGCCCTCTGAGCTGGGCCCTTTCTGCTTTAGCAGCATGTTAAAAGTGATGCTTTTCATTACCAGTACCTCAGGTAAGTTTCTTTCAACGTCTTCCAGAGCTGTGGATTGGCAGTTGGGGTATGTTGCTTAAACTTCTTGAGGATGAAGCTCTCGGTTAAATGAGAAGCCATTACCTTGAGCCTTACCTTAATAATGGGGTATCTTCATATGTGTCTCAAGGTGGCGCGTCATCTCACAAGCTTGAAGATACTGTCTTTTAAACTGTAGACTCTCTTTCATTACTCCTGATATCTTTTAGATTCCCAGAGTTATTTTTGTCTGACTTTTCCCTGAATATTTTATTTCTTTACTCATCACCCCTGTGTCTGTCACCCTATACTTTTGATTCTTTTGAAGTTGCAAGTAAATTTTTCCACAAATGTTTTCTTTTCATTATTGTAGTGAGTAAGAGGATATAAACCCAAGGTACATTCACTGCAAGTGCAGGAGCCTAGTCTTAAACCAGATGCTGTGCTGGAATGGTGCAGTGGAGAATCAGGCCCAAAATAATGATTGATTTTAATTTATTGTAAACATGGGATTTTTTTTTTCCAAACAGCAATTTTTTTGGATGAAAAGTACCCAGAATGTCTGAATTGACTATAACATTACAGCCATCCAAAACATTCATAATAAAATCCAAACCAGCTCAAACGTACTTGGTTTTTAGTGTTTCATTATAAACCTTTAACTCAGCCAAGGTTAGCAACCCTCTGAAAACCTGGCCAGAACCGTGAGGGAATCTAAGAATGAGAGAATCTAGGTCAGTTTATTCTTTGTGGATGGAAACATGTAAAACTTGACGGGTTTACATGGTTTCAGCTTTTTGGCCAGGCAAAAATTCTAAGTTGCATTAAGCTCTAAGTGAGCAGTACAGCTAAAATGAGTGGCCTGCTTCCTACATTGTGCCTTACAACGGTCCTCTCCTCTTGCCTGAGCTAATTCAAGTGCCTTGCACTGGGTTCATGAAGAAGAGGATGATGCTCATCACTAATCTTCTATGTGGCACAAAAGACCTCTGTAATTGTGGTCTTTATTTGGCCTTTAGGGGCATTATTTCAGAGCACAAGGCAAAGAGGAGAGAGAACTAAGGGCGCATTTTGCAGGGGAGGACAATGAGTTGATCTTCACACTGGCAATGCTCTCTTTTGCAGTATGTGTCCTCCAGTGTCACGGAACATGAGAGGGGAACACTTCTTGGAGCCATAACTCTGACTATATAAGCAGAGTGAACTAGCCAGGCACATGAGAAAAGGGATTTTCTGTCTCCAGCACAGAGTCCTCCTTTATCCCCAGCCTTGGCATGCTTCTGGTGGGTCTGAGGAAGAGGGGAAGAATGTGCCCAGTATGTACGCTTAGCTGTGATCTGGGGAAAGGCTGCTCCTAGCTGAGGTAGTGGAACGTTTGATGTCACGAAGTGTAAGACTTGGTACTGTTTCTTGTAGTCTTCGTCCTTAAGTGTCAGGAATGCATTAATGGATAGGTAAATTCATTCCCAGAAGGAGTACACTTGGGTGATATAAGGCTTCTTTAGTGCTGACAGCCTGTTGCTTGTTCAAAGGCTAATGAAAGCTGAAACAAGCTTAGTGTGGAAAATACAGGTGCAAAGGGTGCTGCCCCCATCTTGCCTCATACCTGTTTGGTCTTCTGTGTGAATAATTTGTCACAGGATTTATAAATGCAACAGATGCTCTTATGTGGGTACCCAGCGGTTGTCTTTACTGGCCTTCTAGACTCATTATGGGCTATGGGTTTTGTGGCCTTCTGTGCACAGAGAAGATCTCTTGTGTCAACTTTATAACAACTGATAAATCTTTACTTTTTAATAGCTTCTATTGTAGCTGCACTGTAGCTGGGAGAACGTAGGAAGTTTCACAACAAAAAAAATGATGATTATGAAAGCAGTCTTTCAGTAGGATCTGGACTTGAAACCATTCCGTATCATAAATCACCAGACAAGTAGACAATTCAAAGTACCAATTATGTCCAGAATTATTTTGGGTCCTGTGACATTATTAGTGCTAAAATTGTTTTATTGCCTCAGCCAGAAAAAACTCTCAACAGATTTTTTTGTTTGTGTGTATGTGAGTCCGTGTTCGGTTTCTTTGCTTGTTTGGGTTTTTTTTGGTACATTGAAGCAAACTCATCTTAAGCACTTGTGTCAGTAGTAGTCATTTGCAGACTCATAGGAAAAAATGAACATCTGGATAGAAATGTAGAATGTGGAAATGAAGTATGATTACAAAATTAAATTCTGCTTAGTAAAGATTAAAATTATTTTAACAAGGCCATTTACATATGATTGATTGTGGTATAAAGCAAAAAATATAAGAAAAAGAGGTGATAAAGACACTAATAGCCAAGTACTCCTGTCCCGACCTTACCATCACAAAAAGGAACAGAGCTGATTTTTATTCAGACCCTTCAGTAATTTTATTTTCATTTCTTGTAAGAGATTGGTATTTATAGAAGTGAATGCCAGATCTGTAACGTGTAGTGCGCCTCCAGGTTGCTCATGCTGTGAAGGTGTGGACAAAGAGTGGACTGTAAAGTTTTCTGAGGTGTCCCAGGCTGCCTTTTACAGAAGTCCCCCACTCTTCATGCAGCCCAAAAAGCAGAACTTCCTCTTGTGCCAGAGGAGCCTGGCAAGTGTGACTATTGATGGTCCCCTGTTCAGGGCCTGTGGGCTTGCCTGGTCATTCCCTGTCAGGCATGCACAGCTTTTACATTGCAGGGGACTAAGCAAAAGTATGTTACTTCTGTGCCACGTACACGGACAGGGGGCTGGCTGTCGTGCACACAAGTTTTGATTGTCACTGGAAGAGGTTGTGTAGGCTGAAAGCTGGGTAATTCAGTTTAAACAGCAAACTGGTAGTACCACTCCTGAAGGCTGTGAGTGTGGGATGGTGCCCTGAAGTGAATGAAACTTTGCTGCGAGTTCTTTCTGTGCTGTCTGGATCATTATGATATGCAGTATAAACACGCTTCTCACCTTCAAGTTCGCATACAAAGAAGTGAACATGAATTCGCATGCGAAAAAACTGCAGCTTTCCATTTACACTTTAGCTAGTGGTCCTAATTTTCCTGAAATGCGTATAAAAAAATCTCACTGGGAGCTTGAGAATGTGTTTTATTTAAACTGCTGTTTTTCACTCCGCGTCTCGGTTTTGATGGGGGAGGGGGTGCTGATGACATTCCAGTACTATTGGCTCCCTCTTGTGGCTAACATAAAAAAAGTAAATAAAAATACATCGGTATCATCACACTTTTATTGTGCAGGTTTTAATGCCTATTAGATACAATAATTTTTCTGTATCAAAAACCTTTCTAAGCATTTCCCCTGGATGTCCTTTAAATGTTTAACATGGAAAGGGGAGGCAGAATGTAATAAAAGGCTGCAATTAAGCAGTAACAGTTTAATTCAGGTACAGGCAGTAATTTACTACCCAAATATTGGCGTTTGTTACATAATAGAGAGTAATGAAATAGAGCCTGAAAATACCACTATATGTTTAAGGCTAGCAATAACTTTTTTCCTATACCCCCCATTTTCAGTCACTAAAATTGGAGGGAAAGGTCTCTGAGCTCACTGTGCATTTGCTCTTATTTTTTTTTTTTTTTTCTCTCTAGCAACTTATCAGAAATATTTTTTTCCTAATGTAGGTTCTGTAATTTAGGATATTCTGCCATCTGATCTCTGTCATTAAAGGCTTAATTTTTGCAAGTGGCTCTTAGTGGCCTGGCATGGTTTTTATTCCTTCACAGGGACATGGGAATCTTTGCTCTTGCTAGCACATGTTCCCCAGGCTGTTCCAATGCCCTTTTTCACATGTCATTAAACTACATAATCAGATATTTATTGAACAGATTATACTGCCTTTGTTCTTAAAATGAAGGATTGAAACCACTTTGTTCATGTGGTTTTAGAAACAGTTATCCCCATGACTAAAGAACTTGTATGCTTGAAGAAGTTGTTAAATGAAAAGTTACATTGGTTGTTACAGGGCTTTTAACTTTTTTTCTGTACGCCAGTTCAGATGTGTTTAATGTTAAGTATGAAAAGACCAGATTTTTTCTGTTGTCTTCAGGACTTGTTTAAAATACTGAAGACAAGTTATTTAGGAGAACTCTTAACTGGAGTCACTGCATTTAGCATAGTATAACTGTGGGGTTGATCATAGGGTTGAATTGAAAACATGAAGGTCTTGGTCCGCATTCATCTAAGATCCAGTGATCAAAACACATACATATCTTTCTTAGGGCCACTCATTATTTTACTTTTAGTCTGGAACCTGCCCACTGGTGTTCCCTTGTTTTGTTCCACCTGGGCGTCTCTTCTCTTGAGCCCTGCATGCGTTGCTGATTACATTTAATCCCATCCGTGACAGCTACTGATCTGGCTGGCTCTGAAATTTGGTTGAAACACCTGGTCTCCTGAAACACATCCAAAGCTGGTGGGAGCTACAGAGGAGAGGGAAGCTAGGAGCAGACATTTACTCCTCTCACGTACATATCAAATGCACTTTACTACTACATGGCTTGGACATCCCCTGGGATGTGTCTATAGATGCCAACATCAAAACCTGTATGGCTTAGGGAGCAGGGCACCCAAATGCAGTAAAAGCTTTTAATCAGCTTTTACTTTGATTTTTTTCACAACTCGGGAGTGGCACCAAGGAAAAAGCATCACCTCAGTTGCTTTAATGCTTTGGGTTTTACTTCCCTGTCAGCTGAGTTATGGATCCAGCTGAAAATCTTGCATCTTGTTCCAGCTGGCCAGTGTCCGCTTAGAGGAGAACCATAGGTCTGTCAATTGACTGAGTTCGGAAACTATTGAATCTCCAGGGGCTGTAGGAGACAACTGCTTAATGATTTGAAAGGATTTTGGATGTGCATTTGGGAAAGGCCCAGTTGTTTAACCTTTAGAACCCATACTCAGAGACATATTTCAGCTTCTGATAATGCCCAGACGTACGGGTGTAAGTGTAAGTAGATGCACTGAGATGAGTAGCAGTACTTATTGCTGCTGCTTAATGAGCTGTGAGGCCTCCTTATCCTGGCAGGGAGCAAACCACACGTTCCTCTAAAGTGCTGCTCCTACTGGTAGACCCATTCTCTGTCAGAGAATGCAGCTCCCTTTGGGACCATGGTGCAGCACAAGATGTTGATGCTGCCACAGCTCTCACTTCAATTTGGGAAGCAAATGAAAATCAGTTTCTAACAACACTGGAAAGTATATTTTTAACCATATATGCCACCCACAAAATAGTTTTGTTTTGAAATATCTTTATGACTTGTTACATATTCTAACACATTGTCGAAATCAGAATTAAGCCTATAAAAAACCTCTTCTGGCACCTTTCTTTAGAGAATTATTTTTACATTCTGCTAAAATAGGAAATGAAGATGAAGTTTAAACTCTTAAGAACTTGTCTTTGTTTTATCATATAATTTTCAGAGATACGAAGTTTCTGTGTTTTACAGTATTTCACAAATCACTGGGCTAGGTGTTTATACCTGGCTTCTAAGGAAAATCTAGATACACATATATATGTAAAAAAGTAAATTCTGACTCATCACCCAGACTTTTGATAGTGTAATGCTAGGCAAGCTGTTTAAATGCCAAGCCAAGTTACAAAGTGGGCTTTGTCAGACCTGGGATTAGAATGAATGTTTCTGACTTTCTGCTGATTATACCATCAAAGTAAATTCTGAAGCCTTTGACCTTGGTTAATAATTTTCTTATGTCAGTAAGCTCTTAATGTAGCCATCTGTTGGGCAATAATAAGAAAACATCTATTGTGCTTTCTATATTTTTGGTTTTCGTGGTGCAATGTTTTTTTTCTCACATAGCTCAACAGTATCACATACTGCCTCACACTTTGGCATGTGTAAGTGCTGTGGTAAAGGAAAGATCTAGGTTTGAACAGCATTTATGTTTTTATATTATGAGCTGCAATGCATATGTCTTAATTTCATGACTCAGGCTGTATTGCGTTTTCTTTTTTCTTGCTCCTTTGTAAAACTCTTACATCATTCTGAAAGTGGTCAATTAAAGAACTGCTCTTCCTTTTGCAAACAGGCTTGTGCTGTACAGATTTGTTTGATACAGAACACAGCTTTTGGGGCTATCAGATATATAATCAGCAGGGATATGTTTCCCCCAGCTCATTCCAGAGCAGCAAGTTGCCAGATTATTTCATAGCCTTTATTATTATTATTATTATTTATTTTTAGTTTGTATGCTTCAAACTGTCCGTTGGATTCTGAATAGGTGAAGTAATTTCGACATACAGATGGTTCATGCCTTCATAAATGGCCTGCTTTTCCCTTCTGGATTCCTACAAGTAAATTAACAAATGAAGCTGTAAGCCAATAACTAGCCAGCAGTATGCTCAGCCTCTCTGGTCTTTTCCAGACTCCCCCTGCTTTGCTCTGTCGGTGGTGTTGGGCTGTGCTCCACGTTATGCTGGCGGGGAGCTGGCTTTGCAGGGTGCCTTCTTGCCTTTGCATGATACTGGCGACATTTCCTTTTAGCTTTTATAACTATGCATGTCTTCAAAGGCAGCCAGGCCTCGCAGAGTGATGGTATCCTCTCTCGTACTTCAGCAAAGAAGGGGTGCCAAGCTGGGTACTTTCACCTGGTGCCGGGATGAATGCAGATAGAAGCTACATCTGGGCAGTCTCATTGGTATGGTTCCTGGCTTGGATGGACACTGAGTCTTGGGGGAAGGTGGCAGGAGCCTGCAGCCCATCTGAGAATGTGCCTTCGTCATCTTCACTTTTCTCCCCCAGGCTCTTTTCTGCTATAAATGGATTTCAAAATCTTCATTAATCTTCATTGGGTTAGCTTGATGTCTTGTGTACTGTTATTAATAAATCTGTTGCTGTAAAGGAAGTCCACTGACTAGATGTTGTGGACCTTTGCAGACCTTGGTCGGTGTAACGTTCTCCTTTCGCAATGTGAACACAGACAGCCCTCCAGCATTGGTGACCTCTCTGATTTTTGCCAGTATGTTTTGTTAAGATATAACGAGAGACTGATGAGGTACCATATGACAAGAGCTTCATGTCAGCAGTTGCTAGCCATAGGGGCAGGAGTTTCTGCATTTGCTCTGAGACTTATTTTCCTGTTGACCTTGAAACAGGTTTCAGCTGTTGATAGTTAGTGCCTCTGAGCCATCTATTATACCTGTGAGTATAATTTCCCTTTCCGTGAGGACACATTTCAAGCAGGGAGTGTTTGGTGTGCCATGGGGCTGAGGGAGGTCAAGTGCTGTGGCAGCAGTCTGCCTCTTGGGAGTCACTGGATTGCAGTCAGCCAGTCCCTAGGCACATCTTGTAGCAGAGTGAGATTGCCCTCCCTGCCAGAGGCCATGGTAAGGTAGCTCGTGTGCCACACACATCATAGCATCTCGGGCTGTGAAGTGGGGAGACCTGTTGGTAGGTTGCAGTGTGTTTGAAGGAGATCAAGCCAGAAGAGCAGACTCCTTTTCTGTGGGTTAGTTACCAGATGGTGATGCTGCATGGCACTGGGCAACACAGGGTATGTGAACAGCCAAAGCTCTTCAGATACTCCAGAGCAGCAGCTTTGAAGTCACAGAGGGGAAGGCAGCACTCTGAAAGAGCAGATGAGAGAGAGGATGCACACCAGCTGCAAAGCATCTGTGTTGGGATTGGTTTGGTTCCTGGAACTGAAGGCTCCAGACATTACTGAACTATAATGTGAAATAAATGGTACTCATTCTTTCTCTGTAAAAGTTAGCAAATCAAATGATTTGAAGATATGGAAGATGCCCTCCTTATATACTAGCTTTTGCCTTAGGCAGTTGACTAGCAAGGTAATATGGTGCTTTATTTCCCCTCCATCATTCTTCTTTCATTCTTTGGAGTTACTCAGAGATACTGCTCAAGTGGTTGCAAAGATGATGGCAGAAGAATTTTTCTTAAAAAGTTGAAACCAAATTCCAGCATTATGATAATTATTTCCAGAGCTAACTGGTGGTGATTCTAAAAGAAGAATAACCTCTTTGAAGATGTTGCAAAATATCTTCCAAGTTTCTATGAATTTAGTAATTTTTCAAACCAGAAGGAACTGTCATGAGTGCATTTTACCTCCTGCTTGAACAGGAGCTACAGACCTTTCCTTCCTTATTGACAGTATGTCTTTTTTTTTAGAACTCTAAAAATCAGCTGAAAAATGGATAGAAGGAATCCACCCCATAAACTGTTCCAGAGCTTCACTGGACTTGATGTTTAAAAAAAAGAAAGATAAAAATCTTATTTCCAGTAAGAATGCCTACTGCAATTTCCAAGTGGTGTACATAATTATACCTTTTATATCCAAAGTTGAGTGGTCCCCTATCAAATCGGCCTTTTCCTACTGGCATGTGCAAACTCTTGTCCTGGACCTTCTTGGTAAATAAATATCTTGAGCTGCTTCAATTTCATAGTCTGGTGAAATGTGTTTTAGTAATTCTTGTGGCTCTTATTGATCTCTCTCAATTTTTTCCACACTATTTGTGTTGTGGACAGCAGAACAGTGTGGTGTGCTAGCAGAGATTGTTAGTGACAATAGAGTTAGTGTTATCTTCCTGCTGGGTGTTTCCTTGTCTATGTACCAAACCACAACTCTGTCGTGGTTAGTCATGGAAGATGATAATTTTGGATTATATACTCCTTCCACAGAACGGGATTAAAATCTAGTACCTTTGCAATTGCCATCTGGCTGAACAGCAGATCCCTTGAATTGAAGACTGTAGAAGATGTTTATCTTGTATCTATCTTGTAGAGGTATTTGTAGGGCTTCCTTACTGAGTTGTATTCCATGGGCATTCCAAGAAGGGTATTAAGATATATGAGAGGCAATGAGGCAATGTAGCTTGAATACTTACGAAGACCACCTGCAACAACTGCTACCTTGTCTGATGTCAGAGACTGGGAACTTTCAGGATTAAAATCAGTATTTTTGCTGCACTGAAGAGATGGGCTCTGAGATGAGCTGTGGAGGTTCTCTGTGGAGATGGGGAGTGGGGAATTAGAGAGGGTTTAAAAAACCCCAAAACAACTCCCGCCCCTGCCAGAAAAACAAGCACAACAATGACAAAGGAAACAGCATCTCGTCTTGCGTGTCAGAGAGTATGCTTGTACATGTGATGTTTCCATTTCCATCTGAATGTCTGAACGCAACTGCAGGCTGCATTTGATTTCCCTTATGACTTTTAGAAGTATTGTTGGTTTTGGTCACCAGGAACAGTGTCTTGGCGCTCACTTGTGTCTGTACTGCAAGGACTCCAGAACAGAGGTAAACCTAACAGCAGAGCAAAGGTGCCTGAGCTGGATCGGTGGCAGCATGTTGGCAATAACTCCCTTAGGCCCAGAAGAATGTGCAGCACCTCAGGAATGGGTTATGTTAGCTTTGCCAGGTGGGAACTGCCTCTTTTGCTGTCACAGTACAATCCACTCTCTTCTGGGGTATGTGGATACTACCTCAGTGCTTAGACATCTAAAAATGTAGAAATTCTGAGGTTGAGTGTTAACACGTGAAATAAACACTTGAGGTACAATAGAACAAGGAAATAGATGAATGAGGGAGAGAGAATTGGCAGAATATGTCAATTTTTCTTTCTTTAAGCCAACAAATTGTTTTTTAAAAGGTTAAATGAAACAAAACAACCACATGATACATTTTTTTAATAAAAATAAAGAAAAAATATTGCATTTTTTGGGTAAGCCATGTCTCTCTAAGGGATTTAAAATCTTTCTTACCACAGGCTTTTTTGACAGTTCTGTCAGTTTGGCCACAGTCTGATCAGTATGGTTAGCCACGAGCATCACCAGCCTGGAGGACATTGTTGAGATTTGATGCCTTAATAAACAGTCTGGGGGCTGTGAAAGGAAATATAAACAATAGAGGAGTTTTTAGTGTAAATACAAGCACAGAAAATAACCACATTCCTTAAAGACCTTGTGCAGGATGAATCATTTGCATTGCTTAAGTAAATCATGTGGAGTTTAGGAGGGCCTGCCTGGTGGCATGAAGTTAGTTAGGGATGGAAAGCAATTAGAAATGGCTGTTGGCAGATGAAGGTAAGAATGCTGCTGGCTTGGAGGGCAACATGGAGCTGTGTCTTCCTGATTCATCTTTGGCAGCACCGCACTTTGCCATCAGCAGTGTTCTTTGAGTTTCATGGGCAGGATTTGTGAGGAGAGGTAATTTATTTTTTGGACCAAAAAATATAATACTAATGGTGGTGGGGATACAAGTTGTTGGACGCACAAGCTGTTCTATAGATCCAAAATAGCTGCATCAGTCTTCACAGCTCGTTAACAGCTTAACAGTTGTTTGGAGTGTAGATAGACTGCGCTGGTCCAGCCACCTGACAGCAGAAGTGATGGGTGACTATGAAATGGGAGGAAAGGTGGACAAATGGTAGGCTCTTACAGAAAACAGCATGATCTGAAACTTACGCTGCCTGTGGATTGTGGAAGGGCTGTCTGGGAGGAGGGAGGGGAGTTGGAAATAAGACCAATATTCCTGTTGAGTCTGTAATTTTGTTTATTTTATGTTTTGGTGTCCAGTAGAACCTATATGAATTTTTGTTTCCAGATTCTCTTCCGAAGGGATCTTATAAATTTCTGAAAAGGATCCAGACTGTGCAAAAACAGGGTTGGGTTTTTTTTCCTCTGGTAACTGGATATTTCTGGCCTTTATCAACTGTGAGTTCACTCTGGCTGTGCTTTCTTACCCACACAATTTCCCTGAGGGCATTTTGTCCACCAGATGACATGTATTACTTATTGGGAGACACAAGCCTCTGCTCCCATCATGTTGCTGATTGTGTTGCAAGGGGGATTTACTGCCACGGTTGTGGAAATGTGTTGGAAAAACATGTTAGCCCAAGCACAGTTTAGTTCCTTTTGGCACATGCAATTCTGATATTGTATGAATTTAGCAATTTGAAGGCTAGTTTAAAAGTGTAATTAGAGCTGGGGGAGGATTTCTAAGGAAGGCCAGTATGGGTTGTGGTTGCAGTTCAGCTTGGCTGAAGCAAACTGGTGGTACATCACCATTTTGCCGGTCAAGGGTGAAATATTCAATCTGCTGCTTCTTGGCCATCACCTCCTTTGAGTTATCCAGCAGGCTGTACAGGGACTGTACCTGTACTTTGGAAAGCAAAACATTTAAACTCTATCCTTCTCTTATTGCCATTCATGTGAATATGGCCAGAAAGTCATCCCTGTGTCATACTATTTTTTTTATAAGGTGGGCTCCAAACATCTGTCTTACAAACAAAGTCTTCCAGCTCTACTTATTCATTAAGTCTTCATGTTCTTAAGACATAAATGAATGTCCTGTAAATTAACTTTACTGACATAGTGTTACCACTTTATGGAGTTTAAAAACAAAGCCAGCAATCCCACCTCTGTGCTATAGACAAAATATCATCATTATATTATAAATTGTTTTATTCTATTACATTATTTAGCAAATTATGTTTTCTCCTGTATTCTCTTAAGTTCTCTGTAGGTAAGTTATGGAGGAGCTTCATCCAGCCACTGCCAACTGGGGAGCTCCCTGCTATGATAGCTTTTACTCACCTAGCATTTGATTGCCGTTTCAGCCAGTGGCTACAGAAGTGTGAATCTAAAATGCACACAGAGCAGAAGTCAAGGTTTGAGAGCCACGGGGTGCCTCTGTCTAATGCTATGCCAATGGCTGCACCCTGCATCCCATGGGAAAAACAGTCGCGATTACCTGAGCATTTCCTATTGCTACAGAACTACTGCAGAAGTTGCACTTCAAGTAGTTCTCTGTCAGAAGGAAATAAATGTGCATCAACTTATTAAAAGGCTTTTGGTTTTAAGTGTTTGGGAAGGTGAAACATGAAATGAATGTTGCTGAATCAGGTACTTATAATAGTTAGAGAGGATGGTTGTGAGTGCGAGTGAGGCCACAGACTAAAGCCCTCAAACTAGGCCAAGCAGGCCATAAAAAAACCCAGCAAGTGCTGCGTGGTCCCTTTTCTTCCTTCTTCTGGTGAACAGGCAAGTAAATTATCACCATTTGTGATAAATAGGCAAGCTCAGACCTTTGTTTTATGAAGTACCGTTTCAGATATCCCCTAATGGTGATGAAGCTGGTGACTTACCTCTTGTAAAGAATAGGAGCTAATATGGCCCAGATGGCTTGTGCCTTGTACTGTACTCTAGGCAGAAGAATAATAGAGCACTTTGGTGAAAGAGTTGTGGTCCACAGATTTTTACTTGTTTGATGAGTCGAGGGTGGCACATCCACTTTTTGCTATCTCCTTTTTGACCTGATCATGCTGTACATAGTCAGTTGGTTGTAATGGTCAAAAGAAACTTTGCAAGGAGAACAGATGCAACAGAGCCTTCTTAACAGCATCAAACAAGAAACCGTAACTGCTTACAAAGGGTGCTGCTTTATTCTAGAGCATCTTTAAGAAAGGCTGGTGAGATACCCAGTCAGTAGAAGCACAAAATGTGATTTTATGTCTTAAAGTCCCCCTCAGAGCTGGAAGCATTTGCGGTAAGATGTAGATTGGTACATCCTGTGCCTCGGGGGGTGGGAGCCTTCAGGTCTAGTTTCCAGTTTCCTGTAACTCCCAATGTTTTGCCCTATTTTCTCATTACTTTGACTAAGGCATTTGGTAATCCTTAATCTTTGGGTAAGTTTTGTATTGAATATATGCTCGATTTCAGTTACAGCATTAAATAAATGTGTCTCTGTTATCTGCTTATCTGTCCAATCCAAAAAGTTCATACAATAGAACCATTTATAGGGCAGTAACAATTATTTGGAAATAATGGGAAGCTTTACTCTAGAATCCATGGGCCAGCATAGAACATGTACTCGCTGAATAAGACTGGATGTAAGCATTTTGCACTTAGCTTTTTATGCACATTTTCTCTTTTAATTCTACTGAAGCAATTGGGACTTTACCATGTTTTAAGAAACAGAATTAAAAAAATTATTAATATAATTTGAATGCTGTTGTAAACTGTGTAATTTTCTTTGCAGTCCCATTCAACATGGGAGTGTATTTTGTGCTAAAATAAGAAGGAAGCATGAAGGGAGAAGATTTTATAAAGATTAAAAAAAAAGGTGGCAGAAATGGTTGCTTCTAACAGTCATCTAAACTCGCTAAACAATTGAATTCATCTGTGAGTAGCAAGGATAGAGTCTGGAGTAGTTATATGGCAACAGCATGAGGACTTAGGCGTTTCTCCCTGTGGACAGTTTGCAATAGTTCTATACTATTCATTTAAAATACATTTGCTTGGGAACAAATGTACAAAAGTATATTATTTCATACACCTTACATATGAAGGTGTAAGAAAGAGTGGTTCAGAAGGCTGAGGGTGGTTCAGAACCTATACCTTCATCTCTTTCCCAATGTCTGAATATTCTGTTTTTGAAAGGAAAGGTTAAGCACTGGAAATCCTTTGCCAGATGTCTGTAAATACCTTCATGTTACAGTTTCATTGTCATGAAGTCAGGTCTCCATAGGTCTCTTCAAGTAGTTGATTTGTGGGTCTGGTCTTGCATCCTTTTTCATTCTTGCCACATATACCCCAACTGCAACATGCCTTACTAGTGATGAAGGCACAGTGGCTGTCATACCTTGCATGAGCTCATGACAGCAGAGTTACAGATCATGTCTCTGCAGCAAAGTGGGTTTCATTGTGACCCCAGGCAGAAAACTCGCCAGTATGTGAGATGATGTGGAGCTTCAAAGGGCTGCTTTGGCCTCTTAAAACTGACCTCATTTTGGCTGCAGCACAAAATGTCCCACCTGGGGTTCTTCTGGCATGCAAGAGAAGAGACTGTGGTGCTGCCTTTCCAACACATGAGCTATAGCCAAATTTCTGAGCGGCAGGACTTAGCTGTGGGAGTCATGCAGTGCTATGACACAATACGATGCTCTTACAACTTGAGCATTTTGACAATCCAGTGAACGGTGCAGCTCCACATGGAGTTGCATCAACTCAGTTGACAGGGTTGGAACCTCGCGTGTCTGGCTTGGCACTGAAGAAAATCTATATTGTAACTCCACCCTATGGCATGACAGGTTTGCAGCATTCAGAAGATCAGAAACAAGCTGCCCTTGAACTAAAAGTGTTCTGCGAATAGTGAGAAATCCCCTGGAACATTTCACCTTGTCTGTACTCAGAGCTTGCATTAAATTCTGCAGAATTGCATTCTGTGAGAATAATTGCTTTCAGTTCCTTAATGCTCCTGATTTTGGAGAGCTTTTCTGTCCCCATGTGTGCCAAAATAATGCTGTTGTAGTGCCTTCAGCTTGGCATATAGTTTCTCTAGTCTGAGTAATCATAAGAGAATGTGGGAACCTGTAAGCTTGTTAAATTACTGGAGACACTGGAAACCTCAGGTAATAGAGTGGAGAAATTTCTCAAGGATTGGTCATAGTTTTCTTTCCAGAGAGCAGAAAAGGGGTCGTTTGTGCCTGTGAGTGATGTAGTATAGTTCAGAGATAAGCCCACCAATACATTACTTTATATGCAAGTTCTGTGTGCTTTTAGAAATACAGTAGCTTTTAGAGAAGGAGGATGCAGTGATTTTGCATTTTTTCCCCTTTAGAGGTACAATATTCATTATGAGTAATTAAATTTTCAATGGCTGCTATAGCTGGCTGAAATGTACACAATAGGATAATGTTATGACAATAAAAGAATGCATGTGTTTTAGAGCCACCTACATCTTTGCAAATAAGTTAAATTAGAATTTCCATAGGATAGATACTGAATTTAGGGCAGACTCTTGGGTGCAGCTACACTAGCATCAGTCTGTAGGACTCTTTTTCAACATTATCAGAAGCAGTGGTGAGACAAAAGAGCAGAATGTTCACTAATAATGAAGTTATATTCCCAGGAAGTTTCTTGCCCTTCATTATTTCATGACAATCCATAGACTGCAAAGATTAATCTTGCATATGACAGCTTTTATTACCCTTCAAATATTTCTGTACTTTGGCAAAATCTAAACCATGCAGAACCCAAGCATCTTGTTGTGCTGTATACATAGTGCTTATGTTCAGCCTGGACCCTGCAGCGGCAGGGGTGTTCTTTTTGCTTGTACAGCAAAGTTTACTTCAAACTGCACTTCTGGACCATAAATTGGTGGGTTTTACTCTTCAGCCACACGAAGTTGCAGTGGAAAGTCAAGATTATTTTTTGTGGTCTGGTGGAAACATTACAGTGATAGAGCAGATTATGCTTGCATCTTGCGTCATCATTCTCTTTCCTATGCCACATTGTAGAAGTTCCAGCAACTGTTTATGGTTAGTCTGAGTGCAGTCACTCAAACTGAGCATTCGGAACTGGTGGCTTCCAAAAACCTGAGCACTTGCACTAAGCATGGAAAGCTTGGCTCCACACAGAATTTCCAAATGGGCAAGAACTCTTCCATGTGTTCTTGGGAAAGAGATGTAAATAGCATCCCTGAAAAAGTTAATGATGCACTAAACTAGCATATAAAGTTTGTGGAGTTGCCTTTAAATGTGCTAAAGACATTATGGCTTGAGAAAGAAATTATATGTTTGCATGTAAAGAACAATAGTGTCTTAAAACAGAAAGTAGACTTATGGGAAAATCCAGGCTGCGCACATTTCAGCTCTGCAAATGCTGTGATGAGGGCAGAGTGAATATGCCCTAGAGCATTTCTGGAAACTTCAAATGGAAAGATTAGGAATAAGTGCAAGAGGATGATAGTGCGTAGGACTACAGTGTAGAGCATTATGGAGATTTAAACAGAACAAACAAATACAGAAACCTATGATCAGCTTGTACCACAATTCTTTTCTTGTCGTCATTAGATGGAATTCGGGCTAAATTATCATCTCAGTATAGAGTGACTCTGAAATTGCTACTAACCCAAGTTTCAGAATTACTTTCTGGAGAAATGCTAGTCTTTCTTCTCTTTTGTTAGTATCTCTGCTTCTCAGATATGGAATATTGAAGTAACCAAAGAGGAATGCTTTTCTTGGTCAAGAAAAACGTTCCTGGAAACAAGGAGAGTGAAGGCATCGGTCCAGTTTCCAGCAGAATCTGACACTTTCGTTGGCATTTTTTATCATATTTAGGGCATGAAATATTCCAAGAAGCAATTGGACAAACTGATTAAAAATTGAAAATGAAACACCTGATTTTGGTGCTAGAATCTGAGTAAGAGTTATTGGTCTTATAATAAAGTTTACTGTTTGAGAGACGCTATTAAAGGTAAAATTGAATTTTCACCATACAGTTTATATGATCATGTTTATTAACGTTGCTTTCCCTAGAGTCACTTACATTTTGTTTAAGTAAAATACATAAAAAGTTAAATACTGGTCTGGCTGGGTTAAGGCGGTTATACATTAGGGTCCTTCTTTTCCTCATTACATTTTTATGGACACCAAAATTTTCTGTATAGGAGTGAAGGCCTACATTCAGGAAAACTTTGTAGTCACATCAAATTGGAGTGAAAATGGGATGGTTTTGCTGCTTTTTAATACAGGCAATGCTTTCAGGATGCTCTGCAGTACGAATATAAACTTAAGAAATCTGGAAGAAATTGCAAGTGTAAATATTGAGATCCAGATTAAAACATGTCTTACACTGACATTGAGTGGGTCTCATGCAAATATATAAAATAAAACCTGCACTTATTAAATATTTCTAAGTAATTCTAGCCTATCACATGAAGATTGAGTCTAATGGTGTCTAAATTTATCTAAATTTGATAAGTTTGCGAGTTTCTCCTTCTAAATCCACGGTAGTTTGTATTTAAAAAAAAAAAAAAGGAAAAGCTTCAATTTTAAATTCTTCATTCTCCTCAGCCGCGAACTCTTGATTCTGTCATATTTGCAGTTTTTAATATATATGACTATAATTTAGTATAGTATGACTTGTTAAATATATTTTTTGTTTTCTTTTCCTGTAGATGGGATCAAATGCACTTTGCTTGACGTTGCATTGCACTTTCCATCCAGCTACACAGAAGATGCTTGCATGCAACAAATGCTTAACTTCAGTAGGCAAAGTGAAACTTCTGATGCTGAAAACTGAAACTCTATGCATGTCTCTTTAAAGACATATTTTAATAAAAAGCGTGCTGACTAAAACTGCTGTACGACACCATCTCTTCCTGCTAAGAGGTGCACACTCTTGGACAGTCAAACTCCAAGAGCTTGCGTGGCATTGTTTGGATGTCAGCATGAAGCTGAGAAGATGAAGCTAGTCAAATGAAGCAGGCAGAGATAAACACACTAAATTGGAAACTATTTTTAAATAACCATGCAGAATAAAGATGACCATTGCCTTAAATTGCAGGAGCGAGGCTCAAGGCAAGTGTGACTCAGGCACGAGAGGCAACTTATCAGTGCTGATTTTCACCTTTTTTTTTTTTTTTTTTTCTGTAATTAAGTAATGGCAGGTAACTTGGGAAGCTCTTCATTGAGGTATGCTATATACCTTTGTGTTTATACTGTTGGTGCGTTGGCAGTGATCTCAGCATATGGACTGCATGGGTTATAGCTGCGCTTGTCAAGTGAGCAGGGTTATCAGGATGTGGCTCGCCAGGTTCTGCCTGCTCTACTAGGCAGCTGAATGCCTTCAGTGGCTGGCGGCCCCAGCTCCTAAAAACACAGTAGTGAGGCTTTTCTTCTGAAGGTCTGCATGAGGAAAGATAAGGATTCAAGAAATTGACCTCTATTTTTTTATGCAAAAAAGTCAATGAATAATATTTTGATGTGCAATATACCTTTCCTGACAGCCGTATAGGTTTTCTCTCAATTTACATCTGGTTTTTGTGTGTTGATAATACAGCAGTTGTCAGCCCAACCATAGTGATTTGCCGCACTTATAATGTATCATATAAATTATTAAAGGGAGTGGGTTTTTTTCATGTTATGGCAATGTGCCTCCTTACCACAGATACTGTATTTCTAGTGATTCAGACTGAACATCCAAACATATTTGTAATTGCTTTTCTGATTCTAAGTCATTAATGTCTTTGTTGCTGGTTAGTTCACTTCCCTTTTTCTTAATGCTCATATTGCTCGCTACATGTGTTTAGTATGCTTAAAAAGTTGTAATAAAGTTCTCAGATGATACCTGTTCCTTTACAAACAGCCAAAAGGGAACTCAACCTTTAGGTTATTCATTTATTTATGTGGATCTTCATTGTTCGTGGAGTACAGCAGACCATTTCAGAAATAGCAATAGTGTTAAAAAAATTGTGTAACATATACGAAAACTGAACTCTGGTGAACTCTCTGCAGTATGTGTTTTGTTTTGCTGCTTTTTCATTAAGTTGCTTTCTTACCTTCTTCCTCTAACCAAACTCTTTAAAAACACGTTGGTGGAGTTTCCTTGTTTTATCAATTACAGGCCCACTGTGTTCTCAGCACTACTGTTAAAATATTGTTTTTGATAGAGTTGCTCATTACTGCAAATATGACCTTTCTGCACTGGTAAAATTAGGGCAGCCTTGAAGGTCAGCATGAACAATTCACTGAAGCAGCTTCACTTCAAGTTGACTTCTCCCTTCCTGGGGTTAAACCACTGCACAGGCCTGCGCTCCCCTGCCCCTCAGCACACCCTTCTGCCTGTTACACTGCTTTAGCAGCAGTCCAGCTCTGCTCCAGTGCAGTACTCACAGCTGTAAGGCAGCAAAAACTGCTTGTTGCTGCGCTTTGGCCCTGATTAGGGCTGCTTGATGTTGTAACTACGTGCTGCTAAAAGGACATGATAACACAAGTATACTCAAGGAAGATTAAGCATATTTTGGCTGTGCAGTATTTGGTGTGTGCCATGTAAATCACTACAAGCCACCGAAGCGCCTCGGAGCCTTTCTGTAGCACTCTGTCTGGGCTGGGGAGTCTCTACTGCAGAAGCTCAGGCATGTGTGTGAGTGCAGAGATGCTGAAGGGGGAAAAACATATTCTGGGAAAATGCCACTGCACAGTTATTCTGTAAATTGTGCATAAACACCACAACTGTGGATTAGGCTACCCAATCACTGTGTGCAGCCCTGGAGCAGATATGGTAACTTAACTAGAGGGTCATTCTTCCTGACCATGCAAGTGCCCTTTTGCCTTTTCTCAGTTGACAACAGCAGCTTTTGCTTCTTCATTCACTGGAAGTTAATTGCTTTTTCCACATCAGACATTCCCAGGTTGGGGCTTCTGTATGTGAGCTGCTTCTGTGAGCCTGTTCCTCAGCTTCTGTTGCCTCTCATGCCCTGAAGAGGAGAGCTGTTTCTTCTGTATTACATTTTTTTCCTCTGACAATAACAAGCAATAACTTTTAGATCCTTTTAGTATTAAAAGTATTACGTTATTTCCTTGCCATATACCTACTACACTACTGTTTACTTAACTCAAGGTTTGGATAGCTGGGAAAATATTCTTCTTTCTTCTTTGACTAGATTTTAATAAAAGTAATGTCAAATACCAACCATTTTCTGGATGTTTTTGTCTTGCAGGACCTTTTGGGGAAATAAAATTTCCCTTGTTTCCACCTGAGTTCTAGTATAACACTGCCGGTGGTCAGGCATGGATCCCACATCTCCTGTATGGTTTTCACAGATGGTCTTTGTCTGAAATTTAAAAAATATGATGAGAAAACTCTGTAAACTTTGCAGAACTCAAAATTTGCTTGGAGTGATGTTAGCTTGAGCCATTGGCTCAAGTATATAGGTATGGCTCCCAGTATATAGGTACTGGAAGGGTTGTTTCCAAAACTTAGTCTAAGAATTATTCTCCCAGTTCTGTGACCTTCAGGAAGCCCCTAATGCAGTTATGGTACTAGCAAGCTGAGGAGCTTGCTTATACGCTACACACTCCAGTCTTCTGAGTTAAATCACAAGTTCCTGTGTGTGTTACCTAGGTCTACCTTACCTTTGTGCCGTTGTCAGAAAATGCCCATCTCCTGCTGTGTTTTTTCTTTCCCTTACCTTCAGCCATGTTTATTAGGAAGCCACTTAAGCAATTGACTGCACATTAATTTTTTTAGTCCTCAGTGCCAGAGTGCCTGTTTACAACTTAACCTTTTCTTGACCCGGTTCACAGCTTACTTTCTTGACTTATGGCCCTCACCAGTTTTTCACAACCATTTGGCTCCAGCTGTTCATATAAAAAGAGACATTTAATTGCACCTTCCAGTCAGCCTTACGGCTTGAGAACACTCATCCGTTTTAATCATGTTTGCAATGCTCTATATTGAAGAGGCAACAACTCTTAACACTTTGCGGTATAAAATGTTTTCCATCCTGTATTTATTAGAAGTGCTTATATGGCATTCTTACAGGATTTAAAAAAGCACATGAGAGAGGAAGGAGTGAGATTTAAAGCAGTGGTGGAGTGGAGCAATAAGTATAAGCATTCTGAATAGGGTACGAGGAGAGGTGATAGGTCTTGCTCTGCAAATGCTGCCATCCGCCAGCTAGAGATCATTACCATCTAGCATCCATTTGTTTTGAGCCTGTCAATGATTAGTTTGATTTGTCTCCTCTGTTCTCTAGTGCAAGAGAATAACTTTTTAGTGCCACTTGTGACTTTTTCAGTTGTCTCTTTTTCCAACTGAAAAATGTTTAGCTTTTTTTCAAGCAGAAGCTGTTCTCAGCGTCCTCCTCTGGACTGCTTCTGCTTATACTGAAGTGTTTTGAAAGGAGAGGACCAGGACCGCGCGCCATACTTGACTTGCTCTGTGATGATGATTGCTTTTTCCTGTTCTTTATTCTTTTGTGAGAGTTTTGCGTTTGTTTGTTTGAGAAGATATTTGCTTGGAATTACAGTGTGTAACTGTCTATTGCAGTCCCAAGGTCTTATTCCTCAATACCAATGGTCAGCTCAAGCTCCTTCACTTGTATGGAAAATTGTGTATTTCTGTGCGCATGCCTGAAAGTTATCCAAATGAGTTTCATTCATATCTAAATTAAATTATTTGTCAATGTAATGTCCAACTGAGTGTGATTAAGACTTTTCTGCAGTTCTTCAGAGTAAGCCCTCATCTTTTCTACTTGAACAGTTTCATGTATCAACAATCATAATCATTATTTTTCTATTAACCACATTTTCTAGATTACTTATGAGCATATTAAACTGTCAGGATCCTTCCTTTAATGGCCAGAATGGCCGTATCAGAAGCAACTGATTACTCTTACTTTGTTTCCTCCTCTTATAAATAAATAAAGAGTTCATCTTTGAGATCTTTGACATCCTTGTCTCTAAATTGGAGAGACATCAATTTGATAGATGGACCACTCGGTGGATAAAAAACTGGCTCGATGGCCGCACGCAAAGAGTTGTGGTAAATGGCTCGATGTCCAGTTGGAAACCTGTAACGAGTGGTGTCCCTCAGGGATCGGTGTTGGGACCGGTCCTGTTCAACATCTTTGTCGGCAACATGGACAGTGGGATTGAGTGCGCCCTCAGCAAGTTTGCCGACGATACCAAGCTGTGTGGTTCGGTTGATAACGCTGGAGGGAAGGGATGCCATCCAGAGGGACCTTGACACGCTTGTGAGGTGGGCTGATGCCAACCTTATGAAGTTTAACCAAGCCGACTGTAAGGTCCTACACCTGGGTAGGGGCACACCCAGGCACTGCTACAGGCTGGGCAGAGAAGAGATTCAGAGCAGCCCTGCAGAGAAGGACTTGGGGGTGTTGGTTGACGAGAAGCTTAACATGAGCCGGCAGTGTGCGCTTGCAGCCCAGAAAGCCAACCGTATCCTGGGCTGCATCAAAAGAAGCGTGACCAGCAGGTCGAAGGAGGTGATCCTGCCCCTCTACTCTGCTCTCGTGAGACCTCACTTGGAGTACTGTGTACAGTTCTGGTGTCCTCAACATAAAAAGGACATGGAGCTGTTGGAGCGAGTCCAGAGGAGGGCCACGAGGATGATAAGAGGGCTGGAGCACCTCCCGTATGAAGACAGGCTGAGAGAGTTGGGGCTATTCAGCCTGGAGAAGAGAAGGCTCCGTGGTGACCTCATAGCAGCCTTCCAGTATCTGAAGGGGGTCTACAAGGATGCTGGGGAGGGACTCTTCCTTAGGGACTGTAGTGGTAGGACAAGGGGTAATGGGTTCAAACTTAAACAGGGGAAGTTTAGATTGGATACAAGGAAGAAGTCCTTTACAGTGAGGGTGGTGAAGCACTGGAATGGGTTGCCCAGGGAGGTTGTGGATGCTCCATCCCTGGCAGTGTTCAAGGCCAGGTTGGACAGAGCCTTGAGCCACGTGGTTTAGGGCAAGGTGTCCCTGCCCATGGCAGGGGGGTTGGACCTAGATGATCTTAAGGTCCTTTCCAACCCTTACGATTCTATGATGATTCTATGATTCTATGATCTTCCCATTTCTCCTTTTGACTGTCCATTTCTTTCAGGACCTTCCAGGTGGACATTAATTGAGCATCTTCTGGAGACTCAAGTGGACTATATCCACTTTTAGTACTTTTTTTTTTTTTTTGGTTGAGGCTGCTGCCTGTAGATGTTTTGTTTGCCAGCTTACAAGTACGCTAGATTTTCTGGGTTTTGGCTCGCTGAGATGTGTGATGGGGTGAGAGGCTTTCTGACTGAAAGGCCAGTTTATACAGCTCCATAAATGGGCAGCTTCTTGTTTTTGTCTGTAGCTGATGGAACTTTAGTAAATTCCCCTCTCTAGCTGGATAGGTTAAAACCTGCAGAAGGAGATGCTGCAGTTCAGCAGGATTGTTTAAAGCAGTATCAGTGGGAACAGTTCCAGGTTAGTCTCTGCAGCACAAAAGACCTACTGTGAGCCAGATCTGTGTCCAAGATGTATTCACATTATGCAAGTATTTCCTGTTCAAGACGGCTATTAATCAAACCAGACAACTCTTTTACAGCAAAAGCTTTCTATAAAATTCATATTTAGGACATGGCATAAAGTTGCTCCATAAAAACAGTTGTTGATGGTATAAAAGAAAAAAAAAAAGAGGACTGGGGAGTAGAAAGGCTGCTTCTGGAAAGTAGAATGGCATTTAGCTCTTGTATGATCTCATCTTTATGCTTTCCATGATTAATTAAGAGAACAAGTCCATGAGGAGTAGCCAAAGGAACTGGGGTTGTTTAGCCTGGAGAAAAGAGGCTCAGGGAGACCTTACCATTCTCTAAAACTACCTGAAAGGAGGTTGTAGTGAGGTGGGGGCCAGTCTCCCAAGTAACAAGCGACAGGACAGGAGGTAATGGCCTCAAGCTGTGCCAGGGGAGGTTTAGATTGGATATTAGGAAAAAATTCCTCTCGGAGAGGGTGATCAGGCATTGGAACAGGCTGCCCAGAGAAGTGGTGGAATGACCAGCCCTGGAGGTTTTGAAAAGACATGTAGGTGTGGCACTTAGGGACATGGTGGTAGACTTGGTAGTAGACTTGGTAGTGCTGGATTAACAGTTGGACTTGAGGATCTGAAAGGTCTTTTCCAACCTAAACAGTTCTATGATTCTGTAATACTTTGTATTTCTACCAAAACATGACTGTATTCATTTAACCTTAAAAGCAGCTTCTACAAGAAGGGGAACTTGTGATTTTATTTCAGAGATGCCTTCTTGAGACTGTAATGCATCTTGCATCATGAAAGATAAGTTCCTTTACTGTAACTTGACAAGTATCATGAAGTTCCCTTACAGGATGTCCGCTAATCCTATTTGGACATGGGAACTATATTAGGGAGTGTCAGTGACCTTGTCTTACAAAGAGCAAAATGCCTTTTCAGCCTGTGAGCGACTGGTGCTTTCCTCTTTCTACATTGAAAGTTTTCATTTCAATCAACAAAAGTCTCCAAGGTGGTGGGTGACTGCTGTATGGAGAGCAAAACAACCACTGAACTTTACTCAAAGGAGTGAGTTTTCCCTGTCATACAATAAAGATTTTCCTAATTTAGAAAATACTTTTCACTTCTGAAGTATCTTCTCATCAGGCTTTGTTGAACAAAACAGCTGCCACTTTCCTGGAAGGCTTTTTCCATGCTGCATTTCTGTTCTACGCTCCAGTGGCTGGTTGTGCAATGCCTCTGCCTGCCAAGAGGCTTTCCTTGCACCCGCCAGCCCTGTGTTCCCTTCTGTTGACACACTTCAGCAGAACTTGTTTTAAAAATCTCCTCCCCCCCCCCCCGCAAGATAAAGGTCAGCTACTCTAGATCAGTCCCATCCTCTCTCAAAGGGACCACTATGGAGTTTCATACTTGAAGTATGATGGAGAGTTTCCCTGACCCAGGGCATCTCATCTTAAAGCACAGTTTCAGTCGTTACTGACAGTGAGGAGGTGTGTGGCTGAGGAAAGGGGGAGCTACATCACCTTTCTGTTTCCTTTGCCTACAGCTGCTGTGGCTTTCCAGGCAACTAAGCTTTCTTTTCGTTAATAGATGATTTCAAAGGTTTGGTTGGGGTGTTGCCTTGTGTAACAGGGGGCGTGTGGTGCAAATTCTGGAGAGGAAGGAAGAACAGCAGTCCTCAGAGTAAATTGCCAATTGGCTGCAGGCCACAGGACTGTTCAGGTCTTAAAGTCTTGTTGGAATTGCAGGAATGACAGAACTGATATGTAAGATCGTTTTTCTGAAACCATTAAAGGAAATCCATCTATGCTTGGTACTTGACAGCTCGCTGGGAAGCGCAGTCAGACAGCCAAGTGTACTTGATTGCAGACCTCAAATGTGTTTTATGTTGGCAATATTCGTTCTGAATAGAGCAATGTTACAAAGATATATTTTGTTCTTTTCAAAGTTATAATAATCCATTCTCTAGGGATAGCATGGTCTTTTTAAACCCCCAGCAGTGAGTTTTTACGTTGCATCTCATCTGAAGAAGTGTTCAAACCCTACCCTGCCCTAGTACACGGTGACAGGGAGGCACTTATTAACTCATGTGTACTATGATGTTGCAATTGTTTTGGAAGCAAAACCAGCCCAACTTTATAATGAATTTTCTGGAGGTATAAAACCAAAAACTTTTATCTATTCCTCCAAATAATTCCCTTGCCCAGCTTTCATTTGAACTGAGGCAAGACTTGATCTCTTCCTCCTGCTCCGCCCCCCGTCCAATAGCAGAGATTTCCTCTTATTAAATGAGCTTCAGATGGAGCCCACCCTCAAATAAAAATCCAAACATTTTGCTTTGTTTTGGGCAAAGGAGTCAGGGAGGCATTTAAAAGACAGGAGAAAGACAAATAGCCTTTCTAAACAAACAAAGGATAATTGCTCTCATAAATGTGGGTCCTCATAATTTAAGAGCAATAGTTTATATACTTGGTAAGCCTTATAAACAGAGAGGGGAGACAAGGGCTGGAGTTGTGTTCAATAAAAGGTCCAGCTCAACAAGGCCCTTGATTGTTAAGTTGTGTATTTTGTGAGCCTCCGCCAAGTTTCCTTGCAAGCAGTGCTGGGCTGTGTGTGCTGATAGCAGCACAAAGGAGCAAGTTCATAGGAGTTTGAGGGTGCTGTAGCTGGGGGAAGTTAGAGGCACAAACAAACTATCCTGTGGAAGGCAAATCTCTGTTGTGGTGTGAATGAGTCATTTTGGGGGTTGCAGGTGGAAGGCTCATACACAAAGCTTAAATTTTATTTATCTAGTAGATAGAAAACTGTGTCACGTATTGGCCAGATGGTAGTGGTGGTAAAAGCTTTAACTTCATCCTCGCCACAGGCCTCTGACAGCAGGTAACTCCATGTTTTAAGGGAGGCTGGTTAACTTACCTGTTTTGATTTCCCTTTTGTTTTGTTGGGGTGTTTTTAAAGTGACATCAAGTCTTTCTTGATAAGATTTCAAAACAGTTAATAAGTGAATGTTAAGCAGGCTCCCTCTTGAAAAGACTTGGTTGTGATTATCGATTTACTAGCAGAATCTTCATAGCATGTCTCAGCTTGGATATGCTCTGTCATACAGGCAAACAAAACTTGAACTGAAAACTGAAACTATTTCAAATAATGAACCCTAGGGGTGCCAGTTTTTCAAAGTTGCTTGCAAAGATGCTGGTGATTCCAAACTGCATAGTACAGTGGTGTGTCCAGAGACTTGTATTTCAAGTCTACTAACATCTCTTGAGGTGTTTGAGAAGGTGGTATTACCTGCAAACTGCTTGCTTTTTCTTTTTCTTTTTCTTCTTTTTTTTTCTTTAAACTAAAACACTTTGTATCTGCATATTCAGATTTCATCTGCTGCAACCACTGCCTGTGGTGGTGGACAGGTTGGGCCTGGCCCTGCCTGCATGTTTTTTACTACTAGTGCTAGGAAACAACAGATCACATTTCAGCAGCCATATCTGAATGCTCAGAGTAGTAAAGAGACCTCAGGACAGAGAAGGATGCATGGCAAAGTGAGCACAACTATTAGGTGCGCTGCTTACTGCAGTTTCCAGTATGTCATATTCTTCATCATCCTCCTGGGATATCGAACACAGTCAGGTTGATGGCACCGTGGGGTCATGCCAACCTATATTATTCCTGTGAGGAAAGAAATCTTTCTGCAGCTTTGTGAACCTCATTTGCCTTTAACCTCATTTGCTCTGGTACCAGAACGTGCAATTGCAAGTAAACAGACCTCTTCTGCAACCAGGCTGTGCTTGCCATCTGAGAGCTGCTTCTCAGGCTGCTAAATCATTATTAGATGTGATAGAAGTAAGCTACCAATGCTGTGGTGGGGAATGCAGGGGCAGTTAATACTGTGGCATGCTCACAGATAATTGGTGTAATTTAGGTCAATGCAAGTGTACTTACAGGGAGTATGAAGCCAAGCAGCTGAGATGTTCTGTTCAGCTGTCAGAAGACAGGTATCTCATTTTCTCCAAGTGGTGAATCTGTCAAATGCAGCAACGTCAGGTCTGTGGCTTAAGCTTCTCAACCACTCTGACTTGTAAAAATTGCCTAGATGTCAAAGCACATGCTGGGGAAAGTCTTAAAATTACATTTGATGCAGTGTTTCTTTTGGATACAGCCTTTTGAAATAAGCAGAATATGAATTTATATCAAGGTTGCCAAGACATCCAACAGCATCTGAATTCACTGTAGGTCAGTGCAGTAGTTGTAACAGCTTATTTTAAAAGACGCAATTAAGTATAAACTGAATTTCATAATACAGTTTATATTGGTTAAAGCTTAAGAATAAATGTCTAGCTTCATCCTCTGGCTCCACTCATCATTATCTGTATGACATTTTTGACATCAGATTGTGGAGTGGAGTTGTGGTCTTTAACAGAGAGCACGCAAAAGGGAAATGAGTGAAACTGCAACACTTCTACACTGTCATGCTGAAGCCAGATCAGTGCATGTGGTATCCTCTGAAACCACTACGCTTCCCATAATTTGGGAATGTGTCCCATTTCTGCCGCATGTGTCCCATTTCTGCAGCATGTGTCCCACAGCTGCAGCTGCCCCTGGCTCTGCATTTCCCACAGTTAGCAGTTCTGATCCTGCGTTAGTGCATCCCAAGGCTGCATCTCCTGCCTGACTGCTCTGGAGCTCACCTCAAGACCAGATACAACCCAAAATCATTCTCAAGGTTTATTGCATCTGTGTTTGTGCCACTCTGCTGAAAGAGAGACATGTTTAATAATGGAGAATTCAATTAAAACATGGGTAGGAGCCTGGAAAAGACTATAGTGTCATCTCGTCTTGCCTCTCATAGGTTAACACAACTCCAAGTAAAATTATTCCCATGAAAGTGAGAAGGGGCATTGCCTGTCTGAGTTACAGGGATGTACTGGACACACACTGGAAGCTGTTTTCCTTGCGGTGTATATTTACAGTTACAATATTTTGGTAGCTTGGAATCTCTGGAAGTTTTACAGCTCATATCTATCTATTTTCTGAGCTGTGATATCACGAAGTGTCTTAGTTTTAAACATAGCAGGTGAAACCTGTGTAAGTGCCCCTATTGTAAAGATATATCAAATACTTGTCAGAAAAATATTCTGTGGCTTAACTAAGCAATTCTTAATTAATTTCAGCATAATAACCTAAACTTAACTCAGCCTAAAAAATAGTGAAATAGCGTGCCTTTGGTTCTTTTTTTTTCTTGTCATATATATGTAATTCTGCAAAAAAGCTCATCTATTGTAGCGTGCCAACTCCTGATCTTAAATATTTTAAAGCAAAAAATAAGAAAAGGGAGAAAGCTAATAGAGTAAAAATTTGTTTAAATTGTGTGATTGAAATATCTTCATAAGTAATTTGACACCTTTCCCTGGAAAAAAATGTTTTAAATAATTCCTCTAATTGTATTCAATTTGGTTTCCTGATGATATTAGGTGTATATTAGTAAGTTTTCCCTGGCACACACTTTTATAAATGAAAGGTAAGCTTTTCATTCAGTCATAGCATTTCTGTAGTTTCCAGTACTTTCCATACTTAGCGAAAAAGTTCAGAGCCGCTGTTTCATTTCTGGCCATCTGTAATTATAGTAATCTGCCTATGGACATAGCCAAATATAGCTGTATATGGAAATAATACACATATGTATGGAGAGATAATTAGATTATACAAAAGTTGTGATTCCCTGCTGGAGAACCAGTCTGAATCAGCTGCAGTCCCTGCCAAGGCAGAACATGATCCCTCAGTGCAGGTGTTCAGCATCTCCCTGTTGCTCCACTATGCAGTGCTACTGGTGCTCTGCAAATCCGCAGTGAGATCTAGGTTGTTTTTGGAGTTTGTCCCCACCTTTTCTAAGCAAAAGCTTGTTGCAGCTGATTAAACAACACTTTTTAATCCCTAGCTTTATTTTGAAACTCTTGTCGACACCTGCTATAAATCAGTTTTCTCATCCTCAAGAATATAACAGAAACAGCACCAAGTGATGAATCACAGCCATGTGCTAGTTCATGTGGAGTACTATTTAGTTCACGTAGTTTAAACCAAAATTAGGATTTATGCAGTTTAATAATGACATGAAATTTATCAGCAGTCAATAAACTGCACATTTGGGATCAGTACCAGTAACGTCATAGATAAATCACACCCCTGAACACTGAATTAATGTTGTTAAACACCTACAGATAAACAGCTTTAACTAATCCCCAGAAGTTCTAGTCTCTTTTTCACAGCTACACACAAACACACACACTCTACCAGCACGCGTGGGTTACAGTCTCCCCCTGCCCCATCTGGGGTGCACCCATGTCCTGCTCGCACCTCATGGGGCCCTATGCTGCTCCTTGCAGCTGGTGCGGCAGCACCCATGAGGTCATATGCACCCCATGAGGTGTGGGTCACTGCCTGCAACATCCTGTCTGAAAGCAGGCTGCTCATAGCCTCTGACTGTGAGGCTTCTCTATCTGACTGATGATTTTCTTCCTCGTTAAGGTGACTGGTTGGAGGGTGATGATTTTTTTCCCTTTTAACATGATAAGTGTTGGGAAGCATCCTCTGGTTTTATGCATTTTATTTACACGTGCACACCACAGATGGTCCACTCACATTCCTGTCTTAAAAGGTGATGTTACACAGACCATTTGCCAAGGTGTGTTTCTAGATCTCTTTTTTATATCAGCAGTAATTTTATGCTGCACAGGCAGGGTGTAGAAGCACACCCTCCATCCATACCTTTGTGTACAGCAAGGCTGCTAATTGCAGTTCAAGTGTAATGAGATTGCTTTGTGTTCTTGACATTTTGGAGCTTTTCCGTAAACAAAAATCTAAATTCCCTTCAAGGATCAAATAGCTGCTCACAGAAAGGCTTGCTGCAATGTGCTGCAGGGGCATGAGGCTTTGTTGTGTTACAAGGACTTAAGCGATTTGCCAAAGGAGCAGATTCTGCCAGCTGTAGTCTCAGCTAAAATAACTTATTCTGCCTCAATTGTTCCCCAGATACATCTGCACTTGCAGGAAACTTATTATACTCGGTAAAGAAGACTCAGTAGCACCACTGGTGAGTGCCGTGGACATAAAATGAAGCGACTGACTGCCTGGGGTGTGCACGATCCATGGCTCAGTCCCAAGGCAGGCATCCCACCGTTGTTTCAGAGGAAGGAAAAGCTGATGTCCATACCTAATGATCAGCCCTCGTGGGTGGAGGCACTGCATGCTTTTCTGAAGCCTTTGCTTACTGTGTAGTTTTCATATGGCTTCTGGCTGTTTTATAACATAGCAGGTCACTTAGGAATATAGGCTTCTCTCCTTCCAGAGTTTCTGAAATAGAAGTTTCTAAATCAACAGAGGCCATTCAACATAAAAGCTTTGTGACTCCAGTATCAGTTCAGCAATATGCGTTTGTTACCTCATCTCAGTAAACTCTAAGCCTTATAAGCTGTTTTCCTTAAAGAGGCAGGATGGTCAAGACCAGGTTTTGTTCAATAAAGGAGAACTGTGAACATGTGAACTGTTCAGTCTGTCCATCAGTCTTGCCATCTGCTAATGCAGACCCTCGGAACAGACACCTTTCTGTAAGGTATGAGCTACTTTCAAGCTAGGGTTATATGCAGTTAAATCACAGCCTGATGCTGTAGTGGCAGAATTCACATACTGCAAAAGCCACGTGTGAAGAAACTTGGTGGAGAGACAGATCATTGATAGCTTGTTTCCGATCTCCAGGTTGATGTACACACCTCCCGTTTCAGCAGTGAGCAAAAGGCTCATTTCACATGGTATGGAGATGCTCCTAGGGAGAATTTAACTCCTGGGATTCAAGTGGAAGGACTTCAGTGCCCTAGTACCAGAGAGACCTCTGTAAGACACAAGCTGCCGTGTGCACTCCTGCCATTGAAAATGTCCTGCTTCAGAAGGAGCAATGCTTTTGTCGCCTCCATCTCATTCCATGTCCCATGTCAAAACAGTCAGTCCAAACTGAACAAGAGGGATGCCTTGTGATGCAGACACCTATCCCCACAAACTAAAGGCTGATCAGGAACTGGCAACAGATTTCACTGTCTTCCAAACTGGATAAGATATTAAATAGTGAAAGCTTCAACATTTTGTACTAGTTCTTGAATCACCCTGAGGGCTACCACAGTGTTTTCCTGAACTGTGTGTAATACCAGTATTATTAACTGCCTTGAGCATGGCTCATGTGTTCTGTAAATGAAATTAGGATGAAGGAACAAGTATATGTTTCTGTAACTGCATTATAGTAGCTTAGTGGCCCAGTGTTTGCAGTCTCATCTCACTTCTTAATTCAGCATTCCTCATTCTGACACTTTCACAGTGTCATGTTACTATATATGGCACATGCTATAAATAGTCATGAATCCAGTATGAGTGGAGTATAGCTCAGTATAATGAAATGAGGGAAATACTTTCCAGGAAATTACTGATGTTAAAAAATTCTCTTTGCCACAAATAGAACGGAAAGACTGAACTAACCCAGAAGCATTTCAGATTTAGTGTCAGGTGAGACACTGACTGCTCTGAACTTATGGTAGCCACTGGTACTCTGCACATCCCAGGAAGTACTCAGAATTGAGATACTATGCCATCAGCCTCTTTGCTTGTAAATCCAGTGAGCTGGAAAATATGAAGCAACTGTGGGTTTCTAAAACATATCCTAATATAAATTCTTTTTGCCTCCTCATTAGAAGTTTTAAAATGTGACTTTGTGATCTCTCTTTATTGCCTGTGCTCCATGTTTCCAAATTATACTGAAAAATGCTAGAAATACGTTTTTATAGATTTCATTTTGTGTTACTCTTTCACTTGAAGTCTTGTGCAATTAAAAAGGAGAAGATGAAGTCATTACTATAATTTGTTCACCTGAAACTTCAGTACCTAGTGGAACTGTAGCACAGTATTAAATGCCTTTTCTAGAACCCAAGGCTCATTACATGTACCTTAATTTACATCACACATCCTGTAAACACAACCTTGTCATCACTTGGCTGCTTAAATATAATAGTAGTACACCAGATGGGCACTGCATTTCTCTCTCTGCAGCTTAACAGAGAGTAACTTTCATGTGTGCTTTGCGTCACAGTCTGACTTCTGAAGTTGGTCTTGTAAGTAAAGGTGTCAGTTGAACTGAAGGTAGTCCAAGTGTGAATTCGCTAGCACTTCAGTGCCAGTTTAGTAGGTCAAGCAGTCCTTGTCCACAAGCTTAACATAGTGCATTCCACCAAAAAATCTGTAGCCTCTGCTCTGCAGAGAAGGAGAACACACGCTACTTTTTCTGCACTGAGGAAGGCTATCAATGGGGTATGCTGCTCAGGAGTTCCAGAACTGAGGCAAGCAAATGATGTCTTTCAAACTCAAGTTCCAAGATGTTCATTCTATTACAGGAAAAAAAAGAGAGCATCTTGAGGAGTTTTCACTGAAGCATAGCACTGTTATCAGCCCTCATGAGGAGGGTTTAATATGCTGCTGTGGATCATGTACATTGCCGTGAACTTCATCCTCTTTTCTTCCAAAATGAATAGTCTGCATATTATGAATCAGGAGTTCAAAATCTGTAAAAGTGTGTACTGAAACAACCTTGAGAAAGTTGTAGAAAGGGCATTGCTTCTCAGCACAACGTGCGTATCTGTGCGTAACCTGATGGAAGAGTGGCACAGCTTCACTGATGAAAATAAGCATTGATTACTCGCTGTTTTTCCGTCCTTCATTCTTTGTGCACCCTGGCAAATTCTTTCAGTAAGGGTTTTACTACTTTATTTTAGAAAGGCAAGGATTGCTGACAAATCAGGGCTGGCTGATGATGAAGAGTGGGAAAGTTCTTGGGTTGTCTTGTCTAAACAGCAGCTTAAAGCAGAATTTTCTTCATAGATGAATTCCCCTATTGGTTTTGTTTGTTTGTTTTTGTTTTGTTTTTTAATCTCACTGCTTCCTAGACAGCTCTAGTAGATGTCAGTCCCAACTCACCCTCTTGGCAGCCTATGCCTTAACCTGATTGTGTACTGTGTAATAATTTTTAACCTTCAACTACAATGTTTTCTCTTAGTCTCAAACTTTGCTGCTGCTCTTTCTTACATACCTTCTCAATTACAGTAACCTTTCCAACACCTCTGTCTTCTACCTACATACACTGGTGGTAATGGTACATATTAGCATATCCTTTTTTGATCTTCAGCTACACAGGTCAAGATGGCTTAAGCCCTTCTTGCAAAGTTTGTGAATTAATACATTTATTATGATATTTTCACAAGGGTTTTCTTTAATTAGGCACAGTTTGTTCTTCTGTGCAAGGCGTCAAAAAGAAGAGGCTTGATGAGTTCAATTGAATTGCTACTCACAGAATAGTTGAGCTTAGAAGGGACCTCTGGAGATTGTCCAACCTCTGGCTCAAAGCAGGTCCAAATACACCACATTGCTCAGGGCGCTGTCTTCAAGGACACCTCTCTGGCAATCTGATCCCATGCTTGACCACTCACTTTGTATAAATAGGAATTTCCTGTATTCAATTTGAAACTACCACCTCTTGTCCATTCACTGGATACCACCAAGAAGAGCCTGGCTCCATCTCTGTACACCCTCCCTTCAGGTATTTATACACATCAATAAGATCCCCCCGAGCCTTTTCCAGGGTAATCAATCTCAGCCTCTTCTTGTATGTCAGATGCTCCAATCCCTTGATACCCCTGTGGCATTTCTATCCGTCATGTCCATGTCTCTCTTGTATTGGGGAGCCCAGAACCAGATACAGCACTCCAGGTGCGGCCTCACTAATGCTGAGCAGAGGGGACCTACTGACAACTTTCCTCCTAATGCAGCCTCTTGGCCTGTGAGGGCCAATGTGAGGGCGCATTGCTGGCTTATGTTCAACTTGCTGTCCACAAGGACCTTGTCTGCCAAGCTGCTTTCCAGTTTATGAGCCCCGGATTGTGCTCATATATAGGGTTATTCCTCTGCAGGTACAGGACTTTTCATTTTGCTTTGTTGAACTTTGTGATGTTCCTGTCAGACCATTATTCTCCAGCCAGCCTGTCATGGTACCTCTGAATGGCAGCATGACCCTCTGGCCTATTAGCCACTCCTCCCAGTTCTGTGTCATCTGCAAACTTGCTCAGGGTTCACGCTGTCCAGTTATCCAGGTCATCAGTGAAAAGGTGGTATTAGTCTCAGCACACCAGTGCCGACTGGCTTTCAGCTGGACTTTGTGTCACTAATGACAACCCTTTGAGCCCAGCAGTTCAATCAGCTTTTGACCCACCTCACTATCCACTGATCTAGTCTGTACTTCACATAAGGAAGTTACAGGAGACAATGCCTATGTAATAGCTTAAGAGGATTTTTTTAACCTTACACCACTAACTCTGTGTTCATTTAAACCTGATATTATCTGTCACAAGTGATGAGGGTACTACTGGAATTTTTGAGGTAGCCTAGTTTTTCAATGAATTCCGGGAAAAAATGCCCGTACTTTCTACAGATACCAAGAGCCAGTTCTGAGCTTCAGTGAATTCTCTGGACTTGAAGCAAACACTGCAGAACAAATATCCCTTAAGTCTGTTCTCACTAATGGCTGTGTTACCAGCTGACAATATTTGCCTGCTGGAGCTTTAACATTTAACAATGAGGGTGACTGTTTATTGTCTCAGTCACAAAAAAAAAAAAAGTGGTTTTGAACAGGAGAATCAGACATCAGCTGAGATGGAGCTTGAGTTGGTGTTATGCACAAAACTCTGCAAGACCCCTATGATGGGATATTAGATTTGAAGATGCCTGGAACTGTAGTGCAAAGGTTCATACAGTGCCTGTTGGAAAGTGGGACTTAAACTTGATGTGCTCTTTGTAGAAGGTGTATTAGAGTTATTTCATAGAGTTATTTCATAGAATGGTTGAGGTTGGCAGGGTCCTCTGGACATCATCTGGTCTAAGTGTCCTGCTCAAGCAGGGCCACCTAGAGCTGGTTGTCCAGGACCATGTCCAGATGGCTTTTGAATATCTCCAATGATGGAGACTCCACAACCTCTTTGGGACACTTGGCCAGCTGCTCAGTCACTCTCACAGTAAGAAGTGTTTCCTGATAATGTTCAGAGGGAACCTCCTGTGTGGCAGTGTGTGCCCATTGCTTCTGGTCCTGTCACGGGATACCACTGAGAAGAGCCTGTCTCCATCATCTTTACAGCCTCCCTTCAGGTATTTATATATATATATATTGATGAGATTGCCCTGCCAGGTTCACTTTTTTCTTGGGCTTTTTAAAGAAAAGGGCCTTTCTTTTTTGTCAAGATGCCAAATATTTCTTGATTCCAAATGCTGCTGCTGTCCTGTCTTTAAGTCTACTCCCCAAGATATCATCATAAGCTGGTAATATTAAATCTGACAATAAATGAGAAAATGCATATACAGCTAGAAATCAGTGATGGTGTTTAATATAGTTAGATTAGGTTAATATGAAAAATAAAAGCCTGAAGGATTTAGATAATGCCAGAGTTCTTGCTTTGAATAATAAATAACTCTTTCAGCAATTGTATAGACTTAAATATCACATTTTCTTTTTCTGCATATTGATTTTGATTTAATGAAATCTAAATGACATGAAAACTATTGGTGAATAATTTTGCTTATCTCAATTCAGTAAATTAAAATCACAATGCATGAAAAGGAATAATTACAGTCAGTTAATATTTTATGCACAATGAGGCAATTATTTATCGTGGCTTTCAGTAGACTGGGAAGTTATTGAAGTTGCCATAAATACAGAGTGCTGAATTCTTGATTTACTTGCATTTATGTACATCTGATACTCCTCAAATGTCAGAGTACCATATGCTATTGCATATAAATAGCAATCTGCAATTTATACATTACAAGTCACAGACACAGCAAGGGGGACCTCAGACAGCAGGGCTGGGTTTCAGAGGGTGGCTAATGCACTGCTTTTGCAGTTGTAAGTACCATCTGTTTTGACACAGTCTGGGACTGCTTCACACTGGTGGTCAGGAATCCACGTAACTTAGTGCATTTGGGCTTGAGCCAGTCACATTTTCTAGTAGGAGAAAGCTGCCAGTGGCTATGTCTCTTTCCCAGCTTAACTCCCGAATTTCCCATAAACAAAATTCTAATCCTTGTGGTTCTGAATAAGCTCTACGTGCTTGCTCAGCGCATCGTCGCACGGTTATTGCGTGTGTTCGTAACAGAAGAGGCGACTGCTGACTGTCACTCCAGAGCTCTTTCTTACAACGTGAAGTGTTTATTATGAAAAATCCTTGGTTTATGTATCTTTGTTAGAGAGGTGTTGGATAAGTGAGATGGTGCTGGTGTCCTGGGTTTCTGCTTTGGAGAAACCTTTCTTTACTTTCATCCCCTCCAGAGTGTTCTCTTATCCAGGTCCCAAAGGCGATTTGTTGGGGAACTGGCTTTGGCCAGCTCTTTGCTGAGTTTATTCCTTTGTCTGTAAGAGAAGTGGTGGCATTGTGTGTTTGTAAGAAAAGTAAAACTGTGAACTAAGTGAAGTTTTCTACCTTTCTTTAAAAAAAACCCTGGAGACCAGCTTTGTTTCTCCGTTTGACCACATATCAAAAAGGAGAAGGGATGCAACCCTAGAAATGAGTTATTCACCAACAAAATGAGAGAATGCTTGCCAGGATGCTAGCAGGTGCTTTTGAAGGAATCTCATTCCTGGGAAAGAAAATAAACTTTGGAAACTGAAGTGTAAATGGATCTGAGCTGATCAGGAGCAGGTGTTGCAGGTTGACCTTCAGTTACACTTTGCACAATTCTGCTGATTTTCTGTAATCTGTTGCCATCCTAAAGACCCAGGCAAGGCTCATGATGGAGGCCCTCCTGGTCTGCAAAAGCATTAGTCTGGGAGTGAACACTCCTGCTGATTTGTAAAGCCTGGAAGGCTCTTACCACCCTGGTGTATTTCTCCTACACTATTGAAAAGAGCTCACCTCGCTCACCCTGGAGCAAGCATTGACATGGTAACTAACCAAGCAGTTTTTACAGAAGAAAGCTGTGTTCTCTTTTCTATTGGCAGCAGTTTTTGGTGGTAGTTTATTTTCACTCTCTTACTGATAACTTAGCTGGTAGAGGGATATGTTATCTGCATTGACGCATGACTCCTTAGCTGGGACACCAGGTGGGCACTTGTAGGTATCTCACAGGACAATCCACAAGGAGCTGGGCTGAACCAAACTGAGTTAGGATTGGGTTTACCTTCTCATTTGGTTTTATGGGAGGTTTGTTGTTTGTTTTTTACCTAGAGTCCTCTTGTGCTGTGTACAGTTGTGTCCCATAATTTGGAAAGCTGTCTGTTTCCAGATTATTATCAAAGACTATATTTATAAAGCCTGAAGGTTTTTTTAGGAAGGATATTTTAACTATTCTAAGTTAAATTGATTTAATGAATATTTAGCATCTAAACTTGAGTGTTAAGACAGGAGCTCAACTTTGTGGCTTTAAATCTTTTGCTACTATTCCTTCTTCTGTTTATCCTATTGCTTACCATGTATGTCTCCAGTTTTGGAGGTCAGATCCTGGATTCCTTGTTAATTTGAAAGTCAATCGTATCTAAGAGTTGTGCACTTTTAAAATGCCAGTAGTTGATTATGAAAAACAATGTTCTTTTACATTAATAATTCACTTTTGGTGAACATGCTGGAAACAGTCATCCTTGAGGGAACTATTTGTCTGCTGTAGTGTTTGCTACCACCTGGATGCAAGTCATCTTGATTATACAACAAAGTGATTATATTGTAGGCTTTCCCCAGAGGCATGCATTCCTCTGCTTTGTGTATTATTTTCAGAGCAACACACGTCTACAGGAACTATATTTCAGGGTTCTGCAGGTCGTCTTGGTTTTGATCCACGGGAACAACTAGGGATTTTGGGAATGTTTCCCTCTCATAAATTTATGTCCAGCAACTTGAAGTTTTATAATAATGTAAGCTCATACATCTTTTATTCCAAATTCTTACATTTTTGAGAGATGAAATAGTGGAACAGCTACACCTGACTGCAATAGCTGGGTGGATTTCTGCATTTTGAGCTGGGAACCATTAGGCATTTGTTCCAGTTTTCTATATAAATTGCAAAGATAAATAAATTGCATCAATGCAAACTTCAGGTCAGCATATCATTCAAAGCCAGTAGGATCTGCTCAGTGTCACTCTAAGTAACTGGCTCTGGCCATCTATGTATAGCTTGAGAAGCAGTATCGAGCAATGTGCCCTCGTCTTATCAATATTTATTCAAAGTGGGGTTTGAATTGAAAATTAAGATCAACACATAAAAAAGTGGAACATGTAAATGTTGCCTAGTCACGCAGAAAAGTGTTTGACCTTGGAGATTGTTTGGCCAAGGTCTAAGATTTTGATCTTGGAGTATGTCAGAGTAACTCAAAGTAAAGATAGAATATAGTTGTAAGCCTGTTTCTCTGAATCAAGTTCCTCTCTGGATGAATTGGGAAGGTTTTTTGTATTCAAGAAGATGAGGATGGGGTTCCTGGGTTAATTAAGATTTTCTTAACAGCTTGTCAGGTGGAGAGAGAGAGAGGGAGGATGGCAGGCTTTTAGTATGACCTTGAAAGCAAACCTCCTATCTTTTTTTTTTTTGGTCTTATTTATCTTAAACCTTTATGTGGAAGTATATAGAAGATGCTTATATATAAGCATCTTGTAAATGCTCATTTTCATTTTTCATTATAACCACAATTGGTTTACCTATTTCAAAGCAACGCATTGAACAGCAAAGAACTGGATCCCATAGGTGTGGTAGTCCTGAAAATGGGGGACAATGAAATGCAACGTGTCCAGTCCATTGATAATCTAGTCCTGAGAACCCAGCAGGGCACAAGATGCCTCTCCTGTGGGTGCTACAGGCTAGGCTGGGAGGTGGTAACTTACAATTTGGAGGCGGTGGAAAGGAGGTTCTTCACTGACCAGTGGGTTCCTCTACATTAGCATTTTTTTTCGTAGTCCAAAGGTCACTTTTGAATTGACTCTCGCTTTAGCCCCTGCTTACCATGTTTTAGTTGCCACCACTAAGTATATGAACTAAGTTACTCTCAAGTGAAACTAAAGCAACAAATATGTTCTGGCAGGGCACCTAAAGTGCCAAAGGCAACCCCTACTGAACATTCAGGTTTGGGGATGAAAATAGACATTGTCCAAAAACTAACACCCAGTTCCCAGGCCTGTGGGTGTTAGGTTTCAGCAGTAGCACTTTTGCTCCACAGAGCTCCTCTTTCCGGGCTGCACTCCTTGCTAACGCACATATAAACTAGGTTAGCTGGAGGAGCTCCATGGCATACTGGAAGGAGCTGGGAGTGGATCTGACTTGAAGGGGTTTGAGAAGAGCTTGTACTTAAGTGTGTATGGAATTCATTTTGGGTTAGATATTTACTGAACATGGAAAAAATGCACTATCCCATCTATCTCTATATAATTTCCCAGCAATGATGCACTGACAAACCCTCTTCTCAGAAGTGATGTGCTGGCATCATTGATGGTACCAAAGTCAAAATTTAGATGCTTTGACTTCATAAACTAATAGGTAGATTACTCCCCATCCCCACCCCCCCCAGTCTTTGTATTTTTAGCTCTATTCAAAAATATAAGGATAAGATTAATTCGTGCCAAGTGGCAGGGGACAAAGTCAGTAGGGGGGAAATTAATTTCAGCTTTTGACAAATGCATTGTAAGGAAGAATTATTTGCTTAATAAAACTATAATGATTACTTCACTTGCAGCGCTGTTTGACTTCAAGCATCTAGTGTGAATATGCCAGGAATGCAAGATCAGGTCTCCAAATGTATGTGGAGGAGTTTATAGAGTAAAGAAAACTGGAGCTCAACATCACAGGGAAGTTACACCAGTATAATCCAAGGTGTAAAATGTCACACAGAAACTACTATAAAATGGCTTCAAATTTAAGTTAACGTATCCCTCTTCCACATGGTCTTGTAACAATGCCTCTAGTCTTGTACAATAGGTACAGTTTCTTATTACATTCTATGGGAGGTTTTTAAAAACTATAAAAGGTTATTTTAAGTTCCATGGAACCATTCCTTCCAGGAGCATGTGGATGTGATTACTTCATGAACTCCAAGGCTGCTCATTCTTACACTGAAAAATCAAGCTTTGTCGCACATCTTTGCTCTCACAAAGAGATTTGCACACCTACAAGATCTCACAGCATAAGAAATAAGTTTTTGCCTATGCCAAAGTTTTTTTGGTCCTTTTACCTTACTTTTTGATCTAATTTTCTGTGTTGATAGGAGTAAATTGTCTAGTAATTGGGAAACCGTAGCTGTAACCTGTCTCAGGTTTATTTAGACTCTTTCATGTCTGTGTGGGAAGCAAGCCAGTGAAATACTGAAATAAATGAAATCAGCATAAGGTGACCACTGAAGGGAAATAGTGTATTGCGTAGTTATCACTGAGTATTTGTCAACTGTGATGATGTTTCAAGAAGGACCCTGTAGGGATCTGCTCTGCTATAACTTACAGTATTCGTTAATATGTTGCTAGACTTCCCATCCCTCTCTAGAAGCCACTTGTTTGAATTGAATTGAGACACAAAACTACCAGTGTACAGAGGAATGGGTTAAAATTTATGGCATTGGACCTGAAGTATATTTGGAAAACTGAAAATGAGCACAATTTGAGAAGGTTGCTCAGTACTCAAAGTGCTCTTGGAAAAAATAGAAGATTAAGGAGAGAGAAAACATACCAGTCTCTCAGGACACAGGTGTAGGAAAGATGAATGGTTTATATAAACATGGATGAAGAAAATAAATGGCCAGGCAGCTGTATGGCATGTGGGAAGCCAGGCAATACATCGAATCATATACTGAATGCATCATCCTTATGAGACTGGAAGGTGCAATTCTGGAAGGTTGGCAGCATGGTTTCCGTGTAACATAGGTGAGAAGGACTCTGCTTTAGCCACTGCTGGTGCGGTGGGGTGGTGTGTGGTGCTCAGTTTGGAGCATTGTGCTTTAAGAGAAATACACACAGATTGGAGAAAATTTAAAGGAAAAACTAGGAGAAACTGAAAATATTAGTAATGGAACTAGGAAGAAAGGGCTGAGGCTTGAGCAAATGCATGTGAGAAATCTTTGCAGGAAAAGTGGAGACCTCTCATTTTTTGCAATCGCTAGGAGAGGGGTAAGAAAGAGCTCCTTGTGTGGGTTGGGTAAGAGGAAAAGCTTAGAAACTTGATACAGTGACAACACTGGAACAGGCACCTCAGGGAGCTATGTCCCTGGAAATGAAGAACAGGGCGGACATGCACATCAGAGGTGGTTTAAGTGTACTTTATCCACAGGTGCACGAGTCATGTATGAGGCTTAGAGCACTTAAACTGGTCGTGTGCAGAGCCTGAATGAATAAAAACTCAACTATGGAACAGGAAGAGACAAGATTGGGCCACCCAAATCCCAGCCTGTTGCCTAATCTTCAGCACCACTCTACATAGTAACACTTTTCTTCCACATTTTTTGCATATCTACGTCTTCCTCCTAATATATGTATTATTTTTTTCTCTCTATATATTCTAATTTTCTACTCACTTTCTTTAAAAATTCTTAGTAGCCCTTTCTTGTGTCGTACTTACCAAGTACTTACTTGGTGTACTTGGAGAGAGACGAGAGCTCATCCAACTCTGTTTCTCATTCTGTATGTTCTTGATTGTAAAAGGTTGCAAAATCATGTAGATATCTCTGCTGAGCAACGCTTTCTGTCTGGTGTACTTGCCTGCTGCAGCCCCGTGCAAGTTTGCATGGTGAGTTTTGTTTCAGCTGCCTCTTTGCTATTATGGGCTCTCTGACTCCCGGGAGGGCTCCTGGAGCTGGGAGGAACTGAGGTCAGTGGGGTAACTTAGCCTAAGGAAATGCCTGAGGATGTTTGTGGTGTGGAAGATGCTCTTTTGCAGGTATCACTTTTTCTCAGATTTTGTCTGTGCCCAGGGCCTTAGAAAGCAAATGGTCGTCTTGTAGCCTGCTGTTCTAGCTAACTCCTTTACCTAATCTCCTCTAAGGGCACACAGCCATATCTGACATCTGTCTGTCAAATTCACAAGTCTTTCCTTGAATCAGCCTGCACCGTTCCCTCTGTAGAAAACTGTCAGCTGTTTCTGTACCCTTTCGCATCGTAGACTGTAGCTGCTACAACCATTAAGCTCCCATTTTCCCCAGTCTCTGTAAAAGGAATACTTCTTGGCATGCATGAAGTTGATGGTATCGTGGTAAAAATGTGAAGTCTATACTCACATTGCACTTAGTAAAATATGTAATATCTATGCAGCACTATTGTTGAGGAGATGTTAAGTGACATTTCTGTACTATGCATAAATGCTTCTTGCACACATTATTTTGCATCTAATGTTTTAGCAAGAATGCCAATTGCTTTTTATTTTTCTAAGCTTTACTGACTTTTCACATCCTGAGCATAGTCTGGTTTAATTCTTGCCTTAGTTTTGCTAAAAACCTCAGTGGTGACAGTAGATCAACATGAAGGATCCTTTTTAGTTGTCAGATAAGAATCTGAAGTTTGATAGATATTCGCCCAGGTTCTCTTGTTAATTTTGTTAGCTTGAGGAGCTCAGTATAGGATTCACTTTAAAAAAGACACAACCGCAATACCATAGTGGAAGGTGTGGTGGAATGGAGTCATGCTTTAAGCATGGAAAATGGTTCAATTATTTTTTAAAATGTCCATGCTGGGGTCTGGACATCAAGTGCCCCATGTTAGTGAGCATCGCTGGTGAAATGATGAAATTACATCACCTCTGGTTCTGAAATCAGAGACTGCATATTGTTGTCAATGCCAGAAGGAACAGAGACTAGATCTTAGCTTAAATGATATATATTTAAAGGCTCTTTTCCCCCAGATGTATATATTAACTGGGAAACAAACTGGGAGAAAAAAAAGAATCCTTTGAAATAAACCAGATTCCTAATGGAATAAGAGAACTCCCTCCAGTGCATTTTCTCCCTCTGTGTCAGCTTTTATAGTTCTTTCTGGCACGCATCTTTTGAGATTTCTTTAAAGATTGGTAAGAAATTTTCTCTTACATCAACAAACAATTTTCAGAGCCTGAGCAAAGCTTTAATAGAAAGCGTCTTGCACAGAAGATTGGTAATCATGGAGGCAAAGGAGTGGAAGAGGTCATAGGAAGTACAAGGACTGCTTCATAATCTGTTTTTGACTTTCTAACATCACCAACATGTAAAGCTGCATTTCAGGCTTGTAAACAACTGGGGTTTTTTGGGAAAAGAAATTCTTGTGTAGGGCATGTGTGTGTAAAATGCGTATTGAGAACTGCAGTCAGTAACTTCATTTGCACTTGCAGGGCCGTGTTTATTAAGGTCACACATTAAGTTGCTCTGTCTCAGATTGACTCAGCCTGTTAGCTAATGCTCAGGAAATGGTGAAGAACAAAATCTGAAGGAAACCCTCAGAGGTTCAGACAGTGCTACAGGAAGCCCCTCCCAGCGATACTTGAAAAGCCTGGAAAATGTACAGTAAGCCAAGTGTTTTGCTGAAGCTTTAAATGCTAGCAAAAAGCTTTCCAAGTTTTTACTGGCAAAAAACTCCTGGACTCACCTGCTGGTTTTTCTTTTCCCCTTAGGGGTATACAACTAACAGTAAGCGGGAATACCTCTGTAGAGAGTTCAGTTGAGCTACCAGCAGAATTCCTGTCTGATGGCATGTTGCGTTACGGGCTCAGCAAAGCAGTAACACCCTTTCAACTCTTTCTTAACTCCCTTTCAAACATAATGACAGCACTTCAGTCTTTCCCCAAAATACTTGGGAGTGAGGAGACAGGGTGTGTGTGTGCATGTATATTTGTCTGTCTGGAAGTCCATGCCCCAAAGGTGGAGGGAGCAAGTTTCACATGATGCACCTTCAGTGTGGAAGGTAAAGGAAATACAGGATGTACATCTGGAAGAGAGCATGAAGCAAGCACGAAGCATACCCATAAAACAGGTCAAACCTTTTTTAGCTCTAGGTCTAAGTTAAAAACCACATTTTGGTAATTCGTTACACACCCAGAATGTCTAAGGTATTGATTATTCACAAGGCGCCCAGGAGTGATGCAGGAATGTCACTTTTGGTCCAAAAGTAGTGGAGATCAGCCGTATTAGATTGGTGCTTTGATCACCAGGGGAGTGGGGAGAATCATGGAGTATTATATGCTTTTTTATACTTGAGTAGAAATGAACAGTAGGGAAGAATGTAACCCTGCAGAGATTTTTAGGTGTTTTCAACAATAACTGACTAAAAATGTATGTTTTCAAAATATGCTGTCAGGAGGTAATCATTCCCACAGTACTTAAAATTGTTTATAGCAGATGTTAAAAAATGGATTTTTATCCTTTTGATTTTATTTCCATCTATTTCTATATTCCAACTAACACTAACAAGTGTTAGTTCTGTGAGGTTTATTTGTATCATTATGTTTTCTCTTTTTGTGTTGGTTTGTTTAAAAAACGAACAACAAACAAACAAAAAGCCCAAAGCAAATGAAAAAATAAAAGGAAAGGAGAGGAACTCAAAATGCCAAATAGATGTAGTAATGGAATATACATCCAGCATTTGAAAAAAATGTGTATTTTTTTTTTTTGTGTTAGAAGCATCCTTGTGTTAAAATCTCAGGAAAAGAGCAAAAAGTAAAGGCTCCGAGTCTGCCACATCTTCTGCACATGTTTAACTTCAGGCACTGTCATTGGGTTTGGTGGTAATGTGAGGCAGGTCAAGTGTATGCTAAGTCCTTGCAAAAATTAATCTAGGGGACTGCTGCCTAAGTGGTCTGTGCTTGTCTGCAGGAGCCTGGCTGCTGCTGGTGGTTTGGTTTTTTTCTCCCCAGCTGTAAATCTCATTTGTAAAAGACCGGAGTATACCAGATGCTTTCCAAATAACACTCCTCGATGCAATTATTTGCCATAGCTGCCAGGGGGGTATTAGGAAGTCTCAAAGGGGACCAGAGTGTCTGCAAATCCCACTCTGTGTTAAGATACAGTTCTTGCTCAAAAATACACAAATCCCTGGGTTAGGTCCACATAGCCATAGCATAGACTCAGAAGCCTTGAAGAAAATGTTTTTGCTGTTACTTGCTGACATACTGAGTTTCTGTCTAATTATAACGATACAGAAGAGGAAGAAGGAAGGGGCTGGGTAATGTAGTTTTTTCCTTCAGTGTAAGATGATGATTTTGATCTCTCTGCAAGTGAACTAGGTGATCCTAGCAAGCTGCTGGACTTTGTGTCTTGTGTTCTTCAGCTAGGCTGTTGTGCCTTCTCTCTTGCAGAGACGCTGTGAAAATGCAGGCCTGTGGTTGCTACTGTAGTAGCCACTGCGATCAGTGCATGCCTGTGCTGGGCTAAGTATAAGCTTGATGGGGAAATTCATATGTTACATACTGATCAAATTCATGTAAAATATACTTAATTTTAAAACTCTGCCTAAACCCAGGTTTCGCTAGTTTTCTGGAATGCATTTCTGGCTCTAGCCTCCTTTGCCCATATCTCCGTTGTCACAGTCACAGAGCTGTAGGGTCTGTGTTACTTAAGGAGATGGCTTTGCAGGCTTCCCTGAAATGCCTGAACACTAAAGTGGTAGCTGAAGATGTGATGTGGAGGAAAGCTTGGTGCTCTAAAATCACTGTTCTTACTCCATTCATGATATTTGCTATTCTACTGGGCAAGAAGTGTGGTTCCTGTAATCATCTCTGGGTGCTTCTTTCCCTCATAAAGAATTTCTGTTGAGATCCGTACTGGCGGATCTGGGGTTTTTTTTTCAAATCCAACTGAAGCTCAGTTTAGTCCATCAGGAAGGAGTGCTTCCTGTGTGCACATGAAGAGGCACAGCAAACCTCCCTTCAAGAACTGGGGACTGGGCTCTTGGTTGAGCTGCTGAGTCCCAGTTTGCATGAATGAAAAATGAACATCTTTAATGACACAATGCAAATAAGTGTACGGGGTTGTGCTTTTCCTAGGTGCCCAGGTCTGGTGAAAGAAGTAGCATTTGTCTTGTGAGCTCTTCTTTGGCTTCCCACTGAATGGCTGAAGTAGCTGAGAGGTGAAAGACCACAGTATTCCTCCCCTAACAGCTAATAGCTGCCTGGGTAGCGCCAAGAGTATGGACAGTTACTCTGTCAAAAAAGTCTGTGACTCAAATATGCTCATTTCTTGCAGTGTTTAGTTGGAAATATAAAGAATTAGTCACTGGACTTCCATTGTTGTCTTTTCTTTGCTACAGGGCTCACATGTACAGCCCCCTTCTTCGATAGCACGGCTCTGGCAGTGCAGCTAGGGGTACATCTCTGTTGTGTATCCATCACTAAGGTGAACAGTGTTGTCAGAGTATTTGATAGATTTTGAAATGAGTGTTTCCTCACTTTCACTGGGAAAAATGACTACTTAATCCTCAACAAACCCCAAAGCCCGTCATGCTCCATTAGCAAGCGGGCTAGTGGGGTGCTGTGCTCTGCAGGGAGCTCTGTGTCTGCCCACCACTTACTGAAATAATGTGTTTTGTCTTCTAGACTCCGACCTGAGCATGCGAACGCTCAGCACACCCAGTCCAGCATTAATATTTCCACCAAATTCCCCTGGTTTCCAGAATGGCAGAGGGTCGTCAACGTCTTCATCCTCAGTTACTGGGGAAACAGTGGCCATGGTCCACTCGCCGCCTCCAACCCGTCTCACGCATCCTCTCATCCGGCTGGCATCCAAGCACCAGAAGGAACAGGCCAACATAGACCGACTGCCTGACCACTCCATGATCCAGATATTCTCCTTCTTGCCCACCAACCAGCTGTGCCGCTGTGCCCGTGTGTGCCGCCGCTGGTATAACCTTGCCTGGGACCCCCGGCTTTGGAGGACTATCCGTCTGACCGGCGAGACAATCAACGTAGACAGGGCTCTTAAAGTGCTGACCCGGAGGCTTTGTCAGGATACACCCAACGTATGTCTCATGTTGGAGACGGTAATTGTTAGTGGCTGCAGGCGGCTCACAGACAGAGGACTCTACACCATTGCCCAGTGCTGTCCAGAACTGAGGAGGCTGGAGGTGTCTGGATGTTACAACATCTCCAATGAGGCAGTCTTTGATGTCGTGTCACTGTGCCCAAACCTGGAACACCTGGATGTGTCAGGTAACACCAAATATTTCAGTACAGATGCCTCTGATTTTGAAAGCCTCATGCTTGTCAAACCCCTGGCCCCACAACTGCACACTTTTCCCTTTGAAGTAGGAACTCCACTTTCCTAACACAGCGCTGATGAGACAGGCACCACTAAAATCTCAATGTCCCAGACGCCAGCAGCACTTCCTGAGTGGCCAGACCTCCACTGCTGGAGATGAGCTAACAGAGATATCCCATTCAAATAGCACAAGTACTTATAGGTTTTTGCACAAAGCACCCTTGCAAGGGCCCACGTTGCAGTCAGTGCTACATCTTATGGTGAAGGCGAGTTATTTCAGCAAAACTTGGTTTATCTTTTTCACATATATATATATAATTCATATGCAGATTATATACATATATAATGTATATATCTGTGTTGTGGCTTAAGCCCAGCCAGTAACTCAGAACCACGCAGCCACTCGCTCACTCCTCCCCTTCTTCCTCCCCCCCGCTCCTGGAGGGGTGGGGAGGAGAATCGAAAGAATGTAACTCCCACGGGTTGAGATAAGAGCAGTCCCGCAACTAAGGTATAATACAAACCACTACTGCTACCACCAATGATAATAATGATAAGGGAAATAACAAGGGGAGAGGATACAATTGCTCACCACCTGCTGACCGATACCCAGCCTGACCCGAGCAGCGACATGGGCCTTCTGGGTAACTCCCCCCAGTTTCTATACTGGGCATGACGTGCTGTGGTATGGAATACCCCTTTGAACAGTTTGGGTCAGGTGTCCTGTCTCTGCTTCCTCCTGGCTTCCTGTGCCCCTCCTCCCTGGCAGAGCATGAGACTGAGAAGTCCTTGATTAGAGTAAGCAATACTTAGCAACAACTAAAAACATCAGTGTGTTATCAGCGTTGTTCCCAGGCTGAAAGTCAAAAACACAGCACTGCACCAGCTACTAAGAAGGAGAAAAATGACTGCTACCGCTGAACCCAGGACAGTCTGTAATCTGACGAGTGACTTGAGAAGGAGCTCAGAATCAGTGCTAGGCTTTTGTGTGGGTATAAATATCAATTGTCATCCCTATCTTCAAGGACCCTTTGCTTCCATTGCTATTTTAATGAGACCTAGATAGCTTGGACTTTTTTATTTCTTACTTTTTTTAGTAGTGTATATATTTGCTTAGTGGCTTTCTGCTTTTCCTTTCACCCAGTTACCATGTATCACTGCAGCTGTTTAGATCAGCAGAAATGTTTTAGGCTATTTCCCTCAGACCTGCTCTGGCAAAAAAAGATGTTTTTTTCCCAAGGTCAGCCACACAGAATTTCTCTGCAAAGGGGTTGGCATTTAGTGGAAAGGATGTAGCCAAGCAGAACACTGAGGTAGATTTTATGTTCAGTACTTATTTTGTGATCTCACTCGTTATCGGTCTAATGTTATTAATCAGCTGTGCTAGATTTGCTATTGCAGAGGTGCTAATGGCAACAAGCAGGATGAAATGGGGAGAGGAAGCAATGCTTTTGAGTCACTGGTACCCAGATAAACTGGTTTTTCCTAATCTTATCTGGTGTACAGTGATTTGCTTTCTTTTTTCTGCCCTTTTTTTTTTTAACTGATTTATCCTTCATCTAATATTCCTAGGATGGCAGAATGCCATGGAAGGCATCAAAACAAATAGCAACATCAGAATTATTCATTTTTTGTGACTGGTCTCTGAAACAGCCAGGTCGTAAGGAGTCTCTGCATGTCTATTTGCAATGTCCTTGCATATGAATTACTTATTGTCAGTACATACTGACATCAGTTCTGGATTGCTAACCACACATTCAGGTTGAAGTATCTCCAGTGCCAGGAGAAGAATGTATGTGCCTGTGTGATTAAGACCTACACATGACTTTGAAGGCTGGCTGTGTCCCTGGCATATTTATGCTTTTCTTATTACATTCTCTGGGGTGGCATGGGGAGTTGAGGTGCTCAAATATCCTGGACTTGGAGAGACAGGACAAGTAGAATTGCTGAGCTGAAGGTGAACTGCCATGGCACACCAGTCTACTAGCTGACACTCTGAGGGCACCCAGGGGCTTGTAGGTGGCTGAAAATGCTTTGGTCCACAGCTCCTACTGATAGATATCCTGTATACCAAAGGGGACGTTTTCAAAAGCAGGAAAAATTAAAAGATGATACCAGGTCTTGAAATAGGTTCTTTTAGGGTCTATATCTTCACTTGTGGTTTCCTCAAGCCTGTTACTTTCAGAACTGGAAGATGGTGTCTGGCCCTAAGATCTCATCAGTTTGGTCCAAAGTGTGTAGAGGGCAAGTAAAATACCTGTCTTCCTTGAATTTTTTCTCATCAACGGGACAGGAAAGTAATTTTAATCTTATGTTTTTCTAAGTTGTCCTTTCGTTTTGGAGCAGGCAAGGGAAAAATCCTGGGTTTGAACATGCTCAGAAGTCAGGATGTTTGGGTTCAGGCATGACTTTTGCTGCATGTGCCTGCATATGAACTGTGGATAATAGATCTCTGGGGTCTTGTTTTGAGTACACTTTTTTTCATTTCCTGTGAGTAATTTTGGAGCATGTTTTGGAAGCAGGATTCCCTTTTCCCCTCCTTCTGTCTATAGTCAGGAGGATAAGTCTTGCACCTGCGCACTCAAGCAGTTCTCGAACCACTCTGGAGTGGTTCACTGGTTTGGTTTCATATTGAGCAAGAGAAGTTGGGTACACGTGCCGGGGGATGATGCTGTAATTGTAGCGAGTTAATTAAAACCCAGTTCACAGTTGTATATCTAGCTGAATCCCTCTCCCCTTTGGATGGTTATTTGGCAGCAGTAACGTACCAAAATCTTTAATGTCAAAACCAGATGCTCATACTAACTTTAAGAGTTTTCCGCAATGTAAGTTCTGTCACTTTCAGCATCCACTTTGTGGGCAGGTCTGAGATATCTCTAGAAGTTGGTTGAGCTTGACTGCAAGTTATTATCTAACACACTGGCCAACATTTTTTCAATCTGTTTGGAAGTTTCTCCTTCCTTTTAAAATCAGTTATACTTTATGGAAAATCCTGTGACAAGAGCTTTGTTTTTACATTTTTTATCATTTAGGACAGAAAAATTGTTGGAGACCCAGGAACCTGTCATTTTGCCTAAAAATCAGGCAGTTCTATATCAACACGGACTCTTTTTCTGGTGAAACCATTTTCAATATCCTTCCCATGAAATATTTTACAGTGTAGCCAAAGTAACTAGACAAGGCAATACTGAGCTTGTCAAAACATTGTTCACACACTGATGTATGTGACTCCAACTCTGCTGTGAGACTTCTGGCCCATTCACTTTTTAATTTTGGTCATTAAAGCATTCCCCCTCCTTGGATCCTCAGCAGACAGAACATTCTCCTCAGCTTCGTGGACCCTTCATTCTCACTTAGCCAGAAAAGCTGTTTATCCCTACCTGAGAGGACCTTTTCAGGCATAAACTGCAGAATTTGTCTGAGTAGACATTTATGGCTAAAACTGTTGGGCCTTGATCTCTAGCAGATCTTCCCTTCCTTCTTCCTTGCAGATGTTTCTAGCCATGCTAATGCAGTGTGCCCAGCTGCGCTTGGCACAGAAAAGAATTCCTCTTCAGAAGCCTGAGACTGCCAGTTTGAAGTGCAGCAGAAACAGCACTTTCCAAGTAAAAAAGCTTTCATTCACCACCACGCACAGAGTGGAGGTTAAAAAGGGGGGAAGTCTGTCAACATGTTTTTCCCTTTAATCTAGCTCTTTATCTTCCCTTGCAAGGTCTGGTGTTTGTCCTCTAGTCACCTCCATTCATGGCCAGGCTTTCTCACTCGCAACAGTCTTTTCTGCATCTGTCCATGACCTCCCATGCCCTTACCAGTCTGTTGGCTCCTGCTGACTCTTCCCATTCTCCTTGTGTTACCCAAATCTCCACCCTTCTGCAAGCACATAGTCTTGCCGTGGTTTTGCATCCATCCCACAATGCAGGATTCACATCTGTTCTCCAAATGCTTTTTGGAGGATGGGTGGGGTTTGTCTTTTTTACACTGGGGTTGGATGGTGAAAGAGCCTTTGATGTTGGTTTAAAGACTCAGCCAGTCAGCAATGAGACTGCCTCTGATCAAAAAGCTGCATAAGTTGTTATGTAGTACCATTTTCTCAATTTGTCACTGGGTTTATATTCCAGTAACAGGTCATAGACTGTCCCCAGATAAACCTAGGACCATCCTTTTACATTTGGGATATGAACAAAATCAGTCTGTCACTTTGCTGTTGCTCAAAATCCCAAAGCAACCTCACTGGATCCGGTGGAGTTTGTTATTTCTTCTGGTGCAGGGACACATCACAGCAAATCCGGACTAGTCATTCAGGACAGTTCTGCTTTTGCAACATGAAGATAACTGCATCACATCCAGCATGCAATTTCATGCCCACCTTTCTGACCTTGCTGTGTGATTTATTTTTACTGCTTGCTTTAATTTGCTGTGTTTTTCCACTTAGGCTGCTCCAAAGTAACATGCATCAGTCTGACTCGCGAAGCCTCCATCAAGCTGTCTCCTTTACATGGGAAACAAATCTCCATCCGCTACTTGGACATGACAGACTGCTTCGTCCTGGAGGACGAAGGACTGCACACCATTGCCGCTCACTGCACTCAACTGACCCACCTGTACCTGCGCCGCTGTGTCCGCATCACCGACGAGGGTCTCCGCTACCTGATGATTTACTGCACGTCCATTAAGGAACTGAGCGTGAGCGACTGCCGCTTTGTCAGTGACTTCGGTATGCGGGAGATTGCCAAGCTGGAGTCACGCCTCCGATACCTTAGCATCGCTCACTGCGGCCGGATCACAGACGTGGGCATCCGTTACATAGCCAAATACTGCAGCAAGCTGCGCTACCTCAACGCGCGGGGCTGCGAGGGCATCACGGACCACGGTGTGGAGTACCTCGCCAAAAATTGCACAAAACTCAAATCACTAGATATTGGCAAGTGCCCTCTGGTCTCAGACACCGGCCTGGAGTTTCTAGCCCTCAACTGCTTCAACCTGAAGCGCCTGAGCCTGAAATCATGTGAGAGCATCACTGGGCAGGGCCTGCAGATTGTAGCTGCCAACTGTTTTGACCTGCAGATGTTGAACGTGCAGGACTGCGATGTCTCTGTGGATGCTCTGCGATTTGTTAAACGGCATTGCAAGCGCTGTATTATAGAGCACACCAACCCTGCCTTCTTCTGAAAGGACACCCCACACCTGTCATTACAATGCAGTATTAAAGACACTGATGTATAAACACACGCTCCCATACTCAGTAATGCTGTCTTTTCTATAGCTCACGGGAGTCAGCTTTTCTTGTATGTTGTGGGTAAGGGGGGTTTCTAGAGGACTATTTTGTTTGCTTTTTGTATGATCACTTTTCAAGGTGCAGTGGGTCTCCATGGAGAGGCTGCCTTAATGCAAAAACAATGAGTGCTCAGCATCCCCAGTGGGGTGCCATTTCCATTACAGCCGTGATCTTGTCCCAGGCTACAGTAGCTACCTCCAAAGGAAATAGCACATAATCCCTCCTTTGGAAATGCTACTAAGCTGTGTCAAATACATCTGAATTCCAGCTGTGTTCATGAAGCTGACTATGCAATATGTGTCTGTGTTCCTCGACTTATTCCAATATGGCTGATAAAGCATTCTCTTTCCTCTAAGTAGTTTGTCTTTGGTAGCTGTCCATTTTAATCCCTCAGGAAATACTGGGTAATATTCTTAAATATACTTGATTGAGGCAGAATACGACCTGCTGGCCATTGCTGAGCACTCTGCTGAGTGAATCTGGAGATCCATGTGTGGATTCTCTTGGAAAGTCCACCTCCAGGTCACTTGTGCGTCATCACTACTTGCCTTCATTTCTAAATCTGCTCTCTCCTGCATGTGTAGTACCACCCTCTGCTAGCAGATAAGGACTTGTGGGTCTGATAAGTACTGACATATTCACATGATTGAAGGAAACCAGCTTAGGTACTGGTGGCCTGGCAAAGGTAACAGCCAGCAATCAGCCTGGGAAGCTGCTGTAATTCTGCTACAAGCTGAGATAGCACTGAAGTACACCGGGGACTCTCTGAGGCATGGTGGAGCAGCTTGCACAGGGCAGTCCCAACTGCTGTGCTGCGTGGCTGCCACCAGAAAGCCTGTCTTTGTTCTTTTGCTGCATCTCTTCAGCAGCCGTGGCACCACTGCAGTGGATGCTCCCAGAGCAAACCAGGCACGTGAGTTGAGGTAAATTCAGTATGTGCCTTAATACACATAGAAACCCGACCATTTCCTGTGGCCTTCCATTTCAAAGGATAGATGGCTGATCTCAAGACTTCAAAGATGTAAGCCTGATGTTAGATGACACCCCTGGGGACAGAGGGGCTTAGAGTGTTATTCACATTAGATCTAGATTTTGTGAACCTTGTCTGTGTGTGTTCCCTTAGGCTGGAGAAACAGCTGCTGTTCAACAAGGAATTAAAACAGCATTGTTGCCTGTGACACTGGGAGCCCCTTGTACTCTCATGGTCACTTTTGTTTATGGAAGAGCTCATGGAAGAGCAAGAGTGGTTTGGAGGTTCCCCCATCTCATTGCCTCCTTCCCCAGAGCGTGTGGTTTTTTCATGGTTACTTTCTTCACAATTTTTTGGCAGCCGTTTCTCTGCGTTTTCACATGTAATGCTCAGATCTGAAAGCCAGACATGTTAGGGGTGATGATATTTTCAGGCAGGCCCCCTGCGCCTGACTGACAGGTGAATTCATACGTTCAGCTCAAGCACTATAAATGTCTCAGTAGAGAACATAAGAAGGGAAGCGCCGTGTCTGGTTTTCATAAGCAGTAGTTCCATCATCTCCAGACAACACTAATAAAATCATTGATATGAAGTGAAAATCCATATGCTGGAGAAAAATACATAACTGCTGAGGAAATACTTCTAGCAATGCTCTCTCAAATTACAAAAAAGCGATGGTTTGGACATGTCCCTGTAGAGGGAACTTGTCCTACTGTTGCACAAATTCCTGTAACTTCTGTACGTCCCTCCAGTTCTGAGTTTCTTAACATACAGGATGTCATCAACTCTGAATTATAAATCACATTGTACTAAAGCAAACAGGGCCGTGGAAAATGAATTTCTCATTGCTACTATTACTGGTCAGTGACTAATAGGGGGTGATACCATCCTTTGGCCAGTGAATGTCATTTTGGTTTTCCTTTCTGTATTTTTAAAAGTAGAGATTCTTCTCCAGCAAGTAGTACAGTATATTTTTTCTGAGCCAGCTATACTCTCTGTTTGTCCTTTATGTGAAAATGGCCCCAAGGATAGTTAAATGTTAAGCCAATTCCTGAGGATGGTGGGATTTTGAGCCATTTGCACTCATGAAATATAAGGCCTCATTAGTAACATTTAACTGTTTATTAAAAAAAAAAAAACCAAAACTACTTTTCTGGCTATGCTAAATTGAGTGAATAGTGCTACATGGTTTTTAAGGTTTTAATGTTTAAATTGGCCTGTACTGTACAAATCTCACTATAAAGCCTTAATTTGCTACCAAGAAATAAAGCAATATATTGGTAACCGGTGAGCATGCATCATCATTTGCACTAATTGATTAACTTCTGGTGAAAGAGGGAAGATTAAATACTTGTAAAACTTTTCTTGAAAGGTAGGTGGGTGAATGAGCATATCAGCACATCAGGTAGGTGAATGACTATATTAAAAAGGAAACAAAATACTTTGTTATAGGTTATGACCTTGCCTATCTGTCTCTTTAAATTTTTATTTTCCTCATGTGGACCTTTTTGACCCTGAAACATAATCAGTAACTGGAAATGAAAGTAAAAGAAAAAACAGTATATAAAAAGCACATGTATAAAAATATCAGGAGGGCTTCTGCATTTTAACATATCTGATGTGAAAAGTGAAATGAAATGCCTGAAAGGGTAGAGCAGTTGCTAGTGCAGTGTTGCCTTCTGAATGCTCAAAAAAACCCCACTCAAGGGGCACTGGTGGAAAATGAATAAAGGTAATTTTTCTGAGCCAAACATTTTTAATGTTCATAGTCTTACGTGATCTGAGAGTTGGCACTCTGACAGTGCTACTCATTTCAGGAAAACCTGAATTTAACTTATTGATACAGCTTGCCTGTTTTGACTTTTAACCTTTTTTCCTAACGTCTACTTGCAGAATGACACGACCAGAAAAGAAAACTGAAATAGTGCATGTGGAGCTGAGTTTGCTGGAAAGGTTGCAGCATGTGACTGATGTGTCTTCATTCCAGTTTGGTGTTGGCAAAGACTATAAATTTCCTGAGCAAAAACATTGTTGATTCCTGAACCATAAAATTCAGGCTCAGGCACTAGGCTTATTCTGCTCTGCAACAGCATGTGGTGATCTCATCAAAGAAAGCAGTGATGAATCACATCAGTCAGGCTGGCATGTTGTTTATGTCTTCAGAAGAGCTTGTGTCCTGTAGAGGGAGGTCTCTTAGAAAAGGCGCCTCTAAACTACCATGCACTGCGATGGTAGCCAAAGCTCTGTGTCTCAGTATTCATCTTTCTCATTCCTTGGCTTTCATGAAATGTGGAACTGTATTTTCTCCATTAGCAGCACAAGATTGATGTGAAGTGCAACACTTTTGCCTTTTTGAGCTATGCTCATCTGGCTTCCTACAAAATGCAAAACAGCTTCTGTTGGGTGTCCTGGGCACAGTACCGTGGTCCGGACTGTAGCCTTCTGTAGCGGCTTACGTGGTTTCTGAACACTGCTAGCCTTTGAACTGGGAAATTAAAAACCTGATTTAGTAAAAGACCTAATTTTAGGACTAGGCTTGAAGCAGGTCCAAACTCTCATTAAAAAGAAATGCGGTGACCATTTGGACTGCAGAGTGGCTGCCAGTGTTCATTTAAAGGGGAAAAGTTCTCTGGCAGAGTTGGTTCATGGCTCCTCTTCCCCCAGCATTCCCCAGGAAAGTAACCTGCTCTTGTTTTTTTCTGATTTTATCAATTTAGCTATTTGTGCTGAAAATTCCCAAGCTGGGCTTTGAAAATGTTAATTGAAATGGTTCATCTGGTTCTGTAAATAAAGCTAGGAGGAAATGTCATTTTGCTCATGTTAAACTCCTGGTGACCTTTCCTTTGAAAATGGTCCATTGCTCTTCATCTCCTCTAAGGCCTTCAGAGTGAAAGCCTGAGCCTTGCCAGGAGGTCAATTTTGGGACAAGGATGCGTCTTACTGAACTCCCTGTTAAAATTCACCCAAATTTAGCTACATTACATGTCTTTGAACATCTCCAACTCCATGACCAGGGAGAAAAGGGGCATGCTCAGGTCTTTTAGAGCTTGTAGTCTGGAAAGGCTGAGATTTGTCAAAGCTGAGAGGCGTTTATCACTCCGGCAGTGTGAAGGAGGAAATTACCTGAATTATATGGAAGCTGCTTGGAAAGACAGGGCAGGATGGAAAGGTGTGGTTTTGAGAACTGGGACGAGAAGAAAGATGAAGGAAGTTTCTTGAGCAAGTAGGACTGGGACTGAGGTGAGAAGAGATTGAATTATTTTTAGCAAAGAAACTGGGGCTGGTGTTAAGAGAAGTGGGTTTATACAACTTGTTGGACAGGGAGAGCTGGGCCAGAGAAGAGTATGTACTAAAGAATGAAGTTTGGGGCAGGAGCAGGAACATGAAGAAAATTAACTGAACATCACATAAACACAGCATACTCCCTTGGTGAAGGCTTTGAGAAAGGCTGACAAACTGTTTCAATGAGGATACCTCAAATTTGAAATAGCCCTTAAAAATTAAATAGTAATTTTGCATTTAGTGCATCCAATATCTACCCTTTTTCTATTTTGTGAAGCCAGAAAATCTTTACAGGCAGAACTTCCACCTTTACCAGCAATTGTATACGGAGGCCCGAGACATTGTCAACCTCTGTGTCTTTTTCCTGCCTTGACACCTTTGTGCGAGGCAGTCTACTGAAAAGAGCAATGCAAGGCAGGTTTGTAACATCTATTCTTCCTTTGTCACTGTATTTCAGCAACATCAGCTGTTCAGCTTTGCTAAGGTACCGGTATCAGCGTGGAGCCAAATTCATGCCGTTTTGATGGCTGTTAAAGGGCATAATAATAATGATAGGTTCAAGTTACTGCCAGGCAGTAGACATCAGAATTTAAACTTAGCTTAACAAAAATACATTTAAATGAGCAGCACTGCTGCATGCTATTAAAGAGATTAAATCAGCTTTCTCCATAAAATAGCTGAGGGATGTTTATTTTCACGCACCCCTGCTGTACAGCAGTGTGCTTCAGAGCAGGTTTTTCCTCTATTTCTATCTTCTGTGAAAACTGGGCAGAAACGTTGGGTCATTTTTCCCTTGTCCTCTGGATGATCGTAGAGGCGCGCCTTAGATTGAAACTAGTTAATGGAAATATTTTCCAAGTAGTTTCTACTAATCCAAATCTTTAAAAATATATATATATATTATGAGTGTAACAATCCAGTTGGCCTTAGATATGTCAAATTAAGCCAATATAAAGTTACTAAACAGGCACCAGAGAGTGAACCAGATGGACCAGAAGGAGGGATCTTTAAAAAAAAAAAAAAAAAACCTTTTATAAATGACCCTGATACTTTTTAATGCAGAACAGCAATCTTAACCATTCCTTCTAACACTAAAGATACTGTTTTCTTTGGGTTAGAATAGATTAATTTTCCTTTTCCTTTTTACAGCATTGCATGCTGTAGCTTCAAGCTTACATAAGTGGTAGAGATGGAAGAAGTCATCCTAAAAGATGAGAGAGAATATAAAAAGGGATTTGTGCCAAAAGGAATGACTATTTTTAACAGTTTCATGTTTCATTGTCTGTCTTTGATGGCTCCTACAATTTTTTTTTTTTTTTTAATCCAGTAAATGGCCATTCTTGAGAAGTTTTTGTTACTTCTTCAATGTCCTCCATTCACACAATTGCCTCAGCAGATAGACATCACAGCTTTAGAAAACAATTAGTTCCTCGCTATAAAAAGTAAGTGTAGCTAGTTTATTGTTTATAAGCTTCCTTATCAAGTGTTCTCACATCTTTATACCCTAAGCCTTTATCAGGACAAATGAAAAAAATATTTCTATATATTTATTAATAACAAATCATATTTTGCAGATACCCAAATTTTTCTCTGGTTGTCTGTTCCTGGTTTATTGTATGCTGTGCAAATACTTTGAGGAATAGAGCTTACTTCTGGACTTGAATTACACTGTATTTGATTACTCAATGGTCATGAATCTCATGGTATTACTGTTGTCGATGTGTCTTTTGTGATGTCACACTGCAGAGTGGCTACTTGCATTTCAGCATGGAAAGAGAATTACCTGACAGATGACATATGTGACACACAACACTTGTCAGAGCTCAGATCGCATGTGTGACTGGGTGCTGGGCGATCTGAAAATACTGAACCACAGTAGTGTCAGGGCTTTTGTAGTGATTCATTCCTTAACTGCATCTCCTGTTTTATTCAGCATCGATTACAGAAGCAAACTCTTCAACACCTGCTTTGGTGAGGGTAATAGAGCTGCAACCTTTTCTCCATACTGTCCTTTCCTTTTCTCTTCTGCCCTCAGAGTTACTCAAGCTCCTGTGAGAGTCTGAGGTGTTCTGCCTATATAGTCATAGATAATACAAATGATGGATGGTGCAGTATTAATAGCATGAGTAAGGCTGCTTACGTGGCAGGCAGTCCAGGTGATGGACTGAGGAGATTGACTGAAAGTCAGTGACCACTTAGCGGCCAAATCTGGCTCATGTTTCTCTGTGGAGGTGGGAAGTCCATGATGAACATCAGTAAATACGATGCTTTCTGATGCTTGTTCTTCTAGTAATATGTGGAAATACAAGATGACTCAGCTATGGGTGGGTTCCACATAATCAAATCATTAAAATCCGCTTTATTAAAGTAGTGTGGTAGAAAATCAGGTATACATCTATCATGAGCCACAACAGCTTTCACTTATTGCCAATATAAAACTGATCTGCTGGTGGCTTTTCGTAACATAGCAGGTCATCACTCATCACATAACAGTGACACAGCTGGGGCAGCACCGTGTTGATTTTTCTTCTCTCTGGCGTTGTATTCCAGTACCTGCACAGCAGGGAAATGACCCAAACCTTCTCTCTCTGTGTCTGTCCCCCAGGTGACAGGTAAGTTTTGGTGGTTTGCTTTTTAATCCCCCATGAACTCCCATCCTTCCCGCTCTCTTTCACCAGCTTACATGCTGGGGGGCATCCCAGGGGCCCTTTCTCAGTGTGATCTGGCTGCAAAGTATCATTTCCGCTGCTGCCACCTCCCCACTGAGGCTGACAGTTTCTCTCACTGCTGAAAATTGAATTATTGACAGAGTTCCCTCTGAAATGTGGCTGCCGCTCCCTTTTCTTTTCCTTTAGTTACGCTCACCACTAAAAGCTCTCTTCCACACTGGCAGGGGAGCAGAGGTGTCACTGGGGGGCACCTGCTGCATTTTCCAGAGCCCAGAAGGAAGGGAAAGCTCAAGCAAGCAAGGAAGTGGCTGATGTGTGACATCATAACAGCAGAACAGTGCAGTTGGGGAAGGGAAAGAGCCGGGAGGCACTTCGTCTGTCTGACTTCTGAACATTGGTTTACTTTTTTGTAAGGCAAATTGATGAAGGCAGAAGAGGGCCTTGGAGCCTGAACTTTGGAATCCATAAACCTCCGGCAAGTTAAATCTGAGACCATTATAAGGAGGACTTTCCTTCCCTTGCCAAAGAATAAGAAAAAACAAGGGAAAGTTGCATCAAAATGCCCAATGAAGAGAATTGAAATTTAGGGCTGCAAGCTGGACTGCAAATGGTAATGTGTAATCTCTTGCTTAAAAGATATTTTCTCCCACAGAAGTCAAATATGATCCTGTGAAGCTGAAGGGAAAATTGAAAGCTATCATGAAGATTGCGCAAACTGAGCACATGGATAAATGTGGCAGTAGGAAAGAATCAACAGAGCTTTTCTACAAGAAATCCTCCCATGGGCTCAACAATACATGGAGGGACCTGTCAGGCTGGAGTGCTGGGGCACCAGAAAAGGTTCAAGGATGGATTCTGTGTCTGGCATCACAGTGTGGGCTAGGATGCTTCATCTGGAAAACCGAAGGTGGGATACGATGAGTATAACAAGGATCACTGAGTCATGGATGGCTTAAGGGATGAGGGGATTGAATGTTTACTATGACTACTAGCTACAAAATAAAAAAGTTAGAAGGCATCAAGTTAGAAGGCCTTCAGGTAAAAGATCCATAGCAAATTAAAGTAGTTCTTTGTTTGCCATGTGTTAAAGCCTTGGATTCTTGCCACAGGGTGTTGCAGATTCTAAATGTTCACATCATTTAAGAAGAGACCCGACTAGTTTGCAGAGGAGAAGTCTGTGTGCAGCTGTTAAATACAGCAGACAATCTCTGGCTTGGGAAACGCCAGAGGCACAAAGTGTTGGAGGCTGGCAGGACATGCTGGGGAAATACGCTTGCTCTGTGCTCGTGCTTCTCTCTAGGCATCTGGTTTTTGGCTGCGCTCAGACTGTTCAGCTACACGAACTTTTTGTCAGCAGCTCTTCTTCTGTTTGGATGTTTGTCTCAGCCGATCCTTGACACAGAGCACATGCTCCTTGCTTGTGGTGCCGTTGGTCAGAGTTGCTCAAGGTCCTTCAAATTAAATATTTCTTGGCACCCTCCTCTCTCACTATCCTTATGCTCCAGAGTGGAAAACCCAATGTTGCCAGGAGCTAACATCCTATTGACTCTCATGGGAATAGGCATTTGAAATTTTGCTGAGGCCTTGGTACCCTGAGTATTTAGACCCCATTGCTGCAGGCTGCAACCTAAGTGTCTGTATTTGGAAGATAGAGCAGGGTAAGGAAAGCATTTTGTGCTCCCTCCACTCCTGCAAGTCAGGAAGCTGGTCACAGAGACACGCTGCTTTTTCAGGTCTCTCTCACTCCTCATCTACAGGGAGAATTTTGGAAATCAAGAAAACTCTGGATTTCTTTAAGATGGCTGCGCTGGATCTTTGTAATCAACCAGAATTTTCCTGTAGCATCTTCTCAGCCAAAGAAGTTTAAGCCTTTCTGCTGTCCTTTATTAATTTTTTAAAGGGCCTGTCAGTTTTTGTGGTCGTTTCAGATGCAACAAGCTGTAGGAGGGCAGTTGACTGCTCAGTCAGGTATTCAGCAGCATTCAAGCAACTGGCTCTGGTGCCTGACATCAAAATTTAATCTCATTTAGATGCCGGAAGCCAGAGCATGACTAGTGAGCACAGATTTGGTACAAACTGTACTGTCACAAAGTGGCAGTTCCTGGAGGGGCATGATTCCCAGACTCATCTGGAGGAGGCAGAAATGCTGTCCTGATCAGCACTGCAAAGTCTCTTCTCTGCTTCTTCAAACCCTTTGCCTACTTCTGGCCCTGGGCCCACACAAATACCCAAACACAGTGAGGAATATAAACCAGCAAGGGTCTCAGCTTTCATAATATGACTAAGTTGTTTTGATTTAAGAGTGCTCATCTTGCCAAGATTGGAAAAAATGAATCCCATTCTTTTCACGGCTGGATGTCAAAGTACACCCAGGTTTCCAGACAAATGCCCCAAATGCACTCACTTAAATGAACAACTGGACCAAGACTTGAGTGTTGGAGAACTTACCTCTTTAATATTATTTTTAGGGAAACATGGAGAAAAATAGGAAAATTATTAATCTAAATTAAAAATAGAGCTAAGAAGAATGGGAATTATGTCTTTTTGTTATCATTCCCTTCTGAGGAAGACGTGTTTGACTGCTCTGGGTGCTGTGCTGTGGGGCACAGAGCATTGGCAGCACCTGGAAGCAAAGGGGGACGAGGGAACTGTAGTGGTATAAGAGGGTCAAGTCCTTGCCCTGCACATGTCTGAAGTCACCCAGTTAAACCCAAAAATGGGGGGGAAAGGGTCCATACAGAATTACTTTGCTGACCTTAGAATACTGAGACACTGTTTGAAATTATTCCAGACTTAATTTTCTCCATAAAATTTGTTGACTGCTGCAGTACTTCATGTGTTTAAGAGCATTGCTCAATTTGCCCCCTTAGTGAGCAGTGTGTGATCAAAAGGTAGAAACAATACTACTCCTATTTAAACATATTCTGTGTCTTCTCTAGGGTCATCAATAACTACTCCTTGCTGCATAATCTCAGCCTGCCTGTTTTTAATAAGGTGTTCTTCTTGTAATACCCTTACAGACCGATGCAAATGTAGACTCATACTGGGGAAAATCATAGCAATGTAGAACAGCAGTTTGCAGGGAGACCTGCCGCTGTAAAGAAGTCCTCATGTTCATGGATTCCTGGCACATTTGCAGGTCTACATTTATTCCTTATTGGAGCAGGAGTTTCAGGAAAAGTGTTAGACCGAAGGCTCAATTCAGTTGTCAAAACACGAATACTGGGTACCATTAAAGATACATAAGGGTATCTGAGACATCTGCAGCAGCCCGGCAGGGATGAGACAGTCCCTGAGGAAGACTTATGCCTTTTTGCATGGGCAGAGGGAGGCCAGGCAGATGGCATGAGGCATCTTAAATGCCTTTAGTTGACCTTAGTGAGGCAAACATGCTTCTGAAAGTTACAGGGAAGATGTTTGTGGTTAAGGCCAGACAGGCTGTTCCCTGGGCCACAAACACACAGAAAAATAAACCACAAATGACTGACTATGCAGGCAAGCATAAAAAAGGCTGTCATGTGAGAGTATGATCATTTTATAATGCTGGCTGCTGCAATTTTGCGCAAATATTTATTTTTCAATAAAGGACAATTTGGGCTTCCTTTTCAAATACAAAATGTTTTTGATATTTAAAAGAAAAGGAAAAAATGTGGGACATCTTTGCTCCTAGTGCCTGGGCTTTGCCAAAGGTCTCTAAGTCCCTTTCTGGGATTTGAAGGAAGAAGTCATCTCAAACTGCAACACTGGCTCCATCCCCAGCTGAAGGGGAGGGGATGCTGAGTTACAGACTAGGAATCGCTGAGAAAATCCCAATGCCTAAAATAGCTATGAGGATACAGCCCTGCTCTGCTCTTGGTTCTGCGATTTAGCTGCTGAAGAAACAGCACCTCATGTTGGGCCCTCGGGTCATAGGAAGAAACATGCACCAGTTGCACTTTGCAATTATGTTTGCTGTCCTCTCCAGCCCTGCACAGGTGATGGTGCATAGCCCAGTGTGCCTTCCCAAGGGCACTTCACCAAGGGATGAGGTGTCGAGCAAGACCTGTGGGGCCTGTCTGACTTCTGCCCTTGAGCCCCAGAACCTAGTGTGGGAAAGCCCTAACTCATCCTCTAACTGGGGACTTGCAGGAGGGCTTAGTGTCCCCTTCTTCCTCATTTTGTCCTCCACACCTCCTAGGTGTCAGTGCCGAGCAGAGGGAGGCAAGGGTGAAGACCTGAAGCCCAGCCGAGTTTTTGAAGCAGGGACTATAGTGCAAGCTCCAAGGCTGAGAGGCCACTGCTACAAGTGGCTGCATAACACCTGTTTGCAGCATACCCGGACACTTCAAGATGTTGCAAGCGTTGTCCTGGGTTTCTTTTCCTGCAGTATGTTCTACAAGGCAATGACAATTTGCACTGCTGCCTGTTTTTCAACACTAAATATTGTGCTATTGGGTAGTCTCTGTTCTATCTGTTTGTTCCCTAGATATTTTTGCTTCATTTTTTTTCTTTCCTCATCTTCCCTGTTTCTGCAGTGGCTTTCTCACCCTACCTGCTTCATTTTCATTTAAAATCAGTATATTTTCTCTCTACCTAGTAGATGCCCTGAAGGTCTCTCAGAAATCCTTCATTTTTTTTTGTTTTCTTTTTTTACTTTCCCCTCAGAAGGCCAAACTAGGAAGATTTTTACTATAAACTATTAACTGCATGTATAAAAGAGGAGCTAGAGCCTTACTTTCCATGATTTCAGACTATTTAACGCTGAAAGCTATCCCACAAATGTTTTGGTTGGGGTTTTTTTCCAGTAGCTGCAACAGTTGGTAGATCCTTTGCAAGTAAAGGCTGGTTTGTGTGGAAAAATCTGATGGCTGATGACAGCATGAAATTAATTTACTTTTGTTTTGCACATGAATGTTTTCCTGTAAAAGAGTCATCCTGCATCATTACCCAAGGTGAACGATTCGTCTGAAAATGATAAATGCTTGTGCTGAATAGCACCGTTTGTGATAGTCATCGAAGGCAATATCAGCTCTAGTTGCTAAGCAACAATGCCTATTTAAATAAAAAGGTAGGGATGCTTTTTCTATCCTTATGACATGCAGAAAGATTATCCTGGTTTGTTCTGTAAGAAGGAGGTGTTAATGGGTTTATTTTGCAGAGAAAATTTCCCATCGCTCCTTCGTCCTTTCTAATAAAAGTAAATTCTCTTGATGAACAAGGTGGTCAAATTTCTATTTCACTTAAGTAGTTGAAATTACTCTAAACAAACCCACATATTGTCACAACAGTGTTAGATTAAAAGCTGGGGGTCCTGTAACAGTCCACTCTCATATTGGAAAGTTTAAATCACTAGGAAAAATCGTGTCACCCATGACAAGATACCTTATATTTAAAATACCAAATTATACAAGTGCTAAATAGCAAATATAATAGATATAAGAAGTGTTCCAGTTGCATTGGCTCCTGAGTGTTCATGTCAGTTTTGAAAATTAGATTCTACTGCTTATATTTCTTTCATCTTGCAAAGCTGGTCTGAGGGCCTTCTGCTGCCTGCGTCTTGCTGAGAAAGACAGCACCTCTGAGAGCAAGGGAGACTTCTTCTAAACACCTGCTGCCTTGAGACAGTACTCCTTGCACGGATCCTTGCAGTCTGAACAACCTTTCCTCTGCTGAAGATACGTTGGCATGCAGCAGTCCCTTTGAACATTTCGTTTCTTGATGAAAAGGAGCACGTGGTTTTTGCCATATTCACTCAAGACAAGGTTCAGGTGAGAACTCGGGAGGTTCTGTTCCAAATTGATGAAGAGTTTGTGATCCTGTGTCATAAATAACTCAATGTTTGTGGAGTATCACACACAGTTTCACAACTGTGGGGGCTTAGACTTCGTTGCTCACCCAGTGTGAAAGCTGGGCGAATGCACTCATCTTCATCGTATTTTCTGAGTAATGACATTAGCTAATGTCACAGCTCTTGATTTTCCTGGAATGTTGTTGTGTTTCCTCATAGCCCGACTGGATGCAAAACACAGAGGACTCCCTCATACTGAGACATGTAGTTATTTCTTGGCCTATTATTATTGATAACATCTGCCTCAGTATTATAATCTAGTTCTCTGCTGCACTGGCAGCCAAGAAATGTGGTGCTTCGGGATCAAAAATATTGCTGGGTTTGTTTCTTGAAAAAATTTTTCTTTTAGATCAAACTATTTAATTCCTCAGGAATTGTGAAATGAGATCAGTTTCACTGACACAGAACCAAAACAGTTTCAAAACAATCCTAAAACAATTTTTAAATGCTGGGCTTTTCATTTTGGGTTGGATAGAACCTGTGTTACATTCCTGTCCTTCCGAGTCTGACCTATCTCCTGACCAACCTGACCAGCCTCCCTCCAGAAATGTCTTCAATTCAGTGTTTGAACAAAAACATTTAAAATCAATTCAACAAAATGATAGCAGCTTCCAAAGAAAACATTTGGAGTTCATCAGCATGTATCATTTTACTGGTTTTAGCATGATTCATTTGGATGTACAGCTCTGCTCTGTGAACACTTTTAATATTGTTTTCTCCTAGTTCAGGATAAAACAAAATTTGAAACCTGCAGTGTTTTAGGGGAAAATGGAATTTGCAGATTTGCATTGGCTCTTTCCAGGAGACATGGCTTGCTGTGCTCAACCACTCACCATTCCTCTTGTATGGGTAGCAAACTGTAGCGTGCACCTCACACGTGCCCAGAGTGATTTATAGATCACTCTGGGCGAAACCAGAGTGATCTATAAATGAGTCCTACAGAAAGGGCAACTGCTAGTCACAACGGTAGGAAATGGGATCAAAATGCTGTCATATTTTGTAGATTCCTGCAGAATGGGATCTTTTCCTGGAAGAAAACAAACAAATGAAAACAAAAAAAAAAACCCAAACAAAAAACCACCAACGATTACTTTTAATATGTCTTCAAGCCCCCCTGTGATCCCGTTCCCCTGTTAGCCCAGCAGTGAGCTGCCGGTCCCACTCCATGCTTCCCCACCATGCTGGCTTCTCCTGGAATTTGCTAATAAACCCAGCTAATAAATTTCCTGGAGTGAAAAAAAAGAATCACAATCTGATAAGACCGAGGGAATGAGCAGCTGAAACCTGACTCTGCAGCAGACTGGCTTTCCCCCGCCTGGGGTTCAGCCAACGCGCAGCTCGCTTGAGCAAGGGCTCCATCTGCGGGAAAAGGACCAGCATCCTGGCCGAGATGTTATGTTCTGGTAAGAAGAGGAAAACCCTCAGAGTTTCTCCTTCTCTGAAAGCATTGTGAGTTACTGTTTTGCTAAAATGCATTGCCTGCAAAACCCACACAGAAAAATTAACTCTATGAATCCGTGTTCAAATAGTGAGCAAAGCAAGCCAGGCGCTGCTGAAGCAGAGATGTTGATGTGTAAGGATTTGTTTTCTCTGACGTTAGGTTACTACACCTTTAGGTCATGCCTGGAACCGGTGTCAGTACAGGTTATCTGAACATTTCATGTGTGCAAGCAAGCTGGGAACACTCCTGTAAGTGGCCCTGTGTGTGTGTGTGCCAGTGGAGTGCACGCTGCTTCCTCTCCATTCCCATTCCCACTCTTTTTCAGTTTGCTGTTGGCACATATACAAAGCATGGGCATTTGGTGGTGTACCTGTCAGAAGGAACATGTCTTCTGCATGTGTGCCCTGCTATGGCCAAGTCTGCCCGATGTCACTGGCGGTGGCAGCAGCAGCAGTTCCTAGATAGCTTTACGGTGGGAGAGCGGCCAACTGTTGATGCTCCTGGCAGTGCCTATCAGGGTGAACATTTTTTCGCAGCTCTTGTTCATGACAATCCAGCTGGCAGTTCCCTATTACTTTTGTTATTACCTCATGTAATTTGTCTGTGAGCTGTCATCCTCTGAGTTAATATATGCCTAATATATGGCAATCCCTCTGTTTGGCAAGGGAGAAACGTGGCTCACTGATAGCTGAGGTCTCTTCAGCTGTTATGAAAATAACAGTGTTTTGTTTCTGAGGACAGAGACGTCCAATCCATAGCTGTTGTCTGTTATTTCTGTCATCAGCTAGTGAAGGATGCTGTGCTTTACCATGCTGGTTGGCCTCCGTGGGACTTACCTGTTGCTCAGTTGGTTGTAAGTGAAAGAGAGAGGAGGTTTTGTTCAAGGTCCCCACATATGGACTGCATTTTGCAGTTTGGGATATGCAGGATACTCACCTGGCTTGTGAAAATTGTTCCTTTGAGGCTGAGAGGCTATGGATCCGTATCAATGATCACTTCACATGGGAATCCTCTCATAGCTTGGCAAACAGCTTGACATGAACCCAAGATTCAGTGACTCTGGGTGAAACATGAAACACTGCTGTAAATTTGCTCTGTCGCAGCCTGTGTAATTGTTTTGCAGAAAAACAACAAATGCATCAAGTCAGTGTCCTTATAGCCACAGGCAGCAAGATCTGGAGCTAGCACGACTGAATGCACATAGGATATTCCTTTTTCAGACCACATCCCCTCCTAGGCAGTGCTGTGCCAGCTGTGTAGAGCCAGCTGTTACAAGAACAGGCAGACATCCTGCCCATGCCCCTGTCCTAGGAGACTGTGCTGCTCCTCTTCCCTGCTCAACTCTTCACTGGCCAGCCTGGTGGTGCTACGGGTGGCCTCCCACCAGCCATGGGTCAGTCACAGGGCAGGATCCCATGTGCATGTGGAGGGGCCAAGCCAGAGTTTGGCTTTGGGAAGGCTGCAGCATGCATTGCATTTCCATCCCGCTATTTCTCTGAGCGCAGTGGTGACTTGCCCAAGAGTTGGGTACCGAACTGAGGCTTCTCAGGCCTTTGTTTCAAGAGGATTTTTCTTCCTTTAAGTAGATAATGTATTTCTATTGAAAATAAAGCCAAAAAACTGATAAGTAGCCAAGGCATGAAAGTGGTAGCTTTTCACCTGAAGTATTAGTATGAAGCTCTTGTGCTTTAGCAGCAATCCTTTTAACTCCATGGATTTTTACAGCTGACCAAAAAGTGTCTCCTAATTATTAGCCATATGCAATTCCCTCTGACTTTAATAAGAAAAGGTCTTTCCTTGCTTAGTAGGCCAGTATCTGAATTACACTGTGTATTCTTTTCTGGTTTAAGTTTTCTTACGAGACTCATCACAGAAGAGGTAGGAAATACTTTTACTGGTGTACTGCTGTACAGATAACTGCTTGCTTACCCTGTAAAACATCAAGGCTATAACCATTAGCAACGTCACTGCACCATTTCCCCCCTAGTGTTACTGAAGTAAACATTTCCATAATAGGTATCCTAAAAGCTCCCAAGGGAAGAAAAGTATGTATTGTAATGCAGGAAGGTTTCCTCTACTTGCTTTAAGCACTGTTAACACCGTGTCCTTGCCTTCTCTGATTAATTGCACTGCTTTTATGGTGATTAGCACATTTACCATTAGGCTGGCCAGCTGTCAAGCTAAGTTCAATCACAGCAGACAAGCACTAACTGCCTTTGTGATTTTACATTTCTGACTGATCATCCCAAGAAAATACAAGGCCCAAATCTCCCAGCCCTGCTTGTTCCAGGCAGAAAAAACTCCTCCCTGTGCAACTAATGGCACTGGCTTAATTAACCTAACTCGAAAAGGACACCACACAACAGCAGAATTGAATCAATTTTCTTTTTTTTTAAAGAACAAATTGTATGCAATTTAGATAGCAGAATTGCTTATGTATCCAATATTCAATTATGTCTGGCTCTAGAGAAGAAAACACTTATTGGACAAATTGGATATCACTTTGCCTACTTCTGAAATGCGCACGTCGGTATCAATGTGCAACAGGAAGCCAGGATGCAGGGGAGAGGGGAGCTGGTTTTCTTACAGGTCTTTGCTCCAGTACTTACCCTTGCACTCCTACAATGGAGAGAGCAGATGCAACTGTCATCCAGAAGCATCATTTGAAAAGAATAACCAAAAATCCTTATCCTCCCCCTTTTTAGGTGCTGGGGACTGATTTCTGTGTCTAAGTTGAGACAATCCTGCTGTGACTTGGGAAAGTCTAAATCTACTACATTAGGTTCCAGCTCCCGTGTTAGCAGCAGCTCAGCACACATATGCTTGATTTTACTTTATGGACCACCTCATCTGGTGCTGCTTCACTATGTTGCTCCCATGGTTTTCGTTACTGCTGCTAAGTGATTCAATTCTTTTTTTCAAGCAAAAAGACTGGGGAATGTGTAGGACATAGTGGTTTATCGAGGTCAGATTTTTTTTCAGATTTCAAGGATAAACAGACGAGTGCATGTACACTGGAAGTCCAGCCTAGATTTCATAAGGTCGTCAAATAACCTGATCTGCTTGCAGACTGCAAAGCCTTTGGTTCAGAAATAATACAATAAAAGGGGCTCCTTTGTGGAAAATTGCCCAATCCATTATCACCTGTAGCAAAGCTCATATCTAAACTACAGAGCACCCAAATGTCTGTTTAAAACAGCTGCTTTATGGGGGCAGGGAAGGCAGGCTGCAGCACAGCTACTCTTCAGACACTGTTGTGTCTTGCTGTCTACTAGTTTGGCTCTTCCTCTACTAAAACATGAACTCAACAAATCAGTCTCTTACCACCGTGCATATGAGAATAGACTTTCAATGCCAAAACAGCAATTGCAGTCTAGCAATTTTGACTTCTAGAGAATTAATGTAAGGAGGTTGAAACAGCCTAAAAAGCATAGTATACTTGATGTAGCATAAGTATTTCACTGTCCCAAAGTAGCTCGTGTACATGTCACTGGATATTTACAACTGTTGCATGGTAAAAAGTTGTTAAGACCTGAACTCATTGTAACAGGGACAGCTGATGCTCTGACACTTAGAGATGTCTGATATGGTTTTTACCAAGTAAGCCACATGAGAGCATTTTCTGGGTTAAGTAAGCCAGAGTTGTGCCCTGTTTGCCACTACTGAAAGTCGCTTTTTTTCCTTTTTGGTATATGCCACCATTACGATCTTCTAGATTCAGGTATTTTAATCCTTTAGCTTCCTCCAAAACCATTAGCCAACCATTACAGGTGGATTTGCAGTGTGCATATAGGGAAACTTGCATGAGATGCTTCTGTTCTTTTTTTCTCATGGTCAGAGTCAGAGTCTGGCTCTGAGCTCAGGTTGCTACAGGTGGATTTCTATATTACTTGGTCCTCTTTAAATTAAATTTGCATTTCAATATACTGTGATTTAATGGAGGCTTTCCAGAAAAATTTAACTTCTCCTCGGCAATATTTCTTTATTCTGCTCTAATTTATCCTTTAAACAGTGGTAAGCAATTCACTGGCATTAATCTGTGGACTTTCCACTGCAGAAGAGGACAAATAGGTGACTGCTTACACGTAAGTACAGTTATCTCCTTTTCCAGATACCATTAACACTAATTTATCTGACTTTCAGATGAGACCAAGGAAAGGTGAGACTGTGAGAACAGATTCTCTTCTATAGAAGTGGAAAAAAGTATTTAATCATAACACACTTCTGCTCTGTGGGTTGTAGCATTCTCAGTACTCTGGGTTAAAATAGCATTATTGCTTGCTTTTGTACAACAGCAGCATCTCCTGCTTTAGTTTTGCAGAGGAAACTTCTACATCACTGCCAATGCTGAGATAGTACGTACAGCATAGACCTAAGACTCATAGCCCAGAGTAAGCATGACTGCAGAGCAACAACATACTAAAGTAGAGGAGGAAAGGTTGCATAGACGAGCCAAAGTGCTGATGTTTCTATAATTAATAATCACCTACTGCCTGCTCTGCTTTACCAAATGCTACTGAAAATGATGATGTACCTTCAACATAATGAATTTCCTCAGCTCATCTGAAAATGTCTTTATCTGTGCATTTTGGCTGTCCTCCACTTTGGCTGAGTAGAACTCTTTCGTCATTGTGAAACCACTTGAGAATTTGAGTTGAACAGGATGAAAGGAAAAACAAAAACCTGAAAGATCAAATGGCAGCTTGGTTTGAAAGACACTCCATGTAAGCAGAGATGCCCAGGCTGGCAAAAGCTAAAATGCTGCAGGGTCTTGAGTTTCTTCGTAAAATCCGGATGATGGTGATTATTATTTTATTTCCCAGAAATATGCCTTTTCTTTCATAAAAGGAGGCTCTATAAGAAAGTTGGGGATTTTCTCCTTACCAAATCTGGCCTCAAAAGCTTAATTGCTGGCTTGATATTTTCTTTTAAAGTCCCCTGAATGAAAATCATCACATTTGAATGCGTGCATTACAACCAGAGTTTAGTATCATCCTGGAGATTTAGAGTGAGGATGCTGTTGTATTACATCACATATTACATTTAGGTAGGCTTTAAAAAGCCCTGCTGGAGAGTGGAGGCTCCTTTTGTGCTATGCTATGTATGCACAGCAAGGAAGCTGTATATTAAAATTTTAGAAATCTAAGAATCTAAACTTTGATTTAACCACACTAAGGGTGAGGGGGATGCAGGCACAGAGAAGCAAAGTGAGTGAAAAGTCCCGAGCAGAGACAGGCTGGTAGCCTAGGTTCTGGTTTGCCAGTGCCCCTTTCCATCAATACCTTTGTTTTTCCTGTGCTACCTTGGCCTTGATTTATTTGACCAGTTGATTCACACTGTCAAAATGCTTGAGATTTTTTGTAAATATGCAAAATTGTAAATATTTTGTAAATATGTAAATAAATAACTGGAAAGTTAGGGAGGGAACTAAAATTTTTAAAAAAAAAAAAGATTCATCAGATGATGGGCATCAAATGACTTTCAAGTGAGAATGGAAGTACACCATAAACAAACTGTAGCCAAAAAGAGGGAAGCCAAGAAAGACATTCTTGTATTTTTCAAGCTAATTCCCACCCCCTGCCCTGGTCAACTGTTTTCTGCTTTCTTTCAATAGATTCAGAATTAAAGTGAGAGAGATTTCTGAGTTCGAGGAAAATAATCAAGAAGCTGGGTTGCATCATATACGATAAGGGCTTAAGAGTTTTCACAGGCTTTCTTGCATCATATCCAGAAGGTATTGGATAAGCTGTAGTATGGAACATGGTGAAAACAGCAAAAAAACCCCATTGCTCATTTTGAAAATGTGAGTTATAAATGGATGCAACATTGAAATAGGAATACTGCCTCTAAAAACTTCCCAGTTCTTTATATGTAGTGACGTACTTCAGAAGATGCTCTATAGTAGGCTTAAATATTCCACTTTACCATAAAATAAGTTTTCTAAAACTGGATGTGCTGATCATCCCAAGTGTCTATTTTTAATTTACTGTCAATGTATTTTTCCCTCAGGGTCTACTTTTAGAAGTAGTTTCCAGCTCTGTGGTGTTGACATCTGGGAATCTTCATAACATTAGCTATAGATACCCAGCATCATTAGCGTGGTTCTTCAGGGTCATTCAAAGATATGTAGGGACTAGTATGCACCATGTGGCTAGTACATATTCCTCAGTTGCAAACAAGGTGCAGGTGAAGAGATCATCAGAGAACAAAAACTAAGTTACAACTGGACCTGAAGATGAATTACTCTGTCTTCCAAGGGATTAATTTTATCATACATGATGAGTAAAGACTCAGAGTAAACAAAGAAAATGGGAAAGAAAAAAAAGATACAAAATGCAAATACAAAAGGGCTGGGAACCCTATAAGTTTGGAAGCTCCCATATTTGGTCTGCCTTATGATGTTTTGCTATGAAAAAATCTGCGTTTTCCAGGTAGCTCTGTATTTTAGTACACACTACAGATTGGAGGGCAACGGCCACACAATAAATCAGGTTTGTAGCCTGGTAGTTATGGGAAAACCTCACTTCAAAATCAGTTTTCCTGTTTGTAAATGGATGTGATTTGCTAGCTTGTATCTGTTTCTCACGGAAAAATCTTTTTATAATGGAATACCCAAAAAAGGATGTTGCTTGTGAGCAGTAATGGAGAAGTTAGGAGATATGTGAGAACAAAATGCTAGGAAAAGAAACAGTTATAAAAAATAAGATGAGGCATGAAACACAATATTTGCAGCTAGAAAATCTGAACAGTTTCTTAGAATCAGAACTGCAGCCTCAGATCACGGCCAATTCTGACATGCAAAAGGATCATTTACCATGGTCTACTCAAATAGGCCCTGTTAAAAGTGATGGTTGCTGTGTATACCGGGGATGATGAACAGTCAGGAATCATCTGGCTTGAACCTGATTCTCCTAATCCTCCTTATGGTGCCAGTTCAGATGATCCAGGACATCAGGAGGCCAGTATGATGGCCACATGCATGGACCACCCCTGGGAGACCCCACGGACTCAGCTGTGCCACTTCTGCTCTTGTGTTGGTGTAAAGCCAGTCACTTCCTTTAGAGTCAGGAAGAAAATTTCACCAAGTCACAGTGGCTGGGACAAGGCAGGTTTTTCACCACCCTTTGCTGCATGGAGCACCAGCTGTCTGCCATCATCTCTCAGGTCCACTTTTTCAAGTCATCTTTCATCTAGGCAGGCTCCTCATGCCCTGCTTCCATCTCACCTCTCTCTCTGCATCTCCAACATTTGCCTGGGAAGAGATTTTTCTCTTTTCTATGTTTACTTTTATCTCAGTAAAAATGAGTTTAAATTTTATTTAAACTGTATCAGTTAAGAGTTTCTTCATTCTAAGTGTTTTGCACCGTCAATATAAGCCACTGTCTGAGTTTAGGCATAAGAAACTGTCTGGTAGTGCCAAAATGTCATGTCTTCGCAAGCATTACCACCAGGGGTGGGGGAAGCTGCTGAAGCTTTCCCTCAGTTAAGGGAAGAACTACCAGGATATCAGTAGAATTAATTTCTTGCACTCTGATGCCAGAGGATGAGGATGGAAGCACCATAAACCCATGTGCTGTGAGGGTAGCAGCATCGAGCTCCTCAGGGGAGCCTCTCCACTCTTACTGCAGGTAGGGAAGGATCTGACCCCAAGGTTAGGAGGTTGGGTGTCAAGCAGGGCTGTCTGGTAGGTTCATCAGACTCCACCTCATTCAGGCCTTTTCCGGGTAATCAAGAGGCGTCAAACAATGGGAGAATTTGTGTCCTCCCATGGGTCACTGGCAGGGGTCTGTTCCTGTCTTCTTACACATTTTCCTTTCAATGAAGGAATGGAAGATAAATCAAGTTTTCCATTTTGGACAGCTGGAGGATGTCTTATAAAGGAAGCAACTCTGTATCTGAGAACAACACCCAACGTGCAGCAATACCATTTGCTCTTGCCAGGATTATCTCCAAAGAATAAAATTTCCCTTGAACTTGAGGAGGAAACAGTCAGTGAACAGCAGAAGATCTTAATGGTACGCCTATGCTGAATACCCAGAGGCATCTCAAGCTGGCAACCGGCAGCTCCACAGGTTTCAGCTTTTTTGAGCCCTCAGAGCTGCCAGGCCGATGGCACTGGGAGGGAGAAAGAAAATGTAACAGGGGTTAGCAGGACAGTGTTGGGCACAGACACTGTGCCAGCAGTGAGCTGTAGGTTAGACATGATGCCAGGACTATATTCCCAGACTACACTGAGCATACGGTACATCCTATAGTGAACGCCAGCTGTTGCTTTCTCCACCCAGAAGTAAGTGAAGGTGCAGGCAGCATCTGAGACCCACGGATGCAAGTGCTCGGGAGATGGTTGTGACATTTTGCATACAAATTCCAGGAGAATAGCTGATATATACTGTTTCACTGCCTGTTTCTTTTCAGGGCTAACTCTAGTCTACTGCAGCCTGTCTGAAGTAGCTTCTGCCAGGATTATTCATGTCACTCCTGCTGTCCCCCTACTTATGTCTGCTCAGTGGCATCTCCTTCTCTGCACGTAGACTCATTTCCAGGTGGGAGTTTGGTAAGCGCCGCCTGTGTTCTCTGGAAATCTGCAATAGAAGAAGAGGTGAGGCTCTTCCCCTTTCCACTGGAGACAGTCAGCTGAAGAGGCAGACAGCTGATGGCTGTGCCCCAGAGCAAGGTGACAAGGTGTGAAGGGGTCTCAGGCACCAGGGGGAAGACCGGCAGCAGAAGAGCTGGACTGTGTGTGGAGGGAGTGAGGGAATATTTGGTCATCATTAGGCTTGGAGTCACTAATGAGGTAAGAAAGCAGTCTGTCCATTGCCAGGGAGCTGCAGCATGAACAGGGTGCATGTCATCTGGGGAAACAGAGGTAAATGCTGACTTGCAGCTCCTTAACTAACTACAGCATTTAGCCCATCTGGATGATGCTTGGAAAAAGACTGGCTTCTAGCCCTTCCATCAAAAGAGTGAAGGTGCAAGAGCTGAGTGCCAGGTTGACCTAAATGGTGAGTTTAAATCTGTCCGATCATGCAAAACATGCACCTTTCAAAGGCATGTTTTCTCTGGGGCTTTTCTTAAAATGATAGGTTAGGAACTGTCACAGAAGACAAGAGAATTTGGGAAGAGGACAGGAAAACTAATTTATCCTTATGAATGACTGGAAATGGTGGATTGGTCATTAGAGGTTGTTACTTACCACGAGATTGTGTTTGCATTTTTTAAGTGTTTTAAGTGATAAATAACATGAAGCACACTTTTCTCCACTGGAGTAAATGGGTGTATTATTAAATGTGTAATACCCAAATTAATGTCCTACAGATGTGATAAACACTTGACATGAGGATAAATGTTGAATGGGTCTCTTAGAAACTCTTGTTCCATGGACTAATGCCAAACTGTCATTAGCAGCAAACTGGGATGTGGGTAAATTACCTTAACGTCTGGGAGTGTATGATAGCCCAGATGTGTTTAGTGGGAATGAACACCCCACCCCAGCATGTGCTGAATGTAGTTTGAGATGTATTGCTAATATCTGCCCATGTACAGAGAAGTTACCATTTCAAAGTTTAAAAGCTTACACAGGTTCTTTTCTAGAGTTCATTAATACAAGCTACGTCTGCCTGGGACAAGGAACAGCAAAGTCTAACAAGAAATGCCACCTGGACTGAGTGAGTCTGTGCCTGGATAACAGATTTCCTCATCCTATTAGATGAGTAGATCAGAGACCTATCGCACGGTTTGGGAAGTTATGTCTGAGGGGACAAAACATGTTATATTTTAATTATTTGGGCCTTTCCTGCATTTAGTTGCTTTTTTTGTAAGAGAGATTAAAAAGTTATATCTAGGGATGCTCCTTGATAGGAATAATGCAGCTGGGACTGAACTTCTGTCCTTAAACTGTACTCCAGCTACTATTCATTTTGACTGGTTGCATTAGAAAAAACAAAGCCAGGTATGTCCATGCGCCTACACAGGAGGAATTTGTATGTTTGTGTCTGATGGTAAAAGTGTTTTTCTTATTCAGGTTACTGTGTGGTGTATAGGTTGTGGTGGACAGGAGGGAGGACAGCTGTCTGTTTGCCAAGCCCCACCACCTCTTGGGGGAAGGAAGAGGCATGTTCCTCCAGGGCAGCTTTGCTGGCAGGGATGCCTGAAGTGAAGCAGAAGGGCAAAGACAGGCCGAGACCCTTAGAAAAACGAAGTTCCCTGATTTTGGCCACATTTACACCCTGCCCCCCTCCTCTCCCTACCACTTCCTTTTCCAAAAGTGGCAAGGCAAAAGTTGAAAATAAGGGAAGGGAGAAGTATTCTTCTCTCGAGAATTAGTGGCCATCAGACCTAGAAAATGGGACCTGTGGATGAATTATTCAACATCATTCTTGCTTTCAGAAGTTTGGCTGTTCCTCTTCCAGCTTCATGTGTAGGAGAACGCAGGCTGTTTTGGGCCAGGAAGGAGCTATGGAAGCTTGAGGAAGTTCTCTGGGTCACCAAGTCACTGCTGTCCAAGCTCTTTCATTCACCCTAACTCTTGCTCTTGCAGTGACTTTGGTGTCATTTCTGGTGTCTGTCCAAGGCTGATCTGAATTCTGGCACTCATACAGACTTTGCCAGCATGGATGTGATTCAGCACAGTTTGCTTGGACTGGGGTTAACACAAGTTCTGTGTTTGGCTCCAGCCAGCTGCTTCCTGCTGAAAATGTGATTTTATGAGGCTTTTACAAATCTTCAGCCAGCTGATACATTTTTTACCCTTCACAGGACAGCCCCTTGAGCCCACTGCTTCTGAACTAAGGGAGCAAATGGTGGTCAGTCAGGGTCAAATTCAGCTAGAGTCTGTACATGTGGAGACTCCAGGGGAAAGGATAGTTTCAGTCTGTCAGGCCAGAACTCATTCAGTGGGAGGATGATCATGCATTTCTACATGCCTGCAGGGTAGTTGACTGGCCACAACAGATAAGAATTATGCTACTGATTGCTATTTTTCTGTTGTCTGCAGGTGATCTTTGAAAGGTGTTCATGCTTCTCAAGGGCCCGTCTCCTAATGCTTCCTTTTTATTTTTTTGCCATGTGACCGGCTTTAATATATGCACCACCTTTAATTCAGACGTGGTTGCACTCCGCACTGCACTGTAAGTATCTTTTCTTAAATCCAGGAGAAATGTCAGTCTGCCAAATTTATGAATGTGGAAAGATCTGAAACCTCATTTCTGATTTAAATAAAATGAAATACAAGTATTACCAGTTTTCAGAGATATCTCTGGTGTCCTCTCTAAAGTAGTAAATTAAGCCCTGAACACTGCTTTATCTCCTCCTACACAGCAGCTAACAGGTAATTCTAGGAAGTGGCAGCTCACTAGGGGTTTTGTTGAATGTATTATGAGGTTTATGACAATGAAAGATGAAATGTTTTAAAGAGCATCTTCATTTCTCTTCAGAATAGCTGCTAACAGTTCCTATTTTTCTATCATTAGGAAATGTTCATATTCTTTAGGATGTAATTACTGGAGTCACAGATCTGACAGATAATAACTAACAATTTTCAAATTTAGTCCATTAGAAATCTTCAGTTCTCTTTAAAACATCTGTTAGGGTTTCAGAAGGAGAAGTAAGCTTCTTGGTATAGTAGCACCTGCTTGTATTGTCCTGTGCTGCTGTACAAAGATTTGAGGTAGATTTCAATATTGGAAATCATTCCATGGGTACATCGTTTACAGAACAGAGATACAATAAACTAAGATATTCTGCAGGTAAAAACTCCAAACATCATCAATCATCTATCAACCGAATCACACATATCCTTTCCTCAAAGTTCCTGTTGCCATGGAGTTCAAGTTGCAAAGCAATTCCTGAGTAGCTAACAGCAGTTTGCTTTGCAGTTGCTATGGGTTCAATGGTATCTTATGAATGGAGTAAAAAAATTCCTGTCAAACTGTTGTGGCTTGGTATGTAGTGTAACTAGACTGGCAGAGCTCAGTAAGCGTGCTGCCTATTTCATTGCAGTGCTGTTTGAATTGCTAAATTTGATTTACACACTAGAGCAGGCTAATTCTGATGATATGGCGTTTCAAGTGGAGAATATGTGAAAAGATTTGCTTTAATATTACATGACTTGTTTTAACAACAAATTGAAGTTTAAATATAGTTCCAAAGGGGAAAAAATGGGAATCCAGGGAGCTGTTCTGTAAAGCTCCCATAAGATTAGCCTTCTGTGGTCAAAAAAATGTTTATGAAGCAATTTTATTTTGTTTTTCTTGGTTTTCTTATCAAGACTCAAAAGGGTTCTTGAGTGTGTCCAGGGGCCTCTGCTGAGTTTGACTCCCGAAACTGTATGCCTCTAACAGTAATCTGTTATAAACCTGTATTTTTTTACTTTAAACATTTTAAAACCTTACATGTACAGTAGTGACTGGAAACGGGTCTGTCCTTGAGAGCCTTGGAAGACTGTATTTCACCACTTTAGAGTTTTGGGATAGTAATCTTCAGTTTAAGCACCAACACTGGCATCCCTGAAAGAGCAGTACCCAATTCCTCCTTGCTTTCAAGGTGATATGAATGCATGGGCTGTACCATACACAATTCTTGCTGTTTCTACTGTGTTCCAACAGGAAGACTTCAAAGTAGTTCATTGTTTTACTGCCACTGGGGACTAATGCAAGGAAAATGGAAAAAATCTGACTTTCTAGAGGTGGTGGAACAAAAACTCTCAGTTTGTGCTATACTTTGGTTCTCTTGATTCTCTCCCATTTGTAGTTTTAATATTCAAGCAGGATGGTGACTGAAATACAGGTTTTACATGAGGTCTGATTTCCAGTGTTGTTCCTCTGCCTGGAACTTCAGGGAAGACCTCACCTCTCATTGTAATCTGGTTCTGTGGTTGAGTCAACAGTGATTTTTTTGCTATCCATTATATACATGCTTCTCAAATAACTTAACTCCAAAGTTTAATTAAAAAAAAAAAGTTTAGTTGCTTGGAGGAGACATGAATTCTTCAGAAGAGATGCATGCATTTTGTGTCCACAGGAATGAGCGCAGAGGGGGAAGGGTATTAATCCCAGTCTTCTGCCACCAATAATAGTAACACCTCAATTACTTCCATAAAGTCCTCAAACTCCCTCCGAAACAGGTTGGATGTTTTGTTGTCACTGTTTTTATTGGGAGGCGCTCCCAGTAATTCACTGTGGCACTCTCAGGAAAGACAAGCAGGAAAGCCAGGCAAGGAAGAAGAGGAGGGGGAATGCCCAAGGCTTAAAGGAGCACCTGGGATGTATGGAGCTCACCTGTGGGACAGACAAGGGTCTGGTGACAACTTGTGTGTCAGAACCAAGAGAAGGCCAGGATGGGCAGCAGCATGTGGGAATAGAATTACAGCCTGTGGGGTGAGGGTGAGGAAAGGGATAAAGCCTTCCTTAACCCCCTCAAGGAAGCATGGGGAGGGCAGAGCCTGGCACCCTTGGGGGCTGTGAACCTCCCTGTCACCTGCAGGAAGGGCATCATGGTGGGACACAGACAGTCCCAGAGGTTTCCACAGGGTGTCAGGGACAACTTCTTCATACAGCCCAAGGGGTCACACTGATGGATCTGCTGTCCCTGCCAAGGACCCATGGCAGCCTTGGCTATAGGGAGTATAAAGAAGATCCAAGGGGAAGAAGGAGCATCACAAAACCCAGAAGTGGGGCACCAGGCGAGCAGCCTGCAGCATGTGCAGGGAGCAGGCATGTGGGATAATACAGGAGCAGCTCTGAAGGATGAAGGAGATGACTATATGGATCACATCCTCCAGGTGTGAGAATGGTTCATCCTGATACCTGGGGAAACAAACAGATGTATCAGCAGCACAGCTTGGCTAAGCCAAGAACTAATGGCACAGAAGGAGGCAGAAATAGGGCCAGGCTACAAAGGAGGCTTTTAGAGATGTTGTTCAGGCATGCAGGAGTAGCGTTAGGAAAGTCTAAGCTCAGCTTGAACTGACAAGGACATCAAGGGCAAAATAAAGAGCTTCAGTCTGTGCATGAGCAGTAAAACTCCAAACAAGCTCGCTTCTTATTGGGTGAGTGATTTTGTGGCAGTGGACACAGAGAAAGCAGATGTCCCTAGTGCTTTCTTTGTCTTTGTCTTCACTACCAAGTTCTCACAGCCCTCATGCTTAGTGAAAGGGCTCAGGGAGGGTAGGAACAACAAGCAGTGGGTAAAGACTAAATCAGGGATTATGTGCAAGAACTCATAGAGATCAGGGAGGTCCCTGGTGGCTGTCAGAGGGACCTAACCGGGTTGGAGGAATGGGCCAGCAGAAACCAGTTCAAATTCACCAAGGACAAACACCAAGTCCTGCTCCTGGGCAGCAAGCTCTGGTACAAGGACACAGGCTGGTCCCTGCCCGTCTGGGAGCAGCAATGTGCGAAGGGACCCAGCACTCTGGGCAGGCGTAAGCTGGGAATGAGGCAGCAGCGTGCCCTGGCTGCAGGGATGGCCAGCAGCTTCCTGGGCAGCCCAGTACAGGAAAGACATGGAGCAACTGGAGCAAGTCCATCAGAAAGCCCCCACCTGGAGGCACTTGCCCTCACTCACAGATACTCACAGAGCACTTGCCCTGTGAGGGGAGGCTGAGGGATCAAGTCTTGTTCAGCCTGGACAAGAGATGGCTGGAAGGGAGGCCTAACAGCAGCCTGCCAGGACCTGCAAGGGAGTTATCAAGAAGACAGAGCCATCCACTTCACAGTAGGGCATTACAGGACAATGACAGACAGTGTATGTAAGTTGGAACAGGACAAGAAGTAGGATAGAAGGAAATACTTCACCCTGGGGACAGTCAAGAACAGTTGTGAAATTTGCATCCTTGACCTGAGTAACCCAGTCTGACCTCAGATCTGTCCCTGGAGATTGGACTAGGTGTCTTCCTCCAGGTCCTTCCAACTTGAATTGTTGCCTGTGACTCATTCTATGAATATTTTAAAACTACCTTGAACTTCCAGCTAAATTTACTTGTGATCTATTTTGTCCTTAAGTTCTTTTACTTCTTAGGCTTGTTCTTTTTCCAAATTAAATTTTATTCTGCAATGTATTAACTGAGAGCAATAACATTTTCTCACAACTTCTGCTAAGCAGAACAAGCTACACTCTTCTGATTTCCTCATGTGAAATGAGTTTGTACTCCTTTTTCATCCTAATATCCCCTCTCTGCACCTGTTCTGATTTGAATTCATCTATCATGCATGTAGGTGATCACAGCACTGCAGTACTGCACAAATCCAAATACATTGACAATGAAGAAATAGTCCTACTCTGCACTCTTGCTACAGAAAACATTCTGCAGGACAACACAGCCATAGATGTCATTGTTTTCTTACAACTGCAGCCTGCCTATACTAATCCTGTCACTGTGTAACTTTTCCTGATCTTGCTTTCTACACGCAGGAATACATAAATGCAGACATATGCAAAATATTTGCCATAGAAATTATTGATGACTAGCCCTATTATTAAGAAGGCCTTTCTGACATTTGCCCTAAACATTTCTCTCACTACTGATTTTCATTACTCTTAATTGGACCATTTTTTTCCCTCAGAAGCTGTTAAGTGTTCTAGACCCAGGTGTCTTTCAAATATTTGCACCCTAAGTATTTGGATGTGAATGAAAAAGATTTCTCTACAACAAAATATTTTCATATAGTTCTCTATTTTGGTTTTAGGATCCTCTAAAAAGACCACTACAATACTCTTTAAATCCCAGAGATCGCAAGCACCTAGAAGGCGTGAGACATAACCTTTTCAGAATATTGATCCCAGAATGCTGCCTTCTCCTTATATCACAAGTGCTTTCTGAGATACTAAGTCTGATCTCAATTGGGTCATGTGGAGTTGTGATCCTTCTGGGAAAGCGGGCTTCATTAAGTAGTAATTAGGAACAAGTAATTCCCAATGATACAGCAAGTTTCCCCAGTCATAGCTTCTCTCATCTGTCTTTCCACAAATTCCTTCTCTGGGAAATTGTTTAAAGATAATCTAGAATGATCTAGAATTCTCATAGTTTCTCAATGAGCTTGCCTGTCATAAGTTGGTAAGTTGCCATGCAGGAGATGAGATAAATTGGCTTTTTTGAGATAGATAGCATTTTGTTGTTCATGGCTATGTACTGCTTTTCACAGTAATTGTTTAAAGAGCAGTAAGTCATGTGCAGATTCAGTAAGTGTAAATTTAAGCTTGTGAGACTGAAACACAGAATGCTGGGCCCTGTGTGGAGTTCCTTGGCTGGCTAAATGTTTATGAATATATAAGGAGCTCTTAGCTCCAATGCTTAAATTATTTCTGTCTCCCTTCCAAGTCTAGTTACAGAAGCCTCCTGTGTCTGGTCTTGGCATGTGAGCTTCTTATGGAGGGAAGGCACGCAGTGATTCCAGCATCATCCTGTTGATTCTTGAAAGGGCATTTTCCAGCCACAGCACTCCAGCCACTAACGAAATAGCTAACATTTTTCAGTTCTTAGTTACAACTTCTTTTGAAATGGAAAGATGTTAAACTGTGTACTGGGTGCAGATGCTTGGGGGGGACAAGCTGTAAGGGCGGTCTGTGTGAGGAGAGGCTGGGACTGCCCTGTGCTGGACACAGCCAGTCCCAAGCAGAGATTCCCCTGAGACAATGGAGATATCTTGGCGGAGCAGGTATTTCCCTGTAGCCCCTGGAGAGGACCGTGCTGGAGAAGATATCTACACTGCAGCCTCTGGAGAATGCCACGCCATAGCAGGTAGATGTGCCCTGATGGAGCTGTTGTGGCGCATGGAGAGCCCATGCTCCAGCAGGTTTATCCTGAAGGACTGCTGCCTGTGGGAAAGCCCTAGGGTGGAGCAGGGAAAAGTGTGAGGAGGAAGGAGCGGCAGAGGAGTTGTCATGGACTGATGACAGCCATCCTCTGTGCTGCCTGGGGGGAGGACGTAGAGGAGTTGGGAGTGAAGGGGTGAAGCTGAGCCTGGGAAGAAAGGGGAGTGGGGTGGAAGGAAGGTTTTGTTATGGTTTCGGTTTTGTCTTTGTTTTGCACCATCCATCTCCATTTTAACTGGAAATAAGTTAAATTAATTTTCCCCTGTTGTCTCTTTTTCACTTGTGACAGCAATTGGTAAGTGATGCCCTTCTCTTTGTCTCAACCCACAAGCTTTTTCATCTTATTTTCCCCATCCTGTCCTGCTGAGGGGTGAGAGAGCAGCTGGTGAGGATCTGACGGCCAGACAAAGTCAACCCACCACAAAATCTTTTAAGCAAGCTAGCGCTTTCAGAGTCATTTCAGCCCTACTTTTTCATCTTGGCCTTTAACAGACTTAATTATTAACTTGGAATATATTTCCATTTCCATTTGATTAAATGATGTCAGAATTTTTGCCATGAGAAAAAAACAGAGAAGCAAACTTCACAGCATTGGTTAGCTATCATGATACAGATGAATATCGTCTCATTTTTAATGATGATTCATTACCTGGCAAAATTAAGGCTCTGCATTATTTCTACTTCGGTTTCCATTAGGATTTCTTATTATCCCAGAAACTGTGATGTACATTTAAAAAAAAAAAAAGGCGAGAGAGAAAAAATATGAGATGTCAATGTCCTATAGTTAGAATGATACTAGAATTCACAGGCTGCTGAACTGAGCACCACTGCTTTAAAGGTAATGTCATTTCTGTGCACGGGCCCAAGCACCAGCACTCTGCAGATCTTAGAGACTCAAGAGGAAGTGCCAGACTCTTCCCCTGTCTGTGTCATACTGTGTCTGACATCTTGCACGTCCATGTGGGAGATCTAAAAGCAGAGCTCACATCTTCCCTTATGTTTTGCTGAACACATATTGGACTTCCTACTTAAAGGCAGGGGACAATATATCCCTTACTTACTTTCATACAGCTGAACTGAGCTAAGAACAACAACAACAAAAAAAAACAACCCAGAAAAAGAGGACTACTTGACTTGTGTCAATAATCTTTTTTTTTTTTGGAAGAAGATGGTTCAGTTTAATCCTCATTAAAGTGGGAAAAATAACAGTAGTGGGTTAAAGCCAGAGTTTAAGAAAATACATTCAAATATTTCTTTTTTTGCTTAAAAATGACTTACCTCATCATTCAAAGACCTAAGAGTTAAACTACATTGTATACACCTCAGGTACAAATTGACAAAAGATCTAATAAACCAGACTATATAAAAAGCAAGAGACTTTTTTTTTTTTCCCCCAGAAAAATGTATTTGTGTTTTAGCTGATCATATATATAAAAAGCATTAAATTTTTAAAAAATGTGTATATATTTTTCAAGTGTTAATGGTTTCACCATTCATTGTAACTACATTCCAAAGTTGTGCAACATCAGGGCACATTATCCTTATCTGTGTAGCACAGTGAGTATAATCTTTACACTGAGGTCACTCTCATCACTACTTCCCCAGAGCCGTTATCCCCTGATGAATCTTCCTGAGGTCTCATGCGGTTGAACAGATGTAACAATACATAGCCACACTGAAATCTTGGTGAGGTTAACTGTGTTGGGTGAACTAAACTTCTGTTTCTAAATGCAGTCAGTGGTAACCACAATGTCCTTCCTGATGAGGATTCTCCTCGATTGCTCTCTTCTATGTCTGTGGCTTTATCATAATTTAACACATCCCAGTGTAGATTCACAGCCCTCCAGCGCTTAAACACTCGATAAACAGATGCACCTTCATGTACTATCAGTCCTGAAATTAAGAAAACAAAGAGTTTGTACAAAATGTCAATAGATGGCATTTTGAAAGCAGAGATGTAACACATTGTGATGAATCTGGCAATTGCCAGAGCCTATTAAATTACTTGTAACTCTGATAATTCAAATAAATTGTACATATGCAATATAACCGGTTATTTGTGTGTTTAAGATTGGGATGCAGGAACATGCAGGGGAAATAAAATTGATCTGAATGAAAGCTCAGCATAACCAATACTGGAATAATCTGAGCATGCCTAACTAAATAAAGTACTTAGATTCAAGTAAATCAATATAAAAGAACCTTACTGGAGGATTTGTAAATTGACCGTTTACACTAGTGTTATCTTTGTTTATGGTAAATACTGTTTATTTATTGAGATTTATACTGGTTTAAGTAGCTTTTTAAGTAGGTTAGAACTTCTGTAATGAACAGGATGGTCTTAAATTCATTGAAGAGTGTTTGTAGAATTCAGTACAGATACAAATCTAACTGTTTTCACGTTCTTAGTTCAACATAGGAGCACAGAAGATTTATGAAAATCTGAAACGGCTGTAAGTATAATGACTTTCCTGTCTTCAGTTGGGCAAGAAGAAATTAAATTTTATTATTAACTATGATGAGCGTGGCAAGGCTGATGGGTTTTCCTCTTTCTCTTCAAAATTCAGTACAAAAAAGGTTAAGAAACATCTTTTTTGTTAAGACCCAGGAAATCTTTTAAAAGGTCCTTTAAAAGGTAAAAGGAAAATACAGATTTATTTGGAATCCTCAACAGGCCAATCTGCTTATGAACTTCCATGTAGCTTATACTTATGCTTATCAATCATGTGCATTCAAGCAATTTATTTAAATGAAAATCAATCTTAATTTTTCATATGTATATATGTATATGTATTTATACACACCCTCTTTACGTGTAAGTATTTCAAATATGAATTTACTGGGTAGATGCATGGGGCTTCAGCCTTTTTACTAGGTTTTTCCTCAACAAGCCTGGTAACTTATATGGTTCTGAGCATTGTCACATGTTTTCTCTGGCTCCGTGCTTTGGGGCAATCTGCCTAGCCAAAAACATTTACAGATTTTTTGTCCAGTGTGTTTCTTGCCTAATATTTTCCTATACATGGGCATATCTAGCCTGGTGTCACAGGCTATAGTCCTTTATCCCAGGAGACTGTATATCACCTGTTCCTACACCACGAAATTGTGATTTAAGTGTCTGAGGGCTCTTAGTTCATTAACAAACAGATTCAAAGAAAGATGACACAAGCAGAAAGGATGATAAAAACATTTATATGAACAGCAAACCTCAGATTCAAGTGCAATGATTTGCAGATAGCAATGACTACCCTAACACATTTTTAAAGATCGTTACACTTGAAGATGGAGAAACTAAAAGATTACTTTCAGAAAGACATGATAGCAAATGTAGCATCTCTGTAGGCTTTCAAGTTGCCTAGATTTCATTGAAGCATCTGATACAGCAAAACTAACACAATATAAACTTCATTAAATGTTAAATATTCTAAATGCATTTTATATCAGCATAGTATTTTAGTGGTCTTGATTGCAAGATGTCTACCTTCATCTTCTCAGATATATATATATAAAGCAACCTGTCCTAAAAATTTGGCAGCCATGTTAATACATATATGCATCTTTAAGACTAGCTATACTGCCTTAAAAAGGAAAAAGGATAAATATCTTTGATCAGATACAGAATGTACAAACCAAATAAGCCATGATTTTGTTGATGTGACAAAGATTCCCCCCACCCCCTTTTTTTTCTGTTGAATTTCCTGTAGAATGATAAAGCAGATGAGCATAATTTTCCCTCTACCTGTCCCTGGATCATAGTATCCTTTGGCCCAATTTCCCTCAAGACTGTGATGAAGCAAAATTGAGAGAACCTATTTACCCCCGTGTCAAGATTTTTGATACCTGCCTGCACTCCATTGGAACCTGAACAACATATTTCAGAACAGAGAAGGAAGCAATTGAGAAAGGATCATTTCGGTACATGAGGTACATTTGAACAGTCAAAAGTATCCTCAAAAATTATGACAGAAAAAGTTGTAGGACAACTTCTTCTGGGGAGCTCTTTTTTACTGTTTTTGAGCTTTCAGGATTTACTGAAATTATGTTTTCAAAGTTTTTCAACAATGGCAAAGAAGTTTTCTTTAAAATGGAAGCTGTAAAAGTCACAAATGTTCTAAAAGAGCTACCGAACAAAGGATCAAATACTGAAAGGCTTGAAATAAAGTTGTCGGATTTGGCAATGCTGAAGGAGAAAAGGAGCACTTTCATAATTCTGCCCGTAAAAAGCTTATTTCCCATCTGATAAAACTACAGGTTGAAAAAGACCTACATAGAAGAGGCAAAAGAATTCCAATAGATCTTTTGTCTCTTTGAAAGGTATTTTCCAAGGAGCAGGGGAAAAACAGCTCTCAGCATTGACGGTTCCAATGATGGTTTCCTTGTCAAGAAAGGAACAAGGTAAACAAGAGGAAAACTGGGTAAGCTGGAAATTTTCCAGGTGCAGATTTCTGATGCTCAAAATGTTAATTGTTAGTTGCTAAAGTGAAGCTATAAGGAAATGGCAGATTCTCCTTTTTCTTAAGAGATCCATAGCAATGAATGAAGATATAAGAGAGAAATCAGGGATAAATCCATGAATAATACTAACTTGTTCCAAATACCATGATTTCGACAACACAGAGGACACCATAGTTGCACAGTCTGGGTGGGGTGAGGGGGTGGGGGCGAGGGGAGGGGGGTGGAAATTACGTGTTTGATCCCGACGATCCCAAGAGGAAGTGTTAGAATTCACTACTGTTAGCTGTTCTGGCATTCTGTCCAATTAATATCTACAAGGAAGAGTTTTGGGATGATGGACCTGGCAAAATGTCCTAAAGCTCTAAGAAGACTTTAGATTAAGGTCTTTAGATTAATGTCTAAGATGTAGGGATGGCAGTAGGATCCCAACAATAGGATTATGGAGATATCCTAATTTTCTCCTACTGCCAAGTACTATGACATTCCTTCCCTCTATCCCAAGGATTTCTTGCCCTGAGTCACAAGACCACTGGGAACTTTTCATACTGCATATCTTTACAAGCAGGCAACTCATCTTAGTTCATTCAGATTTGGTGGTATTAGGTTCCAGTGTTGTTTTATTTATCACACTAGTCTTACTTATAATCATTTAGGAATGGTCCTCCTAGAAACATCATGAACTTTTACTAGGTAATAAAAGACCTTTTCAGAAACAAACTTTACCATTCGACAAAATGTCACGTCTTAATGCTATTCTAGGGCCCACAGATCTAAGAAAAATGCAGTAAATGCTCAAAGCATTAGCAAAACACGTTGACTCTAAAAATAGCAATATTTCTAAACTAGTTAGAATTATATCTAATAAAAAAAAGGAGACTTTCTGAGTAAAGAAATATTAAATGCAGCTAGAGGTATTCATTATAAGTAACTTCAGCCTATACATTTTTACAACTAGGAGTTACACAAATGTTGCTAGGCATCAAGTTCCTTGGCAGGGAAGAAAGAGGCTTCCAGAGGGCTATTCACACCTCACATTGGCTCCCATCTCTTACTCCCTTGCTATAGTACTACTGGCACCACTCATTTTTCTATTGCAATGTTACAACTGCTTTTCATGCTCTAAAGGAGCTGCACTGTTGTTCTGGGATTAGAAGTGAGCTGTTATCATTTGTGAGACATTTTGTTCATTTTAGAACCATTTATGACTAGTAGTTTTGATTATATTCTGGTGAAAATACATAAAATTATATGACTTCACTTTTACAAGAAATAATTGCTTGGTCTACAAAGTAAAATGGCAAAGGCTTGGTGTACTGTGCCCCTAACAAGGGGGTTATATTATGCATTCCTTTTGTATTAACTCACGAACTTACTCCCTTGGTAATTCCTGGTGGTCTGCAGAGCCGCTGCAACAGCTCTGGGTTTCACAGGCAGTAGTTCTTTCATTAACATGTTCAAGGTTTGCTTAGAAAACTTCTGCCGCCAGCGAGTTTCAAAGAGAACAGCTTTACACCCAGCTCAGATGCAGAAAAGTACAAACTAGTGACTTGTAGGGCTGAAACTGACACTGATAAGCAAAAACAATCCTGTTTGTTAGGAAGAATTCTGGAAAAAGTTAGAACAAGGAGAGTAATGGATACCAATAAAATATGTACACTGGAATGAAAAGAACATATTATATTGGTGATCTGTAATCTTTGGGAAGTTTCTTTTGGTGAAAAGTAAAACAAGACTGAAAATTAAAATACAAGTTACATGTAATTTACTTGATAAGAAAGAGGGTGGTATGCTACATATGGTGTAGAAATCAATCATTGGGAAAACAAATTTATATGTGCAAGTTTTCAAATATATCATTAAAATGTGTCAGTATCTTTAGGCAAACTGCTTTTAAAAATAATGACAACAAAGCATTTCAAAAAGTAGAGATATTTACACATCACAAATGACCAAAAATATTCATATTGTTTATGCAGAGCTGTAGGGAGGCACAACTGAAGGCAGTTGGAATACAGCACTTACTGACAAGTGCTTCAGTAACTCTAGCACTTGTCTTGAAATATGTGCTGCACAGGAAAACCCGTATGTCTGCATAGATTTTTCATTCAAATAAAGAGAGATTCCAGTGGGAGTATAGGTATTCACTCACTGTAAATCTTGTTGAAAACCAAGAGAATGCCATGGATGACTAAACACAAATGAGAGGAGAGAACATACTAAGTGAGAGCTGTGGCTGGCTGTAAGCATTACAAGCTTTATGATATAAGAAATTACATATAATAGGCAATGGTAAAATCATATGTTGGTGTCTTTTGGAGGTCATCAGCACAATGCACAGTGTTGTGGGGGTTTTTTTAATCATGCATATATAATAATTACATCCATCTATTAACGAACCTTATTTGAAGGTTTTAAATTGAAACTATCAATTAAAAATATTTCACTTTAGAGAAGAAAAGAAAAAAATAAAATTGGATAAAGCTGAATATATTAATAAATATTTTCTGATGCAGATTACTCGAAATTATATGCAGAATAAGTGGGATGAGTGAATCTGCATCATTAGAATTCTAAAATTACCAAACCTCATTTTGTAAAGCTTTCTGAATTTACAGATGCAGTTTAGTAAACTATTAAGTCATACCTGCACTTAAGTTTGTAATTACAAAACAGTGTCCAAATATCTTTAATTATAGTCTGTCTTACATAAAAAATTCCATGTATAATTTATGATAGGACAATAAAGTATGCATTTGTGCAATTACAGGTAAGCCAGTTTTTATCTGGTGGGTGAAGAGCCACACTTCTACTTTGCTCCTGCATGGTGCCAGTTAGGCTAGAAGCTCCATAGCCATGTCAGGTACATGTTAGTTCAGTAGCTTCCAGCCCAGAGGTATCTTGAGCCTTGCTGGCTTGAAGGGCAGCTACATGTCTGCATGTATCAATCTATTGAAGGTTTGCCTTCCAATTGTTTACGTTCAAGGCCAGACTGATGTGGTTATGGGCAACCTGATCTAGTTGAAGATGTCCCTGCTCATTGCCAGGGGGCTGGACTAGACAACCTTTGAATGTCCCTTCCAACCCAAACTATTCTATGATTCTATATAGTTAAATACACTAAGATTTCTGATCACTCACAGACGTTCTTGACTGACTTTGAGATTAATTTGGCTTAGGTGTCTTAACAGTCAAACAAATGGAAGGAAATGGAAATAGTTTGAAATAACTGGTTATTCCAGCTCGTTAATGCATACCAAAGAAAATTATTTATGATTGTAATCTTTGTGGAAAAAAACCAACCAAACAAAACTAACAGCAACAAAAAACCCCCACAGAATTCCATATAAATAAAACATTTACAATGCCTGAAGCACATTTTGTCTTGACTTGATTTTTTTTTAAACAAAAGCAAAAACCTCAATATTAGTGTTCAGGCAGAAAAAGTGGTGTTCAGGAATCAGCATCTAAGAGGACACGTAGCTGAGCCCTTTGTTTCATTTAAAAGCTGAGCACTTGTCCAGAGTATTAAGAAGCCTAGATTCTGTTCATTTTCCTGTCTGAGATTTGGGTTCACAGAAGAAAACCTGTGTTCTAAAATATTGCAGAGTGGGCTTCTCTTAGAAAAATTACAAAATAAACAGAACTGCTGATCCAGCTGAAATATAAATACTTTTACAGTAATGGGATGGTTTCAATAAAAGATGATATGGCTTTATGGTTGGAGAAAAAGCCTTGATATTAGGAATCACTCTGTTTCTTTGCACCTTATCGAGCAGAATTCAGCACTGTCCTTCTGAATTCCCATTTATGAGATTGACAACATTTGAGATTGATCAACATTTATCACTCTGAAATCTCAAATCAAACATCAGATAATGTTAGAATTTTCTTAAATTGTAATCTGAGAATGTGGTTTAATGTTTACTGCAATTATTATTTTTTCTCTGCAAATAATCGTAGCTATTTTAACAATCAATTCAAGGTTGTTTCATCAAATACTATGGGAGATTTCTATTTAAATATTTCTGGGTCCAGTATATTTTCAGAAATTTCAAAACTGGTCAAAATAGCTTTGCAGTAAACTGTATTTTCTTTTATAAGATTTCAGCTAGAGTTAAATGACTCGCGATTTTTTAATAGTGAATTAAGTTACTATAGTTAGCACCATTACAGCGCTTCATAACTGTTTATGATGTACAAAGAACTCATGCCTGTCCTCTCTGTTCTCTGTTACTAGCACAGCGACCTATATAAGTCTGTGCAACTTAATTTGGGGTATGTAATTTGATGACATCCTCAAGGGCTTTTTCTGCGCCTCATGATGGTACAATCTCATATACAGTGACACCAGTAGAAGACTTGACAGCACTTAGCAATAATCTGACTTATTATAATAAGTCAGCAATTATCTGACTTATTATTTTAATAATGTCTTTTGTCATTTTCACCTATTTAACTTCCTGAACTTTGCTAGCTGCTTATTTTTTTCAATAAATTGAAACTGATTGTGTTCTCACCACTAAGATCTTGGGGAGACACTGATGAATCTGAGAGTAAAGCTTTGGTTCTTTTCTCTTTGCAGCATTTGCTAAAGGTATCAGATGAGAATCAGTCTGCAAAGAACTGGAGTGATCCACTGGAGTGACCAATTAGAAAAATAGATATAGTCACAGTCTTAAACCACAGTCTGTGCTGTTTAAAGATTTTGAGCTTACCTATGCATACTAGATCCATAAAACCATACATTCCATAGCAGATTTGAAAAAGGATGTCCTTTCTTTGCCATACTGCATAAGGGCTGAAGGCTGACCATAGGAGCCAAGTCACACTTGCTACTAAGAACAGAGATCCTAGGATTACAGCAACCATCTGCACTTTCTCAACCAGTGTAATAGTAATGCTTTGCCACTAAAAGAGAAACAAAGTCGTATAAGATAAAAATGTTATTTTCTGTGATTGTACATTCAACTCCACTTTTTTCCTGAAATCAGAAATTAATATTTATACATATCTTCATAAATATTTACTAATATCCTCAATACTGACTTTTTTTTTTCCTATTTCATTTTAGTTAAAGTGAAACTAACAGTTGCTTCCCCGTCCTCTCCAGCATCACTATTATCACCATTTAGTTGTGAACTTTAGAAGAGTTAATAGTTTTATCTCTGGTTTGAATACATAGGCAAAAAAAAAAAAAAAAGGAAAGATTTAGTCTTAGGAATGGAACTCAGTCTTTCACATTTTTAGGCTAACGAACAGAATAAAAAAAATGTTGGGAAAACAATCTTAAGTATGCCGTATGTAAGTGTGACAAGCTGAAGATGACAACATTCCTTTCCATCCCACACCCCTAAAGTCAGAAGCCATTTTCCATTTTCCTGCTGCTCATCAACGAAGTTCCAGACATGCCACGGGAGTTGTCTTTCTCCGCATAAACCAGTGTTAATGGTACAAAAACACCTGCAGCCTAGCGTGGAAGCAACCTGAAGACTCAGGAGGAGCCCTGAATACAGGTAACACTGACATTTCTTTTCACTACACCCCAATTATGTCTACCTTTCCAGGGAAGGATGTATGCTCCATATGTGAGGTGACTGATTTATGGTGTGACAAAATTTAAATATAGAAGAGTATGCTTACTGATTCTGTCTAGATAAGAATAGAAATAAAATTCTGTCAAAACAAAGAGTCACAAAAGCAAAACACAGCATAAGAAGCATTCTAGATTACCCTTAACTTATATTATCTTTCTTGGCCATAATTGTCTATATCAGTTTGGCAGATGGGCCACTCTCACCCCATCACCTGTTCTAAAGCTAGTATGCAGACTCTGTAGACTCTCTTTTTTCCTGTTCCTTATTTTGCCTAACATGCCTGCCCACTTCTATAGCTGCTATAGGGAACAGGTGGAGGAAGCTACTCCAGTAAGGGCTTTATGACCTCTTTTCCCACCTGACAATAATTTTTCCTTTTTCCTGTTACTTTATGAAAGCTTTCTGTTTTTACCAACAGTTGAGTACTGTAATTCTATTTCCTGCTCAAAACATGGTCAGTTTTAAGCTCAGACCAGGTTGCTCAGGTAACACCTTGAAAACCTCTAAGTATGGAAACTGTTCAGCCTCTCTGGGTAACCTGCTTCACTTCTTGACTGTCCTCAGGTTGAAAAATGCTTTTCTTAAAAAAAAAAAAAAAATTCTTGTATGCAGTCTGGTCCTCTTTTGTTCGGATTTATGCTCTCTTCAATCAAGTACACTGTGAAGGGCCTGGATGAGCAATGAGGTCCTCTGCCCTTTCTTCTCTTTCAGCTTTTTCCATTAACTTCTCCACTGTTGCCTAATTTGCACATCTGGTGCTGCATGCCTTGTCTTGTTGCAGCCTTCTGAATATAATAGTATCAAAAAAAAAGCTGTATTACAATTCTTAAATTGTCTATCTTGAAATACTATCCTTTCATAATAAACTTATTAAATTCATACTAGCTACTTCATCGAACTTCAGGGTTTGGAATGGGGCTATTCATATTAAATAATACCTTTTTATGGTAAAGCAAATATAGACACTCATTTCCTTTATTAGAATTTTTTATTATAAGGTCAAGCAAGGTCATTAATAAGTGATGTATGACAGAATGGTGTGAGCATCTTATGACTCAGATATTACTTGCATACAGTATTTAAATGTCAGGGCTGAAATTCATCAGACTCTCTTTAGACTCTATAAGGTTATGTTCAACAAAATTATTTTCCATTTCTCAGCTGAAGCTGCATAGTGTGACTTAGCAGAAAACTGTCAAAAATGCAATTGGTTATGTATCTCTTTCTATCTTCTTTTATTATCAGCATGAGACAGACCTGTAATGAATTTGTTCAGAATGCCTGAAATCAAAGTACATTTACATGAAGCAAAGCTTTAAGTGTCACAAAAATTTTAAACTGTCAAATTCACGGAAGCTGGCAATAAATTGAAAAGACTGTAATATCACTGAAACAAACAGAAGATCTTCCACGGTACAATTTCAGCAATGCAGAAGTGTCTAAACTCACTTCAGCTTATTTTAATTATTTTTTTCTTTTTAAACTTAGATTGTTCATAAGTATTCTGCAAAGATAGCACTGAACAGAAGATAAAGTAGTCTGAATATTTGGGATAAGTAACGCAGCATGCAGTCTAGATGTAAAGCCAACCCCTTATTCTGGTGTTGTCTGACAACCAATTTCTATTCCTATCTCCCATTCAAACAGAATCAACCACTCCTACCATCTTTTTCCATCTCATGAGAGCTTTTGTTGGCTTTTCCCTAACTTTTTCTTTCTATAAAACCTTGACCTTACAAAGTCCTAACATAGATATGATCTTCATTTCTTCCTAACATCTTCTCAAGAATGTGTTCCGGTTATTTTGCTATTCTCCTGATCAGATGAATTGTCTGTCAAGAATGCTAGCAATTGAATTGCTCAACTTCAATAAATTCACTAATACCAAAGAGTCAGCATATTAGCATGCTATTAACCAGGAAGGGGAGCCTCCCCAGCTAGTGATAAAATACACAGGGATCCCAGAGGTTGTAATTCCTAACTCCTTTGCTTTTAAAAAACAAACAAAACAAACCCCAACAAAATAGAACAACCAAGAAGCCTAAAACGGGTTTGGATGTTTTCTTCTATTACTCATCTACTTTGGCCATTGAGGTGTTCATTACCTTTCTTCTACAAAAGAAACTGTAGTCTTCTACCTTCCTGATATGAAGCCCAGTAATAACCAAGCAATGTAAACATTTTAGGAAATTTTCCTCCCTGTAAGTTAATCTGTAAATTAAATTAATTGATGAGATCCCACAATTGATGGAGGAAGGACTGTGTGCATAAGATGGAAGACATTCAGGAAGCCCACAAAGTTTTATGCGAAACTGCTGACCTTCCTCCTGCTGCTAGGCAGCCTGCCATAAGAATCCAACACCCTTAGAGTGATGAGGTAGAATGGATTGGTAGCAAGCTCTAACATGGGATTAGTTTGGGGACCTTGGTTTCCGTGTATGTCCATCCTTAGTGCTAATGGCAAGAAGACTATGAATGTTCCCAATGGTTAACTTACCTCAAACGAATTTTCCTCCTTGTTGCCCACCTCCAATCAGTTTTGATTCAAAACAGCCTGTGATTGCCTCTTGGGAAATGAAGTTTCCCCTATAACTTTTACTGAGTTTGAGTACAAATTATAAACAGCTAACAGATGTTACTGAGACAGGCATATTTTTTACATACTGAAAAAGTTGTTCTGTAGTTATGAAGTTACTCACATTTAAATAAGTTCTGAAGGTTCAGTTCTTTACTTAGCCATGGACAGTGTTAGCCATTAGGCAACAAGAGGAACTGCATAGGACTGTATCCTTTGGCGGCATTGCATTTCATAACAAGGCTTGTGAAGACAAACTGGAATTGTGGTCACACTGTTTTCTTCTACCTGAACTCAGTCACAGCATAGCTAATGCATGTGACTATACACTCTGACAGACACTCAGGAACAGAAGACTTTTTCTAACATTCTTTTTATAGTACCAAAAGCCACCTAAACTTTGATTTCTCACAATCGTTTACCTTATTGTATGCCTTGTTACATGTAGTTATAATCACTTCGCCTTTTAATGTCAAATTAATGGCTTACAATAAAGGGGTCACAAAAATAATGTAGTAAAAATTATTAAGTGATAGTTGAGAATTTCCATTTAGAATTTAACAGACTGAATTATTTAACATTCCAAATTGAATGATCTCATTATAAGTGTGTCATAATTTAAATCCATTATTTCCATAAAAGTGTTTCTCATTTTCCTCATATAACTTGTCACAATTCATAACTGCTTGTGATTGTAAAATATGACTTCCTAATTTGTTTGTCATTTGCTGACTATACATTCCATAATCATTAACAGTTCTTTTAGCTAAGTATTTTGCCAAGTTAGAAAGATCTATACAGCCTTTTAGTGTCAGCTTCTGTAAAGTACGACCCTAAAAAATAAATATTATGAGAAAGATTACCATTTTTTCTTAGAAACTAGAAATTGAAAGAAAATGTTATTTTGTATCTGACAACTATAATAATAATGTGAGCAAATTTTCAGATTCATTAAAAAGAATCTCATTTAAATTTCTATGAATTGGGATCCCATTTTGTGGGAACACATTTTACTTTAATACACAATGACAATGGAATCTTCCTTTGAAAATAGTTCCTTCATAAACAAAACATAATTCATGCTTCTGATTTTAATGTAATACTGTCTGCCCCTTGAAAACTTCCTACACTTTTACTTCTACTGACACTTCATTATGTTTGGCTCTTTTAATCTTTTATTTACCACTACTCTTCCTTTCATGAATCATTTGAGAGTCTAGTACATTAATGGTAGACTGTATTTCTAATGCTGACCCCAGAAACATTGCTTCTCTTCTAAGGGCACTGTCAAGCAGAAATACTGCATAATTTATTATTTTTTGAGGCTGAGACTTCCGCAAGTTGAAAGAAACATATTGCTTTGATGGACTAATTGTTAAAGAATAAAGTTAATACACTAATATGCATGTCCTTGCTAACATAAAGATGGATATAATATTCAAATACCTGTCATCTTTGAGATAAATCAATATTAACTTGGCTTTTTTTTAATGGTGCCTTGTAAAAGCCCATTGATTATTGTAAAATACATGGCAGAGAAGTGATAAAAGAAGTCCTGACTGAGACTGTACTTGTACTTAGAATACATTACATAAAAATGTCTGCAATGAAACTCCAGGTCTTCCTACGTCCTTAATAAAGAATAAAAAATTTCCCTATGGCTCCCTGAACATGTACCAGCTTCAGCTGTCCTATTTGTAATGCAACAAAACTCCTTAAACCAAAGAGCTGTTGCGGGTTAAACCACTTTGTTCTCTCAGAAACACAGCTTATTATGGACATTGCTGACCGAAACCTCTCATTCCCTCTAGTCATTCTTGATTGCGTATTTTATATAAAGGTAACTAAAAAGAACTGGCAGTGACCTATTATAACATAACATGATTAACCTGAATACATATCAATTATATGACTTCAAAAGTTTTTGTTGGTTTGCTCTAATTGCTCTGATTGCTACAATCAGGCAGCTCTGACAAGAAAAAAGTTCTTTCTTACTGTCATTTATTATGCATAATGGATTTGCAATCTGTGTACGTATGAATAAAATTCTTACAGAAGCAAAAGAACATGAAGATTTAGGTCCAACAAACCATTTTTTAAATGTCTGTTCTGTACCTTGTTAGTAGTCTAGATGATTAGATAATAAAGTTTCCTAACATGTTTTGAAATAAGCAGACATTGACTATGTGATTTAATATGCAACCTGATTTAGTATTGCTAATTTATTGACCAGCCTGGATAGAAAATGCATAGTTTTGAGTACATACATACACACAAACATTTGAAATGTCTTTTTTTGCTATAGGCTTCTGGGTTTATGTCTTTTTAAAAAAAAAAAAAGAATCAATGCCACGAAAATTGCAGCTCACTATTAATGCTTTTTAATAATTTTTAATAATTTTGATAAATTATTAACACATAGAGTGCCTGTAGTCATAATGCCCATTATCTTTTCATATATTAGAGAGCTCATCAGTACAGATAGTTTGACGTGTATGCAACTTCCCAGTCTGACTGGAAGGCTGTACCAGTATTTTACCTGGGACGTTCTGAGAGCATAACATTTACTGTGGAGGTGCTGTCCATCCGTGCACCACATAGCAATTTAGTTGATAGTTACCTCATCTACACATACAGTGGATGCAGCTCAGATTTCTGAGTGCCCAGAAACCTGGACATCCTAAGCTATGTACAAAATCTTCACATTCTATTACATTCACCTTTCAAAATCTTAGTATTCATTAAGCAGAATAGTTTAAGATTTTATCTTACTATTTTTAAAATCATAATAAAATCAAGATCAATTTTTTTCTAATTCCTGATTTCTACTTTTCATTAAGAATTGCCTGTCAATCCACCAGGATCAAATTCTGCCCAAAATACATATCACCAAATACTTAAAAGTCATGGTGTGTTGTAGGGATGTATCTGTGAGAAATTTGCAAGGTTAAAGTGAATTATTCTCAAGTCAGCTTTTAATTCATATGAGACTCTAATCAATTAAGTTTAGCTTAGCAGCTTAGTTCTTCAGTATTTCATGGACATGTGTGTATTTGGCAAAAGCCAGTGAATGAAAATTACCACTCTATGTGAATAAATACTATTTCTACTGTAAAGAAGGAACTGTTCAATTTCTGTTGCAACTTTATTGGAAATACCGAGTTTCACTGCAACATATATGTACTCTTGATAGTCTTATCTGAAAATTAAATATGAATGAATGGAGGGAATGAAAGCCTGCTATGGTGGTTGAATTCTCTGCAACTTAAAGATGATCTGCAAAATTAAACTGAAAAGTTAGCTCAAGCAGAGATTTTTATGTTATGGATAGGTCCACATTCCTGAAGAACACTGAGGAAAAAAACCCCCCACATTCATTCTAATTATTTAAAAAACATAAGTCTCAGCAAGATTATAAACCAGCTGTGTGAAGGAGGTATTAACATTTTTCATGCTGACTAGTCACTTAGGAGGGTATTTCTCTTTGGACACAAATAGTATCAAAAGGGGTTCTGGAGTTGCTTTTTCCTTCTGTCCTGGGAAAGGTACTGTTTGTAAATTCTAGCTAAAACTGTTGAATACTTTTAACTGAAAAGTTTTTGAGCATGAAGCTAAAAGATGTGCAAAAAATTGCTCAGCATGGAGGTACAGAACAAGCTTCTTTCACACAAATGCCTTAGACACCCATCAGTATAAAGAGAGGTCATCTATTCTTGATTGTTTCTGCTGATGTCTTCTTGTCTATCTTAGTGAAAGTATTCAAGTATTAATTCTAGTTCACTTATTGAAACTCACACTTCATCTGCTAGCTGGATTTTCCAAAAGTGCTGGCGACTCTTTCTCTGTCTTTTTGACTCTATGAATAATTAAATAATTTTTACAATCCATACAAGAGGAAACACTTAGGATATATCTGAGAATATTCTACACCCTCATGGCTGGTGCATGCCCTTGTGAGAGACCTTCACTCAAACCTGTTGTTCACCTCAGTTATAGAAAGGGTTTAAACTTCCACCTCTAAATATGCTATTTTAATAACTGAGATTTACATGGTATTTAGGATATTCAATAGTCGCACTCCTTTCAAGTAATTTATTGGAACACTTCCATTTCCCATACAACACCTAGATATTCACTGAACCAAAGAGGAAGCAAATTAAATTGATTCCTCTATTCACATCACCATCAGGATGAGTAGGGAGATGATTTTAGTATGGTACAAAGCATCAGGAACTATTTCTGACACTGTCCTATTACAGTGGGTTCTGGATGCTGAAAAACCCTTCCTATTGCCATATGGCAATGATGTGTTTCAGCATTGAAGGGTACAACTTCACCAGAACAACTGAGTACAACTATTGGCCCCTGACATTTTTTAATAAAAACTGATTCACAGAATGGGATCAGAATTTTCATGTGAACATCTGGAAAATGCACATGAGGGAAGAGACGATCCTTATTTCATGTGCTTCTTTGTAAGATATAAGCTGAAGGAAACTTTGGATTTTGAGGGTAACAAAAAGACTAAAGAAATATATCCTGAGGTCAGAAGTAAGGCTGTTGCCTTGACTACTCCCTAAGCAAGATTATGTGTATCTTGAGTGAAGGTTAAAAGGCAGGATGATAAGAATATCAAGGTAACCAAGGTATTATCTACTTGCATGTAAGCATGAAGACAGTCCTGTGTTCTGGCTTGTACAAAATTTGGCAGAGCCCGCTCTGAAAGTCAGTTAGAATGTAATTTATTAGATTGGCAAATCAATTAGATTGATTCTGGAATCAATTAAATTAGTAATAAATCTTCACTTGAAGACAATTTGGTCCTAATCTTAAAATCTTAAACTGTGCAAATGAGTATAGTAAATAATATACTGCTTGAAACTTTGACCTAATGGAAGAATTAACTTATTAATTAAAATTGTTTTATATATTATAAATTGTGTATAATAATTAAACTTTGTTAGAAGATGTGCAATATATTTATAATTACAATAGTTAATATCATGTATGCTTAAAATTATTAATAATGATTTTAAATATTAAGTTATTAATTTAAAAATAAACAGCAACATTTTAGAAGTAGATTGCCTGTTTTTTCGGGTACTGTTACATACTCACAACTACAAACTAGTAGGTACTGTTGCTTGAATCAGTAATCAATTTTTTCTAATTGTCCTGGGTTCAGCTATAGCAGTCATTTTTCTCCTGCTTAGTAGCTGGTGCAGTGCTGTGTTTTTTAACTTTCAGCCTGGGAACAACGCTGATAACACTGATGTTTTTAGTTGTTGCTAAGTAATGTTTATTCCAACCAAGGACTTTCTCAGTCTCATGCTTTGCCAGGGAGGAGGGGAAGCCGGGAGGAAGCAGAGACAGGACACCTGACCCAAACTAGCCAAAGGGGTATTCCATACCACAGCACGTCATGCCCAGTATATAAACCGGGGGGAGTTACCCGGAAGGCCCAGATCACTGCTCGGGTCGGGCTGGGTATCGGTCGGCGGGTGGTGAGCAATTGTATCCTCTCCCCTTGTTATTTCACTAATCGTTATTATCATTGGTGGTAGCAGTAGTGGTTTTGTGTTATACCTTAGTTGCGGGACTGCTCTTATCTCAACCCGTGGGAGTTGCATTCTTCCCATTCTCCTCCCCATCCCTCCGGGAGCGGGGGGAGGAAGAAGGGGGGGGGGGGGGGAGTGAGCGAGCGGCTGTGTGGTTCTGAGTTACCAGCTGGGCTCAAACCACGACACTAATAGTTTGGGGTAGCCATGGTTTTAATCACCCAGTTACATTTAAGACTCCATTTTTAAGATCTGAAAATATATAAGATGTAGTTCTTAATTACAGAAAGTGGCAATTTAGATACAAAGTATCATCAAATGCAATAGCTATATCTGTAAAAAAAGAAAATAGTTGCCTTTCTAGTATACATTATACCAGAAACTACATATTTCTCTCTAACTATATCATGAATATGTCTGAAATCCCTTGGACTAATTACATTAAATTGCACAATATAACTGATGCTTTTGAACAGTGAAAATATCCAGCTTTCTGACTTGTTATATTGTGCATCAGTATTCATAGTACTGCAAGAAGCAATGGTTATAATATCAAAAACTGTAATATCCATTCATATAATTGTGTTTGAACATCCCTAAACTATAAATTGTGCTTGGCTTAATGGTGCTTATAGGACTTACACATAACCCATGTACCATCTCTTGCAGTACCAACATAAACATAAAAATACCTTCAGTTTCTCTCAAATATAAGAAGCACCTAAAAGAATGAAAGGTAAGTACATTCTGCCTGCATGGAAAATATCCTTATCAAAGAACCACTTTCTCGTTTGCATAGTGTTGTTTTTCAAGTTTATGTCTATAAACACAGTCACATTTTGTTGTCTCTAGACAACAGTCCTTATGTTCGCTAATTACATATGACGGAGGTATAAGTCTTCTTTTCAGAACAGCAGCTCTGAGATTGCTCTGTCCTACAGCCAGCACTTTTTCTAGATTCCTTAAAAATATTAGCAGTAACAACTGAACTCTGATGAAACTAGTTCAAAGCACTCTTGGAAAAACACCCCAGTGGTCCTATAGGATATGTGTCCTGAAACAATTTGTTACCCACTTGGAAAATTTTTTGCACATAGGCTGCTGGGTTTTTTGACGTCTCTGGAATAAGAGGTCAGGCAAGCAGGTCTTCTGGTTCTGCCATTGCAGTTAGAGAAAAATTCCAATACCCAAAGTTCGTGAGCAACTCATCTTTACAAGGACAATCCCCAATGAAGAAAGCAAGGAAGGTTTCTCCATCTCAGGTGGAACTCTCACTCACTCACTAGACTCTAAGAAACACCAAGACTGCAAGGTGAGAAAATGCAAAGCATCTAAGACTAATGACTGCAGACAGAGCTAATGGAATATGTCTCAGCACTGTGAAACGGCTAGAATAAGATCTCTTGGCTCAAAGCATGTGAAGAGATAACTGGCCTGGGCAGCTGGTAAGGGAAGGACATAATAGTCTTCTTCACGCATGTTTGCCCACTCAGACCTGTCTGACTGTTAGTAACTTATCCAGCATCCAGCTCTGAAGTAGAGAATACCCAATATGGCTCAGTAGCTGAAGAAAATACATGAAAAAGAAAAAGAAACCAAACCCAAACCCAGGAAAATGGGCAGTATTCTGACAGACACCAGACAGCTTTTGCTATGCTGTAGTGAAGAGGACCATTTCTGCAGTTATTGGCCGTAACTCATACAGGATTCTAAGGGAGAAGAACAATTGAAGGAAGGAAAGCATGATTTCTCCCAGGGAACTGGGAATGACCATGCTGAAGGATGGCATGGTCCATGCTGGTATTTTTTTGTGACTATGAAAAAACAAGCCTTGGCAACTTTTCAATAGTAGAACAGCTTTTAGAATGTCACTTTTGAATGCCTGCTCATGGTCTACCAAAGTGAAGCAGCTCAGGCACTCAGCCAACAGACTAACTGAGTCCAGTAGTGGAATTCTCCAGCAGGTAGCTGTACAACACCCTGCAGAGATGCCTAGTGCCACAGACAATCAGTAGGATTGTGGTCTTCAAGCACATACAGAAATTTTCAGAAAGAGCTTTGAAAATAAACATGAGATGCAAATTAATCTCCCCTCGGAGCAATGAAAATTCCCACACGAATTTCAGTTTATAAATAAAGTTATTTAACTTTTTCAAGTAATTTTCTTTTTAATATCATAACACATATTCTACAAAACCCTCTTCCCCCTTAAGGGGGCCTACAGGAATGATGGGGAGGGACTTTTTACCAGGGAGTGTAGTGGTAGGATGAGGTTTAATGTTTTAAACTGACAGAGGGTAGATTTAGATTAGATATTAGGAAGAAATTCTTCACTGCGAGGGTGGTGAGACACTGGCACAGGTTGCCCAGAGAAGCTGTGGCTGCCCCATCCCTGGAAGTGTTTAAGGCCAGGCTGGGTAGGGCTTTGAGCAACCTGGTCTAGTGAAAGGAGTCCCTGCCCATGGCAGGGGGTTGGAACTAGATGATCTTTAAGCTCCCTTCCAACTCATACCTGTCTACAATTCTATGATTCCCCTGAATGGAATTAGGCCTTGATTACCAGGAAGAAAAAAAAAAAAAATAGACCATAACTCCTGTTGAAGCAACTCCCTATACCAAGAATCTTCCTGACTTCTGTCACAGTACTGGAAAAGGAGTAGTCAGCATAGTTACTGAGGGGAGTAGAGAAATAGTCACAGGTTGAATCTCATAGTCAAGGGTCACTTCCTTAGGGATTGATAAGTCAGAGGTAACAATGGTTCAGTACCTAGATAACATGGCCAATTCATCAGCAAAATTAGGAAAGGATGGGGAAAAAGGGACAGTGTGACACAGAGACAAAGATATGGCTTCTTATTCACACCTCAACTATGCTAATTCCAGGTGAGAGGACATAGCACTGTGGAAATCTAGATGATTTTTAAGTAAACAGACTTGAAGCCTGTACCTCTGAACCCAGATAAGGAAGAAAGAAACATTTTGGAGGTTATCCTGGGGATCTAGTACGTTAGAGACATACAACAAAGACAAAGATTCACTTGTGTCATGTGATAAACACCAGGAGTAACTTTAAACTACCAAAACTATCTTTTCCTCTGAAATAGTCCAGGCTAGAAGACTGAAGTCCTTGGATCTTGTAGGTCCTAATTGCTGTGGCTAGGTTCACAGCAATTATACCAACAAGATCTACAAAAGCATGAGGGAAAGGCACAGAGGAAAGGCAAGTTTCCAAAATCCCCACAGCCATAAAATCTTTGCAGTGAATGCAGATTTTCCACAGATTTCTGAACATATTCAAGTACATGGTGACCATATCCACTCTCAGTGGAGAAACTCTGAAGTACATGTATTTCCCTAGAATAACCATCAATTTCACACATTTTCTAAATCTGTTACCCAAGGCTATAGGAAGGAAAGGACAGGCTGGACCAGAAGATTTTGAAATCCCCAAGATGCATTTGATGGTCTCTCTCATTACACTGACTAGTGGATGATATTAAGAACTTGCTCTTAGGTTTGACATATGTCAGAAGGCATCTGTAATTAATCAAATTTCTATTTGGTGCAAGAATCCAGAAAGCAATGAGATGATAGGTAATACTCTGTAAATGCTGCCTGAGGAGGAAGTGACCCTCTTTATTAAGTCTCAGGAGGATTCTAAGTCATAATTGTACTTTTAAATGCAGGCAAAGTGTCTTTTTTGGAAGGTGACATCAAATGATTGGAGTTTCTGATGATTCCTGTGTTCACTAAAGGAGGAGGCTATGTGGAGGACAATGTTGCACATGCAGGAAAAGGCTGTAAGTGTAGGGCTCCTATATTCTATTTGTGCTATTCTGATGTGAACCAGTGAGCTCACATCAGCTGTTATGCCAATTCCTTCAAGTAAAATATGTCATATTGCTTTCCTCCTATGAAACAGCAGCCCTGAAATTGAGATGCAGAATTTAGTCATCCAAGGAGGAACACAAAGTACTGGAAGTAATCACAAGCAAGTAGATTGTAAATTGCAAATTGCTCAGATAATAGCAATGAAAGATACATAAAGCATTCCATTAAGAAGTAGACTCTTTGTCTGTTCTTGCCTGGTAAGAAGAGGGAGCTTCCTTAGCCTGAGAGCAGGCATACTGAAGTTTGCTCTCATTTTCTCCAGATACATTTTCCTGAGTGTTAGTTTTATGGAATTTGCCTTTTTCAAGATCCTTGTAGTGCTTGGAATAATCTTCTTTCAGTGTTAGCAGAGTAACAAAATACATATGAAGCATATGAAGCTCACAAGTATTTCATCTTGATGGTAAGGTTTGTGATTTTCTGAAACTACTAATGAATTATTTATTTATTATATCTGGGTTTTGGGCATAAAAGAAAAGAAAAATGAGTGTTAGCTCAGGAAATAGCCTCCATCCAGTAATATAGTTTGTGTGGGTATCAGTACAGTGTATTCCTGTACTGGGAATATGCTTGTCACAGAAATGGCAAAGTTTAATGCTGCCCTGGAGGGAAGACACTGCCAGAAAAAGATGTAAAAATTGGGGGTGGAAGGGGAAAAAAGAGGAAAGTAAATAGCATGTGGCTAAATCTGGAATACTCATTCTCCATCAGCTTCACTGAAATGTAAACAAAAGTAGCCAGAAAAAAGAAATTTAGAAATAAAGAAAATACAAAGGAAAGATTAAATAAATGAAAACAAAAAGCAAAGAAACCTATGAGAAAAGCGTCACACAAGAAAAACTCACAACACAAATGCTCTGACTCAGATGAGTTCTTCAAAAGAACTGAGGTCAAATTGTTCTTTCACTGTTGCAGTGCTAGCATGAAAGGAGATGGGGCTGTCCACTGCACACTGTTGAAGCAATAAGAGTTTTGAGTCTGAATACCAAACATCCAATTTGAATCCACGTATGGGACAAAAAAATTAAAAAATCTAAGTGCAATGGATGCACAAGCTGTCTCCCCAGCTGAACAATTTAAGAAAGAAGTTAGCATGACTACCAGTCATTCGGATGAAGCACTGAAGACTCCAAATGCAAACTGACCAACATTCAAGACCAAGAAACATTAAAAGGAAGTTTCAAAATGAATTTAATAAAACTTTTCTTTGACAAATTTCAGTTGTGGAAAAAACTGCAGTGGCACTTCACAGTTAGCACAGAAGAGAACTGGAAGAGAACTCAGGAGGTTATGGTAGCATTTAGTGCTCAGGGCAGGCTACTTACATTGCCAAATAAGCATGAGCTAAGGAATCATAGATACGAGGTATAAAAGCAGCACACTATCACTTATTAGCAAGTTTTCACACTAACAGATAGAAGCAGCATGCTGAAACTACCAGTACTTGGTTACAATGTTTTTCACTAATCTCTGTTGATAGTAATTAAAGACCTGAATAATCAAGATTTTGGATGTAAGACAAAGAGATAAAAATTTGTATTTGAAAACCTCACAAATGTTTCATCGCTAAATAAATTTCATCAATTTTAGGCTAGAAGATGAAGCTATTGGAAAAATATCAAATCAAACAGACAAAAAATGACAAAAACCAGTAACTCAAAGCCTCCTGAATGCAGGTCCCACACCATATCTTAAATCTTGCATTGTTTACTTAGATATCCACTTAAAACTGCAGTAACTATGTACATGTAGCTATCTAGATTTTCATTCACAAGGCCTTTTAATTTTGGAAGTATTTTTCTAAAGCAATCTGCTGCAAATACATAATCAATGCTTACAATTTCAGTAATAACTGTTATTCAAGAAATTTCCTCTGAAAAACAACCTTGTACCATGTCTCCTGTTAATGAATTTGCCCCAAGAAAATCTTAGGCTCAAAGAATCCACCTTTTTAATTGAAGTAGTTAAGCCACTATTTAATACACCAAGATAATGACATTTTTTAAATGTATCTATCTATCTGTCTCTCTATATATATATCTACATATCTATATATCTATATCTATATATGTATATAGATATATATCTATATACATATCATATATCATATATCATATATCTATATCATATATCTGTATCTATCTATACCTGAATCTATCTTACCACTAGATCAGGACGACACTTTTAATTAAGACTTTATTTCAAAGTACCATTCACAGTTTACATTGCACTAACTGTTGCTTCACACCATTCAAGCAGTCAAGCTGCTGTGAGCACAATCCACACATTTCACAAAATAAAACAAGAAAACAATTACTTTTTTAATAAGCTACAGAAAATAAAAGAGGAACATACAGGGCCACACCCCGACGTACCTTTAATGCTCCTTCTTCTTTTAAAAACATGCTCTGATTTATTTATTTTGTGTAGGTGCTTGATTACCTTAGTATAAAACAAAACTGCCTAAGTGAATGCAAGAGAACTAGTTTAAAAACACTATCCACATGTTAGTACAAAACTGTTGTCTATGATCTAATTAGCATTTCTTTGCCTAATCTATTTTTTACAGATAATCCCCTATCTTAAATAATGAGCACCAGAGTGGCTTGTCTATCTCCCTGCAGGCTATAGCTGATGATCTGACAAGAACAACAGATTTCCTGAGTTCTACCAGTTGAGATGCCAACTTTGACCAAATGTTCCATCTAGCAAAGTGGGAAGACACAGAGAATCAGGAAAGCAGATCTCGAGTGTTTGCTGGTGGCAGTCCAATCACTGCAGCAAAATTACAAATATTAACTACACCTTCTAGATCACTGCTTCGATCTTAGAATCATAGAATCATAGAATCGTAAGGGTTGGAAAGGACCTTAAATTCATCTAGTTCCAATTCCCTGCCATGGGCAGGGACACCTCTCACTAAACCATGTTACCCAATACTCCATCCAACCTAGCCTTGAACACCGCCAAGGATGGAGCATTCACAACTTCCTTGGGCAACCCATCCCAGTGCCTCACCACCCTCACTGTAAAGAACTTCTTCCTTATATCTAACCTGAACTTCCCCTGTTTAAGTTTGAATCCATTACCCCTTGTCCTTTCACTACAGTCCCTAACGAAGAGGCCCTCCCCAGCATCCTTGTAGGCTCCCTTCAGATACTGGAAGGCTGCTATGAGGTCACCACGCAGCCTTCTCTTCTCCAGGCTGAACAGCCCCAACTCTCTCAGCCTGTCTTCATACGGGAGGTGCTCCAGCCCCCTGATCATCCTCGTGGCCCTCCTCTGAACCTGCTCCAACAGCTCCATGTCCTTTTTATGTTGAGGAGACCAGAACTGTACACAGTACTCCAAGTGAGGTCTCACAAGAGCAGAGTAGAGGGGCAGGATCACCTCCTTTGACCTGCTGGTCATGCTTCTTTTGATGCAGCCCAGGATACGGTTGGCGTTCTGGGCTGCAAGCGCATACTGCCGGCTCATGTTAAGTTTCTCATTAACCAACACTCCCAAGACCTTCTCCGCAGGGCTGCTCTCAATCTCTTCTCTGCCTAAGCTGTAGCTGTGCCCAGGATTGCTGTGATCCAGGCTTGATCCATGCCAACCAGCAAGAAAGCGCAGTTTTTGCCATACAATGTTAAAACCTTAAGACTAGGAATATCTACATTTCTGAACTGAATCATAGCTTTCAAACAGTTGGTTTCCAAGTTTTGGCAGTTCTGACCTAAATCTCCCCCCTGCCCCTCCTCACTCTCAGTTCTTTCATAGGACTCTCTAAAGCAAAATCCATCTTCTTCCCCTTTTAAGCTTCTATTTTCTGTGTGCTTAATCCCTTTCTACTTCATCCTTCCAATTTCAATTCTTTACTCTCTTTATAGTTTCCCATGATCCTTCCTAATGGCTTCAGCTCCCATGTTGCTGACCACTTTGACATCTTAGATGAATATCATCTCTCCTCATTGGACTTACAAGTATGCTTCGGTGTCAACAGCATAGATGTAGTTGTATTACTTCTCACAGTCTCTCTTATCTAAACATCTAGTTTTGGCTACTTCTAGAGAGAAGTTACTAGAGCAGATAGACCTTTTGTTTTCATGCACTCTGAGTGGCTTCAGTGACATGCACTAGGTAGATGCTGGTGATTACGTTCAACAAACAGCCATTCATTGCTTTGATTAGCTTTTCACATATGTCTATTTCTCGTCTTTTGTTATTAGTTCTTCCTTATCCCTACCCAACTATCACTGTGATATCAATGTGATAGAATCACTTCATCTGTTCATATATTATTATTTCACAATTTTCAGATCATTGGTACTGATGATTCTTCTTATCCCATTCCCTCTTAGCTGTCATTAGTTAGCAATTCTCTCCATCTTTCTAAAGCTTGTACAGTTTTGTTCCTCCTTTCCACTGTAATGTCCATCTTGCACTTCTTCAGTTCTGTATGCTAACAGATGTGTATTTTGCTTCTAGGATGCTAGAAATGCACTAGTGGCCTGCTCACTTGCTCCATGATGAATTTGTTTCCTCATCTGAATGGCTAACCAAATGTGTTTCTCAAGCTCAACTGACTTCCGCCTCCACACCTTTTTGCTGTCTTTATTTTTCAGCTCTCTACTCCTTTTATCTCTGAGTCTCTCTGTGCATTAATTACAAGAAAACAAAGAAAGCGTAAGACAACATGAAATTCATTACCCCTTAGTGTTTTCCCTCTGGTGCTTTCTCTTTCTGCATTTCTGTCCTTCCTGTCAGTGGTGAAATTTTTACTGTCCTCTCTTCTTCTATAATCCCTCTACTTTGCATCAGTGACATGATTCTGTCCTTCCTCCTGACCCACTCACACCAATTCTCTTTGTCGGTCTTTCATTTACCTTCAGTTCTTTTCCAGAAAGTAAACAGGAAATGTATTTGCCTTTCCCACCATAGAAAAACCGCACAAATTTGACATCATTGGCCTCTCCAACAGCCCTGCTATTTTTTTATTTCTAAACTCATTAAGTATGTTACTTAGAACTGACCATAGTCACCACTAGTGCATGTCACTGGAACCACCCAGAGTGTTTCGAATCAAAAGGTCTATCTAGTCTAGTAATTCCTCCCTAGAAATAGCCAAAAGTAGATGCTTAGAAAAGAAAGAGTGAGAAGTACAATGACTGTACCTATGCTGATGACTGACAGACCTACTTTTCTGTTTCAGGATTCTCTCTCTTGTCAAAACTAAAATATTTGTCTGTTTCTACCACCTTTTGTACAAATCTTACCATACATGTAAGTTCACTAAAGTCTCTGGGATTTTCACAGTGCAGCTTTCCTCAAGTATGCATTTGTCCTTCAACCCATGAGGATTCTATAACCCATTAAATTTAAATATCTTTTTGGATCTTCCTGTTCACAGTATTTCTAAAGCTTGCAGGTGCTTTCTATATAGCATATCTAAGACTATTCATATATGAAAAATTAATTTTTCATCATCTCTTTAATCTTATATCCGCACTACTGTAACAGCTTTTAAGCTCAAGACAAATGCAATTTCCTCCATGACTACAAGACTGCTCGAAATGCTTTTTTTTTTTCAGTCCACTGCTTTGACCATGTCCCTGCCCTTCTTTCTCTGCTATGCTGGTTCCTCTCTTCCCCATCACATCAAATAAAAAAGACTTGACTTGATTTTTTAAGTCCTTCCAGGCTTTTACTGACATTAATTACCTTCTAATGGTTACTCAGACATCGACTCTCATCTCTGTTCTGTTCATGATAATTATCTCAGCCAAGTATTTAATTTTCTAACAACAGCCCTTCTATACTGCCTTCACATTCAAAGGCTGCCTGCAAAGCTTCATTATCTTTTTTTCAAGAGGCATCTTAAAACTCATCCCATTTGAGATGCCAAGAACTCAGTGATAGTTAAAAATGGTTACTGTACACAGATCACTGGTTTTATATATCCCCATAGACTTGTCCCTTATCTCTTGTTCAGACTTCTTTGTATATAGTCCAAGACTGGGACAAACCTTTTTCTTTGTGTGCACTGACATGTTGAATAGCACAATGTATCCTCCTCGATCTTCATTACAGTAACAGCAACAACATTAGTAGATTGTTGTTAGTCCATAGCGTGGTTTTAAAAGCACTATTGGAGACCTGAGCCTTCTCCCTTTCCCCTTTTTAGTTATGCCTACAAAAAGTAAATGATTTCATCCAGCTGAGCATAGTCATTAGCAATAACTTTTACTAAACATTTATTACATATTTTTTCTGGCCACTGGCCTCCATACTGAAGTATCTGAAGATCTTTTTCATTTTTTAATATAACATGCATACACGTGCATGCAATCTGCTACAGAGCCTCCTGCTCATGCTTAGCTAATTGATGCCAGTGAGATTACTCAAATGAGTGAGGACTATTCACATCAACAAGACTTGAAAATTTGAACCTGTAATTCACGAAAACTGTTGAACAGAGTAATTTTTATGCTGAATATCTCAAATGTTAGTAACACAATTAGAACCACTGAAAACCACTGAACTCGTAAGCCACATTCCACCTACAGTAACTACATACTTGCTTAAATAATAATACTAAGAACAATCTTAATTTTTTGTCTATATGAAGAAATCAGACTTAACAATGTAGAAATTACTTTTTTTGATAACTGGTCTGTGATTTTTCTGATGTCAGAGAAGGTGCTGAATTGTCATGCAATTAGCTTTTAAATTAGCATACTAACCTACTCTATCGCTTTTGGAATACGTCCAGTTCACTTAAAGTACCAGAAAACAATGTTTTAATGAACAGAAGCACAGGGCATCTTAAACATCTAATGTATTACTTTTTTATGACAGACTACAGTAACACTCTAGAAAAGGTTATTCTTTAAGTATCTTTATTGCTCATTTTTATAGAAATGATAGGTTTTAGCACCAAAGTATGTTTTCTTAACCTTTGCATGACTGTATTCCACTTTCAAACATTATTTCTTAATCTTACAAAAGAATTGACATTCTTCAATATACATTCATGCAAGTCTACTGAACTGATTTGCTAACAGCTTAATAATTATGTATCACCAATAAAAAATAAAGCAATCTGTTTATATTTCCTTTGGGAAGGAAATCTGTACAAATTATAAAGCTTAACCAATATAAAAAATATTTCTGCTTGTGCTTTTTTTCTCCTTGTTAATTTAAAATATAATTCTAAGTGAATTTAATATCCAAGTCAGACATTTAAAGTTTTTCCCTCCTTTTCAAGTTGTTTAAAAAAACCTTCCAAACTCTCTGCCCAGAGCAGTATTTGTTCCAACTCCCCTCACTATAGTTTGGGGGAGAGAGTTTCTAGTTATTAACATAATCTTGCCTATTACTGGATCAAATTCCACCCTGCCATGAGGCGAAAGTCCAGCAACGTAAACATGTGCTTTCATTAATGGACTATTGCAAGGTTAAGTATCTTTCTGTTGTGACCCTGAGAAGGACACTCTAAAAAATTCAAACCTGCATTTCTCTGTGAAACACCATATCAAACGCCATCTCTTGTTTGTGTGCTCACCTACCACCACAACAAATAAAAAATTTGTTATTTTTTATGGTTTAAGATCTATTCCTGTGTTAAAAGTCTATGTGTTTCCAGGATTGGATTCTTAAAAGTGATAAGTAGTAGCTGCTGAAATATACGAAGTGACACTGGAAAAATTTCTATCGGAATAGTCACTTACCATAGCAAATTTTGTTCCTTGAATGTACTGCCTCCAAAGAGGCCCCCCTTTGGGATTACTTTCCCTGCCATGAAGCAACAGAAACCATAGAAAATGTTAGATATTAAAGGGAATATTCACATCTATTCCAATATTCTGGAAGAAAACATAGAAAAATCTCCTACTTCTTAACTCCCTACACATTGTTACATTCCATAAATACAGGAGCTAAAAGTAAACCTGAGGAGCTGGTGTAAATCTGCATAGACAATTCACTGAGAAAAAGTTACTTTGGTAAACAGCATCCTTTTTCCCTCATATGACATTGCCTACACAGATGTAGTAAGTAAAAGACTGGTAGAGACAATCTGAAGAACATGCACTGGGGCAGACTGCTACTAGCCATAAAAGAGTGACCTGCTACTGTTCAAACATTGTATCTAACGTAATGCACGAAGTCTTGCTTGTTTGGGAACTTTAAGTACATTAGCTACCTCAGTAAAGATGTGGTAAACTACTCTGTATTGAAATGGGCTAGCCCTTAGATTTTACCAAATCTGAACAAAAAGTAACCTTAAAACAGGCTTTTGTGTAGTCAAGCAAATGATTCAGAACTTGTCCAACAGCTTAAACCAAGATGGCTCTTAAAAATGCCAGTACTATTACACTCCAGAATATGAGAGAAGAGTGAGGGCATTTTAAGACTGATCACCCTCGTAAAAATACACAAACGATTGCAGTTTTGAGACTTCCTTTTAAATTTTGTAACTACAAGAGGAATATTCAGTGTAGGAGAATGAGAAAGGTGTTACTGCATCCCTCCGAAGAGACGCATGACCTTTTGGGTGTCAGTTGACCTAATGAATTTATGTCTAACTTATTATTTGAGTGTGCAACTATGTGAAATCTTTTTTTATGCTATTCTGTCAAGAATAAAAAAGGACAGACTTAAATAATTTACATTAAAAATGAAAGACAGGGTTAAGAATAAATCAAATATTTTTTAAGCTCTCAAAGAAAGAACATGAATCTACTCCCATCCCATCCTGTGTGTCCCCCCCAAAAAAAACCCCAAACAAAACAGTGCCATAACTCATGAAGAGAATGGCATTTAACTTGGCTCTTTTGTTTCTTTCTACTTCAGTCATAGCTTGGCTGAACATTGTTGTCTATTCTGTCACCTACTGACACTTTCTTCTTTGCTTCTATTTTCCACAGAAATTGAATAGTTCTTCAAACTGAGGCTTGATTCTGTTCCCCACAGATAGGTTTCTAGTGCCATTTCAGGTGTCTTTTAATATCCCACTTGGCCTCCAGCTGTTCCAGAGTCTCTCATAAGTTGTGCCATATCTGCTGTCCTGTATGGGTATTTTGGCTACCTTGGGACATATCAGATAATATTAGAAACCTCTTTGCAAGTAACTGTGTCATGTCTTTGCTGTCTAACAACTATTTTCAGAGACTACCATTGCAAACTATTGCTAATATAACCTCTGCTAGAAGAAGGATGAGATTGCTGTGGATACACAGGAAACAAATATTTTTAAAGGGTTAAAAAAAAAAAAGCCAAAAAGATCAAACAGAATCCCATGCTAAACCACCAGATAAAGTCTATGTAGAAGTAGAATCTACCACCTTTATTTTCTGGAGTGTTCTACAAATCCATCACTTTTTTTATATCATAAAGGTCCTACCTAGGAAAGCTCATCAAAAGGTTTGCTTTGTGGATTCATAAAGAAAAACCTTCAAGTCACAATTGTCTCTGAAAGTACTTGCACCTAATATGAAGAGCTGTAAGCAAATATTACAGACATCCTCTACACCCAAGGAATGCTTATCACATTCACACAAGTGCCATTACCATCCAAGCATGTCTTTTCTCTAAAACTCCAATCAAACTCAGGCACAGAAAAATGACCCAAGTGCTCTTGACTTCGAGAGCTCCATCATCTCTGAGCTCACAGAATCACAACTAAAACCAGATACGATTATCTTATTAATGTGTTCCTCAGATGTTATGAAATACAATTTCTAGGATGGAATTTTAAGCCTCTAAAGAATTCTGATATACAAAGTGGTATTAAGGCTTCCCTAACAGGTCTGCTGAAGCTTTGAGTTTCCCCTCCCCTCTCCCTGAACATGCTACCACTGTAATGTTCTAACTTCCCGCACATTGTAATGGTGTTAAAAAGGAGCTGTGAAAAACATTACTGCACATTTCAGCTTCTGAAACAGCTATCAGTGGACAAAACTTAAAGAACATTCTGCTACTCTGGATCATGCCAAGACTGAAAAGTCAAATCCGTTTACTTTTTTACAGATGAATGCACAGGCAACAGAAGTTTTCCTTGCCTCTCTCCTCTGGACCCCAAGCTGGAATGAATGAGTGAAATCAACCTTTGACTGAGTCTTTAGCAAACTATAAAGACATGTTTAAAGTTTAGAAAGTGAATCAGGGAGATTCAAGTTGTTCTGTCATGTCTCAGTATGACTTATCTACTTATAGAATTTCACAACCTCTGAAGACCACTCCTATGGCAAGCCAAAAGCTAGAAGAACATAACAATCAAAGGACTGCATGGTTTAATATGTCTTAATGTACTAAAATAATCTTAAAAACTAGCTTCAAGTGGGTGCTGGTTTATTTTCCAAGAACCTTGAAATAAACATAAGAATCATTTTGGTTTTAAAAATAATTGGAAAAACATATTTTTAAAAGAAAAAAAGAAACCCACAACAAAAACAAAAAAAAGAACCAACAAAAACAAGTTACCTGGCAAGGCTTTTTCATTTTAATTGCTATAACATGGTATCTGTAACAGCACAGTTCACAGGTCCATGATCCTCTTTCACTTATCCACTTTAACAGGCAAAGCTGATGTGTATATCGTACTGACCCATCACAGCGGCAAGGATTTAACAGTTCACCCTGAAAAGGGCAACAGAGAAACATTAATTTTAAAGGAATCTTTTCTATACAGGCATACTCACTACCAAATATTGACAGGTCTATAGCAATGAGCTGGTCTCAGTTTCAGTATGCGAAAAAGCATGTATTTTTGGCTACAAAAATAGTCACAAATTAAACGTCTTAAAACCATCTAGGTGCTTCTAATGAGACAAAGCCGGATAACTGTCTATGGATGTCTACATGCATATGTGAAACAAGTGGAAGATTACTATGCATCAAGCAATAGAAGCATTAGCTTTTTCAGATACCTCAAATAGTACCCAAAGTGGTCAGATGAATTTTTCCAACAGTTATTTGCAGTCATCACAAGGAAAGAAGTGGGTGACATCACAGAGAACCCTACTCTTGGAGCAGGGCTCTGTGCTGTACAGCCAGACAGCTGTCAGGCAGGACCCCAAATGATGTAACTGAACACTTCCCCCAGCAGTTCACCTATTTCTAGATTATATAGATCAGCTATTCTTTCCTTGAAAAGATTTTGCTTAGCTCAAAGCTCAAGATTTTGCTTAGCTCAACTACAAGACAAACTATAAAGTGCTAGTTACGGAACCATTGCTGATATTTTGTCCAGTGTAGTGTCATGACAGAAGATACTTGGAGGTCTTCTCGACATTATCTGTAAGCTAACACTCTCATTTTAAAGTCTAACAGAAACCTGAGAGATTCGTATTGTTCAAAGTCCCTGAGAGGAGAGCCAGCGAGCGCGATGGCACGAAGATGCACAGTGTGCAAGCCAGCCATCGCAATCTCTGAATTCCCTCAAAGCTCTGCGCCGACTCAGAATTGCCCCAAGCGTTTCTCACAGCTGAGGCTGGCTCTACCCGTTCCGCCGGCGACACAGCAGAGGGCTGCTCCTGCAGGGCAGGTCTGTGGGGGGCTCTCCCCCGGGGGCAGGCAGCGGCACTCGGTCTCTCTTCGCCCGGCTCCCGGGCGGTCGCGGAGAGGGCAGCGAGGACGCGGCCGGGCCGGAGGCGCCGAGCCCTGTCCGTGGTGCTGATCGCTGCCCGACGCCTCCGGCAGCGGCGGGTGCGGGTGAGGAGGGTCGCTCCGTCCGCACTAAGTGCGCCCGCCCGCCCGCCGTGCTCTCCTCACCTGCTCGGGTCCCTGGAAGCAGATCTTGCAGATGGGGCCGGCCCCGCCGGGGTGGCTGCCGCTGCCGCTCTCACTGCTGCACACCGAGCGGGTCTCGGGCTTGTCGCCGCCGGCGGCCCCCGCCTCCGAGCCGCCCCTCCGGCCCTCGCCGGTGCTGGGGCCGCCGCTCTCTCCCTCCTCTGGGGTGTCCCCGGTCGCCTCCCCCGCTCCGGCGGGCAGCTCCAGCGGGGCGCCGGGGTTTCGCTGAGGCTCCGCGGGAGGGAGGACGACGCTCCCCCCGGCGCAGCTCATGGCCCGGGGCACCCGCTCACCCGGGGCGGGGACGGCCCAAAGCGACGGATGGCGGCGGGGCGGGGGGGGATGCGTGTGTGTGGAAAGAGAGTGGCTAGGGCGCCCTTCCCGTGCCAGCGGCCGGGAAGGTGACCCGGCTGGCGGAGCGCGGCGCAGGGAGGCGGCGGGCAGCCAGAGCCGCCCCGGTGGCGTGTGCGTGTGAGTGATCGTGAGTGCGGGGCTGCGGGGGGGGTGTGCGGGCGGGGGGGCCGGGCCCGCCCGTGTGTCTGGAGGCGGCTGGGCGGAGCGGGGCGGAGAAGGGGCAGGGCCGGCCGCGTCCAGCCGCCAACGGCCGCCCCCGAGCGAGGGACCGTTACCGGGAGGGGGGGTGAGGCGGGCAGGCTCGAGCCGGTCACCGCAACCGCCGCGGTCCCGCCGCGGCCGAGGCGCCTCCTCCGCCACGCTCCGGGCCGCCGGGGAACCGCCAGCCCAGCGCCCGCCCGGCCCCGACAACCCCTGCCCGTCCCCGGGAGCCAGAGGGGCACCAGCCCGCCCTCTGCCCTCCCCCTCAGCACCGGCTGCGCACACGGCTGCCCCCCCCGGCCTCGCCTTGCGCGCTGTCCTTCCTCCGCGTCCCCCGCCTCAGCCCAGGGTCGGGCCCCAGCCGCGGGCAGTGGCAGGCGGCTTTCCTCACCCTGCCCATGCACAAGCGCCGATCCCGCTGGCCACCCTAGTGTCCACAGGGCTCCTCGGCCTGGCGCCCCAGTGCCAGGGGACCCGCGCCCTTAAGGGATGCTGACAGACTTTTCACTTTATTAGGGTTTTTGCTGCAGAAGATTGCACTTGTGAAAGCTCAGCAGAACAAGTATTCAACAGTTGTTCTTTGGGTGTGAAACTGTAGTCCTCCTAGTCTTTTGTGGCTGGCTTTTTTTACTCCCCCCCCCCCCAAACTCATTACATCACCATTTCATTTTCAAAATTAAATCTGCTAAAAGCATCATGATCAAATACCTTCTAAAAAAAAAAAAAAAATGCAAGCACTCAGTGGTTAGAAATTCTTTAAAGTTTGGCTGGGGTTGCTAAAGGGAAGCATGTGTGAATTTCAGCATTGAGTATAACACCAGCGCACATTTCATCTCGTGAAAATGACAGCAACTGCCTGCGCTGGGAAAGAGAGAAGAAAAAAAACCCTCAAGAAACAATTGTGAAGCTATATGCTCTCCCATAGCCACATTTAGATCCAGAGCATGATGAAATCACCCATCTTCTTCACTGGCTGTTTCATACATAGTCTCAAAATGAGCGTGGACCTGGATGAGTTCAACTGCTGCCTTCACCAGCCATGTGTTGGTAGTGGTGGCTTTCTTGGTGTGGACATTTTATCAGGACACCAAAGAAGAACACAACTGAAACGGGACTCCTCAGTCCTCTTCATGCATCTGTCTCTCTGGAGAGGCTTGCTGAGCATACACCAAACACATGGTCTGACCTCTCAGCCTGGCTGGAGACCAGCTCGGGCATTATGCTACTTACGGGAAAGCAGCAGCCCCATGTTGCAGGAGAGTGATGTTCAAACCGATTGGGGCAAGTTGCAGTTAAAGCCCTTTTGGTCCTCCTGCAGTCAGCATCTATTATGGAGGCTATGCGATACATACATTAAGGACAAAGAACACCACTGCTTGCGCACAACATTGCTCTAAAAAAGAGCATATTCGGAGGTTGTCTTCCAATAGTGGAATAAGAGATGTCATTATACCTTTTCTCATCAATGACTAATGCCCATCTCCACAAAGAACTTTCTTCTGGTGGCTCTGCATTAGCACTGGCCATTTAGCTTGGCATTAGGACAAGATGCTCCAACCCTAAAAATACTTTTGTTCACAAGGCAGTTGTTAAGTAGGTAAGTAACATGGATTCATCCAGATTTGGTAACGTAAAACAAAAAATGTCACATTGACATTGACATTTCAATGAGCTACAGACACTGTGGAGTTAGATTCTTCTACATATAATTTCTTTCTTAGCAAATAGAAAGGGTTGCCAGAGAGACTAAACAGAATTGGAGACAGAATTAATCAAATAGACTAATTCTAAGAAATGAAGGGGCAATCACAAACAATGAAAAACCAGGAAACGTCAGAACACACAGATGAGTCCAAAATACCAGCTAGAAGAGAACTAAGGCAGCAGCAGAAGGAAAAGACAGTGAAACTAAAGTAGTGAAGTAAATGAATACTAAAATGTTACTCATCTGCTCCAGAGGAATACAGCATGTCCTTGCCATTTGCTGTATGTGGGGGTTTATGCCGTTTTTCTTTCTCATCCTTTTGTCAGCAAAAATTCAGTAAATAACATGGCTTTTGGAAAAGATGTACAGGGAAGATAAAAATGTCGAAACAGAAATGGAATGACTTCCTAGTGACGGAAAGGAGAGAGAGATTTGACTATAAAGAATAATAGAGTGTGTTAAGAAGGTCAATCTTTTCTAGTGAATCTTGCCCAAAATAAATGTGTAACATGACTCTTAAAAGGGAAGATATCTAATATGAATTAGAAGAATTTTTCTTTCACTTTTATGTAATTGATTTGGAGAGCTGATTGGGAGTGGGTATTCCACAGACATGAGTTTTTTAACACATCACCTGTTTGCATGTCTACCAACAGCTACTGACACAGTAGCTAAAGCTATCAGTCCCCGCGTTTCAGAGCACATGAGAGTTGTTGGGCATGCTGGGTGGGGGTGGGAGGAGATGCCGACAAAAGAGCAGAAGGGGTGGAGAACATTCTATAACACAGCCTCCAACCGTGGTAGCGTTCAGCCTTCTGCTGAGCGAGAGAGGGGGACAGGAGCCAAAACCAAAGATGGAAACAGAAAGAAGAAAGATTTAAGGCAAGAAAGGATATTCTGCTTCGTAACAGCAGTAGTGTAGGTGGTTGGTTGGGAGAAAGAAAAAGAGAGAAGCTGAAAACAGGAAGAATTAATTTGTGATTAGGAAAGCGAGCCAGAGCTGATGGGATTTATGTTCATGCACAGCTTTGCTGCACACTCCTTGAACAACCTTGGGCAAATGACCTCAAGTGTGCTGAACATAGTCACCTGGTACCTACACACAGGCAGGTGGTCATACTGCCAGCCAGGTGCCCAACAGCCTCCGGAGGACTGTGGCACCTGACATCTCTTTTGGGAACAGTGGGACATTCACACTGGCACTAGACTCCCAGTTGTAGGCACATCTCCCTTAGTCTCCCCCTCTGTCTTGTTGTCTACATAAAACTAAAACGATGTTTACTTTCTCTGTTCTTATTCCTGCCTCTTCCACTAGAATCCGCAGTATTTTACTGTCAGATTCAGGCCATACTTGTACAGTCTTGATCTTGGCTGAGGTACCTAGGCGTTATAACAAGACAAACAAGGAGCAGTGATACAGATAAAAATAACACCCAGGTAATAAGGCTGTGGAATAGTGAAATGAACAGCATTTTCAGCAAGCAATGGAAGAGGCAGAAGAATCACAACCCCTGAGAGAATGGAAGTTTTCTATCCTCTATTTTCCCCTCAGTTCTGCTCCAGGTACATTCTTTTTCCCCACTATGCCAGTTCAGCACTGTGCAATTTTTTCCTCCAAATAAAGTATGGAAACTCACGCAAGTATTGTTGTATGTATTGTATTGGTTTTTTTACCTGAAGACAAACAGCTTAGGTAGAATATCCAGGAAGAAAAAACAGAGGAGGGTGTTTGAACGGAGGGGAAATGTTCAGGGAATGGACAGAACAGTTTTGGGGTTTTTTAATTATTATCTATCAAGATAAGCACTTTAAGTAAAGTCTTCTGTGAGGAAGATGTTGCACAGGAATAATGTATGCAGGTAACAAACTACTCGGGGGATGCTAAAAGAATGGAAGCACTGTGCTACTGCACATTTAGAAACCAGCCCCTGCTCTTCTTTTTTTCTCAGAAAGTTCCATAATGCATTGGCCTTCGCCATAAATACAGTGACAGAACAGCTCAGTGATGGGTTTGTTCCATTTTGCTGCTTCCTGTGTCCCTGAGCAAAACAAGATGATATAGTTTTAAAATATTAATGAAGAAGTAAAGGGAGTAGTTGCCAGTGTATTACATTCAAAACAAAATACGAATGAGACAGTGAAAAGTGAAATCTACTTAAATAATAATAGAGACATATAATTATTCTATTTACTGAATAGCATGGATATGTCCCTTTCAGAATAAAACTCAGCATTGCAGAGATCACCTGTAAACAAAAATAAGGCATTTTGGCTGTAAGTAAATGCTTCAGTTTAATTCTAAATGCATTTTACTTTTAATACAACATAAAATGTGCTTCCGACTAGTATCCCCACCTGACAAATTTCCATGTTCAACTTTATTAGGCTCAAAGATCTGTGCAGATGGTTAATAGCCATGCTATTGACTGTGTCTATTATTTGCTGGTTCGCTGAACGTGCCTGATTTTTATTATGAACACACGCTGATCCTGCAGCTGAAGCTTTTATGGTTATGCCAACCAATTAAAACCTCATGCAGACAAAAAACTATTTTCTAACAAAAATCTTTATTTTCACTTTGCTTTCTTGCTTTTTTGGAAATGCATACCTAGGTTCCTATCTAACCCGGTACTGCTCATCACTGATAAATCTCCGCATAGCAAAAGTTCCTGTGAGAGTTGCTTTTAAGCTGACTTTCTGCTGTTTGGCCCCCATCTGAGCTACAGCTCCCGCCATGTCATAGACTGTGCCTGACCATGGCCACACCAACCTGGGCCCACCCATGGGACCACATTCCATCCTGGCTGCATCCCCATCCCCAGGGAGGTGCCTGATGCCCAAGGCTGGGGCTGCCCCAGTGTTCCCCCGCTGCCCTGGCTGCCAGGCCCTGCCATCATCCACCCAGGGAGCCCCCAACACTCCTGGCACAGGAGCCCATGGTGCCCTGGCAGTTCTCTGTAGTGCCTTTTCTTCTGTATTGTCCAAGAAATGGTGATTTGCATTCTTCTCCTTTTACAGGCGACTTATGAAAACATGCATCTGCTAACTACTTTAATGTGCTTTCAGATGCTTACATGGATGGTGACATAAAAGTTTAAACTTTTTATTTTCATATAATTTTTATTCCTCAAACATTATCACACCATTCATAATTACTATGTTTTACCTGCTGAATTCCTGTTTTACTTGCCAGCACACTGTTTTTCTTCAGACCTGCTAATTTATTTTTAAAACATTTGAAACTAGTTGTAATTAGTTTTTCTCCACCATGAAACGCAGCTTCCTGTGAAATATAGTCTCCCTTTTGATCTTTAACTGTTTGGAAGGGATTTTTAAACATTTTCCCTTTTACCCGTTGTTGAGGGGGAAAAAGCTTAGTATGACTGCCAGAATGAGGTAATCTTTGTTTGCAAATAAATTTAGTTCCTTGGTTTATTTTGGAAATAGATCAGCTGTCACAGATTCTAGAGGGTGGCATCACTGAGTTCAGTTTATTGAAGCAGAAATGACAGAATGTCGATTAGCTTTTCCATTACATGTTATGTGAACAAAAGCTACTGTGCAGGGCCAAAGTGAATTTATTTTAGTATCAGCTGTACAGATCCCTTTTTATCTGTTTACAAAGAAACAAAAAAAAAAAAAACCTTTTTCTCTATATATATATAAAAATTTTTCTTGTATTTCCCTGTCTATAAGGATCAGAATGACTAATATGCAGTACAAGCAACCTCAAACTGTAAACAGTAATGGTGAAACATCAAAAAATGACATAACAGATTCCCAAATCCTTGCCCATTGGCTTTTACCCCATTCTGCGTGTCTCCAGTCTGTGTCTGACAACTTAAAAAGTTGCAAACTGTCCAGTGTTTGTAGCAAGGCAGTGAAATGTGACTTCTACTGCTGAAATGCCTTCTGGGGGATACCACCACGATCTGAACCCTGGTATGCTCAGCACTTCAGTACAGGGTAGGTCTCTCCCTTAAATAATAGCAGGCAAGAAGGAAACACAAGAGTGAGTTTGCAATGGTGGGAACTGGAGCTCATCATACGTCATCGTGTCAAAACTCACATCAGATACCCATTAAAAGAGAATGGATATTTTTCTTGATAAACCAAACTACGAATGGCAACAAAATACGTATTTTGACGAAATATTTTACTGCTATTTATGTGGTGAAAGGAAAAAGGCATGCATCCAGGTTTGAGATGTTCATTCCCAGATGAAGAAGCATTGGTCTGGTTGTTTCTCACACCATAGGCAGTTCTTGACTGGTTTCTCTCCAAAGGCTCAGTCTCATTGTGGAAGTAAAAGTACAAGCCCCTGTGATTTGAAATAAAGAGCAGACCTTCCACTCTTGGTGCAGCAGCAGTTGTAAACTTCTCTGTGTGGTCTGAGCCACAGAAGGTGTCACAGCTATGATGAATCAGTGTAACTTACAGAATTACCTCATCTAGTAAGTGGTTTCTGTGACAAAAATGCAAACTGCCAGATTTGCTTCTGGACTGAGTTCTTTGCAGCTCTACCAGAAGAGACCTGTGGAAGTTATCTGTTATACAGCCGCTAAAGAAGAAATCAACTCCTACAGATACAAAAATTTGCTTCATAAGGGGTTCCAAAACATTGATGTGAGTTGATAGAAAAGCTGTAGATAGAATTTATAATTTCAAGGTTGCAGTTTGAGTGTGCTTTTCTGTGAAACAACCCCTTGTTCTCTTTATCTTGCTACCCACTAGCCCCCTCAGGAAGGAAAAAAAAAAAAACCCCCAACCAAACCAAACCCCTATCTCATGAGATTGCCCATGTGTATCAGGAGCCAAAATTTTGCTTCTTGTGATAAATTTTGTAAGAAAATATATAATCGTCACCACACATCACACTGGATTAGATGTTACATCACCGAAGAGGGTCTTCTAGTTCTTACAAAATCCACTGTGTTTGCCAGTTAAATAATCTCGTTTCAGAAAGACAGTTATATAAACCAGAAGAAGTGACATCTTTTATGCTGCTTAAAGGAGAAACAGTAAATACTCCATTCTTGCTGATCCCACAATCCTGCCAGATGACTACCTTATCAAACTGAGATGTTAGCTAAATCTGTTATTTTAGCTTGTTTTTATTTCATTTTCTTCCTCTAAAGACGCTTGCAGAAAATGTGAAATAATGCAAGAGCATGTCATCTGGTGTGGGAAAGGAAAAGGAAATGGTTGGTTTTGGTGCAAGCTCTTGAGTGTTTAATCAAGGTCTGTGGCCTGAAATCTATAACAAGGGAAATGTAGGATTTCCTGTGAATTGGTGATCAATTAGGTAGTGAATGATAGTTTTATGAAGGATCATTTGTTTATGGTACTGTGATACTTTGCAAGCAAGGTAGGACAGGTCAAGGACAGAAAAGGCAACCATGGACATGCCTACAGCACAGTAACACCCAAAGATGGTGTGTGGCATGAGTTACTGTCTTTGAACTTCTTTCATGCATGAACTCCCAACACGCTAAGTGCACAAAGGGTAGAGCACAGATCTGTTGGATACCTGCTTCCTTCACTGCACGCTTTTTGCTTTCACTCCAGAAAGGCATGCTGGGTTCTCACTAGCAGATATAGCTTCCTACTCAGAGTGTGCAAAGTCACTGCAAAGAGAAATTGGACAAAATATGCTAAAGAGCTGCAGAACTGGTGGCTCATTAACTGCCTCTCCCTGCTGAACTGTGCCTTGTCCAACCTGAACACGAACACTGAATTGAATAAAATCTCCTGCAGAGATGAAGGCATGTGTTAACTACATATGCGACCCTTTTAAAGCACAGCTGCAGGAAAATGGTAGACTGCATATGAGTCCTGCAACTGGTTTGAACACTCCCTGACTGCTAAAACTGCAAAGTGAAACATGCCTGAATGATACTGGTCGTTGTGGAGGCACTGGGACAGGAGTGGCTTCAGATCCAGTGGCAGACAATTTAGTGAAAACTTCAGGTGTGCTCATTTGAAACCTGTGTCCTTTGGACACAAACTATCGTTGCATTGCTCTGAGATTCACACAAGAGCTTGCAGGTATGCCATAGGACCTATAAGGAACCCATGCCCTTCTGGGGCAGCATCTGGAGGTCTATAGATCAAGCAAGATACCAAAGGGCATTCAAAATGGTACCAAATACCTGTGTGCATGCAGCTGATTAAAACCTGAATCAGACACCTAGAGAAACATGAGTTGGGAAAATCAGACCGCACTTAAGTACATCTCAACCCCTCACTGTTTCTCTAGACTTCATGAGAACTAAAGTGTTACCACTCCCACTTCTGTTTTGGCACAGTTCCTTTTCTCTCTGTCATTTGGGGTGGTGATGGTAGAGAAAGAGATACGTGGGCAATGCTAAACTGGATGAACAGTTCCTGGATACAACTTTAAAATGTTCCTAGATTAAGCCTATTGCTGATCATGAATCTACAGTTAGTGAACTTGACCCTGTTCTCCTGCTAACAAAGAGTTCTTTCTGGTACAATTGCTTGAAACAGCAAGCAATTTCTTTCTTTTTTACATTTGATTACTAATTTCTTACCAGAACAATAAAAACCAAGTCATTCTCTCCCAGTCCTCATATTATAATTTCATTTCTGTTGCCAAAGCATGCCTGGCTTCTGCTTTGTACAGTTGATGTGCAGCTGTGGTAGGAAGCCACAAATAGCAGCACAGTGTCTTCAAGAGCTGTGCTGCCAAGGGTAAAAGGGCCCTGCAGGGCAGCTATTCTGAGGGAGCCATCCTAACTGTTTGGAAAGTAGCAAATCATGTTGTGATAAGAAAAGTGCAGAATTAACTAGAGAAGTGCTCCTTTTCCAACTTTTCCCACTGCAGGAAAGAAAGTGGCTTTTGGCCAACATACACAAAAGAAATTGGTACTCTTTCTTGCTAGTTTGAAATGCAGCCATGGGCTGCTCTAGCTGAGTTATATATTTATGGAGGCATGAGGCAGTATGAAAGTATTGTACCACATATTGCTCTTTATTTTTTTTATGTGCCGTAATAGATGGGCATACTTACAAAGCAATCAACCTGTAGGATGTCTTAAAATTAACTAATAGGGGTTTTTTTTTTACCATTTACTTTAACTAACAGGGGTTCCCCCCCCCCCCCCCATCATTTACCTTAAGGACATGGCATGTGTTTAACTGAAGAACCTTATACACTCAAGAAAAGAAGGGAAGCATCCTCAAGCTGTGCATACTAGAAACTAATTGCTATTCCTTACTGAATTAGGATCCATGAATATGCATGGTAGATGTGTCTGTCTTCAGGTGAAATAGGGCAACCTTTATAAGGCTTACATGACTGGCTGTGAGCTTTTCAAATTCTGCACACCCCAGAGCCTCCTGTTTCTTTCTAGCCAAGTGCTTGAAGCACAGCACTACTTGAAAGATAAGCCTGGATGTTTAATTAAAATATGAAAAGTGTTTGAGCGCATTACCTTAAATTTGAGCCCTGCTTTCATCTAAGAGATGCTTCTCCTGACAGCATCCTCTCTTTCGAAATTGGTCTATCCTTGTTTATTCGTAATAAGCATTCCCAGCTCTCTCTTGATAATATTCCAATGAGTGTGGAGTGAGTTGGATGATTGATTACCTGAGTGATTGCCTGATGAAATCCATCCACGGGTCCTGAAGGAGCTGGCGAATGAAGTTGCTAAACCACTGTCCATCATATTCGAAAAATCCTGGCAGTCAGGTGAAGTTCCCGATGACTGGAAGAAGGGTAATATAACCCCCATTTTCAAGAAGGGGAAGGTGGAAGACCCGGGGAACTACAGACCAGTCAGTCTCACCTCTGTGCCTGGCAAAATCTTGGAACAGTTTCTCCTGGAAAACATGCTAAGGCACATGAAAAACAATGAGGTGGTTGGTGACAGCCAACATGGCTTCACTAAGGGGAAATCCTGCCTGACCAATTTGGTGGCCTTCTATGATGGAGCCACGGAACTGATGGACAGCGGCAGAGCAGTTGATGTCATCTACCTGGACTTGTGCAAGGCATTCGACACTGTCCCACATGACATCCTTGTCTCTAAATTGGAGAGACATCAATTTGATAGATGGACCACTCGGTGGATAAAAAACGGGCTCGATGGCCGCACGCAAAGAGTTGTGGTAAATGGCTCGATGTCCAGTTGGAAACCTGTAACGAGTGGTGTCCCTCAGGGATCGGTGTTGGGACCGGTCCTGTTCAACATCTTTGTCGGCGACATGGACAGTGGGATTGAGTGCACCCTTAGCAAGTTTGCCGACGACACCAAGCTGTGTGGTTCGGTTGATACGCTGGAGGGAAGGGATGCCATCCAGAGGGACCTTGACACGCTTGTGAGGTGGGCCGATGCCAACCTTATGAAGTTTAACCAAGCCAAGTGCAAGGTCCTACACCTGGGTCGGGGCAACCCCAGGCACTGCTACAGGTTGGGTGGAGAAGAGATTCAGAGCAGCCCTGCAGAAAAGGACTTGGGGGTGTTGGTTGACGAGAAGCTTAACATGAGCCAGCAGTGTGCGCTTGCAGCCCAGAAAGCCAACCGTATCCTGGGCTGCATCAAAAGAAGCGTGACCAGCAGGTCGAAGGAGGTGATCCTGCCCCTCTACTCTGCTCTTGTGAGACCCCACTTGGAGTACTGCATACAGTTCTGGTGTCCTCAACATAAAAAGGACATGGAGCTGTTGGAGCGAGTCCAGAGGAGGGCCACGAGGATGATAAAAGGGCTGGAGCACCTCCCGTATGAAGACAGGCTGAGAGAGTTGGGGCTGTTCAGCCTGGAGAAGAGAAGGCTGCGTGGTGACCTCATAGCAGCCTTCCAGTATCTGAAGGGGGTCTACAAGGATGCTGGGGAGGGACTCTTCCTTGGGGACTGTAGTGGTAGGACAAGGGGTAATGGGTTCAAACTTAAACAGAGGAAGTGTAGATTAGATATAAGGAAGAAGTTCTTTACAGTGAGGGTGGTGAAGCACTGGAATGGGTTGCCCAGGGAGGTTGTGAATGCTCCATCCCTGGCAGTGTTCAAGGCCAGGTTGGACAGAGCCTTGGACCACATGGTTTAGTGCGAGGTGTCCCTGCCCATGGCAGGGGGGTTGGAACTAGATGATCTTAAGGTCCTTTCCAACCCTTACGATTCTATGATTCTATGATTCTATGATTTGGTCCAGAGTAAATCATAATATCCAGTGATTTTTACCTTTTTATGTCTGGGTCACGTTCACCTGAATCACCGGGAAAATGAGTTTTAGCATCTTTAATAAAAAGTTTCCCTTGGGACATATACCCAATTTGCAATACAACAGCTGATACAGATACAAGAAGTTGCCAGCTAACCTCAATCAGCACTTTAAAGCTGGAGATCCTGGGAACAAAGTTCAATAGTACAAATAATTCATCTTTCTGCATATTTCTGTACTTTATCTTCTCTTTCCCATAAACATTCCCATAGTAATATGTAACTTTGATACCAAAGAACATGGAGCATACATTATTATCCAACTGCATGCCATTATTGACTATCTATCAAATTTAATATTGTGTTATGAATAAACATGAAACTGCAGCATAAAAGTCTCTAGGGGATTCCAGGGCAAGTACATGAACAGAAGCCTGTGGTAACTTCACATATTCATAAGATCATAAGTTTCAACAAGATAGAGAAGATCAAGGTCTAAATGCTGAAATGCCCTGCCTCTGGCAATGGTCTGTCTTTCAAATAAAGTGGCTTATTTCCACACTGAATCAAGCCTATCTGAAATATATGTTCAAATGCTAGTCATATGGGAGATCTGTTTGTGCACTAAAGCACTGGATTTGCTTTCCTAAATCATTCTAATACAAGTTTCTTGTTCTTCTTGCTCTCAACCACACTCCTTTTATCTCATCTTTGATACTTAGGAGAAAAGGTAATCCAAACAATGAGATTCCTTTAGCTAAGTGTTTCCACATGATTTCCCTCTATTTATTTATTTTTCATTAATACACTGGCTTCATAATAGGACACGAAAAATTCTAGTGACATAGAGTTTAATTACCATACCTTTTCTCAAGGGATCTTCGTTGTAATCTGTATCACTACTATTATTGCCTTAACTAATAACTAAAAGAGGTCATGTTCTAGGTTAATAGCCTGCAGCTGCAATGTAGAGAAATCTGCAGTACTAAATACTGCTATCTAAACAAAGTAGATATAGCTAATAGTGCCATCCAATGATGGCGAGTATTTGCACGCGAATGTTGACATTAATCTCAAGTGCCAGTTCATTTCACTCTACTTGACTTTATTGTATTTGCACCTATACTGAAAAACAAATCAGGCCTGGAAACAGCATGTTGATCAAATAACTCTTTCAAGCTGAGGAATTTCTGAAGGTGTCCAACTGGAGAGAAGGGTGTCCAAACCAATGAATTATAGGTGGTCTCAGTCATCTTGACAGTCTTCGCTTTAGATACTTTTACACTCACTGTCAAATAGACTTTGTGAAGATTTATTCATCTGTCTGTTCAATGGGAAATAAATCGCAAATCCCACTTTGACTTCAATAATACTTTCAAATTTTTAACAAGGGCACTGACAGTGTTCTGCTGCACTCAGTATTTGTAGAGGACAGCATAGTCGGTCTGCATTCCCTTTCCTGTCAAAACTAATAGTCAACTGTCTGTATATGTCTGCTCCACTACCAGGAGGGAGCTTATAGCAAGAACTTCAGGGAATAAAAGAATTGTCCTCCTATATCTAACATACTCATCTTGCTCAGTCAAATCAGTTCTGACACTCTCTTGCTTGTGCCTTCACAATTCATTATTATACACATAAATGGAGTCTTTGTTGTATAAACTGTACAGCATGGCCACACTAATATAAATGATAAAGCTACTAATGTCTTTTGCATTTTCATTTTACACATGAGAAATGGATGTAGGAAAGTGCAAGAAACTGGAAATTTCAAAATAAAACATCTGTGCCCATTAGTTATCCTTTAAGGTGGTGGTTGTTGGGGTTTTTTGGCGGCTTGGGGTTTTTTTAATTTAGTTATAAGAATTATTGGCTTTTTGGGTTTTTCTGGTTTTGCATCTTTGTATGCTTTAATGTTTTCTGAGGAAGAACTGCTACCTTTTCTTTGTTTATAGAGGTATTTCACAATCCACAATTCCAGCCATTCTACCTAATGGTGCATTCTGAAACTTACAGAAATGAAAACGCAAGACTGTTGGAAAGGTGCTGGAGAATGGCACTGAATTAGGAAAGAATGAGATAAGAATGTAAAAAATGGGAGCTATGTTGGCTGTGGAGAGGGAGCGAAATATGCTTCGCACAGAGGTCCTAAACGAGACCTGACAGTCAGATATCCCACAGTTCTGGATGTCAGCTTTGATGATGACCCCTATGCAAGCATGAGACCCCTGTTATTACAAGCCTCTCTGCAAGTGCCTAGCTGAGACGAACAAACTTTACAGCTCACTGCTTCCCCACTCCCTTTCTCACCTATGGCATGTGTGGCCTGGTCAGAGGCTGGAACTACCTCTGGCTCTGTAGGAGAGAGAACTCCACCAGCAGCTGGTGGGCAGACATAGACCTTACACACTGCAGAGTTCTCACTCCATAGCAAGAGAAACAAGCATGAAATGAAAAGAAGAAGGGCACTGCACTGCTGATGCTCCCTGTCTTCTCTTTTTGCTATGTTTTACAGGTTTTGTTATGTAAAAAGCACAACTCATTACTGTTTGCAGACAGCTGATTTGTCTGTCTTGTTTTTTCACTTTCCTTCCAGAACTTATACAATGCACACAAAACTGCTTGCCTTCCACCAACAATTATATCAAAAATTCCCCAAAAATTATAAAATTACCATTTTGGCTGATATCGGAAAAGAGCAAATACTACAAGAGCTGGTTTTGTGGCATACTGTATAATCAAGCAAGCACAGAGACTAACATAATGTATGTGATTTTATTCAAGTAGATATTAGCATTTTCATTGTCCAAGAAGTTCAGAAATGCAGCAAAGAGAATAAGATATCAAGGGTATCATTTTCCTGGGCAAAGGACGTACAATTGCAGTGGATTATTCATTAAAATCATTGTACCTGGCACAGAAATGAACACATATGGCATTGCAAATTTCCCTTGCCCCCAGATCCTAGTGTAATGTTATTTATATGAGTACTTTCTGGTTGTACAAATTAGTCTGTCAATTTCCAGAACTTTCACCATATGGGAAGAGTCACTTATAACTTTACAGATGTTGCACAGAGCACAGACGGCCACACACACAAATATAGTGCTTTGTAACATTTACATCCCAGGTACTTCGGAAACACCACTATCTTGCCTTTAACCTTCAAAATGTGCACTCTGCTATCACTGTGCAGCTATTAAGAGCATAATTAAATTTTCTATCTGTCTTACAGTGCTACAATAAAATTTCAAACTTGGTGATAGCAGAAAATAGGAACACAATACAAAGTTTTACTTCTTAGCTTTTATCCCACAAAATAGTCACAATACTTACATCCCATTGCAACAAGGAAACATCGCAGTTTATCTAAGAATGTAGGTGCCTCATCTCTTCATCATCTGGTGCATTCCCTTTACCAGTAAATCTTAAAGGAGAACTGATGAACCTACCTCTACAAGATCTCAGCAGTGTATTCTCACTCCCATTCAAAGGCTCAAAGGGCGTTGAATGTCCTGTCTTGCTCACAGTGGAGTTCTCTCAATGGCAGCTGTTATCAGCCTGTTTGCTGTGCCCCACCCTATGAGTAATTGAACCTCGTTGTAGTCTCATGGGCCTCCACCATCACCAGACAGCTGATTTACTTACTACTGCTAATTAGCTTTGTTGGCTGAGTGGTCAGTGTCAAGGCAAGTATAGCAGCACCTTTGTGTAGGAGGATACATACCAAACTGGCTGACAAAATTTCAGCGCTGTTAAAAATTACTTTTGACAATTTATGAAATATGAGTGGCATTTCAGATAATGGGAAGAGTAAACATGTAAACATGTGAGCTTTAAAAAGAAAAGGAGAAAATGCGGACAGTCAGCAAAGCCTCTGTTTCTAGAAACAAATACTGGAGCAAGTAACTAGACAGACTTCTTGAAGGATAACAAAGAGAAAGTAAAAAACAATGTTACTTTTTTTTTGTGAGAGTAGATTATATCAGAATAAAATAATCCACTTTCATTCTATGGTGGCTAACAGACACTGCAGGCAACGGAAAAGCAATTACTGCTGTATTTCTTAACTTCAGAAAGGCTTTTCATGCTGTCGTTCATTACATTCTCCTCAGCAAATGAGAAAACATGATGTAGATGAGTCTAGAAGAGAACAGACACAACCCACATTGGAAAAGTCATTCTCAGAGGCAGAGTGGCTATTGAGGGGCTCAGTCAATGCTGAAGTTTGTACTGAGTGGGTTCCATGAGGGCCGAGTGATATTCAGGTGATATTCTGCAGCAAATTGATTCCTTGAGAAATCTTTCCTGGTAAGGGTGAAGATACTAAATGCTTCTCAAGAGAGTGGCATTTGCATTAACAGAGCTTTTAAATAATAAACTAGTGGGGGAAAAAAAAGTATGTTAAAAAACCACAGGTAAGAAGCTGAGTATCGTAACCTCTCTTAACATCCATTTTAACTGGTTGGTTTGGTATTCAGAGACCTGGGCAACTACATCTCAGATCCTCTTAAAGGGTTCATTTACTTTAATGCTCTGACTCTAACCATAAGAAACTAGGCAAATATAAGCTAAAGCATAGTGTCTGTATATGCCTCTGTTGCAGTTTCCCAATTTCTGTTGGCTGCTTAAGGCCTGTCTAAGGGTTTCTCAGGCTGGAGGTTACATCTAGAGCTGATAGCTTCTAATGCATTCATGGATTTTTCAAGCTTCTTGTCAACCTGCTTGTAGTTTTGCCCTGACACCATGCAGAATTATTGACATCCTCAGTGAGGTCATGTGTGGAAAAGTATTTCCTTTTGTTTAATTTTAAACCTGCTACCTGATACTTTCACTGAAGTCATTTAAACGTTACCACACACTGTAATAGAGGTATGACTACTTCAGGCAGAGGTGCTGGACTTACTGCTACTTACCCAACTGGCAAGGAGAGAACATCTTTTGTGTTATGTGTGTTCAACCTTTCAAGAAACATTAGTGAACACCTCATGGCAAATGACATAGTGTCAGCTAAAATTGTCCCTAATTTTTCAACCTCATTCTTCGCATTTCTTACTCGTGTCTTTCCCTGTGTACAACATAGGTAGTTCCCCTGTTGAGTACAGCAGCTCACGTAATGGAGTCACAAGTAGCAAGGAGGATCAATTGTTCATTTTATTTTCCGTGGTAGAAATTAGAGAATATCAAATGAAAGTAGTGGCTAACAGTTTCAGAGCAAACAAAAGGCAGTGGTTCTTCACACCAAGTACTTACACTGGCTGTGAAACTCCTTCCTGTAGGATTTTGCAGATGCTAAAACTTTTTCGCTAGTTTAAGAGGGGATAAGTCTAATTCATGGAGCAGAAATCCCTTGAGGATAACTAAATACACAGGAGCCACGTTTGATTTTAGGAGTCCCTGACTCTAAAATGGAGGCTGAAAGCAATACTAAGAAGTATCATATAAGCTTGTCCAGTTCTTACACCCTTTGCAAAGCATCTATATTTGATAGTTAGCAGAGAGGCTACTGGGCTAGATGGACCTTCAGTCTGACCCCTTATGGCTATTTCTGTTCCTGCAAATTGGTGCAAAAGTGAAGTATCGAGTAGCATGAAAACAAATCTACTGCTGGATTTGTCTAAAGACAATGTCTAATAATGCATTACATATTATTTTCTGTAACAGCTTTGCTGTTATAGTGATGAGGCATTGAGTCCTGCCCCCACAAATCCCAGCCATGACCACTGATAGACATAGTGGTTGTTTCTGTGCCTAAGGGGGCAGATGCGCTCCACAGTGCACGTCACAGTCTTGGTGCAGCACTTGTTCAGCTCGAGAGGTTTGCTGGTGTGTGCTGCACCTGCCTTCCTTGCCTGTGCTCCTGGGTCTTTGCAAAGGAAGTCATATGTGCAGGAGGGTAAGGGTATTACCCATGGCTCATCCTGATATGGAATTGGGCTACTCCTGAGAAGTCCACCTTGTATATCAGCTTGACATTGTCAGTATCAGGCTTCATGAGGGGATGTAACCACTGCTTGCCGAAGATGACAATGTGGTCTATCTGGTCAGATGCCTTCCATCAGTTAGAATGTGCAGGTATCTTGCAGTGTAGACCTATCCATAGTTTTTGCTTGCCTCAAATAGGCTTTCCACACCTATAAGGGTGTTAATATTTCTCTTTGCATTTATTGTCTCTTTGGCTTCACTGTACACCTAGATTAAATGTAATCAATATGTCGCGCAATTACACAAACACTTCTGTGCATCCCCTGAAATATACGGTCTTGCAATGCTAAGCTGGTGTATGAAACAGTGACTGTGCTGCTGCATGTTACCATTCTTGCAAATAATTTAAGCAGAGATGTACAGTGGACTTTGGGCCAAGCCTTAGCCCAGTGTTTTGGTCCTGTGCCAATCTATGTGAGGCAGCCATTCACATCAGTAAGGCTTTGCCAGAGGCCGATACCAATCAATGCACTTTCACAAACTTGGAATTATGACTGTAGATGGCAAATGCAGGACTGTTCTTGTTTATATTTGCCGTAGCTTTTAGCTGCAGTACTAACAAACCACCATCACAATCACAACCACAATCAAACTTTTACATTCCAAAAATTCCTTCCTGCTTATAAGAATACAGTGTTATAATAACCATAACAACATTCAGTAACGCATAAATAATCTTTATTTCCTTTTGAGAAGCCAAATTTCGCCACTCTTTCAATGAGTAGCTGCTTCTCTAAGAATGGTCCTCTTTGGTTTCATTTTCATGTTTTTGTTTGGTAATACTGACAGAAAATATATGACTCAACAGGCATAGGAATATCAGAACCTGGACCACTATAATTGGTAAGAAACCTAAGCTCATTAAGAAAAAAAACCTCAAGATTTGGTATCAAGATAGAATTTCTCTAATGCTGATATACACTGAAAATCTAAATGTGACTGACATTAAGAAAAATTGCAGCTTTCATTGTTCCCACACACTTAGACATTGTGGAAGGGTCCCTTATAAGTAGGATTGCTTTTCCTGCACACATGTAACATGATTGCTAGGAGTGCTGTAGATCCTGCCCTGTCAGATGGACACCTAGCTCTTAGACATTACACCACTGGGTTTCACAGTATTATATATTTCAGCCTAGTGGCCTGAAGTCATTAAAAAGACATTACATTAATTGTTTTGGATCAGCTCTCCTTGTTAACTGTCATTTGACTAAACCAGTACTATCCATGTAAGAGTTTGCAGAATCTGCTTTACACAGCTCCTGCAGTACTAACCCTTTGAGAACTGCTGTTGTCAAATGCTGTTCCCAGACAACATGGAATAATTCAGTGAGAAATGATGGATGAAAGCCAGATGACATAAACATAAAATATCGATTAATTTTTATTCCAGTCTTTGAACCATGTGTTAACTGCAAAAAGATGTGTAAGGCTGGTGAAAATGTGGAAAATGCAGTCTGCTGGGCTATTCTCTGCACTGATAAAATCTGTGTAGAACTAAGACATGTGTCTTCATTTAATCTTATAATTGCCAGAGGCAATTCATAGGCCCTCTCCAATTCCCTTCACTTCTCTCCCAAAATTCATAGGCTGCAAAACCTGGCATGTTTTCTGTTCTGCCAGTTAGAGAGAGACTTGCAGAACCTTCATGTTGTGACTAGCAATATCATCTCATGTTATACCAAAGGTACAATGTTCTTCAATGCCAGAAGAATGTTGTACTGTCAAATTACATTTTAATTGAAATATCCGTCATGGTATGTCAAAGTTCGAAGATGAGCTCTTCCCATTTGGCAGATTTATATCAAGAGAGTTAGATACAAAACTGCCGTTCTGACCTGACAGCCTTTTACACAGGTAGCAAGGACTAGGGTAAGCTTGGTCTCTACTCTGCACTTGTAGCTCTTTCACCAGGGAAGTTCTCTCCCACTTGTAGCAAGACTGATAACTAGTATGGAAATGGAAATCAAATGCTTTTACCAGACATTTAAGCCTAACATGAGCAGAATAAGGTGCAAAGCAGTGAAAGTCTGCAGCAAAATTTCCTTTTATATTCCTGCTAAAATTTAAAAATGTCATTTTCACCTCTCATTTTACTCCTCTTTATCATCCCACTGAAACAGGTCTTCTCACATGTTTGCAGAACCTTGTTAATGAGACCTCTATATCACTGACCCTTTGAAATTTGTTGTTAAATATGGTTTCAAATCAGCATGAGGGGTCTGCCTGTGCAACACTGGGGTTTTTTTAATAAAAAGAAAATCTTGTGTTTCCCTCATCATGTCTTCAAGGTCTACAAGCTGCTGTCACCTCCTCCTTCAAGTACTGCTTCTACAACATGACCCACAAGTCTTTTCTTTCGATGGCATTTGTGGCTCCTTTTATTACACTCCCATAATCAATATAGTGAAGAAGCGGCAAGTATAAAGGAAGTGAGCCCCAGAACATCACTCAAGCATTAAGATAGTGCTGTTTGGGAGGTTGTAGACAAGTGGTGTCTGATCTCACTGAATTGCCTGCATGAGAGAATATGGTTTAGCAATAGGCTTGTGGGCAGGCTCTATCCAGTTCTTTTTATCTTTTCAGCTGCTGTCAGTTATTATAATCTCTCCTAGGTTCCTACCCTTTTCATTCTCACTCCAAGAGCCAGGTCACTTAGCGTCTTGAACACACGGACATTCATGCAGTCCTAGACCTCTTCCTCCCTCCCATTCTGCTGCCATTGATAGGCCCTCAAGCAGCAGTCACCTGCTCAAAGAAGATGGCAACCAAGGGGCCATTTTGGCATCCCAGCTAGGTCAGTCTGGCCTGTGATCCCCATAGAATCACAGAAGGCTGAGGTTGGAAAGTATCTGTGGAGGTCATCTGGTCCACCCCCGCTGTTCAAGCAGGGCCACCTAGAGCTGGCTGCCCAGGACTGTGTCCAGATGGCTGTTGAGTATCCCCAAGGATGGAGACTCCACAACCGCTCTGGACTGCCTGTACTGGTACTTGGTCACCCTCACAGTGAAACAGTGTTTCCTGATGTTCAGAGGGAACCTCCTGTGTTTCAGTTTGTGCCCATTGCCTCTGGTTCTGTCACTGGGCACCACTGAAAACAGCCTGGCTGTGTCCTCTTTGCACCTTCCCTTCAGGTACTTATATACATTAATAAAATGTCACCTAAGCCTGTTCTTTTCCAGGCAGTCCCACCTCTCAGGTTTTCCTCACAGGAGAGATGGTCCAGTCCCTTCATCATCTTCATGGTCCTTCATTAGATTCTCTCAGTGTGTGTATATACCTCTTGTATGAGGAGCTCAGACCTGGAGACAGCATTCCAGGTGCACTTCTCCTTGTTGAAACTCATGAGGTTCCTGTCAGCCCATTTCTCCAAGCCTGCCCAGGTCTCTCTTGATGGCAGCACAACCCTCTGGTGTGTCAGCCGCTCCTCCCAGTTGCGCATCATCAGAAAACTTGCTAAGGTTACACTCTGAGAGTGTGCTCTCATGGGTACTCCTCATCTTATCCAGAGGAGATAAAAGAAGATGAAAGATTATCAAAGTCCTTGAAACTGTGAATCCTGGCTTACATGCAATTTTGCAGCTGCTTTGATCAGTAGTTCTATTACAGCTCAGTAGATCCTGACCATGTTCTCTCAAATGGAGAAAGAAATTGGGCCCTTTTTTACTATACTCCTTTTTTCATCCAGTTTCTTTAAAATACATTAAAAGATTTTTACTTACAAAAATACAAGCAGGAACATATATATGTAACTATATAAACATGCTTTCTGAGACATGCAAAAGTAGCTTCTAGAAGCTTCAAAGAAAATATTAGGGCCTCTACTAAATCTCTGCAATTTCAGTACGTATGAGATTACAGGAATAACTGTAGTGATGGTAAAATTAGTAGACCATATCATTATTGCTGTGTATTTCTGTCACCCTGCTTAATTCAGTCTAAGAGTAACACAAATACTTGTGCTAAGCCCAGCTATAGGGACAGATGCCTAATATTTTCTCTCAGAACAATGCTTTGGACAGGGGCTGCGTGTTCCAGAAATGAAAATCAATATTATTAATTTAAGTTCTGTAACTCTCTCTGCTACCTGGCTTTAAATTGCCACAATTTACTGAGGAAATAAAAGCAGATGTGTCTTCCTCAACTTTTCTTCCAACTTTTCCTCATCCAAAGGGAGAAAGAGAGTCATCATAATCAGTTTACCCACATCCCCAGACGTGGCATCATCCTGCCAGGAAACAAACAATTTCACATGAATTATGAGTGATCCTATAGTTCAGATAATAAAATCTCAAGTACTTTAAGGCAACTACTCCAATAGCAATAGGAAGAAGAAGGAAGCAGTATGATGAATAAATCTATCTGAATGCAACTCTGATGGAGACGGTTACTCATAACCATTTTGAAAGGTAGCTTTTTCGTTCTTAGCAATGGGACTGCTTACAAAGGGAAACCATTTGCTTACATAGGGAAACCATTTGCTTTAAGGGGAATGAGATTAAATTAATATCTGGTTTGTAGGCTATTAATTATAAATAATTTTCTCAGCTCAAACCATGTTTTTTACTAGTGCTTCTTGTTAAATCTATTAGACTATTGAGATGATAAGTACAGCACAGAGAGGAAGCAATATGTCTGGTTTTGTTTGTAAAATAAATGCTTTCCAAAGCTCTGCATGTGAATCCTGGAAAAGAATGGTTTTGATTTTCCCTTGAGAAATGGACTGAAGCATTTTTGTCAATAGGCGTCCTTTTCAGATAGAAACCTAATTCATTTTGGCCCTGCTGAATGGTTTCAGAGCCATGCACCCTGGCAGCAATAATACTGTCAGCTTTACGCTCATATTAAATTCACACTTGAGGAGCTGTAGGTGATGAATTTCAGATTGCTCTAACCCTTGTTGCTGTTTTCAGATTTTGAGTAAACCAAAGCAAAAGCTGCTTCCGAAAGAAGTTTATAAAGAGTCTGTCATTTAGAGTCTGTCGATAAGGGTCTGAGCCTTGGGGTCATACAGTAAAACATTAAGAAAAAAAAAATATATATATGCATTGTATCAATTAACCTACAGGTAGAACAATGGCCTTCCTTAGGGCCAGCTTAAATCAGATATTTTAACCTTCTCTCTTCCTTTTCTTTCAGGTGTGTATATGCACTACATTACATATATAGTTCTGAAATCCTCAAAGAGAACTTACTTATGTTAGGGTCAATTAAATAAACCAAGGAGGGATCTGGTAATCCAGTCCAGGACAACTAAGTTATTGAAGTAAACTTCAGTTTTAATCTGAAACTTTAGAAAAACAGTATCTTTCTCCAGCCTGGTATACATTGATCTCAGTGAGGGGTGGGAAGGAGGCAATTTCTGCACCCTGCATGTTTATACAAAGTCTTGAACATTTAAGCAAGAAGGTGTGCCTATTCAGGATGCAAGCATGACTGCTCAGCAATGTGCTTCTTTTCCCTTCTCGATAAAAGCCACAAACTCTCCCAAACCTTTACAATGTCTGTTCAGCTGATCTGTCCACCAGAGATTTCTTTAGAACTGAACATTGCAATTTACTGCTGGGGAATGAATGTCCCAGCCTTGCCTCACCATAGGAACATAGCTGAACCTCAAGCAGGTTCTACCTAGAGGTTTTACTTTCCTCCTTAGGCCTCCTTCTCTTCTTAGAGCTATGCCCTGTTCCTGATTTACAGGAGCTAGCATTTTAGGCAGAGTACACCTTAAAGTCATTATGATGAATGGTAAAAGACTATTAGTAAGCTTCAGATTGCCAATTCAGCCTAAATTAAAGAATCTTACAATATTCACTATTTAATATGGCTTGTTCAAGAGAAGATAACTATGACAACATCGTTGTGGAACGATCATGGGGAGAATTACAATTTGTTTCAGTTTTGAGGAAATTAGACTCAGTGGGGGAAGAAAAAAAATCCTCAGCCGTAAGAACCAGCTGTAGCACTAAAACACAGACAATAAAATTAATTCTCAATTTAAAAAAAAAAATAAATAAATCTTAAGTATGTGGAGAGATGTTTCCTTGTAGTTTTTGGAGGGAAAGCTGTAAATCTGTTAAGCCTGGTCTTTATTTGCCATCAAATTCTGATTGGACATCAGAAAGTCCTCTGAAACGATCCCCTTTGAACCTTGAAAAAAGCAGAGTGGATGCTTCATATCAGCTTTGCCTTTTCTTTTACAGTACTCAGCTCAAGCTATGATGCTACCTCACAAATCTAGCCACCAGAAACACAAACTGTTTCTACTCATTTTAGTCCTAACATGATAAAACCTGGCTCCTCACCAGGGTGTCAGAAATACCTGGAATTACTTTTTGGAAAGCACAATGTTTAGTTGTATTACACATTAAAATGGAGAACACTGCAACTAACTCAACAGAAAGTAGAAAGAGAGGCAGAGAGAAGACTTTCCTGAAAGCACCAGATTCAGGTAACCCCGCCGCAAGCTAACCTCAAGCACCAAAGAAAACTGAAGCACACTCGATTGCCAAAACCTATGTCTTAAACCTGACAGCAGGTTCTGTATACACCATAGATGTAAAGATTCTGCAAAGAGAGTAGATGTTTCCTAATGTTTCACAGGCAACCGGTGAGGGAAGGTCAGAACCAGGCCACATGCAAATGCTGCACTTGCCAGTCTAATAGAAGTTTTTCCTATGCCCAAGAAGAGAAATGTTGCAAGGGAAAAGAAATCACAAAAGAAACAAACAAACAAAAAAAAGAAAATGTTCCTGTACACTGAGATGGCCCTAAGCAGCACCACATGTAGGGAACCCGCTGATGAAGTTTCACACTTGAGTGCTCAGGTTTGTCACCAGTATTTGTAGCACCTAAAAGCAGTGACCTATAGGTACCCTGGGCTAAACTGGTAAAATGCAGCACTCTGGGATTAACCATTACTGCTGCACAGTAATAAGGGACACAAAACCACTGCATCACAGTTCCTGCTGAGTGTTTTACAACACAGTCACTCATTCCCTCTCCTCAGCCTGACTAGAGACAGAAATGGAGCAGCATCAGGACAATACTAACTCAATAGTTGGCTCTCGTTTTGTGGTTTTCTCCCTCTCCACATTTTAGCAGTATGTGGCTGTTTCTATTATTTCCTGATATGAATCCTCTTTGTGTGTAGAGGTGTTACTAATGGCTAATTGTATTCATGAAATTGTAGCAGGGAATGCATTTCAGCATGAAATACACTGTATATCCTGCATTTATTCTTAATCAGGAAGCTCAGCTTCTAAGGAAGTGTGCTGATACATCTCCTTTATTTTTATGTCTGGCAGCTTAAAAAGAAAAAGATTGGCAAGACCTCAGTCATCACTAGACTGAGATTTTAACTCCTTCAAGCCTTGCATTAAGGAAAGATGAATCAGTCTGAGTAAGAAATGTGTCCTTCACATACGGAAAAACCTGGTAGCCCTCTGAGGGTGGAATTTCCCAGCAACATTATTCCTGATTTCAGATGCAAGCAGGAATTTGAAAATGCAGACACCACCAACCTACCCAAACCTGAAGGGCTGTATCGTAAGATTTCTTAATCTGCCAGCTAGACTTGCTGATCATGAGAACTTCAGTTGTAACACTGAAGTTGATACATGTCTCTGCATCTCTTGTGGCTTATGCATTCCTAGAGAGATGTACATGAACTGAGGAAATCTATTTAGCACCCTTTTCAAGTCAGGACTTGTGAATCTTTGAAAAGGTACTCAAAGCCCCAAAAAGCCAAAAAGCCACTGAATCTTAGCAATTTCGCTGGAGCTGTGCCATCATCTACCAGACTGGATGCCACAGTTGAGAGAAGCAGTTAACACTGTCTGTTGCACTTTCTGTAGCACGTCACTGTTATTGTTAGATTAGAAAATTATTTTTCTTAATGAAACGGATATCAGAGTAACTCAATAATAGGGATCTAATACAGATTCTTCTGAAGTCATGGGGAAATCTGCTATTGATTTCTGTGAATTCACATCAGTCCCTTAGTTAGGAAAGAGTTAGAGAAAGCAAAAACTGAGGTTTTCCTTGGTGTGGTGCAATGGTAGACCTGCCACAGGCTGCATGCACTAACTTTTTTTATTCCTCTTTTTTGATTAAAATATTAAAAGAATTTTTGATTTACAGAATTTTCATCTTAGAGCATAATTTTCCCACCACAATTCATAAAAGAGTCTGGCAATACCTGCAATATTTGCTTGAAACTTGTTTTGATTTTTTATGGGTATAAGCTGGCAAAATTATGATCAACAATATGTCATATTCTGACAGGGGCACAAACTGGATTTGAACAACCCTTAAAATGTGTCTTTTAGCCCATTAAATTAGTCCAGTTCATTAATATTTATTTGCACAGAAATCTAAAAAGAAAGCTACTATTTAATATGGCAAGTGTTTGCAGGCAAGTTTTTATATAGCTATTATTTGAAATGAAAAGATGGTATCTGATGGGAAAACATGCAAGTCTTCTACCTGTCAGTCACTCACAAAAGGATGCCCTGTGTTTCCGTGTTGGAAACCATGTGAACATGTTCCTGCTGTCAGTATGAGTCTCGCCTGTTAGGGTAAGGAACTGGAGGCAATATAGAAGCCAGAGTTGCAATCTCTTTCCAAAATATTTTCTTAAATAAACTCAAATAACCATCATAAGAGTGGAAACAAGCCTCTAATAACATGTCAATCCTTCAAATTGTCACTTTGGGCCTTGACAACACGCATGGTAATTTTTAACTCTGAAACTTTGGGTTCAGCTGTTTTTCTAAGTAGGGGATGGTCTTTATCCATAGGCATTCATGAATAGATGGTGATGTGTTTATTGTATCAGATGGGGCCATACAGCAACTTAAAAAATCAGAGAACCATTTCAGTACTAGTGGAAGTTGGCACAGACAATGACATTGTGTGCCGTTGTTACCTAGCACTTAAAAGCAAGTGAAAAAATAGCTAGGCATATTTATATATGTGTATATATAAATTTTTATGTAAGTATACCCTGCATCCAGAGTGAAATCAAACATTTTACTGATACCGATCACAAATAACATTTCACCAGAGTGAATGTCTTTAGGCTACTCTATGGGTCCATAGGTAACCAGTCTCCAAAGAGAGGCCAAAAGGCAAAAGCGTGCATTAGAATGCAGGGTTAAAAATAATATGGTGAAAAACCTGAAGTCATGTTTATCTTTCTCAAACAGAGGAAAACTCTTATTCTACGAAAGCGTGTATAGTGGCAACCAGAAGGCTTTCTAGGAAAACAAGCTAAATAACATATGACTTTTTTTTTTTAAGTCTCCTTAATATATATATATAAAAAAAGCTCTTTTCAAAGCTTGTTTATATTAAATTTAAATTCCAAAATTGGTTTGGGGAACATTAACTTTCTGCAGAATTATGCAGGCAACTCAGGATATGGCCTAGTTAGGACTGTAGTTCAAACTGTAACTCAGATCTGTAGTGTGTATGTGAGCATATATGCAACTCTATGTATATACACAGCTGCATATATTATGCCTTTCAGTGCTGATTGATTGATAGATTGATTGGAAAGCATCTGGGGACTGAGAAGGGGGGAGCTGGAACACACAGTGTTACAGTGGTGGCAAGTGGGCCACTTGCTCAGCTGAGAAAATGCAGAAGGGGAATCAAGACTCGGGGTGCCCCATAAAGACCCCACACGACTTACCCTGAGGTCTTCTGATGTTTAGATAAAAATAGTGGGAGATGTAGGAAGCAACAGCTACTTCCCTTCTGCTTGCTTAGGGCAGCAGCAGGTCTGATAGTGCTGTTTCCACTGGATGATTCGCCATGCTTCAGTCATGCAGCCACCTCAGATATACATGATGATGCATTGCCATGAACTCCTCTTAAGGCACAGCCTGGGGGAGGGCAGGGGGAGCATATAGACAGTGCAAGTGCTTGCACACAGTACAGTCATCCTCATAGCTGCTCCTAAAACAAAACCACAGCTCTAGATAATGTTTGCTTTGCCTGATAATCTTATTAGTATTTATGGGAATTGCTGTGTAAAGTTACACATGGTGTTCCTTGCCAAAGGATCAATTTAATGTTCTTCCCTTAAGGTGCATCAATTGTCTGAATAGTTTCCTCTTTATAGATCTGGGCAATATGAGACTGCATTTTCAGATCTTCCTGGCTGGGATCCAGTCCAAGATTCACAAATACATTGATTCAGAGAAGGAAATGAAGGAGATGGAGATGAACAGGGGAAGTACAGACCTGATGGTCTGTGTCAGATATAGATTGAATCAGTCTTCTATTACCTGCATCGGAGGAACTATATCAGTCAAAGATATGTTTAAGAAATGGCTCTGAATCACTCAACTCTGTTTCTAAGTAACCAGGAAGCTTACATTACCGTGATGTTTATCAACCTTTTAAAATTCTTCTTTAGAAATATACTTATTGTGTCTGCTACTCACCAGATTGGCACCGGTCAAAATGAACCTCGCTTGCGTGTCAAAGCAGGCTCCCTTCTTCTTCCCATCCCATCGTCTTCAAGCATCAGTTTCATTCCCTTGTATTTTGGATCAGTTAATCTACCTGGGGACTCTTCCTCAGGATCTGGAGTGCCATTTTTCACAATTTCTCTACCTGAAGTGGAATGGCATTCAAGAATGGAGCCCCACTTGTGTGTCCCCACTGAAGCTAACTTACCATCTTCACTTTTCCCCTCCAAGTCTTTATCTCAGCTAAGGCTGGGAAAGTCCTGATATTCAGTTCAGCGTCATTTGCACAGTGCCCATAGAGCTGAAACAGGAACAATAAAATTATTGACAAATGAATAAAAGGAGGAGATATGCTGATACATGCAAGATATTTGCAGGGAGGGGAGACTGTTAGGAGCTGCTATGCCATATACCAGTCCAGCTAGGTCTGCTCAGAAACAGACATGCTTTCATCAGATTTGCTGATTCTTTCAGATACAATGATTTCTGTAGATTACATGATTTCACGGGAATTTGTCAGGCATTCTGCTAGAAACCTGTCTGCTTTCTGGCTGTTTCTCTGCCCAGCTCCAGGGTTGCTCCCCTTGTTGATGGCATGGGGAGAATGGAAGTGCCTGATTCTCAGTGTCCTGAGATCCAGAGTGACTTTTGTGTCCATGGCTCTAGGGGTTTCTTTCCATTCATAAAAGGAAAGACACCGTTTCATGAAGAGATTTCTTAATGTTCATCTCTGCACAGGACCACCCCAGATCTCACCATAACCCAGCTGCCCATCAGATGCAGACATTGATTCTTACAACTCAGTTCTCCAATGTGTCTCACGTCTAGCTCTTCAAAATGAGAAAAAAAAAGCAGAATTTGGTTCTTAACTGCTTATAAAGATGCGGATGCACAGCCAACCCACTCAAGAACTTTGTATTAGTAAGGAGAAAAAAGAGAAACTAAATAAACATGCCAGCTGTTGCTAAATGGTATGTGGAAAAATCAAGCCTTTAAGATATATCTGTGAGGTGCAACTGAGCTGTCTGTAATATATACCACATGCTGCCTGACATGGTGCCAAGGCTTTAAAGAATCCTCTGAAAATTTAAGATGATGCTTTTCTGTTTTTCTAATCCTTCTCTTGCTCATGTTTCATAGAGGATCAGGTAAAAAGGGTTTTCTACCATTTTAGCGTATGTTAGCCGTAAGGGGGTAACATAATCTGTGTCCAAACATATGATGTATTTGGTATTTATATTTGCAAGGGTAAATTTCATGCCAGCTATTTTCTTTCTCCACAGGTATTTGCTCCCTCACATCTGTGTTGATGTTGCCTAACTAAAAAAAGATATCTTGCAGAGGAACACATGCGTATTTTTCCTCTGACTAATTGTTGTTTCCACCAGCACTGCATATCCACCCTCTGCTGGAAAGTGAACTGTTTCCACCTTCTGGAAACTGAACTATCATTAGATTTAATCTTGTGGCACTTTATCCACACTGTGGCTCCTGGAAAGAAAGAGATTGCTTTAGGGTGGAAAGGGCAGGACAATGATAAATAGAAATACCTGTAAGCTCAAGGAGCATCTTCAGCCAGATGAGCACAAAGCAGAAAAAAAAAGAGTTCTTTCAGAAAATACCTTACAGCATCCTCTCTTTGGTCATGAAATGGCATGAGCACTGTTGTTACATGTATGAAATGGAATGAGCACTGTTGTTACATGCATCTGCAGTCAACCGGGATTAGCAGAATGGAAAGAGCTGATAACACAGCACCCCAGAAACCACTGGAAAATCTGGCAGGTGGTGGGGGAAAGTGAAAATAAGCGTGCATAGGAGGGCTGGTAAAGGAGAAAGAGAACTCGTTAAGTTAATTATGATTAAAAAATGTTCCTATTCATTGTTGGGGGCTGTATTTCTGACCTGTTGTTATTGACCTTCACGAAGGTAAATGTGTACTTTCACGTGTTGCTGGGAAAGTCTGTCCTGTGTCTCAATCCGAAGGAACCTGATCCTTTGACGATGGAGACTGCAATATCTCTGCGCTAATTTCTCCCTTAAGTAACGAGCTCAGCTCAACACATTTGAAACCTATCTATCTCTGAAGATGACAAAACTTCAGTACTTCACTAAACTCGTCACATTATCAGTGACAGGTACATTCTCTAAAGCATTGGCAAAAGTTCTCAGGGTGAACACTTTCAGGTTGCCTTCAACTAGAAGACTACTGTATGCAGAAATGCTTTCTGGGCTGTTTTCCTACTCCCAGCCATCTGTTACAATGCCATCCAGGCAGCTCAGAAATCCTTGGGTCTGTTTCAGTGGTGTATATGTGCCAATGCAATAACAATAATAATAGATTTATATGGGCAGGCTGTCATAATCCTGCAAGGGCCCTTTCTCCTAGTGAAACTCTTAAGGAAAAGACTGCCAACTGCCTGCCTTGTTTCCCTGTAAGGCACTTTGGTACCATGGTGATGAATGCACAGAGGATCAAACATTGCTTTGCTATCAGATGAGAAATCAGAATCCTTTCAAGCAAGGAGAAAAAAAAAAAGTCCATACAATTAAAACACTTAAAAAGTGCAAGAACATCTTTTCACTGCACAGTCTGACTGTGAAGCCCATTTACTATTATTCCTGGTTTTATTTGCCAGGATAACTTCCATAAAATCTATAGTTGGTTTAAAAAATAAATACAGAAAAAAATCCTGAAAAGACTGCTCTGCAATGGCACTATACCAAGAACAATGGTCTCAGGAGGCACATTTAATAAAAGATCAGTCAAATGGCACTTTATGTACAGTGTCAGTGAAACTCTGGGGTAGACCACCTGTGCTGTTAAGCAGTGCACTTTAGGAACATTGAACACTGGAGACAACCAACATTGTGTATGCATCTGAACAGAAAAGCCCACAGTTTGAAGAGAGTCAACTCTGTGCACCATGGGTAGTTTATACTGTTTGGTTGTTAATTGCAGCATGGGTCCCACTGGTCCCCCGGGAACCTTTGTTCTGGTCAGGCTTTTGAGTAATTTCTCCAGGGAGACAGGCATCTTCGTGGAAGGAAAGATCTACTGTCTTTGATGAGATTTGTCTTCCAGTTCGTATTAGTGTCCTCTTGCACTAAATACAATCCATTGAGAAAGGGGACCATCAACAACAGGAAGAAGGTGGTGGTGGTTGTGGGTTTATGACTGGAAACCAACAGCTGGTTTTGTGGCAGCTGAGAGGACAGCATGGCAACTTGCTTGCTTGGCACCAAGGTAGTGAAGCTTGATGCCTAGGGAGGATACTTGCAAGTGCAATAATGAGCCCACAGGTATGTAAGTATGCTGGTTCCAAATGGTGGGAAGGATAGGAAGGTAACCTGTAGGATAAGGGCTGGTTGTAAGAATGAGATGCCCAAGACGTCTATCCTGGTCTTTTTCTGAATACTTCAGGTTTCCTGGGAGAGACCCTGGGGGCAGGTTGAGATCCTGGGTGACAGTGTGTGGACAAGTCTTAGGGTAGAAAGGAGGGATTTATGCCTATCAATACCAGAAGACAGAAGTAACCTGTAAAGGACAGATGGGTTACACCTTAACAGAAACAAAGCCAGTTTGCTGGTGCAGGAAGCCAGGGCTGAGGGCGCTGATAGGCATGGAAAAATCTCTTTTTACAGCTGGCACACTTGTCAGAAGGGACGTGGCCAATACTTGTTGGGCCTCTGAAAAGTCCAGAAGGGAAATAAATAGCACAATGACAAGGAACAGAAAAAATCAAACTGCCTACGATGCCATTACTGAGTGACAGAGCAAGGGCAGTACTTGCAAGTACATTTACATCAACACTAGAAGTCTAAAAATGGCATGAGGGAGCCAGAACATTTGGCATCAAATGGCAATCCTGATCAAACCTGCACCTCGGGGATGCAGTGGGAGGAAGATAATCAATGGTAGCTCTGCCATGCTGCCCACTTTACAGGAATGATAGGGTAGGACATATAGATGGAGGAGTGACATGGTACATGAAAGACTATATGAACTGTAATAGAACAAATATACCATAGGAAAGAGACTCAGTGTAGAATCCTCGTGGGTTGAAATACTGTGATGGTGCTAACACCATGATCAGGCTGATGGTAACATTTATGAAATGCAATCTCGGGTCAGAAAACCTGAGAATTTATGGCTGGTGAGACTAGAAGTCTTAAGCTACCTCTACACAGAGCGAATAAATTTATCATCAGGATGAGACACAGAATAAGTATTTTCAGGAAGCACTTAAATAACCTTTTCCTAGACTCTCCAAGGGGTGTGGGATCTGGTTCATGATATACTAGCTAAAGGGCTGCTCTGTAATAGTACCCAGAGTGCTACTAGGTTTAACACTACAGTGGGAAAGATCAAGCCAAATAGCATCAAGCCGTAGCTATTCAATTGCAAATAAGAGAGCTATGCAGAAATGAGGGAATTGATCAAACGTATAAAGACCAATTCAAATGCCTTCCAGGAGCCTGGAGACTGTTCAAAGATACTAAATCAGAAACCCAAGTAGATGGTATAGCAGAAGTGAAAAAGAGAACAATAAAAACCCTGGACAGAAGTAGAAAATAGAAAAGATCCAATAGAAAAGTCAGGTAGGTTACCACTGGGAAGGGGAGGGGGAAGTCGATACTTTAAAATGGAAATACTCAAATGAGAACAAGAATGGCCATAAAGCAAGTCAGGTCAAATGTAAACAGGAAATTCGGAGGGCTAAAAAAGAACACCTTGGAATGGATGCATTGCTTATGATGACAGAAAAAAAGTTATGTAAATACTCAAAGGCAGGAAGCCCTAGGAACTGTGAGATGGTTGGATGACCAACGAGTAATAAGGACATTCAGGAATGAAAAAGCCATGGTAGAGAAGCTCAGTTAATTCTTTGCTTTTCTTTTTGCTGATGAAGATGGTGGGGAGATGCCTGCTTCCAACCCGCTCCGTGTAGCAGATAGGTCAAAGAAGGTATCTTGATAGAAGGTGAACCAACAGTAAGCATTAGCTGAAACAAGTAAGTTAATGTTAACAAGTCATCAGGACTGGTCGATGTTCACTTGAGAGTCAGCTGGGAATATGACCATGCAACATATCCCATACCACTGCTGAGATCAGTTTTTTTCAATGGCTTATCAATTCTCCAGAAAAGTAACACTGAAATCTCCAGAACCGTGGAAGTAAGTGAGAATCTTTCCAGTAGCAAAATGCCAGCCTGATGGCAAGGACCTTGTAAAACTGTGTGTCTGTGTGGTGGGAGTGGGGACAGATGAGCTTCAGCATAGATAAATATATGTTACACATCTAGGGGGAAAATAATCTCATCCACATGTATATGATGCTGAACTTGGAACCTGCAGTTATAACTCAAGAGGGATCTTGGAGTCATCACTGAGAGGTCTCTGAAACTGGCTTTTTAGCCTACAAAATGTGGGGAATCATCATGAATGCACAACCACAACTGTCTTAAGTAATGTGCACTGTTCACTGCACCTCAAGAAAGGGCATAGTAGAGTCAGAGGTGGTTTAGCAAAAATCAAGGAAATAAGCACCTGTCTTTGTACAAAGACGCTAACAGAGGCTGGGGCTTCAGTTTGGAGATGGGGGAGGTTATTTCACAGGTAACCTCTGAAACTTATCACAGGCAGCTGTTGGTTCAAAGACAAACTCATGGACCACAAAGAGATAACAAAGGCAATAAGCAGGAATGGATCTTCAACACTCCTATTAAAAAAGTATGACTGCTGAGGAAATATGAGAATGGATCACTGAAAATGGCCAGGCTCACAGACTACTTCTTACCTTGTTTCATATCATCAGCAAACTTCATCAGGGTACACCTGATCCCATCATCCAAATCGTTTATGAAGATACTAAACAGCATTGGGCTGAGAGAGGGACAGCTAATAAAAGCTCTTTCTCCCTTCGTTGCAGAGGAGCTTAAAAATGTAATCCACATGCACCCTAGATGTCCTTGCTGCAGGAAGGAGATGAGGGTTGGATTTGCCCCCTTTTGCTGTAGGGGAGGGTTTAGCATTCCAGTGGGAGTGAGACAAGACTTGTGATTCCTATGAAAACCTGCTTCAGCGACACTGGGGCCTCCTCTGTTCTTCATGGCTTTTTACAGTGCCATGTAAAAGGAAAGGAGTTAACCCAACTATATATTAAAATATTTTAAAGGGTTCTTGCAACTTTTCTGCCATGTTTCCCTTTTCTCCCAATTGAAAAAAGAAAAATAAAACACGATTTGGAGAGTGGAGAAGGTGGCACAGAGCTGCTATTGCCAGCGCACAACAGCAGCTTGGCCAGAACCAACTACCACCAAGACAGAGAATCTCACCAGGTGCATCACTGGTCTGTGCAATGTTGACTTTTATTAGTCTTTACAGCAGTGTGAGAAAGATGAAAGCAATCTTTTGTAGCCTCTCTTCTGAAAGGATTGAACCTCTTCCAGTGCCACAGTTATGCATTTTAAAGAATATAAAGTTCAACAGGACAGATTAGTCCATTAAGACAAGAGCATTGAGTTCTTCCCATTAAAAAGGAAAACAATCAAAACCTGAAGTTTGGACTCATCATTCAAGCTGCAGTACCAATGCACTTGAAAGTAGACTGTAGTAAGAAAATAAATATTCCTCTCCCTTGCCTTGGCACTCCTCCAATTGCATATTAAGCCTGCGGGCTTGTAAAGAACAGACATTCCACATAAATATACCTCACATGTAATTTGGTATGTGAGGCTGATTCTTTGGATTAACATATTAATTTTAGTCCCGTTGATCAATGATCATGTCTCTTGCTGTTCTGTCACTCTCCCAGGGATGTTTGCTTGCCAAAAGCAGCCATCAGTAAGCAAAATGCTGCTAAAATGCTGCAAAATATCTTGGGCTTTTGTTCTTGACTTCAGCCCATATCTCAGAAGAGGAGACGTTTCAGTGGGGTTGAGGGGTTTTCCTGTAGATCCTGAGGATAACCAGGCTCTAGGCTAGATGGAGCCATTTCTCCAGTACTTCCTGGTTTCCCCTTCCCAAGAGTCCCCGTACTGTCTTACACCTCTAGAAATGATGCAGAGGAAAAGTTAAGATAGTGGACAAAGCTCTACCGCTGAGCATGGAGCCTGCATATCTGCCCAAACAGTGGCAGATGCTGTCAAGGATGTACAAGTACAGTACATATGAAATGGCCCTGGCAAAAGGGAGCACCTTGACACTCAGTCCACAACATCATGCCTACTGTGATAAGGCATTTAGTGCAATTCCCGTTCACAAATAATTCATTCTGATTAGATGGATCAGCGTCACTCTTGATGTTCTGCATGCTGCTCTTCTTCCATTCCACCATTAACTGCTTTGAGCTTGTTTAACTACACTAATAACGTGCAAAAAAGGTTTTGATTTACATGGCTATCTTCTCAATATGAACATTTTAAAGTTCATTATCATTTACAGAGTGTGGCTCCAAGTGAGATAAAAACTTGAGGTCATGAATATTGTTAATAAAGCTCTCGATGCTGATGAGCTGGGCTTCTGCGTTTAGGAGCCAAATAAAAATCAAGCCTAGGTGAATCAGCATATGCTATACTACTGAGCTAGCTAGATCTCACACAGCGACACTATTAATCATACAAGATGTCAGTACTGAAAGGAGATAAAGCGGGAAAAAGGGCATTTGTGAGCAGGCAACAAATCTAAAAGCTGTCGCAGTTCAGCCTGGGAAGGTGTGCTGGGCAGAGGGGCTGTCATTTCCATTAAGATTACGCAGGGCTTACGACTCCTGGATTTGGACAATCAGGCCCAGTTTGTTATTTCTCTGACCTTGCACACAGCTCTGCTTGCAACGCAAAGGCTAACCCTTATTCCCTCTCAGCTGAAAATCCTAGAGGCTTGACACTCAGCTGGAGCCTAAACCTGGCTGTGGCAGACTGCAGAGCAGCAGTGCAGTAGGGCAGGTGGAGATGCTATGCATGAAATGAGGAGGAGCGCAGGGACATGGCTGTGGGGGTCCCACAGCGCGGGTGCCAGAGGGAGCGCGTGAGCTGCCGAACGCACGTTCCTCCGGCTCCGTGCAGGAAGCCTCAACACTTCCCACCCATATGGTGCCTGAGCTAACATTAGAAGCATTCGGCTTGTGCAAAGTACCAGCTCAGGGAAACGTAGCAAGGCTGCTCCTAGCAAATGCAAAGCTCTCCATCCACTTGCCCCCGCATGCCATCTGCCCGGTGCAGCGCCCATATGAGGGTAAGCTGGAAGGAGTTCCGTGGCGAACAGACTAGTGAAAGCAGAGAGAGAAGAACAGAGACTCTGTCCTCAAGAGTCCTGCCAACTTCATTTGCCAGGCTGGCATCACAACTGGTGTCCGTGTTTTCTGGAACACCTGCCTTGATACTGCTCACTGCAGACTGGTTTTCTGTCACGGTGGCAAATAGCTTGGCCTGTCACTCAAGCACTCCTGCATCCAGAGTAACATCAACGTGCCAGCTGAAATGGGCAGGGTGACTTGTGAGAAGTCCTGGCCGTGTATCTCTGCTAGGCAGAAATGCAATCACAGAGGATGAATAAAGGTGAGGTGGTCTTTACCACAGTGCACAGACTTGTGTTTTTCCACATGTAGTCTTTCCTCATATGTTTTGCCCCATTCCCTCTTTTTACCTGCTTTACCTCAGGGCTCTTAGGGAAAATTTTCCCTTATTAAAATGTTTGCTCACAACTCAAGTACAGGTTCAAGCACAGATTCAGCAAAGTCAGATCATCTACTTTCTGCTTTCAGCATGAAAAACTGAGACCCAAGAGATCCAGCATTAGGCAGCAGCCTCCACTGGATTCTCCCACTGCATGTGCAATGCACAGCCTGGGTTGGAAGCAGAGGCGGGATTTCCTATACAAGCCCCTTAACTCTGCGGAGTGCTTCAGGTTTCCCGAAGGCTGCAGGAGAGATTGCTTCACCTCTCACACACACATTCTGCAGTGTAACGGGCTGTGATGGAAGCTGGGTTTTGGTGAAAGCTGTCAAGGTACAGGTACAAGGTACTCCCAATAAATTAGTCTGAGCTGCTTCCAGTCAGCTGGCTGCGGTTCGCTTTGTGGTGGTTGACTTCTGGAGACAACTTATCTCCACGACAGAAATGTTTCTGCTATTTCACAGCTGTATTACAGACCACTGTATCACAAACAGAAATGGTCTGCCCTGTTGTCTTGCTGCTGTTGTGGCCTATATTTGACTTCAAGGCAATTTGTGTGCTTGCTAGTGGATGTGGACAGAAGTTGGCATTTTCTATGAGGCTGGTGCTGTTTACAAAGTTTTACACATCTCATCAAAACTATAACAAAGTTTTGGATGTAAGAAAGAAAGTTCTGCCCCCAAGTGAGGCACTGAACTCAACTATAGCAAAAGCAAGCAATGGTTTATCCCTTTCAAAGCCATTCTGCACGTGCTGGGTTCTTGCAAAGATTAGTATCTTCTGTAACTGAATAGATAGGAGACATTGATGGAAGTAAGTTTAAAGATCACTGCCCAAGGGACTGATCTGATGACTAAATCAGCAGGGTTTCTCTGTATTTGAGTCTCCAAATGCAGGAGTTATGCAGATAACAACAGGAAGAGGAAAGCAATCAGGTGATAGCATATACAATGTTAATCAAAGATACCAAGCAACTAAAATCCTGTTTGAAAATAATACAAAATATGTTATCCCAACCTCAAGGATCAGTGGAGCCAGAGCCCTTCCAAAAAGCTAAGCTTTTGGAGAGAACATCCCCAGTGTTATGTGGCCCTCCAAGCTGTAGAATAGACCTAGGTCCCTACTGTAAGATTTATTTTTCCTTCTGTCTGGATACATTTACCTCTTTCTTGCTGTAACCTTGACATGTAGCTGTTCTTCAGCTAGGGCACATAAGATGGACAGACGTGCAAGAATGTGGAGGCTTTTTGCAGTATCATCACCTTGGTCAAGGAGAAAGACAGTCTTTTGAAGCCTCTGGGATACTCATTCATAAATTGATGCTGTTGTATTCATGAAGGAATTCAAGTTTAGTCTTCAATAGCTCCATAAAATAGCCATAGCACAGTACAGAGAAAAAAAAAATCAAAAGCCCCATGTACATGATAACTAAGAATTAAGAGGAGCAACGAAGTTAAAAAGGAACTAAATCAAATAAATGACATCTACTTGAGAAGCAGCCACCAATTCCATAGCTGGAAAATGCTGAAGTGGCTATAGTTAATATTTTCCTGAAGCACTTGGTTAGCACTTATAGGAATAGCTCACCTGCTTCTTCAGTGGACCGTAAGAACATTAAGCAACTGCTTTGTATATTTTATCCTCTAAAGACCCATTGGGACTTGTCTTCAGGTTGCAAACCTTTACACATTCAGTATGCAGGGGTCTTGGACTGCACAAAATCTCCTCCCCTTATCATACTATAGTTTTCTTTTCCTCCAAACCCTTTAAGCTGTGCTATAGATTTCATTTTTTGCTCTGATAATCTTGAGAGGTGCTCTTAGGCAACTAATGACTTAAAACAGGAAAGATAATCATGTGTCTATTTCTGAGAATATTCTGCAGAGATTCCTTTTGAGATAGTAGCTGTGAGATGAATGCCTTGGTCATGGAGACCTTGGAAGCATCCCGGTTGTAACTGGTACACAATAAAACCCTGAGAAGCAAAGATTTATTGAGGATGCAAGGTCTTAGCAAGAATTGAATGCTAATGAGGGACAAAAGCCCACAGACTGCTCTCGTAATGCTGCTTTTAAACAAAAAGAGCAGGATCTGATCAGGTGTATTGAGGAAACCTTTCAGTCTTCTTCAGGTGTTTTTTTGTGTGGAGGTTTGGAAGGCCTAGGGGAAAACTGTTCATGAGAGCTACTGACCACGTGGGCAGGTGGGGCATGGTTAAACTGGATGCTCCTGACTCATCGTTTAATGCATCTGTATGACCTTCAGTCCTAGGCATGGCAATTTCTTGCCTTTGCCACTGGACATCAAAAAACTGAGCCAGTAAAACATGATTACTTCCTCACAATCACTGAGCCAGTAAAATATCATACAGAATAACAGAGTATTTATTTATTCTCTCTGCTTGAAGGATTTGCTGTTAATAGCTGCAGCTGTCACAGACAGGCATATAAATGGGCTTGGAAGTTCAAGAGCCTGCATGCTGCAATGCCTGGCTTAAGCAAGCATGCAAGAATGTGAGCTGTGATCTGCTCATGCTGACAAACTGCAGAAAGACAGACATCTAAAAAGTTATTTTGCTATTAGATTTCCTTTGGTTGGTTGCTAGAGTCATCAAGGGGCTTCTTTTACTTTGGGCTCGATCTTGTACGAGGGCTTGGTGCCAAGGAACAAAGCGTAGATCTGGGAGCTCTGGAAGCTACTAGACAGCTCGAGATACCCTAGAAACAAGGTGATATGAGCAGCAGTACAACAAGTGCACAGTGCAAGGGTATCTAACCATCAGTAGAACAGGTGGATTTCCAAACTATTCGGTGCTTGGTGACCTCCGCTGAGACATGATAAATGTTTGAGGTGGGCTGACTGCAGTTTCTGGCGCTAATTTCCTGTACACATGACCCTGACTAACTTAGGTATGCACATACAGCTTTGGCTGTAATCCCATCCAAAGTACCTCACCTATTCTTAATGGCTGTACTGGGATTGCTTATTGGAGCTATGCCACAGAACAGGAAAAAAAAAAGTGGATGATTCATGGGGCCAAAAGACTGAGTCAATTTAAAATAAAACTTCAAAGACATTTAGCTGATTTCTATATTTAAGTGCCTAGTAACAAAGAATTTGAACAGCCGGCCTATTAACTAAGAAGTAGGCACCCTGCTGCAAGCACTTAAACCTTCGAATCAGTTCTGGTCAGTTACCTGAAAAGCACCTGCTCTCAGGAGAGGACTCTGCTCCAGATTACAGCTGAAGATTGGTGCCCAGACTTTGGGGTGAGATGTTGCATTAGATCCTGTTGATCAGTTCTTGGTAGCTCCTTGCTAGAGAATTGTGTGGCCACAGCTGAGCCACCTAATCCTCTCTTGGTGCTCTCTAAGTGGCTACGGGACTAAGCCATGATTGCACTGCTCCTCCCCTCTCCTATAAAATGCTGTTTTTCTGTTGGGAACTGTGCTGTATGAAGAACTACTATGACTTAGGTGTTGAATCTGAGTCAAGGGCAAACCAGCATAACGTGCTTTCTCTCATGCAGCTATGGGCAGGCTTCGCTGAGCTAAGCAGACAAGTAAGCAAACAAAAATAAACTGAACAATGAACTATGGGACTTCTACTGACACTATTCAGCCAATTTCTAAAGCATCTGAGCATGATGGACAGAGCTCCGCACCTGACAGGTCACTGTTCCCTTCTCTGTGGGACAATGAACCTTCTACTAACAGGAAAGCAGATGCAGCTGACAAGCGTCCTATATCCAAGATGAAGACAGACAATGCCATTTACCAGGCACTTCAGTGTGGAATCAACTTAACATGTACCATTTGAATAAAAATAACAGACCAGGTTTATCATTGGTCTATAGCCCATTTAAGATAATTTCAGTTGGTTTTGCTTAACACTTAGTGGAAAAAAACAACCTTGAAACAATTCTTCATCTGCTGTGTTCTGGAAGCATGCACTTCATCAGTATAGTTAAAATATGGCAACTTGAATGGCAGGATTTACTGAAATATCATGACTGCAAGGAATTAAGTATGACTGCACCTATGAAAGATGTCAGAAAATATCTGGATTTTGGAACACCTCAGTGAATATTTTATCAAGACTTTCAGTGCACATAACAAGCAAACCCATAGTTGCCCTACCTGTTAAGGAACTAGTGGTGGATAGTGTAGCAGAATTGTGTGAGACCAATGGCACTTCTCACACAGGAAAACCAGACTGCTTTCACGCCTGTCAAGAGCAGAAATTTAAGGGTGGAAAGCTACCCAAATCAGAAAAAAGAAACCAACACACCTATAGACGACTGCATAAACCTTGCCAAATCATTAACAGCCCTTGGCAGGGATCGGAAATGTGAAATTGGTTTTGTCTGGTGCGATCTGGTTGAAGCGCAGCAATGTAAGGCAAATTGGCCTTGAAGTTTACAAGCACGCCCTCTTCTCTAGCTTAAAAGAGCCAAAGTAACAGAGGAAAGTGAAGTAAGGACACCACATTCAGGCCTCAGCAGGTATTTGGGGCTGCACCTGTCTGTGTTTGCAAAGCCTGACACTAGTGCACTGCAAAAGCCAAAATGCCCTCCGGAGCACCGCAGCCGATGTGCCACAGATTGTATGCTCAGGAAGACTCCTTTTTCCTTCCTAGCTTGCTGGAAAATGTCCCCAGAGCTGAGTGCTAGCCTGCCCTGCAGCGCTCTTCTTACAGGGTTCTTACGTACTCTTCTGAGGTGCTTGGTTTATCCATTTGTTGTAGAAATACAACTTCTATTGCTCTGGTGACTATGCACTGAGCCACTTGGTTTTGTAAATTTCTCTCTGCATTCTTCCAGGCATGCTTTAATTATTAAATAATAATTAAAAAATAAAGTTTCTCATTGAGCTGGCAGAATAAAGACAAAAGTGTTCCAAGGAGAAATGTATCTTGCTACAAATTTAATTTTGTAAAACATTAGGTTATTCTTTGTGGCCTCTAGAGCTCATAAGAAATTTAAAGATTTCCTTTGTTTCTCCTCTTTAACCAATAGCATTTGCTGCTGCTAATGATGTTATTCAGGTTACTGATTGTCAGTAATTCCTACCAAACCTGTTTCCTGAAGATCCTTCAAGATAGGAACATTAATATATGGAGTCATCTGATGATGTGAATACGCACTTCTTCTGAGTCCTGGTACATGTTCACTTTTGTCTATTAACACATCATGCAGGAAAAGCAAACCTTTTACTTCCATACCCACAGTTATGGAATTTAACACTGTAAATCCTCAGCAAAGATAAAAAAGTTGAAAAAATAAATCCAGTAAAGTGGGAAGCAGATAAGGATCCAACACAAGAAGCATAATGAATGTTAGAAAATGTGTCTTGAAGTTAGACAACCCTTTTTCTTGCATCAGAGACCTGTACAAAGACATAAATGTTGGTTTGGTAATGTCATTATTTAGAAACTTGTTCAACGATCCCTTTTTGCTTTTGGGAAGAGTCACATAACTACACTGGAAAGTGCCGACTACTTTTAGAAGAGAGGGATTCTGACTCCCTCCCTGGCTCAGCTCGCATTTATTCCCTCTGCTTTTAGTCTTGATGCCCTAGACATATGCAGAAATCCTTCTCCCAAAACTGGCTACAGGTCTCCTGTTAGTGCTTCTGTAGCTTCTGAAGTGCCTTCTGCTGCATCTTATGCAGGGTAGTTTGGGATATGGTAGGAGAGAGGTTTCCTCTGGGTCAGATTCCTGAAAAAGAGGTGGTTTGGCTTGCTCTGACACATGAGGTGCCATCAGTTGGTCATCTTAACTATCCAGGCTCTGCTGGCTGCTGAGGATTCAGTGACTTTGATGACAGTCTGGTGACTGCTATTCTCCAGCTGCAGAATAGCAGTCAGTTGGACTAAAGCAATTAACCAGTAAGATTCAAAGCATTTAAGATTTATATTTCATTTTCAGTCAGGTGTGCCCTAAAGCTTATCTCTACCCTCTCATCTATTACAGGTCGTAACAGTATAAACCCACGTGGGCCTCTGAAGTGCAGTGTTCCATCAGCAGCTTTATGCAGATACTGTAGAGGAAGATGCCCAAACCCCTGAGCAGACGAAGCCCATAGCACAGGATGCCTCAGTTTTAATAATACAAAAATAACTCTCAAAAGTTGTAGTAGAGAATCTTACTCAGATGCCTCTCAGCATCAGATGTTCGCTGGGCAATGGTCCAACTCCTTTATGTTTCAGGCCCTTGACCTTGTGGAAACCAATTAGGGATCAATAACTCACTCTTATAGGGAGTGCTCACTTTAAATAGATTTCACCTGTTGACTTGCAGCTTCAGTGTAATAAGCTGTTTGGATGTTTTACATATCTGAGCCTGCCGTGTCTCTGCCACTCTACATCTCATATGCTTCCCTCTCTTTCCTAACCCCTCCCTTCCAGATAATGGGTACATGTTTTTCCCTCTAGTACCACCTGGGTTGCTTTTAGATAATTTAAGTGTACAGAACAGATGAACTACTTCCAAAAGGAGATGGCAGATATTCTTACCAGCTTCACCAATTCTTTCATTCTGCTGATTCATTCTCCAATACCTGACACAACACTGGGACCACTTCAACATTCAGCTACTGCTGGATGGACAGGCAGGCAGAACCCCAGCCTTGTCCAAAACACAACACATTTTCTTTGCTGTTTCTCAGCCTTTCCCAATATGCATGCACCAGCTTGAGAAGGGATCATCTCCTCCTCTGGGAACAGAATACTCACTGAATCGCAATCATACCATGAAATTCTTGTCCCAGAGTAACCACTATATCCAGAGACTGTCTCAGATCTGCTTGGTTGCCTTTGGACTTTACTTCCTTCTCATTCTGATCCTAAGAGCCAGAAAACGCAAGGTCAGAGCAGAGGATCACAAGTGCAAGGCTAGGTCATAGCTGGAAGCAGCTCCCTGATGGAACCATCATCTTTTGGAACTCCTTTAGGAAACAAAAAATTGCCCTTAGCTATCCTTCGTACAATCTTTAGGATTTAGTCAAGGAGGTAAAAGACTAAACTGTAACACTGTGAAGTGTGTTTAGTAAAAATACTGTCAGATGCTTTGACATAGCTGGAGTTACCTACAAGCTGTGCAGACTGCAGCACTGTTGCTGAATACTGCAGACAATCTGCATACTGGTTCTTAGCCACCCTTTGCCAGCAATGCTCTCCCTGGACCCACATAAAGATGCCAACAGCAATTCATCTCGGGGAAGTCCAGTGCCAGTCCTAACTCGTGTTAATGGCAAGCTCTGCCTTCTCACTCTACCAGCATTCTGCATGAATGTACTCTTACTAGACTTTATTTTCATAGTAAACAATTCTGGGAAAGGGTTTCCTACGCCCTCTGCTGGTTTTCCAACGCACCCAATTTCAGCTCAGAGTTAAAATCTTCCTGTAAAGTATCAGTAGTTTCCGTACTTCTCCTCCATATTCTTCTGACTAAGCTGCAGGAAGATGTACAGGACAGAACCATATGTACATATGTGTCTCCTTCAGCTTCCCCGTGAGTTGGCAAATGACTACCAATTCTTATTTTTGCTTACTTGCATTTCTTTGGGAACTCGACTATTTGGGAAATTCAGGCAATCCCCATCTTTTTACAAGCAGCAGACTTCTTTGAGCAAGTCTGCACAGAGAACAGAAGTTTCCTTTGCTTGCCCTTTCACGTTGAGGAGAGCAGCAAACTCTATGTACCTTCAGACTAAACCTTACAGACCCAATGTCATCTGTCATCAGATCAATTACCTCCTTGTAATTCCGCCTTCATTGCCAAGACCTCTTTAACACCTACCTCTAAGACTTTAGCAACTGTACTAGGTTATGCCCAAGACTCTTCCAGGATAATTGTTCTGTCTGTAATGTAAGTTTTGGATATTCCATGACCGTTTTCCAAAAGCTCCAGACTGAATCCCAACCGCTCTGATGCTCACTGCTGACTTACACTGGTATTCAAAGCCACTTCAGCAGGCTTCAAGTTAAGATTCTGATTAAGAAGTCTAACCCTTCTAATTCTACATTTTTGTGGCATTTCATTTTGCTCTATGCGTAAAGACAATCTAACTTGCCCATGAGCATAGGACCCTTTGACAGTAAGCTCTAACTTCAAAGAAAGAGATACTAGCAGTTCCCAAGGGCTAAATGTTGAGGCTTGACAAATACGAGTAGGATATACCCTCAGTGCCAGAAATATACACCATAATTGCAAGTTGGGGCAGGTTATAAGTTTAGTAAAAGATATGATGTCTTAAGATCCACACAGTTTCAGTCACACAACTAAGACTACATCTCTTTCTTCTAAGTTTGACGGTAAAGCCAAATAACCCAGACAAAACCCACTAGAACAAACTGAAATGTGAGCACACATAGCACGCACCTCCATTGTGAAATGATTGCTTTCCTTAGAGTCCCATAAATACACTGCTCTTTCAGAACTGCTGATATGCCAACAATACTACTTTTCCTGAACATACTTCTTAGGAAGACCTTAGTGGATTATTTTAAGAGGTCAAAATACAGTGTTAATTTACAAAGCCTCCCCCTGCCATTCCCAGTGATATTATGCACACGCCATTCACAAGAGAAGAAGAAAACTTCATATTAAAGTCATGCCAAGGAAAGTCACTACTAGAGAATCCAGAGTCATCCTAAAATGCAGAAGTGCAATTTGACTGTAACCAGCTGCAAATGCCTTCATGATGAATGCACAGCCAAACAAACAGCAATTTGCCCGTGGCATCACACACTCACAGCGTCCAACATGCTACAGCCTGGGGCTTCATGCGAGAGCCTACACCTTTGTGTGTAAGTGCCACCTCCTTACATGAGGTCAGAGGAACTGGTAAGGTCATGGAAGCTTTTAAACATGTACAACACCAGGACCAACACCAATGCTGCTGCCTCAGCTCTTTAACAGCGAGGTTTTGCCTATACCTGCCTGTAACAGTTCACCTGCTTCAGAGGGAGAGAGTGCCTCCATTACAGTCAATACATGTCCCCTGGGGTCACTTTCCTTTACCAAGATCATATAAAACACTAGTACTCAATGGGAATAACCAAAGCTGTCATCAACAGTTTCTTTACAGTTTTAATCAGAAAAATCTTTTAAAGATCATCTGAAATTTTGATTGACTTTGATCTAGATGTTATGGTACTTTTGAGCAGGTTTTAGGTAATAAAAATTGATTAAATTCAACATAAACCGACTTCACTGTAAATTATTACTCCAGCCCCGAGATGGAGCATTAAGCAAGTAGAGTCAGCTTCTGAGGACAGTATTAATCCTGGAGGTCTGCTTTTCATCAGTGCACTTCTTCAAACAATTACCACTTAACCTTCCCACAATCACCGCTCTCAAGTTTTCACCTCTTTAGTGACAACTAGATAGTCCAAAACACCCAGCTAACTTATGTCTGGTATTACCAGTGAAAACCTTCAAGACACTGCATCTCAGGCTCCCAGACCTAGGATCTTCTCTTGGCATTTTGCAGAATTGGAAAATGAAGATATTCAGACAAATGAAAATGTCAACTGCCTCACAGTTAACAGCTGGGACGACTTTGCCATATATCCCATTTAAGATATTTTATTTTTTAAGTTAAGCCAATCATCATCTCACTGGAACAGACAAGCTCCCTGCTCTTCTTCCCATAGACAGGAAGGCACAGCAGCACACACATCCCATTTGATAGGTACCGAGTCCATTTCAACAACAGAATCCTTGAGCCAGAAGCCATTAAATCCCTCTTTCCAAAAAACAGTTGCATGCAGCTCTCTTGGGAACTCAGAATCTGACTTGCACCCGGAAATGCATCTGCTTTGTAGCATTGTTACTCATTCCTGTCTTGAGCAACCACTTTGACTTCATCCTCTGCAGGTACTGCATATCACGCTGCTGAGCATAGGCTGCCCCTTCAGGGAGAGAGGAGGAAGAGAAAGATGAGTAAGTGTAAGCAACTTGTATGCAAACCAGCACATCCGTTCACTTACAGCAGCAGTTAGCTATATGTTTTCCTTCCCCTACTGGTCTGTTTCTTTTCACTTTTCTCTTGGGCAGTCAGTTCCCTCTATGAATATCCACAACCATGACTAAAGGAAAAGGTTGTTTTGCATTCCAGCACTCGTATAGCTGGGTGTGGTTCTTCTATTTCAAAAGTGGATATAGACCACATCATCGCTCCCCAACTGGAAAAGTATTCTACTGTCAAAGAAAGACTGGTTTATGTTACATTATTAAATAGCAAGAGCAGTGGTTTTGACAGGCAGAAACCAACAAATCTTAGGACGTCACCAAATACCAAAACACACATGCTAATGCACTGAAGGGCTTGCATAGAAGTTGCAATGGATTTCAGACACAAACAACTTCCTATAACTTATTCTGTTTGGATGCCAGGAATGAAAAGGGAACTGAGTGGAAGACAAACTACTGCATAAAACCCCAAATGTGAAACAAACTCAACCTATTTAATTGCAGAGTGATGACTTCCTAGAACATCTTCCTCTGCAAAAACGCCACACTATTACTCACCTGTCTGACTTGTCCAGCCCAAAGCTCTGTACTGCTGCAACACCCGACCCACTGTTTTCTTGTGCTTTGCAACAGCCACTGCTCTTGACGGACCAAACCGTTGCTTGTAGTACCTCATTAAAGAACGATGACCCACTCTCGCACCTGCTCAGAGGAGGGGACATCTTATTATGCATAATGAAGCAGCTTCTGAAACGTAGGACTCAGCATATTATGAAAACTGTAGAAAATCCCTGTGCTGAGAAATGCTTTTAAAAAGTCCAAAACCCTTACAAGCTTTAGGACTATAACAAACTCAATGTAATTACCCTAAGAGCTGCCATACTGCACTCTACCTTGGAGAACCAAAACCAAAGAATGCTATTGTTCAGGAGGGCCTTAGCTACAAACAGGCAGCAACCATAAAACTACATTTTAATTAGGGGAATGAGCAGACAGGCAATGCTGTTTCAAACTAACCAGGGAAGTAACTTGCTGACATTCAGGAAGTCTTCTGTAACTACATAGTTGGCAGCACTTTTCAGAATGAAAGGATTGAAGTCCTGTCACACAAAACCCACCAAACCAAACAAACAAATATAAGTAAGCAAGAGTGCCAAATGCTGCACAAGGTAAGAGTAAGGTTTTTCAAATAAATTAATTTTTCTGAACTAGTTTACTAAATTAGTTACCAGCTGCCTTTCTGCAAAATACTGACACTGGATAACCTAAGTTAGAGCTTCTCCAAGTTGCACTGGAACAAGATATAGAAACATTAGGAGTATACCATGAGAGTCACATGTTAATGAAGAGGTAAAGTGGGCAAAGGAACCCCCTGCCTCAGTCCACATATACATTAATGCTGAACAAGCTGAACTACTTAGTAGTGAAAATAATGGAAAATGAGGACACAACCTCAAAGACAGATGCAAAATTACTTTCTCTCTTGACAAAGGAAAAAACAGTGACCTATGCTGCACGAAAAGGCTGCAGCTATGAGAAATGCAGACAGTATGTCATAACACAAATACTATGCCTATACTACCTGAAGGAAGGATCAGTTCCATGGTGTCATCATCATAATCCAACTCTCTCTCTGTTGGGCGCTCTCCAGGCACTTCCACATCTTCCCCATCCTTGTGATCAGGATAACTGCTCCTGTGGAAGAGCAGCAGTACATTGTCTGTACATGGTGGGCAGCCACAACTATCCAGAGCCACTACACAGAACTGTCACACACAGCTACAGCAAGCCACAGATCCTGTCACGTTTCACTTACCTTGGTTTGAGAGCTCTCTCCAGTAGCACCCTGCCCTGAATGCAGGCTGAAGACAAAGACCACCCATCCTCCACCTGGTTCTATGTGCAGAACTCAGCACAGCTCTGCTGCTGCACACTGAACAGCAACTTATACTGAAAAGCCACCACTGTGCAGCCCACCAGCTCTGCACAGCTACTGAATAAATGCTCCAAGAAGCTCCACTAAGCTATCTGTCACCGTAACAGGAGGTATTTCTGTCCAAAATGAACGCAGCTTAGGATATGTTATGGGTAGTTCAACATCAGGTCTCTAAATCTCAGCAGTCCTGTTTAACTCCAGCTACTTAAAAAAAGAAATCCACAGTAGGTATTAAGTCGTAATCTGCCTAAAAGGTAAGAGACAGGTACACCCTTTTATGGTCTTTGCTGGTGCACTGATATCTAAACTCAGTAACAGCATACATACAAAACAGAATTTAAACTATATTTTAATGTAGAACTGGCATTAGTGGTCACAGAAGAGGACAATTAATCATGTTCTTATGCTTACCTAGAAAAGTGGTGAACCAGCTATGCAAAATAAGCATCACAACCAGAAACAGGATGAAATTTTAAGAATTAATAATAGTTTCTGACGTAATAGTCAACTGTCCTTTTGTCTGTCCCAGTCTGTGCTCCACTCAAAGAAAAGCATTCTCACCTAAAATCATAGAAGTCTGCAAATTCCAGGGCAGCATCTCCATCTGTGAAGAGTTTGCAGTGGCTTTTATCATTCATGTGAGCCTGTACTGCTTCTGTAGAGTAGAAGGATTTCCCTTTTTCATTGCACCAGATGCAGATTTTCCCAATGCCAACTTTCTCTCCTGCAGAAAACATTAACACTTCTATTGGTCTGAATAGAGCCTCCCTTGTCAATAATTAACATTTCTGTAGTGTAGCTTCCCAGCTTGCAGACAGACCGACCGAGCAAGAGCCTTGAGCCCTTCATTTCCACAACAGCCCTGCTGTTCTCATGCCTTGACCATATGGCTCCATCAAGGACAAATCTGTGCATATAAAGGTTTCTTATGACAAAGTATGGACCATGATGTATTCTCACCAACAAATTTCATACTTCCAATACAGTTTTCCATCTGATACTCCAAATTTATTTTACTCTCCATTATTTGTAAACATTAAGGAAGATACATTTTTTTTCCTAGCTTTTAGCTCTCTTACAAGTATTGTAAACCAATGAGGTAAATACTTGTGACCCATTATTAGAATAACACAGTTCATGTGCACATTTTAGTCTTACAGTTTTGTCCTAGATTTCACGTAGTTGGACAACTTTCTCAGCATCAGAAAACTAAAAGTGATACAGGTGCAAGACCACATGTTTGCTCAGTGAGGTCTTCCCTTACTCTACCCTGAAAGCCTATGGTCCTGTTCATGATCAAAATACTAAACTGGACAGCATTCAGATTTTTACACTAAAAAAAAAAAAACCCCAAAAACTTTTAAAGTCATATCCAAGTAAAAGTAAGCAATAAAAAAACTGGAGAACATTTGCAGGCATACCCAGGTACTTGATTAGTCCTCTGAGATCCACAAGGTACTCTATATCTGGAATGAAGAAACTGTGAGCTTTTGTCATATGGGCCACATTTTTCGTGAGAGATCTGGAATGGTGGGGACAGAATAAGCAGTCTGTGACTGGTATGGCCCCAGCAGCAGGAGTGCTTTCAGCTTCTGCCTGCTCCTCCTCTTCTCCTTCCACACTTTCCATCTCTTCTTCAGAGCCGATCTCCTCATCGGAATCCATGTCTTCCCAATCTTTTAAAGGAAGTTTAAAAAAGTATTCATTTATATGATTGTCCCAAGCAATAGGTGTCCCAATTAAGCTAGAAAAAGTTATCACAGAAAATACTGCACTTTCTATTCTGACACGTAAGTGCCTCACAGTCACTTCCAGGTGCAAGAATATACCACTGCGAGTAAAACACCTTTTCTTGTAATATGCACATCAAAGATTAAGTCTGCTCATAAAAAAAGTTGGCAGGTCTAGTATTTTTTCCCCTCCATTTTCCCAACTATTAACACTTTATTGCTGTTATGAAGCCTTAAATTTAATTCACCACAGCACAAGAATGCAAGCACGGCTCATTAAAAACAATACAACTCTGCTAGAATCATGCAAATACTCATTTCAAGCAGTGAGGGGAACCACACTCCTGTTCATACATACACCTTTAACAACAGAGAAGAACAAAGCCAGCTGTCACAGATAAACTATGCTGCTTTATGTGTTAGCATATACCAAGATATACTAACAATTTTACACATTTGCAAGATTACTACAGAGCTGATTAAGGGATAGACAAACCAGCAACCTGATTATACTTCCAGAGGGGTCTAGAAACCTTTTTTACAGAGTTCAGATCTGGGACAGTGAGCATTTTGCAGTACTCTATTGGTTGACGAGAAGCTTAACATGAGCCGGCAGTGTGCGCTTGCAGCCCAGAAAGCCAACCGTATCCTGGGCTGCATCAAAAGAAGCGTGGCCAGCAGGTCGAAGGAGGTGATCCTGCCCCTCTACTCTGCTCTTGTGAGACCCCACTTGGAGTACTGCATACAGTTCTGGTGTCCTCAACATAAAAAGGACATGGAGCTGTTGGAGCGAGTCCAGAGGAGGGCCACGAGGATGATAAGAGGGCTGGAGCACCTCCCATATGAAGACAGGCTGAGAAAGTTGGGGCTGTTCAGCCTGGAGAAGAGAAGGCTGCGTGGTGACCTCATAGCAGCCTTCCAGTATCTGAAGGGGGTCTACAAGGATGCTGGGGAGGGACTCTTCCTTAGGGACTGTAGTGGTAGGACAAGGGCTAATGGCTTCAAACTTAAACAGAGGAAGTTTAGATTAGATATAAGGAAGAAGTTCTTTACAGTGAGGGTGGTGAAGCACTGGAATGGGTTGCCCAGGGAGGTTGTGGATGCTCCATCCCTGGCGGTGTTCAAGGCCAGGTTGGACAGAGCCTTGAGCCACATGGTTTAGGGCAAGGTGTCCCTGCCCATGGCAGGGGGGTTGGAACTAGATGATCTTAAGGTCCTTTCCAACCCTTACGATTCTATGATTCTATGATTCTATTCCTACGGGTCCCCTTCCAACTGCCTTGTGCACAGTGTCTGTGAACAGGGAACATGGTGCTCCCCAGTGCTGTACGATGATAATTAGAGAACTTGGCTATAGGAAATAGTTTAGTAATTTTAAAAGCCTCACGCTGAATTAACAGGACTTGTAGGAAACATTCCTGGACGAACACTTAAAAGGAAAAATTAACATTCAGAAACCTCCAGGATTTTAGCGTTACGATTTATGACTAACATGTTAATACAAAACAGGTGCAAGTTGGCTCCTTCTTTAGATGTTAAAAAGCATGTTCAGAGGTGTATGTTTCTTCTCCTGTAGAACAGACTCCCTGAACTGCAGCTGAAATTTCACCAGCACAAAACTGCTGAAACAGATGTAATAACATGACACAACGGTTTCAGTAATGGAGCAGGCGTACTATGTTCCTACTCCATTCACACCTGCCCCCTTGCTGCAGTTTAATCACCCCATTCGGCTGCTCCAAGAGACGCATTTGGAGCTGCACTGTAAACTACAGCACTGAAAGCATCCAAGTTACAAATAAGCCTTTTCTGGGAAATCTTACAGTCTGATCTTTCCAGTTGTCTCCTGACTCCTGGACTGACCTCCAACAAAGAGCTGTCTCCACACAAGCTCCCACACAAGGGAGAAGCAGCAGGAACAGGCAGTTGGAGTGGCAACTCTTGAACCAGCTTTAACGCAAATGCTGACATGTTGAGCAGCTGTGCCACACAGTGTAAGGCAAACTTTCTCTGCTGGTCTTGATAGACAGAGAAAAGCAAAAACCGCCCCAGTTCCACCTCCCTTCAACAGATCAGTAAAGTGATTGATGGGACAACAGCAAATGATCACGATTGGATTTTTGTTCATCTATTTTTCAGAAGCAGTTTTAGGATAACCTTTTATGTTAGCCTTCCTTAAAGGAAACTGTCCATGGATTTTTACCTGGGAAACAGTGCTTAGATTAGTAATTGCTTACATTCAACCTTCACACGCATTAATATCTTGGCAGCTGGCAGTTCAGACACTGACACAGAGTCCCTGACTACAAGCCTGGGCCAACCTTCACTCCTTTGTCAATTTAATGAACAAGGAAGACCTTCTGTGATGGAAAATGCTGCACTACTGCAGAAACATAATGCGGTTTTTACACAAAACCATTTAACCCTGGCTATCTCTTGTCAGTATGCTTATTGCCTTACCTTCTTCCATATCCTCCTCTTCCTCTGCCTGTTGTCTGGCCAGCTTCTTCGCTTGCTGTTCAAACCACTGTAGCCGTGGAGGTTTTTCTGATCGTTCTCTACTCTCTGATAAGCTGGCACTTCCCACAGAAACAGGAGAGCTACTTGCATCACTAGGAGGCAAAGGCATCTTCTTTGGAGACGAAGACGGCTGAGCTCTGATGGCTTGCTGAATAGCTGCATTCATTTCATCTTTGTTTACGCTCTCTGGAGTCAGCCCCTTTTCCAGGTTCTTTTCATTTAATATTTTCACCTTCTTGCTGACAGCCTGGACAGCTTTCTTCTCCAACTCCAGGTGCTTCTTGGATTTCAAATGATTCTCATAGGCATTGAAGGTGGAGAATCTCTTGCTGCAAACCGTGCAGTAAGTGGCAGTGATTTTGTTCTGCTCCTCTGCTACTGCTCTCTGCGCTAGGACTCTCTCTTGGAAGTTCTCAGCAGTGACAGGAGGCATGTCAGCAACCTTGCGCTTCAGGTTGTATCTATGCCAGTCAGTTTTGTAATGGGCACGCTGAATGTCGGCATCCTTGAAAGCCACACGGCAAGTGATGCAAGTGTAGGTTGCCATTACTAGAAACTGGGGAAAAAATAATAATCATGGTAACAAAGGCGAAACAGTCACAAAAAAACCCAAATACAACATCCTGGCAGCACCCATGTAAGGCAGCATAAGACATACAGTTCTTGTACAGAATTAGATTTATTAAACATCTACTCTGCTTTTGCGAGACCCCACTTGGAATACTGCGTGCAGTTCTGGTGTCCTCAACACAAGAGGGACGTGGAGCTGTTGGAGCAAGTCCAGAGGAGGGCCATGAGGATGATCAGGGGGCTGGAGCACCTCCCGTATGAAGACAGGCTGAGGAAGTTGGGGCTGTTCAGCCTGGAGAAGAGAAGGCTGCATGGAGACCTCATAGCAGCCTTCCAGTATGTGAAGGGGGCTGTCAGGGTCCGATTCCCAGCCATCTCTGAGACAATGGTCAGTGGAGTCCCATTTCAATTCATCACACCAATCCTCGAGGTAATGGACTGGTGGAATTCCATCTCAGCTTCTCATACCGATCTTTGGGACAATGGACAGTGGAGTTCGATTTCAGATCGGTCTCCTACAGGGGCCTACAAAGATGCTGGAGAGGGACTCTTCATTAGGGACTGTAGTGATAGGACAAGGGGTAATGGGTTCAAACTTGAACAGGGGAAGGCTGGGTTACATATAAGGATGTTCTTTACAGTGAGGGTGGTGAGGCACTGGAATGGGCTGCCTGAAGAACTGGTGAATGCTCCATCCCTGGCAGTGTTCAAGGCCAGGTTGGATAGAGCCTTGGGTGACATAGCCTAGGATGAGGCATCTCTGCCCATGGCAGGGGGTTGGGACTAGATGATCTTAAGGTCCTTTCCAACCCTAACCATTCTATGATTATGAATCAGCATGTTACGTACCGAAACCAGGACAAAGGGCAAAAGAAGAAAAGACTTTGATACAGTTATCAGAGATTACTCATACCACAGCAGCTGCAATAGGATCCCAGCTCTGGACTTAGCACCCACTGTGCTCATCCAGGGTCGGACACAGGATGAGAGGGTTCCCAGCCCTGGTGACAGTGCTTCAAAAGCTCTGCACTTTTTACTGAGGATCAGAAACTAAAGCTTCTTATCAAGCTTGTGTTCTGCCAATTATAGGCTTTTGAGGAGATTAGTGACTGCTCCAGAACAAGGGTAAAAATGTGAAAACGCGCTCTCACACCCACTTCCCATTTTCCACAGCCCAATCAGATGGAACAAAAGCTACTACATTTAAAAATAAAACCCTTTCAGCTATTTTGGTGCAGTGCATGTTCTGTCAACAAAACTTTACCCCGCAGAACAGTTAATCTGGAGATGCAGCCAGCCATGCCTACATGTAGTGCCTGAAGCCACTCCCACCCCTGGTCTTCCTCCGCTTCCCACCACCCATCTCAGCTGTGCCCCTGGGGCTGTCACCGGAGAGCTGGGGGGCAGTGACCTGTCCCTGATGCCGGCCTTTCCAAAACCACACATTACCTTCCTTCCTTTTCAGTGCTTACTGAAACTTGACCTTTTCTTCTTTTTAAACAAAGTTGGTGGAACCTCTTGAACACTCCAAAGACAAGAGAAAAAAAACATGTTCTAACTGGAGATCACTAAAGCCACCCCCATCCTTTAAGTGATTTACAAAAATTGTGGTTTAATCTGAAGAAAAGCAATAACACATCAGAAGGAGGGAGTCTGAAGGCAGGCAGAGGAACAGCAGCCCTCCAAGAAGCTACCAACAGGGAGAAGCAGCAATGAAAGACACAAATATGCAGAGCTGAAAGGTACCTTACGAAACACTTGTTCCCTCGAAGAACTGGACTCCTACTTCACTGCTGTGCTATCCGTAATCCTGTGGTGACAGAAAACACATTAACAGAAAATAAAGGCCATGCTATTTTATTTGAAATACTGTTATGCATCCTTTCGGAGTAACAGATGCTCTTTGTTTCAGAGGAAAACACATTCTCTGCCTACCAAGGGATCCCGACTGCTCTCTGAAGCACTGCCCTCCCACCCGCAGAGCTCCCTATCCCTTTCCTAGGACACGCAGGTATTTTACTGCCATAAATCAACGGACACGGAATCATACTGTTAATCACAAAATCCTTACAGAAACCTCTGGGACAGAACAGTCTGATCTGGTCTATTTTGGCAGGGGGATTGGAACTAGATGATCTCAAGGCCCTTTCCAACCCAAACCATTCTGTGATTCTGTGATTACAGGCAGACACACTAGATTACCCTGGGGTTAACTGAAAAAAAGGAAACCCAGAACAGACCAGAAGAAGTAACTGCGAGGATGTAACCGCATAAACCTCCACGTCTGACCGCTAAGTGCAGAAATAACGTTCACCACTCAGGCTGTGCCAAGCAGAGCGCCCCTGCCGAGCCCCGCGCGGCTTCGCCAGCTCTGCCCCTGACCCCGGGGCACTGCCACCCGCGAAACCAAAGCACCGAGGCTCAGGAAAAACAAGGCCCGAGGCACTCACAAGCCTTCAGCCCCAGGAACTGCCCGGTTCTCCCCACAGGGTCTTTCCGACGCCTGGTTTTAGCCGCTCTGATGTGAATTTGAACCGATCCGGTGCCCGTCAGACTGACACCAGACAGCCCTGACCGGCGCTTCCAGCCGGACGCCGGAAGTGACCGCGCCGCCCCAGCGGGGGGTGCGAACGACTGAACCAAAGCAGACCGGCTCCGCACGGAGGCTCCCGCCGCCGCCAGGCGTGACTCGGGCCGGCCCGCGGGGAGGTCCGGCCCGCGGGAGCCCAACCCGCACCCCCGGCCCGCCGGACCCACCCGCTCCGGCTGGGGCCGCGCCTCGCCCCACCGCCACGCCCGGTGGAGCGGAGCTGGGCCGGGCCCGGCCGCCCGGGAGGCCCCGCGGGACACGCACCTGCCGCCCGCCTGGCGAGAGGCCCCTGCGAGCCGCCGCCCGGAGCAGGAAGAGGCCGCGCAGCGCGAAGCAGAAGAGCAAGGCCCCCTTCTTCCGGCGAGGAGGCCACGCCCCGCCCCGCTCCCGCCCCCTGCCGCTGCGGAGGCCCCGCGGCCCGCCTTGCGCGCGGTGCTGCCTGAGGAAAATGGCGGCCGCCGGGTAGGCGCGTGCTGCGGGGTCTCCACGCCTGCCCCCGGCGGTGCCCGGCTGAAAAGCAGGTGCTGCGGCCGGGGTGCCGGGTGCGACCAGGGGACCAGCTGGGTGGGGAGAGAGCTTTAAGGTCACCAAGTCCAACCATTACCCCAGCACTGCCAACTTCGTCACTCAACCGTGTCACTGAGGGCCTCGTCTGCACGGTTTGTGAGCACTTCCAGGGACGGTGACTCCACCGCTTCCCTGGGCAGCCTGTTCCAAAGCCTGATCACCCTCTCTGTGAAGAAATATTTCCTAATATCCAGTCTAAACCTCCCCTGGCACAGCTTGAGGCTGTTACCTCTTGTCCTGTTGCTTGTTACTTGGGAGAAGAGACCGACCCCCACCTCAGTACAACCTCCTTTCAGGTAGTTGTAGAGAGCCATAAGGTCCCCCTGAGCCTTCTTTTCTACAGAGTAAACAGCCACAGTTCCCTTGGCCGTTCCTTATAAGACTTGTGCTCCAGACCCTTTACCAGCTTTGTTGCCCTCAATGTATTGTAGTGAGAGGCCTGGAACTGAACACAGTATTTGCGGTGCAGCCTCACCAGTGCCGAGTACAGAGGGATGAGCACTGCCCTGGCCCTGCTGGCTATGCTATTTCTGATACAAGCTGGGATGCTGTTGGCCTTCTTGGCTGCCTGGGCACAAGCTTGCTCATGTTCAGCAGCCGTCAATCAGCACCCCCAGGTCCTTTTCCTTTACGTAACGCTATGTAACATTGTCAGGCCAGTTCAGTGGGTGCGAGCCCAGGCTGGGCTGGGAACAGACATCTGCAGAAACCCTGCTAAAGGGGTCTAGTGGTGTCCTTGTGGGGTTTGGTCACCGTTTTTTCCTGTTTTGAGAACAAACATACAATTCGATATGATGAAAGATAAAAACTAACACATATTTATTAAATGGTTTTACAAACAATCAATATAATAATTCCATGTTTACAAAATAGTAATCAGGCTAGGTAAAGTGATGCAAAATACTTTAAATAAAGACATTTTTGTAATTTTCCAGTTTCTGGTTACCTGGACAGGTGTTACAGACTGTTGATGCTGCTCGTGTGCTGAGAACAGACAAGGAGACTACAGGGAAATTGTTCAGAAGGCTTAGACAGCCTGGAAAAAGTGCAAAACGAACAAAAACCAAGTAAAACGAGTGTTTCTTCAGATCCTATTACTTTGGGTTAACACGATTTCCCCTCCTCTGCATGGAATATGTTTTTTTTCCCTGAACAAACTGAAGAACGGTAAGTAGTCGTGTAGTACATACATACACACAGAAAGCCCTGTGTGCCGAAAACAGGTGCTTGTATGCTGGATTTGGCACAGCGAAAGCCACCCACTGGCCAAGCGGTGATCCCTCTGTCTGTCACTCGGACGTACTAACACAAGGGGAAATTTCATGAGCACGAAGGACTGAACTGCATCCCACAGAACACACCCCCGGCACACACCGTAGGGATGTGTGAGGAAGCCACTGCATGGCAAGGGAGGGGGCGCACTTCAACCCCACTACTGCAGAAATACACTGCTTCCTCCATTTACTGCTGGGTGAGAGCACAGCAGGTAACACAAGCAGTACTGATTCCGTGGCAAGAGCATACTCTGTGTTATCCCACGCTCGTACATCCACACCCTGATCTATGCCCTCTTGCTGCCTGTCATGCCTTCTGACTGGAAATGGCACACCAGCAGGCTTTCCACGGAACAGATGCACGTTTCAAAGCTCGCTTGCCTTTCTTCTTGGCTGTGTATTCGGTTTTGGAAGATGAGAAGGCGATGACAGTGCTTGGTAGGAAAGATGCTGTGGACCATTGTGACAGGGGCTTTGAAGTAACTGCTGTTTTGTGGCAGCTGCTAGAATACAGCAAGGTGAAGGTTTCTCAAGGGATTTCCAACTGAAGGCAGTGTGCAAGGGATCTCACAAAGGACAGAAATGTTTTCTGTGTGTTTTGCTGTCGAACTGCTGGCAGTGGAATGTATCGTGTCCAAGCAAAGTGTTCCTTATGTGTGCTTCTCTGGGAGAGAAGAGGTGATTTCCTGCAGAAAATTAAACATCTTTCCACTATCTGAGGAAGAATACTAAATGTTACAGTATTAGCTCCTTCCCATTATGCAGTATTTAGGGACGTGAATGTATTTGACTACCATGAGAAAATAAAAATAAAATTCCAAAGATACTCAAATAAGTAATTATGCCCCTAAACTTTAATGATTCGCTTGTTCAAGTTTTGCTTTGTTTTTCTTTCTTTCTGAAAAAAAAAAAAAAAAAAAGACTCGCACCAGAGAAAAATCAATCTGTCTTCTATCTTGAAACCAGAAAATGGATCATTTACAAAAAGTCCAAGAAACGCCTCCAACTGCTTTTCCTTCTTGATCTACTCTGTTACCCTAGAAGAGTGCCCCTGCATTATGTATTTTTATGACCACGAGTATTCTTCATAAAACAACAGTAAAGTGCACGCTGTTATAATGCCACCATTGACAGCCAGCTAGTCCGTGCCATCAATCCGCTCCAGAAAAGCCTGTGAAGGTCTGCTCTCTCCCTCCCGCCTCTCCCTGTGCTGTAGCCCGTTTCCCTCCTCGCACCAGTATACTCCTGTACGAGGAAGCACACAGTTGCCTGGGTGTCCTACAAAGTTTCACCAGCAACTTGGAAGTTGGACTCTTCTGACTGTATAGATTGTCCTAATTGTGCTGCAAGGAATGAGCATTTTAACTCATCTGAGAAATTTAAATGGCCTTTAAACTTACTGATTTCCCAGGAAAAGCTTCTTTTATTTTTGTTTTTGTTTTTTCAAATGGGAAGGACAGGCTGGGGAAAGCTAAAAAAGAAACTTAGCAACCAACGCTGTGGAAGTGACATGGCCATGTTTTTTTAATCATTTCCAGAAACTTGCTTTTAATGTTAAGATGATGTAATTTCAAAAGCTGCATCTTGAATCTATATCCAGCATCCACTGACTTCGTAATGGATTTGATAATGAAGGCACAGGCTCACTTTTTTACTGGTAAAGGACAGCAAACACGGTCAATATGCATTACTGACACAAAAGCACAAGCAACAATAAAGCTAGTGTCAAAAATTCTCAGCATTTTCCGTTTCGCTATACTCTTTTTGGCCATCTGCCTGTTTTTTCACCATAAAATAAAATAAAATAAAATAAAATAAAATAAAATAAAATAAATAAAATAAAATAAAATGGAGTTAACTTTGAACACAGGTTTACCTACACATACATGTTAGTGGAAGAATTTTATCATCTGTTGCTGTACTTTCTGAGGGTCCTAAATGATGGTATTCACCTCTTCAAATGCCAGCAAATGGAAAATCACTTCAGTAGTAGTAGCAGCTGACATGGTCCCTCAACTTTGCTAATGGCTTACATCACATTAAAAGCAATAGCTTTACTTCTTCCTATTTCTTTGATTACTATTGCTTGATATTGCAATTCAATTTCGTCACAGGCGAACAAAAAAAAAAGCCCTAGGAAAAGTTAAGTTACCTGCTTAAGATCCTAGGCCATTCACTCAGCATGCGTGGAGTTTAAACTGGCAAATAATTTAAACAGGTTCTTTTTTGTTTAAATTACATGCCAAGAAGAAGATTCTGAGTGTCTTTTATAGCAAATGACCTCACCAAATACTTTCTTAATAAATTCTTAAAATACAATTTTAAAATACTCAGCTTGCAATACAACTTTTGTTGCAAGTGGTGGCAGCTATCCTGGGGAAAAAACCCAAACCCCACAGAATCTGGAATTAAGGAAGTGGCACCTAAAAATACCTTTTTTTTTTTTTTAATCTCTAACCTCTATTCCAAACAATAACTCCCTTCACATGCTCCCAACCAAAAACATGATTTGGTTTACATGATACCAACTTTTTAATAAAAAAATTTGGCTGATTCTACATGGGCAATACTGCCAAGGACCAGACTCTATCAAGGCAGGCAGCAGTTAGTCAGTTGAATAGCATACCACTTTACAACTCTAGAAGCCTAAAACAGCAAAAAAACTTGGAAATGCATCACCATATCCAAAATAACTTAAAGGTTTTAAGAATGAAATCAAGTTCTTTGATAGTGTTGCACACATATTTAAACTAGAGTTGTGCTGGTTAATGTGTTTCATCTATATTAGATGTACCATACATAATGGTAACTGCAGGGGTTCATACTTTTCAGTATGATTGAAGGAGGTGAGATTTAGTTCAATCTCATGGCAATTCTTTGATAAAGTACCCTCGCTGTGTGAATCATTAATTGTATTACATGGTTGGCAACCAAGAGCAAATAAATTGCCCATGTGGAAGATTTGGCTTAGGACCCCAAAATACATAGTTGGCAAAAAGATAAAAAAATCCTCTCCCCCACTCTTTTGAAAAACAACTGACCTCCAACACTTATCTGCAACCAAACAGTGGATAGATAATTCATTTCCATGCTATTACATCAAGGTATAACTACCAGAAACATTAAACTATCAGTATCAGCTGAAATTTATCCAGTTAATTCACTCTGCATAAGGGAAATTATTATTACAACACATCTAAAGGGATAGTTAAAGCTTACAGCTCAGAATTTTCCTTTTTTTTTTTTTTGTTTTGCATTTGATTTTTTTTGTGTGTTTTATTTTTGATTTCTTCTATGTTACTATGTTCCAGGTTAATGATTTCCAAGCAGATTTGAAAGGAAGCCTGAAGACTTTTTCTTTTCCTGCGATTCTGCTTCTTGGCCTTGTGAAAGTCCCAACTCTTTCTCGATCTGCTCAAGCTCAGACTGGTCAAGCAGTTCAAAATCATCAGCTTCCTCTGTGTCTGTCTCCTCGCTCAAACTAGGCGCTGCATGTGAGGGAGCTTGCTGCGCAGACTGCAACTGGTCTTTGATAGCAGCAGACACCGCAGCTGCGATGACATCCCCAGCAATTCCACTCATTAAATTAAAGGTTTGGTCACTGGTCAAAGGCAAGGAGAGCCCTGCAGCGGACGGTCTCTCTTTACTCTGTCTGGAAGCATGATCCACCTTGAAGTATGTGTGTTCCTTTTTCTGCTTCTGCTGGATGGGCATTCCGATGCTGGAGTCATCATCGTCATTTGTTCCGGCACCATTTTCTAAAGAAGGAAATTCTGAAAGATCTCTAGCAAATGCTTCTTCATGATCACTAGGTCGGTCAAAATCTATTACAGGGTTAATAGAAGGAAACAGTGTTAGCAAACACAAAAGGCCTCCCCAAAAAACAGCCACAAATAAAAATGCTGAAAGTGTTCCTTTGAATATGTTTACTAATCCGCAGCCTAGCAGTCTTCTGGAGGCTCAGTGGGTGGGACATCTAAAACAAAATAGTTTTGAGGTCTTAAATCTCATACCACAAATCACCTGGTATCAAACACAGGAAGTTATGTGAGCAAAATATCTTTTCTAAATGGTGTCTAGCTGTACATGAAACAACCCATGTAAATCTTTACCACAGCTAGTTCTAAATAGATCAACCACATAAAGTCCTAAGATTTATAATGTGACTACCAACAGGTCTGCAAACTCTTTTTCTTCATAATGTATGTAAATTACAAATATTACAAGCTTTTAATACACTTGTAGAATAAAAAAAAATAAATGTTTATGTGTTTAAATAAAGATATAAAACCAATGTAAAGACTTAATTTATAACTTTTTCCTTTCTTGGCCAATGCTTGTATTACATAGGAAACGGAAAATGGAAACTCTACAGATGACCACGATTGTTTCATGTTTTCAACAGGGTAAAAAGCAGAATGAAAACAAATAAAGTATTATATTTAAATTGCTGCATTAATGGCATGAGATTTGTTATAGAAATGTTTAAAACATACTGTACAGTACATGGCCTGTGGAAGAGCGCTAAATGAGCATAAGGGAATACTCTGATCTAGTATTTGAATGAGAAGGTAAAAAGTAATCCCTTTGAACTTACTTTCTATGAAAACAAGCAATAGGAGCATTTATAAGGGCTAAGGAACTGAATCCTAAAAATGTCTCATGTCATTTTCTCCAAAACAGGCTGGGAAGCTGAGGAGGAAGGGTTGTGCTGCATGCAGAGTGATGGCTCAAATGCACAGAGCTTTGATAGGAGATGAGCCAGTCCTTGGATGCATCCCATCTGGTCTTGCATTTGTGTGTATGTCCCATTTGCTGAAATGCTCCGTGGGGGAGAAGAGTGGATGTTGTTTATTTTTCACTTAGCAATGCCTTTAACGCAGTTTCTGACATTATCCTTACAGCCAGATTGGTGAGCAAACTGCGTAAGTGAACTGTAAAGGGGAGTGGAAAATTGGCAGGACAGCCAGGGTCAAACGGCTGTGATCAGCGATACAGGGTCCAACTGGAGGCCAGTTATTAGTGGTGTCTTTCAAAGCTACGGAAACCACCACTGTTCGATGTATGTTAATGACTGGGATGACAGGATGGAGCGCACTCTCGGCAAGTTCACGGGCAGAAAGGAACTGCTGTAGGGCAGGTGTCTTTGATATTCTGGAGGGCAGGGTGCCCTCAGAAGGACCACGACAGGCTGGAGAAATGAACAGGCTGAAAAGAAACATCATGAAATTCAACAGAAGCAAATGTGAAGTCCTGCATCTGGGATGGAATAACCTGCGTGGCAGTACAGGCTGGGGCAATGAGACAGAAAGCAACTTTCAAGAAAAAGACCTGTGGACAGCAATTCAGTGGTGTGCCCTTACAGCAAGGAAGGCCAACCACAGACTGAGCTCTACTAGCAAATGTGAAGTCAGAAAGTCAATGGAAGCAATTTTCCCCCTCTCTTCAGCACCTGAGAGCATACATTTGGAGTATTTCATCCAGTTTTGACCTCTCCAGTACAAGACAGATAATGAAAGACTGGAGCTAGTCACCTGGAGGGTCAGCACAGTTACTGGGGGGCTGGAGAACAGGAAGTATGGAGAGATGCTGAGAAAACAGGCTTTGTTTGGCCTTAAGAGAAGGTGGCAAAATGAGGATCGCATACTTGTCTTTAACTACTGAATGGGAAGGTAAAGAGAAGATGAGGCCTGACTCTTTACTTAAAGGTGCACAGTGGAAGGAGGAAAGTAAATTGACACAAGCTAGAACGTGGGAAATTCTGACTATAAAAAACCCCTTTTCATCATGAGGGTGAGCAAATACTGGAAAAGGTTGTCCAGGCGGGTTGCTCAATCTCTACCACTGGGGGTGCTCGAATTTCAAACAGGTCACAGCCCTGAACGACTTGATGAAGTTGAGCCTGCTTTGAATAAGAGGTTAGATGAGATGAACGACAACGGCTCACTCCAACTTCTGATTCTGTGATCATATAAAGCTGTCTATTTACAACTTGAAATATTAACAAAATAATTTAAATTCTTAATTTGGCCTGTATAATGTCGTTAAGTAGTATCGCCTTATTTTTCATTTACAGTGAACTTTTCCTAGAAGAAAAGAAATGCAAGACAAGCAGAGTAACAAATCCAGATACAGAGACAAGATTACATGAAACTACTGGTGTCCTTAATCTTTATTCAGGCAAAGTGCTCACTGAAAGCTTGGTTTGTGAGAAGAACTTAGAGATCTGGTCAAGATCAAGATAAGTGCTCAAGGATCTTTTCCTAGCCTTAGTCTTCACATCTAATTTAGGCTTATTGCTGGCTGTCTTCATTAGCATTCTAGTAACAAAACCTAGTAATACTTTCTTTAATTGGCTGTTTAGCAAGTCAAAGTATTACTTTTTTTTCCTCAGCTTTTATTTCTGTAGCTCACCTACAAAAGCACTGGTACTAAATTAAAAGGTTTACTTTCTTAAAAGCTTTGGTGGGAGAGCTGAATCTGACACTGAATGTGTCTAGTTTACCCAGCAGTACTTATTTAGAAATATTTCTTACTTATACATCACTTATACATTAACTTACTTATTATTTTTAAGATAAGGACAGTTCTTACACAAGATGTATCCAAAACTATATAAAACACTGGAATTAATGTTAAATTAATTGTACAGAAAAGCAAACAAATAAACAAACAAACTGCCAGCCCAAAAACTTGTCCTCAAATTCTCTAATAATTTTCAGGTAGCTTACATGACTGCAAGTCATCGACAAAATAGATGAAGCCATTACATACCATCAGATGTGTCTGTCTGTGGAGAATACCCCTCAGATAAGTTAAAGGTCCCATTATCGGTCCAAGATACTTCCGATACGTCTGTATCAGACACTGACAGCTCTTTGGCAACAACTGCAGGATTAACCTACACATAAAAAAGGCCCATACATGGTATTCTTACACTAAAAAAAGAAATCACACTACAGGAAGCCAGTGCTTAGACACTGAAAAAGAAGTCTCTTGCATGTCATAGCAATATAAATCACCTCCTATTTAAGCTTTAGTTGCAGACATATGAAAATAAGAGTAGGATATAATACTTAGAAGTGAAGCATTCCTCTTTGTAATAACTGAAAGCTGTATTATACTAAAGCACAGAAAATTCCAGTTATTCTTTCTGAAATTCCTAAAGAAAGCAGAATGAGCCTGCAAATACAAATTACACATATAAATGTAAAGAAATGCATAAACTTGGATCAAAACCCAAGCCCATTTTCTAGAACAGTCAAAAATCACTTAAATAAAAAAATCATTATCCTTTACGTATTTATCCAACAATATTCAATTATGCCAGCTACAAATTTTTAGCCCATGGGATAGAAATTTATTTTTTTCAGAATACAATTTTTTTCACAATACCTTTAAAGCAATCATTGTCAAAGTCAGGCTCTAATCGCTACTGATCCAATACTGCCTAAGAATTCCTATAAACCTGAACTTTTTTATATCAACCAGTGTTCTGACTATAATAGAAAATCTTTTGCCATACAGTTATTTAGAATATTAAGATAGAAATGAGATACTGTATTAGCGTATTCTCATACATACCTAGAAAGGTATTTATAGGTAATACACTGATTTGCACTACCACTGAATATGATCAGACAAGTGATACAAAAGTAACTGACAAGTTATGCAGGTTTTCTATGAATGTTTCCCTTTATATTTTGATAAAAATTAACTGCAATTTCACTGTTGCGAATAAAAATAGCCACCTCTGCTATTAACTTCTAGTTTAATCGTTCTACAGCCAATACAAAGTAAACAGAGTCTTAGTTTAGTAGGCCAAAGAAACCATTACCTTGAAGGCCAGAAGTCACAAATGCTATAAGTTAATTAGTATAAGCCTAAAGATGGAGACTATGAATCACTTTTAAAGCATACTGCTTAGTTCAGGAACACAGCTGCCTGGGCAGGTTAAAGTCTTCCACAGAAGAACAGAGACAGTAGTCTAGATACTCTCCGTTATCTCTATAGATTTTTAAAAGCAAGACAGGGCTGACTGAAAAAAAGTCACCTTAGGACACAGAGCTGATATGTCTAATTCACTGTCATCTTCTGTGGGTTTTGTTTTTGCTGTTTCTGAAAGAAAAGAAAAATATTTTTTATCCTACGCAAGGCAATGAACTTCCAGGTTCAGTGTGTGTTTTCTGTCACACAGCTTGTGCGGTACTGTAAAACTTTCACCTGTTGACACAGTGCATCATTCATGTAATACGCTACTAAGATGAGGGAAACGAGGTTGACTGAGAGGCTAGATATTTATCAAAATGTATCGTGCAGCAGCCAAAATGGGAGACAGAATATTGCTTTGAAATACATTCTAACAGCTCTACTTACCTGTATTGTACTTACTTCAGAAGTCTCTGTTGTTGCATGTTAATGCAATTTTCTACATAATTGCATGTAACTGTCATTCACAAACCCCTTCTTCTTGGCACTCATCTACCCTGCATGCACATTTCTATGCAAATATGCATACAAAACATCCTCTGAGGTCTGGTAGAATGTTGCTCCTTACAGATGAATGGACACACAAATTTCATCTCTCCGTCTGAGAATAGCCTCATGAATATTTTAAACCAATATAAGCTGAAAAATGCAATCATATTATTCTTGGTTGCCTATTTTTGTAACTTGCTGTTTCCTCTCTTGTGTCACTACAAGATTTGTGAATCCATGTGGTGAACCCAAGTGGGAAAGCAGAGTCGGGAACTTGTCTGAGTTAAATTAAACTGGAGAGTGAGAGGCAGAAAAGAACAAATCTAACCTCAACCATTTTCCCAGTGCTGGCTTATGAAATTCATGAAACAATACTCTGATCTCTCTCTCTGCCAGTTTCACTTAAAAGTAGAACAAGGTAGAATAATACATGAAGGAAAATTTTCAATGCATTAGTCCTTATTTCAATAACTACTGCATTACATGTAAGAGAAGGGGAAAAGGCAGATGGTTCCTCTCATTGTGTCTAGGAACAGCACACTGTATGATAAATGGTTTCAAGAAATGCATGTTTTAAAGCAGAGATTGAATCTACTGATGTAATATTAACTAAAAAGGGTAGGCTACCTGCAAGCAATGTGACTACCCTACAAAAGTTTGATTACCAAAACTGTAGAACACACAAAACGCAAACTAAAGGTAACATTGTTCATGTAAGTATTTTTCTTGAAACAGCTTTAATACTTAAAATCTCAAAGTTTCCAATGTTATACAGATTTCAGGCAAGATAGCTGAGAGTTTGTTTTAAACTGATTTCTTCCCTTTCTAACTAAAAATTTTGATTAATTTGTAGCTACTATTTTACAGCAATTCTTAAATGACTTTTGAGTATTTGGGGAAGAAAAAATCTTGTTGCTGTTGGGAGTGAAAACAAGGTGGATTTAGATACTGGAACAGAGTTCAGTCTCTGAAAAAGAATTCTGCTATGTACTTATTTTACGTTCTTGAGTGAATCTCTCTCCTGGGTAAGTTTACCTTATCTAAACAGAGACAAGCATTGCATACTTACAGCAAGTATTTTCCTCTGAAAACCTAAAAGCAGTACATCTAATCAAGTATGAAGAGAACCATCAGTCTTGTTTCCTTCAACGAAGTAGGGTCTTTTTACCATACCCAGAGATCCAACATACGTTATCACTCCATCTAAAGCTAAGAACGGTAGCCAGGTTCAAAGCAAGAAATACCTCTACAATTGGCTTCACAGGACAAACCAAACTGTCTGCAAAGTGAATAAAATCTTCTCTGCATACAGAAATACATTACTTGAAACTATACTTAATTACTCACCAGATCTCTCTTTTTTCTTCTGGTTGATATATTCCACTATTCCAAAATCTAGTTTCATCAGAACAGTCTTAATTTTGTTGCACATTTTCTGTCCAAATTCATTGCACTTAAGGAAGGGACATAAAAAGGCACACAATACTGTGATAAAAATGAAGACAGAGAGAAAAATCATATTGAAATACTGCTTTATGAGAAGTTTCTCAATAAAGCTTAAACAATGCATTTATATAAGTTAACTACTAATTTTACATAATATAATTAGCTTTACATAAAAATGCACTGTTAAATACTGTCCTGGTTTTGGCTGGGATAGAGTTATTTTTACTCCTATTAGCTGGTGCAGTGCTGTGTTTTCGCTTCAGTCTGAGAACAACGCTGATAACACACTGATGTTTTAGTTGTTGCTCAGTGGCGCTTACCCTGATCAAGGACTTCTCAGTCTCTTGTGCTCTGCCAGTGAGTCTATCCCAGCTTAAACCAGGACAAATGATCATATGAGACAAATTGTTAATGTCCAATCCAGTTTCTAGGAGCCGTTACTACTCGTTGCAGAAAATACCACTGTATTCATAATCAACAGACACATTTTTTTACTTCCTTTAAGACCCAATTTATGATCACTATAAGATGTGTCATTATCTCGATTTAGTCTGATTTTGGTATGTCTACCTGAGAAACATGACTATGTAATATTATGCCAGAATCAAGATGTTGAAAAAACTTGTAAGCTGAGTTCCATATAACAAAAAATGCTTGTCAGAACCTACATATGTATGTATACGTATCATAGAACCATAGAATGGTTTGGGTTGGAACAGACCTTAACGATCCTCTAACGGATCCTTAAAGATCATCTAACCCCCCTGCCATGGGCAGGGACACCTTCCACTAGACCAGGTTGCTCAAACGTGGCCTTGAAATGTTGCCATGGATGGAGCATCTACCACGTTTCCAGGCAATCTGTCCCAGAGTTTCACTACCCTCATTGTAAAAAATGTCTTCCTTGTATCTAGTCTGAATCTCCCCTCTTTTAGTTTAAAGCCATTCCCCCTTGTCCTGTCGCAACAGGCTCGGCTAAAAAGTCTGTCCCCATCTTTCTTATAAGCCCCCTTTAAGTCTTGAAAGGCTGCAATAAGGTCTCCCTGGAGCCTTCTCTTCTCCAGGCTGAACAACCCCAACTCTCTCGGCCTTTCCTCATAGAAGAGGAGCTCCAGCCCTCTGATCATCTTCATAGCCCTCCTCTGTCTTGCTCCAGCAGGTCCATGTCCTTCTCATATTAGGTGCCCCAGAGGTGAATGCAGTATTTAAGTGGGGTTTCACAAGAGTGACGTAGAGGGGGAGAATCACCTCTCTCAACCTGCCAGCCACTCTCCCTTTGATGCAGCCCAGGACACTATCGGCTTTCTGGGCTGCAAGCGCAGACTGCCAGCTCATGCCCAGCTTTTCACCCACCAGTACCTCCAAGCCCTTCTCTGCAGGAATGCTCTCAAACCCTTCATCCCCCAGCCTGTACTCATACTAGGAGTTGCCCCAACCCAGATGCAGGACCTTACACTTGGCCTTATTGAACCTCATGAGGTTCACATGGACCCACTTCTTGAGCTTGTCGAGGTCCCTCTGGGTGGCATCCCATCCCTCAGGTGTGTCAACTGCACCACTCAGCTTGGTGTCATCTGCAAACTTGCACATGTGTCTAATACAAATAAAGAAATACTCCCTATACAGAGACCAAATAATGAACAAACCACATACATAAATGGTGATTGAAAAAGAGATTCTACTTACGCAGGACATAGGAGAGGACAACTCCAGGAATGTAACTTCCCAAGACAGTGAAAAATGTACATATACTGCAGACCAGCAGGCAAAACTGGCAAAAACATTAAAATTGGCCATTAACACTTCTACTGCTTAGATTGTTAGATAATTTTGCAAAAGAAAAATGTTGCATGCTAAATTAGATCTAGAATGCAGTGGAAAATTGCAGGTTTTGTTGCTTTTGGGTTGGTTTTGGGGTTTGGTTTTTGTTTGGGTTTTTTTTTTTTTTAATTAGGAAATAATTTAACACTTCTGGTGTAAATAAGCACCAAACAATTAATTTTGGCTAATTAGGATGTACCCTCTCTTCTGTTATAAAAATATGCTATTTTTATTCATTTGCTATTAAGATTTAACAAGCTCATGGGTTTTGCCAAAATTATTAGAAATTACTTCACTTTTATTACACAAAAAAAGGCTGAAGAGTTGATATGCAGGAAAAACCCCAAATCACTAATTCAATTATTGCAATGCATGCTTGCTGCATGTTTACAAAAGCAAAAATCCTTCTTGTAAGTACAGATCTCTCCCCTGTTGTTGCTTCAAGAAACTGTTTTCTCTCATATGCTGGCAAGAATTCTCTTGATGCCTGTTGGCTATGCTAGCATCCCTGTGAACAAGAAGACTGAGCTGAATTTTCTATATAAAGCCTGGGATTTGGCCTCTGCTGTGACTAAGACATACAGTGGATCTTCCACAACTGCACAATGCTGAGTACAGAATTGATCTGTTGAAAGTTTGCAGAAAGAATCAATTTGCTTTTGGAGTTGAATTGCAATAAAATGGTTAACTCTCCAGCTCAGTCTTTCCAGTAAAAACAAAACAAACAAAAATCAAACCCACCAATTATATCTGCATAGAAGAAAAATTATCACAATTAAATATGGGGAATTCTTTTCTATCGTGTAATACTTGTGCAGGTATTCCTGAAAACTAATTATTTGGGGAAAAAAACCCCACCCATGGGTATATCTAGGAACTGTATACTTTTTGGTTTGGTTTGGGTTTGGGTTTTTTTCCAAGTTTTTATTAAATTGTGATGTTTTAAAGTTCCTTTCCATGGAATGACTGGTGAGTAAAGGGTTCCAACAACTGTAAAGGGTGAGACTGTATTGCTATAAACTTTACTGTGAGCAGCTTTGCTCACTGATGACCTACCTGTGTTCTCCATAGCAAAAAATTAGCAGAAACTCATAACTGAATGTATCATAATGTGGCTTGGTTTTGTTTTTCTTTTAATTTTTCTCACATTTTTATTAAACAATATTGAATGGTTAGTATTACTTGGGAGTGCTTACCTTGCCAGGGTTTTGTTCCTTGAAGTGAGACATTTCTTGAAGAAATACAAATAAATTCATCAGTGCTTCTGAAATGCACTGATTTATCCTGGGTCTGTAGTCTTGCCTGGAATTGATGACCTTCCAGCTGAGTAAAACAAAGAAAAATACCCAACAGCTTTGGTTATAGCTCATATGAAAGTTGAAACTGGTTGAAAACAACACGCTGTAAAGCTATAGCCTTCAGCAATCCAATGGCTACTGCTATGCTTACAGAAACCTGTGCTTGCTTCCACATATTTTATGTCGGGCTAATTTGATCCGTTTTAATATTAAGAAAGTATCTGTTCAGTAGTAGAAATGCTCAGTCTATATAAGCAGTTATGGAAGAAATTACTGCTTATTCATTCTGGCCATATGAAAATACTGAGTTCAAGGCGCAGTTGTCATCTAAATTAAGCAACCGAAGCCCAAACTTGTTTCTTAATACTATTTTTCCTTAAAAACATATACCACAGTACTTTTCATTGCCATAGGATGGCCATATATATTAATACATTTAGTTTCATGCATAAAATCCATGTGCTTTTCCTTTTCTAATTTTTGCCCTGTTCTGCAAACTATGATGATCCATGAGAGATTATCTAACTTCAATAAAAAGAAACTGCTCTTGAAGTCTTGATGTTTACATTAATTTCCTTACTGAATTTTAATTTCTCTATTATATTGAAAGGACTGTTTCTAAAGCTTAACTTATGATCATTCAGGCCTTTCAATAAAATTAAAACCTCCCTGTACGGAAGAATTTGCTGAAAAACATGAGAAACCACATGTATCTAAATTGGGGCTGATCAGCTTAGACAATAACCAGTTCAAATGATTACATCATGCACCTTTTTAGAGAGACAAAACATCTACAACAAAGATGTTTTAGGAAACAACAAATGAAAGGAAAAACATACACAGGCCAGTCAATGTCAAATCAAACTGGTACAAAGTATGGATGTACCACCATGCAATTACTGAGCAACTGAAGTAAATTCTGCACTAGTTTTACTATCTTCCACATAGTTCCCTGCTCAGTACACACAGTGTACTTGATCCCAGTGAATTCACTTGATCCCAGTGAATACAAGTAAGCCATAAACAATCCCACAGTCATTTTACTTGGATACATAATCCATTAAATGTCCAGTGCATCATGGCATTGATAGCAAACATTTTGTCACAGGCAGATCAAACGACAGGATAAATCAAAAATGACATTATGAAAAGAATGAATGCACAAGGGTCAGTGTGCAGCAATAACGACATACACATAGATCAAACTGCCAACTCATATTTCCAAATAATTACTCTGCTATTTAGCTACTAAAACAGACAAGGCCCTGATAGCAGTTGTTCTTGTTATTCAGAAGACAAATGCCCTTGAGATAGTTCCCTGGGACAACTTAAATGTTAGCAAGCATGAGCAAGTGACTGATGAGATTTTTGCTGTTCAGACTTTACCCTGGATTAACTTAGTGTTCAAAAGTAACATTTAAACATTTGGTTTAATATCAGGAATAAAAAGTTCTGGGTTTTTTTTGGTTTTTTGTTTTTGGTTTTTTGGTTTCTGGTTGTTTTTTTTTTTAATGAATGTAAGACCAAAAAAAAAAAAATCATCTATCCTCCCTTTTAAAATTACCTGTAGTGATTAAAAGCTTCCCTGTTACTATCTGTTCCAACAGATTGCTTAGTCATTTTTATTTGTGCGCAATGTGAAAATCAGAAGCCATCATGAGCATTTGGACTTTTCTCAGTTGAAAGCTGGTTAGTGCATTGCTTTTGTCTGCCTTCTCTACTAAGGACACATGCATAACCTACCTTTGCTGTGCTGTATTATAATTTATTAGCTGTGATTTAATGTTCATTCTTACTAACAAGGTGCGATGATGTTTTAGGATATGAACATATGAATGTTTCATTTTTTGATATAAGGAAAGCCATGCATATTGTAAAGTTTTTTAACATGTATTTATATTTTTGTGAGCCACTGGCAATATTGATGCACATGTAACAGCTGTGATAGCCACAGGTTATCAACACTCCTGGCTCACAAAGGTGTTACTTCGGAGTTTTGTTCCCGTAAGTGACAGACATAATGGTGCATCCTTAACATGCAAATACTGCTTATAATTTGCTTAACACCTAACATTTTTTAAAACAGATGTGGATCCCTATACAGCAAATTTAACCCAACCAAAATAGGCTTATTTTTCCTCATAAATATTTTGCAGATGCCTTAGAATTACTTCACAAACCTGCAGGAAGCCCCAAACTAAAAGTCTGTCTGTTTTGGGGTTTTTTGTTTGTTTGTTTTTTTAAGTGCTTCAAAGGATTTTGCTCCCTCATGTTATTTTTACTTTTTCAGTCTATAAAGCAAAAGTGTACAGTACAGTAATGTTTTCATATGGGCATGAGTTGACACCCCACTTGCACCAAGAACTGCAATGCAGATCTTTCTAACAAGACCAACTGGTTTACTTACACAGATCAAGAAGATAATGGTTGAAGGAAAACCAGATTTGAATTCTGGAAATTATTTATTTGAAAGTTAAATGTATAATTGCACTGGACTACAAGAAGATATATAGATTTTTCCTAAAAGGATAAGCTTCTGACTTGCTTCTCTTTATAGGGCTGGGGCTATGTGCTGATTCTGCACTGAAAGAGGAGTGATCTCTCAAATGGTTAACATGCAAGACATACTAACAGAGCACCAAAGGGGTGGTTATCGAAAGGTTCAAGTGGCCTAAATTAGGCAGAAACTTTGATCAATGAATCATGATACAAGTAAAATAATGTAGCCCACACCGTTTATTATATTATAACATCAAACCAAAAGTTTGGGATTACATCATTACTGCAGGTTTCTGGCCACAGGTTACAAGCAAAACTAGGCAAATGATAAGTGACTATATATAGAAATGCCTGTTTCACTTCACTTTATTTCCCAGTTAAAACAAAACAAAACAAAACAAACCCCAACAACCTATTTATAAATTTTGAGTTGTATAAACCCAAAAATATATCACTTCTGTTATACAAACTATGATAAAAGGAGAAAGCAAACTGAATTTCAAATTCAGTGTTTTGGCAAAATGAACACTGAACTTAAGTTCACCTTAAAATCTCTTTAAAACTAACATTTCAGCCAAACTCCAGACAGTATGTCTGACATCCAATTCAGCAAGGTCTAAAGCCACTTTTTCTCACAGTTACAAATCTTTGCTCTCGTTTCTCCTAAACACACAGGGTAAGAGGATTTTGGGTTTCTGTTGAATTGTACACTTTGGTCAACTGCTGACCACATTTAAATTTGTGAATTTATAGATAGTTATATTTAAGCCAGAAATAAGTGGTCTTCCACATAGATGATAGCCATTTTTATTCTACATTGGAAATGTAAAATACCTTCTTTTCTGTTGCACTGCAGACATATTGACTACTTGGAAGCAGCTTTCCTAACACGATGGAGGTTAACCATCTTCTCCTATTTTCAGATACAGAGTCTTAATTTTTGTAAAAAGTCAGGAATAATTTTGGTCAAAAATGTCTAGTTAAACACACATGGAGAAACTTCATCTTTCACTATGCCTATATTTAACTACTGCACAGCAACTTCGCCACGAGGTGGTGACACAGCAACACTGGTAGTAGAGCAAGGTTTGCGAGCCATTTCATACAGAACGTGAATAGCATGCATGAGGGACTCTCATTCACACTATCGTATGCATAGTGGAGTGCAGGACATGACTTACAGAAAAACTAGTATTTCTGCTATAGTGTAAAACTGATTAAAGTTAAAAACCCAAATTGTTGCTGTATTCCCGACTTTGTTATAGTATAGTATTTGTAGTACTGCAGTAGTGTGATTTCCTCTTACATTATAAAATATTGAAGGCGAGGGCTCCCCTTCCTGCCCTTCAAGAAGAAACCATAAACAATTTTAAATAGTGTATATGAAATTCATAAGATGAGAGTCCTATCTCTTGGACTAGGTGACCTTTGCAAGACAGAGAAAATGCAACACATTTTCCAGCCATGCATGGCACTAAATGCAGTTATTTGCCTCTGACAGAGGATGTAAAATAAAACCATTAAATAATTCATGGAGAGCACTGCAGGTACACAGCAGGAGGAATTAGCAATGTTACACAGAAATTTCTGTCCGCCTCCCATCCACAACAGCCATTTCAATTTCCATCTCCTCTGATAATTAGCAGCTTGACAAAAGTAGTATACAAGGGTTTTGTCTTAAGACAAATGAAATTTTTATGGATAGGCTACTCTCCTTAAAGAAACATTGCTTCTAGCTTTTGAAAACCATTTGCAGCATTAATATGTATTTTAAGAGTTGTCTGTTTATTCTAGTGTTGAGAACTACTATTGTGACAGTATTCTGAATTACAAAACCCTTTTACTTACTCCTACCCTTTATTTAAAATCATTGACAATCAAGCGGAACTTCATGGAAGCATGAAGAGAACACGGGTAAGCGTGATGCCTGCTATCAAAACAGAGCTTAGAAATACATAAGACAAATGTAGATTGCTAGCTTACTAACTTTAATAGCAAAAATAGGGGGCAATGCAGGAGATGAAAGCATAAACTACAATAATAATGCAAACAACTTTCATATATGCTAACCACCAATATAAAGAGGGGATACAACAAGGCACACTGGGATGACTCATAACAATTTAAGAAAACATGCAAATTATGCAGAAAAATGGCACATCTGCAGGGAAAGTTCTCTGGAGCTGCTTCTCTTGGCTGTTAATAATGCTTTCTTTTGAAAACCTGAAAAGATGTTGAAAATACAAGCTGCAGTGCAGATAAAATGTACTGCTAGATGCTTTGGTCCAGTGGTCCACATATAATGCATTGACAAAGAAGCAGCCAAACAAGAAGAGTGGATGGTACAAGAGAAGTTTGTTTCAAAACATTACAAACCCACTATTAACCTTGCTCTGCAAAAGAATACTTAGCAGTTTCTTGTACGCCACAAGATGACACGAGACACCTTTGTCAGTTCTACTACAGCCACTTTTCTATGGAACAGGGGCTACTTTGAAACCTTATTCTGATCTTGGGCTACTAGAGGTTTCAGAAAGTCAGCTTGCTAATCTTCAGTGCGACAATCAGATGCACATCCTGCCTCTTCTTTTTCACACCTCTCAACAACTACCAGCCCCGATGATAACATCTGTCCTTCCTGGCCCTTTCCCCAGAGACCACTTGAGAGGCAGTGTTACCCTGGGGCCAGAGGATAGGAACAAGAGGGCAGCAGTGAGGTTCCTCGTGAAGGAGTAGTGAGAAAGAAAGGAGGTACAAAGCATAGTTGCATGTACACAAAAAGAAGTTATATCATGCCCTTGTAAAAACAGATATAAACATTAAATCTGTGTTAGATCAAAAGCTAACAGAAAGGGCTCCTACTCCAGACAAATTCATTTTTCAATAGTCACATTTAAAGACAAAAAGGAAAAAAGATACATGAAGTGATGTGGATGATGAGTGTGGAGATCATGACTGTGACACAAAAACCCACTTTAGCATAATATTAGTGGAGTTATTTACAGTACCTTAATAAATGGCTTAAATGTGAACCCTGTACTTCCTGCCAAAACAGCTTTTGGGACTCTTGTCCAGGTGCTCCTTTGAGGATATAAGCAGTCAACTCTCTCTGAACACTTTCAAAGGTTTTTGTGCATAATTTAGGAAGAATAAGGTTTCATGGTCCCATCACTTCTCCTGGGTTTCATATAAAGTACTACACGTCTATTCTAAAACTACTGTCAAGAAGATTGAAGGTGTTAATAGAGAAAATTACTCATATCCTTCTGACCACCTACTGCATCATTTCTAAAACTGAGCAAATACATAAACTGTTACCTAGTAGCTGCAAAAAAAAAAAATAAAACAACAAACCCAAACCAAACTAGAACACCCTCCCACCCCAGATGCTTCAACCCATCACCGTCACAAACTCTGGCCAAAGGAGTCATGGCATTACATTCTCTAAAAATGACTGATGGTGTCATGCTCTCATTTTGTATCTAGACATCTGTTCAAGCAAACCCTGTCACATTTCTCAGAAAGGTCAGTAGCTCTCAGCTTACTGGTTTAAAGATCTCTTTGTAATGTGCTGGATTTTTTTTAATTATGTGTACAAGGTTTTATATGTATCTTCAAGTAGATGTGCTACTCAGAACTGTCGCAGTGACAAAGTACACCACGATGTGGTGGATCTGAAGGATTGCACCTACATAAACAAAGAGGTAGCAATTACAGAGCTTCTGAACCTTCTTGATTTCCCAACTGTAACCACACATGCTTTAAACCACACATGCTTTAATTACAGAGTCTAATTGCAGACTCTGTAATTTTAAAGGTAACTTAGAATCTATTTGTCAAGGTGGAAGAGCTGAAAGTTACATTCTCAAAGATATGTAAATCAAAATATAGGTAATACGGCTATTTTGTAGTCTTTTAAAAAGTAATATCTAGAGCTTATAGAATGATGCAGCTGTAAGAGATGTGGATGTTTGTCTAAGGACAAATCTTATAGGCAACCAGGAGTTAAGCATGAAGCTTGACCAAATGAGATCAAGTGTATGAACTGTTAGCAAATAGTGAAGCAGGTTTACCTATTCAGAGCTTTCACAGGTCTCTACTGTCACCTGTGCTGAGGAAAGGACTCACCACAGTGCAGACGGGAGTGGTTATAATGATGCGGTTATCCTTCTCTGAAACAAACATTTTATACCCGAAAACCTCTGCCAAAAATATATTCTAGTATTTTAAAATTTGTCTTCTAAATTATTCAGGTACAGAGATGATGGACATAAAATAGCATTTAGATAAAAAAGGTTGTGAAAAACATTTAAAATGGGTTTTTTACATTTAAATTTCAGCTGACGACATACTCAAAATGAAAATAACCATCCCCCCCTCCGAAATACAAAATAGCGTAAAAAGCATATATTACAGCTAAGTCCGTTAAAGTACCAAAGGCAAAACCTCTAAAATCTACTCCTGAAGGGAGTGGCAGGAAACAGTGTAATATTGGTTCACCTTATGTAATACCATGTAACAAATTTGTGAATGTTATGTGCCCTATGTGTAAAGACAGAATAGCGAGTCCACTGAACTCACAGCATAGCATCTTCATGATCTATGTGGCTATTTAAAAGTTGATTATGCAGAATTGTGCTTTATCCTGTGCCACTTTTGGATCCTATGCAATTGTTAAATATACTAAAATAATTTCATTTGTGTCATGTGGCTATGACAAAGTCAAGAAGACTTGCAGTTTAAATGAATCACTGGGACACCAGGTAAAACCCTGCTGGCTTCAAAGAGGTCCACAAAAGGATGCTGTATCACTGAAGGAATGAGGAACACAGGAAGCATCCACAAATACACTCTCTACTCAAACTTTAGGGAGACTCTTCTACAAGCTTTTTCCTACAAAGTCTACAAAGCTAATAGACATCTCTCCAGTTTATAGATATCCATATGCACTTTACTTCCCACTGCTAATCTATAGGTGCTGCACAGGTTTAGGCTTTCACCAACAACTACTACTACTGTGGTGAATATCCTTTAGCTGATCACAATTGGAATCCCTTCAACGTTAAGGTTTGGGCACACTTAGAATCTCTAAGATACACAAAGTTAGAAAGATTTAGTTTTAAATTAAAGCTGGAGAATGTAGTCATCCACCTTAAAGAGTAACTAACATTTCCCAATCCAAAAAATCTCCTTTGTCATCTTTCCTGCAGTCCAAATACATAATTTCGAAGAACTAAATGAATTCTGTTAATGCTGAGCAATACTGCTTGTCAAGCTTTTACAGTGTTTTCTTTCTGACATCATCTGCCTTCATGTGACACTTCGGTTTTGTGCTTTTTATTAACAGTGAGTCAGTCCAATTTGCTGTTACTGTTTTTTTTTTTCCCAGGGGAAAGAATACAATAAAAAGCTGAAAAAAGATCTTATTTCACAGCTTTCAGTAGCATGCATGCCCCTATTTCTTGACCAAGAATATTTTTGGTAATATTACTGTACAAGAAATATGTTTAAATCATAAGCACTTGATAAGGCTGGATGTGGTTTTCTCAGTAGACTGCACAGCAGACTGGTCAGGACATGTGACTTTCAACAAAACATAATATAAGCAACCTTTCATCCCTAACTCTATACTCTTCTTGCGCAGTGTGTTAACTAAAGTCATAATATTTTCTTCTCTTCAAATGACAGGGGAACTTTTTACCACTGGTGTGTTGCTAAACAATATCAGTCCCATACACGAAAGGGTTTTGGTTTTTTGCTTATATTACTAGTCAAGAACAAACTTTTCTGAAAATGAAAGCAATCCTACTGGTGTAAAAATACACACAAGTGTTCTGCAAAGGGGGAGGGGAACTCATCTTGTCCTACATGTTGCTCAAAAAAAAAATAAGAATTACCCATTACTGCCAGGATTTTATTTTGGAGGGGATGTGTTCACTTCTTCTATTCAAGTATAACATCAGTCATCTTATAAAGTCTTAATAAGGAGTTATATTGTCTTTCTTTAGCTGACCGGACTGGTTAACTCCAGCTTTTTTGGAATGTGATCCCACTACACAAGTTCCTCAACACAGCAGAGTAAATGTCACTTTTCACTGAATGTCCTACTAAAATAAAATAAAATAAACTGCAACTAAATTTGGGCCATTACATCGTCCAGCTCCTTTACACAGACACTTCTAAGTAAACTGATAGGTCAGCTCTCACGGGAAACCCTTCCTTTGACCTGTACTACTCCTGTCCAGATCCCCTGAGAACACCAGCTACTCCAGTTCGAGGTCATTCAAAATGTGAAATGTGATCCGATAGTCAAGTGCTACTAGTCCAAAGTCACGATGCTCGATCAGCATACATTTTTTTAAATGCCTCTTTGCATGAAAACTGGGTTTCAGTGCCATATAAATACTATTATAGAATTGCCTTTTTTTTTAGCAAAGACTGTAATACTATTGCTACACACTGTCATCTTTTTACCAAGGCAGTACAAGGGCTGGAATCTTCCAGGGCAGCTTCCCATTTGTAATAGAAACTGGTGATGCAAAAGAGACATTTTTATTGCGCTTTTTGGTCAGAAAAGTAAGGAAGTCTTCTTTCTATCAATAGGAGCATAAAGTTCTGTTAGCAGAACTTTTAACAGCTCTGCCCAGCTGTTGGAAGCAATTCTTTCACATTTCTTTTTCTTCCACAAGGACAACTCTTTTAACCCTTTTTCAAAAAATCAGTTGATTTTCCTCCTTCAGCCTCCACATTCTTCAGCTGGGATATTCCTAGTTCAAGGCCTCTCAAAGTCAAACAGCTAGGAAAGATGAGCTGAGCATTCCTTGAGTTGCAGAGCAGCTGCACAAAAAACAAAAATTGGATTTTCAAGTTCCAGACAAAGAATACTTTTAACCCGCAAAAACATGAAAACAACTTTTTGTGTAGCATCACAAAAAGGCAGCTTTAACTCTTTTTGTGTGGAACTTCGTTCTGATTCTCTTCAGTGGGTTTTAATGTAAATTGTATGAGCAGGTGATCATCTACTTTGATGCATTAGTGAGGGTTCCTGGCATGAGCTAACCACTTGTTGCCAACATTTGTGCACTGAATTCAATCATAAAAGGAAATCCAAACACTTTCTATTAGCAGAAGAAACAAATATTCTTATATAATTACAAATCAACATACCTTGAATAGTTAAGTAATAGGCAGATTTGACTTTAAACTGGATCCACATTTTTCTAAGACCAAGCACATACTGAGAAAGGCCATGCACTGTAAGACTGCAGTTCAAAATCAACTGGTTCAAAATAACCTGGCTTTCTCTACACCTTTTTTTGGTTTGGGTTCCTCCCACCCGAGTCAAAAGGTTCCTGGCTGACAGTTTAGTGCACCAGTGCACCATCTTTTTCAATAGGCAGGTGGCAGTGATTAGAACATTGCAGACATTGTTCTGATAGAGGAAGTTACATTTCGGTATCTCTTTGAAGCACCTACAGCCATGTGCTTCCACCACTTCAGGACTGATAATTCACAGTACCTTTCATACATTCTTGACCATCATTAGATTCCTCATGAGTTGCCTTTTTTTTTTTTTACATAAATTATACCATCTTACACAATACTGTAAGGGACCTCATGATAAAGAATTAGTAGGGGGAAATATTGTCCTTATGCTAAACGGTTTTCAGTCCTTTACCTTTGACATCTCTCCGAACTGTTCTTGACCTGCTACTGCCCAGGATCATATGACAAAACAAAAAAGATATGAGTGGGTACCTAATCTTCACAACTCCTTTTTTCTAGCTTTACTAAGAAGAATTTGTGCATATGCTCCTTTGCTTATTATACATATAAATTCACATTATGACTAACAGACTATTGACCAATGCCACATCTTTAACTATGATGTTATAATGTTCATGTAATACACTTGTGATGCAATATTAAATATTTTCTGAAGTAGGACATGAACTCAAGAGAGGGAAGACATAAGAAGTATTTGCTTGCATCTGAGAAGGAGCTACAAGGAGTGCAGTGCACTGAAACCAATCAGTGAACAAAGCTCATTCCACAGCTTCTACAATACCACTACCCTCCATCTTTAAAAATATAAAGCAGTAGCTTTGATTCAGTGTGCCCTTAAAATTACTCCACTATCTGTGCATTCACATTACTATCTCTTCTTTTGTGATTCTAAAATTAATTGCTCTGGTACAGTTCACATATTGTTCCAGTATAGTTCCCATAGCTCCTCCTTATATTACCTCTTGTTTAACTTGGATCAAAGTATTCTGACCTCCACCAGATCTCATTAGCACTTCTATACTAATGTTCTCCAGTTATATCCTATTTGTTACCACCCAGACAAAAAGGCAAATGAATTCCACAAAAACCTATTTTTGATTAAACTATTTTCTCAAAACTTTCTTGCTCAAGAGCAAAGGCACAAAAGGATGAGGGACTAGGATCAGGGTTAATTAATTTAATGGCAGTTTCAGAAATAATAAATGAGGAGAGCAGGCCCTATTATCACACTTTTCCAGGTTACCGCTTTAGAAATGTTCTTCCTTTTCATTTACAAACAAACAAAAAATCTTCGATTCATAAAAAAGAAACCAAACTCTTAGAGGTTTAGGCCTAGTATTACTTCACTATTTAACTGCCAAAGCTTGCTATAAGCGTATATAGAGAAAGAATTGTGAAGAAGGTAAGTTAGGTATTACAAAGCTTGTATGTTTTGCACACCAGTTGCATCCTTTTACATGCTCGTGAACACTGCTGCTTTTTTTTTGCCCCTCCCCAAACCCAGATTTTGATTTTTTTTTTTCCCCCAAAGAAATAATTTTTCTTCTCAGCTGGTAAGATTTTCTCAAGGAAAGATTGCATCTCCCTTACAAAAATGACTCAAAAGCACAATAAAAAATACGATTATGATCTAAACCCTCTATTTTTTTAATGTGTCATGCATATTACTGTTTTCCTGTATTGAAAAATATAGACTTCAACAAACTGGAAATCCAGCTAACCATTTTGCAATGAACAGTGTTTAACACTTTGGTGGCTATCAGTAATGAGTCAACATTTCCTTCAAATCAAAAAATACCACCTACTACAACAATTACTTTAAATCTATGTCATATACAGGGCACAGCTTAGATCCCTGCAATCGGAAATGCGTAGGTGACCCCACCCTTGCAGAGACCCAATTATGCCGCTGGGGATCCATTCACCCACTCTCATCCAATTAGGTGACCATGCCTGCACAACAGACACCAGAGGGGTCTTCTGTATTCCACCTATCTTACAACACCACATTGACATACATATTGGAGAAACATCCACAGAAATGTTCAAATTTAAATCTGAAGCCATAATGAAATGCTCGCTTCTGATTCATGTAGTACTTAAACTGGCCTCTATATTCCATCATTTTGTTAACTAACTTAAAAAAAGTCTACTTCCACATACATGACTTCTTTTTCCCCTCCTCCCAATATCAAATATTTCATTAACATCAGTTTAGAGCCAACGTTTTCATTAGCATCAAGACAGTAAAAATTGAAACTATGGAAAGACCACGTGGACTTTAAGAATCCTATATTATAAACTCTGTCATAGTCAAACATTAATAACATCTACTTTTAAAATGTCTATTTTAAAATTTATTTAGCTAAGTTTAATTAGCACATTTATTTCATAGGAATGTGCTGGATCGTATCTGGAAAAAAATAGTATTGTTAAATCGCTAACAAGTTTTAGATCCAAATGCTTTCTTCTTGTCTTGATTGTTTGTTTTACAAACTAATTAGGATAAAAGTTAAACTTCAGAAAGACAGGCATACCTCAAAAGGACACAGTGCCCTATCTCATAGTAATAAGTTATGGTTCTGTCAGTAATGTGGCTCCATCTCAACTATTTGTGTCTCTGACATTTTGAGGCTTGTAAGTAGTTGTCCCATGGTTGGGAAAAGTGACTAGGTAGAAACCACCTAGTGTTTTCTTCCCTTCAGCTTTAGTTTAAAAAATACCCAAGAGCTGTACAAATTAAGCTCTATGCAGACATTAACTAAGACACCTTAGGTTAGCATTAGAGGCAAATCCCCAAGAATTCCATGATCTGTTACAACGCAGAGAAAACTGATCTTAGGCTGAGAACTCAGGAGCGCACACAGATTAATTACACAAAGCCCTGGTCTGTACTGCACCGCACTGCATGAGAAGGCCATCAGAATGAATGTACAGTACCTTTCATCTTGTCCCAGATCCTCACTGTCTGGCATTTCAGATGTAAAACGGAATTCTCTCTCTTTCTCTCTCTCTCTACCGATCTAGATAATCCAGGCAATGATCTTCTAGTCTGTTTTGTGTTTTAGAAGCGACAACCTGGGCACCTGTACTGTTTGCAGCCGAGAAGAGCGCTCCTTGCTCAGAGAGCGAATGTTTACAAGACATCCTAAGTGCTTGCTGGTCTTGAATGAAGTTCAGAGCATTCAGCTTTGATTGGCCAAGGCTATAAATAAACAAGTCGTGACTCACCTCACACACCATGACAGGGTGTTTAGTAGCAAGCACAGCCAAAAGCAAAACAGTTGGCTTTTTTTTCTTCTGGTCATGTGAGGGAGGCTCACCACCCAGTCAGTACATTTTATTTTTCTGCTTCCACTGGAAATCTTCCTCAACATCTCCTATTTTTCTCAGGTGTAAGTGAGCAGCAACCAAAATGACAGGAAAATAAATGACACAAACTTAAACTGCTTAAAAATATAAGACCTTATTCTAACTGTAAAAATATCATTTCCCCTCTCCCCCCACAAAGCGTCAGTTACAAGCTGACAGAAGAAGCAAAATTATTCTCCACTGACTATATTCACAGAATAAATAAAAAAACTCAAAAACAAACTTTGGAAATTCTTTTAAAATAAGGAACAGGAAGAGGAGTTTTAAATACAGATTAATTGCATTGTTTTCAAGTTCTGATTCCTGGCTTGTCTGTCACAAGCAGTCTTAGCTTCACAGGGATTCCAGCAAATGGTACTGGAAGAGTCCTCAAAATGAACGTATGCCGCCGATAGGAGGTGGTTTTCTGCCAAAATACCTCAAATGCCTCTGTGAACAACCTGAGATGAATTGACAAATTCACTTTCCTCCTATGGCTTTGTGCAGCATGCATGACAGGGATTCTGTCACTCCAGCTACACCAGCTATGTCTCTATTAATTTTGAACACCCCCCAACCTTATCTGTGCTGATGACGCTTTGTCACACAGCCCAAGACTCCATGGATCACATATGTACATTGTTCAGCACACTGCTGAGCACTGCCCCTTCAAATGGCTTCCTTCTTCCACTAAACAGCTTGACCTACTGTTCTTAATATATTTTCAAATAAATATTATATCCAGAGATATTGGCATAGAAATCTGCCCCCTCCCCCTCCCCCCCAGGAAAGAACCCAGCAAGATTTAGAGCTGCCTCTCCTGCATGGGATAGTAGGAATTGTCCTGGGAATGTTAAAAATAAATTTAAAATTAAAAAAAAAAAAAAAAAGTAAACCTGGAACAAAAGGTATGTCAGATTAAAAACTACCACCCTATACCTCTGACTTGGTAAACTGCATTTGGTGCATTATGGGTAATGCATCATTCACTGGAAAGCTGCTTAACTTTCAAAACTACAAGGAATTCTATCAATTTCTTCTTATTTCAATATAAAATGCTTAAAATGACTAGGAAGAGCTAGATAAAAATTGCAAAAATTCCCCAAACCATAAAATCACAGAGCTATTACTTTAAATTGCATGATTTCTACATACTATGTGACTATCTCAATTAAGAAAATTCTCAGGAAATGGTGAGGAAAAAAAATGAAACAGGAATGCTGCCTATTTGTGAATGACAACTTCCTTAACTCTTCTCCCAACATTCCAGTTAGTTCTTTTTTCCTTTTCCTAATCTCATCCAGTCATCTGTATTCGTACCTTTCCTCAGCCTTTCACAAGACATGTTCTTCCTGAAGCAGTTTAATCATACTGGACTTTTAAAAGGAAGAAGGGAGAAGAAAAACAGGAGTAAAGTCCTATGTCTGAATTATGCAAGGCAATATATAAATATGCATTAATAAATGTCCTGCCCTACTCAACAGGGGTGTTACATGGTCACCTATATTTGCATATTCTGGTATCATCCTCTCTTTTCTTTTCCTTCTTCTGCTAGTTATAGCTGAAATACTTAGAGCTAAATTTCCTTCAAGCTGACCCTGAAACAAGAGCTGCTAAATTAAAAAATCTTAATTAATAAAATGATTTGTGTGACAGCTTCATTTTCCAATTAAAATTCTGAAGTTCTCTAATTAGGAAAAACACCAAAAGAAATAACAGAAATCTGCGAACACACAAAAGCACCATTCAAAATTTAAACGTAGCACCAAAGACGAAAGCAAACAAAACTAAACCCCTTATGCAATTTGAGTTGCTTTTGTTTGCTTACATGCATCGCAATATAGTCTTACATAGTCACATACATTTACTATGTAAAACGCCTTTTTACAAAATAGTCATTTGTAATGCATTTGATGATTACAGTAAGGAGCTGAAAAGCTTTCATGATCATATCTATCCCGGTATTTCAGTCTTGGAACTTGACATACTCCCAACTCTTCAAGTACTCCTTTGGACTGTTCATTTCTTTGTCACACTGTACAGAGTGTTCACTGCTACAGCAGAAAAATGGTTCACTGTTTACTTTTACAATTCCTCAGAACTCTTCCCCACCCTCAGTGAGGTAAGGAGTATAATACCTTATTTATTTATTGATAAGCAAGTTCTGGGAAGATTAGGTTCAAAAGTGTCTACTAAATGAGTAACTGAAATGTCAAGGACCTGTTAACTTGGAAGTAGAGCATTTATAAAACACTTCAATACTCAAAAGACTAGTTTCTACTTATATCATTACTCATCATTTTTGCAAATGAGACTTCAGAACAGCATGAGTGCATAATCAGCCGAACTGCAATCACACTAAAAAGACCGACTCTCCAGTAAATTTGTCTCAATTTTTTGATCATTCTGAATTCTTCTGCACCCAAGGGAATTAAGAGCTTGTACTGGCCCATCTGAAGGTTTCCAGCAGATCGGACTGCAGACTATTTAACAGTCGCACAAGACGAAATGACCTCTCCTAGTATGCTTGGTTGGAACAGGAGCAGGTGAGTCAAACTAGTGTACTGAATTAGGCCAAAGGGCTTCTGGCATCTCCTACTGCGTCCAAGAGCGCAGCCTAGAGAAAAATGCATTGCTGCCTTCTCCAAATAGTCTTCCAGACTCCAACTTGTAGCTCACAGATTTACTCAAACAGCAGTGATGTTTGTATTTTTAGCTCTGAGTGGATTTCCATCCTGTGACAGCATCTACAGCATCCTGTGGCAGGGACTTCTGCAGCTTAACTACAGGCAGTTTGAAAACCAAAAAACCAACCAAACCCCACCTAAGGTAGTTTGCTTGGATCTAGCCACTTCAACTTACTTCTAAGAAGCCTTATACTGGAACAGGTAGATGACAGAGAGCTTGCCTGATACTAGAATTGCTAAAAATAATTTTTAAATGTTTTTAACATGGAAAACTCAAAGTGACTAGAAGTGACAGGACTGTGAAAGGAAAAGCTCTTACCCTGCCCATGTTATTTTTCAGGGAGGTTCTTACTTCGTTGCTTAGTTGCAGCTAACACCACAACTTTCTGGATTGCAGGGGACTTTGGTCAGTCCTCTCTGTCCCTTCTAAGTTCCTTCCTGCCACCTCCGAAGCCTCAACTCATATGACTAATCCCTGCTCCTCTCAGCAACCTCTTTGCTTGTGCTATCTTCCAGCCTTGATATGTTTGTCACTTCTAACATCCAGCATTTTCTGAAATTTTCCCTCCCCTTGGCTCCATTGGTTCCTCAACAGGAAGAACCCCTTCCACCCTACAGAAAGATCTAACCCCTACCCCCTTACTTCTGAAAGGAACATGAAAGCACTTGACTTTGTAAACAAAAGGAAAAAGATACTATCAATAATGCTCCGCTCTTGGTCAGCTCATTCAGCTTTAAAAGCCTTATTTTGATTGCTTGTTTCATGCATACAAGCTGTTGCATGTCCTCAAATATCCTGCTCTTTTCCAAACTCTTCCTATGTTTACTATAACTGATTTAAGGTGGGAGAGACCAGAAATGTACACCACTATTCATGGTGTGGGCATACTACTGATTTACACATTTTGACCCTTTCCATCAGTTGTTCCTCATGCTCTGTTGGCCCTAATTACCACGGTTTTCCACAGAACTTTCCAGAGTACATAGTAGTCTTTATTTTATTTGGATAACTTTAAGAATCAATCCTTACTTCTGTTCATCTCCATTACCCTATTTTTCAACTAAGGAGACCTCTTCTAGACCTTTCTCAAAACTTCCTTGATACCTGCTAACATCTCTCTCTACCACCAGATATTAAGACACCCCAAAAAATGTGCTGGCACACAGATCAGCTGCCAGCCTGACATGCTTGATCAGGGAATCTTACCAGTTTTGCTCTTGCTGAGTACAGATTTGAACTGAACATGTATCATAACGATCAAGTAAATGGCTTCCCCCCCTGCAAAGAGTATAAACGTCTATGTGAAATTTTCCTTTTTTAGGCAGGCACCAAAGACTTCAGAGGCAGTCATCAGCAAAAGAAGGAAAATGAAAGCTATGTTCTTGTCAGAGACAAGGAAGCAGCCCTGATGAGCAGCTGAGAGGATCAGAAATAGTGTCAGAGGCACTGTTTTCTATACTCGAATACTGCTCAAGGGCTTCAGCAGGTGGGTAAAAGGCAGTGTGCTGTCCACAGGGAGTATGAAGTGGATGATCTAGCATTGCACAGTAGATGGTGTACCCCACCCAGTCTGCAAGCTTTCAAAGATTTTTAATTAGTCAGCCTGTGGCACGCTTTAGCTGGTCAACCAGCTCCAGAACTAGTCACAATCACTGCCCCTTCTATGTCTCTCCTCATCTAAAAGGAGAGCAAGATGGTGCTTTCAATGTATAACGTTGTTCTAATTATTCAGTCTCACTTCTAATAATGTGGATGAAAAAATAATGAACACCATACTGTGCACTTAAAGATATCCTAAAAAACCTCAAATGACTCATATCAAAGAAAATCACACTCCTAAAAGTTCTGTATCTAGTTCACATACCCGGACAGAATGGAAAGTCTAGCATTTTACTTTTTGTAGATGGTTTATGCTGACATTATTTTCAGCAAGAATATGTGTTTAAAAATTGCCATCACTGTCAAAGGCATGTTTCTGATTAAAACTAATTTGAAATGCATGTCTCTGCTATTGAAATAATTCATATTAAAAACATACATAAAGTTCCCCCCAAATTAAGTATTTTCCACCCCTTTTTCAATACAGAAAACAGAATATACTGGTCACATTCAGAGAGTGTGTGTGTGTGTGCAGGTGCGTGTACCTTTGTGTATTTATAAGTATACATTTTACTGTATTTCATCAATTTGAAGTGCACACCCAATTTTCCCATATTTTCAACATCCAAATTTGCTGAATGGTACTTGTCCCAATTCTTTCTGGCTATGTAAAGTTGACTTCAAATTGCAAATGCTTATTATATTTACCTAAATTTGAGATATCTTTGTACACCGTAAGATATGTACAGGCAGCTTGTTTTATAAGAGAGGGGGCCTTTCATACAAACATGAATGAAAAATCACGGTGCTAAAAAAACATTTAAGACACCTATTACATACAAAGCATAATTTTGTATTTATCTGTACCTAGAAGTAGGAATGGCAAAAAAATAAATTAAAAAAATCTTCCCACAGGTGAAGACCAAAAAAAGCAAACAAAATAAGTGCTTAGGAAATCTTTTTTTCTCTTCATGGAATCCTGCATACTAAGCAGAACTCTTCTTTGTACTTGGATGAAATAAATAATTGTTAAAACATTTTTTAATTCTCAAGCTGCATATTCAGAAAAAATACTCCCAAACAAGCAAACAAAAACCAAAACCAAACACAACCCCCCCCTCAAAAAAAACCCCAAACAAAACCCACAAACAAAACAGCATTCAATTTTGACATTAAAGAAGTAATGCAACATTCAAAAAGCTAAGCAAGATATTGCATGCAAGAAATATTTACTGGGCAGAACAGAGCACATAAATATATATGTTTAAAGAATCATAAAAATTTGAGTATAAAAGCAAACTGACTATCAACAGACACCAAAACCTGATTTGTATCAGCAACAATGAATTGTCACTGTGTGGTTTTAGTGTTTCATCATAAAGCACACATAATAATATGCCATGGTGCATGACAGTATTTCCAAGTTTTTTAACACATGGAGAAAGAAAGGTTAAAGGAAGTAAGAGAGACTTCGACTGAAGTTTAAAAGCAAATCACTACATTTTAGTCACATAAAGATAGCAAATCTTCCTCTGGTACAAATATGTTACATCATGCTGGATTTGTGTGACAAACATAGAAGAGCTGGAGACAGGGCGGTAGATCTTACCACTAAGGGTGAAAATCTCAACTGCTGTGGGACTTTTTGGCCATGGGATCTTGCCTAAACAGCTATAAAAGAAAGAGATTTTGGAAGGAAAAAAAAAATAAAATCACATAATTCATCACCAAGCAATTATCTGAGCAATTTCTAAAGATAACCAAATATTTTGCCAAATTTTTCAAGAGACTCTTTATATACTGTTTTATGAAACTCCTTATATACTGTTTCATTTGTTTACTATACCATATTTCCTATTTATCTCAAGACCTACAGAAGTATTTATGTACTAGTTCCCCTATAATCATGGTCTGTAATTCAGTAAAGTCACATTAAAATGCAATTTTTTTCCTAGGCACACATGCTACTCAAGATTTTGAAACCTTCCCCTACATCTGTCTCTTTTGGTTTGTACCAGTCTGAATCTGTTCCTTCTCAGCAATTGTATTCTCCCCCATTGAAAAGATATGAACTATATGAAAGGCAGACCAAATAGCAAGATAGCTATACAATGAAATCAGCTTGCAAACAAATTGGTCAAAACATTAAAAGTAGTTAAGACATGAAGACTTGAAAATCTTTTTCACAAAGTGTCAATACAGAGTTAAAGCACAATCCTGAGAAGTTTGTGTTTTCTAATGAAAGAATTAAATGCAGCACAAAACAAGAAAAACAGACTGCCAGCAAGCTACCAAGAAAATTAGAACATTTAGAAGATACTTCTATACATAATTCAATGAAGAACATAAGAAGACACTCAGCTATGTAGAATCTTTAAGATAATTAGGACACTCAGAGCCACATACTGACAATGTCTGTGTCTAAAAGCTTTTGCCAGTATGCTCACGGTTTGCTAAGACAACCCCCCATTACTTTATAGCTGCCATCATCCTGTGAAGAAGAGGGTATGAGCCAGTTTTCCATCTAATCATATAATTTATTCTTTGGTGCAATGTAAGAAAATCTCACCAGAGAGTGCTTATGCAATCACAAGCCATAACTAGATCTAAGTCCAGGTCACCAGTTCTGAATTAGAAGCTTAAGGATGAAGAACTGCAGGACATCAAGTACTTTATAATGGAAGCACAGCACAGTTATATATTATTAATAATTTTCATGACATCAACCCTGTTCTTATGTCGCAGCTCAAAGAGCCAAAGATATTCAGAATTGCTAGCCAAATGTTTTCATACTAATTATGATTCATCTTGATTCCTTCCGGGCCACAGCTTTTTTCAATGCCTATATAATGAAAGTGAGACGGATTACTAAATTATACTGTTAACTTATCAACTTATTAACATCAACTTATTATCTATTTGGTGGTTTACTGTGTGACAAGAGATAAAGTCTCAGAGTTTAATATGCCTGATGGTAAAATTACAGTCATATTCTCTCATTTTGAAAAGAGCTTTTTTCCATTAGAAATGTCTTTATTCAGTCTCACTGTGGTAGTTTATAAAACTATGAAACGCAGAGAAAAAAAAAAAAGGAACCTCTTGCCACGGTTCATGTTACTATTTGATCTTGCATTATAGCCCTACCAGCTGAAAAGAGAAAGCAGACATAGAAACTTGCTAAATCCTAACATCAAAACTTAAAGAAAATAGTCCTGCATAGTATCACAAGCAACAATGTAGAAGGGCAAGATAGGTAATAATGAGAAATAGCAGCAAGATATATATTATACAAAGCAATGGTATCCTTCCATGATGGCAATTCATACACGTACACAATTGCAGATTCGATAGGATGGTTAATTCTGAGATCACTGATGAAAACAAAACTGATTTTATCCTGGAGTGACTGGTGTGCCCAATTTCTTACTGGAGTTTCTCCAAAGTAAATACTTGTCAAACCACAACCATTCTGCTTTTTAACATCCAACCCTCTGTGAAACAACTCCAAATTTAAAGCTATGAAGGCCGATGAAACACTACACAGCTCCACAGAAAAAGCAAGGGGGCAGCCAAGACTGCAAAAGACAACTCGACCCCCTCCCGCAATTACACCTACTACCAAAAAACCCTACAGAGTTAAATGGCTCTTGAGCTAATACAAGCCAAGAAAGGTTCAGACCAGGAATGATGATCAATGAACACCTGCAACTTAACGCGTCTGTCATCAAGGGCACATGCAGATTTGTGATTTAGGGGAATCCCCTGAACTGGCTGGGCAAGTGCTGCCAGAACACTCAGCCAGAAGTGCTGAGCACCCGATAACCTTTGCCCTGCCTCAAGAAGATGATAATAGGCATGACATTTTGCTGAGAGGCTGACAGCACTACTGGGAAGCCAAATTCAGTTATCTAGACTTCTACCTCAAAGTAAAAAAAAAACCAACATAAATTTTCCTTTCCATGTTCCTGTACTATTAATTTTTATTTAAAATCCATTTTATAAGGTGGTTTAGAACACATGTATAGACTACCTTGTTTCACACAACACAACAGCAGCTCCTATCACTGTTAAAACTTATTTTACCCTCATTTTTCATAGACATCTAAGGATTTCTAAAGAAATCTTTTTGTTAAGCTATAGAAAATACATTTCAGTAGCATATTTTGCTGTCAGAAAACTGAAAAATTAAGCATTCATTTTAGAAGTTACTTATTCATACATGTCTTTTATCTGGATAAATCTACAAAATTTTATCAGAGCTTTTGTTGTTTTCCTTCAGAATCTTGCTCTCTGAGATACCTACGAGAAAGCATCCTTTGCTTTGAAAAACCTTCTGTGCTGATATACAGATCATAGAATATCTCAAGTTGGAAGGGACCCATAAGGGTCATTGAGTCTAACTTCCTGCATGTTCCTATAGATGTTCCTATAGAGGAGGGAAGTAGAAGGGTGAAAAGAAAGTAACACTAAGACTTTGACTTTAGTCCAGTGAAGTTAGTTTTTCTTACCAAAAAACAAACACGCACACCACACACCCAAAACCACCCCAAACCCCAAGATTTTATTTGGGAAATATTCAGAGCACTTTAAATACAACTACTTTTCAGGTACCCTTAATTTCTCTCCAGCTCATTTCAGTAACTGACAAAGAAAGCCCCAGAATACTAATTTCCATATGCTAAAGTTGTTCTTTACCAAGTAAAAAAGCCCTTTTAGTAATTTTTTTTATTTGATTATTGATTGATGAAATAAATATTTTCCAAGGTACATCTGGAAGGGTTTTGAGCAAAGTATATGAAACTTTAACAAAAAATACCATTTATGTGTCCTGTTCAGAAAATTCTTTATTTTTTTATTGATCATCATATTAAGGAGTTTTCAGCCGAACTCCCATGTTTTGAGACTTTGATTAAAATGCACAGTATCTAATTCAGCTCACAGGGTGGGACAGAAGTTGCCAAGCTATGCATCTTAGGAAAATTGTCTGCTTACAGTGAACTCACAATGAAAACAGTTTTGTTCATGTACAGCCCTGGCATAAGAACTTCATACAGTAATTGTTCAGACACTTTTAGAGTCTTTGCTATCAATATGGAAAATAAAAGTCTTACATGCCTTTGTCTCAGTTTGTGTTCTAAGAAAACACAAACATGCATTTGGCTAAAAGTTCTTAAAAGTGTTTTGAACAATATTTTTTTAAAGATCACCCATGCAAACCTCAGATATTACTGCTCTGATTGATTTTATTACTCTGATCTCATGCCTAAATACATAAAAGCAAGTTCTTAAGGTACACATTGGCCTTGCAACTTCCGTGGAATGTGGTGGTAGCAACAGCCACTCAGTCTAAAAGTGGGCAACAGCTATCTCAGGTTCTGGGATTTCTCAGACTTTAACATTTATACACAATTTATTAACAACATATACACAATGCAGAAATAAACAGATGTATTTATTTCAGACTTATTAGGTCACTTAACTGTCTGAAATTTTTAATATAAATTTTTAAAGAATGTTAATATTTTACCTTTCAAACTGTAAAGGTAAAGTATTCAAGTATTTGAAATAGATTTCTACTACATTCATATTGGATATTTTTATATTCACCGTGAAATTCTCTTAAGCATTACCGCACACTATGAACTGACCTACAGTAACATCGTCACAGCTACGACAGTGATCTGTTAATTGTATTATGAATCCAAGCGCTTGGTGAAAAAAGGCTGAAATTTTGAAAGAGCATCACTCTCCAGATTTAAAATCTAAGCTAGGAAAAGGTGTGTGTGTCATATGGTGCTGTGACCACAACATTCAGGTGGACTTGAGAGAACTTTTACGGATTTGTGCTGAAGTATTTATTTCTGAAAATTTTTATTAAATCAGTTTCCTGAATATGTCTGTTAATCTGTATTCAAGGAGTAAGGAAACCTGTAGAACATTGAAAAACATAATGAACATATGCTATCCTCTATTTTCCTCAATGTAAAAATAAAAGACAGCTTTATAGGGCTGATATCAAGTGTTATTTAGACTCTAAAACAACTTTGAATATTAAAAAAAAAAGGAAAAAAAGAAAAAATAAGGCATGAAATATTTTAATAGGTAAACATGCAACAGCAATTAAAAAAAAAGGAGACTCAGGAAAGGAATATCATATTTGTTTCAAAACAGCTAGGCTGTTTTACTCAACTGTATGTCGAAACACCCTATAATATGTTATTCTGCTGATAGGCTCACATGCTTCAACAGAACTGTGTGCCAGGACATTCCTTACTAAATTAGTGACTAATCAGATGATGTGCTGGGAAACACACCCTCACGTGTTACAACCACCCAGGCATCTGCATCTGCAACATTAAAAAAACCCCAAAACCAAACAACAAAACAACCAAAAAAAACCCCAACCCCAGGGACTAAGACTATAGCTTCTTGTGTCCTCTGTAAATAACTTCCATCGTGTGTTCTGTAATCTAATGCTTGTATTTGGCAAACCAGATGCAATTGAAGCTCAAAACCCGACTAATATATAAACTCAACTCTACTCACTCTGATCTTCCTCCTAACACTGTTGTAAAGATTCCAAGCAATGACATTCTCCTCCTTCCACAGCAATAACTAGTAAATATTTCTTGTATTGTTAATCATAAATGTTTCTTACTTCTTTTATGAAGTTCTCAAATTAACTGAAATTGCTTGTTTCTTTTTCCTTCTTAACACCTTCAAATTTCCAATATGCTTTATAAGTTGTTTAGAATTTGAAAACTTGACAGGAATTAACTCAATATGCTGTTAGGAGACCTGCACATATTTTCTCCTTGTGCAAAACAGCATTTTTACAAAACTGAAATGTATTTTCTATATTCTTGCTGCATACAAGGGGGCATATTGCATATGGAAAACTCTGTAGCACTGTAGAATTTTCAATCTTTTGTTCTTGTTGCTAAGATATAACAGTGCAGAATATTATTTGAATAATTCATTTTCTCAAACCACATATAATAGTAGAGAAAAGCAAGCTTTCTAAGCACAGAAAACAGATACAGAACCTGGGTTTCAGGTTCTAGAAAGCTTTGCATTGTCTGCAGAATGACCCGAAAGCTGGTCTCATGAAGCTGAAATCAATGTCTAGGGACAACTGGCCCCAGAACCATTTCTGTACATCATGTATAGATATTCTCATAATCGGATTGATGCTGGTTTGTGTGGCAAGAAAAAAAAAAAATCTGTGACTGGCAACAACGGAGACAAGTGATCATGGAAACCAGGAGGCAAATGCCTCTGATAAACATACCTATGGCAGGTTTGGGCATTTGATTCAGTAACTTTTTTTGTGCAGAACAAATCCTGTTCTTCTCCTCAAAATGGTAAAATAACAAAAGCAGTATTTCTTCTTAGAGGACACAGATAATTTAGACCAATATTAAAGGAGGAAAAGCTATCTGTACTTGCAGGAGAAGAACATTTTTCACATGTTTGTGTTTGGCATAAGCCATACCATTTGCTTTTCATGCAGTCTTTAGTGACAGTATGAAAATAGAGAATATGGTTAAACTTGCTACCTGTTTCTATGGAGAATATGATTTAACTTGTGTTTAAGAAAAGCAATTCCAAAATGAAATGGTCCAGGTTTTTAATTTATCCTAAAAGCAGTCTCTCTATTTAAAGTAACACTGGGGGCTCCCTGAACGCTATAGTTTATAAATACCCTTTAATATGACAAGTCAAATGACTTCAGGATTGTAAATTATCTCTCACAGTTGTTCAACTGTTAAAATGGAAAGAGGTAAGAATAGAATAAAAATACCAACAGTGAAAATGTTACACATGCAAGGGAATAAACATAGGGAATAGGACACATGACCATTTTAACATTAGTCTTTCCACTTATATTTACTCTCTACCCTTTAAAAGGGTCAGTTTTGCAAACTTCTTTCCTGAGGAGCAATTTGAGGTCTCTCATTCTGCTCAAAAGCTCCACACTGATCAGAAATGCAGTCTTCCTCTACTCATGATCTGTCTGGTACTTGTTGCAACAATATTCTGCTAGTTTAGGCATTAAAAATCATTCAATGCAACCCACCAACTTATATAACAAAGAACATTTTAAAAATACATAAAAAGGGTGAAAAATATGAACATTACATTTGCAAGCAGAACAAATCTCCGAGGCATGCAAACAACATCCTACAGCTCCATGACAACTGGACAGGCTGTTCCTGGACTAGGCAGTAGTTATATTTATTGTATGGCATAACCCTACAAGGAATTACAAGAAAGATGTTTTGACTGTATGTCAGTTTTCTGTTCTCTTTAACAGGACTTTAGGTACCTTGCTGCTCTAGAAAAGTACTATTGCTTTCTAACCAATTCAAAGATAGATACAGCAATATGCAGCCAACCTCTACCTATCTAGATGTTTCATTAAGTCTGCCTAAGTGCTTTGAAATCATCTAACCAAAACATAACCTTGCTAAAAAAAAAAATGACTTTTTCCAGTCTGCACTGTCTTGCAAAGCCTTGGAATACAGTATGTCCACTTGAAAAAAAAGGAATTAAAAGATTGCACTCCAACCAGGAACCTAGTGTTAGTTTTAGTGTACTGATATACAGCTACTTCTGCATAGTTACAACTATGAGCTGCGAGACATTTGACACGGATCCCCACCACAAATTAGAAAAACCCAGAATACCAAGTACTTATTCAAAAGTCCTTATGGATTAAGGACTTTTCAGGTTGAGAGCTGACAGAGGCAGGGAGTGACAAACTCTTCCATTCAGAATGATGCAACTGCATCCAAGTCTTCTCCTTTCCCTGTCCGAGCTGCATAGGAAGGCTTTTGCTACTCTTCAAGAGGCAGCTCATAACGTGAGCCTAAGTACACCTGTCGTAGAACAAACATCACTCTTACAAAATGTCAGCCAAAAAGTACGTCCAAACCTTTTGGATCCTCCAACTGGAAGGATCTTTATCTAGGATATGAGGGGTCTTTGTCACTTTCCCCCACATACACTTTATTCCAAGTTTTACTTTCTTATAGAGGAAATCAATCAATCAGTGAGGAGAACTATCAATTCCATCCTTGAACAGGTTTTCTTATAATGCTAAATAGGCCAGCAGCCAAAGTAAGAGCATACCCTTCTACACCCTGCCTCTGAAGCATGCTATTTATAATAAACACTTTGTAAATATAAACAGGTCAAAAAAAGAAACAAAGCAAGGGCTTTATACTGAAAATGAAGTAATATTCAGATTTGACAGCAATATATTAAGTATGTCTGTCAGTAGCTGACAATTTCCAGCTTTGAAAAATAAATAGGGAAAGAGTAATAGATGATCTGCTCAAAAATGGTCAGAGAACAGCATTTTCTTAGATTCAGGAGGTACCCAAATATTGTCCCTTTTAATTCAATACTCTCTGTGGTGAGTCTTGCACCCCACAGCAAGCAAAGATTAATTGCTTGCTTCAAGAAGGGTCCCTGAAGATATGATCTGAGAGGGATTGTACCAGTGCAATTCCTCTGCAGTTTTTCAGATACAGATTTTCAACAGAGATATTCACAAGTTTAGGAAGTCAACCCATGAAGATGGGATAGATGACTACTTTAAGAGAAACTTGTAGCTTTCATTGTTTGTCCAAAGTGTGGTCCACAGCTCAATACAGAAGAGAGTATGTTATGTTTTTCCTGTAATTACACTTTTAAAGCTATCTATCTCAGCTGCTGAAAAATACTGCTGCCAATATTGCTGTATCAGTAAGAAACATGAAGACATTAAGAAGTGAAAGGCACCTCCAAACTCTCCTGCTGCAAGCTGGAAAAACTTGGCAAATGGCACACAATGGCACTGTACAAATCAGCAAATTCAACTGCAGCACCTGCCATACTTGCTCTTAACTAATACAGAAGAGTAGAGTTAAGAATTTGTTATTGAAATAGTGCAAAGTTGAGAAAGGGACACGTGGCATGGAGGAGCCCCAGAGAAACACAAACCATTTTGGCCATCTTCTCTTTCTGAATCTCTGGTGTTTTTATTCACTCACCTCCTTGATGAAATTTTCTGTATTCACTTTATCACTTTCTTTTCAACCCCTATCAGCTTCCAATTGTTGTTTTGTTTTCTTACTGCTGGAAACAGCTGAACTAAGAAAACCAAAACACCTGCAATTTTAAGTATCTTGTACTTAATGTTTAGTTAATACTGTGATAAAAAGAAGTATTTTATCAGTACTGTAACCATAGTAATAAAAAAATATGTGAGACAGACTAGATGCTGGTAGGCAGCAGTGAGGAGGCTGCTTTTTTTCCCCAGTGATAAGAATACGGGTATTATGTGACATGCCAGCGAGCATGACACAGAGCCACCAGAACTAGGTCAGCTCAGAATTAGCAGTTCTTAGGTTGTTCACAACATACAAATCCACCTGGCTGCACTCACAGACACCTGCATTTTCTACACAGCAGATCCAGAAGCAAAACTCTCATGAATAATTGAACAGTGATTGCAGCTCCATGCTTCAAAAAATTAAACACAGAATAGAGCTGGCTTTTCTATATGTTGAAAATTGCTGAAGCAAAACTGCCCTATGTTTAAACAAAAAATGACGAACAAAGGCTGTATTTCCATCCTCCCACCATTATGGAGCTAGCATTTTTCAGCTGAGTGTAACAGTTAATTTTTACCAATGAGTAACAAAGGAAATTAATTACTGAGTCACTTTTGCACAGGATGCCGCATACCTTGCAGTTTGCAAAGCCTGCACTTATGTCAGGTATTTATTTCACATATTTAATCATGGATGCAGTGACTTCACTTGAATAAAGCATTTCAAACCTAGTTTATTTAAATATAGTAAAAACACAAGCCTCGCTGTGCTGGTGCCCGGATGACCTTTTTTCCAACATGAATGCAAACTTGCAAAAGCATAGAATCATAGAATCATTTAGGATGAAAAAGACCTTTAAGATCATCGAGTCCAACCACAATGCTAGGTATAAGGATTTTTAGAGACCTCCACATGAAATCTCCTTAAGATGTTCCATGAAATTACTTCTTCTGACTTATCCAATGAATAATATTTATTTATACTTGAGAAGTTACATATAGAACACTTAAAAAACAATATGCTCAGAAATTACTACTAAAATCTCCTATCTGTGAGAGATTGGCAAGACCAAAAAGCAACTGTCAAATCAGATTATGTGAGGTGTTCTTCTGTATCTTCAAATTTTAATTAAATACTTTTATAAAAAACACTATTTTCAGAAGAAAAAAAATTCCCAGGGGTAAACAACATCAGCCTTCTGAACGACTCCCAAGTATCTCTGTGCTGCAAAACCAAAATATACAATATGGAAATCTTTCAGAGCTCTCTAAATAGAACAAAAAGTTTAAAATGATTCTTGGTAATTTTGACTACAACTAGCTAGTGGGTTAAAGGAAGGGACAGGATTATGGGAAAAATAAAAAAATAACACATTTCTCAAAGAATTATGGTTTATGACATTAAAATAGGGCTATCCAAGCAATTTCAGATCAACTGCTTTCACCTATATATTCGGAGATACTGACCAAGTTAGTAGCACAGCTGAGAAGCTGTTAAAGCAGTGAATGCGGATTATTCAGTATCCAAATAAATAAAGGAGGCATATTTCTTTTAAAAAAGTACATAGCCCATCCTAAAGGAAAGGTGGAGATGTACACCACAACTGGTGCAATGCTTTTGAAAATTTTCAATATGACACTGCAAAGCAAAGTGCAAAAATACAGCTTATGTACAATCAGTCCCCATAAGATAACTTGATGTTTAACTGAAAAGCCATACTAAAGGGCAGGTGTTAGAAGTGTCTTGTTATATGAGATTAATATGTCCTTAGCATTTTCATTCAGTATCTGCACTAATCCTTCAGATAAGTGAGTGGCAATAGCCTGGGAGGAGTGGCAGACAGAATGAGGGTTCAAAGAGGAGCTCAAACTGGAAAATGTCATGGAAAAATTAACCAGCCAAACTCATTGGGGATGTACTATATTTAACAAGCTAAATGCGTGAATGCAAAATGGGAAACAGCTTGCTAAACAAGCAGTGCAGTGAAAAAGGTGAATGTTCCTAGCAGAATATAAGCTACTCAAGTTATTTGCAAGAATCTTAGAAAAAAATATATCTATGCCTGGGATGCATTTACAATACATTTATGATCTACAGCACAAGTCATCTCTTTTACTGGATAAGGCCTTGGTTTGAGCATCATGCTAGGAGGAATACAGATACTCAAACATGTATGATAAAAGTTTCTGAACACATAACTCAAGACTCAGCAAATATTAAATTGGGCTGATGGAATATATCCTTGTTAAAAGAAGTTAAAGCAACCCCAGTAAAATTCTGCTGGTCCTTTGTTTCTGCCCTAACTACTTTCTCAGAAGTTGCTCTTTTCTTGTAGTCACAAAAATGTTTAACCTTCATTTTTTAGCTAATAGGGACAGAATGCAAATAAAGTTTATAGAAAGAGGTATGCAATATTTGTTTGGTAGTAGTACAGAGGCTGGACAATTCCAACATTTTCTCCTCATCTCCTCCATGCACTCCCTATAATGAAAGGCAAGTTGAGCTCCTGGAGATGAGGAAGAGAGGAAAATGTCCTGTGATGGCTAAGACAGAATCACGTTCTGCCAAAGTACTAGAAAACCACAGAGAGTAAGCCTGACTTCAAAAGTTTGCAAACCATTCAGTGTAAAAAGAAATCAGTTATATGCAGCACACATTATTTCTGGCAAATATAAGGGGAAAAAAAAAAAAAACCAAAAACCAGCAAACCAAACAAGCCAAAGAAACCAACTGCTTCTACCAGTGAGATATATAACACCTACAAAGGCTGCACCACCTCCTTTGTGTTAATGTGTTAAACGGTCTTCAGACTTTAGATATGACACTTTTGTCAAAGTGACAGACTTTCTATTGAAGTTTTATTATTTTTTTGTTCCTGTAAGTAAACAAAACAATTTACAAAAATGCTGATTTTATCATCTATCAAATACGACAGCAAACCCCGAAGAACAAATTACCTGAAAACTGAGCTAACTATTTGGAAATAACTAGCCAGAAAGTAGGAATGAACTCATGCAATATAAAACAAATAAGCAAACAAAAAATACAAGTATCAAGAAGTTTTTGCAATGTAGACAATTCTTCCTGTGATCTGCAGGAGATTTGAGCATTTATATATAATGTGCCTTTGTGATGTGGAATAAAAGAACACCATGTTGTGACAATGCATTAAAAAAGGTAAAAAAAAAATTACAGTTTGATACTTGAACAGTACAGAGGCTACTGAATAAATAAAATACAGGTTTAAACTGCAAATAAAACTCTATTTTCATTGGCAAAGACTACAGTTCCACAAGTATGTATCCACTTTCTGCAGGACTGAAGCCACTTTTTTGTATTAAGAACATTTGGGAGAATCACATCTTTAAGCAGAATTATTTGAGATATGTTATTCAGTCATATACATATTCCAGCACAAGCTCATACAAATACATGAACTGAAATGAACAGAACAGAAAATATTACAAATAGAAGGAGCGGAAGTCTGAGTACACTAGATACCTTCAGATTTCACTGAAACAACTGAAGAAGGAAATATTTGCACTCTGAAGCCTATTTTTTATTTATTTATCTATTCGACTATATTCTGCCCTCTGCCTTTCTCTACGGCCATGAAGTTTTTTTCTGGAGCCTGTTACCAGATTTCACGCAGTTGTGTACAGCCAAGTGAAGAACGGATCTTGTCTGCATGATGAAACCAAGATTAAGGGACTGCAGAACAGAAACTGACACCGACAGTCCCATGTTTCAGTACTGACTGGTGCACATGACTGGCCTCGGTTTACGTTAGCTTTGTTCCTACTTACGACATCAAGGAAATGGATTAACAAGCATAAAACAGGAACACTTCCATTACAATCTTGATTCTGTTACGATTTCCTAATGGAAAAAGATCTTATTTCCTAATCCGCTCATCTGCCAGGAGATCTCTTCACAACACCCTGAAGGGCAGAACACTTTGTATTTTTTCTTTTGAGATACAATTAAGCAGGATACCCTGAGGTCTCAGGAGTGATCTGAATATACACCATACTGAGCTGGAGATTCGCTTCAGAGAAACTGCTTGCAAACACAAAGAGACAGAGGTAAATCTAGTCCCCATGGTCATTTTTTGAGCCCTGAAGTTGTTATCGTTGTGCAATGGTATTTCAGCATGTTGCTGCAAGAGTCAGCTTCTTAATTGTAACCACGAGCACCAGCCAATGGCATCTTTAAGATAGACAGGCCTTCAGACCAACAGGGAGTAATGACACAAGGGTTGTAAATGTAATTACTCTTCTCACCACCCCAGACTTACTGTATATATTAAAAGGAAACAAAGTGTCACCATTAAGGTCCAATGTACCTGACTAGCCAGTACAGAAATGTCTGTACATTTCATTTAGAACAAGATGAATCATGCTATATATCTCACAAACTATTTCAACTCTTTCTCCATTGAACACAAAATAAGACTAGGAAGACGATGTCAGAGATCTTTAGGCAAATGACTTGCAGATTGTCTTAAGCAAATCCAGAAGCAAAGCATATGCAACAGAGATATGTAAAGCCTCAGATATAATAAATGAAGCATGGTAATTAAATGAAGGGCAATTGTCTTGTTTATCTTTAGTGACAACATGAAGAGTTTTTTCCATTGCTGCCAGTGACATTTTAGAAATAATTTTGCACAAGTGCATTACAGAGCTATGATTAGGTTCAAAAGAGTTTTTTTCTTCTTGGAAAAAACCAATAACCTCACATTGTGTGAAGTCCATCAAGGTCTGAGTGGTGGTAGTACAGGATCTGTTCTTCAGAGCGCACTGACCACTGCAATGGTTCTATAGACATTTGTCTATAGAACAGCTGATGCAAATGTGGAATTTGTGTAGGTCAAAAGATGAATTTGAGTCTTGTAAAGTCACAACCTGAATTTGAAGCTGATCTGTCACAACAGGACTTATCACCTGCTCACCCAATAATGGCTGTAGTTCCCTACGAAGCAGCAACACGCCCCTGGAAGTGACTTCGATGGTGCCACGAGTCTGCAAGTGTGACCGCAGTTAACTCCGATAAAATGAATCCATGAAGGAGGGACTGGAGGAGGGGGTAGCAAGAAACAGGAACATCCTGGACTTGGACAATGAACTCTATGTGTCTGTAACCTTCTGTCAGTGAAAGCTATTATCTTAGAAATATCCCAGTTGACCAACTACGGAGCTTCAAGAAAGCTTCAATATTAACCCATGGTTTTCAACATCAAGTCCTAAATTGCTTCAATAACAGCTACCAGTTAAAAGCTGTAATCAAGTGTCCCTTTTTTTTCCCGTTTCTTCTCACAGAAGTCTAAGTCTTGATCGGTCTTATCATACGGGCAGCAGCGGAGAGACATGCTGTTCAGGGTGATGCACCTTCTTATTTTTCCCTCCTCTTGGGACCAGAAGAGAGCATACAAGTTTACCTGGGAGGAAAGCCCCCCGCTGGGAAGAAAAAGTCTTTCTCTCAAACTACAATACCACAAGAACCCTTTCAGGACTTATTTTCATGGTCTAAAGAATTATAACCAAGATGTTCAATGTATAATAATGTACTAAGTACTATACGCCTACTGCGGTCTGCGTGGCTGATGCAGCGATTAGTCCAGTAGGGTAGCTTAACACCATCTTTGGTCAGGCAAGTCTCTTCCAGAAGTCAGTAACTTTAATTTGTTTAAGGAAATGCCAAAACATAGAAGGGGCTGAAAACTAGCTACACAGAGCTGCCGGTTTTCACAGCATTAACTCCTTTCTTTCTGGCTTATTCTCCAGGCACTCCCTGATGGCCGTTTTAAAGGACTGTTGCTTAGTCTCTTCTCAGGTTGCAACTGATTTCTTCTCAGGTTTGCTATAAATGGATAATTTTGAATAAATATTAATTTGACCTCCTTAGGTTTGACCACACAAGAAATTAAGGTGTGCCACAATTTCTGTGCATATTTTAATATTTACTAGCACAGACTAAAGAAGCATCAGATTTCAAAGAAACCTTGCTAGGATAGGAAGAAATAAAACAGCTTTATACAGAAAAAGAATAATTTAACAAGTGACCTCCAGTAGTCCTTTAACAGTTGTTACCTATTTTTAAGGAAGTCAATATGCGTGGCAATGCTGTGGGGCACTAGAACTGGTCATTTATGTAGTCAAACCATTAAAATAGCTCTTGGCACAGTTCTGGCACATGCTAACTAGCACTTTCCTAAACAACAACCCAACACAGTTTCAAAGTTGGCACAGACCAGGAATCCTTTCCAGCCTGCACAGGGCCATTCTGCATGGACCATAAGGCAGTTAAATGCTACAGACACAGATTTTTTGTACCTGTGGGCCATGACACCAGAGAATGACCACAAACACATTTAATTTATTAGAATAGGTACTACCTCACATTCAAAGTACCACAGATCTACTACATTTTTTCTCTGTATATTATTTAAGAGCATGCAATTCACTGCTGGGTAGCGTTTTTTTGTAAACAGACAGTATGGGGATACATTTGATACAGCTTGCTTATATGAGACAACATGAAACTAGTTTTTCATATCCAATCTTGAGTATGGGTGCATGCAAATCACCCAGCCTCAAAATCTTACAGCAGTTCTTCCAATTTCAACACAATCAACAGGCACATTCATGTCAGCATTCAGAAAAGAAGAAAAGAAAAAACCAAATACACACCCACAACGCAAACAAATGCAAAGTCTTTATGTGAGCTTATAAAAGTTCTAAATGAAAGTTAGGGTGCAGGAGCTGGAATTTCATTTCTGTTAAATAACCTCTCTTAAAGCTGCCTTAACACCAGGGGGCTGTGAAATGTCTAAAGCAACATCTATTTATAGAGAAGGTATGCAAGAGCCAGAGAACTGCAAAACAGTAAAGACTCATCCCCGCTCTGTGCAAACTGTCAGAAAACCTAGTAAAGGACACGCATGCCTGTCCTGTGCTAAGGTGTAAAGGCCATGCTATCAGAAACCTTCTGGGCTTTCAAAGAGCCAACCAGCTTGTAGATGAACACAGATATGCATAAAAATTCACCTAGATTTCTGAGGCGGCTTTCAACAAGGTCTCTCATCAAATGCTTTTACGGAGACTCAGAAGTAATGGGATATGAAAGCAAATTTTCTGGTAAAGATGGAGACCAACTGCAAGGAATTGCAGAACTTTAACCAAATATCAAGTGATTTGCTCACAAAAAGGCAAATGAAATGTGGAGAGATTCACAAAGGAAAAAAAAAATATCTTAAAGTCACCTGGGCTTTAACATGACGTTTTCTACTTAGGATCATAATCTTGAGTTAAAAAAGCCAACCAATGTAATTGATGCTGAAGAATATTAATAGAGAGTGATTGCTCACAATTTCTTCCAACAAGGTAGAAAGGGATTAAGAAACTATTATACAGCAGTAAAAAAACACAAGGCTGTGTTCACAAAACACACAGTTCAGCTGTGGCTATCTGTGCTATGGGATGTTGCAAATAGCAAAAGTTTGTAAGAACAAAAGCAATGAGATAAATCCATGAATAGGTCCACTTAGAATAGCTTGGGCACGGGGGTGGAGGTTTTGAGGAAGATATCACTTCTGATACCTGTAAGTCTTTCAACTGGAAGCTGCTGGAGGCTGGGAAAGTACACCATTAGAAGTACCTTAGCAAGCTTGTCCTGCTTTTATATCCAAGGCCATGTTTCTCCTGGCTGGCTGCCTTCAGAGAACAGATACCAGGCTAGATGGACTTACGGATTGACTTACCATTGCAAATTATTTTACACAGAAACATCCAACACTTGTATTTTATTATCCAATGGTATAGTCTACATGGAGCTTATCAAATTCTCTTTTCTACTCTCTATATTCGTTTCTCACGAAACAGCAAAGCCAAGGCCAAGATTCTGGACACCTGAAAACTTGAATCCAAGATATTTAAAGTACTATTTATAGTCTTTCATGAAAATCAACTGTTCTGTTTTGGGACCCGATGAATTGAGGAATGAGAAGAAAAAAAAGTCTCAAACTGTAGAATTATTTTTGTTTCCTTCCAATCCGTAAGCAATTTTTTTTTTTTTTGGTCTCCCTCTTTTCAAATGTAAACAGACAAGTAAATTCAGACGTCAAAACCCCAAAAGATAGTAAGTTTAATGTAAATTTCTCTCACAAAGAACAGGAGGAAAGAATGAAACACAGATCACATTTGTGCCACAGCAATGGCTTCTCAGTTAAACATCTGTGTAGACTGCAGAGAGTAACACTAGCTATGGTAAAAGAACCATTTTACACTGCCCAGTTCATGAACTAACCTGTCATCAGTTCCATACAGCTCCACTTCAGGTTTGTAAGAAAGCCTGAAGATATTTCATACCTCTAGAAGTTCAGGAATGACTGCATATGTGAACTGCTTTCTGTAATTGCCACGATATCAGTATGAATCTCTAAGTAGAAAACAAAACCCTGCATCTTCCCTTTTCAACTTTGCATTACTGGTTCTTCAGTGTCAGGGTGTAATACAGTAGCGTACTAATGGATATGGCTCTGAATGACGTCAGATAGTCTATAATTCCTGGTGAGCTGTTTAGAATAATAATGCTCTAAATATACAATCTTTTATTCTGAAAATGGACTGTCTGTAAACCATTTAGAGACACTGTTTACACTGCAAATTAAATCAGTTATATACTCTACACCATTTTCTGTTGTGGACTGAGACAGCCCAACAGCAAGTCAACAGACTTCACAGTTATTAATTTCTATTCCTATGGCTATCAACTAATATTTGTTTGAAATTATAATGATCCATTACTTGTGTTGGCTACTACAGAGATAAAGGGAAATGCCAGCAAACTTTCTTACTTCTAAACAGCACTGGTACAATGATGTTCTAAAAGAAAGTTACCTCCTCAACCAACACAGTATTTTTCCCTAATAACCAACTTAAAAAACCCACCAATTCCCAGAAAACACAAAGCATGATAACCCTACTGTGAGAAAAAGCATTTCTAAAAGTATTTTGATACGTGGAAAAGATAAGGTCAAAATAATTCAGTTCTAATTAGAGGGAAAATAGACTAACCATGAAAAATAAGATATTAAATAACTAATATATTAAAAATAATGTACCTACTTGCCAGTGATGATCCTCCAAAGCTGCGCACCTGCAATTGTGGGAATGTAAGATGAAAAACAATGCACTAAAACAGAAACAGTAGTATTTTTTTTCTTTATTCATAAGGAATATTCAAATTTGGGACAAAATGAATAACAAAGTCTCTGTAACAGTCAAAACATGAAGAATATGTTGACTTAGCATAGCACTTCTTGAATTGTTTTCTGTAAACTTAATATACCAGTTAAAAATGTAAATGGAAAAAAAAACCGCTCAGTGTCTTATATTGCTACATTTTCACATGAAAGGAGAAGATAACCAACATAACTTACACTTTAGATCTAAACTGACAACCACTTTCTACATTCCTTATGAATCTGTAATAGTCTTGCCATCTAGTGGTTGGTTGGAAGTGTGAAGAAGCTACACAGAAGTGTTATAGCAGGAAGAATTTCTTTCTGCTTTTCTGCCTTTTTTCTTTTTTCCCTGCTTTTTGGAGTGGCACGTCATTGATTTCAAGACACTACCCAAAGACTTCTACAGAATTACTTCAAGAACCTGACTGTTCTTGAACCCTGTGTATAATGCCATCAAAGGCAAGAGTAAAATGAAAAGGTTAACTATAGTAAAATAATCTTGTTCTGTAAACTGGGAAATAGAGGTCTTCCTAGCCTCATCTCTATGATAACTGGTTAAATAATCCCACAGAAATGCTAGTGAAACACAGATGAAGATGAGATAGTATTCTTAACCTCTTAGCTTGGTCAATATTGGCACACCTTGGATTTGGTCAATACAAGAATATTAATAATTACAGCTAAGAGAATTTACATAAATCACCACTTTCCTACTAATGAGGTACTCAACATTAGTGGTGATTTATACAACACAGAGCTTAAAAATCAAATTCTGCTAAGCTTTAAAAGTTGCTGTCTGAGCATTTAATCCTCAGGTAGGAAACAGAATGGTAGGGAAGACTCTAGAGAAAGCAATGAAAACCAACCATGCTGCAGAAAATGTTGCAAATAACTGCTATAACTTAGAGGGAACAATAGGATTTTGCAATTAAAATGACGTGGTAGTACATCAAAGTGGAATACCATGCTCCTGTGACACCTATTTCCTGCTTTTGTACTACGTTCAGGTGAATTTTCAAACACTTTGCATCAGAATTCAACATCAAACAAAAGCAAAGTAAGACACTTACTTAAAAAACATTCCTGATAGTGAAAATTACAGACTGATGATAAGCATTTTACCAAAGAATTTTCAAGATTATAATGAAGTACAGGACAGGAATTAAAGGAAAAACAAAAGAAAAATTTCCACCCAAAAAACCCCAACCAAAGAAAAAACAAACAAACAAACAAAAAGCCAAACACCCAAAACAATAAACCCAAACCAAACCAGAAACAACCATCCCACCCAATAAATCCAAAATCCCTTTCAAACTTTGTTGCATTCACATAAAACTTTATACATGCTGGAAACTAAACATTACATGAAGTTTTAAAAAAAATACTGCTCACTTACTTCAACAACGTTAAGATAGGTCATATTGGGTGCCCCAAACCTTCCAACAATGATGTGATTCAAGTAATGTCAGAAGAAGTATGAATTATAGAATGGTTAGGGTTGGAAGGGAGCTTAAACATCACCTAGATCTAACCCCCCTGTCATGAGTAGGGTCACCTTCCACTAGACCAGGTTCCTCAAAGCCCCGTCCAAGCTGGCCTTGAACACTTCCAGGGATGGAGTGTTTACCATTTCCTTGGGCAGCCTGTTCCAGTGCCTCACCACCCTCACAGTAAAGAACTTTAATGTTCTCAAATGTTTAGGAAAACTTTGTATTTTAGAAAATAATGCATTTTCAAACCAAGCAGTTAAGAAACAAGAATGACTGTTCACTGATACCAATTATACTCACGCTAAAACAAATCTCCTAATGCCCTTTCTATAAAATATAGCAAAACTTCATTGAAAATGGTCACAGATCATCATAGATATATCCTCTCTGAAATTAGCTAATACTTTGACAATAAGCATAATATTGAAGTGGATTTAGTAATGAACTAACATGCTCTGAATTGCAGATGTTTAAGCAAGGAACTCTATCAGTATACTGTCTTACCTTTTACCCTCGAGAATACCAAATCCTTTACTATCTGAAGAATTAGCACTCCAAGCATTATGAGAGAAATCAGGTGATACACTCTCCAAGTGGTCAGTGCAACAAACCTAGAATGTCAAGAAGAAATAAACATTGAATACTTTCAAACTTATTGGAAGCGTATGTAAACTGACAGCAGCTACTAGTACTGAAACATCAAGAGACAAAAATAGACTGATACTTAATTGAATTTAGTTTCTCCCAACAACCCTTCCACAGGAAGTAAACATTGAGAGCTCCAAGGATGACACAGTCTCATTTAAAGATACAACTGCTGAATATACATTGAGCTTGTAGTATATTTTTGCCCATACTTTTAAGCACAGAGGAAGTTTACAAACCAAAATATTTTAATTCTTGCATAGGAACCATTACTTTTTAAATTAACTATGGCTTTATTAATATAAACAGTCTTGGCATAATACATACAAAAAAAGTTAGACATTTTCTTGTGTTTCCTATAGGGCCTGTGTTCACACAAGATTTTTATACAAATTATTCTTACCAAAGGCAAAGATGAGGTAAAACTATATCATTCATGGTATAATACTCAACCTGGTCTTTGTAACGTGCTTTTGTGAATTTTGTTTTTCATTACATGCATGTTTAGAACATCTCAAGTCAAATAGACCTAGACCCAGATTGTATGATTTATAATATCATCCACTACTGATCCTGCTATCCAGGTGTGTTCGGAGATTACCTCTTCTATCTGTTTTACTGACAAATACCTTAACTCACAAAAAAGGCTGTGAAGAATAACGGTATTAAAATTCAATTAAATTTATAATACTTCAGCTTTTTTATAGCTTGTTTCAAGCACTTTAAATCAGAGATCTCAATACAGATAATGAGCAAATCAGTATCTTTTTAAGGTAAAAGCAAAACCAAGTATCTTAAAAAAAAAAAATAATATTAGGGATAGCCAAAACCAGTAAGAAGCCATTGTCCAAGCCAGTGGGTCAAATGAGAATACCAAGAGAAACAAAATCATACAAAGCTGGGAGGTTTCCAAGAAACCTCTAGGATTTGAAAACAGGGCAATTGGCCACCCAGCTGGTTGCTGCTGCAGAGTTTTTCTGCAAGAAAGAGAGGGAAGTGAAAAGGAGTAGCAAGAGTTGCCACTGGAGGAAGCCAGGAGATACCCTTTGAGCACGCTTGGACTTTTGAAAACAAAGCTGACTTCCAGATGTGCCTACCAAGTTCCAGACACAACTGCAGTTTTGGAAAACTGCTCCAGTATTCCTTGCAATACTCAAAATCCAAGACTGCCTCACAGAAAATGTCCGTGCCATTAATTTTCACATTTACCACAAACTCATAATGCCTGATCACCCTGAGCAGACCAGGACATGCTTTCCAGTATGAACAAAAAGTATGTAATCAGTACCTCTGTATAATTTCAGCCAGCTCAAGGAAACCAATAGAGATGAGTAAAGAAAAATTATCACAAGGTAAGCTCTTTCAAAGCTGCCCAAGCATAGCTCATTAAATCAAAACTCCTAACAGCTTTGCAGCATGTTGTTCCACTAGTTTTCTTGGTAATAATCTTCAGCATTAAAAATCCTTCATTCTGTTTAAGGATTAAATTCAACTGCACTGAAGACTTTGTTTAGCCTACTTATTTAACTATTTAACTTACTGATAATGGAGAATAGGGGAAGAGATGTGACACTGTATAAAAAAATCAAATTAAGATTTTTTCATACAACTTCTAGGCATCAAACGTTTATAACAAATGCAGACCTTTAACTTATGTGGTTTTAATACCATGCCTATCCAATAGGTTCTTCATGGTGCTTGTGTGTTACTATTTTATAGAATCAAACACTATGCCCTGACTTAGCGACTACCACTGGCCAGTCCTCAATGGTTTCAAAAAAATACATCAACACTGAAATTTAGGTATGTGTGTCTGCATGCATCTGCATACATACACACAAATTTTACTAGTTCTTAGACCAGATGTTCACTAAGAAGGTTTAGCCTATCTTTCAAAGAATACACAGAACATGTTTGATCTAGTTTATGCTCACAACTAAACCATACTCCTAATTTCACTGCAATCACAGCTGTCACCTGCTGTTAAAAACAACTGCACTAATGCGGACAAGGATTAGCAGACAAGGATTAACAAGGTAGCATCCTCTCTGAAAGACGTTTCCAAGTCATCTCATTCTACCTTCCCGATACTGCTGTCATTCTGCTCCATAGCTTTTGGGGAAAAAAACTGTAATCTAGTTGGAGCAGATAATGTAGTCACCAGGCAAGGGCTCTTCACTTATTTGGAGATCTTCGAATTGTTCTGAGTGGATTTCCCATGCTATAACATTATCAGCTGTCACACTCCTTCCGCCCCTGCTTCATTACTCTTTATTTAGACTGCACTGTTTGCAAGAAAGACTTTCTCTTATGAATTCACTCACAGCCAGTGTGTGTCAGCCCTCAGGTGCTCCAACACCACAGACTAGAAAAATTGTTTGCAAGCCACATGTCAGAAATCTCTGTCCTTGAAACCCTTACTGGTCAAAAGCTGGTAAGGTCCCCGTATGGGTTTTTTGGCATATGTCTAACATAAGCATATCAAAAGGCTACTTCAACCTGCTGGGATCTGAAAACCACTTATTATGCTAACAGTGTCAGGATTCAAAATTCTTACAGGAATTATCAACATGATGCATAGCAACCAGAATCACAAAAAGTTTCAGTGGTACTTTTGCTTATAATTAGGAGTTAGGGCTTCCCCCCCCCCCCCCTTCTTAAGAAAAAGAACAGAGTTTACTTAAGTATTTCTAACATACACATATATCTAACAAAACTGAAAGGCTCCAGAATTACATCATTGCACATTACACAAAAACATCTGTTTAGTAGAAGAATCAATAGCTATACTTACTCAATAAACTTTTACGCTCTCTTTTTAAGATATAAACAAAACAGACTGAAGTTCAGATCGTTTAATTTCTTCTACAAGTGGTGTGGACGTAAAAACCATTACCAGAGACATAAATTCATCCCCCCTTGAAATTCTGCAGTATTTTGAGAGATATGTTGGGGTTTTTTATTTTGGTTTTGTTGTGAGGTTTTTTGGTTTTGTTTTTTTGTTTGGGGTTTTTTTTTTTTTTGAAGCAAAGATTAAAACAATGTATAGAATGATGCATTTTACATAATGACTTCAGCAGTTATGAGGGCAGCTTGCATGACAAGGGGGCAAGAAACTCTGCTTGTAGGCAGTGTGGGACTGCACCAAAATGGTCATGAGGTGCCACAGGACTAAAATAATACATGTACACAATACAACATACAGATGTCAAAATCGGAGGTGGGGACTGGGGGGGAGGTAAGGAGAGAGAAAAGTATGCCATTCTGAAGCTCCAGTGAGAGCTATCCTACCTTCCTACCTGCTCTTCAGCATTTCGTTCACCCTCATTTCTTCCTACCTACAGACAATTAAAGAGTACAAATTCACTTTCTTAAATCCCATAATGTAACTTTTCTTAGCAAGTCATGCTTCTTTATTTTTAGCGTCACACAAATAAATACGCATTGCCATTAATCTCTACTGCCTATTCAGAAGTTGCTGAATTCAAATGTAACCTTTTCAGTATTTTGACAACTGAAATGTTAATAATAAAAAAGAATATCCTTTTGGCAAGGTTCCTATAGCCATATAGAAGGTCAGACTGAAAGAAAAGCTGGAACAAGAAATGCAGCTGAAATCCCAATGGCAAAAGCAAGTCTCTACATAGTAGAAGAGCAACACATTAAAACTTATCTGGCTAGAGAGCTCCTTTACTTGCTCCTGGAGGCAATATTATCTAATATTGCATCACCTAAAGATAGAAAAGTTTTCTAAGATACCACCATCAGCTATTGTGACACACTTATTGGCTGCACGAGTGATTTGAAGACTTTAGTTCTGTGCTCAACAAACATATCTTAAAATCAGAGCTCAAACTCTTCATAGTATTTGTGTGAGTTCTAAATAGTGCAGGTTGGTATATACTTGTGCCCTTGTTAAATGCTCAGGTGAAAATCCATGAACATCTTCCAGACACAGTTTTCCACAGAACCAGTCTTCTTCTGTAAGACACAGGTAAGCAAGCATGGGCTATGACATAAACCAGATGGAGAATGGCTCTCACCTGTACAGAACAAATATTTCTAGCGCATTTTAAGAATGCTCAAATGCTAACAGGTTTATTTTTATCTGCTAATTTTAAAGATATGTCTACTCCTGCTCTTACAGAGGACTGCCCAACAACTTTTCAGACAGACACCTATAGTGATGGCATGCATTTAAGGAAAAGATTTGGTCACAGTTGTTTCCTGGTGGCCACTGTTTCCTGCTTGTAGCTGAAGGTAGACCATTCTTACATGCTTACTGCTGGAGTGATCAGCACCAGCCTGGTTGCAACAAATTCTGATGCCTATCTCAAGCAAGAGGTCTGAGGAAAGGGATGAGGGTTAGTTTTCTTCTAAATAAAACATTAAATGCACTCCCTCAAGAACACTGCTGTAATACGCTGCAAGGCAGTATCAAAAAGTTTGTGTTCTTATCACCGGCTCAATCATTTAGCTTCCCCTCTTGTGAATCAAGAAGCAATAATACATATTAAATTCTACTGTATTTTATTTAAAGGTAAGTTAACACTTTGACTCTAACTGAATAAACACCCCAAAGCAGATTTGCAAAACCTGCTTTTTATATCTATTAAACATCTGAGTTGCTTTTAGATGTAAATGATTTTTCATATTAAGCTTCTATGTGTATCAAAATGCAGTTATATATAAGTATTAAAATCCAAATGCTCAAGTATTCAACACATCTAAAGTCCAAAACTCAATAATTCAGTATTTTTCTTGTTGTTCCTTTAGTACATCTTGGTCTGAGCCAAGGTATTTAGATAGGTGTTCAAGAATCACAGTGCAAAAATTCTTTTCCCATCCCTGCACAAAAAGGGTAAACACACACTTATCAGAACAAGTTATACAGGCTTTTTTCATAGAACCTATTTATAGAATAGAATTTGGGAGACTTATTATATTTATATGGTATTTAACTGTCTATCTGCATACCTGAAAGATACACAAAAACTGTTGTACAGCACATTCCCTGTTGCAGAGAGGGAAACATATTACATGTAACAAAATACACTTACATATGGGCTGTCATAAATTTTAGAATAAACAGAGACTTTATAAATTCTGTCTAACAAACCTCCTTGCCCCTACAAAAAGCATAATTTGTTGAATATATTCATTTCAGAAACATTCACCCTACATCTTATGTTAATCCAGCTTCATAATATGCACACCACCACTTCGGGTGCCTGTCAGCTTGAACCCGAACAGCTATATATCTATTCAGCTGAAGATATGGGAATACTGTAATAGAATGCTTCTTAAAAACACGTACATTGCAAAATGTTTAAAATCACTTTTAATTTAGTGGAGAAAAGTGTAAACCTCTGTAGAGACATAATCTAGGAAGAAATACCTTTTTCACTTAAAGTTTTTTCTAAGTAAGAATGCCATCCAACAATTTAAGATATCTCAGATTTTTAATAAAATATTTCAACCAGAATGGAATGAAGAACTGGAAAGCAGTTGAAACGTGACTTATATGCTGACTAGCAATGAGTTTTCCATTGGATAGTGCCTAGAAGACTAACAATTCTATCATTAAATACATAAAAATAAAAAAACAGAAGAGGCATGGTTATTATTCTAAAACTTGCAGTATTTTCTTTAATTCATTCTTTGTTAAAGACAATTCAGTCATCAACCTTTTATTCAAGAAATTTATTTGTCAGGTTTTATTCAAAAGATTAAGATCACATTTGTTCAGCCAGAAAGCACAGATCAGATCAAACTTGGGCAGTTCATCTTTAGAAAACCTTCTAGAACTTATTACGGATAAAGAATTTGGAATAGTAAATAAATCTCTTGTATTAAGAAACAGACTCCCACAGCCTTAAACTACTACTACTTTGACAGCCAAATTTAGAAGCTATAGTTGTCTTGGAGGTCTGTGCACAGGCTGCAGGGCAAAACGCCAAGGCTGCTGGACAATTCTAGCTGAAATTAGTACCACATAGGATATAAATTCAAATTGTTTATTCTCTCTACCCCAACTTCAAAAGAAAAAACATTTTAAACTTATTTATAAGTCTAAATAAAAATTAAAACAGTACAATTCTCTAAGCAAAAATATTAGAAAGAGCTTTAAAATGCTTTTTTGGAAGTATATTGGTGGTCTGGGAAATAGGATCAAGTCAATAATAAAATGTCATTGCAAAATTATCTCGCGCTGTTTGCATGGAAACCTCTTGGGGAATGCAGCAGTTAGAATCACGTTTCAACATCTGTGGCTTGTGGATCAGATTTACTGCAACCCACTGCATTCAGATGGGCATATGAAATGAAAAATTGAGGAGGAAGTTTAAACGACCTAAACTACATAACTTCTGAGTATACCACAACATCAAATGCTACAGTTAGATCAGTGAAAACGGGATGATATTTCCATGAAATTCAAAATTATTTTGAATTAAACACATAATATCAAATAACGTGGCTTGCTTTATTCTTGCAGAACATGCCCAGATGACCTTAACTAACCTATGCTCTGGCAAAGTACAGAAGAAATCTTAATCCCATTTTCTCATACAGCAGCAGCAGTTTGATGCTAAACAGTCCACCTCTACCATGCTGCTCTAAATCTCCTTTGCTTTAATGCTCTCATTAGTCCTGTAACATCTACCACAGAGCATAGCATACCATATCCCCCTAAAACTTCCATTGTTCTCAAAATTCTACTTACTATTTGAAAGGTCTCATTATTTTGAATTAACACATGAAGAAATTATCATTCCTCTCTTAAGACAACTGCTTTAGACAGAAAATTAGCAAAACAGAATAAGCCCAAGCCAGGCTGCAATTTGTCTGTTCTTCTTTGTTCAGCATTTCTATTTTCCAGAGTCCTCAACCTGGATTTGGTCCTAAATTGTTCAGTAACACTCGCTTTCCCTCAGTTCCTCAATTATCCCATTTGTTTTATTTTCTGATTGATCCTGTTTTCATCTTACTGGTTGGAAAATGCTGTAAACTGTCCAGATTTTTATGTAACACTGTCTGGCTCTTAAACAATGTCAATTTTCATTCCTGTAAACTAATCTCAGCCAAAACTCTGCAAGCTGTCACTAAAAAGCTCTTGATTGATCTGTTCTCTCATACAATGAAAATATTCATTAGGTCTGAGAACAAACAAACAAACAAAAATATCTGAGTATAAACAGTGACAAAAGACACTATTTTTAATGGTATATTTGGACAGCATACCATACTGTCTAAGCATACTGTCTAAATCAAGGAATGAGACTAGCATTCCAGAGCTGATTGGTTAATTTGTTCATCCAGTACTGTAACATTGTTAACAACAGACTTGCAGTAACATAAAATTCGTATATCAAAAAGCATGTAAAAATCCTCAGAGAAAAACTGGGGTTTGGGCTAGCAATGAGAACAGCAAACAGGGTACTGCAATAAATTTGTTCCACAAGGAGACAGAAACAGAGAAAAGGTCTATTCCCTCTTAGCCTTTCCACTTCCTCTCTTCCCAAGAAACCCTATGGAAATCAGTCATTTGGAAATTGGTGAATAGATGCAACTGATGCATCTACGGATGACCTTGCAGACACATTAATGTATTACGTCTGAAACATTTACCTGCAAATATAAAACATGTATTTGAAACAAGTATCTGCAAACTACAAAAGACGTAACAGCGTGGAATTACTAAAAATCAACTTGTCCTCTTGACCTCATAGAAATACTCAAGACAACAGATTGGGAGAATAAAATGAAAAGCTGCCACTATTCCTCTTCCCCATACACACACACAAAGTAATAATTAGGCTAGAATACCAGGTTAAAATCCAGGATTGGCCCAGAGTTTCTCTGCTCTTGGGCAAATTATTAACTTTTTTAGTATTACATATGTAAAGGGGGGGGGGGCGGGGGGGAGAATCTTTTCCTCATGTGGTATTTTGACTTCAGTTTGTAAACTATCTACAGCAGAACACTAGTATCCGTATCACACTTCAAATGCTTAGGTGCTAAATAATATATATTTAACCCTTGGTAATTTTAAAGATTTTCAGTTGGGGTCATTTGGGGCAGAGGGGGTTAAAGCTGTTCATGGTGAATAAATAACAGACATGGTAAGTGGCAAATGCTTCTCCAATATCAGGTTTTTGTTTTTTTTTTTTTTACTTTAACTGCCAGCCTTTTTTCCATAAAATTGTATGGAATGTTAGTTCACTGAATATGCCAGTATATATAAAATCTAAATTGTATTATAATTAATATTTGATACATTCAATCAAAATAGTCAAGTAAAGCACATGGTGTCAGCTTTTGCAGAGTCTGAACTTCAGTGCAGCCTTTACGTTAGGAATCCAAGGAAAGTGAAAAATGGTGCAGCACTGCCTAGTGTAAAAAGGTCCTGATCAAGAACTAGTTGCCTTAAGTCTTGTTAGAGTCCATGATGATTTGCTAGGAATATTAAAAAAATGAAGGAAACAGAATGAAATTAAGCTAGTAAATTTCTTGTACCTACAAGAATATTATTTCAGTACTAAACATGCAAAATGCATTTATATACAGTAACATGGTTAAATGATTTTTAATAAGAGGTTACAATAGAATATTAAAAAAAACACCCCCCCAAAAAAAAAAACCACCAACCAAAAAACCCAACAACAAATCACAAAGCCCAGAGGATTTTGTGACACTAGAGAAATAGTTGACCCTCAGCAGCTCCTACTACAACAGTTTACACATGAAGTGTTTTGAATGGCATACATACAAGAACTAAACTAACCACGAGGGAAAACACACCCCCACCAAAATTAAAGGGATGGGAGGAAGGAACTATCACTACTTTTCCAACATCTAGAAAACTGTAAACTTAAAATTTCAGCTCCCCTTCCTCCCTCTTCTACCAGCACTATTGCTGATCTAAGGAGAGACGTCTCTGCTCAAGCAATACAGACCTCAATGCTGAGAAACACGGAGATAAGAAGCCCTACACACAGGGAGTGACTCTACCTCTGCATGGGGATAGGGATACTTGCAGACGCACAACAAAGATAGATGAGGGACATGAGGCAGTAACTGGGAGTGTTTCTTTAGCCTAGGCTCCGGCCAGCACAAAGCCGTGTTAGGAGAGACTTCACAGGCAGCAGTTCCCAGTCCTGAAGCAGCAGCAACTGAGTCATCACAAACCAGGCTGACCAGCTGGAGCTCAAACAAGAATGGCGAAGCAGCAAACATACTGTGCTGCAAATGCTTACAATGCCAGCAGAAAAATATGAAACCAGATTTAAACAACTGTTTCATTTTCAAAGTGTCAGATTTCACAGGTTTACCAACAAGATCTTTCCTGTTGTTCTTCAGTTGCAAACCACATTCTGTGGCCATCATACCTGCTCCTACATATGTCTTGGTTAGTCTTTACCTGTCAAAACTCCCTGGCACTAGTACTGCAATCTTCCTGCTTTCCCAGCAGCTATCACTGCAGCTACATATACATATCTATATAATCAGCCAATATTCCTTGTGATGCAGAAATGTATTCTGTTAAACACTGCCCTGAAAATTTTATCTGAGCCTATGAGGCAAAGAAACATAAACCATTATGACTCCTCCACACTGCTGAAAGAACAGATGATCTCTGAAGCATGCAGAAAATGAGAGCAAAACCATGTAACTTCCTCAATGAAAGGATTTACGATGGATACCTAAGTGCAAGATGGATAATAAAAGTCCATCTAATTTAGACATCACACACACTGCTCCTGGGATTAAAGAGGATAAAATGATTTTGAAAATATTTGCACAGAGATATTTTCTTGTGCAACGCAAAGCTTCAGAAAGTTCTTTTTCCATGACTGGGATCTCATGTTTAAACATCACACTGTTAGGGTTATAGAGAAGTAAGGGGAGTTTGCAATTAATCCGCCTCTTTGCTTGTTTGCCTCTCATTCACTTCAAGGGAAAGGAGGCAGGTCTAGTCACAGGCAAAGAAACACAATTTGGTTTTAGAGTCTCAACAGTATTATTAGACAGAGCCCTAATTCATAATTTGCTCTACATGAGCAAGCAGGCATACAGCAATATTTTAGATGAGAAAACAAAAAACAAGCACCACCAAGATCAGAGGAAAGTCCTAAAGTTTCACACAGAAAGACACTTTTTTTCCCTACAGAAAGAAACAGAAGAGTTGCTACAAGCGCAACAAACACTTCCCTAGGTTAATTTCTGGGGTTTATTCGACAAAACTGTATCTGACTAGAAGCAGCTTAGTCGAAAAAGAGAACTGGTGCAGTGCAGCAACACTCCCGCTGTCCCCACTAACTAGGCCACCAATGTGGGAAAGCATGCACACCCTTAATGAACTCTGAAGCAATGGACCACGGCAGCAGCTCAGCGCTGACTACGGCTCGAGGCCTCATTTCAGGTTTCAAAACTCCGCACAAACGCAGGCCCATGGCTCATCTGAGCTGCCAGAAAAGCAACTTCTCAACAGGGCGTGCCGCAGCCGCGAAGGTCAGCCTTCCTCCGGGGCTCCTTGCTATTGTATGAAATAGGGGAGGGGGGGGGGCGGGCAGATAGCAAGCACAGCGAGTGAAGAACCCAGTAACGCAGATGCACACAACCGAAGGGCCATACCCTGCCCCAGCGCGGCTCCCGGGAGCAGAGGAGAGAGGACGCAGGTGAAGAGCAAGACCTTCCCCGTGGAAGTGCTGGGGCAGTGGGTCAGCCCCCCACAAAGGACGAGGATGGGGGAAGCGATGGGGGAAAACAACCCTCCCGGGGGACGAGCGCAGCGCGGAAGGGAGGGAAGAGGTGGGGAGGCGCCCGCCAGCGGGCGGGGCGGCGGTGAGAGGCCGGGCTGGAGCTTCCCTCTGCCGGGGGGAGGGCTTCCGACCCCGACCCCGCTCCCCACCGCGGCCAGTCTCGCTCACCAGAAGAGCAGGTTGGCGCAGACGAAGCCGCCCAGGCTGTGGAGGGGCCGCTCCCAGCTCAGCGCCGCCGCGATACAGCAGCCCACAGCCAGACCCGTGTCCCCCAGCAGCGCCGCGGCCGCCCCGGCCCCGCCTGACAGCTCCGCCGGCTCCGCATCCCGGGCTGCCGCACCCCGCTCCTCGACGGCCTCCGTTCGCTCCCGCCCGTCGCGCTCCGCGCCGGGGGTCTGCGCGCTCGCCATGGCTCGGTGGCGGCCGCCGCGGTGCCGCTGGGCCGGGCGGGGCTGGGGCGGGGCGCGGTGCCGGGGGTGGGGCCCGCAGCGCGGCCGTTAACCGCCGCGCCCCATCCACCGGCGGCGGGGGGGGGGGGGGGTGTTTTCTCGGCAGGTGCCGGGGGGCGGTGCTTGGGGAGGGCGGGTGGCGGCGTGCGCGCGCGCGCGCGCGGGGTGTGACGCGCTCCAGCCCCGGGCCGGTTGTCCGGCCGCCGCCGCCCCGCCCCCCGCCCCGCCCCGCCGCCAGTCCTGCCCCTCCTCACACCCCCCTCCACACACACCCCGTAACCCCCTTCACGCACCATCACCCTCAACAACACCCGGGCACACACACGCACAGAGCCCACACCCCTCGCGCTCCCGTCCGGTCTCTGTGGCCCTTGGAATGGCGGGAGGTGGTGGGCTTATGAGGGGAGCAGGTGCTCCAACTGCCCGTGCCTTGGGGTAAGTGGGGGGCTCGCCCAGGTTGTGGAAGTGACCAGGGAATGGTGGGGGGGGGGTTGGCTCCCTCCTGGGGAAAGCTGGAAAGCCAGTCGACTTCTTGGTTTGGGAAATCTTAAGGTCCTTTCCAACCCTAACTATTCTATGATTCTGAATGGTGTGGGCTGAAACCTGCCAGAAGATGTTACTGCTGAGACTCCTTCTTCATCTCTTCCTTGTGTATATCCCGCAGCCAAGCAACAGCCTCCAAAATCCTAAAAAGAAGTAAATTGTTGCTGTCGCAGCGCTGGGAACTTCTCCTGAGACCATGAAGGAGGTTGCAGGAGTTTCATGTCTTCCATCCTCATCTTAAGTATCCAAGAAACGTACTGGAAAATCCGTACTGTGTCGTCGTGTCACTTGCACTACTATGTTCCTGGCCGGCCTCAGGGTTAAGGTGGGAGCTTGACACTTCCCTCTAAGGTGGTGGTGGGCGTAATAGCTAATGTGAGTATTGGGGAACTGAGTTCTGAGAGCATGCTTGGTGAGAAGTAGTGCTCACCCATTCTGCTGCTGGACACGAACAGCCAAAATTGGAGTCAAAGAACATGTCTCAGCTTACGCTGCATACATTTAAATAATCTTAGTGTACAAGCAAAGTAACAAAAATAGAATAATAATTTTGGATTGGAAGTTAACATCTGTTTCTAGCTTAATTGAGTACCCCTTGTTAGCTCGGATTTTTTTTTGGGAAGAGGAGTGATACTCACTTGAAGGTCAACATGCCTTCTTTTCTCTGTGGCAAAAGAAGGCAAAATAAGATCCCAAAATTAACTAAGTTGCAATGTTGACTATGGGTTGCAAATCTGCTGTGTGTTTTGACCAAATGACCTTGGGAAGAAGTTCTGTTACTTCCCTGATTCCACCTACTCTATGCAGTATATGAATTGTGCCCGAGAGAAAGCGTACAGGACAGTATTCTACATAACCAATGAAGACTTTTCTGAAGGACATCTTGGTTTTATACTAATTTGTTGTGCTACTGTGCTCTTACCTCTAAGAACCAGGCAGAACTGCCTGAATAATAAGCCCAGCTAAAAAGTGATTAAATGTTGTCTATGAAGGTCTGAGAGCAAAAGGAGAGACAGGCTCGCCGAAGCAACTGAAACACACAAATGGAAAAGAAAGGCTTTAGGAAGTAGTTGCAGCAAGACTGGAGAAACACTTTGGTTTTTTGCTTCAGTTTTGTGCTGATGAATAAAAACCTTGCCGTAAAAAGACTTGGTCAAAACAGGGTGTCCTCACTGTACTGGAAAACAGGCAGATGCCTCATATGTGTGCTGGTGGTTGCTTATGGTTACTGAGCACTCCTGGTGTCACTTGAGCATGTGATGCCTCTCTAGAGTGGGTGCAGTGGCTTCCTGCAGGTACTGATTCCCAGGTTTTGGGAGTGGTAGTGCAGGGAATCTTATCAGTAAAAACAGGGTCTTCTCAAGGAGAAGAAGGTAGGGAAAGGAGCACAAATGGGGGAGTTCTTGCTGTACTTACTCTTCTCTTTTTTCAGGTCACTGTAAGGTGCTGTGTTACCTGTGCCAAGCTGCTGTCCTAGTGAACACTGTCCATAATTTGCCAAAACCAGCTTAGCCAGTGCCAGGTTTCTTTCCCTTGCTAGCATTTGGTTACTTCATTCATGTGGGCTGTCCTGTCCAGCGTCTACCTCCAGCTGACTCCAAACAGTTACTAGGTAAGCCTGGAGAGAAGTCAGGTGTTCCCTGCGCGCTTTTGAAGTGTCCATGGGATAGTTAGCCCCAGAAAGCACACTGCGCTTAAAATGTTTAAATTTTGGTTTAACCAACAGTAGAATAATGGCAATATAAGGATTATAACCATGGCAGGTTTTAGGTGATCCTCCCTTACTAATATTCCACTTAAAAAAAAAAAAAACCAAAAACAACATTTGAGGATGATTGTATGCTCACTCCCTCATAATTTATACTCTATGCTGTACTCCCAGTCACAGGAGTTCAGGAATGCCTCCTCTCCTCAGAAAAGGGGGGATGGAATCTGGGAGGGGAGGATGGGGTGGGATTTCAGTGAGCAGGGTAGATTACAGATACGGGAATTCTTTTAGTTTTTGGTTAAACTTGCATCCATTCTAGATTACTGGTCTCTGCTTTCCTGACCTATACCATGAAGGATACGAACAGAAATTAGAGAAAAGTTCTTCCAGAATAGGTTTTGTAATTTAACTAATGGGAAAAAAAAAAAAAAAAAGCTTCAAGTACTGATGGATATGATCTCTCCTTTTTTCACTGTTGATAGTTCTTGGGCTGGGTTTATTTAAATGAGCTTACTGAAAGCACTCTGGTATAAACATCAGTGTGAGAGAAAAGATGGATGATTCACTCCCAGCCATTGAAAGTTTAGATGTCTTTTTCAGAAAAAATAGTTGGAAATATGTTGTCTGGCTTTGATCTTTCTTCATTTTGATGTTTTGCCTGCCAGGGTTTAAAAGGTTTATGTGCAGTTTGCGAGTTTGTGCTGGGAAAAACTAGGACTAGCCCCCAGTGTACAGTTGCACGTGTGAGCTGTAATGCTCACACTAAAGAATTAGGTTAGGGACTGCGCTTCTGGTGTCAGGGTGAGTGATGGATGAAAACTGAGGAGAAAGCTTTGTAAATGGTTATATCAAAGAAGCTTACAACTATCAGAGCATTCTAATGCTTCTGAAATATGTTTGAAAATTCTGATGTCAGCATAGAATGACATTGTTGAATTCAATTGAGGATTCCAGCTCAAAATGGGATGAGTTTTCTCACCATTTTTTTTTCTTTAAAGAACAAAACAAAACAAACAAACAAACAAAAAAAAAAGGGCAGAAAAAAAAGCCCACAACCCCCCCGACCCCCCAAAAAAAAAGCCAAGCCACCTTGTTTTGGTGGGAATGCCCACCAATGCTGCTCTATCACTCCCCTCCTCAACTGGACAGGGGAGAAAAAATGTAGCAAAAGGCTTGTGGGTCAAGATAAAGACAGATCACTCACCAATTACTGTCATGGGCAAAACAGACTTGGCTCGTGGAAATTAGTCTATTACTAATCAAATCAGAGGAGGATAATGAGAAATAAAACCAAATCTTAAAACACCTTCCTCCACCCTTCTCTTCTTCACTCATGACTTTCTCTACCTCCTCCCCCCCCCCCAGTTGTGGGTGTTGTGCTCAGTCATCACATGTTCTCTCTGCTGCTCCTTCCTCCTCAGGGGAGGACTCCTCACACTCTTCCCCTGCTCCAGCGTGGGGTCCCTCCCACAGGAGACAGTCCTCCTCCAACTTCTCCAACGTGACTCCTTCCCATGGGCTGCAGTTCTTCATGAACTGCTCCAGCGTGGGTCCCTTCCATGAGTGTAGTCCTTCAGGAACAGACTGCTCCAGTGTGGGCCCCTTCTATGGGGTGCAGCCCTTCAGGAACAGACTGCTCCAACGTGGGTCCTCTGCGGGGTCACAAGTCCTGCAGCAAACCTGCTCCAGCATGGGCTCCTCTCTCTATGGGGCCACAGGTCCTGCCAAGACCCTGCTCCAGTGTGGGCTTCCCACAGGGTCACAGCCTCCTTTGGGCACCCTTGGGGTCCTCCAGGAGCTGCAGGTGGAGATCTGCTTCACTGTGGACCTCCATGGGCTGCAGGGGCACAGCCCGCCTCACCATTGTCTGCACAAAGGGCTGCAGGGAATCTCTGCTCCAGTGCCTGGAGCACCTCCCCTCCTTCTGCACTGACCTTGATGGCTGCAGAGCTGTTGCTCTCACAATAGTCTTACTCCTCCTTCTGGCTGCTGTTGCTCCCCCTCAGTAACTTTTCCCGTTCTTAAACATGTTACCTCAGAGTCACTACCACCATCGCTGATGGGCTCGGTGTTGGCCAGCACTGAGTCTGTCTTGGTGCCGGCTGGCATTGGCTTTGTTGGACATGGAGGAAGCTTCTGGCAGCTCCTCACAGAATCCACCTCTGTAGCCCCCTTGCTACCAAAACCTTGTCATGCAAACCCAATACAAACTACCATGTGGTACAAGATGAAAAATTTAACAGAAGTAACAAAATTATATGAATGTTGCTGCTGCTTCTTATCTACAAATGTTACTATTTGGTGATCTTTTTCCCTCACTGCTAGGTTTCTCACTGCTATGCTTCTTAATCCCTGTTTAGGACCTGAAACAAAGGAATTTAGAGAATAAAATGTATGTTGACAAACTCAACAGCTATGGTCAAAGCCAGTTAAGAAACCACTTAAACCAAGTGGTTTTAGCCCAGAAATACTATTGTACAGCAATCTCATAAAATATTTATACAACAATTTATAGATGTTCAACACAAAATTAGGTTTCTTTTTTGGTCTGTTTAATCATGCCATGTAGAAGATCAATGATTGAGTTTTATTGGATCTAATTCTGGACCTAATTACTGTAATCTCTTAGATATCATTATCTGCTTGAGTATGTATGGTAGAGAGTCAATAATACTTTTATAGGTTTAGCTCCACTCTTTGGCCAACTCCATCTGAGAGGAGGCCAAGCAGGCCAGCAACCCTTTCTGACCTAGCAATTGTTTAGAAGTAAGATTTTAGAGGTAAGCTTATGCAGGAGCTGTCATTGGCAAGGAAGAGTCAAAATTGTTGAGAATCAGGAAATTTGTACATTAGTCTTTTGGCTGTATTTGTAGGGAGAGGCATATAAGCAAAACCATTAATATTGTGGTAAAAATATACAATGCTTTAACTATTGTAGAGAAGAAAGTAATTATATGTATTTGATTATTTGATTATTGTTGACTGTATGAACTTACTTTTCAGATGCAGGCTATGTGGGTGATCAGTCAAGAGTTGATGTTTGACATCAAAGTGCTTTCTTTAAAAGCTGTAGTTCAAGAGATCATGGTTCTCAAAGTGGGAAGAAGCGTGGGGGACACAAAACTGTGAGCAGTTGAGCATGGGGAGAGTGTGTTTGCTGTGTGAGTAGCCAGAATTGCATCCCCAGTTGCTGTCAGGGAGACAGCTACAAATTGTGGTCTCCACAGCTAAGGCTACATGAAGACAGTGAATGTATCAGAGTGCTCTGGCAGGGGATAATAGCAAAGAGGTAATTTCGCTTGAGTGTACAATGTAGAAATTCTTGCCAATCTGTGGAGAGGACAGTTGTGTGTAATGTTGGGTTTAGCACACTGTCAAGTTTCTAGTCGGGGTGGGAACTAAAGTAATGCCTAGCTAGAGAAAACTGGATTGTGGCACCATGCCTGGAACTGACTGTGGTAGTGTATGAGGGGAAATAGTCTCTCAGAAGGGGGCATGTAAGAAGAAAGTTAGGAAAGTGTCTTTCAGATACAGGCCCCTTGATATGGAATTTCCCAGAGTGCACACAAGATCCTTCCTTATAATTGAGAAAACACATCTTGAAGATGGGATTTCATCAGCATCTACTGTTCTTTTTAATTTTGACACAGTCAGATGAGAGGATGTTTGTGATCTTATTGTTGGTCAGTTGGTAAATATCAGGAGTGCGATTCAGGGCTGCCAAGGTGTGTGTGAGTGACTAGCAGCAAAGGAAAAATAAATTGTTTTGTGAGAAAAAAGGAAGTAATCTAAAAAGTTTGAAAATTGCTGCTTTAAGATACAGAATAAAGGAATTCTTACAAAAATAAGATGGGTAGGAAGGTGGCAAAAGGTTTTATTTTTAATTTTTGTTAAGGGACCTTACTAATATAAGTCACTAAAGTTAATAGTTTTGTTACTAGGGATGGATTTGAGATCCTTTTGAATGTTTTCATTAGTGACACAATTGTAAGAACAGTGTTTTGATGTGTATGAAGCAAAACTAGGTAGAATAATCCTAAAGGAAGAACTGGATGCTCTTGTGGAGAGGAGTAAGAGAAACGGCATGTAACAACATGGAATAAAATATCATATGCTTGGGAACTAATTTCAAGAACTAGTTGAAATCTTGTCAGTTGATGAAATTTGGTCCTTTGTCCTCTTCTTTTGTCTTTATTGTGCAGAATTAAAAGGATGATGCTATGAATAGGGCAAGTGAGATTGTGAGATACAGGTAAAGTACTTTCAGTTGATAAGAGTTTTAGACTGTTGTTACAAAGCAACGGTAAGGTGTTTAGAACACTGTACCATCCCCATCTCCTTTGTTTTGTTCTCCTACCCCAGCCTGTTGTCTTCTGATAAAGCCCAGGTAAAAGCATGCTACGGATAGAACAGTGAACCGGACAGTTCACTTCTTTGGACCGCTGCTGCCCTCTTCTGCTTGCTTCCCGTAGCTGTTGCAGCATGTGTTGGTTTTGACATGTTGCACCAAAGGCCTTGTGTCTGTTGTGACATCTTGTGGGAAGTTTTCTCAGTGGATTCCTTCAAGATTAAGATTTATTAGATGTTTGCTAGTGATGCGTGTTTAACTGGCATTAATAACTTAGGAGGTTGAAAGAAATAGGGGTAGATTGATTGAACGTCCCATGAACTAGTTGCAAGTGCCCCTCCCACAATCTGCAGCCACCTTGCAGCCCTGTGTGTGTGTATGTCTTTGTGAAGGTATGGTTGTGTCACAGCATGGGTGGTAGCTCTATTCCGCTATCATCTGATGTAGTGAAATGCAGTAGGTTTCTAGGGCTGGGCACCATGCAGAATTAGTTGTATTCAGGTCAGTGCTGTCAACTTTAGTTTGTACCCCTCCGTATTTACTTCACAGAGCTGTAAATGGTCTGGTGTGCAGGCCCTGCGAGAAAGTCTGTCAGCATTGAAGCAGCTGCCATAGTTCTGCCCAAGTGCTGTAAAATGGACTTAGGCCAGCATGACTTGCAATGCTGTGGCATGTCTATGTTAGGTGTTTGTACTGGTGTGAACCTGTGTGTACCTGTTACAGCCGCATGCCTCAGAAATGTGGGGTTTGAAACCTAGGTTTCTGATGCAACACTTCTTGGGTGAAGCAATTTCCTCTGCATAGCTTGTGTAATTAAGTTTATTAACAATTCTGGCACCCTGACAAAGGGATCTATGTGTATTACAAGGCAGAGGGAAAGTGCTAGACTGAAGCCTGAGGACATAGGTGGAATTGAGGCATGGCCAGCTTTAAGGTGTGCTAAGATGATGATAACCAGTTGTATTTCCCTTGCAGCTGCCACTCCATCCCTAGGCTGGAGTGCACAGTTTCTGCCTGGGCTCTCACTGCATGTCCGGCCAGTGGGGGGTCCTGGGGCTTTCCTCGCTGTGGCCGTATTAAACCAGGCGCAGTCTGAGGATGCGGGAACCCAGTGTGTGCTCCTAGATGGTTTTTGACAGGGTCAATGTGACTGCCTGGGGGTGGCATTTCTCTTGGAGCTGAGTGAGTGGCAGCACCACGACTGGGGCCCATCCTGGTCCCAGTCCTGAAGACAGGGATGGGTGGCAGGCAGCTGCACCACCACTAGGTTGCAAGGCCACATAAGCTGAGCAGCCCAGTGGCAAGAGAGCAGGAACCACAGCTCTTCATTCTCTCAGAAAATAAGATATTGTCAGATCCTGAAAACCGCATGTACAGTAAAATTCCACTTCTCTCTGGAGGGACTGGGCAAGGCAGGGTGTTTCTCCTAGAACCCTTTAACTTCAAAGACTCAGTTCTCTATGATTTCTGACGCACTCAACCTACAGAGTGTAGCAGTTGCAATACTATGGTCTCTCCAGAAGTACAGATCTACTCTTTCTTTTATAAGTAGTGTTAAGCCTCTATAGTGTTTGTTCTTTTGAAAACACAAACCTTTATTTCAAAACAAGAATAAAAGTAAAAATGTATTCTGTGACAAAAGTTCCTCTCCTCTCTTCAGAAAAACTCAAATGCTACCATAATAAAGGCAGGAGAGAATTTCTGTTTCTGGCAAGAAATCTCACATGTTCTTGGAATAAGCTTTTCCTGAAGCAAAATAATTTGCAAGAATAGATCATCTCCTCAACCAACTTTTAAAAGATTTTATCCTTTAAGGAACACTGTTCTCACTTCCAAACCCAGGTGTATATCTATTATGCAGTATTTACTTTTATAAACTGTGCATTCTTTCTTGTATCAACAATTATAAAATCTTTTACGTGCCTCAACAATAGTAATTGAATTCAGATTTGCATGGCAGGTTGGCAGAATTGGCATGAATGAAGAGAAGCTCTTAGATGTAGTGATAGGCACTTCTGTGTATTGACTAAGAGCAAACATCCTTCCTAATGGTTGGCAGCATTCAGAAGTCAATCAGAAGGTAAATGAATTGGGACTGGACAAGTGGTGTCAGCTTGTGACCCTAAAGATGACTGTCACCTTGTATATTCCTGGTTTTTGACCAATTAATGTTGATCTGTTAGGGACTTCTCTGAACATGTTTACAAACAGCACACAAACAAAACTGAACCTTCTTGCTGTGCTGGCTGAAATGTATAAATTCTGTCATTCCAAGGATGCCTTGCTAAAAGCATCTAAATTCTTTCTAAATAAGTGGCATATGGATAAAATCAGAAATCTTACAGTCTCAGATACTCAGTGTGTGTGTAGCTATACAAACCAGAGTTATAGCTCTCATTTTTTTGTCTTTCTTAAGTTACTTTTGCTGGGAGGGTGGGAACATTAAATTAGTAGTGTTATTTAGCAAGCCTTTAAGGACTGAGGGGTAGTGTCATAGAGTGACTAAAAGGATCTGCCAGTTGGAGGAGGGTGGAGGATTTCTCATAGCAAGCCTTGTCCTCTATAAAGGCTATGTACACTTGTGAAGGCAGCACATGCTGCACTACCATGCTGTGGCTGGCTAGTAAAAACAAGCCATCTTACATCAGGGCTACACACATAGCAAAGGCCCGACTTGCACATTCCTTGTGGAGTGGAACTGCTCAGCAGCCCTTCCTCTGTCCTGTCAGTGTAATGGACACATATCACATGGTCAAGGAAACCTGCCCCATCCAACTCAAAGCACATGCACCTTTCCAAGCAAAAACATATACATATACATGTAGCTTACGCTGGGTTCCTGGCTTTGCTCCTGAGAAGACAAAAAAATTAGAACTTTGTCAAGTCCAACTCAGTATGAAGTGGAAACACAGCACACCACAGATATTTTCTTTATTGCTGGACTTTTTTTATTTTCAGTAAGTAGGCATGATATTCTTTAAAGGCTGAGGTTTTAATAACAGTAAGGTTTTTCAGGTTTCTTTTTTTGCTGTGGACAAAAAGATACCTTTGATCAAAGTTTTGCCTTATATTACAGTATTTCTGTACAAAAATAAAAGTCCAAAATCAGCTTATTATTAGCTGATATTCCCCAATTTATTTACAGGGTACTGTCAAGAACCTTCATCAGGCAACCAGGTGAAATAGAGAACTCTGTATTAAAGCAGGTGCATTGTATAACTTTGTGTTCTCTAGTCAACTCTGAAGGGCTCTGACCTTTGGCAGTCAGTCTGGGTTGGCGAGTCCAGCCAGAATTATAAAAGAGTGATGTCTTTAAAAGAAAAAAATTAATATTAAAAACTTAAGCTGACATTATGGAGTACTGAACTGATAATTTCCATATTAGGGTAGTCTATAAATATTCTCAGCTACATCTCTCTTTATAATACAGCAGATACAGAATTTAGACTTCTGCTACTTATATGGTAATACATATTTGCAATAGTAAAATCAATGTATGAAAATTTTGGAATTTGTTAATAAAACTGCTTATAAAGTAACCATACAATTGTAACAACTATAACTCTGAACTATTAAAATGTACAGAAAGACTGTTTACACCATTGCACATACTTACTCCCTTTGCTTCAAAAGACTTGTGAAATACAGAATAAAATTAGTCAAATTTTCCTGACAGCTCAAATATGCATGCACAGTGTGCACACCCATGGAAGCAAGGGGAAACAAAATGTTGGTGTCCATCAGGAAGGCTGCCAGCAGCTCTCCAAAAAAATATACCTTGCTCTTCTTCCCTCCCCCTTCCCACATGTGTACAGGCCAGTAGATTAGTGCAGAATGGATAAATGTAACTTTGTTTTCAGTGTTCTGAAAGGTCAAAAAAAAAAAATCCTCTTGACTTTTATCAGCAATTTTAGGTCAATACAAGATGGGTTTAATATTGTAAGGCACTTATTACTGCTTGTGTAGCAGCGGAACAAGTCTTAAGGCATTTGTTACATCAACTGAAGATAATAATGCTTTGGAAAGTTTTGAACGAGCCAGCAGTTCTAGTATGTGACTATTTCAGCTGATTTTCCCGTCCCCACCCTGTGGTCTTTCTAAAACAATGTTTGGAGATATTTTCCGTGGAAACTCCAGTTCTTGGTTAGCTTGTCAACAGACGTGATCAGTATCATCAGGTCGTTTTGAGGCCAAGCAGCGATATGTTCTCTTTAGAGCACGGTAGAACTGGTTTTGTTTTCACCTGGAGCTGCCCTGACTTCCATGACTACTCACTGATCGAGAGGTGCTGTAGCGTTTTTTCACGATCATACTGATGTAAGCTTTCATCAGCTTTGCAATGTCAACCACCTGCCAAAAGAGTATAAAGAGCAAAGTTCTTAGTAAGGTAACAGTATGTGGATTAATTTCTTTAACTAACAAGATAAAATGGTAGAGCTTTCAACAAAACCCTTTTGCGGTTAAACAAGAATACTCAGCACTTCTATCCATCTTATCCCTTTAGCTTTACAGGGATCTTGAATAGATCTGTAACATTTAGAGCAATTACTTAAATTACTAAGTAGCCTGGCTATCAGAACAGGAACACTGCAATAACAAAATCCCTTCTTTCTCTTACCTCACTAGTTTCAAAAAGCAGTTCTCTTTCATCCACCACGATCTTGTAGGTGTTGGCAAGTGGTGCACCAAATGACAAGATATGTTCATACTGGAACACCTCCAGAGGCCTTCCTTCCCCACGCTTGTAGACAGACACTGCATCAGCGCTGACTCCAAGCCACAACTCTTGTGGGAATCCCCCTTCTTTACACTAGAGGAGAAAATGTAAGTTAGCAGCAAAGGGAACAGCGGGAGCCACGCAACCCTTACTGTTAACATTCTTGTCTGTAACAATTTTTGACAAGTGCATACTGCTTATCCCTCTTTGAACACAGTCTTTTACACTTCCCAAACTTGTTTGCAAACCCATCAGGATAGCATTCTGTCCCTCTGTATTTTCTGGTTAACTAGTAGATTTAAATAGTTACAGTGCTTGCTAACAGGTGTATGCTTTTAATATCTGAAATTTTTTTACATCAGCTGTCTGAGCACTGTGATACCATATTTATGGTTTCACTACTTTGTAATGAAATCATGTATACAGGATAAACTGTAGTTCGAGTGCTCAGGAGGTCTTACCTCTACGTCGAAGAGTGTTGAGCCATAGCCAGGCCATTCCTTAATCAAAGCCATATACTTTGCCATAGCCTGCTCCTGGTTCATCCTCTGGAGTTTTTTCCATTTGTCAATAATACTAGTCCTGGAAGCTGAGATTTCTTCTTTGACCCACATGTCTAACATCTGATCCTCCTCAACCTTCTGTTTGCTGACAGAGCCACTGCGAAAACTCCTCCGCAATGTTCCTTCAAGAAAGCTGGCTCGTTTCTTCTCAGCCTTCTCTGCTGCAGTAAATGTTTTGGTAGACTGTGTAATGCGAGACTTTAGCTTTTGCAAGGGATAGACTTCCTCCATTTCTGGCACGGTGGTATGCAGAGTGTAATCTCCCTGAAGGTACTGAAGACGCAAAGCTGCAAGGACCTGGAGAGTTTCTTCAGGGGCAGGATAATGTCCTCTAATCATTGCTTCATGAGCCTATCAAGGGGGAAAAGGTAGATTTTATGTACAAACAAGTCTTTGAAAGGACTAAGAGAGAAATAGGAAGTAGATTTACTGCCAGGCAAACCCAGGATCTGAAATAAATGATCCATTAAATAAATCAAAAGTGGTAAATCTCTTGGCAAATGTGTTGAACAGGGTTTACCAGAAGAACTGCAAGGCAACTGAGGAACTTGCTAAACGGGAACTACTGTTGCTAGTACAGCCCCTGGTGAACTCATATATATAAAAGCAACTGAATTATTAAAAAAAAAAAAAAAAAAAAAAAAAAAAAGAAAATGTAAAGGGGAGAAAATCAGAATCTAAACATCTGATTGGGAGGAAGCCATCTATGTTCAAGGACATTAGAAAAGTAGGTATCTAGTTTTACTTACTGCTATCAATGATATGGCTGTGAAAACTGATGCTTCCAGCCAAACAAGCAAAGCCCTGGGACAGCTTTGTAATAATCCTCACTGAGGGGAAAGCAGTAAATGGATCCCAGACAAAATTAGTAAAACATTTACATGTTATAGCAGTCTCTAGCATCAGGGATGAGATTCTGAACCAAGACTTTGCTTTAAAATCCTAGCACTTTGCACACCCATTCAAATCTTTGGAAAAGTGCAGCAGCAGCTAGGATTTTTTTATTTCTTTTCATATGATACTAGTACAGGAAACAAACATGCCTCATGCCTGGAGATGCAGAAATTGCAAGCAGTTTAGAAAACACACAGAGAGATAATTCAGATCTAAGTAAAAGCTAGTGCATTTAGGTGTACGCTTAGGATGGGGAAAAATGTGCCTTTAAACGTGCAAGATGGTTTACCTGAGATTGTACACGCGCAGAAGAAAGAGCTATCTTGTTGAAATGGAAGGACAGTATTTTAATGAGAGAGAAGAACTGCAAGATTTTTTTCAGTGCCTCATGAGTTAAAGCATTCAGATTTCAAGATAATGGAGGTTACAGAACTAAAACTGATGAAAAAAGGGAACTTTCTTAATTGGCTGAAAGAAGTTGATGACTGACATCAAAGGCAGACAATTAGGAAAAAAGAACAGAACTGATGTTAGAATGTAATAAGTCACCTCTTTAACCTATTGCTATAATATTAATTGTAGGGATTGAATGTGCCATGCCTTGTAACTGAAATACTGTTGTCTTGGCAAGACAAACCATTTGGCTAAACACCAGTCAGAACAGAATGCTGCATGAAAACAATCTGCTTCAGCAAATGTGCTTGTTTTAGCTGTTCATAAAGAGCACTATCTAAATCTGCCTCTTAAACCAATAATATAATGTAAAATATCTGATGTAGAGCTCTCATGGATTTTCTTCTTGCTGTTTGAACTTCATCCCAAAGCAGAGGCATTAACTGGCTGACTCCTCTCTATGTAAAAACAGTCAGTCAAAATGGCAATGTTTCAAGGCCCAACCAATGCAACCTATTGCCCAGATCTTTCAGCCAACAATAAGCAGTTCTGGATTGAGCTACTGTAGTAGGCTCTGGAAGAAGACTTTTGGTAGACTCATGATGTAATATGGTGCCTTAAAAGCCAAACTGTGAACAAGGAAGAAATACTCTATTACAGTCAAGATGTTTCTGATCCTGTGGAAGGGAACAAGGCTTCACGTGTATGAAAATTGAAATATGTCAGTTCTTGGTCACATCAGACTTGCTTACCAACAGAACATCAGTGTCTTGGCATTGCAAATAGCCTTACACAGAAATCTTTATCTGTTTCTAGTGCCTGCCTGAAAGAAGCTGTGCACTGGAAGAATTTTTAGCTATTTGAAATATAGTATAAAAGGAGAAGGTCAGTCAACAGTAATAAATGCCATCAGTGAGAGTTTCTGAGCAACTACAGGACTTCATATAATAGAAATCGAACTGTTGATATAGTCAATTTTCATTATAAATCAATTTCACTTATTTTATGTTTTGCAGTATGTCCTCATCCTGAACTCAGCACATTAAGTGGATTTCTGCTCATCATAGCTATCTTACAGGTACTGCTGAGACTGGACTGATTTATTTTACTGTGGTGCCTACGAAATCAGGATTTGATTTCAAAGAGTAAAAGCTATTATTCAGTTAGTTCTGTACAGTTGCCAATATGGGTCTCTAATAATTAATTTGCTTGCCAATTACACATTTTTCACTTTATTTCTTGCACTTTCTTTGGAAAATGGATTCATACAAGCAAAATTAAAAGTATTTTTTTTTCTTTTTTTTTTTTTTTAATGTGGCTTAGACCCAGTTATCCAATTTTTTACCACTATACATAAAGTAATTCACAAGCAGTGCAGAAGTAAGAAAAATCATAACACTAGGTAACTCATATATGTTTCACTTGTGTCAGGATAAGCCTATTTTGCCACTGAACTACTTTATTTGCACTTGACGCTCAAACAGTAGCGCATTTAGCTAAACAGAAGCATAATCAAAACTCTCTCTGTGCTGCCTAGATCTCTTGCTTTTTTACTCCTCTTAAAAATGCCTCAGACCAGAACCTCTGTTCTTTACCTGCTCAAACATAAAGGCAAATTCCACGCTATCTTTTGGAACATTTTCTGTGTCCAGGAAGCAGTAGAGCTTGAAGTAGAACTTCCAGTGCATCTCCCCAGCTTCAGCAGTGGCAGCAAGCCTGCACAGATGTGTGAAGAACGAGAGATCAGATCTGTGAAATCAAACTCCTTTCTAAATTGACATCTGAAGACTCTAAACAAGGCATTCAGCTGAATTTTGCTTTGTTATATCTGCTATCAATCCGGTATTGTTGACAGGAGCTAAGCGTTTTCTGCAGTTGTATCTGGCTGATGTCATTTGGGGTGGTGGTAGCGGTGTGTATTTAGAAACTACAGCAAAATCTTACATATGCTGTCTCAGTTCTCAGTCAACTATTACTAACCCAAATTCTCTTAATAAACTTTTATTTGTGGCTCAGTCAGGTGTTGATAAAAGCAACACTATTAAGTCCTGTTATAAAATGTAATTGCACAACAGTTCAGACATTGCTTTTTCCTTCCATTATTATGTAGATAAAGGAGGCCAATTACCATGCACGTAACATAAGGATGAGAAACAGGTATTGAGGCTTGTATTACACTTTCTTACTAGAGTCCTATGGGTGGTTTCAATTTTACTGATAAGAAAAATGTGAGCTATACTGTGGTGACTTCCATGTGAAGTTAGACAATGGGTAGTCAGGATGGCAATGACTGCCTGGAGTTCAGTTCTCCCAGTGCTTGGGCAGCCATAACGCTAGTAATGGTGGAAATATTTGTAGTAGTAGAAAAGAAAATGTGGAAATAGTGATGAAAAATATCACTCTACTGGTGTCAAGACACAGAAAAACCAAACACAAGTGAATAGGTGGCTCATTAATTCCTTCAAGAAAAAAAAATAAAGATGCTTTTGTTACAGGAATGGCCACATGTGTCATTCAGCTGCATCATCACAAACAAGCAAGAGAAAGAGAAAATTTTGAATGTCAATAATGCTGAATTTATTTGGTTGCTACTTGTTACAGTGGTGAGAGAGAAACAGAGGCATACTCACTTTTCAAACTTTGCCAAGACATCAGCTACAATGGTTCTGCTTTCAATTGCTTTATCAGTAGTTCCATTGTATTCAAACAAAGCGAACATGTTTCTGCTATCCTCCATGGCCAAGCCACGAATTAACTTTTCAACCACCTAATGAAAAACAGCACATGAAAAAACCATAGCACAGAGAAGCAGCACCACAGAGTAAGACAAATAATTAGAAGAAAATTTAGAGTTAAGTTTTACATTAGGCTGAAAATGTTGGTAACGTTCTCATCAGCAGTATTACCTGCTGTCAAATCCCACTTTAATTTTTACACTAAATAATGTTGATTCTTTCAGAATATGTATGTGCTATCACCTAGCCTCATATAACTCCTGTATTTCACCAACTCAGCAAGAGTCTTCTAGTTTTAGAAAGCAACTTGGCTCTCAAACACACCAGTATCTACTCAAGTTATTCCAGTAATGCCTCTACTGAATTGCTTAGCCTTTCCTGTAATTTTTCCTGTAAAAGGGAACTACAGTTGGGCAATTCTCTGCAGAATAAAGACAGATTACGTAGCAGGGATTTCTTCAGAACACACTTGGGGGTTGGAGGGACAGCTCTGTAAACCCTCCCTCCCCTGAAAGGAGAGACTGGTAGAGAAGCCCCAAGTGCTTCCGAAGTTTAATGCTACACTGCTGTCTGGAACTGGTACGTAAAGGGACACGCTGATTTTGCGCCAAAGCCATCCTGTCACCACTCTCACCTCTCCAGCTGTAGTGTGCGAGTTGATTGTAATCTTACAGGAGCCCCCACCATGGCAATAAACTGTGGATGTCATCTCCTGCCTGCTGATCAGAGCTTCTATTTCATCCCGCGATGGTACAAACTCCCTGCATTTGGTTTTCTTCAGAGATTCATAAGTAAAAAGTGCATACTTCTCCATTTCAGTTCCTGGAAACTGGTCACGAACCCTGTGAGACAAACATTACTACTTTAAGCTGCCAATCTGTGAAATAGAAAGTTTTCTTATTTGAGAATGTTTGTTTTTCCTGAAAGTACTTCTGTATCCAGTATGCTATTTAATTGACATGGTCAAAGGCTTATCTTCACTGTCAAGGAAAGTATCTTAACTTGTGATTTACTGTGGGATAACTTACATACTTTCATCATTTTGTTCTACAAACCTAATGGAAAGAAAAAAGTGAACTTTCATCATTAGCTACAGGAATCTTGCAATGACTCAGATTTGACAGCAAACAAACTATGAAAATCTTCTTGTAATCAACTCCACTTTTTGTCAGGAACAGTTCTTGTATGAAGACTAAACTGCACTCAGGTACTACACCAAAAAGCAATAAAATGTACTTGACTGACTGCACCATTTTGTGGTAGTGTCACTTAGGATATTTGATTTCTATTCCTGATTTTCTTAAAAGATTCTCTCTAGACCTTACTGTTCAGCAGTTAGTATTATAAATATTATATTAAAGTTGTTAGTATTCACTAACAACTTTAATGAACTCAGTTATTGAAAACTGTTGAATTTGGGTGGCTTTCAATACAGAGTGTTTCTATATTTCCAGTGATAAAATACCGGATTCTTAAAAGCTACTAAGGTTTAATTGTTGTGAAAAAGTACAGTGATTCATGATCTACAAGGCGTAAAAGGATTATTGCAGTATTACAGAAATGCTGTAAGATGCAACCTACAATAGTGAAACCAACCTACGAATGTTGTATCAGCTGCGATTTTTTTAACTAGGAGGCCAGTTTATGAGCTGAGTTAAACTGAAAAAGTAATCAATGTTGGATTTTTTCATTTTAACAATATAATTTAACAGAATTTTAACAATATTATATAAAGTGATAACATACAGTGATTATATAAAGTGATTGAGATTTTTCCCTGATCTTACTTTGGTTGAATGACGTATCTTTAATACAAGCATTTTACAAATATTTATAAAATAATTAGATTTATCAAAGTGATTGAAGAAGTCCATGCTTTGGCAAAAATACAGACAAAACTTTTAAATTACTGACAACAGTTTGTTGTTGTTGGACTAACTTTCCTAATGGCACACTTTGCATTCTTCCGCTGCATCATAGCAAGAGGAACTCCACATTCCGGTTAATGCTGAACTGTCAACAATGATTTATTATTTGTTTAATGGTCACTAATATCTTCAAATTAGATTTGCAAACAGACATTTTAACCTCAAATACATCTTTAAATAAGATAATGTTATTCTATGTGCATGATGCATATCTTGTAAAACTAAGGTAAGCAGGATGAATTTTTCGCACGTTGATTTGGACAGCTGAGAATGGGACTTGGGGGCATGGGCTGCAAGTCATTTAAGCAAGTTTATACAATTAAAGAAAGCTCCCCTTTTATCAACAGTAACAAATTGTGCATTCAGTCCTGTGGGATATTGATTCTTCAAATTGCCACTAGATAAACTCATACACACATTTCCTACAACTTCTTTTTAGATTCATTGTTTAGCATAACTAGTTCACTAAGTGAATGCATCTTCAAGTCTCACTTCAACATAGGTATCTAAACACTGTTACAAGTTGTGGTGAATAAAACAGTGAGTGAATAAACTTATTTTCTTGCTTTAGGAATTCAATGCTTCTCACCTTTTGAGATGGAACTTGAGATATTTGAGGATGCTGCGACTCGGCAGAAACGTGCAACTCATGCAGGTGAGTATTTGCCAACTGTAGAGGTTCCCCACGCTCCCAGGGTTAGGCACTTTATTGGTCTGCTTGATGAGCTGACAGTAGAGCTCATCTCGAAGAGGTCGTAAATCATGTCCTGTTTGGAGGATACCTTGGATTATAGGGATGGGATCAGACATAGACTCCAGCTGCTGTAAAGAGTTAAATATCTTGATGGCTTCATCTTGCAGAGTTGTGTAGCCTTTGTCTTTCAGCACTACGAAAGAAAAATAGGGAGAAAGGTGTTTAGACTGAGATACAGAAGAGAAAGCATTCAGGCTTAACATAGGAATTGCTTAATACTATTCTGTGACCCTCATTATGCAGGATCTTAGAATGGGTCTTTTCCATCTCAAATGTATGATGCATACTCATTTTATCAGTTAATTTGCCACTGAGATTTGTTCCAAATTTAATGAAATCCCACTTTGACATTTTCTGACAACATAACTTAAAAAGTCTATCTTGCTTGATCAGAGTTTTTTTGATGGAGAATCTTCCTTCCAGAGTGCCTATCCCTTTCTCACTGTCACAACAAAGTGAAAATCTAATCAGATCATGAGAGAAATAAAGCATGACTATGTTATGGAAAGTGACAAAGATACATCACTCCTGTCTACTGCAGTGGCATTTCAATTAAACCCAAACAATACTACTTAACTAAATCATTGCCATGACACTGCACTTGGTTTTTGAGTGCTGGAAAAGGTGATGATTGTTTTTGTACTACAGGTTATTCAACATGAGCTAACAACTTTCACAGTCTACTCAAAAGAACCATGCAGTTCTTGGGTTCAAGAGGTGGAACAGATTGTTCTGATGTCTGAATCAGTCAGGCCTACTAACCATCAAAGCACAGAACAGTACAGACGTATGTTATGAAATTTCTAACCTGACATTATACTATTACAGAAAATAACTAGAATTCAACTGCAAGTCAAGGCAATAACTAAGCATCAGTCCATCTGTAGAGCTACATTTAGTATTGGGAAGACTTTGGCAGGACTTCCACCTCAGAGGGAGCTAGACGTTCCTGTCCATGGGGAATAAAGAGCAACCATGCTGCACTCCTCCATGGGACAATCTGCTCAAGGGCCAAGAAGACCAGAACTGTGCCTTGTCACTGTACAGGAGGAGGGGGAAGAGAAGGGAAAGGTTTCTATTAGGATTTTCCTTGTCATTTGAGCAGAAGGATATCACTTGAGTTACCAGGAAGTCTTACCTGAAGTAACTTAGGTTTTAATCAACTCCTACCTACCCTCTTCTCAAGGATGAAACTTCTGATTTAAGTCATATCTTGTTTAACATACAGTCGCAAAATAAGATAAGCAAATTCATTTAAAGACACCAAATTCACAACCATCAATAGCTCTGAATGACTTGTTCAAAACAGATTTCCAAGTTAGCGATTGAACTAAGGATATTAGAAGACATGATTACACCTGTTTCAGGAGTAAATGAACCATTACTTTTTAAAACCATGTCCACCCAAATGTTGTTTCCCATAAATAACACTTCCCACCACAACTTATGAAACTTACACTTGTTAATTGGAAGTTGTGGCTGCTGCAGCTCCCCACATGGGGTAGGAAGCAACAATGATTTGAGAAGGAGAGTATGATTCAAGGACACTGAATGAATTTGGTTTAGTTGCTTATTTCAGTGGAAGGCTTTTCAAACTCAGTCGTCTTAGCTGTGTTGCTGAGGGTAACAAACTTACAGTACAGCAACAAAAGCAACCTTCCCTTCTGTAACACCTGTGCAGGAGCACCACAAGCACATGGATCTGTGGTAGACAAACTGCTATTCCCTACCTCCCAGCAGAGAACAGGGAAACCTGTCTATTTCTGTTATAAACATGTATTTTGCCTACTGTTACTTCATTATGGCCTGCTGACTAAAAAATCCTATCCTCTGGTTTAGTCTTTCATAAGGCAAAGTGTTTCTATGATTTAAAAACTTACAGTTTAGATTGATGTCCCCGTATGGCAGTGGCAGTAATGGCGAGTGCAACGGATGATGAGTGTAACGGAGAATAGGGTTTCTCTTATAAATCTGTTCAACCACATCAGCATTCAGGCAGTTTTCCTATTGGGGTAAGAGAAAAAGTAGGATTTCGGGTCCAGCATTAACAATAATGCAATGCTTGTGCCCTTAGGTTGGCTGCGAAAAAATAAGTCATCAGTGTTACCAACACTATTTGGTGCTAAATCCAGTTGCGGGTACTGCGGCTGCCAGGGCGCTCTGCGGGCTATGAATGCTCAGTGTTTGCTAACCTCAAGCCTTGCATAAGCTTACTTTATCTGTGCAGTAAAAAGCAAACCACAGCAGAGCTGCAAGAGACAAAAATGAAGTTTCATAGAATTTTTTGAAGTGTATTTTCATTTTACATTCATTTTTAATTCCAGTTATGAGATACTGGAGTATGGTATGTGTATTCAAGTTTTATTTTAAAAAATACTTCTCCAGCATAACTAATTGGCCTTTTCAGTTAGAATCTACAGGAGCTACCATAACAAAATAGTCCAGAAAAACTGCTGCTGTAAACTTCCTGTACCCAGTCTGACATCTAAAAACTGTTCTTTGGCCAAGTTTGACAGATATGTGACCACTACCTTGTATCAATTGTGAACTCCCACATACGTTTGTCTACTGATCTGAAGAATAGCATTTGTAGTCTTGGAATTTAGGACTTGATACTTCTTTTCCATGAGAGAAGAGGTGGCACTCTAAAGGAAGAGGTTGGTAGAGTTCTTCCCTCTTGCATATTAGCAGAGATCTCCAGAAGGACATTCTCTGCCTATGCATGCAGTGTCTCCAACAAGACCATAAAGCAGTAACCATTAACTGAGTATGTTTCTCATCACGCAGAGACATGAGATGCTTAGCCCATGCTATCACAGAACAAGAAAAGAATCATAAATAAAAAATAAATCACAAGAGCTGTCTAGCCCACATCCTGGTGTGCTGCTCACTGTGGACATGACCAAACAGGTCTGCTAACTCAGGAACCTGCACACTATGCTCTATTGCCAGGTATAGCAACCTCTGTCAGGTTACACAAACCAGTAAAACTTGTTGCTGTTTTCATGGAAAAAAGTTCCCCCTCTTGCCGTCCAAGTTGTGCTTTTACTCTTTAGATAGAAATTCCTTTATCAGGTCAGTGAATACATTCAGGTTCCACAATTTCAGTCCATGCCACTGTGTGAATAACAATTTTCTGCTTTATTGCCCAATATGGCAAAGTCAACATAAAAAGGATTTTAAGCAACCATTCTTTCCCAACCCACACCCTTCTGTTTGTGCCTACCTTAATATCCTGAATAAGTTGCTGAGTTGGGGTATCAATTGGCGCTTTTGTGTCAATCACATTCTGGATGGCACTTGACCAGCGGGTTGCCTCATTAAGCAATTTTGTATAGAGACGGTAACAATGTTTGCGTCCATATACAGTTACATTCCAATAACCTAGCACAACAATAAGAATTATTAATTGTAGAAACCGTATCTATAAAAAATACCCCAAATTCTATCTGAAAACAGCTCCAATCCCATCAGACCCCAAGTACTACATTGTGGATCATGCTGGCAGTTTTTCAGGAACTAAGAAGTTGCATGAGTACTTAAGTATTGTAATACATACTATGGTGTTAAATGATATTCTTTCCTTTAAAAAAGCCTAGGAGTAATATCAGAGTACAACCACCATCATGCAGCCTCCCTTTTCATCCAGTAATTTTAGCAAAAGTGACCATAAGACAACACTATGGAATACTGTTAGCTACTTGTGGCTTATGGGCTCTACTTCTCCAGTCCTGTCTGTAACAGGAAAAACTGAGACAGTCTTGCTTTGTACGCGAGAGTCTTTCATCGTCTGTGGCACACGTACAAACAGGTATAAAGCACCAACTACTTCTTCTGTAAAAAAGTCATTAATTTCACACCAATGAGGTGACAACTATGGTAGGAAGATCATTTCAGTTCAAATTCTCTCTCTGCATCATTGTATGGGCTTTCTATGAAGCAGTTGCAATTAAAGAAAATCTGTTTCATCTTTCACTAGCAAAAGCCTCTTTGAAGTGTCAGTGACCCCAATGAGATTATATAGGACTGTCAACAGTCACTTGTTATTTGCAAATAGCCACTTCCAAGTTGAAAACCAGTTTTGAAAACGCACAGCAGAGCTGACTCAGGTACTGCATGTAGGTTAGCACAAAGTGGACTCTTACCCTAGATGTCCCTATAACTTGCTCCACCAAAGTTAGTCCTCATATTTCCCCAGCACATAAAATAGTATATGAGAAGAGTGCTGCCCATATGTCTTTCCTCAGGTCTTTGATGTGTAAACGTAAGTGTTCACGCTAACTCAGCAGCAGTGTCAGCCTATGATAACTTGGATGTTGGTGAGAACATATTTTACTCCTCTATACATTACCACTGCTGTTTTTCCCCAGGAATTCCCTGTAAAATGCCTCAGTGACCTAGGAACCTGATTTGTTCATCAAACTGCAACCATAATAATCCATTTAAAACATTCTTTCGCACTGTTTGCTGCATGACTAAGTATTAGGACAGAAGGTATCTGAGTGCATATTTGAAGAAGAGCAATTACCTGTCTCTTTGAAGATTTTTTCATCAGGTGGGACCACTGAGCAGAGGCTGTTCAGAACCAGTGTACCCAATTTCAAAGCATTTTTCTCTGAACTCTTGTAGTAGTCCAAAGAATTGTGCGTCAAAACAAACCAACGCTTCTTTAGTTTTAATGAAGACATCTTTGGGTTGTTCTTTACTTCCTTGTGTAGCCACCCTGGTAAAGACACAATTTGAATCACACGTTTTTTAAAACAGAGTTGCACAAAATTAGGTTGCTAAAAGTTAAGTTTTATACTCTCAGCAACAACAAAAAAAGATGTGAACTGTTTAGTTTACATATTAAACAACTTTGAGTAAAATTCTCAATCAGTGAAATGATGAAGATATAATAAAATTAATATGAAAACTTTTCAACTTTCATGTTTACCTTAAAAAAAGTTAAATCTTTTGTCAACCTAGAAAAATGCTTTTGTCACATTACAGTGTTTTCTTACATGGCACAACAGGAGTACAATTTCAGCTATGTTAATCTGTGAGTAAACTCCACCATACAAAGATGAGGCTCCGACACTCCTGTGCTGGCACATTATCCAGATTGTGTTGTGGGAACAATCTCTTTGAACCTTAATAGATGTTATTTACTCTGTTTTTGCCCCATTCTGTTCTTACCCCTCACAATGAATTCTTGTCCCTCCACTCTAGTGTCTCCCTTTGACCTTTGGAGCAGGGTTATCCAGTGATGCATCTCTTCAGGAGTGTCAGCATTACAGTGAAGAACACGATTAGCAGTGATGATCACAAATGAATTTGGTCTATGAAAGTAAAAGAAGATTGAAAATGCCTTTACAATCAACATACATACTGTTTATACCTCACTCATCATAACCATAAATACTGTCCATTGCCTGCATTTTCTATTCAGACAAAATCCATCCACCTCTAAAGCATTTATTTCAACACCACTAAACCTAAGAAAAAAAAAGAAATAAAAAGTAAAAGGCATTTGAAAAGACTCGATTATGTTGGATTCACACCAAAATGCTAGGGCTCTGAATGGTGGGAAAGTTTACATTAAATTTCAACTTGTCCTATCTCAAAATAAATCTATGGTGAGAAAAACCTCCAATCTTTAATAAGCTTTGGATGTGAATCAGAACTCTAATTCAGGGTCAGGCCTATTTAGAGTGTCTGCTTCGGTAGCTACATTAGCTAAAACAAACTACAATTTACAAAGGCCTATAGTGAAGCAGCATGTGAACAGAGTTGCTTTTATTTTTAATGTAGTGCAACCCAATTTGCATGAAGTACAATCTATTTTTAATGAGAGTCTGGCTTTTACCCAATCCTACACTAGGATTCACTGAAGCATGAAGAACTAGCCCAAGTGAACTGTGCTGATGGCTCTCTGGATTAGAGAGGCAGGTTCTTCAGCCTACCAACACTTGCTTTAACCCTTTACCATTATTTTTTTCATCCTGAACACACAGTTTTTTAGACCTGTATGGGATGTAGAAAATGGGAACAATGCAGTCCAGGCTACCCCATGCTCTAAGGTGTAAACAAGGGTAGATCAAACTATTAGGAGATTATGACCAACAAGAGCCAACCTTCCAGGCTCCCTCCTCCTTCTCCTCAGTTTACGAAAATGACAGAAGCGCTGTTTCTGGGATTCGTTCTGAACACAGGTTCACAGAGCTCTCTGCTCAGCTTCTCTCCTTTGAGCTTCCACTAGTGGATTATATGTGTCAAGATAAAAATAATCTATTCTAAATTAGTCAAATTAGGTTCCTAGTTGAAAAACCTTCCATCACTGATTTAGATTCAGACAACTAAAAAAAAAAACCCAAACCCAACCCAATAAAAAGAATCTGTATGAAAAATGCTTACAGGAGAAATGCCATTCCAACTTAAAATTTTGAAAGCTCTGGACATTTGTGTTTTATTGTTTAGGAAACCTAGGCTTATAATCACTGCTACTTATGGTGTCGAGGCCAAGGACAAACCAGTAACTTAAACCCAGCTGTTTCACACATATGCAATGAGGAGACTGGAATGAATTCCTACAGTACAAACAGCACCTCACAGCCTGTAACCTTATAAGCAGAGTCATAGACTGAACCCAGATTACTTTTTATCCCCCAAAACACTGTGGCTAGTTCAAGAACTAAGAATATCCTCATGGTTATTTTTTATGCTGCATTGTCGTCTTTGTTACACGACATTTTTATTCTGGTAAATAATCCTCATCACTGTAGAATACAACATTCCTGCATGAGAAGCTGAACAGAAAAATGTTAAAATCAATTTTTCTGCCTATTATATTGCTAAAGGACTCAAAAATAAGCTGCTCTTTTCCAGGAGCATTACTTGTATAAATGAAAGTAATATTTCATCTTTTACTTTTGGATCACTTTAGTAACTGAACAGTTCATATTCAAAGCAGTGTCAGGGAAGTTAGTGAAGCCCCCAGTTTAGATTAGATATTAGGAAAAAATTCTTCCCTGTGAGGGTGGTGAGGCACTGGAGCAGGTTGCCCAGAGAAACTATGGCAGTGTTCAAGGGCTGGACTGGACAGGGCTTTAAGCAACCTGATCTAGTGGAAGGTGTCTCTGCCTGTGGCAGGGGAGTTGGAACTAGGTGATATTTAAGGTCCCTTCCAACCCAAACCAGTCTATGATTCTACAATTCTGTGATTCCTATTCCATGTTTTAACATGTGGTGTTTAGTACTATGAAAAGGGAAGCAATAATGAATCACTTTAATGTGCAGTTGGTCAATAGAATATAGATACTAAAGTATAAAGCATCCAGTTTTGGCTAGAGAAAGGAGAAGAAGGTCACCAGGCATGGTTTTGACTTACCTATCTGGATTGTCAGCAGCACAGACAGAATCAATCAGTCCTACATCGAGTGTACCCTATAAACACCCAACCAGAAAAGGAAGACATTTACTATTACATTACTCACAGTACTCTTCTTGGAGATGGGTGAAAGGAGCAGCAGCCAAATGAATTGCAGATTTGGGTATCAGTTTCTCTTAACCATTAAAACTGCTAAGGGTAAAACTAAGAGACTCAGATAAACAGTTCCAGTAAAAGATTATCTCTAGTTAAGCTGGAGGCAGCTCAAAACCTGCTCTTACTTTTCTATGCTTCCAAACCTGTTTGAATGTTTCACCTAAAAGTACCATCCCAATGTAAATGGCATCCCCTCAGAACAAACTTCTGAAACCATTAAGCAGAAGTTTTTATTTCCCCTTGCTTGATATAAGGTTCCAAATGTATTCCATTTATTCTCAGTGTATGTTGTACAGAATGATAAATGCAGTTTATATGCAGGACCAGAGAAATCTCGTATTTTCAACTCTTGGGTTTTTATTTTACTCATTTACTGTAACTTTGCAAAACTTCACACTCAAGCAGAAACTGTGGTTTAGTAGGGAACTGGACCATAAAAAACACCCCTAAAACAACACTCATTTTTCATCAAGGTGAATGATGGGAGAGGAATCAGAAGTCACACTCTTCTTGCATAGCTACAGGACCAAGGGCATGGAGCCTCTAGCCAGTGTCACAACTAGGACCACATGTAAGGAACCCTAGGTTGTGACTCGCAGAAGCTGCGGCCACCACAGTGCCCCTGTTTTCTAAAACTATTTGCTTTGAAAAGTTCTTCAGATTTAGACTTACCACAGCATTCTGTGGATTTGCCTGCTCATCATGCATCTCCCGGATCTCTTGCTCTGTGGACGCATGAACTTGACTCAGTACACTAAACCACTGGCTGGGGAGAGAAAGGCAGCAGTGTAAGTAAAATGTTGCTTCTGAACAAGCCTTCTGTCACCTTTGTTCTGCAGAGATCTAGCAGGTTCTGCAGGTTTCTGAAATTGCTTAAGATTTCTTTTTGTCAACATGTAGAAAAGCAGCAAGGTTTTATGTTAGTTCAGATAATACTGGGTTCAGGTAAGCTCCTCCAGATCTGCCATCCAAAATCATGTCATACCCTTCTTCCTCAAGACAAATACCTTCTATGAAAAGTGGCATCTCTGCAAAACCGGCAGTAAGCATACTGAAATACTTGAGTGCTTAGAGAGTATTTGCAACACATTCCATATATTTCATCTGGAAAAAAAAAATACATTTCTAGCTACACACAAAGCCTTCAATGGGGAACTCAACCTTCAGGTTATAAATTCTGCTGCACTGATAGCATGGCTGGTAATAGTTTCTTACAATGATACTTCCACAAAGACCACCCAAGTCCATCAAATTGTTTGAGAGGGGAAAAAGAATAAAACCCGCAAGCAAATATGTCTGCATTTTTTTGTTCCTTATGGAACACTGGAAAATCCAGCTACTGGAAGGACCAGTGAAGTTGAACCAGAGCTAATGTGTGCTACTCCAGTGGCCTTCCATACATCCATAACAGGAAAAGTGGCAGAGAGGTTTCCAGTACTCAGCCCCTAGTGCTGAGCAGCAATTGCAGGATTTAATTCCAACCACACCTTCTGCTTCTGGGAAATCTCTACCCTTCTGGCACTTGTATATGATAAAGCTCAACTGCTCTAAGCAATCCCACTGAAATGTGAGGGCAGAACTTAGCCTGTTTGGCAGGTTCCTGAATGCCATTCTTTGAGATAGGAATTTGCCATTCTAATGAAAACCACCTGGGGCCAAGTTTTCAAAGGGCTGAAAAGCCCAGCCTTTAAAACAGACTACTCACTTTTCTGCAGAGGCTCCTCCACCACCACCAGGTTGAGGAAACAAATGCAAAACTACTGAATTTAAATTTAAAGGTGTCTTTTCTGCAATTGCTTATAGTCACAGAATTTCTGCCTAGGACACTGAAATGCTGCCTCCTTAACTCCAGCATTCAGAAGCCAACTGTTGCGCATAATGTAGATAATCTAGAAACCGAACTGGCAAAATAGCTTGATAAAACCTGTCTAAGTCTGTCAGACAGCACCATCGCTGCCATATCCTAAATCCTTTCTAACAGCTTATGCTTTCACTAGAAACAATCCAAGGCATGAAGAAAAATTTAGATTTAGAGTGCCTGACAATAAAGAAGATGAAAACATTTAGTTCTGATTCTTTTGTTAAGACTCAGAGGTAACCACAGAGAGGTTGTGCTTAGCACTTTGATGGATGTAAGACAAGGTCATTGAAAACCCTTCAAAAACGAGGGAAGGGTCATCTACAGAGAAGGAACCATCAGCTGAAGAAAACTAAACCTCAACTACCAAAAATTTCCCACAAATTAAATTCAGCTTTCCTTTTTGTGCTCAGGAATTGCAAATATATTTAAATGTATTTAAATCTTCTATTTAAAAACAGAGAAAGACTTCATTTAGTAATAACTTATTATTGGATTTTAAAGAACAATTCAGAGTTTTCATAATTTCATGTAATCTTTGTGTAAACAATGCAAAGGAATTAATCATGGTACTCGGCAAAAGACAAAGGCAGATTTGACTCTCCTTTTGTTTTCTTCCCTCAGGACCTCCTTTGTCTTTCAGCTGAGTCCCAGAACCCAAAAACAGGGAAAATGACAGACTAGGGGTTTGAAGGGAATAAACCCTCAGTAATGGCTACCCACCGAAGCATTACTTCTCTCCTCAAATAGATTTCCATGATCAAAAGAGTAATTCCTCTTTTGGGAGAGTCTGTGGGAGGAGGGTCATGTCTCTCATTTTTTACCTTAATTTCAGCAAAAAGCAACCTCAGATCATGATTTAGCCCATGTACAAAATACTTTTTTCAATAGCAGATCCAGAACCATCACAGTCCAATAATTTTGTACTTCACTTTTAACAATGCCAAACAATAACAAAACCTTGACTTAAGCCCAACTGCAAATCCTTACACATCTCCCTCATTAAAGGCTTCTGGGATGACTGAGAACAAAGAAATATGAAATACACTGGTAAAAAGTAATTTAATCTGGATGGTGTATTATGTGTGCTATACACAACAATAGCCTATAGTGTCTCCTCTTCCATGTTTAAGAAAAAAAAAAAAAAAAAGAAAGAGATGCATGACAACAGACAAGTCTTTATGCTGATAATTTCTCACTGGTCCCTAGGGCACGTACACAAGCTTAATGGAAGAGACTTCAGCTAAGCCTTCATTTTAAAATAGACTCACATAGCAGAAGAATCTTAACAAGAACTGCTGGAAAGCTCATAACTTGTTTCAAGGGTAATTTTAAGGACGTCTAAAAAATGAAGAATCATTCTGCACTGTAAGCATTGCTAAATTTATACTCAGGGTCCTGTGATACAGGTAGCTATTGTACCTTTAAAAAGAATACAATACGAAGCAACTTTCAAGGCTTCACAGCAAAGTAGCCCAAGTGATGTTGACATAGGCATTCTGTATTCTGGCCTAGGGGCAGCAAGGCAGTGGGTAATAAGCTTTGATTACTAAGTTCACTTTATTCAAATGCCTGATTTTTATGGGCAAGCATATTATTATCTCGCATGAAGTGTAGTGTGGGGATTTTCTTTTAAGAATGCACTGAAACTGATCTGACAAGTCAGGCTTGCTTCTCACCTGCCAGGCTCCCCCTGCAGTTTGATATGGATCCTTTAGCAAGAAAAGCAAGACTCTTCTTAAATCAGCAGAAAGGAAAACACTCTCTTGTACGCTCTTCTTATTCATGAACAAGCTTTCACCCTAAAATCCAGTCACCCCATTACAATTTTTATCTGAAAATATTTTAGGCTCTGCTTAGGCAAACAGATCCCAACCCTAGAGAACAGTACTTTATTCCAGACAGATTGCAGGGTCTTAAATACTGATTTAATCTATGCAGCTAAACACAGCAGGGTAATGTACAAGACAAGCATCAATGGCTGATGGCTGCCTCTCTACAGACATACTATATTTCAGAACGTTGCTAGTAATAAATGGATAACAGCCAAATTCTGGGAAAATTTTCATTGGCAGTCTGACTGTCCCTGCTAATGTTCTGTCATGGGATTTTTTTCTCAGCAGGCCTTTCAAAAGTGTTAGATGCAATGTGTTTAACAGCCTGAATGTTTTGTGACAGTGGACAAACGAATGACAAGCACAAGTCAGACTGGCACAGAGATTTCATACCTTGCATCCTCAGGAGACTCAGCAATTAAGTGGTAGGTTCTATCGCCCATTATTAGATCAATTCCATTTTCTTTTCCTGTATTATCAACGATCTCTCTGAAAAAAGAAAACGTAAAGATCGAGCATTAGAGGTTGTCAACATTTTGAAAATTCTGTTCTGCCAAGAGGCTCACAAACTACTGACACTTAAAATAACAGCAGTCAGCCTTAATCAGGTTCATGTGCAAGGCTCACAATGTGGTTTATCAGACAGTATTAATTCATCAAACTGTAGCTGTGTTTTCTGCCTATTTCTGTACAAATTAACTATGATGAATGTCACTATACCAAGTTGACTACTCTGTTATTGTTTTAACAAGAACTAAAGAAAAGGCATTATCAAACCTCAAGAGAGGCAAGGATAACTGAGTTGAGAAATGGATGTATTTCTGAACTGGCTGCATACGCAAGTAATTTTTGGAGTGCTAAAAAGAAAGCTCTTGAAGATTAAAAACCAAAAGCAAACAAAACCTGGATTCGTGATTCTGTGTGGTTGTGAGTCAGCATAAAGACAATTCCAAAGATGGCTTCCAGAAAAAGCTGAACACTCATCTGCTGAAAAATTACATCTTTCTAATGTGTAGTTTGGACATTTAAGTATTGATATATTAAACAGTCATGAACCACAAACCACAAGATTTTTAAGGAATATTTGAAGTATTACATCAGGTTTTCCTGAAGCTTAAGAAATCAACTGGATTTCTTTTTTGCTGTTTTTACTGTATTTGTCTGAAGCTTATTATTTTCTTAACTAGCCATACTTCCTTATCAGCTGTACCATTCTCATAAATCTCCATCCTATAAACAATATATTCGACCTTTGCTTATCTGGCTCATTAGGACAATTTATCTGCTATTTAAACAAAAATTTATAATTCTGTCCTATTTTCTTTAATTTGGTTTCCTTCCCTCCCAGTGTCCAACAGAATCTCTCCCTGTTCTGTGTTTTAAATGCATCACCCTAAGATTTATTTAATTTGCACAGGGTCCCTCATGTGGAGTGGTGAAATATGTAAGTTGCACGATGTGTTAGGAATGCACTCAGTGAATATTAAAGTCACCTACAAAAGTTATTGCTTATTTCTCATAACATGCAGCTGTTTAAATACAAGTACCCTTTCTTTTAGCTATTTTACACATAAATAGTCATTGACTGAACTTACAGTTCCAGTTAGGTTCAACAAACTTTATCTGACAATTGTAAAGGTACATTCAGCAAAGAACTTCAATAGGGCACAGTCAATGAAACAATGTGGTGACAACAAAAAAAGTTGGTTTAATCATATTAGAAAAATATGCTAAATACATGCTATGGTACATGAGACAGAGTGGTAGGAACTTCAGTGTCTATTCAGAGATTTGCTTGACAGCCAGCAGCCCACTGGTTTTACAAGAGCAAGTCAGGATGCTCACTGAAACTATTTATTTTGCCCTGCTTGAAATTGGGCTCAAGCCAGGACTTCCAAAGAAAAGATTAATATAAGCTTTCAATTTAATTTCTCTGTTAAATAAACAAAGTAAAATGGATAGTTGCAGATTGCAAGGAGCAGAGTGGAATGAAGTGTTACAGCCATTTCTACTTTTCTCTTCCTTGGAAGAAAGCTTAGGCACACTTTTATACAGAAATGAGACTACCAGTGTTAGCACACTCTAAATTTGTTAGATAATAAGAAGTTCATAAAGCACACTGACTGCTTAGAAGGAAAAATACCATCCTGTTTTGATGCATGCTTTGGGAAGCATAGAATTTTAAGGTGTAAGGAACTTCAGTTAACAAGACATAAGTTACTAAGTTAGGTTTAGTAATTTTTTTTTTAATTAATATACACATTTTAAAGACTTTTCTATGACTACCACAATTATTTCAAACATGAAAAAAAATTATAAATGCATACAGAAGATACAGCTTTGACCAATGCTAACTTAAATATATTCAGGGCCTGTTAATTCCACCCTCTTCATTCTAGGTTTGCCTGCAGCTATGGACTTGGCAACATGCCCCAAATTGCCTTGGGAATCATTACAGACTAAGTAGGGCCTCTAGTCTGGGAGAAAGCATAGACGGGTTCATTATAGCAGCAGCTTTCTGAAGTATTTGGCACTGGCTTAGCTCTGAGCACTCTGTGGACTAAAGAGAGAGCCAAGTAAGGACAACACTTGCTTTCAGTAACTCCATCACACACACTTTCATGCTTGCATTCACACAATTTGAAGGCAGGCACTCAACATCTTCCCAGATTAAGATGCAGGAAGTATTTAGGAGGAACTATGCCTAACATACAAAAACCCATATAAACCTACTTGGCCGTTCGGACATCCATGGCACCCTTCAGCTTTTCTTCACTGTCATTTTCAAAGTACATCAACCTGGACTGTCTGAGAACAAACCATCGTTTCTTCCAGTTCCTTCTGGAAAGCGTAGATGATCCACCCCCCTTTTTGTGAAGCCAACCCTGCTTAAGTGCTTCCTGCTTGGAACGAAACCACAGGAAGGTCTCATCTTTCAGGACACACCAGCGTCGCTTCCATGTGTTTATTAAGCCACCTGGCAAGAGAGATAGATGTGGGTTTATACCTAGGTGAGAGAAACAATTATAATGTAAAACAGAAGTGGTGACCAAACTAACACTGGAAGCTGCTGACCAGTAATGCTACAGTTAAACTGAGTCTCTGCTGTAAGCCACAAAACTAAAGATCTTACTTTTGTGTATCCTTAAGGCCACCAATATTGCTGTCTACCTTATAGATTACAGTAAGTCTCTACATAACAAAAACATCTGTGTAACATCCATGTAATTATATATACTTATATATAACATATATATAAAAATAAAAAATTATTAAAAAGTTTTATTGCACATGAGAATCAGATCTTTAACACTGTTTTCAGTGTATCTCAGTGACAATCTAAGAAAACTTTAAAGTCTGTCCTCTCTCCAGGTTATTTGGGGGTAACAACGTTCAACTGAAACCCACAAAACCTGAAAAAGCTACACTTAAGAGTAGGAAATACACTAAAGTGACCTCAGTCATACTGGAGTGTGGCTTTCAGGTAGACAATACACCTCGCACTGTAGTTACATCACAGCCACTAAAACCGTAACCAAACCAATATACTCCCGTCATTCCACGACTTATTGCTAACCATGTCAGAAAGTAAAAGCCCTGCTAGTGATGACTGCATTATTTTTCACATAACATAGCTGTGCCCACATTCATCACTGTTCCTATTCCAGGAAAATAAGTTATACTGCAGTGAGGGGTACCAAAGATTTGTCTAAATTGTAATTTACTATCAATCATCAGAAGTTAAGACCAATAATCTTAACCAGAGAATTCCTGTGTATACTCTTTCAGTTTCTCATGCCCCTTTGCCACACATATCCTTTTTTGTGTCTTTCAGGTCCAAAATGAAAGTCAGCTGAGGTCAGTAAAACTGGCCTGCAATGTAGAATGCTGTCTATATTACAAGATTTTGGGAGCAGGAATCAGTTTTCCTCAAAATTCGGCACAACTTGACTTTGTGAGTCATTTTGTCCTATTTATACTGGATATTCGATTGCTTACGAGCCAGCAAAGACATAAAATGAAACAGAGGCAGCCCAAAATGTTGATGTTCCCTTGCAGAGGGGAAAAACCCTGCTAGATGTAAGCCACTGCAAATAACTTAATTTGAGAACAGGTCAAATTTAAGTTAGGTTACTTTTCCACCCCCCTTTGAAAAATAAAAAAATAGCTTAACTGGACAGGAGTTGGAGTGCAAGGTATAATAAACATTTCTGGTTATTTTGCGTATTTAGTGAATTCTGATTCACCCAGTACCTTTCATGTACAGAAAGCTGTGAAAGTAGGGCAGGCTGACACAGCTATAGACTGAATCCCTCCGGTAGGAAAGTTCATCATCTGTATCAAACCTGGAGTCAAAATCTTCTTCACTGTCTTCAAACTAGAGAAAAGAGTAAATAAAGATGAAATGATCTCTCAGGGTAGAGTTTAGATAAAACTGGGTTAGGAGTCTTCAGCTAAAACATCTTACAATTTACTGGAAGGACATGATTCCTCATTGCTTTTTGTCCAGCTAATAGAGGAAGGAGTACATCGTAGTAAGTTGCAGCTTGAACTGTTTGATCATACACTAGCCCTAATGTCATGTAACAAATCTACAAACCAGCTTTGTAACTGCTCAGGAAAGTTATCCTCTTTCAAGAGCATGGCCAAGGTATGCTACCTTGTGCAACCTCCCTCCACCACTGAAGTGCTGTGAGTAACAGTTTAGAAAAGACTTGAAAACCAAACATATTCCACAAGCTGTGGTAACAGCTTTCCTCCACCCTCACCCCCAATAATCAGAATTTCTGTTCTGTATCCAACACACATCCAGAGTTGCACAACAGGAAGGAGTCCTCAACAGAGACAGCTAAAAGTGTTTTTGTCTTAGGCAAGAACTGTCAACTTATCCCAACGACCAGGATGGCTCTTTGATGACTGGTTTTCAGTACGTCTACCATAATAGACATTTTAGTGTCAATGTTTTCCTTCTAAGTAAGTCAGTGTTGCTGAAATACTTTTTTACTTTCCCAGTCAGTCTCACAGAAGTATTCTGTGAGTAGCAGAGGAAATGATATTCTGCCAAAAAACATTTGTAGGAGTAAATCCCGCAGTATACTACTCAGTAAACAGCACTGGAAAACACCTCCTCAGTATGAGTGTCTGCCTAAATAATTTTAATATTTGCCATCATGTGAAATTTACTCTCCAAGTAATCTTGAAATATACCCGGCATTTCAGGGACTGCTATGAGCAGTTTATTCCTCCATACTGTTGCAACTTGCATGCATAACGGAATCTGGTTTTTATTTTCTGAAGTCAATTCCCCACCTGGTATGCTGAGTCCAAACACACACAGAGAAGAATTTTGCTTATGAATTGTGTGCCTAACGCCATGCACTGAGCTCCTCACCAAACAATGTGAAGTTCTGCATTAAAACAGATAGAACCATATCCTTGCATAAGCTTAGGACCGCAACACCATCTGAATTGCTTCTAACTCTAATGCACTCACCCCAGTGGCATCTAGATGGCAACAGACAACTATGTCCGTGCACAGCCTAAGCAACTCAAACTACACAACACAGACATTCGTAAGAACAGCTACAGTGACTCTAAGGCTGCACAGTGGGAAAAAAAGTAAATCAGAAAGCACATATCAATTATTAGATAATAAAAATAGTGATACTTACAGAAGATTGAGCTCCTTCAGAGCTAAACCGGTATGCTCCAGAGCTATTATACGTCCCCACTGAGCATCGGTAGTCCGGTGACCACTGGCTACTGTGTGAATTAGAGAAGGTCACGCTGCTACCAGAAGTAATAGCACCATCTTCATAATCATCTTGGTCATAATCATAGTCTCCATCGGGAGAAATAAGTTCCACAGAATTTGGGGGTCTACATGATACATTTTCTGGCATGCAGTAGGTGGATTCACCACTTGAAGAGTTGTGGAGACTGACCGTATCGTGGGCAGGAGGTATAAGCATGGTGTTGCTAGCAGCAGGAATTGTTGGCACCACAGTATCATTCATATAGGGATCCTCTTCTGAGGAGTCATCGCTTGTTCTGATGCCACTGGTCCTTTGATCAGAATGGCCATGCTCACTTGGGTTGGGCGAATCCTTAAATGCATCATCATCAGCTTCAAAGCCCTCATCTACCTCCTCCTCAGGATATGGCTGGCTGAAGTTAAAATTGGGCTTTTCACTGCAGGCATTTCCAGTCTGTTCAGTCAGCTCAGCAGGATACCCGCTGCCCACAGAGAGAGACCTCTCAATGTTTCGGACACATTCATCAATCTCATCAAAGTTCAGAGATTCCAGGAACTCCTGGGCTGCTCGACATGCTTCGTCCTCAAGCCGCCGGAGTTCCTCGTCTCGAAGCTGCTGCAGCCTCTGTAGTGAAGCCTCTGTCAAGGACAGCTCCTGCTGCTTCTTCACGCGCTGCAGGTCTTCAATTTCTTTTTCCAGACGCAGGATTTCTTCCACCTGCCTGCTTTCTTTCTGCTTCTCCACCTCTTGCTTCAGCTCTGCCTCCTTCTGGGCTTTCTGAATGGCAGCCAGTTCCTGCTTCTTTCTCTCTTCTTCAGCCTGCATTCCAAATAAAATAAATAAAAAAACACCCCTTAAAATAAAATAAAGCACCTCAATGCAAGATTCCTTTTTTACATTTATTTATTTCAAAAGCACTATGTTCCTACCATGCTGTTCCATTTAAACGGACCCTTATCCCTACATCAGAAAGAAAAGGAAAGAAAAAGAAAAACTAAAGCATGATTACATTTGCTCACAGATACGGGAAAGCTCAAGTACGTGCAGAAAGTTCAATCTTTGCCAGAAATTAAATGAAGCATGAGGTGAAAGAAATTTCCATGCAAACAACTGTATCAAGTTTCCTTTCGCTTTATCTGCCAACTCCTGTAATAAGTTTAGTTTAAATGCCACAGATGCCTTTTATTTTTTTTATGGCTGGGTTGAGATACTCAAATAAACAGGATGGCTGAAAGCATAAAGAATATAATTTACCTGCTGGGCAAGACGCTCTGCTTCTTGCCTTTGTCTTTCCCTAAAAGTGAGAGAAGAAAAGAAGTTAGTAAATCAAGCTTAACATAAGCTCATCACATACCTTTGCTAGGGCAATAGCTCAGTTTGCAGAGATCATCTGCCATATGGAAAAGACAGCCAAAAATAAGGTCACTAAGGATACATCTGTGAATATGAAACTACCATGATAGCTACAGGTATCTTTTAGCACAAGCAGCAAAGGTTTCCAAAATCACTTAATAACAAATAACCTGAAATAAAGGCTATTCAGACCAAAACCTAGTATGGCACAGACAGGAGAGTGATGCAAGACAGCATACTGCACCTTTCTTCCTCCTCTTTTCTTCTTTCCTCCTCTTGTCTCCGCTTCTCCTCTAGTCGCTCTCTGTAAACACGTCGAGCAAGCTGGCCTCGCCGCTGCTTCTGAAGGATTATGGCTGCTTTCTTCAGGCACAGGAACTTTTTCCTACCACTGAATGCTCTGTAGTTCTTCTGTATCACAACCACACAGTAGAGAACCTTTCTATACCACTTCCTGGGAGAAAAATAGCAGATTTCTAAGGAAAAAAGGAACTAACGAGCAGTGTCAAGAGGTTTTGACATGGTGACCTGCAATAATGAGCCCAAGGTAGTAAAACAATTTATTATTTCTAGTTCTGTGATGGTTTTCCCATTCTCATTCACATTCTCCTCCCTTTGAGAAGAAAGAGATTCTCTCATTTCTATGTCAGCACTGTGTCTTCATTAAGTAAATGCACATTACCTGTCTTACATGTTCTTATGCCCCTGACAAGGAGATGCTAAAAGGACAGCTCTGTGTGTGTGCACCCATGCGGAGAAAGAATATACAGAAATAGTCATCCCACAACTCTGAAAACAAGGATCATGAACAGTAGGATAGCTCAGTCATTAAAAAAAAAAACAATATAGTTTTTAAGTAACATACTGGAGACTATAAGGACAGGACTAATATACACATGAAAAGAAATGCCCTCATCATGCAAACAAGTTTCCTTAAACTGTCCTCAACTGATTTGTAGAAAAAGCAAAGAAATAAACATATGGGATGAGCAACTCCACCTAATACATAATACGTGAAGCCAGGTAAACAAGTGAAACATCAATCAGTTACCTCATGTCATGGTTCTTTAAGACCCAAACTCTTTTCTGACCATCCTGAAGTACAGATTAATCAGACTCTTAGCTGGTGACTTGGGGCAGCCCCACTAGCTGCCATCCAGCTAGAGTTCCTACCATGGATCTAATGCCACGATACAACTATATGGATACTGGCTGACCTCCAAACTTCCATACCATCCTATTCAAACGCCACTGTGTTTTATTTATGGGTCTGGCAAAGATACCAGCTGCTATTTTCAAAAGCCACTTACAGGATTTGGATGCCTGGTCCTTAGGAAAAGTTAAGAATTATGCCAGAAGGATTTAACTCCATGACACCCCACCCATTTATTTCAAAGCCTGATTATTCATATTCTTATCTAGTCACTTACCGGGCTGCATAACCTAAGATGTGCGCACGGATAATCATTGCTGCCTTGGTGACTTCCACCTCCCGCTGTTTCTCCAACTTGTGTTCCAAGGACTCCCGGAGAAACACCTACATAAGAAAACTTCTGGCTTAACAAACTGCAGAGAGCATCATATATAATGGACAGCAAGGTGCTGCCAAGGTCAGTCCAAGCTGCAAGCCTCAGCTTTGAATTCAGAGACAAACATCCCATTTCCTCAACAGAGAAGAAAAAACCAAAATGTATTCCTCTTAGACAAAAATACCTGCAGATGATGCTCTAACTTTGGATTTCAGTGGAAAGAGCCTGATTACACTAAAGCAAATTTTAATTAGGAGTAGGATTTTTCCAAAAGCAACATAATTACAAGATTCATTAAACAGCCTTTTCCCACCGAAGAGTAACAGGCCAAAGAACTTGTACAAGTTAGCATGAACTTCCTGAGTTGAGGGGCAGAAATACCACCCGATAATATAGGTGTTTCACAGTAACATCACACAACATGGCGACAAGGAAGGTGCATGAACAATGTGGGCTCTGCTAAGGGAAGAGGGCTGCAAAAACATCTAAAAGCAGGAATGCTTCCCTGAAGTGTTTTTGACTTTTTAGGGTGTTCAAGTAGAAAAAAATGTAGGTTTTCCCTCTGTGTTTAGGGAAAAAAGAAGCCCATCATCAAAGCCAAAGCAGCAGCACTCCTGAGGAGAGGCACACTTCTGAGTTTTGAATGTAGCTCAAAAGCAACTACATTTTACCACAAATCACCCAACACTAAGGAATGTAAAAAGTCTCACAGAAAGCCTCAGAGTTCCAAGATACAAGTTGCACTGGGCAGCTCTTTCTAGATCAAGTTTTTACTCATGGATAAAGCCTTTTTTTTCACTCAGTGGGCAATCCTTCTCTGCTCTGCACACACTGGCTTTAAAAACACAACAAAATTCTGCTTCAGAAAGGCATTCAGCTATTTCCTGAACAAAAATGGATGTTAAGCTCATGTTAAGCCCAGGCTAATGCCTTTTCCTGAGCAGGTGCACTGCAGCTTGAGATGTAAAAGACAAGAAAAAAAAAATCACACTGAAGCTAAATCATCACAATGTTGTTATTCCCCCTTTTTAAATAACATGGGCAGGATAGTGCCCCATCCCATGGTCAGTCTGAAACCAATGCCCTGTTGTTCTCTTCTACAATAAGCTGTTATTAAGACTCTTGCAAATGTGCAGGCAGCTCCTGAGGGGGACTAGCCCAGGCCCCAGTGAGGGAAGTTATAACAGAGCTTTGGCTCCTGCTGAGGTCCTGATGAGCTGGTTAAAACAATTTCAGGTTCTGATAAATATCTGTCCCTAAGATGCCAAAGCACTGTTCAGGGTCCATGCATGAATACCATTAATATACTACATATGGAAGTATAATGGGAAGCACAGCCTAGCTCTGCAGCCAAATGTTATCACTGTATTATTTGTAAGCCATTGTCTACAAAAATGGGATGAAAGATTACTTCAATCGACATCAGCATATTTCAGATTCTGTCCCTTACAGTAACTGTAAAACAAATCATCTTTCCCTCTGAGTGTCCTTAAGTGTGCAGAAGAATGGAGGAAGCCCTCCAAACAATGCAGGTGTGGGGAGAAGAGGATGAGGAGGAAGGGCATGTCACACAGAAATCCATCCAATTTTACAAAATATTTTTGCTACCTTATGGTAATGAGAGGGTGGGGAGTTTTTTCCCCACAATTCTAACAAGTGACAGGAAAACTGCAAGTGTAACACGTAATTCAGCAAACTATTTCTGGATCTGGTTTTTGTTCTCTCTCCACTACAGAAGATCTGGGAGCACAAAAGGAGTTATGCAGAGAGAAAAAAGATGAGAAAGCCATCTGCAGAGGCCTGAGGGATGATCCTTGGCAGCGATGGCCTGATATTTGTAATGCACTCTCTAGTTCTTTGCAACATGCATTTTAATACTTAGGAAATCTCAGATCCTGCAGTGGGGAATCTTCTCCTGAGTACAACATGCTTTCACATCATTTAAATTCCAAAGCACAAATTCACAAAGAGAGAAACTCTGCACGCAGCTGTTGTCCAAAATCAAACTTGCAAAACAAGCTTGAAAACACACCTGGATTGTTTCATTTCTCAAATTAAAATACCATTCTTTTAATTTAAATTATTTGATTTCTTTTTTCGGGAGCAGGGAGGAAGTTGTGGGCAAAGTTCAGGTTGTCCAGTAGGACAAACAGTGAGGTCTAATGTAACTCTGGAAAAGACTCAGACTAGGATGGCTCTGCTACATGAACACCAGGTAAAATTCCTCCCCTGATTTCAGCCACTGAGCAGGTATCACGCAGGTGGGTTTACTAGCACGAGTGGAGCTCCCTGCAGAACAAAATGTTACCTCACATGTTCGATACCCCACCTTTTAAGTTTTGATCCTCACCAGTGCTATCACTTGTGGGTTGTGGCAGAAAATTCAAGTGGACTCTTTCCCCGTGAGTGAAATCACCAGTCAGTGTCTTAGACAGCAAACTCCTCAGCACAACCATTAATGTTGCTATAAGGGTTTCAAAAGCACCAACAGGGAGCTTCTTTTAAGGCCAGGAGTAATTACCACTACAAATACACCTCTGCAGCTGTGCAGTGTAAACCCTGCCCCTCAGCTTTGTAAAAGCACCAGCCCCACAATATGCACAGTCAGATTATTTTACCTTATTTTTTCCAAGCTGCCACTCAGTGCTTGTGTTGTCATACAGACGAAGTAGGACGGCACATTTCTCATTTACATCTTCGGGCAGAGTTAAGTTTCTCATGAGGACTTTATACCTGTCAACCCAAAAGCACTTATTAATTCATTTAGGAGACAAGTTCTACCTTTGCCAGATGATTTATTTTTCTTATTAGATTTTCACTTTGTTCCCCAACATGGGAACACTGATTTGGTGCCCGTGACTCACATCTGAAGTGCACAAGTCTGTGTGTTTACCTTTTATAAAAGTCTTGAAAGGGCCTCCGGACCGGGAAGCCAGCCCTCCGAATCCTGACTGTCTCCAACATCCCAGAATAGCGCAGCTGGTTGAGCACCACTGTCTGATCAAACTGGTCTGGCATCTGTAATGAAAAGGTTCAGAACAAGGGTTTTAATAGCAACGGTTAGAGATGTCAGGGAAATAAACAAAGGGCAGATTATATGAATCTGAAATGCACAAAAGCTAAAAACTTGCTATATAGTGTCTTAAAGGATATTAGCAATTCTGAGCATATAAAAATGTATCTACAGGACAGAAGTAAAGGGGTAATTACACCATATCATTTCCACAGACACAACATTTACAGCCAATTAATCTCATCAGCTCACTCTTTCCATTTCATGTGTATTTGCAGGCCATTGCTGTGCAGGAAGAAATGACAGAAAGAAGCACATGCAGCTAACAGGTCAAGCTTGACTTTTTGTTTCTTCAGCAACTGAATTTACAGTCACTGTAGATTATCCCAAATGTTGAAGCTACACAAATACAGCGGTGTGGTACAACTTTAGAAAAAAACCAAACCCACAAGGGCAGAAAAGATTTCATTTTTAGTGTAGTGACAATTCATCTACTATGGACAAGGATGCCAAATCCTAAATAAGCTTTATTTCAAAGAGTTTCTATTTGCTGCTATTCTGAACAGCAGAAATGTTTTCATCTGTAAACAGAAAAAAGAAAAAGAATCTGCTTGTCTGAAATAAGTTTCCCTTATTTTGCATGCAGTTCTTTCAGCATCATTTTTCATTTAGAAAACAGATAACCCCATAGCCACTTAAGTCATGAAAAACCTGTGAATCCTGATCAGTATGTTCCTGCCCTTTGGAGCTTCAGGAATCCTCTTGTCCCGTCTCAGAATCCCCCAAGCCACCCGTACTTTCACCACGCTTTGACGTAAACCACCCACAGACACACAAAGCTACTCAAGGTAGTGCTAACTGCTGCCTTGCAAAATGCCAGCACTCCCAACAGTGAAATACCACCACATGTAAATACACCATTTAATTTATCAGCATAATCACCCACCTTAACCTACGAGCTGACCCTCCTGCAGAGTCATTTGCATGGCTGGAGTACAGTGCTTAGTATTTTGCAAGAAGTTCAGAAGGTAGGATCTCATGGATACAGTCAATGGTTCATATAAGACCTTAAGTTCTTCCGCTGATAGAAATGACAGCAAAATCAAGCCCTGAGCAACTGCAAATCAGAGGGCTTTCTTGATATTTATTAACTGGCTTTAGAATCAGAATCATAGAACAGTTTGCATTGGAAGGGACCTTCAAAGATAATCTAGTCCAACCCCCCTGCAATGAGCAGAGACATCTTCTACTAGATCAGGTTGCCCAGAACCACATCTAGCCTGGCCTTGAATGTCTCCAGGGATGGCATGTCTACCACCTCTCTGGGCAACCTGTGCCATTATAAAAAGATTTTTTCCTTGCATCCAGCCTGAATCTCCCCTCTCTCAGTTTAAAACCATCATCCCTTGTCCTGTTGCAACAGGCCCTGCTAAAGTCTTTCCCCACCTTTTTATAGGCCCCCTTTAAGTATTGAAAGGCTACAATAAGGTCTCCCCTGAGCCTTCTCTTCTCCAGGCTGAACAAGCCCAACTCTCTCAGCCTCTCCTCACAGGAGGAACGCTCCATCCCTCTGATCATCTTCATGGCCCTTCTCTGGACCCTCTCCAATAGGTCCATGTCTTTCCTGTACTGAGGACTCCAGAGCTGAACGGAACGCAGTACTCCACGTGGGGTCTCACCAGAGTGGAGTAGAAGGGGAGAATCACTTCTTCGACCTGCTGGTCACGCTTCTTTTGATGCAGCCCAGGATATGGTTGGCATTCTGGGTTGTAAGTGTACATTGCTGGGCCACGTTGAGCGTTTTGTCAATCAGCACCCCCAAGTCCTTCTCAGGGCTGCTCTCAATCCATACTCTGCCCAGCCTGTAGTTGTGTTTGGGATTGCCCCAACCCCAATCCAAATACAAGACCTTGTATTTGTACAAAATCTTTGTTTTTTATTGAATGCTAACAACAAAGGTATCGATACTGTTGGGTATTGCCAACACTGTTTTAAATACGTGCCCACCCCATGGCAGCCACAAAGCCACCCTTTGAATGTCTGTCCACACACTCACCTGCCGGCCTGCTTCTATTCAGGTGGCTGATGATGCCCGACAAGAAAGGGAAGGAATGAACACAGGTGGATGCACAAATCACAAGGAAAAACACTCACTTTTTGCCTGTGTAACCCAAGGCTGATGCGTGCCCCCAGTGGACACAGGTCAATACATTTTTTTTGTTTAACACCACACCTGCTTTAGTCCTTTTACCCCACCCAGGCTCAAAAGGTGATGTTCTTCATGAGACTTGCAAACAAAACAGGTTTTTTCATGTGTTGTGGTGGGGAGGCAGACACATGGATGGAAGTGGGGATACAGCAACGCCAAGCACAATTCCGGTGATGTGACAAAAGTCTCTCTCACCCTGCACTTTGAGAGCCAGATGGCTGCTGCACCACCTAATCCTGTTCTTTCCAACCCAGGCACTCAAAAAGTCAAAAGTCAGTCCCACAGCTGTCTTGAAAGCTCCTGTTACTTTTTAAGAAGAAAAAAACCTTTCTCTTTCCACCCCTGTCTTGAGTTGCAGAAGCAGCAGCAACATTTTCATGACCTGTTTCCTGCAGCTATGGAAGTGAGAAGCAGCCCTGCTCTGTCACCAGCAGCTGGGACTGACACAACACAATCACCTAACTTCAGATGCCCAGTTAAAAGATACCCAGTTTAAAGAAAAGCATAAAATGCTGTAAGAGATGTTAACATGGTTATCAAAGCAGGGCAGCATAAATACCATTGCAAGTTTAATTACATAAGCCTACTCCTCCACTTTACATTACTAGTTATTTTTAATTACAGACACATGAGGCTACTAAATTGGAGGGTCAAATCCTGTCCTGGCATATCACTGGAATTATATCTGCAACAAGTCTGGCTGCCTTGAAAAAACTAGGGGTGGTGGCAAGAGAAGTGCCACAGTCATCTCTTACGCTTTTCCATACTGAGTACTAGAAGTTACCCCTCCTTCACTTGGGGGTTTTTGACCGAGCCATCACAGCAAAGTCCTCAGCAAGGAGGAGAGCTGCAGCCAGTCATAGAGAGAAATGAAACCCTAAACACTAAAATGCATCTGAGGTTTCCCATGTCTAATGAAAACAACCAAAGTAGTTACAAATGCAGTCCTGTGCACACCACCACAGCATCCAGTGTATCCACCTTACGACTTGGTGATACGTTCATCAAGATGAAGAGCATTTCAGGCTCGATGGTATAAACACTTGCAGGAAGGGATAACGTTCAGTCCAGGACTTCTCATACTTAAAAAATCAATTGCATGTGCATTTATTGACCCAGAGTGCAAGTGCTGTATAAACCCCACTATTAAACTGCAGACACTTCTAAGACAGAGAGTGATGACCATCTCCACCTGAATGATGCTCAGAGAAGCACTACGGAGTTCAACTTGCAATAGTACAAAATCCCCATGCAAAAGGTTACCTGTGCAGCTGAAGCACAGTCTTGTCTCTTTACTGGTGCGCCTTCAGACAGTTATCAAGCTAACTTTCGGATTTATACTAAAGTAACACAGGACAGGACTCATCTCTGGGCTCTGCTGAATTTTTACCAGTGTTGTTGTGAAAACTGGACTTGTTTCACAAATGAACACTTGGGAAGAAATTGCATTCTTTAAGAAAATGTCAGGTAGACAAAAGAACCATAACTGATTGTAAAAAAGTATGTCTTCCAAAGTAAAAATTATAATTGTTAAAAGACTCCTATAAAGTATCATCAAATTTATAAAAGAGAAGCCAACAGAAAAGGAAGACAACTGATAGATTCCAAAACTGTCTGATAGACTCTATCAACTTCAGATCAACTCAATTTTCCATATATATTTCACTTTTATAAAGGAATGGCAGCACTGAACCATTCTGACACACAAAATCACCAGGCAACAGCTAGACTCATGTGGGTCACAGCAACGTTCAGGCACTGACGAACATCGATGTAAAATTAATAGCTAGAAGTCAGGTCTGTTCTGCTTGATAAAGGTGGTTTTTTGTGGTGCACTCCTTCATAGCACAACTTGTAATTTATCATTTCCTGAATCCAAAAGTCTCCACTAAATTTCCACCAGACATCACTGAAGCCAAGGCTTTAATGCGACTTGGACTGTCTGCTGGCAAGACTCCGGCTCCTAAAGCTGGTAAATGGTTGCTCTGATCTGTTGTGAGCATCCTAAAGGGCAAAGCTGCTGCCTGAAATCACAATAAGAAGCAGCCATTAGGACAGACATCTAACATCTACACAGAATCTTCCTGATGACATAGTTCCTTAGATTACAGTCTGACTGAGGCTCAAAAAGCACCATCCCTTTTCCCTGGACAGCACCCTTAGCAGAGACCCCAAGCATCCAAATAACATACACAGAACACAATATTTTCTTGTTCCGGGCATCATTTGCTCCGTTCAAACACAGAGGATACCTGACTTCCCCGCCCTTGCCGTGGAAATCCTTCTTCCTCCCTCAACTACTGGCTACTGCAGCAGAGTACAGGCACAATAATTACAGACTACCGCAGCCTCACAGGTTTTGTGTAGGTTGGAGGAACTTCACGGGGAGATTGGTTGGGGAGAAAAAGAAAGAAAAGTACCCCAAGTCCCTTGTTTATAGATTTCTCTTTGAGAACTTGAGTAGGACTATGTCAGCTTTGCTACTCTGAAAGTGTTGGTTTTCCTGTCTTAGGAATAAGTGTTTTGTAGAAGACAGGTACAGAGAAAGAAAAGATGAAAAACAGGAAAGAGGATGTGAAAAAGTAATTTTTTATTTAACCCAGTAAGTTTTCTCAATGTCTTAGTTTTTTAAATCTGCTCTTTTACTCCTAAAATGAAGTCTTGGCAATTTTACCCTGGAGAAACCAGCAGAAATGAAAGAGGCCAATCTTCCTCTCCTTTATAGTGGGTTTTCGAACTTGTTTTTGCATCTAAAACAGTACTGGTATTTCTTCAGAAATAGGGCGACCTACTAAGCCAGGTCTTCCTGAAACACTTCCTGTGGTCTTCCAATCTCAGTCACCAGTTCCACGAGTCAAAAACAATGCCAGGCTTTCCTCCCAGACACTTTCAAGAGTGTGAATAAATTAACTTCTAATATATAACCCACCTGAACTGATACAAAAACTTTTGCATGCTCATTGTTTGCCTTTTTTAAACTACATCATGTTTAGCGATTCTTATCCATACATACTGCTTGGCAGCCTTTACCTGTGCTGAGGATTCCAGCCAGTAACCTGAAAGAAGTGAAAGGGAAACGCCTGCACACCTACACTAGGAGAATGCACTGTAAAGCCAGGACGGGCAGGATAACCTCCTTGTCAAATCCAGAGACTTCAGCTGCAGTGCCATGTCTGTTACCCTCCTACCTCCAAGAAACCATTTCACCCCCTGCTCTTCTAGACATCATTTCTTCAGTTGCTTGCACCATAAACGTTGATGGCATTGGCTTATTCAACAGTTTCAACTTCAGAACTGCTGCGCTTCCAGCACAAGGAGCATTAAAACCCTTGTGCATCCTGCCCAAGGACCTGGAGAATCAGGTCCCACTGACCTAAGAGTATTTCAAGGTAAGAAACCCTCTATGGTCTTCTCCAGCACTCAGCTAGCTGTAACTGGAACAGGCTCAGGTCAAAACACAGGCAAGTTTGATGCCTGCTTTGTTTTTGAATACATCCCCTTACTGTTGTCCCAGAGTACTTGAGTCCACAGACAAACACCATAAGAGTATAGGAGAATAAAACCCAAGAACATGGCAGAATTAAAAAGTTTATTTGGTATTTCTACTGCGTAGCACTGGCAAGTCAAGGAATATTTGGATAAATCTGAAACAACAGTAAATGTTTTGCATGTCCAAAATTCTCCTAGCCTTTATCCACACACTCACCCCAAACCCCATTAAAAAACCTTTAAAAATTACTAATGCTGCTGGTATAACTTGCTAGAGAAGGAGCATGGGTATACTGCAAAAATGCTTGTGCCTCAAGAAAATTCTGCTGCAAACTCCAGGGCAGATTTCACTGCAAACTCTGTAATGATATGCTGGCTCCTTTATACAATCTCTACAGGTCTGAACGTGAAAGTACTGCATTTAACAACAGCAAGCGCTTTCACGATTAGCTGATCTTCTCTTTGACTCCAACTACTGCACCTGACCTGCGTGACTCACCTTATAGCCCTGAGTATTGCAGATAAGAGACAGACTTCAGAACTAGCCACTCTCATGCCGCAGGTTAAGAGTTGCCTGCGCTAAAAATAATACTGTATAGAAGGAACACTGTAATTTTAGAGTTCTTCTACTGTACCAGAACAGTCAAAGGAGAAGACTCTATAAATGTATGTGAAAATGCTTTTGTATTTATATTCAGCCTGTCACCCAGCTTACTTTACAAGCAAGGGCATCTCAAGGATATTTTTAAGACAGGATTCCATTTAAGAGCTATGAAGCAGTACATTACCACACTGACCATTTGCACTAGTGTTTAAAGCTTTCAACTAGATCAAGGCACTGCTGAGTTACATCCATCTACAAAGATGCTGTAGTCATACTTCTGGTCCTGCTTGTCTAAATATAGCAAATGTAAGAGTTGGAACTAGCTTCATTGTTGGAGAAGAGATGCTGAAATGATTCTGATGGGCTTGCTGCAATTTCATGCTTTCATCAACAATGATCAATAAACTCACCATCTACTTTTATTAGTTACTGTCACAGTACTCTTCCATTTCAGAGTAATCTTATTTGGTTTGTATGCACTAAATGCTACCTGAGTAAACACACAACCACCACTTTGTGACCCTTCCTTTCTAAAGGTATTCAGAATTTCTTCTAAAGGCAGACAGAATTTGTCTACCTCTCTCATATAAGCCCAGAGGAATGCTACCCCCTCAAAATGACAGTGTATTTCTGACGCACACTTAAAACTTCATGGGAGAGGAGTGGATTGTTAAAGGCACAGGCTTGAACACTGGATTTAAGTTTTCTAAGGTTGCTTCAGAGCTATCTGTATGACTGCCTAGACTGTCAGCTGAAGTTTGCCCTTGTTGCTTGAATACATTATTCAGGAAGTCCATTGAAATGCATAGCAAGGCCCACAGGCTGTTTGTCCCAGAACAGCCACTGCAGGACCATCCATGTGAGACAGACAATTAAAAGCATTAGGGAAAAGAGAGATTTAAGGTTTGAAGTTGCTCTGGCAGAGTCTCAGCACGCTGACAGAAGGAGCAACTCACAGCACAGACCCCATCTGGAATGTTTATGGAGCCTCCTTCTCCATCTACAAATAATCTGTTGCCATTTCATCTGAGGTCATCCTCAGTAAGGCCTCCAGTCCCTGCAGACTAAACCCCAATCTGGCCTCATTCTCCCCACATTGTGACTGGTCAGCAGGCTTCTCCTGAAGAAAATCAATCAGGCTGCCTGATAGCCACAGACATACCATGAAGAAACATGCTTTGAGGTACTAATTGCAAGGACAGCTGTCTTTCTTTACCAACCCTGTGTCAATATAGCGAACACCATCACCACTGTTCATTACAATGGTCGACAACCGCACACACCGCTCCATGTCTGCTGAGGCTGCATACAGACCAACTGCAGATGGTGAAACCCTGACCGTCCATGTCAGTGATGACATCAAATAACTTACATGGACTGAGACCTACCCTTCATTTTTCTTTTTTCTTTCAGTTTTTTTTTTATTTTTTCCTTTTTTTTTTTCTATTTTTTTTTATTTTTCTGCTGTGCTTTCACTGCTCCATACCAGGCTTTTCATCCACACCTCATGAGTTTTTTGTTATTTGACAGTTTATTGGCAGGCCAGGCATATAAGTCCATTTCTATACTTAAAAGCAGTAAATCATGTTTTAGGATGGTTCCTCTAACATGATTTCTTCAGATAATGGTGTTTAGGATCAAGCATTTTTTCCTGAAAGATAATCAGTTTCATCAGGGGATAGAAAATTCAGATGAAAATACTTGAGAGAAGTGGTTTGAGATGAATTTCATCTTGCATGGTTGAAGTCTGACATAGCTGTAAAACCTTTTCGTGTAACAACTCACGTAAGAACCTAATCCTGTGTACTTCTAACACCTAGTATAGTGTTACTACAAGTAATCTCACACTTGAACATGTGAAACCCTCCATGTAGCTAGCTCTCACTGAAATGCTAACACAGTATCACTTCAGTAGGCTGTCCTGAAATAGTCTTGCAGATAACTGTGATCCACATTATCACAACTCTCCTGGCTTGCCCTGGTGACACAAAACTGAGCAACCCTTTTTCAGACTGCAGCTCCATATAGGTGGGGAAGAATCTGGGATATTGCCTCCTCTTCTCTATTTCAGGTAAGTAGAAAGGAGGAGGTGGAAGAACCTCACTTCCAGCCACAAGAGCTCATGATGCACAGGAGGAAGCCAGTATTGCACTTTACAGAAGGATGTAAACCTCAACTCAGAAAGCATGGAAAGGAGAGCAGAAGAGGACTCTAAATCCAAATCTCACTTTATTCCCTGTTTCAGTCCTGGGCACTCACTTGCTCCTTCTCTAGATCTGGTCACACTCTATTCCTTTGGGACCACATGCCGAAATGCCATTTACACCTTGAGACTCTTCTGTTTTGGGACATTGCTTTTCAAAGCAAAGAGAATACTAAAATTTCTTTGTTGTTTCAGAAGTCAGTTTAGTGATTTGTGGCTAACCTGTGCTTCTCAGCTATGTGACTGCTACTGATATGTTGTGACCAATTTTGGAGCACAATAAAGGAGATTGCTACACTGGAAACCATTTAGGTAAGAGCCATGAGAATAAAGATCTGACTTAAAAAAGGCAGTAAGGGACTTCAGTAAAAGCCTTGAGAAGCTCATCAATGAGAAAGCAAAGAGGCCTCCATAGTAATCTGTGAGTAGCTATACCAAGAGCATATGTTCAACAATTTCTAATATAGAGCAGATAAAGACATAAAAAGCATGCAAATCGAAGCAAGACAAATCCAAACCAGAAGGCACACCTTTTTCTCACAGAGTATTCACTGGAAGAGCTTATCCATGATGGCGAGACTGTCTAAGGCCACCAGACACTTCAAGGAAAACAGCATGTCCTCCTCCTTCCAGGAGGCGTTAATGGTTTCTTTAGTTTGCCACACAAACATCTATTTAGCCCCCTTTAGCACTCCTGTTGTGGAAAAAAATACTGCTTTCATTTATTTGAAGAAGCTTAGTGCTGACTTTTTTAACCTTTGGTACTGGGACTCTCAAAAACCAACTCTGCACTAGAGAAGAACAAGACACACAGCTACTGCTGCAGCACACAGTGCAACCCAGAACCATGCTTCCCACATGTGAGCTTCACCTTGGCAGGAAAAAAGTTCATTACTTATGCAAGTATTTGGTGGTCCAGTGAGGGAAGTTTGGCTGAGATTTTACTGTGGTTGACTGTCTATGAAGACACAGGCTGCAGTGCTGTGGATTAGCTTTAAGTCATTACAAAGCCTTCACACATTCTCCATGAAATACTAAAAACCTCTTCCACATTATCAGCTCCAATTGCTAAAAATGGGAAAGCCCTGCAACAATTATGAATCACACCTCTGCCAACTGTAAGGTTTAAAATAATAAAAAAGCTTGAGTTGTCTTTAATTGATTTAAGTGTGAAGCGCATGTGTTTGTTGTATGGCCATGAGGACCAGCAACTTCCTAGCTAAAAGTCAGAATCAAGTTCAAGTAACGATAAAAAGTTAGCACTTGACTGCACCCCTTTTCAGTATTGAGGCCACAGGCAGTTTCTCCTTCTCCAACGCATTTCGCCCCTGCACATGGTTCATTCCCTCAGTGGCCCATAAAGACGCCTACAAAGCACAAGGCTGATGTAACACACAGACAGATTTGCTGCTCAGTGCTTTCTCAAGCAAAGAAACATTCCAGTGCGATTCGTATGCCGAACAAAATACATCTGGTTTTATAAAATTATTTCCTAAGGAGCCCCTTCTGCTCTCCTCCTGTATCAAGCCTTTTGTTTGAGAGCCGTAATAGGAAATCAGCCAGGCTTAAATCACAGCCAATATCTGATATGTGTAAATGAGGAGCACCACAAAATATTCAGCCGAACAGCTTTGGGTTGCTAGGACACCAGAGGTCGGGCAGTACTGAAAGGGCAGATTATTCCCACCCCGGCGCACGCACAGGGCTCCATTCATGGCAGGGCTGCTGCCTGCACGGGTGCTGCTACCCGGCCCTCCCCAAGCATCCCAGCCACCCAGCTCCCCACAATGACCCCTCCGCCAGTGCGCCTGCCCCTCTGCACCAAAAATACCCCATCGGGCTGCACATGGCCCTTGATGCTTTTCATCATTACTGAGGGCTCACTTCAGCCTGGGAGAGCCTGGGACACTGGGGGCTGCCCAAGAGCTATGCTGCAGCAGACTTGCAGTGCATGGTCTGGAGATCTGCTTTAAGGTTTAAAAGCATGAGAAAACCTATACCACTGCAGGTAAGATTAAGTCTAGAGACGGGAAATACTATGTTTTATCAAGAAGGTGATGGGGATCCCCGTGATCAGCACAGGCATCCACCTGGCTGACAGCAAGAGCTGCGTGATGGCCCAGATAAATGACCCAGCTCAATGCCATGTAATCAGTTTTTAATTACTCCTACATCTTTTATGTCAGCACATCTCAGACAGCATCAGCCTAACTTTGGCATTTTTCTTAGAATTTGGTTCTTTGAGCTGCTGTTTTTGTATCCCTATACATTTTTACATTATAAATTCACAACTTGCCCTGCAGATATGCAACCAACTAGAAAATAAGGTATCAAGACTAGTGAAATGAGTATGTGTGTGTGTTTCCAGGGAAGGAACAGAAAATGAATGTAGTTATTTGTTCTCGTGTACATTAATTTCACAGAAAAAGGCAACCAGTATGTTCTCCTTGGAGTGCATTGTTCTAACACAACATTCCCATCCCATCCTCCCATTAAGAGTTGGAAAGTCTCCTACTTGAGGTCTTTGATGTTTCTGAGAACCACATCAAAATCAAATTAGACATTTCTGATAATTCTGAAATTTCCACCCTAAACCAAAAACGAAAATCCCCATTATATAATATATGAAGAAATCAGTAAGCACAAGATGGAGGAGCTCTGCAGATCACAGCTATGTGTGTTGTCACAGAGGCCATGCTAAAGGCACAGCTGAGCCAACAGCATCTTGGCTAGAACAGCAGGTAGCTCCTGTGCTTCCTTCAAGTATTGCTAGTAATTGCATTTGGTAGAGCCAAAAAAAACCCCACTGTCATCTCATTGCTATAGGTTATATATACTGGCAATCATTGGCACTTGCTGTGAAAGTCACCATATATTTTTCTCTTACAAAAAAACCTGCACAAGCTACTTCTTTGTTCCAAATCCTATACAACTGTGAAATAAGAGTTAACTATAGAGTAAATTAACTTTGCTTTATTAGCATGAATCAGTTACCCAAAATGGATGACAAGAAACCTCCCTTAACACCATTATCAAACTATTAACTCATCTAACCACACACACATATACACAGAGAAACAGAGAGAGAAAGAATGAATTATAATAGATGGTAAAATTACATCAGGACCTAAGTGATTTAACATTTAACTACCTTCTGATTGATCTAATTGCAATGCCAGTGTTCATATCCACAAAAACTGCAGAATTCACAGGCAGGGATGCTGGTCAATGGCCCTTTGTTTCACTAAGGCTAGTTCTATCTTTACATAGTTACATGAAGCACACATTTAGTTGACTCTATCCATTCTTGAGATGATCCAGTAGTGAAAAGTTCTGCCCTTACTTATGGTTTTACACTACAGTGTGACATTTAAAAAAGAGTATGTCTCTTTCTGCCCCAGAAGTGGATATTTTTCTATACCTCTTCTATATTTTCTGATCATGGTGAAACACTGTTTGAAACACTCCGTGATCGGCGAGATCCACTTTCCCTGCTGACATACCAGCAGCACCATGTTCTCCTGGCACTAGCCAGCAGCATGAACTCCACGCCACTGGAGCAATGGATGCAACAATTCTTCTCTCCTTTGCACAGATGACTTGCAACTTGCAAATTGCTGGGTATGCAACTGTAAGGAGCTGCACATATGCCTCACTCCTCTTCAAAGCTGTGTGACAAGAGGCATTGCGGCTCCAGGCACTCTGTTATGTGTTGGCCAAAGCAGCATAAAACCAGTAATAACTTAAGCAAAACATTTAGATGTGTGCTTAGAGCTCATTGAGGACAATGAGATGTACATGCCCTTTAAGAACTGGGCTGATTTGAGATACTCTATGTTGTGCACACCAGTGGTCACAGGGAAATGGCAATTTTGGATGGCTGAACAGCCATTTCTTCCCTGAGAAATTCCTAGGCTGGCTTAAGCATACAACAAAAGATAACCCTTAATGTTTGAATCAGAAAGAGACACTGAAGATAGAATCAGCTTTCCTAAACTGAAGATAGAATCAGCTTTCCTAAATGCAACTTCATTTGACATGCAAATTGTTTGTGTATATTAAAAACTTCTGTGAAGCTAATTGAAGTGCTAAACCACTTTTACCAAAAATCATCATTTCTCCCTATGAAAGACTACTTAATTAATGAGGCTGGACGCTGTTTCTTTTTGGCTAAGTATGCACAAATGGAGTGGATGGCAAACTGCAGATGGACATACTGGTCCTTTTCATGCTGAATCTGGGGCAGCCATTCATTTGAGAAAGCCAGTATCAGAGAGGATTTGGCATTTATCTGGCTTTCCAAAAGTTGATGTCTTCTTTCAACCCATCTACTTCATTGACTATCAAAAGTTTTGAGACCCCAAAAGCCCCTACTTACCACTTCATGTTTAAGATTTCTAGGTCTACAGAGAGTAAGTTTAAAAAATGCCACAAGAGATTCCATTATGTGACTGGTGGGAATATAACATAGCACTATGAGTTTGGTGAGAAACTTGACTTTTCTGCACTATACATTGTGCAATGCTCACAGGTGCGTGTGACAATCCAAGGTGGCAGCCAAAAGGAAAATCTTCCCAGCGCCCCGAATGATTTACATGGTGCAGTGGGCTTCCTGGCTCACCAGCAACTTCCCAAACCTGAACGGAGCATATGCTTACGCTGTGCTTGGGTCTGAACAACAGAACATACACTGTCCACAGAGCCTGAGGAGCTGTGGTGCTACCACCACCTCCCCAGCAAAGCTCCTGCGAGCGGCACCAGCTGCCCCGCTCCCTGTTGCCGCAACAGGGAACACACATGAGGAACGTGGAGGAACAAACCAACAACGGCAACCTCAAATCTCATCACAGGTCAGCCAAAAACTTCCTGTAGTGTAGGCTGACTGCCAATACTCAGCTGATGTCCTGAAACATGGACTTTACAGCTACTACATTCCACTTCATACAACCGAAACCACAACCTCACTTCTGTAATTGTAATGACAGTACTAGGAATGGATCTGCCTTGCTTCTTAGGATTATGTACTACCTAAAACCACACAAACCAATAAATTCTGAAGTGTACTTAGTCCTTACAAATTCATCAGTGAGGTTTTCCCCGTGAAGTCTTTGCTTCTCTGCTGCACTCTGTGACTAAATTAAGCCACGTATATATACACACACAGACACACTGAAACAGATACGGTTAAAGAGAAAAAAGTTTAGCCACTGACTCAAGTCTACTCTTAAACAATGTCACCTGCTTCCGACACGGATTTTGTGTTCTGAGGGTAGCTCTGACAAAGACCTGAGAGTAACTGGGGTAGTATTATAACTTTCAGATAATTCCTATCAGTAACCTGCCTGCGTTTGAAAAAATCGTTGTTATGCTTCCATTCATGTTACAGGTTATAAATAATTTTTTTTTCTTAATAAGCCAACAAATGAAAAACAAAATAATTTTTTTTTTTTTTGAAACTAAGCAGTTTTAGCAAAGAAATACTGAACACACACCACTGATGTTCCACACAACAAAAATACCTACATTTTGACCTACTACCACTGTTACCACTTGGTGTTTAAAAGGACACATCTTAACATGAGTGAGAGAAGAAAAACTGCAAGTTACGAGAACCCCCTTTCCCAGTCCTATAGGCACTTCATCAGATTGTATCTGCTCCGTCTAGATTTGCAAGGCAAATCTAGGGTTGCTCTTCTTGAGACCAGAATAAAACTCCCATAGACTTCAATGATGCAGGATCAAGCCCATTCCCTTCATAACAGGTTCTCTCAAGCAATTTTATCCTAATTTTCTACCCTGTGGCTGAATTCTGATGTTCGCAGAGGCAAGCTCTTTTTAAGTAGGAAAGCAAGAAACAAAATGCAGATCCCAGAAGCAATCAGCGGTGAGCAGAGATATTTTACCTGCTGGGTTGGGGGGTTTACTTTATCAGGTGTGGAAGGGGGGAACTGACACAGCAAACAGAGTCAAAATATACTGCTGTTATGGTATCCTTTCCATTACTACTGAAATTAATGTTGTTGGTTTTTTTTTTCCCCAGGCATATTCTGTTTCCTGTATTTCTATGGCAAAAAAAAAACCAACCGAACATACTGTCTCAAATGTGCCCCATCAAGTTTCTCCAGTAAAGCTACAAAATTAATGTAAAGTTCTGGGTGCTGCAGGTATCTTGCTTGACCCTCCCCACCCCCACCCTGCACATACTCATCCCCATCGCATTATTACCTTGTAATCAAAGCAAAACAACAGCCATGCCTTATGCCTTAATAAATTACAGGAATACTATGGTCCAAAACTTTACATAGCTGGTTTTCCTCAATCTATGCCATAAACAGCTGAACAAGAGAAAAGATCTTTCTCCAGAAAGCAGCCCATCACTACAATACAGGTCTTTCCCCCCTGCACACTCAGCTCTAACTGCTGACTTTTTCCCTGGTCTGTGAACAATCACCCCTTTAACTTTCAAACAGAGTGTGATTTATTAAAGCAGACTGCTTGGCAGCAGAGCTCTCCTGGCGTTCAAAAATATGATTAGACCAGTAAATTTAGTCATTTTTTCATAAACTTGATTCTGCGTGCGTTTACCCTCTTTAAAAGAAAATACAAGCCCAGAAACATTTCCAGCTCAGCTTGCTCAGCCAAACTCCAGGCACTTTCTTTTCTTTTTCTACAAGTCCAGTGGAGCTCCTAGTATGCAAGACGAAAATTATTAGAAAACCTGCATGAATTAAACCCCTTACCTTTTAAGTCTTTTTCACCCTTCAGCGTTCGCCCATTGTGAAAAACTGAATCTTTAGCGGTTGCAGCTATGCACACACACACAGACACACACAGAGCAGGGCTTGCTTCAGCTCACTGGTATTTCAAGTCTTTCATGTGATATCTTTGGCTGCACTTGGTTAATTCATTCCTCCTGCTACTCAAAGGAAGTAAAGCCTAGCGAGGGCTGGCTCTACAGCAATTGCTGTAGATATTCCTGACTAACAGGACACAAGGGCTAATCTCACCTTATAGGCATCAAGAATGTAAATATATTTCACAGCCAACAAATTCCTAAACCTTAAGAGATAAAAAGCACAAAATGCCCTAAGACACAGTTTAGCAAGGGAGTTGAGAGACGTTAAAGTTTTTGCTAGAGAACAACACTCTGTAGGGCAGCGATGCTTTTGGAGCTCTAAGGATGCCTATTTATCATGGACTGTGCATATCCCCTTGGAGTAGTTACCATGAGAACACAGCAAACAGGATTTGAATGTAAATTGCCATCTAGAGATGTGGGGGGATTCTTTTTGTTGTTGTAGTTAAAGAAGAAAACTTCCAAAGCTCGATGAAGTACACACTTTTTCTGTGCATACATTTGCATGACAATGCTCGCAATTCAAATACTTGGTAGAGTGCACAAGGAAGAAAAGCCAAGTTCTTTGCTCAGTATTTATAAAAAGCAACTACTTCAGACCTGGGATCAGTAGTCGCAGTTCCACAAATGCCCATCCATGTCACACAATCACATGAAGAAATTCATAAACCACAAAAACTCCATCAGCTGGCACAAAATGCAGAATTACTGCAGTGCTTGAAGTCAGCTGGAGGCAGTAAGCCCCTCTGCTGCTGACAGATCAATTGCTGCAGCAGTCAAAATCATTCTCACTTCTAAATACTACACTAGACTACACATCAAGTGTTGCCCTTTAGAAATACCCCACCCCCAGGCATTTTATTTTTGCCCTGAATTGTTCTGGTACTTCGCTGCTTGGGTGACCTCCTCCCAGTTTCCTCCTCGAAGCAGTGTTTGCCCCCCTTGCGTCCCCCCACCCTGCTCACAAGAGCACACTGGCACAGCCACTATCCGAGATCTGAAAGTGACTCCTACCACTTACAGACAGAGTCCCACTAAATGCTCTTTCCGAGAAACTTGGCAACTCTGCACGTACGTGCTGCAAAACATGCAAAAATCTGTCTGCCCGCACTGCCTGGAGTTTGATGCAATCTGCACAGCACAGCGTCTGCTCCCTCCCCAGCAGCACCCCATCTCAGCTCTCCGTCCCCCAGCCTTGAATACCTCAGTTTTAAACTCCTCATACAATGGTCACTGAAAGACAAACGCTAATACACTTAGCAAAAGGATGCCTAGTCAGCCCTGCTTGGTAAACAACAAACCTTGATGAAGAAGAACATGCCTGTCTGGGTGATTGCCTGGAGAGTGGAATGACCTACATCAGCCCAGCAAGCAGCGACGCTCTGAGATGGGGACAACGGGACAACCCCCTGGCTCCCAGGCAGCATAACCAGCACGCTGCGCTGCTGGAGTGATGGGAGCAATCTTTTGGAGGCAACACGGAAGACAGGCACTGCCTGCGCAGCACGAAACTCCTTGCAGTAATCATCTTGTTCTTTCAGCCAGGGATTCAGATTTACACGTAACATTACTGCCGGCACTTTGCGAGCAGGAGCGATTGCCTTCCTTGTACCCGCCCTTCCTTATCACTTTTACCTAAGGAGTCTTCTAGCGCCTGACCTAATTACTCAAGTGGTGTGCCAGAAAATGATGCAGCTGGGACATACTCCACAAGTCTTGATTTGAAGCTATGTAATTCTGCAAAACCCAAGGCGACAAGATCCAGGTAGCTGAATTAAGCAGTGTTGGCCAGGCACAATGCCACACCTTACGACTGCGCCTTCCTGATTACGAACAATAAAGCCTTATGAACTAGTTAAAGGTCTTAGGATAAATAGTTTGTATCAGGCCCTGTGCACTTGTTGGCCTGCGAGATCAGCCCACCATGCTATGGTTTTGGGAAATGGTTGCTCTTCTCCCAAAGGATGAGCCTGAACAGCAACTCCCTGAGTCCGAGCAAGCCCAATCTGTGCCCGGAGCCTGTGGCTCTGCTTCCTCCAGAAGAAATGACAGCAGTACTTGGCAGCCAGAAAGCCTTCTTTAAACAAGTATTTATTGAGAACAACTGAGATTAAAGAGAGATTTTTTTAAATAGGCAACAAGGATCTCTAGTTCATCAGCTGCTTTTACAGATGCAAATGAATACTACTAGACCTTAACTTTCTGCAGACAGCACTGCACATACCCAGCAGCTGTACCTGGGCCATATAATCTATTCCCTTTACTAAGTGTGACAGAGTAGCTATTAACGTGATGATCAGGCTTTCTATTCCCTTTTTCTTATGGATTGCATGTCAAATTTACCCTGTGATCTGCTAGCTCCCAGTACCAGGGAACATTGCAGCTTCACTGCAGAAGGGCTACCCCAGGGCTCTGCAAGTAAGTGAATAACCCATAAAGAGGCCTCCACCTAGGGCCTAACACTTTTTAGCTTTTAACTGTTGGGCTCAGCACTTTAAAAACCCACAAAGGCACCTACTCCCCAGTAAGGAGACCTGGAGTCTGATGAGTGACTGAGGTTGGTGTATAAAGCACATACTTGGTATGCAACTGCAGTAGGATGTGCACAGAAGTTTGAAGCTGGACCACTTATTGAGGATAATTTTTTAAAAGAACTTTTATATGCAAAGTTTTATGCAGATGCTTTGCAAGCCTGTGCTGAAGGTAAAACTGAATATGCTTGAAGCTCAGAGTCTTCCTCCCTGCATCTTTCAAGGTTTAATGTCAGTGCTGTTCTCAATGCAGCAGCATCAGACTCACACTGCCATTATCTGTATTTCTGCAAAAAAGCCCCAATCTCTCTACAAGGCAAACTCAGTAATTCATACAGTCAAGTCTCAATAAGACAATATTGCAATTCCAGCTTGACAACCAGTTCACATACTGCGTTCACTGAACTTGTACCTGCTCCACACCCTGCAGACAATCATCCTTGCATATGAGGCCTGTTCTGTCATTGTTCCTTTATACTGCACTCCTGAGCTGTACTTCTACCTGGTGTTTAGGTTGGCATCACGCTATACTTATGTTTATAATGATTCAGAGCTATTTTAGGAGCACAAGTTTAATTCAGACGCCAAGTGAAATAGGTTTGCATCTTATTTCCTATTAGGGGACATATTGCTTGCTATTCCAGGGCATCTCATGGCTACTAATGACCTAGGCATCAAAGTACAGTGCAAGTGCCAATGGTCATACCTTGATGCCTTTAAATGGCTCTGTCCCTAGAAGCGATGTTAGCAATACTACTGCCATGATAGTAATTTTCCTGGAGAGAATATGGAGCAAGATAGGACTCCTAACCAGCAGTAAGCCTCACAGAATTTATTACAGACCTTTTTCTACCAGTCTTCCTTTGAATTGCAGTTATTACTAGTTTCACTTTTTCTATTGCTCTCCGTAGCTCCGACCCTGCATTAGGTTTACAATGCAGGTTTAATTTCATCTCATTTCTTTACCTTACCTAATTAAATTTGAAGATTAAAAAAATTAATATAAAAAACCTTCAGAGAAACAGAATTGCCCCTTCAGAGCTCACAAGCTTCAGAGAAGGCAACTTTCATCTTGCCAGTGGCAAGCCCATCACTGCAACAGAGGAATGAGACAGAGAGTAAAGGGGCAGACAGGGAGGTGAGTAGACAACCTGCAAGCCGCTTCAGGTGGGACACACACCAACACAGGATTCCTAAAAAACAAACCAAACCCCGCACAAAGTGAAATTGTTGTCTACATCAAGTATTTCATGCCAATTCTAATGAAGCCAGAAATTTGCTTATCAGGACCAAACTGGACTTAGATCTGTAAAAATGAGAAGTTGTTGCACCTATTTATGTGCATGAGAGATCGGCCGTGTCTGAACCTGCTGAAGTCTCAAGAACAGGGAATTACAGAAGCAAGCTGCAATTATTAAGGTTTTAAGAGACCAGCACTGATGAGGAGGTGCAGATGCTGGAGGTGGCGGCCACTTGCAATGATTATGTCAATATTATGCCAGTATATTTTCTGAAGAAAAATCCTAAATGAAGAAGGAAACTTTAGAAAGCACTTGAACCAGTCTGTCTGAAGCTGGCTTCTTCTGGCCGACAGGAAGATTTCTGTCTCTGGAAGATCCTGCATAGGAAGCTCAGATCTTAAATTTACCCTGAACTGTCTCCTGAGTGGCACCAAGGCTTAGCAACTTTATTAATAGCAGCAAGCTGGAAGAAACATTCAGCTGAGTATTGTAGCAATGATTGTAGCTTGTTTTAAAAAGGCAGTCCTTTTTGTTTGTTGGTTTTTTGAGTGTGTGATGGTTCTGTTTGCGTCTTTTTAATTTAAGGTACTCTAAAAAGGATAGATAGAGACCAGAAAAGCAAAGTTGCATGGAGGAATCATTATTGAATAGAACAGGAGGCAGAAATAGAAACATGAGACCAAGAAACAGAGAAAGATGTGTTGAAGTCCAAAAGGATGAAATGATACATAGTTCTGCAAGGCCCACTGAAGATAAGGGGAGCTGAGGAGAAAGACCCTTTATCAGCAGAAAATACTCATTAAGCATACCAAGTGGAAAAGCTTCCACATTATGGCTAGTTCAGAACAGACCAGAAACTGTGAAAACAGATACGCTGATTGTTCGGGGGTCTCTCAAAGATTAATGGCTCCTCTGTTCTTCTGTCCGAGGCCTGCTCACTGAAATGTCTTGTGACAAAAGGTCACGTATTCTACGTGCACTCTTTAGGAATCTGCACTAATGAGTGTAGATTCTGCTTTGATATGTAAATGTTCAGCAGTTTACTGCATATGCTGAATTGGTTTTGCTCGCTACTGTAACATATTTAAAAATTAAACTTTTGATAAAAAAATAATTACTGTAAATTATCACATCTCTTATCCAACATGAATACACTTTCATGTCTAGAAGAGCAGAGGAAGTACTGTCTGCTGCACGTTCTGCTTTTCAAAGGCTTGAATTTGTCTTCCACCTGCTCAATCTCATTCACCTACAGAATTCGAACATACTTCCAGAGTAAAGCATCTCTTGAACAGCACCAGCTCGCTCCCTCCAGAGTTACAGAGGATGCTCACCCATAGGTGTCACCTATTTGTACCCAACCCAGAGAGCAACCAACAGCTTGAGTGGCTTTGCTCTGGATAACACAATTCCAGCTTTCTCCTTGCCCAGTCTCTCTGGTTCAGTTCTCCTTTAATTCTGCATATTTCAAAAAAGCAATTAAAACACCCCTTTCTTTCACATCATTTGTTATTTGGCAAGCACCGTTTAAGTACTTTTTGAAGAGTGACATTTTGTCATTCCATATTCACCATCACTGCAGAGTAAAAACTATGGACAGAAAACACAGAAGAAAGTGCTCAGTGAAGATTTTTACTTTCTTTCAATTCAGTTTCTCTGTTTCAGTGGCTCATCTGCATGTTTCAAGCAGTTACGTTTCTCGCCAACCCTGCACAGTGAGTCACGTACACAGTAATCCCTGGTAGTCCATGCACAGCTAACGTGTCTCTGAGCCATGCAGGTTCAGAGCTATGCAAACTGACTCACCTTATTTCCCTTTGTCTAACTGAAAAGAAGCAACAAGTTGTATGACAGGATAAACTATGAAATGTTTAATGTGATGTGCATCCACAGAATCAAGTTGAGCTATAGAAGAGGCAAATCCCATTCGCGGGCCTGCTTCTGTACCCACATCATTGCAGAAGAAGCAACACCAACAACATCGTAAGATTGGCACTAAAAATCGCTGAAAATCTGTGAGACATAGTATGGCGCAGAGAGTGCACAGCAGACAAAACTTAAAACAGTGAATCCCCAAAAGTACATTTTGATAACACTTCCCTGGGTGAGAATGCCATCAACAAGTCCTATATACGGCTTTCCTTCTCATTTTCCATCAAATCGTCTACTGAATCAGCTACAGTAGGTAAACTGTGCGACCCTTTACTCTTGTTCTTCAAATAGAATTTCTTATTTGGTAAAGCCATTGAACCAAGTTACATTTGCAATCAAATTAAAGCAAATGGAAAACAAGGACAACCATTTTTGTGTAAGATTTCAGTGACATTTTTCACGTACTTTGAAAGGGATTGTCTACAGGAATTTCCCAATCTGTTCCTGCATGCAGTCCTGCAATTAGACGTGGTTGCCTGAGACTAAGGCTGTCTCAAGCTCCTTCTGCTTGCACAGCTGCTCATTCTGTGAGAACTTTGTTTTAATGGTAGTAAAATATATGCGCAGATACAGTAGCATATGCCAAATTTGTCAGGGATGGAGCATTCTAGTGGGAAAAGACTGGTAGAGCAACAAGGAACACGGGAGTGGGAACTCAAGTGTTTTCCTTGCTATGAGAATACAAGTGCCCGGTTCTTGCATCAGCCATGGCAAATCCTTGTGACTTTGGTACTGTGATGAGCCTTACTCAGATGCAAAAGGACAAATAAGGAGAATGTGTGAGTTACTGAAATTCCTCTTATACATCATGTCAGTAGGTGGGCTTTATAAGGGTCATGGGGCTTCCAGGGAGAAATGGGGCCAGGAAGAAAACAAGCTTTTTAAAGCTGCGCTCCCTCAGAGATCAGGGGCTTTGCTACACACACAGGCTCATAGACCCCAGCTGCTGACCAAGGCACTGTCATCCATGTGGGTTTGACTACCTGATGGCTGCGCACCTCAGAGCACCAAACACCTCGGGAGGCAGAAAGCAGGTCTTATTCGCTTCCAGGCTGTTCCCTCTTGCTAAGGTGTCCATAATCTGCATGTTATTTGACACATCACAAGCAACAGTGCAAAAGCAGTGTTAACAGCAACTGAAAACATGTGAAGTCAAAGATGAACTGTCCGGATAATGCAAAAACCTGCAATGAAATCTGCCAGGTTTGATGTGCTAGTGTTTTAACCAGACATCCCAGAAAGATGTAACATGTAAAACTGGATTTATAGAAAAGTCCCCTATTTCTAAGTTGCCATGTGAAAAACATAAACCAGATCCATTAGCACCTCTGCCTGTGGCACTTTTGACATAAGCAGTCCTGAATAACGGTCTATAAAGCCAAAACCAGATGCACAAAACCCCAGCATATCAGGACTAGGCTAACAACATTAACTTCAGTGATTACCATTACCACTTAGTTTATAGAGAGCCCTCCAACATATGCAAGCGTTGACATTGCCTTTCATTATCTGTGACTCAAAAGACAAAACGATATAGTAAGCCTTAGTTTCTGTGCCTGCTTTAAAAACATAATCCTGTAACAGGACAAAGCAGCCAGTATGAAGACATCTAGAATTGTACATTAATTGAAAGACAAAGAGTCTGATGACACAGAGCCAGTCATTCACATCAGTTTTGCTACACACACCACCATTCGCTGCCTCTAGTGATTTAAAACAAACTTTGCAGTTTTGACATTTTCTTCCTAAAAAGGCTCTCACAGAGTTGTCAAATGTACAGTGCAGCCTTCTACCTTCCTTTCATAGTCATCTTTAGAGCCAGTAATTTATCAGAGTTGCGAGCAATGACTATTAAAAGGGCGCTGAAAGACAGGGGTCACGTGCAAGAAAAATCAAATCCTTTCCCAGTGCCTTCACCTTGCAGAGCTTTTTACAAAGTCAGTGAATGATACCCTTTGGTTCACACAGTGATAAATAACCAGATAGACAGTGAAAGATTAGAGCTGAGATGCATAAAAAAGATGGGTGCAATTTTAAATCTTACCTTCTGCACGTTGGGTTTGATGCACCGAACAAAGAAAGGATTTGAAGAACTCAGCGTCGCCATTAAAGAATGAAGAGATTCCTAAAACACAGGTAGAAAGAAGACAGCACTTCACAAACTGACTTTTTTATACAAGCAACATAGCCCGGCAAAAGCTCTTGCCGCTTAGCATTGCAGACAACAACTAACTGCAACACCTAGTGGTATACACCAGAAATTACTGTACCACGTAAGTTCTTGCTTGTGAACACACAGAATCAACACATGCATGCTTGTTTCTTCCACTGCCCTTCTGATCAAAACTATTGTCACCGTTCTACAGTGAACAAGTTTTACACATTGATATGAAAAAAACTGTTCATAAGGAACCACCAAATTAGAAAGTTGCTGTTTCAGGGGTCTTCTGAATGACTGCTTAAGTCTTGGGATCCACATTCCCAAACTGCTAAACTCAAGCAAGTCAAAAGGAAAGGTAAGAGGTCTAAGACAAAACTGAAATACCCACAAAACCAGATTCTGTCTTTTCATTTCAACCACCCTGTACCCACTCATTTTCCATTGCCATCAGCAGCATTTTGTGCACAGGGAGTTCTCTCCTGTGTGGTCTCAACCTTTCTTGCTAAAAGGACACTCTGATAATAAACGTAAGTCAACAAGGAGATAGAAAAAATATTAAAAAATTCTGAAAAAAAGAGTTACTTTAGAATATAGAAGACATTGTTTTATCAACACTAGATATGAAAATGCCACCCTCCTGAAACTAACAAAAATTGAGTAAAGCATAAAGCAGTAAAGAAAACACATCTTACTGAAAGACAATGCTAACAGCATTAAGCACACCATTTCACAGTTATTTCAGGTGATAGTTAATTGCGTCTAACAATAAAAGAGAGATTATATGATCCAGCTAAAAAAACCCCAACATATTAGAAAACATTCCTAGTTTTAGAACTCTGAATGACCCAATACATATTAGACTATCAGTTGTCTGAACCTCAGCCTGGAGATAAAAATCACAAAAATCCCTCAGTCCTTTTATGATTATTACTTTAATTACACATCCACCCCTTTCCTGCCTGAGCCATGATTCCATATCTTATTACAACTTGCCTCATTCTGTATCATTAAGTATGATAAACCATTTTAAACTGAAGTCTTGCATTTACTTTGCACAGATACAAATGACTGTAGAAGAGGAGAGCCCAGGCTCTGAAGAGCCCGGAAAGCTTCATGTCTCAAAGGTGGCCCTGTGTGTCAGGCAGTGGAGAGAATACAGAGCAGGCTGCCAAGGACACAGAAAATTCACTTGTAAGAAGAGCAACACTGTGCGTCCTACCATACGCTTTGGAGCCAAACTGCCAATGGCAGTCTGTTACAAATTCTTGCTTTAATCTGCAAACCAAGAGCTTTCTTGATGATTAAGCATGAAGTGATAAAGGCAACAGCCAGAGTTTTGGCTGTGCACTGAGCAAAGGGAGCAAATGGCAAAGTGACTGGGAACGTAAATGATAGTTCTCGGTATGTTTGCCTTTGCCAGTCTACAGACCAAGAGTCAAGGGCAGCAAACATTAAACAGCTGGAAGATAGAAAGACAAATGTTTTTGTGTAAAGACAGGTATTTAGAGCTTCAAAAGGTAAAGGCTTCATTTGTATCAAACCTGTGTGAACATTACATCATCTATGGACAACTAAGCCAATTCTCTCAAGCCAGACTACTACTTAGGGAGATTGGAAAAAATGGTCAGTCTAAACAAAAATGATTTAACCTACTATTTTCACATTCATCTGTGGTACAGACAGACATTCTGCACAGTGCCTCTAAATCATTGCCAGGTGACAAGCTAATCTGAAGTTCACCCTGCTTTAAGCAACAGGCTGAAACAGATGGTATCTAACCTCAGCTATTCTGCGTGCGCTCCCAGGCCCGCATGAGGCAGGCTGTCAAATGAAAAGAAGAGTTAACTAACCTATCATGAGAATAAAACCATGAAGGCAAAGTTCTTATCTTCAGCTGAAATGAGATAGACTAATCCCTGGAAGGCTTTAAAACATGGAAAAAACACCCAACCTAATTCTTTGGGGACGGGATGATGTGAAGGTCAACCTCTTGTAAAGCAGCCCAGCTGGCTAATGGTCAGTTACTGCAGCTTTAGGTAAAAGCCAACGTTTTGATTTCATGTTTTATCATGCTTTATATTGCCCAGGGGCCCTGATGGAGAAGAGAAGGAATGTACATTATGTTCTATCTTGCAAAGTGGGTGCAAATAAATGGTCAATTTTTATACAGTAACATCTTGAAGGTCTACTTTGCACAGGCACAAGTGATTAAGTGGGAACATTACCTTCGGCATCCCAGAGAGCTAGCAAATAATATCACCTCACCACAAGAAGCAGGTATTGTCTGTGCCAAGTGATGGTAGCACAAAGCAAGGGAATATAATGTTAGTGTTTTTTAATAAAAGACACTATGTGTGCCCGAGCATACACTCCTTGCTCTTCTGTCTAACACTTAGCAATAGTCTACTAGGATAAAATCTGCCCTCAAGGAGTTTGAGTCTGCTCCCTTTTTTTTTTTTTTTAGGTGAATGAAGAGTGCAAATACGTATTAATTCAAACCAAATGAAAGACAACTAATCCAGACTTGTACTCACGCAATTTAGAAAAGGTTTAGTGCCCATCTCTCTCTTTTACATAATTTGCAGATAAATTTTATGCTAGATTTCAATTTAGTGCCATTTTTGATGGGAGGGCTATAAAGCCTCATTAAAAGGTGTTTAATAAAAATGCTTTCCAAACTAAGTTAAAAAGCAAGGCAACACCTTAATGAGGCATTTATTCAGTACTTAATTTTCTTAGCATATAGGCATTGCTGTAAGGCTTTGTGGGATTCTGTGGTTGGTTTTAGATTAGAAAGAAAAACCAGGACAGGAGAGACCAGCTTCATAGATGAGCTTTAAAATAAGAACAAATAAGCAAGTGGAAAACAATAGGAACAGGAGTTCTGTATGGATGGTGCGATGCGAAGGTTAGTGTCTGCTTGAAGCTAGCTAGTACGGACAATTAGTTGATTAGTAAGTGCAGTTTCACAGAAGAGACTGCAATGTTTTGTTGCTGAAGTTCTGCTTGTTTTAATCTGCAGCTGTTCTTTATTTTACGAGGTTTATCAATCACCGATTAGAGCAGAGATGACACATTAACTAACCTTGAACTGCAGACTGACAGTGGGTTTTCGGTGCTTGCTTCCACATTTAAGAGTGTCTTGATTGTTGCGACTTGAAACATGTTCAAACAGATCATAGATGAAATCAAGACTGAAATGGGAAAGAAAAATATTATCTCTAAAATGTATCTTAACAGACTACGAGGTTTACCACTATAAAATGCAAAGAAAGTATTGTCCCTTAGGAAGCAGCCCTTACATCAAAAAAAAAATGATTATTGATTTTGTCCATAATCTTTAATAAGCAATAGGTTTTGCCTTTGCAGAATTTATGCAGGGAAGAAAAACAAAACAAAACAAAGCAAAGTAAAACAAAACAAAACAAGGAGGTTCTTTCTTCTGAACTCCCAAGACATCATTAGGGAAATGAAAAGTGAAGTGCTGAAGTCCTTACTGCATTTTACTCCACTCACTCAACCAAAACTCCAGCTGACTGTAATCAGAATTTTACCTTAACAAAGAGTAAACACACCACCTCCAGCTTGCTTGCAGCCATGACACAAATAACCACCCACATGAGCCTCACTTTCAGATACCAGCTGTGTATGCTGTTTTCTACTCTATCAGCCACGAATCCTCCTCTTACCATTTCTACAAAAAACCCAGAACTTTAAGCTTGAGCTCCAGACAGATATTGGTGCAAGAGCAAAACCAGGCCCAGCAGCTTTAACTCATTTATTACTTCTACCTACATACTTCAGTTGATAGATGTTTTGTCAGGTATGTCATGAAACCAGAATAAACAACTTAGAGAGGGAAACGCTTATCAACAGTTTCCCCTGCACAGAAGGACTTAAGGGATTTACAAACAAGCATCTCATGCAGCAAGGCAAGATGACTGGATGGGATGGGGCAGCAGCTGAGACAGCAACACTGGGGCTCAGCTCCCTCCTCTTCTGTCACCCCTTTGTGTGTCCTGTAGTCTCAATCATATGCCCCCAAAAAAGGGGATGTGGTACCGCTCTGGCTCACAGGGTGCTACTGTAAGGCCCCTGAGACCTTACACAGCAGAATGACAGGAGGCATGCAGGTACCAGAGACATCCAACCTCAGACTTTCAGTAACATATATCTTCACAGAAATTCTCCCTTTGAAGCAATTACTATATGGCAATTTGCACTGTGGTAGGTCCCTGACACTAAGCTTCCAACCAAATTAGGAACTGCCAGAAACACAAGCAAATCAGGCTGTATGTGAAGCAAAAACCTATGCATCCACACTGCCTCTGAGGCACCCTGAAACAGTTAAAAACCATCACCAGCTTTCAGCATCCTCACTCACCACCGAGTAGCAAGTGAGCTCTCTAGCTACCCCCTGGACTGAACAGGGACGAGGTACTATACAATGTGGGGAAATCCGACTTTGTGAGAACCGATTACAGTCAGATCTGCTTACAGGCACCTCTGATATTCCTTCTGTGCTCATTTCAAACCTGTCAAGGTCTGATCCTATGCAACATCTAACACATTCAAAAACCCTGGCAGAATTTGATGATACAACACCCCTTAACATCATGTTCTAAACAAAAGTCGCAGAAACTCACCTGCTTTCACGTAACAAGTTCAGAAGATCGTCTCTGAAAGTATCTCTGTTCTTCTCCAAGATCCCCCTGACATCATACTGGACCTAGCAGGAAATAGAGCTGATTCAAACAACAAGCCAAGTAGTCAGGCACCTCTCACAGGAGTGGTACTGTAAAAAGTGCTGAGGGAACAGAGTGCTTTAGCTAATTTTAAGCAGCCTCAGGGCAAAATTAAGCTAATGAAAACTCTGTTTGGAATAAATTCAGCAAATAAATAAAAGAAAATTACCTCCCCGGCGTAGTGCTTCACTCCAAAGTTGTGAACAGCAACTCTTGGTTTTACATAAAAAGGATTGTTCTAATCGGATGGGAAAGAAAAGAGAAAAAAATTTTTTTGGGGTGGAGGGTGCATCAGGGAGTGGAATGATACAAAGGGCCACATTATCCTCTTGACCCAGACCTAAACAAACCATTGTCTTCCAGTGAACTCCCCAGAAGATTAGCGCTCCAAAAGCAAACAACCAATTTGTGACGATAATAGGATTTGTTAGTCTGGGCTGCTTCAAATGCATTAATAACAGATTTATAGTATCTAAAAAGGCATTATACTAAACCCGATCCCATCTGGCAGGACCGTCTATTAAAGGCACTTTGAAATAAAAAGACACTGTCTTAAACTGGCAGATACACTTGTATCCCAGAAATACTCGAAAACAATTCTAGGATCACAAATAAAGGTAGCAGTAATTTGGACAGACGCAATACCAACCTTTCCATAAATGACATCAAGGTGAATACTTCATTAAATCTAGGGAAAGTGAAGATCTAAGCAATCTGAGTTACTGCAGGTTGTCAGAGCTCTAAGAGTAGAATTTGGCTTATTCACCAATATCGAATCCTTTAACTGGACAGTAACAAGGGTATGTTCTTCCAGGTAACCGACTCAGTCTTGACAGTAAATGATATGGATTGCCACGGAAGTAGGATCACATCCGAACCAGCCTCTACAACTATGTATCTGTATATGTGAACCATGAATTTCTACAGAAGCAAAGAGACCCTCCATAATTTGCACAGAAAACATGAGCAAAACACCACATACTGCATGCTGGGTATTCAACTTCTCCAGCAATGTGGCATCAGTAGCTTGAGGAAAATGGCTCTCTTCATTGATGAGCGCCAGCAGCCCCAGTTTCTAGAACAGCAAGAAAAAGCAGAAGATGAATTAGTACACAGATGGACACAGATGTTGTCCCCAGTTTGGAAAAATCACACTGTCCTTGAAGTTGTTGTGTGCAAAGAGTTGCAAAACCACCCATACATGACTAAAACCCCAGTCTCTCAGACTGCAGGCAGGTTTTGGGTGCATATAGTGACATTGCCCCAGAATATACACCCAGCCTCCAAGATCTCCAATGATCAGAAGTCCCTTAAATCTGAGGAGTTTCTGTAAACAGCTTTTCAATAATTTTTCTTCCGTAGAACTACTTAGTTGCTGAACGCATGCAACCTTGCAGCACTCACAGCGCCCAGGAGCACAGCAAAAGATACACAATTTAACTACTCACTCCGTGAAACACAACTTCCCTGTGCTTTTGCATAGGCCTCTGTGTAATTTCCTTTGATGTTCCCTACTTCTCATACTAGAAGAGGTGGTAAACAGAGCAAGCTACCCTGCAATTAATGTGTCCAGCAAGCTTCAGGCTCATACAGCCCCTCAGAAAAACACAGTTCTCCAGGTGCACACTTTAATAAGCCGCTTCCCATCAGCCCAGAGCAGCTCCCGATAAACCACACTGTCCTGACTGCAGTCACGTCCTGGCAGCTGGATCCCCTTCCCACTGCCATCAGTTTCTGTGGTCGTTTAAACTCACACAGCCACACGCTCCACTACAGAGATAAACTCATGCAGCCCACTTGTACTGCTGGCAGAAGTGAACATGGATGAAACGATAACACGACTTTGGCTTTGTCACCCAGCTGGAGTTAGAATTTATAGCAGTGAACTCAGACCTCATCTGCTACTCACTGCTCATGTTCCTACCAATAACTCTGCAGAAACTTCATGCTTTTTTATATGTTCCTTTACTACCTATCAGAATACAAACAAAATTCTGGATGAAGCCAAACTGGCAGGCAACAAATGAAGATTACCTGCAGCCCATGAAAAGCCATTATGGGAGCGAGACACTGCCATTCTTTCTGCCCCCTCTTTCTATTCTTTTTAATCATCTCCAAATATTGCTTTTGTATATAAACATACACTGTTAAAAGTTACTACAAGAAAAGATACACATATTGAGTTTACAATATTATCTATAACATTGCCATGCATGAAAACGATCTGATTAAAAGTTCACTATCTAAATACGCAAGATCCACCATTCTCTTCACTTGCTCTTTGTGCTGGCAAGTGTTTTAAAGTCATATTGACACAGAACAAAACCTAGAAATAGGTACTTGCATCAAATTCTTTATTACCTTTTCAATAAGATCCAAGCACTCTCCATTGTCTGTCCAGTCAATATCCTCCCAAATTAGTCCTTCCCTAAGGAAAGTAAGAAGGGCCTTTTTATTGAGAACTATGACAAAATTATTTTAAATATGGAAATAGGAGGAGCTGATGTATTTGTCTGGGACATTACAGCAAAATCAGCTTGCTTTTAGAAAAACACACAGCTCCAGACAGAGATTTTCAAAGGAAGGAAGCTAAGGTAGCTGGGAACCCAGATTTCAGGTGGATACTGACATTTTCAAAATTCTTCATTGTCTTACCTGCTGTATTCCAGTTGCTCCAAGGAAAAGATGTGCTTGTTGAAATACTCCTGAAGCTTTTCATTTGCATAGTTAATATTGAACTGCTCAAAACGGTTTACCTAAAGACACAAGAAATTTTCAAAAATACATACGCTCCAAGTATTTTACATTGCAAACAAGTAACTGGTTGAAGTCATAACATGTTTAAAGATCAAGTTGACAAAGATATGTAGAAAAATTAACAAACTTTTGAGACCTACCTCAAAGTTTTCAAATCCAAAGATGTCCAAAATTCCAATGGACTTGAAGTCTTCCTTGCTCCTGATTCTGCTGTTGATTTTCTTAATGACCCAAGCAAAACACTGAGAATAAAGTGCCATAGCCATAGAATCTCTGCTGTCTACTGCCTGCATTAAAGAAGGAATACACAATGCATCAATCAGCCCTGTAACTGAGAACTTACCAGGCTCTGCTGGTCAGCATCCTTTGCAATGTATACTGCAAGCAGGCTTGCACCCCTATGTACCTTGACAGCAATTGTATTAGCAGTTACTGATCGTCACAATTTTAACGGTGTAAGTTATAACAGCTGTACATCTATGTGGCTTTATAATTATATTTAAAGGCTAAAGTGTTCAAAAATTAGGAAATAATAAACTTAAAGTGTAGAGGGAAGAAAGAAAAGGGTAGGAAGTAACACCTTAAGTAAAATGTAAGCATAATGTCACATATACCTATTTCTAATCCCCTTTTGGTAAATAATAACATTATTTCTGCTGAAAGTTTTCAAAAACACCCACCTGACACAAATGTCTGTAATGAAAAATATCAGCCTACACAATTAGAATTTGAAAAAAAATGGTAAGCAACCAGGCTTCATGAGAAAAAAAAAAAGCCAAGCTACAAGCCCTGGACAGAATGACAGTATGGGGATCTATAGAGATTTCTAGAAGTCCAGTCATGCTCTTCCCCCCAAAAAACCCTATGTAGTATTTTTGATAACAACTCTGATGCATGAACTAGGCTTCTGTTCCTGAGTGACCAATGATTTCCCTGGACTTGAAGACTGAGCTGTATTATTTAACAGACCCTAAAACGATGTCAAAATTGACATGCTTTGATTACCTGTTGTATGCTAAGAGGTGTTAGGATTTCTTCTCCCCTGAGTATCATTGACCTTTGTGTCAATGCTTCAGTTAGCTGCGTAGAGTCCAACCCCAGCAGTTCAGCAGATCTACCCAGAGCTGGCAAAAGAAAGAGACGAATACCTGTATGTTCTTAAATGTATAAGGTTATGAAGCTTATTATTATATTACTACTATCACCACCATTTAAGATGTTTCTAGAATTATGGGGATTAGAGATAAAAATACAACTAGAAACTTTACGGTATGTTTTTGCTGCTCATGAACAGGGATAGTATCAGAAATACGCAAGACTGAAGGAATTTCATAGAATCATAGAATGGTTTGTGTTGGAAAGGACCTTAAGATCACCTAGTTCCAACCCCCCCGCCATGGGCAGGGATGCCTCACCCTAGACCATGTCACCCAAGGCTCTGTCCAACCTGGCCTTGAACACTGCCAGGGATGAAGCATTTACCACTTCTTTGGGCAACCTGTTCCAGTGCCTCACCACCCTCACTGTAAAGAACTTCTTCCTTATATCTAACCTGAACTTCCCCTGTTTAAGTTTAAACTCATTACCCGTTATTCTGTCACTACAGTCCCTCTCCAATATCCTTATAGGCCCTCTTCAGATATTGGAAGGCTACTCTTTATTGCTGTATCTGAACAAACATTTAAAATGCTCACCAGCCGAATCTTTAGACATACCAGCACATACTTTCATATTTACAATTGAAGTATTGAAAGCTCTAAGAAAAGATACCTTCAGTGGAGATATCAGTTAAGGAACGTACTTGAGCATTTATGCTTTACCAACTTAAGAATATTTCTGAAGAAGGAATTAGATTAAAATGGAATTTCACTACTATTAATGGAATAAATAGGTGCCCATGGTCTTCCCTAATTAGGACCTAGCATTCAGCAGCTGACTAATTTGCATTATCTGTCAACCCCCCCCCCCAAAATAACATTTTAATCAATATTTACAGATGCTAAAAAGCAGTAAGACCCTTTCAATGTTTGTCCTTCCTATGGTCAGATATTCTAGCAACAAATATAGCTTTCACAACCTCAAGAAACATGTACATTTGGATGCACAGCCTTCTTACCTGTTTTAAAGGACACCTGTGCCCCACCAGCAGTGATGAACTCAACATTTCCTAGATGCAAAATGCCAGCCAATAGCCTTAAAACTTCTCGCACCTCCTCCTTGCTGAACTCCATCACTTCCATTGCAGTCTGGAATGACACGTGAGCTTCTTCACTAACATGCACACTGACTCCAAAATGGGGACAAGGACAAACCCACCAACTGCGCTGTCAGGCCTTAGAAAAGCAAGTCAGGACTGACAGAGGGCTGGCAAGAGTGAATTCCTTTGCTTTCATCGCAAATTGAATACGCCATACTACATGTCAGGGACATCGTGATACATGTTAAATATCACTCTGGTTTTAAGAAATCTCCTTCTCATGCTGTAAGGATGCTGTCATTTGCTTTCAAGTTCTTCATTAAAATTGTATAGATATTGGAACACCCTACGTACATCAGACGCAATTTCACTCATTTCCATTAGTAACTGATAACCAAACATGCATCTTACTGGCGCAGTCTGACATCTTACAGCAAAAGTGAGCAAGAAAAAGAGATGTACAGAAAATGTGTGGAATTTATGAATAACCAATATGGCAATGATCAAGGCTGAACTACATAAATGAGGAGAACAACCAATCTCGAACTAAAGAAATATTACAACAAAATGAGGAACATACACTTTTCTCTGATAGAAGGGGTAAGTAATTGTTATGCCTCTCGAAATTACTAGAATTTCTCAAATTTGTGTTTGATATGAGCCTGTCTGAGCCCAAATCACAGTTTTACACCCTTACAGTTAGGCTCATCATGTTACGGTTACTGCAGGTGTCATGACAGATGGCACATGACACATTTTCATACATCATCAATTACAAACGGAAAAGCCTCAGACTCATCCTACTATTAAAAGCAGAGAAGAGATAATGGTTGAAGGTTTATTTTGTACAGAAGACCTTGCACACCAGAGCTCTAACAAAGGGGGCAGCACTAGGAGCTCATCTCCACCTTCACCATGCAGCTCCTCCCTGTCTCTTACATAAGTTTCACTTAAGTAACATTTTCAAGATTTAAACCACAATAAAAGTAAGCAAAGGAGATGAGTGTAATAGGAGGAGACAGGCGAGGGTGAACTGTGGGATTTCTGCTTGCCCCTTGCTCTGGGAACGCAGCCCAGCAGCCTCAGCCCCTGCTACGCCTGCCCGCACTGCGGGCAGCACACAAGCGGCACCTGCTCGGCTGATTTCATGCTCTCCCTACCCTGGGATGATTAGCACAAATTAAATGTCACACTAATCAACTTAAGCATGTGACTACAATGTAGATTAAGTTACCCATTTTTTCAATGCCTCCTTCCACCATACTGGACTAGGGGGGTTTACACTAAAGATAACTGCTGCATCTACTACACATTAATTTGTCAGCTTGACAGATAGCTAAGCAAAAATAATTTGGTGAACGACATAAACCCAAGTATTTTGTCTGATTTTTAAAATCTAACACATATCACCTTGGTGATATAGTAAGCAATTAGCAATTTTCCTAACAGTCAATACAGACTAATCACTGTAGCCAATTGGTGTGCATATAAGATACAGAGCCATTCAGAGAAAGACTCTACCAGGACCTGTTTTTTAATGTGTTTACATTTTCTTCAGCTCTGTTGTGTAAGTTACTCCATACAACTGGATATCCCAGCTGCAACTTAGAGAGTCACACAAGCCCAGGTGCTTTGCTACCCATGTGCTGCGCTACGCATGTAGATGCTCCCCATCTGTAGATGCTACATAATCTGGGCAAAGATGTACAGTAGATGCTACATAATCTGGGTAAAGCTTTAGGATGGAAAAATAGTGGAAGCAGACACAGCTGTAATATAAAACAACGCAGGGAAGGGAAAAGGCAAGTAAATGCCTTATCGTCTTCCCAACTGCTATTCTTTTAATTCCCAAATATAATCATTTCACTAAATTACAGCACACTTTGAAATGATAGATTAAAAATCAAATATTGGAGGGAAGGTAAAGACATGCTCAAAATGACAGTGAAGTGTTATGAGAAAATTTAAGTCCCTGTAAAATTAGTGTCTCAATGAGCGAGCTGCATGTGCAGGTAAGCACAAGAAGGCTTTGTCCCCTGCTCTGCCAATGGGCCTCAGGCACCTGAACCTCCAGCGTTTTTAAAGCATAAAGAACTAGGGAAATAACTCACAATGACTTCCTTGAAAGAATCTTTGTCACTGATTGTCTTATCCGCTACACATCCAGACTGATTCAGGTAGTGGTAGTTCTCCGGTACAGATAAGTAAAAAGCATCTAATGAGGGGAGAAAAGAGGATGAGTAATAAAAAAGCCCAAAACAAAAGCACTCCACAAATCACTATGTCAGAGTTACACAGATCACAATTCATATGCTCAGAAATTAGGAAAATGTGAAAAACCATGTTTTATATTAAAAACAGATATGGGGTTTTATTTTGCTAGTTTTTGCTTTATTTAGCGGTACATTGAAGGCAACTCCACTTTTTAGCATGCAAAGACGGCAGGCCCAAAGGGAGATGCCAAGACAGCTTTAGGCAATTTTGCACATATACAAATGTCATTTCTTTTGTTCAGTGGATTTATTCTTTATGAGAGAGGATTAGAGGAACCAGAATTATTTCTCTTTGTTGCTGTGGAGTTATTTAGTACCAGCAAAAATATTCAGCTTGAACAGAATGAGGCATGTTTGTCCCTGAGTAACTTTCCCAGGGCTACAGCAGAAGCTGGGAAAAAAATTACCAGCAGCTCAGTGACAATCTTCAACTAAGCAGGTTGCATTATCCAGCTGAGCTCAAATTCACACTCACTGAATCCTGGCTGAATAAATAACCTATCTCTCTGCCTGGGTTAGCTGGTTTCTGCAGCTAAATTCTCCACTACTGTCACCAAGGCTGACCACTAGCAGGAAGCCACTGCAGTTGCGTGGCTTGTGCTTTGCCACTCACCTTTCTCTCTCTCTTCTATCCCTGCCAGCAGAGCATAGAATATATGATAATTTCTTTCCCCAGGGTTTTGTCTTACTACACGATTCTGTCAAAGTAAAAAACAGTTTCCATTTCAGTAATAATTCTTAAGAATAATTTTTTTTTTTACACAGTTTCAAAGAAAACATTCAAATCAAAATTAACTTAGGAAAAGCCAACATCAACTTACTTTTTCCAATAAATCTATAGCCAGGAAGAAAAAACTTCAGTCAAGGAATAAAGCAAAAAGCAATTAACGCACAAGCTATTTATACTGTTCCTTCATTCATCTGAGACAACAGAAAGAGCATCATGGCCTTTTCTTATGACATGCCTACTACCATAACAAAATGAATAAAGTAGCAACAATAATAATACTGCAGCAGTTCTAATAACAGTGTGTTTCCACACTTCCTTCTACTCCATCCCATCAAAACTGGACTTGTCATGTTCTGGATTTTAAACATCTGTTTTCCTTTCCTTTTTCATTTCCTTAAAGCTTGGAAACAGCTTTAAGGATGAAATTTGTCCCACTGCAAAAGCAGCTTATGTTCCAAATACTAGGTAGGATACCCTGGGTATATTCCTCATCCCTACACCTCTGGTGCTCTGGTGGAGCTGGCTTTTAGACCAATTTTGCCAAATGCAGGACAAATCCAAGGATTTAACCCACTCAGGCTTACACTCCACAAATTCAGCAGCTCTGCTCCTTCAAGTGCTTTTCCAGAAAAGTTAGAAGCTTATCTTTGGATATAGTAAATGAGGGAAATGGATTACAACTGAAGTTATCCCCAAGAATTCAGGCTCACTAGGTAGGAATGTGCACATGAGCAATGCCAGCAGTAGCAATACAAGATCCTGGTCCTCAGAGAGCATATACACCTCACCCCACCACAAATGCACGTGTGGTTGTGTGCACAAGCACATGCATAATTTGGTGCTACTGCTTCCCTTTCCCACCTACATCAGCTCTATTTAATTGTGTATGTTTCCAGATAGGGTGAAAGGACAGACAAGGGCAAGACACTTCTCTAGCAAGTCTTCCACAGAGGTACAACGGGGCTGCCTGCAAACACGGGTAAAATCACCAAATGAGGATACAATCTATAATTCTTCCTCCCTGAATGTTTCCTTTTTGACAGATGTTCAGCTGAATAAACTTCCCAAAGCGGCTTGAGTTGTTGTTGTAAACAGTCTTCGCATTGCCAAAAGCCTCCATAATTGGGCTGTGAAAATACAGAAGAACGACAAGAGCATTAATGTGTGACCAGCATGCTAACGGCTTCGCATGGGACTGCTGAAAGGAACAGCGCTCTGAAAAGATTGCTTCTGACACTGTCCTCAGCCTACATCCTCAGTATTACCATCAATCGTTAACAATAGGCATCTCAATTTTCTAGAAAAAGATGCAAGTATTCAAGCAACAGGAGGATTAATTGTACTAAACTGCTCTGCAGCTTACTCTGTAACTGCTCAAAAGATGCACACAATTCTCATTGCAATACTCAAATTATAAGACATCTCAGCAGATGCAAATTGCTAGACAGATGTAGGGAAAATAGTCCTTGTCCTAAGGCAACTAAAAAAGAAATAATTACATCAAGATACAGGAGGTAAAGCAGAGATGAAGCATGATAAACAAAAGTAATAGCATCTCAAATTGTCTTTCCTTTTAAATAGTTTAGAGCCATGTGTTACTTCATTTGAACACCGAAAGATGGTGGTTTTTGCTTGCGTAGAACGTCTCCAATTTATCTGATGCATTTGCTCATCTGTCTTATCAGCTTTCCTTATCCTCCCTTTCCTCAGCATGCTTTTATCATTTGCACACTTCATAGGTGCTGTATCTTGTTCTACCTTATCCTCAGGTTATACAAACCAAACCAATGTCTTTTCCCTCCCACCACCCATTTCCCTCACTCTGATTATCTGAATTCAGCCCTCCAAAAAAATGAAAGCCATGAATAAAGCACTGTCCATTTCAAACCTCTGCTTCTTTTTGCTTCATTAAAATAGACCACTCTGCTCACAACTCTCTAGAGCAGCAGGTAATTCTGTTTAATGGAGAATTCCCTCCTTTCCAATATTATAGTTCAATAAATGCACCCCCATCTTTAATTACATTGCAAGCTCTTATTTCGATAACAAGGCTTACATCTTCTGGAAAAAATACCTGTGTATTACAAGACCTAGTACCTGCTCTCAAGAATAGCTTGCTCCACACAGGAGGTCTTCTCTTTGCAGGAAAGCTCCAGTGAATGTTGGCTCATTGCAGACAAGAACTTGAGAATCAGCTTAGTGCTTTCCGTCTTACCAGCACCACTTTCACCACTGAAAAAAGAAGAGGAGGGAAGTGTTTGCGCAGTTCCAGCTGCCAGTGGAAAAGCCCTCTGTCTGGCTTGCCTGCCCAATTCTACATTACTGGAGGTCAGGAGGATTGATTAGAAATGATACTCAGCAGAATACCCCTTTAAGCTTGCTGAATATGACATTCAACAGAAAATTGAAGCTATCTTCAGACATCATGCCACTGTTCAGACAGCATTTCAAGGCATTGATTAAGGATCGACAACACCTATGAGGCAATGAAAAGCACTCTGAATATAGACAGCTATGAACAGTTCTCACCAACATGGAAAAACAAAGCTAGAACAAAGGCATGAGAAAGTCTAGAATATGAATTAAATTTGGAAAGTTTGGGATTGGAAAGCAGCAATCTAGCTAAGGAGAGAGCCCTGCTGTGAGAAGGAGGAGGTTAGAGACACCAATGCATATTACAACACACAAAGGCTACTAGTATAATTAATACTGATATTCGAGGCCAGCTACATTTTTAAATGCCCAACCAAATAAACCAGATTCATATAAGTTCAAAATATACAATTTGCACCTCTCAATACCATCAGAGATGTAATACCTCCCACCTTCACCTACAGCAGAACAAAGCTATTTGATAATGCTAAATAGATACTTTAAAAACAAACCATTAGTAAGCAATCATGCTGATACAAACAGAGGGCAATATACTTCTCTTCAAAACCAACAATCTAAAAAGGGAAGGTATAAATTTCATTTCTTCAGTATCATTTCCCTTCAACTACGTAGCCTTGTAATTAAAAATACACTGTAAGACATTACGAAACGAAGTTGCAGTTAAAAGTTTGTCTAGTGTGCTTACTTTTCATCTGAAGTCATGGTATTATATCATAAGATGCAGCCAAATTCCCAGTTTTTCTAACTCCTAATTAAGCTGTGCCTAATTTAAGTTTACTCCAGTTTACAGGAGGTACATTTTGATCTTATCCTATGCTTTCCATTATAGCAAGCAGGAATTTTGTCACTGACTTTGATGGATCGCAACTGGGCACATGGAACAAGCTTAGTTTATTTGACAGTCTTCTCTTGCGCCATTGCTGAGTGATTTTAGGTTATGGCAAAGTATAATGATGCTTTCTGGTGAGAAACGAAGAGTGGTACAGCCCAAGAAAGCAGCCTGGCATTTTCCAGCAAACAAATGCTAACAATTACAAAAATAATCAGGGAAAAGGCATTCAGAAAACAATGAGACACAGTTTTGTAGCTGAGATTTAAATATTTCCCAAGAAGAATCAGAGAGTCTTTAAAATATTTCATAAAACTTCATACAAGATGTGCTACCCGCTGATACGTTCCAGCAAGTATTATTCATCCAGCATACTTAGACCATTTAAAAAAAATTCTGTAGTATTTTTAATTTACTTTTACTGATGGCTGCCTTTTTTTGTATTTGTCCCCCTTCTCTTTGCAGGCCCTCACTCATTATGCTCCTTTGCCAACAGAGAAAATATTTAATATTGCCTGTATTTAATATCCACTCCTTGTACAAAACATTTCTACTACCAGTATTGAAAGAGCTTCACAAACCCTTGCAAAAAATCAAGTGATACATACCTATTACTGCCTAAATTCTCACCCTCTAAGCAGTGTACAGCTCGACAGCAGGGACATGGGTACCAAGAAGGACATCAGCTCTTTCACCGACACCATTCTTCCTCTGCTGCCACCTTCCTGTCCCATGCTCTAGAGCACCTGTAGTCCTATGCAGGCTGAAAGTTACCCCACTATAATTGAGGGCAATTCTTCAATTGAGCTATCCAAAGCTGATGGAAAAATATTTCCTGTGCCTATCTCTGGTACAGTTGCTATTATGCATGACTGTACACTCTTGATTTTTTTTTGTAGAACCCAGAACTAGGTCAGGCCAAAGATCTACCTGCCCACTATCGTATCTCTGACAGTCACCAAACGGAGATGCTCAGGGAAGACATACGATACTTTCCTTCTGCGTTCTTTCAGCTTTCAGTTATTTGCTGTTCAGAGGGTTCCTGATCTAAACGTAGTTTCTATGTGTCTTGTAACCCTCAATGGATTTATCTTTTATGAGTTTCTAACTACGCTCCCTTAAAAAGCATAAGAACATGTCTTGTTCTTTTGGATCTGCCTCCTATTAGCATAATTTGATGCCCCTTAGTTCTCATACTGGAAGGAGAAACTAGTAACTTATCACAGCACTCCCTCTCTCTGCTGTCTATGACTCCACAGATAGCTCCCCTAATTCAAGTTGCCTGTCTCCATTAGGCATTCCACAAACAGAGCCATACTATACTTCTGATCACTTCTCTGAATCACCTCAAAGTCCTCCTGGATATAAAGCAAGCGGGAAAAAGGCTTGTGGAAAATACTCAAGATATGAGCAAAGGATGGATCTACCCAGTGTTCTCTATTCATTTACAGTAACCGCTCTATTCAGTTTTACAATTACAGTCAAGCACCAAGTGCATGGGTTCCTGGAGCCATCTGGCATGATAGTAAGATCTCACCCTTACATGCTGTTGCCCAGCTCTGGGTCCATAATTTTATGTGTGTCAAGTTGGGTCTACATTTTTGCTTTCTGAAAAGCTTTATAAAAAACAGTTATTATTAATGAGATGAAATTCAAGAACAACCATGCTAAACTTTAAAGGTGTTTATTCAACCCTACAATACATACACTAACAGTAGGTTAAGAGAGATCAATCTTTCAGACTCCTTAGAAAGTCTATGCCTACAAGAAGTTGCCAAGGTTAATAAAAGGGTGATTTTTTTTTAGTGCACAGCCAACCTTTCCAGCAACCTTTCCAAACCATGAGTTCAAGTGTCAGCCCATTACACATCACTACATTCAATATTGTGAATACATTAAGTGTGACAGCAACCCACAAGGCCCCCACTTAGGAGATCTCTAGACTTTCTCCATGACTTGTTCTATGCAGGGCATCTCGCTAAGGGCACATAGGCATAGCATCTCAGCATAGGCTCCAGACTGCAGCAGTGGAAAAGGGTCACTGAGGGAGACTCCTCATTCTGAAGGACATAACCCAAGTGAGGCAGCATCAGCACCACTCTAAATCACTTCTCAGTTCTGTCTGCTAGCTTTAAAACCACAGAGACAGATACACACAGACAAAATAGGCCCCTTCAGCAAATACAGTTCATCAGAGGCCCATGTGAATTTTGGTGTGTCAGTCTCATAAGAATGTCTTCCCATCACAAGTCTGGGTCTCATCCAAAGACTAGTTTTATTCACATTGATTTTCAAGCTGAACAACAAAACCCAAAAATGTCAGGCCATCATATGATAACAGAGAGAACAAACTGGTGTCAGACTGATTTTACACTCGCGGCACTGACTTGAATGTCATTCAGGGTGACTGTTGCTGCTCCTTCAACTGCTTTACGCTTCTTTTTGAGTGCTTTCAGGTAATATTAACTGCTCTTGCATCTGAGAGAAGAGCATGTGTTTGCTTGTGCACACACTAGACCACCTTAAATAAAGTAGCAAGAAAAAAATAAAACAACAAACCTCCCCTAAAGATATTTTCCTATTCTTACAAGAAAGGGGTGGAGGTTTGAACTTGGTCCCAACTTGTGAACATCAGATAGATAATCTTAGGGAAACTTGATTCCCTTCCCTACATCAGGACAAGCTGCTTGGCTATTCCTTGAGTAAGATGGACTCCCTTCATGCTCTTGCTGAGGCACCCAGCTGAAAAAATCAAAAGATGTTAATATTATTTCTTTTTAACATCTGTTGTAGCATCAAATTTAACTGTGGTGGGCTTCCTCCCATTTTAAATTAAACTGGACCCTGAGGTAAGGTTCAGATGAACACGAAGCTGAGCATTCATTGATGTAGATGTTTTTGTCTACAAGAAAACAGATAAATAGCCAGATAAAGAATTTTTAGCCTGGGAGAGCAAAATCCCATTTCACAACTCTAAAAATTCCAACGCAGAGGTTGTGCACAGCTTCTTCAGTATGCCATTTTGTTGACATTTTAGGCTGCTAAGTCGTCTTTTTGCAGCATTTTCATGTACTAAAATAAGCCTGTGTAACACAGACTGATAAATAAGCATCTTTGGATGACTCCACTTAATATCATCTCTTCTGCATTTCCTTCCTTCCCACCTCTGGTCTGGGTGGTTATACTAGAAAAATGGTCTCACATTTATATTACGCTTTGAGTCACTGCTGATGACAGCTTTTAGTTCAGGTTCTCGCCTTAACCTTCACATCTTACCCCGCCGCGACAAATATCCCGAGCATTTCAAAACAGCAGAAGCTTCACAGGTTTTTGAACGCAATGCCTTAAGTAGCTCCAAAGCAGAGCTGAACTAATTCTGGAGGCCAGCAGAGGGCACTTCAAGTCCAGAGGATCAGCAGAAACAGTTCAGCACCTCACCTCATGGGGCTGTTACAACTTGCCACTGAGTTTTCAAGATCCAGAAGTTAAGAGCAGGTGAAACTGCATATCAGAGTGTGAAGCCTACACGAACAATTCACTCATTTTAAACAGATGCAACTGTTAATTGTGTTTTCATGAAGGAACAAATTTTCCTTTTTATCATCTCTTACATTAAATACAAGACCAGAATATTTGCCTGAATTCAGACAGTGCAGAGCTCCACTCTACCGTTTTTAGGAAATACCAGTAGCAACGAAGAAAGCCTGGTGGTGACTTGTTGCAACATCTAATTCTAAGCCAGTAAAAAGACGCAGGAACAATTAGGATGCTGAATTTGACGAGCACAGTGTAATACCTCCACTTCTGATGCCCCGAACTAAGTATACGACGACAGGCACTTTCCTCCATCTCATGAGGGCCATTGAAAACCTTCAGTAGTCTTAAAAAAACCCTGCTCCGAGTCCTCCACAGATACAGCAGATAATATTGTTTTAGGAAAGTAGATTTGACTTTTTATTTTTCTTATTTGAATTGCACGTTCCCCCAATTCCTACAGAAACAAGATACCCTCACAAGGTTGTACTGTGACCATCGTCTAAAACACTGAACTTACACAAATCATTTGGAACTTTTGATCTTAGGGTCCTTTTCAACCCTTACTATTCTGTGATTCTATGATTCTATGATCACAGTAAAGAATTTTAAAAGGGACTGCTAATGCAAAACTTCTCCATATTATGGCTTATCTGTTTAACCAAGTTTTACCATGGTTTACAGAGCAGGAACTGCTGGAGAATCCTCTGGAATATCAGAGATTTCTGCTTATGGCCTTTTTAGGACACAACCTGCTTTTCTCTTGGCAGCTTGTGGGGAACTGTTAGGAAAAGAAGGTACTTGAGCCAGTACAAAACGGCAAAAATACTAAGGGCCACCTGCTAGGCACTAGAAATTATTTTGGTTCCCAAAATTTGGGTACATGGACTGTTAACAAGTAACTACTTGGCATTAAAATGTGAAAACATGACTCTAGGCTAGCTATTTTTGCATGACAAAGGTCTTTTCTTGGAGTGTCACCTGGACTCAGCTTTGCATGCACAGTACTATGTATTAAATAACAAAAAGGAGAAATACAGTTGAAGAAAGCTGAAAACCACACTCGGTTCCCTCTGTCTTTGTGCCACTGCCAGGCAGAACACGCCTAGAGGCAAGGGCAGGCAGGGACTGTGACCTGAGAACTTGCAGAAAGTTGGAACTAGACCTAGATGTGTTGCATCTGATCCACATTTCTAACAACAGCTCGGGTGCTGAACTACCTGTGCCAAATCCTCCTCTTACCCAGGAAGCCTTGCAAACTAGCCTGTGATCTTAAAAGCCAGTAGAAACTGTGTACTGCAGAAGGTGCTGCTCTCACTCTGCCTCATTCCCCTCTCTGCCCATGCCATGGTCCCATGGCTATCACAAGAGCTCCCCTGCGGAGGTTGTGAGACAGCTGAAATTGTGTCACCTTGTGTCTGAAGAGCATTCCACACTTAGTATGTACTGCAAACAGGCTTAATCACAAAACATTGTGAAGGTGAGAGAGGAGAGGGAAGGGAAACACAAGCTCTCTCACATCATCCCCCAAACATCACCCCCCACTGGGAGCTCGATGGCTGGTGCCACACTGCCATTGCCACCAACCTGCTCCTCCCGATCCTGCAGGAAAGGCTTTGGTTTCCCTGCCTGCATGTGAGCCAACACAGCTGAGCTGGCAGGCAGGGAAAGGGAAAAGAGCTGGCTGCATTTTCAGCTCTTCTGGAGCAAGAAGGAAGGAGAAGCTGAAAGCAGCGAAAAGCTATTGAAATGCCAACTGCTCTCAATGTACATTGGGCAGCAGCAAGATCCTGAGTACCAGTGACACAGTGGATCAAACGGGAAGCTATTTATCACTGTTAAATTAAAGCACAACAAGATTAAGCAAGGAAGATTAATCAGGCAGAATTAAGTGGCTGAAATGTGAAGGGTTTTCTCCTTTGCTATTCTTATTTACCACATTTCTCAAGAGTAGTAGGTTATTTGTTCTTCTCTTGACACAGGATTTAGGGTCTAGTAGTAACAAACTACTGAGCTGCACAGGGATTTTTTTAACTAGTGGGGAAAGCACTTAGGGTAACATTAGATGGGTGAGTAGCAAAAATTGCACAAAAATACAATAGATTTTTTTCATTAAATGAAATTGTAAGCTGTATAAGAAAATCTAACACTTCATTAGAGGTCCACAAAACTGATGGTTTAAAAGCCTGTGTGCTTTTGGAGTTCTCCTCTCCATGTGGTCCAAACCCATGCTCCTAAATCACTTGGGAAGGCAGGGGCAACCAAAGCAGCAGCGGCAGCAGCCATTTACCTGATGAGGATGCACTGGTTGTCATGGCGCTTCCAAAGGCAGCGGTAGCACTCGTTGGCCACTGCAAAGATGTGAGGTGCGATCTCTCCCATATGGTGCTTGCTGTATCGCTCCATGGCGGCGCAGTCGTACAGTCCCGGGATGCTCTTGTAAGGGTTCACAGAGGCAACTATGGAACCAATGTAGGTCTGCAAGCACACAGCCCACCACAGAGTTGTTATTACACACAGAGTGGAACAGATTAACTCTTCCCGAATGAAAGACAACAAATACACATTTGCAAAAGCCTAGCAATCCCACCTGGTTGATGAGGGAAAGGATGAAGACATTGTCTATTTGGACTTTGGTAAAGCATTTGACACTGTCTCCCACAGCATTCTCCTGGAGAAATTGGCTGTTCATGGCCTGGATAGGTGTATTTTTTGCAGGGTAAAAAACTGGCTGGACGGCTGAGCCCAAAGAGTGGTGGTGAATGGTGTCACATCTAGTTGGCGACCAGTCACTAGTGGTGTCCCTCAGGGCTCAGTATCGGGGCCACTCTTGCTTAATATCCTTATTGATGATCTGGACAAGGGGATTGAGTGCACCCTCAGTAAATCTGCAGGCAACAACAAGTTGGGTGGGAGTGTTGATCTGCTGGAAGGCTCTACAGAGGGATGAGGACAGGCTGGATCAATGGGCTGTGGCCAATGGTATGAGGTTCAACAAGAAGAGAAGGCTCAGTGGGGACCTTATCGCTTATCTACAACTACCTGAAAGGAGGATGGAGAGAGGAGGTGGCTGGTCTCTCTTGCCAAGTAACAAGTGATAGGACAAGAGATAACAGCCTCAAACTGTGCAAGGGGAGGTTTAGACAGGACATGAGGAAAAATTTCTTCACAGAGAGGGTGATCAGGCATTGGAACAGGCTGCCCAGGGCAGTGGTGGAATCACCATCCCTGGAAGTGTTCAAAAACTGCGTAGATGAGGCCCTCAGTGACATGATTTAGTGGTGGACATGGCAGTCCTGGGGTAATGGTTGGACTTGATGATCTTAAAGGTCTTTTCCAACCTACATGATTGTATGATTCTATTTTTGCTTGCTTTCTTCCTTTACAAAAAGTTGTTTCCGCCTGTGTCACATTTTCATGCTTTCCCCGCCTACAGCACAGAGCTTCTTGGCTGTACAAATCCCTGCCTTAACACTGCTTACAGATGCACAGTAATGCCTATGAGCACTGGTCTACAGCAGCTTCTCATGTGTTTGTAGGGACTTGCTGGACTTACTAAAAACCTGACTGTCCCCCAGGTATTGGTGCAAAAGTCTGTATTTCTATGTAGAGTATCCAAGTCCTTCTCTGCTATGCATTTTTAAAACAGAAGTAGCAGACATTATAGTAGACACTAGCACCATTATATGCTGTTAGGTCCTAAGAAAAGCACGTGAACTGGCAGATGCTCTCAAAACACTGGGATTCTGCAACTTAATTTATTACTAGTTTGCTGTGCAATGGCAGCTGATTAGGCATTCATTTCTATCCCACTTTAATTAGAGAACACATCAGTTAAAACCACCCAGGTAGCAGCTTATACCCATTCCCATTGCCTTAACTCATTAGGCTGCGGTACTGTCATCATTTGGAACAGTCTATATGCAATGCTGTTTATTTCTCAGTCACTCCCTATGCGCTTCAATACATTTTTTAGATAAAATTGAACTGAGGTAGGAGATAACATGAAGCATGCTCTCTCCAGGATTTCCAGCACATTTGGGGCACGTGGAATTAATTGATGTGTGCGGTGTTATCACTGTAATGCTAATTTCATTTTGCCAGGCACCTTTTCTGCGGTTGCAGGCGGGAAGCTGACACCTGGCCCAACAGCCCTTCAAAGCCTCCAGCCTTGTAACATGGTCCCCATGTACAGACAGATGCTTCACCAGCAGTCAACCCTCTCATGCTGACAGGAGCCAGCTGTGAAGCTGACAGCACGACTGGGGCTCTCTTCACCTCCTCAGCACCCTACTCACAAAGGGCTGGGTAAGGCGAGCAGCATCTTGCATGCCACAGAAACGCAGCCCCACATGCTGCTCCTGCAGCCTTCCTCTTCTCATGGGGGCACTCACTGAGACCAGGGGCCATCGTCTCCCCCCCGTTTTCCTTTCCTCTCTGCCAGTCCCTTCCACAGCATTTACATTCCACATCTACCTTCCTCCCTCCTCCTTAATTCACATGTAATTATCACTGTGTATCAGCTCTGCTTTCTCACTGTTACCCTGCTGTTACATTCCCCGTTATCCACCTGTTCATCAGACCCGACACAAGCAGCAGCTTAGAGCTTTTGCTAAGGGAACTACAGCAGTGTCCTTGAAGTTATGACAATTTTATTAGCTGTGAGGGGAATATTCCTCCTTGCTGCAACTCAAGTACCTTTTACAGAGCTGTGAACTTAAAGTCTGTGTGTTTTATAAAACCCCCCATGCTGTGCAATAGCTCAAAAGGTTTCATGTAGAGGAAAGATACCATTTCAACACAAGATCATATCACAGGGTAATTACAGCACTGAGACAACAGCTTAATTTCCTGGGATCATCCCCTTTTGGGCTCTTAAATAACTAACAAGGAAGTCTCTGAGAACAAAATTCCTCAGTTTGATACATATTTCAGCACAGACTGCAGGAGCAAAATCTGAAAGAGGTTTTTTTGATTACAAGAATACAGTGCAAGCACGACCAATAAAACTACAGAACTTCCTCTTTACCTTACTAAAGTCTGACAAAAGCCTTACTAAACTGTAAGAAGAGTAACTTCAGGCACACCATCACAACAGATGCTGTGGCAAAGACTCAGATAAAAAAATCCCCATGAAATATGGTAACATCTAACTTCATAACTGTAAGCATCCACTCCATAGATTCTGCATGATCAAGAACCTGACAGCACAAAATTATCAGCTGCCCAATCTTCCTGTGATAGATACAGCACTGGCAAAACTGTACCACCACTGGTTACAGTGCGACTTTTCTTGCTCCTCCTATTTCAAACGGAAAATATTGTAAGAGGTGACAGCAGCCCACTTCTGCACAGACTCGCTTGACAAGAGGCAGTCTTTCACATGGCTTAAGCATTACTTTTAAAAATTCTATCAACACTTCCAGAATATTAGTCATTACTGAGAATAAGAAAAGTCAGCTGGCTTCATTGCCTCATAATTCATGTAAGGTACCATAGAGAAAAGGTAGTGTATTGTGGCAATAATAGAAACCTGGTGAATAGCAGAAATGGTACTAGTGAAAACAATTCTGGAATCACCTGATCCTTAGGACATGTCATATTTTAAAAATTCCTTCTCTCTCCTTCTTTCAGCAAAAACTTGAAGAACCACAACCTCTACTGAAAAAGCTCCAGTTTTGTGGCTCCAGTCTTCTGGTGCTTTGAGTATGTATTACCCCTATGAAAAACAAGTTAAATGTGTGCACAAATCGCCATCAAATTATAATGATATAAGACAGAATAAAATAAAGCCCTCAAAAAACAACTTCTTCATCCCAAGGCAAGATCACAAGAAAAGCTATATTCTTCACAGACACAGAGGATCAGATTTATCATCTACCAAATGTCATAATCCAACACAGGAACAGACACAACTAGGTAACTGCATGGACTAATCAGAAGTTAGCTGGGCCAAGCGAATGTTTCACCTTAACCAAAGAAAGCTCAGCAGGGTATTGATGAGCTGAAGCAGCACTGTTATTAAAAATCATTCCCAGTGTTAAAAAAGTTCCTATAAAAAAACAAATCTTCCAAAAATCTTTTTAAATTTCCTCTGGGATACTCAGCAGCAGCAAGATCTGCTGCAAAAATAATTTCCTACATCACTTCCAGTCACTTTCCCATCCAGTAACTATCACATGCTCTTATTAGTAGCAGTATTTTATGAACAATAGATCCTACTCCTGGCTAGCCTCTACCCTGGCACCTCTAAGCACCACGAAGTCAGGGACTTGAGGTGCAGCGTGACCTGCACCCACAGGCAGAAGAGCAAACAGCACCACTTCACCACCTCCCTCCCTGTTCTTGGGGCTCTGATTTCCATCCCCTGGGGGCTCTGAGCAGCTGCCCAACAACCCCTTTTTGGGAGGGCAGACTTTCTGGTTTTGCAAGTGCAAGCACCTTAGAAGCAAGTTAAACCAGTGTAAAGGTGCACAAAAATGCAGGGCTGTTCAGCAGATGGGTATTGTCTCCTGAACGCTATTTCTGCACCAGGCATCAGCATATGGCAAATTAAAGAAGTTAACAGTCAGAAGCAGGATCTCTAGATTACTTCATTATGCTAACGTTACAAGGCAGCCATTTAGATGAAATTTCAGAAAAGGTATTTTCACATAAGAATGTCACTTCCACTTAGCTTAAAAAGAGTGAATCAGATTTTCTCTTTGTTCTTTGCAGTTTCTAATCTGATCCTTGCAGTCAATAATTACTTACTTTAATGAAAGCACTCCAAAGCAGTTATGAATAGGAAAAATGCTCATACATCTGCCAGAGCACTAGCAAGCGGACAGGGTTTCTGAAGACTTCCAGTTGAAAAAGCTTGAGGGGTATTTGAGAGAAATACTGTGTAGAGCTCCTATCACAAGCCTGACTTCTTAAATCCATGGCAATGAAGAGGACAGTTTACTTTTCTGTTATGTGACTGACTCAACAGTTTAGACAGAGCCACTGGCAAACCCTTTAATTTGGTTGGTACAGACTAAACCAGCAACAACTTGTTATCAGATCACTGCTAATCTATTTATTTAAACACAAGAATTAATTTGAGTTATTCAGCCCAAAACCCAATGCAGCGCTTTGATTATCATATTACAAGGTTGGGTTCCTTTTCCACTTCCAAATTTTTACTGAAATTTTATGTTGACAATGCATCTCTCAAAACACTTCGGTCACAAAGCACAGACACTCCTACTCCCCTTTTTAGCACAAAAAAGAGGAAATAAGATTGTTTGCTGATCCTCTAAGGACTTTCAAAATTAGAAGTTCAAGCCCTGTCTTCTCAGCGAGTCATTCAGTACAGCAATGGCATCTCAAGAGTCAAAACGAAAGATGTGCTTGAGAAAGGAAGAGATTTTTCATCAGTCCTCTGAATGCTTTTTTGTTTTGCTTGTTGCCTTCTGATAGCAATCAGCTTTGAACCCATGTCTTGAAATCACCCCAGACTTTCTTCAAACACTCAAAGACAATTAGTTCTTTAACAAGGTTCAAGAGCTCACAAAGATTTCTGATACCCACAGAAATACGCTAGAAAAACTTGCAGTGGCCAGAGTTGTCCTGTCTAACAGAGAGGTTTGGATTTGTTTTTTAAGGAAGACACAGTTCACTTTATTTTGATGCCAAACAAATGTAAATGATGTAAAAAGCTTAAGTGGTTAAAATATACTTTTTCAAGTTAGGTTAAAATGGCAAGACTAAAAGAGGAAAAAGTAGAGCAAGAAATTTCCCCTTCCAAATTTTTTTCAGGTTCTTTACGCAGAAAAAGCAATGAAAAAGGAAACTGCCCTAATGCAAGATCACTTCATTGGTCCTATAAACCAGACAGACTACATATAGCAGGACCACCTTCCTCTCCATCTTCTCCCCTTCACAGATGCTTTGGGGGGGGGTATATCCTTTCAGGTTTGTTCCATATCCAGCAATCATCCACCTTCCACTTCTTCCCTTTTATGTCAAGACTTCTGCATCTTGACAATAACTGTTCTACTTCTGAGGATCCTTTATGACTTCTGTGTTGTACTCAAGCTTGCTTTTCTCATTTAAGGCCATCACTTTTATCCCACACTTCTTCTCACGACCTCCTTTCACCCTCCAAATCAAGGTACCTCTCTACTTCCCAGACTTCCAGCATTCAAGACATCCCATTCCTCCTTCTTAAATAAATAAGGGTAAAAAAAAAAGGGACAGGGGGAGATGAGGACAACCATGATGACTTCTTTCAGGCTTTGCATATCTCATGCTACAGGGAAAGTGGGAGAGAAGGAAAGAGCAGGCTGGAGGACTCTGTCAAAGGGCAGTATGTGCTGCTCTTGAAGCAAGTCTTTGATCAACAATCCCAACAGAAATTAAAACTGCTTGCAGTATTAAAACAGGCACAAGGAGGCTGCTTTTTTCAGTTTCTATCACTGTGTTTCTTCAAGGACGCCAAAAATCAATATATTCTTTGCAACCTGGTACTAGAAATGTTGGAACCAATCAAATACAGAATTAAGATGTTTTGTTACAGATACATACATCAACATTGAGAAACAGCACTTTGTCCAGCTCTCTTAAAAGCACTTTCAAGACTTTCTGCCTTGGGACAAGGAAAAAAAAAAATCTACCCCATTACAGAAACAAAAGCATGTTTACAGATGTCTCAAAAATTACCTTTCTGGGTTGGTTTTGAGCAATGCCTGACTTTCCTGGAGTCACTTAAGGAACTGAATCTGAAAAGTAAGGGTTTGTTGTCTTTTTTTAAAGGGGTGCTAGTATCAACCTGACAATTTAGTCAGCAGGTATTATTTTTCTGGGTTGATCCTTAATATATGAGAAACTCCAAATAAAACTGCAGTGCAACTGGCTGACTAGAAAGCGACTTTTATGTCACTTTTAGACTTTATCACTGATGACTGTTCCACACAACTTGCAAGTCTTTCATACCTTCACATCATCGTGGCCATAGTAATGTTACCAAATTACAACACCACTGCTTTCAGAGAACGTGTAGAGGTAGACAACATTTGAAAGACCACAAAATAGCTGTCAAACTTAATGGAGTTTTTAACACCAAATTTCAACGTGTCAGGATGCAAAACCTGGGAATAGAAGAGTTTGCCCCACATTGCAGATAAAGCCTCAGTCATTCCCAGATGTCTCAGGTAAAGGGATTGATGGTAACCATGACTGAGTTCATTCTAAGGCAAAGATAACTAGGTCAACCACCACATACACGTCAGCATAGCAAAGAGAAGGATGGCTGGGCCATATTTTGGCATGTTTCTAAGGGAAGCGGCAGAAGGGGCAAGGGTATGCCATAAACAGGATGATAATTAATGCCCTTGTTCATGGTAGGACCTTGATTTATCCTCTCTATGATAAGTATACCCCATCTTTCAGCTAGTCCCCATGCTAATTTCAGTGGGACACAATCCAGTTGTCTCATGTCTGAAGCCAAGCTCCTTTCTTAAAAACCATAATCAAAATGAAGTACTAAACTACAACTTTAGATGTTTTCAACCCATCAAGCTGTTTCCGAGATGGAAATGTCACGCTCTATAATCATCCTCATGTTTAGACTTCTGCAGCTCTCACCATGTTTGGTGACTCATGGTGGGTTTCCAACTGGCTAAATTTACTTCAGCTTTGCCTGTCTTTATCTCCATGTTGCTTTTCGATGAGCACAACATTACGACCCCTAAATTGTCCTTTTTTCTTCTCAAGGTCAGTTGTAGGATCAATGACAAAATGAGCTGTTTGTAAACACACAAGCTGCGTTACAAATGCACGAGTTAGCATACATAGGAAAGGACCTTCAGAAGGAAACCAGAACATGACAGAGAACATCACCAAGAAGATCAAGTGCCAACAGGCAGCTACTCACATCTAAGACCCACCTGCTAAATGTTCTCCCTGACATTGTTTTTGAAAAGCGTCTTCTCAGGCACATTCACTCTGCTTAGCTGCACTTGCCCATGTGCTTCAGTCCATGATGTAAGCTGCAGCTGTCTTTTCTACCAACTACCTCCCTGGTCACTTTTTCCCTTCCTGTGCTAAGCACCGATCAGATGCAAGGCATACCAGACCAAGGTATTTTCAAAGCCAGGCTTTTTGCTTGTTTTCAGTGGCATGGTACACAAGAAGATTTTCCATTTATTTATTTTTTTAAATATGTGATTTCAGATGATCAGAGGCAACTATCGGGCAACAGCATACCCTCGCAGATGCATCTTTGTCTGTTATGTTGATCCTTCAACCTCCTAATGTGACCTTCAGATTTCCTTGCTACAAGAGTATTTTAAGCAACACCATCCTGTGCCCAAGGCCCCCCAAGGGCAAAGGCTATGCTACCCCTTCATGAAAAAAGTGGTACTTTGCAACCTTAACTTCTAAACTAAGCAAATCCTTCCACTCCTTACAGCTTCAACCTTGCATATTCATAGTGTTCTTGTTCTAGACAGCTAGCTGAAACTGCCTAGATCTGTCTGTTTCTTAAGGGTCAGAAACTAGGTTTTGGTTACATTACCTGCCAATGTAAATAGCCAAAACAGCACACAGAAGCAGTCATATCTTTCACCTTAACTCCACAAAGGGCTCAGAGATGGTGAAGAACCTGCACATAACTAATAGCTCTCCATGGGTTAAAAGATACACTCATAGCTTAATCTTATCTTATTTTTGCATTAATTTCCTCCTACTGAACAGACTGTTCCATGTAGATGGATATACTCAGGGAAACTCTACAAGCGTTACTCAAAATCTGCACCAAAAAAAAATACAGTTGGGAAATATTAAATCAATATACAGAGAAAACCTGATAAAAGAGCACTGTTAAAGCCAAAGGTAAAAACCAAACCAACAGACAGTAATACTGATGCCAGATAGACATCCTTCCTTATTTAAGAACTTCCCAGGTTTCCGTCAGTTTTTCTTCTGTACAAAAAGGACCAAGTCTCCTAGTTTTTATTGCACTTTTTTGCTAAGTAATACTATACAATCTCTATTATGTAGCAGTCCTATCTACTGGATGTCAGGATAATGATCTTTTGTGCATAGACTCTATACAAACAGTTATGGAAGAGTATCTCTCTCCATCATTGCCAAGTGGTGAGAAGAGATGACGTCCTGAACAAAACCCACAACTGATCAGGATAAGACATTGATTTTTGTCATTTTCATGGTCTGAATTACAGCATGTGAATGGAGATTTTGCACATCAGACTGTAGTAATCTGTGTGCACAGCTTAACTATGAACAGGCAATCTCTAGCTCAAATCAGAAAAGGCCCCACAGAGCGACGACCCCATGGCTTGTCACTTCATTTCAAATGGCCTGTGGCCACACACTAGTTCTTCCCGCTTTGTTATTGCACAATGCTGAAATGAGTCTTTCAAAGCTGTCTGAAGGTCTAACGCACCCTCCAGCAAGGAAAAGAAAAAAATGGTCGTCTTCCTTCCTATAGATTCATCTTGGGAAGATGAAGGGGCTTTTCAGAGAAAACACATGCAAAGTAAAACAGAAATGCTGGTAGATGACACACCAAAAAGCAGTGTCTCTAGTACACTGGAGTAATATTTTTAACATAAAGCTTGGAAATCTGTTTCAATCTGCTTGCGAATATTCTACACACTGATATCCAGAGTTTCACAACTTCCATGGTCCTCAATGTTTTGAGACGTCTTCTATAGAAAGAACTTTTTTTAGGAGGGGAGCAGGAGGAGCAGGAATTATGCTTTAACAGAGCATGAAAACAAAAATCAAAAGCCAGAGTAACTGAAATCTAAGTCTATGCCAGGTAGTTTGTTGGATGGCATTGAACTGTTGCCAAACAGCTGTGGGTCTAGAAATCAGCACTAAGATGGTAAATGGTATTAGCAGTCAAAAACCTACTAAATTTAACTTTTGGACTCCTCTTGCTTTTAAAAAGGAAAGACTGACAGACATCAAAAGGAAATAGCTGAAGCTGCTTGGAGAAATGGACTACATCTTTTCAAATAAAAGTAAAAGCCTGGCTATGAATCAGTAGTCCATTTATGCAGGTAGACAATAACTAAAAAAGTAATTTAATTCATTCTCAGCTTAAATACGTGGTCTGTGGCCTTTTAGTATTAAACTGCTGGAATATGTGAATAAGGCAGTTGGACAGCGTAGCAAAAGCAGTAAATTTTGTGCAGCTCGCTTTACAGTCAAAGCCTAACTCCTGCAAAGAAAACGTGCTGGTGACAGACAAGCAGCTTAAGTTTTGGAGTTGAAATTCATGCCCTCCTTTCAATGGCTTTGTGGGACTGGGAGCAAGAGACCCTTACAGAAAGTAGCCAAAACTTACCTGCAAGCGAGGCAAAGGCACACGCAAAAGCATTCAGCACCATTTGCAAAAGCTGTGACTGAACGGCACTAAGCTGTTATCAGCACTTACGCAAATGACTGAAAAATTTTCCTTTTGATTCTGCATGCTGGTTTACTTTCTGTTTTCAGCTTGTAAGAATTATCAGTGACATCCAATACAGGTGTGGAGAAAAAAAACCCCACGAAAAGAAGCCTTCAAGTCCGAGAAGACATTAGCAAAGTATACCATCACCAATGACAAAACTTGCGTAAGATTATATTTCTACTTTGCAGTTTTCAATATGAGGTTATTGTTAAGTAGGGCTTAGGTATCATTCAAAACTCACGAAAGTCAACAGGAATTGACCCTGTTGACCCTGCATGTATTACTTACGCTCCTACCAACCAACCATATGAGAAGAAAAATACTGGTACAGAGCAGACAGAAAGAGCAAATTTTTGACGTTTTAATAAAACTTTGACCCCCTCCACCTCTCTATCTGTCTCACAGAAACAGATGATGAAGGGCAAGATCACTGCAGCATATACACACAGCAGGCTACCAACAAGTACCTAACGTGCTGCTAACCATAGTATAAATTTATGTGTTTATGTAGCCATTGCATACATGTGGCCATTGCATACACATGGCCACCGCATACATTGCAAAGTGTTTGCGTAGCTGCAATAGTATACTCAATTACACGGACCTTTCTGAGCAGGTCCCTATTTAATGATATCATCACAACACCTCCGGCCGAAATATTTGCTAAGATCTGAAAATATGAATGTCTAAAATCCCCCAGTTTTGAGGACAAAGTTCAGATGAACATTCTTTATTGTTGTTGTGGTTATTAGCAGTCCCACAAGTTCTGTAGTATGGAGGAATTCAGAAGCAAAGTCAGTTAACCAGCTGATGGCATTTGTTTACTTCTCACATCAATACAACTATGTTCTTCCTCCAACACATATTTAAAAAAAAAAAACCAAATAAAAAATTAAGATAATTGGCCTTTGGCAGACAAATGTTGATCTATATAACTGACCATCCTTTAGAAATGGCAATCACCAGAAATAAATTCCGCTAGATTTCCAATTAAAAGCCTGCTGTGTTTTTATAGATCTTTGTCTGCTGCTCTCTAGTAACAGATGTGAAATGGAAGCTGTAATTAATGCTTGGAGACAGGAACTCACTTTGAACTACATTTTGAAAACATTATCTGATGTGTATAAGCATAACATGCTAATTATGGAGGTAAGTAACTATGTACAGACATTTGTCATGCATTCTTAGCACTGGCGTTCTCTGTTCTCTGCACCTCCACTGAAAAAGCTGGTGGAGAGAATTTCCCCCATCTTTCCATGGACATAGGGACAGGAAGGCATGAAACATACTGTGATTCACCAGCACACTTTTAAAATTTCTTTACTGTAAAAGCGGAGCAATTGAATAAACAGCAGCTTCCTCAGTGACCACAGAGCAGATCCTGCAAACCGGTTACTTGAGACTGCTCTAGAGCATTGGATGCCTGTGGAGAGGAGCTGTGCAACCACAGCAGGGTTGCAGACAAGACCAGGATAAATATAGTTCTAGGAGCTAGTCTAATAACTAAGGACTTGGTCTAAATGTACATGTATAATATTTATATATATGAATTTTATAGTACTGATTAACAACACAATTTGTGTGTACCAAAGCTTTTTTTAAAGTCTGTGGCACACACTTATTTATACCATGCAGCATGAGAGACCAAAGACCAAGGCTGTTGAGCTGTCCAGGATGGTGTACGAGTCCTTGATACACAATCTTTTTAGGTTCAGTTTCTGCAGGGAGTGCATTCAAGTTTTTCTATTTAAGAAATTAGTCATGACAGTTTTGTCTTCATAAGTAAACACTTTGGGACCATTGTCTTCTACTGATCTTCCTTTGTGTCTCTGCCTCCACCTACACCAGATGTGAAGTTAAGTATTACTATACTCAGAAAAAAATGAATATGCAAAAACCTAGACAAACAACTCACAGAGAACAACTGACCTGGATACTAAAGTGTCTGTGTCTGCAAACAGGATTTGAAAAACCCCCGACACTGATTATTGATTAATACTGCACAAACATCAAAAGACCGCCTCAGGGAACCTTCATGACTTCAAAGTAGATGAATTATCTAATTACTGCAAGTTTAACAGACTACAACTGAACATGCTGCTAAAGTAAACAAACAGAAGTAGATTAAAAAATTGCTGCATAAATAACTGAATATACCTTTTAAGAACAGGTAACTGAACATTCAGCACAATCAAGTGGCTAGGAGCTCTGCAAGCAGCCTTGTCAGGGATGAGACTACTTTTCCAGTTTAACACCTTCTATAAAAACTGGCGAAATGTTGCTTTCTCATTTGAGTTATTCCATGCTTGTTGCTTCAGCTGAAGAGAGAAAGGAAGGCAGCCACGAAAACTGAGCTCCTAATTACCATCATCCTCCCTCTGATGTGGATGTGTCTGCTACAGCACTACATGTCTACGTGGCGGGTACAGAAGTTTTTATACATATGCACACAAACATCACAGATGGTTATAATTACTGGCGGGCAAGCTGCAATCCTAATTTGAAAGTGAGCAAAAATAAGTTATGTTCTCTCCCACCCCTCCTGGCCACCACACCCAGCCGCTGGACAACCCCTGAGGCCAGTCTCTCCATTAGGGGAGGGTGGCCGAAGGACCGCCACACCTCACCCCATGCAGCAGCATGCCTCTCTGGTCACGGGTACATGTTCTCCACCTAAACAAGACAGGCATGCGTCAAATCATCACCACTTCAAAGGGGAACGTGCCTACCTGGCACTTCAGAGCTTAATTCAAAAGGAAAAAAATAATCAGGTGAGCTTTGAAACTTGTTTATTGCTTGAACTCAGGCAAACGAGGGTGGATCTGACACTGAAAACTTCCATATTGACCTGCACAATGTATACTGCAGTTACTCCCAACCTGCCTCTCACCTCAGCAAAGGCTGCTCTCTAATTTGCTGCTCTGCTGAAATTCGCCCTCCTACATCAGTAACTAACCGCTGGCCACAGAGACAAGACAACCGCAGTTGTAATCCCAGTGCCAGCTCAAACACCATAATTTGTGCATCTTGCAGCACAATCCGTGCTGTGTGGTTTATGGTGTTCTCTCCAAGGCTAAGCCAGTCTCCTCTGCAATGTGTACTTAACTAAAAGTAAACCAGAGTCAACAGCTTTGGGAACAACTCGCCTTTGAACAATAGCAAGGACGGCCGCTGCAGCACTTCCCCTCCACGTGCCCTGTGCTGGCCTTGCTTCAGAGGCGTTCGCCTTCACAAAAGGCTCCATTTTCAAATGTGGGCACCTTCCGCTTTTAACACCAGTGTTTATCTTTCCATACGTTGCCACATACCAGCCTAGCATGCAAGCTAATCTGAGCGTTCAAAGATGGGCATTAAACCTTGTATGCCAATGTCTGGAATCTCCTATATCAAGTTGCTCCTGATGGAGTAAAATGGGGGAGGAAATAACAACTCCCCCATTTTATTCCTGCACCATATGATCACTGCTATCATAACCCTGGCTCCTTCCCTGGACAACAAAAGTGGTGATAGCCCAGAAGGACACTTTTAGATAAAAGCAGTATTAATCAAGAAACTTAAAAAAAAACACCAGACAGGAGCCTGCTTTAACTAATCAAGAAAGGGCTTGTACATCCCATGCTTTTTACAGCCCCAAAAAGGAAAGCACGCACTCTTTTACGGGAATTCAGACAAAATGTACCACAAGTAGATGTCAACAGACTTGACACTGATACGAAAAGATGGTGGCACATAGACATGAACAACTTTTGTCATTCACCTTCTCACTACCAGCACAGATTCAGCTAAGAGCCTAAAATCAGTAAGAGCAGAGCCAGGCATCATTCAGGCTCTGAACATAGTCTGTATGCTAAATCAATATTCCTCCCTCACCAAGAAACAGCAAGAAACACAGAAAATCCTCTGCTGACCCGTAATACTCACGGTTGTTGGCAGCAGCAAAGTAAGTCATGGACATGTTTGACAAAACTTGGCATCCATGGCAAATATCTTTAGAGTATTAATTAGAAAGTAGTGAAGAGCTTAGGAACACGGCTATGATTATATGAGACAAAAATGTTATTCAGTAAAGGAAGATTAAACTGAACTCAGACATCTGAAAATATTTCCTTAAATACTTATTGCTGGAGAAACAGTTCCTCAAATACAGACAAACACACAAGTTAACAGTGGAAGATTTGCATGAATAATTGTCTTCCTGAGACAGCAACTGTTTAAATTTCTTTTTAATTGTTTCTCCTGTATTTCTGAAATTATATACACTCGACACTACAATTCATTATATTGTACTTCATGTAACTTTTGTGTGTCTGTGAAGAAGCAAGCCTCAAAACATATGTCCTGATTAAAGTACATTTCTCATTAAGAGTACAGTCTCATTGCCCCTGAGAAAACCAACAAAAACTGCCAGACTTAAGAACCACACTAACATGCTTGTAATACTACAAGCATATAACTCAAAAAATGTCAGCGTACACCTTTGCTTATCTTCTCCCCTGCTCAGAAAGTGGACGAGGAGGTGCACAGAGCTGAAGTAAAAAGGGACCTGTAAGCTAAAAGCCAGGATACAGCAATTATATGGTGGTTTTTGTTCAGGATGGCAAGAAGTCTTTCAAAGGGATGATTATATTAAGCTCAGAGTGGAGAGGGGCACGTGCCTTCCCAATTTAACCCTAACGTGCAAAGGACAGATACCACCAAGGTGGATACTAGAGACAGTATGTGCACTACTCTGATGAAGCAATTCCTGGCCAATGCAGAGGACTTTTTGGAAGGAATGGAGAGGGCAGATGTACAGTCTGTAAAGTGTCCATTGCTCCTAACGTGAACTCCAATGGCTTCTAGTGTCCTGTGTAAGAGCTAGTCTTATCTCAATGCAGAATGGCCAGGAACCTAATCTCTTCCGCTGCAAGTACACCTTTGACAAAGGTAAACTTAATGCACCTTTCAGTCCTTATTTTAACATCAAACATTAAAACATCATTTAACTATTCAACACAGTTAAGAGCTATTGGCTTGAAAAGACACAGTTCATTTTGCAATGACAGCATTTCCTCCTCCAACACAAGCCCATGTACCTATGAAGTTTCAAAAAATTACCCAAGCTATTTAATCGGCTTGTCTTGGAGTTTGTGTTCCTGAAGCCCTGTCCTGCTAAAACACTATCACTGGTACAGGAGGAGTGGGGTACTAATGAGGACTGAGAAAAGAAGATGCTTCTTACACCAGGTCCTGGTTACATATATAGGACAACAGAGAGGCTTTCATATGTATTTCAAAACACCTTTTTTCCAACTGCCTTTCCAATAATTTTTCAGGTGAGGTGGACTCATAGGAGTAAGCAGTAAAATTAGTAGAACTGAAGGGACAATAAGCATTCAGCAGCACCTGAAGATCAGTCATCATTAACAGCACACAAACCTGTTTGTCTAGAAATGTACACCGCACTGAACACCAAGTATCAGAATACCCTAAACTTGCCTTGACAAGCTAAGAAATAAGCTAGGACATGTCTCTTCAGAACGAGGCTATTCTTTGCCTCTTCAAAAAATCATCCCCTTTTACACATATGCTTTTTAAAAGGGGGAAGTGTCCTCCATCTGAGTCCACACAATGGCTCAGAAAACACTTTTTTGTTTGACTCACACTAAACATTACTTTCTAATAATACTGATAGAAAATTAAACTCTTATCAAGTAGCTGTTTTCCTCCACACATGCAGGATTGTTCATATATGGTGTTTGGTTTTTTTTCTGAAAGGAAAAATGGTTCATTTGGAAAAAAGGAAAAAAACCCCACACATAAGGCTTTTGTAAAGAGAACTACCTCAACATTTAGGATTCCTCGTACTAGCCACTTTAAAGGTAATGTCAAAGGAATAAAATTTCCTCATGCCCCTTTTTGGTTTTTGTCAAATAAATTTCTGAACAGAGGGAAAGTTTATTTTTGCACTAAAAGATCTGTTCACATTTAAAAATAAATTAAACTAAACTTAACAGATGAAGCTTGGAATAAATTGTGTATATGGCCAAATCTCAAGGCCCTAGACAGGTGATGCAAACAAAAATTTTTCATGTTTGGCAACCATTAATTAAATAAAAAATAAAAAAAATTAAAAAAATATAAATCCCCACCCAAAACTACCAACCACTGAAAAGTGAGATTACACAATCTATAAACAGCCACTACTCCTTGTATCTTTCTCACATTCAGTGTAGTTCCAGGTTCAGAAAAGATTAATATCTAGTCAGTTCAAGATTAACGAAAATAAATCTAATCACAAAACCCTTCATTTTAGAGCTGAGAAAAAGCATTCTGTGTGGACTAATTCCTAGTTTTCGAAACATTTAAACAGCTGCCTGTTCTCAATACACCCCGAACTCCAACTCCCTGTACTTAATGGCACGGGTCCTCAGCTTGACAATTTCATACTTTTTTTGTAATACTAAAAGGTGAAGGTGATCGGAATTGGATCTTGGCCTGATGGGATCTCAAATGGCAGTCTCAGACTAAATCCTACCACATCCTCCCTGGTGATGTACACAGCACATATTGTTGGGGCAGAGAGTCTAAAGGAGAAGAGAAACATGAGAGCCCTTTACACAACCCTGCCACTGCAAGAGTAAAAGCTTATGCAGCATGCCAGTTTTTCAAGGTTTCCAAGGGATTGCCTGGCCAGCCCTGAGCCACCTTCTCCTTCCATTGTTGTTGGCGAGAAGTCACTAGATGAGGCACGCTTCAGCTCTGTGTGAATATACAAAGAACTGGAGAACATTAGGAAGGGAGATACCACAGAGCAGTAAAACACGTACAGCACTTCTACATTCAAAAACATTCCCTCTGGATATTTTTCTTAATTTTAGAAGAAGCTTACATAGATTTTATCTTGCTGATATCGCTGAAATAAGTTGTGCATAATGGAGCCTTCATGGAGATCTACGAGTGCTGCCATGTCTTCCACGCTCTCTGTGCTTGTTTGATGCATAGGCGTTACTTTCTGGTGTGTGATAGTGCTCTGTTTATAAGTGAATACCTGAAAGAGGGAAACAAAGAAAATATCAGAACACACATTCAAAAAATCCTATCTGAGAATGCAGCTTTCATACCCATCCATATTCCCTATATAGTTTATCAGTGTGCAGACTTGTAAAATACAATAGCCTGCCAGTCATACCTTCTTCTAAAGCTTCTCTGACAATAACTGAAGCCCCAAATACATGCACGGGGGTCATATGAAACTAGTACATACTGACAATGTACTGAGGACTATAAAGTCTTTTCCTTTTTAAGGGCAAATGTAATCTCATCTCACACAGGACTACCATTAGACTTTTTTAGCAGAAAAATAAACCAAGCAATAATAGTTCCCCAAAAATCCAAAACCAACCAAACAAAAAACCACCCATTACAGTAAATCCCACATACTCAAATTATCCTGTGAGGAAATGTTTTACAGTGCAAAACAGCAAATGAGAATTATTGTTCCAACAGGCTGCAAGTGTTTACATGTTTGAACTGAAATCCACTTAAATGTTTCCTTTCAATTCTCCGGGCAGGACCACTGTCAGGTTAGTCCATTATTCCTAATTTAAGTAGCATGCCAAGTTCAGTGTGCTGCAGATATTTGTAAATGAATAGGCAAACCTATTTCTAGTGAATGGACTTTGAGATGAATTTGTGAAGCCTGTTCCAAACAGACAGTAAAAGCTCTAAAAAAGCCACAATTTAAATACTCAGTCAGAAGACACTTCCACAAATATGCTCAGAAGATGTATACATCCCCAACCTAGTTAAACTTTTATGAATACTAATGACACCACTAAAGACTAAATCAATAGCTTTGGAATTCAGCTTCCCATTTCCTTTTTATTTACATCTTGGCAGCTCATCCTTATAAATAGCTATCTGCCTGCACCTCATAGCCAACACTACTCAGGCAATGTACTCAGGTCCCTGCTAATGGCACCTGTGACAAAGTGTGGGGTAATGCAAATACTTTAATGATTTGGAATACTTAAAAGAAAACCTTCCAAAAATATTTTGAAATATATTTATAAAGAAGATGGAAGAAGTGCAATAACCAGCAGCCCGAGCGCAAGCGAGCACCAGTGAGAAAAAGCTGAAGAAGCAAGAGGCTGAACACAGACTGGACTTAACATCAAAGCTCTGTACTCTGATATCCCACCAGCTGACAGAGATGAACTGCCTGATGATATTTGTTCATTAAAATTGTACTCCAGGCATCCCAAATGCTGGCACAGGCCATGGCACTGTTACAGCTGCCACTTGCACCAGCACAAAGCACACTGGGGGAAGGCTGGGAAAGAAAGGCGATCCAGGAAACAAATCTCCAACAGATGTTGGAAGGCAACAGAGATGTCGACAGGATACGTGAGCAAACCATCAGAAAGTTCCTGTAAATTTGGAGCATCCAAGGCACAATCCCTAACTGTAGGAAAAAGACAGATACCAAGAGATCTGAGCCTTATTTTGTGGTAAACAACCATTATGATGACGGGACAACCATTTGCACAGGGCAGAGAGACACTGGCCAGGATGGCCCACTGAAACCCACTATTTCCTCTTCTTCAGGCTGGTTGTTCTCATACTTCCAGCTCTCCCACACATTGCCTTCTTTCTGGGTGAGGAAATGGCTCTGTGAGCTAACTCAAAGATAGGTGTGTGCACTGACCAGCTAGAAAACATACCAACTTTTTCTGATAGCTGCCACCCAAATTAGAAAGGAGAAGGGCTTCTTCTCCAATGCTGGGGAGTTACTTTTCCTTTACTCTTAATTTTTACCAGAACTGCGCATCCCTCAGACTTCCTAAATACACTGTAAAACTTGGTCAAAATCATCTAACAAGAACAAAGTCATCAGCCAGGGCAGCAGGATCACATGCACAGACCTCATTTCCTTAAAATGGGCTTTTTGCAGTCCTGCTGCTCAAGCCCTGACAGGCCTGCTTTGTTTTATTTCATCTTGACTCACGCCTTTATTAGGACAAAGACGTGAAAAGGCTACCTTGAACTTTATCATTACTAATTAGAACATCACATTATGAAATATTGCAGCAGTTGAAATCCTCAGGAAATAGGAACCAAGAGCCATTCTACAAGGTCAGCATGGAGAAGAGGAAGACGAACAAGTTGGCTCCTGAATTTAAACAGGAGCCCGTTGGCAGCATGCAGGATTGTCCATCCTCAAGGATCCTGCCAGCATTTCTGGAAGGTCAAGTAAAACATGCAGGAAACTTGGAATAAGATTTAAGACAAACCTAAATGAGAATTCAGCAAAAACTTCTTTCCTCTCAAGATATAAATGGTCCAAGATAACAAACATGCTGAATACATGGAAACCTACAAATTAAACCTTAAAGAGACAGCACACAAAAGAACTCTCAAATTTATTACGGAAGTGAAAATTAGAGGTTGAGATAGGAAGGAGCAATGCAAAGAACAACAAAAAGAACAAGCTCAAGACAAAACAGCAAACTAGGCTTAACAACAGTCAAGAGCACTTCACTGAGAAAGGAGAACACTTCAAAACCACTCTGCTGTTCCTACCACAGCTTAGAAGGGCTGTGATGAACACGCTAAAAAGAGGAAGCAACTTGAAAAGCTGGGAGACCGTTGCCACCACATTCCCCAGGTAACACAGGAAAAAGCTGTGCAGGCACTATCAGGTTCAAAAATAATGTAGGAGGGAACTATCAGATGCCCAAATGTTAACAGCTTGCTGAAACTGAGAACCCACACTTGAAGGCTGGAGGAGTGCTGTTTAGTCCTGAAGAAAGCAAATATGACTAAAAGGAAGTAATCACATGCTGCTGAGTCAGATTTCTTCCTCTAGTCAAAAAGGAAAGATTGAAGAGACAGGTAAGCGAGGACAGGAATATTTGAATGAACGTTAAAAATAGGGTGACACGCAGAAACTGTGAAAACAAACCATACTGGTGTAGTTTTGACAGCCTGTTTCAAAACTTTGATGATACGACCCTACATCCTCATTCACATCTGTTCAGAAATCTGCAGGATTGCTAGCCCAATTACGTTCTCTCCATAATTGGGTAAAAATTATCAGCCTTGCTGTGATGAGGACATATCCAGACCAGTGTCAAGGTCCATCTGCCCAACAACCATGCTACCTGTAGCACTTGCCAGATCTGCTCTAGGACACAATGTCAAGCCCTGAGATCTCCGAGAGCAAGATCCACACTAATACTTCCCAAAAGTACTACCCAGATGAGAAAGAAGGACAGGTAGAGAAAATCAATTCATCACGTCACAGTGAGAACATTAGTCTTGGATATAGGATCTAGGAAAAAGAAGTTAGGGGAAAATCCTCAACAGCACACCAGCATGTCCAGGATGTGGGCATGACTGCACTGCATGGATGGGACAGACTCCCATGTCACCCTCTGAAACACCATCCAGATCCCAACCCACTCCTGCAGGAAGTGCCTTCCCTTTGCAGAAAATGCCAGTCACACACTCTCTAATGCACTGTATGAAGCTGGAGAATTTAGAGCAGCACGCACCGAGATTAAAGGTGAGACTGCAGATAAGCACTGGGTAAGAGGGTTTTTGGCAGTTGCTGTTTTGTGAAGGGGTTTGCTCTGAAGCAGCAGTGTCATAAGTAAACAAACAATTTCAAATGGGACTCTACTTGTACAACAAACAAACCCTAAATCACATACCAAGTCAAAGACATATAAAGAAAAATGACAGCTTGAACAAATAAATATATAGTTTTCCCTATTCATAAATACTGTTGCATGAGTAGTGTAATATTGTACTCCAAAATGTACAAGTATTTCTTAGGCAAGTCTGTGTCTTTATATTTGGTTCAGAAAAGCATTTTTTGTATGCCATGCAATTTGGAATAACTAGTACTTTACATTAATATATGCTTTTAAATTGACCAGTGAGCATGTAAAGAAAACAACCCACAAACATATCAGGAGTTGAGGCATATGACTGCAATTAAATTAATTTCACCGATGCTTTTAAAAGAGCATGAAAACCACCAGCATGAAAATCCTAATATTCCCCACTTCTTTATGTTGAAATTTACATTCTTATCCTATGCAACTAACCTGGCATTAGAAAAAGAAAAGAAGTTCTTCAAGCATTTTATTTAAGGGGAATATCACAAAACAATGTCTAATTAATTTTCTGCACTGACAAATTACCCCTAAGCTCAAGATCTAATGGAAATTACATGTTAACAAAAGATTTAATTAGTAATACAATTTATTAACACCAGGAAAGAATGTCAGAGTGGGCCTTCAATGACAGGAGCACACAATGCTTTCTCTTACAGTATCATTTTCTGACATGATGACAAGTGACAAAAATCCCCACTTGAATAAGGTCATTAAAAGGTAACAAGAGATACCACAATGGCTAAGCCAAGTGAGTTTACGAGAATGCTGAATTAAGTCCTTGGGTAAAGCACATCAAAAGCCCACACAATCCCCACTCCTTGCAAAAGCCACAAGTTACATTCAGGCCTTCCAGTCTGCTCGGAGCCCTTACATAGCTGAATCTCTCAGGGCATTTTTCACAGGGAAAGGGAGTTTTGGTCTGATGCTGATGATCCATATTGGATGGGAGGAAGGCAGAAGGTACTCCAAAAGTTTTCTTATCAACAATTTGGTATTTGAATTACAACAATCTTCATTGTTTCAGTGAGATTCCATGAGATTTTTATTTACATGCAGAAATAGGCTTGTCTGCATCTTGGAAGCTCTGGCCTGAAATAGATCACTACTGAATCTGCTCTCTGAAAATATGCAAGATTGTCTACTGAGAAGTTTACATATTGTGAGCATTTTAGAACAGCCCCTTCTATACAGTGATCTGAACACTCACCCCTCCCAGACACAACTCCCAACCAGCGCAGGCTCTGATCTCCTTCTTTAATTCAAAGATCGAGGTTTGGGTTGGAGTAAGAGGTGACAATGGGCACTGGCTCCCCACTACTGCTGCCTTTAGACAGGGATGAACGCTGGACCATCCCTCACGGCCATTACCCACCACATGGGCAGCAACTGTTTGAGGCTGTCAGATGCCATCAGCTTCACCATCAGTAACACACACCAGATGTGGTGGTGTCTGACCCAAGCCAAGTACTGCATGCTGCAGTGCTTGGGAATGGTTACGCAGCTTAGCACGCCCCTCTTGCCAGTGTGGTTGCAATAAATCAAGAAAGGTAGGGGTATTTTGGTAGGGGTAATAGAAAAGGGGCAACTACCCCCCCCCCCACTCTTCCCTATGCAAGAAAACTTTTTACCAACCCTAAGTGTACTATACAAAGTGCAGGTTCTTACAGAAGATAATGCTGATATTCTTACATGGAAAACAGAAACATCCAAGTCTTGTCACACACTCGATCTAAATTAACTCGTTCAAATCCAGGTAACCAGAGGGGTAATGTAAAATATCATAGTTTAAACATAAAAACAGGTAAGACAGGGAAAGCGAAGGCAAAAAGTATTGTAAAGAAGTCACCTAAAAGAAAGGTTTACATAAAACAAACCAACCAACCAAAACAAAAACCAAGCAAACTTTATTCAATAATGCCTATGATACTAGCAAACCAACTGCTACAGCATCTGGCCAGCCCACAGACACCAGAAAGCAAAGCTATCTGTGACCCAAAAAGCGAAGCCCACAGCCTTCCTGCCGTTGCCCCAGGAACTGCTCCACATGAGTTTTTCATAGGGTTACTCCCAACTGCTACGGTGATGCCCACGAAAATCCACATGACTCAACAACAACTCCAGAGGACTCAGCTTGAGCATTCAAGACACCAGTCTTCTAAGGCATCTTTTTGCTTGTGGTCACTGACCCCACAGCAGAGAGATAAGCACAGCCCAGCAAAATACACAGGACTGTACAGAGAAACATCCACTTTAAAATACCATTTTTTTTTTCCCTTCTCTGCTGTTGGTCTGAACTGAGGATCATCATTTGTGTTTCCCTCATGTTTAGAAGTTAAAAGAATGCAATAAATCTTAGAAAATGTCTTTATACATGAGTCCAAGCAGAAAAAAGAGGCCTTGGTGTCACATTACAAGCAGTGGAATGCAGCGTTCCAGGGAGAAAAATAAATCACGACAAGCCCAAGGACCCAGAGATTAAAAACAAAAATAAAAATATAGTAGTTCACTGTTTTTTCCTGGAGAGATCTACCGTCTAAGCAGATACTTAACATTCAGGAAAGGATGCTCTATTATAAATCAAAAGCAATTTAAGACCAAATGTAAAGCAGATTAACTACCAACATTTTAAATTCTACAGTTAATCATGACAAGAGTATGACCCAAGTAATTTTTTGTCTGATAATTTACTATTTCTCTGTAACAGCTGACCTTAGACGTGTATTGTCACAAAACAATCTTTCAAGCAACAAGATAAACCAGGACCCAAGGCTTGCTTTGATGGCATATAATTTAATCTTTTCCAAAGCAACAAAAAACCCAAAACAAACAAAACAAACATCAAACAAACAAAAAACCAACCAACCAACCAAACAAACAAACCCAAATAAAACAAAATGTTATCTATTAAACTATGGAGGAAAAGGAAATAATTTTATGTAAGACATTTATTTATGTAAAAAAATTATTACCAACTAAACTGATATTGTTACTACTAACACTGGTCTTCAAGCAAATATCCCATACACACATCAACGGAGAATCAGCTTACTTCCTACTCGTTTTGTAAAATTCCTACCCATTTACCCTTTTACTCTGGGAATCACCCCACTCCCTAGCCTCCCTTCACAGTTAGATGTTAATCTTGACCTCTAGTGCAGAATGTCCACTTTGCACATTACTGTATCCACAAAATCTGTTGAGTAACACCCAACCTGTAAATTTCCTCTATTTAATCTTTACCTTCTGCTCACTTGGGTTCCTGCCATTTTCAGTCTTTGTTCCTCCTCCTATCAATCAAACCACTTGCAAATCCTTCCTCTCAGTCACCCTTTCATAATGCTTTTCAGACTTACAGAGGCCTGGGACATCTAGGTCAGGAGCTGCTCCCACGTTCAAGTGCTGCGAGCCCATCCTGGTGCCTTTTTCCCCATCCTCTCCCCCACCTCCAGCAGCTACAGTACCAGCAATGGCTTGGAACAATTCCCCTGAGTGGCTTTCCTACTACAACTTTCAGGCTGTCACACTCATGCAGAATACCCCTCTTTGCTCCCAAGCTCCACAGCGTGGGGAAGCACGCTGCCAGGATGGCTATCCTGGCCATCATCAGAGCAGAGCTCAGCCAACCCAGTAAATTGCACCTCTTTGTTGTTTCCCTATGCACTGACCACTGTCAATAAGCTTGTCTGATCAAGACCTTCTCACCCAACGTCTGTTCCACAAAAGGTATTTCAAGGCAGTTTATTCCACACACCAATCTGTTTCCGTTGGTAGACAAGCTCTATCACCAAGTACAAACAAGCTTCCAATGACAGGTTCAGTGCTTATGACCCCTCAACTGGGCTTGCCTACACAGACAATAAAAAAATTTAATTCCAATTAAGCACATCAATTTTACCCAGGTTATACTACAGTAAGACTCTAGGCAGTCCACGCTAATTTTTAGAAGTAAAAATAAAAGTGTATCTTTAATTTAACTTTCTCTGCAAGCAACCTTGTATGACTTGCAGTTATACGTTACCTGAAGACACGACAAAGCCCAATTTTTAAGAAGCCTTCCTACAAACACTGTGACTATAGCTTTGCAGAAAAAGTGAAACATTCCTGGCACGTCTCCAGCACTTGTTTTGCCACAGCAAAGTGCTCCTTTCTCTTCATAAACCAAGAAGTAGAGGGATTGCAGCTGCCCAGGCTTTCCCAGAATGGGGGACCAAGTGAAGTGGTCCAAGGGCAGGACACAGGAGACATAAAACAAGAGGGGCTTTCAGCTTCCTGCCAGGCAGATGGTCAGCAGCAGGGTCTCACCAGCTTTGACCACACAGCAAGGCAAGAGATCTCCAACCTGGACTGCGAGATGAGGCAGACAGTAGGTCCTGGTACATAGCAGAGGAACTGAAGAAGCCCTGCGCCCATATTCCCTATGGGTTCAGTCCTCCGTCTGGATTGGGACACCCCACCAAAGGCACCCCCACATCAGTGTTACTGTAGGCAGCACCCAGTAAACAGGTGTAATGGCAATACTCCTTTTGCTTTCAATGAATTATTGCCTTAACTAGCTCCAAGGACAAGGGGGTGAGAATTGACGGCTTCCTCTTCTTAGTAGGAAGACAAAACCACTATTTAAACCCCCCCCCAAAAAAAACTCCCTCAGCTTTTATCCACCATTTTCCATACAACGGAAAGTGCATCTATAGACAATGCCAGGCACTGAAAGCATTAGCTTGACTGACAAAATCAGTTAGAGCTCAAGTGAAACTCTCAATTTCAAACTCATATTTATTCAATGATTCATGTGAGATAAACAATGACTATCTGCAACTGAATGAACAAGACTGAATTTGAATAAAATGCCCTGCTATCAAGAACTGGAATAACTCTGTTCAATAAGCAGCTTACAAATTATACCAGCTTTCTGAGGCATGAAGCAATGTCAATAGGTCTTTTTTTTTTTTCTCTAAAAAGAACAAAGAACAAATGTTGCAGGTAGTTGACTGGACTGCTCTAGAACAGGAGCAGCCTGTGTGCAGTGCTGCAGTAATGAAATCAGAGGCAATGCTTATGTGGGAGCTGGAGCTCTGACGGGCCATTCCCGCAAAGCAAGCCTTGTCCTGAATGAAGGCTCACCAGAGAAGGAGATACTCCAATGATGCCCGTGGGATGCCAAATAAAACACGAGCAACACCGTTGCGAGCCTTTTGGCCTTGTCCCTTTATCTTCCTCTCAGCTCAGCACTTCATATGAACCAGCCCTACCCAAGGCCTGTGGGTGGAGATGGTGCCCAAACCCTGCAGAGAGGCACACACAGGGGGACCAGTGGACTGTCCAGGAACTGCTGCCAGGCACAGCTGCTGGCCAAGGAGCAATTCTTGGGAAGGTTTGTGCTACTTATCACCACCATGCTATTACGCAAACCAAGGAGGCTCTGCCACAGCATCAGCTATAAAGGCTGAAAGGTCCTTGTAGCACCACAGCGCAAGTTGGTCCCCTGAGAAGGGGACCACAGGCGCTGGGCTGAGACACTCCCTCAGCAAGGGCGCTGCAAAGAGCTGGAGGGAAAGAAAAAAGAAATAGAGCCAAAAGAAAGGTTTTTACACAGAAGCAGATGGTTTTGCTGACAAATTTCAATGCTCTGAGACAACACAGGGCTTGGGTTTCCATCACTCCTCCTGCTAGGTAGCAGCCAGCCCCTCTGCTCCAGTCAGTCACAGCTAGACACCGCAGTTTTAGCCCCAGTATCATGGTTCGGTCACCCAGAGATGGCTGGATGTCAAGCGCTCCAGCAGGCTCCAGTGCTGGGGCTAGCCATGAGCTAGCCAGCATAGCCAGGAGCCAGGCTGGAGAAGGGCTAGTGCAAGCAGCGCATGGCTCTCAGCCACAGAAGCCAGAGTGCTCCTAACACAATGCCCAGTCAGGGAGGCCTGGGAGGTCTCGCACCCCATGACTACCTCCATCCTGAAAGCCATCACCCATAGAAGCTTGAGCAGTAACCTGTACAGACCCAGCTCCCTCACACCTTCTCCTGCGTACCTGAGACCCCTGGCAAGAGAGCAAAGCATGGTTCTATTCCAGGGCTTCCACCAACAACTTCACCTCTGTGTTCCCATTGCAAACCTCCCCTATTTGCTCTCATTTCTCCTCTCTATCCCTCCAGTTTCCACCCCTCACCTCCTGACACTCTCCCTTGCCCACCACTGGCAGAGTTTTTAAGTTATCTTTGAGGAACTCATTTCCAAGATCATTTGAGGCCACTGGTGAAAAATTAGATATGGGTCTAGTATCATCTTTGCTTGTTTAAAAAACCCAGTATTTTATTTTTAGGTTTTCTGCCTTTACATTACAAGAATAAAAAAATCTGAATACAAGAGATCAGTATAAAGCTCTGTATGAGTTTACAGGGATTACAGAATCATAGCATATTTCATGTTGGAAAGGACCCATAAGGATCATGCAGCCCAACTCTCTGCTCCTCTGAGGACTACCTAAAACTAAACTATATGACTAATAGCATCATCCGGATGCTCCTTGAACTCCGACAGGCTTGGTGCCATGACTTCTTCACTGGAGAGCCTGTTTCCAGTGACCGACCACCCTCTCAGTGAAAAACCTTCTCCTAATGTCTGAATTTCCCCTGATGCAGCTTCATTCCATTTCCAATTAAGTCCGGATTGAAGTATGAACCCTGGTTTGAACAACAGTCCCTCGCTTACTCTTGTCTCATTTTTTAAAGAACCAGAGGAGCTCTTCATTAAGCCAGTGTTTACTACCTGCTATTCCTGCAGGTTGCCTGCGGTGTGAGGTTTTGACACAGTTATACTGCTGGCAAGACCGCCAAGACATTTTATTTACAGCTCAAAGCTTCTTCATTGAAGCAGTCCTTTACTGAGGTAAACTCCCCTTTCCCCAAAACTTGTAGGTGTAGAATGGTAACTTACACAGAGGGGTAGGATGTAGAAAAGGGAGGAACTGAAGCCCTGAATACAGTAAGCTCCTAAGGACGTCTATTTATGAAAATAAATATGTACATGATAACACATAACACACCATAGAGAATGCTCAAAGCAGAATTATGGACAGGTGAACACAAAACACTGGATATTTTCCCGAACCCCAAGCATACAGTACAGTTTCTATGATAGCTTTGTTAACAAGGCTATGCTATTTCAAAGTTAATTTTTATCATGTGTGCTGATCTCAGAACAATTCATCAGCCTTTCAGGAAAGGGCTACCTGAGGAGAAACAGTAAGGCCACTCCCTCTGTCACTACAGCCATTAGCTCAGCTAAACAGCAACTGGGAATTTTTCCAGCTCTGGCTGAAAGTAACTGGAAGAGGTCCTTAACAACAGGGCGAAGGAGTGACCCTCTTTACCTACACATCTGGTTCTGGCATGCAGAGGTAAATTTATAATGTAGGCAGCAACAGACCAGCCCTCAGCAGGTCTCCAGTGCTACCTTTCAACCTATCCAAGTTAGCACTGGGTCCCACAACAGCACAGTTTCCCCTGCCCAAGAATGAAGCCCATATATCAACAAAATTTTTTGGCCAACATGGAAGCACTGTCAAATTGAAACTGCAGGCAGTTTATCCACACTCAGGATTAGCCAGTGCCATTTGTGTGGGACGTGAAACCTGTATAAGCATTGGCAGGAGTAGCACAGTCTAGGGACAGAAGATGTTTTAGCCACATGTTATAGTCTAGGCTGAGCTAAATCTCAGCTGGCTCCATGCAGCATGAGTACAGTTTCCTCCAACAAAGTGTGTGAACCAGGACCCCGGTACATGCAGTTCAGAGACATGGGGCAGTCCATGTGTGGAACTAGCCTGTGTCTGAACCACTCACTCAGCTTCACTGCAGATCTCAATGGGCCCAGCAGTAAAGCTTCAGCTCTGCACCCCAGTGAACTGGTCTTCCTGGAGACTGGGACACTGAACACCAACACCCTGGTCTGCAGTGCTGTGTCTGTGGTTAGGCAGGGCTGTGCTGCTTTTCCCCACTCATCCTGCATGAACTTGGGGTGCCTCACACCCCTGGTTCTCCCAGAAGATGGGGAGCTGGCTGTAAACCAAATTTTCAGCTTCGGTCTAGAAATAAAGAGTAGGTATGCCAGCTACCATATGCTGGAGAGGAACCTGCCAGTGTATTATTACTGCAGGGATGGCTGCCCAAGTCCGCAAATCCTCTGAAATAATAATTTTGCAGTAATCCCTCCCGAAGGGCACTGCCCTCGCATGCCCTGCTAGCGGGACTGTGACAAAGGACTCTGCAGAGGGAAGGAGGCAAGGCACCCTGCTTTCCTGCCAGCAAACTACCACTGGCTGCTGCACCAACCATGTGGACAGCATCCACCCATCCCAGGAGGACAGAGGGTCCTTCTGATATTACCATTGCTCAGGAGACTTGGCAGAAATAGCACACGACAGGTGAAAGGTAAGAGAAGGAAGCAAGAAGCTGGAATAATTCTGAATTTTTATACAGCAAGCAAAAAGTCGGGTTTTTTTTAATAGTATATTCTGACAGGTTAACTCTTCAAGGTTTCATCATCAAAAAGCAGCATAAATAATTTCAGAAAGCACAAAGCCATCTTATTTTAAAGTCTCACGGACTATATTTTGCCCCTAAAGTCTTACTTTTCTCCAGGACTAGTGTGGCTAGACAACAGCAGCAGGCTCCAGCAAGCAACCATTGTCAGCTCCTGGAGAAGCACTGCTGGTCAGTTAGTATTGCTACACACCTCAGCCTGTTGCAGCAAGGCTTTGTTTTGCACTCTTCAACCCCAAGGTTGTCCTAAAAAGCTACCAAGGCACTTTGCTAGCTGTGGCACAAAGCAAAGGTTAAAGCTGCCAGACACTCAGGGCTCCCACATTTGCATGATACTCTCACAACAAGGCGCCCACCAACATGTCTCGTTATCCTGAACTGCTACAGAGAGCCACAACTGTTGCCAGTGAGGAAATCTGAAACTTCTTAAATCGGTGTAATTGGGACTGGCTCTCCACTCCCCCTTCCCCAGAACTGTTAGCTGCAGCAGGAGGAGAGCGTGCTGCAAGAAAGTACAAAACAGGTTTGGACAAGCATGAAACAAAGCTGCACATATCTCAAGATAGCAGCTAAGGCGGTTAAGCATTTTTCATTACAACCGTGAAACCCAGATCCACGCCCTGAGAGCCCAACCAGCTCAAGTCAGAGGGTTCTTATGGCCACATGCCAGCCTTCAGCGAGTTGGAGGAGCCAAACTGCTACTGACATGCCATGGTATCTTCAGGTTTTCCTGTTGTAACTCCTGGTTTTTTTTCAGCTGTTTTGTTTACTTTTTAGGGGGGGACACCACAAAATGAAGTTTTCCAGACCTCCTCTGCTCTGGTTTAAGATCAACAAAACCAGTTGAATGTTGCACAATCGTTCTCTCATCGTGAAATCATGGTGAAGAGAAAGGGAAGTAGTGGAGTAAACAGAAAAGAAAAAAAAAGAAAAAGAGAAAAAGAAAAGGAGAAAGAAAAAGACAGAAAAACAGACACATCCAATACATAAATAAATAACCCTACCGTATCTTGTTTTGAAAAGGTGCAGAAATATGGGGGGGGGGGGGGGGGGGGGGGGAGAGGGGGCAGACTTTAAATGTGTAAACTCACTGAAATCTCAGATTTTTGTGTATTTGTCTGGACTGCAAGCCCACATGCAACTTTAATTTGTACGAAAATACTGTAGTGGGCATGAATGGATACTTATACCAAGTCCAAAATCTTTACATTTATACTGGGAAAAAGAGAAGCTGCTTAGTTACAAGCAGCAGACCACAGTTGTCTTAATTTGCACTGAACAGAAGCACTAGTCAGACTGATTACATAGTCAGGCACTAATTACTTACGTTCTCTCAAATGCATGCTAGTAAATTTGATTATTACTCAAATAAAGTATACTTTGTTCAGTATGTCAGAGTGAGCTCTTTCTTTGACTGAAAGCTTTTTAGGGGAAAAAAGCTACCTCTTTGCTATAAAGTTTTACAGTGTCTGGCACAAAGAGCTCTTGGAGATACTGAAGTACCAATATGAAAACACTACTACATTTTAATATGTCTGGTTTGGGGGAAAACAATATTATGTTATTTTCCTTGGTTCTATTACAAGGAGCATGAACGAATATACCAGGCTCAGGAGCCATAAGAATTCACAGAATAGCTTAAAAAAAGCTTTTCTTCTGTCTGAGAGTTACTACAAGTTCCCATTTTTACACCTTTACAGATAATACTGCATGAATTACTGTTCATTTTCTGTTACCATGCGAGTAAGAATCTCTTTTCATTGCACTTGTGAAAAGCCTGTGGATGTTAAATACAAAACCTTAAAGTTTTTTTTAAAAAAGGACTGATAGAAGGTTTGAATATGCCCAGTCTTGGTCATACTCCTGTAGTATACTTCTTTTAAGGAAAAAGATAAATAAGTGGCACTGCTAGAACTTGTTGAGGAGACTGGAGCACCATCAGTCATTGCAGGGCATGAATTCACACGTATGGGCAGATGAAGTGGTCAAGAGATGTAATACTTTTAAAAGCCACATCATAAGTCTCACTGTATGGCACAGATATTGCCTTGATATGTGTGAGAACATGCATTATATACAGATAAGGAAAAGAACTTGCTCTTGGCTGTAAAAGTTCGACAGAGCTGTTCTGTAAGTTACTCCCATAAAATCAACATATAAACTAGTTGGTTTGCATTTGAACTATGAACATCCTGCCTGTATGTGTATGTTGGAGAAACCCAATTACAATTGATTCCCATGATACAAGCAACAAGCAATTCATAGCACCTTCCCCCCACCTCCCCCTCAAATATGGATAGTACTTCTTCAGTAGTCATGTCAGAATTATAAAGGAGACAGACAAGAAAGATGTCTTATATTCAGAGAATTACTTGGCAGCTTTACACATAACTTTAACATTTATAGTCCTGGAAAGAAAAGCCCAATCTTTCGCTGCAAATTAAAATACACCAGTATTTTTCTGCCTCTGTAAGGATACTGTTGCTTGCTTTTGAATTTACTTTGACAAACCTCAAGCACATGAAGCTGTAAAAGCTCTGGTCTATATTCTCTAAAATGAGGGTTAGATATAAGTTCAACAGGAAATATGGTGAGATTACGTTAACATGTTACTAAAAACCAAATGGAAGAAACAGATTAAAATCAGACTACCTTTTCTGATTGCTTGCATGGAAGGAAAGGTTGTGAGAGATACATGGACTGCCAATCTTGCGTATTAGTGATTAGTGTTGCACTCTACTTAACCTTCCCAGGCTACTCTCAACTATCCAAACAGGTCTATTTTACTGTGTTTTCTAATAAATATCATAGAATCATAGAATAGTAAGGGTTGGAAAGGACCTTAAGATCACCTAGTTCCAACCCCCCTGCCATGGGCAGGGACACCTCACACTAAACCATGTGGCCCAAGGCTCTGTCCAACCTGGCCTTGAACACCGCCAGGGATGGAGCATCCACAATCTCCCTGGGCAACCTATTCCAGTGCTTCACCACCCTCACTGTAAAGAACTTCTTCCTTATATCTAATCTAAACTTCCCCTGTTTAAGTTTGAACCCATTACCCCTTGTCATATCTTAAAACTCAGCTTCAGAGATCAATGGGGAAGACCCATTACAAGCTGATGGGTATATTTGCACAAACGTACTACAGTACATCAAACAAGCTATAATTTTGAAAAATTATCCTACAGAACAGACAGCATCAGATTGGAGGAAAAAGGATGCGGGAAGTAACCATTTTGTTTAGCTACCCAGGGCCTGACTTAATGTCACCTTACCCTGTATTTGCCCAGTATGATTCAAGCAATTTATCTCCCCTCTTCTGCCTCACCTGTGTATGCTTCAGAACTGAGACTTAGGCTTAGAATCAAAATCCAATTACTTAATTCCACAGTATTTACAGATAATACTGCATGAATTACTGTTCATTTTCTGTTACCATGCGAGTAAGAATCTCTTTTCATTGCACTTGTGAAAAGCCTGTGGATGTTAAATACAAAACCTTAAAGTTTTTTTTAAAAAAGGACTAATAGAAGGTTTGAATATGCCCGGTCTTGGTCATACTCCTGTAGTATACTTCCTGTAGTATACTTCTTATAAACTCTCTCCTGCTCTGACAACATGATGATTTCTGTTACGCATAGCTTCAGCCTGGCAGATTAAATCAGAAGTTTCTAGAAACAGGGGCATGTTTCAATCCTACAGCCTAAAATTATTAAGATAGAGACACCATTATGATTTTTTAATCTGAGCAGCTGTTTAACATAGAGAATACATACCTAAATTTATTTTCTATTTAGCAAAGTCTCAGCCCTGAAGTACCGCAAATCTCTCTCCTTCCCTCTAAAGTATCTTGCATTTACTACCCTCTGTTTGGATACTGCCTTTTGTTAGGCACAGTATTGACTTAAACTAGTAGTAGAAACTTTTCTGCAGGCACAGGCATTTCTTGTACAAGATTTATGGCTCACAACTCTCATCTGACTGATTTTTAAAAGCCTGAGTTTAGCAATGTTCTGTGTGGTACCCAGCCTCACTTGTCCTCATCCCAGAGCCATTAAGCCCAAGGCACCAATAATGTACCACACTATAGACTGTGCAAGGAAATCCGCTATCGGTGTAGAAAGTAAAGATCACAGGATGGACATACATGGACAATTACATAAAGCTGGTGCTACAGAGCTAATACCAAAGTTCGAGTGTGGCCATAGGAGTACAGCTCTGCTTAACATCAAGGCAATCACAAACACATCCTCAGCAGTAAAGAAAGACTTCCAGTAAGCTGCAAATGACCAAAGTGCACCGGCGGGCACAGCAGTGCAAAACTGGCTCCCTCTATACTAACACGTGCGGCACCAGCGGACTCTAAAAAAGACAGCGTCTCTTCTCAAAACTCAAGTGCTCTGGATTGAAGGACAGACTTGTGCTTTCAAGTAAGTGTTTAGGATCACCTCAGCTAGGACAAAAAGGTGAAGAAGGAAATAACCTTTGCATCCCATTAGTAGGGCTTCTATACATGAACATCTCCAACAAGTATTTTATTTGGGGTCACTTTATTGCCACAAACACTATGTAAGGTATGAAACTGAGGCGTAACAAGCCAATTCAACAGAGAGTCATACTTCCCGTTAACAAGAAAGCAATAGCAATCAGAGTTGCAGTACCAACTGTCGTCTCAACAGATCATAAAAATAAGTAAGATGACATGACAAATTAGTCATGCAGTATGGAGCTGACTCACCACCAGGTGATTCATAACTAAGTCAACTGCAAAATATGAAAAATGCTGTGATCCTACAAAAAAAAAAAAAGCTTTAACATTTGTACTGCAAGCTCTTTCATTGTCAAAACACACAGCTGCACCAGCACTAAACCCAGGTTTTTACAACATAACAGAATGTATATAAAGTGTTTAAACTGTAAAAGAGATTATTTTCCTGAAATAGTCCACTGAATATATTCCTTACTTTCAGCATAATAGAACTCTTACAAACTATTTAAATAAAAGATCCATTATGTAGCTGTCATTCTGTATTACCACAGCTTCACATACAAATTTTTATACTCGTATCTTCACACATTTTAATGTGAACACCCACACTAACAAACAAGATATAGGTGACCAGGCAAAGCATGCAAAGACTTCCAGGAGTCAGTTGTTCCACAGAAGTTCAGCACCGGTGAGGAATCACCCAACGCCTCATTTAGTTCAAGACAGGTAGGTACAGGAAAATCATACTTGTTTCTGGTATGGTTTGAAAATTGATCTATATTAAGTTATTCTCATGAGACCCCTGTATTGTAAAGAATATAAAAACTACTGTTATATTGGAAGTGCTCAATTCTGGGATTCACTCATCTGAAAAGCTCAGTTAACCCGACAAATTTGCTGATACCACCGTCATAAAACCTTGCGTGCCTAGCAGATGCAATGAAAATACATGTTCTTGGGCTTCTGTGCACAAATACCACTATATTATGGGGAGAAAAAAAAACAACCCACAGGAGCATACATTTAGAATGCCCACTTAGAATAACTGCACAGTCTTAAATGTGAGTTTCCAATCTACTAAATTAAAAGACAGTCCCCATGATTTTATTTTTGCCAGATTCCTCTGTAGCTGAAATTTTCAGAGAAGGAAATGGATTGAAAAAGAGAAGGAAGGCTTAAATTCGGTTGCTGGAAAGTTAAGCACAAATCTTAATATGAAATACTGAGCAATTCTAAGGTGCCAGGGAAAACGCTAGCATCCCTAAAAACAAGCTATGCAGGTTCCCATCATTATCTAAATTAGAGCACCTGATTTCAATTAGCATTATTTACAGGTTTTGATTTAAGTGATCTGCCCAAGACCAAAATCAGTACCCTTATCGGATGTTGCACAAAAATAAGAGAATTCCCACCCCACCATGAGCCCATGTCATTCAAAACACTGCTTCATGTTCCCAGGCAGGGAGACACAACACATGCAGCACAGGTACCAGAGAAGGAAACCTGTTGGTGAGGGGAATGTTTAACCTAGACTACCAGGATGCACTTTTGGACAGGACAAGTCAAAGAAAGCACATTCCAGGCACACAACTCGTCAATTGGATTAAGTCAGATAACAAAGTTGAAAAAGCACTCATTTTGATCCCCTCTGTCTGCTCCAGCTCAGAGCAAGGTAACTCAAGCACCCAGATATACTGGGTTGCTGACAGAGTGTAAGCAAGCACTGGTCTCCAAAACAATTCACTTGCCAACATGAGAAGCTTTTCCTGTTAAGACAGGTCTGCACTGGATCCTGCTGATGCAGCCCTGTGAATCATGAATACAAGAGTTTTCCTAGCAGAAGACCTTAACCTCAGCATGATTACGCTGATGGTGCTTTTTCAGTGAATTTTCTTCTGCTCACAGGGCTACTGGGGTTACTTGTTTTAAGGTTAGCAGGCAGTCCCCATAGCTGGGAAGTACTAGCACATCTGCCAAAATCTTTTTCCAGGCCCCTTGGGGCACAGTTCAATCCGATTAAAACATGCACAAAAGTAATGAAGCTCAAAACCTATTCCCTTGGTGCTGTGGGCTCCAGCAATCCAAAGGACTCTACTACAGCGCCAGCAACTGATATCAAATCCTTTCCAACAAAGTTGTTTCAGCTATTACTGAAATCACTTGACCCTCTTCCATGTTCACCTGAGATGCCTGGACCTAAATGGGATTTTTCTGCCCATCTGCAAAGGAACCAATAATGGCTCTGACCCCACGAAATTCAGCGCTTAACTGCAAGCATGTCCTTCTACTGATACAACTGCACCACTGCAGTCAAGCCAAGTTGCTACATCAGCTGAAGTTACAGCGGCAGATGCCCACACAGATATTTTTATTTTGACTTTGCACAAACCACTTCCTAGATAGTGAAAGATAAAAGTGCTGGGAAGAAAAGGAGGGATGAGGGGTGCGATATCAAAATAAAACACTAATATCAGACTTTGCATTACAGTAGCCAAAACATTCATAGCCACAAGCTGGCTTACAGGTATGCCTGTGGTGTTCAGCAGTTACTTCTGTAAAACATCCTTCTAAAAGAGGTACTTGCATTTAGCAGCAGCTGTCATTTCAGCAAAGAACTGAAGAAAAAGGTCTATCTCCCTCAGACGTGAAGACCCTCTGCACAAAGGACCAAGAACACAGACGCGTGTTTGCCTCTCTGATTTGGTGAGAAAGACAAGATCGTTTCCAAGCAATAGTGCCAAATGTGAATTAGCATGCAAAGCCTCATCAACTTGGTGATCTGAAAGATGTTTTGAACCATCAGAGAGACATCCCTATGCTGAAGCACAGCACCACAGGCAGACGCCTCAAATAGAATACTGACCACAGGGAACACAGGTTTCATAGTTCAAGGTATCGAGGCATGCACACAGCAACGTGACACATAGGAACGGTGAGGGACAGGCTCCCGAAACATAAGGGAGTTTTAAATGTTAGTAATACACTGCCATCTCCGGATAAAGATCACAGAAGATAACACTGCTGAGACAAGTCCAAGCAAGCACTCCCCACAACCACTGTTAGAGATCGTAGGGCAAAGCAGCATGTTCAGATCAGCAACCAGCAAGTGGGAAGAGGCAGTCAGGAGCAGATATTCTGACTACTCCAGCAGCCACACTCCACAAGCTGTGTTCACGTCAGACACACAGCTTTCACCCTGGCTAGATCCAACCCACAGGGATGGCAATGGCAGTCTCTCTGGCTAAACCCAACACATGCACGTGGAAATGCAGCACAGGTACTGCCCAGAGAACTGCTGCACACACGGCTGCTAAACTTATTGGGAGCTAAGAAATTCCTCTCGACTTGTTATGGGGTGTATTCATTAGTATTTTCTGTTACAGAAAATGCTTACGCTACCATGACTTTAGTCCTGTTTCTGACTATTTGCAGTAAGAAAAGCTGTAATCCTTCTTAAGCAGAAGGCAAAAGCAAAGAGCACAGTTTGGGGATGGTTTGGGTATTTTTTTCTTTTTGACCCACAGACCTATTTTCAAATACAAAGGAAGAAGTGAATAACAAGCCTTTTAATAACTAAATTTCTAGTCCCAGAAACCAAGTTTTCCATGAGCTCAGAGACCAAATCTCAGACACTAAATCTCAGACACTAAATCTCAGACACTTACCACCACCATGTAGGTCTTTGTACTTGTAACGGATTCAAGATCTTTCAGAAGAAAGTTCAAACTCCATTTGTACTCCAACAGTATGAGCTGGCTTTTCTTCCAAGCCTCTCCACAAACCTGTTGTTCAATAATGAACTTTCAAAACTACATCTAATAGTAAAATTCATTGCTCCCTGTATACTCACCTCATTATCGTGGCCTCTTGCTGCGTTTGCTCCTTCTAACGGATGGAGCAAGTATTAGCTTGATTTCCTACCACACATTAAGTTTTCAGCTGAGCTTGGCAATATACATTTCTAACAACTGATAAGATCTCTATTAATTTACTATTAAATGCATAAAGCTAGATTTTATTTTGCCTTGCATCTGACATAACGAGAACATACGTTACTTTCCTGACATGCTGTATGTAACCTTTGCAAGCAGACGTGACTGATAAGAGGAATTCAAATCAAGCCCAAAATTCAGGGATCATAAAAGAAGTGAAATTAAAATATCCATTTGCATCCATATGTAGAGGGGAAAAAAAAAAAAAAAAAATTTGGTTTTTCCTTCCCCCCTCCCCCCCCGAAAGAAGCACTCCACGAATACTACAATCAATGCATAAGAAAAGAAAAGCTTTAATACCTGAAGCTACCAATCGCACATTTTGATGAGAAAATTAAGTTAAAGCGCATGCCCATAAAATACAGCTTGCTGAGAAAAACAAAACAAAAAAATCAGTTAAAAGGTAATTTCATAAATAATTTCACTGCTAAATCTCACAGATTATATTCCTGAGACCTTGCACATTCAGACAGAGAGAGACAGGTGTGAATTCAGCAGAAGCAGCATAAAGGAAAACGTGGAAGGAAGCTGGAAGTGGTGCTAACAGATCATGGAAGTCACACTGTTAAAATCTCGAGCACAAAAACCTGGTAGTCTCTCTCTAAGGCTAAGGAACCCCTATCCAGCAAGCCTACGGGAGCAAGAGCCCGCCCCTCTGACAATACACGTGCCACATAGCATACAGCATCTTCCCTTAAAGGAAAATGCCAAGGAGGAACTTGCTCCTTACAAGTACTGCTGATGGCAGGACTGGCCGCAGGAGCTCCAGCCACCCTCACTGCTGCAGCTCACCCTACCCAACTGCAACACAGGGTTGCCAGCCCAAACCTGCCATGAGTTTTCCAACTGATCTGGCACTTTTAGTTTCTTACTTTTGCTGTTTGCCTTTATGCACTACTCGGTACAATGGTGTAACAAAAGGATAGGGGTCTGCACATATCACTACTCCGCAAAAAACATAAAGCAGCTGTAGGTGATGCGTACATCTGCTTGTGTTAAATGACATATTTTTTAGCACACAAATATTTTCAAAGAGTGGAAAAAAAAAGCAACACAATTATTTTCACAATCCCTCCCTACTGCAAAGACAAGTCTGAGCCTATCAGTACCAATCAACCTCATTTTAAATAAGTGTAACAGTCCCCACAAAATTTGTTTATTGAAATTAGCTGTGTGGCAGGGGATAAGTCTGGTTTATTTGCTGCAGTAATTTGCAAAGACAAAGCTGTATGCTGGAACTCTTAAACAAAGTGTTGGAGTCAGCAGGACCTGAGGTTCTAGTCAACCACCATCTGACCTTCAAGAAGTCCATCACCTCGTCATAAATCTGTCACCCCAGCTGCAAAGCTGGATGAAAGCAGGACTTCCCTGCAAACTGCATGCTGGGTCTAGTTTAGCCTTTTGTTAAATAAATAACGCCCCCTCAAAACAAAACCGAAGCGCTAAACAATGTGTTGGGGTTTTTCATACACAAAGCACTTTGTACTGTACAAAAATGGTGTACTTTACCAAGTGGGAGGGAAATAGATGCAAATATTTACACATGCGCTGCAAAGAGCTGTTACTCACTCTAGGGACGTGTATGCTGGTAGCTATATAATTCAAGAACTGCATCAGCATACTGCGGGTGCCTTTGCTAGACAGAAATAATGTGCTGGTCTCCAGAAAGCAGCACTGTGCTAAGAAGGGTAAAGAAAAAAACCTGACATTAAGGGGACAGTTCCTGCCAGACTGGAAATTGAATTAGCTTCAAACAAAACAGAGATTCAACAAAGCTACAAGTGCTCAGAGCTTAATTACAGGAGTACTAACTACTAGGTTAGTGTCCAGAATTGGTTTTTTCCCCCCTCCACTTTTCCATCATCTCACAAACTCTTCCAAACAGGCAAGAGTATTTTGGACCGGTAAGTAAGCCTGGAAGCACAGAAAGCAGCTATTTCTCCTTATGCAACTTACGCTCGATTACCACTTATGCCTCCCAGGAAGAAAAGTTCAAGCAATGATTGGGATGAGGAGGGTCACCTCAGCCAGTAGCTTGTCTGCTTCAGTTGTGTCCTGCTGCAAGTGCAGGACCTGCTGCTTCACATCCCTCCATACCTAAGCTCCTATGGAGGTTACAGGACACTGTCTTGAGACTGATACTTCTACTATGGTATTTAGATCGGTGACACAAGTCCAGAAAAATGGATTTAAAATCTGTGCTATGTATAGGAATGAAGTTGACTTGATGTCTTTTCACATGGCAAAGTCTGGCTCCGTTAATTCATGGGTACTAACAGCTCAAGATTGCAACTTAAAAGTGATAAAAAAATCTGGAACCAGGTTCTAAAAGCTTCCTTACAAGCTAATTTCATCTCCATTATAAAATAAAATCTGTCCATTCAGAAACTTCTCAAGAGAAGTGGCTACTGTTTTCCATCGCTATCACTTAAAGGTGAGCTTGTTTTACAAGCATCACTGTGATAATATGTTTGCCCCTAGTTTGCTAATCAGTCGTCCATTTCTAATCAGCCATTTCTTTCCATTTTCATATACAGAGGAAGCATTTCTTGTAACTGCAACCCTGAACCACATCTGATAAGCTGCTTAGTATTTACATAACGTCCACACTGAAACTGGCAAGCACGTCACATTGCACACAGGTTAAAAGACATACAAAAAACTGCATGACTCCAGAGCACCTTCAGCAACTCTGAATCTTTGTCTACTTGAAGCTGCCTAATCTGCTCTAAGGACATCAAGTACAGAAAACAGTTTGTCCGGCTTGTGGAGAGTCAGATTTAAGGATTTCACACTCAAACAGCACTGACTCAAGTAGCAATGTTCAAGGACTTTCCCAAGTGCAACTGTGAAGCTTATCGCTACCACAAGGTGAATACTGCCCTACCTAACCGTGTTTGATTTGGCCAAGCCCTGGGGTTTTGTTTTAATCTAGCATCAGCCTGACATTATAACTGAAAAATCAAGCCTTCCCTTAGAAATTTCTGTAGGCTACTGCTGTCCAGGATTTCTTCCACAGAAATAGACATGTATGTGATGCAAAGTAGACACATTTTAAGTCCAGCGATTTTGGGAAGCAGTGCAGATACACATCTGTGAGAGCACCCACACACACATTTCCTCACCGTATCATCTACATAAAGAATGCAAGTACACATGAGTTAATACTTTCCAGAAAAGCCACTATCAACCTATTAAAAGCATTAAGAAACTGCATCGCATTGCAATAGCTCTGCTCGTTTCTAAAAGCATTTGAACGAATGCATTTGATATATACATGTGGGCATGCTTGGGATTAACAGGTATCAGCAGCTCATTCAGAGTAACTGAATATGCACAGCAGCATCTGGTCTGATCTGTTAACACCCTCATACATCTGGAATACAAGGCAAGCATTTTAAAAACCCAGAGAAATAACCCAGAAGAAAACAGAGGGCGATGCTTAAGAATATGCAGACCCTTAGAAGCGTTCTGCTTCTTGGCCTCCCTTTTGCCTTCTGCCCAGGTTTTGGTGGATGCAGCCCCTGCCCACCTCAACGGTTCCGCTCATGTACAAACTCAGTGCAGCAGTCACATTGTCCTTAGAAGTACATGCTCAAATGCTGGACTTAACCAAGCCTTTGTCACGCTTCTGTTGCTTTCCTGGTCGTGCAGAAACACTGCTCTCTTTTCCCCCCACAGAGGACATGTGAAAAACATTAACATATCTCAAATGCCTAGCAGACCTTGAAGTATCCTTGTCAGAACTTTACACTTCCTGGGCAAATCTTGTGGTGACAGAAACCCTGTGTAATTGCATTTAAGTCAATAATGATGCACAGATAATGCCAATGAAGTCTGGCCATCAGATTTCAATGTATATTAAATGCCTGCAGTAAGCAGTATTAATCATGGAACGGATTTTATTATTTACTCTAATTAGAACTCCTTGCTGATGCTAGTGAAAAAAAAAAAAGCCACTTTCAAAAGAAATATAATCAGCAGTAAAAGACATATCATTATTTTCATTATAGGATTATGGCACTTCTAGCTATTAAGACCTCTCCCTTCCCAAATCTGTTTTCAATAACTTACAATTCTGCTACACGTGGAAAGCTTCAGATGAAGGATTCAGTGGCAGGTACATTCCTTACTAATAATGCATATATTTTCAAATTAGCTTATTCTATCACCATAAGCAACACAGTATTCTTGCTTCACTCAGGTGTACAATAATTCTAGTGATTCGATACGTGAACACTCTACCAGACTTCTTTGGATAAGGTAAGCTTAATTTAAAGAGGGAATGAATTATTTCCAAGAGGCAAGATTTTATCTTTACTGTAGAAGTCATCAGTTCAACAAAGTTACAAATCACTGGAGAAAAATCCCACAGCAAGTGTTCAGTAGAACCTCAGACATTCAGCCGCTGAACACGTTGGGAAAACCCATCTGCCCCTGGTGTGCTTGAGCTGCTGCTGAGTGAGACCTCCCCATGCTTCCCCCAGCAGCTCCAGGATGCCTAACCATGCGGAAGGAGGACCCAACAAACATCTTGACACTCATGCTACTCAAGAGCTGACAGCTTGATGAGGTTTTCTGCTCTGCTGGGGTTTGCAGGGAGGTGCCCCATGCCCAGGGCTGAGGCTGCCCCAGTGCCCCCTCAGCAGCCCTGCTCCTGACTGGGGGGGTGCGATGGGCCCTGGCTGCCCGATCCTGCCATCACCCACCCAGGGACCCCCTATGCTCCCTGCCCCAGGGAGCTACAAGCTCAGAGCCGACTGATGCTTTCTCTGGCACAGTTCCCTCTTCTCTATCGCATGTGCCGCAACGACCCAACTGCATAGGGGCAGTACACTGCTTTCCCACAGTGCAAAGAGGCCCTGCAGCATTTACTAGCTTTCCAGGGTTTGACTTCGCAACAGAGTGGTTTTTTGCTAAGTACATTTTATGGCTGTCCTTAGTTAAGTCAGCTTGGATAGATAAATCTCCTTAAATCACCTCTCAGCTCCATCATGTGTATGGTAAACAGGACCTGGCTTGTTTTACAAAATAAAGTGTGCTGGGTGAGGAAGAGGCACATGACCTATGCTAATGTTTCCTTCCTTTGGTTTATCAAACATAAAAGTACCACCATGAAAGAGCACTTAAAGTTCCTTTTGCAACTAATATTGAAAGAGTTTATTATCACATTGCAGAAATGCTTTAGGGGAAATCTTGTTCTGATAGTGTTCTCATGAGAAAGCCTGACGCTTTCAAACGAGTCGCTTTGAAATATTCAAGAATGCAAACATCATGGGACTCCTGGAGATACAGGGACACATTTTATCCCACCAGGAAGCTCCTGTGCTCCCTGCTAAAAGAACCTGAAGGTCTGAAAGTACTGCATCTTTTGAATGGAGAGTAATTTGGACATCAAGCCTTGGAAATAATCTGGAATTGAAACTCCAATCTGACTGCACAGATTTAGTTTGTTCAAAGTTAATTTGTGCAGTGAAGGGTACCTGGAGATGCAGAATATCCCCCTTTATTTCTGTATTTCTTGGGTACACAGAGGTAACAGACCTCAAGAACTGTTTGAGTGAGCCTAGGGGAAAGATCAAGGGACCCTTCTATGTACAGAACCAACAGCACAGAGTCAAAGGCATCACAGCCTTCCCCAGAGGACCTGCCAGCAGACACTGCCTACTTCCCTATACACTGATGCCCCCACCTCACGATACCTGCTAGCTGGTACGTGGGCTGAGGCCACCACCAGCACACTGAATGCAGCACCCTGCACACCTGCCAGGTGGCTGCAGCTTTTAAACTACTCACTTGACTTCAAATAGTCATGTGAAAGGATTTTTCCCCAAGCCCAGCCCTGATGGGGCAGCGGGGCAGGAGCAGGACATCACAGAGAAAGGGGGTACCCCCTTCTCAAAACTCTCAGTACTTCTGAAGATGGTTGCTTGGACACGCACTAGCATTTTCTCACAAGCCCTCATTGCGTAAAATCCCATCCAGAATTACCCAGTCAGTTTTCACTTTTAAATTTAAAATATAAAGAATAAAGAACAATAAATAGTCTATTATGATAAAAAAAGAGGGCACTTTCTATTACTTGCGTTTAGCTCAAGTCTTGATGGGAATAACTTCATGCACAAGTCGATGGGAGTCAAGCAAAAATCTCAGTGTCTCTCCTACCATTTCTGTATCTATCAAACCTCACCAGAGCAAAGCTGAGCAGTGCCCTGTTGCAGAGCAAAGTATCCCAGAATGTTAATTGCACTTAACTTAAACCACGTGTCCCTAAAAACACCAACAACACTGAACAATGAGACCAGCCCCACATCCAAGGGATTTTAGGAACAAGGGAACAAATGAAGTGACAAGCTTCCTCCTTGTGAAGCTACAGATTCATTGTTGTCGTTTTTTGGCACGATGCAGTCTGAATTCCTTCCCATGTTTTGTGAACAGCTGAACTGTGTTCCCTTACAAAAGAAATTAATATGGCAGCCTGCATACATCTGCTTCAACCTTAAAACAAAAGCAGTTTTGCTATATTTAGTACAAGCATAATAAAAGCACCAAAAAAGCACAGATGGTTTGGATTTCCCTTGCAGAAAGCAAGGGAGAAAACTGACATGTCAACTGTTTACGTAGCCACAATCCACCGCGTGGCCGCAGCGAACCAAGGGGACACACAGTAAGCACCCCTTTGTCAACATCTCGGATACGGATTGCTTTCAGTCAGGTCTTATAAAAAGCATAAAGCAACCCTCTGCTCACAGATTAATGCTTTTGTTCATGCAGATTTAATTTATAATGTTAGTAAAACACTTTACAATGACCACACTAATGCCAAACAAATTAATTTCAGTAAAGCTAAAGCAAACACTACCATTATGTTTAGGCAACAGAGAACAAAACCCTTGAAAACTCAACATTAAAGGAGTTATTTATGGTCATTGCTCAGCCATCCTGCCCCCATCATTCATGCATTAAAAATCTTCAGGCTGCTCACTTGCAAACTCCCTGACTTCTGACAAAAAGTGGCTACGCATTGGTAGCCAGAAAGTTCCTTTTGCAGGAATAATAAAATCAAATTGGTCTGGCAATCGGAGGTGGTTTTGTGGGATTTTGGGGTTTTGGCTTTTTTTATTCGGTTTGGGGTTTCTTTAGAACTCAACCTTTCTTCTAAGATACCTCAATTGCAGGATTAAAACTTTCCCCTTTCTGGAATTAATCAAACTGATAGTGGCAGAAAGGGAAGTAACAGGAAAAAGGTAAGGACGGCACATGTGCAACATATTCAAGAAGTACTTCTTAACCTGCTCTGTATTTTTTATGTAATATATACACAGTAGTTTGCAGGAAAACACACACAAAAAGAGGCTTTTCCCTATTAGTAACAAATATTCAAAGAACATCACTCATGTATGCAGCTCTGGTGCCCTCAACATAAGAAGGACATGGAGCTGCTGGAGCAAATCCAGAGGAGGCCACGAGGATGATCAGGGGGCTGGAGCACCTCCCATATGAAGACAGGCTGAGGAAGTTGGGGCTGTTCAGCCTGGAGAAGAGAAGGCTGCGTTGTGACCTCATAGCAGCCTTCCAGTATCTGAAGGGGGCCTATAAGGATGCTGGAGAGGGACTCTTCATTAGGGACTGTAGCAATAGGACAAGGAGTAATGGGTTCAAACTTAAACAGGGAAGTTCAGGTTAGATATAAGGAAGTTCTTTACAGTGAGGGTGGTGAGGCACTGGTACAGGTTGCCCAAAGAAGTGATAGATGCTCCATCCCTGGCAGTGTTCAAGGCCAGGTTGGAGAGAGCCTTGGGCAACATGGTCTAGCGTGAGGTGTCCCTCCCCATGGCAGGGGGGTTGGAACTACAGGATCTTAAGGTCCTTTCCAACCCTAACCATTCTATGATTCTATTTTAAGATATCACTCTTGATATAAAGAGTGATAATAAAATATAAAGCTGAATTAGCTCCTGAATGAGACAAGAAAAAAGTTTTCTGCTACAGATATTGCATTATGAAATGCCTTTTTAATATTTCTATGCTATACCAATAAATATTTTGGAAAATTTAAGAGATCCAAACTAAAGATTTTTTCAATTAGCAAGTACTTAAAAAGTAAAAAACCAGCACTACCTTGTTCGATGTATGAGTGCTTCCACTTGAGCCAGTACTCAAACAGTGTAGTTGTAAGTAACATCCGGGGGCCTGAAGCAGCATTTCCATTAAGGAAAAATGTGAGGCCCTAAGGTCACATTAAATCCTTACTAGGCATGGGGAGGCTTTTGTGCATTGCAGCTACGCTCCATTAAATGCTTCAACAGGAAGGATGGGACGACGCAGCTCAGTGGGCTTGGGGGACACGTGTGGGCTTGCAGGACACGTATGGCTCTGTAGCGTCACTTGGTTCATTGAAACCTCCTTCTGAAGAGCGTAAGACAGAGAAAGCACAAGTGATGGGGCACAGCCCTCCCTCCTTGCAGTTCCTCCCAGGCAATGCCCCCAGACTGGGGTACCACATGCCGTCTGCCCAAGCCTGGGACGAGGCAGGGAGACCAGTCTCCCCACAGATGCTCCCGGCAGACACTCCTGGCGCCCAGCTCACATCTGTCATGAGCTCTGTTTACAGGCGCGTCAACAGATGCTTGCAGCGAGAGTCGCTGAACTTTGACATCCGGCAGAAAGATGTAAACACTTCTCCGCAGAAGATAAATCCCGAGTACTAAAAGGCGCCCCAGCTGACTTCTGGCCCTCCGCGACCCTACCACAACCCTCAAGCCCAAAATTCCCACACAGAGCCTTTAAAAACAACAGACCCAAAATACAAAAAACCCCAAGATGCCAACAAGCAAATAGCCACAGCATCAAGCTTTTTTAAGTATACTAGAAATAATCAGGAGAATTATTATAAGTAAGCCAAATATAACTAACTGCACAATAAAGCGAACTTTACACTGTTTAGACAGATGGAATCCGATTTCCTGGTGTAAAGCTGCTGAATTTGGCATTGACCCTGAACCCCAAAGACAGGGGATCTGCTGCCTGAAACACACATATGGCCAGAGTCGGTAGTCACTATTCTTCGTAAGAACCATTAAATTAAAAAGCATGAAAGTCTTCATAAATAAAGTTTGCAGAAAGAGATGGATTCATTTAACGCTAAGAGCAGCCAAGACCAAAGTCCACTGAATATAATTGTGTATTTTCTTAAGAGGCTGTATATACAACGGAACACACAAAGGGCTTCTTTAAAATGCTCCCTCGTAAGGGTGTATTTCAAGGGAATGGATATTGAAGTCAGAGAAATGTCCACAAAAACACTGTTCGTAAAGATTGTTGAGTCTTCACATGAAAAAGCTAGAAGCAAGTATGATGCTTTTCTACGATAACTAAGAAAATCCTTGTCCAGAAGGATTTACTTCTCTGATGCCTGATCCTAATGAACCGATGAAGCCAAACACAGCATTTACTGATAAACAGTCCTGCTGACTTCAGTAACTTAAGCCAAGTAACTTCAGTGGTGTTATTCATGCCCTGTGAATATGAACGGAAGACTCTTGTTTAAAAGGGCTCCTCACAGTAGCGAAGGCTAGCACAAGAGAGTCCCAAGCAAGGGTGAGAAAGGACACAAGGCAAAGAAAAGAGTCCTTATGAGAACTGCTTAACCATTGCCTGCAGGTTTGAGATTTTTATTTCTTTTAAACCAAAAATGAGGAAAACACGCACTCTTCTGGTATAACCACTTGGCAACTTCAACATAATCCTACTGCTAACTCAAAAAACCCAAACAAAAGGAACCCCACGAACCAAGCAAAGAAAGAAAAAAAAACCACCCTCAAACCTCAAACAAAGCCCAGGTCTGACTTTTCTGAATGAGGTCACGATGAGAAGGTCCCAGCCTTCAAACTAGAGGAGGAAGGGGGTAGGGAAGAGAAAAGGTGAAAACCTCCATGGAAAACATACTTGAGCTGTGTTTAACAAGGACCATCTGTAGCCTTCCAATCCCCAAAATGGAGAAATGCCCCAGTAGAGCCACAGTAAGTTAAACACACAGGAAAAAATACTTTTGTTACTGACCAAACCATTTACAGGTGCCTCTGATTTGAAGCTACAAATACTGAGCAGCACTGTTTGCTGATATAACACCATGCCGTGAAGGACTTCTTTGTAGAGAAAGTTCACAGAAAGCTGCTTTAATTGAGGAAGTCTTTACTGGCAAAATGTGACATCTGTTTTTTAAAGAGCCTACATTTTTGGGATATTACCACTCAGCTGCTTCTATTTATATCATCTTTGATTTAAAAGTTCCTCTCAGTCAACTAAGCAGGTATGCAACTAAGTATCCTGAAATTTCAGTGTTGGACCTGGGACAGTTTGCAGGAATTGATTCAACTTTTACTTCTCCCCGGATGAATTTCTTCAGGGCAGATGCACACACACCTTATGTCTTACATTATAAAAGTTTCCCTTGCAAGGGAATGGGCATTATTAAAATGTGTGCTCTTAGTGCTGATCTGAAATTCCTCAGTGCTCCAAGGCTTAAACACAGTGCTACTTACACCAACCACCAAGACTACATTAAAAAAAAAAAGGGTGAGGGAAACACACCGACTACACATTTATTAGCATTATTTTTATATATATTTAGACATATAAATGGAAGAAAAAGAGAGTCCTAATTAGGAGACAAAAAAGATGATCTTGAAATTAATCCCATGCAACTCAAGACAGCTCTTCTGAAGATTTCACACACCCTCAAGCTTTTTCTGTTTGCTACCTATGCTTTCACTGGGGTCTGTTTCAAGTGTGTCTGTACAAGTCAAGAGCAGAACGCAGTCCTCTTTCACGCAAGGGGAAAGCCAGTATTTTACTTGAAATAAAGTAAAGGTCACATTTTCAGAGAAGAAAAGGAGAGAAACTGGAAAGAGGTTTTTTTCTCAACGAAACCACTGATAATCTACCCAACATACACATCTAAGTCATTTCAAACAAAGCATACAGTAACAGCAGGGCTTTTAGCATTTTATTTAAACATTCACTTGAGTACTATATATACACAACTTCATTAAAAATGTATAGAATATGACAATGAGGAAATGTCTGCTTTACTGCAAATAAAACTTTTAAGGAAGAAATAATTTTAACCCTAAAAATAGAGGTAGCAAAAATACCCTGAAACATGAAAAAAGATATAGTAACTGTAATGTAGTCTTTTATATATATATATATGTATATGTCTATACACACAAGGAAAAATTAGGACTTTTTTTTTTTTCTTTTTTTTAAGTCTGATTACTCATAGACTGCACTGACATACTTTAAATATGTATTCACAGACATGGTGTTTCCAAAACATCAGGCACAGAGTCCTTCACCAGCTCTGTCCACTGTAATGGAACAAAAACCAAACCAATCAACCCACTAACCAGCAAATGAGTACAGCGTCTTTTCTTCTGTAAAGCATCTGGGAGGTGCTTATAAAGAGAAAAACATTTACAAAATGAACTGTCTGCTCACTGCAACTTCTCGAGCCATTGCAGACCTTTCATTTTCAAGGCCAGCCTGCAGAAGGCTTTTTATGAGGCACTCCAGAGCCAGCTGCAGCCCAGCGTCATGAACGTGTGCTGAAAGGGATGTCATACCTTTCATCTCCCACTCCTTTATCGTGGGCTGGGGTGGTGAAACACAGCCATGATGTACTCATTCCCTCCCTGTATGTAATGAGCCTTTCATCTGCCCTCTACAGTGCGACACTTCCTTCCTCCTCCCATCCTCCTTTCCTCCCCGCAAAGAGTTAAGAGCACTTCTCCTATAAAGACAGGCTGAGAGAAGAGAAGGCTCAGGGGAGACATTACAGCAGCTTCCAGTACCTAAATGGGGCCTACAAGAAATCTGGAGAGGGACATTTTACAAGGGCAGGTAAGGGGGGATGGCTTTAAGGTGAGACAGGAGATTTAGATCAGATATTAGGAAGAAATTCTTTACTGTGAGGGTGGTGAGGCACTGGAACAGGTTGCCCATGGAAGCTGTGGATGCCCCATCCCTGGAAGTGTTGAAAGCCCTCAGTGGATGGGGCTTTAAGCAATCTGGTCTAGTAGAAGGTGTCCCTGCTTATGGCAGCGGAGGTTGGACTGGATGACTTTAAAAGGTCCTCCCCAACCAAAACCGTTGTGTAAGTCTGTGAAGACTGTTTCATAGCTATTTGCTCAGGGAAACCAAACCTACAACCTGAAATTTCCTTTTCAGTATACCATTCCACACAGCCTATGAAATCTATATATTCCACATATAGATATTCCACACAGCCTACGAAATCAGCTCGTTTTACAGCCATTTCACACAGAGGGTGACAATAGCAGAAGGCGGTACTACAGACATCTTTAATAGTAATTAACTAATAGACTGCTTAATTGAAGCATTCAGGCAACACAAGAATACTTGAGAATGAATTATATTGTCATGTGATTACCAAGAAAGGATTCAATACCTGATACTTCTTAAAATATTAAAAGGTTATGGCAGATTCTTGCAAGTGTCAGCATTGGGTAGTATTCCGTACAACCAATACTCCTTTAGCATACAACTGCATGCCACCGCAGCCTTCTGCAGCCAATTTATCTTACTCAGAACAGAAAGAAGAAATTAAGATGTGTTGTGCTATGCCGTTTCCATTATTCTACAAACTCACATTTGCAAAGGCTTGAAGTCCAAACTCTAAAGTAAAACCTGAGCATAATTCCAGCAAACACACCTTCCTAGCCCACCACCCTGTCAAGCACGTCTTGAGGAGTCATGCAAAATGCTCAATGGAAAGATGAAAAAGTGCAAAGTCTAGTACAAGCTACTGAATCAAAGATGAATAACAATGTGATAAGGTCCAAACACTTTCATCAGTTTGTCATCAGACTTGAACATGAGCTGCAGCTGTCAAAAGGGTCTGGGAATCAATACACTGGCCACACTTCAAAAATCATCGCCCCATATTTCTGCAACCTGACCCCTTGCTTCCCCCTCCCTTGATCTTCAAAGCGATATACAGCATTGCAGGGATTTCCAAACCATCAGGGGAAATCATCAGGCATTATTTCAGTTTCATTTCACCTGCTTACAACCTTCTGCAGCACGCAGGTGACCAAATAGCAAGGGCAGGATGGGCTAAAAGGTTATCAGGAAAAGCAATGGGAGAAAAAAAAAGATATTAATTGGGCAATGTCAGCTGGCACAATCCTTTTGCACACAAAGTGCACTCCTGAAACCATATGCCTTGAAAAGGATTAAGTTATTAAATGCAGTGAATTGCTAGTGTGCCTTTGGCTGAGCAGTAGCCAGCTCAGACCTGCCAAGGAGGGGAATGCCACGTCACAGGTCTGAAGGCTGCTCCCTATGATCTTCCCGTTTCGCACCACTTGCTTTGAACACAAGAGGCCAAACCAAAGAAGTTTGTCGGTTTCCCCGCCACCACCGCCACCCATGATGTTTGTAGCACGAAGGTGTTCTAAGGAAATGTAATCAGTCACACGATAATGTGGTAACAACTTGAGGCTTTTTCCATATCACCTGAAGTTTCAGCTTGCATTGTGCAGACCAAGGAAAGGCAGCAACATCACATGTAACACACACATACAAGACCATTAGCAAGCAGCTTTTCCACTGGTGGATGTCAACACTAGTTCTGCCATCCTTTCCTAGGGCACCAAAGCAAGCTGTCTGTTTTACAACAGCATCTGCGGTATCTGAAAGACATGCTTTTCCACCATGCTTACCCAGAAAGATGTTAAGTGAAGGCAGCAAGAACACACAGCATATTTTCCAGCCTACCATGCTTTTGCTCTATCATCTCCCTCACTACCTTCATCTCATGTAAATGAATAACAAAAGGAAGTAAAACTGAAGGACAAACATCCTCTGAAAGTCAAAGGGAGTGTCCTCCAGAGGCCAGTAACTGTCTCAGCATTAACCAACTGAACTAAAACTGAAATTTCTTCAGGGAGGCTGCAGGAAGCTAGATCTGGATAAGCCATAGCCTAATGGAGAGTGGAATGTATAAATAAATTAGTGTGTGAGAAAGCAGAGCACTTCCAAACTATCAGGAAGTTCTACCTTCTTCTGGGGGTTAAAGAGGAAAAATAATTAAAGGAAAAAAAAAAAAAAAGAAAAAGAAGAGGGGAGGAGAGACAAGCTCCAGCTCCACATCAGCTTCTTTCACCAGCTGGCAGCCAGGCAAATAGCTACACACTGCCTGAGACGGCCAAGATAACCCAAGGAGATGCTGGGACCAATCCCCATCCCTGGCAGGAGTCAGGAGTACTTGACAGCTAGGAAGTGGGTATAATCATTCCTTCACAATCCTTTTGTGACAGGAGCTGGTGGAGCTGCCCCAGTTTCGCTCTGGGATGTGTGCCTTGCTGCCTCCCATTGAATCAGTGGCACTCCAATACTGTGATGCCGCAGTGCCATGTGCCAGCCACCCTTTATGTTATTGTAAGGGCATAAAACCACAGAGAGGCCACCTATCTATTGTAACCACAGACCTACGTGGAACAAGGCTCACACCTGGCAGCACTGCTTCAGCTTTGTCTGGCATGATCATAGCAACTGACTGGACAGGCAATGGAAAGAGCTATTAGAACCGAACTGCACATTCAGGTTGTACAAGAGGAATATTTTATTCACAGACCTTAGGCTTTTAGTTTCCCCTATGCCATCCCCACAAGGAGAACAGTTTCTTTTCCACAGAATGGCAAAAAGAGGTAAACATAGAGGAGTGTTGCCCATACCTGACCATAGTCTGTCCTGAATACGACGACTCCTTCCGCACAGGAATGAACAGTACTGGGATAATGCTGATTATTTTCTCGCAGCCAGACTCGAGACCCCTACAATAAAGAGAATACAGTTACAGATGCCATAGCAGTAATGGTTTTAATGAAAAGAATTTCAATTAATACTTTTCTCTGGAAATACTTATCAAGTAAAAGGAGAGAAAGCAAGAGCAAAATCCAAATAAGCAAATGAAATAAATAAAACAATCTCTTAGCAAGTATTTGTTGGTTTCTGCTGGAACAGTAAACATAGGAGAACTACACTGAAGTGCCTTTTTTTTGTTGTTGTTGTTGAAGTTCCTAAATGCCAGCAACAGCAGCTGGAGCCAATTCTGTGAGTCATGTGCCTCATGTCAGCACACGTAAAGTTACAAAGCACTGTTTGAATTTACACACAGTTTAAAAGATCCTCCTCAAAGCCGGCTGGCTCCCTACCTGTTTATTTTCAACCTCTGCTAGGCACTCACAGCACGTCCCCCCAATCATCTTTCACCTTTTTTCTAAACCACTTTGCCCTTTATACCGTCCTCCTCTCCTGGCTGCCCAGCAACACAGAGGATTTAAAAAAAACCAACAAACTGCTAGCAAGCAAGGTTACAAAGAAATGATATTTGCTTTTTAGAGGGGAGGAGGCAATGGAGACACTATCGGTGAGACACCTAAGCCAGTCTAGTAAGACAGGGTAGGCACAGACTATTTTAATTTTCACCTAGCTGGTAGATCCAGCATCAAGAAAACAGAATTAACCAGCACTAAGTACAAGAGAGGAGGATGTGGGAGGAGGAACCACAGCTGATGCTGCAGCTGCAGCAAAAGCCATCCACGAACAAAACCCACTCGAGTTGCTCCAATGCAGAAGGCTTCAGCTGGCATGAAAACATTGAGCAAGACAGCGGCACCCCATGGCCTGACCTCCAACCCAAGCTATGCTCCCATTCTCTGCAAATGGACAGCAGGCTCCATATCAGAAAGACAACAGTTTAGTATTATTTAGAGAATGGAAATATTTATCCACACACCACCACCACCACCCCCGAACAGTCAAATTCCCTCCTGAAGAATAAGTAGAAAAGGGATGGGATATAACCTCGTAATCATGAAGTTTTGACTTGGGTGTATGATCATTGAAAAAACCAATTCAAATAATTAGTTTTGCATGCTACCATCCGAAGGTTGTCCTTGCCTAAGTTTCTACACACAGAAACCACACTTACAGCCTTGTTAAAGTTGTTGGGGTGCAGGATCCTGATTCACAATCACAACAAATACAAATTTTTATTTCTGTATACACAGTTAAGGCTAGTTGCCCATGAGTCCACCACAGACTTCAGCCAGTTGCATACACTTTAGATAATGCTGAATAAACATTATTATTATTTCTACGATGGGAGAACAGCAGCACTGAGACACAAAATAATGCTCACTATGTAAAGACTCCTGCTGCTTGGTTTTTGCAAATGGTGAGAGCTCGGCTGCACACAGGTAAGGGCACCCCTCATTATTTTTTTTCCCCTCCACCTTTTGGCAAACAGCTTTGTATTTTAAATGCTGCAAATGCCTGCGGAGCTCTTTGCCCTTCTACCTCCGGAACCTCAAGCCAAATGGTTTCCAGGTTTACAGCAAGTCCGAGGCAGTTCAAATGCAGGATATGTCAACTCAAAAGCACAGGGTGAGAGGGCAGAAGGGAGTGGAAAGAAGAGTGCTAGCACCCGAGGGGGGCAGGGAGGAGCAGGGAGCTGGGAAGCAGTAGGGAGAGGACTCCCCAGAAGTGGTAAAAGCAATAGACAGGATTTGAATGCTTAGCTTAAAACCCAGTGACAGCAGTGGGAAGACTTCCACCCGCTCCCCTGGGTCTGCATGAAACTCCAGCTGACAGAAAACCCAGGGTGCTGCTATGTTTTTAATCCTCTCAAGTGGCATGAAAACCCCCATGCCGACTGTCCCAAGGGCACCTCTACCCTGCTCCTTCCAGAGGGAAGAAGGCTGATGCGAGGGCACTGCTCTTGGACTTTCTCTGATACCTCCCGACTGGAGTCAGTAAACAGTGTCCTGTGCCCCTTAGATACAGATGTAGGCGCAATGACAACTTGGAAGGCAACATCCTCGTTATTAAGGAATATCTACCACAACCCCTGGGGTGGGAGACAAAGGCTCTTTTATGTTAATGCAGTTGCTGCCATCAGCCCACTGTCCCCAAGAGTGAAAACTTGAGGCTTGCAGCTCCCCATCAGCCCCCGTGGGGTGGTGCAGTGCAGTGCCCAGCCGCAGATATCACCTACTCCGCGTAGTCCACCACAGTGTGGGTCTAAAGCCTATAAGGCACGAGCAACAGCACTGCATAATAAGAGAGATCCCATGAAATACGCTCAAAGCAGGATGAACTGAGTCTTTTGCCTCGGATTGCTGTAAGTCCTCAGCCACCTCTCTTCACCTGTGCACCATAGAAGGCTGAAGTTGGAAAGTATCTGTGGAGGTCAACTGGTCCAAACCCTGCTCAAGCAGGGTCACCTAGAGTCGGCTGCCCAGGACTGTGTCCAGATGGCTGAGTATCCCCAAGGATGAAGATTCCACCTCTCTGGGCTGCCTGTGGCAGTGCTCGGTCACCCTCACAGTGAAATAGTGTTTCTTCATGTCCAGAGGGAACCTCCTGTGTTTCAGTTTGTGTCCATTGCCCTGGTCCTGCCACTGGGCACCACTAAAACCAGCCTGTCTATGTCCTCTTTGCACCTTCCCTTCAGGTATTTATATACACTGATGAGAGTGTGTGTATATATACACACACACACATATATATACACACACACTTATATGAAGCCTCCCCCCTGAGGCTTCTCCAAGCTGAGTAGTTCCAGCTCTCTCAGCCTTTCCTCATAGGAGAGATGCTCCAGCCCCCTTCATCACCTTTGTGGTCCTTCGTCAGACCCTATCCAGTATGTCCATGTCTGTCCTATACTGAGGAGCTAGAACTTGACACAGCACTCTAGGTGTGGCCTCACCAGCGCTGAGTAGAGGGGAACGCTCTCATCCCTTGACCTGCTGGCATACTTTTCTAACGCATCCAACAGAAACACCTACAGAAATCCCATGAGAGGCAATATTCCTGAGTTACCACAGGACACCAGAAGAATGAATTGTCAGCCCATGAAACCACCTCCTTCAATCTGACAATCGCTGGTCATGTTTAAATATTTTGTTGTTATTAATGGGATCATTCTGGCATAAAATGGAAGGACGACAAGGTTGTCAGGTCACAGAAAATTTTTACTTCACTGGGCTTTCCTGCCTCAACCTAACAGCTCCACAGAAGAAAGGCTTATACCCACCTCTCCCCACCAGTAAATAACCAGTTTTGTTCACAAATTGTAACAGATTTAATGTCCGTGACTACTGATGCCACCAAGCTCTGCAGAGCTGATAGCTGACAGGGTGGAGGCACATACTACAGTCACCCCAAGTAGCAAAGGGAATTCAGCCCAACATTTCCCACCACCCAGAGAAATACTTTCTGGGTGGGCGTATAAACAGAAAAAAAAAGCCAATTTGTCAAAATGCAGTCAAGTTCTTCAAGTGCTTCAGGACATCCTAACTCCTGTTGTTCCACTGGTTTATTATTTGCCAAAATCTCCGAGCTCGAGTAACATGAAGTTTATGCTTTCAAGGGCAATGAAAAGCTTATAAACATTAAGCTGCAACAAAATTTGCCAAAACCTCAGCATTCAAAATAGCCTCTCACAAGGAGGAGAATGTTTTCCATCTTGAAATTAAATAATTTTGTATATTTCTTTCTGACTATGAAAGGGGGAAAAGAGGGCCTGCACAGAAGAGTTCACTTGGTTGGGCTAGTCCTAAAATAAGCTTTTTTAAAGGAGGAAAGGGCTTGATTTAAACAAATGTACATTGTTAGGGGTCAATAGCTGCTATTCAGGGGAGGCTGGAACAATGCAGTTCAAAAAGCCTGAGGCATCTGAAATGCAAATACAACGTGTTCCCTGGCAAGGTAGCTCAACAATACCCTATCTGTCCATGGGCTGCAAGGCCTTTCCCTCTGGGGGAGGGAAAGAACAAAAAGGTCTTGGCAAAAGATACCTCACAAGCTATGTAAGTTACAGCCACCAACTGGGCAGCTGTCCCTCCGCCATGCATTAGCTATGCACAAGTGACAGTTGTGAGAACAAAATCTTCCAGAGTAGTTATTTATGGACAAGATTTATTGTATGGGACCCACCTGAGGAAGGACTCCAGTCAACGCATATGACAGCATGTTATATTGATCTGAACCTGTTTTGGGGAGAAAAGCCTAGTAACTTGGGTTACTCCAGAGCTCCCTGACACCTCGTCCTTCTGTGGTAAGGGGGCAAACAAAGCCACGGAGCACTTACTGAAACCCAGTGGTTTTTATTTCTGTGAAGCGAGGTTGTAAAAATACTTGGAATAGCACCTGCAGAAGGGCCGTATGCCATCATTTCCATAGCAAATAAATTTCTACCAACTGCAAAAGGCAAAGGAAATAGGTTTGCAAATCTCACAGCTGTAAGACCACCTGGAGAAGCTCCTAGTCCTTCTACCTCTCAGATTTTGCTGCTGAAAACACAAACATTACCTCTTGCCTTCCTCTGTATTCTGTTCCTGGAAATGATAAAAATCCTTTTTTACTTTATATTGGACATATAGGCTGAAAATCACAAAATTAACTAAGAACTTAGTTGAGATAAAGTAAAATGGTGGAGAATTCATTGCAAAACTGTAACTAATATGAGAGATTTTGTAGGTATACAGGTTGTATGCTGAATAAAATAACTGTCTGCACATTAGTCATGTTTTTATATATACAGTATATCTCTCTGTATAAAAGAGTAGATATAATACCCGTGTTCTCATCCAAGTGAAAATGCTATTCATTCACATGTTATAACATAAAATCCAGCCAACTCATCAATGCAGTTGATTCAAAGCAGTTAAAACTGCTTTAAATTAAGAGCGATGAACATAGGTTATGCTGCATCTGCATTCTAAAAGCATTTTGCTACTAGGGCTTGGCAAAGCAAAAAGAGCAATAGTCATTTTGTATTTCAAGAACCTTTGTTTACGCACCTCTGTAGCTTGGCTCCAGATACAAAGTTTGAGAGACAGGAAGAGATGTTATTAACTAGGTCAAGCTGGACATAGCTTTCTAATGCAAAAGATAACCAAAACCACATTTATTCTTGTTCCTCCCCCTTACCAGTTCACACACTGATTTCAAACAAGGAGGGCCACAGCAGGGAAGAAGCTAACCAGAAAAGAATACAACTTACTTGCTAATATTATATTAATGAACAGTTTTGCTTCTAAAAACTTGCCCTTCATTGTTAGCTAAGCATTACTGAAAACACTTCAGTTTAGGTACCCTTCACCTTAATATGCCAACTGCATGCCTGGCCTCAGACTACTCTGTGGCAAACCCATGAAGTTCACTGGAAGCTGTATGTCACTCGCTGACTGCAAACCGAAAATGAAGTGTTCAGCTTCTTAAGCAGAAGAGCTGACCTGTTCTTACTTAAGAAGGACCATACCCAAGTCCAGGGAAACAAACAAGTAGCAATGGCCATTTGCCTGACATATTATTCTGTCATTCAGAGCACTGATCTAGACCCTCTCCTTTGCTTCCCCGGTACGACTTCCCTGCACTCATCGACAAAAGGCTTCCACAACAGCCAGATGTCAGGGGTGGCTGAATACGAAAACCACTACAAAAGTCAGCATACACTACTGCCACACAACATACAAAAGGGAAATACACAAATGCTCCAGAAATCACTCCAAGATAGGACTACTGATGGGCTCCACTCCTCTCCAGCCAGCCTGCCTTCCCTCTGTTAATACTCAAAAAACCAGCAGTTTTCATCTGGGGCAGGAAGGGGTGGACAAAGTTATGGAGAAGGACTAGTTGAATCTTACGTTTCTGTAGCTAGTGAGAGAAAGCACAGCTTTGGAAGGTATTTGAGCATGTAATTTAAATTTCAGTACCTTAAACTCCATGAACTGACTATGCATTTAAATCTAGGCACATACTTAATGCAGCTGAATTGGGCAAAAATCATTTTCAGAACACAACACTAACCAGAATTTCCCCAGAGAACACAGGAGTACACCACTAACACCTTTCTCTCAATTAATTTAGTTCTGAGTAATACCATTTTGCTTTACTGTTTTAAAGCAGCACAAAGCTATGAAGATATTTCCATGGGATATAAGGTCAGTTTAGGGGGGGTTAGTTTCCTGCAGAATAAAATCTCCTCGAAAATGAGATGTTTCTGTTGCCTGTCCATCCCCCACGCCAGATCAAAGCACCAGCTCTCCTGTTCCTGAGTGAGGTCTGTGCAACAGCTGCTGATTAACCTTGAACAGCCTCCATCTCCTTCTGTTTCAGTAATTGGAGATAGTGCAGTGCTGTCGATGGCATACCACTTTACAAACAAGAAACTGGATTAAAACCTATATTATGACTGACTTAAGAGGGAACAAGAATAAATTTGTACCTTTCCCAGGCCTTCGAAAGTATCAGCCCTTCTTACAAGAGCACCACTTCATATAATATGGGCTTTTTAAAAATAACAACTAAAAAACAACACAAACACCAATCCCATACATTTTATCTTTCAGCTATGCCCACCACAAACAGCACAGAGATTACTCTCTATATACGCAGGTGGCCAAGCACACTCCTCCCCATCATCTGCTGCTGAGTGTGAAGACAAACATCACTAACAGACTTTGCTCAAAAGCGAAAAAGCAATTGCACTTGTCTGCTCTGAAGATGTGGTTACCAGCTCCTGAGGACAATGAGGTTTCCATATCGCTAGGAAAAAACAGCTTTATCATACCATCAAAAGCAAATCCAGCAATGAGATGCCATCAAGTCTTTTCATGAGAGTTACTGCTATTGCTACAGAATTTCATGAGAGATACAAGTGTTACCTTTCTGTTTTGACAAGTTTTTTTCACTTTCAAGACTACCCAACCTATACCATGGCATCATGGCTTCAGAAACATGACAATACAGGAAACTGGAAAGCCTACTGTCATTATCAGTTGCAGTCAAATTAGACAGGCAAGTGGACAACAGCTCTTTCTAGTGCCTGCAAATTTAGGTAAAGAAATAACAGTACCTGTGCTGCCAAGTCAGTGGTATTACTGATTAATTCTGGAATTAAAAAAATCAGTGCTCCAAGTACTACTTGGCAACCAACCATGAATAAAACTGCAAAAGTGAGAAATCAAGGGAGCAGGGAACATGTACAGCAATTTTGGTCCATCTAGCAGATCCGCAGTTTCAGGTCACAATCTACATCATCATCACCACTGGGTATCACAGACTTGCCCAGCACACAGCATCACCTCCACTGCTCTCCCCCCGGCACCTTAGCTTGTGGGGGGGAATTTTAATCTGTTAAAACTCAGTAAAGAAGAGAAGTAATTCAAAAAGTCAACAGGTGGGTGAGGAGAAAGAAGAGTGCTGACTTACTGATGACAGCAGAGCGATGTAAGGAACACAGGGGACAAGGACACTGTATACCTTTCCATCACAGTCTATGCTGGAGTGAGGGGTACTAGTAGCCAGGAAAGTAGCAGACCTCCTGCTACATTCATGATCATCTTAAAAGTAGCATGTAACTCTCTCCCCTTATTTGAGTTCCTAAAGATGAATATACAATATTCAGAAAAAAAAAACAAAAAAAAACCAAAAAAACAAACCAAAACCCTTAGGACTTACCCTAAGAACCAAACAAGCCCTAACGCTGCCTTCACAGATTTCAGTAAGAGTTGCAGTTCTGTCTTTGATGACAGCAGTTTTGCCAAGCACTCATATTTCCAAAACCACGTGGTTTTTATTAATTATTCATGACCACAAATGCAAAAGAATAAACAAAAACCCCACAAAAATATCTAAACAACAAAAAAACTAAAACAACCAAACACAAACCCACAAAAAACCTGAAACATTGTTTCCTTTAAGCCAACTGAATTTAACCAATCTGTATACATGCACACGCTAATTCTTCATCTATGAGAGTTGAGTTTTTTTACCCTCAACAGGTATTTGAAGGAAGACAGAACCGAGGAAGGACAGTGCGCATAAAAGCAGCAGGGGAACAGAGACTGTCCTCTTAAAAACCATTCACCAAAGCCTACAGCAATATAGCAAGAGCAGTTATCCCAGCACGACTGCCCAAACAAGCCAATTTAAATCACCACTAGCTTCTGCTAACATAATGTTTTCCGTATCGTTTAGTAAGTAGCTATGCTGCCGTGCAGCTCTATTACTGAGTCGGGGACATGAGGACAGCTTGCCAAAATGCCTGTAGCTCATCCACCATGCTTGGTTGTGCTGGCAGTTTCCAACTGAAAAGCAAAAAGTTGCCAAGCCTGGTAGCTTATGCTACATGACAAGCTTATAAACCTGCATCAAGGTAGAGAAGGATTTCTAAATCCACATGTGTGAAGTTACGCTAGCACCCTCTTCGCATTCCCTCCTACAGCTACCCTCTTGGGACCAGTGTCTCAACAACCAGTGAGGCAAAGCGATGGTAGAAATACCATTTTCACTACTCTCTGTACTGGGCCTTATCCACACAACTTGGCTCTTCATGAGAAACTTTGCCCTTAAAAAGTCCCAGGTACTGAATTGGTCATCTGCCACAGGTCTCAAAGGGCCTCAAAGCTATGTCCCTAAGGGCCTCATCTACATGGTTTTTGAACACTTCCAGGGACAGTGATTCCACCACTTCCCTGGGCAGCCTGTTCCAATACCTGATCACCCTCTCGGTGAAGAAATTCTTCCTAATATCCAATTTAAACCTCCCCTGGTGCAGCTTGAGGCAGTTTCCTCTTGTCCTATCACTTGTTTCTTGGAAGAAGAGACCAGCATCACACAGAACAAGTCCAACATGGGTTATGAAACAACTTGAGGTGGTAGGGATCTTGTACTACATGCCCAGGACCCAACCATCCTTTAAAAATTATTAAATAAAAAATAATCAATCCTAAAAATCCAGAATGTAAGCAACTTGCTTTAGGGAAGTGCACCCCTCTACATCCAAAGCTCACCTGTGGCGTCTGGCGTGGACCAAAGCAGGTTTGGAAGATGAAATGATCCTTTGGAGGGCACAGATGTCCCAACAAACAGCAAGCAGCACGGCACCTGCCTGCGCTCTCCTCCTTACTGCTCATGCTTTGCGTGAGGGCAGAAAAAGCTGATCCTGCCACTGAAGTCCTAAGTTGCAAGGCTAGTGTTCGCAACTTCCCACACTAATTTGTATGCTGCAAACCACAATAATCACTGAGCAGCTCCCAATTGCCTGTCTGGAGATCACCTGATGAAAACAGAACCAATTAAGCAAAACATAATGGCACACTTTATCATTAAAGGGTAGAGCACTGGCTTATTCCGATGCAGCCGAGGCAACGGCTGGCAGGCACTACTCATGCACACAGGTTGTGCAGGTGATGCAGAGGCACACTACTGAGCTCAGCCTGGCTCCTTGCATAGGACACACACAGCCACCCTCCCTGCAGCGCTCAGAGCAGGGAGGACATGCAGTCCAGACAACACCCCCGAAGAACCTTGTAACTCAGAAGGACGTTTGCACTTTTTATGGCATGTGATATCCAATGCCTTTTTCCCCTCCGACTTCCTGCTGCTCACTGCCATGCATACAGCAATGAAATGCATGTCTTAAAAATGAGATGGCAGCAGTATTTTAATCACATCCTAGCAGCATATGAAAGCACTCACAACCTGCTAAGTAATAGGTATTATATTTCTACACAGAAAGGAGCAAACGTTTGCTGGAGAGTTATGGTGGGACCTTCAACTCTGAAGTAAGCACCTAAAGAAAAAGAGTATTCAGGGTATAAGCTGTTTAAATAGATATTCTCTATTTTGAGAAAGGGGGTAGGGAGGGAAAGTCAAAAGGCAACCCTCAGTTAAGACTCTGTAGAAGACCTGTAAACAAGGTCTACAAGGTTGGGGGGCAGGGGGCAGAAGAAAGCTTATTCCACTTTCCATTTATGCTAGAATTAATTTGCATCCACAGCAGTTGAAAAATATGATACTAACAGGATCCTCCTAAATTACTGCACCTGTCTATAACTCCAAAGAAGTGTCCTTTCTTCTACTTTAAGTCCTCTCTTTGATTGTCCTACCTTACCCCCATCAATAGTCTGGGATGACTGAGAGGAAGCACCCTCTGAGACTTTGGCAGACACTTCTCTTGGGTCTGGAGCAGACAGGAGGTCTGGCTGTCAGCTCTTTCCACCTCCTCCTCCTCCAGTGATTACCTCCTTCTCCTCCCCAGGTCATAAATTCAAGAAAGACTCCCAGCGAATTTTAACACTCAGCCATGAACTGAGATGCAAAATGCAGAAGATTTGGTCACTGTTGTATTTCAATATGAAAGGACCTCTCCATCCCCTTGAAATATTAAGAGAATACATTAAACTGTGAAGGATAAAAAACGTATAATCTTAAATAATTTATTTTTCAATTCAAAAGTCATTCAATTTGTAAACATCTCATCAAGAGGATTTGATCTACCAACCCTGAAACAAACACTAAAGTGTCAGTAAATATAGCTGCTCACGAGTTACTTCTCAAACCTCTGATCAAATGTTTTTAGACAAAAATCAATTTCGACAGGCATCTGAAAATACCTAACTCACTTCCCCAGCAAAGGGGACAAGGAAAATTAGGTTGCAGTAGTGGAATAGAAGTCTAATGCTAGCCCAATCTCTCTCTCAGCTGCTGGATGGTACGAGCAGAAGGACTGTGGATCAGGGCTAATCACTTTCCCAGAGGCTTTATGACACCAAAGCAGCCTGCACCAGTGGCATTTTACACCACTGTAATACATACAGAAGGTGCAATGTAGTAAAGAGTTTGGGATCTATACTGAAGGCGCATTTAGCAACTAAGCTTTATTTCAGATAAAGATAGAAAGCCATGAAGTAAAAGGCATTTCCTGCATGCACATTGACCAGTTTTGCACATTATCAGCTTTAAACTTCTCTCAGAGCCAAGGTGATGCTTTGCAAGGCTTCCCACTGCAGAGCCCCATCACTACTGATGAATACCAATGGTATGCAGCAGTTGCAAGGTAAAAAGGCAGCCTGAAACACTGCATTCATTATATTCAGCCCCTCAAGGTCACAACCCTCTGAAAAGCAATCTCCCGCTTTTGCTTAGTCTGCTTCTTCTCCCTGGCCAGATACATTTCCTTCCAGTAATGCTATTCTTATTGGCATATCTGCTTTGATTTTCCTTGCACTTATAGTTGCACTTGTGCAACTATAAAATGAAGTGTCTACAGGGCAAGTCACCCGAGTAATTCTGGCAAGTCATTTTTTCTTTTATTGAGATTTTTTCAAATATATTACATATAATAAAAAGTTGACTCCTTTTAAGTTTGTTCACTCAGAAGGGAACACCTTTAGCAGAAAAAACAGAAATGGAGCATGTATTTACACCAGCAAGCCTTCTCCCCTCCTGTCATGGATACTTTCACACTATATGCTGTACTGAGCCCTGTAATTTCATCCTGTTTCCCATCTCGCATCTATAGACGAATCCCCAAGGCAGGTCATACAAAGCAGCTCACAGGTTCCTTGGATGCATGACAACACACCTTTCCTCACTGCTTGTAGCATCTTTCCAAAGAAGCTTAAAATCTGCGATCCACCTTTCAACAAAGAGGTGTGGCACGTTTCCTCACTTGCAGGCACACCTTAGACGCATTCCCATTCCGCATCCTTGTTTTCATGACAGGGATGAACATTTCCTGGATTGCTCTGGCACTGATTTTTTTTAATACATGTTTACAAGAACTGGTAATTGTTAGAAGGAAAAATGACTACCTCAACCTAGTACTTACAGCAGGAGCAGAAAAAGCAGAAAAACAGAGAAGTTGCTTCTGTATGGATTTTTTTTGTGTGTGTGTGTTTCACTGTGATACAGGTTGATAGAAGATTTAATCCAAAACTAAATCACAAAGCAATTAGAAGAGCTTAACCAAGCAGAAGTGATTTAAAGCATTAACACCTGACAAAAGGGGCATTTATCCCAGAGATAAACAAGGAGTACAAGGAAATGCATCTGGGGTGAGGCTCTCTTCTAGTTTACTATGTCCAGTGTGCAAAACCATAATAAAACCACGGTTGAACAGCTGCACGCCTCTCAGCACAAAAAGGATGTTCTCAGCCAAGCTATTTTGACTGTACATTGTACTCTCTCAGAGGTGCACCATTCACATATCAAGGTGGGAATCCGTTGCAACCAAGTTCTTACCACTAGGTAAGGGGATTAGCTCAAGCTAGAAGCAGAGCGTCACTTCTCCAGGATCAGGTCTGAAATCAGACCACACTCTTTACTTCAACGTGACTTACTTAGGCTGAGACTCTAAAATCCACATTTTTGGTCTAAATCCAGGGAGGAGATCCCGTTTCCTTCACACAAAGACCTGCCAGCTGTGACCAGCAGCCGCATCTTCCCCAGCCTGGAAGCGCCTGCAAGCGCCAGCTGTGGAGAGCTGTGCTTCCCTGGGTTAGAAAAACTGATGGGAGACCAGAGAAAGACCTGGCAAGAATACAGCTGCTTGAGACAAGAGATACTCAAAAGTGAGATCCAGCAGATTTTACAGCTGGTGAAAGTAATGAAACAACAGCAGAGACCTAGGGATTACGCTGCTAGCAAGAATGTACCTCTTTCCAAACACTGCTAGCAAGAGGAGCAGGCACCTCTTTCCACTCCAGCCATCTTGTCTTCAAGAAGTTATCATATTTCAAAACACACTAAGCAATACCTTAGGCTAACATACAGACTAACATACACCTCTATCAGGCAACAGAGGGATAACACATGTAGGCCATGCAGCAATTTTAAGTCTCGCAAAAGCATGCTTTTCTACAATAAGGAAAATGCTCCAGTAGATTTACACATTCCCGCTCCACATTTCCCAGCTCCCCCCCTCATGCTGCCACCCCAAAAAGCATGCTGGAAACAGCTAGTCAACACTAGGCAGCAAGCTTTGACCAGTAGCCCTTGTTGACCCCAAAGCCCAGGCAACCATGACTTGGCTTTTAGTATGAAAGTATGTCTACGCAGGTGCACAAACCTTTACATGGCAATTTATTTGACTCAGCAATGAATTAAGTCAACCATCTCTTCTGAAAATATCAGCCCAGGCAATTCTATAAACATCTACTTCCCACAGTGTGGTACAGTTCCCCAGTCTGTCAAATCTGGGAGGACTTTATAGGCAATCCATCACAAGCATGTTGCTTTAAATGAATTATAAAGAAGGTGGCTGCAAGTAAGTTCAAGTTAAATTACCAGGATGCCTAAATTAAAATGCAAGTGTAGCACTCAAAATGTAGTATTACTGATTCTTCCCTGCCCAGAGAGGTGTTTTTTCTTAAGTACTAAATAAGAAGAATCCTAAAAACAGAGAGGAAAAAAAAGAAAAAAAGGGAAAAAAAGCAACACAACAAACCCAGAGTACATGGACTTCGTAGTATTCAAATGCCTGCACAAGCTCAGACTGGGAATTTTCCATGGCTGCTTAACATAGTGCTATTAAAATATATTTCATCTTGCTTACTCATAATCAGATTTTTATGGCACTGAAGAATGCAAGTCTAACACAAATATAAATGAAAAACAAATATAATTGTCTTCCTCTGCCTAAACACAGCCAGTATCTTTTACTACTTTTCATACTAGTAAAAAAGTCACTCCTCATACTACTACACTGTGAATCAACAAAACAGCTATTTGTTGGGTTTGGGTGGTGTTTGATTTGTTTGGTTTATTTTTTTAATAACTGAGGTAAAATGAAATGACCCAAATATTGTTGAAGAAACAACTTTTCCACAAATGCTGACACATGAAATTGTGTAAAGAGAAGCACTATTGGCAAAGTACTGTAGAAGAGAAGATTCAGGAAAGCCTCCTTAGCCAGAAAGGGCACATGCTTGATTTCAACTGATGTGAACATGATGCACACCCAAGAGTTGATGAATGCTTCTTCAGCCCAGACCTCCTTTGGGTAAAAAGGCTCTGACTTGGCCACCTGGAGGTGTACCTATCTCTATTGACTTACTCTCAGAAGTGTCATTTCAAAAAAAGTGAATGTTTTTAAGCACGTCACGAGTCATTCAGATGGCTTTGGCCATCTGTAATTTTACACTTCAAAAGAAATCAAACTACCAGCCTGTTATCATTAATCTCAGAGCAGCAGAAAATCTCAGAAGCATCTTGCTCATTATTACCAGAAAACCCAACCCCACCCAACAGTTCTGCTGAAGCTGGTGCCCCAGCAGCACTCCTTAAGTCTGGAACAGTAGGAATCATGAAAAGCCACTTACTCTTTACTGCAAATAAATCTTGTAGTAGCAATGTGTTCCTCCACTGCCAGCTCAGTATTACTTTCCTCCAAGCTTTAACTTGGCTGCTCAAAAAAAAAGTCTTGGCCTTAAATGGAACCAATTTTCTTTTCAAAGTCATAACTTATCTCCAAACGGAACAATAACTTTCTGCTCACTGCATATACTACCTTTAACCCCTTCTGCAGCATATAAAATACTTCATTCTGCAGGGAGGAACAGAGATTTCCTCACCTGTAAGGAAATTAATTTTGAGTCCTTGGAGCTCCACACCACTTTCATGTGTCTGGTGGAAATTACTGCAAACCATAAGAACTATGCGCCTGCTCCTTCACCAAGGAAGTCACCCAGAACTTGGCCCTTTGCTTAGCACGGATGGTATATCTGGGTTTATTTTCATCAGTCCTAGGACCCAGGGAGGGTAAAAGCCTTATGCACTACACCTCTTTACCCTGGAAAAGGGAAAAAGATGTTGGAAATGGAAAATCCTGTAGCATTTTCCAACTAGAGAAACAAGGCAAAAGATGATTGAGTTACTTGTTGAGGGCTGCAAGTCTTTGGCAGATGTAGTGATGCAGTTTAAATCATCCAAATCCCATGACAGCGTTCACATGACATCATCTTCCTTCTTGCTCATGGGCCAGTCTTCCTACAATTTCCCTGTTGTTTCAAGTATCAACTTGTCTTTGTTTTGAAGAAGCGAGTATAATTTCATCGTAATTTTAGCTGCTCACACATATGATGAACACAGCTAAACTCTGGCAGCACATTTATCACCCAACAGATCTTTTGAAGAGAGCGCCCATACAACATTGTTTTCGTCACGTTTTCGGTTCCCTTTCATCTTCAGATAGCCACGAGTGTGTTTGTTCACGCGCAAATGTGACCATTGGAACTTCTGTGTATGTTTTCAGATATACACATGCTTTCACAATATTTTCTTCTCCTAGAAGTTAAATCCCCACCTCATATTCACATAAACAAGATTCCATTTGTAGAGGACAATTACAAAATCTAGGCTCATAGCTAGCAGTTTATGGAGACACATGCTTCCTTTTAGTTCCTCCAGATCACGTTAAGACTCATCTCAAACATATCCAACTTCCAGAGGTAATACACAACTTCAGACAAATTGCAAGAAGTTTGTTTGTTTTCTACCCCAGTATGCTGTGCAAGTCTCTCCCTCAGATAAAATGGTATCCAGTTACTTTTTGTCAAAAAAGAGACACATATACAGAAATAAATGATGTGATTACATTCAGTGGTCCTTCTGTTGCAAGAGAAGCTTTCAGCAGACATTTTCCCCAGCAAGTTGATTCTCGAATATTCAGGAATGAGCAGGGGCTAGTTATGAATCACCCCGAGAGCACACACATCCACACCCACCCTTCCTGAGGTAGCTGTGTGAATGACATACACAGTGCTGCACCACTTGAACATTACTTGCCCTGCAAAACTCAGTTACTACTTTACACAATAATATACAATGTCATATGCAGCTTCATCCTGCTTGTTTCAAGGAGAAAGCAATGGCCAATTCTTCTTTAAGTCTATTTTCCATACAATGCCTTCAACTTAGAGACTTTTTTTCTTCCTAACAATAACTCTCACGATACCATCTGGTGCCTGAAGGACACAGGCTGGCATGTAATTACCCCTATCCAGTCCTAAGGCAATTCAATTTCTTCAGCAAAGTCAGGAACTACAAGACACCAACTCCATTACTCCTGATTTCATATGCTGGTCTCCTTCCTTTCTGCTAAATTAAAGGAAGCATCGTTGAAACTTAGCCTCTTTGGGCCAATATGGTAGCAACATCTGCACTCTTCCAAAGGCAATGGTCTCTTAGGAACAGCTTCCTAAAAAGCCAACAAAAAAAAAAAAAAAAATCCCCTGTAGAACTTCATAGTCAGTTCTGAACATCTCCACTACAAAAGTCACCAGTGGTAAATGCTCATCCCTCAACACATGCCATGCACTGCATTGGTGAGATGGTTTGATAGCTTCATTAAAACAAAAATGAATTAGAAATTTAAAAATCATTTATAGCTTTCCAGGAACACATCTGCAATAAAAGCAGCTCTACAGTCAATATACAAATCAGTGTAACAATGATCCGGAGACGGGTTAAAAAACAGTGGCAAGTTAGACAAGTCATTAGTTAACAAAGGCGCATCTGTGCAGAGAGCACAGAGGCCCGATTGTGGCAGAGAGTTCCTGCCCTGTCCCTGACAGCATAGAGGTGGCTGCAGAGGCTGCACCAGCACCCCTGTGTGAAAGGGTAACACGGCATCATGCCTTACACAGGCACATTTCACCCCCAGTTACCCACCGGGGAGATACAGCAGCTATGCAGAAGGGCACTTCAGTAAGCTTGAGAGTAGAGTTGCAGAAGCTATGCTTGAACCATGGTCACCACCACTTAAATGTAATTTGTACCAAGATCAGCAGTTGTTACCTACTGGATTTTAGTAATTTTGACCAGTTTCTCTTAAGTGGAGTTTTGAGGGTTTCCCTGAGTCCCACCAGGGGTAGTGTTTAGAGAGTCATAGACTTGGGTTGGAAGGGACCTTTAAGGATTATCTAGTTCAACACCCACTGCCATGGTCAGGGACATCTTTCCCTAGATGTTCATTAACTCTCCCACGGGAAGCTTGGACTGTGGTGTGTTAAGAAGCCAAGCAACTTGTACCCAGCTAGAAGCCAAAACCACGAGGTATTTCTAATTCAGGTGGAACTGTGTCCTATATTCATCCTGGGATTACCAACATTGCTGAATCAAGATGTCTTTACTTATTTTAAGTAGAGCTAAATCTCCATGGAAAATATTACACATCCCGATATTATGCAAGTCAAGGCATCAAATTTTAGAAACCCAAGCCTCAACACTGTCTCCCACTGCTTGTTTTGGGTTCATTATCTTTAGCCATGATCACATAGCTTAGTTGTAAAGCACGAAAACCCTAGAACTCTCCTGTGCCTTTAAACCTACCCACCCGCATGCCTTTCCTCCCTCAAGGCCTTCCCCCTCCTGCCCAGCCAGAAGCTGCTATCACGACTGCTTGTTTGGAAACTGCCAACGTCCACTGATAAGAGAAGCAAAGCTCACAGGTCGGGAACAGTCTGCTTACCTGTGTTACCCATGGCTCAGGAGAGACATTTGTAACAGCCCTCTCAGCCACTGCAGAGCTGCTGGGCAAAATGCATGCAGGGAGCCACAATGAGTAAGACTTGGGATAAGCCCAAGAGCATTCCATCTTATTATCACTTTCCAAAGAAGCCTGGGAAGTGCAGCATGTCCACAGAAGCACTTGGCATTAAAGGGGAAAGAGGGCAAGACAAGTGTCAATGCTTGGCCAGTCAACACCAAGGCAGAAGAAATCTAGGTCTGAAGATGAAGGCCATAGTTCTGCACCAGTGAGGTCAAAGAGAGATTAATTATTATTCAGCTATTTATGCAAGCTTCCACGTTCCTCACTTAATTAGGCTGAAACACAGCTGAGCTTGAAAAGTAGCTACTTCTTTAAACAAAGACTTTAAACCGAAAAAAGTAATTTATGGGATCAGCACTGTACACAGTACAAGAAACACAAAGACCCAGATTGCACAAGGTGGCCCTCTGGAAAAGGTTAATCCCAGCACCTGAAGACTAGAAAAACTGGCATTCCCTCCAAAGCCACTCCCAAACACCATGGAAGCCCCTGGAGTCTCCAGGGCTCTTCCAGGGTCCCCAGCGGAGTCTCAGCACATCACTACTTCAGGCTGATCTGTGGCATTCTCTTCACCACCATGGCTGCTGTCCTCAAGGAAGAAAAAAATCAGCTCACTTCTTTGTGAGGTTGTAAACTAGGCTTTATTTTGCAAAAGACCAGACCTACTGACCTACTAGGAACACATTAGCTACTCCCTACACAGTTTCCATATTGCTCACAGGATTAAGGATGCTAGTTTAGAAGAAAATTCAGTGGTTTATCACAACTGCAAACATACCAACAAACAGAGATGCTGCCCTGCAGGGAACAACTAGTGAAATGATTCATGAATTCATGCTTTTATTTCAGACTGTGGCCAAACCTCTTTTGCCATTTATGCAGGCATACTTAAAGACCTTTATTTGAGCAGAAAGCAGCACAAGTGCAGCTATTTTTAGAACTACCTAAAAAACGGCAGGGCATGACATACCTTACTTTTTACCACACAGTAAAGATGAAAAACCTGGAACAACCTCTCTCTTTTACCCATCTGAGAACCTAAATGAGTAACTCTTTATTTACAGCCACTAATGGTTACCACTTCTGAGTTTATTTTTTCTCCTCAACAAACCACCTTTCCAGCAGGGAATTTAAGCTTTCAGCTATTTCAGACATTTTTGTTATTTTTGCTCAGTATGGCTTTTGAGCTGTCAACGAACTTCCCAGGTCATTAAAAATAAACAAACAGCAAATAACTTCACTGTTTCAGTTAACCCCAACTACAAAAGTCAGAAAGAGGGAGCAGATATACAAACGAAATGCCTTTTTTTTTTCTTTTAAATAATCCTGAAGCAATTCATTGTCATATGTTTCCGCCTATTTAGGCACTTCCCCAGCTGTGCCAAATCATTTACTTAAATTTAAGTGGAAAAAACCATGTGCAATACACAAGACATTACATAACATCAGCATTAGCAAGGAACAACAGGTTTAATATAAAAAGACAGCACAAAATTCATATTTAGATTTGTACCAGCAAAGAGTACAAGGTACCGTTTTCCCCCCACCTGTCTCCTCTTCATTGGTACACAGAGAAATGACAGTGCACAGCATTGCAGCTGGAGTACAATAAAATATCAGCAAGTTAAATAAATACACACACCCACAAAAGCAGCAGCAGCTTACACAGCCATACCTTTGAGCTTACTGCCATAGTCTTGTCTTTTTAAAAGCACATACAAGGAGCATCTTAGCTTCCAGGTGGTCTCAGACCCTTCCACGAGCGAAGATGTAGGGTGGACTTCTTAATGATTCCAAGCTATGAGCTATCTCTGCAGTCTTGGAGGTAAAGCACTCACCATGCAACAGAGATCTGTTGAAATGTCTCCCTCTTCTAACAATTACAAAGATCTGGTAAAAATACAGCTGTTTGCTGAAGAGCAACTGGTAGCACCACAACTGCTCTTCTGGAGAGAAAGAGCCACTCACTGATTGCTAGTTACTCTGGTACAGCATCTGGAACAAAATTATGGGGAAAAGATGATCACATGACAACAGGAAGTAGGAATTTCAGTGTAAATAAAACTAAAAAGGGCAATTTTTAGTGCAATAATATTGCCACCAATGGAGCAGTACCAACAAATGCCAAAGTACTATTTTTAAGGCATACATTACTGCAGCTTTCTCAAGAATAACCCCAGGTTTCCCCAATAAGCCTGTGTAAAACTATCCAGAAGCAAGTCATTGGTCAGTACCGCCAAAAAGAGAGATTCAGAAAGACAATCCTAAAAAGCAGGACTTTCCAAAATGCTGGCATTTGTAATACTAGAGACCCAACCAGGAAAAACACACTCAAACCCTACAGCTAGGAAAACACCAGCTGGCCTCAGGACAGCACAGAAGGTTATTCTCCAACTGTGACAGGAATTGCAAAGTCATAAAAAAAAAAAAAAAAAAAAGAAAAAAAAAGCTTAATTTATGCATTTTAAAGCAGTAGCTATCAGATATTGTTGTCCCATCCAACAAGGAGACCCCTTTGAGAAGACATCCTGCTACAGCATCTGCTCCTGCCTGACACTCCCTTCCTCCACTTCCCAGAGGGGTGCCTTGGGCAATCCCCACAGCAGCATGACCCATGATCTGTTGCTGCAGGTGTCCACACCTTTGCTGCCTTGAGCCTTTCTTGCCCCTTCAATTTAACCCACTGATTAAAATGCACCCACTCTTCTTTCCTAACGAGAGACGACTCCCATCTACATACAGAGCAGGAGGTACATCCTTGTGCTCCAAGACAGCCACAGCTCATGCTGCCTCCCAGAAACTTTGACGCCTTCCAGCAGGAAAAAAACCAAGAAAATCCCAGGAAAACAGCAAAGCTTTTGTGGCCCCTCTGACCTTGAAAAGAGACCGCACTTTTCACATCAGGTATCTGCAAGCAATATAAAGGATTGTTTCTGTAAGCAGCACCCAAGCTCAAGAAATCAAAATCAGGATTACAGCCTGTATTTGCCTGACTCCAGAAGCACCTGGAAGACAGTAAATGCTGAATCACTATCCAAAGAAAAAGGATCCCACAACTTGATGTTTTCCTTTGCACTCAGTAAGGACTGCTAAGAACAAGCCACCACCAAAGGACCACTGGATGCACACAAAAAAGTACACAGATCTGGGTACCACCTCCTGTCCTCCACCAGCTACTGATGGCATCTCCACCTTAACTGCATGGTACAAAGGTATTCTACTGACAAAGGTGTAACTATACAGTAAGAGTTTACTACAACTATTGCATTACATTGCAATTAAGTTTATTAATGGGCTTCTGTACAAAAAACCCAAGGAGTTTACTAGTGCACCAGGGTCGTAGTCATTCAAGGTACTGAATCACCAAAGCAAAACGATGGCAGAAAGGGTGTGATAGAAACAGAAATTAGGAGCAAAGACTCTCAAAACTAATGCAAAACAGAGAATCGCTGTTTTGCTGCAAGTGCTGCGCAACTTTGTCAAAATCCCATCTACCATCTGTTAAAACTTCTCAGATTTGGCACATAAAATATTAGAAACATAATTGGGGGGGGGGGGAGAAGGAGCTGCTGCGCAAGTTTTATTTTCTAGCTCAGATTTGCTGCATTTGTTTATTACTTGAAATAACTTATCAAGTATCAGACGGCAGAATCCAACTCTGGGAGTCTTAACAACAAAGAGCTCACTTCATCAGACACTCCTTCTGGTACACGATCTGAAAAGCAGCAGGAAATGCCATCCTTTAAAGCCCAGCTGTAAATGCTGCTCTCGTTTTCTTCTAGGGAGTATACAAACTGATTGCACACACCAAACAAACCTATCCATTGTACCCATCACCAGAAAGCTGTAATGAGGAGATAAACCCTAATCACAAAGCCACAGTCTGTATTTAATAAAAGGATGAGATCCAGGAAGACAACCAACAAAGCAAGAAGCCTGACCTGCAGAATCGGCACCTACTTCTTGTCCTGACGTGAACTCCAGCACCCTGACAACTTGGCTCCTTTCTGAAGCAAATAAAAATATACCCGAACCAAGATACACAATTGTATCTATTTTGACCCACTAAAATGGTCAAATAGAAGTGATCTCCACTCTTCTGTAAACCAGATGGGTACATTAAACAAAGGGATTTGACTTTTCCTCAAGATAAACAACTTTGTAAGAAAAACAAACCTATTCTCTTAACAAATATATTTAACTTCATCTGAGTAAACATTTTAATGGCACACTAAACAACAGCAACTAAAATAGGACCAAGTAATCCATTTCCGATAACGCTATAAACATCAATACTTTTTCAAAACAAGGAATAAACTTTTCTTATCTCCGGGCCCCAAAACCAGGCCTAGTTTGGCTGAATGCAGAGGGAAGGCGTGAGAATCGTCCCAGAGAAATCCTGTATTTCTGTTAGCAAGGTTGGAAAGTAGGAGAATAGATGTATGCAATGCATGACATCAAAACCATGCATGGCTTTGCCAGCAACACCACTTTCACAGTCTACCATGGTTGAAGGTTTGCAAGGGAAAGAAGAGGGCCTAGGGGATTGGAGTACTAACTTTGATGACAACTTTCAGAAATACTCTGCTTTGTAATTCCAGCTGGAGTTACTGACAGCTAGCACTCATCAAACATTTGAGCCCTAGGTCCCTTCCTGAGGTTACACTACAAGCACCAAAATCAATCCTGACTTTGAAACCATGATGGCAGGGTTGGGCAGACGGGTGCTGTTCTACTGGCATTACCATGTACAGAAGTTGAGAACCTAAAAAGCAAACCAAAAAATCCTCAGTACTTTTAATGACTACCACAGTGTTGAGGCAGACATGCCATGATAAAAAGCCCTCGGGTAAACTTGCTCAAAGCGGGAACATAGTTTTGCCCCAGGGGAAAAAGCAACACCAAATATTTTCCTCTGCTAAGTTGTCTTTACAGCATCTCCCTTAAGGGCATTCTCCAAAACAAATCAGAGACTTGTATTAACACTCTCTTGTATCACTGATCTACAATAAAGGATTATGAATAGTTTCCCAAGAATATATACAGAAAGGCAACACCAACACATCAAAGCGTACTTAAGCCTTTTATTTCCCGAGTCCTCCAACACAGCCAGTCACCCTGTGCATGCCATCAGCCAGGATCACATGTGAAGCCACAGCTCAGCTCCTGAAGCCTGTAGATCAGCTCCCCTCTCTTCCTTCCTCTGTCCCTCATTCAGAACAAAACAAAACCAAAACCCAAACCCAAATAATTCCAGAAATACTTAACCTGTCTAAGAAATGGGTTAAAGAGAATATTGACTTCTTCAATATTCACCTTTGCTTAACATTCTTTCAAAAATCTCTAGTGAGGCTCACCACAAGATGAAGATAACATACTTTCAAAGAAAAGTCTGATACCATAAACCAGGCAAAACGCCCCACAGAAGCAATTTAAGTATTTGCTAAAATGTATTAACATACAAATACAGGAACCCTATTCAACTCTGAAGTCTGGCAGGCCACTAGATGATACAGGAGATTGGTAACATCTGTCCTCCAGGACATTTTCCTTCAGCATGCCATTAATCCTAGAAGATGTACAAGGTATTATACTGACTCCCACATTTAGGCCCTGTTCCAACATACTTATATTTACACACTGGACGCAGAGCCATTGAGACACATAAGAAATCCAGCTTAAGATGCACTGAATCTGAATCTTCAGTGCAAGTTCAGAAACCCATACAAGTGACCGGTACCTTTCACTTTCGAAGACTTCCATACACAAGGATACATAAAAGGCTCTTTTTCCCCCCTCAGTTACTGACTAGGGGGGCTTATTCTTAATGTAAAATAACTAAGCACAATTGCTAACTTTTAAATTACAATTTTAAAAATTGTAATGAAAAAATATAATATCTCATACAGAAACTGTTTAAACCCCTCTCTAGAAGGGTTTACACAAAATGGAAACATTAACTTTGGTCAGCAAAACCAGACACATGCCAGTTTCTGCCATGCTTCAAATCTGAACCAGAACTGTGTCTGTTCCTAACAGGCTATTCAACAAGGAAAAACATATATTATCAAGTTTTTTCCAGTATCACTCATGTTTGAGATTTCAATAAAGGGGAGAGAAAAAAAAAAAAAAAAAGAGAAGAGGAAAAAAGAACCCTCTAAACTTTCTACCAAATAAGAAGGCTTTTCCAAGCTAGACTGAAAAACAGTCACTTGGCCACAAAGGAAATAAACACCTAAATAGAGTAAGTTATTTACATTTATCAGTAAAACAAGCACAGGTGTGACATGTTTACAGCTGAAACAACTCAGCAGCCTTCACCGGTTTACAGTCGGGAAGTCACTTCCCCAGTTATGATGTCCATGGAATGACACCCTGCACGGAAGCCACCAGACACCCCACTGGCACAGCCTTACAGTGGCTGTCCAGCTGAAGACATCAAGAACAAGCATAAACAATATTTGGACTTACCCAAGATGACAGTCTTGATCACTGACTTTGCAGAAATGAGTCTAGAATAGACAGTACATTCTCCCCCAACACGTTCCCACTTCTTACAGGTACATTTAGAAACACTAGTCATCTTTACTCATTCCTTCTGTCCTAATAAACCTTTCACAGTATACTTTTCCAATACAACATTCTTATTTTCCATGTAACAACGTAGTAATTTCTTCATCAGCATGGATATAGTTTACTTCACAAGGCAGGTCTGGAGGATAGTTAGTATCAGTTCCCATTCTGCATGCAAACTTTGAAAAGTCCTGTCTTTAAAAGAATGAAGTGTTTGAGCTTGAGCTTGGGCTTCTAACCAAAAGGATAATCCACTTAACTTTTCTAAATCAGGAGGTTGTCCAAAACAAAGTTGCATTACAGTAAATACGACCAATGGATAATGCCCAAATTTTCGTAGAATATCTCAGAAAATCCTAAATAAGTAAAAATACTAATAATAAAAAAAAAATCCACCATGCAAAATTTGAACCAATACTACCCCAAAACCAGTGACCTGCCCTGAACTGTTGCCCCAACGCCAAGCTATCCTCCTTCACATCTCACTAATGGTTTAAAGTGTCACATAATGATAAATAACAGGAAGATCAAGAGAAATGAGAATGCCTAAGCGATGACCCTTGTACAAGCCTGAAGTCATAATCAATCTAGCAAGTTTTGAGGTCAATTCCCAAAACTTGTAAAGTAGCCACAATTAGTGACTTAAGGGTGATAATTCTTCCTTCCCTCCACCCCACCCCCCCAGCAAAAGTGACTTTTTACCTCCTGCCCTTCTACCGGGGCTCCACCCTAAACTTGTGTTCCTGGCTCTGACCACAGCTGGGGACTGTGATTCACTAAGGAAAAATACTGGCCCTGCAGCTAAAAGTGGTGGTAAGATCAAACTACTCAGAGGACACGCTTCCCTCCAGGCCTGCAACAGGCACACAGTCACCATGCCAGGAGTACAAGGGATGGAGTTGCTGCTCCTGTCCCTCGCGGGAAGCTACAGCACCTTCCACTGGGGCCGCATCCCCCCAAGAGACATGAAAAGACATTTCCCTCACTAGAAATCTTTTTTTCTTTTTCTAACTTCAATCAATATGCACTCCCCATATTAAAAAGAAAAAAAAAAAATATAAAAAAGGAGGCATGTCATTCACTTGCTAGGGGTTAGGTCTGGATTTGTTCTGTGCAAACACACTGACACTATATAAATACACATACGCACACACACAGAGCCAAGGACCTACCAGTTTTCCTCCGGCTATCTTCTGAAGCCCAAAAAAAACATATTAATGAGACTATATTGGTCTTCCCAAGCTGAAACCCACGATTCAGCTAAAAACCCCATAGCAGAAGCCCAACATGGTACAACCAAGCCACCCAACAGCATAACTTTTGATAAGGAGTCCCAAACTTTTCTTTCCACATTTTGAGGCACACTGGGGCAATAAGAGCACTGAAAGGTTGCAGGGTTTCTCAGGCTACTCATTGGACCAGCATATTAAACTCTCCCTGTGACACTGAAAGGTCCAGCTCCCCTCTCTTTCTGCTTCCCTTTCCCCTGCAAAGTAGTTATCTCCTGCCTCCACAGAATCACGGAAAAAAACTGTGAAGCACTTATGATACAAGCCCATGCCACTCAGCTTCAAAAATAAGTCGGGATTGGCCATGCTTTCAAACACAATTCCCTTTTACCTGGCAGCAGGCTGTGCGACGGCTCCAAAACCAAAAAAGAGCCAAAGAGGTTCACAGCCTTCAGTATCACCCACACAGAGGGCTCACCAAATTAAAATACATATAAAGAAGAAAATCTGGTTAGAGCAAAATGGCTTACTCAAAGTGCTGACACAAACATATAATTAGGGAAAAGACCAACAAAAAAAGGAACATTTCAGCAAGGTGTCACTAGGAGGTAAAAAAAGCCAACGCTCAGAAGCAGCCAAGACTTCTGTAACAGTGGGGATTTCACAGCTCTCCTTTGGTTGGAGTCTGACTGAACGTACCTAAAAAACCACAAGCAGACCCTGCACAATGTAGAGCCTCCACTGCCAATTTCAATAGTTATATGTTTTGCAGCTTTAAGAGAATTCTTGTGTCATTTTACAATATTGGTGGTGCCAGCCAGGCTGCTAGGCTCCAGCCCAGCAACGATGACTCTGCTTCAGTCACACAAATGTACCGTATGAAAGGCACATGTGAAGTATTGGTACTAGGCAGTTACGATGACGTGCTACTGATGAACTGAATGCGATTTCCTGACTTACAGAAATAAACCCGCAAAAACGTCTTTCTGACTCCGTAAGGTAGACCTGGGACCCCCCGAAACATTCTCTAGTCAAAACATAATGCTCTCTAATGAACCTAAAAATAACTGTTGACAAAACCATCGGCTTTTTCAAAAAAAATAAATGTGAGAAGGAGTCACAGTTCAGAAACTTCAGAAAACGCAGCCAACCCCAACAGCCAGAAGAGGCACTGGTCCTGCTTGGCACAGCTTTGGCGCTGGGAAGCCCTCCAGAAACATAACCCTTGCACCATCACCGATGGGATGATGGTTTTACCCCACCGGTCTGAAATGCAACTTGGCCAAGCCACACAGCTGACACCAACATCACAAGCTGGAACATCAGACCCATATTTGTGCTATCAGTAAAACACTTCTAAACTAAAACTGGGAGACTTCCAAGACTGTGTATATTGATGCAGAAATTTATTAGCATCACCGATTTTCACTGTAAGAGCAGAAACTCAACAGTGCCAAGGTCACTTGGTTGCAGAGGATGGTGAACCTCTCGAAGGTCTCCATGAAGGACCTCTGTGCTGGAAGGCGGTAATCTTCCAAATGCCACAGCACAGCAGCATCACAGAATAGCCTGGCGCAAGCTGCGTATCCAAAATGAGAGCTTCCAGGCTCGGTAAATACCTCCTCTGACAGGTCCCTGAAGCTAAGTTCAAAGCCTCAGAATTAATTTTTGTCCCATCTCCTTCCCACAGAGGGAGGTTCAACACTTGCTCCTTCAGGACTCATGCTGGGAGCCCTGCCCTTAAAACAGGGTACACAAGCAAATACAGGCAACAGTGGAAAGCAGAAATGAAGGAAACCATTTTGAACTCCTAGGTACCAGCAGTACTGCTAAAAATAAAAGTATGCTGGACAGAGTATCTGCTGTGTCTCAAAGGAGGCTACCCACAGCTCCAACAAACCTCTATGCAATTTTAGAGAAACATCAATAGGACCCCTCTAGGATAATGATGATTTTATAACCCTCTCCTTCAACATCATCTACCCAGACCTTCTACACAGAAGGCAGGAGACAGAATTGCCCTCATCCTTCTCTTCCAATTATGGAAATTGCAGGGAGAGAGGGAAATCCTTTGTCCTTAGAGCTTAGCAGCAGCTGAACTCCATCAACCCCTGCAGCCATCGCTACGCACACAGCGCTGCAAACTCCCCAGGAGCTGAGCACTGCTCAGAGAGCAGGTTCTGACATGATGACCTTCAAAAGTCCCTCCCAACCCCAAACACTCTCTGATCTCAGCTGGGCCAGCAACTGCCACACTTCTGTGACAAGGACAGCGACCATGGTTCAGTGCAACACACCATATGTCTTGGGCAAAGTGACTCCACACATAAGAGAAGGAAGATGAACTTCTGCATCCACTTCCCCTGCTGCCCCGGTAAGCACTGCTTGGGAACTTCAGATGCTGAAGAGCCAGTTTGAGCTTCCCTCTCCTGCCTTTTTTGTGCTAAATTTCCCTGTGTTCCTTCTCATCTTGAAATGACTTTCCTCCTTCCCTTATGGCATACATCCCCTTTCAGTAGGGATGCATTCTCACTGGAAAAAAGCCTGACCTCAGCTACCACAAGAGGCTGCTCCCTTGCAAGCACCCTAGCTGCTAGTAAAACATACAGGAACGATTTTTTTCAGGCTGTTTTGAGCAACTCAGCCAAATAGCTCTGCTGCACACATCCATACTTTTAATTCTGAGTATGGATCTCTGGGATTTCTAGAGGTTTAAACACCTTATATACGAAAACATGACTATGTAAACATACCAAAAAAGTTACATCTCTACCACCGACCTTCCTTCAAACACAGAAAGGTAGCACAGATCACTCAACAGCCTTAAATAGTTTTTAAAGTCTCAGAAAACACTTCTCTGCGTTTAGAATGCAATTGTACAACTACTTTAATAACTTCCAGCAATAAAAGGATTTTGGGGAGTAAATTCCAGGGCTGACTCTTCCAGCCTAATTCTTTACTCAGAGCCCTTCTTTTGACTGATTTAGAAAAACTGGGACACAGATGGAAATTAAGGCTTCTCTGGAGACAAGTACTTGCCATCCTGTAACAACAAAAGCTAAGAATATGAAGAAATAGTAAAGAAAGGAAACTGGGCAGCAAGATGGAGAAATCATAAAGCTGTTAAGTGACAGACAATGGCAGCATCAGCTGATCAAGGGGATCCTGGTGCCATCCCACACCTCACCTAACACGGCAAGTCCTAACAGGAGCACCTCTGTGACTGCGCTCTGGCAGTATCCAACCCAGCTGCCCCAGTTTGTTCCAGTGAACATCACCCTTCAGTGAGAGCAGCTCACAGTCAGCATCTAGCTACGGAAAAGTATGGGAGAAATAGTAATACAAGGGTTTTCTTTCCAACAGCCAGACTGAAAACACTCCTGCCTCCAGCGCAGCAAGTTCTTGGTAACACTGAGGAACAACCTATACCTTTCTCACCCACCAGCCTTCCTCCCAAAACATAATGTATATCACAGAATCATAGAATAGTTCCAACCCCCTCTGCCATGGGCAGGGACACCTTCCACTAGACCAGGTTGCTCAAAGCCCCATCCAGCCTGGCCTTGAACACTGCCAGGGATGGGGCAGCCACAGCTTCTCTGGGCAACCTGTGCCAGGGCCTCACCACCCTCACAGTAAAGAACTTCCTCCCTACATTTAATTTCTATCAGCGGACTCACATCACTGACAAATGAGAGCAGAGCAGACCAGGCTTTTTACCTGCGCCTTGCATCCAGCTTCCGCTTTCCTCCACGCACTACAACTTATTTTAACAAGAACAGTAATTCTCTCAGATAAGTCAGCAAATATTTTTGTAAAGAGCAGCTGCAGGATGTCTGCCTCACACAAATTAAATTACCCAGCTAGTGGCTCAATCCTGTGCCTTCAACAATTTTCTGTGGTAGCTGGGTCAGGCCCAGTGCATTTCTGCAATTGTGCCTCATGCTCCCTATATGCCATTTACATATGCTCCAGTGTGAGGAAAGGAAAATGTTTATACTTACGGGTGGGACTTTGGATGCAGATTAAAGTCAAGGTGCTATATTTACTGATCTTTTAAAGTAATATCAACATGTTGAAAGGGAGTAAGAGTTCTTAAGAAAGATCAAAGTCTGCATGCAGCAACCACAAATTAACATAAATACATGCAGAAATACTAACAGAGACTGGCAAAATTTACTTGCCTTTTCCCTGGGGCAAGTAATTTTGGCTAATAGGGGAGTCAAAACCATTAAAACTCTTCTTCACCTTTATGTAGGGCACGCTACAGTACTTTGTGTCAGAGTGAATGACTCTTTAGATTAATTTTGCAAGGCTAGGCTAATACTACCATATTGCTCATGGCTTGCAAGCTTTTGAAAGGCAAGAGCTACATCCTCTCGGGGGGGGGAAGGGATAAAAAAAAAGCAATATTACTACTTAAGTCAGACTTTTTCAAAGCTAATCCTGCATTTCTTCCTTCTTATTGCACTTGACAGAACTTTTGTTGCCTGACAAATGAAAAGCTAACAAGCAGTAAGGTGTATGACCTTCTTTTATTTGACTAATTACTATTCCGGTAAACAGATCACCTATTTTTCTTGTGGGAGCATCAACAGCAGCACCGAGAACACGAGGGAAGTTATTTCGTGAGGGCAAAGGACGGGTTTGCAGCTTAATCACAGCCTTGTAAAGCAGTTGCCTGACCTGCATTTACAACCGTGACAGTGCAACCGCTTCTGCGAGAGCTGTGATTAAAGCAGCCGTGCAGTCAGTCACCAAGAAGTCGCAACCCAGATACAATGCAAGCTTTGCCAGCAGCCTGCAAGCACAACACACGCACAGAAGCCGCTGTGCTAACACCAGACACCTTATGTTCGTAACGCTGGGTCCACACGAGATGGGCTGAACTGATCTGGTAAAATATCACTGTATAAAATTCAGCTAACTTAGACCAGAATAGGAGCCAAGTTCTGACTTTTAGTGTATACCCTAAGTAGCAAAGGGTCTTTGATTCGGTTTGCTCACCCGACATGAGGAGATTGTTACGATCCACGAGATAATGGTAAAGTTCAAACTGCTTTCAAGACTTAAGCCTTACTGCTTTGCATTTTGTATCGGAAAACTTGGTCTATACTTTAACAACATACATTTAAGAAACAGACCTTAAAAAGCATCTCTACTCCCATCATTTGAAGCCTCCCTTGCCCATACGAGGCAGAATAAGTAACCTCCCCGGGTTTCATGCAGGGAACACCGAGGAGGGAGCCCCTCCCTCTCACCGAGACTCGGCTTCAAAGGCGGCCACGCCGCGGCAGCAGGGACGGCGCGGGCAGAGGGGCATGGACCCGCGGCAGCACCGGTGCCGGAGCCCACGGCAGCCGGCTGCCCAAGGGCGCCAACAGCGCAAGGGGTGCCGCCGGGGGGCGCGGGGCAGCGGCACCAGGGGCTCGGGCGGGCAGAGCCGGCACCTCCAGCCACTGCCCGCTCTAATGAACCCCAATTAGCGCCGAGCGCCTTCCCGACGAAAAGCCGGCGGCCTCGAGTTCCGCCCCCGGTAACGGCCCGAACGGCTGGTACTTTGTCGGGGGGGAGCCCTCCCTCCCGCTCACGAAGTCCGATGCCCGAGGATCTGCTCCTGCAAACCCCCTGCAAGCCGAGGCGCTCGCTCGGAGGAACACACGGCACTTTTCGAGAGCCCCTTGCCGCTCTGCTGCCGGCTCCTGCCCCACAAAGCGACTTCACAAAGCTGAAGGAGAAGGAAGGAGGAGAGGAAAGGAAAACCCCACGGGCCCGCGCTCACCTCCGCCAAGAAGTTGTCCATGGTGGCCCCTCGGCCCGCCCGCGGGTGCGCAGCGCCGGGCCCCAGCCGCGCACCATGTGCCGCTGCCTCCCGGCCCGGCTCGGTTCGGCCTCACCGAGCCGCCTCAGCCGCCGCGCCGCTCCATCGCGCCCCAGCGCCGGCACCGGCCCGCAGCCTTTGTCCGCACGCACCCTCAGAGCCGGTCCCGGCAGCGCATAGCCGCCGCTGCGAGCCGGGGGAAGGGGCAAGAAGAAGAAGGAGGAGGAGGAGGAAGAAGGCTCCCGCCGCCGCACGCTGCTACCCGGGGCCGCCCCGTCCCGTCCCGGCGGGGCAGGGGCAGAGGCGGAGCCGGGGCCGCGCCGCTCCCTGTGCCGCGCTCAGCCGCGCCCCCGCCCCGCCCCGGCCGGGCCGCGGGCAGCGCCCCCGGGCCCCTCGCACCCCGCGCCCGCCCTGTCCCGTCCCGCTGCTGCCCCTCGGTGTGGCTCCCGAGGGTCCCCGGGGCCTCGTTTCGGTCCGCCCGCTGCAGCTGCTCGGGGCATGGGAACACGCGTCCAAGCGCGGACTGGAACGACCGTGGGGTGGCACGGGAGCGGGGCGCACGGCCGGCCGCCGGTATGAGGGTGTGCTCCGCTCCCGTGTTTTACAACACAAAGCCATGCAAAGCACCGCCACCCGGCAAAAGTTCCTAGCGAAGTTAAGTGTCGTTTAAAGAATATGTACCTGCAGGCTCCCGTGGCATACAAGAAGCTCTTGTTTAAGTTTGTGGCAAATTTCTGTACGGGCTCCTGTCCTACGTTCCTTCACTAAATACATACTGCAACAGCCATTGTTCTGCACCGAGGCAAGAGCACAGATTAAAGTAGCCTTCGGGCTTCATTCAGCACCTTACTGTATAGCTTTTCCCGTCCTTCACATTTCTGTGAAGTGGGTATTAAGTGTTCATTTTTTGGAAATGCTTCTTGTTCACCATTTTGCATTCACCCTACATTAAGTAGCACCACAAGGAACACAGCAAAGGAGAATCAAATTTTGTAGCTACAGGCCTATTTCATTCACATTACAGAAAGAAATGTACAAAAAATTAGCCATAAAGAAAGTGAATGCAGAATTCAGTCGTCTGGTCGCAGGCAGAATCCTAACTGCTTTGGAAGCTTGAGCATGTAAGTGATGATAAGGGAGAGTAGCCCTGCACATCAGAAATAATTACTTTAAGGTGTCATAGGAACTAATGTGTATAGCACAATAAGCACTGCTCGGAAAGCTAGTTGAAGAATACATATACTATGCAAGGAAAAATATTCTTCTTTCACCTTGGTGTCCAAAAAGCCCCAAACGAATAAAGAGCAGAGCGGATAGAAGAGGTTTGGCTTAGAGATAGGTGTTGTCCACAGCAGGAACTTTTGTTCCTTGCAGCAAAAGCAGGAACACTTCCCACCTTGCTGTAGATCAGCAGAGTCCCTGGGCAGCATCCCTTGTTGCAGTTTGCCAAGCCCAGCCAGGAGACAACCTGCAGCCTCCTGGGGACTGCTGGGGGGGGGGGGTCACTTCCCTTCCCAGCCCACCCTGGTCTCTACACCCAGGTATGCAGGTTGTGCCTTCCTATGGTTGCTTTGAAACTCAAGTTTTGCAGAGGATTATAGAACTATAGAATGGTTTGGGTTTGAAGGGACCTTAAAGCTCATCTAGTTCCAAACCCCTCTGCCATGGGCAGGGACACCTTCCACTAGACCAGGTTGCTCAGGTTGCACCTGAAATCGCCTGTCTACACAGTAGTGACTCTCAGCGAAGTTAGCCTACATAGTTATTCCACCATAGACTATACAGTATAAATCACGGTATGGAAGCTCCATAACTGTATTCCAAACTACCGTGCTTCCAAAGTCACTCCACGGGAACATTTTTTTTTCCACAGTCACGGTGCCAGAAAGCTTCCTCACTCAGACAAGCTCTGGGGAGGACTGCGTCAGATCAGAGGTTTTTATTAAGTTAGTTTGACTTATGATTGAATACTTTCTTTGACACCATATTATTGGAATGTAACATGCATGTCTGGCTACTGCGTTGCATGTACTTGGGTCTATGAAGCACAACATCATAGGAGTTCATAAAAACTTTGAATATGTTGTCCCATAAAAGCAGCCTGTGTATTTTTAAATGAGAATTTCAGTAAATTACAAGAAACCATTACCAACAGAATAGGACCAGATTTATTCAGCCTAAAAATACATTGCAGAAAGAACGAGTATTCTCTTGTGGCATAGATGTATTGCAAAAGACTGTAAAACTCTAAAGACTTTTCTTAGAATTTAGAACAACTGCAAAGAAGCACGAGCAGGAGGGTTCTAGGAAGAGGGTTTAGGGGAGCAGAGGAGAAGGGAAGAGCAGTTTGTACAGTCACTCCAACAAGCTTCTCCGTTTGGTCCTTCTTTGTCTTCTTGTGTCAGTTCTGCTCACAGTTGGTAAGCGCTAGCATCTGTGTTTCATAGGAAAGGGATTTTGAAACATGGTGTTTCCTTTTCCCGCTCTGAAAATGACCCCAAACTAGTCTTTACTCATTTTATGCAATTGTTTTGGAATTTGGAAAACCCCACAGATATGCCGTACAAAGCTCCATACATCTACGAACATCTGGGGACTTGGCCAGTTCTCCACAGCTCCAATTTTCTTTTAATCGGTAGAAATTCCTTCGCTGATTGTGTGCCTAAGGTAAATTACTTCCTTTTGAAGCTGCTCACATGCGTGCCAGCTCAATTTTCAGCCCGGGTGAGGACCAGGAGACTCATCTCCACCTCCTCAATGAGACTGTAGAGGTCTCCCCACCTCGTGCAGGTGGTTGGTAGCGAGGTGACTGGCTAGTGGGCCCCTTTCCCTCAGCCTCTCTCTTGCTCTGTGTGTTACAGCTTTGGCATTTGCAAGATTGGCTTTACTCTAGCTGGTCTGTTAGACCGTTTCAAGATTCCTCACTTAAATTCACTGCATTACATGGGCCAGGTCATATCTTCACCCAGGTTATTGAACCTTTCTTCCTTCTACCAGTAGTATTTGGCCAAGATGATTGACAAAAGACAGACATCTCTTCCTTCCCTAGCTCCAAAGTAACCTTAGTAGCTGCAACTTTTGTAAGACCCTGGACTTTTAAAACAGGTTTTAACCACTCCTGTCTCTATCAACAAGTAGAAATCAGCATGCAGCTCTCTCCATTTCTGCTCTGGAGGCAGAACCAACATTCTGACTGAAGCCCAGTTGTCTATAAATCATATATTTCACCTGAGCTGTGTTTCTTCACAGGGGATTTCTACAGACCAAATTTGCAGGACTTTTTAAAAAAGATTTATTGCGCCTGCATTTATTATGAAGTTCATCAACATGATTGCATCCCTACAAACCATTAACCCATTCAGTACCTCGAGCACACTTGGTCAAATTCTAGATGTTCATTTTTCAAAGTAACTTTTCTACCGAAACTGTCACCGCACCGTGGGACTGGTGGCTCCCTGAGGCTGGGAGCATCAGGGGCTCCCCCGCTGGGTGATGGCAGGGCTGGGCAGACAGGGCTCATCCCATGACCCCAGCTGGGGGGCACTGAGGCATTGGCAGGTAGGGGGAGTCCTGGGGGGAGTGGGCAGGGACAGTTGGGGCTGGTGGTGCCCTCGAGGCCATGACAGTAACCGTGTTTGAAACCAAATAGGTTGTGCTGTTGCAAGTCCCTGTCTTTGCTGTGTCTTACTGCCCATGGTGATGGTTTCTGTGCATTTCACAAATCCTGCTCCCTGTTCAATAAAGCAGGCACTCATTTGATTACCCCAACCTTAGTACAAAATCTGTGAGAGCCATCTTTATACTAAAAAGCAGAAGTTTTCCTTTCCCTACTGACTGCACTGAAGTAGGTTATCTGCCCTAACCCAAGGCACTGCTATCCCTTCTGTCAGACATGCGGATTGTATTCAGCCAAAGAATTAAATTGTGCATTCAATTAATTCAATCTTATTAATTAAAAGGAACCGAAGTTAAAGTTTTCTTATTACCAAAATGAGGCAGTGTGTTGCTTTGTGCACAGCTCAAGGCCTCATTTCATCCATTACTACCTCTAAAATTTGCTCTTGGATTTTTCCCCTTGGGGTCTTTGTCCATGGCATACTTGGTTTTCAGAGTGGCTTTGTACATGGTCTGCATTTCTGGTAAGAATTCCCGTTTCTTTAAAACAACTCCAAAAAAGGAGTTTAACCACCTTTTGTTCTTCTATCTATGTGTTTATTCTTCGATACTGCACTTGTGAGCTCCAGTTAGGTTTCAGCTAATTAACTTTTGGTAGACCAGATGTTTGGCATTGACATTGTACCACAAAATCTCAGAGTTCAAGACGTTATTGGAGGAGCAAATATTTCTGTAGAGGGTGGCAGTATACAGGCAGACAACCAGAACAGAGCATAGTTTGCTGCCACACAAGTTTTGAAGGATACAATGAAAGAAAAGATTGCTCCAGCCAAAATTGTTATGATCTGTGGAGGGCAAAAAACCCAGATTCCTCACATTCTTGTCCATCCTAACTCCTTCACAAGCACGTGCTCAAGTTTCAAAGCCAGTTCCAGGTCATGGTCCTAGCTTTCAGAATAATTAATGGATTCTCTTCAAGTGAATACCCAGCAACAGGGCTGGACAGCCTTCCTCTTTTTCTGGGTCCTGCTTGTAGCAAGCCAGCTCTCCCCATGGGCTATACTGGGAGCTGAGTTTCTAACTAGCAGTTGTGAACTCTGTGAGATGCGAGGTGCTTCAGCGTTAGCTCCTGTTATGCCTGAACGACGTCTTGTCAGGATGAGCCTAGCCCTTAAGAGTGACAAGCAATGGATTAAATGAATTATTCATGCTCACAAGTGAACTTTAGTCATTAACCTCTAGGAGTAATAAATAAATAAAAAGTGAAGAGCTGGCAGATTTTAGTAACAGCTTCATTTATAGCTACTGTAACATAAAGTCATTTCAACATTTTCTTTTTAAGTAAACAACGTCCCAGTAGGGATGAAGAAAAAAAGCTGGGAGACATTTTCTTGGCTTCTTCAGCCTCCCTCTCTCGTCTGCATCCCAACAGCTTCTTCCATCACTTTGACCTCCTTACGCCCCAATTCCCTTGATTGTCTCTTCCGTGCAAGTACTTTTATGGAGTCCTGGATAAGAAAAAAACAGCAACCATAGCAGTCCCACACAACAGTCACAGACATCATGGATGTGATACCTTCTGCGCTGCTGGACTGACCCACATATTGAAAACAGCAGGCTCATTCCTTGTTTGGGATGTACAAATCTGAAACTGTTGTAGAGCTGGATTGCCATATGACAGTGCATTTAACCCTATCAGCTTGGGAGCTGGCGAAGGCCGTTAGTATGTGTTGTTATAATCTGTTTGTGACTTGAACCTCTACCCGGGAGAAGTTTTGTTTTCCACATAAGATTTCAAAATAATAATTTCACAGACTCTAGCCTTTTCTTTCCCAATGACACAGAGCCATGTCTTGATTTAACAGCTGGCAGCACACATATGAAGGTGGACAGCTTTGTAACTCCAGATATTTTTACCTATTTCCTGAATTCTACTCAGCCTCTAGGCATTGCCTTTGCAGAGCCTTGCTTTCCTTGCTTATCATCCTTAGGCTGCTTCTCCACTCCATCCCTCATACCATGAAGCGGCCTGCTTCCTTCTGGGCCTTTCAGGCAACATCACTGCCTGTGGCAGCAGGGTATTCCCTATGTGCAGCCTCTGTTACCTTTGCCTGTCTGAGCCTCATTGGCCCTGCATCTCATTTAAGATTGATGTGGTAGTTCTTCCTCACCAGCATCTTTTAATCCAGCTCTTCTCTTACAATCTTACTTGCAACCTATTCATTTTAATTCTGTTTTTCAGATTGGAATATAGTTTTTAAAGAAAATGCCCACAGAGAAAGCAGTATTGTACAAGGGCATTGGTCTATCACATGAAGATATCTGCTGGAAGAAAAACAGTGGAGTGACAGACAAAAGCTATCAAGAAGCTTAGAAACAGTTAAAGGATAAAGACAGTGGGAAAGCATAAGAAAAAGCATGAAAAGAAATGACAGCTTTTCTCATCTTCTTTTGAATCAGATTGTGAATGTTTTCCTTCACCCTGAAGCCTGTCTAGAGACATGCATCTAAAGGCAACTTATAGTTGCAAACCCTGCAATCACCATTCATGCACACATTCATTTATCAGGTAGTCAGACCTGTGCAAAACATTGCTTTCCCTCTCTGAAGGTCACCACCCCCAGACCAGAGCCCAGTGGAGAAACCCGTGGAGAAACCCATGAGGGCACCTCTTGCTGCCTCAGTGCCACGTAAGCCAGGTTAGTTCAAAACACTTCTCCTAGTAGTTTAAACTAGGTCATCCTCATTTCTACTGAGGCAAACAAGGAACACTCACACTTTCCTTACTACTGGCGGTGCTAAGGAAGGAAAAATCTCCGCTGAAAGGGCAGCAAACCCCAGCAAGGGCCAGCCGTATCTGAAGCCACTGCAGCTGTTCAGTCAGCAAATATAAATCAAGGGCTGCCTTCCCACTTGTGGTGTCAGGACAGTTCAAACAATGCACTATCCCTGCCATTTATCGCTCCCTCAGCTGTGATATGTGCAAAGAACAAGCCTACCTTAGCACTGTAGCTTGGCATCTTAGAAGTGAGTTTCCAGGTCTCTTCCACTTCTCATGCTTCAGCTCGTATTGGGGAGCAGTCCCAGAGTAGGCAAACTGCCTGCCCTCCATAAAGCTAAAAAATATGCTCCAGAAACACTCTTATTAGCTAAAGGATGGTGGGGACATAGGACCAGATTAGAGCTGGTCTGAAATACAGCCTCCTGAAGTGCGCTTAGGAAGGACAATGGGTCCTTACCATGAGGTTTCACTCTGCGGATACGCTCCTATTCCCCTGCACTATTTCCTTTTGTAGCATAGCTGTTATGTCTCCATGGGTCAGTGCAGCAAATGGGATGGGGGAACTGATCTAAACTTTTCATTTGGTTTGAGCTCTGGTTTCATTTTTGTTTTCTTAAAACAAAAACTTGTCAGAAAAAGGTTTTGATTCTGTCCAATTCCCTGTGCAGGTTCAGGTAAAATACCTTGCAAACAAATATTGTTGCAACAGAGAGAGGTACAAAGACAAGGGTGCTCTGCATTGCTGCTAGCATTTATTCGTTGTACCAGGTCACAGCTTCAAAGAGCTGTGAAGGAGCAACCTTCACAATCTTTCATGCTTCAGAGAAAGTTCCTGCCTTTCAGATATTTATGCTTTATCAGCCTAAGGGGTAATTGATACTGTCCATCAGTGCTCTTCTGTTAGATGTTTCTTTCCATGTATCTGCATGGTAAGAAATATTCTTCCCCTTTGCCCCTAGATTCCTTCCTGCATTTGAAGTCAAGAAATCCCATCATAACACAGGAGGGCAAAATATTAATTTCAAAGCAGACAGAATTTCCCACCAATTCTGGGAGGGTTTAAATGACAAGCACACAGTCTTAGTGAGACACACAGAATGCTGCAAACCTACACATCATAGAGGAGGATGTTTTTAAGAAGCGTGTTAAAAACTAAAATTAATAATACAAAAATGAAATCTGGTCATTGTATCCTTTCATAATCACTTTTATAACTTAACAACTCTTGTCTGAATTCCTCTCAAAACCTTCTCTGGTATTGCATTGATGAGATATGTTCAATTTTGGTAGCTTAAAGCTTTGCTCAAACACACTCATTTTGCTTTAATAGCTTATTCATGCATAATTTTAGGATGTGCTTAGGTCTGGGTTGAACTATATAGGTTTTCTTATTTACTGAATGCATGCAAGGGAATAAACATACCATTTCTCTGATACAAACAAAAGCAAAGTTCCTGGCTTACATCAGCTTGTTGTCCCAGAATAAAATCAAAGGCTGCTGAGGTAGTTTATGTCCCTATTTAGAAATAGGAAAACCTTTGTTTTGCATGTACAGATACTAAGCAGTTCAGCTTGAGATGTAAAAGGAAGCTGGGGAAGTTAGTAAGCCCACTGATAGCTACATTCTTGGCATGCAGTCTGCCTGTTGCAGTATTTAGTGTTTGTGTTTACTTGCAACATATGACGATTAGTAGACTGGAAAGACATAGTAGTGATGTTTAGTTCCAGGTTCATTAAAGGATATATGAGGCCATATCTCCCATTTTCTTTGATTCTTATCCCAACTAATCTACCATACACACTTCCTCTAACACTCATAAAACTATAGCAATATTTGGTCTTTTCTTGTTCAGTGAATTACAGGATTTGCACAGGATGCAGCAAAAAACTGTAAACAAAAAATAGAGAACAATGCCATATATACAGTCGTTAGCATATGAGTAATAAACACAGTAGCAAACCAGGTATTCAACAACATGACAGTAGTGAGCCCCCTAATTCCAATGGGCTTTCAAAGGGAAACTGGGAAATAACTTGCACTTGGATCTTTGCAAATTCTTGAAACAGCTAAAACCTGTGGGGATGTACCTGAGCAAGTGCGCTACTAGAACCTCATGCCGTTTCTGCTCAGCTGCTGCAAATAGGTAGAATTCCTGATACAGTGAAATATAGTGGCTAATGACCTTTATTGTCTCCTTTTTCTTTTTTTTTTTTCCCCTAACTACTTCAGAATTCCACAACTGGAAGGCTTTTTTTTGTGTGTGTTTTGGGCAGAATTTTGTAAACAACAGTGTGGTATACATGGGTTTTGCCCTTCAGTTATTATGTCAGTAATTTTTTCCATTAGAAAACTACTGAATCTTTGCAAGACTTTTTTACTAAAAAGCATTTCAGGCCTTCTAGAAACCCTGCAACACAGCTAATCCCTTCTTCTGCATCTAGCACAAATTCTCCTCCAAGTTTAAAAACTTCAAAAGCAGGTGGAAACCTCTTCAGAGAGGAAGCCAAGACCAATGTATTCATGTGAAAAGCCCAGCAGAATCAAGATAGATGGAGGGAAACCATCTGAAGTGAGATGTGGCAGAATAGCCAGCTGACATCTGGCAGGTGAGCAGAATAGTGGTATTCCTCCTAGCTGCAGTTATCACAGCAAAAACTGCAGGAAATCAAGCCCTTGCTCTGTGCACAGGCGAAGAACTGCAGCCGCTCTTTGTCTGCTGAACAGGGATCTGGCAGCATGACTCTGCCTTAGCGGGGAGAAGCAATCCCTAAAGTCTGATCTAGGCTAAATTTCTTAGTGACAACAAATCTGAAGGATATTTTGTCCTGTCTGAAAATAAAAATGCCCGGTTGAATTCAGGGCAGCCTTTGCTGCCAACTGACCCAAATAAACCGTACTAGTTGAAAGGGACAAGTATCCAGCTTTGTAGGTTCATTTAGTGAAACAACTTTTGTCTAGAAGCATTGGGAGAAGGTTTCCTCTTCAGAAAAATAGGTGAATCCCTTCTAGGGGAAAAAGCCAACATTAAAAAAAAAAAACAAAACACCAAAAGATGAAGCTGAATGTTGTTAAGAACAAAATGTGTGCTAAATTAGGGTTGTGTGTTTTGTCTTTCCTGTTATTAATGGCATCCTCAAAGGATACTGACTCACATGATGACTGAAGTGCTTGTGGTTTGGGACCCATGCTGAGCCAATAAGCCTAGAACCAGGGAAGCTCTTCCCTTTTCTTTACATAAGGAAGCTTCCAGAGCCAGTTGCCATTTGTTACAACACCAAGAAAAAAGGGCAGTAAAGTGCTCAAGTTGGGACTCTCTAGAAGGGACCAATTTATCATCTCATGAGGTTATCCAGCTGCCAGTGAGATTTTCTAACAGGGAACCATCAGGGTACCGGCAGCCTTTGGGTACTCTTCCCTTCACACCCAGTCAGACCAAGGCCTGGTTTTGCAAGTCATCACTTCACCCCATCCCTGCAAGGAGGGGTTTGTCAGCCATGCGCACAGACAGACCTCACCTGTGGTCTGAGGAGCAGAGCTGGGGAGCCGGCCAGAATGATTTTCTGGCAGCAGTCTAGCCTGCCTTCAGATTCTTTCTCTGATGCAGATTCCTGTCACTTCTCTTTGCACAATGCTAACACACTTGCAGCTTGTTTTTCTTTTGTTCCCAGGAAGCTATAGATTAAAGGGCTGTGCATCTTGGGCTCGGAGCTGTGTTTACACTTGGGTGTTTTAGCTCAGTCAGAAATTCAACTCTTCCTGTTACTCAGGTGGCAGGATTAGTGCTGTGGAAAGCACCTGCCTTTAGGGAAAGGAGATAAATAATTCAAACATTGTACTGAAAGTCACCTTCTTCTGCCACTATGCTTAATGTTTACCGGGACCTTCCAGCAGTCACAATCATTGCACCGTCTTCACTGTGTGACTAGTAGTGTAGACGTGAGATAGCATTTGTAAGGCTTTTGTAATCTTCATGCTGCACAAAATACTTGTTTGGCATGTAGAAAGGGACCTTCCCAATGGTAAGATGATAAAGGATTCTCCTTATCAGAGTACTTCAGACAGAATAGTCATTTTATTTTTTCCTAGTAGTTGGCCTGGCCTCAGCAAGATAGCAATCCAGCTTTAAAAGCATAACTGATCCTACAGAAAAAAGTTCGTATTTTTAATTTTACAGTCAATCATTCTTGGTAGTCTAAGTGATTTTAAAAGGACCCAAGCCGAAGAAACTTTAAAACCAAAAAGTTTTCCATATTTAGATGTAAAATGCTAATGTGGTTTGAAAAGTCTGAGCAGGGTTCTGTTGAGCAAATTAGTTACGCATGCAGTGAAAAGACACCCTCAAGATGCTCACAGGCTAGGAACCTGGTGAAGCACTCATAGGGTTTTATTCTCATTCCTGACATATTCACCTCTGCCTGTTTGTTACTGTTGCTAATAGGTACCTTTGGTTTCCAAATTATTGCCGGGTGAGTGGGCTTTTGGAACTGTTTGGAGGCCCTGCTAAGGCAGGAGTCCTGTGCGTATGCAACAGCAAGTGCTCACAGACTCACACTTCACACTACACGTCTGGCTTGGCATCATGCCTCAGCTGCAAGAAGATGAGCTTGTGCTTAAGTCTTTGCTGAACAGGCTTGAGTGACAGTAATCTTGCCTAAGGAGGCCCTTAGAACACCTAACTACTGTTTAGCAATAAAAACTGGGAACCTGAAGTGATGTGTGAGCAATTAAAAATGTTAATTCTCAAATGTTAATTTCTGTTTTAAACGTTTACAGTAGATGACATTTATGAAATACACCTGGTGCTATTTTTATCTAATTGGAAGTTACTCCCACAGTCTTATTGGCAATGTGCTGGGATTTGCAGCTGTGTAACTGAGAGACGAATTACATTCAAACAGTTAGACTACACTCTGAACAGTGAAGCAGTGGGAAAGCAGCTCCGGTTTCAGCCAAGTAACTGCTGCTTGAGCCTCAATCCGCAACTGCTCATTAGTGCACCCTGCTTCATGGACAGGGCAAATCCATAAATCCTTTCACTTCTGGCTAAGCCATGCCTGTCCTCTGTGCTGCAGCCTGGACCCCCTGAAGAAGAAGGTTTTGTGCTACATTCTGGGGTCCTGTGGGTGTCCTGGTGTTCTTCTGCACCTATCTAAGATCTGAGAGCTGCTCCCTAACCTGTACCATGGGACAGTGCAGTGCCACTTCAAAGCACAGTGCTATGCTGGCACAGCCAGGGAGTGAGTTGGTCTGTAAGACCATAAATTCCCAGTTCATAAATATCAATAGTGTTTTCTAATTAAGAGTTCTCTACTGCTTTAAAACTGTCAGTCAAAGTGGGTTTCATTTTGGTTTTGGGGCAATGGGAGATTTTGTTTTCAGAGTGACCTTAAATTACCCAGACTAAACAATGGATGGCATGATCAGGACACTCACAGTGACCACTTCTTCTTCTACAGCCCTCCCCCAGCATCTTTTGTCCAAACTACATCAGATCCATTCATGAGGTTTTCTTCTTCCAGTCTTACACTATTCCTAAAAAATTCACAAAGGCAGAATTGATATTCCAAAAAATAATGCCAGCAGGAAACAGAATGGAGACTGAAGCATTCTCATCTTAAGAAACAGGCCAACAAAGAGATTATTGTCTTCATTTTGTAAAAGTTTATTGTCAAATTGCTTTGGCCTCAGCTTTAGACTTATCTATATGTTGCTCTGTAGCAAAATTTGAAATGCTGACAGAACAGCATCAATGCTCATAGTACAGTAATCTCATGACATATTTTGCAGTTGGTCTTTATGCTTATCATGATAAAACACATCCAAAAAGGGCACACTATGTCTAATTACTCTGACTCAAACTTGGACGTTGTGCAATGTAGAAATACAAATCAGTGAACGTTTTCTTGACTCAACTGCTGGCAATATTCAGCTTTTGAAATCTTTCGAAATGAAAGTATTTATGAAGCTTTTCCACTTAACCAGGTGCAATCCAGTTTCTAAATATAATCCATTTTTTTCTTGGAAGCCTGCCACCAAGGGTCAGTACTGAATATTCCTGATAGTAGCACATAGGTACACATGCAGGTTGCAAAGCAGCTGGTATTTACTTAGAAAGCTGTGCTTTGTCAGGAACATTACAGTTTACAGGGACAGCAATGAGATTGAGGTCTGTAGATGTGAATAGGTCATCCAAGTAGTGACAGACAAACAACATCAGATTTTTAAAGTCTGTAAGTACAGACTTTACATAACATCAGTAAGTGGTCTCTGTTTCTACTAAACTAGGGTGAAATGAAAAAAACACTGTCCATATAGAAACTCTGAAACAGCCCTTAAACTTTCACATCTCAAAACTGGTACCGCATACTTATACCTATTGACTTGGAGCCCAAATGATTCTGAAAGTAACTATGTTTTGAAAGATCTCTCAAAAAAAAGAGCTTTAGGTAGTTTAGTTATGCAGTGATGGAAAATGTGCACTTCAGAGCTGCTTTCTGTGCTGAAACTTGTGCAGTGAGAATGGGGGAACTGGTCTCTGAATATGACTTTTTATGATCATCTAATTTGTTTTAAACAGAAAAGTGATGATGTACGATGCGGGCCTAGTTTCTTTCAATTACACTTTTCTCCCTGGATGATACATCCATTCAGTTAAAGAAGTCATAAAAAATAAAAGATAGAAGCAAACAGGATTGAGTTTATTAGAGACCAAAACTGAGACTGGAAGAAATATCACTGTATAGAACACCTACAAGATGAACCTCATATAAAATTCTGTGGGAGTTCAGAATCTTGCAACATATCTAATGGTAATGTCCTGGAGAACAGGACAGTCTGAACATAGCTCTTTACATAAAACAGCATGACAGATAAGCTATCAGATTTTCATTACAGAGCAGAGTTTTTCTTTTCACTTCTACTGGATTTATTATAGTCGTTATTAAGGTCAATAAAGCACACAATTGACTCCAGGGAAGATGACAAGACATACAGCAAACAAACTGTTATTGATTTGGCTCAGGGACAATGAAATACCCACTGACCCATTCCCATGTCAGTTATTTACTGCTTTTGCTGATCGCTAGATGACAGCTAGCATGACAGACATCCTTTATGTTTGTGATATATAAACATTCTAGTTTGCTGGAATACATACACTTGTGATGCTTCAGAATCTCATGATGCACAGACGAGATGCAACAATCCATGCAATGAGGTGCACAGATACAGATCTGCAAAAGGAAAAATTAACAAGTTTCTTGTTTAGCACAGAATGTCTAAATAAATGATATTCACCATCAAAGGAATATATTAGGCTTGTGTGTTTACATGTGCATCTAAATGCAAGGTTTCATTTTCCCCATATATTATGAAAATTAATGGATGCCAGTAGCCTGTCCAACTACAAACAATGTCAAGATTTTTATTTTAAATTTTGAACAGTTCTCTTATAGTTTATGGTATCATTGAAAGCCTTTGACAGATTTATATTATGCATGAATTACAACCAGCTGTGAATTACAGGGTCTTAGTTCTATCAAAAGAGTCAGGTAATGTCATAAACCACAGGAGAGAAGCCTGGTTCACTAAAATCCCAATGGAATTACAGATCTGTAACTTCCACCCTGCAATTTTACATACAAATTCTGTGTGAGGAAATATCAATACCTCTACACTTCCTTGCCCAGATTGCCTTCTCTCAACTCATCCTGTATCATCATTCCCTCCTTTTTGTGACTCCTCACATCCCTTTGTACTGGGTCATATTGCTTTGAGTGGCGACTATAATCACTGACTCAGCCACAATTTTAAGGCTTTTGAGTCCTGGTCTCTGTCTATTCTATGTTATCACTGAACTGCCCTCCTCCAGAAAAGTCAGCAAAAGAAAACATGGGATAATTCATGACACACACAAGTTTACAGGCCAGTGAACTGGCTTAACCCATCAGTGGAAGCGTCTGTGCTAGCCTCTTAGGTGCACCTGGGGTGTAGTATAATCCCTGTCCTGATACTTATTTATACTGGTGCAGATTCCCAGGAGGCACTGCCAGTCTGTCCCACCTCGGTCACCCCAACACTGGGAGAAAGGATTTCCATCTTCTTTAAAGGAGGAGGCAATCCAGGTCATTCATGAATCTAGCCCTTCTGATGATCCACTTCGCCTTTTCCTGCCCGGCTTTTCTGCGTGGCACAGTACTGTATTTCTTCTCAGGAGGGGTATATCAGAATAAGTCTGGTAGGTTACCTGCATTCTGCCTGTGACCTTTGCATTCCAACCTGTCCACAACTCTACAGCTTGTGTTTGGCAACTACAGACATTTGGTTCCTTCCATTTCTAACCTGGGAAAAAAAGAAGATATTTAATATACTACATTTTTTTCCATGTAGAGCCAGGGGATGCTAGGAAGCCAAGAGGAAGGACCAATTGCATGCCACCAGCCAGTACTCCAGTGGGTGCAGCCTAGTGCCAGCAGTCGCCAGGGCTCCAGGGCGCCCACTTCTAGCTTGCAAAATGCTTTCAAAGCACAACACACTGCACATATCTTGTCAGTGTGATTCAGTTGTATCACTTACTGCCTGCCCACACTTTAATGAAATGTCATCAAATAGAATGATACAGTTTGCATCATTTACACCCGGATGAGCTACACCTCAATTTATCTTCCCCAGTGCTCGCAATTTAAGATTTTTGTAGCTTTCTGAAAATGTTGCAGTTCAAACCATATAGAAAAGGGTAAGTAAATCTAATTTAGCTAAAGCTAGCAAGGGTTAAGTAAATCTAATAGCTAGCAATGAAACCCTGGAATCCAGAGCTGCAAAAAGCCAGGACTTGCAGAATTTGGCACTTGAAAACAGATTGTACAGGTGCAGAAATACGACAGCTGTGTACGATCATAGCCAAGGAGCAAATTAAAGTTGCTCTTCAAATTCCCTTGCAATTAGTGCGGGGACACTGCACATCATCAAAGTCTGTGCTCGCAAATCCAGGGTTTCACAAAGTGAAATGAATGCTCATGACACCAGCTATGTTTTGGTGTGATTAGCAGTAATTAAAAGTGAGGAAAGTCTCTGCAGACCAGATCTCAGACCTCATTTTAAAGCCTGATAGTCTGATGTGGAGAAGCATTCCAAAAAACCTTCAGGCCATCATTTTAAGATGGAAGCTACATCTGCTTGATTTACAATTTTATCCTTTCATAGAAAGCACTTACTGAGACTGTAAACATCCGTAGGACAAACAGCTTGTCGGACATATCACCTTAGTCCAAGCGGGTTGGCAAAGCTCAAATAATTTCCCTGTACTGATAGTATCCCTTTTTCACCACCATCTTACCTGCAGATGATTTTTTTAGGAGAAAGAATACAAACTGGCATAAGAAACTAATGTAATTTCAGTAAATTAGTTCCTCTGGAGTGTAACTGGTCAGAGGAAAACAAGTCTACACAAAAAAAGCCATATTAATTTCTGATCTTTGATTTTTTCAGGGTAAACATATTTAGCATTAAGCACATGAACAGTCCCATTTATGTCAATAGAAAATTTCACAAAAATGAGTCATGGTCCAAATTTATGTTGTGCCTTTACAACAATGCAGAATTTTTTTTTTTTTTAAGATTTGGGCTTTTTTGAAGATTCTTTTTTTTTTGAAAGGATGTTCTTGATGTATCCAATACAAAACCCAGATTAACTTATTATTAAAATAACTAAATAAAAAGTCAGATCAGAAAATGCAATAATAAAGCTTCTACCAAGATGGTTGTGTGCTATATTGACTATATTTATTTAAATATAATACTAATCCTATTTCTCCAAGAGAAGAAGTTGGGGGAAAAAGGTGGAAACTGTATCTATCAAAAAACATTGTATACTGGCATAGAGATGGCAAAACTCCTCTGAGTGGCCACTGTGTCAGGACAGTGTGTTAAATACAAATTATGGTAACATTTAAAATGTGCATGTTGGACAAAAATCTGTCAGCTACTTACTGCCTTCTATTTCAAACATTGCAAAGATGTGTAAAATGTATATGAATAGCAAACATGATCTTTAGGTCATAAAAATTTTAAATGAAAAACAATTAAGTTGCTCATTGTGTGCAGTTCATAATCTTACAGTTTCTGTGACACTGCAGAGATTTATGCATATGCTTAATGTATTACATTGTTCATAATATCATCTACAACATGTCTAATTGAGCATAATGTGGGCATTTTTGTCAAGATCAGAGACCTACTGTGTTTTTTGAACTGCTTACCCTAGCAGTGCATCTGCACCACCAAGCTGAAGTATGCCCAGGCAATGCGAGATGTGGAGACCTGAATTCTGCACATGATTCTGATCATGCCAATGATTTTCCTCTTGACCTTGGGCAACTCATTAAGAAGGTCTACTGGCACACTGCCAGACGTACTTGACTCCCACGGGACTTAGTAAGATGTGCAGGAGGATTAAGATTTCAATGCTGTGTCCCTGCATCCATTTACATAGTTGGACCCTCAAAGGAAAGATTACCTTGTTTGCAAAGGTGTCCCTGGCAAGCATTTGAGACCTAAAATTTTAGCTGATACTCTTTCCTTCAATTCATCCAAAGCAAAGAAAGACAAACAGCTTCCTTCACTGACAGGCCCTAATCCTTTACTGATTTTTCTTCATAGACTGAGCCTCTTAGTGCAGCTGCTTTCTGCAGCACCGGCTCCTCATCCGTGGTAAGAACAGCTAGGAAACTGTTGCATGAAAAAAGAGGGGGAGAATTATCTTTGGAACCTGTGGCAAGACCTTTCACTTTAGGACATAGTTCTGTTTTTAATTTTAAAGTCCTGAAGCTGACGTACATACAGATGCAATATCAAAATGAACAAACCGGTCTGCTGAGCAAAGCACAGAGCGGACAGGAAATGCCTCAAGGTAACCTTGGCAACCTTAATTTTCTCCATTTGTGCAGCCTTTAATTTTGTCATCACGCAGTAACGACCCTCCTTCAGCACACTTCCCTGCCAGATGTGTATAGCAGCACCATCAACCACCATGTTTAAGGTATGTGGGCAGTCTGTGCTGGAAAAAAACCAAAAAACCAGTTGTAAAGCCCACATGAAAATTTACTGATTTTTCAGCTCTGACAAGAACCGCATAGCTGCAATGCATTCAGTTTTCACTTGTAAGACGGGAAAAACTGAGGGAAAGGAAGCACAAAAAAAAAATCCATGAACATCTTATGGAGAAATGATGCTTCTAGGATGTTGACATGAGTGTATCCAACTCCTCAAAATATCTAAAAGCAGCTAAGTTGCTAGAACTCCAATCCCAATCACTACCAAGCTCTGTCTCTCAAATTTTCCTAGCCATCAAGTTTATTCTTCAAACAAGAACTTACTCACTTAACTGAAAAAAAAATAAAATCATTCTTTTAAGTTTTTATTTTCAATACACAGCAAAATGTTCTTCAATACATAACATTTTCAAAGAGAAATAATTTTTTTAGAAAGTCGCTTTCTGCAGAAATTGTTCCCTAGTATTCTCAGAGTTGTGGAGGCAACAGAGGAACAGCAACTGTTACGCTGCTTATATAGTCACTGTTTATAGCAAACACTGTTGCTGATTTTGTGATTTTATAGAGAGATTGCAGCTGGAAATTCAGCAAGATTGTTCTCCCCACCCCCAGTGGATTAGCTATGCTAGGATTTTGTGTCGAGGAGACAAGCAACTGGATTTTTCCCCGCTACTTAAACTAGACATAATAATCCCCTCCTCTTCTCTCTAGCTAGTGGGGCCAGTAATCAGGCTAAGCAAAGCTTTAAGAGCAATTGAGGAATATCTGCATTAGTATTTATGAAATATTAAGTACTAAAGAGCCTATCAGATACTAATTTACCCAAGACAAATACTTCCACATGAAAATACAAAAAGAAAGATGGTACGGAAGAAAAACAGTTTACCCATGCTGTCTGAATTGTAGGATTTACTGCATGGTGCTGAGTAACCAGCCACCTTATTACTTATTTGTGGATACAAGGGTTCTACATGTGTCAAATTCACTATTCTTTGGTTACAGGTGGACCAAAGTTGTAAAGCAAAAATCCGTGTTTAACTCAAAAAGCAGTAGGAGGCTTTGATCTATTACTGCTGAAGCAAGCAAAAGGATTGCCTTTGAAAATGAGTCTGGGGTATGTGCTGTAGAAAGAAAATACAAAAGTACACAAGCAAAAGTAATAACCAAAATAGAAAAGATGAAGTAATAATAAATCAAGTGGAAAAGTCATCTAAGAACCTTGCAAGCCGATGTGCAACTACTGCAACATCTGGAAAATTCCTCCAAATTTCAATCTCCAGACTTTAAGGCTCTGAAGAACAAGGCAAGCAGATCACAGGCATCCATTAATAATCCCTCATGTCTCTTTTGGGGTCAGTTATCTCTTGCAACATATCTCATGCTAAAATTGAGCATGATGGCATCAGAACTAAAATCAGGTTATTAATCAAAGAGTTTGAGAAGAATTTATGACAATCTCTTTTCCCTATTTTATCTCCCATTTCAACAGGATCCAAAGGTTTTCATATCCAAGGGCAAATACAGTCTTGCTGCTTTGAAATAAGAAGTGGAGTTTAAAATCAGCAGAAAATATCAGTCCAGCCCAAAGGTATTCCATCCATTTAATTAAAATAATAGGACAGGGGTTACAAATCACCTGATACCAAAATTTCAGTTTGTTCATTGGCATGTTTGCAATGTTTATTTCTAAGTTTCCTGGTAAGGCAGGAAGGACAAAGGTCTCTCTCAACTCTCTGGTTCTACTTTTTGTCCTTTGAAATTATGGTATGGGCTCGTGTGAGTTGCTCCTGAATGGGAAGTAGATGGCAAAGACCATCTTGTCTTGTCAAGTTTCTCCAGGGTTGGTCTGCCACCTCTCACAGAAGTGGTGTTTCCCCTGCCCCATGGTGTTAGGAGCAGAGCTGTTGCAGGTGCCCACTGACCACTCTTGCTCCTCAGGCTTGGCCCCTCTCTCAGGCCTGGACTGAAAGGGGCTAGGAGGGATATTGGCAAGGGAAGAGATCAAGATAAAGCCAGAAATGTTGGGATTTGAGAGTGAACTGGAGGAACATCTTGGAGACTGTAGCAAGAACCCCATGGGGAACCCCTACTGAGAGCTGTGGTGGAGCAGATGTGGATCCCACAGATCCTGGAGAAGAAGTTGCCCTGCCAAGACTGCTGGGCAGCTCCTCGATATTCTCCTTGCCTAAAAGCCCTCTCACCAAGACAAAGATATGGCACCACCTCCAGACAGGCCATGGTGCAGGCTATATCTGGCATATGTCTGAGTGTGGCTCATTGCCAGATGCAAGGCAGAAAGCAAGCCTGTGACACAGACCCAGGAGCAGAGAGCAAACCATGAGCCTTTCCCTGGGCACTGGCTCCCGAGTTGACAGGCTACTGGGTGGTGGACTTTGCACAGGCATCGTCATGCTTTACGTAGATGTCTAAAAGGACCATAACTAACTTTCAAATATGATACACAGTTCTCGGAAGAACCCTTATCGGGACTCCTCTAGAACCTGGGTATCACCTCCATTGACAGGCACTACTTCAACAAGGACACAGAGCAGTCTAATAGTACATCTGGTAGTTTCTGTTAAGTGCAAAGAAGTGCTAGGAGCTTGGCATTAAAAACAAATAAACAAGCAGACAAACAGATTTTACCCCAAGCCGCCTAAAAGAATAACTACTCTACTTTTGAGGTCTGGTCAGGAAGATGCAGAGTGTTGGACCCAGCTGACTCAATCCATGTCTAGGTGCAGAATGAGGTGCGGGGAGGTTGTGTGTCTTCTATCCCCCAAGCTGTTCTCCCTGGCGCTGGTGAACACCAGGGGACCTCCTACGGTGGTGTGAAAATACACCACACATTTGGGACAAAGGCAAAATCCAGGCATGTTGTAGCCAAAAGGTTTAAAACAGAGATTCACTTCAATAGTTCTATTGCCAGGATTAGAAACTTGGAAGAAACTTTTAAAAAGCTTGGAAAAATACTTTTTCTGAAGTATACACTAAGGAAAAAAGTGTAATGTATTTAATTATATTTTCAGTTCAGAATAAAGTGTCAGTGGAAATGAGGAAGGCATGCCAAAAGAACCAACAGTTTGGTGGTTAAGGCAGCTCATCTGCTGTGTGGGATAATAGAGTCCAAATCCCACTTTAAATTAGGGAATGTGATTTTCTTGCTATTAATTTAATTGTTTTCTTATTCATGCCAGGAGCAAATTTAAATTTACTTTTGGGAGGTCAAAATTCACTTCATGTTGTTGCAAATGGGCTGGATTATTTAGAGTGCGTAATGTTACTAAAAAGATGAGTAAAAAGAAGCTTTTTGGGGGACAATCTGCATTTGTATTAGCTAGCCAACTTTGGGTTTGGTCTATTTGGAAACAGATCAGTTCAGAAATAATAAGAAATTGTTTACTGACAGTTAATAATTCTGCCCACATTTTTCCAGGGTTGTAAGTTTTTGAATAATAAGTCACAATACACCAGATGGCAAAAAAAGAACATGGGAAAGTGAATTAACTTTACCATCAAATTTACATCCATATTCATAACCAGCATTTGTGTTTCTACATTCTTCTCATTTCCCCATGAGAATGTAGTAATCCTACTATTCCCATTCAGGTAAATACATTTTTTTCTTTCTTTAATGTGAAAATAGCGACAAGATTCGGCCCACAGGGAAATAAAACTGTAGCAATACTTCAGATATTTTATGCATTATATCATTAATATGTCACTAAATATCATTAAATAGCTCTAATTGATAGTGGAGCTCACATCCCCACTGTTCCTTCACGTTCTTGATCTGAGCTTGTTCTCCAGGTCCGCAATTCAACTCATCAACACTTTGCAGTCTTCATTAACCTTGGTGTTATATTCACTTGTTGGTATTTTTATACCTCTTAAGTTCTTAAGTCTTTCTTTCTGAAAGACTTCTCCAAACTTAAATCAGTTACAACTAATGTAATGAGTTCTGCTTGTAAGAATAAGGTGATTTTCAGTACTATGACATACAAGCTGAGCTGACATTCGCAGCTAACATAAGCTAAACACCATACCCTGGCATTTGACAGAAGAGCTTTGATGTAAGTTCTCCTTAAAATCAGGTAGGATTTTAAATTAAGTGTAACCTGATAGCTTGAAGGCAGGGCTGAAAAAAACAGTGCTCATCCCCATTTCTGCAAGCCCCACTGGAAGCAACAGGACTTAAATCCCAGCGGGGAGACAGCATGGGCACCTGTGTGAGCAGCTCACCAAATGCCGGTACACGTGTGCTACAAGCACTCACTCTGAGCTGTGGGAAACAGTATAACCACATCCCTGGGGCTCTCCATCTGGGCTAATTTACATGGGCTTCCCAGTGTCTAGCATCAGATCCCTTATCTTTGCATCTCTAGCCATATCTCTGTATAAAACCTCTTTTAATTCCAAACCCTTTAAATTCAAAACCAAGAAAAATCCTTTTAATTCAAAACTAAGTTTAGCATAAGCTTGGCAAGAGCTGATGATATATTCAAGGAGATTTAGGGTTGGTTTTTATTTTCAGCTTATAAAACATGCTGAAACTGATTCATGTACACAGGTACCTGGAACTCTATAGTGTTTTTGGAAATAAACCACTCATGGATAAAAAACCTATAGTGTCATGTTTATAATTTTCTATGGCATCTTTTATGCAAGGACCTCAAAGCCTTTTCCTAATACTAAATATGCTTAAACACTCTATGTGTTATTCCAATTTTAAGGAAAAAGTGACACACAAAGAGGTTGAGTAATTTGGCAAATTGTTCCCTTAGTCAGGGAACAATTCTGTTTAGACTAGGTATTCAGCCTACCCTGCTAAAATTAGCTAATTAATAGGATTATGAAGTGAGAGACTTAATATTCCAGTAAGACCTGTAAGATGGCTATAGTTTCTAATACTTGAAAGAGTGTCTGTATTGTGATACCATATGAAGGAGAGTACGTTCACCACTAACCATTCACAAAAACAAAACCAAAAGAGTAATTTGGTTTTGTAAATAGTGAACACATGGACAACAAATAAAAAAAAAATTATAAATGTTAATCACCAGGGAACCAGAATTGTTCAGGGAATCCATCTCCCAAAATGTAATCTTTCATAACAACATGTTTTTTTAAAAAGTAAAAAAAAGCATATTTTCAAATGTGCATATGTTGGAAAAATAAACAATAATATGAAATGATCTCTGATGAAAGTTTTATAATAACAGATGTACACAATGCTGAACATGTAAGTTTAGTAATTTAGTGAATAGAAAGTGTTCAAATTTAAAAACTAGAATGTTATCTAAAAACCAACAGGTAGCCAACCCATTATGTAAGTTAGGGAAGATTTGCTTCTGTAAATTCAGAGACTAATTTTCGAAGAAGATTTGAAGTTAGTAGCAGGTCAAAATACAGCTTAACAATGACTAGGAAGCTATCTCTTCTTTTATTTTGTAAAATTTTCCTAATCTACACAAAATATTATTATTATGATAAAGTAAATAAACATATTTACTGATAATATCAATTATCCTGTCTTGCATAAAGTAATTTATTGGTAGATTAGCAATCAAACTGGCTCTGACTTCTGCCTCTGGAAAGCCTCTCTCTATTTTCCAGTTCTCTTTGACAGTGATATCTAGACATTTTATTTTCCGGTGGCATAAGTGAAATTAACATAGCCTTTTTATCATTACTTTTCATATGTACTGACTTGCTCTCTGTACTATCATATTCTGCTCTCCGTATTATCATATTCTTCTAAACCTTAAGGTTATCCTATGCTATTCGCTTGTGCTAGGTACAGCTGAGTGTAAAGGACTGAAGAGTAAACTACAGGTCTACATGAAGGTCTAAAGATATAAAGTGTTTCAAGTTATTCTGGATCCAACAAAGTTAAAGGATGAGGATATATTTTCATCTCTTAAAATGTTCTGATTGCAAAACATCATACTTTAACGTAGGTGACCACACAGCCAAGCTTAAATATTGTCTGTAAAAAGGTTTAAACGGCTCGTCAGGAAGTTTAAGGATGTTTTCCTGTAACGTATTTGCTGGGCTAGCACTGTGATTGAGTCCCTTAGGTCATCACCAGGCAAAGAATAACATATTTTTTCCTATACCCCCTGAAAACCTCTGTTAAAATTAGGAGGCAGGTTCAAGTAAACTCAGGTTTCTACTTTGAGGAAATTTAGTCTGCTGCTAGTTCTAAAAGTCCTTTTACATAATCAAAAGGGAGTAAACAGGCAGTGGGAGGTGGTGGGCAGATACAGGCGTGCTAGGGAATGCCTTACAGGAAAATGGTTCTGTAGAAGATGCAAAATCGCCAATAGTTCCCTGCTAGTTCTCTCTGTCAGCAGGTCAGGATGAGCACATCTCCTTTTCACCAGTTCTTATTAATCTCAGCTGGTCCCACAAGTCTTTGGCTATTTTTATACCACACTATAATTAACATCTGGTACAGATGACTGGGAAGTCTCCAACCAAACTGACAGAAGATACCAATGAATAAGAACAGGGTGTGGGAATGTGTTAAGATTGACGGAAATTTCATTTGGGAATACTTCTGATCCAAATTATATACCTTACAATAGCCAGTAAGCTAGGGTCACCCTTAAATTACTCCTTGTTCTGACTCAACTCTGCAACATAACTACGAGGCCGTAGGTCAATGCCGAGTGGATTTCCCAGTCTCTGCTGTGGTAATGGCCCACTTCTCATGATTTTCATGATGTTCTGTGGAGGAAGGACCTAAACCTTAGTTCCCACCTTCCCAAGTTTTACTCGTCGCAGCTGGACTTCCCAAAATATTTAATGATTAACACAGAAAAGCTTCAAAGGGAGGAATTGAAACATCCTGCCCATTTCTACTCTTTCCAAGAATAGTCAGCCTGAGGGGGATAGCATGTTCCTGTGTAAATGAAGACATAAGAACAAGAACTTAAACCAAGTGTCCTAAAGGATCACTCAGGCACATTAGCTATTCCGGGACAACTTCCTTCACCATCTTGGTGGATTTGGAATAGTTCTTAACACACAAATTGGTGTGGTATAGAAAAAAAACATTCCCACCCATTTTTAGCCCTGTGGCTATATGGAGTTGCACCAAAAGCTCATCTAGCTCCCAGGCCACTGAAACTAGGCAAACACAAAACTAGCTTAAAATTGTTTCCTGCATGGAGATTACCATAAGTTAGTTCAGGACCTTTATAAATTCTCTTTTTCATCTGCAAAGGAAACTATTCAAGGAAGATTTAAACTATACAATTGACTTGATACTAGTTTACTTTGCTCATCCCTGCATGATCCTCAAGTACAGACTTCCATATATGGCTCTGACTCTGCCTGTGGGTACAAAAGAAAGATTTGTATGGCAATAATGCCCAGGTGTGTTGATCTCAGGTATGGTCCTAATGTCCTAGCCAATAATACTGTGAAAAGAAGGTCCCAGTCTGAACTTCCTCACGCACATCCTTCAATACTTATTATATCATCTAAGGGGTGGGTTTTGGTTGGTTGGTTTGTTTGTTTTCAAATTAGATAAGCTGGGAGACAGAAGACGGACAGCAACTGGTCAAAAGCACAGTCTCTCTGCAGGTTTGGAAGACTTCTGTGTGGAAATCTGGGCAGGAAGTAATGTATTTGGGAACTGTAACAGCTCTGCAGGTTTCCTATTCAGCTGTTACCCAGGTGGACCTTGAAGGAATTTCCTTTTAGAAATGAAAGAAAAACATATGGTAGTATCTAGATGCACTATTAAAGAACTTGAATATAAACACAGCATCCCAAATTATTTTTTATGTAGGACAGATGGTATTTAAAAAGGGAATGCAAAGGAAGTACTTAAGACAGGAGGTACACGTACAGAGTGGGTGAGTCAGAAGAAAAGTTCCAGTCTTGTTCTGCAAATTAAAGCTCTTGCTGGAAAAACAAGGCTACTCAAATTCTCAACAGATCAGTAGTAAAATTAAAATTAGGGGCCTCATTTCCAGCCCTTTGTGTAGATGTCAAACATTGACACTGTTTTTATTCAGGAAATGTGATAGACAGGACTTTCAATGATGATGCAAATCATGACTGAAGTGTACTGGCAAAGAGCTGCAGGGGCTGAAGAAAACATGCATAATGTTCTTTGAGTTTGGGTGTGCTCTCTACCATTATTCACCCAATTCTGCAAGAAACTGCTGCTGTAAACCATCAAAGGATGGGCAATGTTAAACTCCTGCAGCACTGGCTGGAGGTGGAAGGATGGTTAAGTCCATCTTTCTCATTCGCTGACACATCACAACTTCATCACTTCACAGGACTGTTGCAACAAATCTCCAATAGCTTCTTTGACATCATCAACTCTTCTAATGTCATCAACTTTCTAAATGTCAAGGCACTCTCTCACTGCTTTTTAAGCAACCCTGAAGGGATTACTGTATTTATGGTGCAGAACTAGGGGTGCAATGGTCTATCTTCTACTCCCTCTAATACTGCCAAATTCTTGTCTGACCTTGACTTGGGATGTAGTGCCATGAGTCAGTTACCTGGTATTTAAAAGAAGATAAAGCTTCCCTGCATCCCACAAGACTTCTCAATTCTATTTAGTTATGATGAAAGAAATTATTCTTTTTGTTGCAATATATGTAAATATTTTATACTTCAGTATGTTAAAATCATAACCACAAATATGACCTGTTGCCCAATACTAAAACGGAATCAGAAAGTGTTTCAACAGAACAGTTCTTAACAGTGCTTTAGAAAATACATCTCTGCTCTGTAATTTTCCTTTTGCAGCAGATGTCACAACAACTAATGAGAGTTTGTCCATTGATATAATCCAGCTTTGTATTAGGCAATTCAAACTATTCATCAAAAACATGAATTTGATCCTCAAAATCCAGGATAAGGTGATAAGCTTATCTTTCAAGACCTGAATAATCATTTTATACTCCTTTTTCTTTTAGCCTCCTCTCTTCGGATTTTTTCTAATGTTTTTTTTCTGTAGTTACAGACATGCAGTACTTAACTTGAAGATATATTCTTCCATTTCTAGTGTTGTCTATAAAAAGCATCTATCACTTCACCTGTCCTTGATAATGACACAAGATTAACCTAATATTAGTACTAAAACCTGTGTGACCTTAAGAATTAAATTCTAGTGAGGAGTCAAGTGATAAAAGCATGCGTGCCATATGCCAGCACATAAATGTACAGGTCTGTAGTTCTAAAGGACTTCCTCATCAAAGTATCAATAACATATTATTGAAGTAATGGGTTAAGATTTGTTTTTATAATTCAGGACATATAAGCAATTTGTAAATTTCCATGTTTGCTGCCATGAATCAAGAGCCCTGCTCACCAGTGAGCCCACATCTCCTTGTTTGGCCTTTTACTGCTCATGCAGAAGCTGAAGCAATTTACCTTACCCTTGATGTCCTTGCCAGTTCAAACTGAGCTTTGGTTTTCCTAGTCCCACCCCTGCATGCCTGGGTGATACTTCTAAAGCGCTCCTTTGTAGCCTGGCCCTGTTTCCACCTCCTATACATGCCCATTTTACAGTGGAGCTGCGCCATGAATTCTAAAATCATTTAGGTTGGAAAGGATCTTTAAGATCAAGTTCAACCGTTAACCTAACACTGCCAAGTCCACCACTAAACCATGTCCCTAAAAACCACGACTAGGCGTATTTTAAATACCTCCAGGGATGGGGACTCAACCTCTTCCCTGGGCAGCCTGTTCCAATGTTTGGCAGTCTTTGCTGGTGAAGAAATTTTTCCTAATATCCAAGCTAATCCTCCCCTGGTGGAACTTGAGGCCATTTCTTCTTGTCCTACCCACAGTGGTTTCCACTTGGGAGAACAGACTGACACCCACTTCACTACAACTTCCTTTCAGGTAGTTGTTGTGAGCGATAAGGTCCCCCTGAGCCTCCTTTTCGCCAGGCTAAAAAGCCCCAGTTCCCTCATCTTTCCTCATAAGACTTGTTCTCCAGATCCTTCACCAGCTTTGTTGCCTTTCTCTGGACCCGCTTCAGCACCTCAATGTCTCTCTTGTAGTGAGAAGCCCAGAACTGAACACAGAATTTGAAGCGTGGCCTCGCCAGTGCCCAGTACAGGGCACTTTGAAAAGCATCTATCTTTTTGCATCATGTACAGACTGTAACCATACTGTTTTTGAAGCTCAAGTGGCAGCTGCAGTACTCACAGGACATACTAACCAGCTTATGGCTAGTTCAATCAGGTCTGCATTATACTGTCTTCACAGAAGCAGCTTCAACACAGACAGCTTATCCCAAAGAAGCCTTCAAAAGGCATTAATGTTTTGCGTTTTTCCTTCTGTCATTCAAATTCTGAAGGAGAACACCACATAGGTAGGACTGGAAGAACAAAACACACTCTGGACTTTTACAGACCTAGATGTAGGTGCATGCTTAACATCTGGAGTTAGTGGCCTATGGTCTTCACAATAATTCCATAATATTGATGAAATTTGAATAAACCTTCCTACCAAAAAGACAACTCACTTATCAGCAGTTGGTAAAGGATTTATAGGATCTGTATCCAATAACTAGGTGAGAAAAAAAGCTGGAGTACATTCTGCTTTTAACACTATCACAGGCAATGACATGTCTAAAATAGATCTTGCCAGTTTTAGTCAAGTGCTCTAGTGAGCAATTTTAACATTAACTTTGTAATGCAAGCACGAATTACAGTTCATAGGAACTTCACAAGATTTTACTATTATACAAAATACATGGTTAAGAACACACTTCCTCTCACCCTCAGTTGAGGATGTACTTTAACCTCTAAAAGACTTCACTGGCAAGACTCAATAGTTTGCCAGGATTAGTATTTCCAATATAAGACTTGACCAAATTTGAGTTATGAGTGTTCAAAAGGACCAAGACATACAGAGGAAAGTATTTGCTCATCCCTTAAAGTCATGGGTATTGAATAAATAAATCTCTTCTTTCACTCTGCTGACTTCAGATTTGGAGGTAAAATTCATATACATATTTAATCTAGCATTATGAAAGTTTACAGAAGAGACATGTACTTCTGGACTAAAAATCAGATAAGACCAGTACTGAAAAAAAAACCCCACCCCAAACCCAAAAAACCACCAAACTATAACTTGTGGCAAACTTGTAAAAACCACTCAACAAACCATTCACCATATGTATTTATGCTAATAACAGAACACTGGCATTAAAATCAGTGTTGTGCTATGCAACACAATGCATTCTCATTCAAAGATTGAAAACCTGACATTAGCTTGCAGTGTTAATACATGGCATTAGGTGAAAAGAGTTGCTGATCAGAGTTTATGAGCTAAATTAGACTGATAACATAAAAGTCTTAAGTGCTGGATAGCACATAAGCTCCTAAGGGTGAAAAAGGGGGATTCTGTCAAACAAGTAGAAGCCAATGGAAAAAAGGATGAGTTCTCTGTTTCTATTTAGTTTATTTGCAGCAAGGTTAAGAGGAATCTTGATCCTAGTCAAAAATGCTGGGATGGAAAGAAGGTTTGATAGCTTATTATCAAAGAAAGGACTTCCAAAATTCAGTGGCCAGAGATGAAGCTTTTAGGGGTGAAGTTCACACCATAAATCAGGTAGCAGCTTTAAAGTAAATTTAGCTGTTTATACTGTTTACACAGAGATATAATGCTTTTCTTTCAGAATACTATGATTTTACAGTATGTTACAGTTTACGTAAATTACCAGGCTGGGTGGAAATTACTTGCTGAAGAAGTTGCATGGCCTCTGCTGAACAGATAATACAGAAAACTGTAAATTCTGACTGGGTAAAGTCCAGTCTTACTTTCCAGAATTAGTTTTTGTTTATTTAAATTTCGAAACTCTTTTCTGCAGCTATTAGGAGCTCAGGACTGGAAGTCCTGCTCTTGCTGCCTCCACCAGTGATGAACAGTTGTTTAATACACACAGGCCTGTTTGAATCCCTTCCCACTCCCACTTCCCCCTCTCTAAAACTACATATGGCAAATGAGAATTTTTCAGATATCAAGTCAAGAGGCTACACAGATTATTTGGATGAGAGGTAACACCTCTAATTTCATTTTCCTCTTATCAGACTGGCAGCAGTTCTCAAATGGGGCTCTGTGCAAAATGCCTGGTACAGTGGCATCCCCACTGTGCACAGAAGTGGCATAATTCTACACATCCAGGACTCAAGAGTGGTGGTGCTGGGTGTATCTCTAGAGGTTTGGCAGTTTGGGTCAGGACTAGGAGCTTCACAGAATTCATCAGGTTGGTGTTCACCACATCTCCTTGCTTTAACAGGTATATTCTTTGCCCCCGTAGGTGCAATTGCATCTAAACATTACTTCTAGGTTTTCCTTCCTAGATGTGAAATTCTGCTCAAAGGAGGAAAGGGAAAGTCCAAAGGGTAGATTTCCCATTTTAATTTCACTTTTGCACTGGTAGGAATGACTTGGTTTTTTTCCTGTCAGGTTACATATTTTAATAGAGAATTCTAATACTTTCTTGTTTGGTTGTATTTTTCTTAACATAAATATAGTCCATCTTACTATTCTCTAGCGTGGGCTTTTGGAATTCCTTTAAAATCAGATGTCTAATTTTGAAGTCTGCACACATAATTATACAACACATATAAAGTAACCACACTTTTTTTTTCTGCACAAACTCAATAAAAAAAGGATGGTGAATTATTTTGAAAGAACTCCATCTTTTAGCCAATTGAGAAACAACAGAGTTAAACTAAAAAAACACTGCCAAGAATGTGTACCCGAATTCACAGGTACTGGAGGACACCACATATCCTAAATCTGTTTAATAACCCAAAGACATCAAAGTATGCATTCTTTCTATGTGTGTTACTTTATATCAGCTACACCTGTCTTTACAATGCTTGCTGTCAGAACTGCTCACAGCACAGTGCTAATGAACAAATCTTATTCCTGGGCTCACTGACACAGCTCTTAAATAGGCAGCTTTAATAAAAAGCCTTCAGTCTTACAGTTTTGCAATGCCTGTGATCTCAGGATTTAAGGCCAGGTTGTAGGTACAGAGGAGCAAAATTCTTCAGTCCTAAAAAAAGGGGGCTAAAAAATGTACCATGTCGTGAATCATCTGAATTCCTTTCTGTCCACACTCTTTGCAGTTATTTATGACAAATTCAACAAGCTCAACAACAGGAAGAATGACACTGTGTTTCAGCTCTGGCTACTGCTAAATGGGGCATTTTAACCCAGGCGGACCTGTTCTGTTCGTCCTTACAGATCATCAGGGATCTGAGAATGTGTAGTAAGTACAAGTGCAATTGCTCTCCCTTTACTTGCAAAATACACCTTTCTGATGCAGAACCATCAAAATTGGACTTCTAGATCCCTTGTAATTACCCTTCTTTAAAATGGGTATTATATACATCTTACGAAAGTGAGTAGTGTAAAGGCAAATCCATCAAGGCTAATGAAGTCTTTCAACTTTTACAGGTGGAAAAGTGCAGTATTTGCACCTTTATTATGTGCAAATTTGAGAAATGGCTTTGTCAGAAAAGTGGTTTTATGTGATTTTTAGTGCTATGACCTATCCACAAAATAATAAATATTCTCTTGCCAATTTTAAATTAATTGCAGAAGGAAGAAAGATACCAAAGTAAAAACACTTCTGTAATCATGCAGTATATGTGAAGAATATGTAGACAAGAAAACACCTTATAGTATGTCAACTACTATGGGTACCCCCTTCTTCTCCAGCCATATGTTCCCAGTCCCCTTCTCGTACAAGCTTATGCCCATTTGATATGGCAGTAAACCAGTCCATAGTAAAAATAATAAACCTTTTGACTTTTTTGCCAGGATGTTTTTTGATTGGTTTCATGCTCTAGAACTGTTTTACCAAGAAACTACCTGTGAGATTTTTGTTGCAAATGAGGGGATTGTAGCAGTGCTTGTTCACATAAATTTGGGCTGCCCTAAAGCCGCACTCTGCAGCTAATGTCTCAGCCATAGGCAACAATATTTTAACTGTACGCAATCTGCCCATCTCCGTTTCATTATATATTTGGTTTCATTTTGCACCAGCCTTTATTTTCCTCTGATGGTATCCAAAGCCACATATCACAAAAGTCCTTGGAGGAGAATACTGAACATGTTATACAGAGTTCACTATGATGCACAATGGGTTGTTATCACGCAATGAGAAACACAGTACTGAGCAGCACCCAGTTCATTTCAATTGTATTGTGATCCCAAAGGGATCTGCCCAACAATGCTGTTAAAAAAATGTATTTAACTTCTGTGGAAAATGTCACAGACTTCCATTGAAGCTTTTCCTTCCTTAATATATCAGTCACAAGCTTAATAACTTTAAGCAATATACCCCTCAAGTTCCCATAAAGGAAGTATTTCAGAGCATTTGCTGGTCTACTGTAGAAAACCATAACGTGAAATCAATGGTAAATAGTATTGTTTTACATTACATGTTTACTTATTGTTTCATAGAATAATGTTCAAAGAGTGCATTATGAAAACATGGGATTAGCAGCAGAAAGAGGACTAAATTAAATAAATTAAGTAAAGCAGGGCTCTAAATATGTATTCTGTCTTTGGAGGCATCTTTCATTGCAGGTCACTATGAAGGGACATACAAAGGTCTTACAAGGCAAGTTGTTGAGGACAATAAAGAGAAATGGCTAACTGGAAGATGTTATGAGGTTTAGTGGGTGATAAAATAGCAGATGGAATTCAGATATATGTAGACCAATCCTAACCTTATATACCCATTAGTATAGGATCTGAACTCAATGTTTCACCCAGTAACAAGACCTAGGGGTTATACCTTCCTGAAAACCTTGGTTCAGTGTCCAGTAGCAAATACTAAAATAACCCCATATTAGGAAATTTTAAGTAAAGAATAGAGAACAAGACATGGATACTTCAGGAAGTTATCCCTTAAGCCTTATTACACACTTTCTTAGTCATCCACTGTTGGCCTTTGTCATAGGCAAGATATTAGATGGACATGTAGTATGAGACAGCATATTTGTCTTTATGTTTTTAATCAGATGCGGAATCAGATCAAGCTGTCTGCCGCCATGTAGATGATCCAATTTCACCCATGACTGAAGAATGTTGATTTTTTTGGCAACAAGATGTATTGTGCAAGGGTTAAATAAGAGTATCATTTTTATATGAAATTGAAACAGTTGAAACACCTAACTGTTTCAACCCTGGGCAGCTTTGACCACAATATAGCATGTTGTCTGCATGATTCTCTAATTTTAAGAATATTCTTCATAAACCACAGATTAAATTTGTTCCAATACAGATAATCCATTCAGGTCTCCAGACAAGTGAGGTTGATTGCAATGATGTATTCTATACTCCTAGAATAATCACAGGGGAAAGCATACAGTGAAGCATGCTCATCAAGAATCCAAAACACACCAAGTGTCATTGACCTGCGTAACCTTTCTTCAACAACTCCATGCAATGGTACAGGCTTGGGGAAGAATGACTGGAAAGCTGCTCTGTGGAAAAGGACCTGAGGGTGCTGAATGAACCTGAGCCAGCTTGTGCCCAGGCAGGCATGCGGCCAAAAGCATCCTGGCTTGTATCAGAAACAGTGTGGCCAGGAGGGCCAGGGCAGTGATCATCCCCCTATACTTGGCACTGGTGAGGCTGCACCTCGAATACCATGTTCAGTTCTGGGCCTCTCACTACAACAGAGACATTGAGGTGCTGGAGCAGGTCCAGAAAAGGCAACAAAGCTGGTGAAGTGTCTGGAGCACAAGTCTTACGAGGAACAGCTGAGGGAACTGAGGCTGTTTAGTCTGGAGAAGAGAAGGCTCTGGGGGGATCTTATCTCACTCTACAACTATCTGAAAGAAGGTTGTAGTGAGGTGGAGGTCTGCCTCTTCTCCCAAGTAACAAGCAATAGGACAAGAGGTGATGTCCTTAGGTTGCACCAGGGGAGGTTTAGATTGGATATTAGGAAAAATTACTGCGCAGGGAGGGTGATCAGGCATTGGAACAGGCTGCCCAGGGAAATGGTGGAATCACCATCCCTGGAAATGTTCAAAAACTGTGCAGATGAGGCTCTCAGTGATATGGTTTAGTAGTGAACTTGGCAGTGTTGGGGTAATGGTTGGACTTGCTGATCTTATAGGTCTTTTCCAACTTAGTTGATTCTATGATTCACTGATTCAACAGTGTCAATAAACAGATGCCAGTAAACAGTAAGTACAATTTATTCCACAGTGAAAGCTTACATAAAGAATTCATTTGGCTTCTCAGCAGTGGTCTTGCCTTCTCAGTGCTCCTTTAATGCCATGAGCACCATTTGGCTCTACAGCCCCTCTGGAATGCTTCCTGCTCTTGGTATGTCTGAAGGAATATTTAGTATTCATTTGATCTTTTTGATTCATTGTTCCTTGAGCTCTATTTTGACATGCACTATTGCATTTATACAATTAACCTGCCAGCGTTTACAATCCTTTATCTTTTTCTTGTTTGGATACAATTCCGGCTTTATGAAAGATGTCTTCTTATTCTAATAACCTACTTATTGTACTGATTAGACATGCTTGCTTCCTTTTCACCCTTATTCAAGCCTTTCTTAACAGGTGGTACACACTACTGCTGGGCTTCCAGTATGCTGTCCTTCAGTAACCTCCTTGTAGCTTGCAAAGATTTATTCCCTTCAGGTCCAATTTAACAGATTTCTAATTTTCACGTATTTCCCCTTTTTGAAGTGTGTAACACTGGGATAGTGATGATGGGGGGTGAGGCTGATCTTGTTACCTCTGTAAAGATGCTGTATTTGAATTTATGATTTATTTGCACTCCCATTAAAAGCAACATTGGTTCTGTCCAAGGAGGGGTAGGTTAAGAACAACAGGTCAGGACTTACTGGGCTTTAAATGAGTGATTTCTATTGGTCTCTCAAAGCTGCTTAAAAATTTGTGACATGATTAAGACCTACTCAAGGATTTTGGACTAATGAAAGTGAGAGGTTCTAAAAACTTTGTAGTAGGAATGAATTCAAGTGTGAGCTACAGTTATAATATTAGAAGCCTTCAAGCTAAAGAATAATTTATATAACTAAGAGCAGTGTTCTTTTGCCATTTATCTAGTGCCATTTATAAACTATAATCAAAAATACCCTTTTTATTAACTTTAATATATTACATATGTTATTTGGAGTATGTCAGCCATAGTTTTAGTTAAAAGATAGGGAGCCACTAAAAATACACAGTAATCAGTGAGAAAGCTGAGACATTAAGCATTCTTTAGCTAATTTTTAAGCTGCTACTTTACTAAATCCCTAAAAGCTCTCTCAGATCTTCTGACATGCCTGTAGAACTTCGTAGTTCAAAACCATCAAATAAATTTTTTTAAGGGCCATTTTATGAGATACACTTTCTTTTTTTAATGCACAATTTCCCTTTTTAAAGCTGAATCCTGTCAGGAAAACAAAACATTTCTAATTTATTTTACACAAATAACATCTTCTTGGGGTTCAATTCAAGATATTACTCAGTAAAGAAATTCATTACAAATTTGCCTCAGATTTGCATTATGGTATAAAAAATTCTTGGTCCTCTAAAAATACTTGCAGTGCCTCCAAAAGGTTTTACTAATACTTCTCAATATGTCAAAAAAACATGAAAGTCACTGAAGGTGACATAATTCATGTTAGGCAAACCTGTGAAGCCATTGGCAGGGAGGAAGGGAAAGTCATACTATGCTCTATTTAGAAACTATGGTAATGTATGTTACAGATGATTGGCTTAAAACACTACGGGTAATATTTCTGGCATGGTAGAAGAGAACTTGATTTTATAGAATTAATATTCTTCACATTCAGTATTTTGCATGCTATTTTTCAGATCTTACAAAGACAGTCCTAGCAGTGCCTATCAGCAGAGCTGGAATTTTAATGTCATGGTGCAGACCTCTGTCATTTGACCCAACAGTAATATTCACAGCAGACTGCTCTTCTCTGTTCGGGCAGATCAGTGGATGTCACACACATGACCTTTGCTGAGCTTTTCAGATAGAATCCAATTGCTAGTTGCTCACAGTCCTTACTGCCTACTTTCTTTTATCCTACTTCTGTAGACCTTTTCTGTTTCTGTCTGCCCACACACATATCACTCCTTTTCCCTTTCTTTACTATCCTCCCTCCCCACTCTGGTTTCTGCTGCTACCCCATCCTATCCTCTTTATTCCTGGTCAAAAAACTTTTCTTCTTAGACAAATACCCAAAGGAAGTTCAATTTAAATTGCATTTGGCAAATATAAGCATTTAGTAAATAGGAGCTTATAAGAACCTTAGTTACGAAGCTGTCTGTAAGTTAACTAACCCTTTGCCAGTGTCAGAATAGCCTGTAATGAAGAAGACCCTCTAAATTTAGCTTGGAATCCAGTCATTAAAAATGAAATCTAGCAGCTAACCTTCCGCCCTCATTGCCATGTCTGCAGCCCAGCTCTGCCTTCACCCAGTAACGTCCGTGCAGTGCATTAGCCTCTGTGGAGAAAGTGGCAATTCTGTATTTTTTCTGAAAATTTCAAACAGCAAGGACAAATCATGGCACCCTGCAGGCACACATTCTCTTGTATATGCTTCTATTTTCACATCAAAAAACCCTCCCAAACCCAAAGCTAATGAATGGCAATTGGATACATGGCAAAGAAAACTCACAATTCATGATTATTGCTCTGAATTGAGCACTGCATGACATTGAACATTGCAAAGTCAAGATAATCATGGACACCCTCCACTCTGGGCAGCATGAATAACCCAGACTAATGCTGTCTTGGGAAAAAATTACTTTTAGAACAAACATGTGACCAATCACATTATCACCCCTTATTAATTTCTTTCATAACCTCTGGCAACCTGAACATTTCAAATTCTTTCCTAGTGACATCTGTATTCATGTGTCTAACTTAGATTAAAACCCACAGCAGCAGCACTACCCTCGTGCAAGCAAACATCACCATCAGCCCTGTTCCTGTGCTCACCAAAACTCATTGCCCTTTGGAGTCCTGCTGCCTGCTCTTTCTTATTGATCTGCTTTGCATTATCAGTAAGATATCCATTAATATATCTAGATACAAAGGATATCCCACAGCACCTGTAAACCCTCCACTTTCTAGTTTCCAACTGAAAACAGTCCTGCTCACTCAGTATTTCTCTGCTCTTTCCTCACCAACTCCTAATACCTACCAACTCCTAGTACCTACCAAATACCCCATTTCTGGCAAATGGGAGTTGGCTTAAAACTGCAGGACAAGCAATAAACACAAATAGATGGGAAAGGTTTACATGGAGTTATGCGTGCTCTATCTACACTTTGTCTAAGTTGAACAGCACTGTCTGCTTAAAACATCTTACACCACACAGCAGGGAAAATGAACATCAGCGCCTCAGTTATACAGAACATTTGCTCCTCTCATGCTGACCGACATGTGAATATATTTTCTGACTGAGCCGATAATTTTTTGCTTCAAAGTTCAAATCTTTTTTTATATTACACTGACCAATATGCTTAATTTAAATGTTTTATTTGGGTCAGGATTTTAAACCGTCAGCTTTTTTTTTAGTTGAAATGTATTCTTTGGACTCTCTCCAATTGATATTTAGGTAAACTGTTTCCACCAGCACTTAACCTGAATATCAGCTGTAAACTAAGTCGCTTGTCAGGAAAAAAAATGCAGACTGGGCAAACAAATGCACAATTTTCACCAGTTTTTTACAAGAGTGAAATAACTGTACTGGAGACCACTGGAACTATTCCAAGAAAAAAGGGGTATTTATACAGATTTAAATTCACACTTAACTTCAGAGGTTGAACTTCCCTGGGTAGATTCTGAATTTTGAAAGAGCTGTAGATAAGAACATCAAAGCTAGCAAACCTGAACAGGAAAAGAGGTTTCACAGACTGATCTGAGGCATTCGGCAACAAACCTAATTTAACATAATATTCAACTGTGCCCCAGATAGAAGCACTTGAAGTATGATACAGCTCCATTCTCCAACTCTTATGGACATGTCTACATGCCTACTTCATCAGTCCTATATCAGAGACTGTAGCTCTTTTGTTTTCCATGTGGCAGTTTTCAGAAGCTGCCAACGGTTCATAAAAGTAACAAGGATATGCAAACAAAAGGAAAACACAGTGGGTTTTTTTTCAGTTAGGGAAAGGCAGATTCAGGACTCCAGTTCTCCGCTGACTGACTGGCGGGGAAAAAAAGTGGGAGTAACACATTACAATACAGTCAGTTTGACTTACCAGATTTAGCAACATTTCCAATTCTTTGCAGTGGCATTGCCTCTGCAATCCTAAGTAATTTTTCCAAAATGTAACTGCTATGAATTATGGCTTTTGAGTTCAAAAGCTTACAGCTATGAGTTCAGAGCTGTCTCTGGCAGATCTACAGCCTGACTCACTATATTCAGAGTAATGATTATCCTGTATAACCCACAAAGACTTTCTCCTTGGAAGATACAATGGAAGAGTTTCTCAAGTGCCTAAACTTTCTACTGTCACCACTTAAGGAGTCACAGAAGTGGTTAATGGGACTTTTCTAAAGGTACCCAAACTCTTCACTATCCCTGGAATAAAAGTTCCCCTCAATATTGACATGTAGATGCTCTACCAGGAAATGTCCTGCCTTAGTTCACTCAGACCAGATCACTCACATACCTTTAAATGCTTAAATACAAATATTTTGTATTTTTCCCCATGTTTTTGTCTATTCAATGGAATAGAACCTGATTCAACCAACCTGCCAAGCCACATGCTCAAAGCATAAAGTGTATTCTTCTGTCTCAGCAGCTGACTACCTTTTGCTGTTATCTTTGATCCCAGTTCCTATCAGTCTTCCTCCACACCTTTCATGAAGACAATTTCCATATGGATTCACCATTCTTCAGACCTAGTCACCCTCTCCATTAGGCTTCCCTGTCTTTGGGCTATATTAGCATTGGAAAGACCAAAGCATCTTTCACAGTAATAAGATATAGTCATGCCTCTGCTTTTTTGTCTGTCCCATGTTCCTCCCTTTCCTGAGCTAGTAAGAAATTCACACTTTTTACATGACATGGTGTGAAATCCACTTCAGGACAATGGTCCTTAATTCCCTGCTGAATTTGTATTGGAAAACATTTGTAGAGATAGGAAGCTTTCAGGAATACAACCATCTACCAGCAAACTTCATTTGGGCTTTTTTCCCATAAAAAATGTGTAGATTTCACTTTTTGGATGTAGATTACTTGCAGAAAAGTCATCATCTAAATAAGATAAACTGTATCTAGCAAAGCAGAACACGCACTGCTGAAGCTGCTTAATCTCAGTGAAACAGGGGCAGCTTTGTATTCATGAAAGTGATCATCAGAAAGGGTGCTGTTCTCTTATTATTTAGTCTAACAACTGAAGGAAACAAAAGACCAAGCTATTTTAATTTTTTTTTTTTTTTTTTTTTTAAGGAGCTCTTACACAGATTGTGACGGGAGTATTTTGTGAAAGACAGTCTCACATCTTAGTTGAAATCAGGTCTAGTCAGGGAAGGAAGCTTTTGCTTCCTTTTGCTGCTGATTAAGAGTCTAGGGCTTAAAGGGCAATTCCAGACAAGGAAGGAGATCTTTATCACTGCCCTTGGAACAGTTCCCACTGTTGTGCTCATTTTTTCCTCTCTTTTAATCACAATTTACAGCTGTAAAACATATCTCAGAGAATAGTACCAGCATACCAGCTGTACTGTGAAGTTGCTAGATGATTCAGTATTGTTATGTTTTCAATACTTTTAAATGTTTCTAATAATATTACATGGTTTCAACCAGTAAACAGTGCTTAAGAATGAGCACAGCTGTTTTCTGAGTAGCTAAAGTAGATCAGGTCATAAGAAAGCAGCACAGGAAAGTCCTCTAAAAAATACAGTGTGGGCTGAAGCCATCTGGTGAGTATTACTGGTCACCTTCTCCTCTTCTCCTCTCAGCAATATTCACCTAGGGTCCATACAGGAGAGACGTTTTACAACGTAAACCAGAAGGAGAGTTTAGGATCAACTCTCAGAATTCAGATATAACATCTCTTCCATCAATCAATCAATCAATCAATCAATCAATCAACTCATGTGGACATGGTTTCTATGCTAAATTAGGAGGATTACATGACAAACGGTAGAACTACAGGGGGATTGAGTAGCAGCTGTTGACTACATGAAAGGATATGACAGAGATGATAACAAAATCAGACTTCTCTCGGCAATATCAGAGACCATAATGAGGGTCAAGGGACGTGTGTCGTGACTTGGGATATTCAGAAGTGATAGTAGGAAGAATTTCTTCACCAGCAGGATAGTGCAGCACTGAAAGAAGCTATACAGAGAGTGAGTGAACTTTCCTGATTTTCAATATTCAGCTAAGCAAGGCCATTAGTCTAGTGTCGGTGATAGTCAAGGATAGCTGCTGAGAGTTGGAATGATTTAGCAATGGCAATAGCTCTTGTTTTAAACAGGATGGACTGAATGGCACCCAGATGCCCAGCCCAACCAATGCTTCTAGGATTGTGTGCAAATTTCTGCAATAAGAAATGAAAAATTATGCAGCTGAGGGTCCCTGAGCTCCTACAGCCCAAATCTGCTTTATGACTTTGTTTGCTAAGGAAAAAAACAAGTGGTTCAACTGTCTTTGTTGATGGGGAAATTCACGCAGACAGGTTCACTCATATAACGTATGACAGTGTTATAACTTACATCCCAGCCTAATTCCAACTCAATCTTTACAAAATAGACAGTTACATGTCTTCCATAGCTTCTTTCTAAGTCTTCCCACAGCCAATGTAGTAAAAATTATAGTTGATATCTCTTAAATGGCCTGTACTATACTGTAAAGCTTAAAAGAAAAGATTCTTTTCCACTAATCTTTTCTGACTTGCAGAGTTTGAGACTGACTGCCATGACTACCATGCCAGAACATAGGAATTTGAGGTTCCTATTGGAACTCTGTATTTGGCAGAGCTCCAATTCCTTTTTTTTTTTTTTTTAATTTTTGTTTTGGTTTACAGGCTGCCCAAGGTCTGAAGTATGACAGTACCTCTCTCATTGATTTGCCTCAAATACTAATGAGTTACATGTCTCAGTGCAGATGATTCTGGTGATAAACATTTTTGTTGCTCTGTGACACAAAATAACACAATTTAGGCCAAAACTTATGTGTGACTGAACAGGACCTGTTCTCCATTGAGAAAGCACATGAACAAGGTTCCTAGGAGGATGAATGTATCTCAGTGTGGAAAGAAGAAACAACCCTGGAACTGAACTCCGTGCTCAGCCTGCTGCCTGTGCTAATGAGGTCAAAAAGTGTAAGTTGCGGTTTTGGGGTACTATGTGAAATTTACAAGGCCAAAATGTGTGTTATTACCAAAGTTGAAAACCACATAAACCTTAAACTTTGTAATTTGCCTTATTTGTAATTTGCCTTATTCAAACCTATCTGGATGCACTTGCCACCAGTTCAGAATTTTGCCTAACAAACAAACCTCTCTACTAACTTCACCTACCCCATCAAAACAGAAAAGCATTTTAGTTTTGGCAACATGCAACCAAGCATGGAGAATTAAGAGCTTGCCACCCTGGGATCGTGTCTCATTGTTGTCCAGTTTCCCAGAAACACAAAAGAATGTAGATTGTTGTAAACTCAAAATAATCTAGACTCTGACACTTGGAGGCTGGCTTCTAGTACACAATACTGAACTTATATGAACTCCTTGGAGTGCAGCATGCTTGATTGCACAGCGCAAATAAATGTTCATGCAAGGCTAAAATATAGCCATCTTTAATAGAAATGTTCCAAATATAATAGAGCACCAGTGAAACTGAAGCCTGCCTAAGCTTGGGCTATTGTAGTTACTTTCCTTTATTCTCCAAAGTTGCTGACAAGTCATTCTTTCAACCATAGAACTGGGACCTGTGTTAATATAAGGCTCTGCAAGTTAGAGTTTTTGAGGAAGGACAGTTCTTGTCTCTGCTGGCGGTCAGTTGTCAATACCATGATCATCAAGGTTGCACGAATGCCTATTTTAGGATAGTCAAAAAAGCCAATCTCAGGTAACTCCAGAACTAGATGCCAAAGTCTTGATGGTTATTCTTCCACAGCTGGAATTACATGATCTTTAAGGTCCCTTCCAACACAAACCATTCTATGATTCTATGATCCCCTGTTGCATATTGGGGAAAAAACCAGCAGATATTTTTGCATTTGATGCTTGTAAGCTTCATATTACAGAAGAGCTAGGAGTCACTGTCAGCAGGACTGACTAGCTGGGAATAATACCACAATTAAAAGCACTGAAGCCTGCCTTTAATTTTGCAGTAGGTGAAACATTAATTGTAAAATCTGGGACAAGTGGCAGATTTTAGAATTTAAACATACCTTATAGCAACCTGCCCACCAAGTGCTATGATAAGACATGGGTAGCAGCTAGCTGTCTCAGCCACTAGTCCAACTGTACTTCTGGAGGTGGTTGTTTTCCTCACTACAACTCCATGTTGCTTGGGTTTTGCAAATCCTCTTTGTCCTCCTCCCCAGCACTAAGATCAAATGTGATTTAAAATATTTTGCTAATAAGCTATCAGACATATGGTCTAAAGGGTGATCAGCATTCCTTGACTTAGTGCCCAAGACAAAGCACACATTAGAAGGCAGTCCTCTTCTTCCAGATTCCAACTCATTTCCAGATTTGACACCACCATTTTTACCTGTGATGAACATAATTTCCCTCCAAGGAGAGTAACAGCTCTTCATCCAAATCCTCTAACATAACTACATGAAATAATAATATTTAGTGTTCACTTTTTACAGGGGAAGAACAATGCAAAAACAATCTTAGGCATGCCTAGTATTATTTTTGGTCTTTAGTATAAGACATGATTACATGTGGGTGTGTTATGACTCTTTTTCTCAATGGTACAAGTTCAGCACTTCATTTTACTATGTGCTAATTTTGTGTTTCTAAAGCCTTTGTACACAAAGAATGTTTAATTAAACTTAAATCACAAGTTCCAGCTTGATTCATACGGAAAAGAAAGGCAGTATATTAGTTCATGATTGGAGAAGTGAATTCAATTTAAGGGCTATGAAACTTACTTCAGATTCTCTCACCAATATTTACTTTCCTTTTATCAACAGCCATTAGGGCTACAACACTGCAAAAATTCATCAGGAGAAAGGAAATAGATGGGGAAAAAAGTAAATCTTACTACTCACAACGTAACATATACAAAGCTTATAAAAAGCAGCCTAACGATCCGTGAGCTTGATCTCTAGCCAATTTTAACTTTATTCCTGAGAATGGGATTGTCACCTAGGATTTTGGTTTGGTTCAAAACCAAAATTTGGATATAAATTTCCACTCAGTTCAAGAATGCTTGGATCCACACTTAATCTGGAAGTATAGTGTCAATGAAGGGTATGTTAATTTAAGAGAGCTTAAAGAAAAATACTGTAGAAAAAATCTAGGATACTCTGGGTAAAAAATTCATAGCACTGTGAGAAGAAAGAGGTGGTGGAAAGCATGCTTGCTTAAGTAATGCTTAGAGCAGTAATCTCAGGTACAATTGTAAGAATCAAACAAATAAATGATTAATTCACAGATTTTCTGCAACCCTACTACAGCAAAAAAGGTATCCAAAGGGAATATCAAGTCGCTGCTGGAAGTCTGGAAGGTGTTTTTTAGGGCTGTTTATATTGGACTGTGCAGTGATGAAAGCTATTTTTGTGTCAGCATTGTGTCAAAGCCATTAGGAGAAACTATCAAGCTAAACCCAGAATAAGAAATCTTGCATAGTTTGGGAAAAAAAAAAAAAAAAAGTGGTTAAGACAGAATCTACTGCCCTGGGAATTCTACTACTACGTAACTTAACACATCAAGTAACCTTTCACAAAATGAAGGCAAATAGTTTTGGTGAGAAGAAAAACATTTTACACTCTCAAAGAGTGCATAATTCACCTCTTTGCTCACTCTACTTCGAAGTAAAAGGTGAAATTCTGAAAATCCAGATCTCTTTCTACATTAAGTATAGGTTTAACAGAAAATAGGACGATGATCATAGCTCTCCTTGGCAAGACAAGAAACTTCCCTCAGCTGCATTGCTTGTTCCTTGCTAGCTCTGGTCTTACTCAAGAAGTGAACAAATATTGCTCCCTGACTTCATTTCTGTCTTCTTTGTTGCCTTGCCTGACAGGAATAATGAGATATATGACCGAGAAAAGGAAAAAGACAGAATCTGCTGCATCTATGGCTAGCTGTTGCAAAGCACCTTAGGAACCAGTGGTGCTGTGATCATGAATACTAATGAAGTCTGATTTCCTACAGGTGTGCTCCTGGTCTTCTCAGCTCTGAGTATTTCTGAGGATGGGGTTCCTAATGTCTTATAAGGAGACTAAAAAAAAAAATGTAAGAGGTATCCAAGTAGAAACTTTTGAGTGACTCTTTTTTATGAAGCTTGCAGTAATTATTGCAGATTTTCTTATCTCTGGTAAACTTGGTTGAAGTCTGTCAAAGAATCAGAGGGACAGTATAATCACCTATGGGTTATTCTCTCAGTGAACTAATCAGGACATTCAGCAGGTGGGAAATTAAAGTACAAATTGTCACTGTAGAGTGAATACTCATGGTAGACCTGAGCTGATAGAATGACAGAAGACACAGGATGATCCCTTGTGACTTGTCATGTCAGCCATCATTTGGTTTCATCTGCATACCTTTATCTAATGTTGTTAACTACTGAAAGACTGCCGAAGACTAGACAAATAAAAAGAAAGGCCTCTCTCCCCCAAGCCCTTTGAAACACAAGATATTTTCATAAAATAAGCTAAACCCTCAAATTATCTAGTATCACTAGATATTAGAAAGAGTTGAAAACTATTTGGCCTTTTAAAAGCATACTTACCGTCTACCCAGTGTTACACAGTATTAAATAACAGATCATGGTTGGTATTCTGTAACACCATTCTAAACCAAGAAAATCTTTTCCACTGATTCAGTTTTGCCATAATTGACATTTTATGCTCTTTCTTCGATACCGAGTAGTCTGAATGGAAATATATCTCATCTTGCTGTTAGAAATACTGTCTTTTCCTTTGTGGGTGAGTGAACGCAGAAGAGCAGATCTTGGCATGAGTGTGTATATAATATAACAGCAGCAAATGCTGATCCTCAGCTTAACATCACGGTTCAAAATAAAGTGAAATAATAGTTTACAATTCCATTTTTTTTCAGTCTAGATTTTTATTCCAGGGTAAATTTCAAGCTAATATGAATTCCAGTTATCATTTCTTGGCCAAAATAATTAATGGCATTATTCACAGATTCTCATGCTGTGGCATATATGTATGACAGAGACAAGAACTGTTTGTTTGGAAATAATTCTATTTGCAAGGTAATTTGCAACCTGAACCTAAAGCAGTATGGTTTTGCATTTTCCAATCTCTCAACCTAATGGACTGTTATCTGAAAGACTGAAGCTCCACACACCGTTATTTCTATTGCACTAGTTTAGTCACTCCATACTGTTGATCTGCAGTAACCTCTGGAAAGGAACACATTTTTCTCCATCACTTACTGTAAAGCAGCAAACTTCTAATATCCAAGAATAATATTTTAAAAAGTAGTCCATCTGAGGCCTTGTTACAAGCTCAAGGAAACTCCGCTGTGACATGACACCAATAGGTCCCCACCCTACACAGAAATACTGGTTCCCTTCAAAAACTAGCATTACAAACTAAGGTACAGAGCCATGGTATTTTCTGGCAGAGTGGTGCAGCTACACCCAAAGAAAGCCTGTTAATGACTGTAAGGATATGGTTGTGCTCGTGAGTAAGTAAGCAGACACTCAAGACAGCTCTAGACAAAGTGGAGCATGCGGAGGAGGTGAAGACGTATCCATGTTAAGGAAGAAAGGCAGAGGCTGAAAATATTCATCCTCAAAATCTTCACTAGAAGTATTCATAATGAACAACTGTCCTGCAACTATACTAATGCTTAAAGATACAGTTCAAAGAACAACAAGGACAGTAGGAACATTGCCATCACCTTAAGAAGGAAGGAAACATATTTAGATAATATAGGAATCAGTTTGAATTTTCCCTGAGGCTTAAGTCCCATCATTATTTTCTGCCTAAAAATGTTTGAAGTTTTTCATCTTTTCCAATTCCCTTTTGGCAAACACCTCATTATGTTCTATGCTGCTAGCTCCAACCAAAATTTACTACTTAAATGTAAAGACTGTTCTCATGGTATTTTCTCCTAGGCCAAAAATCACATTTTACTGGAAATCTTGCAAAACCCCAAATCTTGCAAGATTTCTAGCCTGATTATACTTGGATAAAGAAAACAGACCAACTTCTGATGATTTAGGCTTGTACAGTTTGGCAGTCCAGGTGTACCTACAACTATACAACCTTACGTTTGTTATTTTGGTATTTTTCACACTCAGCTGCAACTGTGGCTGCAGAAATTTTGTGTTCTCTACCATATCATTATCAAAAAGTCATGGTTATGAGCAGAGCTTCCATGCTTAGGTGCAGCTATCACAGTTACGCCGTGTTAATTTGTGCATGCTCGATTTGCGGTCAGGTACCTCTATGAAAAAAGAGTTAGCTCTAGATTGCAAGAAATCACATAATTATTTTCTTTAACTAATCTTCAATATCTCCATAGAAGAATCAATTTTTAGCTAGTTGGCTGTCCTTTGAAGGGTTGCTAGAAGTATATATGCTTATAGGACACAAAGAAGCAGAACAAGGCTATGCTACTTTTTTTTTCCAAGTAAAAGCTCCCATCCTAACAGATGGGAGCTACTCTGAAAATGCACAGGAAATTTTCTTCTTGTAGCATGGATTGAAACAATGCAGAAGTCTTTGATAAAGACTAGTAAGGGTCAACCTGAGACTGCTCCTCTTCCTGAGCCGTTCCACAGTTCAGAGAAAAAGTTCCCTTGACCACATCATTAGTAGATAGAGCTGGTACTAATCATCTACAGGAGAGCCAGGCAAGTTGAATCAAACTTTCTAAATATTCACTGACTGTGAGGTTTTTATTGTGCATTTGCTGTAAAGTGCAGTCATAACACCCAAATATGAAATCTTTCGTTGGCAGTAACTACTTGCATTTGACCTTTCGGAAAATATCAAACTACACACCTGGCTTCTGAAACTCTGAAAACAGCAGAAATCCTTGAATTATTAATGTCTCTTTCTCACTCTTGCCTGGAAACTGAATAGAAATAATTTCTTCTGTTAAGAAGTCATACCTGAGGATTTTAATGCTGAGTTTCAAGACACAGGATAAAAATGGAAGGAAGCATCCAAACTGCACATGCCAAACACTCCAGCTACTTGGTTAGTCCAGTGACAGTTGGAAGTGTCAAATATGGGTTGAAGAGAGACAGCTTGATCTACCATGATTTTGTCTGTGTAAGGGTGACATATACAACCTCTAGAATATTACTATTGCATGTGCATAAACTTACTGGGAAAATCCCATAGTCAGAAATAAGTAACTAAGAACGAAAGACTTAGAAAAAATCTTCGAAGGAGGAATTTGTTTATAAAGGAACACAATGAAGTCCTTTTAGAACATAGATAATTTCCTATTAAGCAAAAAAAGACTTAGAGCTGTGAGGCTTGCTTGCACGTTTTACTGTTACTTTACATTGCTGAGGGGCTGTTTCATATCATCCCTGAGTTGTTTAATTTCAAGACCTAATACAAGAGTGTCAGCGATCAATGAGAGTGGGGGCTTATCCATGAGGGAGGAGAAGCTGGGGTCCTCCTCAGTGCTCTTACTGGTGGGTGTTGTCTGGCAGGGTCTGAACACATCAGACTGGTATCAGGGTCCACCAGCAGCTCCAGGCACAGCAACTGATGAACCAGTCAAGGTCCAGTCTGGAGCAGAAAGGGGTGAAGATAGGGACAAGGCTGGAGACAAGGCTGCATCGTGGGTCTGAGGTCCATCCATGAGGCACGGCTGGAGACCAGCACTCCTCTGTGTAGCTCCAACCAGGTCTGGGTGCCCCAGGCTGGGCTGAAATGGGGCCATGGACATGATGGGGGTGGACACCGGGGTGGGTGGCCAGGCACAGTTGGGACTGATAGTGCCCTTGCGGCAATGGCACTGAACTGATTCTGCCTAAGGATATCCTTCATAAGACTGAGTGTTTCAGAGCAGTAACCAAAGAGCAAAATATTTTCATCCCTTTCATTAAAGGCTTTGGAACCCATTCATGTTTCTATACATCAATGTTCATTAATGAATATATACTAAGAGCCTGGCTTTCCTGGTGTGACCTTAAAACTGTTCATTTCTGAGCTATATCTATCCAAACATTTTCAACATTTACCACTGCAAGTTTCATCCAAACAATCAGTTTAGAGGTGTTGGTTATTCCTTGTTCAGCCCAATTACCCAAGGGAATTAAAGGTGAAAACAGAATCTACTAGGATTTATTCAACACAAAATGATCCTGAAAAATAGGTGATTTTTTTTTCTTCCCCTTGCCAGAGCTATGCTAAGTACTCAAAACATTAAATTTATGACCTGCTTGAACTCCCCAGGTTCCACGAATAATCAACAAATGAACAAATTCCATCTCAAACCCAGCTTACTTTTATGATAAAGTAACAAGAGGTATACTGCTTGTCTAAACTTCTCCTATGATTCTCTTTCCACACCAGCATGACTGAGAGAATCTTTCCCTCATTTGTCTCCATTCATACCTATGAAACTCATATTATTCTCTTGGGGGAACAGTATGGCTGTATCGCACATTCCCAACATGTTAATGAAGGTACCAGACGTTGCAGGATGATCTCACAGTTGTAATAGCGTGATGTTTTGAACTCAACTTTTTTTATTTTGAACTCAATTTCAACATGACCTTTTCAGTCCACATAAGCAGGTCCATCAGCCTTTAGCTCCACACAGGTGCTGTGCATAGCACTCCGGTGTGTAACAACACATCTCTCGAGGATGTATGAATGGAGACAGCTCTGCTTCCCCTGAGGCTCTGTAAGGAGTCATCCTGTTAACCAGAAGCCATTGTACTTTGCTACCTTTGAACTCTAGTTGTTTGGCAATTTTTCTCATAATAATTATATCCTCAGAAACCTTGGGAATCCCCAGCTCATGCATTTTCTCAGACTAAACAGTTATCCATTCTTTTATCTCCATTATTGCATTTATTGCCAATAGCATTTTTCACAGTCTGTATTAAGACAAACTAAGTCCCACCTCAGTCCCAGTTACTTTGATGTCAGCGAAGCCTGCTTCTTTTCCCTAAAGCCAGCTTTATTTGTCATGAAAAACGACAAACATTCCTTGTTTTGTGGAAAATGGATAAACTAGTACAAAAGAACTAAAATTGCTGGGTTTGGCAAGGTAAGGATTACCTGGGATAACCTAGGCTGTAGGGGCTGTTGTGGGCCTCCTGCTCCTTGCACTGTGCCCTTGCATACTGTGGAACAGCCCATATAAGGGACTACAGAAGGGCTACAGAACAATCCTGGGGGCTTCTTTGAAGTCACTGAATTATCAGGGAAAGGGTGGGGATCTCTCCTGACTTGGAAGCAGCAAACCACACAGGGAATTCACTCCCAAAAAGTGATACATTTGTCAATCTCACTATATTCATCTTTGTGAATCCAGAATCTGTTTTGTTATAGCCGTAACGCAGAGTCTTAACTCCTGGAAGAACGGAAACATCTGTAACAATGATGTTATTTGTTATGCAATAAGTGATGCTGTGCTCTGGGGGTTTTCTCTGCTTTATTACTTTATTTCATTATTTCATTCTCTAGGAAAATATTCATCTCCTCTCTTTGTGGATGAGCACTGATGAAAACAGGTGTTTAGTATTCCACTCAGCTTCCATTACAGTGGCTACTAACTCCTTTCATGTTACTACGGTCAGACCAAAATATAAGTACGTAAAAGCAGAGTTAGAAAAAGTAATCCAGAGCCATCTATAACTGATTTTAACATCTGTTCTGTTCTGCATGCTGACTGTTCAGGTATGTTGTCAGATTCACTAACAGTTTAATCACTCGGTATTTTAAAGAAATTCCTCTCATATAATGATGTAGCACTATAAACAAAACAAAACAAAACAAAACAAAACATAACAAAACAAAACAAAACAGAGGAGCCCAAATTAAATTAAATGTTCTTTGCTTACACTTCGGAGAAAAAAGAGGACATATCTTGTCACCCTGTGCTGCCTGGGAGTACAAGGAATCAGACCTTGTTTTCCAGAGGTTTCTGCTGGCACTCAGTCACCAGCTCTCAGCCAGCACCTTGGGAACGCAGGCTAGACAGCTTGGGTAGTTGGTCAGACCTGAATGTGAACACAGCCTTACTGATCAAAGAACAACAGAAAACCAGCAACACCCAGATCCCCAGTCAGCAAGACTGCTGTCCCTGGGCACTTCAGTAAAGGCCTGTGCTGAGCTCTCCTAAGCTTTTGAGCGACTGTCCCTCTTGCTAAGCTGTATGTTATACACTGCTCTTCACGCATGCTCAGTAGTGATCCTTCAACATTTCACTTCTTGCAGCTGCAGGATGCAGTAAATTCTTGATGGTGCTAATCCCAAACTTTGGGATTTAGGAATGGAAGAAGAAAATCCTCTGTGAAGGTGCCATATGAGCTGTGACAGAACCATCTGTGCTCAGTTATGCCAAGCAGGGCAAATTACTGCTTTGGATCTCCCTCCATGCTTTTATAAACTGCAGGTTTTAACCCTAGTTGGGCACAGCAGACAGGTCACTTGTCCCCTGTTTCAAACATGAATATCTGTGTGCCCAGTTTTAAAACTCAGCAGTCATGGCTCAAACGTTGCTTCAAATTGGGTCTGGCCCAGCCAGCCAAGCCCACTTGTACAGTAGCAGCTGTCAGCAGACACCCCTCTCAATACACTAGCAGGGACTTCTGCCCATCCCAAAGACTTAGTCAGTGACTGCTCATTTCCTGTAAGAGGTATCAAGGAGGCTTCAGTCACAGGCGTTACATCAAACTATTACTTCTCAAAGTAAACAATGAATACACCTACCGTGGTCAATTTGATGGAATTTTAATTAGTTTCTGGAATTCTTACATACTGACAATCATGAACTTAAAAAAAATGACAAGATGAATTCTAATTATTATGTTCCCAGTAAAAAGCCACTATAAAAAAGGTTGTATCACCTTGGTGCAACATACTGGAGTAGAATGAAAACAAGAAATCAAATGTTCCTCTATTTTGTTCTTTATATTCAAAAAGATTGATTTTGGCCTTACGCTTTGGGGATATAATTATGGTCCTATTAAGAATATTTGTCAAGAAATGTTTCCCTATACAAGTAATCTAAGAAAATGCTATATACTGTGCCTTCTTTTTCACATATGTGAAGATTTAAAGTCCTTTAAGAAGTTAGAGGAAGAAGGGATCTGTCACTGCTGCAGTGCAGGAGCGTTTGCAATGGGAGCTCCAAGAGCCAGGAACGGAATGCTCACTGTGCTGGAAAGAAAAACTTAGCTGTGTCACCAGATGTCGATTTCCACTTTTTGCCACTCATAAAATGAGCATGGTGCTTGCTAGTTTAGATAAAAAGCCTGAGCTTTACAAATCCGAATTTCCTTAACAATATTTTTATTACCTTACATGGATATTTGATGGTAAGCTCACTGCTCACTGTATCAACTTTAAAAAATAAAAATACACCATATGCGGTATTAAGTTTATTATTAAAGAAGTGTAAATATTAGTAGCTGGTTATGACTGTTTGCTGACATGTGGCTATTGTGTTTCCTTCCGAAAAATAAAGGAAGCTGTCCTCAGGAAGGGTAATGATGCAGCATCCTGTTGACTCCAAACTAATATACAAAGTATTATAGATGAAGAGATCTAAGAGGAAAGAATGGAGAACTATAAGCCTTATGGACAAAGGTTTGCCTTTTTGTTATAACTATATGCTTTTTAAAATAAATCAGAAGTGTATAAAAAGATGACACATGTTATGAGGGGCAAGGACAGGGCTTCTGCAAACCAAGGTTATGTTCGCTTCTGTGTATCATTAGTTATTAATCCCAACTAGGGACAAAGATAGTAAGAAAAGAAAAAAATATAAACACTAATGCCCCACATGTCTTTAAACTTCACTCACATGTTAAAGCTTTTATCAAAAGGGAAATGGTTTGTGTAATTTCTTCAGTGCTTTCTAATACTGAGAACTTGCTGTCAGCTGTCTCTCTCTGCTCATTCAGTTTTAATGAAATAATCCAGAGAAAAAAATGAAATACCTACCAGTAATCCAAAGGATCAAGACACATGCTAAAAAGGACCAAAACATATGTATAGAAGATTCTTTAATCCTTCTCAAGGGCTTATAAACTTCAGATTTTCCTGCTTAAGACAGTGCATGCAAGCTCTCTGCAACCGAAGTTTTCTATCAATTTCTCATTCAAAGACTGGTAATAGGTACTTATTCTCAGAGGCTCCAAACCTGGATGCAATCATTGCATTGCCGTGTGGAAGCCAGTAGTGAAATGCAACTGCGCTTGGAGCTGAGGAGCAGGAAGTAAGCTAGGGGTTTGGGTTAGGTTATCTAACCTGTTCTCAAAACTTATGAGTACCCTGCCTTTAATTTCTGAAGTGAAAAACAACTGACAGCCTCTCCATCTTTAGAAAGTCAGTCTTCAAAGCCTCTGCCAAGGGATTGCTAATAACATTTGGTTAGCCTAAAAAACCCCCCATCTTCTGCCTTAAAATATGGGTCTGTGATTTCAGACTGCACAGCCTTGTCCTACTCACATGTGGCAGTTTGCATCAAACAGTTTGCAGCATTTCTGCGTTTACGGATGATTAGAAATGTCCCTATTCCTAGTCGCAATCATGTGCTTCTGTAACATGTTTTCTTCCAGCAGAAGCTGCTACTTACTAACGCATGAGAATGTCCTTGGGAAGAGAAGCTCTTGCTGCTCCTCGGCATGGGACAACTCCTAATCTTTCACCACGTACAAGTTGGCAATGCTTTCTCCTGCCAGCACAGGCAGCTTTTGCCATCCAGCGCAGAAACTCTTCAAGGCCTGAGAATAATGATTTCCCCCAACTACACGCACACTAAGTTTTAGTGCAAAGTGCAAACTTTACAGTTTGCTATAACCCCTGGAAAAACAGGCTGTGCTGTTTACACAATCAATTCAGCATTGTGTTTGTACAGAGCAAAGAACGAGTACTGTTTGAAAAGGGCTGCTCTCTCTTGGCAGCAACAGTGCATGTCAGACACCAGCCAGAAAGAGAGATCTTAATTCCCTGCTCTTAGCACTGAGAAATGAAGGTGAGTCCAGGAGGCAAAAGCTAGATGGGAAGCCAGGGCAATGCAGCAGGCAGAGGAGAGCAGCTGCATGGCAGAGCCCGCAGGAGGAAAGCTGGCTGTCTTGGAGCACCAGGCTTTTTTCCAGTTGTTTTCTTTTTTCCACTGATTAGGTCCCCACAGAGCAGACAGGTAGATCTGGGCTCACTTCCACAGTCTTCCTTTTTGAAAGAAAAATCTCACGAATCTTCCTGGTCTGCAATAGTAGATGGCTGTGGGACGCAGACCAGGGTGCAGGCTTGTTGGAGGTACACAGCATATTTGGCACTGCCTTCTTCTCCTGCCAAGTTTCTGTAAATCCACTATACCATGGGAACTGCCCACATGTAGTCTTCGATTCTGCAGTGCAAACAAAGCACTCTTTGTTCATGTGGAGAAGGAAAGTGAGGTCATATGAGCCACTGGCTGAGAATGATCATATGGTCCAATGCCTGTAGCAGCTCCCATCTCATACATCTGCTCCTCTGCACCCTGTATAAGGACCTCAGGAGGCAGGCTTCCCAGTGAGAGACACTCCACATCTGCGGTAACATGTACAGTTTTCAGATTTGAAGTTAGAAGGAATGAGCACTAAGTCTTCATTGAGGAAGAGGAGAAATATGAGAGGGGATCCACAAATTGATGGGGTTCTCAGATGCATGTATTTATCCCAATTTATACATTCAGAGTCAAAGACAACAGATGATGCCAAGTTTGGATTCTGAACTCCCAACACGTGCAATATTTCAGCTACTCAGACTCATTTTTCATTTGAATTCCTCTATTTTATGTCATTTCCTGAAAATGACAGCTTTGGTAAAGTTAGGGAGCCAATATTATTTTAGCTGTTCTTTTCAGCCTATCAGGAAGGTTACGTTAAATTAAAATACAGTGACCTAAATTAAGATTGAGCTTTACCTAACCAGCTCAAAGCATTTCTCACCAATATGCTGAAGAAGCAGTTAATTCTATCATTTGCATCTAAGGACAGAGCTAAAATCTCATCCATATATCATACAGTTCCCAAAATGCATCTTCTTATTGTTTCTGATAGTGTTGCCATGTGAATGCAGACACATACCAAAAAGGGCATGAATTCAAGAGACTATGCTGTCAGAACAAGAAAGGCTGAACAGACAAAGCTAAACCAAATGCAGTTGTATTTCTAAAAATAAATTATGGTAGTATTTCCCTTTCAAATAAGGAAGAGAAAGCTCTATAGTACAGCAACAGGTGTTTTGATCTCTTGGCATTATAGTCATGTTCAATAGCAAAGAATTGGGATAAAATAATACCTAGCATTTGATTTTTTAATTTTTCTGTCAAGAATCCAGATGTGCTCTACAAATATTAACAAAGCAACCTTCACAATACCCGAGAGACACAGAAGTACCTTTACCGGGAGAACTTTAATACAAACAAGTTTAACTGGATGCCCAACCACAGAAACATTAAGATAGCTTTATAGCTAACACAGATATCCCATATAGCATAATTTATACACCAAGAATGCACCCTCTGCATTTCTTAGTTCACTGTAACCAAGTGCTTTCAGAACAGATTCCTTCTGTCTTCTGTGACAGTAAAAAGGCACTATATAGTACAGAACACTCTCTTGGGCAATTTTTTCAAGGTTATTAAACAACAATTTCTCATTATTAGATTTGCTGTTTGGGGTGCTAGAATATGACGTAAGTTTGATGTATGTTTTCCTACAGATCAAAGTGCTGTAGTATGTAATATATCATGCAAAACTAAACATGTCCCACCTATCTCTGAAAAATCCATGAAAAAATAAGCCCTTGCCCTTTGTGAATTTGGCATGACTGTGTAGTAGTGTGCATGCATCGCTAGCTGAACTTGAGAGACCTGGAGGTTGTGGGAAAAAATGTGTTTGGCCAAACACTGGAGCTGTGGAACACCGTACTGTGTTCATAATGTGCAATACAGCACAGTGGTAGCATCTGGAGTGTGGATTTCTGAAGCTTTGCATAAGAGTATTAGCTTTTTTGAGAATTAACACTCAGAACATGATTTTTATGGCTTTGCCAGGGGAAGTATTAGCAAGCAAATGTAAGAACAGCCATCCCAGTTGAGATCAAAGCACTGCTTAACAGGGATCTAAGTTGAAAACTCAATCTTAGAGGGACAGGCATGGCTATGCTGTCTAATTCAAGGCACTGTAGTGGCAAAGGAGAAATCCTACTGTGCTTTGTATTGGGTGCCTGAGGCTGTCTTTCCTCTGACTGTAAACCCGTTGCTGAGGTTCGGGCTGCACTTGTGTTTTTTGACACCTGCCCTTTTCTTATGCCCACCAAGTCCCTAGATATCCTCTTCCATGCCCTCCTAGTCCCGACTGAGCTGACCATTCACAACAGTGGATAAAAGCACGAGGGAGGAAAAAGCATGACAAGGGGAGACCTCACCAACTGTGGATCCTATTTCTCTTCCCTTGTCCTGCCATGTCTCCAAGTAGAGCACCCTGGCAGCATCCACTGGTTCCTGAGACATTTTCATGGAGCAATGGACACTGTTGGAGGTCTCAGCTAAGCAGCTCCTCTGGCTATTTTGCACTTTCAATTCTTTAATCCTTTATCCCATTCTTTTTCCATTTATTTCCTGTGAGCTCACTTGTGTTTTTTCCTGAGCATGCAGTCTCTACTTCTCTCTTTTGGCATTTCTCTACCCTCTTTTCATTCTGGGGGACTTCTTCCTCTGCTTAAGGGAAAGCCAGTAGCCCACAGCAGATGTAGGAAGGATACAAGAGTGAGGCCATTACGGAATGACGTCTTCTAAATGTTCTCCTAGCCTCCAGCATTTTGTGGCTCAGAGACTCACTGAGCAGGAAGAAATATCTTTTTATTTAATGGAGTTTGACAGATTCAGTTTTCATTTGCTTGTCCAAAGAGGTGCTTTATCAGCATTAGTTAAACTGTGACCACAACAAAGTAAGGGTTCTTGCACACATGCAGTGTATGAGTGTGTAGCATCTAGTTCTCTTTGGCAATAACTCCTTAGCTGCTCTCAGATCCTTCAGGAAGATTTTAAACTTTTAAACCACGCTTTAGAAAACCACCAATATTGAAGAATTTTTTTTTTTAATTCTGACATTTTTCACTGTAGTTTAGAAGATGAATATGCATGGTCTTGTTTTACAGTCAGGAGCTTAAGTTACCAGTGATAACAGTAATGGTTAGATCTCTGGCTGGCCAGCTGATATATTTAGATTGCCTGGTAATCTTTTTACATTTGGCAGTTCGTCCCTGGCCATATTAATTCCCAGAATAATGGCAGATATTCAGTGTTCCAGAATATAAGAGGAGTACAACCTTGATGAGATTAAAGCTTCCATTCCCCACTGTAAATCCTACTGAAAGATAAGACTTAGTTATGTATTAGTTACACACCACAGTTTATGTAGTCCTGTCCCATCGGTCAGCAACTGCTCCCACAGCACTGAAGTAACTTGCCATTCATTTTTTACAGCAGTATTCAAATTGTAACCATGCTTTGTGGGTTTGCACTGATGAGTCTGAGATAATATAAAATGTCATTTTATGTTGCAGTATTTCTAGTTTGTCAGTGCCAACAACTAATATTCTAATTGAAATACTGAAGTATAGCGGAGGATCTCCAAGTGACTATGCTCTAAAATAAGTGTAGACACATAGTAATCTTTTCAGAACAGGGTGCCCAGAAAAGCTCTTGCTGCGTTTTCTCAGCATTCTTGCAAATATTCACTAAGCCAAATTCACAGGGTACTGAAGCATCTGAAATACCACCTGACTGGGGGTGGTGGAATCTCGTGCCCTCTGACAATCTGTCCTCAATGCTTTGTTATCTAGTATTATATTTATAACACAAGATGAAACATATCTGCTTTTGTCAGTCAATTACTGCTTTGTGGTGCCTTGCATCCCCCTTTGCCTCAGGGGCATCACAAGGATCACCATGTGCTCAAGTGTTAATGATTTTGTTTTTTCTCACAGTGAGAAAGTGAGATAAAATATGAGTTATCATCTCCAGCTGATACACCTTTTTAGAAAATACTGATCCTGGAGGAACAGACATATCTAATGTATCTGTAGTTATTGCTATAGATAAAGACAGACTCCCTTGAACCATGTATTTGCCTCTGAGAGTCTTTTATTCCCTTCCTATCAGCTATTTCTTCATTTACCCATCACAGTACCATGAATTAATGAAGGGCAATGCATAACACTTTGCATGGAAGTGTATTTTTTTTTCCTGAATAAAATCTGTAGAAGATCTCAGCAAGAAACCTATAAATATCTTCACTGGTTTTGGCTAGCATGCAGGTTTTTCCTAACATGTTGAAATTATCTCGATAAACTTCCTCAATGCTTTTGCTAAAAAGAACTCCAGGGGAGATTCAGGAAACTCAGTCAGTGAGTTGTCTGTTGCTGCAGAGCTATGTTTGTAGAACCAATAGAAGCATTAGTGCACATGTAGATAAATGACACACTCCAGAGGATGAACATGTTTTTTGGTAAAAGAAGTCACATCTCATAAATCTCTTGGAACGTTTTGAAAGTGCAGTCAGATACATGCTGGTTTTAGTCTTCCTGGATTTCCAGAAAGCTCTTAAGGAAATCAGGCAGCCTTTGCATAAAAGGGCCATAGATAATTTGTTAATATATGAGGGTAGGAGAAAAAGGTAAATTTTAGCTGTGGAGGAAGGGCATTGACAGCACGTTATGGTGAAATGTGATAAGGCTGATGTGATGAGATCTGCTGTGCAGCACAGTTATAAAAAAAATGGAACGGCACAAGCAGCAAGGTAAGAAAGTCTTCCAATTATGTTAGTTTATACAGGATGGGAAGAATGAATTGCATGTAGCACTTACTGATCTGAGTGACTGGAATTTTGAATGATGGATGAAATTCAGTGGTAGATAAATATTAAGTGGTATTCATGGAAATATGCACTCCAAATTTAAATATTAACTGATAGGTTCTGAACAAACTATTATAACTCAAAAATGAGAATTCAGTTATTATTGTGTGGCTACATCAGCTCAATATCAATCAGAAAGCAAGGCTAGTGTTGAGAGTTACTAGGAAAGGCTGTATCACTATGTCACCAAATACTTCCACAGCATAACTACAGTGAGATCATGGTGCACAGCTCTGCTCTGTCAACTCAGAAAGGACAAAACAAAACTAGAAGATGTCTAGTGAAAGCCAGCAAGGTATGGAACAGCTTCCCTGCTAAGGCCAGGACTCTTTAGTTTGGAAAAGAGATAACCGGAGAGAGATATGACTGAGTCCTACAACATTATGAGCAGCCTGGAGATGGTGAAGGCTGAATGGCTGTTTGACAGTTCTGCCAAGAGAAGAATTGATCTTCATGCCAAATTCAAAGTAGGAGGTTCCAAATAAAAGGAAAAGGAAGTAGCTCCTCATCCAATGTAAAGTTAAACTGTCCAAGAAATCTCTTGCCAGGGGGTGGTGTGGATACTGGTACAGTACATGAAGTTCAGAAAGCACCCATACTTTCATAGAAGAGTATCCATCAACGATTATCATATACAAAGCCTGAGACATCTGTATCTGGATGACAACAAACTGCAAAATGCAAAAGAATGGGAAAGTATTCTGGGCTCACATCGCAACATAGGTGCTCTGCCACACTCTTCCATAGGTACTAGCTGTTAGGCTGGTCATACCTTTGATATAGCTCTGCAGAGCTGTTACACCATTTTCTGTTCTGGCAACCGTGAAAATGGATGACCCCTTACAAATGTTTCTCTAAGGATATCACAAAGTTTTCCCTCTTATTCCTTTGCTTCAGTTTTATATCATAAAGCAGAGCAGACTACAAATCAATCAGGAAAATGCTGTTTTGTTTTTTAGAATAAAATAGATCATTTCAAAATTGTTAATCTCCACTTTCCTCAGTATATCTGAAATGTCAAAAGCTCTGTTGTTCTGCAAAAGCAGGGTCACTCATCAGCCACACGTTGGCTTTCTCCACTGTGCAATTCTGCACTGTTTGTGTATGCAGCACACAAACTATGCACAGCAGGTGTCGTGTTAAGCTCTTTTCTAATATGTTTGGATGAGCTGCTTCTAATTAGTTATCCTTGTAAACAGAGTGAGAAAACGTGGTAAATATGGTCATGCCGGCTGTCTACCTAATAGCCCAATTAAGCCATTTTTCTGTGGGGTCTGGCTGGAAGTTGCTGCCATGTGTGAAACAGAAACAGGTTATGTATGCTTTTTTATGGACAGTCCATCACAGGCTTCTGCAAAGAAGTATAATGATGGTTTAGGCACTAATGTGCAGACTGCTGTATATTTTGCATGTACAATTAATTTTTATTTGTTGCATAAAATATTTGGTATCACTCATTAATGTCAGAACTTCAGCTGGATGCATTGAATAGTAGTCTAAAGGTTACCCTAAAAGGTGAAGTTCTGAGCATTTCAAGTATCAAGGCCTCATGTAAAAGATTCAGCCAATATACTCTGGATCAATCTGAGAGCTCAAGAGTGAACACAGTTAATGAATACTGATTAAGTTGCCCAACACAGAATATTTTCCTTGACATGGAGTTTATTGTCCTTATTAAGTTTCTTGTAACACAATTCTCATGCACATCAGGCTGTTTCTCTCACGACCTGCCTGGCAAGCCCCTGCTCATGAGTAAGCTGACTCAGCATTATGAATGCTAGAAAATGGTCCTAATATTCCCATTTAAATGATAGCCCATTTAAAGCTCTTCAATCCATAATTTAGATAAATGCAGATAAAGAGAGAACAAATGTCCAATCTCCAGCTGATGTTAGCCTCAGTGTCACACATGAGATACTGTCAACTTGTGATCTGCTCTAGTGCTAGACCTGCAGTGACCGAGCTGCAGCCCAAGCTGAATTCGCACCTGCTTGAAACCTTGCTAAGCTCTGTTGGTGCCACAGAGAGCTGCAGTTTGTAACCCTGAGGGTTTGCACTGATGCAGTTGTGCCAGATGGTGGCTATGTATAGCATGGAGAAAGCTGACGTGGCATCTGGCTTGAGCTACTAAACCCCTAAATATGCTTTACTTTAAAATAAACATCTGATATGAATAACATGTAAATTGAGGGTCTTATCCAAACACAGTATCAAATGATGGTCTAATCCTATGGCTATTCTCAATTACTGAAAATTCAGGGTACGTCCTTGTCTGAGATGCTATACTGGAAAGCCTAGGATTCCTTTTGTAACCCCTGAGACTAGATAGCTCCAGGCAAAGGAGCTTTAAAATAGCAACTCTAAAATTGCCAAAAGCATACTATTGCTAGCTGGCTTTACTTGAGTCTATAAAAGCAGTGATGACCCAGCTTGTGGCTTGGCAGTATTTTAGGCAACATGGCAGACAATAGAGGAAACTCTGCCAATACTAATATCACATTTCTAAGAACTGCCCAAGCAATATTAGATCAAATTAATTATATAGGATAAATGAAAGTTTACCCAATAAGTACCATTTTCATGAAAGCAGCAATGAATTAAAAAGGGACTAGTAGAAGCTATGTTGAATTTTAAAGTTCATACTGCTAAATCCTTCCCCTCCATTCAACTGAAGTTGATGGGATCTCCCCAGAGTAAAACAAAATAGATGTGACGTGGTGAAGAAAGAAGAAGTCACATTCATTTGCACAAAACTTTCACTTCAGACTACGTGGTTGTGGGAATTCCTATTTTCTTCAGTCGGGCTCTCTTGGATGTCACCCAGAAGTGCCTACACGAATAAACTTCTTTGTTAAAAAAGACCTGCTGATATGTCCTATGTGTGGACCTTTATGCATGCTCCTCCCTCCCGGGACTCAAACACCAGGCTTTGGGCTGCACTGCTGAAATGCTTAGCTTTATTTGCTTTTTAGTTTTAAACTATTTGTGGAGAAGTATCTTGGTGTGGCATATTCTGCTTCAGAGGCTTAGTCATTGCACTCTGTGATGCAGTGGCTAAAGGTTTTAAGATTGTCCCTTAATAACTAGACAAAATTGAAGAATCACCTTTATGCTCGTAAACCTAAAGCAAAATTTTGTGCTACTAAATGGGGAAAAGACCAGATTAACACAATTGAAAGTCCCAATGCAAATGCCATTCAGAACTAGGGATTTAGGTTTGTGTATGTTCTGAAACGCATGAAGTCAGAGTTCATGCACTATGAACTCTGTTCCTGTTGGTTATGAATTCTCTTGTACAAATAGCTATGTAAGATAGATAAGACAGTGGAATATTCTGATTAAATTTTGAAACTTTGAGAAACCGAATTGCTCTCTAAAGACTCTTTCTTTGCAGGGGTTTAGTGTAATGCATGGACTTTTCATTATAAATCTGAGAAGATAAATTTTGTTTCCTTGTCTGCAGCTAATGGCTTCCTGCCAGTGCTCACGGTATTTCTAACATATTTAAAATACCAATTATCTGAAGTAATGGTGACCTTCTGTCCTTTAAAATTTTCAGCTTTGCACATAGGGAGTGAAGTTAAAAAGCAGATGGTGAAACTGGGTAACTGAATGACTGAATGCTGCTACTTCTACTTACGTGGCTATAGCTTGTCTAACTCTACTCACAGTGCTTTCTGCTAAACTGGGGAGAAGGTGGGGAGGGGAAGGTGGGGTGTCATCTTTTTTTATTTTCCTTGCATGGAATTCATCTGGAGTTTGTATTTTGCTTAAAGGAGAAACCTAGAGAGTTGAAATCAACATAGTCCATGTTTCCTTAAAACATACACAGTATACGGTGTGCTCCAGTTCCTGCTGGAAGTCTCTTACACTAACAAGCCATTTGAGTCAATCATTGTAATAGCTCAAGGGAAGTGCACAGCCTGCACAGTCCTTCCGTTTTCCTGTGGAGTCATTCGTCTTTTACAACTGAGCTTTTGGCACCCAGGACACTTCCAGACAAGCAAGCCTGTTTTCTAGGAAAACACTTACTCAGTCTAAGTTCTCCTTTCATTTGATGGCATTCAAAATGATGTACCTCCTTACTGTCAAGTTTACACTATTTTTGTGTTTACCAAATGGAACTACCCAAAGTAAAACAGCATGTGATTAAAGACGTAGATATGCATTCCTTCATATGTAAAATGGCTTTAGATACATTGCATCACTTACCTGGCTGAGCATTCCTGTGTTTCTCAGACTGGCATGAGAATAAGAGGACATGAGGAGCACTGGAGTAAGATGAACCCAATGCTAATGACCTTGTTAATGTGCTCAGTTCACTGTGGATCTCAGACACTGACAGTTCACTGAAATGAAAAACCTGCAGGCAACTGAGCAGTACCACTGAAAGCTCAAATCCCAGTCTGTAATCATTCATGCACAGACTGTACTGAAGACCACCTTGTATACTTCTCAGTCACATCTGTGTGCTATTTTTTTCTTCCTGGTGAATGAGATAGATAGCAACTATTTCAGCATTCTGTATTAGGAACAAAACTAAATTTGCCATGTAGGAAAAACTCGGGAAAGCAAGGAACGGGAACAATTTAAAGATAGCTACTTGAGCTTTTGGGGAATGCCATCTCCACATGAGGTGAGCTATCATCCTTCCCCTTACCATGTTCATATAGGAGATCCATTCATCAACTGTAACTACTTATGTATTGGGTCTATCAATACTCACTGTATAAGAAGGCACAGAAAAACCTCATAAAAAACTAAAGGGAGTGTTGTGGTTTCCACTAATATCCAAAAGGTCTTTCCTTCTTCAAAATACTTGCCATTGTCTATTTAAAAATCTAAGCTTAGTTCTAGTTAGAAAAGCTAGTAAGAAATACTAGTAAATATCTTAAGGCTCTACTCCCTGGAGAGAACATTTTAATTTTAATATCACATTTCAACAAGATTGAAAAGGAAATTGTTTGAAGCAAACTAAGCAATAAAGGGCAGGAGTTCTGCAGCATTCATTGCCTCCTTGTTCCCTCTTTGGGGTACCTGAGATTTTACATACTGATAAGTTGAGTGACTCTTATTTTATTATTTCAGGTGAAACTGATTTTCTGTTGAGCTTATTCTAGCTCAGTCTCATTCCAATGCTACAAACCCAAAGAAAAAGTAACAAAACCAGGGTCAAGATCAACATCAGAAAATGAGTCCTGACACTAAACAAAATGTATCGAATTACTCTTACTGCAATTTTGTTTGCAAGTACCATTACACTGAAGTTCACTTATATGTGACAGAGACAGCAATTAAGTTTTGTAGACTTCAATTCACCAACCAGGCTGAATTTACTGTTCTCATTCCTAGCCATGGCTTTCAGACTTCAAATCATGCATGTAGGTTTTGCTTTCCAAGTAAAAATTCCATTTTCAAAAGTATTAAAACAGGTCTGGAAACATCACCCTCCAAAGTAATATAATCTTACCTGTTATGGGTTTTTTCTTTCAGTTGTAGTATCTGGCTACTTAGTGTTCGTTGTTAATACACTGTGACTCTACTGATATTGAGGACGACCTATATGCCAAGGTAAGTTCATTTCAGAACAAGCCTCTTCATACTGTCAAATATGAAAATCAAATGTATTTTTCACTTACTGGTGTATTTGGATACTTTTTTTCCACTTTTCTTGCTTTTATCATAAAATGTCTTGTGTTTAAGTACAGCATTACAAGAAGAACTAAGAGAAAACAAATTGATATCCTACATACAGAGAGTTTATCACTTTATTAACTGTCCTGTGATTTTCTTGGGTTAAGGAAAAGTAGGTAAGATTAATACCATCTAATTGTTACATCACATACCACCATTATGACTCAGTAATATTTTGGACTGTACGAGACTAGCAAAACTTACTACACACTGTAGATAGCTTTGTGCTGTGTTTCATCAAAAGTTTTATTAGTTTTATTTGCAAATACACCTCTTTTACTGAAATAAATTTTTTTGTAAACCTCATTTTGAAGATGAAAGCATTGATCCTACACTATTCCTAAGAACTTAAATGCTTACTCTTCCTTGTTAGCCATCCAGCTGTGCAGGGACCAGCCTGTGTCCTTGTACCAGAGCTTCCTGCCCAGGAGCAGGACTCGGTGTTTGTCCTTGATGAATTTCAGTTGGTTTCTGCTGGCCTATTCCTCCAACCTGTCTAGGTCCCAATGGATGGCATCTCTGATCTTGATAGTATCAACAATTTTAGCCCAATTTGATGTCATTTACAAACTGGATGAAAGTATATTTAGGCCACTGATAAAGATGTTAAGCAGGACAGGTTGCAGGAAAAGCCCCACAGTGCTCCACTTCTTTCTGGCTTACAAACTATGACCCATTAATTCCTACCCTTATAAGCCTATTGAATAATGTTTCAGATGGATGATTATCCATCTATCCAAACCATAACATCCTAACTTGGGTACAAGAATATTGTTGTAAAACTGTTAAATGCCTTGCTGAAGTCAAGATAAATGACATGCAGTGCTCTGCCTTTGTCCAGAAACTGAAATCCTGACCACAGGAGGCAATCAGGTGGGTCAGGCACAATTTACTCTAGGCAAATCCATGCTTAATCATCTTCCCAGGGACCATTAAAGTGAGACCAATTCGCCCGTAGTTCTTTAGGTTGACTTTTTGGCCTTTTTTCTGAAGGTGCATATGCCTTTCTTTAGTCATCAAGCACCTCCTCTGGATCTCCAGGGGTTCAGCTCTAGACAGGCCTTGAGAGGGAGGCCTTGCCAGGTACTGTCCTTGCCCTGTCTTCCCTTCAGACACTTTGTTTGGATGAACAAAGTTCACTTGGAACAGAAAACTGCACATTGCTTTGGGTTTCCTTTCTTAACACAGTGGTAAACTTCCATCAAGCAGAGAGGAAACTGAAATTCTGCTGCTGTCAGCACAGGCAGCACTGATTGAGTGATGGCCTTTATGTGTGTGCCCACAGGCACTTATGGGTACAATTTTAGAGCCCTGCTGTAGAACCAAGGAAAAGAAAGGGAGATGAGTCTGGATTGGAGAGCTGCTACTTTACAGTGGGTGCCAAAATTTCCCATTCTAACCTTCTGCATCAAGCTGAAAAAACCTGAGAAACTTTCCACTGTGACCTCTACAGAAAAAAAAAAAAAAAAAAAAAAGAGAAAAAAAGCTCTAAATTTTACCTGGTTTTATTTATATTTGGTCAGAGCATATGGCAGTGTTTTTTTCACACTTGAATTATTCAAAAATGGCTCAACAGATTTTACTCAGACGTCCAACGTCATCACCTTTGGGCTGAGGTCGACTGTGGAAAATTGAAGCCAAAGGAATTTGAATTATGAGCAATAGGAAAAGGGATAGGGAGGCAGGAGAGCAGCTGGATTTCAAACTGTGTAATTCTAACTACATCACAAAAAGTCTCACAGCTTCAACTGCTTTCCTATTCTAATTCCAGATGACTGAACAGCAGGTATTTGTATAGGTAACTTGGCCAGGATTTTTCAAAGTTGCAAGGGGAAGCAACCTGCAAACATCAAAACATCAGACTGTTTTGCTTGTGTGTAACCAATCAGGGGAAGGGAAAATGAAATCTTTTGAGGTGGTTGACTTAATAAGCAGATGCAGAAAGTTTATATGACTCATGAGTTGGAGCAAACAGTATCATCTAGCTAACTGTACTTACCAAGATCTGCACAGAAAGGAGGGTTGAGGATGTTGCATGATATGGGTTAGCTCAGTGACAATCCATGGAGTAGTGACAGGGCTGATGCCATGCTGAACTGAAAATTTACCCTATGAAATACCAGATTGATAACTAAGGGGGAGGGAAAGCTGCCTTGACTGTGAGTGTTCCAGTGTAGGCTGAAGCGTGCTGCTTCACGAATGTTCTGGATTCTAGTGTGAAGAAAGAAAATGTCATGAACACAGGTAAATATGCATAGAGACAGCAAAGCAAGCACTAATATATCTCCATAAAAGCTGCAGCACACTGTTTCTGTGGTGGTGTCTCCACTCCTAGCAGGGAATACCTGGTGATATGTAAATTACCTCTGATAACTAAAATCAGCTACCTTCACCTTCTATTTCAGTAAATCTCAGACTTGCTGTTGCTTAAAAAAGCTTCTTGGCAGCTGTCTATATGAATTTGAAGGACAGCTAGGAAAGGTGAACTTGAGCATTTTCTGAAACAGTCCTGGCAGTCAGCCTGAGACAGTAGCTCAGCTAAGTGTGATGTGCTCAGTTGTGTGTTTGGGTCCCAGAAACAGACCAGGGTGGATTTTCCTATTGAACAGAACGTGAGTCTTACCACTTCTGTGGGACCCTTTGGGAAGTTCATCCTTTCTGCTAACAGAAACAAAAAACATCAGCACTCTTTGTGTATATACACAAATGAAAATGGTGTTATAAATAAAAGCACAAGAGCCTAAAGACTTCATCCAGTGAGACTGCTGTAAAAATGTACCATGTGCTAGCATTCAGCTAAATCCAGAGGGCTGCTTTTAGCAATGGGGTGGCAGGAACTTCAGTTTACCCAAGTACTGCATCCAGGGAAAGTTGTGAAAGCAGCACAAATGCCCAGGTCAGGAAAAAAGGGATGAAAAAAAGATGTAATTTCTGTCCAAGCTCTGTGAAGTACGACCTAGTGCAGCAGTTCAGTCTTGAAGGGTGCTCATTCAAAAAACATAGGTGGCTAATTTGGAATGTGATCCAGGGGAAATTCAAGTTTCCTGTAGACTAGACATTAAAACATATTTCTGAAGCATTGCAGTGAGTTTTAGTTAGTGAAATTTTATATAACTTTTCTATACAAATACACATTAATAAAATGCATATGCACATAAACATAACAAAATTCAAAGAATGTCTTCTCTTGCAACAAAATACAGTTTTCAAGCTCATCTGAAATTGAAACATCTATTTCCATTTTGAAAAGAGCTTTTTATAAAAAACCAAACCAAACCAAACCTAAAACCAAAACAGCAGCAGAAGAAAATAAAACTATTCAACTCTTTCCAGAGAAAACATTTTCAAATGTGAGGACAGGAATCAGTGTATATAAATGTCACAACTTATTTCTACTTCTGTGCACTTCAGGCATTACTAAGAAAACAACATGCTAGATACAGGGGAAAAAAAGCATCATTTGTCATGTTGAGACCAGGATGTTCCTGAAAAATTGCTTATTCCCATTTCATAGTGTCATTTCCAACATCAGTTACACCTGCACCTTCTGAGGAAACATAGTGATGGAGAAATCAGAGGAAAAGGCTAGACCTACTTGATCTGTTCTGGTCTGAGACAGCTGAATACTTGAATGCCTGTCAGTTTGGAATTGTCATGGCCCAAAACAAGCTCAATGCAAAAAGAGCCCTGGTCCATGTATGCAACACAGTCAGAGCTGCTGTGTGGTCCTCTGCTCTGTTGCTCAATAACTCTTAAGGACATTTCCAGTTTACCAATCACAGTTTTTATGCAAGCACTTAGTGTTGTATTTTGTACATATTCTGTCTTGTCTAGGCTGTTTCCTACTATACTTCATCACTCTGAAACTGAATAACCCAATGCTTTTATATAATTGCAGTTAGGGCCATTGTATTTTCTTGAGAAAACAAATCCACCCTGCGTTTGCTGAGAACTTGTGGAGTTCTCGTCACAGCACAGTTACTTTTTTTTTTTTGTCATAGAGGCATCTAACTATACATTTCTTGTACCCCACAAGTAAAACTGTATTCTACCCTAAAGCAGGGAGAGAAAACACAGAAAAGGAGCCAGACTGCGCTGTTATACTGCCAAAGTTTAGCAGAACACAAACATTGTAATATATCTCTTACATGTTGAAGACAGTTAAAGAGCAGCTTGATTGAAGGCCTTCCGTGTTTTCTGTCACTGGACTTGTGAAGGGTTTGAAGTCACTATGTCAATCTCCCTGCAAGGATCATAGCTTACTACTTCTCTGACCCTTTTGGATTAAGATTTCATGAATGCCAAGCTCCTCAGAGCTTGTTTTTTCCATTGGAAGGAATTCAGAGCTCTGAAGTTTCATCACCCTTCTTCTACAAATAGATCATACAGAACATGCAGTAACTTGCACAATTTTCACTTTTATTTCAACATTTTTATATGAAATAATAATGTATAAAGTTAAATTTACTACTTGCTTGCTATGAAGGACAGTCATAGAACATGCTTTATGTATAAAAATCCAACACTACTTTTCCAAGAACAAGCATTTCCAAAGAAGCATGGAATTTTCCCAGAATTACCAGTGACTCACCAGGTCCGCCACTTTGGTAGATGTAAGTTAGCATAGTAATAAATGAGGTTATGCCATATTCATCAGCTGAAGATGTATCTCACTACATAGCACTTAGAAATTTGATGAGGACATACCCATTTTATGATCTTCGATCTTACTAATGGATCACATGGTCTGCTACTGGTGTTCTTTTGTTACTCTTTCCTTTGTGAGTTTACTTGAAATCTGTTGCATCTGTGGGCCACAACAGAAGAGCAAAAGACTGAAGCAGTTCTCAGTTAGCTGCTTTGTAGATGGTTATAAACCAGACCAGAACACTTTTCAAGAAACGTGCATTGAAATAATGAGGGTTTCCAATTTGAAAACAATGACATGTTCTGGACCAAGTCTCTTTCCAGAAATTAAACAGTAAGTTACAAAATAGGCCAGTTCTGAAGCATTTTGGAATGACAACAGTTCAAGATTTTTGTGGTGAAACATAACCTTTGAAACTGTTATTCCACAGACAAATAGCAAGCTCTGTCCTTCTTCACACAAACACAAGATTTGATTGCATCTGTAAAAAATACCCCCAAAGCATTTCCTTTGGCTGATGTGGAATGCTGACTATTCATTATGTGAGACACAGAAAGACCTTTTTTTTGGCCCCTATGAACTTCTGAAGCTTTGGGGGCTAACAGCTGCTTATCTTGCAAACAGAATTTCCTGTTAGTATCCTTCCAGCATATTTGTTCACTAGAAGCACAACAAATGTCAACAAAAATAACACATTATGTTCCAATTTTTAAACATAATTAAGAAATCTCAGATGTTTTACGCTTTCCAAATAGACTCCTGTTCTACTAATGAATGTACTATTATGGCCTTGCTCAGATCTCATTTCATTTTGGTGGCTGTTAGTTGGAGTAAAATTCTAAAGATGTTGAGGGACTGACTATAAACACCATGTTCTTGTAACGTACAATACACTTTTAATAGCAGGGCTAACAACCATTTTAGGAAAGACTGAATATTTTTAATTGCAAAAAAAAAAAAATGCCTCTCTTCTTGCTATGACAGTCAGATTCTGAGTAAATCTGTTGTTCTGACTTCCTTCACATTATCTATTAAAGAGTGATTTTGGCTAGCAAAATGAGATGTCTCCCAATCTCTCTACCTTATGGAAAGCTGCACTTCCTCCAGAACTTTCTCCATCAGCTATAATTCCAGTAATAGTTTTGGGAGAGGATCTGTGGAGCAGCTGAAGTCACTTGGCTTGTTCAGCCTGGAGAAGAGAAGGCTGAGGGGGACCTCATGGCAGCCTACAGCTTCCTCAAGGGGGGACAGGGACGGGGGAGGTGCTGATCTCCGCTCTCTGGTGACCAGTGGTAGGACATGAAGAAAGGGTGTGAAGCTGCATCAGAGGAAGTTCAGATTGGTTGTTAGGAAAAGGTTCTTCACTGAGAGGTCGGGCAGTCACTGGAACAGACTGCCCAGGGAAGTGGTCATGGCACGAAGCCTGTCAGAGTTCAAGGAGTGTCTGGACCATTTTGTTATTCATATGGTTTAGTTTTAGGTAGTCCTGGGAGGAGCAGGGAGTTGCCATGATCCTTCTGGGTCACTTCCACCTTGAGATATTCTATAATTCTAGGATTCTTGGGAGGAAAGGCAGCAAATGTTCTGTAACCAGTACTCCTGGTCTTACAAACTATGCATTACAGCTTTCATTTGGCCAAGAAATAAAAGATGGGAGCTGTTATTTACTTACGGTGTGCAGAAGGTTGAGTGAGCAGAGCAACGATTTTCCAGGAGTCCCACTCCAAGATAGCAGGGTAAGACTGGGCATAGCATGTGCCCAGGACATATGGACAATATTCATCTGGGCACCTTCTGTAGTGCTCCCAAAACTGAGTTATAATTAGCTATAAGATCCTGCTAGAAGCACAGGACCACTGTTCTTCCCAGCAGGCAGCCCAGGATGTTTGAATTACTTGAGAGCTGGTTTTGTCCCCACTTGCATGAGCTTAAAAGAGAAAACAAAAGGTATCAGGTTCAAACAGAGGGAAATTTCGAATCAATAATTGCTATTTTTGTGGGACCTGAGGATAAACATGATACTCCTTCAAAAGATCACTCAGATTGCAAATAGTTGAAATGAGTCATTCTTCTCTGGTCAAAACTGGCCCTTATGGCATTCTTTCTACTTGATTTTTGGTTTGGTAAATGAGCAGAAGCATGAAGCTTTCTGATAATGCCATTTCTAGCAATGCCTGCTGCATAGAATGGCACTGATCTGCTCTTTCCCAGGGTACTTGTCACCAGGATTAAATCATCTAGGTGGCTCCCTGGTTTCCATCAGAGCAGGACACACAACTGCAGCAAACAGTGCTGCTCTGCTTATCCCCAGGGAGGTAACCTGCAAGTTATGTCTGCCCTCTCAAAAGAGGGACCAAACACATTTTGCTTAAGACACTCTTGGAGAGTGTTTACATGCTGCAGAAAGCCAACATTCTAAGGAGAGCTACATTGACTTGCACTCGTTCGACAGCATTGAGTGGTATTTGTAGCACAGAAGTTTGTAGCGCTTTGTGATCTCACCCAAAAGGCAGGAGCCAATTGGAAAGCTGTGAGAATTATGCACTACAGAGCTTCACAGTGTTGGAAGGAAGTGATCCTCCTGCTGCCCTTGCTAGATTAACAATATCAAGAAAAACGGCTTTGTGCAAGAAAACCAGGAGCTCTGTGAGCAATGGAAGTTACTGTAACAAGTGGAAGTTTGTTTTCTGGATCCCTGTAGCTGATGTTCAGTGTCTATCACACACGTTACGCTGCATGTGCACATAGCAACTGCAAAGCATGTGTGCAGTAAAATCAGGCCATGCAACACCTGTGCAACACATCTGGTCTCGTTTGTGTGAGATGTTGACTTACTATGTACATGTGCCACAAGAGAAACGTTCTTAACATGCCCTTAATAATTTTTTGCCTCCTGACTTCACTCTCCACCTAAAGATGTGTCCAAAGTTTTTCCTAAACCCAAGGCATTCAGGATGCTTATATGGGCACTCTCTGATGTCCCTGAGGTAAAGGTTTGCATTTCTGTTTGCAAACACTGTATTTTTCATACAAACCTTGCTGCATATGGAGCATCAAGAGTGATACTGTCAACATTGTCCTGTACCCTGGAGTCCAGAAACCAGACACTGTTCAAGATTATGGGATCACAAACTCAAGAGGGACCCACAAGCCACATACAGTCTCACAGTTTATTACATGGACTAAAAGTATGATTTTCCTTGCTTGTAGCTGAAATACACTTTAAATTAACTGGTTTATAGGTAATCATGCATACAACAAAATCCACATGAGTACTAACCTGAAGGTGGCTCTGGATTTGCACTCACAAGCTCTACAGCCCAAACCTAATGTGTTTCCAACATAAAGGGGAGTGATAAGCCTTTCCTAAGAATGATTTCCCCTTGTTGAGTGTGTAGCAGTGTTCTAGGTTATGAAGAATGGGTTCATTGTGTTCATCAACATTTCAAAAGCATTTACTTTGGCTGGAGCTCTATAAAGGATTGCTGCGAACTCTATTGTTGTATGTATATAAGCACTACTGAATATAGTGGGAAATAGGATATATTTACATTTTTAAGAGAGTTTCCTGAGTTAAAGGAATGTGCTTACTACTTTGAAGTTGAGAGCAAGTTCTCTTCTGCTCTTCCTCAGCCCAAACAGTCATATGTGCAGCATAACTGTGGTATTACAGTGCAGGTGAAGTCATTGCTGTTGTAATCATTCCTGTATTTTTCAATGCACATGTGGGTAGAAAACTGGATTTGAATGTTGGGGCTTTTCGGATGGCTTATTTCATACCTTGTCTGTTCTGGTGAGCCATGTCATTGGGAACAGCTGGGTTGTCCCCTTTCAGATCACAACTTCAACCACCCCTGTTTGAGAAGGGTAAGAAGGACAGGTACTAGATTTCTTTTCCCTCCAAAATGTGAAACAACATTTATCACAGAATGCTTTGCATAACTGGTGTAAGTGAACAGTAAGCTAGCTAGAAAGGAACATCTACACTGGACAAATTGAATGTGGATCCTGTATTCTCCTCTTGTAAAACATAAATCCCTTGTGAACAAAGACTGAAGCCCATGGTCAGGCACGAGTAAAGGCTGTTTAGGAAGGACAAGTAGGGAAGAAGAGGAGGAGGACTCGTTAAGAGTCTGACTGTCCAATGCTCCCATATAAAGCTGGAGGACATGTTCATTGGGCATGCCTCTGGGTCAAGAACAGGAGGATGAGTCTGTAAGAATGACCTGACGAAGATGACATAGCGGATGAGGCTAAAATGACCGGTAAAGGTCTCCTAGTTTTAGGCTTTCATCCTCACATGTTTTCAACCCTCAAGACACTGATAACACAACATTATGTAAGCATTCTAGGAAAACTCTAGATTGTTTTGGTGATAATTTCATAACAGAAATGTTAGAGACTCAACCATAGGTAATGTTCTACCAGACCCACTGCTCACAAACTGTGAAGAGTGAGTGGAAAGTGCAGTTGTGGTTGGCAGCTTGGGTTGCAGTAACCACAGGATGATTGAGCTCAGGATCCAAAGGAAGGCTGGGAAGGAAAGCAGCAGGGTTTGGACTCTGGATTTCAGGATAGCAGACTTTGGCTTATTTTTAGGTAATTGCTAGGCAGAGTGCCCTGGGAAGCAGCCATGAAAGGGAAAGGTGCCCAGGAAAGCTGGCTAATTTTTAAAGAAAACTTTTTGACAGCTCAGGAACAAACCATCCTGTTACACAGGAAGACCGGGAATTCTGGCAGGGGGCTTGCTTGGCTAAGCCAGGAGCTTCTCAATGAATTAAAGCACACAAAGAAGGAGTGTACAAGAAGCAGAAACAAAGAGAAGCTGCCTCTCCTGATTGTCATTATTTCCATGGACAGAGGCATCACAATCACATCAGTCATCTCTGTCAGCACCCACCTCCTCCCATGGACTGAACAGTAGGTAGCCTAGTATGAACAGTAGCTTCTCTACTGAATAGACCACTAACTTCTGCAGGTAGCCCCTAAATTGTTGTGCTCCCTATCTACAACCTCCTTCCAAATGTGTGCTGGTCCACACATTGCTCTGGGAGCAGATGTTGCCTTTGAAGACAGGAACAAAGTAAGATTTCAGTACTTCAGCCATTTCCGCGTTTGTTACTAGACTGTCTCCTCATTCATCCACCTACCCTTTCTCTGACATTTTGCTATGAGGAAAAACTGAGGAAGCTGTGCTTGTCCAGTCTGGTGAAGAAAAGATGAAGGGGAGATTGAATAGCCTATCGACTACTTAAGGTAAAGTTATGAAGATGACAATGCCAGGCTTTTCTTCACAATAGCATGCATAAAGCAGACAAGGGTAAGGGACACATCTTGTGATTTTTCAAATAAGACATTAGGAAAATATTCTTCGCCAAGATTGTAGTGCAGCACTAGAAGCAGCTATGAGAGATCCTGCAGAGCCTTCACCTTTAGAATTTTTCAAGACTCAGCCAGATGAAGCCATGATGGGCCTAATTTAGTGTTAACAATTGTCCTACTTTAAGCAGAAAACACAACTAGAAACCTCCCAAGGCTCCATCAGAACAGCTTTTGTAATATTCTATGATGTGTCTCTAGTCCAAGCTGAAATCTTGCATTTCAAGTTTATTTCGCTCATGTGAAGGCTGTGGAATTCAGATTACCAGGGAGAACTGGCTAAGGTGCTCATTTCAGTTTATGGTCTATTTTCACCTCTATTTCAAAGCAGATATTTTTTGGAGTTTTTTGTTTGAAGAGAGATGACAAATATTATATTCAGGCACTTTATTTTGAAAGGTCTCAGTAACCAATAAAATTGGATTGCACATAAATCCTGAAACTGATAATGAAGCAACCAAATAGAAAGCAACCTGAAGTCAAACTGCTGATGTTTATTTTTTTGTTTACAATATTAACTCTAATATACCCTGGTAAAAATAGCCTGGTTCAGCCTTTCCGTCATAACAGTGCAAGAGTATGCAGTATATTTTTCCTACGGTTCCTTAGAGCAGAACTACAGGACTCAACATTCCTGTTATTTACCGAGTATCAAAGGCAAAATTTGGGTTTTGTTTTTTTGGGGTTTTTTTGTGTAAGAAGGCAGAAAAAAGTAAAGACAAATCTTTAGCATCTTTCATTCATTGCATGGTAATAGGAATGAGCCATATCAGCTCAAAGTGCCTTTGCAGTTTGTGCTGAAAGCAGCGTTACAAATGTCAGTGGTTACGAGAAACAGAAGAAGACAGCCTTCCTTCAAGCTTCCTGTTTCTTTATCCAGTTGGGGCATCTAGTGGCTCTTGTAACTAAATTGCTTCATGGCTATAAAAGAAGTTGCTTGCTACAGGTTAGTTGGTCTGTGAGAAAGGTAAAGATTTTCAAAATTATGCTATAGAAGAGGCTAGCAAGTGCTTGCTTCTGTAGCAACATCCTTCTCTTTCTGCAACGAGGAAATCATCTGCTCTGAGTGCAGTTCTGGCACCAGTATATCTTCCCTGATGTGTAATTTCAGTCATGCTGGCTGTGTTGGGACAAGCAGCAGGAGGTGACTGTGCCAACAGTCCTGTCATTAGCTACCAATACAACAGGGGAGAACAGCCCCCACAAAATCTAGCCTTGTTGCCTCTTAGGGTCTTTTATTCCTGCTATAGGAGCATCACTCATCCTTATGCTTTTTACGGTCCTTGCACTGCACAGGAGCCTAGCCATCATTACGATTTTACTAATCTATTTGATTTGACTAGAACCTACAACACACGGGTGTGTATGAGCAGGAAAGGTTTCTGCCTTGTCACAGAGACCTAGCACCGTGCAGATGAAATCACATGAAAGACTGAAAAGCAAGCTGACTGTGGTGATTTTGGGTTTTGATTGTGACTTGATTTTACTTGCAGTATGAATTCCTGCAGATCTTTGATATTCTCTTTGCATTGGTGAAGGATGATATAAACTCCTACTCTAGCCATGCTGAGTACTCTCTGCTGAGCCTCTCTGCTGAGAAGCCAAAGTGCTGGTTTGTAAGGGAATGAAGGGGAGAATAGACAGGGAGAGTACAAAGAAGATCTGAAACATCTCTTAAATATTTCATCATTCTGCTAACTGGCAGCTGCATTATACTATGCCATTGCCCAGTTTACTTTCTTGGATCAAAGCAATAGCTGCTTGAAAGCCCTTCTGCTATTGCAGTGGCCAGCGTATTTGAAAAAAAAAACCCTTTAATGATTTGGCTTTCAACCTTTGATTATTAACAGCTCAGCCTCAGGCTTATGGAGCTCATGGAATTCAGGATACATTTATTAAACTGTGACTTACCTCCAGCTGTGGTATTAGCCCTGTTTTCCTGACTGATAAGTTAAAACACACAAGTTTGCTTGAGACTACAGAGCAGATGAGGTCAATAAAAGATGGCAAAAAAATGAACTTCATTGATCAGAAGTAAAATCCTATGCCTCCGCACAGAAGTCCTATCAGACAATACAATGAGGAAAGTACTCCTTACAGAAAGTTACAACTTTCCAGTCAAACTGGCTGCTTGTCCTGTGAGCTTTGTGTCTGACCTACCAGCAGTGGGGCCTCCTTCAGCGATTTTAATGAGAAAGATGATGCCCTCCTTGTCCAACTGGAAAGTTCTTTCTCAGCTTTTAAACTCACTAGATAGAAACTGGAGGTGCTGTATGCGTGGTCAGATGTCACTGCAATTGACTCATCTTCACTGAAGGACAGACCAGTGGTGTGGTGACAATAGCAGCCTATGCCTGTCGCCAGGCTGTTACCTGTCTCTAAACAAATGTTAGCTGCTGGGCAAACAAAAGCAGCATCTGCCTCCATTACATGAATCCATTCAGCTACACCAGTCAATGAACTGCAGCTGATAAAACAGGGAATGTCTGATATTTCTGTGTTGGAGTACAATCAGTTATCGGCTTCTGGATCTGCACAGATGTCACTGGCCTTTATCTTTTTCTTTCTGAAGTCTTTTTTTCTTAAAGCTTAAACAATTCTGTGTGTGTAAGCACTTGATTTACGCACTGTAACAACCTTGATCCTTCCACATGTCAGGACTCCCCATATGTTCTTTCATTCGTAGTATCCACAAAACTCACCCCAAAAGGCAAAAGGTACAGTCTGGCTACAGATCTGCTGTCATTCAGCTACAAACAGCTGGTAGTGTACATTACAAGGCTTATTTAAAGCTCAAGTACTTTCACTCACTCTCTCTGATAACTAAACTTGGCTCATAAAAACATGAAAATAAAAATATCAAAGTAGTGTAGCATTTCAAAGAAGCATTCAGGAAGCAGACAGTATGTCTTGCTCCAACACGGGGAATCCTGTGGTTGAATGCGTGGTGCGTGCTTTGAGAATGTACCCCTCTCTGGTATGGAAAGGACAGGTCATCTAGGTGTGGTCACATAACTTACCATGTAGCTGCTGACACTTGCATTTGCTGAAGCACTGCGTCCTTTCCGTGATGATCTATCTACTGCTAACGTTTCAATTTCAGAGGAATCTCCACAAGTGACTCTTGACTGGAAGAAGAGGAGTGTTTTTCTACATGGGAGTGGTCTTGTGCTATAGGAACAACTCGTGATATTGACATGTCTGGTGGTTAGTTGAGGCATGATGGTTTTGAGGCACGAGTATTATCTGGCTCTTATGTTCTGGGAGAGCCGCTTCCATTGCAAGGTTTAAAATATTTTCATCTTTAGCTGCCTCAAACATAGTTATTTAATTTGGCTCTCCACAAGTCATCTGCAGCTTGTGCTTGGCACAAATAGTGCAGTAAAGTACAAGAGGCAGATAGCTTTAAATCTAGTGCCTCCAAGTTGAAGCAATAAAGGGGACTTAGGAAGGTGGCTGTGATTTATGCAGGTTTAAACTCTTTTCTGTGACCACTTCAATCACCAGAGATCCTCAGAACACCTCAAGTCAGTCAGTTCCTGACCTAGATATGCCCTTCATTGGGAGAGGGTGGAAAATGTCAGGCAATGTATATAAATGAGTGCTGCAACCTAGAGCAGTAGACAACCACATGATCCCATAAATTTCCCCCTGCAACGAACCCCCAGGCTTTCCCGCAGTCAGCTTCCAGGATAGGAGTGGCAGCAACAACAGATATGCGTCAGGAGTAGTTGCTCCCGTTAGACAGATTTGTGGTGGGTGTCCATGTTGTTCTTTCTCTGTTTTGACTCCGTGGTGACACAGTTAGGAGAGTTACAATTGTAAGGCTAAGTTTGCAAAAGTACAGGTGCACGTGCTTCTGAAAGTGGCCTCATGTGACCCAGTTTGAATTTGAAAGCAGATCAGTGGTACCAATGTCATGAGTGACTTCACCAAGGAGCAAGGTGTCAGGTAAACCTGATGGCTTAAGTTTTAGTTTCCTCAAGGAACTGCAATTTGTGCTGTCTTTACACAACTAACTGGGCTGTCAGGAGGCACCTGTGACAAACTGGATGTCAGGGAGCAGCAAGCACAGAGCTGCTCCACAAGGGAGGAGGAGCTGGGAGCTGAGGAGGGCAATATGAGAAGATAAACCAGATGCGGGGTCCATCCAGAAGGCTCAGTCAGAAGCAGCAGAACATGGGCTCAGAGACAGGGATGGGATCAGGCACAACTGTGGTGTCACTGGGGCAGAGACTAATGGCCTGGGCTGAGCTGGAACGGTGTCCTGGGCCATGGGCTAGGGTGGGGTGAGGCCCCAGGGGAGGCTTGGCAGGGACAGTCGAGGCTAACAGTGCCCTCAGGGCCATGGTCCTGGAGTTCACAGCCTGAAGTTCTCTCTCAAGGTAGGAGTCCAACAACCTGTGTTTCAAACAGAGCAATGTTTTAGTCCAGTAAGTAAACTATGTAAGCAGCCTTCACTGCAGAGATCAAAACACCAAGCACAGGAGAACCATGTTTTTCTTCTCTCAGAGTATTTGACACTCTTTTCTGTGTGCACCTCACTTCTACCTTGTAGGAGGTATATTTTAGCTGTCATGTTAGTTAGACCATCCAGTCAGTCATGCATTCGATCCTGCATTTCTGACACTCTTGTAGTTGAACAAGAACAGAAGAAAATACTACGTGAGAAGCCAATTCTGATTACTATCAAGATATAGAGATAGTCACTCCAGCTGTTAACTGAAAGACATTTTTGTGGCCATAGAAGCCAAACAGTGAATATCTTATTCAGCTGTAATTTTGGTGAAACTTGCAAGTGAAAATGAAGTGAAGACTCTCAGATCCAACCTATAGATGGTCACAGAGAGCCTGGCATACACAAATCATGAGGGAAGCTTAGAGTAGTTGAGCACATTTGCTTTTTTTGTACGTAAGTAACTCTAACTCTTTAGGGTAACTGGGGTAAGAGACAGAAATAACCCAGATAATTGTACTGTCAGAACGGCAACTACATCCATCTTTGGGAAAACTTGCATACAGACTTCCGTGGAGCAGGGAAGCCTTTTGAAATCAATGGCTAGTGCAGGACCTCCTGTGAGGCACATATGCTTTGTATTATGGATTGAGCTGAAGCCAGGGAAGTTGGGGTAAAGCAGGGTTCACAACCCACATATCCCTACCTGGCAATAGGTACTATTTTTTATGGTATAACCAGAAACACCCAGTAAAACTAGACTTAGCTATGCCTACCACCATACAACCTTGGGACATTAAGATTTTAATTGTTATCAGAGGCTTGCATCTGTCTTCATGTCAGGACTTAAATTCGGATTGAGGTGTTCCAGTAGTGACTTATCAAAGTTATTATTTTAGGATTTTATCAGCACTGTTTATTTTACGTGCTTTGCTGTGAAAAAGCACCTTGCGCCTGCCTATGCTATTGCAGTCAATTTTTGAAATTCATGTGGCTGGGACTTACACTGATGAGGAGAATGATATCGACTGCAAATAGAAAATTTTACATATGCCCTACATTGACATCTTTTATTTTCCTGAGAATATATGACTCCATAACTGGGTGAATAAACAGTGAGTTAGTCTCAAATTACATTTTAGACATTCGTTCTAAAATTTTGTCAGAGAAAAATAATTGCATGAAATTTTTTAAAATGGCCTTGCATGGTAAAAGACAAAATGTTCTCACGAAAATGCTTTCGGGCTAAACGGGCTTGGGAAAAACTTCACATACGGAAAACAGCACTCATTCGCTTCGCCTCGGTACAGGCGAACTGAGGCTTTGCCAATAAGCTGAACAAACTGCTCCCTCTCGTGGTGTGAGGTCGGAGATAAAGCAGCAGACGGGGGTCGAGGTGGGGACAGGCTGCCCCGGGGCAGATGCAGCCCAAGTCAGCAGGTGTGGGAAGCCCTGAGCTGTTTATTACGAGTATGGGTTTGCTGTTGGTTCGTTCTGATGGTGACTGCGAGTAAGGAGGCGTTTCTCTTGCTAGGCTGATTCTGAAAGAGTGAAATGGAAAGGCCCCTACTTTCCCAGAGTAGTGCTCCTTATTTGCACTAGCTTCTCCTCAGGAAAAAGACCAAACACACACAAAAAAATAATCAATGGAAGTGCTGGGTAATAGGGATGGAGGTGTGTTGGCAGGGTGGGAGAAGAGAGGAGGTGGCTGCGTGAGCACTTCGGACTTGCGCTGTGATAATGCTGAGCTAAGATCTGTGGCTTGTGGCTCTGTTGTTAGACCTAACATAATCACACAGCAAAGAGTTGATTATTAATCAGAAGAACAAACTGAACACAAGCTAAGGGGGGGTGGGGGGGAAGAAGACGAATTGATTGGATTTGCTCCCTAAGGGGGAAGATGGAATTATGACAGCGGGTGAGACCTGGAAGACAAACAGGGCTAAATAAAATTGGGCCTGAAAGGCTGAAGCTGAAGGGAAAGGCACTGAGATGGAGTAACTGGCAGGAGGTGACAAGAGGAACTGGCTAAGAAGAGGGAAGTTGCTCGGGTGTTCGTCATGGCAGATTAACAGTGTGGATTTCAGAAAAGCAGTGAACTGCTACGTGACACAGGAAGGCCCAGGCATACTGACATTTCCAGAACAGACCTAGTTCTCCATCTCTTCACAGGTGCCTCTGCTCAGTGCTCTTTCTTCTTCCTGATACCAACTTTTTCTTTCAAGTCCTTCAACATATGAGGAAAAGGTGGGGATATTTTACACATACCCTTAGTTATGACAAAGATGTTCAAAGGCTGCATAGAATCCCCATTTGGATAAGTGTACCACATTTATCAAATAAGATATGTATAATATCTTGATGTAGCAAAGTAACTAAAGGGAGCATTTGATGAATTCTGAATTTGAGGAGTTGTTTGGAGATACATGATTTAGCATATAGGTGTATTTAAAAGAATACTAGCTGGTCAACCATGGTTGTCATCTCAGCCCTCTAGCTGGTGAAAATAGCAAAAGGATCAAAACCCCCCTCAAACTGGTAGCAGCAATGATTATTTCTGTGCCACTTTTGGTAGTACAGACTTTCTCAAGCAAATGACTCAATACACACTCAGGAATTCTATTTCTTTGGTATACTGGGAACCCTGTGTAATTCATCTTTCCCCTATCAAGTCAGATACTGCTTGACTCCATGCAGGTAAACATTCATGGCCTAAGCTCACCTTCAAATACAGGCTTAAATATTGGCCTTTCTATTTCCCTCTATTTCACACTGGTTTTGTAGTGGTCGGGCAATTTTACAGGACAGTCCTGACAGTCTAAATGTGATGGCCCTGCAGGCACTGTCAGCCTGGACTGTCCCTGCCCAACCTAACTTGGGGTTTCCCCTGACCCTTCCCCATGGTCCAGGTTGGCCCATTTTGGCCCAGCCCAGGCCCTCAGACCTTGGCTGAGATATTCTGTGAGTGGGATGCTGTCTCTGCCTGTCTCTGCCTTAATTCCTGCCTGGATTTCATATCCATCTTGCCTGTCATAGAATCATAGAATCATAGAATTAACTTGGTTGGAAAAGACCTTTAAGATCATCAAGTCCAACCATTACCCCAGAACTGCCAAGTTCGTCACTAAACAATATCACTGAGGGCCTCATCTACACGGTTTTTGAACACTTCCAGGGATGGTGATTGCACCACTTCCCTGGGCAGCCTGTTCCAAAGACTGATCATCCTCTCTGTGAAGAAATTTTTCCTAATATCCAATCTAAACCTCCCCTGGTGCAGCTTGAGGCTGTTACCTCTTGTCCTGTTGCTTGTTACTTGGGAGAAGAGACCGACCTCCACCTCAGTACAACCTCCTTTCAGGTAGTTGTAGAGAGCCATAAGGTCCCCCCGAGCCTTCTTTTCTCCAGACTAAACAGCCACAGTTCCCTCGGCCGTTCCTTGTAAGACTTGTGCTCCAGACCCTTCACCAGCTTCATTGCCCTTCTCTGGACCTGCTCCAACACCTCAATGTCTCTCTTGTAGTGAGAGGCCTGGAACTGAACACAGTATTTGTGGTGCAGCCTCACCAGTGCCAAGTACAGAGGGATGAGCACTGCCCTGGCCCTGCTGGCTATGCTATTTCTGATACAAGCCAGGATGCTGTTGGCCTTCTTGGCTGCCTGGGCACAAGCTTGCTCATGTTCAGCAGCTGTCAATCAGCGCCCCCAGGTCCTTTTCCACAAGGCAGCTTTCCAGCCACTCTTCCCCAAGCCTGTAGCGTTTCATGGGGTTGCTGTGGCCCAAGTGCAGGATCTGGCACTTTGCCTCCTTGAACTTCATACCACTGGCTACAGCCCATTGATCCAGCCTGTCCTCATCCCTCTGCAGAGCCTTCCTACTCTCCAGCAGATCAACACCCCCACCCAACTTCGTGTCGTCCACAAATTTACCGAGGGTGCACCCAATCCCCTCGCTCCTCTCCAGCCCTATCGCACAAATACACGTGGCTCAGGAAAAAAAATGAGGAAAGGGATTTTCTCCCTCGACCTTGCAGCAGGCCACCGACGGGCAGCGCCGGTGCTACTGCTCCCTCCACAGGGATGCTCCCGGGAAAACGAACGGGTGGACCGCAGCTCGCCCAGGCTGCGCGCAGGGCGGGAGGCTGCGCGGGGCGGCGTGCGGGGGATGCTTCTCGGCCTCTTATTTTTATCTCGATTACCTAATTTAAGAGTAAAACGCTGCTTGGCTCACAGTCGCAACCCCCTCCCCCCATCAGCCCGTTACCGTGATGCTTGGAGGTGTCACGGGTGGGGGTGCGGGGGAGTCCCGCCTGCTCTCCCTCCCTCCTCCAGCTGCGGCAGGGCTCAGCCAGCCGCGCCCCTCGCCTGAAAGAGGGGATGGGATGCTGCATTTAAGCAGGTGTGGCATGCCGAGCTGCTGCGCCCCGCAGCTGCAGAGCGAGGGTTAAACCATCGGGGAAGCAACGGAGGTGTGGAGGAGAATTAAGGGGAGGGGGGAAAGGAGAGGAAAAGACTGAAGCGAAGGCTGGCATGTGAAGGTTTGCACGAAAATATGGGGAATTGTCCCTACAGTCGCCTGGGGAACCCGCCATGCCTGCGCTCGTTCCTTCCTTCTCTCCACCCTTCCACGCCCGGGGCTTTTTTGGGACCGTAGGGGACAGCTGGGGCTCCAGCCGCTGTCCTCGGGTCCCCGAACCCCACGTCTCCCCGGCGGCAGCTGGATGCTCGGCGCGGCCACGGCTGCAGGGTGCTGTGCGCGGCACACAGAAATCCCACATGCGTTTTATTGCCCGACAGTTTTCCTCCATGGGAATGTATGGGAAGCGGAACTCCTCGCCCCGCACACCGCGTCCCTGCAGCAAGACATCCTCGCCTCCGCCGCCGCGCCCACCCTCTCCACATGCCCTGCGCCCTTTTCGCTCTGTCTCTGTCGAAAATGCAAACCGGGGTTATCCTTATCACGGGCCAGCCACGCGTCTCTCACTCGGTCCTTATCCTCAAATGAATGGGACATAGCCTTCATTGTCCCTGCTGAAAGATAGTGCTGCTGGCTCTGAAGCCGCGGCGCAGCCTGATCGCTCCCCACCGAGCCCCTGACCCGGAGCGTTCCCGAGACATGTCAGCGGGTCTCTTCCACCGGCCTCCCCTGGCAGCGGGGTCACGGGGGGCGGTCGTCCGCCCGGGAGCATCGCCCGGCCCGGCCGAGCAACCGCCGCCGCCTGAGAGCAGAGGGCGCCCCAGCCCCGCGCACCGCCGGGCTCCCGCAGCGCGGAGCGGCAGGCTGGGCTGTGCCCGGCGGCGGGGCTTTAAAACGAGGGAGGTGGGAAGGTGAGGGCAATGCCCTGGGTTGTGGCAGAGGGTGCGGGAGTGCTGTGGCGGCCCCAGGGAGGCTTTTGGACGGGGTGGAGGGGGCTGGAGGGATACCAGACCTGAAGCCCCCAGCGACGTTCAAGCCAGCTCTTCAGCTGCAGGAGCGCCCGGGAAAGATCCGTTCTCTTCAGAAACGAGTTGCTTCCCTCTATTGCATTTTCCTTTTGTGTTTAATGTGCAGACCGTCTCCTTAAGCATGCCCAAAGCATAAACGTCTGGGATTTTTCAATCCCTTCCGCCCATGCCGCCCCCTTCGGCCGGTGAAGCGGGCTCCCGCGCCCCCCGAAAGGGCTGCACCTGTAGGCAGGCGGCCCGGCTTGTCCGTTCCCTCCGCTGCGCAGCTTCCCAGCTCGGCCGGGACCGGACCCGCCGCTGCCTCACGGAGCACGGCCTGGCCGCGGCGCGGGTGCGGAGGGTGGCGGAGCGTCCGCTCCCCTCGGGGTAGGTTGGTTGGCTTTCCCCTTTCCTCTCCCCGTCCTCTCCTCGCCGGCATCCTCCCTGAGAGAGTTTTTAAGGGGGGGGGGTAAGGTGCGTTCGCGGACCTGGGGGCGATTCTCTCCCTCCCACCCCCCAATATTTAAAGGCCAATATTTAAAACCTCGGGTCCGTGCGCCCCCTAAGCGCGAGCGCGGCGCAGCGCATCCCCCGCCCGCGAGCCCGGGGAAGGGAAAAAAAATAAATAAATAAGTGCGTGTGGCTTTTGAACTGCCCACAGACTGTCACAGGGAAGGGGGGAGGGAGGGAAAGAGGGAGGGGGAGAGAGCGAGAAATGCAGAGGCAGCAGCCGCGGCAGCGGCGGCATTGCTCCAGCAGGCACTAGTCACTCCGGTCCCGGCGAGCGAGCGGGGGAGCGGCGCGGCGCCGAGAGCGAGCGGAGCGGACTCCGGGGTGCCTGGGACTCTCTTGGTGATACCCCAGCGCGCAGACACACAGAGCGGGGGCACAGGAGAACCACAGCGAGGTAAGCAGCGGTGTATCTATCGCACTTGTGGCATTTACGCAGCAGACCCCGAGAGCTGTGCAGTTTTTATCATTTCTACCCCCTCTCCCCGTGGTGTCCCGGGTGTGGGAGCAGGAGACGTGCGTTTGAACCTGAGAGAGCGGGGAGAGCGGGGAGAGCGGAGAGAGGGGAGCCGCCCGCCCGGGCATGCTGCTGCAGGGGTATCGCTGCGAGGAGATGGATTCCTCGAGAGGGAAGGAAGAAGGGAGGGAGGGATGGAGGGAGCCCGGCCGGGAGCGGCTTCGAGGCACAGACCGGGCTGACGGCTCTGCCCTGGGATTTAAATGCCCGACTGGGGGAGGGCGTGGGGGCAGCGGGGGGTGTGCTAGGAATAACTGTGGGTTATAAGCCTCATTTCTTTTCGGTGCCTCGAGTCTGCTTCCAAAGGGGGGCTGCTTAAAAAATAAATTAAAAAAGGAAAATAAAAATATAATACCCCCCAACCTCACCACGAAAGGAAGCGCTCGGAGGATGCAACGCACCACGCGAGGAAGATGGCAGGGCAGCTGGGAGGGGGGCGGTGGCGGGGCTGGGCTCGGCGGGGCGGGCGCCCCGCTGCCGGGACCGCGGCGATGAGGCGCGGTGCGGTGCGGTGCAGGGGGATCGGCGGGCGGGACGCGGTGCGCAGAGGCGCGCAGCCCGCGGTGGAAGCGAGCCGAGGCGCGGGGCGGCGTGTGCCCATTGTGGCTGGCAACAATGGGATTGTTCTCGGCGGGGCGGAGGGGAAGGAGCGGCGCTGCCTCCGCCGTAAACGCGTGCGCCGGTTTTAATCCCTGCTCTCGGCGGGGCGTTAGGGCACGGTTCTCGGGGCAGGGGCTGCCGACCGGCCGCCGCTGCCTACCCCCCCACATCCTCCCCCGCCCCTCCGCTGGTGCTGCCGGGCTCTCAGCGCCCGGTGCGCCGGTTTATGTATATTCATCGAATGCCGCCCCCCTCTTACCACGGCTCCCCCCGTTTTGTCCCCCCACCACTGAAACAAGCTACACCTCCCCGTGGCCTTTTTTTCTTCCTTCTCCCGCCCCGCCTTCGCTGTGCCTCCTCTCCCCACGCACACGCGTGTCTTTGGAGCGCGGCTCCCGCAAGGAACTTCCCCGTGCCTCGGCCGGGCGCGGCGGCTCAAGCGGGAGAACGGGAAGGAGGGGGAGAGAGGGCACACACCCTCCCGCCACACGCGGGTGGAGCCGCTGCCCTCGCCTTTGTCTGTGCCCGGCGCATGCGTGAAGGCGGGGTTGGGGCTGGCGGCGGAACAAAGGCGATGCGCTGCGACTCCCCGCCCGACCCCCTGACTCGCCCCCGCAACTTCCCCTTCGGCTCTGCCGGGGCTTCACCCGGCCCCGGGGAGGGATAATCGGTCCCCACACTGCGCTCGGCTTAGCTTTGGCATTGGGACCGTGCGCGACGGCGGAGCGGAGTCCCACACCCCCTCGCAGTGCACCCCCCACCTCGCCGAGACAAAAATCCGTCATTTTTGAAGGAGAAAATGAAGGCAGTGCTGCCCGCCCCGCCCGCAGTCAGATTTCGCTCGGGGTGCTCTGCGTGTCCGGGCGGCCTCCTCCTGGAGCATCCCCCTCTGCCGAGGAGGAGCAGCCCTCCGAGAGAAAGATTCATTTATTTATTTATTTTGTGTGTGTGTGCGTTAGTGCGACATCTTGAAATCTCTTTTGTTCGAATCGTTGCATCTCGATGCCGGCTGGCACCGGCTCTCGTTCCTCCTCCGCCCCTTTTTTCTTCCAGGCAGATGCTCTTGTCCAAAACTAGGCTATATGTTTCTCTTTTAGGGTGACCATGCCTGTTGGAAACGGGTAATTTTGCAAGCCAACAACTTGTTAGTTTCAGAGCAGAGGCAACTGGTGTGTTTGTCAAGCTGGGGTTAAAGATGACAAAAGAATATTGCAAGCGGGCAATGGATGCAGTGGGCTGTAGGGATGCAGTGGATGGAATGGGAGCAGAGGATAGCAGTGGGGTTTATTGTTTCCCCTCTAGGGTGACGAACACTCGTTGGAAAGCATATACCTCCAAGACCCCTCCTCACATGGCGATTACTTGGTATTTCCAGTGTTTTCAATTAAAGTCCCTTCTGAAGAAGCGTTGCCATCAGAGCCCTAAAATCTGGCTTAATATCCCCCCTCTGCTGGCCAGATGCTTGCCAGGCACCACCTAGACCTGTGGCCAGGCTTCAAACGCTGAGGGATTTTTGCCGGTGTAGCTGTTCCCCATTACAGCAGTGAGGGCGTGGGGTGGGAGTGCCAGACCAGAGGAAGATGCGGCATCTGTTGCTACTGCTGTCTCCAGACACCTCGACCCTCACGATCCTTCTGTATTCAGGGGGATTCTGAGAATTTTGAGCAGACCCTCCAAGCTTTAGGGGGGAGGGAACAAGAAGAAGTAAGGACATGACCAAAGGTTTTGCACTTGCTGTCTCCGCTCATATGAGAGAGAAGCTTTGCTTTGTGATCTTCCTATCTACTGATTTGGATGCAGTGGATGTTTTCTTTTTGTCTGGCTCTTTACTGGAGACCACCAGCTCTGGTCTGTGAACAGAATATACTCAGAGCACTGGGAAACTCATGGTGGCTCTGTCTATTCTTATATGCTTCATGTATGAAATAGCTGATTGTGTAATTTAGGGAAATGGTATGTAGCTTCCCAAAAGCAATCAAAAAGCAATCATGCAGCAGTATTTTTTCTGTTGGTACAAATCTCTGAGCATATCATCTCCAATTAAAATAAAATCAACATTAAAAGGTAAAACTGATAAAATTACTGTTCCAGTTATTGCATGAAGCAATGATCAGGTGCTTTTTCTCTTCTCCCGCCCTACCCCCTCCCTTTCTATGCTTCTTCGCGTTTGAAATGCAACACCCACTGAAGCAACCTGATGATAAAAGATTGATTTATTTCAGAAAGTGTCATGCCTTTGGAGCATACCCTTTCACTGAAATTATAGATTGTACACACTCCATAATTTCAGAACCATCCCTAGAGCAATCTCCAGTCCTTAATTATTTGCGTATTTCGATCTCTCTGGAATAAATTCTTGTGTTTGTGCTGTGTTCTACTGGTGGGTTTGCCCCATGCAGCGAACCATGAAGTCATTTAGCAGAGCCTCCCGTGACAGGGCAGCTTCCATCCGAGAAATGCTGAGTTCTTTCCTTGTGCAGGCATCCACCCATGTCCCGGTGGGATATACATCGAGGGACAGAAGCTGGTTGCAGGGCAGAAACAGGCCTTCCCATGAAATCTTGGGAGAGTTCTGTGTGGCTACATTTTCAGGCATTCATCTACCATTGAACTACTAATTGTTTGGACACTTGCCATTGAAAACTAATTTTGCACTGATTTTGGAAAGAAGAGCTTCAGAATATTTATTCTTTCTCCTCCTTCTGCAAGAAGAGGTTGCTACATGTGTATGTATGCATTTGTGTGCAAATCCCAGGCCTTGATTTAGGTCTGTAGGTGTAAATGAAGTGTCCTTGGGTACACTGTAAATTTAATGGTTAAAATCTGAGTACTTCAAGTCAGAAAACTGGATGCTGTTCATATATTATGAAGAGTTGTCAACCAATATTCAAGTCTCTTCATTCCTACAAGGGCAGTGAAGGCCATTTTGGAGTACTGTACAGATGCGTAGGGACAGCTTCATAAGTAAAGAAAGAAAACTTAGTAGGGGCTTGCGTTTCTACTTCTGTGTCAATCAGGAATGATAAGAATGAGGTAAGAACTAGAGAAACTGAACGCCTTAGAGACTTGAAAATAGAAACCATATGCAGCACAATAGAGTTTTCATGCATCAGTAGGAAACACTTTTAAGATTAAAAAATGCAGGGGGAAGAAGAGGGGAAACACCTCATGCAGAATGGAAAGGACTTTAAAGTCTTCTCTACGGCATCTTGTATCTCACAGCTGTCTTTCTTAAAAGTGTCATGCCAGCTAGGCTTCTTACTTTAAGATGGAGAAGCGTGGTTAGTATAAAAATGTAGCTGTTGGTTATTTGATACGAAAATTCATAAGTTTAAAATAGAAACTGATTGATAGCAACATGATTCCTCAAACATGAAAGATTCCTGACTTGCCAGAATCTGAAAATAAAATCCTTTTACTTTCTTCAGCATACCAATAAATGTAAAGAGATACTGATTCGTAACACATGTGGAATGGTCAGGTTTTGCCTGGGAGCAAGATGTGTAGTAATTCTCTCTTAAGTATGGTTAATGGAATTTAACTCCAAGGAAACAGTTTTATTAATAAAAACCTTCTGTCTTAGGATATAAATCAGAGTCTGATCTCTTTTGATGTGTTTGGTATTGTGTTCTGCAGAATAGAAATTAAGTTGGCTGTATAGCTGATCTGACTTGTTGGGTGTAGGCTGCCAAGAACCTCACCAGTGCTGTAGCATTGGGAAAGCCACATGCCTTTTAGTCACATGTTGCATAGTTTAGATTTTAGTGCGGTAAGTAGTGCCACATATGATAATGATCTGCTGATTGAGGGCTTTTTTTATTTTTTAACTTCTTTTTTTTTTTTACTCTGTAGGAATTTGAATGTCTTTTCAAAAGGTTTAATTTTATGTATGCTGCCCTAGCAATTGTTCAGATAGCATGCAGTGGGTGCTTAATGTAAACCAAACAACTGAAAGTAGGAGCTTCTTTTTGATTAGAGACTTGATCTCCTTACAAAGGATATAACATTGAATGTGTATTAAGGTTGGGCTTTAACCACCTACCTTTTGCTACTTATAAGAGTATGCTGGTGAATGCTTGCTAATGATTGGAATGAAGAAGATGTGAATGCAATGTTGAAACAGAACTTGTTACTCCAGGCAAAAGCCTAGTAACTATAATGGCAAAGCTTCCTATAGGACTAATTTTAATGACAGAAATCTATGCTGTTATGATTTTACATGCCAAACGGAAGCTACTTCTATTAAAGTAGAAAATCAGGGGGCTGCTGGCCATCTTCTGTTTCAATAGTCCTTAAACACTCTATGGGATGTAGAGCATAACCCCTTGTCCTGGGTTCAGCGCTTAATCCACAACACCTCTGCAAAAGTAGAGGGTCTGGTTGTAGTTTGTGAATTTATTATCTGCTATTACTGTTTTCTGTATGTGATCGGTTGGTGAAGGAGGGGCTCATATTCAAAATTACAGCTTGACGTTATTAACTGTTTTAGGATGGAGTAAAAAATGGTCACATAGCAGGATGCTGTAGATGTGTATCTGCTAGACAAACTGAAGATGATTGCTGAACCATGGAGAAGAAATGATGCAAAGTTAGACAACACAAAGTATGGATCAACAATAATAAAACTAATAAAAGTCTCATTTAACTACCTTAGAAAAGCACATACAAAACAAGTGCAAATAAGAATGTAGAAAACAGTGAAACCCAGCTGCAAACTCGTAATCAACATGGGAGAGTGAAACCATGAGAAACACTTTGGTACATCTGTTTGTCCAAGATAGGCTGGAGCTGAGAATTGCTACATCAGCTTCCTGTAATCATCCTTCCTCAAAGCAGTGAAACATGTCATTCAGGGAGAAAGAAAACAAAACCAAAACCAGGCTAGAGGTAGTATAAAACTAGGAGTCTGGAAGAGGATAGAGTGAAACCTGTCACCACAAGATGTGGTACTCAGATAGTTTTAGCATTCCCCATTCTTACGTAAAGCTGCCTGTTGCGTGTGTTTTGGTCAGCACTGGTAAGCGCATGGTTGACTTCTGCAACTGACTGTGCTGAGCTGGAGGGAGGAAGCACATTCAGTGAGCTCTGAGGTGGTGAAAACAGCTCTTCTGGGTTTCTTGCCATCATCACAAAAGCCGAGGCAAATGGGGGAGACATGCTAGCTGCTCTGACTGACAGGTTTTGGAACCAGATGGGCTGAGAGTGGTGCTCATTCTCCTTCAGCAGTACTGCTCAGCCCTGTGTGTGAACTCCGCGCCACTGAATGTACAGCTTGCTCTGGGAATAGCTGGTCTCACTGAAGAGCGGGTGAAAGCTGCCTGTTGACGATCGCTTTCCTTTTCAGATCTACAAGCCCTGTGAAGTAAGGGAGACAAATGTTCCCCAGAGTGTAAAAATGAAATCTGGCCAGATTTTCCAGGCTCTTCCATTCCATACTTTGCTTGGGATAGAGAAGAGCGTACTGTAGGCTTGTTACTTTCCTTCACTAGGAGCTTTCACCAGGAGCATGTGAGGCCTCTGTAGTGTAACTGTGCTCAGGATAGACCCTGAGCCTTTGATTCAAGTGCCTAAATTAGCAGACTAAAGCAAATGTGGAAATGTGGAAACTCTTTCCTTGTTTGCAGTCAATACATGCTCTGTATAAATCCAGCATTCATAGCTAAGAGCACCCTGATGCCTCTAGAAAGCTGCATGTAGGATGTGAGAGTTCAATGAGAGTGACAAGTTGTCCATGCAGCCTTTTTTTTCTTATGGATCCGGTGTCATTCACAAGGAATGATTTTGGTAAGAAGGATCTATCCATTCTTAGTTCCTCTACACTGTTCTCTTTTCTCATTTCCTGCCCTCAGGGGTCTTCACCTTGAAGAAAATCATCCTACAGTGCAGAGGTATCACCAGAACCCTTTTAAGCTGCTTGTGGCCCTCTCATGTTCCACCAGTAATGTGCATTTTAATGATTTCTTCAGTGCTAGTTTCCCTGTGCTTTCTGCATAGCGGCCCATGCTTTACATCCAATTGCCTTGAACTGGTAACATTGTCCTAATGAATAATAAGAATCGAGCTAAGTAAGAGCTGCCACTTGCACTGAAAAATGATAGCTCACCCAAGTGTACTCTTTTCCCATGCATATAATATTGAGTAAAAGCTTCGACAGAGCTCAAGAAGACCAATACTACAGTATTTTTTTATAAGCACTAGAATAATTATTAGGTCATTGAAAGTTCAGCTGTCATCCTCTTGTGTGGATGAGTCAGTGAGTGACAGATTCATGAACAAATTGTTAGTGGTAATGGTGAGAGAAATGTGGCACTCCTTATGGTGTCTCATTCATGACCGAACAATACACTGTATTGACAATTCACAACCTCACAATGTCTTGAAAGGGCAGTCAGTGCTGAGGTAGGTTCTGTTACCAAGGGTTCAAACAATACTGCAAATCACCCACAGGTGTTTTTGTAAACATCTCTTAAAGCAACACAGTCACCAAGGCATTATGGAGAAAACCAAACATATGAGTCAACAGATGACAAATAGAATGGATCCCTCTTGCCCGAAGCAGGATAAATATTGTGTCTTTAAGTACTTGCCATCTGTGTTCTAAGTTGGGGTTGATATATGGAGGATAGTGTTGAGGGAGATGGAATGGCTTTGCATGCCCTCCCACAGCCATTAGCTGTGTGAGGAAAGAGACTGGACATCTGAGTGCCTCACCATCTAAAACACAGAGGCCATAGGGAGTGAGGGAAGTTCTGCACTGCCAGATTTGGGGTTCATCAAAAATGTCTGTCCAGGAGTTTGCTGTGAAACAATGACAGTAAATTTACAGTCTGAGGATAGAAATATTTGTCTCAACAGCTTTTATTTCCTTTCTACTTAAACCTCTAAGTTGTTTGGTACATTTTCTCCTAGTTAAAGAAGCCTTCTTGATAGAAACTTTGTATTCTAACATGTTGAGATATATCTTATGTCTGTGCATATTTGTAAATGTGTCACAGTTTAAAAAGTTTCAGTGTCTTCAAGCTAGTACTTACAATTTTTTTTTTCATCTAGCTTTGGCTCTGTATCCTTCCTTACCATGTTCCTGTAGATCATTTATCTGTATTTCAATTAAATTATCACGGTGGCTACGTTGCCTTTTCCCTTGGTTATCTTTTCCAGAAGTCCGTATTTTTGACTGTGAACTAAATCAACCTATTTCAGAGAACACCTTGTGAATCACGCAGTAACATGTGATGTGTGCATTAGCAGATATGCAGAACACAATAACATCTATGTCATAAGCTTAAGTGTGTGCTTTCATTCCTGTGTGATAGACAAAGACATGAGAACAGAACCACTTATTGCAAAGCTTTAAAAACTCTCAAACTACTAGACCCCAACAGTTTGCATGGCTATGAACATCTAGATGTTCACTGAAGTGAGATCATAATCACCATGAGAACTTTGTCTGAAAGTTTTATGCAAATCCTGTACAATATGGAAATCTTGGAGCTCTGCCAACCAAAAGCTTTCAACACTTTTAACTTCTTATCACTTGAAGAAATATTAATGAGATTTCTTCTCCTGCTGACTGAAAGGGAATAGATTCTTTTCTTTTTTACATGTTGTTTTAAGCAAAACTGGCTTTTGAATAAATGAAAAAACCAGCAACAAAAACAAAAAAACCAAACCCACCTGAATGTGATAGCTTGCATTGTCAGTCTTCTTTTCAAGAACAACTAGATTTGGCTGATTCCTGTAGGACATTAACCAAATTGCTGCAAGATCATAAGAAAACTACGTTACTGACTTGCAAAACCTTCCAAAACATACTTTTAGAGGAAACATTTGCTATTATATTAGACAAAGCTCGTCTGTTAAGCTGTGGCTTTGCTGGCCTGCATATTGCATAAAGGCCAGTAGCTGTCACAGTCATACTGGCTTGAGTTTCTTTCATAGAGAAACCCTTCTTTGGATCCACTTCTAATTGCTTGAGATTTTAATTGTGTCCAAATAAAGCATAACATCTATAAATAATGGAGACAACAACATGATTGCTGTGCAAATTCATTATGAATGCCATCAAGATGAGGGCCATATTCAGGCCGAATGAGTTCATGATGGCAAATATATATGCCTTTTTTCTGAAGTACAGTTTTGTGGCTACGGAGTGAAGACACAAAATAGCCTTTGGTCACTGTGGAGGGTCACCAAGTAGGGGGCCAGAGAACTGAAGTGGATTGATTTAGGTCATCTCCTGTACATTTTGCTCCTAAAGAAGACCAAAAAACTCAAAAGACTATATTTTCATTAGAATTACAACTAGTCATCTCAGTTAATTAACTCCTTAAATAGAGAAAACTTACAGCAGTGGGAGAACCAAAATAATAGATGAAGGGTTTATTCACAGCCTGATATCTGCCCATGGGCCCTTGCAAGTTTCGAATACTAATGCTGGTTCCAAGTATGCAGTGGTTTTATGCACTGGAACAAACTTCCATAGTCCTCCCTGGTCCCGAACTTCCTTTCCAACACCTCTGGGGTCTGACTGTGGGTCTGCTACATGCTCCTCACAGCATTTTTACAGTTTTGTTCTCGAGCTGCACGTTCCTGGCTTGAATCTTTTGCCTGTCTCACCCTACCATCTCTGGAAGCCTTCCCTCCTCTGAGCAGACTCAAGGACTTCTCCAGGGAAGGAGCTCTTCTGGACACTGGGTCTTCTTCTTAAAACAAACAAATAAAATGAGACTGCCCATGGGAGCCTTCTGTGCTGTCTTGCAAACACAGTGGCTTTGGTGGGACTGCATCCGTGGGGTGTATATGATCTGAAGTGCCAGTCATCGGCTGTTGCACTGATGATGTTCGTTGACTCCCTGAACTGGAAAGGAGACCAAATAGCTAACTTAATTATTACAAATGCCCTGTTTTATCTTAATTAATCTGGCCATATGAGTCTGGTTCCCTGATCTAATTATCTAGGGAGATAGTTAAATATAACTTCATGTATCTAGGCACATTTAGCTATTTGTGGTTAAATCTGCTCATGGTTCCTAAGAGACTATATATTCAAAGTTATGGAGTCACAAACAGGAATACCTTCCAGCTGCTCTTCGTCTGCAATAAAAAATACAGAGAGTTCATCTTAATTAACATGGTTGAATATTTTTTTATGTTAGCAATACACCTCATAAGTTACAGTCACATTAAAGTCTTTCATGGAAATAAGGAGGCATCTTTCTCTGTTCTACCACTAAGGACTAGCAAGTAACTATGTTGCACACAAGAAATGGGATTTCTACTGTTGAAATAGATAAACGTAACTTTAGATGGTATGTGGAAAATATTTGCCCTTTGCTCTGTAACAGATGGAATACGGTCAGTAACCTGAGTAAAAATAATTTGAATAATTTGAAATGAATAAATCAGAGCAAAAATTCCTTGTCTGTGGAATCATTTCAAATAAAGATGGTATGTGGTAGCCATAAAGAATATGTGATCAGAATTACTATAAAGATTTTGTTCATCAGAAAGAGGCAACAAGAATAACAGAGGTCCACGCCCTAGTTTGCAAACAAAATAGAATACATTGCCTTTTAACTGTCCTAAAATGGACATCTAAGAATTTTCTTTCATATACTATGCATTGAACATATAAAGATAATACTTGCATGGGTCATATGCCACATAAAAGAGAGGTACTATTCAAGTGGATGCACCTGTAAACAATAAGAGTGATCAAACAGGATCTACGAAAGGGGAAAATGAACACATTGATTCTCTGCAGTGTAAAGAAGAGAATGATTATTTTAAGAAGAGGTAAGAAAATAACCAGTGAGAGATCACTTAAATGTAACGCATTCTGCCCTGGGGCAAGAAGAGAGACTATCTAGACTTCTCTTGAACTTTCTTACAGCCCTGTGGTTTGTGAGACCCAGCACACGGAGATCCTTTGAGCGAGCTTGTTCTTGAGTGCAGAGATTAGTTCAGTCGAAACAAAATCATTCCAAAGCATACTAATTTATTGGCAGTATGTCTGAGCTCAGTTAAAATAGAGATGAAAAGATAAACCCTCAGCTAAGATGCTTTATGGACATGGTGTATGTTAGAAATAAATATAAAAATAAGGCTTTTCTAGAGCTGGCAAAAGGAGATTTAATTTATTGATCCTGAACAACATAGGTTGTTAAACAGAGATTTCTCATACCACTTTTGACAGAATTCCTGAAATATGCTGTGAGTTTGAGGCTATTCTTCACATTGGGGCTAATGTGCAAGAAGGGGAGTAAAGCTTGCTAAAATTATTGAGACTTTTCAGTTCCTAAATTTTGTTTCAAGACGGTGATGTGTGGTCATGGGGGTGTATTTGAAAATTATACTCTGTAAGCCCAGGATGAATTTTTGTGACTGCATCTAAGGACAGCTGTGTAATGCCGATTAATACGACACTAGGATGTCTTTTATTACTTAATCCATAGGCTGCAGAGACGTTTGCTGGGTTGTTCCGCAGAGGAGTGGAGAATCTAACTGCGTAACAAAGGCTATACACACGTTTTCAACACATGGTTGCTCAAACTTAATAGCATAATAACAATAGCTTTGAAGGTTAAGCCTGATATAAATTAGGCTAATTTCTAAAGAAATCCTTGGTATGTATTCATAAATGGGTTTGAATAGACTTAATGCTTAGCTGAACAAATATCTTTGTGCATTCTATCTTTTGTGTGCAGGTGGGCAGCTGCCATTGAAGTTCCTGGTTCAATATCAGGGGCTATCCATGCTGTGTCTGCTTTGGATTATGTGTTTGAAATCAATCAACACTTTTGTACTTGAGGACAACCTGAGATTTATGCACATATTCCATATGTGATTACTGGAAACAATGTTGTGCTCTTAAGAAGCACTTGTAGGATTTGTATGTATGTTTCTGTTTAATGAACCAGATTATTGGCTAGCTGCCCGAATCTTGGTGTTATTAGAGATGAGGGAATACTCACCTTCGTTTAGCTGTTAATTGTTAGATTATTCAGCAATGTATGGATTTTGAGCCATGCACAGTGGTGTGTTGGCATTTTATAAAATGAACCTTTCAATGTGGGACGCATGTTTGGGAGCAGAGCTAGAGCTGTGGGCTTGATTCTGGTTTTATTCATGTTGTTGATCAGTAAGCATTTGCTTTGAATCTCATTGAGTTGTACTAATAAAATCAGAGCTGTGAGCCACTAGAATTCCATAGTAATTTGGATGGTTGGGCGGGCAGCACTGATTTGGTCTGATGCTCTTATGTGATATAACAGTGCTTGTGCTTGCAATCGTTAACACACACTCATTTACCAAAACATTAAATCCTGGTGTTCTGTCATCTGTTTGCTTTTGTTCCTGTCTTCCTCATTGGTTCATTTGAGAAACCAATGGTAGGTTAATTTGGATAGTATCTGTGTTGAAGCTGAGTTTCCTACTGCCTGAAGAGGAAGAAGGATTATCTTTTTAAGCTGTAGAAGGTAAGTGTGTGCAGTTTTCATGTTGAGTAGATAGGTCAGAAAAAATATGCCTTAGGTTAGGATTATTTTGATCAGAGACAAAATCCCTGGTATTAGGTCTTATTAGTAAGCCCATACAAACTGGCACAAAACACTGCAGAATAGTCTGTAGAGCAGGGAACACTTTTTTGTTTCCAGTACATGGGCATGTAGATGAGAAACAGCAGACCTAGTGATTACTGCAGTAAGGGAAGGAAGTGTGTCCTACATATATCGGTCTACGCAAGCGCATACTGCTATGCAGTAGTACATACTAGGGTACGTAGGGAGTGTGTACTAGTCTATAACTAGTGTATAACACAGGCAGTGCCCTCTTTTCTGCAGTAGATCTCTGTGTGGGGGCTATTGAATGAGGATGATGGGTTAAGGTGGTTGTGGGGCTTTCACTGCTTGCCATGGGTTTGAGTCAACATCCTGCATCAGAACTGCCTTCAGATGTGTTTTGGCAGTGAATCTGGTTTCGGTAAAAACTGTCCACAAGTGATCTAACCAAGCCTGTTTCATCAGCTGCCTTATGGAGCTGTGCATCACAAGCAAGAGGTAAGCAACATGGAGTACTAAAAATGACCACATTGGAACTTCATTCAGGAGTTGATATGCCCTAGAAATTAGTTTTTACCTTCAAGTACTATGTGCATGCTGATGTTTAAACTCCAGAGATGAGCTGATTTGTCATAGAGAAATATTTGACATGTATAAACCAAACATGGCTGGCATAATTAGTCTGCTTCTACAAAAACCTTTTCTACTTAACAGACAGGCCAATGAAAATAAACATGAACTTTAAAATCAACCCTCAAGTTTATATTACAGGATTACAGTATGCTTTTGAGGCTACTATATGCAATAGTAGGATAGTAGAAACATTTCCATTTTCTACCATAAAGTAACTAGCTACTTAATAAAAAGTACAGTTTGTAGAGTTTTGGAGTTTAAGATCTAAAACATGCAATAGCATACAAACCCTACGAACTAATGAGTGTTAATTAAAGAAAAGCATATATCACACGCCTATTGTTAAAGTTACTCCGAGGGTGTGCAGCAATAAGAAAACTTGTTGCAAAACCAGTAATGTGAATTACTTGAAATTTAAACATATTTGAATAGATTTTATAGCTTCCTGTGTAGTGCCACATCCTTTGTATTTTTTTGCCAAATAAGAAGTGTAATATTGATTGAAGGAAAAGTTTAAATAAAATCCTGTCAGCAGTTTCTAGTCAAGTGAAGAGTACTTTTGACTTTATAATTTTTATTTTCTTTTACTATTTTAAAAAGATTGCCACAAAAAGATATGTGGCTTGGCCATGACGATGGACCTGTCTGGAAGTCTTTCAATGAGATATTTTCTACTGGAAAATATCTGAGTTTTTGCAGCTCAAATTCAAGTTTTTATTTCTAGCTGAAAAAAATAAAGGAAAAGCTTACCAACTTTGAGCTAGCTAATCATTTCATGTGTAAGAAACCCATGTGGACATCCAAGATTCAAATTTTTGCTCTTGCGGGGGTATTGGAATTGTCTCCTGTAGAACAAGTGAGTAACATATTCAGCAGACTCTTGCCCAATATTGGATTCGATCAGTCTCAGTCTCTACTAGTGGAGCTGGCTCCATGATATATAAACAACAAGTTGACGAGAGAACATCTCTGGTCAGAGCACTCACTGGGGTATTGAAAGCTGAGCTTCAGGTAGGAACTGGACAGAGAAGAGTTGAAACATGCTTTTTAATATGTAAAGTGACTCTCTTTAAGCAAAGGTTTTAAATCTATGGTTATTTTTTTGCCTAACTCCAGAAACTGATATAAAAATGCCATAAATACCAATATTTTGGGAGACTGGACAGCTTTTTATCATGTAGCTCTAGTATAATGTCAATGTCTTTGTTTGGATTCACAAACTAAATATCTACCGCTTCTGCCATTTTGCAGTATTTTATTTGTAGGAGTTTCTGGGAAGATGTTCAAGTCCCCAACTGCCAAGTAAGTGCCTGGCATGAATCTTAACCACAGAGCTGGTCTCGCTTCCTTATGCTAGAGGCAAATTACATAGCTTTGAAATTTTAAATCTGTGTTGCATGTGGGATTTTTTTCTTATTTGAGAACTAATCCCATCTATGGTGTTAGATACTTCCACCTCAAGGGTGCAGGTAGGACCGTTGAAGTGACTCAGCATCTCCTTAGGGTGGGCTAGCTGCATGCTCTCCCATTTGCTTTGTTGGGCTTTTTTTTTCTGGCTGGGCTCCTTTTCTCCCAGCTCAGTGAGTTGAATCACCTAGCCCAGGGCTCAGCTAAGAGCCAGACGAGCTGCAAGAGAAGAGGAATGGGCAGTGGGCCCATCCCGCTTGAAAGAGCAAGCTATTTAATTTGGCTTTGCTCTATTACCTGAATACACCTTAATTTCAATTTTTTTATGATTTTTAATGCTATTCCTCTAAGCATTTTTTTTTTTTAATCTGAATCCACATTTTTAAGACTATCCATCTTATTACTAGAACATGGAAACATCGCATTATGGAATTAAAAAAAAAAATTGCACAAACTTTTGCAGATTGAAACCATTTGTGAAGTCTTCCAGTAAAATGCTTTTTGGTTTAAAATCTAGTAGGTGAATTGCCTCAGTGCCAAAGGGCTAAATCTACCCAAAGATCACTGTATGTCTGAACTGACAAGGGAGTTTCAGTGTGGGAAATCAGAAGTGAGTTAACTCAAAATGACCTCTAATGGCCATCTACATCTCTTAATATCTGTATCTATTTTGAGTAAATGAAGACTGACTCAAATCTTAAGCTTCCTTTTTTTTTTTTTTTTTGTCTTTTTAAGTTGTTTCAATTCCTGTAAGAGCAAGGTTTATGATGCAATCCTTTTGTTTACATCTGAATGAAGATGGATGCGTAAAACTCAGGTGTGAGTAAAGTGGTAGCTAGTAAAGGGATGCCTTAGCCCACCCGACACTTCTGTGCCTTGGGCAGGAGCCAGACCTCTGAAGGGATGTTATGATCCTGGCACTGCAAGACAGCTGCAGAAGGCTTACAAAATTCTTACTTTAATGTTGTCTTTTAATTTGAATATTAAAAATAGTGAGTAGGTTGTTATGATGAAACTGTTACATTGGACTGGAAACTTGGGTTCATACTTTCAAGTGTTTCTTAATGTTCATTTAATGCTGACTTGGGAGAGTTGGGGGGATTTCCATCAATTTTAATCAAGGAGACTACATTTTAACTCCTAATACACGTTTATGATCTCTTCAAAGGATTTTTATTTTCTTTTCGTTAATATAAGAGGCACTCATAGTTTGCTTCAAAAGATAAAGGATATTTTAGTTCAGCTGGTTCATCTGTAATTCCTGATTCCCACTACAAAGCAGCTTGTTGAGACTACAGGTTGTGATCCTTGATAGAATTAGATCAGTAAAGAAGCTGCAAAAATGTTTTGCATGTAACAAATTGCTACACTGATGCCAGTTTAAGAAATCCTTTGTATTGTAAAGAGGAACGCAGCACTTTTTATGAAATGTCTTATGCTGTAGATAGCTGCTCAGCATAATTTATGAACATGTGTAGTTTTCTCAGTGTACTTATGAGATGGCTATAAAACTGAGCTTCATTTTGTACAGGTTTTTCATATCTATGTCTACTGCATCAGCCATTTGGCTGCAGGAAAACAGTACCACTTGCTTGTGGGAGGAGAAGTTAGCACTGTAGGAGACAGTTTGTCAGGACAGCGAGGTAAGTGTGCTGTGTGAGCCCAGCTATCATACTGTTTTTTCACACAGTAACTCATTGGGTCCTTTCTGCCTACCGAAACTCGCTGAGAAGTCTTTTCTACCATATCTGATGCAATGCAGTAAAAAAGAAAGGACTATTGACAGGATTTTCGAGAAACCAACTGCAAGTAAATTTCTTCTCTGATCTCTGGAAGTGAAGAACAGTTGGACTAATCCTAATTCATCAGATCTACAGCTATAGGTCCACAACTTTCTGCTTGATAATACTGCAGCCATAAAAGTGGGAATATGACTGTAGTGCATTTAGTAGCTTTAGAAATGTGGGAGTTAGCTATGTTCCCAGCAGCACCATAGCCACATTCATGAGGCAGTTCTGTGGAAACTAATTTTCTCCTTCTGAGAATGTTTAGACACCTCCTGTAGAATTTCACATGTATGTTACCCTACTGCTTCCACTAACATGGGCATTAGGATCTTATACTGCTCTGTGCCCCATGGTTCTGCCTTCCAGCTGTTTCAGTACTAGTTTCAGTGTTGCATTGCCTGGAGCAGTAAGTATCCTTGTTCCATTCTTCTCAATTGAATTAAATTGAATAAAAATACCATTTAAAAAAAAAAAAGCAAAACCCAGTGTTAAATATATTAGTTTTATCTTTCATTATAATGCTTTTTTGTGCATGTAGCTCTTCAGAAATGCTTGTAAAATCTACTTCAACCTTAAATAACTGAATAATTACAAAATGGCAACATGAGATATGACAGTAATTGTGGCAACTCCACTACCTTATATTTGAACATGTCTACAAATTAATGGCACTATAAAGACTGACTCCATCATACAAATGTTAATGGGTCCAATGTCATTCCTTCAGCACAGAGAGTCAGCATAAACATCCCTTATAGCAAACTGTGTCCCTCTGTTACAGGGAACAGGACATCAACTCCTCTTTTCTAGTGGTTTTGCATCTGTAAAACAAACTTACGTTGAACAAGAGAATTGAAGCTTTTAAAAAATATGGTGTAACTTATACACAGACAACAAGCATATGGCTAAATGTATATACCCTGGTACAAATATTAAAAGCCCTCAAGGAGAGCAGGCTGAAAAAAGTACTTTGTGATTTGGAGTGAAGTTGTGATCCTATGGAGCTTTCTGGTTGACCATTTCTGGGTGATGTCACGTGTCTTCTTGGTGGTGAAGCTACCTAGTGTGGGGGGCATGTGAGCTTACCTGTTCTCCTTGCCAGGCAAACTCCACAACTGTACTGCTGCATTGAAAGCTGTTTCATTCTCCTTCTGCCTGTGAATTTTATGGCACGTCTACACTGCTGGTGCTACTGCAATGGCTTTGTGATGCACCACTAGTGCAGCACATGTACTGCTTGAGCTAGCTCAAGGCATGTGCTAGAGTTTCATGGTAGCATGTAGCTCAGCAATCTGCAGAAACCTTGCAAGCAGCAGTGTGAATACACAAATAGTTAGCCCATATTGTGCTTTGGGGGGCGTGGCCACACAATTACCAGCACCTGGCATAGCTGGTGTTAAAGATAAGCAGCATGCATCTGTGCTGCAGATGGTCTTGTGTGAAACTATGCCTGATGAGGTGTTGGTGCACTCCAGTTTCTCACCTAGTGCAGGTCTGATTGACAATCCATTTGCTAAAAAGACTCTACTGTCTATAAAGGCAACTGCCTCTGAGAGGAAGAAAGGTGACTCCTTGACAAGACCTTCTTGAGACAAGGAAAAAACGATATTAATTTTGAGCTGAAACTCAAGTGCTAATAATACATAATCACTGCAGAAATTTAATCTAAATATTAACAGCCCCCTGTGCTTTTTTGCAAGGACAAACCTTTCTAAATCTCAACAAAACAAACTTCTTATGTGGGTCAAATGGAAATCTTGTTTATTAAGCTGCTAAAGACAACTAGATTTTTAATTTCAATAGAAGAGGCTTCTCTGTGACCCTTGAAGGCATGCCAGTGGACTCTTCCAGCACATGCCTCAGTAAACAACAAATGAATCACTGAGGTGCTCTAACAAGGATTGATGCGTCCACCCAATTAGAGGGATATAAAGAGTGCTCCCTTGAAATTCTGGGTTCATTTGGGTTGCTCTGCTATTTCTGCAATCTAGTGCTGTAGCATTGCTTCAGGGTTATTGTTGGCCTCAACAACTTGCTTGTGTGTGTTGTCCTAGCTAACAAGTCCAGATTTTGTATCAATATTTCTCCTATGAAGACTGAAACATTGAAATAAAAAAAAAAAGCTCTCAATATCTAAGTCAAATCAGTCACTAGTGTCTGTTTAAGCTAAGAGCAAGATCTTCTCCAAACTTAGCACTGTTACAAGCATGATTGACAGGAATCTTTGAACACTTGTTTTCAGAGGCTTGCAATTTTTCAATTTTATATGGGTTTAATTTTCTCATGCCTAAAATATGTGCAATTCTGGGAGGTGAGAAGGTGCATCTTGTATGGTGTGATTAGTACAACTGGTCAGATGGAGCAATGCATGGAAAATTCATTAAGTATTTTGAGACTGTTTCCTCTTTCTCTTGGAACAATGTTTCTATTTTCCATTTCAACTGTACATGTAACTTGCACTGCTTCAGAAAGAATTTCCTCACGTCATCTTAAAAGAAAATTTAAAATTAGACCATTTTCTCACTATACAGAATATTTCTATTCCCAGACAAATAGTCCAATTGTTTGCACAGAACAACACATGAAGTAGCCAAAAGAAGGACATCATGCAGACCAACAATAAAGCAAAGATCAGAGTATGTTTTGTTTTTCAACCAGCTGCTGCCTCAACAATCACAGAGCTCTTCAAGACTTTAAAGGGTATGTTGCAGGTACTATTTGTTTAAGGATTCACTCTGACAAGCGTGGTGGCAATTTGAAATTCCTTGACCATGCTTCTAGGAAAACTGTATCAGTTATTATACCTTAAGACAGTTAGATACTGGCACCTGAAGTTTCATTTCCTAGACCACAAACAAAACCCCAACATTTTTAACAAATTGGCTAGGCCAAGCAATAAATCATACAAAACAGCTGATTAAGATATTCAGCTAACTGTTATAAAGGATGTTCTAATTCCTCCCTTCTTGTTGCTTGTTTTTATCCCTTTGGTGTGACCTGGGTCTTAGTAGTGAATTGTAACTCATCTGTGGTTAGCAGCTATTTGAATTCAACTGTAATTATTTTCCTGGTTATATGGTGATTTGAAGCCATCATGTGTGAAGGTCCTTACAACAAAGGAATAGTAGTGCTCTGAAATACATCATTATTATTATATAAAAGGTTTTGCTCTGTTCTGTAGATTTTATTAAAATTGAAAATGTGATGTTGCAGTTCTCACTGAGTAGCTTAAGAAACAAACTTGAATGCCAAATTAAAAGCCTTGACATCTACCATTGGTGGAGAAAGCCAAACTCCTCAGTTCTCCTAATTAGCTGGTGAAGATAACTAACTGACTGTACTTGGACATGGTTATCGTACCTCAGGTATGACAGAGATTAAAACAATCAGAGGATTTCTTTGAAGCAAAGATGGGAAATGTGAGTTAGAAACAGATTCTATAAGGTACTGCCTTTCCTTTCTGTATGCCCAGAATCCTAATACACCATGTGTTCAGTGAAGTCGTGGATGATATTTCAAAAAAGTTGTAGATACTGAAGATAGATTTAAGCCAAGTATACTGGAGCCAGTAACTTCAAATTCAGGTCTGTGCTGGTTTTTAAGCACTGTGTTAGCTTGTCTTTTGCCAACTCCTGATTTTTCATACCCAACAAGACTTTGTTTAATTAATAGGTTGGCTGTGTTGGGGATGATTTGATCTCTTATTTCCACTGTTTATGTAATCAAGTCACTGACCCACCGTGGAATTCAGTAGGAGGCAGCTGTCATACAGAGTGTATGTGTCTTATGTCACTGGCCTTCATGTCCATAAACTTAAAAGCTGCTGCCTGGCCATGACTCTGCTTGCCAAATCTGCCTGCTTGCCAAGTCCTGGAGGACATAAAAGAATTGACTATTTTTTTTAAATTTTTTTTTTCTGAGGCTTTCCCATTAAAATGGAAAAACAGAAAAATATCAGCACAGTAAAAATATTCTGGAACAACTTCAAAAAATATCTCGCTACAGTAGTGAGTGAGACCTCTGTATTTAAAATAACCTTAATAGAGTTAAATACTAGAGTGAATGGAAAAACAGATGAACCCATGCTTGTATTTAATCCATTGCTGTCTGCCAACATGTCAAGTTTTTTTTCAGTACTGGAGACTGTTTCACCTCTGCTCCCCTTGGGTGACTGCTTTGGGGCTCGACCAACATAATGAACAATTCCTCATTAGCTCAGATAGTGGGAAGAGGGAAAAGAAAACAGATAAGGAAGGCTTTGTAGAGGGAAGTTTGATCGTAAAAAAACTCCTTGATTTTAACTCCTGTTCAGTGCCAGACCTAATCCAGCTGCCTCCAAGCCTTCCTGTATCTTGACCCAAACTTTTTCAGCTGTCTGGGAGGCAGCATGCAGGTGCAGACATTTACTCTTCCTCATTAAGAAGATTGGAACAGAGACCAAAATCTGTTTGTATGAATTAAGGATGGCCTTGCTGTCTTGAACAATCTCCTGCCTCTTTTATCTTCCTCCCTCCTGAGACCCTCGACCCCCCCAAACTCCAAACCAAAATGAGGTAGTAAAGATTGTTTGTGCTGGGGGTTCTCAATGCAGCACATAATCTCTTCCAGTCCCCAACAGGGTGATTTTCCCCTGTCTGGCACTTCTGTGTTCTTGCTGTGGGGACATTGCCCTTGCAGTTTGGCATGATTGTCCTACCCCCTATCACAGCAATGGCCTCTTTCAAAGATGTTGATTTAATGTGCAGAGCCCTCTCTAGTTAATTATTGGCACAGACATCTCTGCCATGGGAATCCCTCTTGAGTGGTTCCCTCATCCTTCCCCCAAGACCTTCATGTCTTTGGATCTCAGAGCTTTTCTTGTAATCAGCTCCCGTCCCAGTTCTACTTCTTGTACTCTCACATGGTATGAGGTAGTCGCTGCCTGACTATAGGCTCCCCTTCACGCTCAGCTCGTCTCCTTCATCCGCTTGCCCTGTGTTCACTCCTGCTTGGTCACAGCTTAGGTGGGAGACTGCCTGGTGCTGCTAGGGTTCATGGAAAATATACTTCCAACAGACAGAGCAAAGCTTGCAAAAACCTTGCGCCAGGGCACAGGAGACTCTGTTCTGGCAGGCTATCTGTCGCCCAGTCTGCCAGCTGGCAATGATTGTTTTGTGTACTTGTAGTATTTCTAGAAGTATTGGTCCTTCCTTACTTTGGGTTTATTTTGAATCCTTGCTTACTCATCCTAAATTTTATCACATCATTTTTTCCATTGAGGGCTCTAGGAATGAATGGAGCCTGGTAGGCATGCACCACATGCTCTAAAAAGTGCAGACCATCCTTGAGCAAGGAGTTCTTTTTGTTCATTGACCATTAGCCACTTCTTCAGTTGCACTGAGTCGAAATTCTCTCATGGGTTAAAAAATTCTTGGACATAGTTCACCCCACTCCCCCCAGGGCAATTGCAAGTGAGTACCTCAAACTAGTAAACACATTCATTTAAATACTAAAGTTTCCTATGTGCTTGGTATATTGGAAGTAGTAAATAATTAAGGTATGTAAAATGGAAAGAAATTGCATAACAGTTTCACAGGCATGTGGGGAGACCTGAATTTGCTCAATCCTGCTCTGCTGCCTGAAGCTCCTTTTTTACCTTGCAAATACAGATGAAAACGTAGAAGTGTATCAGACCATTCATCTCTTGGCAACTTCTAGATCTGTTATAAGCTTTTCCCACTGTCTTAAGGCATTTTTCAGTCTTACGTGAACATTTTCAGCTATCGCTTTTGGGTTTTTTTGCATTTTGGGATACATTCTTAGAAACGAATAACTTCACCCGTATCAGGAACTCCTAATTCTTTTCCCTTCCATTCCTGGATCACCTCACTGCTGCCACTGTCAATGTTGAGTAATAATAAGTTTTCCTGCAGTTATTTCAGGCCACTCATTGTAAACAGCTTCTGTTTGCATCAGTTTGGCTCTTTAAGGACTTTCTATTCTAATCTGTAGGTGCACACGCAAAAAAACCCCCAAAAACACAATAAAGAAAAAAAGATGGAGCCATCTGAATATATTTCTTTTTATGATGGCATGGCTGATTCCTCCAAAGTAATACTGATTAAGTATTGTCCACATCACTCTTTAAATTTTACTTTTTTTTTTTTTTGTTGAAGATGCAATAAAGCTGCATCACTTAAAATTGCAAATTTCTTTTAAACTATGTCAGGGCTACTGAGATGAGTATTTCTGGGATGAACTTCCATGCTGCCTCTCTCATTTGCAGATTCCTTAGCAGAATACTGGTTAAGACTAATTCTCTCACTGAGTGCTATTTTTACTGGATGGGTGCAGACCACCTGCTGTTTATGCTTGGATTTTCATTCCTATCTATGTAAGCTTCATTTTTGACACAGTGATCAGAGGGTGACAGTTGCTTGCTTGAAAATGCTTATCAAATAATGCTATGGAACTGATGTCTTTGCATGTAAAACACCTTCCTTCTCATAACACAGGTGGACAAGACCAAGTTACTTCATTTCTCGTAATAAATGCAGGATGGAAGTCATAAGGTTGACTCTGTCTGTGAGGTGCTACTTTCTTTCTTTTTGAGCTTCTCCTGAGTCTTTGTTGCTGCACTGAGAGTCCATTGCATTGCTGTGAGAAAGCACTGCTCATGCTGAATGCACTGGAATGTAATTCAGATGGGTGGAAGGCATTTTTCAAGTTATGCCCGGGATCAGAGTGTAAAAATTAAGGAGTAAATTTAATGAAGAACAGAGGAAATGTAATTCTGGATCTCTCATTTTTATTGTGTACAGTGGAGTAAACACCGTAACTGTTTTTAATAATAAGACTGGTGCCTCTATGATAAAGTGGCAGTTTATTTTAGGTTCTCTTGAATTTGGAGGATTTCTTTTTCTAAATATATTTTATATTTCACAGTTTATGATTTATTCCCTATTGCTAGTTTTCATACTGCCTTTCTGGCATTGGAATCCAATTCACCAAGGCGATTTCCATCTCTCCTTCAGGAAGAAGTAGCAATGGCACTCTTTTCTCTTAGCATGCCTAGGGCAATCCCACAGCAAATTATTTTCCGGCTTCATACTTCACTTTTACAGGGTTCATTACTAATATTGAAACTGTCATAATAATTTGGAGTTCCTGTCTTTATCCCTTTGCAATGGCCAGCATGCAGGAGGGAAGCTTAGGTTTCTCTGGAATCTAGGGGTTTCGGTGTCATATGGGGATTCTCCATTTCAAAGACTTTTCAAGTCCATAGAGCAAATCTATAAGATGAGGTAGGGCCAGCTTCTCATAACATTTAGTTGTTGGTTTCACAGAATGGACACAGCTTGAAGAAGAGGCAGGCCTGGTCCCCCAGGTCATTCACTCTTGAAGAATCTGATGTTAAAGTTGAAATGTGAACCAGTTTAGGTCTGGAAGCAACACACAAGCTCTCTGCATCCTCTTTTCTTGCTCAGGCTTGTATGAGACATGTTTCAGACTACCCTGGCATGCAGGTGAAATCTTGTATGTTGAAAGATAAAAAGCTGATGATTTCCTACTCTTTTTACTTTTGGCCTCAGAACTGTTACATGCAGCGTGATGGCAAACATTTCTGTGCAGCCATTAGGTAGCTTTTCCTGGTTCTGATTCAAATTCCAGTGATGCCTGTGTGGCTGCTTATATGGAGAGCATGTATGGAGCAGCCAATCTCCTCTTCTGCTGTTAATTCATGCAGAGCTTGCTGTCATTCCAAATTTGTAGATATTGAGGTCTCTAGCAGCGCAACCTGGTAGCTAACCTTAGATGTTTAAATGAGTTCTGCTGCAGTACTTCAAAGGTATTCCAACACCAAGGTTAATGATGACCTGGTGTCCTACTAAACTCCTATTTTGTTAGATTGCCCAGTGCTGATAGAGATCTCTAGATAAAATGCAGGTTATTTTTAAATTGGCTTAGAAGAACTTACTACACATGAAATATCAAGCTGTTTAGGTACTCATGAAGTGATTTTAAAAAATGTAAGTTCTTTACTGTGCATTTTTCTGTCTCTCACTGTGTTGCATGAACCCTACCAAATTTACTTTTCTTCCACTTTTCAGCTAGCTTGTATCTATATTCAACTCTGGATTTGAAAACTTGTGAACTTACCGTAGTTTCATTTCCTGGACAATTTCTGTCATCCCAGGCTGGTGTGCAGTATGCATGCCTGCTCTGCTGGCACTGTGTTGTGAAACTTTCCTCTTTCAGAAGCTGTGCCCTGGGGAGTGGGAAAAACAGGTTGTTATGCTGGGAGGGGAAAAAAACCCAAGCCAGCCTCATCTATAAAATGGTTGTTTCTCAGAATCAGGGTGGTCATCTTCTCCTCTGAAAAAGGTGAAACCTGGGCTGTGTTTGTATCCTTTCTCCACTAACTTTTTAATAGAAAACTGTTGACTAATGGCACTTGCTGAAGGAGTAACTGCATATGTGCTACCTGTGCTCTACCTTTCCTGGAGAGGACAAAAATTATCCTAACATTAAACGAATGTCTCTGCAAGCTTTAGTAATTGTGACCTGACAAAAAGATGGGGTCTGGAAAGACAATTCTCTGCAGTATTTACTTGAGCCTTCCTTCTGTCCGCACAAACCAAAATTAGCAATGTCAGTGTAGACGACATTGGGTAGTTATGCCACACATGGATTTACGAGCTTTCATAAACATCTTGCTATTAGAACTTTAAATATTTACACTGAGATTCTGCTGCCTTCTGGACTCTCATGAGATTATTTCTGAGCACTGAGGTTGTTTTTTTTTTTAATTGAGAATATTCTAGCATTGATATTTTAACATAAAACTGCTTCAGTGCTTTTCTAATTGATGGTTACAGATTAATTTATGTTATATCAGGGTTTAAGTGTTGCTTAATCCTTTTACAGTTTTAGCAAAGACTGACCTTTTGAGTAAGATTATGTAGCTTTGAAAAAAGAAGTTTGAAATAGGACATTGAAGCAAAATTAAGTAGAGCTCAGGGTGCTGGCTTTTTCTGATAACTCCATGTTTGGATTCTGCAACAATAGGGCATATTTCTGTGTAGGGCCCTTAGGAAATTAAGTCTTGTGCTGACTGTTCCTCTTACGGACCCAATAAAAATTCCCCAAACTGTGACTTCTGTTGGTTTTGGTGAGACTTGAATTGGGACATTAAAGCAGAAACGATTATAGTAGGTTAAACTTTAAACTTTTTTCTGTTTAGCTGTACATACATATAACAAAACATGCCCTTGGCTTGCCAAACATTATCCTGTTGGCAATCACATGGCAAACAATATGCTGAAGATTAAAAGACTCTCTGCTTTAAACAACACTTTCCATGCTTGATGCAATATTTCCCTTTTAATTATGTAGGGAATTAGCACAGTTAAGTAGAGGCAAATGATTGCCATGAAAATGTACAGATTTTCTGAGCAGAAATATTTCATTAAAATATTAGTGGGGTAGAAATGGTGGGTGGTGGGAGATAAGAAACAAACGAGTATCCTGATGAAAGGACTGGCTTATAAATGACTGGGTGCTACACTTGAATATGGTGGGACTTGGAGAAGCTGCAAAGCGCCAAACATCGCTCGAATGATGCAGCGGCAGCTCTCTTTTTAGCACAGCAGCAATGGCCCAGTCAGTGTGGAGAGGGGGATCATGGGATGATGCAACTTGTGCCAGGAAAACAAAATTATAGCTCCAGTTGTCTGCCGTGGATCTTCTAATTTTAATATTTTTAGTATAATTTCAATTCATTTGAAGAACAAGCAAACCTAACTGTATTTTTTCCCTCTTTCAGAAGTTTGGAGGGAGCTAAAAGAAGGATCAAGTAATAACTTAGGAATTTTACAGTGAACATGGATGTTGGCTCTCTGTTGCTGTAGCTACATCATCCATCTCAACATACAGTAGCTATGGGAACAGAGCTATTGGGCCTTGCAAAAGGAATGCAGACATTTCACTGCTGGTTTGCCATTTGTCAGAGTCCTTTTCTCAGAAGTCTTAACATAATTTCTATTCTGGTCTTAGCTTGTTCAAGCTTAAAACTCTAACTAACTGTGGCATCTCCCTCCTACAGAGTCAGTCTCAAGGCAAACAGGTCTCTTTTCTCCATATTCTTACAAGTCTTTCTATCGAATTCTACTTTGTTGACCTAGTTTTCTTGGGATATCTTCTTCCTTGACTGAGCAAGGACACTGAGTATAATATAGCTATAGATAACAGAGGAAACCAAATGGGCAAACCAAAATGAATAGTTTCGCTAGCATCACAAATAGCTTCACTGCTTGGGGCACACCTGCAGTTGGACTGCTTAGTCACAGATTTGCATGTGTATTGCTAGCGCAAATGCTCTGTTTATTCTGGATCTCAGAGAATACGGTGCTGTTGAGCAATTTAAAAATGCTTGATGTAATACGAATAGCTAGTGAAAATAAATAGTAATAATAAACTTACTGTGTTTCAGAAAATGTAACAATCAGCTGCAAGGAATAAGGGGCCTATATGTGTATATATATATAAATTCTGAAAAATAGCGTAATTTAAATTGAAACAAGTAAAAGTTATAACAGTTTAGTGGGGTTTTTTTTCTACACAGCATCCTGGCATATGCTGCAAAATTCTTATATTTTCCTAGCTGAAAGATTTACAAAATTAGGTATATGTTATAGGTATATTAGGCTACTTTACCTGAGCACTATTAAACATCAGTAGCCCTGGGAAGGAACAGAAGTACCATAAATATTGCTCTCTCAGAAAGCTACAGGACAAGAAATAGGGCAGTTGAAGCAAGATACTTCAGTTGATGAAATTAATGTTCGTAGCATGACACTGTCAAAACTTGGCCTAATACGTTGTAAGCAATTTACAGAAGAGAACTGTTATATTCAAGATAAAGACAGCCACAGCATCCTGGTTTCTGAGAACAGGATCTAGTTGAGTTTGAATCCCAAGAACTTGATCCAGGCTTACAAGTTTTGGCTCCAAATCAAAAAAGTAACATCCTACTTCATAGGAGATGAATTAAATAAATCACCCGTGAAGCCTTATTCTGCTTCTTGCTTCTATCTATTCTACTGCAAGTAAGATTTCTTATTAAAATCACCATGGATACATGATCCTTATAATCCTGTGAGGTTTTTTTCTGATTGTCTGCTTAGCTGCAGAAAGTTAACTAACACTGTGCCTAAGAGAAATGAGCTGCTGCTCTCTCCCAGAATCTCAAATCAAGGCAGCTCACTTTTGAATCAACTGTGGGCATTTTGACCCAGTTCCACAGTGGCAGATGCATTTCACAGTGCTTCATGTCCGTCCCAGTGGCATCTGGAGTGTGTGCTCTGTCCTGCATGGTGTTTTGCAGCAGCAGAGAAACAAAACATGGTGTGGGAAGTGGCTTAGGCTTCTTTGGAAAGAGTGGAGTAAAGGTTCAGAAGCAATTGCCCTGACACAGCTCTTTCACAGAGACCTGTGCATATTTCAGAAAAAAAAAAAAAAAAAAAAGCCTTTATTCAACCAGTGTGATTGCTGTGGATCAGTTGATTTACTGGTAAACTGGTAAAATCGGTTTCTGCTGTGAAAACATGAGTGCGTAGCCTCTGATTTCCTACCCTGTTTCTTACAGGCGTGGATTAGAGGCCCTTAAACTTGGCGACATACAGTATATCAGGCAACTCAGGCATTGTTGAGAGCATCTCCTGGGCTGTCCACAGCTGGCTGCTGGACAGGCAGTGACCAGGAAGGAAGGGTAAGGATTGAAGATCCTGATTTAAGTAACTGGAGCAGTATTTTGTACATCACCAAACTGCTGTCATTACCTTCTACTAGTATGGCCTTTCAGTAAAAAGTAGTACAAATGACTTATGCTGTATGTGTCCTTTCAGGGTTCCTCCTTAGCAGCACAGATGCCATGTCATTATGTGCTTCCAAGTGAAAGAGGCTGCATTAAAAATTACTTCTGTTACTGCTTAAAATACTGCAGCAAATGCTGTGTAGATCTGTAAATTGAGACATTTGTTCTTCATTTTTAGCAATGCCCTTTCCCTGAACTCCTCTAATGAGACAGAGTTGTAAGATGTTTGTATGTTATCCAGCTGGACTGGGCTCATGATTCTTGAACTCTGACTCTTACTACATTCTCATTTTAAAGTGTCCTGTGTCAATAGATAGTGGCAGCTATACTCTTAAGGCAGCCTTGTTTCACATAATACCACTCTTATGTTGTAAGCACTGTAACAGACAGAAAAATGCCTGAGACTGCGAGAATTTGGGAATTTCTTTGTTATTGAAGTCCTTGACAGCTGTGTTTCATAAAAGTGGAGGGGCACTGTAAGTGAAGGGGGAGAGTAATCTATGAAAGGTAGTGTATGAACGGAAATGTGGCATACAGCAGAAGGTGACGGTGAAGAGCAGAAGACTGTGCAATTTATTATCCCTGTTTGTCATAGAAAACATGCCCAGAAATCAGTTCCAGCATATAAATGCAGTTTATGTAGTTATAGCAGTATGAACAGTTATAAAAGTAGAGAGGTGTAGATTATTGTCTGAGATCTGTTAAAAAAATAATGAAAAAAAAGTATGTTGCTGAGTACCCAAACTATTTTCTATCTGCTCTAGATTAAACTCAAGGTGAGAACTTTTTAACCCATTTAACAATTTTTCTGCCCCTTTCCTGCTGAAAGTCGTGGCAAATATAGATTGAACAAATTCCTAGGTCAGCTATACATCTCAACCCAATTACACTGAATAACAGTTTATCAAGAATGAGTTAAGTATGCTGCTTTTTTCAGTACACTTTGCTGTTAAATTTCATTTGGTATCTTGCTAGGCCTAATCTTGTGCATTCAGACTGTGCCACTGCCTCAGTGACACCAGGCATTTTGGGCAAGCCAGGCTTGTGCCCAAGCAGATGAAGAGCTCCAGTTCTGCAGGAGTTGCTGATACGGGTCTGAGAGAGCTTTTGTTGTTTGCTGTTTTGCTGTTTTGTTTTGGTGTTTTGCTAGTGCTGTATCTTTCTTGCCTAGTCCTAGACAATGTCTTACACCTCTGTACAACATCTATTGTGATGGGACATTGTCTGACTTACAGCTGTGGGTGGGGAGTACTTTTTGTTTGCAAGGACCCCATGGAAAATAAGGTGAAGGCTCGTCTCGTGGCAGAATATTCTTGCTCTTTTTGAACGTGAGAAGGATAGATTTCCTATATATCCTTTTATCTAGTTATCTATTCTCTCTTCTGTCTCTCTCCTCTGAGTCTCTTCCTCTGAGTGTTTTCATCTAGTAACTCCAGCTTCTCCTGTGAGGTCTTTTGCTTCATGCTAGTGCAAAGGAAGCAGGAAGATGATGCTAACTAGAACCAGGAATAGGAGAACTGGGCACTTTCCATGCTGAACATGCATACGGCAGCTTGGAGCCAAGGTACTCTTTCATGCTAATAGAGAGCTAAGTAGCAATACAGACCATACTTACCCTGTATATAAGTTGCTTTGGGTTCTTGGTTAGAACAAAGGACCTCTTGCCTTCTCTGTGATGGTCCACACTACTTTGCATGTGAGGATAATTCACTGGATATTCTTTCAGTGAGTGACACAGTAAAAAATGGAGGAAAGACAGTGAGAGGGAGGTGATATGCCATGTTCCAGTATCTGCCATAGAAGCAGATGAGACATCCTTTTTTCAGAAATGTTCAAAAGGGAAAGGGTCACCCTTTTGTTCTTTCCCCTTCTCTTGCAGACTCTTTTGGACACAAAAATAGTTTCACTCTTTAACATTTACACAGATTAACCTCAGAAATAATCAGTGGCATCCTAAAATGACTTCTAATCCTGGAGGCTGCAAAGATGTCTACCATTTGTCAGATACTTACACAGAAAAGCATGGGAAAAAATTAGTAACCTTTTCCTGCATTCATTGTTACATATTTGCTGTTAGACCATGCTTAGGATGGACAATTGCAGTGCTTAACTTTATTTTCTGAATTGCAATATTTCCTTGTGTTTCAGTACGTGACATTCTGGCTAGTGGTTTTAGTTTAAACCTGTGTTTTAACTTTCCTTGGTACCTCCAGCTCTCAGATTCTACACATTAGACTTTCCTGACAACTGTGCTTGTAATGTCCACATTGGTTCCCTAATGCCTTAATATTTCTGAGATCTAAAACATTGATTAGAAAAGAACTAAAGCATAGCTAGAACGAAAAAACTATTTCTATGTCCCTTTTCTGTGGAATGTATTAGCAGGTATAGGTTGTTCAGACTCCGAGAACATGCACTGTGACCTAATGATACTGAATAATTATTTACAGCTCAGATGCAAAATCCTGTAGCTTCTCAGGGAAAAAGAAAAAAAAATAAAAGGTAGGATTGCTTTCTGCCTTTTTTTTTTTATTTATTTTATTTTTGCATTTAAAATAGTGCAGAAATTTTTCATTTAGGAAGATTTAAGTAGGCAGGAATAACAACCTCCATGAACCTATTGTACCAATACCAAATCTATGCTAGTATCTGATCAGAGAATAAGTCTTATTAGTGCTATAGAAACCTCCCAGCAGTATTATACTCCAAGAACAAAGGTACAGCTTGGAGGTGTTCATACAATAATTCTGTGGCAGTATCTCCATCTAGATACCAATGTTCAGGCTGTGACTGGTTGTTCAGCCGACAGTGTCTATAAATCTGCACAGTGCCCGTGAGTGCTGGTTGTCTCTCAAATCTTAGCAAGATCAGCAATGGAGTATGAAGCCTTTTAGAGCTGCAAGACTGCTGATATTTCTAGGAGGAGTGTTAAATGGGAAATAATCAGCTCTGAGATGCATTCCCATTTTCTATGGGTAAACAGTGATTGAAAATGACAGGTTTAACGATGTCCCTACACCTGTATAGGAATATAGAGTGACATTCATTTACTTGTTTGGCTTTTTGTGTGGAGGTTGGGTTTTTTTGATTTTGGTTTTGTTTCTGTTTTTTTTGTTTTGGTTTTTTTTCTCCTGTGCCTTTCCAAGCACCAGATAAGTAGGTGAAAGAACATCCTTTTCTCAGATTTTATTTCCTCTTTACAGTCTCCAGACTGTTTCCTGGTAAATGTAATTGTAGTCATGGTCTAATATCTCTCTTTTTAGCACAAGAATATGTACATACAAAAAGTTGCTCTCCTGTTGCTCTCTTCTATTTATTAACAGTACCGTCAACTGCCTGATAATGTCACATGAGGGAAGAGGGGGCTTTATATTTTCTTAGACATTATTCCAAGTTAGAGTTACAGAGTGCTAATGGAAAGTCAGGTTTTTAATTTCATCTTGCTGTAGCCAAATATTTAATTAAATGTTGTGTGGTTTTGCAGCTGAGCATGAAGACTTTTGTTCCACATGCTTAAACACGTGTCGAATCTTCATAAGCCCCCTGGTGCATTCTGCTCCACAGCATTGTGCTGAGGTGCTAGTCAAGGGGAGGCTGTAAATCTCAGCAATTTACAGCTACAAAATGGTATTGTACCTTGCAAATGTAAAGAATATGCTTTCAATAACCTTCTAAACAGTGTTTTAAAGTCATTAAAGCAGTTCGAGGAGGGTGACACTCAGTTGATAAGAGAGTTAATCGGTTTCAGTCTGTGTAGGCAGGTGGCCATGTACAACTGTAATACTTCTTTGGCTATTAGCTTGCAGATATTGATATCCATCCAGGTTTACCATTGATACTAATGTTTTCCAGCTGCTTCTTGCTAGTGTGAGCATATTTCTGGTAACTGAGGAGCATATTTGGGTAACCGTAGATGTCATACAGTTGGGCTGCATATGAAACACTTCATTTTTGGAAAAAAAAAGGAAAAAAAAAAAGAAAAGTTGAATGTGAGGTTCAACAAAGCCAACTGGCTTCAGGGCCTCTAGTTCAGTATTCTTTGATTTAACTTCTAACTTCATTCATAGGGCTACCAAACAGTGCTGGAGTCTTTCTGTCTCTCTTCTTGTTTTTTATTGAGAGAATTGTACTGGCAAATGCTAGAGATGTGATCAAAGATCCCAGCTAAATTTCACTCTTCTACATATAAAACTTAGTATTTTAATACTTGTCTGAAAGTACTGAATTACAGAGAGTCATTGCAGGTTAAATTTTGTTTAGCATTTCTAAGAATTTCTTTGTAGTTCTTTGAATGAAATTGCAAAAATATTCTTCATGACGATGGCATTTTGTAAAGACTGAGTTCTTGCTTGGCACTGTTATCTATAGTTACCTTTGAGGGAAAGATTGTAAGGAAAAACTCTTAAGAGCACTTTACTGAATTTTGAAATTGTAACTCATGAAAATAAAATTTGGAACTTAAGAAGAAGTGAGAAAACTCCCGTGTCTCCAGTCATACTGAAATTGCACATTGATTTGTATCTGAATTACTTGTTATAGCAGATAGATAGATAAGATTAGCACATTACTCTGAACAAGTTTTAGAACTGCTTTTATTTTAATCTAGCTTGATAGCAAATATTTTTTTGCCAGTTGATGAAAATAGGAATGAGGAAGGAAAAAAATGGTCAAAAATGTGCAAGCAAAACAGTTGAAGTGGCTTAACTGGCAGCCAATTTAAAATTCTCATGTTTTCATTAATTTTATGCTATAAATAATGTAAAAAAATCCAACGATTGTTATAGTGCTCCAGCTGGAAAACCACTCAAAGCCCCAAAAATATCAGTTATATGCAAATGAGCAAAGGATTTTATGTCAAAACACTCCAGAAGCTCAGTAGATGGAGAGCTAAGAGCATGGATCGTCTTGCAGTGATGCACTGTAGCTAGCTTGTAGACAACAAAATCGTTCTTGACTTTTTCAACTTAATTTAATTTTTTAGGGCAGTTTTGGATTTTCCGTGTCAGTTTGAAACAGAAAAGATGTTGGGAATGCCTCTTTTCTCTACCTGTACTGATTTTGACAAATTCCCACTTTTTTGCACTCCTGACATACCAGTTTATCAGAGTCACAGTTCTCGTCTTTTCCATCCACAATTCTGTCTTCCCTGTGGCCTTGTTAGACAGTCCTTTATCAGGTTTATTTCAGATACTGCTAGATGTCTCGACTGTTGAATATGTAAGGTTAGCTTGTTAGGACAAAGCATGCTAAGGAGAAACACTCACACAAATTTTTAAATAAATTTAAAGAAACCTTGTATTTCTGGAATTTATCTGAATACCGGGCTAACAGGTTTGAATGACTGAAATCAACCAACACTCATTTTTTAAATGAATTTTTCAGATATCTTTCCTTGCAAGCATGCAGTGTTCCCAGCCTTAAGCATTTAAAATTAATGATGTCACAAGAAACCACGAGACAAAAAATGCCTTCTGGGTTGAGGAGTCTTTCCAGACTTTTCTTGCTAAAATGAGGATTAGAAATGAAATATTAAGTTATTTTGTAATAAATACTAGAGTTGATGATGCTTAAAAAAAATTCCAAATACTCTGAGGTTATGTTAAGATTATGAACTGATAATTTACAAATATAAGAGTTCATAGAAACTGAGTTCATGTGAAACCAAGTGTTGTATGGCTATGATCCCATGCTATTTAGTTACTTTAACCTCACTTCTTTCTCAGGCTAGAATCTTCAAAATTATTTGGCACACATAACATTTTTCCTGACTGGCCTCTGACAAATATGATAATGAAAGTTTTCTTTTAGTCTAAAAGAAAAAAAATCCTCTCAGTCATCTTTTCTTCCTCTGTAACAGATTTTCGAACTCTTTACATGGAAATTATGCCTATTTTTTAAATTCATCCCCAAACTTCATTTGCTTTAAAGATAAATATATTATCCAACCAATGACTGCAAAATGGTTGTGAACTTCCTCAACAGACACTGATATGCAATTTTTTCAAAAGCCTTGTTTACATAATTGCCATGTAACGTGCATGGAAGTAAAAGTCTCTGCAACAACGTATATGCCCTTCATCTACTCATAATGAAAAAACCCAATAACATCAAAACGTATTAAAAAGATTACATCAAAGTCAATGGGTACAAAGTTAGAGGTTTGCAAATTCAGTCTGTGACTTCAAGCCTGCAGCTCAGTCCTTTGTAGCCGCATGGCCCTCTGTGGAGGTACTAAGAACTGAGACCTACATGACCATTCTTCCATCCCCTGGTATTATTTTTCTGGCCAGATTTGCACTGCTGATCCTGATTTACTTACAAGGATTTTGGAACTCCAGAATACAGACTAGTTTGAGTAGACAATGTGAAAATGCTGCTACTGAAGGGAGTATACCTAAACTTGTCACCCTTCAGATCCCTAATTCTTGTCATTCCTTGCAGATGATCCTTTCATATCCTGCTCTGTTAAGCATCATCTCCAGCAATACTGCATTACTACGTCTAGTTGATATTTCATCGCACATTAAGGGAAAGCATTTCTAATTGCCATGACTTACTCTGACTGAAATAATGTAGTTTGCTACAGCTCAGATCTGTAGGTAGGAAAGGAAGCTTCTTCAGTATGTGACAAATATAACTCAGTAGTTGTAGTCTTTAAAAGTCTTTAAAAAAGTCTTGGAAAGTTAGTGAACCAGTTTAGAGCTTCCTGTTGTATCTGTTCAAATTTGAGTAATTACTCCTAAAAGGGGTGTCTTTTTAACAAAGACATGCATCTAGTTAATAAACATAGAATAAACATAGCATTGGCCATGATGCATCAGTCCAACACCTGAAACCCTAATGAAAGTAGGTTAAAAGGGGTTTACTGTAGTTTTTCAAGCATTCACAGTGTTCTGTTTAAGCAAAATTACTTTGTTGTCTTACATCTGTAAGATGTAAGAATAAAGCGCTAAGATGGATGCCAAGCAGTAGCTTCATCTTCATCCAGCTGGATACATCTGAGCTTTCTTAGCTTGAGAAAAAATCCTTATCATCAAGTGAACCAAAACTGAGTGAACTGTGCATATTTGGAACTATAAATCCTCATGTCCGTGTACAGATGTTCTCAGCCTGGAGGCATAAATGCAAAGGAGCTTGGTTCCAGGAGGAGCTTTCAGCAATACCTGAAAATGTTCAGAGATGCTTTACATCTCTGTATTACAAAATTAGCACAGTACTATAAAATCTAGATGAGTGACTTGCTCATTATGCTATTCTAAAATGTGTGATACAATGGTAAGCTTCAGAGACAGTAATTCAGTACAGCACCAATATGCAGAAAACCAGCTTTCTCTAACAGAGATTTGAGAAGTCATATGGAATGAACTTGGTTTTTAAAACAACGGCAACTGGAAGAGACTGAGTAGATTTGAGGCTCTCACATCTTCTAACCCCAGACTGCTGTGGATCCCTGAAAACAGTGAGCAAGAGATAGTCTCATGATTTTCTACTACGTTATAGTTTTATTGCATTATTATGTATCTGCATTTGGGCTTTGGGAGGGAAGGTCTCATCTGTCGTTTTTACCATTGTATGTTTTGTAACTATGACATCTCCCAGAAGCTTAAACCAAGGGAATATCTTCTCACTGCTCTGGGGTGGCATTTTCACCTTGACAAGATAACTCCTGCTCCAAATGACCATGTGATTTTAGGGATATGAGGTTGGTTCTTTAGATTCGCAGAAAGATGCAGAGCTGAGACAGGCTTCACACGTGAAGCTAAGTGTGAATAGCAGGGTATGACAAAATGTAATGGTGTGATGGTAGTTTTGCAGTACTTATCTATGTTGTCCTGAATAAAGAGAATAATTGATTTCTGTGTTTGAATGAAGTGGGTCGTGTCAGATTCTGTCAGAAGTGTGTGATATAAGAGAAGTTTGCAGTCACTGGCAGCTAGCATAAAAGGACCCCTCTTTGTAGCCCCATACATTCACACAGAATAGACTTTGAAAAGAAACTTTGTCTTAATCATTCCTTTGCAAAAGCTAATAAATACTTAAATAGAAGACTTGCCCTTTTATAGTGAAAAGTTGCTGAGCTGAAAGTGGCAGTGAAATTGGCCATTTATGGAAAAAGTTTTTTATTCTGTTTTATGTCTACATCGTAGAATAAGCTTAACTATGGTATGGCTTACCAGTTATCTGTGGTTAAAAATAGAAGAAATACAAGAGATTAAGAGATTGTGGTAGGTAAGAGACTTAAATGAAGACTTGAGGTTGCAAATACCCTCAAAATAGTTATGTGTTTCTTGAGAAATATTCCTTGATACTGGCTCACCTGAACAATTTCTGAAATAATATGAGACCATTGAAAGTAATATTTCCAAATATGGATATGAGACTTTTATGCACTTGAATCGTATTTAGACCCAGCCCCCATTTGGAACGTGTGAATTTAGTGCTCAACTTGTGCATGTGGGTGGATTACCCAAAAGACTACAGTGAGCAGAACTGTATACATGATTTCTGCAGAGCTAAATGCCTCTTGGCTTGTGACAGCCAGCATTTTAAAGCTTATGAAGCACAGCTCCCTCTCCCCACCCCCCAGGCAAATGAATTGCCAACCCCTGGGAGCCAGAGCTGAGGCAGCAGGGCTGAGGCATTCAGTTCCCATTCCTTGATGAAATCTCATGGAATGCAAGGCCTCTGTCCCACCAGCTAACCTGCCAGTGAAAAGGAAAAAAATCCCAAGCAAATAGGGAATAGATTACCAAAAAACTCAGGAAAAGCCAGTTGTTGTTGACTTCGGCAACAAATGCAGAATACAATCTTGGCAACTGTATTCTGTTAACAGCTTTAAAATGAATTGATATTCTCTTACTTCTTCTAAAACGTGAACATCCTGGGTCATGGATGGGTTCCATGTATGTGCTAATATGGGGGAGAACAAAATGGGATGCCGGTGCTGGTTTGAAACATGGGCTAAGAATGAAGCATGTTAATGCTGAAAGATCTAACAGAACCTTCCTAGCGGTATTTTAATTTTTGTTTGTGGATCTGTCTTGAAAAATGAAAACCAATTTTCCATATTTCTCAAGTCTCCATTTCTTTGATAGACTTCTCTTATTTAAACCCTGAAAAAACTCAGTTATACTTTGATGTCTGGCTGCTGCCTTTGGTTAGAAGAAATGATTTTTCAAATAGCCATGGGCTGAAAGCTCTTTAAACTGAAGGAGTGATTCTAAGAGTTCTCTATAAGTAGCTTTCCATACAGCATGTGGACCTTGGAAAGTAAGCTCTTTTCTGTAATATGGTCTGAGTTGACCAAAATCGCAAATTGGCATACATACAGCTGTGATGGGGGACTAGTTTACATCAAGGGTAATATAATCTGGAGGCAACTGATATGCATTCTGAACTGCAGAAATTGAATTGTGGCCATATTAAGTATTGACTATATTTACTGACACAAAATGCAAGTCAGTGCTCAGGTGAGAGGGAGGGAAAGGGGCTACATCCAACTCCACAGCTATCCCTGCGAAGTTATTTTTCTTTTGCTTTCATTTGGTGAGTTTAAATTTGATAGCTTTAAGATGGACAGATTTCCTACTGATACTTAAATGGAAAAGATAAACAAGCTGTTTTATTGAAAGGAGATAGGCACCTGATGACCTTTCCTGGTTTCTAGTTTTCATTTCATTCCTGCTGTATTTTTATTTCTTCTTTTTGGGTAGCTGCTAGCTTAGAATGGTTCTGGCTGAGTAATTATTAAATCAGATTTCTGCCTTTCCTGGTTTGAACATAAATCTCAGTGCATTTCATGGATTGCACTAGCTGCTCACTTCTTGCCAAATGGACTTTTTAACCTCCAGTTATATGTAACCTTCCCTCTAGCAGAGCTCGTCAGCCAACCCAATATAACCCAAACCAAAACCAAATAAAAGAAAGAAGAAAGTACAGTCAGTGAAGATGTCAGAATGAGACTTACACAATCTAGATCTGGTAGTCTTGAATCCAAGGTGACTTATCTAACATCTTAACACATGACATGGTACAGCCTGGCATAGCTCTTACTTTAGGATTTTTAGAAATCAACAAAGTTGATTTCTCAAAGCAAACCATCATCCTGTTGGGACACAAGAAAAAACTCTGTAATAGAGATTGGTTTTATTCTGCAGCCCCCTCTGTCAGCTTGCAACACTGAAACCAGAAAGCAAACTCTACCTTTTTCCTTTCAATCATCTATGGTACACTCTGAATACGTGCTAATTTATTACCAAAATGTGGCACTGAAATACCATAATAGGCTCCACATGACAGCATACGTACAGTTCTTCATCTGGATCAAGAAATACAGCTCTCATTTCTCAAGTTTTGGAGAATATTGCCAGTCATAATAAAAGATTGCCTAAGACAACTTGGCATTTTGAACAGCCATTAGAGGAGAGTGAAAGAGTAGTGGTGAAGAAGATGGAGAGAGATATTTGTAAGACACAAATAGAAATCAGCTGCTTAACGCTCTTTGCTTGCCAGTGATTGTTGTGTACTGGTTCTGTGTTATTTTGATAATCTTCCCCAGTGACTAAAGTAAAACTGGTAAGTAGTAAGTATTACTTACTTTAGTACGACTAAAGTAAGCCTGGTTGGTTGAATGTACTAGTTGTTTGAAAAATGGAGGGGGGGAAGCTAAAAAAAGTAAATATCCAGTATAAACATGCATTTTAAATAAGATCAAGAAAGAAAGTCTGGAACGTGAGATTTTCTTCTGTGTTATATGTATGCTGTTCTAAAAAACCCACATATTGTGCTTGTGTGAGAACCAGGAAGTGAGAATGACCAGTGACAAACTTAAACACAGACCAAGCTACAGCCTGGTAGAAAGTGTATATGGCACAAATGAATGTAAAAAGTTTTCCAAGATGCTGAGCTTTCAGGCTTACGTTTCTCTCCTTTATCTTGAGCACGTCTTTACTACAAGACATTATTACAACAGAGCTGTGAGCAGCTGAGAGCTGATAAGATTCTGACACTGATACTGTGGTCACGAGGAGGACTTTTTTCTTAACAACATGAAAAATACTTGTAATTCAGTCCAAAGTCTTGCAGGTTTAATTATAGATAGTTTTGATGTTACACAAAACATGACTTAACTTGTGTACATCGACTTCATTACAGATTTTTTAGTTTAAAATGAAAATTTGTACACAAGACTAAAAGTTAAAAGTTGTTACTTCGAGGAGAAATGCAGCAGCTCTTCAGGAAGTCAGTGTAAAATACCCTGTGAGCACTGCCGAGGTGATAAGTGAGTTTTGTGGTTGTTGCTTGCAGGAGGTTAAATTCCACCAGAGGTATGATGTGTGATACTGTCCTAAAGATGTAAATGTACTTAGCTTTCTAATGCAACATTTAATTTGCAGGTATTTTCAGAATAACTTTCCAGTTACTAATTTAACTGTCATTAGCAGTGGTGTATTAACTGGAGGATGAAATTGGATTAACCCTGTGACTCTTGGGTATACCTTCATTTCTGAGGGATGCTGTTGCAGTGTTCAGGGCCCATCGGGAAGGTGGGCATGTCACCATAACTGAAGCAGCTGCATGTTCTTTTGTGGAGATTTGGGAGAACCATGGGTGGTTTTTTAGAATCAGCCAACCTCTTTTAATGTCAAAACGTGAAGCTGTGGTACGTCCTGGAGCATCAAGTGGATGTGCAATCATTTCTTTTGGAGGGAAAATAGAGAAAAGCCATTGCTGCAGCTTAATATAGAGCTGTAACAGACAAAAGCAAATAGAGAAGGTTGACTAGATCCTGTATCTTAATGGAATGGTAGTTGAAGAGGTAATGGAATAAAGCAGTCAACAACAATACTTAATTTAAATTGCTAATCTTTTGTTTTGCTAAATAAACTAGATAGATACTGTGTATTTTGAAAGAAAGTGCTTGCAATGTTCTCAGAAACACCACAACAAGCATCACAGTGGCCAGTGCTGCGTTGTTGGATGGCAGCTGGTCTTGCTTTCCTGTTATACTCTTTGCTGTGGTGCAATTGTGGAGGGAGCCACATGCTGCATTCAGAAATGGTGTGCTGCAGTCCATGTAGCTTGTATTTAAAATAGGAAAAATTGAGAACTGGATTTAGTTCACATTTGTAAACATGGTTTCATTGCCTGTAGGGAGGGTGTCATGCAACCAGAAGGAAGAAAATACATAGTCTAAGGATTGTCGTGATCTATCATAGGCTTACGCTGCCTGTTAAGAGTTCTGTTCCTAGCAATAGGATGTTTTCTTACCACCACGGTGTATGCCCAGTGCTTTTTCCAGTGAGCAGCACCAAGAGCACCCTACAGATCGGAAAGAAAAATCCTGAAGAATTTAGCTATCACTTGGAGAATCCATTTTCAAAGTAAAACTGATAGTTCCAAGATTTCAAAGTTAATGTATCCATTTCTTATAGCATACTGTAACTTATATTCTGAGGACTGTCCCAAAGTTGATTAAAACTAGTTTGACCAGTTAAATGGGCATTAAAGTAATACAGTTTTTTTAAGCATGGAATGTTACACAGATATAATGTAAATGTAGATCCCCATAAATAACTGTCTCCAGTGACAGTTACCTATTTAAATACCCTAAGGTCTTTCTCAAAAAGTGAATGTGGCTCTCCATGTTCTTGTTAAGGAAATGGCAGGTAAGTTATTTATGCAAACAGTAACTGAAAACCTTTGCTGTTGAAGAAAATATGTAAATAAGGATTATACAGTAATTTGTGGTATAGAAAGCATGAATTTGGAATCTTTTCATGTGCCTTATACTATATGTTCTTTGTTCAGGATGAGGCTAGAGAAATACAAGGTATATGTGTTAGGCTTGAAAAAATTCCCTTTCTCAGAGAGCAATCCTTCCAGGAATGAGGTCTTCCCACATTTGCTATTCTCTAGGATTGTAGTGGGGAGGAGGCTAATGTTTTCATTGCTAACTAGCATCTGACTGTTACATTTTTGGAGTGTCTCTTGGAGGGACCCAAACCAGTTCAGGTGTCTGCAAGCCAAGCATATTTGTGGTATTGAGATCCATGATAGAGGTAGCACTAGAAAGACAAAATTCAAGCAAAATGTGAGTTAGAAGGAAGTCATCCCATTATCTGGGCTTTTATCACCTGGTGTGTTTTTGCGATTAGGCATGATGGTGGTGTCTTAAGTATTTGAGGGAGGCAAAAAGTGGTTGGCCATAATTGGAATAATATGTGTGGAATCTTGCCTCTGCCTTGGCTGGGCAAGTTCCTGGGACCTGAACAGTTTGAAAGATGTGGGTAATAACCACCTCTGAAATTTGCACAATTTCCTATTTAGGAACTTCATTCTAGGATTCTTAGAAAACTTTGGCTAGCATAAAATATTTATTAAACTGCTTCCGAGGAGTCAAACGCAAACCTCGAAGTGATGTGGCAACTTAGAATAAGGAGGAGACAGATGCTTATATTTTTGGCTTAGTCTTTCAGGTTATTTTAAAGCCTGCAAACTGTTTCTACAAGAGGTGTTCTTGTAAAATTAATCTCAGTCTCTGCAAAACAGGTGTTTACAGCAGAGTTTCCCCTTCCAACCATGTGCCTAACAATAGTGTGATTAAGATCTCAGTCTGGGGCAGGCTGACTTCTGACTGCATGTGTGTACCTGCACGAGCATGTCTGCAAGCTGCTTTTATTATTCAACAAAAAGAACATATGCAGTTAATCTGAATATAGGAGACATGCTTCGAACATTAGTGGGGTCTCCAGTCTGTAGGAAGATTGGTAGACTGAACGGGGCAGCGTTTTTAATTTAAGCAGTCAGAGCACTGAATGAACTGAACTCAAGGCTGAGCAACACGTACACTGTACCATAAAAATAACATATTTTATGCTGCTTCTGTGTCACTCTGTTTTTCGTATGGCTTGATTTTCTGTTACAAACAATGCAAAATAGCCTTGGAGGAGCTGCCAGGGATGAAACTGGAGGCACTGGCAGTTTTATTTATGTTGCTGGGCAAAGTAGTGTTGTGTTGTATCACTGAAAAAAACCCATTTGTGGCAAAACAGCGTGATTCTGATTTGAAACCAGCAATAGGAAAGTATCAAATAACATTAACACCAAGATAGATCAGCTGTAGACAATTGCCTAAAAAGAATAGGTGTGATGTTATTTCTATCCACATTAGCTGGTCTAATAAAAAATGTTATCTCTACCTACAAAGCACAGCTTCGCCTGGGGTGAGTGGGGAGTTCGCACACAACAGAGCATTTCTTCCATGTTGCTTGCTGACTCAGGAAGGCAAGACTGGTCCAAGTTCTGCTCATGTTTTCTACAAGATCACTTGCAGATGTAGCTGGAGAAGCTAATGATGTATCAGCTTAAAGAAATGAGGTATATTATGTTCAAGAGCATGGTCCTACAGAATGGCTCTGCAGCTTCACTTAAAGTGGCTTTAATACAGGGTGACACACACAGCGACTGCGCAAGGCAGTACCTTGGTGTATTTGCTTCTGCAGACTCTCCTACAGCTAAAGTAGTGCTGGTGTCTGACCAGAATCAGACTGGGCAGCGGATCTTCAGCCACTATGTGTCGCCAGGTTCTTCAGTTGTACAGTACTCCAAGTCAGGAGGATGCAAGTCCAAAGTCTTTGATAGTTGATTTCAACGTAACCCACAAAATCTTCATCAATCTTTGATCGAATAACGGATAAATTGTATTTTTACTTAGGAATTCTGCCCAGCTAGTTAGCTTTTTTCCACGTAAAGTGCAAAGATGAATTATATGTGTGAAATTCTTGTGGTTTCAGGTTCATGTTAAATGAATTGATAATTTTGCCAAAACCTTTACCAGTAATGAAACTGCTGGTCTTCATTCCTGTTCTGTTCTTGGAAAAATACGCTCCTAATTGTTGAATTAATATATACGTCAGAACTCAAGTATTTCACATGAATCTTAGTAATATCTCAGGTACAGCTTTTTAATTTGCTCTCAAAATAATTGTCATGTGATTATTAACTTTGTGGATAACTTGCTGTATTATTATTATTTATGTTTCTCAAAGGAAGCAGTTATTCATGCACAAGTTCTTAAATAGCTAGACACAATTTTATATCTGCCTGCAGTGTGCTCAAATTGTTATAACTCTCATAATTGGCATCTATTATCAATTGTCATAATTCAGATGTGTTAATGACAAATGGCCCATATTAAAAAAAGCACATAATCCTTCCTATTTTTGTGTGGTGTGTGTCCCTCCAGGATTTTTAAAATAATATAAAAATTGAAGTTCCTAGTTTTTCTTTCTTTTTTTTCCTTTAAAAGAAGTAATTTGCAGAAAAAAGAAAAGGAAAGGGAAAGGGAAAGGGAAAGGGAAAGGGAAAGGGAAAGGGAAAGGGAAAGGGAAAAGGAAAGGGAAAGGGAAAAGAGAAAAAGAAGAGAGAAAGAAAAAGAAAGGAAGAGGAGACAAGACAAGAAGTACCCACTACTGAGGTGTGAAAAGGCTTGAACGTGAGCGAGACCTAGCATTTCTGTTCTGCTAATTCCATGTAATATCAGAGGAAAAGGAAGATGTGTGAGAATAACTGAGAAAAGAGAAAAACATGGCTTTGTTGCTAAAAGACAAGGCTAGTGAGTCTAATTCACTCTAGGGGTATGCTACAGACATCTTCTAACACTCACCTGGTAAACTGATTGACCTGGGCTGCTGAGATAGGAGTGTCTCTGGGTGTATGTATGTGTGTAATGGGAAGCAGGAAATTGTACTGCATATTTTGAGAACTGGTAAGTTAATTTTTTCTTTCATACAAGTTTCAGAAAATCTTTCAAAAACTGTGTCTGGAAATTCCTTGTTGCCTTAAGTACCCATATATGTCCCTTTATAAAAGCTTGCTTGTTGGGGGGGGTGGTGTTTTTTTCATTTGCTTATTTATTTTTAAACAGAAGTGTAGGATGAATCAGTGAGTTACAGAGATGTAATGGTTTCTTCAAGATCTTTTTATTTATTTTGAGCAGCTGGGAGGTGGGGCACTTTCTGGGATTGGTATTTCCTTTGATTTGGAGTGTTGAAACCCTGCCTTGGGAGGTTTGTGCATTTTACAGCACTTGTCTGCAGGCGATGTGAGATAACTCATGCCTGGGAACAGGCTTGTGCAAGGGCTACTTTGGCCTGACCCACCACACATGCCTATATTGCGCTACAAGGCAGTGGGATTTCAGAAGATACCTATTGTCTTCCTGAACTGGTTTTTCTGGAGGTGGGCTGAGCTCCCCACGCTTTGCATGAAGTTGAACAGGAGCTTTGGAAGCTTAGCTTTGGCAATCAGACTACGGTAGTATACAGGTGATACTTGTGGTTTTGTGCTTTCCTGATATACTCTGTACTGAGAATGAGGGTGATAGCCAGTCCATTCTTGTAACAGCCAGACCCTTTCATGGTATGTGAAAGTGTATGCTAAATGAAACATTTAGAAATTTATAAGCATGTAAGAAATCTACTTGGACAGACAAAAGAGAGATAGTAAGAGTCTATTTCTAGAGACTGCTTCAATATGAAGGCATAATTTGAAATATAAAACTTCAAAATTATATTTCTTTTCCCAAACTGTACAAACGTATGTTGCCTGTGTTCCAGGGACTCATCTCCATTAGATCAGCTTAGTCTTCGGGTGTAAAATCTGAAAGGTTCTGTGAGTTCTTCCTGGTGTATTATGGTCCTATGGACATTAAGCCATTTTTTGACACAGTTATCTCACAAATTCCTGATAATCATGCATATTAAATTTTCAAAGTCCTTAACATGCTCTAGATGACCTGTAAACATGATATTTTGTAATACAGTCAGATTATTTCTTCTACATAATGACACCTGTGTAAGCTCTTCAGTTCTCTTCCTGATGAGCACAACGAGCAGCAGTTCTTAGAAACTGTAGAAATCCTTGTTTGTGTTGCAGAAGTCCACCTCGGTGGTCTCTGGATCTGTTTCTTCTTCCATGAGAAAAGCAGTATAGTCAAAGAATACTGAGCATGCTGAGAAGTGTTGTATTTAACCTTGCTCTTCTGAAGCACTGGTCTGCCAAATGGTTCATCAAAGTTCCCTGAAAATAACTGATATAACTGCTACTTCTTATATGAAATCTGTTTCTAGGCAGTCTCTCTGTAGATCATTCTCTATCCAGTACTGAAAAGGCACGGCCATCAAGTGTTGTGTCATTTTAAAGGAGTGGTGCTCAGCACCAACATGCTAAAGGATCTTGCTTTTGGACATGCTTGCTACAAAGTGCTTTGCACTCAGCTGGTAGCTGATAGAGCTAGCTGAAAATCACTACATGTCAATGGTAGTGCAAATAACTGAAGCCATACTGAGTTTTAGCCTGTATGTTAAATATTTGTAGGCAATCTTTTTTTCCTGGATCTGCCATTCATAGGGTGGATGAAACGGTTTAAGTGGCTTGATCTACATGATACCTTTCTTACAGGTAGAGCTGGTTGTAATTTTTAAATACTTTCTAACGTCTGCTTTGTGCCTGCTGCACCCTGAGACTGCCTGCACTGGATGGTTCAGAGCTGTGCTTCAGGCATGGTTGAGGTGGGACAGGGGCCAGATCAGCATGTCTTTGAGGCAGTGGAGCACGTGGGGGCTGTTTCTGGAGAACATGACAGAGGAGCTCAGATACGTTATCGGGAAACTGGGGAGACAAGGAGGAGTATTTTGTATTCAAACATAGGACGAAAGGAGCATCATAGCATTGCTACCTGCAGGGCTGAGTGATGACCCTGATGATATCTGTGCTTTTGCATGATAGCCTGGCGTAGCTGTTAGGATGATGATCTAGGTGTCTTTTAAATAGGGAGATGTGAGATGCAGTGTCACAAAGAGTGAATCTATTCTGCTATAAAGTAGTTGAAACTATGCTGAAAGGTGGCAGTCCGTTTGTAACTGCAAATATTTGCTAACAGGTCATAATGATAGTCTGAGCCTCTTCCATCTTCTGCTTCAGTATCTTGAGCCAGCTGGCTGTGAGGCAAATTGAGACACAGCGATTTCACAGTATACTTCTGAGCAAAGACAGCGCATGTTTCTTTACATAGTTTGGGAGCACATTTCTCATATGCATGCTTCTCTGCTTATTAAAGGTCCTTTAGCCAAAAGCATTCTGTAGCTGTACCTGAGGTTAAAAGCTTTTTGTGGAAAAAAATATAAATTGTGGTGAGTTAATACTGTCCATGAAACAGCAAAAACTGGAAAAATACAGAAAACACAGCAAATGCAATTATGCTCACAGTACCTGGGCTTTGCTGGGAAACAAATACAGGCTTAATTAGGGATTGGAAACTGTGATACACATGACTTCAGTATAAATCCCTGACCCCGCTGACTTGCAAAAGCTTTTTCAAAGTATTTGGTTGTAGCTGTACATAAACAATAAGGTGGAGCAATATTTATGGAACATGAAGAAGCCTGTAAATTTCTCAGATAATAAACTAATGTCCGTAGCCTGCCCTAAATACCTAAAAAGCTGGTATCTCTGCCATGAAGGTAGAGATTAGATTGCTCTGCTGTGGCTCTGTGGAAGTTAATCCTTTTATTGCTGTTCGCCATAAAATTTCAGACAGCAAAATAGTGTTCCAGTAACATTATACTACCATTTTGCCAGGCTGTGTGCTAACCCTTCAACAGTATTTGCAAATTGTTATTCTTTTTGAAAGCTGAAATCAGACAGGTCTCTGCTGACCATAATATCATGTTTCTGCCCAAAGCATGTGGAAGTCTGCTCTTGGGCTGTATCTAGGCCTTTTATCTGTGTTAGCAGAAAATCTACTGAGAGGCAGCTGGTTCTTAATGGTATTTAAAATTATTTAATATTCAGTCTTCTGTGAGCACTCTCATGAATTTTTACTGGTTTGTAGTCACAATTTTGTCAAGTGTTTGAAAAATATAGGGCCTATGTAACTATCTACCTTTGCAAACCAGAAAATTAGAATGATTCATCTCCCCTGGAGAAGCTCTTAAATTAAACATTTGTTTGACAGTACTTTGAAAAAATAAGCTTCTCCTATTTTCAGATAGTACAAATCTAGGATTTTTTTTCCTTAACATTTCATTGATTATGACTGATATATTTGTTTTAATACCAGCAGTGTAATTCTTTAGCCATAGAGATTTTCCTGTTCATTAATGACCCAATGTATCCGTAAGTGTCTCCTGTTTTAATAGACAAAGTTTGTTTGAAGTACTGTGCAGGATTTTGTATCTTCTTGTTTAAAACTCCCACATGAAGGGTGTGTAAATACTGATATGGTTACACACGTGCTCAACTTCTTTTAAGCATCTGAACAGTATACCTGATCACTTGTCATGCTTGAAAACCATGAGCAGAAGCTACAAAGCATGTACCCCTCTTTTCTCTTCCCCCCTCATCACCAATTTTTTGTTGCATCCTGTCACATGCCACATGTAAGTTTGCATTCAACAGTGCCTGTATTTGCTTCTGTTGTCTTATGGAGTGGTCTCGGGCTTGCCATGTTTCAAGCTCCATGTTTTCTTCCTGCTGTGGAGGGTTGTGGGGCACTGCTGTGTGCAGGAAAGTGAGGCTACTGGTGTGTGATCCCTGTGGGAGCTGTGGGATGGGAAGGGACTGGATGGGTCTCTGTGCATGGGGATGGCCCCGCTGGGAGCTGCTTCTGCTTCTGGGTCTGCTACAGGGTGGTATGGGAGATATATATGTTTCTGGCCTCCAGATACCATCAGCCCTGCACATAGGCTGTATATGCAAGTGGGAGCTGGCTGTGTGGGTAACAGGTGGTGAGAGTGGAGTAAGTAGATGCAGTCTTCTTCATCTCACTGAGTCTAGGCTTGCTTTGATTTTTCCAAACCTTAGTGAAAAGCTTGTTCATAGCCTTTGCTAGAGTGAGAATGGACTTTGTGTTAACCAGAGGTGAATGCCAAGAACAACCAGTCAAATTTGATTTGTGCCCAACCTGAATATAAATACAACTTTTTCCTGCTTCCATACCTTACATCTATTTCTGAGGACACAAGAGATTGTGATGTATATTAGTCCTCCATCATCTTGTTACTCCCTCCCCATCTTCCCCTCTGAAAAGTAATCAGGGTTAAACGGGTTCAAGGAAGGAGTGTTCATATGGGGATGCAGCAAAAGGGAGTTTGCTGCCTGCATCGTTGCAGGGCTGAGGGGGACATAAGCTGATAACATCTTACCAAACCTGATGTGGTCTCCTTTTCAGGAGCCAGCATCAGTTTTTCTTTTGCACCTCAGTTGATCTGATTTTGATTCTCTCAGTAATAAATACGGGGCTTTCATAACCACCTCTTTCTCTTTTCTGTTACAGAGCTCCGACATGGGAGGCAAACTGAGCAAGAAGAAGAAGGGGTACAGTGTCAATGATGAAAAAGCTAAAGACAAAGACAAGAAGGCTGAAGGAGCAGCAACTGAGGAAGAGGAAACTCCAAAGGAGGCTGAGGATGCCCAGCAGACTACGGAGACCACAGAAGTGAAGGAGAACAACAAGGAGGAAAAGGGCGAAAAAGATACTCAGGTCGCCGCCAATAAGACAGAAGAAAAAGAAGGAGAGAAGGAGAAACCAATGACCCAGGAAGAAATCCAGAAACCAGAACCAGAGAAGTCAGAGGCTGTTGTTGATGCGAAAGTAGAGCCACAGAAGAACAACGAACAGGCAACCAAGCAAGAGGAGCCGACTGCAGCCTCTGCTCCTGCTGCCAGTAGCGAAGCACCCAAAACTTCTGAGCCTAGCAACGATGCAAAAGCTTCCCAGCCTTCAGAAGCCACAGCTCCCAGTAAAGCAGATGACAAGAGCAAAGAGGAAGGGGAAGCCAAAAAGACTGAGGCTCCCGCAACACCTGCAGCCCAAGAAACTAAAAGCGAAGTGGCCCCAGCTTCAGACTCAAAACCTAGCAGCAGCGAGGCTGCGCCTTCTTCCAAGGAGACCGCGGCAACAGCAGCACCTAGTTCCACTGCTAAGGCCTCGGACCCTGCAGCCCCACCAGAGGAAGCGAAACCTTCTGAAGTTCCAGCGACTAATTCCGATCAAACCATAGCAGTGCAAGATTAAAATGGACAGCCTGTTGAAACAACCACTTAAAACAACCTGTGTCTTTTTTTTATTTTTTCAGCTCTACTAACTCGTTTCAGATCTGAAATAACAAATATGTATTGCCCAGAAAGAAAAGGAGAAAAAAAAAAAGAAAAATGAAAAGGATGTCCCATCAAGTTGGGAGGGAGGGAGGGGGGAGAATCCAAATAGTATTTTTGTGGGGAAATATCTAATATACTTTCTGCCAACTTGACACAAGTCCTGGATTTAAAAAAAAAAAAAAGTAAAATAAATGGATGTCTGAAAGTACAGCACATCTTTTGTATCCGAACTGCTGTAAATGCATTCCACCAATGTATCAAAATCTTCTTTTTGTTCTGTAATGGGGTTTGGGAGTGATGCGTTTGATTCTGCCCACTAGGTTTGTGCCAAGGCAATCAGATCTTTATGAAAGCAGTATTTTCTGTGGTTTTTTTATTTACAGCCTTTCTTATTTTGATATTTTTTTTATGCAGTGGATGAATGCCAACTTTCAGACAAAACCCACTTAGCTGTCCACATATTTCTCAATGCCAATCCTCCAATTCTTCCTCTCCAAATATTTTTTGGGAGTAAAAAGCATTCTCATCCTACTTAGCCTACCTAGATTTCTCATGACGAGTTAATGCATGTCCGTGGTTGGGTGCACCTGTAGTTCTGTTTATTGGTCAGTGGAAATGAAAAAGTCTGCGTTCATTGCAGTTCCAGTTTCTCTTCCATTCTGTGTCACAGACACCAACACACACTCATTGGAAAACAAATGAAAAAACAAAATGTACAATGGATGCATTGAAATTATATGTAATTGTATAAATGGTGCAACAGTAATAAAAGTTAAATAATTTAAAAAATATAAAAGTGTAAAGACTGATTAAATCTTCACTTTTACCCCTTGGGAGCTAGACGAACAAGATTCTTACGCTTAGAGGATTGTTAAATCTGCGGCTGTTCACTCTCCTATTTTTAGTGAAGTAGAGGCAAAGAAAGAACCATCAACCTCAGGATCCTAGAAACATGCTGCCATAAACTGCTACTTCAACACGCACAAGCATTCACAGGTGAGGCTGGAAGAAATCGCTAATCAACAGCACATCTTATATATGTTTTATCCTAGACAATGTAGAACTGGCTTTTGCCGCCTTTACATGTGAAAAAAGTGCTGTCCTGTGATTTTAAAGAGCATGCTGACTGGGTTTTAACTGGGAGTAAGATAGTGTATTTGACAAGCTGATCGTTCAAAATGAGGCAATTGAATTTAATCCTAGTCCTATTAAAATATTTCTAGTGCTGATAGACTTTGTTATGAGTTTATCCTAGCATGAGCAACATTTTTCAATAGTTTTGCCTGTTTGTCCCATTTTTATACAGCAGAACTGCTGAATAATTGCAGTTTCTGCTGAGTGGTGTCCTTTGTGGACACAGACAGTGATTTCAGTGCAGAGCCCAGGATTCACAAAACTAGTTAAAGAAGCATATTTGGTTTGCCCATTAACAAACTCTTAGTCTGAGCAGAAATTCTGAGAGAAATGGGCAATGGTAAATAGAAACACAGCTTGTACAAATACCGATGGGATGAGTGAACTTGTATTTAGTAAAAAAGGAAAATGGTGTTTTAAAATGACATAAATTATTTCACATACACTCTCTGTTCAGTAAGGACGATTTACTCTACAGACTTCCATAATTCTTACTCTTTATTTTGTTCAGAAATGCAAGGTTTCTGTACCATGCTGCAGATACTGATGTGCAGACATGCACCTATGGAAAGCTTACTGGAACAGCCAGGAGTAAAGTTCTGTTGGGTTTAGATCAGGTCATTCACTTACATGAATCTTGCACCATCACCAAGCTTTTGCATCCTTAATGCGAAGGAGTCAATTTCATGCATAACATATCAAAATAAAGCGGATTCCTTTGCACAGAGAAAGGTCAGCTAAGCACTCTGGATTAAAAAGATGGTAGACTTTTTTAGATTAAATAGCTGAAGCACTGCAAAGGGCTAGGCAGATAACACATTTGCAGTAGTTCACCAGGCTTTGTGTATATAAAGCTCTCACAATCTACATCTTTGTGTGGCCAAGTTTGTGGCTTTCCTGCAAATCCGTAAGAAAGAACCCTCTGCCATTGTTTCCCTGAATAGATGTGTCCTGGAAAGGGAGAACTTCACAGCTCCCCCAGGAATTTTCTTGAGACGAGTCTAGGATTGAGAGGAGGAGTGCAGGAATCATGCAGTACTTGGTGGTGACATAGTACTGAATCGACCTGAAGCTGATGGGACTAAATCCATGCTCTGTCTTTGGGCTGGAAGTGGCTGCCAATGGACAAAAGGTATGTAACTTGTTTACTGGGATGGTACACAAATGTACCTGCTAACAATATCACACCTTAGCTGGTATACCCATTCACTTTCAAGATAATATTCAGAATAGCACTTAATCTCTATTACTAAAATACTTTGACAATCAACACATGCCTTGTTTTCCTCTGAGCTTTCTTCAGTTGGCATGCTTAAAGCTGGTGAGAAGATCTTGAATGCAGTCTTACTTCAATTCTTTGAGGCAATTAAAAATACCCCTGCGTTCCATAGCTGTATCCAAACCTAGCAGCCTCTGCAGCAGTTGACAGCAAACACCACACATGCTGTGGTTCTCACAACCCCCTTGCCAATGGTAGTTTCTTCCCAACACTGTTTATGGCGCAAGGGAGTGTTATGCCCCATGTGGCTGGAAATCACTAGCATATGGTCAAAGAAATATGCTCTTGTGTTTGGGAAGCTGAGAGGCAGTGCAGCCAAAGATCAATGTGCTTTAAGTGCTCAGTATTCTCAAAACATAAAAAGGGAAGTTGCCATATAATGTTTTTAATTCTTTTATTGATAGACAAGCCTGCAAAATCAGCCTTCTAGTAACAGCTAAAATGCTTAGTGTGTAACCGGTAGTGCCAAGGCATCCTGGCTTAAGCCATTGCTCATCAGTGCTCCTATTCTATACCTACATATGCAAGTAAAGAAATCATCTCTGTTCAAAGAACTTACGAACTAAGAATACATGGTTAATAGAAATGTGAAGCATGTTGCTTGACTGAAGTGGCATGAGAACAGGTTAGAGCCTGGAGCCTTGCTTTTCTTCATCTCAGTCCAGTATCTCATCTCCAAGATCCTCTTTTTCTGCCTTATAATCACTACTGAATAACAGTTAACAGTATGTACGGAGCTAAAAGGCATGTTAATGCTTTGAGCGTAAGCACATTGCAGATAACCTCAAAGGACCCAGCCCTTTTGTGAAAGTGTGCCAAAGGAATCGAGAAATTCAATCCTGGGAAAGAACCTTTGCTGTTGTTTACAGCCCCTACAGAGAGATGTTTGCAAGGTCTCCCTTGTTTTGCCTTGGACACTGTCAAGAATCCGTTGCTCTCCCTTTGACAATAGGAAAGTCAGTGCCATTGACTTTGCTCACACTTCGCTTGCACTTTCACAGCAATGAGAAATGCAGCTGCTGTTAAATGTACAGCAAGTTAAACTTAACCATTCCTTTCTTTTGGTTTTTTTTTTTTTCACTGTATTTGAAAGCACCTGCTGGTATTTTTATAATGACACTTTGAGATGTCTAAAGTTATGTTAAAGTATTCACAATGAAATAGCTTCCTAGAAGCAATGCTTACCACTTGCCCTATAGCTGGTTTCTGTACACTTATGAGTCTGTACAGGATAGACACTTCCATGAACTAAAATAAAACATAGGATGTGTTGGTGTCTTATATGACTACACTTCTAGACATGTGGCTGTGCGACTGTGTGGCTGCCAGTACTTAAACAGTCAGTGACTCCCAAATTTCTGCTGCTTCCTTTGTCCCAGCACTTAGCTAGGAGGCCTAGCGGTTCTCTGTCTCGCCTAACAATTGCCTTCACTGGATCAGCTTGAACTCCAGCTTGATGCTAGTGTACAGAGCTGAACTTGAAGCAGTGGGTGAATCAAGCCCTCAGCCTTGCTTCAGGAGCTTCTTGTCACTAGATTGCATTTCTGTGAATTTATGTTTATTTAGCCAAACTGGGGAGTGTGTCAAAGAAATACCTCAGATTTGTTGTCAGTGCTTCAGAAGGCATTTTCTCACAGTACATTTCATTTCTTCATTTACTTTAATTGTTGTCTCCTTGCACTGAATTCATAGTCTTTAAGGCTCCTTTTAAAATGCTAATCACTTCATTTGCTCTTTCTTTTTCAGGGCCACATATTTCTTACTGCACCAAACTCTCCACGTTTATCCTTTGGCTGACTTTCTGCTTTTCATTTACTTTTTTTTTATTTTACACCCTGTTTATATTTAATCTCCTCAGCATATTTCATGCAATATGAATGCATATCAGCTCTTAGAGCTGTTGGATTTGGAAACCATGGCCCTCTAGTCATGGGAGAAACACACCACAAGGAACAGCAGTATACATGTATTTTCCTCCACTACTGTGGAAAAAAGAGTTGTCTCCAGGACTGGCAGAGCTTTGCTTGCTGCATTTATCATGAGCGGGTCAAGATGTAGCCACAGAGTCAGGTAAGCAGAAGGAGTTATTTTTAGGGTTGGTGGTTTTTGTTATTTTCTGTTTGTTTGTTTTGAGTTTTCTGGTGTTTTCTTGTTGAGGGAGAGAGGGAAGGAGTGGATATTTCAAAATGTGGGAACAGGAGTTGAGACACGGGGTATATGGCACAATCTGCTAGTTTCTTGGAGATAAGACTATTGTATGTTAACTGGCCACCATCGGGTTACCAAGTCTTTCCAGCTTGTGAGGATATTTGTCTCTCTTTTAGCATAGTTGTGTGGGCAGCAAACATTAACTCCAGCTCTTACCCTCATGGCTGTTTAAATGTATTGCCTCCATCCTTAGCTTGTCTTCCTTTCACGATTTAAGTCTTACATCTCTGAATGTCTCCTGTTGCATCAGAAGGTTGACTGAGCTTCTTGGTGACTTGGCTTGATCAAGATGAATGTTTTGGGGGTTGTTCAGTCAAGTGAGGTGCAGATTTGATTGAATTATAACTTTGTTTCCCTTACTAGGCAAAAATTCAAAGGCTTTACATGACGTTCCTACATCATGTAAAGCTGAGGCTAAGGTAAAATATTCCTACAAGCCCTACCAGTCTGGTATTTGGAACGTCACCAGGTTGCTGCAAAATGAGAGACTTGCTAAACATCACTACTGGTTCAGCTGGCCAGTAATTTTAGATTAACACTTGGTGAAGTTTGACAATCAGACTTGAAAATTAAACAAATTGTACTGAGCTCAATACAAGGACAGAATAGAACTATTCACATTAGGAGGTAGAGAAGTAATCAAATTCCATTTTCTCCCCTCCATTTTGTTCTATGTATTTCAGAAAAGCAGTGTGAAACAGGAGTCTGTCCCTAGATGGTCTTTTCACTTTGGGAATGGGGCAAAGCTCATAGCAGCCAGACTGTAAATCATACTAGCTGAAAAAGTGGTCTTTAAAACTTAACAGTACTTTAAAACTCAAATATGAATAATAGGTGTTTTAATCACAGTCTACATAGCCTCTCTGAGAAACTGGGCTACTATTGATACCCAGTGTGGCAGGAAGCTGCTGGGCTTCTGTTCTATCTATTCCAGTGTCTCTCATTTTTAGCACTCCTTTTCCCCTATCCCTATCTTATTGGCTTTCTACCAGTTTTAGGTTTATTATGTGTTAATGAGACCATACCAATGCTCTATTAATAGCATTTTTCTGGTTTTTAATATTTTTTCCAGAGTTCTGTCATTACTTGCAGGATTCTGGACTGGGTCTGTAAAAATGTATATGTTTACCAAGTAGAATATGAATTGATCTGGTAGAAAAGAGAAGCTGAAGAAATAATTATATCATTGAAAATTGGTGCAAGCCTGAAAAAGCAAACTCTTTATTCTGCACTTGTTCAGGATTCTGAAATGGCTTACTGTAAGCTAAAAGATCCTATGGAAATTTCAAAAGATATCACTTTAGTATGCTGAGTACATTGTTGGTTTAAGCTCTGCTGCTCTGTCCAATTATCTGAACTTTGTCAACTGCACCTCATTTTTTTTTCTTTTCAAATAAAAGACAGCATTCCTAAGCTAGCATTTTTGTTTCAAAAGGTGAAAAACCAGAAGCCCATATTGAGCATATTCCAAATGAAAATTTCAATTCCATTAAACCTTGCATAACCTTTCCAGTAGAAGAAGCTCTAACATCACTTAGGAATATTTTCCAACACTTTATTTAAAAGAAAAAGTTTCCCGATAGACAGTTTTTCAACGACCTGTTCATAAAAGAATAGTTTTATAGAATAACTGTTGTTAATAACTAAATGGACAATCTAATGGAGTCTGGTCACACATTACTGCCTAAGGAAAGAAAACCTGGAACATGGGAGGCCAGTTCACCAGCTAACAAATACATTGATTCAGGTCCACTGAACTGTATGAAAATCATTTTATTTGCAATTATTCCATATAGATCTGAAAAAAAACTTAGTAAGTCACGTTATAGTCGGTAGCATTGAATGATTGGATATGAGAGAATTAAGCAATTAACCTTAGTGATAAACTAATAACAGACAGATTTGGATTTGAATTGAAGCAATGTGTGAATAGTAATTAGGAACACCAATTAGGAACGTAATGTAATTTCTGAAATAGTAAATTTAAAGGCTTTATTTGAGACTTTAGATAGTTTGTACGAATGTTTCACAGTGCTTCTGTGAAACAAGGGGGACAATAAAAGGAACAGCATATTTCTACATTTGCATGTAAAAATGAATGGAGAAGAAAAGTTACTGATAGCAGGAAGGAGTGGTATACACTTTCTAATAGGTGTTAAATTTAAACTGGTGCATCATGCCACATTTAAATATCTTGGGCTTGAATTTTGCCTTGCACCATATTTTGGTGTTCTAGCTTAGCTATATCACACACATGCTGGAATAGACTTTTGGACAAGATCTAAAGAGTAGCTCTCTTTTCACTGCACTGCCACAATTTTTGTAGCCATACCTGACCTAATTTTATATCAATTTTCCTAGCATAATCTGCCAGGAGCAACATGGCTACATTAGTGGGGATCTGAACAGGCAATGACCCAAACTCCCAGGTGGGCCTCTAGCATCCAGACCGAGTTCTGTGCTGCTGCATTGCAACTGAGCTCTACTTTTGGCTTTAATTGTCTGTACCAATGGCAGGGACTGGGAAAAGCTGTCAGTGGACTTTAATGTACCTTGGGTGAGCCACATCTCACTGACACCCTCTTGTCCCTGCACTCAAAAAGTAAGGGTGGCCGATACATCCTAGCATGCTGAGCTGGAGAGTGCTTCTTTGGGTCTCAGTGGAAAAGCTGAAATCTTGAGAAAAAGCTATACAGTTCCTTGGTCTAGACAAGCAGAGAATGGAAAAGAAGAGGCACAGAGACAGTCACACACTACTATTCTGTTCCCTTTCAGTCCAGCACTCCCACATGGATATTTACTTCTTCCTGAAGGCCTAACCTTTCCCTCAAAGATGTCTTTCTTGTCCCCAAGGTATGCTTTAGTCAACAAGTAAGTTTTTCCTAAAGTGGCCAAAGTACCCATTTAAAAGGAATGTGACACACATCACGCATTTTCCAGAGAGCTCCTGTGCTTCCGGAAGGGCTTCAGGTATAGCCTTGCCCTTCAAAGCATATTGTACGAAACAAAGACGTACCAGCTTAGCTGATACCTGAAACCATCGTGTGCCTTTCCCTGTTACCACATAGATTTTCTCCAGTGTTTTATCACTGAGCAGATACAGGTGGGTGTGTAGAGATTTAGTACTTCCCTGAAACAACAATGGTCCTATTAACCTAGAGAGATCATTTTATGAGCAACTTCTCTGGCTGCCCTGTGTGCTGCCAGCCCTGGACTGACCCAGACTAATGGTGCAGGCAAGGAGAGTTGTCCACCTTTAGCTTCTGCCTGCCCCTGACTACCAGCTGCAACTTCTTCTGCCTAGGGCCTATCTGCACCAGTCTCCTGCTGAAGACACTTGGCTTGGAAGACAGTAAATCACCTGGGGAGGACATGGAACTGCCTTGGGGGAGCTTAAGAATGGGGAGGAGAACTATTTGTCAGGAATTAAGTGGATATGGTATCATCTCCCTCAGGGCAGGGGAATGGGGAGCCCTAAAAGACTTTGAAAGTCAAAGTCTTTCAAGTTTTCTGTGGTTTTGTGACAACCAAAGATCATCCCAGTTAGAACTGTTTTTCTTCACCTGAGTAAGAGCTAGATTATGTCTGCTTTCATGGCATAATTATTCACTCTACATTGCCTTCAGCAGGACTGAGGAAAGTACAAGGTACCATTCAGTCTTAAATAAAACCCATAGTGCTGTACTTCAATAGCTGCAGACTGTTACTCTGGGATACTGAGTATCCCCTTTTTAAATGGATTTTTGAAGTGTTGTCTAAGTGCCCAGAATGAAATGTTTCTAGACTTTACCTTTCCCCCCTCTCTTACGTGATTTCATTCCAGCCATTCTTTTGTCCACCAGGCCATCTATAGGCAAAACTGTTTGCTTTTTCCTGTGTAATTAATCAAACCACAAATAAGAAACAATAACGTGTTTTGGTCACAATCTTCTCTTGGATATATTTTTGCAGCACTTCAGTTCATGTCTCAGCCTGCTATTGGCAAGGACAATATTGCTATTTCAACTGGGCAAAATCATCAGTTGATTTCAATTGACTTGGGGATATGCAGATGTCCAGTAGTGGTGAGAATTTTCTAATCTGTGTGCTTTATTTAAACGTGAAATTCACAATGGATCTCTGATTAAAAGTGCTAGTAACCCTGCAAATTCAGAGTGCTGCCTGTGCAAAACTGGGCAAGGCTTTCTTTTACGAAGTACTTGTGCTGATTTGGCAGAATTGGACCAGCAAATTGTAGTGATGAACTGGACAAAAATGACCTGGAAAATCCCTGCCTCATGTACAGTGCTGACTGCTGAGCAATGATTGCTGTTCTGTGCTTTTTCCTTTGTGCTGGCCAGTGACAGATATACTAGTACTGAGTTAATTCAGAGTTGGGATAGGCAAAGGGGAAACCACAACATTTTAAACTCCCTTTTTTTTATCCAGAAGAGAAACTAATCTTCTAAGCTATTCATTTTTGTTGCAGGGAGGAAGAAACAAGATTAGAAACTGAAGCTAAGTCAGACATTGTGTATCCCCACACAGCCATGTTTGAGCACTAGAAGCTGCTCTGCAGTGATTCAGCCATGTGCATAAGAACAATTAGATCCATTTGAAACTCAGGAACTAGCAATTCTGAGGATTCTTTCAAACTCTTACCAGTTGCAAACTCCATGTGTTCATCTCCCTTTGTACTCTGTCTTGACTCCTGGCATCTTTTAACACCTAAACCTCAGAGCAAAATATCTGCAAAAGCTGCTGGGTTTTATATTAAAATCTTGGAAACCACCACAATTTCCATGCTTACGCCACCCCTCCCATTTTAGTTTGGCCAAATTAATCCAAATTTCAGTGAACTTAAGGACCAGACTGCACATACAGCTTCTCATGATTGTAGCCAGGATAATTATGCTGTCAAAATAATAATTAAAGCTATTAAAATGAAGGAAAAAGGAAAATGAGTTTGTTCAACTGGAGCAACTGCATGTGGGCAAGATGATTGAACATCTTTTCCATTATAAAAACTGGATCTCCTGAGTAATCAGCCATGCCCTTCCACAAAATCTAGACTGTTTATTCATGGGTGGTTCCCAAAGATTCAGCTCACTTGATATCTGAAAGTAATGGGTGTCTTACCCTGTTATTGTGTAGATTTTCTCCATTGTTATATCACTATGCAGATACAGGCGGGTGTGTAGTGTTTTAGTACTTGCCTGTCTCTATTTATAATACTCCCACAAAGTCCCTGGTCTTTATTGAACAGCTTTATCTTTTCCAAATAGGAAACATGAGTTTGTTACAGAGTGTACAAGTCGACCTGTCATAAGAAGTTACTGAATAACTATGGGGAGACCCGTGTTCCTTGTGCCATTTTAGCAGACCTAAACACAGTAATAAAAAGAAGAGAGCTGCTTTTTCTCTTCCTGATGCAAAGATCTAAGAAAGATGAAATAGCAGTGTGGTTTAATCTTTTCTTTCCTTCTGGAAAGTTATAATGTTTTCAGTTCTCATAATTTTCTTTTAGGGAAATATTCCAAACTTCTCCTACATGTAAAGTATTTGGCATTACAATGATTGCAATTGCTCATAATACTCATTATCTGCACTCATTGTGCAGAAGTGATGCTATTTTAAATGATGAAATGAACAGAACTACACAATACGTACTTTGGCAACTTTCATTCATGGACTACAAGGTATATTTGATCAGCTCATTTCACTATGGAAGATAAATGGCAGGATATATATATACTTCTATCACATACAGCTGTTACAGTGAGCTTAGTCATGTTATATGGTGTGTACAGCTGCAATCCAGTTGTGCCACATAGTAAGAGATACCACTCCTGCTATGAGAGATCATCCAGACCATCACAAATATCACTACTGAGATGTGAGTTTATGTTTAATGAGATATTTTTCCACCTTGGGACGAAGAACTTGCTCCCCTGGATTTGCTTAATTTTAAAGCAATTGGCTAAGAGGATAATCAAAACAGCTCCCAAGAGATGTTGGAGGCTTGAGGGCAGGAAGTGGAAAGTTAGGGAGAAAAAATATTTTTATTTTTTATTATGCAACATTTGGCAGTTTCTTTACTGACATATATTCTTTTTAGGAGATGACTCTTATTTTCAAGTTTTTAGAACCTGAAACTTTCTGTAGATGTTCTTAAATGCATGATCTTAATGAAGGGAAAAATAACATAGAAGTTTAAAAAAATGCCCTCAGTCTGAAAATAAGTTTCAAATTACTCTAAAACTGCTGCACCTAGTTTGGGCTTCAAGCGCATGAGCAGTAATGCAGCAGGTAAAGAAGCAGTATACATTACAGAGTGACAGTCTAATTCACTTTGGTTTTGGAAAGCCAAACTGGAAAAAACACAGCCTTATCTTGGACAAGGTATCTATCTATACTGTTCATTATTAACTGCTGTTCTGAAATCAGGCATGTGCTAGTTACTCATGTAGCCCACTCATGTAGCCCACTCATGTGAGAGCCTAGGGAAGTTCTTGTCTCGCAGCCAAGCATCGTAGTCTGGCCAGGCAGTGTCATCTGAGGAAGAAAATAAATACATGATGTGGTTGCACTGGTGTAACCATTAGTACAGCTGCTGATAAAAAAGGGAAAGAAATAATGCTGCTGAGATGCAAAGCCTAAAAGCTTATGTTTTCATGTATTTGTAATAATACCAACTCTATTAAATTATCTGAAAGTATAAGGATTTATTTAACCTCTGTGTACAATGCTGTTCCAACTGGGTATTTTGGTAAGCTGCCTTTATGTAGATATCTGTACAACATACCCTAATGCTTCACTAAGAAAGAAAATGTTTGGGATTATCCTGGAATGATGAAGAGGCACCATGTGAATTACAGTAGTATAAATTACTGACTATTGGATTAATTAGTCTATGGTGGGAGACAGGGTAGGTTGCCAGAGAAGCACCAGGGAGACAGTCAGTGAAAAGATTTAGAAGCACTAGCTAAACTTAAGAGATCAGGGAAGCATGAAGGGTGGAGGCTTTCTGTTTTCTACTATTCATTTTCTCTCTCCACTTGTAGACTCAGCAGTTTTTGGCACTTCTCTCATTGTAATATTACTAAGATCCTCTGCAGGTTGACACCACTGTCATATTGTAAGCATAGAGTCTCTGCTGTGCACCTTCGGTTTACTCTGCAGCATTCCTGACCAGCCATTCTTTTTAAGAATCTATTCAGTGTACTCTAATAAAATTATCTACATTTTTCTTCTTACTTACCAATCTCCCACTTTCCCTCCTTCTCCAGCTACTACTGTTTCAGAGATAAATGTCTCTGGATTTTTTTTTTTGCTTGTTTTTCAGGCTTTCTTCTTTCTCTCTCTGTCTCTCTCTTTTTTTTTCCTCTTCAAAATCTTGACGGAAAGAACATGACTGCTTTCCCTTTGGGGAACAAAGATCCTGATTAATCTGTTATTTTTCTCATGGAGTAAAGGAAATCACTGAACTCACATGCTCCAATAATCTCTCTACTTCATCTGTGTTTATCCTAGCAAGTACTGCTTCACATGGTCAGAAAAAAGAATATGTAACCTAATCCTGTTCTGAATGAAATTGAGAGAAGTTTTGGTTTGACTGGTAATAATTGAAGAACAAGGTCCTTGCAAAACAAGGATCAGGTTGTGCACCACACTGAAGGAACTAACTACATCACCACTGATGTTAGTGTGGGAGAGGATAAGTTCAAAATAGTATCAAGGTGTTTTTTTAAATCACCATTTTCTCTGATTTTCTTTTTGACTTGGAAGAGCTACTGCTCTGAACAAACAGGCAGGCAGAGAAGATGGAGGAGGGAAAAGTGCTTGAAGGAGATGACTGACAATGATTTTGATTTTCCTTTTCATGGGACACACTTTGGACGCTTGTTATTGTGAAAAACCAATCTAAAGCCGGTACAGTGGCTACCCAAGCACAGAAAGAGACTTAAATTCCCATGAAGAAAGTTCAGTCCCCTCATCAATTCCCCCAGATTTATAAACATTAGCTAAATGTTTCTGAATCCATTATTTGTTCGGAAAAAGAAAATAGATCAAACAAGTCAACCCTACATGTGCATCCCCTAGAGATAATAATACATTGGCAAATAATAGAAGAGATAGATAAATAATTCCATTCCAAATTTCTGCTTGGTTTTTCTTGGGGATTCTCTATAGGCAATGGATAATGAGAAAGAGGTATTTTTACACTCAAATGAGGAAGAATTGTTTCTGCACCTATAAATGCTCTCAGTATACTATTTTTTTCTCTAGTTTGGCACTGTGAATCGTCATGTGTTGGACATATTTTCATTTTTCACATACAGCTTACTGTATAAATATGGCCCTTCTTTTTCATTGCTACCTTTCTCTCTCTCTCACTTTCCTTTCTATTTTCTTTCTGCCACTAGGCTTTATGTAATATTCCAGGTGTGGAAAAAATTTCATAACTCAGCTGTCACTTGCGTTTGTAAACATGTGGGAAAGGCTTCTTATACAAATAACTGGTAAGAAACATTTGAGTCCTTCCTTTGTAAGCATCATGGGGTAAGAACGGGATGTACTGTGGAAAGCCAAGGTATTTCAGGGGAAGCGGTGTTTGGATGCCAAACTCCATACCAAAGCATTACTACCCTAGCAGCTAATACTGGCTGCCACAGGAATGGATCTAGCAGGGGCAATGCCCTTGTCCCCAGGCACTTGCCACTTCGGTGTAGCCTTGGAAACAGCAAGGCTAAAGCAGCTATGGGCAGTGGATTTTGTAGTGCCTTGCTTCTCCCTCAGCGAAGGGAGAAGTGCCTCAACTTCTCCTCCCTTCTGAAGATGGGGGCAACAGGCCCCTTAGTCCGTACTGTCAATCTGTGCCTGGATCTGAAAGATAAGACGTGCCATGTGTACTCTGATGGCCTAGTAACTGTGAAATCTCAGGGTGATAAATTTTAATTGTGGTTAAATTTTATCCTGATCTCTCCGGTCTATATATCCTAAGACTCAAACTCTTTGAGAAACTGAGACTTCCTTCTCCACCTTCTTGGTTGCCATCGCCCCATCTCCAGTATCTAAACATCAAGAACCCTCTTAACAGTTTCAATGGGAAAACAGCAAGAAAGTAAAGAGACTATTTGAAAATTCAGGGACCACAAAAAATTAATTGAATGTAGTATCTTAATAAAACAGAAACTTCTTTCTTTTTATTCAATTCCTATTATTCAATTTCATATTGAACTGAATGCGTCTCCAGTTGCATTGAACCAGTATAGCTCATTGGACTTCAGAGCTTCAGTAATCCTAAAACTTCTTAAGATTTGTCTCTCAATTTTTACATATAATGAAGCTGCCAAAAAATTAACACCGTGCCTGGAAACCAGAGCTGTCCTCTGCAGGATTTAGCTTAGTTTGCCACACTGTATATGTAGTCTATTTATTTAACTGCTAGATTATTTAAAGAGGAATTTATTACTGCTTTGAAGTTGCTTCAAAAAGGCAAGCCAAGGTGAAAATGTTGTGTGTATTTGTAATTACTAATCAACAGAATGGTCATAGTATAAATCTCCAAGTCTGAGATAAACTATGATTAGCTGTGAGCTCCCATTTAAGATGAATATCTGATGCACTGTAACTTGGAAGGTTCATTTATGCAGCTTGAGTACTGTGTTCTTATACTGGTCATATATATAATGTAGAAGTATTTATAATAAAGGAGGATGTTGAAAAGTGGATTTCCATGTTTGCTAGTAAAAGGCTGGAGGGAAAAGTAAGTATATAGAGCTGAACTGAAGCTGAACTGTTCTATTAGATGTCAACAGAAAAACTGATTTTTTCTGCTATGGAAAGCTGAATATTTAGAAATTTAAAAAAGGTTTCTATTTTAAAATTTCTAGCTGAACCCAAATTTATGAAAGTTGTAATTCTGAAAAAGAAAAATATTTTAAAACTATTTAAACTGTTAGAAGATTGTAAAGATGTAAACACAATAGTGTGTTTGCATTCTGTGTTTATAGATATATATAGAATTTGCAATGAATGTCCTGAATATTTGTATAGAAATGTTAACATAACTTCAAAATTATAAAGCTGCAATGGCATTTATCAGCCCTAAAGTTCTATATTAGACCTGAAACTACTTGTTTTTATGTTTCTCTTAGGAGGAAATTAATGGTTTTGAAATGTTCCAGTTTTGGCAAGAGTGCATTTAAAGCAGCGGTAAAAAGTCTTCTGGCCTTTCAGAGAGGCCTTAAAAATTTTATATTTCTCTGTTGAGAAGAGACAGTGTAAAAAACTGAAAGAACACATGTCAGAGCAAGAACTGAAGTTTGGCAGGAGAAGTGCTGAACTTCACACACTCAATACCTCACAGGAATCAGCTTGGAGCCCGCTGAAGTCAATAGGGATTTTTGACTGGATTCAATTTGTATTGGATCAAACCCAGAAGAGCTCTATTCAGCAAAATTCTGAGATTGATTTTACTTCAGGCATGAGCTTAATGAGACTTCAGCAGGTACTTAAAAGTCATATACACTTGCATTTTTTTTGAAAGCACTCTTGAATTTCTTGAATTAATGAAGATCTCTACCATGTGAATTGTTGCAATGTAATACAAAAAATCTTGAAGCAGTGGTCTTTAATTGTCTAAATAGACAAAGAAATGAAAGTTCAAGAGGAGGTGCTGGGCTACACTTCTCAAAGGAACCACAAAAAAGACAGCTATTTCAGAATGGGAAGTGAGAAAAAGCAGACATTAGAACCAGGGGATTTTCCAAGTTTCAAATATGGGCCCAAATTTGCACTATGGTAGGACTGAAAGTTCGAAGTCAGAGGTTGTGTAAACTGGCGTATCAATCACTCAGATTAAAGGTTTGGTTCATAGTGTTCCTGCCCCAGAAGGGAAAAGAAATGTGAAACAATATTTAATAAAAATGTTTCTGGATTTTAGTCACTCCTGTGCCAGTGTCCTCTTCACCTACAGTAGAGCTATTTGTAAGTGAGAAATAGATTATGGTTTTTTATTTTAAAAATAGGAGTGGAAGAACTGCTTAAATACCTATAGAAATTAAAATGAAGCTTAAAATGCAGCTCTACAGATTTCACCGTCTAGGAGTTATTGAAATAAAAGATTAAAATTTTCAAAGATAATACTTCCTTTTTTACATTAAAGAAAATATATTCTTGGGGTGTGGGGTGGGAGAAAAGTATGTATGAAGTTGGTAATAAACCAGGATGGGTTAGAATCTAAATCCCAAATGTAGATCTAGACAGGTTTCAGAATTCAAACCTTATTCAAACCTTTCAGTCTCAAGACTGAAATCTGAGGCCTGAAGACACAGCATTTGAGTAAGTTTGTATTTGCATTTACCACTATAAGTGGCAATCTGAATGCAAAGGACATTTTTCATTAGCTTTTAGCAAGGGTGATCCTTTCATGTCTCAGTAAATTGAGAACCTTAAGTTGGTATATTGTACTTCTGTTGTTGTTTTAGCCATTTTGCAGTGATTCAGTTATGTGGACCTGACTTACTCTTCTGATGCAGACATGTTTGCCACACAGTGAAAACATAATCAGAAATATGTGTCAGGTTCTCTTAACACCACATTAGAGAGTCCTCTAGGTGTGGTCATCAGATTAGCATGCTGCTTATCTAGCAACAAAGACATTTTTGCAATTTTATCACAGCACTCGAATCACTGGCCACCCCTGGGGGATGCTTCCATCAGATGCACTGTCATTTTCTGGAATGCCAGTCCAGCAGTGTGAAACCTGAGAAATAATAAGCCCCTAATAGGGGTAACCAGAAGGCCCAGCCCTCGCAGGCCCGCGTTCTGAGGTCCAGTGACTCATGTCAGAGCAATCCAGGCTGGTCATAAGACAAAGTTTTTGTAGCCACATCAGCTTTCCAGCATTGACTGCAGCTCCCAAGTCTGGCTTGTGCTCATTGTGTTATTCATGAGATTTATTATTGCATTGTTCTGAGTGTTAAATTACAGCCCTTAGTGATCGTGTTCGTACAGATCTCCCAGTGGTAGGCAGCAAAGAAGTCTTAGGAGCAGAAATGAGGGTATACAGTCTCCGCTCTCTGTAGGATACTGATCACTTAACTCTATTTTAAGATTAAAACTTTCTATGAAGTTAGCTAGTTTCTCCCTTTCATTTTCCATTTCAAAAGCCTGTACTGCAGTTCTGGCATGTATCTTTTACCCTCAGGAAACAACCTGCCAGACCGCTGTGGGGATGGAGACATTCTTCCAGGCTGGGTTTCTGCATTGCTTTCTTTTACCTCAAACCATTTCCTAAACTTGAATGTTCTTGTTGAAAGGTTTAGCTCTAAAACATGAGCTGAGCTATTTACCTCAGGGATTCCAAATCAGGAATTTTAATCATGTTGATTTTATCAGATTTCATTTAGGAAGAACACTGGATCTTACTTCTTACTCCTGAATTTAAACATGGCAGCTTAAGATGCCAAACAGACCGGCTTCATCTGTCCATGCCTTCTTTCTGACCTCTCTTTTGTCCTCTTCTGCTTTGGTAGCAAGGGAAGCATGACTGGTTACATGTTAGATGGCAGCTTTACCACTCCTGATCGCAGACCCATGTGTTTAAATTCTTGAGGAACTTATGTGTACAGTATGAGGCTGGGGAAGCTCAAGCATGGATGTATAATTCCCCTGCTGTTCCTTTCCTGGGGGACCACAGTGATTTACAGTGCTGCAGATGAATCACCACTGCTTGACGCTCAGAACCCTTTGAGTTATATTTATTCTAAGAGGCTGAATACATCTAAGGATGTGAATAGTTCCCCCAGGAATAAAACTATAAGCAATAGTAAATAACTGATATCTGTTTCTTTCCTTAGGTCATACACATAAATCCATACACTGTCAGTGGAAGTTCTGTAGCAGATCAAGGGTGAGTGACATGTGGACTTTTGTACTGAAAATAAATTAATTTGCAGATGTCCATTGGTGACACAGAGTGATTCAGGCATAATTAGGGCAGCTATTCTCTGTCCTTCACATTCAATAGAGCATGGCAGCCACCATCTCAGGGTGCAGTGACTGAGGCCACTGAACTAACCTCTCAGTTGTAGCTGGGCTTTCCAGAAGAACTCTGGAGCACCAGGAGGGGGACACTGAAGGTTTCCTAACCTGTCTGAAAGAAGAAAGGGGATTTTTCTCTCTGGGAGCATGGAGTGGCAAATTTTGAAAGCACAGGAGTTACTAGTTCTAGTTACTAGTGCTTTCTTTAATGAATAAATGAATAATGGTCAAAGAAAAGCAGGAGCTTTTTTGTAGCTCAACTGATGTGCTGTGTCTTTCAAATAGTCATTATGCTGGACTTCATCATCCCACAGAAATGTTTCTTGGAAACGTTACCAAACCTCCTAATTGGTACATTTTTGGGAAATAATGCTTCAACTGGGCATAGAAAGAAGGAATGACGAAGCTCTCAATGACAATTCTTCTCAAGAAAGCTTTTACTGGATTTTATCAGTTTCATTGGCTCTGAGACATGAGGTGCAGGAAAGTTTTTCATCTACTAGAAGCAGACTTTTTGTGATCAAGACATTTTCATTTCACATGCTAATTTTAAGATGTAAAAGATGCCACTATTATAGACAGTTGTGTATTTACAAGGAGTGCCTGTAATGTGTTTTAATTCAGAGACTAAACCTGGGTCTGTTCTTCCTTGATCCATCTGTAGTTTAAAACATCTATGTCACATATATGTGGGCAGTACCTTTTAAGACATAGGCTTTGTGGGCCTCACATTGAGATTTCAAGAGTGTCTTTATGATTATGAGCAGAAAGGCATAGATTTTTTTTTTTTAATTGTATATGGCTTACTGATATTTGTATCTTTTTAGCTCAAGAAGAAAACAGAAACTAGCGCAGAGTGTGATCTCAAAAGCTGAATGTGAGTTTAGAATGTGTCATTTCATATTAAACACAGAACTTGTATCTATAAAATTACATTTAAGCATGTTTTCGAAGCACAGGGTTATCTTTCCTCATTATGATCATATAGTACCCCTTTGAAATCTGGAGCCAGGTTCAAAGTGTCTCACCCTTAGGAGTTAGTGTGCAACTTTGAAAGGCACTTCCCTGCTCTCAGCTGAAGTTATAATGCAACCAAAAAACAGCCCATGATCAAGAAAAGAGACCAAAGAACAATTATAGTTCAAAATAAATTTGAAAAACAATCAACCTGCAAGCTCTATAGCAACACTTACATGAAAACTGAGAAAAGCCTTTTCTGATTTTTCTTTCAGCGCACTTAAAAACATGGTTAAATATGTGACTGCCAAAACTAAATGAAGAAGTCTTGATGGTACTTATCTCACAAGGAACAGTTTGAAATTCACAGCACCTGGAGGCTGTTGTTTTCATGCTGTTTTGTAAATGACACCATGGGAAAGTACTAAGCTATCTTCTAAAAGTGGAGCTGTGGTAAGGAACTATTTGCAATTAGTTTGAAAAAATGTTATCAGCAGTAGGTGACTGGTTAATCAAACGGGGGTTTTTAGAGAGTTGTATAACTTGGAGTATACCTGTGCTGCAGCCACAAACTGCTATCCAACAGTTAGTTGGATAGTGCTAGTGCTAGAAATTTAGATCTGGGATAAATCTAGCTGTAACCCAACCACGGGTTAATTGTAGTTGCTTTTTTGATAAGTCAGTTACCCAGCCCACTGTTGTCATAGTCTGCTTATTACCTGCTTCTAAACCCCTAAATTTAAATGATACTAAATGATGTCACAATCATTTTGTGACTGCAGTCCTTACTGTCCTTGACCCAAATTTGGTTCCCAAATGCACAAATGCAACTCTGCAATACATTAGCTGAAATCAATTAAGTCTCAATTTATAGCAACTGAAAGCTGAATTTGTCCAATATACTCTGCTGATCCTCTAAATGCCTGTATCTTTACTGATCAAATGCAGTGTTGCTGAGCTAGTTTGAGCCAGCAGAAAATTTCGTTATGTATCAGAAAATCAATGAAGTGAAGCCTTCAAATAATCTGAGCTAACGTCTCAGCTTGACAAGCACATGGAAACATGTATCAACACTATTATAATAATAATGAAAATGTATGAAAATAAAGCTGAAGCCATTTCTGTTGTATATATACGCCATTACTTTAGGAATAGAGAGGAATCTCTGTATAAGACCATATTCTTCAAAGCAAATTAATTTAACTTCAGGAACTATCATATGAAAAAGTTCTACCACATTATGATGTGTCTCTCTGATGTGACATATTTGAGATTCTGGATTAATCAGACCTCTTTGACTCCTTTTTGCTGAGTGACTGATATACAACAGAGGAATATTTAGATGTCTGAGAGAGGACATATAGGAATAGGAATATGTAGGCCTGCCTGAGAAGGAGGAACACTCCCATCTTAAAGATGGAAAACATCTTGTCAGAGGCAGATATCTCAGAATAAGGGGAAAGTTAGGCAGTATACGAGTCTGCTCAGATTTAAATTAGGAGTAGCAGTAGTGAAGAGGTGAATTTCAAGCTGTTCTTTGTGAAATAAGTACCACCAAGTGCAGTATCAGGTTGTGGTGAGCTAACGTACACAGTACGCAGGCTCAGAATCACCTGTAACCTCACACCATCACTCCAAGGGTGGTATCTTTTACTCAGAAACCCAATTGCAATCCTTGTATTGCTTTCAGCTAGCAGTTTCCATCTTTAACTCACATGCTAATTGTTAGTCTTCCAATGAAGCTCATATATTTTCTTCTTACTGAGAGTAGAAGAGGAAGTGTTTTTACTTTGAGGGGCAAGTGACATAATGCTTTGGTTGATTGAATGGTGTTTAAGGAAGAGCTTGAGAAAGCCTTGAGAGGCTTTTGCTGTAGTGCTTCCTCAGATTAGACATACTGTATTCGTCTGACTGCAGTTACGTTATTAGATAGATCTTTATTATCCAGAGAGACAAGTAAAATTCAAATTTGACTAAATAAAGTCTTTTGCTAGTCCGTGCCTGGCTCCTCATCTGTTTATTAACTACCTGCCTGACGGATGTTTGCAACTAAACTGACTCTATTCAAAGGATCTTGCTGTTGATTCAGAAAATCCTGTGTGATCAGAATCTTCCTCTCTCTCTTCCGGTTGTAATTTAATGTTTTCTAAGAGCAAATGACATGGTTACAAGATTTGTGAAAAAAATTCAGAAGACTATTTGGCAGACCCAGAGAGCAGTCCTGAGTAAAGTCTGGACCATTTGGCAGTTGGAGCTGAGGGCCACTTCTTACTTTTTTAGGAAAAAAAAAAAAAGAGATATTTAGATTCCCAGTTCCCAGCAAAATCAATTCTGTGGAAGTTAGGCACCTAAATTCCTGTAAAACTGTAGGACAGAGGGACTGTGCTGTTTGTTTGTACATGTGCATCCTGGGATCTGTGGCTGTCTTTAGACACAACCTTGAAAGCAGCTCCTCTGCTCAGAGCATAGCTCACAGCCCTCAGTCAGTATGAAATGCTAAGCATTCTTGCAGATCAGAGCCTGGGAGCGAGCAATCAAAACAGTTTGGGAACTGATTTTTAAAAGACTTTGTGTACTGATCATCTGTTGTGGAAAAAAGTTTGGCTCTGGTATATTCAGTGTTACAGAAAATACCTAGCTCAGAGGAAAAATATGGCTTTTATCTCTCAGTTCTGCAACTCCTTGCCACTCATTTACGGTTTTATCACAGCATCCCACACCTCCAACATCTGCTCTGGTTTTGCATCTTGGTTCCAGCTGTTCCTTCCAGCTCCTAAACAGTCTGCTTCTTTTACCATTGCTCTGCTGCCTGGGTCTTGTTAGAGCAGCCACTGAGTAGTGCTGTCACTACAGCAGGTACTACCTCATGGCAGGTGCAGTTCCAAAGAAAATCCCATTCATCCCTCAGGATCTGTGAAGATCTGAGCAAAGAAAATAGACTTTTCTAAGAGTTTTGCTTTCAAACTACTGAGCATATACAAACTGAAATATTCAGGGGCCTATAAACTAGTTTGAGTGGACATTCATGAGGGCAAAAAAACAGTACTGGGATGATCCATCTGCCAAATCTGAACCTCCTGCTCAAAAGCACAGTGGACCCCTAGCAAATACCCTTAAAGTGTTCTAACATGGTGGTCCCTCTACGTTGTTTTATTTCTGAAGAAATTGCTCATTTACTTCTGAGGAATACAGATGTGAAATACTTCAGTCTAAATAGGTGAAGTTTGGAAGACATGCCAAGAACTGTAGGAAAGCCTTATAGTAGAAAGGATAGAAAAAATGCTTCAGATTTCCATGAGTTCTGGTTTTGCCTCTTTTTTTTTTTTTTAACATTAGTTTCACACTAAGAAAACAGAATGTGAGTTCTACCTGCCACCGAGTTCACAGATACATATATGAACACATGCATTTCATATAAAAATAAAGAGTCCTGTGCAAATGTACATATGTTTACATATATACATATTCAAAGCAATTGCCATAGCAAGGTATAATTGTTTGTGATAGTGTTCTGCATTAAATAGCCTTACCAGAAGGAAACTCATTTGTATTAGCTGTGTCTACAGATAGCAGTCTTTTCAATGAAGTAAATGTATCTCTTACAACAGATTAAAGTCAAATATGATACTCAAGAGTCTCATTCTCTGCTAACAGTTAAGCATTCCAATGTGAAGCAATTTCCATAACACTGGCATATACAGTAAACTCCTCCTTTGAAGTTAGCTAGTGTCTTAGCTCTAATTGGACATTACAGCATTAGGAATGTTTTGTGTTTTAAATGTTCTCATCAATATGTTCACTCTGACAGGAAAATAATGCCGGTAAAATTAGAATACTGTATCAGCCTGAAAAACGCTTACGTCTTTGCTTTGGACAAAGAGATGAGAAACCTGAAATATCCAGATAATTATGTTATTTTTTCCAGCTTTCTTCACCAGTTCCTACAGTTCTGTTGTTGCTGTTGTTTTCTTACAGGATATTAACAAAGAAAACAATTAATTTTATTGGTTTTATAGTTTTTGCTGCTGTTCTATGTAATTATATTTTCTAGTCTTTCTGTGATGAAGTATTTGGCAGCAAATTCAAAGTAGGCCTCAAATTCGTAGTTATCTATGTTTTGTAAGAACTGTGTTTGGATTAATGGTCAGCTCAAAAGATTTTTAATATCTCAGCAGACTGTTAGGACTACATCATCTGATCTCTTACTCAGCCTGAGGCAGAAAACTTCACCTGATGCTATGTACAATGCTTTAGGATGAAGAACACATTCTTTAATGCCAATTCTGATTTAAATAAATTAATCTCCCCTTTGTATATCAATGCTGATCAAAACATAGTTGTTCCAAGTGTGCGTGTTGGTCAGCAGCTCTTCACTTCTGCCATTAGAACTTCTGGCAGGTATTTCTACCTTCTCTGATGAGCCCTCAGAAACCTCCACAGGGTACGCAGGACTGTAGCATATTCATTTATCTTCCCATCATAAGGCCAACAGAAAATGGTCACTGCCAATCACTGACTAGTGAGTAACAGGAAAGTCTTGGTGGCAAAGGATCTGAGCACAAGTGGTTTCTGATAACCCACAACCCCTTCTTGTGCTGCTTGTGTTAGTGGGGTTGGGGGGGGGAAACCAACCTTTTGAAGGAACATCAAACAGAAATGATAGAGAGTCTACCAAGTTAAAGTATTTGAATGGGGTTCTGGAAAAAAGAGGAAAAGAAATTCTTGACTCAATGTGTAACGTAAATAATTGCTTCTCAAATGAACAAACTCTCTTTGGGAAAAGCGGTGGGGAAAAATTAGGTTTTTTCATTTACCTGCCAGCATGTAGAGCATGGTTCTAGCTACAATATGTACTTAATGTTGTTCAAAGCAAAGCTTTTATTTAGAATGAAATTTTATCAGTGATATTGACTAAAATAACTTTCTGCCACTTGTTTGAACACATGACAGATGCCTCGAAACTAATGGATGAAGTAAACCCACGATTTCATTCCAAAATTTACTCAGGATTTTTTTCTTTTTTTAATTGAAAAAAAGTATTTCTATTGGTCTTCAGTTATGCAAGCAGACTGCCAAATTGCTCTACCTGTGTTTTATCAAAACACTTAGATTTTTAATTCCTGACTTTTTATGAGTTAAAATATTATTGGTGAAATAATATTTCTCCAGTAACAGCCACAGCTATGCAGTATATCCAGACAAATTTGTGAAAAAGAGATTAATCTTAATACTCTGCCTCTAAAAGTAATTTAAACCTCTGTAGCTACGACAAGAGTAAAGTCAGTGTTGTTTGGTTTAGAGAACCCCTGCTTCCAACTTCAGTTATTTGAATTTTCTGTGTAAGAATTTTTTTTGACCTACTGAATAAAGAGAATAACTAATTTTAGTGAAAGACATGGGTTTCAGAAGTCAAAACTTTTAACACATCACTGTAAACATGAGGTTTTGATTTGCAGTGCAGAGACAATAGTTAAACTCTTTATGGGAATACCTATGAAGAACAGAGAAACTTATGTCAAGCCAGGAAATTTATGGACTATGATGTGGACACATACAATCAAAGTAAGTCTTCTTCAAAATTAAGTGGTCAAGCAGAATGAGCATATGGTTTCCTTTCCAGACAGGATGCACAAGTTAAGGCTTTTATTTTGTCAGTACAGCTTTTAGTTGATCTCAGGTTTTGTTTTATTTTGTTGCTGATCTTGCTTTTCGTTGACTTCAGTATGTGAAGCACCAGATCTGTCATGGTACATTGGCTACAAGTGGCTGTTCTGGTCAGGACCTTTATTTTTTGAAGACTCTTCAGTTAGGCTGAAGCGAGTGGGCTGCTTGATTTTATCATGGTTCCTGCAGGTGGAAAAGAAAGGTGCTGTGATCCTTGAGGTATGCAGGTGAAAGGCAAATTCTGTAAATGACACAGAAATTGAATGTCCTCTCCTGTTTATATGTGACTCTCCTATTTGTTCTTCACTGATCCCTGCAGATTACCTCGTTTTGGACCACTGGATTTCTGATGCCGTACATCTCCTCTCCAGCAAATATGAGTTCATCTAACCCTGAAAGAAAATATTTTGGCTCCTTTTTTTTTTTCCCCCAGAAATTATAACCTTGACTTTTTCTTTTTCCCCTTCACTAATACTGATGTTGATTGGTGTTGCAAAATTAAATTAGATTCTTGCAAACTTTAACCAGAATTGCACTGGGCTGTAGCTAATAACAGTTCAGTGCTGAAATCAGTTAGTATCAATTACTGTGAATTGTGGCATGAAGAGAAAGCGCAGCATAGAATGGTGGGAAATCTCATTTATCGCATCTCTGATTAGATAATGACAATAGGAAAAAAGTGAAATAAATGCTTTAAGAACAGTTCTATAACATTTCAGGATTTCTGTGTCAGTATCTTGAGTGTCTACATAGTGATCCAGAGGGATCCAATTTTCTTCCACTGAAGTGATCATAGGGTTGTTTCTATGGTATTGTTATTTGAATTTGCTTACTTGTGCTTCTCCAAAGCTGTGGATTTGGCTTATCCCTGCTATTTGAACAAATATCGGGCTTTCATGCAACAATGAAAAGCTAAATTCTGTGACTGTAAACATTTTAATTGACACTTTTGTCTCCAGCAAATACTGTTTTTTCAAAACACTTGTCTAAATCTTCAGTACCTCCATGGGTTAGTTCAACTTTGATCATTGAACTGAGAACTAGATTTTCCCACAGATATCTTGTCCTATTGTGTACATCTTCTCTTTTATTTTGGTTTTGCTTCTGCATTTGGGAAAATTTCAGAAAGTGTTGAACTAAAAGGTACTGTTTCCTTGTATTAGAATTCTGTTAAAAATATCTCGCTACCAACTACACATTTCAGCACATGCATATGTCACTCCATATAATACCTGGTGTTCTTCTCAACCTTGGGAGGAATTAGCCTGGTTTTAGCTCTTGGCCATCAAAAACATGACAGTTCTCTGGGGTTTACTGCCAGTTAGGCTGAAAAAGTGTAGATCGCTCTAGCAGAGAAGAACTGGTTAGCTGAACAGTATTAGGTGAGTGCTTAAAGGCAGTGACTCAAATTGCACCACCCAGCTTCCACCAAGTCTTTCCATATTCACATTTCATTGTTCAAAAGCATGACTGGAGGCCCTTAGATGTGCCACCCAGACCTCTGGATTTGGGTTATTGTAGACTGTGATGATTCCAGTAACGGGGTGTCATCCTCTGTAGTAACCTGTGCTGCAAAAAGAACAGTCTTTCTTCCAATGCGTTTCTTAGTGGCTCCATAACAGAGGATGTGAGACGAGATTCACAACCCTCAGACTCCCTCGGGTTATGGGAGAGTTTGGTCTATGGGTGCAGGTTCTCCTGCCTGCTTCTTTTTTTCCTTTCTGTTTAATCTGTCCCTGTTACAGACACTTTCTCTCCCCTAGCTCCTTCCTCAGGCCTGCCTTCATTCCTTGCTGTTCACATTCAATTGATGTAAAATGGCAGCCACCAAAAAGCAGTACCCAGGCTTTATTCTGCTCTTTGTGTTATGGCAACCACGAAGTACTTTCTGTAAGTGCTTTTAAATTCCCGAGCACCAACTTATAAACATATGTCAAACAGACCCATACTAGGAGGTTCATACTCTAACTTTCCTTGTGTGACTTTCATGGGAGTTAATGAAATGAAACATGAATAACATAACTTGTGCACATACTGAACTCTCAGGTACATTCCTTGAAAATCCATTAACACCAGCTCTACTGAGAGTTTATTATTTTGTTTTAGGTATAACAACTTATGTGTCTTAGTACAAAGTCTTTTTCCTGTTTAGCAAGATGCTGGAAAACCTTCAAGTCTTTCTTTTGATGACTGGCTACTGCCTTGAACGTGCTTCAACTTCTGCTGGGATATGTGAAATCTATTTTGTCATCTGTTGCATTTTGGCCCATGTTCTATTCATATTGGACTGCTAGTCCAACTGCCTGACCACTTCAGGGCTGAACAAAAGTTAAAGCATGTTATCAAGGGCATTGTCCAAATACCTCTTAAACGCTGACAGGCTTGGGGCATTGGTTGTCTCTCTAGGAAGCCTGTTCCAATGTTTGATCACCCTTTCAGTAAAGAAATGCTTCCTAATGTGCAGTCTAAACCTCCTCTGACACAGCTTTGAACCATTTCCAAGTGTCCTATCACTGCATCCCAGGGAAAAGAACTCAGCACCTCCCTCTCCCCTTTCCCTCCTTAAGAAGCTGTAGAGAGCAATGGGGTCAACCCTCCGCCCCCTTTTCACCAAATTAAACAACCCCAAAGATCCCTATCTGCTCCTCACAGGACATTCCTTTTAGCCCTTTCACCAGCTTTGTTGCCCTCCTATGAATGCATTCAAGTACCTCAACATCCCCCTTAAATTGTCTGGGTTTAACATTTTATGTTAGAGCAAGTTGATATCCAGTTTTTGGATCTAGTTGTGCTTTTTTTTTTTTTTTAAAAAAAAAGGTGTGATAAGCTAACAGCTACCAGCTGCTTTTTGCCAAAGTACTTGATAAGCAGTAAAAGAAGAGCTTTCTCTCTACTGATCTGATATGTATCTGAGTATCACTGAAGTTGACCATTGCAACCACATGGTGAACATTTGTAGATTGTCAAAATGCACCTGTAATGGAGAAGTATTTCAGGAGTAAAACTGTACCTTCTTACTAGACCAGATTAAATGAAAGAACTACATCAACATTATTTTACTGAAAAGTAGCCTTTGGAACTTGGTGACATATTTGGAAAAGTATGTTCTGAAAAGTTATTTACCAGTAGCCCTACCGAGAGGCCAGTTCCAGAAGTATTGTGATTTTTTTTTTTAATTGTTTCACAGATCTGGATCCTTTTCATCATCATCATGACTTTCTAGAGACACTCTTTCTTATTGACTAAAGACTAAATGCGAGTGAAATTCAGAAAAACACCGTAATTACCAGTATCCTCTTTTCCGGCTATTCATCTCAGTGATGTAGCAGTCTTGCTTGCCAATGAAATACAAATTTAATACTGGGTTGCCTCATATAGGAGAATTTGTGAATATAAATCTACTTCTTTTCCTGTTGCAGTGGTCTCTTTCCTCACCCTGAGGGTTCTTTTTGGGTTTTAGTTGTCTTCAACTAGGCCATTTGTCCTGTTTTACACAACCTCTTATCTCTTGGTGTAAAATTTCTCTCATAATCAGTCTTAAAAATTACTATGGCATGAACTCCCTGTGAACCCCACAGCTTGCCTCCAGCATTTTTTACAGATCAGCTGCACCACATTGATACAGCAGGCAGTGAAGAAAAAACCTGGTGCTTGGTCAAATACTAACCCTTTTCCTCAATGATATTATTTATTATAGGGGTTTGTCACAAAAGTGTTGGCCTGTGTTTTTTTACGACTGTCTCTTGGAATTCAAGAATGGTGCCATGTGATGTTTCCGTCTGAACATCAGGAAACACTTTTTTACTGTGAGTGTGAGAGAGCAGCAGCACAGGTTGCCCAAAGAGGTTGTGGAGTCTCCATCCCTGGAGATATTCCAAAGCCATCTGGACATGGTCCTGGGCAACCTGCTTGAGCAGGGAGCTGGGCCAGATTAGAGGTCCCTTCTAACATCAACCATCCTGTGATCCTGTGTTTTTTTCCTTTTTCACCTTTCTTTTGGTAGTATATAACCAATTTTATCAGTTTGTTTGGCTTCCTTATTTGACTGGCATTGGAAAAAATGAATTTTGTTGTTTTGTTATTTTGCGTGGTGTCTATTGGTTGAAGTGATACTTATTGGGTATCATAGCTGCTAAAATGTCTTGTTGTCTTGTCTGAGAAGACTGCTAGGGTTGTTCATTTAATTTCTAGTTGTCTATGATAATGAAATAATTTGCAGTGGAAAGTTCACTTCCTTTTTTCTTCAAGGACTGAGTTTCATGTGTACATTTTCTTCCATGTTTTTCTTAATTCCTTTCCTGTATTGTCCTACGTGTGACATTTGCTGCACTGCTTGGGACTCGTCTTCTTGGCTTTAGTTAGCAAAAAGGTAGGTGTGTAGTCTAAGCTAGTGATAAGGTTCCCCCTGAAATCAGTAGGAAGGAGTAGGTGCCTCCAGGAAAGTTACCTCATCCAGAGGTAGCTGTCTATTAACTTTCAGGGCAGATTAAGCAAGTACTCAAGAGGACATGACTAACTTCCATCTGCCTGCAGTTAGAAGATATTAATTCATCTGTAGGCTTCTATTTGGTCCTTTTCTGTTGCCCTTTTTTTTTTTTCCAGTGGTTTTGATCAATTAGGAGATTTTCTGTTTTCATTGGTGTGGATATTATGAGAATATAGGAGGCAAAATACTACTCATTTGGCTGCAAGTGCCCAACACCACAACATATATGAACAGGTATTCATCTTTGCTCTGGAAGATTTGTTACTGGACTCTTTCCACATCCTTTCCCTGAAACCTGGGCAGATCAGTCCTTTAGCCTTACATTTTGTATTTCTCTCTTACAGGAAGATAGACATCCTTCTAGCTGGGTGAAGACCTCATAATCTGACTTAATTGCTATTTATTTTATAGTGCGAGGCTGCTCTGCATAACTTGGTAAGCATATATCTGTCTTGTGCACCATGCACGAAGTACTGATGCTAAATGTCTCTCTGAAATTTGTACTACCTGAACTTTTACTCTATCTACCTCTTGCTTGGTATTCTGCTTTTAATTTACTAAGCCTCATGGTACTGTGATTATATTATCAGGGAATTTAAAATTTGGATTGATTATATTATCAAAGAATTTAAAATTTGGTTCTGCTATTTTCCTTCATGTATACTTCTAAGGAGGTCTTTGTGCTTTTCATGCACATTGATGCCCACTGTTCATTTACATTCCATTTCTTACTGTGTTCTGCCAACTTGTCTTGCATCTGGTGCTAGTCTGAACTTCACAGTCCATTTATTTTTTGCTGGTTTGCTCTGCATTGATGTCACATACATGCAAAGATCTCCGAGATGCTGCTACTTTCTCAATATGGGGGCAATTTTTTGTTGTCTGCAATCCTTTGCATAATGACTTGTCCTGTTAGAATTTTTGCATGTGATCCCAAGTAAAGGACATTTCATTATTATCTTACACACACGCACGCAATAGACATAGATCTTTGGATTTTGTTAATTTCTTCTGCTTTGTGTTCGTCTGCTGCCTTTGTCAAATTTTCAGTAAATTTTCACGACTTCTTTGCTCTACCTTCTGAAATACCTTTGTGACTACTTTGCTTATATTCTCTGTTTGGATGTAAGCTTTTTCACTAGCCATACACTTGTCTTTACTTCTCTGTAGAGTTAAAGGGATCTCTGAGCATTCTCATTTGAGTGCCTGGATTTTTGTCCTGTCATTATTCTACTGCAAATTAGTTCAGCCTGTAGAGTTTGGTAATTGCATGAATCAGTCATCTTTGTGCAGTTTGCCAAAGCTCTGACCCATTGTTCTGCAGGTTTTTGATAGAAAAAGGAGTCTTTCATGTAACAGGATTTTTTAATGAAAAAAATGCTCAGGACCACTAAGATTTCTCCTTGTCTGCTACTGGCATAGTGGGAAGTCACTGAAGTATAAAACACCCTTTGCCCATAACAACTGTAACAGTCTGCTCCTCTTACTTTGTTTCCTGTTTTCTAGAGCCATGTTGCAATCTGTTGTTTTCTTTCTGTGTCTGTGTAGTTCTATATATTCTCTTTTAAATGCTCATCTGCTCAGGCACTGGACTATCTATTCCCTTAGCTTATGATTTTCATTGGCTGTAAGATCACGTTGAATTTTGATCCTGTGGTTGTCCATAAGCACAAGCAAAGATAGTTCAAATAGGACCACATTCATGTTTTGTTCCTCCCTTCACATGTAAGAAGGTCTTCACCACTCTCACAAACTTGAGCATTTCATATTTGGGAAGAGCTCTACAGCATTGTTCTGACAATGTTACTCTCACCTTTCTGTCCCCTCCATCTCTTCACTCTCTGTCTGGCCTCTAGTCACTTGTTCCTTATGCCCCTGGCTCCATTCTGAATCTCTCACAGTTTGTGTCATTGTATCTTTGCCCAGTCATCTCCATGCCCACACGCTTCATCAAATCTGTCTCACCTATCCCTTTGGGCATCTTTTCACTGTTTTGCAGGTTTGCTGCTTTTAGTCGCCTTTTTGCTACTCCTCTTGACACCTCTTCTTGCCACATCTGCTTGCTTATCCTATCTTCTTTTGTGTAGGAGTCAGGTAGATTCCTGTTCCTTACTTGGGATGTGTCACACATGATGGAAAGCTGATGCAGCAAAGAAGGTGTTGCTTTATTCCTGGAAAATGTGAGTAGAACAGAAGTTTTAACTGTCAAACCCTAGTTAACCTCTGCTGTACATATGCAAACCTGGATGATTCCCCCCGCACCAGAAGGCTTGTAGCACAAATCATTTTGAATGCACACTCGCAAAGCACATTTTCCTGATACAAAGGCCATTCATTACCTTGTTCCCCTTGTAGTTTCTGCTCTAAAACATGTAACCTTCAAAGGAAAGATCACCAGTATTAATACTGAAAAAACCCCATGCTTTTCTTTCCCTAGTCTGTCAAAAGTGGCTGATCTATGGTAAATGGCACACTGTTTGTAAAAAAACAGGCTGACCCAGTAGGAAGAGAAAACTTTATCTCCAAAACTTAGTGGGTTAAGGTCACAAGTAAAAAAGAGCGGAATCTTACAGAGGAATGAGTAAGACAGTTACAATAACAATTGATGATAATAAATTCACTAAAAGAAAGCTTCAGTCTGAATTTAGAAAAAAGTTGAAGTACATAAAGATCATAGCTTTAGCTAGGGTTGAAATGAGGACAAGAGCTGTATGGAGGAATTGTTTCATCTAAATCCACTGAATCAGTATGCAAAAAAAAAAAAAAAGTCTTATCAATAAGAAAGAAGTCATTTCTTAAGGAGAAAATTTTTCCCCATTAATGAAAGAAACTGTGGGGTAGTTGCACACATGAAGAAAGAAAAGAAATAGTGTCAACACCTGACATAGGTAACCATAAGATGTTAAATTGAAGGAGTAAATAAAAATGTTCCATGTCTCAAGAGTATTTTATTCTGTATCTCTTCACTCAGAATAAATAAATTTTTTCCGGATGAGACTAATCTAATTCATAGGTGCAAATCTTTCTTATGAGTTCAAAATGTATTTGGGTGCAGTAGTACTACAGCAGTCTGGATCAGATTTGAAAGCCAAAAAGCCTCAAGAGGAAGGGCAATTTTATGTTACCTGACAGTGCACTTTTGGGTAAAACAAAGCTTCTAGATATAATGTCACTTTAATAGCTTTTACTTCCAATCTATGCACTAATGGGATAACCACTAAATGAACAGCTCAGCATTTAACCTCTAGCGTAATGATGTCTTCAGTGCCTTCCTAGAATCATTTCTGTTGACCTTGTCAGATTACTTTTGTTTCATAGCCTGCCTCTCCAACTCCTGAGTCCTCTGAGTATATTTGTGTGCCTTCATTATAATTGCAGACCAGGTCCAGACACTGTTTCCCAAAAGCAATAAGATGTTTGGTCCTAGGACATCTCTTTTGTTTGGTAACAGTACTGCACAAACCAAAGAGAGAGTACAAATCAGGACCAAGTTCACTGTATGTGAAGTGATCGGAGAACATTTTCTGAGCATTGACTGTGATTAAGAAGTCTCAGATTAAAAGATGTTACTTAAACTGGACACAACCTTGAAATTTTCTCCCCTGCACTGTTCCCTCTGTTCTGTTCCCCTTGAAATGTTCAGCTATTCAAAACAAACAGTTTGCTTCATAGATAATTGATCCAATTATACAGAGTATCCAGGTTTCACTCTAGTTTGCAGGTTTTAGAAGTCATTTGAGGCTTACCCTAGGATGCTTTACTGTCCTTGATGTAGGGCCCATTTGATATAATCAAACTCCTTTCCATCAGATGAAATCAATGGGGAATGTTTTGAGAATTGAAGCTTTCAACATTTAAACTCTCCATATTTTTGGGGGGCATTTTGAAGTGGCCTAAGCTGCTTGCAGGTATTCAATGACAAATAACTTTGTAGAAGTCTTAAGGATGAATGGCCTGAGCAGTTTTTCTATTATTCTTATTTTTGTTTGTACATTTCTCCCTTTGGCCTCATCTTATTTTCACTGAAAGTATTTGTCAGGGGCAAGGGAACAAAAGGCCTTTGAGGAGAGAGGTTTGTTGCATCAGGCAGAATATTTTTCATAGGAAAAACGCACTTATTGTGAGGTATGTGACAGATTGCCAAAACCCATTTGTGCATTTGGCCATGGTATGTTTTGATTTTTGGAACTTGGTGTGTGTGGTAGAATGATGACAGCAAGCCCGTCACAAGAACAAATAATGGAAATAACATCCCTGTGTTTCACAGCTCATCTCCCCTCAGTTTTGAAATTGAGCAGAATTGATTTCTACTGATTTTTGTTTCCTCCTCCTTGTGTCACAGTTCAGCTGGGCTTCTGGTGCTCTTCTGTAAAAGGACCCATGGTTGTTTATACACTTCTAGGCATGGTTTGGGGAGGCTGAGGATGTTTCCTCGCAAGCAGAATGGATGAGCCTGTCCAGCTGTGTGTGAGGAAGGGAAAAGCTAGCCATTTGAAGGTGTGTCACACTGTGCCACTTGCTGTCTCAGTGCCAAGCTCTGGTCTCTTTGAGTTACTTCTATAAGTGCTGTCTAAATGCTGACTGACCTGTGCAGGAGAGTGTTCCTCTGGTCATTCTGTTGGCTTCCATGGGGAAATGCAGTCCAGTTGGCTTCACTAGAAATGAAACTGGACAGCTGTTTTCTTCAAGATGTGACATGGGTACAGGCATTCTACTTTTCTCTTATTAAACCACGTGCAGTTTGCTATATCTTCAAAAACTATCAACAGAAAAGGATCAAGAGCTGTTTAAACAGTATGTGTCCTTCTTACTAATCTCTTCAGGTTTCATTTACTTTTCCCATATAAGTCTCCATTTCCACTGGAGTATTCCAGGCTTGCATGTATTTGTGACTTCTATCTCTACAAATACTTTTAGACTCCACAGCACATGGTCTGATAACCTGTAGCAGGTTGCACTTCAGGAAAGGTGAAACTTAAAAAAGCAAGAAGCATTATTATTATTATTATTAAAAATGTAATATTTTCTTGCATTCCCCCTCTCCCCTTCCCACTTAACCAGCTAGGTCTAAAATATGTTCTTGATAAAATACCACTGCTGACTGACTATTGTTACACTGCTTGTAAGGTATCACAGGCTACATTGACAAGCTGTGACAGATATTTTAAGCTGGGGTTTTGTGCTGAAAGGTCACAGACAAGTATACAGCAGTAGGTTCTACTTCCTGATATGTTGCCAGGGCTCACCCCCTGCTCAGCCTGACTGAGATGAGAGGGCACAGGCTTTCCAGAAGCTACTTTCTAGTAGTCAGCAAAAAACCACTGTGATTTTGATAGCAGCACTAGACCACTAGGTTTCCATGGCTAGTATCGGCATTGCCACTTCTGGTCTGTATCTGTGCTGACATTGAGCACAAGCCTGTGAAATTTGCCAGAGAGCACCTTGTCTTCTGATCTGGACTCACTGCCTGTTTTCTCTATTACCTGTGACACCAGTCTAGCATGTTCTGTTTGCTCTGTGTGCCTCACAAAGTCGATCTGATAATTGCTTCTGGAGATCAACAACCTGCTTTGCTCTCTCAGCTTGTTGCCTCTCTATCTGCTGTTTCAGACTTCCCTCATTCAGCAACAAAACTGATCTCCAGAGGCTGCATAACCCTCTGTCTAAGTATACCATCTTAAGCATAGGGTTGCCTTCATGTCTCTTCCTGATCGGAAAACCTGCAGGTTTTAAAAATGGAAAACTGGGACAGCATTTGTAACAAACACAAAAGATGGACTAGGGACGCCTATCCACTTCCACTTGGGCAGGAAGGAGAACAGAAGGTGAAGAGCACACAGTTCTTTCTTACCATATTCAACCAAGCAGAATTGTTCCTTTCAACACTTTCCACAAATAGGTGGAAATGTCAGCTGTAAAAACCTAGGAGAATACAGGACTTGTACTTACTGGAACTGGAAGGTGGGCTGGGAAAGTAGAAGAGTAGCATGTAATTAAGCTAAGGAATAATTGAAGTGGAAGAATGGAGAGATGGAAATGGGGGAGGTAGGAAATGGAAATATTTTGAAGAATAATCTTTCACAAATAGCTATTGGACTAAGAAGTCCCTCTGTGATTTGCTCCAACTGTTCTAAGGAACATATTTGAGTGGGGTAGGACTTGTGTAGAAGCATTTTAAACAGGTTTCTTAATATCTTGCAGGAGATCTCGAAAAAAGAAGAAAAAAAGAAAAAAGAAAAAAAAAGATATAGCGTGGATCAATAGGTCACATACTGAATACAGACTGGATTTCCAGGGTTCTGAGTGTTAGGTTTTGGGTTTTTTTATTTTTTTAACTTCCAAGATTTTTAAATATTTTGGGTCAGATCTTCGAAATGGTCTACTACAGTGGTTGAGGTCTTTTGAAAATCTGCCCATAAACCAGTGTGGAAGAAGAGGTGAGAAAGGTCCAGATTTACATAAAATTTCATCTGCCTGCTGTAATCTTCATGGAAAACCTGGCACTTCAGAAGTTTCTGACTTCTTGTTCACCCCAGAATGTCTCGTGGACCACACTTGTAAAATAGTAGAGAGGTTACTCTGTAGGAACTCAGCAAACTTGCTGTAATATATTATACACAGATGCATTTTCTGGTCAATGTCCTCTTTAATTTACTGGCTGTTCTGTAGAACAAATGTTCCTTGTCTAAGAGATAATTTTAAAACCAAAAGGAGAGTTTTTTACTTACAATAGTCTGCAAAAGCACAGGAAGAGCTTATTGTTTTTAGAAAAAGCCAACAGCAAATAAAGATGTCACAGATAGATATAAAAATAAACCTACCTATGCAAGACTGCATACACAGTAATTAGCCAGAATAAGTTATTTTTGGGGCATACATAGTCAAATTACATCATGCACATGAATCCCCTTTTCCCTACTTGAAATCAAAGTGAAATTGCAAGAGGCCAAAGTAAAAGAACTCGTTTTTATGGGCCTGATTCAAGGCTACCCTATGACAATAGACCTATTTTTGTGCTTTCAGTCTAAATGCTTATGCCATCTTATTTCTACAAGCACAATTTCCTCCTTGACATCTCGTATTAAGCAAAGGAAGTTGCGTATCTTCCGTAATAGCAAAATCCCCAAATGCGTGGTTGCTCGGTCAGAGGAGTCATAACCTATAAATGCAACCAGCTGTACACATCACATACATTTTCAGTTCCTCATTCAGTGCGGGAAATCCCAGCAAACTCACTGGAGATCTGTGTAGGTGGAATCAGTCCACTCTCGTCCGGCCCTATCTAAAGCCAGGGTTTGCTATCAGTAAAGGTGGGTAAGAATAGTGACACATAGATATAGGGCAGTGCAGAGAAGCAAGCTTTCTCTGCCACTTGAAGTTGCAGCTCTTTTCTTTTGTGAAAACATAGTGAAATCCTCTTATATAGCTCTTCTGGCAGAATGCAATCATGCAGAGAAATTCTGATTTTAAGTGGTCTAGAGCAGTCATTTTCAACCTTTTCCAGTGAGCGGAAAAAAATCCTGGTATAGAATGGACCCCTGGATCGTAAGCTGATTAGTTTTCCCTAATCATCTTTCGGCTGCTGCAGACTGGATGTAATGCTGCAGATCATAGAGGGGGGAAATTTCTTAAGCAAAACCATTTCTTCTCTGGATTTTTGTAACCTGTTCTTTAGAGCATCAATTTACTGGACCTTCTCATCTGATCACTCATAAGATAATAACAAGCCTGCCTGAAATTAAGTAGGGTCAATTTGCATCACAACAATTTTTTTCTTAAAGATAGTTTTCCTCACAAAGTTGACACGTCTCTGTGTTTTCTACAGAAGGACACAGAGACATGTGAGTCAAGTGGACGTTGACCATCCTCTTAAAATTCCCTTCTGCCACAAAATCTTACAGACAAAATTCCCCATTGTCTTAACAGGGTGTTTGTAAAAGTGTCATGCCATTTCTTTTTAAGTATTAATAACTTGGGTACAACAGTAGTGAGGCACAAGCAGGGCCTGAAAAGTGAATTTCTATGTGAATTGTTGCAATTGGATGAAGGTATATAGATGTAAAGGACAAAGTCTGAGTTGAGAGAGAAGTGGTCCCCAGTTGGTCAAGCATGGGTATAGGTAAAGACTGATGATAGGAATATGGTTTCCTATGCTTTGCATTACAGTGCTTACATTTGTGAAATAATTTTTTTAAAAGTGCAGAAAACACATTAGGATTTAAAGTAAACCACAGCATTGTAGTTGTCAGTTTAGTTTTGTCTGTGGTTAAAAGCTCTGTCTCCTAGTTTGACAGGGTAATTGCTTAATCACCTGGGCAGTCTTCTAAGGCAACCCCTCGTAACAGTAGTACATGTTTTCCATGTAACATCGTCTTTTTCGTACATCCGGAGCTGCTCTGGGATGTCAGTGATCATGGTGTTCTCTACTGCTTCACCATAAACTGCACAGGCATTTTCTGCTTGCTATTTAATGAATTTAATATAGGGAGAAGAGTGTGAAGGTATGTATTTTCTGAAGCAGACGTATTCCATTAGTTTTGTTGTGTGCAGTGCACTGTTCTCAAATATGCAAAGTTGAAAATACTGAAAGATAATTTCCATGGGAGTTCCCTTCGTAATTTCCCATGTTCCTCAAATAGTACAACCAGAGAGTCACCAGAATTTTCTGCAAAATTCCTGGGGCTGAGAGAATGCAAAGAGATTTCTTTCGCTATGCTATGCATGAAAGAATAATTAACTGAAATACAGAATAAAAAAAAGCCCCTCAGTTAAGCGAGACATCTTTTATCTATACTACTCTTTCCAAGGTATATGCTTGATGAGAGATGAAAGTGTAATGTAAGGCTTCCATGTTTTTGCTCTATTTGTACAGGGGAAGGATTTGTAATAAAGTTAGCAGGTTCAGGAAGCTCTGTGGTCGTGCTCTCTGTTCTGGCACTGCCGTAGCTGCTGGTGGGGAGAAGCAAGGCAGAGCAAGGAAAGAAAGGACTTGTGATGGCTGAAGCTAGGTAAGGAGGAAGGAATGTGACAGCCTGGGAAAGGCAGGGCCAAGTTAGAAGGCAGTGACAGTAGCTGTAACAGGAGAAGGAAAGAGATAGAGGAGGAGGACTGAGAAAGGAATGTAATAATTTGTGTGGGGTGGCAGGAAATGAAGCAAGAACAGATGGGAGGATGCAAATGAGAAAGAGAAGGCAGCAGCAGCCGTCAGGCTCAGCTGCAGAGAGGTTGAAACTGCCACCTATGTTTAATATAATCCTCTACTTGATTCTTGCTTTGAGAACAGGGTTATCTGGAATACAGGTTATGGAATTATTTGGGGTGTATCTTTCTATGTGGCAATTGATATCTCTTCTGAAGCAGCTGGCTCAAGCCCTCCAGTCCAGACACGAATGAGCTACACAAACTGGTGAAAAGTGAAGGAACTGCTCCTCCTCCCTATCTGTCTCACACTGTCTCTCTGGATCAGCTAGCCAAAGAACTGACATCCTGATGGGGGCTTCAACATCTTGCCAAGAATACCTAGGAAGCAGAAGGGCACTAGAACCATAAATCTAAAAGTCTTGCAAAACAAAATCTGTGGCAATATACATAAAAATGATACTCCACACAGTGTTCTTTAAACTGAAATTCACCATTTGCTCTTCTTCTAGAGAAAGCACATATCGCTTTAAAAATTCTGGAGAAAGGAGGCCATTAAAAGCTTCAAGATAAATGCCTTATGACCCCTACTGACTAAATGGACTGCATTTCATTGGACTTTTTCATAGGTAGCTTATGTGTATACTGGAGCTACAGTAAACTGTGTGCATGATTTCCATTTTTAGAGCGTTGTTATAGCTTTAGTCTCCTCATGGAAAACTGATAGACCACTGAAGTTGATTTCAGTACAGTCAAAACTGGCTTAATGTGAAAAGCACTGAACATATTTTTCTCCTTTACTGAAAGGTTATAGTTCTTTGACGCCAGTGCCAAAAGTTACATGAGATATAGTGTCTTAAAATACACGTCATGCCTGTTCCTCAAGCTGGTGTAACAGAAATACTGTGCTTGCTCTAAGCGATTATACAAAAAGAATCTTGCCTGGTTTTGAACTTTGAGTCAAAGGACATAAATATTTTGAAAGGAGTTGTTGGCTTACAAATGTGACTCCAGCTGAGACTTTAAACATCAAAGAGACATGTTGATGGAGATCAGTAAGAATTTATAAAGCCATATGACTTGGAACATGTCAGCTAGAGATGAAAAAGAGACTGAAGTCCTGTGATCCTTACTTTCCCATAGAAGATTGCCTTTTCCTGGGGATGCTCAATTGCTATTAAAGACAAAATAATACTCTAAATGTTCATTTTCAGTTCTGTATAATAACAAGTTTTGTTCAGAGAAAGATGAATCATTGACAATATTTTTGGTTTTATGTGAAGTTTAGGAAAGACCATTTATCCTTTTTCAGCCATCAACAGAATTTCCTAGTACTACAGTTATTAGGCATTGGACAAGCCCTTACTGGGACATCAAGGTCAGGCAAGATAAAACAATATCAGGTAAATGGTTATACTTCATCAGAGATGTTAGAGGAAGTTTATCACATTTTTCCTCTTGTTGAGGAGTAGGGAAAGGAAGGTGGTGTGCATGGAGCAGTTTCATGAGGAGACACAGTTCAGCCTTTCCATGGGTGGTTGTAGCAGCAAGTACTGTGTGCCCTTTCTGGGAAAAGGACCTTCCAGAGTGTCTTTATCTTACTTTTGTATGTGCTTGCAGAGGATTAGAGAATTTTTTGTTTGTTTGTTTGTTTTTGGTTTTGTTTTTTTCTTGAGTGGAAAATCTTGATTCCACCCCGTCTCTACCCCATGTTTGCTTTCCACTTTATATAAATATATGTTACCTCTTACTGGCATAAAAGCAAGTGTAGATATCTACCACATCATATTCTGATATCATCTGTTGGTGCTGTGTGAAGAGAAAGGCAGCAAAAAATTAGATTCTCCTTTTCCATCACATACAGTTCATTCCACCTGTAATTAAACTTGGCAGTGAGTGGTTCTATAACTCACTTGTAGGTTTTAAGGTCAATTATTCTTCACAGTAGTTGACAACAGAGCTTGTATGCCTTTTTCTAAGAAAGGATTGCATCCTTTTAACTTTTGCATTAAAAATGGCCAGACCTGGACCTTTAAAGGAGCATGGCTTATGTCTGCAATGCAGCCATTCCAGTGGTGCCAGAGTCAACCTTCTCACAACACAGAAATGAATCATGCTAGGAAACCTATGGTGGGGCTCAATCTGATTTCTTCACTGAGGAAATCTGTGAAGCATCCAAGCTTGTGAACATGCCCACATGCCATCTGAGCTTCACAGTAGGATTTTGTGAGCAATTTCTTTTTAACTCCCTTTTATTCTTTCAAAAATGAATGTAACAGTCTATACAGTCTTCTTCACAGGTCTTGATCTGAGTTTTCAGAAATGGGCATAAAAGCAGAGTGTCTTTAAAAAATTAAAGGTTAAAAAACCTCAACACTCTACCTATAGGGATTAAAAAAAAAAAAAAGAATTTAAGATTATTCTTATTATTATTTTATTTTTTTCTTGGATGTCTCAAAACTTGATTTAATTATCTACTGTGTTCTCAGTTGTTGGGCAATTTATATGCTTACACTTGTAAAGAAAAGAACATATATGTACATTTCTAGTCAAGAAAACATAGGTTTCATTCCACTTAAGTCCCAACTGTTTTTGAAAAGAACAGGTTTCAGTTTCTTGATGGACTTTATTCCAGGTGTCAGAAAGAGCTCCTAAATTGGGGCAGATGGGCAAATAGTCCAAATTTGCACCTCAGGTTGGCAACCTCCTTCATTGGTTCTGAAAGTAGTGTGAAAAGTGTCACCCTCTTTTCTTTACCTTTGTTTACCATTTGGAAGGCTAGTGGATCACCCAGTGGATCACCACAAGGAAACCATTAGGATCACCTAGTGAATTGAGAACTAGGTGAAAAAAATGCTGCACCATACATATTCCTGCGTAGAAAGGGTGAAACCAGCCTTAGCCATACTGAGTCAACAGCCTACATTCCCAGTTAATTCAAAGAATTCATCATCAAAAACCCTTGCCTTGCATTAGTTGGACTTCAAAATAGAGTTACACAGTCTGATTCTGATATCAACCATGTTTACTGATGAGCAACCTAAATTGGTCTCATATTCTTTGTGAAGATATTTGATAATTATGGTATGAATGAGCCTGAGAAGGACTTTTCAGTGCGCTTCACTTTCTGACCAGGGCTGAAAGAAAGACTAAAAGGCAGATCTGTTACAAGAGGTTTTCTGCCTTCAGTTTAATTTTTGTTTTATTCTAGTACTTGCCCTTTAACATTTCTTTTCCATATTTAGAATTTGCTCCACCACGCCAGCAGCTATATATTGGACAAGGATACAGAATCAGAAAGATACACTGAGTATAGCATGCCCATGCAAGCACTCCACAGCAATTGCTCTGGATGATGTTTCTGTGCAACATGGCATATAGCCTGATCTTGTAGAAACACCTGTTTCTATGTGTCTAGTTTATTACTGAGGGCAGCACCACAACTACCATGGTCAGATGATAGATGTTAACTTTATAGTTAGTGGTTTGTCCTTCTCTCACCTTGCAGTAAGGCAGTAAGGCTTCATTGTTATGATTATGGAAAAAAAACCAAATTTTTGATGAGAGGCGATGTTATAATTTTTGAGCCTAGGTTGGTTTTTGTTTTTTGGTTTCTCGTTTTTGTTTTTTGGTTTTTCGTTTTTGTTTTTTGGTGGGGTTTTTTTGTTTGTTTTTTTTCTGGTATCTGAAAAATTCTGTATGCAAAAGAGTTGCAGGACTGGAAGAGTTAGTCAGCAAACCTTTAAGATAGGACTATGTAAGCACTGATAAAAAGGAAGCCAGGAAACTCATGAATCTGTTGCACTCTGACACCTGAGAAACTCCACACAGCCTGTTTCCTTCTAATATTATTTGTTTTCCTTTAAAAAGAATTATCCCGCTTGCATTAATTGCTGCCTTTGGCAGTCATTTAATTTCTTTCAGTCTTCATTACATTAAGTGAAAATGGCAGAAAGAGTATTTGCTACTGTCTTTTCTTCCTCCTTTGTTTTAATATTTTGGTCATCCATTTCCACCTGGGAACCGAAAGATGAAGAGATTACTAAATTTTCATCTGGGAATATGTTCTCCACCTGACCACTTTTCATTCTAAACATTCTTCTTCCTGTGCTTCGTGTTTTGTTTATCATATTACACTTTTCCTCTTTCAGCTAATGTTTGCAATTTGTTGTTCTTTCTACTGGCACTGCTAGGACTCTGGCTTTTATTTTTACAGGTGGAAAGTATATATTTTGGAAGTAATGCTCTTGGTTGAAGTACTTGCCCCTTCCTCATTTTTTTTATCTTCTCACATTATTTTGTTTGATTGGAGAATTGCTTTTTAACACTACATGTGAGCTCTCACCCTTTTTTGTCCCCTACCTTGACATTTACACAGATCTGAAACCTCATTTTGGCTATTATTCAAGCTATTCCCTGTGATTTCCTTCCTGTCTCCCTTTCTTGCTTTTGTTTTGTACAAGGAAGCCTTCTGTTAGTGTGTGTACAAACACCTTTCTTTCTGTAGTCTTTGCAAATACCCATTCCCATTTTTTTAACAGAGATCTCCCATAGTATGTGCCTGCTGCTGAGTTCCACCTCACTTTCATCCAATACTTTTATTATTTTTTTATATTGCTGTACCCTTGGGTATGGAGGTTTTAGAATAAAGTCTCATTGCACCATTTTGTAGGCTGGATTCTGCTCAGGTTTAGTCTAGTTCTCCCTCTATAGCAGTCCATGAGAGGACCTCTTCTAAAGAAAATCAGTGCTGAGTGTAGGTTATAATGCAAGGATCAGGTCTCCTAGTTATAACTTCAAAACTGGGATCATGCTGAGTTCCAAGCTCTTGTTTAAGGAAACAGTTCTACCATAGTTATTCCTTCCTATTTATCCTGAGCTACCTAGCCATGGTTATTTGGATTTCCTCTATTGCATATACTTGTTGGTTCCCATATTTTTAATTTGGGATTTCTCTGTTTACATATGAGAACAGTGCAAATGTCCAGTGGTTCCTTTTATTGCTGGGTTGAAAAAAAGGAAAAGAGGACATAACCATGTTTCTCTGAATTAGAATAACATTCTTCCTACCTATCTCCAGTAGGAAACACTTTCCTAGTTCCATAATTCCAATCCTTTTGTTAACTCCTTCATTTGACTCTGTGTTTTTCCATCTGTATAGTATTTTCGCCTGCTATTTTCCAGTTCTTAACTTTAACAGATGGCTTTTTTCTCCTTTAGTATTTATCCACTTCCACCTCGGTGACATGTATCAACTCTGCTTCCCTTAATTTTACATCTCCTCTATACAAAATTAATATATTTCAAGCTAAGGTACATCTGGTCTTGATCTATCCTCATGATGATAACACCTGTTTAAGATGCCTTTTTTAAGAGGGCACCAGGTAGCTTCAAGCCAAATCAAAGAACCTATATGATGAGGATCTGTGGGAAGAAACTGCTACTTTTTTTGCATCATTAGTACAGCATAGTAAAGATAGGTCACGCCATATATTGGTTGAATTTTAATGGTGCTAAGAATTAAACATCGTATCTTAGATGTTTAATTAGATGAGGACCTAGCTAGCTAAGGTGAAATGGTAACTGATGAACTAGGGGTTTTACACACAATTTGATTCTACTCTTCTGCTCAAGTCTTCATGCAGAAGGCAGTTCAGCTTCACAGAAAAAAAAAAAGGAACCTAAAAAGAAATCTCAGTTTCCAGTCATCAGAGAATGAGTTCTGGTGAAGGTAACCTCCAGCTGCAAGATTTGCTTTCTGGATCTAAAGTTAGGTTCTAAGAGTAGCCACCTCTGCAGCATATTTCTCTGCTGTGTGTTATTTTCTAAATATGATCTTTTTACACAATATTAAGTAAGGCTGTCAAATGAGGTATTTTTGTACAGGGAAGTAGGTACTAATAGCTGTTTACTTTTGTTTGAAACAATAGTATAGAACTGCCTCTACAGTGCATGTACATGCCAAAATATCAGTTTATAAACTGTGTTGAAGTGTCATCATTGCCACTTAATTCTTCACTGCTCATTAAATCCAAAACATGATTACACATGCATGAGAATTCTTCCAAATAGACTCAAGAGACTTATTTGTGGCTTAAGGCTAAAACACAGTGTTGTAGGCTGAAAATGTAAGTCTTTGGAGGTACAGCAATAACTTATGAGTTCTCATGACTTCATGGGAATGTAGACAGTGCAAATAATTCAAGTTTTACTCTTGCAGCAAACAAATCTTTTTGTGTTCAGTTGTTGTTTGTTTCCTCATAATAACCCCATAGTAGGTATGTCAAGCACCTTGTAAAAATACCTGGAAACACTGTCATGTGTTTTGGTTTCTTTTGGGCTGTGTGTCTAAATACCTCTAAATACCTGGTTCTTCAAAGTTGACAGTACCTGTTTAATTAAAGTTTGGTTCCCTCTCTATTAAGTGACATCGAAAGACAGCCAGTTAGACCTCTTGTCCATTACAGTGAAAAAGTCACTACAGGCATTAGCAAAGGGTAACACCTTTAAACCTTCCTATATTTAAGCTACATAAAGGTTTACACTTATTCCTAGTGTTTTCAGTATCTCCCAGGTAATAATGTAATTACTGACACAATTTTTTAATCAGTCAGGGCAAGTTAACAAGTGTCTAAGATGGATAAACACTTGACTTTGCTGACTGTCATTGCAACTTCTTGGAATTTAAAATTATAAAATATGATGCCAGTGTGTGATCACAAATGTGATTACCGGTGGTGCATAGGCCACAGTTGTAGTAAGAATGGAAGGACTGATGGAGGAGGGCTCAGGAAGTCATTCTCAGATTTTTGCAGTTGACTATCTGTTTAGTTGTGAACTTCCTCTGCTCAGTATTTTTACTTAAATAGAAGGAAAAGAAAAAAGATGACTGCTCTATAATGATGTTGGGAAGAGTTGAGAGAAATGTTCAGTTTCGTGTGTGAAAGAGATTTTTTTGATCTTACATTTTAATTTTAAGAAATTTCAGGTGTTTTTTTACAAAGTGTTCTTCATAAAAACAACAACAACAAAAAAAAAAAGGCAAGTGGCTCTCTTGAAACTATTCTGACATGAATTTAAAGGCAAAATATTTTCAAGAACTTTGCTTCCAACCACCAACTTCTTGCTCAGCCTTTTCCTTGGATCTCTGCATCCCAAGCATGTGATCTTTGTAGCTGAACATGAATGTGCAGCCACATTGTCTTTGAACAATTTATTTGACTTCAGGCTACAGTGCTCAAAAGCCAGGAGTTGCTGAGAAAGGTTACAACTAAAAGGGCAACAGCCTGTCTACATGCTCTGTGTAGCTAGGAATCCTGATTTCAAATTCAAAGGTCCTGTGTACACACAAACATTCCCCAGCTGAAGGACTGGAAAATGCGTGAACTGATATAGCTAACTTTGTGCAAGTTTGTTTAGTGTTCCTTGCTGTGTTCAGCTGAGCCTGAGTAGGGACCTTGACTTTTGGGCTAGCATTGAATCTATTTGTAGCACAATAAGTTGTCTGAATACTCAGTTGAAAGCATCAGGGCTCACTCGCCTTACTGGGGATAAATCTATATGTTCTTTTATATTGCAGTAATTTGTTTGGATTTAAACAGTAATATTCTCTCTGTATTTTAAGAGAAATTATGTGCTCTGTGATACAACAAGAGTTACATTGGAGATCTGTCTGCTTTTCTCATACCAAGAATTTTCATGTGACTTTGTTTATGTTTAGTGTTATACTGTATGGACATAAACACAATGTTCCAATTTAATCTAAACAATCAGGGCCTTCATTTATGAAGAACTGTGAGAAAGTCTGACAAGAGAGGTTCAAGGGAAAGTGCATAAAACCAGCCCTGGAATCTCCCAGCATATCTAAACTTGTTTGTAATTAAATTCAGAAGCTGCTGGAATCCTTTAGAAGTTGAGAGGTTGGGGGAATATTTAATTTTTCTCCCTTAGTGGATTGATTACTATGGTATTTCTGTTACATGTGAAGAAATCAGCCTCTATGTAAATCAGCCAAAATGCTCCAGGGCTTCTTTGGAAAGAAACCTTGAGTCTTATTAATATGAAGTTTACCAGAGAGAGAGAGAGAGACTATGGGAGGGCATAATGTTTAAGTTTTGGCATTGTAAATGGGAAGTCAGGCATCTGAATTTCTCCTTGCAGAGAGATGACAAGGTAAGCTTATTTCCTAAATATTTTTCACAAATATGCTCATGAGAAGTTGAGCCTATCATTCTTGTTTCAACTCAAGAGGCAGGATGAAGGAAAGAGCCAAATATCACCTAGTAATATGAGACATAAGGCCCACCTTTCCCCAAAACGTTGCTAATACAGGTTAACTCACATCTAAATGTAGCTGGAAAGAAAGCTATGTTCCTCATCTGGGTTATCAGCAGCAACTTTTCCTGAGCTCATGAAACATGTCAGTTCTGGTCTGCAATAATGCCTGAAGGAGAGCAAGGTCTACTAATGCAAACCTTAGTTTTTCCTTTTGTGTAATCTATCATAATTACATACATACATTTATTTCAGAAAGCTTTACCTGAAATCTCATCCTGGTTTTGGTAGAACTCAAGTAAAATTCATTCTAATGTAAAGTACGAGTTATTAAAATTAAGCCTATCCCTAACTTCGTCTTTTTCTCCAAGTCTATTCCTAATAGTCATTCTTCTTTTCTTGAATACAAAAGACATTTTTGACTGAAGTGGAAACTGTTCATGTTCTGGTTTTAATTTTAACTTTTAATTTTTATAATATACATAGACCTGAGTTCACAGAATTAATATTTTAAATTGGCTGTAGCAGTGAGCCTGTTACTCTAGATCATTAGAACTATCATTACATTCTGGACAAAGCAATATTCATCATGCATGGTAACAGACAATTATGTGAATGAGCAAAATGGGTTTGGAAAGTAAGAAATGTGAGGTGTCTGATCAGGAGTGAAGTACATTCACATGTAACTGGATATCCTGCATAAGAGCTGTTGCACTTTTTGCTGCTTAGACTTCTTTTATGGGAATTCTAGTTTAAGAGAAGAGGTTTTGGAAGACAATATCAAAAGAACTCTATTGATTCAGGACTGTAAAACTTTAACGGCTAAAAAGAAAAGTCCTTGCAGTGGTGACTGTTACCAACTCTTAGAACTTTATTTCTAATTTTTCAATGCTTAATGTTCTACCCAGTGCCTGGAATCAGCTGATTAAATGACTTAAGATTACCATGTTAAAACTAAAAAGGAAAATTCTAATCTTCATGACAATGGAAAGAATCAAATACATGAACTCCACAGGTTTACTAGCCAGAATGACAGACCAAACATTTTGAAACCTGCAGTACTTTAAAATTTAATGCGATATATTATTTAGGAGAATATCTACTGCAATGAACCAATCAGTAAAGGAAATGTCAATTGAGGGTGCTTTTCTCCCCCTTTCTTTCTTTTTTCTTGGCTTACAATGTACTTTACATTTGTGTTCAGAGCCAGAGCTTTGCAATTTTGCTATCCTACTAGAGCAGACAGTTTGAGGTATTTCTCACAGTGCTGCTTGCAGAGACAGGAATGGGGAACATTGTTCTAAAAACACAGTGAAGAAGAGAACAGCCTGTATTTAGCCTTCTTTTCCACTTTTACTGTATACCAAGTGTGGACAGAAGTCTAGATAAAGAGCTTTATCTATTTTAGCTGCCAGTGTCAAAAGGAAATGTTGTATTATGCAATCAATAGAATTTCACTGTGTATCTCTATATAAATGAAGCTCCTCTGAATGATGACAGTATGCTGTCGGATACTTTTTCTTTCAAAGACAAAAGATGCACTTCCAGGCATCCTGGCTGTTCAGATTCCTCATGTTTTATTCATGTGTTCTTCCCATCCAGGGTGGATATTAGCAGAAGATGCTGATCAAACTTCTGTACTGCTGCTCAGTTGGGGTAAGCATGGACTACGAGGTATGGGCAGGGCATGGTAGGTGCATTACTGCTCCCAGCAAGGGTAGGTGCCCATAGGTTGGCACGGTTGTGCCATCGTTGGGTGGGCACAGTCGCACCATGCCCCAACAAGCTAAGCAGAGCAGAGCTGGGGCTGAGGACAAGGGAAAGCTGGGGGCTGGTTATTACCAGGTGAAGTCACAGTGATAAGAAAGGTCCCAGGGAGTCCTGATCAATGGGGTATATGGCCAGGTGAGGCACAACTATAACACAACTGCAACGTAGCTCAGGCAGAGGCCAGGGTTTAGTCTCAGCTAAAAGCAGCTTCCAAGGGTAGGAGAGGCAGTGTCTGCTGAGGCTTCTAGTTTTGTTCACAGCAGCTTTCACACCAGCAGCTGTGGTCTCTCTAAGCTGGCCCTCAGCTCAGGCAGCCAAAGCAGCAGGAGCAGGGGGATGTGCTTTAAGCTCTGACACTGACTGTTTGCATGATGCCATAAAACCAGAGTTCAGATCAAATAAAATACCATATCAGGTCAGATCTAAGTTGCCTCTAGCTCAGTTTGCTATTGACAGTAATAGTTGTCTACTGCAAAGATTATAAGGAAAGGACAAGCATACAGCAGTACTTCCCTAGGGCCTTGTCTCATCTCTCCTTGACCTCATAGATAATTCTAGTATTCCTAGAATTCATTAATTTTTTTTCAACTTATTTTATCATAAATCCAGATTTCTATCATCCTTGCCTCAGTCTTAGAGCATTATACATCAAAATCTCTCTATTCCTGCTGCTCACCAGAGACTTTTTTTTGGCTGTTGCTGGACTCTAGAGAGATCACTCAGACATATCTGTCTATTATCAACTTCCAGGTTGGCTGACAGAGGTGGCAGAGAGGGACTCTTACTCCTTGAATATCCTGGAAAAGACATGAGTTAGATTTTTTTTCCAAATAGACAGTAATTCTTGAGGGATTTCCCTTGCATGAACTTCAGTAATATTCTCTTCAAACCAGGTAAATTTTGGGTCCACAAATTTCTCTGCCGAGGAATTCCACTAGTTAACAATACCTAAGTAAAGCACTACCTCTGTTTTGAAGCCTGCTCCTTTATGGCTTTTCAAAGACATTTAGTTCTCAAGTTAAAAGAGAAGATGAATGGTTGATCTCTGTGTGCCTTCTCCCTGCTGCCTATGGTTGTAGTGACCCTTATCTTAATTCCCCAGGATTCCCTCTGAGCCAGATGAGACTCCACTTAGTCATCACCTCTATTAAAGCTGTTTCACACTTATAATTATCTTTTTATGCACTTATTCCAGTTCTGCTGTGTCCCTTTTAAAATGGGGAGACAGAATTATGCAGCTTAATATGTAGGAAACCCTGATTCCTTATGGTGGCACAAGGATATTCTCTGGTTTGTTCTCAGTATTATTCCTAATAACCATTAACACTTCATCTGTTGCAGCCCCATGGTCTTTCTCCTGAGTGCTAGTGGTCAGCTCAGAGCTTATGATTTTGTATATGACATTAGGATTGTTCTTCCCCTTGTGTATTTATTTAAATTAATCTCTACTGAACTTCATTTGCCTTTTCATTACAGTGTGCAAAGAACCTCTGCAATTTCTCACCACCATTCTCTCCTGTTCCTATTCAGTATCAGTTCATATTGTCAGTAGATATTCTCAACTTGCTGCTCATGCCCTTTCCAGGTTGATCATCACTGTAGTGAGGAACACATTGTCCCAACACAGATTTTTCTTGATCTTAATGATCTTGTTCTATTCTATTTTCACCCTGCTTTGTTTCCTGACTTTTAACCAGATATTCACCATCCAATGCCATGACTAACTAGTTTCCTAAAATGTACTGAAGCGGAGGCTTTTAAAAAAAACCCTCCCTTAGGAAAGCTATGTAGTTTTTATGAGCTGGATATACTTGTTGACCCTGTGAAGAATTTCCACGTTTGCCAGGCAGGACCATGTAAAAACTCCTGTGATTTTTTTTCCAAATACAAAATCTTTTTCCACATATCCACTAATTCTGGTCTTTATTATAGTTTCTATTAATTTTCCCAGCACAGATAGGGCCAGAGTTAGAAGCCTGTAGTTCCCTTGTGAAATATCTTTTAAAAGCTGGGTCCCCCGTCCTCAGATGCAGGGGCTAATAAAAGAGAGATTACAAACTACATTTTTTTTTTCCCCAGCTGTTTGCTTGAGGTCCTTTATCATTTTGGAGTGAATATCATCTTAACCCTGGTCATTTCTTGCTGGCCATTTTGTTGGTTTGTAGCTTCTTCTGTTGTCCCTTATTTAAACCACATCATCCGAGTTGCTTACTCAGAAAGTGGTGGTCTCTTCATTTGTTTCCACAATCAGCCTTTCCTTTGGTTCTGTTTGATATTTATTTGTGTAAAAATCTCGTCAACTGGTGAAAACTGTCTACTTTCTAATTAGGTCAATGGAAAAGTCTTTAAAATTTCTCATCCAGATTGTGGCCTGACACTAAATCACACAGTGGCTAACATTGCAATAAAAGTTTCTGCTCAACAGTCTAAAATTTGTGTTTAAACTTTTGTGCATCTTGTACAAAACATAAAGCTTGCTATGGCACTTTGTACAATCAGATAAAATGAGAGCTGAATGGTTTTACTTGCAGTAGCCATGCTGGAAGGCAATAAATTTTGGTTAATTAAATTTGGTTAATCTTATCATGCCTGATGCCTAATTATATCATAAAAAGAGACTGTTATGTTTTGCAGTTATATCAGTAATGGTTGCTCACACAAATGTACAGATTAGGATGTTGTAGAATTGTTGTCCAGAAAAGCATCATTCTGCCTTTAAAAAGCACTGGGTAGAATACAAACAACTGGTGGAAAAAAAGAGATAATAAAAAAGTTCATTTCCTTACTGTGTTTGCACTAAATCAGTGAGTGGCATTCAGTCTTTTTCTGTCTGGAAATTCAAAGAAATTATTATTTCTCCCCTTGGCTATCTCAAATCCTCCAGTAGTTACAAAAAATCTTTTAACATCAGAATGGAAGTGAAACTAGCTTGTGACTAAGTGTGTTGCTGAATCATCAGAATATGCTGACTCTGTAGCAGCATATTCTCTGCTGTGTAGGCTCTGCAGTCCAGGGCTACCAAACTTATCCAGCTTGTGAAGCATCACGTAGATGTTGATGTTGTCTGTACAAGCAGCAGTGACAGTAATTTCTGGCTTCATCTGTGCACAGCAGGAGGAATTTCCAGTTTACTGATTTCTTTGTTATGGCATAATGCACTACTAGTGACAGGCACACTGAGCTGGGGACTCCCAACTGCAGGCATTCGTTTCCCACTTTCTGTCCTCATCATTTTTATTTTTTGATGTCTTTTATAAAGGCCAAAGGTATTACACCTTTTAATATTTTTAGAATATAATAAGACTGAGCTCAAAGTTGTTTTTTTAATGTCCTGGACTTAATTTACAAATAAGCAAACTTTCTCGAGAGGTACAGACAACAAAAGCTTAGAGGATAAAATAATAGCAATCAGGCCGTTAGCCTGGGTGGATTTGGGTCTGCATCTTCCTGCCACCTGGAGTTCATTAATAGCAAATGTGTCCCATTAACAGTTGCGAAAATTGCTTGGTTAGTTAGATCTGAAGGGAGGCTGATGTCACTTTTTAAAACAGATGTAACTGCAGCAGCAGTGCTCAGGTCCTCGCATTCCTTGTCATCATATCCATCTCCAACCTGGAGGGCTGGCAGGGCTATGTAGCTGCTGTTCTCATTAGGGCTAGCATGCAACTGGCAAAGACGAATGGAAAATAATTGTCTTTCTGGTTTGCTTACTTGCTTTTTACACCCCGACCCAGTGCTCTACCCTAATTTAGCCCTCAGATACTGACATTTTCTTGCTGTTTCTAATATTCATTAAGGTCTTGTATTGTTCTTGAGATTATCAAATGGTTGGTTGTGTTCAGTCTTAATTGTGCAAATACAGGATTGCATGAAAACAGAATATGACTATCTGACACTTACAGGGCTTTCCTGCAAAAGGGTGTCTGCAAGCTTTGGACTACTGGTTGATGGCCACGGTTGTGAAATACTTCACATTCCATTAGTAATTAATTGAATTTGAAAAATATATTTTGTAAATATCATTTGTATTGCACGTAAAGCCATCTTTGTAAAATAAAAATAACTTGGGAGTAAGAAAATGTAAGAATAAAGTCTCTGTTCTGTACAGACTCGATTGCTGCAAGTATAAAATATAACATAAGTTTGAATTAATAACCACTTAGTTTTTTCCTCCGCTGATTACTGCCTCAGTGCACGAGATGGTGAGGAAATGACCATATTTTTTCTCCTTTATCACTAGCCTTCAGTGTTCAGTGCCCTTTGTTTGCTGTACATTCCAAGCCAAGCCTGTACTAAGCAAATAATTATTAATTCCTGTGTGGGCTTTGCTACTAATAAAAACATTTTTGTGTACTTCACAAATATTATTTAAGTTACTGTCCCATGACCTTTGGGAGGTTAAGGTATATGGCTGCCATTGTACAGGTAGAGTATTAAGCTGCAGAACACTAAAGATTATATGTGTGTGCGTATGGGTATACATATATCCAGGCAATTCGGGGGGGGACTGCTTTGAAAACAGAGTTCTTCAGAAAGCTCCATGTCAATTTCAGAGGCAGATCACTGCGGTGCTTCCTTAGTACCCTGCAGCCAAGGACCATGGCACAGGAAAAGGCTATGCGAGTACTTGCTAAACACCCTCTGCATGCCCACTCACATCAGCATCAAGGCCTAGGTGCACAGAAGTGGTTAAGTGTAAATACTACCCTGAGTGCAAAACCTTAAATTGCTTTATGGAGCGGCACTGGTCTTCAAACTAAAGATATGGCCAAGGTCTTTCAGAAATTTGCAAAGTGTGGACTAAGGCGTAGGGATATATGAGTGATGAAAAATGGAGTCAGAGGGAGAAAAGAGCAACAAGAACAACAAACAAACAAGGAAAAATGAAGGGAAAAAAACCAGAAACCACACAGATGGCCAGGTACAGCCAAGGACCTGGAGCAGTCCCCTGAGAGAGGTCCCCTCAGCAGAGAGCTCATTGGCTGGAAGGTTTGGAGCTGTGAGCAGAGAGACGATCTCTAACTCTTTGATTTTTCTGGTGTTGAAGGAAGCAGGATATTGCACATTCCTGTCCTGTATCTGGCCTGCATCACAGGCACCTGACCTCCCCCTCCCCACCTTCCTTTCGAAGGGACACTTTTCAGACTCTTGGGTTTGTTTTATCTAGTTTGACAGAGATGCTTGGGTTTGAAAGACTAACATGTTTAGCCATGCTCCCACCGGCCTCAGATGTGCACAAGGAATACTCATCACTCCTCCAAACTGAATTTAGATGTCCTCAAGTAGCATACAAAATAGTTTTTGGATGTGATGGTGCTTTCTGGATTTATTTTTTTTTTCCCCAAAAAAAGATTCCCTGATAGAGAATCGTCCTTACCTGGCAAGGCTGGATCCTCTAGAGAGACAGCACAGACCTTTTCACACTCAAGATAACAGAAAAAGGTTGCTTTCTGTTGGTTTGAACAGCCAGAGATGGGAGAGCTGCACAATTTGCAGTTACTGGGTTGCTGCACAGGTCAGTCAGAGCTCAGCAGAAGCCTTTGCCCTGGTGGTGCCCACCTATGCCTCATTTCTCCCAGCCTAAGCCCTTTTGCTCCTTCCATGCTCTGGTTCTGCTTTTCATTCAGGATGGTGACGGGTGCACTCATACTAATGTTTAAATTTGTATCAGGAAAGCACTTGTCAATTCACTCTCCCATGTATCTCCTCTTACCATGATTTGTTTGCACTGCAGATGTGTTTGGAGTATGCAGACTAGATTCCTTCTGGAGGGCATTAATATGGCAGATGTGCTCCAAGCGCCTACTGCACCAGTGTGCATTCAGTCAACAGGTCTAGGCCAAAGATAATCAAAAGAATTATCCCCTTCCCATACAGTAGTCCGTCCTTCTTTTTCTGCTGTGCCATACTATTTACCAACTCCTTGTCCTGTTCTCCATACTACAGCATATATTGTAGTTCCTCTCCACTGAAATTATCAGCTCCATGCTTTCCCTCAAAATTAGAAAGGCCCAACTTTCAACATTATGCTCTTATTGACTAGAAAACACAATGGTTTTATTCAGTATTAATATATCGGTGGAGTTTGCATCCTGTGAAATTAGTGCTACTGTACAAAGTATGACTAGGGTCTGGACTATTGTTAATTGCATATCCAGGCTGAATAAATAAAATTACTCAGCAAAAAAACTTTCCTAGCAACAAAACCATGGATATCTGACTAGAAATATACATATTGTCTTGACTTTGATAAGTAGGATCTGCAATTTCTAAGGCAAGGATTTTCTAAATTGTGAAGGAAGCCTTTAGAGGGACAGCTGGTTGGTCTGTGTGGGGCAAGAGGTGTATAACATTTTTGCTTAAGCAATTAATTAAAAAAGTACCCTACTCTACCTTGCTGTAATGCACTTGGATTCTTTACTTTCCACTTCCTTTCTCTGTTTGCATTCTTTTGCCTGTGAGGGCTGACTATATTATTCCCCATTCCTTTCTTTCTCTCTGTCCCTGCAAAACAGCCTTTTCTTGTGCTGTCCTTGGATACCTCTTACATTCAGTTTGTTTGATTATGGAATTCTTTTGAAGTTGAATTTGCAGCAGAACATGCATGTTGTGTTTGAAGTTGTGTCAAGCGGGTAATCTGGCTTCTCATTCCCTGATGGTTAGGCAGTTTTAACTTTAAAAATCCCACCAACTCTGGCAGTCCTAGGAATCCCTTGCATAGCAAACACAAGTTCTGAAAGACACAATCAATCAGGCCCATTTTGATTTAATGAGTACTCTATATAAGGTATGTGTACACTCTATAGTATTTTTCAGTAAGAGTTGTTTCTTAGCAGAAAGTACCATCAGTTTACTTACTGGTGGGGTATCAAAATGACAGTTGTTTCATTGCAGAAAATATTGTAGGTGCATCTGACTGAGAAACTGAGCCTCTTTCTCTGGAAAAATATTTTCCCATGTTTATTTCTAGAGATGAGCTACTTCTGTAGTGTATATTTGTTTGTTTTAGGAAGAGAGATACCACTTTCAAGCTTTAAAATTTGAGAATTTAAATGGCTTACATCTTCCATCCATAGCTGTGGTTATTCACTGATTTGTGTAAATATGTGAAATTTGTGTAAATATGTGAAATTTGTGTATTTTTGTAGGGAAAGAGAAAACTTGAGTAGAGAGATTAATATTAACAATAATCTGATCCAGATTCAAATAGTTTGACTTAGTCATAATATCTCTGTCTATTGATGGTAGTATCATGAATGATAATAACTCATAATTTTCTCATTTAATTTGCACAATTCTTACAAGTCTCAGACTGTAATTATTATCTCTTTTCTACTACCCACCCCTGCCCTGAATTAAAAAAAAAAAAGTGTCACAATCAGGGATAAATTTGTTTACATCATAGGCAGTAAACTGAAAATGTTTTGAAATGTTTATTTCCTTGGTTTCCTCAGCCTAGATATTCTGTAACTTTATTTGATTTCTTCCTAAGACCCTTGTTCATTACAATTTGAAGTTAAAGCAGTGCAATATATTGATCTGTTTTGTGGGCAGGATTCTTGTCCTGGGTTCAGCTATAGCAGTCATTTTTCTCCTGCTTAGTAGCTGGTGCAGTGCTGTGTTTTTTAACTTTCAGCCTGGGAACAACGCTGATAACACCGATGTTTTTAGTTGTTGCTAAGTAATGTTTATTCCAACCAAGGACTTTCTCAGTCTCATGCTTTGCCAGGGAGGAGGGGAAGCCGGGAGGAAGCAGAGACAGGACACCTGACCCAAACTAGCCAAAGGGGTATTCCATACCACAGCACGTCATGCTCAGTATATAAACCGGGGGGAGTTACCCGGAAGGCCCAGATCACTGCTCGGGTCGGGCTGGGTATCGGTCGGCGGGTGGTGAGCAATTGTATCCTCTCCCCTTGTTATTTCACTAATCGTTATTATCATTGGTGGTAGCAGTAGTGGTTTTGTGTTATGCCTTAGTTGTGGGACTGCTCTTATCTCAACCCGTGGGAGTTGCATTCTTCCCATTCTCCTCCCCATCCCTCTGGGAGCGGGGGGAGGAAGAAGGGGGGGGGGGAGTGAGCGAGCGGCTGTGTGGTTCTGAGTTACCGGCTGGGCTCAAACCACGACAGTTCTTTTTGGCGCCCAACGTGGGGCTCGAAAGGTTGAGATAACGACAGATCTGACCAGGGTGTGTTTAATCATATTTGTGATAAGCATTCATTGTTACTACTCGTCACAATGGTGATTATTTGGCTCTCAGACGTGTTGCGCTTGATCTCAGAGTTTCAGCATGTTGTACCTTACTTACAGCCACTATTTGCTGTTTTAGCGTTTATCGGCTGGGGGGCCTGGGCTAAGGTTCTTGTTTCACTGTACTTCATGGTAATGACTTGTAATACAATAGACTCATTGATCATGAAACTGGTCTGGTTTGTGCTTCCAGCATGGCCATCACCACTATACATTGGGAGGTATATAATGAAATATTTTAGCAATTGCATATCTTTTTTTTTCTCCTCGGGGGGTAAACTTACGAAGGAAGCATTCTCTTTCACCCCCCGTTCCCCCACCAGCCTATTTGCAACAGCAATTGAGAGTTCTGAAGGTTTTAGATGGCCATTGAGTACCCTTGAAACCTGCCTGCTGATTGTGCTGGGGATCAGCATGTTGGCAAACATACGGAGTGTGTTTTACCCACGGCCATCCCGTCGTAGGAACATCCTATTTCGTTTAATGTCAAAAATTCAGCAGTATCAGGTTCGAATCTGGTCTAGGGTTAGACGACGATATAGGAGGACCACCAGGAGATTTTCCCTGAGGCTGGACAGTTATGAGTGGCAGGGTGTGTGGGATAGTATGGGCAAGTACCTAGGCCAGTGGGCCCCTCCAGTGCTTTGGAACTTCACCACTGAACAAGTGCAACATCCGGAAAAACTAGTAAAACACTTAAACGAGGTGTGCTGTCGTCCTGGTTATACCAGAGAGGGACAAATTTTGGCAACGTGCTGGGGCTTGGCCTATGCCTACAGAGCCCTGCTCAACACTATCCAGCACCTTCAAAGGGAAAAAAATGTCTCTGGATCTGATGGCAAAGCAACAGACAACGCAGCTATGCCAACTACAAGCACAGCAGCTACTCAGACCCTGACCACAACAGTCAACACAGCTACTCCAAGTACAGCAGCTACATCAACCCCAGTGACAAGCACAACAGCTACTCAAACCCTGACCACAACAGACAACGCAACTACTCCAACTTCAAATACAGCAGTTACACCAACCCCAGTGACAAGCACAACAGCTACTCAAACCCCGACAGCAACAGACAATGTGGCTACTCCAAGCACCACAGCCACACCAACCCCAGTGACAAGCACAGTAGCTACTCAAACCCCGACAGCAACAGACAATATAGCTACTCCAAGCACCACAGCTACACCAACCCCAGTGACATGCACAGTAGCTATTCAAACCCCGACAGCAACAGACAATATGGCTACTCCAAGCACTGCAGCTACACCAACCCCAGTGACAAGCACAGTAGCTACTCAAACCCCGACAGCAACAGATAATGCAGCTGTTGGTGTTACTCAACTCCCAAGCACAACAGCTGCACCAACCCCAGCAATAGACATTGCAACCACTCCAATCCTAGTGGCAGACACTGCAGCCACTCCAACCACAGTGACAAACACTGCAGCTAAACCAAATGTCCAGTTTGTGACAATGTCTGTTGCCCCTGTAAGCAAAAGCAAACGAAAGGCACAAAGAGCAACCCGCGAAGCGAAGAAAGATGAAGACCCAGTGCCATTACTATATGCAACAGCACCTGAACAAGAGTTACTACTACGTGGGTCAGAGGAAGAGGAAGAAGAAGAAGAGGTCACTTCTCGACCCCGGACCTCAACCGAACTATGGAATATGCGAAAAGATTTCACCCGTCTTCCAGGGGAGCACATTGTCACCTGGTTGCTCCGGTGCTGGGACAATGGGGCCGACGGTCATGAACTAGAAGGTAGGGAAGCCAAGCAGCTGGGATCACTTGCTAAGGAAGGAGGAATTGACAAAGCGATTGCAAGAGAGAAGCGAGCCCTCAGTCTTTGGAGGCGGCTCCTGGCAGCTGTGAAGGAAAGGTTTCCCTACAAAGACGATATTACGAATCGCTCAGCCAACTGGACCACGATAGAGAAAGGCATCCAGTCCCTGAGGGAATCAGCCATTATAGAGATGATCTATCGTAGGCCGGATTCCAGGAACACATCCGTAGACCCAGATGAAGTCGAATGTACACGACCCATGTGGCGGAAACTTACACGGAGTGCGCCATCATCATATGCCCACACATTGGCATCAATGACCTGGAATGACGGAGTATCACCAACAGTGGATTTCCTGATTCGTCAACTCCGAGAGTTCGAAGACAATCTCACCCCTTCCATCATTTCAGCTGTGGAAAAACTGTCCCAGGAGTTCAAACAATTGAGAGACGATTTATCCGATCTATCCAGCTCTCCACGCGTACCAACCCATGTCTCAGCTATCAACAGAAGGCGCCCTACTGCTCGAGAAAGAAAATATAGGAGGTACACGCCACGGGCCACCCTATGGTTTTACCTGCGGGATCATGGAGAAGACATGAGAAAGTGGGATGGAAAACCTACTTCAGCTCTGGAGCAATGGGTGCGTGAACTGAAGAGGAGAACAATGGTCAAGGATGATCCTCCCAGGAAAGCTGCTGCTCCAGTCTCTGGCGAGCAGTTTCCCAGATGGAGCGAAAGAGCTGATTTTACTCCAGCTCCTGTGATAAGGAATACTAATCCCTTTCTACAAGACAGAAGTGGAGAATTTTGTGATCACTATTAGAGGGGCCCTGCCTCCAGCCAGGTGGAGGAGAGGGATAATCGGGTTTACTGGACTGTGTGGATCAGATGGCCTGGCACATCAGTCCCACAGAAGTATAAGGCTCTAGTAGATACCGGTGCACAGTGTACTCTGATGCCATCAAGGTATCAAGGGGTGAAACCCATTTCTATTTCTGGAGTGACAGGAGGATCCCAAGCGTTAACTATGCTGGAAGCTGAAATCAGCCTGACTGGGAGGAAGTGGCAAAAGCACCCCATTGTAACTGGTCCAGGGGCTCCATGCATCCTTGGCATAGACTATCTCAGGAGAGGGTATTTCAAAGACCCAAAAGGGTATAGATGGGCTTTTGGTATCGCTGCCTTGGAGACAGAGGAAATTAAGCAGCTGTCCACCTTACGCGGTCTCTCAGAGGATCCTTCTGTTGTGGGGTTGCTGAAGGTCGAAGAACAACAAGTGCCAATTGCGACCACAACAGTGCACCGGCGGCAATATCGCACCAACCGAGACTCCTTGATTCCCATCCACAAGCTGATCCGCAGACTGGAGAGCCAAGGAGTGATCAGCAGGACCCGCTCACCCTTTAATAGCCCCATATGGCCAGTGCAAAAGTCTAATGGAGAGTGGAGATTAACAGTAGACTATCGTGGCCTGAACGAAGTCACACCACCATTGAGTGCTGCCATACCGAACATGTTAGAACTTCAGTATGAACTGGAGTCAAAGGCAGCCAAGTGGTATGCCACAATTGACATTGCCAATGCATTTTTCTCAATCCCTTTGGCAGCAGAATGCAGGCCACAGTTTGCTTTCACTTGGAGGGGCGTCCAGTACACTTGGAACCGACTGCCCCAGGGGTGGAAACACAGCCCTACCATCTGCCATGGATTGATCCAGACTGCACTGGAACAGGGGCAAGCTCCAGAACACCTGCAATACATTGATGACATCATCGTGTGGGGTGATACAGCGGAAGAAGTTTTTGAGAAAGGGAGGAAAATAATCCAAATCCTGCTGAAGGCCGGTTTTGCCATAAAACGGAATAAGGTCAAGGGACCTGCACAGGAGATTCAATTTTTGGGAATAAAATGGCAAGATGGACGCCGCCAGATCCCCACAGACGTGATCAACAAGATAACAGCAATGTCTCCACCAACTAACAAGAAAGAAACACAAGCTTTCTTAGGTGTCGTGGGGTTCTGGAGAATGCACATCCCAAATTACAGTCTGATTGTAAGCCCTCTCTACCACGTGACCCGGAAGAAGAATGATTTCAAATGGGGCCCTGAGCAACAACAAGCCTTTGAACAAATTAAACGAGAAATAGTTCATGCAGTAGCCCTTGGACCAGTCCGGGCCGGGCCAGATGTGAAAAATGTGCTCTATACCGCAGCTGGGGAGAATGGTCCTACCTGGAGCCTCTGGCAGAAAGCTCCAGGGGAGACTCGAGGTCGACCCCTTGGCTTTTGGAGTCGGGGATATAAAGGATCCGAGGCCAGCTACACTCCCACTGAAAAAGAGATACTGGCAGCCTATGAAGGGGTTCGAGCTGCCTCAGAAGTGATTGGAACTGAAGCGCAGCTCCTCCTGGCACCCCGGTTGCCTGTGCTGGGCTGGATGTTCAAAGGCAGGGTCTCCTCTACACATCATGCAACTGATGCTACATGGAGTAAGTGGGCCGCACTAATTACACAACGAGCTCGAATAGGAAATCCCAGTCGTCCAGGAATTCTAGAAGTCATCATGGACTGGCCAGAGGGCAAAGATTTTGGGATGTCACCAGAAGAGGAGGTGACGCGTGCTGAAGAGGCCCCACCATATAATGAACTGTCAGAGAGTGAAAAGCAATATGCCTTGTTTACTGATGGGTCCTGCCGTATTGTGGGAAAGCATCGGAGATGGAAGGCAGCTGTGTGGAGTCCCCTGCGACAAGTTGCAGAAACTGCTGAGGGAGAGGGTGAATCGAGTCAGTTTGCAGAGGTGAAAGCCATCCAGCTGGCCTTGGACATTGCTGAACGAGAAAAATGGCCAGTACTTTATCTCTATACTGACTCATGGATGGTGGCAAATGCCCTGTGGGGGTGGTTGCAGCAATGGAAGCAGAGCAACTGGCAACGCAGAAGTAAACCCATCTGGGCTGCTGCATTGTGGCAAGATATCGCTGCTCGGGTGCAGAACCTGGTGGTGAAGGTACGCCACGTAGATGCTCATGTACCCAAGAGTCGGGCCACTGAGGAACACCAGAATAACCAGCAAGTGGATAAAGCTGCTAAGATTAAAGTGGCTCAGATGGACTTGGATTGGCAACATAAGGGTGAATTATTTTTAGCCCGGTGGGCCCATGACACCTCAGGCCATCAAGGCAGAGATGCAACATATAGATGGGCTCGTGATCGAGGGGTGGACTTAACGATGGACACTATTGCCCAGGTTATTCACGAATGTGAAACATGTGCTGCAATTAAGCAAGCCAAGCGGTTAAAGCCTCTCTGGTATGGAGGACGATGGCTGAAGTACAAATATGGGGAGGCCTGGCAGATTGACTATATCACACTCCCACCAACCCGCCAGGGCAAGCGCTATGTGCTTACCATGGTGGAAGCAACCACCGGCTGGCTGGAAACATACGCTGTGTCCCATGCCACTGCCCGGAACACTATCCTGGGCCTTGAGAAACAAGTCTTGTGGCGACACGGCACCCCAGAGAGAATTGAGTCAGACAATGGGACTCATTTCCGGAACAACCTCATAGACACTTGGGCCAAAGAGCATGGCATTGAGTGGGTATACCACATCCCCTACCATGCACCAGCCTCTGGGAAAATCGAACGGTACAATGGGCTGTTAAAAACTACACTGAGAGCAATGGGTGGTGGGACTTTCAAACACTGGGATACACATTTACCAAAAGCCACCTGGTTGGTCAACAGTAGGGGATCTGCCAACAGGGCTGGCCCAGCCCAATCAGAACTTTTACGTACTGCAGAGGGGGATAAAGTTCCTGTGGTGCACATAAAGAATTTGTTGGGGAAGACAGTCTGGGTTATTCCTGCTTCAGGTAAAGGCAAACCCACTCGTGGGGTTGCTTTTGCTCAGGGACCTGGATATACTTGGTGGGTAATGCGGGAAGATGGGGAAGTCCGATGTGTACCTCAAGGGGATTTGATTTTGGGGGAAAACAGCCAATGAACTCAATTGTACGCTGTTGCCTGCTTTATAACACTTTTGTAGCCCACCAGCTAGATATCTTCAGGTCACCAGCTGTTGACCCTGACTTCCCTCCGATCATCACCTCAACAAAGAATGAATTTTGAGGAAACCAGACGAGCTCAGCAGTGACCAGATGAGTTTGGCGGTATCATCAGCAGGCAACAACCCAACACTATGTACCGTCCCTCCTGCCCTGAAAGACTATTACAAGAGATGGAGCCTGACATCATGGACTGGATGAGTTCAGCAATTTTACAGGGATTGGTCCATGGACTAGGGAACGATATCTTTCTCTGTGTGTGGGTGTGGGTGTATATATATGTGTATATATGGGACAGGGGTGATGGTGTGCTGAGAGATGTGGGATCTGAGCATGACGTGAATGGTATGGAATAAGGGGTGGATACTGTCCTGGGTTCAGCTATAGCAGTTATTTTTCTCCTGCTTAGTAGCTGGTGCAGTGCTGTGTTTTTTAACTTTCAGCCTGGGAACAACGCTGATAACACCGATGTTTTTAGTTGTTGCTAAGTAATGTTTATTCCAACCAAGGACTTTCTCAGTCTCATGCTTTGCCAGGGAGGAGGGGAAGCCGGGAGGAAGCAGAGACAGGACACCTGACCCAAACTAGCCAAAGGGGTATTCCATACCACAGCACGTCATGCCCAGTATATAAACCGGGGGGAGTTACCCGGAAGGCCCAGATCACTGCTCGGGTCGGGCTGGGTATCGGTCGGCGGGTGGTGAGCAATTGTATCCTCTCCCCTTGTTATTTCACTAATCGTTATTATCATTGGTGGTAGCAGTAGTGGTTTTGTGTTATACCTTAGTTGTGGGACTGCTCTTATCTCAACCCGTGGGAGTTGCATTCTTCCCATTCTCCTCCCCATCCCTCCGGGAGCGGGGGGAGGAAGAAGGGGGGGGGGGAGTGAGCGAGCGGCTGTGTGGTTCTGAGTTACCGGCTGGGCTCAAACCACGACAATTCTTCATTTCCGTGCAGCTTTATGGAATTAAATATGGATTTGAAAGAGATGTCCAGCTGCTCATACCATTTGGCAGAAGGTGTTTGAACTGTGAAAGTGGGGGATAAATGCAGGCATTTTGAGCTGCTCTAACCTCTTCTTGAGTAGACATCTCCATCCATTATGAATCCCTTGGGCCAGATCCTCACTGAGGTAAATTGGCACTGTTTCCTTAGCCTCATTGCTTCCGTCCTGACTTACACCAGCTGGGCCTTAGATTATTTTCTCATTAAGTGGACAAAAGTAACCGAAGCATGTCTGCAGGACTCAGAATTGAAGTGCATTTCTGGAAGTACTGCCTTACTTTAGTAGCAGCACTAATGCAATGAAGGCCCCCTGACACCCTCTGTAGACACACTCAGAGGGGAAAGAGTGAATTAGGGTAATATATACACAGCTGTGGACTGTTGCTTGTCTGAATGAGAGGGAACTAGCTGTGCTGAATGAAGCGGAGGAATGATGAGCCATACCAGCTGATCCTGGACCTGCCGTACACCAGCACCTATGCCCACACCACTCTGCTGCACACTTTTTCCTGCTAATACCCTGTCTCCCTCATGACTGGATGCAGCTCTTTCACAGGATGACTCCTCTGTTCCCACCTGACCACTACAGAAGCTGTGAGAAGTCTGCGAGAAAGAATGGTGCTTTCCAAGGTGTTATACCTCATGTGAAATTTCAGTATGTCTCTCTCATCTTCAAAACCTGCAGAAACTGGAAGCACTGAACTTCTGAGGCAATACTATAGAAATGGTCTGGGGAATTCAGCATGTATGACATTGGTAACATTCCCTCTGGAAGGGAGGAGGGCGCAATTTTGATACCTGTGGCATGCTGTCTTATCTCAGGTGGCAATAAGGCAAGCAAAATACAGGGCTTTTTCACAAAGGGTCTCAGATTCCTGTACTTCTAATGGAGTGTGAAAAAAAAGGTTTGGATCCTAATCCATATTAACTACTAATAAGTTTCTAGACACTGTCTCAGTACCACCAAAGCAGGCTATCAACTGGATGCAACCTATCTGGATGGGTTAGAAAAGCTACTGATTCTACACAATTTAAAATAAGTTCATTATCTTCACAAGCCTTGCTCCTTCTGTGTCCTGTACACTCTGCATGTAGTGAAGAATGTACAGTCTATGTTATGTTAGAGTCTTGGCATCCCTTTCAACTAAGAAATCTTGCTGTTTCGGAGCCTGCAAATCTGGCAAAAGAGTGGAATCAAATGGTACAAAGTTGCTAATGTATGTTGCATTTAGCTTGGGTAATGACTGCATACTTGATGAGAACATATGCAAGATCCTATTTAACACTAACATTAAATGAATGAATGTTCTCTTAAACAAAAAAAAAAAAAAAAAAAAAGGAAAGGGCTATTTTGCAAGTGGCACCAGGGCTTATTAACCAGGAGTTTAAAATATTTTCTCTGCCAGGGGGAACATCCCCCCAACAGTGTTTAGAAATATTGCTTAATTTTATTGGCTGGTCACTCACCAGCATGATACACTTTTTATTTGCTGAGTGGCCATTTTGAACTTGTCTCTGCTGACTGTATCGGGCTTTGTTTCAAATCTCTTTTAATCCTGCAACAAACCTTTAATAAAGCTGGATTGACTTTAAATCAGTACTTAGAAACATTAATTAAAATAAAACAGGAGGAACTGAAAGATCAAATGATCCATTGTGGTGGTGTTGGTGTTTAAATCAAAGCTCTCTTCTCCACCCCTCTCCAGAAAAAAAGCAAGCCTTTGAAGACTGCAGCTGTATGACTTCCAACATGTTTTTTAAGCTGGCCTTAGGTTTTAATTACTTTTGCTGTTTTCAGTTGGCATTTTCTATATTTTGGAAGAGCTGTTTGGGACACTTCTTTTTACCCTTCTCTTCAGAAAAGCAGAGGATAAAACAGGCAAGATTGCCATGAATAGTGTGACAGGGCATGGCAAACACTGTTCTGTGTTTTGGAGAGCACAGCCTCCTGCAAAGGCTGGAAATGGCCCTGGAAAGTTCTCTGTTTCCTGAGCCAAGTTGTAATAGCTAGCATATCCAGTGCTACAGCTCTGGCATTTTCTTTTTCATTATTTATTTCCAAGTGACCCTCCAGCAGTCTCTTTGTTGCCTTTTCCACTACCAGCTAGCAGTGTGCTTCTACAGACAATGCAGCCTGTATAGTAGCAGCACTACACTCCCTCTTGTTCTGCTCTGCTGTGCCTTGAGCCTGCAGAAAAACTCACTGATGGCAGAAGGAAATGTGACTTGAACAGAAATGTTAGCCTCTCTGAGGGCTGATATTAATTACCTGGTATGGTTACCCTTCAGAAGCTAGTTCAGGGACACCTGATCCTTGCTGTCAAGCCTGCTATTTCGTAAGTGAATGATCTCATCAGTCGTTCTCAAAGCAATTGATCTTTAGCCTTTGTATTGTCTATCAGTTCCTGCGCACCCTTAATATGTGTCAGGTTTCTGCAGCAGTTTTCCTGTACTACTTTTTTTATAAAATGTAATTGAGTATGTGAGAACCCTATCAGCTGTGTGAGAGGGAAACCTAATAATCAGTAGCTAAAGATTTGCCTCAAGTGTCATTCATCTGCTGGAACTGGAGGCTTCAAAATATTTAATAGTATTACTGAAAGGGAAATGGAGGAAGAAGGGTTGTGTAATTTCCTCCAGCCTCGGCTAGGTAGGAAGTCGTGGATCTGTTTTCTAGGAAGGGAATGTAAAGTTATATAAAATGTGTGACTCCAGACACAGGTAAGGGGGTCCTCTGAGGAGGAGAATGAAAGATGTTGAATTTACAGCTGCTGTATTTGGGTTGCCTTTGAGCTGTGTAACCTGAAGTCCTGCAGGGGTTCACCCACCACCCATCTCCGTCCTCCCCAAGGACCAGAGGTCCAGCTTTCAGGAAACCTACAAGGACAAACTCTCAAGGCTCCAGTGATTTCTCAGTGTTACCACAGTATCAGTTACCACTGCAGCTAGAAACAATCGCATCAAAATGAGTACTGTTGTAAACCAAGCATGGATGTGGCCTGTGTTGGACCACTTGCTTTTAGCTTTTAGCCAATCTTCCAGTCCAAAGTAACTGCTAAGGAGGAACCGACAAATGGATCCTTCTGGGATGATCATTTTACACTGAGGATAAACTGTGTGGGGGCAGGTAGGAGGTGAAAAAGGCTCTAATATCAAGCCAGACACCACTGTCACCAGAATGGATAGGTGTTCTGTTGTTCTAGAAGAGTGGATATTCTGCTTTTGTTCTCTATTTTGTCCTCAGGTCTGGGGCTTTCTGAGCAGGAGGAAGGGGAGAAGGGTTAGACAGACAAGAAAATATACATCTACCCATTTTCTTGGTGTAATTGCAATGTTTTTTCCACTGCATTGCTTTGGACAGGGCTGAGTAGGAGGGACGGAATTGTCAAAAATAATTATGGAAAAAAAGAAACAGAAACTCAAAAAAATGTTGAGAGCAGCTACAAACTTGAAAATATGAGCTCAAAATGAGTAATTTCTTGTATAGTAATATGGTAGCTTCTCTAGTGGGCAAACCTCTTCTTGATACAGTCATACAGCACTAGTCATATACACTCTTGCAAGGCACCAACCTGTTAGGTCTCCTGTTACAGCAGTTAATTGCTTTTTGAGGTAATGCATGCAAGTATAGTTACCCAGTTGATCTCTCTCTCTCTGCCCTTTGTAACAAATTTGAAGTGTCATCAGCATTATGAAAACTTCCTGAAAATATTTCAGACATTAAGTCTTACAAGTCAAAAAGAGGTGATAAAAGGATAGGAGTGTAGCAGAAGAGGGAAAGAATAATGCAAAAAGGGATTAAACCCTCCCCACCACGTTCTCGTCAGAGCAGTGTAAGACAACTGACCTGAAAGGAATTTTGCAGGCTTATACCTATGGAAGATGTGACTCCTTGCTTCATTTCAGTTTGCTGTACAGCATGATTTGAACTTATTTAGAAGTTGTTTTTTAAAAGTGCTGTCACAATCCCAGAATCTGTGACAACAAAGTTATATGTGACTTGAGGAATTGAAAAACCACCAACATTCTTCCAATTAAAAAAAAAAAAAAAAAGTAAAAAATGCCTTTCTTCTACTTTTTATTTATTTTTTATACTCTGTACTGGAAATAAACTAATACAGTGATTTCAGCAAATTAGACATAAATCCCCTCTTAATTATTATTCTAGGAAGTTAGGTGATGAATGATGGGCAAAGAATGTGTGGGAGCGGCAAGTTACTTCAAGAGCAAAAGTTCAAAAAAAATAAAGGAAAGAAGCAACAAAAACAAAAATGGCAAACTAACTACAGCATATATGGAGATTTTTGTGAGACCTTCCAGTTTCAGTTTGTGAGGGGTTTGAAATGTATGCTTTTACATTTCTTAAGTACTGCTTTCTTTAATGCTGAAATGACTGAAAGTTAAACTTGGTCAAAACAAAGTAACTCTATTTTTTACTGGGCATACTCAAAAATCATCTGTTTGGCACAGTACTTGACATCCTATTTTTAGTAAATCTTACTTCCAATTTGATATTTGTGAGTAAAATCCCAACTGGACATTGGAATGCCATTGCCCTTGCTAGCAGAGATACTCTGGAGTTAGTGTATTGTCAAATGTGCGTTTTCTTTCCTGAAAAATCTCACAACCTAAGGATGTGCCAATATGATAGACATTATGGTTAACAAAGGCCTTTCCGATATAACTTTAAAGCTAGCTAACTCAAGTAATGCTCTCCTTGTATTCATGATGCCCAAGATAGGTTATGAATCCCACCTCAGAATCTAAGCAATATTTGAGCTACTTAGTACCCTTTGAGATTTATGGTGTGGCTACTTTCCTGCTTGCAGCCTCTGATCTAAGTACTTTGAAGCTGTGTCTGAAATGTTTTTCTGGACAGCAGGCACTGGGGTGTAAACTTTTTCTGAATTAGAACTCATAGTTTCAGTTACTGAAAACTGCCTCTAGGCTCAACAGCAGATGGTTCAGCCACCCATTCTGGTTTATTCCTGGGTTTCTTTGAAATGTGGGAAAGTTACAAGGTCTCAATGAAGTGAGGGAATCATTTATTCTCTGTTACTTTGCCTGTCCCCAGCAGATCTATTCATTAGGAAAAAATTCCACTACTGGACAATTGTCTTTGGCTGATCCTTAGCACATGGGGGACCAATATGGGTCATGGTGAATATAGACTAGATATAGGGAAGAAATTTTTTATAATGAGGGTGATGAAACACTGGAACAGGTTTCCCAGAGAGGTGGTAGGTGTCCCATCCCTGGAAACATTCAAGGTCAGGTTGGATGGGGTTCTGAGCAACATGATCTAGTTGAAGATGTCCCTGCTCATTGCAGGTGGGGTTGGACTAGATGATCTTTAAAGGTCCCTTCCAACCCAAACCATTCTGTGATTCTATGATTCTATGATTCTATGAGCCTATGGGTATCTAGGTACTGTTGGAGCACTTTGTAATGAATTAAAATGGCACTGGTCATGGTAAAGACTATTGCTTCTGCATGCTGAAGGCAGTATCTTAACAACCAGACAGAGTAACTGTTGGAAACTCACAGCAATAGCTCTATTGTAAGAATCATTACCGCCGAAAACACTGCTGAACAAGCGGAAAAGGTGGTTTAGTCTGATCTAAACCTGAGCAAGGAGGAGGCTGGAGCTTTGGACATCCAGTGCTACCTTTTATGTTTGCTTCTTCTTTATCCATGAACAAACAAGTTATTTTCGTAGAAGTCTGTACAGTCTGCTTCTAATGAGGCTTCCTAATTTGAAATATTTGGAATAGGAAATGAAGGACCTCAGAGCATTTTAAGATCTGAATTCTAACATTCATAAAGCACTTTGAAGAACAGTATGTACCTTACAAATACTGCACAATAAATTTCTTCTAGGCTTAAATATCATCTATGTAATTAAACAGAGATTTTTTTATTCACTCACAATTGTTTTCAATGTCGTCTTTGCATTAATACAGTCTCTTATTTTCAATGAGAATTGAAACAATCTGTTTCTCATTTATTTTCACTGCTATTAGTGTCATTTTTACCATCAAAAGACATTCACTAGAGATTATTTACGGAAGACTGTTATTTGATAAGTAAAGAAATATTTATGAACATTCAACCCCCAGCTTTCTGTAATTCTATGAAAAAGAAGATGACAAAACCAACATGTGATTTATACCCTCAGCATAGCTCAGTAAATGGTTTAGTATCATTGGCCTGGTAGAAAGTGAAAGAACAGTTTTGTTTGTTTTCCCTTTTGTTCCAAGTGCTACATGAAAAAATAATATTATTTTAGAAACCAGGTTACTTTAATGTATGCTATGAAGCTTAGATGGAAATAATTTTGATGTAACATGGGCCAGTTACTACTATCATAATTTTCAGCACCTGCCAAAATCTGTCATCAGGTTGAGCAGCTCAAGTCATTAGTAGCTGAGCTAACACTTTTTCCATACCTCCCCCCACCCACTCACCTAGGGTTCGTGTCTTGGTTCAGTGAGAAGAAAGCACAGCCAGAGAAAGAAGACAAAAAGGTCAAAGCTGGCCTGATTATCAGAGTTTACCTGAATGGGTCTGTCTTTTGGGTTAGCCCTGTGATACAAATAATCAAATGTATCATGGCGTTTTTCTCCCATGTGTTTGAAAACCTCTGTGACCAAAATATTTATTGCTGACCAAAAGCCATACATGCTGTGTGGAGAGCTCTGAAAGCAGAGAGGTGCTGGAATGCAATCTGCAGGAGGGAGTAAAGAACAGTGCCCAGAGAAACAAGAACAAATATCTTGGGTTTATGTCAAGAACCATTTCTGCAAAATTCTTAAATCAGTCTGATCTGTGCATTGTACGAAGCCAGCAGAGTGAGTTTGAAGGAAAGAGAACAAAAAAAAAAAAAAAAAAAAAAAGAGAAAAAGAGAAGAATAAAAGGGCACAGAAGTTTTTACTTGCTTTGATTCGGTACCTGTGAGCTTGCACAGTTTTAGCCAAAGTCTTTACTGTTTGAGCAGGGCCTGAGCAATAAGCTCTTGAATCAGGTCTGAAAATGTCACTATATTTGACTCTAAATTTGACTACAAACCATCTCAAAGTGAAACTTTCAAATGTTTCACCCACACTTCTGGCCATGTGTGGGTGAAACCCAGCAAGTAGCTAACCTGTGACAGCTATATTGAACTGAAAAGGTAAAGCTTAACAGTGTTCATTTATCTTTGAGACCTTGCAGTAAGCCTGACCTGTTTTCTGTATTTTTACCTTACTCTGTCTTATACCTTCTTGTGGATGTTTCTAGTCTCCAGCTCTCACAATTCAAAAAGTAGATTTAAGTGAATGTCCCTGAGAAAATGCTCCTGCCATCTTTTTCTGTAACCTTCAAGAATCCTTGCATTGTCTTGGGAAACAAAAGACAGTAAGGAAAAATGCAGACTCAGAAACTCTTCATGGCACAGAGATCCAGCTGTCTTAAATATGTGTACATTTTTGCACATCTTGGAGCATTTAGTGCAAGGGAATGAGCTGCCAGAAACATGCATTAGAAATATGTAGCCTTAGTTAAAATCCTTGCCTTCTAATTCTGGTCTTACTTATTTAACAAGAATATGTTTCTTTCCAGCTGCCTTGAATGCAGTTACTTACCAGTATAGTCTATCACATTAACAAGTAAATCTGAAGAAACCAGGGGTTTGATTACCCTGAAAGCCCGTGTTGTTTTGGTTTTGGTTTGGTTTTTTAAACTCAAATCTGTGGATTTACATTGTATAATTTTTTTGGATTTTTTTCTTTTTTTTTTTGCCCCCTACAAAATAGACATCCTGGTAAACAGCTGCATGAGATCACATGCAGGCAAGGGACATGTGGACCAGTTAACACAAGGCAAATAGAGCTGTCCTGATTTTTGACAAGCAGCAAAGCTATCATGTGACTTGAGTACAGCTTGGAGCAATCCCAAATCATCCTTGGATGAGTCAGGGCTATGTTTCTTAATGATTGAATGTCTTTCAGCATGCATCTTGCTTCTTTCACAGGCTTTCAAATGCAGTCTGCTGCTTTCTCAGGAACTGGCATGGTACCTTTTTTTCTGATCCAAGTGTATACCTGCAGCATGGCATCTTTGATCACGTAGCCATAGCCTCAGCTAAGAGTCCCTGTGACCACTTTGGCAGGACTTCTGCAGCTTTCAGCTGAAAAGATTGAAACCAATATAGCAGCATCCAGAAAAAGCACAATTGCTGTATTTTACAGTGTTTTTGTTAGCAGTCTCTTGATCAACATTATTTTGTTATTTTTTTCTCAAAACACTTGAAAAAGGGGGCCTGATTTTTACTCTCCCTACTCATGCAATGAGTTACAAGGTCCATCACAGCAGGCTGGTAAGAGGAAGAGGACTATCCGCTTTCACAAGTGGGAAAGCTGCAGCAAAGAAAATAAAAATATTTGCCCAAAGTCATGTAGGAGAACCTGAACATTAACCATTATATTGCTCTTTCTCTTAATATATTTTCTTGTGCAGAGTGGGAGCTTCGGAACTTTCCAGGTAACCTAGGGAATTTTCCAGGCTATTGCAGGTAGGTGCCTGGGATAGGTCTGAAAGTGGCAGAGACCATTTCAGGTACCATTTTGTAGCAATAGCTTGGTACTTTAAATTTTGGAAAATATGATGTTTTTATGGGTTCTGGTTGCAAAAAAAATCCTCAGAAACCTGAATCACAGGGGACAGAGCAAAGAGCTTGCAGCAGTAGTTCTGAGAAGTCCAAATGGCCCATTCATTTCAGCAAGATAACTCAGCTGACTAGTAATGGTAATTTAAATGTCAGACTTGTTAGCAGTTTCATTCCTAATGAAAGACCTGGCTTTACAGATAGCTTTACCGGATAACTTTCCTGATAAAACCCTACTAATGGAATCACATACTAGCAAAAAAGTGCTAGGCTTAGCATAGTTTGCAGTGGTTCAATGTGTGAAATGAGCTATACTGACAAAAGCACTTTTGGACAATATAACTGCTTCTATGGTATCCAGCAGATTTGTGCAACGGATTAAAACTAGATGGTTGAAGGGGTTATTGCCCACAACTTCAATTTAGGTCTATTTCACTGCCTAGCAGCATCTGTGAGGAAGGTGCAGAGTGACACTTGGGTTGACTAATTTTAATCTGTTGTCGTAGGTATGTCAGAGCACCAAGCCAGGACTTTAGGCAGCATAAGGATGTTTTTTACAAACCAGATGCACACTTTTGGATTAAACCAGTATAACTAATCTAGCTAAAATTTCTTCCATAGCTTTATATATGGAGGCATCTTCAAGTTTGCATAGTATACTGGCATATAATCATGTAAGTGGCATGTTTGCTTGATGTCAGAAGTGGTATTACTTCTCCCTGATAAAGAAGGAGCTAAGAAACCCAGAAGAGCTACTGAATACATTCAAACTGCACTCAGGGGCTTTATCCATACAATTATAATCTGAACATTTGTGTAGTACATCATGTATAGCATCTCAAGTAAATGAATTACATGACCTCTGCCTGTACTCTATAAGAAAGGACTTGCATCTACACTGCCATTTAAATCCCACTCAGATATTCTGATTATTTACTTACCATTGGCTAGGTATGCCTGAAACTTAGAGTTAAAATGCAGAGGGAAAACTTACGAGCAAAGCTGTTTATCAAGGGTTGCTTACGTTTTCTGGTTTAGTGAAAGCAGTGTGAAACCTAATATTTCTGAATTTGACTTTTCAGAGTAAATGTTTGGATTTTCACATCCATAGAGCTGAAAGAAATCTACCTTGACCTGCTCTGTACTGAGATTGCTCTCCAAGCTGCTTTCCAAAGAAAGCAAATTTTCTGTCTTCTGCTAGGGACATTCATTTGACTTGTGTCTATGCTTTATGGCTGAAGTTTAAAGATTTTAACCCTGGTTCCCAATGTACCCTTTTGTATGTTTTTTATATAACATCCCAAGTCTGTTTTTCCTTCTCTGCACCACAACACTGATTGAACCTAAACCACCTCTCCTTGCATCCTACTAACTGTTCCACCGTGCAAGCCGAGAAGTAATGCACAAATGCATTATCCTTTGACTGAAGCTAAAGGGCCTCTGTACAGCTCTGCCTCTTTCCGAGCTTCTGCCAGCATGGCTCCAGGGGGACCACTTAAAAATAAGGGCCAACACCCTCCAATAATGAACAATAATGTCACGCTCAGAAAACTACTAAGATTGTATCACCAGGACATCATCCTGTTTCTCCACAGAGGTATAAACATTAGTCCTGGTCACACAAGTAATCTCAGCCAGAGTTTCCGCTCTCAAGAGAAGAACTCGCATATTAGTCTTTGTTACTCACCTTCAGGGAGGCATCTGTAACCTTCCTTCTTTTAAAGTGAATTAGTATGTCTGAGGAAGGCGAAATACTACAAATGGCTTCATGTTTTCTAAAGCATGTCTTCGGACATTGATTACATGTGTTGCAGACAGTGTTAAGCTTTTGTCAAAAATGATGATAGAAAACAAATTTCTTGCTCAAGCAGTCATTGTTTTTAAATATAATTTTGTTTACAAAAAGCATGATTTTAAGGCCAACTACTGTATTTTGTACAGGTTTCACTGAACACTGATTTTTTATTTAATATTCTTTTGTAGAACAGGAGTCATGCATGAATTACAAAAACCTTTCTGAAACTGAAAATACAGGGCTGTAGTGTGCAAGTGTTTAAAGTGCATGACTTCCATTAAGAATTTGTTTAGTGGGGTGAAATCCTAACTGTGTTAAAATCAGCAGGGCTTTTGCCATTTGTTCCAGCAGACTATTAAATTTTCAACTGAGAATAGTTTACCAGATTGGGTGCAACCTTCTCAGCTTCTTTGTGGTTTTAGAATTATGTCCAGGCAGAGCTGGAGTAGATGGAGCATGGCTTTTAACTAGGAGTTTTAAAATGCTTTATTAATTCCCCTAGCAGTTGCTGTGCATGAATTAGTGTTTATTCCCATATAGGGGTAAGAAAATGGAATAAAATCCCCTAGTTGTCCAAGATTGCACAGAAAGAGTCACAAAATTGAGGGATGAAACTCGTATCATTCGCAAGCTTCAGCTATCATCACAGTTCTTCTTGACTCAAGAACTGAAATTGGAAGGATTCATGCCTTTTGGTGCCAGAGAGGCTGGAATCTGCCTGTAACCCTCAGAAGATATGAATAACACATTGAAACATGATGTACATCTCTTTCTAGTGCTGATTTCCCAGCTTGCATCATCCCTGTTTTTTCTGTCTTAGGTCTACATGTTTCCTTGTCTGTGCTCCTCCTTTCAGAGCTCTTTTACGGATTTAGAGAGCACTGAAAAATCTACAACTTGTTTGGCAGTAGGCATAAGTGATGGATTTGAAAAGCAGAAAGGTTAGATAACTAAAATGGTGCATACGCATAAATAAAACCAATGAGCAATAGAGGGTTGTTTGCCCTTTGCCCTTGGAAGTGGGATGGAGGTGACTGCAAATCAAAATGATAGAAATTAAAGGTTAAACTGTACAGAAAATACGTTGTTTCAAATCCGCTTTTAGCAGAAAGACCAAAAAGCTTTTTTCGTCACTTGGATTTTTTCTTTTTTTTTTTTTTCTTTCAAGCCTTTCTGAAGTATCCATTTACACTCCAGCCTTCTAATGCAAAATGCACAAGTCTCAGAAGGTCACAGCTGGGTGGGGAGACTATTTTCCTTTGTTGCTTTGAGAGAGTTTGTAGCTCCTGCTATATCTGACTCTTGTAGGAAGAGCAGCTATTTAGAAAGCCTCCAGAGCCAAGGCTTTGAAGCTCAAAGCACTGCTGAAGGCTCCCAGTTTTCAGAATAGAATGATGCCTTGACAACTCCTGTCTCTGGATTTTTTGTTGGTATGTTATATGAGGCTGGCTGAAACAGCTTTGTGAAAGCAGAATCTTAAACAAAGCTTCTTCAGTTAGGATCTATTGTCTGCAAGGCTCATCAGTATTGAAACACTTTTTGTTCATTGGTCTGTAGCAAAATCTGCTCATGGTACTGGCTGTGGCTTTAGGAAGTGGTGCTGGAACTGCAATTCATGTAAAGAAAGAAAGCTCAATCCCTGAGTGTAGCATTAGGAGGTTTTTGATAGAAATGTGCGCCTTACAGCAAATTTACTTCTTTTTTCCCCTTAGCAAATCATTGGTTTCTGAGCCAAAAAGGGAGGGGGAAGAATTGCAAACCTATAACTCCGGATAAATTAAAGCAGATCCATATGGTTGATCTGTCATCTATTGCTTTTCCCTCCCATCTGGTAATAATCAATACCAGGCATAACGTAAATAACCCACAGCATATTTTGTGTGTATGCACGAGTGCATGTGTGTGTCCTTCACTTCTGTTCCATCTTGAAACCACATCTGAACTTTATTAGGGAGTTGCTTGGACAAGATTGTTACCAGTATTCCAAACTCACAGCATCGCTCTACCCCACAATGATAAATATTTAATGTTTTGACTGTGTGCATACAGACAAAAGGCTGTGACACAAATGCAGTTGAATCACTCTAGCCTATAGAGGCCATCACATGCAGGGGAACACACGCCTGCGTGAGCATGCACACGCATGCACACACACTCATCCACAAACAGGATCACACACCCCACACCCCCCCCCCCTTCTCTTATTGAGTCACTGGATTTTATGTTTATTGTCACAGAGAACACTCTTAACCCTATTTAATCCCATCTAGATGGCTCTAGAATTTCATACAAATACCCTGACTGACAAAATGTAATCCAATAGTACTTTGTTTTAGGGAGCTGTTGAATGGGGTGTAGCAGACCAGTTCTGGTTTAGCTATTAACTTTTTCCTGTTCATCATGCTGATCGCCTTTTCCTTCTTTGATAGCTATGCTTCCTTCCTTATATGCTCTGACTGCAGTGACAGAGCGCTCTGATTTAGATAGGCTGATTTAAGCAATATCTTCTGAACATAGATGTGCAGCAACATGGATCATGGTGCATTTAACTTTAATCATTTTCTTACCTCACAAAAGGACAACTAGAAAATGTAGAGAAGGTGTAATATTCCTTTTGAATTTCTGTCATGGAATTGTTCCAGACATTTGAGTTACTCCATGACCGTATCCATAAATAATAAATTTCTGAAGGCAACATACTAGGAATAGCTGAGCTGTGTGGTGATGAATTTATGGTGAGATAAGCAACTTGTCTGAAAAAGAACTGGGAACTTAATTAAAATAACCTTTACTTCTCTCCTCCCCTCCCACCTGCATGCCATACTTCAGTGAAAGCGCCATTACCTTGTTTGACAATAGCTCACACACTATATCAGGTATTTGGTTGATAGAGAATAAAGAAAAGTGTATTGCTGTAAGACAATTGAATAAATGTTGCAAAACACGACAGATTTGAAGGTCAATGGATCCAGCATTCAATCTAGCAAACAATCTATTCAGCTTGATTTATCTGTCAATAGGTAGAACTAGCCAATATTTTCTTCTATGAAGGAATATTTGTACTTAAAAATGTTGTATAACTAAATTAGTTTCACTTGCAGAACAAAAATACTTGTAAAAAAATCATACATTCTGATTTCATGCTGAAATGTTAATTCACTTCATACCCTGGTATGAATACTTTTCTATGGACTAAGATGCATCCAATTTTAGGCTATTTTAACACAATAGCCATTAAAAAAAAAAAAAAAAAAATCCAAAAACCCAAACAATTTTTTTCCCTAAAAAAAAAAAAAAAAAAAAAAAAATCGAACTGTTTGCTCTAATAACTTTAGGACCTAAACTTTCTGCTTCAGGAAAATACTTTTAGTATCTACATCACAGAAATTCATCAGCAATTATCAGCTAATAGTAAGCTTGTAAATTATCTTTATGTACTATTCAAGTAAAAGCAATTGCACCCTATGATTTTATTATAGACTGGTAAACAGGCAAGCCTTGGCTGCTCTCATCTTTCTAATCCAGATGGGAAAACGTCTGCTCATAGGGATTACATTTATTGAGTGACCAGAACACTAAGCTTTTTTCCCCATGTTTTTGTTTTAAACCAAGAGCAGAATGTATATTGAACTGACACCCCCCACACCTCCCAAAACCCCAACAACAAAAAATCCCAACCCAAACCCTATATTCTTCTAGTTAGTTTTCTTCAGGCACTGGCTGTGCATAAAGGAAACATAAATGTGGGAAAGGCGATGAGCAAAAAAGTCTCTTGTCTGACACTAGAAGTGATTGTCAGGAATAGGTGCCCTAGGTTCATGATGAATGCTGTGATTGACTCACTGCAGTTAGTCATGAGATGTGCTTGGTAATGTGCACTGATTGACACTGTTTTCTTCAGTGCAAAGGGAATGGCAGGATACAATAAAGCTGGAATAGGAGATGCACTCAATAATAGATACAGAAGAAAAGAAAGTCATTGTTGAGCTCTGAGCATGTACACATATTAAATGTTATTGGAATTATTGATTTGTAATCTGAAGTGGCAAAGGAATACATTTCCTACCTGCTCTTACTTTGATGTGGTCAGTGACTAGAGTGATAATGGATGTAATCTTTGTTTAAAAGGCTCATTCCTTAAAATAAACAATGAAATGATGCCAATCTTCCCCTGCTTCTTCTAGGACACTTCTTCAAACCTCTTGCTGTGTTAGTTCTTTTTCTGAAAGCATTTATCCTATTACTGGAAAAAAATCTCAGTCAATAATTCATGGAAAATACAGCCGTAGTTCACATTCTGACCTTCCATTTTGGTAACAGATCTCCCTCCAAATCTCACAGGGCCACAATGAAATGTTTTATCTGGTGGGCAGGATAGAAGCCTTCTGCCACAGCAAAAAGGAACCTCAGTATGTGTTTTGGTCTGCTGTTTAGTTGTATATCAGAATTGTATATAAGGCTGTATATTAAACAAGTAGTGTTGTGTGTTGTTTGTGTTTTTGGGAAAGGAAAAGTTAAGACACGACTGGGTAGTTCTTTCGTGTGTGTATATATATTTATTTTTTTATTTATGCTGTGTTTAAAGACCTGCTTCTTTGAACATGGTAGGAAGAATGCTATTAGCGGCAGTACATGCTAAAGTAGACAGACCCAGAAAGCCCTTTATACATCTTATTTAATGAGAGTTAATGCACACTTATATGCTTTACTGATCTGACATAGCTTGAGAAAGGAATCTGAATTAACTACAGCTTTACACAGTGACTGCTGTTCATCCCAGAAAGTGGCACATCCTGGAATTTAGATTTACTCCTGATCTGCAGGAAATACAAGAGGTTGTTGGGGGGTTTTTGTGTGTGTCTGTGTGGTTTGGGTTTTTTTGTTTTGTTTTTTGTGTTTTGTTTTGGTTTTTTGTTTGTTTGTTTTGGGTTTGGTGTTTTTTTTTTTTTTTTTTTTTTTTTTGGGGTGTGTGTGTATGTGGGGGGTTTTTTTGGTTTTGGTTTTTTTTTTTTTTGCAGGAGTGTGGTGTTGTTTGGAGGGTCCTTGCCAGTGGACTAGGACAATCTTACTCCTGGCAGGTCAAGCTGTGTGTCTCCCTGACTATTGCAACATCCAGGTTATAGAGCTTTGGAAGGGTAAAATGACACACAGAGCTTGTAGGCAAAGGCTTTTGTCATTTTAAGGAATGAAAACATTAAATTACTATTCCCTTGAATGTCATCAAACCCTGATATGAAGGTGATGATACCTGAGACTGAGTACTTTTATTTAATTTCCAAGCTGACAAACCTGTCTAAATGCTTCTCAACCAAATATGTCTAAAGAAGTTTATTTCTTGCTTTTCCAGGTTTCTTGCAAACTTATACTCTACCTCGTGCATGAAGTACACTAACACCTTCAAAATACCCAATCTGCCAGAAGGTTCTGTTCCAGGCAGCTTTTATGTAACCTGCTAACTACTTGTTACTTAGTATCTAAAATAGTTACAAAATATCCAGTCACTCATCTTTATAAAAGAAACAAAGTAACTTTGGAACCTAAAAACCACTAGCTTTCAGCGGGTCATTTCCTTTCTGATTTAAAGTGGTACTGCTTGGTCGAGCACAAAGAACTTCAGCAGCTTCTCTCAGCTCTATAGCTATAAAAGGTGTTACTTTGACGGTGTAATATGATGAAGGGTTCTAAGAAGTTTATGTCTACAGTGAAATAATTTTAAAAGACCAGATATTATCCTGTGTATTCTAATACTGTTGTTATTCAGCAACATGTAGCTTTATCAGGATAATCATTGCAGGTAATTTCCCCCACCTTTCCTCCCCAGTAATATGCTCCAGATGTGGAGTTACTTTAAATCAATGGCAGGGCAAGAATTGAAGTTAATTCCATTCTTACACACCCTATTAAAAAATAATAATAATAAAAAAAAAACCAAAAAAATTAAACTTCCCAACCTTTAAAAAAGCCATAGAGAATTAACAGTTCAGAGGAAACCACAACTGTGGTGTAAGATTCTCATGCTATTTGCATATTCTATAGTGACCTAAATATTTACATATAAAGGATTGTCTATAAATGTATTTTTTTTTTTTTAATTTATTTTATTTTTTCTTCTGGAGTAGTAGAATACAAGGCATGGTATGGCTCCATTCTCTATTGAGCAGGAGAGTGGGGTGTCAGAAAACACCACACAACACTCTGGTCTCCTGCAGTGGGAAAGGGTCACTTAACCTCTAATACAGATATAAATTTATGCATATGTGTGTGTGTGTATTTTTGGCATATAATTCTACTATCTAATTAATTAATTAATCTTAGATATTTATGAACTGTCTTTTCAAGGGGAAAAAAAAAATGAGATCCATGGAGATTAAATTCCTTTGTAAACTCTTGAGGTGCATTGAAGTACCACCCTAGATAACCTCTGTGTTAAGGGGCTGAGATTACAGAATTGTAATATTACTGGTGATATTATTCATATTTTTAGTGTGAAGAATTATATCACTGTCAGTGCCAGTGATATGACAGTGCAGGACAGAAAATGGATTCCTTGAGATCAACTTGCTTTGTCATGCTGGAGTCACAGACATTTTGGGTAGATGTTGGAGCAAAATTAAATTTCCAGAAGTAATGGAAACTTTTGAGTATGACTAGAAGTCACACTTTATGCAGTGTCCTACCTGGCTATTTTCCTATCCTTTGCTACCTAAACATATTTAAGAACAGATCAATTTTTCTGAAATAAAATGGCAGAATAATAACTGGGAGACCTCTTAGGGCATGCAGCATTCTGGGAAGTACATGCATTTAGATAATACTAATTTTTGCCTCAAAGGCAAAGAGATCTCTATCTCCTCAAATCTTTCATTACTTAGCCTGTGAAAGGCTCTACATGAATTTTCAGTAAATTCTATGGGGGAAAATTTCAGTAAATTCTAAAAATTTTGGGGAAAATTTTAATTTTGCCCCAAAGGCAAAGGGGTCTCCATCTGCTCAAATCTTTCATTACTTAGTCTATGAAATTCTGTACATGAATTTTCAGTAAATTCTTAATCTCCACAGGAATGCTTACTGCCCGGACATTGTAAGCCAGTGCCACCATCTAAAATTCCAGTTATCACTGATTTCCTTATGAACCTGTTTGCTTATGCTTAATTTCTAACACATCCCTACTCATGTTGTATCTTGAGATAGATAGATACACTTTAGTTAGGTCTAGTCAGCTTGGAAATGAACTGTGAGTTTACTGGAGCACTGCCAACAGGCAGCATGACTTTGAGATGTTTGATCTACTTACATGTCTTATGTATGTTGATTCATAAAGGCTGGAAGATCTAGCCATACTAGAGTCAAGTCAACAGTAGCAGCAAGAAATTGCATTTCATATGTCATGGCTTCTGTGCTGGTTTTGGCTGGGATTGAGTTAATTTTTTTCATAACAACTAGTATGGAGCTATGTTTTGTATTTGTGCTGAAAACAGTGTTCATAACACAGGGATGTTTTCATTACAGCTGAGCAGTGCTTACACAGAGCCAAGGGCTTTCCTGCCTCTCACACTCTCCCACCAGCAAGTAGGCCAGGGGTGCACAAGAAGTTGGGAGGGGACACAGCCAGGACAGCGGACTCCAACTGACCAAAGGGCTATAGAATCATAGAATCAACTATAGAAACATAGAATCAACATAGAAACATAGAATCAACTAAAGTTGTACTTTTATGATCTTATGTACTTTAAGATCATATAGTACAAACAGAGATGATCTCAATACCCCACACCATATTATGTCATGCTCAGCAAGCAGAAAGAGGGGCATTGGGTGTGATGATATTTGTCTTCTCCAGTAACACATGATGGAGCCCTGCTTTCCTGGAGATGGCTGAACACCTTCATATAGGCGTAGCGAATGAATTCCTTGTTTTGCTTTGCTTGTGCATGCAGCTTTTGCTTTACCTGTTAAACTGCCTTTATCTGAAACATGAGATTTCTAACTTTTGCCCTTCTCATTCTCTCCCCCATCCCATCAAGGTGGAGTGAGTGAGCCCCTGTGTGGTACTTAGTTGCTGTCTGGGATTAAACCATGACAGCTTCATATGAAGAAATCCAGGGAACTGAAAAGCCTCTTATTTAGTAAATATTGAGGAAGAGGGCAGTCAGAGGCTGTTGTCCAACATCTTCTACATATCCAAAGGGAAAGAAGATTCTTTGGCTTGCTAGAGGCAATAGTGACATTAGCATCAGCTAAAACCACAGCTCACTGATAAGAGCAATTCCTATAGGAACTCTAAATTAACTCTTTTCTATCCTAAGAGATGATGATTTCTGAAAAATTAGGTCATATTTTGTTATTTCAGGTTACCTTACACCCATCCACTAGTTTGGGAATTGAACTCTCCAAAATGTTTCATGGTGGCTGGTAACAACCTCATCTGTATAAGGCACTTTTTTACTGTTCTTTATTTTAAGTGGTAGATTTGTGTCCCCTAAATCCAAGGGAAGTCTATGATCTCTTTTGTGAGTTGGATAGCTGTAGAAACCCTAAGCTGTTTGAAAGATTACAGTCAGACAAATATCTGATGTTGACATTTAAATTGTTCAATACTCGCTAGTTGTGTCTAAATACCCAAGATCAGTTTCATGTACAATAATAAGAATGTATGTTTGCATACAAGATTTTAATTAGATTTCAAATAATTCTATTTTCATAGAATCTTAGAAATCATAGAACGGTTAGGGTTAGAAAGGACCTTGAGATCATCTAGTTCCAACCCCCCTGCCATGGGTAGGGACACCTCACACTAGACTATGTCACAAAAGGCTCTGTCCAGTCTGGCCTTGGACACTGCCAGGGATGGTGCATTTACCACTTCTTTGGACAACCTCTTCTAGCACCTCACCACCCTCACAGTAAAGAACTTCTTCCTTATATCTAACCTGAACTTCCCCTGTTGAAGTTTAAACCCACTTTAAATAAAGCAATCGGATGCTATTTATGAGAAGCTTGTAGACATCATGTCTTTATTTTAGTTAGCTACCATGGTTCTCTGAGGACAGTATGAAAGCATAGTGCTTCATTGGGAATCTTAATTCCTAGCAGGAAGGTCTAATTCAGCACTGCACTGCTTCTGAAATGATTGCCTGTAACCAGTCATACCTGTTAAACTGGGATTGACAGATTGACAGATGAATGGTCCTAAAAAAATTTGATGCTATTCTGTTATGTGCTGTAAAAAAGCAAAATTGAAGAATAAAAAAAAAAAGAGAAAAAATAAAATAACCAGCGAAATTGTAAGTGAGAGATAAGTCTGGCAGGGGTTATATCATGTGTTATTAAAAAGAGGAATGAGATGAGAAGATGTGGCCTGTTCTGCAGGAAAGAGAAAACAGAATCGCCATCCAGAAATTTTGTCTACTGCTGCGTCTCTGCAGGTGAGTAACCTATCTATTTAAGTGGCTGTTTGAAGCAGTTATTTCAGCCTTATCTCTTTAATGCATCCCTTTCCCCCCTTTCTGTCTTCATTGCACTATGCTGTCCCCTTCTGTTGTAAAATGCACCCCTATGTAGTCGTCAGGCTCACTGGTTACTAAGAAAATAATAGATCCCATGTAAGGGCATCTAACTGGGTTAGTGAGTAGTGATCAAGGGGTATAGTGCAACAGTCATTCAGATATCCTTCACCAGCCCTCTCCTGAATACTGTTGGGGGAAGGCAAACACTCCGTTGCCTCCTATTTGTTATCTTATTCACTGCATTCTAGGCTTTATGTATCCATATCTATCTCATTAACCTCTAACATCCTATTGACACTGGCTTGTGGTGGTTTCCTCCCACCTACTCCCCAAGGAAAATGGAAAAGCAGAGAAGATTAAACACTGTAGAACAAAGCAGACTAAACTGCCTCTGCATTCTATTGGAGGCATCAGCTCAGGAAAATTGCAAGCCTTTCAAAGAGAACTTCCAAAAATTTTAATACATTTCAGATCTCTCCTTTCAGTCAGTACAGCTACTCTAGCAGTTGCAGGTCACTTTGTTACAGCTATGTTACCAGTGCGGATGCTACTGCAGAAAGGTGTAGAAGTATCCCAGCCAACTACTACCTAAATGTCTCAAGGATCAGTATCTGATTAAGCCTGATAACCCAGAGCGGAGGGTAGGCATGGGACAACTATTTACTTCCTTTTCCAGTACACAAACCAAGTGGCACTAGATTAAGCTGTCGCATGGCAAGATCAATCCCCCTTCCCTAAAAAAAAAAAAAATAAAAAAAAATGAGACGATGTATTATAAAATATATAATAAAGCTGCAGAAACCTGTGCTATGGGAGTGTGTCCATGCTAAAACTTCACATAGGATCAAAAGTTGGAAACTCATGTTGTGGAAGAGAAGTCTGTTGTGGGCTCTTACACGCAAAGATAACAACTCTTAACTCAGGAAGAGCCAAGTCTGCAAATTTATAGTGACTTGGAAAATATTTAGGGCACTACTACATGCCTTCCCTGTTTCTTCACTCTTTTTCAGGCATTCACATATGACCATCTTGGAATAAGTGGAACAAGACAACATGCTGGATAGCAGTTGTGTACAGGTAGGATAAGCACAAGCTGGAAAAATTTGTCCTTTGTGGGAATTGTAGGCAAGGAGGCAAAGAACAGAGGCACTCAAGCTGCAGTGGGGCAGAAACTAGCATTTGTGACAATATCCTGGCGAGCAGAAAACTGCTAGAGATAGCAATGTGGAACTAAAAGAGAACCAGGGACCATAGAGCACAATCATAGGCTGGCAATGTCCGAAAGAGCCCTGAACAAGGACATGGAGCTCAAAGCCCCAAGACAAACAGATGGGAAAATGAGTCCTGAAGGCTACTATCATGAAATGAAATGGCTGTCTGGAATTATACTAGCATTTTATATGAATGTTACACTACATTGCTCAGTCAGGACCTGAAACTTGTCACCTGACTAGTGTGACTTCAACTAGTGAAATTGCAGAGGAGGACTGAGAATGATTTCTTCAAAAATACTTTATTTTTAGAAATCCCTGCAACTGAAGTTACATGAATATTATATGCAGTATTGCTCTCAAGAACAGGCAGCAAGTGGAATGATCAATAGTTTATCTTGAAAGAGTCTCACTGCACTAAAATACTCAGTCCCTGATGAGGTCAATGCTCTTGCTACTAAGATGGTCATTTTTAAAGCCAGTCTGCTCTGTGGAAAAAGTAGCGTCTGCAGCCTCAGATGTACTGTATCAGAAAGGGGATGGGCTGCTTGCCCCAAGCACTTCTAAACAGGGATTCCAGTTAGACTGGGGATCTCATGACACTTGGTATATGACTTTTTGTTCTCGTGTCATGGCCCCAGGGCACTATTAGTCCTGACCATTCCCACCTAGCACTTCTGAGGCTCTTCCCCTCCACACACCCCAGGGTCCAGCACCCCATGTCAGCCCCCTAGCACTACCCGCCCCTGCCCCAGTGACCCCACAGCAGGGCTGGTCTGCACCTTCCCACAGCCCTGTCCTGCCTGGCTGTGGGCCCTGCCGAGCCAGGCCCACCTGTGGACCCACATCCCAGCCAAATCCTCAGAATGATGCTTATATGTCCAAGGCTGAGGCTGTCCAGTTGCCTCCTGTCTGTTCCTGGATAGGGAGATGGGATGAGCCCTGGCTCCCATGGCCTGCCGTGACTGACCCTGGGGAGCCCAAGACACTCCCAGAACCTCTGCTGTTTTCAAATGAGTATGACCATGCACTTGATCCTGCAGGTACTACATTGGGGCATTACAGATCAAGAAGTTCAAGAGCTGTTATTGAAAGCTGGGACTTTTGGTTAAGAGAGGCAAAAGGTCGGAGGCTCAGGATCCTACATGGGTTAAAAAGCACATAAGGTCATTTTATTGCTAGCATTAGCTTTACTTTTATTTGATTTATTATTTTATCCAGGCAGAAGTGTGCCAGATGTACATAGAAACCTCACCATTGATGTAATGTTTTAATATAGAATTAAAGAAAAACTGCCATAACTCTTAGACCCTCAAATGCCCATAACAGTGTAAATATTGACAAAAGAAAATGACAGTGTAACTTGAACATTTTCTATAACTTCATCATATATAAATTTGGAGATCCTCCACTTTTCTATTTGTCACAAGCAATTTCAATGGCTTTATACAAATCTGTACCCTCTGATGATCTGGCCTCTGTTTTATGAGTTGCAATGGTTTTAGAGGGTGTGGGACAATTTTTGACATGTATGATCAGGTAATCTTCTTTCATAAACAGTTCCAGTGTTTTCAGTGGAATAAGGCTTGGAAATAAGCTCTGTCTCATGAATGTGGTCTTCACTTTATGAAGAGCAAACTTCTGTAAATGTGATTACAACCCTTAGCATTTCTGTTTCTAGTTCTAAAACTAATAAAAAGCTATTCAAGTATCTGTGAAGGAGGACTTGAGAGGAAAACACCTTCAAAGAGCTTTGGGATCCTCAAAACAAAGTGCATTGAGATTATTATAATTATTATGAAAGCACAAGGATAATTGGAACATTACATTTTGCTCTGGGCAGTAAATTCACTCTTGCTGCAAAATAATTAAGTCTCACCATCTGTGTTACAGGTCTAATGATAATTGACAGTTTTATGCATATCTAACTTTGACATACTCTCTCTTAGCAGTCCTATGTTTGCCATTTAATTTTGTTACTTTCTCACAGAAATAGCAATATATTAATTTTTTTCTGAAATGCTACATATTTAGTAATTAAGTTACTATTTCTTTTGATGTTTTTCTTCTTCAGTTATTATTCCTAATCATGACCCTAAAACTTCTAAATCAATAAAATATGCTACTAAATGGGGAAAAATGCACTCATTTTCAAAGACTTTTTTTCTTCTGAAGCAGCATGTCATGTCGGCTGAGACTAAAAGGTCTGTTTAGCTTGCTGTCTCCTGTTTTGATGGGAGCCCATAAATGATACTTAGAGGGAGAACAAGCATCAGGGCAGGCGCAGAACAATACTCCTTTGAAATCTCCCAGTTTAAGGCATTAAACAGGGCAGACTTTCTGAGCCAGAGGCTGTTATTTGTCTATTGTATTTAGAAGCCTCTAGTGGACCTGTCTTCTGTGATTTTTGTCCAGTTCTGTTTTGCACTCCTTCAGATTTTTGGCCTCAACAGCTTACTGTGTCAATGAGTTGTACAGTTTATTATGTAATGTGGTTTTAAGTTTGGTATGTGGAAATTTCACTGGATGTCCTCCAGTTTCTGAATTGTGAGAAAATATACATTGAATTCTCATCTTCATTTTCTGTGGCTGCCATCAAAATCACTGGGAAGCAAGGATTCTTCTGGGGCTTGAATAAGAACTATAATGTAACTAAGTAAGGAAAGCATCCCATTTTATTCATTAACACAAAACATTTGTGAAAATCGTTGATCCCAAGAAACATGGTGAAAGCATTTTCTGTCCTGAGATGCAGTTCTACAGTCAGAATGGGGTCAAAATCGTAATGCCTCAAACAGTTGACTGCTGGGCAAAGAACGATGGTGACTTTAATATTTCCTAACAAACGTGTCCCTCACATGTGTCTTATGCAGATAACCTACTTTAAATGTATGAAAATATAAGAATGAAGGGATACTTCAGTAGACAGTGAAAGAAACCTGTGAGGAATGAGCTTTTATTAGAAATAGTTCTAGTCCAATAGTCACAGAATATATTAAGATACATCCATAATGAAAGGAAGCTTATTCACTGACATGCTGTTTCCTATTTGTAAGAATTTGGATGACTCCTTGTTATTCATTAAATATGGGTTTTCCCTAACTCCATAGTAGAGATGGTAGCACAACTGAGCTTGGCAGTTAATAGGCCTTGTACCCATACATGCTTTCAAACATTTTTGTTGCAAAATTTTGATGAATTTCTTATATGTTTCTTGTATTTTTTCTGTATTTCCCAAATTTGTCTAAGCTGCGCTGTGCAAGCTTCACATGCTCAGAAGCAGCTTTCTCCTGTTTAATAGCCTTTTGCTGCAATATTGAATTCCCTAATAGCTTCTAACATAGCAAGAACTGCATTAAGAACAACTTTAAGAGAGAAACAAAGAGGAAAACCAGCAAGGGACTAAGTGCAGGAGCAAAGCTATGCTTTCACTGTGATGGCTTTTAGCAAGAGTTTGACCTGGTTGGTTTGCAGGTACCATATCGAGAGCTTATCTCTCTTGTGTTGCTAGTGAGCCCCTCTCCACTTCCTGCTTTTCTCCTTCAACCAACAATATTTGTTTCTGAAACAAAGGGAACAAAAGCCAGAAGGTATAAACACTTAGGAAGAGAAGTTTGGCAAAAAGACTGGCTGGACTGGGAAGAAGTGTCTTTCTTTCCTGTGGCTGCAACAAAGCACAACATGTCAGAGACTTTCTGTCAGGGGCAACTTGGGCTGCTCTACAAGTGCAGTGGTTGTGGTGGCAGATGCCCACCTACCCTCTCCAGCAGGATGCAGTCCCACAGTTCTCAAAGAGAAGAGCAAGGCTGGTGAAAATAAAGTAAGACATGGTCCAGATTGATACGCAAGTCCAAAGTGATGAGGTCCCAGGGTGGTCAGACTGTGGATTAGCATCAGGGATCCCAGTCAATGGGCTACACAGCCAGGCACAGGCATGTCAACCATACATACAGCTGCAGTGTAGCCCAGGTGGAGTCAGTGGTAAGAGTCATAGCTAAAAGCAGCTTGCAAAGGAAGGCGAAAGCACTTGTGGAGGCCTCCCCACAAAGCTTTTTCTTCACAAAAGCTCTTATCAGCAAGCTGGCCTTACATAGCCAGCTACACTCCTAGAAGCGGGGGAGTGCACCCAAAGACCAGACAGGCTACCAGCAAGTGTATGAGTACGACATTGCTGAAACATGTTTTCATATTTTTCCCTTACAATTAGAACTATAAAGTTGGTCTCGGTTCAGAAGTGTTTGCCAGCTCTGGCTGCTTGCTCGAAGACAGCGATTTATGCATTAAAGGTAAAAGCCCACTGATGATTTAATGTCACTGTGTTGCCACATAATTAAATACAGTTTGTGCTTTTAACTTCAATAAAACATCATCAGCTTAACTTGAATTTGTTCGTATCATCTCACATTAAATCATGTGATGACATACTTTTTTTCTGTTAGGCTCTACCGCATTTAGCATGCTGTATGGAAGGCACTGTAGAAGGATAGTTGCTGCAAAATCAAGATGGTTTACACTTTCATTTTTTCCACCATTATGAAATACATAAAGGAAGAAGATTTTAATTGGTATTTATAATTATAATCTATAATTTATCATCTTTGTATATAGACTGGGCTTCATTTATTGCTGCAGATATTCAGTGTTGCTTACATCAGTTGTGGAGGACATCCAGAGGATGAGGGAAGGGCTCACAGGAATAAAAAGGGTATTGCTAGATTAAAGCAGTTGGCCCCTGTGTAGGAGAATTCTGTCTATCACGACAACTTTAACTTACTCCTGTTAACTATAAGCCAGAGTTTCAGAGAGAGTGCTAAATATACACAGCTGCTACCAGATCCATTGGAAACTGAGACTTGGGCACAGGAATAACTATAAGAATTATAAGTATTCTGAAAAAAATGATATTACTCATCTTTGGGTAGCACTCCTGTAAATGTTTTTCTTGTCAATCTCTAAATTGGGTGAAGCCCTGCTGCCTTTCAGACTTCAGCCCTTCTTCATTTTCTGGCAGTAGAAATGTGAAGATAAATTCGACTTTTCTCAAGCATTCAGATAATGTAGTGAATGATACCATTAAAAAAAATGCACAATGAACCAAATAATTTTCTATTTAGAGTATGTTTACCTATTTTCTGCACATATTATAACAATGAGGACTGAATATTCCTTTTGCAGCCCCTTGTGTAGCCTGATCATTTGTTGCCAGTGGAGATCATGCCACAAATCAGCCAAAAAGCCTTCAGGTCTTTGTTAAAGTCCTAAAGAGAGCACCTGCTTCTGTCTTCTGACAAAACCAATTAGCACATTTCGTTGTTCTTTAGTGGACATAGAAACGTAAGTCTTTCTCCATTCTCCTAGCCTGATCTTTTGTGTAACATATTTGCCATTCAGAACATGTTTTCCCCTGCCCCCAACTAATGAGCAGAAGCACAGCACCAACTGGAGTCTTCAAAAGAAGGCTTCCAATAAGGTGTACAGCCATTACTGCCTGAATTTACATGAACAGCTTGTATATGTCTTGTATTTTTAGGATCAATATTCTTTGAACTCAAGCTTTGGCAACAGAAGTTTGGTTTGACTTATTCTGACCTTGTCTGTGTTAGACTGAAATGTCCTTGAGGATTCCGTTTTACCAAACTTGTTCAAGCTTTGCCTTAATTTTTAGATTTCATGATGACAACAAATAGTAGGAGGAAATCCAGTTTGTGCTGAGCATAGAGAATTTAATAGTGTCCTTATCTTCTGTAAGTCTTGCCTATAGCATGAAAACTGTGTTTGTTTTTTTTTTTTTCTGTTTGACATTATACACTAATTTAAATTAGATCTAATAGCTATATAGCTTCCTATATTTTCCTTAAACTGTCTACACCTGTACCTGGACACATGTGATGTTCATACAGGATTCTGTTGCTATATGGGATGGCTCCTTTTAGGATCAGTTTGGTCCCTAAAGTTTACTGAAAATAGTTTCTTTTTCTTGATGCAATTTTTGGTTTCTAAATTATCCCATGATTAGGTGTTGAGCAGTAGCTTGAAAAATATTCTGTTCCTGAGGAACACAGTTGCTTTTTCTGCCTGTGTCCTGTCCAAAAGCAGGTTTTGGAAGTCAAGTTCAAGTTGAAGTGTACTGTCACAGGTAGATTAATTGAATAAATCACATCATGTTTCTTGTCTGTGTTAGATGAGATTACAGGTGTGCTAACTTAGGGGTCAAAATTGAAAACTCAGTCCTCATACAGAAAGATTGATTGTAAAAACATATTTTAAAGTTACCATAGAAGTTAGGAAACCTGTACAAAATTGCATTAGTGAAACAGCTAGAGAAAATACAAGAGAGGCTTGCACATTCATCTGGTAGACATTCAGCACGGTTAATAACATTTCAAAAGAGCAAGTGAATACAAAATCCTAACCCAAACCTTTCAATGCCTCTAAAGTTCTTTATCACTCTATACCTGAAGAAATTCTGTCTGTGGCCTCTGAAACTAAGCTTGCTAGTTTTGAATAACACGTCCTGCACTTTTCTTAATTGATGGGTCACGTTTTTATCAAAGTTAGAAAACCATTAATTTAATTTAATTCCTTTCTGGGTGTAACTGTCTATAGTCCTTTATGGACATTACTGAGGTTTGACAGTGTTTGGCTTCATATTCGTGTTTGAATGTTGATAATTTCAAAGTTCAATTTCTGCTTTTTTGTTTGTTTTTCTGTGACTTGTCCCAGGAGGTCAAATCCCTTTATGAATGTTGTTGAGAAACTGAAGTCCTTTGAAGATCACTGTCAAGCACAGTGAATAAAAGAAGTCTGTAGGCCAAAGTACTCACATGGATAGAAAAGAAATTGCCATGTGTTATACAAAGGTTATGTAGGCAATGTAGGCAGTACTTGGGCAACATTCTAATTTATTGACAATAATCACTGTTTCATTCTTGGTAGAGAGATTTTGCTCACAATTTTTCAGTCTGTACTTGACGAGGGAAAGTAAGCACTGTTAATGACTGACTGTCACTATGGCTTTGGATCATATAATGACTTCCCCTTCTGTTTCCTGGGTAATGTCTTGTCATTTTTTGTATGACCTTAAGGACTATTTCAACCTGTTGCCTCCTGAGGGGGTGTTGAAAACAGGTTTACGTGGCTTTCTGTGTAGCATGGGCCTTAACGTCTGCTCAGACTTTGGCATAATTCTTGACTTGCCCATTTCTTCCTTGATTATTGATCTTTAGAGTCTTGGCTTTCGTCTGACAAATATTTTTTTAACTTCATGTTTAATGTTTATGATTCTGATTCGAAAGATGAAACTTTTTTTTTCTTTTTTTTTTTTAATTGCAAATTAATCATGATCAAGTAACTGAATTATGCCTGTTAGGGACATTAGTGACATGAATAAGTTGACAATAGAACTGAATAAATATAACATAAAAATCAAAGCTATTAACTATTTACCTGCTTAGCTTTTTCACAAAACCAGGCTAGTTAACTTGCTTCCCCTTCTTCTTCCGTGCTAACCAGATGAAACCAGCTGTTACATTGCAAAACTTCCTAACAAAAATTAGAAATCCTCACAAGAAAGATTTGCTGCATAATTAAAAGTAAAAAATTCAGTTACCTAACCATGAATTAAGTCTATTTTGAATTCTTCAAATATGTTTTTCAAAGATAGGATCATAGAATCATAGAATAGTAAGGGTTGGAAAGGACCTTAAGATCATCTAGGTCCAACCCCCCTGCCATGGGCAGGGACACCTTGCCTTAAACCATGTGGTCCAAGGCTCTGTCCAACCTGGCTTTGAACACTGCCAGGGATGGAGCATCCACAACCTCCCTGGGCAACCCATTCCAGTGCTTCACCACCCTCACTGTAAAGAACTTCTTCCTTATATCTAATCTAAACTTCCCCTGTTTAAGTTTGAAGCCATTACCCCTTGTCCTACCACTACAGTCCCTAAGGAAGAGTCCCTCCCCAGCATCCTTATAGGCCCCCTTCAGATACTGGAAGCCTGCTATGAGGTCTCCATGAAGCCTTCTCTTCTCCAGGCTGAACAGCCCCAACTCTCTCAGCCTGTCTTCATACGGGAGGTGCTCCAGCCCTCTGATCATCCTCGTGGACCTCCTCTGGACTCACTCCAACAGCTCCATGCCCTTTTTATGTTGAGAACTCCAGAACTGTACACAATACTCCAAGTGAGGTCTCACAAGAGCAGAGTAGAGGGGCAGGATCACCTCCTTTGACCTGCTGGTCACGCTTCTTTTGATGCAGCCCCGGATACGGTTGGCTTTCTGGGCTGCAAGCGCACACTGCCGGCTCATGTTAAGCTTCTCGTCAACCAACACCCCCAAGTCCTTCTCTGCAGGGCTGCTCTGAATCTCTTCTCCGCCCAACCTGTAGCAGTGCCTGGGATTGCCCCTACCCAGGTGTAGGACCTTGCACTTGGCTTGGTTAAACTTCATAAGGTTGGCATCGGCCCACCTCACAAGCGTGTCAAGGTCCCTCTGGATGGCATCCCTTCCCTCCAGCCTATCAATCGAACCACACAGCTTGGTGTTGTTGGCAAACTTGCTGAGGGCGCACTCAATCCCACTGTCCATGTCGCCAACAAAGATGTTGAACAGGACCGGTCCCAACACCGATCCCTGAGGGACACCAGTCGTTACAGGTTTCCAACTGGACATCAAGCCATTTACCACAACTCTTTGTGTGCGGCCATCGAGCCAGTTCTTTATCCACTGAGTGGTTCATCTATCAAATTGATGTCTCTCCAATTTAGAGACAAGGATGTCATGCGGGACAGTGTCAAATGCCTCACACAAGTCCAGGTAGATGACGTCAACTGCTCTGCCCCTGTCTATCAGTTCCGTGGCTCCATCATAGAAGGGCACCAAATTGGTCAGGCAGGATTTCCCCTTAGTGAAGCCATGTTGGCTGTCACCAATCACCTCATTGTTTTTCATGTGCCTTAGCATGTTTCCCAGGAGAAACTGTTCCAAGATTTTGCCGGGCACAGAGGTGAGACTGGCTGGTCTGTAGTTCCCTGGGTCTTCCACCTTCCCCTTCTTGAAAATGGGGGTTATATTACCCTTCTTCCAGTCATCGGGAACTTCACCTGACTGCCACGATTTTTCAAATATGATGGACAGTGGTTTAGCAACTTCATTCGCCAGCTCCTTCAGGACCCGTGGATGGATTTCATCAGGTCCCATGGACTTGTGCACGTTCAGGTTCTTAAGATGGTCTCGAACCTGATCCTCTCCTACAGTGGGCCTTAGGTCTTCATTCTCACAGTCCCTGCATTTGCTTTCCAAGACTTTCGTGGTGTGGTCAGAGCATTTGCTAGTGAAGACTGAGGCAAAGAAGTCATTAAGAACCTCAGCCTTCTCCAAATGAGGCCTTTGCTATAGCAGGAACACGCAAAAGCCTGGGTCCAACTCCTCTGAATGTTTAATACCTGTAACCCAGGTTTGGGATTATGCCTATCCATGTGGTTTAGCATTTTTCTTTACATTGTTTAAAATACATAAGATATAGTTAAATCTTTCTTTGTCTATCTGTTCTGTTAAGATGTAGTCTAGATTTCAATCAAATGGACTATGAAGGGAAGAGTAGGATTTCAGGACTGCTTAAAGGACCTTGAACATATTGCTGAAGGTCAGCGGGTTGAGCTTGTTCATGTCCTAAAATGGAGCAGTCCATTATCTGGAAAAATACGCTGAGCTTCTAAATGAAAAGGAATCGTGGTCATACACAGTTTTTGTTTGTTTGTTTGTTTGTTTGTTTCCTAGCCTTTTGTTTTGTCACAATTTTCCTCATTCTGTGCTAATATAGCTCTCTACTGTTTCTTCTCCTCATACCTCCTACATGTTTCAAAGGCTGGGAATCATGAAAATCTCACAGTCTTGTCCTTACTAACAGAGCTAGCAGAGATAGGAACTTGACAGGAATGCAGACCTAACAGAGCAGAGCAACAAGGCTAATAGGGAAAAGCAGCAGGGAGCAAATAAAGAGAGATTCCCTGCTGGTGTAATGCAGTAATGTGTGCTGATCCGTACCCAGATTATGCTCCTGGAATTGAGCATTATGGTGTGTTATAGAGAAACAGAGTGTTGCTGCGTGTAATGGTGCTCGTCACAGAAAGGACAGAGGCATTTACATCCTTTAGTGCCATGCCTGTGGAGTACCTTACATCCATTATCCTTTTCATAGAATTGTGATCCAGGATATAAATGTCCATGGTTTTGCAGACTTTTCCTCCTCATGTGGCCATAAAAGCCCCAGCCCTGAATCATCTGAAGACTGATTTTTACTAATGGTTGAATCTGCACCATACAACTGAATAATGATTAAGATATGTCTTAAGTGCCCAGTGCCCCTCCAGAGACTGAATAACCTTAAAATTTGGCAGTGTGAGCATAGTTAACTTTCACTGAAGGCCATTTGAGCTAAAATCCCTTTAATTGCTTTTGATCCCATAACTCTAAACTGCCCCAATTTGTTCCTGAATGGCTTAAATACCTCTCTGCCATGTCCAATGTCTTCTAAAGGTGGACTTGGTTAACAGTTATTCTTTTACACCACAATTTCAAACTAGAGGAAAGTGAAATAAAGCCCAATGATTTGCTGGGTTCCAAAGATACAATTCCACTTACTTCTGTGTAACTATGTCAATATACACCTGCGAGGGATGTCCCATCAGAGGCAGAAATCATAACATTCCTTATCACTGAATTTTTTGTGTAGTGAGTAATTTACTAAAATAGATCTGAAACAAGAGGTCTGGGGCCTTGCTGGAGAACTTAGGTTTTATTCAAAGCTGATCTTTGTAATGTGATGATGAATCTGGTGATGATTCCAACTGAGTGGAGGAGCTTGCAGGTGGGAAGAACAATACTGTACAATATCATCTCAGGCCCAAAGGATTTCTCTGGATAAACAGTTTTATGTACTGACTTTTAAAAGCATATGCTTATGAAATGGGAAGTGGTGCAAGGTCTGAGCTTAATTGGAAAATATACATTAACTTTAAAAAGTTTCAGGGTAAGTTTAAGAGTAAGTAAATGTTTCTGATGATCTGGTTGCAATAAAGACCTTTTAATGTAATTTAATTCAAACAAGTGGAGGAAAAGGTGAAAATACTCTGCAAAGTAAATAACATCAGTAACTGGCCAAGAAAAGCCTCATTTTTAAGATAGCTTTAAAAATATGTCTGCAACTATTATTTTGGTTCAAGTTATTTTTAGTTACAGGAAGATTTATTTTGTTTTTTAAAGAGCGGGTTTCCCGTGATCTTCTGCAATAACACAGTGGAAGTATGGAGAGGGACTTTGTTCAACCACTGCAGGGCATAACCTACCTTATTTTTCAGTAGACAGGGACAAGTCGACGTTAAAAAGTCACAAATACCTAAAGGTCTTTTCTGAGCTAGACTGTGAACTTTCACCATATGCTAGAAATAAACTCCAGAAATGCATTTTGGCTCTTCTGACTCTATACTGTGTTGTTCTTCAGTATTCAAATGACTAAGTGCATGCCACAAACAAAACATGTTAACACATAGCAAAAGTAAAATGATTTTTCTTTTCTTCAAGTAATCACTTCACTCTCCTCCAGAGTGTCCCATGGTCACTTCATAAGATTAGAAAGGTCACTGTATTCTTGATAAACACCCTTGGAGGGGTGAGTGTTCTTAACTTTGGTTTCGCATAATTTTATTTATCTCTTGCAAATAAAACTAAGCCCTGCCTGTTTTCATTCATGATAGTTTTCAAGATAAAAGAAGATTCTCCTGTGTTATTAATAGTAAGTTGTTGTAACTAAGTAGAGGTTGAGGTACAGCAATGAGAGCATCATGTTGCTTTAAGTGAGCTGATATTTTTAATGATGTTCTGTATGTCATTATTTGGTGAGAAGCTCACGGGAATATAGATCAACCAGTCCAAAGTTTAGAGAGGAATTATGGCTCTGGGACAAAAATAGTAAAGATTTTAGACTGCATGGCTTAATGGTCAGATTTGAAAAATACTCAGAAGAAGAAAGATGCAAGTAGGCTCTTTAATCCCCCATTGAAATAAACCGAAGTAGACTCCGAGGAATATTTGGAAACTCCCTTAGGTGTCATCACCTTGGCTTGAATGATCTAGGTGATTGAGTTGTTTTTTACAGTTACTCAGGTAGTTAACAGTCCTACCACTTGGCCTACTTTTCCTTAGATTCATAGCAAAATGTCTTGAAGTATAGTTGAGCCACTTTGAAAGATAACATTCTTTTATGTAAAATTCATGGGCTATGTTCAATAGAGGAGAGGCTGGATTACCTTCAGAAATGCCTTAGTACAAAAGCAGGAACCTGTTTACGGAGTTAGTCACCAGGATAGGCTTAAGTCAGTTGTTTCACTGCAATGAAACATAGAAAACAGGGAATACTATTTCATCAGCTATAAATGGGTTAGACTCTCAGGTATGCCATGCTCATAGGTCTAATGAGGTTTTGGATGGAAACCTCAAAAAGCGAAGGTAATAAAAATCTGTGAACTATGTAGATTAATAAAACTGCCAGCATGATACCTTACCAATTGTTAGTCTTGAGGCATTATTTCACTTTATACAACAGGTTAGTTCATGGTCATTGTGAGCTGTCTGTGAAAGGAAGACTGAATTATTAAGGGGATTAGTATAAAACAAATCAAATCGTAGACAGTAGGAAATGGTTAATTTAGTCAAACAATTAAAAGTGAAATGTTGGCACTGCTTCAGTCCCCTTGGGAATTTTGTTTCTATTTACAGAGTACATAGTCTGACTTCAGTAGGTATTGCCTCCAAGTAGAAACCAGACGATACTGTGTAAACAGTGAGTTGCCAAATAGTTGATAGCAGATAACTGACTGTACCAGGCTTGCCTGGCACGTTCATTCGGCTGTACCTTTGGAAAAGAATTCCTGATCTAGCACTTTGTATGTGGCTTGGTTAGACTGAAAGGGTGATTGAACAGCTACACAATGGCTTGGCTGGTCATTTTAAGGGCAGCTGGGAAGGATTTGAGCTTTTCTACATACTTTTTAATCCGAAATAGTTGGATTAGGGAACATCAAAAGCCTTTCACTTGGAAGCTCTATACCAGTCCTGCCTATTCTGAGGTCTTTTTCACAGAAGAGAAATATATTGGTAGCCTGTAAGACGGATGTTTGGTGCTGGTGTATGGGAGCAAAGAAGCTTTCTAATCTCTAGAAAGGAAAGAAATGGCTAAGAAATTCAGAAATTGTCCCTGGTTTTTATGTTACCCTGAATGAAACTGGTTCCTTTGATCCTGGGAGAGGGAACAGCATTGTTAGAATTTGGTAAAGGTGTGTAACTGTTGATTTGCATCATAGTGGAGTTCAGCAGAGCACAATCAAAGCAAGGATGAGGTCAGCCATTGTGTCCCTGCAAATACCTTAGGATATCTGCATGGCCCTGCAAATATCCTGTGGGAGGGAAGGTAACAGGGAGAGGAATTAAGGATCATTCCTCAGCAGTGACTGGAAGAGTTTTCAGTATTTTCTGTGTTGAAGTTTTTCAGGATATCAAAAAGCAAATTGAAAGCTTTTATTTCAAGTGAGTTCTGGGTAAATGTTTAAACAGTGATTCTTATTTTCTTCACAGTAGGTCACCAATTCATTGTTTAAAGGGCACAATAACATTAAATATTCAGTGCAGGAGACAGTACATGGGAGGGAGTAAAGCACACGTATAATAAGGGCCTGTGGAAAACAGATGAAATTTCTGGATGTTTTAAATCATCATTTTTCAATACATGTACAGGCAAAGGATCGGGTTTTAGTTTGTGTACAATTGTCAGAGATCTAGTAAAACTACAAAGGTAGGAAATGTATGTTACAAATGATCAGTCTGGAAATAGATCTGAGCCTGTAAGGGGAGATGATAATTAAAGGCACCAGAACTTCCCTTCCTGTGGCACCATTTCAGATTCAGTATTTTTCCTGTCTCAAAGAGGTGGTACATTTTATAGCTATCTATCTCTTACTGTAGTGCATAAACAGAGAAGGTGGACAACCAGAGAATTTGGCACATCAAATAAACTGATAAATAGATTGGTAGCGTAAAGCACTTTGCAATCAGAGCCCAAAGTAACTTTAATCTTGATATTCAGTCTTTATAAAAAGTGAACACATTTACATAACACAGTTACTTTCCTTGACAATATATGCTTAGTAAAAATGTGCTTTTCTACAGCAATAATTTCCATTAATTTTCTTCACCCATTGATTTAACCATCAAATGGTGAATAAAAGCTATACTTGAAAAGTCAAAATAAACGTTTTTCAAACTTTGCATTAAGGTTTTATAAATTATGTGGAATAGGTCAATAATAGACCTGGCAGAATTTTAATGAAGTGCCATTAGAGAGCCCTAGAAATCCATGCATAATTTATAACAATGCATTGCTTATAATCAACTATACAACAAACTATCAATGTCTGTGACATGCTTAGAACTGCTATTAAGAATCTCTTGGCTATTGATAAACTGTTTGTAAGAGGGATAATAAATAATACATGCCTAAACCTTTTCTTTATTCCCAATGACATCACCTTCATCATGATTAGCCAATTACTCACTATTGTTAGTGTTGCTCTTTTTGTGTAAATAGATTTTAGAGCCTTCCAGTGCTGTGTAACTTGGTTTTAGCTGGAAGTTTGGCTAGAAATATGTTGCACGTTTTCAACTATATTCAGGTGTTTCTAGTCTTCAGATGAAGTGTTTCTGTGAAATCAATTTATATCATCTCTTCTACGTTGTGGAGTTGAGATGTAACTGTAAGTACTGTTTTAATCACTGCAGAGTGGCTAGTAAAATTATTCCCAACAGTGATTCAGATTTTGTGCATCTCTGCAACAAAGTATTTGTCACTGTCATTCTCTGAAAATCTTTAGCTAGAGCAATCAAATAATTCAACATGGTGAATTTTTCTGCTTTTGGCTTTTTCCTCACTGTCTTTGTGTAGTAGGACTTTCTTCCTGAGCTGCCCTTCCTTCACTCTGCTGTCCTCATTATGACCACCACCACCTCCATCAAGTTCCTCTGCTGACTTTCTCTTCTAGTTTCTCTCCCTACTTCCTACTTCCAGTCCCCAGAAGCTAAAGAAAACAAGCTGTGATCACTTCCCCCTCAAAATGCTCCTCCCCAGCTCCAAATGCCCCCCCCCACTCCCTAAAAAACCACTCAAAACCCAACATAAACCAAGACCAAGAAGACCCCGCCTTGAAGTAATTTGCAATGATGAGATTTCAAGGTGAACATATGAATGAGAACCCAGTTGATGCTGAAGTCCCTGTTGGGCAGCAGAAATTATATTTAATCCCAGTCAAATTGGATTATTTGCCATCTCCTGGTGTATTGGTAAAGGAGTCAATAGATTATGAGGAACATCCCAGCGAAGGTAATTTCTCTAAGGATCAGTGTTCAATCCTTGTCCCTGAGTGGTGGTATTTTTGGGGTAGTTAGAGCAAAACATGGAGAAATTATTACTGAAACCAGTCTGGTCACATTTCTTTAACCTTAGATTTTACTAAACCCTAAATTGAGTTTTCCTCTTAAGTTAAATGCAAAGAATTGAGGCAGTCCTTTAGAAAAACACTGGGTTCTGACTTATACCCACAGGTAAAATCGGTAGTGCCCGTTTCAGGCACTGCTTGGAACTGGCACTCTGCCTGTCCTGGGCATTACTGTGCCTAACACACACTCCGCAGAAAACAATCTGTATTTACACTTTCCATGCTCCAGTATGCAATTATCATTTTAGAGCAACTCACCTTCACAGGTGGTTTAAGCAAAGATCAAGGAGTGACCAAATCATAGACACAATCACTTTCTGCTGTTGTTTTTTGCCTTGGGCAATGGCATAGACAGCTGGGAACAGCAATGCTTAACTGTCACCATTAAATGCATTACCTGTCCTTGTGGAGAGTTTTTACCAATTTGAGTTTCCTGTGGGGAATGATTCTTAGACTTCAGCATTTGAGAGTATGAATTTTTACTTCAATTGAAGGCCTAGATCCCTTCAAAAAGATGTGGTATCCAACCCATAAACTCCTGTGCCTCGTCAAGGTTACAGGGATGCACAGTAGGCTTGTGGTCTACAGGTTTACCTTATTTGTAGTTTCATTTGTTCTTGATTGAAAAGCCACAAAATAACCCTCTTGAACTAGCTGTTACATTGAAAAGCAACCAACATCTATTTCCAGACCTGTTTTTAAAATGGCATGTGTTACAACCTTAGTTAATTTTCTCTGGGAAATAAGCAAATACATGTAACAAGGGGGCTACACATTATCTTATAATGAAAGTTTTGGAGGTCAGAGATGTTAACAGCAGTCACAAGAAGTGCTGTTGCCAGGACTCAGGATTTCTAGTCTTGGCTTTGAGATTCTAGTCCTGGGGATACCCTCTCACATACACCAGAGGGGTCCTCTGGCTACCTTCTTTCCTGTATGCACTTTCCTCAGGAAAAAAAAAAAAAAAAAAAAAAAAAAAAAAAATTGCTGTCTCCCTGTCTTCTTGCTATCCTGTGATGTCTGTCTCTCACTCTGTCTCCTTTTGCTTTTAGGGCTGATGTAAAAACTGTGAAAGCGGGAACTAAAATAACATTTTTGTTATATTTGTGAGAGTTACCTAAGGTGACAGATGCAATATTCCTGCTTTAGGCATCATTTGTAGTTTGTTTACTACAAATGTGTATATATGAAATGTGTACCAAGAAATGAGTAGGAAACATATGTTTTAAAATTGTGGCTTTGAATCATTGAAAAAAAGTCTTTGGTTATTGTTTTATCTGTCCATTTAAAATTTCTTCTGAATTACAAACTTGATAACGGTCACAGGAATATCGTAAGTACAGGAGTATAAAATTTTTTTACCTAAAATGCAGTTTGTTATCACATTTTATTTACAAACATTTGCATTTTCTATACCAAATTTATTGCCTTTTTCCACATTTCCAGAAAGTATCGTGCTATGTACATTGCGCTGTTAAATTCAGTGCAAGTTATGCAAACAACATAATGAACAAGTCTTTGTGAACTGTACAGTGTGAGCAAATCTTTCTTTAAAGAAAGCGAAAATTAATTTTTTAGTTAAAAACTATTTCTGAAAAAGTTATAAAATATCAAATCCACTAAGACTTGACCCTTGACATTCATCGAGTATCTGTAAAATGTTTTTTTTCTGTCCTTGTCGATATAATCATTCTTAGGTTTACAGCTTTCTGCTGGATATGGGTATGTAGAGTTACAGCACTGCGGAAATGATAGAAAAAAAACCTATCCTGCAAAGTGTAAAGTTTCATTTGTCTGGCAAAATATTAAAAGGTAATGTTAGAAGACTTAATACTAATAGTATGTCCAAATAGCTAAAGGCTTACATTAGAAGTGGTGTTAACTGTCATATTTTACTTAACCTGGCATTACTTCTTAGTGTAGATAAGGACAACTGAGTTTGAAAAAAGTTTAAATCTTAGTTGTTGTCCTTTCTCTCATTATACATTCCTCAATATCCCCAACTTCCATCAGCATATCATGATTAGATATTTATAATCAATAGTCTTCTCTTGGTTTCAGGAAGATGGTAAAAGACAAGTAACACTGAGTCCAAATTTTCCTTGAAAACTGTGTGATAATTATATTGCAGCAAATTTAAAATAAGATAGGTTATAAATTACAGAAGATTATAGATACAGCACTGTTAGACTGTAGCAAATCAGGGACAAGATAAGAATGTCCGCTGTTCCCAACTGTTTCCAGTTTTATCAGATAATTGATGTGAAATATTGCTCTCCTGGTTTTCTGTTATAGGCAGGCTAGTGCTGAGCTGACTGTGCTCCATTCTCTGTTCATAAGGCACAAAATACCTTACAGTTTCTGACACGTGCCTAGGTGGCTACTGTGATTTCTCTAGTGGAGCTGGTTGATAATGAAAATAAGCCATAAATGATTGATAAAGTTCATGATTTTATGGGGCAGGGGACACACTCTTTGCAATACTTAGTTCAAGATGACACAGAGGAGAGAAAAAGTAGGTGCACTGTGCCTTGTCCTGATATACAGCTGGCCTGGAGTGTTGCTCAGCCTCTTAGGGGTTTAGGTACATCCATTAGCTAGCAGACTTGCTTGAAGACCTATTAAACTATTTTGTGGTGCACTGCTTTATGACTTCAGGATTAATATCTGAAGTGATATTTCTTTGGTCTTAAGTCAGATTGTCCAGCAGCAGTTCCTTCTTTCAGACCTCTGCACCAGAGAAATCTCAAGGCAGTACTGGAGGAAGCCCTGAATTACTTTGTAGATATGCCTGGAGATGGTTAGATTTTTTTGGTGTAAACCTTACGTATTTCTAATTCAGAGAAGTCTGAATAATGAATAATAATGACAGATCACAGTTTAACTTTCCTATTGGCTTCAGCCTCAGAAGGTAATTAGACACACTTTTGTGGAGGCAATAAAAATGTAGTGTTTTTCATCCTGAAAGCTGACACAGCATTACTTTTACTTCTAGGCTTAGCATGAACATAGCATTTGTGGTTTACTGACATAAAATAGGTCGGGGATTAAAGCATAATTAATCACATGCCTTTTCAATAGTGAATCCCCAAACTCTGTGGCTGAATTAATTCCATTATCTATGCACACCTTTTTTCCAGCTTCAGCCTTATTTTTTATCAACAGACAATACTCAGAATTCCGCAGATCTCTGGATTGTTTATGCCCATCTACCCTGTCTTCATCTGCTCTGTCTACTGAGATTCATTTTCTTTATCCATTTTGTGACAGAAACAAAATTGGCTTTAACTTTTTATTCCTCAGCACTGAAAACGAGTTTTGTACTACTGGGCTTCCCTAACAACAGTTCTACCAGCACAACAATACCTTTATTATAATAAAATGAAGTAGGCATGTAATCATTTAAAGGTGAGAGTGTTTCCCTTGGGCACTGTCTTAAAAGTGAGAACAGTTGCACAGAAGCATAAATACGCTCCCTTACAACATTAAGCATCACAATACTCTGCTTCTCAGCACGTTCACTGCATTGCCTGAAGATGTCAGTGCACTGGAGGTACCTAAAATCTCCCTTTGTACCTCAAGCACCAGCAGCAGCCCAGCTGCGCTGAACCTGGAGCTCAGGGAGGGCTGAGGAAGGGCTGTGCCCTGCTAAGTGACAAGGCAAGTGGTCAGCTTTCACCCGCTTCAAGGAGTGCAGCCACCCCATGCTGTCTGGCTGTCACAAGGCAGGGAAAAGCAAGGGTCAACTCATCTCTCTACTTGCTTTCTAAATAGATGCTCTTTTCTTCTTGATGACTCTGCCCCAACAGCAGTAACCAGGAAGTTGGCAGAGACCCTGGTTGCTCAGCCTTGTCCCCGGGGGGGACAGAGGCTCCCTATTTCCTCTGTTCCCCATATGCAGAACAAAAGCATCCAGCTGTTTACAAGCCACTCTATGTGTAATGCTGATGTATACGTGTCTTGTGCCTGTATGCGTCCTTCTGCTTATGCTTTGCAGTTACCCTTGCCTTGGGGCTCCTTGGTTTGCACCCAGGAATGCATTCATACTTGGGCTGCCTAAGTCTGTTGTTGAGTGTGGCATGTACAAAAGATCCATTTCAGTGAATGTCTTCTGGGCTTCAGTGGTTTTTACAGAGTTAGATGAGTGTCATGGAATTATCCCTAGTGTCCTGTCCCTTCTGCTCAGCAGAGATGACCAAAAAGCATTCACAAAACAGAGCTTTTTTTCATTAATATGTTAAAAGTTTTTGGAATGTTTCAACTGGCTCCACTACTGAGTTTTCATCTGTTGTAATTTCTCCTCCTGGGCAAGAGAAAACCAAAAGGCCAGCCTTTGGACTGGGAGCCAATGGATTAACTTGTAAGTTTTCCAAGTATTGGGTGTTGCAAGACAAAGAGGTTTTGTAATACTGCTGAACATAGTATAGCCTTTATGAACAACCTCACTTGTTAGAACTATTACTTCCAGAAGTCATCTAGAAAATTAAAAGCTCTAGTTTTCTCTGTCTAAACAGAAACCTCACCGCTAGAGAAATGATCTTGTGAAACAGCTCCAAGCCCTCAGTTCCTATTTTTACCACCAAGTTTGCCTGCAGCTGCCAGTTTGAATTACTTCCATCTTTTCTGTGCTTAGAACAACCAAGGGAGTAGAGGAAAAAAAGAGGATCTTTAGCAATTTTGATTCTTTAAGAAGCGGTAAGTATTTGTGTATCCGAAAGCTTGATAGGCATGGAGCCAGAATGGACAGAACAATTGATTCCTACATTTGTCTGTGTCGGTTTCTCCGTTTTCTTCATGTAACCAATTGGCATATAACCATTGCAGTATAAATCTGTAGACTATCTAGGACAAAATTGTAAGTTAGTTTCCAGCAGTGATTTTATTTGACTCTTATGCATCATTGATTTTTGCACAGTTGAGCAGTTCGTGAGTTGGAAAAACCTTTCCACATCCATTTTTAAGACTTGAAACTTATGCTTGGGTTTATAAACCTAACAGTTATGCTTTTAATGTTCTGTGTGATGATGAAAAAAAAAGCACAGAACGGCATGGGGCAAGCCTCTGTAGTTCTGATTTATACAGTCTGATATGTGTTGACCGCGCTCTGTCTACAAAGGAGAGTGGGGTTGTCTCCTCATCACTTACATTAGAATGATCAATCTACTGCAATTTTTATCTGTTTCCTGAGATACTGTCAGTCTAGTGTTCTTGGTTTTTACTCCTCTGTGATCTAAAAGATTGTGTTAAAATAATCAAGTGCCAATTGAAAATTTGATGATTGTATTTAAACATAGATGTATTTTTTCTCCTTTTCTTATATATTACTGTCGTTGTTTAAAAAAGAAAAGTAATGGAATTTCAGGATTTTTACAACAAGTCTTTCTCAAGCTTGGTCATGTCATGTATTAAATTTGGTTTCTGCATTTTCTCAACTGTACCACAGAAAGAGAACTGTTATATGGTTCTCTCCCATGATGCATTCACAGTAAGGATGTTCAATAACTATTGCTATCTTTTCTCCAACTTCCAGTCATGTGACTGTGCTAAAAATAACTGCCTGTGACTTCTGTCTTTGTAGATTTGCTATATTTGAGGTAAAAGGAAGAAGATGAGCTGGGGCTTGGAGTCAATTTCGTTGCTCAGTAGTGGGTCTCTCTTACTGAAGCAGTGAAATCTCATGTAAAGAAGTAGATATAGTTTAGATGACAGGTGGAATTAGGAGGATACTTATATTATGCATTTACCTTCTTTCCCTGGAGAATGCAGTAATGTTTATGGCAAAAATCAGATTCTCCATCACCATGGCAACAAGTTGACCTACGCCAAAAATATAAACAATGATAAGTATTCTTTGGGGGTGGGGATTCTGATAGTTTTACTAAATAAGGCACTGCAGGAAAAAACCCTCTTACTTGATCTTTTCAAATTTACCAAACGGAGGTCTATGTGGATATGTGCCTAGGAACTTTAATGAAAAGGGCGTAAGTCACAGAAGGCATATTCTATCCAAGAGGATAGAATATCTCCTGGTGAAAGACATTTACAAACTAATAGCTTACTGCTTTCAGATAGGGACCATTTTGTTTTCATAAGTTCCTGCTGAACTGACCATCAACCTGAGGTTTTGCATTTCCTCTCAGCTGAGTTCTTGCCATTAATTTGATGAAAGCCCAAACCAGGCAGAAGCATGTATTAGAGCTAATCAAGAAGATAATCTGGTTTTGGTCTGCTCCTATTGAAGTCAAGGGAAGACTATTGACCTGAGTTGAGCAGAATCTGCCTCCTGTCTCAGAAGAGTTACTACTTCTAACAATTAGCTTTTCATAGGATCCTGGCCTCTAATGAATAAAATACAGTATCCAAACTTTATTTATACTATAGCGTATGCAGTGTTGAGGAATCTCTTGCATAAAACATGTGCGCGCTAAAGCTCTTACACATGGCCAGTGTAATATAAAGGAGCCTCATCTGTGCATATTTATTTTACTTGTAACCTTTGTATTTTCATAGTGATATCCTTTCTTGGTGGATAACACCAATTTTCAAGTTAAATTCCAGTGAAAAGTTTCCTATATAATACTTGTTAGTGCCGTCCAGTGTTTTACACACAGTACCAATGAATTCTGAATATTGTGACAACTGAGGAAATGCATATATGTACATACATAATATGAAATACACTTAGTATTATAATTTCTCTATTATCAATACATACAAGAGCTTATCTGTCTTCTCTTTTGCCTTAATTTCCAATGCAATTTGTGGAAAAAGTAACACAGTACTGGCAGAAAAATGGTTTTAACTCTTGATAGTTATTTATTTGCATGGAAATTCAGCTGAATGAGTTGACTTCTTTTTCTACTAAAGCATTTTTTTCAAGTCTGAGTTCTCCAGAGGGACATAATTGAATGACAATTCAATGACCCCCTTCGTTTGGAGAAAATGTTGGTTTACATGAGTGATCCGAACCTGGAACTGGGAACCTGAAGCTGCACAGACTTTTCTCAAATCTGAATGTTCAGGAATATTAGGAAATTGTACAGAAGACACAGAAAAAGACTTGTGGTGCTGGAGATTTGCTACCTGAATCCTAGGCAGGTGAAACAATATTTTTTGCGTTATTTCCCTGGAACTTGACTTTAACTGTGTGAGTGCTTGCATCCTGCTTCTTAGCAACTCCAGCTCATATCATTTTTTTTGCAAATCTCCGGGAGTTTTAGCTTGAACTGGGGCCAGTTTTGTAATAATATTAGTTTTTCTGGATCTCAACTCTGTCTGGGGAAAACCCCTTCTAATTCTCATCTGCCTCACTTCCTCTTTCTTTCAGTGATCAGTCAGGCCTACATCCTTACAGTTATTTAAACACATAGCTTCTCACTGAAATAAACCCCAAATATTATTATTCTTTCCTGTTAATTTCTTTTTTTTGGGGGGGTGGGGGGTTGTGATTGATAGTCTTGGTCTCCTCCTACCATGTCCATTTAAACGTCTGCTGGAGTGAAGATCATGTTGTCTGTCCCTTTCTGCAGGGCTCTATGAATATTTTATGTGCTTTGCTTTCGCACAGCAAAGGAGCTCTTTGCAGCAGATAAATACACAGACCTTGACTCTGTGTGATTTATCTCACTTCAGAGTGTTGAGAATGTGTAATGTGTTCATGGTGCACACAGTTCTGGCAAAAATTCCAGGTCATATGGAGTTCTGAAATGCATAACTGACCAAAATCCACAGAACAGACAGTTTAAGCTAAAAACACAGACAAGAAGTGTCAAAACAGAATTTCCAAGCACAGTCCAGTTTTTCCTGGGCCTAAGTGCTCAACTCTTACTCTGCCATGAATTAGACTGGGAAATTAAATGTACAATACACTGTAAAAAATTACTATTGATCCTTAGCATCAGAATATGTAATTCTACTCTCTCAAAATGATGTAATTGGTGTATAAAGCCTAGCAGAGATTGAAGAATTTAAGTGTTGATCCAAAATATGTTAATGGGTGACAATGAAGGCTGACTTCATTACTCTATGCACCCCAGTTTACACATGACTTTAAGACAGGGACACTGAGATGCTTGCCAAACAGGCAATCAGGTACTCTCTCATTTTCATCTTACTGCTTTCTATAGTAGAGCTCAATCAAGAAGAATAGCCTATGCTCACTCCTTTCTTCTTTTCTTGCCTGCTGACAGATAGGTCTAGCCATCTTTGTATCTGTTGATCTGTTGAAAACAAAGCCCTCCTTATGCCTACCAATTCAGCCATAGTATGTATCTAGTACAGAAGTGCATATCAGCTCTTCCAGCACTTTCAGTTAACAGGCAAAGTATAATATTGATACCCCTTCCCAAAATCCTGGCTGTTCATTTTATCAGTTTGCACCGCCTGACAAGCTCAGCATCCAGACATCTGAACACTGACCAGTATTTTTCTATTTAATTGGCTTCCCCAGTTTCCTACCACCTTCTCATATGTATATGTATTTTTTTTTACATAGGTTTGCCTTTATCCATTTCTCACATACTTAATATCTTGTTCTACTTCTTCCATGCTGTTGATTGTGGTAGGTCTATCTGAAGTTCACAGTTGCAAGAAAAGTAGCTCAGTGAAAAACTACTGCCTAAAACATCTCAGAGTTATACAAAAATGTCAGTCTGGAAAATATTCTGTGTTTCCAACAACTGGTGATTTGAAATTATTTTATTGTCCAGAAAATCTGGAGCACATTTTTTTCTTTACATTTTATAGCTGAGTCATTGCAAGGGTGGAGCAATAGTAGTAATGATAAAATATCGGTCTAATAAGCTTTAAGGAAGTTATACTTTGTCTTGCAGATTGCTTGAATATGTTAATTTACTACCTTTTCCCCATGATTAGTGATTTTTGTATGCAAGTAAACTTAGCTGACATATGTCAATATAATGTAAGATAAATATTTGTGGATCATATTAGAGTACCCTTACACTTATCAAATGTGTCTTGATCAGTCTCATTGATTTCAGTGAATCTAAAGATGTCATTATTTAGCTTTGTCTAAATTTTGTTTTCCGAAGCACACTGCTTGAGCTTGATGCTGCAGTAATTTAACACTTTTTATTCCATTGTGTTAAAAGATTCTAAACTAAACTTGGCTTCTATGGATTGTGCATCTGTATTTAATGATATTTACACACACCTTTACCATAGAATCATAGAATAGTTAGGGTTGAAAGAGGCCTTAAGGCCATCTAGTTCCAACCCCCTGCCATGGGTTGAGATTCCTTTGTGAGCAAGGCAGTATCCAAATAGATTCAAATGTCCAGTTTGGCTATGATCTTCAGCAAAGTGGGTGTTAGCTGCACTTACTACTTCCCTGCACTTACTACTCTCTTCAGGGCTGTACAAGGAAAATATTGGAGAGTGTAAGAATGTTATTGTTGTCATTGAGGATTGTCTTTTACTTACTTATCTTTAACTGTGGACATCCATTCTTCTGACACATTTCTCATAAGAGTAGAATTTTAAAAAGGCAGAAGAAAAAAAGCATTACAGTTTGGATTAATTTGTTAAAGGGTAAGGGATACTGGTTTTCTTTATTTCATCCAATTTCTCTGCTGCAAGGAACAATTTACTTAAGATACAGGTGGATACACAATGGTTAATTAAGTTAAGCATTTTTCAATTAATTTTTCTTCCTTTTGCCAGTTCAGCTATTAAAGAAAAAAAGCATGAAGCTGAAAGACAAAATCAAGTAGATTTGAAACTAACATTATTGTTTCTTCAAAACCCATTTATTTGATGACTACAATCTACTGTAAATCTTCTCTTGCTCAAAAAAAATAACACCACTCATATTTGAATAACATGAGCACTTGTTTTTTTCTTGTAGTACTTACAAGGTTATTTACCATACATCTGCTACTTAAACACACCCAATGCTAAGGTGAGTTACAGTAATATTAGGATGAATAGATATCTGCCAGTGAGTAAAAGTCAAACTTGGTGTTTGATTTTCTTCAGTAGATGGATATCTTTTTTATATAAACAGAAATTGTTTCTCTGGCACAATTTAAGACTTGTCTATATATGCTGTGGGAGATGAGTGGACTGGTTGGTTGCATTCTATGCTTTTTTTCCAAACTTCCATTTTTCATAGACTCATTGAATCATAGCATGGTTTGGATTGGAAGTGACTTTAAAGATCATCTCCTGGATGAAGTGATCATCCCCTCTCCCCCTGCCATGGGCAGGGACACCTTTCACTAGACCAGGTTGCTCAAAGTCCCATCCAACCTGGTATTGAACACTTCCAGGGATGGGGCATCCACAACTTCTCTGGGCAACCTGTTCCAGTGCCTCACCACCCTCAAGAGTAAAGAACTTTTTCCTAATATCCAATCTAAATCTACCCTATTTCAGCTTAGAGCCATTCCCCTTTGTCCTGAACTACATGCCCTTGTAAAAAGTTTCTCTCCAGATTTCCTGTAGGTCTCCTTAAGGTACTGGAAAGCTGCTATAAGGTCTCCCTGGAGCCTTCTTTTCTCTAAGCTGAACAAGCTCAACTTTCTCAGCCTGTGGTTATAGGAGAGGTGCTTCAGCCCTCTGATCATCTTCATGGCCCTCCTCTGGATTTGTTCTAACAGTTCTATGTTCTTCTTATTTGAGGGCCCCAGAGCTGAATGCAGATGGAGTCTCACGAGAGCTGAGTAGAGTCAGAATCCCCTCCCTCCACCTGCTGGCCACGCTCCTTTTGATGCAGCCCAGGACACAGTTGGCTTTCTGGGCTGGAAGCGCACACTGCAGGCTTATGTTGAGCTTCTCATCAGCCAACACCCCCCTTCTCCTCAGGGCTGCTCTCAATCCAGCCACCGCCCAGCCTATTGTTGTGCTTGGGATTGCCCTGACCCACATGCAGGACCTTGCACTTGGTCTTGCTAAATTCATGAGGTTTGCATGGGCCCACCTCTCAAGCCTGTCAAGGATGATATACCTTCCCTCCAGTGGAGGGAATATTTTCCTCTAAATATTTTCCTCTAAATATTTGAAAATCTCCATGCGAAATCAGATTTACATTATGGCTACACAATTCAAATGTAAGTGATATCCTTTTTTGCCTATTGATGTTACAACTGAAAGGGAGAATAGACCTTGCAGTGCAAGACATGTAGACATGAATATTGAAGAGTGGTTGTAGCAGGAACCTTTGTGTTTTCTGAACATAATCCTAGACGTCATGTTGCACGCAAATTGGTAAGGGATGCAGTTTGCTATAGGCTTGTACCATCAGCAGTTTGTAACCTTTTAGTCACAAAGTTGTGAAAGGACTCTTGTTACATTTCTCTCCAGAGTTTTCCCTAGTAAATCTGCAGTATTTGCTCTTTTCTATAAATGCAAAGAAAATTATTATTTTTTTTTTAAATTATTTTTTTCCAGTCTAAATTTAGGTAAAAGGCAGAATACAGCAGCAGCAGTATTTTTTTTTTTTTTAAATGTGCAGTGCACTTGAAAATTTTTTACACAGTTATGTAAGAATAGGGTGGAAAAATCAGCAGTAGAGGTGATAAATGACATCTTCCTCTGTTTGCAAATCTATAGAAGACTTCCTCCTTTTCATTTCATCAATCTAGCTGTGCAGACAGCAATAAGGCTAAAATGAGGTTAGTTCTGAGATAGATTGAATCTGTCAGTGTGCACTAAACTTTGGCAGGATTCCATAACAGCCTGAAAGTTGGTGAACTGAGATGAAGAAGCACTTTCCTGGCTACAAACTAGCACCCAGAAAAAAAACCCAACTGAGTTTTCAAAAGACACCACACCTGCTTCTAATAATAAATGACATGTTGCTTCCCAATTATTCTCTTAAACTGAGCTATGTTTATCTTCTACCTGACCCCATGATAACTTTGAAGCTTGGATTAAAAGATTTTTTTGAAAAGTAGTTCCCATTCACAGGGCAGACCTTGGTAGACAATAATTACAACCCTGCCAACTAGAGAAACTTGTGCAGCAAATTTCATCAGCAGTTTGCAATAGCCATCCAACCAGTGTTTCTGGTTGCCTGTTTAATTTCACAAATGTGAAGTAGGATAAAAGCACACAAAGCACTTATAGTAGAATGATCTCTACTGTGAAGTGGACAATTTGTTTTGTTATGAAGAGAATAGAATTGGATTTGTTGTTTGCTAATTTGAAATAAATGCCATTGTGTCATGTCACCTTACATTCCAACTTTGAATTGGAAATGGATATCCTGGCAAAATGCAACATTGTTCCTGTTTTGGTATCCAAGGAGAAATCTTTTCTTCCAAGCTAAATATCTATCTTTAATTTAAAATGGTTAAAAATAATCTGATTTGACTGTAGTCAGAATCAATAATGACATATCAAATAAACATGTTTTCTGCTGATCAGCAGGTATTCCAATTCATCAGCACTTTTAAGCATTTTTATTGAGCTTTGTTCAAGTCTGGTTTTGTAGGCACACCATTTTGTAGTGTTAAAAAAGCTTGGCAAATAAAACATACATACAGGAAATTGCTATTAACAGCAGGTATAATAAGGTCCAATTTGGAAAATTCATACAAACCATTATTAAGTCACGAAAGCAGGAAAACAGACATGCAGTAGTTTAGTAGGTTACTGAACTAAGTCAAACAGATTACTTCCTTTTTCTTTTTCTCTGTTTTCTTTTCAAAGAAATTTAGAAGAATTTTTAAAGACTTTTCTTAATAGGAGCCCAGCCGGCTCTGGGAGCTGGAACTGTTTTTTTCAATTTTTTCAGTCTACTTATGTTGCATCTGTCAGAGGTGGTCCAGGGTGCTATTGAAACAAATAATAACAATAGACATAAATGTTTATTTGAATATCTTAATTATTTAAAATCACAGTTAATGGTGGCTCAGGTCTCTCCCTCTGTTTTTTTTTTTTATAAAATGAATTTTAGTATGTCACCTCGAGTCCTGCTTCCTTCTAGTTTTGTAATACAACAAAGTTGGGTTTTTTTAAAAATAGTTTCTCTTAGGCAAATTTTAGTCTTCTTCAAGAGCTTCAGGGAGAAATGTTTTTGGTAATGTATCTGAATTAGCAGAGTGCAACAAAATGCAAACCAGGTGTAGCAGGCTGCACCACCATTCACTTCACTGGAGTTGCTGCTTTCCACATCTGATCTTAATTTGATCCTTTTAGTCTGCAAAACTATGCTGTAAATTCACAGTTGGGTATTTCATGAGAATCTCAGCATTTTCTTTTCCTTTCTAAAACTAGAAACACAAAAAGGAAAAAAAAAGGGGGGGAGAAGAAAATCTAACGTTATAACAAAAACTCCAGCAAGATGTAATTCTACAAACAGGCTAAGGATTAGCCAAAACTGAGGCTTTTCATATGATAATAGAAATTAATATCCTTTATCCTTATTGTCTTTTTCTGTTTTAATAAGAAACATCATATGTAAAAAGATATAAATACAACATAAAAGGAAATTTTCAAGATAGCTTTCAAAATATCAATATCAAAAAACAGCAGTGTTATACTCTTCACTCTTCAGGTCAATTGGCTGTAATGCACATCAGCTGATGCTGATGTCACGAGAGCTCAGTTAACTTCTGTTTCAGGTTGTTCCTTGCAGGTGCTGTTAGGAGGGGTTAGCAGAGTGAACACATCTTCACAGCTATGTCAAATAAAAAGTTTTCCATTACACCAACTAAAAATCCCCTTGAACTTAAATTCCTGCAGATTTGCTCAAAAAAAAATTTGGGTACATTACATTCAAGTTTTTAGGTCTCCACTGTTGCTTAACTGTTTGGATTCCCTGCCCCCCCCCTCCCCCCCCATCAGTGTGAATTTTACCTTTGACTTACATTTTCGAGGAGAGTAGAACAATAGAATCAATGTAGTACCACTTCATGTAAATCTGAGAGGCTGAAGGAGTATTAACAGCTGTTTAGCCTCTCCATCATTGTAACTGTGCTAGAATCTTCTCTATTTTCCAGGTGGGAGATTAAACTTAATACTGCCATTGGCAGAACTTCAAGCTATGTTTTTAAGAGATTCATATATACGAATGTATTTCGATGCCTATATTTTCTCTTTATCAAGTGTAGTGACACACACACAAAGTTCTAGTAAGAGGTAATCCCCTGGAAAGTCTCTCTTTGTGGAATCTGTGAAACTTTTGTGGGTGATCTGATGCCTGATTTTTGCTACTGCTTAGGGTAAGTCACCAAGCTTTGCTTCAGTGCACTCTAAGGGTGGTATTTCTCGTTGCACTTGTGTATGTGGGGAAAGTTTAAGTTTCCCTTTCAGTTGCCATGAAATTGCTGCCCACAGTTTCAGTTCTAAAGGTTAGCTGTTTTAGGGAAATGAGAGCTCAAAAATAGCTCTAAAATGTTGCATTGGCAAGCTGTTGAAAAAGTGAACTGAACTCTGTGTTTGCTTGCACTATTTGGGCACTCTGTAATGTGCCCTGGGGTCCAGTGTAGGTTGGCAACATGGAGAAAGTTCGCAGACTCTTCTTTCAGTTTAACTGGCAAGGCTATGTTCCTGTAATAGAGGAAGCCAGTCACTTTTAATGGCGTGAAGCTGGGAAGTACATAGATCTAAAGCCTGAGGAGTTCCCATGTCCGATAGTGTACGCGAATTTTCCACAGACCAGACTTTCCAGATGTTGAATATCTCTCTGCGTTGTGCTGCACTTCCAGTTGCTGAGTCTCAGATATTTCGATTCCTTTTGATTCGAAGAAGTGACTAAGCAATTTTCCTATGGTGGCTTGGCTTTGGAAGCTCCTCCTTTAAATGAAAAACCACTTCCTGACACTTTTGTTGCAGAAGTAGGACCTTATAATGTCATTAGGCTAACTGCAGAACTAGTACTGCAGTCTTCCTGAACAAGCTCTTTATCATGTTTGCTGTCTTCTCTCTAGAAAATCTTGACTCAGTTTTAGACGTGAAGCAAGGTGGCTCTGTCTTTTTTGCTTTTAGCCTAAACCTAAAGCTTTTGGTTACAGACTTTTTTCTGTTACCTGTCCATGCACTTCTAGATAGGAAGTTCCAGGGTGGGGCAATCTTCTTCCCTTTAGTGTCTTGGCAGACAGTCAAAATTAATAGTTTTACCAGTAGGAGGTAAAACTACTGTAGGAGGGGTACCACCTTCACTTGGATGGAACTGCTTTGTAGGTTGTCTTTGATTGCTCTGCTGTGATCTCTCAGGCAGTGTCAAAGTATCAAGCTTCAACTTCAAACTGAACTCCTAAAGCTGTTCTGATGATTGAAGTAGAAATATAATCTGCCATTCAAAATATGCCATGCATCTTATTCCACTAAATGAAAAGATGCAAACAAAACCTGTTGTTTCAAATGCTGAAAGATAGACTGACAGAGAACTAGAAAGCATTTTGGCTGACAGGGCTAGATGACCAAATAATATTTTCCATCTCTGACTTGTGGAAACATAAATATCTCCATATATGAGAGTAACCTAACACCATTATCCTGAGTATAAACTACGAACTGCATAGCAGAGTTGAGCTTTTGCATCTGGCTGTGGGGTTTATAACACTACTTTGTGCTTTTAAATCATATTTCACCCTAATATTTACACACTGCTTGTTTTTCAAAAAGCCTTTCTTAGGAAAGAAAGAAAGAAAAAGCTCTGGGTAAAAGGAATTGAGCTGTGCATTCAAAAGAATTGGCCATCTCATTGGCTGGTTTAAATCAGCGTAATTCTATAGTTTTGCAGCAGTTGGGCATCTGGCCCAGAGATTTGTCTAATCTGGGACCAAAACGCTGATAGATAAGGAATTCCCATTAAAGCTTTTGAAGCTCATTTTCTTTTTTTTAATTAGGAGGCATCTACAAAAATAGGCTGGAGAAAGCTGAATGGTCTACCTCTCTTCCTAATTATAATCTATTTTCCTCTATTGCTGCTATATTTAAGGACCTTCTAGATCTATTTCTTATATTATAGCTAGCACATACCTTTATTTGCAAAGCAAAATAGTGGACTGTGCATATTCTTCCACCAGGCCTCCCAGAAAAGGGCACAAGGATAACTATGTTGCAAGGAGCTTATATTGCCATAAATTCAGCCAGAGAGTTTGATTCATGCTTTTCTCATTTTGCTAGCCCTCGGTTTCTGATTCTTATTTAATATCTTATTCAACTCTTCCTTCTTCCTGTAGTAATGGTCTCTCTGAACCACAGAAATAGCAGATTTCCTACAGAATCAACTTCTTCACTTTTGATCCCAAAGTGTCTGAATAGCCTGGAAATGACAATGTGATTTATCATGGCACGGAAGTGTCAACTATTGGATGTATGTGACAGTTAAGTGAGAGCTTTTATATGTTGTAATACGCAAATACACAACCAGCCAAACAGCTTCATTTGTGTGTGTCTGTGTGCACATGTAGCAAAACACTCAAAATCAAAGATTAAAGCAAAAAGCTTCAGACAATATTCTATTCTGATTTTTCCAGAGGTGCTGAATTCCCACAATGGGAGGGATATTAAAAGTGTTTGAAACTAAAATGACCTAATTGAAAGAGAGCAGCAACTGATTTACAACAGTTTTGAAATGACACAAGGAAAAGGGATTTCTTAGAAGCTAGAAATATGCAGATATTTTTTAATTGCTTTCAATCATTTATCTACGTTACCTTTCTGTACACAGAAAGCTAAAAATATTTAATATTTATGTATTAATATATATATTAAAATATATGATTGGCTGTTCCACGTAGTCATAAAAATTCATACTTTTCTGAGCAAAGCAATTTTATGTCAAGTCTAAATATTGCATTTAATGAATCTAGGATAATTCTCACTATATTTTTCTTTTAGCTTAGACTTATATTTTACAGACATGTGAGTTCTATGGCACTGAATCAAGAACTGGGGCAGCTGTAGACTGGACACACATCTGTGCTGCCCCTGTTACACATGGAGGTCATAGTATTCGGAATCTGCCCAAACTCATCTTTTAAACCCTGACCCTGTAAGATTTTAAACATGTGCTTGATTGGGTCTATGAGAGCACTAGAAAAGTCAAGGGCTTGATTTTGTAATCCAAAGGATCACAGTATGTGAAGGTAAACGTGTGTGTAAGTCTTCTCAGCAATGGGCTCCTTGTGAATGGATATCCTTGTCTCATTTCATGGAGCAGGTGATAGAATGAAGCCTGGTATGTTAATGTTCCAGTCACTGTTCTAGACAAGAAATGGCAATATATCTCTGGGCACTGCAAAATGCTTGGGTAATATATCTGGAAATGGGCCATATTGCTTGTATGGAAATGGAAGGAAGGAGTGAATTGCCATAGACAAATGGAGGAATTGGTGAATGTATTTTAAGTGCATGAGAAGTTCTGGGTAGCCAATTGAATAATTTTTGAGAGGTTTGCCATAATGTTTCAGCCTCTGAGACACATTTTATCTTGGAGCAATGTCAGAGAAGGATGTCTTGAAAGAAAACTCAGCTGCAGTGATTAAATGAATCATTCAGCTAACATAAAAACAGGTACCAGGAGATTTAGCACAGCACTGAAATATACAATGAAAAGGAACTCATAAGAAAGTGATGAAGTCTACTTGTAATCTATCACTAAAAAGACATTTGAAAAGTGCTTATTTGGACCCGTCCTGGCCTGCTAAAATGATTAAAGGTGTTGGAAATGTAATTACCCATTGCTACTTTATATGTTATGACTGTTGGTTGACTGAAGAAGAAAGAGAAATTCCACTTGTATGGGTGCAAATCCTCTTTAAGAATAATTCTGCAAGCTCTCATGTGAAAAACATTAAGGAATGAAAACTTTTTTTTTTTTTTAATGAAGGCATATTTTCCTCAATATCCATATTGCTGGTGGCACAAAATTTTGGGTGAGAAAGTTTGGAGTGACATATCTGGTTGAAGCTTATCTTTGTCTTCTTCTTGTATGCTCACTATTGCTACAGAAAGCTCCCCAGCAGCTCCTTTTCTGACTCCTCGTCTCTGGTGAAATTCCAGGAAGCTGTTTGCCCTCTAAAACCTTCTCTTGCTCAACAGAGTAAGCTTCTCATTCTCTTCTGCTTCCTATAAGGGAACAGATAGAAGAATGGGCTCTTTTTATGTGCTCTTTCATCTTTCCCTGTTACTGAATTTCATTAGCTCCTACATTATTAGACACTACAGGTTTGTATGTGCTTCATTGTTAAATCTGTGCAATAAAACGTCTCTTTATTATTTTATTTTATCTTTTTTATCTTTATTGTTTTATTTTATCTTTATTATCTTTATTATTTATTGAAAAAAAACAACCCCTAGTCTTAATTTTGAGGAATTTGCTTTTTGACAACCAAGACAAAGTGAAACATATAAAATGGTGCTTGTTTGTGACACATATGTCTGTTCAGAGACTTCTCTGAAAGACAGTGTTCTAGGTTGTTCCATTTGAGAAGATTGTTGGAGTTTATTTTTTGTGGGCTTGTACCATGAAAACATTATGGCTTGGTGAGAGCAACAGCAATATGACCACTGACTTTATCTGAACAAATAAGTTTCCTTTCACTTCTGAGTGGTGTACTGTTCTACATTTCAGGCAAGAAGACCACCTACTTTTCCCAAGAGAATATAAATACATAGAAATCTCAAAGACTAATGAAAAGTTTCGTCATAGCTTTTCCCCTGCTATGTCATTAGTGTGAGACATTCTTGACTCACAGAAGGTCCCTCCCACAGCCAGTTCTTTATCTGAGTAAGGCCTCTAAGGTACTCACCCATTACATGACCAGATGATCAAAGAGGATCATCAGAATAATTTTTCATGTCAGTAGCCCAATCCTGAAAGACAGGCTGGCTGTCGGACTCCTGACATAAAGCTGTGGCTGGATTTGTTTTCTTGGTGCTGCACTGAAAATGATACAGAGGCAGCGGTATGAATGGAAGCATGTACCTCTTTTTCTCGTACAATCACTTGTAAAAAAGCAACACACACAATCAAGAGGTGGAATTCCAAAAAGTGCTATAAATTTTTTGCCAAAAGTATGTTTTCAATACATTCAGAATCTCAAAACCTCACAATAAGAAATGAGAGGAACCGTTAATATAAATAATTATCTTTGCTATGAACAGGTACTTCCAAAACCATCTGCTCTGCACTATAAGGACTGAACAATACTATCGAAATAAAAATCTATGACTAATTTGCTTTTTTAACAGACAACTCTGAAGACTACGAGGAGTAGGAACACTCAAAAGTAATGAGACTAGGACATGTTTAAAGTTTTTGCTGCATAGAGAAAGTATGTCAATGACACTTCTAATGCTTTTGTCCAAAGTTCTGGCTCTGTGAGAGACTATGTAGTTTATAAATCATCTGTTGCCAAACAGATGTTATCACTTTTTATTTTTCTGCCAACTTGATGGGACTACAATGGTAGGTTTGTATGAGTACACACAAGTTCTGGCTCTAGATTCCCCTTAGTGCCTGTCGTTAGACATGATCACCTGCTTTGCTACATATGAACCAAAAAAATAGGCATTTGTGGTAAGTCCAGAACATCCTGACTGGTCTGCTTGGTCTGCTTGTTTTTGTTTCCATGAATATTTTACAAGTTTGCAGTGGGCCTACTAGGACAATATGAAAGTGGGACAGGTTCTGCTTTAGACATAGCATCAAAAAAACTCAGGAGCTTTTAACAAAGATGTTCATTTCTTTGATATGTTCTGAACAAATTCTTCTATTCTGGAAAGGAAATAGGTGCTTAAAGCACAGATTCTACAAGGCAGTGATTTTCGGCTTTTCCCTTGCTTAATCTTTTCACAGAAACGGTTATTAGTAGATCGTGAAAGATTTATCAAGCAGACCTTTTGTAAAATAGCAAATGATGACCTCAGACTAATTTTTCTTTTCCAGGACTTGAGTTTTGTCTCCTGTTTGCTGTGCCTTGTGACAGTTAAATGAACACTATTGATGGGAGAAAAGATAACTGAATCATCAGGGGAGTAGGTTATTTCTGCTTTTATTGATATTTGACCTGTAACCTTGATGAATCTACTTTTTCATTCTGGCCAAGACTACTAAACAATAATTTAGTTTATAGCTAGTTTATATACACTTAGCTGAAGTGATTCTCATTATTGCCACATCTGCTTTTTAAAATATCTGTTCACTTGTTGGTGACTGGCAAAACTTAAGTGACCAAAACAGGATTTACAACAGCCAGTTCACTGATTAAATGTGCAACCACTAATCCAATCTTTGTTTATGCTTTTGGATGGAAGGATGTCTCATATATGTGAAGGAGTCATTGAATAAAAAGCAGTGACAGAACAGGGACTAGAACCATGAGGTCTGTATGCTTTTTGCGCCAAATCTAAACTCTTTACAATGAGATCACGTAGTTTCAGGAGGATATGTAACGATGCTGGCAGTAGCTGAGAGACACCATTTGTTAGATTGCTAAAGGAAAAATGTTCCTTTGTAACAGAGACAATATTCCTGAGATTCTCTCAGAATTCCAATAGATTCTTGCTATAATCAGAGTAACATGTGTAATATGTCCCTTTTTAAGTATTTTTTGATTTTAAATTGTGATCAGTCAAGTCTTCTCTAAGTTCTTTTCTGTCTATAAACTTTTTAGGCTGTGTCTAAAGCTTCTATTATGAATGTCCTTGCTCAGAAACACCACATTAAGTCTAGTGCAACTGTACTGAAATCAGGGGAATCATTCTGGCTTTATACCATCATTGTCAAACTACAAATACAGCTTTTGGTGTCATGCAATATTAAGATTTGTGAATGTAGTTTTGTTTCTCCTACAAGATCACTTCTTTCAGAAACCAGGTAATCAGTGCAATGATAATCATGCAGAAAAGCACTTGAGATGTAAAATGGTAGTCTAGTGAACCACAGCAGCTTCACTGGAATTCGTACATGACATGAAACTGTACAATTTATGTACAGGCTTCCAAAGGATAATATATCATTATCTTTTAGCAGTGAGTAGTAATCTTTCTACTTTGTGAATAAAAGAACAAATCACATTTTATTAAGGCCAAACTAAAATTTTGCTTGGAAATTGTGGTTTAGCTATTACACCCAAACTCATACATCTATAGATGTGCCTGTTGTTAAAATCAGAATAGTTATATATATAACTGTCTTGTGTCCTGTCATCCCCACATCACTCCGCACCAAGCAGAGTTATTTTTGTCCTGTTCAAAATTAAGACTGCTCCTTTCACTAATGTTGTTGGTTTGAAGAATTTCAAAATCTTAGCAGTGGCTTCAGCCAGTCAAATCAAAATCATCTTGTATTAAAATGTTATCTTAATGTCACACTAGTTGTGTTGGTGTTAAGTATTGCAGTGCTCCAGGACATTTAAAAGGGCTGAGTGCCTAGTATATATTCTCCTACCAGAAACCTTCAGCTCCCTTCTGTTGACAACCTACATTTCTATTTTAATGTGAAACACACTTTTTAGTTTTGTAGAAGAATGAAAAGCAAAGAAAAGCTTATAAGCAAACAATAATCTTGGAGCTAAGCTGTAAGATTTCTTCACTGTTACTTGCCAGAGTAGAACCATGCCCTGTAACAGCATTGTCAATAAAATCAAAGCAGCAGCACTACTTTAGGCATTCTTTAACATGGACATACACACTTCTCTAGTAACTACTCCCCTCTGTGTGGCTGCCTCATGTAATTTGCAGCTGTTACCTGCACAGGGCCAAAGTGAAATCTTTTCTCCAGGCAGCTTGTGCTTGTTGCACTCCAATGAAGAGGCAGTATTCCCTGCCTGGATTCATCTAAGATATCTTTGTTTATACTTGTGGACTTCTATCAGAGGTTTCTTGGACTTAGGTAAGACTGTATGGAGTATAATAACAAATATCTGAAGATCTTTAAAAATATTTCAGGAGGTATTTTTTCAAATGGATTTTTTTTCATTTTGAAAGAATTTTAAGTAGCTTTAGAGGATTCCTGTGGTTCTTTGTGTTGTGCTGCATATTAAAGATCTTTCCTCCCCATGGTCTCTGAGGTTTTATCTGGAAGGAGTTAAACGTGTAAGTGTTCCACTTCAGTTTGAAGCATGTTATTTGCATTTGTTGTGTTCAGGTGGGCACAGATCTCTCTTCCTGAACTGTTTGCCAAGCCATACACTGAAGGAGTTCAGTACAACAATAGACAAATTATATTAACATAATCCTACACTAAGTAAAAGCAAGAGTGACTGGGTTATTCAAGGGCTTCCTAGGGTAGCAGACTGAAAGTTGTGTTTTCATTGGGACCTACTTGTTAACATATCCTTTAAAAAAATCAGTGCGTATTTTAGTCTTGGCCTCCCTAGTCAAGGGGAAAAGCACTTTTGAACAAAGACTCGGATGGTGTGAATTGCCCTCCGTCTTCCATGACCAGAGAGACCTTAGGAGTTTTGATGAGGAGTTTAAGTGAGGCTTCTAATATTTAGGCAGTTAACAGCATATAAAATGAACTCTTCCATTCAAGTTCTCCATCATGGCTCAGTGAACTTTGTTCTAGTAAGGAATGTTGATCAGCTAGAGGCTGGTGCAAATCTCTACTTAGCATGAACAGCTCAGGTATAGATGTGAACTGTGAAGAGGTCTATGCTACCAAAGCAGGGGCACTGACAAGAAATGTGCCTGTGTCTGACATTTGCATTTTCCAGAAATTGATCTATACTACAAAATAAAACAATTGAGATAAATTCTCTTCCCAGTTTAAAAAAAGAAAATAAAAATCAGTCTGGCTCCTATTAAGGTAACTAAGCAAATACAAGGAGCTACAGTATAGGGGGAGGGAAATTCTACCTTGTAATAGATGAAATTATAATCATGGCTTAGAAGAACTAATTTGCATTTCTCTTCATTTAAAGAAGTGGAAACAAGCATGTGATAAGAGCTGTTTGTGGAATAGATAAGCATCAGCTGACTTCTGCTTCAGTGTTAGACTTTTCGACATTCAGCTCTACTGTTTTTTAAGGAAGTTGCAGGTTTAGGACAGTTCCTTGTGGAACTGAAGACTTTTCTTAAAATATGAAAAGTTCATTCAATTTCTGCAGCAACAGGGATTAATCTTTATTATTATGAACTTTGAAATCTGTGAATTATGATATTTAGACATCTCTTTCATTTTAGATACTAACACCTGAATGGCAATTACGTTCTCATTTTGTCACAGTCTGTGGAAAAGGGAAAATTGCCTGAAATATATAATATGTAATATATAATATCATAAACCTTATGTTACAAGGAAGTATGATAGCAATATGCTGTAGCTTTCAGCAAGAAATACCTTTTTTTCTACTGCAAGCATGACAGAAGAATTATTCTGTGAAAAAACAACTTATTCTCTTCTTCTCCCTTTTACTCAAACATGCTCTAGAAACACGAGTCCCAAAACATAAATTCTACAGGTAACACTGAAGGGGCAGAGCACTAGGGATGCACTGACTGGAGGAAAGCTGTAAGAATACTGCTTGCAAACTGGTATATCTAAGCTGTAATTCAAACTAATCAGCTTAGGTACTCTCATCCTCTCAATGATGATTAAATCATCTATATATGTTCTCATTACATACTTTTCAGAGTGTAATGGAAGGCTGTATAAGGGCAGCTGCTTGGGTCCTGAGAAGTGTATTGCTTTAGACTTTGCAGTGAGCTTGTATTTTGGCACTACGCTTGCTGTGCAGTAGAGACTTGACTCCAGTCTTCTGTCTCTACCCACTCAGGAGCAGATGCAGTCATTGGCATAATCATATTCAGGCTGGCATCCTCGCTATCGTTAGCCAGTCCTCCACCTTTTGATCAGGACAAGAAGGAGTTCATTCACAGCTTCCTATCTTGCACAGTGCATATAGCAACTGTCATTCTGTTCACCCTAGGTTTGACAGTCTTTCTGTTCACAACAGGATACCTCACAGCTACTGAGTAATGTGAAATAAGCTTACCTTTTTTCTGAGTATTGGATTTTTAGCTTTGACCTCTTGCTACCTGAAGTCTCACAGCATTTCAGACTGCCCTTTTTCCCTGTGGAGTAGTCGTGGTCCTGTAGACTCTGTTTCTCTTCTCTTGCTGCTTCTCCCTTGAAGGGAGAGAAAACACTTCTAGTAGTGTCTTACACTGGAGAAGAAAGGAAGCAGATCTGAAAACTTTCTGGAAATGGTATCCAGTTTTCTGATAAAGGTTGGGAAAGTTTGTACAGGGAAGATTTTTAGGCGTGTCTCACAAATCTGTGCGTAAGAAAAAAGACAAGTCAAAGTCTTCTGGGGTCTCAGCCTGACCTCCGAAAAGGAGACTGAATTCTCACACTGTTCCTATTTTTATTTGGCTTGACATAATTTTATCTTGTTTTTCTCTTTTTCAGATTCACATAAACTAAGAAAATAGATATAAAATCCTGGAGTTACATATTATATTTAAAGCAATGCAAATCTAGGTCTTTGCCTAAAAGCTTTTGGCAGGTACATGAGGTTCATGTAAGCTGAAGCTGTCAGTATAAAGCCTCCTTGCCAAGGCTGGAGATTGGTTGCCAAAATCTGTTGAGCAAACAATGCTGCTTTGGATAGAAAGGAAAAACCTCTTTAAAACTTGGTTCCTATGGCTATTTCCCTGGTTTATGTTCAGAAGTTGCTTTTGAGATGCCGGGGCCTCTGACTGCATGCTGAAATCCAGCAGGTACTCAAGGATGCTTTAGTCTTACTGATTTCAAAAGAAGGTAGAAAGAAGCGCGTATGAAGAGAGTGCTTATGCTTGCAGGCACAGATGGAAATGAACAGGCTCTGCAGTCCCTGCTCCTGCCAACTCTAGTTTGAAAAGCATGTCAGGCCTTGCTGAGAAGTACTTTATCACTACACCAAAAGCCATGAAGATGTATTAACTCTCCTCCAGGTGTCGTGCAGGCTGGCAAGCATGCATGGCTCTGTATGATCCTGCAGATGTATCAGCAGAAGCATATTTAACATCTATGCCTTAATATATGTATGAAGATCCTTTTAATTTGCTTTTTCCCTGCTTATCATGGTGTTGTACTCCAGTGAACTTCTTGCTCTTTGACAGTTTTTTCTTTCAAACATTATGATGTAAGAGGAACCTATCATAAATGGAACCTGCACAGATTCATAGATATCAAGCCACAAGAGAGCCTAATGATTTATTTTTTCTGCACTAGATATTCAGGATGCTGTTGGGGGTTGGATATCAGGTTCTTCCCTATGATAGGCTTCTTAAAGTTCTAGTTACAAAGAAAATCAATGTGTTCATATTGTTTTACTGTATTTCACTGTATTCTTCCAACACCAGCAACATATACATGCAGCATCTAGTAGAAGATTAAAAATAACATAGATTTTTCCTACTTCTTGCTTGTTGATACTCTCAAGTATCTTACCTGCTTCCTCCAATTATGGTTCTAATTGTTATTGTTAACACTGCATTTTTAGTTACAGTTTAATCTGTATTTCAATGCTTTCCAGTTTATTATCAGTCACCTATCATATCTTCTGAAACATACAGGATGTTGTTTTTTGGCTGTGGCACTAAGAATCTTTTTGCTGCTTTAGAGAAACTGTTCATTTTAGAGGACAGGAGAAATTTCCTTGTAGCTAACAAATTAATAAATATGTAGACAAAATTGTGATGTCTTATTATATTACACATATATAATATATATAATATATAATGTATAATATATAATGTATAATATATAATATATAAATCTGTTGAAGGGTCTTATGCAATTTACAGAGTGTCAAGGTTCTACCTAAAATCACAACCTTTGTTATCTCTTGTCAGACTCTAAGTATCTTCCTAACTGTTTTATTTAAACTCTTTGTATCACTTCTTAGGTGTGTCTTTTTCCCTCCTCTGACTAGAAACAGTAACATGGATGAAACACAAGTCGACTAAACATACTTTTCCAAGTTTGTATGAATTTACAATCACATATTTAGGAAAAAAAATGTTTACAGTACATCTAGATGTAATATATTTCAAGAAAGAAAGGCTAAATATTGGGTAACCCATCTAAAATGACAAGAAGAAGCAGCAGGCCCAATATTTTTCCCAAGTTTCATTTGTACTTTGATCTCTTCGTGCTTTGTGAACATGTGCACATAGATAATTTCAGGGAACAAAATTAAATACTGCTTTAGAAATAGTCGCAATTGTGAAGCTTAGATGCAGAGTTCTGAATGTGAGGTATGATCAAACCAAAGCAACAGATCTTTAAGACTCTTGGTTTTCCTTTCTTCTGATTTGTATCTGTTTGATTAAAATCTTACACTCCTTTTCTTCCCAACATTTCTTCTTACCTTATTTTTAAGTTTTGTTTTTTGTTGGTTTTTTTAGTTTGGTTTCTTAATTATTTTTTTTTTACCACCCCCCTTCCCCACCCCCTCCCCCCATATAATTATTTGATCATTTGGGACTGCTCGGGTAAAACAAACCCTCTGCCACTTTGAAATTTCTGATTACTCTGGACTTTCCCCACCATGAGAAAATGACCATAGAAAGCATGTAGGAAGGGAGTCAACATCTGTTTCTGATGCTATAAAAAAATGAAGGATCTCCCGCTGGTTTTAAGTTACAAGTATTTGAGCTGTGGATATTTTCTAAACTGAAAAGATCTCTTGTGGCTAGCTCATCCCATGCTGATTTTCCTGTTCCACTCCTCAAACTCACAATCTGCCTTGCAAGGATCAATAGTTTACCTGCAAAGCCAGGTGTTTCCATAGCAAAAGGGCTGCTACTTAATAAAATTACCTTCTCCTATTTTTCTTATGTCAGGTTGACCTATAAAACATAAATGGCAAATGGCCACATAACAGATTTTGCTGGACACTTGCAATCCTGCACAGATCACTGCAGGTGAATTTTCATTCATCATCAATACACGTGATCTAATAATTTCAGTTTGATTCTTTCAAGTAAAGCATTTTTCCCAGCCAATTTTCTAAGACAGACATAAAGATTTTTTTACTTTCTTACATCATTGTATTTATACATCCACACAGAATGTGCTGTTCAAATGTGGCTTTGTGCTAAGCAGAACAAAACAAAGCATGAATTTTTAGATTCATCTTGGATTACTTCTTTAGGAAATTTTATATGAATGCCACCTATATTCACACAACTTCTACTGCAAAATCAGAACCTCATATTCAAATTTCTCTAGACCTATTTTCCTGCTATTGGCAATTTCATCACCATAAACCGTCCTATATTCAAAGGTGTGAAGGTGTATATTTCCTGAGACCTTTACTTTTCAGTTGTCACTGCTTTAAAAAGTTAAAATGCTTGCTTTAGGACCTAACTTGCAATATTAGAAGAAAGAAAAAAAAAGTTACTCTCAGTAATGTGATTATAGAAATATCTTTTCTTAGATCATTTTTATGTGTAAATAAAAAAGGCTGAAATTCATACTACTCAAGTTAGTTATTATGCTGAGGATATTCACACTATATATACTTTTCACCTTTTTTTTTTTTTTTTTTGCTTTATTTCTCCATATTTTTTTCATCATTTTTAGTAACTTGGTTTACGCCAGCTGAGGATAAGTCTGCAGTAACTAACTTTGAATTTCTTCTCTGCATAAAATACAGCCCCTTGCTTCCCTTGAAATGAAGAGATCTTTGTCTTGCCTTCAAATTTGAGGCCCTGGCACTCTTAGTCTAATTTATTTCATATATGCAACATGGCTTTCTACTCAGAATAAAATTATTATTTTTCCCTTTCTTAAACTTCTGGGCTTCTGAGGCCATTTTAGTTCAAATTACTTTAGAGACGGAGAATCCAGTGGGGTAAAGAGGTTCAGATTACATGTTTTTGTCTTGTGAAACTTAAGACCTTTTCAGCTTGTAGTAGTTCCCCAATCCCTTTTAAACAAGGAATGTTAAATATTTCTCATTTGGAGAAAAAAAGAACCAAACCAAAACCAGAAAATAAAATGACTTTTACCACACACACAGCCACTTAGCTCCTGTGAAAGTCAACTGATGCAAGAACTGTCTTGTTAATGTTCCTCATCTGGTATTTTATGTCTCAGGGCTAGAACTTTGAGTCCATAATCTGCAAAATGTCCATTTAAAGTTTTTTGCCTGTTTCCATTGTTGTCCCATGAAAAATAATTTTATTTTTAAAGTACACTTCTGGTAGCATTGCAGAAAAGTCAGTTGTCCAAATTTGGGTTTGTGGGGATACTCATCTACTGCTCCACTGAGCAGTCCAGTTTTTCCAGAACCCATCTGATGCCCTTTGCCCCTCAGCGAATAGGGGATTTAAACTTGTCAGGAAGTCAGGAAGTCAGGAAGTCAAGAAGTCCTGTGGGGAAGAAAATGGGATCTGCTTAAACCAGTTATGAAATTCAAGAAAAAGGCCAAGTCTTAGTCCAGCAGTTCCCAACTAGGAAAGTCAGTTTCAGGTGGAATTGTAGCCAGGTGGCCAAACATTTGCTGAGGAGAGACTGTGAGTCTCAACGTGTGACTGGAACCAAGTTTATCAAGAGAGGAGTTCTGTTTTGAAGCTAAGTCAGTTCAATTTCCCTATCACAAAGAGTGGAGAGGAACAAGAATAGGAAAGCTGGCAATCAGAATCCATGCTTAAATAGATCAATGCTGTACAAATGTACATCTCTCAAAGGAAAAACTGTGAGATACCCAACTCAGAAAAATGTGATATTTGGGAAACCCTTAAGTATTCAAGTCTCTGTTCTGCCTGGCTAGAAGCAAGAATACAACATTCTTCATTAATATCTTGGCTCCTTGTGCAGATGGGCACTTGAGTGCCCAACATCATCTATATCTAATGAAGTGTACTCAGAATATTTTCTGTAGTTGGGGTTGTCTAGCAAGTCAGGGAAAAGGGATCATGAGTGTCCTGCTATGACAAGTTCAGAGTATGGCTTATGCTAGATCTTTGATTAACCTGTTAAGTGTGAAACTCCACCATAAAGTGTTGTTATACATAATGGTCAAGAGAAATGGCAGGTTAATGAACGCTACTTACATGATCATCACAGATCCTCAGATTGTGAGGAGGTGGTAAGTAGCACCCTTTTGTTAGCAACTTTCTTAGTACTAAGACACAGAGAACTATCTGGACATTGTTCCTGCAAAAGAGAAGTGAAAGGAAATAGAAATTAAGAGCCTAGATACAGAATCAAAATAGAGACCATCTTGGAATTTCAAAAGTGTCTCCACTGAAGAAAAAGCAGCTTTAAGTAATCTGAACTTTTCCAGCTTAGAAGGCAGTTTCCTCACCATGGACTTTCTGAAGGAGCAAAAGATGGGATAAACTTCATGTCCTGTCTTTCCTGTTCCTTTGGTCTACATGGAAGAGTTGATTAATCTCACAACATTTTACTCCTTGTTGAGACAAATTATCCTGGTGCCTATAGCTTTATTGTCAACTTCACAAAGGCCACTGACTGAAACAGAAGCTTTCATCTACTGTTTTATCTCAGAGACAGTCTCCTAAAGATAAGATTTAAGCATGTTGTTTGAATTGCTTCTGCCATGGCTGACTATAGAGTTCTAGTGTTTGTTCTGTCTGCTTTATTTCACCATCAATAAATGTATTTAAATAAAAAAGGAGGAAGAGAAGGCAATTGCAATGCTAGTTTGTTTCAGGAATGAATGAACTTTAAAAATATTTTTATTCCCTTCTGCTTTTGTATCCTGCTTGTGGATCCTGTATGGCAAGAAGCATATGTTAAAGAGAGAAACACCTCTTTTTGTGTTAAAAATGGAGTTGCATCCATACCTACCTATTAATCAAAGAAATGCTTTTTTCCTATCTGTCATGAGACAAAGAAGGATTTATGATTTAAAACTCCATCTAATATAATGTGGCAATGCGTACAGCACTCTAGTTAGGGCTTTTACCAAAGAATGCATTCCTCGCATAATATTTCTCTTTGGTAATAGTTGTATGACTGGTCTGTACTTTCACATGACTATAGCTGTTCATCAGTGAATTTAGCATCAGATTTTTAACTTGTTTAATAAATATAACAATAACAAGAGTAAAAACCAATCTAAGTGAAGGTTTTTGAGTATAGAACTAATAGACATTTTTTGTGACACATATTTCTCTTGCTTTCGAGATAGAGAAATATTTTGGCTCTCCTTTAGAAAATGCAAGTGTGGACATAATCAACAAGTGTGACTTTTATGCCTTTGACAGACAATGTTTTGTTTGAGGTTGGAATTCAAATAATGTCTGTGGTATGTGCTAATATATCCTGATAAGTCCTGAATAGCAACTGAAAGGGTAAAGTAGTTGTTTAAGGATGAGGAATTTTAGAAAGAAAAAAAGTGTTTAATTCTTTTTTTTTCTCTGGCAGCGGAGGGAGCTTTCAAATGTTGCACAAATGAAAACATTGTCAAGTGCTTGGCTCAAAAAAAATCTCTAAAGTACTCCCTAAAACAACCTAAATATGAAATGATAATCCAAAACTGAAACTAGCTATGAAATTTCAGCATCTGACTCAAATTACATTCTGGGAAGGAAGCTATTTCAAATGAAAAAAGCCCAGCAAAGAAACAAATGGAAAAAAAACAAAACTGATAAACACTTATTCAAAATCACCTTGTAGAAGCAGTAATACACTTACTGATTTAGTGCATTTACATAATTTTGCAGAATACTCCCCAAAATGTTTGTGCATGCCATTAAAGTGTTTGCTCCAGATTCACAGTGGATCTATGGAGTTTTTGCATTGTGCATATCAAGTGATTTTTATATCAGATGATACTGATATCAGATGATACTGATATCAGATGATACTGCCAGGATACTCCTTCCCAGATAATACTTTTCAAAATGAACTAGTATTAGGTCACAGCGTATATCAATATATCTTACTCCACTGGATTAAGGAATGCTTGTTCTTATAGAACAGATTTTCAAAAGTGATCAGTCTGCACTTCTGCACCAGGTTTTCAAGGAGGATCTTGGCTACCTAGGCTCTGAAGTGAGTGGTTAGAACTTCACAAGGATCCTGTTGTACTGTAAGGTTTTTCATAATTTGGTTCAAAATATTACAGTGGGAATACTTGAGATCTCTTTAAAACTCTGGTCTTGTTTAAAAAAGTTGAGCTGTTTTGAAAATCTGGTCCTGTTTTTGCATGACTTAATTAATGAAATCTATAGGCTTAACAACGGCATGCAGATACAACCACAAGCAATGTAAATATCTCTGCAAATTGCCACATAAAATCGCAGAGTCAGAGAATAATGGAATCACAGAATCACAGAATCATAGAACTGTTTGGGTTGGAAGGGACCTTAAAGAGCATTCCTGCATGGGCAGGGACACCTTCCCCTATACCGGGTTGCTCAAAGCCCTGTCCAGCCTGGCCTTGAACACTTGTGGGGCAGCCACAACTTCTCTGGGCAACCTCTTCCAAAGTCTCACCATGTTCACAATAAAGAACCTCTTCCTTGTATCTAAGCTAAATCTAATCTAAATCTACCGTCTTCCAGTTTAAAGCCATTACCCCTTGTCCTTTAGGCACTGGAAGGCTTCTGTAAGATCTCCCCGGAGCCTCCTATTCTCCAGGCTGAACAAGCCCAACTCTCTCAGCCTGTGTTCATAGGAAGAGGTGTTCCAGCCCTCTGATCATTTTTGTGGCCCTCCTCTGGACTCACTCCAACAGATTAATGTTCTTCTTATGTTGGTGGTCCCAGAGTAGAACACAGTGCTCCAGGTGGGGTCTCACGAGAGCAGAGTAGAGGGGGAGGATCACCTCCTTCGACCTGATGGTCATGCTCCTTTTGATGCAGCCCAGCATACGGTCAGCTTTCTGGGCTGCAAGCACACACTGCCGGCTCACGTTGAGCATCTTGTCAACCAACACACCAAGTCCTTCTCACCCCAATCCATTCTCTGCCCAGCCTGTATTGATACCAACCCAGATGCAGGTCATGTTGAACTTCATGAGGTTCACACATCTGAGTAGTTCCTTGGAATGGATCATATCTGTAATTTCAAAATGTTTGAATAGTAAATCAGAAGGATTACTCTTACAGATGAACTATGTAAAAGATGAAATGCTCTGCTGCATGGCAAATGTGCTGGATGAAACAAGGAGTTCTAATGCATGGCACTCACTATAAAAACTTATCAGCTTGTGGCCTAAGAGATTCTGAATATTTGTAAAGCATGTAACTAAATTGTTTTTAAAAGTCCATTTTATCTAAAAATATGAGTCATAACTTAAGCTTATAGTTCTTTATCTATATATATATCAGTATCTCACTCAATATGTGTGTTTTGTTGTTGAGAGTTGTGCTCAACACACAAAATCTTGTCAAAGGAGCTTAATTTGTCTACAGTAGGTTGAACTAGCTTCTTCGTCCTTCTGTGATTTATAGAACATAATTTTTGATTGTTTTGCCAAATTTCCAGCCACAGTTGTACGCCAGTGCATCAAACCACTGAAAATACAGATGTTTGCCTATTCCTTGGTGTGCAAACTTGCAAGAATATATGACATGACACCTATAAATCTACTATCAGCTTGATTAGGTTTTGCAAACATTGATTGAGAAAGAAAGGCTTGCATCTTACTTGCTAAATATAGAGAGACAAATGCCTTTACCTTATGCATTGTGAGCAATTAATGAAATTCATGTATTCTTTCCATCATTTTTAAAAAGGCGTCCTCTTCTAATAAAAAGCTTAGCAATTACTGGCCAGATTCCCCAGATCATCAGAACTGCATGGTCACTTTCAAGCTATTTGCAAAGCATGGGTGCTGAATTGTATCCTCCTGTTAGCTGTCACTATAATCCTGCTGCAATCAGTTCAATTCCAAAACACAGTAAAGTGAAATGTGGCTGTATGTTTAGAGCAAGGCTTTCCAAATTAGAAGCCCAAGTTTCAAAAAACCCAAATCAAACCAACAAAAAGGTTAAAGTGTCTAATAGTATGTGTAAGCATTGTCTGGATCTTACATGGTGCAAAGTCTATTTACTTCTGCTAATAGATGCATCTAGAGTTGTCTTAGGTTTACATTACTGAATTTGGCAACACAGTTTGTTGTCCTGACTTTCATGGAGAGTGACCTCAATGCACTTATTTGAAGATCAGTTTCCTGACTTTGGTAGATAGATAATGGAAATAGGTTTCAATATGGTCTTCTTTTTTGGGCAAAGACCCCTCTGAAACCAGTGAGAAACTATCAGATAGAAGTATGCTCACTGCCTATCTGACAGTCAGGTTGTAATTAGTATTTGCAGAACACTTAGACATCAGTGGATCAAAGTAGTTCAAAGTATTATTGTTTGTTCTTAAGGTATGAACATGTTTGCATATCTCTTTAATCTGCTCAAGGTTATAATAAAATCATGATGGGCTGGGACTGTAGGCAAAATAAAACTCCCTTTGGTAGAACATATAGCATGGACTAGTCGTGCCTTTGTATAGTGCCTTCACTTCTGCTTGAACAGGTATCATAATAAAAATGAAAATGCAGACCCTTGTCTAGTGGGCACAAAATTTCTCTCATGTTTATTCTTAATGATAAGGTGGACAATTTAGAAAAGTGGAAGGAAAAATCCTTGCTGTTGCCTTAGGTTACTGCTGCAGACACACTCAAACTGCTGGGGAAAAATAGCTAGGGTGCAGAAGTTCTTGCTTTGAGGGAAAGTGCAATTTTACGCCGCAGCAGAGAAGAACACAGTAACACTAAGCACATGGAACACAAGAAGACACAAAGAACCTGATTAACTGTGGTTTTAACAGTCGAATTATGTTCAGCTTGGCTGCATTTCCAGCAAAATACTTCAGTGGTTTCTGGCTAAAGAGGTATTATAAATCAGTCCTATGCTGGATGGGCTAATACAGGTACTGTGATTTCACTTAATGTAGCAACTTGTTATTGAAATTGGAGATCATGATCTATATGCCAAAGCCCAAAAAAATCTTGGAAAATCATTTACTTCATAATTTCTTTTCAAGAATCACGTATGGCTTTGTTTTGACACTGTAGAAAAAGTAGACCAAATTATGGAAGAAGCTATATAAAATCATTAAGTTTTAACATTTCATTACCTCTATTACTTTTCAGGTAAGCAGACACTGCTAAACCTGATGGACTGAGGTAAATAATTCATGCACATGTTCTTATAAGTATTCCAAATTTTTTTCTTTTTTGTAAAATAATGCTCATCTAAAACCCTAAATAAATAAGCAATAAACCAGGCATGCCATGTGCTATCGCAAGTAATAATTCTACCAGCATTTGTGATGTTTTTCCTTCTGCAGATCTACAGTTTTTGTGGATATGGATTTCAGAAAACAGTGCTTCATCTCCATTTTGACTCAGTGTTTGGTTTTCTTCCTTTTTGTTCTCAGGTGGTTGGCATTTTTTTATTCTCTAGTACTGATTTCTTGGCACCAGTTTGGTCAAAAGTCTTTTAGGACCATCTAACTGGCTGTCTGGGCAGACTTATTCTAGGTCTCCTTGGGATGAGATTTCTGATCTTTAGTTCCAGCTACTGAAAATGTTCCGCCTTTTGCTCCCTGTGACACATGCCCACAATGCTGTTAAATGTCACATGGCCCACTGGGTTCCAGGAGCATGAGGCTGTTTTTCCAATATCTTGGCTTTGCTTCCCCTAGAAGTTACACTAACAATAACTACACTTTAAATTAGATCAGGCAGTTAGGGGGGGAGGGTTGCAGAGTCCCAGCTTAGTGGTTTCCTTTTGGCTTCCCATGTTCAAGAGAAGCACAATCTCTTCTATTTTTGGTGAATTTTTTGTTAGGAAACAATTTTGCGTAGCCTTCATCTTCTTGGAGCTCCATCTTGAAAGGTGAACTGATGGATCCTTTCTTGCACTTGAAACCAAGATCAAGACTGGCCTTACTTGATCTAATGCATGTATTTGTACATTTAAAAATAACTTTTCCAGTTTTCTACATACGAAAATAACATTTTCCAAGAATAAATATTTTAAAAATCACCTTGTTGGCAAATTTTCTACTTTTCTACTCCCCAAATCTGTAGATTTCCCCCCCTAGCTGACTGATAGAGATTGATCCTTATCTTACGATCAGCTCTTTCAAATTGTTAAAATTGTAATGGAAATGAAAACTGTTACTGGGTCCCAGGTGGAAAAGGTGAGGCAAGGGAACACTGCACTCAGTCTCTCATTATGAACATTTGTACAGGTCCATTCACAGTCAGGCTTTAATCTATAGTATCTAGACTGTGATAGCAGTAGCTATTTTATAGATCCTTATTCCATTATAAATCTCACTGAAATTAATTGGAAGCACTAAAAACACAGGGGACCATATAAAAGACCTTGAAAATGATCAAGACCTTATGCATCACTTTTCTGACTCTCTGTTCCAGTACTGTAGTTCTTGGACTGCATTTAGCATTCCTGTGCGATGAGGTCACTTTAATTACCTACCTTTTTCAGACTTAAAATAAATGAGGTTACTACTCAAGTGACATACATCCTAATTCTGGGGACCATCCAGTCAGTGTTTTAATTCAGGAAAACAAGGATGGAAAGAGACAATATAATTTGCTTCTGTTGTTTGGGGTTTTTTTTCTTTTCTTTTTTTTTTTTTTCTTTATAAAACAGTAATTTTCTGTCGTTAGCCTAGGAAGGTTTCTTTTGAAGGAAGAGACAATTGATTCTTCCATTCTATCATCAACAGGCAAAATCCCAAAAGTCCCTTTTAAAGCTTGGGACAACTATCTATGGCCCACAAAAGGATAAAATTCAATTTGCTGATGTACATCCTTTGTTTCACTCATCTTTACTCATTACACAGGTGGAACAGCACAACCATCAAAGGCTTTTTACTATCCCCAGTAAAACAAGAGGCATGCTATAAACATTACATATAGCTGAATTAACCGGGCAGAAACAGCAATAACTTCACTGAATTCACTAGTACTATGTCTACTTCACCACTGACGGAAATTCCTCAGCATAAATCAAAATACAAAGTAAGATCTCTAAGTACCTAAACTTCTCTTCCTTGTCCATGTGCATTACTATTTTATCATTATGAAATGTTTTTACATTTCTTTGCAGAAATTACTGACTCCATATTTTGTTGTAATTTACTTTAGTTATGTGAAATTAGCTCTGGAGGAAGGTGCCATATTCACAGCTGTGGAAGTCCAGTTTACTGCCTCAGAACAGATGCTGCAAAGCAAAATTAGTAATGTTGACTTCCTGAATGCTTTAGACCTGGTGTGAAAGTATGTAAGGGGAAAACAAATACACTAGCAGTAAAGTTCAGTTAATGCTAGTGTGCCATTTTTTTGACCAAAAAATCCCAGTTCTGCCTGAGAAGATGGTCCACCTTGTAGTTATTTTATGTCATTCAATGGCATTTTGTTGTGAACTACACCAGGAGTTCATTGTCCTATCTTCTGGACTTCAGTACCAGCCTCTGAGACAGCCTGACTTCAAATCCTTTACAAAGGCAAGATAATTTTATAACTTTTTGCTAATTCTGTTTTCTTCATAGATCCTGTCTAACTAATAGAAATACCATTTTAAAATGAAAAAGGAATGAATTCATTATAATCTGGCACTTTAAATAATTTTTGAGAATGGGTGTTAGCTGGGTAATACATATTTTATGGAAAGCAGAAAAACTGTAGGCCATCCTGGCTGGGAACTAGTTGTTACTCCTGATAAAATGAAATATATTCTCTTGTAAATAACTAAGTTTATCGTAACATCCTTACACACCTGCAAGGTCTTTTACTATCTTCCTGAATCTCTCCCAGTAGGCCACTGAAACAATCTGTGACCCCTGAGGGCATTACCAGCCCTGACTGTTCCTGCCTAACCTCTCCTGGGACCTCCCCCCGCCTGGCCTGTGTCCCAGGATCTAACCTCAGCCTAGCCTCAGACAATCAATCCCTGACCCACTAAGTGGACCTGGGTCCTCGCCATAGTCATGGTCCTAGTCCTCTTCCCTGCTGTCCTGATAATGGATTAGATTTGCTGAGTGGACTTGGGACCTCCCTGTAGCCAGCTTTGTCTCCAGCTGTGTTTCCAGTCCTCTCCTGGATGGACCTTGAACCTGTGTTCCAGCCATAACTCCATTTCTGTTCTCCGAAAACTAGAGACTGTGGTTGGAAACATTCCTTTGATATTTTAATCAGCTTTGGATGTACCTGCTGGAAACACTATCAGATATGACATAATGAAATACAGTCAATTTGGAAATTTGGCTTTCTGACAGCAGAGCATGCAGTTGACTGTATTGTCTAATGCAAAGGTGCTGTGTCACCATCTGAGTCATCTTACTAAAATAATTCAGAAGAACAATATTCCACAGTGAACCCAATTTATATTATTACATTGTAAGTGAAGGACAAAAATAGAGAAGGAAAAATATCTTCTGTGATTCTATTATTGCTAGGGGATTTAAGAACTGCTATTTGTATCAGCAAGGCTATGCTGTATAGTTCAACAATTACATTACTACCCTAAATGAAGAATTCCTTTTCACATGCTGTGTTGTGTCAAAAGCAACATCATCTGTAATCACTGGTATTAGGCATGTCATCCGAGAAAGGCCAATAATCAAGCTGAACAGTAAGAAAAAAGAACTGATTTGCTCTACTTCAGATTATGATCACACAATTACAGACTGCATCAGATGGATTTTCATTTGAGATGGTATAAAAAGGAATGTCTTCTATGTTGCAAAATTTAGACCTTACCAAGATGGCTCAATATCACTATCAGACTATGAACAAGTAGATCAGGATATTTCTTCTGCTGAAACATGTTTTTATACCAAACAGTGAAGAGTATGTAATCTAGGACAATGTATTCAATTTGAAACCAAGAACTAAACTTTTCTTTGCATTCAACAGCAGACATATCCCATGTTAGATTTTCCCTAATGGTAGAAGGGACAAAACCAAATAAAATGTCCTCAGAGCAGAAAAAATCCATCCATACAATTTCTGAGAGTCATAAATCCAGAAACTCCTAATAAATAATAATAAAACTCCTAAGTTTTTTACGTTTTCTTATGCCTATCTCTATAATGACTTACATTTCTAGGTTTTTAAAAATGGAACTGCTTATGGATAAAGCACCAAATAAATTAGTAAAAAATAGATTTTTTTTTTCACCTGCCTGTCAAGTTAAGCACAGTCTGTGAGGCTTAATTTAAGAGTACATAAATTTTGACAAAAATAACTTACACTTTCTTATTCTTCCCCATAGGAATTTTTACCAATTGAATTTATGTAAGATTTTGAAATGAGAAGAGAGAAAAAAACTAACAAAACTTCCAGCTAGCAGGATGTTGAGGTTTTGAAGTTCTATTTTTATTTTTAATTGAATTTTAATTGATTGGTGGAAATGCAGTAGAAAAGAGAAGTCCACTCAATAGTACAAGTACAGGACCACATCGGCAAGGAAAATACATCAAAGTATGATTTTTGCCAATGCATATCTGCAGTGACCTGTGGTATGCTCAACATGTAATTCATTCTCTGGTTTCATTACCAAGGCTGTCAACAATGGGTGTAATAGGGACTCATTGTAATGGTGAGTCCAGCTGTCTGGATGCCTATACATTACAAAAGGAATGATGTGCTTAATGACATTTAGTTGCTAGTCCAAATAATTTGTACCACTCAGAGCTCTAATTTTTATCTGCCTACCACTTTTGGGTGAGAAGAGCCCATTGAAACCATTTTCTCTTTCTCTAGCATACTATGCCAAAAACTTCAGCAAATAATTTCTCTCTCGTATAATTTTTGGATGAGAACACATCACCTGGAAAGACATCCCATTTTGATCTTAAAGTGACAAACAATCATTTGTGTCCATTAGGAAGGTTTTAATGTCATTAATAGAAGTATCTTTTATTTTATTTTAAGATAGCCTTACAGAAAAAATAGTCTGAAGACCTGATTCAAGGGACTAAATAGTTCAGCTTCTTTGCCCCACCCCCCTCTTGTCTAAGATGGTAAGATCAAGATGGAGCCTCTGGATCAGACTGCAGCTCCAGAATAATGATCTCCTACTGGTACACAAATATGCAAAGGCTGAACTGAACATATTTGAAAGCAAGAGATACTGATGCTCAGATGTTTCAGTTTAAGGATTTTTCTTTTCTGCTGTGTAACTTTAAAGGTGATTTTGCATGATGAAAGCTAGTGCAGAAGACAGGACAGTGTCTTTACACAATACTAACTGTCCTAGGGGTCTCTTTGGGCAAGAAAAAGTGAATGGGTATTTTGATTCTGATTTTCACCATGCTACTCCATTACTATCAGATACAATTACTGTAAGTTTCATTAGTAGAAAGGGGAAATCAGAGATCAGGACAACACAGATGCTCTAAACAACTGTAACAAAGGTACTTTGTGCATAATAAAGTGGACAGTGTGTTTGATTACTAGTGGCCATTACTGTGAAGTGATTACTAGGGGCCACCTAAGTGATGTAACAGAAAATCCTTATAACAGAGACTAACACAAAAAGAGAAGGTGTCTTATTCAAACAAGTTCTATTCAAGGAAGTCACTGAGGGATGATATAAAACAAATGAGTAGACACGGTGGGCAGGGGGAAAGGAAGTGATGAATAAACATTTTTAATTTGAAGACCCAAAGTTGCAGCCAGCTAAGTGGTTTAGAAGTAGTTGTGCCATCACAATTTGAATATATATATGTAACTTCTTTTCCTCTCTTCTGCAAGTAGCCAAAGCCCATATGTCATAATTGTATTCATTAAAATTCTTCGTGTTTTATAACTGGGAATTGTATTACCTGCTTGCACTTATCAAAAATGTGACACAATGTAGTTTCTGCTCTGTGACTGAATGCATATACAAATTTTGCTTGAAAAAAACTTACAGGTATTGCTTGCTACAAACAATAAAAGATATGCCATTCCATTAAGTTCTTCTGGAAAGAAAACTTCAAAAACGTACTTATCACAGAAAGCAAGCACAAGACCTACACAGCTACAATAAACAGACATTTCAATGTCTGACTTTATTATGTTTCATTGCTCATCCAAATCTAATTATACATTTTAGTCTTTTGTGGATCAATAGACTTCTAGAACAAGATGAATACATGTGTAAATAAGTGTACTGTTGAGAGATATATTCACCTTTCAATACAAATGATGGGTCTAGTTTTCAAGGAGGTGTAGAACTGGGCCTAGAGCTTTCAGTTTTGCTGTCTTAAACTACATATAGAGCTGCAGCTAAATATAAATAAATGCACAGATTTGTAGTGGTATGCAATTGCAGAGAGCATTCGGGCTTGTGTCACACAAGGTAATGCTGAAGGTGGGGAGGGCAGTGGGAACTGCCCTAGGGCTGACTCCACAGGAAGTCCAACTTTTCTGCCAAGAGCCTATTCTTTCCGTGAGCCTCATTACTTTAGGAATAACATGGATAAAAGCAGGTAGAGTTCATTTGGATCTGAGCTAATACACTTGTGAGTTGAATCAAACTGCCTGGGAACTGTGTTGTCTCGGGAAAGTCCCCTTCAAGATCCTTTGCCTCAAAAAATGTTGTTTGGAAGTGAGTGGTCCTAGAAGACTGCTAACATGCTGGGAAAAAATCTTCTATTCATTTTGGTACTGTCCTGGTTTTGGCTGGGATAGAGTTATTTTTCTTCCTAGTAGCTGCTGCAGTGCTGTGTTTTGGCTTTAGTCTGAGAATAATGCTGATAACACACCAATGTTTTAGTTGTTGCTCAGTAGCACTTGCCCTGATCAAGGACTTTTCAGTCTCATGCTCTGCCAGTGAGGAGGGACACGAGAAGCTGGGAAGGAGCAGAGACAGGACACCTGACCCAAACTAGCCAAAGGGGTATTCCGTACCACAGCACGTCATGTCCAGTATGTAAAGTGGGGGGAGTTACCTGGAAGGGACCAATCACAGCTTGTGTTGGGCTGGGTATCGGTTGGCAGGTGATGAACAATACAATTGTTCATTGTGTTTATTGTTTGTTTTTCCTGTTCCCTTTTGGTTTTATATTTTCTTCCCTTGTTATCTCCCTTATCATTATTATTATTAATAGTAGTAATATTACACTGTACTTTAGCTATTAAACTGTTCTTATCTCAACCCATGGGGTTTACATTCTTTTGATTCTCCTCTCCATCCCACCTGAGGAGGTGAGTAAAGGGAGGGGTGAGTGAGCGGCTGCGTGGTGCTGAGTGCCGGCTGGGTTTAAACTGCAACAAGTACCTTGCTTCAGACCTAACAAAGCTTGGAGGTCACTATGGGCATACAAAATTTTTCAGAACTGGGGCAGGATTTAAGCCCAAAGTTGTAATGATGAGTCAATGTGTTTTTAATATGTGAAGTTTACCTTTTTATTTTTTATTCCATCTAGCTTCTTTTTGACATATAACCTTATCTGTTCTTCCATTAGTTTGAAGAAGACGCCATAAGCAGGCAATGCTTGTCCATCCAACAGGCTGCTGGGAGTGTTCTAATCAATATGTATACTGAGATACATGGTTATTTGCAAGCAAGTCCTCTCTGTATGCCCAGGCTGCTATGAAACCTTACAGAAAATTAAACAGAAACTGGGCTCTGAGCCCAGGGAAACCAAACAAATGCTGCCAAAAACCAATATACTGAAACATTATATGTCTGACATTATACCAAGTAGTCTCATTAGCTTTGTGCTTTCAAAAAATCCTTTCTTAGAAATGTCGCTCTTTAAAGTCTCCTCAGACAGATTCTGATTGTAAGAAAGCATATCAGCCTCTAATGTAAGTCGTCTTGTGCTATTCCACGGCTCAGGCCTGTAAAACCAGCACATTATACTTACTTATCTTTTGTTTATGAAATATACCCAAGATTATGTCTCTGTCCTTGAGAATGACTTAGTTTAAATGCCCATGTTGAAGTCCCTCAGAAGAAAATGAACAACAGGCACTTCACATAGTTCAGCCTCTTCTCCCAAAGGGAGGATCCAAAACATGTGTAATCTTTTCTTGAGGTGCAAGTGATTTCCTAGTTCAATAGTGGGTAAGGCCAGCTGCAGACACTGCCGCAGTTGTACAGGAGAGATCACACTATGAGTTTTATTCAATAAATAATAATGCTTCTTTTGCATAGTTTCTTTGAGGCCATGTAATGCTTACATTGCTGAATGTTAGAGCCATAGGGAAAGGACTTTCCCCTGCGATAAAAAGCTGGTGGTACACACTTCAGTATGGATTTTGATATTTGTATATGACTTTATCTGCAAGCTACTGAGAAATCTTGCAGGAAGCAGATATTTTCAGGTGCATTTGAATATACAGAAATCTGGCATAGTCTGTCATAGTGTGAAATCAGAATAAATGGAAACAGTGAGTTATAGTGTGGCAATGGGGGTTGCTGAACACAGAACAATACTATTTGGACAGTGTTGGTGGTAGGTAAGTTTGGTTTTACAAGAAGAAAATGTAATTTTGTTTGTGACAACGTTTAATTCTTGCTTCATCTCATCTGTACATCGTGCAGGATTTCAAAATTTCCACAGAGCCGCAGCACAGCAGCAAACATATAAACCTGAAATTTCTTAGTCTAGTCTCAGCAGAGCATTTCACACTGTTTTAGTTTTAAGTTGTCCTTTCTTTTTGTTTGATAACAACACTTGCAAGACTCTCACTTATAAAATAGAGTGAACTGTGGATCAGTTGATTAGAGGTTTATTAGCATCTCAGGATAATACTAGCTGGAACAAGATAGAAAACCCCAACATTCAAACATGATATTAAAACCTGATAGGATAGATGCACAGTGCCAAATGAATATAGCACAGCATAAACCTAATTCCCCTAGTGTCTTGCACCTTGTTGATTAATATATGAATGTTAAGTGAATACAAACTACCGTAAAATGCTGCTTATCAGAATATGATAAAAGTGATACCAGTTTAAAGAACTGGACGAGCAGGCCCAGCTTAAAAAAATTGGTTTCAGGATCCTTTCAGCTTCTCGAACTAACGTTATACATAGGACAATAAGCATGTATTTAAGAGAGAATGGCCATACAGGTTGAAGAAAGAAAATTTAATGCATTAAAGCAAGAAGAGGAAACTTTTCTACTGCTAATGTACTCTACTTCAAAGTCTATTTTCACACTGGCAAATTGGTGCTTTTGTATAGTAGCTTTTATGAAAAGACTGGGAACATGACATCTGAATATGAATTCACGATCATTTCTGGTACCACTGTATGAAGTTTAGTGATTTAAACTAATCTTAGTGTAATTCTTTAGGATAAAAACAGCTTTAAAATGTTCACTTGAAAACTTTGGATGATCTATATCCAATTAAATCCATTGAACAATGCAAAAATTATCAGTGTCATATCTTGACATTTTAGACTCTTTGCTTCTTTTTTCCTCTGATTCTCCCTTAAAAAATAAAAGAATGCAGGATGTTTATTCAGTGAGAGACTTAAAAGAGTAGAATGCACTAAAAATGTGGGGTTTGCAGTGTCATCTACACCAAATCATGAAGCCACATGTTTAATAGTTTCTAAACTTATGCCTTTGCTGTGCTTCATTCACCTTCATATGCCTTTTCTTCATTACAAATCAATGCTTTTTTTGTTTGTTTGTTTGTTTGTTTTCTTTTAAAACTAGGAATATGAGTTAATAGTTTACTTAATATCTTAAGAAAAATGTAAAAAAATTCAGTACAATGAATTAGTAAGGAGGTCTGCTGACTTTTCGTGAATACACAGGGACCTCAGTCATGCAGTATGACATGCACAAGCAAAACCAGCCCCTGTTATGAAGAGCTTACAATCACAGCCAATAGCAGGCAGATACTACAAACAGGTGAAAAAAGACCTTGTGGAAGAAGTTGTCAAATCATCTTGGCTAACACAAGTGCAGCCCTGATTACCTGGAAACAGTGAAACAAAAGCAGCAGTTCTCATTTGTCAGGTTGTTTCCGTGTAAAGGTGTGAGTTGGGCTTTTTAGGAGCATATCCACTCTTCTCTGGTTAAGCTGTCTGTAGGACTCATATGCTCTTTCTGACTTGCCCACTGAAAAACTGCTTCTAGCAGTCCGTCCCCGCTCCTCCTAGAATCCCCTCACCTCCAGACTGAGCTGCAGCCCTCAGGGTGTCCAACAGCCTCACCAAATTCAGGCCTGGCTCCAGAGACTCACTTTGGCCCTTGCTGTGCCCATGTGTTCCTCCTTTCCTCCTGGGGAGCAGGATGAGACTGCAGGGCCATGTTGCCTGCACAAAAGTGCTTTTCTGCAAGTCAGTTGCTTCAGCAGAATAATCTTGCATTATCTAATTGCAATCAAGTAATCAGTCAGTATTCTGGGTTTCCAAACCTGTTTTATGTTTTGGTGAGCAGAGAAAATGCTTTAGGATGAGCTGCAAAGTCCTTCTGCCAAGCTAGTAGAGGTTATCTGAGGACATCCATCAGATACTTTCACAGCTTTTAACCATGGCTGGATTAGTTTATGAGACAATTGTTTGCTTATTTGGGACACTCAAGTCTCACTTTCAGCACCTTGGGCACAATGCAGCCAGGCATATTAAGAGAGCGAATTGTGGTCCCAGACTCCAATGACTCCAGAATTGTTGAACTGATAACCCCCACAAAAGCTGTGTTTTGATTGAATTTGTTTTGTTACTGGCCAACCACTTCCAGGTATCTCATGTTTAGCACTTGTTGTTTCTGCTGGTTGCTCAGATACTGGTGTGGTGATGTCTTTCTTTTCTAGTTGATAGTCACCATTTGTGACTAACGTGCTCAGAAAAGGATTCACTAGTAAATTTGTTTCATTGTGCTGGCTCAAGTCACAAGCAGCCTTCTCAAAAACGTGAACAGTCATTTTCTTTATTTTACAGGTAGACACTCTGGTGTGTCTTTGTGAAACTACTTTTTGCAGGGATTCTTTGGCAGCAGAGGTAAAATCCCTCCCATCAATTTTCCCTTGCAAATCTGTGTTTCTGCCTATTGGATTATATTGCATAGTCTAACAGATTCGATTTCCCAAACCCTTGTGGAAGTGTTGCAGTTTTTCTTGCAGAGCATGAATCGGGTTTTCTCTGTCTTAATGTATTTAATTAATTTCCTGTCAGTTTTGCAGCATTTTCTACAGTGATATAAAAGTGAATGTGGATAAGTAGAACATTGTGGAGTCCCCAGAAGCAGGAGGGATCTCTCCTCATTTTTTTATCCTAATGGCAACAGACTTCAACCGAAGAAGTAAGAGTAAACTGCAGTTCTGAAGTAGCCCGGTCATCTCTGGCCCAGTTTGATGTTCTACCCATGCTTCCTCCATCTTCACCTCTGAACAAACATTTCTCCCTCTAAATAAGTGTACGCACACGTTTTCTTCTTTTTTTTTTTTTTTTCTCTTTTAGCCCATTCCGAGGACACATACTCTCTGTGAGCTGATAAGATCCCTTTTTCTTTTTGAACAGTTGTAGTTGGGGCCACCTTTCAGCCAAATCCCTCAGGCACTTCTGGCAGTAACCTGAGTTGCATGGTCTCACTGCCTCTGGCCAATACAATTCATTCAGTCTGTACACCTCCTCAGCACTCTCGATAGGGTTCTGTCTGTGAAGAGGCATAATTCAGTCACAAGTCTGTCACTCTGCTTTGTAACATTTGCCTAGATTGAATTAGCGTCTCTGCAGGTGGTCTGTTTCCAGCTACACTATAATGAAATGGAAAGGGGCTGAAAGCAACTGAGCACACTAATCATTTCACAGAGGAACCAGCTAGGCCAAAGAACTCTCTCTAAAACTCCCAGCTCACTCAAAAACTCCCAGTCACAAAAGCATTATTTTTCTATGTTAAAATCTTTTACCCTACTGTTTGATGAATTAGTGGTAGCAACCTGTGTGTGTTCAGACCAGTTTTTCTACCCAGTCTCTTCTTGGAGTGCATAAGTAATGAATAACTGAATTGTCACTAAAAAAAGAAAATGAGGGGACACATCCCTACCCCATACTGTAGGTTTTTGTTTGGTTGTTTTTTTCCATCAGCTTGTACCAGTCTCATTAAGCTATTGTAAACACCTGGCTTTATGTTAGTCTAAGGATGGCTTGCTACCACTCAGCAGAAGTAAAAAAATAATAAAATTATTATATAGCCCTTTCAACACATTATTTGAAGCAGCTTAAGGTGAATTTAAACTTCATAATGTTACTTTTTAAGTTAAAAGATACATTATGGCAGAAAAATAAACTCCTTAACCAAAATTCTACCTGAAATGTGAAATCTTAAACATAAAGAATATAGCTTGGCTTTGCACGAAAGTGCACCAGTGGCCTCATTATGAATATTTACTTAATTCAAGATGTAGCCATTTGGCAGAGGGAGATGCCAAATTTCACCTCCAAGGTTCTCTCTCAGGGATGTAACACGTGTTTGATCAGTAATCATTTTGAGGCTGTCAGTTTTGTGCTGCCTGGGTGTCATCTCTGTCTTCAATTTTATTTTATTTTATTTTATTTTATTTTATTTTATTTTATTTTATTTTATTTTATTTTATTCTTTTCCTTTCTTTTCTCTTTTCTTTCTTTTCTTTTCTTTTCTTTTCTTTTCTTTTCTTTTCTTTTCTTTTCTTTTCTCTTTTCTTTTCTTTTTTTTTCTTTTCTTTTTTCTTTTTCCTTTTTATTTTTTCCTGCTCAAGCTCCCAATAACATTGTCTTTAAAACTTTGTTCCAGTAGCCTTTTTTTTTTTTTCATGTTTCTTGCCTGCACCTCTCAGGCTTCCAGAGCACTGACAGAGAAACTAGCAGCTGAATGACAAATGACATCCAGGGCAGTGTACATGTTTAAAGAGAGAGAGTGAGGAAGTATGATAATGCTTGATACAAAGGGATTTTTCCTTTCATAGAACAGTAGAACACAATGCACAAATATTCCTATTAGAAACATGGGCTTCAAAGAGTTATTTTAATGCTAACAAAAATGCTTGTATAACTAAAACCTTACTTTTTCTTTTTTTTTCTTTTTTTTGCAGTAGGAACAATTTGCTCTAAAACACAAAACTGCTTTCGAGCATGCCAGTTTCTTTGTGCTGAAGCTTTAAAGGATGAGCTGTACTAGTGACTGCTTTCATGCTAATGCTTGCTACAAGGAAGGCCTTAATTTTGTGATTCATAAATATCATTAAACTCTAATTTACAAACATGATCCTTTCAAGATATGAAGTACCCAATCAGGCCAAAGCAATTAGAATTTCTACGTTTTTGTGGTTTTAGTATAAATTCATTATGTCTGTCTGCACATTCTCAATCTTACCGTTGCCATTAGACTGTATTAATGAGAACACGACACTGAGCCAATCTTAGCAACAGCAGCTGTACCAACAAAATGCTCTCCTGAGGAATATTGATTTCCCTTCTTGGATGTACTTAAACAAAGGCTGGTATTGCAGACATCTTAACCTGCGTGTGCTTTAGTCTTCTGAACATTATTACATCATTGCCTTTTATTTATGAGAGAGAATTATTCTGCAATTTGACAGAGGTGTGGTATGAGATGCATAACCTTAATAGTTTACTTGATAGTAGCTAACACATGCAGATAAGCAGGATAAACCATTTTTCAAATATATGTTTTTCTAAAGAGGCTATTTCAATAATTACATTTTTGGCATTAAAAAATAAAACAAAATATGAAGCAATGGTGAGGAGGAAAGGAGAGCACAGAATATAGATTACTGAACTCCTGGTAATGGAGATTGGTCTTTTGCTCATTAAAAATGTGTGGCATTTCAGTAAAAGCTTCAGACAGGAGACCAAAATGGCTGCTTGGGATTCTTGGTGCTTGCTGCAGGAGGCACTCTCAATAGTGCCTATGTTTGAAGATTGCTGGAGAGCTGGGCAAATACAGCAGAACAAAAAATTATAACTCTTCTTGAAAATGATTCTATGAAAACGCAGTCCATGCACTTGTCTTGCTGGCATTTGTAACACTCCTTCCTCTGTGTACAGTATGAGCATGTACTGTTCTATTTGATAACAACTTCATGAGACTGAAAAGTACCCTGAGTGTCAATGGGGATTAAATATCTGCTTTTCAGAAGCCTGATGTGCTTCTGCACATGTATTGACAAGTAAGATCTGTAAGTGAATTATTCAGCAAATGAAAACCAGTTCTGGAGATGTTCTGAAGGGGGAATATCACCAGAGCAGGGACACTTAGGTATGCTCATTCTGATAACTATTAATTAGAATTTAAGAAAGAGTTGGTGCTTCTTGCTGAACCAAAAGAGGACCCAAGTTCAAATCCATAATTTAAATATGTAGCAAAGATGAGATTGAGAAGGGGCAGCCAAAGCAAACAGCTAGGGCCATAATCATGGACTATGTTTCACAGTTGCAGAAGGCAGATTCTTGTTGCATTTTATGTACTGAATTGCTGTTGTCCAAAGAAACAATGAGTTCTCTGGCAGCAGGTTAAATATATGGTCACTACTGCTAGAGGGAGGGCATGAAGAAAGCTGTGGCATCTGCCAAATGCAATGGTGGACAGGAAGGAGATGGAGAGGACAAAGTGCAGGACAAATGTTTTTGCCACTGGTTGAAGTTACATGCTCAGTACTTCAGCACAGATTCAAAGGGGCCACCCAAGTGATGGAAGACCATGATGAGGTTCAGGGTAGATGCTATTCATGTTATATCTTTGTTTTTTATTTTGTTAAAGAATGCTTGTTTCTAGCCAGGGGCCATGGTTAATTGCTGGGGACGGAGGCTGAGGCTTTCTTGCCCTGGTATGCTGAGTCACATGGAGCCTTCTGGAGGAAAAGGGAGACTGACCCTCCAAAGGGAGCAACTGTGCATAACTGAGGGGCACTTCTGCTAAGAGTGAAATAGGGGAGGCAGGGCATGTGAAAGACAACAAAGAACCAGGAGCCTGCAGCACAGCAGACAGTGGAAGACAGCTGGGAAAAATAGGAAGCAGAAAAAGCCAAGTCCCAGGGGTCATGAGATTTTTTTTTCCCCCCAAGAGACCCAGAGGGGACTGCGCAAATTTCAGTACTGTACAAATCTCAGTCTCACCCAAAAAGAACTAAGTTACTGAACTAAGATCAGGCTTATAATGCAGCCTGGCTCTAGAGCCTGCAAAGCACAGTATGGCTCTAGGGACACTTGCTCTGAGAAATAGGTGCTGATAGACCCACCATAGGGTACTGGCAAACTTGGGGTCTCTTCACAGCTATGCAATTCTTAGTGACATCCCAACAGGCTGGCTTCTGCTTCAGAAGAAGTGGGATATCAGATAAGGAAGCAAAACATTAATTTTATGAAGGTTCTATGTGCATGTTACTGGGCTGATCGATCTTTACTAACAGGCATATAATTATTTAGTTTTGATATGAAACTTGATAGCTATTTCTTCTTCATGAGTCTCTTCCCCCAGTTTCTTCTGCATAATGTTCTCAATATATTATCAGTACATGTTAACTGTATCCTTTTAAAATAGAGGTTCAAGTTTTGATTTTAAATAGTTGCCTTCTGGGAATGATTTGAGTCTGAGATGGTTTTTACTTTCTAGGCCAATGCTTACTGATGCCACTGTGCTTTCATTCGGGTCATAGAAGTTTATTCTGCAAATTCGACAATGGAAGGCAGTATATGATAATTCTACAGATATTTTAATAAATACAATACTGGTTCTGACATTAGATATTGAATTGTTAAGACCTATTTTATGTCAAAGCCTCCTGATATTTTTTCCAGTAAAGTGTTTTAACATTAAACACTGATTCCACAACCTTTTCTTTATAATCAGCTTCAATAAAAACTTGTGTAATGTCTTGTGTTTTCCTGCCTGTTTGGTGACAGAATAGTTTTGGGGAATTCTTTCTTTACAGTTTTCAATGTATGATTTTCTGCAGTCTTCCTAAATTTGGTTTAATTACTTGCTCCCTGAGCCATATGGGTGATTAAATGTAGTGTACACACCATTTTCAGTTTCAAGAACAGTGTAAAGCGATAGGTCTATTAAGAAGATTAATCAGGTGAATACATGTAGGAGTAAAAATAGCTGGTCACTCTGTAACATTTCATCAGATGGAAATAAAGTCCTATAAATTATAGAGATTAATCTGCAGTCATTTCAAAGAGGCACGTTTGCCAGCCTATTTAGCCAAATATCTGTGCAAAAAAACCCCCCCAAACAAACAAAACCTCTAAATAATGCCATCCACCCTTACGAGATCATTCTTTCCACAGCAATTAATGAGCTAGCATATAAGCTGACCAATGGATGGGGTTAGTATGACATAATGACATGTCCTAGGCCATTAAATAAATCCAACAGTTAATGGATATCAGCTAGTTGTCCTTTCTGATTTAGAAGCTCTGGACTCCATCTCTGCTAGTGCGTTGAACCTGGAGGTAGACATGATGTATGGCAGTGACATATGGCGTGAGACACTGCGAGTGCATCATGGTTTGTTAAACTGTGACATATTCCTTGCTGGTTTATGACACTTCCAGATGATGAACCAGGCCCAGTGGGGAAGGGCTAAAAACTCTGCACTGTGCTCTCTGAATTAACTTTTCCATAAAGTTTAGGTCCATAAAATATTCCAATGACTAGTTTTGCCTGCTCTACAAACCTTTAGGTCTTTTCATTCTCCCTGCTTACCAGTGAGATGAGTCTTTACAAGATCAGATACAAGAAGAACCCAGCAACAAAGCTGATGAAGGGCCTAAAGAACAAGTCTTATGAGGAGCAGCTGAGGGAACTGGGGCTGTTTAGTCTGAAGAAGAGAAGGCTCAGAGAAGACCTTATTGCTCTCTACAACTACCTGAAAGGAGGTTGTAGTGAGGTGGGGGTCAGTCTCTTCTTGGGTCAGTCTCTTCTTCCAAGTAACAAACAACAGGACAAGAGGTAATGGCCTCAAGCTGTGCCAGGGGAGGATTAGATTGGACATAAGGAAATATTTCCTCATGGAGAAAGGTGTTGGAACAGGTTGCCCAGGGCAGTGGTGGAATCGTCCCTGGAGGAGTCCAAAAACTGTGTAGATAAGGCCTTTAGTGACATGGTTTAGTGGTGGACTTGGCAGTCCTGTGATAAAGGTTGGACTTGACCTTAAAGGTCTTTTGAAACCTAGTTGATTCTAAGATTCTAAGAGGTATACCTGTGTAATCTAAAGTAGTTACTATACCTTTTCAAGGACATCCCATGTAACAACAGAGTGGGAACATTGCCTGATGTACGTTCTACTTTTCAGCAATGACAAAAATCCTGATTACTCTATTTCTGCACCTGTAATCTGTACTCTTCAAAAAAATCAATACTTTTCATTAAAAAAGAGTCATAATTCCTTTTATATAGAAACCTTCTGAAATATATCATACGCTTTTACTTGAAGAAAATTAAAATCTGTCATTGCATCCCTTCAGATCTCTGTGATCCAGTTTGCTAGTCCCATGATGGACTTTTTAGGCAACTCTGAGAGCTGACACTTAGTCATTTCAATGAAATAATTGTGTCTGTTCCAGCTTTTACCTTCTCCAGCATTTAAATCATATAATAAAATATTTAAGAACACTTTAATGAAGAAAAGTATTGTGTTGCTGTCATTTTCATTAGGGTACTTTGTGTTCCAGAGCATGTTTTGGATGTTTCTACACATGAAAAGCATGAACTCAGCTGTAACACTCATTTTACTTAGGAAAAATGTGATTTCAGTTTTACAAAAATTTGAAAGGGTTGTCTGTTCCGGAGACTATTTATATGCATAATCAAGTCTCTGTATCACTCTACAGTCAGTTCATTTTTTTCTTGTCTTTCTTTTCCTAATCCTTCCTTGTTCTCCATTCAAATATAGCCAGTTTGCCCATGAATAGTCTCAGTTCTGCAGGCTGCTAAACTGCTTGGTTTTTATCCCCTTAAAACTGCATACATCTATAAATATTGATTTCTGTTTCTGTGCTTAGGAGTTGCTGTACTGGACCGGATATGTATGAATGGCCTGCTTTAGCTAGCTACCAGCATTAGATGCTTCAGAAAACAGGAATCCCTCAGCATACAGGCTGAGCATAGGTCATCTGCCCCTCCCCTCATTATTATAATTTGGCAGGCCCTTTGTAGTGGTTGGAAAAGGGTGTAAATCCAGAGGCAAAATCTAAAAACTCTTTCTACCTGTCACGTATACTCCCTTCTGGTCATGTATGTATACATAAACACCTTAAGAGTCTGAAACCATATGAGGTATGCTACTCCTGTTCCTTCTCCTCTTGCAAAAAATATATACCATGTTTCTAGTATATGTCGTCAAAACTATAGACTAGCACATGGAATTCTTGCATATTTTTAGACCTGTAATGACAACAGTTATTTCTGTTTCCACAGGAAAATGTCATTGATGCTCTTCAAATAAAGCTTAAAGATTCCTTCCCAAGTCTGATAAATCAGTATATTGGGATGTCCTTCCTTTTGTCTGTCAAACAGATTCTTAACTCTAATTGCACGTCTTCTGTCATAAAAAACATCTCACAGTGAATGAAAATAAAAATATCTATGTGTACCTTTGGACAGAAGAAATATTCGTATCTGGGGGTTAGTGAAAGACAATGGTTTACATTTTCTACTACTGCCATGTATATAGCTAACCTGGCTGCAATTCCTTGTGGTTCCTATATTAATAGTATTTCTTTTATAAAGGTTTGGCTGCAGAGAGAGGATGGGTGATATCTGAGAGGATGGTGATTACTATGTCTGTGGGAGTGACTGGATGTACTCTTGGGAAGAGTTTTTCAGATGGCAGGGAGGAAGGAGCAAGAATTGAGCCAGGGATTTATCCTGAAAAAAAGATGCAGACATATGCATGCAAAAAATCTGGCTCTGTCACAAAAGCACATTCATGTTTCTAATAACAAAGTTATTAATATCTCTGAAAAGTCAGTGGTTTTCTATCTCTTTTGATTTGTAGGCCACTGGGTATTTTCCAAGAAGGAAGCCTTTTAAACATCAGAAAAACAGGTTACTGCTTGACATCCGTAACTTTCATTTTGTTAGTCAGGTCTCATGGTCATCTTCAGTCATCCTTGGACCCCAAGAGCACAGATTAGAAAGTATTGTAGAAACAGAGTGCTAGACCTGTTCTGACTCTTTGTTCCATGCAATTATATTCCTTATTTTAGGGATTTCCTGTAAAGATGATTGAGTCTTTGGTAGAAATACACATGTGCAAAAGGAGGCTGAGGTTGTGGACTGAAGGTTGTAGCTCCCAAGGAATAAACTGGTGGCAACTTATCACATTATTAAAAATATAAAGAATAATCTTTCTCAATTGATAGATTAGCATCTGATTCACAGATCAAAAAAAAAAAAAAAATTTCTTTGTGGTTCGTATTGGAATGTTGAAAAAAATGTGACTAAGAAATTTTGTATCAATACAAGTATACTTATAGTACCTATGTGTAAACTTGCACTTTCCTGTGTAAGTTTCAAGGACAGAGAAACATTTGTTTTGAATATTGGACCAATCAGTTTCTATATTTCAAAGAGTCAATAAAATAGTTCTTATATGTAGTTTGCCATTATCCTTATGTATGGCCTTACAGCCTATGTCTTTATCTATATAAAGAAATAAATATTTAAGTATTAAAGTTTATTAATATATTATATGTTGTTGTTCATGGCCAAATGGAGCTATCTATCTTGGCATAGGCAGGCCATTTAGTTGTACTGAGTTGCTCTTGCATTGATCTGTGGCTGATCAGAGGTATTTTTGATTCTTAGAAAGACATACAGGGTTAAATTGGAGATGTTTTTCTCATTGGTCTTTTTTTAATAATTAATGACTGTGAAAGTGTGCACTATATGCAACTAACTTCTGATTTAAATTAATCCTGCTTTCAATTTTTTAGATTCAAAAGCTTCTTACCTGCCTGTTTTTATTTCTTATTAACATTAATCCACTGTAGTTCTGTAGTTGCCTATCAGACTTTATAAAGAAAGTGCTTTTAAAGGCTTAATTTCTAAGGTTATTTTTATATTTCTGACTCCTAAATGCAAAGTAGAAGAGTGATTTCTTTGTTTTTGATTTGGTCATACTCCAGGGAGATAGACATATTCAAATAGGTGGTCATCATCATAAATGTGGAACTGTACATTATTGGTTTATGTCTAACACAACATTTCTATATTTCAATACTGCACCTTTTTTTAAATTTCAAATTATTTCTTCTTTTTTTCTTCTTTCATCTTTTTAAAGTTTATTCCTTAAATATTTTTGTCTTTTCCAGCATCTTAAGTTCTTTGTTTTGTTTCTATCTTTCCATATTATTTTCTCTCCTTCCTTTCCCCCAGCTTTATGCAGTGTATTATCTACTTAATTTTTCTCCATTTGCTTGATTTGTTTTTCAGTCTCCCTGACCGATCTACTTTTTCTCTCAGCCAACTTTTGCTTTGCTACCTTTTTTAAACCGTTGCTTGAGAGAGACTGCCATGACCATTTAATGCTCCCTTCACCTGGCAATTGACTGTGGCAACACTGGTGCCAAACTGCCATATGTGAGAGAGATTCAAGCTAGGCTAAGAGTGTCAGCTGTTATTTTCCTCATCATCCTAGCTGCTTTCCAAAATTGCCTTTTCCTCTATTTTGTTGGTTCCAAATTCTTGGGCTAAGATGTTCCCTAACGCTTGCAATGTACTGTCTTAAACTCATGCACAGTTTCTTTACTTCTGTTTCTCAAGGGAAATAAAGAGGAGCTAAAACTGAAAAGTTTCCTCGTTCTATCAGTGCCCCTTTTTTTTTTTTTTTTTTTTGTAAGCCCATGATACTGAAACTTCCCCAAGAACTGGGAGTCATGTCTGTGGTTGCTATTGCTCCTTGGGACTCAACCAAGGAACCTGAAACAGCTGTAGTGTTTGCAAGTCTGCTGCATACTCTTGAAGAGATAAGGTCCAGATGCTGTCAGTCCTCAAACTTTAATCCTAAAGCTGGAAAGGACATTTCAGCCACAGTTTTTAATCAAAATCTCATCCTTCATGGCTCAGCTTTGCACCATGATTGGCATAATGTTTTTGTTTGGCTACCAGAAGGCAGTATTTTCTCTAGAGAATTTGGATTTATATTGAGATTCTAGAGGAAGCAGCAGCCGTCCCAGAACCTGAGATAAATTTGCAAGTTCAGCCAGTTCAGAAAAAAAAGATCTATAGACCATACTGGTAAAATAACTCACCAATAACCTTGTGTATAACAGGTTCATGAGGGAATTCTGTTTATGCAGTTTGACATTGGTTTTGATGGAGATGGAAAGTACAAGAATGAAACCAGATTAACTGGTTTGTACACAGCAAATCTCTGCTCTTTACTTAAGTGGAAGTTGATGCTTATTTTACCTAGACTAATGTGTTTTTCCTACAGAGTGGGGTTTTTTTTCTGTTTTTTGTCTGAAAATAAACCCACTAAAGTTCTTAGGATTCTGAATAGCATTTATCACGTAGCTTTTCTCTTGTCAGTGGGTATTCTGTTCAGGAAAAATGTTTAGGCGTTTTTCAAAGCTAGCCAGGCTAACTTAGTTGAAGACACACGTCCATTTGTAGGAAATAAGAGAATCACCTCCTCTCCCACTGGTTGAAGTCAGCATGGAATGGTGACTGCCTTAATGGGCCGAGTGACAAAGAGAGCAAAGTAATAGCAGAGTCTTCTGAAAGCTGTCACTGAAACGTCATCTGTAAGGTGAATAGTTCTACCATTTTCACTGGTAACTGTGGGGAAGCTACTGCATCTTGTTGATATTTGATGTCTTCCTAACCCTTCTTATCAGAGATCATATGTAAAACTATTTTTTGGTGTACTTTAGTAATAGACACGAGAAGCATTCTTTTACTTCATGTTGAGGTTGGATCTGACAAAGGAAAGAGTTCTTCCCTTGCTTTTCTTGGCTGTGGCAGAATTTAAGGAGGACTGCTCACTTGTTGAGGGCAAATCTATTCCTTGGTCTGTCAAGGTGGCTGATAGCAGTGGAAGGTCTAACAGTAAAACAACAGAAAGATAACTAGAATCACCTCTTTGTAGGCATGAAGGCAGTAGCATATATCCTTAAATGATGTCTTTTGTTTTTCTTAGGAATGGCTAATGGGAAAGCAGCTATGATAGAAAGTATGATTTCAATGGGATCATGTTCCTAGTACTTAAATAATAATTTAAGAAGGAGTTCCACAACCACAAAATGTCCCATAGAAGCACTTCAGCACATATTTTTATATAATAAATAAAGCTTAAATAAATTTGTGATTTCGTTGAAAGCATTGTATTTGACTTGAAATGAACATTTTGAATTTTATTTTGCAGAATTACATACTGGATTAAAATAATGTTTTTATTTTCCCTTGGTAGTTGTTATCAAAGTTTGGGGTTTTTTGTCTTCTTTTCTTTTCTTTCTTTTCTTTTCTTTTCTTTTCTTTTCTTTTCTTTTCTTTTCTTTTCTTTTCTTTTCTTTTCTTTTCTTTTCTTTTCTTTTCTTTTCTTTTCTTTTCTTTTCTTTTCTTTTCTTTTCTTTTTCCTTTTCTTTCTTTTCTTTTCTTTCCTTTCCTTTCCTTTCCTTTCCTTTCCTTTCCTTTTCTTTTTTCTTTCCTTTCCTTTCCTTTCCTTTCCTTTCCTTTCCTTTCCTTTCCTTTCCTTTCCTTTCCTTTCCTTTCCTTTCCTTTCCCTTTCCTCTTTTCTTTCCTTTTCTTTTCTTTCCTTTTCTTTTCTTTTCTTTTCTTTTCTTTTCTTTTCTTTTCTTTTCTTTTCTTTTCTTTTCTTTTTCATTTCTTTTCCTTTTTCCTTTCCTCCTTTCCTCCTTTCCTTTCCTTTCCTTTCCTTTCCTTTCCTTTCCTTTCCTTTCCTTTCCTTTCCTTTCCTTTCCTTTCCTTTCCTTTCCTTTCCTTTCCTTTCCTTTCCTTTCCTTTCCTTTCCTTTCCTTTCCTTTCCTTTCCTTTCCTTTCCTTTCCTTTTCTTTCCTTTTCTTTTCTTTTCTTTTCTTTTCTTTTCTTTTCTTTTCTTTCTTTTTCATTTCTTTTCCTTTTTCCTTTCCTCCTTTCCTCCTTTCCTTTCCTTTCCTTTCCTTTCCTTTCCTTTCCTTTCCTTTCCTTTCCTTTCCTTTCCTTTCCTTTCCTTTCCTTTCCTTGCCTTGCCTTGCCTTGCCTTGCCTTGCCTTGCCTTGCCCTGCCTTGCCTTGCCTTTCCCTTCCCCTTCCCCTTTCCTTCCCTTCCCTTGCCTTTCCCTTGCCTTTCCCTTCCCTTTCCCTTCCCTTTCCCTTCCCTTTCCCTTTCCCTTCCCTTTCCCTTTCCCTTCCCTTTCCCTTTCCCTTTCCCTTCCTTTTCCCTTTCCCTTTCCCTTTCCCTATCCCTTTCCCTTTCCCTTTCTCTTTCCCTTTCTTTTCCCTTTCCCTTTCCCTTTCCTTATCCCTTTCCCTTTCCCTTTCCCTTTCCCTTTCCCTTTCCCTTTCCCTTTCCTTTTCCCTTCCCTTCCCCCTTTTTTTTTCCCCAGAAACAACAAATAGAACTGTTTCCTACCAGCTGTAGATAAGGTTTTCAAAACCAACACTGTTTACAACATTTCCTAACTGAAATTAAAAAGATGCACCAAACCTTCTCTCAACCCTGTAAAGAAGAATCTTTAATTTGGGTGATAATGATAGAGAAGATAGCTGAAATTCAATTCACAGAAACATTATTTGTGCTGTAATTTTTAGCATCTCTACCATAATCAGAAAGATTGCAGTTTGCCTTAGACTATTGCTAGTATTTCACATGCTTAAAATTGCATTCTAGAACAGAATTCTGTCCTCCAAATGATCTGACAAGGTTATTAAAAGCAAAAGGTTATACCATTTTTTTCCTGTCTAATAAATCTTCCATGATCATTTTGCTGCTTATTTTAATAACTTACTGCTTAGGTAGACCTCACGGAGTTTTATACAAACAGATTACAAATAAACATGGTGGGATTGCTGTTGTTCATAGCATGACTATATCTGTTGTTTGTATCTATCTATTGAGTGTATTTGTTGTTTACGATTGTTGAAAGACTGTCAGTTCCTTTTTATCTTGTGTAGTCCTCAAATATTTTTTTTTATTGAAGAAATATTAATATTATTCTACAATTAATGCTGAAAATACGTTCTTGGCTAAGCACATTTCATTATTCTCTTGGTTGACACATTTTTGCAAAGACAGAGCAGATAATTCATCCCAGATCATGAATAAGTAGTAGTTGAGGTAGTATGTTGTACCTGGATACAGAGGTTTTCATTACTGGGGTATTTCTGAGTAAACTGACATATCTGTAAAACTATGTTCCTAATGGCTGTAAAGTTTGTTGTAGACAATCTCTGCAGATATTGCTTGTTGTTGAAATCTTGTCAGTAACTGATTTCAGTTCTAAGAAAAGTGTCTTTTTGTGTAATTACTTAAAAAGTGGAGTTGAATTAAGTAATGACTGCCTTTAACCTATTTTATCTCTAAGGATGCTTGTGTTTTGGGCTGGTTGGTTGTTGGGTTTTTTGGTTTGGATTTTTTGGTTTTTTTGGTTTTTTGGTTTTGTTGGGGCTTTTTGTTTTGTTTTGTTTTGTTTTTTCTCTCCCAATGATATCCTGTAAAGTTTTTCTTGAAGCTTCTTGTTACTTTCTGCCACAGATGCAGTTGGTGCTTGCCTGTAAAGTCTGGAGTAGAAAGAAGCTGATGCTAAATGTTCAAAAGGAAGATGAGACTACTGAATAAATCATAATTCTTGACACACTCTAATGAATGTTACAATTACTACTTCTCTTCCTAATTTCACATTTTATGAAAAGACAGCATTTTTCACATCCTTCAACAGCTTAATTTTGACTTTTTGGGTGAGGAACTAATAGAAAAAATCAAGATCTTTCTTTTATTTTGAAAACACTGAAACAAAATATTTACTTTTCAAACATTCATGAGGATAAAAATCGTGTCAAAATTTGACCTATCTTTACTGAACTACAATTAGCCTGTACTGATATAGATATCTCACCCTTTCCTTACCCTTTTCCTCATGTAACATCATTCAACCATAGAGAAGAAGAGCTCTGAAAAAAATACAAATTAAAGCCAAGAGGGTGTTGGAATAAACTAGAGATATACAAACTTGTAAGAAAGCGACAACCAAAGATATCCTGCTGTGAGGGAGAATCTCTGAATGAAATCTGTATGTAAATTAAGGTGCAGTTCAGCAGCAGAGACAATGTAGAGTGGTCACAGTACTAGTGCATTACTGAGGCTGTTTCAAGGACAAGGCGAGTGGATTGTAGGGTCCTCAGAAGAAACAGATGTAATACTCTAAGTAGTGACATCTTTCTTGGCCCTAGTCAGTTGATAACATGTGGATCTAGTACACCACCATGTCTATCAGTTCACTACAGGTTTTATTATAGTGTGACTACAGCGAAAAGGCAGAGTTGAGAATGGTTAAGGAGCATTTTGACCTTGCTTTTGTCAAAAAAAAGTGGAAGAGCGTGAAATTATTTGTCTATCATTTAAAGTCTTTGAAACCTCTGAAAAAAACAAAGGGAATGGCTCAAGATGAGCACTAAAACCAGTGTCAACAGTAGCAACATTTGTTTTGTTTCTGAAGTAGCAATTGTTTTTAAAAACTCATGCTGCAAAAGAAATTGTAGTTGCCTGTCAGTAGAAACTCCTTTTTACTAATAATTTTTCCTTCCTCTTCCCTGGTTAACATGGTAGTGGTACTTTGGTTTGTTTTGTCAGCATTTTTGCATCATTCATTAACAGTCACCTAGGTTTTGAAGGATTTCTGTCTCTTGCCTGTACCACATCTGTACCTGCATGTACCACTACTGTTGTTGAACAATAGAGCTCACTAAAATGGAGGAAAACCATGCTGGATTTTCTTCTGGTACTTCATGATTAAGGGCCAGGTGTAAAGTGCTTACCACTATTTCAAAATTTCAGTTGATCTGGAATTTATGTTTAGTAAATAATCATGAGAAGGAGAGTCATTGATCTAGGCTATTCAACTTGCTCCATAACTTATTGAAACTTGTGGTTACTGATGGGGTGGAAGTCCCATTGATTTTAAATAAAAGGAAGAGAAAATAGCCTCAAGCATCCACACCCACATGCGTGCCTGCCATTTAGCTGCCTGTAAGTGAACTTGTGTTTACAAAGAATATATGATTACATGTTGTGTTCTTAAGCATGCCTAAAGTATCTTTTGAGACTTTTCCTTATTTTATTCTGCTGGCAGCTTTTGCTTTTTATTGCTGAGTTACATGGGATTGCCTACATGTACTTGCTTAGTGTTGAAACAGTAAATAAAAAGGGTACCTAAGAATAATATATTCAACAGTGTTGGACACTAGATCCTCAAATGCCTTTGCTTGCTAATTTAGTGCTAATAAACAATTTTTAACAGGTGTGTCATTTAAAGGATGTAGCTATCTTTTAACTGGCCTTTGTATTATCATTATTTTAAAGAATTTGCTATCTCCGTATGCCTGTGCACTTTATACAGGAGTTGTTGGCGAAATAAAGTTTGGCTAGGCAAGACTGGCTGCATGAGAACAATCTGTTTGGATCTCAAATTCTATGACATTTTTCTACTGACCTTCTATTGAGGTTGGTCAGATTTCTGACATCGACCTCAGTGAAAGAGAGATCTGGCCTTTCATAAATCATTCAAGCCTCTGCTGATAGTGTCACATTTGGGATAAAAAGCTACCATAATCTTAGGCTCAGAGAACGCATGCTAATTTGGAGCAGAGGAGTTCAAACTAAAATAGGAATACAGACATCTTTAGACCGGAACGGGCAAGCCCCAGAGGCAAATGAGAAGGCATAATTGCTAAAATTGCGGTATCAGTTTAACTAAAAGGAATTTCCATTTATATTTATCTGAATGCTTGTGCTGTAATATATGGTATTACAAGGCCATTCATAAAAGGCTGTTTCTAAACTAAAAATTCTCAGTTAAAATGACTAGGAATATTTCTGTGATGAAAGATGTTCTAAAAATGTTGACAAGAATAAATCCACACCATTCTTTGGGAGTACTCTGCCTTCATCTTGGAATTTAACATTTGTTGAAGTAAATGAGAGGCAAACAAAACTGTGAAAAATGTTTTCCAAATGTGTATCACTTACTTACTTACAAATAAAATTCCTCTTCTGTTGAAGCATTTTTTTTTTATCAACTTTGAAAAAATGCTCAGCATATCAGCAATGAAATAGTAAGTATTTACAAGCTCAGCCCTTTAACAGAGAACTTTAGTGATAACCAAATTTCAGAATTTTCAGACACTTTTTAAAGGGTTACACATCTTAAGATTTTTTTTTTTAATGGTTAAATTTTGCAAAAGTGGAGCAATGAGGTTTAATAAATACTAATTAATTTCTCCAAATTACAGTACTGTCTCTTTTTTCAATAGCCAGATTTTAAAGCAGCCTTTTTTATATTTTTGTTGTTTCTGTATAGATCTACGTATAGATCTACTTCTTTGAAATCCATACCAATTAAGCGTCTTTTTTGAGCTACTTAGCCTCCTTTCCCCTTCTATTGATTTACAAGCTACGGTGTTAAATATCCTCAGGAAAAAAAAAAAATAGGCTACATATTTTAGTAACATTTCTGCTAGTGTTCTCTCTTTTTCAATTCTTTGTAAATACTTTTTCACTTCCTGCTTCAAGCCATTGTGGGCTGTTAACATTTGCTATGTTTACTTTAGAGATGGCTATAATTCAAATTAGGACAAGGTGTTTAATCTCTGTTAGCAGTAAAAGCTTGTAAAATACTTCTAGGCACACTTTTTTGGGAATCATTTTGCAAATGTCCTAACAAATATTAAAGTACAGGTATTTTTAAGTCTCTTTAAAGGCAAGCCTACATGAAGAATGTGAATTATGCACTTCAAGAAGCCAATATGTAGTACAAAGGGATAAAATGAGAGCTTCTCTAGCTGAAGTTTAACCTTGTTGTTGCCTGTTAGGTAATTATGCAATTGAGGTAAACTGGGGAAGATCCTGCTAGGTTGCTTTCTTAAGAGGAGAAGTTGAGAATGGTAGCTGGATAAATATCTTTCATTTCTATTTTTACAGGGAACACTCAGTTTTGGCCCTCTTGAACAGTTTCCTTGGTAAGAAGAGCAAACTCGTTTTTCAGTCTGTTCAGTATCACAAGATCTCTGCCTGTATTCCTCTCACCTGCTGGTAAATCTCTGGTTTTCCACCAGTGCTTGCATGAGGTCAGACTTACTTGGCTGCTGCTAACCTGGGTTAACTAATTGTTACCCTCTGCTGTTCATCAAAGCATTCTCCAGAAAAGTGGTTTGATTCATCCTTAACCCAGCACAGTGGAATAAATTTGGGCTAAAGATTATTCAGTAAAATACTTATATAGGAGAATGTAGGGCAAGAACCTCCGAGCGCATGAAGATAGCCCAGAGCTGTGAGGAAAAGAAGTAAACAGTTAATCCAGATCAGCTTGTAGCTGAGGAGGACATAAGCTTTCTGGTTTTGTTAGCCTCTCAAATTCATCTCAATCAACCTGTGAACCAATGAAGCCTCTATTTTCTCTGGGTTAATTAGCATTTGTCCAGGCCTTTCCATGTGGTCCAGTACTGAATAATGGATTCTTTTGTTCCAACTCTCCTTTTTTTTTTCAAAGAAGGCTTAATTACTTCAACCAGTTGGCCAACATGCCATTTAGTTTTAGAGAATTTGCAATTGCTCATAGATCAAGGACGGTCTTGCTGGCAGATATCAACCACCTTCAGCATAAGAATGTTTAATAGACTGGAATATGTTATAGCTGAAACTGTGAGATTTGTGAAAATTGGTTATGTAGTATTCAGTCTCTTATGCCTGTTAAAATGTTTAATAGCTGGAGTGTTAGGAGAATTAGGTTTACTTTTCTCTATTTTAAAAATATGGCTTCACAAAAAAACTGTGCCAGGACTTCTTTGGGAGTTCTACATGAATCAATGAGGATTAAAAGTGTTGCTGTTGTGTATCAAGAGCTAGATTTAAACTTTTGTTGTAATGCAGCCATAAGCTCTACATATTAACGGTTAAGTTTTAGCAGTGCATTGAAAGAATGCTGTGTCTAGAAGGAATTTGGGGTTTTTTTGTTCAATCTTAAAAATCTTAAAAAAAGGTAACAGTCCTAGGATTAGAATTCCCAGGGTGTGTGCTCTGATAGAGTATGTCATCATTCCTCTTGAAAATGGCTGGAGAAGGCTTATGAACATTTACTATCCCCTAGTTTCCTGCAATTGCTTTATTAGTTTGCCAGCAGTGAAAGAAATGGATCAGACAACAGAAGTTGTGAAAAGGCAGTAATATTTTACACTATCTTGCCTTTTTTGAAAGGTCATAACATGACTGGGATAATTAGAACCATTTTGATTTTATGAGTAATCTGAATGCAAGCAGCATTAGGGTTTTCATGGTTTTTATTAAATTATTTTTTTTCTGCAAGTTTCAAAATAAAGAAGACAACTGTATCTTTGAAAGTAATGTCTTTAATAACAACAAATTCTCTCTTTTAATAACATTGGACTCATAGACATTTTTTATGCTATCTGTAAAGGTACACATCAGACCTGAAATGAAAAATAGAATCCTTATTCATAAATGCAATTGTGTTTGTTTACCAGCAAAACTGAAAAGAAGTAGAAGTCAGGATTTGATCTGACAAAACCCAACAGATCTCAGTTGAAAATATTTTGGAATGGTCATTTTGAATTGCTTACCTCAAACTCATGTTAGAATATTACCAAGAGGCAAGAAGAGTGTGATAGCACTGTTTCTATCATAAATTACTAACCAGCCTGCAGCTGTGTAGCTCATTAAAAACTGTGTCATTTAGGGATATTTTGAAAACACAGAGGTCCATTAAAAAGACTGGCAGTGTATGGTTGTCAAACAGACATGCAATTATTGTCATAATATTGCCATCAATTGGATGGGAGAAATTATATGATGAACTAAGAAGCTGTTTTATATCATTTTGAGACTTCCCAGCACAATTTTCCCTTTGTTCAGACCAGCCATCACCCATCTTTGAATCTTTGAATGCAAAGACTCAGAGTGTTTGCTGGAAACCTTCATGAGTACTAATTATAACTTCTTCTTCACTCCATTTTCTGAGGGCAACAGTATTATCCTTCTCTTTCTTACCGCCAATCTACAGCAATTTACATTACCCTGTCCAGTCACAGGGTTGCCAATTAAAAATCTGGCACCACCTTTCCTTGACATCCACTCTGTTCTCCAGAGATGTTCTCCTCCTGCCATGTTGGGCTTGCTGAGGATAACTGAAATTGGGAGTCTCACTTCTTCCCTCTAGGAGAGCAATGAAGCACTCGTAGTGTCTGACTCACACTGCACAGCCCTCATATAGCTACAGTGCAAGTTGTCCACATGTTTTAGCTTTGCAATGACATAATTATTTCTAAGAGTGAGTAAAGTGCAAAAGTGAGTAAAGCTTGTTAGCTCTGCTCAGGCACCAGACTACAGCTGCCTGAGCTGCTGCTCACTTCCTAATGCCCAATTCACAAAGTGGTTGTAGTTTGTGTACATTGCTTGAAGGCAAGCTCTCTTCTGGGGTCTGTCCAGGGTTCTCTTTGCTGCCAACTTCTGCCTCTGCTCAGCGGAAGCTGAGATTTGCTTTATAAGCCTTCAACTCTCTCTGTTCCTTATCATTCTAAACTGTGCCCCATGGCAAGCAAAATCTCCAGTGGCACCCAACTGACTTCTGGCTCCTGCTTTGCAAGGTTTATAAGGTGCTTATATCTAAGGAGGTTGGGATGGGTCACAGAGGGGAGCAGGTCTGGGGATAAAATCACTGTTCTGGTAGCTGTGGGGAGCATTAGGAAGCTCTAGGTAAAGGGGCAACATCTCTTTTAAAACTTTAGGCCACCTGCCTTTTCTTTCCCCTACTATCTCCTGCACTTTCCTACTCATTCTTGGTGTACAGGACTTCTACACTCAGTCCCCTTCCCTTTAACTCCTACAGAACTCAGCCCTCAGTTTTATTAGATCCCTAAACAGCTACTTACGTTATAGGAGTTCAAAGTAAGGAAGCAGAGCTTCAGTCTGGTCAATCTCATTGAACAATTGTTTTAATGAAAGTCCTAGCAGACATTGAAGTTGTGTAAACCTAGCCCCTAAACAGTGAGATTGCTCCTTTCTTTAGGAATACATTTCAGATTTAGCTCGTTTTGCTATTCAGGACACTCTATCATCATCTTCTAATCACCTATAACCAAATGTCAAAACTATCAGTCCTAGAAAATCCAAGATATTATTTCCAGTATATAAACTAAATGTACAGCTGAGACTGGCAATTTTCTGTTACTCCTTAAATGGTTCTGATGGCTTCTTCTCTAAAATTCTATCTTTTCAAAAAAGTTCTTTTCACCCTCTTCTCTAAGCATCACCACTATTCATTATTTATGTGTGGTTGTTTTTTGTTCATTTGTTTGTTTGATTTAACACCTGCCTACAGAAAATCTCACCATTCTGTAGCAGGGAAAAAAGGTGAAATCTCTGCTGCTCCTATGTTTGTCACAAGCTTTGCTGTATCTTTTAACATCAGAATACATGTGTCTTTTTTCTTACAATACACCTTTGTAAAGTTTTTTTTTAAAGTAACGCAGGAGAGCTAGCACTACTTTTTTGGGTTTTGGTTTGTTTTTGTTGGGTTTTTTTGGTGAAAAATAACCACAACAATAAAAAGGAATCTTGTGTACTTTCCTTGTACTTATCTGAAAGTCAGTGTTTCTTTTCTATTGTTTCTGCTATGCTCATAGGATCACAGAATCACAGAAGGCTGATGTTGGAAAGGACCTCCAGAAGTCATCTTCTAACCCAAACCCCCAGCTCAAGCAGGGCCATCTAGACTGGTTGCCCAGAATCACATCCAGACAGCTGTTGAGTATCCCCAAGGATGGAACTCCACAACGTTTCTGGGCTGCCTGTGCTCCGTAACCCTCACAATAAAAAAAAGTGTTTCCAGATGTTCAGAGGGAACCTCCTGTGTTTTAGTTTGTGCTCATTGCCTCTGGTCCTGTCAGTGGGCAACAGCCTGGCTCTGTCCTCTTTGTACCCTCCTTTCAGGCATTTACACACATTGGCAAGATGCTCCAGAGTCTTCACTTCTCCAGGCTGAGTAGTGCCTGCTCTCTCAGCCTTTCTTCATATGAGAGATGTTCCAATGGATTGTATTTACATGGTTTGTTGTTAAGTTTTTTGTTGTTTGTTTGTTTTTCTTAAAGCATTTTCACAGTGTCAGTTAAACACCAGAAAGAGTTACTTTTCATTACAAGAAAATATTTTTTTAAGTATTATATGTGAAGCATAATTTGCTATCACTATGACATCACTATTAAAAAGAAATAAAGGGCATGGATAATTTCATTCAATTTATTTTTAAGCTATTATTTTACTGAAGCCTTTTTTGCTTTCATAATAGAATAATTTATTTTTTAAAAAAAAGTCCTCCTACAAATTTGCTGTTGAGCTGGTGATAATTTTGTCTTCTGGATAAAAACACTGGATAATATTAGTTTTTCATGTTCTGTTAAAATTCTAATTCTGTGTCTGTAAGTTCAGAGATGTAAAAAAATTGTAGTTCAAGCTAAAAAACTCATCACTTGCTATGTTTTTTTCTTGGTTTTTAACCATGTGGATTCTAGCGTGGACCTGCATCCATGGTGTCACTGCAGTATTAGTACCAAGACACAAAGGTATGCTTTTGTGTTTGTGCGCATGATAGTGGTGGCTGAAGTTCAAACTTCAGGACTTCTCCTACTTGCACTTTGTTTGCATGAAGTTAGATGGTCTGGGAGCTGTAAGGTCTGGTAATTCTTAGTGTGCCTAACTACAAGCACATTTTTCAAAATTGGTTACCCTCCAAAGCTTTCATGTGATATTTAAGCAGAAGACCTCTGTGGGGTTGAGCAGTGACCATGCCCTGGTGAAGAACATTAAGGTTAGACAAAAATATACCAAAAAACTTTCAAAATCATGTCTTGTGACACATTTGTCATTTGTCAGGCTCATAGCATCAATCAAATCTTGCAGCCAGTGACTGGAGTAGTTATCTTGTCCAGTGCTGTCCTATCTAATTATTTTCAGCGACACTTTCAGGGGACAAAGATGTAAAATTTTAAATCACAATTATACAGAAACAAATGCATTTACTAGTACAATGTCTAAGCTTTTGTGCTTTTTGTTCACCACACGCTGAATTATACCACCTATACCACTTCTGCTATGGAGTTGCTGATTACAAGTATGCATGAATACTTGTCTCTATCATTACCACTTTGGCCAGAAGTCTTTCTCTCTTTCCCTCTACCTGTTCTTCCCTTTGCAACCAGTTGTATGCATTGTGTGCGTACAGATCTTAAGTTCCCAGGAAGAAGTCTTGTGCTTTGTATATTGCTTGTTCTACTCATTCTGCCATGATTTAGCAGTCTTAGTACTCTGATATTTGAGTGTAATAGTTTGTATTTGAGCAGGACTGTGGTAAAAGTGTTGTCTTCTTGAAACTAAGTTTCAAGCATCTTTCAAAAGGCATAAAGTCAATCTGTCCTACACAACAACCAAAAATAACAAGTGTCTACAGTTCCTTTCTATTTAGAGAAAATCAGAGTAGAAACTGTTTAGGTAAGGTGTGGATGCAATTAAAAGAAAGAAAGAAAAGAAGAATGATGGTTGTAGCTGAGACGTCATGTTAGTAGAACTGGTGGAATTTTCTACCATAAGGAATGCAAATATTAAGCAGGAAGGAAATAGAAATATTATTTCAGCATTTTGGAATAGTCTTAGTATTCATTTGCCAGAAAGAAGTGGCAATCTTTGCAGAGTGCAGAAGCTCATGGCACTGTACCGATCAGGAGGCTCCTGGTCCTTCCAGCCCTTCCATGTTAGGCAAGGAGAAGAGAAGGGAGGAATGTTGGAAGACATTTCATGGTGCCAGGTTAGGCTCTGAAGATGGACACCAAACCAAAACCAGCTTGCTTACAGGCCGGGAGGGTTTGGTTTGTGAACAGTAAAGTAGGCCTGAAAGTAAAATGAAGTCAAATTGACTTTTTGTTCCCACCTCTTACTATGTCAATATGAACAGAGGAGATGAGAAGACATCAAGCTTTAGCTTTTGAGAAGGAAAGGAAGAGAATATTGCTGAATTACACATCCTGACCTGTGGCTGGCATTCCTATTCTTATTGAGGCATTTTCCCACATAAATATGCAGTTTTCCATGAAGATTACTGGGCTGCCATTAGAGTTAGTATTAACAGTTCTGAGTTAGTAGTTTATCTGAGTACTTAGCACAGGGGTGCACAGTAAGATCGATGTATCTGAGGTTAAGGTACAGAGTAGGGACCCTGTACCTTAACAGACCAAACTTAGATGATGACTGACTGACAAATTAGCTTTTGGAGCAAAAAGGAAATAAAAGGAGGTTAGCTGCAGGAGACTTCTGACCCTCGACTCAAGGAGTGATCTGATAAGGAAGGAATTAAAAATGCTGGGTTGGCCTGATGTGGATGAATAACAATGCCAATTTCTTAGGTTAGGGTGGTTTATAGCTTGAGTGAATTTTAGCATTAATAAAGTGCAATTTAATAATGCAGTAATATCTTGTACTTTAAGGATTTATGATCCTCCTCATTCCTTGTTCTTTTGGGTTTTGTACCCATTTGCCGTCTCCCTTTTCTTCTCATCTACCCCAGTATAGAGTAGAATTATTGGGGCCTTACTCTTTCTCCACCTCTTTTGCAGATTTTGGTCAGTTAGTTAGAGAAAAACACTAGTATAGGTCTGTTGTTATTTTGAGAGAGCAGTTTAATTACCTCTGTCCACATATGTTTATCTTCCGAGCTTAATAAAGCGTATATTCCCACGGAGAATTATATACATATCAGCACTAGTATTCTAATAATATACTTGTTTCAACCTGCCTTGAAATCACGTGCAGTGCAAATACAGTTTGATCATATCATTCTGATTTCTAAATATAATTTTAGTGCTTCCTACAGTGATTTATTTCATCGAAGAATTAGGTAAGAACCTGGTTAAAAAAACACGGTTCTGTTTCATACTTATCTGCTAATTAATCATATGTTCTTGAGGTATATTTATGCCAGCATTTTAAATACACAAAGTATTTTACATAAGTCAGAGACTAATTAGTGTAATGAAAATTGCATTGTCATAGCAGCCATGTTCCCAGAAGCTGGCCATTTGGAAACGTAGATCTAATGTGGAAAATATTTTGCAACCTTAATGTAGTGACTAGTACCAGCAGAAACGCAACAAACAATGCTTTTTGATTCCATTTTTCACCCTTGCCAGTGCAAGACTTCATAAAACCCCTTCAGAAGATGCAGTGACTAGCTACTGTCTAGCTACTGTCTCATCCTGAGTATTAGCTGCAAACATATGAAAAAAGGAGATCTTTGCTTTTATGTCTTCAAAGCCAAACCATCCCAGTCTTTGTGCACCTACCAAGGAAAACACACACATAGCTGGCAGTGATAAGGGCAACAGAAAGCAAGCATTAATTTTGTTGAGCAGCATTAGAGTCAAGGACTCCTGCTGTGCTCACCAGTTACTTGGTCTTCACAGCTGCCTTCTCAGCTGGGGGCTCTAAATCAGCACTGTAAGAACAGACAGAGATGACCATAATGTATTTGTTCATGATGGTGATTTTCTTCACAATGGTAGAAAGGTACTGTTCAGATAACACTCCATACTTCTTTTTTCTGATTGAGTAGTTCTTATTTTTCCCTATCACTGCATAAATTCAGTCAGCTGAACATGTTTTGAGCATGTTAGGTGTAATGTTTGAATAGCTTTAAAGAAAACAATAAAAGCACAGAGGCACTTGCCACAAAACTGATGTGTTATATTTTTCCTTAGATATGTTTCCTCTTCCCTTCTTGCATAGCCTGCATTTAAAGTCATGCTTGGTCAAACTCTTCTCAGATATCAGATGTAGGGCAGAGGAGGGAAGTGCCTTTGAAACTTACGTTAATCTAGTGACATCTAGAAACTATATGGGCAGGGTAGGTCTGTCACCACTCTAGATCTTTTTGCTAAGATCTTCTTCCCTGAGAAAGAAATATTAACCAAATATTAAGCATTTACACAGTAGCTGTATCCCTCTGAAGAAGTTACCTATTTTATTCACTGACTACACTAAAAGGAGTGTTAGTGGCAAGCTCAGATGCAAATGTCTAGGTCAGATGATACAAATCTCTCCTGAGGCTCTGTTACTTGGGTGTTCCTCATTGCCAGAGAAATTTTTATAATCAAAAGAGCGTCATTTCTGCTCATTGTATGAATAAGGTGCGATGCAGGCTGTTGATTGATAGGTATTCCTTTGGAAATACGGCAGCAGCTCTACATAATGCCACTCACAGATATTGGAGCTTTAAAAGTTAATGAGTGATGGGGCACAACTGAATAAATCCCCAACTTGCCCACCAAGTCTGTAGACACAATATTCTTTGTCAGGCCAAGACATCTAAATGGTTAGGAAGGACCTTCTAGCATTGCTTTAATTACTTTAAGTGTAGGCTGATCATATTGAGTTTGGTCATAAGGATCCATTGGATGTGGTCACAGGTTTTGAGGGGGTATGGGTATGTATCTTTTCACTACACATATTTTAAAACCAATTGGTACTGAAGTTTTCTTTCTAGATGCATCATTTGCAAATATATATAAACATTATAAACACTATCTACCAGGCTTTTTTTGTCTTCAGCTTACACTGGTTACCTTCTTAGATGGTGTTACACTGTTATGTGCTCTGCAGATTGCATTTTTGGTGGGTACCTGCCATTTATTTTCAAAAGACTTTGCCTAATCAGATATACAGTGTAACATCCTTGGAAACCACTTACTGTGTCACCAGGAGGGGCAGATTTTGCCTAACTTAGATAGCAAAACACTTAACTACCCAGTCTTCCAAATATAGTTGAGCATCCCATTAACACATTTTCCACAAGCAGTGGTGAGAGTAACTCCTACAGTTTATACTTGGAAGAACTTCCACTCCCTACAACTCTACTGAGCAAGCTAACTAATGCTCCTTCCAGGAAAGTTCTCCATGTTTTTATCTTGTTAATAGTCAAAAAGGATGAAAAGTATAAACAATGTGTATTGGCAAGATGTGGGAAGCGGCAACAAGGGCATTAATATGAACTTCAGGAGATCCTGTTGAAGTTCCTTGCTCCAGTATGTATCTTCTGGATATTTCCGGATGTGTCCTTTTGACCCAGATTCACTCAATATGTTTACTTTGATAAATCCTGGAAAAATACGCAAAAATTTGTCCTAGTTTCAATTAAGGCTTGAATTTCATTACAAGACTGACATAGTTATGGTTTCTGATTTCTAGCCAAACCTTAGGTTGACACTCTACACCTCGCTAAGACAGTTCGTTAGTACAGCATAAGCAGCTATTCTTATAACTGTTGAAAATCATGAGAAAAAAAGAATGAAAAAAAATCAAGACTCTTATAAGATGCCCTCTCTTGACACCAAACATACTCAGAAAAAGAAAAACAAAACCCAAGAAATTTTCAAGCATTTTGTGGCTTGTCTTTTACAGTTTGTATGTCAGTATTGTCACTGGGATTTTTTTTTCCACAGGCCTCAAATTTATAATTTGTTCTCATGCTTCAGTTTTCCTTACAGCCCTTTTGATCTTCGTATTCAGAGCTTTTCACTTCTAGCCTGATGTAGGTGGATAAGAAGTACATTGCTGTGTGAAGGAGTTCTATAGCCTGGGATTAAAATGCACTGTTATGTGCCAGCAATAAACCTCATTTGCTCAAGACACAGGGAAAAAGGAGAGAAAACATGACTGCATTGAGGTTATAATGTCATGTTGGGGTACACATGCAGCTGGTGTGAGAGGGCAGTTCCCACAGCATTTCTGGCTGAGGTGTATATACATAGAATAGATAAGAATATATATAGTAGAGAAACAATACACTAACTGTATCTCTACTCATAATTTTTTGTCAGATGTCTCTTATAATTAGTTATATGGGAATATATTATTCCCATTATAAAGCAATTAAGAGTGATTCTGCACTATAATAATATAGCGTTACATAGAAGCACTTTTCTGTGCATATGACAGCTTCGTGTGCCCTGAAGATGTCAAACACAGAATAAGCTCAGAATTCCTGTTGCTGTTCAGGTTTGGCTAAAGCCAACCTGGATATGCTGCAAAAACAAATAATGTGAGATTGTATTTGTAAAAGCTAGAAGGTGGTATGTGATCTGCATCCAAATTGATCCAAATTCTTGTGCTGGGGGTGAATCGTCACACAGCAGGGACTGAGGAGAATACAAAATGTTCAGATTTCTTGTATATGTGAAGAAATTGTGGGGAAAAGGTGGAAGTTCACTTTAAATCAGAGAGTGTGGGGAGAAAGCCTTGTGAAGCGGCACAGAAAGGGTCAGGCAAGAAAGCTCCAGCACCCTGTGGAATCAGGAGAGCAGCACAACAGATCACGCTATCAGCGGGAGGCAGGTCATAAGCCCCAGTAAAATGGAAGAGCACACATCACACCTCTGTTTCAGCCTGTGCCTGCTGGGAGGAGTCCTTCCCCTCCTCCCTGGTGCGGCTGCAGATCTGGCAGGACTGCAGGGAAGGAGCTCTGCTCCCTCCCACCCTGTTTCGCCTCGGCTGTTGCAGTATCGCTGCTGCTTTGGGGGTTTCTCAGGGCTGAGCTACCCAGATGCTATTTATTTTGCAAAATGTTGAAGATAATTGCATTCATATATAAGTACACAGATAGATTTTGTGCATGCATTTGTGTGTGCGCGTGTGTGTAATATTTTAAGCTGTCTGGCACATTAATTTAGCCACCTGTCCTAGCCTCTTTCTGCTGCACAAATGAGCTTGTCTCAAGGGAGCCTATGCAGCTGATTGGGTCTGCCTCGTTACTAAGGCAACCCTTCTCTCTGCTATGTGGTTTATAACTCAGATTCACCAGGCAAAAAATGGAAGGGAAAAAAAAACCCAAACCAACATTGCTACAGACCCTGGGGATACCAGTACTTAATAGATGCTCTTAGCTGACTTGTTTATTCAGACAAGAATACAGTTTCTAAATGTAGAAGAGTGTTGAAGCAAGCAAAGTAAAATATAATGGTACTGTATGAAAGGGATGATAAAGGCCAAATTAAAGTCTTGCACAAACACTGTATGAATCTTAAATTAGCTATGCTCTGCATAGCTGATGTAAAGGTATCATAACTGGATATATCTGCAGCTGTCCCTTTGAAGGTCATCCCTGATTAAGAACAACAACAAAAAGTCTTTACGCCAAAAAAGCCACAAATGTAGGGAGGAGTCCTTATGTCAGGCTGGCTAAAGCCCAAATAATATTTTATGTTCATTTTTCAGATCAAAATTATTAGTTTGTTCCTGATTCCTGCTTTTAGGTGATTTGTATTGATTGAATATACCACAGATGTGGTGTACATTTTATGCTGAAACAAGGCATGATTTTGTCTTTGAAGAAGGGCTTCTTAATCTTATTAGTTCTTCAACAACAGAATCCAGAAACATGCTAATTAAAATAAAGGTAATTATACTCAGGGATGGATAAATGATTAAAGTAATCATATATGCAAATAGGAAGCAGGGATGGACCTTTAAGCATTATGTCCCAACCTTTCCTTCAAGAAGCTGTGTTCTAATGTGCATTTCTGTTTACATTGGCACAGGCAATATGCACTTTGTTATAGTCTATGATTTACATGTTTATCTCTTCATCAATGACCAGTTCATTAACTGCAGATAATGGTCTCTGTAATTTTACACTGAGGGGATCAAGTGGAGTGTTGTTTGGACATTTAAAAATCTGTGTAGATAGGATTGCAGTGAAGCTTTTCCAAGGGGTACATTTGTTTATAGATGGAGTTAGATGCTTTTATCTCAAGGAAAGGCTCATACCCTGTAGCTGTTCACAAAAGGAAAACATACCAAAAAAAGTGCAGAAGTGCTTAAGGAAACACAAGCTGGATTTTGGGGGTAAGAACTTGTTTTGTAGCCCATCAAATAGTTAAATCCATCCTCTGTTGCCAGATGTGCTAGTATCACAGGCAACATCCAGCTCAATGCAGAAGCCCTCACAAACCCCACTGCATTTGATTTGGTGAGGAGGAACATCATCTTTCTCACATGAGTAGATATTCTGATCCTACTAAGTGTAGGTTGTCACAGTGCTTCAGAGTGGCCATCCCTCCTTTACTATGTGTTCACTAGAAACCAGTGTATAGGATAAATGATATGTATCTCCTAATGAATCCCTGAAATGCAAACTAATATTTTTATTTCATTTGCAGTAATGCCAGTGGTACTGATCATAAGAAACTCAAGTCTTATTAAAACAGAGGCACAGAATTTGATGCAGTATCCTTTCCATGCTAGGCTGCACAGAGAAATGTCTTTTTACTTGGTTGGAAGACATTATGTGATAGTTTCAATAGGGCCTTTCATTTCCAATGCAAGCCAAAGTAAATAACAAGTTAGTGGACTCAAACTACTCCAATATTTCTCTCTCAATTTTCCACACATCTAAGCTTGACTTCTGCTGCTCTATTCTGCTTTTACATCTTTCAGTATAAAATGGCAGGAGAAGGGGTTAAGCACTAAGAAGAAAATAGTTTGACTGCGGGTGATATTATGCAACTTGCCCAGCTTTTCCTGAATTTACCACAGCGTTAGGTTTTGTGAATTTCTTTACCCTTGGCTCTAGCTCTGATAATTTGAGAGACTCAAACCTTGAACACAGTAATTGAAAGCTTGTTGTCTTTTGGCATTAGTGGAATTTTTTATCATCTGAATTAGTTTGCTAGTTTTATTTTATAAAAGTTCATTTGTATAAGGAAGGACTATCTTCATTCATGCAATTAAGGATTGCTAGTGCCAACAGGTGAGGGAAAACAAATCTGAAACTGAATATTAAAATGCCATGCTTTAACATGAAGGATTACGAACCTATGCTACTTCATATTCCACAAGCATAGCTTGAAATCTAAAGTTTTAATTGTCATTCTAGAACACCTGCATCTCATAGATGGTTTTAATAGATAAAATAGTTCATTATATCAGGGCAGAACAGACTTTACAATATAGCTGCCTTGTTATGTATGCTTCACTTGTGCCCAAGCAAAAGTCATTCTAGAAGATCTAGTTGTTATTCACTCTAATTAACAATTTAAGGCCATCTTCAAGGGGTTATGATATTTCATTTCTAAATGTTATTCAGCATGAATATCATAATGCTGTTATCATACATAAATTCATAAATGCTTTCAAATAACTGGGAAATATTATTTTTGATAGCCAGTGTCTGTTGGCATATGTACATTCATAGGATTTTCTGTATTACGCACTCAGATCCTATGTCCCTTATTAGAAGCAGATGGGATATTACTTTCTCCATCTTTTCTGGTCTTGCTCCTTCTGCTGCCCGTGTTACTATTCTGGTGGTGGACAGTGAGCTGTTGCTGTCCATTTCTCTTCCTGCCCAACTCCTTACACCTTACTCACTATGCAGTTGAATGAGTCCTTGAAGTACAAATGTGCATGCTGGTCCCCTAGTACCTAGGGGTTCATAGAGATCCTTGGCACCTGCAACAGCCTTCACTTTCTTTTTAATTTGTCTTCTTGCTTCCTCTCACTGACTGGAGCTGCTGCTGCCTCTTTTTTTTTCCCCTTCCTCTCCTTCCTTCCTTGCACCCTTCATCAAATCCATCAAGCAGCTTTGCAGATGTTTACTTTCCAATCCAACCCCCTCATGTAAGTCTGATGTCTTTGTGGCAGGTTTATTGTTTCAGTCATATTTCTCAGGCACTATAGGTAGCTGTGCTTGCACTTTGCTCAACAACTATTCCAGCTAGCTCCTTTGCCAACCTCCACTGAAAAACAAACAAACAAAAACAAATAAAAAGTTGCAATTAGCCAGAGTAGCATCACAATCTCCTCTGCCTCTTTGGGGCAGCAGGAAGAGGTACCAGTGTCAGATATATTATCTGGGTTTGTTTGGATTGGAATCATAGAATCATAGAATCATAGAATAGTAAGGGTTGGAAAGGACCTTAAGATCACCTAGTTCCAACCCCCCTCCCATGGGCAGGGACACCTTGCCCTAAACCATGTGGCCCAAGGCTCTGTCCAACCTGGCTTTGAACACTGCCAGGGATGGAGCATCCACAACCTCCCTGGGCAACCCATTCCAGTGCTTCACCACCCTCACTGTAAAGAACTTCCTCCTTATATCTAATCTAAACTTCCCCTGTTTAAGTTTGAAGCCATTACCCCTTGTCCTACCACTACAGTCCCTAAGGAAGAGTCCCTCCCCAGCATCCTTGTAGGCCCCCTTCAGATACTGGAAGCCTGCTATGAGGTCTCCATGCAGCCTTCTCTTCTCCAGGCTGAACAGTCCCAACTCTCTCAGCCTGTCTTCGTACGGGAGGTGCTCCAGCCCTCTTATCATCCTCGTGGCCCTCCTCTGGACTCCCTCCAACAGCTCCATGTCCTTTTTATGTTGAGGACACCAGAACTGTACACAATACTCCAAGTGAGGTCTCACAAGAGCAGAGTAGAGGGGCAGGATCACCTCCTTTGACCTGCTGGTCACGCTTCTTTTGATGCAGCCCCGGATACGGTTGGCTTTCTGGGCTGCAAGCGCACGCTGCCGGCTCATGTTACGCTTCTCGTCAACCAACACTCCCAAGTCCTTCTCCACAGGGCTGCTCTGAATCTCTTCTCTGCCCAACCTGTAGCTGTGCCTGGGATTACCCCGACCCGGGTGTAGGACCTTACACTTGGCTTGGTTAAACTTCATAAGGTTGGCATCGGCCCACCTCACAAGCGTGTCAAGGTCCCTCTGGATGGCATCCCTTCCCTCCAGCGTATCAACCGAACCACACAGCTTGGTGTCATCGGCAAACTTGCTGAGGGCACACTCAATCCCACTGTCCATGTCGCCAACAAAGATGTTGAACAGGACCGGTCCCAACACCGATCCCTGAGGGACACCACTCGTTACAGGTTTCCAACTGGACATCAAGCCATTTACCACAACTCTTTGCATGCAGCCATCGAGCCAGTTCTTTATCCACCGAGTGGTCCATCTATCAAATTGATGTCTCTCCAATTTAGAGACAACGATGTCGTGCGGGACGGTGTCGAACGCTTTGCACAAGTCCAGGTAGATGACGTCAACTGCTCTGCCCCTGTCCATCAGTTCTGTGGCTCCATCATAGAAGGCCACCAAATTGGTCAGGCAGGATTTCCCCTTAGTGAAGCCATGTTGGCTGTCACCAATCACCTCATTGTTTTTCATGTGCCTTAGCATGTTTTCCAGGAGAAGCTGTTCCAAGATTTTGCCAGGCACAGAGGCGAGGCTGACTGGTCTGCAGGTTCCCGGGTCTTCCACCTTCCCCTTCTTGAAAATGGGGGTTATATTACCCTTCTTCCAGTCATCGAGAACTTCATCTGACTGCCACGATTTTTCAAATATGATGGACAGTGGTTTAGCAACTTCATTCGCCAGCTCCTTCAGGACCTGTGGATGGATTTCACCAGGTCCCATGGACTTGTGCACATTCAGGTTCTTAAGATGGTCTCAGACCTGATCCTCTCCTACAGTGGGCCTAGGGTCTTCATTTTCACAGTCCCTGCATCTACTTTCCAAGACTTGGGTTGTGTGGTCAGAGCATTTGCTAGTGAAGACTGAGGCAAAGAAGTCATTAAGAACCTCAGTCTTCTTCAAATCCATGGTAGCCAGTTCTCCTGACAGTTTCCGGAGAGGGCCCACGTTGTCCCTAGTCTGTCTTTTATTTGCCACGTATCTATAGAATCCTTTCCTGTTATCTTTGAATGAAGCATGGACTTCCAGCAAGAAGATAGGTTTGAGGAAAATTAATTCCCTTGGAAATTTCCACTAAGCAGCTTCGGATGGTTGAAAATAAGAAATTATTTGCTTTCTATCAGGGCTACACCATATTTTCTTACAGGATTAAGCACTCATACCATGCTAAAATATACATTTAGGGTATTTAAATACTAGATACCTTCTTTCTGATATCTAGCATGCTCACATTCCTGCAGCTAATGTAGCTTGCATTTTCAGATTCTACTGTCAGTAGAATTTGATATGATTTTTTTCCCTACGAAATGATATATAGTTCATAGGTCATCTTAGGGTTTTTTTTCACGCTGAGTTACATATGCATTAATGAAAAGTGTAGGTGACTACAACTGTGCTTTTTGCCTAATGAGGCAGTGTTTGTCAGCTCGGTATTTGCTGAGCTTCCAATCAACTGAGTCTCAGAAACATGTCCTGTCAAATTCAGAAGAATACAGAAATGCCCCTACTACAGAGAATTTTTGTTTGAAGACTGAATTTAAACTCTACTTCTGCTTTGAAGGTAGAGCAAAAACAGCTTTTGAAAGCTACAGGTGACTGAAGTTCACAACGGATTAGGAATGACAGTTGTGGTGGTAATTGTAATGATTGATGCTATTTTCCTAACAGGCATACAATCTATATATAATTTCTAGTCTGAACTCATCATTAGGAGAAAAAGCTGACAGCTACTTCCAAGGAAGTATTGAAAGTGGGCCACTGCCAGATATTTTGGGAGACTAAAGCAGTAAATGATGACTGTTACGCATTTCTTCCCTTCATTCAGTAGAGGAGGATTTATCCACAACACTAATGCAGTTTTTAAAAGGGATGTTTGTTATACTAAGGTATATGTGTTATATGTGTTAACCTGTCCATGCCAGAAAAGGCTGTAAATCTCATTGTCTTCCTGCTCCCTTGGCAAGTACATTTAACTCTGATCAAAATAGCCCCATTACTTTGCAAAGCGCGCACTGCTAGTGCAAGTCAGAAGGAGAGCTGTAACAGTTGAGCGACAGGTATGCAGTGGTTATGAAGGTAATTTAGCAGAGCAGCGTGGAAGACCTCAGTGTGGTATCTGTGGCTCCACAAAGGTGGTGAGAACTAAGACAAGGAACCTGAATCAGTGGAGAAAAGTCTCCTGGGAGGCTGTGGCTTGAAGATGGTAGCAAGAAGCAGGTCCCACTGTGAAACTGTGTGATCCAGGGAGTTTTATTGAGGGAACTCATGGGCAGGAGAAGACTTTAACCTCTGTAGGCAGCGTTGCTAAACCACAAAGTCGAGTTTTATTGTCCGCATTTTACGAGAGGTATCAGATGCCTGGACAGATCTTAGAGACCACTGAAGAAACAATTTAAACATCACAGGTAGTGTCCCAAAGAGCTCAGTTGTCCTAACTTAGTCACAAGAGGATGTGAAGGTTTAGAGTTAGGTTAAAAAGCTTGGACTAAACTTGGAGATTCAGCTCTGAAAGTCAGAAAGGAAATATATACCTGGAAACTGAAAACAGTTTTTAGAATGAGCACAACCGCCTAACAGCTTGATTAATTTTCACTGAAAACAACTATTCTATCTCTTAATTTCATCAAGGCATGGTTTTGAAGAGAAGTCTGTGCTTTAGTCATTTATATATTATTACGCTCAGCACAGTGCAAAGTGATCTGTGCTGGTCTGCTGTATAGAAAAGAGCCAGTTAGATATATTCTTTTCAGATTTTCCATTCAATGAATATAAATTCCCCTCCACAAGCGTAAACTGAAAATCTTCATTTTCTGTGGTAATGAAGATACAAAATATGCAAGTTCCACTTCCAGAAATCTTAAATGAAATCCAGTTTAGCTTTATCAGTTCTGTGATTTTTATCAAGGAATTAACGTGTCAACTTGCAGAAATCACTCTTTTTCAGAGTACTGGTATTTGGTTTGCATGGCAAGGTTTTGGTAGCAACAAGACTACAGATTGGCTTCTGTGAGAAGCTGCCAGAAGCTTTCCTCATGACCGATAATGCCAATGCCAGCCAGCTCCAAGATGGATCCACTGCTGGCCAAGGCTGAGCTCATCAGCGATGGTGATAGCACCTCCGGGATAACATAGTTAAGAAGGGGGAAAAGTTACTGAGCAGGAGCAATTGCAGCCATAGAGAGGAGTAAGACTATGAGAGCAACAGCTCTGCAGACACCAAGGTCAGTGCAGAAGGAGGTGAGGTGTTCCAGGCACCAGAGTAGAGATTCCCTGCAGCCCATGGTGCAGAAGATGGTGAGACAGGCTGTGCCCCTGCAGCCCATGGAGGTCCACAGTGGAGCAGATATCCACCTGCAGCCCGTGGAGAACCCCATGCCAGAGCAGGGAGATGCCTGAAGGAGGCTGTGACCCCATGGGAAGCCCACACTGGAGCAGGATCCTGGCAGGACGTGTGGCCCTTGGAGAAAGGAGCCCACACTGGAGCAGGTTTGCTGCAGGACTTGTGACCCCATGGGAGAGACCCACGCTGGAGCAGCCTGTTCCTGAAGGATGCACCCCATGGAAGGGACCCACGCTGGAGCAGTTCATGAAGAACTGCAGCCCATGGGAAGGAGTCACGTTGGAGAAGTTGGAGGAGGACTGTCTCCTGTGGGAGGGACCCCACGCTGGAGCAGGGGAAGAGTGTGAGGAGTCCTCCCCTGAGGAGGAAGGAGCGGCAGACAGAACATGTGATGAACTGAGCACAACACCCATTCTCTGTACCTCTGTGCTGCTGTGGAGGAGGAAGTAGAGAAAACTGGGAGTGAGTTGAGCCCAAGAAAAAGGGAGAGGTGGGGGAAGTGTTTCTAAGATTTAGTTTTATTTCTCATTATCCTACTCTGCGTTGATTGGCAATAAATTTGTTTGCCCATGATGGTAACTGGAAAATGATCTCTCCTTGTTCTTATCCTGACCCACAAGTCTTTTGTCATATCTTCTTTCCCCTGCCCAGGTGAGGAGAGGAGTGATAGAACAACTTTGGTGGGCACCTGGCACCTAGCCAGGGTCAACCCACCACAGTACTGTGTGCCCCAAAGATAAAAAGATGTGTCAGATTTTAGAAGCCCTTTTCCTCCTGCACACTGTTTTTATGTAGCAGTTTCACGTAGTTCTGTCTTATGTAAAATGTCTATTTTTTAGCAGAAGCACTTACTGTTTAACAGAACAAACGTGTAGAGAGACAGGGGCAGATTCCCTGGTTCAGGGTCCAGTTTCTTGCTGTTATATCATTCCCATAACATGATCAAACATTACCTTGAAAAGGTACTTTTCATGTTCCTTGTCCCTCCAATACTATATGGAGACAGTTGTACATACAGCTTTGTTGTTCTGTTATCTAGAATCCATCTAATTCCCAGTCCGTTTGCAACCGTTTCTTTTTGTGTCAACAGCCTTTTAACTTCTCTATTCCTTCCTCTTAATCACTTGATTCATCTATAGAAATCAGTCAAAGGCCTCTCAGACTTTAAGCCTGGCCTGTAAAATGGCTTATCCACTCTCTTAAACATACCTATTTCCCAAATAACCCAAATGCATCTTCAGGTACATGGGCAATCAGAAGTGTACACAGTACAGCTGGGTCTTAGTAATGTCTAGTATACTCTCATAAATATTCCTCGAAGTCCACTGGGAAATACCTCATCCAATTTATGCTAAGGTGCTGAGATGACATTTTGCTGGCCATGTTACAGTCATCCTTGAATTCATGTTCTTCAGATCTTATTAGTTGATGACTTCCAGCTGACAAGTTCCCATAACCACTGCGTGATGTGACATTTGGTATAATTAAGTGCATCCTATTTCCTACCCCACTCTTGCCAAGGTAATCTCCTTTCATTTTGTCACCTACTAATTTCAGTAGCAAAATCTTACTTTAAAAATCTAGGTGAAGAGTAAAATTATTAATGAAGAAGTAAAAATGTGAAGATGTCTTTGACCAGGACTGAACTGTGTGCCAAAGCCATCCAGAGAGACATTCTCACTACCTTTACTACCTGCATTCATCTTGCAGCACCTTCTTCCTGGTAAAACTGAATGTCTGTCTTGGTAAACTCAGTCCTAGTGATTTTCTTTCAGAAGCAGCTGCTGTGGTTTCTCCCTTCACCCACCTCTTTGTCTACCTTTAAAATCTTATCTTTCCCATAATCCATAGTTATTAACTGATTCTAACCCTTAACGAAGTTAAAATGAAATCTTAACCTCCTTTATTTTATGTAAAGATTGGTTATTTCATCAGACACATTTGCATGCACTAGCTTGCTCCATCATATTCTCCATGCCATAAAATGCTGGTTTTCTTCAAAACTTGCCTTTAACCTTACATACTAGGGAAGCTACTTCAATTGTCTTGTAATTGCAAGTTTATTATACTTGATACTTTGGGGTGGTCTTTAACAAAATGTAGGAAGCTTTGCTTAACCTGAGTCCTATAGTGCTCCTTCCCATTCTCATTTAATGGGTCATTAAAAATTCTGGTTTCCCAGTATGCAGAAATACGTACCACGTCTTCAAGGAATTCCAGAAAAAAAGATTTTCATATCCTCTGTCTCAATTTTAGCACACAAAACTTATTTCATTCTTGTTTCCACCTCAGTTTTTGTAATTCTTATGTTGAGGTATATGTTCCCACAAACCATTTTATTTGTGCCCTAGGTTCAGAATTGCTCTCATTTAAAAGCTTGAGGTACAATGTTCACTTAAAGTCATTCATATATTGTCTTTAGCTTCACTTTCACTGTATAATGGGCTGTCTTCCTTTCCACCTTCTTAATTCATGCTAATTATGGCCATTTTGCTAATTGTTTTTAATATTCTTAACATGATTTAGTTCAGGCTAACATCTACTTATTCATCCTATACTTTTTGACCTCAGGGGAGAAGTATTAACTGCTGTTTCTCTGTATTTTTTCCTGTTTTTTGCATAGTAGTTATTCATCCTGTATTCAGCTCCTCCTTTAATAGTTGTCCATTTATTTTTTAGGCAGCTTCCAGAGAAATGTTTGTACTTTCTATCTGAAGAATGTAAAGCCTGAAGTTTAAATCCTTAAACTCTTCAGTGTCCTTCATTTCCCAGCGTGGGGTTTTTTTTCAATAAAATAAATTGAGTCATAGGCACCATTAATTTTTTTCATGTTTCCATTTAAAGTGAAGGAAGTTCAATTCATGATCACTGCATCCATAATTTTTTTCTATGCCTGGCTCTTTTAAAGTGTACCATTTCCTTTTTTTTTTTTTAACTTAAAATAGCATAATTGTTTGTTGTTTGTTACTATTATCCCACTGATGCTACTTGCCTTCTCTAGCTTTGCAAAACCAGTGTTTAATCTCATGTAGTTCTTGATACTATTTACATTGTCAGCTCTACTCTTATATATATTGGACTACAGATTCTAGACCAGACATCATCTACTATTCCAGAAGAATGGATGCGTGGTGTTACTACTTACTGCTTTAGTTTACTATAACATTATCACAATGATGTTTCCACTGCCATTGCTTTTAACATATTCTTTCCTGAATCTCATGTAGCTTTCCTCAGAGTGAATCTAGTCTCATATACTATTCTGACACATCTCTTTCAACCCTGCAGTACTGCATACTTACAGGACATGCATATATTTCTATTCATTCCTTTTTATGGCTGAATTTTCCTGCACTGGTACATCAACATCATAATTTGGCTTTGACGCCATCCAAATTTTTAAGTGGATTAAGCACAGTATTTCATTGCCTATATAACTGACTACAGATACTTTAAAATGCTTTTCAGAGAAACATAAATGTATTATGGGAAAGTGGATTTGCTTTGCCAAAGCCATTACTTGGGGTTATATCAAATTCATTTTTTCATCTTGTTGTCAAAAGAAGATGTGGAAAAATTCTCTATACAGTACAATATATCTGTACTGTATCTAACAGAGTCCAGCTTGGCATCTCAGATAGAGTCAAGAATATCTTCTCTAACACCTCTCTCTTAGTCTTCAGAAGCCCAGGGTCAAAGACAGACAGTGACCTATTCATTAGGAGGGTCCCATTTACTCCACAAAGCTCGTCCTTGACTACAGAAGTCTTGTCCATAGAAGGTATGAATGGACTTAGACCTTGGATGAGAAATAAAGTCAAAGACTGTCTTTGATTGGGGTTTCTTTGAATTTCTGTCATCTTTTTGGCCTATTTTTCTGATGTATTTAAACATTACATTGTGGCTTTTTGGGGATCTGAGTGGTGTTTCAATGCTACTCTTCAATATAAACATCAAGAGAGAAAAAAAAGGGACACAGACTATATCTGAATATTGATACACTGTAAGAGTTAGGCAGAGTGATTTAATTAAATTCTAATGGAAATGTACTTAACCTTTTTTGTTAACCAGAAATTTATGCACAAAATGCAAAGACAAAGGCAGTTTGCATCAAACACTGGCTTCTTTTAACTAAAAAGCCATGGAGAGATTGATTGCATTCACTTAAGAGGAAGCAGTGCTGAAAATGTCTTAATTCAAGTGGCTTCCATTTAACTGTCAAGTGGCTCCAGAAAAGGAACAACTAGCTGAACATAAAAGAGGCTCCTGCAATCCCTGTGTGCTGCAATAATTGTTCCTTGAAAATCTTTGTTTCTGCTCCTTCCTAAGAACCCATGTTTGTAACTGCAGTAAGCAGATTCATTCAATATTGCAAGAATATTGAGCTTATTTGTTTGATGTCCAAATATCCATATTGAAAGAGAGAGAAACAGAAAGATTGATAGGTGTATCCCTATCCATCACTCTCTTGACCAGAGAGGAAGAATATTTCAGCCATTGGAGGTGGTTATCTTTCTCAGAAGCCCAACACAAGCTCACCTGTCAGGCACGTTTTCTTTCATTGGCCACAGTTACTAAGGAAACCCCCTCTTCTGGTTGAAGGCCCCCCCCCTTTTGGGGGCCTGAATCTGGGACTGCAGCCAGACACCACTTGCAAATTGAAGACTGTACTGCAGCTTACTTAACCCTTGATGCAACCAGAGATACATTATTAATATGATTAGTTTCTGCACAAGAGCAGCTGCTGAAGGACAAGTTCTTCAGAGAGGAAGTGCTAAGAAAAGTACCCTCCTTCCCAGCTCTGAAAGAATGGTTAGTAATGCAAGTCGCAACCTATGAGACACTGGGAAAAGGCTGATTTGTCCACTTGGAAAATCTGTGATACTGTAAAATGGTGCACAAAGCAAAAAATGTTAATCGTAAAAGGTATTAGGACAGTAATTGTAACAAAAATCCTCATCCTTGTTGAAGTTATATATATGACATGAGATGAGCTGACAGGTTCGGGAATGTGATTATATATGAGCTTGAACTATCTCCGATTTCTTCATTCACATGATGTTGCTGACTTACAAGCTCTAGTAATTCAAAATGGGGTGACTCAAGAGATAGCTGTTGATGTTGTACATAGCTGTTGATTTAAAATCCTTCTGTCCACACATGAGCAGAAAAGACACTCATAATTCCAGTGAAATGTATCCTTTAAGCACTACAGATGTAGTACGGATTTATATCCTAGCACCCGCTTAATAAAAACATGTTAAATATGAAATATAGAAAATTTGCATCTGTGAAACACTGACATTGATGTCTAAAAGGTATTGAGCTAACAACAATATTAATGAATTAGTTGATGGATAGTTCTGATGACCACATAGAAGAACTCAGACTGTGCCTTAATGAGCTCCATGGGGGTGAACCACACAGGCCGCAGACTACAAATATTATTGGTACTGTAGAGGCAAAGGTGGATCTTAGAGATAGGGCATACTAATCTGAGACCCTTCTCAGGAGTACCAGAGTTAGCTCCCTTTGCCTTACTGTATGACTTTGGAGGCAAAGTCCACTAATGTTTTTGGACTCCAGCTCCCAAAGAGGTGTGGAGCTTCTCACACATTTCAGTGGAAGTTCAATGCTCAGTAGCTTTGTGGACCTGGCACTTTGACCTTCCTGCTTTTTTCCTCACCTTACAGGAAGACCAAAGAAGAATTTATCACTCCTAATTAATGTAGACAATTAATGCTTGTTTTGGTAATGGTATTTCATAGAATCCAAAAAATTCCTGATCTTTTTAATATCTATTTGGCTAAAATACAAATTATTCTAGCTTCATTTTGCTTCAGATTTCTGAAAGGCGCAAGACAGAGACACATGGTGCTTGCTGTATTCTTCAATAAATGTGGAAAGTTAGAAAAAAAACCTTTTGGGATCACTAATAAAAAGAGGTAGATATAGACAGTACTGGGATTTACTGCAGTTATGAAATGGGAAGGAATATTTCACTCTTAAGCTAACCTGGGCCCTGTAAATATTCACACTGGTATTTAAGCAATAGTCAAAATGGGACTTAGCGCTCAGCAAGTCAAAGCTCTTAACGGTTAGCATACGTGCAGTCCCCTTGAGGAACCTGCAGCATCTGCTTGTATGTATAAGTAAAAATAAATATACGTTAAATGCCTTTATCCTACTTTCTCTCTAATTAGATGGTAACTCTCAAGGAAAGGGATTGACTCTTCTGTGTTGTCATATAGTGACTAGCACAACAGGACACTGATCTCAGCTGTGGCCTCTGCCTTTGCCACAGTGCAATGGTAGTTCTTCATGAAAACGAGTATTTCAGACTGACATTTCAGCATAAATAGAAAATAATTTTAACGATTGTAAGCAGACTATATGTTTAAATTCTACTCCTTTCTGCATTTAAAACCTGCAGTATTTAGTATGCCAGCTATTTCTAATACATATTATACGGCTTACATTTAAGGAGCAACTAGCTGACAGGCACACTCGTAGACTGCTGGACTGAAATTGCTCTGAACTTCTCTACCACTTTCAAATGTAAAAATCCAGCCATAATAGTTTCATATGATTCAAGAAAGAAGATAGGTGAATAGACAGATGGTCACTGTTTGCTTAAATCTTTCCTTCATTCCCCGTGGCTAGGAGATTTACAAACATAAATAATGAAATCAATTTAATTTGAATTTTGCTATTCACAGGACTTGCATCCAGAACTTAATATATTCCCTTTATAGTAGATACAAGTGATTCTAATGCCTTCTATCTTTCCTTTTTGTGTGTGCTCTCTTGCTTGTTGCATGCATATATATTCTATGTGGATCCCTTGGAGCTAAATGTACAAGACTGCACAGGAGTTTGTAAGGATACGATGGAGGAAGGGAAGGGTGGTGCAATCACAGCAGATCCTCAGCTTTTAGAAACAGATGAGTTGCTGCAAATACTTCTGATGCCTGCAATATGTGTTCAGTGTAAACAAGCAGTTCTGTGAGCAGCTAATGAACTAATGAAGCCAGATTTCCTACAGATTTCTGTCTCTTGATTGACTTCGTAACTGAGACACAGTTTCATATTATGCCTAAAATATTCTAACTGTGGAGCATGCCAAAGGAGGCAGTCCTGGTTTCTTTACTGACTTTCAACTGTGCGTTACTACCCCATCAGATCTAGCAAATACATGGCTCTAGGTGAATTTGAAACCTAAATAATTTGTGTGTGTGTAGTGTTATTCCAACTGGATCAATAAGCTTATTATCTCTAAAACCAATACCCCTTTGTCAAGTTTTAAATTTAGTCAATAAGCTCCGAAGATTTTCGACAAGAATGTGGATACGTCTGCAGGTACATGCATGGGTTGGATGTTCTAATGGTATGACTGTGTGCTGCAACCTAATTTTCAAAGTAGAGTTGAATATAGAGTTAATATAGTGAATGCGTCTTTGAAATGTCTCTATAGCCTACAACCTGTGACAGTTCATGCCAGAGAAGTACAACATATAACACTTCAGGGAAGTAAAGCCAAGGTTTACTATGCTATAATTCAGGATGCAGACAAGCAACACATCAAACCTCCTTGGTGGGATCCTCTTTTTGGTGGGATCATTTTCAGCGAAGTAAGTGGTATGTATTCGCTTCACTTTGATGAAATGAATATGTAAATGTTGCTTGTGAGATATGTCGACATGTTATTTCACTTGATGCACATGTTCAACCGGAGCTGTTGGAAAGGGTTTGTATTTATTGTTATGCCAGCAGTAAAGTCAGCACTAGCTTCTATGTTGACTAGTAATGCACAGTCAAAGTGACTAGCCAAAGCATCTTCAGTAGAATCATCGAGCAGGAATAATCAGCTACTCTGAGGGTGATAAATGACCTTTGAATCATCTGCGGTACTCACTAAGCAGAAAAGCAGACAAGTGTCTAAACTTTGATGGATTTGGATGAATTATCTGCATGTGGATCAACGAACTATCACACTGGTTTCATCAACTGCTCTCAGAAATGTTGCTGTGTATGTGATACACAATGTTGACCTAAGGTAGTTTGGGAGACATTGCTTTAAGTGCATTTTCTTTGCATTTGGAGATGAAGCAGAAAAGGTGTCTGGACTATATGCAAATGTGCATATTGATGTGTTAACATCTTTATTGGTTCTGGTCCTTATTCCCTGGCCACTTCCTATGTTCTCGCTATGTTTTTGTCATGCTTATCATATACTCTGATAACCACTAGACCAAGACCAGCTTAGTGTTGTACTGTTTGTTCTAGGTGGTGTTAATCTGGAGAGCTGTTGCCTTTCTGCTTCTTTAGCTCCTGCTGTAGGTGTGTGGCTCAGCCATTGCACAAAGCATGTGCCTTCCCTGTCCAGTTCCACTACCCATCTCAGCCTGCACATCCATGTGCTGGCATGTGCGTCAGTCTGCTGCATAGCACAGCTTTGAGGAGCTGAATGCAAAGCGACTGTTTGAAGTTGGCAGTTTCAATGGCTGACTTGAATGTCAGTTTTTGCCTTGGCAGCAATGCCACAACTTGAGCTCTTGTGAGTCCAGAATTTTGGTGCTGACCTGATACACCAAACATAAGGGATATAATCGCTGCTTTCCTGGTAGACTACTTCACAGCATCAGGAGAATTGCATTGCCTCTATTTCAGCATCTGCAAAATGGATAAGGTGGAACTCAGTATTCTTCTTAAAGCACTTTGATGTGTGCATGACATGGGCTGTTAAACAGCAGAGACAAACCATCATGACAATTACACTAGTTCTGATCTACTCTTCAACTTTTTTTGGCATAGATAGAGTAGGTAAGCAGGTATTTTGCTGGCTGGAATAATAGCACAAAGACATTTGCCATCTTGCTAATATAGTTTAATTTAATGAACTGATAAAAACAGTGGCACAAAATTAGGGTTTTTTTATAGTATAACTCATATCTATACTAGAAGTATTTAGCAGAGTTGTGCTAGATAACCCTTTCTAATCTACATACAAGTACGGACATGCTATGTATTTGTGGCTTTCCACCTTTGGCAACTCCCTGTTTGAAAGGGATCACTGGTGCTTGTCACTGTCAGATTACTATTTCAGTATCATATCTGGGTCTGTATTATATTTCCCTTTTCATCTTGATAAGCAGAACTGTCTCCTTCGAGCCTCCCCTTCACCTTCTCTCCCTCCAGCAACATCAAACAACAGACTTCTAAGCACTGAAAGGGATTTCAGGAGGGCCAGAGGCTGAGGAGGGGTATGGCCTGCTGGGCTTTCCACCACCCTCTTCTCTTCATGCCTCACAGTGTATACGACACAGTAAACATTAATAACATTTTCATACTGGACTGCTCACTTCTTGTTTCTTGCAGCAAAAGTTTCAAAGAGTTCTTTGGTATTATTTTACAGAATAACTTTGCTTTAGCTTCTTTGTGAGGAATCTGTGTGTGGCTGCTTTGGGTAGTCTTGCTAGCTTGGGAAATAAAAGCAGACTAGCACACATACCTGTGACGGCTGATTTGTCCTGCTGACAAAACTGCACTATAGATCTAATCAGAGGAATATTAGATGTTAGCCAAGTTTCCAACTGTTTACTTATATAGGCAATTAGAATTAAAATAAAAATGCTACAGGATTTGGCATTCAGTTCTCTCCCAGTAATCATGAATCAAATATTAGTTCCAGGGTTAACATATATACAGTTCAATAATCATCCTATCCTTTTAAAATCCAAAGTCCATACCTGGGTCTGTCCCAAGTAGATGATCTAGACTACAGATTTCTGAAACAAATAAAATTTTACATGTTCATATTGAGAAGCAAACACTAGACATTCCTATGTTAGCTGGGTTTGATGGCACTATTTCACTCAGCAGCCCTGACACCTCATCCAGATCATCTTTTGCCCTTGTCAATGAAGTCTAAATTTTGCTTCTACAGAGATCCTTAGATCCTTATTTTGGGATAAAATAATTTTGATTTTGCTTCAGTTGTAAGACATTAATCCTTACAGACACCAATATATTTGTCCTGGTTTAATTCCAGCCAGCAACTAAGCCCCACACAGCTGCTCACTCACTCCCACTTGGTGGGATGGGGGAGAGAATCAGAAGAGTAAAAGTGAGAAAACTCGTGGTTTGAGATAAAGATGGTTTAATGGGACAGAAAAGTTAGAAAATTATGATAATAATAATAATGATGCTGATGAAAGAATGAGAATATACAAAACAAGCAATGCAAAATGCAATTGCTCACCACTTGCTAACTGATGCCTAGTCAGTTTCCTGAGCAGTGGCCCCTGGCCAGCTTTCCCTCCAGATTGTATGCTGAACATGACACACATGGTGTGGAATATCCCTTTGTTGAGTTGGGGTCGGCTGTCCCAGTTGTGTCTCCTTCCAACTTCTTGTTCACTCCCAGCCTACCCACTGGTGGGGTGGGGTGAAAAGCAGAAAAGACCTTGACTTTGTGTAAGCACTGCTGACGAAAATATCCCTGTGTTATCAGTGCTGTTTCCAGCACAAATCCAAACCATAGCCCCATACCATCCACTATAAGGAAAATGAACTCTATCCCAGCCAAAACCAGCACAACATCTTTTTAGCTGTTCTGCTTAGTTCTGACAGGGAGATGCTCTTTAGTCTTAAGGGTCAGATAAGTTGGCTTATGAAGGCTTTGTAAAAACAAAGCCTATATGTGAAAGGAAAATGCCTAGGGGTCATTTTACTTCTGTCAGGTAAATAACATCTGTCTAACAGCACACAGCAGCTTTACACAGCAGTTTGGTACAGGAAGTTACTGAGCTGAAATTAATGGGGAGGAAAGAGCTTGATTCTTTGTGCATAGCCAACCCAAAAGGGTAAGAATGAAAAAAAAAAAAAAAAGAAAGAAGGCTACATGTTTTGATGGCCCGTACAGAGAAGGCTTTTGGCACTCAAAGAGTTTCCTTGGGAATTAATTAGAATGATCTTTTTAGCTTCTGTATGGGAAAGCAGATGAAGTGGCCCAGCCACTTATCTTCCTTGTCAGGCTGTTTTCATGACACATATGTGATAACCTGACTGGGAGGCATTATTGGCTACAACCAGTAACTTTGCTACATATTTTACCCTAAAGCTTGCATGACCTCCCTGTTTATTTTAAAATTTCTACATTAGTGTTTATGTGTTTGCATGCAGGTAAGAGATTGTTGGTGTTTAATAAGTATATCGGCTACTTTTGAAAATTCTCTTTTTCTCATTCCAGCTTGCTGCCTGTCATGTGTTCATACTAAAAAGCACAGAATCATAAAACTTCAGTTAACATTGCTTTTACAAATAAAATTCAGGACTATTGGCTACATGGTGAGTAAAAGAGCATGTGCTGTTCACATATGTGTTGTTATATCACTGAACACGGAATCTATATACTATACTATTGAGAACTTAGTTGCCAGGAAAATATGATGGCCAATGGCATGGATTAAAAAATGGATTGTATCAGTTCAATTTTTGTAGAAGATGGCTTGGAAGGTTACATATACCTAAGGTTAGCAAGATATACCTGTTCGCTGTCTCAGGGTAAGTGCCAGTATGTTCAGTCTCAAGGTAAGTGCCAGTATGTTCTGAGGAAGCTATGCGTCATATTCTTCAATCTGTGCATGTCATAAAACTGCCTGGTGAACTCAGTGGCTGCATCTATACAGTGAGATTTTGTTAGCATTTTAAATTCTACTTGTAAGTTGTTACCAACTATTTCAAACATACTTGTAATTTATTGCAATCATCCTGGAAGCACCACCTACAGGACCCAAACAGTCCAAAATATCCATGCCACGAATTGGAAAGCTGGAGGAATGTTAAAGGCATTATCTTATTTTAGGATTTAAGGAAACATGCTGTACATTGATTCAGGCCACAAATAATATATCTAGGAACCTTAAAATTTAAACCGTGTCCAGTTGAATTAGCATACACTATCCTTATTTTTTCACTTCAGAGTAGTAACAACCAATAATTGTTCAAAATCCTAGATTTCTGTCATTACCAGTTTCATTCTCTGATCAAGTTTGTACAGCACTTACTTTCCTTGTGAATCTTGTTATCAAAGTTTTCAAAATTTTAAGTATTGACAGCAGCACAATTGCTTATCAACTGCTTCTAGGAACGAACAAACAAAAATTCAAGAGCTGAGAGGAGATCCATTATATCCTTTGCTGAGTCTCAAACAGAACGGACTAGACTGCAGAAAATTAACAGTATGGCAAGGTAAGCTATACAAAATATCTGTGCTCCCATGCTGTGCTGGTTTTACCATTTGATTAACAGATTTTCAAGTATAATGGTTTCAGCAATACTGTAGTTTACAGCTCAGATGATGGTTCAGTTCCCCTTTACAGCCTCCGTTATAGATGGTTTCCCTAAAATTTCCTTCTGTGTGGAAATTTCTCTAATTCCTTCATTTTCCCAAAAGGAATATCTTGCAAAGCTTGAAACAAATATCTTGCACCATTTGGAGCCAGCCTAGCATTTGAAATGAGTATTGTTCAGCAGCTGTCATTTTTCATATTCCTTCTTTGCTCTTTGTTCTGAGCAATTAAAGTGATTTTAATTTAGACCTTTGTCTTGAGACAAGGCATTGGTGTAGATAAGGAACATCTATTCTGTTACATCTGTGTAAATAATAACACGATGCGCATTATCCGCTTGTTTTTGTTGCTGTCTTAAGTAATGTATGATACATTACAAAGTAGTCCTAATGTGACATTTGTGTATGTCATTTTACTTTTAACATGATTTAAGAACTGATTAAAAAACACTCTAACAAACTGCCAGGCTTTTAACTGTTAGCACTTAGAAGTACAAAAAAAATCTTTGCTGGTTATCTAATGCTTAACATTTGTATCAATACCAGTTTAATGCTCAAAGGTAAACTTACATTAAACATTGAGATATAGAAGTAATTATGGTCTCTATGTGCCAATAGTAAGAGAATGAAGATTTATTAATAAATTGCCATTTGCAGATACATAGGTTCATAGTATTCTAATCTCCAAGTTAGACACTAGAGTTAATTTCTGTATGTATGACAGTGCTTATCAGTCAGTGTTGCTTGAGATGCTATATTTAATGGCACTAGAGAGGTAAATTATTTCAAATCTGCAGAGGGGCCAGAGAACAAGCATGTAGAATAGCTGTGTTCACAGACAATTGGATCCGACTGTAAGCAATATTACTGCTGTTACAGTTTTCAGTAAGGATGCTGAAATGCCACCAAACAACTTTGGATTTGTACTAACTTTACTGGATTCAAACTGATTAAAAAGTTAAAGGTCATCTTGGCAACACAACTTACTCAGACTTATCAATGTTTTCTATCTCCTATGGTTGCTTTTAATTTAGGGAAAAGTATATTTTTTTTAATATTGGGATTAACACAATTACATAACATAATAACACAACAAAAATCATCCGATGGCTATTTTCTTGAATAAGAATTAGACTTCACTTCTCTGGTAAAAAATAGAAAGGGAAACTTTTACTAATGTTTTCACATTGTGAAGTTAGGCTTCTAACTATAAAGTTACACACATAAATTGAAAGAAACTTCTCAAAGGTGAAAATGTTCAGGCACTGAAAATCAGGTGATAGAGATTCCTTTTTTATTTGTCAAAATACTCATGCTGTAGAAATGAAAAAATAAATTTCCCAATTAAGCATTTGTGGTGGCCTATCTTGACAATAATGTTACAATTAGTAAAATCCAATCTGGATACATATTTCAGATATATAATTATAATTACATGAAAAGATTTGAATTGCAATGTATGATAAAATCTGCTGAATATGAAATTCATTCTTACCGAGATTTTCGCAACCATATATATATACACACACACACACAAATAGTAATCGAGCAAGGTTTTGACAGTCCTAGTCATCTTTTTTTTCAATTTCTTGTAGCTAACATATGGATTATTAGTCTTCGGACACAAGAATACATATGTAATGGATAACTGCTTTCCAATATTTCTGATTCCATCCTGCTCCTACCCAGAGAGCAACACTTTAAATTGGTCAATAACGTTAAAGGTTATACTTTATGTGGCAAAGATTTAACTAACTAACCGATTTAACTCCAGATTTCTTTAATGCTTTCAGTTTTGAACGAGCTCTACAGAGAATTTTGAAGTTCGGAATGAAGATGAGTATTAAGCATTATCTGGTCTATGCCCGGCTCTCTGAAACAGGAATAATGGGGACTAATTCCCACATATTTCACCAATAAAAGTGCAAGAAACAATTGTTTAATGAGAATCTGATAAAGCCAGTAAAGCCCAAAGGAATAAATTTCTAGAAAGATTCAAGATACTTTGACATATGGTGATCCAGACCTGGAAGAGACAGTATTCTTAATTCATTGCACCAATGGGAAAAAGAGGCAGTCAAAGGTTTTAAACAAGTTATTGGTTGTAATTCCACTTTTTCTTTAAACTTCTGCACTGTTCTTTTAAGTGTATTCAAAATATGTTAGTTTTTGTTGTTTGTTAAGGCTGGCGGGAGTTTTACACTCTATGAAGGCTAGCAAGAAGAGGTGTGATGTATGTGCAGTGCTGTGCACAAGGAGGAGACCATTATGATTTAAGAATCACTATATTCAGGAGTGCGGCTTCCGTCTGAGTGGCCTGAAAGAAATCACGCTACTATGAAAGAGAATGTGGGAAAAAAAAAAAGTGTTAAAAAATGGGAACCCACGCAAATAATCCACAGGTTTATGCCCCAGGAAGAAGAGATAAGAATGCCTGCAGGGACGTTATAGCACAGTTCCTACAGCAACCATTAAGCAAGACTGAAATAATTGTTTTAAAATTAAGATTCTAAAATGGTAATTTTAGAATTACAATATATTTCAATCTGTCATAATATAATATGTTCATCAGCACAATAAGCTGAAATACTTATATTTATATAGCCAGCCATAATTGTTTGTTTAGGACTAATTCTTGTGACCATGAAAATTTCTTATGTGAAAATAAAATACAGCTAAGGCTTATGGTTACTTTGATATTCTGGGGTAATACCCTGATGAATGTGTGCGAACACCCCAGCCAAACAGTTTGTGCTGAAAGAACTGAAACGTGTCTTATGCTCACGAAGGAAGCAGTGCAGGTGTCAATTGAATGCTTGTGACAAATCGCCCTGAAAAGGCTATTAACCAGAACACATATGAGTAAATCAACTGCTGGGTAGCTCAGCCTGTGTAGGTATAGATAATTCCATGTCCAGTCTGCCCAGACTGAGCTCATTAGCGACAACTTTAGTCTGCAGTCTTCACTACAGTAATGGAACAAGATGTTCAGACTAATAAGCGTTGTTTGTAACTATTTGCACAGGCATAATATGAAAAATTATGTGATTATGTAGAAACAATTTTTATCTGATATTATTCCCTGATTTATTGCTTAAATTATAGACAATACTGACACAGTAATTTAATATTACTTAAGTTAACATGGGGAATCTTTTTTCCTCTAACCATTTCAGAAGATCTAGAGACATAATTACTCTTAGCTACTTCTTTTTCAGTCATTGTTATCAAACTGACACCAAAGCATCATTTATTGACCCATCATCTAATGAACTGAGGGAAATGTTACTGAAATAAAGATTTCTCTGATTTCTGAAAGAGCAAAAATCTATACATTAATCACAAACAGAAATACAAAATCCCTTAATTTTATTATAAAATATGTCAGGTTTTGCCATGGGTGAATTTAAATTTACGGATGTTCGATTAAATACATTCATTTGAATTACAGAATTTTTTTCCTCCCCATGCAAATGTGTAGTCATTCAATATTCCTGTGTTAATATGCAAGATCAAAAAGTTCTAGTAAGAGAACAAGGCAATCAAGCTACCTTCTAGGGAAATAAAATAGTATGGATTCTCCTGGTACGTTAGAGAAAATGAGCTCTCCTGTAGCCTCCACTTCCAAGTGGGAAGAGCGGAAGGTGAGGGCAACTATGAAATGTGAGATTTATAACCAGTGACTGGAGCAAAGCCACCTGGTTTAGTAAAAAGGAAAAAAAAAAACCAAACTCCGAGTGGTCCATTTGTAAAAAAATAGGCGATGAGTTTAAGTGGGGACACATATGTGTTCAAAAGTGTATTTTCGGTTCTCCCCCATCATAAACCCGCAGATGTGATGGGTTTGGTTGCCACGTTCAAAAAGCCCGTTTCATGACTACACTGGGTAGAGAGCCAAAACGTTCCTATACAGTCCAGTGATGTCATAATTCTTCCTTTTCAGCAGAATTTGTTTTACTTCATTGTACTTTTAAAACTTTTGCACTAGCTGAAAATTAGTAGAAACCACAGCAGCTGTTTTCATGTTTTCTGAAACTGCTGCCCATGCTGGAGACAAGAGTTTTCCTTCCTCTCCCATACTCTCCTTCTGCTAGGAAAAGTGATACAAAAAAGATGTGAAAATTATCCACAAAACCTCGGTTGTGCCCCCACTAAAAAAGACAAACTTCTTTTAAAGCTGAGATGTGTCTAAATTTTCTAAATATTTTTTTTTTTTTGGCAGTTTCACAGTGCCCACTTTACTGCAGTCCGAGATGATACAGCTCAGTCAAGAGGGATCCTCTGTCTTATAACAATCAATCTCAGTTTCATGGAGCTAGCTTTCTTTCCTGAGCTGAGTTTTGGAGGACCATTTCAGACACGGTGAAGAGCAGTGAAGATGAAGGGAGGACCAGAGCACCTCACCTATGAGAAAGCTGGGACTGTTCAACCTGCAGAAGAGAAGGCTCAGGAGGGGTCTTTTACCAATGTGTATAAATATCTCATGGGGGAAATCAATAAGGCAGAGGCAGATTCTTTTCAGTGGTGTCCAGTGACAGGACAAGAGGCAATGGGCACAAACTGAAATGCCAAAAATTTCATTTAAACAAAACCAACAAAAAATTAGAGTGAGGGTGGTCAAATGCTGAAACAGGTTTCTCAGGGAGGCTGTGAAGTCTCCATCCTTAGCAATATTCAAAATCTGACTCGGCACAGTCCTGGGCAACCTGCTCTAGTTGATGCTGCTTTGAGCAGGGCAGGAATTGGACTACATGATTCATGAAATCCCTTCCAACTTCAACTATTCTTTGATTTTGTGAGAAAAAAACCTTAAAGAGTGGTGTTGAACACAGAACCATAGAAGTGAACTTTTTAGTTTTGAGTAAATGACTACAGCTGTTTTTTTCGCTCCCTCAGTTGCCCATCAAATCTGACTACCTGAGTTTGTGGCTGTCTTCAGTTCTGATGCTCAGCATTTTCTCCCTCATTTCATCATAAAACATCTTTTATATCTAGATAGATTAAATATTTGAAGTATCTAAGAAGAGATTATGAACACCGTAACTCTCTCATAATATTAAAATAGAAGGACTTCAGTTAATGCATAATGTAAGTTGGCATTAGCTGCAGATACACATAAGTATTAATAGTGAAGTATCAGAAGCTGGCAAGTTTTTTATATTTTCATCTTTTCTATATTGTTTATAAAAAACACATGATATTAAAATGTCCTTATCTGACACCAAGACAGTGGAATATTCTTTACCAGCAGGATGTTTTGTAAAAACAATATTTTGACTAAAATTGTATCAAGGAGCCATTACCTCAGGAAGCACTGGGATAGCTGATAGTCTGCAAGTAGGTGTGGTAGATTTATAAAGCCTAATACTTATGTGCTATAAGAAAGTGAGAGAGGGTGAAACATGAATAGCCCCGCTACTGGAGAAGAACTTTGCTGGCAATGGTCTTCTGTAGGGTAATCCTGTTTGCACCTCCGTTCCCCCCGCAAAATGCAAAATCAGAACTCTGACATGCTAGGAAACTGAGAAAAACTTCTAGTTGCAATAGCGTATGCACCCGTGGCACAAAACCTTGTGCATATTGGTGTTGGGTAAAGGTAGTCAACCCAATGTAAGGTAGTAGCTTCTGCCTTCAATGCAAAAGTTATTGACTTAGACGACAGGATAGAAGATTCTGGAATAAGTTTTCTGTAAGTAGATGACCGTGTGTTGAGAGGAAAAAGCTAATGTAGAATAGTAGAATCCAAATGTAAAAGACATTGATTAGTGTGTACCTAAAACTATATTATTATGTATGGTATATGTAAAATCTGCATTAGCATGAACAAAAACTGGCTGCATTGCTCACATAGCTATCTATTAATCTTGCAGGTCATCTAAAATGACTATCAATAGTTGTTTTTTCTTAATGACAGAAATTTGTGGTTTGAATATAGAATATATAGATATCATTTGATGGGTGATTTAAAAATTACTTTGCAAAAGGTATTGATCCTTCTGCAAAATCTTGGCTAGCATAAGGAGAATTCCACCTGGCTTTAGGATAGACCTGAAATCTGTATTATACTTTCAGCTAATGTCAGGGGAAAAGAATCATTTAAATTCAGGTTAAAAATCTAAACTCACCATTGACCTTAAAATCTAGAAATCTGCTAACAACCTTCTTTTAAAATATCTTAGGAACTTTTAAGGCAATCCAGAGCTGGAAACTTGTTGCATTAGAACACTTGAGATCTCTTTGTCTTTGTAATATAAATCTCTGGTATCTGTCCTTGAAGAATCGTTTACTCTAAACCCTTCGTAAAGAGACTTTTCTGTTGAAAGCACTCCATGAACATTTGGTCATTAGCTATCCTTCTATCTTTTTATATCCTAAATCCAGGAATCATTAAGTCATTTAAATTAAATGCCATATTTTGCACTGTTATTTCTGTATTGAGCCTAGTAATTTGTATTTGATGTATTATTTTCCTTAAAGCACTGAATCTTTGAAAACATATGCTGTTTCTTTCACTAATGACTAATTGGTCATAATAACAACAATAATGATAATACCTTTTATTTTTCTAATTTGTGTTTTAATTTTAAACTCAGCATTTTGATTCTTGTTATAATTTTATCTACTGGATTAAGATTTCGTCACTCCCTGGAATAATGTTTTGTAATGCTATTTAGAAAACTGTAACCAAATCATTCTATGCACCTTGTTTTAAGCTTTTTCAATAAATTGATATAATTGAAACTTTTAATTATATTGTAGTATGACATTTTATCTGAACTTCCAAGAATTATTCTATATCCTTTCACTAATCTGCTTTCTTTCCCAATAATTTTTCTTAGTATTCCATTATTAATAATAAATACAGAATCACAGGATGTTTGGGGCTGGAAGGGATCTCTAAAGATCACCTAGCCCATTCCTCCCTGCTGAAGCAGGTTTACCTAGAGAAGGTCACACAGGATTCCATCCAGGCAGGTTTTGGGTATCTCCAAGGAAGGAGATTCTACAACCAGCCAACCTGTTGTGCAGACAGATGAAAATTGGTGGCTACAGTATAATTGAGTTAGTAAAAACTGGTTCACTAAAATGAGCTGCTAGATGATTCTGCAGCTTATTACCTCATTATCCCCTCAAATTGAATTTTTTTGGGAAAATGGACAAAACAAGTTTTGGACTTTCTGATGTGGTAGCATTTAATACTAATTCATTTTGGCCTAAATGACTATCATCTGAGATGTTCAAAGATAAGTGATCTGGAATAGCATTTATTCATTAGCAGATATCTCCATCAGAAGAACTAAACCAATCAAAATATATAGACAGATGGTGATAGTAGGATGGCTGTTCTCTACCATGCTTCTGTTTTATTCCTAAAGAAATCATGCATTATTATGCAAGAAAGCATGATCCAATGTTTTTTACACTGCACATAGTACCATGATCTATATTAAATATCATAAATTCTGAGAGGTAAAAATTAGCCTTAAGGCCTTTTCAAAATAGACCTTCTTTTTTGATGCCCAATGAGACTCTTGATACAATATATACATAGTGTGCTAAATATTCAGTTTAACCTTTTGAATATTTTTTGTTATTCAAGAGAAAAAAATTATAGCATCATGTTCTGTGTTAGAAAATGATATGGAGGCTTTGTAGATTTAAAACCTACCAGGCAAACTCATTGTTTGCTTGGATTTAACTCAATAATATGCACAATTCCAGTGTTTATGGCTATGAGTAATCTGGACTTATCACTAAAACTATGAGCAGACATTTTTTTCTGGTCTCTCTACCTGATAATTTAATACAAATCTCATACAGAAGGCTAGCACAAAATCTGCTTAATTCTTAGGGAGATGTTACTGTCACCTTTCCAACAGAAATTTGTTGGATTCTGTTTACAAGGATAAATGCAGTTCACGTTTATGAAACGTTACAATTGCTTCATTCACTCCAATTTCTATCTAGTAATTCCCTGTTTACTTTTACACAAGGTAAAATGCAAAAAAGACTTCAATTACCTTCTTCTAGCATATTTACCAGCAATCCTTACATGTCTGCACCCTATCTAATATGCTGCTTTGAATTCTTCCAGTTTATGTCATGCTGGTGATCTGTCTTTACCCCTACTATGCAAACACAGAAAAGACCAATATTTGCCATGATTGGAGGCCTGGAAACATTAGAAATGACACACCTCAGGGGAACTGAAGATGGGAAGCCTCTGGAAGAGGCTGGAACCCAGGATCTGGCAATGAACTAGCTGAACTGTAGGTGTCTGCTTCCAGAGGAGGAGTTGAGATGAAGAGTCTGGAGAACTACTAAAAAGCAGCTCCTAAATAATTGAGTTTTAAGCAATTGCTTGTACAGATGTGGGAAAGAAACTCTGAAAAGGGGAGAAAAAGGCTTCTTTGTAGAAGATGAACAAAGAAGATATAGGAATGGTCCTGGGAATTAATAAGAAAAACTTGAGTAACTGGCTTCACAGGTGTCCCTCTGCTAATGCTGAGAGTAGTGGATGAGTTAGGTTTCTTCTATTCATCTCTCAAAGAAAATGATTATCAAAGACCAAAAGAGCTGTTGAGATGCAGAGATGCAAGAATGGCACAGACTCACTCACAGTCCCCAGACCACAAAGCCCTTGAATATGGGAGAGGAGACGGCTATATCCATTTTCTCAAGGAGATAGACCAGGGTGGTGAACCTTTCCACGTTCACCTCAAACCTGAAATAAGCTTGGCTTGAAAAAAGTCAGAGCTTGAAACAAGCACCTTACAACATCTCCTAGTGTGAAAATTCTCTTTAAAGCATTTTCTATTCCCTTTGTTCCCTTTGATACACAAGGATTAAGCCTGAAGGCAGCTTTCTTTGAAAGCAAGAGGGCAGAAAATCATAATACTCAAGCTACAACAGCATCTTTCGGAGCAGCCCTGAGGAAAAAGACTTGGGGGTGTTGGTTGATAAAATGCTCAACATGAGCCGGCAAGTGTGCACTGCAGCCCAGAAAGCCAACCGTATCCTGGGCTGCATCAAAAGAAGCGTGACCAGCAGGTGGAGGGAGGTGATTCTTTCCCTCTGCTCCGTTCTCATGAGGCCCCATCTAGAGTACTGCATTCAGCTTTGGAGTATCCAACATAAGAGGGATGTAGAGCTGCTTGAGCAAATCAGAGGAGGGCTACAAAGATGCTCCAAGGGCTAGAGCACCTTTGTTATGAAGACAGGCTGAAAGAGTTGAGCTTGTTCAGCCTCGAAAAGAGAAGGCTCCAGGAAGACCTTATAGCAGCCTTCCAGTACCTAAAGGGGGCCTACAAGAAATCTGGAGAGGGACTTTTGATAACGGTATGTAGTGACAGGACAAAGGGGTAATAATGGCTTTAAACTGAAAGAGGGTAGATTTAGATTAGATATAAGGAAGAAGTTCTTTATTGTGAGTACGGTGAGACACTGGAACAGGTTGCCCAGAGAAGTTGTGGATGTCCCATCACTGGAAGTGTTCAAGGTTAGTTTAGATGGGACTTTGAGCAACCTGGTCTAGTGGAAGGTGTCCCTACCCGTGGTAGAGGGATTGGAACTAGATGACCTTTAAGGTCCCTACCAACCCTAGCCATTCTGTGATTCTACGATATGTTCAGGTTGGACATCTTTGTTGCTCATATCTTTTGATCTTTACTAAATTTCTTTAGGCTGCAGATGCATCTAGAAAAAATGAATACATATTGAATTTTTGCTTTAACTTTTCATAGGGCATGATTTGCTGAAAAAGGATCATTTTCATTTTGATCACCCTGACCTAAGCTGTCACAGCCACGATTCCTGTGGAAAAGAGCAGAAGCAGTGAGAAAACTCTTAATTTCATACTTTCTCTCCAGTCCAAGCGAGTTCCTGGCGAAGAAGGAGAAAGAAGGAGTATGGGGAGGTACCTTCGCTGGCTGTTTCTTGACAACTACTTTCTCTGTTTTGTACATGCATCTGAAGCAACTATTAACAGAATGCTATGCAATTCCAATTGCATTTATCTTGTTTAAACCCTTGGATCATGCTGTCTCTCTGTCAACTAGTTTTCTGCTGGGATTAGTATTATCTGTCTGGCAGCAAAGGAGTTAATTTTCCTCACAGAAGTCCATATAGTGCTGTGCTTTGCATTTGTAGCTAGAAAAGTGTTGATAACACACTAGTGTTTTGATTGCTGCCAAGCAGTGATTGCACAGTGTCCAGGCTTTCTTTTCAACCTCTTTCCACCACCCAAAGGCTAGTACTCTGGTGGTGGGCCAGGAGGTTAGGAGGGGACACAGACAGCACAAGCTGACACAAACTGGCCCAAGGGATATTCCACACCATATGATATTTTGCTTAGCAATAAAGGCTGAAGGAAAGAAGAGGATGCTAGACTTTTCTCGTTATAGCATTTGTCTTCCCAAGCAAATGTACACTATGTGCATGATACATGTAGCGAGGCCCAGCTTTTCTGGAAATGGATGGACATCTGCTTGCCAATGGGAAATTATGTATAAATTCATTTTTTTCACTTTGCTTCTGTGTGCAGCTTTTGCTTTTCTTATTAAATTGCTTTTATCTCAACACAAACTTTTCTATCTTATTTTCTCCCCCCTGTACTGTTGAGGAGGGGAATGAGAGAGCATCTGGGTTTGGCAGCCAGCCGAGGTCAGCCCTTTACACAGTCTTTAAAACTGTACTTCTCAGATCAGTAGGTAAGTAAAGACTTACTTCTGCTGCTGCCTTGTGCAACACTTCTCTGAATTCTGATTATTTCTGTCATTTGAATTATACAACCTTATAGTAGTATAGTAGTACAACCTTATAGTATACCAAGGACAGTATTAGGTTCTACCAGCATACACCTGTTTCCAACTCTGATAATCTATGTGGCTTTTTGTCATGCCATGGTTCTGTGAGTATGTCTTCCATGTATTCTTGCAGCCCCAGTTTCTTAAATCAGTCTAGTCTTGACTCAAGTCATGTGTACACTGTTAAACTCTGTATTGTGCTTTACTCTGCCCTGAGATATTGTTTTTTCTTTTGTGATTTCATAGTGAATCTTTTAAAGATTTCTAAATTAGGAAATCTACTACATATATATCTAAAACTGTGCAGAATTAGATATGTTCCTCTGCAAAGCATATATTTGTTTATGCCATTGATAACAGCCCACTTTCTCCTTTATGATCGGGTTTTTAAAGTCACAAAAGTATATTGATGTTTCTTGCTAATGAATCCTCTTTTCCACCATGCCTCTAGTGCAATATTTCTGCCTTGAATATGGGCAAAAAATGAAGGAGTAGCTGATGTCTTAATTCAAGTTCTACCGTGGAAAAAGGAAAGAAGAGTGAAAAAGCTGAATATATTTAATCCAAGAACAGAACTGCCAAGTAAAAGAATGCTTACACTAAAACAAATAATACGATATGTTCTTGAAGTCACTTGCAGATTGGCTGTTCATTTTGCTCTTCTATGTTGCAATTATATCCTGCTGAGTGCAGGAAAAGTTAGCCAACTCTCACCCCCCCTAGAACAAAACTCAGCATGTTGCCATTTTTCTTCTCTACCAACATGTCATTGTTGGCTCAACTTCCTGCTTGGTTCTGGGATTTTTTCTGTTTCATCTGGTTCCTCGCATCATCCAGAGACAAACTTCAGTTACTTCCTTTCTTATCTTTTGCACAGAATGGGAAACTGGGGTCTGTGTTATGAACTTTCATGGTGCCTGCAGGGATATGAGCAAAAGCAATTGAGGTATTAACATTTTTCTCTAGGTATTCCCTCCAGTACATGGATTTTATGCAACTGTGCAAGCTTATAATAGAAGCAGATAGAATGCTGATTGCTCTGTGAATTATCTTCCAGTCTGGCTGCTGGCTGTATGGGTGGCTTGTGGCTTGGGACAAGAAAATTGTGAAATGTGGGAAAGTGATTATTGCATGTGTTATAGGAAGTGTTACGGAAGTATTTCGAAGGTGACAAGAAAACCCATTTGGGTTTTGTTTGTTTGTTTGTTGGATGTGTTTGTGTTTGTTTGTCTGGTTTTGGGGTTTTTTTTACACTAGTCAGAGGTTGATTTACAGTAATATAGGGAAATACAGGTACCTCCCAGAACAGGATTTCAAAATGCTTTTTACTGATGTTAAGTAGTTTGCAAATGTGATTACTATTGTGGTATTTGATCTAGCAATAAAAAGTGTCAAAGAAACACCAATCTTTTCCTCAATTGCACTATTGTAGTCTTCAGCAGGGACTGTAGCGATAAGACAAGGGATAATGGGTTAAAACTTAAGCAGGGGAAGCTTAGGTTAGATATACGGAAGAAGTTCTTTACAGTGAGGGTGGTGAGGCACTGGAACAGGTTGTCCAAAGAAGTGGTGAATGCTCTATCCCTGGCAGTGTTCCAGGCCAGGTTGGAAAGGGCCTTGGGCAACATGGTCTAGTGTGAGGCATCCCTGCCTACAGCAGAGGTGTTGGAACTAGATGATCTTAAGATAATTTCAACCTAAACCATTCTATGATTCTATGATATCTTTAAGGTGGCACTACTTCCCAGATAAGGAGACGTGACTTTGACCTTGCAATCACTGAAGAATGCATTAACTTTATGCCAAATAATTATTATTGATCTCCAACTGAGTATTCACATCATTAAGGTCTGCAGGTGCTTAAGTATGTGCAGGATTGGGGTTGATTTCCTTCCTTCTAATTCCTTTAAGAATAGACCTCTCCTTCCAGGTTTGTTCAGCTTTGGAGGAGTATTGCTATAAAGGGTGTACTTGCTGTCAAATGCTGTCACTAATCACACTAACATGCATTTAAAGAAAAATGCATGTAAATATTAATAGCATGACAAGCATATGTAGAATTATCAGGTAAGTGCAATGGGGAAATATTTGTTCAAATTCTCAGGATTTTGTTAAAACGTATTAAAAAAAAGGAGAAAAACTGCAAGAAATGAATGAAATTTGCTAACAGTACTGAAAAAATCTTCAGGTCTTTGTAAGCCAATGCAGAAATTGAAAGGTTATTTGTGCTTTTAGTTAAACTAACAGGCAATTTAGACAAATGCCCCAAATGAATGACATAATCTATCTCTGAAGTAAGCTTATAACTGTAAAGCTGTTTCAATGTAACTGTTTAATTCACTGTGAATGTTTCTCTAGGACTCGTATTGAAAACAATAAATGAAGACACTGATTTGTTTAGAGCATAGTCCAGTTAAGACTGAAAGAGTATCATAACTCAAAATAATGGCTACTTGAGCAATGAAAAATTTCATTTGGTTATTCTTGTAACATGTTAGAAGGAAACAGATGCATGAGACTTAAATTTTAAGCAGATGAGTTTGTTAGAACATAGAATACTTGCCAATAAATGTTAAGCTCCTCAAGAAGTTCAATGCCAAAAAATGCAGTTTGTATTTACATCACTAGAAGAAGCATTTTGCAAATCCAAATTTTAGATTAGTTTAATTTTTTTCTCTCTCTAATGCTCTCTTTGAACTGACATAATTGCATAATTTTGATGGAGAAAACTTCATCAGTGTCTGTTCTACTGTGAGCCCTGGCATCTATTCTGAGTAACCTAATTATGGATTTTACTACAGAATTTTCATCTGAAAGCTCTATTTTGACCATTGTTTTGTAACTCTAAAAAAAAATGCTGGCTTCAAAATTAGGACAATAATTGTTTGACTGTTTACTACGGTGAGACACAAAACTCAGTAAGTAAAACACAAAGTGAGAGATACACTTTTTCTTTTTAATTGGGTGCTCAAGATAAGAGGTAGTAGAAGACAGGAAACTTCAGGTGGCCAACTATTGTTTTTCAGTTATTGGCATTCAGACCCTTGAGACCTTCACTGGCTGAATTTACAAAATTCAAGGGGTTTGCAAATGCTTTTAGTAAAGTGATATGAGAAGACTGACCCATTTGCCAATGGGTAGACAACAAACCTAGACTGTGGGGATCAACTTTCTTTGCCTGAAGAAATTTAAGATCTCAAATCTTGTTTGCCAGGGAAGTAGCCCAAACACCAGTATTCTGTACTTTACTTTTCTTAGTATCTCTGACACTCTCTTATGTTTTATGATCATCCATTGATGCAGAGTCTGGAATCCAGCAGCGGGCACCATTGTTATGGTCTCTATAACACACAGTATCTTCATCAATAAATTGATATATGTACCAGAGAAATAAATCACTTTATTAAAAAAAAAAACAACTCTTTGAGATTGAACTCTATTTGTTCCTCCGCTTTAGTGAGCAATCCAGAAGTCAGCAAACAAAGTCACCTGGAAGACAAGATTTCCCTCTGCTGTGAGCTTATGGGTAACTTTGTATGTCATGCTTTTCACAACATGCCTCTGTTTTCCAGGTGGGAAAATGATTTGCAGATGTCCTGTGCAAGTAGATGGATGCAATATTGTAAGATACCTGACAAAATGGGAATTGGAATCTTAAAAGTACTTAAATTTTGCAGGTAAGTGGTTCCTGAGGTCTTTTTTGTCACACGTGTACCTTTTTAAAGAGAAACACCTTCGGTTTGGACTGAGAGAAATGATACACTGTAAATCGGCAATTACTTCTGTCCTTTCAGTTCCAAGGACATAGTTCTGGGATATTCAAGATCTATCTTATTTTTTTGCATCTGCTCAGTGCACCTTTTAAAAGTTACAGGATTTTTTTTTTCTGTATCTGGATTAGCGTTTGCTACTACCCTCACCAGCTTCAGGATGTGTATTTCAAACTAGTTCATGAATTAGTATTTTATATCAGATGTTATATGAACACCTGCTTTATTGCATTTTTTTTTTTTTTAATATAATGTACTGAGTCCCTCTTTCAACATTTGAAAGCATACTTTTTTCCCTCCTTAGGTCAGATTTTCTTTCCCAACTGTGCTCCACAATTACTTTCAGAATTGATTAACTTCCAGTTTATAACGACATATCTAGCAGTTGTGGAATAATCAAAGTCAGCACTTCTTCCAATGTTGTATCTCTGTGAGCAGATTCAATCCATTTTATAGTTATTGAGTTGGACATTTCCTCACTACTTATGCGCTGGTGCCAACTGAGGACTCTTAAAGAATCGTAACCTCCAAAAAAGCCTTTTTTTTTTCCTATCTTTTTTTCTTCTTGCTATTGCTGTGGGTATTAAAATTTATTTTATTTTATTTATTTTATTTTATTTTATTTTATTTTGTTTTATTTTATTTTGTTTTATTTTGTTTTATTTTATTTTATTGAAAGTGAAGCTACAGTGAGGCAGAAAGTTGAGGTTTGTCATTGAAGGCCACAAAATGAAATCTAGAACTCCAGAGACTAAACTCCTGTAGGCAGGAAAGTAAATTTTGCTCCAAAAGTTTAAAAAAGCCACACACATGACTTACATATAGATTCTGCACAGATTTCTGTGAGCACTGTAGGCAGGTAAGAATGTTAATTTTTGTTATGATAAATTTTTCCAGAGCAGAAGTTCACCATACAAAAATTTGAAATTTACCACAGCTCAAGAAAGGATCATTACATATTTGTTTTCCATTTTAATGAAAAATGTTAAATTTTAAATGCTAAAAATTGTGGATATTTTAATTTCTTTTCAAACATGTGACAGATATAATTCATATGCTATTTCACTTTTCTGTTATGGGTATGTTACCCTATCCCTTATATATTGTTTAGAAGAACCAGGGCCACTTGAAAGGATCGATCCCTTGAAGAGACAATAGACTTGGAGATATTGTTACAAAAATATCTGTGCAGAGTAACTTCACTGAAAGCAATAGAAACCATTTGCTCATATTGAGTTACTTTGAATCTATGCAATTTTTATTAAGCTGAGAATGGGGCCTGACCTCACATTCTTACTGTCCCCTAAGCTATAGAAAGAATAAACATAGAAAAATTCATTAAGAAGTATGTTTAGCAGATGTTGTTTAGCAAATACTGTGAAACCAGTCTGTAAAAAAAAAAAAAGAAGTAATATTTTCTATCCAAAACCACCAGATAATAGTCTTTTTTGACCAAATATCTTGGAATTAGGCAGAAATCAAAACATTGCTAATTTAAAAAGAAAAAAAAAAAAAGGGCAATTATTTAGGTATTCTAAAATAAGCAATTACCTTTAAAAATTTTTCTCTTAAATTTCGACTTTGTAAAAAATAATCATAAATGTTCGGAAAATGTTTGAAAATTAATAATTTTGTATAACATCAAATGGAGTGAATAAATTTTTGAAATGTCTTTCACTTCTTTTTTCAGCTGTCACAAGACTTAAAGAAGTAGTAGTTTAATGTTGTAAACTATGATAATCAGTTTCTTACTTCACTGACCATGCATAGTGGGACCTTACACAGGAGGCACAAATTCTACTGAAGATAAATGAAGATAATGAAGGTAAATCTGCACTGGACAGAGCCTTAGGCGACATGGTCTAGTGTGAGGTGTCCCTGCCCATGGCAGGGGGGTTGGAACTAGACGATCTTAAGGTCTTTCCAACTCTAACTATTCTATGATTACTATGCAATTACTCACAGTTCTTCATCAGGAAACTACTGTGTCTTTTTTATTGAAGTGGTAGAACTGTAGAAGAAGTGTTATCATCTTTCAGTCAGATCTAAAAATAACCCCTGGTAGAAATCACACAAGTTATTTTAACAAATTTTTGCCTCCATAAGGCAGAAATTTTTTCCTTAAATGGTGATGAATATCATGTTCTTTCTGCAATAGAATTAATGTACAGAAACTAGCAGAAGAACAGGTGTCATGTTGTAGTTTCTGTAATTTCCATAAAAGTGAGCTAGTATTTTGGATGGCTATGCACATGATTAAAGGCTCCCACAGAATTCACCAGACTTGAACTAAGCCATAATCCTTGCCCCTGTGTGAACATCAAGCGAGTTCAAATTTTCACATTTTTCCATTGCAATTCTACTGCTTATGAAGCATCTTAAAAAATATCTGTAAATTTATTTCATTAGAATTATAATAATATAAGCCTCTTCGTTGAGTTTTCTGTGAAAAAACAAATGGTATCCAACCTAACTTTAACCTATGTTATTGCCTATCTAGGGATGTATTCATCAATTTTTTTACTCTTTTTTTTTTTTTTTTAAGAATACCAACTGAAGATTTTTTCATCTTGAACTATCATTTTACTTTTTTTATCTAAAATGCTGGTGCTTCCATGGTCTAAAGGGAGAGTGGAAGGCAATACATCCTGATGAGAAAACATATTAGAAATTACTGCAGATTAGCTAGAAAGAAGGTTTTAGCAGTTCTTGCTGAGTTAGTTTTGATTATAAGTGACACTTCAGAATCCAGAGCTAAGAAATTCTGGTATTTGCAATTATGTTGCTACCATCACTTGACAAGAAAATGTACCAATTTACAAGTGATAGCATCACAGTTATAACAATCTGGATGGCTGTTAATATGAGTTTTATGAGTTCTTTCAAAATCCAGTAAAAAACATTCACGTCCAGTAAAACTTGAGCTGAGTTGAATATTTTGAAAGAAAGAGCTCCTCCATGGCATGTCAGTAGCTAATGGCCATTCACAATTATTTTAGAGACTATCCGTGGACTGACTATTTACCCACAAGGAGAATGAGTGATTTATATTTTTTTAAGAGTAGAATTCAATATACTATCTTTCATCACTTGGACTTTAGAGTTGCTCTCATGATACCCTGTAAATAATTGCTGAGGAATGCCTGATGCACAATAAAGAAGCCTTAAGATTTCAGTAGAGTGCTACTAAACATACATATCGATACACTTCATGTCTTCCTTTCTCTGCATTATATGTGTATGTGTATGTATACGTTGCATAGATATATTCATGAACATGCATAGGCACAGCTATGTGTAAATATGTAAGTGTATGTGTATCTGGTCTCTTTCACTGAGCTGTTGTGTATGTTTCAAGTAGCAGCTATAATCACACTTCCAAACAAAACCAGGTTTTCTTCAAAACTGATTTTGATATTTTCTGCTTTTTTCACTCTGCCTGTAAAAAGACATAGGACATGAGGATCTTGAAAGAAGTCTGACAGGCAGAAGCAGTAAATGCAGATTTTTCATACTACATCAGCATTTTGACAAATGGCAACATGTACATAATCCCAGTTTCTCTGCCAGCCAAACCACAATGACAAATGTAAATGTTTAAGTACAAGAGGACAAATAACCTTTTAAACAAAGACAAATATTCTAAGATAAAATAAGAATGTATTAGAAAAAACATATGATCTTGGATGAACACATACAGTATATCTTTGAATGCTATTCCCAGTGATACACAAGTTGAATACATACTTATGAAAGCCAACAGAGATTGATAGATTATGTTCTTGTACTCTGTGGAGCCTTTCTAATAAAGATGCAAGTTGTGAGTACTAGAGTACTGAGAGTACTCGTTTACACATTCAAAACACATGATTTGCATGCAATATGTTTTCTATGTTTCTGTTTTACAAATATACTTTATCTGTTTCAGAAATTATTAAGTCACTACAAATTTACAAGCAGGGCATGCATCTGGACTTTTAAAGTATTAAAAAGACTGAAGCCTACGTGTTCTCAGTTATACTGAAAACCAAGAAACGCATTTTAGGCAGAAAGTTTCAAATAGTAATAAAGTATTAACAGTCTGAATTTTGCTGATCCAAGTTGTTTATTTTATTAATCCATAAACACATCCTTCCTTTGTATACAAAATTTATTTTCTGCCATACTTATTATTTGAAAATACATTTTGCAATGTGAAATAAAATACAAGTTAAAAATTTCTCATGAAACAAAAATATTTCTTGAATTAGGGCTGTCTAATAAATATTTTAATTACACAGTAAAGTTTTATTATTAAATCTCATCCATTTTCATAATATTTAATTGAATGCCACAGTACAGTAGTCCATATTAAATTAATCTTAAAATTATTACAGTTCAATGTCTATCTTTAAAAGAACGAAAAATTCTTCTCACAGAAAATTCACATCACTTTCCCACCAGATACTTTAGTAGTAGGCAGAGCTGTCGCTTCCACCAAAAGTATTTTTCCAATTGATTTTTATTTTTTTATTTCGGTGTTTCCAAATGCGTTACTGAAGCACTCATTCTTCTTCAGTTTGCTCATCTATCAACAGCGTTAAAAAATGTTCAAACATGTGTAATACACATGGGTAACATGCAAAAAAATTGTGCTGCATAGATGGCAGAAATGTAAGGATTTAGTAAAAATGGGATATCCAATTTATTTTACTTAGACTGTGCTATTCTTTCTCAAAGAGGCCTCCAACTAAATAGCCATACTGTAGCCATGATTGCCACTTGATTCTGTTTGTAGTTTCAAGCTGAAGAAATATTTATAGCAAAGGTATTTGAAGTTGATTCTGATTTTAAAACTCTTTATTACAATACTTTGAATAAAGCATCCTTCAAAACTGAACTGATAATGAAAACAAATGTAAAATTTTACTTGATCAAATTAACCTCTTTGAATTTTTGACTTTTACAACAAGACAAAGGTAAATCTGTACCATTTTCATAACTGTGGGTGATTCTAAGGAATCAAAGGCAGAATAATGAGATCTCTGGATTCAAACTTGTCCTTTAGTCTCATCAATAGTACTTCTTTATACAAAATACATAGTTCATTAACATTGCTCCATTTAGCATGCGCTAGTGTCAATATGAATAAGTAACAGTTGAAGAACTGGTCCTATTAATAGAAAAGGCATGAATTTCAAATGCAGCGTATTGCAGTAATCAAAACCTGCCATATATGGCTTTTAATAGGTTAGGTTTTTTAATGGTGCTAACTTATCATTCCAGCCTGTCAAATTCTGTTTATAAAGACCACATACATTTGGTAAAGATCAAAGCTCATGTAGATGACCTTGGGCTTTTTTTTAAGCTCATCATAGGTTGCAATAGATGTATTAGATATAAATGAGTTGAAATAAAGGTCAAAGATCAACAGTTTGAGCACTGCCTGAGGAAATACTAATTGAGATGGGGAAAAGCCACACCAAGGGCTGCACTCATAACAAAACCTCTTATTTGTGTACTTACAATAAAACAACTTTTATCTTACATAAAACTGACTAGAAATGGTGTAACAGTCTCAGGCCTGTGTTGTCTTCAAAACTATACTTGAAAGTTTGAGACAATGCTAATTATCATGTTCCTAAAACATGTAGGGGTAATGCTAAAAATTTAACATTGCAGTGTCATATTATACTTTTACATATGTATAAACAAGTGTTCTGCCTGAATCCCTACCCTAGCATTGCTTAGATTGCCAGAAGAGGTTTGGACATAAAGGCCAGTAACGCATGCACAATTAAATCACTACATTTTTTTGCCGTGCTTCGTATGCAGGCCACCAATACGTCTCTTGACATTACTATATAGTTGCAAGGTGCATTAGGCACTCTTCTGCAGCATCTGTCTGTCACTGCCATTGTCACTAGTCCTCGAGATCTATGATGACTTGTTCTTACATTTTGTTTGCTCTACTCTGCCTGTGCCGCACTACTAGGTATATAATTATAGCAGAGGCAACTGAGATGGAATTTCTGATTTTAAAGGTGAATTATCCCATCGAATTACCTACTGACTTCAAGGTATGCTGAAAAATTCAGGCACTATGCAGGTTGTGATGGGAATTCTTTCACTTATTTATTTATTTTAAAGAGAATCAGACTTTATAAGGATGGAGGTGTTCTTTAGCTGCCCCTTTTTTTTTAATGGGATAGCTGTTTGGAGCCTTCTAGTTCTTAGTCTTCACCATTTATATTCATAAACAGCAACTGGAAAGCTAATTGCAGCTACAAACTTCTACAGGCTCAGAGGCTGTACAGGCTCTAAAACCATTTAGAATCACCACTTACAAGCAGAACCTGTCTGAACAAGATTTTGACTTGCCTATCTCTACAATTTTTGCGTTATTCCAAATATGAAGCTCAAAGAGAGTGTTTATAGACATAAAATTTACAGGAACGGTGTCATAAGCAAGAGCAAAATAAGCTTTTCCTAAATACATGGCAGTCCCAAGAAATGAATTGCATTATGTGTTTAATTTCTACTCCTCTGCCTTAGGCTGGTTTACATTCTGCTAGGAGAACAGTCTTGGATGTCAAATCTGTCATTTCTTTATTTGGATACGTAGGGGAAATTCTTACCTTGCCTTTATGATAAGCAGTTGTGATACAAAATTGCGTGGGCAAAAAAAGCTTTCGTACAGTAAATGCTACTGGCGCTGAAATTATCCGGTAACTTTGTAATCCTTGCAAATCCCATTTTTATAATTCTGTTTACCAGTTGTGACCTGACTAGCTGTGCCATATCATGTAACAGATGGTGGAGGGAAAAAAAAGTGAGATCAATATGTAATTAATATATTTAAAGTGTAATTAACTTATTTAATATATATTCTCTTAGGTCTTGCTCTATATAGAACTAAGAGACCACTGCAGTTAACATCAGACTTCACTGGACTACTGATCAAGATCATTATTAAAATGTATTCCTGATATTGTGGAAATACTTATTTAATGTTCTAGATGCTATGTGGGACATCTCAGAACCTCAGCTGGGAGATATTATAGGCACAGCATACGCATTGTTAAGTTAAATTTGAAGTGAAAACTGGATATCAAGATTTAGTTCCCTTAATTACACTGCAGGATTTGAAAGGAATAAAATTAAATAACACTTTCTTTATTCATATTTGATAAAGTGAAGTTATTTAAAGATCAGAAATTCTCTCAGAGTGTTACATCATCAATCTACAGTTGTATAGAGGTACAGAAGAGAGCTGTACAATAACGTAATCGACATTATTGTGTATTATCCTACTCTGGACTTTACTCAACTGAGAAAGGCTAGTTTAATTGACTGAATGCCATTGCTGTCTGAGGGTTAGTTTTTTCTTTCCTCAGTCTTCCAATGATCTAGGATTATACAGTACAGTTACGTCTTAATTTATCAATAGCAGCTGATGGGAATATGGTGTTTTAAATTAATGATGGCATTGATCTTCAAAGGCTGGATTGTGTCCAGTCCTCGATGTCTCATTTTTAAGTTACGTGGGGAAACTATATGGAGAAAATTACTTTCTATCATCCTGTCTTAATTTCTTTCCTTCAGTAGTTTTACAAGCCAATACAAGCCCTCTCAGCTGAAGCAGTGAAAAATCAAATAAATGCATATGCTCCACCACCTTGCACTGAAAAAAACAGAAGTGAAATTCCCAAGTAGAGCTAAACTGCAAGGCGTTATGCAAGATGAAGGGTTTTCACTTTTCCTTTCTTTTTCCTCCACAGGCTTCTGTTACTTCTCTAGGTGTGATTTCCTGGAAAATATCTAAAATAATTCAATAATTTGGTTGTCTTTTTCAAACGAGTTTACATTATTTTTATTACATACATGTTTGTCCTAGGCTAAGCAGAATACGATGGCAGTGACAAAATGGAGTTGAATACCACTTTACAGATTACTAACACAAACATTATTGAAGTAGTGAAAGTAATGATCCTCAGAGACTGTAAAGCAGCAATGGAGATGCCATGTATCTGAAGCAGTATATTTTCATCCCTCAGTCATGTAAACTTCTTGCATGAGTCTCTCCAGTGTAGAGATGTAACTGAAAAAAGTAATAGCGCTTTTTTTTTTCTTAAAAATATTTGGGAACATTTTTTTCCCTTTGAGATGAGATGTTATCCATTGCAGCTGAATCTGACCTTTTGTTCTTTTAAGCTTCACTGGAAAAGCCTGAACTCCTGTTTTGAAAAGCTGGGTCCCTCCATTTGTCAGGAACAAGGAAGAACATGTCCTTCATAAAAGAATGTACAATTAAAAGGGAAACTTTCTGGGGGAGCAGGGTAGGCAGATAATGAATGGATAGCCAGATAGACTGAAAAATATGTTCAGGGAAAAAGGAATATGAAGGTTTCTAAAACAAGTGAATGGGAGACTGGAGCTGGGGAGAGAGTGGAGGGAAAAAAGCAGCAGAAAAAATGTGAGATAAAGTTGATGTAAATTACACCCAAATTCAATAGGAATAGTACAGACGGGAGGCAAAAGCTATATGCAAAGCAGAAGTATATAACAATATTAATGTTAGTAAGGGTAAAGCCTACGTGGAGTCAGACAACTAAAAAATAAAAAGCTCATTCCTGATTGCCCATTATAGGATACTAACACAGTTGGAAAGAAGAAACATGAGATGATAAAGTTTTTTGGGAATTAACCACACAGAAAAAATGTTGTTGTTATAATAGCCTGTATAAAGTGATGACATTTGTATGAAAGACCAAAATTTGAGGCTGGGGTTGACTATGGTTCACATAGAAAACTTCAGAAAAATGTAAACCAGATGCAAAGGATAGGTACCATACTGCTGATGCACACGAGAATATGTGAAAACTTGTACAGGTTGAGGAGAAGTACAATTAGTATTTTCATGAGATACATTTAAGCATCTTCAGATAACAACAATCACAAAATGCGGTTTTGAATTACTTAGATATCTACAATATAGATACAGGAGAAAAACCCCAGCTTTGTTGATTAATGGAACAATTTTAATAACTTTCTAACTAAACATCTCATTACATTTCTACATTGTTTTCAGTCCTAGAATATATCAATAAGTTACAGGGTATCAGTGATTCTGCACCAAAGTGCTCAGTCTGCCTTATGCTTTCACTTTGATAGAAATGGGGATGTAAACCAGGCCAGATTTCTAAAAAGAAACCTTATTTATAGGTGCAAGTTAATGATATTGCTGAGACAAGCATTCTAAGAGATCAGATCAAATGTTACTGTCAATGTGTGTCACAGACTACCAGAAACTGCAGCAGTACAGGACAACTGCCAAGGGAAGGCAATATGCTTCTGGAAGTAAATAACCATTCAAATTAGGTTTTAACATGCAAAAAAACCCAGATAAGGACACGTGTCTCAGTGTTGTAGGCTAATGATTTGACATTAGAGGAGACACAAGATTTGTAGGGAGAAATAATGCATATGTATACACATGCACACATATCTTTACATGTAATTATATGAATTAGACCAGGCTTTTGGATACATGACATTCCAGAAACAATTGCAAAATAAATTCCTATTCACTTTAAATAGCATGGAACCAAAGCAAATTCTGATTTCAGATATATTAAAAATAGACTGGGCTATTTTGAATGTTGGCTGGCAAATTCCACACAGTGACAAACTATCTGCGTCTACATATATTTGTAAGGTTTGCGTTAGAAGCCAAGCCTTGTCATATCCTGAATTCACTAAAACATGTTTCCTTATGGACTGAAAATGGGAACAGACATTAATTATGTCATAGGTCTGTTAGTAAAAATGATTCCTTTCTGTGTTTCCATAGAACTCCCTGCCCCAGCTATCACCATCCAGAATTGAATATCCACATGGAAAGAGCATTTTTGTGTATGTGCCTTTCTCACTGCAATCTACAGCATAAGACTTAGGTAAACATAGGTACAGGTATTGCTTTCTGCAATCAGGGTTGCGCAAATGAAACATGCCTATTTCCTTCTTGTTAGAAAAAGGAAAAAAGCCTTCATGCTTCCTAACTTGGCTGCACGGACAGCGTCCTGATCCAAGTGAATGTAATAAATTAATTTTTTACTTGTCTCTTGAGAAATAAAGCCTTTCCATCCATTCATATGAGATTGTGTGCATCTTTAATCATATACTTATGGGTGAGAAAAGAAGGCACTGCTATTTGATGCTGGAGACACAGGAATTCCACATGAAGGGAGAAGGGGGTTCTGGCTCCATTTAAAAGCACTCATTTTCAGCCTTGAGTATTTTGATAGAAGTACTTAGACAAGGACTTCCACTGCAGAGAAGACTCCTATGGAGAGTCTTGGTGAGGGCATGAAATAGTGTAAAACAGGAGGATGTACATCCCAGGCATGATTATTTGAGAAGTGCCTTACAGTCAATTTTCCTTTTGGCAAAATTAGTGAAGTTGATGTGTAGCTAGGCGTTGGGGAAGCAGTTCTAAATTAGCTGTAAGTTTCTACAAACCTTTGGTTTCTCTCAAATGTTTAGAAGAGTAAATTGTCAAAGCATAAATATTTAGGTATCTCAGGCCATCTCATTTTAAAGGGTTAGGGACAGGGCAGGGGGAAGACAGCTCCAATTCATGAGCAGAGCCATGCAAACATATCATATGATGCCCACAGCTGACTGGTGTGGCAGAGCTCCAGCCATGGGATGTGATGGGTCAAGGTGCTCCGGCCATTGAGGTGTATTTGTCATGGTCTCCTGCATGGGCTTCTCTCCACGAGGCACAGCTCCTGCCAGCAGCCTGCTCCAGCGTGGGCTCCCCACTGGCTGCAGCTTCCTTCAGGGCACATCCACTTTCTCTGGTGTGCGATCACTGGTGGGATCAGCTCTGGCCAGCAATGAGTACATCTTAGAACCAGCTGGAACTGGCTGTGTCTGACATGGGTGCAGCCTCTGGTGTCTTCTCACAGAAGTCATCCCTGCAGCCCTGCCCTGCCCCTGCCCTGGCCTGATTATCAAAACCTTGCCACATAAGCCACATACAAGGTTCCTGACTACTAGCAATATTTTCTTACCTCATACAGTACATTGTTTCTGAAGCTGTCTTTTCTCTGGGCAAGATCAGCTGATCTCCAGAAGAAGGAATTACCCCTTTTCTTTAAGAAGTGTCATCTCATCCATTCTTCTTAGAGAAACAAAACATAATTATCAACAGAAATGAAATAAAGCAAGACAGAAATACCCCAATTACAGGAGTCTAAAGTCTTGTGATTCCTATAAATCTTGGTTACTCCTGGAGGAAACGTGATCTGAGCTATTAGAAACAAGGAAACAAAAAAGCTGGTAGAAAGTGGCAGGGATAGACTTCTAAATGAAAAGAATTAAGTGAACTGTCTTTAAATGACTTGAAAAAATAAAGAAACAACACTTTGACACCGTGTTGTTGGCAAAGCAAAGATCCAGTTCATAGGCTGAGGAAATGCACTCTGCAGATGGCAAAGGCAAACCTTAGTCCCAGTTCATACTCTAGCAGCTGCTATCCTAAGTTTTGTACCTCTCATTGGTCTCACGTCCTTTCATTCAACAGACAGATTGTTATTTATTTTCCCTCATAACAAATGGGGCTTTTGTTCATCTCCTTCCTTCAAGCAGCCCCTTCAGCAATCTTTGTTTGTTCCTGAACTCAAGACCAAGTTGCTGAATCATCTTTGACATAAAAAATAGCGAGGGTAATGTATGCAAAGCAAAGACTACTGAGTAGACTGTGATAGTGCTAATCCACTTGCATTTGTTCCTGAGAGGAAAATGTAGCTTGCCACTGTCATGAGAGGCAGGAGAGAGCACTAAAGAGAATTTTGCCAGGGGCTGCATCACAAATAAATGGGTACCATAAACTTACTTGCTGTGATCCTTTGTGGGCACAATCAGAACTGGAGGGTGGATGTTCTCTTTCCAATATCTCACATTAACTCTTGGAAAAGGAGCAGCTGCCTCTTATGCTGCAGAACAGCCTGGTGACAGTGCACGGGAACAGATGGCAGAGCAAGTGCCTCTTTCTTCGCATTTAGGCAGTCTCCTTCTCTCCTCCTGCTTCTCACAAACAGCCTCAGTGAATTTTCTTCATGGTATAAAGATACTAAACCATTTCTTTTCACTCAAGGAGACAATCACCCTTGCTGAAGAAAGAGTGGAAAATCTAAAATGCTAATTCTGCCCCACCCTCCCCCGCCCTTCTTTCACAGGTCAGTCAACTGAAAAAAGACGTGAGCTTTAAGATTATTTATTTTCCTGATCCTGTGGATTGATATATAGACAACCTTAACAGCATTTGGTAGTTGCCTTGCTGTTCAGAGAAGCAATGGAATAATCGAATTCAAACCAGGGAAGAACTAGGGTAACCATTCCTTGACTTCTGTATTACTGCCAGAGGTTTCTCCTTTTGCATCAATAATCAGCAAACGTAAATGCTTAGTTTATAGATATAAATATGGATAGTTTATACAGATATAAGTAAAACTTCTGCACAGCATATATGAAATAGTGAATATTGTCCGCTAAGAATTGCTAGATGAGGAAAACATATTAATAAGAAATGGATTTCAGCTACCACATGGTTCCCCTGCGATTTAGGCAAACAAATCAAGTTATAGAAAATTGTGCAATGACTCGCACCTGCCAAGAATACAAATTAATCTGGAGGTCATATGGACACTTTTAAAGTCACCGCTATGGCAAACTCCACTGAGACCAAATCAGCATGGCTAGGTGCTCTGTTCTTTTGCAAGAGGAGTCCACCCAGTCGTTCAGAGTCTGCTGCTGACAGGAGTGCCTGGAGCAACTAGACTTGGATGGGAGATGCTGGTGGTAGGTCACCACGCCGAGACTGATTCATTCAGACTGTCTGCAGGCTCACTTAGTGACACTGAGTTGGCTGCACTCTCTTTGCCTTTGCAGTTGTGAAGCCTAGAGATGCATGCATTTTTTACAAGGCAATTTCAGATTCTGGACATAATTCCAAGACCTCTGGGACTTCAGATACTCTGTAGGCTTTGTAATGCCTATGCTTTGATCCATCCTTGCTATCAGGCCACTGTTCCTGCAATTACAGTTGATCCTATAACACCTACTGCCACACATTTGGAAAGAATCAAATAGCAACCTAATGCAAAACCAAAATCCAAATATATACTGAAGCGAATCAGAAGGTCACTTATTTCTGTACTTGGTGAATATTCCACTTCCTGAAAAGAAAGTATTAATTACAAATCTCGATATGTCATGTGTTACTGAATATAGATATTTTTCAATGTTCTAAAAGATCAGATTATGAGCTAGATATTTGCATGGAGCTGCATGTGAGCGTATTTGTTGATTAAATACTCCTACAAGTAAAGTCTTATCTCTTTATTTCAAGGTCTTTAGAAATTGTCTCCTGATCATCAACCCTTGTAAACAAGCATTCTTTATATATTCCATTAATAGGTGTTTTCTATTACTGCAGATGAATCCGAAGAGATTGGACCTTGGGAGATACTCCTTTTTATGTGCTAGTCTATTCAGGGCTTTGCAGAATGTCACTTTGCAAATGTAACATGATGGAAACTGGCGAACTGTGCTCTCTCACGCAATAGCGTTTACATAAACACTGAAATGTTGTTTCTGGTTGATATCGCCTGTAACTTCTATGAACATTGTCCTGAAGCTATTATTCATTAATTGAGGGAAAACATAAAATATTTTGCCTGTGTGCTACCTGTTGTGAAATCATACAAAGTTTTTAACTCAATTGTACATTACTTGGCATTGAAGTGGCGAAACCAAAACCGCAACAAAATCTTCAGGTCACGAGGCCAAGATAGACACCACCACCAGTCCCAATAAAATGTTATAGCTCTGTCACTGTTCATGGAACATGCAGGCAAGTTTGGGGTTTTTTTGTTTGGTTGGTTGGTTGGTTGTTCTTGATTTGGTTTTTTTGCTTTGTTTTGTTTTGTTTTGTTTTGGGGTTGGGTTTTTTTGGGGTTTTTTTTTTGTTCATTTGTTTGGTTTTTGTGGAGCTTTTTTATTTGGTTGGTTTGGGGTTTGTTTTGGTGTGTTTTTGTTGTAGTCTTTGGGGTTTTTTTTGTTTGTTTGGTTTGGTTTTTTTGGTGTTGGGGTTTTTTTTTCATTTTGTTTTGGTTTTTTTTTTTTGTAAGTAGGAATGTTTCTACATGTTAAAATAAGCTACAGTCTTTAGCTTAGTGAATTCACAGTCCAGGGGCTTTAGATACAGGAGTACTCACACAAGAACTCCCAACAGCTTTCACTAAAATCATACAGAGTCTGGATCAAGGTAGACAGATAAAGCAACTGTAGAATTTTTCTGAGAAGTTAAGTAAATACTAAATCTGTATTCTTCTAGAACATTTTTCCTGAAAGGCGGGAGTGGGGGGTGGGAGTGGATAGTACAACTGCTTCTGATGCAGGCTAAAGTTCTGTGAACTTTTGTGCAACTTCACTGCCTTCTTGGACTCTGGATTATATTAAAGAACAGAAATAATTACACTGTGGGGCCTGTCCTGCATTCCTAACATAAGCAAAATGCTTATTGGATTTGCAGTGTAGGTCTGTCTTTTGTTTGGGAAAAGCTTTGAAGCCTGTTGAACAAGGACCAAGTCAAGACTTTTGAGACCCAAGTGGTGCTCTGGATAAATAAGAAATACAGTCCACATACATGGAGCATAATTATTTACATTTGTTCCGTGGATTCTTTGTAATCTTTATTCCTTTGACATGCACAGATTTCATAAACATAAACTGACATTTGAGATGGCAAGAAACACAGCAGTTCGTACAGGGAAGTGGCTTCCTACATATAAAATATGAGCAACAGTCTTGATAGTGAGTATATTCACGAGTGTCCTCTACTGGCTGAATTTAGAACTGTGTTGAGTAACACTGGGCAAACAGGAAAAAATTTGCTGTGCCATTCATTCAAGTTTGAAAACTAGCCCCTATTCAACCATGGTTATGGCTGTTTTGCATTCTTCCTACCATAATGTTAAATTAATTTTATTTTTTTTTAACCTGCTGTCAGGTTTATAAAAGTGAGCTAATACCTTTTTATAGGCTAGCTGATACAGTTAAAACAAAAGGACAAGAATTCAGGCACAGAAGCCTACATCGTGTCTGACAAAGAAGCCAGAACATGCACATAAAACAAATTTTCTAAACAGGTGATCTGAGTTTAATATAATTGCTAATGGATTGGCTTCCTTAGAGAAAAGAGAGAGATGATACTTCGGGTAACAGGGCTGCAGTGGCAGACATGCAAGGTCCCAACTACCTGTGAAACTGAGAAAGAGTCTCTGTGGCTCCCAAATGCTCTCCAGAACCCTAAGGAAAAATTAAATGGTGAAATTAGGCCATTTAAACCTGGCTTTTTATGGCTTAGATGGATATATAGTACTTTTGGGGCATTATGCTTTCATTCAGTTTTGATTGTCTGGTCTGTTAGTTCTATATTAGCCAGCAGGAATATGCACAGCTATTTCCCTTATAGTACTTTCCTCTAATGAATGTTAGCTTACCTGTTGCTATATTATGCTTTTCTTAATTATAGAATGTGATAAAGACTTTTCATTCATTACAGCTTAAGCATATTATGTAGTTCAGTGTCTTGCCACAAGGATTTTTTTTCTAGAGATCATCCTTGAAGAAGAAAAAAATACAGCATTTTCCTTTTTCACTGATCAGATCTAAGCACTTCTGTATCTGAAGAAGCTGCTTTTGTGTCCATAGCAAAGAAAAGAAAAGGGAAACCTACCTTTTATCTCGGGAGCACAAAGTTGTTTTTTCATAGCAGTATTTGCTCTAATTGTGTTCAGAAAGGCAGTATGTGTACACAGCAGCATTTGGAAAAATGGCTGCTTGGAGACATAAATATCCCCTGAGATCTCAGTGTGGTGGTGTGGTTTTGATTTCTTTCCTAACACAATAAAATACTGTGTACTCTAATACTGCCCCAAGTCTTCTTATTTTATTTTTCAGGGTGAAAAGCAGAGGAGGGGGAGAAATATAGTTGGGAAGGATATGGCTTCAGAAATGTAATCCTAATTATCTGAGAGGTTTACACATTCATTTCCATGGCAGAGGTGGAGATAGCTGAGGACCACTGACAGTAGCAGTAGCAGTGGTTGCGGTGTCAGGGCCACCCAGACTGGCGCAGGGCATCCTGCAGCTGAGCTGCTTCAATGTGGCAAAATGGAGGCAGATCTTCATAGCAGTGTGCGGAAACCTCAGTGAAGAAGCAGTCTGGTTCTCATGGCAACCAGGATTTCCATATACTGCAGGGGTACACATAGTCTGACATCACTTTGCTGCAGGGAGGATTTCTGTGCATGCTCAAGGACTAAATTAAGCCATTTGTAAATGGAGAATGTGTGCCCAGTTTCATGTCTGTAAGTATATGGCCTTCCCTGTGTGAAAGGGAGAGGAAAAGTGAGAGAAAAGAGGATGCAAAATTTTATTTCTCTAAGTAGAAATAGAAATAACCCTGACACAACCAGTTTCTCATTTTTATTTTGCATCCTGCTTTAAAAAGCACTAATATCTTGCACAGCTGGGAGGAAAGAAAGATGCTAGCAGCTTCTTTAGGTCTAAGAAAATTGGTTTTGCTAATCAGAACATAGGGAAATGGATTTACTGAATGTTAGGTGATGCTTTTTGCTGCAACATCATATATACAGATTTTAGCAATGAAATACTTTAATGGAGATGTGATACTCATCATGCATGATACAGTGACATCTGGTGTAAGACATGCCGTGGTGTGTGCTGCAGTTCCCAGCTAGGAAAATAATCCATGTGCTTTGGTGTTATCAGACTCTGCCATGGAGCCCAGTGAGAAGTCTCCTTGCCCCTCATTTAAGACAAGCCATTCTTATTGTTATATCTTCCAGGGCCCCATGTTATTCAATTCTGTATATATATTCTGTCCAGGGGAATTATAATACAAGAGAACATGACATGAAATCTCCATTGTTCTGTTTAAGGGGATTGGAGTTCCCCAAGAGTGAAAGGTTTATTGTTGCTTGTAGTTCATTTATAGTAGGCTTGTATATGGGCCTAAAAAAAGCTTAAAATTGGCTGAAGGCATTTAGTATACTGAAGAATCTATTCCCTTTTTTATATTTTTTTGCCAGTAACACCAACTCTGAACTGAAAACACTTCTCATACAGCTATTTTGGCTTGTATTGATCTAAATAATTTCAAATCTTTTCACTTGCAAAGCTTTAGTATGGGCTTGTGAGAACTCTGATATACGGAGATCTTGCAGGGTTAAGGCAGATAGATACAAGTTATTATAAGGCACAGCTAGAGTTCTTCTCTTTTCCTCATTACAAACTCTCATCTTTCTAAATGAAGTTTAGTGGAGGTCTGCATAGGTGTGGCATCCACACCACCATTTTACCTGCATGATAAAAAGGTCTTTGATTTGTTTGATTTTTGAGCAAGGGTTTGCTTAGCAATGTGTTTTGTGAAGTGCCAAATATATTCCCAGATGATCATAAATCAAGTGACAATGTTAAATAAACCAGTATATTTCTTGTGAATCTGGTGTGCTGTTAAGCGATACAGACATTTCCAAAACTGCTGCTTTTGCATGTTTTAATCAACAGATTTCACTCTTCTTCTGAATTATGGTTCCCTTCTCTCTCCTGGTTATGAATCACAATTTTATTACAACACTGTACTTGAAATTAAATGTGAGATGTTTAGTTACAAATCTAATGATAAATATCCATTCCTGGCCCCCTTTCATGAGGAGGAAAAGAAAGAGAAGTAAAAATTAGGAGAAATAGAAGCCAGACCTTGGTATTTTAACTGCTATATCCTCCAGTGAATTGTTTTCTTGCAGGCAGCTTCTGGTAAATGTGGAAAACAGAATGGGTGGTTATGTAATGCCTTGAGAGGAAAGAGAGCCTGCTTTGAACTGACAACAGCCTTGACAGCTTGAATGTTGAAGCTAGAAATATCTTATCAGAAGTATCATCTTTAACATTTCAGGACCCTACTGGAGCCCTTCACTCTAGGAAGGAAAGGCAGGCAGAACCTTCACACACAGCTGTTCTGCAGCACTGCAGGGCCACTGGCAGTGGTTAAGGATAACTAATACCTGAGCTCTGATTTGATATCAGCAGATGCCACGTGCTCACTGTCCCTTCTGTACCCCAGCGGGAGCTGCTTTTTCTGGCCTTCACACTGGAATATGGTGCAACCACTGTGACAATGAAATCAAAGGAATGGCTTCTTTAAGAAGGCTATCTGTGTTGCTTAGCACCAGAAGTCCTTTCCTTCCTTTTTTCCAAGTGGATGCAGAAGTGCATTCATAATTAATTATAATTTTCTATTTGGCTATATAACTATAATGGGAAATATTTAAGAAATCTTCCTAGGCTGTGACATGAGCTAATACCTCTCCCTCCACCTTTTCCCATAGAATTTTTAATAAGTATGGGCCTTTTTTTAGTATTTTTCATTTATTCATATGTAATAGTGCAGTACAAGGATGCATGTTTTCATTCTGTTGTAATTATAAATGTATTTCTAGGTCACAAGTAGAATTTGCAGGGATGTACAGAATTTGCAAGCATCATCAATAACCTGTAGATGGCACTATCCTGGGAACATGGTGGGTGGATGTGCGGTCTAGTCAGTTAGAAAGCAAGAGGGAAACAACATGGAAAGAGATTAAAAACAAAAGAGAAGGTCTCGTTACTTCATTAAAAGAGGAAACGTGTGAGAAAAAAATCATCAAAGTGCTCCTTTCTGGGGTTTTTTTATCTCTTCTGTGCTTAAGCAGCCCAGACTGAGCAAAGCTGTTGGCTGGCTGCACTGCCCGGGCCCTGACATCCTCTCTGGGATGTTGCAGCACCCAGGTGATGCATCCATAATGGGTCTGCAAAAGCAGCCTACACGGGCAGTACCCCATGTGGTGCTTCATTGTGCTCCATACAAGCTGGTGTTGGGATTTTGCATGACTGGGGCAACCAATCCTATTTAGGCACCTCCTAATAGCTTATGTGCTTCCGGCCTTAGGCACCACAGCCCTCTGCAGGTTCCCCTTTCCACAGCTGAGAACAGGAGTAGAGGAGAGATCTCCAGCTCTGGAAGGCTGAAAGAAATAAAAATCCCAACATGTGCAGTGCATGTGACTGTGGGCCTCTTGTCACCACAGGCAGAACATCATCCTGACAAGGACTTCTACTAGCCAAGGCCACGTCACTGGTCTGGCTATGAATACTGTCAAGCAGCAGCCCAAAAGGCAGCCCATCAGCTCCTTTCTTGATACTACCTGCTTTTCTGCTGCAGGCACGGTGCACAGTGTCAGGGGCTTGGCAGAATTCCAATAACAAACATGAAAGCAACAAACAAAATTATATACATGAACTATACATGTTTCTTTATATAAAACAATTACCTGTACATCTTAATAAAAATTACATTTAAAATATCATGCAAATATAATGCATGAAATATACATATGAGTGTGTGTATATATGTGTGTGTCTGTATATATAAGAGATAAAATTAAGAGCTATACAAACTATACTTGCCTGTTATAAAGAGTCTTGGTCCACTTTTTGGCATTATAGTTCCAATATTATTTCAGTCTCTGGGCCTTTCTCACAACAGACAAGGAAAAATTAGGCTTTGTTCTCTATTAAATTTTTTATTTTTTTTTTAATTTCCTGCCCTGTTATAAATCAGAATGATAAATTTAAAAGCTTCTGCATACCAAAAATTTCAGTGTCTCTTTAATTAAATTCAGAGTAGTTTAACTGCTTGGTTCAGTTTTCAACCATTTTTTTAGTCTGGCTAAATGGCAAAATGGGAATTTTCATTCCACCAATATTTTTTTTTTACTAATAGATGAACCTGAGCTCTGGTTAAAGTCAATACCCTACCTAGCTGTGGTAAAGTAAAGCAGTCAGGCAAAAGCTCTGAGATCAACACCACCTCAGTAAGGAAAATAGCAGTTTAAGTTTGTTGATAGTTGTGTGCCTTACATACAATCTGCTGGGAGCAGCATATGCTGTCACATCTCAGACTCCTCAGAAACTCTTCTTTAGGTGATGCAGGCATTATGGACACAGCAGTGCTTTCACTGCCTCTGTACTGTTTCTCTCCTCCTTGCAGATGATGTGACTGCTAACTATCCAAATTTCCATATCTTTAATGTATGTTATGGCAGATCATTTCATTTTCCTGAACAAGGCCTTTTGATGGTGCTCCTTCACTCTATTTTTCTGAGGGAGCAGGAAAAGCTATTAGGCGGTCTTCTACCCTCCCTCTCAGAATGACTTGAACTGTTTACTTTAAAATTAGATTGCAACCCTGATCTTGTGCTATTAAGCTTAATGTTTGTTCTTCAGGTTTGGTTGACATTTGCTTTAGGATGGGCTCTGCTCTGAGCTGTGCTCATCAGCCTTCTACCCCCAGAGAGTCTGTTTGATTTTGCAGCTGTAGGTTTTATTTAATTAAATCCTGGTTGACGGAGTTCTAGTACTACATTGGTTAGCATAACCTGTAAAAAAATCCTCTTCCTCCTCCTCCTTCTGCTATTTTCTTATCAGGTCTCTGACTTTCTTCATTGATTTTTATTTTTTGGATAATGTTTCGTGTATCCTACAGCCCAACGCACTATGATGAGCATAATACTTCAAGTGCAACTTTTACCTACCTAATGAATAGGAACAAAATAAAAAGTCAACCAGTCTTGCATCAGAAAGAAATAACCTATTTGGCAACAAAGACTCTGAATGACATTCAGAAACATCTCTTCAGTGGATTTTCCTGGAATGCTCAGTCAGATGACTTATGGATTGGAGGTTTTACTCATTTCTTACAGTATTACATTAATACATATTTTTCTTTAAAATTTGTTCCATTTAATGTTTTTATTCAGACAATTTAAAGAAATCAGGTAAGACATGTTTGAAACAGAAAATTTTTTTTAGAATGACCAGACAAAGACTGAAAAAAACATATTAATCTTAAGAACCACTGGAGGGAACTGATCTTCAGAGCTGCTGAACAGCTGACCATGTTGAGCTGCATGTGTATGATTATGTGTTTCAAGCCTCTAACAATAGGGCCAGAATTGTTTCAAGTGTAGCAATTAGTTTAACTTTTTCAGCAAGCTGGAACTTATATGATTTCAAAGGTCATGACCTCAACCACTTTCAGTTCTGCATTCCTGACCATTTTGAATCCTTATTTCAGCCCCTTCCCTGGACCAGTAACCATTCATGCCTCCGAACAACTTTTCTAGGATTTTGGAGTGTCTGTACATAAAAGCCAAAGGCTTGCAAACTGCAATACAAATTCATCTAGTGTTTCGGTGGTATCTTCGGGCTGTAAACAGTTTCTCACAGTAGTTTTCAGATTAGTTTTCCTGGGGAAGGAGTTGCATGCCATGTTAGGAGACTACTGAAAGCAACCAAATTCACATTTGTGATGCAGCTCATCAGTGAGCAGGTAAAAAGGATATTCAAATGAATCCAATGCAGCTAGAAGCCCAGAAAAATAAGATGACGAAATCAACAATCAGCATGAGAATAAGTATTACACTACTTACTGCAGGAATTGATATTCAGTTTTTACACTGTTATTTATTATACATTACTCCAGAAAAACATACAATCATCATGGACCTTTGAAACAGTTTGTGAATCATACAAAATGAGATCATACCATCAATTTTTCACTGTTTTTTTTTTTTCCATTTTATATATATGTAGGAATAAAAATATCATGGGTGTATTAATCTCAGTATTATTTATTTAGAAATCTGGCTACAGTGACTTTGGGGATGCTTACAAACACTGCATGCAATCTCAGACCTACAAAATCAAGGCAAGAGCTGATGTCTTTCTGGTCCAGATTCAGAGACTGTAAGCACTTCAGCTAATGGGATTGCTTTTATTATTTTAATTGATTTCCTTATCAGTGAGGGAACAGTGTCTTAATCTTTGGAGTCAGTTGCCCGTACAGAGAAATCTAGTTCTCATGATTACATTTGAGATGGTAGTTTGCTTGGTTTGATATGAAGCCAGAAAAGAATCCCCCTCAATATATTTTTCCTAGATTAGGTTTTTCCAGAACTATTTCATTATTTTTTTTAGAACTATGTTCTGGGCATTCTGAATAAGGGAGCCAACAATCTGTTCCATAAACTGCAATCATTTAAGTCTATGGAATCCCATATCAAAGCTTTCACTGATTTCTACATTTATTTCTTAGCTATCTGTATATTACAATCGGTGTTCACACATCAATATACATGATTATGTATGTAGTAGGTCAGTGAAATACACACACGAATCAAACAAACATGCATGCATTTAATTGTCAATTTCAAATCTGTAAATGAGCCTTTCTTAATCCTGCAAGTAGAGGTGAGCACAATTTAGAAGGCCACCAGAAAAACTGGCTTTATGCTCTTTTATAGTTACTCCGTAAGAACATAATTGTGAACAAAATAGTTGATTGTTTCTTTTATTGGAAAATCTGATAGAAAAGACATTTTCAATACGTAGAAATATATGGGATGGAGGCTGAACTAAATTTGAGAATTCAGTACAAACAGTTGCTATTTAGTGAGAACTTCTGTGTTGTCATAAAATCATTTTCTGCTGCCAATTTTTATTTTTTAGGTCTAATATATAATATTTATCATAGACTTCCATGCGAGGTTAAATTGCCTTTGAACATAATATTTTTCTGTTTAATGAAAATACTGGTAGAGTTCAACTGTTTGAGAAGATGTGTACATCACACACAGGAAAAGAAAGAAACTTTGAACCATGGACGCCCATGTTACATGGTAGCTAGATGGGATGTTTCTGTAAATTATAAGGAGTTACTGGATAAACTATGGTGAAATTATTATCTGTGGTATTTCTGTGGTATATATATACAACTATATATATCTGTGGTATATATATACAAACTTTGTTTAATTAAATTTACTTCTTACAGAAGCTGAGATGTCTGTAAGCAGCAAGGATGCTTGCAAATCAAGTTTCAAAGCTTTATTTGCATGACAGGCTTTACCTCAGTCCCTGGTAAAGTGATGGAGAAAATAATTCTGGAGGCCATTTGCTAAATATTAAGGATAAGGAGCTGACTGGGAGTTGCCAGTATGAGTTTACTAAAGAGAAATAATGTCTGAACAAACTGATGGCCTTCTACAATCAAAGGACTGGCTCAGTAGATAAGAGAGCAGTGCATATCGTTTATCTTAACTTCAGAAACTTGCAACACTGTCTCCCACAATATCCTCACAGACAAACCTCTTAAGTATCAGCTAGATAAATGAAGAGTGAAAAGGACTGAAACTAGGTGAATTTCGAGGCTTATAGGGTTATGATCACTGGCAAAAGTCCAGCTGGAAGGCAGTCACTGGTGGTGTACTGCACAGATCAATACTGAAGTCAATACTCTTTAATATCTTCATTAATGACCTGGACGAAGGGATAGAGTGTACCCTCTTCAAGTTCACATATGATATAAAACTGGGAGGAGTGGTGACACACCAGAAGATCATACTGCGAGTAAGAGAGACCTTGGCAGGCTGGAGAAACGGACTGACAGGAACCGCATGAAGTTCAACAATAGGAAATGCACTGTTCTGATTTGGTTTCAAAGAGAGGAAACTGAGTGAAAGACTAATAGTACATTAGCCAGTATTTATCTAAGAAAGTATGTGTTCTAACAATTTTATGTTTTATGATTTTACTGAAAATTAGTCAGAGCAGAGTAGGGGCAAATTTTTCCTGTTGGACTCAGAGGCTAAAGATGCCTCCCGGATTGTTTAACATGCGACACTATGTGCAAAAGACAGGCCCAAATTATGGAACTTGGGTACATCTTGGCTGGACTTTAAAAAAAAAAAAAAAAAGAGATTATTATATGTACAAGTAGTAAAGAAACAGCTTGTAAGATGAATCTGTAGACAAATGCTTTGAGAAAAGGTGGTTACAGCAGTGTCAGAGGCTAGATATATTGCTGATATTCCCCCTCTGCGTTCCTGCAGCTCGTGTTCCCCATGGTCTGGATGTGGATCCTCAGAAGCATCTGGCTAAGGAGAAAACATCAGGCACTGAAGCTGATGTGGAGCTTGGGCTTTGTGAATTTGGGCTTGCATCCTAGGCCATTCCATTTAGAGGTCAGATGGCACATGGCCACAGAGATGCTTGCTGGCGCCCCAGAACTTGATGGATGGATAAGATGCACAGTCCTCTCTGCCCTTCTGTTTCATTTAAGAAGGAAATATTTGTATTGATCGCAGAGCCTGATGCTTAAATTTGGTTGATAAGCAATGGGAAACAAGGAGAACTGGCTGTGAGCCTCATCTGTCCAGACACATTTCTTGAGCAAAAGCAGCACCTGCAGACTTGTTGATAAGCTCCAAAGCATTGTTCTTCAGGAAATATTGAATTCAGATACTGACTGTCTGACACACAGATGTTGTAGTAAGAGAAAGGGCTTGTTTGGCACTGCCTGCAGTATAATAAGGGCACCTGGAAACTAGCCACAGAAAAAACAAATGCAGAATAGACTATGAGCCAATACCTGGGACATGACTCTGCTTTTCCTTTTGACATGTCCTGTAGCAGATGGTGAGGGCAGGCAAGGATGCAAAATGAGCTTCTATAATTTTGCTGTGCTCCCTAGGAGGGCTCAGAGCCATCCAGATTATACCTGTGGTTATATCTAGAATTTTGTGGAAGAGCATCAGCCCTACAACTTACAATTTCATAAGCTGTACAGCTAGTATGGTGCATACAGGCAGTGTTTTTTATTCCTTTTCTCCTTTTTGATACTATTAGCAGTTCCTCTCTTGTTCCTCTTAAGTGCTACAAAGTAATCCTATTGACAATCTAATAACTGATTCATAGGGATTAATTACTGTAAAGGAAACAGTCTCTTGTTTAGTCTCTTTCTCTAGAGATATAATACACTGCATTCATCTAGATGTCTCCTAGAAGGCCATATGGGTGAAATTATTAGCTGTTCTGAGACTTTCCAGCCAGGCTGCTTCTCTTCATGAGCAGGCTGCATCTCTATTCATTTTTGCAAATACAGAATAAATTGCTCCAGAAACTATACATTTAGTTTGTCATGACACCTTCCCTAGACCATCAACATGCAGAACATATCTCCTCAGCACTACCCATAGCTGTGGTACGTTACAGAAAGCTAGAACATCTATATGGTTGAGCATCACATTGCCAAAGCAACATAATATGTGGAGACCTTATTTGCAAACAAATATTAACACAAACCCTGTCTTTTTAGCCAGGTTAAGTGCCTTATGCACATTGCTATGCCACTGTTGAAATACTGCTTCTATTCTCAGTTGTTAGTTCACTTGGTATGAGCACAAGGTCTCTGCAATATGGTCCACTGCATGATGTAGTGACTTTGGGACAGCCACCCAAAGTACTTCCTAAAATGATACGGGGCTTCGACCTCCTGAGAAAGGAAGGCAATGAAAAAGAAGTGCAAAAATGATTTTTATTTTACTTCTGCAAGCAGAGTTGGAACACAACAATCATATGGGTGGCTGGGGAAAGGGGAGAGGGGGGAGGGGAGGAGTTACATGGCTCTGTGTTTGGGAAAGGAGCTGGAAACAGTTTGGAAAATATTGCCTTTGGTTTTCAGCACAGAACTGACCATGATGGAGTGAGAAAAGTTTCGAGATTTTTGCCTCCCCAGGGCTAACCTAATGCTGTCTGTTTTCACATGTGAACTTAGCCTTCTGCAGCTGAGGGAGAACACTTCAGTGAAAGGGCTGGCATTAACATTTGCAAAAAGCTGGCAAAAAGCAGTAAAAGCTGACTGCTACTGTGGCTACCTGACAGGCAGTAATTTTTTAGCCAGCTCTATGTGACTGCATCTGATTTGTATTCCTTTACCCTTACTATGTAGTTAGTCTGCCCTTTGCAGAATTTGCCCCTAAATGTGCCACACATCCACGAAGCCTGACTAAACCATAAGCGTAAGAAATTACTTGTGAGGAGCATTTTAGAAATGGAGGAAAGCCAGAAGGATTTTTTGAAATATCTTCTTGATACAGCATGCCAGCAAAACTCACTGAAGCCTGAAAATGTATGGAGCTTGCTTATTGTAGAACGAGATAAATAATGACACACCTAATGTGTCACACTGACGCAATAAAGTACAAGCAGTTTACAATAAACAAAAAATCCCATTTCAGCTCTGCTTTTTATCAAAATAATGATTCATAATAACATGCTAACAATGCTAATGATAGGATCTTGCGCTTTTGGGGAAAAGGAAGTTATTTTCCATTAATTTTATTTTCAATTAAGCAGCTGTTCTGTTTCTTTCCCTTGGGATACATGTATTAAAATTTGCCAATGCTTACTGTAATTTTTACTAATTTAATATGTTTATCCATCAATTATATTAATGTGTTCCCTGGTTTTCCCTCATCCCTCATTCCCAACCCTTAGACACCATTGCTTAAAATTCTGAGGAAGTTGTTTTGTCATGTGCTTTATAGTTGTGAGTCGACCGATCTGGGCCAAACAGTACGTTTAGCCAAACGACCAAAACACTAGTTTTGGTGTTTTGTTTTTTTATTTTAGATATTGAACTAGAGAAGAGGCCTGAAACATAACTGTGGGAGAACAAATGAAGAAGGTGTACAAAGGCAGAGACTAGACACCTGTGTCTAAACCTCAGCTTGCTGCTGTACTGGGTATTATCTTAGATTTTCCTGTTGCTGCTGCTCCACATAACTGAGCTTCATCTGTTCTCACGTATCAGTTAAACTCTCCTCCTTCCTGTTTACTTCTCAGAAGTGTTTCTGCCCTAATATGTAGTCACAGTGGTAGTTTCTCGCCCTCCCTATGGCCCACAGGCAGACAGCAGGGCTGTGCAGTGGTAGCAAGCTTCAAGGAGCACACTAGGTCTGTTACTCCTTCCCTTATACGTGTACCTGAAAGAAGATCGTGTGGTCCAAGCAGTCCTGTTGGCTTTCACACAACTGTCTTCCACAAGAAATATCTGACCTCCAGTGAACAGTCCTCTGTTGCTCTAAAAAGATTTTCTTCTAATGGAAGATTTGAAAGCTCTAAGTTTTGTATAGTTCAGTGTGATATGGCAAGGATGGTTAGACCATCAATTTTGGTGGCAAAACCTGTTACTTACTTGGATTTTCTCTCAATTTTTGTGCAGAAGGTGCTTTAAATATTGTAACTGCTGTTTGTAATAGATGGCCTACAAAAGGCCAGTAGAAATTTGGTATTGCTTAAGAATAAACTTTAATAAGCAGCTAATTAAGGCTTTAATATTAACAGATAGCACTGTGGCACATGCAGGAAGTATCACCCATTCACCATGAGATTCCTATTACAGGTGCAACTATAGAGACAAATTTACCGTAAAATTTCTACAGGTTAAGTTTGTAATATTTGTAAGATTAACTTACAGTTCTTCACAATGCTTACACCTACTTTAAACCTCAGCCCTCTCTGACCTCTGAAACATAAAGGTGAGGACTCAAATGCTAACCGTGACTGGCTTTATGGCAATGTATCTGAACAGCAGCATTTAGTTCCAGCTACTGGTCAGGATCAGGGGTCCCAGAAGCCTGCTTTTACCTTGTTGCAGCTATGAAGTACACTCTCTGATGCACTGTTGAGGGGTAGATTAAGCATTAATAATATAAATTCCTCCTTATTTTTCACTGTTGACCTTACATGCCAAGGCACTGAGCTTGTCAACTGGCAAACTTACATTGTGAGAAACAGTTCTGGAGCACTCACAAGTTTCCTTCCTAAATCACTGTCAGCTCCCATTTTGTTTTGGTTATTTCCTTCTCCACCAATTCCCCCCCCCGTCCCCATGCAGTGTGACGGATTTATTATTAGTGGGTTGCTGCATTGTCTCCTATCTGATTGTGTAATTCTGCCTTCAGCATGGAGAGACACGACAGGAATGTGTGCAGCCTCTTCTCTCCTACTATGTTTGCCTGGTGGACCAGGAGTGGTCAGATCACTTTTGTGGGCTTTCTATTCCTTGTACTTAGGAACACAACTTCCCTGTGTTCTCTGCTTATTTTGAATAGCCATGAAGTGGGTATTATACAAGGGTGGCCCAAGGCTAAGAAGATATCTGCTCTTGCCCTTCTCAAAGCAGTTAAAAAATGTTCTTTTCTAATAACCTCCAATAAAAAAAACAAACAAAAAAAACCAAACAAAAAAAACCACATCAGCAAGCCTTTTAAAACAAACTTCTTAACCAATCAAATCTTAATAAAAATTCCTGCTGTAAAAATTCCCATGACATTTGAAATACTAAAAGTAGCACAGAATAGTAGTCAATCAAAGCACCGTTTATTATATTTCGTCTAGAGAAAAGTTACATTAAAGTATATAAAAGAATAATTATGTAAAATGAATAACAGTTCCTACCCAGTTCTGTAAAATGTCTTTATCATCAATCATCTGCATGAGAGGATTGAGTGCAGATGGCCCCAAGTTGTCTAGGAGTGTTGATCTGCTTGAGGGTAGGAGGGGTCTGCAGAGGGATGAGGACAGGCTGGATCGATGGGCTGTGGCCAATGGTATGAGGTTCAACAAGGCAAAGTGTTGGGTCCTGGATTTGGGCCACAGCAACCCCATGAAATGCTACAGGCTTGGGGAAGAGTAGCTGGAAAGCTGCCTTGTGGAAAAGGACCTGAGGGTGCTGACTGACGGCTCCTGAGCATGAGCCAGCTTGTGCCCAGGCAGCCAAGAAGGCCAACAGCATCCTGGCTTGTATCAGAAATAGCATAGCCAGCAGGACAACAGAACGGACTGTTCCCCTGTAATTGGCACTGGTGAGGCCTCACCTCGAATCCTGTGTTCAGTTCTGGGCCTCGCACTACAAGAGAGACATTGAGGTGCTGGAGTGGGTCCAGAGAAGGGCAATGAAGCTGGTGAAGGGTCTGGAGAACAAGTCTTATGAGGAGCAGCTGAGAAAACTGGGGTTGTTTAGCCTGGAGAAAAGGAGGCTCTGGGGAGACCTTATCGCTCTCTATAGATACTGAAAGGAGGTTGTACTGAGGTACATGTCAGACTCTTCTCCCAGGTAACAAGTGATAGGACAACAGGAAATGGCCTCAAATTGCACCAGGGGAGGTTTAGATTGGATATTAGGAAAAATTTCTTCACCAGAGGGGTTGTCAAGCATTGGAACAGGCTGCCCAGGGGAGAGGTTGAGTCACCACCCCTGGAGGTATTTAAAAGACCTTAGATGTGGCACTTAGGGACATGGTTTAGTGGTGGACTTGACAGTGTTAGGTTAATGGTTGGACTTGATGATCTTAAAGGTCTTTTCCAACCTAAACAATTCTATGATTCTAATGCCACAATCACCCAAATCAAACACCATTTTGTTTCAAAAGAAAGTCCTAATTTCTCTATGATTTGTACTCATCAAAAGGCAGGTAAACATCCATCATGCAGGCACCCAGCTGAAGTCACAGATACCTTTCCTCAGTTCTATAGTTTATTTGCCTAATTGCTTAAACAACTGACAGAAAGAAGTTAATTCTCAACATGGCTCCTCTTTCTTTTCCAAGTTTCCAAGTTTTCCGAATTTCTATTTTCTCCTGAAGACTGGAAGTAAAAAAATATTCTTGCCTAAAGCAGGGATTTCATGTACAGTCTTGAGCAAAAGTCCTGGGAGGAGAGAGAAAATTTACTTGCTTGTTGGATGCATTCTTCTTTCATGAGCTGCCCAGTGTCTTGGCAAATTAGACAGAAATCTGAAACAGAGATTAATTTTTGGGTCCTAGATAGGTCTTTTGATGTGCTGGTAAGGACTGATAATGGTTTTGAAAATGATAAGGCTGTAAGAACAGGGAACTGTAGGCAGATAGAGAGTTTTGCCATCACCTACTCAGTCAAATGTTTAACGTACCCTGAACAATGAATGCTTTGAAAGCAGACAGGCTGGATGTGCTCCATACCAAAATGAACACACTAATCACATGCCCCTGTTCTTGGATGGTCCAGGAAGAGAAAGCTAGTATTTGAGACTAAAACTATGATGAATATTTCATACAACAGGTAGATTAACAAACTGTATAGGATTGTGAGGCATAAAAACGGAACTCTCTGTAAGTCTACTGCTACTTCTAACAAAAACCAGTCTGGATCAGCCTAATCCAGAAGATATGGCATTTTTTTCCAACTCTTTATAATAGACCTGTAACTATAAATGGAGTCTTTTACTACAAAAACCACTATCCTTCAGTGTTTGAGCCCTTAGCAAAAAGAAAAAAAAAAGTAATGACCTTAAATGCTGAGCATGCATACACCTGTATACATCTTTGTAAGAAACTCCCTGTATAAACCTTAGGATAAATGTTTTGAGACCTTCAAGGGTAAAGCTGCAAGGCAATTACATTTGTATGGTTTGTGGCTTCCATGGATGTCAGAATTAGCAGGCTCAAACAAGCACTGTTTACATGATTTCATTGCTTGGAATTGGATTTCAATGCTTTTGCTTTAAAATATGGGGGGAGGGTAAGGGAACATGGAACAAAGGCTGGCAACGTGCTTGGCTTTGCTCTGGTTGTGACGGTACCCAGAGAAGTGTGAGCAAGAATGTGGTCTTGCAAATTGCCTCTAAAACTCATGTTTAATGCAAACTCTAGCTATAGACAGTCAGCAGTTGCCTATGGCAGCTGCCTGTGAGGAAAATGCTATGGCCAAACGACAAATCACCACTCTCGTATGCATAAATTCATCTTGCTGGTTAAAATTTGCACTGGCAAGTTGAATGACTGAGATAATGGCTGTAAATTTGTCAGTAAATGTCAGTAAATTTACACTGGATCTGATATGGAATATCCTTCCAGAATCAACATGGTCTCTGTGCTCTATTTCATCTCATGTGCTCTATTTTACCAGAAATGCAATAGTTCATTCATACCCAGTACTGCTCAAATTTGTGTTCTGAGATGGTCTGACATGTACAAAAATGGTGCTAACGACCACGGCCTAATAACTAGCAATTTCTACTATTTTGTAGTGATTTGTCCTTGTCTATTCCATGTTTACACCTTCTTCTCTAAAGACATGAAGTCAGGAACCTCACTTTTTTGATTATGATCAAAAATTCAGAAATTATAGTATTAACTTCAGGGCTTTACAAAACATGCCAGGTATCAAAGGTGCATAACACACATACAAAACATGCTGATGGTGCTGTTGCTCTTTTTGAAAAGTCCACCTGTCTTCACTTTGAGTTATAGGCCTTCTATTTCTGAAAACCTGTCCTGAAGCTCATAATATCCTCCTGTTGCTGCCTATCTGCTCATATGCTTGAAATTCAAGCTTGTGCATGTGGATAGTATTTCAAGCTAACATGTTTATGCTCAAATCTAAATTGAAGTTGGTAGGGAATCTTGGATGTGCTCTTAAGAATACATTGGCTTCATTACTGGAAAGATATCTAATAATAAAAACGGGATTCAAAATAAGGTCCAAAGGCTTTATACTTATTTTGTGTAATCAGTGTTGTGCAACATCCTCTCCTCGTTTCTATAGTCTCTTTAGAGAGGAAGAGGAGGAGTTTTTTCAACAGGGTAATAAATAACTGCAAGATTTACTGAGCTATTGTAAGCTAAAACACTTTCGGCCTAGAGCTATGCAACAGTATTATTTTCATAAGTAGAACTGTTCACGTGCTTAAGCATCTTGCAATACTGAGGCCATGTCTAGAAATTCAATGGCAAAACCTCATTTCTGATAACTAATAATCTCTGCAATCTTCTTTTGGAAAAGACTGGCTGAAATGTTGATACCTCTAATGACCTACAGAGCAAAAGAAGTTCACACTCCAGTTCTTTTACAGATTCTGGTATACAAAGAAGAAAACAAATCACTATGTAGGAGTCATCTGCAGAGATGAAGGGAAATTGACTTTAACGTTTGCACCGATCTCAGTACATGAAAGGAACTAGGTGGTTTATCAGCCCAGATTAACATGTCTCTTTGATGTTTCATCAGTGGGTTAGGAGGCTTTCTGGGATGCTTCCTTGCTTGATGTACTGCTTTATGGGTAATATATTCACAGAGGCTCCTGAAATTAACAGCTACTCTTGAAACACGATGGACCCCATAAAGCGCAATGGATGAGTTACGGAAAAAATTGTTACTAAATTCTGCTACTCTGGGCCATGGTGTCTCCTTTATTTTTAATTTAATCAGATTGAAATTTATTGAAAACAATGAGGAGAATCTTCTTCAAGTTAGTGAAAAGAAATGAGAACTATTTTAACCATGGTCAGAAAGAAAAGTTATTGGGTCCGTTTGAGAATTTGGACAGATTCTTAAGTGGACTGTGGACTGTTCCCCCTTCTTAGCACAGGTCTGGGAGCCCAAGTTTGTTTTGGGGTTGTTTTAGTAATTCAGTGTTGAAGGATTAAAATTCTCTGGTTCTTGTTTTGTTTCCTTGCTCTGGATTTAGTATTTTGTCTGAAAGCTTTTTTTTTTTTTTTTTTTTTTTTGGCAGTAATTAGGCTTGATTTGTTGCAAGAGCAAAACACAGGGAAAATTAAACCCAATACTTCTAAATGGGTTATGAAACTGCACAGTGGAAATAATTATATATACACCAATTGCTTAAGAACTTATAAAAATGCTTTTGTTCAATTCAGCAGAAGTTAGGAAATCAGTTGTATCTGTCAGTAAGCAGATACTTGTGTGGAAGCTCCTCAGGAATGAGTTCCTGGCATCTCTCTGTACCTTTTGGAAATGTAAGCTGTCATTCTAATTGTGCTAAGGAGAGGAACACACAGGAAGCACACTAGTTAAATCAGGCAATTACTTTATAACTCTGGAGTTTATTTTCTCCCAGTTGTTCTCTGCATTAAATTAGTATTTGAACTCGTCAGATCTGTATTTCATGCTGTCCTCTTAATCTTTACTGTCTAAAGCACCGAGAAATAACGGAGTAGGTTTTCCTCTGGTGGACATCTGAAATGCCCTTAGGAAGGAGTTTTACTGTGTAAATGAGGCCAAGTTGGAATTGCTGTGTGGGCACGCAATGCCTAAGAGTTTAAGTGGCTCAGAAGTCAAAAACTCCATAAAAAGAGTACCTAGCCCATGGAAATCCTCTTGCTCTTGCTGTATGCTTGAGAAATATTGTTACTTCATCACTGTACAACTTCCACTAGAGTTCTCTGCCAAAATACTCCTACATCTCAATTTTTGTGTGTTTACCGTCAGTCTCAGTGCTCACTACCTACCATATAAGGATTGTATGTAGATGAACATACATTGACACTCACAGGAAAAATACAATTAATACAATCTGTGCGGAAAATACTGCCACTTTGGAATTTTCTTGTATATCCTTTTATCAGAAATGTTGACAGGTGAGGAGATTCAATTTTTGCACTGATAACGATGTCCTGCCTGATTTCCTCTCCCCTCACTCCCCACGGCCTACTAAAACCCCCTCCCCTACCAAAAACCAAACATGGACAGAGCTCTGAGCTAGACTGAAGAGGAGAAAGTGGTGGAAGAGACACTAAAGCCTGAAACTTGTGTAAGAGCAAAGAAATGCTATTCTGCATTCCTTTTACCCTTCTGCCATGCTGAGTACTGCCAAAAAGAACAATGGAAGACTGAAGCCTGATTTTTTTCAACTATTCTTCAAAGCAGCCTATTTTTATTGCTACTGTCGACAAAATGCATTTAAACTTATTAATTCTAATAACAATTTCCTGTTTTAGCTAGTGCTTAGTGGTTTGAGGTCCAGGGTGTAACAATTCACTGGAGGAATGTATTTGATTTTCACGGCTGGGCCAAAAGATCTTGTATGTCATTCTCTTTATACCTGTAAATGCCAAGATGGATAAAATGGCAAAACTGTGTTAATTAAGTTTCTCGCAACTGCAGTATAAATTAAACATACAGGTTTGGAATGTGCTAAGTCTCAATGTTCCTGAATGTGGAAGGTCTCAATACCTGGAAGTCCTCTAACGTGGTATTTTAAAAATTAACAGTGTACTGCATAATACAGGATTATTGGTTTGCAGTACTTGATGTATCTCAAATCTTCAATGGTTTGCTTTCTACACAATACTAACACACATTCCTTGCACTAAGAGAAATACAACTCTTTGGCGAGGAACAAAATGCACTCAAGGGAACAAAAGTATTTTTCATGCTTCCCGTTACTGCGAACTCAACCCTGCGCTGTGGAGTCCTTGCATGGTATTCTTCCCAGTGAAAGTTTTGCAGCTCAGATCTGATTTTATTTTTTTCAGACTGTGGTCTATATACAACCACTTTTCCTCTGGAGCAGGTTGTGCAGGGTACTCAGCTGGAGTGAGGCATGTGAATCTACTAACGTAACTAGAACTGCCTAGCTCGCCAATAACGTTCCCTTCTCTGACAGCCTCTACTCCCCACCAGTGAATTGTATCTCATTTTTTAAGTGTGGCAGGGAGCCTGGTTTTATTTCTGTCTGGGGAAACTTAATTTGCCAGATGCATATTAAGATAAACACTCTTTGTATGTGGGTGTGTGTGTGTTTGTGCACCTCTAGCATTTCATCTCTACTTTAAAACAGCCACTGGGCATTTCAGTAAATCAGTTCTTCTCAAGGAGCGCTTAGCAACTGAACTGTGTTGCCACAGCTTCCTTACAAATCCTGTAGGCCCTGTATTTTTTACTGTAAACAAAATTATATAATGCTATGCAATAAAACACACTAGAAAAAATGTATCTTGTACACAATTAAAATCTCACGAATAAAATTGCTGAATTTCTTTACTATTCCCCTTTGCTTTCTTTTTTGCTTGCTACCATGTATGGCGCCATTTTCCGTCCTTTTTCAAGATAAATTGCCTTTTCCTTATGAAGCCTTACTTCCTATTTTTATCACTTCCTTACTATTTTTTTCCTCCTTAAAGCACTGCATTAAGAGATGTTGTCTTTACCTATATGTTAATAATGCAGCATAAGAGCTGTAATTTTTTCTACAATCTCATTTTCTAAGAGGTCACTGTAATTTTAAGGCACTTTGGGCATACAGATCTCCACAGATTCTTGCTTGGTCAAGCTAAAATAGTATTCTCGGTTTCCTGTTGAAAATGGCATCAAATTTCTCCATGTCAAAGGCTTAGCCATTTCTGCCATCAAAAAGCTTAAAAGCAGTTCTAAATCCTGTTGAAGCCTCATGAAACTGATAGATCAATTTCTTAAGCACTTCGTTTGACCAAAATGGTTTTTTGTCAGGCTAATACTAGTGAAGGTGAATACTGCTGTTTCAATTAAAAAGTATTATTATGTAATATTAGGCTAGTTGATTCGTCAAGTACAAAATGCAAAGAAATGAGAGGCACTTTCTGTATACACTGCATAAATACGCCAGATACTGGGAAACAATTCCGGGTTTTGCCTGCTGTAATCGTTTTAGCAATTCCAGACTGCAAGGGCCCTTCTACACTATTGATTTCACTTCTCTGCTGCTGCAGCCAGCCACATCACAAAAAGCCAAGGGAACTCGACAGCTTCCATTGTGAAATTATCTTAGTTTCTTCCCCACACGGCTCCTACCAGCAGGCTGCCGATGAAGGTTATTCCTCCGGTTATGAGACACATCCTTCACGTTTCCAGCCTTTTCTTCCCTCCGCCTGGCCGTGGCTGTCCTCCCGCCCCAGAACCCGTCCCCCTCCACCGCCAGCCTCCCCGCACTCGCCGGTGCCGCAACCCGCCATTGCAGACGGACGTTAACCGCCGTTAAGGGGGCGGGGACTTTGCGACACGGGGCTGAGGCGTCTCGGCGGGGCTGCGGCGTGGCTGCGGCGAGGCTGCGGCGAGGCTGGGGCGGCGGCCTGGGCGAGGCGCGGCGGTTTGCCGGCCTCGGGTGATCTGCCGGCCCGCCCATAGGCTGCCGCAGCTGGGCGCTGCCGCCGCCCCAGGGTCCTGGAGCCCACCGCGGTGAGCGGTGCCAAGGCACCCCGCCTGCTTGCCTGTGTCTTTGTTTTGGGGGGGGTTTTAGGCATCGGGTGGGAGAACCAGAGAACAAGAAAATACGCAGCCACATGTATGAAGGGGTTTTTTTTGCCGCAGGAGCTCAGGTTGAAAGAAAGGAAACAACCCAGCCCCAGACTCAATCCCAAACTGTCGTATTCTGAAGAAAAATTCAGGGAATGACTACATAGCATCACTGAAGACATCTGAATAAAACGGAGCAGAATTTTATATGCTAAAATCTTAAAGGTTTTCAATAATCAAGTCTTTAAGCTAGGTAGGACTAATGCAAGGTAGAACTGTACTGGTAATGGGTTAATTATGGTAGGAAAACGCATGGCTCTGTGATAAAAACACGTATTATTGGACACAAACCCCCGAACAAATGTGTTAACGTTTATCAGGGAAATAAAAACAATATTTGAGGCTATAAAAGTTGTGAACTTCATTAAAAGTAGGCCTAGAAAAGCACACATTATATTATGTGCTAATGGGCATTCTATAACAGCTCCTTTTCCACCCCACAGTGCTGCCTCTTCAAAGGCAAACTTAGAAAATACCTGTAATTCCTGAATATGCCAAAAAGCTTTCATTTGGGATGCTGGAAGTTGTTGAGCCATTAACTGTTATAATAAACACATTTTAGCTTGTGTGGGTTGTTTTTTGGGGTTTTTTTTTTTTCCCCTGAGATAAGAATGTGACTTGTCATATGGTAACAGATAGAGATCTTTCAAAACTTTTAGTAGGTCACTGAATTGCTAAGATATGGGAAAAGAATGTCCTGCCATTGTTTCTGTCTTGACTTCCACCACCGTATTGACCAGAAAACTTGGTTTTAAGACTTAAATTGAAATCAGCAGCCTCATTCCAGGAAAGATGAGTACTTCCAGCTTAACTGTTGGTGAATTATTGATGTTCCATTTTAATTTCCTAAAAATGTTGCGTGCTCCTTCCTGGTATATTTTGCCTATATGTTACAGCAAGTAAGGAAATGGATTAAGAGTGGTGTGGAAAGATTCAAAGAAGGCAGGATTATGAACTGACCTATTAAATGCAATGCTAATTTTTTACACTCAATTGTGAGCGGTAATAATGGATTATTTTACAAGATGCATACTTTTCTGTTATAAACATGATTTTATACATGTTAATGAATAAGAAAATTCTATTTGCTTTTATTTTAGAATTATAGTTCCTTTTTTAGGTGGCCACATATAGTTAGGAAAGCTTTGGAAAAATGAACAGAAAAATGGTAGTGCAGATGATCAATATAGCACACATTTTTATTTTTTTAATTATTCTTTATTAAAAATTTATGATCCTGGTAAGGATATCCACATTTGCAGAAAACTTGTGGGTTTTTCATTATTAACTTAAGCATTTATTTCTTTCCTGCTAACAGTATTACTTTGTTCATAAGAATATCACATATACGGATAGTCAACAAGTCACGAGTTTTTAAACTGCAGTCTTTGATGAACTTCAGATTTTCCAATTGCTTTTTGTTTTAATCTCTTTCTATGGCTAGATAATGAGAAAGTATTCAAACTGTCATTACATGCTTGTGCTAGAAAAAAGTTCTAATCCATAATCCATAATCTAATCTAATAGCAACTAGAAGTAAATAATGAAATAAATCAAATTGTTTCTCCAAATTTTGTTAAGAACACTAGATTTGAGGATCTGGTTAAGAAAAAACAGATACTATTTATTCTGACAAACTTTTCCCTTTTATATGCTGTCTAGTTTCTAGAAATGAGAACAAAATGGAAAGGACGTATGTTTTTAGTCCTCCTAAAGGCATGAAGGACTGAGCTGCCCTTTGCACAGTTTCCTTTCAGTGTCTGTCCCCTCCACCATGATTATATTCTTATTTTTCTTGAAGACTTCAGGCTTCAGGGTGAATTTTCTGTAATGTTGAGTGGAGAATGGATTTGAATTTACAGGGATACAACTGTCCTGCACAGTAGCCCAGGACTTTCTGTTTCATGACTTCTGTTTTCTTATTTGGACCTACAAGTCAACTGTTACACACCGGCAGAGATTCTTGTAGGGCATGTTGCATCTTCACCTTCATGAACCTTCTTACAGGCTCAGCATAAGCACCTGCAGGGAAATAGCAATGTCATTGGACCTGAATAGAGATGGAAGAACATAATTGTGTGTATTTAGACACAGTTTTACACAAATGGGTGGCTCACATAAAGCAATGCCTGTCTGTCGTTCCTACCCGTCCTATACCAGTTGGAAAAGATGTACATTCAGTGTGGATGGGATACTGTAAATGAACAAGTTTGAGGCACTGTTTGTGGATGGTGTGAGTGATACTGTGACAAAAGAAGATGAGCCACTTTTCAGAAAATAAGGTAAAAAGTAGATAGAAGACAGTTTATCTGTATTCTCTCATGGCAAAGGCATTTAAATATAGTCAAGTGGATGTTAATATGTGTTACAACGTGGAAGAAAAACCATACAAACAAGAGGTGGAACACAAGTGAAATGGGAATTGCAGAATCATAGCATGAACTTGAGGGATTCCTTTTGACTTGCAAGGGAGAGCCTGCCCAGTGAGTTTATAAACTCAAATCTACTCCTCCCCTATACAGTGTTTATTGTTTTGATACTCTTTCGTAATTTGCCCATATATAACTGAAATTATCTGGAGCCTATAACTGCTATAGATAGCTATAACAATAACAATATATCCTATTAGAGGACATCTCCCCATATGGCTCTACTTGACTTACAAACCAAACTTACAAGCCAGTTGTCGTTTTGCAACCTCTGTGGTGTCTGTTCTTATGAGCAAGAAGAATTTGGAAACAACTGGGGAGAGATGAAACTACAGGACGTACCAGAAAGCAGGGAAAATAAAGCTCAAACACAATGTGGCTAAAAATGAAAAGGAAGCTAAGCTGGAAGATACACAGGTTTGGCTTATAGTGTTGATTGGTCCTGAGGCACATGCTTTGATAATAAAGATAAAAGTCCCGCAGTTCTCTTTGGCTTTTCTGCAGGTTGAACCTTGCGAGTCTGTCAGAGTTTAACTCTGCAAATGTGTGCATTTAGGGGCTTCCCCCCCTCTTCCGCCTCTCCCCCCACCCCCATTCCTCACATAGTAAAATTCGAAGTTACACTGTGCTACATGGAAAGGGCAAGATGCAACGGAATTCTTTTTTTTTTTTTTTGTATGATAAGTGGGTTTTGAAACAAACCTAAGAGATTTATGAGCCCAACAAGAAAGAAGTAGACAATTGTAGACAAAGCAGAAAATTATATTCAGGCTGATGTAATCAAGATGGTGGTGAGGCACAGAGACATACGTGACCCACACAGAGAAGCTGACTACATAATTCTTATCCATGGGCTTTACAGAATAGGGTAATGGGTAATATTATGATCCCAACCCAGGTTTTCATGGTTGTATTGTCCTGTATTATCACGCCACAGATGGAACTTCTCCGGGATTGAATTCTGTGAAAAATAGTTTGATCTGGTAGCCTGCACCTTAGGTACAACTACAACAAATTCTGTTTAGATGGCTGAGTTCAGACAGGCCTTTATAAATCTTAATAAACTAATTCAGCCAAGTTACATCTGTATTTCTAATCACTTCTCAGCATGACACCACAAAAAATAGGAAATGCTGTAGATTCTCTGCACAGGAACATAGATCAGAATACAACTAGAAAAACTTCCACATCAGTCAAAATGCGGTTTTGCTTTTGCATCTGTTTTACACAGGGGTTTTGTTTCATTTTTTTCCCCCAATAAAAAGGTGGTGGTGTTTATTTTTGTATACCACATTTTTAATCTTATCAGAAGAAAAGGACTGAAGTATTCTGTTCTGAAATTGCCAAAATAGGATTATTTTTTTTTACAAATATTGTTGAAATGTTATCTCCTGTCCTTCTGAGACCACATTCTAATGACATTAACAAGATTTCACAAAGCTTTTAGAGAATGAGTCAGCCTCAGGCAGAGAAGCTTAAGACTAAAGAGAAAATATTGCAGCACGTTTGGATGATAAGCTTTTAGTTCATCTGGGTTTTAGTTGCCAATACACAACAATATATAAAGAGGTTTCAGAAGGAGTCATCTGATGTTATATGCTGCTCTCTGCTAAAGTTCATGTGTTTTTCTGACATCCCATGGATGTTCCAGAGGTGAAATTCAAAATAGTATCTAATCTGATTATTTTTATTTTCCACTCAGGGTTCCAGTATTTTGAATAACAGTTTGGCTTGGAGAAGTTTTTTAGCTTTAACTTATACAGAGCTGTAGGTAGTCCATATTTTATTTTTTTCATTTCTATTTTGATTTAGTGTGCAGGAATAAAATCTTTCTAAAGATATAGTCATTTACATTTCAGGCACTGCAAGAATTATGGTATTTTCAATAATTTAGTATCTGTAGCTATACTACTTACAGGTGACAGTATTTTTAGCCTCTGTAAATTTTTTTAGTTACTAGTTTTACTGATCCTAATGTCAATAAAAGGATGCCATGTAAATTTGAGCCAACTGATGATTTTCTTCTTCTCAGATGTCCTCACAACTATGTGTACTGGTCTTGTGTGGCAAGGTCTCGGTAGAGGCAGAGCTACAGGGGTGGCTTCTGCGGGAAGCTGCCGGAAGCTTCCCATGCCCAATGGAGCAAATGCCAGCCAGCTCCAGGTTGGACCTGCTGCTGGCTAAGTCTGAGCCCATCAGTGATGGTGATAACGCCTCTGGGATAACATATTTAAGAAAGAGGGAAAGTTAGTGAGGAGGAGCAATTGTAGCTGTCGAGAGGAGTGAGAATATGTGAGAGCAACAGCTCTGCAGACACCAAGGTCAGTGCAGAAGGAGAGGATTGGCACTGGAGCAGAGATTCCCTTGCAGCCCGTGGTGCAGACAATGGTGGGGCAGGCTGTATCCCTGCAGCCCATGGAGGTCCATGGTGGAGCAGATATCCACCTGCAGCATATGGAGGTCCACAGTGGAGCAGATATCCACCTGCAGCCTGGGGATGCTGAAACAGGGGGATGCCCAAAGTGGAGCAGGCTCCTAGCAGGACCTGTGGCCCCATAGAGAGAGGAGCCCACGCTGGAGCAGGTTTGCTGCAGGACTTGTCACCCTGTGGGGGACCCACGCTGGAGCAGTCTGTTCCTGAAGGGCTGCACCTCATGAAAGGGACTCACACTGGAGCAGTCTGTTCCTGAAGGACTGCACCCATGGAAGGGACCCATGCTGGAGCAGTCTGTTCCTGAAGGACTGCACCCATGGAAGGGGCCCACGCTGGAGCAGTCTGTTCCTGAAGGACTGCACTCCATGGAAGGGACCCACGCTGAAGCAGTTCATGAAGTACTGCAGCCCATGGGAAGGGCTCATGTTGGAGAAGTTGGTGGAGAACTGTCTCCTGTGAGAGGGATCCCACACTGGCACAGAGGAAGAGTGTGCAGAGTCCTCCCCTTGAGAAGGAAGGAGCAGCAGAGACAACATGAGATGCACTGACCACGATCCCCATTCCCTGTCCCCCTGTGCCACTGCAGGGGAGAAGGTAGAGAAATCAGGAGTAAAGTTAAGCCCAGGAAGAAGAGAGGGGTGGGAGGAAAGGTGATTTTAATACTTGATTTTATTTCTCATTATCCTACTCCGATTTGATATTGGTAATAAAATAATTTCCCCACATCGAGACTGTTTTGCCCATGATGATAACTGATGAATGATCTCTCCTTGTCCTTACCTTGCAGGACATGTGAGCCTTTTGTTACATTTTCTCTCCTCTGTCCAGCTGAGGTGGGGAGTGATAACTGATTTTGGTGGGCACCTGGCATCCAGACAGGGTCAACCCACCACACCGTGCAAGCTGGAAATAAGTAACTGAGTTTGTTTGTAATATGGAATGAATGATATTGCACCTTTCTAATAGTTACGGCCTTGGAAAAAGCTACTAGTAGTGGATAATTGACCATATTTGCTAGGAATTGTCCTATTAAATGTACTAATTAAAAATGACTTATCAAATTCACTTGATTTTGTCTGTGTAAAGTACAAATGTGTACTTTATACTGATTTTGTAGTATTTTCATGATCCTAACTGAGTAGAAAATATCGTTTGAATTTCAAAAGTACTTTCTAACATATTACTGAAAATAATTGAGGAAGTATCTGAAATGATGCACAGCCATAAAAATAGATTATATTTGTTTGCCTCTGAATTATTCTTCTTTTCCTTTTCTCTTTTTATTAAATGTTAGCAGGGTATAAGTAGTGGGATCATACTCTCCTTTTTTGATTATTAATGGATTTTCTGCCGAACAGTAAACATATTCATTTACTATGCAGAATATATCAAAATTAATAGCACCATATATGCCTGTGAAAGCCAAGGTTATAAGACAGGCAATCTGACATAGCTTGGAAAAAGCAGAAGGTTGAAGCTCTCAAGCCCTTTTTCAGGCCTGATAAAAATGGAGCAAACATTAAACTAAGTGGGTAGTAATTGTTCTGGCTGTTGTTGAATTATATTAATAAGCTAGGAAATGTTGAGTGTAATAGTAAGAAACTAGGGAGACACAGAGGTAAGGAGTTCCTATCTGCATGCTTATTCTAAAAATTTGTGCTACTTCCAGCACATTTGAACTATAAATAGTATACAAAAATAGCAAGCAATTTGAAGCATGTAAGATAGGAAGGAAATTCTAGTGGACTATCAAAAACCGCCATACTTCAGACCAGAATTTCACTTATCTTGTAATAGTATACACATTAGTAAGCAAACTAATTTCCTGCAAGGTTAGTACTTAGTTTTGGAATATTTTTTTTCCTCTTAGCTAGATTGCAGCCAGAGTAATTCTTTCCAGTGCATGCTTGGCTCATGTTGGGCTTGAGAAAAGGTTTGTGTGCCCTAAAGCTTGACCTTTCCCGTTTTCTGACTGCACCGTTTGGTCTAATAAAAGGTATTATCTCTTTCTAGAGGTTGATTTTAAGAAGTGATGGACTGAAAAAGGAGAGGAGACGGTATCCATGTTTGTACTATGGAAATAAATTCTAAAAGACCAGTGATACCTGTAGAAGCCTGGTGAAGTTAGAAATACTGTATTTTTTTAAATGCTTGAGAATGATATTAGTAATGATCACAGATACTCATTTTGCCAGAGTACTTCACAGTTATATGGGTCTGTACCATTAGCCTACATTCAACAGGGGAGATCAGCTGATGTGTAAAGCCTCTTTCCTAAGCTTAATTGGCTGGTTTTGCATTTTGCAGATGTTAGATTTCCAAATCAATAATCCCATAAATGCACACAAGCAGCTCTGATGAAACACAGACTTTGATTTGCTGCTGCTTTGGTAAGACAAATCCCTTTTGCAATAGAAGATGTCAAACCTAAAGAGAGTACGCCCTTGCAAATTCTCTTACCCAAGGGGAAATTATAAAATTGAATGTCAAGGTCATCAAGACAGACAAATTGTGCCTTGCAGAAGATGAAACTGCTAGTTCATATAATCTGTTTTTCAGTATTTTGATGAGGCCTGGTTGAAGGCGCTTTCTGTCTGTTTATGCACTGATTTGCAATTCTCATGGTCATGCTGGCAGCTGAGGTGTGCTTCATCAGCCTACATGGAAAGCGGTCTGGGCTGGGGTGTGCCTGCCCTCCTCACAGCAGCCTAAGGGCCCTGGGGGCCCTCAAGGCCCTCAGCACCCATGGGAATCCCTTCCTTCTCATTATGCTTTAGCAGAAAAAAAAGGTGATGCTTGCAATTAGACATCAATGAATAAATTTTTAGACTTTTTGACATGTGACTGAGCAAAAATAGATTGTAACAGCAATAATACAAGCAAACAGTTTACTTCGTATTTTCAAAGTTTGGTTTTTGCAAGAGGGATAGATGTCTATCTGCACAGATTTCACACAATATAATGTTATAATCTTTCCACAGAATGTTGTCTAAGAGCACGAAATTGAAAGGAGGGGCAGGGTACAATATGATAGCAATTTAATGTGGGAGAATCTTTTTATTTGAGCAATACCAGAGGATGAGCAAGAAGGGGGAAGCATGTGAAAACTAAGTGATGACCTTGAACTGATTAGCTGTCTAATAAGTATCTAGCAATATTATAGAATCATAGAATCATAGAATCGTAAGGGTTGGAAAGGACCTTAAGATCATCTAGGTCCAACCCCCCTGACATGGGCAGGGACACCTTGCCCTAAACCATGTGGCTCAAGGCTCTGTCCAACCTGGCCTTGAACACCGCCAGGGATGGAGCATCCACAACCTCCCTGGGCAACCCATTCCAGTGCTTCACCACCCTTACTGTAAAGAACTTCTTCCTTATATCTAATCTAAACTTCCTCTGTTTAAGTTTGAAGCCATTACCCCTTGTCCTACCACTACAGTCCCTAAGGAAGAGTCCCTCCCCAGCATCCTTGTAGACCCCCTTCAGATACTGGAAGGCTGCTATGAGGTCTCCATGCAGCCTTCTCTTCTCCAGGCTGAACAGCCCCAACTTTCTCAGCCTGTCTTCATATGGGAGGTGCTCCAGCCCTCTTATCATCCTCGTGGCCCTCCTCTGGACTCGCTCCAACAGCTCCATGTCCTTTTTATGTTGAGGACACCAGAACTGTACACAGTACTCCAAGTGGGGTCTCACAAGAGCAGAGTAGAGGGGCAGGATCACCTCCTTCGACCTGCTGGTCACGCTTCTTTTAATGCAGCCCAGGATACGGTTGGCTTTCTGGGCTGCAAGCGCACACTGCCGGCTCATGTTAAGCTTTTCGTCAACCAACACCCCCAAGTCCTTTTCTGCAGGGCTGCTCTGAATCTCTTCTCTGCCCAACCTGTAGCAGTGCCTGGGGTTGCCCCGACCCGGGTGTAGGACCTTGCACTTGGCTTGGTTAAACTTCATAAGGTTGGCATCGGCCCACCTCACAAGCGTGTCAAGGTCCCTCTGGATGGCATCCCTTCCCTCCAGCGTATCAACCGAACCACACAGCTTGGTGTCATCGGCAAACTTGCTGAGGGCGCACTCAATCCAACTGTCCATGTCACCGACAAAGATGTTGAACAGGACCGGTCCCAACACCGATCCCTGAGGGACACCACTCGTCACAGGTTTCCAACTGGACATCGAGCCATTTACCACAACTCTTTGCGTGCGGCCATCGAGCCAGTTTTTTATCCAGCGAGTGGTCCATCTATCAAATTGATGTCTCTCCAATTTAGAGACAAGGATGTCATGTGGGACAGTGTCGAATACTTTGCACAAGTCCAGGTAGATGACATCAACTGCTCTGCCGCTGTCCATCAGTTCCGTGGCTCCATCATAGAAGGCCACCAAATTGGTCAGGCAGGATTTCCCCTTAGTGAAGCCATGTTGGCTGTCACCAACCACCTCATTGTTTTTCATGTGCCTTAGCATGTTTTCCAGGAGAAAATGTTCCAAGATTTTGCCAGGCACAGAGGTGAGACTGACTGGTCTGTAGTTCCCCGGGTCTTCCACCTTCCCCTTCTTGAAAATGGGGGTTATATTACCCTTCTTCCAGTCATTGGGAACTTCACCTGACTGCCAGGATTTTTCAAATATGATGGACAGTGGCTTAGCAACTTCATTCGCCAGCTCCTTCAGGACCCGTGGATGGATTTCATCAGGTCCCATGGACTTGTGCACATTCAGGTTCTTAAGGTGGTCTCGAACCTGATCCTCTCCTACAGTGGGCCTAAGGTCTTCGTTCTCACAGTCCCTGCATTTGCTTTCCAAGACTTGGGTTGTGTGGTCAGAGCATTTGCTAGTGAAGACTGAGGCAAAGAAGTCATTAAGAACCTCAGCCTTCTCCAAATCCATGGTAGCCAGTTCTCCTGATAGCTTCTGGAGAGGGCCTACATTGTCCCTAGCCTGTCTTTTATTTGCTACGTATCTATAGAATCCTTTCCTGTTATCTTTTACATCCCTTGCCAAACTTAATTCTAGCTGGGCCTTAGCTTTCCTAACCTGGTCCCTAGCTTCTCGGGCAATGCTCCTGTATTCTTCCCAGGCCGCCTGTCCTTGCTTCCACCTTCTATAAGCTTCTTTTTTCCCTCTAAGTTTCCTCAGCAGCTCCTTGTCCATCCATGGAGGTCTCCTGGCCCTCCTGCTGCACTTTCTTCTAGTCGGGATGCAACACTCTTGAGCACGTAGCAGGTGATCCTTGAATATCAGCCAGCAGTCTTGGGCCCCCCTGCCCTCTAGGACTGTATCCCATGAAACCTTACTAAGGAGGTTCCTGAAGAGGCCAAAGTCTGCTTTCTTGAAGTCCAGGGCAGTGAGCTTGCTGCACGCTCTTCTCACCGTCCTGAGGATCTCAAACTCAACCATCTCATGATCACTAGAGCCAAGGCTGCCCTGGAGCGTTACATTTCCAACCAGTCCCTCCCTGTTGGTGAGCACAAGGTCCAGCATGGCACCTCTCCTCGTCGGCTGCTCTACTGCTTGAAAGAGGAAGTTGTCTTCCACACAATTAAGGAACCTCCTGGATTGCTTGTGCCGGGCCGTACCGTCCCTCCAACAGATGTCAGGATGGTTGAAGTCCCCCATGAGGACCAGGGCCTGTGAGTGTGAGGCTGCTCCTATCTGTCTGTAGAGCGCTTCATCCACAGAGTCCTCTTGATCAGGCGGCCTGTAACAGATCCCCACCGTAATGTCCCCCGTTGCTGTTTTCCCTTTGATCCTGACCCACAAACACTCTGTTACCTCATCACCCGTCCCCAGACAGAGTTCCATACTCTCTAGCCTATCACTGACATAGATAGCAACGCCCCCTCCCCGTCTGCCTGGCCTGTCTTTTCTAAACAGCCTGTAACCTTCCATTCCGACATTCCAGTCATAGGAGCCATCCCACCATGTTTCTGTGATACCAATGACATCATATTCCCGTAACCTTGCACACATCTCTAATTCCTCTTGCTTGTTCCCCATACTACGGGCGTTTGTATAGAGGCACCTTATCCGAGCTCCAAATGAAGCCGACTCAATGGCTGGGGCAGCTGGAACATCTCTACATCTCTCCAAGCACTTATTACAGGTGCTGGCAACTGACCAGGAATGTTGGGATGGATCAATGCTCCCCTCCCCCAACACATCTAGTTTAAAGCTTTCCTGACCAGCCTGGCAAGCCTCCTACCAAAACAGCTCTTCCCCTTCTTCTTATTGTTTTGAAACTATCCATGTTCTCAGTGTGTGTCTTAGAATGTGTTGCTTTTCTTCTTTTCTAAGTATTCTCTGCAGTACCACACAAAATGGCTGGTAAATGTCTTTCATGTAAAAGAGTGAGGCATGATGGTGCAATGAATCTTTGGAGTTTTTATAAAGGATTGTACATGGAATCTGCCACTGGTTTAATGATGCCCAGTGGAGCTGCTGGAAATGTATTCTATTCAGAAATATAATCCTATTGAAAAACTAGACTTGTATGTAGTTGGCAATAATCAAGATATTCTGCAGCTAGTTCATACCACTATGCAATTCTCTGGTTATTCTATTCTTTGCACTCTTGCTTGTGAATATCTAATTTGCATAATAATTTTAGAGTGCCTTCTTAATAATGCGTAGCATGCCAACTGTTACTATTGGATTATGGGGTAATCTGATTTCTTGAAATCCATGGACAATTATTCTCAATAGCCACCGTATGAATGTACAGGATTCTCTAACCTGATTGCCTCCTAGTCTGAGAGCATTCAGACTAGGCACAGGCAGGTTGCCTGTGACAAATGTACCTAGTTTAGCTTCCTTGCTCTCTTCCACTGAAGTGTGCGTTGACCATAATTTATATGAATGAGAAAGAAAAATAAACACTTCACACAACTTATTAACTGTTACTCCAGTACCCTGATATTTACAATACTCGAGAGAAGACGTCTGGCTCTGGAAGTGCAGATGTGCTTGTGTGCATCATGTGTATGGGTTTTTTACCTCTACGGCTATACAATAGGAGAAAAAAAGATGACCAGTCATCTACTTTCACTTCATTTCATTTCATTTCATTTCATTTCATTAAAAAATAATTCGATGTCTATTAAAAAAAGTGTTGTGAGGCTGTCCCAAGAAGAGGAAGTCATACTTGTCCTGTCTGCGTCCATTCTGTCTGTCTGGAGGTGATCCTGGCATACACTGCCATGTCAGCTGTGCTCAAATCATATGTTTGGAGGATACTGATCAGCTTGCTCCAGATTGCTCTTTATCAGAAGACACCTTAGAAAAGAGCTAGGTGGTTTGTAAAATGGTCAGCAGACTGTGATCCTGTCTGAACCAGCCCATAAAATGAACCTAATCAATAAAGTAACCACATCCAAACGCAAATAAAACTAAATGACTTGGAGCAAATGATGCACTCAGCTCAAGTAGCACCATGGGATGATTCTCGTTGAAATTGTTTGTTTGGAATACCCCACTGAAACTGGGGGCATCTGTATCTCTGTCTGGTGGTAGCAGAAACCAAGATCTGAATCTGTATATGGAACTAATACATACACGCTCTTCATTATTGGGAAAGGTCTGAGATAGTAAATGTCAAGGTCAGTCCAAGTATTTTGAATTGTGAATTGACGTGTAATTACCACTTTGAGAAGATGGGTATTAGTACCTCAGTTATGCTGAATGTAAGGCATTTTGCACCAAGAATATGACTTCTTGTTAACATTTTGGAAATGTGCATATGTTTCTGGATATGTATAACATCTAAGCATAAGAATCCCTATTTATCCTGAGTAGCTCTAGCCTGATACATGTCCAATATTATCATGAAGATACATATATTTAACAATGAGTGTATTTTTGTGTTTACATGAGAAAAACCAGATAAAAAATTATCCTGATGCAAAAGAAGTTGTGTGTTTGTAAAAAGGCAGCTGATGAATAGAAAACAGACTCTTGTGTAATATCCAAATCTTTGTTGGTAGTGAACAGATGCTACACCAGCAGTCCTGGAACTTCCATGGAACTGCTATGAATATGTTCACAGCATGAGAATATGGGCAACATGCTGTTAAAATGCTGCTTCTCAAATCCCAGGACTGCTATGTTGCTGTTGTAGTGCCTGCCTTAATTCAAAGGCATGCTTAAAACAGGCCTGTTATGATGTAGCATTCTGAAATTGTGTCGGTGATTTTACAGTTTAGCCCATTTAGGGCTGAAGAGCTGGGAAGGAAAATAATTCATCTCGCTATATCCTGATGTAGAAGAATCTGTCTTTGGGTTTGAGATTCTTGGTTCAAGTACTAATAAAGAGCCTTTTCACAAATCATGAATTTAAAGGAAAGATTTAATTAGATTTATTTTGTGCTGCAAATATATGCATAAAGGAACCTCATCTGTACAATGTCACCAGGAATTTTCTCTTTTTATTAACTGTTTTTTAGAAGGGATGAATATGCCTGGCTAAGAATTTATACTGAAACTATGAAAAGTACAGCATAAAAGGAAAAGTTTTGGTTACTGTTGTTTTTTGAAGTCTTTTCAGGAACCTGTTTTTTTACTGCTTCAGTCATGCTTGAATAAATTATGTGCTTGGAATGGTAAAGACTATAGAGGGAAATTCTAAAATAAAGAAAGGGAGAGATGGAGGAGAGTGTTAAATAAACTGTTCTTTTCTTCTGATGATAATTATTTAAGGATAGGTGCAATGTCAGTGATAACAAATATCTGCAAAACCAGGATGAGGTAGGAAAGAGTTAGAGGTTGTTAGAGCACTGGGCATGTTTTAAGTTGGGTTATGTATTTAATAGTTTCTATTCCTTAGTCCTCATGGAGGATGGAAAAATATAAGTAAATAGTAAGGAAACTCATATTTTCTTTTTTTGCGCTAGTAACTTTTCACATTGCATTTCTGGCTTCCTGATAGAAAAAGTATGACTGTACTATGCTTTGTGCTGCCATGTTGAAGCTCCTTTGTGCTAGTTTTTGTATTTCTGTTATTGCAAAAGAGTACAGAGTGGGCAATTGCAGTACACTGCAATTACTTCTGAAATGATGGCAGCATAAACATACTTCTAATCAGAACCAGACTATTTGGGAGAGGACGATATTCACATATACTTTTTCCTGCCTTGAAATGTAATAGCAGCTCCTCTCTATAGTGCTTGGTCATAGCTCTTTCTAGGTGTAGTTGAAAGTAGCAACTGTAACTGGCTAACACACTCCCAAAACCCTGTGAACAGGAACATGATCAGGAACTAGACATTTTCTGCAAAGACTCATTTAGAAGTATTCACATCAAAATAAGCTTTTTTAGCAAAGCCAGGACTTTATTTTGGCATAGAGAAGCATTTCTTCCCAGGAAGGCAGTTTCTCTCTGTCATCTGTCTTTTTCTCTCTGTGGGGCTACCTGGTGCTTACCTTATCTATTAAATATACTATTCTGTTAAAGTAATTGACGAGATATTTAAGACAGTCTCTGCAAGTAAGTGGTGCAGCTCAATAGGATCAGATAAGGCTAGAGAAATGCTTATTTCTGAGGACTCTACTACAAACATTTCAATAGGGACTTACTTCGTAAAGCCCTGGTAGTCCTGTGGATTTGATGGTCATTAATAGTTTGGATGGGACAGCCCTGGAATGCATCTTTCAGTTTAGCTTAATCCAAAACATATAGTTCAAGCGCTTTCAGACCGCTCTGCAACATGAACCGAAGTACATTAAAAGGGAATAATGAAGTTTGTTTAAAAAATGTACTAGTCACCTGAACTAAAATGCTAATGTAAACATGTCCTAGTATATCTTATTACACTGATTAATATGACAATCCCACCCTATCATGATCAGATTCATCGTGTCATTGCAACTAGCTGTACGAGTATTTAGGAAACATAGCCTGGTATCATTCGCGCCATAAATGGTCACTTTATAAGAAAACGTCTATTTTCTTTTGTTTACAGCCTTCTCAAAGTATATTACAAGACTAATTATTATTCTTGTTGCAGAATTGTATGACCTTGCTAGATAGCCATTATATTACTTTGTGCATATGCTGAACACTCAAACCCTTTGTGATAGAGAATTGAAGAAAAATTTAACTTGGCCTCTCAAATGAAATTGCTTTATTCGCTCTCTTTTTTATATACAAAATGGTTAAGGGAAAAATTGAAATATTAATATCGGTGGCAGGATCTCTTAGTGCTGGATCGCTCCCTCTCTTTTTTATTTTTGCCTCTCCTCCGTGCAACTAGCTGACAAACATATCAAAAAACTTTTAATTCATGGCTAGAATAACTGAAAAATTTCCACATACTTGATACTGCTTCACTAACTTGCAGCATGGACTGAGTTCAAGTGTACAGGACATAGATAATTTTAACCTTTTTGTTGTGCTTGCATTCCCTTATTTAGCAGAGCCATGTTTCTGTGGAGTTGTATATATTCGTGTCCACATGCGTAGATAGAATTGCAGAATATCAGGTTGGTTATACATGGTACTGTATGTACGTTTGTTATGGGAAAACTGTGTGGGTTATTTCATAGTGTCTCTGATGGAGAATGGAAACTGAAATTGAATTGCAACAACAGTTTTGAAGAGGAGTGGATCCCACTGCCTGAGGCCAACTTTGAGGAAATGAAGTTCTGCTTTGCAAAGCAAGTTGTAGTCTGTACTGAAGCTTATTATGCATTTCACAGGGCTGTGAATTCCCATAACCTTAACTGAACTTTTATGATTTTCTTGGTGGTGTTTTTCTAAAGCTTCGACTCTTGGGGTCGTGCCTGCTTTTGCCCAAAAGTTCCTTTTATACTTCTCATGGTTGTATGACAAAAGCTTTACATGTGATTTGACTACAACCTAACTGTCAAAAGCCAAATGAGAAATGCAAAAGAACTTAACATGTGTTTGTTATTCAAAATAAGTTTTTGGGGAGCCGGCTTATGGATTTCCTTTTCTTAAAATTCTCAGGATTAAAAAAACTATATCAAAGCTTGTAATGTTCTAGTGTCTACCTCCACTTGGTAATAAATGAAAGCACAGGATTTTTATGCTTTTTTCTGTATTTCTTGTGTGTTTTGTGCTGGAGACAGACTGTGAAGTCTTTATGCCATGACAAGTTAGAGTTTTCAGTACTACTGAAGGTTTCTGTAATCTTCCATTCCCAAATTTATCTCAAAGGATTCTTTTCCTTTTTTCTTTTTCTTTTTCTTTTTCTTTTTCTTTTTCTTTTTCTTTTTCTTTTTCTTTTTCTTTTTCTTTTTCTTTTTCTTTTCTTTTTCTTTTTTCATTTTCTTTTTCTTCTTCTTTTTAAGAAAAAAGGAAATTCCAATTTTTATTTCATGAAAGCTAGCAAATGTGAAAATTCAGATTCTGTTATGTATTAGTACAATTAATAAAAAACCTTATTCTACTATGCTGATTTAATTCCTTCCTTACTGACAATTAAAGGCTTGCTATGGGATTTTTCTGTTCTTTCTTTTCTGAAACCTTGGTGGGATTCAGCAGTTACATTCCACGTGTCAGTGAAACTGTTGTGTGTTATTGAGGAGACATTGCAGTGCTATCGCTGCCACCAATATTCTGATTCTTCTCTGGATGGGTTGTTGCCTTCTCTTTTTAGCACTGATGGTGTTATCTGTTGTCCCGCTATTGAAAGGAAATGAATTCAGGAAGATAAAGTAAGGCAATGGCAAATCTTTCAAATGACCAGACATATGTGAAATTGCTAGGTGCTCCAAAAGCAACAGCAGGTAAAAAAAAAGGTGTTTCTTCATGTTTGCTCGTTTTGTTAAGGGAGACATTGCACTCACTTTTCAAATAGTGTAATCCTCAATTCTGTTATGTCATATCAAGGGTGTCATATAATCTGTTATGTTTGATAGGCAGAACACTTGCAGAAGAACAAGTTTCCATTTTTCAGTCTGCTCTTGAAACAGAACAAAATTATGCCATGGTTCAGTGCTGTATACTTGTTGCTTTACATCTACAAAAGACCGGTTCTGATTTTCAGAGACCAGAAGATATACATACTAAAGCTATATCCCCTTTAGACCTCTTCTTTAAAAGGTCCAGATGTTCTGGAGAGTGCTTCAAAAGAACTTCCAATGATCAGGAAAACTGGTCTCCTAGGGATTTTTTTTTTGGTCTTCTTTTTCTGTCATAAGAGGTGAAGCAGTTTTGCAGGATAAACACCTGCACAACTAAAAGGGAATGAATGGCAAAAGCTAAAGTCCTACTCTAGTTCTGAAATTATTATCATAGACTGGTTTGGGTTGGAAGGGACCTTAAAATTCATCTAGTTCCAACCCCCCTGCCATGGACAGTAACGCCTCACAGTAGACCAGGTTGCTCAAAGTCCCATCCAACCCGGCCTTGAACACTTCCAAGGATGGTGCAGCCATAACTTCCCTGGTCAACCTGTTCCAGTGTCTTACTACCCTCATAGTGAAGAATTTTCTCCTAATATCTAATCCAAATTTACCCTCTTTCTGTTTAAAGCCATTCCCCCTTGTCCTATCACTTCAGGCCCTTGTGAAAAGCCCCTCTCCAGCTTTCTTGTAGGCCCCCTTTACATAATGGAAGCTGCTCTAAGGTCTCCCTGGAGCCTTCTCTTCTCTAGGCTGAACAAGCTCAACTCTCTCAGCCTGTCTCCACAGAAGAGGTGCTCCAGCCCTCTGATCATATTTGTGATCCTCTGCTGGACTTGGTCATACAACATCCCTCTTCTGTTGGGGGTCCCAGACATCACTAGGCATTATTACCTAGACATTACAAGAATGAACAATGTGGGAGGCAATGCCTGTGAAAATGCCATCCCAAAATTGTGTGTGGAGGTGGTGGTGGTGGAAATTAAACACAAGGGATTACTTTTATTAAAATCTAATATTTTGAAATTACTAAAAGGGAAAGCAAGACTAAGAAAGATTCCAAATCATAAGATGACCAAAGCAACTGTAAATCAGCAACTATCTCTAACTCTGAGGATTTCAGTCCAAACTTTAGAAATCATTACACATAAAATTATGATCATCTTTGGCAGAAGTAGGACTTTTACACTAACTGTATGGAATGCCTCAAAATGCCTTGGCAAGATTTGTAGGGAAAGAAAATATGTTTGGTTAAACTAAATGATTTGAAGGAGAGACAGATAAGATTATGGAGACAGAAGCACATCTTCAGATCTGCTACAGCAATACATAGCTGTTTCGATGTTACAACTAGTATATGTCTGCTAACTGACTATTAGTGAGGAAAGGTGTAAAGAAGGTACACTGGAGGTTCTTTAGGTGAATGTGGGCCAAATTAAATATTTGGAGGTTTTGATTTTAGAAGTCTGGTACCTTGTTCTGATTTAGCTACAGATTTCTGAGATTTCTAAGACACTTAAAAACCTGAGCCTTACAGAAAAGATTTCATTTGCTGACTGTTTTTTCTGTCATTTTTCTTTCTGTTATTTGTCTGCAACAGCTTTTACTGTTAGTTTATGGCTAAATATTATTGTCTTGTCTGATAAAGAAGATTGTGCTGTCATCATCCTCTTGTTTTACCACTAGAGTTGTAGAAAGCCTTTATGCTAAGACATCTATTTTTCAACATCTACAAGCAAGTGGCTTCCCATAAACCAACAAATGACTTTAAACTTCAGAACCAACAGGACCATTAGTTCATAGTTTCTACTACATCTTCCTGCAGATGAAGGAAACCACAGCACTGATAGCCATTCTGTGTTAAGTATGTACTTTTCGTTCCCCAACTACTCCTTACTAGGAAGAAGGATGCTTTTGTGTCAGCATTTTTTCACTTGAGTTAGAAGCAGTTACTACTAGTATCATGCTGTGTAGGCAAAATTAGAATCTCTGGATGAGCTGTCTTCTCACAGAAATAGGAAAAGTTCTATTTCTGCTTCAGGTTTTGAAATAAATTTGGGTTTAGATAGAAATAAATTGCAGTGAAAATGGTTTAAAATTATCAAGTGGAGACTAGTAGGTTTTTTAAACTTGTGTATATTTGTTGGTAGGTGAATACATTTTGCTTAGTTCTTGATTAATTCTTTAATCGAAGTATTAAAATGTACCAAAGGGAAAAATTTATGAAGATATAATGCTTCTTTCCCAGGATTTTGAACCATTAATGTGTCTTATATATAATTTGTGAGCCACTTGAGTAGTGGTCCATGGCATTCTTTTGTGTAGGAAGTGAGCTAGTCAAAGTACAAAGTAAGTAAGTGACCAGTTCCCCATAATGCTCCTCACAAATACATATGACAGAAGAGATGCTAATCGTTTAAAGCAGGAGAACAAGACAGCTTTACTATGAACGCTTTTATAAGTTTTGGAGTTATTAGATATGAAAGCTTGAACTTCAGGGAGCCCTTAGAATGTCTCAGTAAATATTACAAGCTCCATTTGAAGTCTTGCAGAAGTTACAAGCAAGGCAAGCATGCCTTTGGATTTTTCATGTCTGAGAACAATAATAGAAAATAATGCTATGACTACAAAAATTTACAGCATAAGTAAACCTTTAACCCATTCCATGTTTTTTGAGCTGAAATATCTGGGTTATGGTTGAAACTAGATGAGTGCAGAGGTGATTTGCTGTGAGGTGGGAGGTGCGTCCCTGTGACTGTAAGCACTGGGAGGAGAAGCACAGGCTCTCATATCAGTAACAAGTAACATATTCAGTATTCAGTATATTTTCATAAATTCCCATATTCAATAACAAGTGGCGTCCCTCAAGGGTCTGTATTAGGACCTGTAGTGTTCAATAGCTTTATTAGTGACATAGTGGGATTGAGTTGATGTGTTTGGGGGAAAGGATGCCATCCAGAAAGACTCAGACAGGCTTGAGAAGTGGGCCTGGGTGAACCTCATGAAGTTCAACAAAACCAAGTGCAAGGTTCTGTGTTTAGCTGGGGGCAATCAAGAGTATCAGTACAGGCTGGTTGATGAATGGATTGAGAGCAGCACTGCAGACAAGAGTTTGAGAATACCGTTGAAGGAAAAACTGAATATGAGCCAGCAATGTTACTTGCAGCCCAGTAATTGTATGCTGGGCTGCATCAAAAGGAGTGTGACCAGCAGGTCGAAAGAGGTGATTCTTCCTCTCTGCTCTGCAGTTACAAGACCCCCACCTGGAGTACTGTGTCCAGCTCTGGGCTGCCCAGCACAAGAATGACACAGACCTGTTAGAGCGAGTCCAGAGTAGGGCCACAAAAATTATCAAGAGTGATATGTTTCCTCTATGAAGAAAGACTGAGGAGTTGTGATTATTAAACCTGGAGAGGAAATGGCTCCAGGGACAACTTATAGCAGCCCTCCAGTATCTAAAGGTGGCTTATAAGAAAGCCTACCAGGACAGGTAGTGACAGGACAACGGACACCAAAGGGTTTTAAACCGAAAGAGGTTAGATTTAGATGAGAAGAGATTCTTTAGTGTGAGGGTGGTGAGACACTGGAACAGGCTGCCCAGAGAAGTTGTGGATGCCCCATCCCTGGAAGTGTTCAAGATTGATTTAGATGAGACTTTGTGCAACCCGGTCTAGTGGAAGATGTCCCTGCCCATAGCGGAGAGAGGTGGACTGGTTAATCTTTAAAGGTCCCTTCCAATGCAAACCATTCTGGGATTCTAAGAGTCTATCACATGAGTCAGTGGGAGCTGTGTGGTTATGCAAGCTGTCCCATCAACATCAGGGACAAGCATATCCTCTGGGCTGGAGAATTAGTTCTGGACTTTTATTTTTTTTTTAATTTCTGATTAATCAGAAGTCTTCTCAATGTCAGATTTAGAATTCATGGGGATCGTTTTGCTTTTCGGGAAGTTTCTGTCAGTTGCTTTCTCATAGCTCAAATCAACCCTAGGGTTAGCTTAAAGCTTTATTTGGTCAAAGCTTAGAAAAACTTGATCTGACCTTTGTGAAAACAGCAGAATTGTTTTCCTTAGGCCTAGATGCTGAATTTTTGGTTATTAAATACAAAATACATTGAGCTTTAATGATATTTTTTTTTGTGGGTAGTTTTTTAAACCTGTACTAGAAGCTTGAAGCTATCAACAAGATGTTTTTATGCTGAATCATTTAAACCTCCTCATGAAATATTAATTCTTCAAGAAACTAATGTTTTTTGTCTCTGTAGTTGTGCTCTCTCATAAGTTCTAGATAACAAATTTGCAGTTTCTGCTAGAAAAGCTGATGGGGCTCACAAGTAGCTTCTTAAGACATATGAGTGTATCCCAAAGAAGCTTAGAATAACATTTAACAAATTAACAACAGTCGGATTAATTTCTGCCAATATAACTTGCAGCTTTGCAAGTTTGCAACTTGCAGACTTTGGTTCTTTCTTCTAGTCTGATGAGGTCTTAGCTCCAGACAAAGGCACCTCATAAACACCTCATAAATTTATTTGGTAGAGGTGTCAATTTGGGCTCCTATGAAGTGTTCATCCCATCCTTCCTCTCATTTTTAGTGTTCAGGCTTTTAGCTTTAGATCAGAACTCAGACATTTTATACTAGAAATTGAAAATCTGAACTGTACTCCCATGTCCCATTAAAGGCATTCCCTGTTACAATTCCTGAATCTATGGCTCTATGAGTTTTGACTCATTCATGATCCTAAATATTCCCTTTCACTCTCTGTGTAAGTCTTGCATAATGTGCTAGAGGCCAGAGGCACTGAGATCTCAACTAATAAATTAGGTGTGCTCACTGTTTTAATGTTTGATAGATATCGGCCACAAACTACACTGCTTCATGCCCACCAGTTCTCCTGGGGTTGGAAGAATCTCCAGAATTCTCTGTAACATTAATTTTCTAGCATCCTCACCAATGTTTGAAAAGCTTTACTCTGCTATCCTGAGGATAAAAAATAGATTAACTCTACTAATGTACATCAGATGGAGCTGGAGTCAGCAGCTGGCCTGAGGCCCAGGAGCACCCAAGTCCCTAGAGTTGGTAGTGATTACTTATTTTCTGTGAAAACAGGTGGCATCAGAAATTGTATATCATTTTTCATTAACAACTAATGACTTACTTACAAGATTATTTCTAAGTCTCCTGTAATCGCTCTTATTTTTTTCCTAATTTCCACTGAATGATGGGAAGGAAGGAGTTTACTTCTTTGTGGCACTAGTGTTACTGTATTTTTTAATTTTTAAATCTTTCCGGCTTTAAAAGTGCAATGTATTTGCCTTTCTGGCTAATACTTAACTTGAAGAATCTTTCCACAGTTCATCAGCTGTAAGGAGCTGCTTTCACTATGTTCACTTAGCAAACTGGTTTGATTTCATCTGATATTCCCACTGTGGGGCAGATGGCAGAAATGGCTGATATCTGTGCTACTCAGGCACAGTGTCTTCAGATCCCTGTGTCAGAACTGCATAATGTAAAGGGAAGCAATTTTTGGCTGGTCACTCAAGATAGCTCCCTTGAGTGATGAGGCATGTAAGCCTTCAGGCTCACACCACGGAACTGTTTTGTTTTCCTTGTCCCTGCTCCTTTCGTCCTCTCTACCTCCCTTCCCATTTTTTGATGAATTAGGATGTTAGCTTATTAATTCTGTTCTAAAACACTGCTGAATGCAAAATAATATCAACTTAGGGATTTCATTCTGTTTCAACAGTTGAAACAAAGTGAAATATGCCATTATGTAATGTGAATCTCAATGTATTACGGATGGCAAATGCTGACAGAAAGCTTACTGATGTTAAACCAAATATATAAGCTCCTTTTTTGCTTTCACGAAACTTTAGTATCTGTGTGTGTCATACCAAGCTGTAAGTATGATTCTAATGTAAAAAGAAATCCTTAATGTGAGATTTCTTTGCTTCATGTTATTATTATTATGCTTAGTCTTTTTAGCTTGTGTAGTGCCTATGTTATAAAGAATACAATTGTTTGCTGTAATTATCTCTAATACACATTTCATTCTATGGACATCGGGGCCAATGCGGGCCATAGCAAAAAGCTATTCAAGTTGAAGATTTCTACTGTGCAGTCCAAAACTTTAATGGTCATATATGGTCTTTTAACTCATTTGCATTGAATTTTGTTCTGTATATTATTCCCTAAAATTTAGTTTTAAAATCTAGTGCAAGATAATAGCTTTATTAGAATATTGTATAATACTGGAGTTCTTTCCAGTTTTCTTGAAGGACTGTGGGTTCTAAAGTTTGATTTAGGTATAACTGTGCCGGTTTTGTCTTTAATATTTGTGGATGGTGCCTGATAAGGACAGCAAAGGACTTATTTTCTCAGGTGGAAAGAAGAAACTACATCCCTAGGACTTGAGTATGCATCCCTTCTGAGATGGAAAAAGATGTTAAAGTCTTACACTTCATTCAGCTGAGTCATTTTGTCATTGATGTGCTATTAAGAGAGTTGCATCCATCTAAACTACAAGAAAAGTAATATAGTGTGTGGTTTGGTCTGAAGGTTGTAACCCTATTCCAAAATGCCTGTGCCCCAGGTCTTTTAAATGCATGTATTTCCCACTGTAACTGGCTTGCTGTCCTTCAAGTTACCCTGCTCAAGGAGCTTACTGCTTTCAGCTTTAGATGGTTAAAATAGCCAGCTGAAACTCTTGTAAAACTACATAACTTACCATGGTTTGCTATGTTTCACTGTAGGAAATACAGAAAAGAGAATTATATTCCTAGTTCCACAGCAAGACTTCTGTATTTGTTATGGATTCTGGGACCTCTTGTAGCCCTTGAGGAAGGTGAAAAAAGCTGAGGAAATAACAATGAAACTAAGGGGAATGAAACTAAGTGTTTGCACTGATTTTAATCAGAAGCGAATCTACAGAAATCAATAGATGGTTTCAGTTCCCTTTCTGACTCCTCTTTTGTTCATTCTCCACAATCTTCATTGTATATACACAAAGTCTGCCTTCCAGATCAGCTGCTTTTCTGAAAGCTCACATAGAAAGAGAAATTTGGCCTTTGGTTTTGTGTCTTCCTCCTAGATCATCATGGGGTCTTTTGGTGTAAGAGTAAGGAAGAATTCTGTGTGCTGAAGGAAGGTACAGATGGAGGGAAGAGGAATCAAGGTTTGTAAAATAAAAAGATTTGTAATAGCTATGTGGGGTTTCAAAATAACATACACAGACAGTTGAATATTTTTTAAGTACAAATTCACATTTGTGGAGCTACTGTCAATCAAAATACTGTCCAAAACTTGATCATTTTCTGTGTTTCATCAGTACCTTGAGAATTCATAAGAAACCGAAGGTCTCCATTGTAATGCTTCTGTAAAAACATGGCATTATATTTAGTATGTTACATGTATAGTAACTGGAAGGAAAGCATATACTGCAATATTGTAACTTACAAATACAAATAAACTAAATTGCTTTGATTTCGAAGCCAAATATGTTTTGTTCCAAAGATACATTCCTTAATAGTAGTATAATAACAGAAATTAAATTAGTGTAACTTAAAGAACCATATATCAGCTTTCTCCTGATGGCAGCATTAAGTAGATCTAAAGTCACAAAATGCAATTATCATTTACTTCAAGTTGTCATGAAATGTAAAGAATTGTATACTGCTGATACTATTTTGACTTTTTCATTGTGCTGAAAAAAGCATACAGGATTGTCTGGACATTTCGGGGTTTTTGCCTTTTACAGCCTTCTTAACTTGAGAAATGAGGATGGGATGTTGAAGAGATCATAGGAATCAGAATAAGAACACAAAACATAATATAGAGATCTGTTTTTATGATTTGCAAAGAGAGGAGGATAAACAGGAAGAAAATTAAGAATGTGTGCATACCTGATTGGAAATTAGTACTATATCTCTTTATCTAAACTGTTTATTCTAATTTTTATCTCAATACTCTCAGCTTAGTCTTTAATGAAGACCAGGACAATTATGGAAAGACCTGCCACCAGAAAAAAATCCAAGCTTCTGTTGAGATGGCCAATTGCCAAAAAGGGAAGAAAAAATCCCATAAAACCTAAATAGATTATGCATAGAAGCAGATATTTGTTTCTAAACCTTTCCTTGTTCTAAAAGGCATGTTTGGACGTCTGATGCCAGAAGCAGCTGAAAGGAGTTTACATGAGACAGCTCCTACCTCTTTCTTTTCATGCTTTGCTAACGTAACTATGGTTTTGCAGGGCTCCATCAGTAATTTTTAAGACCTTATCTGAGTTTCTTTTGAGAAGTATGGAAAATCTTGAGATCTTTCTTACTGAGTTAGAATCAATGAGTTTGTATCCTCTGCAGCTTGAACAGAATTTTTTATTCCATTGCTTGTGAGGGAAGGATTTCAGTTGTTTCATGTCTATTAGACATGAATTCTTACTTTTTCCCTTCTAAATTTTTTCTATATTATTCCCCAGATGTTGAAACCTCTCAGTTTATTGATGTTCTTGCTTATTCCCCTCTCTTACACCACTACATTTCTTTTTTTCTTGCAAGATTTTAACTTCCTTTTCACGTCTTTAGCTGGTTTACAGACTACTGGGAAGCAATACCACAAAGTTATCTTGTGATGTATGAGGTAACTGGAGTGATACATGAAGATGAACCCTTCAAATCTAAATACCTAAAGTGTGATTACTTGTTGTGTGAAACTTGATAGTGTAGTTAGATCATAATTTTCCTCTTTCAGATTTAAATATATAAGCACAGAAACCACAGAAACCCCAAAATACATAAAAACATTTTGAAGGTTCTTTTCTGTTAGATGAATTTATTTGCACTATCGACTGTAGCAATATCTGACATGTCACTCAAATTCTGCCTTTCTCTTTGGCTGGATTAACTATATAATATTGCCTCATGCCCTGTTAATGTCACTAACACCATATGTAATTGTTGCAGGCTCCTTCCAGAATAGCATTGCTAGAATTTGAGCTTGGCATGGAAAGGGGGAAGATGCTCACAGATCTGAATATGTCTTTGTTTTGATTTCATTTTGGTTCTGTCTTAATGGAATGTTTTTATTTTTTAACAAAAAATAAACATGGATTTTTGTATATTTCTTCTGGCCTTCCCATCACAAAATACATCTTTCTAGACTCATGTCTAACATTTCCAGACTCAGAGAAATAGTCTCACTGTTTTCACAGAAATCAAAAGTGAAGAAGAGCACCTTACCCTTTCTTCTGTGGCAGGCCATAAACCTACAAGTATGTTTGTGCTGCTTGGCATGTTTACTTCTATGTAAGGAACATCTTAAACAATATTTTTACCTTTCTTCATCTGTTCTTAAAAAAAAAAAAAAAAAAAAAAGAATTCTTTAACACCCTTGCCACCTGATCCAGAAGGGGGGGGGGGGGGGGGGAGGAAAACATCTTTCTCCAAAAAATCTTTCATATTTTTTCTATTTATTAACTAAAATGTGGTCTATTGCAATTAACAGAAGGTTTTAAAAATCCTGCTGTCTAAGATAAAGATTTCTTTTTTTTTTTTTTTTTGAGGGCTCTCCCTTGAGCCCTCAGATCTGGCTCAAGGGAGACACGTGAATCATGTTATAAACCTCAGACTTCTAAGTTACCTCTGTTAGAGTCTTGAAGACCTATTTCAGAGAAAAATGGGAATTGCCTTAAGTTGGCTAGCACTAGGGGGTGGTGACATAGCACTCATGATCACCGAAGTGAAGAAAGAAAGGGAAAGACAGGTTTTCTCTGAACTCTCAGGTAGAATCTTCCCACAAAAGGGCTGAACATTAATAATCCTGCAAATGTGCTTTTCTGTTTTCTGATTCTTGGTTCCACACTATGTCACAATGCCCTGTATTATAGGGTGGAATGAGCTAAAGTCTGCATGACTTTTTTTTTTAACATTACAGCTATGCAAGGTGTAGACAAGATTTTATTACTTCCATCTCAGATAATGGGGATAATAAGCTTGCATCACTGTACAATTGTGGGAAGATTAAAAACTGATTACTGTTTGGCTTGGTTTTTACTTCACTTGGCTTACCAGGAAGTTCTAACCATGTACCTACCCAAAGCTTTTCTCAGTGGGGTCTGCAGCCAAGCCTCTACTGCTGATCCTAGGGAGTATGGTAGGAAATATATTCTTTAGGAATGTCAAAGCGAAAACCTAGAAAACCTAGAAAACTTGCAAAGACAGGGCAAATATTGTACGTAGTATGTCATTAGAGTAATTGGGTGTGGACACATCTGGACATGCAGATCTGGAAAAAAAAAATATTTGAGATTTCTATAATGGACTTGGACTTTTATATGCTTCAACAGCCAGACTAAAACATTGCTTATTAGTTTGTGGTATCTCAGTAATATAGAAGTTTTACATAAATTCCATTATCTTTATAGCTAAAATACTTGAGACTTTTCCAATAATGCATTAAAAATGTGAGTAATATCTCTAATGTATATGTTTCCCAGGAGAGGAAAGGAGTCACTATGTATGCAGTAGAGTTTTGATTTGAGTAGTACAGCTAACTGAATTTTCTCCAAAAGCCAAATGAATCTACCCAGAGTGAAAATATTGACAGAAGAGATGAAATTTTCAGGAAAGCTCTGTCCTGGGTTCAGCTATAGCAGTCATTTTTCTCCTGCTTAGTAGCTGGTGCAGTGCTGTGTTTTTTAACTTTCAGCCTGGGAACAACGCTGATAACACCGATGTTTTTAGTTGTTGCTAAGTAATGTTTATTCCAACCAAGGACTTTCTCAGTCTCATGCTTTGCCAGGGAGGAGGGGAAGCCGGGAGGAAGCAGAGACAGGACACCTGACCCAAACTAGCCAAAGGGGTATTCCATACCACAGCACGTCATGCCCAGTATATAAACCGGGGGGAGTTACCCGGAAGGCCCAGATCACTGCTCGGGTTGGGCTGGGTATCGGTCGGCGGGTGGTGAGCAATTGTATCCTCTCCCCTTGTTATTTCACTAATTGTTATTATCATTGGTGGTAGCAGTAGTGGTTTTGTGTTATACCTTAGTTGCGGGACTGCTCTTATCTCAACCCGTGGGAGTTGCATTCTTCCCATTCTCCTCCCCATCCCTCCGGGAGCGAGCGGCTGTGTGGTTCTGAGTTACCGGCTGGGCTCAAACCACGACAGTTCTTTTTGGCGCCCAATGTGGGGCTCGAAAGGTTGAGATAACGACAGATCTGACCAGAGTGTGTTTAATCATATTTGTGATAAGCATTCATTGTTACTACTCGTCACAATGGTGATTATTTGGCTCTCAGACGTGTTGCACTTGATCTCAGAGTTTCAGCATGTTGTACCTTACTTACAGCCACTATTTGCTGTTTTAGTGTTTATCGGCTGGGGGGCCTGGGCTAAGGTTCTTGTTTCACTGTACTTCATGGTAATGACTTGTAATACAATAGACTCATTGATCATGAAACTGGTCTGGTTTGTGCTTCCAGCGTGGCCATCACCACTATACATTGGGAGGTATATAATGAAATATTTTAGCAATTGCATATCTTTTTTTTTCTCCTCGGGGGGTAAACTTACGAAGGAAGCATTCTCTTTCACCCCCCATTCCCCCACCAGCCTATTTGCAACAGCAATTGAGAGTTCTGAAGGTTTTAGATGGCCTTTGAGTACCCTTGAAACCTGCCTGCTGATTGTGCTGGGGATCAGCATGTTGGCAAACATACGGAGTGTGTTTTACCCACGGCCATCCCATCGTAGGAACATCCTATTTCGTTTAATGTCAAAAATTCAGCAGTATCAGGTTCGAATCTGGTCTAGGGTTAGACGACGATATAGGAGGACCACCAGGAGATTTTCCCTGAGGCTGGACAGTTATGAGTGGCAGGGTGTGTGGGATAGTATGGGCAAGTACCTAGGCCAGTGGGCCCCTCCAGTGCTTTGGAACTTCACCACTGAACAAGTGCAACATCCGGAAAAACTAGTAAAACACTTAAACGAGGTGTGCTGTCGTCCTGGTTATACCAGAGAGGGACAAATTTTGGCAACGTGCTGGGGCTTGGCCTATGCCTACAGAGCCCTGCTCAACACTATCCAGCACCTTCAAAGGGAAAAAAATGGCTCTGGATCTGATGGCAAAGCAACAGACAACGCAGCTATGCCAACTACAAGCACAGCAGCTACTCAGACCCTGACCACAACAGTCAACACAGCTACTCCAAGTACAGCAGCTACATCAACCCCAGTGACAAGCACAACAGCTACTCAAACCCTGACCACAACAGACAACGCAACTACTCCAACTTCAACTACAGCAGTTACACCAACCCCAGTGACAAGCACAACAGCTACTCAAACCCCGACAGCAACCGACAATGTGGCTACTCCAAGCACCACAGCCACACCAACCCCAGTGACAAGCACAGTAGCTACTCAAACCCCGACAGCAACAGACAATATAGCTACTCCAAGCACCACAGCTACACCAACCCCAGTGACATGCACAGTAGCTATTCAAACCCCGACAGCAACAGACAATATGGCTACTCCAAGCACTGCAGCTACACCAACCCCAGTGACAAGCACAGTAGCTACTCAAACCCCGACAGCAACAGATAATGCAGCTGTTGGTGTTACTCAACTCCCAAGCACAACAGCTGCACCAACCCCAGCAATAGACATTGCAACCACTCCAATCCTAGTGGCAGACACTGCAGCCACTCCAACCACAGTGACAAACACTGCAGCTAAACCAAATGTCCAGTTTGTGACAATGTCTGTTGCCCCTGTAAGCAAAAGCAAACGAAAGGCACAAAGAGCAACCCGCGAAGCGAAGAAAGATGAAGACCCAGTGCCATTACTATATGCAACAGCACCTGAGCAAGAGTTACTACTACGTGGGTCAGAGGAAGAGGAAGAAGAAGAAGAGGTCACTTCTCGACCCTGGACCTCAACCGAACTACGGAATATGCGAAAAGATTTCACCCGTCTTCCAGGGGAGCACATTGTCACCTGGTTGCTCCGGTGCTGGGACAATGGGGCCGACGGTCACGAACTAGAAGGTAGGGAAGCCAAGCAGCTGGGATCACTTGCTAAGGAAGGAGGAATTGACAAAGCGATTGCAAGAGAGAAGCGAGCCCTCAGTCTTTGGAGGCGGCTCCTGGCAGCTGTGAAGGAAAGGTTTCCCTACAAAGACGATATTACGAATCGCTCAGCCAACTGGACCACGATAGAGAAAGGCATCCAGTCCCTGAGGGAATCAGCCATTATAGAGATGATCTATCGTAGGCCGGATTCCAGGAACACATCCGTAGACCCAGATGAAGTCGAATGTACACGACCCATGTGGCGGAAACTTACACGGAGTGCGCCATCATCATATGCCCACACATTGGCATCAATGACCTGGAATGACGGAGTATCACCAACAGTGGATTGCCTGATTCGTCAACTCCGAGAGTTCGAAGACAATCTCACCCCTTCCATCATTTCAGCTGTGGAAAAACTGTCCCAGGAGTTCAAACAATTGAGAGACGATTTATCCGATCTATCCAGCTCTCCACGCGTACCAACCCATGTCTCAGCTATCAACAGAAGGCGCCCTACTGCTCGAGAAAGAAAATATAGGAGGTACACGCCACGGGCCACCCTATGGTTTTACCTGCGGGATCATGGAGAAGACATGAGAAAGCAGGATGGAAAACCTACTTCAGCTCTGGAGCAACGGGTGCGTGAACTGAAGAGGAGAACAATGGTCAAGGATGATCCTCCCAGGAAAGCTGCTGCTCCAGTCTCTGGCGAGCAGTTTCCCAGATGGAGCGAAAGAGCTGATTTTACTCCAGCTCCTGTGATAAGGAATACTAATCCCTTTCTACAAGACAGAAGTGGAGAATTTTGTGATCACTATTAGAGGGGCCCTGCCTCCAGCCAGGTGGAGGAGAGGGATAATCGGGTTTACTGGACTGTGTGGATCAGATGGCCTGGCACATCAGTCCCACAGAAGTATAAGGCTCTAGTAGATACCGGTGCACAGTGTACCCTGATGCCATCAAGGTATCAAGGGGTGAAACCCATTTCTATTTCTGGAGTGACAGGAGGATCCCAAGCGTTAACTATGCTGGAAGCTGAAATCAGCCTGACTGGGAGGAAGTGGCAAAAGCACCCCATTGTAACTGGTCCAGGGGCTCCATGCATCCTTGGCATAGACTATCTCAGGAGAGGGTATTTCAAAGACCCAAAAGGGTATAGATGGGCTTTTGGTATCGCTGCCTTGGAGACAGAGGAAATTAAGCAGCTGTCCACCTTACCCGGTCTCTCAGAGGATCCTTCTGTCGTGGGGTTGCTGAAGGTCGAAGAACAACAAGTGCCAATTGCGACCACAACAGTGCACCGGCGGCAATATCGCACCAACCGAGACTCCTTGATTCCCATCCATAAGCTGATCCGCAGACTGGAGAGCCAAGGAGTGATCAGCAGGACCCGCTCACCCTTTAATAGCCCCATATGGCCAGTGCAAAAGTCTAATGGAGAGTGGAGATTAACAGTAGACTATCGTGGCCTGAACGAAGTCACACCACCATTGAGTGCTGCCGTACCGGACATGTTAGAACTTCAGTATGAACTGGAGTCAAAGGCAGCCAAGTGGTATGCCACAATTGACATTGCCAATGCATTTTTCTCAATCCCTTTGGCAGCAGAATGCAGGCCACAGTTTGCTTTCACTTGGAGGGGCGTCCAGTACACTTGGAACCGACTGCCCCAGGGGTGGAAACACAGCCCTACCATCTGCCATGGATTGATCCAGACTGCACTGGAACAGGGGCAAGCTCCAGAACACCTGCAATACATTGATGACATCATCGTGTGGGGTGATACAGCGGAAGAAGTTTTTGAGAAAGGGAGGAAAATAATCCAAATCCTGCTGAAGGCCGGTTTTGCCATAAAACGGAATAAGGTCAAGGGACCTGCACAGGAGATTCAATTTTTGGGAATAAAATGGCAAGATGGACGCCGCCAGATCCCCACAGACGTGATCAACAAGATAACAGCAATGTCTCCACCAACTAACAAGAAAGAAACACAAGCTTTCTTAGGTGTTGTGGGGTTCTGGAGAATGCACATCCCAAATTACAGTCTGATTGTAAGCCCTCTCTACCACGTGACCCGGAAGAAGAATGATTTCAAATGGGGCCCTGAGCAACAACAAGCCTTTGAACAAATTAAACGAGAAATAGTTCATGCAGTAGCCCTTGGACCAGTCCGGGCCGGGCCAGATGTGAAAAATGTGCTCTATACCGCAGCTGGGGAGAATGGTCCTACCTGGAGCCTCTGGCAGAAAGCTCCAGGGGAGACTCGAGGTCGACCCCTTGGCTTTTGGAGTCGGGGATATAAAGGATCCGAGGCCAGCTACACTCCCACTGAAAAAGAGATACTGGCAGCCTATGAAGGGGTTCGAGCTGCCTCAGAAGTGATTGGAACTGAAGCGCAGCTCCTCCTGGCACCCCGGTTGCCTGTGCTGGGCTGGATGTTCAAAGGCAGGGTCTCCTCTACACATCATGCAACTGATGCTACATGGAGTAAGTGGGCCGCACTAATTACACAACGAGCTCGAATAGGAAATCCCAGTCGTCCAGGAATTCTAGAAGTCATCATGGACTGGCCAGAGGGCAAAGATTTTGGGATGTCACCAGAAGAGGAGGTGACGCGTGCTGAAGAGGCCCCACCATATAATGAACTGTCAGAGAGTGAAAAGCAATATGCCTTGTTTACTGATGGGTCCTGCCGTATTGTGGGAAAGCATCGGAGATGGAAGGCAGCTGTGTGGAGTCCCCTGCGACAAGTTGCAGAAACTGCTGAGGGAGAGGGTGAATCGAGTCAATTTGCAGAGGTGAAAGCCATCCAGCTGGCCTTGGACATTGCTGAACGAGAAAAATGGCCAGTACTTTATCTCTATACTGACTCATGGATGGTGGCAAATGCCCTGTGGGGGTGGTTGCAGCAATGGAAGCAGAGCAACTGGCAACGCAGAAGTAAACCCATCTGGGCTGCTGCATTGTGGCAAGATATCGCTGCTCGGGTGCAGAACCTGGTGGTGAAGGTACGCCACGTAGATGCTCATGTACCCAAGAGTCGGGCCACTGAGGAACACCAGAATAACCAGCAAGTGGATAAAGCTGCTAAGATTAAAGTGGCTCAGATGGACTTGGATTGGCAACATAAGGGTGAATTATTTTTAGCCCGGTGGGCCCATGACACCTCAGGCCATCAAGGCAGAGATGCAACATATAGATGGGCTCGTGATCGAGGGGTGGACTTAACGATGGACACTATTGCCCAGGTTATTCACGAATGTGAAACATGTGCTGCAATTAAGCAAGCCAAGCGGTTAAAGCCTCTCTGGTATGGAGGACGATGGCTGAAGTACAAGTATGGGGAGGCCTGGCAGATTGACTATATCACACTCCCACCAACCCGTCAAGGCAAGCGCTATGTGCTTACCATGGTGGAAGCAACCACCGGCTGGCTGGAAACATACGCTGTGTCCCATGCCACTGCCCGGAACACTATCCTGGGCCTTGAGAAAAAAGTCTTGTGGCGACACGGCACCCCAGAGAGAATTGAGTCAGACAATGGGACTCATTTCCAGAACAACCTCATAGACACTTGGGCCAAAGAGCATGGCATTGAGTGGGTATATCACATCCCCTACCATGCACCAGCCTCTGGGAAAATCGAACGGTACAATGGGCTGTTAAAAACTACACTGAGAGCAATGGGTGGTGGGACTTTCAAACACTGGGATACACATTTACCAAAAGCCACCTGGTTGGTCAACAGTAGGGGATCTGCCAACAGGGCTGGCCCAGCCCAATCAGAACTTTTACGTACTGTAGAGGGGGATAAAGTTCCTGTGGTGCACATAAAGAATTTGTTGGGGAAGACAGTCTGGGTTATTCCTGCTTCAGGTAAAGGCAAACCCACTCGTGGGGTTGCTTTTGCTCAGGGACCTGGATATACTTGGTGGGTAATGCGGGAAGATGGGGAAGTCCGATGTGTACCTCAAGGGGATTTGATTTTGGGGGAAAACAGCCAATGAACTCAATTGTACGCTGTTGCCTGCTCTATAACACTTTTATAGCCCACCAGCTAGATATCTTCAGGTCACCAGCCATTGACCCTGACTTCCCTCCGATCATCACCTCAACAAAGAATGAATTTTGAGGAAACCAGACGAGCTCAGCAGTGACCAGATGAGTTTGGCGGTATCATCAGCAGGCAACAACCCAACACTATGTACCGTCCCTCCTGCCCTGAAAGACTATTACAAGAGATGGAGCCTGACATCATGGACTGGATGAGTTCAGCAATTTTACAGGGATTGGTCCATGGACTAGGGAACGATATCTTTCTCTGTGTGTGGGTGTGGGTGTATATATATGTGTATATATGGGACAGGGGTGATGGTGTGCTGAGAGATGTGGGATCTGAGCATGACGTGAATGGTATGGAATAAGGGGTGGATACTGTCCTGGGTTCAGCTATAGCAGTCATTTTTCTCCTGCTTAGTAGCTGGTGCAGTGCTGTGTTTTTTAACTTTCAGCCTGGGAACAATGCTGATAACACCGATGTTTTTAGTTGTTGCTAAGTAATGTTTATTCCAACCAAGGACTTTCTCAGTCTCATGCTTTGCCAGGGAGGAGGGGAAGCCGGGAGGAAGCAGAGACAGGACACCTGACCCAAACTAGCCAAAGGGGTATTCCATACCACAGCACGTCATGCCCAGTATATAAACCGGGGGGAGTTACCCGGAAGGCCCAGATCACTGCTCGGGTTGGGCTGGGTATCGGTCGGCGGGTGGTGAGCAATTGTATCCTCTCCCCTTGTTATTTCACTAATTGTTATTATCATTGGTGGTAGCAGTAGTGGTTTTGTGTTATACCTTAGTTGCGGGACTGCTCTTATCTCAACCCGTGGGAGTTGCATTCTTCCCATTCTCCTCCCCATCCCTCCGGGAGCGGGGGGAGGAAGAAGGAGGGGGGGGGAGTGAGCGAGCGGCTGTGTGGTTCTGAGTTACCGGCTGGGCTCAAACCACGACAAGCTCTTATAAAAATGGGGTTCCTTTTTAAATGTCCTTATTCAGCCAGCAAAATTCTAGATGAGATATCACCAACTATTCCATCTATTGCATTGTTATGATGCAGAATAAATAGCAAAACAATGGGGGACTTTCTTTAGATTTTGATTGCTAGCATTTATTATCTTATTATGAGATATAAATGATAATAAAATACTATTTTATATGTTTCGATAAAAAAAAACCAGATTTTTAGAGCAAAAGAGTAAGTCTTCAAATGTAATTAAAACAAGAAATATGTTTAGTTACTTATGAAAAGTAATGTAAGATACAAACTGGGCTAATTGCTTGGATTTGATAATCTGTAATGGAATCCCTTAGCATTTGGAAAAAAAAAAAAAGCTGGAATTCTTAAAGAAATCTAACTTTTTGAAAACAGTGCTTCAATACTTTTAAAGAACGTATCTTTAAAACTTTTATCACTTCTTAACCAGTATCATTGGTTGGTCTGAAAAATTTTAGTGACATGTATTAAATGGCTATCCAGGAAGAAAAAAAATTGCTTTTAAAATTTGTAGATGCTTATATATTTTTCCAGAGTAAAAGCAGCTGAATTGTGCAGATCAAATTAAAAAGGATTTCTATTCAATTCCTTTCAGATTAGTCCAATGGAAGAGAAGTCCCTGTCTTCCCTATTAAAAATTTTCATTAGCTCATATTAAAAATAGCACTAATAGCCATGGTAACTGAAAGCTAGAAAGTACTAAACAAATACTGGCAAAAAGCTACTATGAAACCCCACCAATCTTCAGAATACTTCTCTGAAGTATAGATCTTTATCCACAGAATAAATCCACACCTGGCAGCAGTGATGAAGTGTAATTCTAAATATGTCTATGCTTTAGAAAAATATGCATATTGACTATGTGATGACATTGAGGGGAATTCGTGTTCAGCATTAGTAAGTATGTATGTGTGTTTTATATGTAGCAATACTTGGGGCCCATGTGTTCATTCTCTCTTTTCCCACTTTGCTCTTCCTTTCCGTTGCTGAAATGTTAACTTCTCAATATGCATCATGGTTAATATAGTTCTGCAAAGTGAGGAACCCTATTGCCCATTGAGAATCTTATATATTAATGTATGCAATATGGAAACCATGTGGGAAATCAATCAGATCTTCTTTGGAGACAGGAAATAAAGGACCAGAAAAGGGACTAATCTGGGAAACAGCAAAGCAAATGCTCCTATCTAACACTGGGAATCTGTCATTGGACCCAAATGAAATGATGGGCCTGTATTCCCACAAGATATGGAATATAAACTTCTAAACAAAATGAAAAAGGACTAGAGAACCCCAAGTTGGGAAGGCAACAAATGTTTGAGTACAAATTGTCCTAGGCCTTTGAGTTTTCTTTGAATAGCCTTACCTTCATAGAGCAAGAAACCTGAGAAATAAGGTGTTCTCAGTCCTGGCTGGGAATCTCATGCTTTGCTCCTAGTAGTGGTTAGTCAGAGTTCCTCTGTAAGGCTTGCTGGACAGCCCTTTCAAACTGAACAAACAGTGTGGTATGCCTTGAAAGTATGGGAATTTGGCATAACCTCACTACAAATTCCAGTTTGGAACCTAGGTCTTCAGCATTTTATGGCTACCATCCATTCTTTCTCTCTTTTCATCTTACTTCTGGTTCTCTGAGGCCTATTGCAGTGCTATTAGTTGCTGCTTGTTAGTCTTCTATGACAGATGTTACTGTTCAGCCTCCAAATCACAACTAAAGAGATAAAAGGTCTGTCTCTCAAATACATCTCTGTATATGCTGCCGCATGTATCATCATGTAGTCAAAGAAGTAGTATTTTGGCACTACAGGATGAAACTGTGCAGGCTATTACCTTCCTTCAACATGCTCTTAACATTTTGAATGTGCTCTTCTTCCCCTTTGCTGGATAATCCTAGTTCTTCTTTACAAAGAAATGAATAGCTCAACCCACTCCCTTAGGCTGAATGCAGGTATACTAAAATGCAAGAATAGAATCAGTGGATATTGTTGGTCTACCTACCCTGCACACCACCCCCATCCCCACCACCCCCCATACATGTGCGCTTGGGAAGGAATCTGCATGGATGACAACTTCTAAGAACTGCAGATATTGCAGGGTGAGTAACCATTCGGTATGTGTTGAAAGATCAGTGAGATAGTATCCAGTATGCAATACTTTAAGCTTAGGTAAATAAAACAGTTTCTGCTTTTCTGTTAAGCAAAAAGTATTGTAATGATTTTGTTATCTGAAATGCTAAGTATATACGGAAGAGTTCAGTGTTTGAAAATCTCTTTTGTCGTTTTATTTTTTGCTGTGTAGGATAGAAATAATAAGCACTGGAAAGCAGGCGTGAAAGAAAGGTCAGTAGTTTTGCATCTGCAGTTCTATATTTGCACAGGTTGCTAGGCAATGTGAGAAAATCATAGCTCTTAACTGCAAGATTGTGTTTTCAGACATCAATTATTAAAAAGAAATCAACAGTTGTACTCAGTAATATAATTCAGTACAATTACTTTTCACTAATGTTACTAATACTTGACAATTATTAGAGGTAATTAATATTGTATAGTCTGCATTTACTTCAAAATGGGTGGACTTTCTCATCATGGAACAGCTTGTATTTGTTTTATAAGACCATGATAAAAATCTCTTTTTCCCTATTTGAACATAAGAAATTAATTACTTTCTTATGCTTTTACTTTAACAGCCATTGACTATCATAATATATGTCGTGCGACTTATCAAATTTAAGGAATATACCATCTTCTTGTTTTACAGCTGCTGTTGAAACAAAAAGCATGGTTCTGGCTGGCACTCAAGAGATGTGAGCCATCTGACATGTTTCTGATAGGGATTGAAGAAAGCCTCTCAGATTTACAAACTGTGATACCAAGATATTGGGCCTGAGTTTTAGGATGGGGCTGTAGGAAGAAACTGGAAATGCAAAGGACAGGGAAAAAGACTGGCATTAAAGAAGGAGGATGCTGCCTGCTCTGGGGCAACGTCTGAGGCTCTGTCTATGAAGATTTGGAAGCAGAGTGACTCAGCAGGGCTCCTAGGGATATAATTGTGGTGGGGCAGAAGGTGAAAGAAGTTTCTTTTCTGGCTCACAGCGTCACTTCGTATTATACATAATGGATGAACATGAAGAAACACAAAATCTAAATGCTTTAAAGTCTGTGCTTCACTTCAGAATTTCTGATTCTGTTGTTGTCAATCAAGATCAATTTCTTTGAAAGTTCCAGAATTGTACTGGTGAGGAAAGAGGAACTGAGTTTATGAATTACATCCTAATTTGCTGTCTCAATATTTTACATTAATAATTAGTTGTAAGAGTTGAAATTAAAGTGTCAGTTGAAGATTTTTGTTTCTGTGGCATTATACAAAATTCTGAATGTTCTTTAGCCTTTTTTTTCCTCCAGTATATTTAATTCAATAACATACATGCAGGTATATTCTGCGAGTAACCTGGATTCTGCTCACTAAAATTAAATGTCATCTGAGATAAACAGTTCTTTATGATTCCTTCCCATTGCAGCCTGGAGCTGTATAGTTAAAGCTCTGAATGTTTATCTCTCAATGCCATGGATTAAGTAATTTTTAAGCAGAAAATCTCTATCTGAATATATGAATGTTTGTGTGACGTCATAGGGTTAGTTTTCAAAGGCTTGAAACTATGTTAATGTAATCCACAAGGTGAACGTGTCTTGTTGTAGCTAACCTGATCACATGAGAGGCCACAATTCAGGAAGTTTAGAACAAGGAGGCTTGCAATGTAAATCACGTAAGTCTTTCAAGTATTTGCATAACTCATAATTGAAGTGTGAGTTTACGTATTGAGGAACTAGAGATCAAGCAGAGGTAAAAAATATTTTGTGTTCCACTAAAGGCCAGAAACTATACTTAGAGTATGAACATTTTAACAACATAATAGATATTAATGCCCAGTGAAACCTCAAGTCTAACATTAGGCTTTCTTAAAATAACATCAGTGAACAGAAACCTGGCTGCTCTGGCTCTCATCTCACTGAGACTAATGCCTTGTATTTATTCAGATTTTCTCAGTATGATAAAATGCAAAAATAAATGTCACCAAATGTTTGACCCTCTTAATTAGAGATTAGGTGTTGGAGTCATGGTCAGCATAGTTCTGTAAAAACCATTTATAAATTCTGTTCCCTGTGAATTCTACATTTTTAGTGGGAAAAGTAGAATTGCCCCTCTAAAATAACCTCTATGCTATTGTAGGAATGTGTTTTAATTGTTTGATATTCCCATTAAATGACATACAAGGCCTGTTTTTCATGTGCATGCATGTGTGCATGTGTGCAGTGCTTTCCAACACTGATGTGTGCTCTGAAGCAAAATGAGTGCCTTATTCTTATCAGTGACTGCAGGCGGCTTCTGTGCCAATTGGGTAAACGAGACTTGTGCTCAGGGAATAATTGGAAAAACTGTCAGTGTGGGCCCAAATACAAGTGACTGGACATTTCAAGTATAATCTCTGTATGGAAACATACTACATTCCTGTGTTATGCATTCTGATTAGTCAGTACTCCAGTTAAGGAGGATAATGCCCTAATTCCCTCCCTTTCCTCATTTCCCTCCTCCAGTCCAGATGTTTCAGCTGTAGAAGAGCATCTTGGATATCTTCTAGGTAACCTAAGTCTGTTGCATTGCCCTTTTACACCGGGAAGTCCAGCAAGGTATACTTAGCATATTGTCCAATCTGATTTGCCTTTGCAATTAACTAAATCCACAGAGGGAAGAAGGTAGCATTTTCTGTCTTCCACTATTTAACTAATTTATTATTAAACATAAAATTGGACTGACAATTTTTACTAGGTTGTGTGTGTTTGTAATTCAAACAACTTTCAGAAGCTTTTGAGAAATGACAGGGATTTTTGTCCAGGAGAAACCCAGTTCTTGGTTTAGGATTTTTTTTTTTTTTTTTTTTTTCTCTTTACTGGAGTTGGATTAAAGGGTGATGATTTCTTGATTCAGATATTCAGATGTGGAAATATCCATTCCCTCCCTTGCAAGGAGCTATTAATGAAATCATCAATAAGGGGTCACATAAAAATGGAATTGAAATTAGCAGAACTTGTGTAAGAAGCCTGAAGATCAAGGTGATTAAAAATGGGTAAATTCATCTGTTCTGACATACAGACCTTTTGGGCAAATCAATACTAATAAAAGTCATTTACAAAATGGAGAAGAAGTATTAACTTCAGTAAATTTTCTTCTGATTTTCATTTTAAATAACATTTTAATCCAGGCAGGAAATTCAATGTGTATATAGATTTATACAAGCCATTATTTTTAGTTTGCTGTAAACTAAGAGCAGCAGTTCAAAATTAGAATTCATTTGTATAATCATTTTTCAGGGTAAATGGTTTTCGATAAGCGATCTGGGGCAACTGATCCTGATCTTCCTGGTATCTTACCACTTTGTATCTGGGAAGAATTACATTTCAGATACATACAAATGTGTCGCCTTAGAAGTGTGTGGCACTGTAGAAGGGCGTAGAAAGGGAACACATTAACATTTACTACACATTTAATTAATTCATTTGCAAATAGAAATATTATAAAGTTATTTAGGAAAAGTCATAGATACAATTATTGAACATGAGATAATTTAACATGTCCCTGGTGGCAGCTGACCTGACAGCAGGTGTTTCTAGATACTGAATTTCGTCTTGCACTGAAAAATGTATGCATTAAAAAATAGAAAATGGCTAGAGGAATCAATCTGACATGTATGTTTAGTGTTAAATCATGTTAAATTGAACTTGTTCTAATTGAAGATAATCCTGGATTGCTCTATTAGAAGTGACACACCAAAGTGTTGATGTGTGATTTGGTTACTTTCTACAGCAAAAGCTTGGGTTATTTGTCTCCCAAGCAAAAGCTGAAAACATCCAGAAGAAATCAAGACACTGCTAAACATTCTGAGTACAAGCTAGGTACTTGCAGAAATTTTATGCTATTGTATAGAGCATTTTTCCTTCGTTTAGGTTTTTTGTAGTAACATTATATAATGCTTGATTGTAACATTTTTGATCATTGTTCTTTAAAAGTGATAAGAAATCCATGATTTCCACCATGTGGGAATATACTGGACACGAAGCACTGCGAAGAATTTATTTTCAGTGGAGTAAGAGAGATTCTGAGATATGTTTCTTACATAGGCTATTAATTTTGTTCTTCATCCTATTGAACCAAGAAATACCTTGAATTCTGAAAAGAGATTTGAAATTTGCAACAAATGCATTTGAGGAGCAGATTTTAAATGTTTTTTTCAAGTCTTTTTGAGCCTTTATTGGTACTAACATGCCTGGATTTCTGGGTGTTGATGAATAAGTAAATTAAAAAAAAGGAAGTTGGGGAAATTTCTACAGAAGTGATCATTTGATTCTCTAAAGTAAAGCAATAATTTAATTTTCTTTGTGATTTTCAACTTGTCCCAGCTATTGTAGCAAGCACTGGTTTCTTTCAAGTGAGGTACCACGTTGCATTGTACTTGCTGTATTTTCATATTGGCTGTGTCTCCCTGTTGAGTCACAAATTACAGGTTTACCTGTTTGATCAAAAAGCCCTATCCTAAAGTGGCAGTCTATGCTGTAAAGAGGAGATGTCTGACAGGCATCTTTCGCTTTTTGTATTCTGAACAAATATGGTAATAATTCATCAGGTGTTTTTTAAAACTTAATGCTAAGTAAGTACATACAGAGCAACAGCTTTTCTATCCGTTTAATACAACTGCAAATAGGATTTGGAAGGCTTATGTGCTGGGCCTCAATGTTTACATATGCACTAAAAAGTAAAATGTATAAACCTGCTAATCAGAATGAGAATGCCACAGGCAGTTGATTTTCTGATGAGCCGGGAGAAACAGAGACATACTGGAGGGAGTCCAGAGAAAGGCCACAGAGATAATGAAGAAACTGGAACATCTCACATATGAGAAAAGGCTGAGAGAGCTGGGACTGTTCAGCCTGAAAAAGGCAAGATTTAGGGGGGTCTCATTAATGTATACAAGTATATGAAGGGTGATTGCAAAAAGGAGGGAGCTAGGCTCTCTTTTCAGTGGTGCCCAGTGACAGAACCAGAGGCAATGAGTACGAAGTGGAACACAGGAAGTTCCCTCTGAACATCAGGAAACACTGATGGTTTCCCAGAGAGGTTGTGGGGTCTCCCTCCTTAGATATATTCAAGGGCCATCTGGTCATGGCCCTGGGCTCTACGTGGCCTTGCTTGAGGAGAGCTGGTTGGACCAAGTGATCTGCGGAGGTCCCCTCCAACCTCAACTATTCTGTGATTTTTGATTCTGTGAAATGGTGATTCTATTCTGAAGGAATTCAGACATTGACTTGTAATTACTGAGCACACTTTGGTTTTACTGATAGCTGAGATGATTCAGCAGTTCACAGTATTCAGTTAACTGACTAGTTATATTGGCACTCAATAAATAACCCACATTTTTCTTTGGTTTAATAAATTATGGCATCAGCGTATGTTAGAAGCCACACTCTTCCAGCAGCTATTAAGTTGTTTTAGTGAATGCTGTGAGCATTCCTCACTGTTGTTTCTGTCAATATGGTCTTTTTAGAATAAAATCCCAGGGGAATTTTGCAAAGATTAAAATAGTAAGTGTAGTATATGTAAAATAAGTGGTAGAGCAAAACCAGTTGGATAGCTGAGAGTGCAAAGGAGCAATAAATACTTTTCTACAGTTTGCTTTGTATAAATCACATTTCCAAGACTACTTTAACAAGCTTTGTTGCTTTCCGTATATAATATAGTACTGCCTGTTTGTGGACAGACATATAATGTTCAATGTGCAGAAACCGTAAGGTTTTTACAGGCTTAAATTTTGACATCACTATTATGTAACAGTATTTTAATACTATATGAAGCTTGTGCATTTACTTCCTCATACAGCATAATTTTAAGAGGTCTTTGCACTTTTTATTTTTTTGTGATGTAGATGCATAAAGACAGACATTGCGGATGAAAATCTGAAAAATGAAAAAAATCTAAAAGCAGACAGCAGTCATATCAAGGAGATCAAGAAGAATCAACTTCAAAATGGAAACACAATCTAGGACACAAAGCCCTATTATTTTCTGTCTGATACTTCTTCATTTGAAATCACTAATTATTATATTTACTACTACATTTTTATCCACTTAGTATAAAACAGAGTCCCAGCGCAAGGGCTGCTTTTCATCACACACTTTTATTTTAATAGTGGTTGATAGTTTTTGATATAGGATTTCTGGGTTACAGTTTATAGTGCAATTGATCTAATTACAGTGAATTGATCTAATATTTTATCCATACTTGTGGCAATTTTCTTATGTAATTACTTGATTTCAGTTGTTTTATGGAAATACTAGTGTAAGATGGTAAGATGGGGGAGAAAAGATGTTGCATAATATTATCATGAGTTCTAATTCCTTAAGCCACTGACAAGCTGAAGTTTTTAGGCTGAAATTTTCTATGTCGGCTGCCTGCTTCATGGCTGATACATTTTTACTTGGCTTGTAAACAAACAAGACCTGGTCAACCATGTCATGTTGGTCCCTACTTCTTTTATCTCCAATTTCATCAGTTTCAAGGATATAAAATAATCACAGATTTTGTAAAAATCATCAACTGTGTAGGGGAGAAAAATGAAATTACTGTCTCAGCTGAGAGGGAGCAAAGTAACTATTAACTCTAACTGCCAGCCAGCATGCACATGGCTATAGAGCAATCATAGCATTTGCTGTGTTTTCACAAGTCAGCATGCTAAAAGGGTAGGCAAAGGACCCAGCAGGAGCCTGGAATCAAGGATGCGCCTCTTGCCACTTTGATAAAAATCCACCCTGATTGGCCATGTTATTATTCTCTTACTCATGCAATTTTCATTTTTATGTGTAGAAGCTGCTTTGACTGCAACTAGGGCTGCACATTTTACCCAAGATGAAAAGCTTGTCTATTTATGAATCAATTAACTCTTTGCTGGCAAGAAAAAAGCTAGTTTAGAAGATTCTGACCCTGCTCATGATGCCTGTTAGGTGTGATGCCAGGGCCCTGATGCACTAATTAGCTTTAATTGCCCTAATGGTCTTACCTGCCCCCCACCTTGCCTATGGATCTGTTTGAAGTCAGGCCAAGGTAGCCAGTACTTAGCTGAGGTTTGTTTGGATTCAGGCCCCTCTCACTGACTGGATTTTCTGGATAGACTGCAAGCATAGGTAGTGCAGCAGTTTTGTCTCCTCTCTGGCCCTTGAGTCTGTTTTAAAGGTAGCCTTGTCTTTCGAATGCCTTAGATCTGTGTTACAGGCTGGTCTTTAGCTCTGACTCCTCAGTGAATCTTGGACCTCTGTGGTAGGTGGTTTCTCTCTAGTCCTGTCTTTGATCCTGTCTCCTGCTATTCCTGGCTGAACCTCTTGGTTCACCCAGTCTCTTCCAGTGGTCCTGTTTTTATTGATCCCTGGCACTTGATATGAAAATGTGGTGAATCTTTCCTCCTTTAAATGTTTACCACAAAAGCTGGAAATCTCCTGACATAACTCTTTGAAAAATGTCTAAGTTAAGCATGAAGGAATACTAGAATTAAGGTTGTCTGTAGAATCCTAATTTGTCAGATTCTTTTGCGATTTCTAGCTATGCCTGTAGCTATAATTTCTCCATATTGCTCAGGGCGCAGTAAAGCATACTCAGCAAATTGACAGACACATTTTGTTGTTGTTTACTGTGTAGCTAAGGCCTTATTTCAATCACAGTACTTGAACGTGGAGATATGTGAAGCTTAATTTTGTGTATACTTTTCTGTGCTAATCACTGTTGTACTGCATAGGCACTAAACTAATTATGTTAGATTTAGCTTGAGTGTGACTTTTTTTTTTTCCCTTGCACAGTAACTGTCCAAATGTGCTTATCAGGCAGATGTTAAGCTAAGTATTTTTGTCGGGTTTTTTTTATTACTGGAAAATAAGCTGTTTGTGTCTGCTACACAGAAGAAGCAGGTTCATGGTGTCATGGTTTAAACCCATCTGGTAACTAAATTCCACGCAGCTGCCTGCTCATATGCTCTCCTTTCCTCCCCTTTCCCCCTCCCCTTACAGGACGGGGAGGAGAATTGAAAGAATGTAAAACCCACATGTTGAGATAAGAACAGTTTAATAACTAAAGTACAATATAATAATAATAATGGAAATAAAAAGGAGAGATATATAAAATTAAAGGAGAAATGGAAAAAATCCCCAAACAGTGATTCACACCGCCACCATCTCCTGCCCCACTTTATATACTGGGCATGCCGTGCTGTGGTATGGCTAGTTTGGGTGAGGTGTCCTGTCTGCTCCCTCACAGCTTCTTGTGCCCCTCCTCACTGGCAGAGCATTAGAGACTGAGAAGTCCTTGATCAGAGTAAGCAATACTTAGCAACAACTAAAACATTGTTGTGCTATCAGCATTATTCTCAGACTAAAGTCAAACCACAGCACCGCACCAGCTACTAGGAAGAAAATTAACTCTATCCCATCTGAAAGTGAGAGACATGGGCACTTTAGATAAAGTTACTGACACGCTGCAAGCTGTTGCCCTGCCTCTTTGTATATGCTTTCACCATGCTTCCAGACCATGAATCTGTTCATTTCTAGAGCACTTTGCATTTTATCCTACTTATTGTTTTTAAAGTCTATCTCCCACTAACCTCATGTACAGGAGTGAGTATTCAGCATTTCAGCAAACTGAAACTCAGAATCTCAGTATCAGGGAATTAGAAACATGCACTTTGCTGACCACTTGTAAAAAGTTTGGATTAGATTCATAACAGAAACCCTGTCCCCGACCCTCTGAGGCAGTGCTGAAAGCATTTTGCCCATGAGCTCTACTCTCTTGTGTAGCTACCTATCTTCTTCCTTTACCTTATTCACATTTCTAGCACTTGTAACAAAGAAGCCAAGGCTCTTCTAGGAGGGCTTATATTATGCAATGCATATTTATTAATTTCTGAGGTAATTCAACCTGGTTTTGATTCAGAAAAAGTACGGTGTCTTGGTCTGTGAATATGATGTAGCGTAACATAGGGAGAGGAGAGTGACTCTTCAAAGAGAAACACCAGGTGTTTGTGTCTCTGCCTGAGCATTTTCTTTTGGCTTTTACTTCTATGGGCTGCATAAACACAGATTTGCCATGTGTGTCTGTAAGTTGTTATATAGTTGGAAAAGGTTCTATAGAGACTTGGACCTCTGTGGTTCTTCAGTAGGTTTGTTTTCTAAGCAAGGCAAAGTCTTGTCCATTAAGCACTGTAGCTAGCTTTGGTCTAAGAAGTGATTACTGGTTATCTGTTGTCTGTAAGAGGAATCAGGTGGGGAAGAAGAAGCCTGACCAGTGGCAGCTGATATGTGAGTAGCAGCAGATGCAGGGCCGAATGGTCTAAGGAACAGGAGTGTGACAGCCAGTGTGAGTTTGAGGGAGTACTGTTATCCCTTGAGAGAAGACAGAAAGCCATTTGAGTTGCAAAATCACAGCTATGAGAGCACATCAGGTCTTAATTCAAGAGCAGCCCAGAGGCATAGGCTTGGCCAGCTTTCTTGAAGGGATTTCTGAGTGTTCCAGAGCTCTGCAATATAGTCTTTTGAAACTAAACTGCCTTTGTACTAAAATGAGAAAAGTCCATGGCACTTGGAACCTCCTGTACTTTCTGTCCTCTCTACTGCTATAAAGGGTTGTCTGGCCACTCGGTTAACTCATGAAAGTTTCTGATGTGTAATTTTATTTAGCTAGGCTTGCAAGTATCTAACCTAATGAGTAAGAGTTGCAGAGATGTGCCGTGCTGTCCCTGGGAGCTGATCTGCTGGCTTACATATCTGCCTTCAGATGTAATGTACCTATTACTTCTTATTAATGGCAGAATTAAACCTGGGTTTGTAGCTCTTCCTTTGCAGCTATTTCTCATTGCTCTCTGAAAACTGAGAGTCTTTTTGTGGCTGTGTGTACCAGACATCTTTTGACAGAAGGGATACTATTTCTTTGAAGCTGAAGTTTCTGCAGATAAAAATTCAGCACAGCAATAAAGGACTCTACAGAGTACCTGAATGGTTTATGTCTGTTACCTTCACTTATTTTGCATATTTCTGTAGCTTTTCTTTAGTTTCTGCATTTTTATTTGTTTAGTGTTTTTTTTTAATATGGCTGTGAGGACAAAAAATTAATATGGGGAGAGGAAGATTTGAAGGCGTGGAAGGAATAAGGAATCTACTTAAATTCTTTGCAATGTGGCTTGTTACATTACATTTACAGTAAGGAGCTTTATGATGGGATGTTCTCAAATCAAATATATTCAAAAAAGTGTTTGACAGATTCAGTCCTATAAGGACGTAGGGCAGATTGATAGATCTGGTAATATTCCAGCTAGTCTGCTTTTGTCTTCTAACATTAGTTCTTTTGTTTCTTTCTTGGATCAGACAAACTCAAGTATTAGAACAGATTTTTAAAGAGAAAACTAACAAAACAAATCCAGAAACACAGAAATCTGAGTGGAGACCTCAGAGCAGCCTTCCAATATCTGAAGGGGGCCTACAAGGTTGCTGGAGAGGGGCTATCCACTGGGGACTGTAGTGATAGGACAAGGAGTAATGGGTTCAAACTTAAACAGAGGAAGTTCAGGTTAGATAGATACAAGGAAGAAGTTCTTTACTGTGAGGGTGGCAAGGCCCTGGAATGGATTGCCCAAAGAAGTGGTGAATGCTCCATCCCTGGCAGTGTGCAAGGCCAGGTTGGACAGAGCCTTGGGTGACATGGTCTAGTGTGAGGTGTACCTGCCTATGGCAGGAGGGTTGGACCTAGATGGTCTTAAGGTCCTTTCCAACCCAAACTATACTATGATTCTATGAAATATTCTGGTTGCACAAAACAGGAAACACAGAACTTACTCTGTGCCTCATTTCATTCTTTTTAAATGCTGGCGTGTGTATCTGAAGGTATTTGACTGCATGAGTCAAGGGTGTTTTTTTTTACTTGCTCATTATTTTACATGTGTTTTGCATATATATTAATTTTAATGTGCATTTTTAGAGATAAGAATTATTCAGGGAGTTCGGCATGTGCTTAGTATTTGTGATAGTTTTTCTGACCTTTTTCACTTTCATGTGATAATACTGCCAAGCTTCAAAATAACTGATTTATCAAACCTGATAAATTGAAGGCCTACTCTGTACAAAAATTGTCATTTTACAATTGCTTTTGTCTACCACATGTCCATCTGTATTGGAATACCAAATTTGGTGTGAAGAGTACAAAACATAGCCTTTCTCCCTGCCCTTTTAACAGAACCATATCTACAGCTTTGTGTGTTTTTGAAATAATATGCAGCTACCAGGAAAGGAAGGGTGATATGGTACCCTTGGCAGCTGTGCTGGTGGACAAAAAAATATTGCAGAAAGCCTTGCTACAGATAATAATTTCCAGTGACTTGCGTACTGTGCTTTCACAATTAGCAATACTTACACAGCAGTCATTGCTGCTACAGGAGCCTCCGTTTACACCTACTTAGTAGGGGCAGTAGGAGTTTAATGAGGAATGTTTGTGATAGTTCGACAGTTCTGACAAAAGATATTTTGATATTAATGAGTCTCCGACTGTTAGAACTGACCTAAAGCTAGAATAAATTTAAGGATGAACTTTTATCCAAACTGCTTTGAAGTTACCTGTGTGCTTGAGCTTAGTTCATGCTATAGCCCCACCCCAATAAATGCAAGCTAATGGGGAGAGGGGAGCTCCTACATCTGAAAGATAGACAGACCATTCATCCAGACTAGCTGACAATTTGTCATCCATGGTAGGCTCTTCACACACCCTTTGCATGAAACAAAGTTTCTCGAGAGTGAGAACTGCCTCGTTTTGCAATCCCTTTGTGAAGAGGGGATTGCATGTAGCTGTGGTGTCCCACTTAGTACCTGGTACACCTTAGAGCAGAAAAATCAGAGTCCCAGCTGCTTTGTGCTGCCTTATGCAGTACTGAAGGTATTTACACAATGGAGGCAGCTCCTTCTTTCCCATCACAAAGTAGTTCCCACCAGAGTGTGATCTGATTTCACAAATGGGATGACTGTCCTGCTAAGGTCAGGTATTTAAAAACTCTAACTTTGTTTCTGCAGAATTAAACACATTCTGAACAGAAACCATCTTCACCAAATAAATTAATTCTTTTCGTTATCCTAGAGGCTTCAGTGTACTTTTCCAGAGTGTTATGAAATGTAGGTATTGTGTCTGGGACTTAACTATCTTGGCAATAACAACATGGGCCACATAGTTCACCTCATTATCTGCATCCAGAGGTGATGGTAAGGAGCAGAAAAATATATCCCCAATAATGAAGGGATTCAACACTAATTGTTTACTGTAACAGCTGAATAATTTATAGAGGCAAGAACTGCACACAAGTTGTCTATGTAATTTATTTCAACAAATCGGTATGAGTAGGATGGGAAGGAAGTACATTTGACAGAGTTATGGATTTTAGAATACCGACACTATATTTAAAATTTGGATGTTAGTACTCATGCTATTACAGTGACATTCATTACCAGCACTTGTTTAATTTTAAGGAAATATTCCTTACTTTTCTGATTTTTACTTGCTAACAGCAAGGGCTATAGCAGGCAGTGGTGACTTTAGATTGTATATATTTGCGTGTCTACAGATTGTGAAGTGAACTGAGCTAGTAGACACATTCTTAGTGTTTTGGCTAATCTATATTCAAATTTATAATTCCTTTATGTGCCTGTGTTATGTATCAGTGTTTGGGTGGTCTTGTATTGAGTAATCAGTTTGAAAGTAAACACTATTGATAAGGTTTTTGTGAGAAAGTCTTTGTCATCTTGATTCAGATGTAATTCAGTAGATGATTTAGGTGCTGTTCTTAATCCAAAGAGTATTTATTGCTCTGTGTTAATTGTTAAATTTTCATTGCAGAAGTGTATATTTTATAACAAGAGGTTGATCTGTTGGTTTGTTCTTATTAAAGCATCTGGAATTCAATTCACATGTATTGCCTAAATGGCAAGAACAGGGTTAAGTTCAAACTCTAACCTTTTCTGGTAGGTTATGGTGACTATCCAGAAGGGGGAAGTAAATATATAAACAGTTACATAACTTCTTATTTTATGTATGTCAGGATATAGAATATATCCATCATTACTAATTTATGGCACTCTTTCATTAGTTGTGTAAAGAAGTAAATGAGTAGCTGTACTCCCTGAATACTAACACATTGTAGTTTAAGGAACTTGACAAAATGCTTGCGTAATGTGAAAATGGTGAGGGAACAATTATGAGATTGCATGTATGTGGTAAAGCAAAGCACCTGTAGTATCAAACAATTGTTAAAAAAAAAAAATAAAAATTTGGAATTGGAGAGCAGTAATATTTTTAATATGCCTAAGACAAAAGTGAATACTTCTTGAATGTATACTTAGGTTAGATCAGTTATATTTCTAAATCTATGTCATGCAGTATGATGCTGTAACAGTTAAGGTCATTACTTAATGCTAACACAAGCTTATGCTTCCCTCCTTTTCTGTGCTGAAATAAACTGTTGTGTTGAATGTGGTTTGTTATCTGGTGGGTAGTGCCAATTCACACATCAAGTCGAGGTATTTCTATTCTTTTATTCTAGCTCACACCGAATAGTGAGAGTAGCTGTTTCAAGCTGCAATTTCAGTGTTCTGATGTGGGTCAATGAAGTTGCTCAATTGGAACAAGTTGCTACTAGCAGCACACCAAATTCTAATAACCTGAATGCAGGCATGTTCCTAAGGAAAATGAGAAAAGCTGCCCTGTTAAAAAATATACCAGTAAAAGCTGATGTTCCTCAATTGTTAAAAAGAGGTCGCTATACTTACTTTCTTATAGTGAGATACTATCATTTAGCAGTCTTGCACCAGATGTAATACTAAAGAGGACAACTGGTATAGATTGCTTTTATTTTAGCAATAAATATATTATATAGATTGCTGGAGACTTCTTTTCTTAAAAAAAAAAAAAGCATACAGACTTTTAATTTGAAAAGCCCATTAAAAGGAGACTTTAAACATCATGGTCTTTGATTGTCCTTATGCTGACTAAAAGTGCCTGAATTTCATTCTCACAAATCAGATGACCCTTTCTCTTCTGCAGTTATAATAACAGAAATAGGTTAGGGAGTGGGTGCTCTAACTGAGGCAACTTTAATGGTGCCCTAGACAATATACGGTCCAAATATTTAAGATCCTTTCCACAAATGGGAAAAAAAAAAAAAAAAGGGAAAGAAAAATAAAGACTTCCTACCAGGAAATGCTCAGTTTCATAACTTGGCAAAACAAATCCCCAACAAGCATTTTTCTATGTCATTGTTGACAAAAAAATGTTTTTTCTTCAATCTTTCTAAACTTCCTGCATCTGAAAAGTGTAGAAAGATAGGTTTTGTAACTTAGGTAATTGGTCCTTTTGATGAATCTAATTTAGAAACTTTTCTTAGGAAAGTTGGAACTTCATAAATAAGTTTTTAATGTTATTTTTCACATGATGAATTTGGTGTTCGGCTAGTACCGAAATTGTAATTTTTAGCCTTTTGTTAATTCATGACTTCTGTTTCACTCAATGTTTTAAACAATGGCATAATTTTTGATAATGACTGTTGGTCAGTCTAGTATGTTCCATTTCAATTTTGAAATAAGAAATTATGAAATTGACTGTCAAAGCAATTATGATGGAATGAATTTAGCTAGAGGTAATTATAGCATGAGATTAGCTATCCAGGCAGTTATTAACTAACTACATGAACTTTTGGGAAATAATGCATTTTTTCTGAATCTTAAAATGAATGTTCTTTACTTGGTGTATGCCCTGTCTACAGTGTAGATTAATGTTTATTAATCTTCATGGAAGGAATCAATTGCTTTGTACTATGTTTGAACACCATTTCTTCCCAGAATACCTGTTTCATTCCTTTCTGTCTCTGACATGAATATGCTTCCAACTGTTCAGTTGCATAGGAGGCTACTTGTCGGTTGCAACCAAGAAAAGGAGATTAAGTTATGGCATAAAAAGACATGTGATGGCAAAAGCTTGTAAGAGCTAAATAAAAAAAGCTTTTTCTGTTTTCATGCCAAACTTTAAGCAGCATAAGTGGGGTGTGTTATAGCAGTAGTGATACATAGCTTTGAAGTTATGTGTTGATCATTTCAACCTCCTAGTTTTAGGTAATCTCTAGAAGGAAATAATGAACCTTATTTCTGCAAAGAATCTGGTTTGGGTTTAGCATGTGTTCTCCCCGCACACCCGAGAGCTTTATGAAATAGCAGTTTAGATTTATCCATCTGTTTTGTTGAAAATAAAACCTTTAGTTAACTAAATAAAACTGATAATATTTGTGATTGAATGAATCTGGTAATAAGCTACATAGTCATATGAAACTAGAATAGTCAAACTGTTTAAAAAAATCAAGTAATTTGAAAATAATTAAATGTTTATTATTCATTCTAAAAATATTCTAAAGATAAGTTTGTTCAGTAAGAACCAGACACTGGGATGTGATGTTTCTGAGCAGCTCAGATAGTCACCCCTAAAGGTTAGAAAGTACTTGCCAAACCTGCCTAGTGAGAAAAGCATGAACTATGGTTAATCAAGCAGTCTATTACATTGTCCTGCTCTACATGTGCTTCCTTAAAAGTTTGTAGTCTTGATGAAACAAGATGTTATTTGGGAATAAAACATAAAGAAAATGCTTTATATTGAGGGGGAGGGGAGGGGAATCATTCCTCTGAATTGCCTGTCCTTTGTTGAGGTTGATGTTATCTGAGGGAACAGTGGGGTGGGAACAACCTGGCAAACTTTCTGTTTCACTGAAATCTTACAGTTTGGTATAACTGCCACAGGTCCATCAGGTAAGCCACATGCCAGACAGGTTTTCTGGCAACTTGGCCATCTTTTTCCAAATCTACCACACTGATTTGGGCTTCTAGGGCCTTTGCCAAGTAGTGTTTCTGTGAATAATGATAGATACCACATGATAAATACTTAGGTTTATTTGGAATTAGGAATTTTGAAATATCAAAATTCTTGGAAAAAAAGAAAAGGATTTTTATATCTGTCATGTTCTAATTTCAGTTGTTTTCTTAATAATTTTAATATTTAAATGTAGTATGAATATTAGTGTGTAATATCCATACCACATAGTACTAGTACTAGTATTCATACTACATACTACTAGTATGTAGTATCCATGCTACATACTACATCCATAATATTAATATGTAGTATCCATACTACATATCAATGTAGTATGGATATGTGTAGTAGGAGTTATTCACTTCTACTATGAAGTATCTTGCTTGTGTCAATAACTACAGGAGTTTATTCTAAGAAAAACCATGTGTCTACCTCTGTTAGCTAATGTGCAGCAGGATGTAAAATTCTTGGGGTAGAAAGGTAACTTGGTATATTACACGTGTAGCTTGTGATAAAGACTACATAGGATGAAAATGTTTTCTTGACACATAAAGAAAGCTATAGACCATCTTCTTTCATTGGAATATTGTCCTTTGCTAACTAGCATGTATAAACTAACATAAGATTTTTCTCTTTGTAAAAAGAGCTGAAAAGCTCCCACACATTTAGTTTAATAAAATCGTAGAAGCTTATTTCCAGGTCATAATCAAACAATAGTGATTTGTTGTTGTTGTCATTGAGGGTTTTTTTGTGGGGTTTTGTTTGTTTGTTTGCTTTGTTGTTGGGGTTTTCTTTGGGTTGTTTTTTTTTTCTTTTTCAGTTGTATCTGGTCACTTACCAAGGAAGCTGGGCACTAGACCTGGCAAGTTAAGGAATGTTTCTTCTCCCCTAAAGAACTTGCACATCAAAACTGAAGAAGCCATGGCAAGTAGGGGGTCATAAATGAGAACAAGAGGAGAGGGGTAGGTTGACAATATCATGTGGTTATTTAGTTAAGGCATGTCCATATCTAAGATGGTTTTGGTTTGTTTATTTTTGTAGTTTGAGGCTTTTGAGGGCTTAGAGAGCATGAACTTCATATGAACTATGGTTTTCTCGGGTGCCCAATGGCTGAGCTGCAAGGCTCTCAAGCTGCATGTAATTGAAAAGACAGCATATATTGGTGTGTCAGGAAACATCACTTACATCTTTTTATGCTGCATTTACATCTTAAACTTATCAACAGACATTCTCTCAGGTCTAGAATAGCTTTTATAGATAACTGAACAAATGCAAATTTCTGATTTTTTTATTATTTTCTGCTCTGGTGAAGTCAATGGAAAACTAGAACATTAAGGGGTTTATTATGGTTAGCAGAGTATGTTTTCAGTAAGAATTAGTCCTTGACTCTGTGTTCAACATTTGAGGTGGGGGCAGGGAATGACTCTCTTTAATTATGCTTTAATTACCATAGCCGCATGAATAGGGAGAAGGTTAGCAACATGTTCACCTTGCCAAGTATATAGACTCTGATGTTTTGCAAAACATTTTCCTAACAGATTGGGCTTTGCAGGACTCTGAAAGTTTTACAAAACTACAGAGCTGTGCTTCTAAGGTCCAAAAAGTGAAGGGGTATCTTCTGTCTCCTTGTTTCCTTAGTGAAGTAAACTCTTAGCTCTTTGAGAGTTTTAAAATAAGCAGATGTGAATAGCATATTTCAGTAGGTTTTGTGTGTGTCTTAAGACAGCATAGACCTAAAAGTAGACAGAAATTTGCAGGATTAGCAGGCTGTTAAAAGATCGAACTCTTCTTTGCTAAGGCTGACAAATTTGGAATTCCAAAAGTCTTTCTCATAAAATTTCTGTCATAAACTTTTTTTACTGTCAGAAGATAAATGGTATCAATACTGTTTTCCTATGGAAAGATGGAAAATTCTCTAAATACTAACTGAAGCTTAACTTCCTTTTGGGGCAGCACCCACTCTCCTTGTACCTTGGTGGTAGTTGTAATGGGCTATCTGGAGCTCTTTAACAGGAATTAGAAATATCATGAAGAAAGAACACAAAAGAAATAGCTGACACTAAGCAACTTGTACACAGTGGATGATACCATAAAAGTATTACTTCTCTGCCTTGCCTGGCTCTTTCACTTCCAGACTGAGCAAGAATCAAAAAAGAAGTGACTGTAAAAAGGATGTATGATGAATGTTTTCAGGACATCCTGGAAGACTACATCAGTCATCTTGCCTGACAATGACTTTTTCCTGAATGACATATACTCTCAAACTTCTTCAAATCTGGCTAACTCACATACCCCAAAACTGTTGTATGTGGTTGTTTCATCAAGTATATATAATCAGCAAAATATAAGTCTCATACTATCAACAGGTATGTTACTTTATAGTTTACTTGATTTGCCTGTTCTTAATTTAAAGTCTTGACTGAGACTTAAAGCATCGTGTATTAAGAGTATGTTACTAAGCTTATTAGTAGCAAACCTTTACAGGTCATCTGCCACCTGATACTCTTTGTATGTAAATGTAAAACCACTTAGCTTGCAAAATAGTCTCAGCAGAATACTTCAAATTGCTTTGGGGGCATGGGGTAAACAAAGCACTAAAACTTCAATTCTTCTAAGTCCACAGTTTTAACATGCGCAGAGGTATTTAATAACCCTCATAATATTAATTTGCCTCTGTAATATATCATTACTTACCTTTTTATGAAACTATGGTATGTGCAATACAGAATTTGTTCAACCTTTCCAAACTCTGAGTTCAATAGTAGGGATACTTTTTGTTTATCCTTGTGGAAAACAGTGGTTTAGAAATGGCTTCATCAGCTATATCCATTTCATGCACAACTACAGGAGCTTGTTGTCGGCAGGAAACAGAACCAGATGTTACTAGTTCTTAGTTTTCTTACATTGTAAGCACTGCATCAAGCCAGATCTCAGGGTGTTACTGAGGTTTATAGGAAAAAAAAAAAAAAAAAGAAATTTGCACATCACAGTTGCCACAAAGCAAAAATAATAATAAAAATAGAACTCTTTGCAGGTAGGCAGTAGCTAATGCTGCAGACCTCTTTAGCTGTGTAAATAATAGTCTGCCTTATAAGTTGTTTTTAAATAGCAAATGAGTGATACACTTAATGCATAACAGCTTTTTTTTTTCTTTTTTCCTATACCCTCTGGTTTTAACCAGGTGTTTACTTATTAAAATCTTCAGAAACTAATACTTGAATTCAGAATGTTTTCAAAAGAGCAGAGGAAAAAATCTCAAGAGACTATTTAAAAGGTCTATTTATGAGCCTGAGTCAGCAACATTTCCAGATAAAATAGTCACAATTGTGATTAAACACTCAAAATGCCAGAGCTTTTCTAAAGCTGTGGAAATAAGATCCATGTTGTGGTTTTCTAGATTGTCTAGAATTATCTGGTTAGTGCTTATTTTTTTAATGTTGCAGTGAAGATTACTACTGATAGACTTCATTGTTCTAATGGGATATTATTACTGTTAAAGGGGATGCAATGACTGTAAATTTGGGAAAGATTTGCAGGTAAATGAAAAAAAAACCAAATTCCAACTTTAATATAGTTTTATTGGCTGTAGGTGATGCCAACCTAATTAGCAATGGGGCAGAGGGCAGGAAGTAAGTACTAATCAACTGATGTGAATACGTCCCATGAGGTGCCATAAAGGATGGAAAAGAATTAATAGAAAAACCGATAAGTATGAAGTAGATTCACTCTGAGGTCACCAAAAATTTTATTGAAGGAAGAAGTCTGTAGGTGTGAAGTTGCTGACAGAATTTGAAGAATCTCTCCTGGGTTTTACTTTGTTATTTTCTTTGCAGGAAAAAACAGGTGTGTGGCTATGGTATTTGCCATTTGCCAACTATGGTATGGTTAATGTAGTTCAACAGGTGAACTACAGCACTGTAGCAGAAGTTCAGTGTTGCTTGATAGTATGAAAGGCAGGGACATGACCTTAAAAACTAGTTTTTGAATTGGTGCTGTTTGGTTAGTGCTTATGCCCTGAAACTGAAAAAGACGGACCTCAGTGTAATAGGTTAACCCAAAATAAACCTGTGATGCAGCTACAGGAAGGGCAAAAGAAATTCAAGTATCAGATGAAATAGTGGTGGTGGTGTTGGTGAATCTGCATAAAAGTAAGGAAACCTTCTCGTCTGTAGTGTGGATATCTGAGCTGTAATAAGTGCAATGATGGCTGCAAATAGTAATTGGAAGATCAGAGGATCTCATAAGAAAAACCAAGTGTGGTATGGTCATCTAAAGCCAGTGCTGAAAAGGGGCAGTAAGTCTTCTATAGAAAAGGAATCCTCAGAAAACTGGAGTAGCTGGAATGTGTGTGGGAACTATTAACAATCAATACAATAGTTTATGAAGTGAAATGAGTATAACCTAATGATAAATGAAGTTAAGCAAGAGATTATTTCTAAGGTATTTAGAGGGCCTACTACTGGTAGTAGGTTGTGTGAATATGTATTGTGCAGGAAAGTCCTGACAATATTTAAGATAGCAGTTGGTTAAAGTTATGAAGATTAGTGTCTACTCTGGTGGAGTAGTTGCTCATGGTCCATTAAACTCTTTACTGCCTTGTTTCCATATTAATTTGTCCTACAGTATCCCAGCAAATGTTTGCTTTGTAGGAAAGCAGAGTATGCAAGCCCATACTAGTTCCCTTAAGGAGCTGGTGGGCTCTTATAGGCAGAAAGGAAACCAAATGTTTTCTTGTTCCTAAAATGCTTGGTTTCTCTGAGACTTAAAAAAAAGGTGAAAAATGCAATTGCAATACTGTAATCTGTACAAGAATCCAGCAAAATTTCTCTCATTTTTAAAATGTAGAATTGTATTTGAAGCTTCTTAATTTCCATGCATGTGGAAATTCGTTGGATTTAAATTGTCTTTCAAACCGGTGGTGTGTTTTGTTGTGGTATTTTTCTTTTTTGTTTTGTTTGTTTGTTGGTTTTTGTTTGGTTGGTTGGTTTTGGTTTTTTTGTTTGCTTACTAGAAATATTTGGAAATATCAGGAGTTTAACTGAAGATTTTTCAAATAACTTTTTTGCAACAGAATTTTCACTTACAAAAATAATGAAAATTATTAAAAAATCTATCCCAGCCAGCTAAACTGGCCATAAAAATGACCGTGACTGGTAGTGCTAGTAACGCCTGAGGTATAAACTTCAAATGAAATCAGGAGCTGTCTTAGCAGTACCATCAATGTAAAAGAGAGGGTGTATTTCTTCTCCTTTAGGAAATGATGTAATGTTGTACTTTTCCCAGTGTTGGCTAGTAGATGTTTCTTTTGGACTTTTAATACAAGAAATTGAACCTCAGATATAATAGTTAATATTAATAAAAAGTACAGCTTCCATTTCATAATGTGAATGCTAATTCTAAAGCGTGATTCACTTAGAGATTTAAGTAGATTCATACTGATACAAAAGCCTATGCTGATAGCCAAAGAGTTCATTACTTGCCAGCAGCCAGGGGGCTAACGTTGAGTTGAAACAAATTTTGGTAACTGCTTAACTGACATAATACTCACCAATAAACTTTTATTACTTTAAGATTAACAATTTCAATATAATTTTTTTTTTATTCCATTCTTATTTAACTATGAAAAAGTGTTATTTAATTTGGAGTTATTGTTCCATTCATGAAATGCTGGACAATTATCCTGGACTTAACTCTCTCTAGTTTGTGTGTTTCTGCCCAAATCTTTAAAATAAGTTATTACAATTTACTCAAGATAATCAGAATTAGCTACAATTTGAAAGCAGACTTTTACTGAGGTTTCTAAATACCTTTACAGCACAAATAAAACCTAAACTAGCACAAGTACTTGGTGCTATGTGTCTCCTCAAAATGCCCATATTAAGGAGAATGAGCATTTGTACATATTAAACCACAGATTACAGTAATGAATAAAATATGGATTTTCATGGCTTAGTAAGATTGACATGTCTTGTTACAAGCATCATTTTAGTATAAGGGAATATGAAAAATGTATTCTTTTCTCTGAAAAGTGCGCCAAGTTCACCCAGTGGTGAACTTGCCAGTTTATTGTCATTGGAATAAAAATTAAGTGTGTGAGATTGCAAACTAATATATCCACTGAAGGGTTGCTATAGTTGCTATATTAACGATATTCCCCATGGCTATGCTAGCACAGCAGAAGAGAAGATGGTGGTATTGTCTTCAGTGCCGGTGGTACTTTAAGAAACTTTGAACCAATTTACTTCAAAACAAAACAAAAAAGCCAATCTCAGAATCTCTGAATTTTAAAATGTTAGAATACCATGAATCGTTTTTGTCCATGTAGGACTAAGAAGGAATAATGCAAGTCACATACACATTTGTATAAAAACTTGCAACACATTCAAATGGTGGCTTTCTCCTCACATTTCATTGTTCTGTCTTTCTTTGTTCAAGTTGAAACTCAGCTCCTCTACCACAAATTGGTGGGAAGATGACTGTTTTCAGTGGGGTTTTCTTGTTTTCAGAAGCTTTTTTTCTAGCTAGAGACAAAGACAATGGGACTTGTTTTTGATGAAGTTTGCCATCCATGTTGTGCTCCTAGGAAACTCGAATTAGGTTCAGATAAATTCTCAAGGTTTTGTCCTAAATCAAACCTCTTTCAGTCCTGGTATAACAAACTTCACTGAAGGTCTAATTGTAAAGTGTTAGCACTGGTAGTGAACAAATTGGATACTATTTTTTGTAGGTAATCTGATATATTTAGATACGGTCATTTAGCACTAAGCAGCAATGGGGACTTGTGTTGGTCTACGCGTGTGTTGATCTTATCTACAACCATGTCCACTTAATAGTAGTTACTGCAGGAAAATGCATTGTAAGGTGTATTTGTAGATGGTACGAATTGATTCTGTCAACCTTACTTAAATTAAAGTGACACATTCACTTAAAGGAAAGTGGTGCAGAGCTGCAGATGGCTAAGGCAGGTTCAAAAATGACTTAGCTGTGTAACTCTTAATTTCACTAACTGAGATGACTTGTTGCAATCTCAGTAGTGTGAGAAACTCTGGAAAGGCCACTAAGCTATGTAGTACTACAGAGGAAAGATGGATGAGCTAGATAGATTTATTGCTGCTTCACAGGTAATGGGTCGTTAAGTGTTCTTAAGGTCATCATGTTGCCGTTTAGTTCTAAAGCATCTTTTGTTATGTGGCAACTACATTTCTCCTGTTAAATCACCTGCAGAGCATTTGCTTCCTCTTTACTGTGACATGTAAATAGTAACAAAATAGCAAAACTGAATGAAACACTCTTCACCCGGATGTTAGTTGTCATCTAACATACTAGTGGTAGAATTAGTAATGAAACATTGATTAGTGCATTTATATGTCATACATGCCTTTGCATGTATGACTCTGTGAATCTGTTTTTCTTCTGTCAGGATTAAATGAGAGAAAGAAACTCTGAGTGGAGAGAAGTTCTGACTGACAGTAGGTAGAAGGAATGTCTTCTAGAAGCTTCTATAAGAAAAGACTAAAGTCTTGGATGTTACATTAAAAGATATGACATGTCTTTGTGAAGTTCAACAAAGCGAAGTACAAGGTCCTGTACCTGGGTCAGGGCAGTCCCAGGCACAGCTACAGGTTGGGCAGAGGAGAGATTCAGAGCAGCCCTGCGGGGAAGGACTTTGGGGGTGCTGGTTGATGAGAAACTTAACATGAGCTGGCAGTGTGCACTCACAGCCCAGAAAGCCAACTGTATCCTGGGCTGCATCAAAAGAAGTGTGGCCAGCAGGTCAAAGGAGGTGATCCTGCCCCTTTACTCTGCTCTCGTGAGACCTTACTTGGAGTATTGTGTGCAGTTCTGGTGTCCTCAAAATAAGAAGGACATGGAGCTACTGGAGCAAGTCCAGAGGAGGGCCACGAGGATGATCAGGGGGCTGGAGCACCTCCCGTATGAAGACAGGCTGAGGAAGTTGGGGCCGTTCAGCCTGGAGAAGAGAAGGCTGCATGGAGACCTCATAGCAGCCTTCCAGTATCTGAAGGGGACCTACAAGGATGCTGGAGAGTGACTCTTCCTTAGGGACTGTAGTGGTAGGACAAGGGGTAATGGCTTCAAACTTAAACAGGGGAAGTTTAGATTAGATATAAAGAAGAAGTTCTTTACAGTGAGGGTGGTGAGTGAGGCACTGGAACAGGTTGCCCGAAGAAGTGGTAAATGCCCATGGCAGGGGGATTAGAACTAGATGATCTTAAGGTCCTTTCCAACCCTAAGCATTGTATGATTCCATGATTCTATGTGAATGAAAATGTATTCTGGTTGTGCTTTAATTTCTATGGCCTTCTTGCTGAATAGAAATAAATCTTGGTTTTAAGGATTTTGAGTCAATATTGATTATATATTGATCAGCTGTCTTTGGAACTGCTTGAAAATGTCAACAGCTGCATGTGTACAAACCTGGCTATTTAGGGAACTTCCATATCAAACTGTTCAGGTGTTCTGGGGTCTTGGTGTGTGTGTGGCATTTGTTTGATTTTCTCATTTATTTTTTTCTTGGATTTTTTTTCTTTGTTTTGTTTTGGGTTTTTTTTTGGGGGGGGGTTGGTGTGTTGTTGGAGGTGGTGGGGGTGTGCTGGTAGGGGTGTTTTGTTGCGTTTGGTTTTTTACGATTTGTTTTTTGTCATTCTGCTTCAGAGAAAGTGTTCAAGTAGCTGTAGAATCTGGGTTTGGGGTTTTTATGGGTAAATATTTTTTCCTCACTGGTCTTTTACCTATTCTTTGACTGCAACACTTCCAAAACTGCTCCACCTTTGCTTTGAACCACTGTGAACTACCACCTTGTCTTCTGTATTGATTATCCTCATCAATCCAAACTGTACACAAGATCGATCCTTGCATGCAAAGATGTATGGTGAAAAGAAGTCTTATAATGCCTCATTATTTGTATTGGGGCTTGCAATATTTAATCTTTGTCAAACCTGAAACCTTAATACATATCTTTGTCTTGCACAACTGTATAACCAACTTTGTTTGTTCTATAAGCAGCTGAGTAGGGAGTATGCTCCAGGGGTGATTTGGGACTTTATCTGATAAATAAAATATCCAGAAAAGAGAAGAATCTGTGGAGGGGGATAGTGAGGCAGAGGAGGAAGATGTAAAAGAACAGAATGTCTGTTCTGTGTCAAGCCTAGAAAGAGAGAAATTTTGTACCTCCAGTAATACTAGAGTACACAAGGTGTGAAATAGTGTTACTTCTTTCATACTGACATGGAGATGGAAGGATTCCCTACAGAACCACCAGCCCAATCTCTGTTGTGCACTGGCTGCTAGCTAAAGTGAATGGGTGAAGAGAAAGGAAAAGACTGCTTTATTCCTTCAGATAGGGCTGCCATATAGCTGTTCAGATAACTGCAGGTTCTGAAACCTTCTTGGAAGGAGAAATGCCTTTAAGATCCAGAAATCTCAGCTCACATTGACATAAAATTTGGGAAGATTATGTTTTAAGTCACTGAATAAAACTAGGAATGTAATAAAAAGGCAGACATGACATTTTCAGTCCAGATGTGTTTTCGGTAAAGCTTTGTTTTTCTTGTAGTAGAATAAATCCTAAAATATTTTTCCCCCAGCTGTTGCTAATCAACAGAGAGGCTTCTGGCTATCAGGCAGCTAATCTTGCAGACTTCTTAACAGAGAACTGCTCAAGTCATGATCTTCTTTAGAAGCAAAATCTACTGTTTGTTTCATTTAAGTTGTCCTAGTAAGACCAAGGAATGTGGTGGTCTGAGAGACATCTGTCTTGATAAGATGAGTAGTTATTCTTTTCTTGAGTTGTAGTACCCTGCAGCTGCTTGGAAACTTGCTGTAGAGGCTTCAAAAGAAACCACATAACTGAAGGCAGATTGCCTGCTGAATTAAATTTTAGATTTATTTGGAATGCAAGTTTCTTACTGAGCATTATGAAGATAAAAATGCTAAGCTTTCTCTTCCTCATCCTCTGTCTGGGTGGAAAAATTTGACTGTTATTTATGAAAAAAAAATAATTCTTTCAATACATAACTTACATAAACCACTTAATTATTGTACCTATTCTGTTTTACTTCATTGTATCACACCTGCTTTTTCCAGTTCATTTTGTACTTAAATGGCACTGCTGTTTAATTCATTTGTATAACAGTCCTGCACCATGGGAAGTGGAGGGAGGGAAAACTACCTATATTTATGCATAGAGGCACTTGTACTCTATAAAAAGGAGGGGGAAAGTAAATCTATCCTGCAATGAAAAGTAACGGTGGCTTCAATATTTCTTTGTTAACACCAAAAATTTAAGGTAATGTTACTTGTCGGGGGGTTTTTTGTGTGGTTGTTTTTTATTTGCTTGGGTTTTTTTGGGGTATGTGGATTTTTTTTTTTTTTTTTTTCCCCTCTATGCATCTAGCTATTCTCTATAGCAGAGATATGTAGCTATGGCATGGTATTTTATACATTGTCTTGCATCACACAGTATCAAATAGAATCAGAGTATTTTTGGCTTTCCTGGTAAAATACAGATATTCAGGAGTAATTTAAAAGTGTAACAAGGAACTAGGTTTTTTTCCTAAAACTTCTGGACTATTATTACTTAGATAAACGTCCTATGGAGATGGATTTGTGAAGAAGACTATATTCAGTAGCAATTGCTGGAATAATATCAAGGCTTATCTCGTGCTTCACTATAACATCAAAAGACGTAATAATTAGATTGGTAGGAAATTACTGGAGAATTGTTTTACTTCTTAGTAGCTTGTATAAAGTGTTTTCTGTCAACTTGTAGAGTGGCATCAGAATTAGCATATGCTGTTGATGGCTGTGCTGACATGAGCCCCAGTGAGGTAAATATCTGTGCTGTATACAACTTACATACTATCATAACTTTTTAATAGTAAATGCTTATACTCTTTAAATGGTTCCATTAGCAAGACTCCCAAAACAGGTTGATATAGAGGTATTAAAAAACCCATCCAAACAATTCCCTTCGCTTCCTCCCCCAGTGTTTTCATAAGTATTTTGAACTTTCACGAAGCCAAAGTCTGTTGGTGGGGGGAAGGACAGAGTATTTTTTAAACTAGACAAAAGGCTTTTGTTTTGGAGAATCTTCAAGTGCTCTATCTGGAAAATAACTTTTGCATCTCTTTTTTGTTTTGTTGCTTTACTAGTGAAAGTATTTTCTGCTCATAATAGTGGGACTGAGTCCCTCTTGGGGACTGTTTTTCCTTTTCACTTTATCGGAATGTGATTAATGTAGACAAATGTGAAAGGCTGGCTATGATTCTAAGTCATATCTTTTACAATGGGAGCCTGAAACTATGAGCAACTCTTTTTAAGTATTTATTGAGGATACCACCAAAGATAACTGTTTTCAGTGGAAAATTTATTTGAAGAGAAACTTCGTCTCAGTTGCAATATTACCATGAAAAGTAAAGCTTTATTCAGTGCACTGCTTCAAGCAAATTTTTAAGGCTATTAGTCTAACAAACACATTTATTTCCTGTCTCCCAATGTGGATTTAATTGTTGTATCAGTTTGATTTTTCTGCCTGCAGAATTGATTTTAGGGTTTGATGTTTTTTGCTATTGGAATGTGACAATATTGATGACAAGTAGAGGATATTCCGTGGAAAATCTTGTGATGTTTTGAGAAATAGTCATGCTGGCAATAAAGACAGAATTTTATTGTTAATGACTTTATAATTGCTCTAGTGATGATTTCTGAAGTAATCAGTAAATTGATTCATAAGTCCTTTGTGAAAATAGGAACTTTTATTAGCCAAAGGAATAAAAACCCCTTTTTATCCTCTAAAAGGAAAAAAAAATTAACATAATGAGAACTCATTCCAAATATAAAGAATTTGTTTGTACTTTTCTAACTTTAAAAAAATCAAAGGCAGAAAAAACCTGTAACAACTTAAAATATGAAAAGACATGTGCCTTTTCCCTGAAAAACCTAGTTATGCCTGACCTTGCTATTTACAAGACTGAAAAATCTGTTAGTCTCACTACATACCTACTGACTTGTTAGCTGTGGGTTTTGATTTGTAGGTCAGATCAGAGTGTTGAAAATAAGCATTTTTCAAGGACATATACTGAAATAAATTACTTAACAGCTATCTCACATTTATAAAACTGAAAGTTAAAGCTGCTTTGAAGAAAGTGCTCTCTAAAACAATATAGTTCCTGAATTAGCAGACTTGTGTGCTGTATTTCTGATACATAAGAAAAACAGGTACTTTCTGTAATTTAGCTTTTTTATTACTTTGTGGTTTAGAATCTATTAAATGTTGGTGATGGTGAGATTCTGGTATTGGTGGAACACTAATAATAAACTGGAAATAAAAGTAGGGAGTTTATTTTTATCTGCACAGTTGCAGTTAATTATTAGATTTTCTTGACTGAAGAGACTAGAAATTAACATATATGAAGGCAAATAAAAGTGGTAACATTTTTTACATAAATGGCTGCCTAAGATGGAGAATAGTCTCAAACTCTTCTGACAGTTTTCACTTTAGAGTATAATCAGAGATTATACAGAATTGAAGAATGTTAATCATAAAATCAGCAAACAAAAGCAGTTAAAAACATTATGTAATTAATTTAAAAATATATGAAAATTGCTATGGTATTAAAGAGTTTGCAAGGAGCTAGAGTTCTCATTGTGCTCTAGCACATTCTGTATGTAGGAGAGAAAGTCCTGGCATAATTTGTGTGCTAATCAATAAGAAAACATGGAAGGTCAGATGTAGGTGAACCAGACAAGCTAGAGGGAAGAAAACAGACAAGAAGGGGAAATTGTATGAGCTGCTTTTAAAGAAGGCAACTGAAGAACAGTGTAGGCAAAGAATTTCTTTAAAAATATGAAGAAAACTCATAACAGAAGCAAGAACTGAAGTTCTGCGCAAAACGTATGCCTTCAGCTACATGTATTTTTCCCAAAAATGTTTAATTCTAATGTACTACTGTTTTTTTGTTTGTTTACATTAAAATCTCTTCCTTATAACTAAGTAAATTGGGTCAGCTCAAATGAGGGTAAGACTATTTCTATTTGTCCCTGTGCAGTACATACATACATACGTACAGTGTTTGCAAGTTTGATTATATTTTACAAATAATAATTAAAACAAATATTTCAGTCACTTGTCTATATGCACCAAGAAACTTATATGAGAAGCTTATTAGGAGTCTCTTCAAAGTAAAAGGATTTTTCAAAACAAACTGCAACAATAAAAATTTTCCCCTAGTAATTGGCTTAAGAACTAATAGGATAGAGGAGCTTCTTTTCTGAAATGGTATTGTGCATTCTATATGGGGCAGCTACAAGATTTAGGAAGGTATCTTTTCAGTAGAATTGAATTTCTTCCTTAACATGAATTATGACTTTTATGTATTGAATATTGCCAAAATGAGAGTTCTCTCTACACCAGGCCAGGGAAGATGCTCTTAGCAAAACTAGCCAGAATTTTTTAAAGGATTTTCATGTTGCAAGCTCATTTTCCTTTTCTTGCACTTCTGGAAATGCTTTTCTCTTCACACATAGTTAAGAAGCAAGATTGACTAGGCTCTTAAGTTAGAAACACTTCAGTACACAGTCCCCCATGACATCTTTCCCTCTAAAACCGAGGGACATGGATTTGATAGGTGGACTATTAGGTGGATGAGGAACTGGTTGGATGGTCATTGAGCAATCTGATATAGTTGAAGATGCTCCTGCTTACTGCAGGGGGATTGGAACTAGGTGACCTAGCCTTGTTGACCTATAATAATCAGAAAACAAGACTTCTTTTTATTTCTTTCTTTGCTTTTTGTTTTCGTTTCTTAGAATTGCAGAAGCTGTATCCTTAGTACATGAAAGGATAGATTCTAAATAGATTCTAAACACAAAAAGGCATCAGGTAATATGAAATAACCTTGTGGGGGTTTTATTAGATTAATGTAGATAAACCCTGCCATTGACATACTAATCTGTATAAAGTCTCACTTACAAAAGTCTAGATGTGCAAGCCTAGTCAAATCTTATAGGGAGGAAGTATTGTTCAGTTTTATTCTTCCATGTTTAATTCTTCATTGCTGTGCAACCATAAATTATTTATGGTGCTTTATTGTTGGGTTTTCTGTTTGATTTTGGTTTTGGTTTGGGTTTTTGTGTTTTGTTTTTTTTTTTCACTTCTCCCACAGAAAAGCAGAACAGAAATACCGAAACAATTCTCACTTTAAACAGCAAACTCATAATGTTTTATACTGAAAATTATTACAATATTATTATAAAATTACATCTATATGGGAATACACAGACAACATCTTAGTAATTTTGCTCTGTCAAATTTACTACCATTTTTTCAAGTAATTGCAGCCTAAGTTTCAGTACTTCTTTGGTGGTTCATGCCCCCTTTTATGAAAAAGGAACAGATGCAGTAAAGTTTTCAGCTATTAGGAAATTTTGTGGAATGTCACTTTACTTTAAAAGACAATCTTTAAGACGAAAAATTGAAATAGGAAATATCATTTTGCAAGTAAGTCAAACTGACCTCTTGGTTAATTTGTGAGCATTGAAATGTCTAATAACATCTAAAAATCGGTGTCGCATTCATAGGACTCCTAGGCTCATCTATCAGGTTATGTAAGTTTTGTGCCAGTCTGTTATCTAAATAACTACAAGATCACTTTCAGTTTTCCAAGTATTTTTTCAAGTTCTGTTCCCAGGGAAGTACAACCAATTGAAAACAAATGTAGGTGAATAAATTAATAAAATGTCTTAAAAATTGTTTGAGAAGATATTTTCCACTATTGGGAGATTTTATTGGAAGTGTGCTGACACGGGATATTAAAGATGCAGTTTACAGATGTGTTGCATCTCCAAAATGTTATACCTAAAATATTTTTTTAGAATGTCATCAGCATACTATCAATCAGTTGATGGTTTAGTTGAGCAAGGTACAGAATCCAAAAATCCACCATGGGCTAATAGATAAGCAATAATATTTTTAACATGATATTCTACTTGAGGATTATGGTCTTTTTGTATGTTCATGCTTGTAAGCTTTGGAAATAACTTCAACATAAAAAGTCAAGGGAAGAGACAGAGAGCCTGTAAAACTTTTGGGAGTATGTGTACTATAGAAAGGAGATAACAAGATGTGACCCTTGATGATTTTGTGTTTGTAAAAACAAAAAAAAAAAACCAAAACCATGCAATTGTAGAGAATCTGGTTTAGAAAGATAAAACAACAAAATAATTGAGCAACAGTGCTTCTCTGAGGAATAGGTATTTTGGGAGGGAAAAGTGAGGCTTGTTCAGAAGAAGAGAAGTCTTTGTTAGAGAAGAAATCTTTGTTAGCTGGGGTGGGCTGAAACCTAACTTGTAGGGGAGTACGTCTGAAGTGAGATTGGTAGAAACAAATTTTGTGTGTGTGATATGATTGTTTCAATAGGAATAGTGTTATTGAATAATGCAAGAATCTGAAAGAGCTGAATTTGGGAAGAATTAAAGTACTTCATGGGTGAGAATAAGATCAAATATGAAAGCGTGAAAGAAATCAGTAGCTGCCAGTGGTACAGTAATCAAGTAATTTGGGAAATTATTACATTGGATTTGATCAATAATATCTAAAGCTGATGAAATAATGATGCCGACAAACAATATGTAAAACTTTTAAAGTAGAAAATTATTAATGAAGCAAATAAGTTCATAAACAGATAATGTAATTAATTTCAGGTAATTAAAAATGCTAACAGTTATGGAGTCAGATATGCAGAGAAATAGTTATATATATCTTCCATTATAGCATTAATTTTAAAATGCCAAATAGTAAGTATTCACCAAATTAATCAAATTGACCATTAATCAAATCATAAAAATCATGCCATAAGTGGTATCCAGTGAAAACCTGACTGTAATTGTGACCTGCAAATTTTTGGTGCAGAGCAGACGGTTGAGGCTGACAGAGAGAATGACTGTACCCTTTAAGCAGCTGACAAGCCTCAGAAGTGTAATTCGCCACTTCAAACAAGAAAAGATGGTAGATGATATTCGCTAAAGCTAGAGTGAGTTTTAAATCTTCTCCTTAGTAAAAAGTATCTGTGCACTCTGTTAAATGTTTTCTTCATCTTACAATTTATATTGCCAGCCTTTTGTTTTATGGCTTTTGTTACTGCTTTTCAGGAAAGAAATAAAGAGGAAATAATATTAATATGCTTGCTTTGGAAGAAAGAAAGCCTTTATAAGAATACAACCTGCTTTACTAAACACAGAAGAGGAAGGAAAGGATTACTTTAATATTATGCTGACTAACCACCACAGTGTAACCTTTCAAAAGCATCACTAAGTGAAGTTCCTCAAATTATATGCTTTTTTTAGTAGAAAAATCATACACTTGTGGGCAGTTATTGATAAGTATTCTGTCTGATATTTCTAAACCTAAACTGTCAGATCAAATTCTATGCTTTGAAAATACACTGAAGTTGCTAAATAAACTCCAAACCCAGTCAGCAGGGAGATTTACACCAGGCCTGAAACAATCCATTCCTGTCCATGAACTTCATCTGATATCTCTTAGGGAAATCACAACAGGAACTAATCAACAGCTTCCTGAGTTGAATTCAAGTACAGACCAAATTAAATTTTCTATATATTAAAAAGGATTATCGCAGCTTAGTGGGAAGAACCCAGCTTCCTGGTTTCATTTTTTATGGTTCCATTAAAAGGATCTATTTGCTTTTTTTAAAAAGTGCTTGCTCCTATGAAAACTCCACCATATGGATGGTGTTATGTTGTACATATTGTGTGGTCTCTATCCCATTTTGTATTTCTTTGCATCTTCTTAATTCTCTGTACACGTGATCTTGTCTTACTTTCTGATATTCCAATCTAAAATATATTAAAAATGGTACAGTTATGAAAATAAAACCAAGATTCTTTCTAACTCAATCTTATAGTCAATAATGCAAGGCTACCTGTACTTACCTAATTTTTAGGCAAATAAAGCTGCATGGGGACATGCAGGAAATCTAGAGAGAGATCCCGCAGATCAGCTATAAAATATAGATTAATGTTCTAAATAAAAGACTTTCCAGCTTTAGATCAGGCTCTCCAGTGACACTGAGTGTCCTGCTATTTTCAATATTTTTCCTATGAGTTCATCTAAGCAGGGAATTCAAAATACCATAGAGTGTAAACCAAGTGGTTCTCAAAGTAGTAATCAGTGACTAGTTCCCAAAACTTGTGGAAGTCAGTTGATTAATTTTTTTTTATTCATGATGCTGTTTAATGCACTTCAATTGACTATAGCCACTCACACCATAGTTTTGCAGATTTATTAAATATTGAACGTTTAGGTACTCACTGCAATGCTTAAGAACAGGTTGGGAATCTGGAGACTAAACTAGTCGTATAATTGTGGATGCACTAAAGTTGAGATTCTTTCCAGATACCGTTACTCTAATGATGATATGGTACTTCCAGCCAGCATGGGTAGAAATGTTATTGTCTCGCTTTAATTATTTTCTCCCTGTTTACATGTATTAAATTTCAAAAGCATATTATTCTCCACTGTTGGACACTGCAACTCTGTAGTTGTCTCCTATTCCAGAATTGCCTGTATTAAAACAGCTGTGAAATGATCAGTGTATAGACTGAGCATTTCAATTTGTTTGAAGAATTAAAACTTTGAGGAGTTGGATCTGTCTTCCTCTCATCTTGGTTTTGTAAAACTTCTGATGTGATGGGGTAAATTATTTGAACTGATTCATTTTCCTTGATGGCACAATGTAGGCAGCATTGCCTCCCTGTAGCATGGGTAGATTAATGGATTCTTCATAAAGCCATTTCAAACAGTGAAAGTCAATAAGGGGCAAAATACAGTGGTTGCTGCTGTGCTTGGAAGCTTCAGGACATTAAGCTGCTACCAGCTTTGCTTGGTAATGCTACCAAGCAAATTTTATTAAATAGTCTAGATTTTAGTTGTTTCTGTAATTAAAAATGCTTATACTTTTTCTGTAATATAAAAGATTATAATTTATCTTCCTAGACAGGAGAATGGATAATGGCAATTGAGACTCAGTTTTGGAGAATGAGAAGATGCCAACTTGAAACCCCAGGATTTTATGGAAGAACTTGAAACCCCAGGATTTTATGGAAGTACTTGAAACTATTCTCTTGATCCTCAGTGGTGGTTTCTACAGTGAAGGAGTTTATAACGCTTGTATAAACTTTTCCTGGAGATATTCAACAGAACCTGCACAAATGCCACAGATTCTGTTATATGCTGTTTCCCTCTGTCTCTAGAATAAGAACTAGGCATAGTCTGGAAGCAGTCTGCAAGGTCTAGTTTTTGCTTTTAAGATACTGAGCAGGGCATATTTTAATGACAGACATGAAACAGTGGCAAATTTGGGAATGGATACAAAGGCCGTTGGTCTGACCATTTAAAACTCTCGATGTATTTGAGATCAACTTCCTGCATCTGCGGGATGAGGCCATGGAAAAGAAAAACTCTCTCATTCCAGGTTTCTAGTTTCTTCAATCCAACCTGAATCAAGAAGCAGATGTAATCTCAAAAAAAAAAAAAAAAAAAAAAAAAAAATCTTCAAATCTTCTTCACTGATGTTGTGAAGAATTGCTAAGTGTACTATGTGCAGAGAATTTTATTTGATGAATCATTCAAAGTTCTGAAATGATGTTATTTGAAATGAGCTAGACAGGCTCTGGAGAAAAACAGGTGGTTTGTTACTGCCACTCAATTTTTGTGTAATCAAAACATGGTACTCAGTCTTAGAAGCTTTACATAATCAGAATATTTCTTACAAAACCTCCTTTACCCATCTCTCATCAAGCAGGCATGTCATCCTTAGGCTAATATCTAGACAAAAAAGTAGCTATCTTAAATCAAGATAGGCACCAAAGACTGAAGGGAAAGTGTGGTTTCTAGTCTAGTGGTCCTCAGAAATTGCCGCCATTTTCATTTCTGTAGTATTAAAGGAAGTCAAAGTAAACTACCATTTAAGAATTATTCATTTTACTGTACAAGGAGAAATGAGGTCTCTCAGGTAATGCAGTAGAGAAGGGAGCCCTGACAAATGTTTTAGTAAATCATACATCCTGTGGAGCTTCCTCTAAAATACTTTAACTTTGATTTTACAAAAACAGTTCAACATAAGTGGCATACTGCTGTGGTGTTGAAATTGAAAGGATTTTGAGCTTAGTCAAATCAATTTAAAAGTTACCATATTTCAGTGGACTAAATCTAGTCTTAAAATGAGAAACCTATATCAACGTTAGTTGGTGTATAGACTAGGAAAAGCGTATCACACATCTAATAATAACAAAAAACATTACTTGTTTTCCCTAGAATGTGTGATGGGATGTTTATGCCAGTAGCAGTTTAAAAACCAAAACAACAACAAAAGAAACCCAATAAAAAAGAAATCAAACCCAAAAGCTTCTTGACTCCAGGCATGGTAATTCGTGCTAACAGCCTCGAATGGTAGATCCTTTCCTTACCTTTTTGTGGAGAGCTTTTATTTAATTACAGGGCCTAAGAGCAATCTACCACTGATTATATAGAGAGGAGTCCCAGAGCAGAATGGCAAACTGGATATGCAGAAGGACCAAACTACTTGTGCCTGGTACCAGACACTGTACTTGGATGGAATAATTTGGTCTATGCTGTCTCTTCAAAACTTTCTTCAAAGGTTGTTCTTTCTTTTATTTGAGCGGAATTAAATTCCTGTAAGATGTACTTTTGTCTTTGTGATTCAGAATAGGATTTGCTGGGAAGAGAAACAAATAGTAGATCAGATTTTTCTGCCATAATGAGTTAAAATGTACAGAAAGTCTTGGAATATAACTTTTTGTATTGTAAAGAGTATGAGCAAAGCCAGAATCTCTTGAAGGCTTTATGTATTTCCTTTCCCTTCTTCTAGACCCATTTCATAGGAAGCCCTGTCAGAAATAGTGTTTCTAATCTCTGCTGACTTGTCTTTTCCTGCACAAGCCTCTACCTCACGCTGTTCTTAGAGCTTTCAGAGTTCTGCCCTTTGAAACTCAGAAGTCTGTCTGTTAGGAAAAAAACCTCCATATTTTTCTTGTCATACTCAATATGTTTTCCAAAGTTACTTGCTATTTCTAGTACTGGCTAGGATAAATAATTTAAATCTCTGTTTACTTTCATACATCATTCCCATTTTACTTGCTAATGATGACTCATCCATCCCATGGCCACCTGCTATTCATTCTAGCCTAGCACCTACTCTTTCAATGTTTGTTATCTGAGTTCAAGTTGTGACTGTCTCTTGGACCTCGTTTCAAAATGAAATGTGGAAATACCAAACTTACAGTCTCTTGGTATAAAAAAAAAAAAAAAAAAAAGAGAGAGAGAAAAAGAAAAGTGATGGAATAACTCCAGTCTGCTAAAATTGCAGGCAGGAACCTGTTTTGGCAAGCAGAGAACATAAAAATATATTTAGAAAAGTTCTTTGTTTAGCAGCCTGTATATTTTAATTACCAGTTTATTTTTGTGCCAATATAGGCTTCGTATTAACTATTTCTTCTTTCTTGCTAATACTACTACAGCAATCTACCTATAGCCAGTCTTCTGAGCCTTCTTTATGCAATACTGAATAAGCAAAGTCTTTTTGCGTATATATTGTAGACTCTGATATCCTGATCTGATTTGTTGACTTTAATGCTGAGGATGTGCATACCTGGAAGATTTAAACTGATATGCTCTGAAAGATCCATAATGCCAGCTTGGAACTGAAACCACCTGTCACATTAGGACTTGGGCTGAATGTGAAATAGCCAGAAAAAACCTACAGGTCTGAAATTTTAAGGAAAGGGAAGGAAAAGATAGGTCCCTTTGGAACAAGATAGTGACAGGAGCACAGATCAGCCCTGAATTTCAACTGGAGGGAGACCTAGAAGGGCAATGAAAGTTGTTCAGTATCTGGTAGAGGATTAAACCATTTGACATAACATGGTGTGGCCGACAACTGCACAAGTATCAATATCTGGAATTGTTTTCAGTGTACAAACAAAATGTGTGCTAAAGAGTGGAATCACTGTCTTGTCTGTTCTTGTATGGGTGGTGTGACTGGCACTGGTGGCAGCCAAACCAGTGTGGCAAGCAGGCCAAGTATAGCAAAACAGATTTGAGAAGTGAAGGGCTCTATTGAGAAGACTTTCACTCTAATGATGTCTTAGTGTTATAGACTTCTTTTAAATAGGTTGTAACATGGTGATAGTTGTTAATTTTTTTCATGTTTTACTGTGCTGATAAGGCATTAGAGTAAGATGGAATTAATATTGCCTTTTATGCTGGAGTTACTATTTACACAACAATCTACATTCCACTGACTTTATTAAATTATACAGTTTTACTTTCAATCTTATATTGTCCTACTAGTCTTCTAATTATTATAGTAAATATACCATCAAAACAAATTAAACATCTGAGAAACTGTGGGAAAACTCATATACCTTCGCCTTTTAAGAAGTCTGTAAATCCTCTTAATGATCCACAGTGATTCAGGCATTGTTGATGCAAAAAGCATTCAATAACAGCAGGAACCAGTCATTTTAATTGAAAATAATTCCAGACTTCATAAAATCATAGAATAGTCCCATAGAATCTACCACGCTCCTGAGGAGGCTGTTCCAGTGAATGACTGTTCTTACTGTAGAGATTTCCTTGTTGAGATAAAACCTCTCAAAGTGCAACTTCTGCGTGTAATCTCTTGTCTTTGCCATGTGGCTCCTTGTGAAAAGAACCTCTGTTCTCTTTGTAGTTGCCCTTTAAGTACTGGAATACTGTGATAAGGCCTTCTCTAGGGAGAGAGAACCTACCTCCTTCAGTCTTTCCTCATAGGACAGGTACTCTAGCTCACTGATCATCTTGGTGGCCTTCCTTTAGACCTTCTCCTGGTGGCCTTCCTTTAGACCTTCTCCAGTCTGTCCACATCTTTCTTGAAATGTGAGGACCAGAAATGGACACAGTACTCTGCAGCCTGAAAAACAGAGTGGGATTATCACATCTCTGCCTGCTAGTAGTGCTCCTGTGGATGCAGTCCAGGATCAGACTTGCCTTTGTTGCTGCAGCAGCACAGCTACTCCCCAGCCACACAGAGCCCAGCCTGTAGTGGGGGTTTTGGTTATTGTGGTCCAGGTGCAGGACTTGATATTTGCCCTCTTCCAGTCATCAGGAACATCCCCTCGTCTCCACAACTTTTCAAATATTGTATAGATTGTCTTTGCAACAATGTCAGCTGCTGCTTCTCCTAATGCCCTGGGTGGATCTCCTTTCGGCCCATAAATTTATGTGAGATGAGACCTTGCGAGAAGCCACAGACCAGCTTTTCTTCCACTACTTACAGGCTGACATGTGCACTGTTGTAGCTACTTGATCTTATGATCTGGTGTCCAGCTGTACCGGTAAATACAGAGGCAAAGAAATTATTGATAACATCTGCCTTGTCAGCATTACTGCGTGTTTAGTTTGCCTGCCCTGTTTAGTAATGGACCTATGCCTTCCCTGTGCTTCTGCTTACTACTCATGTATCAGAATAATTTTTTTTTTTCCTTGAACTTGATATCTTTGGCCAATTTTAGTTCAGGTTTGTTAGCCACTTTTGAGAGCTACTGTTTACTTTTGTTTGTGGATTAAATAATGGATAGTTATGGCATTCTTAGATAACCCCTGGCTTTTAATATGCAGCTAAGCTATTAAATTATTCTGCAAATTCATTAAACACCAACTTGAATCCTTTTATACTGAATTGAAACAAAAATTAAAATTGCTTGAAATATTTTCTGAAAACTGACTGAAGTTCTGACATTAAAAAATATTTCAGCAAAAGAAACTTAATTTCAGAAGTATATGGTCATTATGGAAAACAAAGTAAAGTTTACTCTTTTGCAAAGTTAGCAATTTTCTCTGTTCCTTGGTCTGGGCTTATGACTATGTAGATCTTATGAAAGGACCAAGAAATTCAGTTTAAAAGTTTGGACTCATCAAGAAAGAACTGAGGATTGCAGAATATGATCTGTTTTGCCAGTTTGAAAAAGTATTTTTTTTTTTTTGTGTACGTTCACTACAACTGTCAGAACATTTTTGTATAGCAGACAATCATTTTTAAGGAAACGAGAATCCACTTTCTACCATTAGATCAAATCAGAATTAAAGGGTTTTAAGGTCCAAGTATTTTCAGAGTTACCCTCTTAAAATGGAGGAACCTCCTTTTAAAGCTCTACCATAGCTTTTCAAGGATCTTTTATGTTAGGAACTGTTTTGAACTTAGTCCTTCACCAGCTGGTAATGTGCATTTTGTACGGGGAGGCTTTTCATATGTGTAGCAAACACCTTGAATATAAATATGGGGTTTCTATTTTAGTTGAAACACACAGTAATATGGAACAATTAAAAGTGCAAAAATTGCTATGTAATTTTTCATGTAGTTATGTAAATTCTGCAGCTTAGGGTTCTGTCTTGTTTTGTTGTTTCTTTTTTGGTGCACAGACTAGAGCTTCTTGGCTTATTTGGCATGATAACCTTTCAATGAAAAGGCAAAGGTAGCTCTGGCCTGCATGAAAGGGCATACAGCAATTATGTTCCTGATGCTTAATAGGAAATAAAGCATTTTGAAAAGAATGTGAAATAATGGTTTGCTGAAGCAGGTACAGTTAAGTAGTCAGTCATATTTTTAAATAACTAATCACAGAAGGCAAGGTAGAGTACATATTTGGTGGTGGGGTTGGTATGTGCACTGACAAAGTTGTTTTGTGTTGCAAAAGAAGCGCAGAAAGTGGAGGGCTGAATGGAAAGTGGCACATAAACTAGTTCAGATTGCTGGACAGCTGGTAAGAGAATGGAGTTGTCATCCAGTACCTCACCTTTATTGTCTACAGAAAGTATATTAAAGCTTTTCTTAGCAATGCCAGTGTTGGTCTGGTGACACTATTGAAGTGAGTTAATTGCTGCAATGTGAAATCTAAGATAGCAACAGCACCTTTCTGCTGTAAGGCCAGGCTTATTCTGCTCTATGATTTGTTTGCATGCATGATTTTGCTAATACCCTATAATAAGTTAGCAGGAAAAGAGTATGTCTATAAAGATCATTGCTATGACTAAAGGATGTTTCTTCTCAAGTGTAAATCTATATATAACTTTAAATATCTGTGAAGAATTGGTGATTTATTTCTCATTTAGTTTGCTTAGAGACAACTATAATGAAGATACTTGCACGTGTGCATACAAATACACTAATATTTCAAGAACTCTTATATGAGCAAAGTGAGTAGAGTTATTCTGGACAGAAATGTGTCTTCTTATTTGAAAACAATTTATAGAAGTTGAAAGTTTTGGGGATCAAATGTAACTTAGGCTAAGCAAGCCACTTAGTCTTTCCTATTACTTTAAACTTCACACCTGAAACTTATTTCTTGAATCTAACAGGGTTTCATTTCTTTCTTTTAATGAATGACTAAATTGTAAAGATTTCAAATAGAGCTTTGAAGATGAAAGTGGTAACAAGCTGAATTGTTTAATTTAGGAAAACTAAGGTCATTAGAGAGTGCTTATATGGTTCACAGTCTAGTCTCTTGCTACTAACTGTTAGACGTGTTTCTGATAAACATTACACAACTAAAATTTCTGCACTAGCAGGAAGGGTATACTTCATATTATTTACTGGTTTAAAATTATTATTAATAAATAAAGAGCAGCTACGCAGTAATCTTAAATAATTTGAGTTTTTTCTTTTTAAAAAGAAAACTTAAGTTCTTACATTGTAAATCTAGATTCATCTTTTTATTTCCTCTGTGTGTGTAAAGCTGTTTAGACAAAGCATTCAGTAGCTAATATTTAACATTTGCTTATGTAATTTTCTACACCCTGAATCACTAGTCTTGATTCAGTCAAAACTAAAAAAATGGGAGATTATTATCTTTGCATGCTGTAACTATCCATCTGCTATCCTAACTTCAACTTTCCTGCCCTACTTTTCTACCCATAAAGGGGTTGCAACCAACAGTAAAGATGAAAGACATCACTTTCATTCCACCTTGAGCAAGGATGACGTCTCAATAGGTGTTAAGCATAGTTAATGCCTCTCAGCACAGGGTAAAATCGTGCTTTCAGACCTGAGATCTTGTAAAATGAGTGAAAAAGCTGGAAGCATCTCTTTCTGCTTTTACGTTATGCAATGTGGCTTATTCTAAGAAAGATGCCACTGTACCAGAAATACTAGGATCTCAACTTAAAGCAAAGTTCTGGCTTTCATTACAGCTTGCTACTGGACACTGAGTACGTTTACATTTACACACTGTTAGCCTTTGCCCTCTCTGCCGTAATAATCTCCTGGCTTTTGACACAGTAGCATACCATATACTGTGTTAATCAAAATTAAACACTTCTTTTTTAATTGATTAATATTTTTCTAAAGATGGACTTTCATCTTTTTATTACATGTGGCTTTAGTGAAAAAAGCAAAAAGCTTTTAACATTTGTTATGACAGGATAGTAAAAAGACATCTGTAGGAAAATTTCCTTTACAACCAATGGCCCATCAAAGTAAAACATTGCTATTGCTAGTTCATTTCTCTTATTTTGTGGCTAGTCTGTTTTTTGTTTTTTTTTTTAAATGCATATTCCAGAGCTGAGATGTTTATCCTAAATGTATATACATACTCTTCTCATTTGGAAAATCACTCTGTGTGAAGGATGTCAGATTTAGTTGATAATGTTTATAATCATAGCAAATGTTTTACATTAGTAGGTTTATCAAGCGTAGATACCTTAATACATATTGAAAACATGAAATTCATCTGTTATTCACATTTAAACATTCTCGTGTACACTTACTGGAGAGATAGGAAGTCTATTTAAAAAACAACAGAACAAGTATTAATCAGGTATTACAGCTGTTTAAATCCATGTTTAGTAGTAGCTGCAATTTAATCCATGTTGTTGATAAAAGCTTTAGTGGTAGTGGTGACTTATAGGTAACAACTGATGAAAGATATAAGGATTTTTTTTTCCTGATCTGAAATACTTGTATTTTGTGAAATAAGAAACAAACGGTACAGAGAAATAATATTATCCTAACATATAATTTACTGAAATGCGGTGCTCTAGTTTAGCGTAGTATACGCTGATAGATAAAGGTAAATTGTTTTTAAGGTTCTTGCTGAAGAAATTCCTGAAGCATGTGATGTGAACCCCAGCCTGCCATGATCATGTATTTCCAGATCTGTAGTAACAAAATGGCTGAAGCCAAGGAGATCAGCATGCAGAAAATATAGGGGAGGCAGAAAAAAGCAGAAATGTGGTTTTGTTTAGGAGAGAGTCCTAGCTTAGATCTGCACCACTCAAAAGGAGTTAACTAGGTATATGGCAGAAAAGACCATATTTCTTTTTTCCAAGCTACTGTGAAAGATCAGAGGAGATTAGAAGAGAAACTGTGAGCAGCTAAAAAAATCCTGGACTTCTAAATTCCAAGGGACTGAAGCATGGCGAGTGCTGTGGTGCAAAGAAATAAAAGCAGATATTTTGATCACTTAACCAAAATATGTGTTCATTTTATGCTAGGCAAGCTAAGGAGTAGATATAGGACCCTTTGTGAAGGCCATGCTTCTAGCATGGCTTTGAAAAAGTAATCAAACTGAACAATTAAATATCCACCTAATGTCTAGAGGCATTAAATAAAGTGTTTCACTTCAGTATGTTATGACAGTATTAACTTTCATGTTGACATCAAAAAGGTAATTTTGGTCACCGAAAAGCTGCTGTTCTTAAATGAAAATTTTGCTTTGAAACCAAGAAAAACTTCATATAACAACACGTTAAAGTATTTTACAGTTTACGCAAGAGGTTGAGTCCAATTTCATATTTGCTACACTTTCTCCTAGGATAAAGATTGAATTTAATGATTTCACCAAATATATAATCTCCATATCGACTCCCTAATATGACATGACAGCACACCGGAAACATTCCTTGGAGAGAAATGCTACAGAGTATGAGAGGATTAAAAAAATAAAATGATTGACTCAAGTTGACAGACCAGCTATTTTTAAAACAGCTTTAGATAAGTTTTTAAATGCAAGTGATGTCCCTGCTGCCAAAATCTGTCCTGTGCTAGTTATTTCAGGAATATGAATTGTTTGGTTTATGTTTTTTATGAAGGCATTTAATTCTGACTTTTTCCATTTTGTTTAATGAAACTAAGATTTCAGAAAGGTATATTTCCAAATCTCTTTGGATCAATATCTTCTAGGGGTAATCTAGACTGCTACAAAATATGTAATTTTTTGGCAGGGTTCAAATTTAAAGAGAGAGATTTTCCTATGACTGATTTTACATCATGTATCAACTTTTCTCTAATTTTAGCTTCAAAACACATTATTTTGCATCTCTTGCATCAGGACAATATCTTGCCCATATATACAATCACTATAAAGAAGTCTTTCTTAGCCAAGACAATAGCTATAATACAATTTCACAGAATACTGCAAGCCGTGGGGAAGTTTAGTATTTTAAGTTGAGGGTTGTGAGTTGGTTGGTTTGGGGTTTTCTTGTTTGGTTTGTTTTGGGTTTTTTGGCAGGGGGTGTGGTTGGTGGTAGTGGAATTTTTTGATTTGTTGCTGGGGGTTTTTTAGGTTGGTTGGTTTGCTTTTTTGTTGGGTTGTTTGGTTTTTTCCCAGAAATCCAGGAGGCTGAATTAATGGAAAAATTTCTGCTTAAAAGAAAGTTTATAGAATAAAGTCACTGTTGTAGTTGTTCAAGATGATTTCATTAAGAAATTTAGGCTAATTTGTTTTGAGAACCTATGAAGCATAAAAAGTAACTTGTTGGTGATATTACTTATGGCAGATAATTTGCCTACATTTTAATGATGGTAATTTAATCATTAATTATACCCTGCCTTAAAATAGGGGCATTATGAATCTTTGAGATTTGTCTTTTTCCCTTTGTTGCTTACAGTTTTTCTGTAGTGAAAATAGCTTAATGTGCTCCAGAAACTGCCATGTAAGACTGTTAATTTATTTTTGCATAACACGCTGTGTGATGAAGTCCTTGCTCACCAGGTTTGGGCTTTTTTGGCTCTTCTAATTGCAAAGAAGAAGGGAAAAAAAAAGGACAAAAAAAAAAAAAAAGGACGACAGATCAGTGACTAGCACTTTTAGTTGTCTTCAATGCAAATTTCTGTCATTCTGTATGTGAACTATTACTGTAAAGTGTCTGGCATAACCATGGAAGAAAAATGTGTCCAATAAAAGAAATTTAAGATGGCCTTTTTTTTGATATGTCTGCATTAGGATCTCCCTATATAATGTCCTAGGCACTTTTTTCAGCTTCTGCTTTTTAGTAAATCTTGAGTTCAGACTAGTTGGTGCCATTACAGCAGTTCCAGCACAGGTGAACTGAGTGGGAATGAGGGCTAGGAACATCTCCTTTTAGCAAACTACATGTGGCATTTTGGCTGCCTGCAGACATTAAAAGAACAAGGAATGACACTGATGGCTTTAGTAGATAGCAGGGTACATTTGTCCTGGCTTGTCCTTCTAATCGAGGACTCCACTGGGCTGCTGCTACTCTGAAGAGGCTGCTACTTCTAGTGCTCAATTCTCTTTCTCCCAAATACCCTTGCCAGCACTGTGCGTATTCCTCCCTTCACCATTTTTTAGTGAAGGAGCCACAGAGACAATGTTGTGATCTCAAGGCTTCAGAGAAGTTCCAACAGTTTGGAAATTCTGTCAGTTGTTCACCTGGCACCATTTAATAGTTCTGTGATATTTGATGCAAAGTTAAATGGAAGTCTAGTTTTTCCTCCCTTTTTGTCCATTGGACTTGCAGTTTTCAGTCACTCTGAGTAGGATCTGGCCCACTGTATAATGATTTGCAAGTTTCAAATGTACAGAGATTAAGTAATTGGTTTTGACAGTTTATGCATGCCAGGGGTCTGACCCATGCTGAAATACATGCATGTGCTTATGCATGGCTGGAAGTCAGGGTAGTTCACTGAATAAATGTGTAAATCTGAACATGACCTCAAGAAAAGCTTTTTCTTTGCTTTGCATCCTTCTGGGCTATCCCTGTATTTGTGCTGGCTTAAAGATGGAAGATGAATCTGAGTGTTTCGGAAAGATTGACTCAACTGGTTGATTGCCTGAGCAGAAATCAAGAACAAATGCTACACCAACTAGCAGAGTAATGCTATGTGTGGCTATGTAATGAAAACCCAAACTAGAGGTAGCCCCTGTAGTTGCAGCATTGCTTTTAGTTACTTGCAGTTTGCCATACCTATTCGTAGGACAGCAAAATTGCATAGCTTTAAAATATTACATGGTTTTCACTATGAAATGTGGCTAGAAGTTACTAAAAAAAAATAAAAAATCTTGGTATCAAAGTAAGGCTCGCATCTTTTTTGCTGCAGAAAACAAACAAGCTCAATGTGTAATGTTCTTACAGTTCACAGCAATGCAGACTAAGGTACCAAATTCTTACTGAGTAAATAATATAAAAAAAAAAAAAAAAAAAAAATAAAAAAATAAATAAAAATAAAATAAAAAAAATTATATATAAAGGCGGTGTATGTTCCTCCAATCATTTTGGCATAACAGACAGGACAGTAAAGTCCCATGTTCCAGTAGCATACTTTTTTGTAATTGTCCATTCTGGCTTATTTTTGGTCAATGGTTCAGAGCACTCTGAGATCTTATTTCAATGTGCCAGGATTTGTATGCCATGTATTGAAAAAGTAGGGTTGTTCTGTCCCTAAATTGCTGATTCCTAATTATTGTATTCTGCATAAATAGCAGAAGTAGAGTTGAGGTAGTGAATCATTTGGCATCCTAAACAATCCTCTGCCATTGTCCTTTATCTTTCTCTGTAATGACTCTCAGATCCCTCTTGCCTCTGACATGCACTTCTTTTTGGGCAATAAAGCCGCTAAACTTACTATATTAGGTGCTGTGGCAGGTACTGCTTTCACTTAACCTTACCTTTGTCACATACCAAATTAGCTCTTCAAAAATACTGGAATAACTAGTGTAACATCTTTTTATAGTAGAGCTGTCCATTCTGTTTCAGCCTGAAAATCTTTCTTTAGAGGTGGAATATTTCTGATGAAGTTCCTCTCTTACCTAATCCCCATGAAACTTTGCTTAAATCCTACTGAGTTCCGTTTATTACTGTAGCTCTCAACGTTTTGGGGTTTTTACTTTGATAATCTTGGATTTAAAAATGAAGTGTTGAGTGGGAGAGAAAATGCTATTTGGAGTCTAACTGGAAAAATACAATTTTTTTTATTTTTTTTAATCAGCCATTCTGAAAGATGGGTGTTTTCTAGCTTCAGTTCCTGAGGCTGAAAAACACTTAGGAGGATAATAGTAAGTCCACCTTTTTGGGGGATTTTTTTTGGTTCTTTTTTTTTTTTTTGTACCCAACATTTAATGAATTGCATGTACTCAATAGTTAGGGAGTCTGTTATGTTAACCAAAATATGGTTTTTAGGGACTCTTTTTGAAGCTCAGTCTGCAATAGAAGCTATCACAGCATTTGTGTGCCTAGAAAACACTGAATTGGCGTGCAAATATACCATTCTGCTGAAAAAGTGGGAGCTGAAGAACCCTTTGAAACAGCACTATTATTCACCAAAGGAGAGACACTCTTGCCAGTACTATCTTACCTTTCCTGTAGTGATTTCTTCTTTTCATGAAGGGAACAATTTGTTATAATTTGCTAGTTCGTTCTTTGCTGTTTAACTCCTCTAATCTTAAATGAATATAGTCATCTGCTTGGCCGACCCATCTTCCCCTCCCAGTTTGAAAATGCTATATGTAATTTATGACTCATTGAATATGCTGAATCTTGTGTTTTTAAAGCTATATTCATGGTTACTGCATTGGATACATGTCTGCATACAAATATTTCACTGCTGAATGATAAGAAGCAATCTATAATGAGTAAAATTATTTGAGATCACTTAACCAGAGGCTTCTAAATATGTAATGTGTCCAGTTTTAAATATGAAATAATAAGCTCTGGGGGAAAGGTAAGATACTGTTCATAGAAAACTATTGCTATTACGATTTTTGGAAGCATTAGATCAATCTAGAAATGTCTATACACTGAGAACACTAAAACCAACAGCTATTCTGTGTTTGACTTTTGAAGTTGACTCTAGTGACTTATGACGCATTGTTTCACCAAATAGAAAGCTATTGAAAATCTCTATGTGTTTACACAGCTCCCTCCTAAGTTATGAATCCAGCTAATTTGCTATTACTTGTGCATATAGCAGGCAGCCTGAGAACTGCTACATCTGTGTCCATCTGCATGAAACTCCAATGAAAAGAAATGAGAGTGCAGAGGTATGAGTGACAAGGGATTATAAACATTAGAGACTTAATTAAACCACAAAAGCTCCTGCAAGGTTCAGGCTGGTAAACTTATATCTTCCGTTGCTGAACTAAGATAGGAAAAATAATCCTGGTTGCCTAGCAACTACATTGCACAAGCTAACTCAGTGGAAAATCTTTGGATTTGATAGCAAATTAAAAACGGACATTTCATGTGAAGAGAAAAAGATTTCTCTAGAACCTTTAGTCAACTGATAAATTCACTGCATATTACTACAAATTAAAATGGCAATGGGTCTAGGAATATTTTGTGGAAGATTGTAGATAGTCAATATGGCTTAACATCTTAGCAAGAATGATGAGTTGGCTTGTTCTTACCATTCATCAAGAATGATGAATAGTAAGAACAGAGTACTAAGTACATCCAAAGCATATAGTGTTGATTTGTGGAGGAAATGCAAAAACTGGTGAGGAAAAAAAAAAAAGAAAAATTTTGGTAGAGCTTGTTTACAACTTCCAACCTATAAGGGCATTTTCTACATCCGTGACATGTGCATTTAGCAGTTCTTTTGCAATGTAGCCTTGAATAGAGAAGGAAGAGGAAAATGCTAGTGAATTCCCATTTTCAAAGATTAGCTTCAGCAGAAAGCTGTATTGCAGCAGCCCAACTCTGTCAATTGCTGAGCATGTGCCTCCAGCAGAACTTGCTGCTTGCCTAAGCTTCAGGGCAGTTCTCTATGTCCTTGAGAAAGAAGCAACACAAACTGTCTCAGAGATGCAAGGTGCTGTTTGAATCACGCTGGGTTAAAGAATATTACATTAATGTAATGCTAATAGCTGATGTTTCATGTACCACAAGTAGCTTTCTTCTGGTTCTTTTTTTTTTTTCAGAAGACAGAGCTTTCTTACCATACAAGCCCTTTTCCCACCCAGTGCAAACCAGGAACTTTCCTTAAAATGTCATCCCTTCATAACTTCTGCCATTACACAGGGTAATCAAATTCTGGCAGTTTGCTGCTGTCTTCTCTACCTGTGTTTGTTTTGCAATTTAATATTCAGTTAAAAATTAAAGAATTTGAGTTGGATTTTGGAGATTATCTGATATTTTTAGAATAGTCAGCACAGAACAGCTCAGCCTTCTGTTTGCTCAATGCAAAGAGCTCTTATTGCAAGCCTGCGTCTGTATACCTTTTGATTTTTAAACTGAACAATATTTCTCTTACCTTATATGATGTCTAGAGCTGCTAGTATGCTCATAATGACTTTCATGTTCCCGTCAGTAGATGTCAGTAATGTTAATAGCAAACTGAATCATGCTAGTAAGACAGTCTTTAAAGTGCTTTAGGGGCCTTTGATACAGGTACTTTAACCATTACAGTTTATCTTTGTTGTAGATTCCTAGTCAGAAAGAAAACACGAATATTTTTACTTCACAACATTTATTTGTTTTTAAAGCTGTTATTCTTTATCTTAAACTAATTTGAAATTTAAAATAGCAATCCATTCTAGCAAATAAGCATTTTATATGGATGCACAGTTCACAAGCTGGTAAAAAGCAGAACTGACTGTACCCTTGTTAAGTTACAGATAATCAAACTGAATGAGCTTTTAATAATTAGTTCTGTCCTTATATGTCTTAGCTGCTTGAAACAGCCAGATTCATCATGGAATACATTACCTTTGGATGCCATCAGGTCCTGTCCACCTCTCTTGTGCACCAAGGTGAGAAGAGAAGGGAGGAAGTACTAAAGCAGGTATTTTCAGCCCGTGGAGAGGCCCCTGGGTGGAGCAGGGAAAAGTGTGAGGAGGAAGGAGTAGCAGAGAGGAGCTGTTGCAGACTGACTGCAGCCCCCCATTCTGCTTGTGCTGTTCAGTGGTGGGAGAGATGAGGTTAAGGTAGAGGAGTTGGAGATGGAGTGAAGCTGGGCCTGGGAAGAAAGTAGGGGTGGGGGAAGTTGGATTTTTTTTTTTTTTTTTTGTCTTTATTCACCATCCAACTCTATTTTAATTGTCATTTTCTTCATATTGAATCTGTTTTACCCATGATGGTAACTGGTAAGTAATATCCCTGTCTTTATCTTAACCCCTGGTGAGCTTTTTCTTTTTTCTATCCTGTCCTGTTGAGGAGCGGGGGTGAAAAAGAGAGAGTGGAGGTCTGGCAACCAACCAAAATTAACCTACCATAAGACTACTCCAAGCAGGATCAACTTCAAAGTCACATTAGGTTACTCAGAGCCTTGTCCAGTTGATTATTTACTTTTAAATTTCTACAGATTAAGATGCCGCAGCCTCTCTGGGCACCTGTTTCTAGCATTTAACTTCTCTCCTTGCAAAGAATATTTTCCTTTCAGCACAGCGAAACTTCCAGTCCTTTACTACAACATAATCATTTGGAAGGAACCAGGCAGGATTCAAGCAGATTATTCTTATTTTCCAAGACAGTCCTATAGTGAAGCTGTCAATAATTGCTTCAGACTATGTACAACACAACCAGAGGCTTTGTGTTGTTTATGCAACCATATTTAAAAATCTAAATTTTCCACTTTTTCATAGAATAATACTAACCTTGGCTAGGAATTCTCTTCCTAAAATTGGCTTTCCACCCTAAACAATAATCAAAACATTTTCCACACTTTAAGTCTCCAGGTTTTCTGTGTCTTCCTTCTATTCCCCTTCCAGCAATTCCCCCTCTGAAACCACATACACTCAGGCCCCAAGTACTTTCTTTATAGAGGCCGAGAGCGGGCCATGAAACCAGAATAATGGGACAGTTTCCATTGGGAAAACAATGGCTCTGACCCAGGAAGTTCTAAACTTAGACTCTTTTCAATGTTTATTTCAACATTTCACCAGTCACATGTATGGTTAAAACAGTCTGTTTTACGTACCATGCTGGAAGGCTTGTTTTACATTCTGAATAGGTGGACTGAATCTTCAATCCCTGCCTTTCTTTCATTGGTTGCATGAAATCTGAACGACATGTAGGACAATCTAAATACCCCTTTTAGGTTTTCCTTGCCAGTCAGACAGAGGTTGATGAAAACAGATCAAGAATGTGAGAAGGATCTTGGTAGGTTTTACCTCGGTTTTGCCAAACATTGAAGGTAAAAGTGGTAAAACTTTCTGAACTTGTGATTAAATACCACAGTAGGGCTCTGCCTCCTAAACAGCCAATAAGAAGCTAACTAAAAAGCAAAAGCATTTTTTGTAAGAAGTTATACAGTTTATAAAGAGAGGCAACCTAACTTCCAGTAATGAGTTAGGGTTTAGAATGATACTATTATATTCTTTTCAGCATTTAATGGGAAACTGGTTTTGAAAACTATCATTAACAAAACAAGTAAGCTTTAATTTATGGGAATTTACATCTCAGAACTTGAAAATAAGCACCTGAAATCTGAAGTTCATTAAAATCCAGTACTAAAGCTGGGAGGTATGTAAAATATACTTGCAATTGATTTACGGAGCAAGGTTATTCTTTGAAATTGCAAACGTACATCAAATTAAGAAAAAGCTCTGAAAAATTTATCCTTCAACATTCAAAGGGAATTGGAGAATTAGTGATGCTGTGCAGGAACATGTAGATAGTTACAGAATAAAACTAAAGGTTCATATAGAAAATAATGCACCGAATGTAAGGCAAGATGAGCTAACTTTCTGCATATTACTTACTAAGGTAATTGCTTCTAGTGCTGAAGTTAACGGACTTATTCTTTGAAGCACATGACTCACCAGGAAAGACTCAGGGAACTGGGCTTAGCCTAGAAAAGAAAAGGGGAAGTGTGCTGCAAAGGGAACATAATTGATGCCTTCCAGTGCCTATGGGGAGGTTATCAAGAAGGAGTCAGGGTCTTTACAAATGTATATGACAGGAGGACAAGGCATAATGGATATAAGTTGAAAGAGGTAGAAGATCCAATTTAAAGGGTTAGAGGAGCAGGAATGCCATGAGGACAGACAAATGTTGGAACAGGCTTCACTGAGGTGGTGTGGAATGTCTGTCCTGGAGGTTTTCAAGAGCAGACTTCATAAAGCCCTTAGCAACCTGGTCTGACCTGCTTCGAACATAGTTGGATTGGATACCTCCTGAGGTTTCTCCAACATGAATGACTCTGCAATTCATTATTGATTCTGTCGTGGCTCTTTGGTTACATAATCTATTGATTTTAAAGAAAAATTAACTGCTTTAGGATTGTTTCTGATATCTTTCTTCATATGAGAATTTGTTTTGTGGTTGACTTACTACCAGGGCTGAGGAGCTGTGCAAATGTGCAGCTGTCATTAGAAAGTATTATAGTATAGTTTTGCTGACTTAGTGATTCAGACCATACTCATCCCATTTAGCTGCAGCCAAAGCCAACCAGTATCTTTTATTGTGCTGCTTTTATAAGCTCCCTTTTGCAAATTCCCTGTGTGAATAACTGACAGCTTTGGTCAGTTCTCAAACAGAAAGTTCAGAGTTCTGGTAATTAAAGTAATCTTGCATGCTGAAATGAAAATCTGAGAGGTGTCATCCTGGACAAAAGACTGTTGAACAGAAGCTGATGACATGCAGATCTCATTCAGTTTGAAACAAACGTTTTCTCTCTGTGCTGGTAAGTGAACAGGTAAAGTGAGAGATTTACAGCGGACAGTGGTGAGGGACATAATTTGAAACAAGAGGAGTCTGGACTGGATATATGTACAAACTTCTTCACTGTGAGAAGAGTCTAACAGTGGAAGAGGTTGCTTACACAGGCTATGCAGCTTTCATACTTGTAGGCTTTTAAGGTCTGACTAAGGCACTGAATAACCATAGTCTCGTAGCTGACCAAGAAGGAGGTTCAAGCAGTGACCCTCAAATTAAGGTTGGAAATAGCATCAGTCCTTCCTACTGCAGTATCTGTGGTCAATGTAGCTGACAAGCCACTAACAACCATGTTATACAATGGTCTGGACTCAGGCTGGTTTCACTCATAACCTGTTGACGCCTGTCATATTTCATTAAAGAAATTATTTGGAGCAAGAATGGGAATCACAGCCTTTCTAGCTGCCAAGTTAAGTGTGCTTGGGAGTTAAAACAACATTAAGCTGTGAAATCAACTTAATATTGTTTTAATTAATTAATCTCTCTGGCTTTATTTGCTTTAATATTTAAAAAGAATAGGAAAACCAAGAGTGAGAGAATGTTATACTGGCTATCTAATAGCGTAGTATAGTATGTATAGCCTTTTTCATCCTTCTCATAATAATAATATCTTATAATCTGTTTTAATGGCATTATAGGAGTAGTGAGTGACAGAGAATATTTATTAGTTAACAAAGACATTGAAGGAATAGGATAAAGCTGAAATCAGTTTTGTAGTATGACATACCCTCTTGTGATGGGAAATTGAAGATTTTGTATGATGAGTTCAAAGCTTAATCACACAGACCTTTTTCTGTAATGAAGCATGGTACATGAGGTTTTGAGCATGATAATGAAAACTAACCCCAAACATCCATCATCAGACATTCAGATGAGAACATGGGATTTTTTTTCCCATATTAGCCATTAGTCACCAGCAAGCAGTTAAGCATTCCCACATTCCAATTCTGTCTGAATCACTTCAAACAATTTCAGTGTGTCTGATGAAAAACCCCAAGAAAGAAATTTGTGCTGACGTTGAAGCCAGACAGTCATTACTGAAGGTTCAGTGGACATCAGCTCTCCGATAATTTTGCCTTGAGCTGCATGCTCCCTTTTATATGTGGGATTCATTTGTCAAGTAACATCAGTCCTTATTAAATTTTAGTCATGATTTGCCAAGTTTGGTGGGTTTTATTTTTTTGTCTAACTTTACAAAATAGGTATAACTAGAAATTTTGAATGAACAAAATGCAGCTTTCATCCTATCCTATTCTGCATATCAACAGCACTGAGTTCAAACCTGCAATTTATGTGAACTGGACTGAAGCAGCAACTAATGCCACATTGATTCACAATTACAATTTCCAATACAAAAGAATCATGAGAAAGCAGGGATTAGGCAGACATTGGCTGGTTGTGACTCAGTGGTGGTGGATGAAGCTAAGGGGGAATGTGCCGTGTTTGCTGCAATTCAAAAAGCCACCGAGTCGTCCAGCTGCAGGACTGGAAGTAAGACGTTCTATAACTACAGAGTGGGCAAGGGGGAGAGATTCTGAATAAACATTTTTTCTTTGTGTCCTACATTTTCTAGTTATCAAGTTTTTTCTTCAAGAAAGTAACTATGTTCCAGTAAAATGCGACTTTTGAGATTGAAAGCCTTTTGTCCTCTTTGTGCCTTGAAAGAAGAGCGTGTAAGAGAGAACTAGCTATAATAAGATCTAGACAAACCCACTCAAAGACTTTTTATTCAGTCAGTTGTCCAGGCTTCTGAAACATATGTCAGTGCAATTAACTCTTAGATTTCTCTGTGGCTTTCTTTTAGTATGGAATATTTTCATGAAAATGCACCAAGAGTTATTATGCCTATCTTTTCCTAAATAGTAAATGCAAGAGTACAGGAAATATATTTCATGTTACAGGTGAACATAAACATACAAGCATCTTTCATCCCTAGTCCTTTATTCAGTTTACATACACTTAGCTTCAGTACAGTTAAAGAACCTCAGTAACTTCCGTTCACCTACTCTTAGTAGTAGTGCATATATATTGAACATTTCAAATTGGTCATATATATTGAACATTTCAAGGTCTTTGTATTTGCTGAATCTTCATTTGTTTTGACCTCAGATTTTCAATAGAAGGTGTATATTAGAATGGTGAAGAAAAAAAACCCAAGATCTTCCTTCTTGAAGCAAACTTATATTGCAAGATAAGTTCTAGCAGAAGTACTTTACTGGTGCATTTTTTTGTTGTTATTCACAGCTTATACTACATAGTGAGCATATGGATGGATATGTGTAAATTCAACAGTTAAATTTTTTAAATGTGTGCACACTTTAAAGATCACTCATCCGGGCTTCTTATAAATGAGCACTTTAAGAAGTTTTTGTGTTTGTTTTCCTTTCTCTTGGATTTGCCTTGCCTGCCAAATACATTTTTTTTTTTCATTAATTATAAAGCTTCTGTTAATGTTAATAATTAGAGCTAAATCAGAAGGGAGGAAGCCTCATTCATTAAAAAGAACGAACATTGCCCATCTACAGTTTTGTGGGGATGAGCATAGTTCTTCGCATGTACATTCAGTTAGAAAGTCGGTTTTGTATTTGGAAATATCTTGTAGTTATCTGGCTACTTGCATTTGGAATGCCAAAAGCAAGCAGTTGTGGAATCAGCCTGGGTTAACCAAATTTGATTTGTTCAACAAGACAGTTAGTTTTGGGATATTGTAGATGTTCATAAGACAAGAGTAGCTGGTACAGGGAGACAGCAGCAGACACTTCTGTATATGCAATTACAAATGTTTGGCATGCTGCTGAGCTCTAAGTAGACATGTATGGAGATATGTCCTAAAGAACTACAATTTTCTTGAGTTCTTTTAATGTAAATCATATACTCAATGACTTCATTCTCTTCTTTTGTACTTTAACTCAGAATACCAAAAGAATGCCTCTTTCTCACACAACAGCTACAAGTGGCAACCAGTCATTGCTATTAGTTCTGTGTCTGATCCCTGCTATGTCCTCAGAATTATAGTTTTGGCAGTCCAGGCCTTTAAATTTTGCTCTTGAAACTCTAGTGTGGGTTAAAATGGTCAATGAATTTGAAGACAATATTTTCTATGTTTCCATGTCCATCTCACAGGCTGCCCTTTCTGATAGTACTTTTCAGATATGATCACTTCAGATATGACAAGCAATGTGTCAACTATTTCTTACTTTAATCATTTCAGTCACTATTGTTGCAGCCAAAAAGACTTGATGTGGGGAATTAAATTCATTGCCAGCTAGCATAATTATTTAATTACTGATTTGGATATTGGGAAACAAATAAAAAACCCCAAACATTCAAAACACTGGTAAAAACTTTCCTCTGCTTTTTCCACACTCATCTTGAGTCTGGACACCTCCTCTCCCCCTTTATAATTGCCACAGGTCACTTCAGTGAGGCAATGAGCAGTGCAGGAGGTTATGGTCAGTACACTGCAGTTTCTTTCTGCTGCTTCTTCCTTCTCACTCACCTAATATGCTCTGGCATAGTTCCTTCATGGGCTGCAGTCCTTTTGGGGATGTGAGGACAGGAGAATCAGAAAAAAAGTATAAAACCTGTGGGTTGAGAGCTGTCTAATAATTGAAATAAAGTAAAATAGAATAAAAATGTAATAATAATTGTAATGAAAAGGGAGACAACAAAGAGAGAAATAAAATGCAAGAAACACAAGTGACACACAGTACTTTATCAAAGTACAAATACAGTACAAGTACAGTACTGACTAATGCCTAGCCTGTCCCCGAGCAGCAATTGGTCCCTTCTGGGTAACTCCCCTCAATTTATATACTGGGCATGATGCGCTGTGGTATGGAATACCCCTTTGACTAGTTTGGGTCAGGTGTCCTGTCTCTGCTTTCTCCCAGATTCTTGCGCCCCTCCTCACTGGCAGAGCATGAGAGACTGAAAAGTCCTTGATCAGGGTAAGCACTACTGAGCAACAACTAAAACATCAGTGTGTTATCAATATTATTAATATTGATATATTAATATTGAATACATTATCAATAGTATTATCATACTAAATTAAGAAACCACAGCACCATACCAGCTACTAGGAAGAAAATTAAATCTATCACAGCTGAAACAGGACACTAACCATAAGAAACCAATTATCAAGTTGACTATTTTATGGTTTGCTTACGTCGTACTTTCTATAATCTTGTTTGGTTTTTTAATTAATTTTAGCTTCCAAGGTAATTCACAGAAATTTGACTTGAAGCCCATGTAGTTTGGTGCAGATGGCTACTAGGAATGTTCTCAGTGGTACGAAGGCTCACTTTATTTAGGAAAGCATTAAGATTAATCTAATATGTGGTGGAAACACTGGAATACAAAGATCTATAGTCTGATTTTAGAGGTGACATCCCAGTCTGAGACGGAAGAAAATATAATTCTTTGCTATTTTTCTGTTAAATTTATCTTGCTGTAGCTCACTCCTGTTTAAATGGAGACTTAAGTGAATATTATCCTATGGGAAAAAAAAAAAAAGCGGTTAACTTGGTTCACTCTCATGGAGTGAGCTCCATGAGATGAGTCAGTCCCTCCTACAATGAAACTGCAGATCATCCATGTGAAGAACAGCAGTAGAATTATGAGTTTAATGTGCAGTTGATTATAACAGGGTTTGGACACCTAACATTCCTGCATACATTTGAAGAATTTAGCCTTAATCTCTTGTCAGCATTATCTACCGAAACACTGATAGAAATTTGTCTATTTTTAAGTTTCTATCTTTGTTATTGTGACATTTAATATGAAGAAGATTACTAAATATAGCTTATTTTGTATGTTATTCTCTCAGGAAGAAGTTTTCTCTTTATGTAATGCAGATTCGTTAGTAGCTATTTGCACTGTGTTTAATACAGATGGTGTTTCACTCTGATACAGAAGTAAATAATAGAACTGTGTACGAAGATTTAATTTGAAACAGAGCTGTCAACATCACTTTTTGAGTATATCAGAAGACTTTGAAGAATCAACTTTGACGTTTTAAAAATTGATCTTAATGCAAATGCTATACTATAAAACTAAAAATTGATTCCAACTTCATGCAAATGTATCATTATTAGAAAAAAGAGTATAAGCAATCCTTTGTGTTTGATATTCTAGCCTTTAATTTCTGTTTGATCCTAGCTTTTTGATAGTTTTACTTCAAGATGAAGCAATGCAATAGAGTACAAGTTCCTACGTAAGAAAGTAATACCGGAGTTTTACTCTGTATCACAAAGAACAAATGTTACTTTTTTTCCAGTTTTCCATCCTTTTGTCAAAGAGTTTCAGCCCAGTTTCAGTGGACTTCCATCCAGTAAGGTCAGTGTAAGGATTTCTATGTATTGCTAAAGCGTTTTAGAAGCAGTTCCTCTCGGTTTTTTTCTGCTGACATTTAGTAGACGTGGCAAGCAAACAACATCTTCAGCACTCCTTCAGATGTACACTTCATTTCCTTGGAGCCTGAATATTTAGTGTGTGGCACAGTCTGAATTTTTTACTACTTTGTCTCCAAGTGCTTAAGATAAGTAAGTTTATATGATTACATTTACATCATAAGTTTATATGATCACATTTAACAAAGAACAGACAGAGGCAAATATCAGAGAAAAATGCATTATTTTGCAAGGCTACATTCTTGATCTTTTTATAATACACTGGTTACCCATAAGAACAAATGTATGAAATATATTTTAATGAAAACAATTATTTTCCATCTGAACTGAATTTTGTATAAATTTCGTAATTAACAAGAACATAGGAATTCATAGATAGAATGAACACAGGTTCTTTTCAGGAACCCAGATACCATTTTTATCTGTTATTCTTAAAACAGTATCAGGAAGACTTAATAAAATTTTGAAGCTTTTGTGGTATTTAGTTGACTTTAAGAGAGATTATAATACTTTTGTGACAATGCACAGCATGTGCATGGTTGTAATATTCAATAGTGATATATTTTAAACGGTAGATTGGGGCATAAAACATAAGTTTCATAAAGAGATGTTGATCCTACTGGAAGAATGCAGAAAATGGAAAGCTTTAAGATATGTTCTTTTAAAACTACTACTTCTTTTATATAAAATTATATTTGTAAAACATACTTATTATTTATTTTAAATCTTAGCAACTGTGTCAAACTTTAATATTGACACTAAAACATGCTAAAATATCAAACCACAATTATTAGTTCTCTGCATTTGCTATCTCTTGTGATTTATTGTATGAGTAATTTCCTGTACAACTTGTTGATATACTTCAGCATCAACAGTTCTAGTAGTTTTAACTTATCTTTGCTATCAGTAAGTTTGTGGTCCAAGGCTTTGTGGTCATGTAAGCTTTGTTCCTGAGCAAGATGAAGTATTCCTCAAAAAAAGGCATGTTCCTACTGTCATGTGCAACCATGAGTATATTTTTCTCTTATCCTCTCCCCATTTTTTATGCAGGAAATATTCTAATAAGAGGTGGCGTTTTCAGTGGTAGTATTTTTATTTGCTTGATTCTGGTGCTATGAGATACTTTGTGATAATGTCGCTTCAAGGTAAAACATCTTTATGAACAGAGCTGATTATATTAAGGTGATCTCCAAGAAATAATAATTAGACAAGAATACTTATTAAAATACCTTTTCTGTTGGGGGAAAAATTATTAGTGGTTTTAGGTTTTAGAATAAAAAATATAAGATGTAATTGTTTAAGAATATTGGTTTCATTGAACATTTAAAAATTCAAGATGTGTTAATTGGTACAAATGGTTTGCATACTACATGTAGTTTTGAAAGTACACTTTTCTCAGTATAGGACAGAGGACGTGATAAGGTAAGGAAAGCTCCCTAATATATTCTGAAGATGAAAAAAACCTACATCATTCAAAATGTGTGACAGTTGCTATGTACTTAAAAGATAGTGCTAAAGACTATAGCTATTAGTACAGAATTATTACAAATACAAACAAATAACCAATGTAAAATATTACAAATATTCCAAAATGGATAAAAGCTCAGTCACGACTTCATCTACTTTCTCTCATGAGTCTTGACCTCCGGTTAATACATTCTGGGTGCAAGAATAATTAAAAACTGCATTAATTTAAATTGTTTTGTATATATTAAATGGCTTCAGATGGGCAAGAAAATCTGATTAAGCAGCATCACCTGTAATAAGGGAGCCAATATATCCTTTTACTATAAAATATTGGTTTGAGGCATTTTGTCTTCAACCTTTCGGCCTAAAATTTCCTAGTCCTAAGATTGCTTCATGCAGTCTCTGGACTGCATTTTTGCCTGAGATTTTCCAAACTGAATCTCTTGAGGTAACAGGAAAAGGAGGACTTTTTTTTTTTTTTTTTATTTTCTGTAATATTAGAAAAGAATGAAAATGCACTGAAATTTGGAAAAAAAATATTGGGTTTTACTGAAAGGGAGTTTTCTGTGTGCTGAAGGGAAAACCAGTCTACCTATGAGGAGAAGCTTAATGAGCCATCCTCACAAAAAGCTTCTGAGGAACATGGGTGGGTGGAAGTGGAACCTGGGACAAGAAGTGGCTCAAGCTGGAACATGAAAGGTAACCTGGAACAGTGTCCTCAAGAAGCTAGGCAGAAATCTGTCCCAATAAGGGAACACATCAACAGCACATCTAATCAACATTGAGGTTTCCAAATCTCTTGCCTCTTATCTGCAAACAGGCAACCCACTGCTAAGGTCTGTCATTTCCCTGAAGTGCTTTTCTAAGCAGAAGATAAGCAAACACTGCTACCAACATTCCTGCTTGCACAACTGGTGTGTTGGCTTTAGAGTTTCTAGCCCTGTTTTTACTCTGGTGGATTGCAATAGGTTACCACCTGATTTAATGTTGATTGAAGTTACTTTTCAAAAATAGCTGATTAATGCACAAAAATTTACTCCTGAGGTCGTAGGCCAAGCATTCCAAAGTTGCTAAAAATGAGTTAGTTGCCTATGTGGTCTTAATCCACTATCCATATGCATAGGTTTAATTATTATTTTATTGTCTTATACTCTGTGTCCTATAAGACCCAAGGGGAAAGCTTAATTATAAAGCCACTGCCTGACTTTTTGCAGCAGTTAGAAAGCATGCAGAAAAGAAACATGACACAGTAGTTAAGCCAGTCAGGTGTTTTCCTGAGAGTACTCAGTTGCATTCTTGTCTGTTCCAAAGATTGCATGAATTCAAGACAAATAATTTGCAGGTAGTCACTTGGTGGGGTAATTGGCATTGGTTGCTTAAGGGAGATACTGGCTGGGTCACAGACTGGAATGGTCTAACTATTCTGAAGAAAAAGAATCAGTTTTACACAGGCACACTGGGTGACCAGATTTGTGAGTACTCTTTAGGGCCTATCCACTATTGGAAATAGGGCACAGATATTTTCATCAGCCATTATTTTAAATGCATACTGTAAAACTAAGCTAATATCTGTGAAACACTTGAGTGTTTAATGGTGGGACACATAAAAGTGTATATGAAGTATTTGGTTCTACCATGTGCCACCACCACAAGAAAGAAAAAAAAGGAGGGGCTGATTTGCCTGATGTGTAATTAAACATAAAGGAAAATGAAGGAATCTATTTAAACTGATAGCCACTGGAGTAATGACAGCTTAAAAATCTAAGGCTCTCTACTAAGACTTCTCTGCTGTTCTTTTTATACATATCAGCAGTGAATGGTATTTTATTTGACTGCTGAAGCTGAAGTAATAGGCTTCTTAATTTCAGCAGGTCATCGTGAGAGAGAAGTTTATGCGGGGCTTGCTGTAAATCACAGTCTGATTTTACAAATTAGATAGCTTTAATGTTTGTGCAGTGGATACCACAGCCTTGAAAGGATTTAAGCTGTTCTTTCTTGATAGTATAATTTAGGGTTCTGATATGAAACTCTGGTTTATGCTTATTTTAAAATTACCCCAAGGCACCTTGTGAAAAAGTTTCCATGACAGATTACTTGAACCTTAAAAGGCATTATATGCTAAATAAAATAAAAATCCAACATTGATCCTATTTTATTCTTCATAACATATTCTTCATAAAGTTACACCTAGATAATTGATTTTTATTCGGTTAAATAATTTTGAAAGGAAACTCAAAATACGACAGGAGGCAGTATGAAACGTAAGGATTTTTTAAACTAGTAATTATTTGCCTCTTCAGATGATAACTGTCTTGGATACAAAAAAAGAACGGTTTTAACAGGGCAGAATATACATGTCTTTATAGCATAAATCTCCGAGATTTATAGTAATTAGGTAGTAGACTCAAACTCTCGAGTTTTTATGATTTATGAGCGTAAAGTTTGAAGCCTCCTCAGTTTCTTCAGTGGAAGCAAAAGACTAATTGCATTGAATAATCACTTTCTTTAAATTTCAAACTAAAAGTTGTGCTAAGTCCTAGAAGCTTTCCTTATTTTTCTGTTGTGAAAACATTCCTATATATCTGTTACCTTACGTGGACATTTAAGGAGAGATTATATCTTGTACAAGGCTGTCTATAGATTCCTTCAGTTTGACTTTCAGGGCTAAAGCTCAGATTAATATCTCAATTGCTAATCTTGCCAAGTAGATTGTTCCTTCTGGAATTTATACTTCCCTGCCTTGCCTGTTTCACAGCAACCAACTTTTCTGCCCAGGGCTTAGCATAATGGTGAGATTTGAATTAGAGATAAAGTGAAAGTATAATTTCACAATAACAGTGATTCCTCTCATGCCCATGTGAATACTGCATGCATCTGTTGCCGTTATCCTGTTCTGTGGAAACAATCAGTAGTTGTTTCCAGGGCTATCAATCCAATTTTTATCCCAAGTATTAAATATGCTTTGATGAGATCTTGAATCCATTTGTGTAGCTGTTTTAGTGCCCACGAGCTACTCTAACTTAAATATAGATGCTGAGACATCTAGTTTATGTGAAACAGTTGTTCCAGACTCTACTGAAGGTTACATTTAAAAAAAAAAAGGTTCATTTTTTTTCACATGTGTGATCTGGGGTTTATTTGCAACACTCGTCTCTAGAATGAAAGCGAGGGCATATGTATACTAGAGATGCAGACATCTAAAACTGACTCAGTTTTAAAAAATCTGTAATCAAATATATTCTTTTCAGAGATTGTGTTCTAAGCAACACATTTTAAAAAGAACATGTTTGAGTACTATGGAGCTGTTTTGTTAAAACTGAAAAGGAACTGTGCATATGATGGTTAAGACACTTGAAACGCAGAATTGAAAGCTAAGGTAGCGTGGAAACTTCAGGCTTTCTACAGTGCCAAGCAACAAATTTTCAGAGGATACATCAAGCAAGACTTATCAGAAGGTGTGTGAAGACTATGAGCATGCTTTCATTTTTGTACCTCATGAATATTTAGTTAGTGGCTTTCGGAAGATATGCAGAAGAATAAAAAAAAGAATAAAATGAGTTAACAAAAAATCATGGTGTAAGTCAATGTCAGTGGCAATGTTTAGATGTTCAATTTGACTTGAACTTTGATTTTTACTTAGAATTTCTTCTAGGTTGTGGCCTGCATATTTAGAAAGATTTGGAGAGGATTTGCTTTGGCTATAATACTAAATGTAAAATAATCTAATAACTGTTACTTATGTTATTTAAACATTTTACTGAATTTCCATTCCAGGGTAAAAGTTCTGGTGCAACTGAAATTCATGCTGAGAAAGTTCAGAGTTCTGAAATGCTCAGTTCTTCTAAGGGTGGGGATTTGAGTGAAAGAGAGAGGAAAACAAGGAGGTTAAATATGAGGCTTGCATTTTATTTTCCTGTAAATTTTCAGTTTCAAGAGGTAATACTATACATCCAAAGAAGAATTTTTTTAAAATATTAATTCTCCAAGTAAGAAAATCCTTGCAAAAGTATTTTTTTTTTTCAACTCTAGATCTTCTGAAGCAGAAGCATTGTCAATTGCTAAGCAGTTCAAAAGCTATTAAGCTTCTAAAAAGTTAAGTATGGGCACTTTCTGAATAGGAGGTTCAGAGAACTGTACTCTTCAAGGTCAAGCAGCCCCTTGAGTATGGTAGTAGTTGTTCCCCTTGATAGTAGTTACACTGTCATTAGCACCCTTCTCACAGTTTTAAAATATTTTAGGATCAACTGGTGGACTAAGGCTGGTTAATGGATAAAACTTATCTTTTTACAGTAACAAAAGACAAGAAGCCAATTGTAAGGTTGTGGTGAAGCTTATGATTGTGATAAGTATCATTATCACCCATCATGTATCAGTAAAATACTATAGAAGAGTGTGACACAACTATCTGTGGAGATATTTATAAGTCTAGATGTGATGCTTAGGGATGTGGTTTAGTAATGGACTTGGTAGTTTTAGGTTTACTGTCGGACTCAATGATCTTAGGTCTTTTCCAGCCTAAATGATTCTACGAAGATATTGGCATATGTTCAAACTCAGGTTTGCTTTCCTAGGGCTGTTTAATCTGATGTTTTGCAGACAGACTGGATTCAAACAAGATCAACACTTTAAAATGGCTGGATTTTTCTGATTTAGAGAGTAATTCAGAAGTATTCTCACTGCACCTTGATTTAAGCATGTAGTTTGTCACATTTACCATCACTGGGACTCTACATCAGATTGAGGGATGTAAATAAATACACATTGCTGTAGAGCTGTCCTGTTAGAAGTGGAGTTTTTAAGTGATAATACCTGAATGTTTAGGAAAAAGTTGCTGAAAAGCACCTGGTAAAGCCTACAGATGTTTGTGGTGGAGAAGATTAAATATAACATCTCCTGCATAGAGGATGAGAAAGAATATACACCACATCTCCAGGAAATACTTTACACAAGTGAAAATAATGAATCAAAGGTAAGTATGAAAAGCAATCCATATATCTTTATAAGCAGGAAATTTGATGTCATCAGTATGTTTTACACCTTTTGAATATACTATAGATATACTGTGAAGCAAGTTTTCAGATTTGAAAGGCCAGATCTTGTATTTTGTGACCGTTTGTATACTGCAGCTTCCTAAAATACCTCTCAAAGAGAGGCAGTTTCTTCTTACAAAATGTAATATTTCTCCACTTCAAACAATTTTCTTAACATTGAAAAGCATTAGCTGTCTATTCTTGCTTGCTAAATTAAATTTTCTTTTGGAGTGTCCACTTCAGCCAAAGAAGGAAATTTTCTTGTCTGAGTTATTTGTGAGAAAAAAACAGTCAGCGCACTCCAGTAGTTCTTCAGCACTTCAATGAGTCTTTTGCAGTTTTAGAAGAATAGATAAAACCTGCGCATTCCTCTGCAACGGAGCTCTGTCCTGAACCCTCACACTTTTTTACACTGAGTGGAATGTGGATGTCCACACCCCAGATGACACCATTTCTCCTCTCAGTATGGCATCACTGCATCTCTCTGTAAGTACCCCAAGTAGTAAACAGCCTAGTAGCAGGTCTTTGACCTTACACCACATCTGAAGGAAGTTTGCTCTGAGAATATGAAAGAAGCTCAAGCAGAGTATCTGATATAAAAGCCATCTCCTTTTTGGGGCCTCACTTAACATTAATTTCACTCGCAAGGGACATTCAGTGAACATTTTAAAATCTAGTAAACATGTTTTGCCTGTTTCCTGTTCTAGGCTCAGCACAACAGCTAACACTCTCTGAATTTGATCTAAATCAGAAAGACAAAAAACAGAAGCACATTAATTTTGCTCACCCTCTCAAAGACCCCTTCCTGGGGTCATCAGGTCACATCTTTAGTTCCCATTTACCAGATTTATCAGTGTAATAGTGGTTACACTGTACAGCCTCCTCTAGAGGAAATCTCTGGCCATCTTCGACAATTGTCGAGCAAGCTTCTTTCCAGATTAATGAGCAGCCTGCCTTCTTAAAACCTCCTAAATGATGCTTTCTGAATTCTGAATTCCATGGCATATGACATCCTGATTGTCCCTGATTGTCTTCTGTCTAGCTTTCAGAGGGAGAAACTAGCATTCAATCAGTTCTCCTAAGAAAGGCTCTTAGTTATTAAGCAACATTTCTTATTCCACCTTACTCTTAAATTGCCTAAAAAACCATAAAGTTTTGCAGAACTCTAGTTTGTATTTTGTCTGTTCAATTGTATTCTTTCAAGATGTCACCCTAAAGTTATGAAAGCTATCACTGCAGATTAGCAACTGTTCTGCTTCGAGAAATATCAGAATACAATGAAGACTAGTATTTTATAATTTCTGTGGTTCTAAATCTAAACATCACTAAATTCAAAGCTGTCATTCAATGTATAGCTGATTTCAGCTCACTTAGTTTGAAACCCAGACAAAATAAGGAAGATTTTTTAAAAATCCACAAACAAGACTAAATTTCATGTGCAATTATAGAAAAAAAAATCTGAGTATGAACACAGATAACTCTGAAGAGAGACTAATTAGCGTTATGTTTCTTAACTATTTGGAGAGAATTAGAACAGGTTAGTTAAAGTTCATCACTCTCTTTCTGCCTGACATTTCCTTCTTCCTTATAAAACAATTAAGTTTTAAGCCCCAGAGTTCAAACCAAAAGGAATATTTATTCCTTTTGCTTTTAGTCATTTTGCTTAATATTACTCTTTCAACAGAAAACTAAGCAATTCTGACAGAGGTTGGTTTAGTTTATTAATTTAATTACTGGCTGCCGGCCTTGTTCTAAATTTCAGCAAACTTCCAGTTTTGTGCACTGAGTTAATTTGGCCATTTCTTGCTATGTACCAAGAGCAACATTTTAGCTCAGTAGGTAAAAAAATGATGTTATTAGCAGAGGCATTAAGTTAGTCAAGCTCAGTTTCATATTGAAAATTTCATTTGGAAACTGTATGCAGTCAAAGTTCTTGTTTTCTAACAAAGTGTGAAGCTAGTCACAGCAAGAGTTTTAGTGTATATATTATATCTGGATGGTTATCTTGCCAAGGAAGATGATAAATTTTTGGCATTCACCAGCTTTTAAATATCAGGCTGTTGTTTAAAAGTCCTCAAGGAGACAAGTTTTTCCTATTGTGGAATGCACCTCCTAATGTCACTGTTTTGAACTATTTGTCCATTTTTATATCAAGATTAGCTATGTTCTACTACTACTACCATATTTCTACTATGCTAATATAGGTATGGTTTTTATTAGCAGGGATTAAGACTAAATATCAGGAATTATATTTGCTTATGAACTTTCCCAGTTGATATATGCATACATACATATATGTACATGTATTATTCCCATGGATCATTGTAGCTAGAGTGCAACAGTGCAGTAAGTTATGCACAGTTTTCCATAAAATCCAATAGATAGAATGACTGGAATAAATACTTGATTTTGTTAGTACATCTCATACCATAATAAAATAGAAAATGTATTTATGTCACAATTTTGAGTGTCTGGTCAGCACTCAAAGCATTGTTAAGAAGAAAGGATTTCTTAGGGCTGATCCTGAATCCACCTATATTCTTAAACAAAGTCTACATAAAGATATATTGAAAACACGCTTTGTATGACTGGTGCACTTTTACAGTTCAATCTCGTTGATGAGTATTTATTTGCATACCTGCTTTGGTAAACAGCTCAAAAATGAGCTGTTCTTTCTAATAAAATGTTCTTTCTATTTCAGGTTGGGTCTTCAAGTTTTTGCTTGCTTATTTTTATAAATGAAGTCTATTCTCTAAGACAAGCTGTATAGGAAACACTAAAATTAGAGGGGTTTAGGATAAAATATGGAATCTAGTGAAAAGAGATACATTTCTAGCTAGACTGCAAAGGTAGTAGTTCTGCCCCTTAGCAAACATAGAACTGTCTTTGCTCAGCTGATCTTCCTGCAAATCAATGACATCTTTTTGGTCAGAAAACCCAACGGTAGCTCTATTGCAGACCTGGATGTTGATACAAAGCAATCTTGAGAAGAAAGGACCCAGAAGAATGGATCTTCTGATTGTCAGAAATCATCAAATATTTTCATTATTGAGATGCCAAGAAGACATGCCAAGAAGATGCAGGCAGTGAAACTTTTCACAGAGTACAGTACAGAACACAAGGAAGCAAGTAGCTTTTAAAATTGGTCATCCGAACAGATGCTTCTTTTTGAAGCATGCAGTATAAGATTTTTCTAATGTTTTGATTGAAGTTGATTGAATTTAAGGGCTGGACATATATATTACACATTTTAGACACTTTTTTTTTTATAATTTTTTAGTTCACAGTGAGGTGTAGAAAAGTGAAAAATACCATTTTGTAATGCTTAATACAAACGAAAAATTTAGCCTAAGCCAGGTATGCTTGATGATACACCAGGTAGGTTACTGACTTGGTTAAAAAGAAGTGCCTGGACTGTTTCATCTATTCACTTCTCATGTTAATCACTGTTTGTCAGTAATAGTTGTACATAATTTCTTCAAGTGCTGAAATAACCATCCAAAGGAAATGAAAGCTGCATTATCTGCCGTTCTTAGCATGTAAAGTCTTAGGTGGTCCAATTAACACAACCTCATGTAGGTGGCAGAGGATGTCTGTAACTTTGGCTTCAGTTTTTAATTGTGGTAATCTTATGTGCTGAGTGCTTTCACTAAGCATTTCATTTGACTTTTTAAGAAATCTACTTAATCTGTCTTCCAATTCTGTTTTATTAGTAGTGCTAGAAAATGTATATTCTTAAGGAACAATTTAATGCCAAATGTTGCTACAGACTGTTAACACTTTTTGCTTGGACTTGAGTGGAATAACAGCACTTACCTAATTCAGTAGCCAATGTATATACAGGTGTTTTGAAGCTGTACTAGTTGTAACCTATTTTCCATGTAAAAAATTCAAAGTTTACTTGTGTCCATTAATAATTCTTCTTCACAGTGATACGTCACTGTCCTATGCAAGTCCCTTGTATCGAAAATCATTTTCATGTCACCCCACTTTACAGGTGAATAGCTGTAGCACGGAGACTGGAGGCAGAACGAAGTGGGAATCATGCTGAATTTGTTGTGTGGCAGCATATGCTCAGCAGCTCACCAAAGAGCCATAGACACTTTTACTGTTTTAAATGAGAGAACATTTTCATTGTGGTTTTTTTCTGGATTAGAAGACAGGATTAAAGTGTTAGTCCTGCTACACTTAAACTCCAACACCTGAAAGTGCTGCTCATAGGCTTTTATATGTTCTCGAAAGTTCTTTCGAAAGTATGACATGTAAGCATCATTTTTTGCAATTTATTTCTGGTCTAGGAGGTGACTTAACTTTCAATGAATCTCCTAGCTTTCGGCTCGGAAGGTGAAAGTGATAAGTCTTGTCACAGAATGGATGTCCTCCCTGGTAAGGTATGAGAAATCTTATTCAGACAGATAAACTAGATAGGCCTCTAAGTAGGTTGATGTGCTTAAAAGTAACATGAAATTATAGTCATGGGCTATTTGGTTTTTGCGTAATGCTGGGGTGGATTTTTTTTTTGACAGTGTAAATAGCTGTATGTGTTTTACCAAGGACGATAGTGAATCTTCAAAGTTCTTGAAGTGTGGATGTACTCTTTTAAATTGTTTTTACTTTATGGAGTTCTGAGATGAAAGGAAGCTGCATGACATTAGTTCTGTGGAGAAAGATGTTCTAATCTCAGCTTTTCTATTCTCTTCTAAGTTTAAGAATAAAAAAGAAACAAGTGCTCAGATACTGAGCTCTTATTTTCAGTTGAGACTTCCTGAGGTTTGTTGGCAAACGGTAAATAGCATTCCAGTTTGAACTTCCTGAACCTCATGGTATGGGGAACAGAGGGCAACTATTGTACTTTTACAGTTCCTCAGGACTCATAAAAACAAGAAGCACATTTATTCCATCTTAGTTATTTGAAGCTGCCCTAAAAGTTGTCATGGAAGTAGAAAATACCTAGAAGTAAAACAGAGCTGGCTTTTTATAGGGATCAGAGTAGTTATGTGTTGCTCTGGATTTGCACATAAACTCTCAATGTAAGCATATGACAGATTTGCTTACCCTAAAATTAACTTATACAAGCCTTGTATTTAGAAGTTAAAGCCCAGATTAACAAAGACTGTTAGATTCCTGATTCCTCTTAGGTGCTTATTCCTTCCTGCAATCAGTATGTCTGGTGCAGGCAGATGTGAGCTTACTCTGCCTGTACTATAAGCTGCTTAATGGAGTAACTGTGTTAGCATAGCAGAGGGCCCAAGTTAATGTATTCTGTCTTTACATTTACACGGCTTTACATTTAGCTGATTTACATTTAGCTAAATAGGGGCAAAGGGAGCCTGCGCCATTCTCCAAACAAGCATTTAACAGCCTCTGAGAAGTGGTTCTCGAATTACAGTATGTGAACTATTAGCAGAGAGGTTATTTCAAAAGAAGTCAGCGCGTATTTCCTGAGCAATAGATATCCTCTTGCTTAGTGCCTCGCCCAGAGCTAGAAGGAATTGCTGCTGCTATGGGAATCCTTACCTCTGAGAGTGTGGGAGCGTTTTTGGCAGTGCTTTTATTCTGAAGATGCACAGTGTGTTCAAGCTCAGTGACGTTCATTAATATAACAGAAACTTAATGTATTGAAATAAACTTCTAAGCCTTTATGCCAGTTCAGTTAGTGACAGATTTTGTGATTTGCTGTTCTTTTAGAGTGAATGCCCAGAAGAGGACAAATGTGATGGTGCAAATTCTGTATAATTATGTATTAAGTTGCATAATGTTGCACTGTTGCAACTTAGACCTGATAAATGCTTGATTTGATATGGATCTGGATTAATCACAATAGAATTTTTGTGAAAGAAAACAGAAAAGCCAGTTCAAAAAAGACAAAAAAAAAAAGCTTTTTCTTCACAATTTTCACAATTGTTTTAGTAACTACTGGAAGCTAGAAAAGCAAAGCATGTAGTGATAGGACAAGGCGTAATGGCTTTAACCTGAAACAGAATAGATTTAGATTAGATAAATAGAAGACATTCTTCATTATAAGGGTGGTGAAGCACTGGAACAGGCTGCCCGGAGAAGTTGTGGATGATCCATCCCTTGAAGCTTTCAAAGCCCTCAGTGGATGGGCTTCGAGCAACCTGGTCTACTGGAAGGTGCCCCTGCCTATGGCAAGGAGGTTGGAGCTGGGTGATCTGTAAGGTCCCTTGCAACCCAAACCACTCTATGATTCTATGATAAACTAAAACTAAACTAAACTACTTTGCGTATCATGAGCCAGTTTGAATTTGAAAAACAGTCTTAACCATGAGTTCTGTAATTTGGCTTAAACATAACTTGAGATTGCTTTTTATATAAAGTAAATGTGCTCCTGCTCTCTTTCACACAATATCATGGCATTTCAAGTGAGATGTTACTATGAACTGAATGCAGGGAAAAAAATATGTAAGCTGTGTCTGAAAAACCAAGTTACTGAGGATTAGGCCTACAGAACAAGTAGTTGTGGATGGCTTGGTATACCTGTTAACCTCACTTAATTTATGTCCTACTAGTTTGTTCATGTAGGACTAACTGCCTTTTTTTGGACCTTATATGTAATTTATTCATTTCTAGTTGCTAACTCAATAGGTCAGCAGTTAAAAGTTTTGATTCTATTACACAAAGTGGTCACAAACTCCAAAATGCTTCACCTACACTTACCACCCCAGGACTTTCGCCTGGGTTGTGATTGTTTCCCTGTACTTGGCACTGGTAAGGCTGCACCTTGATTACTGTGTACAGTTTTGGGCCCCTCACTGTCAGAAAGACATTGAGGTGCTGGAATGTGCGCAGAGAAGGGCAACAAAGCTGGTGAAGGGTCTAGAGCACAAGTCTTATGAGCAGTGGCTGAGGAACTGGGGTTGTTTAGCCTTGAAGAAAAGGAGGCTCAGGGGAGACCTTATTGCTCTCTACAGATACCTGAAAGGAGGATGGAGTGAGGTAACACGTGATAGGACAAGAGGAAAGGGCCTCAAGTTGTGTCAGGGAGGTTTAGATTGGATAGTAGGAAAATTTCTTCACCAGAAGGGTTGTCAAGCATTGGAACAGGCTGCCCAGGGAAGCGGTTGAGTCGCCATTCCTGGAGGTATTTGAAAGATGTGTAGATGTGGTGCTCAGCGACACGGTTTAGTGGTGGACTTGGCAGCTATTGTTATGGTTGGACTCAATGACTTTATAGGTCTTTTCCAGCCTAAATGATTCTATGATTCTGATAGTATTCCGTCCTTTATTTCCACTGAAGGGTACCTGTAAAACAGGCAAAAAGGAATAAAAGAAAAAGAAATTCTTAGGATATGTATAAGTTGATTCCAACATTAGCCTTCTACATAGAACATGCTATATGTATGTATTTGGTCTCAGATAAGTGCCATAATACCTTACAGTCGCTATGGTAACTAGAGAACAGCTGAGGTTTATTTTCTCTATATTTAGAAAAAAAAAAAATCTAAACCAATTAAACCTCAATACTGCTGAGAATTTTACCTAGAAAGGAGCTATCAATTGTGATAAATGCTTCTAATTTATCATTGAGGCATGTGTGCACAGGGGCACATCTGAGGAAATCTACAGGCCTGACTGACAGCTAGTGTAAGCTGTATAACGTATGGCCATGACAGGGCACATGAATTCGGGTGTAGCTCTAGGCTAACTTGGGCTTCTAGATTACAGCCAGCTTGGCAAGTTTGTCCAAGGCACAGGCTAATTATTCTTATTTCTACCTTCACCTGCCCATACAAAATGCTTCAGAGTTTCAGCTGGACTTCTAAACTGTGAAATGGTTGGTTCCCTAGATTATTGAGGCACTGCAGATTGAGGCATTGCAGATGTACTAAATACAACCTTCATTCAGCACCATTTGCTGCAGACATTGCCACAGAGCACACACTGGTTACAAGTCTCTATGGCAATGGGCATGTCAGGAAACCTTCAAAATGGTGAAAACCCATGGAAGATAAGGTATGGCAGGCAGTTAGACCTCTGATTAATCCTAGCTGATCTAAAGCTTTGTAGGGAAAGGATGTATGCTAGGCACCATATACTACCCAAAAATAAAATGGAAATATATCAATGAGAATTCTGATTATAAATCAAGTGTGAAATGAAAATCAGTTTATGGGATGCTGAAAGACATCATCAGTTGAAAAGCTTTCCTGTACTCTCCAGAAATCTGATTGCTTGTTTTTCCGAAGGAGATTACATTGAATGAGTTTTTAGGTATTTCGCAGTTGTTTTTTCAGTACCCAGAGTACTGAAACACATACTATGACTGGTAGTGATCAGGCAACATCTCTAAACTTCGTTAAAACTACAATCTTGTAGGACCTGTGTCTTCAGAAATTATATCACTGAGCAGTCAGGTGCTTAATTTGTGGATTCAGTTGAACTTATCAGTACACAGAGACTGAGTTGTGCAAAATCAGCTTTTTCTCCTTAATTTTACTGCAGGTCTCCAGCTGAAAGCCTGCACAGCAGATTAGGGCATGCTGTAGCTGCGTACTGGTACCTGTGCCTATGACTAAGGAGCTCTGAAAAAACATATGTTCTCTAGTTAAAAAATAATAATTTTCTCTATTACTCTCTACTTCTTTAAAAATTCCCATTGGTTTAATTTAAAGGTCCATTTGCCTGCTTTGGTGATGTTACTTAAGACATATTAATAATGAATATTCTTTTTCTATTTCATTTTTAATTTCCAAATATGGACCATATTGAAAAGAAACAATAGAAATAAGGCAGAATGACTGCCTTAAATTATAGTGAACACTGGAAACCTTAAGATTGCTAGTTATCTAGAGGTCTAAAATATAATTACAAGCTTTGTCAACCTGTTCAGTCTATATTGTTGGCCATGTCCAGTTTTGCATGTAGTGCTGTGTTAAAATACACAGATGTCATTTTCTGAAGGATATGAATATTTTCTTTCTATATTTCAATCCTATGCAGGCTCTGCACATGGAAGAAAGGTAGAATGGGTGCATATGAATTTGCAAATAAACATAACACATATTTCTGTTCTTTCCTTGGTTTATAACCTCTCTTCATCCAGAGCATTTTCAGAATCGGTGTGCTCATGCTTTCAATACAGACAGGTGTGATTTAGAGGGCAAGAATTTCATTTTGAGGAGGAGGATGTGACTAGTATTGCTTTACATGAATTCTGTGTACATTCTGAAAGCAATTCTATTTCTGTACAATGTGGTACTTTTTCCTAGGAGAACAATAGATAAATGTGGGAAGGGAGTTTCCACTGGCAATCTCAGCATCTTTAGTCAGTTTGATGTTATGGGTTCCAGCAATGTTAATATATGTCAGCTTCTGAACCGGCTTCCTCAGTAAAGTGCATGACAGTGACTGTGATGCTGATATTCCCTTATATCAATGTCCGTGCTTATATTCAGTACAAGTGAGCAATAAAAATACTATGTACCAACTATAATTACCAGAAAGGCCAGTGTATGTATTTCTTGAAAAAAAATCATGCCAATACTCTGGTTCCTTAAAAGGTCGTTCCAAGCCACTGTGTGGAAATGGCAGTGTCATATACAAGCTATTGTGTGTGTGTGTGTGTGTGTGAATCTAAATTTCTGAATCCTATTAAAGCTGACATTACTTAACTCATTTTAGGGAAGGTGAACTTGAAATTATGTGTGTTTTTTACTTCTTCCAGTCTTTCTAGTAGTCTCAGTTTTTCAGGGTTACCTAGGAACTGACTGTATAGGATTTTGTGGATTATAAGGAAGGAATAGATTTGGAAAGCACAGCTGCTTTCCCTCCATAGCTGCTGAACTTGTCTGTTCTCACTTGCATTTTTTAAAGTGGAAGCATTTCTCCACCTGCTGGCTCTAAGGCACATATTGCAGCCTTCTAAGCAGAGAACTACATATAGATTGTGTGTTACACAATGGACTACTTGTATAATAAAAGCCTGTTTGGGATTGACAGCATTTCCATCCTGACACTCAAACCTGCTGCATTTGTAGTTAGTAGTTTTGAAGTAGGATAGCCTATTTTTTAATTCATTCAGTCTAGGAACCGGATGTATTCCAACAGATAACATTTCTCACAGATTTCTATTACAAGTGTGACAATATTGTCAAGGCAGCCTGTGCTGTTCAAAGGCAAACAAATTATTTAGTACCAGTTCCTAGGCCTTTCCAGTGGCTCAGATACCCACCTGTATGGATAGTAAATTGTACAATATTTATAGCCAGTAGGGTAATATTCATCCTCTGATAGGTAGGATCATAGTGAGTGACACGTTCAGGTGTATTCTGAAATGTGCAAAGCCTACAGTGGTACAACAGAGATGTTCAAATTAATTCTGACTCTGGCAGCTGCAAGCAGAAGATTAGGAAATGAAGGTGGGTGCTATACAGCCTTTCTGCATCTCTGTCTAGGTTTGGTTGGTTGTTTGGTTGTTTTGTTTTGTTTGGTTGTTTTGTTTTTTATTTTTTTCCAGCCCAATGGGAGATTGAACACGCATTGTCTTGAGGAGTTGGTATGTATTCAATACAGCAACTCAGCCCTCTTCATGCCTTACAAGGCAGACTTATAGTGCCCCACAATGAGAGTACGTGGTCCAGGAATAATAGTGTATAGAAAATATAAGGTAAAGCTCAAAAGTTGGATGAGACTTACTATGGAAGTGGATGCAGCTGTGTAAATTTTATTTGTAATACATTGACCTTGTGGTTTCTTTTGCCTGTTTGCAGCATATGAAAACAATACTTCTGTGAAGTGCCACTATCCTGCGAAAGTGCCATACACAGTATAGTAGGATAACAGTATAGAGTGCCTGTTTGTAAATACTGCACTGTACAGGTAATGAAAATAATCTAATTTTTCTCTTAGGGCCTGATTTCTTGATTGACTAGAATTACCTTAAGACTCCTGCTACTGAAAATGCTACCTTTCCTGTATATTTTAGGACCAAAGATTGTGTGACAGCTAAACTTGATTGATTCTGGGTATTTCAGGGTAGGTTTGGTTTGTTGTGTTTTTTGGTGTTTGTTTGGCTTTTTTTTGTTTTGTTTGTTTTGTGGGTTGGTTTTTTTTTTGGGATGGGTGGGTTTTGGGTTTGTTGGGTTTTTTGGGGGGGCGGGGGGGAAGGTTGTGGTTTGGTTTGTCATTTTTTTTTTATCCAGCTGTATCAGACCTTTGATGTGACTGACAGCATAGCTTCATGAGATGGAGGAAGACACAATACCAGGGAGGAAGATAGAACCATCTTTCCAGCAACTCAGGGTTTAGACTGGCTTTTGAAAATGCATCCTGTTTAGGGTTTCATAGGGAGAATCTTAATGCAGGCATAATTCTTTGAAATCGGCTGTATTCTATTTATGAAGAGGAAAAAAGCACTTTTTTTTTTATACAGTGTTACTTTTCATACAAGATGATTTGTTTCCACAATTGTCCCTTCAGGAGAAACATAGCAGACAGAAGGCCCTCCAAAGAAGTATGTAAGAAAATTTATGGAAGCTAATATTTTTAAGGTGAATGCCAGTGTTCATTTTCAATAGAGATATACAGCTATCTCATCTCAAATCTGAAGTAAAGAAACATTATGCCTGGCAGTAATTGATCCCAGATGATCTTCTAACTAGGACAGTCTGTGGAATTTTCTAAGAATATAGAACTCTTTTCTTCAAGAAGTAGGAAAGAAAAAATTAGAAAAAGTCATATTTTGTTATCTGTCTTGGCTCTTTTGAGTTTTAAAGGTTGCCTCTGTGCTCTTATTTAATTAGTTTCTGCAAGCCTGAGGTCCAAACAAGGTGCAGAGCTGGCACATGAAAAGAAACACTGGAGGTCAATTGAAATCATTAAGTCACTATCAAACTCGTTGGAAAGAATGAAAGATTTGTTTTTTTCTTTAGCAAAGAACTTTTGGGCAATAACCAGATGCTGAAGGATATGTATTTTCCTGGACTAGCAAAGGCATAGCTGCTCTGAGTAATGAGTGTGCTTGCATGACAAAACACAGTATGCGTTAGCTGAAGATAAATGATAAAAAGTCTTTCAAGTATTTTCTTTTCAGCTTAGGTTTTCTATTTTTCACTTGTTCATGTAACATTAAAGCTCTAACTATATATATCTTTATATAAAGAAAAAGAGAAGATATATCCTTCTTCAGGAAAATTAGTTATTCTCTTCTGACATTTTCGCTAAATGCATGTGCCTTTGTCCAGACACAAGCTTCCAGTGATATTAAAGCATTTCTTGTCGCCACAGCCTACTTAAATGTGTGTGGATGCCAGTAAGACCACTTAAACAGTATCTCATATCTTTCTGGGTGTCAGATAGTGAAAATGATATCTGTTCCTGTGGTGATATCTCCAATATATATCAGATATCACAGAATCATATCATAATAGATAATTTTGTATCTTCAGATTTGAAAAAATGGGGGTCATGGTCAGTTCATCACATGTTCTCTCTGCTGCCCCTTCCTCCTCACTGGAGGACTCCTCACACCCTTCTCCTGCTCCGGCATGGGGTCCCTCCCATGGGAGACAGTCCTCCTCCAATTTCTCCAATGCGAGTCCTTCCCATGGGCTACAGCTTTTCATGAATGGGATGCAGTCCTTCAGGAACAGGCTGCTTCAGTGTGGGTCCCCTGCAGGGTCACAACTCCTGCTAGCAAACCTGCTTCAGTGTGGGCTCTTCTCTCCATGGGCCACAGGTCCTGCCGGGAGCCTGCTCCAGCCTGGGCTTCCTACGGGGTCACAGCCTCCTTCAGACATTCCCCTGCTCCAGCATTTAAGAAATTAAAGGGTTTTCATTTGAGATGTTGGCAGGTAAAATCTGAGATGCCAATTTCTATACTACTTTGAAAAAATTCTGTATTTCTCCCTTCTTGAGACAAAAAAAAAAAAAAAAAAAGTAAATCAAACAATTATATGAAGTCAGGTCTGTTGTGGGAAAATAAGCACTTTGAATATTTAGGCACTTTGGATTATATACAGAATTATCAAGCTTCTTCAGTGATAGTATTTCTTTAATATTTCTGATGGGAAATGGTGAAATTCTCCCATTGTCTTATGAAACTGAGGTAGCTTCTGAAATTATATTCTGTACTCCTTAGTTGAAAAATTGCTCTAGACTTTAATATCGGCAAAGTATAACTCATTGTTAAGAAGTCTGATGGACTATCTGAACTGATGGAGAAGAAGCTCCCTGTATATTTACATGTTCTGTATGCTTTCATAGAAAAGACAAGGATATTATCTTCATCTAATAGGTAGTGAGCAGTCAAATACCTAGGCAGCCCACATAATATCTATAAGAAAAAGAAGATTATTTATAATCTATGTAAAGTGTAAGGATCTAAAACTTTATTAAGGCAGTATTGTATCAATGAAAATAATTTTTCATTGTAAAATTCTTAATGAAAGGTCTTTTGAGTCAACAAGCTAAAAGTCAGGAAATTCTATTCACTTATAACTGTGCACTGTTATTCTGTGCTTTTTCCAGGCATTTTTGCCTATGCTGTCACAAGCTTTTATGGTACTGTAATTCAAAACATGTTATATCCTAGAATCCAAGTTTAAAATTAAATGCCTTTAGAGCACTCTTTCTACAGTATTACAAAAAACGTTACAAAATCAGTGAAAATAAGGTGAGAAGTCCCTCTGGAGGTATCAGTTTGAAGGCAGAACCAGCTGTTACTTGATTTTATCTAAATAGACTTTGAGTGAATACGTGACCAGTAATAACAGGAAAGTTAAGGAAATTGAGTGTCAGTATGTTTATTTTATCTAGGAGAATCTTTTGGGTTTTTTGCTATGGACAAATGTAAATGAAAGATTTGACCATCATTTGCCATGACATATTTTTAATAAATTGAAAACCAAAACCTGAATAAAATCCCGCAATTCACCCTTTCTGCAACACTTCAATATTTTGGGGTGTTTTTTTGTTTTATTAATTTACTAGCCTTGAAAAATTTTTGGCTTTTCAAAAATCCTTCATTGCAGTACTGTTTTTCCTCCATTTTCAAGGATAGATGAGAATTTCTCATATAATTTGTTCAGTTACTAGTTCACATAAACTTCTGCTTGTTTAATTGATTTTAAAAATGAAAAAATTTTACATGGAATTGTGTTTAGAATAGTTCAATAAAAAATCATGAGCAGTTACAGTTCTTTTAAGTAAATATTTCATTCTCAATACTTAATGTCCTCTAACACCTCTTCTAGTGCTGTACAAGGTGTCTTTTCCTGTTAAGGAAGACAAATGTGGCTCCATCTGTTGCATAATTATTTTGGTGTGCAACTTTGAATAGCAAAAATACTTGGTTGAACTACTTCTCATTTTACTAAATTCGTGAGGACTGAAGGACATTACCTATATTACTTAGTCTAAAACCTGAAAAGTTTTTAAAGCTTTTGATGTGGTGAGTAAACTATTTTGTGCAGGGACCTCAGGCTTGGAGCCCATTTTTTGGGATGTTTCTCACCGGAGACATATTTCAAGATTCAATCTGCACTCCTTATCTAGAAAGGCAAGCACTGCACTGCAGTAGTTATGGTATAGCCTAAATCTTGGCCTACAGAAGAAATTAGATGTTCCAGGAATGCTGTTTTCCATAAGTCGCTGTGTAGACATCCTTTCTTCATTGCATTTTGAGGAAAGTTTGCTTTTTGGGGGAGGGGAGGAAGAAGAAAGGTGATAACACTCTACACTTTTTACAAGATCTCAAAATTATTCACTGCTAAGTTTCTTCTTCTAACAAATTTCATAATCGTAGTGATTAGACCTGTTGCTGTGTTGGATCCCAACACTAAATTTCATTTTGTCTGTACAAATAACACTGCAGGCAACATAATCAATCTGTCCAATTATATCACATTAAAAATCCAGTTTACAAGCTTGTTATGATTGCTGTAGTTTTAGGGTCTAATTCTACAAAGATTACTAATTTCTGACTCACTTTTGTGAAGGTGGTGAGGTACTGGCACAGGTTGCCCAAAAACGTGGTAAATGCTGCGTTTCTGGCAGTGTTCAAGGCCAGGTTGGGCAGAGCCTTGGGTGACATGGTCTAGTGTGAGGTGTCCCTGCCCGTGGCAGCGGGGTTGGAACTAAATCATCTTAAGGTCCTTTCCAACCCAAACTATTCTATGATTCTATGACATATAAAAAGATGCACAACTATTTCTCAATCTGTACCTTTATTTAGATCATTTCATATATGGCTATGGAAGCTTACTTTAATTTGAAACATGTTTTGTGTTGAATGGTGTTACCTTACTCTGCACTAGGCTACCAAATTGGTATGTATGCAGTAAATCCTGTATATTCAGCTGAAGCAGCTAAAGTAGGTTTTTGATAGAAAGGCTTGCAGGAAAATGTACATTTACAAACATTTACAAAGTTTGATTTGGGAGCCTTTGAAGTTAAACATGTTAATTGTAACTGATACGAGGACAGAAGGGATAATTTGAAGATATTTAATAAAAAATGTGTGAATTCCGATTCATTGTTATTTTAACATACGAGCAGGCATCTCATTAACTTCAGTCAGAGGACTGAATAAAAATAAGGTGTGTTTGGCATTCTGGAAAAAATCCAATTCTACAATGCAGTCATCTGAGATGAAAACATTAAATAAGCAGAATTCACTGTTGATAAGTCAAAAAACTGGGAATTAGGTTCCATAATCATCTCCCATTCTTCCTATATTGGAGTTGGATAACGACATATATGTAGCTTGCTACTCAGGAACATGGGAAAGAAATTCTTAGAGGGAACAAAGCTATTCTAATGAACTAAAACCAGAACAAAATCTGTGTGTTCAGATACATTGGAGACATGTATTTGGAGAAAAGATAATAGTGGTTTTGATACTCGATACTCAAGTCAGAAAACCCTGAACTTCCAATATGTAAACATATATAGAAGAATGAAAAATTCCGAGGTGAATCTATTGTAGCCAACTTAAAATATTTTATGCTATAAAGAATGAATATGTAGTTGTAATTTTTTTTGTACTATATATGCCTTAGAGACTGAAAATAGAGGGTCTGTGGGCTGTATCTATGCTGGTAAATTAAATAGTGCTCAGGAATGTTCTGTGTTGGCAAACTGTTAGAACAATAGCTTTTGTGCTTCTGGCCTGTATCAAGTGGCACTCCCTCAGGTTATTTGTATGTGCAGTCTGCAAGCTAGGGTGGTCTTCTCCAGGAAACATTCCCAACTGGTAGTTTGAATATGCGCCTGTTTCAAAGGATAAGATAATTTAATATTATGGATGCAGGCTGTTCAGTGGCAGCTGGCCTCAGCACTGGAGGATGGTCTTAGGCATATCTAGTTTACTAATCAGAACACACTAATAATGTAACACACCTTGCTAAAATTAGGTTACTATTTGGTGTATAGTTTCCTATGTCATCTTCTAATGAGTATATTATTTTATCATATTATTGTTCTGGAGTCTCAACTCTATGTGTATTCTAAATTTCTCCAACAAAGGCTACTTTTTTTTAAAGCCATCATTCTTCAGGTGCTCTTTGCATATTTCCACTCAGGTCCATAACACCACTGGAGCTACGCAATGTCTGACACTACCCATTTCCTAGGGTGCAGAAAAGGGAGTGATTCTAGCAAATTTCTTATTATTTCTTATTAAACTTATTTCCTATTTAGCTAGACAAAGTGCAAAAGATGAAATTACAAGTGATGTATTCAACATTTTCATCTTTATTGCACTGACATTTCTTTCAACTGGAAAGAAATCTCATACTCTTGAACTACAGTCTCTTTCAGTAGTATCATACAAGTCATCAAGTCTGAAAAATGTCTAAAACAAAAGTCTAGGCTAATTTAGGTTTACAATGCTGTGGACACATGAAGTTTGAGCTATGGTATATACATGCTTTGGCTCATGTGTGGTCTTAATGGTTGTGCATACTGAATATTGAACATATTTTCCAGCAGTGGTTTGTTGCTTGTTGGGCACAGCATTTGGCTTGTTACAGCAGTTGCATGTTGGCTACTGTTACCTGAGATAATGGGCAGCCACAGCTGGAAGAAACCTAGCCCAACACTAATGATTGATCGATCGTTCTTACAGCCACTGTTCCCACTCATGTTGCACTGATTTACTAATTCTCAGAAATGAAGGGTTTTGGTTTTCATATTTTATTTGATGTAAAAGGCCACAGCTTTTTTCAAACACCAAAGGGTCCTCAAAAGTTTTGTGAACCTGAGTATTTAGGGAAAGACAATGTCCCAGGGAAACTGATTTGGAATTCCATGTTTTCCATCAAAACTGAGATAGGTCTATTTCTTATTCAGCTGTAGTATAACATTGTGAGCATGCAAAAATATTGTATGTATGTAGTAACTACAACATTCTTAAATTTTTCACTTTATTCAAACAATTTGTTGTGGTGCTATATTAACCATAAGACTATATTTCTTTTCTTAGACATAGGTAAAAATAATTTTTAGGTTTTTAACTAGGTGAGATTTCCCAGATGGGAAAAAAATATCTAGGTGGAGACCTAGATTTACATGTGATATTACATCTCCAACTAGTCTTTCGACCAAGTTGATAGAAATTACAGTTGCATTTTGCAATTATTTTTTTTTTTTCAATCCTCAAATGTGAAGGTGTGTCTGTTATAACTTCTCTAAACAGAATTATCAAGTATCATATACTAAGGCTTGTAAAGTTTTCCTACACAATGCTGTCGGTAATGCTGTAGACTGTTTTTAACCTAATTATATTGTTTCTGTCATTTTAAAATACTGCAAAGCACTACAGGCTGTTTTTCCTTTTGGGGCTTTATCATCTAAACTGTCACATTACATACCCAATAAAAGCACAGAGCTCAGTGTAATTTGTTTGCTTATAAAGTTGTCTTGAAGAGGTTCACAAGAGCATTTCACAACTCTTGGTTGAGGTGTCAGAAGATGGCAAAACAGAGAAACGGACTGTTGCCACTGGCTCCCAAAATGTCTCACTGAAACAAGTAGAAACAAACAGATGCATGCAAATACGTAGATTTAAGGCCCCAAAGGGTGACTAGGTAAACAAATTTAAAATTCTGCTTGGCATTATAATAAATCAGTCAGTTGATTTTCCTATAGTAGAAGTGATGGCTATTATTACACTGTAAGTTTTCTCTATACCAAAGTTTATTTTCTTTTATCGTCTTTTGCAGAAGTTCTGTAAAAATATTTTTTTCAGTCTCACAAAAGCTGATGATCTGTTTTCATTCAGCATTCATGTTTTCCTTTCAACTAACCTGTCTCCTAAAATGTTAATTTGCCGTGTTTATAATCAGGAGACAGGCTAAAGTACTTGTTCTCCTAAATCACAGATATTGGTAAATTTGATAACTTCATATTTACCCCCTGTTAATACCAGAGACAAATCAAGTGATTTTACATGAGGTCTGCTCGTCTCTTCAACATGGTGTAAAATGTACAGATTCAATTGCTACAAACTTTTGTTATGTTATTTTTGTAAAAATATCTAAAAGAATTACATTTTTTTTTTTTTACTGCATTTTGGTGCAGCTGGAATGATCTGCACTCACAGTATGCATAGCTCTTGTCTGGGTGTAGCTTTCACAAGATGAGTTGTAGTTGTTGCTTAAAAGCCTGGCTGTAAGCCCACAGATGCTGTTACGCAGTGTCGAAAGAAGGGAGGAAATACTAGCAATGCCTATTATCAGTTCCTTATGTCACTTTGGGAAACAAAGAATGAAGCAAGCTTAAGCAATGCCATTGAGCTGTTGTAAGAGATATGTGAGTCCCAGGCTGGAGAAGATCAGGTTTGAATTTGTCTGTTCCTGATCAAGATCTTAATGGGGAAATGCTATGTATTTGTGTACGAGATTTCTTCTTTTTCTTAACACAGGCAAGTATTCTGGTCATCTGACTTTCATGGGCATCTGTTGCTTTCAAAATGTTTCTCTCTTATTTTCTTTTGAGTTGACATAGATAAGACTAATATGTAAAAAGCAATACAAGAAAAGGCATTTAGTCTATTACTAATGGTTAATATTTAAATTTGTAAATTAATTACACTAAAAATTAAGTATTGCAGCATTGTTATTAGAGTGGGATATACAGAAAAACTCTTCCTCGTCAAACCTAAGTATCAGCATTTGAGCTAGACTGTGGATTCCAGAATAGCTGAGAATGGTTTTTTACTTCATGCATTGGCAGTATTCTTGTAGGAATTTTTCAGAAAGATCTCAAATCCTTTTACTTGCTTATATCTCCCCTGTCTATTCCAAACCAATCTCTCCCTTCTCTTTCTCCTCTTCCTCCAACAGACTCAAACTGTGTGTCTTATATGGATTGAAAAATCAAGAGTGGCTTGCAAAATTTTATCCCTAGATGTACCTCTGCCTTTGTAATCAATTCTTTTGAGGTCAGCTGGACTTACCTGATTGATAGAACTTAATTTTAATAAATACTTTCTTTCATTTGTGGTTCAAGTAATACCAGCAAAATAGTAGTGGCAATTCCATAGTAATTCAATATTGAAACAATTGGATAGAATTGCCATAAATCACAAAAAATGTAGGTGTGGAAAATTCTTTAGCTAACTTTTAAAAAGTTACTTGAAGTAAAAAAAAAACCTATTTTTATGCATGTTGTAATATATATCAGAAAAAAACACAAATGTAAGAAAACTCCTATACCTTGCTCTGATCCACCATAACCTCAGAAGTTCTGGGCTTGTTTAAGTTTGTTTAGAACCAGTAATATCAGCCACAAATTAGATCATAATCTCTTTTGGATATTGTGCTACTAGTTTATTATAAAGAAAAATGAAAAAGCCTGAGATGTGCTAGAGACACAGAATTTCCACAATATTCCAATTAACAATTTACCCATAGACACCAGTTCTGCAGAAATGAAATATCCTACTCTTATAGAGTGGTCAAATTACCTAGAAAGACTTGGGAAGGGCTTCTATTTCTGATGATTCAATCAATTCTTCTTGCACTTTTAGTTACTTTGATATTTTTTCAAGCTCAACTAATTCTTGCACATACTTAAGAATTATAAATCTTGTAGAACATTTTTTTGGGGGAAAAACATGACTGATCTGATTCATATACAAAGTATAAAGATGACAATTTTTAGCTTTACATAAAGCAAAGACATTGCCATCTGGATATTTTATCATCTGTATTGCTATGGAGGAAGGAGAGCTATATAAAATCATGTAGAACCTTAATTTGGTTCCAACTTCACAGTTCAAAATTATATCTGACTGTCTATGTAGGACAACTAAGAAATTGTTGTCATCAATCATCTGTTATCATCTGACCTGCCTTAATTAATGAACATGTTTATGTTTAAAATGGAGGATTGTGGTGATCCTCCTTGAAGGTTTCTTAGCTGTTGGTTTGTTCTGTTGTTTTGGTTTTTTTTTTCTGAAGCTGTAACACTTGAAGCTAACCTTCTTTCAGATTGTTGTGTCATTTTGGCTGGAAGAAGAGAGTAAGGAGTTTCCTACATCTGGAACAATCAGTTTCTGGCTACATCAGTGAGAGATGCGATGATCACTGATAGGTGACATTTCCCTTGATCGATAGGCTTGGTTCAGAATGTTCTTTCCTTATTCTTTTTTTTTTTCTTTAACATATTGAAGAGACTACAAGTTGTAATTATGACACATGGAGAGTTTTCAATAGTCAAGAAAAATTCTCTTTCCTTTACCTGCTCTAGATCTTCAATCTGGTACATTCTGAAACAATAAAAATATTACTGAAATAATTATGAAATGGCTGTGACTTCTGTTAGTCTTTTAATTTCAGTGCCTTTGAGCATGTTGAACAAATAACCAGATTAAAGCAAATTAATATTATAAAAGCAAAGTTATTCTTTTGTTTCTGGAAAGAAAAATATGATTATTGTTGGAGGAGCACATCGAAAATAAAAGGAACGCCAGTTGCAACAGAAGAAATTCTATTTCTGACACATTTAGGTGTCAGGAAGAAAACTGTAAATGAGTAGTCAAACACTGGAACATGCGGCAGGGAGACGCTGATGAATCTGCATCCATGGAGATGGTCAGAACTCAACTGGACATGGCTCTGAGCAACCTTCTTTAACTTTGATGCTAGATCTTACTTTAGGTTTGTCCTCAGTTAGATCAGGAAGCTGGACTAGATTAATAATCTTTTCCACATTGAACTGGGCAAAAATAGTAAAAGAAAGGAGGTAAAAAGAAGTTCCAGCTCAGCATCTGTGAAGCACAAGTTGTCATTCCCCAGATGGTAGCAGTTCAAACTATCTCACATCAAACCCATCACCACAGTCTCAGCTCCTCTCTACTTGGCAGACAAATATGTCACTGGTGCACAAGGCATCGCCTTTTAGCTGTGCACTGTGCTACATAAGGGCTATAAATGCTCTGAAGAGATTCCAGCACTCTTCACATCTCAAGACAAGACTATACTGTTTATTTCTGGGAGTGCAACATGCAGCAGGTGGCAAATGTGAGAGGAAAGAACATAGATTGTACAGGCTTGTATACATTTTTATCTCTAACTTAGCAAATTTCTACGAATTTCTGCAATACACCTCATCTACATTTACATGTAAGTGCAAGAGTTCATCTCATTTTTATTCCAACTCTCCAATAAATATAATTCATAATAGCTCTGAGCCATATTGCTTGCCTTACAAGTGTACTAGTAGGCTATCTAAAATGAATGTTGTTAATGTTGGATGATTCTAGCTGACATACTATCAGCTCCATTTTTTAATTATGTATTGCATTTAGGACTTGCAAATCACCATTCAATCTTGATATGTCATTGCACCTTATGGAAACAGATGGGTGATTCACAGTTGGATCTTAGACACAGTATCTCAAGGGTACAAAATATCTTTGTATTTCTTGCAAATGTCAGAAGAAATCTGTTTGTTTCAAAAGATGTTATGTGGGCAATGCACATGATCACACACTTATTAAAGTGCCTGAGTAGTATTCTAATGTAGTTACATGGAAGAGATTATATCATTAAGCAACCTAAAAAAAAAAAAAAAAAAATAATAAAAATTCCTGGTGTAAAAGTCAGATTTTGCATTATATTTTATTAATCTGGGTTCATTCAGCTCCAGTTTGCCAGATTTACAAGATACTGAACAGAAGAGGGTGAAGAATTAAATAGGAGAAAGCAAAAGCATAATAATTCAAAATACAGAGAGGTTGTAATAGGAAATAGTAAAATTGAAGACAGAACGCAGAAGGAGCCAAACAACTGGCTCTTAGGTGGTAAGTCTCCTTATCACCTTCTACAGAACCTATCTGGTATATATATTGTGACTGTCTGATACAACAGCTCCCTAGTGAAAGTCAACATAACATTGAATGGTTCTACGCTGGTTTTGTTTGTGCTATTGCCTTGGCTACTCCTAAGGAGGTTACTAGCCTAGGCTATCAATCTACCAAGTTGCTGAACTGTTCTTACACCATTCTTTGATCTAGTACAAATGAGCTTTATCATAGTATCTTTGTTGGCGTCAAGTTAAATTCCAGTTAATAATTTTCTTCGTAGGGTAATTATTAATTTTACAACTAGAAGTTAAACTGCTACGAGAAAGGATATGATATTTCAAGACTGAAAAATAAATGTTAGCATTATCTTTCCTTGTTATCTGTAACGTTATTGGTTGCTGTTCTGTATGCATTTCCTACATTTTTCATAATTATTTTAGAAACAACAGGAGACAAGCAGTGATAAATTTAGGACAGTTACTAAAATGCTTCTGATAGATTATGTCAACAGCAGCCTACTTTCAAGGGATCTGCTATTATTAACCTTATTGCAAAACCAAAACCTGCTTTTTAATATATTATTTTTCGAGGTACTTGTCAAAGAATGCATTTTAAGATATCATTATCCAAGTATCACTAAGAAATTGCACATATAAAAGTAAGACTCCATGGCACTCTAACAATCCATACAAAGCTGTTTAAAGCTAAAGGAAGAATGGGTTTATCCCCAAATGAAGCATTAATATTATGACCAGTAAACTCCTGAGGGAAAAAAAAATAAGGGTTTATGTCCAATTAACCTTAAATGCATGTATTTACTAATACAATAAATTGCTTAACTGATACGCTTTTCCCTTTTTTAAAAAGGAATAACAACAGTTTACTCTGCTAACTTTTGAAGGTGGAGGGATTATCTACTCAAAAAAGTCAGTGTGGTCTTTGGTGTATATAATCCACAGTGCAAGCACAGCAGTTTATTAACTCTCTGCAGTATGGTCAATTCTGAATTACTTGGCCTATACTCAACAAAAGCTAGAAAAAGCATCTCTGAAACTGAAATAGACTCGTGAAAATGATCAGACAACTGGCAAATACTCTAAGTTTCAGCAGCTCAATCCATTTTGAGACACATTTTAGGTATAACTGTCAGCTATCTCAAGGGATTAAAGTTTTGATAACGTTCCTTGAACTTGTCAAAAAGATGAAAGTAAGATCCAACGCATGGGAACTGAAGCCGGACAAATTAAAAAAATGTGATAAGTGTAAAAACTTTCAGCAGTAACTAACTGTTAAGAAAGCTAAGTAGGAGCTGTTAGGTTTTCCTACCTGCAAAAACTTCTAGTTCAATATTGGTATTTTTTTTCCAGTAGATGTTATAGTACAGTCAGAAATTAATTCTTGTAGTTCTTCTATATAACAAATATGTCTAAAATTATTCTTTCCACTTTTATTTTTGATGTGTGAAATTGCGATAGGTTAAGAAATGTGCTATATGTTATTCAGGCACCTGTAGTACATTCACCGGTCATCTCTAGTATCTGAAAATACCTTGACTCGCTCTGCTTTACTGTTCTCCTCTTCATTATTAAGAAGGTAAAAGAACATCTCTCAGTTCATAGCCTGCAAAATAAGCAAAACCATAATCCCAAGGTCCCTTTTTTCTGTCAACACTAGTCATTTAGTCAAATAAAAGAAAAAATTAAAAATCTGAATGAGGAAGTAAAGCCAGGAGTTATGCCTGCTTTCTGTTACACTCCAGATATCTGCAAATAGGTATTTATAATTTTACAACTCACAGGGAAGCCTCCAGCTGCCTGCTGCATTGGGATCTCCTTTTGAAAACCCACAACATGGTTTTGAAAGACATCTGATATCTTGTCAGAAATAAGCAGTAGGTAGTAGAATATTGCTTGAAGTACTCAAAGCATCTCCAAGCAACTTGAGATAACTGTTGGTGAGACAATAAGCAATCAGCAGAAATCAGATACTACCTGATGAGCTGAGCCTTTGAATCTGTAACAGGAGAATCTTGACCTTGAATGGTATCACAATCTCTATATAAAGATATTACAGTGGAAGTATTTTACGTGTTTACAAATGAAGGTATAACTCCAGGCAGAAAGTAGAAGTTATGCTTTATGTGATAGGTGCCATTGTTATGAATACCTTCCCTTGTTTAAAGTATGGAAGTTTTCCACAAAGAACATAGATAAAGAATATTTTTAAAACACTTGGGGTTGTCTGGAGAGTGGGGAAAATTTTTAAAGTTAAATTCGGGGATGAGCATCAGAAAAAAAACCCCAAAACAACAAAACAAAACACAAAACCAACCAAAGCCAAAAAAGAATTAAAGTGCAGGAAACATTCATGGGATGATTCTATACTCATGGAATGACAACTTTAGAGGAACTGGAGTTTCAGAAAAATTTGAGTACATGATCTTTGGAAAACAGACTGGTTTATTTTCTACCTCCCAAATGTTTCCTTTGATATTTGTGGCCTTAATAAGTGTGTTAAAAGGTTAAATAATATGAATGAAGTGGCCAAAACAAAGTTATCCAGACAATTCATAAGGTTGTCTTGGTTTAACCTTAGCTGGCAACTAAGCACCATACACCTGCTTGCTTACTTTCTCTGCTGTTTGGATGATGGAGAGAACTGTAAAAGTGACAAAATTTGTGGGTTGAGTTAAAGGTACTTGAATAGGTGAAGCAAAAGCCACACACACAAGCAAAACAAAGTAATGAATTCATTCACTACTTCCCATTGTCAGTCAGGTGTTCAGCCATCTCCAGGAAAGAAAGGCTCCATCATCTACGATTCTATGTGGAACAGTTACTTGGGAAGACAAACACAGTAACTCCAAATATGCCCCCTTTTCCTTCTTCCACCAGATTTATATTGCTGAGCATGACATCATATCGTGTGGGATATCCCTTTGGTTGGTTGGAACCAGCTGTCCTGGCTGTGTCCCCTCCCAGTTTCTTGTGTACACTTAGCCTATTTGCTGGTGGGGTGAGGAGCGGAAAAGGCCTTGCTTTCACATAAGGGCTGCTCAATGATAGTGTAAACATTCCTGTGTTATCAACACTGTTTTGGTAACAAGTCCAAAATAGTACCATATGAGCTACTGTGAAGAAAATGAACTCTATCCCAGCCAAAACCAGTGCAATCTGGTCCATGATACTGTATTTAATATCTTTCAAATGAAGTGATTGCTTAATCTCGCAAAACGTTCCAAAAGGCTCTACCAAAGATGCCTGAAAAACTACATCTAGAGAAGGGCAATAAAGTGGGTGAAAAGGCTGGAAGGAATGTCCTGTGAGGAACAGCTAAGGAATTTGTGTTTGTCTCTTTTGGAGAAGAGGCTGAGGAATGACCTCATTGCTCTTTACAGCTTCCTGAGAAAGGAAAAGAGAGATGCTGATCTCTTCTCCCTGGTATCCAGTGACAGGACACGTGGGAACTGTTCAAAGCCACATTCAGGGTAGATTCAGACTAGATATTAGGAAACATTTCTTTACCTAGAGGGAGGTAAAACAGTGAGCTTTCTTCCTAGAGAGGTGGTTGAGGTCATATGGTATGGGAAGCAGGAAAGATTTTGAGTAAGCTCTGCTCAGCAGTAACTAAAACATCCCTGTGTTATGAACAGTGTTTTCAGCAAAAATTCAAAACATAGCATCATACTAGCTATTATGAAAAAAATAAACTGTATCCCAGCCAAAACCAGCACAAAGGTGCAGGGGAAGAACACAAGTGGGAAGGGTCAAGCTTCTTTAAATCAAACAGAAGGAAGAAAAAGTTGTTTTGTTTTGTTTTGCATTAATTCTGCCATTTTGCATGATGTTATATATATTAATTCTTCTGTGCTAATATTACTTATGTTCTAAATTGGATTAAAGACATAGACACTCCTGGCATTAATCCACTGTTTAGTGATACTCAGACAATACTCTTCTATTTAAGAATGCATAGTGTTTTCTAAGGGGATTCATTACATAATTTCATCCTGTTTTATTTGGATACTTATCAGCATCACCAGGCAAAACCATAAATTGTATTGATGCCATTTCGATAAGAGAAAGCAATGTTTCCTGAAAAGTGCAAAAACATTTAGCAACCCACCAGAATCTAATGATGAATTAATCTTTCAATCTTTTCTGTGTGATAGTCTGACAGTCCTGTTGTCTGTACGTGGCTTACAGTCAGTTGAAGGGTAAAGGGCTCAACTGTGTTAAGGATGTACCTAATTATCTTGAGAAATACACATTGTATGCTTATAATAGCATATTGTTAATTCTCAAAGGACATTTCTTAATTCTTGGTCTCAGGGTAATTTTCAGAGGCTGGTGAAAGTAAACTAGGATTTTTTTATAATTTCTTTTCCCTGTTCCTGATCCTCAGTTTAGCTAGAGACAGAACCATCTGTATAGTGACACAATAGTGTAAGATTTAAAAAATAAAAATAAAATAGCCCACCAGCAAGGAATTTGTCAATGGAATTTTCTCTACTCATATTATGCTACTGCTACTATGCTATAGTAATGCTGTAGTAATGATTTTGTTAGCCCTGAATGCACGGAGAGCTTATGTTTGTGTCTAGCTGAGGTCTATTCACTTCTTAAGTACTTAAAATTGTCACTAGTAAAATAGAAAAGCTGGAAAAAGCAGCAGTTATTACTTTAAACATTTAGGAAACTGCAAATAGTAAAATGATTTTGCATAATCTTGTCTCATGAGATGTATTGAGGAAAGAGAGGCATCTGAGAAGACTTACACAGGCTCAGAACTTTTGATGTTAGGATATGCCCCTGAGATACAGGTTTTACAATGTTCCTGGAACTCAGATTGCATATATACAGGAAACCCTTTGAGGCCTTCACGTGATGTATATTTCATGCCATTGAGTTCTGCAAGCTTTAGAATTTTATTAGATTCTTGAAAACAAATGCAATACAAAGGTTAGGATGTTTAATTATGCTTCCTGCAGGGATACTCTTACTATTTACTGAATAAATATATAATCTGTCAATGTAGCAATAAAACTGTAACTGGTTTGTTTATGTACACTAAAATTAAAAAATTCCTTTTTAGCTGGGTCATACACTTTGAGAGACACATTTGCAAATGTTTTTTCAAAGTGAATAACATACATCCCATGTTTTTTGGATTTAGTTCAGCTCTATAATTTTATTCATTTGCATGCATGTTGTCATTTTATATAAATTTATTTCTTATTAGCATTACTTGTTCTGAAGCAGTTCCTATTGTCGACAGCCAGGCCCTCTCTTTCTTCATATTTAAGTCTAACAATAGGAAGAATAACAACAAATACTCTCTAACACAAAAGACTGGTTAGTTTCTGAAAGGAGGTCTCTGTCAGTTCTCACTTAGCATTTGGCAGTAAGAGCATCTCTCTTCTCTTCAGACTATGGCATCTTTCTGTGATTTTGTTAATGGATTCCCTACCCAGGTGTATTAAAGGATTACTTATGTCATCTGCTGTATTTGTGTTGAATTGCTATTTCTGTGCAATGAATTGAACATAGTTACATGTAACTGTGTTCATAGTTTCCTTACTTTCTTTTCAATACAATGACCAAACCTCAACAGCAAATTTCATTTGCTTTAAGCAAACCTTTTTCTTTTGTTAAATGAATTGTTCTCTCAAATGAAAAAACCCTTCCTTTTAAGAAAGCTCTCCACTTGTTTTGAGGAAAAGAGCTGGAGATACAACATGCACTCACTGAACTAAACTAAATATTTACCTAATCTTGCCTGATTATATTTAAATACTTAAGATAGATAAATCTGTAAAAATATTTAATATATTTCAATATTTAAATAAATTTAAATTCCAGCAAGATACTGGAACAAATGAAATTATGACAATGATAGTTTTGTTCCTGAAGGGGGACAATAAAAACCCTGCCCAGGAGGCTAAAAAAGAAGGAAGTACTAAATACTATTACTGCTTATTTATAGAAAGAACATAGATAACATCACATTATAATAGAATATTTTTTATTCCAACTAGGGAGGAGATTAATTTTAAAACTTTCCATTTTGACAAGCTGTTAAACTCAAGAACCTTAAAAGCTGAGAAATTCAAATCCATCAGTGTTTATAATAGGTCTCAAAATACCTGAACGATATCCAAGATCCTAAGCAAGAGAGGTAGTGTTGTGTTAATACTTAGATTATTACTGCTTTGGACAACTAATCTAATAAAGTTCATTTTGATTCTAGCCAAAAATCCTGAGGAATTTGATGAGTGAAAATCTGTTGAGCTTTATATGTCAAAGGGCTACCCAGCTATTAAAAACCGCAAATGAAGGAATCCAGAAAGTTCTGTCTCCAAATAAGATCTGAAGACTTGGCAGTAATCTGAGCCATCTCCCAGTTTATGAAGGTAAATTAGCCAGATTTAACAAAAGATTAGTCAGTTCCCATCTAGAAAATGGAGCCAAAGCAAACACCCTGAGTTGTATCTCTGTGTATATCCATTGAGGTTGTACAATCTTTTCTCGGAATTCATGCTCCGAGTATGGCATACTCTCACCAGAAAGTAATATAAGATCATATCTTTTAAAATGTAAGCTATTCAACCATAAGAAGATGAAAAAATACTATGAGGAAAGAATTTATGAAGTCCAATGGAAATTATTCCTGCTCCTGGCTGAGCTTGTCACACCTCTGGTCATTTTTTTTTATCTTGTAATGAATACTGTTGTTGTAATAGAAATCCTCATACAAATGTACAACCAAAGAATGATGAAAAATAATTATATAAGTGTACCCTTTTCTGAGCATGCATTCTCCATTTATAGAAATTATGCAAAATCTAGAAAAGAAGCAGAAGTTAGGAAAGTGGTTTAAATTGGTAGAAAGAAATTGACTAAATTTAAATGACATGATATTCTGTAAAGAAATTAAAGATCCTAAGAACAGTAGAACTACTCTATAGCTTATCTGTACAGCTAGAAAATGGAGCAGCTCTCAAACAGCTGAAAAAAGTGGCATCATCACTAAAAAGTCTGCAACACATACAAAGCCAACTAAATTCAAAGTAAAAATCAGGCTTGCTGCTATAAGCCTCTGTGTTGGTTTCTCAAATGTGGTTGACTACTTCTGGCCATGTTTTGAGAGTGTTCTCACTCACTGAAAGCCAGGTGTGCATGAGCTTTTGAGAACTGAGTGCAGCTAAATGTGCCAATCAGCTGTTCTATCATGTGTGAAAGAAAAAATCCAAACCATAAAACACACCTTCAGTCAGCAAATATTTTATGAGTCCATCATTTAAAGGTTCAAATGGATATAGGACCTAATTCAATTATCTGAACACATTTTTGAAGTGACACAGTATTATCTGTTGCTATGAGCAAAGGTAACTGGAGACCCAATAATACTACTGTGAGGTTCCTTGGAGAATAGGCATGTAGGCCTACACAGGAAAAGGGAAATATATTTATTATGAGCCTAAAGTAAAATTTAAATTAATTTTTTTAATTCCTACAAGTCTGCGGGGCTTTTTTGTCCTGTGCTCTAGGTAAGGTAAGGTCTGTGCTGTCATATAACAGGTGTTCAGTCATATTGCTTTATAAAAAAGCTAACTGAGACTGAGATAAAAGAAAGAAATTTCGTAAAGAGTGAAACATGAATAAAAGCTTAAAGAAGTATGGTTTATATGAACAGCTCTTATTTTCTGCACATCTGATATGATTTGATCCCCAGTTTCACCAACTTTAGGTGCAACCTACTAGTCTCTTTATGCTTTGTGGTGGTCTTGGTCTGTATGGGAAAAGAGCAATGAAGCAGTCACATATAAATAACAGTTAAAAAAAAAAAGAAAGAGCAGGTGGTTTGTTTTTTATTTTGGTTTTTTGGTGGGGTTTTTTTTAGTTGTTGTTTTTTGTGTTGGGGTGTTTTGTTTTTTTTTTCAAAAACAAACAAAAAAATTTTGACATTTTCTTTGAATTTGCCAAAGATGATGTATAGAGATGCATAGGGAAAGAAAGCATCTTTGGTTTTATCAAGGGGCTTATTGAACATGTCGCCCAGAGAAGCTGAGGATGCCCCATCCCTGGAAGAGTTCAAGTGGTTATACCATTTCTACCCTAAATTTTTCTATATTGAAAAGTAAATAAGGAAGAAAAAAAAGTACCTACTAAGTTTCATTTGCATTCTAGTCTACACTTTTTCAAATTTATTTACACACTTCTCATATTTTTTGCTGATCCATTCTACACTAATGTCTTATAATCTTAATGTCCTTAGAATAGTACAATTCACAACTAGACAAAATAGTTACGCTACCTGCCTAACAAGTAGTATTTCAAACCATTCATTTGTCTTGACCCTATGATTATTTTCTCTTGAAATGTAGGAATGAAAATTATTTTTTTCCTCTGATGGAGCCTAGATTCTTATTAGTAAAGGCAACTGATTCTTTACTTTATCCATATTCATCATTGTATCTTTGGTTTAATAGCAGTTAGATATTACAAATTCATTTCAGAAGCCTTTTTATTTTGAACAAATATTTTTCCATGGCCAATACAACTAGAACATTTATTTTGGTAGGCTCTGCTAACATAATTGTACTCCTGAGGTAATCAGAATATTTTTCCTATTTTTTTCAGAACTCACAGTAGTGATAAAAATGATGCTACAGTTGAAGTCTAGTCCCCTTAAGGGAATGAAATAATTTACAGGCCACAGTAGCATTTTCTAACAAGGCTGTAACTTCATATGATTTGCTAATATCCACATTGTAATTCTGAGGGCATTTCAGCGTGTTGGGTATTCCACCAGCAATTGTGGGTAGCTTTGTTAGCTGGATGTTGATCATTTGATCAGAAATTAGCTAGCAAAATCTGTGTTCAGACTTGCTATAAAGAAGCCATTTATGATATAGTAAAACAGTTTAATCTTGGAAATCTGTCTACTCTGATATGAAAATATGTGTGAACATTATTTGATTCCATGTAGAGAAATATCTTGATGACTGAGACATATTTACCTGCTAAAATTCCACTTAATTTCTTAAGCATCTTAAGCTAAAAAGCAGAGAGGATAGTGTATTTTAACAATTTAAAGAATGGAAACGTATGTATGTCCCAGTACGGATTTTTTGCATAAATTTTTCCGACTTGAGCCATGGTCTCTAAGCATACTAATTCTTAGACTGAAGACTGGGATTGGGAGATAATGGACGTATGACAAGCATTGGTTTATTAAACAGGATCAAGTCCATAGCAAGAAGTATAGCAGACAAAGAAAATAAAGATGGCAACAGCTCTGGGTTTGGAAGAGATGGTAGAAAAGAAGCTGAAATCGATCAGCAAACAGAAAGCATTCAAATGTTTATATATAAAAATGTTATTGCTAGCAGCGGCATCCAGTGGCTGTGCGGATAAACTGCAAGGACCAAGACTCAGGAGCGGTTTGTCCTAGTAGGAAAAGTTTTTCTGCCCCTAGGTCATATTAGTGAACTGTTACGGGAATGCAAGAAGAATAAAAAATTAAAGATGTTCTCTGCAAAACAGCCTCTTGTCTAGGAGTTCTATACTTCAGAGATGGTGTATGCAAAGTTACTTTCTACATTAATCTCTACCTAAATTCACGGACTATATAGGAACAGGTTATAGATTTTAATTAATGCACTAGATGACAGAAAATAGTATGGGATAAAAGAGGAAGATACATATTTTTACAATATCTCTATGCATAATTATTATAAAGACAAGTATTTAATGATTTTAGAGAGATTATTTTCTTCAAATAATGCTTTGGGCAGCAGTGAGGACAGAAGACAGGCCTTTTTAGGCATTTAATGTGTAGTTCAGTCTATTTGCTGTCTTTTTTCACTTTCACTACACATTATATTTACTTTCTTACATATGCTTTCTGTAAGGTTTCATTTTGCTTTTCATAGCAATTGAAGTCTCTATTGTATATTGCTCTCTTTGTCTTTGCATTGTTGATTGAGTGATAGCTAAACATTGACAACTAATTGTCACTGTAGTTGCCGCTATGGGGTTTTTTTTTTCCTACTAAAATTCAAATTCCATTGGTTCTTTCTCCACTAAAATCTTAGGGAATGGTGGGTTTTCAATGCTTGTTTTTTCCTTCAAACTCGAGTTGCTGTTACAGAAAAGGGTGCTGGTGAGTACAGTTCTGCAAGAAAATGGTGTTGGGTGTTGGGTGTTTTTTGGTGGGGTTTTTTCGTGTTTGTGGGTTTTTTACTTGTCAGACATGCAAAGCTTAGCAAGTTCGTCAATCTTAGCTGTGTGAATGAATATGCACTATCGTCATGGGGACTTGTTACATGATGAAACTTCTACATGTTAATTAGGGCGTGGAAAAATAATAGCCGGAGTATGGATATTACACTGTAGAAGTTAACTGATATTTATTAATAGGTACCGAAGCTCGTATACTGGGACCATAGAACCCACTTAGCACTTTTATGGCAAAAGCTTTAGTTTGTTCATCTGCAGTTTTAAAACTGCTGTGTACCTCTTAGACTCCTTAGGCACCTGTTGGCCTAAATTAGTAAGGTCCTTCTTAAAAAAAAGAATATGATATGAAAAGATGAGAAAAAAGTATGTACAGAATGGTTACGAAAGTCCACATTAATTACAAAACAAGATTGTCAATAAAAGCTGTGTACCTGATGATTCAGCTGTCTGCATCTCAATGAACTAGGGTATTGCAGGATTTCTGGGAAAAAAAACCCTCTGTTCATTCTTTTGTCATATGCTTGGTACAACACTTTATCACAGAGTGCCCTTTGCCAATACCACTTTTGGTAAAGAAAAGAAACTTTTCTTAGTGCTGCTATCTGGGACTGAAAAAAAACAGCCAGCTCAGAGAGCTAGCTCAGCTTTGAGGAATTAGGAGCCACAACAGAAATCCAATTCTCATGGATGTTTGCTTGTTTGTTTTCCCCCTCAAAACTGGTTGGGCTGCACATCTAACTTTAGGGTGCTAGTTTAGGATACAGACATAAGAATTGCTGGACCTAGAGGTTGAGTCTAAATATTTCATTCAAATAATGTATTTTAACACCAGCCTTTCCATGTATAAAACTGAATCACCTAGTGGTCAAAGCATATGAAGAAGAAATTAGCTATTCAATATAGTTTGAACTAACAACTGCTAGAATTAGTTATGGAAGTGGAAAAATGGTATTAGAATCCTGTAATTAGGTGTTTGGTTGTATCAAGGCTTTGTAAACCTGTCCTGGATTTTTAAAGTTGCTGATGCACAGTGTATTTTTAGTACTATGGAGGCTGAAGTAGTTTATTGTTACAGATAATCCATCAGAGTTATTTTTATCAAAAGAAATAATCAGACCTAGGTCCAAATTACGAAAATTAATTTCCTGTGAGGAAAGAGCTTTACTCCACTAAAATACAAATGCAATTTGTAAGCTGCACTACTTTTATGAAGTTCTTAAAGTTACTACTTATATATGAATTTTCTTCACTTCCCTAGGAATATATTGTGTTTTCATGATGATAACTGGAGTGAGATTTAAACCCTCTGTACTTTGATTTTACTTGTACATGAGAAGCTACTTCAGAAAAATAGGATAGGAGCTGAAAATCCCTCATGTGACAAAGACAACAGCTAACCCTTTACTTGTAAAAACAAGTCAGCATATGATTTTTCAAGGCAAGACTACCATCTTGTGGCCTTCATGTACAATGACTACCTGAAGGCACAGATGTTTTAGGATACCCACACGATGAAATAACAATCTCTTCTGCTACTGTTTTCTTGCTAACAGTGCAAGTCTTTTCCCAGTCAAAGCTTAAAGTCTTTCAATAGAAGTTGTTCCTTTTTGTTCCACTGGTTATAGATGTCACGTGAGCATCCTTTCTTCCTTCTTGTGAATTTAGTGTGAAGCCATTAGAAGAACCTGGCTATGTCCTCTCTTGAGGATTCTGAAATGCAGCTGAAGAGACCAGGCCTTTCTTCTCCAGAATGACTCAAAGTCAGTTGTGTCAGCCTTTCCTCATATGTTGTGTGCTCTGTCTGCCTGCTTACCGAGCTTCCTTGGCATTTGCTGTTGCTTGCTAATGTTCTTGTTGGTGTGGTGAGTACTAAAGTGGACTTAATCCTCCTGCTGTCATCTGCCGGTTTGAGTTTGATTAACAGCATGAAGAATGGGGAGCAATGGAATCAGCGTGGGACACCTGTCTGAGAACAAGGTAGCTTGATAAAGGTGGGCATGGGCTGTAAGGACCTTCCAATAACAATCGAAGACTGTGTCAAATGTCTTGCTAAAATCTAGATAATGGACATCTACTGCTTTCACCCCATTGAATGACTTATTTCATAGTAGAAAGCTATCAGGCTGACAAGGCAAGATATAAGTTTACAGTTCTTTAACATTTACTTTACAGTACAAGAGACTACCAAAGTTTGTGTAAAGCTCTTACACTTGATCCAAATTCTTGTAGGAGCACAGACTATTCAACTTTTGGCTGGTGTTTATGCTTTTCTTTTAATCCTCCTTATATTGAGTGTCGTGGTTTGAGCCCAGCCGGTAACTCAGAACCACACAGCCGCTCGCTCACTCCCCCCCCCCCCTTCTTCCTCCCCCCGCTCCCGGAGGGATGGGGAGGAGAATGGGAAGAATGTAACTCCCACGGGTTGAGATAAGAGCAGTCCCGCAACTAAGGTATAACACAAAACCACTACTGCTACCACCAATGATAATAACGATTAGTGAAATAACAAGGGGAGAGGATACAATTGCTCACCACCCGCCGACCGATACCCAGCCCGACCCGAGCAGTGATCTGGCCTTCCGGGTAACTCCCCCCGGTTTATATACTGGGCATGACGTGCTGTGGTATGGAATACCCCTTTGGCTAGTTTGGGTCAGGTGTCCTGTCTCTGCTTCCTCCCGGCTTCCCCTCCTCCCTGGCAAAGCATGAGACTGAGAAAGTCCTTGGTTGGAATAAACATTACTTAGCAACAACTAAAAACATCGGTGTTATCAGCATTGTTCCCAGGCTGAAAGTTAAAAAACACAGCACTGCACCAGCTACTAAGCAGGAGAAAAATGACTGCTATAGCTGAACCCAGGACATTGAGCCAAAGAAATGAGGGAGAACTTCCCGAAGAATATTGGTCACCACTTCGCTGTGGGTTTGTGCTTTATTTATGTTCTTATTTATGAACAGAATTGTAATCTTTAGTGTGACTAAAGTGTTTATTCTTTCTTCCCAAAGATTTTATTGCTCGTTAGTGCTTGATATGACTGATTCAAAAACACATCTATGGACAGCTTGTTATTTATTGCAGTCTCTCATTATGACTTTGAAAAAGTAAGATAGTGTGTCCCAAACAATTTTTTTTTTGAGGCTTGAAAAATACTGCATTCACATACACAACACAAGAGTAGGCAATGTACATTTATCAGTGTCACTGGCATGTATACATTAATGAAATATTAATTACAGTGTTAATGATCATTAATCCTCCAAGGCAAATGATTACTTGTGGGAATGTGTTGTTTCACTGAAAATTAGCAAAACATACTAGCAATAATTGCTGAAAAACTGACAATACTTTATAATAATACAGCAGAACAAGATTTCCTACAGTAACCTAACTACAATTAGGAAAAAACCCCATTTGTTTCGCTAACTACATGATACCATAGAGTATTAATGGGGTTTTGTAGTTTTATTGTATCTGAAAGATATTCGTGACTGTCATGAGTACATGTTTTGACAGTTTTAAAGATGAATGATCATTTCAATATTTTTTAAAATAGGTTAAGCTACAAAAAAAAGCCCCAAACAAAACATAAAAGCCAAGTAGAATAATCCAAAGAAAAGCAAGCACTATTTTTCTCCATACACCTTCTTTTACATGCCTTCCTGTGTGTTTTTTCTGTAGCTTTTTCTGTAGCTATTTTTCTCCATTGAAATGTAGAGATGCCCTACTCTGATATGATTTCATGTTAAATTCAGTAGTACCTATTTAACTCAGTTTCTTCTACAGAGACAAAAGAAACATCTTGGGTTATCAGAAATGCATGGCTCTCTGTGCTTTTTATAGGAAGATACCATTTCCAAACATTTAGCTATGTAAAGTGTATTTCAGCTTCTCTGAAGTACTTTCATTTTCCCCAGGGACTTTGTGTCTTGCAGGAATAGTACTGAGCAATACACGAAAAAAATCTTCTTAGATTTGTGCCAAATAGATCCCATTAAAAGAAATCAGTTACATGTGTTCAGCAGTCTTCTGGGAGTATGAACACCAACTGGATTAAAAAGCCTAATAATCTGAAAACTCATTTAATACATGTAGGTATCCAGACAAACATCTAAATAAACTTAAAAGTACAAATGTTGGAAGAAATACATGGTTGATTTGATTATTGTTCCTAAAGATGAGTAAAGGTTACACACGCATATATAACAATTTTTGGAAATGTTCATCTGATTAAAACATTACACTGTCCAACAAAAACATTTTATATCACACAGTCATAAAATAGTTCAAGTTGGAAGGGAACTCTTCCAAAAAGAGAAAATGTGTAAATGTGTAAAAAGCAAGAAACCAGAACTTTATGGTGAATTTGGTGTCTTTTAACATTAATAAGAATCAGCGATCACCTCCTGAACCCTGAATACATGTGGTGGAGTGGAGAAGGGGAGTTATACTGAAGTCTTTTTTAGTATTCCATCTGTGACTGTGGGACTGCTTAACATCTTGTCATGCTCCATCACCATTGCAAAACTAGAGCTATTACCTTCCACACAGATGTTTTTTTTTGGTTTGGTTTTAAAGATGACAATTATTGCAGCCTACCTAATTTGTGCTACAGCAAACGTTAATGAGTGAGCTCTGTATCTATTTGAATGATAGGACACATACATATTTATCGGCCAAGTTGTTAAAATGACACAAAGTAGTTATCACGAATTAGTTTTTTCATTTCACCTTCACTCAGACTGGCTTTATCTTTGGCTTGTGTTCAGTAAAAATAAACCTAACATGTCCACAAAGTTTAAATCTTTTTAAACCGTCTGTTCTTTTCTGACAAGGACAGTAAGCCTGTTACAAATGGTTTATTTATTGTGGTACTTCCCCTGTTCTTCTTCCTATCTTTTCTGGTGTCTTTTTAAATAAATTCTTCCTTCCAATATTCTTTTACAAATCCTTGTCCACAGACAATCAGAATTTTACATTTCTAGATGCTGAAAGACTAATAAAATGAAAAGCATGAAAAGCAAGGCAAAGGAACTTTTAAAAGGAAAAGCCAACCTTTTTTTTTTTTTCTTACAGAAGAAAAAAATCTTTTGATAGGTACTGGTCATCTTTCCTACAGCTGTTCTAACCATATGGAAAGAGATTATCATTCTCCTGTAAGTAAAGCATTGCATTGATTGTTCATATGCTGAAATTAGCAAGAAATTTGCATAATTTTAAAATCATATTTCAAAGTTAGCTGAACTGTAATAGACTCATATGTTCCAACTTAGCTATCATCAATTATTGTGTCTAAACAGACTATGAATCATTTTATAACCAACACTTCTGATCTTCTAACGACGATTCTAATGATCTTTCCAGCACTTTTGATTTTCAGCATACAAATCCACTGCATATGACTAAGTTCTAATTCTATTGATGATGCCTTCAGTGTTAAAATATCATATGTGTAGTTCCAGAAATTCCATCAGATCAAATAAGCCAGTTGATATTTGCACAGTACCATTGATCTGATCAGTGGGGTGGAATTATTTTCTTTATCTGTGCATAAAAGCCAATATTAAGTGCTTCCCTCTTTTAGAAATGTCTAATTCTTTTATTTTTTTTTTTTAATTCCTTGGGTTTTGATTGCATTAATGAGTTGGAAATACAGCCATAAAATAGCATCATAGTAGTATAGTGCATTTAGAATCATAGAATCATAGAATGGTTTGGGTTGGAAGAGACCTTAAGATCATTTTGTTCCCTGCCACGGGCAGGGACGCCTCACACTAGACCATGTCACCCAACGTTCTGTCCAGCCTGGCCTTGAAAACTGATAGGAATGGAGCATTTACCACTTCTTTGGGCAAACTGTTCAGGTGCCTCACCACCCTCACAGTAAAGAACTTCTTCTTTATATCTAACCTGAAATAACTCTGCTAAAAATAAAATAAAATAAAATGAAAATAATAGCAAAAAAGAAAATAAAAAAATAGAACTTTGTTTTCTGGTGTTGAAATTAATGGTTCTGCTTATTATCATTGAAGCAAGTATTGCAGACTGCAGAATTATCTGTAATGTGATGGATTTTTATCTATCTACATGGATGATGTAAAGTTTTGTTGTCTCAACATATTATACTGAATCTTTTTCATCCCTGCTCAAGCTGTCCTTCCTATAAGTTTCCGTGCTTCATCTCCAAAAAGATTGCTTCATCAGATGACTTCTTTCCCAAGATCTGATTATCTCACAGCTACACTTGATAGATGTTCTGTGGCGCATGAAGGGCACGGACTCACAGCATCTTCATGCAGCGAACCACTTTATTGCCTATTGCTCTAGCTTTTATACCATTCTAGCAAAACCTGTCTTTAGCCTATTATTTAACTCTTATACCAAGCTATTTTATCACATCATGTTTAGTTCCTGGTTTACAGTTTTGTTTTTTCAACATTCTTCGTCGTTTCACAAACAGTCCCAAAAGAACCAGTTCATTATCTTTCTGTTCTCCTGCTCCTGTCCAGCTGGGTTGCTCTGCTTAATCACACAATGTTCTTTGCTGCTTCTCTAACTCTTTCTTCTCCAGCCAAGTAGTTACTTCTCTTTAGCAATAATCAAATAGTTTCCATCCTCTCCTACAATGTTCCTTTCCTGTTCTAGGATGAAAACTTCCTAGAACTGTTAGGAAAGAGTTGAATTGACAAGTGGGCTGAGGTGCTTCTGTTGCTGCCTGGCCATCAGGATGCTTTGTGATAACATGCATTCCTTTTTCATATCCTCAATTCGTACATCAGTTTATCATGAGTACACTCCTGTTTCCTAGTTAAAGCAGGATGAATACATGTAACTTGTGCTTCTCTTTCCTATTTTTTGAACTGTAGATGTCACTCTAGGGCTGTGTGCTTCTTTCTTATAGAAGTAAATTATCAAGTTGGGGAAGAAGGTGCTGAAGATTTTAATTGTTTGGTCCTGAAATATTTATGGTTTTATACCTTAGTTTGAACATAGAGGAATTGCAGTAAGACTCTTGAACTGAATTACAAATTTTGGATCCTGTAAAAAACCATCAGTTTTTCAGTGTCTTAGCTGACTGAATAACTTAGGTATTTTTCAGGAAATATAGTTCCAGGGAATGCTAATTTTATTGCATTTGAGAGACTTCTGAAAGCCAGATATGTGGCTTAAAAATTTTACATTGTTTTAATCCCTAACAAAACGCTGATATTGGCTATTTATGCATTTAGACAGGTACTTTGAGACAGCTATCATGTGAGGTGTCTAAAAGTTGAACATCATTTAGGTAACCAGTTAGGCTGACTGGATCTCAGCATGTGCATTCACTTGTATTCAGATTTGGTAGGGTGCTTATATTACATTTAAAAATAAGAGGTCCAAAGAAAGACAATTACATTTGTTAAACTCAGAATCTTGTTATGGACAAAACTGAGCCCACCTGACATAGGGAACCAGCAGTATACTGTTAGCAAATTAACGTATTGACAATCTACTAAAATACATCCAGAAATTTGATTAGTCCAGTTGCGATAACACTAAAACACCCTGAAGTATTACAGACAAATAGGTCCTTATGGCCAAGTTGTCAGGGCAGTACTGAACCTTGGGCTCTCTGCTAGTGATAACAAATTTGGATTTACTGAACTATAGAACAAATGTGTAGAAAGTCATCCATGGAGACAATAGCAGGCGTTATGCTGAGCACCCAATTGTCTCATATTTTTGACAGTATCTTTTATAGCAACCTTCTTTACTCTATGAAGGATGAGGTGACTGCAGAGTGGATTTCAAAGCCCCAAATTCTGCTGCTCTGAATCACTTTTGGAGAAGAATCTTTCTCAGCTTTTTATGTAATGTGTCATGGCCCTGAGGGCACCATCAACCCTCACTGACCCTGCCCAGCCCCGGGGCTCTCCCCACCCTGCCCATGGCCCAGGACTCCATTGCAGCCGCCCAGCACCACCTGTCCCTGCCCTAGCAACACTGCATCAGGGCCACTCCAGCTCTCTGCAGCCCTGCCCTGCCCAGCTGTGTGGGCTCTGCAGAGATGGGCCCACCCATGGAAACACCAGGTACCAAACGAGATGCCAAAAGTTGGGTAGTGTGGGTACTAAACCTGTTTCTTCCAGGTCTTATCCTGCTTTACCTTAAATTATTAAAATTGCTATCAATGATCTTTAGGCTGCATTTGTTTTTATTCTGTTCCTCTACAATTTTATCTGGGAAGAATAACATACAGCAATTTAAATCCCTGCAGAAGTTTTGTGGGTTTATGGGTATAATGCTCCCCAGCCCTCCACACTATTAACTTTCTCATTCCAATGCCTAAAATTGCTTTCTAAAATCTGCCGAGAGGTTCAGATGCACTGTTAAATGGATTTCAAGGCATTTGAGAAGATAAGAGTACATAGCAAATTTTGAGCTCTAAGAAAGGGAAAATTTGAAGCTTCTCCTTAAACTGAAGGAAATGAGAGCTCTGGTGGGCTCTTACCTAAATGTTTTGGACAAATGGTCATGAAAGGATGCAAAATATTAGATTGGCTTTTTTTTTTTTTTTAATACTGTATACTGCTTCCTTAGAATACCTAATGAAATCAGCCTAGTGCTGTATTAACACAGAAAAATTGAAGTTTGTAACTTTTGTGTATCCAAGTGGATGACTTTTCTAGAGAGAAAATATGCCTTTGGAAAATTTCTTCTGATACAAAGTATATATATTTGGAAAAGGAGTGAAGATACCCTGCCATTTGAGTACAAAAATATAGTCAAACAAACAGTTATGGACATTATTAATCTGAGATCATCTAGATCGATTTATAATGAGGCAGGTAAAATAGCAGCTTGAAGAACTGTCATCCTACTTTATCTGCTTTGCTAATGGCCTGAATAGTGCTTGTTAAATTGCTGTATAAGTACAACTTTTTGTTTTGCCTCTAAACTAGATGACATGATAGCTTCATGAAAGGTATGACTTAATTTCTTTAACAATACTTTTCAAAGAAAATAGTATCTTTCTCTAATAATTTCCTTCATATTGCTTACACAGTAATATAGGTTTTCTCTTTTTGCTTCCATACTGGCCACTGTCTTTACACCAGCATCAACTCATTTCTTCTCAGTCCCTCTGTAAGCATAATCAGATTTTTAAACAATCATATGAATCTTTAAAAAACTGGTTCCACAACTCCATATGCTGAACTGTTGTCCTTAATACTTCTTAGATCATCCTCAAAAATTCCTTGCTTTTTTACAGTGATTGCTTTCATATCCAGCTTTTCCAATAGGAGAACTGAGGAAAAAAGCTATTGCAAAAGAGAAAACTGACATTTTCAGCATGAAGAGGCTGTGACTAGAAACTCTGTATTCAACTCGTATTTGCTCCCGTCTGGTCAGGACCCCTAAGGCACTGTTGGGGGACCTCATTTTGACTGCTGCTGCTCTAGACTATCTGTGATCCAGCCCAGATGTGGGCTCTTGGGTCCGACTGCTAGGAGAAGACCTGTGAGAAGCAGGTGCCTTGCTCAAATATATCTTACTTCATTCTTAAATGATCAGACTGTATGCTTTCTGTGAGTCTTTTCATTTTTTTTGTGACTTTTGACATTTTTAGACCAAGAAGATCAATCTTAAGTTTAAGACGAACACCACATTTTTGTTTCAATTGCATGTGAAATCTTTCACTAGTATGTAAATGTTTAATAAAAAAAGAGCCCCACTTCATTTCCTAGACTTTTAGAATAAACTGCTTTAAATTGCTTTTCAATGTAACTTCAAATATGACTCGAGCAAAGACTTTTCCTGACAATTTGTCAAATCAACGTGTGAGGTAAAATATTTCAGATGTAAACTTTTGCAATGTTGCAGCTTGTTACTGCGTCCGGTGAAACTCTACATTAATATGATTCTTTCTGATATTAGACATTTGTACATATACATTATGGAGCTGTCGGCAGAGGATGTTCAACTGCTCATTGTAGTCCTTGATCTCATATGACAATGTAGATCAGGGTAACTCTTTATATCATTTTCTTCTTAAGTTATATGTAGAGACCTCCAACTTTTCTGAATTTAAGGAAATTAGAATTGCATTTGAATGCATGATGTTCAGGACATAAATGCATCATACTTCTCTATAGTATCTATAAGTACAATAAGAAGATTGATTTCCCTGAAGGACAACAACGAAATGTCTAAAAAAATTCAACATAGGTATATTGAAATTTAAAAGTTATAGTAATATATGATATTCACAATAAAACTGTAGAACATACTAAGTACCTATTTAAGTGCCAATATTTATTGCTTCAAGGTAAACTTTAAATTAGAACTAGGTAGATTTGTGACCTAACAAAGATCTATACTCTTTCCATTAAGCACTGGGTGAACAAAAAATGTTGCTTCACTGTTGAATATTTATATTCATATTTATATTATTTAATGATGGGGCTGGAGGTTTCTGCAGCCCTCTGAACTTATGTGCATTATCATTTTGCTCATGTGAATGTTAAATGTTGTTACTGTGAGGGTGGTGAGACATTGGCACAAGTTGCCCAGAGAAGTTGTGGCTGCCCCATCCCTGGAAGTGTGTAAGGCCAGGTTGGATGGGGCTTTGAGCAACCTGGTCTAGTGGGAGGTGTCCCTGCCTGTGGCAGGGGGGTTGGAACTAAATGATCTTTAAGGTCTCTTCCAACCCAAACCATTCTATGATTCTATGATTCTACGATGCTCTTTTGCCCTCACTCATAGGAATTTTTATTGAAATAAAAGTAACAATTTGCCAAAGTGCAGAATCCAACTTTGTTTAGTGTGGGTTGTCTTAGCTTCATGATATCAGCTCCAAGGGTATGTTTGCCTGCCCCATAACATGGGTTTTGAATATAACAAGCTTTACAATAGGACACATACAAAGCAGAGAGATTCCAACCATGGGATTCCCATGAATCTCAGGAAATAGATAAAACAGAAGTTATTGATCAGGTTGGGGTTTTTTTGAGAACTTTGGATAATTTGGCTTTTCTGTTACAAGAGTCCTAAAAGTATCGGGAAAATTAAATGTTGTTTGTAAAGCAGACTATAACTTTTGAAGTAAATGGGGTACTAAGGATACTAGAAAGCAACATTACTTTAGGCTAAAGATTTGATGCAGTTGCAGCCTTTTTCCCCTGGAGTAACACTTAAGTCACTTAAGCAGTGCTGTAAGCAAAGTTGCTTACAGTACTTTGCTTACAAGTACTTGTAAGCAAAGTTGAAGATTTATTACTGTGAATAAACAAAAGGAAAGAGTAGCATTCACAAAAGTCAATAACTTAGGAGATACGGTGTCAAGACCACAGCAAATAGAATTAACTTGTGACATTGTAGCCGTGGTAAACAAGCTGCAGTGATCAATAATGAAATTAATCAACTTCAGATAATTGAACAGATTTGCCCCAGTTTTCAGCTCAGAACCCAGTCAAAGGATTCCTCATTCAGCTGAGGGAGTAAAATGCAGATTTTCAATCAAATCCCAGATGAGCAGCTGATGAGATTAATCCACATGTATTTAAAAGATGGGTAGAGAGTTCTTCAGGATGGAGATATGCACCTCATATTTAAGCCAATTTTACTAAAAGTACGGGGTCAAGCATGGACATTATGCACAACACTGGTAAGATCAATTCCTATGGAAGCTTCTGTGGGGTTACAAAGGAGAAAGCATTATACTGTGTCAGCTGTGTTTACCCCTTCCTTCTTCTCCACATATTTCATGCATGGTGCATAGGAATTGAGAAGGTGAAGAGGAGGCCCAGGGCATTGCTTGTAAATGTAACTGTGCAGACAAAAAGATCAATGGGAAAGAAAAGGTAACTCTCAGCTAATAACTCTGAAATGGTACTTGCAGTACCTAGGACTAGAGTTGCTCTACCAGCCTGCTGACACCATCATGCCTATGCCAAGGTAAACATGCTTTTTTTTTTTCCCATCCCGTGTGCTATTCCTGCAGCAATAGTGAGACTATATTCTGGAGAATATTTCTGCAAGTAGCTGAAAATCTCTATGGGCCTTTCAGCTTTGTATTTGTACTGTGAACTGAGTTAAAGTTTTTAAAATGCCTCAGAATTAATATCAGTAGGTTGCTTATTCATACAGGCATTTCTTTACTTCTCCTAACTAAAGATTAGGAAGTGTTTCTGATTTTATCCCCATTGTTCTGAGAAAGACACAGCCAAAAAGAAGAGATTTAAGGCTATCTCTCCTGAAATCGGTAATATTTATGGTAATATTATTTCAGTGTTATCTTTGAGTCTTGTAGCATTTTCAGTCTTTTAAATTGAGCTTCTAAACATTTCTATGTATAATTACAGGAGACTTAAGTTTTCAGTAACATGAGAAAAAGGGAAAACCATAACCATCTCAAAACCCAGAACTGAAGGACAAGAAAAAATGTCATGTTTTTTGTAAGAAAAAAATTTCAAATTTTTTTTCTGACTTCTGATCTAGGGCCTGGTTGAGAGTAGTCTTACTAGTTAGGTTGGCTGCCTAAGCAGTTGTGTTCACAGAAAAGAGAATGCTTCGTTTGCAATTTACGTAATCACTTATTCAAGAAGAGAGCATAGCCCTATCCAGTTTAATGATTGAAAGATGCATTTGAAACATTTGAAAAATTTGAAAGGACTGCAGCTCATGGGTAGCCAAGCTGGACCATCTTTTTTCCTGAAGGACCATTGCCCACAGGGAGGATCTATGCTGGAGAGGTTCATGAAGAAGGCCCCACACTGGAGCAGGGAAAATTGTGATGAGGAAGGGGCAGCATAGGGGAGTTGATATGGACCCCATTCCTCATTCGCCTGTGCCGCTGTACTTAGACTAGTAGTCTGGCTGTTCCTAGAAGGAAGGCCATCTTGAAGATGCTTCTAGAGTTCACATCTCTTGTCTTGTGACTGTGTGCTTAGTTACATAGCAGTGAAATTAACAAGAAAATACAACTGGAAGAAGATAGCATTCTGTCTCAACAATATCTAATGTATGTGACAGCAAGCTAATATTTCAATCAGTTTTTGGCATGAAATAATTTTTAAATAGATTGCCAAGCATAGATAGTGAGGGACAATAACGTCTCAGTTGCCATGCAACTATGTATATTGTAGGAGAAAAGTAGGAGTAGATGCCAGTCCTCTTATGCAAAAAATATATTCAATGAAAACATGCTTCATGAGAAAAATGTTTAAACATATGCCATTACTAATAGAGACATAAATAACTATATCATGGCTTTTTGTGTCACTTTAACATTTAAGTTAAAATACCAAGTCAAACATAATAGACATTCCAGTATAATATGTGTTACCATACCTGAAACATTCTCCACTTCAAGAAACGGAAACGCAAGACAAACCCAAACTTTCTGTTCTGAAATTATACTACAATGTTGATGCCATTTGATGCTGTGAGATGCTGACACATCTTGAAGTTTGCTATGGATGTATAAGGAAACAAAATCAGTGAATTCAAGCTGATTGGTCAGTGCCTTGTGTTCACCCAGAATTAAATTGATGGACTAAAAATGTTTGTAAAGCAATGTTGCACCATGCTGTTGTGAGCAGTTGTCATATGTGATAGCACCATCTCCTAGTGTTGTACTTTAACTTGAACTTCATTCTGTACCCCAAAGAACTGAAGATAATTAATACTTAATTTTTTAATAGGACTATGTTATCTAGAATGTAATTTCCTAATTTTAAGTTCAAAAAACTTTACCAAGCTCACTCTTTTCATGTGTGTTAATACCTTAACAGATAGTCTTCTGCAATGCAAAGGTGTGGAAAATGAACTTCTTTTGCTAGTTTTGTGGTTACATACAGAGCTTTAGGTATACCATGTCTATAAAAATACACTGTATCTACAAAACCCCCAAAAGCTTGGTGATGTATGAGTATTCCACAGATGGACTGTGTTGTGGAGAAAAGATGAATTCCAGACCAACTTTTTTCTTGGTATTTATTAAAAAGACATGAACCCTCTGACACCATCTTCTAAGCCCAACATTCATCTCACCTAATTTTATCCATTGACAAATACTCTAAAATTTAGGAATTATTTATTAAAATGCCTCACTCAATGGAGAAGGAATAGCAACTTCAGAGAATTTTTCTACTTTACTGGGACATAAGTAGAAATGAGGCATAGGCCAAAATTTCTCTGAGAAATACTCTTCTTGGCCATAAAAGAGCCTTGTGGACAGCTAAATTTCAGATAGTTAGTTTGGAAAGGTGAAACCTGTTTTCAGCTTTGCTATTTTCACAGCTCTAACCATTGTTTATGTAGATACATAATAGAAACCATTTGGGATAGTTCAAAATTATGTTTGAAGGAAGATATAAACAAAAACACAGTTCACATGTACTGGGAACAGAATATGACTCTCACTTGAGAATTGCTTATATTGCAGCAGACTGCCTCTTTGGAAAACAGTTCTGTCTCTTCTGTTGCAGAAAAAAAGTGAAAAAGAAGTAGGAAGATATGAATGTTTATAATCTAAAAGAGATTTTCTCAGGGTCTGACTATGGTTCAAATATACACCTGCTAGAACACTTTTTTTTTTTTTACTTGCCATTCCCTCTACAAGATTTATGTGAATCTTTTTTACTATATGCTTCAGTAGTTGCACCTTTGGCAGGCCCATGTAGATGAGAACTGTCAGCAGGGAGGAATGCATAATTAAAAAAGTACTTTTAAATGTTTTTCAGACATGGAATTTGGATATGATTGAAAAAGTTGATCTTGCTTTAGACTCCTGAAAACTTTTTTTTTTTCTTTCGCTGTAATGGTATCTGAGATTTTTCTTCCAGAGTTTAGATAAATAAATAGTGAATCTTACCAAGTTATTATTAACAAAATTAACTTAACAATGCATCCTTTAAATTTATCTAGGATTTTTTTTTTATTTAGAAAAAGTTGTTTTTAATGCCTTCCTTTCTTTAACCAAGTGGCATGGCATTTTTGTGCAATAATTTTTGTATATCAGTCATTATTTTTAGAGATTCTATCAAAGAACAAAATATGTTTGTTTTTAAATAGTTAATAATTTGAAAAGTGTAAATCTTACAGTCAGTCCTTGTCTAGAACTGTTTTAGAGTAAGATTTTTAAATCTGCAGTCCCTAACTTTATTTTCAAGATTGGTGTTGTTGCCTTTCAAATGTCAGTACGTTATTCCAGTACACTTCATCTAAAATCCTCTAATTTTCCTTTCAGAGGAAAATAATTGAGGTGAGTTAAAAGTTAATTGAGCTAGGTGATTTTTAGGATATAGAATTTGTGAAAACATTGTCCCCTCCCCTCCCCTTCTGTTTCTTATGTCTTTTAGTTTTCCTTTTATATCTCAGGCATACCACCACTATCTTTGACCCCTAGTCAATGAAAGGCTCTTATATTTCCTCAGCATACATTGCAGGATTCAGAACATAGCTTGATATGCTTATTTATTTTATCTAAATACAATTTTTTAATTAAGTTAAAAGCTAAAATAAAAACACCTCTAAAAACATTTTTCTAGTCAAAAGAAAAAAAAAAAAGATTATGGTTAAAACAGAACTCAGGTTATCCTTAAAGTAGTATTTTTTCATTTGTTGATGATAGTTTAAATCTGATATTTAGTCATGTTACAAAGAGATGTAAGAAGGTTCCTACAGCACAATTGCAGATAATAGAGCATAATTACATGTTTATGTAGCTGATTATAATGTTGTCCTATCAAGCTGCACAGAGGAAAGCGACTTGTTATACACCATACCTGATGAACATGACTGTCTTGCTGTATTTGTTAGTGAGAAATACAACTGCATTGGTTAAATTTGCATGTGTAAGTATGATATTAAAAAAAAAAGAATAATGTATTGTTACAATAAAACCCAGAGGAAAAAGTTAAGGTCTCCTCTAATTAATAATCTGGAAATTTTCCACAATGATGTTCATATGCTGGTGAAAGAATTAATTGGCTCAGTGTTTATTTCTTTTTACAGAAGACAGTTGACATTGTAGCATGGCTTTGTATTATGCTTTAATGTATTGTCAAATACACTACAGAAACCATGCTCATACTTTTATATGACATTCAGTATGACATTTATATGATAGATCAGCTTTTGTCATAGCTGAAGTAAGGGCAGTCTTCTGATAGGAATATAACACAATAAGTATATGATAGCTCTGGAAGAGCAGCCAACATGAAACATCTTCTGAATTTTACTTTGTAATCACAATGACCACATGGATGTTCATATCAAGCGCTTTCAAGTAGACTTGGTTGAACAAATTTCGTATGTTTTATTCGGTCTATATTTTGAAACTAATTTTGTATGTGAGTGTGTGAGAATATAGGTTTAAGAGAATCAAGGAATGTAAATATTTGGTATTTAACATAAGAGGAAACGGCTGCAGGGTCTATTACTCTCAGAGAAATGCCATCAGAAATAACTAAATATTTTCCAGATAAACAAGCAAAAGTAATATGTTAGTATTTGTGTGGTTTCTGAACAAGTAAATATTTGCCAGAAGTGACTGCAGTAGGGAAATTGCAATATCCAATTAATTTTCATAAAGATATTAAAGTTTTGTCATTAAAGGCATGTTGCAAATTTATCACCGGTGGTGTATACTTCCTGCTACAACTTAGTCAATTCAATCATCATACACAAGTAATTTGAAAATGAAGAACACTTTTACACATGAACTGTATAAAGAAATTCTCACTGATACGGGCAGGACTTTTCATGTTCTATCAGACATACTAAAATATAAATATTATGCTATATAGGGTTAGAACTATGACTTTACTAAATAAATACGATATCTTATTAGATACTTTTTTCACTTAACCTTGAGGTTGCAGTTCCTTATTTGTCTTTCAGAATAGCAGGGCATGGCATAACAACTCAGCTAAGAAGTCTATGTTGTTGGAGAACTGTCAAAGAAAAAGTAATCTAAGGTACCCAGAATAAAAGAAAAAACAACAAGAACAACAAAAAAACCCAACACCAAACACAAACAATACTGTGGTACATTACAGTAATATAACATTTAACATTTCCTTTCCACTTAAGAAGTATCTGAAAAAATTCAATTAACATACTTTCAATCCAGAGAAAACAAACTTAAAAACCTGGTAGTTTTCAAATGTTAATTTTATTAGCAAAAAACCCAAGGCAATATAGAGCCAAATGCTATAAAATATTACACCTATCCAAAATATTAAAATCTAAATTATTTTATAACCTGTTCTTAAGGTGTCCTTCATTATTTGTGCTGACAACCACTGATAATGTGCTGGAAAATATAATCAACTCATACTGTATGCAAAGTATACCAAAGTTTTACACAGAGCAGCTTACTTAGCGCAGAGTTCTGCTTAAAAAACCAATAGTACTGTATGGCTCTCGGGTGCTCAAAGCCTCAGTACCCACTTCTGTTGTTGAAAGTTGTTATTGTCAAAACAGATTAAGCACAAAGTCGCTGAATAAAATTACCTTGAGGTACATCTAACATATAAGACAGACTAGCATTTAACATTTCTTTTATGTTTTGGAATTTGAGAATTTGTGTTTAATACGTCAAAGAAGGAATTAACCAAAAGGCAAAGACTGAAGTAAATCACATTTATCTATTACAAAGTGATTCCCCATGAGCAGATGGAGGTAGGAGAAGGAGGATACCCTTTCTCAGTTTTCTACAAGACAGAAGTTAAGCTAACCTTTGTAGACAAGTCAGTGTGATGACCCATTAAATCGCAATGCTAGCCCCTAAAGCCTATTGAGACCCATGACAGAACTTAGAGAAAAGATTTCATACAACTTTTCTGTGGTTCAGCCATACCTGAAAGTGCCAGTAACCTTTGATTATTCTTTATGTTACAGGAGCAAGTAGAGGTTCTGCTTCAGTGCTGAGCTACCCTGTGCCAGCATACAGGAAGCAATAGCACTTGCCTCACAGAGGAAACTTCTACAGGAAGACAGGAAAAGGTAGGAAAAATGAGAAATCGGTGTACTAGTGGCAATGGTTGTCAGGCACCACTGCTCAGTTTTGTCAAAACCAAACCATTGACTCCTTCATATTCTAGGCTGTTGCCCTAACCCTCAAGTCACATTATTACATCCTGAAATAGTGCAGTATCCCTAATTTTTTCTACTACATAAAGAACTCTTTTTAATATTTCAGTCAATGGAAAACAATAGCTATTAGCAATGCCTATAAATTAATTAAATACTAGCCAGTTCTGCTATTCAGAATTGCTTTGAATCTCAGCTTTTGAGAAATGGATATCAGATATGATTTGGCTTCTAATTTCCCCATGTTGTACCAGAAGGCAAAGCTGTTTTTCAGTGCTTGTAACTTCAAGACAAATATTTTTCAATTTCCTTGTGCAAATGGAAAATGTTTTCTATTAACATATATTTAGTTTGTGTGCTATATTTCTTTATATCTTGGAATGCGTTCTTGTTAAAAGTATGAAATGAGAAAACCATGTTTCTTAGGGGAGAAATGTTTTACACATGGTGTTTGTATTTCTCTTTTCCACGTGACTCCATATTTGTAAACTTAATTTATGAACTTGCATCAAAGTAGGCTGAATTCTCTGATACTTACAGTACTCAGAAAATCCAACTTCAGCAGTTCAGTCATGAATCTTTCACATTTTGTATAATTTAATCATCAGTGTCTCAATTTCTTGATTGATTGTCCAGTACTCTATTATATGTTATGTTAGGCTTATAAATGAGATCTTAGATCATTGTGCACAGAGTATAATACAAGTCCTTCAATTTTGATTACAGTAGTCAGAAAATGCTACATAAATCATTTTGTCAAACCCTGCAAATCAAATTATATTTTCTCTTCTGAACTGTAAACAAAAATTTATCACCATAAAAAAATCGAAATTCTTTTAGTTACACTGGTGTAAACTCGACTGTGTCCAGTAACTGTGGACTTTAGGAACAGCAGCATCAGATTATAGCTTTAGCACATCATAATTTTGTAAAGGAAAGGGGAAAAAAATAAAAGAAAAAAGAGATTAATTCAGAGAGAACAATACTTATACCTGGATTAAAAAAAAATGTGCTTTTTGGGAGGTAGGACAGAGAAAGTCGTAAATTTGGGACCTTAATTTTTTTCTGGTTAGGGAGAAGGGATACTGGCTTAGAAAAAGCTTCCTTGCAAAACTCTTATTTTGGTTTAAACCCAGATAGTAACTAAGTACTATGCAGCTGCTCACTCACTGCCCCAAACCACAGCACTGCACCAGCTACTGGGAAGAAAAATATCCCAGCCAAAACCAGAACAACTCTACTGTCTGTTCTAACTAGCTTTAATAAATTTGTTGTTTCACTCATAGAATTTGTCATTTTTAAGGGAAATTTGCTGTTGAATAGCCTGAGGAATGAATTTTGTGTTTGTTACTCTAAGTCAAATTTACTAATTTTCCTAGTTACCACTGAAACCATGTAAATTTACTTCTTGTATTTCTTCTTAGAGCAGACAGTATGTAGAAATCCAAGTTTCTCTAGGTTTGCAACCTTCCCATGTGGATCAACAAAGATTTTTGAAGTATCACCTACATACATCACCAAGTATCACCTTTGTCAAAGACCTTGCTAAAGTCGAAGTAAAGAATGGTCACTGCTGTCCTCTCATCCATGAAGTTAGTCAGCACATCAGAGAAGGGAATCACACTTCCAAAGTGCAATTTGCCCTTAGTGAATACAAACTGACTATTCAATCAATTTTTTGTCCTGTTTATTCTTGAATATAGGTTCCAAGAAATTTTGATGTATTAGCTTCCCAAGGCCTAAGGTCAGGTCAACAATCCAGTTGCTCAGATCCTTCTTCTTGATCTTCTCAAAGATAGGCATATTTGGCTTTCCCAATCACAAAGAAAGTCTCTTCTCCCAGTCACTATAAACTTTCAAGGATAATAGAGCAAGACCTCATAATGATATCACCCAGGACTTCTAACTATCCTGGGCACAACCTAGCTGGTCTCAAGAGCTTGTAAAGTCCAGTTTGCTTAAGTGGTCCCTATTTCATTCTTCTACTGTGGGTTATGTTTCCCCACAGACTGCCTTGACTATGCCAGACTGCCTTGAGGTCGAGGTCTGGGAGGCCTGAGGACAGATTTATCAGTAAAGACAGACATGGAGAAGCTAGCAAGAACCTTTTCTATTTCTGTGTCCTTTGTCATAAAGGCCTCTAGCTGTAGGAATATATTTTTCTTAGTCGATTTATCTTTGGCTGACAATGGGCAGATAGAGGTCTTTCTTGTCCTTTGCTTTCACTGCCAAGTTTAGCTACAGCTAAGCTTTGCCTTTCCTGATTCTTTCTCTTCATACTCAGGTGATGTTCCTATACTCTTGGTTGAGCCCAGCTCATTACAGACCACATTAATTTGGGCACAACAGTCATAAGACAAAAAAATTCTTTTAAAAAAAGAAAGAATTTATTTTAGAATTACCTTAATAACTCCTCTGTTATAAAATGTTGCAAACTGATTTTATTTTTTATTATTGTTAATGCAATGAATGAAAGCCAAGGATCTCTTGAGTTATCTAAAACTCTGTGACTTTGCATGTATAATTATACCTGTGCTTTGTCAGTAAAAGAAAAATGTAGAAAATCTATTGTAAACATTATGCTTACATGGGTTTCCTTTTACTTTATCATCTCAGTCTCAAGTGGATTTAGGCAGCATACATAATTCACAAAGTAAATGAGGTGAATAGTCAATATGCAAGTAAGGTTTAGAAAATGACTACAAGCTCAAGTGTATGAACTGAGATTGTATGTTTATAATACTAGTATTTGGCTTGTTTCAACAAATTTTACATACAGCAGTGATTGCACTTCTATTTCTGTCAGTGGGCCTCATTCTACATTCTTTAGTGTCATTTAATACCCTACTTTGCATGTAACCTCTTGTGAAATTAAATCTGTGTAATCACTCACTGTGAGTAATAGTAATGAATTTGAGCCCAGTGGGATTGTCTCAAGAGACAACCAATAATTTGTTGACGTATTGACACTGGTATTGCTTGTTTGCTTCCACCTACCTCTCAGTTCAACAAAAACTTTATGAACCTTCACTCAGTCTGGCAAAGAACATTAAGGACAATAGGAAAAACTTCTACAGGTACACTTGGGATAAAAAGAAGATGAGGGAAAATGTGGGCCCCCTCCAGAAGGCAATGGGAGACTGCAGTGAGAGAGGAAGTAGTGCAAGGTCCTGGGGAAGAGGGTCTCTTCCCTCGTGACATGTAACGTGGTGGGGGCAGTTTCTCCATGGGTGGAGTACAGATAATGTACTTTCATATTATGTAACAGAATTGCTAAAACTTCCCATGATTTCACAGGGAGAGTTATTCAAGGACAATGTTCATACCTCTTTTCACACTTCTATTAAGTTGAGTCAATTCAGAAATAAAGTAGGATGTGGGAAGACATATCTACAATATTTTTTGACACAGTTCTCAAATATGTTCCAGGCCACACATTATATTCTACTCACTTTCCTTCATCTTTCTCTGGGTTAAATAAAATAAATTTAATATGGGATAAAAAGGTACTTCCTTGGTCTTGATGGAACATATTTGATCTTTTAACTGGAGTCATCTTTACAGTAGTCTTTGCGGGATATTTTTATATTTCATTTTTTCTCCTGAGTAGAATACAAACTTTAAAGTCTACTTTCATTTATAACACTCCTTTCTATTACTTTTTCTAAAAGTTCGTTTTATAAAAAATAGAACTGACTGTAGAAAAGCACTGAATTTTTTTCTGTACTGTCACTTAGGAAAATCAAGCATTCACAGAATTGATTGCGTTAAAATACTTCTAATTTAATCCACATTAGCCATGTTAAAATAATTTTTTCTTTTTTTCTAATTCTTTCCTAATTTTTGGGGTGGGGCTTGGGAAGAGAGGACCATGAGGGAGATGTTCCGCTCAGGTCAGCCTTACCGGTCTTGTACTGCTTGGCTCCATTGAGAAATAACATTTAAGGTTCTATGTTCTCTTTATCTGCTAGAAATCCCTGTTTGAATAAAAATTCTGAGGCACATAGTAGGTATTCCGTGTGGAGAGTGAATCATGAGGAACTGAACAGAACTGAAAACGGAAATAAGTGCTAATTAGTGTTCCTAATCAACACTATGACCTGAAATAAAAATGTTAGTTTTGTATAAATTTACAAAATACAGAAATTTTCCTAAATAACTTCTCAATGGAAATAGTAGAAACAATACTTCTCATTAAAATCTTGTAGGAAAACTCTTAACTTGTTCAAATTATCACATGTAGTTACCTCACCCACTGATTGTTCTGAAAGAAAGTATTTCAAAATAATAAAAATAGAAAGTCTGTGATGACACAATGCATCAAAAGCAGTGCTTCAGATACTATTTAATTTAGTAATTTTGAGAATTTTCACATAAAGGCAAGAGTGATTTTTTTTTGAGAAATTTTCATTTGGAAACAAAAAGCTTCTGTTCTGAGAAGAGAATACAAAGATATTAAAGTTTTATGTTTGGACAGGAAGTAGATTATCACTCAAATTTTCCAGCATGCTGGAAGAATTAATTGTTGCATTGATTTCTGCAACATCATAATTGTCTTAATTGCCTTCACAACATGCATTTTCCTGAAATTAGGATGACTTATTAAGCTCCCTCTGCCATTCTCGGCCTTATTATTTCAGAAAGATGCTCTCAGTTCATTTTTCTGGGTCATCTTATAATTACATTGCACACTGAAATGTCAGTTTCTATCTGAAGCTGTACAGAAAAGTAAATCTATGGGCAGCTAGCAAGAGCTGACAATGTCACCATTTTACATTTATGAAGGAGAAAGGCAATTTTTTTTTTTTTTTTTTTTAATGAAAACCCATGCGGTGACTATTCTGTTCATTCCAGCTTTATAACTGGGTTGAGCAGTGCTGGACAAGTGGAATGGAGCTTTCATTACAAGTACTTATTGAGCACTGCAACAAGAAATCCAAACCAAGAGATACTATAGCTCCATATGTGTCAATAAAGAAGGGAAATTTATCCAGCTGCGCATTTCAACACTGATCTCAGCACAGCAGTATGTTCCTGTGTGGTAAATGGAGTGTCAAAAATGTAGCCCACACTGCCTGCACAATGCTCGTATCTACCCTGCCCCAGCCAGTGGGTCAAATTAGTTCCACACGTGAGGAACCTCTTCTTTATGTGGCACAGATGTTTTTCACACTTTTGAAGGAATCCTTCAGCCCTGGGAACTTCTGTGTTTTCATTCTGTAGTTTGGTAATTAGGTGACGTGTCATAACTGATTTAAATTGCCACTAAAACACCACTATAATTAAAAGAGAAATTTTTTCTCACTTGGTGGGAGCAGAATAGAACTTTAATGTAAATACTTTAATGTATTTTGCATTGCTTTAGTATAGTGATTTACTTAGTTAACAATGTACTTAGTTGCCAAGCAGGAGTTGAGATGCTAATAAGGGTTTTCCTCTTTACCACAGATAGAACAAAAAATAATCTGCAGTAGTCACGTTACTAGAGCTAGTAAGCACTCTATAATGAAATTTTACCTGTTGCACTTTGTTTCTTTATCAGGTTTTCAAAATGTCTTGAAGCACATTTATTCAGCATTTGGAAGACTTAAGTTTCGCTTCAGCTTCCTCTATGCTTTTTAATTTTTTTACTTTATTATTTTGGTTGACAGATTTCTGAGAAGAGCCTGACTTGGCGTATGGGTTATAAATTTGGTCCACTCTTAGATGAGAGGTTTTAAAGTAGTTCTGAAGCAAAAATATTTGCTGTGAAATTTTTGAATGTACTACTGTTTTCTGTGATGAAATGAATTAGTCTCTAATGTTAAGGCTTAAGACTTGAGCAGGTGAAATTTGCTGATTTTATAGGAATTTGTTAGTTTTGAATGGGCAGATAAGCCGTTTACAGAGCTTTTATTCCCTGCTGTGTATGTATTCAAGGACACAAAACATGAATACTGACATTTGAAAACTTGTATTCTTTTTATGATTCTGCATGCTACTATGAAATTAATCTCTCTGAACTTTTGCAAAAAGTACCTGTTAGCATTGATACTTTCAGAAAGAAAAAGTTATGCAAACACTTAAAAAAAAAAATTTTTCAAATTAATTTCAAAGTGAATATCCACCATAACTTGCATATTGTATTTGCCTAGTACTAAACATTTCTACAATTTTAAAAATGCAACCTTCAAATTTATTTATTTGTGGCTTGGCTGTAAAACCACTCAGTCGAGCATCCATATGAAAAGAACGCTGTCAAAAACATGTAGACATAATTTGGTCTACAGTTCACATGCTTGATAAATAAACTATACTCGAAAAATCACCTTTATATATTTTCCTTTTTAAATCTATTCCCCTGTAAGAGCCAATGCTTGGAACTGCTAGTGGGTAGACAGATACTTCAACAGCTGGTATGCAGTAGGCATTCAATATACACATCTGAGAGACAAAACTGAAACTCTTTTCCTATTTTAGCAAAAGGTTGGATGACAATCAGAGCAAGTATTACTGGAGGGCAAAATGTCAGGAAAGCAATTGGCAGATGAGCAGATAAAATGTGGTAGGACAGTATCACATATCAGATGAGGCTGTGAAGTAATGATCAAACAAGGCTAGAGAAAGATGGAATGGCTGTGGAGAATGCTTCTGTCACTGGCTCCCCCAAATGGCTTGCATTATTTGATATAAATCTGCTGAAGAAAAACAATTTGACTGTATTGTAGGAAAAAAATTACACTTTCCACAAACAAAGCTTCAGAACTGTAATGTATGACATTGCAATATATATTGTCTCATTTGCTAAGATTATCTTCATTAGGTGAATATAACATTATCCTAACTATTTCTTCGTCTCAGTAGTAATGCATTACTTGACACAGATCATTAATACAAAGAACGAACCCTATGCAGAAAAAGCAGTCTTACAGTTTTTAAATAAACTGAAGACTAATCTAAAATAGCTTGAATTTGTTTGAAAATTCATATTGTTTGCTTGGTGAAGTATTTAATGATATTGGATGATTTTGTGTTATGAAGGGATTGATAGGTTATTTCTGCAGATTTATTTTTAACAGTTTGCTACAGTCTTCAGTAATTAGTTATTTTGGCATGAATTTGATTCATCTTTTAGGGATATAAAGACAAAATAATTACAGTTATTTCTGTTGACTGACTCTGGATACAGTGAACAGGCCTTGCCTACATTTTTCCAAATTAAGGCAAGCAGAAAAACTGTAATGAAATATTCTCCAATTTTCAGGAGTTTTTTTGTGGAGATTTTTGTTTTGGTTGTTTGGGGTTTTTTTATAAATATAATGCGTTATAATATAAGACCTTAGGTAAAACAATTAATAGGTTTCAGAAGTTAGAGCGATTGTGCAGTGATTTTCTTAGATCATGTGTTATTTCAGTGTTTGTCTGGAGAGATTTATTAGAATAGGAGTCCACATATGGAGATTTGTATTGAATTATGTTTCTTCTATTTGTTGGTTTGTGGGGTTTTTTTTTCTTATAAATGGACAGTACAGTGATGGATTGCTTCATAAGAGTGTTTGAAAAAAGATATAAACAAAGCAATAATATACTGCAATTCCTGTATAATGGAATGTCTATTGCAAAAAGAGAAGTTAGTGATCTACTCCATAATTAATATACAGCTTAGAGTCTTCAAAAAAAAATGTGTGGCTAATCATTAGCGCTATGTATTCATTATTCTCAGTGTATCTCAAAATTACATATTAAAGTCAGGGATTTGTAAGAAAAGGCTTAAAAAATATTGAAGAAATATCAATGCCCTTATAGTTGTTAGTTTAGCGTTTTAAGGTAGTCATCCAGAATATGAAGAGATTTGCATATTCTTCATCTATTTAATGCAGATACTCCATATGTTGGCCACCAAGATTTAGAACATTCTGGGAATGGGAGCTCTATTAACAGCTGATTTTGAATAATTAACTATAAAAAAGTATGGTATCAGGTGTAACAGAGCAGCCCCATAAAATGCCGTTGAGCCTGAGCCAGATCTCATCCTCCAGTCGAGGGACAGCACCTCTGAACTTAGAATCATAGAATCAGAGAATCATACAACAACCCAGGTTGGAAGGGACACCTAAAGATCATCTGGTACAACCTTTTGTGGGAAAGAGAGCCTGGATGAAATTATCTAGCAATCCAACCACATCCTGAAAACTTACAGTGACAGGGAATCTACCAAGTTCATGGGGAGGTTGTTCCAGTGAACGTCTGTGCCACTGCAAAAACAATTTTTCATATGTTGAGATGAAACCTTGATGAAACTTGGTGTTGTAATCAGAAGCTGATCAGAATCTTCTTCCAAGTGATGTCTGGCATGAAAACGTGGGACCGAGGAAAGATAAGCAGTTTGAGGCAAATTAAGAGAAAAAAAAATCATAAAAATGAACTAATCACTCAAACAATATATATTTCCACAGTCTGAAAGAAAATATAATACATAGTTTACTCTTTTACTCATCAATTTAAACCAATTTTAAATAAAGGTGTTTTAAAAAAGCCCGAGCACTGGCTTCTCAAAACCCCTCACCCTCTTTGTGGAAATCAAATTAAAAAATACTTTGACACTTTCCAGAAGATCTCATGTGTATTTTATTTACTCACTTCAACCTGAATTTTTGTATAGTTTTGCCTTTCTTGATACTCAGTTCTTTACATTAATTTGACAGAACCATGAGTAAATTAAGTAAGACTAACTGTGTCCTGCTAAACTTTTCTCCAGAAACAGGTTTGCTCAGGATGATGTTATATTCTACTAAGATATTGTTTTCTTGATAGTTAACACTTTCAATGGGGACATGAAATACCTGAGTTTCTGACCTTTATCCAGTTAATGTTTCTTAATTGAAGATATTAGTAGGAAAGTTTGATGATACCCTGGCAGTTACTGTATTTTTCTGGGAGTTGGCACTGCGGCTTCAAATTCTGTCAGAGAACATTCATCTGGATACTTTAATATCCTGGCTAGGGATCCTGCCCAGTATTTATTAGGCAAACAAAAGGAGAAAAGATACTTTTTTCTTACCTGAAAATGTAGCTCATACCCTATTATTTCACTGAAAACCATATCTCAAGTCAAATCTTGTTCTATGGACAAAAGCCTATAGAACATAAGAAAAAAAATCCAATACCTAACATGCAAAGTTAGAACTGTTTAAATTAGTATGACAGTTTGATATATTTTGGCTTGAATTACTGCACACTTGGAAATGTTGCCAAGTATTTATTAAGTGGTGAATTTTTAGTTGGCAGTGATTTATGTGCTTAGGAAAAATCTGAAGTTTCCTGCTGCTTTTCGTACTATAACACAACAGCCTTTTGGAGGAATGACTGTTTGAAAAGGTAGGATAGAGAAAGAGCTGCTTCAGGCTTGGCTTGTTGCCTCCGTGCATGATATGTTTCTTGCACCTCTTTTGTTAAAGATGGAACTAAGGAAGTTGACTAGAGTAATTTGAGAAATATGAAATACAGGTTTATCTTAAGGAAAAAAAAAAAGTATTGCCACCTGTCAAACCTAGTTTTTTTTAGAAAAATACTATAAGGCAGTAACTATTTTGCTGCCAAAGATGTACTTAGAATCTATTATAAATATATGATAGAACAAATCAATGTCTCTGATCATTTAGAAAATCATCTTTAATTTTTAGTTTGCCATTGGAAAGAGTATTATTAATATGCAGACAGGATAAATTGTTCTGTAATCAGTACACTGAAAATACATTCACCGTCACAGTGTTTTACAGACATTAAGGAGTAATTTCTAGGATGTAGCTGGAAGAGAAAAGAAAGGCATTTGGAATCATAAACAGTCATGGTAACTTCATACCTGTTTTTTACTCTTCACTTTGATATATGAGTCAGTTAGAAATATTTTTTTCCAGAAAAAAAAGATCTTCCATCCTAATGATGTCAAAATCAGTTTTAGTTTTTCAATACCACTAGATGGCTTTCTGGACTAATTAAGGATCATGTGTCTCTGTTTTCCATCTGAAAATGGAAAACCTTAAAAGTTTTTAAAGATAACTTCCTTTAGTAGACATTCATACTCTAATTGTGTAACTCAGAGCATACATCTTTTGATTTGGGGTCAATTTTACTCAATAGATAAAGCTCATTGAACAGGCGACATTAGAGACTGAATAGTTTATGTGCGGTGAATGCTTTACTGGTCTGTACTGAAGATGGACTGAAGCCAGGAATCTTTGGGAACATTCAGATTGGGAAGGCGACTTAACGCTGTTCAACTTCAGACTTTTATGAGTCAGAAAGAACAGGTACCTTGAACTGTCTGTAGACAGGAATGTCTTTGTGTTTCTTGTTTTGAGTTTTCTACTAGAGGAAGCATCTGGAGTTCCCATAATGAAGAGATTATTGTGGGGAATGTGCCAAGATGCAAAAGTAATGATGGTTTTGAGGAAAAGATAGGATTTTCAGCTGTCCTTGATCTCTTGTTGAGGGAAATTTGTCACAAGTCTGTAGATCTACCATCACTCTTTGTTGTTGGGCATCCTTTGAGGGAGAACAAGATGTCTGTGTGCTTTTTCCTCCATCCTCTCAGCATTCTAAGCTGTGGAAAGTGGTATTTTGAAATGGAAAGATGAAGTGTTTAGCTTTTGCAAAATATTAAATAGGGGGTCACAATTGCTTTCAACACAGACTGTGTGCACCTGCACACTTAGCAGCAAGTTCTCAGTTTCTGTTGCCTTGGAAAAAAATACCCGTATATTGCAAATGACAGATATTCAAAACTTCAAATATGTATTGTTTGGTTATGTCCACAGGAGCATTTTAAATACGCTTCTGTTCTATTGATTTTGAATTTTATTGTAGAGAGCTGGTGCTTTCAGTCGAAAGTAAATAAAACTGAAAGCATTTCTAGTGTTTAGGGAAAAAAAATGTGCAAGCTGTTCAAGGATGTGTAAAAATGCAGATTGACATAAATTGACTCAGTATTACAGAAGTCGTTCATGCAAAGAAACAATAATGCCATGATAAATAATAGAGTGAATATAGGGAAATTACTATTTTATTAATAGTGAGTCCAGTAATTCTTTTTTAGCTGTTTGAATGTTTGTGTATGTTCTATTAAACATGGGAATTTTGTGCATAATTTCAAAACAAAACCGCTTCCTGTAGAGCAAACCAAAAATTTAAACTAAACTGTGTCACTTAGATTGAATAGCTTGAAGTATGGCATCGATAAATTATCCTGATCAGTAGAGGAACAGAAATTGATTCATATGGTCCCACAATGTCTCATGTTTCATTCTGCCTATCAGGTAGAAAGGAGAGATACAGGAACTGAGGATAAGTGTAGGAGCTGCAATCACAAAATTTACAGCTGATTGGACCTGTGGTATTTCTCATGGCTTTCACTTTTTGCTCTTCAGTCAGCTTAATGACTTTGTGTTTCTTGGCACTAAATTTCTTTACCGGTTTTATTACTAGTGGCTTCCATTGTATCCCTTGTGGTGATGTGCTCACTTTCAGCATTTTAGCAGATCCTTCCACTTTCCGCCTATCCCCATTAACACTAATCCACACATTTGACAGTTACCATCAAAATTCTGGAAGGTATGAAAGGACTTTTCACCTTAAAGATCAAGGAAATTCTTTCAAAAAAATAATTTTCTTTAACCTTGTGTTTTCCAAAATTTCTGAAAACAAGTTGAATAGGCTAGTTTTAAAATGTCTCGGAATGAGTCTGAGTTTTGTCTAATTTAGAGAGCTCTTCACAATCAGTTTACTTTAGGCTGCCGTGAATAATCTTTGTAATATCAATGTATTTTGTTACTTTGCAGTTCTCTCTTATTTTCCAAATCACTTCTATGTAGAACTTTATGGGCTGTTGTCGTTTTAGTTACATAAATATTTAATTACATTCTGCTGCAAAATATGACCACATTATTCTTGCTATTTCTTAACTCTTAGGTTCTCTTTCAAAGAAATTCTTTTTCATAATGTCAGTTGAAGTTCCTATAAATATTTCATAAAGTATTTCATCAAATTTCTTTGCTCTACCACTGATGTCATCTTTTGTGATGAAATATCTGAAACAGGTTCTCATTGGTGGGGTTATTGCATTTTCTACTGGTAGTTTGTATCTTCAACTCCTGATAAATGTTCAGGTTATAAAACACATTGCTGTGATATACCTTAGATTTTCACGGTTAGGCAAGTTAGCCTTCTATGGTTAAAGTAAAACTATAATTAGGTAATACGAATGACTGCACATTTATAAGGACTTTGTGTGTTGCCACCGCATGAAAACTCTTTAATCACACTTGACAGTTGATGAGACATCCATGGTCTTTCACCATTGAGCTGTGTCCTACCTAATGTAATCCAATTGTTTAATACAGATTTTGCAGGGGAAAAAAGGAATACAAGGCAACCACAAATGAAACCTGCATGTCTGGCTTGAAATTCCTGCAATTTATCTGGATCTCAAGTTATTTATAACCTCAGGTGTCCTTCAAACAAGTTAAATCCTGCCCTATATCAGATTTCACATCTGTTTATTAAAAATTAGGGAAAATGAGGGATAGAGAGTGTTATTGTTCGTAGGTTAAAGATGAGAAAAATTATGTACAGTGATTGTTCTGTCCAATATCAGTAAACGGATCTATGGTAAATCCAGACCTCTAGCTTTCGGAGCCCAGTTTTAGCTATTATAAAAATACCACTTATATCAGTTAGCTCAAAGATGCCAGATTTATATGCCTCAGCACATTTCAAAAGTGTAATGGGAGCAGAAATGTTTCTCACTGATAAAATATTAACTCTGAAAACTGAGGTACTCAGGAAATCATAAAAAGACAAGGTTCTCTTAAAAAACAATCTCAGCCACATTCCACATCCTCTCTCTCTCTTACTAGTTACATCAATAACATCGTTCAATGCATTAAGCTTTACATTTAATGAACAACAGTGGAAATACTGCTTTCTATAAAAAATGGCCAAGGTAGAGATGTAAGAGAAACATTGTCAGAAAACTTCCTGAATTTTCTGAGTGCTGCCTGTCTCAATTGTATGAAAAACTCAAGGTGTGTCTTGCTTTTTGCATCCCCAGATGTAAACCATCTTTTCACATTTGTACTGAGAATTCCTGCAACAACCATGCTTTTCTTTCCTACATCAACCACAAAAATCATGTATATGTCTGTGTAGCATAAGTCCTATGACAAGGCAACACTGCAGGAAAAATAGTCTGTATATAAAAACCATACATTTCTTAGTTGTGGAAAGTAGCTGGAGCAATTGTATGTTTAGAATGAGTATCTCTATATCATAACTTACACTGTAACTGATGTTAAAGTCCAGTAAAGTAAAAGTTGTATGTCTCATCATAGTGGGTCAAACCCAAAGTTAAATTGTTTAATTTCTTACTAGTAATAAACTTCTCAGTGGAAAACAGAAGATTCTGGTGACAATCACTGTGGTTTCTGTAATGCTACTAGGAAGAAGATGTTATATTCTTTTCCAATATGCTGTGACTTGGTGCTAGAATGTGTACCTTCAGCACTTCATGAAGAATTAAAAGGAGACAGAAAGATTTTGCAAAGGCTTGTAAGGTTCTGGAGTGACTAGATCTCACTGTCCCAAGTAAAAAGCTGCCCTAGGGCTGAAAGATGTGAGATAATCTGTACTGTGTTTTATCTTTCCTCAGTTTACTTCACAGAACTTTTGATAGTAACAGATTTTTAGTGTACATCTATGCTCTGTGTAGTTTTGCTACCCATGTAAATGCCACTTTTTTACAATAAGGCCATTGGACAGAAGAGTTTCCTAAGGTATTTTATTGTATTAATGTATGTAGGAATAGCTTCCTAGGGTACTACATTTTATGGAATTACATGGGAATGTCCCTTTGTTTTCTTTCATGAAACTTCCTCCTCCAGGGCCAATTAACGATTATACAATTTGTGTTTTGACAACAAGAATCACTGCATGAGAAAAAAATGAGGCAACAGAATAGTGATTCATCAGCAGAAAAAGGCAGAAGAAAATCAGCTTTTCAGATTCCACACTTGCCTCATGTGAACTTCTTGTGAACTTCTTGTTTCTTGCGTGTATTTCACCCAGTCTACCCTGTGCACCCTTGCAGTCCTCTCCCGTTACCTATACCTATACTTCACCAGAAATAACAGTAGAGGACCGACTTCCCTCATTTCCTTCCAGCATCACTTCCAATACTGTCATGTTCTCTATTGCAGTTCAATGATTTGCAAAATGATATTTTAAATCAAATTATTCCAAACGCACTAAACTCTGTAAGCTATTACAGGACAATTGAATTTCTTGAATGTTTGCTAGGGAATGATTCTATGGGTTATTTGTACCACTTTTTCAGCAGTTTAGGAGCATTAAAATACGAAGCTTGACTGGAGATATGTATTTTTTTCTCTTCCATCCTCTTTTAAAGGCAGAAGATCCCTTTCTTAGTGCTTGTCTGGAATTTCACTTGTTTTCATCCTTTCACTAAATTTTGGCAATCACAGATCCTTCTAGCAGCTATTTCAGTTCAAATATTCTAATGCAAAAGCTTCATTATTTTACCCTAAGGGTAAAATAATCCTCCTGGTAGGCCAGAACAAAGTCCCATCTAAACCAGTATCATGTTTTAGGCCTATAGCAGTTAGGTAGGGAAAAATTAAACAAGCACTTTGTGATATTATTCCTAGCCTGCAGCTTATTGCAGCTCAATAATAGTCTTGGGTATTTAGTTCATATGAAGGGAACTGGCACAATATGAAGCTCATTTCTAAAGGTAATTATTTTTATGAAGTGTTATTTTTTTCAAACATTGTGAAAAAGTGAAAAACCTTACTACCTATCAAAATCAAAGTTGTTAAAACCTAAACTTGCACAGATTGTAAAGTTGTAAACTAAGTTATCTATCTAAGTAGTTTCTTGCTAGACATTTTGAAGTGACAACTCTATGGATTTGTAAGGACATTGCTGAAACACTATGAAATTGCTGATTGAATTCTACACATATTATTACATACAATATTTTCTTAAATTACTTAAATTATCATATTAATGGATAGATGGTGTTCTGGCATAGATAATCTTTCCCTTTTTAAGAGTGTATTCAGCAGTTAGCGGAAAAGACTCAATTTTTGTTTCAGTCTGTTTATCTGCAGCTAATAATATCAAATAAACTCAATCTGTTTCTGTTTCAAGCACTATTTTGTGACCAGTGATTCACAAGAAGTTTTGTTTTCCTGAAAATTGCAATAATTATTGTGATTATGACCACAACAATTCTAAAACTGAGTAATGTTTGAGTTCTTTCTACTAGTACAATCTGAAACTTGTATTTCTAAAAAAAAGTGCATTGGGAAAACAGGAATAGAAGGTGTTGGTAAGCTGAAAATCATGTGTTTAACAAATCTGTCACTTCAGTGACAGTGTCACTTCTTTCTTTGAAGTACCTTTGGGAAACAACTTCTTCTGATCCTTCTTTATGAGAAGAAATACTGGTAATTAAATGCCCATGGTTATTATCGATAATAGCTTCTTCCCCACTCATTTGAGGCATCTACCAAAAATACATGAAACAAAATTAAAAATGGCTGAAATGTATTGTTCACTCTCATAAAAGAAACTATATAAGGTAAACAAAAGCTATATATTATCAAACTGTAATGTCTACGAATAATACATCAGTGCTTGTAGGAAAGGAGGGAGTATTTGCCTGGATACTGCTTACACCCATTGCCCAAGTGAGAAAGCAGATATTTACAAAGACTTTTAATTTGTACCTTTTCAATCTGCAGAGTGATTGCATTGTGGAAATGGATGATCTGTTTTGTTAAAAATAAAGGAATAGTTTTCTTTTTTCCTATTAAGTTGTTATTATTTATTAATATATTAATGTTCATAAACTAATGGCCTAATCAGACTCAGAAAAAGCTCATTGTGTAGCAAAAATATTTAAATGGATTGAGAGAAACTAGTAATGGGTATGCAATTTTGTCAACATTGTGAATAACAGAAATGCGCTAAACCAATTTCCATTCTAAGTGTCATAAATATACAATTCATATGCTGTAATTAAGTGCCAATGAACATGAACTGTCTTCTAAAAAAGGCAAACATAAAATGATTATTCCAAATAAAATACTCCATTTTATTTTTCTAAGCTGTGCGTTATTGGCCAATTTGTTGATTGTTGCATCCATTCTTGAAAGTTGAGAGGAAAACTCAACTACTTTTTCTCCTGATCTATTTATTTTTAATATGCTTATTCTTTTCATATTGTAGACATTAAAAAGATATTTAAGTCACTTCATGGTTACCTCCTGAATTTGTATTATTCTTGCATATACTAACCCTAACTATTCTATGATTCTATGATAAAGCAACAGTTTACAGATAAAGAAGCAAAGAAATTGATGGTTTTCATTTCAGTACAAGGACTTCACAAGGCTAATGTAACCTGCTGCACTTTAACTGAGCTGAAACCTTTCAAATCCAGCCCTTGGATTTGAAGGGCTGAATTTTATACTTGTTTTGTATTTCCTTGATCTCTTTCTGCCGTGTTTTAGGGGAAGGTTCCTCTTGTCCTCTCAAAGGGTTCCTATTGCTCCTAAAACTTCAGCTGTCCAGAATGTTGAGGTAAATAGGCTTCTAATTGGTGGTCTGTTAGTAAGCAATGCCACTGTAAATTGGGGCAGCAACTGTTTCTGCTTCTTTAAATTTAACACCTAAATTACAAAACTTTTGAGAGGAATTGCACCTTGGTGTTGTTGACTGTGTTCTTTCTCTGGTCAGTTTTATTTAGCAGATTTTAAATAAAAATCTTTATAGGTATTATTCAGTTTAGAAATGTAATCTGACACACAGCTTTGCATTGATTGCAAAAATATACCATTTAGTCAGCTGCATAACCAAGATGTACCATCAAGTGAAATGTGCACCAAAGATACAGATCTGTGTATCAGAACAGGTGTGAGGAGGCAAACAGTTTGATAATAGCAAGCTCAGGTCACACTGTGTTTTATAAGAACATAAATTTTGTCCAGGTAAGAAACGGAAGGTATGGAGCTAGGACTGCTGAGTAAAATGGGTGGAGATGGGGGTAGGAGGAACAGAAAGGAGACATTGAATGTCAAGGCATAGAAACCGAGGGGTGCAAGAGAAAGAAGAACAAAAGAAAATCAAGACTGCTTTTCCGTTTAATCACTGCTTAAAACAATGATTCATCTCTCATGACCATGTACTTAGAATACTGAGCATATTTTGATTTAATACTGCACACAGCTACACCCTTTCTTTCCTTACATTTATGCATAGCCAAAGTGAGGTGCAGTAGATGCAGCAGTGAAGGGCTGGCTCAAATTCTCTGGTTGTTCATGGTAAGTAGTGTACAAAAGGACATGAACAGTGCAGTGATACGTAAAAGATGTAACCTAGATATAGAACAATCAATTATCTTCGTTTAGGTACCTCCCAGGTGGCTACGTTACAGCTGAAGTTCATCAATCAAATAGGTTCAGGACTTCGTTCTGCTGTGCAGTATCTGTTCTGGGAATAACAGCTACTAAGCCCTACAGAGCCTTAGGCAGTAACTGATGTGTAGAGAAGAATCTTATTTTTTCTTAGTCATTGTATCCCTGTGAAAGAAGGTAATCATTGCTTACTGCAAAATCAAAGAAAATACCACTTTTATAATTTCTATACTATACCTTCATTTTCATCTCACTGTTTTTTAATTGCTCGTAAGGTAGGTAGGGAGGTGAAAGGAAATAATAATATCATAGAATGGCTTGGATTAGAAGGGACGTTAGAGATCATCTAGTTCCCACCCCCCTGCCATGGGCAGGGACACCTTCCACTAGACCAGGTTGCTTAAAGTCCTGTCCAACTTGGCCTTACACACTTCCAGGGATGGGGCATCCACAGTTTCTCTGTGCAACCTGTGCCAGCGCATCACCACGGTCACGATAAAGAACTTCTTCCTAATATCTACCCTCTTCCAGTTTAAAACCATTCCCCAGTCCTGTCACTACATGCCTTTGTAAGAAGTCCCTCTTCAGATTTCTTGTAGGACCTCTTCAACTGCTGAAAGGCTGCTGTAAGGTCTCCCCCAGAGCTTTCTCTTCTCCAGGCTGTCATCATAAGAGAGGTGTTCCAGCCCTCTGATCACCTTCGTGGCCCTCCTCTGGACTCACTCAAGCAGGTTCATGTCCTTCTTGTGTTGGGTGTCCCAGAGCTGAATGCAGTACTCCAGGTGAGGTCCCATGAGAGTGAAGAAGAGGGAATCACCTCTCTTGACCTGCTGGTCATATTTCTTTTAATGCAGCCCAGCATATGGTTGGTGGTGTGGCTGGAGTACTTGCTGGTGAAGACCAAGCCAACAAGTTTGTTGAGTCTGTCAGCCTCTTCCATGTCCCAGGTAACTAGGTCTCAAATTTCCTTCTGAAAAAGGCCTTCTTATAACCGATGGATCCATAGAAGCTTTTCTTGTTGCCCTTGACGTCCTTGGCTGGATTCAATTCTATCAGGGCTATAACTTTCGTAACCTGATCCCTGGATGCTCTGACAATTTCTCTGTATTCCTCCCAGGCTACCTGTCCTTGCTCACACTCCCTGTAGACTTCCTTTTTATGTTTGGGTTTGTCCAAGAGCTACTTTTTCACCCATGCAAGCCCCCTGACATTTTTGCCTGACTTCCTCTGCTCCTGAGCTTAGAGGAGGCAATCTATGCATATTAGTTGGCTTTTTTCACCCCTCTTCCCTCCAGGGCGTTGGAGGTAGTCTACTGAGGAGAACCCTCAAGAGGCCAAAGTCTGCTGTCTTGAAGTCCAGGGTAGTGAGCTTGCTGTGCACCCTTCTTGCTGCCCTAAGGATCTCAAACTTTACCATTTCATGGTCACTGCAGCCAAGGTTGCCCTTGAGCTTCACATTCCCCACCAGCTCCTCCTTGTTGGTCAGTACAAGGTCCATCATAGCACTTCTCCTCGTTGGCTCCTCTATCAATTGGAGAAGAAAGTTAGCATCAACACATGTCAGGAACCTCCTGGATTGCTTATGCCCTTCTGTATTGTCCCTCAAACAGGTGGACGTCAGGGTGGTTGAAGTCCCCAATGAGGACCAGAGATTGTGAATGAGAGGCTGTTCCTATCTGTCTATAGAGGGCCTCATCTGCTAAGTCTTCCTAGGTGGGCAGCCTCTAGCAAACCCTCACTGTAACGTCTCCTGTCCCTGCCCTCCCTTTAATCCTGACCCATAAGCTCTTGTTCAGCTCCTCATCCATCCCTAGGCAGACCTCCAAGCTCTCTGGCTGGTCATTGACATAGACGGCAACATCCTCTTGTCTCCCCAACTTGTCTTTCCTGAAGAGCTTATATCCTTCCATTCCAGGACTCCAATCATAGAAGCCATCCTATCACATCTCTATAATGCCAAAAAGATTATTGCCCTGCAGGTGTGCGCACATCTCAAACTCATTTATTCCGCACGTTACATGTGTTTTAACAGGGGCATTTAATTTGGGTCCCCATGAAGCCAACTTACTGGCTGGAGTGTTGGGAATTCCTCTGTGCTGTTATTCAGGTGCTCTCCTGCTGATCTGTGTTACCTCTCCAGGCTCTGGACATCTCCTACTGGCACCAGCATTACACTTGCAGTAGTGGGTTGGATTGAGGTTCCCCTCCACCAGTAAGTTTAGTTTAAATCCCTGCTTGGCAAGCCTGTGACTGAAGATGCTGTGTATCTCCTCTGACAGATGGACCTGCTGGAAATGCACCAGTTTGGCATGAATTATTACTATTGTGAAGATTATTAGCCTTATGTCCACTTCTAGAGATCATCAATGATGTTTAATATAAGTTTGAAACATTTTGATAATCTCAATGCTGTGATTCTTTGTTTTTCTGTGATTTCTGCTCTATGACACCAAAACAATGGTCTTTTAATTGGGAAACTTACATGTTTTTTTACACTATTGTGATGATATATGTCTTTCTGGGAGGGAATGAAGACGACCACAATTTCTTGTCCCTGAAGATATTCAGGTTTTAAGAAGGAGTGGAGAAAAACATAATTATCTTGTTAAAATTCTGTGACAGGAATTAAGAGGCAAATGGATATCAGAATATTAAAAAGCCTTGACTCTGTCTGGAAGTGACATTTACTGTAACTGATCCCAGCATAGAGTTTGTAATTTCAGGATAAAAACATAAGTCATCTTTGAGTTTGCCTGTTTTCAAACTCTTTCATTTATGTTACTAAATACAGTGTGTATGATTTAGACACACAATTCATTTTCAAAAAACTTCATTTTGGAAGAAAAAATTTCTTCTATTTTTCTTCTGCCTGTAATATTTCTTCTGAAAATTTCGTATTTTTTTTTTTAGTAACTATAGTCCTTGATTGTTTAACTTGCAAAACAGATGAGATTCCTAGATTAAGGTTTTCAGTAGTTGCTTGACAAATTTGAGTTTAAATGTTCTTCATTTATAAGTGTGTGTTCAGTTTGAATTATTTGTTGTGATGAGATGAATACTTATATTTATATACTGAAGAAAATTGCTTAATATGTCAATTACTAACAAAGAATTTACAGGAAATACCGAAAACGTACTTGTAACATGTAGTTTCAACGTGACTATTAAAAGCTTTCCCTGGGAAAAAACAGAAAGGCCTTGATTTTTAGACATTAGATCACAGTAGTCAGTTGAATTACGAAATTAATTTATTATAATAATGTGAATCTGACAAACTCAGAAAAAAGTTTTTGAAATTGAAAAGAAATTGTCCATGAAGTATTTTCTCCCTTAAGCCATCTCATTCAACAGTTCTTCAGAGTCCCAGTACAACACATATGGCAGGGTACTCTTATTCAGGCTGGCAGGTTTGCAACAATCAGAAAGCATCAGGTTGTCTGTGATGTTAAGTTCTATTTATTGAGGCTCAATTCCAGCTGGTGCTGGAGTATCTGCTTTCTACTGATAGATCTATGTCCCTTGGGCATATTTCTTTAACAAGATTAAATGCTAAAAGAAAGTGATATAAACATATTTCTGCTGTCAGTTTTTCAAGAGAGGGTTTTTGTTTTTGTTTGTAGTACCTAATAAATTAAACCAGAAAAACTATAAACAATACATTCTAGCATAAGTTTTAACTAGCCTGATTAATACAAAATATTGTTTATTTAAATATTTGTTCCAAACCCTCACTATCGCCTGGGGAAGAGGGAGAGTGAATATAACTAAATTTTTTAGTCTCTTATTTGTTTCTGTACTTTTTTTTTTAAACAATATTTCTGTAATATATACTGGATCTTATTGCTTGAGAAAATTCTGATAAAAATCTAACATATATCAAAACTCTAAATAAAAATATTATGCTTATGACCTCATTTTGAGTTTTCCTGTTAATACTCATAACTAAACTTTACCTATAGTGATTCAGATTGCTAAGCATGAAACGATTCTTTAAGAATACTTGAAAACTTGAATACTTGTTTTCCATGAGAAGGTAAAACAAAAAATTATTCAGATAATTAAATTTATTGTTCCAAACCACATTAATGTCAAATATCTGTACAGTGTTATCATTGTGATGATTTTTTTTTTCCCCCCTAGAAACAAATAGATGCATAATTTCCAGGAAAAAACATAGCTGGGGAAATATGCAGCTTGCCATGCACAATTCATGAAACAGATAAAGGAAGAATTTAAAGCAATTTCTTTATTGCAATGCAAAATGTGTGAAAGACACTATGTAGGCATATTTATGGATATTAAGGCATCTGAATTTCTCTTAATATAACGCATATTTACATTTTAACTTGCTTTGACTTTGGCTTGGTTATATCAGAGTTAAATAAAGTGGATATGTGTGGACCAGGATATTAAACATACGATCATCTACTTCTATTTTCAATTTTTCATGTAACTGTCATCATCATTTATAGATTATTTATTATGACTTCTTTCCCCTCAAAGAATCAGTAAGGTAGGGTTACTATCTGTGAATCATTTTATGTACAGTTAATTATATGGGGGTGACATTTTGAACAAAGTCATCTCAAATAACGAGACAAGCAGCTACCCGTGAATTCAAGATCCTGGCTATTTACCAGATTAGAGTGTGACATGACGAGATGGGTGCATACTAGAAACATTTCAGAAAGAAGGATAATCTCTGCTTGGTCCACAGTGGCAAATACAACAGGTGCATCAGAACAGGTTCTAAGGAAACATTACTCAACTATGAGGAATTCTTCAACTAAATCCCAGTCAAATTCCTGAACATCTTTCTCAAGATATCATTTTCCATCATGTCCATCTCAAGATGGACAAAGCTATTAGGATAGTAATAAAAAGTAAGAACATAGATAACAAAACACTCTTAATATCATTGTTGAATTCTATTTTAAAAAGTTACAGGAAAGCAAACAGGGACCTAGTCATCACAGTGCTGGATGACAAATTTAGTTCATGTAGACACTCGTTTTCTTAAAGAAAGAGTCACACAGAGAAACTAGACTCCTGCTAATTTCAAAAAAAAAAAAAGAAAAAGACAGAAAAAAGTTTTACTTATATAATAAAAAATTTAGAGCAACAGCTCAAGATTTGAAGGATTGGGAGCACCGGATCCATGTCATCATGCTTTTATGTCAAGTTGAATAATACCATTGCAGAAGAAAACTTCAGCAGGAATTTACAAAGGGAATGAATATAACAGAAACTGAAAGCAAAAGTACAATGAAAAATTGACCAAAGGAACAAATTTACAGAAAAAGGAAGATAATGAAACACAACTGACAACTGTAGAATAATAATCAGTCACAAAAATATTTTTTGTCCTTTTAAACAAATGGGACTTCCAGCTTATGAACTATTTCATCGTACAGCAGTAAAAATTGATAGTGCTACTTAGTAACAAAAAGTAGAATTAAGCATATTTCTTCCCTTTGGACTGTATCAAGAAAACTAAATGCTACAAGGGAAAATTTTATTTAGAATATGTAAAAGCTGGGGAAATCATGCAGTTTGAGCTGTATAATGAAAGCATTTTAATCTGAAGATATGAGCTATCTACCTCAGTCAAAATGTACAAATTTTGTTAAAATATGTCTCTGTGGGTATCTCAGTGTATAGAGTCATTTCCTTTTTGAGGTCTATGAGATATACTGAAGAATATTTGACAATCCAGTGGCAGACTCTGAAAGAATATATGAGGATTAAACTAAAGTTATAGTGGAAGACACATGGTTTTAGCTAGCATTGTACCTCTTGGTAGCTCAGAAATTTGAGCATTGTTATTAAAAAAGGAATAAATTAAGTACAGTATATTTTCTGATATTGTACTTAGTAAGTTATCTAATAGAAAAACAATTACCCCTGACTAGTGTTTTCAAGTAGATCCTGATATTAGTAAAAATCTTGATATAAGCAAGAAATCCCAATATTAGCAAAAATAAAAAAAGACACTATTAGGTACCATGACAAGTTCTGAGAAATTCTGATCTTTTTTTAACAGTCCCACACTAAATTCAGAATTTAAAAAAGGAAGTTATCACACAGTTTTATATCTCTAGCCTGTGTAATGCCACATTTCAGGTTTTACAGTCATTTTGTTCTCAAATATCATGCATACCCAGAGAAAACTAAATGTAAATAATTTAACACATTGCCAGTTATTAAATGCCAATTACATCTCACTAAGCATGGTAGTTTGGTAGCAGTAGAACCCAAAGCATAAGACTGATACTGAAAGAAGAACTTTTGCTGCTGGATGTGCTTGCCTGCTCATATTGTTCCATTTTCTGTTCTGCTGCTTGAACATAATTTTTTACCAATTTTCATAAACAAATAAGGTTTTTACAGCCACTGCAAAGACATCTAATAGTTTGTAATTTCAAGATCTTTGCTTCAGTGGATCTATTGCATCAATCAACACTGAAGCAATTTTTTAATTTGCAGTTATTAATCAGATTACATAATATTTATGTAATTAGCATGCATAAACATAAAATGATAACTTCATGACAGAAATATTGTCACTCTGACAATGATAACAAATGCAAATATTTCCTATTGTAAAACACCAAGTAAATGAAAGTAAAACACTTACAGGCCTGGTGGTGAAATGGCTGCCTGAGTCTAACTTGGTTACCATTGATGTGATCAGTACTGTAACTGATGTTAGAGAACATTGTGTTGATGTATGACCTTTTCCGTGTCTGTCTTGTCTTCCAGTAGTTAGTGATGTAATGGCAAATTGGCATTTTTACTCAGAATACACAGAATTTGAATAGTATGAGCTATGGGCTCTTACTCTAAGTTTACCTTAGCTATGGACTTTACAGTTACTAATAATCCAGACGATATGAGTTTGTACCCAGATTATTTCCTGGAACCATGGAAGCCTCAGATTCAAGCTTGAATTCCTGCCACATATATAGTTTGAGTACAAACTGTAAATGAACTGGCTCCTTAAACCTCCTAAGGCTGCTGTGGGGCTGCATGATTCAGTAGGGTTGATTTCAGAGGATATCCTTTTTTCTTTTTAGGTTTGTGGGACAACTTCCGTTTGCTCACACAACTGGATTCTTGCTGCTTCTTCCTGGGTTCCAGGTTGTGTTTAGAGAAAGAGCAGCTGGCTGCAGGGTAAATAGCGACTACAGATGGCATTAGGGAACCAGTGAGGAGAAGCCACTACCAGATATGCTGTCATGAGGGGAAAACTGCTTGCATGATAGAAAAAAAAAGTGTGAGAGGAAAAAAAAAAAAAGTCAGATTAAAATAAAAGTGACAAAAAATCAAAACTAGGAGCTGGAACAAAAAGGAACAATGAGATGATTCTTCTGAAGTTCATTTCTCTCACATCAGTTTCAGGTTTTGACCCAAAACAACGAAAACTGAATAGTGTGGATCTGTTTGCAGTATTCAGCTGGTGACGAGATTGTTGTGCATATCAAACTCAGCATAAATATAGCCTCAGAGTTCTTGTTTATTCTCTTCCACTTTAAAAGTAACTATTCACTTGATTCTGTGGTAGAGAGTAAAATGCAAAAGAAAAGAAAAGAAAAGAAAAGAGAAAAGAAAAGAAAGGAGAAAAGAAAAGAAAAGAAAAGAAAAGAAAAGAAAAGAAAAGAAAAGAAAAGAAAAGAAAAGAAAAGAAAAGAAAAGAAAAGAAAAGAAAAGAAAAGAAAAGAAAAGAAAAAAAAGAAAAGAAAAAATGACTGATTTTAAGGAAAAGGAAAATAATAGAAAAAAGAGAAATAAAATTCAGGAAAGACAAATGATGCAAATGAAAAACAATTGCTACCAATGCCAAGCTAGTCCCTGAGCAGTGGTCCCCAGCCAACTTTACCCTACCTTATATGCTGAACATGACATCATATGGTATGGAATATCAATTTGGTCCGTTGGGGTCAGCTATCTTGGCTGCGTCCCCTCCCAACTTCTTGTGCACCCCCAGCCTACTCACTTGTGGGGTGGTGTGAGAGACAGAAAAGACCTTGACTCTGCATAACACTGCTCAGCAACAAATAAAACATCCCTGTTTTATCAACACTGTTTTCAGCGCAAATCCAAAACATAGCCTCATAGTGGGTACTATAAGGAAAAAAATCCCAGCCAAACCCAACACACTGTGAAATTAGAATGGGATGTCAGAACAAGGCATGTCAATGGGAAAAGATAATCCTTGTAACTTGTATTCATGTAGGCTCATTTAAGTAGCAGTAACATTATGGTGCTCCATTTATGAAAAATAATTGATGATCATTAATTGTAAATCCATTTTGCTAAATGAGTTCTGGAGAAGATTTCTGAGTGTGTCTGAGCAGATTACAATAACAAATAGATGCTAGGACACAAGGATGGACTTCTGGGGAGTCTGGGACTGAATTTTTGATTTGCTAGCAACAAATCACATTTAGCAAGACTGAGCAGTGCTCTTTTAAAAATTATTTTCTATTATAGAGGATAAGGATACAGCTTTTCTGCTGGCTTTGACAGAAAGAGTAACACCCACTGTAGACAGACATTGCAAAAAGATATATTTTTGGCTATTATTTTACCAACATGTGAGGTGTCGTACTTTAAAGCAAATCAAAACTTCGATGTAAAATGAGACTCTCATTTCAATAGAATAACTGAAATATTCTGTAGTAACAAAGGAATCATCATCATAGTAAAATGCATACTGCATTTTTTCTTGCAGAATTTACTTTCTCTGCTATCTTGCTGTGTCTTTTACCTTGAAAAATCAGCTCTTTTTTTGCACATACTGCTTTTTTCCTCTTGCGCTAACGTGCATTTTTGACCAGAGATGACCCAACATTTGTTCTGAATGCAAACACATGTTCTGAAATTTTAGATGTCTTTTCCAACCTAGTTTATTCTATGATTCTATGTCTGAACTACCTCAGTTTTAGATACAGTCTTCAGTAAACTTAAGCAAGACTCATCAAGAACATACTTGAAGTTCACAAAGAGTTTATCTTTTAAATAATCTTATAAATTAATCCGAAGTCCCTGTTATATACTGGGAAAGCAAATAATCACACTACTTGAATGGCTGGTAATCAGTGCAAAGAAATGACATCTGATTCTCTGCTCTACTGTCTTAATCTTACCATCCGTCCACTCTAGAATAACTGTACAAATATCTTACACATTCATATGACTCATAGTCTTCAAAGTAAAATTTCCAACATTTTTCAGTAGCATCAGTATTCAGGAAGAAAGATGGAGTGTTTCTCTTTTCCAATATATTGTTGCAGAAAAGCCATAGTCATTATTAAATAGGTCTGCAAACATGAATAAATTTATTTGATAGACAGAACGGCTAATTCACCAAGAATTTGTATAATCCCACTTTTATTGGAATTAAAATAATAAATAAAAATAAAAATTAATATTTAATAAAATAATTATGTGGACCCAATTTTGTTGGTTTTAATAGACTAAAATCTGCAAAGCACCCCAGTTAAAGAAAAAAGTTTGATTGCAAGACCAATAAAGACATTGTACATCCTCAAGCTGTTTCTTGAAATTTGACAGAAAAAATGCATTCTTAAAACTGGACATCTAAAATAGTCATAATACCCAGATCAAGGCCATGCTAATCAACTTATAGATATTTTAAGATCTAGTATATGTGTAAGGTAGTGTTCAGAATTATAAGTGACTTGGATTCTTTTGTTAGTATTACTGGTATTATGAAAACATAATTATTTTTTGCTTTACTGCAGTTTGTGACTGGTGGTTCTTTTAGGCATTGCTGGGCTTTCATAGACATTTTAAATCTTTAGATAAAATTTAAATGAAATATAATCAAGGTTTAGGAAGCAAAGATGGCAACTTAATAGATCATCTAGACAAGCGAAGACAGTAAGTCCAAAAATATGGTACTTAAATGAAATGATTTTAAGCAAATAGCAAACTTCACTCAAAGTTATAAAAACAAAAATTTTCTTTAATAAATATTTTTAATTTCATGTTGCATTTGCACTTCCTTTTGAAAGAGATCACCTGCTTGTTATTTGCAACATTTTTAATTGATATATTCAAATTATATGCCTGACACAATATATGATACTTCTCAGAAAATGTAGTAGTCCTGAGATGGCTTCTCCTCTGTCAAATTCATCAGTATTGTTTTAGCAGGGTTCGAAAATTATTAGGAGACACATATGAGACACATATAAAGGGAGTGGAATTTATTAACCTAGATAACAAAGTATAAGAACAAAGATTACTGAAAAATTCTGTGTAATTTTATAAAATATAAAGAGCAGTCAATTGCTTATTTCCTCATATTTATCTGTGAGATAAAATATTATTTCCTTCTTTTAAACAAGATAACGAATAACCCAAATTTGACATATTTACTAATTCACCCAACAGCTTTAGCAGTTAACCTTCTCAGAGGTCAATGGGAACAGCCAAATCATTAGTGTATTCTTGTTAACAAATGTTACTGTCTCTTCTATGGCATTTCCCTCAATCTTTAATTAACAGGAAGACGTAACTGAGCTCCACCAATTATCGCCACATTAATTTGAGTTAATTTCTAAGGTGAAATAGCTGTCTGGAGCCTTATACCGGATTGTGTGCTGTAATTGTTATCTGTAATACATTTTCTCATGAAGAAGCAGCCAGCCAGGCTGACTAAAAAAACCCACCACCAAACAGTAGAAAAAGTTACAGCTTTTGTTGTCATTTGGATGATAAATTACAGCTTTGTTCCGATCAAAGCCTCAGTGTTTGCTTCATTTCCTAAATGGAATGATTTTATCATTCTATAGTTAGTGGAGGATTTGGTAAAGCTTAAGAAACTGAAAATAGTAGTCAGTGATCATTTTTAGACAGACAAAAACCACAGCAGACTAAATTAAGCCTGCACGCCCTCTTAAATGCAAGTTTGTGTTGGATTTGCATTGCAAGAATTTTTGGAGGATGGACAACTATAGGGGTGGCTTCTGTGAGAAGCTGCTGGAAACCAAGGCCAAGCCCATCAGAAACAGTAGTAGCACATCTGGGATAAAATATTTAAAAAGGGGGAATGTTACTGCACAGGAGCAATTGCAGCTGGAGAGGGGAGTGAGAATATGTGAGAGAAACAGCTCTGCAGATGCTGAGGTCGATGCAGCAGGAGGAGAGGAGGTGTTCCAGGCACAGGAGCAAAGATTCCCCTTCAGTCCATTGTGCAGCCCATGGTGAGGCAGGCTGTGACCCTGCAGCCCACAGAGGTCCATGGTGGAGCAGATATCCACCTGCAGAGTAGATATTAGTAAAAAATGGTTCACTGTGAGGGTAGTGAGATCCTGACATTGATTGCACAGAGAAATTGTAAATGCCCCATCTCTGGAAGTGTTCCAGCCCAGGCTGGACGCAGCTTTGAGCAGCCTGGTCTAGTGGAGAGTCTGTCCATGGCAGTGGGGTTGGAATTAGATGATCTTTAAGGTCCTTTCCAACCCAAACCATTCTATGATATGATTCTATGACACCAAATGAACTCTGTCCCAGCATTCTGTCTTATGCCAGATAAAATAGGTTTGGTAGCAAGTCTTGCTGGTACCACGTGCCTGAAGAACAGTAAAAAGAATATCTAAGACAGAGGTAAAAAAGTCTCATTATCTTCCCTGACTGAGGATCTGTTTTCCTACCTGTATACAAGAACTTGGCATAAATTTTGAAACAGAAATAATCTAATTACATAAATGGATTTTGGAAGCAGAATAAGTTGAAATAGTGTTATGAATCATGCCAGACTAGCCCATCATTCTTCATAAAGATGACCACGTGTTTTTAAAACTAAGAATGACTGTATGAGGTCTGAGCAAAACATTTGTTTTGGTGCTACATGTTAAAAGATAAGTTAAAAAATAAAAAGCTGGGAAATAGCGCGAGAACTGTAAAAATGATCACATGGCCTGAAATGAAGACAATATATGTTAAAAGAGAAAATGTTCAAAAGAAAAAGGAAGTTTCCAGTAGAGTTCCTTAACATTTTATTTTTGAAACTGAACTCTAGCATTCTTTAACTACTGGGGAGAGCCCTTCTAAGCACAGGCAGTAAAAGCAGAATGAAAAAAAATCATAAACTCCTGAAATGGCCATTACATGTTTTTTACTTCTACTGTTTATTTTCTGTGAATGCTCATAGTGAATAAAAAAAAAAAGAAACTGAGAATTCAGACATGTTGGAAGCAGTAAAGCAACAGTGCTAGGTCTGGATTCTCAACAAAAGAATACAGTTCAGCAGGCATTCTGCCATCATATGTTTGGTCATTGTAGTAATAGTAGTAGTCATGTTTCTATTCAGCTTGAGAGATAAGTAGTACTGGGGTTTGGGTTTTGGTTTTGTTTTTGTTTTTTTGCTAGAAGGGAGCTTAGAGTCATGCTGAGATGCCTGATTTGTTACATCTAATTTCTACATGCCTTTAACTTCCTAAAGCTACTTGCACTAATAGTGAGAACTCTTGTGAGAAGGCTGGTCCTTTTCTTTTCATGTTGCTAAAGGAAAAAACGTTTCCTGGCAGAGCCCATCTTTCTCCATTGGTTTCTGAGGCAACTTATGCAACTTGTTTACACAAGGTGTCTGTTGGGAACCAGCGTGTCCTATTTTAGCTGGTAATGGCCCTAAAGAAAGTAGTGAGCTGCACCTTGTAACAGACCAGTGAAATATAGAAACAGTACCTGAGATACACATGAAGAGTAAACTATGATGGAGGTGTTAGTGAGGTCCTAGTAAACAAAGTTACTCTGTTAGGCTGTGTGCTTAAACATCTGCTCCTTTCCTCCTATTTCACCATTAATGGTTTACTATAAAGCAAATTCTGGTGATGGTATTTGTGGAGCTGCCTTACCAGCTTCATACTGCAGCCTTTTCACAAAACATTAGCCTTAGGATCAAAATAATTCGGGGGTCCATATAGGTGATTAGTGGCTCTGCCTTCATTCTTCTCTCTGTATTCATCAATAAGATTATGTGTCTTCATTAATCATATATGAAATAACGCGTAAGAAGTTTTTCACATTTGAAACCTATTGTTGATGTCAGCAAAGTCTGATGATTTAATGTAAACCCACACATCAGAAGCTTTTATACACAGAATAGAGAGTATAAGCAATATCCCCAGACAATGTGCATGTGCAATAAATCATAGAAAAACCTTCCCTTTAATCAGAGTAGAAAATTTCTGTAATACAACTCAGAACAGTTTCTTTGCTTGAAAAAAAAAAGACTTTGCTGCCATCATTTTACCATAAGTCTAAAAGAATTGACGAATCCTATGTGCTGTAGAAATGTCTAAGCATATTGTCTTGCTCCTGTGCCTTTAAGTAGTTTGGGATCTGCTCACACAAGTCAGTACCTACCATCATACATCTCCTCCATCCACTTTCTATCTTGGAAAGACCCTTGCAATTAGAGAAACTTAAGAAATTGACATAAATGATATGCTAAGATAGCTACTCATTCCACACTCTGATATTGGCACTGCTGATACATAGTTGTCTGCTCTTGTTCATTAAATGTGCCCTTTAAGAGCTGCAGAGTTGACTTAAAACCTTTGTGCCAGACAAGTGCAGCAAGCAAATTAGTAACTGCCAGGGAAGGATCTAGTGAAAAAATTTCCTCTGTAAGGCTTCCAACTGTTAAGTGAAGGATTATCATTGCTTACATGATGCTTACTCTCACAACTCAGACGTACCATATGGATCAAGTTGACAACTTTCTGCAAGTAGTAAGCATCACTGGCTGAATCATTTCCTTCCCACACTTCTGTTCTACCCATATATTTTCAGGATCAGCATGCACAAATAGGCCATCATCGTATCACGGAAAATATTTCATTGCTTGACAAACGATTTTTCATCTGGGCGAATGATCTGTGTGAGTTTGCATTGATGATCTGGAAGGAGAAATGCAGTATGCCCAGTGAGAAAAAGAGAATTTAGGCAGTGAAAGACAGCTGAATACAAGCTAGGTTGCAAATCTCTTTTTTCATTTAATCACTCTGACCTGTTTTGTCGTCAGTGATTTACTTACCCAGGGACTTTTGTGTGCAGCAGGTAACTACACAATCTTTTTTTCTAAACCTGTTGTCTAATGCTGCAGAATCAAACCATGTAAACTGGTTATGTGAAGAGCTATTTGGCCTAATGGTACAGCAAAGAGTAGCTCTTACATGAGCCTAAATGATTGTGACTTTGTTCCACTAAATCTTCTTCTAAAGAGCATCAAAACTGTGTGTCCATCTACGGGGAGGCCTGGGAAGACTGACAGGCAGTGAGGCATGATGGACCTGTTGAATCAAAAATAAGAAGTAGAAATCTGTACAAGCTGACACATGACTGCTGGATCAGAAAGAGGTTTTTAGGATCAATTTTTAAAATCTCTCTCTGGTGGAGCACAGAGGAGTGGACAATGTGCCTCATTTATTTTCTTTATGGAAGGTCACTGTAAGTCTTCAAAATAAAGAATCTTTTCACTGTTTCACATACTGAGATACACTAAAGATATCACATGTCTTGTCAGATTTAAGCAAGAGATCAGGAGTTAGAGTTCATGTCTCATGACTTTCAGTGTTGTGTTTTTTCTAGACTTTCAGTGTAGTATTTTTTCTACTCAATCTTCCTCTCTGCCATCTTTTAAAGTGATTACACCATAGACATCAGAATAAATGGATTGGGGGCCATCATAAGATGTATGAAGCTGTGGATTGATGCCAAGTCTCAGGAATTTTGTGTAAATGAACTAATTACTAATCAGCTTAAGAATCTATGTACCTATTCTTTCCTGCCGTAGTGAAACAAGTCTAAAATATTTTATATATACTGTAGTCAGAAGTGAAATAAAATATTTAGTCAGCCTATATTGTCTTAAAATTATTTCAAAGCAGAGAAAAATCCCACTGGGCTGATGAATAAGTGGCTTTTTTTGCCATTAAAAAAAAAAAAAAGTAATCGCATGACATCCTTGTCTCTAAACTGAAAAGACATAATTTTGACAGATGGACCACTCAGTGGATAAAGAACTGGCTGGATGGCCACACGCAAAGAGTTGTGGTCAACGGCTCTATGTCCAGTTGGAAAACAGTAATGAGTGCTGTCCTTCAGGGGTCAGTGTTGGGGCTGATTTTGTTCAACATCTTTGTCAGCAACATGGGCAGTGGGATTGAGTGTGCCCTCAGCAAGTTTGCTGATGACACCAAGCTGTGTGGTTCAGTTGATACGCCGAAGGGAAGGGATGCCATCCAGAGGGACCTGGACATGCTTGTGAGGTGGGCCGATGCCAACCTTATGAAGTTTAACCAAGCCAAGTGTAAGATCCTACACCTGAGACAGGGCAATCCCAGGCACAGCTACAGGTTGGGCAGAGGAGAGATTCAGAGCAGCCCTGCGGAGAAGGACTTGGGAGTGTTGGTTGATGAGAAACTTAACATGAGCTGGCAGTGTGCGCTTGCAGCCCAGAAAGCCAGCCATATCCTGGGCTGCATCAAAAGAAGTGTGACCAGCAGGTTGAAGGTGATCCTGCCCCTCTACTCTGCTCTTGTGAGACCCTACTTGGAGTACTGTCTGCAGTTCTGGTGTCCTCAAGAAGAGTATGGAGCTGTTGGAGCAAGTCCAGAGGAGGGCCACGAGGATGATCAGGGGGCTAGAGCACCTCCCGTATGAAGACAGGCTGAGGAAGTTTGGGTTGCTCAGCCTGGAGAAGAGAAGGCTGCATGGAGACCTCATAGCAGCTTTCCAGTATCTGAATGGGGCCTATAAGGATGCTGTGAGGGCCTCTTCATTAGGGACTGTAGTGGTAGGACAAGGGGTAATGGCTTCAAACTTAAACAGGGGAAGTTTAGGTTACATACAAGGAAGAAGTTCTTTACAGTGAGGGTAGTGAGGCACTGGAATGGATTGCCCAAAGAAGTGGTAAATGCTCCATCCCTGGCAGTGTTCAAGGCCAGGTTGGACAGAGCCTTGGGTGACATTGTCTAGAATGAGGCATCCCTGTCCATGGCAGGTGAATTGGAACTAGATGATCTTAAGGTCCTTTCCAACCCTAACCATTCTGTGATTCTATGATTGTATTGTAGCCTATAGCATTGCATGGGGTTGTTGTGACCCAAGGGCAGGACCTGCCTTGGCCTCAGCCAATCTATCCAACCTGTCCATATTCTTCTGTAGTAGAGCCTTCCTACCCTCCAGTAGATCAACTCTTCTGCCCAACTTGGTGTCATCTGCAAACTAACTGAGGGTGCACTTGATCCCCTTGTTAACACCATTCATAAAGATATTAAACAGAACTGGTCTCAGTACTGAGCCCTGGGGAAGAGCATTTGTGACCAGCCACCATCTGGATTAACTCCATTCACCGCCACTCTTTGGGCTTGGACATCCAGCCAGTTTTTCACCCAGTGAAGAGTATGCCCATGCAAGCCATGAGCAGTCTTTCTTTCATCTGCTGAGCAGGTCACCTTGTCATAGAAGGAGATCAGGATGGTCAAGCAGGACCTTCCATAAACCCATGCTGACTGGGCCTAATCACCTGGCTGTCCTATATATGCTGCATGGCGGTACTCAAGATGATCTGCTCTATAACCTACCAAAGCACTGAGGTCATAGTGTCAGACCTGTGGTTCCCCAGATCCTCCTTCCAGCCGTTCTTGTAGACATGCATCACATTTGCTAACCTTCAGTCAACTGGGTCCTCATTGCTTAGCCAGGACTACTGGCAAATGTTTAACAGTGCTTCAGTGAGCACTTCTTCCAGCTCCTTCAGCACCCTTGGGTGGGTCAAATCTAGTCCCATAGACTTGTGTCTGTCTAAGTGGTGTAGCAGATTGCTAACCATTTCCCCTTGGATGGTGGGGGCTTCATTCTGCTCCTTGTCTTCCAGCTCAGAGCTCTGGGTACCCAGTGAAGAACTAGTTTTACTAGTAAAGACTGAGACAAAGAAGGTATTAAATACCTCAGGCTTTTCTTCATGATTTGTCACTGTTTCCCACCCCCTATCTAATAAAGGATGGAGATTCTCCTTTTGATATTAACGTGTTCATTAAAACATTTTTTGCTGCCTTTTATGGCAGTAGCCAGATTAAGCTTTAATTGGGCTTTGGCCCTTCCAATTTTCTCCCTGCATAACCTCATGACATCCTTGTACTCCTCTTGAGTTGCCTGCCCCTTCTTCCAAAGGTCATAAACTCTCTTTTTTTCCTGAGTTCCAGCCATAGGTCTCTTTTCAGTCAGGCTGGTCTTCTTTCCCACCAGCTTGTCTTTCAGCATGTGGGGATGGCCTTTAAGATTTCCTCCTTGAAGAATGTCCACCCTCCCTGGACTCCTTTGCCCTTCAGGACTGCCTCACAAAGGAATTTGTCAACCAATCTCCTAAACAGGCCAAAGTCTGCCCTCCGTAATTCCAAGGTAGCAGTTCTACTAAGCCTCCTCCTTATTTCTCCAAGAATCAAAAACTCAATCCCATATGCCCAAGACAGCCTTCTACCACCACATCATCCACAAGTCCTTCTCTGTTCACAAACAACAGATTGCCTTCCCTCATGTACTCACTCACAAGCTGTGTGACGAAGTTATCTTCCACACACTCCAGGAACCTCCTAGCACAAAAGAAGCTCTACAGTATAGAATTATTCATAGTTAGTTTGGTGGGATTTTTTTTGTTTTTTCTGGCCTTTAAGTACTAGACTCCAACTGTAGTTAGTCCAACTATTTCAGAGTTAACCTATAAAGATAACTTTACAAAAATGTAAACCTGCAATGACTTTCCCCCTAAACTGCAGTTGTTAAATCTGATTCTTCTTAGTCACTAATCCCTGAGGGTCAGGCTGAGGACAGAATCAAGGTCTACCTCTACAGTGTTATTACCATGGACAAGGTTCAAGGTTTAATTATCTACCTGTCATAGTATTATTTGCAGCAGTGCCCTTGGTGACAGTTCAGGGACACACAAGTATAACCTATGCACGAACTGACATAATAACATAAATTTAAGTGTTTTGGAGGGGCTGAAAAGTTCATGCAGCCTGCAGCTTTCCCCTCTGCCCCTGACATCACGATGTTGTGTAGAGAAGACAACTTAAGACAGGTACCGCAGATGCTTTTTTTGACACTGGCCGGTGCAAAGGTGTGAGGAAGCAACACAGAAGATTAATTCAAGTTGCCAACAAAAGACACTGTGGATGTCACATACAGTGTTCTGGGGAATGGCTGGGCGGTGGAGAGCTTCCTATACACTGTTTCTGTCTGGCACATTAGAGATGCAAATACTGAACCCTCTCAGACAAAACCCTGCAATTTCAGATGTTTCACACACGCTCATGCAAGATATAACAAAAAATACAAGGACCTGACTCACTCTTACCTTCAGTTTCACAGACATTCTGTTTCAGCAAAATCTGTTAGGTAACCTACCTTTTTTTTTTTTTTTTTTTTTTTAATTTGCACAGTAACTGTTTCTTTAAAGTCTTATCAGCATTTGTACATAAAGAAAACTCCATGTCAGGGGTGGGGTTCCATCCATTTATATAATGTATACAGTGTATAAAATATTATACCTATTTTCATGAATGAAATGGCTATTTATGCAGAAAATATCCATTACATGATAGTGATGTTTAAATAATAATAGAATATTTTATAAAGAAATCAAATATATTTCTACAAAATGTATGTGCATTTTTAGAGCTATCTAAATTAACTTAATAAACACAATAACCTCAATTCCTGTGAAAGTGATGAAGCAGCTAATCCTGAAAAACATTTCCAGGCACGCTACAATAATACTACTGAATACTCATCAGGAGTATTCAGCATAGATTCTGAGGAAAAGTCATGCTTGACTAAACTGGTAAACTTCTACGAGGAAATAACTGGTGTGGTAGATGAGGGGAGCGCAGTGGATATTGTCTACCTGGACTTCAGTAGGGCTTTGGACATTGTCTCTCCTATAAGACCTTCATAAAGAAGTACGATGAAGTATAGGCTGGATGAGCAGACAGTGAGTGAGGTGAACTAAAAAATGGCTAAATGGCTGGACTTGGAGGGTGATGATCAGTGGCACAAAGTCTAGTTGGAGGCCAGTAACTTGCAGTACACCACGTGGGTCAGTACTTGGTACGGTCCTGCTCACCATCTTCATTAATGATCTGTGTGATGGGGCACAGTGCATCTTCAGCAAGTTTGCTGGTGACACACAGCTGGAAGGAGTGGTTGACACACCAGAGGGTTGTTCTGCCATTCAGTGAGACCTAGACAGGCTGGGGATATCAGTTGACAGGCACCTCCTGAGGTTCAACAAGAAGGGCGAATTCCTGCACCTGGGGAGGAACAATCCCATGCTCCAGTATATGCTGTGGGACTCCCAGATGGAAAGTAGCTCTGCAGAGAAGAGATTGTGATGGACACCAAGTTGAACATGAAAAAACAATGTGCCCTTGCTGCAAAGGTGGCTAATGGTATACAGGGCTGCATTAGGAGTAGTGTTACCAACAGGTCGAAGAAGGTAATCTCTACTCAGCAGTGCAGAAGCCATATCTAGAGTGCTCTATCCAGTTCTTGGCTTCTCAGGCATGGACATACTGGAGAGAGTCCAGTGAGGGTCTACTAAGATGATAAAGGGACTGGAGGAAAGACAGAGAGAGCTGGGACTGTTTAGTCTGGAGAAGAGAACACTCAGAGGGGATCTTATCAATGTATATAAATACCTGATGGGAGAAGTATGGAAGATGGAGTCAGGCTCTTTCCAGTGCCCAGTGACAGGACAAGAGGCAATGGGCACAAATGGAAAGATGGCAGGTTCCCTCTGAACATCAGCAAACGCTTTTTTACTGTAAGTCTAACTGAACACTGTCATAGGTTGCCCAAAGATTTTTTTGATTATATTCAAAGCCATCTGGACATGGTCCTAGGCAACCACATCTAAGAGGTCCCGCTTGAGCAGGGGCATTGGACTAGATGACCTCCAGAAACCCCTTCCAACCTCACCCATTCTTTAATTAAAATACATATACCCTTCTTAATATAATTTGAAGCTCATGAAGTAGCATAAAAATACAGAATGGACCTGAATTATAGTCAGTGAAGAATGTTGAATTTGAAGGGGTGTTCAGATTAAATTCTAGATAAAAATAATAACCTATTTTTGTATTTCTAGAGTAATAAACCTGAAAATATGTTCAAATAAAGCAGTCTCACATTGTGCTCTGCATGTGTAGCTCTGGAAATCATGACAACTGTAATCATTCTTCATGTTCAGAATGTGACCAGGGCTGTGCTTTACAAGTACAATATTCCTGCCCACAGCAGAAATTGTGGGTGTTCACATAGCATTTGTGGATGTACAAATACAAGACACCTTGTCTCAATCAATCCACTTCCAAAAAACGTTCCAACTTTGCCCAAACTCTCTGCTGATTCTGTAGCTATTGGCCCTTTCTGGCCTGGTTCCAGTACATCCAACGTTACAAGACACGATGGGAGACTCATCTTCAGCAAATGTGATGAGCTACAGAAGCCATGATTGAGTCTTTACTAGATATCCCCTGAATCACTTATAATTTATTTCAACAATGGGGTCTCCTACGTTTAAATATAAAAATATTTAAATATAGGAATAATCAAATCCTACTGTCTTATGTTTCATCAAATGATTGTACCTTTCTTTTTTCTCAATTACAGCTATGTATTCTTATCTGACTGCCAGTCAACATAAGGGCAACTTTGACTCACTCTACACTAACAATTATGGAATCAAGTTTGTTGACCTATTTATATAAGTAGAAAGTCTTGTGACTCACCTTATGTTTATGTGCATTACATTTTTAGTCAAAATAATCTTCCTGGGCTTGGTTTTTTGATAATCACATATTTTAGGTCTAAAGATAGCCAGTTATCTGTAAAATCTTATAAATGGTGAAATAAAAAGAAGCTAAAGTAATGACTGTTATTCATAGGTATCTAGAAATTAGATTGTGTTTTTTTTGTTTTTTGGTTTTTTTCAATAAAAGGGGATAAATGAATCCAAATGGTTTCAAAGCTGGAATATTGACTACAGATTTTGCTGAAATTATTTAATCCATAGTCAACAATTACATTTATATTTGAGTTTACCTAACTGGTTTGCATTTGTTTTTTAGATGATTGTATCTTCAGCAGTCTATTGAGGTTACTATAATCTGATCAAAATAAACTATTTAAAATCCTTGCATTTTACATTTTTCAGAATCTAGCCTAAGTAATTATTCAGTTGAAATATACTGTTTATACTAATAATCTAATCTACATTTTTCCTCTGATGTTTGTCATGAATAATCTTCTAGTATATTCTTCCACTCCATCCCATGTGTTTAAGCTGTCACTCCTGAAATGTTTATAATTGCCACGTTGCTCTTACATTCAAACACACCCAATTACTGTCAAAACTAAAAAAACCCTCTATTTTAAAAATCTTAATGAAAAAAACCCCCAATATTCTGTGTTTTGTATTAGCTTTGACTCAGATATCAATTACCTAAATAATAAGTGTCCCTTGAGGATTCTGAGATTTTCATAACATTGAAAAAGTGATTTTTTATCTTAATATTTTTATCAAATTATTCATGCTTATTCGAGAAAGTGAATGGGTTTTGGAGAGACTTAGTCATCCTCAATCAAGAATCTTAATTTAATCTTAATATTACTTCAAGGAGTCGTTTTTCATACTGAATATATATATATATATAAATTGGTAGTACATTCCCAATATACAGTTGTTTATGGCCTAAACCTGCTTGCAAAGTACATTTTTTTTAGTAAGTTTTAGAAAAAATCTTTTATTTTAAGGAGCAACCAGGGCAAAAATTAACAATCAGCAGAAACAGATATTTCTGGGTCACAGTGGGATTATTCGTATTTACTCTTCATGGTTCTAGCATTTGGGACTTGGAGTAAAATGTTTTCAAATAATGTGTGAATATCCATAAAAATATGCAACAGCTGTACATTAACTCTACATGTGTCTCACGCAATAGTCCAACTGTTGCAGACAGAACACCGTGTCACAGTAACATCTCTGTTACTGAGGCACAAAGGATGAGCTTTGATTTATCACCCTATATTGGCCTATCATTCAGAGCTGGCTTATACATAGGCAGCGGAAACAGCCTGGGGACACATCTGTCTGTTCACAAAAGAGTGTGCCAATATTACTTAGAACTTGCTTGGGGATATTCCTGTCAAGATGTCGTAGCAGCATTATTGTATGTTTATTATTTAAATAATTAGCTTAATTTATCTGTAATTCTAAATGACATAAATCTGTCTTGAGGGCTAAATTACAATTCTAAATGTTTCTGATGGATAAATATTCTGGAACTTTTTTTTTATTGTTATTCTTTTATCTAGAAGTCTACCTGAACAGAAAATCCTTGAGAAAAAAAAATGGAGGTATTCTGAAGTGCCAAAAGATTGTCTTTAATTCACATTACATAATAGTACTGAATATCTTTTACATAGTTAAGAAAAAAAAGTTTTACTGTTATTACCATAGCAAGTACCCCTTCACTTGCCTAATACAGTTTACCTTTTCTAGAAAGAGATTTTACAGTATTCCTTATTAATGTACTTACTTGCAAAACATAGACTGCTTTGCTAAATGTAAATGGCATTATTTAAGCAATTAAGAAACAAAACCACATTATCCCTCCAGAAGGATAATTACATGTTTGCAAATATACTCCTAAAAATTGTCCCTGCTTTGATCAGAGGTCTGAACTAGACGACCTCCACCAGTCCATTCCAATCCAAATCTTTCTATGATTCTGTAATCACTCAATAAAGTGTCAACTAAGGGATCATTTGTTATATTTTTCCTGAAGATTTTCCTGGAGTTTGTTGGCTCAGCTTCATGCCTTGTGTCTTAATGGAGAAAAAAAATGGTGTGCAGAACAAATGCTGTAAACATGCATTCTGCTAGCAATGGTGATGCTGACTTCAGGTTAGAGTGGGACTGATGTGAGGCTGAAGAGTATATGACTGCTGTTACCTTGCAGAACACCCTAACACATAAGGAGGTGAAAGACTGTGGTGCTGCTGTTGTTCCTTCCATCAAAGCCTGCCTTCCAGCTTATACATCAGTTCAATCTCAGACTGGAGTTTTAAGAATGCTTCTGAAGACTGCAATATTATCCTCTTTGCTATTTTCCAAATAAGTATTTAGTCCTCCATTGGCAGCTTTTCTCTGAGGAAATCTTCATGAAACAGGAACAGAAGCAGAAAAATATCACTGGACTTCAATGGCTGATGTCTCTTGACAAATCCAAAGAAGGAAAAAGACATGGAGTAATACCTTTCTTACAGTTAAAGGTAACATTTTTAGATGAACTCTGGTTATCCTGGCAGCTGGTAAAAAAGATGATTCCTCTTCAGAGTCAGCTTAATAAGCAGCTCAGAAAGCCTTCAGTGGCAAAGGCGGAGCTCATTTGGCTTGGGTATGAGTAAAGTGCAGTGTTTTTTTAACTACCTAGTTTCTGCAAGATAAAGCAATTATTTTCTAAATATCCTGTTATTGGATGTTTATAAAGAAAGCTTTGATACCAGAATGCTTTTTTTTGTGCTATAACCTCAAGAAGGTGATAGTTATTGGGGAAGGGTAGAATAATGTGCCCTGATCTGCTAGGAGATTTGAATTATAGGACAGGGCTCTGCACTGCAGTACAGTGCTTTTTACATTTAAGATGCTTTGATTTAACCAGCTGTGGTAGGGATGTAGATACAAAGAAGAGTTTGTATGGAATCTGTGAATTATATCACAAGGTTTCAAAACAAAAAAGTCAGCATTTGCTCTTTAGAATGAAGACCTAATGTTTAAAGTTTTATGTAATTTAACATAATATGAAGTAAAATTATAGTTTATCAGCAAATATTTATGAAACTGTTTATTAGTTATTTATTTTTATTATTATAGCATTTTCATTCTGTTAATCTGTGCAGCAGTAACAACTGAACTCCAAATCTTAACATTTGCGAGACATACATATATTCCCTTGTTGGAAAAATATCTTTTCCAGGTTCTGTCTTATTAATTTTCTGCCTTTCTAGTGTATTTTCAACTTGTTTAAATAAAATTAACTAAAACTGCTGCCAGAAGCTTTGGCTGAGAAAAACGATTTAAGCAACAAAGCACATTTAATCATGTTATTGGCTGAACTGGAGAGTCAGTATCATTGTCACAGAAAAATCACATTAAAACTTAGAGCCAACATGGAGAATTTTAGTTGTTTTCATAATTGGATCAGCAATGTTATAGGTTGCATATATAGAGAAAGAGAAAGAGAGAGATCTCTGGTCAAAGTATAATTAATTGCCAATTCACATCTATCCTTATGCATCTGTCTAAAATGCATTTCTTTAGGCATTGTTATACCCAACCATGGAGAAGAGAGAATGTTGTCTTTATTTTTCACTAACATTTCACATGTCTTTTTTTAACTGTGTAATATCATCCCGCCTGGCTGGTTAGTGTTAAATCAAAGGAGTTTGTCTAAGGAAAACTAAGAAAAAAGAAATAATGACACTGATATTAAGCCTTACAGAGACAGTATGGAGAACTATTAATTGGTGAATGCACTTTCTGCCTTCAGCTGGATGGCCTAGGCTTACTCATTATAGGACTTAACCTAGGATCAACCTAAAATATTCAAGACCCTAAAGCTGGGAAGACTGTCAGCATGAGTCTAGTTATGAGAGGCCACCATACAGATGTGCAAGGTGTGAAGCTCTATCAGTCAGGATATTCCCAGGGCCAGGAGGAGGATGCCTAGGACTGACAGAAAAAATAAATGTGTCTAAGAACAAGGCATTGTTAGGTTTGTTATAAGAAGTCCATCCCCACACATGCAAAGGAGGCATAATGGCCTAACAACCTTATCAGAGACATGAGTTCCTGCCCTAGCCCATCTCAGGGCTGTCACTGGTGGGTGTATCTGTGTGTTCATGCCTGTTGAGACCTGGGAGCAGGGAGCCATGGCAGCCTTGTATCTATTGTGCTACTGCATTTAGCAGCTCTTAGCAGGCAAAGTCCCTTTTAGCTTTATTCTTGTCTAAGAGCCTCTGAGTGAATAAACAATATTTTTTAAAGGAATATACACCTTTGGACAAAGTTATCTGGGAAGAGGTGGGTGCTGCCTGCCTGCAGCCCTTTCTGCTCACTTGCTGAGCAAGTATTTACACCACTTTGCCTTAAGAGCTACAGATATTCGTTTGTGTTATTCTGTGACCAAACAGATGTACTGTCTTAAGAGGCTACACTCCTAATTAAGAACAAGAGAAAGCTCATGTGAGACATTTTGGATCGGAGGATGCTTTAGTCTCTCTATACCTATGTCTGTAGACATGCTTACAGAAGTGTTTAAATCAATTGCTTTTGTAGAAGCCTGGAGGGCAAGATCTTTCTGGTACAAAACAGAATGTGGCTATGATTGGTGAACAAATGCCTTCAGTTGAGAGAAATGCTCTTTGGTGAGATCGAGGAATTCAAGCTTGTAATTTGAATGGTGCTCTTGAGTAATGTTTAAAAATTGCCTAAATTTGCACATAGCAGTAGCATGAGCTTTTCTCTAATTACATCGTTGAGAGTTCTTTTGATATTTTATCGTTAAATGCTACCTATTCATTGCTGAAATAATGATGTCTCTTCATAACAAGTAGCATACCAAGGTATTTCAAATCCCACTAAGCTCATCACTCTATGAGTTATGTCCTGGTTTTGGCTTGGATAGAGTTAATTTTCTGCCTAGTACTTGGTGCAGTGCTGTGTTTTTGCTTTAGTCTGAGAACAATGCTGACAACACACCAATGTTTTAGTTGCTGCTGAGTAGCACTTACTCTGATCAAGGACTTTTTAGTTTCTCATGCACTGCTGGTGAGGAGGGACACAAGAAGCCATGAGGGAGCAGAGACAGGACACCTGACACAAACTAGCCAAAGGGGATTCCATCCAACAGCACATCATGCCCAGTATATAAACTGGGGGGAGTTACCTGAAAGGGACCAATCGCTGCTTCGGTCAGGTTGGGTATTGGTCAGCGGGTGGTGAGCAATTGTATTGTGCATCACTGTTGGGGTTTTTTTTTGTTTGGATTGTTTTGTTTTCCTTCTCTCTCCTTCTTATTTCCCTAATCATTACTTTTATTAATAGTAGTATTCTATTGTACTTTAGTTATTAAACTGTTCTTATCTCAATCCGTGGGTTTTACATTCTTTTGATTCTCCTTCCCATCCTGCCCGGGGAGGGGAAGCAGGGGGTGAGCGAATGGCTCTCTTCTGGCTTTCAGTCACTAAGATCCACTATTCACTGAGATCCACTGTTCCTGCTGCAAATGAATGGCTTTATTCAGTATCTATTTGTCTAAAAGGTCTGTTGAAATAGCACATTACTTTGAATGGAATTTGAATGCAATTTCACCAGATATATTTATGAGTTTGCTGCCTAACCCCTAACACATGAATAATAATCAAAGAGAAGGAGGTAATTCATTGATGTAATGTTTATACTTGCCAAATACTTTTACAGACTGGACAAATCTGAAGCTATCAGTCAAAGAGACTTTCTCGCAAGAAGGACCGTGGGAGGATTTCATGGGCTATGTTTGTGGTTATTAGTGACACATTAGTTTTCACTGTTGGTTTTGATAACATTGAGGGCTTCTCCCTGAGGTTGAACTTACTGCTGAAGGCATTAGCAGGTAAACTGTGAGGATTAAGAAGTGATTGTCTTAATATAACAAAACATTTGCAGAGGCGTGTTCTAGTTGTGTCACTATGATGTATCGTTACTTAATTTGGCTACATGTTCAGAGTCAGAAGAGAATGCCTCTGGCTTTATGCTAAAGGTCTGAGTAGGTTTCCTTTCCAGTGCTGACTAGTCATGTATGCAAAATGTGCAACGGCATGGAACAGAAAGGTCCTTATGAAGTACCTAGTATTTTCTGAACTTAAGGTATTGATTCTACAGTACGACCACAAATCTTCGTCCTGTATTTAAGAGATTTTATCAAAGTCCGCAGATTACAAGGTCATAAAAAAATATACACTGTCATCTATCTTCACAATATAATCCTTCTCTTTTGCTTTAGGGCCATGTTCAAAATAGTGTATGGACTGTAGCTCTGAACGTCAATGTAGGAGCTATGTGTGAGGCAGTTTCTCTGTGATCAGAGGAAGGACATTGATTAACAATCAGGGCAAGAGGCTTATATTTAAGAGATAACTAAGGGTAGAAAAGAAATAACTGAGAGGGATGTTTGAAACATTTATAGGTACAATGAGAGAAGGGGAGAAAAGTGTACAGGTTTTCACTGCTTTTCTTGTAGTAGAAAAATCAGGGAGTATTAAATAAAGTTAGAAAGTAGCAAGTTCATTAAAATTAAAAAGAAGAGGTCTTTTCCACAAATTTTAAGTCGGCCATAGAATTCCTTGATAGAAGATGCTATCAATGTTGAAAGCCTGCATGGAGTTTAAAAGGATCCTGAACAGGTTTATGAACAAAAAAAATCCATCCAAAGTGTTCAGAAACAATCTCTGTTTTAGGAAGCACCTGGGGAATAAATTGCTGAAGGCTGCAACAGGATGTATATAAATATACATATAAATATATAAGTATTCTTATACTCTATAGGCTAATGCTGCTAATCTCAGTCTTGGCCTGACCCTCTGCAGATGCTATTATGTTCTGTTTCTATTTGACTTATGTGTCCCTGCAGCCTTATTGCCTCAAATATTAATATCATACTTCCGCAGGGTTTCCCTGCTTACTTTCTTACCTATTAGGGAGCAGAGAGAGCAAAAGACATACTCTCCCTTTCTTCGAGAAACATCAGGTCCTATAGATCTGTCAGTTCCTATGCATCTAATGGATATGGCCTGCAGCACAATCCTAATTAGCGATATATGCTTAGTATGAATTGTAGGAATTCTTGGCACATTTTAAGCTAGAATCAGACCATAGGGTTCTGTCCTTTAATACTGCAGAAAACTGTACCCTACAATTGTCTTGATAAACTTAGGAATTTAATAATATAATCACTGTTCCCTGTTAGAGCTAGACAGCTCTCCTGCCTCTGTTGCTTTACAGGCAGACTGCTCCCCAACTTTGTTGCTTTGAAACCTGCCTTGAGCTCCACCCGTTCTTTCTATGCCAGTATTGTTCCTGGATTTGAATAGTTCCTTTCTTTTTCAGTAGCTATCTTCTGCTGTGTTTAGGCAGAGGAATAGTCTCTCTTAGCTTTATTGCGCTTGGATGAGTAATTGGATTTTTTTCATTTCCTTCCATAAACTCAACCTTCTATTCTTCTAATCATGCTGAGAGCTGTTGTCTGTTCCTCACTTCCTGTTTAAATTCATCTCCTTGAACCCAGATTATCAAAAGTGCTCAGAGCTCATTTCAGGGTCATAGCAATGCCTTGTAGTTTTCACATGAATATCACTGTACTACTGACATACTTCAGGATCAAAATCACATTTACTTCTTCAGTACCATGATGTACCAATGGCTTACATTTACCCATTTGTTTACTATGCATATAAAAAAAATTCTAGTGCTTTATTTAAGTCTTCCTTCATTTGTTTAATTCCTTCCCTACAGTGGTAGGGAAGTACATTACATAGCTAATCATGTATCAAGCACGGATGCATCCATCATTCGCTGTGCAGTAAGTAGGTGAAAAGTGTGTGTGTGCATATATAAATACACTTTATATACATATATATGTTCCAGCTGTTACTGGTTGAGGACAGTCCTATTGATCTCACAAGATGAATAAAATGGGCATATCACTTCGTCTCAGCAGAATTGTGTATGGTGAAATCACCTACTCCTATCTTCCCCTTTTTAAGTGAAACCTAAATAAATCTTCGTAAAAGCACAGCACAAAGACTGTATTTACAATATATTACTTGACATTCATGAGTTTGACAAAATCTTTTTGTATACAAACAAGATTGAAAGTAGAAACAAGCAGCTTATTCTTTGCAAAAATAGTGTGTCATCATGCAGGGAATCAGGAAAACCGCCATTACAGGAAGTACATTAGTAGCATTTACATTGCTCTTAAAGAGATGTTTAATTTGCTAGAAGTTTTGTGTTGCTTTTCTCACTGACACATGAAGTATTAGAAGGGAATGTTGTTTAAACAAATTGAATTTATTCTGTTTGTATTGGCAAGTGTCTGGATTTGAAATGAACACGTATAATGGAACGAGACAGGAAAATGTGCATATCTTTCTCTCTAGGGAATACTGGTCAGAGTTTTACATAACTGCTTCTGACTGCTCTTCTTTATTTACTTTTATCTCTCTCCAGCTAAGAAAAAGATAGTTTTACAATCTCAAATGATAGAATATCACATTATTTCACATCATGCGAACTCAAAACTCTTTTTGCCTGCTGTAATATAGTAAGACAAAGGAGGAAATAAGATTGACATTGGATTGTATGTGGCTGTTCAATACTCACACGTTGTATGTGTAAGTTCCAGTAAGATTCAACTGCAGTTACACATGACCAAATACTGTTCAATATATTTAAATAATGTTTAGCTGCAAGATGGATTCCCATACTGAGGCCAATTGAATTAATCTTCAGATGATTTTTTTCTTTCTCATGCATAACTATGTTGTTCTATGTTCAACAATAAGGGTCTGGAATTACAGAAGTCATAGCAACTGGTTTACTCTCTTGGTCACTCTAGCAGGACTTGACCACTCTCAGATATCCATAGATTTGTAATCATTGTTTTTCTAACCAGATGTCAGATTCCACTTTCCTTGACCTTGCAGAAACTTTAAGCTCATCTCCTCTTCTTGCCCTTCATCAGTCAAATGTAATCTTTAATTTCTTCCGGCATTTGATCCTGTTGTTTGAACAGCTGCAATCACACAAGAACTATTCCTTTAGTTGTTTTGGACATGATCCACAATGGCTTCAGATGTCGGTTTTGATCCCATTATAGACAATAAGCTGTATTACTGGGTTTAAACATAAACATGGGAAGTTCAGGTTACATACAAGGAAGAAGTTCTTTACAGTGAGGGTAGTGAGGCACTGGAATGGATTGCCCAAAGAAGTGGTAAATGCTCCATCCCTGGCAGTGTTCAAGGCCAGGCTGGACAGAGCCTTGGGTGACATTGTCTAGAATGAGGCATCCCTGTCCATGGCAGGTGAATTGGAACTAGATGATCTTAGGGTCCTTTCCAACCCTAACCATTCTGTGATTCTATGATTGTATTGTAGCCTATAGCATTGCATGGGGTTGTTGTGACCCAAGGGCAGGACCTGCCTTGGCCTCAGCCAATCTATCCAACCTGTCCATATTCTTCTGTAGTAGAGCCTTCCTACCCTCCAGTAGATCAACTCTTCTGCCCAACTTGGTGTCATCTGCAAACTAACTGAGGGTGCACTTGATCCCCTTGTTAACACCATTCATAAAGATATTAAACAGAACTGGTCTCAGTACTGAGCCCTGGGGAAGAGCATTTGTGACCAGCCACCATCTGGATTAATATGGTCTAGTGTGAGGCATTTCTGTCCATGGCAGGGGGGTGGAACTAGATGATCTGAAAGTCCTTTCCAACCCTAACTATTCTATGATTCAATGATTCTATGAACAACTTGTTAAGAAAAATTAAAAAAAAGTTAAAAAATGTAAATACAGAGTTTAGGCAGGCTTAATTTATTACGTCTTCCAAATGTCACCTTGAATGTATGTGGCATGCACAATAAGACAGCCTAACTAGAAAAAAAATCCAAACAAAATCAAAACCAGAGTAATTTCCTTCTAAGCAAATGTAAACATTTTCTGAAAAAACAAGGACTGTGCTTGAAAGCCAAAGGCTTTTGATAACTTTATATTTACACAAGCACTTGTTCCAGGGATCGAAGGATTCCGGGTGGAGAAGGACACATGCCACGCACACACACACCCCCCAAAACTCTAGAAAGTTTATCACAAGATCCAGAATAGATACAAAATCCAGAGGTATAACCAGCTAGAGAGGGAGATATCTAAAGGCTACCAAAACTAGGTTAGGCACAGATTCTTACCGACCCACACACTTATACAATGACCAAGAGGCGAGCTCCTTGGTGCATCGTGAAGAGATGGGGTAGCAGACACTACCTTACCGGGTGTCCCTGTAGAGGTAATGTCTACCATAAAAGGTAGTTGGATCCGCTTCCGTCTTGATCTCTCTTGAACCCCCGGGCTTTTTATATGTCAAAAGTGCAGACTTATCCTGATGCAGGGGGACAACCTGTGTCAGGAGGAGTGGCCTTGCTGGCTCTTTTTCCTGCACACACTCGTTCTAACATATATACATACCTTTACATATATACGTCTGAGGTTACATATATATTTAAATGGTGACACATATATATATTAAAATGATAGCAACGACAAAGCACACCACAAAGGTTCGCACATTGTTCTGAGCAATCCTAAACTAAGTCCTTAAGGAAACAAATACAAGTTTCAAGCAATTCCCAGCTTTTTCTGAGGTTTCTTTATTTCCACATAATCACTGAATGATATCGTAACATAATTTCAAAATTTATGTTGTATGGAGTATAAAACCTCCTTAACTTTGTACCTAACCCTCTAGTTTTGCCTTAGTTGAGGGGGAATCAAGGGCTGAAGATTAATGGTGCAAAGTAAATGTAGGTGAAAACATATCCATCAGTTGAAAAACAAGGCAGGAAAATTTAGCAGCAGATATATGTAACCCAGATACAGATCCCAGCTAAGTCACAAAAAAAAAAAAAAAAAAAAAGTGTTTTAAGTGTTAGCATTATTTTCATGAATGTTTAAAAATTTAAACCTCTCCTAAAGAAAGGAAGCTTTTGAGTCACATATTGTCCGTGCATGACATTGCAGTCATAAAAAAGGTCTTATCAAGCAGCTCTTATGTTAACAGGAAATTTAATTTCAAAAAAGAATACAAAACCTCTACCTTGATTATAAATCAATGTACAATAAATTCTATGATATTAACTGGTAATTTTTTTACTTATCAGGTCTTATTTATGTAAAGCAAATATTTTCAGCTAGACTATACAAATACTTTTTCTTCCCTTCTTTTGTGAGTAACTTAGAATCAGGTTATTGTTTCTGCCTGCTTATGCATAGTGACAAAAAAAGCTGCACAAACACAACTATAATGAAAATATTTACAATTAAATTTGTAGCAGCTGTGCCACTTGATTCAATTTCTTAAAAATCTGATTTTTGACCTGCTGTTTATCTGCATTTTTCTCTCTAAATTTTATGACAGAGCTCATCCAATTATCTTCTTTTTATGTATAATCCAAGTAATGACAGTCTGTTACCTCTCAGCTCATAGAAGTATTATTAGCAGGTATCGTTATTTATTCTTCTGCTTCTATGAAAAGATGGAATACCAGTCAAATGTTTACATTTACTTCCTACTACATTTTAATCCCATTCCTTTTTTCTCTGTAATTGTTCTGCCAAATCAATGATCTTATCTTTTTTCTGTAAAATAAAATAAAATTACGTTTACAACTTAAATACTCCTGACCCTTGCTTTTTTCTTTGTGGTTTATTTCTATTTCTATTTCTTGGTTTGTGTTTTATGTATTTGTTCTTTTGCATTATGATATTAGCTCTTTGGTTCTGCCTTTCTATTTTACAGCACCTAGCACACTGAGAGAACATTAAAAAGACAACCTGTTAGATAGATACTTAAGTGATGTTTGCATGTGCTCCTCAGTTTTATAATCCTGTACTGCTCCTAGTTACTGGTGGAAGTAGTGGCAGCAACAATATATCCTACCACTTGTGTTATATGAACGCTCTGAAACATTTGCTGTAATCTTTAATTCTTCTTTAGAATTAAGTACTAAGATTTTTGTTTCCTTCCATCTGCCAATTCTTCCTACACCTGCAGAAGTCTTCCTGGCTTCTGCTAGTACCCCTTCCTCTTACTCGCCCTTGTCACAGGTGGATTCATGCACTTCACTTGTAAGAGAGAAGCATTAATGCACTTTATTGATATGAAGTAGTGAATTAACAAAGTTCAATGGTGAACGTGACAGTGGTTTAGCAAGATTCAATGGCAAGGTACACTTGATTATTTACTGCATGGAGGACAGGGTCAGACAAAACTGCCAGGGAGACCTTCCCATTGAGTCATGAGGTTCAGACAGGACTCCTTTGGCTTCTGAACTTCTTCCCAAAGATGAGTCTAGCTGCACCTGGATCCACTTCTAGTCTCAGTCTTGGTCAGCAGTTTATGTCTGAAGGATTACATATGTCCTACTGATCCTTTATATCACTTAATCAAGATTTCAAAGTTCAGCATGCCGGAGATATTCAAATTATGTATTTCTAAACTACCTTTCTCCATCAAAGCTACATCCACAGTTCCTAGAATAAAGTGAAAATGTTGCAGTTTGTCCATTGTCCATTTCAGTGTGGAGCTACTCTTTTTTTGTTCAGGTGCCTTTTAATCCCTATTTAACTGGATGTAGGTCAAGAGCTGTAGGCTTTATTATGTGGGTACCACTATATGCAACTGAATTTTTTCTCCCTTACGAAAATTTTGTTTTCTTGGTGCTGAATTATTGGTGTTCACTGTGTAAAATATTATCAGCATATATTACAGATGAAACAGTCAGGGTACCATAGTACCATATCAATAAATATATTTGTAATTATGCAGGCAGTTCATGATGGCAACAGTCTGGAGTTCAGCTTGGAATTAAATCAGCTTAAGGGTAATGGGTTACCTTTGAATTAATTCGGAAGAGTAATCCAACGGAATACTTCCCAAGCACAAAAAATCATTCTGAAAAAGTCATTAACATTTAAAGAGAAACGGCATCTTTATCTGACTGGACTGCTGGTTCTCTAGCCTAAGAATTCCTTAGAAATCATTCAGTCTGTTGAACAGACACCCCAACACAAAAAGACAAAAATATACCTTCTTGTGGTAGCCACAAACCACCACAAACTTATTTTAACCATGCAGCCTTCCATTCATTAGCAACTAACTAAACAAAGTTTTGAAGCTCTCATGAAGCATGTTTTTCTACTAAATTGTATTATCAGGTAAATACTGCTTGAGTAAATCTTAGATGGTGGCTTTGTCCAGAAGGAAATGTACTGTGGTTAGCAATATATTTAGAAGAAGATAAAGAGAAGTTCAGGTGAACTGAAGCTAGATACATAGCTAAATTATCGGTTTAGCTTTTGTTGGCCATTACTAAAATGGCAATAGGTGTCTATATGTTTCCAGCCTCTGACTCATGGATTGGTTTAGCTGAGATAGGGGGCTAGAGGCAGACAGAGGAATTACTTTTGAACATAGGCAGAAATGTTCAGAAGTTCCAATCTTGGCATAAGCAGATCTAAGTATTGTTTACCTAATCTGTTTTACACTGTCTACTGGAATTTGTAAATGCAGATGATTGATAGGCTACCTGATCATGAGTAAATCTGCTCAGAGGGACTCCTCCATCCTGGTGTCTCCTATGAAAGCTAACTTCATATTAGCTGAAGCTCAGTCTTGCTACTCTGTCAAAATCCAACCACCATAACTATATCTGTGGCAAGCAGTAAGAATTCACGTCATACAGATAGATGTAGATGTAAAATTTAAGAATTCACGCAGATTTTTTTTTGTGTGCATCCATATTTTTATTCACACCCATTCACCTGTTTTGCATTGGTACCTTCCATACTGTGTATTGTGTGCCCCTTAGCCATAAAAGTAGAGATGAGAAATGGGACTATCTGAACCAAATTCATTCCTGGGGCCTTTCCTGTCAAAACTATTAAAAACTGACTGCTGTAGTATTAGGGACGAAAAATTATGGAAGTCTGAGCCGTAAGTTTGTGTCTTTCTTCTCATTATCACTAGAAGTTAACACAGAGGAAATTAATTTAAAATCAGTTACAAAGAAAAGTAAAAAAAACTTCCAAACATATTTAAATAAAATCTGGGCTTTGCCATTACCTTAAGTACTTCTGCAATTTGTGTTGTGGACATATTAACCTTTCTATATTCTTCATTAAGACATTCAATCTTATTAAAGGGAAATATGCATATATGACAGCTAAAGTGAATTCCTTTAGAAGAGAATTCTACATACATTTGGTTATTTCTTTCAGTGGCTCAGGTCAATATATGAAATCATGAACCTCGACGACATGAACCCCTTAGCTTTTCTTTCTAAGGCAATCCTCTGACTTATTGAACCTCTTGTATCACACATATTCAGTTTACAGAGCTTAGTGGTGAGGTCTTCAGAGAAAATATTCTTCACCCCTCCCGGTTTTCTGTGTTCACCTTTTCCTTTGATCTTTGAGACACTTTGTCTCCTTTCTTTTTGATGTCACCTGAAGAAGGAGGTTGATCAAAGAAATGTGAAAACAAAAGTGTTGGAAAATTGACAAAGCAGTACAAGACTGTGACAAGAAAGTAATACTACCTTTATTCAGTTAATAAGAGATACTAGATTCTGCTGCAGATCCAATGATTTAAATTAAGGCAATGTCAAGGACTCAGCTTGTGGCTAAACAGGAGTGGCCTGGTTGTTATTCACTGCTCTTCAACACCATCCACAAAAAGTTTACAGGAAGTGTCAGTCACTTTAGAGTACATGCATGTCTTGTGCAGTGGATGGGTTGGAGTTTAAGGATAATTTTGAACTGTATTGTAGAGAGTTTAAGCAGTTTTTGCGGGTAAGAGCACAAAACTATTCAACATTAAAACTGCCTAAATTAGTAGATAGGATATATTCAGGGAGAAATAGGTGTATATACTTTGAGTCACCATTTAGAAATAATTTAACACAGGTGATGTATTGTGTTGGCATACTGCCATTTCACATTGTTAGTTTAACAGCTATAAAGTAGGAAGGAACACACTGTAAATGTACTCTTTATGTTTTAGAGTGTGGGTATCTTAAATCTGGATTTATACAGCTTTGCCTTTAAAAAGTTTTCAAATAAAAATTCTTAGTGAAGGCTATAACAAAACAGCCACTTTTTGTTTAAATTAATTCACAGATTATACTAAATATACTTCCATTGTAAATTTCTGAGTCATTTTTATGTTGAATTCACTTCAGTTGAAACACTAAAATCATTTTATAGCTTCTTTTACACTGCATTGGTATTCACATAAGAATTTAACCTTTACAAATATCCCCATTTGAAGGGCGGGAGGGGGAAGGTGCTTAAACTGTAGAAAGAAAATTAGGAAGTCACAAAAAGACAGTCATTTGGCAGCATTTGTCCATAATTCTTAATATTCATCTGACAGTCAAACTTGGGATTCATAATTGGCTTTTGTTGATAAGACTCTGTGATGCAGAAAAAACCAAGACATGGGTAATTAAACAGGTAAGAGAAGCTGCTTTATTCAGTTGCCTGCATTTTTGAGAACTGAAATGCACACAAAGGAGTAAAACATTTTTAATACACACGCTCCTTTGAAATAAAAACTAAACAAAAAATACACTGAAAGATGAGATAGGAAAAAAAAAAAATCTATGAATTTAATTGAATCAAATTCCAAATCTGAATGTTGTAGTTCATCTACAAATAAAAGAATTTCAACCTTCATCATGTCCACAGGTCATTTATGTTTTGTTCCTCTCATCTTTAGACCTTGCATTTAACACTATCTTTGATCACTAGTGCTTTCACATACTTAGGTATTTGTTTAGTATATTCCCCTAAATATGGTGATATAAATTCATGTTGTTTGTAGATAAACTACAACATGAAGATTTGGAATTTGATTCAAAGAAATTTCAGATTAAAAAGGATTACAACTCCTCACTGACTGCAATCTTCCAAGAAACAATAGTAGTGCAGTGTAGATCCATTTTACACAGAATGGGTACATGTTCATAGAAAAGGGCAAATATTCTTGCCTCGTTCTATTTTAGAAAGGGTACTTATGATGGTAATATAATACATGGTATTCAGTAAATTTGCAAGATCTTACGTATTCTACCATCAGTTTTAGTGGAGGGGCTCTATTTGTGCCTTTGGAAGAATTTTGTTACTCAGTAAAAGAGTATTTATAATTTTATAAATGTAATAACTTATTTTTTCTGGAAGATACAGTAATTTATGCATTGTTCATCTATTTTGCTTTGCTGTTTTCAGTGAGAAGTTGGACTACATGACTTTCAGAGGCTTCTTCCAACATAAATTATCCTATAACTCTGTGATTCTCCCATCTTCTAAGACACTGTTTGAAATAAAAATATATGCTGAAAAGGTTATAAACTGAAATATTCATATATAAACATGTTATGCATATTACATTAAAAAAAAAATCTATGACGTTTTCATATCAAATACCACAAAGATACTGGTAAATATTCTGTAAGTGACAGAAGCATTACTCCCTCTACCTGGCAGATACAATTTTAGGTGAAAAAGGAATGATTATTCCTAATTCCCTATAACACCACTGTTGCTTTTGGCTCAGAAGGTCATAAATTTCTGATCGCTGGAAGCTGAGTGGTGTAAACCAGGAGAACAGGTGTAAAGAAAAAAACTACCATCTACTTGCTCAATTTATCATTCCATTTGTTCTATTCTGTCAGTGATGGACTTCTGCTCTGGCATAGCATGAATGTTTTGCTTTTACACTATCAAAATGGTATTAAGAGAAAGAGACAGATTAAAAACAATTTAGGTTCTTAATGTAAGCTTTAGGTAAAATGAGTGGTTCTATCTCAAAATTTTCAAGCATCTTTACATTAAGATTGAGTCTGGAAGATAAGCATTTTTCTTGCTAATTCCCTGTGGATAAATGAATGCAGTCCAAAAAACCAGTCTGAAAATGGTGGTTGCTTTTTTCTTTTAAAAGAGTAAAAGAAGCTGCCTCCTTTATTTTCTTTTCTTTTCATATAAAGAAATTTAGGTACACAGTATTCAGGTGGTGCCCTGTCCAGAAATCTGTTGGCTCTTTACAGACAGGATACATATCACTCTTCCAGTGAAAGCTGCTTTACAATGCCAAAAAGAACTGAAGGCTAATTCTGGAAAAAAAAACAATAAACCTGTGGGATAGAGCACAACTGCATAGCTTTTTATTTACAGCAGGATAAATCCAAGGTTATGAGTTCACACTGTGCGTTACTTACGCATTTGATCGGGGACTAGAATTTAGGCCTCTTTTCCTGTGGGTAAAATAAAAAAAAAAAAGGGAAAATTCAATATAAATGCCTGCAGTATATTTCCTATTAACAAATTCCAGTTAGATTTGCACTTGGTGTGTTGTTTCTAGCTGACTGCAGGAGTGTTCAAAGTGTGGTGGCTGTTGTGACAACCTTTCATAGGTGCCTAGCTCTGTCTATTACCCTCTGGGAAACCTGAACACTTAATCTACAATTCTGTGAACTTCTCTTCTAGGAACTATGTTAGATTTACTTTGGATGCATTCTAGATTCAACAGTTAGACTAGAGTAGCTTTAGAAACCAAACACACAGTTACAAGGTTCAGCTGCGTTGTCTTAATCACATAACCATTCTTCTACAATAATCAAAAAATATATGAAGGTAGTGAAATTACCTTATCTTTCTCCATGTTTAAAAGGAGAAAAGAAATTTGCTAGAACCTTTTTAAACTTTAGGAACAAACTGCGGCATAGCTGCCTACTTCAGGTATATGATTTATATACGGGAATGGCTTTTCTTACAACAGCAATAGTGTTTGCTAACAGATTGCCACATTCTACCTTCAGAGGCTCTCACGTCTGTTATGGGCACAGCTCATTTGCTAAGCCATCACAATTTTATAGTCCAGAACAATGAATAAAATGGCATTGTTTGGGTTATCAGAGCCCCAAGTAGCAGAACACAATTTTTTTGACTGTAAACTGTAGCAACTCAGCAATCACTGGAGGGGCAGGAACCAGAGCTGTCCAGATGAGTTTTCTGAAGCCACAACTTCCCCTCTTTCTGAGCCAGTGCCCTTAGGTAACCTGTTAGACTGCAGTAATTTAGCTGACTTATCTGGGACTTAGTCTTTTGAAGTCTTTGCCAGACTGCAAAAGATTCAGGCAAATGATTAACATTTTTTGTTTTCTTTTCATTTCTAAAGGTATTTTATCTTAGAAATTCTATCTAATAATCTTTCTTTCCACCTCTTCTGTATTCTAGTGTTTCAAAACCCCACAATTTTCCAATTAATTTCCAGCTCACAATTGCTACCTTTTTAGTGCTACTATACATGTAATTATTTGGGGGAAAAAAACCAGATTTTGCTTCTCTTCCCCAAGCTTTTCAGGTGAACTGTACCAAAGCTGCAAGAAAGTGTTCAAGTCCCTAGATTAATTGTATGTGATATTAAACAATTAACAGAAACCAACCATTTGCATTTTAATAACATTGTAACCATCTGGTAAATGAATCAATTAATCTTGATTAGCTGGGTATCAGACACTGGATAGTAGAGTTCACTGATGTGTGTATGGTTAAAAAGGAGATTCTAAGTCATGTTTGGAATAATTTTCTTCAGCAAAGGGCTACAAAAAGTAAGTCAAGCTTGACTAATATGATGTAAGATACTGATCTATACTCACACTAAGCAAACAGGAAAAACTGATAGGTTTAAATAATGTGGAGGCTGTGACATAAAAGGAGTGGTTGGGTCATCAAGATGAAACTGATACTTTCCATCTACCTTACGATATTAAGATTAAAACTAAAAATGCTCTGTAGGTTGAAATGGAAAATCAGAGGTGTATTTGAACATCTCAGTTTTATTAGGACTAAATCCAGTTAAAATTAGTCACTGAATGCAGTGCTTGGGAAAGTTCTGGAATTAGAATGTGGCTTTGTTCAGGAAAAAGGTCAGGCTGCTGTTGATCTCCCATACAGAATAAATCAAAGCTCCACAGATGAACAGAATGAAGTGAATTTATGAGTGTGAGGAAATGTATTACTATTATTTTCTCCCACAGGCCTTGTTGCTGGATTTCCAATCTTTTTTTATGCATTGCAGTCACAATTGCACAACCAGAACTTGCAAATTATATAACCTGTTTTCAGCTGAAGTCTTTATTGCTTCACAGGGTAGATCTTGATGGTGTAGGCTTTAATGCTGCAATTTGACTGTATTTGTTTGTCTGCAGTGTTTGCATCCATGCTTATTATTCTTTCATTGCTGCTTATTTCTCAATTCTTTCTCAGAGGAATTACAGGAGCCTCAGACTGTTTTCATCACCTCTTCACTAGCCGAGGAGAGAAACTTTAGCCCCCATTTTATCACTGATACTGAGTTGAAAACTGAATAAGTGGAAAGCAACATTTTCACAAGCTTTTCCATCTGACTTCCCCCTCCTTCCCCATCCTGTTGAGGAGGAGGAGTGGGAGAGTAGCTGGGTGGGCATCTAGCAGCCAGCCAAGGTCAACTCACCACAAACACTTGACATCTAATTTGCTTTATGAATTGCTATGAGTCAAACCGGCATTTTCATGGAACCAACTATTAAAACCCCGGAGTATCCTAACTGGTAGTGGCTAGCTGACAGCACATTACTCTATTTGGAAAGTTAAGATTTTTTTTCCTTTTTTTTTTTTTTTTTTTTAACTTTGTACATCATTGTGCAACTATTTTGAATTTCATCTGCTTTTGTGCTGTTCAGTTGCATACCTTGTAAGGTCTTCCTGCAGTTTTTTCACACTTGGCTCTTACTCCTGCTACCCCAAGTAACTCATTCATCAATACTTTTCTTGACCTTGCTATTTGCTCATTTTTGGAGGTCATCTTAAAGTCATTTGGTTTAATACAGCAAATGTCACAGGGCATATCTCTAGGAAGGTCCCTAGTGACCCCCTTCCACTTAAAGAAAAGGCTACTTGCTCCTTGTGACTAGTTCCTCTCTTTTTACTGATGATTTTTCCCATTGAAGGGCTTTTTCTGTTTTGTCATGTTCATTAATTATGCACACATCTTGTGTATTCTTGAGTTCCTTCAGATTCTTTAATGAGTTTAATTACAAAAATGTACCACATAATGACCTTTAAAATTAAAGTTTGGCTTAAAAAGTTCAGGTGTTACCAGCCTTTATGTGTACATATGGTAACAGCTATAAAGAGAATAAATTTTCTTTCGGGTTTTATGATGGTTGCTTCATTATTTTTTGCAAAATGGAAAAAATGGAAAAGGTAAAGCTCCATTTATCATTATTTTTCTACTTCATGTTGTTTATTAGTATCCCTTACAAAACAGTAATTACAAAGTTTAGGTTTTTAAGTTTTGTATGGTTTGCACCCAAAAGTATGGTAGATTATGCAAAACCTTGTGCAAAACCTACCCTGAAAGACTGAGTACAGGGATGAATTGTGACATGCTTTCTAACTTAAAAAGAAGATGCACTTGGAAAATACAATTTTCTTGAAGTTTTGGAACTGAGTCAGAATTTCAAGATATTTCACTTTATAGACTCTCACCCAATCACTGTCTTGTCGTTCATATTTTCTTTCTTCTAGAACTGTGTATCATAATGATGTCAGCAGATTTAACATTGGATGTTATTTCAGTTTTGTAAATAGGAGGAAGAGGAAACACGAAATAAAATTAAAAATGTAATTTCCCTGTTGTCAGATTACAATATTGTGACATGTACACACTCTACCCTGGACAAATTTCTTTGAATACATTATTTTCAAAGAAAAACTAATGTCATGCAGCATGAAAAATAACACAAAATCTGGAGTGAAATTGAAAATACTTGCAGGTAGCTCATTTCAATTTTCACAGCTTATGCACAATGCAATAGTCTGAGAAATTTCTGTGCAGGTGGAAATTAAATTTTATTCAGTGCGTGCCATTCTCTAGTGCCTTTTCTGGCAAACTATTTCAGAATTTCATATTGTGTTTCTTGAACTCATTATACAATATCTCTCTTGGGTAACTTTATACCACTATTGGAGAAAGGTCAGCAAGAATGATTCTGACATTGTCTTTTTAGACTACCAGAAAGGATGCCATGACACTTCATACCAGCTGCTGGTCTGTGCCACTGGCCTGTGACAGAATCACAGTTAGGTTGTTTTTATTGTTTATTATTTCTGTTGCACTTTTTCTCAATTTTGCTTCTTTACCCTATCTTCCTATATTTATTCTCAGTAATATTTAGTTTCTTTACCTGTTCCTCAGCAGCTTAATGATTTCTCCATCCATTAGTCTTGAATATGTCCAAAAGATGAGATGTTAAATAAATGAGAAACTATGATGAAAGCACAATTTACAGAAAGGCTGACCTTTCCGAGTATAGTCACGGTTATTCAAACAAATGCTTCAGCAGATATGGCTGTCCTTTAAAATGTTTTTTCCCTTTCCAATGAATTTTGTACTTGTAATTGTTTAAAAAAATTCAAGCAGACAATAAGATGGGATTCTGCCTCACTCCAGTTCTGCACTGTGTGTAAAAGAACCTTCCCTCAACAAGAGATGGTTTAATACATTATGTATAAGAAAATATAGCAAAGTGGAAATTAGTGTATATAGGAATGCCTGGCCATGTTAATGGATAGGATTTTACATACCTGAACAGGTAAAGGACCTATTCAACAGATTTTTTTTTTTTTTTTTTTAATACAGCAAGCAAAAATGCATTTGATTCAGTGGGAATATAGGATGACAGCTACAAATTAATACCAGTTCCAAAGCTATTGGTTAAGAAGCTTCCATGGCTATACTTCCCCTTTAGAATTTATGTGGTTACATTGCCAGTAGTGTGTGAAGGGTTGGTATCTTCGTATCAAATTATTTCCTGATGTCTAGAAATGTTTTACAGCCATGGTTATGAGGTTTTAGATCATGAGAAGCAACCAGTTTTGTATAACTATGAATTTACTTTTAAAAATAAATTTGTGGTCTTAATTTTGATTTTGACATAAAATGTTATGCTGGGTTTTTTCCAAGTACTTTTTACTTTTCATCTGAATTTCCTTGTTTTCTGAGATTCTCTTCAGTGAAACAAGCATTGTAGTAAGGTGTGTAAAAATCAAATCATTGCTGAATGTTTTTAGTTTTGATTACAAATAAGGGAATATTTAGTTTAGGGAGCTTGCCTACTTTCTGAACAACCATTAAGAAATACCTGTAACATATTATATATGGAAAATACAGCTAAAATTATTACTCCATTTCAGGGTTCATCAGCATATACAGAAGAGATTTCCTTACTTATTAGAGTAAGTTATGTAAAACTTATTGAAAAAAAAAAATGTTGACTTCTTAAGCATGTAGCTTTGCTCTATACGAATAATATTTCTCAATTATTTCTTTTCATGGTTACTTCTGTATGATGCACAATTTGAAACAGTCCTGCAAAATTGGCTGGGCAAGTAGTCCAAGCATTGCTTATTGATGAAGCAAAAATCAGAGTTTAACTGCTGGCAAAACAAGATGGCAAAGTGCAGTGATACATACTGCATAGTTGTTCACCTGTGAGAAGAAACTGGCCTGATTCTTTCCTATGTTTCCTTGGGAAGATCTGGAGTTAGAATTATATCCATATTTATAGCTGTTCCTCATTAGGCTTATGAGCAGTGGAAAATGTTTAGGTATTTTGATAACAATTTGATAGTATTGCTGGAAATATTTGTTGGAAAAAAGCTTTCTCCATTTCTTCCATGACTCTCAGAAACATTTACACTGCTTTCAACTGCCTTTTTTAATATTTTTGGACTGAAACCAAAAATGAAATATCACCTGGAAGGATTTTGCATGATAATACAGCAGTGGCTGAAAGAGTTTGATTAGAATTAAAGATGAAATTCATCCATATTACATCTTTATTATAATGGACACTACTGCCTTAGAATATTCTTTAGAACTCAAGTGTACCTTCTAAATGTTACATTCAGTACAAATTGCCTATTACTAATTTAATTTGGAGGAGGACTGATTCCAGTTATGATACTAAAAACTGCAAATGTAAAAGTACAGACATGACTACCTCCATTGTAACTAAAATTCATAGGAGGTGGGTTAAGCAGTTCACATTTTCATTATTTTTTCCTATAATCAGATTATTGATAGACTTGATGAAAATTTTGTACAGTAGAGGGACTTAAACTACACTAGAATTTCCCATTTTAAGTTGCTCACTGAAATATTATGAATTTACTTATTTTATTTTTATTTCTTATGTTTTTGAGATAGTAAATCCAATGCAGGTCGAAAATTCCTTTAAATTTCTCAGTGTAGGGGTGGCATTGGTCATCCTACTAATCATTGGTGGATATATATATTGCTCTCATGCACTGACCCCATGAAGTTCAGATGGCTGTCAGGGTGGTTTATTCTATCTGCATCGATGGCTGTTTTATACATTTTGATGTCAAACAACATTTATTTCAACACTAGTTTTCTGCTGCTTATTGACAGAATGATTCATTAAGGTGGAATACATCCAGAGAAGGTGACAGCATCTGTGCATGCTAGAGAAAGTTCTCTTATTTCTTTTTGAAACCAAAAAGAACCCTGTTATGGCAAAAAAAGCACAAGGCAGAGTCAGTTTCATCCATACCAGCTGCGGTATTTTGCTTTTAGCTATTACATTAATATTGCTCTCCTCATTTCACCTATTCATCCATTGTGTTAAACTGTATAAATGGCTACGGCTCAAATCACAAACTCCATACCTATAATGTTAAACTGACCATGCTCAGGATTGTTATCCAGTGCTGGTGTCATCTGGCATGGAATGGCTGGCATCCATGCTGCTAAGCTCTCTGTTGGGAATGTTCCCTGATCTATGACAACTCTTGAGACACAACCAGAAATGTTTGGAGAGAGTGTTAGCTTTTCCAGCCTGAAATAATGACAGGCACTGTTGTGATACTTTGAACATACACCCACACATAGGAAAAAAAAAAAAAAAAAAAGAGGAATTGTGTCAGTGCCCGGAAAAATTTTCTGACACTAATTTACCGATATTGACAGAGCCAAATAGACTAGGTACTTATGATATTGAATTTTTTTGTCTCTGGATTCCGGACTGACCCTTGCACCCAAGAATTTGGTTCAAATTTCTCTGTCAGTAAGGCAAAAGATTGAACTATCTAAGAAAATTCACTCTACCTAGAACACTGAGTGGTGGATGCGTTGTATAAGAAAGGCTGACCAGAGAATCATAGAATCATAGAATGGGTTGAAAGGGACATTAAAGATCATCTAGTTCTGAACCCCTGCCATGGACAGGGACACTTACCACTACACCAGGATGCTCAAAGCCCCAGTCAACGTGGCATTGAACACTTCCAAGGATGGGGCATCCACAATGTCTCTGAGCAACCTCTTCCAGTAGTTCCTCATAGTGAAGAATCTCTTCTTTTTACCTAATCTAAATCTACCCTCTTTCAGTTCAAAGCCATTTCTCCTGGTCATGTTACTACACACCCTTATAAAAAGTCCCTCTCCAAATCTCTTGTAGGCCCCCACAAAGTATTGAAAGGCCACAATAAGGTTTCCCAAGAGCCTTCTCTTCTCCAGCCTGAACACGCTCAGCTCTCTCATCCTGTCTTCGTAGGAGGGATGCTCCAGCCCTCTGATTATCTTTGTGGCTCTCCTCTGGACTCTCAGCTAGTTCTGAGAACAGAAATAATACTCATTCAATGTTGTAGGTGTCTTTGCTTCATTACTCCCTCCTAGATATCCTCCTAAAGCTAGACATCATGTTTATCTTCTAAAGACTGCCCCTTACTTCCCATTTAAAAAACATGGAATTATCTAGGATGAGAATGACCTACTCTTAAATATCTGCATCTCCTGTTTTATGCCACAGCAAGAATTTATGCTACAGCAAGAATTTGTACTACAGCAGTGACTTCAGAACCACATCCTAACCTAAAGAAGTTCAAACCCATATGACTACCTTTTAAAAAGCGCCGTAGCTACCAGGTTCTAGATTAGAAAGGTATGGGCACTCTAAAACTTTCTTTCTCAAACTAATAATTCAAAATATTAATGCAGGAAATAATCGAGTTATTTTTATAAATAAATAGAGACAAAATTAGATAAATAAAAAGAGACACCCCTCATGATTTAGACATTCACATACAGGAAAGAGGGAGTTCTGTCTTTCTTTTTTTTTTTTTTTAACTAAAGGAGATGGGATCAGAACATGCTAACCATTGTAAAACTTTAAACTGATGGAAGCAAGACAAAGATTTTCCAAAATGTCCTCATTTAGTAGGATTTAATAAATCTTGCTCTCACAATACATGCAGATATAGGATGATATACTATAACTACAATAATGTTACATTGCTTTCAAATGTTCATGTTCTGTTAATGAGAGTTAAAGACACTCAGTGTGGGATATCATTATGTTAACTACTGTTAACTTTCTATTGACTCTTCTACTTTGGAAAACAAACGAGCTATTTCTTGTGTGAGTTTAGTCTTCTTATACAGAATAGCTCTTTCCTGAGACCTCTTCCTCCTTAAGGGAAATGGTCAAGGTGACTTATCTGACACAGAGCAGTTCCAGTTCTGTTAAGCCGGCTGAAATCCTCATCTGGCCCACAAGCTACAGTATTCTGAAATAAGCCATATTTTGGGATTTTATTTTTTAATGATAGGAATTAACCACAGCATAGTGACAGATCAATTATTGTTATATTAAATATCCAGCCAAGATCTTTATTGTAGAGAAAAGACTAAGAGAAAACCATCTCACAATATCTGAACAGACCCTCTCCAGGGTATCCTACTCAGGCCTCCAGCTAGGTTTTTGAGACAATGACAACTGTGAGGTTCATTTTCCTCAACCGTTCCAAGTTTGCCCGTAGTGCTACACCTATAGTCTTACTTTATGATAAAATTAAAGATGCAGTTGTGTTAAAGATACAGTAAAGTCAGGCTGCACAATGGCTGTATGATGGTACAGGTTATTAAAGAACACAATAGAAAGCATGTGTAGTAAAAATAATAGTCAGCTTCCACACTTCCTAGATTACTATGGTGTTAAATGTCATCTGCTTAAAGAATTGCCAGATTCAGACCAAGAGTCGTGAGCTGTTTGTTCTGGTTTATTTGTCTGTCCCTCATGGCAGTTTCTTTAGTCTTTTTTCTTCCCTTTATTTGTTTCACTTCTTGAGCCAAAACAACCAAGATTATGAATTTGTACACTATCTAATGCATTTTCTCAAGGTTGCTTGTATTATTTACATGGAACAAGTCAAGCTTTAAAACTGGATAATGCTTCTAGTACTGACAAATGTCTTTCTGCATTACACGTTCTTTATGTCCATGGTGGCTCTCACGGTATAATAGTTTTTGGAGTTTCCATGCTTCCAAGGTTTTACATGTGTCACAGCTGCTAAAATGATTTGTACAAGGGTTATTCAGAGAGCTGCTTGGGAATATAAAACAGCTCAACAACTCTTAGGTGTATAGATGAATTCTTAGAAAACAATTTGAAAATGTACTTTGCATGTTTGAAGATAGTTTGAAGATAGCTTACATTTCTGACTCTGTCTTGAGATTTAGTGATAAAATATGAAACATTATCCTCAGAAGGTCTTATTGAGAAATCTTAAAATAAAATAATTAAAAAAAAATCAAATCCTGAGAGAAAATAAATGGCTGGAACCTAAGATCAAATGCTTAGGACTACAATAGCAGATGACCTTTTAAAATAATATATACTGTGCTATTTTGAAAGAAAAGTTTTTGGAATTAGATGCTTAGATTAGCTAAAAAAGTAATTCATAGATTTATAGATATAAACACAAAAAGGATACAGCTATTTTCATTGAGTTTGAACTTCTCTAACTGTGTAATGATTTGTTTAACACATAATGTTTAACAAGGGAAGAGTTGTTATTATGTCTATGACTTGAGCTACAAAAAATATACTTTTTACAAAAAGTATATTTGCATTGTGGTAATGTATTCACTCATTTAGTTAAAACTTTAGTAAGTCAAAGGGCTTTGAAATTTCCACAGATAATGAAGGATAGGGTTTGCATATGCTGAACAACTTTTTCATTTAATGTTAATGTCTGAGAACCAAGAACTGTTCTATTGCTCAAACTAGTGTAATTGATACTTTCACCAGAAATTATACGTAAGTATGTATATTTGAATGGTGAGGATTTATTCTTGTTTCTGTTAGCGTATTATAAGCTATTACAAGGTGGTTCCCTAGAAGATGAATGAGAATGCTGTTTTCACCAAGAGATTATTCTTTATTTATATCTGTAAATTCTTTAAAAATAAATTAATGGTAGTTCAATAAAACAATTCTGTTGTCTGATCTGTGTTAATAAGCCCAAATAAATACCTAATCTTCAGAACTGAGTAGCACAAACACAACCACATACAAATGAGGTGAAGAAAGTACGTAATGAATTATTAAAATGGTGGTCTTTTTCTAATTTTTATGGCTATTTCTATTAAGTATGGTACTGTAAGACCTAACTTGGGCCCTCAAATATAACTATTTAGTGGGCTACAGAGTAATATAGTCCTCTTTTACATTTAGACTTATAAAGAAAGTTTAGGGGTTGTCTTTAAATACTTGCTCCAATAAAATAGCCCATGTCAGAAAAAAACAATATATCTGTGGGATGGATGGTGTAAAATGCAGTAAATTGAGTTTTATTCAGAGGCTAACAGAACTGCCGTATGCAACTAAATAAGCAGGGAAGACGTAACTAACAGAAATCCCAAAGACAATGCTATTATCTTTACTAAGAACTTTTCTACAGTAAGAAGTCAAGGTATGCTCAGGGACATACATTAACAGTGTAAATAAACTATGTTCTGTCTTCCATGCACCTGTTTCCCATGTACTCTTAGCTAACTATTTCTTACTGGCACATAATGTGCACTAACGTTTCATAGATAACTGAACCCACTTAGAGCATACTTACAACTCAGACTGTAGGGACACCTTATCTAGCTTGAAATGAGCTAGCTTAATTACAGGAAGCATTGGAGCCAGAATGACACAAGCAGATTGCACTTCTTCCTGGACAGGGAAATCAGTAGTCTGTGGACATCATGCTGGGAAGTACATTTTTTTAAGTATGGAGCAGGAGTGGTCTGTCCACACCAAAGGAGTGTACAGTGGCAGGGAGAGCTGCTGCTGAGGTTTCTTCCAGCTTTTTTCCCTCTAAGTTCTGAATCTGGCCAAGGCCTCTTAAACATATCACTCTTATGAAAAAGATGGCTTTGAATACAGACTATTAAAATCCTTAAAGGGAGGGAATGTACTTTTGTTTGCCTCATTGTGAATGTGGCTCACATGTCTGTTACCTAAAGACAGCTGCCAGGCAACCCTGTATTATTTAACTCTAGTTTATGGTTTTAAATCTTCTGAAGGACACGTTCATCAGGACAGAGCTCCTAATAATGGTGAGGGCCTTTGAGTCCAATTCAGAAGGAAAAATACCTTCATGTAACTGTCATTCTACAATTCCTTTGTATTTTGACAAGCAGGTCCAAATATCTTTATATTGGAATCTGTGGCAGCATCAAGTCTAATTTCTTAATGCTGAGCATTCAGTTGTTTTCCTCATGGGGCTGAAAAGCATCAGTAAGCTTCATTTGTCCACAAACTTATTTGGACCTTCTCTTTTCATATCTTGTATTTAATTTATGACTGCGAATTATAAATTTGGTTTTGTACTTGGTATTTGATTTTGAAGAACAGTTTTTACTTACGATTTTTCCATTCTTCCCTTTTTGTGGTTTCTATTTTCAGAGATACCTGTTGATGCTTACATAAAATTCTCCTATAATTTCTATTTGCTACATAACATCAAATTTTCTGAGAATATTTGCATATTTTCATGGTACTTTTTTAATCCTCATTCCTGTGGTTCAAAGTTTGAATAACTATGAAAAAGAAGTCAGGTAGGATGTGAACTGAAATATGGATTTTGCTTGGAAAAAGTAAAGAAACATTGCATGCAAAAGTAATTCGGATAACAAGTACCTGCGATATTACCGTAACAAGTTAATTATATTAAATTAAAATATATTCCAGAACATTTTTTCTTTATCTGTATGCTTCTGTCTTCATATGTGTTTTTTCTAACAGGTCATTGTTTTTCTGGAATGAACTATTAATGACTATGAAATAAGGGTGTATAAATGACTAGCTTTTGCCAGTGAACATGTATCAGCACTTGGCTCTGGAGGTTTAGGTGGTCATGCTCAAGACCTTATTACTGAGGGAGGCTGAAACTGAAGTGGGTGTTTTCTCATTTCCTATTCTTTCCTCATCTACTAGCTGATGATATTCCTGCCTATTCTATGTCCTCAACTTTATATCACAAATTTTTACTATTTGCACACATTTTGCTGTACATTTTTTTGTTTCTGCAGCTATACCACTGCATCCTCACTGTATCAGTATTCAGCATTACACAGAAGCTCATTTCATTCAACATCTTTGTCAGCGACACGGACAGTGGGATTTAGTGCTCCCTCAGCAAGTTTGCCGATGACAGCAAGCTGTGTGGTTCGGTTGGTACGTCGGAGGGAAGGGATGCCATCCAGAGGGACCCGGACACGCTTGTGAGGTGGGCTGATGCCAACCTTATGAAGTTTAACCAAGCCAAGTGCAAGGTCCTACACCTGGATCGGGGCAATCCCAGGCACTGCTACAGATTGGGCAGAGGAGAGATTCAGAGCAGCCCTGCGAAGAAGGACTTGGGAGTGTTGGTTGACGAGTAACTGAACATGAGCCGGCAGTGTGCGCTTGCAGTTCAGAAAGCCAACTGTATCCTGGGCTGCATCAAAAGAAGTGTGACCAGCAGGTCGAAGGAGGTGATCCTATCCCTCTACTCTGATCTCGTGAGACCTCACTTGGAGTATTGTGTACAGTTCTGGTGTCCTCAATATAAAAAGGACATGGAGCTGTTGGAGCAAGTCCAGAGGAGGGCCACGAGGATGATCAGGGGGCTGGAGCACCTCCCATATGAAGACAGGCTGAGGAAGTTGGGGCTGTTCAGCCTGGAGAAGAGAAGGCTGTGTGGAGATCTCATAGCAGCCTTCCAGTATGTGAAGGAGGCCTATAAGGATGCTGTGGAGGGCCTCTTCATTAGGGACTGTAGTGGTAGGACAAGGGCTAATGGCTTCAAACTTAAACCGGGGAAGTTTAGATTAGATATAACGAAGAAGTTCTTTACAGTGAGGGTGGTGAAGCACTGGAATGGGTTGCCTAAGGAAGTGGTGAATGCTCCATCCCTGGCAGTGTTCAAGGCCAGGTTGGACAGAGCCTTGGGCCACATGGTTTAGCGCGAGATGCCCCTGCCCATGGCAGGGGGGTTGGAACTAGATGATCTTATGGTCCTTTCCAATCCTAACTATTCTACGATTCTATGATTCTATCGGTATTGATGTCCTTTGTGCTTTTAAAATTTGTACTCAAAATGGAAATCATAACCTGGAGAGTATCTTCTGAACAACTTAATATCAACTTTGCTTTGAGGAATAGTTATTCAATTGTAAAAAACAGAACAAAGTAAGAAGATGACTAGATGTACACTTACGTTTTTATTCTTGTTTGTTTGTTTTGTGGTTTGTTTGCTTTTTGTTTTGTTTTGTTGTGTGTTTTTTCTTCCTTTTTTCTATTGATGGAGAATATTGAATCCTAGTAACCACTGCAAATTTCCCCATCTGTGCCAGCTTTTAAAATAATGCAGTGGGTAATGCTCAGAACTGTATGGCCTGTGCTGTGTCAAGTACTGGGACTCTGGCTTCTACAGTCACTATCATCCATAGCTCAAGCCTCCCTGGGATTGTGTGACCTGGCTCTCAAATAAATTGGTATGCATGGCGTATACACCATGCTTGACATTGTTCATAAGTGGGAAGGCCACTTATAAGGGTAAACAATAACTTTTAAATAGGCTCACAAATGGGTCAGATTCATCCCTCATTCCAATTTTGTCAACTTATTTGTCAAAGAAAGAACCACACAACTTCCAACAGCAATGGCTGAGATGCTTATTATGAATCATGCTCTTTCTGTGATAAAAAAAATCGCAATCATAAAATTATCAAAATTGAAAGGTTTGGAAAATCATTATTTCCTTGAATTTAATGGGATCTGAGAATAGTATCTAACTGAACCAGCTTCATGACAACTTGAAGACTGGTATTTTCTTTCACGCAAGTGTTACTTTCAAAAGCAAAATTAATAAATAGTTGAACTTTCTCCTGTGTTTTTTAAATCTCTCCTTGTCCTACGTAAGAACTTTATCCGAATAATTTTGTTTCATCTTGATTACATTTATTCTCATTAGTGAATAGAAATCTTTGAAAATAAATATTTAAGTCTGATGAAGGCAGAGAGTTTGTTTTTGCTGCCCTGGATCTCGTGATTTCTGGATACACTTTCCTTGTTGATGCTGTTTATTGGTCCTTCCAGTCTTGACAACATGGAAGGAAACTTCCTGGAATAGTTTCATTTTTGATCTCTATTTATAAGTTGGCTAGTGAGATGCTTCTTCAGACATGTGCAGAGACCTTCATGAGCTGTCTGTATAGACACTATGTGGCCACATTAGCAAGGTTTTGTGTTTGATCGTAGCACATCATAAAGGTAATTTGAGCATTTTTAGAGCAATTTTAAATGATCTAAAGTAACACTCTTTCTGATAATTATCTGTATTTTCACTGAGTGGATTTCCAAAAAAAAAAAAAAAAAAAAAATTTCATAATTTCTTCAGGTTTTCCATTAGTTTCTTGACACTGCAATTCCTTTCTTGCCCTCCCTTTATGTTAGTTTTTGTCAGGGGAAATGAGAAAGAAATAATCTTGTGAAACTGAACCAGTTCAACACTTCTTAGTAATGTAGACAAATTGAGAGGAAAGTTAAGTTTCTTTTTTTAATGTTAGCTTATACAGACTTAAAACAGACTTTCTCTTAAATGTTGAAGATTATTATAGGTTGCAGAACTTGTAAATCATTAACTTCCTACAAAAGCAGTACTCTAGACAATTTTTCTATTTAGTCACAGACTTTTATTACAAAGTCATGCTAATAGCCAGGTGACTCAGGTTCTTTTATGGTACCAAAATATCTGAGCATTCCTGGTAATAGTTACTTCTTAAAAATCCTGCAAATAAATTGAAGCTATTACAGGAGAGTTTCTGAGTGACAGAGAAGTAAAGGGACTTACCAGTTTATATTAAGAGGCCATGGAGGAACAAGTAGCTGAACCCAGTTTTCTAAGGAATACCAGTGTTCAACAGAGAAAAAGGACAACAGTTCTTTGAACCACGAAAGTCTTTTGCAATAAGATGGCGTGTTGCAGTAATTTTGCAGGTATATTGGCCTAGATTTTTTGCATTTTGCTAAGGCTGCTCATTGCCGCATAAGCTACTGAACATATGTACCTAGTAGTTCAACTTAATATTTACCTATTGTAGGAGTGTATTCAGTTAAGTTAAAGAACATATTTCAGTCATAATGTCCTGCACGTTCAGCTCTTGGAGCATGAAAGAACATGATTTCTTTTGTGATAAAACACTTTTGCACATCCTCCAGCTTGCCCTGAGTGCACTTTTGCAGAATGTAACGTGAACCAGCATAAGTAAATACTTTACTGAAAATAGCATATATTAAAATAATCTGTGTAAAATGCCTTACTCCATGGTGAAGCATTTGTGAACAGATGCTAGGTTATTCATTCATGGGCAGTATTTTACCTCCAAGGTATTTCCTGATGGTTTATGCATGTTTGCCAGGACAATGCCACCTGTTTCCCTTGTATCCAGAGGGTGCATCTGGGTACACAGACCCCTAGCTCTGCCATTAACTCCAACCAAAACAATTATACTTTAAATATTTTGTATTACTTTTGTGTCTGTGTCGCCCATAGACGTCTGAAGTTGCTACAGATGATACAGAAAAGGGCAGTGTCATGTTTAGGAAAGTATTCCTGGAACTAAATGTGAAATATTACATTTTTGCACAGACCTCTTTTTTGCCTTCTGTCATGGTTTAGACCCAGCTGGTAACTCAGTACCACGCAGCTGCTCACTCACCCCCCTTCCCTCCTCCCTGGGTGGGATGGGGAGGAGAATCAAAAGAATGTAAAACCCACAGGTTGAGATAAGAAAAGTCCAGTAACTAAAATTAATAATAACAATAACAGAAATAACAAGGGAGAGAATATAAAACTAAAAGGGTAAAGGGAAAGAAAACAATTAACACAGGTGATGCACAATACAATTGCTCACCACCAGGTGACCAATGCCCAACTCAATCCAAACAGCAATTGGTCCCTTCCAGGTAACTCTCCCCAGTTTATACACTGGGCATGATGTGCTGTAGTATGGAATACCCCTTTGGCTAGTTTGTGTCAGGTGTCCTGTCTCTGCTCCCTCACGGCTTCTTGTGTCTCTCCTCACTGGCAGAGCATGAGACACTGAAAAGTCCTTGGTCAGGGTAAGTGCTACTTAACAACAACTAAAACATAAGCATTATTCTCAGACTAAAGCCAAAACACAGCACTGTACCAGCTACTAGGAAGGAAATAAATAAATGTTACAGCTGAAACAAGGACACCTTGGTATGGCCAAAGGTAATTAATGGAAGTAGTTTCTAATTGTTTTCACATCATGGAGTCAATGGAGTAGAGTAAGCAACCACTTTACAATAGCAGTTCCCAATTCCTGTTTTTTGGGAATGCTGTTTTTAATCACAGAATAGGATGTGAAAGTGTGCATAGGAATGAGGTATGTCAAATCTAGAGTATGGCGGCAGAGGGCCATTACGCGAGGTGACAGCGTGGTTTTGTTCTTATTTTGGAAGTTTTTTCAGGAGAGAAAGGTGGAGAAAATGGTAGGACTGCTAATTTTAGATTATGTGCTAACAACTGTTAGGCTGGAATATAAGTATATTTATATTCCATTGATGACATTGATGATACTTATGTGTTTTTATTCTAATACCAACTTACATGAATTTGCTGAGTTGCATTTTTCACTTCCATCATCCAAATAAATGTTCCTCAGAAAGTGGATTCCTACAGTGGGTCTCGGTTTTGCGGTTTTCCTTTTTCCTTGGTTAGGCAAGTTTAACCTTTCAGATGGGAAGGAAGAAAGTCAGGGGGGTTCAGGCTCATTACATACCATTAAAGGAATAAAATAACAAAAAAGGAAATGTCAGACAGCTGAGAATATGAGGTTTGAATTTTAGATGATTTAGTGACTTTAAGCAGGAACAAAACTGCTACATAACATATAAAAATACCAATTATTTTGATAGATGACATGGAGCAATTGTATTGTTTTACTTTTTCCCTTTACCTAGACAGTAATGGTGGACAGCCATAGCTTATTTATTTACACAGCTTACCTATCAAGATAAGCATTTTCAAGTAATAGGAATGTAGTTGTCTGTATGTAATGTACAAAGTAAGAAGAATGTTTCTGTTGGCTTTGAATCACCTGTCCCCAAATATCTTGTGAATCCCTCTTCTCTGACAGACTATATACTGGCAGAGTTCTCTGTATTGCTTTGTTATATATTCTCTATTTTTAATCTTAACTTTGTGGAGGATGGGAAGTGAAGTAAAAAAAAAAAAGATATGAGAGGGTGACTATTTATGAATCCATTATAAAGACAATCTCTGCTATGCCAGAAGTCTCTTACTTTAACTTACATTTTGTGTGTTTTGCTTACATGAGTTAGTCAAAGAAATACTGCTGCAGTTGCCAACTTTTTTTAGCTTATGACATATTTCTTATCACTGTTTCCATACAGTGCGATGCTTTATAATGGTAGAATATAAAAATATACTTCTAATAATATGATCTGTAGCTATACTAAAAGCTATTGTCTTTAGCTAGGAAAATCATTGCAGCCGTTGGAGGACTATTCAAATACAAAGTGGGGCATTGCTATCTTAGTAAGACATCATCCATAGAAGCTGGTTCTCTTCTCTGTGAACTTTAATGAGTTAAAGGATTTAGGCAAACTAATTCTTGATACCTAATCAGTTTTGAATAGAACTTACCAAATTTCAGCTCTGTCTTCCATTTTCTTTATGCTAATGTAACTGTGGAAAGTGAGTATAGCAAAGAGATCATTTCTTATTACTTCTCTTACTCATTTATATTTTTATTAATCAGGTTATTATCCCCTGCCTCCTCTGTTGTGGCTTTGTTCATCTGGTTTTAAGTCCATGAGAAATGTATGTGTCAGCATTTTATGAAATCAAGCCCGTGGTGTTTTATCCATCTTTCAGAGGAGCACAATACCTACCAAAGAATCTCAGATAGTAGCTGCATATTTGTGAAATCACATTTAAATAGAAGCTTATATAATTGAATATTATCTCATTAGATGGCTGCTCTACAACTGGTAATTGCTTCCACAGACATCAGAAATGACAAATGAGAGGACAAAGGTGTCAGTAGAATTTTTCTTCAAAGGAAAACTGGAAACTGAGATAAACTGTGGCTGGACAAACTAGTCAATGTCCTTTAAGCTTTTCCACTTAACTCAAGATTAAGGCACCAAACAAATACTTTTCCTATCTTTTGCTGTCACTTTCAAAGCAGAATATTTTCCCTTCTCTCATGAATTTTGGTGTGACTGAAACGTAAGAAAGCAAAACACAGGAAAAGAACAGTGTTTTCCTTTTAGCTCTTATTGTTATCATATGTTGCATTGGTTCTTTTTTAACAAGTATTGTTAAAGAATTTTAAATAAGGGAGAATGTCTCAGTGACTACCGTACAGTCATCTCTGCCAGAGGGAGAAATCACACTTCATCAAATACTTTCACATGGATTTAGGGTATATCTCTCACATTCTTGTCCCTTCAGCCTCTTCAGTTAGTGGTGAAATGATAGGTCTGGAGAGGTGGAGTTGCTGAAGAAGTTTGTTTCTAACCTTTTCTACAAGTATAACCCTTACATATGAAAATAGAGAGAAAAAAAACCTTGAAAGCTGCTTTGTGTTTCTGCTATTTTTAACATGAAGGTCTATATCTCTTTTCTCTGCCACCCCATTTTTCACTCACAGAGCTGGAGACATACCAATATTTTTTGCTGAAATAAGTTTACATGGTGCATTTGGTAAATGTACTCAAATTTTCTGTTCCCTATGTAACATTCTGCTGTGTTTATCCTGTTTCTAACTAACACTTAATAATGTTCAATTTTCTTCTGAAAGTAGAGTGAAAATTGTAGGAGAGGTAAATTAAGAAACGTGATTGCTATTTATAATTTAATGTTGTATAAGCATAAACTAATTAAATCTTAGAGTGTTTAATTCATCCATAAACGTGAGAACATCCGCTGTTGATTAATTGCACCTCATAAACATTCAGTTGCTCCACATTTGAGTTAGAATGTCAAGGAACACATTAAACATTTGTGAGTTTTCTTTATTTGAACATGTATGCAATCCAGGAGCAGCCTGAAGCCCCCCCTTCCGCCCTCTTTCAATAAAAAAAAAGACTCTATGAAATGTTTAGAAATCACTTGGAATATTCTCCTACTCATATCCTGTTGATTAATACATTGAAAGTCTACTACCTTTGAAACGCTTTCCAATTATGTGATCAACAAATTACTGACTAAAGCTAGTCTCATTTTAATCTTTTAATGAAGTTTTAGAGAGAGAGTGGTAGCAGACTGACAAGGATATCCCCTCTTTCACCTTAGGATAGCATATGAAATTCCTCTGATAGACTTCCTCATTGTGCTGCTGTGAATGTAATCCTTTGTGAACACCTCCAGGAGTGACAGAATAGTGATTTACATAGGCGTTCAGTTCTTAGGTAACTAGTCTCTCCCAAGATAATGGATTTTAGTGTATGAACACCATAATGTCTGAATTTAGCTGAGATGATTGAAAGTTCATTGATTAGTGGGCAAAAGAAACAAGAATGACTTTTGCTGATTATTAACAAGGACTACTCAAGAACAAAACTGTTTGCTTAACAAAGGAAAGCTTTTTTTGTTTGTTTGTTTGTTTTTGTTTTTTCTTTTTGAATTAACATGTAGTATTTCTGAACCTTTTTAGTCCAGTATCTGCTAATAAAAGTGTAAGATTTATACCATAGCTATAAATGATGGCTAGCAACCCACCACTCAATTTTACTTGTTCTGGTAAAAAAAAAAAAAGCTATCCTTCTGATTGTGCTACACATGAATGAATGACAATTCAGTGATATGGTAATAGTGAGGAAAACCCCTCTACGCTCATGCTTTATTAACATACATTGAATCACAAAATTGTGTTGTTAGAATTCGTAGATATTGTCATAGCTTATGGTGATATGATGAGAAGGACTGCAGAAGCTGTATCTGTCTTCCTCCTCACAATGTAAAAATGTGTAAAACATAATGGTGAAATTTCCAATTACTTATTTATTTAAGACAATTTTTAGTCTATCAGACACTAAAATATTTTTACTTAAAATAACTTCTTTATACTCTGGTTGCTTTCAGAGATTAAAAGTTCAGGAAAAAAAATTATTGGAGAGCTAAAATTGAATTTAAAAAATAGGAAATTTAATTATCCTAAAGTATACCCATTCTTGGAATTAGGTATGAACAACTATTGGTATTTGCACTGATTTGTATGCATGCTTGCAATAAAGTTTCTAAGCAAACTGGACATTAAGCCAAATTAAATTCATGTGTGGATGAAAAAAATTAAATGTTCTATGTTAGTATAAAAATTCAATTGTCTGAATGCATCGTATTTTCTCTAGAAAAAGACCTAATGTTTCTGACACTTTCTGTATACTTCATTGATAGTGATTTGCTTTCTATGTATTATTTGATTTACTCCTAAAAGCAGAATGAAATTACTATAACACAAATTCAGGGGGAAAAAAAAAGTGGCTTTCTTATTGCCTTTAATTATAGGAAACATGCAAAAGTACAGTAAAAGTTTTTGAGTTGCAATTACCGACACTTTCTATCAGACCTTTCATCACAAACAGGCTGCAATATCACAACTCACAATGATTTGCACTACCCTAATTTCACTGTAAATTTGACTCATACAAGAGTCATCTCCCTATTCCTAAGCAGGCTTGTTACTTGAACTTTCCTGAAAACAGAATGTCTGGAATTGTGCATGCTGTCGGAAGACAGAGCAGATGTAAAAATGTCTGTCATGTTACTACTGTATTTTTGGAGATACAGCAGGCATAAAGCACACGCCTCTATGTTCAGTCTGAAGTCCAGGGCATGGTCTCCAGACAAAAGTTTCATGAATGTGCTACCTGTCTTACTGCCGAGTTTCCCAAAATGCTTTGTAAGAGGGAGGTAAATGTCTGTTTTTTCCTCTTGTTTGTGATCATTGACAAATGAAGCTCAATGAGGTCACTTCTGTTTATTTACTTGACAAAATTACTCATGTAATTTTACTCATGTAAAAATGTGTAGCACAAAAAATAAATATTTGTGGAAGAAATAGTGGTTTTCTGGGCTTTAAGTTAGAATAAAAAGTGTAATGAGTAGAAAGGAAAAGGAATCTGTGTGTATGATGGAAAAGAACATGCTTTTACATCTGGTCTGAATACATTATCTCTGAAAAGTGTTTGATGGTTAAGGCAGGCAAATACTTTTCAATCTCTAGGCTGCTGTTAAATTGTGAACCATCACTTTAAAATAGTTTGTAATAAGCTAGCATCTTTATTTTCTAAGTAAATGGTTGAAATACTTCAAGTGAGTGAATGGCAAATAGAGTAAAAATATATTCTGGTTGAGTTTCTGCTTTTGATGTGGATGCTCAAAGTGTACATAAAAACGAAAGCCTGTTCATGCAAACCTCTAGAACAGAGAATCGGAGTGAATGAGAGTACATCTGCCGGAGAAAGTCTTCATGAGCATTGACTATTTTACATGGAAGTTTCAGACTTTCCAAATTTTCAGTTGCAGAATGGCATAAGAAATACCACAAAAATAATGGTACCTGCAAAATATGACCTTATTGACAGTGCTAATGTTCCTGAAATATACTACAACAAGAATTTTATGCAGTAAAACACTATTTTCTGAAGTTCTGAGCAACAGAGTTTAAATCTGGAACTTAACACAAATGTTTCCTTGAAGACTGCAAAGATCTTGTTGATGCTTAGATCTGTTCATGCTGAAAAGAAATGAGGAAGAAGAATATAAGAAACATCATTTAACTCTGGTTTGCTGTTTGAAGTGTTTTCTCCCTTAAATGATGTGAACCAATGGAAAAGAGAAAAAAAAAAAGTCAGTGTCACCCTTCTTTCAGCATGGCAAAAACTTCCAGGAGAGGTTTTTCTGCCTTTCCTGGAGAGTAGCTGAGCAGGCTCAGCTTGGAGGGTTTGGTGGATGCAGAGTCAGACAGGTGGATAGACAGACGAGCTGGCAGGCAGAGTAAGGGAAATGGTTTTGCAGCAGGGAACACATTTTATGTGGTAACCAAAGGGAGTGTGCTTCAAGCAGAGAGGACTAGATAAAAGTTGCACCCTGCAAGGACACTGTGATCAAACTTGAATAGACTTGATTTCCAGGTTTTTCAGGTTTTCCAGGTTTTCTATTCAGTCTGTCTCACTCTGATTAAGACTGTGATAGTCTCATTCTTAGCTGTTTAATTACTTACTCTGGTAAATCATTATCTTCTAAATTTATCTTACCCTGTAAAAAACCACTACGTGTAGCAAGAGTGAAGTGGAGGCTTTTGACACACTGCTTAAAAGAAAAGCTGGGGCAGCCCCACCTCAGGCCCTGAAGCTGGAAGCCTGTGTTGCTAGGTTTGTTAATCAAATCTTCAACCTTCATATAGAACGGTTTGGAGCAAGTTCATCAAATCTCTTTGAATCAGCAGAGAAACACCTTTATTAATGTTACAATTTGCAAAAGTCTTTAGAAGAATTGCTCGGTGTTTATCACTGAAAACTGCAAGCATTTTAAAAGACTAGAAGAAAGGTTAATGTCATCTTCTGCTTAGAAAGACCTTCTTCAGCTTTTCGTGAAGGAAGAAGTCTACTTTTTCTTAGCCAATCAGTGTTTCCATACACACAGTTCTTCTTTTGTTAACTGACTGATTTTTTTTCATCTGGCTTCTGTTAAGGAATTTTTTTTTTTCCTTAGAATTTGTCTTATTTCTGTTTTCATATTGCAGAGATCTGGGCCTCGCATTTCTGTGGCCAGCTCTTATATTTACAAAATTAGATTAGATCTTGATTGTCTTCAGTAATGTAAAAAAATATTGTTTACCACTTCTTAGTTGCCAAAAAAGTTGTTATAGTAAGTGTCAAATGGCTAGAAACAATGGAGAAGTGACTAAACAAATAATAAGTTAGTGAATTGCATGGGGTTAACTTAGAAATAAGTCTAGATTTTTTTACCATCTAGGCTGACGGTAAATTAGATTTTTGAAAAGTGTCCGCAGTTTCCCTCGTATGCTTTTCATTTGCTAGGACTTAACCATCATTTCCAGTAAACAGGGTGCCTTTGTCTTACCATACGGAATAATAGGAATCTTTTCTGGCATTGTATTTCTCTTTACTTTCTGGATTGGTGATATTCTTCTAAAAATTTCAAGGTGATATTTTATATAGGAAATCAAAATGCTCTTTAATATGTTTATATTCCCTCTGTTGGCTGTTTGTATGAAGAACTAAGGACATTTCATGGGCAGGCTTTCCTCCTTTTAACTATTACAATGGTCATTGTGGACTACACAGTTACTCTTACTACTAATGGTGGCTGAGCCATCAAAAGGTGCTGATCTGGCATTTTACGAACCTGTACATAACAAAATGTGTGCAAAGAAGTGAGGATCTCTACTACTAAGTAAAGATTTAGTAGTATGGTTGAAAAGCTACACTGGCTCTGGCACTTTAGCCAGAATACTTCAAATTACTTGTATATTTCTCTGCAAGGACATGGTGTTGGTTGGAGTGTCTTACACTCAAGTTTCACTGAAAAACACTGTGACCCTTAGTAGGTAACCCGTGCAAGACGCAATGCCAAATGCAAGTAGTTAAATTTAGGAAGAAGTATAATTGTTTTACTGTTATCATGTAAGGCCCAGTCCTGTCCCAGCTCATGTCTGTTATCTTGCTTGGGAGTTCTGCTGCTTCTTTCAGAGTAAACTCAACTAGGTGCTCTGCATTAAGTGTGATTTCATACGATTTCAGTCCTTGGTTAATTAACTGACTACTAGACTAGTCTAGAAACAAAATACCCTTTCTCAGCTGTGCATCTTGCCTGCTGGCTGAACTGGAACATTTTTCTTTCTGCCTTCCATCCCATTTTTGGAAAATAATAGCAACATTGTTTTCCTTAATAAAATATTTTACTTCTCCTTAGCGAAAACAACAAGTGAAAAGTGTGTGAGAATCCAGGTATTAATACTGGTCTATAAATATTAGAAGATAATTTTGGTTTAATTTGTATTGTGGGTTTGATGACACATACTGAAGAAGTTGTGAAGAAGGGCATGGTTTTTACCCCTATATGGAGGAAACACTACATAGAATTTGAGGCCTGGGAGGGGTTTTGTTTGTTTGTTTGTTTGTTTGTTCATTTATTTGTTTTTACTTTAGCCACTAAGAAAGTTTTATAGGATTTTTATTGAGTTAACTTCTATTACCTTTCTAAACAAAAAATCATCAGTTAATTTACATACTGATTAAACATCTTCCATGCCTTTCTTCATTATTCTTAATTACAAAGGCTGTTTCCATAGTCACAATTTATACCTTAATTTCATAGGAGATTTCTTTCCACTTATTCAGCTCATTCAATTTATCTACCTTATTTGTTACTTGAACTACATATAAACTTCCGGAGCACTTATTTCTTACAGGTTATTTCTTATAAACATAAAGGGCATTTATTTCTTACAGCTTTTGGGAAGGAAAAAATGTATGAAGATAGATAGAGATAAAAGTGTTTAGTATGCAGCTAGTTCAATTACCATGGAATATCATTTAGACTTCTCTCTTTAATAGAGATACAGGCCTTTGAAGAGAGTCTATAAGAAAATAAGCTAAAGAATCAATTAGATTCTCCTAGAATAAAGTACAATAAGCACCATTTAAAATGTGTAATAATTTTTAACTAACAGCCACAATTTTTACTGGGTTCATGAAACACAGAGAAGTCGTGGAAGCATTTAAAACAGTTCTAAACAATTGTAAAGTTTCAAGAAGTCCATTCATATTTTAATTAAATAGTGTTCATTTCTCTTTATTATGCATATTTCTTCACAGAAGGCAGACTTTGTGTCTGTTACTTTTTTCTTTGTCACTTCAGATCCATTTCCTGCCTCAGCTATATAATTAAGTCACTTGCGTTAGTCTTCCCTGAGATACTTAACTACACCTATCACAGACTTGTTTTGCTTCTTTGCAGCAGAGATGAACTAATAGATTTTTTTCAGTTGTAGACTTAATTATGCGGAGGATATTCTGTTCCTTAGAATTTCATATGCACACACATATATCTGTTATAAAGTGCATTATACATGTATTTTCTTATATGCTTTTGGAAATGCCAGTTAAATTCTTACCATTAATTAATCATCTTTAGCAGTAGCATTTGAAAAACAAACATTTCCACTTCAGGGTTTTCACATAGAGAAATTTCTCTTTTAGTGCAAAGGTATTTCTGCCTTTTTTTTTTAACCTGAGCTGAAACATAAGATAAACAATGTGCAATCTCAAACAAAAGTTATGTTAGAATGCTATATTTTTTTCTTTTTTTTCACTTTTTTTTTTTTTTTTTTTTGCTAAACCTATAGTCCTCTTTCTTAGTTCATAAGTACAGGACTACACCAACATTTCTTTCAGGGCTAATGCTCAAGATGTGGGTTTGGATGTCAATAAATAACATCCATTAAGTATTCTTTTCCTTTGATCTATTGGGATGAAGGGATGCAGGTGCTTTGGGCATGTTCTAGTTATGTCAAAGGAACCAGTCTAAGCCCTGTCACTTTATTCCAACTTACTACATTCATATTTTTCAATAGCTCTTCTATATCAGTAACGGCTATAACCACTCTATGGGTGGTTTTGGTATTACATGCTCTAGAAATAAGGGATGACAGTGCTTTCTGTGCTGGCAGATAATAGGGTAAAACTAATATTGTGACCTAAGGCCTTTTCGGACAGGATTCTCACAGCTATTTACACTCTTATTCTTCTGGTAAAGTAACATCCATATTTAGAAGAGTGTTGGATATGACAATAATCTGTATACATGGAATAGGTTCAACCTGATGAGAAAACAGAGAATTTACTGGGGAGATAGAAATTAGTCGCAATGCTTGCAGTGAGTGAATTCTTGAATTGGGTCAGAGTTGATAGGAATGTACAAAATAACCGAAATACACTGTAGATTCAGTGCATTCTTTGAATATGTTGCATATATAGTGTGGCTAGGATGCCTTTGTACTGTCATTATGTGTATGTTTTGTTTGTTTGGTGAATTTATCACAAACATTGTACCTCTGAAAATTTTTAGCAAAATAAAAGCCAGAACTGGCGAATTAACAGGAAAATAACACACAAACAGAGCATACACAGAGTGGTGACCCGGCTAAATCAGCTTTAGCAGTTTCTAAAATATTCTTTTCCTTGATCTATTTTTACAATTTACACAGTTGGTCTTGTATTATTAAGCCTGGCTTTTAGGTGGCTGTTGTCTAAAATTACATGAGTATAATTGCAAAGGAGTCTCAGTAAGCTTGTACAGTTATAATTGTAAAAGAAAAAAAAACCACAAAAAAACCAAACACAAAACCAAACACAAAACCAAAAGACCCTCTGAAAAATGGGCTCTCTCTGTCAAATTATTAAATTCTTTAGAGTGTCCTTAAGTGTGAAGTCTGCTGACATTTAAGAGAAATGATCTGGCAGCTCACTTGCGAATAACACATTTATTCTAAGGCTGTATAAAAACTGTATAAAACCTTTGTAGCCTGCCTCATCCTTATTGTTACATGGTCATAACAAACCATCTTTAAGGTTATTTATTTGCTAAGTTTGTATACATTAAATTCAGATTTTGGCAGTTCCTGGTGTTCAATAGTGCAATGCTGAATGAGTAAAGAACACTGGAAAAAAATGGAGATGCCAGACTTCTAACAGAGCTCGGTCATTGTTACACGATAGTTTATGACCAATCTCACACTTGACTAAAAAGTACACTTTGAAAACAATTTCACCATCCGTCTTAGTTTGAAAGTGGAATTGTTAATAGTTTTTCTTGTCTCTTGAATGGTGAGGCTACTCTTTCACCAGTTTGTTGCTTAGATAGCAGTGCTGAAATTACTTATATCCTCCAATACATCTGCAGAATGGTACTAGGGAAGTCTCCAGTTGCACAGCTTAAGACGTGAATTCTGCATTTTCCCCTTGATGGTCAGATATTCAATGGGGAGCTCCTGTGGGAAGGAAGTCTTTAGGGAAGGTATAAATTGAGCCTTCACTGGGATCACTGAAATGGCAGAATTGTGTAGTTGTAGAGACCAAATCGATCAAGCCACAGCTAGAATGTGTTCAAGCCAAATCTAGAAATAAAATGTTAGATATTTTTTTTCACTTATGACATGCCTGTAGTCACTTCAGGCATGAATTGACTGCCTCTGGTCAAAAGGGTTTTGTTGCACATTGTTTGTACACATAGCCATTATGATATAGTCTAAGCTGCTTTAGTTTCCAGCATAGCAACAATATTTATTGGCTTCTGTCTTTACTTTCATCTTCATTCAGGCAGTCATTCTACGACACATTTATGAGTTCTTTCCTTCCTTAAAACACCTGGGTTTTGCTTTAGGATATATGCAAGTCAAAACGTAAAGCACCTGATCTCTAAACTGTTTTCTAGCCAGCAAAGGCTAAAGGGGAGACAATCAATTTTCTCTTAGGTTGGCCAAAGGCAATGAGAAAAAGCCCCAGTGCATGTATATTTTGTTGTCACAGCATCCGTGGCATTCTCAGAATTGCATGTTTGCTGCCATATTGTGATTTGTGTCAGTTGTGATGTGTAGTCTGAAAATTTTTGAAGACAAATGAGGGCTTCTCATTGATTATGATGGCTCTTAAATTGCTTGCATTTCCAGTTACACTTGTGATTACATCATAAAAAGACCACATCCCTTCTCCTGAGCCCTTGATAGGGAAAGTCGAGCAGGTTTTCCCAAGAAAAATGCTATAATTGATAACTTTGCAGAGTAAAGTTTTGCAGCTGATACCTTTCTCCTTCTCAGAGCTTCATATGACCTTTGAGAGTATAAAGCTTACAGAATTATAGGTGAGATTAAATTCTATTTTATTTCTTCCTCCTTGAGCTTTTACTCCAAGATTAATTTTGCCTGTATTAACAGGGTTTGAAAGACATAATTTTGAATAGGCTGTGGCATGAATTTTAAGCAACACCCCATACTCTTTATCTTTGGTAAATTTAGGTGACTTTGCATAATGAAGAGGCACTCTAAATCACCCTTTTTTTCTCTGTGTGTTTATGCAATGCCCTTCTGCTGTCTATGGGTTCCTATAAGACTGTAGGGCAGTGGAGTATCCCAGTGGGTCATAACCTATTTATTTTGCCTGTCATGATTAAAATTCCTTTTATTGACTTGCAATGAGGCTCAAAAAATGGAAGCTATATGATTCAAAAGTCTTTTGTTCTTTATGTTAAGATAATCTAAGGAAGGATAATCCATCAAATAGAATATTTGCTTTAAATCTTCCAGGACTTGATTGCTTTTGGTTTGGTCTTAATGTCACATAAGAAAACCAACTGTTGACTCTAGTACTGTTTTGAAAAACCTTGGATTTGATACTGATTTCCATGATAATTAATTATAGTTCTTTTACTGATTTATTTCCCCCATGCAGAGTCAAAAACTTGAACATTACATGTGCAATACATATTTATTAAGGTAGGATCTAACATGTTGAAATACTTAGATTTGATTTATGAACTGTTCTCTTTCCAACTTCCATTTCATTACTGTTTTTTCATAAGTGTATAAAATCATGAAATGTAACTGGTTGCACAATAAAACTGAAGGGGACACTAAAGTAGGAAAAGAAGCAATAGAATTTTCAAAATGTTAATACGTGTTGTGGGTTAACCTCCCTAGGCAGCTAAGACCCCACACACAGCTGCTGATCACTTTCCCTACAGTAGGATGGGAGAGAGAATAGAAAGGGTAAAAGAGAAAACTGGTGGGTTGAGATAAAGACAGTTTAATAGGGAAAGCAAATCATGGAATCATAGAAGAGTTTGGGTTGGAAGTGACCTTAAAGTCAATCTAGTTCCAATGACCCTACCACTAGACCAGGTTGCTCAAAGCCCTATCCAACCTGGCCTTGAACACTTCCAGGGATAGGGCAAAGTGTTCCAGTGTCTCGCCACCCTCATAGGAAAGAATTTCTCCTTAATATCTAATCAAAATCTATCCTCTTTCAATTTAAAGCCAGTTCCCCTTGTCCTGTCTCTACAGTCCCTTGTAAAACATCCCCAGCTTTCTTATAGGCCCCCTTCAGGCACTGGAAGGCTGCAATAAAGTCTCCCCTGAACCTTCTCTTCTTCAGGCTGAACAACCCCAACTCTCTTAGCTTGTCTTCATAGCAGAGGTGCTCCAGCCCTATGATCATCTTTGTGACCCTCCTCTGGACCTGCTCCAACAGGTCCATGTCCTTCTTGTACTTGGAGGCTCAGAGCTAAATACAGTACTGCAGCTGGGGTCTTCACGAGAGCAGAGTAGAGGGGGAGAATCACTTCCTTCAACCTGCTGGTCACGCTTTTTTTGATGCAGCCCAGTATATGGCTGGCTTATCAGATGACACCAAGCTTCTCTTCAGGGCTGCTCTCAGTCCATTCTCCGCCCAGCCTGCATTTTTTCTTGGGATTGCCCTGACTTACATGCAAGACCCAGCACTTGGCCTTGTTGAACTTCATGAGGTTCACACAGCCCCAGCTCTCCAGCCTGTCAAGGTGTCTCTGGATGGCATCCCTTCACTCCAGTGCGTCAACCGCACCACACAGCTTGGTGCACTCAATCCCACTGTCCATGTCACCAACAAAGTTGTTAAGCAGCGTCGATCCCAATACCAACCTCTGAGGAACACCACTCTTCACTGGTATCCACTCGGCTCTTCCCTTTTCCACCAAGCTTATGAATGTGAGGCTGCTTGTCTCTGTCTATAAAAGGCCTCATCTGCAAAAGCTGCGTGTGCAAGCAAAGCAAAATAATGAATTAATTCACTATTTCACATGAGTAGGCAGGTGTTTAGCCATCCCCAGGAAAGCAGGGCTAATTGGGAAGGCAAATGCCTAATTCTGAATGTACCCCCTTCCTCTTTCTTTCCCCCAGCTTTATATGCTTAGCATAAAGTCATATGGTATGGGATGTCCCTTTGGTCAGCTGGGGTCAGCTGTCCTGGCTGTGTCCCCTCACAGCTTCTTGTACACCCCCAGCCTACTCACCTATGTCCCAGCTCCTCATTCTGCCCCCTCTCCAAATTACCTTAGGCAATATGAAGAAAATACTGAAACCTGGCAAAGTCATTAGCAAACGCAGAGAAGACCCTATAATGAAAAACAATAAACAACACTAAAAGATGGAGTTCAGTGACACAGCTGTGAAAATGTGTGATTTTTTTGGCTGTTTTTGCAAAACTATTTAAATTCTTCTATACGAAAACTTGTATGATAACTGTTGTCTTGTAGATACACCATATCCTCTACCCTTCTCTTATGATTTTTTTGTCCCCCTAGAGGAACAGAAGTGCTTAATTCTTTGTCCAACTCTGTGAGTTCAAGTTACTTAAGAAAGCAACTAATGTCAACAAGTTATTTCAAAATACCAGACCTTTCTCTCAGATCATAAGCACTTTTCTGGTCACAGACACTCAACAGTCCTACTATGATACTTGTTCAGAAAAAAAACCCAGCAGATTGTTCCAACTCTCAGTGATGAAGTTGAAACATTACTGCAAGAGGCAGTAGGACAGAGGCTAAGGACAGAATAATTCCACAATGACCTGCAAATATTAATTCTAATCTGTCTGGTTTTGTTTCAGTAGAACATAGGATAAGGGGCAAAACTGAGACATAACCTTAAAGCAAGGTATCATTAAAGTTCACTTCAAGGAAGCAAACTTTCTCTGTCATCTGCTACAGAGTGATGGTTGTAGCCTTCATTGCATTTAACTGCAGGTCTTTCAAATTCAGTTGACAAAACTGACATTAAATTGACAAAGAGAGTAGTTCATCTGTTTTGAGATGGAAGGAGGTTTGTTTTTTGCCTTGGTCTTTTAGGAAAGACATACTTCATGCTAAACCATCTCATAAATTCACTTTTTCCTATTCATCTTTTGCTAGAATATTTTAAGGGAAGTGACATTTAAAGAGTCATATATTATCTGCCAGCACAGATGAATTAGTTTAGATGTACATTGAGCAGTTAATTTATAAAGCACTGCCTATATCACTGAAGAAAGTTGATTATCATCCAGTGAAGCTATGTTCCTAGCATTAACCAGTATATGATGAAGTGTCTTATATTCTTAGCACATTAAGTTTCAGATATCATTCAACCTAATTCTCTTTTTTCTTAACAGCTATGAGGTTGTGTATAGGCCTTCAAGATATAGCTGTCAATTTTCTTAGATGTACAATGTATGGAAGTAACAAATGGGAATGCATGGCTTCACTGAGGTTTTCAGTCACTTTTGCCATTTGTGCCCAGCTGAGGAGTTTAAATCAGAAAGAACAATAATAACAAACCATGAATTTTGCATATATACATAGGAAGAGCTGTTATGTATATTTTTTTATTCTGCTTTGCAAAATAGAAATGTGACATTATTTTCTCTTTAGTGGCCTCTAGTGCAATTTGTGTGCTATTTGATAATCTAAAACCTGGAAGATGAAATAAACTGAGGTTGTGCCTGCAGCTTTGCCTAAGTGTACATGAGGGCTAAAGTATAATCTTGTCCACGTTCTACATATATTGTATGTACATATATGTGTTAGAACTGAGAAAAATATTCACATTAATCTTAAAGTATTTCATAAATCTTTCAAATATGGACTGATAGCTACATGACACCATTCATTTATTTTGCTTTGGCTTCCACACAATAATGGAGCTGTGTTTATTGTCTATATGGTCTTCACCCATGCAAAATAAAACATGTTTATTTAAACCATCAGGGCTCAGTTGACTAGTGGAAACTCATTAAGATGCCTGGAACATAATCCTTCATGCATATAGTTGTGAAAAATCTGGTACTTGATGGGAGGGGTTATGGTTTTTTTTTTTAGGAGATGTATGTTAAACTTTCTTGGCAACTTCCTCATTCTTACAAACTGACATTTTTTTCTGGTAAAATAAACTAAAAACCTCTTTCCTAACACACCTTCTTTATGACTTTGAAAATTTATTTTGAACAACTAAATACAGCCTGAAAGTGATCACTTTAAAACTGACTCTTGCTTGCTGCCTCTCCCTTTCAACAAATGTTTTGAAACTATGTAAAAGTTTTGTTGGTTTTTTTTTAGTGGGAATAGCTGTTTTAATATATTATTAAAGAACAAATAATTGTTGGAGAAGAATTGCTGTTTAAGCTTCTGAACAAACAAGGAACGGCACCAATGCAAAAGTAAGAATTAGGACAATATAGAAATTAGTTCCATCAGAACCCATGTTAAGGTTGCTTAATGTTACTTATCAACAGAATAGGTGCACACCTTTGCCAGGAACCCAATAGCAGTTTTATTGTTTTTCAAGATGTCTCTGACATGTATCTGTTTTCAAGGAAAAACTGCCATGTGGGGGAGGTTTTTAATCACTTTTTACTTAAATTACAGTAATATAAAATGAATGCCTTTCATAAGAAACATCCAAAACTTCACAGAAAGAACAAGACTGTGAAATCTTCACTCATATGTATTTCAAAACTCTTTGACCATAAATGTGAAGTCTATAATCTTAAACACTTTAAATTCTAATTAGATAATTTTCATTTGTACTTATACACCTTAGTAAGTAGGGTGTATTTGTTTTATTTGCTTTCTTTCTATAGCTTTTTTTTTTTTTTTTTAATAACGGTGATATGTTAAACTTACTCCCCATGCAATGGGAACTTTTTAAACTCCTTGATTAGCTAAGTAGGTGTCTATAATAATAAAATGGTAGGTGTTAAGTGTATATTAAGTGTATAAAGATTATTGTGTAGGAGTGAAGTAGGTTATATAACGAAATTTACAATGCTTTGTTGTGGAAACCTATTTCATTCATCTGTGTTAAAAAATCCTACTTAACATCAAAATAATGTTCAGAAAACTCGAGGGGTTTTTTTTCTTTTTAAATAAAGATCAGGAAGTATTAAAGTGTTTGGAGTCAAGTTCTAATATTCTCCTGTCTTTTCTCTCCTCTAGACAGATACCTCTAGGCAGATTCACCTTTGCTTCATGGTAGTACGAAAGATGTGAAAGTAAAGGAGGAGAGAAGACACCAGTGAGTCTTCCCTTGGCTCAGGAAGCAGATGACAGTGTGTCTGGTATCAAGGGGAATACTTCATGTATAGTTCCTGAATACTTCCTATGTATACCCTGTTTGCAAGGCAAAGTCTCTTGTTTCACAAAATTCTGGTAAAAGGTGCAAACCCACAAATCAGGTGGTCTTCCCTTCTTTATGGCAGGCTAGCTGTGAATTTCTCAAAGTTAATGTATTCAGATGGATGGGCTGTTGGTTTGGCTGCTACAGTTCAGGACCAATAGATTTTTATTTTTAAGAGAGCCTTAGAAGATATTTGCTGTCACATACATAACATTGTTATTCAAGAATATTTCTTTACAGCTTCAATCATAAACTGAGTTTTATCTTAATTCTTGATTTGAATACCCTTGAGATGTCTTGCAAAAGTTCTCCAATTTCACTTTTAGAGTCATGTTAAAATTGTTTGAGACAAAGTAACAAAAACCAAAGAAGAAACAGAATAGAAAAAGTAAATAAAATACTTATTCTGAAATTTTTTCAAAGTTAAAACTTTAAACCGCCATGAAAATGTAGAGCTTATCATAGAATTGTAGAATAGTTAGGGTTGGAAAGCACCTTAAGATCTAGTTGCAACCCCCTGCCATGGGCAGGGACCTCCCTATGACAGGGACACCCCATATGAATGCTTCCTATGACAGTGAAGAAGCTTTGAGATTGCAGAATCATATGAAGACATTTAGTACTTTGCACATAATAAAATCACGGGCATTTGATATCTTTGTTAAGTTTCAGTCCTAATAATAATTCATTTAAGTAACCATTTAATTCTGTGGCAGTCAGCATTTTCCCCTATATTGGGCCCAGGTATTGATAGGATGGGTGGGCTGCCTGGGTATCCCCTGTGCAGAGCAGCTGGTGCTGCCTGGTGCCGGACATAGCTCGGTGACCACTGAGGCCCTCAGTCATGGGCAGCCTTCTCAGGGAAAGCCTGGGCAAGGAAGGGCAAATTGCTGCCCAGCAGCAAGGACTGAGGGGAACTGGGTGAGAAATAGCCCTGCGAGCCCCGAGGGCAGAGTGGGAGGAGGGCAAGAGGGGCTGCAAGGAACCACAGTGGAGAAGGGGCTTGCCTGCAGCCCCTGGAGATGATTGTGCTGGCTGGAAACCTTACTAGGGGAATTTTTTTAAACTGATTTGGGTTTTTGTTTGTTTTAAATTTTATTTTATTTTGGTTTTATTAGGAATAACACTAGGTTATTCCTAATACTTAGTGTTTGCAAACAACATGCACAAAATTCTGTTGGCTTAAACTCAGTGAACAGAAAAGATTTTTATTCAGAAATACAGGTCTTTTGAGGAGGAGAGAATGAAGATGAAGCAAGGGACAGAAGGAACAAGAAAGGGAATATCAAAGTAACATCTTGGACTGTCTGAACATTTTGTCAGTGGCTGTATGCAACTCTGTTTCAAGGCAACATGTTCCCACTGTATCCTATTCTATAATGCTTTTCTGCTGTATATTGCATCAATTTGAAACGAAAGACAATATTTATTTTGCTTGTTGTGTCAGCTGGACCTGTTGCCTTACTGTCTGTCTCGCAAGATGATTATGGCTAGTGGTAAATTAATGGAAAGCTTTCAAATTAATTAGCTGTTTGAGAAATGATTATTGGGTAACATCGACCATTCACCCAGGAAGAAAGAGGGACACTTTCAATATTGAATAAAGGGTACTCTTACATAACACTATCCTAAAGGCAAACACACCAAGAAAATCAGGCTGGCTTCAGTAAGGCTGGAATCCCAGAGGCCTCAAAATGAAAGTGAGCTATTTTGATCACTACCTCAACTTGCAAAAGAACTAAGCAAAATGACACATGTTCTTTACAGTTAATACTGTATAAAATTTTCTTTTTCTTTGATAATGTAAGCATAGCTACTCATCTATCCATTAATGCTGGAAATCAAGTTTGAATGTCAAATGAACCATCTGCTCTCTACTAACTAAAAATTTCTAGAGAAATGCTAACAAACATTAAGTGCAGTTCTGTTTACATGGCATCAAAAAGAATTATACCAAATGTTGTTTGAAAGTATTTTCACTTTGGAGTATAATCAGTAGATTTTAGAGATAGGCTTTTACTGTGGAGTACAGTGAGTATCAAAATATTGTAAACATAATTGCCTTTAATTCTTTCAAATACTTCATCAGCAGACAAATCTATACATATTTGTCAGAAATTCAAGAAGAAAAAAAATCACAGATTTTTAAGGAATGACAGTGGTATAGCATCCTTTGATTTTATTAGACATTAAGAATAGAAATCTTAAAATTCTTATGAACAAGCTGTATTTTTTTTTTCTGAAAAATTATAAAGCTTTCGGAGTGGAAATCCGCATCTCATATTTTGAGAAGCATTCATGGCAAAAAAATAAGAGTATGCATTTTAATTGTGAGAAGTTAGTAACAAAGGGTGTAATAATGTAGCAATAGGAAGAATACCATAAAAAGAAGTGAGAAAAAAAATCGTTTGGTACTTTTGCAAAAATGTATTTTTTAAGTAATTTAGGGTCCTCAGACCAGGTATATATAAATATATATATTATATAAAAAATAATTTGGAAGCTGTATTCAGCTTAAGACTAAAGTAAATATTTTGAAATTTCTTGTAAAGAAGTGAAAGGTTTTACAATTTTTTGGGCTTGTCTTGTGAATGTACATGTAGACTAATATTAATTTCTTGTGCTTTGACACCACTATGTGTCAGAGGCAGAAGAAAAGTCTTTGAAGAAATTCAGGTCCTGATTTATCTTTTTTCTTTCTTGTAACTAAAAAATTTGAAATCTACACAAAGGTATTGTGATAATGATTGAAAGGAGTGTGACAAATTCTCCTACCCCTGACTTGCAAGGAGTGGCTGCAAAGCTGTTCTGCAGAATTCTGTACAATATTTTGTAGCTACTACCGTGACAACTCAGCAAGCATTTTGATTTAAAGGTCTTTATACAGGGAGGTTCCTAGTGCTTAAATTAAGCAAATGTCTAAAATACAGTCTTCTGTGACCAAAATAGATTTATTTCCTCCGTAATCTTCAGTTATTCAGTCTATCTAGGCCTTTGCATGCTTTCTACAAAAGCGAGCCTATGGTTTTGTTTTATTTTAAATTATTATTCCACTCCATTTTCTGACAGTTCAGAATAGGAATTATTAGAACATAGTAAGTGGAAGGGATCTTCGGATTCTAGTTTCCATGCTATACATCATATAGTCCACTTCCCAAATGTAGCAAGTTCCAAAGAACACTGCATGTCTCTTCTTCCTGCCTTCCTATACAACTTTCACGATTTTATTGCTCTCCTGTGTAGGAGTGTTCTCATTTCCAGGCTGAAATTCCTTATGGACTGTTGTGGATTCCTTCAGTCCTAGTTCCTACTTTGTCTTTGCATACGTAAAGTTCTCTTACCTCCTCTATGCTTAGACCTTTTTCTAGTGTAATTCTATGCAGTAATTGTTCCCTTTAACCCTTTGTTTCTGCAGGTGAAATCAGTCTTATTCTTCTAGTCTTCACTTACAGAGTAAGATTTCCATTCTCCATACTTGTCTTTGAACATGCATATACAGAACTGCACGCAGGATTCCAGGTAAACTTTTCTGAGACCTCCAACAGTTATACTACTGCTTTTCAGTCTCTGCTGAAAATAATCATCTTGATATTGGGATTGTGTTTGTCTTCACAGCTGCACTAGATTGCTGATCTACAGTCATCCTATGACCATTTACTATGTTCCATACTTCTCTCTAATTTTTAACTCAGGAATTTCTAACTGAAGTTTTGTTGTTAATAAAAAAAAAGACTTTAAACTCACTAAAAAACTTGTAGTAGCTTTTATTATTTTCTTCAGTTCCTGGTAGAAGTGGACATGACATTTTGTGGCTTGGTATTTTTCCCAGCAGAAACCCAAGCAAAGTGAAGAATGTATAGCATGAAGCCTGAATATTGTTGGTTGTTAATATTGAAGTAACATGGAGCTTTACATGGAGTTTTACAGTTAATGCTGTTAGTAGACCAACAAGCATAATAATTGTATACTATTAGAGATATGCAGACTGAAAATTACTTACATATTATTTTATATTTATATATAGATATATATGTAGAATTTGTAGAATTAAATGACCCAGTAATGCTCAAGACTGGAGCTTGAGTGCTTGCTTGGGCAGGAGTAGCATAAGTATTCAATAGGAGATTATCTGGTGCTGACAAAAAAGTTTACTTCAAGAAACTGGCTTCAGTTCTTTGGGTTCAAGACACTGGGCAGACCCAGCTTTGTCCCCTCTGATCACTGATAGTTTTTTGCTCTAGATCTACTATGGCTCCCTGAATAAAGAAACCTGAGCGACACATTAGGAAGAGACACCAGGGCAGTAAATGGTATTCCATGGGTAAGCAGCTTGGCTTGGTTATGCCCATTGAATCAGTAGCAACCAGGTTTCTGACAGTGACCTACAGGTGGGCTGGAGCGAACCAGGGAAGAGGTGATCCTTAGGCAGTATGTATCACCCTAGAAACTGCTTTCTGCATTGGGCACTTCTAGCTGCTACCATCAGCTCCTCCTCCCTGAGGAGCTGTGGATTTGCAGCCCGTTTTCCAGTATAACAAGGTGACAATGGCTTGCTTGCCTCTATTGCACATTTTCTCTAATTAGAGCCTTCATTTTGCTTTTTTTTTTTAATTTTTTGAAATTATTCTCTAGTTCTTTGTGTCCTGTCATGTTCTTATGATGCCTCCCAGTTTTATGTCAGCACCATGATCAAAATATTCACATCAACACTATTACCAAAATCTTTGACCACAGTAGATAATGGATCTGATCTCTGAGAATCTTCCTGTGCAGCCTCCTATACAGTCTATTTGCCTCCATTTCCATACAGCCTGTTCGTGTATCTCCTTCTCCACATTTTAGTTTGTCTGCTTATCTCCATACTTTTGATTGTAATAATTTAGGTTTAAATATGGTTTTATATCAGATACAAATGATATTGAAATCCATTTTGAGATTGACTATATTTCTTTTGTTCAAGCAATAATTTATGCAAGAGATCTAACAGATTAGTCTAGCATGTTATATGTAAAGCCTTCCTGCATTGTATTATGTTTTTTCCGATGTATTTGCACTTTATTTTTTTTCAAAATATGTTTGAAAATCTTTAATGTCTTCCATTTTAACTGTTCCTCTAAATGTTTTATTAATTGATAATTGAAACACTCATCTGCAATCAGCTTCAGTGGTCTTCTCTTCATGTTTCTAAATTATTACATTCTGAAACTCGATTCTACATGCTATTAAAGCATCAATGCATATTGTGTTTGGACTGTCTTAAATGGATTGATTTAGAAAGAAGGCTGATAAGAGATGGAGTAAAATGTCTTACGCCTTCACTATTTAGAAAGGAGTGATCTGTGGAGGAGAAAGAAGAAACAATGAATATGTCCATCAGTTTTTACTCTGAGTTAAGATTATCTTTTAAACTTCTGTAACACCTTACGGTGTGTCTATTTCATCTGATTTAAAATTTAATGTCAACATAAAATGCCTAAATGTCAAGTCATTTTCACTGAATTTAGATTACTGTAACCAGGTCTGCTTGTCCAGCCATACTTAACAACTGCACAACTGGCAACTGGAAAATATCTATATTCCAGCTCATTCAGCATAAAAAATTTATTTGCACATCATAAAGCAGTATCTCAGCAGGAAACAAAATGCACATGAATATAGCTGTATCCTTGAGCGGATAACACAGCACAGTGACAAAAGCATGGAGTGCTTTCAGGACCTAAGTATGTGGTATGTGTTGTAACTGAATACATGCGTCTGTATGCATTTATATACATACATTGGGGAGTTAGGGGATTGCTTTGATGGGAATACTTACAGACTAACAAATCAGACCACTTTAAAAAGCAACAGTTTACTGGATTGACATTCAGTAAGAGTACACATGGGCAGTGGTTAGTTTTTAATGACTTTCAATCATTACATACTTGAACAATTAGTCTTTACCTAGCTTGTCCTTGCTTAGTGGTGAATATGCAACACAGGGGGCTGATGCTGGCTATCAGTGCTGACTGATGGTCTCAGTCCTCAGTGGTCTTGGTCATGGTGGTTGAGGTCATCAGGCCTGAGAGCTGGAAGCAAAGTACATATTTTTCTTCCCTTTCCTTAGTCAGTGTTTTTTTATACTGCTTGCATACTCAAAGCAAAAGGGGAAGATCCACCTGTTTCAGGCCTGGTTAATTTCTTCTTCTGCTTTTGCCAGGCATCTTTCTTGCTTCTTCTAAATCCTCTGGTTGCCAGCCAGAAACTGTTCATGATTGGCTTGGACAGACTGTGAAATTGTCAGAGTGTGACCTGAATTTTTCAAGGCATCATTAAAGTGGTATTCTAATTTTGAATTCCAAAAATCTCTAAGTGATTTACTTTTGAAACTAACACACTTCAGTCCCAAATAATTTTATGAAACACTTGAGAGTATGAATGAACTAAAATCTGAATATACTTTTTCCACATGGCTTGGAATTTATTTTTCTATTCTCCCATGAAATACACAAATTTCAAAAATTATCAATAAGGTCTGATAAAATTAAACATATTAAAAACAAGTAGATTAATAAATTAAAATATAACTGATTAAGATCAAAAGACCAAGGATAAAATCCCACAAGAATTTATTTCCCCTTTCACAGAACTCTAAAAGGTTGCATGGAGAAATTCCTCTAAAAAGTTTCCACTGCAACTGACTGTATTCAAATATAACACTGCTGTTCTTCCCCATAGTTGTTAGTTTTATTCTTGTCTTTTATCTACTGTTTCTTGTTACGCAGTGTAGTTATTGTCTCTTTCCTAGAGAAACAGGTTTTTAAAATAGAATAATAATCATAATTATTATATGTTATCATAATCTGGTATTCCTTTTCAAAGGAAATGGAATTGGAGTTAACATTTTTTGAAGAGGTAATGGCTGTGTATTCCTAAACATAACATCACAATGTATATACTTTAAAAATGTTCATGTCTTTAATTATTTACAAGACTAATTCACAAAATTATGGACTAGAGTATTTTCATACCAAAGCGTGCACTTTCTACTGTCGTCTTCCTACATGTGCTCCAATGTGCATTTCATTATTTTTTTTCAATGGGATGTACTGTTCAATGGTGGAACAGGATAAAGGTTTAAACTATCGGTTTCAATTAAAACAGATTTGCTCCTCTCATGACATGTCACTGCTCATAGTTATTTTCTCCTGCTGTTACTACACTGCAAATGCAAAATAGTGTAACAAGCAATACATACATATGCAGCATAAATTTAAATGTTCTTTTTGTATGACATAAAAATATAAAAGGGGATAGTGAATCTCTTATAAAGTCCACATATTCTGAATGAGTTTCTTCCGTAACTCTCATTAAACTAAGGAGAATTTAGCCATACAAAATTCTATGGTACCATTAGATCTTAAATTGAGACAGCAGTCTTTGGAAGACCATGTTTTTAAGGAAACAGACATAAGGTACTGAACACCATAGAACTGTTACCTCCAAATGCAAGTCCAGGTATATTTTCTTCCCCAAATAAAAATGCATGTGACATGTAATTTGCATTATGCAGATTTCCAAGAAATAAAGCCAAGGTGTTTCTATGACAAGATTTTAAATAATGAAAAATGCAACTACCAAAATTTGTACTGTTCAATGAGGTATAATAGTAGAATAAAGAAGTCGTCAGTGTCAAGTCAGAAAAGCATTCTGGGACTAATAAATAATCATATTTTCGTTGAAATATATGTAATACTGTTTTATTAAAAAGGCAGGCCTCTTATAGTCTGTCTGTAGTGCTATTTTCCCTAATTTAATGAATAAACTTCAAAAACTACACTAGAAATTGTTACAGCTAGTATCACTTCGCATAATTTCTTTTATATCAGGAAAGTGATTTTTCAGAAATATTTTGTTACACAGAAAACATGATGAGTTTTCAAGCAAATTGCTTCATATGTTTGCTCGTTGTTTCTTTTGTACTTTATTGCTGAAAAATCGCATTGACAGAATTCTTACTAGCGTATTTCATGTAATCTTATTATTTGATTGGTTCATCTTTCTTTCATTAAATTTATAAATTAGTATTCTGTTGTTCTGTAGAGCAGCAAACTCTGTGAAAAGCCCAAATCTATTAGGTTTGTATGTTTGTTAGTTTTAAATGCTGCTAAAATTAAGGAGATTTCCTAATTCTAAATGGAATTACTCAGGTATATTTCAGTAAGATTTTCAGTCTGATTCAGTTGAACTAATTTACGGTTTTGTTATAATGTAATGCCTGTAAGGTGAAAACAGTGTTTGGCTAAAACCTTCATTCTTATTCTGTGCATAAGGGCATTACATTAATTTTTTTCTTTGAAATTTGTATTACTGTAATGCTACAGTTTCAGTACTGTTTATAGCAACAACACCCAACATAAATAACAATGTGATAACTTAGATGAACTATGAACAGTTGAAAGTCTTTGGTTTTTAAAATAACTGTCTCTGCAAACTGTTCTCTGACTTAGAAATCAGCATAGTTAGAACTTTATTCAATATGTTGAATAGATGTCTCAGCAACAACATGATTCAAGAGGGATTCTATTTGCCTCAGATTCAGCAGTCTGGATTTGCACAAAAGTAGCAGATATTGGTAATAATATATGTTTCTTAATGTAGATTTCTGGCTCAAAATGTTCAGGTATTTATTATGTATCTGAAATTGTACCAGTCAAATAGAAGGCTGGTGTGAATTTGTCTTCATCACCATAGGATGGAATGTTTCCATCATTCATAGGATGAATGAAAGTTTTGTAGCCATGAAAAACTTGATTTTAAACAATGGCTCAGTATAATACACTTACTATCTGCCTCCAAGGCAAATCACAATGATAGATAAGGAAGAGTGATACAGTGACAATGAACTGCTCAAGTAAGAGGGAAGAAAGCAAAGGACAAGGGTTATCTGATGATCAAACCTCTACTCTCTCACTCCCTACTCCTCACGTTGTTTAAAACAGTCATTGCTATGGCAGCAACTGAATGCTGTCAGTGGCGAGGAGGGTTTAGGTAGAGAAGGAATCAAGTCCCTAGGAAACCTTGCTGCTTTAAATGACGCCATACTGCTACTTCTGTACAAAACCAGTGTTGCAGGTACCTCTCTTCCTCCACCCTGGGTTGTGTTATCTTGCTGGTATACTGATGCTATCGCACTTATCTAAATATTGAGTAAAATGGCTGTTAAATGCATGCAAAGTATTTCTACTTTTGTTACAAACATCAAAGAGCTTTTCTTAACCAATAGAAACTCAGTAGAATTATAAAAAAAAGTTGCCATTTTCCAGGCAAAACACAATTTTAAAGATACTGTATGCCTTTGAATCTGAAATTAACATTAACAGGAAAATGTTACAACTGTTTGTAAGAGAATCTTGGATTAGTGCTTTTTAATGGAAAGCATCACTGCTTTGGAGTGGGTTTTTTTGTTGGTTTTTTCTGGTTTTATTTTGTTTGTCTCTAGGAACATCCTTTATAGGTATTAGTGTTGCATTTTTAGTGTGTTTTAGGAAAGCTTCACAAGGCTAGTTGTGTATGTTTGTTCTCAAAACATTTTACATTTGGTGGCTGAAAACCCAGAAAGAAAGTAAAATCTACTAGAAGGGTAATAGAAATAAATTACACATTGAGTAGCTTTCTGTTTCCTAAAGATTTCAATGAAGGGTTTGTGTGTTTCTACCATTTTGTGAAAATAAATTTGTTACATATTTTTGTAATGCTTCATGTTTTGGAAACTCATGAGTAACACCTATGTCTATGATTCACACACTGAGTATATATTTGATTCATTTCAAAGGCACAGTGGTCCTGAAATTTCATATAAGATCGTGCCTCACGTTTGTTAACTGATATATCGGGGAAAATATTAGAATATCTGAACCAGAGAGAGCTAACAAGCATGCAGCTTATCCTTTGCTTAGCAACATAGAGTTTTATTCTAACAGTCTTCTCCTAAACAAGATGTATTAAATGACAGTTAAAGTCATCCTTAATCTTATTTTGATCCAGGGGATGTCTGACAAAAGTAGAATTTGTTCCACGTACAAGGTGTACTGTGTACCATTGTAGCCTGAGATTTCCTGGTTCTGTAAAGCTGTTATCCTAGCCCTCTGAGCAAGGTTTTAAACTCTCCTTTCTATTAATTTTCACACTTGCTGTATTTTGTTCTCTCCATTACAGTGTTTTTCTTTTGGTTTTGATTTTTCATTTTCTCTTTTGAAATTGTAACAGATATTTTGGAAAAAACAGTAACTGTGTAATTGCAGCCTGATTTTTGTCTGCTTTTTTTACTGCAGTGTGCCTGACTATCAGAATAATTTCATTGGAGTTCAAAGAAGTACTTGCAAGGAAAGATAACATTTAGGAATTTCAGGGAAAAAGCATGTCTCCTTGGAGTGCTTTCTTCTCCAGATTTGAACATTTATGGAATAATTCTGAATGAATTACCGATATTATATTAGGGCTCCAAAATTTTAATGTTTTGATTATATTGTTTATTTAACTGAGAATTGGAGGTGATGAGGAGGCAATGTTAAAAATTCAAATCCTAAAAGACAAAGAAAAGTAGAAACCTACACTTGTAATTGAATCAAGTGAATAGTTATAAGTCTTTGCCATTCTGTTGATGTTTAGGGAGTTCTGTTGATGTTTAGGGAGTCCTTGTCTTTTGTGTTTAAGCACTGACAACTCGAGAAGCAAAGTTTAGACTACTGAATTAGTAGGAAGCAAAAATTTTTTGCTAAAACCACTGTCTTTGCAGTGCTTGCAAAGAAAACGTGAAAACAAGGTCTGGCATCTCTGACTCCACTGCCCTTCTACTGTAGCTGTTTTCCGAAGGGAAAGGTTGTAGTGAAACAATATCGTTCTAGTTAGTTATTACTTTCTCTTTGCTCTGCAGTCAGGAACTGACCATTCTCAATGGTTTGCTCCATATACAGTCAATATGCTTTACAATAAGTACAGAGATCTCTTCAAACATGGAAAATTACATTTTATGGGACCTTCTTATGAAAGGAATTCAGGTTTAGGTTATCTATAGGAACCTTATGAAAGGTTCAGTATAGATAGGGCTTTGATTTTTTTTTCTGTTCTTCCCATTCAAAGAATCAATGAGAATTTGACATAAATGTAAATCCTAATTGGATGAAATAGTGCTCTCTTGTATAAACAAAGGTCTGTTAAAAATCAGGCACTCTTTATTAATTGTATCTGTATATTCTATGCTAATGTTGTGTCTGTAGTACCGGTTTCACAAATGCTTGCTGATGCATGTACAAATGTATTTGGACATATGAACACACTTTCTTTCATGGTATTTATCTTAGTAACTTTAGCATCTTGACTTAAATGAGGAAGCTTTCAGAATGTTTTACAGAGGAGAAAAGTTGTTATGAAGCTCATTGACTAAACAGGAAGTAAGGTAGTCAGTCATATCAAACCTGGGCATTTAATATTAAATTAAATTATCCTTACTTATTGTGATGGGGACAACATTTGCATTAAAACAAAATGTAATGGTTTTACAAACCATTTTGTTGGTTTACAAACCAACAAAATACACAATTTAACTCAAGAAAGTGGGGGGGAGGGGAAGAGAGAGCTGCCTTGTTGAAAGTCTCTTTATCTTTCTTTCCTTTTTGAAATTAAAAAATTTACATAAATGTCTGTATAATCTCAGATACTTGAAGGTATCTGGATGAAATACTCAGGAAATGCTGAGTTTCATTTTGGTAATGTATTAATGCAATTTGACACAGATAAATATTTTTCCCTGTAAATTAGAAACCGCATGAACACAGAAAAAGTATTATTTTAATTTAGCATAAGATTAAGATTCTCAGATGACTCTCTTTTATGTATCTTTTTTCCATTTTCCAAGAGAACAAGAAGAGAAATGAAGTAGTTATTAGCCTATCAAATCATATAGAGGTGGAAAAACTGTTGACATTTCTGTTTAGCCTAGAGCTGGAGCAGTTTTTGGTTGTTGGTAAGAGTCAAAGAAATGTACAGTAGAAGCTGATGAGAAAGCATAGTGGAAAAGTTCAAATACTTCTACAGTTGACAGTCTACAATATAGTGTAACAGTAAGAAAAATGTGTTTGTTAGGTTGCTGGACCTTTATCTTAGCATCCTCACTCCTTTGGTGACCCAGATTAAGTGTTAACAGAACGTATAGATCAGATGGTAAAAGTGTGAGAAACAACACTGCATCTGTCACTGTCACTGAAAGCAAGCGCAGGAGGAAATGGGGCAGAGGTGAGGGCTAGTCTTGCAGGCTAGCACAGAAGAATGAGCGAGGCAGTCTTGCCACACCATTGGTGGTTTGGGTGTTCCTCATCTTCAGAGAGCTTTTCCAATGTCAAAGCAGTGACAGCTAGCTGACTCAGAATACAAACCTTACTTATCTATTAATCAGGCTGCCAAAAGCTTATCCCAGAATGCAGTGACTAGTTCTAAAGAAACTGGGAAGAACATGATAGAAGAGAGATTGCTCCTGACTCTGCACCAGGTATCAGAACGAGATGTTTTCAAAGAGCCTGTGTGTGCCTCAGGACCAAACATGTGATACAGATGAACCCATTGTTAACAATTGCATCTGCCTTTGCAATCCAAAAATCTAAGAATATTCAGTTTCTTGGTAATAGTATATTCTGCACTATTGGAGTACCTTGTCTAGGACTAATTCTGATTCTGGCTAAGAAAACTGTATCATCAAAAACATTCCTTCTGAATACTGGCTTACACTGAGCTAAAATGTTCTTAATCTGAGATTTTTAAACAAATCTCTAGGAATGCTGGCATCATAAGAGACTTTAATAGTAGCTAATCCTTAATAAATTGAGCTGTTCTGAAGCTGATGTAAATGTGGGATAATAATTGTCACCAGGGGATTTTGCCCCATAAGGTCTGCTTGATTGTAAAATACCTATGGGAAGAACACATACATATAGAGAAGTCTGCATCTGATATATTTGCTATGGAGTTCCCTTGCATGCCCATAGCAGCCTGCTAAGAGAGATTACTCAAAAGAGCGGTCCCAAGATTTTGCTCCATATAATTTTATAGATAAGATTAATCTTTTGTACTGACTGTGTAGGGAGCCTGCAAAATCTAGCTAGTTCAATGTGGTGCATAAAATTGAGTGATATGAAACTCCTTGTTGAAAAAAAAAAAAAAAAAGAAAAATGAAAATGCAGTTGAACCATGGTAGTCACCACAGTGGATCTCATTATGGAAGTCACAGATAGCAGCTGTTACATTTTCAAGATATCAAAATAGTATTGTACCATTCCTGCTATTATTTAGTTTAACAAATGAAAATTTTAGATAGATTTATTTCTTAAAGTATACTAAAAGCATCTCCAAGTGTTTGGTACAACAAGGAAAAAGGGAAAGGTCACAAATGTAAGTCAGGAAATTTGAATGGTCTTTTAAAATTCTGAGTTATTTTCATGAATACTCTTCAAAATACTCAACTGTATATCCTCATTATTCAGTTCTGCAGTGAATTGATATTTTTAAGGTTCCTTCTCCCAAATGAAGAATTCTCTCCTAAAACATAACATAAATTTATCAAATTAAAGTTAAATAAATAATAATTTTCCTGTAGTAAATAATTATTATTAGTTCGCTCTAGTGGATCTGCAGGTATTCCTGCAGGAATTTGTTTTGTTTACATGTGAAAAAAAGACGTTACAATTTTTCTTGTGTATGCTGATTGCTTGTCATAGCTAACCCTGGCAAAGTTATGATGCATTTGCACTTACTCCTAGAAGAAATGTTTTCTAATCTTACCGACAGTACAGAAAAGCCTGACTGTACTTTGATTGGTTTCATTTCTTCATTGTAGATATTGCCTCTTGTCTTCCCCCCTACTGAAAAGTATACTGATCTGACAAGGGCAGTAATAACAGACATTGGTGTATCAGTGCTGTGAATGTGTAAACTGTCTCTGCAGCTCCAACACGATTCTTATCTCATTTTGCTGTCATTTAATTTACATGACCTTAAAGTAACCCAGGTAGGGAGGCTGAATTCTCTACACCTCACTGACAGGGTGCACAAAACAGTGGATGCCATCAGCGCATTGCAGTCAGCAAAGGCGGCAGAGAAAATGGAGTTGAGACATGATGCTGCCCTGGCCCAAACCACAAGCCAAACACAGCTAACCTAACATCATAATTTGTGCCTCTAGAGGTCAATCGCAAATTTACTACCTGCCCAAGGCCAAAGGAAACCAGAAATTAAAATTCAGCATCACAATTCTTCCCCGGCATTGCTTTCAGGGCAGCATAGCTACATGCAGACTATTTACAGCAAGTTTGATGCCATAGTCTTAGACTGACCATACTGGGAAGAAAAGGAAAAAAGTGAAAAAAGTACTTACCTTGTATTTTAGAAATAAGTTGCCAAATTAAAATAAAGAAAAATATTAACATGTTAACTGGGGTTTTTTTTGTACTTTTTGACACTCTCTATGCAACTTGAAAAACCTAGAAGTGTAATGGGAAAATTGTTTGAAGGACGGCTTTCTTCATGTTTTTATAACAGTTCTAATTTAGCATCATTATGCTTTTAAAGTCTCTTTAACTTACTATAATCAAATCTGATCAGTTGTTTCTCTGTAATATTTGGGTTTGATTATTATGAAAATCTGATGCAAAATAGGACCAATCTGAATATTAGTTGATGGTTTATTGTCTAGTCATTCACTTCATAAGTTTCTTACCTTGAATTTTTCACACTTATTCTCATCTTTTCTATTCTGGAAAGAAAAAAAAAAAAGGCTTTTCATAGAAAACTTTGTCACTACATTCCTCATCCTGTTTTCCAAGTGTTAAGCAGAACAAACCCAAGTGAAAATTCCCCAGTGATCATTCTCTACTCCTGAACTGTACTTCCCTACCTCCTAATCAATTATTTATCTGTGCAATGACATCCCTTTTATCACAGGGCTGCTTAGTTCCCTTCAAAACCTTTGATGAAAGACTTGTGAAGGCTTTTTAGGAATCCAGGTAGATTGTGTGAAATGGATGATCCTTGTTCCTGCAGCTGTTGGCCCATTCGGAGAATTCTAGAAGGTCTGTAAGGGTGACTTCCTTTTATGAAAGTTACATTGAGTCTGCATTACAGCCATTTTCATAGTGCTTCTTTAAGATACTGAACCAGATGTTGCGTATCACACAAGACTAAATCTAAGATTTCATCTGATATCTTTAATCTAAATTCTTCCAAAAAAAGGCATTGTAAAAAAGGTATTACCTAATAATCTAATATTTGGCTATGTTTATTATGATATGTGCTCAGCCTAAAAAGGAAAAATAGGGTTTCTTCTCTATTATTGCAGTCTCTTTGACCTCCCTACAGCAAGAACTGCTGTCCTTTTCAAGTGAGCAGTAGAGTTGATATTGTACTGTTTGCATTTAAGCTCAGAATTTCTGTCCATGTGAATTCTGAGTTGCTTGCTGAGTTGTTAGTGTATACACCTGATCTGATTCTAACCTTTGTTTAAGAATGTAACAATTATGTTTAATGTATTTCTAATCTCTATTCAGACTTATAATTTAAGCCAATAACACTTAGATATGACTTTAAGCAGAGTGTTGATTCAGACCACCATGGTGAGGGCTTAGTAGGTGAAGAAGAAAGCAGCGGTGGTCAGGATGATTATAGCTGCTACTTTATTATTTAATGATTCAGTCGTCGTGACATTTGTATTCCTGGCCATAGAAAACCCTCACCTTTCTTCTTCTCCAGTAGCACCTATCACCTAACTAAAATCAAGTCTTGAGGCAAAGATCATCTTATATTACTATTAAGAAAGCTGTGCTATTAAGAATATGAGACTGATGAACCCAAAATAAAATCTGTAACCTAGTGATACTTTTTCAGGGCATTCACCCAGCAAAAGTCCTAGATTCCAGTGCTCTATTCCAGTAGTTCCTCGCATATATCGGACTTTATCCAGTGGCTGGTAAGTACAAGATGTGTAAGCACTCCCTGAAGCAAACAAATTTTCCCTTTTACAGCAGAGATGTTGTCGTCAGTGGGCCACAGAATTATGTTCTCGTTTGTTCATCTTCCTTTGCTGTGCTTTTAAATGAATTGGGCTGCTCTCCTTATGCATGGTACCAAAATCAGTTTTGTCTTTATACACTAATTTTCCTCTGAATACATTTTCTAAATAAGGCCCTGTGGGCGATTTATCTAAGTGGAGGTCTGCTTTGTGCATTTTGAATTATTTTACTTATACCTCATATGCTCAGAACAGCCCAAGTTACATCATCTTCAATATATTCAGTAATGCAGCTTTAGTTGCTTACATAATGAACAGAAATAAAGGCAGCAATGGCTTTTAAAGCACCCAAGTTTTCAGTTGGGGATTCTGCATTTGGTTGTTCTGGGGTTTTTTTCTTCGGATTTTGTCTAAACTCCCCATTATTGTCTGTTGGAACTTGTTCCTATTCACCATCAATTAAATTTAAGCTTAGTCTTCAATATCCTCTTGTATTTCTGCACTTTTTGTACTTTACTTCCCCATCTAGAAAATGAATGCACCACATGAATGCAGATATTCTTTGCATCTATTTGTTTACTACCAGAATAAAATGTAAATAATAATGATGCTATTTGTTGTTTTATACAACACAACACTTTCTGACAGGTCAGGATTTTTAATACATGGATTTTTCTGCTTAGAAAAACAAAGCAATTTAGCTTAAAAGAAATGTTCTGTTCTGCTAGTTCTGTCACAGAGGAACAAAACTGTCATGGCGTGATTTTAAGCTGGACTTCTTGTCTTGCACTAATAAGTTTACAAGACAAATAGCTGATGTGGCAGAATCTAGCACACTTGTTCCTGTCAGGTATCTATGCCAGCCATCTCTCGTATCCTTCTGTACACTGATTTCTAGTGCTCTTTTCTGATCCACCTCTAATTTAAAACTTTATTCATACTCATATCCTAAATGGTCCAATGATAATGTGTTGATGTTTATCAAATTCATTGTCTTTTACATGACAATCTCTGCAGAAGTAATTGCTTTGAAATTGCTTTTAGATGGTACCGATTTTCTTCGTGTATCTCTCCCTTTGGGTCATCAAACATTATAGGTGCTCTGAATTAATTTCGTACTCTGTTGTGTATGCAGCCACAGTGATACTGCAGCACTATTCTAAAGTTATTTTTTTCTTGATTACAGCATGAATGGAAAAAATCCAAATGATTTTAAAAGCCTCAGGATGGGAGTAGGAATAAAAACATGTATTAGATATGGAGAATCATGAGTTCTTACAAAGGTAATGGTCATAGATCAGGAAAGTTAAGATGACAGACTTGAAAGATTTTTTTCCATGTCAAAGGCATTGAATTCTAGATTTGGAATTCAGTTCAATATTTTTATACAATCTTGAAAAATGTGGGCAAAAATAGTAAGCAGAATGCAATAACAGTAATAACAATTAAGGCAGCTCTGAGTGAGATGAGCTGTTTGCAAGACCTTTGCTAGCACATGTGTATGCTGTGCTATGTAGTGCTGCATGAAAAATACCTATCTTATTTTGAATGAGTTTCTACCTCTAGTCCCAAAAGCAGGAAGGCATGATTATGGCAGCCATCTTGCTTCCACCATCTGCATGCTCACAACCACTGTTGGAGCATGTCTTCTTGATGCTGCATTGTTGAGTGTCTCCCTGGACATGATTTTTTTTTTCTTTTGACAAAAATACTGACTACCAGCTTCCTGGCATTTCTCTGCCTTATTATGTATCACAATCTGTTCTTTGATCTCTCTCTCCTTTTGTGTTTCTGCACTTCCTCCTCACTTCAGTGATGAAGTTGGGAGTCAGCTTCTGCAGAAGAAAGAAATTATAAGAAGCAACAGGTCCCCCAAAGCTATTATCTTTACCCTTCCAAACTGAGGACTTCTTTGCATTGAAGTCTTGTCTTTGGTTTGTCTCTATCTAGCATTTAATGGAATTAAATCGCTCAGGGCAATGAGAAGGGCACACAGCAAACTCACTGCCCTAGACTTCAAGAGAGCAGACTTTGGCCTCTTCAGGAGCCTGCTTAGTAAGGCTCCATGGGATAAAGCACTAGAGGGCAGGGCGGCCTAAGACTGCTGGTTGATATTTGAGGATCTCCCGCTCCAAGCTCAGGACCGTTGCATTCTAACAGGAAGGAAATGGGGCAAGAAGGCCAGAAGGCCTCCATGGGTGGATGAAGAGCTGCTGAGAAAATTTAGAAGGAAAAAAGGAGCTTATAAAAGGTGAAAGTGAGGACAAGAAGCCTGGGAAGAATACAGGGATATTGTCTGGGAAGCTAGGGACCAGGTTAGGAAAGCTAAGGCCCAGCTAGAATTGAGTCTGACCAGGGATGTCAAAGATAACAAGAAGGGCTTCTACAGTTATGTTGCAAAGAAAAGACAGACTAGGGATAATGTGGGCCCTCCCTGGAAGCTGTCAGGAGAACTGACTACCATGGATTTGGAGAAGGCTGAGGCTCTTAATGACTTCTTTGTCTCAGTCTTCACTGGCAAATGTTCTGACCACACCGCCCAAGTCTTGGAAGGCAGATGCAGTGACTGTGAGAATGAAGACCTTAGGCCCACTGTAGGAGAGGATCAGGTTCGAGACCATCTTAAGAACCTGAACAAACACAAGTCCATGGGACCTGATGAAATCCATCCACGGGTCCTGAAGGAGCTGGCAAATGAAGTTGCTAAACCACTGTCCATCATATTTGAAAAATCATGGCAGTCAGGTGAAGTTCCTGACGACTGGAAAAAGGGTAATATAACCCCCATTTTCAAGAAGGGGAAAATGGAAGACCCAAGGAACTACAGACCAGTCAGTCTCACCTCTGTGCCTGGCAAAATCTTGGGAGCAAATTCTCCTGGAAAGCCTGCTAAGGCACATGAAAAACAGTGACATGACCAATTTGGTGTCCTTCTATGATGAATCCTTACAGTTCAGGTTGGATATAAGGCAGGAGTTCTTTACTGTGAGGGTGGTGAGGCACTGGAGCGGGTTGTCCAAAGAAATGGTAAATGTTCCATCCCTGGCGGTGTTCAAGGCCAGGTTGGGCAGAGCCTTGGGTGACATGGTCTTGTGTTAGGTGTCTCTGCCCATGGCAGGAGGGCTTGGAACTAGATGATCTTAAGGTCTTTTCCAACCCTAACTAGTCTATGATTCTATGAATTCTCCTCAATTGATTGTTTGCCTTCAAAGCTTGTATTTTTTTCTCAAAAGGGAGTTCACATACTGTGACTTCCCAAGGGGAAAGCATCTCCAAATATTTAGAGGCATAGATGCCTAGATGTGTATATTGTTGTGCTTTCTACACTAATTGCAGACAAACCAATTCCCCAGAGTACCCCAAATTGCAGTGTAAATGTAGAACACAGGTCATAGCCACAAGATGGAACAGAAGTCTTCTGTTTAGATCTCGCTTTCTCAATTATCCTAGTAGTGTGAACACGCTCAGATTTTGATGATAGCAACATTTGAAGTTCATGATTTGGTAAACATTCTTAAAAAAGAAAATACAGATTATGTCTTGAATCTTTAACTGAATCCTTAGTCAATAGTGTTAAACTCTTTCTAATTGTATTTTTTCTGTATTATTCAAGTCTTTTTATTAAAAATCATAAACTTTATGCAGAAAAAATTGCTGTGATTGCTACCTAAGATTGCACTGAAAAAATTAATTGAACTTGTTAGTGTAAGTTGTTGCTCATAATGGCCAAGAGAAGGGAACATCGATAACTTTTTAACTGGCTTCCTGCCAGTTATCTGCCTGCCACAATCAATTAGGTTAATACACAGGGTGGATGTACTATGTCAGGAACACCATTTGTTGTGAAACACTGTGGAGAGAACTTGCTAAAGGCAATAGATCAACTCAGCGCTTTTAATATCTAATGCAGCTATTTGCTTTAACTGTCTTATCCTCATGAGGACTTTTAATCAAGTATCTATTACTCTCTTCTTGTGATGGGGGAAAATGTCAGACTTCTTGGATTTGCAAACTGTTTGTGTCTGTTTTTCCCCAAACCTGTTTTTGGCACCTTGAGGAGGTGATTTTCTTTTCCTTAGAATTTCAGTGATTTATTTTTTGCTTAGATTGTTGGGAGAATTTTTTTTCTTGTAGGTGAAAAACATTTAACAAAATGACAGCTTAAAGTAGCTTTAAAAATAAAAGCAAAACCAAAAAAACCAACCAGCCCACACTCTTTTGTACAACTAGTTCTACTTCTCTTCCATCATGTATCATATTTTCTCATAAAAAATGTATTGTGGATTAAAATCTAAAATCACATGCCGAAACAAAATTAAGCAGTTTCTGTCTCCTGTGTAATTCATTGTCCTGCAATATTGTAGATCTTATTGTGGAACTAATTTTGCATTTGTGAAATCTTTGGAAAAAAATGGTTTCAGGAAAGTATTTTAAATAATTTCGTATAAGTCACTGCCATGTCTTTCCTTGTCCAAACAGCAAGACGTTTATAAAAACTAGGGGGTTGTTCTTTTCCATGGTCTCTGGCTTCTTCTGAAAACTATGTTTGGGTGGAGGTGTAAAGGTAGATTATCAACATGGCATTTATCTCACAGTGAATACAACAAAACATCTGTCTATGATCTTTAAAAGAGGTGATGTTTTATTCATCTTAGGTTGGTGCCTTACTTTCTCACATTGTCAATGATGTTTGGTTTTTGGTTGGTTGGTTTTTAATTTAGAAAATTTATGTACTAATTAAAGCAATTTGAAATACATCTTTAAATGTCTCTTGCTGTAGATTGTTTCCCCATCCCTCTCAATATGAATGGTCAGTTTGAAAAAAACCAAACATTTATGCAGTTGGAAAAAAGGTGTACGATAACTATAGCAAGCCTCCTATGAGACCTTTTCAGTGCAACCATAAGGCTGCTATGAGGTGCCACACCTACAGGTCTTTTAAATACTTCTGGGGATGATGACTCCACCACTTCCCTGGGCAGCCTGTTCCAATGCTTGGCAACCCTTTAGGTGAAGAAATTTTTCCTAATATCCAATCTAAAACTCCCCTGGCACAACTTAATGTCATTTCATCTCATCCTGTCACTTATAACTCCGTGAGGAAAAAACAAGAGGTCCCCTGCACGAAAAGCACATCAACACTGTTGCTCAATTTGGTGCCATTTGCAAATTTACTGAGGGTGCACTTGATATCCTTATCCAGATCACTGCTAAATATGTTGAACAGAACTGGTCCCAGTACTAAGCCATGGGGAACACCACTTGTGGCCACCAACTGGATTTAACTCCATTCACCACCACTTTTTGGGCTTGGCCATCCAACCAACATCGACAGCCTTTCCCTCATCCACTAAACTTGTCATCTTGTCACAGAAGGAGATTGGGTTACTCAAGCATGACCTGCCTTTCATAAATGCATGCTGACTGGGCCCAATCACCTGGTTGTCCTGTAACACTAAGTTACATTTCATTCTGCTTCGTGGCTGTATTAAAGCAAAACAGCTAAGCTTGGTTCTTAAAACGTTGTCCTGATTTTTTCTGTTCTATTTGTTCTTCCATGCTTAAAATTAGTGTTTTCATTTTCCTCCTACCTTAAAGCTTTAACCCGACACTTGATTCCAGCTTCTAGCCAATCTTTCAAGTGTTTAAAGCTATGGCCAAACCACCAGGTATTAGTGTTTGCCGTATTAAGGTTTTTCTCTTATGCTAAAAGATGAATGTAAGATATTATTGGCAGTTACCAGGGACTACCTCTGTTTAATAAAAGAAAGGGAAATAAGCCAGTGAGTTATTTCTCCATAAACTGCTTTTTTTGCAGCCTCTAGAAAATTAATAGTTCCTGTCTTTGTGTTAGTTATTGTCATGGTGCTTCATGTTCAGCAGCTGGAGAAAACTCAGACTTTAATTCCTGTTTTTGTGCTTCCATCACCCTCAAAGTGCAGGTTACATTTCATTCTCTGCCTGTTCCAAAATAGCGGAAAAATCTTTTCCCTCATTTGACTTGTACTTCTGTCTCTCAGTCTTTTCTCTTGTTCACTTTTGTTTGGCACCTTTTATTTGTTTTCTTTTGACCATTAGAAAGTTAAACACATATTTTTAACTATGAAGGTTAAATAGGAAAATTTTATGTTTAATAGTCGAATTAACAAGATCAACAAATTTCAATTAACCTGGGTATAACTTTTGTACCTGTTAGCTCAGACATCAGTAGCAGTTGAGCTGCACCTCTAACATAGCATAGGCATCAAAATGTAGCAAAAACCCTTCATGAAATACTCTATTGGTTGGCTTACATTGAATATCGTGGGTTTAGCTTGAATGCTACTAATATTTAATATGTTAAAGTTAGCTTCTATATTAATAATTCATATTTTGAAAAGCTAGAGAGTGTAGTGCAGACACATTGCAATTTGCTTTTGAGAGACAGATTAAAACTGAAGTTAAATCTTGAATTTGATCCACATGTGCAAAGTTGGAAGTTTCTCTCAACTCAGAGATATAGCAGCCTTCCAGGATCTGAAGGGGGCCTACAAGGATGCTGAGGAGGGACTCTTCCTTAGGGACTGTAGTGGTAGGACAAGGGCTAATGGCTTCAAACTTAAACAGGGGAAGTTTAGATTAGGTATAAGGAGGAAGTTCTTTACAGTGAGGGTGGTGAAGCACTGAAAGGGTTGTCCAGGGAGGTTGTGGATGTTCCATCCCTGGCAGTGTTCAAGGCCAGGTTGGATAGAGCCTTGGGTGACATGGTTTAGTGCGAGGTGTCCCTGCCTATGGCAGGGGGGTTGAAACTAGGTGATCTTAAGGTCTTTTCCAACCCTTACTATTCTATGATTCTATGGAGATAACAGTTGTGAATCACTGTTATGAGACTTTGACTTTCTCTAGTGTTCTTTTCAGATCAATTCTTAAGCCTTTAAGAAAAAGCTTGTCCTAAATGTTGATGTGCAGGAGAGCAATGAATCACTGTAACTAAAAAGAATTAATGAAGAGACGATAACAAAAAAGAGTAGTGAAAATTATCCTGAGATTTTAAAAATAAATTTAGAGTCTGTGTAAGAATTGATTTCTGATTCAGGGCCTTTCTCCTTGAACTCATTAACTTGGGAGCAAATGAAATCTGGTACTTGGGAGTGATTTTATGAAATTGCAGTGGCTACAAGCAAAAAAACCACCACAAAGCTGTTTTTCCAAAAGATATGTCAAGCTCTCTGTATTGTAAGTCAGCTTGGGCTCAGTCATGAAAACACTATGGTGATTACTAAAGACTGCCATCAGAAAAAGAGGGGTACTTTCATTCATTAAATTCTTCTGAGATAATACAATCATACTATCAGAGCACAGAATGAATCTTTTCTTTGCTATAGTTTTTGAGATAAAGCAACTATTTTTTTGTTACTACTCTAATTGTCCTACATATCACATTTTATAACTTAGTGGCTTCTCTGTGCAACAAGGACATTACTGTACCTTGGCTATGCTTAGAAGATAAGCATGGTCTTTTTTTGGTTTTTTTTAGAGTATAACAAATTTTAGTCCTTTCTGTATATAACTTTAGTTCTTTCTGTATAATTTCTGACTAGTACAATATCTTATGATAAAGTCTGTTGGTAAACAGGACTTATCTATATTGCCATACAGACCTAAATAGAAATACATCAAGGAAATGAGGGCTAGTGTTGGTGAACCTGGAGGATGGTGATGGTAAAAGAAAAATCATAGGAGCAAAACTGGCAATGGCTTGCCCCAAATGTTTAGCATTTCCTTGCTATAAGAGCAGTGACAGTGTGCGAGCAACTTTCCAGTAGGAAATATAGTACTGGGAAGCACAGATCACTTTAACGAATTTTGACGCTTGAATAGAGAGGTCAACTAGTTTCCCAAAGTGATTTTATAAATCAGTCTTGCTGGAGCAGATTTACAAGACCCAAGAGTCCTAAATTACTAAAAACTCATTTTCCAAACCAGCTATCTAGCTAATTACTCTCTTTTTATTAGAGGGTTTTTTTATTATAGCAATAGTAATATGGGGAACAAACAACCCCACAGAGAGGTAAATACTGTTTAAATGTTTGGGAGACATAAAATGAGACCAAGCAACAAAGTTATTTTGTAATCTCAATTTTGCAGCTTACTTTATCTAAATTCTGATAATAATGTTCTCAGCGACCCCAGAGTGGCACCACTATTACTTTGATAACTATGGATAGCAGTTCTAACAAAAAGGCTGAGACATGCATGCTTAATGAGGCTGAACTTTTTCCATCTCTGGAGGTAGTTCCCTTCAGGTCAGGACTGAGACACATTGGTGGGCTAGTCTAAGGGAGCTTGAATTATCACTCCTAATATAATATTCATTCTCTGGATTTATTAGTACAGAAATTATTTCTTCCCAGGGCTGTCAATCTGACAAGTCTCATTTAGTACCAAACATTTTTACTGCTCTGTTACAGCAAAGAAATAATACTTTATTTCATTTACCCTCTGGTAATTGAAGACAGAGCAAGGTAAATACTAAGGATGAGAATGTCCTTTCCAAAAGGTTCTGCATTTCTAATTTCTTTTTCTGTTTGTTTTTCAAATGACCTTTTTACACTTATATGAAAGGTATATGATATAGTGAGTCCCATGGTTTTAGCTATTAGCACAGGTGGAAATTTTGGCACTCAAGACTGAAAGTCATTGGAAGGGACTTCACAGTTTAATTGTTGTATGCAGCTTTGGAACAAATTTTAATGCAATTACTAGATCTTTAATTACATCTCATGTATAAATTCTCCATAATTTTATCAACCTATAGAACTGCTTAAGAAGTGGTGAGGATCCACATCCTTAAAAGCCTAAGAAAAATTAGGAGTCCTTAGGTTTGGTAGCTACAATTAGAAAAGTAGGAGTAAAAATAGTTCACTGATCTCTGAGGCTTCTGCAGTGGTATTAAATGAGTTGACTGAGGTTGGCCTAAAAATTCCCATTTAACTACTTCTCAGTGTACTGAGAACACTGGAAGAGGGAAAACACTTCAGTGAAAACATGTGGTGTGACCTGGCAGTCAATTTTCCATTGAAAATCAGGAGCAAGTATCCTCAGTGTAAACACCAAGTGTCACAGGTATCTGGTGTCATCTTACTGCTTCATGACTTCTGGTATCCTTTCATAGCTGTGAAGAGAATTTGATGGTTGAAAACAAGACAAAAGAGGAATGAACCATGTTACTTGCGGTAACCAGGCTGAATTATAAGGGGAAATGTCCTTCCTGATCTAAATATGAGTAGGTAACCTGGCAAAATCTGGAGTATTTGGTAATCTGGCTTTTATTTTTCCCTCTCCTGCTGATAATCCTTTCTCCTGATAAATCTTTTCTCATTCCATCACAAAGCAGTACATACAAGTGTATTAGAAAGGACACAGATTCAACTTGTCTGCTATTATTCTGTGTAGAATCTCTTAGGTTATATTTTGCTTTCTGATGAAACTACATTATGCGTAAGAGTCCAGTGACAGTGGGTAAGATCATTCAGCGCTAGTATGTGCCATACTTATTCGTATACAAGAGTATTTTAATGCATAAACAATACCATTCATACAAATCACATCTGCTAAGAAGTATGGTGCTACTCATTGCATTTAGGTTTCAGCATAGGATAGAATGGAATAAATGATTTGTAAGTCAGATTGCCTTGGGAAGTCTCTGGCTATCCTTCTCCCCCTTCCCTCCCTCCTTTCTCCTTTGTTTTCCTCATTTCTCGACAGGGCATTTAGATATTTCCATGTTTTTCAGTGTTTCCTGACTCTTCTTGTATCCACCCATCTGTGCTGACATAAAACAAATTAAGCTTTCTGCTTTTGAGCCAATACTGAGTCATTTTTGTGCATACTGTATGACATTTTCCCTGCATGTCTAGGAGACAGCTCCCCATATGTGACAGGAGATGATCACATATTAAAAAATCTCACCTGCCCTGCTGACAAGCTTTTCATGCCATAGTTGTTGCTGGTGAGCTTACTACTCTCTCTTTTTAGGCCACTTTTATCTTTGATTTCTGTTGCTAAAAAGTGGCTGTAGCAACTAAGCTGTTTCTGTATTTGTGCTTTAAAAATGAATCAGAACTGTTAGAAGTCTTTGGTGCTTAAATTCCATTAAATCACAATAGCGAGGGTTATAGGATCTGTAACTGTATAGCCATTCAGCTCCTGCTGTGTTTCTGCTCAACATCTGAGCCACAAGAGAAGTCTTCCCATAATTTATACTGCTATTGTTATCATTATCAGTATAAAACTTGATTATTTTAATGCTCAGATAATGATTTTAATGATTGGTTTTCATTACATTGCCATTTGATATACGGTTTGTCATAATGGATTTAATGTTTTTTAATCAAATAAAGGCTACTCTCTCATCTGCTGATTTTGGTGCAATTGAGTAGTACGTTTGCCTTTAGATGTTTTACTGAAAAATTGTGGCAGGTAGTCAAGTATGCCATTTAGGAACGTTAAATAATTCACTCCTCTGAAATTCTATCTAACAGCAGTCATTTTGAAACACATTAGAATGGACTGCATCAATAAATAAATAGAACATCAGCCACATTTGTTATTATGCCAAAGTATAAAGTTATATTTAAAAATATTCAGGTATATCTGCTTTCTGAATTTCATGCATCAGAGAGATCTTTGTGCTTTTCCATATTCTATGCTTCATTTTAATTTACTAAATTTCTTAAAACCAAAGTGCTTTTCCTATGCTTTGTCACTGTAGACCCTTCCTTAACTGGTAGAGCTATTTAGTTGCCATTTCTAAATAGCTTATGCTTTTTCTTAAAATCATGAGTGAAAACAAAATCAAACAATTGTAGAGCCCTAGTGAAAAGAACCAAAAGCAACTTTGGAAGGTCATCTGGTCCAGTCTTCTTTCAGCAGGAAAAGGTTTTCAAAAGTTTTCATTCATGCTTGTTCCAGGTATGAAATGTACCCTGAATCTTTACTGAAGCAAAATTGGAGTTTTCATCAGTCTGTACTCCTCCTCATACACGTATCTGCACACACACACTATGTGCACCAGAGTTTCAGAGATTATAAGAGAGCTGTACGTATTCTGAACAGGACCACAGTCTGGATGTCTGGAGTCTAAGCCCCCAGGGTATGCGGTGGCATGTGTGTGCCTTTGGTCAACACGCTCCTTGGAAAGGGAATCACAGTTAGGGATACAGCAGTCCTTGACCCACCCATCATTCATTTTCTCTCTTCTTTGCCTACCAAGGCAATAACAGTTGTAAGAAATAGTCAATGGGAACTGGCTAGCTTGAGATGGTATGACATTTATTTTTTTGCACTGGAAGATGATCTGATCTGCTTTGAGGTAGGGTGGCAGCTCTCCTGCATAAGAAGAAAACATGGATAAGGAGTATGTCACTACTCTTCCTATACTGAACTTGTATTGACAGAAATTTAAGTATCAGAGGAAGAGAAAATTAAATTATCAGTTCTCTACAGCTAAAAACTTGCCTTCTGCATTGTGTTTCACTAGGGGATGTCCAAATCTAGGGTATTACTTTGCATGTATTTGCAGTATGAAGCTGTACAACCCCAAAGTGAGCAAAAGCCTCTACTAAAAGTGCAGTGAGAATTTGTTAGGTAAAAGGCAGATAACAGAAGCACAATTTGGTCAAAATTTCCAGCTTCTCTACTCTTTCAAAATGAAATGTTATACTGACCCTTGTGATGATTAAGTGCCTTTACGTCTCTTCTCAAAAATGGTGCCCCATAAAAATACAACATTCTTTTAAAGCCAAGAATAATCTTTTGGCACCTATGACACAAAAGCTTGTGCAATACCTAAGAACTGACATGTACTGAAAGTCCTTAATTTCTCAAATGAGCTGATAGGTTTCCGGAATCTGTTGTTGGATATTTTTGTAGAAAATTGAGTAACAATTTTGCAAGTTTGTAGTAGTCACTTTGAAGTAAAGCAATATTCTGCACATCCCAAGTTGATAAGAACAAACTGGGTTGTCAGAGCTTTTATTAGTCTTTCGCCTTGACGACACGTCTCACTGACTGTTAGGCAACCTCCAAAATAATTTTGTGCATGATCTGAGACATGATAAACTATCTCTCAATGTTATTGCTGTTCTCTCTCCACTAAGAAGGGCGATATTAAATCAGAGGGAATCTGAAAGACGAGCTACTCTTTAGCAGTACTAACACTTGGTGTGTCAAATAGGGCAAACCATGTGATATGAATAAGAGCATTACAGCAAAAGGGAGTTCATAGCATATGAAAGGAAGAGAAGATTTGTTGATCACTCAGTGAAATCTTGTGGAGCTACTGGTGCTTTGCTTCTGTGGAGGCACTAAACATGGTCCAAACACTGTAGAAAAGTCAATTATTCATTCAATGAGGTTTTGGGTCTGGGATTTTTGTTTTATCAAAATGTAGAGAACGTTCAGGGTCTTTACCATAGAAAGCCTGATTTATATGGGCTGTAAGTAGATACATATTGTAATGTAAAGAGTATTCCTCTTTGCTGTTGTAGATCAAGTGCTTCTTTCAGATGCTTATTGATTTCCTTCTTCAGTGTGTGTGTAAGGAAATTGAGTTATATCCTGTCTTTTGTTTTTTAAAAAGTAGTAGCATTTCTCCCTGAGGCTTCATAATTTTACTCTGCAGTTGTAAAAACTGGTACTAAGGCATTGCCTTCCAGATTTTCAGAAAGTAGATTTGCAAATTGTATGTAATTTACCACAATGTACAGGACATTTTGAAACTGGCCATGCTTTACTCCTGCACTGAGGTCCATGTATGCTTCTGCCGTGGCTGTGATATCTTCGCTGTGTTGGTAAATGCCATTGGAAAGATGTGGCGTATACCAATAAATGTTGCTCTGCTAACATGGTTTATACCAGCTTTCCCAGTGGTATACATTAAACCAACAAACTGTCTCACTGTTAAGCTAATCTTTGTACGTATAAGCATGTTTTCCAGAATATTCATGAATGAACTTCTCACGTTTGCCATAGCTGATTTTCCTATCATCAAAACTTCATATTGCAGAGAGTACAAATAATCTTCAAGAAACTGAGTCTCATTCTATCTGATGGATTGGAGCAGTCAATCTAGTGTTGCCACTTCTGAACTCATGCAAGGACCAGAAGCACACAGCTTGTGTTCACAGCTGTTTGTTTCAGTGAATCTGATCCAGCATTTCGGTAGCTGATAAGCTTATATGTGATGTGTCACAGGTTGCATTTTTCTCTTGGTTAAACAGCATTCAGTTGTGAGATTATAATACCAATACTTCTGGCAGGAAAGTGTAGGTTTTCTCTTAATTATTGTTGACAATAGAATATGTTGTACCATTAATTTTTGTAAAGATCTCCAAAAGACAGTTTTTGTTACAATAGATAGCATCATATAGTTGAACAAAACAACTGCAATAAGAAAGGACAAATGAAAGTTGAAAGGCATGAAGAACTTTTTTTTTCTTTTAATGGAAAAAGGTTTTTTAATCTAAAAGTATATTTACAAAATTGAAGTCCTAGGGATGCCATGTGTAAATGAGAACCCAATCTAACCTATCAAAATAGGATTGTTTCAGATTGACTGTTTCCCATTATTACATTATTTTTATCACATTAAGAAAATTATCAAAAATATTGTAGATGCAACAGTGATTGAGAATGATAATAAAATGCTAACAGAATGCTAACATGTTTCTTTTTATGGCCTGTTCATACTAAATTATCTTCTATGTTCCCTCATAGAAACAGCTAAGACAAATCTAATCTTACTTTTCTGATTCTTGTGGTTAAGCAATGAAAAAGAAATATCCTTAAATATTATAGAACTGTAACTAAATCTTTTAAATACAAACCCATTTCTTTTCCTAGTCTCTGTAACTGTAACATATAGAGAGTCCATGTGGAAAAGTACATGATTCCATAAATACTTGTGTCTCCTCTCTCGCAATCTGCCCTGATGGATTCAACAACAGTAAATGTCAAAACTTCTTTTAAGATTTCTCTCATTTTATATTATATTTGTTTGAGGATCAGTTTGTCCATTTACTAAGAAGAGATTTATACAAATTGTCTATGATAAAAACCTTTTATTTGAGTTGTGGAGGCAACTCACCGAAATACCAGCTTCTTCTCCTGTCAGAAGAAAATTTGGAAAAAAAAAAAATCTTTAAACTTAAAAACCTGTGTAGAATACAGTATTCATGTACTTTAGGTATTAGGCAGCCTGACCCTACAACTATGACCATACCAAGTTTCCAGCATATGCAACTTATGCTCATATATGCAATGCCCTGAATGCCTTCCAGAGCTTCCTCTTGCTGTGCGGTGGCTCATGGGCAGAGAGCAGAGCTGTTCTTCAGGGCGGAGTTAGGCACCCTGAAAAGACAGCCAGTAACACGGATGGGGTTCCAAACTGGATAAGTAATAGTCAGTGGGTACATCTTTCCTTTCTACTGTAGGTTTGGGTTATCCAGAATCATCACTTTAATGCACCTTTGCTATGCTTTCCTTCATATAGCTAGTCACAACTTCAGCAGTATTGTAACAGCGAATACACAGTTGATAGCTTACCGTAATAGGCAAACTTAAAAAGCCTGAAAAATTATATGTAGAAACATGTAACTCTATAATATATGAATCCTTTAAGGCAGTTCATAAAGACAAATCACAAGGAAGCAAATTGTTCTTAACATAGCATTTTGCAAGCATGTGCATAACCATTTGATTTGCAGTATATCTTTAAGTGATATAAGTGTGTCTTAATTAAACTCTCTTTCATGACCACATCTTTATTTTAGTTCTGTTCCTCCTTACTTATCAAATAAAACAATGTATGTTTAATGTACTGCAGTTCTACAGATGCACCCTTGTAACTCTCTTATATTCCTGTAGTTAAAATTCCATTACCAGTTCTAAAATAATCTTCTAGTTTATACAAATGTAGGATGGTGCAAAACAAAGACAAAAGCTGGAACACCTTCCACCCACTCTTCATTTTTTCCCCACATACTCAACTTAATTTCTTCATTCCCAATTCCCCTATCTCTTTCTCCCTGAATGGCACAGAGGGATAGGGTAATCCCAGAATGGTTGAGGTTGGAAGGAGACTTTGGAGATCATCCACCTAAATACACCACAAACCTGTGGAAGAAGGCAGCTTATCACTGAATCCATGTTTGGTACGTATGAGTCATGAAAAGAAAGTGATATGTAACATAAAGAGTCCTTATTTTGTGGTATTTTTCTTGGGGGAGAGAGAAGGGGTCAGGTGGTTTGGGGGGTTGTTTTTGTGGGGAGGGTTTTGGAGAGGGGGTTACTATTCTTCTGAGTCTTTTAACAGCTCTGTTCTGTTTGGTATTTTCTTTCTTTTTTTATAGTCCTGGCTGGACTTTAGTGAGCACCCAATACTTAAGGTGCTTGCTGACTTTAGTGAGCACCCAATACTTAAGGTTCTTGCAAGAGCTCTGCTTTGCTCTCTGCTGTATGGAGCCATCTGGAAAAAAATAACAACATTTTTACAGTACCCACCTAAGACTATGTCTTTTAAGGTGCATTATTAAAGGCATAGCTGCCAGTGCAGCAGAAAGGAGGAAAACAGAGCAGAAAGGAGGAGAGACAGAGAAATAGCATGTAATTGAATGATGAATAGATAGTACAGCTATAATTGAGTTTAAAATAGCTGTGTTTTGCAAATACATTGGAGAAAATTCAGGAATAATACTGGGAGGCAAAAAGCTCTTGGCTTTGGCACTAAATAATTTCTGCTGTAGTGGCATCATGATGCTCAGCAAGCAGCTGTTGATTGTTCTCAAGCCCTCTGGTTGTCAGGGACAAAACTTGTATGGTGCTGATCCTCCAGTCTCAAGTCAGAAAGAGATTTCATATCAATTTCTATCTACTGGAATACAACATATCATCCTTATGCAGTACCTTTCACCATGAAAAAAAGAGAATAGTGAAATGAAAAGGCAAGCAGAAATCTGATTCTCCCACTCTCCCTCATATAATAAAATTAATGTCTTTCTTTGTCACTGGGACTGTGTAGACTACATTAGAGAAGAACATGATTAAGATTAATGTTTCAATGTTTTAGTAGTAATAATTATTTTTTTTTTCACTAACTAATGTGATCTGAATAGGTTCATTATGTATAGTTTCAGAATCCCCTCTTCATGGTATATTTTCACAATTTATTTTGTACTCATCTGCTAAAGTGACATAAAGCAGTATCGTTTATGCTCTACCTCCTCAAAATCTGCCTGTCATCAATAGAAGTTTCATGTAAACTATTTGTACAATTTTTCTTAACATTGAAAGCACACTTCTTTTGTCATGTTCCAAATACAATTTTTTTCTATGCTAACTAGTAGTAAGCTTTACTTTTTTCTTATCTTAAGAGCTTTAAAGGACTTCTCACTTATAGATGGATTTTCAAAGTCACTTGTGTAATATTTCGCCATATGCATGCATCCATATGAATGAGAAGAGATTAGTTATATTAAGTCACTCATTTTAGATACCATCAACTGTTTGAGAAATTTTCTTGAATAACTGTCTGTGATAAAACTTCAAATGAATATTTATCATAACTATTTATTTAAAAGTTGTACTTTATGCTGAATTTTACTATTCTTCCAAATGTAATAAACAGCAAATCCCGCAGTAACTTGAGGAACTTCTAACATTAGTAGTGAGATACATGCTCTGAGTCTGTTCTCACATATGATAATGTCACGCAACTCAAAAATATTTTGATTTGTTAAACTTTTAACAAATACAAGTGGCTATAGTTTTCCTGGCACACACTCCATTTGCCTTCTATAGCAAGACTTGGGAGAAGGGAATAAGCAGTTTAAATGATTGCGTAATGTCAGGATTTCATTCGCCTTTGCCACCAGCCAATAACTTTCTGGGATTTATTCTCAAAGGAGCATTCTTTTTCCATTTTTGCTTTGGATGTAGTAAATTAAAACTGGAAATTTGGAATGGAATAAGAAAACTGTGCTAGGTTACCACATGTTGTATGATTGAAAAGAAAATTTCCATCAAATATGATGGGGTTGCTGGTATATGTTATTAGAGCAGAAAACAACGACTGATGATCTCTCTAGGTTGACCTTCAAATGGGGAAAGCAATCAGGCAAGACTACTGGAAGAATCAAGAAAATTCTTCTTCTCAGGAGGTCTTTACATAGAACAGAAAGAGAGAAAAAGACAAATTATTCTTGAGGAACAATAATGGAATAGAAGTGGAGGCATTTTTTCTCCTCAAACGCATTTTAAATTTTAAAAGGCTAAACTAAGAAATGGAAAGAAGACCCATTGTCTGTGACTAGTATATTTTCCTATATTCAATTAAGTATTTAAATATGCTTTTTTTTGGTAATATGGAATTGAAATTTTCAGTATGCATTTTATACTTTTGTCACATCATGTTTTTAATTAAGCATGGGATTCACCATCAAAATCACATGCCAATCTGCCTTTCTTATGAGAAGTAACAAAGATGGATCTAGCTCTAGTTTAATATCATGTGCTATCTTTACAAAATGCAAAGGTGATTAGACTTGAATGCTTCTTTTAAAATATATAGAATAAGAAAATCTATAAAGCAGTGGCTTTTATTCTAGGGAAAACAGATTGAGCAGATGTCACAGTAGACTGAAAGTAATACTCATGCCCTATAAAACTACATGCAGAAATAATTCAGATTCATATCTCCAAAGCCCCAGTAAATTGCATACAAAAATAATTGTCTCTCTCACATCATAGGAATACATATTTACTGAATTCTTTTAATAGTTGGCAATAATCTTATTTTAGTTCATATGATAACTCTGCTTGTTGATCTTGGCATGTGATGTAGTTCTGCCAGGTGGATGATGATAATGAAAGGTTCTTCCTTGCTTTTGCTATATTTTTTTAATATTATATTCACAGCATAGTATTATTGCATTTGACTCTGAACGGTAACGTGAAAATATCATTTTTGTGACTGAATTTGTGATTTATATTTCCATACTTGTTCATCTGAATTCTGGTTTTTCTTGTCATGGAGTTTGGTTGACTGTTGCAAACACTCTTCTTTTTTTACAGCAAAGAGTCAGAGGCATAAAATAGAAAAGTCACACTCTAGGACACAGCTGAGATGAGACAGACAGAAATAAAACTCACTTTTGGAACATAACAAAGCGAACAGTAAAGTATTTGTTCTGTGCAGCATATTGTCTTTTCTTCCTCTGACGTTTCTTTCTCTTCTCTTATTTTTTGTCATTTTTACATAGAAGGAAATGAGAAATAAAAGAATCCCCTGAGAACAAGTTTGAATCTTCTAGCAAAACAACAAGCAGATGTATTTAATTTGGAATTTTAAATTCCAAAAGAATTTTAAAAGAAAGGAATTACATAATTTTCAGTTGCGACTTGAGTTGTAAGCAGAACTAGAGGACTTTCTTGAATGATAGCTGTAAGATTTGCTATTTTCTTCATTTGTTTTTGAGCCTGCTCTAGTCTCAAGTCTCTTACACAGCTGAGGCATTAGACTGAATATACTCTAGACTGCTTACACATAAAAGACTGGATACATGCTGTCTTGACTTTTTTTTCTTTTTAGTTGATATTCATGTCTCACAATACATTTCCCTTCTTCTGAGTATAGTTGAATCTTTTACAACATGTACATTCTCTGGGTCTGCTGCTGAAAAGCCAAGCCTTTTTGGTTTTGAAATGCTTGAGTCAACATGGATATATCACAGGAAGTTTAAGAGCTGCTTCCACTGTGATTTCTGAAATGCATTATTCCCTGTCTTAATTGTCAGACAGCAAATGGAGAATAAACAGCAGTACCATCTACCATGCTGCAAGCACCATCAAATGTGGGTGACTAAAGAGCTTGAGAAGTCATTCATTTGCTTATCTCAACTTCACTCCCCAGTAATAACTGCCAGCCTCTTTCTGCTGAACAAGGTTGCTAGATCAACTGTACAACTACAAGAATTGGTCTGAAGAGCAGTCTTTTCTCATTTTGTCCCTTTTTTTTTTTTTTTACAAATTTTTGGTTACTGTATTTAGCCTGGAATTTGGCATGGCAAAACCAGTGAGAAAGGGCATCTTCCTTCCTATCTGTCCTCATTAAACTTCTGTTAGCTTTCTATTATTTAAGATAGACCCAATCCTCTTAAATTAATGGCAAATTACCATAATTACTACTGACTTCCATGGAATTTCACATATGTGAAGTACTGGGAGAAGCTTCATTAGTGCTTTAGGAAACTGGTAGGAAGAATTCACTGATCATGGAATTCTGTCAAGTAAAGAAAACTTTTTAAGAGTATATTGAACTTCCTGGTAACAGCCTATGTCTTAAGTACAGAAGAAAATCAAGATCACATTTAAGATGAGGCTGAAATGAATAACTCTATGTCAAATGTGCATTTGTACTTGGACCTCTTAAATAATAGTGTTATATTTTCTTAGCAACGTAAGACTATACAAGTCATGATTTTAATGTGGATAGCAGGGATTATTTGGGGCAAATCTTGATTAATGCTGATGATCAAACAGGAGACATTTTTAGAAGGAATGTTTTTGGCTGCTGTATTATAGATATTACCATTAAATTCATGTCAGAAGCCTGACAACTAGAGAAATTATCGTGGAAGAGTGGAAATAAGAAGCAAAATAAACGTTGATCTCAGATTTGGTTCGAGGCTTGAGAATCAAGGGAAGGTTTCTGTTGACATAAGAAATGAGAACATAGTCATTCATATGGTTTATGATGTACAGTAGAATTTTAAGGTTAACTGATAACCTTGACATGATGTTAGAGGTTTTAAATTCAAAATCTGTTAAGGAGTTTAAGGCTTATGCTTTATTAGGAGTGAGAAGAGGGTACAAATAGTGGGACTATGCATGTCTTGTCCACCGAACTTGTTTTTCTGCATAGCATTTGCAGAAATCTGACACCATGCATTAGGGTTAAATAAAATATGGCAATTATTTTCAATAACAGTCAATATAAAGTTGACAGAAAGGAATTAAAATGTCTGACAAAGCACATCAGTGATGCACTATTATGCAACAAAATTTTGAAATTCGTTGTTAAGTTTTTAAAGTTACCATTGTGAGTTTTTTGGGGTTGGTTTGGTTTTGATTTTGTTTTTGTCTTTTTTTGTTTGTTTGTTTGTTTTGTTCTTTGGCTTTTTGTTTTGTTTTGTTTTGTTTTTGGTTTTTTTTGTTGTTGTTGTTTTAAGAGCAATGCATTGATTTTTTTTCCATTAGTTGTCATTAACCTGATGTATAGAAATTAATATGTACAAAGTGAACTCTCCACATTATGCACTTCTCACAGTGGTCAACTCAGTGACTTAAAAACTTCCAAAAAATTATTTTAGGGGGCACAGGACAAATAATTTTCAATGTCCATAATTCTTTCCTTTCTATTTTTATTTCTTTCTTTTTCATAGAATTAGCACTCTTTGTTGTTAGAATGCCAAGCAGTTGTGCTGAAAATTACATTTCATAAGAAAAGAGGATAAAATGTCTGAAGTTCTGCCTTCATATAGATGTCAAATCTGAAAATCTGGTGGAAAGGATTGTGCAATTCTTATTTTAAAAACAAGTAAATGGCAAAAATATATTTCAATTGTCATCTTTACTTCTGTGTAACCAAACGTAGCCAGTATTTCAATTATAAATCCTTTGTAAAAACAGTAACTTTTTTTCTTTTTCATTAAAATAAAAAAACATACATAGCATATGTTGTGACACTTTCATTTTTCGATAATCATAGAATCAGAGAATCATAGAATAGTTAGGGTTGGAAAGGACTTTAAGATCATCTAGTTTGAGCCCCTCTGCCAGGGGCAGGAACACCTCGCACTAAACCATGCTGTCCAAGGCTCTGTCCAACCTGGCCTTGAACACCGCCACGGATGGAGCATTCACAACTTCCTTGGGCAACCCATTCCAGTGCCTCACCACTTGCACTGTAAAGAACTTCTTCCTTATATCTAATCTAAACTTCCCCTGTTTATCTGTCCTTCCTCTGCTCCATCCATGATCAAAAACATTTAGGCTTCTGAAACACTCCAAAAAATCCTAAGGTGGCTTCATGTGAACCTGCTTGCTAGTTTAGATTGTTGTCTGCTCATGTGTTTTCAAACTATTGTAATAATAGAGCCCTATATATATTTGAGGCTTTATAAATACAGCTTCTATGCTTTGTACTGTGCGAACAAGCCAATTACTCTGCCAATTACTCTTCAAGCAAAGTACTTAAAATCATACACAATTAATCTCTTTTATTAACTGTTCAGAAAAATCTATAGCAGTTATTTTGAAGTTCTTCATAAGTGCTTCTGCCTTCTCATCAGTGGATCAGAACTTCAGGTGGCATGTTATGTATGTAGACATGATGACAACAGTAATCAGTTTAAAAATTTGAGTTCACATTATCTATACATTTGCCAGTCTTCCTGTCTTCTGTCCTGAGACAAATCATACAAGAACTATAAAAAGCTTTGTCATTCATGTTTTAATGGACTGTAAGGCACCAAAATAACAACATTAAACACACCATGCTTCCATTTCTGGAATTAGAGCCTTTCACTGGCAGAGGAAGCTGCCTATAAACTGTGAAATTCTCTTAATTGTGGATTTGAGATTGTGATTGGTTGATGAAGAAACATTTACAGCAGTACATGGTTACATTTTCCATCACTTTCACAGCAAGAGAATGGAAATCTGAATTCCAAACTTCTTTCCAAAACAGATATAGACTGCAGCAAATGTTGTTTGCTTCTTTCTCACACAGTTGAGTGTGCCACACTCAACTGTGTGAGAAATTCAGTATTTTTTCTGTCCTTTAGCCCTAAGGATAAGCCACAGAAACATACTCACATGGGTTATTGCTGAATGAGGTGTAAGACCAATACATTCTGCAGTGAAAGCTTATGTGATTTTGAAGTTATAGCTCCCATTGTTCATCTGTGTTGTTTTGCTTGGTAGCAGGCATTTGGATATTCCTTAGCAGTACAAAAGCTCAACAGTGAGTATCTTCACCATCTACCTCATGTGCTCATTTTAGAAGCTGTTTAGACAATTAAGTACTGCAGTAACATGTCCAAGTGTAACCGTCCTATTGTGCTCTCATTTCTCATCACACACTTGCAGAACTATGTTTGCTTTATGCTTGAATGGAGAAATTTTTGTGAGGTAGTCTTTGTCTTTCCCTGTAACATTACTGTCGTGTTAATCATTGGGCTGGTGGCAGTCCCCCTAGCACACACACAATATGTCTCCAGTGAACTGACTTACACTACTGAATTCTGGAATGAAGCATATCTTGTTCGAGTACAGCTGAATCTCTTATTATTATACCATTAGCTTTGCAAATAGCCCATCTAATCTGAGTTACTCTCCTTGCAGCTGCAGCACTGAACACAGCTGTAAGTACCCGTTCTGGAGCACAAATCTGGAGAGCAACGCACACCTTGACTTGTGACATGCCTGCTTTCAACAGTATCATCCTTACCTAACTATTTCCAACACTGTTTTCCAGCTGAGAAATGGAAAATTGTCTCAGAAGGATGGTATGTTAGCTTTATCTATATATCAACCTACCTTCTTCAATCGGGAAGAGTATTGGGCAGACTGAGAAACTGTAACCAGATGTAACTCAGTCTGGGGGCAACTAATACAGAGAAGTTAAGGACAAACACAGGACTTTGACCTGGTTTCCTCAAAATCTGCATTGTCATACTAAATAATGTTTAAAGTTTTTGTCAGATTTTAATCAGATTGTACGAAAACATTCTGATATCTCTCTTAAAGAGCATTTGGGACAAAGAAAAGATACGTTTATTTTTAAGTCCTCTTGCAAATCAATCCAGTTGTAATTCTTTTCAATTCGCATCCTGTGTTCTCTTAGAGTTTATCACACAACATGTGCCCATAAGCCCATCACTCTAAGCTCCTTGCAATGCGAATCACTTTAAACCTTTGGCCTTATCACACTTTACCTCTCTTACCCATCCCATTCTCAATTCACCGTCATTCAAGCTCTTCTCTCTGATAACATTTGACACATTAAAGCTCAGCTGGCCACCACAGCATTCACCCCTTTCTTCTGCCATACTTGTCCGAGATGTTTCTGTATGTGTGTTGGATTGGACTTCCTCTATCTCCATGAAGGAAAACATAATCATCTCCCAGGTAGTCTTGTACTTTGTACCTGCAGTGCCTTCCAGCATCTTCTGTGCATTGTCCTTCTTTCAAGAAAGCAATTTTCTAGTGAATTAAGAGACTTCCTTTTGGAGTCTGGCTGCTAGTCCAGCTTTGGATGAGGATTTACTGCAATTTACTTTATATAGTCTCAACAAGAGTCAGATTTGGGAAGAACATCAAAACCATATATCATTAAAATTATTAGATAGATGTGTAAACTCAAACATGAATTCAGAGTGAGACTCAAGCTGGCAAACAAGGGATCCACTCCAGCCAGGTACCAGGCAGCAGCATGTTTATCAAGTAGAGTTCTGTTCTTTGACTCTTTCCTCATGCCCCTCACTCTCTCTCTTCCATTCAGCTGCTTGAAGAAGATCATGAACTGATTCTGTACCTACCCAGCATTTAATTCTGTAGGAAACACACTGTATACTCTTTCTATCTTATTTGCTAACTAAAGAGATGTACATGTAAACTTGGGGTTTTTTTTTTTTTTTTCTTTCCTCTTTTAATCAGGAAAAAGTATTAGGAAATGCATTAGGAAATTTCTTGAATTAAACTTTCTTTTTTAACATCAGTCTGCTTATACATAACTTGTTCCCTCCTCCCTCACCAAAAGGCTGCTTTGTTAAGTATGCACACTGCTGTTGTCTAGTGGTCCAAGTAATAATAGGGTGATGATAGCAGAAATAAATCTCCCTGTGCTTCATTTTATTATGATATTATTAAATCCAGAACTTTTCAGTGAGATAATCACATAGGGTGTAACAGAAAGACATAAGGAAAAAGAGATAAGTTGTGATCTCAAACTGTTTAACATATAAAATCTCAATGCTTCTTTGTCCCAAAGTTGATTTCAGAAACCGATTTCATGACATGAGATAAAGAATTGGGTACAAAAGATTTCTGGCCTCAGGTCAGACTAGCCATGGGATGTAACATGAATTTCTATTCTTCCTAGCCATGTCTTGGAGATATCGCACAAACTGCCTAGACTAAGAAAACAAGATACACTGCTGTTGCGGGAAACAAGTTAGGATCATATCATGTACATTAACTGGTGAATATTGAGTAGATAAAGTGGCAGATGGAGAGGGAAGGCTCTTATCTGCAACGGTACAGAATAGCTGTGGGGCATTTATGATCTTTAAAGTATAGCCAATATTTTCCTTTGCAAATTTCTTCAGAGTCCTCAAGAGGTAATGGCTTGCTCCACTGGAACCTCTGCTGCCAACCTGCCTTCAGCAAGTACACAGAATGCTATGGCAAAGCACAGCTAATTGTCACAAAGTGAATACCTGCAGCTTGTTTGTTTTCATGTCTTACGTTAGAATTTCTAGTAGCTATTATTCAGCAGATCTTGGACATGGAGATATATTAATACCTTGTTAGAGACAGGAAGTATTATCAAGCATGTATTTCCAGGTTATAAGGAAGAAGGGGAATTAGGCATTTTTCTGTCACTGCAAATATCAGCAGAAATAAAAGGGTTATCTGTGCTAGCTTGTGGGTTGGAGTATATAAATGTTTTGCTGGCTTATTACATTATAACCTTCCAGCCGCTTGCACAACCATTTCCCTGGCAAGTGTAGAGCAAAAAGAGAAGTGGATTTTTCATGTGTACTTCATTCCATAATCTGGAAGTTTACTTTGAGTTGTCACAAAGGCATTGCTTTCTCTAATGGAAGTTTACAGACTTTGTACTAAGCTGTTAGTAAAATAGATACTAGTAAATTTTAACTTAAAAGCTAAGAGTGAATGTTAGAAGCAATAAAATCCATCAGAAAGCCAGGATATGCAGGTATCAGCATCACCATGAGAAGAAAAAGATTTTCTGAGTACAGAGGTTTATACAGTAATAAGCCTGGGGATTCCTGAGCAGGAAAGCTGAAGCTGCTTCTGTTTAGTGTTTGTTAGTATTCAGGGAATCGCTTCTCCGTGTTTCCTTTACTTCACTCTCCTTTATTCCCCCAAACTCCTTCTTTCAAAGAAATAGTCCAAAGAGACTACCTTCTGATGTCTTCTTGTGTATAATATAAACTCTTCCAGCAAGGTATGAAATGGTGGCTAACTTCTCGGTACAAGGAGCAACAGTACTAAACTGACAGTTTCTTACAGAAATTACTTTACGAGTAATTAGCCAGGCAGAAAAATTCAGGAAATTGGCTTGCAAATAATAAAAGAATGTTTGTTTCTTTCAAAACCAGATGATGGTGCTTTCGTGTCATTCAGCCTATCCATTTAATTTAGGCTTTTCTTGTTTCTGTTTTTTCACTTTTTCTCAGGTGATCAAGGACTGGAAGGTATTACGAGTGCTACGGAGCTTCTTAGTCTGCTAGCTATAATAATTCCCCTTATACTGAGATTTAATAGAAAGGATGATTGTAGAAGGAAGGTGCTAGCAAATGAACACTATTTATTGTTTGTTGATGATACTAAACTGAGTGGTACAATTGATTGATACACTAGAGGGAAGAGATGCCATCCAAACAGACCTTGACAGGCTCGAAAAGTGGGCCCAGGTGAATCTCATAATGTTCAAGAAGGCCACTTTAAAGGACCTGAAACTCAGGGAAATCCACAGTATTAATATAGACTAGATAATGAATGGATTGAGAGTCATCCTGCAGGGAAGGATTTGAGGATATTAGTAAATGAAAAATTATACTTCAGCTGGCAATGTGCACTCGAAGTTCAGAGAGCCAACTGTATCCTAGGATCCATAAAAAGAAGCATGACCATCAGATCAAAGGACTTGATTCTCCCCACCTACTCTGCCCTTGTGAGACCACACCTGGTGTACTGCATCCAAGTCTGGGATGCCCAGCACAAGAAAGACATGAACTTCTTAGAGTGGGTCCAGAGGACAGTCACAAAAATGATCAGAGAATGGAACACCTCTTCTATGAAGAAAAGCTGAGCATTGAGGTTGTTCAGCCTGAAAAAGGGTCTGGGGAGAGCTAATTGTGGCCTTTCAATACTTAAAGTGGGCTTAGAGATGGTGAGGGACATTTTACCAGGCCTTGTAGTGATAGGACAAGGGACAATGTTTTTAAACTAAAAGAAAGTAGATTGAGATAGATATAAGGAATAATTTTCTTACTGTGTGGGTGGTAGGACACTGGAAGAGGTTGCTCAAAGAAGAGTTCAGGGTCAGGTTGGATGGGGCTTTAAACAACCTGAAGTAGTGAAAATGTCCCTGCCCGTGACAGCAGAGTTGAAACTGGATGGGGAAAGACATTCTTGTCATTTGACCTTGGTGATGGGGAAGGTTATGGAGCCAATCATCTTGAATGACACCACATGACATGTACAGAACTACCAGGTGATCAGGCCCAGTCAGCATGCATTTACAAAAGGCAGGTCATGCTTGACTAACCCAATCTCCTTCTATGATAAGGTGACCCACGTAGTGCATAAGGGAAAGGCTGTGAATGTTGACTATCTAGACTTCAGTAAAGCCTTTGACATTGTTTCCCAAAACAACCTCCTGGAGAAACTGGCTCCTCTTGGCTTGGATGAGTGTACTTTTTACTGGGCAAAAAACTGGCTGGATGGCCAAGCCCAAAGAGTGGTGGTAAATGGAGTTAAATCCAGTTGGTGGCCAGTCACGAGTGGTGTTCCCCAGGGCTCAGTATTGGGGCCAGTTCTGTTTAATATCTTTGTCACATCTTGTATCTATTTAATAACCAAATCTGAGTGAGGGGATCGAGTGCATCCCCAGTAAATTTGCAGATGACACCAAATTGATGTGTTGATGTGCTTGATGGTAGGCAGGCTATACAGAGGGATCTGGATAAGCTGCATAAATGGGCGAAAGCCAATTGTATGAGGTTCAACAAGACCAAGTACTGGGTCCTGCACTTGGGTCACAATGACCTCATGCAACACTACAGGCTTGAGGAAGAGTGGCTGGAAAGCTGCTTGGTGGCAAAGGACCTGAGGGTGTTGGTCAACAGACAGCTATCCATGAGTCAGCTTGTGTCCAGGCAGCCAAGGCCAACAGCATCCTGGCCTGTATCAGAAATAGTGTGGCCATCAGGACTAGGGAAGTGATTGTCTCCCTGCACTTGGCACTGGTGAGGCTGTATCTCATACACTGTGTTCAGTTTTGGGCCTCTCATTACAAGAAAGACATTGAAGTGCTGGAGCACATCCAAAGAAGGGCAGTGAAGCTGGTGAAGTATTTAGAGAACAAGTCTTCTGAGGAGCAGCTGGGATTGTTTAGCCTGGAGCAAAAAAATCTGAGGTGAGACCTTGGCTTTCTACAACTACCTGAAAGGAGGTTGTAGTGATGAGAGGGTTCGTTGATATTAGGAAAAATTACTTCACCAAAAGGGTGGTCAAGCATTGGAACAGGCTGCCCAGGGTAGTGATGGAGTCACCATCACTGAGGTATTTGAAAGATGTGTAGATGTGGCACTTAGGGACATGTTTCAGTGGTGGACTTGGCAGTGCTAGCTGAACAGTTGGACTTTATGATCTTGAGAGTTGTTTCTAAACTAAATGTTTCTATAATCTTTAGAGGTCCCTTCCAACCTAAACCATTCTATGACTCTGTTTCAAGTCCTATGTGGGCAGAGAGACTTCAAGAATCTTGATAATTCTTCCTTGCTCTGTAGTACTTCACAACATGATGTTAAATATACTAATAATTTATGTTGTGCCTCCTAGACAAGAAGCCTTCAAACTTTTATTTCATCAATAAATAGCAAGTATACATCAGTATAGGATTTCAGTGTTCTTCAAGAGTAAGTATTCAAGCACACAAAGGTGTTAGAAAAAAATCATCCGTACTAATAATTTGTCTGTGCTGTGTTGAAGATGAGAAGATAGAAGCAAAACAGAATCTCTGCCCTGACTATCATATCAAATTCATATCCCAAACCTTGATTTTTTTTCTTTCCAATGATGCCTTTCACAGCAAAGGTACACTGCCTTTGTAAAGAAGAATTAACATTGTGTATTATATAAGGCATGTGTATAATATGTTCCTTAGTACATATTGTCATTTTATTTCATTTCAGTAGACGGGAAAAAGGATGGACTTTTTCTTACATATTGGGATCTGAATTAAGACACCTTGGGTTCAACTTCTAGCTGCATTTCAAGTTCAATTTTAAGTTAGCTAATACTTCCTTTTTGGACTTATGCTGATTTCCATTTGGTTAGCTAATTAGATACCACAGACAGCTCAATATGAATTTACATCAGCACAGGTATCTCTTTCCCACCCTGGGAAGGTCTCAACTAAAGCTCACTATATGAGCACTAAGAGAGGGGTGAGAGCCAGCAGGCTAATGTGGAGTGTGAATAGGCACTTTCTATTCAGATTGAAGAGGTGTTCCTGGATGTGATTCAGAAAACACTCAGAAGTTAACAGTCTTGAAAAAATGTCTCTTGCCTGATGAACTCCTCTTAAGAGCTATATTCTTTTGACATTATTTAGCAAGAAGCGTCTTTATTGAACTGTGTGTCAAATTGCTCTTTGACAGCAAATTGAGTACATTCCAGAATTTGCTTTCCTGCCAGCAAAATAAAGTAATATTAATTTCCTGCTGACGCTACTGTTATTTTTTTTTAATTTACATATGGCTGAATCATAAGCCCAATTTCGTGTTTCTCTGCTACTTCAAAATGATAGCACTCTCACTGACATGTACCCACCCTTCTAGCTAGCTTAGAATGTCACATTTGCCACTTGCTCAGTGTACATGTTTTCCAGTTACTTTTTTACATTATTCAGTTTATTCCCTCTTGTGCAGAAAGAGGAATAAACTCCCAGGGAGAGTTCAGCAGTATATGACAGCTGTGAATGTGTCCCCCTGCTGATGATAAAAAAATACAGTTCACCTGATAGTGTTAGAGATGTGTTTTGTTGACCTTTTGTCAACAGTTGTTGTATCAATGCTACCAAGCAGGTCCACATGAAGCCACCTTAAGATATTTTGGAGTGTTTCAGAAGCCTAAATGTTTTTGACCATGGATGGAGCAGAGGAAGGACAGATAAACAGGGGAAATTTAGATTAGATATAAGGAAGAAGTTCTTTACAGTGCAAGTGGTGAGGCACTGGAATGGGTTGCCCAAGGAAGCTGTGAATGCTCCGTCCGTGGCGGTGTTCAAGGCCAGGTTGGACAGAGCCTTGGACAACACGGTTTAGTGCAAGGTGTTCCTGCCCATGGCAGAGGGGTTGGAACTAGATGATCTTAAAGTCGTTCCCAACCCTAACTATTCTATGATTCTATGATATACCCAATGTCAGCAAGAGTAAGAAAGGTTAAATGAGACAGACCCAAATAAAAATACTGGACATATTCAGCATGATCTTTCAGTGAAAGACGAAAAAAATCTCCACGACTTAAGCTGATTTAGGTTGAAGTTGGAGAAAAATTCTTACGTGATCCCAAAGATACTGATCAGGTTTTCCTTTGGCAGAGCAGTGTGAGAAGTATGACTATAAGTCTTACGCCTCAGATTTTTTTCAGACATCAGAGCACTTGCATGTCGTTTGGTGGTCCGACATCTAGCTATGCCAAACACCTGGTGCTTCATAAGAAGGTGAGAACTCCTTTCTCTGATGCACTTGTATCCATTTGAAGAAGTCAGCATGACTATTTTAAATGTAAATGATGAGAAGAATACCTTTCCTGATTCTTATAAAAGTAGCTGAAGTCTTGGAGTGTAACATGCAAGTACTTTTACATACCAAGAAGTCCAGTTTTCTTTTCCTGGTCTGGAACGGGTGGGTAAACAATAAAATAACATACCTCTGTCTTTGTCATTAGTTGTTCCAGATCACACTTCGCTAAATGTCCATGAGTCAACATGGGAGCATTTGGTGCTTAACACCCCAGTAAGGGTTAATGACATTCCTTACGGCCACTAAGTGCTAGACTTAAGTACTGTTCTTATTTTATCGCCCACTGCACTTGCAAGAAAGAAGTTGCCTCCCTCCTGAGGCAAGGGACCTAGTGACGAAGGAAATGGAAAAGGATGAGATGCTGATTGATATCTTTGCCTCCATTTTTGTTGGAAAGGTGTACTTTCAGGCCACTGAGTCACCAAGCCTTGTGACAGAGGCTGTGGGAATGAAACACTCCCCAGAGCAGCTGGAGGAAGAGGTAGGGAGTACTTACGCAAACTGAACATACATCTATGGGAGTAAATGCAGTGCTGACACAGCTCACCAAGGTGGATGTGAGGTTGCTGCCACTTAAAAATTTATAGTAATGAGGGGATGTTTGTAATGGCTGGAAAAAAGCAAACATCACATCCTTCTCAAGACAGGCAAAGAGGGAGGCCAAGAAAATGATAAGACAGTAAAGTTTTATACTGGGTGCCTTTCAGTTCACACATTACCTGTTGCAGGACTAAATGACTTTCCAACTGGTAATACCCCTCCTACATAGAAGGTAGGTCTGTATGTGAGAATTAACGCACATGCACATGCACATGTTCTCTTTCACTTAAAAACAAACTCAAGTAAATTAAATCATGTGTGGTCTGCTGAGAATATACTTGTTCTGTAACTGCAAGGAGTCTTGTTTTCTGAGTTGCATTCCTACCATGCCTCTACTCTTCCTTTGGGAGCAGGGGAGATAGCAGGGTTGTTGTTGAGCAGCAGCTGTCGCCAGAAAGCTGTATTTGTAATGTTGTGGTAGTGGATTAAGTGCCACTGAAGTACATCACTTCTAAAGTCTTTCTGCCTGTTATCTGTTGAAATGATTTATACCCACAGTATTCAGCCCAATGTGTATGTTCATTTTCCCCTTTCCACCCATCCATATGGCCTGTGATGTCTGCTGAGTTTAAGGCTATCTATGTTTCTCATTGTTAGTATTCTGGGGAAGCCTGGCCCTAGAGCCACAGTGCTGAAATGAAAGTCTACCTGTGACTGACTTGCTCCTGACAAATACTACCCGCAGTCTCAGCACTAATGGAGGTGCCTGTTTAGAAAAACAAAGCTGTATTAATATCTCCTTAATCCTTGTCATCATTTCCCATAGGGAATCTCTTTTTTCTCCTCACAGACTTGTTATGGCCAACACCCAAAATACTAGTTGAAGAAAATACTTTTGAGAATATTTTTTTCTGACTGTGAGAAAAGTATGTCAATGACTGAGATTTTCACTTCCATTTCTATGGGCACATCTAAAGAATGAAACTAAAAGTCAATGCAAAACATTTTGATATTTTACTTGTTTTCAAAAATTCAGTTTCTTGAAAAGGATAAGAGAAGAATCCAGTAGCTATTTTGGTAATGCTGAATAAACACAGAATACCATTAACTTTTAGTGGGACTGAAGAAATCAGGCTCAGATAAGGGAGAACAACCCTGTCTGTTCTTTATGTTGGCTGGGCAGGAGCCAATTTAGATTCAAAAGCCTTTCACCGGAATTCGAATGACATCCACAAGAAAAAGAACTCTTCCCTTTTAGCAAGTCCATATAATCCACAGTACAGGCAAAATAGTGTTGGCTCCATCTGCATGCATGTCAGTAAGTCTTTCAAACTGTTTTTAGGTGTTTGGAAAGTTTGATTGTGGGAATGTAAAATAATTATTTTCCTATTTATTTGTTTGTGGTGCTTGTTTCTTGAAGTGGTACACTTTGGTTAAGGAATGATGTTCTGTGAGAATTTGTACAGCAACTATTGTGTTTGGATGTTAATTTGGTTTTGGTTTCTTACTACTCTAGCAGTGAAACTGATAGGTGAAGAAATAAGCAAATTTGTGGCTTTGGAGGTGGGGAAAGAGGAAACAAAACCCAAACCAGTACAAAATCATGTCTCTCTTCCCAACTCTGATGCTATAGTTCTTCCAGTCATCTTTTTCTCTATAAATAGGTGTAATTGGATCTCTTTACTGCTGCTCAGCACTTGTCTTTATAAAGCAATCATCACTTCCTAAAAGGACAGTCATTAAACCCACAAACACCCAGATTGCCATGCTTTGGGAAAAAGAAATCACACCACATAGTCGGGTGATGTTACATTGTTTTCTGGTCTTCTGAAACCTGGTAGATGTGGGTACAACCTCCTCTGATGCCTATTGCTAATGAAAAAATTTGGCTTGCAGCTTCCAGCACTGCCAATCTATTAATTTTTGTATTCACATAGACTCGTTTGAGTGCATAACTGGAGGGAAAAAAACCCATGTCATAACGAATGAGGTTAACCTTAAGTTAGGTCTTGGATTTTAATGTAAGGTCAAATCAAAACTGACCAGTTCACATAAATTGCAGAGTGAAGAAGAATACACACAAAAGAGAAGCAAAATTATGCTGGTATGGAAAGAAAATCAGCTGCTAGTAGCTGACAAAATAATATATGCTAGGGCAATAAATTAGTCCTTTGCAGAGTCTCTTCATATTTTATATTGAGTACTCATTTCCATTTGATTTGTTGAAGAAGGCCAGTTTGTAAGTAGCACCCTGTGAAATTGCCAAGAATATACTGCCAGCCAGTGAAAACTAATGTAATGCTACTGATGTTAACAGAAATAGATACACATTGTGACGATTACTTATTATCAGAAATTATTGCTTTGAGTTCCATCTCTGTTGTTTTAATGTATTTGCTGACATTTGTATCTTTTATTTTAAATGTATCACAATTATGCAAGATAGGAGTCTAACTGGTATTTCTTCCAACTTCTAACACTGGTAGTCTAGAAATAAAACTTGCAAATGAAATTCTATCACCTTAGTTCCTATTAAATTTGAAAATTACTCTGTGTCATCTCCCCAGGGGTGCTAAAGAATGCGGTAACATCAGTATGCACTTCTACTTTGTCTCACCTTTGCAGTGAAACAGTAAAGCCAGTACATAGAATTCAGGTCACCACTAGTCTCATGCAGGTGATAATAGATACCAGTGCTAAACAAGGTGCAAGCAGAGTTTCTAGTTCAGTCATTGTATGAAATTCTGTCTGTAAATGCCATATTAAAAATTAATTAATGTCGTTCATATTTCTGTTCATATCCATCCATAAATATTAAATTGTTTGCAGTCTGTAATTACACAAAAGAAGGGAAAACTGATAAATATAATTCTTCTTGGAATAAGCATATGTAGGTGTGAATGAGATTTAACTGCCATGTGCCTTACTAGACACAACACAGTATTTTTCCAGCTCTGATAAACCTAGGAAAAAACCTAGCTCCTTTTGCAACTAATGAAAGAGGAAATCACAGGAAATGTTTCCTTTGTGTAGTTATACTAGAGAACTCTGCATTTTAGAAAGATTATTCCAATCTGAGATTAATTTGAAACTCAATGTAATTCGAGATTTTTGGTGAGATCATGTAAAGCATCCTCAGAAGATTATCTGGGATGTAAGTTAGAAGGAGATATTGATGTGAATGAAACATGTTAAAGATACCAGAGCCATCAGCAGCTGTGAATTAAACTACAGCCGTTCAAGATCAGTGGACTTGCTGAACATTGTTCAAATACAGCTCATTGAGCAATAATATATGCTGTCTGGTTTGGAAATATACTAGTAATTTGACAAATGTTATTTGGCAATAACCTAGCATCAGATATTTGTGCTCAGGTGTATCAAGTCTCAGCCAAGACTGCTGTAGGATGGCATCTACTACATGAATTTTTCATTATTTCATAAGATTGAAACGTCTCTTCAAGAATGGATAGCAATCACCTTTATTTGTACCAAGAGATTGATCTTTTTAAACAGAAGCATTTCTGTGATTTACTTGCAGAAAGGCGTTTTCTTTCCTGAGATAGCAGCAATTGCCTGTTGCCAACGTCTTGATTTACAAGGTAAATGAAAGAGCTGAAAACATTGGAGGATACACAGGGAATTTACCTCTTAGAAATAAAATACCGATCTGCAGTGGGGCAGGATGCATTTTGCTGAAGAAAAAGCAAGAAAAAGTTAATGATTTTCAATTTAGAAAGTGTTTCTTTACTTGACCACAGTTTCTGGTGAATGACTTTACTAATTTTTGAATGAATAAGTGGGAATTTTTTTCTTTCCAGTAATGATATGGAACTTCTTACTAGTTTATAACACTCTGTATTTTTCCCCTGTCTGTTTAGCATCTCAATACGCTCAGATCTCTAAGTAGTGTTATTTGGAGTGATGTTGTCTAGATATCCAGGGTTTTGGCTTCTATGATCATGGATCTACCTTTGAGATGGGTCTGTTGAGACCTCATGGGATTCAGCTGACCAAGTGGGGCAAGAGTGTCTTTGCCAACAAGCTGGTCAGACTTAGAAGGTGAGCTTTAGACTAGACTTAGTGGGGGTCCCAGAGAAGCTACTAAGATTGTCCAAGGGCGAGAAAAGGCATGGGGTTTTTCTCGAGGGCTTTTTTTAAAAATTGGTTTGGTTGGGTTTTTTTGAAGGGTGGGGAGGCTGAGCTTTTTCATTCTGGCAAAGAGTAGGCAAATGTGTGATGTAGAGATGGCACAGGCAACTAGAAATGCAGAATTTTAATCTTTCTAATCTTTCAAGATTCAGCTCAACAAAGCCATGGCTGACCTCCTCTTACCATAGAATCACAGAATATTTCAAGTTGGAAAGATCCATGAGGATTGAGTCCAACTCTCTGCTCCTCACAGGACTACTAAAATGCTATGTTAGTGATGGCTCTCCTTCAAATGGGAGGCTGGATTTGGTGAGCTTGAGAGTTCCCTGACAAACAATGTTTTGTGATTACTGTTATTTAAATGAATTTACCGAGGTGAAAATATGCTGTTAAAAATGAGCTTCTGTACAGATACCACAAATTTATTAGTTTTTTAGCATTCCTATTTGTTGTACAAGTTATATTGTTATGTGTATGTTTCCTTGGGAATATCTTACTTGGGTGTTTCTGCTATTTCTGCCCATCAGATTGTCATAAAGCCACTTACTTTCCTGTATTCGATAATTCAGTGGCAGAACAAGAGTTATTCAAGAGCTAAAGTAACATCTATGTACATGTAGCATATATGTATAGTAGCAGTTCTACAAAAATAAGTTTAAAAATATGTTGGTGGTGCCAATTTCTCAGGGCTCAATTTCTTTTGGAAAAGATGGCACTGTAATGGTTTGTCTTTTCAGTGAATGTAGTAATGCACTTTGGAAAGACAAATAATGCATTTTAATATATATGGATAGTTGTGAGTAGGGAAAACCATTCACCACCTAGAGACCTTTTAGGTCCTATTTGACCTTGGTATTTGGCAGCGTTTACTAGGAAGATGTATTAGTTATACACCACAGCACAGATAAAATCTTGAAGGAAGACGAAAAGTACAAAGAATCTTATCCACAGTGGCTGTAGTTGCCTGATGCTTGCTTGGGTATCTGGCTCCAGGTGACTTTGGCAGTGATGTTCTCTTCTGACATGCAAAAGTTTGTCTCACATGCACTGATACTATCTGGTCCACAATGCAGATGTGCATCTTTATCTGCTCTCTACGCACCACCGTAAAATACACATTCTTTTAGCTTTGAATGGTTTCAACTTTTGACGAATGCAAAAAGCTCCTCATGAAGATTTTACTGAGGACTGATTTCTGCATGCTACCTCTTCAGACAATTTCTAACCCGATCAGATTTATATTGGAGTTGCTTTAAACCACAACACAAATTCATCTGGAGTAATAACGAACCTATTACTTAAAGAACTTAGAAAGAACACAGAAAAGGTGGATGCAACCAAAACCGTTCTCTGAAATCTAAGCTGATTTTACAGTTAGGCATCCAGTTGTCAATGAAATAAAATGTCACAGAACTTTGACACCAAGTAATTGCGGTAATTTGGACCTTTAACAGTCTGGTCTGCTAACTGATTTTGCCAGAATATGGGATGAACTGTTCCTTAGTACATGTTTCTGGAGGAAAACAGAAAGCGCTGTGTATTCAACTCCGTTCCAGAGACACTGATTCAAAACCTGTAGTATTTCATTCAAAGCATACATCCTAAAAATGAGTGGGGAGCTCAGTGGAAAACATGCAAAAACTCTCTCATTTGTAATTCCAGGGCAGTGAGAAATGGATAAACTTCATAGGGTCCAAGTCAGATAAAATTTATTTTATTGTGTTTATCCTTAGTTCTATAATCATGTATTAAGAAGTGACGTTAGATATCTTGAGGCAAACTTAACCTAACTGAAAGTAGTTATAGTTATACTTGTGTCCTGAAAAGGGAAGAGAGATTAGCACGCCATGAAAGCTGACCTTTCTTTATTTAACTTTTTATGGAACAGAATTTACATGTTTCTTTTTTTTTTTTTAATTTCAGCTGTAACTGATTTTGGGATCAATCCATGATTTAAATTTGAATTACAGACTTAAACAATTCCTCAGGCTAACCAATTTTCTTTTTGCCTTGGGGAGTGGGGTTGAAGCAACCTTTTGAAACTTAAAATGAGGAAAAAAAATGAACAGGGCTTGTATAAAGAAGGCTGAAATCTTTAGTTAAGACTTCAGTTTCATAGATAAATTAATATAGTTTTAATGAAAATGGCTACAGGTTTCTATTACTACTTTTATGGAATGTTGGAAGACAGGTTCATGTGAAAGAGAGGCAGATTAAGATTTTTTTTTTTTAATTACATTTGTATTAGTATGATTATTATTTCTTTTTCCAATATGTTATGCATGCATAAAGTACTCACAATTTACTACTTAATGGTTTAATACTTGAATATTTAATTCTGAAGCTGTATAAATAGCATATCTCAAAGAGGAAAATGGTTCTTATTTAGAATTACTGAAATAGTCCTTCTCTCCTTTTCAACAACTAGTTAATCTCCTTTTTATTTCCCTGAACTTCATCACTATTTATCATCATTAAGCTACCTGTGGTTTTCTTTCTTCAAATTTTGAGGTAAAAACTTTTCTACATGCATTACTGTATAAATGCAAGAATTTCAATTAAATTAATTTCAGTCTTCCAGGAGCTTTCTTTATCATCTTGACCAATTTAATGTTTAGTTTTCCTTGATTACCAAACTTTGAACAATAAGTTCTTTGTGACTTGGAGCTCTTGTATTGAGTGTATAATGGGGCTGTGAAATATTCAGATAATTCTGGAGTGTAAGCAATTTTTTGGTAGGGTAAGTGGGAGCTTTAGGGGTTCCTAGGAGATCATCTGTGGCAAAAACATTGAAAAAAACAATGATGAGCCTAAACCCAATTGCAAGTGGTTGGTAGAAGATAATTAAATAGCTTAGCTGTTTCCAGTGATCATTCGTGATAATTTCCTACTGCATATATTTATGAACATAAGGAGGACATGACCTTTGACTGTCATTTATTTTCTCAAATGCTGTGGCAAATCTGAGAGACTGGAAGTTATTCTCTGAGAAAGCTTAAATAGCACTTAAGAAATCCCTTCCTAGATGAGGTTTGTGGGTTGCTTTTTTTTTTTTTTTTTTTAATATCTCTGGACTATCTGTATCTTTGCTTTAATTTCCCTGGAACCAGTCCAGCATCTGGTAGTTCTGTTAAGACTTTTTATTTCTGCTGCTCTTGAGAAAGAACCTGGGATAAAAAAGCCTTGCTGCACAGTTCTTTTTAAGGAGATAATTTGGTTTGTTGCCAAACCAAACAAAGGGGAAAATGACACAGTCCCAAACAGCTGCTGAGCTCATCAGAGGGATATAGACTGCATTCCAGATTCAGAAACTTTTATCTGCCAATGAATCCTATTAAAATCAGGAGAAGGGAGATCATAATACTAGATTTCATTTGAAAGTAGTAGTAATATTTCTTCTAGTGTTTTAGCACTATCCAATACATTATTTTAAGGTGCTATATTCTAGCACACAGCACCACCACAAGACTCTAACAATACACCAAATATTTTCATTGTTTCATTTCAGAAAGGGTGTTTAAAATCGTATAGACAAACCAGCTTCCTTGCTTTGCAAAATTTCAGCTATTGCTGTCAAGCTTCTCTTTCTTTTTCCAGGTCTAAATACTCTTCCCATACTTCTGGCAGCCCCTGCTTTGGTGCAGGAGGATGTGCGTCTCTGAGAGAGGCACTTGTTTCTTCTGTGAGACCTGCTGTTAAGTAGCAGTCCTTCAGAGAGAATTGCCTCTTGCTGCTCTGCCCATTACCTTTTTGCGGGCCAGAGTTACTAATCTTTTCACCTTCATCTGCTAGCTGGGGCCAATAACAAATAGGAATGGAAGCTTGCAACAGCAAGGATTTGCAGGAGGAAGATACTTTCCCCAAAGTCAGAGGTGCCCTTGCCTGACTGATTCACTGGTCTGCAGGCCTGTGACAAAAGACCCACCACAGCAGGTGAGACACTAGGCACTACAGCAGCCCAGTCTGCACCAAGGGTAACAAGCACAACTAGCAAAAGGCAATAGCTAATAGTTGTAGGTGACTCACTTTTGAGGGGTATGGAGACACCCACTTGCTGGCCTGATGCGCTCTCCAGAAAGGTGTGTTGCCTACCAGAGGCTCGCATCAGGGATGTCACAGAGAGACTGCAGAGCCTCATATGACCCACTGGCTATTAGCTGCTACCGTTGTTTCATGTGGGCACCACAGATTTGGCCAGAAGCAGTGTGAGGACAATCAAGAAAGATTACAGAGACCTGAGAGCAGCTGTCAAGGGCTCTCAAGTGCAGGTAGTCTTTTCATCAACCCTCACAGTCAAAGGGAAGGGGTTGGGAAGGGCCAGTCAAATCTGGTGAATCAACAGATGGTTACAGGACTGGTGCCACAGCTAGGGTTTTGGCTACGCAGACCATGGGACTCACTTTGAGAAAGCTAGTCTGCTGGGGGTTGATGGAGTTCACCTCTCAGAGAAAGGGAGGAGTGTCTTTCGTCACAGGCTTGCCAAGCTGGCAGGGGGATTGGAACTAAATGATCTCTGTGACTCTATGACTTTATTAATGGAAATCTGTAGAAAGACTTGCACACCTTATGCGAGGTGCTTAGTAATGATACACAGACTGTGGTATATTCACAGTGTGTGGCATGGATATCTATAATGCTGTCAGAACTGTGGTAGTTCATCTATTGAAAAGATGTACCTGTTTTTTGTAAAGATTAAGGAATAGTAATTCCTCAGATAGCAAGAATTTGTCTAAGATAAATAAAGGTAATATAGTGCTCATAGGTTGAGATGATGATCAGGAAAAATAGCAAAAGCTCATCCACTTATTCTTCCAGATGAGATCTGTGTACAGTTCAACACTTTCACAGTGGGAAAAGATGTGAAGAATTTTTAGCTTAACTCCAAATTAACAATTCTCCAGGTATGTATGTCCATTAGCATTTAGCTAAGATGCTATAGCCCTTTTTTTTCAATCTCTGGCATATTTCACAGTTGAATTCTCCCTTGCAAAACTGAGTAACTGTAATACAACCTGTGAGGTCCATAAGTTGAATTTCAACAGTGAAAGGAGATTACTTCCTCTGCAATTACATTTTCCACAGATAAAATATTAAAGTTGTCCTGCAAGCTGTGCGCTTTTTATTCATTACTTATCTGGGTATGTGAAGGTGCCAGTGTTAGAAAAATCCTGATTTATCAGATATTCAGCAGTATCTTGTCTTGGATGTTTCTATTAAAGTCAGTGGAACTGTACCGTGAATTTAAAAACCCAAACTCCTAAGCAATGGATGACAGTGAAAATCCCATCTTAAACTGTTTGCACACATGGTCTTTCCACAGGTAGTGTAACAATTTTGTTCAAAGGTGTTATTTTTTTAAGCTTGCATGCCCATTAGGTATTGTGTACTGGAAGCTGATGAAGGGGTATTTTCAACTTCAATCCCTCACCATGGAAAGCATTATCATTCTTTCATCTGGCCTTCAGAACAGATGAGAATGTCTGCTTTTCACAAGCTTTCAGAAAAAGACGGAAATTAGAGAGGGTAGAAATTGTAGGATTAAGGAAGAATAACATAAAGGATACCCGAAAAGGGCTAACAAACTTTATATTGTAACACTGGTTTATTTCAAGTGATTCATGTTTGCAAGTGTAAATATACTGAGGGCATATTTAAAGCTCAGATGGTAGATATAAATAAAAAAAAGAGAGGGTAGGGAAAGGAAGGAAAGCAAAAGGATCCAGATCTGGTCATTCTGCTACTGAAATTGAAAAAGTGGGAGTGAGAAATGAAGCAAGAGTTTTATAAAACAGTCAAAAAAAAAAAAAAAGAGAATGTAGTTTGAACTATATCTGCTTAGCAAAGGGAATAGCTCCTAATCATTTGATTAAAGAGAACACTTACTTGAAAACGTAACACTCAAATATAGCAGTAGAGTTTAAAAGAGAGGTCATGCTTAGCAAGCATTATTAGTGTTATAAAGTGATAATGAAACTTAACGGTATAGAAACAGAAAAGTATTCCAAACCCCTGAAAACCTGGAAATCAAATCACAGTAGTACTGAAAATAAGAATTAACTTGATAATTTAGTACTTGGAGAAAGAGACAGTGATAAATGAATATAACATTTTTCCATTAAGATCTGTGATCTGGAGTATGAATTTGTCTTCTTTAACTATACGTATTTCCATAACATGAAGTATGGAGATTTATATTGGTCAGTCTTTGAGAAGATAAAATAAAAGAAGGATTTAACAATAGGCTACATGGTACCCTTAAGCAGTCTCATAATAATTTTTAGAATATTGTAGGACAGAAATCCTTCATTAATGTATTATATTATGTAAAAAAACCTCAAACGCAAAGAACAATTTTGTGATTCTGTGAAATAGGGGGTTTTAAACACATCTTTGTATATTATTTGTTGCAGAGAAAAAAGATTGTGGAAAAAAAAAGAGTAATGATTGACTTTGTTTAATTCATTCTGCCTGAAAAATCAGGTTCCTTAGTTGTTGTGAGGCTGATCGTATGGGGTTAAAACTCTTCAAACCATAACTAAAATATGCATGTACATTAATTACTTAATGTAAGACTTTTCAGGTCTAAAAGAACATGTAAAGTGTTCCATTAAAATGTTCTATCTGTTTTCTATGAAGTGGTATAACACTTGCATATTTCTTGCGAGGTGGGCAGCCCATGAAATGTGTAGGGATGGTGGCATAATATATAGAAACAGTAATTCTTGTGGAGAGCTTCATCTTTGCAGCTTCCTTCAGTTACGAAGCAAAAGCTCTAAGTTTGAGGCAGTAACAAGAAAATACTTCTGGACTTAATGACTTCCAAACATCATATATGAATGTGATGAAATGGCCCATATCTTTAAGTGTTTACAATAACTGTAGAATCACAAAGGGAAAAAGAAACATCCACTAGCAACATCATAAACACCCCCCCCCACATCCTTTAGCTAGCTCTAAATTTTCGAAGCTTCTAAAATTTCTGAAACTAGCTAGCTTTTGCAGTGTTTTATGAAGAAATTTTATATACTGAAGTGGCATATAGAATAACATGGGTTAGTCATATAACACATTTTGATTAAGCTTTGACCTGAAGTTATAATGGTGATGCTCGCCTAAACTACTTAGCCAGAAACTAACTTCAATACTTTGTGTTGCAGGTGTAATAAAATCTGGGGAATATTCATTTCAAGTTTTTGAATGGATGGAATGGAATCAACAAATAGACCTTTGAATGATTGTTTAGTACAGGCAGAATACATCTAGAGACTTCGTATGCCTTGTCCAAAGTAATTCTTAAAAAGAAAATAAAACCTTCCAGGATATTCTATGTTGGCTTTATTTAGAAATGAAAATCCTGGAGAAATGAAAGAAGATAACGTGGTACAGTGGACTATGTTACTTTTATCTTTTGCTTGTAAAAGCATTTACTAAATTAACTTTATAACAAAAAACCACCTACAAATTTGCTGAAGTATCAGGTGTTTTTCAGTTTAAAAATAGATGACAAACATGAAATTTTCCCAGGACTAGGTGAGGTAAATCCAATATTTAATAAGTGAAGACTAATTTTCCCTGGAGTCTTCTGATAACACTTGTTTGAACTCAGCAAATCACTCTTTGCTTGCTTTTTTTTTTTTTTAACCTATATTTTAAAGAATTTTTTCACAGGAACAGGGTAAAAAGAAATTGCTTAAGGGGTAGTTAGAGAAAGCATGTGATTCATGTAGTAGAAGTATTTGCGATGTCAGAAACTAGAGTAACCCTTTGTATGAATATCCATAAACAGACTTGAATGAGAGTGAGAATTCAAAATAGAAGAGATATTGAGTGCTAGACATTAATTTAGACCTCTTCTTATGTAGCTGTTTTCATTGGCACTCTCTCCGGGTTCAGGACACACACACCAGTAATTGCAGCATCACAGCTGGGAATGAGGGAACTTCTGTAGCAATTAGAAGAGGAATAATGATACATATGGCAGAAAGGTCAGTTTTAAGTCCCCTATTCTTTTTCATATTGTAAAGAGTGCAGTATTAGAACATACGAGAACTAGCTGAAATTTGGAGGAAAACATCTGGAAAAAAGTTCCAAATGAAGTATATTCAAGGTATGTCCAGATGTTCATTAATTTGAGCTGATGAAATGTAATAATTAAGAACACTTAATTAACTTCTTTGTGAAAGTAAAACACAAAACGTTGCTCTGAAAACATTAGTACTATCTGGACAAAAACTTAAGTGGTAGATCGAGCGTCTCTATCAAAAACCAGAATATATTAATCTGTTTTGTTAGTTTTTCTCAAATGATGACCATTTATCTGCCCTCCAGTGACGAGGAAAGACAAAAGAAGTATTATGAAAGTAAACACATTGATGTTCTTGAACTAGATATTAACAGCTTTTGCTACTTTACTGAATTGGTGCTTTTTTAAAAAAAAACTAATGGGTCCCTTAACTCAGTAATTACATAATATCTTTGCATGTGTTTTTGGTTTTAATAGCCATTTTATTTTCAATGTATTAATAAGAGAGGAGAGGGCATACATAAATCCCAAAATGTAAATAACAAGCAGGTAGGAAAAAAAAAACCCAACAAAAAACCCAACAAAACAAGAATTATCTGTTTAGAAATGTTAAGAAAAGGAGGTGGATGGTAGAAATCAGCCATGCTCAGAAAAACTCAGATTTACTTGCAGGATTCCCACAAAGTAGTGAGCCCTGTATTTCAGCCTGAGACATTGCTTATTGTTCCCCCCATGAAGAGATGTAGGTAAGTGAAAATACAGAACACAAGATCTGTAAAGTTGTGACAATTAGCATTCTTAACAAATAATAATAATAAAGAAAAAAAAAAAGAAAAAGAAAAAAGTATAAAAACTCCTTACTTTCCCTCCTTCAGCTTTAAGATCACTTGAGTACTGCTAAGTCCACACAGTCCCCAGAAGTGTCTTCATAAGCAGGCTGGTGCTGCTTACATTTCTTCTCTAAACTGATTAAGAAGAGAGCTTTTCTTCTACAAAATTCCGGTTCACTCTTATCTCTGTAAGATTATTTCCTTTAGTGATTTCAAACACTTGTTAGGCAGGACATGGCTTAACTAAAAGTTCCCATAAGACAGCTGGCTCCTCCAGCATACTAAATTCACTCTTTGATGTGTTTTTTGTTAAGCTGCAGCCTGTAGACCCTTTGGGGTCCATGTACCGTTTTTCTAGTGGATCTCGAAAGTTTTTGTCTTCTGTACAGCACTCAATTTTTTTAAAGGTTCAGAAGCTGAAAATGGTTGAAAACTGTTAGAGGGCTCTGATTTAAAGAAGATAGTGGTGCTTGACTCTTGATTATGTGCCATCTGCTAGCAATGCTGAGAGTCACTGTTGAAACTCAGGGATAGAAGAAAGAAATTTAATAATGGTAGCTTTAGTTCAATCTAGGTTTTCATTAACATCATCTGCTGTGTTTACAGATCTGAAGTTACATACCTTATTCTGAAAATCAATTTCCTAACCAGTGATGTAGTACAATTCTGTAGCAAACAAAGGTGCTTTTTTTTCCAGTGGAAGCTGAGTCTTGGTTTGTTTATTTCCTTGGGTCAGAATAAAAAAATACAACTGCTAAAATCATGTTAAAGCTTATTGAATTTGCAGCACAAACCACATCTATTTCAGCATTTTGTCAGAAACAATGGTTTATCATTGCTTAAGTGGTTTCATGTAGTCTCTTTATTGTATTATTTGGTGGAATTAAGTTCTCTCATTCTAATAGCAAACAGATTTTTCCATTAAAAAAAATCAAGAGGTATTTTTTTCCATATTTCAGTGTAGTTCAATGTCTATTATATTCCAAAAGTACTGTCATCCTCTCAAATTGAAATGCTGTCACCTTACAGGCTCTCAGATGACATTTTAGTTCTCCATTCCAAATTGCTTGCCACAAATAAATGCCTTTTTTGATTTTTTTTCCTTGAGATCATATTTAGAAATCTGCTTTCCCACTTGAATCTTCAGAGTGTTTAAAGCTTTTACATGTAAACATTTTTATTTTATTTGTAACAGTTTAATATTAATGCCAGATGAACACAATTCCTTGGTTCTTATGTGCTTTAAGTAGTCTTTTTTTCTCCTTGAGAAAACTTTTATTTCCTTATGTGTCTGTAGTAGGGTTGTATAGAGGACAGGACCGAACTGTCTGTCTGGTATTGACTGTTGATCAGCCAGTGTAAGACAAAAATTCACCTTGTTATCTTTATCTTCCTTTGACCATGTTTGCTACCACTCTGAGACTGCCTTTCACATATGACTTTCTATTAATAAAAATAAATAATTTCAGCTTCCCATGAGGTACTGACTCTGTGTTGTTTTGTTTTCTTTCTTTCATGTAACCCTTGGCACAAATGCCTTTTTCTCCTTAGAGGCAAGGAAAGAAATTGCAATAATCAACTTGTAATAACAGCTCTAGCAATTAACCATGTATATAATTTTCAAATACTTTTGATTCAGAATCCATTCAGAGATTATTTTATGTCTCAGCAGAACAAAAATTTGGAAAAAACCCACCAATCTCCTGCTGCTTTGTGTCATGTGATCCGTTATATGTGTGCTTGTTTTAAGTCTCATTCACAAATTATCAATGTAGAAAACTAATTGTTCTTCAGTGTGAAAATCAGCTACTCTTGCTTTGAACTCTGGAAATTCCCAATGTGGTGTGTTAGCCATGACAATGACTGTTACATTTACTTCTTTATATTAGGTTTTGCTTTTTTCCCCCCATGAAATGACTTGTAATACCATGAAACAAAGTTATTGAAGAAATGCATGAACTTAGTTTTGTTTTGAATATCATATTTCAGTAATTCAATATGCTACCCGAAGTAGTGAAAGCCAAATATTATTGCTGTCCTATTTTTATGCCTAGTTTACAATGTAACATTAGCAATGAACTTACATCTATGCAAAAGCTGTGGCTGAAATGCAAAGGTCTACATTTGTCTCATGTAAAGTGTGTTTCTTGACTGTCATCCTGATACTGCAAACTATGGCTACTGTTCAGAAGACTGACCAAATCAGCTGTCTGACCAAACATTATTCAGAGGTAAATCATTCCATTACTGTACATGGCAACTTTATTCACATAATCAGTCACTATGAGGACAAGCTTAGTCGATAGGTAGAGGCAATGGACAGCAGTAAACCATATTTATATGGAAGAAATGAAATGACAATATGTTTTGAAAGAGAAGGACAATTTTTAGCTGAACACACTTGTTTGTTTGAAAAACTTTTTCTACAAACTTAAAGGACTTGAAAGAAAGCAAGTAGCAGTAACCAGTGGATTAATGTCACAGATATATGTTTTAAGCATACTTTTAATCATGTGCGTCTAATAGATATATAAAGGGTACCTTATAGCTGAAAGAAGGTATATCTTTTGATAGAGCACCTCTTGTGCCAGCTGTATGTATGTAAGCTTTCATTGTTTGTTCAATACCACTGATGATTAAACAATTTCTGTTTTATAAATTTTATAAAGTATTTGCTTCAGACGACTGCTAATGGAAACTGTATATGACCTGAATGAGATCAGATACATATTTATAATAATTATTGACATTTTTCCCTTCTCAGAATTTCTATTGGTTTCTGAGTCTGTGTTTATATTTCTGAACAGCTTTTGTAAATTGATGCTTTGTATGCAAATCAAGATCTGGTGGATTTACATTCCACTGTGATGAGAGTAATATTTTACCTCAACTACAGAATAACTTATTTTATTAAGCTTAGTAGTGTGCTTGTTACATATATGATGTGGAAAGCAACATTTTTGGTACAGAGTAAAAGCATGCTGAAGCACAAGTTTGGGTTTGTTTTTTTCTTCTGTACATTACTCATTTTTCTTACATCATTTGATTAATCCAATCCCAAAACTATGTATAAAAAATCAGCCACTCTAAGTCTGCTATTTTCTCTGTTATATTGAAACACTTAACAACATTTTCAGATTGCATTTTTTTTTGCCTAACAGAGCAATTTCTCTACAAAACAAGTCCATTAAGGTCAGTTCAGTAATATATGTCTGAGATTCTTTTCATTCACTGCTCACAAAAGAGAACAAGCATTGTCACTGGCATACTCAAGAGTGATCAACAATTTTTTACCAAAACTGTCTTTTTAAGATAAGATTAAGTTTTTTGAGAATCTTTTGTTAAAAATGAGCTGCTTATGTGAGAAACATTCACATTAAAGAAAAATTCAAAAATAACTTTATTGTTTTGCATTTGGAAGTCAGTTTCTCATTAAGCTCTTTCAGATGTAATTGCAGCAAAAAAGTATTTGTCTTGGGTGCTCAAAAAAGCTTGTCTAAATTGATTGAGTATGGAAATAAGGACATACCCAAAATATCAAAGTAAGATATGAATAAACAGTCAGTTTGCTTCATCTCCTTACAAGGCAAGAAGATTACCTTAAATTTAATTTTGTATGGAGAAAAGGTGTAGGCAGAGGCAACTGTTATGAAGTGGGCAATTCACTGTAGAGTTTCTTTGTAGTTCCTCTAGTCCTGTATAAAATTAAAATGCATTAATCCCAATGTAGACACATATTCAGAATTAAAGTGGCCCTGATTTAATTTAGCTTAATTCACTTTGAAGTCTGAAGCGGACTACATTGAATTAAAGCCATAGAAATTCTGAACAAAAGGATCAATACTGGGCTTTAATTAATTTTAATTAATCCACTTCAAAAGTTAACTTCAGATTAACTTTCCTGACTCTTTCTGTATTGACAAATTCAATAGGCCTTGAGTCTTTAGATGGGAGCTTATCATTAATTACAAAATGATTGCCTCCTTCTTCCACAACCTAAAGGGCTAATGGCATAAGACGTAGCTATTCTGAGACCAACACAAAACACACAGAATGTAAACAGAGAATTTTTTAAACTCTAGCACTTCTTCCCTGAAAGCCTTAATAAACATGGAAAAGAAAGTAAATTTATCTGACAATTAAAAAGTAGTCTATTATTAACTGGAATTATGCAAGTCATCCAACTTATTTATTCTTATTCATCCTTTAATATTTTCTCTGTTCTGAATGAGCAAAAGGCAACATAAGTAGCAACATGATATTTTTTTTAATAATTTCTTACAGAAGATTCAATTATTTCTTAGTTTATGGTGAGGATGCATCGTTGATTAATTAAAGGTAGTGTGAATATTTATACCTGGGAAATAATGGTTTTTCTTGAAGATTTTTTTTTTCAAGTACACAAAAAGTTATTCAAACATTCCACATGATTATATTGGAATAAAATTTATGTTACTGAAATGGCGTCAGACAAGTAGCTGAATAATTCAGCATCGTATCAATTTTTAGGCTTTGTTCAACCATCATTTCAAGGAAATACATTTGTAACTTATTATTTTAATATATTTGAAATGCCTCATATTTCAGGTACTGACATAGTTGAATGTTTTGGCAAGTTATATCTAAAGCCATTAATGTAAGAATCTGTTTCATTTAAACCAAGGTATGGCTCTAAAGTAATAGCTTCTAGGAATTCAGAGCTGTTCTTCAGTTTCTCTTTTTAGATAGTATTTATTTTTATTTTAATCATTCAAAGATGTATTTTGAATTGCTGTCTAAATTTAGAAACTTCTCATTTTCCTTGGGCTGCTAAATCTTTACATTCCATAGTAGCATTGCAGTTTGGTTCTTCATTCACCTGACATTGTTATGAATTAACTTTGCTGTATTAATAACTCAGTTCTAGCAGCTGTCTTGTAGTATGCATTGCATATATATATATAAACTGTATATTGCATATTACATATATGATACTAAGTGTACATCTTTTTTTTTTTTTTGTCATTTACACCATCATAAATCTAGTTTCCAATGAAAGTTAATGGGATTTCATAATTAGTGGAAGTGAATGATTTCTAGGGTAAGGTACTATTTATTAAATAATGATAATGATTCTAGATCCAAAGAGACTGGAATACCTATGGCAAGAGAAATATGATGATAAGTTATCTGTGGGAAAAGGATACTGTTTATGACAACACCAACAGCCATATAACCAGAGCTATATTCTATAGATGAATGTGACACATCTGGAGGAGAAAACTTTTCTCTAAAGCAGTTTAAAACAGAAATAGTCAAAGGACCAGGACAAACTGTTAATGAGAAATGTTGTTTCCCATATTCCCTAACTGCTGCAGTTAGGAGAAATGTGTCAATAGATGTAGAAAGTATCAGTAGATGAAGAAAGAGATGTTTATAGATGTCACAGAAATCAAGAAAATTGGAAAAATTACTGAGTGCTGCTACAAACAAAATAAACATGCTAACACTTTGGTTGCTCAGTGGTCAACAGGAGAAGCAGAAGTGCAACAGTAAGAAAGAATCTGAAACTGAAGAGTGTGGTTACCTGCTGAAATGGTGTCTGCGGAGAGGTACATGTAATAGAGTACTCAGATATCACCTATGCTTGACTGAATACAATTCACACAGAAAAAATCTTTCTTGTTCTATTTTTTCCTTTGGGTTATTTTTCTGTAAGTTTGCCTAAAAGGACAGATAAGGTGCTTTCACTGTCTGCTGGGCTGGGGTGTAAAACTTTCTGTCAAGTGAAAAGCAGCAAACATTTATTTAGGGAAGGAAACAAAGCAAAGGGGAAAAGCAGGGTGCTGTGGAGTATTCTAACACTTTTTGGGTGTTTGTTAAGTTCTGTTTTGCAACAGGTCTCCATATGCCTCTAAAGGTTCAGCCTGAAGAAACTCCTTATTTTTCTGAACTGCAGTGTGTGCCCTACTCCATCTAGTTCAAAAAGTGGTGATACTCTGGCTCTTACTGTACCTGTATAATTGAGAGCTGTTGTTCCCAATCTATTTTGAAGCTAGGTCTCTCTTGAGAAGATTGGCGTATTTCACTGGTAAACTGGTAATATAATTTTCATTATAATTTGTAGTACACAGAGAAGTCAGTAGCCTGTAACTGGTGAAGATTTTTGAGATACTTTGTTAAAGCCCACATTTTTTTTTTTGTTTTGTTTTTGTTGAGCTTTTTTGGGGGGGTTTGGTGGGGTTTTTTTGGGGGGGAGGGGATAGTACACAGACCTAGTTATATGTTGAAAGGCATATTTCTATTTCTTTTCTAGCTGCAAGTAACAGAAAAATTGCTAAAATAATGAATTTCAGTGAAGAATCATTTTTATTTTACATTAGCAGAAGATTATAATAACCAGATAAGAAAAATGCACAATCTATCTAAGTTTTTTCTGTCAAAGAGAAGAAATGAGATAAAGAGCACAGTGACCCTTGCAGGGCCTTCATAAAGCCACTGTTGCAAGCCTGACACGCTCCAGAGATCTAAAAGCATAGCACAGCTGCTTCAGTTAACCTTTAACTGAGGTGTGCACAGCTGTGGCTGAAGTTCGGTACTATGTTTCTTTTCTGTTGTGCCACTATCTTCATAGTCATGAATCCTTGGTCTAGAAGTTTTGTATAGATAATGTAATCCTATCCTTGTATTACCTGAATCAGTTTAGAGGTTAGTGCATAACTGAACAAAAAACATCTTTCAAACAAAGCAAGAGACAGCAAATTTTACAAGACACATTGTGCGTGTTTCCATTGTTAGCATAGTGGCATCACTTCTGAATGCTGAAGGTCAAAGCGCCCATTTCCGTTTTTGATAGAAACCATGCCACTGATGTGAAGAGCAATTTAGTTATATTGTTAGTGAACTGAATTTCTTTGATTTCAAGTTTGAATGGGCCATTCTAGCTTGTGCTCTACCAAGCCTTTTTTCTCACACGTAAGTCTGCTTGCAGAGATTCCACCACTGAATGTTAGGACTACATAGCAAGTACAGGATTTATTCATGTAAATTACTTGGGCAAGGAATTAGGTAAATCACACAAACTAGTAGTATCTAGGCATTAGAAATCATCTTCAAAACATAATTTGCAAGGTAGTTGAAGGCCATCATAGTAGTATGTGTTATTCAATATGTATTTTTTGTCAGGAACCCACACGTAAAACCCATTTGCCTTTCATTTTCTCATTTAAAAATTCGAAACAAATCTCACCATTAGAAAACAGTATATGGATACTGGCTCACTTCATTTCGATGGTAGTGGTGTACCAGCAATGGAAAAATCTGGTTTATATCTGTTTGTCTGCCTATCTATCTATCTATCTTATTCATTTATTTTTTCCATGCCGTGAAGTGGTAACTAGTTAACATTTAGAAGAATTGGCTCAATGCTGCTAAATGGTGAAAAAGACACGTTCATTCATAAGTGGTAGAAGTATGAAGTCCAGTTCTAAGTGGGTTTGTAAATTGCCATCTTTTGCTTTCCCATTGTTATAGCACTCTCAGCCCTTGCATATCCTTAACACTTACCACCACTGCAGTGTCCTCAGCTCTCCTCTGCATCCAGGGGAGTAGCCACATGTGTTATGGTCAGATATATCTAAGTATGTTGATTATTCAGATCCTATGCAACTTCTGGTTATGTAGCTGACTTTTTCCTCTGACTATGAATAAAAAACTTCCTTTCAACTGGAAAAAGAACTGTGTTCTTCTATCAATTTTCCAGTACTGGTACTTGTAGGAGCTTGGTAACTTTGAATATTCAGTAAAATCTAATTGTAGTCAACCAGTAGCTTAAAAAATTGCAAGACAGTGCTTGCCAGAATCTGATTTCTTTAGGAAATGAAGGTAAAATTCAAACAAAATGCGAATTTTTAAGAATAAGATAAACTCGTTATTCTCATTAAAACAATGTAGAACTTAGCAATACTGATGATTTGCTCTCTGCATATATCAAAATAGCTCTTAACAAGTTGTCACAGGCACCGGAAAATGGAAGGATCTGGGAGCTGCAATCGGATCTTTCACTTCTCATTTGTGTGTTGTAAGGAACCCAAAAGCAGACTGTATAGGCATGTCCATTGCACTGAGATGAGTAAAGATGTATTAATGGTATAAGACACTTTGGAGCAGTGGCAAGCATGCAGAGTCCTCCATGCTGCAGTGACCTCTGTCTACACTTGAAATTCATTCTCAGTCTTGGGAGCAGCCTTGCAATGCTTGTTCATTGTTCATGTACCTTTTTCTGCAAGAAGCAGCCCATCTAGAGATTGTCAAGGCTGATTTTCTGCAACAGTGAAGATCTTGGAAACAACTATTCAACACCTCACTTGTCCTTTTCACTGAAGACTGTAGTCTTGCTACAAGCAAGAGAATAGTCTGAGAACTTCAGGCACAAGTAGGACCTGGTTAGTCCAAACAAACCTGCTCTTAATATTCAAACATAGTTATCTGCGATTTTAATTAGCTTCTGTAAGTCAATATTTCTGATGTCAGTCTCCTATTCTATCTTGCAAGAGAAGTTTTTGATCCGGATGCTTTAATTCAAGATCAAGACTATGTTTTAATTACCACAGCAGAAAAACTTGCATGGCTTCAGTAGTATTGTAAAGGACTATGTTTTATTAGCATCAAACCTGGCTCAGTTCTAAGTGGCAGGTTGGATCAAATGGTTGAGGTTTGAGATCTAGACTGTAGAGAAAAATAGGCACACTGAAATTCTTTAAGTAATAATTAGAAGAGTTTTGAGCACTGTTATTTTATTGGTGGAAAACAATAAACATGGGGTACATGTGAGTTTGTCTGAAGTCTAAGGAATGAAGGAGAGTCATCAGATCTTTAAGGAATTGAAAGCAAATTATTCTAGTATGAGTGAAGGGTAAGTGCAGAAGATCAGCACTGGCAAATCATAAGCTTGTAGTTTACCTTGACTAAAACAAACAAATGAACCATACAGTAATTTCTAATACACAGAAAAGAAAAATGCTCCAAGCAAATATAAAAGAATAATACAGTTTTTGTAAAGACACAGTCAGAAAGGTTGGACTATAAAATGCAATACAACTTCCTAGAACATGTCAAGGAAAGCAAGATACTGTTTTACAATATACATATATTATTGTACATTGCCAGCAAAAACATTTTCAGGGAGAGTAGAGATCCATAACTCAGTGGAGAGAAAAACTAGAAGCAAACGACACATAGAATGCCAAATAATTTTCTTTTCATCTGTGACGTCCAAAAAAATCAGCTGTGTTTAACAGCTAGCATAACTAATACTGGTAAAAAAGAGAGGGACTCTCAGTGTAGACTGGGATGCAAAACATAATATAAAACTTTAAAAGTATTAATCTGTCACATGTATTCAGATCACATAATAGCAGTAGCTATTTTCAGAATCTCAAGGTAATGCTAACAGTTGAAAAAGTGAAAATGCATTTCTTAAATAAAAAAAAAAAAGAACAGGAGAAAGAAAAGGAAAAGCAGAAGAAAAAGAAAAAGAAAAAGAAAAAGAAAAAGAAAAAGAAAAAGAAAAAGAAAAAGAAAAAGAAAAAGAAAAAGAAACAGAAAAAGAAAAAGAAAAAAAAAGTTGAGTCAGGAAGAAAACTCAAGGAATTACAGGTTACAGGCTACTCTGTTCAATTAAAATTCCTTGAAAAATGGTAAAGCAGTGAAATTATTTGTAAGCACCTGCAAAGTAAGAAATAACTAACTGCCAACACAGATTTGCCAAGAACATCCTGTTACCAGTTAAAAAGCTCTGTGGAGAGGAAAAAAGCAGCAGGTGTCACAGATCTTGACCTTACATAATGCTTCTGAAAGTGTCTCAGATGACATTCTTAAATAAAGGACATTTTCTATTGATTGGTATTACAGCACAGATACAACATCTGTTGGCAAAAAACATTTCCAGAGACTTAATAAGATTCACTGTCAAAAGAGAAGCCTATGTCACTCATTTTCAAAGAAAACTGTCATTCCGGAAACATCCTATTCTCTGGTAGTATTAATGTGTGAGGTGAAATGTAAAGAATGATTACTAAAATTGAAGTTGAAGCAAACCTGGAGAAATCTGCAAGTATTGGGAAGACCACCATTAGAATTTAAAGTGATCTGGATAATTCGGGAAATGGCTGAAAGGAACAGAATGAATTTTTAGAGAGACAAGTTCAAAATACTGCACATAGGAATAATTAGCTGCATAGATGCAGAAATGAGAACAATGGCTGGAGGAACAGTTATTTACAAAAAAGTTGGGATAAAACATTATATTAGGACAAAACTGAACAGAAAGATACTCTGCAATAAATTTGGAATAATGGTGTTACGAAAAAGAGCCTGTACGTGCAGCCTTACCACAGATACTTTCTCCCTTCAGAAAGGCTTACAAAGTTTCTCCTTTGCAGCTCTCCATTCTCATTCTGACTTGACCATTCATGTATCTAATGGGCTACACATATCAAAGAGCGATGGTAACTGTTGAGTACATTGTCGTTTGGTCTGCTCAGGGTTAGTCAGGTCTTCCTGGAAACACTATAGCAAGTTATGGGTACTGCCCTTTGAATAGGTAAAGGTTTAGACACTCACTGGAAAATGTCCAATGAGCTCAGTGAAAAAAAGGTGAGGAAGGATTCAAAGTGTTACAAGACTAAGAAGGCTACAGGGGGTATGCAGTAATCTTCAAGAACAGTCTACAAGGCTGTTGCAAAAGAAATCTGTTCTCCACATCTGCAGTAGCTAGGAAAAGGAAATAATGGACTTCTGTTGCTGTCAAGTAAGGTACTGGGAAAACAAAAAACCCTCAACACCCCCCCCACCCCTCCCCACCCCCCCAAAAAAACCCCAAAAACCAAAAAACAACACACCAAAACAAAACACAAAAACAAAAAAACAACTAGTGAAACACTGGAAATTCCTGGGGAAGATGATATCTTTAATATTAGTCATCTTCAGAACAGTCTAGAAAAGCATCCGCAGGTACTATCAAATACAGCTGGTGCAGGGGTCTTCTACAGGAGTCTTTGGAGTGCATAAACCAAGAATTTTTGTACACATGCTGTTGTTTGATAAAGATAGGTGAAATATTTTGAGGTCTGAAAGGAAATCGTTTTTGTGAATTCTTCTAAAGCTGAGCTTCCTCCCCTTTTCTGTAGTAAAACTACACTACACAAAGCAAAGACATAATATATCACTGGCTCAGAACAGAAACATGGGTGCCTTAGGAACACTTTCTATTTTGTTTGTTTGGTTTTTTAATTGTTTGATTTTAAATGCACAAAGGAATGTAATAATTGCCTTTTTTTTGGGTTAATCTGCTTTGGTAGTTGATTGGTTTCAGCTGAGCAGCTCAAAAATCAATTGGGACCTTAGCATATCTCAACGCTGGTGATGTGTTAGTGCAAAGACACAATTTCTAAGCAGCCTTCCACATGGGCTATGTATTCATATATAGGTTTGGTCCATGTTGATAGTGTGAATATATTTTATCACGCAGACTTATACCTCCATAAAAAAAGTAGCAAAAGTGAATCATTGAATCATTTTGGAGAATTTTCTTTGGGTGAATATACAGCTAAGTAGGCAAATCTTAGCTTCTACCTACACCTCAAAACAACCATTCCCAGACCAGTTCTGGTCTGGAACTTGAATAAATAACATTTCACTGTCACTGAGACAGTTGTCACTTGTCAACATACTGCATTTATTTGTGCAGGTACAATACCTTTGTTTCAATTTGAGTTGTGTAAGTCCTGGTGACATGACAATAAAATACCAGCTTATTTTTAACCTTTAAAGAAAGATATTTTTGTATATGATTAAGAACTCATAGCTAAATAATGCATTAAATAAAAGACATTAGTATCAGTTTTCAGGATACCAGAAGTGGGTAGTTACAGGACAAGAAACCTGCTTTTCAATGAAAAAATGTTTCTCAATTTCGATAAGGGCTCAGCACTATTTAAGAATGTTTATAGTATGTGAAGTTTAATCTACTATATTTTTTCTTGCTCAGTTCATTTTCCTGAACTCCTCAAGACCATGTCTAAAAAGTATTCCATTTAGAAGAATTTTCCTTAAAGGCATTCAGATTTCCTTTTTTCCTAGTTCCCTTGCTAGTATTGATAACTGTGGTTTGTATTCTGGTCAGGTTTCTACAGGAGCTTAGGTTATTTTGTTTATTCAAAATTTAATGAGAATGCTAATGCCATTGCCGATTTTAATTGTTTAGCTTGAAAGGGCAAACATGATTTACGTTAATTTTACCACCTTCATAACTAATTAAAATCCCATCCTTGTGGCTATGGCTTTAGACATCTTTGCACTTTAATGTGACTGCAAAATACTGTTAGTCACTCTCTCGTGTGAAATTTTCTTCTGATTTATTGACATTATAAGGGCATCTTACAGTCTGAACACTAATCAACCTTAACTACAGATTTCGTACTCAGCATGGCTCAAACCTCTTCTTCAATGGCTTGCTGAAAAATATTGTGTCAGTGAGACTTTTTTCTCTTCCTCTTCCATAACAGTTCTGTTAAGCCAATTATTACTGGTGCATTGGTCAAGTATTTTAAAGATTAAAATCTTATTTAATAAAGATCAGAAGAAGATGTGTAAAGAAGATCTCTTTTGTGAATATAAATGTATGTAAATGATGCAAGATGGCTTCAGTAGCAATTAAGTTTTTGGCTATGAAATGCCTCCACTTCTCACAGCATAAATGTAAATCCTGGCAGAAAATAAAATTACCCTAGGCGGTCTTAGCTTTGTACACTTAACCCATTGACAACCTGCTACTACGCCCTGTGAAAAAAAAAAAAAATAAAAATCGAAAGTAGTTAGAAAAAAAAAAGAACTTGCTTTATAGGCATGAGTTTAATGGTTCGTATTAGAATGATAACAGTTCAGGGGTCTTGTAGGTGGAGGTCATAGAATCATAGAACCATAGAATGGTTTGGGTTGGAAAGGACTTTAAGATCATCCAGTTCCAACCCCCTGCCACCATGGGCAGGGATGCCTCATGCTAGATCATGTCTCCCAAGGCTCTGTCCAACCTGGCCTTGAACATTGCCAGGGATGGAGCATTCACAACCTTCTTGGGCAACCTGTTCCAATGCCTCACCCCCCTCACAGTAAATAAATGGTGATGTGTAATAGGGGAAGGGAGAAGAGTTAGAGGCTCAACTCAAGATGAAAAAAAAACCCAGAAGAACTGAGAGGAAGCCAGAAATAACATTGTGTATGAATTGTACCATAGCTGATGGTGGGAAAAGGGAGAGCCCCTGTGTCTGAGCCCATCTTCCCTTTCTGGGATTTCGACATCTATGACTCGTTCTTCCATTGACTTTTTTCACCAGCTATTACCTTCACTGACCAGTTCCCCTGGAGAGGATTGCAAACATGTAAATACAACTTTCCCTAGGTGTAACAAGTTTATGACTATTGCTACCATTTGCTAAGCAGTAGATGGTTCTCATTACTAATCTTTATTTCTTTATTATTCCTTAATATTTCTCTTCAGACATTCTCATGACATTCTGTCTTAAACTACATGTTCATACTGATCTCACATTTTTGTGGTTTATTTAATCTTTCCTCTTCTTCTGCAAACCTCCAGTCCTGTGTTCTGGTCTCTGTGCTACTCCTCTGATTTCACAGCTGCTTCCAACCACACATACTCTCTTGTTAGTTCTCCTCTCAGCCTCTTTCATTCCATCCTTTCCCCCTCCTATTGCCATCATTTTGCTTTTTATTTTTTTGTTTCCTGGGGTTTTTTTGTTTGTTTTACTTTTATTTCCTTAGATAACATCCCAAATTTCAATCACAGTCTTCAGAGAAATTATGGTTTTATCTATCTATTTTTAACATTTCAACACGCTACAAAACTTTTAGAGAATGTTGCAAGTTTTCTCTCTCTCCTTCATGTTTTCCTTCATGATAATTTGTTGCCAATGGCAAATTTCCTGAGGAAGGGTATTCTCTAATGCACAGTTTGTACATTTAGGTGTTGGGTGTGTGTGTCTTCTCGAGTTCACGTCACTCATTTCATGAAAGGTTAGAATAAAGAGAAAAAGACTAGAACAGTCTTTGTGAAACAGTGCTTATATGGAGCAGTATAAAAATCTGAATGAAGGAGAATATGAGCAAAAATACAACAATTTGTGTGATATGAAAGCAGATCTCTTATTTTTTCAAAGAATACACTGTCCTACTGAACTTACAGAAAAGCTCTCAGTGGCTGGATTCAAATGTGTGTAAAAATTAAGTAAAGCTATTCATTCTATAAACTTCATATGACTAACTTAAAATGAAAGTACAATGTGACAATCATTCATAATACTTATCTTTAGAGGAATTACAGTGCACGCTGCCATTAAAAGTTTTTTTTAACTTAGGATGCTTGATTTGATATCTATATATGTCTGGTTATCAATACATATGACTTAATAAAGGGCATAATTTTGTTAAGCTGTTTCAAGTTGTGTTGATGAATGGTTGGTGTCTGGATAACTTTTATCTGTTCTTAAAGACACTATTTTGATCTACCACTGACTGAAGTGGGCACACTCAAACACACTAGAGAAAATTTCTTTTGACAAGGACATGCAGAACAAATTAAAGAAAAATAAAATCAGGAATAGTCTGAAATATAACTTTGAGTATCCTTCATTAAATAAAATTTTAATTGTACTTCTAAAAAAATTAAAAACAGATTATGCAGTTACATATTGACTGCTGTCATGGTTCAAGCCCAGCCGGTAACTCAGAACCATGCAGCCGCTCGCTCACTCTCCCCACCTTCCTCCTCCCCCTGCTCCTGGAGGGATAGGGAGGAGAATCAAAAGAATGTAACTCCCACAGGTTGAGATAAGAACAGTCCAGTAACTAAGGTATAATACAAAACCACTACTGCTACCACTAATAATAATAACGATAGGGGAAATAAGAAAGGGAGAGGATATGATTGCTCACCACCTGCCAACTGATACCCAGCCCGACCCGAGCAGTGATCTGGGCTTTCTGGGTAAGTCCCCCCAGTTTATATACTGGGCATGACATGCTGTGGTATGGCATACCCCTTTGGCCAGTTTGGGTCATGTGTCCTGTCTGTGCTTCCTCCCGGCTTCCCCTCCTCCCTGGCAGAGCACGAGACTGAGAAAGTCCTTGGTCAGAGTAAACATTACTTAGCAACAACTGAAAACATCAGTGTTATCAGCATTGTTCCCAGGCTGAAAGTCAAAAACACAGCACTGCACCAGCTACTAAAAAGGAGAAAAAATGACTGCTGTAGCTGAACCCAGGACAACTGCATAGATTATAGATCTCTTTTTCTGCATCAATGGACGATGACTTTGGCAGCAGCTCAATGGCTGTTCTCTTTTGTCTAGTGAAACTTTCGCCAGTGCTGCAGAAAAGATTTGGACAAAAGCAAAAAATATTTTGGTTTAATGGGGTTATGCCAGTCTAATGAAAGATGCTTCAGCATTAGTACAAATAGCTTCACATTTAGATACTTTGTTTGGCAATTAGAATCTATAGGTCTAATTGGTTGTGCAGGACAGTTATCCTCCATTAACATCAGCATGCACATTCCTCTGATATTCAACATAAATGAGAACTACAAGAGCTGCTGTTTCTTATCGTCTTGCCTTCAGACTCTAAATTATAATGGGTTATATTATTTAATGAGTTGCACAAAGAGTTCAACAGTCCCCTTTCTGAAAACTCAGTGTATTTTCCACAAAGCTTTGAATAATTTGGTGTATCATTTCAGCTTGGTTATTGGATATGCCAGAGATTTATTTTGAATCTAATTTTTAAGGAGCAGATGTACTCTAGATTAAAATGTGGAGAAAAATAGAAAAGTCTAGTAATCTAAAGGACTAAAGGAAGAATGCATCTCATTTTTGGTTTGTTTTTTTTTTTTTTCCTCCAACTGATCAACATCCTATTTACAACTGTATGCAAAATGTGTCATTCTGCTTCCCAGTCATTGAGACACAAACAGGAGTTTTGTTTCTCTCCTTTTGGCTTGAATTTGAATGGAAACTCTACGCTAATATAGATACAGTTGTGTGTGCAATCTTTTCAGTTAAATAGGAGAACAGTATATCCTGCTGGAAAGGATAGGTTTTTTGGAAAAGAAAAAAAAAGTGCTAAAGTTACCAATTAATTGCATCCACATTATTAGATTGTTCAAATTCTCATCGGCATTTTATTTTCAAAAATCTTGTAAACAAAAAAATTTTGTACCAATGCAAGCCCAGTAATTTATTGTTAGTAGAATTAATGCCTTATCTGTCTGATCAAAGATTTCTTAGGTCGGTCACAATGATGTTAGCACTTCAAGTTCAAATCATGTAAAGTTAAAAAGAGATCCTTTCTAGTGACTTTTCTTTTCTCTGGTGTTCTGCTTATCCCAGTCTGGTGAAAGCCTTCAGTCTGTGGGCATTTACTTATCATCCTATGTTCTTTGCTGAGAGGAGTATTACGATGCTGCTGATGGATTCTCCTTCTCACTGCAGGACGTGTTTGAGGGCATTTTTATGTGTGATTACAGAGTGTACCTTGGGCTTTCTTCATTGATGTGCAAGTCCACACTATATCCAAATTCACTCTCTGTGTTGTGTTTTACATGTGAAATCAGTGTTACAAAGCTCCCAAGGGTGCCTTCCTTTGGCCTGGTGAATTGTTTATTGCCCTGCAGACAGCAAGTAATCCCAGATTGGTTCTCTAACTTCATCATCTGTTAGTGCCTGTCAGCTCTTTAGCCTCAGCTCATTATATGAAAGAAGTACAAACAGAGGTATTTTGATACGGGGTATGTAATTTCAAAGAGCTCATCTTTGGGTTTTATCATGGGAAAACTAACCTTTCATTTCAAATAATGCCTCTACATTTTTCTTGCAAAGATAAGCTCAAAAGAGTAAACAGGTATAAAACAATCTTTGAACTTTAAGTGATTAATGCACAAGAGCTGGAGACTCAGTGCTGAGGTAAAACGCATGCAGGTTTACTTACAGGGAGAGTACCAGTTACCTTTGACAGCTGTGCTTGAAAAATTACCTTACTAAACTCACTGGAGGTGCTGAAGGCAGCCATGTACATTGAGGTGTGGTGCTGGTAGACTGATCTTTTCTGTTGAAGGTAAGACAAAAAAAATTATTCATTCAGAGGAAAACACGAGATCTGTGCTGCTCACTGAACAGGATTCACAAGACAGTACTTACTACTTCAGAGCAGCTGTTGCCTAGGAAAAGCTTGTTACTGGGGGACAGAGACAGCGTGGCACTGGATGGGAATACTGCAGGGCTGACCAAGTGTATTTCAGTGAACATTTTTCCTAGCATTACATTTCTGTTGTCTGTGATAAAGTATTCAAAATGATGCAGCTTGAAGGAAACTGATGAGCAGACACAGGAACTGAATTGCAAAGCAAATTTCAGGAAACAACTTCTTTCAAACACAGGTGGAATTGGGTAATCAGTCACAAATGACAAAGGCAATATTGCTTTTCAGAGTATGTACTGCATTGCAGCACATAATTAACACCCAGCATTACAGAGCTCTGGAGGCTATTTTGTTACAGTCAAAGGAAAAATTGGTGATTTCAGACTTGGTTTATTAATCTGTATTCTGATAGCATTTTTTTGAGTGGAATAAGAGCAAAAAGAGAATCAAGAGAATCCCTAGTCTTTTTGTGTTAGTTATTCCTCTTTGTAAGCTTACACTAAATCATGAAATAGTAATCCCTTCCAGAGGTGTTACTGGAAGCTTCCACGAGGTCTTTTGAGATCTTCTCTTAGAAGTTGTTATATAAATGGGAGGTGTAATCTGTCTTTAAAATTATTCTAGGCCATTTAAACAAGATAATAATGATGAAAATTGCTTCATTTTCTCTTCATTTATACTCTGATATTTGTTCAAGTATTTACCAGCTTGATTCCTGGCTCAATAATGAGATGTGCCCTGGAAGGCTTCTCCTTTACAACATACAAATTTTCATGAGGTGTTTACCATCCTCATTACTACGAAGGTTCACAACTTCAGAGAAACCAGAATATCTGACTCTAATTCAAACTGCAGCCTAGTAGGTAAGGAGTGAATTACATAAGTATGTGTCACATGAAGTTGAGTTTGAAGTCACGTTGGTCTAAGAGGTTAAATGATTCGAACCATTCATGCTATTCTTGTTGACGTATGGCAGTATTCCAAACTTTCAAAGATATCTATAACCTAAAGTATGGATAGGTATGATTTCTTCCTTGAAGCAAAAGTGTAGGTTGGATTCTCAATCTACGTATTGCGTCATGGCCATTTGGAGACACAGTGTTGTAGCTCATTTTATACTTTTGAATGCTATATTTCCATTTGTTATTCTGCCATTCTTTGAATAAAACTGCATTGCAACTGTTATTTTTCTTTCTTCTGCTCAGTTGCCTATTTAAGGAACTCTTTCTTTTTTCGTTTTTTTTTTTTTTTTTTTTTTTTTTTTGGTTGAAACCCAGCACTAGACAAAACCTGAAGGATTTTCTCACAGGGCACTATGCAGATCCCATCTATGGAGAGGTTCCTCTTTATCTTACAATTTCAGTTATCACAATTCTCTCCTCTCCTGCAATAGAGAGAACAGCATGGTCCTGACTTGCCTTTTTACCCTGCATGCCTGATTTTACAGAGCAGTTAAACAAGGTTATGCATATGGATTTGTCAGATTTGAGCTTCATTTTAAGTTCGGGTTGATTTTTGGCAAAGCTTTTGAAAGTAAAATGTTTAGATTGCAGTTGTTTTGCAAAATTCCTCATTTGTAATGTATCTTTTTAAGAATAACTCTGTTTCTAGGCAAACTACAAAGTCTGGAGCAAGATTTTCTGGAGTAACTACCTCTTGGGAAACCTTTAAGCAAATAACAAGCGACTCAATGTTTCCTGAAGCTTCAAGATTTCTCAGTCTACACACTACCAGACTTTGAAGCTCAAATTTCTGTGTGTGCCGCACATAAAATGTGCATGTTTAGATGTAAAATTGGTCATATGGAAAATATTTTTTCTCACAGTTTGCATTCAGTATGTAAAAATAATACAATATAATATATATAGTGTTATGAAGTAATGTTTAATCAAGTTAATAGAAAACAAATATTTAATTACTTTCCATGTCCTAGGTATCAAAAGGTCTCCATCTCCTTTCACCCTATATTATACATAAAGACATATATGAATACCCAAAATATACAATAATATAAGCAAATAATGGCAGGGAGTTTTGTTCCTGTGTTGAATAACAAATTTTTTTTTCCTATTTAAAATTTGTCAATAATTTCCCAGTGCAGGAGTTAATAAGTTCTGCAAAAGCACTAGTTTTGATAAAAAAGAGCAATGGCCCTACTGCGAAAAGTTTATTAATGAAAATTGAGAGAGAAATTGTTGCAATAGTTTATTTAATTAAAAGTTCTGTGTAATCTTTTCTGGACACAGACTGAAGTTTTGCATTTTGTCAGATTTTGAGCAGAACATAGTGTTTGTAACCCTTCTTTCCCCTGGTGTCAAGACTGTATGATATTCCAATTGAAATAATTTTATCAAATATTTATAATACATATATATTATAAATATTGTATTTATAATATATATTACTTAGTACATTCATATACAGTTTTGCCAAGATTGTTAAATACTAGCAATATACCAATAAGTATTGAATTTTAATGTTTCACTGCTTTAGTGCTTCGGGGTTTAATGTGGGGACAACCTTTAAACAGCTGCTTGGAAAAAAGTCTGTAAGTCATCAAATTAGTGCGCTACTGTGAATTGAAATATACCTTGTTCAAAAGTTGCTATTGTGAATGTTTCAATTATCGCCATTGTGTGAAGACATTATGCTAAAGGCTTTTGGTATGTAGAGGGATTGAGAGAAAACTAACAGTGAGACTGAAGGAAGAGAAGTTTTAATCAGCACCTGTTCTAGGCTAAACCTGGTAGGCAGCTGAGCACTACGCAGCTGCTCACTCTGTCACCACCAGAGTGGGATGAGGAATAGAATCAGAAGGGTAAAAATGAGAAAATTTTTTAGTTGAAATAAAGACAATTTAACAAGAAAAGCACAGCTGTACATACAAGCAAAACAAAATATAGAATTCATTCACTACTTGCTATCAGCAGGCAAATGTCCAGCCACTTTACCAGAAAACATCTTTATCACATGTAATGGTTACTTGGGAAGACAAAGGTCGTAATCATGAACATCCCTCCTTTCTCCTTGTTTCCCCCAGGTTTTATTTCTCAGCTCAATATCATATGGTATGGAATATCCCTTTGGTCAGTTGTGGTCAGCTGCCCTAAGTGTGTCCCCTCCCAGCTTCTTGTGTACCACCACCATCGGTGAGGCATTGTGAGAAAGAGAAGGTCTGTGCAAACAGCAGTCAGCAATAGCTAAAACATAGCTGTGTTATAAACACTGCTTTGGTCCGCAGCACCATGCCAGCTGCTATGAAGAAATTTAACCATTCTACCCAAAACCAGTACAAAAATTCTGACCAGTGTGATTGATTATTGGTTTTGTAGCAGCCTGCATAGCACCCTATTCCACCGAAAAATGAGGCTTACTATTAGGCCAGATTTGAGAGAAAGTGTTCCATTACATGTTCTATGAATGTGAAGAGTAAGCAGCAATTACAATGTTTAGAAATAAGGCTAAAAATTTAAAAAAAGTAAAACCTTGCCTGAAATCTTTATATAGTTTCTGTCACCAAGAGACAGAACATCATTTTGTCCTGCTGTACAAACGGGGGTGCATTGGGACAGGAATTCCTCCTCAAAAGTTTAATCTCTCATGGTTTACACCTTAACACATATGAGCTCAATGTTACCATTTGGCTTTATGGGCAGAGAACAGTTGCTGGCCTGTTGTATTTAGTAGTATAAATTGCAGCCTTAGTGGGGAGATGCTGATAACTTCCTTTAAGCAATACCTTTGCAATCTATCTTACGCCCTGTGATAGATTTTAATTTGCTTAAAAAGGCAATCCCTACTGGCTCTCCAATCTTTTCTCCTCATGTTAAAAAAAGGGACCACCATTTAGAGAATATGGTTTGCTTGCTTCCATTTTTTCACTGTTCTTCCTTCCTTATGGGCACCACTGTTATGCCTGCTGTGATTAGGTCTAATTGCTGCTCATTCATGCTAGTGCCACCATCCATACCCTTCTGGTATAGAATCATAGAATGGTTCAGGTTAAAAAGGAACTTTAAAGGTCAGCTAGTCCAACACTCCTACAATAAGACATCTTCAGATAGAGCAGGTTGCTCAAAGCCCCTACAACCTGACCTTGAGTGTTCCCAGGGGTAAGGCATCTACCACTTCTCTGGGAACCTGTTCCAGTGTTTCATTATGCTCATTGTAAAAAATGTATTATACCCTTCTTCCTTACATCTTGTCAGAATCTACCCTCTTCTGGTTTAAATCCATGATCTCTTGTGTAATAGTTACAGGGGCTGCTAAAAAGTCTGTCCCCAGACTTTCACATAAGCTCCTTTTAAGTATCGAAAATCTGTCAGGTTTCCCCAGAGCCTTCTCTTCTCCCTTCTCCACGTCCTTCCCGTCTGCCCTTACAGACAGGCCTAGGCTGGATACAAAGACAGAAAGACAGACTTCTTTCCTCGCAGTGTGAACCACCACTCAAAGACTTTGCAGTTGAGGTAAAGGAAACATTGCATTAAATTATGTTTTGTGCTTTGTGCTAATAAGCTATGTTGAGACCTCTTAGAAATAATCTCTTACTTGGAGCCTTGCACTCTACTAAGACCATGGGCTGCAGAACTATTGAAATGCTCATTGGCATTAGCATTCAAGGGAGAAGAGTCCATAAATAAGAAGTTAATATCTGTCTCTGTAACGTGTGCTCTAGATTTATTTTTATATATATTCTTCCTACGGATGTATGCCTGGCACCAAGGACTAGTGTAGACCTGCTATATTTAGAGATCTGATCAAAGAAAATGTTGTTGGGTAAAGCTCAGTTTTCTGTGTCTTCTAAAGCTCAGTTTTCTGTGTCTTCTTGTATCTCTCTGTTTCACATGAGTTATTGATAATGTCAAAGCCCAAGGAAAAAGAAAAAACGGCAAAAAACTCAAGGGAAAAAAAAAATGGCAAAAAACTCATGTGGTGAGAGGGCCTTGAGGAAAAAGTAGGAAAATGTTGATATTTGCTGGACAGCAGCAACTAGGGAATTGAGCAATGCACATTATGAGATAAAACTGTAGACAGAAACAAGTTATCACACAAGAGGCAAGGTAGAGAAATCTGATTAGATATCACCTGCAGAATATATAGGCTTACAAGAAGTCAGGATAAAAAACAGCTTTTAGAAATAAACAGAACAATGACTAGGCAGTAGAAGTGGCAGCATATAAAGTAAATTTGATCTAGGAAAGTTCTTAAATTTAGTTTGACTACTTGGATAGACAACTGATGAAATCTGAGAGAAAAAAAATTAGCTGGAATAAAATGTGCTATTGAAAGAAACAGAACTATGACAACTTCTGTAAGTGAAACATAGCCCTTAACTTGCTAATAGTGTCCAACCACATCAGTTGGGAATTGACACCATTTGCGTTTGTGAAACTAAGATGTTCAGTAACAGGTGTGAAGTAAAAAAGGGAAGCACAAATCCAGATCGACACAGTTGTGTATTCACAAATAAAGTCATAACAAGATGTATAACTTTAAACAGAAATAGATTATGCTCAGATTTAAAATATGCTGCCTTGGCTTCCACTGGAAATCAATCAGTGGGTATTTAATGAACTAGAACATTCTTAACATTTTCAAGTTTTTTGATATCGGAAAACTGAGCAACTCATGCTTTCATGTCTGTTTCTCTCCTGAACAGTAGGCATGAAGGAAACTTAAAAAGTAACAGGCTTTGTGAATATGGCTGAAAATAGCTGACTGTGATAAGGTGATTCCATTAGGACGTATTCAACTGCATGAAGCGCAAGCATATCTGTAATCCAGTTACACACTTTAAAATACTGACCTTTGTGAGGATGGGACCTGAACATACCTATTCTTCTCTATGATTTAGAGAAAGAAAAGAGATGGGGGGGTTTGGTCCCAAACAGAGACTCCTGAAAGTGTTATAGAGGGAACCTGCACTGTCTGAACAGCCTTCTTAAAATACCTGTTCAAGCATAATCTATATGTTCCCTGTGTTTTCATCTACTCTGTAACTCCATAGGAGCAATAACATCCAAAAATCTACTATCTTAAAGGTCAATTTACTAAAAGCACCTGGGAATTCATTTTAATAGCCTCTGTGTTGTGAGTTGACCCTGGCTGGATATCAGCTGCCCACCAAAGCCACTCCATCACTCCCCTCCTCAAAGGGACAGGGGAGAGAAAATATAGCAAAAGGCTTAAGGGTCAAGATAAGGGCAGAGAGAGATCATTCACCAATTACCGTCATGGGCAAAACAGACTTGGCTTGGGGAAATGAGTTTAATTTATTACCAATCAAATCAGAGTAGGATAATGAGAAATGTGGACTCCTCTCTCCATGGGGCCACAGGTCCTGCCAGGAGCCTGCTCCAGCACAGGCTTCCCACAGAGTTACAGCCTCCTGTGTACATCCCCCTGTTCCAGTGTGGGGTCCTCCATGGGCTGCAGGGGAATCTCTGCTCTAGCACCTGGAGCACTGCCTCCCCTCCTTCTGCACCGGCCTTGGTGTCTGCAGGACTCTTTCTTTCACATATCCTCAGTCTCCTCTTCCAGTGCAATTGCTCCAGCACAGGTTTTTTTCCCCTTTCTTAACTATGCTGTCCAAAAGATGCTACCACCATCACTGGTGGGCTCGGCCTTGGTCAGTAGTGCGTCCATCTTGGAGCTGACTGGCATTGGCTCTATCAGACACGGGGGAAGCTTCTGGCAGCGTCTCACAGAAGCCGTGTTGTGGCCCTCTCGCCATGAAAACTTTGCCATGCAAATCCAATGTATTTTGCAATTTGCAAAACTCAGAGAAAAGAGATTACCTGAGAGAATTGGTCAGCAATAGAATCATCATCTGCCTGTCTTTGTATTCTGACTTCAGCTTTTCAAACTGACTCAGTGCAGGTATTGTCTAATAAAGATATTTTTGTGATAACCTTCAAAATGACAACTAAATTTTACCTTCCTTAATATTTCCAGAGTTTTCTTGATACTTTGTTTCCCTATCCAATCACTTTCAGAGTTCATGGGCTTTCAAGACTTAGAATCATAGAATCATAGAATAGTTAGGGTTGGAAAGGACCTTAAGATCATCTAGTTCCAACCCCCCTGCCATGGGCAGGGACACCTTGCCCTAAACCATGTCACCCAAGGCTCTGTCCAACCTGGCCTTGAACACCGCCAGGGATGGAGCATCCACAACCTCCCTGGGCAACCCATTCCAGTGCTTCACCACCCTCACTGTAAAGAACTTCTTCCTTATATCTAATCTAAACTTCCCCTGTTTAAGTTTGAAGCCATTAGCCCTTGTCCTACCACTACAGTCCCTAAGGAAGAGTCCCTCCCCAGCATCCTTGTAGGCCCCCTTCAGATACTGGAAGCCTGCTATGAGGTCTCCACGCAGCCTTCTCTTCTCCAGGCTGAACAGCCCCAAGTTATCAAGTTAGACATGTGACCCAATGGATTTAGGAGTTTTCCAATGTTTTTTTCTCTCTTCAATGCATCTGTTTGCCAAACCTGCAATGTTGTGTGGTTGACCCATGCAAGTTACCATATTCTTTCTGAGAATATATATTTCTTCTAGTGTGGAGTATGATCACTAATTTTAACCAGTTACCTTACAGAAGGTAACTTAAATTGTTCAGAAGTTTATATACCATAGTGCAACAGAAGAAATCATTATCTTTTCACAGACACACTGCAAGCTGAAGATGCTAAGTTCATTGAGTAAATTATTCATTGTTATTCTTTTCATTCAGCTCTAATTAATGTTTTCTGCTAGCAGACTATGTTTAATACATTATAAAGTCACTGCTTGTGCAAAACTGTATTCCCAGTTTCATTTGATAAATGTTTTTTTGTTTGTTTGTTTGTTTTACATCCTCCCAGAAGTGTTTCATAGTAAAGTGTTTCAGTTTAATTGCAGTAAGAATGGCAAAAGTTTAGGAAGCTATTTTTCCCGCTTTCTGTTGTTGATGGCTCATATTAAGAAAGTAATGACCATGTAGTGTGTTACATATCTACTAGCTGTTTCATTTTGTTCTTCATATAGAGCCACATACCTGTTTTTATTGAAGCATAGGACATGATGCAATATTGTATTGTGGTTTTGATGACAACATATCATTAATACAGCAATATGAAGTTCAGGATTTATTTATCCAAGTGTCTAAAGCCATACCTTCAATGAGAACTAGCACAAGCAGTGTGCTAGGAAATAAATACTGCAGCTTGATGCTTTTTCATTTTTATTCTATTTTTTCCATATAAAGGCTGTTGATGTTCACATGGACCAGTGACAAAGATGTTCAAAAATTGACTTCATGAGCTTCAGTCTCTAGGTGCAAAATTTACTAACTTCAATAATAACAATGTTTTAATAAGTATCTTCTTCAAATGAAAAACATTTCTCCAGGTTCCAAGCAGAAAGAAATAAAAATATAGTTAAAAATTACCCCAAGAAAACTACAGAGAAAGCTAAATTCTGAGTGCTGTTAGAATATTAGTAATTCTCTGCAATGACTAGATGAGCCGTTTGGGCTCATCTCGCAGAGGTGGACCTTTTGCAAAGGAACCAATTACAAAAAAATGAACGGAGATATTACTGTGTCTTAATGAGGTAATAATACTCAGTATTTTTTTTCATTACACTACATTAGTATTTAACTCTTCCCAGAAAATCTCTGTCATGCATAGGCATATATACACACCCTCTCTTCCTTAAAAGAAAGCAATATATGGCCTAGTTCTGACTCATCAATCTGCTTTGTGCAGTTCCATCTGAGAAGAAAAAAACTTCAAAAAATAACCAATACATCTCCTGCCAACAGGGTTGCGGAAGCATTCATCTGCAAAATAGGATCATCAAATGTTTTTTTGCATTTGCCGAGAAAGTGGTATCCTGTTTATTCTCCTGTTCAATTGTTTGCTTTCCAGCAGGTTGCAGCAATCTAAAACACCTTTTTGGTTAATGAAGAACAGCTGATTCTCAAACATAGAAAAGTGGAAGATACTGATTAAAGAGGACTTTGATAACCTACTTCATTAACTCCTAATGGGAGCTGTGATGTTAACTTCCCCTTTGGCTTTTCTTGAAGACCTTTCATTTAGTTTTTGGCTCCTGCAATACTCAGTCTTTATTGTCAATACTGGTGAGGTAAGCATTGCATGAAGTTAGTCTATTCTTAGAGTCACGGTACGTTTTAGCCACTGTTCTTATCTTAACCCATAGATTGAACCTCTTTCCAGTTCTCCTCCCCATCCGACCAGGGGGGTGGGAGTGAGGGAGTGGTTGTGTGGTGCTTAGTTGCCAGCTGGGTTTAAACCATGATGTTTATGTAAATTAATACTGTTCCTCCTAAAATATTTCTATTTTATTCTCATTATCTGACACAATCACAAAATACCCCCACCTGTATGTATCTGGCTATTTTGTCTATAATTAGCTAGGAAATATTCTAAGCTGAAGGAATCAGAAATTAAAATCATGATTTTAAAACTAACTTGATGAGAAGATGATGCTAGTTTTGTTACAGCTGCAGTTATGCTAGAAGAATTATTTGAAATTACATAAATGAAAAGTTGCCTTTTAACACTGTCTTGAAGAAATCACTTCAGTGTTCAAACTCTGAATAACGTTAGCTCATTCGATTACTTAAATCCTGATTCAAAGCTTGTTTGAACAAAGGGTTAAAAGTCTCTGTTTAATTTGAAGTTACGTTTGGGGTTTTGTTGGTTTTATTTTTTCCCAACAGAGCAAGTTTAGCATAATTCCAGTTGCAAAAGTTGCAGTTTCATTCCCCTAATTTTGTAGGGGAGTACATTCTAAGGCAGGTCAACATTTGAACTCTGAAATGTAGAATTGTGTCTTCTGCATTACCTTGTTTATGAGTCTTATTAAAAGTCAGTTATTTTAAAATGGATATGTATTTTGTGATATAACTTGTATAAGATCCTTTCTTGAAGTGGATCCTTTCTTGAATGGATAATATTGTTCTAATTAAACACATGGAATTACATGTGCAGAAAAACATCGATAATTTTTATACACATCATATGGTGATGATAAGTATACAGAACCATAGAATCTTAAAACCATAGAAACATTTGGGTTGAAAGAGACCTTAAAGATCATCTAGTTCCAACCCCCCTGCCATGCACAGGAGCACCTTCCGCTAGACCAGGTTGATCAAAGCTCCATCCAACCTGGCCTTGTTCTTGTTCTTGGTACCACAGTTTGCACCTGGTACTGAAGATATGTATCGTTGCTCAACCTGAATTGCTGTGTATACAGGTATTTACAGACTTAGTACTCACTGCAATCAAAGGAAGATAGACATCTGTCCTTTGTCCTTAAAAGACAAATATCCTAACCCTGTCTTTGTCATTTCACAAAATGCATGTTATTATCAGAAATGAGTTGTAGTGAGCATTTGTATTTGAAGTGAGCTAGGGATCAATATAGGAAACAGACGTCCTCAACAATTAACCATGTTGACTTTATACCATGCTATGGCGTTGGAATTCTTAAATTTAAACAGAACTATCATTGAATTTAGGAGTATCACCATAATCACCAGGTTTGTGTGTTTTCCTGGATAGAAGTTCTCCTACTAATGTCTTCTGAGATTTTCCAGGCAGGCTTCAGCTTTCTTGACTTCATAGAAGCACAAATATTCCTGTATTTTTCATATACTGATCCAGTTATTTATTTGAAAATGTTTCTAAGTAGATTGTGTCAGATGAAAAGACTAAGAATGGCATCTTTCAGCTCCAAGCTGAAACCATTTAGGTAACGCAGATAAATGCAATTAGTAAACAGAAAGGCATATATTGCCTGTACACAGAATATTCGCAAGGAGCCAGACCAGTAAGTGAATCACTGGAGCTTGGAATTTCATCCTTGTATTCAGTAAGATTGATAGGTCGTCACACACCACTTCAGAAACTAGACGTACGACTTCCATTGCAACAAACATTATCTGAATTACTGAATCAGTCAGTGATTCAGATAGGAAACATGGGAAAATAATGAATATTATTAAAAGTACATACAACTTTGTGAACTTTGTGCAGTTGTGTCAGAAGTATGTAAAAACATTTAAAATTGCTCTGTGAATAAAAGGGACAGTATTTTGCACAGACTATGAGAAAGCTATGCAATGAGAGAATAAAGCTCACTTAGTGTTTAAAAGTTGTATTTGCTCTGAAATAAACTTGGTTTGTGTTTTGGCTACTGATGGTGAGTTAGATACTCACCATCATATTTGTACTTAGAATTGTTTCAATATTACTATTCTGTGCTTTCAGTAATCACATGTACATTTAAATGGGCATATATTTTTAGAAATGCACCATGCATATTACTGTAACTTTAATACATCTCTCTCTACATTTTTTCAGTAATAGTTTTTAAAAGAATAATATGTGTCCGACCCAGGATTGGCAGATTCCTGGTGGCATCTTGAATATCAGTAATATTTTTTGTGGTATAGTCAGTTTTTCCTCATCTACAAATACCTACTTTTCTGACTTAGCAGCTGAAATGTGTTAGCCAAGCCAGAGAGAAGCCAGACAGTCTACCAGCTTTATTTCTATAATGGTATCTTTTTATTCAGCTGTAACTGCTGGTCAGGCTGCTCTGCTCTGTCAAGAGCCATTTGTCATTCCACAGGTTTGATTTTCAGCAGTTCCATTTCCCTGAATCTCCAGTTCAAAAGTGATAGGAACATATAAGCATGTAGTAATAACCATGCTAAAAAGTTTATTTTTCAGATGAACTTACTAGCATTTAATAACACAGCTGCATGATTCAGATCAGCAACAGCTTGTGCCCCACTGGGGGGGCAGAGATGAAATTAGTATGACAGCTTACAGATAACTATATGTTAAGTTTTCTTTATTCTCCTTTATCTGGCTTGTAAATCTTCCTCTACACTTCAGTGCTCTTTTTGTGCCCGTGATGTCTGCTGTCTCCTGCTGGGTTTGAGTATACAGGCATCACAACAAACTTTGGAAATAATACCAATTTGAAGTTAACGTACAATGGACAAGAGAAATGTGAGAGCTTTTCAAATTACAATGTATCAATTAAAATTACAATGTCCAATTTAAAATATAGAAATTAAGCTTTTTTTCTTTTTCTTTTTTTTTTTTTTTCTGAAAGTGCTGGACACTTCTGTAAACTCATAGGAGAGCTTTTATGTAAGGGAACAAATTTGAAAAGCAGATCTTTGGCTCACTGTTGATTAGATAGAGTCCCTAGTGGAAAAGTTGCACAAAGTTAGTCTTTCTGCTAGCCCTAAGCTGAAATCCAATGCGTGGGCAGTGCAGAGTTTACACTGACTGATTGATTGCAGTTACCATCTACTGACACTTCTGGTGGTGTACAAAATTCTGAAATTTTTCTGTCAAATTTAAACACAATTTCTTCTGATATAAGCAACATAAGGTACATAGATTGTACTTGCTTTTCATTCACAATCCTTTTTTCTCATTCAGAAATCAAAAGTTATTAGAAAATTGTGATGATAGAGGTCTAGATAAATCTTAAACATGAAGGAATCAGTCTTTGGCTGGGTTTTTTATTTTTTTTAATTTTTTTTCCTAACACTTAAGAAGTAGCATTGTAACTGTTTTCTGTATTTATGATGTTTAGTGCAGAAGCATCTAAATTGCATCAAATGTAGTTTCATTAATTTTGTACCTATTTATCCTGTATTAAAAGATTATAAGTAGACAGTTACTATAAACACCACCTCTTTTTCTCTTTTTTTTTTTTTTTAATTTTTTTATTCCATCTATTTTTGGAGTTTCTTTCCCTGCAACATCTTCATTCTATTCATTCTTTTGACATAAGCCTGCACTATTGGAAGGTCACATTTTAAAATTTGGAGAGATTTTTCTGGCCATAAAATGTAATCTGCCATATTAAGCAAAGATCATAGCAGATGGCACCATGTGATTTTTCTTTTTCAGTTCATTATCAGTTAGCTTTCTGAATTTCAGAGAATTATGTAAAGTTCTCATGGCACAAATTTGATATTTATCAGGGCAGTAGAGGTGCATTGAAATAGCTGATACAGAAGAAAAATTTATTTAGAACTGATTCCTGCTTTAATAAAAAAGATATCTGGTATTTGTGACCTTATATTTTGGGTTTAATGAATATAAAAATATTTCTTACATGTTCTATAAAACCCAATGGAGATAAACTAAATCAGTGTTTTCTTAGAAAATTACATTCGTTCAGATTTTCCTGATTTCTTCATCATAAATAAGTGATAAATAAGTGATAGCTCTTTTATTCTTTAATCACACTAGAGTGCTTGAATTTTTGGTGCTGAGGCATTTGCTGGACTAAAACCATGTTCTCACTAACAGCTGAAGAAATGCAGTATCTCTGCTAATTTTGACCAATACCAGCTGGGTACTGGTATAAAGAGACTGTTACCACTTTTAAAATTACTAATAACTCAGAACTGTGTAATCTGATGCCTCTGAGATAACAAGCTACAGACAGAGGAACTTTGGTCATATGCCTGTTACAGGCCATTTAGTCAAAACAGGAAAGAAAGTAAAACTGCTTTTTAAATATTTAGCTGTAAAATACCCAATGAAAAACTACACTTTCGTAAGGGCTGCAGCTCAATAGACTGATTCTGGACATCTCAACGTATAATAGAAATAACATTTGGTTGTTTAAATGTCAAATTATAATTTTCTAACGAAATTGATATGCCATTGTTCTATAAACAGGATGTCGCGGGCTGTCAGTGGACTTGAGGGATCTTTACCTAATTGCGTTCTGAGACAACAGAAAGAGGAAGATATGACGAGTAATATTTAAATGTATATACTCAAATCCACACAGGATGGATGCAGGTGCCTAGTTTAACTATCAGACACAGTCCTCAAAACCACAATGTGTCTCTGTAGGCATCTAATACTTGTAGGCACTTGAACTTCTGCCAGTGAGTCTCTACTAGTACAGGCAATTCTCTTCCAAATCTCTCCCAGTTTGGTAGCACTGAGCACCTTAATGCTTCCTACCCATCTGTCTTCACCTGGAAACCTCTGCATAGGCATTCCCCCCCGGCCAGTCCAGAAAGCATGTTCAGAGCGAAACGAGCAATGTGCATATGTCCTTTTACTAAAAATAGCAAGTGGTGTTGCTTCCTTCTTATCCATTATCACAAAGGTGATGATGCTTAGTATGTGGGGAACCTGAATTCAGTGCCCTCCTCAGCTGAGGGACACAGCCGCCTGTGTTCAGAAAAAGAAGATCTTTACACTAGAGTTCTATCCCAGAAAAGTAAACCTGATGTAAAAAATCCAGCTATTCGAAAGTAGGAAGGAAGTAGTCTGAGGAAAGGCTCAGCTGTGACACTGATACTCTGTGTGATACTGATAGAATATGTTCTGCTGTAGCATAGTTTTTTTTAAGGTGTGAGTCAAGAGATGAGACCCGCACCTAATATACAACTTATATACACACCTGGTATACTGCTAATGTAACACTGGGAAGAAGAGAATTTTCAGGAGACATTTGATTGAAGGAGAATAATTTGATAGACCAGACCACTGAACAATAAACATTGTAGAAAAGGAAACAAAATATCTGGGAGCTGAAATAGAATGAAGTTAAATGTTTCCAAGCCAAATTTGATCATGCAATGGACATGAAATACATCTGTCAAAAGAAAAGGATCAGTAATCAGGGACTAGTAGCGCTACAGTCTCTCATTTGCAAAATCTGTAGTGGTTCTTTATTTGGACTGTGCTTCCTCTTCCTTCTGCTTAGTGTTTTCCTGCATCCCTTGCAAGTAATTCACTAAGAATGATCCTTATCCACAATTTGCAAAAGGCAAAATTATCAGCTGAACAAGAAGCATTTTTATTGGATGAGCAAAATGAGCTTCTCTTTTTATTAATATTTTAGTGTTTTAAAGGCAGTTTTAAAGCTCTTTCATGAATTATTTTGTACTTCGAGTTTTCTTACACACTTTCCTGGGTATTTCTTATTTTACCTAACATAAAAGAAAGCCGCCACTGATACAAAAGATACTAAATGACATTTTAAAATAGAAATTGTTCTTGCATTCTGGTTCAAAAAATTCAGATGTTCCTTGTTTGGTCATTTTTAAGCAATTGTTTTTCATTTTATAATGACTCAGGTTGCTTGCTGCAAAAATCCACTCTGGCTACCTCTTATTAGTCTAGTAATTTACAAAACTTTTTTACTGCAAACATTTACTATCATATGCTTTGTCTTAACAAGAAAAGAAACAATTTAGCTCCTTAACTACTGCCTAGAGGCAGTACGCACGGATGGTCCACGTGCAAAATTATGATGTTATATGAGAATGGTTGAGACGCATGCATGGATGAAATTTATCTGAGATCATACCAAGGAAAAAACGAGTTTATAGCACGAGTGATCACTCTGACTCTGAAATACTGTTATTTACTGCAATACCCCTTTATTAGATTTTGTGGAGTTGAAAGGAACATATAGCCCTTTACAAAAGGCATAGAAATGGAGAGTGATCTATTATATAAGTGCAGGGTTACAGAAGAACAGAAGAAGCTGGGGTTTAGTTCTTTATGTTTTGATGTATTTGATGATGGCTTACATTGCTGCTCCAAGCATGTTGTTGAATATGATTTAAGTCATACTTTACTAAAAAAATGGCATTGCTTTTAAAAAAGTACTAGCTTGGTTGTATCTGAACTGCTTATGATATCAAATTAATCAAGTATTTTCAAATAGAAAATACAGGGGAATGAACGGGAAAATCTGCAAAAGCAGATGATGTTGGTATGATCATCTACCTTTTTTTCTGTACTTCAATGTTGCTGGACTCCCATCTCTTCCATCTCAAATCTCATCTGTGTATATGCAGTTCAGTGTTTATCAAGTGGTGGTGGTCTGTGCTCTGGGTGTAGTCAAATAAAAAGTTCTAACACAACTTTCCTATGGTTTGAGGCCTGGTATATTCTACATTTCTACAGAAGAGCTCATGTTCTTTATGATTCCCCTAGTTGTTTCCTAACAGATCATTCCAGCTGGCATGGAATTTTACCAGCTATAAACAAAATATGTAGAATCAGTCTGGTCCAGCAGACCTAGTGCTAATGCTCTAATTCTATATAGACTTCAGCAAAATTATACAGTGGTGCCTACAAAAACTGAATAGTCATGCAGTATGTTTTTCTGGGATGAAAAGTGTGTGTCAGCGTAAAGGGTAACTAAAGTGTGCCAGATCACACCTCTTGTTAGAGTTACTCCAGTTTGAGTAAAGAATGAAACTAACTGTAGGACAGGAAATGTATCTCTCTGCTGTCAGCCCAGAGCTTGTTCTGTGTCTTTTATACCTTTCCCAAAAGCTGCAAAGCCCCAAAAAAAGCAACTGTGATAACCTTAATGTAAAAGTACAATGTGGGCTCATAATTAAAGGGAAACTAAGAAGCAAACTAAGAATCTGAGTTCAACCTTTGCTCCCCGCTCTAACCTTCCCATAAACTTTAGCCAATTTCCTGTGCTTTCAACTGCTACCCAGCAATTCATATAGCCCAGAACAGCTCCAGCACTATAATATTTAATAGCAGTAGACTGATCTACATAATCTTGGTATTAGGAGTGATAGAACAACCTTTTCCTTTTGGACATCTCATAGACAAGTTATTTGTGTGTTGCGGGGTGGGGAGGCAGGCGGATCTGGATCCTGCTATTTCCGTGCAGCATTTCTTCTACTGGACCTCTGGCTGTGCATGGACTTTTTATCAAGCTGACAACAACCAAACTGCATTCTATTTAACAACTGGAAAATTCCATACAAGTGATGTAGAGATTTATGACACAATAGAACCTTCATTGAGCACTATACCATCCTTTAGGAATATGAAGCTGACAAAGCCTTCTGTAAGGCAGTGTTAGCAACTGTTCTTTGATTAGGAGACACTGAGATGCTTAACCGAGTATGCTACCAGAAGTGCCTGAAGTCACCTATATCTGTGTATATATGCACTCCCTTTTGAAGAAATGGCAATACTCACAACTGGTACTCTTTAAGTCATGTAGATAAATGGATATTATTATCCCATCTGCTTTTCTTTTTCCATTTCTTTTCATTAGAATCTCTCTTAGTTACAGTTCCAAGAGCCAGGATTGTCCACAGCATACCTGCTGTGAATCTGTCAGTTTCATGTAAATTGTTACAAGTGTACTCACTATAAAAATGAATCCATGCACCTTGTAAATGATTGCTCTGCTTTCAGCTAATGAAGAATTTATTTAGCAGGCAGGCATTTCTATAAAAATATTCCATATAGCTCCTGATAATTTCACTGTGATTTTGCAGAGCTAATCTACCCAAACTGGCTATTGAAACAACTGTTAAGCATGAAATTGGAGAAGTCTGATCATTCATTTCTGTTCATTCTCACATTCTTCTTGTAGTGCATTTTATCGAGTTATGTCAATGTTTTCTTCTTACTAACACTGGGAGAGGGAAGTTGTGATTTTCACAATCGAATTTCTATGAAATAAACTGTAATCTAAACTGGGAAGTGTTCCTGTTCTCTTTTAAACTTAGAAAAACTTAATTATCACAGATAAAAAAATGTTTTTCTAATTGATTCCGTAGATCCTTTCAATTGTTTCTTATAACTTGGTTTTGATATGATTAAATATTTAAATCCTGGGTAAGCATCTTGTTTCATTTTAACTGCTTCTTTACTAAAATAAGCACTGCTTTTCAAGCCTTGGTATTTCTGCACGGGTGCATTAGTGATTTTAGTCTTGAGTGTCCCTGTTATGATTCAAAGACTTAACACTTAAACGTATAAAATCACATTGCATAGTGAGATAGCTACTTCTTATAGTAGAAGGTTTTAATTGTATGCATCTTAATTACTGTGAACTCCCTTTCAAAAATTATATCGGGGAAAAAGAAAAAGAAACAGCTAAAAGAAAAATATTGGTCTTTGCATCCTTACTTACTGTGCTATGTATCACAAAAAATTGGTTTATGATTTTCCAAAGAAAAGAGTATTTATACTCTTTCTACTTTTAAACTTGTTTCATTCATTTAAACAGATATGTTTGCCAAGACATATTTTTGGTTTTCCTCTCCCCCAACTTTCTTTTTCAAATTCTTCCATTCCCCAAATCTGAAAAGTTAAGATAATGTATTTTTTCCCTGGTGTCACATGATAAGATGTCATTGCAGTTGTGGTATGAAAAATATCTCTTTATGGTCACTCACAATGTTCATTTACTGCTCATAAGCCAACGCTACCACTTGATGATGAACTGTTTCAAGTTAACACAGGATTTGGGAGAACAAATGAATAAAGCACAAGAGCTGGATAAAAAGCTTTAAAGATAATCTGCCTAAGACAACACCATTCTTCAGATCCAACTAAATGAAAATAGTCTTCTTACCAATATACCAACTGGGTAGAAATAGTTTAATAGTATTTATGTGAACAACTTCCTATTAACCTATGGGTCCTAGGAAAGCTATGTATTTCTGCTTAGCATCACAATAATTTAAAAATACAATTGCTTGTGCAATAGCATATGTCAACCTTGTTACATGGGTGTACAGCTGTTGATTTGCACGCATGACTTAGCCTTATTAAGAATGGAAACCAGATGCAAAATAATATGTTCTTTACTTAGAAAATCAAGGACTAGGTTCAGTATCAATTCTGAGTCAAGAATGATGTGTTCACTGTTGTGTTTGTACTATATTGAACACACACTTAGCAGTAGCTCTTTTCTTCAATAAATACTAACAGAATTTACAGGTTAGCTACTTACTACTTCATTTTCTTAAGAAATCTGGATTGCAAGATTAAAATTTCATAAATGAGTAGGAGGCTGGGAACTCTCAGATTTTTTTGTCTTCACATTGCTTTGTCTGATTTCCAGAAAAAAAATTAATTTTGCCTTTCAATGGTAAGATTTTTTACACTGTCTTAAGCTCAGCATCTACAAACACAAGTATCCAAAGAGTTACTAATAAGTTAAAATCAATTTTATGATTTATTACTTGATATTACTTCATACTGACTAGCCAGGAGAACTCTGCATAGCTCACATTCTGTTTTTATTGCTTCTCTGGACAAATTACTGTTCTCTTTTTGAGATAGATATAATTTATACCACAGTGTATGAGAAGTACTTTCATAAACATGGAAACTATAAGAAAGAAATATGTGTTTCCTTTTAATAAATAAATTTGTCTTCTTAATGTACTGAGAACTCAATATGAAAGGAAAACCTAGCTTTCTGTAAATAGAAGTCATGTTCTCTTTGGTCTGATACTTATCAATAGCCAAGACTTAATTTTAATGGTATTCTCTTTATATTTGAAAATATTCCTATGGTGTGTGAAAACACCTATTTGCACTAAAAATTTTCTGTCTTTCATGTGACAAAATTATTGCAAAAAACCTTCAACTAGCACCAGTAAGGCTTTTCTATTAATGTTTACACTCTAGTAATTCCCACATATTTTATCACTGAACTTCAGACAAATTAAACAGTAGCGATATTATTACTGTTTCTGGAATTATTGAAAGAGTGGAATTCTGCTAGAAATGCTAACATTAGCGAATTCTATCTTAATTATCACTCAGAAGGAAAACCAAAACTTTTCAGTAGTTTGGTGAACTACAATACTTTCTTTCGGTTTGTTTGCAAGATTGCAGAATTCTATTTTTGAGTTATATGAACCAACTTAAATTTCTAGTCTGTAGGAAATCTAAAATGTTACCAAATAACTGTGAACTTCATAGAATTTCCAATTATTCTGTTGATATAACAAAAAAATTAATATAAATAATACAGTTGAAATATTAATACTTAAATGGTAAGGAATTATAATCCAATATCTGAAATTTTACTGCCTTATTTCTTTTACTTTTCATTTATTTGGGGAAGACATTAATGTGAACCATAGTGACTAACTGTAAAATGAAGTTAAAATTAACTACTTCATAGAAGGGTTCAGGTATTATCACAATGTAATTTTTTTTCTTTAAAGCACTTATGAGTAGGAAAGAGCTGAATATTACACTTATAAGCAAAAGTACTATCATCAGTGTATGTTTCTCTTTCTGACATTTTCAGTCTTAATCTGCTCCTAGTTTTACTATCACTACATGCTTGAATCTATCTAGAGCTTGGTTTCTTAGTTCTTTCGAGAGAATTACTTGCAAGTTTTCTAGATATTATAGTCTATAGAATAACTTCTTAAACAAATAGAAAAATTTTCACTAAGCATAAAATTTAGGTAGTTTTTTTTGTGTGGTACAGTTTATTATACTTGAGTATGTAAGTGTTCAGATTGAAATCCATATGCAGTGGTTGCTCAGGTTTACAAGGAGGTTGATTTCTCAGTTGAGCATAAGGCTTACTAATATGATAGTTTTTCAAGCATTCATGAGGGTATAATATCTAATGAGACATGAACTCTGATGTCCATGTAAAATAAAGTTAGCAAATTGATTTTGGAGGAAGCTATTTCTAAACAGGAATCAAATGTTGCCAATAAATACCAATTGTATTCTAAAAGTTGCTAGAAATATGAAATGCATTCCAATAAAGAGAGAAGAATAGCTGGAATTATATAAAATCAATCAGTTTGGAGAGGAAAAGCAAGTCTGTTAGCCTAGCTTTCCAGGAGCTGTCTTTCTTCATTATTTTACTAGGCTAGGTGTAAAAAAGTAAAAAAAACTTTTGTTTTTTATTTGGCAAAATGTTCTTGTCATTTCCCTCAGGAAAGTAATATCACCACTTTAATAGAACTTGGGATATTTTTGAAATAGCCAGTTCAACATATATTAGTGTTATTCAATATAATAACAGCACCATTTCCTATTACCTTCTCCTGCATTCATTTAAATAAGACTTTTGTCTTTTGGGTTGGCATCCTTCAAATACTTGTTGATTTCTTGTTTCACTCCAGGCATCAGACAAGCTAGAGATGTCAAATTTTCTAGAGTTTTCTATTCTTTCCTCATAAATCAGTTCTTCACTTTTTCTTTTTTTTTTTTTAAATTTTTTTTTTTCATTATTGTCTCTAAATTCCCTACAGTTTATAAATGTTTATCTGGAAGGTAGTTTCTTGAAGTGAATCCTGTATTCAAAGTGTTGTTCCACCAGAGATGCCCAGAGGCAAGTACTGTCTGTCTGCTTTGTCATGAGATATCTCTGCATACTCAGCTCTAAACTGGAAAATATTGGCTTTCCTTTGCTGTCATTTCACATTGAAAACTCACAGTTCATTATCACACAGACAAGTCCTTTGCATTTCTGAGGCTGTCTATCAGGAAGGTCTATCTTATCACACTGATAATTTGTTCTTCACATGATTGCCTCCTTTCACCCTTTCAGCCCTCTGAATTTCCGAAGTTGCATATCATTTTACATTTCAAGAACCATGTTTAGGCAATGGGGCTGCACAGATCTTGGAATGATTACTGGCACTAGGGTCTAAATGATTTTGTTTTTGTTTTCAAACTTATTGATATCAAGTTCTATCAGTTTTTTGTCATGTTTATTTTCTCCTAATAAGGCATATAACAAAATTATGACAGAAAACTAGTGATTTTCTGGGAGACTGTGTTTAATAAATAAAATGTCTGAGCCTAGATGTCTCCTGTTACTTTTTATCTATTGGCATTCCAGGGAAATGCAGAGAGAATTATTCTAAATACTAGAGATTTTACAGACTTTGCTGCTGTTTATGATGCCAGTTGAAAAGATTAACAAGGCTTATCTAATGGCAAGCACAGTTTCAGGGCCATCTGAAAACATCACAAAGAAGGTATTGTTTTATTTTCTAGTCATACGTTTAAAAGACATTAATAACACTCATCCTGGTGCATACTGAGTGTATCTACTAATACTTGTCTTGCTGACTGAAGTTTTCTAGATCAACATTTCACTCTGTCATTTTAACCTGGAATCATTTGTTTTGCGTAGGTCATTTTGTAAGAAAAAGGCAGATATTTCTGTCTGTGGCTTAGGTAAAAGGGTTATTTTTAACATGGGAATTTTTTTATTGGTTTTTACTTAACATGAAATCATAGCCTATGGTGGTAAGATACAGTTTTAATTTGTCATGTTTACAAGACTTTAGCACGTTGTGTGGCACAATCTAAACATATCTTGCTACCAAGTGAAGCTGAGAACTTCAGCATAGATTTTTATTCATTTTGGAAAGAAGACGCCATTCATTGAGTGGAACACTGGGTGTGGGGAATCAATACTGAGGGGTTTGTATAAGACTTTCTGGTTGACTTCAGGTGAAATTTTCCCTATGCTCTAGATTTCATCTCTTTTAAAATGAATGTAGTGAAATAATCTCATGTAAAAGTAAAAGTGAGACTTAATCACAGACTCACAGAATGGCTGAGTTTGGAAGGGTCATCTAATCCAACCTCTCAGCTAGAGCACATTGTTCAGGATTGCATCAAGAAAGCTCTTGGGGAGGGTCCACCAGAGCTCCAGGGAAGGAGACTCCACAACCTCTTTGGGCAACCTATTCCAATGCTTAATCACCCTCACAGTAAAGAAGTTCTTCCTCATGTTCAGGTGGAACTTTCTGTGGTTTAATTTATGCCCATTGCCTCTTGTCCTATCGTCTGACACCACCAAAAAGAGTCTGGCCCTATCCTCTTGACACCCTTCTCTTCAGATACTTAGACACATTGATCAGATCATCAGATCTGCCCAAGCTTTCTCTTCTCTAAGCTGAAGAGACCCAACTCCCTTAGCCTTTCCCTACAGGAATGATGCTCCAAACCCTTAATCATTCTAGTAGCCTTCCACTGCACCTGCTTCAAGAACTCCATGTCGCTCTTGTACTGAGGAGCCCAGAACTGGACACAGTACTCCGGATGAGGCCTCACTAGGGCTGAGTAGAGAGGGAGGATTACCTCCCCCACCTGCTGGCAATGCTCTTCTTAATGCAGCCCAAGATACCATTGGCCACCTTGGCCACAAGGGCACACTACTGGCTCACGGACAACTTGTGGCCCACCAGAACCTCTAGGTCCTTCTCCACAGAGTTGTTTTCCAGCAGGTCAACCCCCAGCCTATACTGGTGCATAGAGTTATTCCTCCCCAGGAGCAGGACCCTGCACTTGCCTTTGTTGAATTTCAAAAGGTTCATCTCTGCCCATCTCTACAGCCTGTCTATATACTTCTTTATGACAGCAAAACACTCTGGGGTATCAGACACTCCTAGTTTTGTATTGTCAGCACGCTTGCTAAGGAGGCACTCTATCCCTTCATCCAAGTCACTGATGAATAAGTTGAGCAAAACTGGACCCAGTGGATATTTAATGGATATTTAACGAAATGTTACCCTCTTCTCCCCACCTGCCAAAAAAAAAAAAAAAAAAAAAAGAAAAAGAAAAAGAATTTCACATTTGTCTGGATTTTGGTTGGTTTAGGGTTACAACACACAGCTTAAAAAACATGTGCAAAAGCTTTGACTAAATTAGGTCTTGGAATAAAGAAAAAGAAGGATAACTTAAATTACCCATTGTAAGATCATGTACTCTCAAATATACAGTTGTAACTTTTAGACACATGAATTCCTCTTGACAAACATGTACAAACAAATCTGAATTTCTATTTATTTCCTCACATATTAATATGAAAAGTTTGAAAGATTAATTTAATAAAAACAAGGAGTTGAGCAGATCTGTGCTTATCTCAGGACTAATGGAAGCTTTTTCATATGCAGTTGGTGATCTGACAGCTTTTGTGATTGGTAGATCCTTCATAATGGCAACTGTAAGGCAGATGGAAATGTTTTAACATTTTTCTGACAAATAAACAGCTGACAGCATCCCTTGATGGTATTTTTATGACATGGATTCACCAAACACTGTCTCATTTACTTGAAAATGTCAGCACCTGGAAATGGAGGAAGCTGGTGACTAATAAGTCTGAATTAATTGCAGCCATTAATTTTAATTGGGATTCAAAATGTTCCAATTTGGTGTACATTTAAATTACTAATTAAGTTTCACTTTTTATATATCTCATATGAAGCAATTACTGATAATTCATCTCTGAGATAAATACCTGAAAAGCAAACAGAAGAAAGCTTATTATTTCAATCTTCAACAGTATACATTTAAATTTGGCACTCCCTTTATTTCTCACTTTGTAGTAAGATTCTGTGAAGAAAGAAGAAAAAAAAAAATCAGTGTTTGAATAAAATCTGTACCTTTATTCAGAAAACATAAATTACTTGTATTTTTTTCAGTACACTAAATAACAATGCCTGTTTTGGGGTTTGGGTTTTGGTTTGTTTGTTTGCTTGCTTGTTTTTAAAAAGATTTTGCACAAAGAGATGTGTCCTAAACTGTCTGAAATTACTTAATTCTTTTTCACCTTTCTGGAAAAATCAGCCATCCAACCATGAAGCACGAGTCTCTGTCCCCTAGATGACTACTCCAGACACTTTGAATGAAAATAGGATGTTGTAAAATAGGAATTGTTTATGAACAGTGCACTGGCTGAATTATGCCCAAAAAAGGGTTTGACAAAAAATATTTGAATAATAACTAAAACAATAATAAATACATAAAAATAATAAATAGTAAATGATAAATAATGTAAAAATAGCAAGGACTAATATATTCTAAACACTCCAGAGGCCTTAGCAACATGATTTGCCAAAACTTTGTTCAGGTATAAGTAATAATACAGTTTGCCACTGCAGACAGCTCATATGGTACTCTTTTCTCAGTAATACAGAGAAATGAATGACCTACTTGAAAGAACTAACAGTAAAAAGATTCAGGTCAAAATGCATGAGAGTAACTGGAGATACTGAGTAGAGCTAGTAAATTAAAAAGTTTTCCTTTCAGTTCCTGGTCATTTCCAGGTTGTAAAATCACAATAATAATCAGATATTCTGTATGACACAGCCCACCATATTACTTGCATATGGGAGTTTTATAACAATGTCAGTCAATCACTCAATCCTTCTTTTCAGTTGCCCACCTGCTCTTTTTTTTAAATTATTTTTATTCTAAAATTCCTGCTTGAGATAAAATACAAATAATTGGTGGTAAGGGTGCATATGGACATAGCAGTGGCGTTTTTTTGGGTTTGGGTGGTTTTTTAGGGAATTACAGAATTATTTTTCCAAAGAATATAAGTTCATAGAATCATAGAATAGTTAAGGTTGGAAAGGACCTCAAGATCATCTAGTTCCAACCCCCCTGCCATGGGCAGGGACACCTCACACTAAACCATGTCACGCAAGGCTCTGTCCAACCTGGCCTTGAACACCGCCAGGATGCCACAACTTCCTTGGGCAACCCATTCCAGTGCCTCACCACCCTCACTCACAAGTTCATTGACAAAAAGGAAATTCCAAGCTTCAGAAAATTCTGGGGGAAAATAATATTGTATCAATAACGAGTGGAGCCTAAGCACTTATGAATATTCGCAGTCACGGATAGAAATTTCTATATTTGCTTTTGAAAAGCTGTGGACAAATGTATGGCCTAGACTAAGAGGTTTCAAGGAGGCTAGAGGTGAAGAAAGAAATCACTATTCTTATACCTACAGCTGAACTATGCAAACTAGCTGAAATATATTAGTGAATTTTCACACTGAAAAGTGACAGATGTATCTATTTATGAAATTCTTTTTGTCGTGAGTGGTCAGTCCAACACTGTGCATTGTTAATTACTTCTCTACTGCACTCACATGTACTAGAAATAAATGAAAAATAAATGAAATTAAAAATATTATTAGAAACCAGACAAAAACCAATATAATAGAAATTAATACATCACTCTAGCTGCAGTAAGATATTTTTGCACCATTGTTACATTAGATCTACTGCCCTTTATGCCCTCAGAATAATGATGCAAGCATCAAGAAAAAGTACCTAAATAGATGCAACATAAATCAGAAAAAAAAAAAACCCACCAAAAAACCCCGCAAAAAACAACAACCAAGCAAAAAAATCTCTGAGTAAAACAGAACTTTCTGCTTGTTACATATTGCATCTGATTTAGTTGTTGATTAGAATGAATGCAAAATTACCTCTCGATTTATACATCAAAAGTCCCCTAAAATATTAATCTTCTAAGGACTTTACAATGCCTTAGACTAAAACCGTGGCATATATACTAATTAATTATATATATAAATAGTGACAATGGTGCCTGAGAATAGATTTTGTCATCATTCTCATTATACAGTTCAATAAATTCTATTTCATTATTGTGCGTAAAGCAGGTTTTAAGGTTTAGTGATCAGAATTTTGAGTGTGTATGTGCTGCTTTACTTAGTAATGCAACACGTGAACCAAGGTCTGACATTTAATTTTTGATCATGCATAGCAACCTAATATTTTATATTGTCACATCAGTTCAAAAAAAAAAAAAAAAAAAGAAATGCAATTGCCTGAATCAAGAATTGCAATGCTTTAAATCTAAATAAATATGGATGCAGAACTCTTGATTTCTTTGATAATGATTTCCCAGTGGAAATGGGAAGTTCTTAAGAACATTCTGTGAGAATTCATGCAGTCATTGATATAAACGATTGAGAGCAATTACAGTCTGGAGGATCAAGAAGATTATTGATTTAACTTGATCACTGACTGCAGTGATCTTAAGAAAGATACGTGACTACTAAGTCACTAGCAGTTGCTGTTGTTTCTGTTTTACTTCATAGGGTGCTGAGAATATTCTTAGTTGAACAGTATGGTCTTTGAATGCGTTAAACTAAATAGAAACAGTATTTTTTGTATTTTATTTGTATTTCTATATCAAAAAGCTTTCAGAATTCACATGTAAATACTTTTACTTGCTATGGACAAACCAAAATATTTTCTCTTGTGCACAAAAGGCTCAAGGAGCACTTCTGCTGAGGATGCTTAAAAAATTCATGCAGTTCTTGTGTTGATGCTTTCTTGTGACTTGACAAGATTGAGCCTCCAGCAAAGCAAGGGCATGATTGCTTTTGGGGGGGGAGAGGGGAAAGGACACACAAAACAGAGTGGGGTATTGCTGTGGAATTTATGTTTACTTTTGAAAAATGTCATATCAAGGTGCCAAAGCAAAGGATACAGTGCTTTTATTTACTCAGTGAAGTATTAGATAACTGATTATTAGACAACTGCTGTTACAGGACAAACAGAATCTTCTGGCAAAGGCAGCCCAGCTCAGATGAGTCTGGAAGCATGTCATAAAACAAAGGCTGTTGCAAGAAATAACACCAGAATGACTGGGCTACAAGGCTACACTCTCATCACCTCTGCTATGCAGATCCCTGCTCTGAAGTTTTGCTTTCATAGAATCATAGAATCATAGAATCACAGAACCATAGAATAGATAGGGTTGGAAAGGACCTGAAGATCATCTAGTTCCAACCCCCCTGCCATGGGCAGGGACACCTCGCACTAAACAGTGTTGCCCAAGGCTCTGTCCAACCTGGCCTTGAACATCGCCAGGGATGGAGCATTCACAGTTTCCTTGAGCAACCCATTCCAGTGCTTCACCACCCTCACTGTAAAGAGCTTCTTCCTTATATCCAATCTAAACTTCCCCTGTTTAAGTTTGAAGCCATTAGCCCTTGTCCTACCACTACAGTCCCTAAGGAAGAGTCCCTCCCCAGCATCCTTGTAGGCCCCCTTCAGATACTGGAAGCCTGCTATGAGGTCTCCACGCAGCCTGCTCTTCTCCAGGCTGAACAGCCCCAACACTCTCAGCCTGTCTTCATATGGGAGGTGCTCCAGCCCCCTGATCATCCTCGTGGCCCTCCTCTGGACTTGCTCTAACAGATCCATGTCCTTTTTATGTTGAGGACACCAGAACTGTACATGATATTCCAAGTGAGGTCTTACGAGAGCAGAGTAGAGGGGCAGGATCACCCCTTCTCATCAACCAGCACCCCCAAGTCCTTCTCTGCAGGGCTGCTCTGAATCTCTTCTCTGCCCAACCTGTAGCTGTGCCTGGGATTGCCCCGGCCCAGGTGTATCAGTTTTATTTTCCCACTGCTTCATCAACTACCAGAGTGTCAGTCTTAGGTTTCCTAACTTCAGTCCTTTCCCTGAGCCTGTCTCTCCCAGCTCCCAGCTCTGGCACACCTGTGCAAAGATGATCTTCTCAGTCTTTGAAACCTGCTGCTTGGGAAGGGAGCTGGTTGTAGGGATGATGCCACTTCTTACATTTGCCTTTGTGCACCCTATAGGTGAGACGATAATTTCCTGAACAAAATCTGCCAGTAGAGTATTTCTGTTAGTGACTGGTAAAAAAGACTTCACTTCCACTAGAAACATAGAGATCCCTAGGGTTCATCTGTGCAGTAACTAGTCTTCATTTCTCCAGCTTTAAATTCTCCAAGGTACCCTTCCAGAGATTCCTTCCTTCCTTCCTTGAATTTCTGTTGGTTTATTTATATAGCAGTTTTTCTTTTTTTCTCAGTTTTGTAGTAGAAAGGGATGTAGTCAAATATAAGGAGGAAGGCCTGATCCTGCAATGCATGTTTCACTTTTTGGAGCTAAACAAGGTACACAGTATGTCTCATGATCACTACCATCCTGATAAAATTTTAATCCTACAGTCAAGAGAATACATGAGGGTTTGAAATCCTTTCAAACTGTAGAGGTATATTTGAGGATTTTATATCCTCTAGACTATTGCAAAAAGGGACACATTTTAGTGATTGCTGGATCTCAAACAGTTCAGATCAGATATCATTTTAACACTTTAATTATTTTTAGTTAAAGAAACAATATAAATTGCCTGAGTCTGCTAAAAAATACTAGAAGTCTTAGGTGCATTTTTTTTTTTCTTTTGATAGTTCTCATTTTTATCTTTTTTAAATTCAGTGAAGATCATAGAATCATAGAATGGATTAGGTTGGACAGGACCTTGAAGATCCTCTAGTTCTAATGCCCCTGCCATGGGCAGAGACACCTTCCACTAAACCAAGTTGCTCAAAGCCTCATCCAACTGGCCTTGAACACTTCCAGGGTTGAAGTAGGCACAGCTTCTCTGGGCAACCTGTTCCAATGTCTCACCACCCTCATAATGAAGAATTGCTTCCTAATATCTTATCTAGAACTACCCTCTTTCAGTTTACAGCTATTGTCCTTTGTCCTATCCCTACATGCCCTTGTAAAAAGTCCCTCTCCAGCTTGCCTGCAGGTTACCTTCCGGTAATGGAATGCTAGCATACAGTCTGAATTAATTTTCCTCTGAGCCTTCTCTTCCTCAGGCTGAACAACCCCATTTCTCTCAGCGTGTCTTCATAGGAGAGGTGCTCCTGCCCTCTGATCATCTTTGTGGCCCTCCTCTGGATGCGATCCAATAGGTCCAAGTCCTTCTTATGTGAATAAGTATGTACAAAGACTAAAATCTAAACTAATCCTAAACTACTCCTAAGGGAGGTCGGCGTAGAAGTCTTCTAGAACAGACGACCTGCATACCTTACAGGACTGAAAAATATATATGGACATGTCTTTGCAACTAACAGAATGAGCAATATGACCTATGAACAACTTTTTGGGGAAACACAAAAAGCCTACAACAAACCACCAAACAGGAGAAGTTAAGTATATCAAGGAATATGATAGTAAGAACCGAGATTTTGTATTTTAAGGTTTATTTTTCAGTTTAGAAAAATAAATTTCTTTTTAGAATACAAAAAAAAAAAAAAAAAACCATTGTGTAGTTTTGTTTCACAGTTCTAATCTATTCAGACCGAACACTGAAATGAAATAAAATTTCAAAAATTAATTTAAAAATATATATTTCTGATGCAGGTATATTATGCACACTCAAGAACAATATAACTGCTAACCAGCACTGCAAAAAAGTTTGACATTGGGAATATCTTCCATGGTCTCAACAGGGTTCAAAGCAGAAGGGTTTTGTAATAACAATGTCATCTTGGCTGAAACTGTACGGGATTTTTCTATTGGATTAATGCTAAATGTATGAGCATATTTGATTCATCAGTCAATTTCCCGGCAGCCAATTAAATGTTAGTTTTGTAATAAAATGTCACATGCTATTACTTTGCATATCCCATAATATAAACCATTTATATGTGCTGGCAACATAATTGGTCAACTAACCAAGGCCCAGATTCTTTTTTCCAGGCAGCATCCTAATGCTTATCCATGAAGTTTTGGACACAGCATATGGCCACGAACTAGTGCTGATTTGAATGTTTAACTGCTTAATTTATATGTGTTGGCATCTATGCTTGATTATATCCATTTGCCTTTCAAAGCCCCATCTAGAGCAGAAGTCCTGTTTGCTAACCAGTTTTCAAATGTATTGTTGCATAGTAGTGCATAAAGCATTTAAATTGAAATCAGAAGATCCAACTAGTGTCAAGTGCAACTTTTTCCAAATTCATTTCATCTGACTTTATATCACAAATGCTGGCTTTCACCTCCTTTTATAAGGCACACTGAGATTTATGAATAAAAGCATTATTCAAGACTTATAATGACAAATATCGTGCCTTGCTCTTAAGAGCTGGCAATTTATCTATGGACATTGTGAAAGAGTGGAATGTATATGATGTAGTGATGAATGCAATGTATCCATATGCACACAGTTGCTCATTGGCAGAACAGAGACAATTTTACCTTATTCTTGGATTTATCTACATGAAAACACACTGTATATCTCTTATACACACTACCTTCTCAAAGTACCTGCAGTTTTACTGTGTGTCTTCCAATAATACTTCTGAAAATAAGTATATGTGCCACTAACAGATTACTTCCTAATAAAAAAGAAGATGGATATTTTTAACTGCATGCTTGGTATTCAGACATGTAATTTCTGTCCTAGAGAGGAGTTGGGCATCTGGTTACACTGATGTCTGAGAGTATTGGAGGCACTCTGCATCTCATGAAAAGTACTTCATATTTTACAGAATTTGACCTTAGTGTCTCCTTTGCTCAGTCAGCCAACACCACACGTGTCTTCTTCCAGTGATATTTTTCAAGCAGGTGTGAATTTCAGTCATATTTGTCAGGGTCTGGTTGCAATCTGGAAGACACTGTTGGGGCATTGCTTCCCTATCAGTTGTCTTACAGCTCTGATTCTTGTATTACCAAGTCAGGCCACAGACCTTCATACCTTGATGAGCTCTTCATAGCAAGAGAACGCATTTGTTTTTCCCAAATCCTTAGGTAACTCTGAACACAGATTAGTGTAAACTCTAGAACATTTGTAGGGGTGACTGGGAAATATTCAAGTATCTGGTTTTTCTTTATGCATCTGGTTTCCTCTGCAAGGGTTCTTTTTTTTTTTCTACTTTTTTTGGTTGGCTTGAAGGTTCTGGAACCCAGCCAATACAAAATCTTACAGATGATCAAATACTTCTCTAGAATCCTCATGTTCCAACACTTTTCAAGTGCCTTATCATTTTTAAAATTTTTTATTATTTTTATTTTGTAGGCTGCTTTTGTGGTTTTGTGCTTACTAAGTTCGTACTCCCTAATTTATTAAAGTCGTAATTTGAACTTTTTTAATAAACAGATGATCATTTGAGCTGTCTAATGTAAACACAAAAAAATCCTAATATCCTCCCTTGCTCCCTCAGTAGACAACTTTCATTTGAAAGGTATGTTAATATATAAGATTGATACTGAACTGTGCATTTCAGATTAAATGACCATTTCTTTTGGTTTTCCTTCCAGTTCTATTCTCCCTTCCTTTAAACCTGATCCAGCTGTACTTATCACACAGTATAATTTACAATTGTCTGCAGTTTTATTTGTTTCGTAGTGGCCTTAGTATGATGTAATTTCTCAGGAGTTTTCACTATATTGTCAAAATAATAAAATGATACGGAATATGAAGATGTAGGAAAATTTTTCTATTTAAAATTTCCATTTGGAAATGCAGATTTTTGTCATACTGTGTGAAGAAAACAGTTGAAAACTGCTTTCAACTCTTCTCCATCTTCCTTGTCAACCAAAATGTGACAACAAAAATAGTATTTTTAACCTTAATACATATCATACAGATTTAAGCTGAGCAAAAACTAATACAGCTATAGAGTCTATTTAAGGAAGAAAATAAGAATCAAATACTGCTTTAGTTTTGGTTTTGGTTTGGGTTGGTTTTTTTTTTTTGCAGAGGTGTCTTTAGAAAAATTAGAAATTTGTTTTGTTAAGAATTCTAGTTGTGTTTCTGAATTTCCAATAAATTAAAAAATAGTTCAGCTTCTGTTTCATTAACATAGTCTGCTGTAAACGTTTAAATGTTGGAATTATCCAGGATAATTTTGAATCTAAATAATATACACATTTTATTTAAAATGTAATCCTGCTTAGATCTACCTGGACTTGTGCAAAGCATTCCACACTATCCCGCACAACATCCTTGTCTCTAAATCGGAGAGACATCAATTTGATGGATGGACCACTCAGTGGATAAAGAACTGGCTTGATGGCCACACGCAAAGAGTTGTGGTCAACAGCTCAACGTCCAGTCGGAAAACAGTAACGAGTGGTGTCCCTCAGGGATCGGTGTTGGGACCGGTCCTGTTCAGCATCTTTGTCAGCGACATGGACAGTGGGGTTGAGTGCGCCCTCAGCAAGTTTGCCGACGACACCAAGCTGTGTGGTTCAGTTGATACGCTGGAGGGAAGGGATGCCATCCAGAGGGACCTCGACACACTTGTGAGGTGGGCCAATGCCAACCTTATGAAGTTTAACCAAGCCAAGTGTAAGGTCCTACACCTGGGTTGGGGCAATCCCAGGCACTGCTACAGGTTGGGCAGAGAAGAGATTCAGAGCAGCCCTGCAGAGAAAGACTTGGGGGTGTTGGTTGACGAGAAACTGAACATGAGCCGGCTTCAGTGTGCGTTTGCAGCCCAGAAAGCCAACTGTATCCTGGGCTGCATCAAAAGAAGCGTGACCAGCAGGTCAAAAGAGGTGATCCTGCCCCTCTACTTTGCTCTCGTGAGACCTCACTTGGAATATCATGTACAGTTCTGGTGTCCTCAACATAAAAAGGACATGGATCTGTTGGAGCAAGTCCAGAGGAGGGCCACGAGGATGATCAGGGGGCTGGAGCACCTCCCATATGAAGACAGGCTGAGAACGTTGGGGCTGTTCAGCCTGGAGAAGAGCAGGCTGCGTGGAGACCTCATAGCAGGCTTCCAGTATCTGAAGGGGGCCTACAAGGATGCTGGGGAGGGACTCTTCCTTAGGAACAGTAGTGGTAGGACAAAGGGTAACGGGTTCAAACTTAAAAAGTTTAGATTAGATATAGGGAAGAAGTTCTTTTCTTTACAGGGCAAGTGGTGAGGCACTGGAATGGGTTGCCCAAAGAAATTGTGAATGCTCCATCCCTGGCGGTGTTCAAGGCCAGGTTGGACAGAGCCTTGAACCACGTGGTTTAGGGCAAGGTGTCCCTGCCCATTGCAGGGGAGTTGGAACTAGATGATCTTCAGGTCCTTTCCAACCCTATCTATTCTATGATTCTATGATTTTATGATCACCTGCCTAGATCACATAAACAAGAGACTTCTAGCAGAAGCTTTAAGTAGACAAGAATTTTTCATTTTCTGAATAATCTTCTTTTTCTGGTAAGACTTTTATTGGAAATAATGCTTGGTCAGGAAGTGAGCTGAATAAGTAGCTTAAGGTCTGCTAAAGTGTTTATAAAGGTCTTGATATAAGCAAATAATTTGGTGTTTATATTTCTTTCTAATTCCTTAACTGTTAGTTAAACAAATATATCATGCAAAAAAGTTTCAATAATTCTGTATGCATATACTATTCATAGGGAAATATCTTTGAAGGGTGGATGACAAACTCATCATGGATAAGCCACTTTTAAAGAGCTGCACTTTCTGATCCATAAACTTTTAGAATGTAAGATAATCTTTTAGGGAAGTATGGCTACCTGCTTATTTATTTCTTACTCTTGTTTAGGCATCAGTCCTCCTAGACTGAAGTAATTTAATGTTTATTAGAAATAGTGTTTGGTACAATAAAGCACAACAGGTCATTTTTGATAAATAATTATACCTTCATGCATCAACAGCTAGTTGACTGCATTGTGGTTACTTGTGGAATAAGACATACTAAAGCAAAGCTAACAGATGGACATAGTTTTAATTAGTTCATAGGTATTCCAGGGTGGTTTTTTCTTTTTTTTTTTTTTTTTTCCTCTTTGGGAAAGCTGAGCCAAAATTTCTCATCATAGCTAAAGCTTTGACAATTATTAGTATTACGCTAGGCTGAGGGTTGGGGAAGAAATTAAATGATGAGATCATAGACTATCAAGGAAAATTAGAGTTTAGATCTGAAGGTTTAATATGCAGCAGCTCTTTTTAACTTCATTTTTCATTACAATGAGGAGCCGGCTGCTTTTTCTGTTTCTCTCATGATGTTGCATGCTTGCTCTCATTCTGTTGCATTTCAAGCAAGGAGATCAGAAAGGACTTTTTGGACAGATGGTGGTGTTGGCTGAGTGATATTTCACGTACAAGCTCCGTCCAGAATTACATTTGTGCCATATGCACTGGCTTTTACATTCTCTTTGGAAATGGTTTTAAGTGTGGGAACAAACAATATCTCAATATATGTCATTTTTCCTCCCTCTGTGGTTATACTAAATGCACCTCTGCAAGGTGTTAATGGAAAAAGTGTTTCAAACCTCACATCACACCTCCATAAGTGTGAGGCCAGCCTCAGCAGTTAAGGACAGGTCTCCTAGGCGAACTAGTTTTGTAAAAGATGGAAATTAACTTCTATCAAGAGATTAAACTGAAATGAGACATGTAAGTTTTAATTGGTATTTGGAGCCAGATACACTACATAAATTGTACTCCAATAATCTGTCCCTCTAAAAAGTAGAATGGAATAGAAAGCAGAAATATTTTCAATTTATGAGCTGTGATATTAGACTACTTCCCTCTCTTTTTAGTAAGATGGAATGGGGTGGCAGTGATTATGATTCATTATACACAAAAAAGGCAAATAGGCAAAATACTATATTCAAACAGTGCACGTACAGTGCACTGAATATCATATTCAACAGGTAGGGCTTTAGTTTAACAGCAAAATCAACCAAAAGTAAGGCAGACAGGTTAAATTAGTTATTGTAAATCGATATACAGGGTACAGGATATCAGGCACTCATTAACTGATGTAATCAGGAAGAAAATGCCTTTGTGCAGATTATACAGTATTTTACCTCTACGGGTGATTTTTTCAGTTTCCATGAGGCTTAGCTGGAGAGGTAAAGCAATCAGACAAGACCACCAGGTGAGTCCTAACCTTAGTCATACTTTTAAAATAGCACCAATTATTTTAGAAGCAAGATGTCATTTGCCAGACTTCTAACAGTTTATGGGTCAAGTCATTGACTGATAAAAGAGGATTGGGGAGTCCATTCCTGACAACTGGGGAGTCTGTCATTTGAGGATTTCCCTGTTACACATGTTGTTATACATGTTTCACATGTTATAAATTAACTGCTCTAGTATTTCATCACCTTTTCCACAAAAGCCTCTGGTAGCAGAGTTATAGCTACAGCATTTTGGGGAGAATTAGTTGGGAATAATCTGTTGAAATTATATTGCTACAAGAAATACCTTTTTCAATTTCCAGTCAGAAAACAGTAATGATATATTTTTCCTGTTAGGAGACTTGAAATGATGGTGCCTTGGGTGTCTGCTTTGGAAATCCTCAGTTTGTTTTTACAGAAAAAAAAGATACTACATTGCAGGACAGACACGTTGATCAGTATCTCGCTTATTCCACATTATGCAACCTATTACCTGGTAGACCTAGACATAAAGAAGTCTTTTCTTTAGGCTTCCTGTAATATGCCAACACACCTTCAGCTGCGGAAGATCAATTCAAGCCTTTAGAAAATGAGGTAAAGCATCTAGAAAAGAATAAATGTCATGAGGATGGTCTTTCTTAATAGCAGAAACAATACTTACATTACTTTTGAATTTTTTCCACAAGCATTCTTTTTTCATACATGGATTTTACTTGCCTCTGAAAACAGCAGAGCAGTATAAAGGAAAACATCATTTCCTTTCTTTTAATATTGAAGGGTTGAAAAATGCTATTTGAAATTACTTTTATGATATTTCCCAGCACTGCAAAATATAAAACAATTTCAGTATAATGTGATAAAATGACAGGCCCATAAGACATCATGTGGATTTATATAATAGGACTTGTTTCTTTTTTTCAGGTACAATATTTCTTTCAGGTCTTGTTGAAGGGAAATTTTGTTATGCATAGCAGGTAAGAAAAAACAAAATTTGTGTGAATAAATATGTGTTATGTATGTGAGAATAAAAATAGTCTGTTGTAACTGCTAGGTGTAGCCTAAGTTATATTTTCTATTCCTTGAGTGCAGTGAGAAAACCAAAACTTTTATGTGCTATACACTTCTTATTTTGGGGCATGACAGGGAGCTTTCAAGAAACCATTGGGCAGCCTCTGAGAAGCTAGTAGTTTCATCAGATTCTTAATACTACTACAGCAATGTTATTTACTGCCTTTTATTAATTATCAGGCTCATTAGGGTTTGGTTCTTTTACTTTTGGTGATGCGTTTGTTTGGAAGGTTTGTGTATTTTACATGATTTTTATTTCTTATTTGTTTGTGGGATTTTTGTACTAAGCTCAGTGCTAATGACCTTATCTCACCCTGGACAGACTATTGAATTTGTTTTTCTCTCTCACTGGATTGATATGCTTGAATTATTGCCAAGTCACCTTGTTTTTTAATTATTCTATTAGCAATGCTAGCATTATCCTGAATATGCATCTTGGGAAGAGGGGTGTATGTTAATGTTATCTTTAAATTACTTAAATTAGCTGAAGAGAAAATGTATTCTTCTTGATAATATAAGCTGTCAAAATCTGTAAAGAAGGCAACACTGAAGGGATAAACCAAAATGACATTACTTCTAGTCAGTCATATTGTGTTATGTGGTTTATCATACATACCATGGATTTTGCTAACATTTGTTTACATGTAGTTTACACATTTTTCCAGACCCTTTCTTCCATCTTGTAGAGGAACAGAAATTTCATAAACTCTGACCTCTGAAGTGGAAAAGATTAAAATAAATCAATACTTCATGCTTTCACACAAGACTGTCCCAGATTTTTCAGTAGTACTAGTATTGTTTGGCCAGATGGATCCTGTTGTAATACCTTGGAGTGCTAGAGATATAAACAACCAAGGAAAATTAAGCCCTTTTATTAATGACAGTATTTCTCAGCAGATCATTTATATTCTCCCAAGTTTAACAAACAGCAAAAATCTAGCTTTTCTGAAAGTGTGAATATCCATATCATTTAACAAACTTTCGCAAAAGAGAATATAGAGAAATACAACTCTTCGATATTTTTTAATCACAAAATTGTTGTCTGTATTAACACTGACAACAAACTACTACAGTCTGTATTGTCTTCTGGCCTACTGTCTCTAAAGATGGTGAACAGGTCTTACCTGGAAAGATTTCCACCCCAAAATTTTTTTCAATTAGAAAACAAAGGTGATTATTTATGATGACAGTTTTGTATAGATTTATATAAAACACTCAAGAGAAATTTTTATATGACTTGATGTGGGAGAGGATGGAAACTATTCGATTATTGCCAAAGAAAGAGAAGTAACTGCTTGGCTGGAGAAGAAAGAGTTAAAGAAGCAGCAAAGTGCACTGCGTGATTAAGCAGAGCAACCCAGCTGGACAGGAGCAGGAGAACAGAAAGATAAGGAACTGGTTATTTTGGGACTGTTCGTGAAATGACAAAGAATGTTGGAGAAAACAAAACTGTAAACCAGGAACTAAACATGACATGCTAAAACTAGCTTGGTATAAAAGGTACAGCAATAGGCAATAAAGGGATTCGCCGCATGAAGATACTCTGAGTCTGTGCGCTTCATATGCCACAACTTGATATTTTACAGGGAAATCTATCCTGGGCTGGGTTAGGAGGACTGTTGCCAGCAGGTTGAGGGAAATGATCTTTCCCTGCAACTCATCACTGGTGTAGCCACACCTGGAGTACCATGTCCAGTTCTAGGCTCCCCAGTATAAGACAGACATGGACATATGTCATTATAATAACTATGATTTTTTTTTTATTAAATGTCTTCATTTTTTTGTGAATATAGAATACATGTTGTGTTCTGAAGATTTTCAGCCATAGTAAATGTTCCTCCACCTGTTCTACTTAAACATAATTGTTAAAACCTTGATTTTCATATACAAGGATTGGTGGTCAGCCTTCTATCTGAATAAGACCACAGCACTATGAACACATACATTTCATTTACTTTGCTTTTTAAAATATAATTTCAATATGGCACAAGTTTTCCAACTAATTTTAAACAGCATTTTATTGTCAGAGAGCAAGTTGCTGACATAATTTATAACAGTGAAATTTAGTGCACTTCAGGTGAAGTCAGCAGCACTGACTTCAGTGGTGAATCAGATTTAACCTTTTGTGCTTCACGTCAGAAATAAGGTTTAATTTATTGTTCTGAAAATTAAGGAAGAAAGTAGAATTAGTTGTATTTTGGTAAGGAAGAAGATATTTGGACAACAGTATTTCTTTTTTCACTGTTAGTACGTGATTCTTGTAATTAAATTTGTGGAAAATTTCTGCTGCAGTTATCTTGCTGTGAGACCATGTTTTACTGTTTCACCAACTCTGCCTTAAATGCCTTGTCATCAGTTTGATCATAGATGGATGCTCTTCTGAGAAAAGATGAAAAACAGTACCTAAATTACTGTCAAAAATCCAGGTGGGGGTCATACAGGTCAACCCGCACTTGCAGTTCTTTGTTTCCTCAAGTGTAAAACAATTTGCATCCTTTTTTCAAAGCTTTAAAATCCTATGTAATTAAGGGAACACAGGTTTGACCCTCATCTCTGTACAGCACAATGAATGTGGGTATCACATTGCTGGAAAATTAATGAGGACAGAGAAAGCTTAGCTGGAGTCCCCTCCTGGTGGCCTCAATGTGTGGTAATCTTGTTTCTAAAGTAAACACAATGAATATTTTTCCAAAAGAGATGTTTTAAGAAGTATAAACAGAGTCAAATATTAGTAAAAGTGCTGTCTGAAATGATGGCGTCTTTCATTTCCTAGTATTTTTAAAAATTAATTTCTATTTTCACTTTTTTCAGGTAGTGAGGAATAGCTCTTTGATCAGCCAGTTCTGAGACTTGCCTCTGAATTCCATAACTGTTCGTTCCAGCCCATGCTCTGGTTTTCTTCCTTTTTAAACTAAGCTCTTTGCTGTGCAAGTGTCCTTGGTGGTGATATAAGGTAAGCAAACACTGAGCTGCATTGCATTGAGCAGTTAATTAAAAAATATACCTACAGGTGAGTCTGCAGGAATTACTTAGACTGTTGCTTTCAGTTTTTACGGTGTGAACTAGCTGAAATTAAAGCTCAGTGGAAGCTTATAAATTAAATTTCAGGATGTTTTCAAAATGTACTTTGTAGACGGGTGTGTTATGAGGTATGTTGTTTTCCTGCATTTACTCTTTATATTAATGTTCCAGTCTTGATTTTATAAATATTTACTGCTTATTATTCAGAGCAGCCCTGCAGAGAAGGACTTGGGGTTGTTGGTTGGCGAGAAGCTGAACATGAGCCAGCAGTAACTCTTGCAGCCCAGAAAGCCAACCGTATACTGGGCTGCATCAAAAGAAGCGTGACCAGCAGGTCAAAGGAGGTGATCCTATCCCTCTACTCTGCTCTTGTGAGACCTCACTTGGAGTACTGCGTACAGTTCTGGTGTCCTCAACATAAAAAGGACATGGATCTGTTGGAGCAAGTCCAGAGGAGGGCCACGAGGATGATCAGGAGGCTGGAGCACCTCCCATATGAAGACAGGCTGAGAGTGTTGGGGCTGTTCAGCCTGGAGAAGAGAAGGCTGTGTGGAGACCTCATAGCAGTCTTCCAGTATCTGAAGGGGGCCTATAAGGATGCTGGGGAGGGCTCTTCCTTAGGGACTGTAGTGGTGGGACAAGGAGTAATGGCTTCAAACTTAAACAGGAGAAGTTTAGATTAGATATAAGGAAGAAGTTCTTTACAGTGAGGGTGGTGAAGCACTGGAATGGGTTGCCCAGGGAGGTTGTGGACGCTCCATCCCTGGCGGTGTTCAAGGCCAGGGCGGACAGAGCCTTGGGTGACATGGTTTAGGGCAAGGTGTCCCTGCCCATGGCAGGGGGGTTGGAACTAGATGATCTTATGGTCCTTTCCAAACCTTATTATTCTATGATGTTATGATTCTATGATTATCATGACACATTGGTCTCCTCAAAGCCAAAAGGAAATCTGCCTTGGAAAAGAAAGGAAGTAAGGTTTGAGCCTCAGCTCTCCTGTACTTCATGCTCTAAAGCTCATAAGCAAAAATTCTTGAGCACTATTCCTGCACTAACTCATTCAAGACTATCAATTATCAATAATTAATTTTCAATTTTTTAGGTCTATGTGAAATTAAATCACCTAAATTCAAAAATATCTGTAAATTATTTTCAAGGTCAGACATAAAATATTAGTCATATTAGTAATTTAAATCCTGATCTAGTTACCAAAGTTATAAAGAGAAGACTAAACATGTCAACTCATGCAGGTATTCATTTCAGCCCAAGAGGAAAGTCTGTACTTCCCTAAATCATTGCACTTGTCCTATAGAAAATTGCTTGTTGCAAAATGTTCTTAATAGCCAAAGATCTACATGTAAGTAAGCATGTAACATACTGTTCTGGGCATTTACAGGTTAACAGGGATTTAGAAAATCCTGCTACTGAACTGCAACATATATGTATAAATATAAAATTAATTGTTATATAAACAACATAGTTCAAACTAATATTTAATGCTGTTTTAACAGGTGGATTAAAAAAAATGCACATGTTCTAGTGACCAAACTTTTTCAATGGCACCTTAGAGTTATTTATTAAAACAAGATAACAAAGTCTCGGAAATATCTTGATCACTTAGGTGGCTACCAGTTGCCTAGAGAAAAGAAAACTGACAGAAGTATGGCACCTAGAAATCAATGGTAGATAATATCACCAGAGAGAGTAATAGAAATTATTAGTGGGGTAATAATACCAGTACCATGCTAGAAATAGAATTTCTTATCTAGAGTGTTGAAGTAAAGTGAAGGCCTTACGTGATAGAAATATGCTGTTGGACAAACTCAGAGCAAATACTAAATTGTAACAGTAACAGGGAATAATGAATCAGGGAACTCATAGTAAATGGTAATTACAATTTAATGAAGAAACTAAAGCTTCATGTACATTAATAAATTGTGCTGCTGTGAACAGTAATGACCCACAAAACACTACTGTAAATGATGCCTAGAACTGTGTTTTGCCATATCAGCCTTATTACTTTTAACCAGAAGCTTTCTAAATTAAAGAAAAAGTAAATTATTAGCAATCTGATGCACTAGTGAAGATGAATTGGGTAGCTTGTCAATGAGCATACGGTTTGGATCTAAGATTATGAAGAGCTGGCTGTTTTCTCTGTAGTTTTTCTTTACAATACTCACTTGTAGAATGAATACTAAGAATTGCAATGGTAACTGTAACAAAGATACGAGATTTTATATAAAACCATGTACTGTATTCTAGCAAAGTTGAAAATAAGTAATTTGGCTTGGGATGTACTTGTGAATGTCCCTAATGTTAATTCAGGAAATTCATAAGCATATTGTAGCTGTATAAATGTATGTGTTGATAGGTATATGTGGCTCTTAGAAAGAGTATGGTGAAATGTGGTTCCTTAGTGAATGTAGTATTGTTTTTACAACTTCATTATATTGGTAATAATAATGAGCCATAAGCCCTCACAGGTCTCTGTAAAGAAAGAGTACTTGTAATAAAGATCTTGCTGTTATTTTGAAGGAGAAATAGGAATCTTAACTATGTAATTTCACATAATGAATGTGTTGTTTGTTTGGGTTTTGATTTGGTTTGTTTGGTTTTTTTTTTGTAAAAGTATGTAGGAACATATCTGTACCAAATACGTCCCCCTTTGAGAAATGGAAATTTTATTTTACACTCTTTTTCTTCCCCAAACCAGATTGTATTGTGCTCTATACATGAATAGTTCTGTCAGCTCCAGAGAAATGTACAGAATAAAATTTCTTCGTACAAATTAAGTTGCCCAAACATACCCTTTTCCTGTATGCATGCTAATATGTTACTTTGCAGATAAGCATAATCAGATTTTGCCACTAAAGACTGAAAAATTATGCTGGGTGTGCCAGAGCAGATCAAACTCTGCAAAGAGAGGAAGTAAAGGACAGGAAAGGAGCAGATATGCCATAGAATAAATGGGACAGTAATTTGTCAACACGTTTTTGTGACAGCCAGAATACACTGATTTTAAGAAAAGGTTTTAGGTGTGTGATTTTTTGCCAAATAAATAAGCTTTACCTGTGGCACATTATAGTCTGAATTTCTTCAGCACTGCAGTAAGGTATTCCAACTATGCTTGGGTAAAGAAGAAATTAAGATGTTTATTATTTCTCTTGCTACTGCATAATAAATTATTGGTTTAAATCTGCCTAATTGTTAGCAACAAAATAAACCAAACTTTTCCCACAAAGACACTCAAATTAGCTAGGATGTGTAGATGATTGGAATATACAAGCTATGGTGAAAGTCCTCATGAAAAAAATGCTGTGTTAGAGGAGATATACTTCTTTTTTTAATGTTTAGAAATAAATTTGTTTCTTTTTTTTCCCGAATAAGTCAGATAATCGTATATTTCAAATAGCTCTGAGAAAAGAGCTAACATACTGTGAAAAAGTCTAAAGGGGAAAAAAAAAAAGCCAAACTTCAAAAATCTTTCAGAACCTTATAAAAAGAATATTTACTCTTTGAAATCAGTTTTGCTAAAATTTGCCAAAGTTGGCAAACTGCAGCATAGGGAACAAATAGAAATTTGATCTGTGTGCTATGGTTGCTTTGACATGAAAGAGATGTGGTGGGATAGGTCACACAGCTGGAGTGCTGAGTTAAGTGGATATAGGGGGTTTTTAGGAAGAGCAAGCTGGGAAATTGAGGATGGGGAGTCATCCTTATGTGAAGGAGCAGTGGGAATGCATGGACCTCTACATTGGGTTGGGTGAAGAGCCATTTAAAAGCTCAGGATTAGTGGGCAGACCAACAGGATAGTGTTGTGGTGAGTAGTTTGATGACAACTTCCTGGCACAGCTGATCAAGGAGCAGATAAGACACTCTTCTGTATCTGATATTTATGAAAATTTGGAGTACTGGTGAGAAATCAGAAGGTTGGGGCAGCCTTGGCTGCAGTGCTTACAAGATGGTGGAGTTCAAAATCCTGGAGTGGGAAACAAAGGCAAAAAGCGGGATCACAGCTTTGAGCTTTGATAGATTAGATTTAGGCCTCTCTGGGGACTTGTTTGGAAGGATGTTATGGTATACAACTGTGGAGAGAAAAGATCCAGGAGAGACAGTTGGTTTTCAAGGATCACCTCCTCCGAACTCAAGAATGGTCCATCCTGAGAAAATCAGGCTAGCAAAGATGGCGCAAGGTTTGCATGGATTATCAAGAAGATCCTCAAAAATACTCAAAACTAAAAAAAGGAAGTGTAGAAAAGCTGGAAGAAGTATCTGGTGACCCAGAAGGAATAAAAAGTCACTCTCAAAGTCTGAGAGATAGATTTAGAAAGTCAAAAACAACCTGGAGCTGAATCTGGCAAGGGACACGAAGGGTAACAAGAAAGGCTTCTACAATTATGTCAAGAAAGAGATGCCTTCAGGAAATGAGTTACAACATTAACAATCATCAGATGGTGTTTTACCCAGGTCATACATATGGCATATGACATTGTGTTATTTAACCATTCTGTAAATTTTTTGGTAAAGGAAAGCGAAACTGTTTGTAGGCACTGAATCAATCATAAATAGTAAGAAAGAAAGAAGACTAAGTTCAAAGATCTTGTGAAATCTTTAGAAAACAGTTGAACACTTAAAACTCCATGGAAGCACTTCGCATTTTGTTGTACCTCTTTGTCAGGTTGATGGTTGAATCAGTAGTTCTGAATGAATTTTGCATAACTTTGATTAGAAATTATGTATCTAATGCTAGAAATGGAATTTTAACTATTCTGTAGAAGATGAAAAACGTGTAGGTCATAGTTGAAATAAAGAGCTAATGTATTTTGGTTATGTGTTCCAAATACTTTTTTATTTTGCAATCTGTTCTATCACAAACCCATGCGTGCAAACAAAACATGCTGTGATAATACAGTGATTTACAGATAGAGCTCGGTCTTGTTTCACTTGGATATGGGGGCTGCACATTTGCTGCTTCATAAATGAATCAGAAAGCTGTCATGTAAGCTAGATATCTGAAAGAATAAAGGGTAACTTAACTGAGCTCTTCTTAAACAACATTTAAACAAGTGATAGGCCAAGAGGTAACGGTCTCAAGCTGCACCTGGGAGGGTTAGACTGGATGTTAGGAAAAATTCACTCATTGAAACAGGCTGCCCAGGGAAATGGTGGAATCACCATCCCTGGAAGTGTTAAAAAATGTGTAAACGGGTCCCCCAATGACATGGTTTAGTGGTGGACTTGACAGTCCTGGGGTAATGGTTGAACTTGATGATCTTAAAGGTTCTTTCCAACCTAGCTGATTCTATGATTCTATGATTATGTCACCATTCTTCTACATAGCAATATTTGCAGAATAATATGCCATAGTTTCTTTGTTATTAATCAGACTAATTATATACCTGTTGATTGTTGCAATGTCCAAGAAATAAAAAAAAAATTATGGGGAATTTATTGCATGTTGGATGGCTTGCTTAAGGACAATACCAAAGAGGAAAGTAAGATTTGCCACAGTAAGGAAACAGCTGAAACAGATTAAACCTCAGTGGCATCGCATAATGTCTGATAAATGCAGGATTACATCCATGTATCTCAGGTACTATTGGAGATGCTGGTACAAAATGGCAAAAAGCAAAATTAACATAAAACTCTAAAGGAACAACTGCACATATAAAGAAATAAAAGACTGTATGGTGTTAGAATTTGCTGGCTTAGCTGAAAGCCACAATAATGAGGAAATAAAGCCTTTGCTGACCTTTTATTTACAAAAGAAATACTGGATGCAGTACTTTAAAGAAAGTAATTGATGTAATAGCTAAATTAATGGCTGGAAGCCAACGAGTTTTAAGTTAATGAACAGAAGTTGACAGCTCATACTATCTGTATCTTGCATATATGTGTGTGTATGTTTGTATTACAGAAAAGTGTAGTGGGATCATAGTCTTCTGGGAGAGCTCAGTCTTCTTTTTAAGTGTATGTGAGGACATTAGCACTGAAAAGAAAACTACTTTGACATTAATTTTTAGATAAGTCATTTTTATATGCTTACATTTTAATATGCTTACAATAATTTTATGAGCAAGTAAAGTTAGATAATGCAAACATTATCTGACTTAGAAAATCATATTCAGTGAAAAAAGAAGTTATGGCATGCAGATAATTTTAAAGTATTTACTGGGTAGAAGAAAAAACAAGGGAAATGCATTATAAATAGAGATGTTCTTAAAAGACTGGTTATTTTTTGGTTAAAAAAGGTTAGTTTTTGAAGGTTGGGTCTTGAAGTCTATTTGAAATGTAAGTACCTGTAGTAATGTAGTTTAATTAAAACCCTTGCAAATTGCTTCTCCCTCGCTTATATCAGTTAGATCAAGAACAATGAGTCTGTTTTTCTAAGGTTTCTTCAAATGATATTAACACTGTCTAATACATATTAACAGAGAACTGTAGAAATTGGTAAGTTAAAGATAGAATTATTTTGGAGTTTATGGGAAATTCTCAAATTAAGTTTCTGAATAATTACTAAGCATTTAAGTACCAAGGTTTCTAAATATACGCTTAAGCTCTGTATTGAGATATATACATTTGCCGTGTACTTTTGAAGTGATTTTATTATCTACAATTTGTTCTAAAACCAAGCTAGGTCATTAATGACTGAAACTGTCTGTTGTCTGTGACCAGACTTTAGTGAAAAGACTTGAATGAGCATATTTCCAAATCCTGAATCTCCCAGGGATTAAATACAATTAAGTTAGCATGATCACCTGCTCTTTAAAGATAATTCGACTAATACCTCACATGAATTGGCAAGGCTGAAAATACTCTACCATTCCCTTTTGTCTTTATCTTGTTTGTGAACAGGTGACTGCAAGACAAGTTTTCAATTTCTCAGGACCACTGGATTCAGTTGAAATACAGAAGCAGGGCAGTTCAGGCCACAGGCAATACTAAACCAGAACTTTGACTTAGAATCTCTTTTAAACGTAGTGTGCTTGCTTTTTGTTCTAGCATATGAGAGAGGAGGAGAAAGTCATTGTGACATGGAAATGATGAAGAGAAGAAACACTGATTCATAAGCATGTGCTAGGTATCATGTTATGAAACTGATCAGTAATGATTTATGTGTGTTTTCTGCGTAAAGCTGATGACACACCAGAGAAAACGTGTAATAGCTGTGTAATCTTAACTTATGTAATATCCATTATAAATGCACTGCAGTGGCAGTTCAGTGTGGGGGATGATTGAAATTGAAACAGTTGGTCTTGGACTAAATGGTGGCAGAAGAAATCCTCTTGCGGCACGTAACTCATTTAAGACCTTGGAGAACTATTAAATGCAATTCCATCTGTAGGAATTTAGGCAATTCCAGCCTAAATTCATTGACATAACAGAAGATTGAAGTGCATGAAACTCCATGCCTATATTTGTAATGGGGGTTAAATAAATGGCTGGGATTAAAGAGGGACACTACGAATTTGCTAGAGGGAGAACCTGAATAGGACCATTATTAGTTCATGAACAGGACCACCCAGTCTGGAAAGCAGCACACTTATTATCTAGGTTTATAAGCAAAGGCAGGATTTGTGTGACATCATGAACCTCTGACTGTGGATTACGTCTTCGAATTTCTGACCAGAAAAAAGATGACTACCTCAATAACTATCTGTTAAATGTAATTAGACCACTTTTTATATTTATAAGCTTTTGGCTCTAGTCTTTCAGTTAAAACCCTGACATTGAGTCCTACTGAAAAAATCCTTTGTTTGTTTTACCGAGACACATGTGATGCTGAAGGCATGAAGTATGGCATGATGCTACATGTTTACAAACACTGGGTGTTGTGGTTTGTTTTTTGGTTTTTTTTCCTTAAACAAAGGAAAGAATCCAAATAAAGTATCATGTGAGAGAACTCCCAAGAAAGCAAATATTTTCAATATGAGCAGAAGCTGGGACATAATTTGTGCCACACTGATGGATGGGAGCAGGGTGGTATGGCCAAGTGTCTGCATTGGGTAAGAATTCTTTTTAAACTGAATTAACTCACACTATTCCTGCAAAAGCAGATGGCTGTGTAACATATTGCAGTTCAAAGAAAACCCAGAGTGCCACAAGAGGCTGTTCCCATTAGTAATGAATCTGGTTATGTACGATAAAAGTAAAACGGGTAGCTGAAAAGTTGCCTGAAATAAAGCTGAATTAGTCTGCAATAGGCCTTATTAAAATAGACTGACCAGTTTCATGCCTTTGAAAATGTCTTTATAAAGGACATCAAGGACAACAATGGATTGCACACCTGCAACCATTGTGCCATATATTTATCCATAATTTAACATCATTCTGTCTAATGCTTGATGGAAGCTGCATCTTCCATGAAATGCATTTTCAACTTAGATGTAATTTCTTCTTGAACAGGTTAACAGCAAATAACTTTTTTTTTTTTTTTAAGGCAAAAATATATTCATAAAAATCCCATTAAATTGAATTTCAAAGAGTAGGTGAAATGACTTGGAGCTGAATTAATAACTGAATATATGAAAGCAACATTAATGAGCAGATTTAGATTGGCAGCCCTGGAAAAAACAGAGCTGCCTCTTCACATAGTAAAGGGTCATGGGCTGTATTTCTTGCCAACATAATTGTTTTGTTCTGTGAAGTGAAAAAGTAGCTTTGTTTATGAGTGTGTTTGCATTTTTGGTGACGTTGACCATGAACATGCCAATAAAAACACTACATGTCAATTCATTTCATATATAAAAATGCATTTCACAAATTTTATTACCTATGATAAATATCTATAATAAAGTACTAATAAATGAACATACTGTACCACAGACAAGGAAAAAGAACAATGCTTCCCATATTTTCAGCTTCTCGGGACAAACTCCATGGACATCTTTTGAATAGATGTGCTGAGATGTGCAAAACTCCAGGATGCATAAAGGCATTCTGAGTGACTCTCCACCATATTTGAAAAGTCATGGCAGTCAGGTGCAGTCACCAGGTGTGTACTGGGACTAATACTATTTAATATCTTCATCAACGACATAGGTAGTGGGATTGAATGCACCCTCAGCAAGTTTGCCAGTGACACAACTTGAGTAGTGCAGCTGATTCACTTGAGGGAGGGGATGTCATTCAAAGGGACCTTGACAGGCTTGAGGAGTGGCCTGTATAAACCTCATAAAGCTCAACAAGGCCAAACTCAAGGTCCTGAACCTGGTTCAGGCAATCCCTGATACCTATACCGGGTAAAGAACTGATTGAGAGTAGCCCTGCAGAGAAGGACTTGGGGGTAATGGTGGATGAAAAATTATGTATGAGCTGACAGTGTGCACTTGTAGCTCGGAAAGCCAGTTGTATCCTGGGCTACATAAAAGAAGCATAGCCAGCAGGTCAAGAAAGATGATTCTCTCCCTCTACTCCACTTTCTTAAGAACCCATCTGAGGACTGCATCCAGCCTGGGATCCTCAGTACAAGACAGATATGGACCTGTTAAAGCGGGTGCAGAGGAGGGCCACAAAGATGATCAGAGGGCTGATCCTATGAAGAGTACCTGGGAGAGTTGGCTTGTTCAGCCTGGAGAAGAGAAGGCTCCAGGGAGATCTTTTTGTGGCCTTTCAATACTCACAGGGGCTTATAAGAAAGACAAAGACTTTTTATCAGGACCTGTAAAACAAGGGGAAATGGCTTTAAGCTGCAAAAGGATAGATTTAAGATTGAATATAAGGAAGAAATTTTTCATGATGAGGGTGGTGAGACACTGGAACAGGCTATCCAGAGAAGGAAAATTTGAAAATTTAGTGGGGAAAAATGGATCACATACTTATTTTCTTCCACCAGAATAAACAGGAGAGTTTCTTTTATTCTCTGTGGAGTTTATAGAGCTCTTGTCAGAAAAGGTGATTGCTCACTAAGTGTTTAGTCTACTTGAAATGTTTTCATGCTTGTTTATTAGGAAATTACAAAGGAGTTTTGCTCCTTAGCAACTGCCATTTTTTAGTTAGTAAATTAACTTAATGCAAATTGATCCATGATATATCATTATATACAACAGGAAAAGTTCAGCATGTGATCATTAATTGCTACAAACTGGCCATGTTTGTTACAAAGTTATGCTCCACCTCTCTAATGGTTTGGGTGGGGCAGGGCTTGGTTGTGTAGTTGGGATTTTTTTAACTTCATTAACAAAACAGCGATCTTGATTACTTTTTTTACAGAATCAATATGGCTATTGGTCACTATTCATCATAATTGATAGTTCAATAAACAATTCCCTTTTCTAACTTACCAGACATTTGCTTTTCCACTGTAGACATGGATAAAAAGCACTTCCATATAATCCCAATGTCTATGACATGAATAGATTAGACAATAAGCAATAGTACACTCAGCAGGGAACTCCATTTGTTGTTTTGAATACAAGAAATTATATCAAGCTATATGTATGACAGAAATTCAGTAGCATAGTACAAAAATTGTTAATTCAGACCAAGACCTGCCCGATCTCCAGTGGTTTGAGTGGAATTAAGCCTTGCTAAAGTTGGCCCATTAAATTCTGTATGGTTTCTGCTGTGCATATCTTTGTATATTCTGTATTCGAACATTTTATTACCAAGATTAATAGCCTCTCTCCCACTGCGTTAAGAATCCAATAGCATGACAAGGAACGGCTGTCATATACAAAAGTATAAACTCATTAAAAACTAGTTTGACACGGTGGTTTTGTGCTACTCAGGGACTGATTTCCTGACTCAAGTATCTTATTTGCTGTACTGGCAAAATGATGGAGATTCATGGTATTTCAGACGGACCCTGTCAGCTCTCTGCACACTGTCATGCCTAGTATCTGTAAATATTGTCTGCAGAATAGCTTTCTTATTCTAAAAAATTTACTGTACATTTCTCCTTTATAGCATAACAATTTTATGTAGCAATATAACTAGATGGCACCAAAGATTTTTGGCAAGGTTATGAGATACACAGCTTTTGATGTTACTTGGCCCAAAAAGCTAAAGAGAGTTTAATCTTCACTGTATTAGTGAAGAAATAATGACTTAAATGTGGAGTTTCCATCCTTTAATATATTAGAATCATAGAATCATAGAATAGTTAGGGTTGGAAAGGACCTTGAGATCATCTAGTTCCAACCCTCTGCCATGGGCAGGGACTCCTCACACTACACCATGTCACCCAAGGTCTCTGTCCAACCTGGCCTTGAACACCGCCAGGGATGGAGCATTCACAACATCCCCATGCAACCCATTCCAGTGCTTCACCACCCTCACTGTAAAGAACTTCTTCCTTATATCTTAATCTAAACTTCCCCTGTTTAAGTTTAAGTCATTACCCCTTCTCCTACCAACCCTAGGCCTTCCCGGCAATGCTCCTATATTCCTTCCCAGGCCCGCCTGTCCTCACTTCCACCTTCTATAAGCTCTTTTTCCCTGTAAGTTCCTCAGCAGCTCCTTGTCCATGCCATGGAGGTCTCCTGGCCCTCCTGCTGAACTTTTTTCTAGTCGGGATGCACCACTCTCGAAGACGTAGCAGGTGATCCTGGGAATATCGACCAGCAGTCTTGGGCCCCCCTGCCCTCTCGGACCTGTATCCCATGGGAATCTTCACTAAGGAAGGTTCCTGAAGGAAGGCCAAAGTCTGCTTCTGAAGTTCCAGGGCCAGTGAGCTTGCTGCATGGCCTCTCTCACTGTCCTGAGGAATCTCAACTCAACCATCTCGTGATCACTAGAAGCCAAGGCTGCAGCCACGGCCCGGAGCATCACATTCCCAACCAGTCCCCTGTTGGTGAGCAACAAGGTCCAGCATGGCACCTCTCCTCGTTGGCTCCTCTATTGCTTGAAGAGGAAGTTGTCTTCCACACAATCAAGGAATAGGTTCCTATTTATATTTTTTCACAAGAAGGTATGGTCACTCTAGAGACAGAGTAGAGAGATTTAGTTGGACCTTCAGGAACATTGTGGAGTTATTTTTGCCTGTCAGCACTTCTGATGGTGTTTATTGGGTTAGGTTGTTTTGATATTAGTTTCAGTAATGCTACCTCTGTGTTTTATCTTTAAAAAGTGAATTGTCTTCACTTAAGTTTCAAAATGGCTTATCTGCATTTTCTGAGCCAGAGCAATATATAGCTTTAATGGTTACCAGGGAAAGAAACACAGAGTTCTGCATAAGAAACAAGTCTCAGAGCTTAAAATACCACTGTTGCTGCTTTACATTAATTTTGCTTATCTGTACATAACTACAGAGGACTCAGAAGAATTGCATTATCAGGACTTTAATAATTCCTGCATACACTCTTGTGCCATCATCATTTTTTTTAAACACACATTTTCTTATAGCTCATTATTTGGTTATGAAGTAATACAGCTGGTGTTCCCATTTGTGATATTGCAATGAGCATAGCACTGTATTGATTCTTTTCCTGTTACTTTGTGCACTTTGTGAGTGTCCAATTTGTAATTAGTGAAAAGAAGTTTAAAAATGCAGTTTATCACTGCATTTTACAAAAATCGTTTGCTTCTCATCACTTGAATGAAAATAGAAATACTAAGTCCACAGTTGAAAAGAAGACTTTTTGGCACAGGCTGTGCAGAGCAGTTAACTTGCACTGAACTTACCTAGTAATTCATCAAAACCTCTAGAAAACATTGGTACCTATTTTCCAGTATCTGTCTCCCATACATAAAATAGGAAGACTTAGACTGGCACACTCTGCTATAATGCCACTTCTTTTGCACCTATCACTACTCTTGCTCTATATGACCAATGACTCGAAAGTCAAACACAATATGGATTTGTTTAGAGAAGAAAGGATTCAAGCAAGGAAAGAACCTCAGCAGATAGAGAAAATAGGACATGGCAATATAATATCCATGCTTGATACTGTTTCACTACCACTTAACAAACTTTGAAAGCACTCAAACATTCATTGGTTTCTAAAAAATCAAAGACCTAACAGACAACCTCCTAGAAGATGACCTGCCAGTCTTAATTTCCAACTTATTTACTTTCATTAAAAGAGCTGAATGCAGCATGATTATTTTATAAAGCATTCTTGATGAATGTTAATTAGTTGCAGTATGCATTTTACTCCTCTGTCAGATTTTCTTTTCTATACGGCTGATATACAATAATAAGTAGCATATTGTACCCCATGTTTTGCCAACTATGCTTTTCAGAATTTTTAGTCATTTATTGTTGGATATATTTTACATGCCAGAATCACACATGTTCATCTCGGCAACCATTTTTTGATATAGCTGTTACTTAGAGGGTAGACTTCACATTTTGCAAGAGCTTTTCCCATAGCATCTGTATTCTACATAACATGAAAACTTGAATCTGAACTCTTCTGAAACGTGTGCCCACATTCAGGCTCTGGAAGCTGACAGAAGAAACGGATAGGCAGCTCTCAACTATCTTTGAAAGGTCATGGCAATCAGGAGAGTTGCCTGAGGACTGGAAGAAAGCATATGTCACCCCAGTCCTGAAAAATATCAAGGAGGACCCCTGGCCAGTCAGTCTCACCTCATTCCCTGGAAAGCTGGTAAAACAGCTCATCCTGGAAGCCATCTCTAAACACATGGAAGTCAAGAAGGTGGTCAGTAGTCAGCATGGATTCACAAAAGGGAAGTCATGCTTAGCCAACCTGATTGACTTCTGCGATGGAACAACTGGCTTGATACATGAGCGGAGAGCAGTGGATGTTGCCTACCTGGACTTCAGCAAGGCTTTTGTCACTGTGTCCCATGACATCTTGGGGTGGTTTAGGAAAAGCGTTGCCAGCAGGTCGAGGGAGGTAATACTCCCTCTCTGCTCAGCCCTGGTGAGGGCTCACCTGGAGTACTATGGCTGGTACCTTTTGGGAGAGTGCAAACACTGCCATAAAGAAACTCATCTTCTGAAAAATACAAATTGGCAGATGAAGACCATTCAGGACAGACGGAGACATGGGTATTCAGTACCTTCCAACTCTTACTATGTTCTTTTTAACAATCATCATTCATCACTCCTGCACATATTATCACCTTTTTTTTTTTAATTATTTTTAAGTTTTCCACTTTGTGGGCTGCATTTTTCATTTCAAGTATTATTTTTGTTGCACTCTGCTTGTTTTTGAGATTATAATGAGAAAAAATATAAGGGAGCTAAATATTGTAAGGAGTGCTTCAGGTGCCTAAGCATAGATACTTAGTTCTGCTTTAGAAGTGTGAACTAACACTATATATACAAGACATTGCACAGGACCAGCAGATATAACAAAGAAGGCCCAGACCCTCCTGGAGCAGCAGCTAGAGGCCAGGCAGAATACAATGCATATTAGGGAACTGGTTTTCTGCTTTCCATTTCAGTGAAGATGAAGTTAAGAATGTAACAAATGCCTTTACATGCAAGTATTTATTTTTGTTAGATACCATGGCTGATGAAAAGCCCAGATGTGAAGGTGATGTGTTTAAAGAGATAACTTTACTGTAGTGAATTATACAAGTAATACTGCATATTATATGTTACAGCAATTTTCCACTAATATAGTTCCGAGCCATAGTAATTCAGGTATCTCAGACTTGGTTTGCCTTACGATTTTTTCTTTTTCCTAAGTAATACTGTTTTAAAACTGTGTGAATATTTTAGGATGTTTTAGATTAATAAACATGCAAATGTTAGTAGTACCATAGTAGCGTAGTAGTGTATACAGTAGTATAATAGTGATGGCAAATGATTATCAGATAGTAAACAAAAATCTCTATGTTTGTATCACTCCCTGTTTTGCTCCCTAGTACTAATTTCCAAATTGTTCATATGAACAGTGCTCAGTATCCCTTTTGGAGGGGAACAATACCTTCCTATCTCTAAGGAAAAGCTAAAAGCTGTTTGATGGATTGGATTGCTTCAGCAAGCACTCTGATAGACAGTACTGGCAGAACCAAGCCACATGTCAGTCAGCTGCATAGCGCCAATGGGATTGTTCTCAAGAGGAGGTCATAAATATAGTATGGGTTAGAAGAAATCATGAGTTAAAAGGTTGATGAAATGCTCACACATACTTCTGCAGAGTGACAAGTCTTTTGACTGAAAAAGTGTAGAAGATGGTGTAAACAGTGAATGCCTCAGTGTTTTGAGACATACTTCATTAGTTTTAGTTATTATGAAGAATAGTGATTTTATTTAAATAATTTGTGTTGAAATATTTCTATGTCAGTCAATTTCTCTGCCTCACCTCTGTGCCTGGTAACATCAAGGAACCGATCTTCCTGGAAGACATGTTGAAACATATGGAAGACAGAGAAAGAGAAGAGAAGGCTGCATGGAGACCTCATAGCAGCCTTCCAGTATCTGACAGGGGCCTACAAGGATGCTCGGGAGGGACTCTTCATAGGGACTGTCGTGGCAGAACAAGGGCAACGGGTTCAAACTTAGAAGTTAGATTAGATATAAGGAAGAAGTTCTTTACAGTGCGAGTGGTGAGGCACCGGAATGGGTTGCCCAAGGAAGTTGTGAATGCTCCATTCCGGGCGGTGTTCAAGGCCAGGTTGGACAGAGCCTTGGGTGACACAGTTTAGTGCGAGGTGTCCCTGCCCATGGCAGGGGGTTTGAACTAGGTGATCCTAAGGTCCTTTCCAACCCTAACTATTCTATGATTCTATGATTTTATGATTCTAAGGGAGTAAAGACAGGCTTTAAACTGAAAGAGATTAGAATTAGATTGGATATGAGGAAGAAATTTTTTAGAATACAGCTGGTAAGAGACTGAAACAGGTTGCCTAGAGAAGTTGTGGATGTCCCATCATTACAAGTGTTCAGAGTCAGGTTGGATGGGGCTTTGAGCAACCTGATCTAGTGAAAAGATGTCCCTGCCCAAGGCAGGAAGTTGATCTAGACAATCTTTAAAGGTCAGTTCTGACCCAAACCGTTTCTATGATTCTACGATTTTATATTGTTCTTTAAAAAAAAAAAAAAAAAAAAAAAAAATTTTTGCTTGGAAATAGATTGAGGAATTTAATGGATCTCCATTTTTACTTCTTCGATGCAGTCTATCAGGCACTATTAAACAGAGTTTTCCTATCATTGGGGATAAAAGGAAATTAATACGTTATCTACTACAGCTAGAGAGAGGAATAAAGAGTAATTGGAAGCCGTTAAAAAAAACTCAGAACTCTTTCAGCTGGTCAAAATTAGGAGTTTATAACATCATCTTTTCAAATAACGATTGAAGAAGTTACCAAGCAGTGGAAAAATGGAATCTCTGACTACAGTAGACAGAAAAAGTAGAAGAATAATAGTCCCCTTAATATCACTTTGACATCATTATTGTTGCAAATTAGAATTGAACTCACTCTTGCTGGCATACTATTGGAGCTGTACTATAGATCTCTATATTTTTTGTTGACAGTATCATTTTTTATAGTTTCAAAAACTTTATTCAATCTCACAAGGGAATGCCCTTAAAGGAATTCAACAGTGTGGTCTAAGAAAGCTTAACATTAATGGTCCTCTTTGGTCCATGGCAAAAATGACAGAATTTGGCCCTGATTAAGAACATTGTAAGAACGCAGTTACATTTCCAGATATAAAACAAAACCCAGCAGAATTTCATAGTGTGATGTCATGGCTTAAGGACCGATGGTTGTTACAGACCAGCTTCTGTCTTACAACAAGCTAAATAATACATTTTCCATATGCACACATTCCTTCTTTTGAAGAAAAATAACAAATTTCATCAGATGCCTTTAAGTGTCATAATATTTTCCCATGCCAAATCCTTAAGTACTACAGCCCTTAGGTCTGTTTGGAGTATTTTTTGCTTAGTGTTTGCAACAAATATTGAAACTTGAGTACAGGTATACATTTATGCATATGAGTCACATTGGTAAATGCTTAAATAAGCAACTTTCCTATGCAAAAATTACTTACTAAAACACATATGGTATTTTCATTTTGTTTTGGAAGACAACTGAGTATAGTAATTGGAATTGTAAAGTGAAAATTCTTGCAGAAAATTGAGTATCTATTAGGAATTTGTTTGCATGTACTGCCTCATGTCATGTAAGATGTGTGTCCTGAAAGTATGCATCCTGAATCATGTACAAAAGCTGCATCAGAACTACCTTCCTTCCTTCCTTCCTTCCTTCCTTCCTTCCTTCCTTCCTTCCTTCCTTCCTTCCTTCCTTCCTTCCTTCTTCCTTCCTTCCTTCCTTCCTTCCTTCCTTCCTTCCTTCCTTCCTTCCTTCCTTCCTTCCTTCCTTCCTTCCTTCCTCCCTTCCTCCCTTCCTCCCTTCCTCCCTTCCTCCCTTCCTCCCTTCCTCCCTTCCTCCTTCCTCCCTTCCTCCCTTCCTCCCTTCCTCCCTTCCTCCCTCCTCCCTTCCTCCCTTCCTCCCTTCCTCCTTCCTCCCTTCCTCCCTTCCTCCCTTCCTCCCTTCCTTCCTTCCTTCCTTCCTTCCTTCCTTCCTTCCTTCCTTCCTTCTCTTCCCTTGCTCCCTCCCTCACTCCCTCGCTCCCTCTGAGGAGATTTTGCTTCAACCAAAGTAACTTCACCTAACATGGGAGTAAAACATTTTCAATATGCAGTTACTGCAAACCTCTAAGCTCAGAAAAAGGACCTGAAGGAAAGAACACAGAGGAAGCATAAAACTGCTAGATAGAGCTGTGCCTAATTTGTGAGTGAGAAGTAAATCTGATAAATAAGGGGGTGCATGAATTTAAGTAAACAAAGTTCCAAACCTGAAAACTAACGGTTTGACATTTTGGCAACAGCAAAACAAAGAAGAAATGTGAGATTAAAAAAATATCTTGATGAACAGACTGCTTGATGCATCTTCGCTGCACCAGATAGGATGAAGGCCATTAGAAGGAAGTCTGAAATAAAGAGAAATCAATTTCTTGTGATGAATGCATGGACATGGGCTGTTTGCTTTGATTGAATGGAGTGCTGTATCTTGAAAATATTTTCTGATTAGAACCTGAGTGATGACAACACTATATCAAACACAAGAAAGCTTCATTACTTTAGAGGAAGTCAGCAAAGACTATTAGACACATTCTTTCAAACAAAGAATGACTTTCCGATGGATTTCCCACAGGCTTTTTCAAGGCCTCTGATACAAATTTGTAATCAACAGACTGAAGTTTTTCATAAATTTTGGTTAACTGAATCACTGCCTTTTAATCATATAGAGGTACAATAAAAATTAATGTTGGAATCTGGAATATTTTTGCCTGGTGAATTATCACAAACTTGATAAAAATTCTCATGCAAAAATTTGAAGTTCTGCTATTTGATCCACAATTAAAACCTAAGTTCAGTTCATATAGGTAGAAGTTCAAGAGCTGTAGGCAAAAACGCACACATACATGCTACTGTTTTTATCCTTGTCATAAGAAATAACTTCTGGTTGTGTCTGTTTCCCTCTCTTTCAAAACAGAAGCAGCTTGCAGACTTCTGTATGCCTACTTGCAGCCGTGGAAGTACTATTCAACAACACATGCTTGCAGTCTGTGTACTCAATCCCCAGCAAGCCGACACTCCCATTTTCACTGGCTGAACAAGGCATAATTCCTTAAAAGTGAAGTTGTGAAGTGCATATTACATACTGCTTTACCTTAGAAAATAGTGAAGGAAATAATGTCTGTTGTGAAATCTGTCTGACTTTTTTCATGATAAAATCCCATTTTCATAGAATCATAGTATCATAGAATCACAGAATTGTAAGGGTTGGAAAGGACCTTAAGATCATCTAGTTCCAACCCCCCTGCCATGGGCAGGGACACCTCACACTAAACCACGTGGTCCAAGGCTCTGTCCAACCTGGCCTTGAACACCGCCAGGGATGGAGCCCCCACAACCTCCCCAGGCAACCCATTCCAGTGCTTCACCACCCTCACTGTAAGAACTTCTTCCTTATATCTAGTCTAAACTTCCCCTGTTTAAGTTTGAACCCATTAGCCCTTGTCCTACCACTACAGTCCCTAAGGAAGAGTCCCTCCTCAGCATCCTTGTTGGCCCCCTTCAGATACTGGAAGGCTGCTATGAGGTCTCCACACAGCCTTCTCTTCTCCAGGCTGAACAGCCCCAACACTCTCAGCCTGTCTTCATATGAGAGGTGCTCCAGCCCCCTGATCATCCTCGTGGCCCTCCTCTGGACTTGCTCCAACAGATCCATGTCCTTTTTATGTTGAGGACACCAGAACCGTACACAGTACTCCAAGTGGGGTCTCACAAGAGCAGAGTAGAGGAGCAGGATCACCTCTTTTGACCTGCTGGTCACGCTTCTTTTGATGCAGCCCAGGATACGGTTGGTTTTCTGGGCTGCGAGTGCACACTGTCGTCTCATGTTAAGCTTCTCGTCAACCAACACCCCCAAGTCTTTCTCTGCAGGGCTGCTCTGAATCTCTTCTCTGCCCAGCCTGTAGCAGTGCCTGGTGTTGCCCCGACCCAGGTGTAGGACCTTACACTTGGCTTGGTTAAACTTCATAAGGTTGGCATCAGCCCACCTCACAAGCGTGTCAAGGTCCCTCTGGATGGCATCCCTTCCCTCCAGCGTATCAACTGAACCACACAGCTTGGTGTCGTCGGCAAACTTGCTGAGGGCGCACTCCATCCCACTGTCCATGTCGCCGACAAAGATGTTGAACAGGACCGGTCCCAACACCGATCCCTGAGGGACACCACTCATTATAGGTTTCCAACTGGACATCGAGCCATTTACCACAACTCTTTGTGTGCGGCCATCAAGCCAGTTCTTTATCCACTGAGTGGTCCATCTATCAAATTGATGTCTCTCCAATTTAGAGACAAGGATGTCGTGCGGGACAGTGTCGAACGCTTTGCACAAGTCCAGGTAGATGACATCAACTGCTCTGCCCCGTCCATCAGTTCCGTGGCTCCACAACAGAACGTCACCAAATTGGTCAGGTAGGATTTCCCCTTAGTGAAGCCATGTTGGCTGTCACCAACTACCTCATTGTTTTTCATGTGCCTTAGTATGTTTTCCAGGAGAAACTGTTCCAAGATTTTGCCAGGCACAGAGGTGAGACTGACTGGTCTGTAGTTCCCTGGGTCTTCCACCTTCCCCTTCTTGAAAATGGGGGTTATATTACCCTTCTTCCAGTCATCGGGATCTTCACCTGACTGCCAGGATTATTCAAATATGATAGACAGTGGTTTAGCAACTTCATTCGCCAGCTCCTTCAGGACCCACGGATGGATTTCATCAGGTCCCATGGACTTGTGCACATTCAGGTTCTTAAGATGGTCTCGAACCTGATCCTCTCCTACAGTGGGCTTAAGGTCTTCATTCTCACAGTCCCTGCATTTGCTTTCCAAGACTTTCGTGGTGTGGTCAGAGCATTTGCTGGTGAAGACTGAGGCAAAGAAGTCATTAAGAACCTCAGCCTTCTCCAAATCCATGGTAGCCAGTTCTCCTGATAGCTTCTGGAGAGGGCCCACATTGTCCCTAGTCTGTCTTTTATTTGCTACGTATCTATAGAATCCTTTCCTGTTATCTTTTACATCCCTTGCCAAACTTAATTCTAGCTGGGCCTTAGCTTTCCTAACCTGGTCCCTAGCTTCCCAGGCAATGCTCCTATATTCTTCCCAGGCCGCCTGTCCTCGCTTTCACCTTCTATAAGCGTCTTTTTTCCCTGTAAGTTTCCTCAGCAGCTCCTTGTCCATCCATGGAGGTCTCCTGGCCCTCCTGCTGCACTTTCTTCTAGTCGGGATGCAGCACTCTCGAGCACGTAGCAGGTGATCCTTGAATATCGACCAGCAGTCTTGGGCCCCCCTGCCCTCTAGGACTGTATCCCATGGAATCTTACTAAGGAGGTTCCTGAAGAAGCCAAAGTCTGCTTTCTTGAAGTCCAGGGCAGTGAGCTTGCTGCATGCTCTTCTCACTGTCCTGAGGATCTCAAACTCAACCATCTCATGATCACTAGAGCCAAGGCTGCCCCGGAGCATCACATTTCCAACCAGTCCCTCTCTGTTGGTGAGCACAAGGTCCAGCATGGCACCTCTCCTCGTCGGCTCCTCTACTGCTTGAAAGAGGAAGTTGTTTTCCACACAATAGAGGAACCTCCTGGGTTGCTTGTGCTGGGCCGTACCGTCCCTCCAACAGATGTCAGGATGGTTGAAGTCCCCCATGAGGACCAGGGCCTGTGAGTGTGAGGCTGCTCCTATCTGTCTGTAGAGCACTTCATCCACAGAGTTCTCTTGATCAGGCGGCCTGTAACAGATCCCCACCGTAATGTCCCCTGTTGGTGTTTTCCCTTTGATCCTGACCCACAAACACTCTGTTACCTCATCACCCGTCCCCAGACAGAGTTCCATACTCTCTAGCCTATCACCGACATAGATAGCAACGCCCCCTCCCCGTCTGCCTGGCCTGTCTTTTCTAAACAGCCTGTAACCTTCCATTCCGACACTACAGGCATAGGAGCCATCCCACCATGTTTCTGTGATACCAATGACATCATATGCCCATAGCCTTGCACACATCTCTAATTCCTCTTGCTTATTCCCCATACTATGGGCGTTTGTATAGAGGCACCTTAGCCGAGCTCCAAATGCAGCCGACTCAATGGCTGGGGCAGCTGGAACATCTCTACATGGCTCCAAGCACTTATTACAGGTGCTGGCAACTGACCAGGAGTGTTGGGATGGATCAATGCTCCCCTCCCCCAACACATCTAGTTTAAAGCTTTCTTGACCAGCCTGGCAAGCCTCCTACCAAAACAGCTCTTCCCCTTCTTTGTCAGACCAGCTCCACCAGCCTCCAGTAGATCTGGCCTCCCAAATGGAGCCTCATGTTCTAAATAGCCAAACCCCTGACTATGGCACCACCATTCTAACCATTTATTAACCTGCCAAACGCGCCTAGCATTTTTAAGGTCTCCCCTTTGTTTGGAGAATCGATGAAGAAACTATCTGAGCTCCAGAGCCCCTAACCACCTCTCCCAAGGCTCTGTAGTCCTTCTTAATGTTCTCCAGCCTACTGCTATCTATATCTCTAGCACCCACATGGACCACTAGAAGGGGGTAGTAGTCAGCAGGACTTACTAGAGCAGGCAGCCTCTCAGCAACATCTCTGATCCGAGCCCCTGGCAGGCAACACACCTCCCTTGAGACTGGATCAGGCTGGCAGATGGGTGCCTCTGTGCCTTTCAAAGTAGAGTCCCCTACTACTATGACCCTCCTCTTTTTCCTGGAGGCACCAGTAGTGATCCTCTTTACTGGTGCATCAGCAGGATGCTCATTAGGTGTGGTGGGTGCTTTCTCATTAGCCCCGTGCAGAACCGCGAAGCAGTTCTGGGTGGGGACATCAGATTTAGGAGGAAGCCCCTTGTCGTTAATTGTCCTCTTCCTCCTTTTTTTGTTAGTTTTTCTCGTGAGTAATTCCCAGCTTCCTGGGTTGCTGCCCTCCTTCTTTCCTATATGAGCAATGCTGGACGTTTGCAGCCCCTGTGCAGTTTGGGCCTGGAGCAAGCAGCCCAGCTTCCTCTCAGCTTCCCTGGCGTCTGTTAGCTCTCCAACAGCCTCCCACAGCTCAGCCACCTGCTGCAGGAGGACCTCCACCAGGGCGCACCGAGTGCAGCCTTGTCCATTGTGCACCCTCACCTCAAGAGACCAGTCGAGGCACTCTCTACACTCCAAGGTCTGTGCCGCAGCCTCCCCTCTCATCGGCTCTGTCTGGGTGCCTACGCTGGCCACCGCCGGGGCAGAGCTCCCAGAGTGGGCCCTGGTCCTGAGGCGAGTGCTCACCATCCCGCTCACTGCCCGCTCGCCCTGCCTGCGCAAACTGCCGCGCCACGCCCTGACTGACGTGCCATGCCCTGTTTGCCCTCCCTGTTCGCCGCGCTCCTGGTCTCTCGCTCTCCCTGGGATTTTCAGTTGTTTAGAGAAATTATTTAAGTATCTGCCGAGTAAGTGGATTATCACATTTCTCAGAATTTGGTAAATTCACTAAAGATCATACTCCCTCTAAACAGAAGCTGCAGATTCACAGAAAAATGGAGCATTTCAGGGGTGCAGGAATGGAGCAAAACTTCCTCTCTGGTGATAGACACTTTTCCTGCTAAACTCTGAATGAGTTCAGGTCTACCTTTTGGTTATGGCAACAAAGTGTGCAGAAAAGAAGCAAAAAGAAAACTCAGCTCAAATGTGGGGGTGGAAAGAGATTAAAATAGCAAATGCAAGAGGTAGAAGCAGAAAAAGAGAAGGAAGGCAGAACCATAGGAATGTCATTGGATGCCATGGGCAGTTACAGAATGAAGAGCAAGGAAAGGGAACTTAAGAAGGTATGCAAGGAAAAAATAGTTGTGTGGCTTGATGTACAGAAGTCAAGAACATAGCTGTGTGGGTTGGTATTACAGAAAGAAATAAGCTAGGAAGATTCATCATCACCATCACAATGCAGCTGAACCATCCGTTCAAAGCAGTTAGCCTGCTAAAACTTGTGTTGTATGTACCTAAACTTAGGTGTCTGGCTAGAAAGCTGAATTCTGCTCAAGGATGTCTCATAGATGCAAGGGTGTATGTTCTTCTAGTGGTGCATGCTTCTGTCTGTTGTATGTTTGTGGTGATCTTAGTCCTTTGCCTGGTCTGAGGGCTTATAATCAGAGGAAGAACAATTCCAGATTTTAGTTACTTTTTGAAGGTCTAGATTTCATGGTTTTGTTGAAGTATTAGAAATTAAAAGCAAGACTCTTACAAGTCCAGGCCTAAGGACACATCGTTTGATCTCAGAAGTTCGTTGATCTCTCAGTACTCAGGCCCTGGCTATGACTTCTTTTTCAGACAGCAGGATCCACTTGGGATGCTGTAAATTCTGTCTTCAGGAGAAGCGCAAGAAGAAATGAACACTGAATATACAGGGGGGTTGGAACTAGATGATCTTAAGGTCCTTTCCAACCCTAACTATTCCATGATTCTATGACTCTATTTCCCCTCTCATATGTAATCTTTCTTTCTTTGCATAGGGAACTAAGAAGGCTGCAGCCACTTGCACTTTTCAACCTTTTTCAACAGGTTTTCTGTACCAGAGCATCATCTATTACCAAAGACTAAGCCTTTGTTACTAATGTTCTGCTACTTCTCCAAAGGAAAGGAGTGACAACCTTATTTGTCAATACATAAGTTTTTGTGTTTTCTAACTGATTTCAATGTAGTTCAGTTAAAAGCATGAATAATTGAGTGCCTTTGGTATATTAATACTAGGAAGTGAGACAGAAAAGGCAGACACTCATAAAAACCATAAATGGATAAAATATTACAAGAGATTAGCTCAAGAAGAACTCTGAAAAAATGTGAATTCTGAAAAGCAGATTGCTGTGAAAATCATGAAAGGCAAGAGATATAGAATGCATAATACTAAAAGAGTATGTAACAGTCATTGAATGCTTCAATTGATGGTTAAAGACAGAGGGAATATGAAGTAGTAAAAACAATCAAGAATTTAAAAAAAGACAAAGTAAGTGGAAGAAAAACTTACATAAATATTCAAAAGGGAGAACAGGTATGACTATGTGGTGAAGAGAAAATTCTTGTGGATTTTTGTTGAAATAAATCATTAGTGGATATACAGAACTGATGTAAGACAGGTCGTTCAGTTTACAATAGTTCCAGTGGAGATGAATCATTAAACAGTTGTTGGACTTTCACAGAGAAACTTGAGAAAAATCAAGTGAATTAAATACTCAGAACACAACACTGTATTTATCGGAAATATGATTAATCTCAATTATTTTTTGTTGTTATGAAGGCCAGAGAGGAAAAATATTTTTTAATTTTATTATTGTTACATGATCTTTCAAACATCAATAGGTTATTTTCATATAACTCTTATTAAAAAGTGAATGTAGAGAAAAAAATGTTATTTTTTTCTACTGATGTCATGTTCAGTTATGAATGTTATCTTCTAGGCACAAAAATACTGACTATATTTAGTTTTTTAAAGATCACAAAAAAGTCAAAATCCACCTGTACAGTTGAGTTGCAACTCAAGGAGAAAAAGTCCTTCTCCTTACAGAGAAAGCTTTGAGAAAACTTACCAAGTTTTGCTTATTAACAATAACTCAGAGACTATACAGTCATTGTAAGTAGTTTCCAAAGTTGTAGACATCTCTAGTTTTGGAATACCTTTATATTAAACTTCTTTATTAACATACCTGTTTAATAAACTAATCCAATCATTATAAAGCTTTTTCTGTATCTTTCTGGAGGACAAAAGTGTTTAGATTCCCAAGATAAAATAATATTCTGTCACTGTTATAATGCAATGATTCTATTACAGGTATTATCAATATGAACACAGGAAATAGTGAAATTAATTGAAACTATTTACACAAGCCAAGGAGTTTTAATCATCCTATTTATATAACAATATAAGATCTCATTTTACTTTTGACTTCTTTGAAGTATACTAAGGAAGTACCAACATGCCTATCAGTATGCATGCAGCAGTTATTTCAGACAGTTCAGGCTATTTTACTTGTTTTCTGCTCTTTTTCTTTCCTCAGAAATTGCTCAGGGTGTAGAAATTATACTGTGCTACTCCATCAGGGTATCTCTGAAGTTAATCCAGAGTCATGTCATCATAATTTAGAGCAGAAGATGCTTCATGCTGCTCTCATAGATGTTTTAAAAGGTCAGAATTATCCATTCACTTGTCAGAAATGTGGTCATTCTAATTTATGCCAATAGTGGCCTTTTTATTACCATGTTCCCAGTCTTATGCCATGTAATAAGATTCTCATAAATGTGAATTTATTAAGTAATAATTTACGCCCATATACTGCTGCAGCTGTTGACCTTCAGTCTTACACTCAACACGTTACATCTGAATTACTGTACAGTACATTGAGCTGAATAGTGGTTCATTCCTCAGCCATAGTGGTATAGGTAAGGCCCTAGATAATATCACCACAGTAAATAACTTATCTGAAGTTAAAATAACTGTGTTATTATAGTGAATCCTTATTATTTCCTTATAAAATATTATGCATATAGAAAAGACTTGTCCTAGTGGTGGATAAAAATGTAAAGTAAATTAAAGTATTTTTGTTTAAAGCTCACATTCCTGATTTGATTCCATCTGGGAATTGAATGCTTAACAGTGCTGCTCTCATACAGTAAACGTCTTCCATCTTTATAGCTTCATACGTGTTAACAAAATAATTTTCTTTTTTAAAAAAAGAGCCTATTATTAGCTAGCATTTTCATTTGAGGTGGAATGTCATTCTCATAAAATATTAGCATTTCCATAGGAGCTACAAACATTTGTATAACATTACCGAATTTTTAAAAGCATCACCAGCATCTCCATAGAAATTCCTTCAGTACTGATTCTGGAAAACTGCATTTTTTGCTATTTTATGTTGAATTATTTTGATTTTATACATTGTTTCCTGAAATAGGTGATCCTCTTTGATTTATTAACGGTATCTCCAAATATGTTTTCCTTCATACCTAGATTTTTTTGTCTCAGATGTTGAAGTATAAAGCAGATTCACTGTGGACACAGTACTTTAGGCACTATAGAACACAGGATACCTATGTCTGTTGCTTTACTCTGTGAGTTTTAGGAAGCTCCCTGCCACAGCCTACATTTCTTCTTTCTACCTCCCCAGTGAAGTTAGCAACAGAGCCTTGAGAGTACCAACAGGCTCTGCAGCCGCTCCCCCACCTTGGATTTAGCCACCTATGCTTCAAGCTAGCTCTGACCTGGTGTAGCTGTGGGACCATGGGTTTGACTGCTGGGCAGGAGCTGTGAGAAGAAAGCGCTTGGCCCCATTTATTGGAGCTCTATGGAAGCTCAGGTACTCAGCCTTGCTCTTGGACTATGCTACACTGCAACTGTGCACCTCACTTTCCCAACCCACTGCCCCAACCACATGCCCTGCCCCAGAACCTGCCTCTATGCTGATGCTTTGCCTGGACATTACCAGCCCATGGCCACTCCTGCCCTTACTTAGCTGGGCTTTTTGGTGCACTGTGACACTATGCTCCCCTTGGGAGGGGACGGCAGGGCAGGGGCCAACTGGCTCGTGGGCATGGTGTAGCCATTTACGTGCATTAGACCAGTGTTAGCATAGCTGTTATCATAAGCCTGGGAACTCTAACCAACTTTTTTTTTTTTTAGCAGAAGAGACAAAATATGACACCTTTTTCAAAACACCAGAACGAACGCTTAATAGTTTTTGTGTGTTCAAGGAAATAGAAAGCTGACCTATGCAAATAACCTGCTGATCCTCAAGTACAAACATTCCCAGGAGTATCATGATCACCTTGATTATGGCACCAGCAATGGCAACAGCACACAAGAAAACAACAGCAATATATGAAAACAGTAGTCACCAAAGAAATATTCTCTACTCAATCCCATAACATGGGAAAGTAAAGAAATTTAAGGGAGACTTCAAGGAAAGGGGCTGTGCAGAGGACCCAGAATAAAGAAGAACCTGAGAGACTTTGAAGGAATCTGCTCAAGGACCTGGGACCGTCCCTGAAACACCCATGGGGAGCCAGGAAACAGAAAAGGACTCCAAGGGACTTGTGACTGCATACCACTGCCTGGGATAGGACCCAGCTGCCCAGTCCCTGATGGTGAACCCCATATCTGGAAGCATTATGTCAACCCACCCAACTTTTCTCGTGGCCCACATCTTCTTTGCTACAGAACAGGGAAGTAATGTAATTTGTAAAACTGTACATATATCTGTGACTGAAATATTTTGGTATTCAAATCCATTTAGTCTCCACAGTGTCGTTTGGCCTTAAACTGTGACACACCTTTCACTCCTGACTCCTCTCCCTACATAGAGGACACTCTCCTTCCCTTGACAGTTCGGTTGTTGGAACTCTAGGGAAATGTTAAAGTTTCTGCCATAAGTTTTAATGATACCCTGTGCAGCATGTTCCTAGTGTACATGGAGGCTTTCTTTGGTATTATAAAGCAAATATCGCATCAAGCTAACTATTCGTTGTCCTATTTGATTGCTCTTTTATTTTACCCTAGGCAGTCCTGAGTATTTTCCTTTTTGTCTAAGTCCTATACATTTTCATAATGCATGGAAAAGATCATTTTTGCTGCCTAGATGCTACTGTAATTACATAAGATGTTTTGCTGCTATGATTCACTGTTCATATTGATAATTTTAGTTTGTGTGTAGGTTTTGTCTGAATTTTAGAAAGATGTGTATTTTACATGATTAGAGGACAGGAGCTGAAACAGATAGCTCTTTTTATAAGAATAGAAGGAAATAAAAACCCATAATGATGGTCATAAGAGTTATTAAGCTAGTTTCACAGTGCTATCCATGAAAGATCTATGGAAGAACCTCCTTATTGTTGTGTCTCCCACTCCTATGTAAATATTTATTTTCCTTCCTGCCCACTTACATAGAAATGAGTAAATGAACATCATCTTGTTCCTTTATTCACTTAGGTTATTAGTGGATTCAGTCATTGTGGTTTACGTAATTATGAAAGTCTACCTGAAAATGAAGCAATGGTTCAGGATATCTCTGTGAGCATCTTGTTATCAAATGCTGACAAGTCTTGTAAATCTATTATTCTGTATTCTGTTATTGTCCTACACATGAATATGCAGTAGTTGGTCCAGTTTAATAATTAGATTTATGTTGAGAAAGGTATACACTGGGCTGCAGTGGAGAAATGAGAGGATTCAAAGTATTGTAGAATTTGGGAAATGTTTTTCCTTATCTCAGGGATTGAATCTCCCAGGAACAGATCCTCTTTTTTATTTTTATTTCATAGAAAAAAAGAAAAATATCAAGGAATCATCATCATCATCATCATTTTTGATGATGATCAGCTTTGATCAGAAATATTAGTGAGGGCATGAGTCCCGAAATCCCGGAAATTTAATCTAAGTGTTCTTTATGGAGGTAGAATCAGTTTTCCTTGCACTTTGACCTTGGTTATTTAATAAGAAGCGGAGGAATTTGTGAGCTATGTGAAGGTATATGTTTCAGTTAAAGTAGAAGAGGAAAAGTTTGCGATGTTAACACTTATAATGATTAGGATAGTTTTGCTGAAACATCTCAAAAAACCCCACAAAATTCTCTCAAACCAAGCACAGAAAAATAGTAGCTGCCTACCCAAATTCTCCTTCAAATCCTCAACAACCTCAAATAAAATCAAGGTGCTCAGCAGGGAGATAGCATTGGGAACTCAGTTCTAACGATGTTTTTTATTATCATCAGATGTTCGTTTGTTACCCTCCGAAATACCTGTACTGCAGTGACTTCCAGTTTGCTAATCTGATAGAAGTTGACAAAGAAATCGTGTTGTGGAATAAAAAGAAATACATTATCACACCATGTTTTTTTATATTTGATTTCCTCTGATTATTTTTGGAAAATAGGCAGTGTTTTTGTTTAGAGTCTCATAGAAGCTAATCATACCAAAATATAACAAATTCCTTAGTAGTTTTACCTCAACATTGCTTTTACTTGTTCATACTGAGATCACTCTCCTTCAAGAACATGCAAATTAATTGGTGTTGCAAAAAATGTTTTAATTAATTTTTTTATAAGTCTCATGGTACTTGCATTCTGAGTGTGGAGCTGTGATTCACTTGTACATAAATGAAATGAAAGTGCAGTTCTCCAAGATAGGTACACCAGTGACTTTAAAACGGGCTAAGCTGTTATGCTTCAAGGCCTTTGAATACTCATTCCAATTCTTTGTACAAGTTCTTTTTCACAGCAAAGGGTTTAAAATTAGAGTATACTTACAGCAAAAACAGAATTCCATGTTGTAGAACAAGTAAGATATGTTAGTAGCAAAACGACGTTTAAATATGTTTTTTAAATTGCTATAGATTGAAGCACACATATATTTGAGGTACCATTTTGAAAGCTGTTTATTCAATGCTAGTGAAATAAATGTTATTCTACATTAATTTACTTTTATTTGCTAGTATCACTAGTGCATTTCATTGTCACAGGAAGTAGCAACCCCTGAATACATTTTCACTTAAAATGTAGATGAACTTGTAGAGTTCCTCCAAGGGTCATATCATCTACATGAAAATCAGCACCTCCTAAAAACTGTGCTTCAGTTGTTATAGTCCTTAACATACTGATGGTTGCAGAAATTTCGGAACTCTTTAAGATGCCCAGAACTTCTCTGTTATACATTCAAGAAGATTCACAGACTAGAATAGGCCTACAAACAATTAGGTGGTGAACACCTTTGCAAAAGTAAGTTTCTATTAGTCTTTCCAAGGGGCCACAGGGGCATCTCTGCCAGGCGCCCGGAGCCCCTCCTGCCCTCCTTCAGCTCTGCCCTCAGGGCTCGCAGGGCTGTTTCTCACCCGGTTGCCCTCAGCCCTGGCTGCCAGGCAGCGGTTTGCCCTTCCTTACCCAGGTGCCTGCCCATGGCTGAGGGGCTCCAGCAGTGCCCTGTGGTGGAGCCATTGGAACCTGCAGCCCCTCTTGACAGAATCTGGACATATGCACCTGGTACCAAAGCAAATGTAGAACTTCAGAACTCCTGAAAATCCAAGTAGACTGATTCAGGTACCTCCTATCATGGCCTCAAGAGCACCACCATCCCTGAGTGTTCCCATTGAACCTCCTCCGGGGTTTTCACCACCCTGCCCCCATTTCACCACCCAGGACCCCATTACAGCCTCCCAGAACTGTCAGCCCCTTCCCCAGTGACCCCACAGCAGGACCGGACTCCAAGCCCCCACAGCCCTTCCATGCACAGCCACAGACCCCACCGAGCTAGAGCACCCATGGGCCCATGTACTAATCTGGCCTGTCCCAATCCCCAGGGAGGTGCCCAATGCTGGGGCTGTCCCAGTGCCTCCTGGCTACCCTTCTCCTGGTTAGGGTGGGGGGATGGGTCCTGCCTGCCAGGCCCTACCCTGCTGGATGCAGGGCAGCTCCTGGCCTCAGCAAGCTGACAGTGCCCATGGTACCCTAGCACTAGTTTCAGTATGTAAGCTCAAAAGCATCCATGGGTACATCATCAAAGCCAGAAACTGACTACAGGGGACTGAAATGTTACCTGGTACAATTCCTGCCACTGATTCCTAATTAAAGATGGCATCATCTAAGTTTCTCCATTAAAATCTATATTTTTTGCCTAGGAGTCTGCTTTATAAGACATTATTTGACTTATTGGATAAATATTTTCTTGTTATTTAAACACTGTGTTCAAATCAAAGCATTCAACCCATGTCTTCTTTTATTTTCACTTTGAAAGACAGATATAACTGTAATCTAATTCTTCAATTTTTGTTGTCATCCAATATCAGGCTGTGCCTGACACATTTCTGCATTTTTTTTTTTTTCCCAGCACGGAGCAGCAAGCTATTCAGCAAAATTTATTGGTTTCACAGCAAAGTAACATAATGTCTGTAGCATTCTTTTTTTCTTTTATTTTGTTTCTTTTATTTTTTTTGTTTTTTTTTTCTTTTTCTCTCTATTGGGGAAAATCTCTTTCAGCGCTCCCTATGGTATCTTTTGCAACAAAGATGCATCTACTTAAAGGGTTTGTAATTATGAGTATTTACAAGGCCATGAGAAGTACTAGCACTCCATAGGGTGTCTAATTTCTTTAGCTTACTTTGCTACTGCGTTTCAACAGACTAGTGAGCAAGCTGGTATGACTGGATTAATCTCTAAGATTTTTACATGAAACACAGCTGATATCCAAGAAACGTGGGGTGAACAAGTCCCGCTTTTTACTTCTTCCATGTGAAAACAGTAGTAAAAACAGAAGTGCTATAAATATGCATAGGAATAATGAAGTTTCGAACAGTAAAAAAAAAACCCTATCATACCAACACAAAAAAATGTGTTTTTCTTAACAATTAATGTTTGAACAATATAAATGAGAGACAGGAAGAGTTTGTCTGAGTCACTCTGCCTCCCTGCTTATAAACACAGGAGAGGAATAGAGAAGTTAATAGAAATGTCACAGTGCTGTAGGAAAAACATTGAGGAATATTAAGCTTTCAATATGCTGAGCAAATCAATGTAAATCAAAATCATGAAGTGAAAACCCTTGCTGATGTGGTATTGTTTAAGGGATTTGTAGCTCTGATTCTGTAGTTTAGAACTAGAAAGATGGAACTTCCAGTTCCATCAGAACTGGAAGAACTGTCATTTTTATTATTTTAAAATTTTTATTTCCATTCAATCCTTTTATAGTTAATTATATCATAATTAACTTGAATTAATTAATTATAAACCAGCTTTTTTTTTAATTCTTCCAACTGAGACCATTCCACTGATTTAGTTTTCTAAAAAATAATAATTGACTAGAGGTAAACTGGCATTACAGCGTAGAACTGAACTGAGCAGTGTTGGTTGTTCTGAAGTAATGTGAACTCCTATTGTGTTTGGAAAGCACATCCTGAGATAAAGATTAATTATGTTTACAGAAATATATGGTTTTGATGACTAATGGCTCTAAGTGGAAAGATTTCTTCTGGAAGTAAGAAGTATTTTTCCGTTCTTTTAAAGCACAGATAGATACAGTGGTGAGAGCAGCTATCTGAAAGTGGTGAAGTGTCTAAATCTACCTCTCAGGAAGATGATGGTGGTAAGACAGAAGTGTGTCTTTTTCCTGATCCACTTTAAAGAAAAGCATGTGTGTCTGTGTGACATTACTGTAAATAACAAAGACAGGCAAAGAGGATTGTAAACATGCTCAAGTGACTTAAAGTGACCTGAAGCTGGAGTGTCAAAAACCACACATCATATTCATTGTTATTTAGCCTTGTGTGTTAGACAAGTAGAACATCTGTGATAACATAGGCCTGTGATAGACTTAGAGGCACCCTATCAAACATGCTTGAGATTCCTGCCCTGCTGCTGGAAAGATCAAAGCCTGTGCAAATCCCTGATACACAGGCAAAAACCAGCAGTTTGGTGATCGTCTAGCATGGACTGAGCTCTGCCATGCCTGCATCCCCTCTTGTGTGCCTCTGCCAGGGTCCTGCTTCTGGGATCCCCCAGCTGGCAAGGTAACGAAAAAAGGCCTTTGGTCCAGGGGCCATGACAATGCTTTGCCAGACGGAGGGAGGTTGTAATGTACTTGCTAATCTGTTTTTCAGTTCTCTAACAACACAATTTTAACCTCACCATTTAGTCTTTTTCTGTTTAGAAGGTAAATTATCTTGGGCATGAACTCACACAATTCGTTTGTACAGCATGGTCAATTTTTCTGTCTCAAATGATTCTTGAAATATCAACCAGTGTTTGAACTCTGGAGATAAGTGAGTTAATTTACTCTGACAACCTTTCTTCTATAAATTTGTTTTCTAGTGGTGAACGATCTGCACCCATTGAAATAGAAAGGAAATTAAACCTTTGAAGATTTAAAAAGAGATACAAATACAACACTTTACCCCTTCCTTATTATGATGTTCTAAAAAATCTCTAATTTTTTTCATTATTGTCTCTTATGTAACAGTAACCCCTAAGAATTACTGCTACAAGAATTTAATTGTCTAATTAATAGTCTATAATAAAGAACAAGGTTGCTAATGTTATAACAAAGCCATCACCAGTTATACCGGTGTGCTGGTAACTAAGTTAAAGGTTTATGGCAGAAACAATTAAAATACTAAAAAAAGCTAAAGCATAGATTGAGAAAATGTGTATGTGCATGTTGTAAACTGATTGATCTGTAATGGAAAGCAATTTTTTACTCTTAAACTGAGAGATTTATGATCATAAATCTTATTACATTGAGTGGGATATCAGTCAGTATACAACAAAGTCTACTGAGCTGATGAAATTATCACGATATAAGTAAACTGGTTACATCAGTAGCATAATCATAAATGCATTGGATGGCAAAAAACATGGCAGCTCATTATATAGGAAAAAAATTACTGAAACTCTAATCAGTGGTAAGCACAGGAATGTTTTCTTCCAAAAGTTGTTTTGCCTAAAATTAATGTGAAAACCATCAGATCTGATTTGTGAGCATAAATATCCACATTTTCCCAATTGTAAAGTGGTGGCATAGTAGATGCAGAATCTTCAGCTTTCCCACTGAAATTTATAATGTTTATGTATTATATATACAATATGTCAGCAAATATATAACATATATATATGTTAGCGAATGCTAACTGTATGTCTCATTCCTGCAGGAATTTTCTTAGACTTCTAGCAAAGATGGTTATTTTGTATTTAACCAACAAATGGAAGTCTATTAGATGGTATTAGTAGCATAGTCTTTAAATCGTGTCATTTGTTGAATTACTATTGAACTTGTCCTATAGTAATGTAAGACACAATCTGTCATAGTTTAATCCCAGCCAGCAACTAAACACCACACAGCCGCTCATTCAATTCCCCCTGGTGGGATGAAAGAGAAAATCAGAAGAGTGAAAGTGAAAAAATTCATGGGTTGAGATAAAGACACTTTTATAGGTGAAGCAAAAGCCACGCACACAAGCAAAGCAAAACAAGAAATTCATTCACCACTTCTCATCAGCAGGCAGGTGTTCAGCCATCTCCAGGAAAGCAGGGCTGGTTCCATCACATGTAACGGTTACTTGGGAAGACAAACATCATCACTCTAAATGTCCTCCTCTTTCTTCTTCTTCCCTCAGATTCATACTACTGAGCGTGAAGTCATATGGTATGGGATGTCCCTTTGGCCACTTGCGGTCAGCTGTCCTGGCTGTGTCACCTCACAACTTCTTGTTTACCCCCAGCCTACTCGCTGGTAGGATATCAACACTGTTTCCAGCACCAATCCAAAATCTAGCCCCATTCTATCTACTACAAAGAAAATTAACTCTATCCTGGCCAAAAGCAGCACACCATCTTACACTAAAAGTAGCTCATTCCAGCCTACCTCTCTAGGATAATCACCTCTTGTGTATTGTCTGTGACCTCGAAGACCTAAATTGACCTTTTGTCCTTGTTTCAGCTGGAATAGAGTTAATTTTCTTCCTAGTAGCTGGTGCAGTGCTGTGGTTTGGATTTAGTGTGAGAAGAATATTGATAACGCACCAATGTTTTAGTTGTTGCTAAGCAGTCCTAAATCAAGGACTTGCTAGTTTCCCATGCTCTGCCAGTGAAGAGGGACACTAGAAACCAGGAGAGACAATAGCCAGGACAACTGACCTGAACTAGCCAAAGGGATATTCCATAACATAAAGAGTCATGGTCAGTATATAAACCAGGGGGAGTTGCCGCAAGGCACAGATCACTGCTCAGGTGAGGCTGGTGACCAGTCAGCGTGTGGTGAGAAATTGTATTGTGTATCACTTTTTTTTTTTTTTTGTTTCCTTTCTGTCTTTCTTTCCTTTTCATGATAATGATGATGATGATTATATTTTACTTTATTTCAATTATTAAACCGGTGTAAATATAAATAAGTCCCTGAGGCAGATGGGTATTTAGTTGTATATTATCTCTAAAACGTGTTCCATTAAGTTTGAGAATATGGCAAGTTTAGCATGTAACTGTAGTATTGAAAAATCAGAAAAGACATTTAAAATGAAAAGCAAAATAGTCAATGTCGTATTCATTTAAAGTAAGCTATGTACTATGTTGTAGTCTGATTTTAATCTATTGCTAATGTATATCTGATGTAGTGTGAAAAGATTGTTTGAATAGGACTGAAATATAAAAACAGAAAAATTTACTGTATCTTCTTTAAAGATATTGTTTCAGAACAACAATTTTATCACAACATGGAAAAGCTGAAATAGCACTGTAATTTTGGATAATATGGAAGTTTAATTAACATTGCAACACACATCTTTTCAATATTTGAACACCTCAGTGTTTACACACTAAACACAAATTAGGCAATTTTGTTCTGTGAAGATGATGAAGTTGTAGTGAAGCACACATTTTCTTATTTATTCACTTCCTAAAGAGCCTTTGAAGAAATGCATGTGGAAAAGGTGCAAAAAGAATGTTTTTTCCTTCCCCAGAAAAGTAACTATATCCTTATGGAAGGGAAAATTTGCTTCATGCTAAGCCACTATTTAGGAATTTAGGTGCAATTTCTTTCTCTGATACAAGCTTGATGTGTAATTTTGGATCTGCCATGTTAAAATAGATCAGAAAGTCCTCTGGCAATATCCTGTTTGATGGAATAGGACTGACTCCATATTCAATGAAAATACAAGTTGAAAATGCCATTTTCTTAAGGGGATCACTACATAATTTAACCATTAACTAATGATGTTGGTCTCTTATGGTGTAGCATAGATCAGCAGTTGTGTTAGAAGACAGCCAGGTTTTGGTGTAATGCTGTTAGGGACCTCTGTGACCTGGTGTCACAGCAACTGTCTTGGGACTTCCAGGCTCCAAACTCCATCTCTTCTGGAGCCTCAATGACCAGGCAGCTGTGACTTCAGATGTTATTATCAAAAGTTCCCACAGACCAGATGCAGTGCAGAGAACTTAAGTCCAGTTGCAACTGCGTCTCTGCATTTCAGGCTAGCTAACCTGGAGCCTCAGCGTATCTGACTGCTCTGTAACTGCAGAATCAGAAAACACTAGTTTTGTGGCAGTGATATACTTGACCAAGAATCCACCCAGGATTTCCAAGGATACCCTTTCAAATGTAGTTGAAAAAATCAGTGAAATTGGTACACTGAAATTAAATGTGCTTATGATACCACAAAGATGACTTTCTGACCTCAATCACTAGCCTTTTTCACTGGTTTAATTCCTAGACTGCTCAGTAATTTTTCTTACCTTCTTGTCTTATCAAGCATTATTGCTTGTTCGTTGTTCACAGGTCAGAAATGATCTCATACTGTGTTTTCTTGGAGTACGAAAATTGAATATTTTGCCTGGACTAGTATTACATCATTCATTTAAAAGTAAAAATTTTTAAGCTTTCTTATTAATAACTCAAAAAATTGCTCTAAAGCAACATCCAAAATACATTATACTAATATTTATACATAAACTATGCAAGCAGTAATATTTGTTCCTGAGAGGTAATCACCCATAGTTGATTACATGGCAAAAAAAACCTTAGCAATTTCAACAACCAGAAGTTGTTTATTATAAACACACATTACACTTCAACGGTGTGATTATTATTTCAGTTATACAACAAACAAACATTTGTTTGCTAGATAGAATAAAAATGTAACAATTTGTCCTTTTCTTGCTTTGTAACAGAGTATTCTTCCAAGCTTCTTGCTGTTTGCTCTGATTTTTCCCAGTGATATACTTTGCTGCAGGATTTGAAGTGAGTAGTTGAAGGACAGACTTAAAAGGAAGAATAATAATTACTTCAGAAGGGGTAGTCTTCTGAGGAAATACTGAAGTTTCTGAAATGACTGAAGTTATTCTTTTGTGCCACATTCAAATTAGTTTTACAAGCCCAGTTTTGGAATAGCCAACTGCAACTAAATTTGCATTGTGGCATATTTAAAACCTTAGATTTGATTTCGTGCATCCTGTTTTGCTGAAGTTGTATTCTTTTTGTGGTTTATATCTAGGAGAAGATGCAAGCACAGAATCCCATTCATGTACTATGAAAATTGAAGAGGATAGTGTGTCCTGTAAAATTAAAGAAAGGTATAAAGTTCAACTGAATTGTGAATATACACTTTTGATATTCCCCCAGTTGCAACTATAAGAGTGCCACTAATTAAAACTGTAAGCTGCAGGCACTCAGTGCTGCAATTAACAGATGAAAGCGTGATTAGCATCAAATGAAGGCAAATTCAGTTAGTTCCACCTGGGGTAGTATAGTGTATCCATGGTCCCAAAGCTAAGCACATTGCCTGTTGCACTGTATGAGGCATCCCTGCAGTGAGAGAAGGTTTGGCAGAGAACTTCTAGAACTTCTAGATTTAACACTCAGAGAATGCTTATTTTGCATGACTTCTTAGCATGCTTACAAATTCTCTTGTGCCTATTACAAGAAGCGTGATGTTTTCCTCTGAAAGACCTGTTCAAGAAGAGAGAAAAAAAAAAAGAAAGAGAGAAGGTGCGTAGCGTACTAAACCTTTGCAATGGCACTGCTTAGCTCAGAACAGACAAGAAACTTCAAGAGGCTGGACACAGGCACTAAGTCACTACTCATATCTACTGATTGCAGTGCTTTGTATGATGTTGGAATTGTAGGTCAGAAGTAACTACTGTTACATCATATGTTTGAGGGTGAGGCTACACCAGCACAGAATTTGCTGGATAAATCCTTGTCTGTGTCTTTGAAAAGATGTGGTAATACGTTCAGTAAGACATAGCCTGGTGTCACACTGATGTAATTCTGTACCCAGCTAAGCACCTTATCTCCAGGCTGTGCACTTTTATCTCTCTCTTCTTTAAAAATGAAGTCATGCAGTAGTCAATCAACCTATAATGATTATTCAGATCAGTGTTCATTAATCGTCCTTTAGTTGTCTCTTTCTATAGGAAAAGCAAATGAAAAAGGAAAGGAAAATAGGTAATAGGAAAAGGAAAATGGAATAAAAAAAAGTTTTGTGTTACATATATTTTGTATAAACATATATCGTGACATCTGAACACCTCCTTCAGATGTGTGGGTAGGAGGTGGACAAACCATATGTCGCTTCTATTTAAGAATATTGACTTTTTCAAACACACAGGATTTCTATACCAGTGGCTGATTTAATTGGATAATACCTAGGTGACTAAAGCAAAGTGAATTTTTAGTTTAATGCTTTTTTGCCTCTGGCAGCTTGTTCAGAAATTAGAAGGCAGCAAATGTCAAACATACCTGCTTTCCTGATTTGTTACCATGAAAGAGAAGTGTGACTCGCATAGCTATCACTTTCCCATTGAGTTTTTCTAAGGTTCTTCTATGGTAAATGTGAAAATTAATCTAATTCTAATGATTTTGATGGTATAATCCTATGTAGTATTAATGTTCTGCTGCTGTCCAACTGCTCTTTTCTCTCTAGTATATGCTCAGTTTCCATAAACCACTTATTTTGGCTAAAACTGGATGCAAGGCTGCTGAGAGAACTAGCTAACGTACTAGCAAGGATGTTGTCTATAATCTTTGAGAGGTTGTGGAGATCAAGGGACTGCTCAATGTATAGAGGAAGGCAAATGTTGCCCCCATCTTCAAAGAAAGGCCAGAAGGATGGGGATCTGTAGACGAGTCAGGCCCACTTTGACTATTGGGAATAATGTGGAGCAAGTCCTGTTGGATGTCGTTTAGGGCACACGCAGAAGGATAAAGTAACAATCAGCATGGATTTGCTAAGGGTAAACTGTGTGTGACTCAGTCCCTTCTGTGATTTACATTGTCTTTAGCAGAGCTGTTACAGTCTGGATTACAGACTTAGAGCTGTTACAAGTCTTGTCTTTGACAAGTGAAGTACTGCAGGGGGTCTGTGTTGGACCTCTTCTGTTCAGTGTTTTTGTCAATGGCCTAGAGGAGGTTAAAGAAGGCATGTTCACCAGATTTGCAGATGACACCAAACTGGGGGAAACAGCTAATAGACCTACAGGCAAGGCTGCCATCCACAGGAACCTAGAAATACCAAAGGAATGGGCCAGGGAAAATATAATGTAATTCATGAAGTCCAACTGCCAAGTGCTGTCCCTGGGCAGGAAGCACTGGTGCAAGGACATAGGCTAGAGCCTGCCTACATATCTCTTAAAACTCACCTTCCATAGAGCCTAGAAACCTTCTATTATTTCCCCTCTTTAGGATTGCTAGTTCACGAGTAGAGTTTGTGTATGTCCTGATAGAACTATTTTCCAGTGTGAGTAATGGAAGCTGCCTCAACTGAGATGTTTTGTCGAGGCCATTAAAAAATCTCTAAAAATCAGTCAGATTAAACCTTTCATAATTTCATAATTTTGGAAGTGCGGTCCTAAAGAATAAGTTAAAAAGGAAATTTTGAAAAGCAGAACTTTCTTTTCACAGAAATCATGACTTTCTACTAGATCTTCTCTTCAGTGAAAACAAGTAGATCTGTTGGAGTATTTGAAAGATCAGCAAAACAACAAGATTTTAAAATTAGTTTTATAAAATTATGAATTAATTTATATGATGTCCTAATGCATAGGTAGCATTCTACATGTGAAGTAAAATTCATTCTATATAATGATTTTTACTGTTGAGATTTAAAATATACAAACTCCTTCCACAGGAGACAGTTACAAGTAAGCGCAAGACAAATGTCTCTATGATCTGAATGCTATGGCATTCCTCAGTTGCTGTAGACATTGTGAACACTAAAATTTCTTGGCTCCATCTTACTCCTAATGAAACTCATAATTTGATTTCTACCAATATTAAATACTAAGCCACATTACAAACGGGAACCATATCTTAATTAGTTTATTTAATGGCTCATGTTATTGTTGCCAAAGAGCACACTTCAGTGAGATAAAGAAATAATGGGTTTTTTTAGTTTGCAGTATGATGTGCTGCTTTTTAGTAAGTGGACTAAATGTTGATGAATAATCATACAGTTTCTCAGCAGAATCTGGAAGGACAGCACAACTATCCATAAGGCAAATCCATTTTTATAGGTGTCAAAGAAGATAATGAAGTGTCTTTTTTGGGGAATTCTTTTCCCTTTTGCATCATTTCTCTCTTCATTTGAATTTTAGCGATTTTTCAAATTTTCATACATAATTGAAGTCAAATGACACAAAAGAACAAATTTCATGCCTAGAACAATTGCACTGACTTCCACAGCTTTCCAACAGTGACATTCATGGTATTTATTGAATTTATGAGATTTTTATCTCCACTCTGTCATCTTCTTTTTTTTTTTTACCATCACTGATATTCAAATTTTCTCAGAAAAAAAAGAAATAAATAACTTCTGTCAAATACTAGCATCAATAAGAATGATTCAGCCTTTAAAGACAAAGTGTTTTCTTTAAAGCACCTACAAATGTCTACACAAAAAAACCCAACTTTATAAAAGTACAGTAGATTAATTTTGAGAATATCAAGTATGATTCAAATCAGCTACTAGGTAAATTTTATTAACATAATAAAACCTTTCCATACTACAATTTTTTTAACAGTTCTGATTTTAAGAAGGTCTTTTGGGTTTCTCCAAGTTATCTTGGGGAGTGATCTATACCTTGAAATTGTGGAGAGATTCTGATAGTATGAAATCTGATGGACTAAGTCATGGTGTTTATGGTACGCCTTTATGTTGGATTTCAAAGCAGTGAAAACCAGAGAAATATTTACATCTGTAAAAAGAAAATTAAAATATTAAATGTTTGAAATTAAAATAAATTTAATAATAAAACAATGGTAAAGGACTAGAACATTTGAGGAACTGAAAATATGAAAAGATTTTTTTTCAATAAAATTATAGGCCGAGCTAAAATGGTATAAAATGAAGAAGACAAAAGTTTAAAAAATGCTACGCTAAACACATGAAAAGTGCTCAAAATAATCTCAGGATTATTATTGTGTTTTTAGAAAATTGAAGGATTGGTTCTAATTAATCCCTTTGCTGAGTGCTTTTTTTCCAGAACACTAGTCCTACTGTCCTCACCTGACTTAATGTCATTTTACAGTGGTATTCCATGCTGACTTCAGTAGATTTATTCTGTTTTCATGCCATGGCAAATTAAATTGAAATTTCTCTGTACTGTACTTCCTCATTGCAATTAAGGCTACTAGATAAGCAATGCCCTTTTGCAAATAATTTTAAGTGTTTATCTAGCATTCATTATGCATATAAATAACTGTTTTACAATCTGAGTGTCAAATACAGTGTTTATCTGTAAAAATAAATTAGGTGTGGTGTGTATACTATTTTCTCAGACAGCTATTGAACTGGTTACAGAAGATCAATATTGGCATCTATACCATATTGTAGTTTATATTTTAACTAAATATTTCTTCATGTTTCCCTAAAGGATGGTTCTGTACTAAGAAAAGACCTGGGTTTATTAAGCAGTTGTTTGCTAGACATAAAAAGGGGAAAAAAAACCCCAAACAAACAATTTATTGGAGGAAAGTCTTATTATTTACATATTTTCTTTTCTAATTATGCTGTATGTCATTGACACTTTCAAAATCAGATTCAATAATAATAATGAACTAAGTAAATATTTTCATCTTCTGGTAGTAACCATAAATTGCATTCTTATTATACTCTGCATGTATAAGATCGGTGAAGAATGTTAATGCATCAGTATTGTTTTAACAGGATCTCTTCACCATACATATCAAGAATAGATGACAAAAACATAAGGGTTTTTTTGTTTTGCATTGGAGTATTTGTTTTGTTTAAAATCGTGGCAAAGCTAATATATATGAGAAATCCAGTCAGGTGTGCACAGAATGATTCCTCGGGGAGACTGAGGAAATAGTATATTTCATAAAGTAGCCACACTTATGAGAATAGAGTGTATGGGATAAATTAAAGTATCATGTATGCATAGGTATACTGTGTACTTCTGTTTACTGTTTACTTCAAGCATATCAATTTGATGCTGCTAACCACTACATATCAAGATGCACTCAGTCTCCAAATAGTAGAGCTGACAATGTTCTTCACTGGTGTGAATGTGTCACTGCATTCATTTTATTTAGTCCATAAAAATCCTCAGAGACTGGACACTAAAAGCAAGAGCTTTTTACACTTTTCATAAATGCAGTGAATCCTTCCATGAAATCATAGCAACTGCAAGCAGCATTTTTTATATTTTCCACCACAGAGTTTGCACTGGAGTCTGACCACAGACAGCTGCTGTCATGGCATATGCTCACTACAAGCAAGACTTTAGATTGTGCTGGCAGTGTATTTGCCCATGTGTTGCATAAATGAGAGGTGACTAGGAGCACGTTAATAATAGAAGGCAAAAGGCTTTTAGTCTTTTAGTCCAAAGGATTGTGTAAGAGTCTGATATTGTGGTAATTTACATCTTTTTGCTTTCAGACTGAACATGATTTACCAAATCATTTTCACTTGAGATTGGTTTAAACCAGAGTTTGACAGTTAATAAACAGAAATAAATTGCTGTCTTCTTTAAGAGCCCTAAAATGAGTTGTGCCCTTTTGATTCTTTTATTTAAAATTAATCTTAAATTAATGGTGAAATAAAGCCCACAGTATTAATGATAGGACATGTGCAACTCTTTCAGTTTTAGGTAGTCTTCTCACTGTCTTTTTGCTGGCTTGGTTGGTTAGCTTTTTACTGGATTTAAAAAAATCAAAATCAACCTATTTTTTTCACTTTCTCTATATAGTCTTTGCAACATAACTCTTTGAATCAGGCAATGCAATGCATAGTTGCAAATCGCTTTCACATAAGCCTCTTAGAAAAAGTACTACAGTCATAATGGCCTGAATTCATAGGAGAATAATCCTTACTGAACTAGGAAGAAATCACACAATTCCTTTACTGAAAATTGTATGAAATAGAAAGGCTTACCAATATTTCCAGGTTATTTTTGTGTCACATTAAATGTTTAATTTTGTTTTCTATTCCAACAAAATTTTGGGCTTTGAGGTCCAAAATACAATGTCCACAAATAAGTGCTTTTTTTTTTTCATTATGCACAGATGGCTAGGTATGTTTTGGTTCCCTCCAGCAAAATATTTTGTGACTTCTATCCCTTTTTGGTTTTGTGGGTTTGTTTGAATTTTTTGGAAGCACTAGTTCTTGGGCACTACATATTTCTTCTGCTTGTTTTTGCCTTCTGAGCCTGCAACAGTCCAGCTGGACTTAATACTTTTCAGTCTGAGTAGGAGTCTAACCTGTACAATCCACTTGGAAGTAATTCTAGTATTTGCAGGTTTGGTTAGGCATATTGTACATGGAGTAATCAGTTACTTGGTACTTATGAACAGTAAATTTATATGAAAAATAGATCTGTGTTTAACAGTCATTTGTAGAGAAAATAACAGGACGACAGCAATGTAGTCCTGGCAGAAGAAACATTAGTCTGGATTTTTTCATGTGACCTTACAAAGTCAGAGGTTTTTGACCTCCTTATAACATGAGATTGAGAAGACAATCTTAAAATACATACATTCTTTCATTCTTGTTTATTGTATGTATAAAGTTATGTATCTTTTATTTAAGAAAAAAAGTTGAAAAATGGAACAAAACTATATTTAGCAAAATTTTTTTACTTTAAATTTTGTCTCATTCATCTTAATAGGTGATGCATTAAAAACTTTATTCTTTTCATCTCAAACCTGAAATATTAATAAGCAAAATGATTACAGCTTTTAAACTTTCTTAATGCTAATACAGTTTTATCTATATTGAAAAATAATGAGAAAAAAGCTAGGATTATGCAAAATTACCAAACTACAGAAAAAGTATGTGCGTTTTCTGAAATGTTTAAATATGTTGAAGCAAAGGAATGGGGACATATGCAAGAGCTATTGTGAAGTCTTTGTAATAGGTGACATTTCTGAACCTACAAAAAAGAGCAAGTATAGCTGTTTTCAATAAGTGATTATGTTGCTCGAATCATAAAACCTACAGGAAACAACATTCATGGGAACATTGCAAAATTACTTTGGAAATATATTTATGAGCTATAAAGTAACACATCTATTTAAGTTGCAAAAGAACCGTTCTATTGCACAGCAGAGAAAGTGGATCAATTTAATAATGTAGATGTAAGATAAGCACTGTGCATCGAAGCAAATTACCTACTGAGAAATTTATGGCTTCATTCTAATAGTTGCACACAGCTGTAAGTTCCCTGTGAAGAGAGTGCCACTGAGAGGAGATATCCATACTGTACGAACAGTTAGATTTGTAAAGGCTGTTTGACTGTTTTTCTTAGCACATAAACAGAACTTTTATTTCATGAGATATTGCTGGAACATCATTCTATTTAAAGAAGTATGATAAATAAGTGGTCTTGCATTCCGCATGTTCTGTCTAGGTTATTTGGAAAGGTGATTCAGCAAAGCGTAAGGGTCAAAATGTTTTGATGCCCTGACTCATATTTAGTCCACTTATTTTAATGCTTGTCCACACCATAAACATGACATGCCCTGAGTAAATTCTTGAAGGAAAAATCACTCCCTGATGATGGGATGGGGGAGAGAATTGTAAGGGTAAGAGTGAGAAAACTTGTTGTTTGAGGTAAAGACAGATTAATAGAGAAGTCAAAAGTCGCACACACAAGCAAATCAAAACGAAGAATTCACTATGTCCCATCAGCAGGCAGGTGTTCAGCCATACCCAGAAAAGCAGGGCTCCATCACACAAAACAGGTACTTAGGAATACAAATGCCCTAACTCCAAACATTCTCCCTTCTTCCCCAGCTTTATATGCTGACCATGGCACCACAAGGTGTGGGATCTCCCTTTGGTCAGCTGGGGTCAGCTGTTCCAGCTGTGTTCCCTGCCAATTCCTTGTGCACCCCCAGCCTATTCACTGGTTGAGTGGTGTGAGAAAGGCCTTGGCTCTGTGTAAGCACTGCTCAGCAGTAATGAAAACATCCCTGTGTTTTCAACACCGTTTCCAGCACAAATCTAAAACATAGCCCCATACTGGCTACTGTAAAGAAAATTAACCTATCCCAGACAAAAGCAGCACATTCTCCACATCCTATTCCATACCATTTACATCACACTCAGGTCCCACACTATCCAATACAACCTCATTAAACATCACCCCCCTTCCCACCCTTTGATATAATTATTTGATATGATTATTACCTTAGTCTTTGGGCCACTCCTGTAAAATGTCTATAAAATGCCCATAAAATGTCCACAAAATGCCCATTGAGTAATTTAGTCCATGACTTTGGGCTCCATCTGTTATGGTGGTCACTCGGGACAGGAGAGGTGGTGCGTTGCGGAGAGTTATTGAGCACCAAAGCCATCTGAGTCTGGGTCACTAAATGTTTTTTTCCAGGATTTTACATGTCAGTTATGCTTAACTTTTACTTCACTTCAGACACTGTTTAACATAAACTATGAAATCCGACTTTACGTATTGTATGCCAAACAAACATGTAGCTACTTTTTGTTTTAATTTGTTTTAATTTTTATTCAACAAATACAATGTATAAAAATATTTTAGATAATTGCTTACATCATTTGCAGATTAATTGGGAGTAAGCATATTTACAACTTTTCAGCAGGCATTCCAGTCATTTTACTTAAATTATTTTGGAACAGGCCAGAACTATTATTGCTTAGCAACACTAATCATAAAGTTATTGTGATGTTGAATGCTTGTTATTGAAAGAATAACAGAGAGGAAATCTCTGGATACTGAAGTTTGGGTTCCCAAACAGAGATTTGAAGTCTTGTAATTACATCTTTACATGATGCAGGCAAAAAACTAAAAACTTGTTAGGTGCCTGAAAATGAAGATAGTATTTTGACAGGTACTTCCAAAAAGTCACTGTTTAAGTCCTAAGTAAGTGACAGAATTTTAAATCCATCAATCTGTGTTTGTTATATACCAATATTTATTTATTTTTCTTATTAAAATAAAGGTAAAATAAATACTAGGGTTTTCTTCCAAAGATATTAAATAAGTCAGCATATATTCAAGCCAAACAATCTAAAGAATTATTGTATGGAAACATATACTCCACCAATTTTAGAATATTTTCTGTTACCAGCACAAAATACTAACCTTCTCATGCTTGTGGAAATGCTTTCTTAACTGCCTTCATAACTGCTGGTTTTGTTAAGGTCATGTCCCTCCATCTCTCCTCTTATGCTCTTTATTTTCTTCACATTCATTGTATATACAATACACAATCATATTTTCCTTGCCTTTGAGTCCTTCACGTTTTGACCCATGCCCTGAGCCTTCATCATCCTCTCTTTAATCTATTTTTCCCCAAAACATTCCTGCTTTTCAGATGCAGGAAAAGCACACTGTCTCAGGATCTACAAACCTGTACCCTCCTCTATATTGCCACACTTATGTTCTTGCTGCACTAATAACAATTTACAGTCCTTTAAATTGTACTTTATTAGCTCTACCATTTCTTCCTTCATTACCTGTGTTTTTCTTAAGCCATTTGTTTTGTAATTTTGTGTGTCATTTGTTCTCTATCTTCTTATTTGATCTTCCTAGGTGATCTATATTAAATTATATGATCTATGCTTTATGCTACTCTATCCACAGTTTGGAATTGAGATTCCATTATGTTTATTGAATTCATCACTGGCCTATAGCAAGTTGTTTGATTTCCTGTTTGCTTAATTTCTCACTCTTCTTCATATTTTTTTTCCAGAAATAAAAGAGCAGTAATTGTCTTTTGCAGATTTTTTTCTGTCTTTCGCCTTTAGCCTGCAAGCCAAAATGAAAGAAACTTCTCCAACTGCTTTTGTATGCATTTGGCAAAATGGATCTTGAGTCTTGATTAGTTCTTATTATTTCAGCATATACTCAACTGTTATATTATAAAGAAATCCTGTAGATTTCTTGAGAAAAGGAGTCTTTAACCTTACTACAAAATTTACCAATGCCTGAAGGAGCCAATCTGCAATAAGGACCTGTAGCCCTTTACCCTTTCTAGACTCAACTATGACACCAATTTTTGTCCTTAGTACTTCTTAGAATAATCTCTCTTTTATATTGTAATATTGCAGGAGAGATAATCTGTTATAGAATTGTTTATTCCATAAACAAAGATAAAACATTATTTCTAGGACAGTGCTTAGGCAGCCTCATTCAGAATTCACTGAAATTAATGGTAATATCCCACCGACTCCAATTTTAGACCAAGAAAATGGAGAAAGGGTCTTAAATCCTCTGGAAAGAAAGGAGAAATGCAATGTCTATTTAGCTTTGTTCATCAAGGCAAAAATGGATTAATTGTAGCAAAAAGTTAGAAAGCCCTTCCTGAAATATATATGTATCATCAATCATGGTTATTATTTTAATGTCTAGGGACAAGCCAGGTGTACGACCTCATTGTGCTAGTCATTGTAAAAACACTGCCCAATAACTTGTATTTGTGTAATAAATTAGAGCAGTCTTAGCCATCAGCTGCAATTCCCTCAAGGCTAATTCAAGGCTCTCTAATCCTCTGTTTCCAACAAGTGGAACTGAGATACAAAAAGATAATTTTTGGTGTTGTTCTTTCTCTTTTTTAACTCCCTTATATACTTTCAGGCTTTTTGTTTCAGGTGTTTTGTTTTTTGAAACTACTTCTTGAGGTAGATTTTTCCACTTAAACCAGTGCTTTTATGTACCCATTATCTGTTGGGAGTGTCAGCTTCATTAGGAAAGCTAGATTTCTGTGCATGGAGGCAGCTTGTGAGTCCAGCTTCTGATAATGGAAGCATGCTTCTAGAAAACTGATTACTGTTATGGCTCTTCTGCAGCCCCTGACTGACAGCTTCTGCTGATTGCTGAGCATAGTGGGTGGCTGGCAGCTCTGTGATTCAGAGACGTAAGATCTCGCTTTCCCAGCATGAGGTATCAGCCAACTCTCTGTGGCTCTACTGTATGTTTAACAAAGGGAGATTACTAGACCAAGTAAATGAAGGTCATTTCTTGACTGTACACTGTGCTATATAATAAAACAGGTCTGAAATCTAGGTCCCAGCATAACTGTAACAGCATCTGGGACACCTGGCCACCCTGGCGGGCAATATTTAATTACTTGCACAAGTCTTCAGCAGTTTCTGAGACAGACAACAGATGCTGTGATCCAGTAGTCATTGCTAGTCATTGCTGCTCACTGGGGGCTGCTGAGCTCCAGTGGCCTATGATAACTACTAGATAATCAGTCACTGTTTGTCTTTCTCGTGGATTTTTTTTTTCCGTCTGACTCTAAGTTCTTTTCTTCCGAAGCTAAAAGGCAGCTGAGCTCCCACAGAATCAGTCATAGGAGCACAGTTACCTAGTTCATACCTAATGCAGAACTCAAGTGTTGCATAACAAAACCTAAGCAATATTTCCCTCTTGTTAAAGACATTATCCCAGATATGGTACCACTGTCACCAATGTGCTCAGCCTTGGCCAGCAGCAGGTCCATCTTGGAGCCAGCTGGCACTGGCTCTATCAGATATAGGGAAGCTTCTGGAAGCTTCTCACAGAAGTCACCCCAGTAGGCCTCCCTTTCCCCCCAAAAAACCTTACCACACAAACACAATACATTTTGACTTTTAAAGTTTTGAATCTTCACATTAACTTTAAATAAATATTTGGGGTTTTTTTTTCCTCAGCAAAAGTCACAAGAGCAAAGCTTTCCTTTCCTCTTGCCTCTCAAAGCAACTACTCTTGGTTCATGCTATTTTAAAAAACATAATGGAACTGCATGGCATAATCAAAACTATTTTAGAAAAGATTCTACCATTGGGGATCAACTTCAATAGTGTTTTTCTCTTAGTAATTCATACATTTCACAACAGGCAATTGTTTGTGGAGTCTACATACTGGAAAGACTAACATTCCTTAAAGCTATTCCATTTCCATTGTCTCTTATTTTTGTAATGCTACCTTAGATGCAACTGCTATTCTGTTGTGATTATAATCACTAGGTAAGATATGACTATACCAGCTATTTTTGATTAAGTCAAGGAGGTAGAATGAAGACATGCATTAAAAAGAATGCAAAATAATAACTTAACCAACATGGAAAGTTTATTTTTTTACAGTCTGAAAAAAGTAAGCCCAAGGCACACATTTCTAACTTATAAAATTTATTGAGGCAGAAACACATTCAACATGACTTCTCCCCTGACACCAAGTAATCTCCAGATGCTCAACTCCCTTCAAACTAGAACTGCAAGGTTGCCTGTGCGCTGTGTGCCCCAGGCTTGGAAATACCTGAGTAAATTGGGCATCCTCTAGAGGTGAACTAGCACATCAAGTTAACTGCAAGGTTTCATTATTTAATTGTGCCTGACTTGTCTTTGCTCAATTGCTTCTCATGCCTGCAGCCACCTTTTCAGTTCTCCAAAGCTGACATATTTATATATGGCTTTTTAAAATATATTTTTAACCGGGGGAGAAAAAGAGAAAGTCATTTAGGAATCAGTTCCTGGTTTTTAATATTCTCAAAAGGCAGGAGTGGGAAATGTTATAGAGATGTTATAGTGTGTTTTCTGCCTACATATAAGGGCAAGAATAGCTTCCCATCCTACCAAGTTCCCTTTTCCATATTTGATGTACATTGATGTACAACAAAGATGTGATACGTTGCTCTTTGTCCGTGGATGGGAAGGGCTCCTGTAAAACTGCACAGAAGGTTTAGCAGTTCAGTGATTGGGGTATCAAACAAAGATACTCTGGTTGGACACAGCAGAAATACATGTTCAGACTGAAGCTCTGTTAAGCGCTAAATCATCTGAAAATAAAATCACATGCATATTCCTTCCCAGTAAAATAAACTGAGCGTTCATCTGTTGTCTAATGGTCTACCTTAGTGAGGTGCTGAGAACTCCCAAATACAACTACATTCAACTGGGCAGCTCATCATGGCTAAAGCATGCCAGCATCTATAACCAGCAGCATACCATTGATATTTTCAGCATCATGTATCTACTGTATTTGATTTTGAACTGAAGAGGTGTCACTCGCAACAGGAGCTTATACTGCTAACTGGGACTGAAGGATTATGTCTAAAAGGAACCAGATCATTTTGCCATGCAAATGCTCACTTAACAAGTGGCTACAGACAGCACCAGTGAGAAAGATGATACAAAACTAATCAGTGGTTGGATTGTGACTCTGAGATTAGGGAAAAAAACCCTTATGAAATTTGTTTAAAACTTTTGTGAATTCCTCATTTCACTATCATCCTCTTTTCTAGTAACTATTTTTTTTAAGCTAAAAAATGACAAATCAAGCTTTATTCACATTTACCATGCTTAAATGCAGAGAAGACCATCTTTTAGATCAGTATTAACATGTTCCAGATTCAGCATAATTGTCTACAGTAGATTTAAATCAGTGTCTAATTGAAGATAACTTGGACAGCTTCACTGTGTTGCAACAACATACCTAGAAAACAATGGACTGCAGTGGGCACTGTTTGGTTGCGTTTCCAAGGCTGTGGTGACAAGGCACTTAGTCTGAGGCCTACATATACTTTCAAGTTTATACTTGGCAAACCTGCTGACCAAACATACAAACATTAAGCCCAAATGCCAGCTGCATTTCAGCTCTAGTCAGGAAATTTAGTTAAAGTGGAAAACGTGAAATATAACTTGCAAGGATTTCACAAGTAGTAATTTCTTTTCTCTGCCTCCTTTGATTTCTTCTTCTGTCACCCAGAAGAGGACTGTTCTACTGAATCTTTTGTTTCTTCTTTATCTTGTTATTCCCATTGAATTCCCACTACTTCACTGGTAATGGAAGTTACTGCCATCCTAGGAAACGTCTTTCTGATCCTCTGCTACATGACCCAGTATATCAATCTGTTCGAAACCTTTTTTTTAATAATAAAAACAATATTATCTTTGTGTTTCCATTGCAAACACCACCCACCCCTAGTCGCCCACCCCCCACCAGCAAAACCTCAGGCTTGTAAAATGTATCATTCCATCTCGATCATGAGTGAATGGTAGCGGTCAGTATTGACAACAAACAGGTGAGCTGATGACAAATAGGACACCTATTACAGAATTTCATACAATTAAACAATTGAAACAACTCCAGGACATTCAAAGATACACAGCTGAAGAGTTTAATGCTTTCTTCTCTGATTGTTGTGAACCTTGTCCTGTGGTTGCCCAGGTCCTGCTGAATGAGGAAATGCTGTGCCTGGAGGGTAGCACATTTGCTCTTTGTTTATGAGTGAAGACTGCATGTACATTAGCTGAGGTTCTAGGACAGAGCCATCTGCTCCTTCAAACACATTTCAGATTTTAGAAGCTCATAACTTAGCAGACACGTCTCAGTCAGCATGTCAACATAAATCTCCATTAACACTATCACAATAGTTGGCTTGCCTTTAGCAAAGTGGTTAGCTATGGTCTAACAGCAGTCTGAGCTTCTGACTCTCCATTCCTTTATTGTTGATGTCCCCTGACACTGACATTGGAAGATCTGTGCAAGCTTTTTGGTTAGATTGGTTTGTTTATTCACACAGAAATTCTGTGTGATCATAGTGCTTTTGCAGAAATAGCATATTCTTCTACCTTATGCCACCTTTTCTAGCTAAGAAATGCCACTTTACAGTTGCTGCTGGAAGTGGACAGTGATGGGAATCCACATTACTGGAAATTTACCATATATGGTTTTGCTTCTACAGCAGAAACTCTGGCCGTTTATGGGTGTGACCATGCTGTGTGTATTAATTTTCCCTTTGACTTCTATTCCAGAGGCCCTAAAGCACCAAACCCTTTCCTTCTGCATTCCCAATTCTTTAACGTTGTCACAACCACTGCAAACTCAGCGGTACAGCTTTGAAGGGACTCATGACTTGTGACTGGGATTTCAGAGAGATTTCAGAGAATTACCAACTACAAACTCATTCCTAGAAAGCTTCTACTTGATGGTGTGCACAGCCACACCTGGGAAACAGGACTGCAAACTGGACACATTTGATAGGGACTACAGGAAGCAACAGAAATAGGGAGCAAGAAACCTGGGTTTAGGATTTTTTCAAATGAGTTTGTGTCCACACTAAACAGTTGGGATAGACAGATTCTGTTTTCTAAAAAGAAAACCACTATTAATCCTCATTTTTTAATGAGTTGTTCTTGAAGTAGACTTGTTTGAATTAAGATGTATTCATTCCTAGCCCTTCCTCCACATCTCTGATCCTTCATAGGCTGAGTCCTAAAGAATTTTGTGAAAGTATCTTTCCTTCCTAGAACATCCTAAATCTAAATTTGATGAGAGGATGTAATATGTAATGACAACTTCATGAAAGCAAAGTTATTTTTGCATTGTAACAACCAGGTATGCTTCTATCCTTTCCACTGTGCTGGCAGTTGGAGGAATGAAAGACTTGAGATGTGAAAAATTTCCCAAAGAAAAACATGCACACATGTTTTGCAAAAGCAAAACCCAAGAAGATTTATATAACTAATTAATTTTTAAAAAATCATTAGTGAGCATAACTAAATTTCCTCCTCTATACACACTGTTTTTAAACTTCAGCTTTTTTACAAATGATTTTGAAGTAGGTGGATGTAGGAGTAAAATAAGGTTGCACTTGACTGTATATGCCTATCAGCAGCAGGGAATTGTTTAGGTTAACTGACCTGCTAATCATCTGCAAAAAATTAACTCCTGCATTCAAAATACAAATTCCCCAAAGCAATCTGGAGTTTAGGCCAGTTACAGACTCATTAGCATTTGCCCTCAGTCTCATAAAATTAAGGTGATAGGTAAGAAGAAGAAAAAAGCAAGAGACAACGAAAGTGGTAAACCCAGACAAGTTTCTCAGCTATGCACTGGACTTTCACTGTCGAATTATCAATAATTCTCTGACTTCTCTTTCCCTTCCTTCTTCAGTAAATCTGATAACCGACCATTATTTCTGTGGGAATTCTAGTGATGACCGAAATTAGTTACAAATTCACCCAGACCTCATGCACTAGCAGCAAAATGAATACTATATAATTATCATAATTTCTAACAGAATTGCTGAAAAAAATTGTAAACTTCCTAATAAAAAATTGAGAACCTTCCAGTATATATATACAACTGCAAGGAGATGATAAAGGAAGCATTTGATAGAAAACAGAGACTATAGCGAGCTACAACAAAATCAAGTTTAGCTTAATATTAGAATTTTAGATCAGGTTTCATTTTACCTTCTATTGATTTGCAGCAATCATGTGCCTGTTGCTTGCTTAAGCCAACTGACTAGCTGTCTGTAGACAGTGTCTGGCAGAATGATGTTTCAGTGCTTCTGGCACAGTAGCAAGTGTATATATGTAGCAATTGTACAACTTGGGATTTTAAATTTAAAAATTCAAATTATTATAAATTGATGCTTTGCAAATACCTGAATTTGAGTTACTTAAAAACTGCAGACATTTGTGTTTGCTTCAGCATTATGAAATGGTGTGATACCTAGAATCATATAGAAAAGAAATCAAATTTCTATAGATTTTTTTTTTTCCTAAAGTAACTTGGTCTACCAAGCCAATTTTAATGTGCTTTTTCTGATTCATTGTTTGTTTTCTTGTTTGTATTTAACTCCTCACTTCTGTTTTTTCCTGGTTTTATCCATGAATAAACACACACTAATGTAATGCTGGATTTAAACACTACACTATCATTTAAACCTATGATTTGTGAAAAACTGAAGAAGTGGATACAAACATGGGAGAGGGGAAGTGCTAGTAAAGGGTAACAACTTCTAGATTTTGTTAGCCTATTCCATATTTCCTAAATTCTTTCAGCTTAGCCAGCATTAAGTGGCTCTTACAACTTTCTGTGTGGGCTAGCCATGCAAGCAACTACACTAACGCAGACAGAACTACACTGGCTTTTCACTGGCACTAGTAGAAAACTGTCCACAAAGCCTAGCACAGATTAATGATGGAGTATTTACCCAATTTCTCCAGTGAGTTTTAACTTCTGTGTTCTCGATGTTGCTACACTCTGTTTATTACATTATAATAATAATAATTATATAATAACAATACATTATTATGAATGTATCACAGACATATAAAATTCAGTCACACAGGTTTTTTGCAGAGAGTCACCTGACAATCTTTCAGATGAGTATGTGATGTGGATATCCTGGCCAGTGCAATGACACAAGAATGGCTTTACATGATTCTCAGTCCCTCTTAAAAATAGGCCAAACAATCTTAACTTTGGTATAGTTGCATTGAGTCAAAGCCTCTTAAAAGGATGCTTATGCCTTGTTACAAATAAAAAAATAAACCAGGTCCAGTGAATAAAACACTCATTTCCAAAGGTGGCATATAGTTCAGTCAGACATAAGACTACCCAAACTGAATTATTTTCACATAGTTTGCTTTCAGTGTCTCAATTCAATGTAACATGTTATTTTCCTTTGCAGGTAAAATGGATTTATATTTTAGGCCTGCTCAAAAAGCAGTTAACTTGAAGGGATTCTTGATGCCCCAAAAATCTTTATTTGCATGGCAGTTGTCTCATATTTCCATTGCATAAAATCTCATGTTTCTAAGGAGATAATCCCCAACAAATTTGCAAAACCCAAACCTGTATCAGAACATTATCTTTGCCTCAACGAGGCACATGGGAAAAAAAAAAAAAAATTTAACAGAACTACAGTTAAAGAAAAAAAAAGACTATAAAATAGAGCATGTGTCACAGAATATTTCAGGTGGCAGCCCCGTAGCTGGCAACACAATGTGCAAATAACTGATTTGATTTACGAAGTCTGCAAAAAGAGATATACCTCAGCTGAAGTTTGGAAGCTCCCTCCCTTTTTATCTTTAAAAACACAGTAAGGTTCTTATTTTGCTTATGTGCTGGAAGTAAATACTGTTAAAAACACGATTTTATGCCTTTCTCCATTTGGAATCAAAGGTAGAAGGTTTTGTAACATAACCTTTTCACTAATCCTTAAAAAGAAGCAAGAGTTAGCTGTTAATGAGCTTCCAGGTGCAGAGTGACATTAATACTTCCCAAGTCAGGGTCTTTTGAGAGTGGTATCAGTATATGATTTTCAACTGTGTTTTCTCAGATATTGTATTGACTGAAGAACTCACTCTGCTGGGAAAGTGAGAATGATTCTGCTCTTGTTGGTCTTTTTAAGTCTACTGAATTCAAGTCATGACTGACAGAGCCTGTAGGGATGGGTATGTACTTATGACAGATAGACAAGAATAAAGTAATGCATGGGTAAGTTGCTGGATGCAAGTGGATGGAATAAGATCTCTCCTAATCTGAGGCCATTCTTAACTGATATCAAATTCAGTCATTTAAAGGCAACAAATGTTCACATGTGTTTCATATCTTTTGCTTTCCAGACCCAGAAGAATTGAAATACTGTAAAGGAACAGCTCCTGCTGTAGGGTTTCTGTAAATGAGCATTTATCTTTCCTGAACATTCAGAAAACTTCATCAGAATGGCAAACCTGGTTGGTTTAATGGCATTAACCCCTTTGTTTCAAACTTAGGGAGTTAATAAAGATAAGTTAAAACCACTTTAATCTAAATCAGTGTCCACACAAAGATTTAGTGCAGATAACCAATCAATTTTAAGTTCGCACCCCAACTTAATTTGGATCGATTTTACTGAGTGTCCCTAAGGATAGCAGAGCCGTTATAAATCCTAGTACAGAACCCGATTTTCTGATATTTTCAGCTCATGGTGACACAAGAGGTTCAGGCAAAAATCTTGATGAGTGTTATTTGGGCTCAGAATTAAATGTAAAGCTTTTGAGGGTCAAACCTTCCTATCCTGTTTGAAAACAAAACAGAAGAAAACTTTCTAATGCTATAAGAGGTAAATTGAAACCACCTGAATATGCAGCTTTTTTTTTTTTTTTTTTTTAACTCAGGATCCACTTTTTTTAACCCCATAGAAAATCAGTAGTGGCCTTTTTAAGAGAAGTCCTGGTTGCTTACCATGCAGTTGAGCTTTATGGGCTACACACTGGAAACGAGACCTTGGATATTAGGAAGATTTATACTCAAAAGATACACATTTGCAAAAAATATTCCTTTGCATATGGTGATTATTTCAAATAGAAGTAATTATCCTCATTATAATTTCTTACGTTCATTTTTCTTCCTTTTGAAAGATGGATATTTCAATCAGATACTTTCATATGACAAAAATAAATATTAAATACTGTTTTCACATAGGACACAATCTTTTACTTACTAGCGTGGGAGCTTGGAGATGTATAGAGGTAAGCTGCCAAATAACTTGCAGGTGTAATTTAAATGGAGGTTTCTTTCCCAGTGGTGTACGTATGCTGTAATTCAATTATTTAAATATATGAATGGGAGATTGAGGTATATGTATATCTAGCTCAATGTGTGATACAGAACACATAATACTAAATTCAGTTGGTTTACATGCTCTAATTGTCACCTTGCATTTTCTGTAATGTATGACTAGATTTCTATTTATTTTAAAAGAGAAAAAGAGTAATTGTATCCAAATATCAGAGGTGATGCTAGGAGACACATGGATCAGCAAGAAGATGGAAGGAAAAGCAATTCTATTAGGAAGTAGTTTCACATGAGGAAAAAAATATCGGATATGCCCTTATAAATCATGCCTCAGAAATGTGAGCTTTAACTATAAGTGCATAAATAAGCATATGCTCCTTTTCATTGAATTCAAGGAGCTTCAGGAATGTGGCAGGGTTAGAAAAGTGCAAGAGGTGAGAGAAGTAAGGCTAATAAAGTGTAGCTTTGCAACATACCTGTTTTTATATATCTCTAAATTTGCCTCAAGTTAACAACAGAAAATATAAACAAAGACACTGGCACTACATTATCATCAAAAATTAGTACATTTGATCATTTGATCGTCTTTGGTCAAAAAGAGAAAACATGCAAATCATTAAAGAAAACACAATCCAGTCTTTCCAAACTGTGTTAAGTTAAAGAAAAAGGAAGAGTGACTAATTTAGCAAAAAATCCTCTCTTAAGGAATATATTTTAATTTTAATACAAAACAACATAATAATTTACAATTATTAAACAGAAATACTAATTTATCCAAGTTTAGATTTATATAATTACTACTGAAGATGTTTGTGACAGACCAAAGAAGACTTAATTAAATGTTTTGAATCCAGTGAAAAATTTTTGGTGAAATAATTCTTGAAAACAAAAATGCTTCACCCAAGTCTAACACGGATTTGAGCTATCATTGTTTCAGCAGTAGGAGGATGTAAGAATCTGGAATTATTAAGGTTTGAATAAATGCTGTTTACTGTTGGTGATCTTTTTTGTTTCTGCTATTTCTGAACATTGTTGTTTTCAATAGAAAACACTTCCATTTAAAGAGAATGATTTGTGTTACTTTACTTTTACTTTACTAGAAGGGTGAAGGTCTCCAAATATTGAAGAAGTAGGTAAAAAAGTGCTTTCTGCAACCACAGTAGTGTTCAGAAGTAGCAGTAATCATTATGAGTTCATAGTTCCAGTGTTCCAAGTGTATGAAATGTGAATTTTATGTAGCAGAACTATCTTCATCTGAGTGGTATATAATCAGCTTTACTATCTGCCATAAACTTGATATGAAATCACAATGCCTTTTTAAAAAAAAAAAAAAAAGTAAAAACCCATATAAGCACTCTGCAAATTTTCTAAAACTACTTTTGCATAAAGCTCAGAAAGCTTAGAGTACTCTCCCAGCCTTGACCACAGAAAGTGCATCAATTATAAGGTATATTTGAAGATTAAAGGGAAAAGACAAGAAAGCTTTTGCTTGCTCTTTCCTCTTCTGCATTGGTACATAACCAGTCAGAAGAAATCTGAACTGGTCAATGGTATGTAAACATATTTACTTAGTATTTGTTGATTTTATTGCAGCACCTGAGGCACTGATTATGTTGAGTGCTTCCATAAATGGCCCAGGATGTAGTTTGCATTGCTGTCTGTTCTCCACTGATCCTCTCCCACTGTCTTGTAGAAAGCCAGTCCCATTGCACTGTGAGATGCCCATGGGGAGCTCTTTCAGGTGACCAGCCTTCCACTTCTGAGGCTAAAATTTTTGCCCTAGAAAGCAGACCACTACTGATTGTTCCCATGCACCGTACTACCATCACTACTACAACAAATTAAGGTACATGTTACAAAGGCATGGATTCAGAGCAGGCCACAGATTGTTCACGGTGTCATTTCCCAGAAGAACATGGTAATAAAACAGAAATTTCCCCACACGGGTGACAGAATTTCATATCCTTGAAGTCTGCATATGATAAGACATGCTGAGAATATTCAAGCTAGGGTTAGGGATTCATAAAACCTTAGTACTCTTAGTGGATGATGATGGATGAGTGGAAGATGTAGCATATGATCTGGATATATGAGCAGAGCAATGAGTGATGGTAAATCACTCATACTTTGTGCAAAAAGCAGCAACTGAGAAAGAACTAATCTCAGCCATGGATTGTAAAGGGCAGTCCACTACTATCAAATCCATGCCATCTGGGTTGTGCGTGATGTCTTTGGTTTCTAGAATGGCTAGAATCCAAATCTGATGGTAAGTATTTATGACTCAGTGCTCATGTATGAGAGATGAAGAGAATGATTATACCAGCACCCAAGGATGCACTAGAACTAAGCCTTGATACTTGAATTCCTAAAGCTGCTCGTGAGCCATCTCATATTGCAAGGTCATATTTGCAAACTCGTCACTTCACTCAGCTAGAGTTAGCCTGCAGCAAGTTGCTTTTTCATCTGTGTAATGTCTAATCTTCTAAAGGCTTATTTTTAATAATATTATTTTTAGGATGCATCTGGATTTGTTTAGGACTATGACTAGAAGTTATATATAACTTTGAAATTAGGATTTGTATTTCAATACCTCCTTTATTAGCCTCCATGTATCTTTTGGCCTATCACAATTGTAAATTGTTAATAGTATTCTTTTCCTTAATCCCACTCAAGCACTGTTTCAGTTGCTTTTAAAAACGAGACTCAGCTGCTGTCCTGCAAAATTACTAACAAAATTATTATCCCCACTGAATTCAAATAATTGGGTCACATGGAAAAGGTTAAGTGGAGGTCTTTCAGCCTTCTTCCTCCTTTTTCCTTTAATAGCAATGGAACTGGTTTTTTAAAGATTAGGTTAGTACACAGAGGCAAATCTGGGTCCCTCTTTTGTAGATGACACCTGCTATGTAAATCACATGCTATGAATCTCTCCCTAGAGACATTTATTTCATTGAATATCAGAGTACAAAATTCTAAGCACTCTAGTGTTAGGCACTCTAATATCAACCCCAATTCATTAAACGCAGAGCAAAACTTACTGAAAATTGTTATAGACTTGAAAATAAAGTAGCAAACAAAACTAAGATCTTGCTACAGATAGCAAGCTTTGACACTTTAGAATTGGAACGTTCATCTGCTGCAAGGCCATTGTCTGAGTAACAAAACCAGTATTTGGTCTTTTCCCATCTGGAAGGGAATAGCAATTGGTTTCTCTGTTTTAGCTTATTTCATTGGATTAGTGACCTGCATACGTCATTGGAAATAGTTATCTCAACCAAAGCTGCATCAACATACTGGCCAGGGATTCAAAGAGTTTAAGTCTTCTGTAAGTTATTTTCTCACTCTCCTCTTCACACTGTACTAAATGAGCTCATCTCTCAAACTCTTCTTCTTAAATGCTGGTTTGGCTCAGAGGTGATTATAGTCATGACAGCAGTTGGAAGTCTTCTGGGGTTTGGTACTACTGCCATCTGCTTCATATAAAGTAAAAACAGTTTCTGAGGTTGTTCACTTGCTCATGGCATAGCAGCAAGCCAATTCTGGATAAATATTCAGAGAAGGCAGCAAAAACTGTATTCCACTCACTGATTTTGAGTGAAGCAAAAGGTATTTTAAAGAAGTAAGTAGCAGAATGACGTCCAGAATGTCTGTAGTGCTTTTGTCATTGTTGTGGTTTAAGCCCAGTTTAAGTTCAGCGGGTTTCCAAAACAATAAAAAACTTCTGCTAGACTGGAATGCTATGATAAACAAAATGAAAAAAGAATTACTGCCATTTCCTTGTATAGCAACTAACATTGGACGGGACTTAGGCTCATACACTGAAGTACCTACAGAACTAACTTGGAAATGTGTGATACAAATAGCAGAAATTTCAGGTTTCTGTACACAAACAGCAGAGAAAAATGCAGTTGCTCATTCAGTAAAAAGTTTCATTTTGGCCTTGTAACCTCATGTCTCGATTTTTTAAATTTCATTTTGGTTTGTTGTATTTTTATTTGCCATTTCACAACTTCTGAGTTACATTTCTTTGTTGTATTTTTATTTGTCATTACACAGCTTCTAAGTATCAAATTTCTGTCTAGTTCATAAGCTAGATTACCAGAAGAAGGCTTCTATATGTCTAGGAGCCTACATGTCAACTCTGTAACAGATTTTACCCTGCAGTACCCTCAAAGACTATTGCAGTTCTTTTTGGTTTGTTGATGCAATCTACTTTTGCTATGGTCTTTCAAGTGAAAATGGAACATTTCAGTGTTTGGGGGATTAGTCTGGGATTTGGGAAATATCCATTCAGTTTCTGCCTTCATCCTGTTAATATCTGAGACAAAGCAGCTGGTCTTCCTGTGACCCAGTGAATTAAAATAATAATCTGGAGACTACACTTCAATCCTTCCATATTCAAGTGCCTCAAAAAATGAAGTTATTATATGGTGAGGATAAACCAGTATCAGATAGTAAGTATCTGATATTTCAGAAGAATCTGCTGATTGCCTGCAGACTTCCCTTGTAAGCCTTGCCTTCTCCTATCCTTCTTACTCTGCTGATAATATTAAGGGAAGTGTTTGAGGGACTCCAGTGTGAAAAGAGAAGACAAAGTGGTGAGCAGAAAAAAATAATTTAGGAAAACAGCAAAGTGCTGAAGTACAAAAATAGTGAATGATTTGACAAAGTATCCCTTATAGGTTAAAGAATAAAACAAAATCTGCTGGTTTGAGTTTATTGAACTTTCTTTAAAAAAATAAAAAATAAAAAAATCATTCAATATATTCCACTTTCAAATAAATAGAACCCATGTTTTATGTGTGGAGATAGATCGAAAGACCAAACAAAAATAAGGTTTAAGTGATCATATGTTTTCTTCATTTATGTTGTTTGGTTTATTATCTGCTATCTCCCTCTAACATTTTTAGAATGTTCTGGCTAATTGAAGCTAAACCACAGAAAGATAAGAGGAAGAAAAGCTTTAATTTTGTATCAGGTTTGTGTGAACAGATAAGAGAAAAAGGAAAGTCTCACACTGTGGAAGAGACTGCTTGCGGAATTTTGCCCTGATTACATGTTAAACAATCCACACAGAGTTCATCCTTGAAACACAAATCCAGAGGGAAAAAAAGTGTTCACATGAGTGTAGCTGCTCACTTACCCTCTTACTTTAATGTTTACTTAGCAGCCTTTTGCAGATTGGAGATATTTGCTGTGTAATATGCAGTCCCTTAGAATTATATCCTTTTAAAAAATTACTCTTTAGAATAGCATGACTCTGGTTTGATGTTTGTAATTGCAGTTCTCTCTAGCATTTCATATTTAACTGACTTTTTTTTAGTAGCAGTGTTCAGTAACAGATTCCAATGAGGATTGCGCTGCTGCTCTACAGCCAGTTAAACACTGATTGGCTCACAGCTGAAAGTTTTTAATAACACTTGCTCATTTCTTTAGAATGTCAGGTTTTAATTTCAAGAACAAGTAAACTGTGAGGTTTAGACCTAATTATTTGCTTTATTGAAAAATCGCTTAATTGGTTTAGAGAGATGAATGTCTTCATTAATTTAAATATTACTTCATATTTATAACTCTATCCAAAAAATAGATTAGTGGGATGTATATTTTAAATCCTAAAGGAGCTTTACTGGTGTTTCTAGGGTAACCGGACTCTGTAAGAACCACCATGCCAAGCTATGCAACCGATGAGAGGTCATCCATGTTGGCAATAAGGAATCTGAAAATTATTATATTCCTAGGATTTCAGAGGTCTGTTATTAATAATTTATAACTGATATAGAAACATTTTTGTTGTTCATCTATGCACTTACACCTATTTCTGCGGTTATTAGTTTCTAGAAAAACACTTCTTGTGTTGGTATATTTATGAATGCTAATATGCAAGGGTCTGATCCTACAAATAAACATGCAATGTTATACATGCATACTGACATATAGCTTGAAAAAGTTTATCATCAAGTACATTCCCTACTGCTAGTGGAATGGAAAGTCAGTGTAGCCTTAACTGAGGTTCAGGTTATTTGACCTCTTAAAGCTCTTGTCCCTTCTACAAGACAACTAGTTCAATACATGTACCAATATCTCTTCTTGCATTAAAAAGTGCTAGTGGCTTATCTAAACACAACAGAGTTGTGAGCTTCGCATAGAATTGCACTAACAGAAATGTATTAATGTTGTCTTTTAAATAAATATATATTTATAAGTTTGCATTATATATGTCTATTTCAGCACATATAGAAGATTCAAATTTCTTTTGCAAACCACTGTTCTACACTTTACCAATTACTCTTAATGGGGAGTCACAGCTGTGAAATGTTTTGAGACAGACATATTACATGATGAATAGCAGTGAACTGCATCGATATGTATATGAACCAAAGTTTTGTTGAATCCACAGAAACTGGAACTCTATAGTCATTGTAAAAATCCAGAGCTGAGGTCTAGTCCATTATTTATCATCTGCCATTAATAGAATAATAGAAATATAGAACGGTTAGGGTTGGAAAGGAACTTAAGATCATTTAGTTCCAACCCCGCTGCCATGGGCAGAGATGTCTCACACTAAACCATGTCACCCAAGGCTCTGTCCAACCTGGCCTTGAACACTGCCAGGGATGAAGCATTTACCACTTCTTTGGGCAACCTGTTCCAGTGCCTCACCACCCTCACAATAAAGAACTTCTTCCTTATATCTATCTAACCTGAACTTCCCCTGTTTTAAGTTTAAACCTATTACCCCTTGTACTATCACTATAGTCCCTGATGAAGAGTTCCTCTCCAGCATCCTTGTAGGCCCCTTTCAGATATTAGAAGGCTCCTATGGACTTCATCAGGTCCCATGGACTTGTGCACATTCACGTGCTTAAGATGATCTGAAACCTGATCCTCTCCTACAGTGGGCCTAAAGTCTTCATGCTCTCAGTCCCTGCATCTGCCTTCCAAGTCTTGAGCGGTGTGGCTAGAGAACTTGCTGATGAAGACTGAGACAAAGAAGTCATTGAGAACCTCAATCATATTGATATCAAGACATATCAATCTAATAATAACTTCTAGATCTGGAGGGTTGGAGGGCAACCTATGTGTCATAGTTTAAACTGATCCAGCAACTAAGTACCATGCAGCCACTTGCTCACTTCACCCCCTCCTGGCAGGATGAGGAGCGGAATTGAAAGAATTCAACCTGTAAAACCCACAAGTTGACATAAGAGCAGTTTGATAATTGAAATAATGTAAAATACAGAGATAATAGAAATAATACCAACAATAAAAATACTGACAATAATAATAGGGAACAACAACAGAAGAGAAAAGAAAATTCAGAAAACACAAGTGGCACAATACAATTGCTCAACACCCACTGAACAACTCAAGCAGTGATCAGTCCTTTCAGGGCAACTCCCCCCCAGTTTATATACTGGGCATGATGTGCTGTGGTATGGAGTACCCTGTTGGCCAATTTGGGTCAGGTGTCCTGTCTCTGCTCCTTCCCAGCTTCTTGTGCCCCTCCTCACTAGCAGAGCATGAGAGACTGAAAAGTCCTTGATCAGAGTAAGCACTATTGAGCAACAACTAAAACATTAGTGTGTTATCAGCATTGTTCTCAGACTAAAGCCAAAACACAGCACTGTACCAACTACTAGGAAGAAAAAATAACTGTTCCATCTGAAACCAGGATACTGTGTTACACAGCATTTCATGCCTATGTCCTCAGGATCATATATCAGGGTATTAACAGGATATTAAAGTACATATATTCTTCACAAAGACCATTGTACTGCAGATATTTGCGTATCTGATTACTGATCTGACTGGTGTCTTGATTTCAGTGCAAACACTGACAGTAGGAAGATGTGTGTACATAACAACGTAGTTACTCTGTTCCCAGAAATGTGACTACTGCATATGAAGACATGCCTCCAGTAGCTTAAATCCAGCTAATTCCAGGTACTGAGTGTAGAGGAATGGCAGCAGGCTGGACCCCTTATGCCAGCATCCTAGCCAGTGTCCCATATTTGGAGTCACAGGATGTGATGACTCACTTTCACTCCAGTGCTTAGGAATTAGGACAGTTAGTACGGAGGAAATGTGATTTCAGTTCACAGAGACACCTTTTCCCTACAGAACACAAAATAATAAGCCTTTCCTAGAGTGAAGATATGTTTAAGAGGTGACTGAAATCAGCCATGGCAGAGGGGTTGGAACTAGATGATCTTAAAGTTCTTTCCAACCCTAACTATTCTATGATTCTATGATTCTATGGTCCTTCATCACAAAGGATGATGTAATACAAACCCATTTCACGAGTTCATATGAAAAGAGGTGATCTTTTGCTTGGTTGGCTTACCTGGCTGGCAGTTACTCACTCATTCAGTGTGAAGTAGAGAAGTGGAAGGTCAAAAGCAAGAGAAAAACAAACAAACAAACATAGATAAAATGTTCAATAAGTGAAGGGGAAAAAAAAAATAAGAAAAAGAACTGCTGCCAAAGCAATCACTCATCACCAGCAGACTGATGCCCCGCCAGTCTCTCAGCAACTGCTACTTTGGAGAAACTCCGATCCAGGTTTTATTGTTGAGCATGACATAATATGGTATGGAATAGCCCTTTGGTCTGTTGGGGTCAGTTGTCCTAGCTGTGTCCACTCCCATCCCCTTTCACACCCCCAGGCTACTCACTGAGGGGAAGTGTGTGAAACAGAGAAGGTCTTGAAGCTGTGCAAGCGCTGTTCATTTGTTCATCTACAGCTAAAACACCGGTGTTTTATCAATATTGTTTGCGTCACAAACCCAAAACACAGCATCGTACAGGCTGATATGGAGAAAATTAACTCCATGCCAACCAGACACAGCACAACTGGCAGACTTCATGCCAGTCCACACTATCCCACAGACCTTTTAACCAGTCATTACTTGATTTCTGCTCTTTATCTTTAGGAAAATATCCCTGAATATCACTGCCTTAAACTGACTGTTTTCCTCTGTGCCCACTCCGGAGAAATTGAGCTTTTCTTACTGTCATGGAATCAATAAATTAAGCCTAAACAAAATTTTTTGTTCAAACTCAATTAAAGCTCCACCAACATGAACTACAAATTCACGTGGATTCGTCACTACAATGCTGATTCTTAAAAGTTACGGGCAACGATCCAAGATGTGAAATCACTCACCTAAAAGGCAGGGCTCTCAACCTCAAGGAGTTCCTTTGGACAGCATCCTGACCCAAGGGGAGACTCCCTGACTGCAGCCCCACTGCTCCAAGGAGGACCAACTGAAAACGGGTCTCCAGCAGGGCTCCTTTTATACCCTGGTCGAGTCTGAGCTATGGTCAAATATGTTCATGTAGCTCCACATGGGCTCAGGACCCAAATTCCTTGCCCTTGCACCCACCAACCACCACCATGTGAGTGGGACAAGAGCTGTGCATGCAGGAAGGTCTCCTGGGCTTTTGTCTGTGGCGGGAAGTTTTCGAGAGCTTTTGTCACTTTTGTCTTCTCTTCTCCAGGATGAGTATCTTTAAGCTCACATATGATTCCTTGTCAGACAGAGTCTGTAGACTCAGTTTGCTTTAAGGATTTGCCTTCAGTTATTCATAAGTGAAAATTATGTTCCTTTTTAATGCAAAAAAAACCCACCCCAAACAACTAAAATTATCTTTGAAAAACACAGTGAAATTGGATTCCGCTATTTCCTGGCAATCTTTCTGATGCGATGCTTGCCATAGATATTTGTGTGCACATAAAAGTCAATGATGTTCATCAAGTACAAAATTAAATGAATGGCTGCATGTGACAAAACAACACCTTGACAAATCTTACCTGTTAACTCCTCCGCAATTCAGGTGAATAATGTTAAGCAAAAAGCTGCCTTTTCTAATACTGAAAGTCAACAGGAAAATTTAGCCACTTTCACTTTTATTTTTTGCTGTTGTCCTCCGACATCATAAAAATCTCATTAGTTCCTAATATGGACTCTTCTCAGTGTTTAATGGTTTCGAAGATAGTAGTGACAAGGAAGAACACTTAGAAAGTTTTTATAGTTGAGAGTGTCTCTCATCTCCGTAAGGTCTCTTCCTTTCAAGTTACTGATGGCATGTTTCTTAAGCTCAGGGTGAAGGACAAAAGACATTGTATTTTTCTACAGGTGGGGTTCCAAAATCTAGTCAACCCATCAAAGCCCTGAACAGTGTATTGCTATAGATAGTAACCTTGCAAATTAACTTGATCCGCCAAATTGATTTAGAACTTCTTTGACCTCATGAAATGTTTACTTCCAAAAAAAAGAAACTTTTTGGCTTAGGCCAGTGGTTACAAAACTTTTTCTGAACATGGACAATTTCTGACATTCCAAATTTCTTGCAAATGACCACACACTCTTAAAATAAGAGAGATTGTTGAAAGCACGTCAAATGTAATGAAGATAAGGAACCTGTGGTTTTACATGAATCAGAATTTGGGAACCACCAGTTTAAAATGAACAGTTCTTAACTTTCTGTTTCTGCTTTCGACAAAAGAAGCCCAAGAAAGTACCTTGACCTGAGTGACTATGATCTTGAATTCTCATTGTGATCAACCCCCCTCTTTTCTTGACTCCTGAGAGAATGTGTCAGCTGTGTCATAGTCTATATTGTAAGTTCTTGGATTAGAGACCTTTCATGTTGTGTATGCAGCACAGGAGAGCCCCACTTCTGGCACAAATAATTTGCAAGTAAAACTATTTGCGAAGACACCCCTGGGAGAACATCATCAGAAGCAAAGCCTTGTCCTTAACAGATGGAAGTTACTTCTCCGTCATTCCCAGTCTCCTGAGAAAACTAAGTACTGTTTGCCCTATAAACAGGCAAAATTTGTATCAGCTCTTTGGTTAATAACATCTGATATGATCAAAAATTAAGGGTGAGCTCCTTCATGCTTTATAGCTAACACCATAATTTCCATTGAACTCCAAATATTCAGTAATATGAAAAGATTATCAGATATAATTTCTCTAATGTGGTTATACTATTTGGAATTCCAAAAATACTTTCAGCCTTGAAATGTTTATATGTATCAATATGAGGATTAAAAAAAAAACCAAAAAGGCAGAAAAAGAGTGACTAAATCTATATGAAGAAGCAAACAACAAAAATGAAACTGCTGTTTGTGGTGTATAAGTGCTAATTTTTGACTATGCAAAAAATTAATAAATAAAATCATCTGCTGAGAAGAACATACAGAAGAAGTAATAGGAGGTCACAGCTGGATAAAATAGAAAGAAGAAGATACAGATTCTGAGATACAGAAACAGATAAAAACATTTAATCTATTGCCAAACTATGAGCTCAGTTTCCAGAGTAATTTGCAAACACTGGTTTAGGTAACTGTAACATAACTTCAGAAACTATTTAAATACAAAAAATAGAATGAGAAAGGCTCAAGAACCAATTAGTAAAACAAAGCAATATAAATAATACATATCAGACAATTAGGCATCAATCCAATTATCATAACTAAAGAAATCTTGTGAACCAACAAGCATAAGAAGAAAAAAGATCAAGATATATCTCATTGGCTTCTACTTTTCACCAAGAAGATAAACACATAACTGAATTCTGTTATTAAACTAAAACTGCATAGTTACTAATTCAGTAACAATATATTTATATATTTTCAGTATATATTTGTAAAAAAATATACAATGAAAGGTATTCCAGTATATATTTTAAAACCTGAAGTGGATATATAGATCAATTTAAATTAATATTTTAACATAACAAAGGATTCGTAGATTAGGGTATTTTGTATTTAATATTTCTGTACATATCTCTATTAAAGGACACCCCCCCACCATCTTTCTTAGCAGCACTTATATGAACATCACAGCAAGGTGCAGAGGTAGTAATGCACAGAATCTCAAAAATAGTTATATTTCTCTGACAGGATTAAAAGTGTCCTTAAATAGACATGGACAGTTTCTCAATGCAGAGGCTTCTATCCAAGTTCATAATCTCAGGCTTTGTTATTGCCAATGGAAAGAGTTAGACACTTTTAGAGCAAGTTCATCTCATCCTAAAGAAAATGTTGAAGATAGGTCAGATGATTCACAACTTAACATTTTTTTCCTCTATTGACTGTAATTTTTCCACATAAGTCATAATTGCTTGTTTATAGAAATGCCAAAGTCGCAGCGTTCTGTTTCATGATGCTTGTTCTCAGATTAGTACTAGTAGCTACAACTATTAGCCCAGTCATTAAGAATATGTAGAAATAATCAATACACTGAACATCTTTTCTTCTCCAGAAATCCCTCTTCCAGAGGAAAAAAGAAAAAAAGATAGAAGGAAAAGCTTATTTACAGCTAAGTGAGGTTCACACCTTCACATTTATCAAAATAGAAATAAAAGAGAAGAAGCTGAACTCCAGCCTTACTGACTATATGAAATTCCTAGACACACAAGTATTCTACAGAATGAAAAAAAAATCCTCAGGCATTCCAATATCATAGTAGTAGTACATTTACTGTCATCCTGCTCTTATGGTTGTATTTAAAATGTTGATGGTTTTAATTTTCTATTTTTATAACAACATTAATTTTATTGTTAAAGCATAAGATCTTTTATAGACACTATAATTGGTATTGAGTAGTTTTATTGAATATTTAAATAAACATTAAATACATGTACTGTGTGGATGCCTGTGTGCAAAACTAAACATGAAAGAAGTGGAATGACAAGTTGCAGCGGTTTTCACTTAATGCAATCAGCTCTACCTAAAGTAGAGGGGGGAAAAAAAAAGTTAGTTTAGAATCTAGACCATGTCTATACAATGTACAGGGGACAAATACGAACTCATCCTTTTTATGCTTCACATATTTTTAAAAACGTCCGTTTCCCAGGTTCCTTCAGTCAGCAGACAGCATGGCTGGATATTATTGATGGCTTTCAAACTGCCTTTCATGGTTCAAAACAGATGGAACCATGTTAGTACAATGTCAAATATATAGCCAAGCACAATATACATTATGCCCAAGCTTATGCAATGTTTCTTAGTTCCTAGCACAAGACCATATTAAACACAGATGGCTTTTCGGTTGGTCTAGAGCCTAGGCGGGTCAGATCTTATCTGCCTTTAATTTTCCTTTACTCATGATACTGATGAAATTTGATTCTTATGGGTCCATTCCAATTTATTCTATGATTCTATGAATTGATTACATGCATCATTAGTTACGGAAGTCTGACTACATCAAATTAAATAGGAATCTTTAAAAAAATAACTGTTAGGATCTTTATCATTGGTCCTCAAAATTTCATTCTTTTTTAATCCAGCTTTTCAAGGTTTTCCTATGAACATGAAGGCTAGAAACATTTCTTTTTCTTAGAATGAAAGCTAAGGAAGGTGATGAATTTCTATAATATCGAAAACCTGCTGCCACTCTAAAAGAAAAACTTCTGGAGAAGGGTTACCTGCTAACCATATTGGATTTCTCTCTAACTAAGGCAAAATTTTATCTTTCAAGGGGCAAACAATGCCTGGACACTTCTAGAACAAGAAGTGCTCAATATAAGAGCTGAGAATACGGTGTTTCCCAGGAGTTATTCTCCACTGCAGGATCTCATGGTATGTTGCACACTGTTGATGGCAGGAATGAATTTTGAATCAAATGACCAAAATATCAGTCCCAGAAATGCAAAGTATTTCATTTAAATAGAATTTTCATTGCCAAACAATCTACAATTAAGTCTTCAAAAATGCTTCCAGGATGCTCATGAATAATCTGGCTCAATGTATGTGGCAGCATCTTAATTGCTTGGCAGTGAATGAGCTGGTGGACATGATCAGACAACTGGTATTCCTTTTGCAACAGAGGACACCTCAGTTGCACTTGGACTGCGTTCCACAGTGTGTTGCTTGCATGGAGGGCAAACAGACTGCTCTCTGCTCTTGAAATAACTCTCAAGACACAATATAGACAAGTCTTGCAAGTTCTGTTTAGAAGAGCATTAGCTTTTAAAAAGTTGTGTTTCTAACACCACGTGGTGGAAGAATAGCACTGGAAGCCAACTAAGCAATGTTTAATGTTTAATGAGATATTTAAGTTGTCCAGAAAAAATAGATTTAAAAAAACCCCACACCAACAAGACAAGAAGCAAAGCACGAAGGATAATATCAATTATTAACAAATTACTTCCAAAGGTGCAGGCAGCAGAATAGAAACCAATTTGTTTCTTCTGTTATTGCCAATTTATTCTTTTCAATGGATCCATAGGTTTGTTTCTGGATCTGCATCAAAACTTGTAATGTATACCAAAATTTAACAACTGTTAGCCCCTTTAAGAACACTGTTAAAATCATGTCCTTGCTCTAGGTGTTAGATATCCCAATGTGATAAACGTGCCTCTATTTTTAGCACTTATGAAAAGATATTTCTAATTATATTACTCTCTTCAAGATTATCTCTGAGAACTATTTGTGTAAAAGACATGCAAACCTGCTCTTCTCAAAAGGAGGTAAGAAAAATGTTGCTGAATGCTGGTGAAGTGAACAATCAAGCAAAAGTGCAAATACTGTAAAATATTTGCTAACGTCCACCTGAACCAATAGCAGAGCCTTTGGTAATGAAAGCATATGCCTACTGTCACTGATGCCAACAGGCATGCTCTGTGATTTTGTTGCACTTGTGAAATAAAATGTGAAGGTTCAGGATAAGAAGTGAATTCTACTGTACTTTTAAGAAAAGAACCCAGTTATGAATTATTTATAGTTGCCCTGGCATCTGAGCTCCACAAAGCATAATTCTGCCTAGCTTCTTTTTAGTGCTGATATGCAACCCATAAGAATTACAGCAGTGTAGCTTATAATCCATACCACACAAACCTTTTCTTAGAGTACACACACTCTTTCTCAGTTCAAGGATACTGTGCCAGTGATTCTGAAACAAATGACAAACCACATCCTGAGGTGCATCAAACAGTATAATCAGACAGCCAAAAGAGGTGACTATCCTCCTGTATTCAGTGTTGGTGCAGCCTCACCTTGAATACTGTGTGGAGTATTCTAGGTCCCGCAATTTAAGAAGGATGTGAAAGTCCTTCAATGCGTCCAGAAAAGGGCAACAAAGCTAGTAAAAGGACTGGAAGGAATGTCCTGTGAGGAGTGGCTAAGGACTTTGGGCTAATCTAGTTTAGAGAGCGAGAGGCTAAAGGGTGACCTCATTGCTCTCAACAGCTTCCTGAGCAGAAGGGGAGAGGGAAGTGCTGATCTCTTCTCCCTGGTATCCAGTGATAGGATGCATGGGAATGTTTCAAAGCTGTGCCAGGAGAAGTTTAGACTGGGCATTAGAAAGCATTTCTTTACCAAGGGGGTCATCAAACACTGGAGGTGGTTGGAGAGGTGGTTGATGCCCCAGGACTGTTAATGTTCAAGAGGTTTTTGGACTCATTGGTTACAAGGAAGGAGACATATGTTGGAAGATATATTGCATAATTAGAAAGAAGTCCAATATCAGTGTTCTGAAGTCACTGGAAGTAACATGCCCTTGCTTTCATGAAGGCTTTTCTCTGAATGACCATTCAAGATTCTTTGTAAAAATTAGGCAAAATCATCATGCTTAAGACCCACTGTTCTCTCAGATTTGTCCAATTGGATAAGAGATTCAAAAAGTATCTGAAGAAGGTGGACATTCACGCAGATACAGAGAATAGTTGCATTACTTTTGGTTCTATAGAAAAGCAGGATAAATAAATATGGTTAATTATATGCAAACTGAAAAGTTAAAATATATAAGATGATATGGTAACCTTTTATTATTTTTACTGTACTACTCAGCATATCAGCATGAAGAAATGTAATATGAATGGTTGATGTCTTGGTGACTGCAATGGGATGCATCATTTCTGGACAATCTGCTGGTTTTAGTCAATACTTTTAAATTTATATCCACACAGAGATCCAATTCTCAAGTTTCACTCAATATATTACAATTATATTACGAAACCACCAAAATCTATTGGTTTGACTTATATCTGCAAGGTTTAGCTTGCCTTGAAAACAAACTATAATATATTTTTCTTCAACATAAAAAAAACCAAAATCCAGATGACTCACACCTACGTAAATGGATGAGTCATTTAACCACATCTATGAGTCCAGTTTGCCTAACCAACAGACAACAGTTGCACTAATATATGAATGTAGCCGACTTCTGCAAGTAAATCACTATTTTCTTTATTTGACTTACTTGATATGGGCATATTTGTGAACTTGGTAATGTGTACGTTGATTATGGACATTCTAAATATGTAGGAAAGATAGCATGTAAACAGTGTTGGCTAATGTTGCTCATTCGTTCACATATAGCTTTTATTCATTGACTGAATGCAATGTGAACATCTATGAGCAGTCAGAGGATCGCTGAACAGCTTGAAATTATTAACTCAAAAGGAGAGGATAATTCAAGAAATGTTAGTTTTCTTTTCTGGGTCACCAGTCAGAAAAGTCTGCTTCTTCTTTAAGCACACTGAGCTGTTGTGAACTCACCAGGCTAGTTGCATTTCACACCTTACACTGCAATGACCAAAGTATCTGACAACACAGGTGAGATTTGCTCCTTAAGTGCCTTTCTGAGCTCTTAGAAATGCTTCTGCTAGACCCTACCATAATTTCAGTCAAATATGGCTTCATTCTACTTCAAATGATGAAATTATTTACATTTATGAAAATACCAGCATATTTACTTTCAAAATTTGTTTTCCAAATATATTGGTGTTTGACTGCATAATGGGCTTTGGAGTCTTTGATTATAAAAAACATAATAAATACATATGTAGGCAATTCATTCTGCAAATATGAGGGTATGAATGTGTACCTCCTACACTTAGTGGACAGGCATCTAAAACCAGCTCATTGCACCTTAAGGAAGCTACAGGGTTTATCTGGAAGAAGTTATTAATAAATGATCCATATTTGCAGCAAAAACTTACTATCTTTATATATACTGACACAGGTACCATTTACCGCTTACTATGTAAAATTTATTGAACTACTATTTTCTCTGAACTGACCAGGATTATGTACCGAATTATGGCCCCATATTTCCAGTATTTGTAGTGTCTTTGAATCATCTGAGCTGCAGTATTATTACAAAATGTGATTGTGTTCAGTGCGGTAAGCCTGACTAACTGCAGTGAAGCGTCTCACCACTGTTTTTCCAAATTAGTCCAACCTCAACAGCAGGGAGGGATGACCCTCAAGTTTGGAATTTGGACTCCCCTCTTCTGTGTGAGAGGAGGGGCAGTACTTGGCTCTGTGCTGGGTTGTGCAGGTGCAGGAGGAGGTATGTCTTCAGACCTGTGATGCCCCGTCCTGTTACACCTGCAATTTTCAGTTCATTGCCAAGCCATCCACAAGGAAAGAGATCTGGCTTTTAGGGTAAAATCTGCTTTCCAAACACCTGCTCCAATTTTATTCAGAAAACCAATAGCCAGGTGTATTTCTGTGTATTGCAGATGGGCTACAGCATTTGAGTCATCTAGTGGGTCACACTGAAAAATACCAGTCTCTGATGCTTAGCAAAATATTCTGGATTTTTCTGAAGTTAAGAAACAGTGGCATTCATCCCAAATTCAGTGCTCCTTTATTATCATGTGTTGAGTGCACAAAAATGAAAAAAACAGCTTACAAAATTATGGAGGCATAGGAAAAAAGTTGTTACTGGTATCAGAAGAAATTCCAATTCCAGCCTGATTCCTGTATATCTATAATTATTTTGAAACCCATCCAACTACATTGAGCTGTCTACTGGGTCAACTTCTCTGGAAACTGCCCTCTCTGCATTCCCATAGTGCTGTGTGTGTACACAGGATTTATTTTCACATTAAGAATTATTTAAAAAGCTGATTTGTAATGCTGGAATCACAGTTTAGTTACCAGTGTAATTCCTACTTGCCTAAGCTGATCTCAGAGGCACTTCATCAGCTCTTGCGCTGTCCTTCACATCTGTGTCAAGGCAGTGAATATCACAACAGCAGGATTGCTTTGCACAGCCATACCAGGCAGCTCACTAAATGGTTTGCTTCAATTGCCTCATAGGAGCAACTCCCAGCATAACTAAAACAAACTCATCTAATACTACTTTCATTTCCCTGTTTGAGCTATACTAAACTCAGCTCTTCTGCTTTGTGTTTTCAGGTTGCAGTGTGGAACACTTTCCCTCTGGACAGGTGAAATACGTAGGCAAGGCAGAAGGCAAGTATGATAACTCCTCTATACAAGCACAGGCAGCTCTTTCTGTATACATGTCAGTAAATAGGCAGACTGACAACTGATCTGTGACGAGGCTATGTCTTTCTATCCATTGCTTGTAATCTAGTGTGTATATTAGAAGTTTAAGGACACAGTGTTTGCTGATCTAAACAGACTTCAAGTACACCCTTTATCACTATAAGGGTGAATGCTGTAGATCAAATTCCCTAATTGAAACCCCATGGTTGTTTGGACAGAGAAAATGTCATTTCAGCAGCTGGTGCATGACAAACTTTGTTCTGATCTATTTTGCAGCCGCAGAGTAGAAGACGGGAAAAGCGGCAGAATGGAAATTAGTCCAGCATAAATGGCCTTTGTTTAAAGATTTTTTTATTGTCTCCAACTCTTTGTTGTTTGAAAAAATAACAGCATGCAACAAGCTAGCCAAACATGCATTGTTAAGTCCAAATGGTTCACAATAGGCATAGGATTCCCACAAATTAAATTTTGACATATACTGATCCAATACTCAAAAGAAAACTGCAGAAAAAATAGCTCAATCCTGCATAGGCCCTTCAAATGCTGCCACTGAGGCCAGAAAACACTCCAGTAGCCACATTGCACTACAGTCCTCTATTTCCGGTTTTATAATATTTGCAGAGGCTCTGTGGGGTTTAATATATTTTTGGCCTGTGTTTGTAGGGTTGCTGGTAGCTAACAGTGTGAGGAGACACATCCAGCTGTTCTCTTGCTTAGCAGCAGAATGTGTATTTGGGTAATCTTCACAGCACACGATTAGCATACCTAAAAATACTTCAGTTGGCAGAGAGATGTATTCTTGTCCCCTTTCTCTGCTGTTTTTTTGTGACGTTATTTAAAAACCTAAACTTGGAAGCTTGCTTTCTGCATTTTTTTCCATATTTGCTGCATTATTGAGGGATTGTTATCTACTGTAGTATGCCAAGCAGCCCTTTTCTTCTTGTTCTGTACTTCTTTAACCTGATTTTGTTCCTGTCTCTATCTGGAACAGAGCTTGCTTTCAGAAATTCCTCACGAGACTTTGTTGCAGTAGCCTTTTCTTGCTCATACAGATAGGCTGCAAGTGTCTGTACTGCCACTTCTCTGTCACTGGCATGCCAGCAGACACATCCAGCCCATTTTGATACTTCTTTGACAGGCAGGAGCAAAATTTGCAAAATAAAAGCAGGGGTTTTTTCCTATCTGCAGAAAATTTATTATCTCTTTAAATAATAGTGGGGATTTTTCCTTAAAAGATATATCACCAGTAACACCATCAAAATGAAGAGTACAGAAATTCATCTAATGAATACTGAGGTTACAAATGCAGTCTGATTTTATTTTCTTTTTTTTTCCCAGTAAATGCACATGCAGTACATACATGCTATGGTACTTTTAGCTTGCAGATCATAGTTCATCCGTGCTTTGCTGACTCAACCTATTTCTAGGACATTCTGTCCTGAAATACTCCTAGTATTCATCCCCTGGGAATTCTGTGTTAAAAAAAAAAAAATTAAAAAATTGCTCCATATAACTTCATAAACACATTTTCCTCTATAGATCTCACCTTAGACATTTATTAATAAACAATAGAAAAGCAGTTTTTCTATACATTGTTGAATGTTTCCCTATATCCCTTTTACCTTCTTTTGCAGCTAGGTATTGGGATGAACTGTGCGTTTGAATTCCTAAATACAACATTCTGCAAATTAACCTGATCATTCATGATCCCTTTGAATACATCTGACAAAATACTTTTGTTCTGTCTCTCAACAGGACACTAAAGGATTTAAATCACATTTATCATTAGCTCTAAATACAAGCTGGATGAGTAAGTTAGATTCCTCTGAAATCCCAAGCCTTCACAAGTTTTCAGGACTAGAACATTAAAAGCAAAAAGCCCAGAAAACAGAGCTAATTGTGAATATATACATTCTAATAAAAATGATGTTTCATTTAATATTTTTACATTAACGTTACACAGGCATCAATGCATTTCATATTGTTAGCTGGCATATTAGTAGGGAAAGGAAAAGACAGAATCATTCTTGGTGAAAAAGTTTCTCTGGCTGGAGGAAATGGGAATAAATATAACTATGAAGAGTTAAAGTACCACTTTATTTTGCATGAAGAATGATCTTATTCTTGTTGTACTGTGGTAGTCCCAAAAGTAGATAAAATTCTTTAATATAGATTGAAAATCTCCGTGCATGCTAGGTTGCAGATGATGCCCTTTGTCCCACATAGGTATTGCACAGGATCACACCATGACAGCTAGGTGCCTGTGCCTAAGCCTGTAGCAATTGTGTGGAATAGGATAAAGCATAACGCATAAAGCAACCTGATCCTGAGCAGTCATTCAGTTATCTACTTCCACAGCACATTGTGATCTTTCCATAGTACTGTTAAGTCCTGAAAATACAACAGTATTTTTAAGCACATTTATTATCCTTGCAATGGAACAACACAACAAAGGACTGTGGGAGGGAAGGGTTGTAACAAAGCTCCTTTCATCTAATAAGTAGCCACAGTCACACAAAAGTACATTATAAGTACTAAAATGGCATGAGAGCTCACAAGATGAATCAAACCAAACCAACCGAGCAAGACAAACCAACCATTAAAAAAAAAAAAAAAACACGCAAAAAAAACCCAAAACCCAGGCAGCATGGGGACAAAGGATTTCTAAACCACTATCAGGTGGATAGGTTTCAGGCAGTCTCAGACACAAATCACTAGAAATCAGCAAAGTACGTTGGAGAAATACCACTAGATGTTTGCCCTGTTTCTCCTTCTTCTATAAGGTGCTCATTTTTCACAAATGTCATAACAGGATAACAGGTTAGATGGACCTCTTCTCTACTAAGCTGGTAAAGAATTAAGAAAGAAGAATTGTAAGTCACAAATGGCAAACTGAGTTTCTTCATTAATGAGTGAAATTAAATCTTAAATTCACGAATGGAATTAGGGATGTGTAGTCACACTTTCTCTCACTGATATGTGCTGCAAGTCTCAGCCTTGCTAAGTCAGGTTGATTCCTGGTTTCTGAGTGAAGCTTTTGTATAAGTACTGCCATTTAACTTTGAAACTACAATCTATGTTATAGATTCCACCCCCTCAATTTTTTTCTTTTTTTCCTTACATATTCAAAGACAAGAAATTAAGGACCACATTGCTTTAAGTTACCTTGCATACCATTTGTCCTGGTTTCAGCTGTAAGAGTTTTGGTGTTTGTTTTCTTTTCTTCCTAGTAGCTGGTACAGTGCTGTGTTTTGGCTTTAGTCTGAGAACAATTGCTAATAACACTGATGTTTTTAGTTATTGCTAAATAACGCTTACCCTGATCAAGGACTTTTCAGTCTCTCATGCTCTGCCAGTGAGGAGGGGCAGAGAAAGCTGGGAGGCAGCAGAGATAGGACACCTGACCAAAACTAGCCAAGGGGGTATTCTACCACACAGCTTGTCATGCCCAGTATATAAACTGGGGGGAGTTGCCCTGAAAGGACTGATCACTGCTTGGGGATGGGCTGGGTATCGATCAGTGGGTGGTGAGCAATCGTATTGTGCTTCACTTGTATTTATTGGTTTGGGGTTTTTTTTCCCTTTCCCTTTTAGTTTTATATTCTCTCCCCTTGTTATTTCCCTTAGCATTATTACTATTATTAGTAGTAGTTTTATATTATACTTTAGTTATTAAACTGATCTTATCTCAACACATGGGGTTTACATTCTTCCAATTTTCCTCCCCATCCCACTCAAACAGGAGAAAAAGGAGCTGGGGGTGAATGAACGGCTGCGTGGTGCTGAGCTACCAGTTGGGCTTAAACCATGGCACCAATAATAGAGGCAAATTAAAACATAGTGTTGTTTTGATGGTAGATATATTTGGCAACAGAAATATCAGGTTATTTTCAAAGAGAATCCAGAATGTTTTGTAATTTCATTTTATTTTCCAAACTTGAATGCATCAATATTCATAGCCACTTTTGCAGCAGATATCTGTAAAACTTTTTTGCTCTGACTCAGAGTAATACAGCAAGACAGAATTTGGAAAGACCATCCAGAGCATAGAATTTTCCCGAGTTTTACACTCACTGAAAGGTATTGCTTAATAGTGTAGATATATTTTATCTTTGAAATACTGTATTTTTAACTGAAGCAATTTGCTACAAGAGGAAATGTGGATTTAGAACTTCAGAAAATTTTAACCAACTAGCTACTTAAACTACACACTAATGCTCCCAAGAATCAAGATTATACTGCTTCCATGAGGTGTGAGCGTAGTCATCTCCCCTTCAGTGTTGCCTGCCTCTTCCATTCATGCAGCCCAATAACAATTATACCTTTCCCAATCACCTAACATAGTATGGAAATCTGAAAATACGTTAACAATTCAGACTGTCCTTGCGATTTGGTAGAACTGCTAACTCTGTACGTAACTGTTGCCTGGAGAGAGTATTCCCAGGACTGCTATCTTAAAAATAGTTCAAATAATTTATATTATTACAGTGGCTTCTTAAAGCTGCTAGTTAGTTGCACATTTAGCCAGAAGGTTTCCAATAGCAAGAGCAGATCCAATTCTCTTAAGAACCTCACTCGTGAGGCCAAGAGTATTACATAAATATCCACCAATATGCCCTTTATTTGCCTTCGCTATGAGGAAGTTAATGGAGCACTTCACAGGGCCAGAACTTCACTTTCCAGCTTCAGAAAGAACTGCTTGAAAAAGGTGGTGTTCTTAAGAGTTGAGTGCCCTTACCAGGCAGTGAGGAGCTTTCCTCTGCCTGCATTTGCACCTCTACCTTCTGCTTATGGAGAGACATCAATTTGATAGATGGACCACTCGGTGGATAAAAAACTGGCTCGATGGCCGCACACAAAGAGTTGTGGTAAATGGCTCGATGTCCAGTTGGAAACCTGTAACGAGTGATGTCCCTCAGGGATCGGTGTTGGGACCGGTCCTGTTCAACACCTTTGTCGGCGACATGGACAGTGAGATGGAGTGCGCCCTCAGCAAGTTTGCCGATGACACCAAGCTGTGTGGTTCGGCTGATGTGCTGGAGGGAAGGGATGCCATCCAGAGGGACCTTGACACGCTTGTGAGGTGGGCCGATGCCAACCTTATGAAGTTTAACCAAGCCAAGTGTAAGGTCCTACACCTGGGTCGGGGCAATCCCAGGCACTGCTACAGGCTGGGCAGAGAAGAGATTCAGAGCAGCCCTGCAGAAAAGGACTTGGGGGTGTTGGTTGACGAGAAGCTTAACATGAGACGACAGTGTGCGCTTGCAGCCCAGAAAGCCAACCGTATCCTGGGCTGCATCAAAAGAAGCGTGACCAGCAGGTCAAAGGAGGTGATCCTGCCCCTCTACTCTGCTCTTGTGAGACCTCACTTGGAGTACTGCATACAGTTCTGGTGTCCTCAACATAAAAAGGACATGGATCTGTTGGAGCGAGTCCAGAGGAGGGCCACGAGGGTGATAAGAGGGCTGGAGCACCTCCCATATGAAGACAGGCTGAGAGAGTTGGGGCTGTTCAGCCTGGAGAAGAGAAGGCTGCGTGGTGACCTCATAGCAGCCTTCCAGTATCGGAAGGGGGTCTACAAGGATGCTGAGGAGGGACTCTTCCTTAGGGACTGTAGTGGTAGGACAAAGGGTAATGGGTTCAAACTTGAACAGGGGAAGGCTGGGTTAGATATAAGGAAGAAGTTCTTTACAGTGAGGGTGGTGAAGCACTGGAATGGGTTGCCCAGGGAGGTTGTGGATGCTCCATCCCTGGTGGTGTTCAAGGCCAGGTTGGACAGCGCCTTGAACCACGTGGTTTAGGGCAAGGTGTCCCTGCCCATGGCAGGGGGGTTGGAACTAGATGATCTTAATGTCCTTTCCAACCCTTACGATTCTATGATTCTATGATTCTATGATTCTATGATTATCAGATCCGCATATGACAAATAGAATCATATGACGAATAGAGTCATACCATTCTATTATATAAAAATGGTAACAATTGAAGACTCTGCCTTGAGATGAGATATATTGCTTTCCTTTTTTTTTTTTCTTTAAAACAGACCTCTCTTTTTCATAATCTTGTCAGCAATTTTTAGCTCAGAATAACTAACACCTGCACGGAAGTGTTAGTGTGTGGGAAATTAGCTGCAAAGGGAATGAGAGATGCAGATGGCTGACTTGCAGAGGTACAATGGAAAAGTAGCACAAAAAGAGCAAGGAAGGATGTGGGATACTACAGAAAAATAAATACAAAGCTTTAATCAAATAGTAAAAAAAGAGTGGGCTAGTGAAGAAGCCCTCTTCATATACATCTTTTTGTGATCCCAGTGTACCTATTTATTTACATACAAGGGATGCCTTACAAATGCCTTACAACAGCCTTCTAGTACCTAAAGGGGGCCTACAAGAAATCTGGAGAGGGACTTCTCATAAGAGCAAGTAGTGATAGGACAAGGGGTAATGGTTTTAAACTGAAAGAGGGTAGATTTAGATTAGATATTAGGACGAAGTTCTTTATTGCGTGGGTGGTGAGACATTGACAAGGGTTGCCAAGTCATGGATTCCTCATCCCTGGCAGTGTCTAAGGCCAGGCTGTATGAGCTTTGAGCAGCCTGGTCTAGTGGAAAGGGTGCTTCAACTGGATGATCTTTAATATCCCTTCCAACCCTAACCATGCTATGATTCTGTGATTCTCTCACGTCTTTGGGGGTGGTTTATTTCATTGATCAATCATTAATGTACATAAATCTGTATTCCTACATTTGTTATAATTAAAAGGATCAAATATCCAAATCATTGGTGTATAAATTTCTGAATTTTTAGCAAAGCAGACTCATTGCAACCTCCGGCACACTAAAGGGAAATCAGCAAAAGACTTGTTTGTTTTGACATTTCTTCCATTAAGAAAAGGAAAAAAATGCATGCATTCATTTGTATCAAGGATAAATTATTCTTGTGTCTGATAAATCTTTTTGTGTCTATTTTCACACTTGATACCAAAGCTATCCAGGTCTGCTCAGTATCCCTTGTTTGTATCTGTTTATTCCTCTTCCTATGTCTTCCACTTCTCTCAAAACTCTTTTGTAGGAATATTTGTTTGTGCAGTCATACATTAAGTGATACTTAATGAAAACAGTAACTAGACTAGCTGCAAAATAACACTGCTGTTTGCAGCAATATTTTAAACTCTGAGTTCTCCGAACTGTTCCATCATTATCAGTAGTCATGTGACACAAGACAGGGATTGTTTAAGCTAACAACATACATGGAAACACAGTTTTAAGTTCCTAATTCCTTCTTCTATGTAGATATAATATGACTTAATGCAGTTAACACACTTATTTATGTGCAATTAATAACACGATTACAACAGACAATTTATGCTGCTAATAGTGAAACTGCTTGCGAGATTCTGTTAAATCTTCTTAGTTTATTTTACTTCTTTTGGATCACATTGTACTTCTGCTATGCTTATTCATATCACATTTCATTGCAGTACACTTTAAAAAGTTCCATGTGAGTTGTAACTAGTCTGTCTGTAAAATGGTCTTTTTTTATTCTTGAGATACCAGCTGTTATAAAGAAATAATATCCTGCCTATCCAGGATTTGCAAAGAAATTAATAGATATTTTTATTTGTAAGGAATTTATTACAGCAGCAGAAAAGTCACTTGGAAACCTAAATTGCATAGAAACCCCTGAATCACAACTGAGCAACACACAGCTTTGGGATGGTATTTATTACAAGAGGGAAACCGTGAGACAGCTACAAATTGCATAAAAGTAAAAATTCATGAAGTAAAAATTATTCTCGCTGATTACAGCAAGCTCTTCTCAACTGTGTTAACCATAGCTCATAGGTCAGGGATCACTAGGGAGCATTTTAGCCAGCTCAACTGCCTAAAGATAGTGCTACTGAAGACACTCACTGATATTGTCTCACGGGTATTGTACAAACAGCTTGTTCTCCACAGTGATGTGGGTCTTCTCTTGGCAGATAACCTAAGGCACCTAAAATGGCAGTAGATGACCACTTTTGGGCAAGAGAACTTCTGCCCTCATGTTCATGAAGCATATCACAGATACAATTTTCCAGCAAATTATAACATCTAATCACATTGACTGGATTTTCATTCTTCAGGAGCAGCAATGTAGACAGTAACTGTGTTTACAGTAAATGCAGCCCTCATCATGTCTGCCTTAAATACACTATATATGCTCAAAAACCTGCCATGTTTTTGCTCAGAAGCTATTTTTCAGAGCCTGACCAGGCTCTACTGCCTCAACTGCAGAAGGAATGGTCAGGAGCAGGGGACTACCAAAAGACTGTTCCTTTTCTGTCTGCATTTTTCCTTCCTGTCTTCACAGAAGCCAGACCTCCATAGTCAGCATAAGGTTTAAAGAAATAACCTTTAACCAGTGAGAGCAAGGAACTGTAGAGTGTGACATGGGGGAGGAATCAGCAAGTATCTGCTGAGACAAATGGGAAAAGACATCTGAAAAAGGACAGACTTAGTGGGGAGTTAGGAGAGCTATTGGGTGTTTAGTAAGGGAAAATCCAAGACCAGGAGTAGGATCTAGGGCTAAGAGGGGGCTGGAAGTTCGAAGGGGAATTAAACAGCTTGAAAGTCCAGACAGAAGATCTGAGTACAAAGTGTGGTGGGAAGATGCTAAAGGCAACTGTGCTAATGCTTAGCATAGTAACATGGTCATCCTACCTACATACTGCATGTATTAGTGAATAAATAATTATTCTATGCTTTAAATTGTTTACATCCTGCTGGCAGAATTTCTTTCACAGAATAAAAGACACCTGAACAAAAGTGACCCAGTGAGGGAAGGTCCCTCTGTGTTTCCATCATTAGTATTACTTTCCTTCTTACAGGTTCAATGTGGGCCAGCAGCCCTTAGAGACTTTCTGTTTACAAGAGACATTACATAGGATTTTCTGCATCCCCAGGGAGTCTTTTTCATTGTGTTACCTCTGATGCCTTGTCTTCTGAGCCTTTTCCTGTTCTCTATTGTGCTGTTAAGTTAGTGCTACTGTTTCTTACACACTTAATCTTCTCATGGACGACTTACCCTTATGCTCTGGAAACTTCTCTGCACAAACAGTTGTCAGTTCTTCTCAGAAGCAAGTTCTCCCTTCTTCATAAATTTATACCTGACTCTCTGTCCAGCTACCAGGACAGCACAAAAAGCGATTTTTTATTTTTTTTTAGCAGAACAGAAACTAGTACACATGATAAGCCACAAAAGAAAACAAATGTTTTCCAATACATTGGTTAAAGATTGGATGAATCCTTAGCTTGCTGTTGTGGCAACCCTAACCTGAATTAACATCTTTCCATACCTGTGTGTTTGCATACATGTGTCCATGTTTATGCTATTGATCCAATGAAGCCTATTGCAAAAGGCTTGTGTAAACTTCTCTGCACCATTAAGCTTTCTATATTGAGGGATGGCTAACAGCTAATGGCATCAAATATGAATATTTGCTTTCATAAAGAACTCCTGGTACCTTATTAAATTTTTTCCTTTAGAGACCATTATATTTTGAAACAGCTGTTCATTCAATATGACATTTTCTGTATGTTTCATTGTTCCTAGTCATTGTAAAGTGTGTGTGCATAAAAAGAATTTATTTTTCTTGTTTTCATTTGCTTCTACTGCTTCATAATAACAGAGCATAATCATAACAAAGGCAATTCAATATATAAACAGCATAGTTAGTAGGTAAAATAAATTTTAAACTCCCCCATACGGTTTCAGTTGCTTAGTGTAAAACTATTAAACATCAAACAAATGATGAAGATGCTTTTGTTGGCCATAGAAAAAATATGGGAATGTTCACACCCATTTTGGTGTGCAGCCTTTGGTGTTCTGCATTTCTGAATCTCACACGACAGGGCTCAACTCATTTAGAAGACTAATTTCCATGGCAGACAACACTGTGGTACATGCAAGACTCCTCCACTTGTGAGAAGCTTTCTTAGCAGTCCTATGGACATGCATCATGTCAGTTATGCTTTCCCTGCTTTCCTGAGCAGAGACCTCCATTCATTTCATAACATTCCTCATAGTCTAAGAAGCTTTCTAAAAAGCAGAAGATGCTTCAGTGGCACAGAATCAGGTCCCAGTATGCCAAGATATTTTTTAGTAGAAGAGGTTTGTTAGCTCACTTCTGCTGGATCTGATGGAATCATGGAAAACTGATGCTTCAGATTTGAGGAGATGAACAAGAAAAAATATAGTGCAAGTCCTCAAATACTTTTGCAATCTAAAAATCTGGACCAAATTTTTTACTAGACAAAAGCCATGGTATCACTGTTAATCTGTGACAACCTGGGTCTCAGAACTGGCTTGCATGTGAACCACAGAAGTATGGATCTTTAAAAGCCAAAACTCTGGGTGCTGGGCCAGCTTTGCCATTAGGAATCAAGGGCAAAAACGAGCTGAAGAGGCCCTCCTGAGAGGTTGCTTCTGAATTATTTTCCACAGCAAACATCTCTTGCTATTACCAGGCAAATCCTTGCTGCTGCACAGAGGCCAGCTCTGTGAATGAATGGCTGGCTGTAATTACAGTTTTCCAAACCTGAGAGATGAAGTAGAAAAGTGAGGGTAGAAACATGGACTGTGGTGTGTAGACATAGATTGGGTGCTGTTCTATGCTAAGAGAAACATCACAAGTAACTTTGGGAACCATTCCAGAACATGTTGTCATTTGCTAAGTATGAGTAAGAATAGCCCCCATTATAGTTTTATTATAACAATGAAATGGTAGAAGATGAATGGTTAGTCAAAATCCTCCTGTCTCCAGTCCTTAGAAAGTTTTACTTCTGGCATTAATTACACACTCTAGCAGAGGACTGAAGATTTATCTTATGCTGTGAGGATAAACAAGAAGTTTAGTGAGTTGTGTAACTCTTTTTCTTCCTACTTCTGAAAAATTGGTTTGAGTACCCATCTACTAAATCTGCAGTTACTGGTATAGATCAGCACAAGCACACAGTCACTTCTTGAGAGTGAGTTTTATCCATCCTAAAGCAAGAGTCTGAAGATCTCATTAAGTGCAGGAAGAGTTCAATTCCCCTTTCCAGTTAGCCCTTCACTCCAGCATTTCCATAAAAACATAAAGGTACCAGTAGCTGTACACGTAGTTCAATCTTCCTTAGTTGCAGGCTTGGTAGTTACACAGATACAACACTGGAGACTGAAAAGTTCACAGCATTTTCCCCTTATGGGATTTATGCTTGTTGATCATTTCAGTTAGCAGAGACTCTTCATCTTGCAAGTGATAAGGAATGAAAATGCCAGTCATTTTAACCCAGCAAACTGCTAAAAAGATCATAAGATAACCATAGACAATCATATTTCAAGTTATCATATTATTATAATCTTCCTGCCTTAGATTTTTGGAGACACTTCTGAGTAACAGAAGTCAGGGGTGGTACTGTAATTTAACTTGTTTTTTATTCAGGGAGTATGCCTTGTGTAAATAGTATTGTCCAATGTTTTTCAGCCTATATATAATGCAATAAACCATGTTTGCAGGGGAAAACCAAAAAAGTCAAAGATTGTCTACTAAAAGGTTCAATAAACATTTTAATTGCCAAACTAATTGAATTTATTTCTAAAAGTTCATTTTTATTTGCATACATTTTTCATGTTCGAAGTTAGGAATGTATATGTGAAGAACTGGACTGGAGATTTTTGTGGTTTCAGGAATTTTTGTTTATTTCCTTTTTTTTTCTTGGGGCGGTTTTATTAACCTGTCTATACTGATTTATAGAACATCAAAAGATGATAAAATATAACATAAGAAACTCCAGTGTAACATAAATCTGATTTGTGTATTTGTTATAGTTAGGCTGAATTGTGATAAATATAATGAATGTTAGGCTAATTGTCATTCTTGTTCTTTGCTTCCTAATAATATTTTTCTTCTATGACTGTCATTATCAAAGGTATGGCCAGTTCACCTGATGAAATAGGATCTTTCCACTTCAGTAAAAATACAAAACATGATAGATTATACAGGACCAAAATATTTTAAGCTATCATTTACCATATTTACTTGTCATTTAAAACATATGTAGAAATTTGAAATAATTTGTGATGAATAAACAGCCATAATATAGATTAAAGTAAGGGACTAGATTATCACATTTGTCCTTGGAGGCTAAATCCTCCATACTATCCACCTGTGCCTGGAAACATGGTTAGAAATCTTTGCGTGTGTGCTCACATGTTTCGCTAAAAAAAAACCAACAACCTTTTTATAGAAACTCTGGCAATGCACAAATTTGGACCTCAAGCATATTGATAAATAATCCATTTTGAGAACACAGGATTGTACTGGGTGCAGGTGCCCAGTGCCGGAGGCAGCAGCAACAGCTTGCACTAGACCAGGTTGCTCAAAGCCCCATCCAACCTGGCCTTGAACACTTCCAGGGATGGAGCATCCACAACTTCTCTGGGCAACCTCTTCCAATGTCTCACCACCACATAATGAAGAATTTTTTCCTCATACCTAATCTAAATCTACCCTATTTTTAAAATTTTCTTTGATTTTACTGTATTTCTCAGTAAATATAACATTTTAAAATAACGAAGCAAGTGTTTAAAACCTCTCCATCCTGAAGGTTAAGATCATAAGGTGAGAAGTTTATCCAGTTTTTGTCCAACATGCAAGAAGTCAATGATGGCCAGGAGCTGTCCACTGTGGACTGTACAGAGCTGTGGACTGTGCAAAGCTGTCACATTTGGGACACAACCTCACATTGCTCTTCTGGGTTTACTGCTGCTAGACGATTGTGGAGCTTGAGCAAGACCACAGGGCTTCTTTCCTTTCATAGGAAGAGTCATGGGAACCATTTCCCCAGTCCACTTAGATCACCAAAACAGAACGCTGTGCTGATACATGCTATTTCTGCCATTTAATAGTTATTCCAAGTAAAGGAGTGATAAGAGTAGACAAGCTGGGCATTTAAATTGAGTAAATTGCCTCTATTGAGTAGCTGAATTAACTGATTGCTTTTGTGAAACAAACTGCTTATACAGCTGTTCAGGTGTGTTTCAAATCACACATTTCAGACTCTTTTCAAGTGATTTCTTTACAACTGTAAGCATTTATGGTATTCTGTCCCTTTTTTGAGGAAATTTAAGACGAGAATCGTTAAGAGTGCTTGTGAAGTCTGTGAAGCACAAACTGGTGCACAAGCATCAGATGTTTCTGAACCCTGCTTCTGTTCCGGAACAGTTCTGCTTTAATTTGACAGATGGATTTTTGTTTCACTATTTTGATGAGTTCTGTGTATAGCTGCTATAAATCCTGCTTGTTACTTCTGATAGAAGAAATGAAAACCATAAAGGAAGGATAAACATTTGTAAAATCCTGTCAGCTAGTGTAAATTTCACAATTAATTTTAAAATTACATTTGATAGCCATATTAAATGTTTCATACCCACATGCTACAGTTACACATATTCTATCCTCATCTGTGTTCCAGAATATCTAAATATTTGCACTTATACTTTGCAGTTGTCTGCATATATGTGTATATATATATATCAACATGTTAGCTATTTCCAAATCCACATGGGAATGAAAAATAAAATGAAGCTAGGAATTTTTTTTACATTCTCTTTATAATTTTGTGCCTTCTAGATGTTTATTCTCAAAACTGTCTTGTAGGAGCTAAGTTTCAAAAGCTGAATTTCAAAATATAACGTGTATATTTAAATGAACAAAAGCCCATTTAATTATCCAGGTTTAACATGTCTAATTTATCTAAGCATGCAAAAAAATTTATTCTGGTAACTCCCTCACTCTTTAGAAAAGCATGTTCACCACTGAAATTTGCCTGAAAAAGAAATTAATTGGAAATCCTTTTGAAGCTGTATAAATGCCAGTATACCACTGTCATGGTTTAACCCTGGCTGGCAGTTAATATTTAACCTGCCACTCACTCACTATCCCCACATTAGGATGGGGAGAGAATGGGAAGAGTAACAGAGAAAACTGATGGGTGGAGATACAGACAGTTTAATAGATACAGCAAAAAATGTGCATGCAAGAAAAACAAACTAAGGAGTTCACAAAGTCACAGAGTTGTTAGGGTTTGAAAGAGACCTGTGGAGATCATCCCATCCAATTCATTCACTACTTCCCATCACCTGGCAGATTATGACCTCATAGAAGCATTCCAGTATCTGAAGGGTGCCAGAGAGGGACTCTTCGTCAGGAACTGTAGCGACAGGACATGGGGTAATGGGTTTAAACTTCAACAGGAGAAGTTCAGGTTAGATATAAGGAAGAAGTTCTTTACTGTGAGGGTGGTGAGGCACTGGAACAGGTTGTCCAAAGAAGTTATGAATGCTCCATCCCTGGCAGTGTTCAAGGCGAGGCTGGACAGAGTCTTGGGTGGCATGGTCTAGGGTGAGACATCCCTGCCCATAGCAACAGGGTTAGAACTAGATGATCTTAAGGTCGTTTTCAACCCTAACCATTCTATGATTCTATGTATAATGGTTACTTTCAAAGCCAAACACCATAACTATGAATGCCTTCCCTTCATCCTTCCTTTCCCAGCATTTACTGCCAAGCATGACATCATATGGTGCGGGATATCCCTTTGGTCAGTTGGTGTCAGCTGTCCTGGCTGTGTCTCCTCCCAGCCTCTTGTGCACCCCCAGCTGAATCACTGGCAGAGCAATGTGAGAAGCAGAAAAGACCTTGACACTCTGTAAGCGCTGCTCAGAAATGGCTAAAACATCTCTGCATTATCAGCACTGACTGATGCAGTACAAATCCATAACATAGCCCCAAACAACTTTTATGAAAAAAAATAACAGTATCTCAGCCAAAACCACTACAGCCACAAAATTTTCACCTCAAGGTACTATACTCAGATGTGTAAAATACTTTTGGTTTAAAAAGAAAATATAAAGTTTTATCATGTTTAACAGGCAGGACATAGTTTGGCATTTTAAGAATTTCAAAACTTCATTCCATCAGTTCTAGGTACATAACACCGTCTGTCATCAGTGAAAATCATATTGCAAGGAGGATCATAAAAAGGATGACCAAACAGAATTCAAACTGTAAAACTGCAGTTATTAAAAATGAAAATGAGACTTGAGTGTTGGGGTTTGTGGTATTTGAGCAGTGGGGGGCTGTTGATTTTTGGTTTTCTTTGTTTTGTTTTGGTTTGTTTTGGTTTTTTTGTTTGGTTTGGTTTGGGTTTTTTTGCTGTTTGGTTTGGGGTTTGGGTTTGGGTTTTTTCCAAGAAAACCTACCTTTCAAGTCTTTTGTCTTTCTGTGGAAAAAACAAAGAAGGAAGATAAAGAAAAAAAACAGTATGCATGTGTCATTTTTAATTCCAATATCAGCTTTGATGTTCCAAGATCATCTTTGGTAAGGCACATTCCCTAGTCAGAGTAATGCTTTTCTTATTCCTTGCTCATATACAATTTCATTTATTTCTGTAAGTTTATCTTTGTAAAGTAAGTGTCAAAAATAATTACTGCACGAATGCGGATTGGTTGGTTTCTCCTATTGTGAATTTAATGATGATCCTTATCAGGATTTGTGGTATAATATTTATTAATTATTTCTAATTTGTAATTCACTTATTCACAGGAACTGCAGTGGTGTTGCAAATAATGGCTTCTGTCCATAACAAAATGGAAAAAAAAAAATGGACTTGACTGTATGGAAAAAAACATCTTCACAGTGTTTCCCTTTAAAAATATATCTTAATTATTTGATTAAAAGATACAGAAACAGATTATTTTTTCACTGAAAATAAAATGCCAGCTTAAATTTCAGACCTTAAGGATATGTCTGTACTGTTTAAAATGTTGAGATACAAAGACCTACTTTAGGTCCAGTGTTCATTAAATGCTTTTAATGCTGACTAGATTTTTAAATGTATTTAACAATGTGGAACTATATCTAAAGATCCTTAGTCAAACAATAATCCTTATTCTAAGAGAAAATAGTTAAAGCACATATTAAATCAGGGAGTTTATTTCTGTCTATGAAAAACACAAAGTGGGATTTTGTACTGAAAGGGTTATATTTCTTGTGAAATAGAATGTAGCAGTTTCTTGTGTGTGGCTGTGTTGCAAATGAGAAATAATCTGAAGAAAAAAGATTTTATGGACCTATAAATAATTAGAAAAAGAAACCAATGACACAGTCACAGGAAGTGCAAACCATTCTTCCCAAAATGAAATCCACGTCACATTGCATTCAAATTGCATTTCAACACCTGAGATAGAAAACCTTAAAACAAGGTTTTATTATGTAAATAGATACACAGTTTTCCTATGTGTTGCATAAACATGATGATGATTAAAGCTATAATTCATTTGCAAACTAAATAAAAAAGTTACATTTCCTGTAAATGTAGCAGAATTCCAACCCATGCTGTCACTCTGAAATACTAGCAGCCTTCCTGGGCTGATGAACAGGATACAACAGGGAAGCCAGCTTGTGACTCTTGGTCTGCTTACATTTCATTAGTAGTAAGAGTAGCTATTTTACCAGGGCTATGGCATGAGGAAAAAGTAAAATTAATGTCATGGGGAAGCCTTGTAATCAGGTTGCTGGACCTAGTCCTCAGTAAGCACTTTAGCCCTTGCCTTTCTATCTCTTGCTTCTAATCAATTCCCAGAGATATATTTTCCTGGGTCCTTCTCTAACATGCAGAATATGTTTTTCTTCAAGTATTTGTTCTGTTTTGCTTGCAGTAAATGGCTAACTAGGTTTTCAGTATGTGAGGCTGTCAGGCTTCTGAACAAAAGAAAATATCTAGGAAGGGACATTTTAGGAAGTTAAATGTATCCATGTGGGATTCAGAGAAAACTAAAAAAAAAAAAAATAAAATTAGTTTACACAGAACAAAACACAAGTGTTGCTTGACTTTAGCTGAATCTAAAGCCAATATTTTCTTTGCAGATATCAGTTCAGACTCCGCTTCACTTGAACTGATAAAACAGCAAAATGTAGGAGGAAGAGTGTTGTCAAGGGGTTGTTACAATTCTCCTCAGTTTTCAGGCTCGATCTTCTGCTCCCTGAACCCTGGAAAAGATTAAGGCTGATTAAAGTGAAGTCTGTTTACCTCAGCAGAATCAGTATGATTAATATAAATAGTAATAAAAAATAAAAAAAAAAAAAAATCTAGAAAATTTGGTTTAAAACCCACTTCCATGTTAGCTCAACATTGCAAAATCAAGTCTTGTGTGTCTTGTATGAAAATCGATGAATTCTGACTGAAAACATTCCAACTGAAAACATTCCAACCCCCATATTGGAGGTGCTGAACTAAATAGCTAGTTTGATTGCCTAAAGAAAACATGGCAAACTTTTTTCTGTTACATTAATTAACTTACATCTTAGATTATCCAAATTATTAGAAAACAAACAAAAAAAAAAAAACCAAAACCCCAAACAAAACCAAAAACATGGTGTCTTATACAGGGGTGAGAAATAAAATGTTTTGTAATTCACCTTTAAAAGCAGGCTTTCCTCACTGCTGAAATGGTTCTTGAACTATCTCTTGTTGTGACTTAATGCCTTCCTGTGTAGGAACTGAAGAGTAAATGGTGATTAAAGGTGACTGAGAGATTTTTCAGTTCACTGTTTTCCTCAGCAAAAGGTTATCACAGATAACAGGTTCAGTCCCAGGCTGACAGTCATGCACAAGCTGGAACAGATGATCATTTCTAAAAAATCAATAAAAGTAGAAATGTGGGCATCAACTAGACTAATATTGCAAGTTTGGCTTGCATTTCCTTTGGTATTTCCAGTAGATCTATTTTCAGGTAATGACACTGTATTCTCTGCAGTTCTCCTGAGCAATTTCACCATATCTCATCAATCGATCTGTCAATGTATTTTAGTAATTCTGCATATTTTTCATACACTTGTCCTTCACAGCATAGTTGATAGAACACTCGTCTTCCATTAAAATCAAAGACCATCATTAGGATCACTTCTGAAATCCTTCAAGATATTTGCTTTCAGATAATGAGTATTAAATGCCAGCAGACATTCAACACATTATAAAAATTCTGGGCTGTGGAAAGAATGCAGAGAGAATAATGTATTTTAGAGAATGATTCCTGTGAGCTCTATTCATTTTGTCAGCTTCTAATGAAAGAACACAGAGATAGGTGAAATTGTTTTGTGCGGACTTAAATAGCTTGATTAAAGTCATATTTAAAAATACATTGACTCTGCTTGAGTCAAAATCATGGTTCTCTTCGAAACACAGTAGGAATTTATGTATTTTCTTTTTTTCCAAACTAGTGTTTGTAATTAAAGTTGAAGCCAACTTTTGACTGCATAGTCTATTTGGGGTTTTTTTGGTTTTTTTTTTTTTTTTTGAGAGGAAAACTATGTTAGTTTAGGCACAGTGTCAGACAAAGTTAATGGCATCTTGACTGCAACTGATTCACATTCAAACAGGCAAGAAGCTCACACCTGCCCGTAACCAGTCTTCATAGCTGAGTCAATACTTCCCAGAAATAAGGTCTTTGTTCAACATCCTTTTCATGAATTGTGAAGTCTGGCTTGCAGCCTTTGTGGATACAGCCACAGAAGAGTAGACGTGTTTTTGTTTCTGCTCATGCAATTGTGGAAGCTATACTTTCCCTTTAGAAATAGCATCATAGCAATGCTGAGAGACACACAGCAAAAGATTTTTTTTTTCATAAACATGTATTTCAGATAAAAAGGGCCCAGAAAGTTAAAGATGTAAGGAAACAATACACAGTTAAGAACATTTTAACCTGAGATTGATCTCATGCTGTATGAGCCCAGTGATCTAATGTTGGTTTGTTGGGGTTTTTTTTAGGATCGTAGGATAGTTTGGGTTGGAAGGGACCTTCAAAGGTCATCTAGTCCAATCCCCTGCAATGAGCAGGGACATCTTTAATGAGACCAGGTTGTCCAGAACCACATCCAGGCTGGCCTTGAATGTCTCCAGGGATGGTGCATCCACCATCTCTCTGGAAAACCTATTCCAGCATTTTACCACTCTCATTGTAAAACATATCTTCCTCACATCCAGCTTGAATCTCCCCTTTGTTAGTTTAAAACCATTACCCTTCATCCTACTCCAACAGTCTTGTCTTCTCCAGGCTGAACAACCCCAACTCTCTCAGCCTTCCCTCAGAGGAGAGGTGTTCCATCCCTCTGATCATTTTTGTGGCCCTCCTCTGGACCCTCTCCAACAGGTCCTGTACTGAGGACTCCAGAGCTGGACGCAGTACTCCAGGTGAGTCTCACAAGAGCAGAGTAGAGGGGCAGAATCACCTCCCTTGACCTGCTGGCCACACATGTAGGGAGAGAGGGTGAGCAAAACAAAGACATTACCACTATCACCAAACCCAAGCAATTAAAACTTATGCATGTGTAACTCCCACACTGTATCTAAACATAGCCAATCTGAGACCAATTTATAAACTGTAAATTAAAAATAATGTTGGGATTCAATTAAGATTCATATTTTCCATTTCCTGCAGAACTACAAAGGCTAGATTTTTTTTTAAACAAAGGCTGGAATGCCCTCATAGAGAGTGGATGTCAGCAGCTGGAGAACTGGGCAAATATCAAATGTGATGAAACTCCATGAAACCCCAGGCTTGGCCACAATGCCTTGTTTCTGCTTGTCCCAATGGGAAGTGCAGCCCTCAGACCCTCCACGTTCATCTCCCATGCAGATCCTCTCTGCTACAAATACAGCACACTTCAATGTATACAGCTATCAAGCATTTTGACATACAACTGACGTCAATATGTCAGATAGGAGCTCTGGAGCCTTGTATGTTGAAACAAACACAGCTGAACTGTGAATATATGACTTCACTTACATATGGTTACATCCAAATAAATATGCTCTAAATATTTATTTTTCATTTTACATTACATTCTGCATTGGAAAAGCAATTCATTCTCTTCGGATGATATGAATGTAAAATATACATGTCTGGTTTATTTCTCAGACACAGCATTAACTGCAGTTTTTTTAATTTGCACAATGCTTGAGTTCTACATTACAGCCATTAGGAAGCCCAGAAAGTTTTAAATCCCGCAGGCGCATTCACCTCAACTGCATCATATAAACTCATTACCATAATTTCAGTGTAAATATTACTCTCAGTGCTGCCTCGCAGATAAACAACGATTCATAGAATCATAGAATGGTTTGGGTTGGAAAGGACCTTAAGATCATCTAGTTCCAGCCCCCCTGCCACGGGCAGGGGCACCTCACACTAAACCATGTCACCCAAGGCTCTGTCCAGCCTGGCCTTGAACACCATCAGGAGCATTCACAAATTCCCTGGGCAACCTGTTCCAGTACCTCACCACCCTCATAGTAAAGAACTTCTTCCATATATCTAACCTAAACTTCCCCTGTTTAAGTTTGAATCCATTACCCCTTGTCCTATCACTACAGTCTCTAATGAAGAATCTCTCTCCAGCATCCTTGTAAGCCGCCTTCAGATACTGGAAGACCAACCACCTTGTTTTCAATGTGCCTTAGCATGCTTTCCAGGAGAATCTGCTCCAAGGTTTTGCCAGGCACAGAGGTGAAATTGACTGGTCTGTAGTTCCCCAGGTCTTCCATTTTCTCCTTCTTGAAAATGGGGGTTATATTTCCCTTTTTCCTGGGAACTTCACCAGACTGCCATGACTTTAAAATTACAGTGGACAGTGGCTTAGCAACTTCATTCATTAGCTCCTTCAGGACTCGTGAATGGATTTCATCAGGTCCCATGGACTCGCGGACATTCAGGTTCTTAAGATGGTCTCGAATCTGATCCTCTCCTACAGTGAGCCTAAGGTCTTCATTCTCACAGCCCCTGTGTGGAGTAAAACCCCAAACGACACATGAATGTTAATAAACACAAGCAAATATCTAAACACCCTGTTTAACAAACATAGAGGAGATTTCTTAAATTCTTCTGCTTTCCAAGAAGAAGACCTCACTATAAGCAGTGCAGTAGCAAATGCCACCTGGTGTTTTGATAAGGAATGGTGAGGAAATCCTGTATGCTCTCTATGTTTCTGCAAAGTTGATGCAGAGGGAACCAAAGCCCCTTTCTTTCACCTCTGGGATTGCCACAGTCAAATGACAGTATGTGGTATAAACGCCTTCATTGATACAGTCTGAACATACAGATTTATTTACTGGGACACCCCACAGCAGTGCCCAGTGTGCGGCCGCCATGGGCAGGGACATCCCCCTGGGCCTCCTGGGCACAGGCACTGCCTCAGGGCCAGCAGCACCCCAAAGGCCTTTCTCCAAGGCATGCTGGGCAAAGGGGTAGCAGCAGGGCTGCGCTGGGCAGGGCTGCGGGGGCCCCGTCATCCCCGTGTCATAGTGCCACCACCCGCCAGCACAGCATCACAGTGCTCTGGGGCAATATAAGGCAGCATCCTCCCGTGTCCCACTGCCAGAGTGCTCGGCTCTGCCACCAGGACAGAGCTGCCAGCCTGAAGGCATCCCAGAGGGATTCCTTCAGGTTCTCTGCTGCAATTCTAGCTCCCGGAGGGGCCACACTTGTAGCTCACCTGAGAGATGGAAATCCTGCTTCAGTCTTCGGGGAGCTCGCCGCCCTCATCTTCTGGGGAGATAGCGGCAGTAGCCATTAGAAATAGGAGGCACAAATGGCCCAGTGCCCTCCCCCAAAGCTTTGCAGCTCCCACTGCCAGGCACAAGAAGGATTCTTGCCACCAGGGTCGATCAGGCCAGCGGCATTTTGCTGTTCTTGGAAGCCCCTGAGACGGCTCCAGGTGGAGGCAGCAATGGCAGGTCCAGTGTCCCCTTAGAGGCATAACCTGCCCGTGGACCAGGAGCAGGTCTTGCTCACATGCTCAGGGAGTAGCCGATCGCCAGTGCTGGGGTCAGGAAGGAATTTTCCCCCGGAGCAGATTGGCACTGGCCCCGGGGGTTTTTTGCCTTCCTCTGAGCACTGAGCATGACCACTTATCAGGGCTCCTCTGGTCCCGGTGCTCTGGGTTATCACCTGGTGCTCATGCACCACGAAAGCGGCCCCTCGTGTCCTGCAGCTGGGGGGGGAAGGCTTTTTTCTCCCCAGGGTGGACTAGCAAGTGTCCCGGGGGTTTTTTGCCTTCCTCTGCAGCCGAGCCAGCCCCTCCATGGGGCTCCTTTGGGCTATTGTGGCCCAAAGGCTGCTGCTCGTGCTCCATGCAGCTGGCCCTTGTGCCCCGCATCCGGGGGGAGGCAGCCTTCTGGACTCCCAGCGTGGCCCCAGCGTGGCCTCGGGACTCACTCCCAGCGTGGCCCCAGCACGGCCCCGGGATTCACTCCCAGTGTGGCCCCTGCGTGGCCCCGGGACTCACTCCCAGCGTGGCCTCTGCGTGGCCCCGGGACTTGCTGCTGTCCTCTGTAGCATTGAGCACCTGTCCCTTGCCAGGTCTTCCCCGGCCCATTCTGGCTGGGTTCTTCCACTGCTCTCGCACCACCACGGCACTGCTCCTGCCCTGGCATCCCTTTGTCAGGCTGCAAGGAATGTTTTGTCAAGCTAAACTGAAGGATGCGTCAGCCTGCTGCTGGCTGCGCATGTGTGTCGTCTTAATGCTTGTGAGCATCAGCTCTGAAGGATTGATAAAAAGAAAATCTAATCTAAACTAGACTAAACTAAACTAAACTAAACTGAGCTAAACTAAACTAATCTAAAATAAGATAAATAAAATAACTGCTTATTCATAAAAAAATAAAATACTCTTTCCACCTGTAACCTTTCTCATTTGTGTCTTTGAAAGTGTTCTTGGTGCTGAAAACCCCTTGGCATTTCAGGTAAATCATGGTTTCATCATTATGCAACTCACTGTGAGTGCAGGGAATGGAACGGAATGGAATAGAATAGAACAGAAGAGAATGGAATGGAACCCAACGGAACGGGATGGAATAGAACAGAACAGCTGTGATATGTTACGCGTGTAGTTCTGCATGACAAGGTCTGAGGGGCTATCTGCAGTGCAGGTTCCAAGGGAGGCCGGTTCCAAACATTGAGGCCTATGAACACCCCCTGCACCCTGACGGAAGTAGACCTGCACTCCTCCTAGACTCTCCTTTAGACACGTATGGGGTGCCACTGGAGAGAGAGTGTTGGGCCAGATGGACTCCTGACGGAGTGTCGTTGTTCTCAGGCTGTCGTGTTTTGTTCTGTTTCTCCAAAAGCGACAACTCCAGCATTTTTAAAAACCAGTATTTGGGCGAGGGGTGGGGTTGGGAGTGGGGGGAAATCACAAGGAAATGAGCAGGTATTGCCCACATAAACAAGATTTGCAACCATTTAGTTCAGGAGCACACCCTGCTTCAGGCCGAAGACTTGATCTTTGAGCCTCACTGACGTCAGAGACATGGTCTTTTGCTATCCTGAGGAAACCCAAAGAAACTGGATGAACACAGAAGACTTTCAAACACCAGTTCACACATGTTTTTTGCAAATCTGTTCAGATGCCCAAATCATCCAGAGACAATCGACATCTCTCACTCCTGTTAGAAGGCACAGGCCTCCTCCCCACAAAGTGACAGAGCCAATGCCTCTGATGGGACATGATACCCATTCAATCCCTTCCGCTAGTGCAGGGCTGGAAGAAATGCCATCCGGTATTTCCTCAGCATGGACTGTTCGGGAAAGAAGGAAGCAGGGAGAAAAAAATGGAAGTTGGAAGAGACCTGCAACGATCGTCAAGTCCAACTGCTCGACCACTTCGGGGCTGGCCAAAAGTCAAAGCATGCTATTAAGGTTGTTGTCCAAATGCCTCTGAAGCACTGATGGGCACAGGGCACTGGTCACCTCTCTAGGAAGCCTGTTCCAGTTTTTGGCCACCCTCTAGGCAAAGAAATGCTTCCTCATGTCTACTCTAAACTACCCCAGGGAGCAGCTCTGAACCGTTCCCACACGTCCTATCAATGGATGCCAGCGAGAAGAGATCAGCACCTCCCTCTCCATTTCCACTCCTTGGGAAGAGCTGTAGAGAGCAATGAGATCACCCCTCAGCCTCCTTTTCTCCAAACTAGACAAACCCGGCATCCTCAGCCGCTCCTCTCAGGACATGCCTTCCAGCCCTGTCACCAGCTTTGCTGCCCTCCTCTGGGTGCATTCAAGGACCTTCGTGTTCTTCTTGAATGGTGGGGCCTAGAACTGCACTCAGTGCTCAAGGTGAGCCTGCACCAGCGCTGATTACAGCAGGACAATCACCTCCTCTAACGGGCAGGTCATGCTGTGTGCGATGCACCCCAGGATGTGGTTTGCCCTCTTGGCTGCCAGGGCACATGGCTGACTCACACTGAGCCTGCTGCCAACCAGCACCTCCAGGTCCCTTTCTGCAGGGCTGCTCTCCAGCCACCCCTCTCCCACTTTACACTTGCAGCTGGCAGTCCTCCATCCCGGGTGCAGGATTCAGCATCTGCTCTTGTTCGGTTTCATGCCATTGATGATTGCCCAATGCTCCAGTCTATCTAGATCACTCTGCAAGACCTCTTGTCCCTCAAGAGAGTCAACAGCACCTCTCAGCTTAGCATCATCAGCAACTTTGCCAATGACGCATTCAACTCCTGTATCCAGATCATCGATAAGGACATTGAACAGCACTAGACCTAGAATTGGTCCCTGAGGAACACCACTGGTGACCAGGTAGCAGGCAGATGTAGCCCCATTCACTACAACCCTCTGAGCCCTGCCATTCAGCCAGTTCCTCACTCAGTGCACCATGTGCCCCTTCATCACACAGCTGGACAATGTGTCCAGAAGGATGCCGGGAGGGACAGGACCAAAAGCCTCACTGAAACCTGGAAAAACTGCTTCCACCACCATCCCTTCACTCACTAGGCAGGTGACCTTTTCACAGGAGGATCCCAAATCAGCTAAACAGGACTTTCCCTTTGTGGACCCATGTTCACTGTGCCTGATGATCACATGGAGTTGCATGCCAGTTTTACGTTTCCACAATAAAGAAGATGTTATAATGAATAAAGTGAGGACTAATGATTCCGCCAGACCCCACAGCTGACTGCACTGAAATTTGGGGTTTTGTGTTCAGTGGATTGTTTACCCTCATTTCATTCAACGGACCTGAAACCAAAAAACCTGTCGACAAGCTTTAAGCCTTCGTATTTCAGAAAAGGGTCTATTGGTGAAATCACGGTTCTAGAAAGGAAACCTCTTTGCATAACTAAGAAACAGTGCTTTTATTAACTAATTCGTTTTGGATTATGTGAGCAGAGTTGCAGTTTGGGTTTTCAGTTAGTTTCCATTGATTTGACTTATTGACATAAACAGACACATTCCTGCGAAACTAGAAAGGAGAAATTTTTCTGTAAAGGACCATGGGTACAGGGCTGCCATTGGGGACCACGAATGGACATGCCAACCTGTGCCAAAGGACACCAGTCCTTTGCCCTCCAGAGCAAAACTTGTCAGTGCTTCCCTTTACCGAGCAGGCAATGTGTTTCTGTAACACAGAGAAGAGAGTTCAATCCGTCGCCTCCTTTTCCCCGTGGCCCAGCTCTTCTCCCATCTAGGGAGGTCACTAGTTCTTGATCCTTTCCTTCTAGAGCCCACCCTTCCCTTTGGACACCGTGTCAATTGGCATCAAGCTGTCTCTTCACAGCTTCTCCTCTTTCCTGCCTCCGCTTACGAAAGCTTTTGCAACAGCGTCACTGCTGCAGTTCCCTCCAGCTTGTCTCCCTTTGCCTTGGCTGCAGCTCTGGTGTTTCAAACTGGTGTCCTCAGCACACGCCCTCCGTTGCACTTACCAGTACTGCTGTGATGTGAGGATTTATTTGCACTAACGCAGGAGATAGGTAGGTAGAGACAGAGATGTAGATGTAGGTGCAGAGATACAGAGATGATAGAGCTATAGACAGGGAAGGATGTGTTTCTGTTTGTGTGTATTGGCTTGTTTCTTGTTGTTTCCAAGAGGTGATTCTGCTCACTTGCTACCAGAACTGGGCAGGGGCACTAGCATTTTCTACTATTGTATGTGAAAAGCACAGGTGTTTTGCCTAAAAGAACCGTTTGTTCAGACAGACACAAAAATTTCCTCATTTCAGATAGGAACCCAGCTGCGGCTGTCTTCTGCAGCCTACACCAACATATCTCCAATGACAAACTCGGTGACTTTCCCTTCCCCGCCACCCCCTCCCCCCCCCCCCCCCCGATAGACCACTCAAGAAATAAGCCTAGGGGAGAGAGACCAGCGGTCATTCTGCATTTCAAGGATTTCAACAAATGTGCTGGGGGGATTTGTTGCCAATCTCTAAATCTCTGCCCTCTGTACAGAGATTGTACACTTAACTGAGGGTATTAAAACTGTTCTACACAGCTGAGTCAGTTACTTGTTTTTCCCGAGTGTTGCAGGGAAAAGCTGCTCAGTCCACGCGGTTTAAACCGAATTGGAATCAGAACACTTTATTGAGCTACCAAGTACACGGAATTAGGCAGCAGTCAGTGAAGTGTTGCATTCAAGCAGTAATACAAGAGGTAAACCCCCAAACTAGACACATGAACGTTAATAAACACAAGCAAATATCTGAGCACCCTGTGTAACAAACGCAGAAGAGATTTCTTAAATTCTTCCTCTTTCCAAGAAGAAGACCTCGCCATAAGCAGCATACTAGCAAATGCCACTTGCTGTATTGGTAAGGAACGGTGAGGAAATCCTGTATGCTCTCTACGTTTCTGCAAAGTTCATGGAGAGGGAACCAAAACCCCTTTCTTTCACCTCAGGGATGGCCACAGTCAAATGACAGTACGTGGTATAAACGCCTTCATTGATACAGTCTGAACATACAGATTAATCTACAGGGACACCCTGCAGCGGTGCCCAGTGTGCGGCCGCCATGGGCAGGGACATCCCCCTGGGCCTCCTGGGCACAGGCACTGCCTCAGGGCCAGCAGCACCCCAAAGGCCCTTCTCCAAGGCACACTGGGCGAAGGGGCAGCAGCAGGGCTGCGCTGGGCAGGGTTGTGGAGGCCCCGTCACCCCTGTGTCATAGTGCCACCACCTGCCAGCACAGCATCACAGTGCCCTGGGGCAGTATGAGGCAGCATCCTCCTGTGTCGCACTGCCAGATTGCCCGGTTTTGCCGCCAGGACAGAGCCGGCAGCCTGAAGGCACCCGAGAGGAATTCCTTGAGGCACTGGTGGATTTACTTGGAGGGGCTGAGGGGAGAAGACTGCCCTAAGCTGCTGGAGGTTCTCTGCTGCAATTCCAGCTCCTGGAGGGGCCACGCTCACAGCTCATTGGATGGGTGGAAATCCTGCTTCAGTCTTTGGGAAGATCCCCATCCCCATCTTCTGGGGAGATAGTGGCAGCAGCCATAAGAAATAGGATCCACAGATGGCCCAGTGCCCTCCTCCAGTGCTTTGGAGCTCCCACTGCCAGGCACAGGAAGGATTCTTGCCCCCAGGCTTGATCAGGACAGCGGCATTTTGCTATTCTTGGAAGCCCCTAAGATGGCTCCAGGTGGAGGCAGAAAAGGCAGTGCCAGTGTCTCCCAAGAGCCATAACTAGCCCATGGACCAGGAGGAGGTCTTGCTCATGTGCTCAGGGAGTAGCTGATCGCCAGCACTGAGGTTAGGAAGGAATTTTCCCCTGGAGCAGATTGGCACTTGTTCCCGGGGGGTTTTTTGCCTTCCTCTGAGCACTGAGCATGACCACTTGTCAGGGCTTCTTGATCCATTCTGGCTTGGTTATTGCCTGGTGCTCATGCATCACGAAGGTGGCCCCTTGTGTCCTGCAGCTGGGGGGGGAAGGGCTTTTTTCCCCCCAGGGTGGACCAGCAAGTGTCCCGGGGGTTTTTTGCCTTTCTCTGCAGCCGAGCACAGCCCCTTCATGGGGCTCCTTTGGGGTATTGTGGCCCAAAGGCTGCTGCTCGTGCTCCACGCAGCTGGCCCTTGTGCCCCGCATCCGGGGGGAGGCAGCCTTCTGGACTCCCGTGGTGGACCCAGCATGGCCCAGGACTTGTTGATTGTCCTCTGTAGCATTGAGCACACCCCCCTTGCCAGGTCTTCCCTGTCCCATTCTGGCTGGGTTCTTGCACTGCTCTCGCACCACCATGGCACTGCTCCTGCCCTACCTTTCCTTTGTCAGGCTGCAAGGGATGTTTTTTCAAGCTAAACAGAAGGATGTGTCAGCCTGCTGCTGGCTACGCATGTACATTGTTAATGCTTGTGAGCATCAGCTCTGACAGATTTAGAAAAAGAAGATATAATTTAAACTATACTAGGCTAAAATTAACTAAACTAAACTAAGCTAAACTAAACTAAATTAAAATAAGATAAACAAAATAACTATAAATAAGTAAAATCCTCTTTCCACCTGTAACCTTTCTGATTTGTGTCTTTGAGTGTTTTTGGTGCTGAAAATCCCTTGGCAGTTCAGGTGAATAATGGTTTCATCATTATACAACTCATCGTGAGTGCAGGGAATGGAATAGAATAGAACAGAAGAGAATGGAACAGAACAGAATAGAACAGAACAGCTATGATATGTCATGAATATAGTTCTGCATGACAAGCTCTGATGTAGGTCTGAGAGGCTATCTGCAGTGCGGGTCCCAAGGGAGGCCAGTCACAGGCACTGAGGCTTCTGAACACCCTCTGGATCCCGACAGAAATAGACCTGCACTCCTCATCTGCTGTCCTTTAGACATGTATGGGGTGCCACTGGAGAGAGAGTATTGGGCCAGATGGACTCCTAATGCCATGTAGTTGTTCTCAGGCTCTTGTGTTCTGTTTCTCCAAAAGAAACAACTCAGGTATTTTTACAAACCAGTATTTGGGGAAGGGGTGATGTTGGGAGTGGGTGGAAATCACAAGGAAATGAGCAGGTATTGCCCACATAAATAAGATTTGCAACCATTTCGTTCAGGAGCACACCCTGCTTCAGGCTGAGGGCTTCATCTTTGAGCCTCATTGGTGTCAGAGATGTGGTCTTTTACTATTCTGTGGAAACCCAAATAAACTGGATGAACACAGAAGAGTTTCAAAAACCAGTTCACACATGTTTTTTTCAAATCTGATCAGATGCTCAAATGATCCAGACACAATCCACATCTCTCTCCCCCATCAGAAGGCACAGGCTTCCTTCCCTCAGAGTGACAGAGCCAATGCCTATGATGGGACGTGATACCCATTCAATCCCTTTCGCTAGTGCCAGGCTGTAAAGAAATGTCATCCAGTATTTCCTCAGCATGTACTGTTAGGGAAAGAAGGAAGTAGGGAGAAAAGAACTGGAAGTTGGAAGAGATCTACAATGATCATCAAGTCTAACTGCTCAACCACTTCAGGGCTGGCCAAAAGTTAAAGCATGTTATTAAGGGTGTTGTCCAAATGCCTCTGAAACACTGATGGGCACAGGGCATTGGTCACCTCTCTAGGAAGCCTGTTCCAGTTTTTGGCCATCCTCTAGGCAAAGAAATGCTTCCTAAAGTCTCGTCTAAACTGCCCCTAAATTCCATCTATATATCACCTTGGAATCATAGAATCATAGAATCAACCAGCATCTTCTGATTCTGGAAGTAAAATGGTAACTATCTTCTTTTTCTCAAAATTATAATTGAGTGGGATGGCTATATACTGTAGGAGTTTTTACTTCTTTTTTTTAAGCTATCAGTTTACCAGCCTTCTTGTCTGGCAGTTTAGAAAAGGAGGCATTCAGTTAGCCCAGAGGCCAAACTAGCCCAGAAAGCTAATAAATAGGTCTCTGTATGTGCCTTCTGGGACGTGACTAAACCCCTGAAAACAAAACACATTTTCTAGAAAGGTTGTCCTTACTAGGCCTTTTTTCAGTGACCAAAATAAGTCTTTCCTTGCAAAATACAGACTTGATGCTGAAAAGGCTCTGGTATTTTATGGACAAGTGAGGGCAAATCAATTTCATTTCACCTTGAAGTCTTATTTTTTTCTGTTATCACAATCTACAAAATTCAATATTTTACAAAGAAAAATGAACTATTATAAGACCAGCTCAAAACCTAAATATTAGAACTCACAGGGAAGCACAACCATTAGTAAGAAGTTTTACTTACCAACTTAATTACATTTCAAATTCCTCTTCAAGATCTGATGACAAGTGGGCCAGTTTTCAATATGATTGGTCCATAATAACACACTGACATCATACATCACACAGAATCTGGAAAAATTGATATAAATCTTCTGATATAATTCAATAAAATTGAATTAATTTTTGAGTCTTAAAACACAGTTCATTTCATGAACAACATTTCATTAGAGAGAGAAATTCAGTAATACAGATTAACTGGGCAACACCCAATATGTAGGGAGATTTTTTCCTGAAGTTTTACTATTTGCAGTTCTGTTCTCTGGCTTTTTCATGAAACAACTGCTGCACCAGCTAGTTGCTTCTGATTTCAAGTAAAAAAGCTCGCACGTGGGGGACTCTCACCTACTGACCCTGGTTGAAGGTAAAAGATACTTCAGAAAATAATCTCTCAGACTTGATTGTAAGGAAATACCATCTCTTGCTCATAATTATACCTTATGGAAAAATGGTATGTTTCTAAATTACCTGTAAAAGAAAACCTTATTAGAAGGCCCAGAAAAGTCACTTTGTGAGTGCAGACAATCATATCCAATTTCTTTCTCAAGGTGAAGAAACATCCACTTTCTCCACTGAGTTTTGAGATTCCCCCCATCTATTTTTGTGAACATCACATCAGCCTCCAGTTCAATTAATGAATGTAGCATTTAGTATCTTATAATTTCAATTTTAGAACAGCCTACATAAATGAGTTAAAAAGCTGTGCAGTGGGGATCCCTAATAAAGTCTGTGTTGGTTATATGGCTTGAGAGATGAAAACATTTCTGAAATTTCGAAAATTTTGTAGACACACAGTCTGTGTTTCAAAGAAGATTACAAATTTTACCTTATAGAATATTGTGTCTATTATTTATTTTTTAAGGCCATAACCACCCAGGTACATTCAGGCAGACAGTGTGTATCTGCACCTGCAACCAGCCAGCACTCATATTTAAAAGTGAGTTCTTATGGTAATGTGAGTCATTGGGAATCAACATACTGGAAAGCACTGAAAACATTGATAGTGACTGTCAGGACACACCAGGAAACTAAATAGCTTATTACAGCAAGTTGGCAGAGGAGTGACATTAGCAAGGAATAACGTGAGGGGAGAGGATTCCTGTGCTATGGAGAAGAGCACTAAACAAAATGCAACATGTTCCAGACTCAGAAATGAGAACAGCTATTTTAAAGGAGCAAAACAACAGTAAAGGAGTAGAAGAGAAATCAGCAGTATCTGCCCAGCTTGGAAGTGATTGACAGGGGCAGGGAGAAATGAGATGCCAAAGACTCATTGATGGCTGTATGAGGACCCACCTGCCAAAAGCCAGGAAACTGACAAGTCATTTAAAGAACTAGGAGAAAAAAATATCAGGACTGGAAGCTGTCAGGACTAGGAAGCATTTGAAAGGCCATCCATTTTTCATAGATCCTGTCTTTCTAAAGATAATCTCACTGAAGAAAAAAAAATAAAAAGAACACAGAAGAGGTTTTCTTTTCCAAAGAACTTAAATTTGTCACTTGCAACACAAACTGAATACATGCAACTCTATATGGGAATTGTTCACCAGATCGTTCCATTTGTATAAACCAGTATTTTGTTCGGTTACAGGATATCAGCTAATGCAGACCTGTCTTTTTATAATTACTCTCTAGTTCTTCAGTGTGCACTCGCAGCCCAGAAAGCCAAACGTATCCTGGGTTGCATCAAAAGAAGCGTGACCAGCAGGTCAAAGGAGGTGATCCTACCCCTCTACTCTGCTCTCGTGAGACCTCACTTGGAGTACTGCGTACAGTTCTGGTGTCCTCAACATAAAAAGGACATGAAGCAAGTCCAGAGGAGGGCCACGAGGATGATCAGGGGGCTGGAGCACCTCCCATATGAAGACAGGCTGAGGAAGTTGGGGCTGTTCAGCTGCATGGAGACCTCATAGCAGGCTTCCAGTATCTGAAGGGGGCCTATAAGGATGCTGGGGAGGGACTTTTCCTTAGGGACCGTAGTGGTAGGACAAGGGGTAATGGGTTCAAACTTACACAGGGGAAGTTTAGATTAGATATAAGGAAGAAGTTCTTTACTGTGAGGGTGGTGAGGCACTGGAATGGGTTGCCCAGGGAAGTTACGAATGTTCCATCCCTGGCGGTGCTCAAGGCCAGGTTGGACAGAGCCTTGGGCAACACGGTTTAGTGCTAGGTGTCCCTGCCCATGGCAGGGGGGTTGAAACTAGATGATCTGAAGGTCCTTTCCAACCCTAACTACTCTATGATTCTATGATTCTACAATTCTATGTAGTTAGCAGGCAGTGCCAGCATAGTAAAACTATATGTTCACAAATATTTAGTGAACATGAGAGCTCTACCTTGTTCCTGCAATATTTGATCTTAATATATTCACCGGTGGATGCACTCTGTGTTGATTTTTATCTTTTCTTTGAGAGGAACCAGACTGTAGGTTTTTTTTTGTTATGGTTGGCACTACCCTAGCATAATGAATTACACATTTTTCCCTGAGAAAAATTTCACATCAAATATTTATTTTTACAGTTATTGACATATTAATTTGTAACTTTTCTATAGATGAGAATATTTATATATATATTCTATACTTTTGATTTCCTTTGAAAGTTATTTTGAACAACAAATAAGTAAAATACTGAAAAATGAATAACATGAGTAAGTATTGTCAACGTTTAAATATTTGCACAGAAACAACTACTGTTTTTCAGGGATTCATTAAACATTTATAGATACCTTTCAGAAATTAATTTAAGATTTACCAGTTGTAAAAGCTAGATTTGGAAATGCTTCTTAAGTTGGTACAAGACTAAATACTATTTGATTGCCTCCAATGATCACTCCACAAGATCTCCTTTGTGAATATTTAAACCTCTTTTTTATGTTCAGTGGAATCCTTCCAGAGGCTCTTCTCTCATTTAGTTCCACTGTAAATGTTGAGCTATGAAGATGTAAAAAGGGATTGTAAATGGTGTCCATCTCTTAAAGTGGTATAGGCTAGTATTTCCTCACTGAAGTAAACAGAGTTGTTCAGATTTCCATCCACTGAGAAGGTGGTTCAGTTTTCTGTTTGAACAGTAAGCAGCTCAACAGCTGGCAATGATTAAATACAAAACCTGAGGTGTTCATTTACTCTTGATCTGTAGTTTCTGGAATAACATAACTACTAAAAGCACTGTAGGACATTAATGACTAGTAAAATAAGACGTAGAATTCTGCAAATACTTATAAAGCCCTAAAAATGCCTTGGAAATTGCTTAAATACAGGGAAGTCTTTTCGTTAACTGTCTTCTCAGGAAAGTATAGTTATTTTCACCATTTCTCTGCATCCTGGTTTTGGCTGGAATATGGTTAATTTTCTTGCTAGTAGCTGGTGCAGTGCTGTGTTTTGGCGTTAGTCTGAGAATAATGCTGATAACACACCAATGTTTTGGTTGCTGCTAAGAAGCACTTACCGTGATCAAGGACTTTTCACTCTTGTGCTCTGCTGGTGAGGAGGGGCACAAGAAGCCAGGAGGAAGCAGAGACAGGACACCTGACTCAAACTAGCCAAAGGGGTATTCCATAACATACCACGTCATGCCCGGTATGTAAACTGGCAGGAGTCACCCAGAAGGGACTGATCACTGCTTGGGTCGGGCTGGGTATTGTTCAGCAGGTGGTGAGTAATTGTATTGTTCATCACGGGGGTTTTTTTGGGGGGGAGGTTCCCCTTTTAATTTTGTATATCTTACCTTGTTATTTCCCTTTTCATTATTATTAGTAGTAGTGATGTATTGTACCACAATTTTTAAAAGGTTCTTACCTCAGCCTGTGGGTTTTTCTTCTGATTTTCCTCCCCATGCCACTTGCGAGGGATCAAGAAGTGAGCAAGCAACTTCCAGCTGAGGGAGCAGGAAGTGAGCAAGCAGCTTCCAGCCAAGGTTAAACCATAACATTCTGAAAATGCAGAATGTCATTATTACTGGAAGACTAGTTGTTACAAACAATCTTTATGTGATTTTTCAATCCTGAGGCTAATTATGACCTCCAAATAATTACGATATTTCACAAGGTATACTGTGATATTACCTATTCATTTAATAATATTTATGAAATATGTTATGCAAAATAACACCTTTAGTTTATTTTTTGATTATGTCCTTGGATTTCTGTCCTAGATCTAATAGGTTAGAATACTTATCTTATACATAGATGTATAAGATGAAAATCGTCCTTACATTTTTTTGTATTTCATATGACAGGTGATCACATCTGCTTAACAGGGCTACTCATGGACCAATGTTAATCTTTCGTCAGATATCAGTCTCTGACTCCAGTATAATGAGACACACATGATTCTAAATCATAAATCAATGTGATGTGATGTGATCCTGAATTTGGTGCAGCGGGATTCTTCTCTCCTTCGTGTTTACTAACAAAATAATTTTTCCACTTCTCTTCTTGATTTCTGCTTGCTATACTTTATTTATTGACAATAAAAACAGTGTGACATACCTCAGCAACTATAATAGGTTCTATATTAGGTGTTCTGTGAAGTAAGATAACACAGTGTTCCAGTGAACCTCATAGCAACATTTGGAAATGCTTTCAGTGGTCACATGTACACTCCTTTCGAATTACAGACAATACACAAAAATTCTTGATGATTGAAGTGCTATTCAGATGTCTTTCAAAATCTCTAAAACAAGCATTCTTTATAGGTGCATAGTGTTCCCTTCAAATTGACAGATTGTATTTATGTCGAAAAGCTGAAAATATGATTTTACTGTATCATTTCAAATAAAAATGTAAGAAAAAAATTGGGAGTTTAAAACCATTTAACTTTTAATTTACATGAGGTTCACAAATCATCCTGCAACTGAGAGAGGTTTGGTTCAAATGCTCCAAAATTCACTAAAGTAAGATACTTTTCATGAACACAAAGAAATAGTACACTATTAAGAATCATGAATATAATCATTTGCTCTGTTTATTTCATAGGAGATTGATGAATGAACAGAGAAGTTTTTCACAACATGATCTGCACATAGTAACTGTGCAGTTAGAGAATCAAACAATACACATCTGTTACTATACCTCTCAGAATAGCCGATGTTTAAGAATAGTGTTTTATGGGTATGTTAAGAAAAACAGTAGTAAGAAAAGGGTCAATATATTGTCTTTAAAACTGATCACTACTTGCTGAGAATTCTGTGGATTTGTATAGATCTCTTATGTTTTATTTTATGACAGATACTGGTCTGGTACATATTATAACTTTAGACAAAAAAAAAAGATCTATTTGGGTCATGTTTATTTAAATACTCCTATGACACAGAGCTTGCAATATTTAAGCATTGCAAACACTGTAAATTGATATAAAATGTAACCTGCCTAGCAAAGTTCCAAACATTAGTTCTTTCATGGCCATTTTCTTTAGTACTTGCTTTATTGGTGTATAAGCACCATCAAAAAAAAAAAAAAAAAAAAGAAAAATCATTTAAAAAAACAAAGCAATAAACATCATTTTTAGCCAACTGAAATGCTGGAGAATGTATCATTTCATCATTTATCCTACTCTTTATGGTTGGTCACTAAACAGAAGTTTCCCATAGGTACTACTTTCTTCATCTTGCTGGACTGCTTGATATCTCACATAGAGTTAATAGGTGTTTGTTTAAAATTTTTACTGTAAACATTTACTGTGTTTATGTGTAGAGGGGGTGTATTTTTTTAGACTGGGTTTTGTTCTCGGTGTAAACTATAGTTAACGCATGCTCTTAAATAATTCCTCTATGAACTAATTCATTTTTTTAAACTGGATTAGGAAAGCAAAAGTGAGGTAAGAGAAAGCTAACAAAAGGACATAGGAAAAGGGATTTTTGACTAGTTTCCAAACTGTTGAGGCCTTTACCCAACCCAGTTGGAATCTTTGTTTCTGTTCAGGTGTGCTAACTGCTAATAGTTTCAGCAGTCTTTGGATTGAAAACACTGCAAGAGACTGACGCTGTGAAATCTCCACACTTCCTTTTGATCTGAAGACTCTGTGAAGGAGACAACACTACATCACAACTCATAAGCTTAAGTTAGAGAACTATGAAATCGACCTAGGTTTTAAACCTAGCTATCAAATGGGGTTTTATCACAGAATCACAGAATGGTTAGATTAGAAGGGACTGCTGAAGGTCACCTGGTCCAACTCCCCTTTTCCACCTAAAGGAGGTGGCCCAGGACCGTGTCCAGATAGCTTTTGAATGTCTTCCAGGATAGCGTCTCCACTACTTCTCCAGGCAATCTGTACCAATGCTCAGTCACCCTCCTAGCAAAAAAGCATTTCCTGATGTTCAGAGGGAACCTCCTGTGTTTCAGTTTCTGCCCACTGAAAAGTCCTGATCACAAATATGAAACTGAAATTTGTGACTGGGATTTTATGAAATCCCAATCTTGAATACTCAGAAAGTTGCTCTATCTTTTATCATGTCCTTTTCCTGAGTGATCTTTGGTCAACATGTATACATATATGAGTATATGTGTGTATATGTATATATGTGTGTATGTATGTATATGTACCTATGCACCTATTTGTATATATATCTCTATAGATATATGATGTATGCATACACATATGCAAAAGTGTGTATATACATGTATAGGTGTGTGAAAAGGTCCACAGCACTGTGAGGTTAATGTAAAGGGGTGAACTGAATACCAAGATACTGGAATTAGGATGTGAAAGAGAATGTTTCTATACAAATGCTTGGTGATTCATACAGATTTTATGGCAATACATTTCTTGGAGTGCCAAATCAGTTCAAATCTATTTGAAGATACTAGAATAAGGTAGAAAATCAAGTCTAAATTTTTTTTCAAAAGTGGATGGTAGAGTAGATGAGGACTCTTTAAAATCTGGTATTCCAGTGAGCAGCAATTAATTTACCAAAAAAGCCAAAAAACACAACACAATTATTACATTATACAATATCTTTAAGCTGCTTTAATGATAGTTAAATGATCACAGTATAAACATGTCATGATGGACAACTGAGAAAAAAGTCTATAAATATTAGCATGAATTACATTGTGCTGTACATTATCTTAATATGTTTACTTCAATAAATTATGTATAAAATTATTATGAAATCCATGAAAATATATAAAGGTGTACCTTGTTATCTAAATTGACCATAAATTGAGACTGGTTGTTGAAAATATATGTATTTTAGCTTTATAACCCATATTTCCAAGAAGAAATAAAAAAATCCATAATAAACATAATTTAGTTGCACTTTGTGAATAAACTTGTCACTATTTATTGCTCTAGTGGGATCCATACTTGTTAAAATGCAAACAAGAACCCATAATTATGATCTGTGCAAAGAAGTAATAATGTATTATTCAAACAAACCTTAGATCTCTTTTTTCCTTCAAATATTTTTGCATTTGCTGCTGCTATAGGTAGCTATATTTAACGCTCAAAAAACCCCCTTGTTTTTCTTGTATGTTATTAATGAGTTTATGTCTTACTATATACACACTAAACACCCAATAATTTTCTGTGAAAAGTAGTCTCAGGAGGCACATTAAATGTGAGGCCTAAACAGATCATTAACCTTATTTAATTTTGCCAACTATTTAATTCAGTCATTTGCTGAATTATTTTCTATTTGTATTAGTGTCAACCACATAGAAAGTGAAATTGAATCCAGTTTTTTTTTGATGTGTAGTAAATACAAGCTCTTTCAATTTGCTGAAAATATCTGCAAAACTTGGTTATCAAGAGGCCTGACTGCTATATGAAAAACCTCATTTGATTCACTATAACAAAGAGCAAAGACACAAGAATACTGAGGTGTATTCAGCCTTTGAAGAATATACTAAATTTGACTTTTCTAATCTATCATTAGTCCAACTCCATGACATTTTATAACCATCAAATCACTGCATTAGGCTGTTTCAGAATAATCATGATTATGTCATTTAAATGACAAAAAGAAAAAATATAAAAAGCAGTTAAAAACATCAGAAATGAAAAACCAGCATTGGTATTTCTAAGCTTCTAAGCCGAATCTCAGACATCTTTATTGGGCCTGAATTTTGCTGTCATGTTCTGCAGTTCAAAGATGCTTAGATTTCCCTTCTAAAGATTTTTCTAAGGCATCAAATTCTTTGTCTGCTTCAAATTTCTACAATTAATCTTAACTCTTTATTTTGACTAAGCTTTCTATAATACTGAGAAGCTTCACCAGCTGTTTTTCTTATATCATTACTTTAAATGTCACATTTAAAGTCAGCCATTTTAATTTCTTACTGTACATCAAAGCCTAGGGTAAAACTGAGTCAAGGCTACTAAATAAACATGAAATCTATATTGAGCATGGTAACAAAACCAGAAACAAAGATAATAGAAACTGAAAGTTTAGCAAAACAGAATATTAACTAAAAACAAGATGAAAATTTAAAGACTTGGTCTTGTTCCCATTTGGTAGTATAAATGTTATACTGTTTGATTTTCTTTAAGATTGGTTAATCTGTCACTTTCATATAGGTCTAATGACGTACATTTTGCTGCAACCATTTCTCATCTAATAGCTATGTACGTGACAATTGAAGATCTAGTCTTGTAAGATGTTTACAGCTTTTGACTGCTGTTTGAGACTTGCCAGTATTTTTTATCAATGTACCCCAAGCTGCAATGTGTTTTGCAGTCAGGTGGTAACACTGTTGTTCAGATTGGGTTCTAGGCTCTGGATTGGTTGTCACAAGGAACTCAGAAGATATTTTCTTTGTAAATGAGAAGATAGTGTTTGCGATAACATAAACTATTTGGAAACCTTGAAAACTGCAACAAGCATGAGGAATGTGAAGAGATGGTTGACTGCTTATGACAGTCATGATAATGCTGCTGTTTGGATGAAAAAGCCTAGTTCTACATATAATCTAGAAACAGAGAATGTGACAGACTGGTGAGGGTAGGAGAGCATTGTGATAAACAAAACAAGGAAGCATTTAATGTAGTGTCAAAGAATGGTAAAAGGACAAAAGTACCAGTACCCAGTAAGTCCTCGATCAGAGTAAGCGCTACTTAGCAACAACTGAAACCTCAGTGTGTTATCGGCTTGTTCTCAGACTAAAGCCAAAAAGGCACTGCACTAGCTCCTAGGAAGGACAAAAAATAACTGTTACAGCTGAAACCAGAACAAATGGCTTTACATTTGATGACTGTTTGCTGAACTTTATATATTCAAGATCTCTTTACTATATTCCTTGCTTAAGGTCATATGTTGAGAAGTGGACAACCCCAGACGCCAGTTACTTCCTAGTTTAGCGAACACACTTTTGGTCACAAGCTTAGTGAGCTCCACTTCTTAGTCAGATGTTTTGCATCTATTAATCCAAATGAAGAGCTTTTCCAAAAGTTGATTGTTCTACAGATGGGGGAACTTCTGCCCCCTGCATAATGTTGGGTGTTTTAATGTATTTCTATTTGTTCTCATCTTGATTCTGGATTTTAATGTAAATAACTCATGTTTTTCTTTGATATATCCACTTTGCACAAATTCCGAAATAAAAAGATGTATAAATGAAAGGTCTTTTTATCTCAATTTCAGAAGACATGCTTACGTAGACACTAAAATAACATTATAAAATATACTGAGAGGAAAATCCTTACCTTTTAACTTTTCAAGTTAATACTTGAACAAGATGTGCATAAGATCTTTTCTTTCCAGATACAGAAAAAGGAAACAATATTTAATAAAAAAAAAAAAAAATTGAAAAAGAAAAAAGAAGGCATCTATCTTACTGCTAAGTTCCCCTCTCCAGCGAGGCTCTGCCCCCCAGGCTCTTCTTCAAAATGAAGTCTGGACTGTCATTACCACCCTTAAACCATAATTATAACAAGATTTGAACCAAAGCTATTTTGCTATTAGTCATTATAAAATGCAAGCGCTATTATGGTTTCATGCGAAGCTAGTTACTGACACTGACTTTCCAGAGAAGTGCTCCAAATATTCAAAGACTTACATGGTAGGGAGGATGTGGCACATGTTCTGACAGAAGGACATGGTCCATTTTCAAAGCTCTCTATATGTTAAGAGAGTTAAAATAACACCTGTGACTGCAAGAGATCAAGGACTGGTGATTGTGTGGATTCTGAGTGTGTATAGAAGGGCTCTCCCTGACTCATTCAGTTTTTCTCATGTTTCCAAAATCTCTCTTGCAATGCTGGAATTCAGTTCCATATTCTGCAACTGTCTGACTGAAACATGTATTAGACCCTTGCATAAAGTGTTAAAATTAGCACTATGTATTTTTATGTTCTTCTTCCTTATGGGATTTTACAAAAAAAAAGAGACAAAAAGTGAAAGCTAGAAGGAAAAATTCAAATGCAAAAACTATTTGCAAGCGGTTATCCCTGCTTCCCTGTTTTGTTGCTAATGGATTACTATTTATTTCACTTTTAAGGGTAAAAAATATTTCTGATAATATATTGGAAGCAAATAGACACAACATTAAAATACACACGGACACAATTCCATAAAGCAGGGAATGCTTATTTATTTATGTATGTATGTATGTATTTATTTATTTATTTATTTAAGGTAAATGGGTTGTTTTCCTATACATTTTTTCACTAAAAGCATACTTCCCTAGCTCCCTGAAGTATCCAGAAAATAAAACAAAATTCATCATCTGAAACAAACCTATCAGTTCTAGTTGAAATATATTATTAGTTTCTAAATCTTTTTGTTGGTTTTTTTGGTTGTTTTTTTTTTTTTAATAAATACTTTCCACATCTCCCAGGTACATCGTTGTAAACTAATATCAATAAATTTTGTATTCAACACATTGCTTTTTACAAAGAAGAAATAAACAAATCTATATATACACAATCTTGCTATTTTGTTTAACAATTTGTCTTAGAGAAAAAGAGAGCTAACCAAGAAAACTCCATTTTGCCAATTAGCTTCTCACAAACATTTTCACCATGCCTATATCTTTCCTGAATGTTGAAGAGTAATAAATTGTTTCTTATACTTCCCCAACTAATTTATTTCTTAATTCATGATCTTGTTCCAAGATTGTAGTAAGAATACTTTCTTAGGCATTATTTTGGCACCTCTGAAAGGAAACTTTAGGAAAGTTTTCTGCATATGCAGGTACCCAAGGACTTACATTTGTGTAATACTCATAGGGGTACAATACCTTTTCCTTCTGTGAAGATTCTTGGGGAATAAAAAGGTCTGCTTGTTTCTGAAAACAAACATGGATAACACGTTTTGCCTACAGCTTTCCCAGTTCTCTATTTGAATATCAAATTATGATGGTGTCTTCTTAAAATATAAACTAGCAGCAACAAGTTGTTAATGTATTCTGTACTGTGTCATGTATTGATGGGTTTTAATTGTCTCCTAGAGAATCTGTGATTGTGATTCCCCATTTCTTTACAGATGTGCATATTCTCAAAAATGACAGGGACCTGTCATTTTTCATGCAGAGCTTGATAAGTTCTTCTTAGTAGAACCTTAGAAATTTCTTCAAGTGCTATAAATCCTCACATTATACACCAGAAGACCTTGGCTTATCATTCCTGATGAATTATTTATTTGGTATCATCAAGAAGTAACCTGATGTTTAAGAGTGAATAGCTTCATGGAAGAGTTATATGCTTCTTGCCCTAGTGGGCCTGATGTTGTTCTCAATAAGTTAGATTCCAAACCTTGAAAAAAGTAAGCTTCCTCATATAAGAATTTTTAAAGTGAGGAAACTTTCCAGTGCTCTGAATGCTGCAGTATTATTTTTGGTGAAAATTGAAGTCACACTGCTCTGTGCAAGCTGCTTTAGCAAGATTCAAACTATTTTGGAAAAGGGAAAGAGAAAAGGTGTCTGGCAGCTTTGGAGGTTCGTCTTCAGAAAGCCATTTTCTTGACTATTTCCCTCCTGATGTCATTATTGTTATTACTGCAGCAAATTCATTAGTGAAAAAAGGTAGTTCTTACTTTCACAAAGTGAAATTTATCTTGTTAAATAATTTGAAGAGCTTGTTGAGCTTATTGAGCTTGAATGATCCAGTAACGTATTTTACGATAGAGGTTGAAATCAGAAAATCGAAGTTTAGTATAGTGTTTCAAAAAAATGTGAGCTGTTCTGAATAAGCCACGACTAGTTCAGCTGAACCAAACCAGTGTATCAGGAGTTTAAATGTTCTGATTTATACTTCCCACTAATGATTTAGAATGTGCTCTTAATAACAGAATCTTCTGGGGGGAAAAAAAAAAAGGCTATTTATCATTTATCATAGATTCATAACTGAAAACAATGCATTAAAATTTGGGTAATTACCTAAAAATAAAATATTCATGTACATTAATATTTCCATTTAATCCTGCTTCATAAAACACATACACATAAATATAGAGAAATGTTGATATATAAAATGTAGCTGGCCTCTTGACAGGCTGTAAGTATAGGTTTAATGTTACTGCATTCTAGGTTTATTTCTCATTCCATACTATGTCAGCATAATCTGTAAATAAAGAATAGGCTTTGGCCTTTGCAAAAGGTTTTTCTGTGTCTTGTTGAAGCTCTAAGACAAGCAGTTCAGCAGCAGCTACTGGAAAAAATGCTGTTAAGCTTTGGTCATACTTTCTTGCCTGAGGAGCATAAATGCCTCTCAGACTGGTGTCAACAGAATGCCTTTCAAGTTAATTGAAAAGTATAGTCAAACCGCTTCAGATTTCTATCACTCAGAGCAAAGGGAAGAAGTGTATTTAACCAAGCTTTTGTAGCGTTTATGCACGACATGCTCTAAGTGTTATGCCAGGCCCTAGATGAAAAGTAAACAGAAAGGTAAACAAAAAGGAATTCCTTAGAAACACTGCGGAAAAAAAGTCCTTACAAAAAGCATTACCTGTACTACCATGACGCTGTGTTGCTGGAATTAAGGCTTTAAGGTCTCCAATTTGGCATATTCAGAAGTGCTCAGTTGGCCTTGATGAAATGATTGTCATTCTCAGACATTAGGTTGCTATTGACATAGACCCCAGTGAAGTCACTCATATGATTCAAATATTTTACTGATCTCCATCAGGCTGAAAAAGTAGTCCATCTTTAGCTTTTTGGGGAAACTTGGGACTGCTGATATGTGATTTCTGAGGGTTTTTTTTCATGTGCAGCAGGCACTTTGAATGACAATGATTTAGTCATCTGACCTATGTAACTGTTGAGGTACCACATACCTCTGTCAAAAATTGTTTTATGAGTAAATATCCTTTCATGTCTCTTTGAAGATCACACACTGCAGGAAGACGTCCAAGAGTGCTTTGGTAAAATTTAACCTGGAATGCAGAGCCCCTTAATCATTTTCTGAAGATGTATCTGTCCCCTTTTACCGTTTTTCTCTTCTATTTTACATAATCAAATTTATGAATGTGAAACTAAATATTGTCATTTAAAATATTTCTTTTACAGACTTCCAACTTTAAAGCTAGTCCATTTTTCTTCTAAAACTTGATGTGAAAAAGTTAATTTTACCAGATCATAACTTAATTTTTTTAACTGCAATCAAAACTGCTTCTCTACCTGTGAATTTAACCATTTAACTCCTGTGTGATTCTTTTATCAGCAGGAATTTAACTTTTGTAAACTTTTATGAACTTTTTATGGATACACACAGTCAGACTTACCTCAGTAACACTCCGTGTGCCTTAGCCCACTAGATCAAATATCTATAAACTGACAACTTGAATGGTCTTTGTGACAACAATCTGTGTATCTACTGATTTACACATTTCTCTAATGTGAGGCATATGTGACAATAATTTCACTTTTTTCTTTATTGTTATCAGCAAAAATATTTATTTCTCTCATAAAATCTTAAATATCCACTGCATAATTGACTTGCCTTATTCCTCACATTCTGGTGCAGTGAATGCACTATATCTGAATCCTAAGTGAAAAGTAACGTTTAAGTAATTCTATGGAGAAATATGATACCTCCTAGATATATTCAAACACCTGGAAATAGTATACAGCATTTCTGCATACCATTATGTGACATTTTTAGGATTTTGCATTTACCAATACCCATAAGAATGTTGTTAGAAAAGAATTATATAAACTGCAAACATAATTCTGATGATTGCAGGTGCAAATACATTACCGTAAATAAAATTATGCATATGGGTCATACATATATGACAACAGAAATATACATGTACAATGGTGAATGAAAAAAAAATTGACTCATACATATGTCCCTGACTAGTTTGAAAATCTTGAAAATTGACAGGGAAAGCATGGATGGCTAAAAAGGATTTGCTATCTTCTCCCAAGACATGGTAGATGATATCTACTATACACATTTTATTTGAGCTACTGACAGCTGCAATACAAAGTCTGGATTGCTGCTGTTATCTTTCTAAAGGAAAAAAGATTGCCTTCTGGCTAACTTATACACTATACTCAAGGCAACAAGCAATGGGCTATAACACAGATTGATAGAGAACATACTATTGCACTCAGTAATTGTCCTACAGTGAAGAAAGCTTTATGCAATACAGAAAGATTTATATAACGATGGGCCTTGAAATACTGCTTTTGCGTATCTGTGGATACTCTCATTTTTAATAAAAGAAAATTATTATTTTTCAAAAAAAATAACCTAAGAGTAGAGGTGATATTTCTTGGTTTGTGTGGTTATTCACAGCACCTAAGGCAATTGGAAGTGCACTTTCTTGCTTTTATCAAATTGAGAAGTGGTTTTGCCAAGGTAAAACATATATCATTCCCTCACCAGCTTTTTACACATGCCTTGTTAACAACTAGGTTTTACAAATCTTGCTAGCAATGCAGTCTCCCTAGAATGCCTTCAGAGTCACTGAGAAAGAAATTTAGAAAAAAAAACCCTTACAAGCTGTTGTAAGGCTTCCTCCATGTGCACAAACAAAGCTAAACAAAAGGGAATAAGAACACGTGTAATAATATAAATGTTTAGATCTATAGAAGTTTATAAAATAGAACCAAACATACATCCTGCACTGAGCTAAATGATAAATAATGCGAACGTCATTAGGACTGCATAGTAAAGATGATGCATGAAATTTAAAAGAATCTTACTAAATTTGGAAAATAGCTCTCCACAGTACTTCTTTTCAAAATATTATTTACAGACTCAAAACAAAGGATACTTTTGCCAGAAAAACAGGGAGAATATTCACAAGTGTGTAATATTATGTATGTAAAATTATTATAGATTGCAGTCCTTAAATACCGACGGTAGTTAGTTGATTTCTAGTATGTAGCTCTTTAGTCAACAAGGCTTGGATGCTTGCCACAGGGCCTAATAAATAAATTTTAAACAGAATTCGAATGCTGTGTTTATTAAAAAAAGTTTATATGGGTATCACTAGTCTTTACACCTTTACAGTAGCTCAGCAGTAGAGGCAACAATATGAGGGTACTCCTTGTTAGCTGCTAGGTAATCCATTCAGGAAGAGGAACAGAAGAAAATGAGTTTCTAGAGAAAAAGAAAAACTCTGCAGCACAGAGCACATTTACTTGGTACACATATTTGTCCAATTCTTGGATACTGATGTCCGTTGAAACTGGTGGATAACGATGATGGATCTGAGTCAAGAAGATATCAAGCTCCATTTATTCCAGGGATCATGGACCTAGTTGGAAGTAATTTTGTTCTAAAAATATTGAATTATGTCTTCAACACAGGTTGTCCTGGGTTTGCAGAGGAAGGTATGGTTTAATCTTGAATCAAATTGAGACATTTATAGGTATTGTATACAGGATTTGAAACCCAAGGCCTGGTATAAGAAAGGAAAAATCATGTAAGCTCCTCCTTTGGTAGGGATTGAACAGTAGTCTCAGTCTTGAGAAACTTGGAAGACACTATGGACAGAGATGAAGTTCACTCAGAAACCATGAGTTTAGCTATCTTGGGCACAATGAAGTGTCACAGAAAGTTTGTAGGAGTGCACAGAAGAATAATTAAGGTTGTCACTCTGCACTATTATTTATTCAGACAATGATAAATTTGAAAAATAGTCTTTTTGGAAATAGAGCCTACTATTAGCATTCTAAAAATGTAAAGTTAACCAGCACAAATCTTTCCTCTCAGCTTTTCCAAGATTCCAAGCTTCATCAAAACTGTTTCCAGACAGTTCTTCAAGGTAATGACCAATTCACCTTTTCTGATGTTAAGACAAATGTGGTTGTCTAAACTGTCTTTAAACAACGTGCAGTTTAATGATTGAAATGCGTGAAGCAAAACCTTAATAATCAAAACTTTACCAATTTGCTGCTGAATTGCATGCGAAACCCTACTAATTCTTCAACAACAAAAAAATCTTTATGCTTTAATTCAGTTTTCTTCCTTGAAAAGCAAATATTTTTTTCTAATTTACAAAATCCCAGCTTTAATATGCTGTTTACATTCTACCGTCACAGTTACAAACTTCTTACTGATAATTGCCCTACTCTTCTTACAGCATTTCTTATATGTTCTATAGAACTTCAGTGTTTGAGTGTAATAGGAAGGAATTTCAAAAACCTTACCAGTATATAAAATCTTGGTATATATTTCAATCTTTTTCAGTATGTTTTGTGCTTTCTATATCATTTTATATATCACCTACTGAGAAAGAGACCTTTCTTGATTATCATCAAGTTAGCATCCAGCTCTGGGGGCCTTCTTAGGTCACCCTCATCTCACATTAACTGCCTCAGTCACCAGATTATTAGTTATTCTTAGCTGAGTCTATTGTCAGTTCTTGGCTGTGCTTCTCTTGTTTTACTTGCAGTTTTGTTCTGAGTCAAATATTCATGACCAGTTTTTATTGAGGTAGAAAAATGCATATAAACACTGAAGGAAATGGATGGGTGAAATGGCTAGAAGGATCTCTACAAGACTTGTCTGGCTGTGGCTCTTAAAAAAGTCCCTGTTTATAGACTTGTTTTAGAAAAAAATCTGAAATTTATTTTTCTGTTGCACTGCCTGCTTTACAAAATGCTCCCATGGTAACTGAGTCTCTTAAAAGCTTTTGATTTGTTTTCAGTGTTCTTGTATATTTTATTTAGCACTTTGCCTTATTCAGCCAGCTTTTTACCTTCTTTCATTTATTTGCTTAGCTTTGGTATTGTTTGCTCGGTGTTTTCCTTTGTTGAATCTCTCCCACTGTTCTTGTGTTTCTTGTGTGCCCACATGTTCTTGTGCTGTGCTGTTCCTGTTTCCACTGAGCTGGAAGCCAAAGGAAAGAAAAAGCAGCTATCACCAATGATTCCATCACCAAAGAAATATTAGGAAATATAGTTAAATCCCTTTTTAGTTGTGGTTAAGTTTCCCATGGTGTTCCAGGGATCGAAGGATTACGAGTGGAGAAGAACGTAAGCGACACATGCACACACACAAAACTGCTAAAAAGTTTATTACGAAATCTAAAATAGTTATAAAAATCCAGAGATATAACAGGCTAGAGAGAGATAACTAACGGTTACCAAATATAGGTTAGGCACAGATTCTTACCAACCCACACACTTATCCAATGACCAAGAGGCCAGCTCCGAGGTGCATCGTGAAGAGACGAAGTGACAGACACTGCTTTAGTAGGCGTCCCCGCGGAGGTAATATCGACCATGGTGGCAGTTGGATCTGCCTCCCCATCTCTCCCGAACCCTGGGCTTTTATCTGTTAAAAAGTGCAGATTCATCCTGATGCAGGGGGCCAGCCTGCGCCAGGAGGAGTGGCCTTGTTGGCTCTTTGCCATGCACAGCCATGCACACTCATTTTAGACGATCTGGGTGGTCCACCACGGACCAATTCCACATTGTTAGACCCGTCTAACACACATGGTCATTCAAAGAATAAACCTCCTTGCCCACTGCACAAGCCAACCTCCAGCACTTCCTTCCCAACATCAAAGAGGTCCATCAATGCTTTTAGAATAATAGTTTGAAGCTCCAGCTTTCATGGCTTGTGTCTTTTTCAGAAGGAAAGGCTCTGGACAGTCTGTAGTTGCCTGGCCTGGCCTGCAGCCAATCTAAATGAAAAGTAGGTTTTTCTCAAATAAGGTGGGTGCCAATCAAGTCTAACTATGTTAGAAACAAGACAGAGCACAAATGCAATATGACTGGGGAAAATATACGTCAACTGCAGCTCAGGAGTGGAAGACAGCTGCAACTGCATCTGAATATAAGGATAGCTGATTCATACAGGAATGGGAACTACTGCCTTATGTTGTTATTGTTCCTTCTAAATGCTCAGAACATTGTAACCTACATTGTCTATGGAATGATATTTTCCTTGACAGTTGAATTCTGTTTTACCACCTCAGGAAACCTTCACAAGTAGCAAAGCACAGTAAACCTATATATATGGAAAAAGTACAGTGCAGTATAAAAGTGTCTTGAAGAGAATTGTAAAATAAAAAACCGTGAAGAAGGAAATCTTTATAATTTATATTACAAATGAACCAATGAAATAGGTGTTCTTAAAAACCCAAGAGGCTTTTTAAATCTTCACTAAACCGTAGAACCATAGAATCATAAAATCATTGAAACATATGGTTTGGGCTGGAAGGGATCTTAAATGTCATCCAGTTCCAACACCCCTGCCATGGGCAGGGACACCTTTACTAGACCAGGTTGCTTAAAGCCCCGATCAACCTGGCATTGAACACTTCCAGGGAAAGGGCATCCACAATGTCTCTGGGCAACCAGTTCCAGTGTCTCACCACCCTCACAGTAAAGAATTTCTTACTTACATCTAATCTAAATCTACCTTCTTTCAGTTTAAAACCATTACTCCTTGTCCTATTGCTACACTGCCTGACAAAGACTCCCCCCCACCCCCCCATCTTTCCTGTAGGCCTCCTTTAGGTACCGGAAGGCTGCTACAAGGTCTCCCTAGAACATTCTCTTCTCTGGGCTATACAACCTCAACTCTCAGCATGTCTTCATAGAAGAGGTGCTCCACCCCCCTGATCATATTTGTGCCCCTCCTCTGAACTCATTCAAGCAGGTCCATGTCTTTCTTGTGCTGGGGTACCCAGATCTGAACAGATTTACTCCAGGTGGGGTCTCATGAGAGTGTAGTGGATGGGGAGAATCACCTCACTCAACCTGCTAGCTACAGTTCACGATCATACTCAGCTCTTCAACTAATGGAGAACACAAAATTCTTGTGTTTTCCCATATTCTGTCTTGAAAGTAATTGTTGTCATTACATTAATAATATTCCTATATTGACTTCTATTTCTTCTGTAGTTGTTTCCTAATATGAAAAACTAAGAATTCATTAAGGGCAGAGTAACTTTGTTAAAGTTCATAAAGAAAACTCAAATTATCATCATAAATCAAGTGGAGTATGAAGTTTGAATTTCATTTTTGTTTAGTAGTTCTTTATAATTTTTATATACTTCTCCCACTTAGTTGTGCTCTATAACTTAAAGAGCAGTTTATGGAAGAATCATGATAAAATCTTTTTTATGAAAAAGTTACTTTTCATTCTTCCTATCTAAGTCTTAAGCTTTATTCAAAGAACAAACAGAAAGTGAGTGATGGCAAAGGCAAATTTAGAGAGGAAACGGAAACAGTAACTAAGAACTTAAACTTACTGGTAAAGCCAGAACAACTCTGGATTTTGCAAACAGTCCTAACGTCTTCCTCTTTCATGTCGACAGCCTTTACACAATTTTAACCAGTTCAATAGAGCAAGATAATATTTTCTCTTGAATAGGTTCTTTTTCAGACTATATTGAATGGGTACAAGAAAAGATTTTAAGGCAGATCCCCCAAAACTAAAGACAGTAACATATGGAATTATAACCATGTATTATTTATATCTTTTTCATTTTATCTTCTATATGGCATGCTGGCCTAGACATGTAGGAAAAGTTATTTTCATTTTAAGATATGAAACACCAGACTTTCTCAATTATTGGTTGCATTTTCATATCACCATCTTTTTATAATGTTACACCTCTTTGGAACAATCTTGCCTTGTAATGGAGACAACAGTTATATCTTCACTATATACCCTATTAACCTTCACTACATACCCTATAAAGTATGGGCAATAGAAATTGACAGGTTCATGTCATAATATTAAATCAAAATGCAAAGAAATGGCAGAGTACAGAGTCAAGAAATTTACATTTAGAAGAAAGATAAAGTAACGTCATGCAAAACCTTTCAGTAGAGAAAAAAATCTGTTTTCAATTTTCCGGCACACAATGGTTGATGTAATTGCCATACATTTATTGATGCACTTGTAAATGATAAGCATGAGGTCCGTGTCAAAAGAGTAATTGTTATAATAGATTCACAGAATGTATTTTCTTTTAAGAACTAAAAAAACCCAAAAGAACAAATAAAAAGCAAGTTCTTACGAGATGAGGAATATGCATACTCCTGTATTCATTCTGTACTAAAAGTTGTAACTTTGTAGAAATTCCAAAGTGACTCTAAAACAATAAGGATTCAAACCAATATCCTAAAGTTCTCTGAAAATTGAGACCTTCATTTTTCATTGCACTCGATTGCATTGCATTTTGCCTTGAAGGAAAAACGATTATTTGCCTGGGGATTCTTGAAGATGTCAAGTTATTAAAAGTGTCAGATCTTCTGCCTGCAATAAGATAGTTATTATTGGTACAAAGGCATCATTAACTTTAGCTATACAAAAGGGTGCCGCCAATATTGCACTGAAATACTTTTTAACTAATCCATTAGCTTTCCTTGAAATAAATTGACATTAAGATATCCTTGTTTGTTCATGAACATGCTAATGAGTAATGTGTAATGTGTAATGTAATCATTCCTTTAGATATTTGAAATGCTGCTATGCAGATAAAGGAGATTATTAATCTTCAATAATGTAATTCTATATGAAATTAAAACACCGTATTAGAGACAACACGCACACAAAAATAGAATTTCTATAATTTACAACTTAGCCTTGAAAAGCATTAGTGGGGTAAAAGACACAATATAAGGCCATGATCCTGCAAACTTTTTCAAATATAGAGTAAATCAGCATTGAAATACATTGAAAAATTCTTTTTTTTTTTTTAAATGAAAGGGAGGTTTATTTTGATGATCAAATCCTGAAAGTTTAAACTCACAAAATACCATATCCTATAAATGTTACAATTAAGGAATGAATGAATAAGTTAATAAATAAATAAATATACAAATGGAACAAGAAAGCTGCATAAAAACCCCAGGGTTCGTATACAAACAAACAACTGTCACTATAGATATGTAAGAAAAAATACTCTCATCATATAAACTGTGGAATTCCAATGCAAATTCTGTCAGGCTGCTTTGTACTCAAAATGACTACAGAATATCCAACATAGTTTCCCAGTGTACATAGGACATTTGCAATGCAGATCAGAAGGAAATTCTGCTTGCATTTACTAAATATATGTCGATGCATGTTTACATATTACTTGCACTCCTACTTGTGCAGAGGGCATCTTCCAAATAAATACGGTATATTTTATTTTATCTACACTTATAAAATAAGAATGGTGATTACTTTGGCACATGCCCACTACTGTAAAATCTCTGTTAATCATTTCTATTCTTAGATATTAAAGGAAGGGGAGAAGAAACAATATATATCCTTCCATAAAACCTGATCTTTGAGAGGAGGCATAGTGTTTCACAGCTTCCCCTCTCCACTAGCTACTTTAGCGATAGCTAACTCTCTCTAACTATCCTTTTCTCTATCTGCTTTAGTTCTCATACATGCAATGTTAGTACATTCAAAATTATTATTTACTTGCCTTACTGCAAGCCTCCAAAACTAAGGTGCCAGACAGTTATTTAAGTTCTTTGATTACAGCGATGCAAAATGAATGGCACCAAAGAGTAGAATAGGTTTCAGGGTGAATCAAGGTCTAAGCTTGGTTTAGATTCAATTCCAATAGTTTTCATTAAAATAGTGGTCTGGGAAAATGCACATTTCACAAGCTTATATTTTTCCCTCCAGACTTCCTATTGTCTTCAAGAAAATTAAGAAAGGAATGCTTATTCCTGAAGCATTAGAACCACTCAAACAATAGAAAAAGCAACTTTTAGTTTGGATTGCACTCAGAGTAAAAGCTACAACACAGGGTCAGCAATCTTTCAAGGTTGCTGTGTCAGGCTGTGTTTTTTCATTCTCTGACTGGAGATTGAACGCAGTGGTAACCTGAAGATGCTGCCTCTTAGAGGAAAAGGAGTCCAAGTATCTTAATTGCTGTACTTTGTCTCTGGGAGAGACAGTAGCTCCCAGTTTTTTTGCTGAGTTTGGATCTCAGTGGAAATCAGGAAAACCAACTATTTCTCATAGATGTCACTCTCTAAATATTATGTTTCAGTAATGGACCTCCTGCTTTTCATTTAAAAATCTGCGTCAGACAAATCCCTCTGTGCTGTCTTTGGCAACTGCACTGCCTGTCAGCAACCCCCCTGTCAGCTGCTTGAAATCTTTCTCACCATTTTATTCAAAGGCACTTAAACAATGAACTTTGTATTAGCACCTCTCTCTTGGCATTGCTATTTTCTTATCCATTGATGCTATTTTTATGACATGGCTAGTAAAGAGAGGTTGTTGCATGAAAAGCAGAGCTCATGAAATTCAAATTTTTATGGGGTAGTGATGTATATTTCCTAATCATTCATTCTCCAGCAGTCCCATTCCCTGTCATATTCTTAAAGCCCTCTCTTTTCTCCCTTGCACAAGGTTCCTCCTTAGATTTAATGGAAAAAATGCTGGGTTTAGTTCAGAACTGCAAGTATATTGATTAATTAGCTTTTTGTTTAATTCTGGAAGGAACACAGGACAGTTACAACTGCTTTTCTTTAACATCTTTCTACTCAGTTACCATTTTTTTCTGGATTTATAGTAATAGAATACCCTTGACAGCTCTACTCTCAGCCAAATATAACCGAAATGATCCACAGGTTCTAAAGTTATTAGGAGACATTTGCAAATATACAGATAGAAAGACAATACAACTGCATACTTCTAATTTCTCCAAGAAACTAGGCTGAAAATACTACATTAAAACAGTTTGATATCACAGATAGATAGTTCGCAAACCATTGCTCCAAACCCCGTTCATGAGATTGTCTGGTGGAAACCTTACTGAAAATAGTGGATCAGAGCAACAATGACATTTAAAATATATAAACACATACTGATCATCCCCATCAAAACTGCATCATCCCCACAAACTACCATGCCCAGCTGAAAAGTGTGTTTTGGCCCCTTATTTCTGATAGTATTAAAACAATCTGAAAGGGATAAAAGGATTAAAAAGTTTATGAAAAGTCTTTTTTTTTCTAGATCATTTATACTGTATACTATATGAAAGTTAGCTGACCAAAGCCATCTTCAGATAAAAAAAAAATGAAGTCAGAAAGCTATGTGAGGGCAAGTAGAAGTGGAAAATCTGGTTTTTTTGCAGGTTTATGTACAATTGATTGGTGAGGTCAGCAGTTGAAAAGCCCGACTGGACACTGGTATAGGTCACATCTATACTAGAAAATTAAACAATCCCAGGTACCGTTCCCAAGTAAGGAAATCAATTGCTTCTATGTTTTCAAGTTATCAAAATGGTCCATGGCATGATTGTGATCCTTTCTGATTAACAGCCTTGCAAGAAATTCTTGAGTGTGGTTAGGGAGTTAGCACAGGCCAGAAATATTTGGGGACAGACTTAGTAGGGCCTGTTGTGGTAAGACAAGCGGTAATGGTTTTAAATTAAAAGGCCAGATTCAGTCTAGATATAAGGAATAAATTTTTTTACCAGGTGGGTGGTGAAACACTGGACCAGGTTGCCCAGAGAGGTAGTAGAATGTTTGCTCGTCCCTGGAAACATTCAAGGTCAGGTTGAATAGGGCTCTGAGCAACCTGATCTAGTTGAAAATCACCCATCTCATTGCAGGGGGCTTTGACTAGATGGCCTTTAAAAGTCCCTTCCTACCCAAACCATTCTGTGATTCAATGATGTAAGTAACTGGTAAAACAGGAAAAAAGTGTTCTCTCCTATCCACAAAGAAAAAATACAGCAATATTGTCATAGGTCTGGGTATGCATCTTGACACTTGCTTGGTGGAATAAAACAGAACAAACATGAAATATGTGATGACTAAAGGATCCCAACACTGGAAAACATGTTGGAAGAAGAAATCACTGACATAATTATGGGGTCTCAGGATGATAAAATTGTGTAAAATGAAAGTGACAATATTTATGGAATTAAAATGTCATCAGCTTTTACAAATCTTTGGATGAGTCGATATCACCTCTGCCAACCTCTTCTAATATTAGTCTTTGTGGTGAAGGATATTTGATTTAACCATATTATTTCTTCTCCTAAGTGACTGAAATGATAATTTATGAAAGAAAATGGGGCACAATGTAAAGATGATGCCTAGGATTGCACCTTTTAAGAGGCGTCACTCTTAGAAATAAAAGATCCCCAAAAGAAGGAAATTGTTAGCAACAGGCAATATGTTTGTAGCCATCTTGTTCAAAGGAAAAGAGAATTAAATAGTATAGATACAGGACATTATATGCCATATGGACTCATATTGTACATATATACAAATACTGATCTTGTCTAAGTAAACAAGTTACAAGGAAGTAACGCATATATTCATAAAATCTTAACAGCCTGCAGAATTACTCTGCAGAGATCACCAATATCCTTGTTAACCTTCTGCATAGATTATTCTATACAGAACAACATGTTGAAATTAAAAAAAACAAAAAACAACCCTATGGAAAAGTAGAATGTAGCATCTCCATTGATTATTAGAACTGTGAATACATTAAATCAGATGTTCCTTTGCTTGCTGTTATTCTGTAGCTATCTATGTGCAGATCAAGATGCTGTTTTGACCTCTATGACTGTATGGGCTAATGAGATAACCTTGTGAGGAGCAGTCTCTTTCCCTACCACCATTCTCCCCTAGTTCAGAACAGCAGAAAAAATTGGCTTTGAATAAACAGGAGGAGGCATCAATTAAGGTTTCACGTGTCATCATGTATCATCTCTCTTCATTCAAAAAGCACAATCTGACTGCTTTGGGTGATACTGTAAATGTGCTACATCTAGCAATTTAAAAAAGGGGGGGGGGTTGAAGGTTTAAAGCTGTAATGATACCAATTTCAGAAACAAATGTTCACTATAACAGCAATATTAATATGCACCAATGATGCACAAACAATATATACCAGCATTTTTCTAGATTCTGATAGATGATACTACAACAGTCCCTTTTAATAAAGAAAAAATACCTTGCTAGTACAGAAAGTCACACAGGCCTAGGTATCATATTAAAAATAGAATATAAATTACATGCCAGCCTTCCATAGTAGAGCAGATTTCATGTGCAAAAAGGCTAAAGAAAATCAGTAGTATGTTACTGAAATAAAGAAATTGAAGAGAATTGAAGGTTTTGAGTCTATTACTCTGCCTAAATTGGTCTTTATCTTTAAAGAGAAAACAGAGTTGCTTTGGCTTTGAAATTGAACATGCTATAGTTGTTAACTGTGACTCAAAGAAATAAAAAGAAGTTACAAAAAGGAAGGTGAATTTGGTTTTGAGTAAGTGACAGATCAGTTTAACAAAGTTCAAAATGGAAGCTCTGAAGTTCAAGGAACATAAAAATGCTAATCACCAGATTTATTGTCTAGTTTGTTTTCCTAAGGAAAAGTAACTTCATAATCATACAGAATGTGCATTTGTCTGCCGGATTCCTCCTACTATATTTTGAACCCAGTACCTAATCACAGTAGCAGAAAACAAAGGCACAAAATTCTTCAGAAGATTCTTTCTTTATAAGCTGAATTAAAATAGACACTAGAGTAAGAGAGAGACATCTTTGTAATGCTCCTATGTGGGAACAGCTAAACTCTGAGTTCATCTGCAATCCTCATTCATTTAACTGCCAGTACGTAGGCAACCAGGATATATTTACCAAGCCAGGCAATTGGAAAGTAGCTTTACATCAAGAGCGTCAAGGAGAGGCACTTACTTGACTAACCATGCAAAGAAGAACAAGGAATAGGAAAACAGCTGGGGTATGGCACTAAAATTGCTGGACATGTGGAAGGGACCAGTGTTTACTGTAGCATGTTTAGGGGTCACAGGAAGGTATGTTTTACACAGAAAGGGTAGGAAGTAAAGGCTGGTCTGATGACAATGACATTGCGCACTGGGTGAACTTTAGTAATTTACAAATAAGTCTGTAGGGAACTGAGACAAGAAGTGCAAAATGAAATGTAATCCTTTGTAAATAAGAAAATTCGGTTTTAAGTAATTTTAGGCTTGGTGGCTTTGTACATAACAACTAAACTTTCCAAACCTAAAAAGCCCAAACAAAAGAACATAAGAAGTATCCTTGTATACGTTAAATCATTTTAGCTGACATAGTTTTAGAACCTTACGACCTTGGTACAAAATTTATTGTAAGCAAAATAGGACTGTAGATAAAGAGTATCTGAAACTAGCAAATGTTGAGGATGTGCTGTAGCTGAGTTAACTGATAAGCAGAAGGACAGGAAAAAATCACTCACTTATGTCAGCAGTGTTACCGATCTAATTAAACTGGCGTAAGCACTTATCTACTGTGCAGACCCCAAAGACTACCAGAACAAGAGTTCAAGGAACGGAAGTAAAACGACCAGTAAAGCCACTACCACTTTGTTATGCGCATGTGAAAACAGGCGTGGAATTATGTAAAACGATTCTCGGAAAACTAATGAATATGTATGACGTTCACCGGAAATGTAATTAACATGCATATTAAGCAACAATATAATCACGGTCAGTTTGATGCTTAAACGAGACACATTAAGAGGACATATCCTCTGTGTCTCCTGGTGCCACAATAAAGAATACCTGCTTGTCAACTTAAAACTTTCTTGGCAAGTTCTTAAAGAGTTCTACGAATCAGGAATGAATCTTCATTAGATGTGCTGTATGGAGAGCAATTTGTGTTTGATATTATTATGAACAGAGCTCAGTTATAAAACTGAAGCATAAGTATGCAAAATCAATTAGTTTCTTAACCCTCAGCACCATCCTCTCAGGGAACTGTGTGAGTTACTGTTCTCGCTCTAAATTCGAGTGCTTGTACGTACAACGAATACTGGGAGAAGTATATATTGCAATTGCTTTATCTGATAAAATGAGCTTACAGAAAATGTATATAAACAAGAAAAAGGAAGAACTGGCTGGATTAGTGTTGTCACTGTAAACAGCTGAAAATCATCTTTCACATCCTTCATGGAGAATATACCATGTTAAAAATGGATCCTCCATGATTTCTCACAAAGCAGCGGATTTATGTTTTTAAATACAGCAGATGCATGGTACATAATATTCCAGTTTGCTTCTTAAATCCTTTTATTTTTAGCAAGACATTTAAATGTTAATTTTTAAACAAGGAATTTCCACTATTTCAACTATTCAAGATGGGATTTTCATCTGTTATTTACCAGTACTTCCACATGCTCTCTGTTTATTGAAGTCATGGGGACTCCATTTACAGTCTCTGTTTATAAAGTCTCTGTCTCTAAGAAAGGAATTTTATATTAATAATCATTAGTTTTAGCACTCATATGATTAATGGATTCTGTCCAGGCATCAGGAACCTACACCACATAAGACCTTTCAGGATCAGAGCCCAGTAATTCTGCCGGTGTAATGTACTATTACTCTTTTGATAAATTATATAAATATGAAATATTAATGGATATAGATATATACCTAATGTTGAACCTAATGAGGTTCAACAAGGGCAAGTGTAGGGTACTACATCTGTGGAAGAATAACCCCAAATACCAGTACAGGTTGGGGGTTGACGTACTAATGAGCAGTTCTGCTGAGAAGGATCTGAGAGTATTGGTGGACAAGTTGACTATGAGCCAGCAGTGTGGCCTTGCAGTCAACAGTATCCTGGGATGCATCAGGAGGAGTGTGGCTAGCAGGTCAAGAGTGGTGATGCTCCCTCTTCAATCGACCCTAGAGAAGCAAAGTCTGGAGTACTGTGCCCAGTTATGGGCTCCTCAGTACAAGAAAGACAAGGTACTAGAAAGAGTCCACTGAAGGGCCACAAAGATGATAAGGGGTCTTGAGCATCTCTCTTATGAGGAGAGACTGTGGGAGCTGGGCCTGTTTAGCCTAGAGAAGAGAAGACTGAGAGGGGATCTCATTAATGCATGCAAATATCTCAAAGGGGGGTGCCAGGCGGATGGTGCCAGACTCTTTACAGTAGTGCCTGGTGACAGGATGAGGAGCAATGGCCATAAACTAAAACACAAAAGGTTTCACCTCACGTGAGGAAGAATTATGTTGAGGGTGGCAGAGCCCTGGAACAGGCTGCCCAGGAGGGTCGTGGAGTCTCCCTCTCTGGAGACATTCAAAACCTGCGTGTTCCTGTGTAACCTCCTCTGGGTGGTTCTGCCTTGGCAGGGGGGGTTGGACTAGATGATATCCAAAGGTGCCTTCCAACCCTAACAAGTCTGTGATTCTGTGATATTGGTGTAGTCAATGAGAGATTTCACACTGAACAATAGGCTGAGCATTGAATATCATGATCTCACTTAGGCACTGCGCTGATTGAAATCCTTAAATGAGATTAAATTATAAAACAAAATGGAAATCCCAGAAACCGATTAGTCATGTTCCACTTGAATACAAAGAAATTATTTCAGGTGGCTCAAAACAGTCCTAGAAAGTGGCACAGATTTATTTTTCAGCTGGTACTACAAGATTTTAATCAATCTTTTTGGGGGGGGTAAATTAATTTTTTTCAACTAATTAGCTAGAAGTTTTATTTTTATTAAAAGGAGAATAAAATTTCTCTTTCTACAAGACTATCTTAGGAGATTTTAGTTCTGAATGTTTTTAGTGAAGATGTAGTAAAAATTTTTAGATGCTTTTACCAATTGCACTAAGATAGAACACAAATGAATGAGTTTATACCATAAGTAACTAGTGAATGATTAATATTATTTTTCCTCCAGAGTTACATCATCCTAAGAACAGTGACCGAAGGCTATTTAGCTAGCTTTAAGTTTAATGAAACATAACTTTGTGCCTATTAAATATTCATGCATATCACTGGTTTGTATTTGCTTATTTAACTACTTTAGAAAGGCATCTATTAATCTGGAAAATGGGAACCTCATATTTAATTTGAAAACTTATTTACTACTGAGAATGCATGCTGTACATGGGGAAGTTTGTTGTCTAGTAGAATGGAATATGTTGATTTTCCACTACAGGACTGGGGTGAGAGTAGGATGCAAGAGAAAAGAAAGAAGGGGAGAGGAAGTGTTATAAAACAGTTTTCCTTCAATCCATCTGCTGAGAACTGGCACTGTGACTGAGAGAGACTGTAGGACTGTTTTCCCACAGCAGTAAAATAATTTTTCATCTTCTTTCCTCACCTTGTGTTTCAACACAACAAAGATTTTGGTATATATTTTGACTCCTGCTTTTGTCTTATCCAGAAAGTAAAGATAGATTTAAACACAGAGTTTTACAATGTGATTTAAATGATATTTCAGCTCACTCGGACTATCAGGATAAGCAGGTTCTACAGAAAATGTATCTTTTAAGTAAATGCTAGATGAATGCTGCCTGTATTTTTCCACTTTTAGGAATTCAGTTGTCAATTAATGCAGTTAATTGCTAGTCAATCTGTTTCATGAATACTTTAATCTTAGAACAAAACTGATTAGAACTTACTCATGTTCTATCTAACCTTCCCCATCCCAAAATTAATTTGAATTAGGTGAAACCTAGTGGGGTTTACTCTTCACTGCCCAGCATTTTGCATAAAATTTCCACAAAGGAAAAATAGTTGCCAAGTGGATGAAAAAAGTAGCTATCATCTGGTTTGACAGTGTGTTGTATCAGCTTTTCTGTGGTGAAAACAATTATAATTACTACATAGCAGAAGAAAGTGTTGTTTACCATTTGTACAAAAGTAATTTCCAGGATCTAATGACAGGAGCGCCAATCAGCCTCTAAAATACACACTATCACCTAGTTTAGAAAGGAAACTGGAAGCTAGGGAAACCGATTTGTTGGAGACTATTCAGAAGTGGCCACAAATGTATGTAGACCATGAAATAATCAGCAAAAACCTCCCAGAGAATACTGCAATGTTGTTGAAGAAAATGAAACAATTTCTTTCTTTTTTTCTTTTTTTTTTTTCTTTAAAAAAAAAAAAAAAAAAGAAAAGCTGAAAAAGTAACTGCAACTTGAAAACTGTTTTGGAATCTGGACTTAAACCAGAAGATAATATTTAGAATATGCCTTGTGGCTGAAGACCATTATTCTAATTTTAATTGATATTAGCCTGTTATTGCAGTCATTTCTTAAGCTTTCCATTAGAGTTTTAACTCCATTTTGTGTCACCATTTATTAATAGCATAGAAAGACCAAGGGAGAAAATAAAATTATCTCATTTAAGAGTAATTTCTCAGTAACCTTGGGGTAGCTATCTTTCACATATACTTTTGTACAAGCCAAAGCAAATTGTACAGAGATTTAGTTAACTACTTCAAGCAGCATATGTAAATACCCTGTAGACACAAGTATAAACTTTAATGACTATTATCGTTACTACAGATGCCCAAGTGTTCTGTGTTTGTAAGAGTTTTAGTCTCACACTGATTACACATTAGGGATTCCTCCTATGCATCTTTGTAAGCAAAGCAAGAGAGAACCTTGTAGTTTCGATCAAAAATACAAACTGAAGAACAAGCCGATTTTTAATGCCATATTGAAATTTTCCTGTAGTGCACACCAAAAAAAACCTATATGGAGTATATATGATAGTATATGTAAGCAGCAATTAACACACAAAGAGAGATGCTCCACAATTTCTGAAGCTTCACACTGCCAGCATGCTTTTCACTGCCAATTAACAGCAAGAAATGATACCTCAAAAAGTGTCAAGGGGAAACAGAGACTTTGATGAAGCGCAAGCTGTTTTTAAAAGAGTTTGACACTATTCAAAAAAGCCTTTTTCTTTTCCCATTTTCAATACTATTATATTTTAACACCTTTCTGGTGTGCAACTGTGTCCTGCCACCTTCAAAAAACTAAATAAATATACTGCATAGTATGTACTACACCTCAAAGCTAAAAATATTTCCTCAGAAAAAAAATTAGTTATTTAATTTCTCAAACACCAGGAGTGTGCCTTGAGAAGGAAACTGAACTCTTTCCTAAACGTTACCTAAAGGCAGAAAAATTAAAATACTTCTTTCTAGATCTCAGAAACAGGGCACTTCACAGTCAATAACATTTCAAAATCAGTGGTTAGCCCAGAAAAGTTTCTCAGGATGACTATTCACCATGAATAGTCTTCCAGATTCTAAAATGTTAATTCTGAGATTATTTCTTCAATTCTTTCTCCAACAAGCAGTGCTATCTACAGGTGGAAGTAGCAACTTACATAAGAATTAAAAATATAAGGAAAATCAATTTTCTACTCAATCCTTAGTCACCATAATCACTACTTACTCTAAAAGTTATCTGTGTAAAATCAGGATAATCTAAGTTAAGACAGCTAATCATGCAGATCTTATGGGCACATGACATCATAATTCTTTTTCAAAAGCACAGACCTGCTCAATCTACTCACTGCTACAAACCTTTGTAACTATAGGCTCCTTCGACTTCACTATCTAGTAAAAAAAGGGTGACCTTTTATGTGAGGATATGTTAGAGAGGTGATAAAGAAGGGAAATAAAGGCAAGTAAAAAGGCAATATGTCGTCCCACCATATAGTATGGTGGCAGCATTCACTGGTGCAATGAGTATATTTTCTGTCACATGCTGAGTGGGAATCGCAAAACTTCAGGAAAAGGGGAGCAGGCCATCAGTTGTGATCTAGCAGAATAGTTTGTTCAGCTTGCAACCCCATCTGGAGGATTATGAGGCAAGAGATGTCAGGGATAACCAATGTCTAATTGCATTCCTTTATAAAGAAATATCCAGTCTTCAGGCCACATATAAGGAATCATACCATATAAAAAAATAATAATAAGAGAATGCAAATTTAAAGAAAAGCTTTGAATACAGTGTCACAGTCAAATTACTGTGGAATTTACAATCGGTTTTTAATAATGACATATCTATGGCCCTATCATGATATTGATGGCAATATTTCCCCTTCAGCAGAAGGGGCTGAAACTTGCAACCCAAATTTCACAGCATGCTGATTCTGAAGGTATTTGTAGACTGAGTACAACGTTTTAAGGTATTTTATAGAAATGGAAAACTCTGTAATTTGCCAATGGTCATGTGTTCAGAACATCTCCATTGTTCACTGTTTATAAAGGACTTTTTACTCCTTCCCAGGAATTAATGGACTAAAACATATTGTAAAGTTTCATTGACGATATATATCCCTTTTTCAATTTTAATCACAGAAAATAAAAAAATATGCTGGGGCTAGTCAATTCATCCTCTGAGGGTTGTTTATAGAAGTAATTCCAATTAACATAATCAAGAACTTATGAAAGCAAGAAGTAAGTATGTCTGCTTTTTCCCTTGGGTTTTAAAGACACATGGAGATAACCATGTGCACCAGTGATAATAGGATAACAATTAATCATTCTATGGGTGCAAATTTAAGACTTGTGAGAGAACAGAAATTAGAAATTTTTTTCTGTTTTCCTTGTTGAATAAATCATTGTTTCATAAATGCCTTGTGTAAACTTTATTTTTTTAAAAAACGTAAGAAAGCTGTATACTTTGTTTCTTTTGTTTAAAGAAATGTTTAGATTACAAAGGAATAAGAATAGAAACCGTAAATGTAAGTTTAAGAATAGGGAAGAATATTTTTCAGAGAAAATTCTCAGAACATTTCTTTTTTTCCGAGATGTTGCAGTGAGGGAAGAAGATTAGAAATAAAACAGAAACTATTCATATTGATAAGGATGAACAGGGAGAACAGGCTACATGCCTGCTGACAAAAGAAGTACCTGCTGGCACTTCTCCCTAAGCAGAAGAAAAACCTTTAGTTTCTTGTTTTGTTTTTTCAGTGAAGCAGCCAGTGGCAGAACAAAACCAAACCAAACCCACAGGAGAATAAAACTATTTGAATTTAGATGACTAAAGTCTGACTAAGTAATCTCTGTGTCCAGTCTCATTGCCAAAATATGAAACTTGTTGCCTGTTAAGAGACTTTAAATGTATTCCCACATATATGGTAGCCATAGTAGACAATTGGGCATAACATGCAGAGTTTAGGTTTGAATGACTTCTTATTTTTCTATCCAATTCTTACTTATATTGCATCAAAAAGTTGTGTACAGACTGAACCAAGAACCAAGAAGAGATTACCATATTAAGCTATAATATGGGTATATGGGAATGGAGAGTCTGTTTCATTTCTTTACCTAACCACTCAAATTTACATAAAAAAGAAACTGGCTAACAAGACAAGTGTAAACATTATTTCTCAATACATACACTAGCCAAGGTTGAACATGTATCTCATGGCTGATTCTAAGAGAAACTAAGTCATAGTAATCTTACATAAGTAGTTTTGAAATCTCAAAACATGAAAAGATTTTCTGATTTTGCAGCCAGTGAGTGTGTGGGATGTGTTTTTTAATTTTTAAATCTTATGGAAAGTTGTTACATACATAAATCTTGATGTATTTCACGTTAAATTTTTTCCACTTGTATTGGTGAGGCTAATGCATTTTTCATTTGTACCTCATGGAGAGCGCAATTGGTAAGGGTTCCTCCCATGCACACTACCACTAAATCCAGGACTTTCAACAGCCATTTTTTTCCACAGCTAATGCTTCCCACTGTGTTTTCTCTCAGGAGTTGCTGAGAACTCCCTCTGCATCAGCTCTTTAGCATCTTCTATGACTTGTTTTCTCCCCTCATTGCACATCAAAAAGCCTAGTCATAATGGAGAAACAGAGTGTACACACATGATCCAGGAAGAAAATTCATATTTCTCTGGATCTCAAATTTGCTTCTGTATTCTTCCTCCCAGAAGTTAGTAGAAGTTCAATCTTTGACTCCTCTCATGTTTTCTTTCCTTCTGCCTGCTACTCTGGAGCATGGCAGACTGATAAAGTTTCTCCGTTGTATCTGTGATAAAATTGTGAGCTTCTCCTTCCCAGAACACTTAAATGCATCCTGTATCTTTTCAAAGTATCTTCCGAAGAAGTAGGATGCTACATTTTTCTGCATTTAACTGTGGCCTTTCAAGAGATACAGACGCCGGCACACCAGAAGGGCCAGTTAATTTATACTTTATAACTGAATGTGTTTTAAAGCCCATAGTTTTGTGTTGTCAGTTAAAGAAATAGTTAGAAACCCAACTGAAGTGTTTTTGCTTTGCAGTGAACAAAATCCTAAGGTACAGTGGCTTTTAGATAACTTCATTCTTCAGATCTGGGAAAACACCTGCAATGTTGTCAAATACAATGAATTTCTATTGCATTTCTGATGAGTCTTATGTGTCTGCTATATAGAAACATGGTCAAAGGCTAGGTGTGTGAGACTCTTCCCAGGGGTTTCATGTTGATAGTCTTGGGGTAATGGTCGGACTTGATGATCTCAATGATCTTTTCCAACCAAGTTGATTCTGTGATTCTATGATAGGATTGAAGCTAAGTGGATAACTGCCATCTCAAATATCTTCATGAGCAAGTGCAGCTGCTAATAACAAAGGTGCCATGACTTCCTGGGTGTTTAAATGTACCATCACCATGCCCACAAGCAAAACAATTGTCAGTTTACAGTGCCATGAGATGGATAGAAAAACACCTCTGAAACAAGCATGAGAGCCATATGCAGGACAAAGACATGTAGAAAAACAGGGGCAGGATGGAGTGCAGCATATATCAGGTAGAGAAGTAGTACATAAGAAGTATTTACCTCTTCAAGCAGTCTGGGAAAAAAATAATTATTTCAAACCTGGATTTGGTCTGCTGTATTCAGTTTTGGGTGAGTAGCTTGCTTTCAGAAAGTATGAAGTAAAAATAAGATTTGACAAATCCATTTTTATTTCAGAACAGTGTAAGAAAAATCTGGAATTCTTGGAGATCCTGTTTGAAAGTCCAGAATGTGCTGGGTTCACGTTCTCTTGCTGATAGAATGCAAGAAAATGCCAAAACTTTGTGCAAAGTAGATTTTTACCACTTCTCTAAAGGAAGAGCTAAAATTTTCTTTTTTTCAGAGTACCTTTGTGGTTTCTAAGCCCATTAACATCTCGTCTACCAAAGTATATGTTCTCTGATCTTTTCACTGAGCCCTATAAATAAACACCAAGGGAATAAGAGACAACAAAGAACATGTCTCTTATGATAAGCCAAAATATGGATGGAGTGAATATTACCTGATAGAAAAATGGCAGCTTTGTGACAGCTTGAACTGTGTCAGCATGAAAATTAATTACACTGATAACTTCCAGAAACAAAGAAAGTATCTGCAATACATAGCCTGTGTAATAGGAAGTGCTTTCACACTCCCCTTTAGCCTTATGATCAGATACCTCAGTAACAACTACATGGATTTTTATTAAACTTTTTGAACACTTCACCTCTGGATTGAGCACAAGTCTGAGAAATTTTCTTCCAGAAGTTAATGGCTTGGAAAGTTATAAGGAGCAGAAATTAAGCACTTAGAATGGAAAGAACGTTCTAACCATGACTATTAAGCTTGTATCTTTGTCACCTCAAGCTGTGAGTTCAGATCTCAAAAGATAACATGGCATCAGGCTAACTCAGTGCTCAGATGAGAGCCCTTTAGGGAACACCCAAGTAGAAATTCATTAGATAGCAGCATTCCCACTGAGCTGCTAATGAAGTAGTACCCATGTCAGGTGTTTGAGGCTATCCAAGACAAGACAGAATTATTGTCTTACCTGACTAGTGATACAGTTACTCTGGTATAGTATAAATGTGAAACCTAGTGTTCTGGACCAAGGCCAATTTACATAGTTTCTTTCTATCATCCTTCAACCTCATTTGGGTATGCAGTTCCCTATTTCTTACTCCAGAAGTGTCACAGTTTAGCAACAATAATTGTATGCTATCAGGAGCTAGACATTCAGTGGTCTTCACTATCATTTTGTAACTGTGCAGTGGGAGACTACTAACCACAGATGTACTGCTCAGACCTTGACTGTGTCCCTGGACAAGCCACACCAAATAGAGTTTTTAGCCTGGTTTGGATGAAGCTAGGCTTTTAAACAACGCATTTTATCCTAATTGACTGATCTCTTTGACTGAAATAGAAAGGTGGAAGATATTGAGACCTATTTGCATGGATTTCATTTTGCAAATGAGAACCTGTCATTCTAACAAATAAAAAGAACAAAGGATGTTTGTAGAGCCTGATACTCCTAATGAACAATTGCATCTGAAGTTAGTAAGAACTGCTAGGGATTTCTCTCTCTGAAAATTCAAGCTTTGAACATTTAATCCTGTTGTTCTATTATTCTGAGGCAGGCATTAGTAAATTCAGTGTAAGTTCAGGTGGGAGCCTTTGTGCTCTTCCCACATGCCTTTTCATTTTTTTTGGTACTGGGCTTTTTCTCAATTTTTTTGTGCCTATTTCATGTGTCCCCTGGGTGATACTAGTTCAGAATAACACAGAAAGAAATTTAATGGCCCTTGTCAAGTAGTTTGTTCTGCAGATACAGGTACACTCTTAACACGAACTAATGCTCATCCTCCCACTAGAACTATTGGCTAGTATGCCCCTTAAAAAATAGCTGCACACATTCTTTTACTCTCATTTTCTGAGGAAATGAAGCTTACGCATTTGCATGATTTATTCATTCGTCTGTCTATTACCCTATCCCTGCTACCTACTCTTTGTTTAATTTATTGAGCAGATTCAACCAAACTTGGCAAGGGGAAAGCCATTTCAAATATAAATAGAATTCTGAGATTATAAACATTAGTCAGTGAGCAGAGCCACAGTTACTGCAGTGGGAGATGGAGTCATTGTTTTTGTCTTCAGCTAGAGAGAACAGTGAATGCAATTTATGCACCCCAAAAGGATGTGCAATACTCCACCTTCATCTTCTATGGGTCTAGCAGCTGGAGAGAGATTAGGTTCACCAGATCTGTAGCAATATATATTTTGAGGGAAAGCTACATGCACTTAATTTGAACCTACCTTTTTTCCCAGCATTTTCTCTTTTATTCCAAGTTCAATTCTGGGTCATCAGGCAAATAATGAGTGCTTTTTTTTTTGCTATTAAGAATACAGAAAAGTGGTTTGTTTATTGGGTTGGTTTTTTTCTCCTGTTGTTTAGGATTCAGAAAAGTGCTATTTCTGTATGCCATTTCTTAATGAAAATCTGTGGAATTAAGATTTATTGTTTCACATTTTTATTAATATTTCAGATATCATCTATATACTATCATATAGATCACATCCATATAATACATAATACATAAAGCAGACACAGCTCAGCTTATAGCGTGTGCAAGGAACAGCATGTTCCCAAAGGTCAGGTTTAGGTGTAGCTACCCTGTTTAAAAGAAAAAATGAGAATTGCAGACTTGAACTGGTGTCATGGTCATAGAACGCTCCTTGATATATTGTTTTTATAAACAGAGAAAGAGCCTTAGGAACTAGAAGATATTTCCTAAAGTATTTAACAGATAATGAAATTGCATTCAGACACTTTTTTTTTTTTTTTCCCAAGTGTCAGACTTTCCTGTCATTACTGGACAGTAATAACAGGAAAGTCAGATAAGCAGGTTTATTTTACATATTTACCAACTGGAAATATATCAATTGATTTAAAGATTTGTCATATCACTGTAATGATACAGGCACTGGTCAATAATGAGTCATTATCTTGCAACTATACTGAAAAATCTGTTCTTTTCCATGGCATATGAAGTCATTCCCATAACATTACAGTAAACATAAAAAATGAACAGTGTTAAGGATATTTAGATTGTATTGGTTTTGGAATATCTTGATTCAGCAATAAATTGTATTATTCTAGTAATTTTAACAGTGCTCACTGAAACAGGTATTTACTGTAAAAAACTTAATTTTATTCATAATTAACATTAATTTAATGTGTATATGTGTAACTTCTTTTTCCTCTATGCCAAATATAAAAAATAAAGTACAGTTCCAGAATAGAACTTGTTAATACTGAACATATGGAAGAAAAAATTACTCTTTTTCTCAACAATGTTAAAACCCCACATTATTAATTGAGTAGAAGGAAAAACATTGCAGTGAAGTAACTTTGGCAATATTCATACTCATCAGCTTCCTACTTTGTTGTTTTGAAATATTTATACATGCATGCAACAGGGACGAAATCATCAGGGTTGAAATTTAATGTAGTTTTGTTGAAAATAAATCAGTATTTTTCCTGGGGCTGAACCAATTTGTGTACCTATGCAAGAAAAGTATTTAAATTTTACTGAGAAGTTTGCGTTCCACACTATAAACCAAACCACCTTTCCATGTGGAAACAGGGACAGAGGATCTTTCCCTTTAGATTACATAATGATCAACCGAAATGATCTTATGGTCCCCTTAAAGGTATAGATCTATGTCTCAAAGAGTCCAGAACAAATACCTCTAAGTAAGAGGCTAGATCTGAACTAGTATCTATTCAAAGCATAAGTTTGGAGACATATGTAATAGGACTCTTAGCCTCCAAAGTCCACAAAATAGGGACTAAACTGTAGGGAATCAGCTCTAAAGAGCCTTATGTTTACTCCTGCCTTCTGTCAGAGTGATTCTTACTCTGCTCTCCTGTGGCTCTGCATTTTCCTTGCCATTTTCACCATGTTTTTACTCCTAAACAGACCCTTCACTTTCCCTAGAAGAACTGCACAGTGCTACATACCATCTTGCACGAGGGAGACCTTTGCCTGTGTACATGGAAACTTCACAGGGAAACATACAATAAAAATTTAATGCCCCATGGAAGTTACATGTCCACTAAATACTAAGATTCGTAACTAATAGTAAGCCTTACTCTTATATAAAGGATGGAGAATATGTGGAATGAGTTTTGGTATACCTCATTACATGTGCTGCTGTCATGGTTTGAGCCCAGCCGGTAACTCAGAACCACACAGCCGCTCGCTCACTTCCCCCCCTTCTTCCTCCTCCTGCTCCTGGAGGGATGGGGAGGAGAATCGGAAGAATGTAACTCCCACGGGTTGAGATAAGAGCAGTCCCGTAACTAAGGTATAATACAAAACCACTACTGCTACCACCAATGATAATAACGATTAGTGAAATAACAAGGGGAGAGGATACAATTGCTCACCACCCGCTGACCGATACCCAGCCCGACCCGAGCAGTGATCTGGGCCTTCCGGGTAACTCCCCCTGGTTTATATACTGGGCATGACGTGCTGTGGTATGGAATACCCCTTTGGCTAGTTTGGGTCAGGTGTCCTGTCTCTGCTTCCTCCCGGCTTCCCCTCCTCCCTGGCAAAGCATGAGACTGAGAAAGTCCTTGGTTGGAATAAACATTACTTAGCAACAACTAAAAACATCAGTGTTATCAGTGTTGTTCCCAGGCTGAAAGTTAAAAAACACAGCACTGCACCAGCTACGAAGAAGGAGAAAAATGACTGCTATAGCTGAACCCAGGACAGCCACTTAAGCAAGGATGGAATATAGGGAATCTAAACAGCCAAAATCAGGATCAGTACTGCCACCTGATTCACAGTCACACTCTTCTTATCAGGGAAGCTCCTGTGGCAATAATGAGCCCATTTTTCACAGCAGGCTGAAACATACATCTCAATAACCGAAGCCATAATCAATCAATACATGTATAAAACACAAAAGCAACAAACAAACAAAAACAAAACTATGAGAGAAATTCATGAAGATAATAATCAGAAATTATTTGGCAAACTCAGTCTCAGCACTGTGATGCACAGCCGGTATGTAAGAGCCATTTGACTTATTTTTATGCGTTCTGGGAAAAAAAGTAGTGTAGAATTCAAACTGCAGCGTTGTTGTTACCAGGATTTTAACTCACCAAGTGGTCTCAGCATTTCAATTCCATCTTCTAAAACCTAAAGTGGAATTTGATCAAATGCCAAATTGATTTTAAAACTGCTTTTATGACTGATGAAAGCATTGCTCAGTTTGGGACCCCCTGTATATATTTGTCTTCAGTTCTGTCTCTGTAAATTCTGTGCTGCTGTTTCAGAATAGTGGGCCACTCAAAATTAAAGGAGCACACACTTGTCTTTGCTGTGTATACTGACAAAAGCACTGATTCCTGGCTTTACACTGAAATGCTCCCTAAACCACAACATAAATCTAAACCTATTTTACCTTTTGATGTTAGCTATTTCGTAACTGTAGCAGGATTTTCTTAGGCTCATATTCAACTCCTCTGATGCTAAATGATGGATACTGTGGAACAACATTTCATTACATGTGTTCAAAAAAATAAGGGGAAAGGCAAGTAAAGGAAAGAGGCAAGGGAAAGACAAGGAAAGGAAAGAGGCAAGGGAAAGGCAGGGAAAGGCAAGGAAAGGCAAGAAAAGGCAAGGAAAAGCAATGAAAGGCACGGAAGGGAAAGGAAAGGCAAGGAAGGGAAAGGAGAGGCAAGGAAAGGCAAGGAAGGGAAAGGAGAGGCAAAGAAAGGCAAGGAAAGGCAAGGGAAAGGCAAGGGAAAGGCAAGGGAAAAGCAAGGGAAAGGCAAGGCAGGGAAGGGAAGGGAAGGGAAGGGAAGGGAAGGGAAGGGAAGGGAAGGGAAGGGAAGGGAAGGGAAGGGAAGGGAAGGGAAGGAAATGTAATTCCAGGATTATCCCAAATAATATTAGGAAACTTTCAGACAAAAAACAAGATGTTGGTTTCCAACAGGACTGGTATGGACTTCTAGGGTAATGGTGTATTACTTCCATGCTGTGCAGATTTCTTTTTCATATTGCTAGAGAGGTTCATAAATTAGAATTTACCCTTGAAATCTCATCATTTCCTCAACATCTTCCTGAAAGCAGGCATACCAGGTGGAGAAAAGAAAGCAACCTGTAGACATCATAGTGTTAATTTATAAAGTGCAGTCTATACATCAATAAAATTAACTGTGCTGTTCCAAGAAAATTAAACAAAATCCTTAGTCTGTATCCCAAGCTACTTTTTTGTTGCTGATACTCGAGTCAACTGAGTGCAATTCAAGGTATACTCAGGAGAATCAATAAGGCAATTAGAAAGCTTTTGGAAACAGCTACATTGGTACCAAAAGACACAACAATTACTGGCAGTAAAATTTGATTTGCAGAATGCTAAAAATTTTGCAGAAATTTTTCAACATCAGAAACATATTGTGTTAGGTAAAAAAAGGCATAGGGATTTGCATACATCCTGCAGAAAAGTGAATGATGGGATGTGACACAGATCAAAACTAACACATTTGCACAAGAAATTTTGATCATTGAACTCTAACAAGCAGTTTGGCATGGATTCAGACATGAAGATTAAAATTAGCTAAATGCTGTTGTGATCATCCAAAATGAATAGCAAGAAGATTGTCTGTGACTGTGTTCTGGGTTCAGCTGTAACAGTTATTTTTCTTCTTCCTAGTACCTGGTACAGTGCTGTGTTTCAGCTTTAGTCTGAGAACAATGCTGATAACACACCAATCATAGAATCATGGAATCATAGAATCAACTAGGTTGCAAAAGACCTTTAAGATCATCAAGTCCAACCATTACCCCAGAACTGCCAAGACCACCACTAAACCATACTACCAAAGGCCTCATCCACCCAGTTTTTGAACACTTCCAAGGATGGTGATTCCACCACTTCCCCAGGCAGCCTGTTCCAAAGCCTGATTATCCTCTCTGTGAAGAAATTTTTCCTAATATCCAATCTAAACCTCCCCTGGCGCAGCTTAAGGCTGTTACCTCTTGACCCGTCACTTGTTACTTGGGAGAAGAGACCGATCCCCACCTCATACAACCTCCTTTCAGGTAGTTGTAGAGAGCTATAAGGTCCCCCCTGATCCTTCTCTTCTTCAGACTAAACAACCCCCATTCCCTCAGCCTTTCCTCATGTCCTGGGTTCAGCTATAGCAGTCATTTTTCTCCTTCTTAGTAGCTGGTACAGTGCTGTGTTTTTTAACTTTCAGCCTGGGAACAACGCTGATAACACTGATGTTTTTAGTTGTTGCTAAGTAATGTTTATTCCAACCAAGGACTTTCTCAGTCTCATGCTTGGCCAGGGAGGAGGGGAAGCCGGGAGGAAGCAGAGACAGGACACCTGACCCAAACTAGCCAAAGGGGTATTCCATACCACAGCACGTCATGCCCAGTATATAAACCAGGGGGAGTTACCCGGAAGGCCTGATCACTGCTCGGGTCGGGCTGGGTATCGGTCGGCGGGTGGTGAGCAATTGTATCCTCTCCCCTTGTTATTTCACTAATCGTTATTATCATTGGTGGTAGCAGTAGTGGTTTTGTATTATACCTTAGTTGCGGGACTGCTCTTATCTCAACCCGTGGGAGTTACATTCTTCCCATTCTCCTCCCCATCCCTCCGGGAGCGGGGGGAGGAAGAAGTGGGGGGGGAGTGAGCGAGCGGCTGTGTGGTTCTGAGTTACCGGCTGGGCTCAAACCACGACAGTTCTTTTTGGCGCCCAACGTGGGGCTCGAAAGGTTGAGATAACGACAGATCTGACCAGAGTGTGTTTAATCATATTTGTGATAAGCATTCATTGTTACTACTCGTCACAATGGTGATTATTTGGCTCTTAGACGTGTTGCGCTTGATCTCAGAGTTTCAGCATGTTGTACCTTACTTACAGCCACTATTTGCTGGTTTAGTGTTTATCGGCTGGCGGGCCTGGGCTAAGGTTCTTGTTTCACTGTACTTCATGGTAATGACTTGTAATACAATAGACTCATTGATCATGAAACTGGTCTAGTTTGTGCTTCCAGCATGGCCATCACCTCTATACATTGGGAGGTATATAATGAAATATTTTAGCAATTGCATATCTTTTTTTTTTCTCCTCGGGGGGTAAACTTACGAAGGAAGCATTCTCTTTCACCCCCCGTTCCCCCACCAGCCTATTTGCAACAGCAGTTGAGAGTTCTGAAGGTTTTAGATGGCCTTTGAGTACCCTTGAAACCTGCCTGCTGATTGTGCTGGGGATCAGCATGTTGGCACACATACGGAGTGTGTTTTACCCACGGCCATCCTGTCGTAGGAACATCCTATTTCGTTTAATCTCAAAAATTCAGCAGTATCAGGTTCGAATCTGGTCTAGGGTTAGACGACGATATAGGAGGACCACCAGGAGATTTTCCCTGAGGCTGGACAGTCATGAGTGGCAGGGGGTGTGGGATAGTATGGGCAAGTACCTAGGCCAGTGGGCCCCTCCAGTGCTTTGGAACTTCACCACTGAACAAGTGCAACATCCGGAAAAACTAGTAAAACACTTAAACGAGGTGTGCTGTCGTCCTGGTTATACCAGAGAGGGACAAATTTTGGCAACGTGCTGGGGCTTGGCCTATGCCTACAGAGCCCTGCTCAACACTATCCAGCACCTTCAAAGGGAAAAAAATGTCTCTGGATCTGATGGCAAAGCAACAGACAACGCAGCTATGCCAACTACAAGCACAGCAGCTACTCAGACCCTGACCACAACAGTCAACACAGCTACTCCAAGTACAGCAGCTACATCAACCCCAGTGACAAGCACAACAGCTACTCAAACCCTGACCACAACAGACAACGCAACTACTCCAACTTCAAATATAGCAGTTACACCAACCGCAGTGACAAGCACAACAGCTGCTCAAACCCCGACAGCAACAGACAATGTGGCTACTCCAAGCACCGCAGCCACACCAACCCCAGTGACATGCACAGTAGCTATTCAAACCCCGACAGCAACAGACAATGCAGCTGTTGGTGTTACTCAACTCCCAAGCACAACAGCTGCACCAACCCCAGCAATAGACATTGCAACCACTCCAATCCTAGTGGCAGTCACTGCAGCCACTCCAACCACAGTGACAAACACTGCAGCTAAACCAAATGTCCAGTTTGTGACAATGTCTGTTGCCCCTGTAAGCAAAAGCAGACGAGAGGCACAAAGAGCAACCCGCGAAGCGAAGAAAGATGAAGACCCAATGCCATTACTACATGCAACAGCATCTGAACAAGAGTTACTACTACGTGGGTCAGAGGAAGAGGAAGAAGAAGAAGAAGAGGTCACTTCTCGACCCCGGACCTCAACCAAACTGCGGAATATGCGAAAAGATTTCACCCGTCTTCCAGGGGAGCACATTGTCACCTGGTTGCTCCGATGCTGGGACAATGGGGCCGACGGTCACGAACTAGAAGGTAGGGAAGCCAAGCAGCTGGGATCACTTGCTAAGGAAGGAGGAATTGACAAAGCGATTGCAAGAGAGAAGCGAGCCCTCAGTCTTTGGAGGCGGCTCCTGGCAGCTGTGAAGGAAAGGTTTCCCTACAAAGACGATATTACGAATCGCTCAGCCAACTGGACCACGATAGAGAAAGGCATCCAGTCCCTGAGGGAATCAGCCATTATAGGGATGATCTATCGTAGGCCGGATGCCAGGAACACATCCGTAGACCCAGATGAAGTCGAATGTACACGACCCATGTGGCGGAAACTTACACGGAGTGCGCCATCATCATATGTCCACACATTGGCATCAATGACCTGGAATGACGGAGTATCACCAACAGTGGATTGCCTGATTCGTCAACTCCGAGAGTTCGAAGACAATCTCACCCCTTCCATCATTTCAGCTGTGGAAAAACTGTCCCAGGAGTTCAAACAATTGAGAGACGATTTATCCGATCTATCCAGCTCCCCACGCGTACCAATCCATGTCTCAGCTATTAACAGAAGGCGCCCTACTGCTTGAGAGAGAAAATATAGGAGGTACACGCCACGGGCCACCCTATGGTTTTACCTGCGGGATCACGGAGAAGACATGAGAAAGTGGGATGGAAAACCTACTTCAGCTCTGGAGCAACGGGTGCGTGAACTGAAGAAGAGAACAATGGTCAAGGATGATCCTCCCAGGAAAGCTGCTGCTCCAGTCTCTGGCGAGCAGTTTCCCAGATGGAGTGGAAGAGCTGATTTTACTCCAGCTCCTGTGATAAGGAATACTAATCCCTTTCTACAAGACAGAAGTGGAGAATTTTGTGATCACTATTAGAGGGGCCCTGCCTCCAGCCAGGTGGAGGAGAGGGATAATCGGGTTTACTGGACTGTGTGGATCAGATGGCCTGGCACATCAGTCCCACAGAAGTATAAGGCTCTAGTAGATACCGGTGCACAGTGTACTCTGATGCCATCAAGGTATCAAGGGGTGAAACCCATTTCTATTTCTGGAGTGACAGGAGGATCCCAAGCGTTAACTATGCTGGAAGCTGAAATCAGCCTGACTGGGAGGAAGTGGCAAAAGCACCCCATTGTAACTGGTCCAGGGGCTCCATGCATCCTTGGCATAGACTATCTCAGGAGAGGGTACCTCAAAGACCCAAAAGGGTATAGATGGGCTTTTGGTATCGCTGCCTTGGAGACAGAGGAAATTAAGCAGCTGTCCACCTTACCCAGTCTCTCGGAGGATCCTTCTGTTGTGGGGTTGCTGAAGGTCGAAGAACAACAAGTGCCAATTGCGACCACAACAGTGCACCGGCGGCAATATCGCACCAACCGAGACTCCTTGATTCCCATCCATAAGCTGATCCGCAGACTGGAGAGCCAAGGAGTGATCAGCAGGACCCGCTCACCCTTTAATAGCCCCATATGGCCAGTGCAGAAGTCTAATGGAGAGTGGAGATTAACAGTAGACTATCGTGGCCTGAACGAAGTCACACCACCATTGAATGCTGCCATACCGGACATGTTAGAACTTCAGTATGAACTGGAGTCAAAGGCAGCCAAGTGGTATGCCACAATTGACATTGCCAATGCATTTTTCTCAATCCCTTTGGCAGCAGAATGCAGGCCACAGTTTGCTTTCACTTGGAGGGGCGTCCAGTACACTTGGAACCGACTGCCCCAGGGGTGGAAACACAGCCCTACCATCTGCCATGGATTGATCCAGACTGCATTGGAACAGGGGCAAGCTCCAGACCACCTGCAATACATTGATGACATCATCGTGTGGGGTGATACAGCGGAAGAAGTTTTTGAGAAAGGGAGGAAGATAATCCAAATCCTGCTGAAGGCCGGTTTTGCCATAAAACGGAATAAGGTCAAGGGGCCTGCACAGGAGATTCAATTTTTGGGAATAAAATGGCAAGATGGACGCCGCCAGATCCCCACAGACGTGATCAACAAGATAACAGCAATGTCTCCACCAACTAACAAGAAAGAAACACAAGTTTTCTTAGGTGTTGTGGGGTTCTGGAGAATGCACATCCCAAATTACAGTCTGATTGTAAGCCCTCTCTACCACGTGACCCGGAAGAAGAATGATTTCAAATGGGGCCCTGAGCAACAACAAGCCTTTGAACAAATTAAACGAGAAATAGTTCATGCAGTAGCCCTTGGACCAGTCCGGGCCGGGCTAGATGTGAAAAATGTGCTCTATACCGCAGCTGGGGAGAATGGTCCTACCTGGAGCCTCTGGCAGAAAGCTCCAGGGGAGACTCGAGGTCGACCCCTTGGCTTTTGGAGTCGGGGATATAAAGGATCCGAGGCCAGCTACACTCCCACTGAAAAAGAGATACTGGCAGCCTATGAAGGGGTTCGAGCTGCCTCAGAAGTGATTGGAACTGAAGCGCAGCTCCTCCTGGCACCCCGGTTGCCTGTGCTGGGCTGGATGTTCAAAGGCAGGGTCTCCTCTACACATCATGCAACTGATGCTACATGGAGTAAGTGGGCCGCACTAATTACACAACGAGCTCGAATAGGAAATCCCAGTCGTCCAGGAATTCTAGAAGTCATCATGGACTGGCCAGAGGGCAAAGATTTTGGGATGTCACCAGAAGAGGAGGTGACGCGTGCTGAAGAGGCCCCACCATATAATGAACTGTCAGAGAGTGAAAAGCAATATGCCTTGTTTACTGATGGGTCCTGCCGTATTGTGGGAAAGCATCGGAGATGGAAGGCAGCTGTGTGGAGTCCCCTGCGACAAGTTGCAGAAACTGCTGAGGGAGAGGGTGAATCGAGTCAGTTTGCAGAGGTGAAAGCCATCCAGCTGGCCTTGGACATTGCTGAACGAGAAAAATGGCCAGTACTTTATCTCTATACTGACTCATGGATGGTGGCAAATGCCCTGTGGGGGTGGTTGCAGCAATGGAAGCAGAGCAACTGGCAACGCAGAAGTAAACCCATCTGGGCTGCTGCATTGTGGCAAGATATCGCTGCTCGGGTGCAGAACCTGGTGGTGAAGGTACGCCACGTAGATGCTCATGTACCCAAGAGTCGGGCCACTGAGGAACACCAGAATAACCAGCAAGTGGATAAAGCTGCTAAGATTAAAGTGGCTCGGATGGACTTGGATTGGCAACATAAGGGTGAATTATTTTTAGCCCGGTGGGCCCATGACACCTCAGGCCATCAAGGCAGAGATGCAACATATAGATGGGCTCGTGATCGAGGGGTGGACTTAACGATGGACACTATTGCCCAGGTTATTCACGAATGTGAAACATGTGCTGCAATTAAGCAAGCCAAGCGGTTAAAGCCTCTCTGGTATGGAGGACGATGGCTGAAGTACAAATATGGGGAGGCCTGGCAGATTGACTATATCACACTCCCACCAACCCACCAAGGCAAGCGCTATGTGCTTACCATGGTGGAAGCAACCACTGGCTGGCTGGAAACATACGCTGTGTCCCATGCCACTGCCCGGAACACTATCCTGGGCCTTGAGAAGCAAGTCTTGTGGTGACAGGGCACCCCAGAGAGAATTGAGTCAGACAATGGGACTCATTTCCGGAACAACCTCATAGACACTTGTGCCAAAGAACATGGCATTGAGTGGGTATATCACATCCCCTACCATGCACCAGCCTCTGGGAAAATCAAACGGTACAATGGGCTGTTAAAAACTACACTGTTTTGAGAGCAATGGGTGGTGGGACTTTCAAACACTGGGATACACATTTACCAAAAGCCACCTGGTTGGTCAACAGTAGGGGATCTGCCAACAGGGCTGGCCCAGCCCAATCAGAACTTTTACGTACTGTCGAGGGGGATAAAGTTCCTGTGGTGCACATAAAGAATTTGTTGGGGCAGACAGTCTGGGTTATTCCTGCTTCAGGTAAAGGCAAACCCACTCGTGGGGTTGCTTTTGCTCAGGGACCTGGATATACTTGGTGGGTAATGCGGGAAGATGGGGAAGTCCGATGTGTACCTCAAGGGGATTTGATTTTGGGGGAAAACAGCCAATGAACTCAATTGTACGCTGTTGCCTGCTCTATAACACTTTTATAGCCCACCAGCTAGATATCTTCAGGTCGCCAGCAATTGACCCTGACTTCCCTCCGATCATCACCTCAACAAAGAATGAATTTTGAGGAAACCAGATGAGCTCAGCAGTGACCAGACGAGTTTGGCGGTATCATCAGCAGGCAACAACCCAACACTACGTCCCGTCCCTCCTGCCCTGAAAGACTATTACAAGAGATGGAGCCTGACATCATGGACTGGATGAGTTCAGCAATTTTACAGGGATTGGTCCATGGACTAGGGAATGATATCTTTCTCTGTGTGTGGGTGTATATGTGTATATATATGTGTATATATGGGACAGGGGTGATGGTGTGCTGAGAGATGTGGGATCTGAGCATGACATGAATGGTATGGAATAAGGGGTGGATACTGTCCTGGGTTCAGCTATAGCAGTCATTTTTCTCCTTCTTCGTAGCTGGTGCAGTGCTGTGTTTTTTAACTTTCAGCCTGGGAACAACGCTGATAACACTGATGTTTTTAGTTGCTGCTAAGTAATGTTTATTCCAACCAAGGACTTTCTCAGTCTCATGCTTTGCCAGGGAGGAGGGGAAGCCGGGCGGAAGCAGAGACAGGACACCTGACCCAAACTAGCCAAAGGGGTATTCCATACCACAGCATGTCATGCCCAGTATATAAACCGGGGGGAGTTACCCGGAAGGCCCAGATCACTGCTCGGGTCGGGCTGGGTATCGGTCGGCGGGTGGTGAGCAATTGTATCCTCTCCCCTTGTTATTTCACTAATCATTATTATCATTGGTGGTAGCAGTAGTGGTTTGTATTATACCTTAGTTGCGGGACTGCTCTTATCTCAACCCGTGGGAGTTGCATTCTTCCGATTCTCCTCCCCATCCCTCCGGGAGCGGGTGGGAGGAAGGGGGGGAGTGAGCGAGCGGCTGTGTGGTTCTGAGTTACCGGCTGGGCTCAAACCACGACACCTCATAAGAATCCAGACCCTTCACCAGCTTTGTTGCCCTTCTCTGGACCCACTCCAGCACCTCAATGTCTCACTTGTAGTGAGGGGCCCAGAACTGAACACAGTATTTGCGGTGCAGCCTCACCAGTGCTGAGTACAGGAGGATGATCACTGCTCTGGCCCTGTTGGCTACGCTATTTCTGATACAGACCAGGATGCCGTTGGCCTTCTTGGCTGCCTGGGCACAAGCTGGCTCACGTTCAGTGGCCATCAATCAGCACCCCCAGGTCCTTTTTAACTGAGCAGCTTTCCAGCCATTCTTCCCCAAGCCTGTAGCATTGCATAAGGTTGTTGAGACCCAAATGCAAGACCCGGCACTTTGGATTAGCTTTGAAGAACATGAATCTTTGTGATCTCTTACAGCTGATCATGTATCAGTGTTACTAATGACACTCAGAATGAATATCTCCAATATTCAGATTCTGGTTTGCTGTTTTGGTATAAGCTTAATGACCACTAATGCGTAGCTTAAGAAGTCTTTTTGGTATTGCTCATCCACAATTCCCTGGCTAAATAGCATTACCTAAATATGATGTGTTTTCGGTCTTTCTGGAAAGCATTTGGAGCAGAGAAAGGAGTCATACTTGTAAAAACATTTAGGATTCCTTGAATATGAGTCCATTGTATTTTTAATCTGAATTTCATACCTGAATGAGGTCATGGTGGCAAAAGTAGGTATAATAACAATTCAAAATTCTATTTTCAATGTCAGCTCTATTTTCAGTGGGTGCAGGAAATGGAGAGAATGGGAGAATGAAAAGCTGTGCAACTGCATTCTTTTACTTTTGTCATATGATGCAGTACTAGTATGGGAAGAAAGATAGCTATTGCTTCCTTAATACAACTCACCCTACTGTTTACTTTCACTTCCAGTAAATCAGTCTTACTAAGTTACATAAAACATAATAAGTGCTAGGCTTTTTACACAAGTGGAAAGGACAGTGATTGTCTCAGAGTTTTTACTTCCTACTGCTTTTATTTCCACTGAAGTTAAAACAAAATTGATACAAAAATAGAAGCTGGGATAATAGAAGAAAGAAAGGGAAACATGAATACCAAACAGAAAAAATTTTGGAAGTCAGGAATATATGTGGGGAAAGAAAAAGAAAGTGTAAGAGAAAGTAGTAATCAGTATGTAAATAATAATTATGATACTGTCACTAATGACAACAAATGAGACAAACCTGCCTGAATCTCAGAATTTGCTCTAATAACAGAGGAGGCTGGAGAGCTACTGTGGAAGCAGTGTCCTCTATTGTAGCTTCTGTTTTTTGTAAGAGCTGTTCTGAGGCTTCCCCTACTTGGCATTTTCTTCCATATCATGTGGATAAGCTACATCCCCCATAGCATCTGGGTGCTCTGCAGTCTTATATGTATCTGATTTCACAAGGCTATCTCACTATCTTGCAGGTAGGAAACAAAGTGCAACAAAGCCACTGAAAGTTGGAAAAATTGTACTCTTAAGAGTGGCTATCCTCATCATTTAGGCTCAGGGAAACCAGCAGGGAAATATATTTCCAGATGGTTGCCCAAGTACCGTCTACACAGAGTGAAGAGGGTAAGGTGGGAAAAGAAACAGCAGGCACAGAGAAGATGTTGGCAGCAGGGTGTACAGTAAAGCTCAGCTCTTTAGATTAGCTGTACACCAACTGCCCACATGGGTCTCTTGTGCTGAGTTGCAGAATCCTGGATTTTGGCATTGTTATTGAAGATAGATCAAAGGCACACCTTTGTTTTCAAGTCGGAAAGGAAAGTATGTGAAGTGCTTAGCTCTCTTAAAGCAATATTCAAAAAGGTATCTGAATTTCTATCAATCAATGAAAGTTTCTGAAGACAATTTGAACAGGCAGCTTTTAGGAGTGAGGTATAGTCCCTCTTGTTGGGGGCAGAACACGAAAATAATGTTCGTGTGAGGTACATTTCACTCCATTTTTAAGATTTAGCCTGGAATAGATAAATAAATTTATATCAGTTATAAAGCTCAGGAAAGCTAGAAAAAAACCCCACGTCTACAGTTCTTCACCTCATTCTTTATAATATGCTATTGTGCTAGGAAGAGATACCACACAATAAGCCACAAAGCAATAACAGTTTCATTTCCCTCTTCCAAATTCTCCCCTTTTTTTTTGGCAACAGAAGTTATTTCTGAACAACAAAACCCATTCTGTGATCTCAATAACATATGTTTTTATGTCAGCATGATATTATGAAAATGACTTACTGTTTCAGTAGGAGCTGCAAGCATGCCGCACCTCTGAAAATCCATCTGTTTTTTAACCTTAAAAGGAGAAACAAAGTGCCCACTGCTGAGCTACTGCAAATCAAATATATACCAGCTAATTAATTAGAAGTCTGCCTGCTTTAAAGTACAAAATTAGGGCTTCTATGTGCTATAAAAACACAATCAAATTAACTTAATTTTCACTATACAGTATCAGTATCATGGGTTAAAAACTCTCTCATGGATGAGGTTTGCATTCTGAATGGATAACCCCCTTTTTCATACACTAGTCACAGAGAGGAGCATGACAGGAGGAAAATTATAAATATTTTTATCTAAGAGAGATGGCCTGTTATTTTCAGTGGAAAGGAGGTATTCATTACACAGTCACCTTGGAATATGATTCAGTGTATAAAGGTTATGACCTGATTATTTTGTCAGTGGAAACATATGCTCCCAGGGAATATTCAGAGCACCCCTGTCAGAAGCCTGAAGTTGCCCTATGAGTACTTGTCCACTTCCTCCCACACTCATTAACCTCATCCAGTTTCCAAGGAGAAAGCAACTAAAAAGCTAAAACAGCTGTCTGCAACGGGAGCATTTCAGTCATCCTTGCTTGATGATGTTGCTTGAATTCAGAATATTCATCAAAAGATCTCCTGAAATACCTGGAATATCCATCAATATGTCTCCTAGAATACCTATAAAATTGTTGGGAACTGCGTCTTTAAAGGTTGCTGTATCATCATGAAATGCCAAAACTGCTGCACTACACAGTGCCAATCAAATAGAAATCCTTTGTTAGTGTTAAAAAAAGGGATTCTCTGTCCTTGTCTGGCTATGGAGTTATTTCTGATAATTCAAGAATGATCTGAACTAAAAGCTTAAAAATAATCAGCAGAGCTACAGATCCATTTTAATCTAGGATTCCATAACCCATTCACACAAAAGGGTTACAATATCTTAATTCCCCTTTGAATCAGAATCATTGAATACCAGGTTGGAAGGTACCTCAAGGATCATCGGGTCCAACCTTTCTTGGCAAAAGCATGGTCTAGACAAGATGTCCCACCACCCTGTCCAGCCAAATCTGAAAAGTGTCCAGTGTCGGGGAATCTACCACTTCTTTTCTCTAGGCTGAACAAACCCAATTCTTTCAGCCTTTCCTCATATGCCAGGCTGCCCAGTCCTTTGATCATCTTTGTGGCCCTTCTCTGGACCCTTTCAAGCCTGCCCACATCTTTTTTGTATAGTGGGGACTAAAACTGAAGACAGTATTGCAGGTGTGGCCTTACAAGCACTGAGTAGAGTGGGATGATTACTTTACCTCTGCTGGTGATGCCCTTGCTGATGTGACCCAGCATCCTCTTGGCTTTCTTTGCTGCAGCTGCACACTGTTCGCTCATATTGAGCTTGTTGTTCATCAAGGCCCTCAGGTCCCTTTCGACAAAGCTGCTCCCCAGCCAGAGAGATCCCACCCTGTGCTGTACTCTTAGACTACATTTCCCTGGAGGAAGGCCTTACACTTGTCCTCATTGAACTTCATAAGGTTTTTGTTAGTCCACTCTTCCAGCCTATTCAGGTCAATATTAGAACAGCATATATGCAATATTGTCCTAACAAACTCAGAAAATAATTACCTCGTTACTCATGCACATAGTACCTCAGCAAATACCCAGGCCTCAGAAATCCAAAACAATGGTTCAGTCCCTTTGAATCACAAAACAAGTCAAATTGTAACAGTCCATCTTGTTTTTCTATTAAAATAGCATTGATTTTGCCTCCAAAGACAAAATTAATGAGGAAAAAAGTAATCTATCACTCCTTAGGAATGGAAATGTTCCAGTCTGAGAATCTGATCCTCATTTTCAACACTCTAACAGACAAACAATAATATTTTCCTTGAATATTGGGTTTATGAGGCAACATTTTCGTAGGGGGCTACAAGGGTGGTTTCTGTAAGAAGCTGCTGGAAGCTTCATCTTTGTCTGATAGAGCCAATGCCAGCCAGGTCCAAGATGGACCCACTGCTGGCCAACACTGAGCCCATCAGCAACAGTGGTAGCATCACTGGGATAACACGTTTAAGAAACAAATCAAAACAAACTGCCCAGGAAAAACTGCAGCCAAAAAAAGGAGTGAGAATATGAGAGCAAAAAATCTGAAGACACCAAGGTCAGTACAGAAGAAAGAAGAGGAGTTGCTCCAGGCACCAGAGCAGAGATTGCCTTTCAGCCCATGGTGCAGACCATGGTGTGGCAGGCTGCCCTCAGTGGAGTAGATACCCACCTGCAGCCTATGAAGGACCCATGCCAGAACAGGTAGATGACCGAAGAAGCCTCTGACCCTGTGGAGAGCCCATGGTCTAGCAGGTGCCTAGCAGGAACTGCAGCCTTTCACGAAGGCTCAAATATTTTTTTTCTTTCTGAGAAGCCAAGAAATGTCAGTTATGATGGCATTTTTAGTGTGATGTCAACAACTCAGATCAAGTCCTACATGTGTTGAAGTCATACATGTGTTGAAGAAGGAGTTCAATGCAAAAAGAATCTCTCACTTGTCCACAGGCAGTGATGTTATCTCTTACAATTTGCATTGTTTTAAGTGGTGTTACACAAAAATACAATAGCTAATGACTGGGGAGGTGTTTCTTATTAATATTATTTTTAGCTAAAGTAATTAAAAGCATTCACAAAACATGTAATTATGCAGACTCCCTTTGATATCAAGGTGCTGCATTTCAGAAGTCCATAGTTAATGTTAGAGTCCTGGAGGTAGACTTAACATCAATGTAAAGACACGTTTTTCCTTGGAACTTTTCAATACTAATTTGTCTATTTTTATAATTTTATTTTAGTGAAAATAATTGGATTGATTTATTTTTGCTGCATGATTTTATGTCACTTTACAATAGTAAAGTTGAATGTCATTTAGGAACTGTCATTTTTACCACAGAAAAGAAATATTTATAACCCAGCTGTTGAGAGATGACAATTTTAGAATTCTGAAGTCTCAAATGCTTTTTAGACAAACCTACCCATCTTTCACACATTTCAGTCACATTTACATTTTTGTAAAGAAACAGAATTCCAGCAACAGAAAAAGCATAACTTATCATAGAATCATAGAACAGTTTGGACCTCAAAGATCCTCTAGTTCCAACCTCCCTGTCATGGGCACAGACACCTTCCACTAGAGCAAGCTGATCAAAGTCCCATCCAACCTGGTCTTAAACACTTCCAGGGATAGGACAGCCACAGCTTCTCTGGGCAACTTGTTCAAGTGCTTCACCACCCTTATAGTGAAGAATTACTAATCTCGGTCCAGAGGGTTTCTAGCCTTCATTGCTGGATAGGCTATAGTGTCATGCAGAGCATAAAGTGGAAGCATATTAAAAAAATATATACTTGTCTTTAAAAATGTTTGAGTTTTATCACACACATGATTGTAGAATGGCAAACACTTCAACAAATTTTCTCTCTTGTATTATATATCAATAAAGTTGAGAAGCTGGCAGCTCAGAACTACCGGGTTTTTTTAATTGTATCTCTTTGAGGTATCTTTGTCATCATTACTGTGAGAGGAGATATGGTGAGTTGTGAAAAAAAATCAGTAATGATGTTTTTAAACTAACTGGCACAAGCTGTAAATGTACTCCCCTAAGCCTATGTTTCTTATTCAAACTGATTGTGAGCTGAGGAACTTTATAGAGAGAACGTCACAAGGAACAAAACCGCATTGAACACCCTGATGCAGGGCTGATGTGGATAGTTTTATGATGATTTTAAACATAAACAGGTATAAAGCTGTGCCTAAGATGTCTGTCTTATGAATGCTTTGACAACATGTGCAGTTGTTTAGCTCATCACAGTGGTTTTAGAAATCCAAATGTATTTTATTCCTCCAAAGTCTTTCAAACATGTTTTTGATAGCTGTACTTGTGTTTCCTTTCTTCACAGAAATATAGAAATACCAGACATGCAAGATGCAACAGCCATGAAGTCAAACAACACTACTCTGAAAGCTTAGAGCTTAAAATCTTTTATATATATTTAAAACGAAAACCAATATTTGTCTCAATTTACAGAAAGGCAGCTGAAGACGAAGCAGCAAAGGAACATGTTTTCAACACATGCAAAGAGGACGTAATAAGGTAGGGTGACTACCAATGCATTGAAAATTAATCCAGATCTGTACAGTCAGATATTTTACAAGCTACATTTGTGGACAACTGTTTCATGGCAGATTTAAACATGAGCATTCTTTTAACTTAAACCTTGGAAATTGAGCCTTTAAAAGAAAAAGGCTTTCAAACACTTTTACAGCAACATAGCATTTAACTGGGAAGTAGTCTAATTTGAGGGATGGTTCTCTTGTTTCTCTTGGTTATGGCAATGACTTTGTCATAGCAACCGCTTGTTCACTGGTTTAGTTGTTGGTTTACTGTAAACCAACAATGAATGACTGAATAGAGATGAGAAAGCTGCTGTTCTCCAGTAAATTGGAATTACAACTGCTATCACTGTAAACAAAGAAGCCATGTTCCAGATTTTCCCCAGGTATAAAAGTATCTTCTACTAAGGCATGATACACATATTCTAACTAAAGTATGAGGCGAATGAGAATTATTAACACCAGTTTTCTGCTATTACAATACAGAAGTAGAATGTATGAGCATGAGTAGGCTTTCATATTGAACTCTATGGTTTGAATTTATCTTTATAAATTTAAATTAACTACCCTAGTGTTCTCAGTTGAACAACACTCATCAGTTCAAATGCACTGTTGTGCTTTACTTTATGTAAAGGTATAACACTGGAGAAACCTCTTGGATGGAATCCTGATACATCATTGATTACTGCGTTCTGGAGGTCACATTTATTAGAGACCCCTCAACACAGCTTAATGAGCATAAAAGAGGATAGAAAACAGTTCAGTTGCAAAAGTAACTGCTGTCTTTAAGAAGGAGTCTCAAGCCCACTAGATGTCTCTCTTCGTGGTAAAGTGGATTTTTCACATTTTTTCCGACAAATTGAAATAATAATGGAGGGAGGGAGGGAGGAAGGAAGGAAGGAAGGAAGGAAGGAAGGAAGGAAGGAAGGAAGGAAGGAAGGAAGGAAGGAAGGAAGGAAGGAAGGAGGGAGGGAGGGAGGGAGGGAAGGAAGGAAGGGAGGAAGGAAGGAAGGAAGGAAGGAAGGAGGGAAGGAAAGAAGGGAGGGAGGAAGGAAGGAAGAAGGGAGGAAGGAAGGAAGGAAGGAAGGAAGGAAGGAAGGAAGAAGGAAGGAAGGAAGGAAGGAAGGAAGGAAGGAAGGAAGGAAGGAAGGAAGGAAGGAAGGAAGGAAGGGAGGAAGGAAGGAAGGGAGGAAGGAAGGAAGGAAGGAAGGAAGGAAGGAAGGAAGGAAGGAAGGAAGGAAGGAAGGAAGGAAGGAAGGAAGGAAGGAAGGAAGGAAGGAAGGAAGGAAGGAAGGAAGGAAGGGAGGGAGGGAGGGAGGGTGGGAGGGTGGGTGTGGGTGCTGGAGGTTTCTCTCAGTATGAGAATGTAATTGCTTTTCCAGCTGGCTTCAGGAGGCAATTTTTCTCTCCTGCAATCACACAATAACCCTCATTAAGAAACAACAGAATTGTTGATCTGCTAAGACAACATGAATTAAAGGAAATGAACAAATAATGCAACCTGTCTACTAAATTATTAAGATTAATACTTACATTGCTTTTAATGATTAAATGGTAGCAAAGTGTACCAAAACCCAAGTTTCAATAAAAGACTAACCAAGCTAAACTGAATCAGCAGTAAAACCAAATCAACACACCAGTTTACATAAATCGTTATACTGCTTATTTCTGCAGTATGCCAAAGCTAATTGGTTGAAATTTTTATGTTTTCAACATATTTGTAAATATAGAAATTTACAAGCTATAAGGTTAACACCCATCTTGAACATGATCATAGTATATCATAAAACACCATTAGTGAAGAGATTTGTTTGAAAAACATATGACCAAAAGCTGAATTGTTGCATTTCAGCAATACATTTACATGTGGTTTTCATATACAAATTTTAAAGATACCTGCCATCTATTACAAGAGAAATAAATTGTCACCAGCTCTCAAATTTCCTTCCACAGTTTTCTAATTCAAAATCAACCTTTACAATGCCCTCAGTAGTCAAACAGGTGTGCTCGGAACCATGCCTTGACAATTACCATAGCTGAGCTATTACAAGTCTGGGGTGAAGGTCTATCCAAGGCATTCTTGCAGAAATCAGTGTACTGCCTGCTTGCCTCTAAAGCAGAGAATCGTTTAGCTCATATACTCCACATACTATTCCATGGCATCATGATGTCAGGTTTCCACCAGTTAAGAAAAGAAACTCAAAGTACACTAATTACAATCATCCTAGAAGTTCAACCAAACATGACATATGAAAGAAGTAACTTATGGCCTAAAAAAAATTAATGCCAGATCAGACATCATTAGCTAGTTACTTATAAGTCCAGTTTTTGGTTACCAAACACACAGAATCCTGAATCCCAAAATCTCTGAACAGTCCTGGCAGTTCTTACATAATATAAATGAGCAAAATATTCCACTGTATCACTTCTATAATCCTTGTGTTAATATGTTCTGTTTTACAGAACCAACACTCCCAAGTCCTTCTCCTCAGGGCTGCTCTCAATCCATTCTCCATCTAGCCTGTAGTTATGCTTGGAATCGTCCTGACATCTTTAATTCTGACTTCTCCGTCAGAATTGTAAACGCAAAACGTAACACTGCTGCTGGCAGCTTGTCCTTGAAAGCATCCATTGGAATGATTAGCATGTTCTTTCCTGTCTCCCCACTGATAGACTGTGCTGCCAAAAATCTCTGCTTGTGCATTTATGCCCCTTCTTTCATGTGCATAAAATTTGATTAAGTAACTTCTCTTTTCACTTTGACCTCCTCCTTGGACTTTGAAAGTAGCATTTTAACTCCTCTACACCTCTGTGTCACAAGCCTTGGAGACATGAAAAGAAATGGTGAGGCAGAGACACAAGTCCCAGCACTGCTCCTACAGGAAAGTGGGAAATGGAGCTACAGTGTCCTCTTAGCTGTAACTCCATGTAACACCCCTTTCTCAATGCTCTGTTTTCCAGTATGAATCACATACTGCACTGGATATGGCAAAATAAATAGATATGGATTTGAATTCTTTTTCAGACATGTTGACATGTACCTGACAGCAATGGAGCTGAGGGAAACAATTTGCTAAATGAGGTAGATGGGAATATCATTATATATTAACATTCAGCAGTGTGCTTGTTAAAGCACAAAATAGCAGCATAAAATAAACTTTGATGACATACAATTAATTTGCCTACCTACAGGCAGGTAATGCAATAAATAAACTAATTCCATTCTTATTAGGGCCTTAAATGTAAAGTGAGTTTTTAGTTCATTTAATTAATAACAAATAGCCTACAGTTAGGTAAATCACATCACAGAGAAGCAATATGAACTGGTATTTATTAATCTGTTTGCTGATGCTTAACACTTTTAAAATTATTTTGTTAAAATAAACACCATAGTAAACAAAACCATGCCTTGTAGCTGTTCTGATCTATCAGAAACTTTGCTTCAGTGGTCCTACCTGAGTACTTCTTTCAAATACATGTCTTCCTATTGGAAAATTCTTGGTTCTGCTCTTATACTTTATCACTTTTAGATTTGGTACCAGCCTTACAAAGTTGAAGAAATCTTTCAAAAGTTTGAAACAGATATATTTTATATGGATATTTATTAAAATTTCCTATAGAAATTGGTTTTCATTTGCCTCTTTTTAAAGAGGAGGGATCTTGACTGGTTTTTGCTTTGCATTATTTTCCATTAAGGAGAAAAAAACTTAACTATTAAAATTTACCTATTTTGTTGTCTATTCTTAACATTATTTTCCTGTAAAGAATTCATACTTAGACCATACATTTACATGTTGCAATTGAGTATCTCCTCTCTCTTTCACAGAGACCACAATTTCCTGCAGCATCTTGGTTAGTAAGGCATATTTGTGATCCAGAAATTACATTGCCGCACATGATGAAAGCTTGCAAGAAACATCTAGTGCCTGTAATACAAAACCTGCTCTAGATTAAAAACCAGGGAAGTAGTTTGTTCTACTTAAAGTAAAAGCAAGTTCAGCATTCCAGCAAGTGTGGAGGTTTTTTTCTTCCTTAACTGAAGTAGTTTATCTTCGCTGAGCTAGGAGTTGAAAAAGTGCACGCTTGACTCAGCATATGCATAGTAGTATTTTAGAGAGAGGGAGGAAAACTGAAATGTATTCTGTGGATTTCCCTCCTTCAGTCTATCCCTTGCTGTCAGAAGCAGTGTGTTGCATTAAAATGATTTAATAAGGATGATGGTCTGGATTTTGGGCCACTGTACCCAAGGTAGAGAGCAACATTGATGTACAGAAAATTCAGTTTGACAGTATGTAATACATTCAGACCTATATAAATAGGTCTATCTAAATAGCTCAAGTATTTTTTAATCTGATACTAATATCTCTCACCAGATATCACCAAACTTACATGTTTCCACTAGAAACAGTCCTGACAGTTGAAGTAAGAAACTTTGTGGTCTCATACACTACTTATTCTGAATATGGAGAGTAGAATCAAGCCTTTAATAATTATTTTTTTCTAAGTATATTGTCGAATTAAATAAAGTCTTTATTCTGCATGTGATGTGCATATATATGCAAACGTGCATTTATATGTCTATCTCCACAAGAATACAGGGATTGAGACATTTGACGGAAAATATTGTGAACCCAATTCAACAATGTACTATGTCCCAGTTAAGAAAAAATGCACACAAATGTGCACTTGCATTGCCTGTTTTCTGTAGCAAGCACGCACATTTTGTTGAATGGTGTTTTATCACCCTTCTTTTAATTTACTTCAATCATCATAGAATTATTTGGATCAATTTAACCATCTATTAAACTTCTTTTTCTAGGGTTATATGTATATATCAGTTTTAGATATCTTATGGCATAATTAAGACTTATTCATTGAGGTTTTCTTGACAAAATATGACATTTACAATAGAAGCTTAAGGAGCTGCACTGTAGTTTTTCTACTGAAAAGGATTGTGTTAGGGTGAAGATGTTTTCTTTTTCTTGCCTCCCTCCCACCACCCCCAAGCTTGGTCTCTCTAACTGTTGGCCTGTGTTTTTGTGTAGATTTTATGTAGCATGATGGGAGCAGGAAGGTCTGAATCTATGGGATTAAAAAGTTCCACTAATTTCTAGTGCTAGTGTACTGAAAGAGTTCCCTTTTAGTAGTATGATGAGTGTTCAAGAGAAGTATCTGCTCAAATGCTACAATTTATCTTTTGTTATTACTTTTTTATTGTCTTCAAAGGTTTGTGTGAAGGAATATCCAGTAAAATACCACTCCAAGGAAGCAGGTGACAAATGGGGGCAATGGAAACTGAGATGCTACGCAGCCTACGTTCAGTGTTCATCCTATGTTCAGCTCTTGTTCAGCAGAGCTATGCCAGCAATCCAGCAGGGATTGTCACTTTGCACAGACCCGGGATGGGAGCAGGAGAGAGAAAAGCTGGGGTGGTTACACCCTGATGCTCTTCTACAGCTTTTCCAGTGCCTCTGTCTGTCTCTATGCCAGACTCCTATCCAAAAGAGTCATGATAGTGTATTTACAGAGGAAAAAAAAAAAAACAAAGCTGATAAATACAGTTCCATAGATATTTTAATGAGAAGTATATTATCTCCAACAGGGAAGAAAACCCCAAACAACTTTGTATTTTTGACCAAGTGTATAAAAGATGCTTATGCAACAAAACAATGCAGTTTCTAGACACATCTATTGGTGTATCTGCATCTCAATTCAGGCAGTGGAAGAGTTGCAATCCATTTTAGTGGATGGACTGACACTAATGCACCTTGAAAATTCTAAACTCTGTTTCTTCCCTCAGTCACATAACCTCAGATAAAGATTATCATTTAAATGGCTAGTCAGTCATATTCTGTACAGATGGTACACATGAAGACACCACAACATCTCACCTGCCTGTAAATGATTAGCACATAGAAACCTATTAGAACAGAAAATGCCCAGACAGAGAGAAAATATGGCAGTAATATAATATTATTTAAATAATCATTCTTACTCAAGTCTCATCTTTTTAACAAAGCAAGAACACTTTTTTTAACAAGAAATCTGCAGGAAGAGAAATGTGGGAAATTAATTTACCATTCAGGCATTATTTCATATTTCTATATTTAAATCTTTCTTTTAAGATGTTTGTGTTGGAATTACTAGCCTTCATTTTGATAATCCAGTTTTTAGTCATGTTAATAAAGCCAAGCACTTCCATTCCTCTTTTCCCCATGCCTAGAGCAATTACTTATGTTGACATAAATTGGAATATAATTCGCCAATAAGTTTAATCCAAAACACTCAAGATGGGTTCATTTCTTGCTTATACATAGTGTATCATATTGGGTATGTAAATGGAAAATACTTGTTATGCTTAAAGAAATAGAGACAATATTAGCATGAAAACAACTCTAATATTAGTATAAACATTTCTCTTTAGTGGCAGACTCATACATTTATTTACTTGCTAATTTTATCTGCTTGAATTTCTGTTAAGAAATTAGACACAGGGCTACATGGTACATACAACCTTTAAAAAATACATATTTTTTTTTTTTATAGTGAAGTTGCTAAGCAAATAGAATTGCCTAAACCTCATTTTTCAGATCAAAAAAGTTTGGACTATGCATCCATTTTCTGTAACTAAACCTGAACTGTTAAGCCTCTCTTTCAGGTTCAGTTATCATGGGAGTGTGAAATACTTGAGTTACAACTTTGCATTCATTTTTCCTCTTCTCCAGAGGAAATATAAATGTAGTTGAATACTTCAATCTCATCAATACTGTCAATAAATAAAGAGGGAGAAAAAGCATGTTTTCTGTATATGTGAATCCTTTGTGGTGAATTTTGAACTCTCCTCACAAGTCTGCAAAACTTTTAACATCAGTTTGTACTGGAAAGGTTATCTAGTTTTCTATTCCAACAGATTTTGTTACATGGAAGAGAAAAGCATCACCACTTCAGTAAATGAAGAAGATTTTATTGTGTTCATTTATTCTAATCATCACACAGGATGGGATCCAACTCTTCCTTGAGTTTTAAACACGAGTTCACTTCTGATATAAGCAATAGAAGTTCGATGTGGGTCAAAGAGAAAAAATGGACAAAGGCTCCCTATGCAAACAAGGATATGGCAATGCAAGAAGAACCACACTGTATCTGTAGGGCAATTTAAGCTATAATGAAAATGACTATAAAGAACATCTTGACTTATTTCATTATATTTTGTACTAAAGAGACATCTTGGACACTCTCTTACCATGAAGAACAGGACTTCAAAGAGATAATTTGCTTTCCTTTTTCTCTTTCTGAGTCTTGGACAACTACTCCTAATGACTAAGCTTCTATTTACAAGAGAGGAAATTCAACACATCAAGTTAGTGTGGTTTGGATAACAGTTCCATATTTTGAAATACAACAATCCTTTAAATACAAATAACCATGGATAGGTGGATCAAGTGTTTACATTTTTAGAGATGCTTTACTGGAGAAAATGATTTGTGAGTTGTAGAAGATATGGTGAGAAGGAAGTCAAAGCCATATGCATCTTTTGAGATATATATGTGTGTGCGTGTGTGTGTAAGATATCATGCCTTAACTCATCCAGCAGCAGTTGTGTGGTATACAACATTTTCTGTACTATTTTAAGCATCTACGTTTAAAGATGTGATGCAAAGTTGAGACCAAGGACCACAGTACAGTTTTTAATGTTTGTTTATGTACAAAGATAGTACAAAAGATGTGCAATTCATTATGTGAAATAAACCTGAAATATATATATATGCCTAACTGCCAGTTTACAGAAACATCAATTTTAAAATAGAATTAATGAGATGCATTTATCCTTCCTAATCTAAAAGAATTTGGATCAGATTCTGAGAAGGGATGTGTACATGCATGGTGAGAGGGGAGAGTTGACTACCTGAAGAATTTAGATGCCTGAAAGAACTGAAATTTCTATTTGAAGCATTCTGAAACATGTTTTTCTGCATTTCTCATGCTAGTTGTTTCTCGGCTAAGACAGAATTTAAAGAAAAACATCAAAAAACTTAATTTGTAGTGATATCATAGGTATGCTAACAATTCTACTAGCAGATCAATTAAAAATGTGATTTGCTGTAAAGAATCCTTCCAAACAAAATGTTTTAGCTAAGTTTTTTTAATAATTTGCATTTGTTATTTATCTGCCAAGGTGGTTGACAGGATGCCCACACCATATAGAACTCTTTGTTTTGGCATCAAGGTTTGTGACAGTACTTCACTAGGAACTTGCAGTCTAAAGGTGCAGACTTTTGAACCTGTATCCCACATATGCAGAGTCTTAAAATTTCGATAATCATTCTGACTGATAGATCGTCATCAAGGATAGCAGTCCCTGAGCTGGTTGCAATACATACTTGCAAAAACCTCCTACTTAAACAGAAACCAGAGGTCAAAACTTCCTGAAATTGAACACTGTAAAAAATGAGTTTTAGAAGTAAATTAAGAATACACTGTAGTTCTGTCTCACTTACCCACACTTTCCACTTCATTAAACTACAGCAGCCATCATCAAGAAACAAAGGGTTTGTTAGAGTGGTCTTGACAAAACTTATGTTTCCTTCTTTAATCATGTAACCTTGTTGATTTTGTTGAATTTGATTGATGGAGTAAGACACATTCATATCAATAAATGTAGCATATTTGGTCAAAAGAATATCCTTGATTTTCTGTATGCTTGCTTGCTTGTCATGTAAACAAATCAAATAAAAGCATCTCAGGAATACTCTTGGATAAAAAGATACATGTGAATTAACAACGTCTTCTTTCCGACTCCCTTTTGTTGCTATGGAAATGTTTTTTTGAAAGTACACTTTTGCTGCTTGACCTTAAAGACAGGGGCACATGAAAAAGTTATCAGAGTTTCTTTGGTGTTTACATTACCCATCATAAATTATCTCTACATTTCAAAAGATTAACAGCAATACATTAAGATACTGAATCCTCAAACCATATGTTATGCATGTGTAATAACCCACACATACTCAAATGATGGCCAGGATTACTGAAACACTACTTCAGGTACTTTAATCCACACTACTAATACAAAGTAGCTGTAAAACTGATTTTTTTCAAGCTGAAGACATGAAATGAACATCAAGCATGTCTAAAACTGTCTTGTTGCAGGAATGCAAATGGAGAAACACTGTCATTATTTTTGTAGAAATAGAAATGTTATTTATTAATATTTTACTGATGTAAAAGGAACAGATTGGAACAGACATCCCACTGATAGGTCACATTCTTAGGGGAAGCTGAGAAGAATATACTAATTGCTACTTGTTAAGTGAAGGAGGATGTCAAGACATAAGCGTCACACATACTCTACCTGTGGTTAAAGAAAGCAATTTGGTAGAGGTCTCAAAGAGCCATTGTATAAGTTCAGCAAACTGAACTGACAACACTTGCAGCAATGTTATATGATCAGATAACCTAGCTGGATATTCAATCAATTAAGTGGCAATTTCAAAACAATTTTAAAGGAAAAAGGGGTATGATGGTTTAAGCCCAGTCGGTAACTCAGAACCACTCCGCTGCTCGCTCACTTCCCACCTTCTTCCTCCCCCCGCTCCTGGAAGGGTGGGGAGAAGAATCAAAAGAATGTAACTCCAACAGGTTGAGATAAGAACAGTCCAGTAACTAAGGTATGATACAAAACCACTACTGCTACCACCAATAATAGTAATGATAAGGGAAATAACAAGGGGAGAGAATACAATTGCTCACCACTCGCAGACCAATACCCGGCCCAACCCAAGCAGCGATCTGGGCCTTCCGGGTAACTCACCCCAGTTTATATACTGGGCATGACGTGCTGTGATATGGAATACCTCTTTGGCCAGTTTGGGTAATGTGTCCTGTCTCTGCCTACTCCTGGCTTCCCCTCCTCACTGGCAGAACATGAGACTGAGAAAGTCCTTGGTCAGAGTAAACATTACCTAGCAAGAACTAAAAACATTGGTGTTACCAGCGTTATTCCCAGGCTAAAAGTGAAAAACACAGCACTGCACCAGCTACTAAGGAGAAAAATGACTGCTATAGCTGCACCCAGGACAAGGGATAAGATTTCTTATTACTTCTTCCCTTCCATCTACCTTTCTCTCATACCCCTCCTTTTAAATGCAGCACTTGTGAAGAACAAACTGAAAGAAATCAGAAAAGAAAACACAAAAAAATGGAAAGGGAGACGAAGACAGAATACTATCAGACAGACATCAAATACTGGAACTTTATAAGAAGGAATACATTTTAGAAGAGGAGCAATAAGGTGAAAAGGGACAACAGATGGAAAAAAAAATGTACCAAGCTTTTTTTAATGGAAACCTGGGTTTTCAACTAAGTAAGATATTCACCAAAAAATGGACTTTCTGATGAAAATTTAGCTTTCCCAATGTGAAGTTAACTCTTTTCAACTGAAAATACTTCCAGGATACCGTGTGGTTGTTATTTATTTTCTCACAGTCCGTGAAACAGTGTATGTGATGACTGCCATAACAAACTCTTCCACCTATCAAAGGAAGAGAAGCTGCAGCTTCATTGTGATTTCAATAAATATCTCAGCCCAAAGAAGAAAAATGGATGCACATCTGCTTGAAATTGCCTTCAAGACATCAAAGCAGCACCTCCAAATCATAACATTTGATTTTTCTGCTGAAGTTTTAGTGAAAAAGATCTTAGCTTTGATAAAAGAAAATTTCACCAAAAAAAGTATGTGTTTTGTCAGATTATCAAGAAATTATGCTCAAGGTAGGAAATGTAATGGGTAAAACTGCAGGTCTTGGGTCTTTCAACATCTTGATAATACTTTTTATTATTACTATTTTTGAAATAATTGGTTACAGTGAGCTACCTCCACAGCAAAAAGGAAACTGTACTGAAGGTAGCATGTTGCATCCTTATAGGCGATTACATTATAAACCTTTACCGGAGAAAGGAAGAAGTTTCTGTGAAAGACCAGAAGCAGAGAAGTATGATACTAGATTAGATCTAGATATTAGAAAGGGCAAACCTAGAAGACTTCAGGATAAAAGTATATTATTGTGCACCAGGAGAACACTGGAATTACTTCAAAGAAAGAAATTTCAGGACTTCCCAGCATGGTACATCATCAACACTTCTTATATTTTTATAGAAAGATTTATATAATCTGGTTAGCATCTGAAACTTTAAGCACTAAGAAGCATCCAGAAACACTAGCAAGAAGAGAGCTTAAAAAGAAAAACGTGTATTTCTTACAGTGTTGGTAGAAACATACTAGAAGTTATAAATCAAATTTTATGTTAACCTCCAAAAATTATTTCATGAAATAAAAATACTTTTCAGCAATATCTTGTAAAAAGAGAGATCATTACTGGCTACTGGTTCTCAGCATTCTGACTGTAAGGAGGCAGCTCACATAATGATGCTGAGAAGACAATGCATTAATTGCCACTCCTGCTGTAATGTGTGGATGAATATTGTTTACAAATTACCTCCATCTCCTTCTTCCGTCTCACCTTCACAAATATGGCCTGAAAGTCTAACTCTCCAGATGCTATGTTCACCTGTATGTGAAGGAATGACTGATTGAACACTAAAGCTCCAACAGCAGGTTCTGCTGCACCTGCAGTGCCATTTAAAAACTGCATGAGTGAAGGAGTTTCTCATCCAGGCCAGCTGCCTCCCACCACTCATGGCTCTTCCTAAAAGAAAGGCTGAATGGCTCATGAAGATCCTGCTGAATCATCAGTTTTCATGTACATTAGGAGATTCAAATAAGGATCCATTAGTGACAGTGCACCAAGCTAAAAACTGTGTTCATTCTGGAACTATTACAGGTTTTCCCTGGTCAATACCACAAAACAGAGGAGGAAGAATATGAATGGTAACTGTTTAAACAATTTGGTTTTTACTCCTTACTGCATCTGTACCAGAGCTTTCAAACTGCTACTTAAACAAGCATTCTCCATGACTTCAGAGTCCGGTAAGGCACATGTGTTGTCAGCCTACTTACACACCTTCAAACTGGCTGACAATTTTGTTTATGCCTTTAAGATATTTTATTTACTGCAATCACTTAGTGTGTTTTCAAAAAGTAATATTGTTCTACTCTGTGGGTATTTCTGTGTTTATTATAAACAATAAAAGGTTTTTTTCCTTCAGTGTTTTTGTGTATGGTTTCAAGTGGAATAGAAGAAGTAGAACTGAAAAGGAGTGCATGTTCTGTGTATAGAGCTAGGGTTGAATTAGGGACATCAGGACAAGATTTTGCTGTCTGCCTTTAATACATGGGAAAATCAGGTTTAAAAACGCTTGTCTTGCTAACAGCTTCAGGAAAATGTATGATTAATATTTCATAATGTTGAATTTTCTTTATCAAGTTCTTGCAGGTTTAACATTGTATTGCCTTGTCAGCATTCTGTTTGGTTTTCTACAACTACTAAAGTATGTGGTATAATAGTGTCAAACTTCTTCTATATATCAATTTAAACAAAAAATAACTAACACAACTTAAATGGAGCTCCAACATGTTTCATTGGAGCAAACTATGCGGTCTTGTACTGGCTTTGGCTGGGATAGAGTTGATTTTCTTCATAGGAGCTAGCATGAGGCTATGTTTTGGATTTGTGCTGAAAACAGTGTTGATAACACAGAGATGCTTTTGTTACTGTTGAGCAGTGCTTACTCTGAGTCAAGGCATTTTCTTGCCTCTCCCACCACCCCACCAGTGAGTAGGCTGGGGGTGCAAAAGAAGCTGGGAGGGGACACAGCCAAGACAGCTGACCCCAACTGCTCAGAGGGATATCCCACACCATATGACAACATCTTCAGCATATAAAGTTGGGGGAAGAAGAAGGAAGGGGGGACATTCAGAGTTATGGGGTTTGTCTTCCTGAGTAGCCATTATGTGGGATGTAGCCCTGCTTTCCTGGGGATGGCTGAACACCTGCCTGCCTGTGGGAAGTGGTGAATGAATTTCTTGTTTTGCTTTGCTTGTGTGTGTCGCTTTTGCTTTATTTATTAGACTGTCTTTATCTCCATCCGCAAGTTTTCTCTTTTACCCTTCCAGTGTTCTCCCCCATCCCATCAGGGAGTAGTGAGTGAGCAGCTGTGTGGTGCTTAGTTGCTGGCTGGGGTTAAACCATGACACGCCTTTGAAGGAAAAAAAAATAAAATTATCCTTTGACTGCTAGTACTTCTCACCTGACTAATTATTTATTTCCAAAAAGGAAAAAATTAATATTAGTTTCTGTGGTTTTATTGCTCTTCTGCTGGCACTCCCCTACGTACAGTTTATTATCACTTCTACATAATAGCCTACCACTAACTGTAGACATGATCAGCTTCTGGTTTGCAGTTAAACAGTTCCAAAAAATGCAAAATGAACCAATTTGACACAATATTTTAGACTGCAGCACCTTTCCTGGTGACATAATCTTTTATTTTATGGTGCTGTTACTGGACGCAATATTAATCAAACCTCTGTGCTACAGCACTTGAGCTCAGAGTGCTGAATCCACGCAGATTTCAGAAGGCTGTTTCGGCTGATTAGTTTTCTATGCACATTAGTAGCAATCGCACAACTGGCTCTGTCCTCTCCTCTCCTCTCCTCTCCTCTCCTCTCCTCTCCTCTCCTCTCCTCTCCTCCACTCAGACTTTGCTGTGTGATTTTTCCAGATTCCAGAGACCTTATATGAGAGAGAGTTTGTTGTGAAAACTTACCTTTTGTTGACGTAGTCAGGATTGATTGATGGTGCTCCCAGTTGTAATCATCTCATAAATAAATCAGTGCTTATGAGAAACTACATCTGTCAATAGCGAAATATTTTCTTATTTTCCTGGAGGTATGCAAGGGAAGAACAGCAACAGTTTGATTATTTTTTTACCAGTTGTTAAAATAAATTGATTTGACAAACTCAGCACTTTTATTTCAACCCCAAGGAAGATCATTGTTTCTGTGACTAGAAAATCCTCCTCAGAGTACATAGGTCCAGATTTGAAGTATAATAAAGGCCTTCTTCAAAGAGATTGATTGCTAGTCACAGTCAAATTTCAAAATTATGCAGATATTAGCAGTTTCAAATCATCAGTTCTGTAGCCTAATAAATGACCTCTCTGGGGGGAATGAGGCAGGTCCCTGCTCTGCCAGCCTAGGGATCCCTCATGGCTCTCAGCCTTGGGAACAGCCAGCCCTCACAGCACCCTGAAACTGAATCAGAGAACTGCTGTTAATATTTCCAGTATTTTTTTCACTAGTAATATTAAAGAAAACCCAAACAATCAGCATTATTTTCCAGTGTAATTTATCAGTAGTCCAATATCATTTGCTTCTCTTTCAAGGAATCTTGACAGTGATCACAGAAACTTGGCACCAAATTCTTGCATCTTTTTGAGCAGTCAAACATAACAGTGAAGAGGTTACATTTCAAAGATATTTAAGAGGATTTAGCTTAGCACCTGGGTTCTGGACATTTGTCTTTATTAATATTTAGGTTATGTTTTATGGTAAGAGCTCCCACAGTAAATGCACACATAAAATTTCTGTCAGAAGGATATACTCTATATATTTCACTATATATATTTCTATCTGTTTATATATATTTCATCACTGGGTATGTGGCATGCATATTAGGAAACAGGATATGGTTTGTAAATTAGCAACAGAACTGGCAGAATGTGTAACTGTGGATCAGGACTGACGTATTCTGTTATATTTTCTTTAAGGACTGGATCTTCAAATTTCTGATAATGTTACCTTATTTTTCTCATCTGTTTTTCAAAATCCCAGGTCAGCAACAGCTCAGTCCCCAGAAGTGTATTTGCATTCTGAAGAAACACTACCAATAAGGCAGGTATTACTTTCCTGGTCAAGAAATATTATCATAGCAGCAATTTTTCCTCTTAATTCTTGCTGTATGGGAACTAAGATATCAATAATTAATTCTGCTTTTTTCTAAAACATATGGCCCTTTCTGAACCTCAGTTATCGCAGTGGCCAGGTTTAGAAAAATATGTCTAACCCTACAGAACTAACTGTGTAACAGTGTAGAGTTGCAAGAGAAAAGCAACTGTAAGTGGGTATTATTCTGTTCTATCACTAGAAATGGAATTATTTAAAACTTTTTTAGAGCAATTTACACCATATTAATCACCTAAAAGACACATACAAGGGAAGCACGGTAAAATATTTCAGCTTAGTGCTGGTGACATAAACCAGTGTGCTTCAGAAATATCTATGGCTCTCTTATAAAACAAGAAATTACCCCAAATTCAGGGCCCCACAGGTTGTTTTTCTGAAGAGAAAATGAAAGAATCTGGTATCTCTGGTATAAACCCCTTTTTTAAAAATATATCTAAAATCCTCTGGAACCTAGCAAGAGGAAACTACATCTTTGCTAACAAGTCCGAGTTCTTTTCAACTTGAACTTGACAGGTTTTTTATGTCTAGCTTTTTGCTTTCCTCAGTCATGCTCCTGGCAATTCAGACATTTCCTTGATACATTCTAAGATGCTTTGTCTTTCCATACCATGGAACAGCTACATAAATACTGGACAACAAAAGTTTTGGCTTGTTTTGGTTTTTTTCTTTTGATTCATTGTTAGGTTATGACCTGCAATTATCTTTGGAACAAGATCATCAGGCTTTATTAGTTTCTTACAACTGCCATAAATGAAAAACAATAATCCCACTCAGTCCCTAAGCAGTTCCATTAAATCTAGAACATTTTCACTTCACTAAAAACAAAAACTGCAATAAAGAAAAGACAGTTTTGTTGGTATACTATTGTTTTCGTGGACTAAATTTATGCAAAATATTATCATGAAAGAAAGTTTGAAATACATAAGAACTGAATTTCATAGTCATCTTCCCTCAAAATGCATGTATGTTTCACTAAAACAGTTTTCTCTTCTCTTGGCTGGTTGCACACACATTGTGCATGTGTAATCATTTGACATAATGGAGAGCCTGACACACCATTGGACTTACCAGCATTCAATACAGTAGTCAATAAGAATGGGAATATTTTACCTGACTTGCTGAATTTGTGGAGTCCTATAAGGAGATTGTGCAAAAGAAGAGAAAAGCCATAGATCAATACAGATGTAAAGATAGGACTGATTAATAAGAGGAATTCAGTAGGAAACAAAGGCAAGCTCTGTGTACAAGAGGAAAGCAAAAGCTTGATTTTATCTTCACAGTTACTTTGTGTCTTATCATCTTGATGACGCAGACACTAACATGTTTATCCTCATAAAACCCCAGGTACAGGTAGGCAATGCGTTGAAAGCTATACCTCGAATAGCTATAGATTCGTAGAAAGTCTATGGCAAAAGTAGAGCAGAACTGACATCCTGGTGCGATACCTTAAACATATCCTTCTCGTTACATAAAAATAACAAGCATTTTGCATTCATATAAAGACTGAATTGCTTAAACCATACACTCTATCTTGACAGCTGTATTATATAAACACTAAGTAGAAATTTCCCTTTTCTTTCCAAATCTTTCATTCCCACTGACAATAATTTTACTGCAAAACTTTTTTATTTCTGGTCTTCATTAAAAAGACTATCTCTCCCCATCCCTGTCTACTTCCACATATGCATAAAATACATGGAACTGATTGTTTGTTTCATAACCGATGGACAGGACATTAAACTCATCTGTTGTTTTCCTTTGGAAAGCACATACGCAGCCATATATGTACATATATGTAAAAAGTGAACTGCTTTAGAATTCTGGAAAAATTTGGGGCTTTCCTCTCTGCTTTTAGAGTCATCTATAAGAGTTATTCTACAAAAAACTTCATACAGGATTTTTCCAAAATAAATATTTTATGTGAAAAGTCTGAAGTGCCGTTCTAGCCTTGAGAAAATAAAGAACTGCAAATCTTCATGGGTACGAACTTCACTGTCAGACTTATTATTGGAAAAATTAGCATTTGAATAGCTTTGCAATGTGGAATAATTTGTTTCTTCCTTGCGAAATTGTTCAGCATTGACAGACTTATCACAGCTCCTGCTTCACAGTCACTGGAGATGAGTCAGTTAATCAATGGTGTCCAAACTGTGAATGTTCTCATTCTTCTGCTAGTTATCTAGTTTAATGTACTCTCATACCTATGGAGTTAAGCACTGTGGAGACAAAATGCACCTGCTATTTCCAACAGCGACTTATTCACAGGACGAGGACCTGGTATAGAGATGGCTATTTACCAGCAAACTGAGTGAACTCTTCTCTGAATCTAAACAATCACCACCTAATTATTTAATTATTCTAAAAAACCCCCTGCCAGTGCACTCTATAAGGAGTACAGTAATGGGTCAATTCATAGAGAGCATGTTTGTGAAACATCTATGTCATGTGTAATGACAATGGTGGAAAAACAAGGAGAAAGGCAGCAGGTATATCAAGCAAGATACTTGTTAACCTAAACTTTTTAGATTAAAATACAATTAGATAAAAAGAAGATAGTGCTATAACCTATCTCTTTATTACATTCTTCTGTCTCAAACAGCTAAAAGTAACTATAAGGGATGCTTACTCTGCAAGGAAAAAGAAAAGAAACCAACAAGAAAAACAAAAGAACAATTTTTCATACACTATCAGCAAATCAAATCCCCCAGCGGTGTCTTATACTCATTACATCTTTGCTTCAAATGAACATGAAACAGAAGAAATACCAAAGATCTCATCATCGGAAAACAAAACACCATCTGAAAACAGCTGAGCTCTCCAATTTATATTTTTATTTATGGTTATGTATGGATCTAATAAACTTCAGATGCATTCATATCCTTTCAACATTAGCAAAAGCACTTCAGTCACTTGATACACCATTTTGAACTCACACTGTCTCAAAGCATGTTGTGTGAATTCAGTCCATCTTTAAAAACACTTTCTAAGGCATGTCATGCTAAAATGTTTGCATTGCCCACCATACGAACTTTCAGTCTGAGTTTAACAGATTGAAAAGTACATGATTTTATTATCCCCATGATGAAACAATGCTTTCTCTTTGAGGTAAAAACATGTAATCCTATTTCCAAATAAGAAATAGGAAAGGATCCTAATCAGCAAAACCTCTCAAAACATGCTCTCTTTTGCTTACTGTCAAGGTGTTGGGAGCACCAGGGTCTCCCCAGTTGGGTGATGGGAGGTCTGAGCAGCCAGGGCCCATCCACCGGGAGCCAGGAGCAGGGCAGATGGTGGGGGATCAGGGCAGCCCCAGCCCTCCTTGGGGACGTGGACCCATGGGTGAGTCAAGCTCGCAGGGCCCATGGCTGGTCAGGTCAAGGTTGCGTGGAGCTGGAGAGTGGCCCTGCTGTAGCATTGCTCAGGCAGGGGCTGATGACTCTGCAAGGCTGCAATGGAGTCCTGGGCCATGGGCAGGGCCTTAAGAAGAATTAAAAGGATAGATTTGTTTCTTATCATATAACTCCATTGGTTAAGAAGGACATTGTGTAATTTCAGTGACTTTGAGATGATAAATGTAGAAGTTGACAAGATTACAAGTCCACATTTGGACACACATAAATTTTAGAGGCATCCGTATTCTGGTATGAATTCAGAGACGAAAATCACATTTACTTTCTAATTTGACAATAGGACCTGGAGCAGAGACGCTGTTCTCTCCTGTTTAAATCTCCTGAATGCTGTAGAAACTCCATCTCACCTTCCCAAAGGGATATCTGGTCTTTTGTAATCTCTGTCTTGGAATGGTCTTTTTTCCAAGTCACTAGGAGGAAGTGATCAATGCCAGAGAGAAAAGGTCAGAAGACAAGTTTAAATGCAGTCAAAAAAAATCACCAACTTCCACAAGCTCAACCACTGCTCTCTGTTCACTCAAGGTAGGCTCTAGTGTCAGCATTTTTAGCAGAAACTGTCAACCTGCTCTTCTCCTGAGATAGACCCAAATTATCTTCTATTCCCTTTTACACGCTTGCAGTACCTGAATGTGATAGCAAGAATAACAGGACAGTGATGTTTAAGATCTACAGAACTACTTCATATTTTCCTGGCTGCTGTGGAAACCATATACATCATCATGTAATTAAAATGGATCTTTGACAATTGAATTAATAACAGAGGCCAAAAAAGCACACAATTGAAAGCTGTATTTGAATTTTGAAATACATTGAATAATTTTGCTAAGAAGATTCACATACTATTTAATTAGTTCATCAGCTGTGCAAATAAACATAATAGAAGCAAATTTAAAAGAAATCATAAAATAAATAAAAGGAATTATTTTACCAGTTTTAATGCCAGCACCATATAATTAAAGAATATCTTGCAGAAATTAGGACAATTCCTCTCTTTGCTATGTGTTTTAGGGAATTGCTGATCTGAAAAGTTATGAAGTAAAATGCCTTCCTTTTTCCCCTGTTTCTCCTTACAGTTCCATAGTTCACCCTTCACATTTAAGCCTTCAATACTTCTGGTATAAAGATTAAGAGAGAAAGCTGTGATAATAGTAGTCAGAGGATTAAACACCTCTTAGTGGATTTAGTCTTGATTAGTATGTTCTAATTAATATTTTCCTATCCCTGTTGACATCATAAACATCTGCCCTAAGCACTCCTTGGCTAAATGGTTTTTGATTTTCCTGTTTCCAGAAACAAATCAACACAAGTAAATATGAGAGTCTGCTATTAAATTAGATATATAAGTTTCAGGCAGGAGCAACTTGACAGATGGAGCAATTGACTTACTGAGAGTCCCTGCCCCAATTTTCTCAGGACCTCAGACTTCACAGTTTCTCTCTGAATTTCTCAAACCCATTTTTGTCCTAAACTCAATTTATCTTTCATTTTGTACCAAATAACCTTCAAAATCTCCTTCAGTCTCCCCAGTAGCTCTGTACATACTCCCAGCACATAATAATGTAGCCTATTGGGGAATGGAATTTTTTTCTGTTTATAAGTAGCAGAGTCAAATTTCCAAGGAACTTCACTCATGCATGCTATCTAGAAAATGCCAGATGCTCACAGCAAGTGCAGGGTTGTTGTCTTGTTTCAAAGACCAAACCTGTATGCAGACTTGCTTGGACTTTTGCAATAGGACATACAAATTCCCAAAGTGAAAAATATTTTCTGTTTGCATAGCCATTAAGCAGTTTCCTTGCAATTTTTATTCTTTGCTTGTCATTTTCATATTTCACTTGGAGAACTTTATCTTTAAAATGCAAAATTACAAATACATAGCTGTGTCAATGGTGATTCCTTCAGGAATGATGCTGGGATAACATAAAAACCAGTTCTCCCATCCTTTTAAATACTTTTCTTTTGGTTTGGGGTTTTTCATTTGTTTGTTTTTTCTTTTTAAACACCTATGCTTAAATGTATATAGAAAAGAGATTTACTCAAAGGTTTCTGCCTACATTGTAAAATGAATTTTATTCCTTGATTCACCTTTCTCTTTCTTTAATATTTGATAAAAAACAATAAATCTTTAAAAATAAGGAGTTAGTTGTCACTCATCATGAAATATTAGTTCAATTTCTACTCTACCATTAAATTAAACAGTAGAATCTTAAATGCAATCATTTAGATCTTCTTTTAAGTCTAAAGGAACTTATTAACCTAAACCCTGAATAGGAGAAGCATTTTATGAAAATGCAAGCAAAATCATTTTTAGTTAGCAAGAGTTGGAATATTTGACTAAACAAATCACTAACTCAATAATACATGATCAATTTAACAGATGTACCAGATCAATTCTGAATCTCTGTGCTTGAAGTTACAGCATGCAATGACTTACATAAGGAAGCAGATTACTAGAAAAATTGATACCATTTGATATATGGATTCAGTTGTCTGCAAACACAGCACTGGTTAACGTGTTTGCATCCATTTGTTGTCTTAGTGTAATATTTTTAGGTTTTTGCTTACCAATTGGTCACATGTAGTATCTTAAAAATTCTTTAATTATTTGGTATTTTTACTTCTCAATTACTCTCTTCTGATCCTGAACATCAAGTTAATTAAATAAGACCACATTATTTTCAAATTGCAGTTCGGCCAAGCACTTCTCAAATTTATTAACAAAGTACCATTCCTACCTGCTAAAGAAGTTAACGTCCCCAGTTCTATTTTCTGCCTCCTGAGTCCCTCATTCTCCTTTAAAAAATAGCATCTTTCCAGCAACTGGGAGAAACTCAGTACAATATGAACTACTATTATAACTGGGAGCCTACAGGAATTACTCTTATCATTAAAACTAGAGGAAAGGTCTGAAGAGAGAAACATATATTCTTCTTTTACTTCAATGTCCTACATTTTAACTCAGATTTACTTAATATAATTTATGTTTTGAATCTTTTTTAATTTTGCTGGACATTTTTGTTGCTGTTGCTTGTTTTTATTTTTACTGTTACTCAGTAACGGTACATTCCTATTCAGTGCACTGGAAATAAAAATTGAATAGGAGTTAGAAACTGTACTTGAGTGTAAGAATTTCTCTCCTCCAAAATTAGTCTTCATTCCAAACTGGAAGAAAACCTAAACATTTCAAAATTTATGGTGATTTTTTTTTCTGTTATAAAGAAAATTTGATTTAGATAATCAATACTTTCATTTCCAGAAAAACTAAAAAAAAAAAAAAATCCACATTCTAAAATCAACTATGTAACTGAAAAATAGGAATACTGTTTACCGAGCAAGTTTCAAGAGACCTTAATTTAAAAAAATCAAAGACCAAGTTAGATGACATTTTAGGTCTGTTTTTTTAAACGTAGGCAAGTCTCCTATGGCTATTGTTAATCTAGATTTTCCGAGACCTAGGTAATTACGTAAAATTTGATGTTGCAATAATTCTTCTGGTTTAGCGCAAACTTGGGAACAATGTGCTTTATCACCAAAGTGCACAGTGCTTCCCAGCTCTGGAGACCAGTAATGAGTGGGGTCAGTATTGGGACTGGTGCCATTAAACATCTTTGCCAGTGACATGGACAGTGAGACTGAGTGCACCCTCAGCAAGTTTGCTGATGAAACCAAGCTGTGTGTTATGGTCAACACACTGGAGGGAAGGGATGCCATGCAGAGGGACATTGACAGGCTTGAGAGGTGGCCTGTGAGAACCTCGTGATGTTCAAGGCCAAGTGCAAGCTCCTGCACCTGGGTTGGGGCAAGCCCAAGCACAAATGCAGACTGAGAAGTGAGTGGATTGGGAGCAGCCCTGAGGAGAAAGACTTGGGGATGTTGGTTGACAAGAAGCTTAACATGAGCTGGCAGTGTATGCTTGCAAGTCAAGTGAGGTGTTTCTCCCCCTCTACTACACTCTGGTGAGATGCCATGTGGAGTACTGCATTCATCTCTGGGGCCCCCAACACAAGAGTGATGTGGACCTGTTAAGGTGAGTTCAGAGGAGGGCCATGAAGGTGATCAGAGGGCTGGATCACTTCTCCTATGAAGACAGGCTGAGAGAGTTGGGCTTGTTCAGCCTGGAGAAGAGAAGGCTCCAGGGAGACCTTAGAGCAGCTTCCAGTACCTAAAGGGTGCAAGAAAGTTGAAGAGAAACTTTTTACAAGGGCATATAAGGATAGGACAAGGGGGATTTAAAATTTAAATAAGGTAGATTTAGATTGGATATTAGGAAGAAATTCTTTCCTGTGAGGGTGGTGAGACACTGGAAGAGGTTGCCCACAGAAACTGTGGATGACCCATCCCTGAAAGTGTTCAAGGCCAGGCTTTGAGCAACCTGGCCTAGTGGAAGATATCCCTGCCCATGGCAGGGAGGTTGGAACTAGATGATCTTTAAGGTTTTTTCTAACCCGAACCATTCTATGATTCTATACATTACTGACAATAACAATCAGTTGTATCTATGAACTGTAACAAGCAGGATAGCATACAGGCATAGTTGAGTTATTGCTCTCATTGTTAAAGTTGTAAAGTATGACAAATAAAAAGAAGAAAAAAAGTAAAAAAATATTTTAAGTTAGTTTTAGGGACTCATAGAAATCGTAAGGCATAGCAAATCAAAAAGCTTCAAAGTTATCCTAATTTTTAAATATGAGTACCTAGAGATATAGAGGACTCTGCCAAAAGTGATGGAACAAAATTCAGATTCCAATTGGTAGCTCAAACTACAGCCAGTTCCCAAACTGCTTGTTAAAAATGGTACTTGATAAACTAAATTCTCATACTCCCCTCCTACCTCTGCTCTGCTTGACAGATCCTCTTCTGCCTCAAGATCACCCCATTCTATGATATAATCAGGATGTTTCTGTCCTGATCCTGTTCTCATATACCACTATAACAGATCCCCAGTACTGGTTTTTCAATTTTAGTCTGACAAAATGCCCTTGCAGGAAACTGCTATGCAAGGTTTTAATTCATATATATGTGACCCACATGAGGTCTGTCAGAAATGTTGTATGAAGAGAGTTTTGCAGATATCTAATACATATTTCTGGGATTAACTTTACTCTCCTATTTTCAAAAATTTTAGCCAGTGTGGCAATGAACATTTCTGCCTTCTTAACTTTTTATTAATGCATTGAAGTTAAAAAAGTCTCTTTTGTAAAGAACAAGCTCATTATTGAGGAAGTGGTTAAGAACTGGAGACTTCCAAGTTAAATGAAGTGATCATAGCTGGCTAAAAGACCATAAAAATTGCAAAACTTGGAAAAGCCGCCAGACAGAAAATGATGTCTTTGTAGTGTCTTAGCAGTTGCTTCAGGATTCTTTTCTTTTCAGAAAAAACTAACAACAGCAGTGATCTTTTGGAACATGAGCCAAATACAGAGTCAAACTATGTGTTTAGTACAAATTGAGTGATTAAGATATTTGCACAACACTGTAAAAATAAGAAATTTTTTTGGATTCCCCAAACTAGCTTTCCAAAAGTGGCTGCTGGCTGAGAATGTTACTTGTTAAACTGAAAACTTTCATTTGTATAAGCAGAAAAATAAAACAAAAAATGCAGTTAAGAATATGGGGTTCTAAAGCTCTTCATTATTTTTTGTGCAAAAGGAATATAAAGTCTTTATAATTATCTCAATGCTTTCATCTAAGTGAGTACAAAGAAGAGGTAAAGGTACATAAAATATGCCATATACTTTTTACTACTATGGTCATTAGCGTTCCAAGCTTAATGCACACCTAATTATCTAGAAATTCATGTCATTTGCATTTTAACAGGATTTTATCTGAGTTTGCTCCATCTTTTATCTTCTTATAATATTCAACAGTTAAAACAAGATAGTGAATAAGGATTATAAAAATCAAATCAATTCACTCAAAGAATTGAAATTTCTTCTTACTAGATAAAACATTCTGACACTCTAGGATCATCAGATGACATGATACTGATACAGAAAATTGTTTTACCTGTAAAAATCTTTTCACTAATTGACAGGCAATTTTCTTCATTTATACTATTGATTTAAAATTTGTTCTCCTGAGAGTACCCCCTGCAGAAATGAAATTTCTCATTCTCATTTGTATGCCGGCTGCAAAGAGTATGCAGCAATCATACATTATTAAGCATTTTGCTTATTTTTATAATAGGATTCAAGTATGCCATCAAATATATTCCTTAAGATCTGCTTTGTAAAACTAGGATATAGAGCAACCTTGCATTTTTTTAGTGTCAGCATTCATAGCTGAGAGGAAAACTATTTGAAGGAAATGAATGCTTTTAACAGAACTCTAATTTGTATTCTGATCCATTACAAGGTCTTTTCTGTAACTTAAATCCGTATCTACTCTCTTGTAACTTCTTAATCTACAACACCCATTTCTAATAATAACAGTATTCTGAGCTATAAAAAAATATCCAAAATCTGCAATTTATACTTCTGGACATCAAACTCTATAATTACAAGAGCTATCTCTGTATATGATCATTTTTATCTTCAAAAAATCTGGAGGGAATGTACACTGCTGTATCAAAAATGTTTCATTAATAAAAGAGAGACCTTATCTAAAAAGAAGTCTCAATTTTAATCTGGTATATTCTCTAATATTATCCAGTGTCGCTCATTAAAGATATAACTTTACAACAATGCTGAAGATGGATTTTAATACGACCAATATGTCTGTCTTAACTGTTAGAAATTAATGGTCTTACTTATCTAGACATGGCCCTTCATGTTAAAAAGGCAGCAAGGACTATCTGTTAGGGGAGTTAATGTACTCTTTAAAAAGTTTAAATAATTCAGCACTGTGCCATTTATAATTGGTCAACACTAGTTATTACAACCATGAACTTGCCAGACATATTTTTCATTAGATCCAGAATATATATGAAGAAATCCAACCCAATGTTCAAAATTATGAAGTATAAAAAAGGTACTTTACTGTTTTCTATTTCTTTCTTTCACCTATGTTGAGTGAACATTAAAAGGATTTTTTGTATTACTCTTCCATCAAAAGAATGTTTTGATGACTCATTTCACACATTTCATTGTGAGTCCTCTATCATTTTTTTGTCTTCCCTAAAGAAGCACACCAGTTTCTAAGATATGAAATGAAAGCATATATTTGGGTGAATAATTTAAAAGTGAAAGAGTATCTCCCTTGTCCAAGCAACTGTAGCTTTCAACCTTGTGTCAGCTTTCTACCTACTTGATCTCATTTCATAATAGAAGTCTGTTTTTTTAATCCATCAGAATATTACATGAAGACATCATCTTTGTCACTGCGTCAAACTAGTGATCATCTTGTACATAGTGTTAACATGTTAGTAACCTTGGAAAAAAGTGAACAAAACCTAAGTAATGAAGGGATAAAGAAAGCAATGAAATATATTGCTAATTGTTGTTTTCTGTGTTTACATTTCAAGACTGTTTTCCTTATGCATACTCTTCCAGGATTTCTAGCTCAGACCATCTCTAAAGTAATATTAAAGTTACAAAAAAATTTGGAGACAAAGTGTACATTAACTGTTTATCTGGATGTCTATTTTGTTTCCAAAATGCAAGTTAATATATTTTATTCAAGGTTTGTATTTTCCTACCTTGGCATTGGATGTAGACATTTTCACAAGCAGCGTGACAGCATCATACCTCCCTTCTAAAGCACCAATAGTTTATATTTGGTAGTCAGTTTAGTGTTATTAAGACTCATTCAGTACTAACTAATGTTTTCGTATTTTCTTTAGGGTGCTGGGCAGAACATGGAAGTGATGATTCTAAGAAATTGCACCACAGCAAAAGAGATTCCTGATATAAAAATTAAAATCATTATTAATAATAATAGTATTATTAATATTATGCTGGAATTTTTAAAAGTCCATACAAATAGGAGCAATTAAAACCTCTCTCTAGGTTACTGCTATTTTTCAAAAGAAAGGTTTATCTAAAAATCAATTGATTCACCTGAAATGGCAAATGCTAGAAAGAGCTTATTTACAAGGCATTTTGAATGATAGAATGACCTTTACTCTAAACTGTTCTTAGTCAAAATATGAAAAACTTAAGACCATAAAGCATTTGGGAGGTAGAAGAGGTAGCCGGGGGGGAAGGGGGAGGGGAAAGAGGGGAGAAGTAAGCGGGTTTTTTTTTAAACACATAAAAGATAGTGGGGGTTTGGATAATTTTTTAATATCAAATATCACACACATCAGCTCTGATTATACTTTACGCTAACTTTTTATAGAAGTAGGATTCTTCAATATTTTATTAATTTTAAAGTGAGATTTGGATTTCATCCACTGCCTCTAGTCAGTTTTGAGTTGCAGAACTCCTCATTGAAGAAATCCAAAAACAAGAATGAAGCAAAATCATGCAGAAAGCAAAGCGTGTTGGGCTAGATCATGGGGATTTTTTGGCAGTCACTTCTAATTGAATTGCTAAATTTGGAATTTTATTATTGTATTTTTTGACAGCAGTGAGCATCATTAGAACAATCCACAACTTTTCAACCTGTTAGTTTCAGAAAATAATTTCTCCAGAAAGCTCAGTTTGAAAACACGTGCCACATGGTGTTTTATGTCAAAAGCTATGAATGCTTGTTCTTCACAGAACTTAAAAGTGAAGAATATTCAGAACAGCTTTCTGAAACTCACAGATAAATGTATTAAAACATATTCCTTAATATGCATATTTAATAAGAAGTAAGCAGCATGACTGTTCTGAGGAACATTCTATTTCTGCAACAAATGTTCTTGTTAAGAGATAAGCTGTATGCAGATCCTAATTTTTTTCAAGTTATAACATTAAAATCTTGCCCAAGGGCAAGTTTAAATACATTTACATAACTTTAAATAATAAATACAATAACTTTAAATAACTGTAAAATACATTATATAATGTCATTCTTCACTGTTTAACATACAATACACACATTCATTTACACATATGCTTCTGTTTAATGACTCTGACCCCTATACCTCAGCACCAAGGAGACATGGCTTAAAAAGAAATCGATCCTACTGCAATATCTGACTTTGCAATTTTACCTCATCTACTTACGCTCTCACTTACAGCATTTTCTCTTTAACACAACAAGCTAAAAGGGAATGAAAACATGAACAATGGGATAAGCCAAATGTAAAGTTTAACACATGAAAAGATTCCAAAGATTTAGATGGAAATAGGTCAGATTAGTAAAAAGCATTATAAACTAACAGCCGCAGTGAACTGCTTTAAAGTTTTTAATAGAAGATAGTCAACTTAATACACTGGTTTGTGACAGCAATTCTCCTGTTTCCAGAGTTACAAAGCCTGATCTTACAAAGTAAGTGAAAAAAGAAGACCCTGTCCAGAGTGAGAGAATGGTTGAAAATTACAACTATGGCTTGCTCTGTTTTCCTGGTGCTCATTCAGATTTTATGGTTCCCTTGATCTCTTAGTTGCCTTCTTTTCCTGTTGACTGAAACTGTACCCAGTATGTTAAAGAAACTGTTCATGCATGAGAACTTATGCTGTGTGCACGAACCAAACCTGTACAGAGCCCTGTATTCTGCTTTAGCTCTTTGTGACCCCGCAGTATGACTGTGGCATGGGGGACATTGACAGCTGTACCTAAGGAGAAGAGCCATAGTGTGGCCAAAGAGCAGCAAAAGAAGTCATTCTGAGCCATGCCAAGTCAGAGCAGCATCGCTGGCCAGCACAGTACTTGGCAGCCCTCTCAGAGACAGCTGGGTGGGTTGCCTGTAGAATCTTGCCCTCCGCTGCTCATGAAACAATCCAGACTTTCTGTTTAAATGTGATCACTATCTAAAAGTTTCTTTCTGGCCTCTTGAGTTACTTCTTTCCACCTTTTTTACCACTTTATCAGCGCAGCTTCTTTTCACTCTTGCATGGTTTTCCCTTTCTTCTTTGAGGCATGCAATCAAAGTAGTAGCTCTGTATTTTCCTCTGCAGGCAACTATAGAGCCCCAGTCTCTAACTGCAAGCCCTCCTTCATGATTTGTGACCCACAGGTTCAGAACAGGAATTTAACTCCTCATCTTCCTATAACTTAAGCAGGTACCCTGAAAGTGAGTCTGTCAGTGCTATAGGTTTTTTTTTTTCTTGTGGCTTTTCTCAATGGCAAGAGGAATTGACTGCTTACATTTTGTAGTCACCTAAGTTTATGAACTTGCACAGTGTTGTTACAAGCTACATTGATTTAGGTATAGTTTTGCTTCCCTATTTCTGAGAGCAGCCCTGCCAGAGACATAGATCTGGATCCTGCAGTTTTAGGTCATAGCAGTGCATGACTTATCTTTATTTTTCTGAAAGCATCTACATAGTGAATAAATAAATACAAAACTGCATGAAGTTAAATTACTACAGTCACATGTGGAAATCCAACACATTAGCAAAATGAGATACAGTATTTCCTTACAAATATAGTTAATAAAATTATTACCATTGCCTTTAGAAAGGAGGACACTATAACAAATAAAATGTATGCCATAAAGCATGCATTCGAATTCTAAATACATATCACTTGCTAAGAATTTTAGTAAGCATAGCTCAGCTGATAATTTATTACACTTTTTAGGAAAATTTGCCCCAAAGACCCAAAGTGTATTCCTTATAGATTTTTTCTGTGCTATTCAAACAGTAAATTTAAGATTTCCTGAGAGCAACTCAACAAGCTTCAATTTTACAAATACTCTGATACCCTGATAAAAGCAGAGAAATTGCTAAAGAGGACCCTTTGCTTTCTTTTTATTTTACCTGATTGTGTCTTCAAGCTTCACCTGTCACCATGGGAAAACTGGAAATATGCAGAAGAGCTAAAGCTTGGCATCAAAACAGTTAAGAATTATGCATACAATTTCCCTTCTGTTTGCTTCCTATGTTTCAATGTAAAGAGATGATGTACATAAACCGGGTTGCACCACATGTCTATGAGAGTCACATTCTTGAAAATCTTATCCTATCTAGTTTCAGGAGATATCTTCAAGTGAATATGAGCTTCCAAAAAAATAATAAAATAAAAAAAATTCTATCCATACTTCTCATTAGAGATTATAATATTTCAGTTTTGTTAGAAAATACTATCACAGCAATGTACGACATTTTATTCCCTTTACAATCAGCAAGAGAAGACGCAGGGTGCAGTATTGACATGGTCATTCTGGATATCTCAGCAGTGCTGAAGTAAAACAGTTCACAAAAGCACCTAGCAAGATTCAAAATATCAAGCACCTTATCAATGAGCAAACATAGAAGTTGCCAGAGCTCATGCATTTTTAGGCTAATAAAAAGTGGAATACTTATCTCAAAGACTACTAGATGTGTAGGCCAGACTTCTGGTAAGAATAAAAAGGAACTGACTTGCTAAAGTAATTCTTTATTTCTACAGATGATGCAAATACAGTTAGCATTTAGGTCACGTGAATGAGCACACATATTGTTGTCTCTTTTTGACTTGTACTAAAACCTGGATTAAAATCTCAAATTCTTCATATATTGTAGCCTTGTAGTTATATATAAACTTTCTGTGGCCTTTTCATAGGTAGCAGTTTCTTGAAATACCTATGCATATTTTTTCTTTTTTTTTTTTTTTTTTTAATAAATCCGTAAAATTCCACTTGCTTTCACTATTAATGAGTCCAGTGTCTTCACATGTTCCTGACTGGTACTGCTGATCTCCAGGACCATGTAATAAAGATTACAAAGCAACAACATTGCCTTCCTTCAGCTCTTGCCTTAAAATTCAGCTCAAATCATGCCTGCAAAATAGTGTAGTAAATGCTCCATTGGTTTCAGAAGTATTTGTTTAATATTCCACCCATTTGTTTTGTGTATTTACTATATTAAACTTTCTGTGGTATTCTGCGGTATTCTGTGGTATTAACTAAAACTAATTAATGTGAATTAAATGTGATTCATTTGCCAATAGGTATCGCTCATTTCTTGCCTACATCAGAAAATCTTTTTATAGACATTTCTTGGCATACTGGGAACCTCATTCTTAAGGTCCTGACAAGGACTTTTTATTAGCACAGATAAAATAATTATCAGAAAGCAATATATTAAAATTATTTACTTAAACAAGAATACAGCAGTATACAGCTACTGTATTTTCCAGAGTTTAAATTTCAAATATTAACCCCTTATACCCAAAATGATGTTGTTCCCTACTTGCATTAAAAAAAAGAGAAAAAAATCAATCTATTAGCATTGTGTGCTAATCATACACAAAAACAGTAATGAAAAAACCTTCTTTGCTCAAGCACTAAGAAATCCAGAGGGTTAATTTTTCTTCCATTCCTTAAGTTGCATTATTGCTTACAGTATCTTTGTTCTGAATCATTGTCATGGCAAGTTTTTATTAATAGATTGCTGCTTTTGTCCTCTTGATCAATACCAACACTCTATGCACAAATATATATCACCCCAAACATCAATCTGTGCATTTATAACGATATTTGTTTCCTGTAAGACTCATTTAGGAACATGTAATTGAAATTCCTTCCTCTGGCTATATTACAAATGTTGCATTCCAACAGCTTCACTGAGATTAAGTGCATAAAGTATGCCTGCAAAAATATGTAGGCAGACAAAACTAATTGTGGACTAAGCAGGAAGACTACACCCTGCTCACCTTATATGCACGTGTGTGTATAGACGTGTGCGTGTAAAAAAATAAAACAATCCAATATTATAATAAATACAGACAGTAATGAAGCAACTGGAATATTATTTTTTTCAGTTAAGCCTTTACATTTTTGAAAATTCAGACATCTGATAGAATTACATAGGCTTACTGAAAGTAAGGATAACACCATGCTACATGAGTTATTGACATATATGATTTGCTCTTTTCTGTAGCTGTGATTAGGTTCCTGAGAACAAAATGAACTTTATAAAATAAATGCATTATGTAGTAGTGGGAGAGAGGGGAGTTTTTCAAAACCTTACTGATAATCACTGGTGCTCATTTATTGGACAAGGGAGGAAAGAAGGAAGAAAAGAAATGGTAGATCTACAGACATTCTACATTATAAATTACAACACAGTATCCATATCTCCATATATGATATGGTCCAGATGACCAATAAGAAACAAACTCTAAATTGTAGTTTAACATTAGCTGAAGACATTGACTTGTGTTTCCCTGGATTAAACTTGGACTGTTCTGAATAATGTAGCAGGACATTTCCAAAAGAAACATAGACATGGCCAAATACCACAAGCCATGAAGCAATAATAGATCACAGGGAAAGACAAAGGCATCACTTTTTCTAGGTCTCTGCAGTGTTGGAGATTTGTCAAGTAACATGCCCAGGAGTCTCAATGCCCTGTTACTTCAATTCAAATCCTTTTTTTTTTTTTCAAATCTCTTTTCATTATATAGAAATCATGACATATTTTTGTCTTTTATCTCTTTACCAAAAAAAAATCAGTGCTAATTCTTCTGAAGAAATAAATGGAAGCTCCTTTACTACAGGCCAAGACACCCAGATCTCAATCTATTTTTAAAAATGGAGTCACTTGTTTGTAATAGAATTCTCCTAGACTTCTTTTTTTCTTTCCTTTTCTCCTATAATTTTCACAGTATGAGTTAAAAGAGTTTAATAAAGCTAAAGTACAAAAAGGCTTATAATGAATCTGTCAAGGGGCTTGCCTGTAATTTACCTGAAAGGATATTATTTCCTCAGAATGTGATTCTGTCTTCATAGAATTCTTTCCGAGATGCTCAATGCAGAACTCTGAAAATGGATGCTGACAATTTTGAGTAACATCCACTACTAGTTGCTATCCTAATATGCTGGCTGAAATGCCCCAGAGTAAAGACCAGGCATAAATCAACTTCATCTTCCAAATAGAAGTGATTCTTTTTTTTTTTCTGAAATAATTATCTTCTTCTGAAATGGTTGAACCTAGCAATTTATAAACGTATCTTTCTACTTGTTAACATGCTTTTAACACAGTGTAACTACTACTGTTCAAGTCAATGCTATCAGCTTTTAACTGATTTTGTTGGGATATTCATCATGACTGTAGCACTGGTGTAAGAGCTGAGTTGAACAAATACCATATTCCATGATAAATTTTATATAGGCAGCTATTCAGCTGGTGTATGAATCAGGAATTTTTCTTCACTACCTCTTCCAGTGCAGCACTTTGTCCAGCACACTTCGTTCACAGGCTTTCTGGGATTGAGTAAGGCTGGTGTTTCTCTCCCTAATGGCCTCTGTAGGGAGTAAGATTATGTGGAGATGATCTCATCTAGTCTGGCAGTTCTTACATTTTGTAAATCCCAGCTTATACTCCGCAAGAAAGAGACCATGGCTGCTTGCCCTTGAAGACGTAGAAGGAGTGATCCCTCTGTTTACCTCTCATTTCAAAAAGAGTTAAAGAATGCAATACTTTTTCTGTAGGACTTCCCTCTACCAGACGTGCTACATGGCGAGCCTTGTTCTACCTGACTGCATCTGCTTGTTTCTGAAAATAAAACACTGTGCCTGTTCTGTTTCCTCAAGCATTTTTTGACTGTGCCCCCAACTGCTTTTGGAACTAGGCCTAAACAGCCATTCTAGGATCTTGCAGCCATCCTTTCTTAAACAGTCAAATCAAACCCATGTAACTCAGGCCCATATAACCAACAGTAAAAACTTTTCACCTTCAGTAACCCAATTAATTTGTTCCCCTTTTAAACTGTATAAAATTGCTATTATTACTGCATAACTTAAAAATGCAATTCTTTGCACTCATAATACATGTTATCTTGTGAATTTAGAGACTAATTCAGGCATTTTGATGTTCTGCCATACTATTCCTTACATATTAACTTATTTTACTTCTTACAAGCTTGGTACATGGTGTTTGTGCCACCATATAAGAATAAATGTTGTAGAAACTATCCTTTCACTGGATGTACTGAAATTTACTTTAGATTTAACCAATAGGACAGAATCAGCAGACCTAATCCATACTTAAATGTTTACAATATAACTCAGTTTCAAATGTGTTTTCAGCACTATGAATATATTTTCTTCATGTAATATGTTTCCTTCTATTGTAAATTTTCTCAATTTCATGAAGAGAAATTTTTATGACTTTTTTTTTTTTTTAATGGCTTAGTGCCTTTTTTGTAAAATCACTGCTACTGAGAAGTGATTCCCTCATTTTCTGTTCTCTGGACACTGATCAATTTAAAACAATCCAATGACCACACTGTAACTATCCCTGTTTATTATTAATACAATGGCAGAATATGAAATTATGGCTAATAATACACTAACAAACAAAGCTTGTTTCAGAAATCAGAATTAGATTGTTGTTCTGATCTGATCTGATCTGATCTGATCTGGAGCTAGATTTTTCAATATTTAGAGAACATTTTTTCTCATGTACTTATTTGTAAACATGTATAGAGAATCATAGAAACACAGAATATAAATACCGATTTTTGCAACGAAATTTACTCTCATATTCACGTACTAGTTTCCCTTGTTGCTTGCCAGACTCCTAGAAAGCTATCCAACATTCATTACAATGTATTTGTCCTGACAGAGTGAAATATTTCTAAAGGATATGTTCTCTGTTCACTTTTTTCATTGTAACATCAAAGGTTTGTCAACCAGTGATATAAAACACAAAAATCTGTCTGGACATTAATGATTGAGCCTCTGGCAAGGTTATATTCTTTCTTTACAAGAGCCTTGACAGATCTCTCAGTTCAGACAAAATATCAACACTACTCCTGAATGCTGAGCCAACTCTGCTGAGGTCAGAACATGTGTAAGACTATTTGGAAAGTGGTTTAGAACCTCTAGTGCAGTTAGAAAGGAAATGATTGTACAGGACAACACAGGTCTTTTCAAAAATAGTTTTGTACCATTTTTATTTACTAGCAGATGAGTAGTAGTGAAAGTATATTTCTTAGACATCTTGCAAAATAAAGAAAGTCACATGATTAAAAATGTGATTGAACTCTAAAGGACATTATCATATTGTGCATTGATGTAATCTTTCAAATCTTTCAACTGGGATTTTTGTCTCTTGAGTTGCCAGATTAAAAAAAAAAAAAAGGCAGTGAAAAGAGGAAATAAAAGTCTTCAAATATATCATGAACAAGAAAAAAATCTACTTTTCTGGGCAATATAATTTCTGAATTAATTGCACCATTCATTCCATTATTGCATATTATTTCTTTCAATGCCAAGTCATTCTCCATGAAGGCAACCTTATGTAGCTATTAACTAGATGGTTGATTTTTTTGTTCTCTAGAACAAAGGAAATTAATTTCTCTCTCTCTTTCCTCCCCTCTTTTTATTCAGCCGACTGACAGAAGCCACACTTGTGTTCCCAACTATTCCTCTGCTTCAGCTAGATTATCTTACCAGGAGAGGGGTTGCCAGCCACTTATGCACACAGATCTTTTTGTTAATTGCAGACTTTGCTGGGGTAATCTTTCTGTTTCCTTTTCCTGATCCAAGTGAAATGACTGGCAAGTGTGTCTCACCTGTAATCTCTCCTTAAGAAGGGAAACGATAGTCGTCAAGTCACTGGCCTGCGTACGTTCTTCCACCAAATGATCCAAAGACAGTGGCAGTACTACAGCTTTCTGGTATCTTTTCTTGGTGGACCCCGGTATTATTGCTAAGAGCAACTACCACCATCTTTTTAATATTCTATAAAGAATAGTTGAATAATTTATAGCTGAGTAGTTTACCAAAATATTAATTATAGGTGATTGGAATGATAAATTAGAACAGGGGTTTTGGTTTTTTTTCTGGAGAGACAGGTATATCTAAAGCTTTCCTTTCATGTTTTCTGATATTACTGCTTACTGCTGGGAATAATTAACTGCCTTATTTACAATGCTCAGCTTTTCAAGTTATCAAAGGCAAATGGAATTTTTTTTAGACTGAAATGTATGTTTGAGACCAATGAACCCTCTTGTATCCCATCCATCAACAAAAGATTACAATTCTCTAAAAGTCCATAGTTTTTCTAAACCAATCAGAATATATATAAACATCTTCTGGCTTCTTTCGAAAACTCAGATCTTGGAATTCTTTTGAGAAAGCATTTTTCCCTCTACCCATGACATCTGTTTCAAAATTTTTATTGTCCCCAAAGAAACAAAAAGACAACAATTGATTTGGTCATATAGGAGAAAATGTAATTGTCTGGATTTTCAGACCTAATCATTTCACTTTGGGGCATGTGGAACAATCTGTTGCCTGTTCTTCTGCACTAGCTAATATGATTTAGAAAGTATTGGAAAGAGCTATAAAGCTGTTCATGCAACAAAACTGACGGATTACTTGCAAAAATATTGCAATACTTTAGTTCCTTATTCACAACAATGATAACCAATCATGAAGTAGAACATGATCACAACGTAACCCAGCCAAAAATACACACTTTACATTGCTGAATGCAGCATTTTACTCAACTAACACTTCTACCAGTAGAAGCATTGAAATATCTGCTTCACTATAACAGAAAAGCTCTCCCCAGAAGCGTTTGCTCTGCAAGACTCTTTTTCTAACTTTCACAGTTGTTATTAGCAGTACTAGCTGATCAGAGGTATGTAAAGCAAAACAAAACCATTGTGTACTTTCAACACCTAGTTCCTATATTTGCTTTGTGTATGTGATACAACATGACTGTGGGTTGAGAGGGAAAATGGAATATACCTGCTAGTGAAAATGTCAGACATCACAAGTGGCTTGCTTTTAAACTATATTTGACCAAAGAGCGAGAGTGAAGAAACATTCTGTTAGAGGAATATATATCACACCTTATCCAACAGCGTGAAAGAGGTTACACTCCATATCCTCAGATCTAACCAGTAATGACCCTGAAGATGTATTCTCAGCAGGTATGTACACATGAAGCACATGTGTATGCTACAGCTATGCTCTATCTTGCTTTTGACAAAGGAAAAACAGGTACATAGACTATATTCTTAGAAGAAAATTTTTCATGCCGGATTCAAGTCTGAGAGAGGGCAGGTTGGTGCAGCTCCATGTCAACTAGTAGCGAGGCTGAAGATGTATTCCCAGTAGGGACACACACACAGAGCACGCATGTTATACCACATATATATATATATATCTCCATGGCCAGCCATCATAGACAGAGCACTTGCATGAACATGGACAGCACTGTCCTGCTCTCCTCTCTGTCTGGACAGGATGGAGGTCCACTGGTGAATGCATATATGTATATATGTACAAGGTGGATCCCTCCAGGAGCTAGGCTTACTCAGTCTCGCCAGTTAATGGTTCCTGGACTCCAGTCTCCCCAGCTGTGCTGGCACCCAGACATACAAAGCCCCACTCCAGTGTCTGGTATAGACGGCTGTGCACACATACACACGTATGTACCCACCTAGACCTGATGGGGACTTCCCTGTAGGCTTCACAGCCAGCCCACCCCAGCTCTCAGACCTAGAAATACACAAGTGCTCTCACACAAGGCGAGATGAGCTTTATCATATAACCTGAAATACTATATCATGCAAATATTCCTTCAAGCAGCTGGGAATATGAAAAGAAGAAATTTTTTTGTGTGTGTTTTCTTTCAGAGTGAAGCACCAAAGTAGAATCTTGGGGAAAGAAGTGGGGAGAAATAATAAAGTGCTGTTAAAAATACATAAGTTTAAAAAAACAGTTAAAATAATATGTGCACAGTGTTTCTGAGTGTTAAAATAGTTTATGCAAATCTGGGCCAGTTATCATGTTCCCGACAGGTTTTTAGTGTGAAATTAGTTCAACAGCAGTGTTTTGTATTGTTACATTATTTTTGCTATTTTTTCAGCTCTTTTTATAAACTTGGAGGTAAAATGCTTGTCAATTCCATTTGTTTAATATTTATTATTTTAAGTAGGTTGTAGAAATCATTGGTTTGTTTCAATAGTGCATTTTCCTTAGTTTTCAATAAGAAGATAATAATCTGAATCTAATAATCTAAGGTTCAGGCCACACCCAATTATACATTATATATATTATATATAGTCAAATATATATTATATAAAGTCAAACTCTAACCATAAATTCTCCTCAAAGTCAGAATTTTGATTTAGTCATTCCTGCTTTATATCACCATTGATTATTGCGGCTACTAAATTATTACAGAAATTTCCAGAGAAGATATTATGCAGATTGTAGGTCTTCTTTTCACCTTTGTAAAATGGCCTTTCTCTGAACATTCCTACATCTGCTAACTGTGGCATTCCGAAGAGGCAAGAGCATGACATCTGATTTATGTCAGATAGTGTTTCAGCTGAACAGAGGTAAATCTTGCAGTATCATTCTGTCTTCTTCTCGTTGCTTTCTTAGAAATTCAAGTGTCTTCTGTAGAAGAATATTCTTTCACTATAATACTGGATAAATCCTCATCAGTTGCTTGTCATTAATTAAAGGTTTATTTTTTTATCAAGCCTGAATGACATGTATTGTTTTAAGTTGTGCTGAATGTCCCAGAACATCCAATTTTACATTTAATTTACCTTGCATTGTAAATGGACGTGGAAAGTTATAACTTCATGCATCTGACTCACATTTTGGGCCAGGTAAGAGACATCCTGCCATAGAGAAAACATGCATATGCATTAGGGCTTGTGTGATGAAAATGTCTAAAGCATGCTGGAACACTCAGCAGAAGCTTCTCCTAAGGTCCCTGCTTCTTTGTAGTGGATCCTTCACCTGAAGATTTGTTGCTCCTAGCAAACATGTTACAAAGGTTGAAAACCAGTGTGTAAAAAGTGTAGCAAATTTTCTTTGGGGCTACATGTCTAATAGGTTGAATTTTTTGCAAAATCTTAGTAAAAATGGTTCAGTCATTTCAGAGAACAATATGATATATTTAGATGATATATTTATATAATTTTGATATCTATTCAAGTTAAAAATCACTACCTAGCAAACACTAAAAAAGCACTCCTGAAGCTTTGAAGGACAATGAAGAGTAGGAGTGTTTCATGAGGACTTTATCTAGGAATGTCTTTCACATGATTTCTCTAGCTCAGGAAATGCCTGAGAAGCTGACTGCCAGAAATATAGAAAATAAGGAGGATCACTCTAATAAGCCCTTTTGGTTTACTCTTTCTAAATAGGCAATACTGGCTATTCTTCAACAACTACAGGAGTGAGATAAGGATTGGTTGTTTTTTGTTAGGGTATTCCTTTGTTAGGCTTTGTTAGGATATTCCTCATCTGGCGCATGGCTGGGACCTGGACCCTGGGTCCTGCTTGGCTGTTTGGAGCATGGTAAGGCTGCACCACACTAAGGAAAGGCAGGGCATGTTCCTGACACCTGTAGCTGCCTACTACCCTTGTTCAGCTTTAAGGACAAAATGGATTTGAAGAGGTCAGGAAGAAGCATTTTTGTCCAGCAGAGCATAATTCTGACCAGAAAATGTTCTGCTCCAAATCCTGCTCTTCTGATCAAGTGCTGTGAAATTTTACCAGATCTCTGTGAAATCACCTACCAGAAAAGCATTGCTTTTTGTCCTGTTCTTGTTCTGGTCACCATAAAAACCACTTGTTATCAGGCATCTTATTAGGCCAAGTAGCAACATTTTGCATGGAGCAAAAGGTTATAGCATTGCTAATAACCTGTTAAGTATTAATGCAATATTAGAAAATGAAAACTGTTTTCTCAGTGCAAGTTTTTAGAAAAAGCCTAGGAAATTGCACACAAATTGTAAATATTGTAACATTAAGTACTTAGTAGTTAAGAAATGCAAGATTTAATCTCCTGTGTAATCTTAATTCAGCTGCTTTGTACATATGCATCTTGATTCAGCCTTAATTATATGATCGTAATACTCTGTTCCCCTGTGTTTAATTCTTTGCACTGGCAGGATTATGTTTCGTTAGTGAACAGCTGTTCAATATTTTGTTTTGGCCTTGTGCAGTGTGTTGTTTTGTACTGCATTTACTGCACTTTTCAATCCCTCTGTGAACTCGGAGTTATTTATTTACGTCCGGAGTTTTGTATAGCACTCAGCATTACACAGTACTTAAGTAAGTGCTTCATTTTATTTATTTTTGCAATACCCCTGTGAGATGAAGAGATAGTATTTATTATCTCATTGTTACAGATAGGGACAGATAATTTAAGACAAAGACATTTACTTTTTCCTGGAGACCTGACTGAGACATCATCTCCCAAAGTACTCCTTCTTTTTATAGCACTTTACACATCCAAAGCATAGCCCCACAGACTTCAGTTTGGATTTCTAGGCATTTTCATTAAATTCAAGGCATTTAGAAATGAGGAATCTTTTTCTGTGAAAAAAAACATTTTAAGTAGATTGCTCAGATATGTAAAGAATCCTATGACAGTGTCAGGAAAACGATCTAGTTTCTTATGGTAAGATACCTTAACAAATTTGTAATAAACTGCTTCTCACTTATTACAGGAGCTTACCTGAAAATGTCCTTTCATAACACAGATCCGCATTTGTCTCGAGAGAATTTGATTCTGTACAGTGAATAAAACACTTTCCCCTACCATCTCAGGGAGAGAAGAGGGGAGAAATGAGGTTAAATTGTAGCTGTAGAAATAATTTTAATTCCTCAATTTCAGTATTTGGGTGCTCATTTATTTGGGTGCTTAAAACCTTGCATTTTGATTATTTTATTTTATTTGAATTCCTGTCTATCATATATATTCATACTTTATATATCTCTGTATCTAGAAATGCGCAGATAGAAATTTTAGGTAGAAACAAAATGGACCAGATTGAAACTGGAGAAACTAACTTGTTTTATTATAGATAAGATCATGTTATGCAATCTATGAAAGATTTAAAGGTTAAAAGGCAAATTTGCCTCCTTAGAAACAACTCACAGGGGATTTTGCTACATGAATTCGCTACATGAATTCTCTACATGAATTTCAAATGATGGATTTTTCCAGTGAGCCCACTTGTCTGCATGGAGATGAAAGATTGGAGGCAGGGTTGCAATCACCTGTGAAAGAAGCAAGGGGACTATCAGTGCTCCCAAATGCTCAGGAAAACATTGTAATGAAGGGCAACCTTGTAGAGGCACTTTGACTTTCTTGTATTTGGAGCGTGTCACCCAGATCTGTCCACCCCTCAAACACCTTGCTGATCCCTTCAGTAGATTAACTCTTACATGAGATATACCACCACCACACCACCCTCACCCCCTGCCCCAGACCCTAGGCCCCTTAGATAAGGAATCCATCCACACCGTTCTCCCTGCCACCTCCTGTCTTGCTGTAGTCTGATGACAGGAAGGAGTATCTTGGGAAAGGTTATTCAAGTAATGTTATTCCAATCTTGGGAGGTATATGTAAATACATTCTTTCTTGGGACAAAACTTACTCTCCACTGAGTTAACCTGAGAGAGGGAAGGACAGCCAAGGTCACAAAGATGCCAAGAGATAATAAAAGAAAAAACAGACACAAGTTTTGGAGGTAGGAGGCAAAGGTGTCAGAGAATAAAGCAAAACAGTAGGAAGGAAAGAATCTTTGACAGTTCTTTCAAAGTACTTTAACATTATTTAATAGATTCCTAAGGTGATTTAAGAACACGTGGAAGAGAAACAGAGAATAGAAAAGGGGTATTGTGAAGATTTAAAGTTCTTATCCAAGTGATTGGCCAAATTTATGCAACCTGTGTAGAAATTTCCTGCTGCTGATTTTGCAATTCTATCCATATGCTGACAAAGTAAGCACTTTTTTGTCTCCAGTTGTTGTCAGGAATAAATGTTCTTCTGCAGAAACAGAGACATAAAGAAAGAAGTCATTCACACATCTCAGTGAAACCATCTTTATTTTGTTCTTGACAGCTTGGAAGTTCGTTTTTGTAACTGATCTCACATCCTTGCTCCACTAGGAGGCAGAAAAGGAAACAATTTACAAGAAATACATTTAAGCATGCCGCTGTTTGCATGAATCATCATGCCAAGATATGGAAGATGTTACAGTAGATCAGAATGGTGAAGATGCTCTTCCTGTCTACTCGAGTATGTTTCCCTTAAGTGCCACCCCTCATGACAAATAAAAATTCATGATGCTTTCAATAAATTCGTAGTACATGAACAACTAGGGGTAAAGTATGACCAACACTGAATGCAATCTTGTTGAAAGATTAAAAAAGGGTGCTTCATTTTCTACACTGATTATTAAAAGTCATAAAAGCATATAATTGCTGACTGATCCAATAGCTGGTTAAAGTACTTGGTATTCCTAGTCTACACAACATAAATGCTTTCACCTCCTTACATCTAAAGCTACATACTACACTCCAAGCACTACCTGAAAGTGTTTGAATTCTGCCCAGATTTTTTCTCATTTTGTGAGACAGGCCAGAGAAGATTATGTTTACAGACCTTTCAAAGAAAGTGTCTTGCCCCTTGATTTCATCTAGTTGAGTCTTAAAGGATAGCTGAGCAAAAAAAAAGAAACATCAGGGGACAAAAAATGCCAGCTAATTTAAGAAATGCATGATAAGAAATCAAGAAACAGGCTTACATTAGCCAAAAAATCCTCAAATAAAGAAGATTAAATGGGATTACCCAATAGAAAAAACAGGTTTACAAGGGTAACCAGCAGTAAATTGTAGCAATGATTAAATGAGGGTATAACAATTAAAATGTAATAAAACCTCAGTACTGTGTTTTATTCCAAGTCTGATATGCAGATGAGTAATTGCTACACATGTGGCAGCAGATGACTATACCATGATGTTCATCTATCAAAATCATATTATCAGGAGCTCATATCTAATATATATATGTGTATATAAGTAACAGCTATGGATAATGCGTCACCTTAGAATGTAAGCTGAGTTATAGTTGGTTTTGTTGTAGAATTATGCAGTCCATTTCATGAAAAATAAAGTTAACATCGATCTACTCCTGCAGGTTCAAGCAGAAAAATGCCCTGAGAGCTGAGTTTATCAATAGGAATAAAAGTATTGGAGAATAAATGAAGTTATCAGCCTTGCTCCTGTCATAGCCCTAGTGTTATCCAGCAAATTAGGTGGCAGAAATTTTCATGCACTAAAGCTTGACACAACACCAGGGCTGCAAGTTTTACAAGGCTTGATAACACTCTTTCATATAGTGAGTTGCAATCTTGTCTTCACATTCAAGATATACATTGAAGTCCTCTTGGTTTGGTTTTTTTTTATATATGCAGATCTCATTCAGACATACATCTTACTCTCCCAACATTTTGTCGTTTTTGTTATCCTCCTCCTTCATTTCTGCATTAGCAGTTTTCGGTTAGGGGACTCTCAAATCATCTGATATAACTCACACACTTCTGAGGAAGTGTAATTCATTTCATGCATTCCAACCTTTCATTAGATGTATAGTAGACAGCTTTGTTTCTTTAAACAACATACCATATTAGTAAATGTATATTTAGCTCACTATATTTTGTTATGATTTTCTTTCTGATTCTTTCTACACCCCTTCCTTTTCAATTTCTGTTTAAAAACTATTCAAAAAAATGTATTTTACTTTGTTACATGGTATTAGAAAACTTCAGACAGATAAACATTCATAGTTAGATATTTACTGATAATGCTGACAATATGGCCAGCAGCATGTAGGTGACTGAATGTTAAAGTAACATTGTAATTGTAATACTGAAATTGGTAGAATACTGCTGATCATTCAAGTTTAGTATGTAATGAAGTGTGTTGAGACCTACTCCATTTCTTGAAAGATCAGTGCCATAAATAACCATCCTGGCTTAAGACAAAATTAAAACAAATTTTGCTACCATAAATACTGTACATGTAAGCAAAGATGAAATTCTTCTAGATAGAGAAAGAATAAGATGCCAGCACATTCAGAAATAATGCAGTGCTGTTCATGGGTTTTATAAGATATATAAAACTGGTTCTGTTGCATACTAGTTAGTTTTTTTCTTGTAGTTCTTTACAGACCAGAAAAACCTTTAAATTTGGATGTTTTAGTCTCTATAGGTTTACTTCTATGTGTGTCACATACACTTGTCCTGCCAAAATACAATAATGCTATTTTATTCACCCTTTTCATAAGTGTATATGACTACAGAAAGTGTACTCTATGATGAAACTGTCCTAATGTATTTTATGTGACAGGATGGTCCCATATCCTTTCTCTACATATATCCTGCAGTCAAACGCCTCTGTGTTTTTCACAGGTCCAGAGAAGACGCTTATTTTGGTGGAACTGTATGGAAACCAAGTATTAGGCACACGTTGCAACATCTGAGTCTCAGCAAACTCCTGACACTAAGAAACTAAAGAAGTATAACATCTCTTGATGCATGTCAGGCATTGCATTTTCAGAGAACAATGCAATGTCATCATTGCATTTTGGAAAACACATTAACTTTCAAAAATTACTTCATATTTTCTGAATACTTTCCTAACCCTAATAAACATAGAATTAATTACTTTGAAACTAGTCAGATCAAAGATGTTAAAGAAAACCCAATACTGTCTGTAATTGAGAGAACATAAAAAAAACTGTCAGGTAGAAATAGTCTAGTTTAAAATGGAAGTAAAAATAGTAAGAACTTCAAAAGTGGTCGTTTTTATTGAATACTCAGTAAATATTTTTTCATTTTAAGGACAAGTATTTTTATGGCATGTTAGCAAATAACTCTCTTGTGCCCCTTTATAAGAAATACATCTATGCATATACTTAGATATATAAGAACCTTTTCTTTAGTGGATGGATAAATGAGACCCATGTCCTGACTTTTAAATTTATCTGTGAAATAAATTGTTCAACTTGTGAAATTTTTATAAAAACATTTTCACTATGCAACTTGCCACAAAAGTTGATACCTGACCTCCAAAAATGTCTGTTTCCAGTGTAGTTTTCTTGAAGAGCATCTATATTAATGGCAGCATCAGATAGTAGGCGATCTGAAGGCAATATATACTTCTAACCTTTTACAAGTACTTCAAATTTCACATTACAAAGACTATAGTTGACATTTTAATTACCTAGCTGTATGAAAACAAGGTTATCTTTCAGCCTCTGACATTTTTTAATTTCATTAATTTTCTTACCTTGTACTTCTCTTATCTTTTCTTTTTATTGAGAAATTCTAAATATAGTAGGATCATAAAAACTCAGGCAGCAAAGAGGCGAATAAGAAGATGCATTTACTGAAATGAGATAGAGCATTTTATACTTCATACATATATTCATTGTTCATTCAATTATTTTCTTTTCCTTTTTTGTAGCTACCTATAGCTAGTTTGAGAATGACAGACACTACTGTGACTTACTACTTCACAACTGATAAAAGCCAGGGAGTATAAGAATAAATTATTAAATACATAGTTAATATTCATTGTCGTGGTTTGAGCCCAGCCGGTAACTCAGAACCACACAGCCGCTCGCTCACTCCCCCTCCCCTTCTTCCTCCTCCCGCTCCCGGAGGGATGGGGAGGAGAATGGGAAGAATGTAACTCCCACGGATTGAGATAAGAGCAGTCCCGCAACTAAGGTATAATACAAAACCACTACTGCTACCACCAATGATAATAATGATTAGTGAAATAACAAGGGGAGAGGATACAATTGCTCACCACCCGCCGACCGATACCCAGCCCGACCCGAGCAGTGATCAGGCCTTCCGGGTAACTCCCCCCGGTTTATATACTGGGCATGACATGCTGTGGTATGGAATACCTCTTTGGCTAGTTTGGGTCAGGTGTCCTGTCTCTGCTTCCTCCCGGCTTCCCCTCCTCCCTGGCAAAGCATGAGACTGAGAAAGTCCTTGGTTGGAATAAACATTACTTAGCAACAACTAAAAACATCAGTGTTATCAGCGTTGTTCCCAGGCTGAAAGTTAAAAAACACAGCACTGTACCAGCTACTAAGAAGGAGAAAAATGACTGCTATAGCTGAACCCAGGACAGTATCCACCCCTTATTCCATACCATTCATGTCATGCTCAGATCCCACATCTCTCAGCACACCATCACCCCTGTCCCATATATATACACATATATATATACACCCACACCCACACACAGAGAAAGATATCATTCCCTAGTCCATGGACCAATCCCTGTAAAATTGCTGAACTCATCCAGTCCATGATGTCAGGCTCCATCTCTTGTAATAGTCTTTCAGGGCAGGAGGGACGGGACGTAGTGTTGGGTTGTTGCCTGCTGATGATACCGCCAAACTCGTCTGGTCACTGCTGAGCTCATCTGGTTTCCTCAAAATTCATTCTTTGTTGAGGTGATGATCGGAGGGAAGTCAGGGTCAATTGCTGGCGACCTGAAGATATCTAGCTGGTGGGCTATAAAAGTGTTATAGAGCAGGCAACAGCGTACAATTGAGTTCATTGGCTGTTTTCCCCCAAAATCAAATCCCCTTGAGGTACACATCGGACTTCCCCATCTTCCCGCATTACCCACCAAGTACATCCAGGTCCCTGAGCAAAAGCAACCCCACGAGTGGGTTTGCCTTTACCTGAAGCAGGAATAACCCAGACTGTCTGCCCCAACAAATTCTTTATGTGCACCACAGGAACTTTATCCCCCTCTACGGTACGTAAAATTTCTGATTGGGCTGGGCCAGCCCTGTTGGCAGATCCCCTAATGTTAACCAACCAGGTGGCTTTTTGTAAATGTGTATCCCAGTGTTTGAAAGTCCCACCACCCATTGCTCTCAGTGTAGTTTTTAACAGCCCATTGTACCGTTCGATTTTCCCAGAGGCTGGTGCATGGTAGGGGATGTGATATACCCACTCAATGCCATGCTCTTTGGCCCAAGTGTCTATGAGGTTGTTCCGGAAATGAGTCCCATTGTCTGACTCAATTCTCTCTGGGGTGCCGTGTCGCCACAAGACTTGCTTCTCAAGGCCCAAGATAGTGTTCCGGGCAGTGGCGTGGGACACAGCGTATGTTTCCAGCCAGCCAGTGGTTGCTTCCACCGTGGTAAGCACATAGCGCTTGCCTTGACGGGTTGGTGGGAGTGTGATATAGTCAATCTGCCAGGCCTCCTCATACTTGTACTTCAGCCATCGTCCTCCATACCAGAGAGGCTTTAACCGCTTGGCTTGCTTAATTGCAGCACATGTTTCACATTCGTGAATAACCTGGGCAATAGTGTCCATCGTTAAGTCCACCCCTCGATCACGAGCCCATCTATATGTTGCATCTCTGCCTTGATGGCCTGAGGTGTCATGGGCCCACCGGGCTAAAAATAATTCACCCTTATGTTGCCAATCCAAGTCCATTTGAGCCACTTTAATCTTAGCAGCTTTATCCACTTGCTGGTTGTTATGTCGTTCCTCAGTGGCCCGACTCTTGGGTACATGAGCATCTACGTGGCGTACCTTCACCACCAGGTTCTGCACCCGAGCAGCGATATCTTGCCACAATGCAGCAGCCCAGATGGGTTTACTTCTGCGTTGCCAGTTGCTCTGCTTCCATTGCTGCAACCACCCCCACAGGGCGTTTGCCACCATCCATGAGTCAGTGTAGAGATAAAGCACTGGCCATTTTTCCCGTTCAGCAATGTCCAAGGCCAGCTGGATGGCTTTCGTCCAAACAAGTGTCATTTGTTCTTCATGCTCTAGATAAGAGACACACGCTAGTGCAGAACAGTGATAAAGTTGGGAAGTTAGCCTCTGTCGTTATCTCAACCTTTCGTGCCCCACGTTGGGCGCCAAAAAGAACTGTCGTGGTTTGAGCCCAGCCGGTAACTCAGAACCACACAGCCGCTCGCTCACTCCCCCCACCTTCTTCCTCCTCCCGCTCCCGGAGGGATGGGGAGGAGAATGGGAAGAATGTAACTCCCACGGGTTGAGATAAGAGCAGTCCCGCAACTAAGGTATAATACAAAACCACTACTGCTACCACCAATGATAATAACGATTAGTGAAATAACAAGGGGAGAGGATACAATTGCTCACCACCCGCCGACTGATACCCAGCCCGACCCGAGCAGTGATCAGGCCTTCCGGGTAACTCCCCCCGGTTTATATACTGGGCATGACGTGCTGTGGTATGGAATACCCCTTTGGCTAGTTTGGGTCAGGTGTCCTGTCTCTGCTTCCTCCCGGCTTCCCCTCCTCCCTGGCAAAGCATGAGACTGAGAAAGTCCTTGGTTGGAATAAACATTACTTAGCAACAACTAAAAACATCAGTGTTATCAGCGTTGTTCCCAGGCTGAAAGTTAAAAAACACAGCACTGCACCAGCTACTAAGAAGGAGAAAAATGACTGCTATAGCTGAACCCAGGACATTCATTAAAGAAAAATAATCATACTTTGAAATATGATAGTAGCAGATTTAAATAATCTAGCATCCAAGGATTCAGTTGACCAACAAAACTGTACAACAAAGAGCCTTATTCACCAATGCTTTGCCCTTTCTAATAAATCTGAGAAAGCTGCAAGTGAATCAGAATTAATCAGTTTTAATGAGTACCTTATAAACATTCCACATTCATGTCAGTTATGGCATAAAGCAGAGCACAAAAGAGCATACACTCTGAAATATTTTCATTGTCTATAAATTTCTGAATTAGAGAGCTCTGCAAATCCTTTCTACACCGAAATTCCCATTTACAAGTAATAAGAAATATTATATATATATAATATAATATAGAAGAAATACTCCAAGGTTAACATAATTTGCTGAGAAGCTGTGGAATGGTGAGGAGTTTATACACTGATAAAACAGTGTCTGGAGTCTCATATGTGGTATCTGTGATCCTTCTGCAGAGCTACACATGAACAGTATGCATACTGCTGGTCACAATATAGGAAGGCATTTTTAGAGTAGAGTGAACTCATTGCATACAACGTCCTGCATGACCTGGAAGGTATACACAGGCTGTACCTGGGACTGTGCCCACAGTCTCAAAGCTTGGATAGCTGCAAGTCTGATCATCTGGACAGCCTCAGGACATAAACATACTAACAGAGTAGTCAAGGGTATGCACTCGATCAGAGTCATAGTTTGTTCTTTGCCTCTTGACGGAAAGAAAGGAAGCTCTGAGATGGAAGTGTGATGAAACATATTCAGCAGCTGGCATGGAACTAAAGCCTGCTCAGTGCCAAAAATATTTCTGTTATTAATAATGCATGTCAGTGATGTGTGTATTTATCAGTGCCCTGGAAAATTCTACTACCAGTGTTGACAAATGGAAAATATACACAGCATTTTCAGAAAAAATATTTTAAGCCATTTTAAAGTTTGCATGTTAATCGTGTGTAGGAAATGCCAAGCAAGTGTTGCTTTAACCAATGATTTGGCTTACCTTTTTAACACTTTGATATAGTTGAGTTAGGTTTGGCCACGCATATTGGTAACAGCTGGTTTTCCAGTTGCAGACTCAGCAAATGGAATATAATCCTACACATAGTATGTGCTTTCAAAGGAAGGTTTCAGAGTTAAGAGATTAGTAAGCAGGTGAGAACAAATGTGATTGACAAAAGACATAATGTTCACTATTATGCCCCTAGACAACCTCCAAAACAGTAACATGTCCCACATTAAACCATCATTATTGATTTTCAGTATTAACAGCTTTAAATCTGTTCCCTGAAAGATCTCTCAGTTAAATGGCTTTCATAGTAATATGTGTCTTGATTAAGTGGAGTATCTATCTGAATTTCTGTCTCTTTTATGATCCCATCATTGTAACAGTTTAGCTGCAGCTCAGGATTAAGATGGGGCACCTCATGAAACTCTCTTATATCTATCTCTCTCTATTGATAGAACTGACTTGTTTCACTGGAAGATTTAATAATTTTTACATGTTTATTTGTGTGCATAAGTTGGTGCTGCACAGACACCTTGTTATAAAATTTAAATCAATAGCAGATAGAACCAGTAAAACACTGTCCAATTTATAGCTGTTCTATATACTCATTTACATTAAAATGTTTGATATTGCTTTAATCATTTGCAAAAAGTAACAGTAACTGTGCCATAGAGGCAGAGAGAAGAAAAGAACCTGCTTTAACATTCCATAATATTGTCATGCATTGTGTTGCTATCATAAGGTTTAAAACAGATGAGGTCAAATAGTATCCACAGCTGAGCACATGCAACACTGAGAAGAAGAATCCTTACAAGTTGTATTTTAATCATACATGAATTAAAGGCCTATTCATTGGCTAGATTTCACAAGGGCTAGAAAGCTTAGGAACCCCAGATGCAACACGAGGTTTTACTGGTTCAGGTGGGCCTGAACTGATAGATTAAATTAAAAAACTTATAAATCCCCTAGCACAGTTGAAAAACAATTGCATAGTGATTAAAGTACCGCAGGTTGCAAGACTTTTCTTCACACCTCCTGGGTTGCACTGAGCAACTCATCTAGCCTATCTGAAGCAAAAATACTGTTAACTTATAGAGATGATACCTCCAAAAGATAGAAAGATTGGTAGAAGAAAATCCTACTGCTGAATCAATAAATCTTAGTGTGCCATTTTAGTTCAAAAAGATATTCCTTCTTAATCTATATGCTCAATAAACTTCTAAATTAAAGAAAACGAAGACTTCTAAAACTGCTACTAGACATAAAATTCAGTTTCTGTTTATTTTCATGTTTTCTATTCAGACCATGGCATCACTGGTGAAGAAGCTAAGTTGGTATTCTGTTTAAATGGACTGTGAGTGTTTAATTTTTGAGTATATATGCCTCATTATTAATTATTCCTTTACAGAGATACTTCAGATTTGAGTAATTGAAATAATCATTTTAATGATTATCCACTTAAAGGTGATGTGACTTGATGTTGATTGTCGTGCGCTTTTAGTTATGTTAAAAATTAACTTATTTTTGAGAGAACCTGGAATAGTTTCTATGGTTCCCCAATTTAATCATTCAGTGGAAGATTGTTGACACTTTTAGAGATGCATAGTTTACTAGTAACTGTAACGCTGATGTTTCCAGTGTGTGAATGCTACATTGATGGTTATGGAAAAAGCTGCATTATATTTGTCTGACAGCATGTGTCCACCTTCAGTGACACTTTTCACAAAATAACCTTTCTTAAGCCTTTTATTTTGGAAATATCACTGGAGTGTATCCAATGTAATTGGAATAGCACAAACATGGACTATTGCTACATGCATTTCCCAAGCCATGGAGTAATCTGCTGACAAAGTAAGAGCGGCATTAACTAGTTTAGTCAATTTGCTACATTGTCCTCAAGGACTAGTATTGATCCAAGCATAGGCAGGTGGATTGTGAAAGGAACTAGTTACAGCAGTAGCGAGAGACTTCCTGAGGTCTCAAGGCTGAGTGAAGGTTTTTGCAGTAATGTTTGCCTGCCATAAACGTCTTCACTTCTGCTCACATTTCACAAAAGGACTGTCCACTGTACAGCCATTATTGTAGGAAATATAGGCACAAATTAAATAGGAATATGGTTGCTATAGGGCCAATTCCTTACAGAGTGATCTGCAGCTGAATGATAGTTGCACAGATTCACACTAATCTAATATTTCAGCTAGTAGAACAGAGAGAGACGGGAAAAAACAGTCAGAAGAATAATGATAAAGGATTTTCATGAGGTATTATATTGACCGAATGATTCAAAACCAAGTGTATGTGTGTTTGCGTGTATGCATGCATATGTATACATCATGTATATTTTCTTAAGAAAAAGGTGATCTGGGACAGAGATAAATTTGATTATATTTGCCAAAAAATTTGACTCTACCCCACATCATCTCCTTCTTAAAATTAGAATAAACTAATGCAAAACATCTTTTCCAGGTTGGTTGTTTTTCATTTTTTTTTTTTTTTTTAGGTGAATGTGACCAGGTGTTTCACAGGAATCACTTGAAGAAGAAAAGGTGTGGCTTTTTTAACTTCTGCTTCTGTCCTCTCTTCTCTGGAGTCCTCTCTTCTCGGAGGCAATTTTTTCCCCTGTAGGGAGCAGCAAGGGCAGCCTGCTCTGTGAGGAAAAGGGAACCAGGAGCTGGTGAGACAAGGGCAGTCTCAAGGTACCTGAGCAAGGTGAGCAGAACCAGTCTGCTCCTAGTAGTCAGGTTCATCCAGGAGCCAAGATCATCAGGCACATCCATCACAATGAGGCAGCTTTAATGTAAAGCCAGGAACCTGACTCAGAAATCAGGGTGAGGATGCACAGTTCTACAGGGGCGCATTTTTGCCCATGGGCAGTGGTGAAGCATTACTGCTGCAGCTCTGTCTTTGCCTCTTCTGAACATCAAGATCATGACTCTCAGCTGAAAATAGAAGGAAATGCCAGGAGAAGAGAAAGAAAAGAATTAATTTTGTGTCTGCATCTATATTACCTTTTGACAGCCTCCTCTGGGGTGCACTTGTCAAGTCATCTGTCCTGGTACAATCTCTCTTTTCAAGCTGCTGAACATCAATATCACAACCCTGCAGTTGAAAGGTAGAGAAAAAAATCATGTGGATATGCATCTGTTGAGATACTCTGCAATTTACCTTTTTCACAGCATGTGTTTGTGCAGTAGTCTGTGTTATCCTTCTCTTAAGCCCACTGGATGGCAGAATCACATTTTGGCAGTGCAGTGAGTGCATAGGCAAGACTCTGTATCTCCTGCTATCAGCAGATACTTGTCAGGACAGAGTTCCTTGTTAGTCAAAATCCTGTCTTCAGCTTCTATTATCAGGGAAACTTGCAACATAAACCATCTACTGCCTTGCCACCATAAACACATGAATGAGCTGGCAGATATAATTTACATTTTCCATTTCTAATGTTACTTGTAAATTTTAAATAACATTGCCAGCTAGTACCAGATATGTTAGTAGGCCCAAGTCTTCCTAGTAGCCAACTACTTCCCTGGCAGTGTTCTAGGCCAGGTTGGATGGAGTCTTAGCTCGAGGTGCCCCTGCCCATGGCAGGGCGGTTGGAACTAGATAATCTTAAGGTCATTTCCAACCCTAACTATTCTATGATTCTATTCTATGATTCTATGATTCTACTTCACAGCCTGGAACAACAGCACCCATTACACCTAGATGGCCATTTGCACATATGCATATGCCTGATGTAATTTTATGCTTCAGCACTCACTGCTCACAGCTCTTGCTCTGCATGGCTTTATCACACCCACCCATCCCTCCTCTATCAAGCAGAGAGGCCATCTCAACCAGCTATGCCATTTCTGGACAGGAGAATATATGAGCACAAACAGCATATATACAAACAAGCAGAAAACCTAGACAGAACAAGTATTCTTTGCCTAAAAAGCATTTCCCAGAGTGCATAAACTCATTTCTGTTACTGGTATCCATACAAACAGCATCCCAGTGATACCAGCTCCAGCCTATGAGGATTTATAAGCTCTAGAGCAAAGAGATCACTATTGAAAGCTTTTTTGAAGTTCATCCCCAACAAAAATTGCCTCCTTTTCCCTGCCTTTTGGTGCAGCTTTCTGGGAGATAACAGCATGAGTCACACAGTGACCTGTATATAGTACTGTGTGTGAAATCCACTGTGTTGGGCTGAGTGGCAGGCAAGCATTGCTGCAGGAGGGAAAATATGGTGAAGGTCTATTTTGGAAAAGATGTCATGATGCCCCAGGGCACCTCAGCCTGAAAGACTCTAAAGTAATCCAGAGCCTCAAAAGCATTCAGTGGGAAGACCAAGTTCAGATTTGTCCTTTAAAATATTTTCCTTGGGCCACTTCGATATAGACAGGTTCAGTTACTAGGTACACAGATTTACAACCTGGAAGCAATTTTTTGTAAGTGGGCAGAAGCTGTTTAGATAAAACATGCACTGCTCTTGGATGTTGCACATTTAGCAATGAACTCATTGTGAACTGGTCAGCCTAGTTTTGCACACCTCTGTGACCTGAACAATTGAATAATACAGTAGCTGTTTATCTGTGGAATACCAAATCCTTAGAAGTTCACCAAGGTCTGATTCATGATTTAATCCCTGATTACAAATACAGCCTAGCATATTATAGAATATTATTGCATTCTAGTTCAAAGGAGTTAGGACTCAGCACTTTTTAGTCTATGATTAGTGTACAAGTTTCATTAGTACTATTGAGAAGGAAAAAATATGATTTAAAATACAACAGTACAAAAACTAGAGAAAATTAAAACATTTTTTTCCAAAGGTGTATGATTACAAGATACACGTACTTTGAGATTGAAATCATGCAGTTTTCTAAAACTTAATTGTGTGGAAGTCCAAGTGGTACAAGAAAACCTGAGTGGATAAATGATCTTTATTTTGCACCCTGCAGGGTTAGCCTACAGTTTCTTAAATATTAGCATTCAGCATTGGCTTTTGTGCTAAAGAAGTGAAAATGGAGACAAACTTCAACAAATCTGCCTTCACTTGTGCAACTATATAAAACTTCCATAAAATCAGCTGATTATTCTGTGCAATGAGTACTTTTGTGCTATGATTTATTTTCTTAATAAAACAAAGCTACTCTTCTATATTCTCTATGTAGTAGATTTAAATAATAAGAACTGTACAAAAGAGGTGGGGAAAGAAACATATTAAAAAGAGGAAAATTGCTTTTCCCTTTAAGTTCTAGGGGTCCATAAGGTTTGTATTTCAATCTCCAACAGGAAAAATTGACTTCATATCCCTAAGGGAAAAAAAATCCATTGTCTTTCCTAGAAAATAGGAATTGTTTAATCTTCTTCCATTTTAGCCAAGTGGTTCATTCTGATTGCTAAGCGGCACATTATACAGCCCATAGTTATTGTTTTAAGTTTTCTGTCGAGTCTCCAGTTTTGATACTTCATACTGTCAGACTTATGCTAGTGACCGAGCATTTATTTTCTCATTTTCATCTCAAAATGTGCAAATACTAGATAACAGGGTAGTAGCCACAGTTCTGATGGTATATCTGGCTGATCAGTTGGTTTGGGCATTGCTAATTTTAAAATCCATATAATTATACAGTCATAATTTTATTATGACTTTGTTTCTCTGTAGCTTTTTCTTCTGTTCCTTTTTTCATTTATTTAACACCAGTCACTGCATCATCCTGTGTTTTTATTACATATCGACTATAATCTAATTTAAAAACCTTTTAAAATTACAGACACTGGCTTGTTGTGGTTGCTTTTCTTCCTTTTGTACAATTTGTGACATCAAACAAGTGACACACATAGTTCAAACATTTATGCCAGTGCATGCCAGAGAGTGGTGCATGCCATCAGCAGTCACTGAAAGGCATTTCTACTTTGCCTGATCCTTTTGGTGCAGCCTCTGCCCCCAGTCAATGCAGCTAAAATATAAAACTATTCTGCTACCTTTTGGAGGTTTATAAATGTGCAGAAAAGTAGCTGGGGCATTTTGTGGGATGTTCCAGTATAGTGTCAGCACTCATGGGTTAGGAGGAAATTGGTGTTTTCCAGTTCCCTTCGCTTAACACAAGGTAAAATAAATATAGAAATGCAGAATTTTATTAATGTCATCCAAAATAAGCAATGCAGTTCTAAATGTTTGGAAAGACATAGACGTAAGTGACTGAAAAGCTATACCTAATCTGCTTACAATAGGATCACGTATTTAAAGTCTTCTCTTGTCCATAGAATATGAAAGAATCAACAGTTAATTTCTCCTTCCACATCATTAGTTTATTCTTCCAAACCCTAAATCATTTTGTTCATTCTGTACCTAAGGGGCAGTATGATCACCCACCTAGCTTGTTAGAAATCATATCCCTTCAATAGCTGCATGAAGTCTTCTTGTTACATTAGAAGTCATCTCCTCAACAGCTAGCAAACAATTATTTGCTTCAATGTTTAAAACTCTTGCTCTCTCTTTGGTGCTTGTTTAGCATGGTTTAGTCAGCAAAAGTACCTTTTGCTGATCAATTTATGATAACCTGTATATTAAAGCAAGAGCTAATACAAACAACACCACTTTTTAATTCTATATGTATGTTACTACAATTCTTGACTGGGACAAGACTTGGCAGTAATCAACCATTTGGAGTGATAACAGACTTAATGTGTCAGCTCCCAACCTCTTTCTCTTACACATGTATGACAACATAATCTCACTAGACATTTTCCTGTTACACATGTAATAATTATACCTAAAGCCACAAGATCTAGCTAAAGAAATATTTTACTCCCCTAAAGAAACTGAATTTGCATCATCCTAGGCTATAAATCCAAGAATGACATCTACATTCGGAGCACCCACAGTGAGGTAAGAAGAGTGCTGGCCTGTGGTAGGCTTGCTTCTCCAGTTCTTCGCTGGCCAAGGACTAAAATGTGGACCTTACTGCTAGTCTGCTCATTTGACACAAGGACCTGGTGATACTCTAGAACATGTATATTTCTCTCACGTCTTCTTTGGTACAGAGCGGTAGCAAATCTAGGCATTCATCCATACTTCTTACAGGAAGAAAGTCCCATGTAAAGCCATCTGTTCATGTGTAAGGGAGGACCATTGCTGGAATAATCTCCACTGCCTTGTATATATAAATGTATATGATAAATATGAACACATGAACAAATACAGCCAAGCATTGTAAGTGTAGTTGTGAGAAGGAAATTGGCCGTATGCCTATAATGTTACTGGTTGCAAATTTAATATCCTGCTTTGACTTTCCAGACAAGTCTTCTTATTTCTAATGCAGTAATATTATTATTGAATATAGACAGGCTGTACTTCTAGGATGAGGCTATAATCCACCTAAGAAGGAGATGTTCTCTTCATGCACATACATTCAGTATCCATACAGACAAGAAGCAAAACTATCAGTAATTTGTCAAGGTAGCTTCTAAATAAAGGAAATTAAATACTTTATTGGGGTGGAGAAAGAACTCCAAGAAAATCCAGGTCAACAACAACAGGCCAGGAATAACAGCAGCAGTAACAGGCACCCTTATAAAAGATTTCCGTCCAGTGAAGTTAAAAGCACGGGATAATGCTAAATACAGACTTATTTTTTCTTATATTCTTAATTCAGATAAATCTTTTAGGCACTAGAAGGAAGAATTTCCCTGTGTCTCTAGTATATCTTTCATGTGGATATGGAAATCCACACCACTCCTATACGTCTGTACAGTACTTTTCTTATTACAGTGGATACATAAAAAATGGCTAGATTTACAAGGACTAGAGAAAGAGTACATAATTATTAATGCAACACTAATGAAATAAACACTTGCCTTAGAACTCACTGAGACCACATTCTTCGTTTTCTTTTCTTAAAATTTGAAAATTCTTCTTATTTTTACTGCCGTTCAGTGGCTTAACTTCCTAACAAATCTCACCCTTTTGTACAGTTTATCTTCTGTTCTTCGTCTTTTTGTTCTCTGCTTTATATCTATCATCTTAGGCTGACCTTCATTTAAAGTCTGCACTGCCTTATGTCTTTCCTTCACAAATAGTGCGGAGAAGTGGATTTTAACAAGGTAAAGGATTTCCTTTGCAGCAATCCATTAAATTTTTACAAAGGACACAAAAAGCTGCATACACTAATGAACATCACTGAAGAGATAAAAAGGGAAAAGTTCTTTTTCCATTTGATTCAGAACTTATGTGTAGTGTTGACATCTCAAGGCCTCTAATCAAGTTGCTGTCAGAGATACAAAAAAGGTAATTGTTCCAAAAATGAAAATTGACAGGAAAAAAAGACCTTTTAGAAAGGCCTCTCTAAGGATTGGTATTAGGGTACCTGCATCACAATGACTGTGCTAATGAGGCAGTATCATTTAGTATCAAAAGAATTATATGTGTGTCAAAACTTTCAATCAGAGAATCATTTAGTTTGAAAAAGATCTTTCAGATTGTTAAGTCCAACCATTAAGCTAGCACTGCGAAGTCCACCACTAAAGCACGTCTTTAAGTGCCACATCTGCAGGGCTTTTAAATACTTCCAAGGAGTGTTGACTCAACCACTTCCCTGGGCAGCCTGTTCCAGTGCTTGACAACCCTTTTGGTGAAGAAATTTATCATAATATCCAATCTAAACCACCCTTGGCATAATTTTGAGTTTGTTTCCTCTCCTCCTACCACTTGTACTTGGAAAAAGAGACCAACACCCACCTCTCTATAACCTCTGTTCAGGTAGTTGTAGGGAGTGATAAGGTCTCTGTCAATAGAAACATTGGTATATTGAGGTATATATGGTATATATGGTATATGTTATTGAAGGGATTGTAAGGAATACTTATTTTTTAGCTACGCAAAGAAAGATTGCTTTTCGGGAAAAAAAATTACAAATGTAATGATTTTGGAGAAAAAACATTCATAGTAGAGATGAAATTTAATCCCCAATTTTAGATTTTTATGACCTACCACAAAATGAATACGTATATATTAAGTAAATAATCATAGACAAGAGTAATACTTAACACAAACTTGTCTGAAAGTAAATCAGTACGTCCTAAGTCACTGAGAACTTTTTGGTTTAAGATGGTCTGGTGAATAAGTTGTCAGGCAAACCTGTGTTATCTTCCAGATCCTTCATTCCTGAGAGGACTGAAAACAAGGAATCACTTTTTGTGTATAGAGGACATAATAAAATATTGATGATCACAGTGACCACAGTGGTCGCATTATAAGAGAACACAGAAGATGTTTTTCCATAATCAAAAAAACTACATCTATATCTAGCAGTTCTTAGAGTTCTTACCATCATGAAAAAACTGAGCAGAACATACTGTATGCTGCAATTCTTTTTGATGCTCTGAGGTCCTGAAACTGCCTTAAGAAAGCCTGTGTTGATGCAGACTCCAAGGTTCTCAATACCATCAATTCTGCCATTCATCTATGCTTGAATGTTCAAAACAATTTTCTGAGTGGGATAATGAAGACTATGTTTTTATTACAGAATGCTCTATAGCAGTGAGATGTTTTTCCAAGGGTGACTGGGTAAAGTTTATGAGAATTAAGCTCAAAATATCCTCCCAAAAGCTAAACCAGGCCACTCTTCGATGAGTGTCTATCACAGAAAGGGAGATAGCTGAATTTTCTTCTCCCTGAAGATAGATTCTCCCTTTATTGTCTCCAGTGGTATGAAGGCTTCTTTATTTAAAACAGCTTGGATTTCTCAGGTTACCTGTTTCTGGATTACTGACAGTTAAATTAGCAAGTGTCAAAAGACTGATCAGTCTTGTAGGTACATAATTCAGACCCGGGACCACCTTTTCCTTGTAGAAGCTGCTCTTTTTCAACAGGGCAGAAGTTGCAGTGCTTCTTACAACTTTGTCCTAGGATATTGCTTAGCCATTACATATTAAGAGCAGTAGTAATTTCAGTTTGTGGATTAGTCATCTAGATTGTTTTGTTCACCCCAAAGATAAGATCCTTGAACTTTGCAGTCACAAAGTATGGAGAAATTCAGTCACAAACAAGAGGACTCCAAGCAAAGCATATATTTGTCTTTTCTTTATAAGCCCACTTTCTCTGATGGTGTATGTGTGACATCAAATTTATATGATTAAAGTTAACTTCTAATCTAAGTCTCTCTGTTCCTCGAAATTACTCTAAATTATGCTGATTTTTTTACTAGCTTGAACAGCAAATGGAAGGGGAAATCATAAGAAGTGCTGCATGATGTTTTTATGTGGTTCACTAGCATTATTGCTAGAATTTTACCTAAACAGTCTTCCTAGAGATGTCTTACCAGTCTCACAAATTCAATCTTACTTTATATCTCATCTCATGCAGCCTTTTTACAAGGAAACATCTCCTGATTTCCAAAAGATTTCATATTCATAGAGTAGTAGATCTAGGCAAATAATGGAGAAAATTCATAATCTATTATGATTCTCATGAAAATAAATAAATTCCTTTTTATTAGGAAAAAAGTATCGAAGGCATCAGATATATGTCCATGTTCTGAGACCTTCTCAGGAATAATGATCAGTGAGATGGTTTGTGGAGGCCAGTTGATGTGTGCTGGTGTGTTCTGAATACTGTGCCATACTCCTAAGGAACTTGCCACTAAAACTGTAGTAATCAGGCATGCTGTGTTCATGGTTGTGAGAAGAAATTCTATTGGCAGGTGTTGGCTGACTTCCTATAAACCCCCAAATGTCAACAGATTCTGAAAGATTTTAAATAAATAGTTTGCATCATGCTAGGCATCTTAGACAAAATAATGGATAAGCACTGACATCAGTGTTCACATGTTCTTATACAGTTAGTGCTTCTTTATTGCAAAATCCTAAGCAGTCCAATAGAAATTGGGTTTTTTCTGATATTTTTTTATTCCTTTTGTAGAAACAAATTTCCAAAGATACTCAAACAATGATCCATACAGATTATTTATTTCCACGGAGAGAGAGACAGCCTTAATGATTTTCATTTTCCTGAGAATGTTTTTTATTCAATTGGTTTTGTTTTGCTGTCTGTTTATATTCTTCTTGTTAATACAACAAAACAGCATGTTCTTTTATCCAGTGACAACTTTTTTATTTGGCTGAACTATGGATTATTTTCTTATTTTCTTCATTACAACATATTTTTTCCAAGACAGAACATCTGTCTTTTTTCTTAGCCTTGCTCATAATCACCCCTAGAGCTAATGAGCTTATTTTTGTTAGAGGAGCCCAAATTATTCATACCCAAAGGAAATTGAATTTCCTTCATATTTACAGAAATATATATGTACACACTTCTGGCATTCGTTAAAGTTCTAGGGGAAGTTCTCCTTGCTGAACATCCACCTGTCTCCTACATTTCCCTTACCCTTTTTTTCTAAATTGTTATGTACTAACTCAACTAAGAATACCAGGAGAATGTAGTGATTACCCTATTTTCATCAAATGACAGATGTTGCAAATGTTCAGCAGTCTCCTGCAGGATTGGATCTGGGAAAATGCATCTGTTGCAGTGCAACTGCAGTTAGGCAGCAAAGATGCAGTATAACTTTGTTAGGAAACAAAAAGTCTTGCTTCAATTGCTATACTTGCATTTTAATACAACTTCTCTTTGCAGCACTTGTTTTATCACTATAAATAGGTATTTCAATTGTGACTGTAGGGTCTTACTTATACTTGCTCTTGAGATAGGATACTTAAAAAAATAATTTTGTCCATCTTTCCAGGAGAATCTTTTGACAGTGTTCAAAGTGAAAAACAGCAGTGCCTATAATTCCTGAAAGTTTAGCTATTTGCTTGTCTTGTCAGTCGTAGAACTAATTGTTGTCTTCTTAAATTTTATATTCTGTGGCTCTACATTGGCTGAGTCATGTCATTAATGAAATTCCAACTCCAGTCACAGAAAGAATAGAAGGAGTTGTTCTAGCTCAAAGATAGTCTGCCACCTTCGTCACAGACAAGTGTGCTTCATCCCCTCAGGGAGAGGAAGATTCCTTTACAGATCTGATGGGTCCTATGTAGTCTTTCCTAGTAGGACAAAACCACTCATTTATGCTGATCACTTGCTGATTTTGTAATGGGAACGCATGCCAATCACCATGACTCTCATAGTCCTGCAGCAATTTCTCACAGGTCTCAGTGATGCTAGAAGAAAGTTCTCACACTTGGATTGAAAAAGATACCATATAAAGTGGCTCAGTTTTCTATAGGGCAAAGTGTCATAGGATATACCCACACAATCACAGCAGCAGATACATACTACAGCTCAGCAAAACCATGGATTTCCATATGACTTCTTGTATCCAGGCTACATAAACTTAGTTACCTGAACTGTATGTCAATCACCATGTCTAGGCTCCTTTTGTGTACTCATTGCATAAAACAGATTCATCCATTACAGGGCATTTGTATAAGAATGAACTGGCTAGTAGTTTTAATATTACCTTTACTAGAGTAGTGTGACACAACAAAAAATACATTTTTAGTCCAGTTTCAGTATTCTGTCTGGGGAACTTTTGTTTTATCAAATTGAACTTTTAATTTGTGGTTTAAGCAAAGAAAAGATAAAAAACCCATGGTAGTTTCAATTTGGCATTTGGGTCATGAATTCAACATACATCTTTTAAAGATTCTGCAAAGCAATGGTATGCATAGCCAGTCAAGTGTGTAACTCATGAATATACTCTACTAGTAGACCAAACAATTGCCTTGCAAATTCTGCTTCTTGTTCTTCACTTTCACTGTACTGTTGACGGACATAATTGACTTTTGGTATAATCTTCTTTCAGGCAACAGCACACACCAAAGTAGGTTTACATACTTTGTTGGCCGAAGATTTTCACTTAATCTTCTGCTGCATATTGTTTAAATGGAGTGTTCTTAAAGAGAAAAGATCAGTGCTGGAACTCAGTAAAAATATTTAAGTATTTCATATTCTTACACAATCAATCCCAACACCCTCAGCTACAGACCACCTGGTCTCCTGAATCCAAGCTGGGGACAGAGACTGTATTCTGGAAAGCAGGTCTGTTATTCAGAAATCCCTCAGAAGCTGAGGGTTGAATGTCAGTGACATAAACTATCAAACCTTCCAGAGCACAAGAGAGTATTTTACTTATGATGATGATTTTAATTTCAATAATTATCAATTTGATTTTCTTCATCACCTGACCAAAACAAAATTCTGAATTATAGTTCTTGAAGTCCTTATGACAGTTCTCCTCTGTGATATATAAATTATGTGTTGTCCTAATACTTTCCTAGGAAACTTTGAAGCAACTGTCCAATTTCTACCACATTTAGCACAGAAATAGAGGTCTCACAGCTATTAAGTTCCAACAAGGGAAGAATGAAAGCTAAGGTGCTAGCAGGCAAGGTTGGAGATGAAATAGTAACAGTTTGGGAGATGGCTAGAACGAATGTAGAATAAATCCACATGAAACTGGCCTTAACTAGTTCTGCAAATTAGAATTGGCAAAACAGAAACAAAGTTTTCTCTCCTGTCCACAAAGAAAAAAATACAAAAACATGGTGATGTGTCTGGGTATGCATCCTGACACTTGCCCAGTGGAGTAAAACAGAACAAACATGAAATATGTGATGACTGAAGGATTCCAACACTGGAAAACTTGTTGACATAATTATGGGGTCTCATGATGCCTGGGATTACATCTTTTAAGAGATGCTACTCTTAGAAATAAACCCCTCCCCCCCAAAAAAGTCAGACTCCTGAAACCACTTATTTTTCCAGCACACAGCAATGCATTTATTTCCATCCTTGACACGCATCATTTTCCTTTACATATTCAAATTATTTGCAATGAAGAGAGCAAACCTTTCTGATTATGGTCTGCTAGATATCACCTGGCAGCTACGAAAACTAATTGCAAATGTCAGACACTTTTTCTGATTAAATGAAAGGACAGCTTAATTCAAGAAAACCACAGAAGTATTTAAGCTCTTCCAATTCCACTATTCTCAGTCCCTGCTAATTTAATTATTGTTCATTAGGAGATTCAACCATTGTTTTTCAACCTGCATTCTTGGTTCAGTGGGCAATTGCAGGGTTAAATCTGCATCTGCAGCTTCATTCTGGCAAATGCCTACTCTTGCTGTGCACCTGTAATGAAGCATGCTTATTATTCCATGATAGAAACACTGCAGCTATCAAGATGGGAGTAGCAGATGTTTTCAAAAGAGCCTGGGGACCAGTAAAATGAACAAAATGGAATTAGGGACTTCGAAGGAGGAAAGCAGAAGGGAGATCCTCTAATCCTTAAAGTTTTTTTTCAAAATAAATGTAAAGGCCAGTTCTTTATTAAATACTGCAGGGTTTACCCTTCTACCCCTGTCCCAAGATCTAAGGATCCTGAAGGTGCACAAGTCAATGAGACTTGATGAGATGAATCCACAGGTCCTGAGGGAACTGGTGGATGAAGTGGGTAAACCATTATCCATCATATTTGAGAAGTCACGGCACTCCAATGAGGCTCCCACTGACTGGAAAAGGGGAAATATAACCCCCATTTTTAAAAAGGGAAAAAAATGAAGACCCGGAAAACTACAGGCCAGTCAGTCTCACCTCAGTGCCTGGCAAGATCATGGAGCAAATCCTACTGGAAACTATGATAAGGCACATGGAAAATAAGGAGGTGATTGGTGGCAGCCAACAGGACTTCAGTAAGGACAAATCACGCCTGACAAATTTTGTGGCCTTCTATGATGGGGCTATGGAATTGGTGGGTAAAGGAAGAGCGACTGATGTCATCTACCAGGACTTGTGCAAATCATTTGACACTGTCCTGCATGACATCCTTGTCTCTAAACTGAAGATGCATGGATTTGACAGATGGACCACCCAGTGAATAAGGAATTTGCTAAAGAGAGAAAAATGTAAGAAAATGAAACAGTAGAAGTACCTTTTTTATTACCACTGGTATTAATCATCATGAGGGCCCAGTTAAGCCCCAGTAACTATAAAGAATTGAAAATATCTATTCATTTCATTCTGATAGGTACATTGAAATAGGTATAAATGGAATTTTAGGTACTCAATGTGATCATCACTTTTTTGAAGTTACAGGCAGAAAATTGCCATGCAATTCATTCCACAACAGGTAGCTTTGCTTTTGCTTTCTGATTCATGGGAGGTACCCTCAAAGTAAGGGCTTCCAACAGAATATGATCTGAAATTCCATGTTTCAGTTGTTCCATATTTGTCTACCCTAGTTTTGAATTTTAGTTTAGTTATCTGAAACAGAACTATATATTCCTCATGTGAGTCAAGAAAACCAGTAAGGGCTGCTATCTTCGATGTGCGAACACAAGGCCACTATGGGCACTGCCATATTAAGGATGGTGTCTTTGTTCTGTTCGTAGCATTCTTAAAACCTCTGAAAGACTGTCTCATAAGCACTGATTAGGTTATTTTTCCCGTTTGCAGTTGCTGTAAAAAAATACACCAAACAAACCCTACCTTCCCTCCCTCCCCCCCCACCCCAATATTAGCATATAGATATCAAGATACACATTCTAGATACCAGCATATCTAGAAATGCTGCTGCATACTGGAATTCTTCCCAAAGCAGCTGGTATGCATTATCCTCCTGTTGTGACAACACTGATAGCAATACTGCTGTAAATTCTGCTCAGGAAGGTGAAGGTCCAGCATACAAATCATAGCAAGCCTGGCATTGAGATGTTTTTTTGCATATATCTCTGTAAAGCACTGCGCACTTCAAGTTACCTACTCCATATGGCAGAACAATGTTTTCTCCGTTCTTGCTGGTAATAGTTATAAATGGAGCCACTTATCCAAAACAAGAGGAACAACAAGATATTTGGAAAAGAGAACCTTGGTGCTTGACCTCTGGTGCCAGACCTTCTGTTCCTTCCAGCTGGCTCCCATTTTTTTTATCACAAAATGTGCTACAAGAAAAATCCCACAGAATGCATGGAACCAGTGTTAAGGCAAGGAGGATAAAATAACTGTCTTTCAGGCTCATCAAAAGAAAATCTTGCTGTGATTTTGAGAGCAGTATGAGCTAGCTGTCCAAGTGGGCACATTTATGATACATTTACCAAGCAATGAACCACCACATGATGTGATGAAGCTCCTTTTTTCTATCAATTCTGCACAAAGCCAAGAAGTTCTATAAAAGGTTTTGGTTTTTTTTTTTCTTTTCTGAACTTCACTTTGAAACATTGCTTACTAAGCAGCACAAGCATCTTCTATGTTAAACATGATTATACTACTCATATGATGCATTTGGATTCAAAATTATTGCACTCAGATTGTACTGTGGTTTTAAATCTGACTTAAGATAGACGCATTTTCCTCCTACTCCTCAAAAACAGAATTCACCACAGGAGAAAAAAATCTATTTCAGTGAAACACCACAATGGTGAATACACAGGACAGGTGAGATTTTGGAAATAACACACTTAATTTCCTTTCAAAAGCCAATTGCAAATGTTGCATTCTGTGATGGATGATATCTGTTTTGCTCACAGTTAACCTTTTCTATGAAAGGGCATGGCTGGGCAGAAGAGCACTCCTCTTTTCCTTGTTCTGCCTGCTAACCTCTTCAGCCATCAGGAACCTTCTAAGGAGCAGGGTGTGATATGCCTCTGCAGAGCAGCACACCTGAGACTGCTCAAGTGGGTGACTTTCCTGACATCCAGTGGAACAGGTAGAGACTAAAAAAAGAGCAAAAGAATGTGCCAGAGCATAAGAAAGATTCTGGAGGATAGTGAAATAAATAAATAGACAAATGTTAGAAATGTCAGCATGAAAAAAAAATGTTACCGATCCAAAAAAAATGCTCAACTGAATTTTGGACTAATAAAAAAGACCTTCCTGTCAAGAATGCAAGTAAGTAGGATGAAAAGTTGTTCTCAACTCATTTTAGTGTTAGTCTTCCCACCAACTGATCTAAGTTTCTCTGTTTAGAAAACTGAAATCCTTCTAATGAATTTTAATAAATCTTTAGCTCTGGAGATGCAGAGTCTTTGTGGTGCTTTCGATTTCTGGAGAAACATGTGAAAATTTTCTTCAAAACTCTTCCAGCACACTGCTGCAATCATAAACTTCAATAGAGACCTACCCCTGATATGTTTTGAAGATTAAATGACAAGAATATTAAAATCACTTCTTCCTCAAAAGAAGGAGTGGATGTAAATGCTAATCATGTTGTTATTATGTAAGTGCACCAGAAATAATTAATTTTGTTATGCTGGAACAGTCTTTCTCTCTGCTAGAGAAGACAAGTATTCAATTCATTGCTCACAATTCATTATCAGAACAAGTGAGGTCTCTGATAGTAATTTGTAGCCGGTGACATTTATACTATGGCTTTTTGTTCAGCTCAAAGGTTATAACTTTCTAATATGCATCAAAATGTAAAAAAAAGAAAGAAGTGTTTTATGTAGTCTGCTACAGCCATAGCCAGGATAGTATCTCAACAGAACTCTCCAATTCAATTAGAGGTAAATGAATGTTAGGAATTTTGTGTACAGTATTTTTTGCCAGGCTTTCACTTCTAGCAAGAATAGGAAGCCAGACAGTTACAAAACATGTAGAAAGGTATTTCTGTGTAATTCTTCCCGTATTATTTACCATTCAGTATGTAAAAAAATAAAAACAAAAAGAAACAAACACACAAAAACCCCATAAAAACAAACAAAAAAACCAAGAACAAAACAAAAAATCCAACAAAAAAAAAAATACAACCACAAATTTCCATGTTATTTTAGTTCCAATTATGTTCACTATTTTGAAGCTACTTTTTAGTTCATAGGGGGAATTACAGCAAATACATGCTGGCAAAGTGAATTGACAATAGGAAAGTTTTATTTCATACCATTGCAGCTCATGATATGAGCTCTGAAGATCTGTCCTTCCACCCCCTGTGCTTCAGCTAAGATAATAGGACCAGCTTTGTATAGATATAAATTGGGAAAGTGCTTGAAGGAGACAGGTGAAAGGTGAGTGATGGATGTCAGAGATTAAATTGGTGGCACAAGTGGCTCTGAAACCCTAATCTCTCATTTTCATTACCATGCTTTATTCACCAGACCAGGTCCCCTGTTAGCAACCTTTAACAAAAAGCACCCAAGAAGAATTGTTAGTTTTGGAAGAGCTGAAAAAATATGCACTTTTATCTAATTTGGCTTTCCAGAGAATCAGGAGTCTTCAGCTACTTCTAGCATCTGGGGGGGTGGGGAGGAAATAAATAAAAGAAAGAAATACACAAATACAAACTGGAAATTATAAATGTGACTAATAGTCTGTGTATCTTGAATTTCAGGTGTTATTTCTGTATGCAGCACTCAAAACTCAGGGATAAACATTTGAAACTTACATATATACTATACTTTTTTAAAAATAACCAGCAGGCAGCATGCTAAGACATCCAGTCACTTCATCTCTGCAAAGCTAAAGACAAGCTTCTCAAACACCTGACATTTTCTGTGAAAGTGACTTGGAGATCGTTCAGTAGACTTGTTATTCAGCTGAATGACATTACAAGAGGTTAAATGCTTTTAATTATTAAGGAGTAACGACTATCTTCCCAGGTCTTGGTCATCATGCTATTAAAATTCAATGCTATGTAAAATATGGGTTCCAGTATAACATATAATGAAATATAATGGAATAATTAATAGTAAATGTTACACACAGGTAAATGAGTGTATAAATAAGACCGAAACTGGTCTAAAAGGTGATATACATAGTTAAAATGAAACATTTTACTCTGTTATTTTGCACCTTGTATAACTATTTATGTATAGTTCAAAGCAGGCAGCACAGAACCCAAGACATCAGACAGATGACTGATTATCATTTCAATTCTTTCTGTATCACTGTGCTTGAAGACATAGTCCAATGAGACTCTGGGTTTGGCAGCACATTCACCTTTCTTCGTCTGCTTGCTTATACCTAACCTTAAAGTGCCCTGCATTTTGCCACGTCAACTGTTTAAAGGGCTCATCTGTAACTCAGACTACTGAACTGATCTCGGTTAAAAACAAACTGAAGAACAAAGGGTCAGGGAAGGTAAATGTTGCTGTGGTATGCTCACTGTCTTCTTAATGTTCTCTAGGTATCTGTTGGGCCTTTGCCAAGAAAGGGTAGAGGGGAGGCAAACTCCAGCGCAGAGACAGGAATGAGAAGTGGCAAGAATTTCTTTGCTCGGTGTTGCTGCCTATGAGGCCCACAGCTCATTGAACTGCACCTGGAAATGAGAGTCCTGGGATGCTTACACTGCACTTAGTGAGGTCTTAAACCAGGGCAATATTGCTGAAACTCAGTATAGTTCACAGTACGGTTGTGTAACACACCTGTTCATCCTGTCCTGCAGTGACTAATGGCACAAATCAGAGACAATGGGGGATTATACAGCAAAACATTTAGACTAATTTGCATTTTGTGGGAGGAGAGAATGCTTCCTATCCCTCATTCAACCTTAAACAACCCTCAGCTAAGTAGCTTGATAGTTTTAAGAAGAGCTACTTCAGTCTGATCCATAATATCACTCCAGCCAAACATCTGCACTAATAAAATCCCATATGTATACAGTAATGCAGTGTAACTATGATTAACAGGGTGATTGCTTTCTTTGTTTCTGTACAGAATAAAATTGACAGTACAAAGTTGGCTTTTTTTATATCACCATATCCATGCAGGGGAAGGGAAAACTATAGAACTTATTTGTATCACCATTCTGTTCAGCTTTCTTACAGCAAACCCAAAGGCCTTGGGATCCCACAACATCTTGTTACATTAGTAAAGTTCTTTCATCTTCCTCTCAACTCTTTTTCTGCCCTCTTGATGAGAAAATATCTACTTCTTAGTGGATTCCTTTAACCCTCTGTTCCTTTCAACTTAAAACAAGGTTTGGTATGACTGGTCTTGGCTACCTGCCTTCTGTCATTTGCCCTTCATGCAGGCAAATCAGGCTCCAAGCAGACTCTGCCAGCTGTTCCACATGGTAAGGTGAATAAATTGGCATTTTACCTGTCTTGGAAGAGGTTATGAGCAGTTATTTGTTAAAGAACCCATGCATGGAAGGCACAGTACACATGTATATTATTAGTCTAATTGCAGCAACAGAATGGTAAATGGCAATCAGCAATGAGGAAGCTGCTGCATAGATGTCTAATTGCTTATATGCAGCAGCTGTTGTAATTGAAATTGTGACAAGACCCTGGCATTAATGTAATGATTCTAATAACTGGACACACAAATGAAACGTAAGCTAGGAGTTCCCTCTGGCAGGACACAATGAAAAAAAAAATAACCCTGCAGTTAAATAACAAACTGAAAAAAAGAAAAATACCACATGCATGGCACCATAAAAAAGCAAGTTTGTGCTAGCAGCAGCCTAAAAGATTAGACTTTTCTTCCTCCTGTCTTCTGAGATTCAGAGCTCACTCACATCCTTTTGAATGAGGTGATACATTCCTCAGTGTTACTTTTCTGGCAAAATCTGAAAATTGTAAGTAAGAGAACTCTAGCTTCTAGGACTGTTCTCAGAAGAGGCAGAGTCAAGTGCTAGTTATATGGGTTCACCAAACCTCACCCATCTGAACGGAGAGGCTATCAATAGCTCCTCCCTACAAAATGTACATTGTAGGTAACTTTCAAAGCGCTTATTTTCATTATTTATTTTCTTGAAAGCATTGCTATAATAAGACTTCAAGTTATTTTGAATAAAAATTCTGAAGGGAGTAACTGAATTACGAGTAAAATTAACTGTATGTACTGTTAACAAATATGTATTATCTGAATTTCCGATTGTACTTCTAGGTGAGTACATTTCTATGACTTCATTGTAATTGGGACTATATTTTTTTAACATAAAAGAGGAATTCAATGAAATGCAAATACGTTATCAGTGGAAGTGAATGAGCTGGAGCTTCCTTCAAGAAAATGCCTTAATTGCAGTTAATTCATAGAAACGTTAAGTATTTTTTTGTCATGGATTTCATAAAAAACATGTTTGTGATATTCACCTGAAATTTTACTTTTTGGCTTAATTTATTTTGCTTTTACTGATTTGCTTCATTGTAAGATTTTGCTTTATTTTCAAACAGTATTAATACTACAAACTGTATCTTGTATGTTTAAAAGAAAACAGCAAACCATAAATTCTATGAACACGTAGTTTAACTGTGGCTTCACTGTAATATTTTCTTTCTAATTTTCTAGGAAGCAATATCTATTATTTCATAATTTTCTGTGCAAATGTTTTATCAATACTTATACAATAATGCTAGCTTTGCCATTTCCTCTAGTAGGAGGGTATGTAGAGACTACCTTAGTGCAGCCTAAGCTGGGTGCTCAGTGATGATGTGGTAATGAAATCATCTACTTGCTGGCAGTACTGCTGCTGCACCTAAGTAGATAGGAGTCCTAATTTGTCCAGATTCCCACTCCAAAGTGTTGTGTCTGCCATCTATTTTCTCATGACAATACAAATCTCACTGCAGCAAATAAATTTTTGATTACCTGTCCGCCTGTCAGTGGGTAATTAATACTGTTATCACCTAATCCACTGTTGTTTAAATGCAGGATGTAAACTATGATGTCCTTGGTTTTGCTCTTTTCACTCTGAACACTGGTAAAAACAATAGGCTTTTAAATAAAGTTTCCCATAGCTCAGGCTCTTGAAATGTCACTATACAGAGATTAAAAAGAAGCATGTATTGCAGGAATTTATATCTTGCTGTACCTACAGAATTAAAGAATTTACTAGTCTATTTTAGACGTTTCAAAACTTTTTTCTAAGACATGTATAAGAACATTTTTGTTTTCACAAATATTTTATTTACTGTTTAGGACTCCTTCTAAAACCCAATTATTTCAGTAGACAATTCAGGGACCATTCAGCTTTTGTCAGGAGATTGCATTTCCTCTGACATCACACAGTTAGCTTTTAGTTTATGCTATGGTCTTCTAACTTAGTTCACAGGACTTCAGTGAGGTCCTAACTTGCTGATGCAGATGGACCATTCCTGTGCCTTTTCTAGAGCAAAGCTAAGTGGTGCATAAAGCCACAGTCATGAGGTCAGTTAACTGACAACAGCAGCATTGCCAGGGAAGCACATCCCAGACTCTACAGTGGGAGGGACTTAGTCTAAATAGATTTAAAGAAGTACTAAAAACATACATGGAGAAGAGATTGAGCAGTAACTATTACAAATCAAAATGTAGGTGAAATTCAAAGCTCCAGAAGACCCTCAATGAGAAGTCAGGAGGGTCTTCTGAGGGTAAAGCAGGAGAAGGTTCATTCTTTAACCAGCTGTAATTGTCCACTTTCACAGACATAGAATTGGGCTAGATGAAACTTTTGGTCTGATTACACAGAGCATTTCATCTGCCACATGGTCTCTATACAGGTGAGATCAAAAACCTTCTCTTGCATAATACATACTCAGTAAGCATAAAGTTAAAAAAAAAAAAAAGCCAGGAAAAGATACTTGTTTTCTTCTTATTTTAGAATTTTCATTCTACGTTTACAGTGTCACTGACAGCAAAAGGTTGCAGTTAAACAAGCATATAATTTATTTCAGATACAGCTAAGAAGCTATTTTTTCACAAATCAGAAAACTTTAGTAAAATACCCCCAAATTGTCGGTTGGAATGAAACTGGAATATTCCAATATTTCGTAAAAGTACATTTTGTTAGGTGAATGACTGCATAGCAGAGTAATATTTACTCAACATTTTGCAATTATTAAGTGAAATAAAATAACTTTTATTCTTGTTAAATTTGGCTTCGTAATTTTTCTTGCGGAAATACAGATTAGAATAAACATAATATATCAAAAACCAAATAACTCTTAAACCTTATTCCACACGTTTCTAGGAAGTGAAATGCAAATTTTGTAATACTTATAAGCAATCTGCATTGGTATTTATAAGAATTATAATGATAGCAATTAGAACAATTGGTCTGAAACACTAAGCCAGCTTTATTATAGGATAATGTAGAAGGGGAAAGAGGAGTTGTAGTGAAATCCACTCAACTTTTGTTTCTCCCCTCATTTTTTCTGTATGACCCACTCCCCACATAAAGATTCCCCTCCTTAAGAGATGAAAATTTACTCATCTTCCTCATGAATGTGGCTACCTCATTTCAGGATACATCTATAATCCTGAACTTCATGACATCCTTTGTTATGAGGTAAAAGTGGTTAAAGGATGTTGAGAAAAAAGGTGCCTGCATTTTAAATTTAAATAAGCTATATATTCTTGCTCTTGACTACTTATTGCATGGAATAGGAAGCAGAGCATTTATGCGCATGCAGATGAATATTGCCAAAAATGTTAATTGGATAAATAGCTTAGCGTTTCAAAAAACAGTTTTCTTATTCTGCCTCTGGAAGAGGTACTGTGGTGTGAATCTCTTATTCCCTAGTCAAATGTTTTTACTATGCTCTGCCACAATAAAATTTAATACAGTGTTTTACAACATCTCTTTTGGGATGTAGTTTTTTTCAGAAAAGGTTAAGTTCTAGTTCTTCAGAAAAGCTGTCTGCATGCTCTCCACTAAGGAAAGACTGAGAAGCTTTTGAAATGGAAGGAAGCTGAGGATGTGAAATATCATGCCTTTTGTTGTAAAAATAAAAAAAATAAAAAATCTAAAGAACTGAGGATAATTGCTGACAGTCATGCAGAGACCTGCTTATAAGAAAAAATAAATAAAATGCAAGAACAGTATATAAAGAAAAAAACCAACCAACCAAACAAAAAAAACCCCTAAGAAACAGGGAGTTAAACAGATTGTCTCTTCTAGAGAAAACTCTTGAGTAGTAACAACATGCAAAGCAGGTCAGTCATAGGAATATCGGAAATACTCCTCTCTTGCAATTGGAATTTCCAGTTCTAAATTAGAACCTTTTGTTTTAAAATCAGTTAGGGTTGTTTTGTTTTGCTTTGCTTTATTTGTAATTTAGGGCCAGAAGCTGTCAGAAGCAATCCATACTGCCTAGTCAGATATATATTTCTTAGAATGGTTGATGCAACATTTTTGATTGCAATTTTTATTTCTTAGAGAAGATGAGAACTTGGGGATAAAGGACTTGAGTTTGATTCACTTATATCAAATAGTACCTTACTTATAAATTCTGGTGAAATGAATGAGTCTTATATTAAGCCAATGTTCTATGTAAGGGTAACAGAATCTGCGTTTTGCATAGTAAGACATCTGGATAGCTTGGACAAGAAATGACAGCTGAGACCTGGCATACTAACAATGAAAAACAGTCTAAGGAGATAGCAACAACTAGCTATGAATGTTTGCTTGAAAAATAGGTATTTCGTTCATTCTTCTGCCTCTGAGAGTGTCTTGCAGATGAAATCTTAAGTGTGTATACATTGCAAAACTTCAAGTTAAATTTGTAATTAAGTTCGAGACATGACAAATATGTCTATGTGTTCTATATTATTATTCAGCTGAAAAATAGTATTTTGCAACATAATAGTAGGTACAGAAATGAGCTTCAGGAGAATCAATACAATTGCTTTTCCTTCTGAATGCCACAATAAGGAAGTTATTATTAACAATCTTAGATTGTTAGATCTGACATTTAGTATTAATTTGGCTTAATGAGTTACTGTAATACTACTTGTCCCATTTAACAGTGAAAAAATCTTTGACTCAGGTGTAAGAAGCAATAAAGGTTTTGGAGGTTTTGTCTTTTTTTTTTTTTCCAACTAAATAACAAGATAATTAATCTTAATCAAAACAGAGAGAGATGTTTTGAGGAACCTCTTCCTGATTCTGACAGACATCACTACAAATTCAGTGACGTAACAGTGAACAATTGTATTAGGCAGAGCAGCAGCAGGACTTAATCAGAGTGAATAACAAAACTGAGATGCTTTGGAAGACTCCTCAGAACCAGGATGATTTGTTCTCCACTGAGAAAGCAATTTACAGTTAGAGGTTCACTCAAAGTCATGTGTGAGTCCTGTTCTCAGGTAACCGGCTCACATATCACACAAGCAGTTTCAGTAGCTTCAAGAAAAGTCAGGCCTGCCTGGGGAGTTCGTTACTCCCTGCAAAAACTGCCTGCTGGGTGAAGAACAGCAAGAAGGAAGCTAGAGCTTCAGACAGCTAACAGCTTTTATACCAAGAACAGGCAAAACATGAAGTACTCAGAACCCTCTTACCCTGGCTTCCTAAGAAAACAAGACTGGTGAGAACGTACTAATTTCATGGGATATGTGTTCATGCATATTTCGCTACCTCACAACAACTTTCTGCCAGCTGTCAGAGAACTGAAATGATAACTTTTATTCAAATTTGTCAAATGAATAGATGGGGTTAAAATTCCTTTATCAAACTAGATGCCTGAATACAAAAGGAAACACTACCAGTGTTAAGGTCACCTCATCTTGGAAATAATCCCTCCCCTCTCACCAAAAAGCAATGCTGCAGCATAAAGCTCTTTTGTGATAGACAGCAGAGAATCTTTAGAGGAGAGATGTTGTTAGGTGCAGGAGAATCCCTTGAACAATAAACCTAAAAGAAGGCAGGCTTCATTAGCCCTGCTATTCATTATACTTCTTGCTTCTATAAGCGCTGGCAAACACACCAGCAAAACCAGCTCAGCACACTCACCAAGGGAAACAGTGAAGCCTGATAAGAGTCTGGCACATACTGCTTCTTCCCTGGAGCAAAAATTAAAAGCCAAGGCTTTGAACTTTGACGTGCCACTATCTTCAATCTTAAAATAATTTTGCAACTCTGAAGCAAATATAATTGTGACGAGGAGACCATTAATAGGATCAACCTAAAAAAAGCAAATTATTTATTAACACTGGGGCAATATGTAGGTAAAGAAAAGGCAGTAGTGTCTAGTCAGGCCTCCAAATCAGAATGGTCTGTCTTTTGCAACATATATGATTTTAATTGATTATATTTTGTACTATTTAAACAATTCTGCCTCTGTTTTTTGACTTAAAAAAAAAGAAAAAAAAAGTTGTTTCATTCTTCAAAGACAAAGTGATAGTGCTCTATAGCACTACTGGAATTATCTATCTGAAGAGAGCTGTAGAATTCAAGTTTTGGTTACAGTTGATCTTGTGAATCTAGCTTATGGGAGTCCTTCTTTAACACTCCTATATTTATGCTTTCATTTCTTCCCCAGTTTTGGAAATCAGGAAGTCCAGACAATGGTACATCTCCAGCTTCAGATGTGTACCTAGAGGGATGTAAATGATGTAAAGCTAAATCTAATGTGAAGCAACCAGTATTAGGCTGGATTTACATTCAATAATTTCAAGATTGAAAAACCTGCTGTTCCTCTAAGACACCCAAATATCTTAACTGACACCTGCAATCAACAAATTTCTTAAGCATATCTTGGATAGGCAACACTGTGGAAACACATTTTGTACTCCAGTAGTTACCATCAATTCTCATGCATATATAGCAGAGTGCCCTGCTTCATGACACTCCAAGAATATCAAGTTATCTACTTTACATGTGTGCAGAGGAGGAGATCCATGGTGGGAGCCCAGCATGTGGAAGCTCAACAGCGCATGCCATCTGAAACATGAATGCAATGAAAACTTTGAACCCTGCGTTTTAAGTGGGCTGTTAATTTTTTGAACAAAATTTTCGTCTTGATATACTATGATAATAGTATGATAATAGTATGCTGCAGCTTGTAAATAATCTGATTCACTAGGAATGTATTCACTGGTAAATTGGTGAACTGAATATAATCCCTTGTTTGCAGATATTTTCATTACATTGGGATTTTTTTATGTTTAAGCTAAACATAACAGCATTTTGTGCAGAAGATTGACAAAAGCTGAATCATTAGGTATCTTCAACTTCACTGTAATTCAGATAGATTCATTACATGCAGTTCCACCAGGACGCAGACAGGACTACATACACCACATAATTGCTATAAATTGTTACAAGAAAACCAGCATTCTTTTCAGTATTGATTCCTTTCATATTTGTCATTTAATATTAAACTTCAATTAGGACAAATCTTTGTTAGTCATTCTGTTTCTCAAATTTAGATCAGAGGCTGTACTATCACCTTCAGTTATGTTTACTACATTCACTGTATGAGATGTCCCATAATGAATAAACTGACTGTTCTAACATTTTTTTTTAAAGTACTTCTGAAGTGGCAATGGCATGACTGCAGCCTCCTGTCAGTGGCAACACGAGCAGGACACAGGCTTTGGGGTCATAGACACCTTGCGCATTTTGAAGAACTTGATAAACAAAGGTTGACAATGTTTATCCCTGTTCTGGTATTTAATTGGAAGTTTTGACTTGGCTGATGAATTGGTGTTCCTATGCTCATCTTAAGCTGTCATGGATTGTCATTCGTAATTGTTTTGTTTTGTGAGACTACATAAGACAACTGTTCTCCTAAACCTGCATTTGCCAGAATATTTTGCCAGCATTTCCCAAATAAGTCAGGAAGTTGTTAGTTTAATTAAAAATTTCCCAGAACTCTGCTCTGAATGAGTAGGAGTGCATATATCTGGGGGACTACATCTACATAGCTGTACAGGAAATAGGACTATCACACATTCTCTCTCCATCAAAATACTTTTCTTATAAAACTAGGCTGCTTTCACAGAGAAATAACCTAGCAGATACAGGGTACAAACTCCCTGCACAAAATAACTGGGAATGTGTATACACATAGCAAATAAATGTAGGAAAAAAGATCTCTCAGATCTGGTCTTGGTATAAACAGATTAAAGCATGGTTGTCTTTCATATAAGTTTACAACTGCGGTTTTGGATTATAACTTTTATACTTAGCTGTCCAAAAAAAGCTAAAATGCCAGACTCCTGGAAGTCATTCAGCACATTCTAACTGCTGCTTCAAGCTGTGGCAAAACCAACCTTTAAGGGGCATATAGGATATTGGTAGATCAACATTATGTGTAAAAACACGGGAAACTAAGACTGTAAAATACCATATGTAGAGAGATAGCATGCCATAGTGAGAATAACAAGTATCCCGAAGGATAGAAGTTGCTAAAGTCTTCTGATCAGACAAAACAATGATAAAAGAAAAATCAAGAGAGACTGCCAATGCGGATTAGGAATGGAAGTGTTGATAATTGTAATATAATCAACAACGACTACATCTTTCAGGGTGCTATGGTGAAAATGTATCAGTGAATACACTGCAAGCAACTTGAACTCTTTCTGCTCTCATTCAAAACAATGGGACACAAACCCACTCAGACTTTGAATATAACAAAGCACTCATGCTAACATACCTTGCCTCTCAGGAAGATTGCCTTAGATATAATGCCTCTTTATGTGGCTTTTGAAACTCACACAGAATTTGTTCAGACATTTTTGTAATATACTATTTGGACATCTGTTATCATTTGGAAATCTTTTTAAAAAAGTATGATATCTGGTAAAAGTGTGCACCCCTATAAGCGATTCCTGTCATACAATCAAACATATTATTCCTATGTACCCAAGATATTTTCCATCAGTAAAACACAATATTAAGATTTTCTGCAGTTATTTAGGATTTGAATCATTCTTGTTAGTATTTCACTATTCTGTGCTAACGTCATTGTATGTCAAAATAACTGATTGATCTTTCTGGTAAATTCATCAGGAAAATATGGTTATATGATGATCTGTAGTCTCTCCTGTAAAGAAAAAATAAAGAAAAATTAAAAAAAAAAAGAAAATAAAATAAAAAAAAAAAAAACCAAAAACAAAAAAAACCCAAAACAAAACCAAAACAACAAAACAACAAAACCCACAACAAAATGAAAAAAAAAACCAAAAACCCCAAATCCAACATTATTCTTATTTTTTTCTGCAACTTTTCTCTTACAATATGCTCGGATTTCTGGCCTTAGCAGTAGCAGGATATAGATTTCCCATAAGAGTTACCAAAACAAAACCAAAACAAACTACAAAAGAATAGACTTTTTTTACATTACATGTATAGTACTGGTAGTATAAGCACATTCAATAATACAAATTGCCTTTGTAAGTGATTTCATAGCTCAGATATATTTACAAGCAGTGTAATAAACTTTAAAATAGCAACAGGCCTGATATACATATATTACTTCTTTCAGCTCCAGAGGTGCAATTCTTAGCTACCCTGAGTTCAGGTTTGAAAGCATTAAATGGAAGAACAAAATTAGGATTTTCAGTGATGTACGGTTTCAACAATCATCTTTTTAAGCAATGGCTATTTCAGACAGAATGCAGTGCTCCCACAAGAGCACTGACTCCTCTGTGATACATCTCCAGTTAAAGCAGATGTTCTTACTCTTTTTCTTCACAGTCCATAAATCAGCTAGCAAAACTGTATGTGTTGTTGTACATGTGTATTTGGTGAATACATCTCTTTTCAGAACTTACGAAAAGTATTGCAATGTTTAAGAATTGCACCATGTTTAAGAATTTTACAAAATTGAGAATCCAGAACATTGCCTGTCAGAATTATTTGTAGCAGAAGGACAGTTCTTGATTGCATAGTTTCATTTTAAAAGATGAATTATCTGATGTTTCCCCTAGTGGTTTTTTTTTTGAGGAAATATTTTACAAGCAAGATATGTAGCAAAACAAAGCTAAAACAGGAACTGGAGATGAAGAACTGATTTGTCAGACAAAGTCATAGTTCCAGGAGGTTATTTTAGATCTGCATAAGTAGCCAGAATCTAACATGAGAAAGCATTTTCTAATCAAGCAGCCTTTTTCAGCCCTTTCTTTTCTTTTTTTTTTTTTTTAATAGTCCTCTGAACTGTGCGCTTATTTATCTGAGAGATGACAGATAGAAAATGCACCACCTACTCGAAGATGCTTTTTTACCGCAGAGCCACTGGAGAGAGTCTACCCAGAGCTTCCAGCTTCCAGTGGGAAGTGTAAAATAGTAAGTTGTCTGTGCTAGACAAGGTAGGAAATGAAGATTTAGACCAAACACAGAAATACGAATAAGTTGGTGGTCTATATATTCAGTGACTGCAGAAAGTATTTTTGTTTTCCCCTGCAAAGACTACTTTCTGCAGCTGACAAGAATGAGCTGCTGCAATGCAAGAAAACACCGCTGTGTATTTTAGCATCAGTTTCAAAAACAGTATGAAAACAAACCATATTGTCTTAATACTTTTACTTCCCATGAATTTAACTTCTGCCTTATCACCACTCCCTGTTCATCCACCCAAGTAGAAGAGCTGTAATCATGTATGAGACTTCAACTTGAAGACTGCTGGCCTCTAGGTGTAATCAACTGGCATCCTCTGTGAGCCACCCAGAAAAGATATGCAGCACATCTGCTGGTGGGCTACCTTTACTCCTTACAGACTGCACAAAATATCATTTGACAGGAACATTCTGAAAGATCAATGAAGTGAAATCCCAGCAGAGCAAAGGGCCACATTCACATTAAAATGAAGATTTTTCTCTCTAGTCTGAACCTTTATCGTCTTTGAGTATCTTCTAAATATATAAAAACACACCATTTGCAGAGAAAGAAAGTTCCTTTTATAATGGAGCTACATGACACTTTGTGTGCAGACTAAGAAATTTGCACAAAGGGTAGAATTTCAAGATCCGGAGGCTGGATAAAAAAAAATATACCTTGATGAAAAGATTTGTAAAGAATAATATTTCACACACACAAAGTTAATATTTTATCAAGCTGTTTTTTAAGTTTGCTTACGTTAAAGATAAACTAGTTCATCTCTTATGCCCTTACCAGCCATTCCTTCTGACTATATTGGTCAGTATAGAGAATGATTGAGAAAAAAGGAGCAAATGTAAGTCCCAGTTGTGTTGAAAGGTCAATGATAGCAATAAGGTTGCTTAAATTAATATTATTTGTTTTAACCTATCTTCCCAATCACAATGTAGCTGCTGCTGGAGGTTTCCCACTGAGAAAGCCATAATGAATAAATAATTCTAGAGCCTTTTAGATCACAGAGGAAAGGTTTCTTAATTTACGTGCCTCCAAGTGGTATCGCAAAGCCCTGTACATTCCTCTCCATCCAGTTCTAGTAAAAAGTAAGTAGTATGGTTTTGTTGCTTTCTCACTTGAGAAATCGTACGTCCCAAGGCAGTCATATATCAAATTCTAAAAATCTACAGATTGCAATTCTACTTGTCTGCTATTCATAAGCTTATCTTGCTCCTTTTTGCCTGACAATGACTCCTGCAGAGAGGCAACCAGAACCTGGGCTGTAATTACTCAGCCACCTGGAGCTGTGTAGGTGAAAACAAGGATACCAACACTACTACAGAGCCTTTGGGCCAAGAAGTTCAGTACATGGAATGAGATATATGAAAGATCAAGTCCAGGAAACTTAAGTTACGTACACCTGGGTCATAAGGGTTGGCTTGAGGGACAGCTATCTTCAAGATGTCTTGTTTAACAACACCTGGACTCTTCTGTCTGTGACCCATCAGTATCAATTGATCAAAGATAATACATGAACAACACTATGAAGATCCTTTATATTTCCATTTAAAATAATAGCAATATTAAGATTTACTGATAATTTTTGGAAAAATTTCTGTGTTCATTCACTGGTGCAGTGAACCTGTTCCTTTTTTCTTTGTATTAACAGATTTTCTGCTTGCTTTGTAGCAGTAGTTCATCCTAATGCATAAATTAAGGTATCAGGGAAACATAACAACCTTACCCATTAATATGCCTAAGGGCTAGTCTGTCTAGGACCTATGTATAAACAAGAGAAAGAGCATCATCTAGTGAACGATTTGGGACACATAACTTTGGCTCCTATCTGAAATCCTTCCATGGAGGTGCCCCTTTGCCTTGCATGCACACTAGCCTCCAATCTCAAAGTGCTTAAAGCTAGGTGGTATGAAACTCCCCCATGTTTTTAAGCAATGCACAAAGAGGAAATCTTCTGCAATCTTAACTCTGCATTTCAATTCCAAAACTGTATTTTCTAATTTTTGATTAGTGACTTAGTAGGTTTAAGATTGGGGTGGCGAAATTGTTTTGGGGAATTTTGTACAGCAACTGCTGTAGTATGGCTTGGTGGTTAAGTAATGCTGCTGGTCTCAACAGTAACCAGATGCCATAAGTAGTATAACCTCAATATTAAATTTCACACAAAACTCTAGTTGAAAATCCTACATTTCTGTTGGCAATATCTAAAGAATCAATTCCAAAGCAGAACTGCTCTTCACCTTTTTCTGTGAGGTCTCCACTCCGCCATGGACATCTGACCTGTCATTATTTCTAATACTCTAAATGCCTGATGAGCTTCAGGTCACGGATATTTAATTATTAAAGAACTCTTTTGAGCAACGACAGAGAAATGCTGCCTTCTTCCTTGATGTACTATGGTCATACTATGGCCTCATATAGAAAATGAGAAGGTCTATAGAAGTATTTACATAAGCCAGGGAAAATCATTATGCGGACACAATGCTGATCCTTTCCCCCCTCTCCCCCCCATCTCCTTTTCTTGTTGTTTTTGCTGTAACTGTCTTCGATCTACACTTTTAGCCTGATCCCTTAATTCTTCTGAATAATTGATTTTTATGGATCATATCATTCCAAGTGCATCCTCGTTTGCTGCTTCTCTGTTTACATGTATCTTTTTCTTGTTGTTGTTGTTTTCTTTCTAAAATGCTAAGTCTTTTGCTGCTAGTTTTTTCCTATTGCCTTTAGCACTAACCAAAGAGTATCACATGTACTGCTCAGGAGTGACAGGGGTAGGAAAAAGAGAAAAAGAAAGCTGGGGAGAGAGAGAGGAGAAAAATATTTTTTAATTCTCTGGCTCCTGTATTTTTTTATTAGAGATTTTTTTTTAGAAATTTTGCTTCTACTGCTCACATATAATGCTCTACAGGCAAATGTGTTAGTCCCAGGATCTCCACAAGCCTCTCCACAAACACTGAAGCTTCTACCTGTCAATCGCTCCCTAGTGCCTGGCCTTCCAAACCAATATGTAAACAACACTTTCATAAGTATTGTTATAGGGTCCTTTTCACCCTAGTTGCTTCTTGAACATGTTTTGCAGAAAATGGAAGAAAGTGTTATTACTTTTCTGCCCACTGATTGAGGACTCGGTTTATTTTAGATGTGAGTGATTTGCTGTTACCAACAATAGGTTAAGAAAAATAAGATAGTGCTACGCATTTCTAGATCAGCAATTACTTCTACATGTAGTCTTATCCTGTGACAATCATTTTAATGCCTGAGTGCCTCCGGCAGTGAATTAAGCACCACGAAAAGGTCTGTCACATGTTTGCCCTCTCAGCTTCAAGTGTCTGTTGATTGAAATGTTGCATAATGGGGAAAACATAGGTTTTATTTTTGTGTAGGAGGGATTAATTTGGCATTTTGTTTATATATTTATTTTTTTGTATTTTTAAGAAAAAATAGTGTCTTAAAAGTTACAGTACTTTAGGTTGCCTGGATACGTAAGCCTAAATTTTGTCTACTACGTAGAATCACAGAATGGTTTAGGTTGAAAGAGACCTGAAAGATCATTTAGTTCCAATCCCTCTGCCATGTTGCCTTTATCCTCCAGAAGTCCATTGAGTTGTCCAACAGTTTTGCTGACCAGAATACTCACCTAGCTTTTCTAGATAGCATCAGACCAGGCCAAAGAGAATTTAGATGTACCTTGTATACAGAAGTAATTTCCAAAAAAGTCCTTTCAGAGAATATTAAGATTGTATTCTTCATCTTTAGGAAAATAAATGAGACTTTGTATGTCTTTTAGCTGATTTCTGAAGAATATGTTGTGATGTGAGCATCTATGTTTTGACCACAGGAGTTCTGAACTCAGCTAATGCTGCCCTAAACCAGAAAGCTCATAGAAAATGTATTGTATGTTATTTACTTTTCCTATTTGTAAAGCGGGATATCTCTTCAGAAACATGTCTTGCAGCTCAAGTGACTCTTAGCTCTGCATAACTAATGGAGAATAGTCCAAGTGATTAATTAGTAAACATGTCACAGGCCAATATTTGCAATCCCAGCTAGACTCCATCTGCATATTTAGGTGCTGTGCTCTCAGCTACTTAGGCATTTGAAAATGAGACTTGGACTTCTGTGTCTGTTACATGTTTTTGTGTAACTTGCCATATGTGTTTTAAAATTCTTTGCCTAGAAACAGTCATGGAAGTGCAGAACTGTTACAAAAGATGCAATTCTTTTACCTTCTGCCGTTAGTATTCAAATGTATTTATACAGACATAGTAAAAGAATACTGAATTGCTTTAAAATGTAAATACTTTATAAGAATTCTCTGCATTAGTTACATAGAAGGAATGTGTAGTTTTGTTGGTAGTTGCTGACTTCTTCCATAATTCATATCTGGCACTGTGCTAAAATAGTGGTTTATATCATTATTTTTGTCATGTCTGCTAATTAGGATGAGCATGAATGCCATTTACTCATTAAAATTAAGAGAGAGTAATATAGACATGTATTATTCCTGATCATTATTTCAGACTGTACACTGAGGTTTTTAGGTACTTTCCTAAGTGGAAGAGTTGTAATGGTGTTACAAAATGAACACATTTTTTTTCTGATGAACAGATAAGATTTTCCTGCTTTGGGAAAAGCAATGGGATATACAGGTATGACATGAGTAGGCTTTATATTAACTACAGGATCCCATACTGACATAAAACATGTAGCCAGGAATTACATTAATTTATACAATGGGAAAAGTGGTCTCTATAAATTACCAGAAATATTCATACATGATACTTTACTTCTGATTTTCAAAATGAAAGAAGCATACTCACCAAAAGACCAGTTAAAGTGTGTAACTAAGATACTGATACAAATCAATTACTTATATGACATAGATTAATACTCTAAATAAAGAAGGATGAAACTTAAAATGGAGTATATATTAAGAAAAATAACACAAAATCTAGTTGAATCCAGGGGGGAAATAAATGGGGGAGAGGCAAAAAAAAAAAAAGAAACAAACCAGAAAATAACTCATACAAATGCCTACCAAAATAAAGGACTAACAGTCTACAACAGATGAAACTGCCAAAAAGAAACAAATTATAGTGGAGTTTTTACTTTTGGAAATCTCGAGAATCTATATAATACATAAAGTTTCTGCATTGTAACTGAGCTGCATAGTATGACTGAATTCTGAACCATAGTCTTGCTACACACCATTTTGTATGAATTTAGATGCAGTATGACACCACATTTTGTTTTCCCAAATCTGGTACTTTCATAGGAAGCCATATCTCTCTATAAAGAAAAGAAAGGTTCCATTTCCATAGCCAGCACTCATGACAAAGTTGAAACAAGAAAGGATTTTAGGGTCTGGCTTTCATTTAAGCATATTGTTTTCTTTGATCTTCCTTGATCTGTTCCTATCAGTGCATTAATTTACAGATGGTTATATGATGCAGACATATCTGTTATGTATCTCGTAATAACTTCACATTTATTTCTATCTTTTGACCTGTGCATCTATGACTGAAATCCAGACAAGTTAGTTCCTTTTATCACTTTATCTTCTTACTCAGAATCAGGACTTGCAAGGCCAGGAGAGGTATCCACTAAGTGTATATGAATACCTCTACTGTCAGCCAGCATGAAGCGTTTGTTCATGTGCTCAGTGACAGTCAAATGTATTAAATGACAGCACAGTAAATGAAGAAACATTTGGCTAGAACACTCTTATTGTTCTAGATGACACAATCACATCTCAGCTGAAGTTCAATTAATAAATTAAATCTGATGTAAGCTGTGACAACTGAGAGACTAAGTTCTGAGCTGCATCTGTGTTAACTCTGTGTTTATGGTGGTACTTTCTTCTTCAGGTCCTTTTCAAATTTGTTCAATTTCTTCAAAAATTTTCTTTTTTTTTTTTTCCCCCCAATTTTTACACGTTCCTGAATTTGCCTGGGGATCTTTTTATGTTGATATTTGTCAGTACACTTTTTTCCCATTTGGCCTGCTCTTCTGTACTTTAAAAATTATTTTCTTATCATTGTTTGCTGGACATCTGATATAAATGATACAGGGAAGTACTACTGTGTATGGTATTGGTAAGCATTAGCTCAAACAGTGAAGCGTTAGATCAAACAAGCACAGAGATTAGTAGTAGTGAACAAATCCTGCAGTTTAGACTTCAGCCACCTGACTGTTTCATAGCTAATGCAGTCAGCAAGTTATGACACACCAAGACAAGACCTTGGTCTATATAGAGATCATGCTGGGCTGCAAGGACTACAATAGAATGGAGGAACCAAATAAAAGTAAATGTTTCTTAGCATGTTCATGACAATGGAAAAGTACAATGGTTGAAGGTCTTCTGTCCAATGCAATACTGCTATAAAATCACTCAATGAAGCAACAGCAGTAGCCTAAATGAACTTAAAATCCAGCCTTCAATTTTACTTGTATATGTTTGGCTCTTTCACATGAGAGCGCAGAGCTAGAGAACGGGTTCAATTTCAATTCACTTGGGCTTCTGTTCTACTAGTAATACTTGATATTCTGTCTTTAAATTAAAAACAGCTGGATGAAACTGTGTAAAGAAGTTGAGTTCTTTGGTGGGAATGAACATTCTAATGGAACTGTCAGTGTTCCGGAAAGTTTCCACAAATACTTCACTTGGATGTGATGTATTGTATCGTGGTCTGGACTTTGGCAATAATGCTATCAAATTAAGCATTTTTTTAAAAGGCCACTACCATCTGGTGATATTTCTTGTCAAGTGAGCCTTTTATAAATCAATATCACTTTAGTAATCCCATCTATTATAAATAACAACCTTTTACTTTTTCAGTGTTTTAATTCCCTGGAGTTTGTTGCAACTTTACTTACAATTTCAGCAAACCTGGTTTGGCATTCCTAACATCCTAGCTAGTGCATGAATAATTAAAAGGAAGTAAATAGTGCCAGGAAAAATTAATAGTGGCAGTCAACGTGCCATCTCTTCTGCCCATACACATCCAGAAGTCTTTTTCGCAGTCTAATGTAGACATAACATAATATCTGAGAATTTCATAAAATGGGATGTATTTCCAAGAGAAGACAACATTGTAAGGACTTAATGTAAAATTGCCCATGCCTTAGATTTATCTATACATAATGCAGCTCTGGAATAATTTAAATTTGAATTTCCCAAACATTTTCTTTCTGTCTTTCTTGCTCTTAGATAGAAAATTTCCACTGCTTTTCTGTTGTTGTTGTTGTCTTAAAATATTGAGGTTGCAGCTTTAGTTTAAAAAGCAGTCAAAAGATGGAAGACAAAATGAAGACAAAAAACATTCTCAAAAATCTTAAACTGCTGCCTAACAGCTTTGAGCTTTGTTATAGAGATTGTAACCCAAACAAGCTTGGCAACAACAGTTCGTGTGACAAAATGTATCTAGAAAACACTTCTGTGAAACACAAGATGATAGACTGCTGCTGAGTGATGAAGTACCAGGCATGCAGTGGCAGAATCCGTAAGCAAGTACACTGTAGGCAGAGAATTTGTAAAGAGATGAGTAATGGAGAAGCAGAAGTGAGAGTGAGAAGTACAGAAAGGTAGAAATACTTTTCAATCTATGAGCTACCACCTGAGCCTTGTCACTTATTTTTACGTTGAAATGAGTTCCTAAGGAAGGAATGGTGTCAGCAATGTCTGCAGTTCCATCTTTAGATTCTTGTTGTCCGCAGGTTCAGGTCATGTTTCAGTTAATAATGCCAACAAAGGCATGATTAGATTAGATTAGATTAGAACACTAATTTCTAGTGAGAAGTGGTGGATTTAGTTGTGTTTTATTGTGATTACTGAGCTACAGAAAAGTATTTAAGCTAATGTATTTACTCACCAGTGTAGTCCTAGAGAAGAAGAGATGACTGGCAAATTCAGAACTTTAACATTTTGGAAGTAGGGTCCATTGTGTATAAAATTAAAAGGTTTGTATTCACAAGCAGTTCTTGCAAGTGAAAAGACTGACATGCCAGTATAGACTGTATGCATATATGTGCATGTGTATTACATGTGATATTTGTGGCTTTAGATAAGTCTGCCAAGCTCTTTGCTATCATGAATCAGAATAGACAGCAAAATATTCACAAATATGAATCCTTAAAAGAACTCCTGGGGTAATACTTTTTCATTGAAACCTCCATCTATTCAGGTGGTTGGTTTGTTCATCACTCTTGAAAGAAGCAATAAATTTCAGACTTGACTTGGATAGCCAAGTGAACATTTTCAGAATTTTTTGGAAATATACTGCTTTTATATTGTTTTGAAAACTATTACATATTGTGCATTTTTTCCCTAACAACTTTTCTACATATTACATCATTTATAGCATAGATACAACATCTACCTCACCTGTAAATCCCATGAGGCATGTTTTAACACTTCCATCATTAATTTGACCATGTTCTAGGAAAACATCTCTGGTCACTGCATTGTGTCAACCACACACAGATCCTCACTTGAGCCAATGATATTTAAATAACTGCACTTAGCATAATACAGGAAAGTTATTACATGGTCTGCCATGTTGCAGAATAACTTACTTGTTAGAAATCAGTGTAAATCTCCTGAGTTTAAAAGAAAGTCAGGTATAATACTGAACTGCAACTGAGTACAACTGCTCGGCTCCCAACTCTGACACAGATTTCAAGTTTGATCAGATGCAAATCCTGCAAAGTTATGTCACAGTGCCCTATCTGTCTCCTTGGCGAACAGATTCAGTTTGCAATGTTAAATAAGAAACATTAAAAATGGCAGCTCTTACAGGTACAACTGGTCTTACTATACAACCATACTTACTATTTAAGACTAATTTGGAGGAAATAGAAGACAGCAGACCAATCCATAGCTAGTAACAGCTGAAGCAGCAGAAGTGTCCATCAAACAGAAAGAAGTCATGTGAGGAAGATTAAAGACTGCAAAAGGGTAAGTCATCAAAGTGCCATCGACCTGCCTGCAGCAGTCCAGGAAGAGAAAAAGACAGCTGGTAGACCACAATGCAGGGTGAGAAGTAGGAGGGGAGGATGCCTTGTCCAAGGGAGAACTGTTTTATCTTTCTTGTGGAGCTCATCACCTTCACTTTCTTCCTACTAAAATCTTTTAAGATGACTTCATCATTCTTGTGTAACAGAGATACTGTTTCAGCTACACCTATCTCTTGATACTGTTTCATCCTTTCCATCTCTGCCACCTACTCTCTGTTTAAATGAATGTCTCTATGACTGTACCTGAGATTTAATAACTGTTCACATTATAAAAGAGGCCTCTGAAATTTATTTTTACTTCCTTTTGTTGAAGTGGCTGTGCTGGAAGATACACATGGTTCAATTTTTCTTTTTTTTTTTTTTTTTTTATATTTTTTTGTCCTTTTTTGGTCCTGAATGGCATTTCACTGTTGCAGAAATGGTTTATATCATATTGGTAAATGGTCCTAAAGGATGTTTTTAGATAACTGGGGCAAAACTTAATGGCAATTTAGAACCTGAAGTTTACCAAAATGTAGGCTGTCAGAAGTACAAGCGTATATATCTTATTTATGTAGATAATGTGTTGATATCTTTATGAACTTGGATTTGGTTTAGGTTTAAAATATATAGAGCTTCTATAAAGAAATATGCTACAGATTTCATTGTACTCTCTCATTAGTTAAAGGCCAATGACCCCTGGCAGGGCCACACTGAAGAAAATTAATGAAGTTTTGAATAATTATAGCCTTGTGTATGACATTATCTCTGCCTGGGAATGCTCTCTCTACTCTCTCATGACTAATTGTTGATGAAGGGCTTTGATTGACTCCTAAATTGTCTCTGCAGTCTGATTCACAATTACAGTCAATATTTTCCTTTAAAAGAATTACAACTATTGCAAATATTACATGTGCTTTGCAATTACTACTGCTTTCCAGAGAAGGTGTATGATGTGAGATCAACTTAACATACAAAGAGGTTAGAGTGACTGAGTCCTGGCTATCTCAGTTGTGTAATTTCAGTTGAAATTACTGAAATGCATTGCCTTGGTCTAACCAGGTGAGTGAAGGTAACTCAGTGGAAAAAGATGCAAAAGTTGACTTTAATTCAATCATCATAATTTTGCTAACATACAATACTGTTATGTGAAAAAAATAATGTATTATTGTAGACATTGCTCATTAATAAGGTGCTTTACATTACAGGCTGGGAAACTGCTTGATTTTGGATGTTAGTTTTAATTATCTAGATAGTCTTAATACTGCTCTTCTGTATTTTAAAAATTTGAATTAAATAAAATAAGAACATTTGTCTGATAATGTTTTAGAAGCTTATGATGAGCTTCCAGGACAAAACCAGCTGATATTATTTGAGAAAAGCAACCTTGTTTGCATCACTTGAAATAATTCAAAAATCATGTTGGTAATAAACTTCTGCAGTGTGTCAAGAGAGGTTATGCAATTTCTATTACTAAATAATCACATTCTCATCAGTTTCTGGAGCACCTGCTCTGCAGTGTGCAGGTAGCATATTCACAAAGAACAGTACTTAAGAACATCCTCTGCTGATACTCTGTGCTATTTCATCCAGATAAATTTTGACCCCAACCCCAAAACTCCATATATGTGGTTTGGTTCTCAGGAGGCTGGAAATTAAGATGTAAGAAAGCCAGGGTGGTTTTTTTTAGCACTTATAATGTCACAGATATGGATGACATTGTACACAATATTTTGTTTATTCTTCTATATTCTTCTACAGACAAGACCAAAGGCATAATTAAGGTACTATTAAACATCTGTCTCTCTTTTGCAGTCCTATTCTTTAAAATGAAGCAGAATTAAACACAGAAACAGTGGTTGGCTTATGCATTACTTTTGCTTTTTAAATGCTTGATTACAGGATCACAGGTTTTGACACCACATTTATGTATCCGCAAAATGTGTACTTCTTATGAACTGGTTATAGAGCTCTTCGCTTCTGAAAAGAGACATGATCATGATCAATGTTTCTTTTGACTAATTTAATACAGATGCCAAAACATTCTTTCTATTCAGACCATTTAATGGGAGATGTTTGATGCATTTTGCTTTACCTTCACAAAGATACTATGGACCTTTTATAACCTACAGTAGTATAGAATAAAAAGACTGTGATCATAAGTTAATACAGTTTCAAAATGTAAAAGAATCATAGAATAGTTTGGGGTGAAGTCCTCATTTTGAAAGCAGCTGTAGATACATGGAGAAATATCTGGAATAGGTAAGAATATCTCTCCATCCATTATTCATAATGTTATTCAGCACTCCATGAATGTTCCTCCTAAGCTTTTATGAATTCGAGTGGAAATGTTTCTTATTATCATGCAGCAGTCAGTGTAACTGGTTGCTATAGAAAATTTTATAGATAAATATTCTCCTTCTTTTCATTGAAATCATATTTTCCACCAAGTTTCTGAACAATTATTGTGTGCCTCCATGTTCAAGATTATTCTCTGTTCTTGAAATTTCACTGATTTGTTATCCCCGTTATAGCCCATTGAAGAAGAATTTGCATCAGGTAGATATCAAATGTGTCAACCAATCACATAAACAACTGGTATTCTTAAATGACTCTGGAAGGATTTTCATCATAATGTAGCCAGTTGCTCTCTTGCGACATGCAGCTCTAGTTTCTCATCACAAATCTCTAGGGGGAAAAAAATAAATAAAAGCAGCAGAATCATATTAAAAAGTTACAGAAGCTGCAAGTTGTTAATGGAAAATAAGTAAAGGATGAGAGCTATTGTTCTTTTCCACATGCCAAGCAAATGTTCATTACGCAACAAACCTTTCAAGATCAGCCAGCCACCCAGGAGGCTGAGTGAATTAATTGTCCAGCTGTGAGGGAAATGAATGAGAGCTACCTATGCCTGTTCCCCCACACTCCCCCTCTGCACTGGAGAGTCTGCTTTAAGGAAGGGCTAGCAGGGGTTTTGTTAGGTGTTGGCTCACCTGCTGGGGCTTTTGTTTGGTTTGTTTATGGTTGTTTTGCATAACATTGTGCAAAGTATCACTTGCACATCATTTTGCTTCTCCTTAGCTGATGATTAAAATAGAAATTAATAGGATGAATGGAATTTATAGAGCACTAATAAGGAGTCTTACCTGTTCCAGCTGGTTTTGTTTTAATAAGAATGCCTCTAACCAGTAGAGACATAAAATCACTCAAGTTGAAAAGAACTGCATGAGGTTTTGGGGTTTTTTTTCTACAACAAAAAATGGAGACAGCTATCATCATCATCAGAAAAAAAAAACCCAAACCAAAAACATGCGCAATGAATTTCATAAACCAAAACAGAATGAGATATTACAACAATGTCAGTCACAAGCACTCCTTTGGTTTCAATAGAATTATATTTTAAATTAGCTAGGCCCTGCTACGTATTTCAAGAGGTAAATTCAGTACATATTAGTCCTATGAGACATTTGGTTATCCATGCATTATAGCTTACTAAATATAAAAACTAAGTTTCTGTAAAACATTTAAATAATTTAAAAAATACAATATTTTTTCATCCATGCTTAACTGCACAAACACATAATTTTTGCATTTACAAAATATGTGACCTATCAGGTTTTCAGCATTAAAGGTGAAATGAGAATTCTCTGCCCGTTTGCATGCTAAATTCAGTCTGTTTGATTTTCAGAAGTTGACTGCTGTTATGGACTTTATGCATTGACTTTATGGCATTCAGAACATCCTCTTTGTTTGTGTAAAAGAAGCTGGTACTTCAGGTATAAAGATGTCTCTTTTGGAAGTAAGGATGGAAACTAGCTTAGAATTTTGAAAAATATAGAAAAAAAATGCAGCAGGTAGCATGCAACCATTGAAATTATGAAAAGAGTGAGCAGTGCTGGAACAGATGTCTCATCCTATCCTCTTTCAATTGTGTTTCTTTCCAAGACGCGTTAAATTTTAACCTGCATTTTAACAAAATTAAATAATAAATCCCTGTTCTACTAAGTCAATGGCAAAAATTCAGCTCATAGATTTTCATATTAAAATCAGAGATCATATCCTCTTAGTGTGGTCTAAATATAATTGTGACTTCAGCGTTAGTAAAAATGGTCTATATAAACAGTACTCTGCCTTACATTGCAATAGACTACAGCAGTGAACAGTAGATCTGCAGCTGTACATGTCAACTAATGCCATGCGCAAGATACTGGCATACAAATGGCATAACATAACAGAAAATGACACATCATAAGTTATTACTGGCTCATTGACTAAAAAAAGGAAGAGGAGATCTTAATTAAGCCCCGTGATGGTTTAGAAGAGGAGACCTGCAGGGAAAGGGGAAAATATACAGATAGATAATGTCTGGAAAAGAGCTAACATGAAATGATTCCCTTCTGCCCCTAAAGAGAAAATCTGATCTTTGACAAGGACAGTCCATTAACTGATGTGACTTGATTAGGCTTATTAATGCTGCTGGCTATATTATTAAGACAAATGAGAGGCAGAGAAGTCAGGACTGTATAGGCAAATGGATCCCACCTGGATGGGTGCTCCAGCTTAATTCTTTTTACACTGCATGAGTAAACCAAATGTCAAAGTTCAAGAGAGCCAGTCAAGCAAATGATGGGATTATAGTTCAGGATGAAAAGATGGAGGAGGGTGGGGAGGAATGATGAATGCTCTTTCACCAGAGGAATTATAAACAAATGTAATCTTTCTTGATAAAGTATTTAATTCTCCTCCCTGTCTCAGGTCATTTAACACATACTTACATGGTGAAAAAAGGAAGTATTTTTTCAAAATTACAGTTCTTACCTCATATTTTAAAGTGTGTGTCAAAATAATTACTGAATCTATTACATTTTCCCTAATGCATGAAAGAGTAGTTTTGCTTTAAAACCAGTTACAGAAATGGGTGGAGGAAAATGCAATCTGTATTTCTCTATGACAGGAAAGGAAAACAGTATTAGAATTTAGAAAAGCTGTAACTGTTTGGGTTTTTTTTTTCAATTACTGATGCTTGAACTAAAACCAAACATTTAAAATCATGCAAATACTACATGAATTCTCATAACAACCAAATAAGATGATCGCTTTTTGCCCTTTATAGACAGAAACTTATAACCAGCAAAATAAAAAATCACAAAGACCACTGTTGTCAGCCTATTCATCAAAAGGAGCAGAGAAGAATCAAATGTAGTTAGTTTACATTGAAAAGTGTTTGGTAGCAGGGAGGCTGCAGGGGTGATGGCTTCTGTCAGAAACTAGCAGGAGCTGCTCCCACGTTAAACAGAGTCAGTTCCAGACAGCTCCAAAACAGACCCTCCATGGGCCAAAGCTGAGCCCATCAGCAATGCTGGTGGCACTTCCGATAAAAGTGTGAAAGGGTAAGAACAGTGCACCGCAGCTTTGAGAGAGAGGAGCAAGAAAAATGTGAGAGAAATAACTATGTAGACATCAAGGTCAGGGAAAAAAGATAGAGAGGAGGTCCTCCATGTGCTGGAGCAGACATTCCCTTGCTGCCCATGGAGAAGACAAGGGTGAGGCAGCTGTCCCCTGGCAGCCCATGGAGGGCCACTCTGAAGCAGATATATGCCTGCAGCCCATGGAGGATGCCACACTGCAGCAGGTGGATGTGACGTGAAGGAAGATGCAGCCAGTTGAGAGCCCTTACTGGAGCAGGCTTCTGGTGGGAGCTGCAGCCAGTGGAGAGGAACCCATGCAGGATCAGGTTTTCTGGGAGACGCTGTGGTCTATGGGGGATCCACGCTTCAGCAGTAGGTTCCTGAAGGACTGTACCCTGAGGAAAGGACCCATGCTGGAGCAGATCTTGAAGAATTGTAGCCTATGGAGAGAGCCCATGGAGGAACAGTTCAGGAAGGGAGGGGCCCCATGTTAGAACAGGGAAATGGTGTGAGGAGGAAGGAGTGGCAGACAGGAGCCGTTCTGAACTGGCCACAACCCCCATTCCCCATCTCCCTACACCATTCATGGTTATGTCTTTATAGGGCACACTGCAAATCACTGTATGAGCTTTTATTTCAGTGAATATCTTGTTCAGTTATTTTGCTCTGGGTTTTTGGATTGTTTTTTTTCATTAAAAGCCTTTAATATGGATTAGCCTTTAACTGAAATCCACACTCAGTCTCCATTTCTTTTTTCACATGCATTCCTGTGTTAGAAAATGAATAAAAATTCTCAAACTAGCACGTATGTGTGTAAAATATATTAAAGTAACAGTATATACATGAGAATTCTGTAATCAGACAAAGGGAAAAGGAAACACTGAAATCTTTTAAAAGAGATCAGCATTAATTCTGATTGGGTTTTTATTTACTTATTTAAGAAGTTGGGTAATTGCCAACAACACATATAGAAAAAAAGAATATCTGGTGACCTGCTAATAAACTCTAAATCCTGAAATTAATGCCAGGCAAAAGGCCACTGTTTAATCAAGCCAACTAAAGGATTTTATAGCTTTCAGCTACTTTCAAAAAGACAAGAGGCCAGAAAGTGCACAGAAACACAGAGTTTCAACTCTGTTGACATAATGAGTGAAACCACTGTATGTGTCTTTAGTAAACACATTAGTGAAAAAGCATGGAAATCAGGTGTTGGTTTAGCACAGAAACATGATTTAAGCAGCTGTAACTTTCCATGAGTGTTCTATGTGTTTATCTGATATATTATCAGTTCACAGAACTAAAGATTAATGAAGCAGAACAGCCATTTTTTCTCAAATTGAGATGTGCAAATCTGTACAATTAATTACTTTTCCAGCTGAATTTTACTTATTTTTACTCTTTAAGTCAGTGGATTTATGGAAGTGGCTATGTTTTCCAGCATCTGAGATCTGTTAGGAAAACTGACTAAGGAATCAAGCAATTTTTGAACTTCTGTAGCAGGTTAATTCATTTTTTTTAAAAAAAGACTAGATGCATAATCAAGGCAGTTTTTTCTAATCTACTTTTCTCTTTAAACCTGTTTTATTTATAATGGTCTTTTGAACAGAGATGGACAAAGCAGCAAAGAAGAGCCATTAAATTCATACAGAACTAATTACACTCTAAAAGCACAAGTTTAAAATAAACTTGCTATCATTCAAACAGTAGGTGCACCCTTAACACATTTAAATTTTAAGTATTGCATCAGGATGTTACTTGAACACTTGAGCTGTAAAGAATTTCTGTTTTCCCAGCTGGATATACATAGTTATCCTAATGTCTTGCTATTGAGCAGGGTTAGATACCCATTCACTCAGAGACTGTTCATGCACAAAGAATGCGAAAGAACTAAATATGGGTACCTTCCTTAAAATGCCTAACTGATATGAACTGAATGTGTACAATTGTCAGTGTTTTTTCAAGGGAATTAACAAAACTACTGCTGCCAGCCTTGAAAAACTATCCATAATCTGAACAATTGCATTCCTTTGACAGCTGCACGACTAGATGTGATTTGATGGCATTCAATAGTTCATTTTAATGAGATCCCAATGATTGGTATTAGTCTTCATTTCTTTATCATTGACAGCCAGTTAAGTGTATGAGGATGAAGTAGGATAAGATGCTGCTGAATCAACTTTAGAGTTAGGGGGAGGAAATGCATCTCAATATGACATTGCTGTGTCTCCCAGATGTAATATTCTGTAAGTGGTCTCCTCCAGGGCAGCGGGACAACCTTATGAGTGATGATTTAAGGTACAGAAAAGCAGCCTACATGTTTGGGCTTTTTACTCAGCATACCTGCATATTAAAATGGAGCTGATACTGACTGAAATCCTTAGAAAAGTAAGTAAAGTGGTGCGCCTTTTTTTTTTTTTTTTTTTTTTGAAAAAAAAAAAAAAGTCAGAGAACAGCTTAAAATCTGAATTTCATCATTTGTGGAGCCATTTAACTATGTATCGTTGAGTCTTCGCAGTGTTAATAGATAAAGCCTTTTCCCTTCAGTGCAATACCTGAATTTTTTATTTATCAATCTTGTTCAGGGGGAAAAAATGGACTTTTAATTCAAGCTTCAAATGTGTTGCATGACTACTTAGCTAACACAACACATGGGAATAGTAATTTCCATCAAGTGAAGCAAAAATGACTGAAACTATATGAAAAATGTTACAAGAGCATTTTTGACAGGCTTGATCACTGCTGTGGAAAATGAGAGGTAAAGGAGGCAATGTTAAAAATAAAGAATTTCTAGTTACCACTAAAAACTGTTCTGAATTGTTTTGTTCTTTGCACAAAACTATCTGGAGTTTTATAGAACATTCTAAGCAATTTGATTTGAAGGCACAAGAAAATACTATCTTTTGCTATGCTTGAAATAAAGTGCATTGTCTTATAGAAAACACCATTACAAATGGTCATGTCCAGTATTGGCTTACTCAGGAAGCAGATCATGTACTACGCTCTGAATATATATTATGTAGTAGTTAGTTAGCATTTTTAGCTCCAGAGTACTGCTGCAGTTCTGGCCAAACCTTAGGGCACATTGTTTCAATACAGAGGTACACGTTTTGTGCGTAGTAGCTTTTATCATGTTAAATTGTGTTTTAGAGGCTCCTCTATCTTTATTCACACCAAGAAATAGATCACACTTCCATTTGTGCTTCATTAGATTCAGGTTGAAGTTTACAGGAGTGGCAAAATCTAACAGCATGGAGGGAATGCAAGAGTTTTTTCAGCTCTGCAGTCCTGTTTCATAACTAGGCTTTGTTACCAAGCAGAGAACCAATTAATATATTCTCTGAGCTAGATGTATTAAATCATCAGCTGCCCTCAAGCTCTATCCAAAGAAACAAAATAAGAATAATTAAGTAAACAATGCATCATCAGGGAGCACTTACTGTCTGACCACTGAACATGAGGTGATACTCCTACATTTACAGAATACAGGTAGGCGCAGTTTATTAAAAGTGTAGTCTAAAGGATAGTAATACTCCCATTGTGTTTTGTAGAGGTTAGATTGGACAAGATAGGGCTGAATTAGGGGAAAAGAAGGAGAAAAAAAAGCGCCTTTTGGAAACATGCAGGATCTATCATAAAAGCAGTCAGTGAGATGTGTTAAAATCATGGAGGAATTATGGCTGTACTGGATCCAGCTGTTCAGGCTCTGATAGTACAGTTGGGCTGCTGGTGCTGCCCAGTGCCAGACACAGCCGGTCCCAGCTGGCTCCACCGGCCCCAGCGCAGGGCAGAGCTGAGCCCCTCAGCCACGGGCGGGCGCCTCGGGGAAAGCCTGGGTAAGGAAGGGCAAAACACTGCCCAGCAGCCAGGGCTGAGGGGAGCCAGGTGAGAAACAGCCCTGCAAGCCCCAAGGGCAGAGTGGGAGGAGGGCAGGAAGGGCTCCAGGCACCTGGCAGAGATGCCCCTGCGGCACCGGGAGGGACCCCGATGAGGTGGGGGAAAGTACTGAGGAGTGGTAGAGAGGGGCTGATATCAATTGACTGGAACACTGGTTTTGTCTTTGTTTCTCACCATCCTTTTCCATTTTTAATGGCAATACACTCAATTAATTTTTCCACGTTGAGTCAGTTTTGCCTGTCACAGCAAAAGGTCAGTGATCTCTTTTCTTCATCTCACCCCACGATCTTTTCCATCTATTTTCTCCCCCTGTCCTGTTGAGGATGGGGAGCAAAAGAGTGGCTGGGTGGCCATTTGGCAGAAGGCTGAGGTCAGCCCGCCACAGCAGCCTAGCAAGAAGCAAGGACAGATCAGGCAGGAAAACAAACAAATTTAAAGAAGGAAATTGGTAAGTCTGAACTAGACGATCTTAAGGTCCTTTCTAACCCTAAGCATTCTATGATCCTATGATTCTGTGATTCTGTGATTCTATGATTCTATGATGTAAGTTGATATAATCAGTATTTTACTCATTGATTTAAGATGGCTCTGCTCTTAGGGTGTTGAGGGCTCCCTGGGTGGATGATGGCAGGGCCTGGCAGCCAGGATCCACCCCCACCCAGCCAGGAGCAGCCCAGGGGGCACCAGGGCAGCCCCAGTCCGGGCATTGGGCACTTCCCTGGGGATGGGGACTGGCTGAGGACAGGACAGATGTGGGCTTGTGAGTGGTCTCGGCTCAGTGGGGCCTGTACCCAGGGAGAGCAGGGCTCTGGGGAGATGGAAACTGGCCTTACTTCAGGGTCACTGGTGCATGGGCTTATCCCAGTGCATGGTTGTCAAGTTAAATGGACAAGAACACATTAACATAAATCATTATCTGTCTGCCAAAACTTGATAGCAAAAATTAATAATGAGATTTTTGAAAGCATTTGAGTTGCTAGTGATTTATTTTCCACTAACTGAAGAACATAAGAAAACCAGAAAAGTTCAGGAGGTGTTTTCCTGCTCTAGTTTTCCTATTTACTTGTATTTCTGCCATGCCTGAGAGCCAACTCATGGAAAATGCAAAAAGTTTAAATCAAATTTGCTGACAAATAAAAATCAATTAATAAAACTAGCCAGTGGAATTGCATAAGGGGAGCCTAGACTTTGTCTCCTCCATTTTGAGGCCAGCAACTGAAATCAAGTGTCCAGACAACCTAAATGAATACTCAAACTCCTTCAAGTAATGATAAGGAGAACGCTGCTGACAGCAGAGCTCCTGATTCCCCCATGCCTATGTTCCTGCCATGAAACATGATAAGAAGATAATGGTCACGACTCCCGGGTGCGTCGCTGGATGACTTCTTTGTAGTCATCGTACAAAACCCCCTTTCTTATTGTTGTGTGTCTGGCGATAGTGCGAATGCACTGCAGTTGGATGTGTGACTTTTACAGCAGAAATTCATTTAGAAAGCCCTGCTGGGAAGCAGTTTCACTCCATCCAGCAGTATACAAAAGACAGCTCATCATGCCCATCTGCACAAAATTTAGGCTTCAGGAGCAGCAATATCCTGATGTAGGTCACCCTGCCATTGTGGTTCTGCAGGACAGAAGGATAAAACCCATCATTATCTCTTCTAATACCACAGCCTTGATTTATAGGCAGTTATCTGCATTCTGGCTTTTATGGAGTGGTTAGAATAGGAAGATTTTTAATAAAAAACATTTGAATTTCATACATCAGCCGTATTTTCCCTATACATAATATTCCATAATGATCTGTAAGGCTCTTGGGTAATGTAGAGGAATAAGTCATGGCTAAAATACAGATCAGAACTGTACCTGCCCCAGGCTTTTTGAAACAAGAAAATAAATGCCTCTAGCATATACCACCCACAGTCATTTCTCTCCTTATATGCCCCCGACATCTTGGAATGCAAAGCAATTTTCCCCCAAGACGACTATCAGGGTAATATCTTTGAGCTGAGGGACAGACAACCAGCCTGTTTCAAATGGAAGCAGCAGAACAGCTGAGCTATCCCAGAATGAAATGGTCCCTTCAGTCTTGCAGTTCATGCAACAACGCCAAAAAATAGACACAGACACATAAATATAAATACATCATACAGAAATAATCTAACTCCAGTGCCACCCCAGGTGACTAAGAATGAATATCTCAGTCCGTAAGCATAGATCACCAAATAGAAAGCTTTTTTTTCTTCAGTTTGATACAACAAACCCCCTTGGCTCTATCAAATAAACACAATAGTAAAGATGATGTATTGAAGCTTTTCAGTACAAGGATAAAAGCTATCTTGTTTTGACACAAGTGTATGGAATTTGTTGCTCTGCAGAGAGCAACAGTCTCTCTGTAGAGAGACTTTCTGCTCTCTCTAAAATACTGTTTGTCAGTAGTTTAAACTCTTTATTTGAATCGAGTTATTAATTTTGCTATATATTTACTACTATGTTTAAAATAAAAGAGTATATCAAGGGTGTGTATGTGTGGTGTGACTTCGTGGAAGGTGTGACTCTGCTTTACTGAGTAAAATTGGATCTATAAGCAGAACATTGTAACATATGACTTTTATTTTTCTGGTTTTCCTGGAATATTCAAAATAAAATAGGTAGAGTTATGAATTTATAGGAGCAAGATTTTCTTTTGCATTTTGTGGAGAAGCACATGAAATGCCCATATCTAACTGAACTATACGCCTGTTGTGGCCAGTGTATGGGTGCAAGTTCAGCATAAATAAATAAGCTGTTAACAATGGGTGGTAGCTGTCACATTTGCAAACGACATTGACAGAACTAATAAAATGCTGTAAGATACAACCTTGTGTATCCTGATGAATTTTAAGTACAAGAAGCAAATGTTCCGCTTATCAAGTAGGAAGGAATATATAGCTCACTGCGACACAATCAGTCCCCTGCAAAATCTTACTGTATTAGCAATTAACTCTTAAGTAAGCATAGAACGCAATCTTCATTCTGCAAAAGGAAGGTAAGAATTACAAGCTACAATGAATTTACTTTATGTGTATATATAGTTGCACATATGTATACACACAGAAAGACCTTCATAGAGCCATTTATAATCCAACTCCCATACATATATTTTATTATAATCAATATGATTATAACATGTTCTGTTAAATTATATCTATGACTTTTTTCTCAGTAAGCAGCATTTGGACTTTTTTTATGAAAACCAGTCTGTTTTTACATAGACAGTATAAAACATTATCAGGTAATATACTTAAGAGCACTTCCTTTAAAAGCTTAGGTACTGGAAAAAAGAGGAGAAATTGTAATAAAACCATTAATTGATTAACAGGATAAGAAGTAAATGTGTTTTGGTGACACAGGCCTTTTCTTATGTATGATATGGATAACTTATTTGCTTATGACATGAGTAATGTAATATTTATAAGTTCATATGCTTAAAATATGAATTCTCTTTCTTTCAAATTACCACATTTATAACAAAAGATGTGGTTCAATGCATTCTTCTCATTTACTGCTTCCAACAATAGAAGGATTTAAATGGTTGGGTTTGCTTTGAATTTCTTAAGTTTTAACATACATAGCTGGAATCTTTAATGTTGAAGTTTTTTTTGAGCTGTCTTGGTACCGAATAAAGCACATCATAACTAAGTTAGATTCTTACCAAGTATTTTGTCAGCTACAATCTCAAGCATAATATGAAAAACCCCATGAATGTCAGAGGCTATGTGATTAATTCTTGAGAAATATAATGGATCACATTTCTATTTCTCTTTAAAAATGATTCTCTGAGTATTTTTTGTGGTTGCTCTGTAATCTCAGCTCTCAGTAATTTAATTATGTAATGACTCACTTCGGAGCATTTTTAATGGGATAATAGATCCCTGTGGACAGTACAGGATGAGTACAGGCCAGCAGTCCTTTGACTTCAGTTTCATAATTCATTGGGCTTTAAATGGACTTGTGGATTCATTTTCCTGATTGGCATTGTCTGCAGATGAATCAACTCAGATGAACAAAGTTCATGAACTACATCTGTAGCTGGGTGGCAGGCAAATTTGAAAGACGCAGGAGGGGACGGATGTAAGCATTACATGTCTGGAAATTATTTGATGGTTTCTTCATATTCCAAACCATTAGGCATGAGACACTGGAACCAGTTTTAACTCTATAGTCATTTGGTCTCATTTTTAATATCTCTTCCCTTTGCCAGAAGCCAGATGTTTTTCCATTGCCACTAGGCAAAATTTTTTTAAGTTGAAGCAGTCTTTCAAAACAACACGAGGAGGATGGTGCAGGCCAGCAATGCTGTACCTTACAACAGTCGCAGCTGTGTGACTTCCAAAGCCATGTCGGCCATGGAAAAAAAAGGCTCTATCAGCTCTGTATCCACAACATGATTTTTACCACTTAGTTGCATACCATGTGAAAAAGTATCTACTTTATTTTAAATCTGTTCACTAAAGTAATTTTATGTCTCTTAGTTCTTCTATTGTGAAAAATGGTGATATTACTTTTCTGTTTATTTCCTGCATGACAGTTCTGATTTTATAATTTCTGAAATATTATTAATCATCATTCATTTCTTTTCCATATTGAAAAGTTCTACCTTTTTAAATCACCTAAGGTGGGTGCTATTCGGTATCTTTGGACACTGTTCTTGGTTTCTGTGTGCTTTCTTTATTTTTCCTGTGGGACTGGACTGTTTCACTGAGTAGTAGAAATGTGGAATCACTCTGCGTTTTCCAAGCAGAATAATGACAGTTTTCAATTGCTTTTGTGTTATTGCCTAACAGGTTTTCTGTTATTGCCTAATAATTCTTAACACCAGATTTATTTATCTGGGTTTTCATAACTGCTTAGCAGATATTTAGATAGAAACAGTGACTCAAAACAGTAACAGTTTATCCTGAGCTCATGGTAAAGGTGCATTTTGGGTTGGTTTTGCTTTTGCTCATTACCTTGCATTTATTTCAGTTTCATCCACAACTTCAGCATCTGCACGAAGTATCCATTCATTGCTTTGCAACATTCTTCACAGTTTGCTTTTCTAGATTATCTTTGACTCTATCAAACAACTGCAGTCCTACCAAAATGTCTAACTGCACTCTTTACACTCAGAAATATTCCTGTACTGTTTTTTTCTGTTCTTAAGTCTTTAAGACGATGTCATTCCATAATAGGTTTGATAAAGGACCTTATCAAAAGCTTATTGCAAATCCAAGTGTACTAAATCAGCCAGATTATCCTTATGGAAAGGCTTGTCGACACTTTGAAGAATTAGTCTTCTACATAAACTAGATTTACTTTTCCCTCACAGATCGTATGAATTGCTGTGTCTACTTGATTTTGCTGTTTGTAACAGTTTCTAGGCACTTTTTATGAATACTTGAAGAATAGAATAGTCAGGTTTTGAATTTTTCCAGCATTTTCACCCCAGGTTCTTAAAGCACCTAAGAAAAAGGGATTTTCAAAGGTGGACATTATAGTTGAGCTCCTAAATAATTTCATTTTAAGGTTTCAGATTGTTAGGAGAAACCATCACCAGGAAGCTTCAGCATCTTTCATTTTAGCATCTGCTGTTTAGTGTATATTGATATATGGAGAGAGCTGATTTCAGGCAAGCATATTTGAACAGTTGCGACTAATGAGTTACACACTGGAAAAAATACAAGTTACTTTCTAATAGGTATGTATTAGGGTATTTGCTTAAGGACAGATAGGGAGTCAATGGCAGAGACTAGAAAAGATTATTTGTTTCTGGATGCATCGCTGTTTCTTTTTCATGGAACAGAATTTCACTTTTGTTATATGAAGCTCAAGGAACTAGTTTACTTCTACTGTCAATCTTCTTACTAGCAAAATGTTTGTGCTTGATTCTACATCATTATATATACAAAGTACTTTCTTATCACTAAGTGAACTACAGTTTCATGTCCATTATTACTGGATTGACTACAGTTATTCCACTTTCCTGCATATATTGTGAAGATGCCCTTTATCATGTTGCAAAAAAACTGTATCAAGGACTTTTGCTCACCTGTAAATTTTCTATTATATATAGCTGGAAATAGCAATTATTTATTAATACATATTAATATTAATTAAAAAATAGTAATTTATATATTAATATAGCAGAAGCATCAAGTTATTTATCCAATTTCTCTCAGAAATTATTCAATTTTATCTTCCCTTAGATAGGCTGTCTCTTGGACTTCATTTATAAAACATCACAGATTATCCTTTATTTCTATTCACACCATTTCCGTCATCAGCTGGATGACAGTTTTTCTCAACCTTGTGTAGATGCTAAGACCCTTGAGGTAGCAAATCTCAGCTGGTGTTTATTCAGCACCAAGAAGTGCAGGTCCTGATCATCCAGAAATTCTTTAGGTGATACTGCAGTATAAATAAATAATTTTCCGGGAATTTCCCATTTAGCAAAGCCATTCTCATTTTTGGCCTTCAGAGTACATAGAAGTCCTGTACGCTGAGAGTCCAGTGGTATGATTTGTTCACATTTTTTGATACGACAGATTATAATCATTCTGTATTACCAATAGAATGGTCTTCTGCTTAAAAAAGCATTGAAAGAAGTTGGGCTGCATCAAAAGAAGCGTGACCAACAGGTCAAAGGAGGTGATCCTGCCCCTCTACTCTGCTCTCGTGAGACCTCACTTTGAGTACTGTGTACAGTTCTGGTGTCCTCACCATAAAAAGGACATGGAGCTGTTGGAGCAAGTCCAGAGGAGGGCCACGAGGATGATAAGAGGGCTGGAGCACCTCCCGTATGAAGACAGGTTGAGGAAGCTGGGGCTGTTCAGCCTGGAAAAGAGAAGGCTGCGTGGAGACCACATAGCAGCCTTCCAGTATCTGAAGGGAGCCTATAAGGATGTTGGGGAGGGACTCTTCCTTAGGGACTGTAGTGGTAGGACAAGGGGTAGTGGCTTCAAACTTAAACAGGGGAAGTTTAGACTGGATATAAGGAAGAAGTTCTTTACAGTGAGGGTGGTGAGGCACTGGAATGGGTTGCCCAAGGAAGTTGTGAATGCTCCATCCCTGGCGGTGTTCAAGGCAAGGTTGGACACAGTCTTGGGCGACACGGTTTAGCACGAGGTGTCCCTGCCCACGGCAGGGGGGTTGGAACTAGATGATCTTAAGGTCCTTTCCAACCCTAACTATTCTATGATTCTATGATTTCTCCCCTTTTCTCCTTATCCGTTACATGGCTGATATTGTCACCATAGCTTTGTTGTACTTGGCCATTTTCTTTGATTTTTGATTGTGAAATATCTTGGCTCAGGTTTCACTTTACAGAAGTGCAAGCAACATTGCTAAACTTTAATTTCGTGATGAGAGGAGGTGATAATTTAAGCTGTATTTTACATAAATCAAACCAGACAAAAATAGAGTTACATTCTATACCCAGACAGAATAAGTTTACTTTGATGAGTTCTGTAGAAAGATTTTCGTAGCAGCTGAGGCATGACGGTTTCCCACTCAAATCTGGAACCACCACCAGCGATGTAGCAAGGATGGAAGCTGGAGATGGAATGCTGTGATTTTTTTTTTTTTTTTTTAAATTGGATAGGTCTGTTTACAGGAATGCTTGTCAGATCCTCAAATAAGAAACTCAGGATATAATTAGGAGCAGACAGGAATGTGGTGATCAGACTGACTCTCTTCGGCACTGCTATCATGCAGGTTTTCTGTACTAACACTAAAGTGAGATTACAAACAGATTTAACGTAAAAAAGCAGCCATTTGGTGCTAATCATGTTTGCATTTCTTATTTCCATTTCAAACATGAACTACAGCGACCTTGAACTGAAATGCTCAGCCTTCATAATAATTTTATAACCAAGTAAATTTACCATGATGCTTCTATTAAAAAGTCTGTCAAGATGGGATGCTTCTTAGCAGTACCAGGACCATATAGACCGCAACATCAACAGCAACTGCACAAGGTGCAAAGAGACAGATTAACCTGTCATATTCAGGATGAATCCTTTCAAGTTGTGATAATGGTGACATAGAACACCTTGCAAACAAAGAAAAGCTTTTAACTTTCAGCGGGCAAAGTTTTCGACAGGATCAGGTCTTCCTGTCAGAATCAAGTAAAACTTTATGAGACACCAAGTATCCCTTCCACACACTTAAATAGGGATGTTTCTATTGCCTGTCCCATTCTGAATCATGAATCATAGTATGAATCACAGAATGGTTTGAGTTACAAGGGACCTTAAAGATCATCTAGTTCCACTCTCTGCCATGGGCAAGGACACCTTCCTGTAGACCAGGTTGCTCAAAGCCTCGTCCAACCTGGCCTTTTCTCACAAAGCGTTCTTTCCTTCTAAAATACAACTTGGCAAGAGCCAGCCTGAGTTCAAGTCTGAAGTGCTGTCCAAAGCCACTTACTTTTCAGTTGATACAATGCATCTTAGTATATACAGATTAAAATTATCATTTCATTGACATGACAGTTGAGAATCCAATATAGAATTTAAAGGTCCGAAGCAGACAAAAAGTTTGTCCTGTTTCACTTTCTTCTTGTAGGGATAATAGTTAACTAATACAGCATGAGGTGTAAGGTGCATGTATTGTGCATTCATGTTCTGTGTTTTGTATGACGTCTATATTCTTTTTTTTCTCTTTTTCCCCACATACAAGCTAAACAAAGTGGAAGCAATAAAATCATTAAATTCACCTAACCTGAAATTTGGTTAGATGTGAAAGAGTTGGAAAAGAGCCAGCAGAATTTTTGGTACGTGCCTCCTGACAGAAACTTTCTCCAGTGTCTTGTCAGCTCTGCCAATATTTTGTGCGGATAGAAATCAGCAAAAGTTAAGACACATCACTGTTTTCACCCGCAGCCCTTTGTGTAGCTATTGTCACTGTTCTTGCAATGTGTAATCTCTATCAGAAAAATTAAAATTCTGCTTCAGAAGTGAGGAAATTGTAGCACGTTTTCATTACAAAAGTATAGTCCAAACATATAGTCCACAGTCTGCATTTGTTCCTGCAGAACAAACTAAGTATTTTCAAAATCTGTATGTAAAATCAGCAAGCCAAAAACCTAAGCATACCAGTGGGAATCTGCATGTACATAACTGACCCAGCAATGTGGGTATTTACAACATCAGCATTAGAAATTGCCACTAGCTGAATAGCGTAAATAAATACAAAGAGAAATAAATAACTTTAAAATGTTCCTTTTTCCACTGCATTTTTTTTCTGAATTTCATAGTCTATCCCCATTATTTATCACATACAACTTATGTTATTTTTACCTGTAATGGGAATAGTCATAACATATTGCAGTATTAATTCATAAAGCTTTACAATAATAATAACACTGTATCGGAAAAATCTGTCCTGTATCACTATGTATTTTATTGATAGTATGACTTATCTCTGATCATTTCACCAGTAATTGTATCTATCTGCCCTCTGGTATTTGCTAGCTATCTACTCTAATAGCCTTCCATTGTTCTTCATGCTTCCGACAATCCCCTTCCCTCCTGTACAAGTCTTTGCTTAAGACAGAAATTCCTTAGGCAAATAATGTCATTTTATATGTGATTTAGGACACTAGGGTTTTGGCCAATATAAATGCTTAATAACAATAAGATTGTTCAAGTTATCATAGAAGTTGATTAGAATTTCATATTACGCACTGGAAAAAGGTAAGAAATTCAGCTGTGATAAAGTCCTATTAAAATGTTTGCCCCAGAGTAAAAAAATGAAGATTAGCACACTTGGCATCAGATACCGCTGATGAGTATTTCAATTTTGCAGAGTGATTAAATGTTATTCCTAGATTGCCCTGACATTCTTAAGATAAATTATCATACTACAGTGCTTCAAGCATCCAGCAAAAAAAGGGAGCTGATGGGGGTAGAAAAGAAAGAAAACATGAAGCAATAAAGGAGGATATATAGTGAACAATGCATAACTCATGTTTTCAGGATCACTCAGCCCAGGAAAGAACAACACTCTTTTATCCCAAAATACTTAGTAAGCAGTCAGTAATTGTCAGAAACTGTGATGTGGGATTATGATAAAGGAATAGTTGAACTGGAAGATCCCCATCTAATGTCTTGCTCTGAAGTCAATCATCTTCTACATCCATTGTAAAGTGCTTTGACCAATTAGTAATGGATTTGTCCTTGCAGATTTTGATGAGAAGTTCTATCCTGGACTTGGTCAAAGAACAGTCCTTCTAACAGACTTTCCATCAAATTTAAAACAAGTGACTTAATGTTCTGAGGAAATTACAAGAAGAAATTTCATTTGAAAAAAAATTAGAGAGTCTTACTGAAACAGTAGGATATTATTGAAAAAAATATGATAAAGATACATGAAAAGTTTGTTTGGAAAATAAAGACCACATGAAGTGAGAGCTGGAGCATCTTTTTTGTTTTCATTTTTAAATAACAGTACATAGGATAGAATATGCTTATGAGGTGCTGGTTTCCAATCTGCTTTAGGAGTCTGAGCATCTGTTCCATGTACAAGATTTGAGAGGTTTACTCTGCCTTTCATTTCCTTCTCTCAGAAAAATGGATGCTATATTTCAGTTAATTAGTCAATCAGTTAACACTTAAAGGATCCTTTGGCATCCTACATTAAAAACATTCTCCATACGAAACTATTAAAGTCTCAGGACAGACAGAACTGACAGACACCTTGTTCACAGGCATGTTCCCTTTACAGGTCAGGTTTGAAACGTTTTGGAGACATACAACAGAAGAAATGGCACCAGTTTCTGATTTGATGCTTTATGACAAAAACAAGTAAGAAAGAACAACATTATTATTTTTATTATCACCAACATTATATATTAGTTGCTTTTCAGAGCTGATAATCTGTTTCATAAAGAAAGATGTTTTCAGTTTTAGGGGGTTTTAATAGTTATGGCAGCTAGAGATTAAATAATATTTTAATCTCTGAATCATACTCCTCTGCATTACCATTTCCCAAAAATTTCCAAAATTTATATAGCACAAAGCATTGAAACTAACTGGAAAATGAAAGTTTGATCAAAACCAGTAAGTTCAAAGAGGTTGCAGATAGTACAGTTTGTGAGCTGCTTTTGCTCCTTTTTGAGAAATCCAAATATGTCTTCATAACATAATCAAGATGTGTATATTTTCATGTACCATTACACTTCAAGCATAGTTGTAAATCAGCAGGATTACAATAACACAAACAATAGTTTCCTTAGTGAAAGTGAATTTTACTTTTTGTACATAACCAGAATTTATTTTTGCCCAAATCAAATCCTATCATGGAATTGGTTGTACGATATGTTGTGCTTTAGAATTTAAAACAGGGCTGAATTTTACTTCTGGGTGCTTTGTCCCCAAATCAATTCCAGAAGATGCAGGAAAGAATTACTTTTAAACATGGAACATGGATACTGATTCAGATTTCAAATGAACAATGTACAATCTTCATAAAGTCAAGAACAATCTGCTTTGTAACAAGACAATGTGGCTGTTAATGGTGTGTGTTAAAAATTGCAGCATTCCTCAGAATTGTGTTTAGACCGTATGCCTGGCAGATGCATTAAGACTGACCCGTTCTTGTCCAAAATTCTAGCATAAGATGTGCAGTTCAGACAGTTGAACAGTTCACTTATTTACATGTACCTTTATCGGGCCTTCCATTGACCTCACCAGCTATTTGGACATGAAACATTTATGATGACAAGGTCCACTCTGAAGGTCCCATGGACCCTGATTTTATTCAGGCTTGCCTAGGAATCTAACATCTTTCAAGCTCTGTGTGCCCCAAGAGTCCTAATTCAAATGTCATTTTTCCCTTTCAAGGTTGCTTTGCTGATGAGGATGTTTCTGCAGGTGCTGACTGCCCACCACTTACAATAAGCTCTATTGCACATACTTCCAGAACAAACCAAATTTAGAGGCAGCTGGTGATGAAAGAGTTCATTGCATCTTCAGGGCTTTCTTGATTAATTAAAAGTTGAGGTGTGTTGGTGGATTTGTGAGGAGTTACATGACACAAAAATGCTACACAGTATTGTAAAGCCCACAGAAAAAGACTACTAAACTCACAATCAAAGCTTTCTAGCCTTTAAAGGTTCTTTGTACCTAAATATAAATAATAAAATTGCCACATATAGAAGGAGTAGTATGGACTTTAAGCAATCTGAAATTTAATTTAACAAAACTATCTGTATTATCATTAAAGGATAGTAAGCAAACAACCCAAAAAGCCAAACAACCAACCAACCAAAAAAACCAAACAACCCAAAACCCATGAACAAAAAAACCTGCCCCCCCCCCAAACCCCAAACAAGTTCAGTGAATCTTAGAAATGAAAGATGATCTGAAATCTTTAGAAACGTACTTTAGAAAGTTTAAACACTTCAAATGAGTTCCAAACAAAAACCATGAAAGCACTAATTCCTCCTCTGAACTTGCATTCAGATTCAGGCTGACAATATTTGTCTTCCATGTATTACCTTACCATAGCAATTTTTTTGTGGGGCGAGGCACATGTGGGTATTGCACAGTATGGTGCTACACAATTTAAACTGGCCTGTGGGAAATAAAGTAGAGGAAGTAGGCTACTATAATGTATTTTCATTTCCTATCAATCCTTAGCATTGTTTTTGAATTTTATGTCTGGGAAAGAAGGACTTGCATGCAACAAGTTCCTTGTTAGCCATTATTTTCTAAGACGTAATTTGTTGGTAAAGCCTGTTAATTCCTTTGAGAAAGAATGTGCTTTTTGTTGCATGTGCCTGAGCTTCATCACTGTGAACGACCTTGCCTGTTTTTTCTCTTCTATTCTGTGTCAACTTAGGATAACAACCCTGGCTGTTACCACCAATCTGGATTCATAGATGTGCAATTTCCTAACTCACTCATGTGGATAATGTATTCATCCTATAATGCTGTATTTCAGTTTCAGGACAGTGATGGTTGGAGTGGAATAGTTGCCACAAGGAAAAGTAATGAACCGTTCAGCAGTTATACTGCAGTCTGTTGCAATGTATCTCTTGGTATCTCTCTCTCTCCCTACCCATCTGTAGCAATAATCATGTAAGACAGTCTTTGAAACAGTGACACAATTGAGTGACTATACCTGGCATTAAAATCGAGATAAAGTTACTATATACCATTTCTGACATTGACCTCATTAACACTGCCATATCATGTCTGATTCATAAAGACAGTGTTTTTTGATAGTTACATTTCTTTGGTGAGTATACAATACAGGAGTGAAGAGAAAATAACCCGTTCTAGTTGTGATGAGGAATACAATAACCCATCACCATAGCAAACAGCATATTTTATTTGAAAAATACGAATAAAAGGTTTTGTCCCTTTTGTTTATTAAAAGAAAATGTAACAATTTCTATCAATAACACTTGCATACGGAGGTATACTTTACATTACTCTTTCGTTAAAAAAAATAAATATATTTTTGGAGACTTTGGAAAAATAAGGATGGCCCAATACTTGCAACACACTCCTTATGTTCCTTACAATGCACTGTGCCATTTATATGTACTGCAAGTACAAGGTCTTAGCACTTTATAGTCCACAAAATAACCCTATGCAGCATAATTTTATCTTCTTCTCTGCATTTAGAATATTTCCTTTGTTATCCTTTTTTTGTGAGACTATGAGTTTGCTTAATTCCAGGCTGGTCCAATACTTAGATTTTTTAAAGAATTATTTTACAAAGCCTTAGACCACAGAAATATGTAATTCCTTTTAAATACCAATGAGAATATTTTCACATAGACATTTTCTTGCAGTATTCACAACTTAAACAACTGCATCAATTAGAATTCAAAACCAAAAACATTTACAATTCTTTTGGTTTTCTAAGAAGAAATCAAAAAATAAAGTGCATAACAGTGAAATTACTTTCAACTTTTACAGTCTTCTATGGATATGTAATAAATGGCAACACTGATAAACAAATTAATTTGTTTTCAATATATTAAACTAATGCCAGTTGAATTCAATCTCCTCATCATCCTTGAAGTGTATTAAATTACATTTTCACTGTTTTTAGGCTGCCAGTGTATTTTCACCTTTTAAAATACTTATACAGACCATTTTCTCAGATGACGTGTCAAGATTATCGAGTGCCCTCACCATTGCAAGAAAGAGGATTTGTTTGAAGGAATACACCCAATTAATTTGGTGTAAATGTACTACCTGTTGAATAGCTGTTGCAGAAATGAAATTGTAAACTGGAAAGCCCTTAAGCACCATTTTCTATGTGCCATTTAACTTTACTCAGTATTTGAAAAACTGGCATATTTCAGCCCTTAGTTTTTAAGCTGCAACAGGATTTCTATTTAGGCTAATAGGAAAATAATTGAGAATGCGAGTACACAAAAGACCCAGTAAAGCTTTAAGCAAAGTCTATACAATCAGACTTAACCATGAACTAGGAGCTTCCCACAATACTTTCACTCAATATATACTTTGTTTAATCAGCAATGCTATAAAATGATCATGCCCTCCATGGCATACAGTGTTAATCTTCTAGTTTAATCAATGTTCATATAGAAATTCTGAAATATAATTTTTTTTTCTAGTACACAAAAGACCAAAGGAAAAATCAGTGGGATTAGGGAAAGAAATCTGTAAACCTGTTCTTTCTGCACTGTGAGGCCTTTTTCTGTGGCCCTGAAGATTTAATATTCTGCTATTTGTCATGCAAACAACACAGCATTGTGATGTGTATTTGAGTAAAAAACAGTAAGCATAGCAAGCATGCAAACGCGTCATGATAGAAATGCACATTTGACGATCACTGTGGACAGGACGTACTGAACAGGACACACCGTAATATCACTGAAGCAGCATCTCAATAACCCTGCAGAGTTTTAAAGGATTCAGGATTCCTGGGGCTGCGGGTATGATGCATATGCTGTACAGCAGCCGAGAGACGACCAGGAATGGTGAAAAGGGAGTTCTTATTTCTCTGAGGTATGACCTCCTTCTCTCATTAACTTAATCAGAACATAAGCGTAAGGGGCGATTATTTGCTCATGCCACTGCACTTCTGTTGGCTTTAAGTCTGAATGTTCTGTGATGCAAATAAAAAGAAAACAATGGTGGGAACACTGCTTAAAGCAGAAAATACAATTGATTTTCCCTGTTTTGGAGGGACATAAAGGTAACAATGGATGCAGTTTTCATCCAGATGCAGTACAAATAATTATGGCCCATGGTACGACTAATGATGAAACATTTTCTTCTTAGGACTTGACTAATACAATATAAAAATTTAGATGTTGACATAAAGCAAGTGCCATCTAAAATCCGAAGAAAATTTATCCTCATAAAATCCTGCACTACTAGTCACTTCATTTGGGACAAAACTGGAACGTACCCTAATTCTATCCCCCAAAAAGACAATGCACAAACAATTCTCAGCTTGTGTATAACTGTTACTGCATTAAAGCATCTGTTTGACTTTTTTCTAAAATCAGAATGTCTCCTTAAATGCATTTCTAGAAGACGCTGTATTTGGTAAAAATAAATAAATAAAAATCTGAACACAGATTATTAAACTACTTTCAAATCACGCACAGAACCAGAACATTTTAGGGTTCAGGGTATTTTCCCTTCTAATTTGTCTTGTGGGTTCAGACGTTGACAGAAAGGGGAACATTACAATTTTCAAGTGACTAACAAACAGTTTAGTAAAACCCAATTCTGGAACTACAGTGCAACTAATACATATTACAGTTTGAAAAGTTTTTTATAAGCCTACTTGCTAATTTTTCCAGAAGGCTGTTTAAACCAAAACCAGTCAAGTACATCTCAGGAAGCAGTTAATTTAAAAAAAGAACATCCTCAAAGTAGAACCAATCAGAAGTTGTCATATCTAGGGCCTACCCAACCATACAGTAGAGAAAGGAACACTTAGTAATCTTGTTCACACAATAGGTACACAATAAATGCAGACCCTTCTCTATTGAGCTGAAGGTACAAAACGTTAAAGCTTCAAACAAAACAAAGAAAACCATAAGAATCCGCTGGATTAGGTGCTACACAGCCTGCAGTGTTAAGAACTGTTTAGTAGTTCTGTGATGCCAGAAAATTACTAACATAAGAAATCTATTTAACCCATAGGAAAATTAAGAACAACTAAGTATCAGTAAATTTTTTTTCTTAACTAAAAAACCATCATCATCTTATTCTCTGTTTAAATTTTTGTTAACCCAACGTCTTACCAGCAGCTCTCTTGCTTTTACTCACACATGGAAATAGAGAGACATGATGATTAAGAACTATGATTTAAATTGGTTGGTGTAGCTCCTGGACTCAGAACAGCAGAAGACTCGAAAAGCTTAATCTACTGACATTAGTGAAGCACAGTGAACCAAACAACTGCATAGTTTAATGGTGCTGCCATGGTTGTTTTTATTGAAAGAGCCTATGCTTCATCTGCTTTGCTGTGTAAAGAGTACTTTGGACCCATTCCATTGAAATGAATGATGTTCCCGTGAAAAGACAGAAAATAAAAGCACAACACTGGAAACAACAGTTCCTCTAGCACACAGGAACAGAGCAGGTATGGGGTTGTGGGCTAGAGCCACGTTAGAGCTACCAGCTAATGATGTCCTCCCACTGTTAGCTGGTTGTGGATGAAAAGATTATGAAGGACATAATGAAAAAATATCATCTCAATGAAACTTGCTAATTCAGTAAGATTAAATCATCAAAGGACCATTTAAGAGGACAGGTGTGGTTTATCCCTTCTGTAAAGGAAAAAGACTTAGCACTTCTCACACTGATAGTAAACCCCATTGGCTACCTCACATTGGGATCACAAGGCTAGAGCACAGCTAGAAATGCAATATCACAACCACCTGCAAGAGGTTTGCTCCTCCGTTAGCTATCTTCCTAAACTGGCATGACCATAAACTTACTGTAGCTTGGAGATGTTAAGCATATTGCAATAAAAATGTCATTGCTTGGCTTTACTTTAGGTATTGTTACAGATACGGTACCACAGACTTTATTGAGCAATTAAAAAATATACACAAGGGACAAACAGCTTCTTTTTTCTGTATTTTTCAGAATTTGACTTTCTTTCAATTGGAGAACCCAGTTTCAAATATGAAAAGGGCACTTGTTCTACAGTAACTGCATACAACTTGCTCAGTTGCAAGTACTGTATTCGTTTTTTGTTACCACTGCTGTCATTGTATCTCCAGTTGTTTAGGAACTTCTTGGTTCTGGGAATTACAACTAAGTTGTTCTTTCTGATTCTATTTCCCCATAGAGTTCAGCTAGCTTCTTGAACTCAGGTCCCCAGTCTCCAAGGTAATTATAATCCTGGTCAGAGTGTGTTGTGGCTGAATCCAGAGAGCTAATAGATCCAGCTTCCGATCTATGACCCTCATAGGCATATGTCTGTAGGGAGTCATACGGGGGCACGCTGGGGTCCAGATCAGCCTCTGCCAGTCTTTGTTTAATGAATTCCTGAACATCTATACTGTCAAGGCTTGAGGAGGCATGATGCCTGAGCACAGGCTTCACTTCAGGACGAACATCCCTCCGGTATTTTAGCTCCTCAGCAGCTGATGGATTCCTCAGTGCTGTGATGTCAAATGCTTCTGTGTCTTCTTCTCCACCGCCTTCATCATCATATGTCACAACATTTTCCCGGACGTCTTCTTCTGAAATGATCAGCGGCTCCTTCTTGCTGCGTCTTAGAGTGATGAAAAGGACCACAATTGCTAAAGAGAAAAATGCAGATATTAGAGTAGGTTTAAAATTTACATCTGAAATAAGCAGATATATACTAAAAAAATATCAGATACTAAGTCATAAATACAGAAATGTAATATTTTCACGCTAATATAGGTATTTGAGATCATTACACCAGGCACGTGTCTGTAACAAAAGCTCACCAAACCTGTTCGATCTGGAAAAGAGAGTACTTGTATACCTAAGAGAGCAATGGCGCTGCTGTGTAACGTGTTGCCTGAAGATAGATTACTGTATGCCTGGAAAGCACCCATGAAATCCATAAAGCTGTGTTTTGACATAGCAATATGCCAAAGTGCAACAGGCTGAGACCATACAATTAAAGAGAAAATTAATAATGCTGTACTGAAACTACAAACTTCCAATACAGCCTGGTCTTCCAAACGGCCAGTAAAGAGCACTCTTCATATTACCTTGGTAGGGATTGCTGGGGTTTCTTGAGCCAATAACGAAATCCACTGGTTGAATTATTAGAGATTTCATAGAAGTGGGTAACATTCTTTCAGCTGAATGAGTAACTAGGGCTGTCATTTTTCAGAAGCATTGTTAAGGACTTCCAGTGTTTCATTAAAACAAATATTTAGCACACATATCCATTTAAAACGTAAAAGGTTTATTTTTTCTCTTATGAATATTCAACCTTATATGATAAAATATAAGATTATAAACTAAATTCATCACTATACATTTTAGAACAGCCTTCTGACAAGGAAGTTCTGAAGTAAGCTGTGAGGAAAGTAGTCTTCAGAAAATGTAGAGCCTTTGGGAAAAAATCCTCAAAATCTCCCATGTGGGTCACACTGTAATTCCCATTATTTCTTGCTGTCTCTATAAGAATGCGAAAAGGCACGTGAGTAGTACAGACATATGTACCCAGCAAGTTGTGCCTCTGCCAGAAAAAAAACCCCAAACAACAACAATAACAAAAGAATATTAACTAATGGGTAGCATTGAAATTGGCCTTGGGGAAGGGGGGAAAAAAAGTCAAGAGAAAATGCACTTGCAATGGCATTTGTCTAATGGAGTCATCTTATAGTCTCATATGTCCCTTGCCCCTGTGGATTACGTTGTGCACTTCTATCAGCTTATCCTACAAAGGTAATTAAGAAATGGCTTTTGTACAGTGCTAATGGTGCTTCTTACAGTGTAATGCATTTCAAAAAGCTTTCCTCATTTCTCTTCTATCATTTTTCACACTGCTCTAGACATGGAATTAGAGTCACTGGCTTTTTGAAATCTTTCCAAATTACAGAAAAAAGATCTGCAGTGCTAATTACTTGATAACCTCTGAAAAATAATTTCTGGTGGATTCCAGATATTCATGAACATACTTTAAAGGCATTTTTCCCTGTTAATTTTAGCTAAACCTTTCCCCCCTAATCACAGCTATGTGTTTCTAATTACCTCCTACTATCAGGCAGCCTCTGGTTCAGAAACATACCACATTAAAAATTTCTACCCTGTCACATTCAGAAAGACAGTGAAAGGATAGCTTTACTCAATATTGTAAAATGGCTTACCAAGAAGAATGACAACACAGAGCAGGATTGCGATTAAAGCTCCTGTGCTCAAGCCAGCTGAGGAGAGGAAAGCTTCAGCATGGCAAGTTCTCACTCGTCCATCTCTCTCACAGGCACAAACCCTAATTGTGAGAGTACTGCTGCTGCTGAGAGGGGGCACTCCACCATCAGAAATCAAAACTGGGAGGTAATAGGTATCTTGAGTGGTTCGACTGTATCTCCTTCGTCTGGTCAGGATACTGGCTGTATTATCTACAACATCAAAACCAGAATATCATTTTCATGAAGCAAAAAAAATGTTATTGTTTCCCATCGAGTAGAAGCATGGGGCATCTTACAACTAAACAGTCCTAATCTGTGAAAATGCACAATCTAGAATTAAAATTTGTCGGGAAGCATTTGTGGCCAATAGAGTAAAAACAGGAAGCAGGGGAAGTAATTAATACTACATAAATAAGATTATTTAGGCTCATGTACTTTTCTTAGAGTCTAAATGAACATTGACAAACATTTTGGACCCAGTTTGCAAGTGTTTTAATCCCATGTTATGCTGTTGATAGTATATGGCCCTTGTGAATACCTGGAATTCTGAGGTTATCTGTTGTGGAATTCATCCACAACATAAATCTTCTTGATTCTCAGAAGAATGTTAGAATGTCTTCAGCAAAAGTTAAAATAAGACTTTCATATTTTACTGTTTATGACAGGTTTTATAGATCAAGTGAGCTTTCAGAAAACACCTGAAAGGACAGTGGCCAAAGACTCATGCTGTGGAGAGGTCATGAGGGAGAAAGGAAGGGAAGAGAGATGGAGGAAGGGAACGGAAAGGAAGGGGAAAAGAGCAAATATTGTATGTTATAAACTGGCAGAGGTAAAAGGCAAGTAAACAAAGGGAATTTTGTAAGATTTTGTCACCGTTACATTACTTACAGGTCATCTGTCATATATGTACAGTCAATGAGAATACTAATGGTTATTACACACAAGAGCATATATAGGCACAAATGAGGATAATAAGCTGCCACCCATATCCCTTTAAGTCCAAGAAATTAAGGGGCATAAAGAGAGTGCAGGGAAAGAAATGCTACGATAATATATAGTTATATCTTATTTTCATATGTATAAAATTTAATTTCAGTTTGTTGCTACCACTTTATAACTACTGGCCCCCGAATAAGAGATAAACTACCCACAGATAAACTAAATTGGAGAAAGCGAGAAATCAGGGAGTTGTGGGGAGAGAGATATGGGGACTGTGAAACAAGAAGAGAGATTGGAAGAAAAGAGCTCTCCTTTCATACCGCTTGCCCATGATTAACAGTCACACAATTTCCAAATTGCAGGTTTGTGGGTTTGGAGTTTTTTCACAAAGAACACTAGGATGACAAGTGCAAAAATATGTCTGCTGGATTTCCCTTCATATTATAGTCAAACCAGAAAATTTCTTCTCACTGTAACTGCAGCGTTAAATCAGTTTATCATAATATACAGAAAAATTTAGTCTGTAGCACTTCGGGAAAATCTAACATGACAATATAGGTAGTGTGGCATGTATTAGCCCAAAAGACTGATTACTTTCCATGTGCATATTTGAATGGAGGAGGTAAGTTTTTGGTTAAACTGCATACGAACTCTTTACCAGAGTAAACTGCATACAAACTCTTTACTCTTCGTGCTACACCTTCTAACAAGCTCTGTGCCAAATTTTAGAACATTCATTTTAACTCATTCTTCTCAAAATTTTGCTTTTGCATACCACCTCACAGTGGTACTGAGAAAACCCAGTAGTATTAGCCCCACATCAGCATAATGTCATTACATAGTATATTTGGCAACCGGTTTCACATAAGAAATATCTACGAGGTGGGAAGGGGTTCCCTTGCTGCTGAGCCAAGAACCAAGCACCAGGTTCCGCTGCATTGAAGTTCATTAGCTTTTCTTCTCCACTCCCCCTATTTATCTGCTTGGAAACCTCCAGCACAGTCAGCCTGTTATAAACTCATTAAGTTTTGTTCCTCTCTCTTGCAGTAAGTGCAAAGTATGACATACATTCATTCAATCATTCATTCATTCATTCATTTATTCATTCATTCATTCATTTACAATAGGCCTTGAAGTCCTCTTCTACTTGTTCATGTCAAAGTATACTTTCAATGACTGAATCCCAAGATTCATGCCAACTTCCTCTTTAGAGGCATGACACCAGCCATTTCTAATGCCATTTATTTTCATTCCATTTACAGAACCTTATGGAAACCTGAATGAGATGAACAGATAATTTTTTTGTCTGAAAAACTGATACAGAGCAAGATCATCACCTTGGAAATGATACTTCCGTAGAGGTTATGAAATACCTATGATAAAACATACTATTTTCCTTACAATGTTACTTACTACACACACACACACACACACAAAATAGTGTTCAATAACCTATAGAAGAACCTCAACACAGAGGTGATTAAAAGATATACAGTAAATCAGTATTTTCTTTTGATATAGAATTGTGGACATGCTTCCTGTATGCCTATAGAATATGACATACAGAAATATTTCTTTTATTCTCATTAAAACCCTGTTAAACTTCTCCATACTGCTTAATCTGGGCTTGTGAAACCTTAAGAAAACATACCAAGGTATTCTCATTAATGTTGACTTTTCATTATCTTATTGTTAAGAAATTATTTTCACATTCTGCAATTAGACTAAGGAGCAAAGTGTTCTGTGTTATAATTGAGTCAACTGAAGAAATCAAGCTTTATGCCACTGAAATTCAGACTGCATTTATTGTATGTGGAAAACTCTCCCCTAAAGGAGACTGAGCAGTGGCCTTAAGATCACAATTACAGACTATGCCCACCCATGGAGGTCTTACTAGGCTCTGCCAGTCTAATTCTAAGATATATGCAGAAGTCCTTAGTCTTATTTTACAAATTTGGATGAGCTTGTTCTTTAATACATGTATGTCTTCAACTTTTAATTAAATGCAGTACACAAATAATCTCATTTATCTATTTAAAAATACTCCTAAACCAAGCAAATAATTTTACGGAACACAGACTGCAAAGGGGTAGATTGGCTGCATGTCTTAATTTTTCAACAAATATCTTAGCACAATCAGAGGGCAAAGTAAGCAGCTGTTGTATCTTTCTGCTGCATACTGTTACATAAAAACATTTTGCTAGCATTTTTAAAACAGTATCTTGCCCATTTGCCACTCTCTCCTTTTTTTTTTTTATGCTACACTGTCAGTCCCAACTTCCCTAATACTGCTGGAGGACATGGATAAAATCTTCAGTGGTTCAAACAGGGAAACCACCATAGAATACAAAATGACCTTCAGCTGGTCTGCCTGTCAGCTGCCAAAACAGTGGCAGATTGAGCTCTAGATACAGCCCAAGAGCAGAAATAACCTCACATATCTGTGATTATTAGGGAATTTCAAATGAACACATATTTTGCATAAAAAGAAGTTAATATTGACAGTATATATAAGGTGATGACTGCTGCTTCTGCCTTTCTACATTCAGAAAAAAACTTCATATCACCACTTCCTCCGTATGCATGAAAAACTCCACTCACTTTCTAGTTGTTCAGAATCCATTTTATAATTGCTTCCCTTCCTTGAAATGCAACTTATTACAGATTATTAGCAGAGCTCCTCTCCAGCCATTTCTCTTTTTATCTCCTCCAGTTGCCGGTTGCCAAACAAAACAGGGCTGGGGAGTGAGCGTGATCCGTGGAACACTGACTGTTCCCACTGCTAAATTTTAGCATTCTCACTGGCATTGTCTGGGCCAACTAGGACTCTCTCAAGTAACACCCAACCACAGTCAAAGCTAGCAGCACACACCAGGGACCCTTCCCAGCAGGCAGTACGGACAAAAGTGCACCAGGTTTGTCTCCTCCCACTTTACACAGTGCTTCAACATTATTTCAACAGCCTGCAGATCCTAAACAGCCTCCTGCTACACACTCTGCAGTATGCAACTTCCTTCTGTGACATGATAACATGCCTCTGTTGGGCTCCAATACAATTTTCACATTATTTCATAAATTCAGAAGAGAAAAAGAAAATGTAATAATGAAACCTGAACTCCCCTGTGGGTTGTTCTTCTTTTTTCTCTCAGCACTAACACTGCCACAATAAAGTCTGAGCGGTCACCTAGAAATCCCACTAAAGTCATTAGAGAAGTACAATACTCCCATATGCGCTTCTTAGCACATGTACTTATCAACAGAAAGAGAAAGCAACTTCAAAGAAGTGACAGTTCTAAGGAGAATTATATTTCAAGTTACAATAAATGAGAAGGTGACATCACAGAACAAAGTTATACAGAAATAATACATTAAAAACCTAAGGATATTTTCAAGGACTCAATTTAAAATGTAAATTCTGTAGTGACACTATATCCGTGAGCTAAGCATTACTATTAACAACTGTCATGTCTCTCATCCCAAAAGAAGAAATTCTCAGATCTCATACTGTTAAATCCAAGAGGGGACAGACAGCAAGTGTTATTACCAATAATAACAACAGTCTTTCATTTTTGCCTAATACTCTATTTCTGTTATGGTGTCTACAAACCCCAAACATGTCAGTTCCGCTACCTAGTCCATATAAGAAAATCCTACAATTTTTTTTCCATGCCAATCTTCCTGGGCCTATGGCCAAAGAAGGCCCAGTATTCAAATCTGAGCAGGAAAGCATAACCTCTTCCTTCCATCCTCTGGCATAAATCTAAAAGAGTGAATGATCCAGGATCACCATATAGCTACAGAAGCAGTGACGAAAAAGCAGGCTGAAAAGAAAAGCATCAGAGACCGAATATAATGAACAAAACCTGAGGATTCCTGAGCAGGAACTTAGCACTAATGAAGGGATTTAAACGCACAGATTTTTGGCAAAGATGTAAAAGAAAGAGCATTGAGATGTGAGCATGTATGCTATAAGGATAACTGTGGACGGATGGGGGAAAATTGTGAGGAAAATACACAAAAACTGTGTGAAAACTAAAAAGACAAGACCAAAATGACAAAATAGACAAAGCTGATGATTTGAATGTTACAGTGAAAAGTCAAACAAGTGACTGACAGTTTTATACTGAACAAAGTAAATATGAATTGGGGGGAGGGGGGAAGACATTTTTTTCTTTTAATGCTGTATTTGTTCTATCAACATTAAACTGTTTTTCTGGTATCATTAACATCACAGAATTAAATATTAGTGTAAGGCACAATTTTAGTCAAAGAAGGAACCAGAATAAAATTTTTAATTTAAAAGAATTGCCTTGGTGGACTTACGATGTTTGTATTCTCTTGAGTAATAACTAGATTTCTGCAGAAACAGATGTTACATGACATATACCCAGGACATTCCATGACAACATACAATTATATACATTCTCAAAGAAAAAATTTTAAGCTTTTCCTTCAATGCAATTTCACAAATTAAAGAAAAAAAAAAAAAGGATCATAATTGTTTGGGCACTGGTATGGAAATTCTCTGTTCACAATATCATCAGAGGTGTTAACTGTAACTTTTACTCTCACTATTATAGACTTACATATAGCAACTCTTAGTGCATGCCTGTGTGTACATATGAATAAAACACTGGAAAGTAACTCAGCTCTCATGTATTATTCTTTGTCATTAAATCTTTTAAAATATTTTACAAATGAGATCTCTAACATTTTTACAGTGAAGGAAACTGCATCTAAGAACTGATTTTCTGAAGGTCCCTGAGAATCAAGGATAGTGGAAAACGACCAAAGCTAATGACATTGGCATAATACAGAAATAATGTCTCTGATGTTGCAGTCAGAGCTCTATTCTTGAGGACAATTGTATTTAAAGGTATGCTAACAAAATGAATAGATAATAAAAGCTTAGCTAAACTGCAGTACCAGCTGCAACCTGACAGCTATTCTGATGTTCTAAGCTTTCATGTTTTAACTGTTTACATTCCTTATCAAAAACTATTGGAAGACTCATTGAGAGAGGAGCTAAAGAGATGGCAACTGATCTTACCATGAAACAAAAAACCCCCACAAATTGTAAAAGCCACAGACAGCCAAGTATGAAGGCAGACGCTGATGATATAGGAAAGTGTTTACTGACGGGGAAAACAAAGCTAGTTTGAAAGGGAGGAGAGAGGTCATGGATTGAGAAATTCCTTTGATACCTGAAACCAGATACAGCAGGTAGACAGGGAAAAGAAGTATATAGGATAGCAGCAATAGCACTAGAATGATGAGAACTACAGATTTGATTCCTCTAGGCCTGAAAGACCTTTTTATCGCAACAGATTTAAACTGTGAACTTAACCCCTGAGAAGTATGATAAGAACCATGAATCTCTGGAGATGAAAGGGACGACTGCTAAGGGAAATTTACAACTCCAGCATAGGGAGTGATTTGTCTGATTTCCTGTGGTGCACATTGCCCCATTTCATGATCTCAACTTTCTCGTATTTGGGCTGTGCTTTGCAAATGTGGCAATTAGAATTTAAGATTAATCTCACGTGGGTTTACACATGGGAAATTCTGCATGGCTCTAATGCAGCAGCTTTTCAAACTCTGAAGAAGTGGTAGTTTATTAAGCTAGACTGCACACTGTATACAAGGCTGTTCTCACATTCTTCTCTCTCCATCATCTCCACCTTTTTACATTGAGCTCTGGAACTAAGAAAAGAAGGGAGGGCGTAGGAAAACCAAGGAAGCTGAAATACAATGATAACACCACAGAAGGTGACTACTGGAGCACTTCAGAGGATACTCATTTATTAGTCACAATTTGAGAATTCCTTTGACACATTATACATTACAGGCAGACACAAGAGAAATGGAAATAAAAAAAAAAAATAAAGTAAAAACCTGTTTATAGCTTAAGGCATGTTTTAATTTTCAGCTCTGCCTGTATCAGCAGTTCGATTTCTATAAATCTTCTGAGAAGTCATAACTAATTAAACCCAAGGAAAATATATTGGAATGATTTGCTTTTCTTACATTTCTAAAGCTAGAGCAGTTAATTTGCTTATGTGGGACTATACTGATAGGCATTTCAGTTTCATTTCTTTACTGATAACACTTGTAAATACTTTTTCTTTTGTGCTGGTTTCAAAGCTATTGCCAATGGGCAAAAAGCTCTCGCAAATTTTTAGTTCACTGGGTAGCAAAAATGAAAAGCAACATGGAAGACTTTTTAGGCCTAAAACATAGTTATCTGCTTAGGAGTTGTTTGTGAAACACCAACAGGTAGCATCACTGAAAGAAATGCATGAAGAACCTACACGCTACACACTAACCCACCTATCTGATCAATCTTAGACTCAACTTTTTAAAATCAAAAAATGATCAAGGATGTTCAGAGGCCTGAGGAAGAAAAATGTCTCCTCCTAAGGCAGCTAGTCCTCATTTTCTGTCCTTTGTACACAAATTCCTATTTTTGTTTCATATGTTGATTTGGTGATAACGCCTGCTTAGGCATTCAACCCATTTACAGTAACAGCACTGCTATGGACTGTACTTACAGTCACCATGTATAATGCTAACTTTCCACTTTCTCAGATACCATTTCTCTCAAGTTACAACTTGTCTTCTTTACAGGAGGATATTTCATGGAAAGGCAGTAGGAACTTGCAATACTACATAAACAGAGCAAGCATGCCACTTTGATGCAAATGAAGACAGGAATTATGTAGCTGTTTCCTGTTCGTTTTGTTTTGCGAAGCAGGGGTTTCAGCCTGACCTTTTCAATGCCACTTCAGACACTCTAGAGCAACTAAGACATGGTCTGGTATCTGGCATGCTTATTTGCATCTCTCAAACCCTAAAGTCAGTTAACTGAGCTGCTACAGACATTTTGTGCAATATAGTTGGAGGTAAGACTTTTGCACATATAAAGGAGGAGATAAACAGAAACTTCTGCAAGGGAATTCACGCTGGGATGGGATGAATTACTCTCTGGAGGTTGCTGTCTTCCTAAATAACCACAATGCCATGTAAAACTGATCTATTTTTTACTCATTTTTGATCTGTGACACAGGAAAAATGTTAATTTGCATCACGGGCATGGCTGGATGAACACATCACAAATTTCATTTTATGCAGATGCCATTGAACTCATTGTGCTCTAGATTTCATAGAAAACCAGATCTCCACTTCTGTGGGTATTAAAGTATCTTGTGGCATAACATTAAGAAAAAGGAATCTCCAAAGGGATAGCATCAGAAAAATGGCCTACTTTTGTTCCAACTCCAGAATATTCTCCATCACTGGGCAATTTTCAAAAAGCCACTTTGAGAAAAGTGGGCAGAGGGGAAAAACAAAACTGCAAATATTTTTGTGAAATGAAACCTTTTTCCTGAAGAAATAAAAGGAAAGAACAAATGCTAAGCATTCTCTAGGGACTTGTTCTTCCTTGAAGGTAAGGTAAACTTTGTCTACTTTCGTAAATCATTGGTCTCAATTTATTGAAGTACTAGAATGTACAAATCTTACTGGCAGTGTTGGGTGAATGTGCACAGCTCCTGCACAAACCCTTATCATCCAGGATATTTACAATAGCCATTGAGGCATCTACGGTACACTGTATATCTTGTGACAAAAAATTCCACTGGCAAAACAGTGCTTTACAGTGCATAAAATTCATAAATGTTCTTTTGCACTTAAGTGAACTGTTCAGTCTTTTGCCAGCTCCCTGAAAAGTGTCATGCAACTTCTGAAAGTCTCTAACAGGTAAAAACGTAGGGAGGAAGAGAGAATTAATTTTTAAAACCAAGACAGACAGACTATGCAAATGTGTGTGTCTATGTATTAACGGTTGGGAATATCATAACAATGAAGTATACTTAATGCATTCTCCATCAAACCAACGAATTTTGCCAAATATATCAGCCGTTCCTTAAGCTTCTGGAAAAATAATATGCTTCAGGTTTAAAAAAAAAAAAAGAACAATTTAAAATTAAGTACTCAAAACCAGCTCTATTGTGAAGAAGTTCTTTCATCTTTCCTCTGATTCCCCTAACAGAAGGTGGTTTAGTCTTATATTGTCCAGGCAGGTATTTCTGGTTAGGCAAAAAAGTGTAAATTTGAGATATTACGCACAAGTGAAAAAAGCATTAAAAAATTATCTGTGATAAAATCCTAAAAAACAAAGTGAGAAGAACATAGACAACAATGAACTGAGTTATGTAGCACCTGAACTGCAACATCAAAGCACCTTCAGATTAAACGAGTATTTGGCTGCTCCAGTTTTAATAGAAATTGCAACATTTTTCTGGACGGAATAAACTGTAAACAGCTCTGTTTTCATTTAAAAGCCTTCACAATACAATTCCCAAGCAAACAAAAAGGCATCTTCCCTGGTTTGCTCTCTAAAATTGCAGGAAATTATTACAACTTAATGCATTTTCTTTGTATAGGAAACACATTCTATCGCAGTTCTTGATCTATCTTGCTTACATGTGTATAGATACTGCACCGTTTTGTTGGCTGTTCTCTTGTTCATACTCTGAAGCCTTTACTCTCCCTGAATAGTACTTTGTCAGTGTAAACAAAAACCCAAATAGCAATAAAAAATCTACTATAGCATAAGAATCCAGCCAGTAGGGTAAAAGGTATATTCTGTCTTTTCCATTTTTCAGCTCTTTAAAATAAAAACTGTAAACACCAGCAGAATCCAGAAGGTGATCCAAGCAACTCTTAGGTTCTGCTGGACTGCATATTTTGAATAGCTCTGTGGCTGTCTCTTGATCTCCACTTCCCTGAGGGTTTTAAGCTCTTTGTGATGAGGGTGCATATTCAAAGGCTGGAGCATTAACATAGTGAATTGTTACTGAGTAAAGGCACAAGCTCAGGTATGTGCTTTCATCTCATTCAGAGATGAAAGTTCAACTGGTCATATGATCAACTATCTGCACTGACACTTTAATATCTATTTCCTCTGTGGAAGCCACAGAATATTATTGACCCGAATCATACACATGCTGTGACTGTATAATGCTGCAGTCCATATAGGTAAGTAGGGACAAACTATAAAATCTTATGCTTGTGCAAGTCCTCTACATTTTCGTCAAAGTGCATAGATATAAGCATTGATATTTAAAGATTCAATTTACTGCTGCAGCTTGTAGGTCTTGTAGCTCTACTGATAAGAATGGAGTAGGGGAACATTCATGCAATAGTGTATTTGGGCTCAAGGAGCAGAATTCTCTTGTTCTAGGTTATGAAAACAAGGGAAGAAAATGTGTACCGAGATTTTTCTGAAATGAAACCTTTGTCCTGAAGAAAGAAAAGGAAAGGATGACTGGCTCCAAAGACGACTGCAAGACAAATATAGCTTTGCAGTGACAGCTACAGCTACCACTGACTACCACTTCCAGTGTGATATGAGATTTTGGTTTTATTGTTCTGCAAAACACTACTGAAAACTCTGTTAAGGCAGTTGCTACCTTTTTTTTTTTTTTTTAATTATTGCATCCAGAGGAAAAAATAGCAGCTATCTTGTGTTATGAGCGTCTGATTCTTTTTAACAGCTGATGCTCAAAACCATGAGTTTTCAAAACTGCAAACGTATTGCAGACATAAGAAATGCCTCTTCTGCCCACCATCTCTCAGCTATTTCCTAAAATAAAAAGCAACAGAAATTACATTTGTGAATAGGAATAGATGATAAATATTAAAGTTGTAAATGCCAGATATCTGGATACTTAGTGCACTTTCTAAGTGTTTCACTGATACTTTACATATAGATTGCATCACAAAGAAAAGGTCGCAATAAAGGGCAGTGTTTAAACAATACAATCAAAGGGTCATGTGCCAAGCAAAACAGTGACAATGCTTTTGTTTTTAAGATAAATTTCTTGTTATGATTTATTTTAAACTGTCATTGTGCTAATTATATAGGCAAACTGGAAATTGCATTTCTTGAGTCTCTGTATGTGTAGAAGTTTTTTGTGAGATGCACAGGGAGTGCATACTTACTTTTCGTATCTCCTTAGGTGACATACAAACATAATGCACAAAAGGCCTTTAGCTTAAAGAATACTTTTTCCAGTTCTTTTCTCTACTTTCCCCTGCCAAATCCAATTTAGGATAATCCAAACGCTGCCTTCTGCTATTGGTGGTAAAATCATTGCTCAGTGCTGTTTGGGAGGTAACAAGAAAGCAGCAAGTACTTACTGCTGCATATTTATACCCAAGACGTGACACTGACGCATTAGAGATTTATGAAAATTTCTAACCCTCTCATACACCTGTTTAGGTAACAATTTGTGTTGATATGCAGTCCTTAAAGTATAACACAGCATTTTCCACTGGTAGTAAACACACATAATACAGATCCCAAGTAAAATATGTTCAAAACCATAAAATATCTACTTCATTATGAATCACAATTTTAATAGTTATTCAAAAACACATCTAGATAAAAGTATCTTGTATGGAAATGAACACAGCCATGGTCTTCCACATGAGATCACAGTCCAATATTCAAGGAGTTTATTTGAATCTTGGACTCATATATAAATACACACAACAGTACACTTCCCTCCTGTCAGGAACAATCCCTCTGGCTTTTGCTATGACTATCTGAGTGGAAGTGATATATTAATCTGGGAAAGGGCTGGAGTCCTCATTTAAGGAATATTTTTAATATATGAGTTAGTCCTTCAAGTATTATTAGCATTTAAATATTAACAGATATTAGATTGATCTCTTTTGGAATCAGAATTTGAGGACCATGAATCTAGATCAAATAAATAGCATGAATGGATTATTTTTTTCCTGCTGTGAGTATAGTTAAACATTGCAACAGATTCTTTAGGAGGATTATGCAGTCTACTTCCCTGAAAGGTTTTAAGAAACAGATGAAAAATATCACAAAGAACAGTTTAAACATTACTGTATGTAGCAATGTATGACAGAGTTAATGCTTCTCAGTTATTACAGATGAGTAGTGATCCGTAAGATCTCAGAAGGTATTCCATGGCACTACTGCAAAAACATAGCTATAAAATAAAGCCAACCACCCCATCCTTCCACACTCGCGTACAAATAAATCCACACAATACACACATACACTAAAGCTCAAGAGGAAAGCTACAGACAAGCATTTAAACTTCACTCTCATTTTCATCAGGTTGTAAAATGGAAACCATGAGGCAATACTCAATAAATAGTAAGGCTGATTTGGGGTTGGTTTTTGTTTTTTTAAAGGCTGAATGGTTCTTTGATTCAAGACATGTTCATAAACACTTGTCGAAAATGACTCTGAAGGCCATCTTCCTTCTGGGCCTATCTGCTGTGAACTTCTGATTGCACTTTGTTAGGAAGGGCATGAAGTGACAGACTGTCATCCAGGAAGCACTGGAGGACCTGCTCTTGGTATCACAGCTGTAAAAGTAAGCATTAATTCAGCTTTTTATGTCCCTTAAATTATTTTCTCCTTTAAGCAAAAACTGGCAATAACCTTGACAGTACCCACTCAGTGCTATTCACCATGAAATAAACCAAATTGCCAACATCTTTCTCGTTAATCCACTTTTTAAAAACATTCCTGAAAGTATCAAGTATAAATGTTAAAATAAAATGGAATATAAATTAAAAAAATGCAATATCCAATTATTCACAGTTTGCAATATGTTGTATACACCACATCCTTGATATCAGCCAGTTCAGTGATGACAGATTGCAGTTTTCCCCTTCTGTCAAGAAAATCATGGAAACTGTTCTGTTCAATGAGACATCCCAGACAAAACAGAGACCCATTTCTCTGAGATTTATGTGTTTGATTTACCTTCATTGTCCCGTAGAGTAAAGTTGGGATTCAAAGAAAGCCCTTCATCAAGGGAAAAATGGAATCTTGCCCCATTTGCAGAGTTATCTTTGTCAGTTGCAGTGATAGTCTGAATTACCTGAAATAAAAATTAACAGTGGAGGTGTTGAAATTTGAACTTGACCCAAATACTACCTAGCTTCAGCAGGATGCTCAAACTTACCTTATTTTAATTTTCTACTTCACTGCTGCTAAATTCAACCAATGAAGTAACCGGGCCATTAGTTTTATTTCTCCAGCATGAAATATTTTAGCAACCACACCTCAGAGCTAGGTAAAAGCATCTAAAGCATCTATACTTTCTGACATTCTGACATGTTCAGGACCTGGCACAGAGATTTTCACTTTCCGCATTGCATACTGGTGACTTTCAGAATTAGAGTTTCACCTAAACATCTGTTTTTATGGAGCCAAAATTCAGGCTGAACCAGGATGGTCTCTGTGGAGCATCATCTGCTAGCCATCCCACTAATTAGATGTATTTTTATTGGTTAGGAAAAGTAACAGTTTAACCAAAATGGCAAGTATACAATACTGGCTGACTAAAATTCCTGTTAAGAATCATTTTTACGTTGCCGGACAACAGAACAGGAGGAACAGCAGCCACTCATGGTTTTAGTCTGGTTTGCCCGAAAGCAATAGAATTTGATGGGAGAGGTATTTTTGAAAGGTAGTACCTTTGCCTTTGAAAGCCCTGGTGGTTTCTAAGATTTACTTTCAACTAAATAGGAGCTAAGCTTTTGGAACGTGTGACCAAGCAATATTTCTACCTCTGCTTTCATTTTCATGCTGGGTCTGGAAGCTCAAGTGCTAAAGTAGAATTTAATAAAAGTTGTTCTTGTGATATAGGCAGTGAAGCCCACACAGACAGCTGCACAGAGCTGATAGATATCCTAAGGGAACATAAGAGGGGGAGGGAAAGAGCTCTTTTCATGAGAATTTTTTTGTTCGCTGTTCAGCCGTAGTCTGTCTGGACTGAACCTGAAGCATAAACAGTGCAGGCTCAAGTGATTTGATCTGTTTTAAAACTAAAAGACAACACACAGTTCTCTACTTTCATTCACATAAGAGAAGAAAAACAAATACATATTTAAACAAATACATAGAGTACAATGCTTATTTCTTTGACCATATACAATATAGTACATTATATTGATTATACACGTGACACAACTAATAATACTGATGATAATTGCTAAGAATATTTTACAAGTTTGTCGTAACAATTTTTGGTAAACTGTAGCAGAATAAGATCAGTCTGAGACATCTATAATCATGCAGTTTGCCAAAGTCATGGTAATATTGGTGAAAATGCCTGGCAAAAGATAATTGTTCTCTACTGAATTTTGTAAAGGTAGCAGAAAAAACCAGAAAAGTAAGATTAACTTAGCTAGATCTATTTAGCTAATAATGCTGAAATGGTATGAGGCAAAGCAAGAAAACAATGAAGTTGATGGAGAAATATTTTCAAGAGAATCAATTTTTATTAATACTCAAATACTAAAAATACTATTAAATACCACACATAGTTGCAAAAAATTCAGGCAAGACCTTAAAAAAAAGATACAAATTTGTTAAATATTGTTTACAAATCCTCGGTACTGTTTATCGGTGAAACATAAGTCATTATGCCAAGAACCTTCAGCTTTTATTTGACAGCCTAGGAGAGGAACTTTTGCCCTGTTGCCCTCTCTTACATAAAATGTTCAGTGACATTTCACAGAATCTTGCTTCAAGAACATGCCATTTCGCAACAAAAATACCTGTGATCAAGGCCTCAGTGCCACAAGACTTGTACAAAAAATATTTGGTTTTAGGACTAATTTTAAAACTCACAAAATATACCGTCTACATTCACACTCTATCAGAAAAGGATCTTACTTTCTAAGGAAAAGATTTCAAAGACATTAATTCAGAGTTGAGGAACAAAAGTGTGTGTCCCCTTAATGCCCAAATGTACTGTTAACCTTTTCTAATTAATGGACCAACTAATTAATGGCCTATTAGCAGACATTAACATTCACCTTACCAAAGCTGATTGAAATAAAAATGTAGACATAGAACCTCAGCTGCTGTAAAGCTCAGTTGACAGCACTGAAGTGATGAAACTGGAGGGTTATGCTTTTTGTAAAGCCAAGAGTTGTCAAGAAAAGAGAGAATTTCAAGAATGGAGGAGAACTAATTGAAAAGGATAGAGAGCAGGTACTAAATTCTACTCAGATACTTTCCAGAACTGAATCAGTAAAAAAGAAAATATACACATGACAAATTTATAGCAGAGATGTTCCTTGCCTGCTAACATTGATTTCTTTTGGCTATTAGAAATAACAGCAGCCAGAGTAAGATAGCTCATGCTGGCAGCACAATATTTATACACCCTGATTCTGAAAAAGTTCTTTGTGCATGTATGTGTGTGTGCGTGGGCACGTACATGTACAGTGATGGATAGTATCAGGGAAATGACATTTCACTACTATCACAACTTTTTCTATTATTCCTCTGAAAAGCACCCAGAAAAAAATTATCTCTGGAGAGCTGTAGTGAATATGACTTGCAGATCTAGTCAGATATTTTAACAGGTTCATACTCTGCCAGGAGAAACACTGAACTTGGAAACATTCAGAAAACTATAAACTCTTCACTCCTTCACTTTTCAAAACAAAGCATTTAAACTCTTTTTTACATCACAATTTGCTCTTATTACCTTTAAAATAATAAAAAAAGTTGCATTTGAAACAATGGAAAAATTTTTAAGTTCACTTTGTGGAAGACTGCAAAATTTCATTTTCCTACACTAACTAAATTTCATAATCATTCACAAAATCGGTATACTTCTAGAAGTCAGAGATCTCCAAGTCTAGATATTATGTAAGATCAAAATACAGCTGATTTACCCACTTTAATACATAATATCAACCAGGCTTCACCTGTAAGCTGTTGGACATACATAGTTTATCTTGTCAACAAGGTGATTGCTAAGGGAGTAAAACTGTCACTTCAGTGTGAAAATGATCATCTTTTCACACGCATTTTCTGTTTGACATACTTTGGGGGGTTCATTTAAGCACTTACGTCCTTAAGTTTTATTGGCTTTTTTTTCGGATTTTTTTTTTTTTAGGTAAATATAATGAGCTGTGGAGGCAAAGGAAGCAAGAGACAGACTTAAATGATACTGTGATTTCTCTACATAGAAGCATCTTCTGAACACAAACAAAGTCAAAAAGTCTTCCATTGACAAACTACTGTTTAGTTTATCTTGTACGTAACAAATTCAGAATAGATGTGCTGAGAAAAGAAACCAGACTCTTCTAGGGCAGTGCAGGGCTGGAGCCCAACCTCAAAAGCACTAGTCAAACAGAAGTGCCTGGCAGTACCTGACAGAATTTGTTCTCAAGTGCTAAATCTTATGAATCATTCTCACAAGATGACAACTCAGAGTAAATATTGCCTTTTTAGTGATCCAAAACCATCCAGCTGGGCATGCTTTTTGGCATATGGAACACTTGTCTTGTTCTGTAATCCTTGTTTATTTGTCGTTCTCTAATATTTGTTGAACACTGTCATTTTCTTTCTTAAACTAGACAGCATGATCTTCTGAGTAAGAGCCATGTGTTTTGTTTTTGTTTTGGTTTTTGTACAGTGCAATGGTTTCACAATGTTTTCTGAAGCCTTGACATGCAATGTAAATAGAAATTAGTGCATGTCATATATGTAATGGAGCACTGTTAAAGAATACAACAGCATGCTGATCCAGCTGCTTTAAGAGTCTACTGCTTGTACTACTGCTTGTAGAATCCTTCATGGTAGCATTAATCTTGGGTGTCAATTGCAGTGCTACAGAGATCAGGAGTCATTCATGCTTGCAACAGTAGCTCAGAGAGAAATATGATGCTGACCGAAATCAGGAGCAAATGATGTTACTGTAAAGCTTATTTTATCCTTTAAACATCTCTCTCATAAATTTCCATCTGCAAAGCTACTATTGGACAGTTAATACTTTGCTAATAAGAAACATTAGCTACTCACCACCACCGCCATCACTACCACCCAGCTAAGAGTGCATTTCTGAGCTAGCTTTGCTGCATGCTTTAGCTTATTATTAATTATAACAATTTAACAACTATGTTAAATTATATAATTTTTAAAAATATCAGAATATGTTGAAAGCAATTGCAATTAATGCTAAGAAATTTTATTTTTTTTTTTTAAAAAATTAGTCTTTTACAAGCTCTAATTCCTCTATTAAAGCTTTATTTGATGTTTTCAGAACATTATTTTTATTTTAATAAGCATGTTAATAAGAGATATTCAGTTGATAGACCTACTTAGATTTTCAAAGGCTTTGAGTGAGTTGTCTCAATAAGAGCACTTAAGAAAACTATGCAGTCTTAAGATAAGAGGGAAGGTCCTTGCACAAATAATTGCTTAAAAGACAGGAAATAGCGTCTCCTCTGTAAATTGTCTATTCCACAAAGAGAGGAAGTCATAGAGATTTCCTATTCCACACAGGTTTATGCTGGGCCACTTGTTCATTATTACACTGACCATCTTATAAAGAGTATGAATAATCAGCCCACTTATTTAGGATACTGAGTTGTTCAAGGAAGAAAAAAGGAAGAGCTGACACTAAAAACCTTCCAATACTTGTTAGCCAGGCAACACAAAGACAGGTGAAATTCTTTATACATCAACATAAAGTCTTAACTTCACATACATGATGATGAATTCTGAGCTGATCATTACTTTCAATGATGCTGGTGTTATGGCAGGCAGTTTTTTGCATTCAATGCTTAATAGTGGTTAAAAAGCAAAACAACTGTTAGAAATTGCTAGCCAAGAAATAGAGAACAAAGCAGAGATCATATATTATGACCTATGATAAGCATTATAGACCACTGCATCTTGAATCCTGATTCCCCATCTCAAGGTGAATAGAGAGGAATTGGAGGAAGTTTAAAGGATGGCAAGATGAATGATTAAAAGTCTAGAAGGACTTTATCACAGCTTGTCCAAGTAGGACTCTTCAGTCTGGACAAGAGATGGCTGAGGGCTAGAGAGATTCATATAAAATGGTTATTAAAAGTTTATGAAAACCACAGAAACCACTCAGGAAAGATACGAGTTCACAATTGCAACTTAAAACCTGTATAAAGACAAAATCAGCATAGAGTGCTAGGTAAAAACTCAATCTATGCAAAAAACCAAAGGCACTTAGAAAAATTGTCAAACCATTAGCTGAAATGAAGTGCATCAATCACGCAGCAGTGACTGGAATGTGATTCAGCTATTCAGTCACAGTTCTGCCCCTCCCCATGCTCACAGTTGTGAAAAGCCCCTTCAACGTCTTTTCCATAATGACCCTGCAAGGCCAAGGTCAATCAACATGCAAAAAATGAGAATGGCAGCCATGTTAACCAGCCACTTCAGTGAGCTGTATGCTACCATGTGGCACTTAGATAAGAGATACTAAATCTGCTTCATCCATTTTGTTCAGGGTAGTGGCTTGTCAAATTCCATTGCTTATCTGACAAGATTAAAGCTTTACCTTTAGATATTTACCAAAGATATTTTGGGTAATTTTTTTTCAGCAACAAGAACGATACATTGAACAAATTCCCAAATATTCTCCCTTCAACCTAATACTGTTAAACAGTTGAATCAAATGTAAAAACCAAAAATGAAATCAGAAAGAATTACGACGTGTTCTCCAAATCAAACTTTTTATGTATGTGACATTAACAAATAAAGTAATTCTTCTTTCTCACTGGGAGAAAGATAACTGTGAGAGTTACCTGACCAGGCTTTGCATTCTCACAGACGACTACATCATACTCTCTGGCAAGCTCTGGAGGGTTGTCATTGATGTCCAGGATTCTAACACCAACTTGAACATGGCTCACTAGCTCAGGATTATCTGCAAAATACACAAGGGGGTATTAAGCCTTTTGAAATACTAAATATTCCATGACATCCTCAGTTTAAAAATATATCTAAACAATAACTAGAGAAGAACTATATACACCTGCAGAATTTTAGGTAGCAAGATACTATAAGTCCGTTGCTGTGTTTCATTAACTGTTTTGAAAACTAATTTTTAGAAAAGTGAGAAGTATGTTATGAGTCTTAAGTCACTGTTATACTGTAGCAATAAAAATGCAAGTTACTCTAGACCTGGTGGGAGAAAGCTGTTGGGAGTTATCACATAATGTCACGTTGTATGCTAAGAAATGATCAATTACTTTGTAATAAATGTGAAAGTGTCATCACAGTATTGAATAAAACCCGATAAAAAATATTAAACCCTTTTTCTCAGTACCTTAAAATACAAAAATAATAAGAAAATATGAATGCATAGGCACATACAAACCTCTTCCAAGCTTGAGTTCACCCTCCTCACAAGGTTCTATGCTATTACACAAAGTAGTTAATGATTCTTGCTTTAGCAGTGACATACCAGTAAGAAAACAATGTTTAAGTAACAGTGTCTTAGGCTATGATCTGTACTTTTGTGAGAGTTCACCCTCAAAATTAGCTCACCCTCAAAAATTAAAATAATTAGAATCCTTTCAATAAGAATACACTTTCCATGATAAAATGGGGAAAAAAATATTAATCCATAATTATCTTGCTCTTACTACTAATTACTAAGAAAATTTTATTTTGTTAAAAGAATTATATATTAAAACTTTATTATAATTATATAAAATCTACCTTCTGAAGTCTGTGTAAATATCAGTTGGTTAGATGACAAGTTTAGTTTCACCGATTAAATTAAACTATCAGTACAAGACAGTAAAGTCATTTGTCAAACTCAACAAGACGGAAGAATGGGGTCTTAGAGATTGACATTTTAGAAGTGCGTGTCCCTCTGTGTACTCATGGGAAGAAAGAAAAAGAAAAAGAAAAAGGAGAAATACTAGAATATTAGTAGTTTAAACCTCATTTGCCTTGGTTATTTTGATCTTTATTAATCTACATTGTGTTTCTGTCAAAAAAGGTCATTTGTAAAATGCCTTAGATTTGTCATACCTTTAATGGCCTCTGCTCAGAATTCTGAAAAACATTAATTAGACACAAATTTGTCTTCAAAGCTGCCAGTAAGGTAGCCTCTCAATGAAAGAATATTTGACAATGTTAAAGTTTCTTTTGACATTATCCCTCTCTGTTTTCACCTGGGATACTAGTCAAAGAGCCTGGGGTTTAGACGTTCACTTCAGATTTTTCACATTCTCTTTTTAACTAATACATCTATGTTCACCTGATGGCTTTAATTCACTTTTGGAACTTGGTCAATTAGCCCCATAAAATGGGAAAGAAGATCAAAAAAGCAACAGAAAATGAAGTCTTAGGTAATGTATGAACCTCTATTCCCAATTAACATTAGCATTAAGTTAGAACACCACACTCATATGGTTTATAGACTTGCAAATTACATTTTCTTGCTGAAATTTTCTGATTTTCTCCAAACTTTTTCAGGTGTACGACTCACTTGCAGTCTCCAAACCACTCTAACAACTGGTCCTTTTAGCAGTGTATTTTTGTTAATTAGACAAATTTCTTGCAGCAGTTTGGCAGACTCACAATTTTAAGATAATCAGTGCTGACATATATTTCAGGCCTGCGCATTATAAAACAGTCAGATCCATTCTGTGTCCTAGTAGGATTATGCCTCAGGAGCAGATTTTTCAAAGTGAATGCTCACTGTTTTAAAGGGGTAACTGAAGCAGAAACAGCACTGTGGTTCACCTACACTAGGGACTTCCTTCCTTATGCTTGAGACTTTCCCAAACAAATAGTTATTTGCCAAGATACTAAATATCTGTAAGTGAATCAACTCCACTGAGTATTAGCTGCTCCAGAGAAAGTCCTTGGGGAACTTACAGAAGTCCCTACCAACAGCCAGCCTGAAGTCTTGAATCTTCTTTTCCATTAATTTCTGTGGGCAAACTTTAAAACCCTTCTTTAAGAAGGAAACATTTTAATACAGCTACTGCTGTCCAAGACTTCCTTTCATATTATTAAAATTCAAAAGGGCTTTATCTAAATAAATTTTACCTGAATGACACTCGGAATAACAATCCTGACATTAGAAGTCTTTTGTGCTTTTATAGTTTTGCCCCCCTTCCTTTTTTTTTTTTTTAAGTTAAACTACTACGGTTAAACAGATATTATGAAAACTGAGTGAACAATTTAACTCAGAAACAGCCTGAACTATTTTGAGTAGAGGATTTTTTAAAAAAATAGAGTATTTTTACATGTTTTTAAGACCTAGAACAAAAAATCTTCACCTAGCATAGGATTAGAAAGAACGTCTACGCTTTTGCATCATCAATATTAAATACCGATCTTAATCAGTACAATAATCACAGAATCACAGAATAGTTGGGGTTGGAAGGGATCTTAAAGATCATCTAGTTCCAACCCCCTGCCACGGGCAGGGAAACCTTCCACTAGACCAGGTTGCTCAAAGCCCCCTCAAACCTGGCCTTAAACAGTTCCCAGGGATGGGACAGACACGACTTCTCTAGGCGAGTGGTGAGGTTCCAGTGTTTCACCACTCTCGCAGTAAAGAATTTCTTCCTAATATCTAATCCAAATCTACCCTCTTTCAGTTCAAAGTCATTCCCCCTTACCCGATCACTACATGCCCTTGCAAAAAGTCCCTGTCCAGAGGGACTTTCTTGTAGGCCCTATTTAGGTACTGGAAGGCTGCAACCATAAAACATGAAAAAGAACTTGCAAATTTTTTTCATAACTTGCTGTGCCCTGATGGAAATATGAGGTGGCAACATCCTTATGCATCAAAAGATATAACTGCACCTCACTATAATTATATACTTCATCTGTATATTTAATGTAATTCTAGGGCTTTCAATATTTATTCAAAACCTTGAGGGGTTTTATATGTCACTGCTGCAAATTATTATTTCACTCTATGCATTGTGTTTTCCTCTGAATTGTTTGTATCTTACTGCTTCTGTTTCTATTGAAACTTATTGATGAAAAAGCTGCTTATGTTATAATTTGGACATGCACTTTAATGTTTTTATGCTAATTCTTGCAAACTAACTGTTCCAAACTCTTATTATTGTGAGATGTCCTGCCTTTTCACATATTTTAATTCTGATCAGGGTTTACTGGCCCTCTATGAAAATATCTCTGAAAGTTATTTTTTTGTGTATTTTTGGTAATAACTGTGTTTTCCTGGGATCCTTTCAATACCACATCACAGGGTACTTTGTATTTTGCCAATGAGGTATTGCTCTAACTCAACACTTTAGTGTCTTATTCTCTGAAGCTAGGATGAAGCATATACATGGTGAAGCACATACAGAAGACATAAACAAAGACAGATATATCTGGGGTTTTTGTCTTGGTTAGGTTTTTGTCCCCCCCCCTCCCCCTTATCTGATTGTATCTGATAGCCTTGGAGATTTTTGTCTATAAAATCGATTGCATAATGATGTCTCAAGTATTTTGATTTCTAATACACTGTGGTATCAAAGCTCTGTCTGTGCAATATTAGAATCATAGAATCATTGAATAGTAAGGGTTGGAAAGGACCTTAAGATCATCTAGTTCCAACCCCCCTGCCATGGGCAGGGACACCTCGCCCTAAACCAAGGCTCTGTCCAACCTGGCCTTGAACACAGCCAGGGATGGAGCACGCACAACCTCCCTGGGCAACCCATTCCAGTGCTTCACCACCCTCACTGTAAAGAACTTCTTCCTTATATCTAATCTAAACTTCCCCCGTTTAAGTTTGAAGCCATTACCCCTTGTCCTACCACTACAGTCCCTAAGGAAGAGTCCCTCCCCAGCATCCTTGTAGACCCCCTTCAGATACTGGAAGGCTGCTATGAGGTCTCCACGCAGCCTTCTCTTCTCCAGGCTGAACAGCCCCAACTTCCTCAGCCTGTCTTCATATGGGAGGTGCTCCAGCCCTCTTATCATCCTCGTGGCCCTCCTCTGGACTCGCTCCAACAGCTCCATGTCCTTTTTATGTTGAGGACACCAGAACTGTACACAATACTCCAAGTGAGGTCTCACAAGAGCAGAGTAGAGGGGCAGGATCGCCTCCTTCCACCTGCTGGTCACGCTTCTTTTGATGCAGCCCCGGATATGGTTGGCTTTCTGGGCTGCAAGCGCACACTGCTGGCTCATGTTAAGCTTCCTGTCAACCAACACCCCCAAGTCTTTCTCTGCAGGGCTACTCTGAATCTCTTCTCTGCCCAACCTGTAGCAGTGCCTGGGATTGCCCCGACCCAGGTGTAGGACCTTACACTTGACTTGGTTAAACTTCATAAGGTTGGCATCGGCCCACCTCACAAGCGTGTCAAGGTCCCTCTGGATGGCATCCCTTCCCTCCAGCGTATCAACTGAACCACACAGCTTGGTGTCGTCGGCAAACTTGCTGAGGGAGCACTCCATCCCACTGTCCATGTCGCCGACAAAGATGTTGAACAGGACCGGTCCCAACACCGATCCCTGAGGGACACCACTCGTTACTGGTTTCCAACTGGACATCGAGCCATTTACCACAACTCTTTGTGTGCGGCCATTGAGCCAGTTTTTTATCCACCGAGTGGTCCATCTATCAAATTGATGTCTCTCCAATTTAGAGACAAGGATGTCGTGCGGGACAGTGTCGAACGCTTTGCACAAGTCCAGGTAGATGATGTCAACTGCTCTGCCCCTGTCCATCAGTTCCGTGGTTCCATCATAGAAGGGCACCAAATTGGTCAGGCAGGATTTCCCCTAGTGAAGCCATGTTGGCTGTCACCAACCACCTCGTTGTTTTTCATGTGCCTTAGCATGCTTTCCAGGAGAAGCTGTTCCAAGATTTTGCCAGCCACAGAGGTGAGGCTGACTGGTCTGTAATTCCCCGGGTCTTCCACCTTCCCCTTCTTGAAAATGGGGGTTATATTACCCTTCTTCCAATCATCAGGAACTTCACCTGACTGCCAGGATTTTTCAAATATGATAGACAGTGGTTTAGCAACTTCATTCGCCAGCTCCTTCAGGACCCGCGGATGGATTTCATCAGGTCCCATGGACTTGTGCACATTCAGGTTCTTAAGATGGTCTCGAACATGATTCTCTCCTACGGTGGGCCTAAGGTCTTCATTTTCACAGTCCCTGATATGATTCTATGATGATATTCTTTCATGTGGTCATTTCTTACCGTCTCTTGTTAGCATTTCTTTAAGTCAGTGGGGATCTGACAGAACATGGCAGAAACCCTATTATTTCAGTTTTCCTGCTCTTCACAGCCTTTACAGATTTAGAACTCTTTACGGACCCTTCAAAGGTAAGTTTGTGCTTTCCTTGCATTCAAGTTGGTTCTTTAGTTAAGTATTTGGAAATTGTCTGCTTTTCTGTTCTCAGCCATTGTAGAGCATTTTGAAGAGACTCAGCACCACCACAACTTCATCCCAAAATGATCAATGATCTAGCAAATCTATTTTACATACTGATACACTTAGCAGTTGCGTAAGAGAAATATGTGAAAAACTCCCAATAGAAAGTATCTTTAAAATCTCTGAAATACAAGCATTTGCTTTCAAAAAATCATGTCTTATTACAACCACAGATTTTCTTATTAGTCATCTTAATGTCCAGTATTTTATGGATCCAGTAATCTCTTGATGTTAACATCATCTGAAAGCTGTATCCAGAAGCTGGCTTGCTCTCTGTCTACTGAGCAGATATTGAACACAGTTCAGTTGTTACAATTAATATCTAAAAGGAGTTTCCTGATACAGTCTTCCTTACTATATTTCTAAGTAGAAATGTCTACCGAAAGCTAAGATCCTCACTTTCATTCCCAAACCAAGACATTCTCTGATTCCTTCAGTCATCAGTGTTCTACTCCTCACAGCTTTTATTCCTTCTTATTGAGGACAAAGACTTCAAAGATACTATTATTTGTTCTGTTTGCAGAACTGCTTTGAATACTTTGAAGCACATATGTATTTTACTAACCGAAATCGGCTTTGGAACTGGCAGAAGTCCATTCATTTATATTTTAGTGCCATCTTTTTCTTGCAGGTGCTATGATTCAGGGTTTTGCTGTTATTGTTGCTTTTGCTCTTGTTATCAGCACTACTATATGCTAGAGAGAAACGTTTATTAAATCACCCACAATTATTTTTACAATTACCTATTTTCTTTGAGAATACATTGCTATTCTTCCCCACATTCAACACACAGTTCCCAGTATTACAAAATCACAGAATTGTTGAGGTTAGAAGGCTCCTCCATAGATCAGCAAGTTCAACTGCCCTGCTCAAAGCTGGGTCAACTAGTGCAACTAGTACGTTGCTCTGGGCCATGTCCAGTTGGGTTTTGAGTATCTTCAAGAACGGAGACTTCAGAACATCTCGAGGTGACCTGTGCAAATTTTTGACCAATCCCACAGTAAAACCATTTTTCTTCTTATGTTTAAATTAAATTTTCTGTATTTCAATTTGGGTATATGTCCTCGTCATTTCAATGGACACTACTCAGATGAGTCTTCGCTCACCTTTGCTCATCTTTAATCTGCTTTACTCTCCTTCTGAGCCTTCTCATTTCCAGGCTGAACAGTTCCAGCTCTTTCAGCCTCTCCTTGTATGACAGATAGTCCAGTTCTTAATGATTTCATGCCCCTTCACTGGACTCAGTCCAGTTGCTCCACGTCTCTCTTGTACTGGGGACCCCAGGTCTGGATCCAGAATTCCACATGTGGCCTCACCAGTGCTGTATAGAGGGGAAGGATCACCTCTCTCAACCTGCTGGCAACAATCTTCCTCACACACAACTGCAGGATGCAGTTGGCCGCCTTTGCCACAAGGACTCATTGCTGACTCACGTCGAGCTGGCATCCACCAGGACCTCCACATCCCTTTTTGAAAAGCTGCTCTCTGGCCAGTTGTCCGGTGCATGTGCACTGGTGCATGGGATTATTCCTCTCCAGGTGCTGGGCTCTGCATTTCCTATTACTGAACTTCACAAGGTTCCTCTTCAACCATTTCTCCAGCTGGTTGAGGTCCCTTGGGATGGCAGCATGACCCAGTGTATCAGCCATAACTCCAATTGTGTGTCATTTTCCAACTGGCTGAGAGTGCACTCTGTCTCATCAAGTAATTAATGAAGAGATTAAATGGTACTGTATCCAGTTTCAACCCTGGGGATATTCCACTAGTGATGAGCCTCCATCTGCACTTTGCGCTGCTGATCATAGCCTTTTGAGCCTGTCATTTCAAACAATATTCAATCCACTTTGTCATTCATTTATCTAGCCCATACTTTCATGTGTCTTCTTCTTAGATGAGTTTCTCTCAATCCTCCTTAATTTTTAGCAGTTAGGGACATTATTTAGGAGTCTGAATCACTTCCTCTCATTGTGTGCTATCATTACAAAGAATTTGAATTGACAGATCCTACAACAGTCCTTAAAACAGTTGAACACTAACCTCTTCCACTCCCAAAGGAGCAACCATTCACTATGACTGCATTTCTTTCCTCAATTTCTCAGCTGTTACAAAACTTTGTGCATTTGCTCTGTATTTTCCTATTTCCATTGCTCTTGTCAAAGACTTGGTCGAAAGCCTTTAATAGAGCCAAGCAAATTCTATCTATATCTCCTTCCTCTTTCAAATACTCTTTCACAAACTTTTTCATAGAATTATAGTAAGTGATTGAAATGTGAATAATTCTATGTGAAACCGTATTTTAAAATCCTATTACCATCAACTCGTAGTCTTTTCTCCTGCCCTAAATGTAGTCTATAGATCCTTCAATATAAAATACAGTATTTTCTCATTTTTCTTATTCCCTGATATCACAAGGAGTTTTCAGGAAGAACCAGTACTGAAACAATCAAAGCAATAGCTCCAGTGATGTGCCCTGGTCACCAAAATCCCACTCTGCCTCACTGTAAGCTGCTGGTAAAGAACAGTGCATGTTAAAAAGAAAAAGGATTCCCCCACCCATTCTCATGGCAATGAATTCTGGTGTGCTTCACAAGTAGCTGCATAAACAGAAAAACCCCACTGATCATTACATCATTACTCCCACAGAGAAAAGTGGTAGAACTCCCTCTGATTTCAGAGGGGAAATTTGATCAACGCAGTGTATATCACGTACCAAGTGTAAAAATGAAAGTAAATGTCGTATGAAAGGTTCAGAAATAAGGCTGAAGCATGAGGTTATCATACATTTTAGCGTAGAAATACGATATTGATTCTAAATTTCTTTTGCTTAAAACAAGCACAGGTCCAAATAGCTGTCCAAAGGATGATCAGTAGAAACTGAATCCTGTCAGTGAAGCGTAGCGTAAATTTAAGACAGGAAAACACTTCAAGAAACTAACTATAACCATAACGTTATTTCAGCAGAGCACATCTTCCTGTTGAAGCAGTACAATCTTTTGCAGATTCTGCTATGTTCCTGGCTAAGCAAATGGTGACAGAAGCTACAAATGCCTTCTTGCCATGTCAGATGAACTTGAAGACTGCCACTCTCACAGCTGAATAACATTTTGGTAAAAATTTGGTAATATTTGGTAAAAATAGCCTTTGACCTATTTTTTAGCTTTAGTCTTAGCTAAAACTAGTCTTAGTTTTGAAAATTCCTTGTGGACTTCCAAGTGAACTTCATCAAAGGCTGAAGGTATGGGCTAGATAGCACTTAAGAGTTTGGGCCTTGATGTTCTGCACACAACATATGCTCCTTCTTCCATCATAGATTCAATTACACATTTCACAATGTATTTGGAAGAGTACAGCAGTGTTGTAATTTTCAAATTATTGTAGGTAAGAAAGAAAATGGCCAAAGAAGTAGACACAAGGAAGGGCTCCCTGTCATTTAGGCTGCCTGACATTCATTCATCTCCAGCATCTTCACTGCTGTCTCTGCCTTTTTTCATAACCAAATTGTTTTTCAAACTAACATTATAAATTTACATATCTTTCCAACCCCAACACTCAGAAATGCAAGGGAGGAAAAGAAAGAATCTCTCTTTTCCTGTAAAAAGTTGCACCTGGAATGGAGAATTTTAAGCAGGCTGTTTAGGAAAAAAAAAAAAAAAAAAGGCATTCCATCCTCCTTAACAATTCTAGTTTCTTTTAGTTATAAACATAATCCTTCTCCATTGTCCATACTATTCTCTCAGCATAGTACGTGTACTACCACTCATTTGATTGTGTGAAATAAATAATGCGTAGAAAGCTACATTTAAATTTAATGCTATTAAGATTTATTTCTGCAAATAATTACAGCTGGATGGCTTCCCTAAAATACTAGTGACTAGTCCTTTTTCCAGTATGTCCCAATGTGGCTATTAAACCATGTTTGAAATTAACACTTACTATGCACCTGCTTATGATTAAGCTTAAATTATATTTTATTTTATCATGCACTGGAATAACACACATTATATATGAAGACACTGTCAAGCACAGTGAAGTGCCACTGGTGACCTTTTTCAAAGGGCTAACCATAAAACTCTAGATTTTACTATTTACAATAGAAATTTACTTCATTCAAAATGTCAATTTAGTTGTGAAAGTAGGTACAATAATAAAAAAAAAGGTCCTGATTAAATATGTATGTGCTGTTAATTCTGCAGCATGTGCTAGTGTAGTAGTGGCAGAAGAGTTTCCATTTTAACCTGGAGATGAAACAGATCAAAGCAGAGGGCTCAATAATGTCAGCGGCATCTGTTACAGGTAAAACCTGTATTGTGTCATCTGGTAATGAGGGACTACACAGAAAAAAAAAAAAAAAGGAAGAAAAGAAAAAGGAAAGGAATATACTTAAAGTTGTTCACAGTTTTGATCTAAATCTCTGCCACGGGAAGACGGTATCACGAAGAATACTTAGCTGGACTGGATCTTTTGATTCAGGTTGGGACTTTTTTACATTTGCATTGTTGAGTTTTTTAACTTTACAACTTTGGCTGTGTCAAAATAAAGACCCTGTAATAAAAAGGTGAACTGAAATGTTCTTTAAAATGTTCTTGCCTCATGTCAAAACATTTATCTGGGACTACTCAGTCAGACATTTCTTGACTGTCGCAGGGCTTATCTGAGGCAATGGAATTTCATCACTTTGAGGCCTTTCAAATGCACAGGCAAGTATTTATTGTATCTTTACTTGTCAACCTGCCTATTAAAAGGCCAGAGGTATACCCTGATAATCAGCAATTACTAGGCACCTGTCAGATATAAATTAATATTGACACAGCTAACATGCCAATTCACTGAAATAGGTTAATAGTAGATCCAAGAAGGAAGAATGAATTTCTCAGAAAATACTAAACAGTGTTTTCTTCTAAGGTATACAGAATATGAAACACAAACGTGATAAGCTGTTGATTTTACGACACTGAATGCTTAGAACTGTTCCTGGGTAAACTGTCAACCTTATATCTCATACAGAAAAAGACAGTAAATTTACACAGATGGAATTACATAGACATGTGGGGGTTTGTTTACTTGTTCTGTAGAATTAAGGAATTTCTACACACAGAGAAAACTCTCTTTTACCCAAAATGGCTAAAAACCCAATAAAACCACAATGATATTTTAAAAAAACATAACATCTCAAGATACTGTTTCTTCAAATCTGAAAATTATTCTTCTCCTTTCTGTTTGGGGTTTTGTTTTGTATTGTTTTTGTCTTCTTACTACTATGTGCCAAGTATGTTACTTACCTATCTCAGAAGCAGCCACTGTGATGTTGTACCAAGGCGTCTCCTCTCTGTCAAAGATCTTGGCAGTCTTAATGGTCCCAGTATTAGCATCAATGGTGAAAAACCTATCTTCTTCTGTGTTACGATCAATGAAATATCTATGAAGAAATAAAACAATAAATATATACTCACTGTTGTATGTATAAACTGAAGTAACAGAAAGCCACATGCGAATATTACTTTCAAGCCTTTAAAGTAATAGAAATTTTTAAAAGCACCGTAAGAAAAATTCTGTATTATGGAGACACCCAAAGTAACACTGTATTTTTCAGTTCTTTCATAATGTTACATTTCTTTTGATAAATAACAAGGTTTCCACTGTGAGTCACAAAGATATAAATCATTAACAGGTGATATTTTACACAGCAGTATCCTGTCAAAGGTAAGATACGCACATATTTTGACTAAAAAATCATAAAATGGAAAGGCAGAAAACAGAAATATATTAAGATATTATTCTGCTTATTTGCTTGTCACTGCAAACCAGCCTGCTCAGTCCTGGTACCTGTTTTGAAGCATGTCTGTCTGACATGAAGTTGGTGACATGATGACACAAGCCATTTTGAACATAACCATTACAGAGACTAGTAGCAGAAACAGCTGTTTCCCAGAGCTGCAATTGATACTAACCTAGAAGCAGAACTAAGCAGCCCTGCTTAAATCCCTTGGCTTCTGGGCACCTTGCCTAGCAGAAAGTAAAAGCCTTTAAGTGGGTAATGGAAGCAGAGGGAGGGAACACAAGAGAATGACAATACATTTTTTCTCAAAACTGTAATCATTTACAAAAAATGAGGCAATTACAGACCCCTATCAAGCCTTCTTCACTAACTTCAGGATTGACAAAAAAAAATAAGGAAAATATTCCAAGTCTTTCATATACCACAATTGTTTTTCCTGATAATTTGTCAGCCCTGCGTTTATTCTGTTGTCGTGGTTTAAGCCCAGCCGGTAACTCAGAACTCCGCAGCCGCTTGCTCACTCCTCCCCTTCTTCCTCTCTCTGCTCCCGGACGGATGGGGAGGAGAATCAAAAGAATTTAACTCCCACGGGTTGAGATAAGAACAGTCCAGTAACTAAGGTGTAATACAAAACCACTACTGCTACCACCAATAGTAATAATGTAAAGGGAAATAACAAGGGGAGAGAGTACAATTGCTCACCACCCACCGACCGATACCCAGCCCGACCCAAGCAGCGATCTGGGCCTTCTGGGTAATTCTCCCCAGTTTATATACTGGGCATGACGTGCTGTGGTATGGAATACCCCTTTGGCTGGTTTGGGTCAGGTGTCCTGTCTCTGCTTCCTCCCAGCTTCCCCTCCTCCCTGGCAGAGCATGAGACTGAGAAACTCCTTGATCGGAGTAAACATCACTTAGCAAGAACTAAGAAGAACTTGCAAGAACTAAGGAGAAAAATGACTGCTATAGCCGAACCCAGGACATCTGTGAAGTTTTTAATATATCGAAGCTATATGTAGGTGAAAATGATTTATCTGTCCCATCCAATTGCTCTTATTTCTATATCACTACAAGCGTAATCACCAGCTAATAAAAAGAGTGGTGCACATAAAAGCTGCCAAGCTCAAAAAAATTAAAAATAACTTCAGGTTTATTCCTCTCACAATGTACTTATTTAAACTATTTGTGGAAAGGAGAAACAAACAAGCAAACAAACATTTAATTGAATAATGAAGTAAGACAGCATGCAAAATAGGAAAAGAAAGAAAACACTAGAGGAGGCAGCAATTTGAGTGATTCACCTTCACTGGTCAAATAGGACACTCAGTGGAAAAGCCAGCTAGGATCTGATGGCTTAAGTTAGATCTTCCTTGTTGGAGAGAACCTGAACCCACGTCTCCCACCTGCAAGAAGTATTTTACATCTGCCTTACAATATGATAGTTTGGCTTCTTTTCACACTTCCAACACTTTCAGCAATTAAAGAATTGTAGGTCAGGCACTGGAAATCAAAGCAGACAAAACTAGGCTAGAAAATCTTTCCTTCTTGCCTGCTCTCCGCCTTTCCTTCTGACATCGTGAAGAGTGAAACAGCTCCCATATGACTGTGGGAGCTGTTGGAGAGACAGCAGAGCTCAGCTCCCACCAATTCTGTGTTTCTCTGGAACTAGAATTTAACTCACTGTCTCCCAGCTGAGCTACAGTCAAAACTGTGGTCCATTAGCTACCAACACCTGAGAATACCTCATTCTATAATATACCAGAAGTGCTCAGTAAAGACACTTTGGATGTGCAACACAGCAGCTGAAAGTTGCTTCAAAAAAGTATGGAGAGTCAAACTGTCTCCACACAGAAAGCAGACTGGCAAGATCTTGATTACTTAGTGTATGGGCCAGCCATTTTTAACAATGTAAGTCTGAAACGTTTTCCTCAGAGGACATTAGTTAATCACTGTGTCCCAAACTGGATGAAAAAAAACCAAAACCAGTCACCTTGCCAGAAAAAATAACAATAACTATGCTGAATTTCTAATGGCTGAATCACAGCAGGCATTACAGACACTTCCAAAAGCTGGTACGCTTCTCAGTGCTCAGCAAGCTCAGGAGATAAATTAAAAGCAAACTCTTCAGCCACTGCTCATGACAGGCTTAATGTTAGAGCTATCCAAGAAAATTTATGTTGTTTTTGAGGAATATTGGAATCCTCTGAGGACCTGTTACAAAACAAACAAACAACAAAGGACAACACAACTATCCTGTTTGCAATATTTCATATGGTCCAGGCTACCCACACCTCTTTATCTGGGAATCAGGATTTGCTTTTTAATTTCAGAACTGATTTTCCCAGTGTCTCTGCACGTCTAAGTCTTCCATTAAGCACAAATTTTCAGGTTCACCAAGTGTCTGTCATGGAAATGGTTTAAAAGACTGTGCCAGTATCAGTGGAGAAGCTGCATCTCCTATGCACACAGCTAGCCTTACCTTTTGCTAATTACAAAAACCTTGAAGACAGAGCCGTATCAACCTCTGAAAGTCCATAAAGTTGCTAAGCTTGCCAGAGATTTATGTTGAGATTTGAACTTCATACAGAACATACATGCTTCAGACGGAGAAATCCTCCCCATGACTTATACGTTATGCTTGGCAGTATAGGAAATCTGAAACCCATGACAAATGGTTGGAATATCTTGACTATATTATTGTTAAGGCAGAAATAATGAACGTTTGGTTGGGTAAGATGGACAGTGCACTTATACATGAACATCTTTTATGTCTGAATGCTAACAGAGGAAGCATAAGAAGCATCACTCTCCCTCAGTTTTCTTGGAGACCCTTTCCTGGTAGAGCTTACAATCAGGTATGCAACAATGAAATTTAATTCCTTCTCTCCTACTACAGCCTTGTGTTTCTGAACTCTAGGGGTCTCCTGATAATGGTGAGAATTCTTTGCTAACAAAAAAAAAAGTTTCACTGACTTTACATATTCTTATGGATTATGTACTGTGAATCCAAACCAATTTATAACTTAAGTCTTGTCCCTTCAAACATTTATTACTGTGGACATTGTTTATGCCTTATCAACATCAGGCACAGTGACTACTCTGTGAGTCAGTATTGTGCTGACCACAGAACCATAAAAATAGGGCTATGAAGTATTTGTAGAAAGTAGCTTAAAAATAGACAGGATTTTAAATCGGACTTCATTGAAAAAGAAAATTAAGCAGTAAGAATATTCAGCTGCTTTTGCGTGTGTGTGACTTATAACAAATCATTACCTTTCCCTCTGAATTAACTACAGAACTAAAAATGACAAGCTTGTGTAGAAAAAATGAATTTTTATTCTGTTACAAATTGTGACTATGTAACACTTCATTTTCATAGATGTACAGTAAAAGATGGCCTTATTTTTTAAAATATGAACACCTTTTTCTGAATCAGTTATTTATATGTATTCTATAGAAGCTCAAAACTCTCAGTTTAAAGAATTCAGTATTGGATGAATACTTTCAATTATATTTTCTGTATCATTAATGGAAATAAAGCGATCCTGAGGTAACTTATTGTACTAACACTTTTACTTCCAATGATACTAGAATAATGAAAAATGTTTCTAAATTATCCACAGTAACACTTCCCCTTTATGTGCTAACTTTTGCATACAGTTACAGACATATTGAAACAGTTGCATCTTGATAGAATTTTTCTTCATCATGAATAAATAGAAGAGCAGCCCTTCCTTATGCTTTCCCATTATTATGATGTTCAGTTCTCCACCATTACAAATTGCTTTGTGTATCATACCTAAAGCAGCCATTTGAACTGCTCAGAAGGTTGGGAAGGTGGTTCCCAACCTTCATGAATGTCTCGGTAAAACAAGTTAGAGAAGATATTCCCACATAGCAGAAGAACTAGGAATGCTAGTCTAAAGCACTGCTCCTAAGTGCTCTAAAAATATTTTGTACAAGAAACTCCCTTAGTACAGCTACTCATTTTTGTCACATGTAAGAGGACATTTAGAACAAGTTTCATTGTATTTACAAACTCGTTAACATTTTAGGACTTTACAAATATTAGTCACTGATTGATTTATCTACATGTTGAAAATAGACCAGGTGTACCCATAAATACAGCATACTCCAGAGCCGACGATGCTTTACTTGGGCTTCAGAATTTATTTCATCTAGTAAAAAATTTACTTTCAGCTAAGTAATAGTGGCAACAAAGATAGTCATACCCTTCCCCTCCCACCTTTCCTTCCACTTCTACTGAGCTGCCTTGCAATGCTTTTTCTAGACTGTAAAAAGCTATAGTGCAAGTTCTGAATTTCAGAGTTACTTCAAAAATGAATTTTCACTTTCATTCAGTTGACTGTTTCTTCTTACTTAGAATGCATTAATCTAAAAATTAACTTATTTATTGCAGATGTTGGTTTGCAGACATTTAGTCATGACAACACTGTGCGAATTGGCATACTTTTAATGATTATGTCAGAGCATCTGAGTTGCATGGCACATGTTAATAAAGAGACTCAATAACAAGACATGCCTGGATAAACAGCTCTCCATAAACTATTTACATCCAAAACAGCAAGAGAAACCAATCTTAAAGAAACTGCATTAAAAAGGATTATGAATATAGAAAACCTATTAGTCACACTATCTGAAGAGAAACTGAAGGAAATTAAATACCAAAACAGTCCTGTTAGCACTGGGAAATGCAACATGTGCCATATTTTTATTAGGCAGAGTCACTGAACAGAAGGGCATTCCCAGCTTCCATCCATGTGTCCTTATCCTAACCAAAGGGTTTACATTCTTTTGATTCTCCTCCCCATCCCGCCAGGAGCAGGGGGGGAAAAAGCACAGGGAGTGAGCAAGCAGCTGCGTGATTCTGAGTTACCAGCTGGGTTTAAACCACGACAAAGCCCCTGGCTCCAGTGACTTCATTTCTTTGTGTTTCTAAATGGTTTTGAGTTTTTAACTTGTCTTTTTTTTTTTTTTAATCTTTAATCAAGTCTTTTGCTTATCCTTTTATTATTTTATTTTTATTAATTACCCTATTTACCAACTGCAAACAAGAACTCGGTTACAAATTTCCACACTGGCTACAAACCTGCTGTTGCTAATGAACTTCCAAAGCCCCAGACAGATGTGGATTCACAGGTCACAATACTGCTTGGGATTTTGTACCGAGGTATAGGTAAATAGCCAGTTCTCCAGTAAGTGGAATTGGTTACAAAGCAGCACTTTTAAAAGGTCACAGGAAGAGGACAGATCTTTTGTTAAACCAAATACATCATCTAAAGACCAGAATATACCATCTAAAGACTAGAATTTCAATTGGAAATCAAATACCATTATAAGGAAATCTGTTTAGTTGAAAGTTTAAGCAAAGAAACTTTCTCAGAAAGAGATGCTTAGACTCGAAGTATAGAGATTTCTTTTTCTTTTAAAAAATGAATTAGAATAAGAAGCATAAACAACAGCTGCACAGGGTGAGGGAAGGAGCAATATGAGAATGAATACTGAGAGAACTGATCAGCTGTAACTCTCTGCGTTTGGCCAGCTAGAGAGCAACAAGAAATGGCTCTTGGTAGGACACAGCTCTGGTGCATACTTTTTATCTTCTCTCTGTCTCCTAACAGCAGCACTCCTCATGAGCCTGGGAACCAGCAGCATGCCCTTGAAGCTAAATGAGGCAGTGGGGAGACATTCTGTTGCCCTGACTGTCTTGCACTACACTACCTCCCTTCCAGGGCCAATCTATTTCCCCATAGTTCAAACAACTTCTCTAGGAAAGAAAAGCAATTGTAAAGTGAGTCAGAAGTTGGCTGCCAATACAGCAGGCAACCAATTTTCTTCTTGTAGCATATCTGTAGATTAAGGAGACACTAGATGTTCTAGAGCTTCTCAGCAAAAGACTACTACTGAGAACGACCGCGTTCAACTGTGCTTTCCAGTTGTGAAAATGAAATACATTTGAAGAGAGCTTGGAGAAGGTAATCTGTTTACCATTCTTTTGCTTTCTTTTTTCATGCAGGCATAATGTAAGTTTAAGAAAAATACTGCTCCTCTTGGAGTGTTTGCAGGAACTTGTTTTGATATGCTATTTCCACTGAGTTAGCTCTGGTGCTGGCTGCCAGCTAACATCCATCGGCTGATCAGCAGGACTTTGCTGTCTCCCATACGGGACTCCTGACTCACTTCTCATACCAAAATCTTAGCTCAGCAGAAGTGGCAGCCTTCCCTCTCCTTGTCCTGGAAATGTGAGGTGGCAGATCTTGGGAGGCATGGGGGAGTTGCAAGCACTGAACTGCTCCCTCCCAGCAAAGCCTCTGAGAGGCAGCCACTACCGGTTTGCATTTCATGCAGAACTTGGCTTCCTGCTCCTGTTCTCGTTCTCATCCCCTATGCATTGCTAGCACACAGCTCACCTTCGACACCCGAAAAATGGGAATGCTGTTCATTTGAAGGAAATGAGCCATTTCTTTACACCCATCTTTTTTAGCTGACAATTTCTGTCTGCATGTGTTAAGCACTTGATCATCTTTTCTAGCTAATTCTGCCAGTAAATGTAGGCTGAGTACAGCCCACACTCTTAGAGGCATAACTCAGAAGTCAAAGCAAGATAAAGGTTTGTCTTCTTTTCCTGACTTTGTGAATCTCTTCAGAGGTTTACAACTGTCCAAATTCATTTCAAGTTGATGTGTTGATGGCAAAATTGTCATACTGAGGTTGCTTGTTATTCAGAGAGATTAACATTCAGATTCCAATTCTGCTAAGAAATAAAGTGCAGTCAGTGTTACATGAGAATCGCTTTTTGTTCCTAAAGAGTTTACCAGCTGAAGAATGGTATTCTACTTCCATATTTTTTTTTTTTCTCTTCACACTAAAGACTAAACCAAACAAAATCTAGAATTATAGATTTATTTATTGGAGTTGAATGGACCTATCAAAAGAATACACAGCAGAGATGTTCAGATATGAAGGCTGACTGTAAAACCATAAAAGAATTTTAAATACCGGTGGCATTCTGAAGTCAGTGGAATTTATAGAAACATAGAGATGATGTCCTGGCACAAAATATCAGGCTCTCAGAGTCACCATATAAAGATGATCTGTCAGTGTTTTCTCTCGAAGCTAAGTAAGTGAGGTGTGGAGGTGGTTCTGGTTGCTGTGAGATTTTGACCACCCTCCTGAGCTGGCTGCTTCCTAGTCAGAAAAACTGTCAGAACAGCTTACCAGTTCCTGCACAGAGAGATGGACATTTTTGTTAGTGGGAGGTTTGGGACACATAGCTTGACAAGAATCAAAAATAAGTTGAGGCTGCAGGGAAAAAATCAGCAACAGATCTCCCACCTCAACACTACAAAAAAAAAAAAAAAAAAAGGGGGGTTTAAAATGGTTCCTTCCTGTGAAGACACAGAATTGGAGAAGAAATTGGAAAAAAAATTCCCCTCCTTGAATTCCCAATCAAAACGGGCTGTTCTTTTCCTGTTTTGATTTACTGATAATCTTAGAGAATAGTAATATGGAGGAATACAAAGAGCAAATGAATGAAGGAGGTGAGATAGAGAAAAAGGACACAACACCTCTCTGCTAACTAACTGTGAGCCATTCACATACCCTGGGAAGATATTACTGTTTCTCTGTAAGTGTTGATCACAGGGTATGACAGTGTCATGCTTTGGAGTGGAGAACAGGTGTCTGCCTTTGTCTCTCCAAGCACAAGGGTTGGTAGGATCTGGGGGAGGGTGTTCCTCCATCGAGCATGTGAAAGAGGGATGGCCACTCTGCATGATGGCACTGATCTCAGGAGGCCACCCTAAGTACACCTAGCAAAGTGTATCCTGTGCACAGGATAGCAGAAAACAAACTGACCTTGTTCCACTTATATGATGTTCAAAGAGCAAGTAAGATAAATACAACTAGGTGAAGAGGCTTTTATATTTTCCAGGAGGGGATCCATCTTATGCCCTCTCCTTACTGACAGTATGGGAGAGCAGCATAGAAAGTGATACTGATCTCAGAGGACAGGAATTAAAAAAAAAAAAAGGCGAAATAAGATTTTCTTTTCCACCTACCCCAATTCCCTGACACAGCTCTCTCCTGTACCTCCTTGCATTTAGTATGCTGACACTGTGTGACCAAATTTGAGTGACTGAGTTTGAATCAAAACTTCAGGTTTTATTCCACTCCCAGTAAATATAACCTTTGTATCAGAAATATAGTCTACACCCAGAATCCGTCACAATACAATGTCTTTAAGGTTCTCAGAAATAATAATAGGAATACATGGAACTCCATGGGTATACTCTTTCATCTGCATATAAGCAAGCCTCTTAAAATACCACTGACTGAAAATTAACATGATTTTCTAAAAGCTGATACCAGAAAGTATTAAACTTACAACTATCTTTTACTGCCAATGAGCAAAAGTTAAAATAAGTTTCTCTGCCTGATGCAGGAATTAAAGAACAATTTCCTACACCACATTAATTATTACAATCAGAATTTACTTGTCATTCATTAATTTTCCAATATTGTATCTGAAAGAAAGGAAGAGAAGGCTGTCAATTTAAATCAAACTAGGGTAAGGCAACTTTCAATTCATTATAGCTTTTGGATAACAAGTATTGTGTTGGAAAGCACATTTTTGTACTCATTAATATATCAATGTATCAGAACCATTATGACACATTATCCACCTCTCGAGCCTGCCCAGGTCCCTCTCGATGGCATCCCTTCCCTCCAGCGTGTTGACCATATCACACAGCTTGGTGTCTGTCTGTGTTGCTGACAAGGATATTGAACAGCAACGGCCCTAGTGCCGACCCCTGAGGAACACCACTTATCACTGTCCTCCACTTGGACATTAAGCTGTTGACCACAACTCTCTGAGTGCGACCATCCAGCCAATTACTTGCCTACTAAGTGGTCCACCTGTCAAAGCTAGACAGATGCCTCTCCAAGTTAGAGAGAAGGATGTCATGCGGGACAGTGTCAAAAGCACTTTTAAGTTTACCTGAAAATGCATTTATATCATTTTGAAGAAAAAATATCAAATTAAAAAGAAAAATCCTTTAAAAGAGCCCAAATTTCCAAACAGATAATGTCTGAATAAAACATACCTCTAATAGCTACATTTGTTATAACAGAAGTTCTTTTGCTAGTGTTGAAAAAGCAGAACAATAGTACGACCACTGGCTCAAAGTCAGTGCCCTCTGAGGACTCAGCTCAGGATCAAGGTGAAATCACTCTGATGAAAATTCAGTGAGGAAATAAGGACAAAAAACCCCTTCAGCTCCCTTTCTACTGATAACCATAGGGCTTGTTATTCATTTTAAGAAAAGATTTCTCTTTGGCTTTGTTAATTACTGTAAACTACTCCTCTAACCATTATTCCGGTGAGAAGAATTGTTCCTGCCACCAAAATAAACTGTTACTTAATTGAGCAGTGAACAAATCACAGCACTGTATCTCTTTTAGCAGCTGGACAGCAAAAAAGCGATACGGTTGCAATTGTGTGTGCCTAACGCTTTATCAATCTCACACACAGCAATGAGCACCCTCAAAAAGTGGGAAGGATGCACAAGTGGATTAATAAAAACTGTTAATCAAATTGCTGCTCCATAGCTTTTCCTGGAGACTCATAGCATTTGGAGATGTATCTGAGTCATTTTGCTGAGGAACCGTTACTCCGTTACTCCATTACTCCATTGCTCAACACTGGTCAGCTACGAAAGTCCTATCTGTAGCTATCTTCCCTGGCAACTGTGATCTATGCTTCCCAAGAAAGTTACATTGAATCTTCTTGGGTATATTTTTATAATAACTATTTTTATTTTGAATTAACTAAGAATTGTGTGGAAATTAAGAGAGACATGGTCTCATTACCCTCAGACTTGTCAGGGTTTCAGATGAATAGCAGAGGCATTTCTTGCAAACCAGCACAGAAGGACCTGTGCGCTGTGTGCATGCTTCTGATAGAAACAGCCTTCTTTAAACTGCTGCTTTGCTCACCACTGTGAGTGGAACACGGGGTTGGACCCTGCCTCCAGTTGAGCAGCAGCCCAGCCGGGCTGGCCTGGCCCACTTCTCAGGTTTTGCATGCGCTGCTTCCAACCCATAGAATCCCAGGGTGCAGCCAGCCAAATCTTGAAACAACACACAGACTTCTTCTGCATTGTGTAAATGCTTGTGCGCTAAGCAAGCTGAAGGGAGGGAGCTTAAAGTTGTCCATTCCTAGAGCGTCCTTTCTCCTACCACAGGATAAGGCTTAAAGAGAACCTGAGGGCACATAAACCCAGCTTGGTGCCTCTTCCCAGTCCCATGCACCAACGTGTTAGTCCAGGCCTTCGAGGATCAGCGTCTTCATAAAATGTTCACCGTGATTTCCATCAAGATGGATAAAGTCTGGCTCGAGAGTGGACCCAGTCACAATATAATGATATATCCAGTATATCTGAGCTGCTATTGCCCTTGCCGACCCCCTGCAATGTGTAACTGAGGACTTGCTTGTTTCAGAGCTTCATGATTTGATGTTTTGCTAGCACTTTTTTTTGCCCCTGTTTTTTGAAACTGAGAGAGATAGAAGGAACAATGCAAAAATAAATGTCAATGGGGAGAAAAAATAGGATGGGCAAATGTAAGGACCGTTTTCTCTTCAAGTATTTGAATAATATGGTATTTAATATTCTGGCTTCAATCACTGGTTACAAATTCCTGACTGGAAAAAAAAAAGGCCAACACAGAATGCAAAACGTGGATTTTTTTTTTTTCTTCCGATCCCTCTGTTTCCAAATTATTGCCTGTTTCACCCAGAAAATTTATTTCTGGCTTTCCCAGCCTTTGTAAAAGCTGCTGGTGCTTCCATTATACCATGATTGTCTTGCTCCTTTCTAGACAAAACTTCAACCACATACAGTTGAATTATGGAGGAACCAGTCAAATCTACACTTGCCCTTCCTACTCCCAAATGACCATGATGGCTAATCTATCTGACTGCGCTGGCTGATGTTTCAGAATTATAGTATTAAAGCTACAGGCACTTAGCAGCTATTTTTAGTGAAATGTTCTTATTTATGTTATGATTTAGACACAAATACCATAGTGGTAATTTTTCAAAGGCAATAACTTGCCACTAAGAAATTGTATTTATCGATTGTCTGACACTAAACATTTTGAATCTTAGACTATTAGCACAAGAGAACCATAAAACCCGAGGCTTTCACTGTTCTGCAAAAATTGTTTCATCTTACCAAGACTATTACACACACCCAGCAGATTTTGACTCAGTCTGGAGACTACAAATGCCCAATTAGTTTAAGAAAAACTGTTTTCCAAGTATATACTCATATGATTTCCACAAAGGCTATATAAACCATTATGTCATAAAAATTAATAGCATCAAATATGTTTTCACGAAGAATTTTTCTGAAACATTTTAAATCAAGTACCACCTTTGAGACAAACATTCATGTATTGTTCCACAAAATTTTCACACTGCATGTCAGTTTAGAACGTAACTCATCCCACAAATGAAGCTAGTAAAAATGTCATTGGATCTTATTACAGCTGAAAATATGTAACTGGAAACTTTACTCTAAACCAGCAATGAATTCAAACCCCAGTTCTGGAGTGTTCAAGGTTAAATTCAAGTGCTTTTAAATTTAGAAGTTGTCAAATTAACATCCATATATATAAATATATATATATGTTTGGTATATATTTGGCATCAATGCTTTTTCAAGCTTGCTGTGGGGGTATTTCCATCTTGATTTAATTTCCTTAGTTCAGAACATGACCTATTTCCAAAACAGTTCTGTTATTATAAAAAATATTCTGGCCAGAAAAGCAAATGAGAATATTTTCTTTAATAAAGAATTTCATTAATAAGACTATCAAAATCTTTTCTTCCTAGTATATTACATACTTATTTAGTTCTCAAATGACGTACCTGATGCTGCGAGTGCTTGGTTCTCAGTACTTCTCTTTGCCCTAGACCTCGCAATTGGAGATACCATGACATATACCTAGCAACATCAGTGGGGTGTGTTATTACACCCATTCTATTCTTTTGACACCCCACTAAAACTGAAGTATATTACAAAAAAATGGTTTTCTCCTCAAACACACTTTCGCAAAAATTATACCACTTGTCCGTGAGGAAAGGCATACCTAAACCAGCTCCTGTCTTGCAAAAGCTCCTGAGGCAGCTACAGTATGGCAAGCATGGAGAGGGCCAGCACAATACAAGCATGTCGAGGGGAAGAGAGCCTTATGATCCTGAACAGATTTACAACCAGTGGCAGGATACTGATTGGCAGCAGGCAAGTGAATTGCACCATTTTATATTATATGGCAACATATACTGGCCTTGTTCAGTGAGCTGCTTGGAGAGGTGCTGTTACAGGAACTAGTGCACACAGACGTTTGCTCAGACCAATGGCTAGATGGCAACTGCAGTGCAAAGCTACAGCAGGTTGAAAGACTATGTTATTAAATCAAATCCTTACAGAGTGATCAGGACACAGTTCTGACTTGTATCCCTTTATGTACTAAAATAAAAGACATGGTTTCACACTTTCAAGATCTCATTAACCCTTTAGCTGTTGAAATTCAATCACATATAAATTTGATTTACTGTACCTCACTAAACTGTTGGCAATGTCAGGATCCTGTGCTGTTACTGTGCCAACAGCAGTCCCGATCTTTGCATTTTCATAAACTTCCATGACATAGGAAGGCATAGTGAAGAGCGGAGGTTCATCCACATCTCCAACAATGATCTTCAACATTGTTACATCTTTGAACGGCCCCAAGTGCGAAAAGCGGAAATCGAGGTGAGTATTTGCTCCTTCTATATTAAGTGTATATGACTTCTTTTTTTCATAGTTGAGTGGCTGTTGGCAGAAAAAAGATTTATCATTGCCATTCTGTGCTTCAGTTTAGTCTGCTAGCAAGCTAACTACATCTTTTCCATTTAATTTAAATCACATTTCTCCATGTTACTGGATAGGGACAATATTCTGTGATATTCTGGCAGCTACTGTCATACCTCATAAGGAGAAGGATACACATGAAGCAGTATGGATTCACGTTTTCTCTACAACAGAATTGTGGGTAAGGTATCAGTTCTGGAAAAACTCAGGGTTTAGAATGAGCCTCAGATTCTTCTTCCATGACAATGTAAAGTCTCTGGATTTTATCACCTTCCAATTATTATTGGTCAATGCTAACTACTGAAAAAAGTAGAGACTGATGTATCCCAAATTAAATTAACTTCATATTTTTAATTAACAAGTTTAATAGACAGTGATGTACCAAACTTCTTTGGGGCATCTCCTCTGTTAAATCCTCAACCGAGAAAAGCAACTCCTTACAGGAAAACATTCAGCTATCATAAGAGACAGGAACTTAAACAATAAGAATAGTCTAAACGTGCCTGTGTGCTTTTCTAATCAGGAAGGGTGCATCCCTGTATTCTAGACCATTCTCTTTTTGATACTTCACCAGCAACAATGAGAGAGACAACTCTTCAGCCTACCTCACCACATACTGCTGTGCCGCACATGGACTACGCCTTCATAAACAGGAGGAAGTCTGCAGCTGCGGATATGCATTCTACAGGGCCTAATGTTCCAATAAAACCCAACAGAAGGCACATTCCCAGCTGTATCATTCACCAGAAGTGGCACTGCCACTTTAGCATTGCCCTGCTATTTAAATCAATAGATTCCTACTAGGAATCCTACTTCTCTACTAGGACAGAAGAGGCAGCTGGGGGTCTGACTCATATGTCACACAGCATGGGTATTTTCTTTCTTAGGATTTCCATTTCTAGCTTGCAGTTTACAGATGTGAAAATTAAATCTCCCTAGTTCAGCTGGTTTTTTTGATTATTGTTAACTAATTTTAATGAGTTGATATATTTATTTTAACCCTACATTAAAATGCTGTTACACTGTCTTACGCAAGATACAAGATAAACATGACACACCCAACTCTCAACTCTTCCAGTATCAGATAGTTATGTAGTAGAGGGGACTAAAAAAGTATTTAATTTTAAGATACTCAAATAATGAAGTGCCATTAGCAGATATATAATTAAGCAATGCTCTTACTGGAAGCCACGTTTACAGGACTAAAAATATTTTGAGTTGGTTTCTTCAGTCTCACTAAAGTAACTGACTACTTTTCATAGACAGCCCACCATATGAGAGGTTAATTTTTATATATTGTCTGTTAATTCTAATTAGTGAAAAGGCTTTAAAAAAAATAGCAGTTCAGTTCCAGACAGTCATAGAACAGATTTCAAGTTTCAGACTGCTATTTTTCAAATGTGCTTCCATGTTGAGCAAAAGCACTCATTCTTGATAACAGACACCTCAATACTTTCTGGGTTATGAATTTCTGGCTTTAGCCAATTTATAAAGAAAGGAGGTAGCTTAATATTTATTATCATACTAGGAAAAGCAGTTTGTACAGATACATGTATACTACCACTAAGTTTCGAACAGTCCCATAACACAGGCATAAAACTGAAAGAATGATTGAAGTTATTGTGACATTATGGCATGGCAGAATTCCACAATGACCAGTATTGTTCTGTGTGGATCTGACAGCCTGTCTGAACATAACTCAGTAAAGTATTCAAGCCTCTGACCAAGGATAAACTGGTATTTCCTATCACCTCAAAATGTGGAAAAGAAGTACTTAAGGCAAGAAATATGAGGAACTCAATGTGTGACCTGTCAATGTCAGCATGTATTTTGTAGATAAAATCTACAGCAAATTTGACTGATGATGTGTAAGAAAAATAGTTGGTCAGGATTTGTATATGCCAGATATTCGACTTCTCCTCTGAGGGAAAAAAAAAAAAAAAAAAAGAGCTAAGTACACTACTCAAATCAATTAATACAAAAATATAACTTTAGTAAATTCTAACTCAGACACTGCTAATGGAGTTATGATTATTTCTGTTATAAGCAGGGAATTATTAAATAGTAATTTGCACTGCTCTGCAGCATACATATTCTAAGATTACACAGCCTTATAGTAGGATTGCAAATTGTAACTATGATACCTTTTTGGAAAATTAACTGTTTATACTGATAATGACTGGATTAGGTTGTATAGGAAGATTAATTTCTCCCAGAAAATACACAAGGAATGACACAAAGTCTTGGTTTCCTTCTTTTGTGTAGTTATTCAAGAGGAAAATACCAGGTTTTTTTGTTGGGTTTTTTTTGTCTATAAATACAAGAATAACCCATTCAGATAATCATAAAAAGCTGACATTTTAACTATAGCCGAAGCAGACTTTAATTTTCTTTCTTCTTCCCATAACATACTGGAATCAAAGAATCAGACAGAGAGACATAAGAGAAAAACAGCTTACTCTCCTGCACTGTGATCCACAGAGTTTAAAAAACAACATTATATTCAACACTGAGCTATTTTAGACAGAAAAGATGCATACTATACTGGTTAGTGATTACTATTACCAGGAGTAATTTTTAAAATTAAAACCCCCATAAATTTCCTTGTTCTCTCCTGAGAAGCAGAAAGGAAATTTTCAGGTAAAGCAAGCCCTGTGATATTCCACTACTTTGAACAACTCATAAGTCCAGTTGTTGCATCAATTTTGCTCTTACTTTTGATAAAATATTAAAAAACTGAAACCTGGCTGTAATTTGAATTTACAGAACTGTATCTTGCTGGGTTTCTGTTTAAACACTGTGCATGTGTTCAAACTGACATTTATCTTACACTGGAAGAACAAATTTGGCCTCCATTTATACCCTGTCTAATGCTGTGCTAAGAAATTTGCTCATAGCCTTTTACATTATTTCAGGTAATCTGAGCTCTTTACCAGTAGAAGGTCTTTATTCCCCTCCATTTTTTTTTTTTTTTTAGTAACTATTAATCCATAACATTCAGCTTACAATACCTAAGCTATTCTAATTTAGCAAGAGTAACCTAAGTTTAAGTTCTTCCTCATTCACTCACAGAGAAGCCTTGATTACCAACCACATATCTCAGTCATTAGCTGTAGCTATAAGATGAAGAACTTTCCCGTCTCTCTAAAAACATTTCTAGATTTATTTATAATTGTCCCAACACTGAAGATAATTAACTCTTTCCTGGACACAAACCAAAACATTTGAATTTTAGATGGACCTAAATTGAGTTTTTGTTCATGTTTCTTGTTTTCCCAAAGAACTATGTCTTTCCATTACAAATATCCATGTATCTTCAGTATGTTTTCATTGGTTATTATGATTTTCATGAAAAACTGAAAATAGTAAATGCAACTCAAGTGATCAGGGTTAACTGGAAAATACTGCTTATTATACTGCAGATTGTGTTTCTAAAATCAGATTCCCAAAAACAACAGCAAGTTTTATGAGAAGTAAATGGCTGTTTCCTGAACATTTCAAGCCTATTCATATAAAATGGAAGAGACATGGGCTGTTCAGACAATTTCTTTTGGGAAGCCTGAATGATACTTGCTGACTTGAGGTCAGGAAAGTTCTAGTGTACTTCTCCGAAACTAACAAGGGGGGAACATGCTGACCAGTCATTCTCTGAAGGATACAGGGAGTAATGGCTTTCACTTTGTTAGATTGTTTTGGTTTCCTCAAGTTTGATTTTGTTTTTCTCAAGTCACCGGAACAGGTTGCCCCAGAAAAGTTGCAGATGCTCCATCCCTGGCAGTGTTCAAGGCTAGGCTGCATGGGGCTTTGAGCAACCTAGACTAGTGGAAGGTGTCCCTGACACTGGCAGGGGTGTTAAAACTAAATGATCTTTAAGGTCCTTTCCAACCCAAACTGTTCTATGATTCTATTGACTCTCCCACTCAAAGACAGAACTGCATGAGGCAAAGGAGAAATCCTTCATGACAGTTTGCAATCAACCCTTTGTGGCAGGATCTTTGAGACTGAAGGGTGGCTCCACAGGGCTTGTTAATAGGGAAGATAATGAAAGTACTGGACATTTTGGGTCAGCCCAGAATAAGACTAGAAAAGATTTCTTCCAGTACTCACAGACTTTGCATGCCTGTTGAACAGCCTAGCATGAAGGCCCTGAGAAATTTTATTTTTGTGTCAGAACCTCAAGTAAGTGAAATTTCAAAAGGTTTGAGGAGGACTTAAGATCTTCAGACACAACAATGTATTTATTTCTGGCTTTTCTGATGTGCCTAGTATACATTCTTCTAGGGAAGTATTAGAGGACAAGTCATTCTCTTCTACTGTTACAGAAGGTACTGGCATGTGATATATGAAACAAAATTAATTATATTTTTAGTGGAGATTATCTGCTTCAGGTATGCTATCAAACTAATTCAGCTTCAAACTCAATCTAAATGAAAAGTAATTTATATAATCTATAAGTATATATATAAAATTATATACAGCGCACAGTATATAAAATATTTATTAAACTGCATACAAGATCTGAGTGAAAAAAAAGAATTTAAAAAATGAGATCACCTTTCTGTACTGTACAAAGGGATATTATAACTTCTCCAAGGAATCTACGAACTTTAAGTACTGAATTTCTGGTCAACTGAAATAGAGTATTACCTAAGCAAAATACACCCCTTCTTGCCTTGATGGGAAAATGACTCAAATCACTGTCATGTGTATGTATAAGAACAGGCAACATATGCTTTTGTCATATTCTAAAACACAGTGAAAATTTCTCTAAAGCTATTTTGTCTGCCAGAATCAGTAAGAAATATTATTTTTACACGTTTTTACCTGTGGACTCTCATTTTGTTCCAAATTCTTCCTTTCCGCTTCATGTCCAGTATATGCATAAATGTTATATTTAATGAACAACAGTCACAATGAACTTTTAAACAGAGAACAGTGCTCATTTTAAAGAAGAAACAAGATTATGGCATTAGCTACCTCAACACCACCAGAAAATAAGTTCAGTGGTATAAAAAAGACAGTTTACTTTCATGTAGCTGAAGCAGCGGGGTACTATGCAACCTTTATAAATGACACTGAATTAAAACTTTTTAAGATACTGGCAGAGATAGAAATAATTTTAAAATCATTATGAATTTGAAAAATCTAATTTCCTTCACTTACAAAATATTTTAAAAAATGTTAAATAAAACCATAAATACATACATATCTATCCAGAAGTGAAAAACCCAGCACTCCTTATGACAGTTTTTATTTATTCTCTTTTCCTACATTTTCTCCGGTTTTCATTGCTCCTACCATTAATCAGACCCAGAATACATGTTACCAAATTCGTACCAAATACGAATACAAATTCGCTTCTATTTGTTAGGCCGTATGGATCTAATTGATGCCTATAAAACTCACTAACAACAAATCCATGTAAGAATTGCTAACTGATGTCTGTTAGCTCAAGTGAAAACTGAAATCAAGAAGTAATTTCCTTTTGTTGGAAAGGATTTTTAAAAAGCAGTACTTAAATATAATAACCCATTTCCCTGGGTTATTATAAATGTAAACTTCAATCTAAGCATAGAGTATTAGCTAAGTTGGCAGAAACTCAGGGAAATGTTAATACGAACTCAGTTTGGGGGACTTAATATGAAGATGAAATTATCTATGGAGTTAGATTTGTGCATTAAAATTAATAGTTCAAATAGACTTGGATAAATGTAGGAAATTCATAAAAATGATACCTGTGTGATGGCTTGACCAGTTACATTTTGAGTCTTTATAAGCAAGCCAGTATTTACATTATACAGTGCAGAGCACTGGACAATTTAGAAGCCAGCTGTCATGTAAGTCAAAGAATAACCATCTATGAAAACTGAATGATACATTTGTTGCCGCAGATAAGTTTTTTATGTCAAGAGTCATGCAGTTTGGGGACAACAGTACAACTTTCAGCCAAATTTTACTTCTTTCAAAGAAATTTAAAGGGCAAAACCATCATAGAGAAGAACTAAACTATCTTAACAAAAAATTCAGTAATATTTAGCTTATTATAAATATTAGATATGTCTATTCAAAAAGCACAAAAGATTTAAATAACTGTTTCTTTCATCATTGAATTTATTTTCTCCCTGCCTTATCTGCAAAGATTTAAAGTGTCTCCAGAAGCAATGTGAAGAAGCTTACACTGCTGAAATTCACAGTTCAACAGGATTACACAGTATTTTCGTCATAGTATTTGCTTATTCAGCATTTATCATTATATTTTAGCTACATACACAGGGAACTTTCAAAGTCTATTGCTTACCTTCTTCAGGGAAATAATTCCTTCCCTTGTTTCTTTGTCAGTAGATACAGAGAACACCCCAGAGCCATCACCATTTATAATTGTGTACTTCATGTCTGCATTTGAACCAGTGTCTGCATCATTCGCTTTGATTTTGCCAACTGCTGATCCGACTTGAGCTGATTCAGGAACATACAGTTGATAATGTTCTGAGGGGGAGAAAAACCAACACAATAGTTTGGATATTTTGTAGCCAAACTGAATTAGAGAATCGTTATGCGTTTTAACCTGTTTGTTTAATCATTAGAAAAAATATTTTTTGAAAGCTGATTTTCTTAACTGTCTCTCTCCTTTTGGACTAAATCTGGGGGACGAAAAGGTACCACAAGAAGAAAAATGTGGCAAACAGACAGAATCTGATTAAATAAACCTCAATTTCTGACGGAAACTAGGCCAGAAAGACAACAAAAAGAATTTTTCTCCAATAATGCCAGTAACACAACAGGGATGCTGGAAACCTATCAGCACTGAAAAGGAGAATACCCATTTAATAGATGCAAAACTCCCCCTGCCAAACAACCCCCCATTCAAATCCCTCCCCAGCGGTCTGCACAGTTTACATCACAGGCCAAACACCAACACAGAAAATAGAGCAAAATAACTTCTGTTATTACGTATCTTCTGAAACTCTGTACAGAGTTTCTTCTATGTTCCTCTTAGACCTTCTGTGATCCCCAGTGCAATACTACAACACTGAGGTGCAGGACAGCGGGCCAGAAGATAGATCAAGGCTAACATGTTACATTTTGCCGAGTTAAAACAGGCTAGCATGATGGCAGCGGTGCCCTCGATAAGCATGTAGAAAGGCAAAATCTGTATTGAATTCCGAGATTAAATCTGCATTATGGCAGAAAAACCACTATTTGTTAGATAGATTGAAGAAATTATGAATCTACAGATGTTGCAGATGCAGAGGAAATCAATGTTACCACTAAAGGTAACTTTAGACACCTGTTAGTAAGTGGAAGATTTTATTACAAATTTGTTCATTTCTTCACGCAATGGTTCTTAAGTCTATTTATAGCCTTGAGTTGGTTTTGTAATACTAGTGCATAATAATAATAAACAAATAGTAGCATGAGAAGTATAGATAAGTGCAGTAAACTTAATTAGTCCAAACTGAAAGGGAGGTTTCTTAGGAAGATGAAAAGTAAGTTACCATGCATTAGGGAAATCCCAAGGGGAAGAACAAATGACCAGCAGAACAATAAAAAGTATAATTTGTTATGCAAAAAAGAAAATACCAACACTAATGTAACAGAAAAATTGCTTAGTAGTTGAGGCAATTGCAACACAGAGTTAATTCTTTGATGTCATTATTTCATATGCATAAAAAAGCCATCTTCATAAATTTCCAAATAAATGCTCTGTTTTCTGTTGCAATTTTTTATACTTACAGATGATGTCAACTGACACTTTCATATTACTGGTTGCTTTATTTGATACGTAAGATTATAATGATGGAATGAGATTCTTTTGGGAATTTACTTATTGTTAAAATGAATGTGAAATGTGGTCTTTTGACACTTTTGCTCTGACTAATGCATTCGAAAAAGGAAAAGGTTGAAGCCATAGCGAGTATGTTATGTAGAGGCCACAAAGAACATGTTATATAATCAAGCCACTTCAGGAATTGGAAGTGATATAACCCATATGATAGGGTGAACTAATTAGACACTTCCAAATAGTCAAGCTACTTCAAATATATCCACATGACACTACACTCTGCTTTATGATCACACCCCAAGTGTTAGCCATCTGTTTCAGAAATCATCTTACCGATACCAGCTTTGAACATTCTGAAATACTAAAACTTCAAGTAAAACAAATATCTGAAATTACTCATTAATTATCTGTCAGTATTTGTAAACCCAAAATGGTTTTGGTTTTTGGTTTTGGGTTTTTTTTTTTTTGGTTTTTTTTTAGTTTTTTTTTAAATGGATGGAATGAAAACTGTTAAAAAATAAAAACTCTTAGATCATAAGGTCAGAAATGTCTCTCAATGAGTATTTTACCACTGCTTCACACAGACAAAAATGTCTCATACAGACATGAGCTAATTAGATAATTACAAACAGCACAATCTAAAAACAACAAACACATAAAGTTCAGCAACATGAAGGTTATATAAAATGTATTACAGACATTCATTTAGACTAGAGGTGGAAATTGTAGATGTTCTTCCTAAAGATTAAATTGTTGTAAACTTTATTACTGGAAAGTAGAGGAACCAACTAAAGGCTCAGTTGAACATTTCCTTGTGCATTGAATAAATTTTGATAGGACATTAAAAAAAATGGGGGATGTGCATACTGCAAATTCATGATTCTTTTTTGTAAGCTATAAGTCTCTCTCAACACTAAAAACTGTTTGTGAAGTTAGGAGCCCTGAGGATCAGGTACCAATTTTGTATCAAATCTGTTCCACCAAATCTGCCCAAGTTGAACAGGTTACTCCTACACTCCCAGCATTGCAGCCTTCCAGGAGCTGTTGTAAAACAGAAATTTCAGTCTTGGAGATGCTCTAAATTATTCTAGAGAAACTGCTCAGTGGCTTATGGATAAAGATTCTGTAACAGTTGATTTGGTTCCCAATTCTATGTCAACATCCACTCAGATGCATTCACTTAGCCCACCAATTAATACTCTTTTCCAGTTAACGTACTGTATAGGATACTGCATAGGATAGTCATACCACTTTGCAGGATTTTACGCTAACTGAAACACTGTTGAAATACATATAAGTGATCTTCACCTTTCTTTCAATAAACTATATGGCTTACCCATCATTGTAGTACAGAAACAATTTATTGATCTGTAGAACAACTTCTCGCCTCAATTAGTCTACAGGCAACCTATAATGCTGTGTTTACTCAAAAAAGCAATTTCTCTGATTCTCTCTCAAAAAAAGCATGACAGTATTTAATACAACTCAATATGAATGTTATTCACTTTATTCATTCACCTATTTTGTTGATAATTTTTACTTACTTTTATAGGTTATAATGTCCTCTAGAACAGTAGGAATTACCTTACTTAACAAAGGAAGAGAGGAGAGGCATAATACTGAACTAATAGAGAAAAAAGTAAATATTTGGCCTCCTTGTTATTTGTTTATCCAACGTATAGTTTTAGTAACATGAGGATAAATACTGCTTGCTGATGAACCAACAGATGCATTAATTCATACACCACAGCTTGTCCACTGATGCCTTTGTCTATCTACTAGCAAACTGACAAACACAGCAACTGATTGCCTTAACATAAAATACCACCATATCCTAAATGGATATCAAAGTGCTATGTGAAGAAAGTTTGTCTGAACCTACAACTAGCTAAATACTCAATCATGTGCTAAACTGGTAAGATATGGAGAATAAATAGAAAGTGAGCCAGGCTCAGAGTCTAATGACTATGAGCACAAAATTCAACTGGTAACCAATTAATAGTAGTTGTTCAGGAATCAAAAGTGTGGCCAAAACTATTTAACGTTTTAATTAATGACCAGAATGATAGATTGTATTGCATTAAGTGAGCAGCAGGGCTGCTCTTCAAAGCAACCTGGACAGGCTGGAGAAATGGTCTGATGGACACCTCACAGTGTTCAGTGACGGCACTAAGGGAGGAATAATGCCATTCACCAGTACATGCTCAGGGCCAACCACCTGTAAAGCAGCTCTGCAGAAAAGGACCTGAAAAGGACCTTTCAAAAGTTGGCAAGTCCCTTATCAACATGATCTAACTGGACCTGCTTTAAGCAGGGCTTTGGGTCAGAGATCTCACATGAATGTATGTTTCTGGTATTCACAAAGTTATGTCTCACATTTCACTGCCAGCCATCTTTGATAAAACTGAAGTGCAGCTCCAGCTGTGGACAGCTGTCCTGGGTTCAGCTGTAGCAGTCATTTTTCCCTTTCTTGGTAGCTGGTGCTGTGCTGTGTTTTTGACTTTAGCCCAAGAACAATGCTGATAACATACCAACATTTTGAGTTGTTGCTAAGTGTTGCTTACTCTGATCAAGGAGTTTTCAGTCTCATGCTCTGCCAGGGAGGAGAGGCACAGGAAGGTGGGAGGAAGCAGAGACAGGACACCTGACCCAAACCAGCCAAAGGGGTATTCCGTACCACAGCATGTCATGCCCAGTATATAAACTGGGGGGAGTTACCCGGAAGGCCCAGATCGCTGCTCGGGTTGGGCTGGGTATCGGTCAGCGGGTCGTGAGCAATTGTATTCTCTCCCCTTTTTATTTCCCTTATCATTATTTTTATTGGTGGTAGCAGTAGTGGTTTTGTATTATACCTTAGTTACTGGACTGTTCTTATCTCAGCCCATGGGAGTTAGTTAAAATCTTTTGATTCTCCTCCACATCCCTCCAGGAGCAGGGGGAGGAAGAATAGCGGGGAGTGAGCAAGCGGCTGTGTGGTTCTGAGATACTGGCTGGGCTTAAACCATGACAACAGTGCTCAGACTTGCTTGGCAGCTTTCTACTACAGTTATTCTTCATTCATGAAGCTGCTTGTTTTCACTACATGTAATATGTTATTCTGGATTTCTCTTTTGAGACTGTAATTTTTTGGAAGTCCATTTCTTGAAGTATGTCTTAGACATTTGTTACATCTTTCTTTACTATGCTTATTTTTAATCTAATAAAAACAATTTTAATACATCAACATCATGAATACAGTAACTTTTATGATTTCAGCAGCTCAATTTTATATTTCTTTATTTCTCAATATTCTTTTTGACAATAACATCCCTTTCATACAGCTAAACTAAGGAAGAAATTTTTAAAGATGTGTTTGGCGTATTCTTCTTCCCTACCAAAACCCCAACATTTTTGCACTTTCTAAGAATATTTGAAGTGTAAGTCAAGTTGTTTCTTATTCACAAATATGACAGAAAAGTACCTGAGAACATTCTGACATTCTCAGAGATCAAAAGTATTCTGACTTCCTGTAAAAAGTGTGAAGTTTATGTCATTCATGGTTAAAAGCAGAAACAGAAAAAAAACTGGGTTTCCTGTGTTTTCAGATTCAGTACCCAAATACACATTTTTTATGCAAATTTAATGGGAAAACCAATATATACACTTCATAATCATCACTAATGAGCAACTTAATGGTTGGGTGGGATCTGTAGCAGTCTCTAGAGCTGTGTTGAGCATGTTCTATGCCATTTAAAGGGGACCACAGCAGAGAGCTTGGGGGCTTGGGTCAGCAGAGAGCAATAGCAGCACCTGTGAAATGGATATGCTCCATTTGGACTGTGTTTGGTTTTGTTGGTTGTTCGCTTTCCCCTGGCATTAGCACAGCTAGGACTGTGCTCCCACTGGGGTTTAGCTTTACGAAGGCCATGAAAATGAAGGCAGTTCTGAAGAGCCAACCTTAAAATGGTGTGGTCCTGCTCCCAATTACCACTCAGTAAAAAAACAAAACAAACCTCCTCATTCCCCAAACCATTACTGCTTCATTCAGAACCCTTATAAAAAAAAAAAAAAAAAAATATTTTTTTCTACCTAGAGTATGTCAGGATGATTTTGATATGTCTGATACATGTAATGAATAATCTACCTTGTATATAAAAATCCTCATAAACAATACCCAATTCAGTGAAATAAACCCCACTTCTAGACCCCATCCTACTGTTAGGAGTAAAATTCATGCACATAGCTGGCATTAAAGCTTAGTATACAGAACATATATTTTCTACAAATATTTAGTTGGACTTCAACATAAGTACATTTTTGCTCCTCCCAGCCTCCACTTATATTTGAATTCTGTAAAAAATTCTGTGATCAAGTTTTATTGTAGTGAATTGTTGTTTAAGGAGAGTATTTAAATCAGGTATTTAAATATTCTTGAAAATTATTACATTTACTTCCTTTAATTTTTATAGTTAAAATGTGATTATGGGAATCACGCCTATTCTGCTCAGGAAACACAGTATCATGAGACTTGTTATGTGATCAAATGCCATCAAACAACTTACATCAGATTTCAGTGATAAATGAAACAATCTGGTCACTCTAACTTCAAATACTGTGCAAATATTAGGACATATTAATCTTCTCAGAAATAAATAGAAGACGATTAAACAAATCATTTTACACAATATTTTCCAGTCTTTGCAAGCAGGCACTCAAAGATACATACACTTCCTATCTCTTAACTCTCCTTGGTACTTAACATCATCATCTCTTAAGTAATGTATTCCTCATCTCACATGTCCCTCTCTTTAGGCATACCATAGATGAATGACTGATTCTAGTATGTTAGAAATATACAGCATAAGAGAAATCTTCAGATCACTGAGGCTTGTCCCTTTTACCATTATATTTCCTGAGGACATTACTGATGCTAGCTGCTTTTTAAACAACCTGTTGTCCTTGCGCAGCAGCCGTGCTAGGCAGGTGATTCTAAATACTTCTGGAGAACCAAAAAAGCACCATACTTCTCTTATGCCTAAGACTTAACAGCTCTTGTCTCTTGGTCTGACACATTTAAGTCACACACCTTCACCAGGTAATACAAGCATACAATGGCATATTTTTGCCTTTACATGCGCTCCTGGCTGTCACAGTCAGAGGGAAACTCATGTTCTGAAAATTGACAGAAATGGTAACCTTAAACACAGCCCCAACAATATTCTTAACTAAAGAAAATCTTCCTACCTTTCCTTACACAAATAACTAAGATCTGATTTATGTGGATACCATTTTAATTTTAAAAGTCTATACTGAAATACTGGTTACATCTCAACACTAACAGCTAGAATTTCTATGTTATGAGTATTTATCTCTATGTCTTTTTTTTATATGAAGGTTCCCCTGTTATTTAAGATTTCCTAAAAATATGCTAAAATGTTCTGGATTAATCGTTATGTCTCAAGTTAGCTGACACTAGCATTCTGGCCAAGAATTCAGTTTTGCAGAAAACTCTCAGTATTAACTAGAGTGTTTTACAGAGCAAAAGGAATTCTCTTTGAACAGCCCTTAAATTTTCTCATCAGAGTCTACTCTTTAAATCTCGTTATGCTGACTCAATTTCACAACAGTACTAAAACCCAGCTACATTTAATGTTTAAGTAATACCTGTTTTGGATATAAAATATATTAACATAGGCTGCTGTATTTCCTCATCACCCAGAAATATCTGATTTCCTGGCATTTCCCCTGGATGTGCATATATGTTACTCATTTTAGTAGACTGAATATACACACCAGGCTCATCCTGTCTAATAATTTCCGGAAGGAGTTCCTTTCTGAAGCTGACTTTGCCTAACAGCTAGGAAGGAAGAATGGTCCTACTTACATCTTACAGCTGGAAAAAATAACCAAAGAATATTATAATCTATATTTATTTAGACATCCTGGAACACATATGACAAAAACTGTTGGTAATACATAAACTGCAATTTATTTAAATATAATATTTAAATATAAATAAGTTATGTAAACTGCATATCCTAAATTGTGGAGCACATGCAGAAACAATCAGTAGTACAAAAAACTTACTAGTGGAACACAGGTATGAGAAACATTAGAATAAAACAAAATTTCCAGGATGGTAACTTCAATTTTGAAGAAACGGAATAAAGGTGTATGCAGGAATATATCTTCTGAAGAAAATATTAGTGTTCTGTACAAATCTGGCTTTAATCCAACTTTTCCACATGCCCCTCTTCCCTGATTTAAGGTCTTACTAAAAGACCTAAGCATCTCTTTAACAGTATCAGATTCTTGAGACTATTCGATTGCAATACATTTTCCCTTTACATTATATTATTGCTTGTAGTCACAAAGGTAATAATTGTTCTAGTGTGAAATACAAAAAAGCCATTCTTCTCATTATATTAAAAAAAACTTAATAAATTAGCAGCATTTAAATGTAAACAATTTCCAGAAATAAATGCTCTGTAATATTCCCTGCCACTGGATCATTGCTGGACTCATCATCAACATATCACAATAAACAGGAAACTAGGTTACTAAATATGAACAAAATCTCATTTACAAAGGAGCAGTTGACCAGATGTTAGCAATCTTAAGCCAAACCAGTTATCATGTCTTTTTCCTGTTTTGTTTTAAATTAGTTTCCTGAGGATACATGATTTCTGTAATCATTTTAATTCAATAGTTTCCAGTTACTTTTAAACCCTGACTGATTTCAGGCAAATCTAATACAAGGGCAAAGGCCTCAAAGACATGATTCTACAAGCCTCTTAACAATTACTGGTTGAATAGAAAAGAAGGACCTGCTAAAAGAAAATCAGTGAAATTTCCACTTTCACCTCATTTGGCAGCAGCCAAGTGATCTATCAGTAGGCAGACAGCTGTGGACTAGTCACCACAGGAGGATGGGACAGTCTTACAGTGCATGGCAGTAGCGAGTGAGAAGATGCTCACAGTCATGTATGGGAATCATAGGAACTGGATGTACTATGTGAGACTGGGAATACAGAAAGGACCTTATTGGAGTATAAATTCTGAAAGAAAATGAACAGCACTGAATTAGCTAATGAGTTATATGAACAAGGCTGGATAGTAGATACCTCACTGGCACAGAACAGAGCTAATGACTACTTCTGGGTTGTGAGCTTATATTTTCAGAACTAACTGGAATATCCTCATACAACATTCATATTTAAACATGGCTGTGTACTTTTCATACAATGACATTGTAAAAAGTGAGGCCAAACTAATTACGAATATACATAATTTCACACTTTGTCTATATACTGCCATGAAACAACCAAGCCTCAACAATAAAGCTTTAAAAAAAATGTTTTAAACTATGACTTGTATTTAAATTCTGCTTTATTCTGAAGAACTGAGATGTATCAAGTACCAAAATCTACAAATGGAGTACCAGGGCAATCATCTCCTTGTAAAATTAGACCCTACACACAATAACTAAAGATCTTCTACACACTGTCCGGAGTATAATCGTTAGCACTCGATGTATAAAACATGTCAGTGGAAGCTTCTGCCTAGTGTGATGCTCTTGATGCAATCAGAATCTATTCATCAACAAAGCAAAACATGCAGAATCTATTCATTTTAAACAAGACCAAAGAGAATTAATGGAAGAAAACTATACAGAACATTCTTATGTAACTCAAGGCTGATAAAAGTGTCATCAGTAGATAGAACATTTTCTATCAGATTACTGAAATACATTTATGACTATGAAATTAGGGCCCTCAGTCATCAACTAAGTAGATCCATCAGTGATAAAACTAACATGAACTGAGAGATACTGATTATTGAAAAGCAAAAACCTTCCCAGGCAGAGCATTGTCTGCCAGCTTACATTAAATAGATAGTTCATTTATAACTGGACTCTCCAAAGAAAGGAAATATGCACTGATGAAGAAAAAAGAAATCAGTATTGTACAAGATGCACTTAAGTAATTGATAGGCAAAATGCATTTGAGGTTTCAGGTTATTCTCCTGCTGAATTCACAACCCCTTGCGACTTCTGAGACATACTACTATGTTTGGCAAGCAGAATTTTTCAGCTGTTTCCTATTCCAGAGATTATTATTATAATGTATTTCAGAACTGCTACCATAAGACTGATAAAATTATGCAGTAATGCTTCGTATCCTTCCTCCTAGAGTTTTTGATATTTTGGAAAAGTGTAGTTCTTCTGTTGGTAATTTCTTTGAAAGTCACCTGTATTTAGAATGAGTACAGGAAAAATACCCAAAGTAAATTCATTTAAGCAGATATATTTAAAACCTCTAAGTTTTAAATAGATTTTTGAAGAGTTTTTTAAGGGGGACAAATCCTGTATACCATACTCCATATGTGTCTCTAATGAACACTAATCGATCAAAGCCAGAACACTATGATCTTTTAAATATATAGAATAAAGCATATTTCTAAATAAAACAAATAATAAAAGCATCAATCAGATGTGCTTCCCAGCATGTTCTCAAGTCAAGTACCCATACAGTTAGAGTCAGATTCAAAACTCGCAAGTATGGTAACGGAGAAAACGTAACTAACCAAAAGAAAGTCTGCAGTTTGGCTAAGGCTCAGCCTGTCCCCAGGGTTATACACTTGATATATGCAGTTTTGGTTAGCACTTCCCTTGAATTCAATTCTGAATGTGATAAGCCTCAGTAAGTCTCATTTAGCATTCCGTCTAATCAGGAAATTGAAGAGAAATTTAACTGAAAATCATGGCATACAAAGAAAAGAGAAGAAAAATAAATAATGAAGTTATTTCTATTACTGCAATACTCATATATTATTAGATTACTTCATGATGCTAACGTGGCCTATTTTAGATCATCTATACTTTTGTTCCGTATTACTAACATATAGCTACCATTCCTTTGCAAAGGGTTTAATTACACTCATTGAAAAGGAGTAAAAAAGCAATGTTACAGTCATAACTGCGGCAATCCTGCGTAAGGAAAGATAAAGCAAATGTTTGTACTCTACAGGTCTTTTTCTAGGATTAATAGTTTCTGTTAAAATGATACGTGTTAAAATACATCTTTTTAATTTTGCTTTGTTAAATGAGTACTAATTAAATGTGAAATGATGTTTTGTAGTTTTCAATGTTAATTTTTGCAGTTATTAGAATCCCTTCAAATGTATAGAATGTAACTTTAACATTTTACATTTCTTCCATTTCTGAAAAAATATTAATACAAATAAAGAGTTGTGCCAATGTACATTTCTGCCTGTCAGTTTAATATCCAAAACTTTAAATTCAAAACAAAAGAGGCCAGTTCTTGAAAACTGATATTTAGGGATCCATTTGTCTCTGAGTTGGCAAGAAACATAGGATATTTTTTCTACTTTAACTATTTTAGATGCTGTATTTGTTCAAAGATATGCCTTACCTTTTGCCTTTCCAATACTTAGGAAGAATTATATAGTGATGGATGCAATGACAATTCTGTGGAACATAAAACCAAATACGCTTTATTTAAGGCTGTGTTTCAAAGGCTTTATTTTTATGTCTTTGTGAGGAACAGAAAAAATATTCATTTTTATAAAACTTTTAATGAGCCTTCTTACTGCTTGTCCAGATTTTACATAATGTTTATCACCGGGGAGACTTTTTTTTTTCCTGGAGCTTTGTGATCTCTGTTATTGTTTATAAATCTTCTCATTCAAACAGTGCAATGCATTTCTCGGGGGATGTACCTATAGCTACCAGTTCGTTATGTTCTACAAGGGCTCATGCAATGTCTGAGTCCAGATTACAATATTCTTATTGGCCTTTAGCCAATCTACAAAGGAAAATAAAATTACATTCCAGAAGACTTCTAAATAAATTGTCAGCTGAATTCAGAATTGCTACAAGACTCCAGCTGCTGTGTCAAATCAATGTGCACCCAGTGAGCTGGACAGAAATGAACTTCCTAGTAGTGGTCGTATTAGGATATTCTAAAATTATCCCAGCATATACTTTTCATATATGCAAGTGAGAACATTTCAGTTTGACATCAACATCAACAATTAATTTAACTAGGATACAAGCAGACCTGTCCCGCAGCTCAACAACAGTGAGAAACAGCTTAGGTTCTGACCATCTGTAAAGTATAGAGAAAGAAACAAAATAAAACCAAAACAGATAGATGTGTATGGAAGCAGCCAAAGGCATGCTGTGCTGGATTAAATCTTTTAACGTGCTACCTTTTGTTGTTGTCTATCATGGGAACAATGCCATTTAATTGTGGGATCAAAATCACACACTTATTGAAAAATACATTCAAAAAGGACTGCAGAATAACCCATATATGACAAGAGTATTCCTTCATTACCTATCTCTTACTCAGTGTTTAACTGAAAGAAATCTTCACTGGTTTCAATATTCTAGCTATGCCGTCTCTGTGTTTCATCTGAAAACACTGAAAAACTGAAAAAATATTGGTGAACACAAACACTTCCCAAGTTGCCTTCTCCCCATGAATTTGAATACCAACTGGATTTCACAAACATCTTCTTATTTCACTGAAAATCAACACGATTTTCAAATCAGTTATATGCTGAAACTGTACATACTCTGAGGAAACCTGGGTGGATTGTCGTTGACATCAGTGAGTGTGATATTTACAGTTGTTGACCCTGACAGCCCTCCGACCTGCCCAGCCATATCTTTGGCTTGAATGACAACGGAATAATGCTCTCTGGCTTCCCTGTCCATGTTGTGCAAGGCAGTCCTGATGACTCCTGTGATGGAAAGAAAACAAACAAACAAAAGAAAGATCAGGGTTAGTTTGTTTGAACAAGAGGAAAGGCTGTGCATAACCTTTCTTTTCAGGAAAAGTGGATCATGGCAGATTTTCTGGAAGCACAAAGCTTTTCTAAAATTGAAGTAAGCCAGTTTAGTTGTCTGTGTCTTACATATATGTATGTAAATATGTATGTATATAAAAAAAAGCAATGTCAGATGCTGCTGAACAATCAACTTGTTTGAGGATATGACAAAATTAAAATCATATATGTTACACCAACTAAAATAATATAATTAATCCAAATACAACATTCCTAACAAGAAGGTATATTTCCAAAATTCCAGTGTTTTCTCATAGATTATAACTGATTAAAGAGCTACTTAACATTAACGAATGGGAACTCTTAGCCCACTGAAGAAGACACAAATTCCTTTTTAAGAGAAGTTAATTTCTAAATTAAAATATGACATACCTCTTGAAACTGCCCAAAAGCTAAACTTTCTTATTTGTCAAATCTCAAAAACCTATACTTTCTTATTTGATACATGTCAATCAATCACCTACATTTACGTTCATAAGTGCGACGTACCTAATACTTGTCTGTAAAGTGGAAGATAAGCTACTATTGTTTTTATTACAATACAAAGAGAAAACCAAAACTAAGTGATCCTAAAATTCTATTAATTTTTATCCATCACCATCAGAATTGTTTTTAACATTTAGTCAATTACACATGCAGAAGCAAAGATTACAACAAAGGAGGAACAGTCAAGTCTGTGAGCTCAGTTTCAGTTATGGGTGATTTTTCATTTATGATGATGCCTGCAAATTAGGCCCCGCTACTTTCTCTGATCACAAACTGACAGAAACCTCATGGAGTTCAATAAAGGGAAATGTCAAGTCCTGTGCCAGGGAACCAGTAAATGCTGTGGACAGAGTAGCTGAGAACCAGCTTTTCAGAAAAGGACCTAGGGGGTTCTCAAATTGGACATGAGCTGGCAAAGTGCCCTTGCATCAAACAAGGCCAACAGCATCCCAGGCTGCATTATGAAAAGTTTTGCCAGCGGGTCAAGGGAGGAGATCCTTCTCCTCTGCTCATCACTAACAAGGCCACATCTGGAATGCTGGGTCCAGTTGTGGGCTCACCAGTATGGTGAGTATCAATGTCTCACCCAACAGACATTGATAGACTGGAGTGAGTTACATAGAAGTAAATAAAGAAATATGTGACATGCCAAATTTATTAACACCGAATTAAAAAAAACCCTAAGACTTTAGCATAACTTGGTTTTGGACTCTTAAGTCAAGTGCCTGTTATAACTAGTAATAAAATATACTGCAGCATGATTGGTTGTTGCTTCTGTGTAAATTTTAAACATACAATAGCCATTAACACAAAGCAACTTAAGAGCCTTGCTCTTCTAGACAGCCTGCTGTACAATATGATTCTCAAGGTTTTCAAGGTTTTTGATTCCTACAATCTTAGATGACAAAAAAAGTGATTTCTAGAACACTATTTTTCTTTTACTTCAAAATTACTTTCTTTGCATATCTTCAGTTAAACCATTTAGCCGTTATTACATACAAAATGGAAATTTTCATGTAGCTTATACCATTGTTTCTGTCTTATTGCGAAAACAAATCACACATATTTAACTAGAACTATCCACAAAGAATAGTATTTTAAAATATCCATGAAGATTCAAACTGATTTTAACACAGTTTTGCCTTGTAAGTTCCTTTTCATCAGAAACGTGGATTCTGGACAAACTAGCTAAAAATAGTGTATCAGTCTGCTTTAGTTCATCAGTGTTTTTTTCCTTTAACTGATACGGTCAGGAACTTCCGCCCCTCCCCCGCCACATTTCACCATGATACACTGAAATTACTACAACTTATACATACTGTAACAGAAAGCTATGGTGACGTTTGGCTAAATTAAGTTTCATCAAAATATGGTCCACAAAATCTGGTACCAGTGTTCTGAAAATTCATTTTAGGGAACAGGAAGATAGAAAAGTATTCAAATTAAAAATGTCCTGCTTTGACACTTTTCAAATAAATTGTTTCTGTTTTTCACATTGAAACCAAATTTGCTGGAATATTTTTTGTTTATGTAAATGCATGAAGGGAGTACGGGACTTAAAAAAAAAGAAAAACTTTTCCATTTCAATTTGAAACAGATCAAATTTTACATTGTGGAACATCTGTCTTCTGTACAACCTTCACAAATACACTACACATTTTTAAACTAATTTAAACAAACAGAAAACCCTGAGTTAGAATTACTTTCCTCTTTCTTTTTGCTTCAACGGGTATGGTACTAAATCAATGCTCGCAGACAGTTACTAAAGATTTGTGGATGACTAATGATTTGATCTCTCCCACTTGCATCAGATTCCTCTTTTCTGATAATAAAATAAATGAAAATGGCAAAGTTTTTAATTCCAAAAACCTATATCCAAAGTTTAGAATAGGATAAGCTGGTTTTACGCTGAAGGACAGGAGATACATACATACATCCTAAAATTAGATCATCGATATGAGGTATGTAACTACCACACAGACCCTAATGCTCTATCCTTGCCACCAGCAGCTCCGCCAACTGCACTGGCAGTAGACTGTTGAAATCATACATCATTCTGAAGTTCTCTATTGAGCACAAAAGGTGTAAGGGGAACCAACTTTCTTGGTTGCCTTTTCCGATAAGATAATATGAAATGCTCCAGCAGTTTCTTTTAAAGTAGGAATTGCCCTTGAGTATCGTCAGTATACTTGGCAGGGGCTCCTACGCATCCCACAAGAAGACAGGAAGTTAATAATAAGGAAGACATCTGCCTGTCTAAAACGGTGAGGAAAGTGTAAAAGAAAACTGTCACAGGCTTTTAAAATCCAAATGCAGGCTTAATTTTGCCTCATATTTGTTAGGCAGCACTGCAACCCTGTTAAGTGACTACTTTTCAGCTCTCTTTCCAGTATTTATTCACCTTTATTAAGAAAGTAAAACCAAAAAAAAAAAAAAGATGTAGACATGGCAACACCCCACTCAGTTTCTGGTATTAGGCAAAGGATTTTTAACAGAAGTTTGACTGCTATGTCAAAAATCACATACAACACGCGTCTAAATTTATTCACCTCTACATCACAACAATTTGGAGATTTTTTTTTTTGTTTGTTTGTTTTTCTGTGGGTTTTTTTTTTTTTTTTTTTTTTTGTTTCTTGTTGTTTGGTTATTTTTTACCTCCTGACAATTTCTACACTCTTGGAAAACACATTTTATAATTTTATAATTTGAATTTACCTTCCTTGACCACAGACAACGAGAAACCTAACTACATTTCAGGTGAGATTTTATCACCAGCTTTTCTAATGACAACTTTTTTTTCTTCTCCCCTACCCAGATTTACATCACGCTGGTGATTCATCCATGATTGACTAATAGACCCAGATTATTCTCCTCCAATGACATCTCCAACTTAATGAGACAAGAGTTAGTGTGGAATTACAAAATATCTTGAGTTAGAAGGGATGAAGTCCAACTCCCTGCTCCTCAAAACTAAGCATCATCGAGATAGTCTTACAATTAGTCCTGCAACATGTCTTTTACTATATAATAATATTAAATGCCATTATGTCCTTCTTGCTTTTGCCCTCAGAGACATAAGCTATTTCCTCTGTACTGACAATTCCTCACAACTTTTTGCAACCAGGATATTTCTTCATGATGGTCCTACATTTATCCTCAAAACATCAGACAAAACTGACTGAGAAGACCATTGAGATGAAAGATGGGTATGCCTACTACTGTTGATAGCTCGTTTTCTTTCCTTTTACCCAAAGCCTCTGTATTTGAGAAAGCCCTGAAAATAAGTTTATTTTTGGCAAGTTGTAGTTTCTTCTCCATTCAGGCTCTCTGAAAACATTCCTGATATTGAGCTGTACTCAAACCCTTTTTTTTTTCCCCCAAGGTTTTCTTTAAGATACTTCTATGCACTGTGGCATCTGACAATGTATTATGTTGTCTTTTTTAGCATTCTGTGAAGAACTGTTCTATTTGCATGTAAGAAGAGCTATAATGGAAGGCTCAACTGTAACTGAGACTAAAAATCATGACTTTTTAATTCAAGTGCAGGCAATTATTAACAAAATGGCTGCCATAGCCAAGTGCCTAACTATCTGTTTACTGAAGTATTTAACTATGTACTTACCTGACAGTCTAGTACACTTGAAGCAATTTATCTTACCACTTATACAAAATAAACTTAGTTTAGATTCAGTAACCACTGCAGAATTTTAGTCAGCTTTATCTTACAGCCTATTCCTGCATGATGTGTGAATGGAACCTTCCCATTATAAACCATGGTTCGTTTTAACATCTTGAGGTCAAAGGTTTTCCATCTAGTGGAAAAGAACCCAAACCAAACCAAAACCCCAAAACATCTCCACTGTAACGACAAACTAGTCTGTCACAGGCAAGTTAATTTTTTTTGTTTGGTGAATTACCATTCTATTGTTGGATCATGAGCCTGGTCAATAGAGATTTTATGAAGGGCCAAGAGGTCATACTAGATCGCCCATATTCTAGATTCTTCTTTATCTGTCTTGTCATGATCACAACCACTAAATGGTTCAAACGCAACCTAACATATCTACTTAATAACTAATTAAATGTGTGATTTTACTAATTACTGAGGGAAGTGAACTGTTGCAGATGGTAATTTCATTAATACTACTTTTTCTCTGTGAATAAAAGCTCTATTTTTGTCACGGCTTTGCTTTAGGGTATGTAGTTAGATTGTAGTATTGTAACTTAATATTCTTATATATTGTCTATATTAAAGTATTTCGAAATCTAATATTCTTCTACCTTGAAAGGATTAGACACATCCCTTTTCAGAGAAAGTAGTATGGGTTTTGCATTTTGAGACAAAAACTTAGATAGTACAAGTCAGCAGATGCATTTATTTTTCTTAAAACTTCAAAATGAACTTCAAATTTTGAACTTCCATTAAACTTTGGCTTGGATTTGTGATTTAGCTCAAACTATAACTGTAAACAAAATGTGCAATACAGAGATCACGATCATACTCCACATTCTGAATGTTCCTATAACAAAGATGTTTTTAATCTACGCTTTTGAGTCACATCTGCTTTATATAATTAATGTTTTGCATTTTATTTCATTATTGGGACATCGCTATACACTTCATGGCTAAAAGTTAAAGCACCAAAGAAGAGACAATTAGTGGTCAATTTTCTCTATGGTCATGATTACAGTACTCAAAGATGCTATGCCCTTTCTTAAGGAAATTATCATTGATACAAATGCACGAATCTAACATTGAAAGACAACTGCTGTAATAAAATAGAAATTGCTGAAAAATAAGTAATATTTAAAAGAAAATAGTAAGGGTTATTAAATAAGTAGGTTAGAATAGTGTTCAGTTGGTATTAAAAGAAGGGGGGGATTAACCAGACTGATGATATTAAGATGGATACCTCGGGGGGGGGGGGTGTGTGTCAAAATAAAACTTGCAATTTACTATTAGTAAATGAAGCCTTCTCAAAAATTCTCAATGAGTAACAGCCTGTATTTACAAAATGAAAAAGTTTTGTGCCGAAGCCTCCTGAAGTAAGGAATCTGAAGAAAACTTTACTTAGTGGGTGGAAAATACACCAATTTATGTGGCAACTGCATGGATGACAAATATAATCATAGCACCTTCCACTGTTTTCATAATGCAAAGCATATTTGAATGAATTAGATTAAGAATTTGCTGCCATGCTGCCTCCCAGAAAGCAGACAAGAAACCTGAATATGCCATAATCAATTGCTGCAAATCAAAGGAATATCTGACACAGAAATACCAGTGCAAGTGGTGGCCCTATTTGAGCAGGAAGTTGCACTTTTTTCTTGCCAATAAAGTATATGTATATGGATGCCAGGCTTGCCAGCTCTGTTTCAGTTAGTATGGTTCACAGTTTTTTAAAACACATTTCTCTCAGCCTCATTTGGGCTGGTTTAATCTGCAGAACATTATTATCAGGGATGTTTTTCCACTGAAGAGCTGTACCTGTCCCATCATTTTCAGATTGCTGCTATTTCCAAATCACTATGCTACGGAAGAGATATCTTCTGGATTTAGTGACAGTGGACTGTTGGTTTATTCCACTGTGCTGTCATTCCTGTAAACATCAACATTTCACACTGACTTAGACATCTGCTTCAAACTTTTCAGGTAATTTAGCACTTAAACAAAACAGACTTTTTTTGGTGCAGATGTCATTATCTAATCACAACCCAAACTCTTTTAGCAATTCTATGTCCACTGTGGCTCTGCATGGCTGTAACGTAAAGGTGTCTTTTTATTTGTTCTGTTGAACTGTACAGACATGGTTCTAACAGTCTGAGGACCCCTGTGCAGGCTGGACCAGAAACTTGAGTTTACATGCACAACTCCAGTGATATCTGGCAGTCTGTATGGCTGCAACTTGAAGTACTGTCTGGAAATACTCTTTTCTGTGTTTAAAAGTAGCAAGAGTTAATCATGATGAGTAAAATAGTTATTAGATTGTAGTACAGACAGGATGGAAACATATTTAAACAGAAATAGCAGAAATGGAACAGAATGAGGTGCTGCTGCCACAGTAACAAAGTAAAATACAGAGCCATTCAATTAAGTTGCGTCCAGTAAGACATACAGCATCAATTCTTTAAATATTTTGCAGTCAAAGGAAACCAGCTTACATAACCATCTACACAAAACAGGCATGATGTGGACTGTAAGAAAACAAGGGGTCCTCAGCTTCCCTAAGTATTTTAAGATTCTCTAAAAGAAGCCAGTGGGGGGCAGCCATCACTTGGCAGCTCAAGAGGTGGGCAGCAGCCACTGGTAGTCAGAAACCTAGCTGTTTCTTTTTCTGTTTAACAAAGCAGCACTTTTTTCCCGAACACACTACATGGCTCTGCACCTAATTAGGTGCAGTGTTTATAAGCATTCAAATCTTCAAAATTTAGACTCTTTTTAAGTAACAGTTCTCACCTTGAAAAGAAATCAAAGTATAGCTTAGATTTTTAGTATAATTTATGCAACCTGATACATCCACAGTCAAAATACATTCTTTCAAAATACTAAGATATTAAGTTTAATGGTGAATTCTGTAGCTAATAGATTCACTGTTAAAAGCCAGATGGGACCACCACATCTCCTGTAGCACTAAGGCTATTAACAGAACTAGCATTGTACTGAACCTAGCAGTTTCATTTTGGCTGAAGCACATCCTCCTGAAAGCGAGTAATTTTGAACTGAAGTAATCAAGAAGTCGAAGATATCACCTAGTTCCATGACTGAATATTCTAGTCATTAATCATACAGCCAAAGGTCTGGCCTTTACGTGGTAGACTGCACTTTCAATTTCAGATCACTGACTCTTGTTGCCCTCTTTCAGACTGTTAGCTCCCAGTACTTCTCCTTGTAAAGGTACTGCTATATTCTCATGAAGCTAATCTTTCTGATAAACTAAATAGTAAAAAACTCTTCACTCTAAAGCCTTTTCTCCCACTCATAGTGTTATTTGCTCTTTTCTGCTTTAGAAAATCTTATAAAAATACAGACACAGGAAATTAATATTGATATTTCAATAATGCTACACCTTCAACCCTAATCTTTTTGCAATATATAAAGAATATGTTTAAGGGTTGTATTGAGCTTTTTTTTTTTTGGCTTATTTATGCTTTGGGAACTCATTTTCAGCTGCTTTACTCTTAGTTTACATAGTTATGGTCCTCCTGGTTACAGTCCCATCCTACTCAGTTCTAAGCGTAGGTCTTTGCTTTTATTGCACAGAGTGGCACAGGTGATCAAACAATCTGATCTATTTTGACAGAATACACTGTTCCTTATTAATAATTCTGCCATTTTTGTGTCATCCAAAAATTTTGTTAGCGATAGTCTTATGTTTACTTTCAATCTACAAAGAGAGAAGCTGACTAGAGTTGGTTTTACACTGATTCCTGTAGAGCACTGGTGGAACCTCTTCCTTTCATGATGATTCTGCATTGATGACAACTTTTTGCAAACTTCTTACAGGTATATTTACCTATTTACCTTCCTTGGTGAGGAGGGACAACCTTATTACACAAGACAAACAAAACAATTAAGTAAAAAGGGGATGCATTCAGTAACCTCTGAATACAGCAGATGGGAATTAAGTACAGGAATCTTCTCAAAGGAAATCCTATTTGACAAGAAAGAACTTAAAACTATCTGAAAACTACATATTTGAACGAGTTTGGAAGTACTGCTCTTGAAATAGTATTGACTACTAGTATCAAACATTGCTTCTTGTAATATCACTTACCTTCTGGCCTACATAAAAATGTATTTATTTAATCTATAGCTTTAATGAAAATGACAAAATAATAGACAGCTGAAGGTTAAAGCTGCTACTATTTCACTCATAACCCAAAGCTCCTTATTACTTCCTTCATAATGGAAAGAAAAATAAAGATGAAGCCACAGACTTGACTTCCTATTTCTCATCTGTTATTATTAAATTACACTTTTATGCAAATTAAACCTTTTGTATTTAATAAGTACATGATAATGTATCTAAATAATTGGAGCTAATTAACATAGTTACCTATTATGTTGAATAATACTGTGGTTTCATTTCAAAGTGTATCACCTTGATAAGAAGGACAAGAAAAGAGACAGACTATATGCATAACAAAAAAACTTTCAAATAGGGTCAAAATGGTGTCCAGCTAATTAAAAAGATTACACATTGATTGAAAAGATTACACATATGGACAAAATTTCACATGCTGACGGATATAGTTACAACTGACAGACAAGGTCAAGACATATATTTCAGATTATCTGTTAGTGAGAAAGCTTGCTTAGCCAGCAGACCAAGCATTTACGTGGTGGTTGTGTTGTTTTCTCCCTGTAATATGCATTCCAAACCCATAAGCATTCCACTTAACCACAGTGCTCCACTGACCCATGCATAACATATTAAGGACCATGTAACAGTATAGCATAATTTATAATTGTTTTTAAGTGGTTTAGAGCACAACCTTTCTCAGCATTGAAGTACCCTTATTTGTAAAGTGCAAATGAAATACAATGAGAATGGTGTCAATATGGAAATGTGAAACATTTTTCCATGTATCCTAGGTACTTGAATTACAATGTAACTATTTCTACTCCACCTGTTATGATAGTGGTCATGCAAGCTAATGTCTGTTCAAAGCAAAACAGTTAAGTTCAACAATCAGCAAAATGCCATTAGGAAAAATTCTTCGTTTGGGAAAGGAAAGTACTTTAGTGCTAGATTTAGTATATCAGAACGTCAATATATATACCTACATATGTTAGAACAACTACCTCACAAATATAATTAATTGGTCTCCTTACATGTCTTTGAAAGAAAAAACATCCTAGAAACAAAATATTATTGTAATGTTTTCTGGAAAAAAAAATAATTAATTGAAACCTTAGCACTATTAAAAGATACCAATCTATTTGCACAATGAAAAATGTTAGTTCAAACTCTGCATAGGAGAAAAGATATCTAAGAACTGCACTTCAGATAAACAGAACGCTGACTAAGGAAACACAGTAGATCACAAATAAATACTTTTTAATGCTGAAAATGTGCCTGTGGTTGCACTAAGTGTACCATGGTTTTCATAATTGACACAGACAAAAAAAAAAACCCCAAAAAACCAGATGATATTATATGGATTAAATTTAAAGAAATCCTATAATAAAACTTCTGATAGGTGTGTTCACAAATATTGTTTTCTTTCTGAGACCCAACACCCACAAAATCTTTTGATTATTAGGTGACATAATAGATGGCTATTCACTTCTGTTGAGATTCAATCACAATTTATTGACGTGAGAGTTAGATATCGATCTAGTCAGAGAAAAGATAAATCCCTACCTAGAGGTACAATAAATCTTACAGTTGGCTATAAGACACAAGTCTGTGTTTTTTCAGTGTTACAGGTGCACTGCTATCAAGAAAATGACTACTGAATTAGTGAAGCAGTGTAGCTTGTTAAAAAAAGGCACCCTCATACTACAATAAATTAAAAAGCATCACAATAAGGTCACATAGAACACAAAATATGACCACTGCACGACACACTTTTTTAAAGTTGTTTCTCTTTTTTATTTGAATGAATATATTGTTCTGCAAGGTGGTCAGCCTCTGCTGTATGTATTAGCATTGAACACCTCTTTATTTGAAACTGAAGCTTATCTGCATTTGAAATTCTGAATTTATACACCATGTATTACAAAATTCTATGCTGAGTTCTGTAAAAAAGGAAAAAAAAAGAAGTCAGAAAATCCTCTTTCTGTTTCCTCTTCCAGCCTACCATTCTCGCCTACAATCTTTGAAAAACGCAAGAGTAGCCTTTTTTTTTGTATCTCCAGCTTTCAATCATTTCTTTGACAAATTAAGGAAACTTACCAACTTACAACTTGATTTACTTGATCAATCAGCAACCAGCTTAATAAACTACAGTAATCTACATACCTCCTTCAGAAGAATGCAATATTTATACAGTTGCATAATAAATGCACAAATGTGCCTTTTCAGGTTCAGTTTAAAATACACCAATTTGATTAGAGATTAAGTGAACCTGTGTAACTGGAAACTTTAAAATGTCTTAAACCTTTATACAATTTGATTATGCACTGGCAACATAACACACTGTAATATTTCAAACTTGCACTGAACCAACATTAGCTGTTTAAATTTTCTAGAAAATTTCCACAAGGGATTTTTTACTGATTAGAATGACATGCCATAGTATTTTAGGATACTACTGAAAGACAGTATTGAAAAACAGCATAACCAAAGATGACGAATTGAAATACAAATTTTTTTTACAGGTGCAGTATTTTTGAAACTGCAACAAATCAAAAATTCTTGCAAAATTTCACCTACCTTTTTAAAACAAGGTTTTTGTACAAATTGTATTTTCAATGAGTTTACTTATCCGGATAATGAATTTGTGATCTATACAGGGCAAAAAACTAGCAGACATCGGCAGTGTCAGAGAGCTTTCTCCCTTTTCTAGAGTTTTACCTAGTGCAAATAATCACTTCCTGAGAACCTGGAATGAATTAAAAAAGTGGGCTTCAATACCCTCTGTCTGTCCTTTCTAAAGGACAGAAAATTGTCTAAAATTATTTCTAATTTCTTCATATAAAAAAACCACAGTAGGGTTACATAGACAAAAGATAATAGGGCTACCTTGATTTACAATTTGGTGCCAAGAGTCAGTGATTGTTTACCAAATGTATGTTCTAACTAATGATGTGAAGGTTCATTCATACTTACTCAAATGAAGCTGTGAAAAAATCACTAGAAAATAAACATTCAATAAAAACAAGCTAGGCTGCCTTCCTTAACATAGTTGACTATTCCTGTAACTTTGGAATATGACTGACAAATAAAAAAAATAAAAATTATTCGCTCTTCTGCTAATATTTAGGAGGAGTAAGAACTCCTCCTAGAAGTTCATAACAAAGTAGGCTGTCTGTTTAAAATCCAAACCTTCACTTTGTTTAGGCACCTATCCCAAGGCTAAATTGTTATTCTTGACCTAATTGTTCTTGAACACTACATCATGGGCTATATAAAAGTACGCTCTGTTTCTGATTATTATGAAAAAAACAGAGATTCAGAGCAGTAAAACAGTACACCTAAGGCAATTTACATGTACCTACATATACAGTAACTGATGTGTAAATAAAAATGAGCATTTCATCTCATGTACCTGGCAAAAAACTGTAAAAACCCATGTTATCAGGAAGCCAGCCACCGGGAACCCTAATGAGAGTGGACAGGAGATTTCCTTGTACAGATAATGCAGCAATTATGGCTTGCCATATTTGGAAATGTCAAGTGTTTTTCTTGTCCACTCTTCTTAAGATCTTCTTAAAGTAAATACATGATGAAGATGAGCAGGACCTCACATTGTTGAGTTTGATCTGGTATAAATCCACGTACTTCAAATCAAGATAATGAAGCTATGCTGATTTACACTGGTAAAGAATCTTACCTTTTATTTTTAGGCAAAAAGCTTCTTACCACGATTAGGGCTAAGTTGTCAATCTAGTAATATAGTTGATGAGTTTTCACTCTGCAGGTGTTAATGGCAAGGGGAGCTCCTACCAGGGAAGACTCTCTTACATAAGCAAGGTTGCTGCTACAGCTCCTGAGAATCTAGCCAAAAAATACACTTTGTTTATACCATAATGCTTCTAAAATCACAGCTGAAGAGTAAAATACATATTTGTGAATCCATGTTTTAAGGTCAGGAATAGGAAACACAGACTGCATGCTTATTTGGGCCATTTGTTTCCTCTTAGGAATAGGCAATTAAATTCAAATCTCTCCAATATACAACATAACAACTATAGGAAGAATCTTTATAAGTAGTGTAATTCTGCTAATAAAACTCTCATGGAGAAATTTAGAACTGCATCCTCTGAGACAAGCTGTAAGTAAACCAACAGTGAGAGTGTAACTGGAAGAAAAATATTTTGATTCCCTACAGTGCAGCTGTTGTAAATTAACTCAGACATTGAAAATTAAATAGGTCTAAGTCAGGAAATACCTACAAAGAACAATGTATTTCCTGGAGCTAGTACTGTTATTTGCAGAACTTAGTTGTTGTAACTCCCAGGAAAGAAAAAATCAAAATGAAGCATGTGTAGTTTAAGGTATTTCATATTTGAATAAATGATATGGCTAATCTGTGCTTTATTTGAGTAGCTCTGCTGGTTACATTAGAAAATATAACTTCCAATATACAATTGACCAGAAAGTGGCAATGGTGCATAGTAGCTGCTTTAGCAACAGTGGAGGTTGCACATTTATGTCAACAATATCTTCACAATTTTTATTACAACTTCTTGCACATTTGTAAAACTCATTTATAGTGAAGAACATTTTCTTATATATAGGACAAATAACAGCTGGACCTCAGAGGACGTAGTATTCCAATAAATTCTTTTTAGTACTTTTAAAGACTTAGGAAAAAGTTGTATCGTGATTGTTAGGAGTCTGAACAGTAAACATACTTTGACAAGCACAAAACTTGCAGTATCACTTGTGGCTTTTTATGAACTGTGCTGCAGAAGCCATTTACAGAAAGATTAGAGAACAGAATTTTATTACCCTTTTTAAAAGATGTTGTTTATCAAATGGACAATGAGACATATGTTCTCAAAATCTTAAGATAATTCAATGGTTTACACACACATAGTTTGCAAAGGACACAGCTATATTGTTCTGCTTTGAACCATTTTTCTTTATTTTCCAAGAACAAGATACTAAAAGTTTCTAAAAGCTGTCTCAGAGCATTGAATCCTGTGGTTCTGGTCTCATTCTGAAAAAAAAGGGACCGAGGAAAATATTTTCTTTACATGATAGCAAGATAATAGAGATGATAAAAGGTGTAATTTTCAAACATAAATGCCTGAGAACAGTCATTTAGAAACATGGCCTGCACTTCAGTGTACCCACTCATCCCTGAGAAATCATACCTAACACTGGGCAGTATTTCAAAATACTGACTTCACCAGTAGTTCCTTGTATCTAAAAAAAAATTTTTTCAGAAGACTGCAAGAGTCATGTTTAAAGATTCAGTCTTGCTGTGAAAACAGGGGAAAGTGATTAGCCTTGCTAAACCCTACAGTAAAATACGGCAGAAGCAGGGGTTCCATCATTTACTATGTCGTATCTTGGATAACGTTACCACTTACTATTGATAATTTATGACTGCATAAATAATATTGACCAAATAGTTAGCAGAACATTTAGGACCACAGTGCAAACAGAGCAGTGGTGGCCTATCATTTGGCAGCCAGTCCATGTTTCTTGTCAGTGCCACGTGAACCATAAACTGGGACTGCCCTGTCCTGGGGACTGAATGGATGCCTCTGACTGACCTACTGTTTCACAGAGCAGAAGATGAACTGAGTGTGTGCTGCACAAGCTTCTGGCCCAGAGCTCCTTCCAATTTTTACATGCAGTAGTTGTGATGCAAATACTTAGCAATGATTAGAAAGCAGCCCTGGCCAGCTGACTCCAAAGCAACCCACTTTGACCCATAGCTATTCCCCCTTTGACCCATAGCTATTCCTCCTTTGAATTTTCAAGCTCTAGAAAGGCACTTGTCAGAGTATGACCATTGCAGTTCATATGCAGAATGTCATTACATCTCGATTTCAGGAAAAGTGCTACACTTCAGGAGTCCAGAGATACAGAATGTCTTCCCTTGCAATATCTGTGGTGGTAGCTCTGTGCATTTTACAAGTTCTCACTATTTATTTGAACTTTACATATCTAACTCAGTAAGAACCTTATTTAAAGATATCACAATTCCACATACGTGTTCCCAGAAACATTTCTGAAAGCCATTTCTAGCAAAGGACTGAAAACATGTCTGTGTATGACAGTCCTGCATAAACACCATAAATTCTTTTAAATATGTCAAAACGGATTTTTTTTTATTTTCTTTTTAAGTTTTAAGACTATTGTTGTTATAAAGGCATATAAAAAGACTGACTTGCCAGCACCTGGGATTTATGAATTAAATCCATATTCTATAATGCCACAAAAAATGTCTTGGTAATTACAGATTTATTTACAGAGTTTACTGAGTGCAATATTCAAAGAGATATACTGAGCAAACAGTATGAAAACATATGAAGAACTTAACCTTCTCTCAAACTCCAGTAACAGTTTAAATTTTAATCCACCTGTAAACAGTATCTTGAAGTCTGAATTCCAGAGCTTCATTTTAGTCCTTCCATAAAGAGTGATCCATAGACTGAAGTCCTGTTTCTCCATGTTGTACTGTGGAGGACTCAAATCTGAAGTTGAAGAACATTTCCTAGCTACATGGGGATGCACGGCTACCAGTTTCCAAAAAACTCAAAGTTACACACAAAAACTATTCTACCAGTACTCCTCTGTAACTACCAGCCAAAACTTCAGTTTTACTTTCAGAAATGTTTCAGAGCCCTACTGAGTCTTCCAATTATGCTTTTTCCAGCCTTACTTCTCCTGACAATGGTGTTCATTGTCTAGCTACTGCTGGTGAAGAACACAATGTGAAGATCATCTGCCTCTAAAGATTGCTCTCTATGGAAGGACCCTTGTGGTCTCTGAAATTAAAAACAAACTCTTTATGCAAAAATATATGAATATTTCTCCATTGTTGAAAGGACTGCTTTTTCTTCATATTTGTTTTCTTCTGTGGTTACCTATCTTAGTTTGAAGCATGGTGATGTTTAAAATGAGCTTAATACAGTGGGCTCCTTTGAGTAACAGGAATAATGGGAATACTGTACAATGCAAGAGTTATCAGTAACTCATCCAAAAAGAAGGACTCATCCAAAAAACAGAAAGAGGGAAAGAATGCATCCAGGAAGTAAAAAGACCGTCTACTGTAAATTAAGTCTACATGCTCCATATTTGGCGATTCCTGAAAGTAATGAACTTACTGACCATGTTCAGAGCAACTACGGTTTGTATATGTTGGTGCCTGACACAGATGAATATATATTTCTGGAAGTGTCAGATGGAAATATGAGACCACATCCTCTACTCAGCGAACTCTGTGTTTACTATCTCCTAGTGTTTCTGTGTTTCGTTATTTACCTATTTTTCCCAGCAATCCATTCAGTTCACTCATCCAAAGACAGCTGAGGAGCAAACATATTCATTCCAGGCTGGGTTAATCCTGAATTTCAAGGGAACACTCATTCAGTCACCTCTTGGTTACTTTTTGCCTACTAAGTAACAGATTTTAAAAACAGAAAAGTTTGCATTTCATGTTTTTAAAAGAAACAGAATATATTTTCCAGGAAAGAAAAACCAGAATTCACTTTTCCTGTGAGCTAAGGAGTGAGTATTCCACCATGAAAATCACTGTGACAGCAGCAACGAAAATAATATAGTCTCTATCATCCCCCCTCCAAAATTTACCAGCCTGAATTATTCTTCATCCTTTATATGGATAGTATCTACAAGAATATCAGTTTCAAACACCAGGTCTTATTGCCATAAATGGATATGCCCAAGTATAAAGTAAAAGAATCACAGAGAAGTAAGTCTTCCTGCCCTAAGGAAGGATAAAATATAGTTGAAGCATTATTGACACATTGGTCTAATGCGTTTTAGAGACTCCGTTAAGAAAGCTGGCATTTCTCAATGAGGCAATCTGAGTCCTTTAACAATCCCATTATAATTTTTCCTAATGATTACCCTGAATCTTTCTAGCTACAGTACAAAGTCACTGCTTCTTGTTCTATCTTCCTTAGAACCGAAATTCAGTGAGATACAAGTGGGCCAGAATACACATCACTGACTATAAATATATTTTTTGGTTCTATCGATCTATCTACCTATGCAGAGATTCAGTCAAAGCATTTATAATCAGAACCCAAGTTTAAGACAAATATCTCTGTAGGAAATTCAGGTACAAACATGCCATCATAGGATAGTACTATCCTCTTTTATTGTTTTAATGATTTAATCAGAAAAAAGACTAATTTGATATTTTATTCACAGTGTGCCAGCTATAACTACATTTCACCCTTTTCACAGTGGTGTTAACTGAAAAGAGTTTACTGTACCACTCACTATGTTCTCACATACATCTGTTGAGCAACACTGAAATAATTTTCCAGACCATTAGGTGCATTCCCCACCTAAAAGACTGAGATGATGATAATAACTCAGAGATAATTCAAACAAGTACACACAGGTGCAAACTTGTCAAATGGCGAAACACTACAAGCATAATGGATTTGCAGTCATCCCTTATAATCCTCTACTTGAATGCAATGTTTGTGCTTGGTATGTATTTCTCCTGTGCAGCTGGCATATTATTGCTCCACAATAACAGAGTAGTTGCAGAGCCAAAAGAATGAAACCAAATTCTGCTTAAATAAACTGACTTTAACAAGGAATTCTGGAGGGAAAGGAAGGAGTCGTCACCACATTTTTCAAAGCTAAGTGATATGGTTTCTCTGGTATAAACGATATGACTATGTTTACATGTATAAATGAATAAGGAACTGAATGAGAAATGACAATCATTTGTTTCATGCAGAATTATGGCTTTGTGCCATTATCTCTATTCAGCTCTGCAGCGATTCAAAACAAGTAAAGGAAATATGATGTCTTGAAACATATACTTACGAAAAAACAAAAGCAGCAGAGCCCAACTTTGGGTATGTCCAAAATGATGAATAGTAAGAAATCCCCAAAGGCATAACTCCTCTGAAGCATTCTCAGAAAGAGCACCTACTCAGGTCTTTAAAACTGGAGGAGTTACAGATTGTCCCAAATTTCTTAAGACTTTCATAATTCATGTGCAAAACTCATAAATATTATTTTGCATCAGATATCACTGCAAGTGGAATACTGAAAAAGTTATGTAGAAGCCTTAGTTTGAGATTTTCAAAACAATCCCTCCAATGTGTAAATTAAAAAAAAAAAAAGGAATGACTGTAGCCATAACACCCTTTTTTGGTATTATGCTTTCCACTGTCTGGTGGAAAATGACCTGGAGGTGTTGGCCAACAGCCAGCTAAACATGAGCCAGCTTGTGTCCAGGTTCCCAAGAAGGCCAGCAACATCCTGTCCTGCATCAGAAACAGCGTAGTCAGCAGGGCCAGTAAAGAGATCAGCCCCCTGTACTGGGCACGGGTGAGGCTACACCTCGAATACTGTGTTCAGTTCTGGGCCCCTCACTACATGAGAGACATTGAGGTGCTGGAGCAGGTCCAGAGAAGGGCAACAAAGCTGTTGTCCTGGTTTAAGCCCAGCTGGTAACCCAGAACCATGCAGCCGCTCGCTCACTCCCCCGCTTCTTCCTCCCCCTGCTCCCGGAGGGGTGGGGAGAAGAATCAAAAGAATGTAACTCCCACCAGCTGACATAAGAACAGTCCAGTAACTAAGGTATAATACAAAACCACTACTGCTACCACCAATAACAATAACGATATGGGAAATAACAAGGGGAGAGAATACAATTGCTCACCACCTGCTGACCAACACCCAGCCCAACCTGAGCAGCGATCTGGGCCTTCCGGGTACCTCCCCCCAGTTTATATACTGGGCATGACGTGCTGTGGTATGGAATACCCTTTGGCCAGTTTGGGTCAGGTGTCCTGTCTGTGCTTCCTCCCGACTACCCCTCCTCCCTGGCAGAGCATGAGACTGAGAAAGTCCTTGGTCAGAGTAAACATTACTTAAACAACTAAAAACATCGGTGTTATCAGCATTGTTCCCAGGCTGAAAGTCAAAAACACAACACTGCACCAGCTACTAGGAAGGAGAAAAATGACTGCTACAGCTGGACAGCTGGTGAAGGGCCTGGAGAATAAGTCTTATGAGAAGTGGCTGAGGGAAGTGGGGTTTAGCCTGAAGAAAAAGAGGCTCAAGGGAGGCCTTATAACTGTCTACAACTACCTGAAAAGACGATGTTCTGGGTTGGGTGTCGGGCTCTTCTCCCAAGTAACAAGTGATAAAACAGGAAGAAATGGCTTCAAGTTTCACCAGGGGAGTTGTAGACTGGTTATTAGGAAAAATTTCTTCACTGAAAGGGTTGTCAAGCATTGGAACAGGCTGCCCAGAGAAGTGATAGAGTCACCAACCCTGGAGATATCTGAAAGATGTTTAGACATGGCGCTTAGGGCCATGGTTTAGTGGTGGGCTTGGCAATATTAGGTTTATGGTTGGACTCAATGATTTGAAATATATTCTCCTACCTAAATGATTTTATGTATAAGTTCCGTTTTATTAAACTTCATGCTATTTAGAAGAAGCACAGCTAAACAATGTTACAGAAGAAGATAGTTGGGTGTCAGTTCAATGTTGCAGTTCCTAAGTTTGTTTTGCATCCATCAGATCATTTTACTAATCTTTCTAAGCCTTGCATACAGATCATACAATCTTGAATCACAGCAGAACCTCATTACAATTTCAACATAGTCCCCCACATCTGGTGGATCAGTTCTGTCCAGTTTGCAAGTATTCCATACTTTTCTAAAGAAAGATGATTGTAGGAAAGAAGCAAAGGAACTGCAATTTGTTTCAACATACAGGGCAAAATATCCCTCTTTTCCACAATGGTTTGTGCTCTGAAGTGGCAAGCTGCTACTTCCTATCTTTAAAGCAAAAACAATTCAATTACAAATATTTTTAATTACAATTTTACACTGACTGGATTGAAAAAATACAAGCAGGGATGTTGTACACTGGCTTATACAGGTATGAGGACTTGTCTATCTCTAACAACTGATCCATAAAATGTTTTAAAAAGTAATGGCCTGTTTCTAGGGAATACTGTAAAGTTGGTTTTTTTTGGTTTTTTTTTTTTTTTTTTTGTTTTGTTTTTTTTGTTTTGTTTTGTTTTGTTTTTTGTTGTTTGTTTTTTGTTTTTTTTTTTAAAGAAATTCTGAAATGCTCAGTCTTACGCTTTATATAATATGTGCTGAAATAAAATTTCTGGTAATAAACTAAAGGGCAGCCTTAACCAGTGAAATTTTATGTTCCTCCTTGAAGCAGATGTGTATGAATTGTGTGTCACATTACTCTAACGTATTTACAACCTGATGGGAAACAACCCATATGACTTAAATATATGACTTCTAAGACATAGGTTTCTGTTGATATTGTTCAGTTACAAATCCCACTTTTTGGCTAAAATATATATTCTTCGGTACCACATAGTTCTGGATTCTACCCTTTCAAATGAGAAGCTGTTGCTAGTTTCAGACACAATCTCCAATTTGTTTTGTTGAACAGCTGTCCATGTAAAACATGCAATATTTCTCAGTAGCTCTTCATAACTATGAACACAGCTCTCCCTTAGGAAACAAGAAAGTAATCCCTGTTCCTTAAACCATAATTGCAAAATACAAATGGAGCTGTCTTCTGTCCAATTTCATTATTTTCTGCTCAGTAGACAAACTACATAAAGTTTGCTCCCAGACGTGAAGGACATACAATCTCCCTTTCTCTTAAAACCTAAAAGTTGTTCTCAACTATGGAAGTATGCTTGCACAATGTTATTAGCTGGATACATTGAAAGTTGTGCAAACAGACCTACTGCTAAAACATAGCATCATTTAAGTTAGCTATTCCTTACCAAGTACGTCAGCTACTGATACTATTTCTTTATGGACACTGAAGAGACATGGGAAAAAGTGTTTGACTATTATTTCTGACACATCTCAAATATTTTTTATAAATGTGTTTCTTTGTTTGTAGAAATTTGAAATAGGAAAGTATTTTCCCATTCGTAGTCAGAGTGAAAGTAAAACCACCTCAGGAATCTCTATGAGAAGAGAGTCTAAAGATCCCTAATAGTGAAGATGTTTATTTTAGTAATGCTAAGTTCTTTCATTTTGAGTTGAATTCCTACTTATAAGAATGAAATGTATTTCAAAGACCTTTTTGAAAAAATAAAACTGACTTATCTGCATGAAGTATTTTAATTCCAGATATTCAGGCTTTTCCAACAGAATTGTTGTCAGCTGTTATGGAACACTATATATATTCAAAAGCATGAGAGTGATTTTTTTCAGTCACAAAAATCTTATTTTTGTATCTTGATGACTTTGTGAGAAAAACATGCATGCATGTAACTAAAATGCTTGAGTATTGCAATTTCCTGTCAGAGGTGAATGTTGTCAGTTTTACAGTGGTTTTTATAGCTAGTACAGAATATAGCATGCTGGCTTGAAAAACTGTTCAATCATCATGCCTGTCTTTCAGGCTTGCTGCCTAGCTGGTAGATTAACTTTATACTGTTAAAGCTATTTTTTGTTAAAAGCCTTTGATAGCAAAGCCCTTAGCTATTTGTCAGACTTCCCTCTTCAGTCTCATCCTGAGAAGTGACTATGCCGATATAAACTTGCTCTTTACAGATCATAGCTAAATCTCCTACTTTAAACAACAGGTGGGTTTAACTGTACTGCCACATTTCCTAAGATTTATCACTCCTATCAAATCCATTTCAACTCACCCTTCCCCATCTTACAATTATAATAATTTTCCTTACCGACCACAGCATTTCTTAAAAAGCCTTCTCTGACACTGAAGTATCCTGACTGCCACTTTTGCTTAGCTTTTTTTGGTAGAACAGTAGAATCATAGAATTGTCTGGGTTGGAAAGAACCTTTAAAGGTCATCTAGTCCAACCCTCTCTGCAGTGAGCAGGGACATCTTCAACTAGATCAGGTTGCTCAAAACCTTGTCCAACCTGGCCTTGAAAGTTTCTAGGGATGGGGCATCTACCACCTCTCTGGGAAACCTATGCCGTGTTTCACCACCCTCACCATAAAAAGAAAAATTGCTTATATCTAGTCTGAACCTCCGCTCTTTCAGTTTGAAGCCCCTTGTCCTGTTGCAAAAGGCTCTGCTAAAAAGTTGGGTTTCATCTTTCTTGTAAGTCCCATTTAAGTATCGAAAGGCTGCAACAAGGTCTCCATGAAGCCTTTTCTTCTCCAGGCTCAACAACCCCAACTCTCTCAACCTTTCCTCATAGGAGAGGTGTTCCATCTCTCTGATCACTTTTGTGGCCCTCCTCTGGACTTGCTCCAACAGGTCCATATCCTTCTTCTGTTTTGGGCCCCATAACTGTACGCAGTACTCCAAGTAGAGCAGAACAGAGGAGAGAATCACCTCCTTCAACCTGCTGGTAATGCTTTTGATGCAGCCCAGGATACTGTTGGCTTTCTGGGCTGCGAGTGCACACTGCCAGTTCATGTCCAGGTTTTTCTCATCCACCAGTACCCTCAAGTAGGGATGAGCTGTCAAAGTATTTTTCTTACTAGAGAAGAGTTAAAATAGAAATTGCTTTGGAATATGCAGTATTGGAGAAATATCAGTATGTAACCAGAACTTAGCTTTGCAGATACATCTTATTACCATCTTTGATAACAAATACACTCTAAAGCCAGAGGTCCAAGACATAGTTAAAGCTAAAGTTTGTGCCATACCTTTCGCAGTGACTCTATCAGGAATAAATTCAGTATAATTGCACAGACTTACAGCTATAGGAGTCTGGAAAGAATAAAACAAAATAAAAATTCATGGACTGCATAAGCTTACTGCAGAAATGGCCATGAAGTGCATTAAGAAAGAGTATTCTCTGATAAATGCAGTCTGTGGAAATTAAACCATGTGCAGGTTTGAAGTGGGAGGGAACAGTCTTGCAAAACCATCTTATCTTGATTATTCCATTGTATAATGATTAGTTGCAGCAACATTTGGCTTTATTTCAACGTTTTTTGCTAATACATGTGTTGTTGGTAGGAACTGTCAGGACTTTTTTTTTTTTTTAATAGTGATTTTCCAATGTTATTTATTAGAACCTGGAGAAACACTAACAAGGAAATTGATGTGTTTCCCCTTTCCCTTATGAGAGCTGTATCTACAGAACACATTGGTTTTTTTTTTCTTTTCAATATAGGAGCAAGGATGAAGGGACTATGCGTACTGGCTAAATGTCATAACACACTGCAAGAGAAGACGTCCTTTAAAACCAGTTAGAAATAAGCCACCCCTGCTTCCCCAAGAATTGGGTCACAGCACTGCCCTCAGTACAGTGTAGTTAAGCGTGTATGTTTGTGAGCGAAAAGTAGGTGAAAGGGGCTGATGTAGTGAATGTATTCATCCTCCACTAAACTACAGGTTGCTGGAATTGAGCTCCTGGGCAAGAAAAAAATGGTATTAGATTACAAATATAACATCTTACATAGATGCTGGATCTTATATGAGTTGTACATGTATCATTTGGATAATATGCAATAACAGCTACTGGTTGATAAACAATGCTTATACTAACACTGCTCAAAGCAAACTGTTCTTTATTTTATAATACCTAAGTGCTAGTTTCCAACTAACCCTTTAAAGTGAAGAACATTTTTATTTACTCTTTTTTCCCTCTCTCACCTACACTCTGCTTTTCCTCCTATGGTGCTAATGCAATTATTCTAAAATCCAGTAAGTTAACCAAAGGCAGACACTGGCTGATACATTCATCACACTAATTACGTGTTGCATGGTATGTTTCTCCCATCAAGTGCCTCCTACATGTTTGATATAAACCTTTCAAATCAAAAAGAGGAAAAATGAAAACAAGTCTCAAAGCCACGCTGTGTGATTGAGAGAATCACTTATCCTAGTGTCACTGAACTACAAAACCAATTAATGTCTTCTATCATCTTCAGAAAGTGCTATCTAATAGGCAGCCTCAAACAAATTACACTAGATCTTCCAAAAAGCAATTTCTTCTTCCATTTAGGATTAAAATGTAGGTAAATTGACCCTTTCTCCACATGTTCGGAGTGTAAGGGAACAGGTCACTCTTCTTCTGCAAGCCTTTCAAAAAGATTCTGAATGGTTTGCTAGGACAAACCAAGGTGTAATTGAAATTCTGGTTGAGGAACTCACAAAGGGATATTTAACTGAGGTGTAATTTCTATGTAAAGTAACTTTCCCTAGATGCATTAGTGCTTCATATAATTTAAACAGTGCTTCATATAATTTAAACAGAACTGACCTCGCCTCTAAATAGATTTAAAGAAAGAGTCCACCCACACAGTATCTTTTCAAGTAAACAAATCTGCACAGCTATCTCATTACCATACTCAGTATCTCTGTTTCAGTTTCCCAAATGTGAGTAATCATAGCATCGAGTAGATGCCCGATTCCTTTTTTTCACAGCATTTTGACAAAATTCACCTGATAGCGTATCCAGGTTTCACAGTCCAGACCACATTCTAACAATAAACTCCCTTTCCTCCATCAATTTGGAAAAATAGTATTTTTCAGAGTATTTGGAAGAGGACTGGTATTATGCCTGGGAAAAAGAGAAAAACAAAACCCAAAACAAAAAACCTGCCTAAAAGCCAGGAAAGTTCTTTTCCTGTTATATTAGAGGTCTCTCATTACAGGCTTGCGTTAGATGCTCAGACACAACTTCCTTCTGACCATAAGGGTGCACATATTTACCTTTTAATTTTGACAGATTTTGTTCCTTACTTGCTTCTGAATGGAAATCAAGAAGTTAGTTCCCTTTTAGCTATAACTTTTCACAGTGTAGGTACTGACAGCCTTAAAGAACACCCTGCTTTCATTCACTATTTCAGTTAGCCAAATGATCTAAGATAGCATTCAGTAACTTGAATAAATATCTGGAATTTAAAGCTGGCAATTTTCAGGTCGTTGACTGAAAAATGCATGAACCAAATGCAACTTCGCTGATGCACGTAAAATGCTGCAAAGCCACTTTAAGTAAACTTTCTTTGTGTGATACCTGATCTATGACATCGATTTCTCATTTACACTGTGAAGATCAGTATCATGTTGTGCGAAAGGGGCAAAAAGAAATCTGAAAACTGACTTCTTTGCCTTCCTTCCTAACAGGGCCCATGCTTTTCTTTCTTGCCAGAAGCCATTTTCCTCAAGTCAATCTATATGATACTTCTGAGATTGTCATTGACAGGTTTCATGGGTGATGTTTTTCAGCCTTCATTCTATTTTAAATGAACCACTGCTTCATTCCTTATTTTGGTAGTCAAGGCAAGGGATAGAATTAAGATCCATTTCTCTTACTGGACCCTAACCGTTCCACTTGGGGTTAGCTTTAGTATATGATCCACACATGTTTTGTATGTTTAAATTCAAAGCACATTTCATTAACGAATAAGGAAGCAAACTAATCTACCTTTGACCGACTATTTTTAAAAGGACAGCTACCTCACCTGCATTATCTAAACTATGAACAACAAAGCTATTTCACATGTAAATATCCTGATACAGCTCAGAAATACATAGCATCCAAATAGCTACAAATTTAGCAGATAGAAGAACATAAAGGACAATGGATTCCAGAAGCCTTTGTATGATCTTCATTTTAAATATGTTATTTGTGCATTTGGTGCATTTGTCCCTGTGCAGACGGCACATTACTATCTCAGTAATGAAATATCTTCAGAGTCAAAATACACATTAAAAATTCTGGCAATGTTAGATAGTTTTAAAAAATGTCACAGGGAAAATGAAAGCACTATTTCCAAAGGAAGTGTAAGTATGCCATTTTTTGGTTCACTTCAAAATAAGCAATGGTTTACGGAAGCCTTTAACTCCCCCTTCATTCTCTTTCCTTCTATCCCAGAAGCCCCATATGACAGTGACCATCCACCTAGCTGAAAGAGCTTGGACAGAACTGTATTTGTATGCCAGAAAAGGATGCATCTGAATGAGAGACACTATTCCCAAGCACCAAGGATACATTTGGTTTTTCTGCAGTAGTAAATATTTATATAGAGGGGGATTTGCTGCAGTGGAACAGGTAGGAGGGAAATACTGCTGTGACTTCTTTGTTGGATTTTTATATTCTGTCAAAAATTATGTTCATTATTCTGAAAGAAGCAGTAAAACAAATAATGCATTTCAATTTATACACAAGCTCTGTTCCTTCACTTTAGTTCCAATCACTCTCGTATGCAAATCCTGTAATTACACTCCATTACATTCAGAGCCACTGTATCTGTTCCTACACTACATATATATAACACACAGCGGAACATCTTTCTCTTTTTTTTTTTTTTCCTTTTGATGCTTTTAAGACATGTCCTCCCATAAACCTTTACCTAAGCATGAATTGTGAAATAGCAAATTGGGAAAAACTATAATAGGATTAAAATTCTTATTTCTTTTGTGTTTTCTGTATGAATATCTGCAGGTATGCAAAAGAAGGGAATATGAAACAACTATGTGATTGACTGCTTAACTGTGAAGTTGATGCCATCCACATCAGCAGTTGGCAGTAACTCTATTCTTAGTACAAGTAACATGCAAGTCACATTTACATCAGGCTGTTTCTTGGTAGACAAGTGCTTACTTGCATTGATCTTGTTTACAGAGAACTAATGCCCTCAGATTTTTTTTTTTTTGTTTTCTTTTTTTTCCCCTTTAATTTCTAAGCTGGGGAAAACATATGAACTGACACAGTGAGAAACTTATCATTAATAAAACCACTCTTCCAAGTCAGTTAAGGCTCAATCTTTTAACAACTGACTACTTGACACATTCACGACCAGGAATGAATTCTTTACGCACAGGGATGTCCACTTGAAAAATCAGGCAATAAATCTAAATCTCTCCTTCAATGTAAAGAAGCAACAAGTCAGATATAAAATACCAGGTTCTTCTTTGCTTTTGTGTTGTATTACTGGCAAACAAATGCATGTTGGATATATAGCTACAAAGGACAGTATGGTTTACTGGTCCTATTCTTTTTGCTAATTGAAGGTCTGCTCTCTAGTAGATAATCAGCAAATCCCTAATAAAAGCATATGTGATGAATCTTTCATTCTTCCACCATGCTGATGGAAAATAATTTTATTACAGGGAACACAAAGCATTTACTGAGTAAGCTGAAACAAACACAGATTTATGAACTATTTTTAAAATGCCTATCAATAAACTGATTTTTCTTAGAAGCCATATTGTAGAACTGAAATAAAAATGCAGTCTATAGAGACATAAATGATTTTAGTTTTCCCCTCACATCCTGCCTTTACTGCTATGTCAATATGGCAAGGGTGTTAACACTGTAGTTCTGATGGGCCTTTCAGAATCTGTGCAGTAACAAACTTGGGCTTTTGCAAATCTTTAAAAACCACCACTTTACAGTGACATTGCTCATACTGGGAATGGCTGAAATGCTTATTCAGAGTAAATATTCCATGCCTTACTTATGACAGCTCAGAAAAGCTTGGAGGAGCTATGTACATTATACGGCACACATATATGAGTAGCCCGTTTCTCATTTCTGTGCTGTCATTTCATGTGTTGCTTCAAACCCCAAAACAGCAGAAACCAAACCCAACATCTTAGGTTTTACAGGAAAAAAAAGAAAAAAAAAAAAAAATAAAAATCCTATCAACTGAACAGTTTTTCTGAGAATAGGCTATCGAAGAGGACTGTGGAACCCCATACCTTTGGAGGTTCTAAGAGAGGGTTAAATAACAATCCGGTAAGAAATGCTGACGTGAGGTTCTTGTATTGCACATGAGGACATGAGACTTACAGCTGTGTGGTGGTGTGTGCTAATGAGAAGGGAGAAGAAAGGCAGGGAAGGAGAAAGAGAGAGAGGGCTGGAGTGTGAGGCTGCAACTGGGAAGACTGAGCAGGGCTGCTTCCAACATGGAAGGCAAAAACTACTTCTTCTCTGTAGTCCAAGCTCAAAGTGTGCTAGTGGAGGAACTGCTGAGCAAGCCTCCTAGTGCCTGGAGAAAATAAAAGAACAGTTAAGAGGCACTGTGTTAACAAATGTGAGAAATACAAAAGCCTTTATGGAAAAACTATGAGAGAGCTTATGTACGTATGTCTTATGCTGAAAGGGGCATGCTCTTTATGGCAGTATTTTTGACTGAATTGGTTAAACTTGTTTAAATTTATCAATGGATATAACACTAATGGCAGCATGAATAGAAAAGCAAGACTGAGAGCAAAGTTCATGAACAAATTAGAGGATAACATTTTAAAATTCTAAAAGAAATCACTGAGAACAGAAGAGCAACTACATTAGTGAACTAAATTCATTCAACAAGTACATTATTTGTTGTATGCGGTTTGCGTAAGCCTCATTGATAGAGGTGTTTTTTTCAATAATGAAGCACCTAGCCGAGAAAAAAAGGATCTAACACATTGTTTGAAACATGCCCTGATGCTGAAATTGCTTTGCTTTCTTGTAGGATGCTCCAAGACACCCCAACGCACAACAGTAGGTATCAGAAAGACAACTCAAACCAACTACAACACAACACCAGCAATAAATTCTGAAAGAAGCTCAAAAAATTGTCCAGAAAGGTGAAAGATGAGCTTAGTGTACAGAAATGTAAGGTAATACACTAGGGAAAAATTACCTAAACCCTGCCTATGTATACTGGCAGTTACACATAAGGAAAACACAATTTTTAATTTTTGCTGGCAGTTCTAGATCACAGGAATAATGGCAAAAGACAAAATCCAGCAAATGTTGGTCACATTGGAAAATGTATTAAGAACAGGACAGAGAATGACACTGTGCCAGTCGTTAAAACTTAATGTGCTCACATCTTGAGTACTGAGAGAAGTTCTGGCCTCAGAGCCTAAGAACACATGTCTTAAGGTCCAAGCAGAGTTAAGGTACAGAAATGAGCTAGTAAATTGTTTGGTGCAGGTGCTTTATGAGGGACTAGAGAGGCTGACATTCTTCCATCTACTGGCTGATAACTGCAGGAATATGAGCTCAAGGTTTACAGAATCAGGAAGGTAATACATTTTGTTACAGGAAAAATTATGATTGTTACATCATGTTATTTCTGAAGAACAGGACAGTACAAATAGTTTTATTTGTACTATTATTCAGTATTTCTATCAAAGGAGTGTTGAGTGAAATCTCCAAGTCAGTAGATGACAGTAAGCTCTTTGCGTAATAAGATGCAAGATAACATAAACATTATTCTCCACCAAATCCAACAACACTAGAGTTAAGGACCACTGATGAAGTTCCTAAGACAGGGTGGCTTAAACCAGATAGAAAATACTTAAAACGGTGGTGAAATTTTGGAACTTGTTACCACAGCATAGTACCAGCAGGTTCAGAAAGGGATAAACTCATGGATAACAGATTCATAAAAAGATAAGAGTACTGAGATGCCACACTAGGCAAGGTGCCACCTCCTTATGCAATCCTAATGCAGTAGTTGTGGATGCTGGGAAAGTATTAAGGGAGCAGACTAGAGAAAGTGCCCAAGCTAGGATGTTCTCCCTAAACAGCATCTCCCCACTGACACTGTCAGAGGCAAGATAACTGGGCTTGACAGACCACTAATCTGACCTAGAAGGCTTTTATTATATCCTCATTTTGTAAGACTTCTTTGTTCAATAGTGTTTCTTACAAGTCATGTGGATTTTCTATTTTCCATCTTCCCAACCAAGACTGAATTATTCATGTCTTCATTCAAGTAAGATCAAATAAAATATATCTAATAAAATAAAGGCTTAGGTCTGAAAGGAAAGTACAGCTTTATGAGAAGATGGCAACTTGTGCCAAAGGAAAGAGTTGCATAGATTTTTAATTGCATTCACTCAGGAATCCAAAATACTGTGATGTTTTACAGTAATGTAAACAATATTAACAATTAAGGAACACACACACCCCCAAAGAGACAACAACCAAAGGTTTATATGTCAGACGTGGGGAAACAAAGGAGAGAATACTATAAACAGAGGACACTGAATCACAGAATCCTAGAATGGTTTGGGTTGGAAGTGACCTTAAAGATCATCTATTTCCAACCACCTGCCATGGGCAGGGATACCTTCCACTAGACCAGGCTGCTCAAAGCCCCATCCAACCTGGCCTTGAACACTTCCAGAGTTGAACCAACCGTAACTTCTCTGGGCAACTTCTTCCTTTGTCCCACCACCCTCGGAGTGAAGAATTTCTTCCTTATATCTAATCTAAATCTACTTTCTTTCAGTTCAAAGCCATTCCCTCTTGCCCTGTCACTACACACCCTTGTAAAAAGTCCCTCTCCAGCTTTCTTGTAGGCCCCCTTTAGGTAATGAAACGCTGCTATAAGGTTTCCCTGGAGCCTTCTCTTCTCCGGGCTGAACAACCTCAACTCTCTCAGCCTGTTTTCACCGGAGAGGTGCTCCAGCTCTCTGATCATCTTCGTGGCCTCTCTCTAGATGCTATCTAACAGGTCCACATCCTTCTTATGCTGGGGATCCCAGAGCTGAATATAGTACTCCAGGTGGGGTCTCACATGAGCAGAGTAAAAGGGGAGAATGACCTCCGTTGACCTGCTGGTCATGCTCCTTTTGATGCAGTCCAGCATACAGTTGGCTTTCTGGGCTGCAAGAGCACGCTGTTGGCTCATGTTGAGCTTCTTGTCAGTCAACACTCCCAAGTTCTTCTCCTCAGGGCTGCTCTCAATCCAGTCTCCCCCAGTCAGTAGTTGTGCTTGGGACCAGTCACCAGCCAGGTGTAGTCCCATTCACCACAACCCTTTGAACTCTGCCCTTCAGCCAGTTCTTCACCCAGCTCACCTTGAACACACTCATCCCATCTCAATGCAAATCTACCTCTGATCTGCTATCTGCTCCCATCCTAATCCTAATTAATTAACAAATTCATAAATAATTTTATATTGAAGGGAAAAGGTGTTGTTTTTTCCCCTTTAATAATTTCTCAACTTTTTCATCATGAATGCATTAAATTACATATTTCTTTTCACTGGCTCCAAGCAAATGATTTAACAAAAATATCTGATGTATCGTTGGTTTGTTTTGGTTTTTTTTTAGTTTGGTCTTCACTGAAGGATGCTATTGGAAAAAGAAAAAAACAAAACAGTTTGACACTTTTCCCACCTAATCTGGCAATCATCAAAAAGCCAAATTATTCCATTAACGCTAAACTACCAACATTGAACGAACTGACTTTTTTCAAGATCAGCTGCAATGTCTTCTGGTTTCACTGATAGCCACACTCACTGCTGATATAATTCTGAGGAGCTAAACAGAGCCAAACAATCTATTTAAGTGAAAAGAGTATTTAATTCCTTTCTTTAGAATTAATTGCAAGTGATATTCTTCAAAATTAAGCAAAAATGTTGTTAAACAAAGATAGAACAGCTAATACTTGATTGCTATTGACAAGGCAGTCGGGCCAACAACTCTAACAACATAAAAACATTCAGTCAGTTTCTCTTCTATACCACTGAATAGCTGAACTACAATAATTTTACTGCAAATTATTCACAATTTCCACTGATTTCAATGGAAGGAGGATTTAAACAACTGTGTACAAGTATGTAATTTATTTTTCTTGATATTAATGTTATTTTCACTACAGTTAGACTGGGAGCCAAAACTGACCTTAGGAGAACTGAAAATGTAAATATTCTATGGAAAATTTTACATCAAAGAATATTTCTTAAAAGTTATTATTATCTTTCCATCATAGCTTTACTCTCCCTCTCTCTCTTTTATATACATCCCTTGTAAATATTTCTGAATATATTTCAGTATATACACTTTATTATCTATTTAGTAATAAGGTGTAAACTTCATTTAGAGTCACATAAGTACATTTCCCACTAAAATGGCAAGAAAAAAAAAGGTAGAAAAACCTTAGTTTAGAAAAGAACAATCTAAACCAGGCATGCATCCATTCATCTAATTACTGGAGAGGCAGCAGAGTATGCTTATGGGAACCTGAACTGATATTCTGAACCACTGCAGTCTGATGGCCAGATGGCATCCATATAAATATATAAAAGGATAGTACTTGAAAAGCTTTAAAAGGAAGTAATTTTGCCTCCAAATCATTAAACACTAAACTTTTTTGGTGGGGGCACGGGAATTAAAACAGAACTGCAAGTCTCCTCCCCAAAAAACAGTGACATTTTATGCTTAACTCTAATTCCACATCAAATGGCAATTCCCAAGGAGGCCTTAAGCATTTAACTGTCAGCAATATTTATGAATGTAACATTTTAAACTTTTTTATTTTTTCCATGCATTTCTACAGAACACCTGAAGACAACTTAATTTTTAATATACAAACACCACATGCTAAGCAAGCAAACAAATCCTTGCCTTTGAATGGTTTACATATTATGACCATAAAAGGGTCATGCAGGAAAGCAGCTGCATTTTTCAGATCTGTGGATTTTCCAAGCTGTAGTACTGCAGTAATGTCATCTGGAATAGCAAAGAGTCCCAGAGGCACGGATCCAATCACTTCCTGTGCTCGGATTCATCTATATACACAAACACCTAAATGTGCTACGCTAAAGAGGAAAACAAAAATAAAACAAGAAATAAAAAAGACAAGTGCTATTCCACTCTCCAACAGCAGGAGAAAGAGCAGTTCTCTGGAAAACACCTGTAGCCACAATTCTGTATTTGGTATTTGCACAGGATTTCAAAAGTGAGGTGAGTCCATGGCGGAGAGAAAAGGCTTGATTCATCTCTGATTTGTACTGGTGCAGTACTTACTACTTAACACTTCTTAAGCTAGAATTTTGATTGTATGACATCTGCTCCCGCCCCTGCCCTGCATGCACATCCCAAAATAATGAGATTTCTTCATTAACATGAGATGGTAGCAGGCAAAATCACTGGGGAACAAAATGTGCCACAGCAGAGGGAAAGATTTTCGTCATGTTGCAGGTATCAATACCAAACATATTCTCTATTATGTAAAGCTAGTTTGGCAAAATTTCAAACACAACAATGTTTAGATCTTTACGTAAGTGAGATAAGAATTAATGAAGTTGCAAACTAAAGGCACATGTATCTCCATCTTAAACTACAAAAATCCAAGTTGTTAACTGCTTTTCATTGTTCTCACTAGATTCATAAGAATACCAGACATTCACCAGTCTCATTAAGAGTCCTAAGGTGAAGCAGACCTACTGTTAACATGATACATGAATGATAAACGTGATAGATGACACAAGGATTTACTGGAACATAAGTACCATGAATAATTAAGAGCAAATCAGAATAGTCACATTCTGCTTATGATATATTAGCATGACTCCACTGGCTTTATTATTACTGTGGGGTTTTGTCACTGTGAAAAGAGAACCAAGTCAACTATTTTTAGTGTGAAAATAATTAACCATTTTGCACTTAACATAAAAAACCCCACAAAATGGATAGTGAGAATGATGATGTGCAAATACATTTTTCAAGAAAACAATAATCAGTGTGTTTTTAAAATGTCAGATGAAATCTCTACCTGGTTATCACCTAAATAATGAACGTATCAGTCAACCATACTGAACATTTTATGACTTTCTGACATGTGAAAATGTATGTAAGCGTTCATCACCAAGGAGACATTATAGACAAATGTCATGTTTAACTAAGACCAATTCTGGAGATGTAACATATGAATTATTAATAACAGAAATGGGGAGAATTGGTATAACTTGCTGAACAAAAAATGTACTAGAACTGTCAACAATAAGGCATAAGCCAAGTGTCTGCATTAAAATGACAGATGATTTCATGGGCCAACCCATATTACACAACAAACACAACGGTGTACACTCACACAGTAGTGGTGAAAACGGAGTGCCTAGTATTTGGCTATGTATTAAATGTACTTCCAGTCATCAAAAAATAAGAGTATATCAGAAAATAAGATACCAGAACATTCGGTATGACCCACAGCCCACTTCATGCCCCCAAGTGAGAAAAACTAAAAACAGGGACAACAAAATTTTTGGTTCCATTGGCATTTTTCTTTTGTATCAGATCTGTCAGGCAAGATTTTTCTAAGGGTACATGGTTTAAAAAGAACAAACAAACAAAAAAAAACCCTCAGAGAAAGGTATTGATTACATAAATACAGTCCTAAAGGACTGTGTCTCTAGCCTCACAAAACAACAGATTATAGCTATTATAATGAAATACTTCAATTCTACTTCAGCTAAGATCTTAATTCATTATTTCGTTTTGTGTTGCCTAGACTAATGTAATAATTTCTTTCACGGTTTCTTAGAATCCCATTTTTTTTTAATGCAGATACCTGAAATACAATTCATATCCATCCTTGCAATAATTCTTATTCTTCAATATCCCATTCAGAGTAGTTTTTGCTCTTGCAATCCTGAAAATAATAGCTTCTGTAACTCATGGCTTCCTAATTTTATAAACCCATGCATAGTGTTTCATCTTGTATTTGTAATGAAGAAGGCAGAATTTTCTAAGTCTAATGCTTTTCGCCTCTTCCTGGAAAGGCACCAGGACTCTGTATATGTATGAAGTGCTGGAGTTCACATGTATTACACTCCAGTTTGCAACAGTTAATCTAACTGCATTATCTTAATCCATTTCATATGATTCTATGATTCTATGTTAGGGTATTTGCCAATGTAGACACAGGTTAGTATTAAAACTAAGGCATACAACTGTTTAAAAGGTAAGAGCTTTATCTTGGAGTTGCAGAAATTAATATACATGAAAAATAACAAAATGGAAGAAACTACATCTGCCAGTTCAAACAGGTCCGGATTATGAAAGTCATGAACTATGATTATGTATTACTATCACTATGTATTATTAAATCAGAGTTACTGTTTGATATATCTATTGATTTATTCTGTCATGCTTAGTATAAGTGTAAACACACAATCTCATTCAAGAGAGTAGTTCCAGGAGATTTCACAGTGGATATTACAACCACAGTATCTTGTATTGCATAGAATGACTGGAGATATGAACAGGAAAGTTAACTGAAACTGGGATCCAAGGTATTACAGTATACCAATAATTCAAGCACCTATTCTTCATTATAGTGCAATTTTTTTTCTATAAACCAAACATTTCTTTAGTTCAAAGGCAGGTGCTCCCTTTACGAGTTCCAGCAATGCTCGAGATGGCATGGCTACCCTCTGCCCCTGCTTGCTCCTGAGGACAGGAAGCATGCATACAGGCAGTGGACACCAGTGGGTTAGAATGTGCTGGAGTGTCCTGCACGAGTGAATTGATCAAGCCCTGGAAAAGGCCCTGGATTCAAAGTGAACTGAGCTAACTATAGCACTACAGAGGAAGGTGTTCTCATATCCTCTTGACCTACAGGCAGCTTGCAGCACAGCCAACATCATGGGCTGGTTTTTAAAAGTACCACAAAAGCTGTAAGTACTGAAAAAACATCTGGCTGGGTACTATTCCAAGTCCTAAGTAACTCTTGTCATAAAAATATTTTCCTCTATTATGTTTGTGCTAATGAGCACTTCAATTCATATGTTCTACACGGGAGGAGTTCTTTGGCATACAAATAAAGGTGAAAAATAATTAACTACAGACAAAAATAAATAGCAATGTAGTGAAAAGGTGAGGTAGTTTAAAAAAAATCCTAGCATTTTACATGAGTTTAAAAGCTCTGCTCCTTTTTTACCTATAACTTTTATATTCTTCCTGTGTGGTACAGCCCTAGTAAAAATGAAAATTTCACAAATAATTTAGGTCTTTTAAGTAAAATAGCTGACTTGAGAGAAAATGTAAAGGATGTTTCATTTTGATTTGTTATTCTGCTTCTGCCTAGAAATATGTGTCAGCAACTACATGAATAATCTTTTAATTTCAAGGCCCTGAAATTCACCCTGAGGACTCCCATCAGAAATAAAGTATCTTCAGAGTCAAAAGAAGAAAATATTAAAACCACAGCAACATTGTGACTGTCATCTGGCAACAGCTGTTAGCTTTATTATTAATTGCAAATGAAACACAAAGAAAAAATCTTACTAGATTTTGATAAACACCCTAATGCAGTGCTCAGTGACTGCAACAGATACTCCACAACTAACGTTCTGGTTAGAGTGTTCTTAAAGTCTTGCCAGTGAGTCTCTATTTAGAGGACAAAATTCCTGCAAAGTCAGATTAAGCCACATTCAAATTAAAGATACCTGTGTGTCTTTCACCTCTTGTATGGTTAGCTGATCAAGACAAATACAATTAATTCCACTTATTTCAGTGTTTGTTTCAACAGAAGATAGGCCGTAATGGGTATCTGACACATAAGCCAGTGAAAAATTACTATCCCTGGAGGCCACTCCTATGAGAAGCAAGACGCTAACTGCTCCTTCTGTCTTTAAAGAATGATGCATCCTGAGAGAAGCACATGGATGGAAAACATGTATCACCCTCTCTTCAAGCAATGCCAAAAAGTGAGCCTAATCATCTACATTTAAATTTGTACTTTTTTAAGATTTTGTTTTGCATCTGCTCTTCTTTGAAAAGAAGCAACTCCACGTATGGATTTTTCAAACGTTTTTAAAATTATCAGATGTTGATTTTATGTGTATTTGCTTCATTTGTTTAAGCAGCCCAGATTTAAAAAAAAAATCCCTTGCAAGATCTGTATCACTGAAATACTACCAGGGAAAAAGAAGGCTCTACCTGAAGAGAAATGGAAGGACAGAATTTACAAGAATGATGAATATCCAAGAGTTATGTCAAGAAACATTATTTTAAAAACAATTTCATAAGCCAAGTTCAATTGTACTGCACATATTCACAAGCCAAATTCAACTATACTGTACTTCATATTACACTGCACTTGCTCTTAGTTTCCTAACAGGATATTAGCTGAACAAAAAGATGGTGTCTCAAATAAAGTAAACAAATCTAAATATTGAATATGAAATTACTTTTTCCATACTTTAATATATAACTAAATTAAAATTATTAACAATAGTGTATTGTAACAGTAGTCTACCACATTCAGAAAAAACCCCTGTTTTTCCAATACTTTCTTTTTACCTTCTTTCATCTTTTGTGATAGTTTACAGATGAGATTTTTACATTAGCAATTTATATATCTATAATTAATCATTTGTCATGGCAGCAATTACACAATATAATTTGCAGATACACCTTATAGTTTTTTTGTAATGCATTGTATTATTTTTATTATCTCAGTATGTCTTGCAACTGTTCTTTTACCAGAGCACCCTGAAACTCTTGCAGAACATATGACGCTAGACAAATTTGAAGTTAGAAGCAAAATTTCTGGAGTGATTTCCAAAAAGTTTTATAGTACTTTATGTCTTTTTTTTTTTTTTTAGAATCAGAAGATGCACTGTTGACATATATTAACAACACCACTGATAATCTCTTTGAGACAGTATCACACTTGAACTAAATCTAATCCAGTTAACAAAACAGAGGTTTTTAAGATATCCGGAAGGACTTACATACAAAGTTCTGTAAAAAAACAACAGGATGAGATTTATCTGCTTTTCCTCATTTAAAGCACTTTTTCTTTTCTTTTCCTCCAAAATACAAAGTAAACTAGACATTTGACATAAAAATGTCCACTGTGAAAATGGAGGCTTCCTCTCTACAGGACAGAAGGGTATTGTATTTAAGTAAACGTAAAGGATTAGACAAGTAACCATACTCATATGTTCTTTCAGTGATGCAGTTACTTTTACAGAACATTATGGCTTAGATGATTAATCCATATGACAGTGATACTCACTTTTTATCAGAACTGATTAGAAATGAATTAAAGCCAAGATTTGGGAAATGCATTCAAGTGAAAGGATCTGCATTGTATTATCAGTCCTTGCCATTTCATGATGAAGACAAAAACCTAGAGGAAATCTCATTTTAAGGAGAGATTTCTCAGGAAGAAACAGCTTTAGCTGTTAAGTCCCTCATTTTATTTTCATCTTCTATTCAAGTAAAGTGAAGCCATGGTGGTTAGATATATAGGGAACTGTTACATTTTCTGCCCAAACACTTTTAGATGCTATCTATTGATCCAAAATGTATTTCTTGAAAGAACAGTTTGCTGGGAGACAGCAAAACCTTGTTTAATCCGCCTGCTTCCCTTAGGACTCCCATGATGGCTACATCTGCTCCCAGAACTGCAAATGTTTTACTAAATTCCAGGAAGGCTTCTACTCTTACACCTTCCCCAGTGTTACAGATAGAATAGAATCTTTCCTTGCAAACACTGTAAGCATGCTCTCAAAAAAAACCCCAGAAATACTGTGGATTTTATGGACCAGCTAAGGAAAAAGAAAGAGAAATAGCAACTTTAGAATATTGTAATCATGACCACAAATATCGTAAGAAAATTCATGTGTAATCCTGAAATGCATACCAAGAGAAAAAGAAGACAAAAATATGTGAAAACGAAAGACTTCCTCAAGGACCTAAATTAAAGACTGCAGACTGGGCTGAACTCCTCTGCAATCAGTAGCAGAGAGAGCTCTGCTTCTCCCTCTTCTAGTGTGACAATTTTTAATGACAGAGGCTTTGTCTAATGTTTAAAATATTGCATAAGGTATGTACTGGCTGGGAATTTGAAAACTCTTTTTTACCTGAGGGATAGGGTTTGCTCATGGGCTTAAAAATGTGAAGAAAAACATCCATCTTACAGACCTTTGTTGACAACACCACTTGGAACAGTGTGAGGGCAAGCAATTCCCTGATGCCAGGGTCTCCCCAGGTGGGTGATGGCAGGGCTTGGTAGCCTGGTAGTCACTCCTCCCAGCTGGGAGCAGGGCAGCCCAGGGGGCATCAAGGCAGCTCCAGTCTCAGGCATTGGGCACCTCCCTAGGGATAGGGACCTGGCTCGATGGTGCCCATGGATTGGCCGGACAGGGCTCTGGGGAGCTGGAGACTTGCCGTGCTTCAGCATCACTGGGGCAGGGGCTGACTGCCCCAGGGGCTGGCATGGGGTCCACCCAGCCACTGGGGGGCCCTGTCAGTGGACTCTGGACCCTTACAAGCAGAATGGCAAGTCTATATGGAAATTTGTGAAGAGCAAATACAGACAGAGCCTTTGATAACCTATCGTTGTGCTTTTGTCATGTAAACATTCCAGTTCCAGACATGGTGGTGGTGGACAAATGCTAATCGGAAAAAAAAGACCTAATTCCAACCACTGTTCACCAATTAAGTCACAGAATACATGTGTAAGCGAAGTAAAATGAAACTGGTACTGAACAGTATCCTCTCCTGAAAGTGAAGTTAGAGAGTCTCAGGAAGTCTTAGTTGTAGCCTTTCCTAAATTTTAAACTTACAAATATGCTGCTAAATCATAAAGACAGTTACAAAGATATGAGGTAAATTTGCTGGTTATTGTGTTTGATCAGAGCCTATCCGAGGTCTGAAAGACCAGACAAAGCCCACTGTACTGCTTCTGCTGCTGCTCTTCGGCTTGACAAAGTCGGCAAAGAAATGAAAACACACTCTGAGGCAAGTACACAAAAGATGGACTCCACCTAAGGGAAACTGGGAAACCTTATTGTCAGGCTTTGTGTTCCGTGTTCACACAAGCAGGCAGCAACAGTGTGAAGGCTGCAAAGTCGAGCATCGAAGGGAGGACAAATGTTGACATACAGCTGGTAAAGGTCAAATTTGCTGGAAGATTACAGGTTTGCTGGTGGTTTCTGGAGGTAGTTCCTTTCTCCCTTCCTTTTTAGGTAAGAACTGAATCACAGAGGTTCCTCAAATGTCACATCTGTTCTTACCACATTTTAAAACTGATGTAAAATGGATTCATAAATACCTTGTGCTTGGTGGTTTTTTTTTGTTTTTTTTTTTTAAGTAGATGCCAAACAGATATGGAGCTTGTGTTAATTTTATAAAGCTTTTGTTCAGTTTTTGTTAGAAGGTATCTCAACTGCAATTGAATCATTTTTACAAGACAGTACTTCTTGAGAAGCATTTTCTTTACACATAATCTTTGGAAAAGCAGCATTACCATACTAGGTTTGTAATTCTGTATGGTTTATTACAAGAAAAGATATCATCAGCCACATTTATTCAGATTGTAAATGAAAATGTATGCATCATTCTAAAAGATGATGGGAAACCAGACACATGCATATTTATTAATCTACTGTAGATTATGCATTAAATCTGAGAGTAGCTATGCTTTTAAATCACAGGCTTTGTGTGAATTACAAAAATCTCTGTTTATACGCACTACTAAAGGAAATGGTATCTTCCATCAGTTCTATATGCCTCATTTTCTTTTCACAAGTCTACCACTACTGGTCTTTTCCCTGCCTCCAGTGTGAATTAAACATAATTTCACAAAATATGAAAGGCAAAAAATATGAACTTACTCAAACAATAAAGCAATAGCATTATTAACACAATAGATCTAAAAAAATCTCATAAAATAGAGACACAAGAAATTAAGCCATTTAATAAATATATATCCAGTGTGTCTCCAACCATAAGCAGGCATTTTAGCATTACCAAACTGTCAGATAACACAGCTCCTGGAAGAATACCTCAGTATTGCTCTCACTCATTTTCATTGCCACTGTGAAGTTTCATTGCCACCCTTAACTGCATTTCTGAAATTATTATCCTCAACAATACCAATACCCACAACAGCTTTTGAAAGGGATAACTGGAAAAGGGAAATGTGGATCAAGAAGTAGAGCTGTATATAAATTAGGGCACCTCCAAGAAGTTTAACTTAATGGTTTGCTCTGCATCTTCATTTCAGTCCCCTGGCTAAAAATTTAAGGGGGAAAAGAAAAAGAATCTAATATCCCAGTAGTTCGTTCTTGTATAGCTAGAGATGCCAATAATAACCTATCGTCTAGAAAAAGGACACCTGTTAGCACAACTAAAGGCAATAAAGTCACTGATTAATTCCACAACAATAAAAACTGATCTGTAAAAGTATTGCTAACATGTGAACTGGTCCTTAGGGGCAGAGTCTTTAAAGAGTCTACTGCATTCATCTTCTGAGTGAGTTTCCGGCCTCTCATCAAAGCTGAGCTAAAAATTACAGTAATGTATTTGTGGGTTTAAGGTGAAATCTTATTAATTCCCCTTTTCTCAAGTTAAACATGTTTTATCACACATGTAATTTTCAGACTTTGTTTCAATGCAACATTAGCTTTCCTTGTTTAAAAACAGAAAACTTACAATCAATGGTTCATGTAACCCTTTTGAAAAGTTCAAAGACACAGAGAGAAACACCTGTTGACAGAAGTTCACATCACGGAAGTAATGCTTTTCTCCCACCAAATTCTTTAACCTTTATAATAGATATAGCACAGCATTCTAGACCTTCAAAAAACAGCACTATCAGTACTAACAGTACAATCCTCAGTACATCTGAAAAACGTGAACGTCTCCAAGTATAGAAAACCAAGCTTAACAAACATTAACATTAGGAACCTTTTCCAGTGTCCCCTAGAAGGTAAAAGCAAAACCTGGCAATGGTGAACAAATAGTAATTTTACACTTAAGAGAAAAACTGTAAAGGATGTGGCAGAAGAATCCAAACTACATGATCATGTATGTCTCACTGTTTTCACATCAGTACTTTAAATCTGGTTCAACAAAGAAACACAGTGCTTCACCACTGTACTGGTTGGCTGGGATACAGTTAGTGTTCTTCACAGCAGCACATATGGTGCCATTTTGGATTTGTGACCAAAACAGTATTGGTAACACAATTTTAGTTATTGCTGAGCAGTGTGCACACAGAGTCAAGGCCTTTTCTGCTTCTCACACTCCTCTGCCAGCGAGTAGGCTGGGGGTGCACAAGGAGTTGAGAGGGGACACAGCCAGGACAGCTGACCCCAACTGACCGAAGGGATATTACACATCATATGATGTCACACTCCGCAACAAAACCTGAGGGAAGAAAGAGGAAGGGCGAGTGTTTAGAGTTACGGCACTTGTCTTCCCAAGCAGCCATTACACATGATGGAGCCCTGCCTTCCTGGGGATGGCTGAACACCTGCCTGCCGATGCAATGTAGTGTATGAATTCCTTAATTTGTTTTGCTTGCTCACACAGCTTTTGCTTTCTCTATTAAACTGCTTTTATCTCGACCCACGAGTTTTCTCACTTTTATCCCTCTCATTCTCTCCCCCATCCTCCCATTGTGGAGGGAATGAGTGAGTGGCTGTGTGGGGCTTAGGTGCCTACTGGGGATAGCCCACAATAAGCAGGCATTATGTTGTAAGTGGAAAAATATATCTGTGTATTTACAGATGGAAGGTTGAAAAGAAATTAAAAAAAAAAAAAAAAGAAGGAAAAAAAAAGGTGTCTACCAACAAAACGAATGCACTTACCATATTGCAGCAGTCCTTGTTAGGAAGCCAAGATGATAGTATCATCTGGGAACTTGCCAATTGCCATTTAATGCTTACAGAGGCATGTGACAAATTTTTTAAATTTTTTTTTTGTTGGACAACACAGATTGTCCACAGCAGTTGTTCACAACACCAGATGATGAAAGAAAAACAAACACAGAAACAAACAAGAGTGGAACAACCAAAGAATCGTTTCTTCCTTGTTTCTGAATTCAATCTCCAGTACACATGGACCATCTCACAGGAGAGGAAAAACAATGTTAGAATATCAGGCAAACTTTTTTACCCTTGCTCTTCTGCCTCCTATGCCTGTCCTTTTTAACTATATGATTGATGTTGGAAGAGATAGTGGTGGTAGGTAATCGGCAAAGAAAGTACAGTGCCAGAACACTGGTCCTGACGAGTGGTCAATCCATCTTGGGCTACTCAATGTCCTGCTTCAGCAGGCAGACCACGAAATCTGGGGGTGGATGGCAAAAACTGCATCAGGATACACAGGCAAGACAATGGCCCCCCAAGTATCAGTCACCATAAGAAACACCAAACTAGGTTGTACAGACCTTTGCTCCAAAGCAGTGCTGGTATTGGTATTACTGCTGCTTTATTACTCTTATTACACATCTGCAGCACACCATCTTGCCCATCTTGCCCCTCCTCTTTGTACACTTTTGATTAGCAAGGACCCTTCAGTGCAGATTCCATGCTAGTGGAAAACAAGGCCTAAACAACAAAGTTTTAGTTGTACCAATGCTCTCATAAAATCTTCAACTGTACCAAAATGGAGCAGAAATATAAAAAGAAAGAAAACTAAAAGAAACAGTGGATTGTTCATCTGCTCATATTTTTCTGCCCTTCTGTTTGATGGCCTGAGTTATCCTTTGAATAACTCTTGGGAAAACTGTAACATTATATCAATATTTTGAACACACAAGAAAACTGTGAGAATCGACTCCATTGTTCAGAGTTTATCTTAGAAGTGTGAAAACTGTAGGTGCAGAAAATCCAGTATTCACTTAAAATTGAAAGCAAAGGACATTACAATATTTACATTACTCTTAGCTGAGATCTGGCAGATGACATTCTCAAACAAGTGTTCATGACAATATTTTTAGATGGAGTACATATTTCTGTTCCTTCAGGAATGGAGGAGTGCGTTGTACAGTACCTGGTAGAATTAGAAGAACTAGGTAAGACTCTCTCAAATTTTGAGTTTGAATTTCTAGTGATTCTCTTGAAACAAACTGTAGACTTCGGCAATGAAATATGCTAGAGATGTAATTTCAGATATAACATTTCAGAAATTCCTTTAGGAAAAATAAACATATGGAAACCCAAATATTGAATACAGTCCTTACGACTTCAAGGTGAAACTGCAGTATCCATGCACATAGTAAATTTATTTTAATCCTACACACTGTTAGCAAGAGGTATCACTAATAAAAATAACTCAGCTTTCAGAATGATTCTTCACTGTGACCTCACTGATGCTAAGTAGAAAACAATAACATACAATTAAATTTGAGTTTTTTCTAATAGCTATAAATAAGTGGTCTGCAATGCAAGCACAAGGGAGGTTTTGAAGGTTGGAAAAGACCTTTAAGATCATCAAGTCCAATCGTCAACATAGCAATGCCAAGTCCACCATCAAACCATGTCCCTAAGCACCACATCTACAGGTCTTTTAAATACCTCTAGGGATAGTCACTCCACCACTTCCCTGGGCAGCCTGTTCCACTGCTTGACAACCCTTTCACTGAAGAAATTTTTCCTAATATCCAACCTAAACGTTCCCTGGCACTACCTGAGGCTGTTTACTCTCATCCTAACACTTGTTACCCAGGAGAAGTGACCAACACCCCCCTCACTACAGCCTCCTTTCAGGTAGTTGCAGAGAGCGGTAAGGTCTTCACTCAGCCTCCTTTTCCCCAGACTAAAAACCCAGTTCCCTCAGCCACTCCTCATAAGACATGTGTTCTAGACCCTTCACCAGCTTTGCTGCCCTGCTACAGACATGGAGTGTCCAATAACAGCTTAAGAGCCCCAGTGTTCAAACTGTGATAAAGGACATTAAGTTCACCAAAAGACCACTACAGGAACCTGGGCATGAGCTGTGGTGTCTTTGTTATGGAGTTAGGGGGACAATCATAAGGTATTCCTTTAGAGCAGAAGCATACAATCTATGGAAGATAATTCTATAGCCCCCTAAGATCATTAAAAAGATATGGAGCCTCTCAGCATGAAGACAAAGAGATAAACGCAGGACTCTTCAGTTTCAGTTAGCACTCTAACATGAACCAACCTGCATAACAGCAGGGGATCACTAACCCTAGTAAACACACTTATTTTAAACAGCTGCCACTAAGACAGATATTTTGATTAAAAGAAAAAAAAAATCCTAATATAAAAAATAAGAATGCTCGTTCAAGTTAGTGGCAGAATTTGATTTCTGAAATGATTTTCCTAACTAGTATGAATTCCTATGTACAGCAGAACCAAGTATCATGAAATACCTCCATTACTCGAATTAGCACAATAGATTCTTATCTGGAATACCATAACAGACTTCTTTACTGAAGCATGCAAAGGGTGTTATTCCTCTTTGCACTGCAAGGTCTATGTAATTCCTCTTTACACTAGTTTAAGTTATTTTCTCTAAAATAAGGAAATAAGGTAGACCTTAATCCATTAAATCCGTAATTACTACCTCCGTATTAAAAGAACTTTATTTTAATATAATCTATTAACTAAAAGGTGGGTCTTTTTAAGTATTAGTATTTATTTTTCAATATGAAATCTGGGAATAACTTTATTAACAGTATTTTTTTCTTGTTTTGCAGAGGAATACACATGCATCTTTAAAATTACACTCTACATATTATACTGCCACAAAATCAGCCATTCCCATATGCACTATGGCCAAAGACTTCTAGAAAAATATAAGAATAGTAGTTACAGATGAGAACAAAAACCTTGAACTTCAGGGGTTGCTTATTTGGGGTTTATGAGGCACATCTCTGTATTTGGAAGCATCTATTCAGACACTGACTATGTTTATTATTTCTATTGTGCTCTCAGTCAGGAACCAAACTAGATAATTAGCGAATAGGTCATTTCTTATAGGGATGCTTGAAGCCATTGTTCATGCTATTGTGAAGACAGAAAGCAGAAGGAGGTTGACACTCTTCTCATGCCTAATAAATAGTCTGTATAATTGGCAGCGATGTTCTTTCATAAATAAGCATACACATTTCTTTATTAGTTAATACCAAGTAAAAAAACTCAAACAAGCTGATACACGATTAAGATCTTTGTAATATTACTGATGTACCAGCAGATCATTATAAATACAAATAAATACAAATATCTAATTTTTTTCAGTAATTCAGTTCAATGATAATTGTGTTTCTCTCCCATCCCACTAGTGTCTGTACTTCAAAACTGCAATGAATGGTTTTATCTCTTATTTCATCACAATTACAAATAGAACTGCTAATTTGAAAAGACAAATGTCCCACAGATTAATTCTCTCTGTATGTTATGTTCAGAAAAGTTGATGCATCTGGGAAGAGCTGCGTGTAGCTAACATCCTCCAGATATGGGTTTACTATGTAAGCAGTAGACTGGACTACAGGTTTCACTTTCAGTCCCGAAGCATATGGCAACTGAAGTGGGCTGCTACAGCTGCTAGGAAAAACCCACAGTTCAATTTGAGGTTTCCTCAGGAAAAAAAATGAGCTTCTGGGGTTGGGTTATCTGTCAAATATTGACTGTTGCTGTCTGATGAGCCACACTTGACAAGCAAGTACAAGCAGGGATAGATCCTACATCAAGTTAATGGATCAAAAGACCTCATGGTTTGGGAAAGGTGGAATGTTAAATTTGTAACTCAGACTCCTAGGAAAAGTTTTCATGCATATTTGGACATTTAAAAAGATTGGAGGGGAACCATATTAAAACACTAAGTATATTAACAGATTATTTGCTCTAGTTTTCATTAATAACTTTTAATTTAATTTTATTTTTACAGTGAGGTTAATGATACTCCAAAAGTATAAGGAACTCATGTTTTCTGGGGTTCCCTGAGTATTTTGATTTAAAAAAATCATATAAACCTACGCACATAATCTTTGCAAATAAACCTAGGATCTAGACATTGACTTCTCTCTCTTTCATCAGCATTATGAATACCTAGTTATTCATAAAAATTTATCAGCAAATTTTGCTGCAACTGGGGAGGAAAGCAACCAGGAACCAGCACAGGCTGTCACAGCTGATTACTAATTACATAGCTAATTACTATTACACCCCATAGCTAATTACTAGAAGTAATTAATAAACGCAAATACAAAACACTTCCTAGAAAGCCATTCAAATTCAAAGGATTTTGAAAATCTTTCTTACAATTTGTTATGCATGGACAGTAGTTCTGACATTCATAGTCATAACAACATAGTTGCAGCAAATTTCTACATACAGACAGAGTATACAATTCTTCCTTCACAGGGGAAAAGACCCCACCAAATCAAAACACAGGCCCTAGAGCCGATCAACTGAAAGACTAAAGATCACTGGGAGTTGCCAAGTCTGTTAGCCTGACAGAAATGAGGTTGCTGTAGCTCCCTGGTTTTAATCCATGATTCAGAAGCAGTAACAAGGCTGAGTGTGTGTTCCGAAGAGGTACATGCACACACGCAATGCATACGCCCAGTGGGTGACACATGGATAGGAACACTCAGTACTCAAACACAAATGGCACTAACAGCCTCATCCTCCTCTGGCTGATCAGGATGAGACGGTTTATAGCTGGACGTTACACACATACTCAACATGCTATATCCCTCCTGTAATTTGCATTGGATACTCGGCCTATCCAGTAGCTGTCACTTGGATCCCAGTCTTCATGCTTGCTGGCACCTGGACATACAAATCCAACACCTGCAGTTCCCCTCCAGCTGCGGGTACAGACTCCCTTTTAATCCTGGACACACACATCCCTTCTCACCCTAGCCCACTATGGATCTCCCAGTAATGGGTCTTACACACTGAGCATACCCAGTAACGGGTCCTGGACCCCCTGGATCCCTCGTGCCCAATGATATCCCACATGTACATTATGAGCCCCCCAGTAGCTGGCTCCCTGGTCTCCCGTTGCCTCATGCACAGAGACACACAGCTGCAAAGAGGCCTCTCAGTCAACCCACGGACCATACAGTCACCCCGGACTGGTCTGGACCTCTTAGCCCTTCCAATCACTGAATTCTGAGCTCTCTGGTCTCTCCAGACTTTTGGCCACCTGGATACCTGGCACCCAAGCCACTCATCCAACTCAGTGGCTACACCAGCCTGAGACTTGGTCGTGATCCCACACTGACATAACCACCCATGCAATATGCACACACTCTGTGCTCTCCAGTTTGCTGGCACCACAGACACACAGGCCTTGCTGTCATCCATCTCCAGTTGCTGGCACCTAAACTTTCACACTCACATGCATAAAGATAGAGCCTCTTTACTACGGAAATAGTTAGAAATGGACCATAATAAGGTACGACAGATGGTGCTGATCAAGCACAGAGCATGACCAGATAACGGTGCTAAATAAGAGCCTGTTTATACACCATGGGCCCCATTTATCCCCTTATCCCTCTATTATCCCTTGCTTTTCACTCCCTAATCCATCTCAAACCCTCCCTTTCCTGTTTAGAGGTCTTTCATCTAAACATCCAAGTATAAGTCTAGCACAATACCATAAGGCTCTTCCCTGCATCCTAGAATGTGTCCCATACCACTGCAGGCAGTAGCTCCCTCAGCCTGAAGGGTGATTAGGCAGTATCTTCTGTGGGCTCCTCATGATGGGTTTCAGCCCTGGCCCATGGGGCTGACGCTCTCCTGGGACAGCCCCTGGAGGAGCCTAGGCTTGAGTCTCTAATTACAGCAGGGGGGTTACTCTCCCCACAATGCACCTCTGTCCTCCTTTGGGTGTGGAGAAGAGTCTGTAATTTGGTGCTGGCCCACTCTTACATTTCCGGTGTACGAGTTCTAAAATCCTATTTAAACTATTCTAAACTAAGCTCCTAAAAATTTGTTAACTTTAAAGTCTTCAGATAATAAATTGTTTAAAAACAAGTTTAGACAGCACTAAGCTGGAAGCAGAAGACTTCTTAAAATAAGTATTCACACTGAGCTATGAACAACTTGATGTCTGCATCTGATTGATAGCTCCAAGAAGCTTTACCTACAGCCATAAAAGATCCTTAGGCTTCAAAACATTACATTCAGTCATGAATGTCAGGTCCTTTAGCTTCCTCTTTTCCTCTGTTTTGTCCCTCCTTTCTCGTAAAGGAAGCTTGTGCATGTCAGTGTAAATTCAGATAACTTCCAGAAAAAATATAATTAAAATGGAATTGAACAATTGAAGCCTTAGGAAAAATAGGTCACAGAAATGCTTGCAAATTCAGAAGAGTGATGTTTTTAGAAAATGAGCCTCAAATCCCAGAAATTCAAAGTGAAATTTCATAGTGAAACACTCTATTCTTCAAGACTTTCCCATCATTTCCAATAGTCTACTTCTTCCCATTATATCATGACAAATTAAATTAACTGCTCTTCTGCAATTATAAAAGGACAAGTTATCAAATCAAAAAGCTTTCTCTATTTTTTTTTCACTGTTTCACTGCCTACTTACCTCCTAAGGTATTTATTCTTTTGCAATTTTAATAGACTAACGTATCAGAATAATTTTAATTTTCTACAGACATACTAGAAACAGCTTACATTCGTAAAGTGTTATTAAATCCCTGTCAAAGCGTAAGGCTTGGGAAGTGAAAATACACTCCCATCTTCTTCTTAATAACATAAAACCAGTGTTGTAACACCACTCTTTTCTTCTGTGATACAGACCTGATACTGAGAACATGATTCTTCACTGACTGAACAGCAGCTCCAGACTACAAGTTCCACGCCATTATAAAAATAAAAAATACAGACCATTGCCTCAGAGTGCCAAAACAGAAGTAGAAATGTAGACCAGGGTTGCATTTCTAAGTAAAAAGGGGCAGAGAGAGCTTGGGCACAGTACCACTTATTTTCCATACCCCTTAGATGTTAACATGTACCCGAGCGGTTTTAGCCTATTCCAGCTCTGCCAGACTGTACTCACACATGGCTGGGTAAGGTGTGTGCCAGCAGTTTTTCCCGTAACAAAGTATGTATGAACAGGCCTGCATGTGGATTGCCTTCCAGCACTTTACATAGTCCTCCAACATTATCCTATCACTCTTTGCACCATCAGGCCTTTCTAACATGAGCTCACAAACTTACAGAAGAATATAGGTTGAGAGAGACCTCTGGGGTCACCAAGTCCAGCCTCCTGCTCAAAGCAGGCCTAACCTCAAAGCTAGCTGAGACGGCACAGATCCGCTTCTCTTATAATGAAGCAAGCATATACATCTGAGTTCCACAGAGCTTAAGGTATGCAGCAAAGACACTTAAATGTAGAAACATTATAATGGAAACTATTTACACTATACTTACTTCACTTCAGCACATTTAAAAAAACATTATTCTTCCCTAAAGTTAATTGTAGGGATCACTCTTTCATTCTTTCGCCTCAGTATTAAGGCTTGGATATAGACAGGCAAAACCAGTTACAAAATTCAGATGATTAAAGTACTTTCTAAAATCATCTTTCCTCATTATTAAGTATATAAATATGTACTAAAAATATAACTTCATCTTAATAATTAAGATAATGCTCTTCAGAAAATCCAAAGCTAGTAACAACCCCCATCCCCAAAAGAGATTTCTTCTCTCTTTAAAGAAACCTATTTGGATTAATTACACATAACTTAGACTTTGCAGAAGAAAGGAACGGGCGATGCACAAAGTTTAAGCATAAAAATTCATGCTCATTTTCCTTCTTGAATCTTAGAACAATTTTTCAGTGAAATGGCAGTTCTGCGGTTTTATAAATACACAAATGATATTAATTCATTATGGTATATGTGTTGAAGAACAATTCAATAACCCACCCAAGCCTACCCTTCAGGCAAAACAAAGCATTTAAAACCATTATATATTAGGCACACTTGAGTCACTTCCTACAGACAGGCTTATAAAGATGGAAAAAACGCTATTCCAGTTTGGCTGAATGGCTTGCATCATGGCACAATGCAGAATTAATTCTGTACATAGTAGGCTCATTTTAGTCTTCAGAAAAACACAGCAACTCCTAAATTTCATAGTGTTAAACCAAGTAGAGTATAACAGGTATTAAAAAAAAAAAAAAATATCACATTCACCTGCATTTTTTACATTGGGTTTCATCTACCAGACTTAGTTAACTGCAACATATTAGCAAAATCACACTGACAGAAATATAGAATACCCACCTGTTTTAGGGTCAACAGAAAAGTATGGCTGTCCCTGAAGAATACTGTACACTACTCTGGCACTGTTTCCATATGTAGGGTCGTCTGCATCTGTGGCTGTCACCTGTAGAACAGATGTACCTGTATGTACAAGAAAATGAAAGTTAATTGATAATAAACATAATTTTCTGAAAAATATAAATATTTTTAGATGTATTTTTGAAACTTGTACAGTCCTCAGATTTTACAATTAGAGAGGTTAATAACATTTTCTCTATATGTCATCATCCTATCATATTTTTAAGGAAAACCATTTATTCTAATTTGAAAAAAACCCAGCTTTTTATCTATATATATATTTATGTAACTTAATTACATATATATAACCATAAAACAGTAACTACATAGCATGTATATGTATGCATGTTCACACATACAGATTTGAAACTTGGATATTGCTTAGATTTCCGAAAAACTCATATTTATGGACTTCGGGATTATCTTAATCCACAATAAAAATTAATCTTGAAGTACATATTTAAAATATTTTGCATAAATGTCCCCAAATCAACAAAAGATACTAAGGGAAATCAAAAAGTATAGCTATTGGAAGATATCAAAGATCTGAAAATGGAATAACTACTAGAACCTTGTTGGAATTCAAATGATGGATCCAAATTAGAAAGCTAAAGAGTTCAAAAGACAGATATTTGTATTCTGCTATTATGTACCATTAGAAACACAAAATCACAGTTTCTAGCATGTCACTAAGTAGGATAACTTATGAGTAACATTTTTGTAGGAAACAAAATGCAAAAGTACTGCACAAAGACAAGTGATTTTATATTTCTGGATTTTTATATTTTTTGAAGACATTTAATGATGCATCTTTTTTGCTATCACTGCACAGCACTTCACGTAAGAAATCATTAAATGAAAGACTGCAAGTTAATAAAGGTTCAGTCTGCATTCTGCTTGTTTATCCTTCTACAGGCAGTGCTTTCTACAGACTCTCTTGGCCCAGTACTAAAATACTAAAATAATAAAAACAGAACCAGCTACTCTCATGTAATTCTGCATTTGAAAGTGGCTTCTCAGTTAAATTAACCACTGAGGCATCACCTCCACTCTGGGGTGTTCAATTTCACATCTTAATTGTGAGAAGTATGCTTTTGAATTGACTCCCTTGATCTCACCTACTTGTCACACTTTGATTTGCTTCATGGAACAGTTTCAGAGCATGCTAACTAGATTCCTTTGGATGAAACTAAACCAAAAGATGTGCTTTGGCAGCACATGTGATTTATTCTCACTGCTAATGGGCATTTAGTCTCAGAGACCAGACAAGAGCTAGTCTGAAATAAGATTTCCCCAAAACATATGGTGTGGACATCAGATCCTCAATTCCAACTGTTTAATTTCATAGATTGGTTTCCACTGCACAGAATTGTTTGGTACTGTGCACACTCAGTATACACTGGGAATACAAGTATTTAAAATCACAGAGTCTGACTTCAAGTACAGCAAAGCAAGCATGCAAATCTTCACAGATTTGGATTCATCACTGTTTAAGAAACTATTCATTAATAATAACACTAACTTGGACACAAAAGGTTGCTCTTTGTACCTCTACTGGCAATTTGGTAAAAGGTACAGCAAATGCGCCTGCATACATAAACATAGTGTCTTCTCGTCTCTGAATAGCCCAAATGCATACAGTCTTTTAGATAAATATATTCACACAGCAGATACAAGGAAACCTTGCTGAATTTGAACTGGAATATTGTAATAAAATCAAGCTGGAGCTAGTAATCTGTTCATAGTTATTCAGGAGTTAATGGTAAACCTAACTAAATTACAGTATTTCAGTTTATGTGGCAAGGTAAACAAATATGAATTAAAGTTAGTGCAATTTTCTTAAAATGTTCTAGGAATCTATTCAGTCATACTTATTTGCTATTTAAACTTAGAATAACAGTTCCTGCAAACTACACCAAGTCACTTCAAAGAACAGAAAATGCATTTTTTCCCATATTCTATAGCTTATATAATACTGTAATGATATGTTTCCGTAGCCCAGTATGGCAGTGATTTTTAACTTGAGGTGAAAAATCTGTGACCTTTCTGTCTTCCAGTTACCAGCTTGCTGTATTCAAAGATAAAGGCCTGTCCACAATAATTTATTCATGGCTTCGTTATTTTATGTTGGAATTTGTGGAATCATTAAAGATAAATAGTTTACTGGTTTGGTTTTTTTTTTAATTGCATACAACAAAAATATGCCCATCCAATAGTCAGCCAGTCACCTACCATAGTTTGCTACACAGTGCTGGGCAACTTCTGTACCTGTCAGTTTGCATTTGCACTTTTTCCAGTTCTAGATAATCAAGGTAGGTTTGGGAATGGATGAACAGATTTTGGCTATTTTGAAAGAATACCAGAAATACTGAGATTTCATGGTTCTCTCATTCTCCTCTCCTCTCCTTTCCTCTTTCCTCTCTTCTTTCTCCTCTCTCCTCTCAGAAGGTAGGGGCTAGAATCTGAGTGCTCACTGATGTGGGACAAAGAAAGAGGTCTACTGAAAGGCAGTATCTCACATAAGCAACTGACAGGTCATTTTAGCATGAATGGAATGCTATTATGCCTTAAAATCTGCCACAGTGATTTTCAAGTACATCTGTATCTCTCTCCTAAGAAACACCTGATAATAGTAACTTGGTATTGCACAGTGGCAAAGTGTTCTCTAGCTAAAAAACCACTTAGAATCACAAGCTTTAACTCAACCCCCCACCCCACCTCTCGAACCCTCGTTTACTGCAATGTAGCTCATCAGATGCTTAACTTTTTCACTGTAGTACACAAGCATGCTCAGCATCTTATAGGATGTATCCATACTGGCCTTTTGCCTAACTCTTGCATGATTTACTGAGCACAGAGGAAACGCAGCTTGTAAAAGCTGTGGGTTAGAATGCCTTGTGAGAAAAGGTAAAGAAAGTACCTTTACCTTCCAATTACTCCTTTCAAAGTTAGCATCATTCAGCTCATCAACATGACAAATCATGATTCCAAATATATTTGTACCATTCAGATGCAGAATCAGTTTTTGATGTTGAGACGTGTGAAGAAGGATTCAGATGGAAAACTATACAGTACAGCTGCCTTGCTATTTTTAATGTTAATAATTCTGAGGAAAATAATCTAACACAAAAAATAGGGATCTAATTTCCCCAGAGACCTCAGAGCAGATATGAACATCGAACCCAGAGGCGTACCTTCCATACTTTCTTCACTAACCTACTGTGACAGTGCCTGTCAAGAAAACCTCCAAATTTTGCTACGAAAGCATTCTGACACCCGAGTTAGGTAATAAAAAGATTTTTTCCCCAAAGTGGAGGCTTTGCTCCTTCAGAGTACAACAACCATTCCACATGATTTCCTGTTACAGTTTAGAGATTCCATACTGGGAATTCTGTTTTCTTAGCTAATGCTCTATACAGAGCTGTAAAATATGTCTGTATGCTCTGAACACCACTCTGTAAGCTTTGCATTTTTTCTGTTATCAAAAATAAGGAACATTCATTTGGGAAAACAAACTGTAGTTTTATTTCAAAATCTCTTCTTTTGGTTTTCTTTGGGTTTTTTTTTTTTTAATATGTTCACAATAAAAATTTTGTAAAATTAGGTATCATATAAAAGCTGAAGAGAAATACTTCAATCTGTCTCTCTGAAGACAAATTTTTGATATATAATGAAGCAGTTCAATAAAGCATGTCTGTTGAGAATGCAAATCTCTATGCATGACTTTCCATAGTTTGCTGCATTGTTAAGAGAAGATGTTTTAGTTTAATTCTACATTACAAAATAGTGTCTTCACCAGGAAATCAACATGAGTCCAGCGACTGTATCATTGATTCAAGTCCTCATTTTAGAAAATCACAATATTTTTGTCTGATATCTTTATTATAAGATAAAAATCAAACAACACACAAAGATAAAGAGACACTTCTCATGCAAATCGTATTTATGAACACCATGAATACTGCCTTCCATATTATCTGAAATTATGACTACCTCACATTATAATACCCTGGAAAGAGTTCAGAAAAGTCCAATGTGTCTACTAATTTGTTAAGGAGAATTTATTTGGAATACACTTCTTATGCATGACTACATAGAACACTAGAAAATTTAATATGCAGTGTTCCACTCATTTTGAAGATACCTGAATGGAAGGCTTTTGCTGTTTGGGGGGGGAGGGGAGGGGTAGGGGGAAGTTTTTCTTTAAATTTAGATAGAATCACAGAATGGTTTGGATTGGAAAGGACGTTAAGATCATCTAGTTCCAACCCCCCACTAGACGAGTGATGATAATGATGACTCTTTCATAAAATAGAGCATAGGTCTCAATGAAACTGAGCTTTTTACACTGCAGAAGAAATAATTTCAGATATAAAACTTGGATCTTGAGCCAACTTTTAGGAGAAGTGTTCAATGAAGACAAGAAATAGGTGTTTTCTTTCAGTTCTTCCAGCACAGTACATAAAACATAAATAATATGCTCACTCTATGCCATAGGAAACACTGCAATCTAATATTTGGCAAATAATTTAACAAAACTTACCTGTACTTTCTTGTTACCTAAAAAACCAAAAGCCATAAACATCCTACAGCTTTCACAAATAGATCAAGGGTCAACTTGTGGCAAAAATATCAGCTAACTGCTTGAGGAGACAAGATAGGAATCTGCTGCTGAAATTAACAGCATAACAGAGATGAAAATACCACCAGCCACTCAGCACAAGGGCTGTTACAGAGAGACAGTAGCACTGAAAGTTCATTAAATGACATGAAATAAAGTGGAAGATATTTTTAAAGTAGTGAAGCATTCTTAGGAATTCATACAATAACAACAAGGATTTCAGTGATGTATAGACTCCACAGCTAAATATCAAAAAATGTGCTTATTACAGAACTAATAAAACTGGCATAGGGATGTCCATTATTTGACAGAAAATGGATCCTGTGGAAGCAATAATAGAATTAATCTTCCTGAGACTGCAGACGATAAAATGCTTTCAGAATGCAATGAACAAACAAATCAATAAAAGAAAACAATGATCATAAATTTGCAAGGAAAATATGCTGTAAGCTTACAGCAGATTGCCTGTATGGCAGGATATGAAAATTCAATTATATTGAAACAACACAAAAGTGTTGTGGATATCTGTATAGATATTTTAATGATTTACCTCATGTAAAACCAGTAAAGTATTTAATTTATAAAATATATGCATTAATGATATGTTCTAAGTTACCAGCTCGGCTTAAACCACAACACACTAAAACTTCTTTGGTTTACCATAATCCACTCTGTTTTATAACCCAAAATGCCATCCCAGACTACTCAAATTGTTGTTTGGAAAACAGTAACATTTATAATGTAGCTGAACAGTAATACCAAGATTGAGACTCCTACAGAATTATGACTAACATCTATGTAAGAATACTACATTTTGAGAGGACGAAAAGAGAGGGGAACTTTGAGTGAACAAATGAAAAATAATTATATTGGCTGCTTTTGACTTTGAGGATAACATTGATTTCCACTGTCTTTCCTCCTATGAACAAAATAAAAGGCTTCCACAGGGGAAGGAAATAATCAATTAATTAAAATGTTCCATTAAAGACAAAGGAAACTAAAGAAAGAGGAAGACAGAGTTATGCATTTTTGAAGACAGCTGATAAAGGAAATGAATTTAACATCGAGAGTCTGTGGTGTAACAAGAGACAACTGAGATAAGAGCTTAGATGCTACTGAAATGAGCTCTAATAGTAAAGCTTTGTGCCACAGTGAATTATCAAAGACAAGTGAAGAGGTTTCATACAGGCCCACAACATTCCTAGTGGGAATAACCTCACTGTAGTACTTCCCACAAAGGTGTCTTGATAAATAGACCTGGTGTTATGACATTACTCACAGAAATACTGCTCTTCTACATGTCCATAAGATTCTCTTGGGGATGATATTTGCAATAGTATGCTTAGATGGTTAAAACAGGCAATTGCACATTAAAAACACATCCTGTTATACGCACTAGCATCACTCTGTAGATGGTATGGACCTACATGTTTATAGCCTGAAGTAAAAGCTGGTATCAAAGAAGTCAGTATTTGAGAGCAAGAGATTTAAGAGAACAATGAACAGCTTGCAAATTATTTTAAGGAATATCTTTGATCAATAACCTTATAATCTTTATTAGCTAGATACTGACCAAGTAAGAATGGCTAACACAGATTGTTCTTCTGGTAGAGACCCAAAAGGCTATTAGAAATAATAATGTTAAATCATTATAAGAGTGTATTCAAGGCCAAGTTGGATGGAGTCTTGGGTGACATGGTTTAGTGCGAGGTGCCCCTGCCCATGGCAGGGGGGCTGGAACTAGATGATCTTAAGGTCCTTTCCAACCCTAACTATTCTATGATTCTATGATTCTATGAAAAGGTGGAATGAGGGGGAAACAGAAATTACAGACAAAGATGAAGTAGCAGTTAAGAGAGAAAGAACAGACTGTGGAAAGAAAGAAATTCATAAAAGGGAAGTTGAGGGGGAATATGAGAACAATGACCTATGAAAGAAGAAGAAAGAATGAAATAGGAGGAGACCAAAGAAAGATGTTTCTCCCTTCATGCATTCTTCCTGTGAGAGGGACCACAGCTTAGAGTGCTCCACAGCTGGGAAGAGACGTCTGAAGTAGCACACTGTGAGAGGAATCAGAAGAGAGGAAATGACTGGAAAAGGAGAAAAATACTACAAGTACCTACAAAGGACAAAGTAGAACAAGACAATTATGATGCAGACTAGTAGATTATTTTTCAGAACATAACATATGGAGGACATTTTGAGCAGGAAATCAAGGAAGTACTCCTTTGTGTCAGTGGAGTGGCAGTGACAGAAAGAATGAAGAAGCAGTCACTAAGTCAGGGGAAAAGAAAGAGAATGGGGGAAACTTCTTACCCTCTTAAAACACGACATTTGGTAAGCTGCAAAGTCCATTTAATACAATTTGATTTTGTACGGTAGATAGGAAAGCATACTTATTCTCTATACAAGATTAACTCCACTTACGTCAGCGAAGAAGCCACTGGTGTAAAAATCAGTCTCTGCTTCCAAACTGTCAGAGCTCTGAACTCCATGGTTCAGGATTAAAACTTAGTATATTTCAGTATTTCCAGGACTGCTATGATTACTACCTGTTCGCAAGTATTTCATTTACTACACTTCATGTGTATATACAAACAAAGAATTGTACAGATATTTGGAATGCACTATTTTTACTATGCACATCTGTAATAGAAGCTGTGGTTTTGGCACCTCAAATAATAAGAATATATCTGAACTATATTTCTAACAGGGAAAACCAAAGGTCACTACTTTTCTGAACTTCAGGTTGCTTTATCAGAAACTTAATCAAGGTAAATAAACATATGACACCATGGTCTAAAGTAGTCTAGAAAATTAGTTTCTTTGTATTTATTTAATTCTGTGAATTGCGCAGACTACTCATATAGACATAAGACAATACCATAGTGTAGTTGAATGAGGAATATGTGAACACATCTTGTTTCTAGAGTGCAAAGTATAATTTGCCCAGGAGTGTCTGTTAAAGCATTCAAGATTAAGAGTGACTCTCTACAGTCAGCATGCGTGTGTAGCCTGTTTTCTTAATATGAATGTTCCAAGTAAAGTACAAGGTTGCATTTGATGACTTCCTATAATCTCAACTGTAATATGTTTTGCATACAATCAATGATACAATAACCGTGTCATAACTTTGTCAAACAGTATGTGGCATTTTAACTTGTTAAAAGATTGCTGAATGTAACAATTCGTTTTCCTTACCCATTTCAGACATCTCTGGCACAGTAACAATGTATGGTCCATCTGTAAATTTTGGTGCATTGTCGTTGATATCCTGCACTTTGATAATAAATTCAGATTCAGGCTCGAGTGGCTTGTTTGTCCGTCTATCAATAGCTTGGGCATGAAGCACATAGTGCGTCTTCTGCTCTCGATCTAGGCTTTTGGTTGAATGGATGTCTCCAGTCGTGTCATCAATAATAAAGATAGTCCCTGCCCCTTCTCCAGTAAGAATGTATTTGACTGATCCATCACCTTTGTCGGAATTGGAGTGCAGCTGTAGAATATAAACACATAAAATCATACAAAATGACCTATTAAACTTCATAAAAGGTTATTACACATAAGATCTAAAAACTATAATACTTCTGTTAGCACCATTCTACTTAGTTTTTAACCTTCCCACCTTTTGTCATAATTCCTTATGTGGCATTGCTGTCAAGTCGATCATTTTGTTCAGGATCATAAACACCCAGCATAGTTCACTTTTTAAGATGGGATTTTTTTGGTTCTATGTCCATTCTAGAAAACTTCCCTAAGTCAAGAATATTCTAGTAACTGGGGTGGGTTTTCTTTTATTATGGTTTGGTTTTAGTCCTTCTAGCAGTTACCATACAGCACTCATTGCTAGAAACCCTGCCTTAAGTACTAAGCCTGAAGCTGTCACGCTGAGGACTGCTTGCCTCAATGACGTAGTTCAGTCCAACCACCTATGTTACCTTCTGTGGCCGCAAGGATAGCATAGTTTACTACAAAAGGAAACTGTGTAGTGTGGCAGTGACAGATGTATGTCCTGGATTATCCTATCCCACAACAAAATACATCCATTTTCTCTCGGTTTTGCTTATTTAGTTCTAATTAGAAACTCATCTAATTTGCTTGTATTTGAATTATTTCTAATGAAGCAATGAACTTTGATACTTCTAGCATTTTCATTGGTCCTAACACACACTGTGCTATAAAATACACATTAAATATATTACCCCTCCTTCAGGATAATAAAGCTTGCGTTTATTGGCAGGCGAGGGGAAAGGAAAAGTTAAAAAGTACCCTGATGTACTAAGAGATAACATGAAACAGCTACCCACATTAAGCCTCAGTGCTTCTAACTTGACTTTAAAGAATTGCCTGTTTAGATTAAAAATCAAGATGTGTTCTCTGAGAAGGAGAGGTGATTTTTGATGATAGATTGAGAAGCTTTGTATTTTTTTTTCTTTAGAACAACTTTGAGAACAGAATGTATTTACTGAGGTGCACAATGAGAACAAAGTGATAATGCAGAAATGAACAGCCTCAGGTATAGTGCAGTTATATTGTGATGTTAAATCAGAAGGGAAACTTCCTAATTTACGAACTCATTTTTATTCTTATCTCACTGCTCTGACTATCTCTCAATATCTGCAGCATAGCATTACTAAGTTTCAGTTTCCAGACTCCTTTCCATTCTCAGTTCAGAAACTATTTGAGGTTGGATAGAGAAAATAGACTTTTGGGGGTACAAATCATCTTTTTTCTGACTTAAATCATACAGAGATGCTGATTGATAGCTTCTCACTCTCTACTTCTATTTTTTTTTCACATCTTTGTCTTGCCTTTAAAATTATCTAGTTTATTTGTAAAAAAAGCAAGCATATGGGGCTTGATAACATTTTTTAGTCTTGTGTACCAAATCTATGAAATTATGGTGTCGCACCTAATTTATATTTTGTCCTGTATGGGGTGGGGGGAGGGGGGTAGCAAGGGAAAGTCTAATAAAATTAAGATTGTCAGCTCATGTAAACTTCAGCATACCTTCAGTCAATGCACCAGGCAATTATCTGAGCCACAGGAAGATCTGACTGGATAACCAAACCAAAGCTGGGTCACCACTGTGGACCCATTTTTTTTATTTTGAAAATGGAAGAGAGAAAGAAGCAGAGAAAGGGTCTGTTTGCTCGGCTTTGCTTTTATAGGACAGCAGGACAGTCTTAAACCTTTCCTTAAAGAAGAGATGGGCAAAATTCTGGTTACATCTCTTTTTATCCTCAGAATAATACTGTATTCTGTTAAGAAAGGAATAATTCACTCAACATAAAATGCCAGAGATCCAAACTTACTAGAAAGTCAAAATGTTAGTCAAAGTTATTTATTCCTAAAAACAAGAATAGTAGGTACTCTGGTATTCTAATCTTGGTTTGCTGGTATTCCAATTTTTCAGAAACGATCAATCAGAATTGAGTATCTCTGGCTGCAGGTTCGTTTTTTGATAAAATTATTCCTAAGTGTTCATGTTTGCAAATGTTAACATCTGCCTCTCATTTATGGGGGGGGGGGAAGCCAACACACACCACACACACACACCCCCCCTCCCCAAAAAAAAAGAAAAAAACCAAACAAGAAAGCCAAGAGAAAAATTGTATGCCCAGGAAAATGACAAATTTGCTGAGTTTCTGAGTTCTATAAGGAACTCAAGTTGAAATTACCCCAAACTGAAAAAGATCAGAAGAATCTCCATCATTGTCTCCTTTTAACTCTGCATGCATATATGTAAAAGCATATTCAGGTACACTATACAAAGATCCCAGCAAAAATCACTGTGTTTGTAACTGGAATTACGGAAAGTATGAACCAACTAAGAAACTGGTTACATACGTAAGAAAGCAACAGAATAAAGAACTGCTGTAGAATTTCAGAAGTAAGCTTTCTTCAAAAAATCCAAATATCAACATAGACATGGTGTTCCAATACCATGCTATAGAAAGGCACACCCAGAAATTCACTGTGATAGCACAAATTAAAATATTAGATATTATTCGTTTTGTAGAAACAATTATTTGTACTTGTAATCAGTGATGAAAATGCAGGTACATTTTGAGTCACGGGGCTTTTATATCTAACAAGTAATAGAAGTTAAGAAAACAAAAGATTCTCAGCTGACTGCACGGCCAACCAGTGATTCCTGCTAAACATCCTGTTACCCAACAAACTTCAACTGAAAAATGCAGTCAGGAATTAGCATTAGAAATATTAATAAACCAAAAGCCTTCAATTTGCAGCTGGGTCTTTTACACTGCAGTTGTAAGACAATACCTGAAAACAAGAGAAAGCTAAGAGAAGTTCCTGCTTCCTTACTTCCTGATATCTTACATTGTTTGAAATATAACACTTTGATTTATGCTTTTTAATTTCTATGCTGAACTTTAAATTCACGCAGAAGGATTTTGCATAGCATTTCTACTGCATAAAAAAGGGCCTTTCCTTAGTCAGCTGGTTTATATTTGAGTTTTTCTGTAAAGCAAAGATTAAATAACTGTTTGTCTTCTTTAATACTTCCTCTCAGTACAAACTGGCTCAAGAAAAAAAAATAAAATATCAAGGCTTCTCTCAAACACATTTACAATATGGGTTGTGCTAAAGACAGCCCCTGGGAACCCCTGCTTAAGACAATGCCTACCAGACTAATGAGATTCATGTCCCTCAGCACGGCGCACTCCTTTCTTTTTCCTGCGTACTATGAAATCATCTCCACAATAGGTGGTTTATTCCACAAAAGCATTTCTAACCAGAATAAATGGGATTCACTGTTACAAATACATGGTTTGGGAGACTGAAATTCTGCAGCTATGTCTATAATGATTTATAAAAGACAGCAAGGGAGCAAAATATAGCTGTTCAATAGTGAACTTTCTCTCTACTTGGGACTACTGTAACTATTTCTCTTTCAGATTAATTTGACAGAGAGTGGGGAATGCCACTAAGCAACACAGACTCAAGCCAACCCATGTTCTGTTCACCAGTTTAGACCTAACCTGTATGATCTGGGAAGCCATCTCAACCCAGATCCCTAGAAAGGGTGTGGACATTCCATTTCTCTCTGTCAATGACTACTGCAAGAACATGTATAGACTAGAGGATGAGATACTCACATGATGCAGTAATATGAATAAATAGCTTTGATAAACACTAAGTGTGGTGTTATTTTTCCCCCTGCTGCGCCAGTCAGAGACATAAAGTTGGAACATTGCAGGCATCTCTTAATTTAAAAAGAAATACAAACGCATTGCAAACTGAAACTCATAATGTTGAGATGAGTAATGAGCATTGAAAAGAAATACAAGGGAAATAAGAAACATTCGAACACAACTCTCCGATTTCTCTATGAGAGGTTTTAACTACGACTATGAAAACATAAATTAAATTGTTTTTCAGTACGTCTTCGTTTCTATGATAGTCCACTGCATCTGATGATTATAGATTGATTTGTGATATCAACTTTTTAACTGCTACTTAAAGAAGCTTTTTTTTCTCCTTAAATTGTTTCAACTTGCTTCCCTGAGCAATCTCACCTTAGACCCCAAACCATTTTAAAAATTACTTTGCCTAGAGACTATAATCACTAGAGACTATACAGCTTGCGCTCATTACTTGGCCTTCCCTACCCCCCAAGGGCTCCCCAAACCCACCCATGGCTCAGGAGCTCACTGCAGCCCCCCAGGGCCACCATCCCCAGGAAGCTGCCTGACTCTGCTGCTCCCTGACAGCAACATCTCTAATCTCCCAACTTCCAGCCAGTGCAGGCTTCTGAATTCCTTGTGGAAATGCAGTTTCTATCCTATTTGATGGGCTGGCTTCTGAAAACATTTATCACTGCTGATCTGGTTATGTTCCTAACAAGAACATATCCATTAATTATTCTGAAACTGTCCACAACCAGAAACCACCAGCAAGTATTTAATTTTCATACCCTGTTGGGCATTATTCCTGTCTTTATTTCTCAGATTTTTTAGGAAAAGGAGTTAAAAGAATAGACGAAGAGCATATCTAGAGTGTCACCATTATCAACCCAGTGGGCTCCACTTCTTGACACATTTAGTAACAGGTTGGATTCAGGATGATTTATGACAGTTTCTCAATCCTTAGGTAGTCTGTATCAGCAGTGTATGACTGATTTTGCAGAATAGTGACCAAGGTGCCCTTGTCTGGCTGAGATTTAAACATTTTTCTTCCATCAGTCCATTTAAATGCTTTAACTTTCTTTTAGTATTTCTGCAGAAAGTGTAGAAGGGCTGTATTTTCCAAAGGCATAATCTGAAGAGGCATACCAAACATTTCAGTTTCTTAAAAGAGTTTTCTTTACATTCTTATTATTAATTTTGATATTACAAGTCTTGAAATACTTATAATTTGATGCACCAATACATTAACTGCTGTAAAATGAATGCACAGATTGTAGGCTTATTGCCCAGCTAATACAGTTTTTTTACTGCTAGTAACTGCAAAGCAATCAGGTGGCTAAAGCCTAATTGCAAAACCAAACAGACAGGTACCTACTGCTTGGCTACTGGCCTTATTCACCACCCTTCATGTTCATACATATTTTACTTCATTGTTTTGGGTAATACTTAGCCACATCACACATCCAAACATTTAAGCATATGTACTCGTCAAGAAAATGATCACAAATAGTGAGAAAGAAGTATAGAAGCAGGGCCCAATGGGAAGAAGCACACCAATAAGTACTATAAAACCAATCAAAATACTGCAGAGGAAGGCAACATCCTGCTCCTGCTGGAAATGTGGGATGCTAACAACTCGCAGTGATAACCACTCTCCCTGCACCTGCCTAAGGAACACGAGACACAACCAGGAAACCATGCATGACCAGGAGAACGAGAAAGAAGCCTGGATAAGAGGGGCAGTTGTAAAGTAGAAGAGTTGTCTATTTGTGATTTAATTGTGTGCTGCTTCCCCCCATTTGCCTTAACTGAATAATCTGGATTCTTGGTGTGCTGTGTGGGTGGCATTTTAAGAGAACTAGTAATTACTAGTAATTACTTTTACAATATTTTAATTCTTTTAATTCTTGGGATATGAGATATGTGCTGTTATGTTGAAAAAGAAAAAAATATGAACAGATTCCCATACACGTGCTAAATTCAAATCCGAGGCTGATTTGAAAAGATCAAGAACCATTGCACTAACTTAACAAATCTGATAAGAGCAGAAGTGGTTATGTACATATAAACTTATTTTAAAATAACTGCAGAGAATTAACTTAAAACTTATTGTTGACAAATAATAAACAAAATAATATGCATAGAATTTCAAAAGCAAAACCTAAGTTCTTGTAGTGACACTACCATTATGTCTTTTGACTAAAGCATAGTCTTCCGCCTAGGGAGCAGCACATTCTTTCAAGGCGAGCAGCAGAACCTCCCCTTCCCAATTCTGCTGGCACTGCCAAGCAGTTTAATCACACAACAAGAAGGCCCCAGCACAACAGTACCATAGCAAAGTCTACCAATGAGTGCCCAGCCTAGACCAATGACAAAGCTGTTCCCAAACATGAGCTAGGACCTTTAGCAAACCATAGGAGAATATATTAAAAAAGAATGTATGTACACTCCTTTACTTTTGTTATGCAGAATTGTTTAATGCTTCACTAAAACCATCAAAATGTAGATACGTATAAAGAATTAGTAGTATCACACTAAAACACTGAGTAAAAAATGTTTTAATCTACTCTCTAACAGCACTGCAATCATGTTGACTTCCTTTGATGTTTATGTAGACACAACATGTAATTTAAAAGAAATGATACCATAACTTAGTAGTAGTAAAAACCTCATATAAAATTGTTCTGAATGGCGCACACTGCAAAATCAGTCTAACTGATACTACTGAAATGTTCATTGTGCCTATGCAGTAAAAGCATCCTCAGATTTGCCGCAGACTTGCTTCGTTCAGTCTGAGCTATAAAATATGTTTTAATGAAATATACTGCTCTGGGCAATGTCACACGTTTTGATGGAATTCTCAGAGGGAATCATTAGCCCAGGAGATAACTGTATTATCCATAGCAGTGTCCACAAAACGAGAAGAAGCTATTCCACACCTTTGTCAAACAGAGGAAGAAAATATAGAATTGCAATTGCCCCCATCTGCTGAACGGGTTTTCTCAGATAGAAAAAAAATAATTGGATTGCAATCATCCAGGAAAAACACAACTGAAACTGTATTAACTTCACAGTGTAACACTACAGCATATAAACATCTGTTCTTCCAAGATGTGCTTATCTGAAGTCCGCTCCTTTACTTCTGCTTTTGGGAAGACTGGGTAATGGCAAAAGTATGCAGGTGCATAGACAATCACATCTAAAGTAACATTAGGTGTACTAAAGGTGACACAAGTGGTCAAGATTAGCTTCAATTTTATCTCTGTACAAAAGGAGGACTCCAGTGAAAGACAAGAAAAATAGAAAATGGAATCCTAAAACAACACAAAAACGTTTATGTATAAAACTGTTGTTTCATTTTCAAGGAACACTATATACTTTTAAGAAAAATACAATCCAAAATTGTACTTTCAGTGTACTATGTGTCTAAATCAATATAGAATAAAAATACTTCCTCTCTGCTGAAGTTTTCCTCTGAAATCTCTTCACAGCAGTAGGCTTTCATTTTAGACATCTTTTACTTGGCCAAATGCTAAGAGGGCATAGAGACCATTCTTTTTCCAAGAAAGAAGGATTTACACAGCATGGTTTTTTACAGGTTTTAAAGAGCTGGACAGGCATCCAGTTGCAGACCATGCTAACGAAGGTCTTCTGAAAGTATAATTATGCAAATATATTTGTTTGTAGGTCCCAGGGCTAAGTAACTACAGCTGAATGAACCATTACTCTAAAACATGTTTGAAATTAAGCTGGTCTTTTTGTTTGGGTCTTATCTAAAAAAAGATTATTTTTAAAGAGAAAACAAAACAAGACCCCTCATTCCCCAGTACTGCATTAGAGCCAGAAGAGTTGGTTCAGAGTTGCAGCACACTGCTTCCACTCTGCAACCCATAAAATGCTCACCTCCCGTGACACTTATGCAGAATGGCCACAACATATTAGTGAAGAAAAGTGTTTCACTCTTTCATATCGTATCAACTTTACTTCTGACTAAGCAAGGAAAATCATTAAAAGTCTTCTATTTATTTTTCTTCTATTTATAAAAGCTTCTATTTTTTCAAATCTTGCAGTCTCCTTAAAGGGCAAGTATCATTATCTCTCTTTCGAAGAGGAGTAATCTGAATTTCACAGACCTGAGCTACCAAATTCACTCAGGTTTTAAAAACCCCAAACTAGATTCCTATCTAGTCATGGTATTATTACGGTATATCTTGGTCTATCTAGTCATGATATTATTAAACAATGGTGAACTCTGTAGTTCCCAGAGAAAGGGGGAGTGAAGGGATTTCTGAAGCTATAAAAAAATTATTACTGGAGGGCTATAGAATTTCAGAACATTTAGAAACTTGTCTTTTCAATAGAATCAGAGAATATCATCAATAGGAAAAAGAAAAGTTGAATTAAACTATGTAAGTTAGACTTCAAATGAATGCTTCATGTCACATTGAGCCAAATAATTATCAAGATCTAGACATCAGATTTGTGCTATGTTTGTTTTTACGGTAGCCAAAAGTCTGGCTTCAATGTGTATGAACAAGTATTTAATACATGGATTGAAGTTACATTACTTCATAGCATTCTGTTCTGACAATACATGACTCCTTTCTCCCTCGGCATGTCGTATATCACTAAGCAGTGCAGAAAACTATTTCATGCTTTCTAGACAAATTTATAAAATTGAGTGGTCTTCAGTTTTCAGCACTGCCTCACAATCACTGTCATCAAAAAATCACTTTACAATCAATAAATCTGTAGAACTGTGGTAATAACTTAAGATTCCTAGATCCATGTAGAAGGATCATAAATTTGACTGTGTTTGAATCCAAATGTGATAGGGTTTGATGATACACTGTTGCTAAAAGAAGCCCTGCCACACTATATCACCACTGGAAGAAGAATCTTCTGTTGCAGTTTGTGTTGTTACCAGATCACAATAAGGAGGTGTTATGCCAATATAAAGCAGTTCTAAAAATCCTATAAATGGGCACAAGCATTCAATAAAAGTGCTTCTGTTGATGGTACTACTCTCTGACACAGGCCTTGCAAACTTCTAATTTACTTAAATCACTGAAACACTGCTTTCCTTGTAAATGCCTTACTGTTCAACTACACAGTCACGGATGCATTAAACCTCAAAGATGCCAGAAGTAGTCCTAGGTACCAATGTCGTAACTTGCATTATCTGGAGAAGGAAGACTGCTTTCGTACGAAAGAATGTTTGCTTCAGACATTGAAAAGGTCAAGGTCAGAAGAGCAGTAAGTGCACGCACTCTTTGGAAACACCAAGAGATGCAACTGTTTGGAAATATACTGAAGCGGTGAAAAGCTGTTCTTCACTGGAAAACATAGCACATTTGTGACAACAATGGAGCAAAACCAGTTTCTGTTTCCATACACTGTTCCTGCAGACTTTCTACATGTGCTCTTGACCTTCATTACTGGTGCAAGCTCAGTCAGGCTACTCTCCTTGCAGCATTTTTAAAAATTATTATTTTTTATGGGCACAAAGAGTGAATCAAACTCTGCTTTTCCTTTCAGAGGGGAAAAAAGGGAATACATCCATGATAACAGGGTCTTCCAAAAACAAAATACATATCTGCCCTTACTGAACAGGAAAGCCAGACTAAGGATTATTTTAGATTTTTGCAAATGAGAAAGAACTATTAGTTGTCTAAAACCCCGATCCATGAATTTCACATTACACGTGATCTCCATGTACACAGCTTCTCCTGATATTAACAGGAATGATAGAAATAGCTCACTGGAGCACAGAGCTCTAAGTGTAATTGTACTCAAGCTCTTTTGGAAAGCATGATTTATTTGTTTGTTTGTTTGTTTGTCTGGCAGTGCTACAGCAAATACTGTTTGTAAAAGATCTTAAGACAGAATATTCATCTTTAAGCTCTGGAAAAACAAGTCTGCAGTGTACCCATGTGATACTCTGAATTACTTCTTTCTCCTTTGCTCTTCCTAAATAATACTGTGAAGATAAAAATAAATGTGTGATTTTCTGATGTAGTATTTGTGAGCCATGTAAAATCAACAAGAGAAAATTCTATACCGGGGACTTGATTACTTACTCTGTTACAGAGTTTGATTAGGAAAAAAATATTATGAGGAAAAGTTCAAGGAGAGATAATTAATTTACCAGCTTCCTTTTATCCCATCCTTCCAAAAATGTTTCACACATTTTTGGTTTTGATGTTTTTGAAGCTAATTTGCTGAGAAATTCATAAGGCTGTAGAAAGAAAACAGGTTAGCTACTGTCCAATGGCTTCTATTTCAGGTGAAAAAGTTGTTTCATTCTGAAGAAACTGAGAAGAACACACTACCACGCATTATCAAGAACTGCAGAGATCATTGTTTCACAAGGATTTCATCTGCGTATTTCTGTGAGCTTCTTAAAACTAATGTTAATGCATTCTTCCAGGTAATGGGAAATGCCTGTTTCCATTATTGAGGTGGGGTTTTTTGGTCATTTTATTTGTTAAGAGTTCTTTGTTATACACTTTTTAAATATTAGAAAGTGTTTAGACAATACTGAATATACGAATATTGATTTATTGTGGTATTGATCCACTGCTTCCACAGTATTTAACACTTAAAGGCATGTTTAGATTTTGCAGCTGGAATGCCATTTCATCTCTTTTATGTGGCCTACAGCTTGTCTTCTTCTGTGGTGAAATTTAGATTTGTAGAAAAATTGCTTCTATATAGAGTTTCCATTACAAGTCACAAGTGATGACTTTTCTGTATCTCCTTTGGAAGAGAATATAATTTTTTTCCGATAACAGATACTTTTCTTCTTCCTATAATGTAGTACTCTTGCAGTTTGCTAGAAGCAAAAAGTACTACATGACTGAAGAAAAGAGCCCTCCATCATCATGATGAGGATGTGTTTCCACAAATTTCTTTAAAAGGTCACTAGTGCCTCAAAATCTATTGATAATGCCAACTATGATACTTGCAACATCTTTGTTGGGTAAGAAGTCAGAAGAAGATCCATGTTCACAGCAGAAGCTTATCACTAGCCCTCTCCACAAATGTAAGTCATGTAATGACTGCAATAAAAGAAATTATGAAGTGTTCACGACTGTTACAGTGATAACTATGCTCTTACAAGTAGGAGTAAAGAAATGGGAACGTATCAATCCCAGTGAATGGGAGTGTAAACAACTGTCCTTAACTCTAGCATGCTTTTCATGAACTGTTACAAAAGCTTCCTGGATCTCATATGGATGTAAACTGGGGAATTTCAAGAATCCTTGTTAGGTATTTCCGTACTTTGCACATGTACGGAAGTACAAGAAGTACAATTTCTGAGCTGAAGGCTTTTTAATCAGGTAATTATTACCAATGAGCACAATTTTTTCAAAGGGGTAGCATCCAACTGCGTCTGTATTCTTCCCAGAGTCATCATGACCCCATCTGTCTGTAAACATCTGTACTGCCACCACTGCAAGGATTTGATTGTAAGACAGAGTAAATCCCTCGCTTTTTACATTTAGTTCAGAGCAACTTCTGGACAAGTAAAATCCAAGTTCTGAAAATGTTTACAAACCAATTTTGTATCACAATTTATGACTGACTGGCATTTTGAATTAACAGCATTCCTACAGAGGCCTTGTGTAATGTGTAATCTTTTGCTATGTTTTCCACCTGACAATGAAATTGCAAGTGCTGCATGATATCTTTTCAGCACTGTACATTCTGCACTGTGATTGACAAAACACATTCTAACAATGAAGAAGAATGATACTAGACTTTTGAAATAGCAATCAAAAAGACCAAGCTCTCCAAATTTCCAGAAACCAACATTTAAATTTCAAATATGTTTAATTGAATCCATGAAATGTTTGTTTCTAAAAGCAGCTGTGGTGTATTTTCATACAACAGGATATACAAGAAGACTCTATGTCTATGAATCAGATATCCTCAGATTAAATTTTGGTGCAAAATTATTTAACATTTGATATTCTAATATTTCTGAGCAACAACTTTCACATTCAGATTTTCCCATATGCCAAAAAACATGAAAAGTGTTTTTTAGAAACCGAAGAATTTATTTTTAGATACATGGATACTTAAAAACTAAATAAAACCTTCTCCTCAAACTTCTGAATTTCTCACTGAAAAAAATATTTATGTTGTTTGCTGTTCACTGTAAAGTCACATATGTTTGATACTTGAACTTGTTTTCATTTGTCTACAGGATAGTCTACAGGATAGCCATAATTCTTGACTATGGAATTATCTGGAATTTAGCACAAGAAAAAGCTAGTTGAGAACTGCTCTCTTCCACAGTTACCCTTTGATGGTCTTTAACAGAAAACATTTCAACAAAGCAAACCAGAGCCTCGCCAAATTACTAACACAAATAGTACTATATTCTGCATGTTACATTTAACACAAATGATTATGTTTCTCATTAAGCACTGTCCTCCATTCATCATCATCTAATTCCAATAGGGAACACTAACTTTCTCTTTCTGTACGTGTAAGGAACCCCAGACATATTGTTCCATTCACTGGTATCATTTATGAAAACAAGTGATTAAAAAAAAAAGGTCTGCTAAAATTTGACCTTTCTCCAGGACCAGTATTCCAAGTACATTAAATGCCATAAACAAACCATTCACACTTTGAGGTAATATATTCCTCTCTTTAAGTTTTTCTATGTATATGCTGACATATCAATACAGATGTAATTTATCATTAACATTTCAGTGATTTTCTCCCCGAGCACTCTCTGACACATTCTGCCCTCTCAAAAAACGTTCAGGCAGAATAGGATTACAATCTCTAAAGCTACTGGCTGCCAATAAATGGTTAGGTGCAAATTATGCTTATAAAACAGAATGTGTAAAATGATACGGAAATGAACAGAAAAAGTTCCTTTTGGGAAGTAATTAAATGACCATTAATATACCTACTACTAAATACTCTTGCTAGCAATACCAGGACGTGTCAACACAGAATACCTATAGTCTCTTTTGAACGTATGGTTAATTCATTAACACATTTTCCATAACAGACTGCCTCCTTTACATTTAAGGATCCCAGGAGGAAGCGCCCATATGGCCTAGTAGAAGACCTGGGAGTCTGATTCTGATCTCCCAGTGTCTTTTTTTCTAACCTAATTTCACCAGTACTAGGAAGTTCAAAAATGTTCTTTTTTTTCAGGAAAAAATAAACAGCTTGGTACTTCAAACACCCACTGAATATAAGCTGTCACTCAGTCATTTAAAAGTGAATAAATATTACTCATATTACTAAAATCTGATTTATTCCATGTAAGAAATAATCTAGTAGGTCACTATGTTCACTGGTGCAGTATAGCCCTAAATCCAGAGTTCATGGCAACAAAGCAGACTGCTGATTAGGCAGAAGAAATACAAATGTTATATTGATAAGAGCTGAACTATTCTTTTTCCTCAAGTGATAATTTTTAACATTATTCAATCAGCTGGAAATATGTTCCTCCTAACTCCTGTCCTAGGAGGACAAACCTCCTAGGTTTGTACCATTAGAACTAAAGAAAAATGAGAAAAATATTGGAAATGTCGTAAATACCCCATTCACTAAAGGTGTGCTCAAGAAAATTCTGAAGAAAAATGGAAATGCCTACTTCTTTTCACCCCTTCTGCTAATATAAATAAAATCTTTGTTCAGGCACAAATCCGTGCAATGGAGAATTTCCTGTGTGAGCAAGAGGAACAAACCTACAGAATAAAGTATTCAGCATCACAAGAGATGCTGATGTGAGAAGTTACACAAGAAAGATTGTATCAAAATTATTCCTTTCTAGATGCCAATGAGGCATATTTTGGATTTCATAAGAAGGATAAATTCCTGAGCTGACCTAACTTGTAGGAAAAAAAAAAATAAATCTACATTCTGAAGAACAGGGACTAGTAATTTCCACTAGAGCTTGGTAACACTAGCACTGGACCAGTTTTGCTTTATTTTAGAGTGACTTATTTCTATCTGGCTTACAACTATTACCAAAAGAAGTCATATTAAAGATGTTCCAGATGTCTTACATCACTTGCTGTAATTTGTGAGAAATATGCTTCAAAACTTAATTTTCTAACTTTCATTATTTGACACCTGACATTTCCTGCAGATGCATAAAATCAGAAGGGAAAAATCACTGAACTGAGATGGCTGCTCTTAAAAAAACCCTCAAACACACTAAATACTCATCCTTACAAATATCCTGTGGTTTGAATTCCACAGATCCTTATGATTTACATAAGGGAGAAGTATTTATTTCTTTGGAGTGGGCTTAGAATTGCTGCGTATCACTTGCATTGACACTTTTCCTTTCTTTTGAATTATGAAATGCCAAACATGAAGGAAATCTCACTGATGACAGTGGACTTTGGATCAAGCTGTCAATGCTGGTAGATAAAGCCAAGAAAAAACAGCTATTTTTTCAATAATAAACATTAATTTTGAAGATGTTTGCTTAATTTATAAAGCACATATTACATATTTTATAAACATATATAATGCATGACAAGATATAAATTTTAAATAAACCTAGGTAACATCATAAAAGGAGAAAATTGTAATTTCAGACCTCAGATTTTCAGATCTGAAGAGGGGAAAGGGGAAAGGAGAAGAGGTATGGTGGAATAATCTCCTATCTCTGAGGTTATATGGCCTGGAAAAGAGGACTAAATTATTTCATTCGTTTTCAAGAATATGACTGTTTTACTGACTCTAAAGTATCTGGCATTTCTGGGAACCAATCCCATTGACATGGATTTGCAGTGATTTGCCAAGTCAAAATAGCACTACTCAGATACCATTAAAGTAATGGCAAGCTGTCTGGACACAGATACTAAAAAAAATATGGTTGCTCCCTCCTCAGACCCAGGACTAAATTCAAACTGAATAAAAAAGGAACAAAAGGAGATAATGTGTCCTATTCGGAGGATGAAGGCCTATTGAGCTAACAAATGATAATCCTTCAGCTATCAGCAACATCTGCAGATACCACATCACTAAAATACTACTTAGGCACTAAGCAGTGCAAGTCTTGATAGTGTTAATTCACACTAGGTCACTGGATGGCAGGATTAGACAGTTCTCGAAACATTAGATGGCTATTACCTTATTAATTGTTTGCTCAGGCCCAGCCGTCTGTGTAAGCAAGGTCAGGGCGGGAGTAGCGATCTCTCAACCAAGCTGAATTCTGAGCTGCAGAGTACTACTAGGTGGTACAGGAGATCGAAGGGAGAAGCCCTCTGAAGAGTTCAGACAGAGTTTTCAGAGTGGAATTACCCTTCTTTCCCCCTCACCCCCCCTCTCCCAGCAACTGCAGGTGGTTTGTTGTACTGAACATTTATTCCGAAAAGACAGAAGCCCCACTCCTCAGCCCAGGGTATCATATCCTCATCTGATAACTCTCCCCTCAAGTCCTTCAAGCCATCTATGTTTCAAAAACTGCCATCATGTCTCTTCATTTTCTTTTGGTTTTCCCTCCCTTACCTCCTTTACCCTGTGCTCTCTTATGCATTCTAACTTATAACATTCATCTGTTTGTATCCTCTACATGCACTACAGTTCCTGAAAGCCCACCTCAAACTGCATTCACACTGAATGCCCTGATAAAGTGTGATACCAAGGACACATGGAAATTTAAACATCAGCCTCTGGCATCTAAAATTTTTGCTGACTGATTGGGAGAATTTTGGGAGCACAACTGCATGCAAAATTCTGCAGTGAATGGAGGGTTTTAGAAACATGTATGGCAACAAAAGTGTACATTTGCAGCAGTATGTTGATAAATACTCATTAAAAATTATAAAATTTACGTACTTATCACTTCTGTATGATTAAACAGGAAATTTTCTAATAGGGGGGGAAGCAAACCAAAACCAAACCTGTTTGCTTTTAGAATTAAGATAGATGATGTGGAATTTTCGTTAAAGTAAATAAGTTAAGGATCTTTCTGTCTCAGGGCCATAGGTGTTTCAGCCTTTCCTAACAACATCTAAAAGCTGCATGGCTAGGGAACAAATGCCTTTTCAGTTTAAAAACAAGCCCTGTCCCTCCCCACCAAAATATCCATATTCAAATCTGCGAAGGCAGATGCACACCTGTTTACAGCACCTAAGTAATCTTGATCAAGTTGAGAAAGACAACTTAGAAATACAAATATTTTCTAATACTGAACTCCCATTTTGCCTTTTCTTTTGCACAGAGCATTAAGGTGATTTTCACAATTCTACATGTATTTTAATATAAAGAAGAAGAAATCTTCCAGTAGTCAGCCTAAAGCACATGATATGGCTGAGATGACAGCTTTGCAGAAAGACAGCAAGAACAGACATTCAGTAAAGCATGAGTTTGCATGCTATTTATTTCCTCCCTGGAAGTGGTGCTTTTAGCATCATGCTATTATTCAGAAAATTAGCATGTGAAGGGAACACTTCCTTGTGAAATTCTCAAAAAGTTCAAGGACAAGTGAAGCCTTGTGAAAGCAGAATATAATTAATGATAAAAATCCAGAAAATAATTTCACAGTCCACAGTACACTGGGATTAGCACACCTAGGAACAGATTCATACCATTTGTGTCTTACACTAATAACATAAGAGCTTTACCTCTATTTCTGACATTACACACACACCTCATGCTATGTTTCGTGAGTTCTGTAGGGGTTTTTTTCTACTCATTTAAAATAATTATTTTTCAAGTTTCATTTGGTCCTAAAAATGCCCGTGGGAAAAATGAAAGCCTGTGAAATAGGAACACAATACTACCTCACAATAAACCAGAAGATTTCTTTCTAGTGAATATGAGTTTTTGACACCTATCCCTGACCAGCAGTAAGCCTGGCTTACTGTATATGAAGAGATACAACAAAAGATTTTCAGCTGGCTTTCAATTTTAATTCCAGCACATATTCAGTTACCAATTGAAGATTTTTGCCAAACTAGTCTGGTCACATAAAAATATTCTTCTCACTTCCATTCTGGACAACCTTTTCCAAAAATAATTATATTAACATTTTTGTTAATCTTATCCAACTGCTAAAAGCACAGAGTGGAAAAACCCCTTTTCTGTTGCACTGTTAAAAAAGTGTGTTAAAAAAACAATTTGGTATTGCAATAATCTGTAAAGGCACTTTACATTAACACCTCCCTCCTCCTCCCAAACTGAAATGCTTTCTTTAGTTGTTCATTTTTTTAGACAATAAAAAACTTATTCTTCATGGTAGAGGAACAAGTTATTTTCATGGCTGTGCTCCCCTGTCTCATACAAAAGAAGAGAAAGGTGATATTTCAAAACCTTAGCTGGTGAGCTAACTGGACTTGGTTATCACAACTACTACCTACTAACCCAAGATTAAAAATTACTTTTTACTAGTGGTCTATATATGTGTTCTCCAAGAAGCCCCTGCATGGAAGAGGTACCTCTCTCTGCAAAAGCTGCATTGGCTCAGGAGCTCCAGAAAACAACGAACTGGGCCCTGGAATGTCCAGTGGGGACTCTTGGAACATTTTCTGATGTCCTATGCACTTAACAACTATGCATTTAACAATCGTGCTAAGACGGATGAACATTTCTAGCTAATCAGTTCTGGACAGGACTTCATTTTAGTTTATGATGATGTAATTATTTCCCTCCAACATCCTCAACTTGTGCATGTAGTTTCAGTAGCTAATACACAAGTAACTCTGACAGATGAAAAACTGTCTTAGAAAAAAAAATAAAAACTACAGGGAAAAATGAAAGCAGGAGAGACAATGAATGAATGAGATGATGCGAAAGAGTACTGATTAAATAAGACAGAGTAGACAAAAATCTGTTAGGAAAGGGTTAGTATAGCTGGTGCCATAGTGGGCTATAGTTATGGAACAGGTGATCTCGAGGCTTCTTCCTGACTTACAATTCTCTGCCCTTTTAAAAAAGCATTTTAGGTATTTCACATATAAATCATCTTCTAATCTGTGATCTGCCTTGATTAAGGACAGGTAAACTCATTCAGTTCTATGAATAAATCAGGCTGTAACATTCAAAGGTAGCATTTATAAAGGCTTAAAAAAAGGGTCTCATTTTTTCAGGGACTCATTATTTCACTGTACGTCAGCAACACTTCATTTATCTTACAGGTAGGAATGCTGAAATACTACTGCAGCAGATTTTTCTTGAGCCAAACAAAATCTGAAAAAAACACAACCCCAAGTATCTTGTAAGACAGGTTGTTCTAGCTCTAATTTCTTAAAAGGTGCAAGGTTTGACAAATAACAGATTTACCGACTTTCTTACGTTTCTCTAAAACAGCTTATGTTTAGAATTATCACCATAAGAATATCCTTACATACAAAAATAATGTGTGATCATGCCACTAATGCTACTATTTAGAGCATTTATCAGGTATTAATCACTCTCTTAATAATATATATACACACATAACAGAGCACTATTCTGCTGTATGCTGCACAAATACTTTATGCACACCACAAGTTCATCAAAACAACTTTATCATTTTTGAAAACAACAGAAGTGTTTACTGAGGTGAGGCTTAATTATGGAGGAACATAGAAAGAAAAAAATATATTTTGAACTCACAGGGATACATACTTATTTGTTATACATGTCCTTTTATCTCTCGCCCACCATTCCAACTGAGTGGTGAGACCTCGGGGATCCTCCCATTAAGAGGGGTGCTCATTTTTAAGCAAAGCATGACAAAAGTTTTTTCTTCTCCTTTTGCAGCTGTCAGTCAGGACAGAAGGGAACAAAGCTAACGCTATTAAGCATCTGTACATTGATGTATACCCTAAATCCAGCATTTTTTTTTTTAATTATTTTTAAAAAGGCAATGTTAAAACTGTGAAAGATAATGTCACTCAGCAGAATTACTCAACTTGTAGAGACACTATCGGAAATGTAACAGTACGGACTCTTATTTCACTAATACTCCCTTCCACAGTTCCAGCAATCTGAAGATCCTGGAGAGGTGACAGTGTAATTTAAATTAGGATCATTCATTCTGGTCCATAATTGCAGCTGGTAATTAAATGGCAAATAAATGATGAAGGAAAATCTGATTTGAAGCTTTACCCTCCTTTCACAGTCCTCATACTTCCAGATCTAGTTGTCAATCCCACCTCATCATGTTCTCTTGCGTGTAACTGTGCTGTATCCTTTCTCCCTGCTGTTCTGGCTAATGACTCACCACTGCTCCATGTGTAGTCATTCTTGCTGTCCTGAGCTACGAGAGAATGCACCACTTGCACTGCTCCTCACAGGAGACTGAGACCTAACAGTATCCTGCAGGAGGCAAAAACCTACTCTTATCAGTGCTCTCTGCTGTTCCATTTCCTGACTCCAGACATTGTCTCCCCCACTGCCACCCTGCCCTCAGAGCACTACCCAATTCCTCAAGGTGGAGCATCTCCTTCCCCCACCCCCCAAAAAGAAAAAGAAAAAAAAAAAAATTACTAGCCTGTTTATCTAATTATAACATGAGAAGCATTTGTGAATGCAAAACAGAAAAAAAACTTGGTAAGCAGCCCCCAGTTAAAGACATTAATACAGAGAATAAAGTAGCTCTACAAATAATAATATTCAGATCCAATGTAAAAAATACCAGGTGAGAATCTGACCCATAAAAATATTCCTGCCATCTTTGACAAAACAGGAAATTAAAAAAGAAAAAAAAAAAGAAGTTAAATTTATACGAAGTATAATACTGGTCTTCTTGTTGCATGTATTTAATTAGTTTAAGAGGAAAAGAGAAACTCTTCTACTATGCACATATCATTTTCCAGTCATACAATCAAATTTCGAATTGAACTGGGAATCATTTCTTCTCCCTCATCTGGAGTTTCATAAATATGTACAAACAAACGTCTTTGGTACTCAATTTCGCTCCTTGTCAGGAAACTAAATTCACTTATTAAAGGCCATAAATCAAGACACTCGCAACTCACCTCATCAGTAAACATGGTGGTTAATTAATTAATTAATGAAATTGTGTTTGTTGTACGTCTCACATGCATGATTAATTCAGCAACATAGCTTCTCAGTGTGCCCTCTGACAAGCATCCCAGCTTGCGAGAACAGGCGAGAACTGGCCCTTTACACTCTTTGAAACTCCCAGTGGATAACACAGATTCTTTTACTCATTACCTCACCCATATCCTGCTGTCTCCACATAACAAAAAGTTATCAAACAGAAGTCAATTCCCAATATAGCTTCTGCTTGTCAGGTGAATGTTAATAAAACCCATAAAACACTGCTGCAATGCTCGGCAACCTTTCTGAGGTCAGTCAGGTTTCTGCAAAATTCCCCAAAAGTAGAACTACTGCTTATGAAGCCCAAAGGTTCTGTAGTTTAACTTCATTTTTCAGAACTACATCTGCATGCAACTATTTTGTTCAACTTGAAAGGCAACAAGATAAAAAAGGTCTAGGCAAATCTTAGTGATCTATAGATATGGGAACTTCACAGGAATTATAAAAGGTGTTCTGCATAGCCATCAAAGGCAAGTCATCCATTTTATTCTCACAGGTGACCATTTTAATTTGTTTCAAATTTCAGATATTTCTCATATAACTGATGTAATAACCTAAAAATATAGAATCATAGAATAGTTAGGGTTGGAAAGGAACTTAAGATCATCTAGTTCCAACCCTCCTGCCATGGGCAGGGACATCTCACACCAGACTATGTCACCCAAGACTCTGTCCAACCTGGCCTTGAACACTGCCACGCATGGAGCATTTATCACTTGTTTGGGCAACCCATTCCAGTGCCTCACCACCCTCACAGTAAAGAATTTCTTCCTTATATCTAACCTGAACTTTCCCTGCTTAAGTTTAAATCATAGAATCATATCCATTACTCCTTGTCCTATCACTACCGTCCCTGATGAAAAGTCCCTCTCCAGCATCCTTGTAGGTCCCCTTCAGATACTGGAAGGCTGCTATGAGGTCTCCACGCAGCCTTCTCTTCTCCAGGCTGAACAGCCCCAACTTCCTCAGCCTGTCTTCATATGGGTTGCTCCAGTCCCCTTATCATCCTCACGGCACTCCTCTGGACTTGCTCCAACAGCCCCATGTCCTTCGTAAGTTGAGGACACCAGAACTGTAGACAGTTCTCCAAGTGGGGTCTCACAAGAGCAGAGTAAAGCAGTGGGATCACCTCCTTTGACTTGCTGGTCACACCTCTTTTAATGCAGCCCAGGATACGTTTGGCAAAATATCTATATTCTTCCAAGAGAGACAGAACTGAAAAAGCTGACCCAAATCAGAAAGCTTTCAAAAAGTGATGAAATATCCTGAAGGGTGACCAAACAAGTTCACTGTAATTTTATGCCTGAATGCTGGTTGATCTGAGATTAATCTGTACAGACACTGCATAGTGGCCACTTGGGTAACTTCTTTCAGCACTTGGACTTCCTTTTGCTACTATAACCTGTGTTCTGCATTTTCCATGCGCTTTTGTCCAAATAAGTTGTTTTCCCAATAACTAACAGAACAGAAACCAAGTTCTCCTCGTGTCATCTTGTAACCCCACATGCTTCCCAAAACATCTTACTCTACAAAGCTGATTCATGATTTCCCCTCTGGGAGAGCTTTGCAGACTAAACTCGTAACTAGTTTCTGTCAGAAACTCTTCAGAGGGTGCATGAAATAAACAGCAACTAGGACACAGACCTCAACATACAATTATGTTGTATACAATTCTCCTTGATTCTCTATAGATGTGGTAAGATCTTCAGATACAATTTAGAGAACAAATACAATCATTTGGCATTTACATCAGCTGAGAAGCCAGCCTGTGACATTCACATTATTGTCACATCAGTGTGATTTGCTAGAGCTATTCAGAAACTTAGTATAACAACATAAAGCTCTTTAATGTGTTAATATGATATTAGATGTTATTAATTACCATATGAGATGCTACACTTACTGTCTAGTAAACTGCATATTTCCAACACTTTAGTGCTTATGTTCTGCTAAATCAAGGCAGTACAGATACAGATTTCTCTCTGCACAATATCTGCACATAGAAAAAAAACAAGGAAATGGTAGGTACAGAGTCCTCTTTTACACTGCATGACTACCTATTATAGCTTCAGTGGAGTGATGAACATTTCAGAGTACAACACTACTCGTTAATTCCCTTGTTTTGTGTTCTTGGATTATGCCTTCAGCCATATTTGAGTAGACATCAGAAACAAGTCTGCATCTGTCTGATATAAAAAGCATTTGCTTGTCGTGGTGCCAAGAGCCAGGAACACTGACTGCTACTCCATGCATACTCAGGGGTATATGTAAGAGCAAGAGGTCTGGAAAGATGCAACCCAAATGAATAAAAGTTGAGGAATAAATTTTGTCTTTTTTTCTTTTTTTTTTCTTTCCTTAAATTAATACTGGGATGGGAAGAACAGGCTTCTTGCTATGTGCTCTTTGGGAACTCAGTTTACTTCCCAATGATTCAGCTGAAGTATCCCTAAAACTAAGTTTCAGATCATGCTGTGAAGATGAATTAACTAATATGTCTCAAGAATCTTTGGACCCTAGACGCTAGGCAATACAAACCAAAATCACTCATACTTTTTCTATCTTGCTTCCCATTAGCAGCTCATATAGCTGTAATGTATGAATACAATACGTAGTCTTGAAACTTACTTCCTATTCAGTACATTTCAGAATGAGAAAGGTCTGAAGTGCATGGAACAGCTCTCATTTAGCTTCTGGTGTCCACATACAAAGAGTATTTTGTTCATACATTAATATGATCTTTCGTAAGCTGCCACATGGACATGAGGTAATATGAAGATCTTTCAGCCTCCAAAGAATCCACATGAAGTCAGAGCACAGTGGTCTTTTAGAGCCACAGGTATAAGAAAGACAGATTAGATGTAGCTAACACAACCGCGAATTGCTGGAAGCTGGGAACTGCAATTCTGGAACTTCAGCAATTCTAGAATTTCAACAAGTGAAGGGAATCCAGCTGAATAATGAAGAACGAGGAGAAAGTGCTCCTGCAGAATCTCAACATATTTTAAAAAGTTTGCCTCCATTTCTTTAAAAACAGTGCTGATGGGGGAGGGATGCAGGTGTTAGAAAACACAGTAACCATGGACTGGAAAATAACTCAACAGAAGGGAATACCATGGGAAATAGGGAGCATTTCAAATCACGATTATTCAATGTAAAATAGAAGGGCTGAGAAACTGGAGCACTCTTGCACTCCTGTCTGTACCCTGACACATTGAGAAGATCCCTTTTCTGCACTTACTTAGTGTTCAATAGTCTGAAATATTAAAGACAATTTTACTGGAGGAAGAGTGTTGTCATTTAGAGGTTTCCAGTTTAATAAACCAATATTGCACCTACAGATACACTTAGGGGATTACATTGATGAAGAAGCTCCTAAATAGCAGAGTTTTAAATTCTCAGGTTTTTTTGGGAGGGAAGAATATTGATTTTGAAGATCTAACAATTTTGGTTCTAGCAATTTTGAAGAAACCTTAAAAGTAACTTACTACTGAGCCAGAAAGGAAACTTTCACATTCTCCCTTGGGTAGCTGTGTCATTTGATACTTGTATCACATTTCCACCTAGGGATTTTTTTTCATTATAATTTTCTATGAAAGACAGACAGAGAAAAGCACTGTTCTCCCATAGAAAAGAAAATCACCACAAATAAATGCTAATACCCTACAGCTTAGAACACTTCCGAGACATGGAGCAGAATGTCTGTTTACTGTGTAAGTGGTCAGTACATCTTTCAGACCAGATACTTAACAGCACTGGGCCCTATGGGACCGCATTAGTGACAGGTTGCCAGTTTGAAAAGGAGCTATTTACCACCATCCTCTGGCTGTGGCCAGTCAGCCAGTTCCCCGCCCACTGCACAGACCACTTGTCAAGACTGTAACACATCGGTTTCTCTAGGAGGCTTTGGAAAACGGTGTCAGAAGCCTTGGAAAAATCTGGATAGCTAATGTCCACTGCTCGCCCCACATCAAATGAGCAAGTTACTTCATTGTAGAAGGCAATCAGGTTTGTCAAGCAGTTTACCCCTCGTGAACCCCTGCTGGCTTTTCCCAATCATGTGCTTCATTTGACTTGTGAGAGCCACCAAGAGGCTTTGTTCCACAACTTTCCTAAGGACTGAAGTAAGACTGATGAGCCTATAATTTACCGGATTCTCCCTTGAGCCCTTCTTGTATATGGGTGTGACGTTTCCCTTCCTTCAATCTTCTGGGATGTCCTGATCTCTACAACTTCTCAAAAATTATGGAGAGTGACGTTACAATGACGTCAGCCAGTTCTCTTAACACCCTCAGGTGGATATTGAGAGGGCCCATCAATTTGTAGAGGTCAAGCTCCTGTATGGCTCACATACCAACCCTTCCACTGACAGTGGATCTGTGTCTCCATCAACCATCAACCTGGAGTTTTGTTCCCAAGGCCTGGGACCCAATAGTGCTGGTAAAAACAGAGGTGGAGAAAGTGTTGAGAGTCTCTGCCTTTTCAGGGTTGTTAGTGACTAATTCCCTTCTCTGCTTAACAGTGGGCCAGTATTTTTCTTCTGTTTCTGCTTGTTGTTTATGTACCTAAAGAACCCATTCTTGTAGTCTTCGACATCTCTGGACAATTTCAATTTGAGATGAGCTTTTGCTTTTGTAACTGTATCTCTGCACATCTTCGCAACGCCCTTGTAGTTCTCCACGGCTATTCATCTGCATATTCATGCAAACGGTATTCATTTCCCATCTCTGGGACTCCTTTTTTGTTTCTGAGCAGACTCAGGTCACAGTTAAGCCAAGTGGGTCTCTTACTCCACCTAATTCCCTTACTTGGAATTAGGGGATGAACTGGTTTTGTGCTTCCAGGAGAGAGTTCCTGAAAATCTCCCAGCACTTTCTAGTTCATTTATCATCCATGGAAGCTTCTCATTCAATCACTCCCAACTGAGCTCTGAAATTTGCTTGTCTAAGATCTAAATCCTTTGTCTTCATACTAGCCTTCAGCATGCTCAGCTGGAACTCAAACTCCACAATACTGTGATCACTGCAGCCAAGGTTATCACTGACCAAGATATCACAACAAAGGGTTTCTCAGTTTGTGAGTAGCGAGTCCAGAAATGCCTCGTTCCTGGTTGGCACATCTACCATTTGTATGAGGAAGCCAGTCCTCTAGGTATTCCAGGAACTTGATGGATGACATTGAGCTGATGTATTGCTCTTCCAACAAACATCTGGGTAGTTGAAGTCACACATAAGAAGCAGGTTCTGTTGACCTGAAGCTTGCTTAAGTGACCCAGATATTGCTTTGCTGGTCTTATTAAGTTGGTTTGGAGGTTGGTAGCAGATGCCTACTCTAAGATCCCCCTTTGAGACAACCCCTTTGATCTTGACCCAGAGGCATTTGATGAGACTTCCACAATCGCCATAGCTGACTTCTGTACATTTAAGGTTCTCCTTAACATAGAATCATAGAATGGTCAGGAAAGGACCTTAAGATCATCTAGTTCCAACCCCCTCATCCTCTCTTACCCTGCCTGTCTTTACAAACAAGCCTAAAGTCATCCATCGGGATCCTCCAGTCATATGAGTTGTCCCACCATGTATCAGTTATTCCTATGATATCGTAACTTTCTGGCTGGGTGCGGAGCTCTGGCTCCTCCTGTTTGTTCCCAAGGCTGTGTACACTGGTATACTACCATGTTTATATTTTAGCTTTTACTTGGAATCTATATCCCAGTTTTACATGAAAAATTATTTAAATAAAAACAAACCTTGAATGAGTCACTGTAAATTGCCAACTTGCTTTAAGTGTGAAAACTGTCTACCATGAATGTATTCCTTGTGTCTGAACAAAACATGTCGCAATGATTTCATACAATATAGAGGAGAAATGGAGAAACCAAATCCTCCAAATAAAATGTAAACAAAGATTTGCTCATGCCATTACAGACATGTAGAGGAAACATCATCTAAGAAGAGAGGATGGACTGAGTTCATCAATAATAGCTGCTAACACAATAAATCTTGGAATAACATTTAATATGACAACAAATCCGTGTGATATAGGTGATGGGCAAAAGCAATTTTTGTTAGCATTTATTAGCGATAAAACTCAGCTACCCATGTGGATGTGCAGCTCTGAGTTCTCGAATGCACAGGTTTTCTGTCAAACTATGGCTTGCTGTTAATCTCAATGTGCCATGTTTTTTACCTGCTGAATTACCTCAATTCATTATTGAGACACTAATTAAGATCACTGATGTGGCATTAAACATCAAAGCATCCTATACTCAGCAGTTTTACCAATTTCATATGTGAAGAACTGCATTATTTTCTTTATTTCTAGTATGCTGTGCTATGGGTCTTTTTTGTTTTGTTTTCATTTTTGTTTGTTTGTTTTTCCAATGACTCCTGCTCCATGTAGGAGGGAAGGAAAGGAACATGAAAAATCATTCCCGATTCACATCCTCACACTGATTATAACTGTCTAGGCCACTATCCAACTCACTTTATCTCTTCAGTCAGAACCCTCCCCTACTCACGCATTCTCCATACTAACAAGAAAGAAAAGCAATCCCTTCCCATATAAAAAAATCCTGTGCTCAGAAAGACAACAGCTTTATACACTGTAATTCTAGAACTGAAGTTGTTGATCAGAAAGGCGGAGTTTCTCAAATCAAAGTGACTAATGGACTAATTAGTCACTCCTCATACAGAACTGTTCTATACATTAGATCAGCCTTGTTGCCCTTCTCAGAAATATTTCTTTTGCAAGACTGGGGAAAAGGATAAGAAAATGAGAAGTATGCTTTATGTTTGAGACACGGGTGCACAGCAGATTTATACAGTAAGATATTTGGTAGGTTTTTTCCCCTCTTCCTAATGATTTCTAATATTTGGTTTATCCACTGGGTTGTTTCTAAGCACTTTGCTGATGGAGATTTATCTTAGAGCTCATATAACCTTACAGTCTTTTTAATGAGTGGTAACTGCCAACTCGGTTAAAACTGCTCCACTGAGCTGCTGCTCATGTGCCCTATTCTACATTTATCTGTATTGAATTTCAGTCAGTCTTAGAAGATTCCCCTGATGCATTTCTTTATGGTTATTATTTCCTTTCTTTTTTTTTTTCTCAATAGCTTAGTATAATTAATGAAATGTGTCATTTGACTATTCACCCTGCTTTCCACAAATAGTTTTAAATGCTACGTGGCATTGGATTTCCCCACATGCAGGATTTGAGGTTTTTTTGGTTGGTTGGTTGTTTTTGCGGCTGTTTGTTTTGAAGAGTTTTTGGGGGGTGTTTTGGATTTTTTTTTTTTTGTTTTGTTTTCTTTTTCAGGTTATTTTCTGTTTGTATCCTCAGATACCAAAGTAGTTTTAGATATTATTATACCAAAATTAGTGGGTTAGGTATTTCTTCTTGGATTACTGCACCAAGTTTATGTGATTAATAACTGCTCATTTGTGGATTTCTTCTATAGCTTCTTCCACAGTGCCTCAGTTTGAGACTCCTCCTTTTACGCATTCCTTATAAAATGACTGTGCTGTGCTCCCCCAGGTCTCCCATGGTAAAGAGATTTAAAAAAAATTCTTTCAGCAATTCTGCAACAGTCTTGGTTTTGCTCTCTTTACACCTTTTACACCTCAACTGTCTTTCAGTCTTTCAGCACAACAGTCTCTGATAAGCTTCCTCATCTTGATGTTTCTAGAGAAGAATTTTGTTTTTTTTAGTGTTAAGTTTTTCCTCAAAATTTCTTTGATGGGTTGCTTGCTTTACAATTAGGATGCAAAATTTCTCAGTCGTTTCTATTTCTCTCATGTGGAAACAACTGCACTTTTAAAAAGACTGCCTTTATTTGCCCTCTCTACTGTGCCATTTAGTCATTCCAACTTCCCTTAGCCCTTCACTTCTTTCTGGTGGGTGCTTGGCATTTACTTTAAGCATTACTTAAGACTAAGTTTAGCTTTAGTTCTTCTTTTGGAGATTTGATGGCTAGGTAATTTATGAAGTAGTAATTTATTATGGCTAGAGCCTTTTCATACTAGGGTTCAACCTCAATGTAAAATTTTTCCTGCCTTCCAGGGAGTAAGTGAAGTACCCCATTCCTACTGCATTTTTGCTGCCATAGAAGCTATCTGAACACCCTCAACACATCGTCACCAACTTTGTTATTCCAGTCAGCAAGGTAATGACAATGTTCTTGTAGTTTTAATAATACATCTGAAACATCCATAAAGACATTCTTTAGTTTGTTGAAATAGTTATGTTGTCATGAATTGACTCAAGAATTTCAGATAGAAATTGTTCATATATCAAGGGTGTGCAAACATTGCTTCTGTAATCCTTTACCAGATTCAAAATTATACCTCTTTAGGATACTACTGAATTTAACGATTAAAATAGATAATTAATATTAAGTAGTAAAATAAATCTAGCAATAAAAACATATTAAAAAAATTGAAAAAAGCCACTATATTTATATAAATCGTAAGCATTTCAATTTGTTTTGTAAACATGTACAGAAACCTCTTCCTAAGCAGATTTTCCTAATTCAAAGGAAGCGTTCCGTTTGTGGATAGCACCTCTTTTACTATCAACACATCATCACAAGAATGGCTCATGTAGGTCCTTTGATCGATATGAAAAAATGTCTGCAGAACTGCAACTATTGGTATGCCTTTTATATGAGACTTTGAAAAGCTGTTTTATTTATACTGAAGTATTGAGTATGCCAATTCACTGGAAGATAATAAAACAAATACATTTTGGCAACAGCTTACTTGTATCTGATAACAAAACAGACAAGGGCATCCAATACCCCATGCCACACGAATTAATTATACACTAAACCCAACGTAATTCCCAAGTGTAAATTTATGAATACAAACTATTACCCTGATGACTGGGATTTTTCTTTGTTTGTAACCTAATGGAAAATTCCAAAGCATTCTTAGATGAAAAATGAAGATTTGATACAAATGTTCAATATACAGGACAGCTACACTACTGTTCTTGAGTAACAGACTTAGAGACAGCTCTTCTGCTGAGCTTATTCCCCAAGTCCTTTAATAATATCTTTCTGCAGAGAGACATCTTTGCAACTGTTTTATCTCCAGTCTTGAACAGCTCCATACAGGCAACCTTTCCTCCAGAAAACCTCATGTATAGCAAAGAAGCAATTGCTGAGAAAGCAATACATCAACATCAAACAATATGAGTCATTACCTTTAGTGTTGTATAGAATACACCACGCAACTAACCTTTTGCAATATTCATATACGGATCTATGAATATTGCCGTCTTTTTTCAGACATTTTGAGATGAACTAACAAGCTGCTAAACCTGAAAGCCCTACTCTTTCACAGCCATCTTCACCTTAGAAAAAGAGGGTATCTTCTTGCTAAAGCATGTTTTTGCGTGGTTTCACTTGTCACATTCTTTTAGATGAAAAAAGGAGAAAATACCTAAAACAGTGGTGATGTGCATTCTATTTGCCTAAGTATCATGTTCGACTCCCTGCACTTTTTCTTTTAATCTTTGTAGCTTGATATACAGTAAATAGCATTATTTAATGTAGACTTTCAATCATTCAGACAGAAGTGTTCCTATTATTGTATAAACAAGCTAATTAAAAATCCAGATAACATTCCTTTTATAAATACATATCACATGGGACGATAAAACACACTGAATAGCCAAATGATGCAGCAGAATCTTTAGAAAGACAACAAGACATGTGGACATGAAAAGTTACACAGGCCATGAACATGAATGAGCCCATCAGCTTGCGAAGGTACTTAAGAAGTAATTGACATGCTAAATCACACGAGTTTGTCTGCATACCTTCTGCTTCATCATCTATTGATTTAAGAGTAGCTGGTAAATATCCTTTAAAATAAAGCTACCAAGTTCAAGACTAATAGACAAGGATGCAGAATTATCTTTATTTCCTCACTGCTACATCTTATGGATGTAATTAACGCACTACCTCTCTTGTGGTTTGGTTTGTTTTTTTTAAATACAGAAATAAAGTATTTTGGCATTTTACATAGCTTTGATACAATGATTGACAGAAGATAGGCATACAGAGTATGCCATAAGTTAAAGATGCAGTTGCAAAGAGGGCAAGTTGTACCACACCACCTTTGTGGTGGGTCTACCTTGGCTGGCTGTTGAAAGCCCAACCAGCTGCTCTCTCGCTCCCCTCATCAACAGGACCAGAGAGAAAATAAGCTGAAAAAAAGTTAATAGGTTGAGATAAAGACAGCGAGATCACTAACCAATTACTGTAACATATTTGACATGAGGCAAATGAATTTAATTTATTGTCAATTAAAAGAGAGTTAGATGGTGAGGAAAAAAAAGAAAAAAAGACAAAAGCTAGAACACCTTTCTCCGCCCTCCCTCCCCCCCCCTTCTTCCCAGGCTTGCTTTCACTTCTCTTTCTTTCCCCTCTCAGGGGTACAGGAGGATGAAGAATGGGGGACTGTGGTCAGCCCACAGCAGCTCCTCTCTGCTGCTCCTTCCTCCTCAAAGCTTTTCCGTGCTCCAGCTTGGGACCTTCCCACGGGCTGCAGGGAATCCTCCCCACCCCCGCCTCCCCCACCGGAGTCCCTCCCGGTGCCGCAGGGGCATCTCTGCCGGGCGCCCGGAGCCCCTCCTGCCCTCCTCCCGCTCTGCCCTCGGGGCTCGCAGCGCTGTTTCTCACCCGGCTCCCCTCAGCCCTGGCTGCCAGGCAGCGTTTTGCCCTTCCTTACCCAGGCTTTCCCCGAGGCGTCCGCCCGTGGCTGAGGGGCTCAGCTCTGCCCTGCTCTGGGGCCGGTGGAGCCGGCTGGGACCGGCTGTGTCCGGCACCGGCAGCATCGGCCGCTCCACACAAGGGATGCCCGGGCAGACATCCTGCCAGCACCTCGCTATGTAAAACCAATACATGACCAAATGAAAACCAGAATGAAGGAAGGAACAAGGCTAGGTAGGTACAATGCTGGCTTTCCCCACCAATAAATACATAAATAAAATTTAAAAAAAGCCACCAAAATCAAAAACCCAAGCAACTAAAACGTTTAAGTGAGAAATGGCAGTTCCACCTAAAAGATGTTGGTTTCATCAATATAGTCGGTTAGTGCAAAGAACACATACAAGACAGAACTTCAGCTGCTGGTGTGTCTAAATCATTAAACGGTAAGAAGTAAAGAATAAAAAAAAGAGGTCAAGTTTTGTACAGACTTTTTCAGTCCGTAAGAGTCTCGGGGAAGATTAGATCACACTGACAAAATTATTTTGACCATTAGTTGACATAACCATCTCCACATTGCAAACTAATGTTTTGCAATATAGAACTGACAGACTACATAAAGCTTCCTTACAAAAACAGTTATTACTTTGACATTAGATTCAGTGGTGCTGTTTTGACATAAAGGACCAAGTTTCTTCTTGGTGCAATTCCACATTGCCTTAAATGAAGTTAAACCAGGTAAACACTTCAGCCCATGTCTCTGGACTAGAACTGAACACTTCAACATGTTCACGCTTTTCTGTTTTTCTGGTTGGTTTGTCAAACCAAAACGCCCTTGTCAGTCTGTATATAACCATTTTCTGTCAAAGGACTGCAATGCAACTACTATGCTTCAGGAAACCTCAGATACAGCTGAACACGCTAGAAGAAAGTCAAATTGATAAGGCTGATGAAAGAATTCTCTTCCCTTGAGTTTAATTTTCCCCCAAATAACCTCTGAATGTTTAGAGATTCCACTTTAAAAATAATAACTAAAACCTAAAGGTCCACAGCATTCTATGACTTGCAGAATTTCAGTAGTATGTCCTCAACCTCTCAATAAGAAGCCAAATAACAATTATTGAATAAAGGTAGGGTTGCTATCAGCATGGAGGCAGCAAAGGGGGCCGTCTGTGCCAACAGAACTCAAGAAAAAAAGAAAAGCAAGTACACATGTGCACATTTTTATTTTGAAAAGCTTTTGGGTTGGCAACAGTCTTGAGTTAGCTTTTTGTAAAATTATAGTAGAAAATGAGATAGGACATGATGTAAGACCATATAATGTGCAATACCTCAGATGTGATGACAGTTAAAATGGAGAGGGGCACATTTCCTCTGTTCTTGGTAAGGCTGCTCCCTGAGCAACAGTGGGAGACAGACAGAAGAAAGAAGTAAGCACTGTTGTAAGTTTTGGCTTTCAACCAACTTCAATGGCACTGAATCAAAATGTTATTTAGCAACAGTAAGGGTGACAAGAATTAGCACCTGAGTAATCAGAGAGCAGAGAAGCATAAAGATTGGAATAGATAAAAAGTACTGTAAAATCTGAGGTTAGTGACCTAATGCAATAAAAATCCTGTAACAGGGAAGAAGATGATTTTGAGTAATCAGGAAGAAGAAAACCATAAAGACTGAAGTAAATAGAATGTATTATGAAATCTGAGGTTACTGATCTATGAAGAAACTCTAACAGGGGAGAATTTTTTATTTTTTTATTTTTTTAAATTAAAAGGGATCTATTAAAATACAAACCTCTACTTCTTCAGTGCAAACACTGATAATCTCAGTCTTTCACAGATTTACCAAGAGGTCCTTTGGCAGAAGCTTGAGACATCTCAGTCTTAAATTTAATTGAAAATTGTGAAGCTAAAATCTTTGCTCAAATATTAAGTGTATTCATTCAATGTTCATCTTCCCCCTTTCTTCTAAGAGCCGTGAAAAGATTAAAAAGTTGATCTCTTTCACACTACACACATGAAATACGTGATTTTTAAGCTTGCTGAGCCAAAATACCTCTCTTTTTCTTTTTACTTTATTTCTACATAGGTCTATTCTAGTATAAACTTTTAAAGAAGCAACCAAAGTCTATAAAAGAACAGAAAAATCTGTGCTTGCGTACTTAGGTTGTTATTCCTACCACATCTTTGCTAGCTATAGAGGAAAAATATTTTATCTAAATACATTATTTGTGAAACTTGCAACCTAAAAGGTAGAAAATGAGATGCATGTTATTCTAGATGCTGATTATGCCACTTGCATGCTTTTTTATGAAGGCATGAAAAGGGCTAATAAACCATGTGCAAAAGCTTTAGACTATAATACCTACACTTTCCTTTTCATTTTATCATAAAAACTCCCCACTTTTTTATCAGGATAAATTTTGGAACTCTTCGCTTATGTCTGAAATGCTGAAATATCGGATACTTTATGTTAACCTCCAACACTAAATAAAATCATTTTAATTGTAAAACTCCACTTCCGTTTCTTGTTGGCACTTACTCTAAAATACACACATTTTCCCCTTTCTGTCATGGAATCTGAGATATGAAACTGTCTTGATATGATCAGGGAAGATCACTGTCCTGTATCAGAACTAATTTACTGCAATGACTTTGAAGAAGAGTTTTGAGTTACAAGTCTGGTATGCTATATTTCAGTTTCCAAGAGTAAGATAGAAAAGTAACAGCAGAATTACTACCTTTAAAATCCAATATAACACCTGGGATTTCTTTCTTAATCTAATTTTCAGTACAATCATTTTAGTGCATTTTGAAAGCTGTTACTTTCATTTTCTCTTTCCTGTATTCACACCCATTTCTCACTGTTCCATACTTCTTCATCTCCCCCATCAACATAAATCTGAAAGTGGTTTTGAATTACAGGTGAAAATGTGACAACAAAGTGTCACTCCCCTAACCCCTCAAATTTGGGAATAAAAATGTAGTTGAAAACCAACACAGAGTGGAATGTCTGAAAAAACATTCCTATTTATCCTGCAGAGGGCATCTGAAGTGGATGAAGAGGTACACATTCTGTATTTCAGAGATCCAAAGTGTCCACAGAGAAATCAAGTGTCTCTTGTTCATTGTATTCCTCTGCTGTTGTCTCTAACAGCATGACTCATTCAGCCTCTAACCAATGCTGATCTTCCCTTTACCACTGCACATCTACTCTCCTCAAAGTAAAAAGGACAGTGAATGTGTAGTTATGACCTGTTTCCAGTGCAACTCACTCACTTTTAAGAAGTATAAGCACTCTCATTTTTAAGAAATATTAGAAGGAACAGACAAAGAGGTGTGAAGGTTCGAAATGAAGAACGTTATGGACTGAAAACATGTACTCTGTTTCTCTTCTTTCCTAAAACTGTTTATTTGATTTTTTCCCCCCCATATTCTGACACGTGAATTATCTAATCTGGAAGCATGGGGAAAATGCAAGAGAAATGCAAACTGTATCAGCCATGGCAACTGAGAAATGTTAACAGTTTGCAGCTCTGCAGCACAAGTTTTTCTCAATTTCCTCATGAGAATCTTTGTTCCTCTGAGCTGGTGCAGATGGTACCTGACTACTCACCAGGCTACAGCGCATTCACTAGGCCTGCCCCTTTCACTATGTTTTCATATGAGTAGTTTTCATCAGGGAGATGCAAAAGACAAGAAGTCTCATGTAGCTGAAAGCTCAGTTCTGTGGATTCAAGCTGCTTATTTGAGACAAGAATATTTGTTCCCACTTAATTTACACAGTTTGTCCACCACGCACACACACACATGCACATACTTGCAATCACAGATAAGCAACCTGTCAGAACCAATGTTGTGAGATACTACTGATCATTGGGAAGTTTTCAAATAATTACCACAAATAATTCATTATTTTAGATTAATGGTCGCTCTAGTTTTAAATTCTTTAAAGATACCTTTTTTAATACAAAACTAGTTTTGGAGTTGTTTGTTCAGGAAAACATACCCTGGAACATTGAAGACTTACACCAAGTGCAACAGCAGGGAACCACTTCAATAATCTCAGAACTACACAGAATACTTAACATCTACAAAAGGATCACTTCTCATTTCTACAACAAACTCGTTTTCCCAGGACCCGTGTTTTGACATGTTGCTATAAAAACCTTCTGAGTATGGCTAATATGGGTTAATTTTATACACATTTACAGTCTCCAAATGACTTTTTTTTTTTTTAGAGGAAAGAAATAATGACTGGGGAATGGAGATATGCTTGATATTTTAATATAATGATGACTTGTTGTCCTAACAGTTGCAGTATAACAGATGATGGCAGTAAATTAATCCATCCTCTTGACAGTCACTTCAGGATAAGAATGAGAAACTTTACCATTTTCATTGCAGGCCTATCCTATTCTTCTCTGCAGTGTGCATTTCCATGACAATGACTCTAATCATTATAACAGCATTGTACGTAATGACTCTGCTTTCTGTGATGTTACTTCCAAATTGGGTGTGAAAAATGTGAAAGGACAGATCTCAAATGGCAAAACTCTCACCAGTGAAGCAGAGTAGTTCACAGAATTAATAACTGACAGAACTGATAGCTTGCTGCCCCCAAACAGAAATAAAAGGACACTGCTCACATTGCCTTCCTTCATAAACTGAGGGGCTTTGCATGAAAGCTTCTTGTCAAATTAAAGGCAAAATGAGACCTTGATGCAGTGAGTACAATTAAATGTGACATCAGTAAAACATCTATTTTTCAAAATGAAAAGGAACTCATGCACAATGACCAGTAACAAAATTTTGCTAACTACTAATGTCAGTCTTAGCCAGATTTTTTTTCTGAATTAAAAATATATGCCTGAACTAGTATGATTGATCTTTGCAGTAAATTCATCAGAACCATGTCAACGAATGGAAAATAGAGTACAGATGCTTCTAAGTCCCACAAAACTTCTGCAAATATGAACTTAATAATAATGTGAAGTACTCAGAGTAGAAAATTATGAGCACCACAGGGAATTCTCTGAGGAAAAGGGGAGAAAAATTGGTATGTACAGAGAAAGACATTTCCTCAAACAAGGCATGTAGTCACATTCTGACCATGAAGGATTAAAAGAAATACTATTCATTGATCCCTGTAAATGTAGCATTAATAGAGTGGTCAGAGGCTGAAAGAAAATATATTGAAAGGGACCATCCTTTAGCTCACTGAATCCAGGCCTCTGTTCTTTCATGCTACCATGTTTCTAAATGCCTTCACAAAGACAAGCATGCTTTACTTTTAAAGCCCTTCAGGTTTTTGTTTCCACTGTTCCTATCAGACCCTTTCAGAATTTTGTTTTTTTTTTTCCATTTGAAATTAACTCATGGCCATCAAAATGTCATTTTTTTCAAGTAAAAGCTGAATCAACTTGAAAGCTCTTCTCTTTCCCTTGTGGTTTCTTCTGAAGTGTATTAATAGAATAACACATGCTCTCCGCTACTATTTGTGGGAGTAATTAAACAAACATATTTTCATAGAATAATAGAATCACTGAATGGTTTGGGTTGGAAAGGAGCTTAAAGATCACCTAGTTCGAACGCCTCTGCCATGAGCAGCGATATCTCTCACTAGACCAGGTTGCTCAAAGCCCTGTCCCACCTGGCCTTCAATACTTTCAGGGTTGGAGCAACCCTAACTTCACTGGGCAACCTTCTCCTGTGTCCCACCACACTCACAATAAGGAATTTCTTCCTAATGTCTAATCTAAATTGACCCTCTTTCAGTTTAAAAACATTTCCCTTTGTCCTATCTGTACATGCCCTTGTAAAAAGTCCCTCTCCAGCTTTCCTGTAGGCCACCTTTAGGTACAAGAAAGCTGCTGTAAGGTCTCCCCAAAGCCTTCTCTTCTTGAGGCTAAACACCACAACTCTCTTAGTCTGTCTTCATAGGAGAAGTGCTCCTGCCCTCTGATCATCTTCGTGGCCCTCCTCTGGACTCCCTTGAGCAGGTCCACATCCCTCTTGTGCTGGGGATCCCAGAGCTGAATACAGTACTCCAGGTGGGGTCTCACAAGAGTGGAGTAGAAGGGGAGACTCACCTCTCTTGACCTGCTGGCCACGCTCCTTTTGATGCAGCCCAGAATAAAGCTGGCCTTCTGGGCTGCAAGCGCACACTGAAGCCGGCTCATGTTCAGTTTCTCATCACCCAACGCCCCCAAGTCCTTCTCAGGGCTGCTCTGAATCCAGTTTCCACCCAGCCTGTCGCTGTGCTTGGGATTGCCCTGACCCAGCTGCTGGACCTTGCACTTGGCTTTGTTGAACTTCATGAGTCTTGTGCTGGCCCACCACTTGAGCCTGTCCAGGTCCCTCTGGATGGCATCCTTTCCCTTCTGTGTGTTGACTGCACCACACAGCTTGGTGTCATTGGCAAATTTTATGAGGGTGCACTCAATCCCAGTGTCTATGTCGCCGACAACAGTGCTGGTCCTAATGCCAACTCCTAAGGAACACCACTCACCACTGCTCTCCACTTGGACATTGAGCTGTTGTCCACAACTCTCTGAGTACGACCATCCAGCCAAATCCTTTTTGACCAAGTCATCCATCCATCAGATCCATGCCTCTCCAATTTAGAGACAAGGATGTCCTATGGGACAGTGTCAAATGCCTTGATTACATCACCTGCTCTTCCCTTATGTACCAACGCGGTGGCCCCATCATAGAAGGCCACCAAATTGGTCAGGAATGATTTGCCCTTAGTGAAGCCATGTTTGCTGTCACAAATCACACCCCCTGTTCATGTGCCTTAGCATTGTTTCCAGGGGGATCTGCTTTGTAATCTTGCTGGGCACCAATGTGAGACTGACTGCTCTGTAGTTCCCTGTATCTTCCTTTTTTCCCCTTTTTCAAAGTGGAAGTTATATTTCCCCTTTTCCACTCAGTACGAACGTCACCAGATTGACACGATTTCTCAAACATGATAGATAATGGCTTAGCCACTTGATCTGACAGTTCCCTGACGACCCGCAGATGCATCTTGTCAGGACTTGTGCACCTTCAGGTTCCTTAGATGATCTCAAACCTCATCTTCTCCTACAGCAGGTGCTGCTTCGTTCTCCTAGTCCCTGCCCTTGCCTCCTGTGACTTGCAGCAGTATGGCTGGAGCTCTTGTAGTGAAGACCGAAGCAAAAAAGTCATTGAGTATCTCAGCCTTCTCCATAACCCCTGTAACCCTGTGGTTATATGGTTAGATTTTATTCTCTAACACCACCCCAAACATACCATTCATTTTGCTCTGCATAGCTTCACATAGAGATTCATTTTTCTTGGCCAAATTAATCAAAGCAATAAACAGGTTAACATTATTTTCCACAATGCCTTCACTTCTACTTTATCTCCATTTTGCTTATCTCAGCTTTTGCAGCTAGTGTGCTGTTTACCTTTTTTAAGGTATGACAGTGGAGACAATAACTGATCTGCCAAGCAGATCTTTCTCTTCCTCTGTCGCTTACATCTGACAAACTATAGTGTATGACTGACATTCATGATATTGTCTATAAGGGCCTTATCACATTGTGGTCTTGAGGTTTACTATGTACCTCCATATCTAAATCTTATTCATGCTACCTAGCTCTTTCCAGACAATGTTTTGCTTCTCCTGCATAGCTTTGCATCAGCAACATGTTTGTAAAATGTTTTCAAAATCATTCATGAAAATGCTAATCAGTCTAAGATGGATCTGAAAGTGTATGTCCTTATCCCCTTACCCGCTTTAAAAGCTCCTCTTTCAATGCAGTCTGTTATCTCCACTTAGAAAGCTCGTTCTCCAGTTTACATTTTCTGCATAAATCTCAACAATTTTTAGTATGCTGAAATACTTGGTATTCTACTAAGCTTGGTATAACTGAGTAATTTTTTTTTTGGGTCCTCAAGTTAACTGTACCTTAAATACAGATGCTTCACTTGCTATTTTTAGTTCAGACGAATATGTTTAAATTTGAAAGCCCTTCCTACCAGACATCTGTGATTTCAGAAGCTACTGGTTTCCTTGGATATTTTTTCATACTCTGAGATATAATTTTCAGGATTCCCAACTTGAAGGCAAACTAAGATTAAATAATTCCTTTTCCACACCCTCATCTCCATTAACAATCTTTCTTCACCCAACATACTCAATGTCTTTCTCCATTTTCATTAAGGAGATTAAGACTAATCTAGATTATGTAATAAAAAAATTCTATCATAATGCTGAAAGACAGTATTCAGGGCGAGAAAAGCTCCATCTGGCATACATCTTGCAATAAAGTTATATATACAGTTTTGTGTTATCTTAATGCAAATTTAAAACCATGCTGTACAGACAACATTATACATGATAAACCAGACTTCAGCTGGCCAGCCTACAACTGCATCAGTATGAACTTTATGCCCGAAGCTCCCTAATATATGTCAAAACATAAATGCAGGGCTTCTTGTTCTCACAGGCTTCTGAGGAACTTTAATAAGTAACACACCTTCTGCTTCTTTTTATGAAGAATGTCAGAGAATTTCCCTTTGGAGGATCCCTTTTTCACCCTACCTTCAGAGTGGAATGAACACCCTATGAAACTAAGACTGCATTTATAATATTCCCTGAAATAAAGCTGAATCTTATTCTGAAATACCTGGAAAAGTCTTTAGCAGTGACATATTTAAGCTCCATGCATTTGGGGTTCTAGAATCTGATCTGAGAGGATCAGCTGCACTCAGTGTTTAGCTGAGCTCAGAAGAAACACTATGTTATCCTATTTTAATATCTTCATCCTGTTTACTTTTATCTATATTTTTTCTTTATAATAAACAGAAAGCATATACATACAATTGGCAAGTTCATTGTGCAATCTCAATATGGCAATCTCAGAGGTGTCCTACTTTAAAAAAGGAGGCACCATCTAAGGAGACACCTGGTCTATCAATTCCACATTTCAAGGGATGGCAAAACCAAAACCAAACCCAAAAAGAAGACATCAACCTTACCTTTCCTACATACTGAGGATCTGGTCCCATGTGTTCTTCTAAAACAAAGAACTGATTCCACACCCATCCACGCTTGGGACGATGATGTACTTCTGTTTCGCCTTCTATGTGTTTGGTTTGATTTCTAGTCACCTTGATGGAGCCATGGTGAGCAGCTCCATTACACCTCTGCACAAAACAGAGACAAACTAGGACTGGGCAGATACAAGATGTACTTGTAATTCTCATTGTAGGATAAGCTTCCTGTTCAAGGTTTTCTTTCTCTTGTCTTTTGAGTTGTAATCCTTTAATAAGTTCCCGAGAAACAAGGTGAAGCCTGGTTCAGAAATACAGTCCAAAATGGGTTTTTCTGCTTGCTCATGGTTTAGCTGCCCATTTGGAAAAGCTCAGATTATATTTACATTATGAAAAGCTTACTGGAAAAATTGGTATTTCTTCTGAGGTCTTCACAATAGAGTTCCACAGCCGGCCATTTTCTATCTAATAGGGAAAGAAAAGAAAGCCACTTACTCATCACTAAACCCAGCAATTTTCAGGTTTCTGACCTTACATTACATTCACAGCTGTACTATCCAGTCTCTCAAAGATTCTCGTTTTAACTAGAATTTCTTTTCAACTGTTCCTGTAAAAGTGTTGTAAAAAGTGTTTTCAGATTGGTTTGATTAGAACACCTTAAGAATTACCATGGCTTTTCCAAGCTATGAAAACATTCACATTATTAAAAACTGGATGATTCAGGCCAGTTCCTTTGGCTTACTTCCAAATCACTGCCCTAGTCTGGCAGTAAAATAAAATCACTGCTGCAGTGTCATTACATAGATAGTGACTGGTAATTTCACATGAGTTCTTGATCTTCTGTACACCACAAAGAGATCTAACATGGTGAAAAATACCAAGGCTAAGATGGGTTTTGAAAGAAAGCCTCCAAAATAGGCTCTGAGGATTCAGAGTCAATATTAGGGCACATTGACTGGAATTTTCAGTCAAAATATGCACTTCTACATCCTGCGTTTTAAATAAATTCCAACCAATATCATACTGGAACCTCACAAGATTACTTCATACTGACAGAAAGCTCAGGTACCGGTGTTCAGATGATCAGTATTATTTTTACAAAAGCATTTCAGTTCCCAGTGGCAGTATTTTCTCAATCTTAAAGATGAAAATTTAAACGTTTATACTACAACGGTAAAAAGTGAAAAATGTGCATGGAAGTTGATTTAGCACTTAAAGCAAGCAAAGTACATTGAAAAAATAAAGTAACTCTTTAACCTCAGAGAAACAGTTACCCTAAGTTAACCATATGTTCAGTTATCTGAAGATATCAGTCAATCAGGAGTCTCAAAACATGCAACGACATCTATAAAAATTAGAACTGTCTTCCAATACTGGCTGTCTTTGAGAATCATAAAACCATTACAAGTAATGTAAACAGAAACACAATGAAACTAATTTTGTTTCTAAGTTTCATGGGAACCAAACAGAACAAATTCAAATTCTCTAAAGAATCAAACAGGAAATTAGAAATCAGATGGAAAAATACTGCAAGAAGGAAGGAAAAATACTGAAGGAAGCTTATCAACTGTCTTTTGGCTACAGAATTTTTCCCTTACAGTTCTTTCAAATCCATAATAATACTGGAAGCTGAACCATACTTTCTTCTGTATTCATCTAAATTCAGTTTCTAATCAGAATAATGGAAGAATTCTTCAAGACTGCTCTACAACATTAGAAATATCCAGAAAGGACATATTTTCCATTACTATTACTCAGTTCAGGACAGTGGATTATGCTGATGTAAAGGAAGAACTCCAGTTTCCTGCAGCTCAGCAGGAGTTAAAAAAGAAACTCTGTATGGTATTTTCTACTGAGGAAAGAAGTTTTTAGACATTTAGTACTACCCTGCTTCCTATTTCCACATCAGTGCAATCTCCCCTTAACCCCTAAAAGGTCCAAGCCATTAGTCTCTTAAAAGCCTCACATCCCATCTCAGAACAAATTCATATGACATGATGTATTGTTACCTTCTTTAGTACAAATGTGATTTAATAGGAATTTTTCACAGTTAAATTAATACACAGTTGTATGAAGTGTAAGTAATACCAGGGACAGAATCCAGACATTCTGGGTCTCACATTTGTTTCAAACTATATGCTCTTCTTCTGTAGTTTCCTTGACTTCCTGCATTCTTTCCCGATTCTTGCTAGAAATCAGTTTTTGCCTTGAGGCGTGCAATTGCCTTCTAAAGATTTCTATATTTACAGATGAACTATTTAAATAGATTAGTCATTGTTATACTTCAGATGTACATTAAAATTAATCAGTACCTCACAAAATGATAAGGCTGCAATTTTATCCATTCAAGTATTGTTTTTCTTCCCTTTGTTTCCATCTTGGGAAATGCCTGGGAGCAGTTCATAAGACTATAAGCAGTGCATAATGTTAAAAATGTGCATTGAAATTTCTCAGAATGGCACATTTTAAATGAATTTGGAATCATTACTACTGAACTTTCCTTTATAAGAACTGTGGGAATGGTGGTAGTGGAAAATTCTTGCCGTATAAGAGTAAATATAAATGAGTGCAGAAGATAGATAGATACCCACAAATCAAGATTTACTACACAGAACTTTGTTTCTTTCCCCTCTCAGAAGTCATTCATAGGGGGGGAAAAAAAAAAATCAAACAAAAAAAAAAAATCCAAACCCCAAACCAAACAAACAAAACCCCAAAACAAAACAAAACAAAACAAGCAAAAAACAAGACGGAGCCTGTAAACTGTGGTATTTCATAGTCTCGGCCTCATATGACTTAGAATAAATAGGAGACAAAACTATGAAGGGCTCCTTCATCTCAGAAATACCTGTTCTTCCTAGCATTAACTAGGAGGCATTAAATTTATATTTGTAAAAAACACTTTTATTTAACTCAATTCAGAAATTAAGTGTTAAACACTTGCTCCCAAAATTAAAGTTTTAGAATTCTTTGTTCTGAACAAATACTTTCAATAAAAACACCACCACCACAATAATAATAGTAACCATTATTATAATTATAATGCATCTACTTCCTGTTATAATCATGCTTAGAAGTTTAGGCCTCAACTGTTCCTGAGTTGTGTGTGAAGCCTGGAGAATTGTTTCCACTATGACAAATTCGACGGTTAAAAGAGGAATGATTTTTAGTGAAGATTCTTTGAAGCGTTTTCACTCTGCTAAACATCTCTTATAACCGAAGTCTAATTAATGCTCAGTAAAAAGGTCCTCATTCTTATTTACCCAGCACACTCGTACTAAAGGTCTAGCATAAACACTCATTAAAAACCTGCACCACCACCTCTAAGGAAACCTCAGCTCTGCAATGAAGACAGCAAAGTTTGTCTACAGGGGGAAGTACAGATGGAAAGACCTTGAATGGTTACTGGAGAAGAGACAGTTGCAAAGAACAGACAAACTTGAACTGTGAGTGAAAGACTGTACTTTCTGAAATCCCTTAAATTGTTACCTTCAGCTAACATACTAAGAGATACTGACTGCTCAATGCTCTTGTCTACAGGTTCAGATTAAGTGTCCTGCTTTATAGTTCTTGTTATAATGATGTATGCAACTGCAACGTAGACTTGTGTTATTGCCGTCTCCTGAGAGCCCTCATGAAAATGAGTTGTGTATCTCAAGAGACTCTCAGAGTGAATTTAAATTAAATAATTAAATAAGATGAGGTGGGAAAGTTCCACCAGCATTTCTGGAAATCATTACAGCACAGTAGTTACTGCTTAGTGTGGCAGCAAGACACTATAATGAATTCCCAGGAAACCAGTTTGAGCATAGTAATGCAAAGTGTGTATGCTTCACCACCATGAGGAGATGCATCCTTCGCTGCAGACTTGTCCTGAATCTCAGTGTCCCCCATCTCCCATAATCACATTGAGCACATATTTGAATTCATCCAAATGATTCAGTTTTGCAGATGCACATTCGGCAAAGCTCTGTGCATCTTCAGTCACATCCCTCGGGGACCCTTTTCAGTCCCACGGTGATGGAGTGACAATTACTTATGGAACTTACAATAAATTGTATTTCTCATATACTTTCTGACTTCTCCCTCTCCACTCTGCCCTCTAGACTTCCTCCCTGTCAGAACAAATTCTTCCATTATGAAAATTTGACCAGCTTTAAATCAACATAATTATTTAGATATAAATAATCAGGCAGGAAAATATTTCCTTTTTCCTGTGTTGCCTGTGCTTAGTTTATAGCCAAAGTTATATCCTTCAGCACTGCAGAAATAATGGTGTATTGACCTGGAGACCAAAGACAGAATAACGGGCTAGTTACCAGAATGAAAAATTAGGTATTATTTTTTTGTTTTATTCTTCTGAAGAAGAGCTTGATAAGTTGCCAGGAGAATACACAATACTCCTGAGGAACTCTGGTAATTGGCAGAAAAAAAGTGAAATTCTAGGCAGATGAAGGGGAATGGTTCATCTGTAGTTGATCTCTATTCTCTAGTCCCAAGACTGGCAGACCTGAGCTATAGGACTTTTATCTGAAAAAATGAGGCACCAAGTCTTTCTTAGTTTATGTGATATAGACACAATATATAATCATCATAGTATGCTTTCTAAAAAAATAGTGTCTTCTGCACATGCTAGTCTACCTATCTGACAGAAGCAGCATCAAAACTATTTTGGAAAGCATTTAAAAACTGTATTACATGTTGTTGTCTTGCCCCTTTGCTGTGGTTATGTTGTAGCTACATGTATGAGACTAAAAACCAGGCAAGAAAGTAAATAAAATGTCCCTAAAATAGTTTAATAGTAACTTCAATAATTACAAATGTTTTGACACCATAGTTCTATGTTGACAGATTTTCTAGAAAAGAGAAACTGGACTACTTTTGTACTTCAACAGAATAAGGAAATTTTCTTTAATTTGTAAGGTAAATCCCAAATTATTGCTAAATTTATGTCTAAGTATATTACTACTCTGAAAGTTAATCTTTATTAACCTGGAACTCAATCAGTTTCCTAAAGAAACACAGACAAAAGATGACTGGATATCTCCCTCTTTAATTCTTTAAGCCAACAAACCCAGCTGATGGCTGTAGAATATCAGGGGGTGTTATTTCTTGTACCTCTCTTCCACACTTACACAGAGTCTTTCGGTAAAGATCACTTCTAATCACCAAATCCAAAAATTGTCTATGCTAATCTAGAACCAGGTGACTGTTATTTCACCTAGTAAATTACTTTAAATAAACTCCCTTTTACAAAGTAAATTGAAATAACCACAAAAGAAAGCCTCCATGAAAAATGTAACTTGTTCTTTCATATAAGGCAACAGAAATTCTGTTCTAGAGAGAAAGGTGTGAGGGAAGGGGAAATGAGAAAATAAAAAGGGATCCAAAACTGACAAGCAATCAGGCGTCATAAAAAGATAACAGAAGAAAAATTATAGTGAGATACAACAAAGACACTGAAAAAACACAGAAAATAAAATCAAGATAGAGAAGCAAAATGGAAAGTACAACTGGAAACAGCTGAAGCTGTGAAAGCTAATATGTGAAGCTATCAGAGATCATTTTCTCTCAGACCTGTAAGCATGTGTGTGTAAAAAACCCAGCAGTGCAATTTCTGTGCAGTGTAAGAAAATCCAGTTAATACAATTCAAGACAAAGACAGCTGATATAAAGAAAACATTAACTGAAAACAAAAATAATGAAACAAACTTCTACACAAAATATATGTTGGTATAACACCATATATATACTGGTATGCTGAAATTGCCACAGAAAGTGGAATCCTGGTATTTATTTCCCTGTGCTTTTTACTTTCCAAACCCAAAAAGCTCTTCTAACTTCCACATTTTCACATAAAACTCGCAAATCAAGTCAACTGATGATACGTTTGATTCAGAAAAGAAAAAAGATAGATACACAATATAATTAATATAACATTATAAGGACAACTGCATAGGCTTAATGATTACAGGTTCCTATGCAGTATGTGTGAAAAGCTGTGATATTCTTAGGCTCAATTTATAAACAGAGAAAAACATTATGTAAAATTAATTACTTAGATGAGTACACCACTGCTGCTGACACTGCCCAAATAAGTATCAAGAAAACAAACAAAAAAATGCTCTCCTTTTCTGTTTCCTCTCCCCCCTTACCTCCTACCCCTCAGAAAAAAGAACAGTCAAATCAAAAGCCCAGGAAGAATCAAAAATAGCAGCTGTATCCAAGGATATTATTAAGGAAAGGGAAATCACACAAATCTGGGCATTCTAAAACAGTGAAAACAAAACTCCAGACACAAATCTTTCATTTGGGAAAGCAAGTTAGCTGATCCTCTGGAAAGTAACTTATTACATTACATAACAAAGACAAATTGACAGCACAGATACAGGTTTTACATGCCCTAATGTTCTACTCAGAGACCCAACATTAGGCATTGCTCAGGAACTAATAAATTACTCTAAATTACCACTTGATTTTTTTAAAGGTAACAGTAGGGTTTAGCTGCAGAGTTAGCATTACATCATTTTAAATTCATTAAATTATTTCAGACAGTAGCGTGTGATGAATTTTTCAATAGTATCCTGACTGACAGACATATGTCAAACAATTACTATTTATGAGGCTCCATTCCTCTGCTGGCTTGGAGCTCCACAGAGACAACGTCAGAAGCCTCCATTAACTCCAAGGTCTCTCTCACATCAGACTTCTTCCTAAATGCTCATAATCCCGGCTACTACAGAATCTCAGAATGTCTCTTCCTCCATTCAAGGCAGATATTACTTGCAAATATTCCTTTTACCCTCAATGATATACTTCATGAGCTTTATTGCTAGATTTTTATTAATTAATATTTCTTGTTTTACTGACTCAACTCTGTGAAATTTCAACAGGTTCTAAGTCATAGAAAAGAATATGGTATTGTTCTGTGAAGATCACAAAAAAACTCCCTTTGGGTTAACAACTGCTGAACATGTTCTTAGTTTTAGATTAATCTGAATTAACTGAAACAGCTTGTGGTTCTGTTTCTGTTCTTAGTTGCATTATAGGTTTGATTTTGGACAGTTTGTACCTACACCTTCAACACAGCACAAGTATGGACTCTTCTTTATTCCTAGTATAACAGCTAAGTTTCATCTTTTCCTTTGTAAATGTATTATATTATGTTCATACTATCTTGAGACTAAAAAAGGAAGAAGATAAAGCCAGAGATGACTTTTCATCCAGCATTAACACACTGACATTTCTAGTTTTTATTTAGTTCTGACTATTTTGTCAGGATGGAATAAAGCATTTCAAAGGTTTCCTTTAAAATCCTGCTGCAGCCCTAACAATTAGCCAGCATTAGTTTGATTCAAGTTCTAGATTAAAGTTCATTTTCATTTTTACTTGACTTTTATCTCCAGTATTAAAGTGCACCACTTTAATGTTCAGAATCCAGAGTCCCTGTTATTTTAATAGGCCTTAAAAAGTTACCTTGCTGGCTAAAATAGGTTGCATCATTTAAACTAGCTGGAGTCATAGAATGGAACAGACATGGTATGAATAAAAGGTTTTGAGATTATTTATAGAAGAGTCACCACATTCCTTACAGAAGGAGGTATGTGAACTGGAATTCAGATTTTGTTATGAAGAAAGTTGGAAGGAAAGCCTACCAGCACCTGCAATTAAAAGAGAACAGAAATGCTGAGCTAATGGAAGCAGCCCTGGGCAGAACTACTTCCTGATAACACCTAGGTTACAGTAGATTAGTCATGTGTTATATCTAGATGGACTTCCCCAGAGGACACAACCCCACAGGAACCATACCTAACAGCACCATGAGGATGAGCGGAGAATGTGAAAAGCTGAAACAGCCTTAGGAGATAAATAGTCAAAAGGAACATTCAAAAGGTTTTAATGCTGCTTGTGGCAAAAGAAACTGGGCTGGCACCTGCTTCATCATTCCTTTTTCTTGATAAGACTGTCAAGACTGTCTTGTACCAAGCTCTTAAAACAGCAGCTTCAATAGGAGTTCAAGGAATTTATAAAAAGCAACGTGGACTAGTGATCAAACTACTTTCTTCTGGTCCTATGTGTAGCTTACTGCTAAACACAACCTTTAATGGATTCCTTAATGGATAGCACTAACTGAAGCGCCACTCACAAACAGTGAAAATTACAGCGAGGCAACTAATCCAGCATATTATATGGCAAAGGAGATTGATACCACATGGCACAAACAAAGGATTCTTTTCAAATTTGGTTTTAATCAATGACAACAATAAAATTGGGGAAAAAAAGGGGGGTGAGGCGGACATCCAGTCCTTTATATACAAAAAAATCAGGTTTTACATACAAACCACCAATGCCCTATAACAAAACCCTTGAAATCAGCCCTTGAAATTCCCATCAGAAAGAAGTTTCTCATTCCAGACTACAAACAGACAGCTCACATAAGATCTTCACCTGCACTGTTATGCTGGAAATACATGAGAACTACTGTGGAATTCAAGTCTTATCGTGATAATAGGATTTTTAAAAGTATATCTAATTGATGCTTTGGTTAGATAATATGCAAGATGAGCTGTGATCTGCTATGCTGCCTTTAGTAATAAATGGCTCCAGTGAGTGGTTAACTGTAGAGATAATTTAAAGGACTCACTGATTTTAGAAAATACATTGAAGAGGGTTATTAGAAGGCATTCTTGTATTCATGAATGAGTAGAAGAAACTATTAAACACTACAAACCAATGGATTTTTTACCCTGTTTATCAAAGATATTTTGTGAAACAGAGTGCAAATGAGTAAAAAAACCTTATGATCTTCCTTGAATAAAGGGAGATCTGCAAAGTTTGCAAACAAACCAGAAAATGTACATAATTTGCAAACGACAGTGATTAAGGGATACAATGCCTGTCCTCAGCTGGCATACAAACTATCCTGTATACAACAAGCAGGCACATAGCAACTTCAGGATAACAGAAGTGCTCTGCCACAATCACAAATGAAGAAATATTTTTTGCAACTATACTTACAAGATTTGCACAGAGAGTGACTGTCAGAACCACGACACAGTAACAACACAATCAGACAGATAAAATCCAGCCACCATTTCTGTAACTATAATTGCACCCACAGTCATGCTAGCTGTTACCTGTGAAACACAAGGAGATGATTCATGAATCTGACTCACATCTTTCTCTTTTCCTCATCCAGAGAGACCAATCCATCTACATTTATATCTGGAGTCCATGTAGCTAGTCAAGGATAATACAGATATGCAAGACAACACAAGGGTCCTTTTACATTCCCAAAGCAGCAGAGGCTTTTCTTCCGTGCTGTTTCTCTTCCTGAGGAACTTGCTAGCAGAATAAAAATTTCAGTGATTTCTTGAGTCATTCCTCTCATTTATAAATGTCAGGTCACCCAATCAGGGAACAAAGCAAATACATGAAACTCTGATGAGCAACTACCCAGTTTAAAAAGGAAGAACTTGCAGCAGCCCACTTGTGTATAATCCACAGGTACTGTTTGTCCTAACAGATTATTTCTCAAAAATAAATAACAAGATCTCCTCTCAGCAGTGTGGTAGAATCCTAAATGACTGGTAAAAAAGAAAGGGAAGGGAGTTCCAATGTAGACATTAGATGCTTTAAAAAGTGTTATAGACATTTTACCTCCCATAGTTTGCTACCAGTTCAGCATTGTACTGAAAACTCTTTAAAATCGTGTGCATTATTTATTGTATTATTACTATTACAGAATTTTTGACAATACATAATATACAGTATACAGATGTTTCTTAGGTTAGAAGGGTTATAAATATGTTTCTGCATGCATAAACTTAAATCTCAGTGCTTTAGATAAGAATATTAAATGACCAATCCTTTTAAACAAATCTTGCTGTGTATGCTTGAAATCTGAAAACATTCTTTTTCCAGTGTTTTAAGAGCAGTTAGAAAGCATGCCCAGAATGTGATCTATTTCAATATAGAAAATAACTAAAATACATTTTTACTGGCCAATTTTTCTCTTCCTTTTGAATCAAAACATAAATTATGACCATTGTTTCTGAGATAATATACTTTTTTATGTATTTCACAACTCAGGAAGAAAAACAGCTCTTTTGTTCCATTTTTAATGTAGCAACATTACTGAAATAATGAAGGGAAACAAAACCGAGACAAGGTAGATAAGCCAATTCCAGTCAATTAAAAAAATATTTTGTTTAAATACAATGTTTTAACATTCAAAATCAGCTAGGTTTCAAAGCAAAGGTAATTTTAATTTAAAAACATTTAAATGGCGTAAGTAAATAACTTTGAGCCTTTTTTCCCATTGAAACAACTCTTCTATAAAGTTTTGCTTTTCACAAATAGAAACACTGCAGCTAAATAATTTCTTGTCTGAAATTCTCAATAAGCTCTCCATTTAAAGCACGCAACTTAAGATCTCTTTTCTGAAAAAGTAGGCATGGCAAACTTTTACTTATCACTGTCCATCATGATCATGACCAACTTAGCTTATTTTCTGTATGCTGAATTCAAAAGACAAACCTCCAATTCCCACGAGGTGAAGTGCAAAATTCCAAGCTCAGCAAAGATAAGCTTTCGCATAGTTCAGTGGCACTCAGCACCAACCGTTTTCCTCAGTAAGAGAGCATGTTGTGGTTTAACCCCAACTGGCAACTAAGCAGCTCCATCACTCTGTGTCCCCCTCCCCCAGTGGGATGGGGAGAATAGGAAAGAGGTAAAACTCATGGGTTCAGATAATAACAGTTTAATATTTGAAATAAAGTAAAAATACGTAGGAAAAAGAGGCAGAGGAATAAAACCCAAAAAAGACAAGTGATGCACAATATAACTGCCCACCACCTGCTGATGGATGCCCTGCCTGTCCCCAGGCAGTGATCAATCCCACCAGTTTATATTCTGGGCATTATGTTCTATGGTATGGAATATCCCTTTGGTCAGTTTCAGCCAGGTGTCCAGTCTCTTCTGCCTTCCCGCTTCTTGTGCCCCTCCTCACCGGAAGACCATGAGAGACTGAGAAGTCCTTAACTTAGGGTAAGCACTACATAGCAAACACTAAAACGTTGGTATGTTATCAGAATTACTCTCAGACTAAAGCCAAAACACAGCACTGTACCAGCTACTATGAAGAAAAATAATTCTATCCCAGCTGAAACCAGGACAGAGCATCTTGCATATCTTTCTTTTTAATCTGTATAAGGATGGTTTTGAGTTAAAAATTTCTAGAAGCAAAACCCCCCAATAAAACCATTAAAAAATCCTTTATTACAGCAATATACAGAAAGGGGAGCTTATGAAACAGCATTTCAGTGTTCAGAATGCCTTTTATGGAATTCAGTTTTTGAGAAATTAGATCAAGAGGTCAAATAGTGCCCAACTTTTGACAGGTAAAACCATCTCTTTGGGTCAGTTACTGGCAAAATAGTAAAAAATATTCTTCGCAAAGAAGAAAGAGTAGCCTGGATTCTATTTCAAGTTTGAATTTGTTTTGAGCACTACACGAAACCAAAGCAGATTGCTCCTGGCTTCAGTGAAAGTGGCACAAAGACTTCATGATTCATTCAACTTTAGGTCAAGGGAGGTGATCCTCCACCTCTACTCAACCCTGGTGAGGCCACATCTGGAGTACTTCATCCAGTTCTGGGCTCCTCAGCAAAGAAAGACAAGGACCTACGGGAAAGGGTCCAGTGGAGTGCCACAAGGATAATCAGGGGCTTGGAGTATCTTTCCTATGGGGAGAGATTGCAGGAGCTGGGCCTGTTTAGTCTAGAGAAGAGAAAGACTAAGAGGGGATCTCATTAATGCATATAAATATCTCAAAGGGGGGTGCCAGGAGGAGGTGCCAAACTTTTTACAGTAGTGCCCAGCAACAGGATGAGGAGCAATGGCCATAAACTAAAACACAAGAAGTTTCACCTCAGCGTGAGGAAGAACTTCAAGCTGAGGGTGGTAGAGCACTTAGAACAGGCTGCCCAGGGAAGCTGTAGAATCTCCCTCTCTGGAGACATGCAAAACCTGCCTGGACATGTTCCTGTGTAACCTGCTCTAGATGGCCCTGCCTTGGCAGGGAGGTTTGACTGCACGATCTCCAAAGGTCTCTTCCAGCCCTAATGATTCTGTGATTCTGTGATCTATTTTACAACATCCTAATGCCACATGTCTAACATCACAGAATCCTATAAGGCAAGCTGGAAGGACCTTTGGGCATCACCTAGTCCGAAGCCCTGCTCAAAGGGCTTCTAGGCTGGATGCAACTTCTCTGAGACTGCAGAAAAGCTTGTGGATAAGAGAACTGTCCTGCGGTTAAGCTAAATAAACAGGAGGTCAGAAACCACCAGATACGACAAAACTTGCTGGACACAACAGATTACAATATAAGAAGTTACAGAGCCATGAGGAATGGCTGGATTTCACAGAGACCTATGTGAGAAGTCCTTGAACCTCACAGACCATTCCAGAAGAACCTGGGAGCTCTTTTGAAGACTTAAGTCGCTGCCTAGGTAACTATCTCAGTAACACTTTGAAAAGTTGAGACTACCTAGGAAACACTACCAGAAATGTTGTGTTTGAATGCACTTGTAGAAAAACTGAGACAAATCAGGAAAAGGTAATTATAAGCAAGTTGTTCATTTGGGAGGGGAGAAAGAGATGGTAAAATGGAATAACCTGAAAGAGGAAAGGGGGGGGAAAGGGGATATATAGAAGGCAGCAAATCATGTGATCAATATTATTTGGAGATCTCTGTAAAGCAGCCCAGTGCCTGACCACTGCCTTTTGGAACAGGGCAGTAACAACGGGTTTTGCACTGTATTAGTATCTGACTTGCTTCTCCAGTCAGAGGGACAGGGCATGTCTTCCCTGGAGCTGCTGAGGGAGGCCTGGCAGCTCTACTCCTTGGAATGATGGAGGAATGCCTGGAGGGTACCACCTACCAGTTTTTCCCTCTCAGGTCTCTTACAGCAGACATCGGGGGCCCTCTCTTCATTTTAGACCTTCATAGACTCTGTTACAGCTTCTACAGAGCTAGATTAATTTTTTATTACAAATCTATTTCATAAAGCCTATAATTAAGTGGTACCAGTTCAGTTAATCCCTACTCATTGTTTTACAGGTGTACAAACTGAATCAACCCCTGCAACTGCTGAATCAGGTTGTTCCTTGGATGTATACCCTTCAGTTCATACAAAAAAGGAATCATGGAAGTTACAAAACCCCCAATAATAGAAAATCCTTTTCAGAAGTAAAACTATCACCCAAGAATCCAACACTGAAGAAAAGGAATAATTTTAAATGACAAAAAGGTGAATAAGAGCTCTGCTCAATAGTCATGGCAGCTTCGAGATTTCTCTTATGCCACTACAGAAATAAATATTATTAATAAAGAGAAAAGGAGACATCCATATATGTTGAGTCTAAATTTGAAGTCTTTATTTAAAAACATACCTTTTCACACCACAGTTTAACTGAGATCCTTAAGTCTTCAATTTATTCAGGAAATTACTTCTGCCAAACATACTACAATCACTGTCAAACACACAGCATTGCTGCCGGTATGTTGTTTTCTTACCATTTCCTAAAAATGCATTTCTTCTACACAGTACCAGCTAGATTTGTCTTTATCTGCAGTCATCCTTTTATTATGTTTAGCTTTCTCTACTCTTTTGAAAAGTACATACTGAGCAGTTTTTTTTTTTTTTTTTAAATCTAATCTTCCTCTCTTCTTTTCTTACTCTTCCAGCTCAGCCACTGTTAAACATCAGGCTTCTCAATTTACCACTTCCATCCATAAATGTATTTGGTTCTATTTCAGACTGAGTTATTCAGAATTCTTCAAATGGAATGTCACAGCTATCTCATAGATACCTATAGTAAAATATGTTATCCGTTAAATGCAAACGATATAACTTAGCAACTCATTTTGCAAAGTATTCACAACTCAGAATTTATATACCAAACAGTCACATAACTTGCAAAGGCAGCTTTGCCCAGATGGATGAATGAAGGAGATACAGATAAACATTTATGTGTTTGTGGGTATGTAAACAAGAAGCGTCTGTGTGTAAGTAACAAACAAATAAAAAGGAAAATTAGTGAAATTTGGTGTTGGAATCTTCTATCGATAAATGCTGTTGTAAATACAGAAATATGAGAGACACCTACTTTTGTTAACCTGGCAAGAAAGAAATCTCTAGTAATCAGAAAAATACCAAATGTCTTACAAAAGTCTGCCTGAACAGACTGAGTAAATGCAATTCTGCATGTCAGATTTTAAGTGTTCCTTTGCTTTGAAAGAAATCATAGGTTTTTTTGGGGTTTGTTCTGGTTGATTCCCCCCCCCCCCAATAAGTATTTGTATTGTCATTTTGCAGTATAAATGAACACAAGCATCAAGCACGTACTTGTTTCACCCTAGGTGCAAGTTAGACCAGTGAAATGGATTTTTTCTGACTATCTTACTTTCTAAGACCTTTCTATTGAAGGATTCTAATCCAGATAACTAAGTGTCCTATCATGAGACAGACATTAATATGAAATTACAATGATTTATACTATATAAGAAACAACTTCTGTATTTTCCATCAATGCAGTCTCTACAGATACTGAAAATTTCCAAAATATGCCAATAAAACATTTTCACAAGTTCTCTAGCTTGCTGTATTGCAAATTCAGAAAGGAATGATATACTAAATTCAGGTAAAACCCTAACGGAAGACTTAAATGAAAAGATCTCAAAGTGAGTTTTGAAAAGTCATGGAAATGACTGCGGTATTTTACATGGTTTCTTAGAAGAGTGTATTAAAATAGTTACGCATGGCTACATTAGAAGTGCACTGCAGTCTTCCAGTATATGTATTTTTTTTCAGAATTATTCTTTCTGCTATTACAATAACAAAACCTGCTTAGATACTTTGAAGTACTCCTGCCTGTGATCACTACTTCTTTATTGGTTTATTAAATCCATCTCACACTTTTCAGAAATTTATACCCACGCATAACCCAGGACCAAATAATCTGCAAGTAAAATAATTCTACAAATCCACAGAAACCAACAGGAAAACAGTGACTTTAAAGAAAAGGCAGCTAATTTACTTCTTTGCCACTAATATTTCTATAGTTCTAAAGTTCATTTTTTCTGACTAAACACTAGAACCTATTGCTAGCTACAAGAAGATCAAAGAAATATTTTTTCTGTTTAAAACCACTCTGATTTTCAAAGGCTGTGTAAACACAAACACAAACACCATCCACAGGGATGTGTATGTATGTGTGAACCTCTGAGAACAAAATGTCTACAAGTTCCCATTTCTCAGTAGTTGCACTGGTTTGTTACAATTTCTAACTCAAAGTTCCCTGATAAATTAATTTTTACTCACTTTCCCATTTCCACTGCTCTAAGGTTGGTTTTTTATATATATATACACTCATACACGTATATATATATACACACACACGTATATACATACACACACGTGTGTGTATATATATATAAAAACTAAACCCCCCAAACAATAATTTAAAACTCTTAATAGGCGGTATTAATAAATTTCAGTCCAACAACTGAACTCATTATAACTGAGAACTTCTTTAATCTTGCATTTTTTCTAACAGAAGGTAAAAATACTCTACTTGCATGCTTGCTTGCATTGTGTATGTGTATTCATTTTTTTCTTTTCCTGTATTTAGGGAGAGCAATGAGTACAAAGAGTAAGTTTTTTCTGTCTTCAGAAAGTTTATGTTACATAGCATGGTATATGAAAGTGGGCAAAAATATACGTAAAAATAAGTGTACTTTGATAAATAACCATGTCCAGCTACCAGTGGAAGTCAATACTGATATGAAGATGATGGTAACATGTTTTATTGTTGTTGAGACTATCTGATACTTGTTTTTTCCAACAGCTACACTTATAATCACTGCTTTCTTTCTCAGGAATGCAAAACAGTAGTTTGTCACAAAAAGGCACCAAAACAAAAGAGAAGATCCAACTCTTTCAATCCTGATGCATGTATTAGTATCTTTGAACACACAGTATTTCATTAAGTTCATTTTTGAATATGAGTATTTTTTTTTTTTTTTCAATTAATCATGTGCTAATACTAACACAAAGTCATCTTCATTCTCACTCATCTTTTCAGAACAGGAAGACATACTTCCATGGTTTTATTTCAGACTGTTCTTTATTGTTCTTAAGCTTCTTTTCTTAAGAAGGGATGTTGTCCCGTATATGATTCTTAATTTGAACTGAGGTTTTAAAAATACCATGAAACATTACTAATGATCTTAAGATAAATTCAGGTTTCATACAGTTGAAGATTTTCAGGCACTACTTTGTATTAAGGTTTAAATAGCAAAATTTGTTAAATACACTAGAGCAAATGAATTGCCACAGATTTTGTATATGCAACTTCACTGCATTCTTGTGAAAATTTTAGCTTCCGTTCTTGTCCAAACAACTTCCAAGAAAGATAAATTGATATTTAATGTCCAAGCCATAACACCAGCAAATCCTCAGAAACAGAAGGGGAAGGAGAATCAAGGTTAATCGGCAGGATCACATCTTAGGTTCTGATTTGTGCAAACAAAAAAAGACTTACTTAACTTTAGGCCTATTAGTGAAAAGCTCATTCACATTAATGGGATTGTCTGATTAAAACTAAGCTTAAAACTGAACTTTTTAAAGATCAGGTCATTTGTGTTTTAATGGAGGAACTGGAAGAACAGCTTCTGTAGATAAATAGCATTCTATAATTATCCCACTGGGAAAGTTTAAGGCAGCAGCATTCAGTTTCAAAATGTGCTTGTCTTCCATTAACACATTAATAATAGTCTAATGGCAAGTGAAACACTACAAGACTGTTTTCATATTGTTCATAAATAAGAGGCATGATATGTGATACTAGGCTTTCTAGTGTGGGTCAAAGGTCTTCGAGAAGCCAAAGGGCACCTCAAACTGTACATTACATGTGTCCTGGAGCTTCATGGTTTTTTCCCCATAAATGAGCAGGATGAGGGGTTTGCACTTGTCCAGCATCCTTGAAAGAGCACCACGGTCAGGACTGAACAGTCAGAAAAAATACACTCTCACTTTAAGAGGGAAAGCATTTCACAGGAAAGACCGGTTTCTGACCAAAACCTTGTACCTTAGTCTCATTTTGAACCTTATTTGGCAGTGATTACAACTAAACTGTTCCCAGAGTACTCTGTTCAAGCAAGTAATGCAAAGGGGTAGACTGAGATACCTAAATGCAACACGAAAACTATCTGTGGACGAGCTGTAGTAAGTTAGTAGAGAGGACATAATTTAATGAGCAATAGAACAATGAAAAAGAAATTTTAAACTATAACAGCTTCCAGATTTATTTTTTTTTCCAATGAGGCCTGGAATATCTTACGAAAACAATCAAGACAAATAATAACTACATATAATTTCATTTCTAAACAACCGATCAAGTGATATTCAAGCTTTTCAGTGGCGTCTGTTCTCTTGCATGTCAGCATTTTATGTTTCCTCACTGCCTATCTGCTACTTTTCATACAAGTAAATTAGTATTTTGTTGATAACAATATATAGATTTCCACATATTCTAGCATAGATCTAATATTACTAGAAAGGGATTGAGCAGACCTTCATCACCCTTTGAGAATTAAAAGAAGTATGCAGATATCAAAACAAACTGCCTGTAATTAAGTGGTACCAGTTCAGTTAACCCCTACTCATTGTTTTACAGGTGTACAAACTGAATCAACTCCTGCAACTGCGAAATCAGGTTCCTTCTTGGATGTATACCCTTCAGTTCATACAAAAAAAAGAATCATGGAAGTCACCCTTTCAGAATTAAAAGTACGCAGTTATCAAAACAAATTGCCACAAGCTTCACAACAGCAGTATCAAGAAAATAAAACACCCACAGTGATTAGGAAAAAAAAAAGAGCTTTTGAGCTTTTTTTGAGAAAAGCTCAAAAAGCTAATAGAAGTTCATGATCCTGATGTGATGCAGCTTCAGGCCTTTTCCTTCTTGATTGATAAATCATTTGCACAGGAGGCTAAAGCAACTTAGCAAACAGGAGACTGAGGGGCTGCTCCAACAGGTCTGTCACAAGAATCTTTAATCCCCAGGTAATGACTGATGAAGTAACAGCTGGTATAGCAACTAAGGTCCCACCCTCAACTGAAGAAACAGCAGAGAAGCGTTTTGTTTGTTTGTTTGTTTTCTGAGGAGGCATCATGATTTCATGATTATTAAGTCACCTCCTACATGTCATCATGCAGCTTGCTGTAATTTTAAAATTTTAATATTTTATCTCCAAAACTCTGAATTGTGAGGTGCTGACATTGCCGGAATGAGACTGAACAGTCTGTAAAAAATACTTATGTCAGATATAAGCAGCATTATATTTAACACTTGTGCATACCCACTGCATGAACATGAAGGACTCTTATATGACTCTTGCAATAATGCAGGTTTTTTATGCATGAAAAGGTAAACAGACACATAAAAAAGATACTTATACGCACACATACTTAAATATCCAGTAAAGAATGTCACATTGAGTGCTTAATCCAAAGGTAATGAAAATAAACAAGATTCTTGTAAAATTAACACAGTTCTGAATCAAGAACAATTACTTAATAGAGTAATAATATTTTACAGTATTTTCCCTAAATAACAGAAACTAAAAAACAACACTCATCTGTTCCATTTTTCCAAAGAGTTAACTATTCTTTTTTCCACTCCAGAGTTTATAAAATAGTAAGTTCTAAGTTTTATACCATTGCATTAGCTTTTGTAACAATCTACCTAATACCTTTTACAACATCTTACGAAAACAAATATTCTTCACCTCAGTTAATTAAATCAATACAGAGGAAAAAATAAAAACGAGTTCAATATTAGATTACACTATGAACATTACTCTTGGAAAACATTGTGAAAAGAATTTAAAGCAGAATTATTCATTAAACTGCAGTGCTACCTTCTACAAGTGTTTTCATAATTAATTGCATTAGTCAGTTTGGAATCCAAGCTTTAAACTAATAAAAAGTGTGTCAGTTATTTTTTACCTCTTATCTTTCAAAATCTGAATTTATACTTACTTTAAAAACATTCAAGCAACAGCTGGATTAAGTAATTGCATATAATGAAAAATGAAAAAAAAAAAAACCCAAACAAAAAAAAAAGGAATGAAGGAGGAAAAATGTAAAAAGGAACCCTAAATGTTTCTAACATGGCTGCTTCCTTGATGCTTACATTTGTAGTACTTCCTGTAAATGGGGAATACATATCAGAATAGTTACTTCTTGTAAACAGCAGCTTTCCAGCTCTGGCAGCAAAGGACTCAGCTTAGGCTGCACAACATGACCAGGCATCTGGGTAACAAATACAAATGGTTGCCTGCACTGTGCTCAGATGCTACCTGTGCACTGATACACAAGTAAGCTACCTTAGAGCTGAGTATACCAGAGACCTTTCCAGTCACAGACATCTACCTCTTTAGAAAAGGTCAAGAACAGACCAATGCATTATAAACGGGAGTTCAACTCTAGTTATCTCAGCATGTGCTTGAACAAATGTATGAGAAATCTGGACTACAATGAGGATATAAGAGTTTTAATGCATGAGCAAGGGCATTTGCTATGTAATTTTCCTATTTAAAACTCAATCATTAAAAGATAAATACATACTATATATACTCTGTAACTTAAGATACATTGGATAGTAGACCATTCAAATATGCCATCTACATATCCTACCAAAAGCAGCAGTTAATTTACTTTAGTTGATAGATAAAAACAGATGCATAGCACTGATCCATCTCAAAAATCTTAGGTCCATAACACTGACCAGCCATACTTTCTTCTAGCACTTCTTCTAGCATACATCCTGTTCATTTCTGCCATGCCATTTAGGTGTTTCACCTTACACACAAGAGAAAACTAATCCACTTCTGCAATAGGTAAATTTTGCCCTCCAAAAATATCTAGCTAAACAGAAAAACCTTTTCAGTTCCCCCCCCCCATCCTTTACTCTTCACTATTTTTATAAGGTGGACTGTAACTGATCAAAATCATACTGTTTTTATGTAGTTAGGTTATATACACACACTATCTTATTCTAAACAAAAAGCATTCTAAATACAGGTAATTCTCTCTATTTCTGTATTTCTAAAACCCACTTTCTACTGGATCTCTAGCTTCCACGGATAGCAAAGATAAAAACCACTTTTTCATAACCAAGGTCAGATCCGATAATTTAGAATAAGTAACTCATAGACAGATGGAGCTCCACCTCATCTACTACAGCTGCTTTAGTAATAGTATAATGAAAGTAACGCAACAGAGACCACAATTCATTCTTATTCATTTTTGACTGCATTTTCACCAGAGAGCAAAGAAATGGGACTCCAGGGGAGCTGACTACACACACTAGTAGTAAGACATAGCCCACAAGGCATCAATCCTTTGATATGTACCAAAATAAATAACTGAAAGCAAACAATTTATGACAGTTGTACTTCTATCTATTTCAACACAACCTTAAAACCCAATGCGTCAAAAACGTACATGCCAGAATAACATCAACCACCAGGATAACACCAGCACACAATAATAACAGCTCATCTTCACTTACCGGTGTTTCTTAAATAAACACAGTGACAGTTATGTACTAGTGGTGTCAATATACTCCCACTCTGCACAATTACAGACCATCAGAACAAGTGTTCATCACCGATTTAACACCCTCAGAAACCATGAACCTTCTCATATGCACAGACAAAACCATGGACAGATAATATCAAAGTTATCTTTCTTTATCCCTGACACAAGGTCACTCAAATGTGTTGTGGTTTTGTCCTACAAAAAAGAGTCTTCCTGGAAATAGAGAAGACATCCTCAAGATGCACAACACAGGTACTTCCTCCCATGTCTTCTATTAAAATCTTTAACAAGAGAGTAATTAGTGCCAAATGTGCAGAAAAATCATTAAGTAGCAACTCTCCTGATCATGCTGGACTAGGCATGATTACCAGTAACCTAAGATCAGAAACTCTATTTCTGACAATAAGGTCATCAGCTATCTTATTGCCACCAAATATCTGGTGAAATTTAGAAGTCTGATCTTTATCATTCTTTTCAATATTGCATTGAAAGCTTTTCTTTTTACTTCTAGCATTCTTACAATTCAATGACTGCTGTCCACCACACAGCCTTGGCATTGATTTCTTATACAGTAATGCAACTATATCCCCATGGCAACTGGTTTCCAGAGAACTTCTCAAGCCATACATCTACCAAGTACAGGAGATGGCCTGTATTATTACAGTCATTCCTAAACTATGTAATATTTATTTAAAACTCCCACTAATCTTCCATTATCAGCCTAAAACCATTATAGTTTGTGCAATATATCAGTTCTCTCACTTTCTTAGTTCCTTCCTTCCTTCCTTCCTCCCTTTCTAGCAAACCACTATTCATTATTCAGCAGTTGAAGTTAGCTTCCACCCGAAGCCCACGAAGATAGCACGAGGATGCGCGCAGTCCCTCAGAGACAGAGGTATTGAATCTAAATTTCATTGATAGAGGAAGGTTGTGGCTAGGCAAGACAGATAATTTCCTGCTATCAAAATACACAGTCCACTTCCTATGGTTTTCTTCTCATTTCCTGCCATCTCATTTCAATGAAGCCCACTTAATGGGCAGAAAACCCTTCAGCTTTTTGGCTGAGTCAGTCAGTCTTTGGTTATTGTGCTGCAACTGGCTTCTCAAGGGAATGAATCAGCATCAGACATGGTACCACAAAGGAGAGAGGAACAAAGGTGAGTGCTGTGCATCTGTGCTGAACAAGCAGACTGGTTTGACTGCGTCCAATCTGCATCCCAGTTACATTCACACGAACAAGTACTGTATGCTCCTTCCAGCTAGTCCTCCTCCACTAAAACACAACACTGTCCCTTGGCTTCCCAAGCCTGCTGTTTGTCGATCTAAAAGGATAAAGATTCTGTTTATTTAAAAAGCTGCAGGGAGCAGCTTGTCCCAGAGTGAGGGAGATCTTATGGCATTCTCCTTCCCTGCACTTGTATATAAACAAAAGATACTGCAATATATTAAAGCCATGTCCGTAATTCCTAAGATAAAAAAGCTACTGTCTAACATTATGAACTTCTGCCTTAGCTGCTTTCATATTTTCAATTTTAAAAAAGCAAAAATTTAATTTTTAAAATGACCTGCTGAAGTAATGCAGGTTTTAAAGGTATCACATATTAGGTGCAGAGTTTAAATATTTTGTCTTGTGTGACTGTCTTCAAACAACAGCTTAAGTGCTTAAAACACTTGCAAATATGTCCAAACATTTATAAGACTGAGCTTCGTACATTAAGTGTTCCAGTTTAGCTTCTCACATCCAAATCTATGCTGTAAAATTCATTATCATATATTGCTTTCTGCTGCAGAGATATTTTATCCTGGAGAGGAATAGAAAGCAGTTAACACCGGCCTTTTGAAAAAGAAAACTTAATCTGACATGATTCAAAAAAGCATTTGAATTAACAGACAAGCATAGTGCAAATAAAGCTGACAGTCATTTACAGTATAAAACAGAGTGACATTTTTAGTAGCGTGCAAATACAGCTGACAGGCATGTCTTTATTCAATTAGTTCCTAGTTTCCAAGGGCAGAGTTGTGTGTACACATCCAAACTGTGCCCTCTAATTTTAGAGACTTTCGATACTGAATATTTAAAACTACTTAGTATCCGAATCAATTTAACAGAATGTCACTTAATGTACTTCTCAGTTTTGGCTTTCAATAATTTACCCTGAATACCACAACACCGCTCATGACCCGATCCATAATTACATCCAAGCAGATCTCTTGTCTTTTTTTAAAAGTATTTCTGTTTCAGAATAGTTAACTTCCATGTGTGTACATTTTTATGTGCTTCTCAGTATTATAAAAGTTTCATACCTATCCATCTGCATATCCTACTTCCTTCTGCTGTTAAAATAGCAGGTAAAGCAGGCACTTACTGTTCAGTGGTTACAGGGCACTTCTCCACTCCTCCTTTTCCAAATGACTTGCCAAATCAAACCTACTGGTGCTTTAGCTGCTGGGAAACAAAAACAAAAAACCCCCACACATGTCAGAACTCAAGGAACTGATGGGAGAAGGTATTTTACTAAAAAAAAATCTCTTTCAGAGGAAGCAAAAAGCAGTCATAGCTCATAACAGCTAGCAAGGATCCCTGAATGCGAAATCTCTTCACAAGAATACTGCGGCAGGCCATACAGTTAGCATCTTTAAAAAGCAAAAGACAAAAAACACCAGAAGCGATGATATTCAAAAATACATAAACATAAAAAGAACATACCCATTGCCTTCACATTAGCTCTATTTTCTATCTTTTTACTATACTGTATGTAAAACATGAAAATTTCAACAGGTAAGTAATTTTTGATAATGTCTTCTCCATTGGTCTACTGTATTAAAGAGTTTGTTCCTACCACCATATTAGTAACACATTTGGGTTTCTTATTTATTTTTATATATTTTATATATATAATTTATATATTGGGCAAGCCCAAACATGCTGCCCTCTCAATACAGAACTGAACTTTTCTGAAGAAGCTTTTAATTTTTAATGTTTGGGGTTTTTTTTAATACAAAAGCTTCAAAATTCCATTGGAGAAAATGCAACTGAAAAACAGGCAACTGTAAGAAACCTGTATTTTCTGAAGTACAGGATAGCTGCTGCTTACTTAACATTCCCCGAAGGTATCAGTATCAGCAAGCAATACAGTGCTAACACTGGCCATTTAACAGAATTATTAATAACTGAAATTCTAGCACAAATCAAAGGTACTAGAATCATTCCTACAAAACTAGCATGATAAAGCATCTTTGATTTACAGTAATCCTCATTTACAAGACACCAGATAGCATCTTAGAAAATTAAAGTTTAAACAGTCATTTCAGACCTAATGTATTTTAGAGATGTCACCATGTTAAACACGATCCTGTTTCATAAAGAATGTAAAACTCATCGCGACTAAAATGTTAAATAAGAACAGTCTACTTTCTAAAAGGGAAGACAGCAGCATTCTCATGCCTCCTGTCAAAACCAGACACAGCTTTTAAATGACCACTGCCAGTTGCAGAATTTCTGTCTATTCACAGCAGTGAGTGGTTATGCCAAGAGACTACACGAGGAGCCCTGCTGCACTACGCACACCCACTCCTTACACACTGCTAGGAGACAGCCCCTGTGCTGCATAGGTCAAAATGCATTGAAAATGTTATTTTTCAAGAGAAATATTCTCTGAATGGAAACAGCCATTATCTCCACCTCACAAACAGAAAAGTGAGGCATGCCAAAAGTCATGAGGTAAAACCTAGTTGAAAGCAGTGCTCCGATAAAATGAGGTCTTAAGAACATCTGCCCACTCTACTAGTGTAGGTACGCACAGGAATGGAGCACAGAGGAACTGCTATTGACTTCACATCCTTGCAACACCTTAGGGGCAGAAGACTAGAAGGCAGTAGCAAGCTGGCTAACTGCTTATTGGGCTTAGATTTGGAGAAAGAGACTGGCAGGGGGTGGCGGGATCAGTGAGGCCCCTGCTAACCACCCAGGTGTAAAACCATGAACAAGGGGACAGCAGCCTCTCAGCTGGAGTAGCCTGGGGGTGAACCACTGCAGGGGAGCAGGGCTGCCCAACAGGCGTGGGACTCCACCACTGAGGGCACTGAATGGCCTCTCCCCTGAGCCTGCAGTGCTGACCACGACCATGAGTAGGGGCACCGCGGCTTCAGCAGTGTACAAAAAATGCCAGTGTATCACACCAAGCACACCCTGCCCCACCTATCCTCTGGCAATACCCAGCCAATGCAGAAATGAAAACCTGCCAGTGAGCAGAGTGATTCTCCTCTTGCGGCTGCCTCACCCCCAGATTCCCCATGCAGAATTACCACAAAATAGCTGTAGCAGAACATGAAACAGTGTTTTCTAACATCCACTGCATTCCAAGTACCTTAGCCATCAACTTCCTTCCCAAAGGTTTTACTTCATTTTCACAGAAAAAAATTCCTTGGTATTATTTTTAAACTTACGAATGCTATAATTAAAACTTTAGCAAGAAAACTTATTTTATTTTTCTTAGGGAATAATATATTTTAAAATTTGTGGTTTTTATATTCTTGCACCACAGGAAACCTCTGGTTACAGATAAAAGATACCATTCTGAAGACAAGAGTTTGCAGATAACGCGAAGCTGAGTGTGAGTGGTGCAGTTGACACACCCAAGGGATGGGAAGCTATCCAGCAGGACTTAGCCTCAAGAAGTGGGCCCATGTGAACCTCATGAGGTTCAACAGGGACAAGTGCAGGGCCCTACACATGGGACTAGATGACCTTTGAAGGTACTTTCCAACCCAAACCATTCTATGATTCTATGATCAAGTGCTTAAATAATCTCCCTTTCTCACCTATTTCAAATTAATTTCATCCTTCACATCTCCAGAATGACACCTGCCACTGCAGCTGCTCCATTAGACATTCTGTGTGTGCTTAAGTCCTGCAGAATGAAAAGAGAGTCAGAGTCAGGAGACAATGGTGGGGGGGGCGGAGGGGAGGGGTCACAAACCAGGACTGCAGCATGGTGGTACACTCCCAGGGCTAATCCACTAAAAATGAAATATTACCACTACAAGCTTTGCAGAAAAGGTCTGGGAAGAAAGGTCAAGGAATAGAAAGGGCAAAACACTTTTCTATGCTCTAGTTTAGAACTCATGGAGAGATAAAGGGGAAGGAGATTACAAACCACCAACAGAAAAGCAGAAGAGGAAAAGCAAGGCCATGAGGCTACCAACTGGTTTTGCCATAAGGTCGCAGGATAAAGCATAAGTGAGCGCTGCTCTGAAAGCCCTTTCTTCCACAGAAACATCAAGCTGTACCTGCCTGAACAGCTGCCTGTCTCAAGTTCTTTGCTTGCTCACTTTCCCCTGATGGTACAATCCGAATGATATCATGTCAACTCTTAAATACAGGATCTATTTAAACTTTTTAAGAGGAAAAGTACAGTATGGTACATACTGTAAAGGTAAAAAGGCTGCAGTGAGTTAAACTTGCATATTAGGTGCTATTCATTGAAAAAAAAGATTTTAAAACTACGTTAATAATGCCTTTTTGAAGAATATTTGAATGATTACATAGGAAGATGGAAACAATACTTAGAATTGACTGCTGTGCTAAGCAGGTTAATAAAGAGAAAAAAAAATCTCAGCAGTAAAATTAGAAACATATAGTTTTAAGTACCATGCTGTTAGTATCCTAAGCCCTACAGTCCCAGTACCTTTGTAGTATTCCAACTGATTAGAAAAGAGAAATTCCAAACCTCTTTTTCTAGATAGAAACAATGTCAAAACGCCATGTTTTATTTACTAAAGAATTCAAAGCCAACCAGATTTTACTTTCTATATAAAACCTCATAAATTTCTATGGCTTTTGATTTCCCCTATCCATTTGCAAAGGGCTACAATGGAATACCTTTGAGAGAGGAAAAGGTTGTTGCTTCTTATTTAGTTCTCCTTTGCATCCCACAAAACAAACTGCACCAGTGAATTTTCATCTAAAGATTAATAGAAAAGGGAAATGAATACATCTGCAAATATTTAATAAAATAATAATGAAAAAACCTTATAATAAATAAATTCTTTTTCTCCTTTCTGGATTGCAGTATAATCACCAGATGAAAACCACAGTAATACATAGAAATCAGATACTGTTTTCAACCACTACAAAACAGTTTGTTAACACTGTTCTTATTTTTAGTCCTGTTATTTCTCCTTGAAATTACAGGTGGGATCAGTATTATACAGACCTATTTTCTTACTGGTATGTCAGTAAGATTCTAGAGAAACTAGAATACAACTGATGTATTGCTATTCAAATTTTCTAGTAAAGGTTTCTAAATCTCCCCAAACCTATAGTTTGAAGTAATACTGTAACAGCAACTAAAGCAGTGAACTTGCTCATAATTACATTTTTAACAAACTGAGCTTGAACGGTATTGAATAAAAACTTTTCTACAGAAAAATGATGGGCTGCAAGAAATCGTGGTGACTGTTCAGAGTGATCAGTGTGGGAGCAACAGTGTCGATTTTATTCTCAGGCAGAAATAAAAAGCCTGTTAAGTGACTTCAGAAACCAATTACTTTATTTCAAACCATCCATGTATAGTATCTCTTAGAAGCTGCTGAATACTCTGGATTGCTACAAATGTCCTTCATAATGTTACAATTCGGATAGTTCTTAATGAAGGATATAGTTAGTATGAACTAACCATCTGCTTTGTATAATATAATTATTAATATTTTTCCAATTGTTCTGTAGAAAATTACAGTGTAGCATCACAAATCCAATTACATAATTTCTGCTAACAGAATGATCCTAGATTATTTGGAAATCTAAAATATTTATAAAATGTGAGCACAGTGAAAAAGAATACATTTCAATTACAGAAGTATCTTCTGTACTTGCTGAAGAAAAGCTTCTTATATATTGATCAGACCTGACAGTGACTGACAGAGGAAACCTTTAGGAAACAACTTCTGGGAATCAAATTAAAGTGCTGAAATGCTGGTTCTGAAATGGTTATTTAAATTATTTCTAAAGTCACCTCTGCCTCCGTATTATGTGGTTATTCTTTTCACTTAAAAAAGTGTCCTAAACAATTTAGTGCATCTTTTGACAAAGAATTAGACAAAACAGAGAGTGTGTAACAAAGCCTTTACTTGAACTGTGTGAGGCTTCATCCCTTGTGAGGTTCCAGTAACTGCAATGGGCTTAAAGCAGGAACAGACTAAAGCTCATTGTACAGAGCAGCTCACACAGCACTACATTCTGTAAACTGCTACAGATTTCTGATCAGAGCAGGCAGTTATGTTTCACCTCATATTTCACCTGTGTCAACAGAAAAGCTTCTGGCAGAGTAAGAAAAGAAGTAAAGTTCAGCATTGCCTTCTATGTCTTCAAGCAAATATAAAATACAGACATACAGACAGCAATTTAAAATAATAGGACAGTTCTTAACAATTAAGTTCAAAGTAAGCAAGGTTGCCTTCTTTTTTTTGCTTTTCTATAATTCTTGCCTGAAATGCAGCAGGGTAAGATCACTAAGATCATTTGCCATTAGCAAAGCTTAAGGTTGGAAGCTTTCAGGTCTCTGTTAGGTGCATGCATTCCCCAGTGTGCCGTTCTTGTTTCTATACTTAGCTGGAACCTCACTGAGCAAATGGATTGCATGTGCAAGAGCAGAACAAAATCAGGCTTTTAGTGCAACAACTTTTTTCCCTACACTGGCTGGGAGAAAGAAAGAACATTTAAAGTATAAAGGAATAAATACAAGTAATTTCAGGGAATCTATTTACTAAGCAAATGTGTAACAGGTTTTAGGAAACCATAACTGAAGTTTGCATGTAATCAAAATTAACTAAATACGTCACAACATATAATCAGTAAAGTTCAAGAAGCAGGAAAAATACATTAGTTGATAAGCCACTTAACTCTTTTTTCAGCAGTTTAGTGTCCATGAAAACAGAGCAAACAAAATTATACCAGTAATGTGAATTAGCTCCCACCTGATGTGATTATTCCTAAACTGTTGGATCCAGGAAAAAACAGTGGATCCAGTGACGCAAGAAAATGATCAGTAGTAATAAGCATGTTTTATGAAGGGGAAACATAGTTAACCAACCTGACTGCCTTCAAAAATGAGATGACTACCTTGGTGGATGAGGAGGGAGCAGTGGATGTTGTTTACAACAGCTCTATAGAAGCTTTTGACACTGTCTCCTGTAAAATCCTCATAGATAAGCTGATGAAGTATTGGTTAGGTAAGTGCAGTGACGTGCTTTGAAAACTGGTTGAATGGCCAGGCAAAGAAGGTTGTGATAAGCAGTACAAAGTCCAGGTGGAGGCCAGTGCTGCACCCAAGGTGTTGATACATCTTTGCTAATGACCTGGAAAATTCAGTGCATTCTCAGGAAGTTTGCATATGATATAAACCTGGGGGGCAAGGGGACTGACTAATGCACCAGATGGGTGTACTGCCACTCAGGGGCACCTCAACAAGCTGAAAAAATGGGCAGAGAAAAATCTCAGGAAGTTCAACAAGAAAAAACGCCAAGTCCTGCGTCTGGGGAGGAATATGTTCACACCAGTGACAGATCATTGTCTCCTGTGTTCCTGTTAGTATGCTTTCACATAACGTCTAAGGAGGGGAAAAAAATACAGATCGGTGATCTCAGCATGCTATACATCTGGTCTCGGTCAAATTTAACAAGTTACCATTCAGTTACACTACAGAGATCTTTGTATCACATACAATTTTAAAGTAGAGGTTGCTGTAAAGCGTTTACATCTAATGAAAGACCTTACACAATTAAATGAAAGAAGCTACCAAGGGTGCTTTATAAATTATCTTACAAAAGCTTCTGAGCAAGTGTTTATTTGAAGTTTAAGGCAAGCAGAAAGAGTACAATCCTGACTGCCATCTTGACAGCATGGACGTAAGTCAACTTCATGAGGGAGGAACAGATAATCTGACACAAAGCTTGTGCAGCAAGGTTAACTGCAACGTCTTTCACTTCATCTAATTACATTAAAATATCTTAAACCCCATGGTCTATTTTGGATGCTATAGACAAATACTAGTACTTGATTTTTATCTTAACATTGCTTTAGTTGAGTTTCATTAGTGACAACTGGATAACAAAGTATTCCTTACCTAAAGTGTGTCTAAAAACTATAAACGGGATCCTGGAGCCTAACAAGAACCCCAGACCCAAACCTCCTCCAGCTGCAGTGGAGAAAGGACACAGAGCGTTGATACTACAAGGCCAATGAGGCAGGACCACCTCCTGGTGACTGATGGTAATCTTGAGGGATCTCTGGCACATAGTAAGACTTTCAGGTACACACTTAAACCTCTAGCTTTGCAAGAGTGTAACCATGACAGATTTTGCATTGAGTTTTGATGTTGGAATGTTTTATATTTTAGAACAGAATGAACCTATACAACTTCACAGTAACTGGCCAAGCACAAGCTACTGTTCCTTGGGATTTCTACTGTTACGTGATTCAAGGATGTTTCCCTGTTCCTTTCAGGATGTAAATACTTTTTCAAAGTTCTAACATCCTTCCCTAGCAGTTATTCAGTGTGCTTTCACAGCAAGAGTTGCTATCCTCAGATCCACACATTAAACAGAAACGACCCTTAGAATCTTTATAAATTTTTGAAGTGTTGTTTCCCATATATACGTACATATTTTGTTTGGTTCTGAATCTATCTAAATTGAAAACTCAAAGTGAAAACATCGATCTTCACTTGAAATGGAACATGTTAACTTCAGAATTGTACACAGATAATTTAACAAGGTTACATCCTGAAACAAACCCAACAGGTAAATTTATGACTATCTGCCCTGTTTCTGCAAGTAAGGGGTGAAAGTGCCCATAACATTAAAACTTCTAAAAAAATATACATTTTCTTGCAATATGAATGCCTATAATTCAATAATGTAAGGGGTTGGCAAATACTTATTCTTAACAATATGGGATTTTTTTCTAAGCTATGATTTTTGTCTTGCCCATATCTTTGGGGAATGTGATTTATAACAACAGCAACTACTTCATAAAATCTGAATTTAAGTATCTTCTTCTATTTGCACGGCAAAAGGATTTTTCTGTTGCTGATTCCTACTTATTCTTTCCAAATAAAACCAATTTATGCCTGTATATAACTTGGGGTAAAAGGTAGTGCTGCAGATTATTAAATGCATCAAAACATTTTCCCGCTTATATTCCCCAGAAAGCATCTTTCACCAATAGTTTTGAAATCCTAGTGGGGAAAAAAAAAGAATCATCATGTCAGCAAGACTTCTTCAATATATATTCTATAAAGGTTTGCTGCCAACAATATGCAGGAATGTATTGTGTCTTTGGTCACTATTCAGAACTAGTAATGACTCAGCTTAGAGTATCAAAGAGTCATGTGAGCTCAAAACCACCTTCCAAAACCTATTTCCCTTCTTCTCCAGGGTATTTTCCATGTATATGGAAAGTACAGCTAAATCCTTCCTATTCTTCTCCTCCATTCAGCTTCCTGGGTGTGCATAAAGTCTGAATAAGCCCAAAGAATGGCACAAGTGGGGCAAATCTAGAAACAAAGTGACAGCCTAGCAATCAAAGTTATGAGAGGCTCTCATATACATGTAACTTAGAAGCATGAATTTGCCACAGTTGTTCTGAGCAAAGCTTTAAAACATCCAGAAGTGAGGGGTAATCAACATCAGGAAAAGGAGAAAGCTGTTCTAAAAAGTGAAGATGAAAATTAAAATTCCTCGCTGAAAAAAAAGTTCTGAAGATTTAAAGAAAACAATTGAAGCATTTTGACAGAAATGTTTATCTGTTCCCTTCTACTTTTTTCTCTTATATTAACATGAATGTGTTAACTGATGTGCCATTAGTTAATAACTTTCAAGAATATTTTCATGCTCACAAATACACCTGAGGTACCAAATGCTACATTTCCAAAAATAATCTTTGCAAATGCACAAACCTCTACTGCAGTCAAAATTATTAGGGAACAGAGTTAAGCATAATGGTTTTAAATAGCTCTCTTATTTTGAAATCAATTTATTCACTTTACAGGGATATTTGCTGAGGCATGAAAGACACTTGTAATGGAACATTCAAAAGACTCAGGCATTTTAGTCTTTCCAGTTCTTCTGAAAAATTTGAGATCCTCCTGCATACCAAGAAATATCCAAGACAATTAAACTGGAAGATAGAGAAAAAAAATAATGAAAAGCTACAAAACCAGCTTTGAATGTTAGAGGTGAAGACAATTTAGATGCAAAAGAACTAGTCATAAATGGAGCTTTTTTCAAAACTCCATCTAATACATCAGTCACTTGCTGATTGGTTTTTAACAATCACTCCCAAACTGGAAAACTATCTCCCGAACAGTATGTTGGTTTTGTTAGAGAGGGAAATTGGTAGAATTATACTCTATAGCCTTCTAAGCATAAGCACGAAGTCAGGCAAATGCATTTTGCCTTTGGACTAGTGGAAGGGGGCAAGATATTTCCTGAATTTGAATTTCTAGAAAAACTAATTTTTTGGATTTGGTTTGGTTCTCTCCTGTATCGATTGTGTTCATCAATGCAGTGACCATTCAGTTTTTCATTAGACTCAGGTCAATAACTGCAAGTAGGCAGTGGATAAAGTGGAATTTTCAGGGATGGTGAGGCCACTTGGAAGAACTTAAATCTCTTTGGAACATTTTGACAAGATTTTATTAATTTCAGATTACAGCTTCTCAAGTCTGTATTTTGATAACTAAGCCCCTGTTTTGACTTTCAGGTGTTATGCACACAGCAGTTCCTACATCAGGACACACTCAGAAAATGCATAAGGATTCAGCTATAAACACTCCTGGCCTTCTCTTAAGAGAACTCTGCTCTCTAATTAAAAAGCATGAAGTCATTCTTCTCCCTTCTCCCTCCCATCATTTTGAGCAACATTTGAATAGGGGCAGATAAATTACAAAAAGTAAAAATTAAAAGATGTCTTGGAAATTAGAGATACTGGGATTTGGAAAATTTGTTTCCTTCCCACCTCAGCAACAGATTTGTGGGTTTTTTTCCATCACTAATAGCCCTCTACTACCTCTAAGAGCTACAAATACGATATCCATAAAAGACTGAGAGGTAAATTGATAGTAAAAGAGGACAATCTATATAAACAAGGAGATTATTACCAACAGAACAACACATACCATTTTCAGAAGTAAAAGTTATAAAAATCTAAGAATTCCCACCCAAATATGCTTAGAGTTGCGCATATCCAATACTAATCCAAAAGTAATTTACAATTTGCAAATGTAAAAACACATGGCCTGAATAAGGTATTCGTACCTTAATGTCTACTTTCTTTAAAACAAGATCTGCTTTACATCCAAGAATTTAGAAAAAGGTATGCAAACTTATCAACACACAATCAAAGCTGCCTTTTAAACTTCTTCCAATCTTAAATGCACAATTGTTCTGAGTATTTTGTATGAAAATGTTGATCTGATACACAAAAGTGAAATATGAACACTTTTGTCTATACAGCAGGAAAAAATATTTTAAAAAAAGGTTCTTCAACTGTCTGAAGTTTTTAAAGAACTGCTTTGTGTAAATCCCCAAATTGTACACATTCAAATTTCAGCTACAAAGGTGGCAGAAAGAAAGGACTATTCATATAAATTCAGGCTTGAAAAAGTAGGGGACAAGCTCTGAAATTATTCAAGATTGTGTTAATAAAGATTACTTAGGTAACCACTGAATAACACCTCCTAACCTAAAGCTAAAAAAGTGCTTGCGTGTTTACTAGAAAAGAACATCTACAAGGATAGTTAACTGGCAAGGGTAATTAACTGGGATAGTTCACTAAACCCAATTAGTGATTAATGAGGTTAACTTCTCTGAGTTCTGCTTTCATTTTTATGTTTTTCTTATTTTATACAGTTGGCCATCTTTTCATCAAACTGTAATTTCCATTCATTGTTCAGTGTTTTCCATGTGGTCGTAAAATCACATGAAAAATAAAGATCTGCATGGCAAGGTGGTTCAGTGACTTGATAAGGCATTCTTCAATGACTGCAGTATTTTAATCCCGCCATATGAAAATGCAGAAGCTCTCACTTTAGTGTTAGGGAACTGTTTTTTCCAAGAACAGAAGAAATTCCTCATATAGTCACTGTAAGAGGAGCACATGAGCATACTGCTTTGCTTAAGAGGTTTCCAGAATAATGGTCTTAAATTACTACATAGATAATTTATGACCAAGAAGGGACAAAATGTTGACCAAAGATCTGAAGAGCCATTAAGGAGATGTGTTGGAAAAAATACACGAAAAAGAAAGTAGTTACTTTTTCCAATGCAACTTTTGTGGTCCTTACAAGCGAGATATTTACATAGATATCCCTAATAAATGATGTATCATAGAATCATAGAACAATAGAATCATAGACTCATGAAATAGTTCGTGCTGGAAAGGACCTTAAAGATCATCTAGTTCCAACCCTCCTGTCATGGCAGGGACATCTCACACTAGTCCATGACGTGCAAGGCTCTGTCCAACCTGGCCTTGAAAACAGCCAGGGATGGAGCATTTACCTCTTCTTTGGGCAACCTGTTCCAGTGCTTCACCATCCTCACAGTAAAGAACTTCTTCCTTATATCTAACCTGAACTTCCCCTGTGTAAGTTTGAACCCACTACCCCATTACGCCTTGTCCTATCATTAAGAGTCCCTGATGAAGAGTCCCTCTCTGGCATCCTTGTAGGTCCCCTTCAGATAGTAGAAGGCTGTTACGAGGTCTCCACGCAACCTTCTCTTCTCCAGGCTGAACAGCCCCAACTTTCTCAGCCTGTCTTCATATGGGAGGTGCTCCAGCCCCCCGATCGTCCTCGTGGCCCTCCTCTCGACTTGCTCCAATAGCTCCATGTCCTTCCTGTGCTGAGGACACCAGAACTGTACACAATACTCCAAGCAGGGTCTCATGACAGCAGAGTAGAGGGGCAGGATCACCTCCTTCCCTGGTGTGATCCTGCTGGTCACGCTTCTTTTGACGCAGCCCAGGATACGGTTGGCTTTCTGAGCTGCGAGCGCACAGTCAGCTCATGTTCAGTTTCTCATCAACCAACACCCCCAAGTCCTTCTCTGCAGGGCTGCTCTGAATCTCTTCTCCGCCCAGCCTGTAGCTGTGCCTGGGATTGCCCCGACTCAGGTGTTATGACCTTGCACTTCTCGTTGAACTTCATGAGGTTGGCACTGGCCCACCTCTCAAGAGTGTCAATGTCCCTCTGGATGGCATCTCTTCCCTCCAGCGTATAACCCGAACCACATAACTAAGTGTCATCAGCAAACTTGCTGAGCACGCACTCAATCTCACTGTCCATGTCTCCAACAAAGATGTTAAACAGGTTTGTACATCATTTAAAAAATAAAAAAGGAAAAGGAAAAAAAGAAAAAAAAAATCTACCCTGCAAAACGTACGCATTTTCTAATCTTTTCTATTACGTAGCAATGCTTAATTGGTTTAGTTGATTTGTAAATTACAGGCAGGAACTGTTGTTTCTCTTCAGAGTCTTTAAACTCTACCAACACCCCCGAGCCTGAACAACATGAAACACACAGAGCTTGATCCAGCTTCTCTCCCAGTCTGGGTGGGTCTTTTCATAAAGATCACCGAAATGTATAGTCAATGTCAAGTCTCAGGGTTTAGCTTTATAACTCAATGGAATAAACAAACCTTACGCTAGATTTCCCACATAGGGCAGAGTCTAAAGTCATCCTCCAGAAATGCAATTCTTTCTGATCCAGAAAAACATTCCTTTCCCCCAGCTTTTATCCATGTCAGACACAGACATACCAACCTCTCTGTATAACTCTCAGATAATTGCCCTGGATTTGTACAGGTGGATTTTTATATCTATGACTGAAATTGCTCAGCAAAAAAATTTCCCATTCTTCTTGTAAAAGTCAGAGAGGTTACCGGTTCATTTTCTTATTGAGCTAACCGACTTAGCTCAGTAAGAAAATCACCTGCCAAACTCAAAATCCTCCCAATAATTGACTAGCCCCCCCCCCCCCCCGATGATTACTGCAAAGTAGTTGAGTCAATCAAGTTTAGGATTTGTGAAATACTCAATTTATAAGAAGTTATTAGAGGATTCTAAGGTACACCACATTCTGACTGTCATGTCACAAAGTCATTCACTTGCAAATGCTTTAGGCAAAATAGTGCAAACCGAAATTCGGAGAATACATAAGAACAAAAGTGTAAAAACAATTATCACATGCTGCTTAATGTTAGACTAGCCCTTTAAAATGTATAATTACAAGACTGTTTCTCATTTCATCTATGTTTAAATTATATTCATCTCACAGAGGGTATGTTCTAAGAAAAATTCCACTGACTCAGGGAACTAAGTTACATGGGCTTTAAAGTATTTATTTCCTCTCCACCATGTCATTACTTTCATGTAACTGTCAACTGAATATGCTCAAACATGTAATTTTAGGCCCTTTTATAAAGAAATCTGTGAATAGGACATCTTCCCAACAGATTTCCATCTGACAGCTAATGGGAAGTAAAATTATAGCTACAATCTGATCCTCTGTCCTGCAGCAAAGCCTTACAATAAATCCCACAGAAGGGTCACCTCCTTCAGTCCATCTCTAGGTAGAAAACAATGTCACCACAGCTATCAATACGTCCCTGGCTATTACTTTGACAGTTTTGACAGTCAAGTCCCTTAAGGCTTATCAGGATGCTGTTGATGTTGCAGTTAAAAATGTATAAAAGTTTATGTCTCCACTATTTAGTATCAAGAATTACCAATAAAGTTCTATAAGTACTTATTTCTTTTAGTTGGCATACATAATGTTTATACTCCTTTGCTGAAACAGTGTAAGTATGTATTACTGCTCATGTACTTCAGACACATTAAAAGAAAGTAAGTTCAATGTGCGTAACTGTGAAGGGCTGGAGACTTACCTACAGTAAAATCACTACAGTTAAACAGAGAGGTTCCCAAAACTTACAGTAAACATTTTGCTCTTCACAGTGACATAAATCTCTGGTTTGTATTTATGTATTTCCTCAGAGCCCAGAATTCTTGGCAAACTAACAGCTTGGAATATTTTGTCCAGATGAGAGTACCTTTCTCAGTTCAATGGATTTACAAAAAATCCAAACAAACCAAACCAACCAAAAACCTCAACTTCTCCTTTAAAATCCAAGTCAGCCTTAATTACTACTGGGATTTTATTTATTTGTATCCTCAGATACTCATAATATTCAGATATTTCTACTAGGAACACAATATGCTGCTGCTGCTAGAAGTATTAAGGACTAATAATGCTTACTGCATTCAGCTTGCTTTCAGGTTAACCTAGGATGTTTTTGTGTTTTATCTTTCTGTTTAAATAGTGCAGTGAAATGGCAAAATGATATTAAGGTCCTGGCTCTACTTCCAATAAAGGCATGAATTATTTTAATTAAATGAATTATTTATATAATAAGACGAATTATTTTAATAAAATGCCGAAAAGTTTTCACTGAACAATGTTCTTATGTAACAAAAATGTTTGTTATACAAAAAGCTCTACTAATCTTTTAGCAACTGTGTGGGGAAAAAAAAAAATAACAAAAAACCACCCACAAACCCAGCACTGTGTGACTGGTCTTGCTCTCATTTATTTGTGGACTTGTCAGAAATAATTGACAAATCTCTATCTTTTTGACAGTGGAGTTCAATTCAGATAGAGTCAGAAGCATCTGCAGTGCTTATCTGTGAGTCTTTTGAATACAGCCCATTTCTGCAAGTCAGCAGGGAAAACTCAGGAGCTCCTAACAAGAGCTTTCCCATATGCCTGTCATCATTTCTGCCAGAAATAAACTGGCAATACTGCCTCTCAAGAGTTCCTATCTAGTTGCTCAGAAATACAACAAATTCAAGCAATATAGGAAACTTTAAAAGTACTTTAAATATTTACTTTATAATCATGCCACTTTGTTTTGTGGTTTGTTTTTTTTTAAATCATATAACATTATTTAGGATTACTTAGGCTGGATGGGACCTCTGCTCAAAGCAGGGACAATGAGATCAGGCTATTCAGGGACTTGTCCAGTCACATTCAGCTTATCTTTAAGGTAGAGATTCCACACCAGAATGGGAAACATGTTCTGGTATTTGACTGCTCTCATATTTATTTCTGACCAAAATTTCTCATGCTTCAGCTTGAGCCTTTTGCATTTTGCTTTATTGTCATGCATCACTGAGAATCCATCTCCATCTCCTCATTACTCTCTCACTAAGTACCTGAAGACAGCAGTAAGACCTCACTTTAATCTTATCTTCTTAGGGCTAAACAAACCCAGCTCTCTTAAACTCTCCTCATACATCATGTACTCCAGTTCCCTGACCATCTCAGTAGCTCCTCCTTGGGTTTGCTCAAGTACATCAATGTCTTTCCTATCATGGGGTGCTCAAACCAGACACAATACTCCAGATGCACTCTCACCACATGCTTAATAGAGGGGAAAAATTACTTCCCTCAACCTGCTGGTTACTTTCTTGCTAACGCACTGCAGCATGCTGTTGTTTTTCTTTTCATGGCTTACTTTACCAAGACCCACCTATGGCCTTTTCTGCAAAGATGCTTTCTGTCCTGCTGGCACCAAGCCTGTACTGCTGCATGGTAAATTACTTCAACCTAGATGTGAGACTCAGCATTTACCCTTGTTGAATTTCATTTAGTTTCCGTCAGATCATTTGTCCTGTCTGCCAAGGTTCCCCTGCAATCTTCCCGAGAGTGCAGTCCACCACATTTCCCAGGTCATTAATACAGACATGAAAACAGTGCTTCCTCTAGCTGCAATCTTTGAGAGACATCCCTAGTCATTGGCCCCCAACTGAATTTTGTACCACTGATCACAATCCTCTGACCTTGGTAGCACACACCCCAGTCTCTACTGGTAGGCTCAGGAGCCTGGGAGTTCTAAAAGAACAGACCTCAGTACAAGACAAAAAAGGCACCCGAGATTCTTGGCCTTTTCCATGTCCTTTGTCATTAGATCCTCTGCCGCACTGAGCAGTGGGCCCAGTTTCCCTCGGCTGCGGTTTGCTGCCAATGTACTTGGAAAAGCCCATCTTGTTTCTTCTACAGTCCTTGATCCAACCAAGCTAAGGCTTTCCTAACATCATCTCCACACGCTTGCACAATACCTCTGCAAGAAATAATCAGGAAGCCCATCCCAGCTTCCACCCTCTGTGTCCTTTCTGATTTTGTTTATCTTCAGTCAAGATTCTCACATTCATCTGTGATAGTCTTCTGCAATACCCATGTGGCTATCTGTGCACTGAGGTAGTCTGCTCTAACTGATGAGGTTGTCCTTGAAGGTCAGTCAACTGCCTTAGGCATTTCTGTTGTCCAGTGCAGATTCCTATGGGATTCTGGCAGGACAATTCCGGAATAAGCTGATGTCTCTTCTCCTCAAGACCAAGTTAGTGATTCCCTTTGTCTTGTTCACTTTTTTTTCCCCAGAATTTTAAACTTTACAGTCTCATGGTCACTGCAATTTTAAGTACACCACTGACCTGCACATCTTTAGCCAGTTCTTTCTTTGTGAATAGCAGGTCAGCAGAGCACCTGCCCTTACTGGCTCATTGATCGCCTGTGCAAATAGTGATCCATGACCACTGACATATGACAGGCATCTCTTGGTTTGCTTGCACTTTGCCATGTTATGTTGCCCTTCCAGTAGATACTAAGGTTCGTAAGGTTCCATGATTTTACCAGTCATGACACTTCCTTAAGCTGGTCAGAGACTTCATCTACTTCCTCCTATTGGTTATGCAGTTTGGAGCATGTCTACCACTATGTTACTCAGGTTGGTTACTCTGTCCCATGATCTTTACTCGTAGCTTTTCACTGGCTTGTGACCTGCACCAAGGCAAAGCTCTGTTCAATCAAGCCACTCCTTTGCCCAGAATGTTACAGTTACTTTTATATGAAGGGTTAACATAAAATAGTACAGTGCTCATTCTTCATGGAGAGAACTATTCCTACACTAATTAACTTGCCTGCACCTCAAAGACTGCTCTAACTTCCAATGCATTTTTGCAATTTAAGCAATTGATTTGAATCCTACAGCTCTACAGGAACAATAACTTCAGGTGTGGTGGTTTTTTTTTTTGCCTCAGCACTTCAATCCACAGATTAAATACACCATATAATCACACATTATTCTTTTTTCTTTTCATGTAGATTATCAGAGGTCAGTTTTGGGGGAAAAAAAAAAAGAATTTTGACTTCTTTAAATTTACTTTCTGAACTTGGAAGGTACAGTGAGAAAATGTTTCAAATCCTTCTTACATGCTAACAGAAGCAGAATCCTGCTTGTTTTCTTTTAAAATTAAAGCTGGAATTCTAAAATAAATTGCTTGGTTCCAGAAACTGAAGCTTAAGAAAGCACATGTAAAAGGATAAAAAGGCATTGATGAAATGCTGTTCTCTCACACACTTCCAGGAAAAGCTGACTAGCCTACAGGCCAAATGATTCTTCCAAAAAAGTTCTTCTAAAATAATAGCAAGAGGAATTGAGTGACAGTATGGAAAAAGGCTGTCGAAGAGATAAAAAGCTTATATGAAGTGTATAAACACATCAGTTCCTCCTCTTTCTTACTGCAATTGCCCCACACTTAATTTTCTGTTCATTCATCCGTGCAGGCTGGAACATACACTCTCTGCCTCTGCTATTTGTTTGTATTCTGCCTTGGACTACCAAGGCCACCTGTATATAGATCTGCAACTTACTGCCATACAAACTATTGGTCTGTGGACTGAATTTTACAACTGGAGTGAAGATAGCAAGTGTGGCCACAGTTTTAACTGCACCCGAAGCACATGTTTAGAAGAGACAAGTCTACTCTGAATTCTAAATACATAATAGGTGAACTACACAGAGATCCTCTCTGAGAATCTGCAGGAATCTTCAGGAGCACAGACAGATATTGGATGAGAAGGATAAAGATCACAGCTGAGGAAGCTGGATCATTTCAGTACAAAGTGTGATCAAGGGAGAGAAGTGTCACTACAAGTTAGCTGAAACAAAGCTGGCACTGTAGCCAATAATAAAAATTATTATGTATGTCCCTCAGTGCCCTTGTTTACTGTAGCTGCTAAAGACATAGCCATAAGCACTCCATCACTTTACTAAAAGTCCACAGATCATCCTGTCCATTTATAATGCACGTAACTTGTATAACTTACATATGCAGTAAAAAGAAGTGTGCAATGGTAAACTCATAGCAGGATATAAAATTGTCTCACATATACATTCCTTGATGATTTTTTTTTTTCAAATAATAAGAAAGCTTCCTAATGAGATGTAAAGTTTAACAACAATGCAGAGAGGTCAAATTACATAGGCTTAAACCTCTGTTGCTTTCCTTCTTTGGATTCACATTCAGTTACAGAAATAAAAATTACTATTTTATTTACCTATATAAGAATACAAGTTCTCATTCACTAAGCTAGTATGCACTTCTTTGTGGTTTACTTTATTTTAAAGACGTTTATAAAATATTAATGGAAGCATCAAAAAGAAAATATAGGAATACTAATTTCTAAATCTAAAAAATTTGATCTAAAAAAATTAATTTTTACGTCTCTTACATACTCACAAAAACACACAACAGTAAATAAAGAGGAGTAGCGCTAATCATGTTTTCCTTAGTTAGATAAGCTTCACAGTGGAAAGACTTGGGCATGATCACCACTGTATCAGTAAAGAAAATTTTCTCTTGTTCTTAGGGCTCATCACTATGGAATGTTTAGGAACAGCAGTGTTCAAGACTTCTTTAAGAACAACTAAAGCTGATAATCTGCTACTGTCATAATTCCACAAATAAGATACATGTCTGTAAAATAATAAAAAAAAAATTTCAAGAGGAAAATAATCCCATTTTTTTGCTTTAAATTTCTTTTTTTCCCTAGATTGTCCCCTGTACCAGAAATAAATATGTCATCAAGACATCTCTTTATCATCTAAGTCCACATAACAGCAAAGCAAAGAATCATGCAAGACAACACCTGAGAATACAGCACAAAAGATCTTCTGTTAATCCATTAAACGAAGCTCACAAAACTGAGCTCAAGACAAAAATATCCTCCATCAGATATCCCATCCCCTCTCTAAAGCTTTTCTTACATACATTTAGCATATACGCCTTTAATTTGTTTGACAGTTGCTGTGAAATACGGTTAGTACAGAAATATCTTCAAAAGTGATGCTAGTGATGGAAAAGGGGGAGAGAGGGTATTGGCTCATTTGGGCAAAGAAAGGTATCTTGTGTGTGTAATAATACTTTAACAAAGTTACAATGCATAAACAACTCTATTTGTTTGACTTAATGCCCATTACTTGAATGGACTGAAAAAGTCCTTCAGATTTGGCTGTAAAGAACAGAAAACATTAGGTCAAACTAAAAATGGAATCTCTCTACAAACAACAGCACCTGTCTCCCTGTTGTATAAACACACAATTGTGGAAGAGACAGAACTGGGAAAAGGTTGCAAGAGAAGGGAAGAGCATAAGTTTTTTAATAAGCTGCTTATTTGTATCTAAATATGCATGAGCATCTATCTATCCACCCATCCATCCATCTAGCATATGTGATACATTCTACATAAATTTTAATCAGGTTTTGGCTTCAGACTGTATTTATATTCCTGCACATAGCACGCTTTTCTACGCTATAGAGTGGTTCTCTCCTACTTCCATTCAGATAGAACAGACCATGCAGGGGCACTGTGTCTGGGTTGGATGGCTTGCTTACTGGGTGAGAAACCCGGTTAGATTTCATAACAAAACAAAATTATATTATGAAATACACTTATTCCAGTTAATTCTGATAAATCCTAAGTGGTTCAGCTGGGACTGCAGCAGTGTGTTTGATCTGCAGTGACTGACATTTGGGTCAGAAGTTGTCCTGCTGCAGTTTCCACATCAGAAGATTCAGGACAGGGAAGGTTCTTCCTGCGTCTTCCAGGTCTTAAAATCAGGATCCTGGATCTGAAGTGGTACCCTCCACTGAGCTACACCTTGTGCCATTAGAAACCTGTCCTTTGTTACTCATTTCAGGAAGCTGAATGAGCACCACAAAGCCTTAACTAGCTTCAGCCATGACCTTTCCCATCAGGGTGTATGAGTTGTTAATACAAAGGCCACATGGTGCAGCAAAGACTGAGGCACAGGAAACTGAGTTTATCGTCTTTTCCGATGTTCCCTCTTTCCTCTCAATTAACATGAAACAATTCCAGCTGTTTTCACATTGGTAATGTAAAGGCTTTTTAAATATTCTCTATTTTTACTACAAGTTCTCTCTTTTGCCTTTTTTTTCTTTTCCCATAACTTAACATTTTAAGAGAATTAAAACCTTAGGATCATTTTCATGAGTATAAACTCCAGCACAAAAGATCTTTCTCCTCATGCTATTCAAACAAACCCTTTATGTGTGAAATGTAAATGAAGTAAACAAATTCAAGCATAGGATCAGTCAATATCTGAAGCTCTCACTATCACAAAAGGATCAGTATTAGCCACATCCTATAAAAACATCTCTGATGACTTTCGTGTGCTGAAGGGTTTTTGGTTTTTTGTTTGCTTCTTTAAACCTCTGATCTAACATAAAATGAGAAAATAACACAAGAAGCAGATTTCTTTTAAGTAATCCTCTGGCTTTCACTGTACACAAATACGCATGGTAGACTTCGTCTACAGTCATGTAAATACGAGCACAGAAAGAAGGGAAAAAATGGTAATAAATAACGGTCTGTGAGATTCAGGCTCCTATGCAACATTGATAAGACTCTTCATGTCTAATATCATCATTCACAGTGTCTTGGATGCAAGTGCAGAACTGCAAACTGTGGACAGTCAATTAAGTCAAAATTGGGTAGATATAATTCCTGTGATGGCCCTGCCAAAAGAGACAAGCATCTCTTTACTGAAGGAGAAGAGCAATCACAGAGACACCGAGGTAAGAGTTGAGCTTTTGATGGCTGTAATACAGGGAAAAAAAGTCCTTCTGAGACAGCTAGTTTAAATGGTATGTGTATGCTTAAGCATTGTAATTGTATGATTTAGGAAGCATGTTCTGTCATCTTTTTTTATACACCCTGAATGTTCCAAGGCACTCAAGATGTTTCTATGAATATTGTAATAAACAAGAACATGTTATAAAAATAGAAAAAAAATGAATTAATTTAAATTTTATGAGTTGGTGGAGAAAACCAGGGGTAAATGCTTGTCACATTGTAATCAGTTTGATTTGTGTGATTGACTTCAGTAACATTAAGTTTACATCCCCCGTTCCTGCAAGGTTGGTTGGTTTTGTTGGTTTTTTTCCCCTCAAACAAGTTCTGAAGAAATAGCTCACAGCTTTTTAATAAATGGAGCAGAAAACACACATCAGAACAAAATATGTGACTTGGTTCATAAAATCTTCAATTCATCTGAGAAAAAAAGGCATGCAGTTAAGGAGGACTCCCAGCCTTGTGTCAGTGTACTGTCAAAGAAAATTTTTCTGTGCAACTCAGAAAATATACTGTAACTACAGATAGCCAGTGAAATCCTACACATTTCTTGGCTATAACAGTAACAATTTTTGCAGTTCTGCACAGGCAAAATCCATACTTTCATTCATGGCCCCAACCCCAGGAGGGGGTGACTGAGGAGGGTGTAGAAAAGGCGGGAGGGAAGGAGCGAAAGGGGGAAAAAGAGAGAAAACAAGGGTAAAACTCCCGATCTGCAAAAATTACCATGCAATATATGGTCCCTTGAGGTTCTAGGTTAAAGGCAGCAGTGTCTGTGATGCCAAGAATCATGGCTGACTGCTCAGTGGACCCAGCAATTTTGGAAATTACTCCCAGTAGACAGATAAAAGAGACCCATTCTACAAGTTAAACTAAAAACTCAGTATAACCAAATGTTCTCTGCTTACTAAGATGGCCTCCTGCCTAGCTGTTTCTCTTCTAAAATAGGTCCTGCAACTGCTTTATCACACTATGTCTGGTTTTTAACAAGAAAAAAAGATGTCCAATCAAGCTAACTCTAACAAGCTCAGAGCACTTGCATGAAAATGAGCTGAGCAGATGGGAGTTTTAGTTCTTGGCTGAAGACAACATTTGAATTCAACTGTCCTGTGATCTGCAAATGCTAGTCCATAATATTTACTCTTTTGGTCCCCTGAATTGAAAAGACTGTAACTTAAAATGTAACTCTTCAATATACATACAATTTTGCATACAGACATGCACATTATATAACAATATATTCGGAGATTTTTTAATTGTATTTTACCTTTTCTTTCACTCTTATTTACCTTGCAGTATTTTTGATTCAATTTTAATTGTGAGGCAATACAAAACCCACAAAAGAAGCTGAAAGCACTGCTATGTTTCAACTAGAAAACAGAACACATGTACCTTACAAGATAATACCTGTTTCAGTTTTCATAACTATCCCTTCAACTGTCTCACTCCTCACTAGTATATTAACATTATTCTGAAATTAAAAAATGTGATTTCTTAGAAGGAATGCAAAAAATGATAGCTGGGAACATGCATGCTTACATCATTGGCTTGAATCCGTGTTACATTTCCAGTATGTTGATGTTTGCAAGATTCTCTATTACTATAAACACCACCACCCCCACAACATTAAGTCTTTACAAAGGCAGAGTTTAAAACAATTTAGCTTCTACACCTGTGAAGCTCTGTATAATTAAGGGATTTTATTAAGGGATTTTAGTTTCCTCTTAATTTGGCCTAGATTCCGCATTTTGTCAGCTTAACATTGGTGGGTTTTGTAATTATTAAGCATTCACATGGATGTGTGACTGAAACTGAAAAAGTTTTTATTTTTATTTAAATAAGCTAGTATTTTTTAGTGGCTGTTGTACTAATCATGAAATAAGTTTTGTTCCATTCTATAGTTCAGGATGTTGAGAAATCTCATCCATCTCGAATAATCATGAAGAGTCGTTACCAAAGAGTAAATTCATGAGCAGGACCCTATGCCTTTTGCCAAGGACAAGAGCAACTCCCACCATCTTCAAAAGAAAATTACTTCAGAGAACTGGTCTCAGGTCACAAAACTCTTTCTGTTTTCTACTCACACAGCAATTTGCATAAATATATGTATTCCTACAGCTGAATGAGGTTAGAGTGTTTTTGTTGTAGAATGCTTAAATTCCATACGAAATTGCTGTTGCATACACCTGTGAGAGACTGATCTGAAATCAGACTCCACTGTCCATTGTCTCAAAGATTGGTGTGAGAAGCTGAGATGGAATTCCGCCAATCCATTTTCTCAAACATTGGTATGAGAAGCTGAGATGGAATTCCACCTATCCTTTGTCTCAGAGATGGGTGGAAAGCGCTGAGATAACATCACATCAGATGAACAAATATCTTGTTATTTTAAAATTATTGTTTCAAAATGTTTGAAAATGTATTTTATTGGTCATATTCTTAAAAAAGAAAGAATCACTTATTCGATTATTTCAAGAATTTGAAACCAGATTTTCTGGAAGTTTTCATTTTGTTCTAAAACTATCTTTTCCCAAATTTTGACCATCAGAAATTTGGGGAAAAAAGAAAAAAAACATACAAGAAAAAAAGAAAAAATCATGCAAGCTTTAATACCACACTGGAAAATGCAGCATATAACATTGTCAAAATGTAATAAAAACACTGAATCAGCAATATTAAATAACAGCAAACAAGTATCTGTTTGTCTATAAGGTTCAAACCTCTTACACTGGGAAAACTCTTCCTCACTGGAGTCTTGTAATACCTAGTAGTACTTTTCTTCAAAAACTAGCAGCAAGTTCATATTTATTTCTTCAGTAATAAATGAGAAAGTGCATTATTTTTCAAAATACATACTTTCATTCTGCTAGACCTCTGACAGTCAGAAAAGTGAACAAAGGCAGTATAATAATGCAAGATGGGAAACACATACTCCATCGTACAAATTTACTGCTGCAAAGTAAAGCTCTCATTATTAAGAGACAAAGAATTAAAGGCAAACAAAAGACAATTTACCTACTTAGGGGTTTTTATGTGGGGCAAACATACTGACACATATAAACTTCAAGAAATTATGTTCAAATATTTTTTCCTATCAAAACCAAGATGTAACATCGTAAGAATGCAACTAATTTATTACTGTTCTGCTAAGAGATAAAATTGACTGAAAAAAATGTTTCTGTAGTTTTCAGGCAGGTAGTAAGAAATGACCTGCTTTTCCTCTTCATGACTCTAACATTAATGTTAAGCACTTCTACTACAGCTTGGGATTTCGATAGTAATCAGAGCACCCTACCAGAACCCACGCTACTCAGTGCTCAAAAATAAATGGCTGAGTTGGATAAATGCCAGGAGCTTAAGGTATCTGTTTTCTATCTTCATTATTAGTGGCAAGGCATGAATTGAATACTTAAATGAGTGAAAATGTTCTTAGACTGATTCTTAGTATGCAAAAGTTATCCCACTAAATTATCTTCTTGGCTGGCATCCTGAAATGTGTGATTTGGCACAAGGTATAGTTCCAGCTCTGCCTAAATGAATGCATTAACTCCCACAGTGTTATAGGAATGGAATTATAATATTCTGTGATGGCTCTGAAGATAAAGTGCGTCAGTGTTGTGATGAATTATTTTATGCATAGTATGCAGAAAAGAACAATCCATTTGTTCAAAGTACTTGGTTAATTGCAAGAAAAACCACTCCCCAAAATAGAACAGATTTAGTGCATTCATTGATGAGCCAGATTCATTTTACTACTGTGATGTATTTAATTTTCTAAAATAGTAATTATATACAGTATTATGTCTCTTTACCCACTCACCCATTCTGATCGGAAAGGAAAAATGTTCATATGAAACCCTGCACTTCCAATGATGTACTAGAAGTCATAGTAAATAATCAAACCAGCTATGGACAAAAATGTGTTACACTACAAAGAGTTCATTTATAGTACTAGGTGGATACCCCAAACTGTACCTTCTTTTAAACTTGACAAGAGATGCAAAGCTAGATGCTACCGTAACTCTTCCCAAATACATCAATATAAATATATGAAAGAGAAAAACAAAAAAACCCCAACAACAACAAAAAAATAACCCAAACAAACAAACAAACAGAAAACCAACCAACCAACAAAAAAAACCTCTAGAAAACCTTTAGGAATTTTGGATTACATGAACTGTTGGGTATTTGCTGCAGAGTGTGTGGACGAGCAGTCCTGATAAAAGCCTGAGAGAATGTGATGAAAGTGATAACTAAAAGCTATCCCTCCAAATTTATGAGAAGGTGTGATATATAACATTAAAAAACCCAAAACAAAACAAAAAAATAAAAACCCAAACCCTCCACACAAAAAAATATCACCCTCCTGATACTTAATCTTCACCTAAAAGTTTCCACTGTCACTACAAGGCACATTCCACAAATTGCATTTTTGCCTTAGTGTTAACTTGGCTACTATGACTTTCAGTAGAATACCAGGAAGTTGATGACAGGGATTTTTCAAAACTTGGTAGAAGTGTTATGTACTCAGGAAGAGCAGCTGATGATCTTAAAAAGGTAGCTAAAACACTCCATGGACTTCATTCTCCTACATACTGCAGTCAAACATTTGTTTATATTGGTGGCTATGGAAATTACGTGGAAGATTCATTCCATACTCACAGAATCACAGAAACATAGAATGGTTTGGGTTGAAAGGGACATCAAAGCTCATCTAGTTCCAACACCCCTTCCATGGGCAGGGACACTCTCCACTATACCAGGCTGCTCAAAGCCCCATCCAACCTGGCCTTGATCACCGCCATGGACATGGCAGCCACAGCTTCTCCGGGCAACCTGTGCCAGTGTTTCATCACCCTCATAGTGAAGATTTTTTTCCCTAGTATCTAATCTAAATCTCCCCTCTTTCAGCTTGAAGCCATTCCCGCTCATCCTGTCACTACATAGCCTTGTAAAATAGCCCTTTCCAGATTTCTTGTAGGCCCCCTTTAGGTACTGCAATGCTGCTATAACATCTCTCAGGAACCTTCTCTTCTCCAGGCTGAACAAGTCCAACTGTCTCAGCCTGTCTTCAGAGGAGAGGTGCTCCAGCCCCCTGGTCATCTTCGTGGCCCTTCGCTGGACTTGCTGTATCCATGTATTTATTGTGTTGGGGGTCCCAGAGCTGAACACAGTACTCCAGGTAGGGATTCAGGAGTGTTTGTTCTCTTTTTTCTACATCAACAAGAAAACTGATTACCAGAATCATTCTACAAGTTATTTTTCTTTCAGATGGTTACAGCAAGTGACTGACAGACCTTTCCTATTTCCTTGTTTCAATATATCTCATCTACTTATCTTGGATGATACAGATGGCATATCCAGGACTAGTCTTAAGCCTATTTGTCAGAATACTAATTATTCTCATGTCCCAGATAAGACTATCAAACCAGCCTAATACTCACATACATCTTCTGATCATGTTCGCTTACTAAATCAGAGGTTCTACTTACCCCCTTTTTGTTACCTACTGAAACTTCAAAGTAGCTCTCACCAATCTGAATCTTAACATAGTGTACAAGTACAAATCAACATCAATTTTTCACTCTCTGTAAAGTATCCCTATGGGTTCTTTAACAACAGCAAAGAATAAAAACAGAGAGATTCATAATGCTTTTAAGTGATGGAGAGAAGAGAAAATAGCCCAAGAATTGCATAAATTACTTTGTTTTCTGAAGAAGAAGGAACAGTCTCATGAAAGCTATGATAGCTACAGACAAATAAATGACTTCTTGAGCAAGGGAAGAATTTGTTTAAAAATCCTTTCCTGTAACACCTAGAAGCCCATTGAAAATGTGCAGGGTACACTAGACAGTAGTTTCAATAATAGGAGCTAAAACTCTGTAAAGCATTAAGTTCAACACTGTAAGCTGAGTAAAGTATTTCATAAGTAGATTCAAATGAAAAGATATTTTGACTAATGAGAGCTAGACATCATCCTGAAATATTGGGAAATCAAACACACAAAAATCCCAAACAGGAATTACATATATACAAAAAACAGTCATCAAAACTTTTGTTTCAGGGGCCTTAACAATGCAAAGCTAAAATACAATTTCCATCAACCTTTCTTTCCTGAGCCACAGAATATAAAGATTGAAAGCGTGGCAAGTATATTCAATTATTTTCAAATGCCTTAAATATATATGTTAAACACATTATCAGAGTGATAATATAACATTCACAAACACATTTCGCCCTTGGGCACAATTCTAGCCCAGTAAGAATGGGTTCTCCCTTGTGGAGAAACCTGAGGAAACCTGAACTGCAGAGGTACAGCATAAGCTTTCTGTTGTGCTTCACGCTGAGGTCTGGGCTAACTTTCTCTGGTTAAGCAGGGACCATCCCCACAGAGGACGACTCTGAGGAGCCCATCCTTTGTCCCCTGCAGTGACATTGCTGTCTTAGGAGCAGAAATATCAGACAAGAGTTAGTGACTTGGCTACTGAGTTCAACTCTCTTTATTGCAGAACAATATTTTTCTGTGTAGTCTTCAACTTTGCAACTGCAGAGTACCTTTGGATCAGGGAACTGAATATGAAATTCACAGAGCCTCAACTTATTAGGGCATCCTTCCCCTCACCAAACAGGCTGAAAAGAATATGGAGTGAAAAACCACAGGCTTCCTTCACCACTCAGTGTATCAGCAAGTAACTCTACAGAGCACAGCAGAGAAAAATCAGCTGAATTGTTATCTGAGCTAGAATGAATTACTTGCTCCATGCAGCAAAAGAAGGGCAGGTGCTCTTTTCAGAGCAGAGCAGTGTGCTCTGGTGTGAGCTTAATAAGTCAATCGGACCCTACCGAGACAGATTGAAGATTTCACTTGTAATGTACCTACTACCAAGAATTCTGTTTATCCTATATTCTTCAAATACTTGTATCATGTTTGTCAAGGCTATTTAATTTAAATCAACTCTTCAGGAACCAGAACCACAAACAGCAAAAATCTGTAACTATATGGGCAGCAACAGAGTTACATAGCCACCAGCTCAGTATTTGTATATCAAAGCCGCAATAAAAAGCTTAAAAATGGATTTGAACATAACACTGTTGCTACTTCTTTAGCAGGAAGAAAAATGTGGAGCAATACAGAGATTTGCTGAACAAATAAACCCGTGGAAAACCAAGTTACTAAGGTAAGCCTGATAGAAAATGAATATATTCTGCCCAACTCCTCATATGTAAAACTCATTGTTTCCTCTATAGCAGACGATCCCAATTGCAGAGGCTATTTGATCTTGTACACTGCAGTAACCTCTTTACGCATAATGAATAGCATTAACAGTAGGCAATATGCGGAAGTTATGAACTACAGTGTCTTTATCGAACTATTTATCTCACAGAAGCAGCTGAACAAAATCAATGTTTATATTCTGAAAAAACTACTCAGCCTGCACAAAGTTTGTGAATGGGATCTGGGTGTTTGCTTGATGGTAAGACTAATACGAGTCAACAATGTGTGTTGGCAGCCAAAAAGACCAACTGTATCCTCAGGTGCATGAAACAAAGTATAGCTAACCAGGTGAAAGAAGCTATTGCCCACTATGTTCAGCAGTGGTGCAGCCTCACCTCGAGTAGTATGTGCAGTTTAGGGCTCTACAATGTGAGAAGGATATAAATATATTAGAATCTGTCCAAAGGAGGGCAACAAAGACACTGCAAGGCTGAGAGGGCATGAATTATGAGGAGTGGCTGAGGGTACAAGCTTTGTTCAGGTTCAGAAGAGAAGACTGAGGGGTGCCCTCATTGCTGTCTACAATTTCCTCAGAAGGGGGAATAGACATGGAGATGCTGATCTCTTCTCCCTGGTGTCCGCTGACAGAATGCGAAGAAACGGCTTAAGGCTGCATCAGGAGAAGTTCAGACTGGACATCAGGAAAAGGTTCTTCACTGAGAGGGTGGTCAAGCAGTGAAACAAGCTCCCCAGGAAAAGTCATGGCCCCAGGCCTGTCAGTGTTCAAGATGCATTTGGACAAAACTCTTTTAAGATATATGGTTTGACTTCTAGGTTGCCCTGTGCGGAGTCAGGAGTTGGACTCAATGATCCTTGTGGGTCCCTTCCAGCTTAAGATATTCTACGATTCTGTCAAACATAATAGCTTCAAAAACTTATACTTCCTTTTCTAAAACTCATCATGTAGTTGATAAAACCCCATGTTCTCAAGACCTTAGGTTGTCTGGGTTTCTGTTTTGGTTTTTTTTTTTTTCCCCCAGATACATTTTTACTATATACTTTTGGAAAGGGTATTATTTCACATGAATAGAAAGCAAGGTATTTTCAAGTGTAGTAACTTTCCATTACAAAGAAATGCAAATCTACTTTCGTATTTCACAAATAGAAGACTTTTCATATGAAACAGTAGGTGTGCACAGAAGGTTAAAGAGGTTAATAAGAAATATATATTATTTAATTGATGGCAAATGTCATACTCAAAATCCAGGCTGAAAAAAGAGGCCTTTAGCTTTTAATATACTTGAAGCCTGTTCTGCAATCCACAGCTGAAAACAAAAGTTTGTAATGTTTATTTTGTTTAGGCACACACACAGTATATGAAACACAACAGGTCAAATTAAATCTCAAAAAGCATATTACTTTTTATCTATGTTTGTTCAAGTTGCATCCATGTATTTATAAAGCAGTAGCTTTGTTATCAGAAGCCTGGCAAAACAAAATACCAGTTACGTATGCATCTCTCAGTGTTGAGATGCATAATTCATTGCCATTTTGGGTATTAAGAAACATCTCAATACTGAAATACATACAAGCAATACGTTTAGCAGGGTGCCTGCAAAGCGGCTTATTGGTTTATATAAAGTGCACTCCAGAGGGAATGAAGAAAAATCAGTTCATCAGCTAAAAAAGGTATTGAAATCAATGTTATTACCGTGGGTCCTTGCTAAATACACAATTCGTTATCACTTTATTCATTTGCTGGTTTACATTGGTAATAAGAGTCTAGCTGATCCATTAAAGGCATCTCTTTGGCTACAGAAATAATCTTGTTTTTAATATAAACATCCTGAATAACCAAGGTTGATATTGTTTGGTTAGAAGCATCCAACAATAGCTGATGCAGCAATATTCTCAGATGCAAAGATGTTTTACCAGATGATTTACAGGGTTTAAATTGTTCATTTACCAACACATACAGTTAAGGATTAGAAAAGAACACAGACAACAGTTCCATTTCTATTGAGACTGAAGTGTTATGATTTTGCAGAGGTCTAGCTGGAGATATACCATTAACATTCTAATGAAAACAACTCCCAAAATGTAGAAGTAAAATATAAGGTCACAAGAATGTTTTTATTCAATTTTATAAACCTTTATTCAAGGTTTTCTGTTCCCTTGAAAACACAGACCACTTATGACCAAAAAAAGAAGTTATTGTTGTCAACTACAGTAAAATGAAAAATGGAAAACTTTCCAGATACTTATGTACAGAATATGCATCATGCTGACCTTCTGGCTTACAGCAAGTACTAGCTTACTGAAAGCAGTTACAGCAGAATCATCATGCAGAATGAGTTTGTTGTCGGAGCTTGTTTCTGGTAACTTGTCTTTTTTCACCTAGCAATCAGTCTGTGAACAATAGTTCCATAGCGTGCGGAGTTCTTCATCTTCTGCTCAAACACCACTTCAGTGTTGAACAAACCACTTTTTAAACTAAAGTAGTAGTTTTTTAACCTAAAGTATCTCCAAGTTGTGGGTCACCCACATTTACGGGTATTTAGTAAATGACTATCAGACTTTCGTTTTGGTGATAGCATAATGCTATGCATGCTATTGAGACATTGTTAAGTGACTTTTGCCTATATAAATACAGAATACTTATAAGTCACCATAGTGAACAAAAATTGTAGGTCCATGACCTTTTGTTTCTACCTAAGAAAATAACCCTCATATTATTTTTTTAAAGAATACCTCCAAAAAGAATGTATTATAAATATGTATTTCGCAGTAAACTGGTGTTTCAAATGATGAAAATAATGTTTTCCTAACATTATTTTCTGTAAGTTTCTAAAATTCTTATTTTAACAGTCCATAAATTGTCATCCTATTTCTCCTATCCCCACATTCCCGAGTATCCCTCCCTTTACCTGATAGTCAAAGATTAAAGCAATACTACTCTCGCTCAATTTTGAGATTTTTTTTCCTACAGTTAAAGCACATATTGTTACTGCATTCTCATACTGGGAGGTTCTAAATATTTGAGATAGCTTGAATTATTTTTCAATTATTAGCATTTCACTGGGAATAGTATTTTACTGTTCTGAATGAAATAGAACAGGCTTCTTTATGATACTTTCTAGTTCTGCTTTGTAAATTGCATCTTTAGAAGTTGCTACATAGCAGTTTCAGATATTTCTCATATAGAAGTATACTGTAAGAGAACAATAATCATCATAATCCCCCAGAAGTTTCAAAAAAGTGAAATAAAGCAAGTAACAAAATCTCCTTTCAGATATGGCAGAATAATTCAGGGATAACCTCACCATTTTGGTGAGGTGCTCTGCTATAACACTGAATGGCATTTAGTCCAGGAAAGAACCGGGGGAAAAAAAAAAAAAAAAATCCTTGCACAATTTTCCATTAGAAAATTGCATACATTAGAAAGTTTGTAAAAGTGGAATTATTAACTAATATGCAAGATTTTTATCCAATCATATATTTACAGCAGCAATGACAAAAATTCACCGATTGAAGCCCTTTTAATTGTAAACCATTCTGATCTTGAAGACTGCCCCTTTGTGATAGAACTAGCACCTTCTTTGCAACAGCCCTAGAAAGAAACACCAGCTCAGACATATGTAACTATATAATCCAAAAAAAATAAAAAAGCAGAATAATTCTAGTAATTTCCTGACTGTGGGATATTTAGTAGAAGGTGTTATCACACAGCAGTCTCTCCCCCTAGAAACAGTACTTATTTTTGTAAAATTTACAGGAAACTTTACATCTTTGAGACTTCTAACCATCTGTGGAATTTGGCAAGAACTGGCCAATGGTTTAAAAAGTTGTGAGCAGTGGAGGAGGGCAGGATAACAGATACACATACACACACAGACAGTATGTATTATTAGACTGAGTTCCTTTTCCTTTAGATGCTGCAGCAGTGTACTAATGTAAAAGATATTTAAATATACATCCAGATGGTCTTTACTCTGTCTAAAATTTAAGATTTAGCTAATTGGGATGGAATTCAGAATATGGCATATATGATGTATTAATGCTGAACACATAACAACTTTAGAGTATTAGATCTAAAACATGAGAAACATGAGAAACACATGAGTGTCCTTCTGATTACATCTACATATGAGATGACTTTTTCTATTTTGGAACTTACTGACAGGAAATCTGTGCAATTCCTTCATAATTCAAACACAAACACAAAGTTAGATTTCTGAAGAAATGTGGACTGACTTCAGTCATTCCATACTCAGAATTTTCACTGTGTAGAATATGTCAGCAATTTTGTATCTGTTTATTTTAAATGTCACTGTGTCCAAATTCAACCTGAAGATCCATGAGCCTTTTCTACAAAGAAAGAGACTAGAAATATACATAGAATGACACTAGGAAGATGCAATTTGTATTTTGGCTAAAATTACTTTATATTGACATATAATTTTATTGGAGATAATTCATAATAGACATGCAGAATTTTCAAGACATTAAACCACTGCTAACACACATGTCTAATTCAGGCGTGTTGTACCTCCTTATGGAGGCAACTCACAAGAAAGACCATAGAAGGAATTTAACTGTATTAATTTATCCCAGGTCAGGTATCAAACAAACATCAATAGGAGATTTTTACAGAAAAAGTTAGTGCAAATGAGATATCTATAATCACACTGACTGAATCATAATTAAGATCAGGTCTTTTGAATTTATTCCCTTTCCTGATAAAACACCCTCTTTTGTACAGCTAAATACTATCCGAGCGTTGTATGTGGCAAAGTGGTCAGAGTAACACTAAACACAGTGCTGGTCAGAGTAACACTAAACACAGTGCTACTCAATGAGAACCGAGAATCACTAGGACCTAGAACAGTCTGTTAACTATCCAGCAGAAGACCTGATCATGATCTTTATTATGCACAAGCTGCTTCTAATAAGCAACATTTGGGATATCTAGGAAACACATATTCAAGTCCTTGCCAAGAAACAGATTCCACTAGCAGAAGAACCACTAGCTGAAATTGTATTTCGATACTGCAAAATAGTCGAAAAACTGATATTATTATCCGCTTCACTTTGTTCATTAGCCAGTACAGACCCCATAAATTTTATACAGCTATGTGAGCAAATAGTACACACTATTTCAAGTTATAATTATCCACTAGATATTGGAAATTTCTCCATTCCACGCAATTTAATTGGTTGAATAATGTTGTCTCCTTTAGACTCCCCAAAAAATTCAGCATAATATGCTAAGAAAAACTCTATTGTTCTTTAATTTCCAGGACAAATTTAAGATCACAGTGTAAAGGGATTACGATTTTCCTGTTTCTCAGGAGTACCATACAGAAACATGTATGTGCATGTATTACTGTGTTGCTGACGGCACCTTTTTATACCAAGAAAGCCAACATAATAATAGAAATTTAACTAATCTAAAATCTGTGAAGGAATATAGGACTTTCAGTATGTAAGATGTTCCTCATAATTCAAAATTACATGAAGATGCACCATTGAGTGACTTGGTATGCCAAACAAATTAGCATTGACATAGTAAGAAAAAGAGGAAGACGAACAACCCATGTTTTACAGTTCATCAGTCACAGTCCAACAGTTGAGGTGCATAAACACAACACAGCCTTTTCACAAACTGATTTAGTCTAATAACATTTTTTTATGACCTATGGAAAAAGGAAAGCAATGTTATAAATTAAAATGTTTTTAAAAGGTGTCAGGATATGCCCAGCCTTTAAAATGTCTCAGAATAAAGATCTGCTGGATCCCCAAATTCTGTAGGAGTTCAGGTAGCAATATTTGTCAGGAATACTGGTTTCAATAAGTATTTGGAAAGGAAATTAAACCTTTCCCTTTCAATGCCATTTCAACCATATTTTCTGTCTGCTCTCAGTGAGACAATGTTCTTTGGGATAAACTCTGTACAGGGTCATACCTAAAAAACTTGCAGAAATAGTAACTACTGCAGAGTGCATTTAATAAGTAACACACTCCTCACACCATAAATGATTTCAAGTTCGCTCTTTCATCTTCCACCTCTGAAAACTGACATCATTTGCAAACCTCATCTCCAGAGAGACTCTATGCATCTCTTTACATACAACAGTATTGTCATGATCACGAACTTTTCAAGTGAAAAGTCTGTGTGACAAGTAACAGGATATCTCATGAGAAAAGCCTTGCGAATCACTTCCTAGATCTAATGACTCACAGGGCACAACATGAAACCCTCCTCCCAAGCAAAATGGACAAGATGAATGGAGAAAGGCAACTTTGAAAAGGCATAAATTAAGTGATTTTGTTAAGATATACTCCGCTATCTGCTCTTCGGTAGTAGTGCAGTACTAAACAGTAGTATAGTCTCCACATCCAATACAAACTAAGTAACTTTTCATAACGCACCAGTCTTTTCCCAAGTAAGAAGTGACAGGATGAGAGGAAATGGCCTCAAGTTGTGCCAGGGGAGGTTTAGATTTGATATTAGGAAAAAAATTCTTCTCCAATTGTAATTGTTTAAATTATAATTGTTACAATTGTAATGTTTAAAGTAGCACCAATGGAAAAGATTAAACCCCTCATCGTGTCACATCCCTGTCACTGCTATGTCAGTCTGTTGCCAGTGATATTGAGGAAGGGGATTCTTCCTCTCTGCTCAGGAAAATGCTGTATCCAATTCTGACCTCCCCAGTATAAGAGAGAGATGGACATACTGGAGAGAGCCCAACGAACGGCCAGGAAAGGTGATTAAGCGCATCTCTCCAATGAGGAAAGGCTGAGAGAGCTGGAGCAGTTCAGGCTGGAGAAGAGAAGGCTCAATAGGGATTTTATCAATGTGTATTAATATCTCAAAGGAGAGACTGAGTAAGAGGAAACCAGACTCTTCTGAGTGGCATCCAGTGACAGCACAATAGGCAACAGTCACAAACTGAAACACAGGAAATTCAAAATTAACAGAAGAAAATACATATTTACTAGTAGTCAAGTTGTCCAGTGAGGTTGTAAAGTCTTCATCTGTGGAAATCTTCAACATCCAACTGGACACGTTCCTGGGCAACCTGCTGTAGCTGACCATGCTTGAGCAGGGGATCAGACTAGATGATTTCAAAAGGTCCTTTCCAACCCACACAATTCTGTGACTTTGTAATTCTTAAAAAGTCTTCTACCAAATATATATAAAAGTATTTCTAGTCAGCCACACATATAATTATATGTAAATAGCAAATTACTATAAAGAACTGAGACACAGCAATTCCAACAAAGACTTTTTATTTTTAATTCTATCAGTGCAATACCGAGCCCCATGCATTATCCTAACAATTGCCTGTAGGTGGTATCATAAAGCAAACAATATATGAAAGATAATATTACTGGCGATGAAGCAAAATATTAAAAAAGCCCAAATGTTCAGATTGGTCAGTTTACCACCTGCCTGTGAGCATACTGATGGAAGAGTGTATGAATGCAAGTTTTTACGCTATTTCTGAGCTTTCTTCTTTCTGTACTACACCTCTACAAGGCCCTAAGCAATAACGGTCCCATGTTTAGGTATGTGCAGTACAGTAAAAGAGAAAGGAAAATCTTAAAATTTCTTCAGTGTTATCACAGAAGTTATGTCAGAAGTCTTTCAAGCCTCACAGATAAGTTTTCAGAAGTGTATTTCTGCACAACACTTAATTGTCCCACAGATAAAGAAAATATGAACGACAACTCCTCACAGTGAGCTCTAGGTAATTAATTAGCTTGTGCCTTTGGTATAATTAGCCCGTTAGACATTATGGAGCAGTTGCTCTGAGACTGATGAATACTGTCCCAGTCAAATTGGAAAGAAATAATCATTCTGATCAGCGTGATTCTTCAGAGGAAAAACGTTCCTGAGGAAAACTAAAGCCTTCAGGCTCAAGGAACCTGTATGTCTGAGAATTTGACTTACAAATTTCCCCTGTATTATTATCCCAGCTCCTAGATTTCAGGCTCACACTTGCACCCCTTCAATTCTCTAGAGGAAGATCTAGACTGCATTTTTATAGGGTGAATATAAAGTCTGATTTATAGTTTGGGCAGTAAGGGCAAGTCATACAACAAAAGAAAACAATATGTCAAATAAAATGGGCGGCCAGTGAAGACAATGGTAATTGTGGCTGGATATGTCTGAGATTTTTTATGACTAAACAAACATTATTTTTAGTACGTTTTTGTAAATCATGATTTCCATACATGAAGTTCCACGCAGTTGCTGACATAATCTAACACTCTGTGTTATTAACATACCAATCAAAAACAGCCAAGAGGTTCAAAAATTGTTTCAAGTTTCCACGAAAATTTTATACTGTTGGACTGGATAAATCCATACATCCCAGACATTTCTGATCATAGAGTCATAGAATGGTTTCGGTTGGAAGGGATGTTAAACATCACCCAGTTTCAACACCTCTGCCATGGGCAGGGACACCTTCCACTAGACCAGGTTGCTCAAAGCTCCATCCAACCTGGCCTTACACACTTCCAGGGATGGAGCAGCCACAACTTCTCTGGGCAACCTGTGCCAGTGTCTCGCCACCCTCATAGTGAAGAATTTCTTCCTAATGTCTAATCTAGATCTACTCTCTTTCAGTTTAAAGCCATTCCCCCTTGTCCTGTCACTACATGCCCTTGTAAAAAGTCCCCCTCCAGATTTCCTGTAGGCCCCCTTTAGGTAGTGGAAGCTGCTATAAGGTCTCTCTGGAGCCTTCTCTTCTCCAGGCTGAACAACTCGAACTCAGCCTGTCTTCATGAATATACAGTTTCGCTAGACAGGAGGGACAAGAAAATTCAACATCATTGCCATGACTAACATTTTTAAGCATGTGAATCTATAATAAAAGCTTTACGTTGCTACAGTTTTATTATAAAGCCACTTCAAAGCTGACCAGTTTTTCCTTTTTTGGGGAAAAAAAAATTAATCAAGTACAATAGAAAACTTGCTTAAGTTACTACTTTTAGGCATACTTGCACAAATGAACACTTGCTGAATTATCGGAGTAGTACAAGTTATGTGCTTATTTTCTGTCCTTTCATGTGTACAGAAACCCTGTATCTCAGACACCCTTTTGTGGTAAAAACAGATAAAGGATGACATGGAATGTCAACACCTTTCCATATGGTATTTGCCAGAAAAAGATATGCTTTATATATATGGAAAATATATCACATATACACAAACTATATAATTCTTCAGCACCAGCAATCACTGGGGCTGAGAAAAATTTACGCAATTTACACGTCTGCCATCCTAATCAGTAAAGACCTTGCTGACAACTTGTAAGGTAACTAGACAATGAGGAGAACACAAATCGTATTAAAAAAGAAGAGATTTAAGGCATACTAAAATGAGCTTCAGAAGCCAAAATATATAAACAAACACATACTGGTTAACAGAGATGACTGAATGCTGGATACATGAGTGCGTAATTTAGAACAAACTGGCCTCAAAGCACAAAATTCCAATCTTAGTTTGTACTTCTTTTTCTGTAAGATGAAAAAAAAAAAAAGTAGAAAGATCTAGCAGTTCCAGTACACAGGAAATCTAAACCCAAAAATATATTATTTGCAACTTTTAAAAAGCACAGGTTTTACATACATGAACACATCATTACACTTTCGAGAAGACGTAGTCAACTGTGAATCTGGAATGTATTTTACAGGTTAGGTAACAATGTACTAGCAAATCACGTAAGTAATTAAAAGGCAACAGACTGAATTTAGGTAGACATCCTTTCCAAAGTCATCTAGCAGATCACCTCATGATATCTCACTACTCACCAAAAATGAGGGCAAGGTGCAATTTCAAATGTCTTTCTTTAGATGTACAGTATGTTATCCAAAAGAACCTATTTATGACTTACATTCAAGCAGACAGATACGAAGCATCATAAACCATGACGATTCACAAAAGTACGTATTAAACATTGGAGTAACTTAATTATTTAAATGTTGATTGGTTTTCTTTCTGTACTCTGCTGATTTATGTGATGGAATAAATCCATACAATGAACAAACATTGCATTAGATTACAAAATTGTTGACATATGCCAACGAATTGCATCACAGCAGCATGACACCAACAGCCAAGAGTGTTACGCTAGGTGTCTGCTGCCTATCACTCAGGCTCATCTGAAATACAGTCATCTTTATATCCACCAGTTGTCTCCTTCCTTTCATGAAATGGATATAATAGTCAAGAATGTCCACAGCCAACATCATTCATAAATGAACCTTATTAACCCTTATTAATAGATCTAAGATCTATTTAATATATAACTACAAAAAAAATACACTTCTGACTTGCAAATCAAGGCTTTGCATTCTACAATATTAGGTAAAATCCTTTGTTTAGAAATATCTAACCCATTTAGAATGAAAATGACCTTTATTTACTATCTTAATGAGTAAATTTGTATATCTTAAAAACAGTGGTGGGTGCTAATTACTTGAAAATATAACTTGAAGACCTTTGAAAAAAATAATTACACACCTGGGCTAATTCTCCCAGTTCTAGATTGTCTCTACAACATTAGTAACCATGCATAGTTCTGAATAACCAGCACAATAAAGGAGAGGATTTTTTAAGAATTATTCTTGCATATTTAAATACGTAATCAGGTAATTTACTATAAATATGAAATATTCATTCCTTTCAAATTTTTTTTAAACCATAAAGAGGTGCTTTTTGTTTTTCTGCTTTTCTGGTTGTTTGGTTTTTGGTTGGTTGGTTGGTTTTTCTAACTTTTGTTTGGGGTTTTTTTTTCAGTACAAGTGTTTCATAGAGTTACCAGGAAGTAAACTGCACATTGGTTTTTCCCCTGGCAAAACCTACTAAAGGCTTTAGTCCTAAGGTCTACTCTAACTAAAATACTACAATGTCAGGCCAAAAGTGTATTCCCTACAACATAGGTTATTTTTGCAGTTATCATTAAAACAAAATAAACCAAATATATATGTACACATATATATACACCCCACAGCCAAATCCTGAGATAATTACTGAGTTTCAAGTGCTTCCGAAATAATTCTTTGATGTTTTAAACTGCTGTTTTGTAGAAGTGAGAGTACACACTGAGGTTCATTATCCTCCTTTTCTTTCTTTGATTACTTAGTTACTGTTACTGATACAGTAAACACATATTAAATTAATGACCTAAACAGTAAATATTTTCTAGGTTATTAGTTAATTTCAGATTTTGAGACATACTTCTCTTCTTTGCTCCTCTATCCACACACTATCAGATTTCAGGAATTTGGAAGTTTGTTTTTCCTTCAGTGCTAACCTTAATCAAGACACCTGGTTGGGGTTTTTTTTTTTCATAATATCCTGCTTCCCAGGAATATCAAAATGTACCCAGTACAACCTAAGTCCAAGCAGAATGATTAACATTCCTCCTTCTTGCTCACTTTGACCAAAAAAATTATGACTCAGGAATCTGATATTTGTTTCAGCATTAAAAGCTTCTAAAGAAATGTAAAAACCTCTTTCTATGTCCTGAATATTCCCTCATGTTGTTCAGTGGTTTGCACATACGTAAGCATCCTCTTAATGATCACTGGAAGACTTCTTTTCCTCTGTTCATGTTTTCATACAGGCTCTGAAACCAAGTCTACATGAAGCCTTTTACCTCTGAAAACTCCTGAGAGCCTGCTAGAAACCTGTGCTTCTGGTAACCTACAATCCTGAGCCAAGCCAACACACTCAGAACATCCAGTTTCTTCTTTTGGTTTTGCTTGTTTAAATAAAACTGAAACAAAACGAAACCCACAAAAAAACCCCAGTAACATTAAAAGTAATCATAAACAATGCACTTGTAAAAGAAAAAATGCTTACCCTGTTTACAACAAGGCCAAATCTGAACTATAGCCACTGACTTGCTTTAGGCTCTTGCTGTATCATTGGTTGCATTTCTCAGACAAAACCTTGCTTTGTGGAGCACTGCCAGCTTTCACAGACAAATTATATTTTGGAGATAGGCCCAACAGACCTAATTTCTTTCTCTTTCACTTATGCACTCTGGAAAATAACTTTTAACCTATCCAGAAGACATTTTTGACATCTTGGCATTTTTACTTTTTGGCATTACTTTAAGTGTTGTTTCACCGCTTGAGATAATTCTTTCTAAGACAAGGTTAACCTACAATAGTAATCAGCCATTTCAGGATCTGTGATAATAGAAAAGGGAGAAAAAAAAAAAAAAATATTTCTTCTAAAGACATAACAACAAAAAGATCCCCCCTGGGGAAAGAAAAAAAAAAAAAAAATTCTAAGATTTTTACAAAAGTATTTTTTCCACAGTTTTAGTTGCTAAACCATCTAGAGCCAAAGAACTATCCACCTGAGAAGAAAATTGACCTTTCACTCCATGTGTCTTTGTGGATACTTGTATAGACCTAACAACTGAACCTTCCCATACTATGTCAAATATGTCACAAATACTGTAAGGAAAGAAACTACAAGATTGAGTCTTAGATGCTCTTTCAGTCTTTGTCACCTATTCACTAGCAGGTTACCCAGTTCTGATTCTCTGCAGGATTATCTGGATGCCCAGCATTACAGATGAAGTTGTCCCATCACTGGAACAGAATTAGTCACACTACATAAAGTTAAGAATCTGTGAAAGTAGAGGTCAATGCCTAGATCTTCCTTCCTTTACAATTTTCTATAAGGCTGTAACACTTGACAAGCATGGTCAGTAACCACTCTGAGATTTTTTTATAAAAGTTTTCTGTTAGGAAACTTAACTGCATCTCTACATTAAACTTTCTGTGATTACTGTGACTGCAAAATACTTGTGTTCTGAAAAACTGTCAACTAAGAGCAAAAATAAGCAGTGCTGTAGCTAACTAAGGCACGAAAGTGATCTGATCCAGGAAAGAAATCTTCTGTGATTTTACCAGCTCCAAACAGTTACCAGTATCTACTGACTAAATGGAAGTGGAACAGCCTCTCGAAAGTGCACTATGTAGGCCATAACCTTTTTCCGTCCCTTAATAACTAGACTGGTACACCTAGCTACAAAACCACTTCAACTTCATTGTGTAATGAGTCAACTCTAGTCCCATTAGAAAGTGGAAACTATGTATACAAACTTAGTACTCCTGTAAAAATCTACAGAAAATCACTAAATGATGAATGTAATTTAAAAGGGCTCCTGTTCTTATTAAAAAATAATAATATGTTAAGGTATAGACAGTGCAGTGCCTTTCAACATATATTTGGGGGGGGGGGGGAAGGGGTGCGTGCCAGAAGGTAAGCCTTCATATGTGCACAGAAGCCACACAGATACATAGAAACATATATCCACCTACATTTATACTGTTGTTTTATCTTCTTGAGTAAATCTGCACTTCTGAGAGGTATGACAAAGAACATTTAATCATATTGCCACTACAGTACTATTGGAAACAACCATGATCAATGAATGCCTCAAAACTCCCAGGATAACATTTGGCTAGAAGTGTTTTTGAGAAGAGAAAAATAAAACCTTTAGACTCAATGAACATTACCTCAGCTGCACTACCTGCAGGCCCAATCATGACTTTTAACAATCATGACAGCAATGATACAGACCTTCCAGTCCTAGGAAGTAACTAGAAAGGATTAAAAAATTGCCAAAGAAAGATTTCTGCACATATTCACAAACTATTTCTCAGTTACACTCTATGCAATAGTTTTGCCTTCACTGATGCTGCATTAGGCATTAATCAGCAAAATTTCTGCCTTAGTATCTTCAGAGTTAATTTTACTGAGTCCTGCTCATTACACAGGGTTAATTCTCCAATTCTCTAAGTTGAAATTGAACATTTAAAATAAAAACTAAGGCATACTAAGACATCGCTGCCCACTTCCTCCTCAGATAAAAATATAACCTTATGAGGAGGAAAGCTTACATTTGGGGCCAATCACAGCAAGACAAGCAGCAAAAAAGATTCTAGAAAAAACTATTTTTATCATCAAATCTATGACATATTTTGCTAGTTTTCCACCCATCTTTTCACACTTCTAAAACTACACAGTTGTTACTAGATATCTTTCTGGCTGACAGCGAGTTAAGTGAAAAAGTTACCATCCATGACCTGCTCCAGTTGCTTATTAACATCTTTCTTTTCCGCATGATGCTGCTTCCTCAGATCTGCTAGCTTAACTGTATGCATAGACAATCCTGGTGCTAGTCAAAACATTCAGTATCAAATTAAACTCTGGGTTTAGATGCAGGTTACTTGACAGAGACAAGTTAAGGAGAGGCTACAGATACCTTACTACCATCAAACAGGAGGATAAAATAACTTCTGGCAGGATGTGGTAAAGAGCAGATGAGGTAGGCTCAGAGCTGTAATCTTTCCACCAAGCTCAGTGGCAACCAAGACAGCATTTCAGACCACAGCTTTAATGTTTTGGAGGATAGGTGAGAGAAAAGTAGTACTAGAATACCACAGACACAACAGTAAACTCTATAAGAGACTGGCTATGGCTTTAAGAAAAAAACCTCTGTCTTATGGAACTAAAAATAGAGAACAAAACTCCTCAGTTTTCTGTGCTATCTTAAATTTACAGAATAGCCAAAACCAGTAAAAATATTAAACCAGAAGGATTTTCACAGGGCAGGTGGTGGTGGTTACTAAAAATTATATTCTTACAAGATAAGACTTATTCCAGGACCCGGCCACATTCATAACAGAAAGTAGCCGACATGAAGTGCTTACTTAACCCAGCAGCCTTTAAAATTTACTATGCAACTGAGAGAAGGGTCTCTTAAAGAGACAGTCCAGATACTTTTACTTTGGGGCTTCCCAATTCTTCCCCTTCCTTAGTCATCTTACAGCCAACACAGCCAGCTCCAGAGCTTATGAGCTGGGTACACATAAAGCCTGTCTGCAAGAGCACATGTTACCAAGTTGCACAGACCCAGTGGTAAAAATCAGGCAGTGGTTCAGCCTCTTTGGATGACTATCTAACCAAGATCAATCATTAAATGCAAGTAAATGCTGCCTGCTACACAAGCTAAAAATTGCTCTGTTGCAAAGAGTAAGGAAACAGTGAATTCACCTTCTTCTTGGGGTCCAGATCACTGCTCTAGCCAGACGGCTGTGCTTCTCCTCTTAGCTTACTTCAAACAAAATTCATTCTCTGCTCATTTCGCAACACCTAGAAGTGAAAAAGAAGATCTTACTGAGGTAGAATGGGAAATACTCATTTAACTTAGTCCCTTTTCAGTAACTGGATTAGCAGGTGTTTGTATGCCTATTTCTGTACAGGAGATCATAAATTTCAGATGTGAATATTAAGGCACCTGCAAAGCAATGTTACTGAGATGCTAACTTGGCATCCTTAACATTTCAAATTATAACAAAGACAGGTAGTCACTAATAAACACCAGAGAGACGCCGTATTTTCTTTCTCTACAGTCAGCAATCTGTAATAAATTCAAATACATGACAAACTGCTTCCACAGAAAAGAAAGAAAAGGTTAGAGTGAAACAGCTACTTTCGTAATTTCTGTCGGGATAGAACATACTCTAATTCAATTTCTATGCTGGGAAGAAAAATTCTGAATTACCATTTCTCATTCTAAAGAGGGACAACAAAAACAAGGGGTTTCTAGGAGATACTGCAACAGCAGAAAGGATACAGTATTCCTGCTGCTTCTAAGAAATAGAAACACTTTATTATTTTGAAGGAGCTGGCCAGAGCTGGCAGTTGAACTGAATTACAATTCCATCAGGTGCCAGCTGATACATTCAGTAGTGTTTGAGAGAAGATGAAATACAGTAGTCCATGCAAATCATAACAGAAAGTAATCTTTGATACAGAGCCATTCCTTGCCAAAGAACAGGTTTCACGTTCCAGATAAAGGAAATTTAAAACTAAAAGATGAAATCAACTTAGCAAAACAATTCAAAAATGCTTTTGTTTTAAAAACACATTCCCACAGAACTTAAAGCAGACAAACATATAACATGGTCTTGTTCTTTTTGAGAAAGATCAGAAATAATGAAAAAGATGGCATCTTGGTTAATGCAACGCTCACACTCTTTTCTGCATCCATCTGCAAAAGACCTATTTTTCACCAGGCTATTTAGCATATGCTGGGGGAAGATAATATTAAGGTCATTTGAGATTTCTCCAAAGGTTGCACAATGCACTACACACGTAGCATTTACTTAGGATTATCAAATGCAGTTGCATTGGAAATTAGGAAAATATTAAACGCACAAAGGTGAAGCAGCAGATTCAGTCCTTCAGGACAGTTGGTGCTCCCTTTTGCTTAATGCAGCTAGGCCCCAAAACACTGAGAAAAGCACTAGAGATTAGTAGGTTTTGCCAGGCCACGCTGTAAATTAACATCCTTAATTGTAGTGGCATGCCACTTGAGGGGAAAAAAGTAACTCTAAACTCAGAGAAATCAGAAGAAGAAATTTATAAATTCTTCCCTGCTACATAAGAGGGTTATCTTAAAAATTAAAGCAGTAATCCAGGCACACAAAGAAGCTTTTTCTCATTATTATTTTCTAGAACATTTTTGTCCATCTCAGTCATTTTGCTTCAGGGCTTCAACTTCATTCGTTCAGATACTATTCCAGCACCAAACAAATCTTTGGTCCTTCTGGTAATCAGACTTTATTTTCTGTATCTTACCCTAAGATGACATAACCATTTTGTTTCACCTTTGCAGGTTCCTCTTCTCCTTTGGTCTTAAAGGCGTCAAACTCTATAAATCGATTCTGCTCTTATAACAAGCAAGCTCTACTTATCCTTCCCCATTCACTAATGCTCTTACATTTCCACAGATACTCTTAACTGTCTACAGAAAAAAAAAACAACAAAGTGTTTCTGGAAGAAGGGGACTCAGCTTAATAATCAGTGCAGATAAAAAGGTATCTTCCAGAAGTAAGTCTATCAATGTCTAGTTGGAGAGGGACTTTTTACACGGGCCTGTAGTGACAAGACAAGCAGGAATGGCTTCAAGCTGAAACGGTGTAGATTTAGGTTAGATATTAGGAAGAAATTCTTCACTATAAAGGTGGTTAAGACGCTGAAACAGGTTGCCCAGAGAAGCTGTGGATGCTCCATCCCTGGAACTGTTTGAGGCCAGGCTGGATGGGGCCTTGAGCAACCTGGTCTATCGAAGCTGTTCCTGCCCATGGCAGCGGGTTGGAACTAGATGAGCTTTAAGGTTCCCTTCCAACCCAAACCATTCTATGATTCCATAAAATAGGACTGCAGACTGGACAATAAAAGCAAAAATATAGGTTGAGGGAAACTTCCGGAGATCATCTAGTCCAGACTCCTCCTCAAGGCAGGGCTAACTTCCAAGTTAGGTTAGATTGCCTTAGAGCCTTGTCCAGACAAGCCTTAAAAACCTCCATGGATGGAGGTCCATCCCTAAGCAACCTGTCCCAGTGCTTAACATCACTCCCTTTGAAAAGCTGCTTCCTTACATTCAATGGGAGTTTCCTTCACTGCCACTTGTGGCCATCGTCTCCTGCCTTGTTGCTGTGCACCCACCTTTTCCTAGCCAGAGCTAGGAAAGCCTAGCTCTGACTCCTCTACTGTTCCTGCAACCAGCTCCCTGCAGTGTCTTTTCTCTCATCTCCTGGCAAAACTGATCCTCCAGCAGCTCAGCAGCCTCCCACTCAATGCTGCATTGTCTTGACTTCCTTCTTGCTTTGGAGTACTGCAAACTGGGCACAGCTGTCCCACTGCAATGGAAGAGGAGAATCCCCTGCCCCAACCCACCAGCTGTGCCCAGCCACAGGGAAACTGTCCTTGCTGCAAGAGTGCACAGCTGCTTTGCCTGCAATTCACTGCCCACCGGATCCCCACGTCCTTTTCCACATGATGGTTGGCAGCCGGGCCGTAGCATTGCGCTGGGTAATGCCAAACCAGATGCAGGACTTCTACTGAGCTTTCTGTGGGAACAGTATTTATATGGAGTTTTAAGACAGACAGTCCTGTCCTAAGAAACTTAAGCTTAAACTAGGTGAGACAAGTAGATGAGACAGGTTGAAAAAGAGCTGTTCAAGAAAGGCAAGCCATTAAAAAAGAGGCCAGTTAAAAGTTCTGAGCCAGATTCAGAGCATGCATAAATACAAATGCAAATTCAGGAGCTTCTGTTCAAGGTGCGGGAGACAGATAATTGAGAGACTCAAATCCAGGTGATAGGGATAAATAAAGCAAAATTATTAGAGGGTTACCTGGCCATAAGGTGTAAGAATAGAAGAACGATTGAAAGTAAAATAAGCTTACGTACAACCTTAGGCAAGCAGCTCACTTCTCCAGTTATTTATTTTTTCACTTCCGAGATTCCAATTAGGCAACATCAAAGATACCACAAGCCACTATAGGTATAAAAAGGTCTTCAAAAGAAAAAGTAGTACTGCAGTCTGTTGGAGTTACCTGACAAAGAGGAGTTCAATAATCCTCTACTGCACTACAGAATAGGAGAGAGAAGTATAACTTATAAGTAATGGAAAGAAATAGATATGTGCCTGAAAGGAAATTTGAAATTCATCATGCTAAGCTTTCAAAGACAAACTTTAAACAAAATGGAGGTAGCTGAAAATATGTATTCATTTTGCTTGTGAGAAGAAGAAATCTCTCATGCCTTTAGGCAGTAGAGAATTATGTGGTCTTTCGAATTGAAAAAGTGTAAACTGTAGAGGATCAGACTGAATAAATGTTAAGATGCCAGTCTCATAGTACCTTTGGGAATCTACTCAGTAACAACAATCTCACACAGAACAGTGTATTTGTTTAGTTATTTATACCTTGAAGAGTAACCTAATCAAAGTGAAGGGATGTATTTGTGCATTAAAGAACAGAAACAAAGGAATTATCGGCATGAGAATACACAACAGGTGTAAACAGACAAGTAATTTTGAGGTAAACTGAAAAAAAAAAAACCAACTCTAAAACCAAAACAAACCACACAAAACCCTGGTAACTTTCACCTGGACTTGTTGGAGCAAGTCCAGAGGAGGTCCACAAGGATGATAACAGGACTGGAGCAACCCCCGTATGAAGACACGCTGAGAAAGTTGGGGCTGTTCAGCCTGGAGAAGAGAAGGCTGCGTGGAGACCTCATAGCAGCCTTCCACTGTCTGAAGGGGGCCTACAAGGTTGCCAGAGAGGGACTCTTCCTTAGGGACTGCAGTCATAGGACAAGGGGTAATGGGTTCAAACTTCAACAGGGGAAGTTCAGGTTAGATATAAGGAAGAAGTTCTTTACTGTGAGGGTGAAGAGGCACTGGAACAGGCTGCCCAGGGAAGTTGTGAATGCTCTATCCCTGGCAGTGTTCAAGGCCAGGTTGGACAGAGCCTTGGGCGAGACAGTCTTACTGTGAGGCATCCCCACCCACAGAAGAGGGGTTGGAACTAGATGATCATAAGGTCCTTTCCAAGCCTAAACATTCTGTGGTCCTATAAAAAAAGATTAATGTTTTCCACTTAGCATCTTTCAAGTGTTGAAAAGTTACTCAAAAGTTTCCCTCAACTTATGCAAAGACTTGAAATGCAGAATTCACTGAGTCCTCACAGCAAGAAGAAACCACCTTATCATTAAAAAAAACCCCAACAAAACAGAGGCAAGCTATTGGCTGGAGGAATAGTTTTATAAATCTGTAAATATGATTCCAGCACTACTGGAATCCAAGTATGGCTGTTGCAGGTGGGACAAGGTATTCAACATTCAAAAATGAGATGTGTATGTCTGAAGAAGGCTTCTTCAGTAAGTCCTCGTGTAAACCCTGATGCAAAGACCTGCTGCCTGAATACAAGTTTTCTGCGCATGTTCTTCAGGGTAATGATGGCAGCTGTGGAGAAGCCCCTTGGTTGGTGTGATAGGAAGGTTAATACCAACAGAAGCCATCTCCACTGCAAAAGTTACTTCTGTGCTGTCGAGCAGGAGTGCCAGCAAAAAGCTGAGGCCCTTGGCTGAGGATCAAAATACATCTCAAGGATGGGATCCAACTCGGTATGCAAATACATTTTGCCCTGGTGAACCAAAGCAGAAGATAGGTATAACTCTCTAACTCATAATATAATAAAAATAATATAAACACTGATTATTTGGCCTAAACCTGCAATTCTCTTTAGGAGTAAGACACCTACTGCATAAATAGTTTCTTGATTTAAAAAGAAGATCAACTTCTTTATGTGGCAACCTGTAAAACTAACTACGTTTTCTTGAGAAAAGAAAAAGATGAGGCATAAAGGAGCTGACTCTAATTGGCACCTTTACTAGAGTAATCTGGAACAATACTTCAAAGAAGAGCAAAGAACAGGTTTAGTCATGCCCTTCTTTTCTTGTATCATACCCAAAAAAAGGTTTAATCTCTTTCTTAAATAATATACTGTTACTTCTTTATTGAATTAATTTCATTTCTTTTATCCTTTCTCTTCTGCTTTTTTAAATCAATTGCTAAAATTACTCGGCAGAACTTCACATCAGGTATACAACACTTCCTTTCATTGGCATGAGATATATGGGAAAGAGGAGCTTAAAAGGCCAGTCATTATGTGCAGCCCATAAGCCAACATCTCCTAAAACAAAACATGTTCAGTTATAGCAGGGATTGGGCGAAATTGGATTTAAAGTACCCATTTAAAGTTTTTTGCTTCTGCAACTAATCAAAATGTCCATCTTTGTTCCAAATAAAACCTTCTCTGATGTCAGGTATGTTGAAGACTCCATGAAAATGGAGCACAGAACTTGGAGCTTTAAGGTAGCTACAATGAAAATAGAGAAGTGAAAATACAGAGCGGGCAGTATTGAAGAAGTCATTTAAAAGTACAAAAAATCATGACAAAGTATAAAGACATGAGGGAAAAAAAAGTGAGGAGCTAGGAAGACAAAAACTCAGCAAGAACAATCCCCATCCTTGGCAGCAACAGAGGTTCACACTCCCCACCTGACTGGTAACTGTCTGGTCCACAGGGACTCAGCAGGAGCCCACGTCCGAGTTATCAGGCATTATAATGGACCTCACAGCCTTACCTATCTACTGTTTGTATCAGCCAATCAATAATTGCTGTGTACTCATAAATTCAGTAAATTCCTGTTTGAAGTCTCTGTGGATGGTAAAAGATGTTCAAACAAAAGTGACACAGTAGAGGAAGAGTACATAAATTAAATGTATGGTTTGATTAAAGAGCTTTTTATGAGTTTGAATTTACTAATACTGCAGTTTTTAAAGTAAAAAAATGAAGACAGCCTTCAGGTTTCACAAAGAATAAACAATTCTGCCACATCAGAAAATCAGTTCATATATTCAAGTCTGAATGTTGATAGAGCAGTATTTTTCAAAGAGTTTGCCTTCTTTTGAAGCTGTTTGTGTGGCAACATCAGGAGATGATAGAGCAGAGCAAAGTGTTTCCCTTTAGGGTTAACACTGTATGTGGACATTACAGGAATGTCATTACTGAAAGCTTTGGTGTCAAAGCAAGATCACAGCAATTTACAAAAATTGACTAGACAGACTGACAGGCTTAAGACCTTGTCTACAAATCAACTTGTGTGGCATTCAGTTTCTAGTTCCTGGACACAGTGAAGCCAGAATGTTGATGATTCTCAGAAGACAAAAGCCAATTTTAAATTAAAGTTCCTCTACTTAGTTGACAGGTGCCATAAGCTTACTTAAAACTTTATTAATATTTAAAAAAAAAAAAAAATCTGAATTTGAAAGCTGTAGATTTGGAGGGGGTTGAGTACTAAAACACATTAACTCATGACCTTTAATTTTAATGAAGTTCTGAACAAAATATTTACAAGCTGTCCTTCAATACAAGAGTCTTTTAATAAAACCACTCATCTTTCACCTGGTATGGCACATGAATGCTTGCAACCATGGTTCATGCAAAGTTAAGAAAACTAATACCCTGTTTTTAAAAGCAAAATACAGCTCTATGTTGCAACAAGTATGTTCACACAAGTTCCAAAATGTGTAACATATCCATTTAAATGAGCTACATACACAGGGACATTCTTGAGTCTCGCTCTGCAGGGGTGTCACAACACTCATTAAAATATAATAAGCACCACAATGAATAGAGCAAGTGCTCATTATAATGTAATGAGCAATAATTATCACACAATGGTCCTGTGGAGTAAACTCATTGCTCTCCAAGAATGTTATACCTTTTTTTTTCTTTTAAAAAAACCATAAAAAGCTTCTGACTCAGTTCAGAACCAGGAAAACATACAGGCATGTTGACATGACATAGTACATTTGACCAAAACACACTACAATAATGTAACAACACAAGACAAACTAACTTCAGTAGCACAGCGAGTATTAATAGTTTTAGGAAATCAGTCCTCACCTGACCTTATACAGTCTGAAACAGCTCAAGTTCATTAGCCTTCAAGTCACAATACAAGGCTATATAGTCAACAAAGTCTTCCTGATGGCTTTGCTTGAGAGGCATTTACAAACCTCCTGAATAGATTTCTGTCTGGGAGTCTACTTTTCAAATGTGTGTACAAAGGAAAATCCCTCTGGTCATCTTTTCCATTCATCTGCCTCATGGCTAAAGAAGGATTACTGAAAAAAGGTACCTTATTTTTCTTTTCCCACATCCAGCCTGCTGCTCCCCCCATTTTCACTGTATTCGACTTGAAACTTGCCAAACCTTCATATAAAATGATACAGCTCTGTAATCTGGCAGAAAATTAACCCAAGGGAAAAAAAAAAAACCAACAAACCACCACCACAAAAAAAACCCAAAACCAAGCCGTATAAAAAAGCCTTACTTGTGGGCTTAGTCATCTTGCATAAATTCTCCATAAACTCCTCTATGCTCTCAGAAGCTCAGTTCTCTGGTAAAACACATTCATCTACTGACTCCTCCTTAAGAGGTCAAGAGGTCTCCAATGCTACGTTTTTCACTTACAGTATAAAACATGGTTGGTATTAGCACGATGCATGTTTCAGAAACAGAAAGGCCTCCTCCAGGATAACATTCATGTAACAGGATCACTGCCTCTAAACCTACAGCATCCAATTTACAGCACACGAGCCACAAGCACTGCCAGTTTATGCCTCAGCAGCAAGCCAGGGACTGATCCACAGTACTCTGCCAGCACAGGGGACCCACTCCCTGTCTATAGCCCACGCAAAGCCTACATGCCCTTAATACACCTGGTAAACGCCTGGAAAGAGGTTGCTGCTGCTTGAAGGCACTTCTGGCAGCAGGTCATATCATCTCCTCCAGGAACAGTAACCACACTCCCTTCGTGCTGCTCCCTGGGGCACCTCTGGGGCACACACTGTGCTAATGCACTGAGAACCTTATGCCTAAGACAGCTGTGCTGAGAAAATACAGAATAAGAAATGAATCCAGTTTATTTAGGAAACACTTGACCTTGTATGAATTAATTACACTGTGAATACTTTGCAGTCTTTACCTGACTCCGAAAGAAGCTCAACCAGCCAGAAATGCTGAGCACCACTTGAAAACATATGTCTGCTTGCAGATTGTCTTACCACTTTCCAAAACCACTCAGAAGGGTTTCTAATACATAGCTCAGTTGCTATTGTATTATCGTATTTGCTATGTATTTCAAAGCCTTAGTTGTGCATTCACTGAAAATCACTAAGAACAAACACTACATTTCTTGAGCAGTTTTCTAAAAGAAGACTTCTTTCTAAAAGAAGATGGTCCAAAATTTAAAAAAAAAAAAAAAAAAAAGATAAAGAAGAAAACAGGAAGAAAACCCAACTTACCATACGATGCTGAATGAACTGATTACTTTACACCTTCCAAACCAAACCATTTTATGATTCTGCCATGGAAATACAAAAATATCCAAGATCTCTCTAGCTTAATAGGCAAGACGGTATCTCTCAGCTCCAGTTCCCTAATATGAATGCAATAATTTGTGCTTTAATGAACACCAAATATATAACAAGTTTTCTTTGTCAGCAAAGTGTGTGGAAATTGCATGTTGTCCTGGGTTCAGCTATAGCAGTCATTTTTCTCCTGCTTAGTAGCTGGTGCAGTGCTGTGTTTTTTAACTTTCAGCCTGGGAACAACGCTGATAACACCGATGTTTTTTAGTTGTTGCTAAGTAATGTTTATTCCAACCAAGGACTTTCCTCAAGTCTCATGCTTTGCCAGGAGGAGGGGAAGCCGGGAGGAAGCAGAGACAGGACACCTGACCCAAACTAGCCAAAGGGGTATTCCATAACCACAGCACGTCATGCCCAGTATATAAACCGGGGGGAGTTACCCGGAAGGCCCAGATCACTGCTCGGGTCGGGCTGGGTAATCGGTCGCGGGTGGTGAGCAATTGTATCCTCTCCCTTGTTATTTCACTAATCGTTATTATCATTGGTGTAGCAGTAGTGGTTTTGTGTTATACCTTAGTTGGCGGGGACTGCTCTTATCTCAACCCGTGGGAGTTGCATTCTTCCCATTCTCCTCCCCCATCCCTCCGAGCGGGGGGAGGAAGAAGGGGGGGGGGGGGAGTGAGCGAGCGGCTGTGTGGTTCTGAGTTACCGGCTGGGCTCAACCACGACAGTTCTTTTTGACAGAAGAATGCAACTCCCACGGGTTGAGATAAGAGCAGTCCCGCAACTAAGGTATAACAAAAACCACTACTGCTACCACCATGATAATAACGATTAGTGAAATAACAAGGGGAGAGGATACAATTGCTCACCACCCGCCGACCGATACCCAGCCCGACCCGAGCAGTGATCTGGGCCTTCGGGTAACTCCCCCCGGTTTTATATACTGGGCATGACGTGCTGTGGTATGGAATACCCCTTTGGCTAGTTTGGGTCAGGTGTCCTGTCTCTGCTTCCTCCCGGCTTCCCCTCCTCCCTGGCAAAGCATGAGACTGAGAAGTCCTTGGTTGGAATAAACATTACTTAGCAACAACTAAAACATCGGTGTTATCAGCGTTGTTCCCAGGCTGAAAGTTAAAAAACACAGCACTGCACCAGCTACTAAGCAGGAGAAAAATGACTGCTATAGCTGAACCCAGGACACATGTAATAAATGATGTGTAGGTGGTTTTTTATGACTCCAGTAAGAAGGCTTATTATTTATGAGAAAGAACAAAATGTAAAACATTAAAGAAATAGTGATTGAGGACTGTAATCCAGACATAAATTAGTTTTCCTTTTTTATTTTTATATATTGGCAGTTCCCATGGGCAGTTAATAGCTTCCATGAGTGCTGCTCATATGCCCTAGTTTTATTTCACCTCTCCTGAAAGCCAAGATTTTACACTTAGAAGAGTCAGCAGTTCCCAGGTGCTAATATAATATACCAGTGTTAAAAATACCTTTTTCAAGTCAAATGAAATATTTCTCACTACTGAACAAACTAAAGGAGCTACCTCCTTTTAGCAACAACCTTATCCTTCAAATATGCACAAACACATGCAGACGTACACCAACACCCTCAAAATTAACAGCAATGCTTTCCCTGTCCTGCCAGCACTGTTAAACTATTAAAATTTTTACTAATTATAGGAAGGTCTCTACTGAAGGAGCACTTGTACTTTGCAAGTAGTGCAGGATTCACTGGCAGAGAATCTCAAACCTGGTTCTGGATATCTCCAATGCTTGTCCTACTATCACAGAGATGGTTTCTATGTTGACAATTTTTATTTTTGTTTAAATATTCTATCAATTTGAGTACCATCAACAGCAGCACATGATAGGAAGTCTGATCGAATCCTAGACAGAAATCCAAGCCTGAGAAATTTCTCTCCCTGCCCCAATTCCAAGTGTCATCTTAAGCTTCATTCGAACAACTTCTCTATACAGAAATGGTGTTTATAAGGAGAAGACACAACAAGAAGTATTTCCTCTGGGGAGGACACACTTATTGATAATGAAAGGCACTTTGTAGTCACTTGGACCAAAATATTTTCATTTGTAGCTCTCTCACCACCCAGTAAGAATAAGACATGAATTAAACAGAATTAAAATCCAGATGTGTAACTTTGGTGTAACAATGTATTACTCCTTCAGTTAAGTGGTCTACTCATAGAATTCAAAATAAATCATTTAATGTAATTATGGAAATGCACATTCCCATCAGTGAAAATAAGCAGACTTGGGTCGAAGAATAGCTCACTGTACTGCCACACAATGTGATCAGTAACTTTTGCAGGCTTTTAACAGTACAGAGCATCATTCTTTTTTAAAAAAGCTGATTTCCATTTATTTGTACCTTCCTAAAGAATACGTGCATGGATGTGTAACCATATATGCATCCATAACCATGGCTATAAGGGCTTAACGGCAATTAATTACGAACCAATACAGTGCATGATGGAAACACTGGAACAGGCTGCCCATGGAAGTTGTGGATACCCCATCACTGGAAGTGTTCAGTATCAGACTGGATGGAGATCTGAATAACCTAATTTGGTGAAAGATGTCTCTGTCCACGGCAGGGGGTGCAGATTAGGTGATCTTCCCTTCCAACCCAAACCATTCTTGTGACTTTGTGAAATAGCTGGAAATACCAGAACAGGGAGTCAACCACATACAGTTGGTTGTTTTCAACAGGAATACTGCACAAGGAGAAGACATGATGGGCAGTATTTAGACCACCTACATTTAGACACATACGTTAGTTCAAGCTATCTATGTCACAGCGGGGAGATGCAGGTTTCTCCAGAGACCAGTTCAAAGCAACTCAAGAACCCACTGTAGCGCATGAAAAACCTGAAGCTGGCCAATTTGCAATGCCCATTCCTGTGCCTCCAGCTGACGGGGGAACGCGACAAGGGCACAGCAGTCCACAGTTCCACCTCCAGCAGTCCATCCTAAGAAAAAGCATGCCCATCCTACCACCTCACTCCTTCCCTCTGACAAGCCAATGTGACTGATCCCTCTTGTAAAGTACTTTCAGGGTTCAACATTACAGACTGTGCAGTACCACACAGACCAAAAAAATCTCACAGGTTGCTACAGTCCTATGGTAGAAATGCAGCCAGTATTTGAGCTAGCTTTGGTATTTTTATATGACATTTTGCAAACATCTTTTAAAATCTGTCCACGCAAGCACAGGATTAGGATTTTGAAACCTAAATAAGGTAGAGTGAGGATGGAAAAATATGTCCGTGATCTAAATATATTCCCCCTTGCAAGATTATTTGCTTAAAAGAAGTGAAGAATTTCATAAAGAATCAGAAGTCGAGCCTGTAATTGTAAAATAAAGTTCTGCCTTTTCTACGATAACAAACCCAGCCTTAACTCTGCTCAGGTTTGAAGTAATTCCACAAAAATATAAACAGCAATTGCCATCATGCAGAATCACAATTCTTACAGGCCTCAGACATCTGATAAATGTATTTTCGGTATACAAGAACTGCAGATGTGTGAAGGCCACCAAGTTGCTTATCAGTTACTTACAGAGCTACATGACCACGTTATTCTGGTTGTGCTCAATGCACAAAAACATTATTTAAAAAAACCCCACAAGCCCAACCCCAAAGCAACAACTTCCCCTCCCCCCCCCCCAAAAAAAAACCAAACCAAATCGAAACAACAACAAACCAAACAAATCCGAACACAAGACTAGGCTCATGCATGAGACGTGGGGGATTTGAAGGGAATGTAGTAACTGTACCAAGTAGAGTGTTACCTCGCTCCCTTCAAATGCTCAACTAGTTTCATCTGAATTCCAGTTGATTCTCCATCTGCATATTAAGACCAGTCCAAAACACTAATGGTACATTATTAAAAGCATCTCAGTATCCATGATTTGTCTGACAAAGCCTGGTTTTGGAGGAAAAAAAAAAAAAGTCTCATTCTGCCAGTCTTCCTTCTCCCTTACGGGAGACATCTTTTTTCTCAGCTCCCAATTCAGAAACTTCTTAAAAATTCTACTTCAGTTCTTGGACTGAATTTTCAAATTTCATGTAGCTTTGTCTGCTGGAAATTGAGAGCAAAATCATGTTTATAATCAAAACCAATTTACAGAGTAATGGGGACACTCACACTTAGGTATTAGGCACTGCAATATTTCTTTAAAGCAACATTGTACAATACTCGTTCTGTAATTACCATGCAATGTTCACGTCATACAAGAAGTTACAGAGTGTTTCATAGACTTGTCTATGATGCCCATCAAGTAAGTGGTGAAATTAAAGCCCTCACCCTGATTTATCGCTGTTCTATATTCTTTAAACTGTTGACCAAGGAAAATAAGTTTTCTACATTAATTAAAGCTAGTGAGATTTACTTGCTGGATTACATAAATCATTGTAGGCAATTTTGGAGTTTTCATATTATTACCGCTTATGACCTTCATATATGCACCTCCTCCCTCTAGAAGATGATGAATAAAATCTCTTCCATAAATAGGATCATTTTATATTGATTTGCCACTTTCATTTTATATTGCCTACATTGCTACATGTCACGATGGCTGATTTAGCTTAGGCCCCTTTGCAGGACAGGTCCGCCAGACCTAACTAGCTGTTAACTGTCTGAGCAGGAGCTCATGTTCATCTGCATGGAACAGATGACTCACTGGTATTCAGCTGCTTTGGTTCGATCTGATTAGAGTGATAATTTTCAGCACTACTTGTATTAACAGAAACATAGCTCTTAACCAGAGCAGGAGCTTGCACACATGGAACAGGATTTTTCATACCCTTCAAGTTTAATTTATCAGCCTGAGATGTAGGCTGAAGTCTTCCATACAACCATAATGAGAACTAACAACTAAATTACTTACATTTTAAATGTGTTTCTTTCTAGTTGTTGATAAATATCCAGTCCTTACTGAAACCAGTGATAGAAGTTAAATCGAGTTCAGAGACAAAATATTTTAAAAACCCCTAACGAACAAACAAAAAACACACAAAACAACAAAAAACAAACAACAAAACCAATATTGCAATAACTTTTAAATACAGATTGTTCCCTGAAGGGTATTACATAAATCTTACACACCACAGGAATATCAGTACTGGTACAGTAAAAACTGCACCTTTCTGGCATGCACATGCGTGCTTGCACAAGCTTATTTTGGATGTTAAGACATTTATCCCCAGTTGTTTTATAACATCACATATGTTCACCAGAACTAGCTAATGTTCACCATGAGCTAGCACAGCATGCACCAACAAAGTGGTTGAGATAGAGTGTCTGCACTGCAGGACAAAACCACTAGATAACAATTTTAATGCAGGCAGTAAAGAATGCTGCCCTCAAATTAAATTACCTGGGGAACTAAACTGGTCAAAGCATAAAAACTTCCACTGGCATTTTGTCCTAACAGCAGGGTTAGCACTCCTGTGCTGGTGAAGCCTTATAAGATCCTCAGCGCCCACAGTGGAAGCCATTTAGTTTTGAATCTCATCTGTAAATGGTTCAGTCAGCAACACAGTGCCCTCTTAGGCATGCTTGTGCACTGGATCTGCTCCTATTTAAACTTAAGTGCTGTCTGGCACACTATTTCTCCTGTCGTTTTTTAGAAGGAGCAGGTAACAGCAAATGGGTTGGTTTGGTCTTTGGTGGTTGCTTTTGTTTTGGTTTGGGATTTCTCTCCCCCCACCCCCCCCCTTACTTGTCTGTTTTGTCAAGTAGAAATCATAAATCATAGATGAAACAAAGTTATCCATTGGAGTCCTTAAGCAGGATGACCAGTGATTTTAACCATCTGCAACAGAAAACTATTACATTGTTTCCAGGGGTCCACCTAAATTTTATTTTATTTTTTTCTTTTTAAAGGCACACCTTAACTTACATTAGGAAACTATAACGTACCATGTCTTCTTCAGAAAAGTCTGAAATGAAACAGTCTGTCAAAGGCAGTGGAGTAGGTTAGGGAAGCCTTTGGGTTATTTCTCTAAATCAGTCTTCTTACCTTTGCATTTAGGCAAAATGCTAAACATATGCCAAAGTTTTAAATTAATGTATTATTTCCCCTAAAGACAAACACTTACTGTCATCCAGGAGGGCAATTATTGCAGACAGAAGGCTCCTGTGTTTTCACACAACTGTATCTGATTGACTGCAGCACAGAAGTAAAGCTTTGGAAATGTAGAAGCTATGCTTAGTGTCTTGGAATGAAAAATAGCATCTGTACCTTGAACAGAGGCAGTGATTTTATCACCTGTGCTAATAGAAGTTATAATTTTACTTGTGTTTTCCATTGTATTTCTTTTGATCATGAAAAACTAATGAGGCATTGACGTTCATGAAATTGGATTTATCTGAAACCCTAATCTGAACGATGAACTACATTAAAATACGAGAAATGTTCATACTGCTTTACAGAGACCCACTCAGAGATTCTAACACATGCAGGGGTGTACATTTGCCATGTTTCACTGGCTTCTGCACCCTGTTCTCCTTGTATCTTGTCACTCATGTACACAAGCCAGCCTCTCTCTTTAACAGGCACACAGAGACACATGCACACAGAGGGAGGTTCAGGACCACCTTGTTTTCAAAGAGACACATTAGTGAAGTCATCCTGAGGAACTCCTGGCTTGCAAAAATACTGGATTCCAGACCACAGGCAGTGCAGTTAGTGAAAATGTGGTATGAACTAAAGGCACACGTTCACTAGGAAGGAATCCACAGTGGTGGGCTAGGAAGAAATGAAGAGAGGATTCATTTCTGGCTGTGCATTATTTACAGTGTCCTTTACACAAGTAAAGTTGGGTCACTGCTTAAGCTTTAACGAGCAGCTAAAGGTACATCTGCAAGTCGTCTTTTCTGCTGCCGTTGCAATCCTTGGTGATCACGTAATATTACAGACACGGTGACCAATAAAAATAATACAAAAAAAAAATCTAACTCGCATACCAGGCTTCATTTTCTTCACATGCAGTTTAACATCACATGCTTTTTGTACAGAAAGGCTCACATACGTGAGTTGAGCCCCAGACCTGCCTGCCATCCCCATTAGAAGGCATCTGCAGACCACCCTCACACGCACCGCGGGCACTGTCGGCACAGCCGCACACCACACATTCGCAGCGCGCCGCTGCCTGCCCTGCCTCTGCTCTGCAGCTCCCTCCCGCACTGCTCCCTTCGGGGAGCACCGCGACCCCCGCCACCGCGGGGGCCAGCCTTGCCGAGACCAGAGGGAACTTTCGCACACACAAACGGACCCACTGCCACAGCGCTACCGCACGCAGCACTTAGCACGGCTCCGAAGGCGGCTGTGTTAGCAGCACCGCTGCCCACCAATATCCACGCTGCCACGTTATTTATAAAGTGTCATTTTATTTAAGCCTTACCTTGGCTGACTTGCCCTAACTGGTGACAAGGCACTTTAATTTAGAGGAAGCACTGGGGACTTTCCGCGGTGCTGGCGGCACGGCTGCTCCCCGTCCTTAGAGGCACCGGCCGGCCCCGGCACCGGCCCCGCGGCCCTCCCGGCCCGGCCCCGCCTCGCCCCGCCCCGCCGCTCCTGCAGCGCCGCCGGCCCCCACCATTGGCTGCGCCTCCCCCCCGCCCCGTCCCCCCCCGCCCCGCCGCATCTCCCCTTCCCCGGCACTTCGGGGCTCACCAGCCCCGGCACTCGGGAGAACGCGCTATGCACCCAGTCCCGCACCCAGCCCCGCATCCCTCCGTCAGTACCGATCTCATCGGTGCGTACGGGCACAGGCGCATCTTTGTCCGAAAGCCCTCTTTCCGTGCTAGCGCTGCTGAAGAAGGACGGCTCCAGCTCGGCGACAGCCAGCCCCTCAGTTCGGGGCTGGGAAGCGGGGCCGAGAAGCAGGGCCAGACGCGAGAGGGCTGGGCGGGCTGGGGGAGCGCAGGGAATGGGCACACGGCCGAAAGCGGGCGGCGCGGCACCGGCGTGGCGAGCCGGCGGTAAATTTCCCTCTTTCCGTGCAAAGTCGTAACAGGCTGCTGAGCAGCGAGCTGACGGCTCACTGTACAGCAATCCGCACGATGCAAATCCAACGATGCCTCTCCGCTCCTCCTTCCAGCACAGGAGGTCCCACACTGGCCACCTGCCCCCTGCCACTCTTTGAAAAATTTCCTGCCTTTTGAACAGTAAGTTGGTGGAAAATTTATGCCCTTTCAGGCTAGTGTGGTTCAAGGCAGACTGGCTGATGCAAAAGTAATTCAAAAACCTGGACCTCCTGCAACATCTCTGCTGCAAATACACCTTATTTGGAGTTAAGATTAATGGCATTCTTCTGGTTCAGGGTCTCAGTAATGGAGCAAATGTGACAGATTCTGCTTATCCAGCCTGCTAAGGCAGTGTATTAAAAGGTAATGAACATCCAAGTGAAAGCCCCGGCACATGCCCTGCTGGTGCAAAAGTCCCTTCCTTCTGGCCAGCAGTACAGGTGCTCTGGAATGAGCCCCAAAACCAAAGCGTGCTTGAGCCCCAGAGCCCTGGCAGGATGGAAGAAGAGAAATCTACTGGTTACCAGTACTACGGGTCAGAAGCAGTATCCAAGGTATAAATGATCTAGGTTGGGAAAGGACAGCTGAAAAGAGTGATTCTACAATTTAACATAACCAGAAGGGAAGCTGTTATACCAGATAAGGTGGAAGAACAACACTGCTCACTGAGATCACTTAAATCAAAGTCAGAATAAAATCCAGTGCTCAATTTTGAGAACTTCCCAAACAAAATCACTCTGAGCTGTTCAGCTACACACATTCAAAACGATTTTGCAAGCAGGGGAGGGAACTGAAGGCAAGAAGCAGCTAGCTGTTTGAATTTGGGAGATGTAAGCTCTTGGAGAGAATGAAATAGAAGCTGTTTCAATTTGCTATTTATATGTCCTCTGGCTTACAACTGCAGCACATATGAATCAATGCTTTAATACACAGTCTTCAGAATGTTCTCTCTCATGCAACTTCTGTTAGGTTTTGCATAGCTCCGGATTCAGATCTCATGATCTGGGGGATGGGTTCCTTTTATCCAGATGCTTTCACTATTTTACTGCACTACGGGAGAAGCAAATTTTGAATCTCCTTGTCAAGGAGGTAGTTACATTAGTAACATGGAGGGAAAACAAAAAAACAAAAAAAAAAAGAGGAGGGGAAAAAAGGGATGAACTAGCACCCCTTCCCTTTCATTCTTTGAAGATCCACCCAATTTCACATGAAAAAGAATTCATGCCAAGACACCCTCCAAAGACACCCTCCTCACTGCTGAAAGAGGCAAAATACAGGGTTATCCTTCAGCCTACCAACCACTGGATGAAATGCTGCTTAGGTGTAACAACCCAAGAATACAGCCGAAAACAAAACATTTTATTTTATGTTGGGGGTTTTTTCAGCAATTTTCAGTGAAATTCTGAATATTCACCAGATACTCAAGAGTGTAAGTCATCAACTCATTTGTTTCTGCAATAAGAAGTATGACAAGCAGAGAGAAGTCTTGATGCTCCAGAAAAGCATTTAAAAAGTGAAAATCTATAGAGTTCTTTCTTCTTTTGTATATATATAATAAATACATGCATATACATTAATATCTACATATTTCAGAGACTTCTCTTAGGCAGGAGCAAAGAACATCAGTGTAAAGAGATTATAACCAGTATTGCACGGCTGATTTTGGTACAAAATTAGTCACAGATTTTCTTAATAATTCAAAAATTATGCCAACTTTTCAAGGAAAAAGCTGACAGTTTGAAAAAAAAAATAGCCTCACTGAAACTCTGACATTTCTTCTAAGCCTACATTCTAGGACTAAATACTGAGATTTGCTGTTATTGATGTTAGGTTGATCCTTTCATCAGTTTGAATGTTAAAAAATCTAAAATTTGTCAAGGGAAAAAAAAGCCCTCATGAAAAGAACCCCAAAATGAAATTATTGTCTGGGACTGCAGCAGTATTGCCAGAGGATTCCAGAGAAATTTGGGTATAACCCCGAAGTCATTGTGTGCATAGGGTTTACCCACTGGAGCCCAGCAGAATTCTTAGCAGTGGTATCAAAAACACAGAGCTTTGCCAATTCACATTCAGAAGTTCCCCTAGCCTTGAGTCCTTAGTCGCTATGTTCTTCTTTTGTTTTGTTTATTATTCTTGGTGACTGTAATTACTGCGGGCATAAAAAAAGAAGAGCTTTTTTAGTACTTCCAACTTGGTGGACTTGTTAGTTAGAAAGCAATACTGACGTGGAGGTGGACTATTATGAAGAAAGTATATTTAGCTGTACCAAAAAATAATCAAGTTCTACAGATTGAAAAGAAGAAACAAAAAAACTATTATCTGTTGTTGAAATTCTCTTTGTTAGATAACAGCTCCAGTTTATTGTTTATACGATATTGCCCGCAAAGTCTCTCTTTGTTGGTGCTTAATATGCTAAACGTTGTATTGATCATCTGCAGTAACTGCTAGAGAAGTGATCATTCAGCTAACATTCAACCTGTTATAAAAAGACTAAGTGGATCATTTAATACATAAGGTAATGAAAATCTAGGTCATTTATAGATTACAATTTCCTGTACCTTAAATACATTAGGAATGGCTAAGACCATATTGGGATAAGGATGCTGCCAAGTTCAGTCCAACTCTTCCTTGTTTTTACGCAAGTGCCTCTAAACAGCTGCAGTCGAAGAAAATGAGCACAGTTGCTGCCAAGAACCTCTGCTCACACACTGAGAAGAACTGTACCGGGATTTTTCACGTTCTTGTTCAAAAGCACCAGGGAATATCCCAGTTACCTGCACCCCCAGCAGCAACTTTCCAGTCTTACGAACAAATTATGTACAAACCACTTCCCTTTTCTTAGAGTGGAAGGGTAAAAAACATATTCTACCACTGTGTGCCACCGATTTCACAATGCATGAAAAGGAATAGCACTGCCTCTGAAAACAAGTAGCAGTTAACACTGGCTGCGTAACTGCTTGTGGTTTTTTTTTTTTCTTTTTAACTAGATTAAATAATTATCTTTGTCCTCAGCTGCAGTGCAGAAGAACCGGTCCCAGCAATATGCCTGAGAACAATGACACTCCTCCAATCACTATTTCTCTTCTTATTCATAAACATTTTTTTATTCACACAGTTAATTAATATTCTTACTACTATATGCAAAAATGCATTTTCTTCGATGTTAGTATGTGATCTACTAATGACAGTTCTTTACAAACTCTATAGTCTAAAAAGGTTTTAATAAGTGCAATCAACAGTTTAAAAGTAAAATATGTCAAGTAGGATGTAAAAATAATGTATATCATTTGGTGATGCCTCACAACTGGACATAATTGAATCACCATATCAGTGCTATTTCTATGTAGAAGAGGACCTAAAAGCAATAAAACATAAAAAATGCAAAAGTCATTTTGAAATCAAATGTATTGAGAATATTGTTACTTTCCTATGTTTAGATTTCTAATAGAAAAGCATACCAACATTGATCACAGCAGTCAAAATTTTTGTTTTTAACCAAAAATGGTTAAATGGTGGGACAGAAATTTTTAACTCTGTCTAGTGGAGGAACACATAACTAAGCCATCTTCCTGTTCCTGATGAAGAATGGTGGATTCTCAGATCCTGCTTACTGTAATATTCTTTGTATATTCTTTGGGTTTTTTTTAATTTGGTAATGTAATGTGCACAGATATTCAGAGGGAGTAGGATTAAGCCATGTATTTTCTCTAAAAAATTGAAACTGTCAATTAGAAAAAATAAATTTTTTACACAGGTTAGCAAATTCTACACAATACTGATCACAGAGGGAATGGCAATGCTGCTGATACTGCCTTGGCTCCATCTACACTAAGCATCACTGGAGTATTTTCTAATAAAACAACAACAGCTGTTCCCTAGATTATATGATGCCATAACAGTTGCCAGTCACAGAAAACTTGTGATAATATAGTCACTTGCCTTAGTTATTTGCATGAAATGACAGGTAAGTAAAAACATATGACAGGACTTGGAGAAAACAACATAATACCTGGCATTTTGCTACCTGTTACCATAAAACTCTGAGCTAATCAGTCCCTCTGCAAATGCAGGAAAGCACAGGAATTTCAGAAAGGGAAACAAAAGAATCGCACAGTGTTTCAATCTCTCAGTCTCTGCATCACACCACCAAGGGAAAGACACAGAAGAAGTCTCAGCTAAAGGCACTGCAGTGATTGACTCAAGACATTAGTAGATCTTCCTACCCATCCTGTGTAATTTCTCACTAGCATATATAGTAGAGACCATTCAATCAAGAAACTTGCTTAATTGGGATGTTTCCTAGGAAACCAATGTAACCCTATAACTCTATATAATGCAGTGACCACTATAAAATTGGATGCTTCCTGGTAACTGTGTAAGGTTTACATGCCAATAGGCAACATTTTTCTAAGTTCAACCTGGTAAGGAAAATATCCTGATGTTTTCTGAAACTACTTACAGACAAAAGTAATCTTTTTATTCATTCACAAGCTGATATTAAATTCCTGACAGGTCAAGGTTCTCTCTGGATTGGTTGCAAATGGTTATTTAGATACTCTATATTCATATCAGCTGTTTACGAAGATGTCTGATTTCAAATGAACAAACCTTATATTTGGTGGAATTTTATGGCTCTTAGAGCTGATAATGAGATACTGTCTTCTTCACCACTGTAACAGGAGCTTTAATAAATTTTTTCTTAGAGGTTAGTAATACCAAACAGGCAAAGCTCCCGGGACATTCTAAAGACAGATTTTTGTAATATCATCATAAGAACATCATTTCTGGGGCATCTTATGTACTTCTTATCTTTATTAAGATAAAGAAATTGCTTCTTTTAGACTCAGCATTCAGTAGGCTAACAGCAGATCAAGAAAGAGAACCCTAAAATGTTACAAGATGATGATATTTCTATTGAAGTGAGAATATCCTCTCCATTGAACCATAATGCTGAATCTGCTGAAGCTATGTTAAGGAAAATTGGGTAATTTTTTATAGAAGAATCTTCACTGGAATTCAGGCATCCCTCCCGTGCCTCCCCTGTATTGTATCTATATGTCAATCAGTTATTCTTTTTACCACTTCTTGCCAATATGAAGATGCATCCGGATATTGTTTTGCTCCTTGAAAAATGTACAGGATCAATATATTTAAATATAGCAGTATGTGCTCACTGCTTCATGCCCCGTCAGTGGGCACCACTGGCTTCCTCTTCTTGATCCTCACCCCTTCATTGAGTGTTTATACATACTGCTTAGATCTACCTAGCCCCTTCTCTTCTCCAGGCCAAACAGTGCCAGCTCTCTGCTTCACCTGACATGATGGATGTTCCGATCCATTAATCATCTATATGACCCTTTGCTCGACTTGATCCAGTACATGAATATGTGTCTTGTACTGGGGAGCCAAGAACTGGACTTGGCACTCCAGATGAGTCTCACCAGGGCTGAGGCAATGGATAACCTCTCTTAACCTGCTAGTGATGCTCTTCCTAATGCAGCCCAGGATGCTCTTGGCCGCCTTTGCCACAGGGGAAAAATCTGCAATGTATTTGTAGTAGTTATATTTTATAGTTATATTCATATATATATACACATATATATATTTTGTAATTATATTAAGCAGTAACATAGGATGAAAGTTGAATTTTGAAAATTACTGAACTATTCAGCAGAGCTAAATCAGCTACAGCTTGTGGGACAACTGTATTTAGTACAGGGTTGTAGAGTCAATTGGTATCTAATCCCGATGCTTCTATTAACTGGATTAACCTAGTTTCTGATGAGATCAGGAAAAAGGATAAATCTGGGTAGGTTTCTGAAAGAGGAAGAAGCTGAAGATAAACTCAGTCATTTCCAAATTCTTAGATTGTCAGTATTTTCATTTATAAATGTCAAATGAGAAAACAAGGTTAAAGAACATACAGCATAGTCACCAAAGGCAGCCTTCATGCACTGTAGCCAACAGGGATTCTCCCCCACTAAGGGTTACTGTAGAGGCACAGTGTCCTTCCTATTCTGCAATGCCAGCCTTGGTTCTCGTATGACCTCCTCTGGTGTGATTAGTGCAAGTGGGAAATCGTAAGATTTTAAGGAAGTTTTTAAAATCCCAATGGAGATAAATCTCTGATACCAACAAGGTAAAAGTCCGCCCTTCATCCCCGTTGTACTCCTCTAGCCATGCAATGAGACAACTGAAGAAATTGAAACAACAGTTAAGAAACAAATTGATCCTTATTCTCTGTGGTTTTATTTGAAGAAACACTCCAGTTCCACCAGCCAACTACATTCCAATTTGGGAAATGCCGTGACTGCCGTTTATTTAGATTTTTTTTAAAACAACACCTACTGGAATGCTACTCAAGATGTGCTTTTCTTCTGCCATTTACTTATTACTGCTCATTAGAATTCTTTAGAATTAATAAGAATGAAGGATATCACTAGGATGATCTGTTCCATAGACTAAATAAGCAACAAGAAATAACCTTATCCTAGATGGTGACAAACAGTGAAGCAGAGACATATGTTTGTTCTGTTCCCCAAGCACAAACAGAACACAGAGTTTCCCTGACTAATAAATTTACTTTCATTTTAATTAAAACAGAACATTTAGGTACATTTCCTCTGTTCTGTCAAAGAATTAAACAGATAAATGGCTAGCAGGGGAAAAAATGACAACGTTTTCTTTAGTGCCCCAATTGTATGCATAATCGATTACTACCCATCTGTTCACTAGAAGGTGTAGGAAAGACACATCATATAAAGCTTTATTCCCATAAAAAGCCTTGCTAAAGTACTTTGCTTTTGATTCCATATCTTCAAAAATGAAAGAAATTTTTCACAAACTAGAATCTGTCAGTTCTCTTCTGGTACAACATTAGATAAACTATTATTGTTTTACTCTTCCGATTCTTTCCACCATTAAATCAAAACTATTGAAGAGCAGATTCCTCTGAGGAAACAATCACAACAGTAACTCCATAGATTCTAACCAAGAAGGAACAATTAAGTAACAGAGCCATGTGCAAGACTAAAGACTCCATTCACTTTCTCTGGTAGTAAGCCTAATGACTGAGGTTTGATTAATGTGTATGGTCCAAGAAGGGACTAGCTTTGCTTTAAGAAATTAAAGAAATGGATTATCAGCCACTTCCCTTGCTAGTTTATTCAAATGGTTAATGGCTTCTGTATTTGGTAATCTTCATTTACTGGCTTTCAGTAGTTTTTAAGAACATCTGTTCAACCTACTGGTAAAATAAATATTCTACCCTCTCTTTCTTTCAGACTTGTTAGAAATACGTAGGTAAACAAATACAAAATGGGACAGGACGCATTCAGCAGTGTTGAATGGAGTGACTGCCATCACCAGGGAAATACTCCCTGCTACGGAATCATAGAATAGTTTGGGTTGGAAGGGACCTTAAAGCTCATCCAGTTTCAACCCCCCTGCCATGAGCAGGGACACCTCCACTAGACCAGGTTGCTCAAAGCCCCATCCAACCTGGCCTTTAAGACTTCCAGGGATGGGGCAGCCACAACTTCTCTGTGCAACTTGTTCCAGTGCATCACAACCCTCAAAGTGAAGAATTTCTTCCTAATATCTAATCTAAATCTACCCTCTTTCAGTTTAAAGCCATTCCCCGCCTTGTCCTGTCACTATATATGCCCTTGTAAAAAGTCCCTCTCCAGATTTCCTGTAGGCCCCTTTAAGGTATTTAAGGTTCAGCCTTCTCTTCTTCAGGCTGAACAAGCCCAGCTCTCTCAGCCTGTTTTCACAGGAGAGATGCTCCAGCTCTCTGATCATCTTCTGGACTTGCTCCAATAGGTCCACGTCCTGTTGGAGCCCTAGAGCTGGACGCAGTACTGCAGGTGGGGTCTTAGAAAAGTGGAGTAGAGGAGCAGAATCACCCCCCTCAAGATGCTGGTCATGCTTCTTTTGATGCAGCCCAGCATACAGATGGCTTTCTGGGCTGCAAGCACAGACTGCCATCTATTAAAGAAGCAGAGGAATTCCCCAGCAACTGAAAAATGGCAAACCATGTACATCTTCCAAAAACAGAATAAAGCAAGATCCACAGAGATACAAGGCTGGTCAGCCCCACTTTAATCCCTACCAGATTTATAGTGCAAATCCTAGAAAAGATTTCCAGGCTCATGAACAGCAACAGCCTCACCTGAAATAGCAAGTATGGATTTACCAAGAGCAAATCCTTCCTGACCAATTGGTCTTCTATGATGAAACGATCAGATGTAGACCAACAGAGCAGTGCAGATATCTTTCCTTGACTTCAGCAAGGCTTTAAACATGGTCTCCAGCAGCATCCTTATAGCCAAACTAAGGACTTATGAGTTGGATGGACCACAAGGTAGTGAAAGTCTGATTGGACTGTAAGACTCTGGGAACCACACTTCTCAAGAGTTGATACTGGTACAGATACTGTTTAGCATCTTTGTCATCAACGCAAACAGTAGGACAGTATGCAAGTTGATAGATGATACCATACTGGAGAGAGTGGTTAACGCACTGTAGGGATGGGATCACGTTCAGCGATATTCCAATAAGCTGGGGCATGGCCAGTGAGGTGGCCATGTATGCTGGAAGATCTGATATACACAGAAAGGCTGCAGAGGCTGAGTCTTTTGCCTGTAGAAGAGAGAGAAGACACAGTAGGGGTCTAATCACAGTCTGCTGGTACCAGAAAGGGAACAGCAGAAGAGACAGAGCCAGGCTCTCCTGTGAGGTACAGAGCAGCAGGATGAAACAGCAGTCACGAATGGCAATAAAGGAAACTCCAATTGGACATAAGGAGGCAGCTTTTTACAGGGAGCAAGGTTAAGCGCTGGGAGAGGTTACGCAGAGACATACTATAGCATGATTTTCAAAAGACTTTAAGATCTTCAGAACTCAACTGGCCAAAGTCCTAAGCAATCCAATTTAATTTTGAAGTAAGACATGCCTTGAGGAGGGCTTTCAATCTGAATGCTTCTTTGAAACTGCAAAACTAAACTAGATGTCTTAAAATCAGACCAGTCCTTTCATTTTCCTTTCCTACACTGACAATAATACAAATACTCTCCACGTTAGGCACCTGCAATAACTCTGCATTCAAGAGAGTCACACGATCAGCCAGTCTCTTATTTCTCATATGGTAAGAAATTCTATTCTCTCTTGGCTGTGTTGAAGACCACCAAGTCAAATTCTTGGCTGTATATGATCACCAATGAGAAAAGGAAAACAAATAGCAGAAACTTGCATTTATTACTAAAGGGGCCAGATATAGCTATACGCATGTGATGAGAGGTACTGGGTTTACAATATTCATTTTTGGTGTAGCAGAAAAACATGATCTAAACCCATGACAATATTTAAAATTGTGTTTGAAAAGGAAGTATTATAACTGATAAGGAAGAATTAACCAGATGATTTTTGAAGAATTTTTAAACCAGAAATATTTAACAGCAAGTTTTTCAAAGCCAGAAGATTTTGACTATTTCCTTCCAGTCTTTTGTAACATAGGGCTATAGATTACTAATCCTTTCTCAGTCCTCTGAATGCTTCAATAAAAGTGGAAGTTCATTGCTGTAAGTGAAAACTCGGTATATAACATGCATTTATGCATCTAAGATTTCACTGCTTGTATTTTAACACTTGCAATATGTGGACTGGTTTATGTTCAGATGACTCAAGTTATTACTAGTTAATATTAATTTAATTTAATATTAATTTGGTTTTGACCTTACTTGCATACTACATTGTACCACATCTAAAAATATTTTTATCAGTGGCATTTAATGGAATCAGTACATCACCATAATCTAAATGAATAGACCAAAATTGATCTCTGCCACTGTCCTGTTCTGTCCCAATGCACTATCAGTATTAATAAACAGACATTATTAAATTCCAACACAGACATTATTAAATTTAAGGTTTTATTTCCATGGTCAAGACCTAAGTCCTTTAATATGCCTTTTAATTAATAATGCATTTTCTAATTTCATTGCTTCTACTGCAGGGCATGTTTTTAAGCCTATCCATTGTAAAAGGTTCGTAAGTATCACTGCAGTTCGAAGATGAACCACTCTTTAGCTAATATTACACTTATTAACATACTTCTATTGCTTTTATGAAAATCTAAGTCCAAAAAGCCTGTTATAGAATACACATTTTCTAAATTAGTTAAGGGCAACTCATACTCTTCTGTCTGGAAACAGTAGAAAGATTTCTCTAAAATCCTCTTACTCCTGAAGAGAAGGAAGAAAGATCCAGAAGCAGAAACACTGCGTGAGAGCAGCTGCCTTCCACAGCAGAGGGGTCAGCTGGAGGATGTGCTAGGTGCAGCACCCAGCTGCACTGGGGTGATCCTGAGGGGCACTGCACGCCTCGAGGACAGCAGGCTACCCACGTATCACACAAACTGCTAGCACTGCATGCGTTAACCACCTACCGCAATCTAACCCAGGAGCAAGACACACACAAGCAAGAGCAGTTTGAATACCTATAACCCATTTCAGTGGCTTGTATGTGCAAGAGAGTCATCTGATACACAGAACTTTTCTTCTTCTTTTCTTATTTGCTTTTTTTCTTTGTAACCTGGTCACACCTCTACCTCCCAGTAGCACAAAAGGACAGGGAAACAGGAGCCTTTCGCATCTTTGATGGGTGAGCAAGTGCTGGGGACTTGCTCTGGGGGGAGCCTAACAGAAGGCAAAGCTTTCAGACCAGCAAAGGCCAGCTTCAGAACAGATACCTTGGCTTTAACCTGCTAATAGTACTGATAAACATTTATATAAATGGATGAATTTCAAAGTACTGCAGAAGTCCAAAAGCCTTGGCAGAACTTCAACAAGAATTAGGAGAGGGAATTTGAACTTTTTTTTTCTCCAAAAAAAGTCTAATTTCTTTCACTAAACTCTTCCCTCAAACAAAACCAGTGATGTATAATGCAATGAATTTGTAGATAAAACCAAACACTAGTGCCTGATACAGATAATAGAACTATTCTATTATTAAAGTTACATTCATTTAAGCATTGAGAAAATCTTAAATGCAACTAAAGCACAGTAGTAACTGCATAAATCACACCTAGACAGCAAAATCTGCAAATGGAAAAAAAACATTGAACAGTTTTAATAAATGTATTTGTTTTTTAAAAAAATGTATCACAGTAACACCTGAGAAACAGGTTTCCTTAGTTGTACTCAAGACAAATGTTAGTTTTATTCTGTAACGGAAAGAAAGCCAATCATCTGTATGCTGCAATCGGTTCTGGTTTTGAATCTGCAATCTCTTTACCTGTCTTCTCTCTTCAGTGTTGTACTGTTATAATGTCTTGTATGTTACGTAGCTTATGAAAACAGTATCCCATTGTTGATACTATCTTGTAAGTTATCTAAAACTTTCTAGAATAGACCGAACTATGAAAAAAAGGGTGACAAATGTTTATTGATGCACAATATGCCAAAAATTAGGACTATTCAATTGATGACCCATGTCAGTCTACTGTGATTAAAAATTGTTGATTGACTTGTAAAATGGGCCGTATTTCATAATGTCAGAGAAATATCAACAAATAAGAAGCAGTCATGACTGATTATTTTTGGAGATTGAAATCTCATTAATGTCCCAGAGATACCGCCATTCTTTGTGCACATTGAAGTGACATCCCATGTGGCTCATATCTCTTGAAAGAAATTTCTGGCTTACCTTATAATAGAGAAAATGTCTTTATAACATGTTGCAGGTTTCAATACATTTTAAGCACCTGTCTTTTCAGCTAGTACATTTTCTGCGAAGAGTAACGTGGAACTAATGTTTTGAGTGAGAGGTTATAGAGACAGAATGATCAAAATGCTATTAATTGACAATGTTTAAAGGAACAAAACCATACTGGAATGATTACAGACATTACACTCCTGGCTTGCCAAGTAAGCTGGATATAACTGCCAAAGTTGAAAGATAAAAAAGTTTAGTCAGCGTCAGAGACTTCAAAATTTAAGACATTCTCCCCTATGTTTCATAGCTGACAGCTGAAAGATGCATGAACATCAACATTTTCCTCCTTCTTCTAGAGGCAGTCTGCAGATAAACTCTCTGAAATCAGTTTCTTTCCTCTGATTAAGGAAGGTGGCAAAACACACCGTAAAAACTCCAATTATGGAATTCTTATTTCTATAGTACCTGTAGCTCCATTATCACCCTTTGCTTCCTTCCCTCTCCACCCTTCGTGGTATTGCTTGGTTTATCGGAGTATCTTTGGTATCTCCTGTACTCCATTGCTTAATAGTAAATGTGAGCTTCAATATCAAACTGTTTAATGGAGCACAAGGTCATGATTTTTACCACGTTAGGGTTTTTTTATTTTGTTTTGGCAATAAAAGAAATTTCTTCACATTCCATTGATTTCAAAAGCCATCATGCACAAGGGAAGAGGCATGTACATTTGAAGACTGATGCTTTATGAAGTTTTAGGTTTGTGAACATAAAACTTAGCTTAGCCCCCAGATTCTGCAAAGATTTGTATGTACAGACTAATCACTCTACAGTGAGCAGGTTCCATGATTACAGTGGGAAAAATGTGGTCTCCATGTGCTTTCAGGATCTTTACAACATTAGTGCTGATCTGCTTGAAATGATGCACTTTTAGGACATTTATATAGGTTAGATTTTAGAAATGTCATCACATACTTCAACTTTCAAAAACCCACCATTATTTCTTACTAATTACAATACCGTTTTCCTATTTAGTAGAAATTAATTGTGATAAAACTAGAAGTTTTTGTTGGAATATGTGTATTTCCTACAATGCTAAGAGAATAATTAATACACTCTTCAGCAGCAATCTGGAGATTATTTAGCAGTCTACACTAAAGATATACTAAAATAATTTACGTTAAATGTTTTACAAACTCAAGATCAAGTCCTGTAAGGTATTATTACACTGAGGAGCCCCATAGCACATTCAATTCTCCATTAATTTCACTGAAGCTACAGTAAGCAAGAGTTCATGAATTCTTTACTTCACAACCAAGATTTAAGTCATCTGCTTTGAACTGTGTCAACATGATTAATTACATAAAGAGCTCATTAGTGGGACCTTTTAAAAATACAAAGATAAATGGACTGAGAATTGGGAATTAAATCCTGCTACTGTTAACAACTTTCACTACTGTTTCCAAACACTACAAATTTACATTACAGTTGATGGCCATCTAGCAGTTGGATCACTACAGAAAGATGGCTATTTCCTAGCAGATGAAAGATAGATGAAACACCACTTACGTCTTCAGCATACCATTTGGACGTATGTGGCGATTTGTTTTGTGTGTGTGAAAATATTACAATGTTCTGCATGTTCTAGGAGTAAACAACCATCAGTCAAGGTAGCTCTGCAAGGGTATATATGTATCTATCTGACTGCTGAATCAAGAGAAAGATGCCTGGTCGCCACAACTCACTAAGAAAAACATTTTTTAGATACACTCATACAAGTGATTCACTGAAAGATTCAAGTTCACTTCTCTCCATCTCTGTCAAAGGATCTTACGCAAAACAAAATATTTAGGTTTTTTCCATCCATCCTAAAGTTTAAGCTCCAACTGATGGTTTGAACTACGTACTACCTTCTCTGGTCTTCTTTCGTATAACCAGGGAAAATATTTTTAGAATTCTCCCTCTGCAATTTCTCTGTCTTTCAAGTCCCTCATATTGTGAGATTGTCCATAAGATAGATATATATAAAATATATGGAAATATATACATATATATGCCTGTTTGGGAAACCACAGAATTAGACATCTTCATACCCCAGGATATTTTTCTTTTTTTTTTTTTTAATTCCTGTCTCATTTCTAGGGTTGAAACACAGATCCTGTGACATATTTGTATTTTATTCCCTTGAAAAATTATCCCATTCAATTCCCTAGCCTTTCTCGTAATGGCTTCTTTCTGACAGAAATAGTAAGACCTTATTTCTAAACCTTTCTGTCTGACACTAGCACTAGCATACTATTCTTGCAGAATAGTAGTGTACTCCATATGCCCTTACCATTAGAATTTTATCTGTATCTTTCAGTTTTGATGCATTTAGTAGGTATTAGATAAAGTTAGTTTCAGAGTTTTCAGGTATTATTTTTATTCACACTATACCCTTTTTGTTTCTTTTCAGTGTCACTTTAAAATTATTTGGTTTTTTCCCTATATTTTTATTTTTCATTCTTTCCTATTTGCATTTTTTCCCTTTGTTCTCAGTATGGAAAATGAAAATTTCAAAATATTTACTGGTTTTGGCCATTTCTTTCATCTGCTCTCACATTTCTATATTCGTACCATTTCTTACAATGCATTTGCATTGCTGGTGCAGTTTTTACCTATTTTTTTCCTGCCCACGTAAGATTGATACAACACTATCTTATTCCTTGAAGATCAAGAAAATACTTATTTTTGCTATAAGGGCTGTCTTGGAATAAAATTCATATTTTTAGCTTCTTACATATGCTCTTCATTTTCAAAGGAATGGGTAGATTAAGAAGTTAAAAGAAAAAGGTTCAGTCCCTTTTCCCTCTTTGTAATTTTTGCTTCAAACAATTACTGCTGAATACCAAGATTCTTTAAAGTTGCCTATACTGAAGAGGGGAAGAATGTGATTGACAATGTCACTTTCTACTGCCACAGTAGAGCAGATTTTCTGTGGTCTGTGCAGAGCTTTCTTGAGTATTGATGGGGACCATAAAGTGAACTACTACTTTCATTACATTGCACTTCAAATACAAGATGTATTTTTTCAGCTGCATCTTCTCTAATATAAACATAAACCTAAATTTACTTGTGCATTTCTACACAAAGCAGTACATCACACACATGCTTGCAAGATAATGAGTGACAAAACAGCAAGAAAGACTGCTCCTTCTGGCATAAGTGTAGGCTAATACAAACATAAACACTTGTGAAATTAGTTTAGGGCTACTGCTCTTTGGAAAATGTTCTGTTTCCCTATCAGAAAAGCACATAAAAATTTCCATGAATTCAGAAAACACTGAATAAATTTTTCAAGGGAAATAACTGACTGATGAGACAGGAATGATACATACTAGTTTTACAGGAAGGGAAGAAAATTTGTTTAGGATGATCTAAGGAGATAGATAGAAACAGATTAAGTCATCCCATATGAAACATTCTCTAAAACAAACAGAAAAACAAAGATTCCAGCCTCCTCATCGTATTATTGTTTCCATTGCAACTGAGCCTGACTGACCACTCATGCCTGAGTATCTGTTGCCCGCTTTACACAGATAAAACAAAAAGGATAAAAAATTTAAAATATAACAAACCATTCAAATTTAAATGGAATAAATGAGGAGTGTGCCCTTTGATACTGTGGCTTATCCTGTTCTTCACATGAAGGCATGCAAATCAGATGGTTTGGGGTACTTAGTACCTCTTAACTCCGAGTATAATACTGAAGCTCAACACTTGAAATAAATGGGATTTAAGTATTTCTTTAAATTCTTTGTTGAACATGCAATTATGTAATTTTTTTAAACATACTAGGGAAAAAATCAGGAAAGGAAAAGGCATCTTCAAGAAGGTTCTTTATCAAAATGAGTGTTAATTCACAACTACTTATACATAACGGGAGCTAGATGAAACAGCTAAATGATTCAGTGATCAGTAAGATGATACAGTTGTATTTTAGTAATTTAGTAGTTTTTGGAAGATTTCATGCTTTCAAAGCCCAAGGTTATCTTATCAATGTATATCCATACCTGGATGGAAGGTGCAAAGAGGACACAGCCAGGCTCTTTTCAGTGCTGCCCAGTGTTGGGACCAGTGGCAATCGGCACAAACTGAAACACAGGAGGTTCCCTTAACATCAGGAAACACTTTCTTCACTGTGAGGGTGACTGAGCACAGGCACATGTTGATCAGAGAGGTTGCGGAGTCTCCATCCTTGCAGACACTCAAAAGCTGTCTGGACATGGTCACAGGGAACCGGCTCTAGGTGGCCCTGCTTGAGCAGGGGGGTTGGACCGGATGACCTCCAGAGACCCTTCCAGCCTCAACCCTTCTGTGATTCTGAGATTCTGTTCCTTTGATCTACAACACATTATTTCTGTTTGTCACAAATATGATCCATTGTAATTAGTCTTAATGTTCTATTTATTTAATGAACTTCAGTCATCATATTAGAGACGATCCTCTTCTGGGACAGTCCCAGGACCTGTGGTGTGGCCTGTGTCTGTTTCACATCCTTTTTCTGATATTATCTTCCCTCTTTCCCAAATATGTAAGGCAAGAACTTCAGCAAGTATTCCACTGGTTACTGGTAACCACTACCACTTCCTGACACTCCTCAGCTCTCGTGTTTTTCACTGCATTCACACATCACTGATCCTAGCCAGTCTTTATTCTTTTTTTCTTCCTCCTTTTCCAGCAGTGCTTACCCACCAGTTTCTCCGTAAAATGCCACTCTCTTCTCTCTTTCTTCTCAGGTCACTTGTACATAATAGAAACACCAGAAATTTAATCAAATTAGTGTACCAGTCCCCATACTGTAGGTGAAATGCCAGTATAGGAGGTATTTTACAGTGGGTATCTAACAACGTTTCTTCCATGCACTATTAAGTAGTGCGCTACTGACTGCACTGGGGGCAAGGAGGGCACAGACAAACAAGGCACTCCCTTAAAGCCTGGGTAAGTGAAGCATAAGCTTGAACCTGAATGTTAGACGTGAAACACTAATTTTGAGCTTATTCTCCATATTTTTCCCTCTGCTCTACTGACATGGTATTAGGAAGCTCCAGCAAAAGGTTCTGAGAAAGAGATATGCCCTCAAAGTTTCAGTTTTACTTTAAGGAGCAGGTATTTCCCAGTCTCTCTTCTCAGGACTGCTACCAACTCCCTTGACCAAACTGCCAGTGAAATTGTCCATTACCTTTCAGTCTTTAATCCACAATCTTTTTCATATGTTCTGTGTCAAATTTTATTAATTTAAAATATTTTATATATAGTTCTATGGCTACTGCACTGGGACAGAACAAGGACAGTTTACAAACAATAAACAAGACATAGGATGGAAGGTTAAAAGGCGATTGCTTATTCACAAAATCTCCAGCTGCAAACATTCCCTCTCATCCAGCTCTTGAAAAATTCACAGGGTGTGAATTTCACACAATCTGAAAGGAAACTTGGAAATACAGCACTGGTTCTTTAGGAAAGCCACCCTGTCTTCTAACAGATGGTTAGAATACTTTAACAAGCAAAAAGCCCTTGCAGTGGAGAAAGTGAAGAAAAGCAAAAAGAACACAGAGATTTGGGGCACTAGAGAAGTCAGCCATATTCTGTATTTCAGTGATGCTGCTGTAGTGACAATAGGTTGAAAAGCTGAAATCTGCAGGCTCAAGGTAGTCATCAAAAGCATAATAGGAAAAATAAACAAATTAGAACTAGTGCAAACAGGCAATGAAATACACACTAAATTGCACACTCTGAGCACGCTATGGCTGCTTTGTAGACCTGCACTGTCACAGACCAATAGGAACCATTAGATTTCATAATCTGACCTGCTGTAAACTGCAGACCAGTGAGCGTAGGATGAAGCACAGGAGTCTGCACTCCTGTAAAACAGAGCAAAAAGGGGACAGCTCTGGGATCCACTAAGAGCTTGAGAAGCTCATGGCAGAGGCAGAGGCAATTGATCAGATATGCTTGGGTGACCCATGAGGGCAACCCATATCCTGGGCTAAAGAACACAACTATTTATTACTCCCTCAAGGCTCCTTATACAAGATGAGATGAAATAAAATTATCTATCTTCACTTTCTAGCTGTAAATCTGGTTGTTAGCATTATCCTGGCTATATAAGAAGGATACATAAATGGAGGATTTTCCATGCCACTTCAGATTATGGGACCAACCTATTCCATGTATATTCAGTACAAGAAAACCACAGAAAGTCTTGGGAAAAACATGCATCCATGCTCAGAAAAAATGTCTTTCATTGGTTGTGCTTTGGAAACCAATCCTTCTTGAATACAGCAAGTAACTGGCTAAAGCCCTGAAGCCTAGACATGTGATTACAGTGTTCTTACCTAATGAGAGTTGGAAGTGTTTTGATGAGCATGAAGAGGCAGAGTGGAGTGACCCTCTTTTTGTCTGGGCTTTTGAAGAATGATTAGAGTAACTCAGATACGGAGAAGTTCTAAGGCTAGAATGATAAACAGCATTATCCAACCCGACCATCTGCACCATTCAACCCAACAAGCCTTTTCAGAAAAGGAAAAACATGTAAGAAAAAAAAGAAGAAAAAAACCCCAGTGTGTGTGTGTCCCCCTGCCAACCAACAAAACAGAGACACAAAAAATAGATTAAAACTTCTGTTTTTTGAAACACACTTCATCTTTATGGCAGCAATATGCTTTGTATTTTTCGTACCTTTATTAACTGAGTTTCATTAATTATCCTGAGAGCTAGAATGCATATGTTAGTAATACGGTAAATTTTTACAACCTTCAATCAAGCGTAGTTACACTTTTGTCACCAAGGCTGAAAAAAACTTTAATTTTCAGCTATCTTGTCTATTGATATTGTACCTATATCGAAAATCATGTTGGAATAAATTGAACTCTTCAACTCTCATTTCAGACACCTTACTTTCCTCATCTCAGATAATTCTTTTGCCTTCTTTTCAGAAGTATTGTGTAGCTCTCTTCACATCTTTTTGACAATAAAACCATCTGAGCTACACATAGTATTTTAACAGCAGTCATTCTATGCATACACAGACATAAGGTCACTTTCTCTTTTCTTTGGTCCCATTCCTACACATTCACGGGACAATTCAGTCTTTTTTGCCATAGTAGGGTACTGAAAATTCTTTTTGAGGCAATTTTCTGCAATGATTCATTAGCAGTTTACTGAGAGGGCATTTTCAGAAAAAGGGCTGCCATCATAAGGGAAAACTGGATCATAAAAGAACTTAATTTCGCAGTATTAAATTTCTTTCTGTTGAATTGCTTCATTTGCATTAGAAGACAGATTAGAGCATCACACTATAAGCTGTGTCTTGCCTCCCTCATAATTTATTATATAACCAATATATATTTCATCTGCATACTGTCCCAATATTTATTTGACCTGCAAACTACCACTACAAGATTATGGACAAACTGTAATTATTTAGACTTCTACTAGAAGTTATAAAGTTGCCTGGGCTCTTAGGTAGATGATTTTTTTTTCCCCCTGTTTTTTCAGGACTCACATAGTCCTGAAGTCATCCCTTTAATGAAAAGCTTTTATTATTTCATTTCTGAATCTGAGAACCTGATATGAGACAATAACTCTATGTAGAACAAGGCTGCTCGAACCACAATACTGCTGGTAAAGCAAGTAATTCAGAGAATTTGAGTATGCTGTATATACTCACACATATGTATTAATCAGATGTTTGAAACAGATAGCAGAAAGCCTTGTTTATGAAGACTTAATTTTACACAGCTATGCCGGATTCGTACCAATGACACACAGCATTTTCTAAACTGTAGTATGACCCACAAATGATTTCCTGGGATTTGCATCAGACTAACTAGTCTATACAGATCCTAAAGCTTTATCCCTTTCTACACTCTCCCATCTTTTAAGTATTAAGCTTTGCTCAAAAAATACTAGCAGTTTAACAACATTCAAAACACTCTTGAAAGACATGTCATCTCAAGTTTCTCATGGACTCTTATTCTGAATAGCTTTAATTTTAGTTGGTGTTACCTCATGTCCTCTTTTATTACAGATGAACCTTTTCAGTCATCCGAGAAAGAGAAGGCCCGTGCTTCTGTTCACATATGTTTCTGCCTAAAAGAATGAGCAAGGGGAATAGGCTACATCTGACTACTCAGTCTACATAACAATTATGGAATCAGAGCAGACTCTGGGTTTCCCTTGGTTTGTCCAGCATCAGTGTAGTAAAGCAAAATTTGATCTTGGCCTTAAGGCACGGAACAAGACCAGCTGTCAGTACAGAGATGAAATAAGGATTTCTAAGTGGGAGTCAATTCCTCTTCTGTTTGAAGAAGACTGCTGTAAAAATATCCTAGTCCAATATACTTCTGTTCCAAAAATACATGGCATAATTTTTAAAAAGAGCCATCATATGAAGTTGAGAACACAGTTCTATGCAAATTTAAGTAGGCAAGCAAACAATGCAATTGGCATTTACAGTTAGGATAAATGTTATGAATGGCACATCTGTTTTCAAAATGTGTTGACACTTTGAATATAGAAATTACAAAACTGAAATCTCCATACGTATAAATGCTATATTTAGGTGAAACATATTTCAACCCAGACTTCACTTCATAGTCTTTCTTCCATAGGCTCTTGAAGTTAATGCAAAAGGTGTAAGAAGAGCTGTAAAGAGCTGAAATTAGATTTACTTAAGTCAAGAGATTGTTCCCTGTGCTAATAACAGAAAGCAAAATATTCTTAATATGAAGAGTTCTGTCATTTTTTGTAGTAGTATCCAATTCAGTCTTCAGTCAGCTAAATGTTATTTAGAAGTAGGATATGCAGGCTACAATCTTAAAATTATAATGAAGTTCCACATAATAAAGGTTGTTTGTACCAAGTTTGAAAGAAATGAAGTATGAAAATATGTACTATAGCTGAAAAAAAACCACTGCAAAAAGTGGATGTATCTGACTGAACTATCAGGGTTTCTCTTCTCTCTGTTCAATTTCTACAGGCCAATTTCTGCCTGCAAAATACAAAGCACTGAAATCCAAATGGACATCTCAAGAAGAGTGCTGGCTTACATATTCCTAAGTACAGACCCAGAGAAACTCAAACTTAAAAAAAAGTATTCATGTACTTGGATTTTAGCCACAGTTCTATTTTATTCCAGCACTTCTTAAGACACATTAGTCCCTTCCTGTAATTTATTTTCTTGATAATCTCTCACATTTAGCTTCAGATTTCTTAACTTCTTGATTTTCGGTGTCTTGCAGGAATAAATACTTTCAGGCCCATTTGGTTGTATTTGGTTTATTCCACATGGTGAGATTCACACCATCAGTTGAGAGAATGGTGTGGGTTTCTAATATTAACTGTCCAGTGGCTTGTGAGATTTCTTTTGGTAGATTCAACTTTCATTTTTACGATCTGAAATGTCTTCACCTTTTGTAACTTTTCTGTGCTAGTTTTTTTTTTTTTAGAACAGAAAACACAGCTATATTAGATGATTTTTTATGGCTATTTAAACACTGCAGTTTTTCACTGTACTAATCTAGTGGCTGAAGGTTGGTTTTGCTAATTATTATTATTAATTACAATTATTGTAATTATTATTACTAATATTAATCATTTAATTATAATAATAATACTGCAAAAGCAGTAGAGGGCAGGTTAATTACCTCTGAGCGCAAGTAAGGGTGGTTGTTATATATTGCTAAGCACCAGATGGTAGCTGGCTTTTACATTTGTAGACAAGTGAGAAGTTATTAGGAGCCCTGGTTCTCTAGACAGCACAAGGACTGTCTATCACTGCAGTGTCTAGCTTCATACAAGGAATGACATGAGGATTCAAACTTTCCCATTTAGGTGGAAAATAGAAAAGATATGATGAAATCTCCACTGCAGAGTGGTTTGACTAAAGTGTTCTGACCCAAGCAGAAACGGACATCTTGCTGGACACTGACTTCAGGATTAAGAAAAAAAGACAGAAAAAGACAAAGACTATGTTCTTACAAAAGTAAACCAGTCTTTCCAATGCTGCACTTCCCCGTTTCAAAAAGTATGTCAATATAGCATACAAAGCAGAAGTGTTCTAAAGCCAATGGACCTTCACTGCATCTCAGATGTGAATCTGTACCGTACAAGCCCAGTTGGCTTCCTAACATTAAGTTTATTCCTTCTCTTTCTCTCCCTTCTGCTATCCTGTAAATGTAGAAAGCGGTGAGGAAAAATTTTAACACGTCATCTCAAAGCAAAAACTGCTGCTAATTTAGTTTGGAAAAAGACTTGAGTGTGCTGTTTTAAAAGGTATTACTCTGAGTTGCTTCAGATTATGTTCTATGTCAAAAAAACTGCTAAACAACAGAGCACAGGACCTTCAGTTTTCATCAGGTAGTTACTAGCATGACAAAGGAAGGGCTTTATTTGTGAAGGATTCTGATAGCACATTACAATTGCTATTCCCACTTTCCTCTTATGAAGCAAGCTTCTTCTAATTTCTAGCAGCTCAGCAGATACTCCCTTGGAAACAATCAAAAGCAAAGCACACCAAAGTAAAAATGGTTACAGAAATAAATACAAACAGAATAATGGCCATCTTTTAGGCATTCATTTCATCAAAAACCAACATGTTATCTAATGTTCATACTACTTATAGGCACAGGAACTGTAAAATCTGCTCAAGTTGTGGCTTAATATTGCACCGGTAGACATCAAAAAATAAAAACAGAATAACAAAGAGCATCAAAGTGCTGAAGCTCAACTAAACAGCACTAGTCAAAAATTAAAGAAAGCAATACAACATATAACACCAATTACCCAGAGGTCTAAAGGGACATAAGAAAACTTCAGATAATTGGAGAAGCCAGCTGGCAGTCCTTTACATCCCCTGATCCCAAACACAGAGTTCACACTTGTTAACAGCTTCTCCTTCTGCTACATTGCCAAGGCTCAGTGAAAGGAGCTGCATTCAGCTCCAGAGTGCATGCCTTGAAAGGAGGATCAAATTCAGATGTTATGACTTGAGCACATAAACTTCTCTACCCTCATGTCTGACTAGTCCAGCCGTATGTTCTGGAGTAAGCCATGAAAAAAGAGATCTGCTTCCTACAGCTTCTTAACACCCTAAGGATGAGGAATTTGAAGAGATCAGCAAATGAGAGAATTCAGGAAAGCAAGAGGATGCCAAGGAATTACAGCCAAAATTACAGCATTATTTAAGTCGATGTTATTTCTGACACAAACTCCAGTAGAATGGAGATCGCACTTCCTGACCATCATGGCCAAATCTGATTAACTACTACTAGATATTTACACAAATATCTCCATTTGTAGAGGTGCCAAATACCCACTGACACTGAATACATCTGTCTTAATTATGTACATGATCCCTAGTTCCACGAGGTATCATCTTTACAGTCCTCTGTGCATTTGAACAGTCTATGAAGCTTTGCCTGTTCTATTTGGTACGCAGGTAACTAGAAGACAGAGGAGGACAGAAAGGTGAAGCATCTGCCCAAAGGTCAAAAAGAAAACCTAAGGGAAGTCTGTTCCATCAATCCCTCAGCTACCTCACTATCCACCAGCTATCCAGTTTTTAGCAAAGACTGCTCAGTACCTCCCAATACAGATAGCTGCAGAAATGCTGGTTTACGCTTTAACGTTTTCTTTAAAGTATAACCAGCCCTAAGTACTAACTTTCTATTATTTTGGGTAAATGTCCTCTGTGTTTCCACAGTGCCAGGCTCCTGATAAAGAACAGAACTCTGCAGGCAAATATTTTTCTCCTCCTGGAGGAAAGCTGGGGCTTTAGGGTTCCTCGGGTACTATCCAGAATCAATTTAACCTTAAGCTTCTCTTGCTCCTTCTGACTGCTAACACTTGATTTTTAGTTGAGTAAAAAAAAACCAAAAACAAACAAACAAACAAACAAAACTGAAACAAAATGTGATTGATAGTCATGCAGATTATTTCATGTCACTGAATCAGGAAATGGTTTTTAATCCTTATGAATTTATTGTGTAAAAATACAAGGATGCCTAAGTTGCTATATGCACACCTAGTAAATGAAATATCAACGCATGCTGATTTGTGCCACTCGGTGTAAAATGTGGAGCAAAAATTCTCCCCTTCACACGATAAAGATGCAACCCCTATGCTTTGATACAGTCATGGTGCAGCTGAGGAGACAGCCTGCATATGACAGCTGCAATTGAGGATTTAGGGAAGACTGCTGAACTGTGAATAAATGGATTGCTAAATGTTCAGCTCAGAGACAGAAGTTGAAGGCTAAAATCCCTATAGCTCCTTCCTAAATTATCCTGTCCAGTAAATGTGTATCTACATACAAAACCTCAAAAATTAGGAAATGAAGAATAAAGTTATATCACCCAGGTTTGCTCCCAAACACTCCTGAGATCTGCCATATTCTTTCCCAAGAGGGTAGCAGACTTCAGCAAATCTATCATGTACAATTTAAATCTCTGCTCCCGTCCTACAATTTTTTTTCTCAAAGCTAGAGAAAACCACAAATTATGTTTGAATAATGTGATTTTGGAAAGAGTTCAAAGAAATTAATAGAATTTTCTAAGGATATGAGTTTGAAAAATTACAAGAATATTCTTCCACTCTCTTGCTATTTTCTTGTCATTTTTCTAGTCCTGAAATTGTTAGAAATGTCCCATTTGATGTATTAATTGTGAAGCTCACACCCAGTACACTTAAGCACAGCTAATACTCAGAAGTGCCACTGCGAGAAGATAAGTATCAGACCATGAAAAACAGCATGTGGAAGCATGTGCAAGCATGTCTCTGCTTGCACAGAAACTTCTTCAGAGGCCTGAGCCAGTAAAGACAGCTCTGCTGTCTTTGGGGAGAGCTGAAAATTAACCTGTGCCAAACACTGGAAAAGACTTCTTTAGGTTTTTTAAGGTGGACATCAAATGCATTTTAAGATGCAAACTGTCTGAATCAAACTAGAAGTAACAATCTTTTTCTTCCTGCATGACTGGGTCACTGTCAGTGTTAAGTGAATTAAAGGCATAATTTATTAAATGGTCTCTTTGAGCACTATAATCTGTCAGAATTTAAACAGTTCCAGTTTGCCATCATTACTGTGGAAGGAGACTGGAGAGGTTAATTTTAATTTTCTTCCTTTTTCTGTTCAATGCTTTCTATAGTATCATTTTCATAACCAGCGTTCAGCTGCTCTTTTACAAGGCAAACTGATGTATGTTTTATTCCCAGGATGCGAAATCCAGGTTTTGGGATTCTACCTAAGAAGAGCTCAAAGAAAGCATTCCCAAAACATTTTGTGGGCTTCACGTATTGATTGCCTCATTCAAAAGTAGCTACATGTTGAAGACTGAGGTTCAGAATTTACCCCAAATTCTTACTCTATCTGACCCTCAAAAGCAAATATTAGTCCTTACTCCAAAAAGCCAAACAAGGCAACTTCAGTGGAACAACTCTTGCAAGCAGTAGGTTTCACACTAATCCCTACTGACACTGACAGCAGTAACATTCAAATAAATATAAAGACAACACAGTGCACTGAGCCACATATCGTTTTGATGTACACAGCTCTTACAGGAGACAAATACTGCTTACACTGATGGCAAGAAAATGAAAAGAAATGTTTATTACTGCTTTTAACTTCTCTAGGATTACTTTGGGCTTGCTGTCATGTAGGTAGACCCTTGCTGATGCTTGCCCTCATGAAAGCAAATGCTTTCCCAGGGAGGACTCCCTGCAGAGCTGGCATGCTGGGGTCAGCAGCTAGCAAGAGGAAAAGAAAGAAGGGAAACATACTAATTCAACACACATCTTAGTCTCCCTTTGTGGGGTACACAGGAGGGCTGACATTGCCTTCCCTTGCTGAAATCCCAGTCTTTCTGCTCTTGGCCTTTTGCCACCTTAGCTGTTAGAAAGCAAAATGATGAGCTCAGATCACTGATCTGTTTTCTAATGTCTCAAAAAAGGCAATAGATTTTTGGCATTTAATACAGACAGTGAAAACAGGCACCTGGTTTGAACTTAAAAGTTAAGTTTCTTCGTGCAACATCTAGCTTTAAAGGATATGCACACATCCATACACTGTTCTTTCTGAAGAGAGTCCCATTCACATTTCAAGGTAAAACTATTCTATGGAAGAAAAATATATGTGAAAAGGAAACTCAAATGCAAGCTTAATATTGGGTGTAAAGCTGTCAGATCACAGAGCTCAGTTTTCCCTAGCACTTTTTAAAGAAAATTACTTAAAGGTTTAAAAAAAAACCCAGAGGAGAGGAAGGAGGACCAAAGGCCTCAGAAGCTGCCTTTAGGTGCTGTTTCTTTCTTTCTTTGGGTTTATATACGGTCTTCTTCCATTGCCTGGCAACACGCCTCGGTATGCTTATTAATGGGGCAGAGTCAGCCCTGCAGACTCAGTCAACTGTGTGGAGACTACTGCAGCTTGCAACATCTGCACACGCCTCTGGGGCTTTATAAATCCCTCCCAGGCAAACCCCCCAACTTCCCAGATGAAGAAATGAATCTTGAGTGTGAGCAGTTCTTATGATGGAGGACACGTTAACCTGCTTTGTTGTGTAGAAGAGCTACATATTCTGCCCTAATTACAAAAAGCCTACGTTTACCACACAGTTACCATATTCAAAAAACTTCTACAAGAATTAATGGTTAAGAGGAGGTGAAATATCTCCCCACCCCCACACTCCTCCCCAAAAGATGCAAAGACACTGAAATTCATACTGGATTTTACAGCGTATTTTAAGGTCAAATAGTTGGAAGCTCTTTATTCTGAAGAGAGTAGGAAAACAGGGTTGTGGGATTTCTCTTTCTGTTGTTAAAAAGGGAAATTTACAGGACTTTACAAGGGCATTTAGGAAAAAAAGCCAACAACCTTCACACCTGAAGATGAAAGCATCTTAGTTTTATCACAACTTGTCAGTTACATAGAAAGAGTAAAACAGTATCACCAGGTTATATTCAGTTGGCTAAAGTGTAATCAAGTAGTTGCGTGTGTGTGTCTTACGTACATAAAATAAAAAAAAAAAAAAATTGTTATGAAGTGATTTCTCATTTCAGCAGCTTTTGACTATTTCTCTCCTGTTTAATTCCCCTAAAGAGGCCAACATCACACCCCCTGACTCCTGCCAATTCAAGCATTTATTTTTTTTTTTTTTTTTTTAATGACTGGAATAAATAATGCTTGATCAACAAAGTACAGGTACTAGCTCTTGCCTATAAACAGCCATACATACAAAATCAAATACCTTCTCTTTCTCCCACAAAATGTAACATTTACACAGAGCCCAATCTAATCTCAATGAGAGACAGATTTTTCCCCATTTTTCTGATAAGCAATTTTATGTCATTAAATATACAATTTTTTACCACCATTTTCACATTTATGTAGGCAAATGCTGTTACAGTGTTTAATTAGAACCACAGCTGTAAAGGGATGAGTATCCAAAAGTACTATTACTTTTAGACCTGGGGGCTACTAAACTCCATAAAATTTGCATTCAGACACTGTGGCTTTTAACAAAGCTTCTGATTATCCTTATTCCATAATTTTTTGTGAGAAACTGACTGCAACAGGAAACACATAATACTGCTGCAGTTACATTGTCTGCAGCATGCCACACCATGCTCCAGGATCAGCTCCATCAAATAATTCGATAAAGTAAAAGTATTTTGACTACATTTACTGATTCTTTGGTAATTCCAGGTGTGGGGGTGTGGACACTATCTGTTCTTCTATTACCACGTCAGGCATATACCTGACCACTCCACTTTAGATAGACAGCCCTGCACTGCCCATTATAATAGCCAAACTCTAATGATGCTTCCAATCACTTGCTTGTGTAAAGCCACAGATTTGGTGTAGTGCTGCCAAAGCCACTGAGAAAAAGGAAATACAACTGGCCTTGGGCTACAACTTTTTATTTTTTTTAATATTTTGAGCTATTTCATAATGGAAAGCTTTTGTTACTGCTAGTTCCCTGCCCTTCACAGGATTACTTCCACTCTCCACTCACACAACACTGCTGTGGCAACTATAATTCTTCACTTTTACCTATTTACATTTAGTTTCTCTTAGTGCAAATAAACAGTTGGAAGTAAGAAACCACCCTGCTGAAGCCCTATACAAGTCACGTGTATCCGTGGGCCCCTGCATGAGTTTGAGGAAATACCAGAGGAGACATCTTTCTTTGGCCAGAAGGAATATTCTTGTATGTATTAGGATGGACTAGAAATACTCTCCCTTTTAAAGACCATCTAATTCTTCCTATTATCTTCCCATTTACTCATAACATCAACTAACAATATTCTTGTGGCTATTTTCCACACCAAAGACACTGATTAAGAATGTTGGGGGATGGATCAAACAGCACATGCTCCTGGCTCAGAAGATACCTACAGAAGGCAGGAAAACTGTGGCTGCATGAGGCAACTTTTATTTTCAGAAGGTTCTGAGAATTTAACAGAGCCCTGTACCAATCACGGCCTTTAAAAAAAAAAAATGGTCTGCCAGTATAATTTCCATGTTCCAAGTTCCAAGTAACTCATGTTGCTATTACACTGCAAAACTCTGCATCATTAACAATGTTTCCATAGACAACAGATTTCAGTACTGATCACAGCAGACTGCGGAAAATGAAATTTGAAATCCCAAGCATTATCCTAAGAAATCAGCTCAAGAAGCCCTCTCGACACGGGACAGTAATTTACCAGACAATTTGTATGATGGATAAAAAAATAATTTGCCAACTCCATTTTCAAATAGCAGAAACTCCAACAAATCAGCCATCAGCAACAGGAAGTGAAGGAATTATTAACAAAAACAATTAATGTAGTCTCCCACAAATGATCCCCTAAACTTCATGTGGCATTACTATTAGATGTACAGTGACAACCTGAAAAATCAGAAAATCATAAATAAACACAAAGAAGTTAGCATGTTAAAGGATAAAAACACAGAGCAACTGAATCTCCGTTCAATGGACCACTTTAACTGGTTTAATCACGTTTTACCATCAGTCACTCTTTATATTAAAAGAGTTAATAAAAATACAAGAAAAAACAAAATTCAGACAATTACATATGTCAAAAATCAGAGTCTATTGTGCAAAACAACTATTTTTAGATTGTAGAGCAGTATCTTCTACGTAACATGAATTCTGTAGTGGCTTATGAAGATATCACAAAATTAATTTTTTTTTACAGTTATCTCCCTGATGTATTTGTTTAACCAAATAAAAACATTTTTGATGTTTAGAAACTGAACAGTTCAAAAAAAACCAAAAAACAAAATTAGTGTATACCCTTTGAGATACAGCAATAGTTTCTGCTATCAAGTTAAGCAATAACACTGTCATGAATTTTAATAGACATTGATTCAATAAACAGCAGTATTCCGAATTCTGGATGCAGTGCCGCAACTGCAAAATTAAGCATTAGATGTGAAATATGCTTTTAAATTTCCATCTATTAAACCTATGGAATGCTCTTCAGAGATATCAGAATGGTGAAGCTGTGCCTAGTGAAATCTGAACTTCAAAACAGAGCTGAGCCATTTCAATTGCTTAGAACTCTTGGGCAGCCCCCCAGTCTATCCATTTTTAGCACAGAAAACTAAATGCCTGCCCCAGTGTAAGAAAATCTGGAAATAAAATACAAAGCAGCAGTCTGGTAATTGAGATAAAAGATCCTGATTATGACTCTAAGCTGTCATTTGGCAGCTTAACATAGATCTTCAAGATTTATAAAATCCTTTCCTGGGAATACATAATCACATACAGGAATTTTTTTTCAGTCAAGGAAACTCTGATCTTTGGGCTGCTTCTGCTGCTGTTGGGCAGTTCCTGCTATCCAGCTCTCTCTCTGGTCTTGTGTAACACACAACAGACACTACCTGAACCATGGTGACCTAGTTTGCAGAAATAATCCAGAAAAGAAATAAAATAAAATTGGGAGGGGTGATATGGTTTAGTTTCTTTTCCAGTTTAGCTTTTAAACCATTCCAGTGTGGTGCCAGAGGAATACCAATGCCAGTAATGAAGAAAGTAATGCAAGAATGAGTATGAGGGAAGAATAGCAAACTACTGGTTTTCAGCAAAAGCCCACATTTTACTCTCAGTTGTACTGTAGAAGTACACCAGAGAATGGTCAGGTACCAAAAGACAGATAAAGAACAAGTGTTGACGAGAAATTTCTCATGTCAGTTCCCATGCTTTCAGTACTTCATTTTGCCACATATTAACATATATTTATTTCATTTTTCATAACTAGGCTGCTGAATTTCTGTGTTAGCAATTTAATTAATTGTACTTTTACAAATTATCACAGTATTAAGAATGTAACATTTTCTATATTACTGTTTACTTCAGGCTAAGTAAATTTTAAATGCTCTGAGCATTGAGGCATGAGTAGAACTATCTTGAAAAAGGTCTTATTGTGTTTTATGTAAACCTAGACATGTCAAGGCTTCATTTTCTCTATGAATTGATTGATGTAACATATAAAGAAAAAGATCATACCAAGTAATATGAAGCAGCTGCCTTGTGAGGAGAGAACAGACAAGCTGGGGCTCAGGTTTGCAGGTACTCGGCAGTGGGGGGACACAATCACAGTTCACCAACTCATGAATACAGTGTGTAAGTTGAACTCACAACTGTTACTTATCCCATCCTGACAAACCAGAAGTAGGTGGTGCCTGACAAACTGGTCAAGTTAACAAGTATTGATGTAAGTACGGAGGGAACCAGCCCATAGGAAGTGGCCAGGTTCACCTGCCTTCCCTTCTTGCCTCCCAAATTCCTTCTTCTACTGTCACCGGGAGAGTGGTGGTACAGGAGAGCACTTTGGCACCTGTCACGGGCCCATCCTCAGGAGGTAAAGCACTGGGGACAAGGGAGCACTGGTCTGACACAGCACAGCACATCCTGCTTTCTCATCTTGTTCTGCAGTGCTTACCACAGCACTGGATTACTCTTTAATTTTTAATTTTGCCAAAATGCTTGAATGTTTTGAGATGCGAAGAAACAGAGAAAAAAGACTGGTACATTTATTTTAGGTAAAAAATGAAATTGAAACCTTTTATTGCAAAGTTGAGAGATCAGCACAACTGCATGATGTGTTCCTATTTGCATTCATTTAGATAATTTCCTAAATTCATTCATTGATAAGATGCTGCTATAAACTGATAAATAATGAACTATTATAACCTCATGTTTCACATTGCAATGCCATGCCATGGCCAGAACAGATATTCTGTTCCACTGCTGTAAGACATGACACCACCATCTAAAATACAAACCTTCAATACTATTACTGTTTTTAGACATATATAATTTACTCATCTTATCAAGTTAGTATGTGTTCTTGTACAGAATTTAAATTTATTAAATGAATACCTATCTACGACTGAATTGAAGCTGCCTTCAAAGCAGCTGATCTGGTAAAACTCCCAGCTGAATTGTTACATAATCCTAGTTGCTAAAAATGATGTTATTTTCTACTTCTAAATTTTGTCCCAAGAGTGATTCAACAAGCATACAAAGATAATGCTCAATTTCCAATCCTGATTCAAAAACATTCTTCCAAATTCCTTCAAACACAGGAGAAATGTGAAGCCTTCTTCCCAGAGGTCACTTTTCTCAGTCTTCTAGAAATATTCAGGAATGCCGACACTGTTTTTCTAAGGCACGTTTATTACTGTTCTCAGTTAGAATGAACGATTTCTTTTTTCTTCTTTTCTTTTTTTTCCCCCAAAGGCCATTACTTACCAAAGGTATCAGAATAGGAAAAGATTAAGCATTAAAAAAAAGGACATTTGAAATCTACTTAGAAGATTTCTAATACATTCTTTTCTGCTTAACTCATCTATGGAATTCTCAACAACAACTAAAGGACCTGAAAATAGCAATTAAAACCAGGGTCTGCCCTGCAGAAGTCACACCAATAAATAAATGATATCTGCCCTGTGGAGAAGGAGTTGGGGGTGTTGGTTGATGGGAAACTTAACACGAGCTGGCAGTGTGCACTCACAGCCCAAAAAGCCAACTGTAATCTAAGAGCACAGCACAGGCTGGGATCTATCTGTCTGAGGAGCAGCTCAGTGGAAAGGGACCTGGGGAGCCCTGGTGGACAACAAGCTCAATATGAGCGAACAGTGTGCAGCTGCAGCAAAGAAAACCAAGAGGATGCTGGGTCACATCACCAAGGGCATCACCAGCAGAGGTAAAGTCATCATCCCACTCTACTCAGTGCTTGTAAGGCCACACCTGCAATACTGTCTTCAGTTTTAGTCCCCACTATACAAAAAAGATGTGGGCAGGCTGAAGAGGGTCCAGAGAAAGGCCACAAAGATGACCAAAGGACTGGGAAGCCTGGTATATGAGGAAAGGCTGAAAGAACTGGGTTTGTTCAGCCTAGAGAAAAGGCGGCTCAGAGGAGACCTTATCGCCATGTAACAGTACTTAAAGGGTGGCTACAAAGAAGATGGAGACTCCCTTTTTACAAAGAATCATATGGAAAAGATATGGGGTAGTGGGCCCAAGTTACTCCTGGGGAGACTCCAGTTGGACGCAAGAGGCAAAATTTTCGCAATGAGACCAATCAGCCATTGGAATAATCTCCTCAGGGAAGTGTTGGATTCCCCAGAGCTGGATACCTTAACAATTCAGCTGGACAGGGTGCTAAGCCACCTTATCTAGACTGTGCTTTTGCCAAGAAAGCTAAAACAGATAATTCCTGAGGTTCCTTCCAACCTGGTACTCTATGATTCTATAAACTCTAATGCCTAAAACAACCGGCAGATGAAAACACACCTAAGTTTTTATTTCGTAAAAGGAGTACCACATACTAATTGTCTGTATGCTTTTTAATTTACAATATATTATGAAAGTAAAAATCCTGAAACATTATGTCAATTCAGTAAAATCATAAAATGCTAAATTATGCTTTCTTGACATAATTGACTGTTTTGACAATAATGAAATCTTTAATGGAAGTTCATAACTGTTAGGAGCACTTAGCTCTGCAATATTAATACAGCCCAGACAGAATAACCTATAGAAGAGCAGGAACTCCAAAAATGTATTTTCCATGTTTTCTGAAGTACATATTGAATATGCCCACTGAAAGTTGGTTTTCCTCATTCCTTTTTTCCCAGTGATATTTATAGACACTATCTATCTCCAAATCTGCACACCTCAAGGACTCTGCCACAGGTTAAGAATTATTTCTGTAGCTAATCCTTGGCACTGTTCATATTATAGAGCACAACTCTTGCATGAGTTGCAACATGTAAATTTCTATGAAACCATAGAAACTGTGACAATCAAACTGTGTCATAAATAGTACTCATGAGATGGAAGTTATCACCATAAATAATAGTTGAACAGCTGAACCTTCTTTCAGTATGTATTTTCTTCTGTCACTGTGCTGCAGTGAATTATGGTGCTCAAGAAAATATGCTGTGAAACCATGAAGCCCAAAGATAAAACCCAGAAGATGTAACTGAAGCAGGCCATACTCCCATACATAAACTTAAGTCATGTAGAAAAATCTGTCTCCACTGCTATACGTCCCAAGACAAAAGCAGCATTGATAATTGATGTATCTTGCACCTCCAGTAGTCTGTAGGAGGTAATACAAGGAAAAAGCAATTAAAAAATATTTTGCTAGCAAATTCAGCAACGTGACTGCCTATACAGCAGATGTGCTCATTCAACTGCACTTTCAACAGAAGTAAAAAACAATGACCAAAAGATACTAAATTGTAATCCCACATGTTCCAAGAGATTCAGAAAATAAGAATTTCATTTTCACCACTTTTGCTGTGTTTAATAATTACGGTCAAAGATGTCCGAAGAGACTGAAGTCCAAATACCAAAACAGAGAAGGGCTTTTTATCAACAAATTACCCACAAAATTGTCTCAAACCACTGCAGACTTCTGTATTCTTCTAAATCATCAACAAAATGCAGGTTAGTGAACTGAAACAGTTAACTGGCATAAAAATAAACATTTTCAGAAGTTTTATAACATTTTGCTGAATCTGTCAATAAAAGCAAGAGCACTGACTTCTGACATACCAGCCAAATTCTGTTCTTGCTGAGCTCTAAAGGCAGTCTGTTAAATTTTGTCAATGTAGTGATTCTGACTATCAAAAGAAATTTATACTAACCTAAGATCAGAAAAAACTTTTGTCAATGGCATTCCTTTAAACTTGTATTTGATGCAACAGGATTAGAATGTGATCCTAGGGGATATGATCACCCCAGTCATCATTGGCAAAAAAATATCCTACACAATATCATCAGCATGAATCCAACACCATCTGAGATGACTGAAGTGTATTTTAATATCCATTTTCTTCCACCTCTAACCAAACCACAAATCTATTTTAAAAGATGATTGCTGAAATGACATCTCCTGCAATGATAGCCTTTTTCACATGAAATTATGTGTATAATGCCAGAAGGCAGTATCCTGCATCCTTGAACTTAAAACAGTTTGATGCAAGTGGTAACCTGTGCCTCCACTGCCGTCTTGTGATCCACAAAGCTATGTCAGTTCACATCCTGTGATTAAATTACACCTGTGTATCTATAGATGAATATGCCAACTTGATCTGTCTTACTGGCTTACATTTCCCCATCATCCACTTGCCATGGGGATCTCAGTGAAACTACAGTCTCCACCAGAGGATCAAAACTCTGCATTGCAATAGGGGTAGATACCTATTGTCAGAGCCTTGCAGGCACCAACAGGCCTTAAGTGCCCTGACTAACCTCACCACAGGTCCCAGGACACCCACCCAGCCACCCATGCACATGGGTCCAGTGGCACCCAGATCCGAGCTATGTTGGAGGAACACTTCTTCTCAGTCCTGCTCCTGGCTGTTCCTGCACCGCCACTGGGATTTCCCAGACTAACCTCAGACTTGACTTGTTACCTCACCTTTTGCTGGATCGCTGACTGCTGGGCTGTCAGTGGGACCTGACACCAACCCTGCTCTGCTTGCCTAGCTCAGGTGCTGTGGGTTGCTGTCCCACTGGCAATGGCCCTGCCCAGCCTAGGTGGGGGTTGCCCCCAGATACCCATGGACTAGCCCCAAAACCCATGCTGGAGCAACATGGGGCTAGGTGGCCTTCCAGTATAGTCTATTTGGTCATCGTCTCACAAGGTGTTTCACCTTTGCTAATATAACTCTTTATGCATCATGTTATCAATGTGACCTTTCTTGATTTTGAAATCCTTATTCACTTCTTTTGTGTAAAAAAATCCTTTCATAAAGGAAGCTCTATAATATGTGAAGTCTCTGATTTGTTAAAATGTGCTTTTCATCCTCACTTTACATCAAATATTGATGAAGTACATGACAGTAAAATATCATATTTAAGCCCTCTGAAATTGCAGAAGAGATTTGCAGCTATTTTCACATAAATCTCATACTAAAAGATATTGTAAGTTATTGGTGACCTTGTGCAAATGTGCATTTAAAGGTTTTCATGCAAACTGCATAGAAGTTACAAAGAATTATATAAGCACTTAGAATTTTTTTATAAGTGCACTTAATAGATAGTTTAAGAACATCTATATTCTAGAATCTAAACTACTTTTATGATGATGAATAAGAGTTCTGGTGAAAGAAAGAAAATGCTATTAAGATTTGCCAAACTTGAAAACACTTTGTGTCCTACTTTCATGTATTACAAGTATTTAGTATCACCTTACAGCCAAGACCATACAATCCACGAAATAAATTTATTAAAGAATGAAACAAATTCAACTCTGAACAAAACCCATTAATTTCACACAATTTACCAGAAAATGAAGGAGAAGGGAAAACATAAACAGTAGAATTCATGTCTGATGTATCTGTACACTGTATAAATACTCCCAACACTGCCGTGTTGTTTTCTGGGCACTTGTCACAGAAGGAAAAAGGCTGGGATAAATCTTTTGAAGACACTGTCTCCAACTTCCCAAGGTAATTTCTCAGGGCAATCAGAACAGCAGTAAAGAACCTTCAGATGTGACTATGGACAGGCAGACGATACCACATAGTAAAACTTTCTTATCTGCAAGAAAAAGAGCATGGGATAAATAGGCAAAAACATATGTCATACAACAGACATATGCACTGTGATGCTTACATTTTTGAGGTGGACAGAAGCATCTTCCCTGTCTCTACCTGCTAATGCAGGAATACATATAAGACTTTGGAAAAAGATTATATTTTACGATCTAATCTATCTCTATGTTTTCACAGATGTTCTAAATCCCTTAGAGGTTTCTTTAAAGACAGGCATGCCTACTATGCCAGGGATTGTAAAATTTCTGTAAGATTTAATGGGCATTTAAGAGCATCCTGGTCAGACACTTTAATCATGTTTTATGGTAATGGTAAGGGACATCTCTAAAAGCACTAACAGCAACTAGGTACCTAGTTCCTATTTACTGCCTTTGTAGATATAGTGTTCTAGAGGACTAGAGAAAGAACATCACCCTACTAGGCTACAAAACCAATTTTTCTTGAGGTACCCAGCCTCTGAGCTGGAAGACAGAGATGGGAAGCAGAATCAAGCCCCCATAACCCACGGGGAAATGGTCAGCAACCTGCTGTCCTGGGTTCAGCTGTAGCAGTCATTTTTCTCCTTCTTAGTAGCTGGTACAGTGTTGTGTTTTTGACTTTAGCCTGGGAACAATGCTGATAACACCGATGTTTTGAGTTGTTGCTAAGTAATGCTTACTCCGACCAAGGACTTTCTCAGTTTCACGCTCTGCCAGGGAGGAGGGGCACAGGAAGCTGGGAGGAAGGACAGGACACCTGACCCAAACTGGCCAAAGGGGTATTCCATACCACAGCATGTCATGCCCAGTATATAAACTGGGGGGAGGTACCCGGAAGGCCCAGATCGCTGCTCAGGTAGGGCTGGGTATCGGTCAGCAGGTGGTGAGCAATTGTATTCTCTCCCCTTGTTATTTCCCTTATCATTATTATTATTGGTGGTAGCAGCAGTGGTTTTGTATTATACCTTAGTTACTGGACTGTTCTTATCTCAGCCCATGAGAGTTACATTCTTTCTATTCTCCTCCCCATCCCTCCGGGAGCAGGGGGAGGAAGAATGGGAGGAGTGAGCGAGCGGCTGCGTGGTTCTGGGTTACCGGCTGGGCTTAAACCACGACACCTGCTAACCACGTAGACACACACAAGTCTATAGAGCCAGATGGGACTGACAGGCTTGGCAAACCTGATCTCCTCCTATGACAAAGTGACCCACTTACTGGATGAAGGAAAGGATGTGGATGTTGTCTACCTAGACTTCAGTAAGGCCTTTGACACCATTTCCCACAGCATTCTCCTGGAGAACAGGCTGCTCATGGTTATGATGGGTGTCCTCTTTACTGGGTAGAAAAATGGCTGGATGGCAGAGCCCAGAGTGATGGTGAATGGAGTTAAACCCAGTTGTGGCTGGTCATAAGTGGCGTTCCCCAGGACTCGGTACTGGGGCCAGTTCTTTATCAATTATGTGGATGAGGGGATCGAGTGCACCTTCAGTAAATTTGCAGGCTACACTAAGTTGGCTGGGAGTGTTATCTCCTCAAGGTTAGAATGGCTCTACAGAGGGATCCAGACAGGCTGGATCGATGGGCCAAGGCCAATTTCATGAGGGTTAACAAGGCAGTGCCAGGTCCTGCACTTAGGCCACAGCAACCCCATGCAATGCTACAGGCTTGAGGAAGAGTGGCTGGAAAGCTGCCTTGTGGAAAAGGACCTGTGGGTGCTGGTTGACAGCCAGCTGAATATGAGCCAGCAGTGTGCACAGGTGGCCAAGAAGGCCAACAGCATCCTGGCCTGTATCAGAAACAGTGTGGCCAGCACGACTAGGGGAGTGATGATCCCCCTGTACTGCCACTGGTGAGGCCGCACCTTGAACACTGTGTTCAGTCCTGGGCCCCTCGCTACAAGAGAGACATTGAGGTGCTGGAGCATATTTGAAGAAAAACAATGAAGCTGGTGAAGGGTCGAGAACACAAGTCTTATAAGGAGCATCTGAGGGAACTGGGTTTTTTATCCTGGAGGAAGGAAGCTCTCTACAACTACCTGGAAGGAGGTTGTAGCAACACAGGTGTCAGTCTCTTCTCCCAAGTAGTAATAAGTGATAGGAGGAGAGTAAATGGCCTCAAGTTGCACCAGGGTGGTTTAAGCTTCTTCACCAAAAGGGTTGTCAAGCATTGGAACAGGCTGTCCCGGTAAGTGGTGGAGTCACCATCCCTTGGAGGTATTTAGAAGACATGCAGATGTGGTGCTCAGGGCCATGGTTTAGTGGTGGAGTTGGCAGTGCTAGGTTAATGGTTGGACTCAATCTTGTAGTCTTTTCCAACCTAAACGATTCTATGCTTCTATGAGGAAGCAGAATAAAGTGAAAAAAAAAGTTGTGTTAGTCATCCTTTCCTCTTTCGATTGTCAATCTTTTCTTCTCTTAAATCCATACTTTCCTTTAGTGTTTTGAATTCTTGAGGATTTTCCACAAGATCTTTCCAATACCACCTCCAAGAAAAAATTTACAAGCATGCTTTGTTCTGAAAAGTTGTCCTGAATTCTGTAAGAAATTAACTTAGTCATAGCACCACAAAGCCTGAGACATTGTTTCAGTTTATAGTCTCCATAGCTTCAAACATCCTGAAGTGACACTGTACCACAGCACTGAGTGATCAGCAACACTACGTGATGCCCAAAGTCAAGCTGGTCAGTAACTGTCAGGAAATAATTTGGCAGCCATTACCATATGTAGCAACTTCACCAATCCATTAACGGAAAAATTACAGAATAAGTCAGTTTCACCCTTCTATCAGTCTGGAAAGCATGACATGATTTTCACACAACTACATACAGAAAACCACAAAACAATACAGGCTGGAAAGGACTTCATCAAGGCCACCCTCTGCCCCCCAGCTCAAAGCATAATACAAAACATAAATCAACCACGATTAGTCATAGAAATGAGGACAACAGAGCATTTAGACTTGCATTTTGAAAGTGCTGTATTCTACAGATGCAAAATAATAGCAAAAATGTAAAATTAATCTTCCTAATTCAGTAAGGAAGTAGAAGTCCTATCTTGATCTCATTAACTGGTTAACCCTGAGTGTAAAAGCAGAGAGTGCACTACACTGTGCATCTTCAGCAGAACTGAACATGGAGAAAGGATCTGACTCTTTCTTGGAGTACCACAGCCAGCTAAACAAAGAAAGATAATCCCACTGGAAATGAGGTTCCTACTGCTCTGTTGGTATTTATGCATGATTTCCAGCTCAGACTGCTTGTGATTTCTGATAGAGTACATATTGCTGGTTAACTGAAATTAAATGAAAGCAATTTAACGATTAATGGGTAGTTTATTTTTAAAAACAAAAGAATGAATTCCTCACTAATACACAATGATATGTGACTACCAGCACTTAAAACAAAGTCCAGTCTTAAGTGGATGTTTTGGGGCAGCTAATGTTTCAGTTTCTTCATTATGTTTCTATTCATTGAGTTCTATTCACTGACTGCTAATACACTGGCTCTACTGCTGGTATCTTTCCAAGCTTAATTCACTTACTGATAATGCACTTTAAAGCAAGATCAAAAGCAAACATAAATTCCCAAATTTTAATAAAAACTCTTAAACAAGTTCACAAAAAAAACTTAAAAGTGTTTTAGGAAAAAAGGTTAAGATTAAAACATTTACCAAACACTATTTGCATTCCTCAGAATGATGATACCGGGAACACAGAAACATTTCAGAGATTGTTTCTTTAAAACATGTCCAATCCCAAGTGGATGCAACATCACAGCAAATTGGAATGTTTATTTTACAGTGACAATTTTAGTCCTAGTGTCCGAAACAGTTACTTAGAAACTAAACCATCAAAATGCCAAATGAACCAACCAAGCAAACAGAAAAAAAAAAACAAAACCCCACCCAAATACTCCTTGAAATTTTAACTGTGTAGCAACAGCAAATATTTAAAATAGAAAATGTAAAAGATGTTATTATTCTCTACCAAACAATTATCACTTACAGTATAAACTTACTAGTTCCAAAAATATACCAGAATTATGCTTTGAAGTCAGCAAATACAACCAGTATTTACAAACAAAATAAAATAAAAAAAAAATTGTAATATTTTTATTCAAAATTAGGATCTACACAACATTTCTATATAGAAATGGTTGAAAATTTGTTTACCACTTAATATGAAGACTAACTGGAGTTATTTGTTGCTGTTCTTGATAAAAACCTTCACTAAGTAAGAACATAAAAGAGGCTCACTTCTTCTGTAGCACATCCATATGCATCTCTAGTTGAGGATCTCAACTGCTTTTGTTATCAAGCAGTAGTATCAAAATAAAATTCATCACTGTGAAGAGGTCAACATGAAGAAGAATACAAGCCTAATATAAGTACCTAAAAGGGATTCATATTAAATGGATAATACATAACCAAAACCCAGCAAACCTTGGTCCCTAGCATTTTATTACAATGTACTTGCAGAATGTCCCCTATCATCAGTACATGGTCAAGGTCTACAAAACGTAGTTACCACAAGTGGTCCTTTTACCAAACTCAGTCAGTGCATTGCTGGTTGAAGCACAATGTATTAAATACTCAAACTCATGTATCCCGGAAACAGGAAAAAAACTATCTGAAGTTACACATACACTGTGATTAGAAAGCACTTTGAGGTCTGTAAATCAGGATCCATTTGCTATAGCAATTTAGCAATAGCATGGTTATGGCAATGAAAAAATGTGAACGTTCAGGCCAATGAAAATTCACAAACATTGTAAAAGGGAACTAAAAGTCAGCTTTCGATAGTTAAGGAACTTACTTCTTTTAAAGACTGCATGATAGATTCTTAATTAATTTCTAAGCCCACCTGCTTAGAGGGTACAACGGTAAAAGCTACAGATACTGGCTACGTTAGAAGGTAGAAAAGAAGCAGATCACAGAGCGAAGCTACAAGCGCTGTGTTACCTATGCACATTTCATGGGATCTACTTCTAATCTGGTCCTGTGAATGAAGAGCCACGTAACAGCTGGAAAACACGGGTCCATGTGCTTCCAGAGCACATCTTCTAGTTTATTCTTCCTTAAGAGAATCACCTTGTAATTGCTCAGTGATGCAAAACAAAAAGTGACAGAAGAGGGTCCTTCTTCAAACACACTCCCACCAATATTTTCAAAATGACTAACTGGTTAAATTTTAGAGTGAGCACATTTAAACCATGTCAATTTCAGACTGAACTTATTTAAGCCTTATAAAATCTATAAGCATGTAGGAATGGTATCTTCATTGAAAAACTTCTGTACGTCTTTAAATGGAGCGCAAATCTGTAAAAAGTAAGCTGATACCTACTTCGAGTAAATTTATGTGTAATTAGTGGCACTGAATTCTGCCATTTTCATAAGAACAAAAAAAATCATGTATATGAAAAAAACACATAAGGAAGTTGACCATCTCAAAGAGCAGATCAAGGACTACCAAATCATCAGCAGATTTGTGCTTAAATTAGACTGAAAATGCTGAAATGTTATTGCAATGACTGTAACTGATCTCATTGATGGCCTGCAGAATTCCAACTCAGACACTGAGAAGAATAATGCAAAATATATAACATCATCAATATTTTTAACAAATCTTGGCAAAATATTAAGGATTATTTTAAATTATCTTCCTATAACATCACTTGGCAAATTAATAGACATAGCTGGGTTTTTGCAGATGCTGAACACATGAATATTGCCTAAGGTTGGAAATATCTACAGTAGAAAAAAATCTCTGAAAATTTTCTCTATACATTTTATGAGGAACATTTTTATAATGACAAGTTAAAATCTAAGTTAGACTTTAAGACCTAATGAAAAAAATGAAGTCTTCTACACTACAGAAAATTCCCATCCACTTCAGCACATACCTTTTGCTCTTAACAAACTAACCTTAAAAGCAGAGTGTGGAAGCCTAAATGGTATGGTTATTACGCATGTCATAGGAGTTCTGCAGAAGATTCAGGGAAAAACCATTATCTGAAAGCAAAATTCCAGATTGCACAGAATTCTTAGAAGCAAAACAGTAAGTCACACAGAATTTTAGTTTAGATCTAGTTTTCAGTTCCTGACCAATTCAATTTTGTTAACAGTGACTCTGGAGTCATATTCACTCACCGTGGTTATGTGGTTTTGCATTTATATAGTTTCGCTTTGGTTTGTCTATAATAAACAAAACTTTGACTATGCAAATATCTTATTTTCAATTGTACAGAAATACAAAACATTCTGCACTCTTATGTCACGTTTTTCACAATAATCTGTGAAAATGTCACATTTTCACAAGTGAAACAGTGCCATCTTGTGTATTATGTACTTTTTCTCTTGCCAAAGTAGGAATATTCTTCCCTAGGGATGTTCAGATTTTATTTCTCCTGCCCCCCCCCCCCCAATGATACGAAGTGCTATAGATAAAGTTTGCAATTTACTGATGAAAATAGTTGTTTGAGTCATTCTCAAAGCCCTGTTAAAATAACTTAGTATCTTCCACTGATGCAAGTAAAATGAAAACCAGGTTTCAGATAAAACACCACCAAAAAGTAGATTCAGTTCTCCATGAATACATTTTTCCCGTGTAATATCTTAGACTCCAGTCTCTCTGTATAATGGTTTAGATTCAGTTATAGTCACAGCTTTAGAACTGAATTTATATTGGCTGAATCTCCATCTGTCTAATGTCCCTGAGTACCTATGGAAGTCAACATCATACGGTTTTAAAAATATTGATGACCACCATTAAAATGAACAACATCATAGCTTACAAAATTCTATTTTCATTTTATAGACACCACTCTAAACTATTTTCTTTCGGTAACTAGAAATAATTGATTGGTATTATAGCATTCTAATCATATAGGAATGAGCAAGTAACAATTTTAATTAACAGTTCACATTTGCATTCATTTGAACGCCTAAAGAAAAAAAAACCAGGAAAACTCTGTTTAACAAACACTAATATGGATATAGAGTAATTAATAACTCTAGAGCAGCTCTTGATGAATGCTTTCATAATTTTAATATTATGTGGTGACATGTACTGGCTATAAGTTGGGTAGACACACAAATAAAATGCAGCTATTTTAACAGTTGATAATTAAATGCTTTTTGCATCTATAAAATTATTAATTCCTGCTGATTATCTCTAACTTTGCTCAGAAAAGCAGGCTGAAGGACATAACTGTTTATAGAACAAGAAACTCAGCAGCAATGACAAAATGTACATTCAAGGTCCATTTTTTAAGTAATGACATTTGTTTCTGTATTATTTTTTTAATAGTATGTCCCAGCCTTTCTGTAAGTTGGCACAAATATTACAAAGCTTTTAAACATAAATAGACACTTTCTGAACTTATAGATAAACGCACTGAATCATGCAGCCCAAACATTAAAAAACACAAGCTATCAGTTGAGAGGAAGATTTCTGAGGAATAAAATACTAGGCAAATGACAAGACTGAATGTCAAGATTTGGTATGTACCAGTAAGGTAATTATGAACTGAATGATGTTTACATTAGGAAAGAAAATCCCTATCTATCACAAGCATAATATCAGGAGTACTCCATGTTACTCTTTCTACTTTCTGTGCTGGTAATGATACAAACGTAACTGTAAGGTTGTAAGAATTCTTACACCAATCTGTATTTCAGGGCCAAACATAATTTGATACACTATACAGTAATGAACTGTGCTGAGATTAAGGAACAAAGAATAGAAACCTGTATGTCTTCTACCTATTTCCCATGCACTGCGTAATGTTCCAGACCTCATGGCTATCTATATAAACAATTCCAAACCAAGGAAACCAAGGCAAGCAAGAGTCATATTTGCTCATACCTTAGTTTTCAATCACAACTCTTAAGGTATTCTGAATTTTTCAGGGAATAAATGTTTCATCTCACTAAGGAATATAAGCTCTCCAAAGGTTCAAACTGATATTAACAAACTTCAAAATATTAAATATGTCACTCAGCTGCTAGAACCACTCCTAGTGGTCGGAGTCCCAAGCCCCAAAACTACAGAAAAGGCCTAACACTGAGATGGAATTTCAAGTATTATATTAATTAATCTTCTCTGTGCATAGGTTGGCACTAGGGCAAAAAGATACTGAAACAGAGTAATGCTGAAATTAACAGCAGTTGCAGTTAATCGGGGGAGGGTTCTTGGTCTAGGTAAATAAAATTGCTTCACATGGAGGAGATGATGGACTTCGGGAGCCACTTTTCTCACTACGTTTGACAAACTCAGTCTGTTTATTTCTACATATATGTAGACTTGCACATACATACACATGCACATACATATATATACATCTGTCTTCTGTATATATGTAACATGTATGAAATAAAGTCACAACATTAAAAAATTACAATTTTCAAGCAGAGATTGTTCACTTGGGCAGAAAGCCACTGATCTCAGCATTCAAAGTGGTTCAGACAACTTGTCTGGTACTTTGCCACACACACACCCCTCCCCCGTCCTACCTACACCTCTAATATCTGTTTAGTTAATTATTCTGGGGCGTGTGTAACTCGAACACAACTGTCACAGTAATCTTACACAAGTTTGATGATTAAAATGCACTACAATCATAATGAAAAGGCAAACAAGTCCACAAAAAATTTATACTTTTAAGAAAGGGAAGAATGAGTTTTAAAAAACTGTTCTGTGCATGACTAGACCAAATCAAAGAGTGGTCACTAAAGAACTTATCCATTAAAAGAAAGCAAAAGTACACCTAGAGAAGTATGACTTCAATTTTAAATCACATTCCAACAACTTCCACAGAGGTGATGTGATTGTTAAGATACAAAAATCAATCATTATGGACTAAAAGCCAACTAGGTGAACAATGCAGAATGTTCTAGCTGTACTGCATGTAGTATAGTCCACTCCACGCTAATCTACTCCAGCTTCTATACACAAAATAAAAAAATATTTCTAAATTTTTTTGTCTTCCAATATTATAAACACACTGGTTATGTAAAAAAGTTCTAGAATAAATTGCATTTTAAATACATTATTACAATATGCTTGCTTAGTTTGCATGCTACTGTTTGGAAGTCACAGAAATAAGAGTAATTCAATTATCTAATTATCTGTGATGACTAACTTGACAAACATGAAACATACATTAGGAAAAAAAAAGGTGCTAATCCGTGAGCATGTAGTGACTGCACTCAAGATTTCAGACAAGCTAACACAAAAGTGAGAGCTCCATGTTATGACTGTAACACACAATGTTTTCTGTATCAGCTGCAAAGTAAGACTCCATCAAAATAATAAGCAGAAGACTATATTTTAAGCTCAAAGAAGAGTGAACACATAACTGGGACCTCAAAACTTGACATCCAACTATTTCCACAGTTCCTATCAACCTAGTGGTCCTGTATCTGGGATATCTGTTACTCAAATTTTCTACATATATTACCTGAAACAGGCTCAGCCATTCCCTCGAAGCAAGTCAAAATATTAAAATGGATGCACAACAAATACTCAGAAACTCAAGCTGTACCTTTAGAATTTTATTATTTTCTTTTTTGTTTGTCTATCATGTAGCAAAGCCTTCTGAAAGTAGAAATTGATTCTGCTATAAGAGGAATTTGTATATACTTAGGCTACCAAGGATCATTTATTAGCAATTCCTAGGTAAATAATTAATGCATTAATCTAACGTTCACCAAAAAAAAAAAAAATTTCTCTAGGATGTCAAAGTTGATTTGAAAATAATTTTCAAAAAATTGCTGATTATTTCTTAATTTTGTTTTACATCTTCCTTTGTCTGACTTTGAATGTCGAATTATTGGTAGATTGACTTTTTAATACAATTTAAGTATTGAATGATCAAGAAAAATTCTTTACCTCCAACTCATTTAGTACCTACACACATCCACTGTGCTCATGGCTAAGGCAGACAGCTACTCTTTCTCACATTTTCTAGGTCTAATCTTCAGTAAAAACAAATTTTTAAATAGAGGATTTTGGGCAGGAGGTTAGTAGGAGGGAATGGTGTAATGTTTTTCGCATGTAATGGAAATGTAATCTTCTTTTAGTCACAGCATGTAAGAGCTCAGTTAACAAAACAGTACTGCAGATATTGTGAAAACAGATTTCAGTGCAGACTGGCAATAAAACACACATTTCAGATGAAAACGTGTAATAACAATGAAACCCACTAAATCTGGAGGAGAAAAATATTGCCTGTAACCTCACCTGGCAATCCTAGCGTTACTGATTAATGAGATTCAGTTTAAAATTTTAGATTTGGTTAATTATTTAATAATGAAATTACTCATTATTTACAATATTGTTTATAAGCCAAGTCCTAAAATTGTTCTGAAATCTGTGAAATGTAGAGATACGAAATAAGGAGGACAATTCACATACCTTTAATAAATAATGCACATGCCTAAGGAATTCGCTGATCAATTGCTGGAATGGTTTGTCAGATACAATATCCATAGAGAAGACTCCTAAAATTACAATAGAAATGGTATCCAGCTTTTCATATATGGTTTTTTTCAATATTTATCTTAGTTCCCCCTTACAGATCACAAAGCACTAAGAAAGAAAGAAAACCTGGCAAAAAATCCTTACGCGCACTGATAGTCTACTCAGTAATGATTCTGCCACACCAGTTTATATAAATTGGCCCCATTTCATTACCAATCCTTAAAATGTGCCACCATCTTATACAAAATCAGCACATAACTCCTTTAAATTTAGCTCATTCATCCAGAACGGAATGTTTTTTGAATCAGGCAGTTCTGTCCTCAGCAATGATTCCCAATATTCATCGCTATAATACCAGTAGAACAGGAACTGTGCCTGAGATAAGAGAAGTTGTACAAGAGTAACAATTCACATGTAGAGATACTTAAGGAGAAAAAGAAAAAAAAACCCCTAACCGAACAAGAAAAAACACCCCCCCAAAAAACCAAGAAACCCACTGTCAACAGATACAGCGTAGTTTGAATGGAAGTTCAGCACTCAAATTTACTGCTCTTTCATTTAATATTTTCCTGCTGGAAAAATGATCAAGTTGCTGTTTCAACCCCAGTATGGTCTTTTTTGTCAAAATCAAACGTGTAAGCTAGATGACTTCACTATATTACTGATCAATGAAGCCAAAGTGTGTGAAAATCCAGTGAACATCACAAATGACTACTGGGAAGACACACTTCGAGACTTATCAGTCACTGTGATTATTAGAGTGAGAGGGAAAAGACTGGTAGCAGTTGCAGTGTTTCGCTTGCAAAGGAACCTGACCTGAGCTTCTCAGCCTTCCTACAGGAAGTTCACCTCAGTAAGTCCACTATGTATTGGTGAAGAGCACAACACCAAGCAAAGTCCTCTTATTTCTATTAGCTACTTTTACACATAAATATCTTTCAAAATGAAGAATAATATGTAAATGAACCTTATTTTCTCTTTTTATCTGTCTTTTCACTAACACAGTTATCAGCCAGTATTATGGTACGCTTGAACTGGCATTTAAAGTAGATTTTCATGAGATGCCATAGAGCTTATACACTGGAGACCATAAACGTAACTGAGTCACTATTTCCAATCTCTTCATCCATCATTTGTTATGTAATGTGTGATGCAAATATGGCACAGTATTACACACATAAATGAAATACTTAAGATCAAATTAGTTCTTAGAAAAGCACACATACAGTTAGAACAAATATGCTGATTATGTGAAAAGCATTTGGGGAAAAAAAAACCCACCACAAACCACAAACCATGAAATAAAACTCTAGGTAATTATGTATTTCAAACATTTTTGGAAGAGGAAATGAAAAACATACACACAGTAAGCCCGAGACCAGTACTGCTGTTGACCTGAAAGAAGTATCTTGTGCCTCAGCCAAGGCTACTGGGTTATGTCACCGAATAATATTTTATACTTTGTCTTTTCTAAGGAGATTACTGTTTAGACATTATAATGAAGATAAAGACCTACTTATTTTAGATGCAGGAGGAAGCAAAAATTACAAAATTTCTAAATATACTTGTTAACAAAAAATCTTTTTTGTCTTGAATAGATGAACTAAACCCAAAGAATTTCTCTTCTTACTGCCTAATTTGAGGAAAATAGGTCTACTTTTTAAAACTGACATTCACAGTTGCTCTTGAAGTATACAGATTTTGGGGTGCTTCACACAGAACAGAAGTCAACCCTCCGATATTTCAAACTATGATCGTTATTTTTAGACATAGGTCTTAATCTGAGATGAGTTGTAAAATAATACTGATACACCATAGATGACGTTTTGAGGAGGGATCAATTAATTCAAGAATTTTGTAGTATCATTTCTTGGACTCAAATAACTGACCTTTATCTTCTGTAGCTGTGAAGCTGGTCCATCTTCTTATAATCTCAGGAAATTTGCTTCCCCACAAGTGGAGAACCCAGATTTAATTCTAGCCTCATCACACATCACAGCACATTTCTTGAAGAATGATGCCAGAAGAGCATCTTCTAAAAGAGTGCTATTTAACAGAAAGACAGAAGGATGAATCTCAAAACCTTAAGCGAGATGTTGGGGAGGGGGAGGAAGAGAGGAGGGAGAAAACGAAAAAGGGGATTCAATTTTTGTATTAGAATGAAAGGGACTAGGAGCTCCAAAATACAGACTGCAGCTGAAAAGAATAGGTGAGGGAAACTGAAATGGGGCAAGAGATGTAAAGAGCTAGATATTCTTCACATTGACGCATTTCAATTACAATCATACAATTTTATTCATTAAAGAAGATCAAGCGGGTGTTCTAACTGATATTCAATTGTATCTCTTCAATGGCATTCATGAAACGTTATTATTCATGTTCTTGTAAATGTTCCAAATACATTTTGCTCCTAAAAGGATGCTTCTGCCACTTTATCATATTTGCATAGAAATTTTTTGTGTATTTTAGGGGCTGAAGTTAACAAAGCAGGCTTCTAATACACCATTATCTTCAAGTTCTCAAAACATATTTGAAGACCTACAAAAGTATCATAAAACAGATTGTTTGTTCTACTTGGCAAGTAGAAGGGCTTCAATTATTTCCCTTAAACATAGTATCGCGGCCCTTGCTGGGGGAAGTGTGTCTTGCTATTCAGCTTTGTCTCTCATATTTACAGAATCATAGCATGGTTTGGGTTAGGAAGGACCTTAACATCACCTAGTTCCAACCCCCAACATTTCTGCAGTGTGCCTCAGTATTTAATTATCAATCTTATCATTCCTGTAGTCCAAATGACTGCTTGTTAACAATCTGTTGTGCAAGTGTAACTACCTAAATCCATCCTTATTTATCTCATTCCTGCTAAAGACAAGGGACGGCTGGCACTGGAACAGCTCTAGCAGGTAGATCTAGTACGATGAAGTTCAACAGGTCCACCCATTCTTTAGGATCACTGAAAGCCGATTTTAAAATTCTATGAGGTCTTCCGGCATGTGACAGAATACAAAATCCACTACACATGATCAACATGGCTTCTGCAGAAACTTACAAACTTATCAGACATGTTCTGATGTGCAGCAGTGGTAAACACACATCATGCTTCATTATAAATGGTTAGGTGTAGTAATCAGAGGATAAGCACACTCTGATCAATTTTACACACTGTGTTTCTGAATATTTTATTAAATCTTTCATACCAATACCTGAGGATCAATTAAGTTTCCAAAACACAGGCATTATCAACATTTGAGCTACCTAGTGTGTCCTAGAACTGCTGCTCCAACAGGGCCCGGTCACACATAGACCCTTTGTTATTTTGGTCCCCCGTCCCCTGTGTGGAGGAGGATAACTGAGGGTGGCCTGAACAACACCCAGCAATAGCTGAGTGAGTCTCGGGATCAATGCATCTAAGTACTGGTGGAGAGGGCAATAAAGAAGACAGAACCTGCCTCTTCTCCTCGGGTCCAGTGACAGGCCAACAGGCAATGGGCACAAGTTGAAATGCAAGAAATTACATTTAAACTTAAGGAAAAAAAAAGTTTCACTGTAGGGGTGACTGAACACTGCTATGCGTTGTGGAGATATTGCGGGACCTGAGCAAACATAGCCCCAGAGAACCTGCCCTAGTTGACCCTGCTCTACACTTTCTACTACACTTTCTCTTCTCCTTATCCTCTTTATGTTTTATTGTGACTCATAAGGAGATTTGGGCACTAGCAGATGTGAAGCAAAAAATATAGGAAGGGAATTCCTGGCATACTGAGAACTCCTGAAGCAGCATGTGAACAGTAGCTGGCTTAATTCCATTACTGGAGGAGATGGTCAAACCAGGGAAACAATGTTTTTATTGCTGCTTCAATACAAACTCCCCCAGCACTGGTACCACATAATATTCTTCAGAGTGAGGAGCTACAAAAATAGGCCTTGATGACATAATTCTTTGAAAAATATGACAAGAGCTTGTCAGTTAATATTTGCCTTTAATCTTTCTTATTTCCTTCATACAAAAAATAGAATGTCATTGCTTAGAACCCAAGTTATGAGGTAATAGGTTTTGGTAGCTTATTAACAAGACTATTGAACAAAGACAGGCAGAATGTAATTGTGTTCATTTTCTTTCAGTGAAGACCTTTTTATTTTTTAGTATTTCTAGAATTCAGTAACTTGTCCCTAATAAAGCGGTATTCCACCTCTGCTCACTGCTGCTTTGAAAACTGGCTAGGATTTAAAACGTGGATCAGTGAAAAACAGCAATGTATCATGTCAAAAGGACATGTCTGGTGAATGCTGCTTGGATGAGTGCTAGGTCATGTTTTAATTAAATTTCTCATTAGTGATTTGAAAAAGACTATAAAGAGCATGCTAATGAGATTCACATATCTAAACTGGAAGGTGCCTCACAGCCCAAACAACACAGGAAAGCTTGAAATGCGGCAGAGGAAAATCTCCTCTCCTTGATTTGGGAAATCTTCCATTATCTGGCAGGTTTAAAAATAAAAAAGAAAAAATCAAGTGCAGAAATGAAATCTGAACTCAACCGTGTGTTTGTTTAGTTTGAGGGGGTTTTTTTTGGGGGGGGGGAGTTTTTTTTGGTTGGTTGGTTGGTTTTGGTTTTGTTTTGTTTTGAGGTTTTAACGAGAAATGGAAAGCTGTTCTAATGAAAGGTATCTTGGAGACCATAGTGGTGAACAGAAAGTTAGACGAGATTTTTTCAGTGACACTACATTCAGACCTGGACACAGCCCAGACCACAGCAGAGAGAGGAGGGACCAGCTCACTGCTGGTCAGATGCTCTAGCATCATATAATTGAGGCCATGCGTACTGTGCAGAGATCAACCTCCACAGAGACACAGAACCTTTTAGACTGGAAGGGACCTCCAGAGGTCCACCTAGTCCAACCTCCACTGTCCTCTCCCACCCCACTGACCCCCTAAATCTGCATCATAGTAGCCAAAAGGCAAAAAACACCTATGCATAGGCATATGGGCACAGGCACAGTATTGCAGAACACACCATTTGAGACAATTCAGTGGAGCTCTAAGTCTACCCCTATTAGTTCCACATATACTTGACAGCAGTACTGTATTAAAGAGGAACTTACGAAGTGAACTAATGTAAAATGACCAAGAAAAATGGTTAATAGAAGTGTAACTGAAATATAAGGACAGCATAAAAAATTGTCCTAGATTTAGACTGACATCATTGAACAGAGCAAGTTTATAACAGTTTAAGCAGAATCCTATTACAGATTTCGACATCTTTTTTAACCTTACAGGGGAGGCATCAGATACTTTTAGGAACTGTTTGTCAAAATATGTGTGAACATCATCATGAGAGAAATGCTATGGGAACAGTGAGAAAATATTTTCAAAGGTTAGGTGAAAAGCATTTTGCTCTCATGCAGCTGTAAGTGTATGTTTAAAGTTACAAAATACAAAATATGAGCATTTTTAACATGTAAGAGACTAAACAGAGAATCTGTATTTTCTTAATATCAGATTGTTATAGTATCTAAATATTACTAAAATTGATGGTGAACTTCAGCTCTGCTGAAGTCAAAGGTAAAGCTTGCTGGCTATTTGCTTTTTGTAACTTCCTGAAGGTGGTAGTTTAGATGAAATACTAACTTGGGCACTAAGAACAATCAAAGACTGTTTTTCCAGAGATACTAAGCATATTTCTTTTAATTCAGTTCAATTTAGGAATTTTCATTAAAAAAAACCAAAACTGAGATAACCTAAAGTCCATGTCAGTTTCATCAGTATTTGCAATAATATTAACCTTTATGCCTAACAAAACAAATTACAAAAGGTATGAAATCTGTATGAATTTTAGCAACTATATTGAATTAATAAATGTGTGTTTACTTTTGTTTTTGTTGTACACAGATGATGAAAATGAATGTTGGAATTTGTCAGCTGGAGTTTAAGCAATCTCTTTCATTGTACAGGACTATGGTCTGTGCTTAATTTACCTTAAGCAGGAGCTAAATTTTTATAAGCTTTGCAGTTCTGTTAACACTTTTTTCTCATCAGGAATCTTAATGTATTTCTCTTTCTACCAGTAAATTATATGGATCTGCACTTAATTATGGGAGCACTTACTAAATGCAATAGAGTGTAAATGAACTCCCATTTAACCTTAACACTACTTGAAAACTATAGATGTCGAGGATGAATAGTAAGTGTTCAAAGCTTCAACCTTCTTCCTCTAAAACTCCTGAAGTCACTCTATTCTGAAGCAACATAATGAACACTGTTAGGATTTGGAAGACTATGCAACTGTGACCAAATTATTACTTGTTCCTCCTTGAGAGATATATCGTTAACCATGTAACCTACCAAAATTTAAAATATACAGGCAATTAAAAAGAACCATGCCACAGAATTTTCTGACCACCTAAGGAAGACCTTTTTCAAAGATAATGTTATCTTGTTCCAATATACACCATGAAAATGGAAGTCTGGACATCATATGTTAATCAGAAAGCTCTCCAGGAACAGAGCAATACAGAATTTTTAAGAAGTGATTTCATCAAGCTAATTTAACTTTCAGAGGTTTTCTTTAGTATGTGTATATTTTCCCTTTTTCCTGCCTTTGCAGTAAATATGACAAAAGAACTTAAGCAATCCAAAGTACCTCAGATAAGACAGAATGAAACAGTGTTGCTGAGCACAGGGTCTTCAATTCCCTGGACATGTTTTATGCTCTGTAAGGTAATTATTTAACTCTGTATCACTATCCCATTGCAATGTACAGATGTTCTTGTCTTCAAAAAACATGAGATGAAAACAGACACTCCTGGCATGTTACACAAAGAAAAAGCCAAATCTAGTTGAATGGAACACAGAGTTACTGTCAAATTCCAAAATCACTGACCTTATAAAGAAAAACTTTCTAAAATACACAACTACTAACAAAAAGGTTTCAGTACAATAAACCTTTTGTTTTTCTCAATTAGAAGTTATCTTTATACATAACATTCCATAAACAACTTATTTAATATAAACAAACATATCACAACATGTTTCCTTCAAACTCTGATCCTTTCTAAACCAAATACCTCATTGCAATTTGCAGGGTCGGGAGAGTAGGGACTAAGAAGAACTGCACACTGTCTCTGCAATACTAACAAGCTCCAAGTTCTCAAACTAAGGAAAAAAAAACCAACCACAAAACCAAACAGGGATGTAAATGATCCCCCTTTCTCAACCATCATTTGCTGGAAAGAACCTTACCTATAATACATAGTCACTTTAAAAATGTTATTTGAATGTTACTTGTAAACAACAATAAATACATTCCTGAAAGATTTCTGAGATGGACAGATACTATTTTTTTCTTCAAGCACTTCAGCTACAATGTTTAGTCAGCTGTCAATTATCAGCTGTCAATTATTGTTAAAAGCATAAGCTACCTTGGTTACAGAAGCAGTGTAGGTATGTTTCTACAGCAAAATTTTATGTATACAAAACCTTGAGTAGATGCTCACCTGGGGATGTTAACATTCTACCCTCATCTGCATCACTGACCTTCTGTTTCTCCATTAAATCCTGTATGTTTATTCTTACAGACTTTAGTAATGTGTTATTATCCATGCTTCCATGCTTTTTGCATTACAAACATACTCCTTTATCCTTTGCAAATTAAGACTGATTAGTCTCGCCAAAAATATGGCCACTCAACCTTTCCCCAAAAACAGAGTCACAACTGTAAGATGTTATATAAATCATCTTGGACACATGCTTTAACCATGGGTAAAATTTTTATTTTTCTTTTTTTAATTTTACTCTAAAGATCCAGAGTAAAACCAATTTTGCATCACATTAGTGAAGATCCCAAGAATAATTATTTACTGTGAAACTTAGCAATTCAGATTTACACTACAGGATCATTATCAGCTGCCAATGCTCAGCATAAATCTTTTTAATAGGGACTGCACATGTCTATCAGTGGCAGAACAGAATATTAAACCCTTTATGCATAATGGTTTTTTTTTTTCTTTTTTCAAATCTGGATAATGTATCAGCCTCCTTTTGAAAACAATTACTTTTGTGTATCCACTTGCTCCTGTTGAAACATGAGGTCCAGTTGAAGTCAGTGGGACTAAGAAGATGGGCAACTGGGTCAGTGGCTTCCACCTTCCAAATATCAAGAACTATTTCACTGGTGCTAGATAGTATATTGCAGGGCTGAACACAGAGTCTCCTGATTCAGGCTCACTGAGGAATTTTAGGAACTAAACCATGAAGAACTAAAATTCCCTACATACTCTGAAAAAGCTGACATGAAGCTCCTCACTGCACCTAAAAAAAAACCAAAACACCAAAACAAAACAAAACGAAAACCCAAAACCCAAAAACCAAAAACAAAAGCAAAAAAACCTGTTCATGAACAGATCACTGGTTTCATTCCATTAAAAAAAAGGTATTAAAATATTCAGTGAATATTCTGGCATGCACTTTTTTCAACTTGAAAATCTTCTTTGCAACAAGGAGAGATGAATTAAGATATAGGTAGTAAAAGACCTTAATGAAAGACAGCTTGAGCGATCATATGATTACTTCAGAATCTACCCTTCAATGAAAAAAAATGAAAAATTGATGTGAAGAAATAGTCCCAACTACTGCAAAGTGTGCTGTCAGTCAAGTCCAGAAAAGCTAGGAGCTGCTAAGCAGCTAAAACTCTGTACTGGCTTTTGCACTTTAGAGAGCTGCACTGATATTAGCCAAAGTCAGCAACAATGAAGAAATGTCAGCAGAAGCGAGTGATGGTGGAGTATCAGAAAGAGTCCTCACAGAGGAGGAAGGAAGAGGGATTGATGTGGAGCGGGGAGTTCAGGAAGGGGATAGTGAAGATCCCTTCAAAAAAAGGTATCCTGTAAGAGATACTTAACCACCCTGCTGTAGAAGGTGGTTAAAAAAATGACAAGCTCATACAGACAACAAAACCTGCATGAGTCTGCAGAGAACCTGAAAGTAACAAACTGCCTCATTTATTTCTGAAATACTGGTACAAGGTGTCCTGAATAAAAAGGTTTGTAAAAGAAGAGTAAAACCTTGCCTGAGCAGACCAGCAGATAATTTACTGGTGGTTGTCAAAGATCAACGGTTTCTCCATTTCATCACACATGTGCTTCAGGAGTGGAAGAAGGGAGAGTAAGACACTACCTAGCTCTTCTTGTGAAGATGACATATTAGCACAACTCTTCAGAGCATAGAACAAAAATGTCCAAATATTTATATTCATCTCATTGGACTGTATGAAGGTTGAGGCTTATCTCTATCCATTAAAAGGCTATCCATTAAAACTACTGTATGACTGGGAACTGTGGGAGGCAGCTGTCTTTCACCCACAGCACAACTTCTGCTCACAATTTTAACTCTGAAAGCAAGTAAGATAAAACCTATGGCTAATGACCAATAAGATGATTTGTCAAGGCTTGGTAGTATCCACCACTATTTTTTTTTTTTTTTTTTTAATAATACCAATGATTTCTAGACAAACCCATTGCTCAGAAATACACATAGTTTTAGAAGAGACTATTCTGCAAAGCCAAGGTGGTTTATTTAAATTCATTTCTGCTTTCTCTCTACTGGAGGAAAACTATAACTCACAAGACTTGATGCATTCAAATCTGTTATTGAGCCACTGGGTAAAACTGAAATCAGTGTTTTTAAAGGTGAGCACGAAAGGAGAGACTTGGGGAAAAAAATATTCTGATGACTACAGCCATAATAATTAAATGGATGCAGCCACTTGTTTTAAATCTCTGAGACACACCTTGTATTCTTCCCCTTGTCAGATCACGTGCACATAAGTCATTCATTTTGTTCATTACAGCTTCTGTATCAGTTTGGATTAGAGCTTGCGTATCTGATTTTTATTTTGTCAGGAGCACGACTTCACAGGACATCACTACTATTTGCTATAACAAACCTGACACTAAGACCTCTAAACAGAAGTAATTTCAAAACTAACACAGCTGTTAAAACGTCAGTGCATTTCGTGAAGCTCAGAAATTACAAATGGCGAACACATGAGATGAAAGCCTGTATAAAAAAGCATCACAATGTTATTTCCACCACTTTTCCTAATTTATTTGAAGCATATATGCAATAGTCAACCGTTACTTACTACAGATGTATGTATGAAGATTCACTCCACCTGCAACAAGTAACATCAAAATGGTAGAAAACCTTTTACATGTAGCACACATGAACTAAGTCCCAACTCATAACTGTAATAGAAATCTCAGAAGCTCAACTTTTGCACCAGTATCATCCACCACAAAACGTAACAAATTTATTTTCTTCTGTTCTCACAGCCACATACTTATTGTGCTGCCGCAGCCTGCTTCTACAATCAGTGTGAGTTCTTAAAGACATGTCTGACCTGGTTCCTTGTAGTCCTCCCTTAAGTAAAAGTGATTTTACACCATCCAGCAGTCTCTCTCTAGCACAAATGTATCCTAAAACACACAAGGTCAGAAAAATACACTTCCTCAGTTTTTCATTCTTAACAACAAAAATCCTTAAGTCTCAAAAAGTCATGTTTTTTAGTGTTCTATCCTATAAATTAAAATCAGCGTGGGGCAAATAGTATCTCCAGAAAGTGACAGAAAGTCTGAAAAAAAGGCATAGGCTCCCTGATAACGAAATAATAAAAAGTACTAATGATGGCATCAAGCTCTTTCAGCTGCACTGTACAGAAACTCAATTGTAATACATTTTATAAAGATGAGTTAAAGGTTACTGCTGGGTTGCACAGTTTTACACAGGATCAGCCTTGTATGTTCAGTCTGAAATGTGGCAGCTATTTTTAAATTAAGAAGAACCATTCTAAGTTGTGTCTTTTGCTGCATTTATGAGCTTCCTATGTGTAGAAATACGTATAAGGCACCCTTCTCATTTTTTCTTTCCATCTGATAATCTCTCTTTGAATAGCATGCTCTTTGGGCACTAACTGATCTCCTCTCATGCCAAGATCTCTTGTGTGCTTGGCTATGCACTACAATAGTCCTCTTCTTGCTTCATCTCAAAGCTTTTTGCCTGAATTTTGCCGTACTTTTTCTGCCTGAGGATTTGAAATGCACCATCATTCTACCCATATTTGTTCCTGTCCTAGCCTAGTCCCGTCATTGTTTCTTTAAACAAAACTCCTTAACACACACAGGCTGCAAGCGTATCTGTGCTCTTTCCACATTCTCCCTGTGCTCTTCCTTCCTGTTAGTCTCCATTTCATTGCTATCTTGGTAAATAATTCAGCCAGTGTCAAGTCTACGACTGGTTTAATTAGTTACTTTTCTCTGTCCAGGAAGTGTATTTTCTATGTGTCAATATCTTAATTCCTATTTAGAGAACAAAGGAGAAGGTGATGTCACCCAGGAAGCTAAGTGCTGATATCAATCAGTCCTGCGACCTAATTACAGACCCATTAAAATTGACATAGAATACGGAACATAGAGAGGTGCCCTGTGTATTGCATCTATTTCCTTCCTGGTTTTCCCCTTTTCCCCTCAAGTTAATTGTGTGCTATCTATAGATGGCTGGGAACATTATCTCAAGAGCAGGGCCTGATCAGCTTCAGTATTCAAAAACTGATCCATTATAAACAAGTAGAAAAAATTCCACTGAGTCTGGGACAGATCTGGACACAGTAATTTTAGAGTCTTTGGAAGAAATAAAGCTAGTCTGTATTCCTGTTCAGGCAACCTTACAGGTTAATTTAAGCATTGTTTTGTTTGAAATTTACTGTCTTCTAAAACTAAACTCATTTCATTGTAAGAAGCAGAAATACCAATTACTCTTTTTTGCTGAAGCAATGTTCTTTCTTAATCCGTATTTTGAAAGAGTTATACTACTCTATTTAGTGTTTCATAAAGATTCTGTGTAAAAAAAACCCCAATGTAACTTGAAGAAAGAATCAAAACTCACAAGGATAATCAAATATTTATTGTGTAAAACAATTCCTATTGCTACTAAACCTACAGAAAAGACAGAAATAATAAAATTTTGGGTAAAAACTGACACTTGTGCATTTCTAAGTCCTAGTTTTCAAGTACTGTTACACATGTTAAGCTGTGCCCCCATGTGTTCTGAAAGAAAAAAAATACATCTTTTGTTTCACTTCCTGGAATTTCACTGGAGAGGGTAAAACCAGTAACAATTTTGAATTATACCGATTATAGGAAAACTGGCAACAGAAGTCTGAATTTCAGTGGATTTTTGGATGTTAGATTTTAAATAAATTCTTATAAACAAAAGCAAACACTGTGCAGATAAAAATGGCAGGTTAACAGGTGCCAGAACTAGCCAACTGTAATTAAACTCCTGCATACAAAATAACCGATCCCCTGCCGATTAGATCACACCTAATGCATGCTTTGCATGCGAGAAACAAACCCATCTTTCACTCTGAAGCTGCTTCAAAGGGGATGGCTTCTGCAGCTGCCCACCATTACCGATCGCCAGGGCCCTGGTTCACCTCCCCGTGCCCTTGGGAGCTGCCTCAGCCCTCATGCAGTGGGACTTCGCCTGGGAGGAAGGAGAGGGCATGGCCATACCAGCCTGTGGTCACCTAGTGCCCTCATACCCTGGCATGCAGATACACCTTCTCTGAACAGACAGGTTGGCAGCTTGGCCATTTCAATTAGGAATCTTAAGTCACATTCTTCAACTGAAACAATAAATGCAATTAATTCCTCCCCTTCTTCCCGATTCCTCACGCTGTCACATTTCATGTGCAATCCTCAGCTGTAGTTCCACTGCTTTAGTCCTAGAGCAGAAAGTACATGCCACTGAATTCACATTGGAAAACAATCTGATGAGTATCCAACCATTTTCGTTACGACACCAAAAGGAAGCACACAGGCTACATGAACCTGAGATTAATTTAGCAAAAGACAAGCAAAATACATAGGGTTTGTACTTTTGAATAAGAATGGTTGCACAAAAGCAGCTACAGACAGATTTCAACTAAACCAGCTTCTAGTCCAGACTGGTGACAATAATGACTGACCTTTGACTCTTAAGTTTTGATCTTATGTTTAGAAATTTACTTTAAATCTTTCTAACGTATTCGGATGAGATGGCTGAATATCTACTGTTTACATAACTTCCAAGAACAGTTGTGTACTGTGGCTGTTATGCAATCAAACTAATAAAAATTCCTGACCCGCATAATCAATCTGAAACGGTCCCAAAATACTTTTTTCAGACATACATGGTGATAATTTTCTGATTACTGCTTCTGCCTCTTACATCATTAGCTCAAATGTAATCAAATGCTCTTAGTGATAAGAAAAATGTTGGTCTGTTTATACTGATTCTGAAACCAGAAATATGGATTTGTGAAATAGTTTTTCAATATTATTTCAGTTTTTAAAATTACTTTCAGAGTAGAAAACCTTTAAAAGCTCAGAATATTCCATTTTTATATATTCAGATTTTAATGTGGCTTTTTTGATAAGCTTCGACCAACTTCCTGCTTTAAAATGTTTTTCAACTTAATTTGACAAAACATTCAAAACATTCCGTGATGTTTCTGAATTTTCACAGAAGTAAAATGCCAGTTATTCTTGGAGTAGTAAGGGAGGCTAAAATCCAACTGACTAAGAGTCCATTTCTTTAGGCAATTCATTTCTGAGTTTGTATCTTGAGAAGCGAGGCCAGCACTCAGCAATGCTGAATCTTGGTTCTGCATTTCAAACTTGAAAGAAAGTGGAGTTTCTTTACCCCATCATAAATATATATATGTGATGAGGTAGCTTTGAAACATCCATGCGCATTTATCAAGTCAGGTTTTTACACAGGTGTACAGAAGATTATAAAAATTTAGGGTGCTCTGTGTATAAACTGTTTTCATGTATTTCATGTATTTCATTTCTAGAAGGTAGATCAAAAGAATTCAGCATGCATTGTGTACTACAGCAAAACTGTACATACACTTTACGTGTGTATAACCATATATAAAGACAATATGTGCACAGGACCACTGGGAATATCAGGTAACTTCATTTTAAATCTAGAGAAGCAAAATTAAATCACTGGGTTTGTTATTTTTTTTCCATTTTCCACAAGTCCTGCTCTAAAAGTTGTCAGGATATCAAAAATCATCATGCAAGGAGAAGCCTAAGGGTTCAGAGAGTCTCTGAGCTCTGCATTTCAGAGAACATCTTATGTTCTCTTAAGTGCCCAGAACAGACAAATATAAGTTGGAGTACTACACATGCACTAAACTAACAGATACATAAGCTACATGCAAATGTTTCACTCTCAACATCTAGTACAGAGCCTCTGTAAGCCAATAATAACATATACTTCAGGTTAATTAAGAACAAGAATGGTTTCAATGCATTTGCAAGATTCATTTATTTCATTCAGGTTTACTAGTAAGACAGACAATTTCAAAAGTATCAGCATGAAATTTTAGTAGCTCCTTGCACTGCTTGCTAAAAAAGGCCTACATGACCAGGAGGAGATACTAAAGTACAACTTCAGATAACCATAAAATCACCCTTTAAAGTCTAATATGAAGACTTTGAGAAAGATATCTATGTGTTTATATATCTATATATTTATATCTATATCCGTAGATACAGATATATATTGAGAGAGAGAGAGAGAGAGAAGAACAATTCTTGGCTACAAAAATTCTCTCTCCTTTACTCTGATTGTTACATAACATAAAGGCTCTCACATGAGAAAGTCAGAGTCCCCTCCACCACCAAGGACTATGTTTACCATGGAAACCACCATTACCAAGAAATTTGAATTCACTTGGGTACTTGACTATTACAACATTCTGTAAAGTGTCCAAAATGTTGAACTGCAGATTAAATAATACACTCGGAATCCATTTGAAGTCACATGGTAACCTGGCCACCACATAACTCTATGAAATAACAGAAATTCTAAACCCAACAAGATTAAATGATCTAGTAGATTGAATGAGACATGTTTTGCTGCTTCTGTTTTTCCTCATAATATATTAAATTTTGCCTAGTGCTTTACAATTATGTCTCCACAACTGAGAGAAAGTGAAGATTTTATAAAGATTTAAGAAATTATAACAAAAACTGCACCGGAATGTTTACAGATCAGTCTAGGCAAAAATTTATCAACTTCACAAATACATATGAAGCTAAACATACTGGTTTAATATTATTAAATATTTTATTTGGTGTCTTGCTTCGGCAGACCAAGTAAAATGAGATCCTTTTTTCTTTAAACGTTTTCTCTAATGGCTGAATATAAAAATATTGCCATAACATGCTTCTGTATTTAACACTGATACTCTGAGCTTCTATCCTTAGACTACAAATCAAATACAATCTGCGAGACAAACTGTGCCCCGAGGAACAAGTATGTGTCTGAATGGGAGTCATGAAAAGGCAATGCAGATTCTTCATTTCTTAAAAAGCATTGTTCTCAGATGTCACTGGCACATGTGTAGAACCTCATAAAAAATCCAGCAACATTTTTAAATTCCAATACAAAATTTAGGTATGCTGTCAGATAAAAGAATAATAGGTTAAATGTGAGAATGTATTTACTGATTTCTCTCCTGTTACAATAACTCAAATACTGCTTCTCCAAGGAAACAATACTGACATTAAAAGAAAGGTATTTGTGGTTACAAATGCTAGGAGGCAAGAAAGGTGTTCTGAATGTATTCATCGTGAATAGTATTATATAAAGATAGTTTACAGAACTCAGCTTCTCAACCCCAAAGGCTGCAAACCTTTTATTAAACATCTAAAGCAAATAAAAAAGAAAGAAGTCTAGAGGTCAACAGTCTTGGGCAGGTAGGTAGTTTTTAAAGAAAGCTGAAATAAATATAGCCTTATAGGAAAGAGGAAACTAACAGCTGGAGGTTTTTTTATAGTAGAAAATATACTTTTAGACAAAAAAGGATGTATCCCACTACACACTTGCATTACTTAACAAACCATTACTTAATCTCATGTTAATCTCATTCTATGTTGTGAATGTTAAGTAACGTAAAGTCATTACTTAACATGAAATGGCCGTGTCATTAGGCAGAACTTCTACATGGTCTATCAAGTCAAACATGAATAAAATTGCACAGATCTGACAGCAATGTAGAAAAGACAGCAGTCTATGCTGGTGAAGTAGATCTCATGCAAAAAGAACGGAGCTTCAAGTGAGGACTGAAGTAATCAAAGATGGCTGAATTTGAATATTACTGTTGTGAGAAAATGCCTCCTCTAAGAGAAAAAACACTTGTTCTTTGAAACATGATATATTGAAGGAAAGAGAAAACTAGGATTGGAAGATGTTCCAGAAAAGTTAACCTACACACAGTATTTCCCAAGTGTACTAGAAATAGTGCTTTCTGGGCCCCAGCCTATTTGACTGTATGAAGACCATAATTTGCTCTGTTAAAGCTCCTGAATGTGCTAAGTGATAACTAGACCTAAAATTAAATTAGCATCAACTCCATTTACTTGGTACCCCACAAGCTTTAATCATTAGTTTTCAAAAGTGGAATCCAAATTACTGAGTTCAAACAATTTTTGTAACTGAGGAACACTGTTAGGCTAATTTTAAACCTGTGGAAAGGCAATGGTGAATTTCCTTCGTGTAGCCTCCATTATTCAGCCTACCTACTGATGACTTTCTATTGTCTCCCTATTATTTGTAATTTATGTCTGTATCATGCTTTTCTTCACATCTAGCTCACAGAAATGTTTCCTGTACAGAAAACAGATCAATCTATATAATAATCAAAAAGGAAAGTATTTACAGCTTTATCTAGAACATTCTCATCTGTAAATTTTTCACATTAACTATGGCACATGAAGAAAGCTCTAACTGTGAAGTCAGAAAGAACATAGAACCTCTAGGGTTTTTAGCTTTGCATCTGGCTATATCTAACTTTCTAGACAGAAAGATAGTGTCAGATAAGAGAGAAGCAAGTTTATAACTAACTTCCATGCTTACCAAAAAAGGGGGGGGGGGGAAGTCTGTCTTGGAGTTTCCTTCCAAATCGAGCTATGTCTGAAGATGTGAAAAAGTCACCTATATTCAAAACCACTCACCACTATTCTTATACTTAGCAGCAAGATTAATAAATAATTAGCATTTCCAAAACAAACATACCTCAAAGACACTGTTGTCTTAATTCTTCCAAAGAACTACTACCTCAGCTGCCTTTTTGTCTTCTGGCCTTGAATTTGTTGTGCAGCCTAGGAAAAATAAATCTCAGCTTACTTTCAAACTGAAAGCATAAGGCTAGATCCAAGGAAAAAAAACCAAACTTAATAGCATTGCAGTTAATTCCTCTGTAATCCTACCTCATTATCTTAAGCAAATAAATCTCTGAAAAGGATTGCCTTATTAAAAGCAAATTAGAAAACTGAATGTCATCTGTGCAGGGAGACATTCTTTTAAAATGCAATCAGCAAGGAAGCTCATAAATAGGCCACTATATAAAAATGCTCCTATAAGGCAATCTTTCACAGATTTTCAACAGATGTGTATGTAACTATGATTTCACAGATTCCTAAAATAAAATGTGTCGACATCATTTACTACAAACTTTCAAGAGTCTAAAAAAATGTACTCATTTAGATTCTACAGAAAAAAAAAAATATTTTAAAGATATGTAAAATGTAGCCAGAGTAGCTATTGAATTGTCATACCTCCCACTCTTGCATGTCCTCATGTTTGATTTACCGAGAACTTAAAAAAAAAAAAAAATAAAAAAATAGGGTTATTATGTTTTGCATTTATTTCTATAACCACGTAAAATTCAGGAGGCATAGCTCCAAGGTGCATCATAACACTCATTACACATTTTTAGAATTGCACATGGAGTGTGTAAGTAGTGAAGTAGTGCATGCTATGAAGAGAAATCAGAGATAAGCTACTGCAGTCACTATCATTGTTAGAACATTGTAGATTTTTCTCAGAAAATGTTGACAAATTATAAGCCTTTTTTTAGGTATTAGTTAAAAATAGAAAACATGGGTTATATCAGATCCTTGGAAAAAATAAATCAATACTATTACAACCAAGGTTTTGGGGTTTTTTTTTTGTCAAGGAGTGACAACTTTATTATTAACTTAAAAGAAAAATAACAGATACCTGTAGAAACAAATTGGCCTTTGCATTTTTAGCTTTTAGTAATTGAACTTCTGTGCTGGATTTGGCTGGTATAGAGTTAATTTTCTTCACAGTAAGCTAGAATGGAGCTAGGTTTTGGATTTGTGCTGAAAACAGTGTTGATAGTACAGTGATGTTTTAGTCATTGTTGAGCAGTGCTTACACAGAGCCAAGACCCTTTCTACTTCTTACACCACCCGATCAGTTAGTAGGATGGGGGTGAACAAGAAGTTGGGAGGGGATACAGCTGAGACAGCTGACCCCAACTGACCAGAGGGATATCCCATACCATACGACTTCATACTCAGCACATAAAGCTGGGGGAATAAGAAGGAAGTGAGGGACATTTGGGCTAATGGCATTTATGTTTCCAAGTAACCATTACATGTGATGGAGCCCTGCTGTCCTGGAGATGGCTGAACATCTGCCCGTCAATGGGAAGTAGTGAATGAATCCCTTGTTTTGCTTTGCTTGTGTGTGCAGCTTTTCCTTTCCCTGTCAAACTGTCTTTACCTCAACCCACCAATTTTCTCACTTTTACCCTTTTGATTCTCTTCCCCATCCCACTGGGGATGGAGTGAGCAAGCAGCTGTGTGGTACTTAGTTGCTGGCTGGGGTTAAACCATGATAACTTCTCAGCTTCACTTTAAAATACTCTTCCTATCTTTATCACCCTCTGAGTTTTTACTTCAAATTACTTTGTATATCTGTACCAACACAATCGAGTATATTTAAAACACAATCCAGAACACAGCTTGCTTGAAGGGCATGCAAGGATAACAAAACTAAGTGAACCTATCTCTGGAAGATACTGTGTCATAGGAAACCTCAGTACAATGTGGAAAAAAGCAATGAAGACGGTATTCAAAGCAAAGTAATAAAAGGCAGACAAAGCCAAAACAGAAATGGAAAACAAATTAAAAGGGTTCACTGGAGCTACTGGAGCTTTGTTTGTACCCACAAGCCATCACGTAACGAGTCAGAAAGAAGTCAGGAAACTGATTTCTGACAACAGCTGGTTCTAAGTCCTTTACTTCAGTATTTCTCAAAAAAAAAAAAAGTATATAATAACATATACATGAGCTTGAACACGTGAAAGCCAATGCACGCTATTAAAACTAAAACAAGGCAGCCAGGATTCACAACAAGGTGCAAGAAGTGGCGTATATTACATTATCATGTAAGATTCTTAAAAAGGTAGGAGACTCTGTATTTCAAGTTCATAAAAATAAAATAATCGCACTGTTACCATTAAGGCCAAATCTTGATTTATAAGTATTTGTAAGTCAAAGCGGCCTTGACGTGAGTTCTGCATTACTTTTTCAAACAGTAATATAATGGAGTCTCATACAGTTTTTCATATTGCTCCTTTTGATAACAATTTTTGAGATAACAATTTGCAAGGTTAAAGCTGAACAGGTATCTCTTCATTCAAGGGCCATTTTCATCTGAGTGCTACAGCAATAAAAATGAGATAATGGAGTGAAAGTGGTGAAAATAACTCTTGCTTGAATGAATCACTTTTAATCGATGATTAGGTGAAAAGTGGCAACACATCCTTTCTTTCTTAATTTTGTCTTTCTTTTTCTTATTTAGATACATTAAGTAAGAAGAAGTCTTCAAACATGCTTCACTGAGCAAGAGCACACATTTAAAAGTTGTTTGTAGTGTCTCACACAAATCCTTATACTTTTGTATTGCTAAAGTAGGTGGAGTATTTAATCAGATTTATTGATTTTATGTTTTCTGCTGAGACTTGAGAAAATGTCCAATTCTTTCAGTCTGCTCTTTTGCTTTTTGTTTTGTTTTGTTTTGTTTTCTTCCTGTTTCTTTTTCTCCTGACTTCGGTTCATTGGTTCTTTGGGGTTTGTTGTTTAGGTATTTTAAAGGCTCCTACTAAGTTGGCGTCTTCGTTGTTCATGTATTTGTTCACAGCTCTGAAACCTGATGTTTTCTTCTCTACTGTGCTTTAAGATCTGCAATTTCAGTACTATATATATCTGTATTTGTCAAATATTTTAAGACATATATAAAGTATTTATTCTGATGCTATCAGATTGAAAGAAATCCATGGATTTAGTCTAGTCCCTCTAGATATTTGAAGGTCCATATTATTATCAGCTTTACTCTTCCAACATCACAGCTTTAGGTTTGCTTTCTCCAGTGTTTTATTCGTTTAGTGCCCAACTGTGTGCAAGGTTGTAAAGAATCACTAATTGATGTGTACCTTAACATTCAAGAACTTGAATTTAGTAGCATCTAGAGCCTGTCTTCTTAAAGGGAAATCTCTACCACAAAGTTTGTATTAAGGAAAAAATGGCTTTTTTAAAAAAGCAAAATCAACAACAGAACAGTTTATTCATGAAACACAGAAGCACCACTGGGTCAGTGATGTTGTGTTATGAAGTATGGACACATATAAGTTCAATTCTCACCACTGTGGTAGCAACGGTATTCTATGAAATAATCATGTGCACTGAAAAAAGACCCAAAACAAAACCACAAACTTTCCTTGCAGGTTTTCCACTGCCTTGTGTCATGTGAAATGCAAAATTCTGGCTTCTAAGTTAGAAACACTACTATGAAAAAGGAGGGCTGATTAAATTAATAATAAATTTATTTATCTCTAAAAGATGGAAAAAAGAAGGAAGAAAACCAAAACTAAACAAAAACCAGAAGATAGCAAACTTAATGAGACTATGGGAATACAACTAACTACTTTTTTATTGTTTTGATATCATGAGGACTTCTTAATGTCACTAGTTATTAGTGTTACTGACTTTCTCATTAAAGCTCAGTTTGTTTAAAACATCATGAATGTGAACTGGTAGCTACTATTTGTGTTTGTGTCATAGTACCCAGATGAAAATGATCTCCCTAAGCTGACAACAGCCAAAGAAGAGAAGACAGCTTCAGTACCTTAAGTTTCTTTGTTTTCTAAAAGAGACCAATACTCATAATTCCACAGACCATAAATAACTACAAAATGCCACCTTACTTGATAACTACTTTTTCCCAGCAAACAGCTCAGGCTTCAACTTAAGTAACCTGTGATGCATTCTCTTCACCCTCCCACCCTCCCCCCCCCGCCTCCACCTCTTATTTCGGATTTGATAATTAAGGACATTTACTATATAGGGCAAATCCCAGTTGACTACTATTTGATCTCTATAATGCACAGAAGTCTCTAAGATGGAGAACTGCCGTCAATCCTATCTCCTGACTGAAAATGAATGCAGCATTCAGGATTTTTACCTGTAGTATCTGTTAATGAATCCTTAAACATTTAGCAGAAATTCTCTTCACTGTGAAGAGCAAATTAATCAAACACATACTCCTCTTTCAACAAATCTAGTATTTCTACTCACTTCTGAACAGGCAATCTTAAAGGTGTTTTCCCATATACCTGTTTCTGTAAAGACCCTTAGAAATACTAATAAAATATGAAAATTAACAATACCACTACACCAATTAAGCTTAAAGTACATGAGGTCTGGGACAAAATGTTGGTGAATATAAATGTCACTACATCACTGAAGCATATATATGATTCAAAGACGTATGTAAGAGGTTCTTGAAAACCACGTATACAGCAGCTCAAATGGAATCTGGAAATCAAGTGGACCGGTAAGAGTAAACACATTTTGAGGAGAAATAAAAACTCTGAAAGTATTAAAAGAAGTATTTATATTTTACAGCCTCAAACACTTAAGGCATCACTCCTTTTTTTCAGATAAATTACTTAAGAAAGTGCTAAACTTTTCCTATGATGTTTTTTTTTACCCATACTAGGTCTGTTAGAACTCAGTTCTTTCATTGCCAAACACATAGCCTTGCTTTCTTCCAATTTATAATGAACTTTTTTTTCTTTACACCAGATTAAAATAAGAACTAAATTATAAGGAACCTGTGTACCACCAGGCAATCATCCCTGAGTAGAGAGCAGTGCAGTTATTCACTGACAGAAGAACAAACCTCAGCCACAATTCTGCCTCAAATTTGGGCAGCCATTCCACCTCTGCTACCACTCCTATTTGTGCCAAGGGAAGCTGTATTGGTTTTTCTGTTTTGTTCCCATACACAGGCTCAGATTTATACTCAGAGGTATGGATAGGAGAAAAGACTTGGAGGGTGAAGGAAGGAAATGCAAATAAATTTTTAATGAAGTAGCAATTAAACATGACCGTTATACTGGTTTTTTCTCAACAAAAGCAAGCAAAACATGACAGAAGTCTTAGAAGCTTACTCTTTTAAGTCCTTAATAGCATTTTACTGTTTATAAATCAATTCTAAACAGTAAATTAAAAAATGTTATCTCTAGTTTTACAGACATCTGTATTTTACTTTATTCATAATTTTTATTGTTTATGATTTCAAGACCAGAATGAAGCATGCTAAATATCATTCTCACATCAATTTTCTTAAAAGAAATTCCACAACCACTTAAGTCCATACTATCAAAACAATTCCTAATGGCCTATCCAAAGATCCCTGGGTACTAAAAATCTGGAAACATAATGTGGGTATACACAACAGGTATCTGTAAGGATGACAGAATTTACTAGAATAGTGCTAAGGTCATTTGCCCTAGTATTTACTCATTATAAGTATACACATCAGCAAACAACATTTAGAGATCACATTAGAATTCCATTGGAAAAAGTGACCCTTCACTTCACTTACTAAAGCATTACATCTTCTTTACAAGGAAGCCATAATTAGTCAGCTAAATCTCTGGCTGAAATAGATCATAGCTGTGTCTTATCAATTAACCTTTCAATGCACAAAACCCCAAATAGTTTGCAGTGATTTTGTTTCCAACTCATTGTAAACAGAAACTGTTCTTTCAGTATGACTCAATCACTGATCTCAATTAATTAAAAAAAACCCCCAAAACTTCATAAATAGAGACGGAAGAAAGAAAAATTAAAATACATTTTAATGTTTTAAATAGAATTTCATTTCTATTATTTACACTTATCTAACTAACTAAAGTAGAAATTTCCAGTAAAAAATATTGTTGGCGTGAGGGAACAATCAAACTATCAGCAATACAAACTTCTCAATAAATCGGAAGTTTATTGAAATGCTTCGTGTCAATTTACACCTTGTGTGTTATAGATACAAGCACACACCTACAATTAACTATTCTATTTTTACATACCTTATGTTTTTAATAACAAAGTCAGAACAAAATAAGAGCATTCAATACTTCTATTATCAGAATGTTTTACAGCTTCCCAAAACAAAATCTAATCAAATTCAGTGTAGCTTGCTTTAGCAAAGTTGTGTTGTCTGACACAAATATACTTTCTTGTTAAAATTCCAGACAAGTCTCACCATGACTTACTCTCAATTCAGACAACAGTCTCAGATTTCTGGCTGCAGTGACATTTTAATTTATATTACCAAAAGGACAAAACTAAATGGCTAGCACCCAGAGAAAATCAGATTTACTAAAAAGCAAATACACAAGAAAGAGGAATACAGTTGTAGTAAGCATAAACAGGACAAAACAGACAGCAGGGGAATAGCTTTAGGTTCACCATAGCAGCACCACAGATTTTCTTCAGAGAATGATAGTGAAAGCAAAAACTGGTGTGAGCTTATTTTCCTGTCAAACAATCAAGAGTGACAGCAGATAGCTCCCCCTGGATACACAGAAGTAAAGGCTCTGCTTTCTTTCAGACTGCTTGAAGTCTGATGATGTTCTTCACATAAAAAGACATCCCAAGATAAAGGAAGCAAACAGTATTTTTAAGCTACCACTTAGAAGACAATTTCTGAGCTCACAAAAAGTCTCACAGCATATTCTAAATTACACACTGCCATACAACCTTTTCTTCATAATCAGGTCTCAGTCTGTTCAGTGAGGTTCCAAAACAATTTTCTATTTCCCATAAATTGACTCTATGCTGAAAACAATCTGTGTCTTGAGGGAGAGAAAAGGCCTTGAAACAACTGAAAGCTTTATTGAGTGCACAGTGCTAACTGCAGTTGCCTGTGTATCAAGAGAGCAAAGCAGCCAGCTAGTCTGGCTTAGGAGCAAAAAGGAAGAAACAGGGATGCAACGGTGCTTGCAGTTGCATCAGAACATCAGAGAAATGCTTCATTTTCTTCAGCTGAGTTTTAGCTGTGACTACAGTCTTCTTTCAACTCCCAAAATATTGTAAGTAAAAATGTAAAAAGGAAATGAAAAGATTTCTGATAAATCACATACTGCTGTATGATTATGAGCAGTTCAGACAGATTTTGCTTCAGTTTTCTAACCTATCGAATGTGAATAGCAGCATTTATTTTTTTTTCTTTGGCTCATTAGAGGGTCAGACAGTTGCCAGGGTCTGTGTTGGGTGATACTAAAGAACTACTCTTGAAGTTCCAAGCATACCACATTCAACAATATACTACAAAGGATGACTGTCTCTTCTGACAGATAAAAAGACTCTATTCAAGGGTTAAACATAAGTGAAATCTGAATGTTTAAAAAAAAAATTGATTAAAAATAATGGTCTCCAATCAGATATATTCGAACTTCTTTTATGATAAGAGCACACACAGATTTGTGACTAGAAAACAACACAGTACTGCTGTCAACTGCTTCCCATTCAAGAAACTGCAAGCCTAAAGTGGTACAGTGCTTACACAGTAAGCATCCTGCCTGTACTGGGAATTGCTCTTGACTTGTTTGAAAGAAATTAAGGTGAAAGATGGACTCAAAAAAACCCCCCGAACATTAGCCAAAACTAAAACCAAAGCAAACAACCCCACTAAATTAGAAATTTTTTTGAGAGAGACAATTTTATTAATCTCTAAATTTAACATAGTTTTGTTTTACTCCTGGAGGAACACTCCATTATTCCATGCCAAATGAATCCAGCCTGCTTCTCTGACCAATGGAATATTCTGTGTGTTTTTTTCCCAGATAAGCTTTATGTGTTAGCCCTGCATTCTTTTATCTATTGGCTTTATATTCGTTTGTATCTGTCTGTACACATTCTTTACATTGATCTGTTTATTTGGGTTTTTTTGTTTATCATACACCAAATCTGTTGTGCAGGGTACACAGTTCAGCTCCAACAACAGCCCTAAAGCAGCCCAGAACACCAGCAGGCTTCTTGGTGCTTCACTTTGTTTCCACCAGGACCCCCAGGTCCATTTCCGCCAAGCTGCTTTCCAGCTGGTCAGCCCCCATCATACACTGGTGTCTGGGGTTGTTCCTCCCCAGGCACAGGACTTTACGCTTAGAATCACAGAATGGTTTAGGCTGGAAAGGACCTTAAAATCACCTAGTTCCAACCCCCCTGCCATGGGCAGGGACACCTCACGCTAGACCAGGTTGCTCAAGACCCTGTCCGACCTGGCCTTGAACACTGCCAGGTGAGGTTCCTGTCAGCCCATTTCTCCATCCTGCCCATGACCCTCTGGATGGCAGCATGACCTTCTGGCTGGTCAGCCACTCCTCCCCAGTTGTGTGCCATCTGCAAACTCACTGAGGGTACACTCTGCCCCATAATCCAGATCATTAATGAAGATGTTAAGCAGGACTGGACACAGTGTTCACCCCTAGGGTACACCACTAGTTACTAGCCTCCAACTAGACTTAATGCCACTGACCACCACGCTCTGGGCCCAGCCATTCAGCCAGTTTTCAGTCCACCTCACTGTCTATTCATCCAATCCATACTTTACCAGCTTCTCCATGAAGATCTTACAAGACACAGTGTCAAAATCCTTGATGAAGCCTAGGTAGCCTTGCTGACATCCACGGATGTCAGCACTCATCTACCAAGACAGTCATTTTCCCATATAAGGTTATCAGTTTGGTCAAACATGACTTCCCATCAGGGTCCATGCACTTATGTATGTCCAGTTTGCTTAAGTACTCCCTGACCTGATTCTCTTTCACCCTGGGCACACTCTACTTGCTCCAGTCATTCCCCTGTCTTTGGGGCCTCAAGGCTGGTCTTCCCAGTAAAGACTAAGAAGGTGATATTCAGAACCTCTGCCTTTTTTATGTCCCATGTCACCAGGTCCCCTACCTTCTTTAGCAGTGGGCCTGGCCTGCATTTTCCCTAATCTTCCTTTGTCACCTATGTACATACAGAAGCCCTTCTTGTCTTTTGACATCACTGGCCAAATTCAATTCCATTTGGGCTTTGACCCTCCCAATAGCATCTCTGTATGCTCAAACAGTGCCTTTAAATTCATCCCAGGTGACCTGTCCCTGCTTCCGCCTTCTGTAGGCTTCCTTTTTGTGTTTGAGTTTGCCTAGGAGCTCCTTGTTCATCCATACAGTGCTCCTGGTACTTTTGCCTGATCTTCTGCTTGTAGGGATGGACTGACAACAACAAAATATAAAACTGTTAAAGTATTTAACAAATAGTTTTCTCAGCAGTGTAACCCATGGGAGACAAATTCACAAATCTATGCATACAAAGAGTGTGTTTCCTATTATTTAAGTAAAACTTCTAAGAAAACAACATAGGCAGGAGGTAGACTATACACTGATAAAACTGTTCATGTTCTGTTCTGAAGTCACTGTCACAGGAGAAATAGTGTGGCTGCTGAACAGATTAGGGGAATATAATGAATCTGAAATGGTTTGAAGTATTGCCTCTTCCATCTTCCAAAAGCCTTTATCGTGGTGTTTCTCTGAATCACTTATTTCCATGGACTGTAAAAAAAGACCTCTCTGAGGAATGGTAAGCTTCAGCAACTGCTACCCTTCTACCCAAACAGCTAAGAGCTTTCCGAGAGTGCATGCAGGAGAAAACTTTTGCTCTTTATTAGTAATTCACCTTTGCTTAAGTGCTTAACTTACTGCTTTTCAGACTGCAGGTAGTTAGTTCAATTCCCAATAAGGTAAGGCTTTATGTACATTCAGGAAGTACTTAAACTAAAGCAACTGATTTAATGCTGCTGTTTTGATCATTAGTCTGCTGGCAGAAGACTCCCAAATCACTAGTTTAAGAACTGATACTCAACCTTTAAGGATTTTTCAAAGTGCTGCACCAGCACTCAGGGAACTTCAAAACATAAAGAACTTATCCTGTACCCAGCTAGTTGCTGGCACTTCTCAATTACTGTGACATTTTCACACGTTTTGCAAAAGTGAAAGAAACACACAATGTGAGGAAGTACTTCTTCAGTACTCATGAGTCTTCAATGAGTCTTCAGTACTCATTGTAATTGTACCAACTGCAGTTAGCTGTATCATTATGTTGTGAGCTGATTATGTGACTGTTCCTGAAGGATACACAGTATTTCAGTAATGAATTAGCACCTCAGAACTACTGAGTCTGTTTTGGGAAGGACAAAATATACATACAAGAGGGGCACAGAACACAGCCAGTGACTGTCCTCTAGCAGAGAGCATTTCTTCCATTTTAGGATTTCCTTTCTTGGTGCCCATGTGTAATCACATGATGAACATAAGTAAAACAAACAAACAGTTATCTGTGTAAACACATCCCCACACATTTTGAACCATGCACTCCCACACTTACATAGACAGCATCTTGGTAATCATGAATGAAACTGTTTTCTTCTTAGCGTAAGAAGAAAACTTAGTTTATACATTTAGGTAGGTAACATGGGGTTAGTAGCCAATTATACTAAAAACCTCATATAAAATGAAAAGTATAAAAACTTGGGCAAAAGCCATCATCACCATCCTGCTGCACTGAACAGACTCTCTCCCATATTTTAAAAACTGATGGCTTAAAACAGGTATTTAAATTACTATGTAGGTTAGTTAAGTAAATTACACATTCTCTGACTAGTTCCCAATTTATCTGCCAAATTGCTGACATCCAAAATTCCACTTTTGCATGGTCTCCATAAAATCTTTGTGCACCCTAGAAGTTGGTCTCATCCACTCTGAAATAAGAGCATGCAACTTTCACTCACAATAATTCCAAATAATTCTTCAGGGATGATGTGGAGAAAGAACTTCTTTGGTTTTCCCTTTCAATTAGTAGTCTGAGTTCTCATAAGAGGCTGCTGCTTAGGACAGCTCCTGACTTTCCTGTGCTCCTGGAATACCACTAGCTGATAGGAACAGAAATTAGGTTAAGGTATTAAGCACAACTTTCTCGTTGTAACAGTTCTTCATTTCCTGTGGTAGAATACAAAAATCATAGGCTGAGAGGCTGTGCTACTGTTCTGCTCTTACATTTGTCATAATGAAGTAAAAACTTTTTGGGAAGAATACAGCAATGTGGAGTAATTTCCACCTTCATGGAAAAGAGGACTGAAAAGATAGCAAACCACATATGAAAAACAGTAAAATATTAGCAATCTCCCTCTTCCTCCAAGAAAACTGGAAAGTAATAAAAAGTAAAATTGCAAGTATGTAGAAAATGTAAACAAAATTACGACATCTCAGTAAAACACTGTGTGCCTGTTAAAAAAGAAAGATGAAACTTCTAGATTCATTCACATTTTACTAAGGATGTAGATCTCCCAGGTTACATTACAATACCTCCTGTTTATGGGGTAACTCTGCCCTTCACATAGTCAGCACCATAAAGACTTCTTAGTGTCAGTGCAGACAAGTTATCTCAAAGTTCTCATTGGTACTGAAGTAACTGAAAAGTTCTGCACCAAATCTTGACAAATCTTAACCAAAAAATAGACTAGAGTGAACTTATGAGGTAGGTCTAATCATTTGTTTCCTTTTCACTGCAGCCTCTACATTTTGTAGTGTGTTTATTTTAGGCACTTTTAAAACATAATCATACTAAGTATCTGAATTTACTGATAACATTAGCTTTAGCACATTCAAAGGCTTTGAAAATAAAACCTGGTAAGACTTAGGTTTACACATACACTTTTAGTCTCCATGAAGTATCTTAACAGATTACGGGTGAATTAATCCACTAAAATTTAGACCTTTAAAACGTCTTCCATCAGCCATTTCTTTAGGGAAGGAGGGAAACGGACATCTGTGCAACTCACCTTAATCTAGACATCTTTAACATGTCAGACAAGTTGCTTACTTCTTTCCATCAACGAGAAAAGCTACCACCAGCCTCACCAGCGAGAAAGATTTTTAAGTAAATATTCTGGTCCTCATGCTAGATTCTGGAGACCTTTTTAACATGTGAAGTTAAAGTACTAGCTCTGCCTCCTAGGAACTTCAGAACAATGTTATACCTACAGTTCTGGTATTCTGTAATGCCTCACAACAGGTTAAAAGCTTCCAGAACTGAATAGCTGAGAGATACTCTCTCACGTGTGCTTTACTGAAGCTGAAGCTGGTCTTGGAAAGCAAACCATATGCAGACGAATTACTCCACCAATATCACATACCTTGCCCTGCCTCTAAATGACACAAATTCCTAGAGTTTTCTTGAGTGCTGATCCCCCCACTCCAATCTGTCTCTCTCTAGCATTATGTTATCTACTTTTTTGGTGATACTCAAAGCATAATTAAAATAATGTAAAATGTATCTCATTCTATAAATCTTGCATGCATATTTAGAAAGTTCAGAACAAAAAGTGGCTGATCAGTCTATTATTTTAGATGGACAAACAAATCTGCTACAGCAAACTAATTCTACAGGCCTGTTTTCTTCGGAAACTACTTGGTGTGCCAAGAAAAGCGCAGTAGGCTTTTTGATACCTGTACGTTACCAGTAATCACTAAAAACACAGCGTGAGCAAGTTGTTTCATAAACAGAGAAAAAAATCTGAATTATTCTTCCTACAGATGTGCTTGTTTCTATTCTTATGACAATGACATCAATTCCCCAACATCCCTATCACACCCCTACTAGACAAAAGATTGCACATGCTGTGCCTGCAGCTATTTGCACACTGAAAGGATAGTCAGAACAAACAGGATGACTGGGTGATTAGCTGCTACAAACAGCATGTGTGATGCTCAAGTCCTGTCCTGCCTGCCCTCACCTCAAGGGAACACTAATGCTGCTCTCCCATTCAACTCATTAACCAGATTTCACACAAATAATGTACAAACATAACGATCTTTGAGACTTCTTCCTAACTTTCACCTTCAATAATAACTGGCAAACCAATTCAGAAGTCAGGAAGGAGGGACTGGCAGACAGAAGCAAGCAGCCTCATTAAAACACATTTAAAAAGGGAAACAGGCCAAGAACAACCTAAGCACGTAACGAAAATACAAATGAAGAACTCATTTTCTGTAAAAGTAGTAAAAAAGTCATCATAAATTAAATTGTAGGACAATACGCACTGATGAACTATAATAGATATGCAGATTCTGTTCTGCCACTCTGCCAAGATGGTGTTGATTGACTGGGCTCAGTACAGCACTGTGCATGAGAAGTAGCTACAAAATTGTTCTTCATACTATGCTTGCCATATGTGCAGGCTTTTTGCTTAAATAAGCTATATGAGGTGTCAATACAATTTTAGCGCACTTGAAAACAGAATGCAAATTCAAAGCCTATGAGTGTATCCATATGACCATATGGTCATAACCGTGGAGTATGCAGAAAGAAAATGTAACAGGTAGTGCAATGTTTTTCCCAAATTCTAACATTAACATGAAAAAAATAATCTTCTATCACTTGAATTTTAATCAGTCAGTGTTATTTTTATGAAATGGAACAGGCATAATACAATGCCCTAAGTAACAGAACAAAACCTAGAAGAACAAGTACAAATCATAGAATCATAGAATGGTTAGGGTTGGAAAGGACCTTAACATCATCTAGTTCCAACCTCCCTGCCATGGCGCATGAGGGACACCTCACACTAGACCATGTCACCCTAAGTGCCTCTCAAAGAAAATGCAATAAACTGCAAAGGTTTAAAAGAAAAAATAAAATCTACTTTTCTAATTTGGAACGCATCAATACTATTCCTGTTATTCCTTAAGTCATCTGTTTGGTTTTTTTTCCATCAACAACTTCAGCTGAATTTTATTCCTTCATAAACATTTTAAGTAAAGTGAGTTCTTTCAATTAATGGAAGATTAATTTTGTGGAACAGTATTCTCATTTTATACTTCAACATACAAGCTAAGAAAGATATATTCATCAAGAAACTGAAAAGGAAAGACAGAGTGTTTTTTTCACTTGAATTTTTTTCCAAATTATTGTCTTTATTTAAGCACAAATCAAGTGCACAGTCTTCAGAGGCTGCAGCTTTACCTGATATGAATTCTTCAGGAATAAATATATCACTTTTTAATTTTCTTCTCTAGCAGTTTGGAGAAAGATGATCAAATATTAGAATGGAGTTGGAAAGTTATGTTTTTCATTAAAAATTATCTAAGAACAAAAGTATGCTAATGCTATGCAGTGGCATGGTAATTTATCTGGAGAAGACCTTTATCATCATCACAACCTTTCTTAGAACAATAAAAGTGAAACTAAAGTGTTGACTGAGCTGAAGCTGACTGAATTTAAATGGAAATCTAGGAGGAAAAATCTTGATTACTGAAAACCACATCAAAACCACGTAGAAATGGATAAATAAATTTACAAGACATATTAGGAAAAAAAAAAAATCCTCTCCTTTCTAAATAAAAAATACTTTTTGAGATCAACACAAGTATTTTTGTTCACAGTAATGAAATGAATGCTAATTATCAGTATCATTTGCAAACTGTGTGCAAAGAACATCCCAGTAAATTATTTAAGTTGTACACAGTTATCAATGTACCAATCTATTTCCTTAAAGAGTTTATCCCTTTGGTAATAATGAAAACTAGTCTTCACAATCACTGAACAACCAGCTTCTTTCAGAAACCAGTAAGATCTCCTAGATTTTATTTCTATGTGATGACAACAGCCCTACTTTGGAAAAATAAGGCAGCTCTGTATTTTCTTGCTATTGCTCTCTTCTTGTAAAAGGAAATATGCTCTCTAAACCCTCTCCAACTTCTTATCATTACACCAAAGGTGAAATACTGGCTTATTTCCTTCTCCTTCCAGTTCACAGACCTCGCAAAAGACACTCAAAGCTGTTTCCCTCCCTGGACTGATCAGTCAATTCACTGAAAACAAACAGAACACCCTAGGTAGCATTTTGATGATATCATAAGTAAATACAGCTTGTCAAACAATCTTGATAATGCTTGACTGCATCATCAAATGTAAAGCAAATTTTCCAAGTTCCAAACACAACAATATCAACTTGTTAAGTGTCAATATTGCAGCATCCCTTACATTACAACTATCTTCAGCTGCTTCTCAGTCAAAGCTAATAACTGTCTTTTCCATCGGAAGAAATATTTCCTCTGCCATTATCTTACAAGCTTAAAATAACCGATTAATAATTTATAACTAATAAAAATAATATGCATTGACATTTGGGCCTAAAATTGGATTATTTGGGTAGCTTATGCTGAAATGAATGCACATTAGAGAGAAGTCAGATAGAAGGTAGACACTTTTGGCAGCAGTCTTAACTCAAGAAGTACCTTGCAAGTAGTATGTTTATACATCACCATTAAGCATGGGGAGGGAAACTAAGTAGCGCTGCAAAAACAACCAGTGAATTTCAGTGGTGAAATGGAAAATAAGTATAACAAGGATCACAATTATTAAGAATGACCAAACTTAAAAAACCCCAAAAAACCAAAAAAACCCAGCCAAACAACTAAGCATAACCCCACCAAAAAAACCCCACCTACATTTGTATCTCGAAACCATTCCAGAAAATTTAGAGAAGCTTCTTCCCTTGAGACAAACTATAATAAGGATAATGAATGCAATTAAACCATCTTATTATCCACCCAAGTACTTCCTTTTCTAAGATGTGATACACAGTTGTGCATATTCAACAGCAGTCTGAACTTCAAATCTATGGCTCAGTTAAGTAACAGCATACAAGGTGTGGAAAGCATACCCTCAATTTTGCTACAAATGATACACAGCTGGCAAAAGAATTATCAACAGCTGCAACTAAACTGGTACAGAACATGATTTTACCTTGTCTTCCAGATGAATCGTGCATAGAATCTAACCAGCTGCAAAGGGATTCTTTATTTTGTACTACACATGACTTAAATTAGAGTTTCTAGTTTTCAGCAAAGACTGTGTGTTCCTGTATGTCTGGGTGACATTTATGTGCACAAAATACAAATGATAAGTAACCAAGTGAATGAAGCTAAGGCATTAACTCTGATAGCCTGAGTTCTACATTCTGACGTCTCATGAAGGAAACATTAATGATCGCAATTTGCAAAGGACTGGAATTCAAGTAACATCGTGGCCTTTGAAAAATATATCCAAGACATTCTCAGCAATACCCATGATTCATCTGATTATATGTAAGGCTGAGTCAGAGCAGAACTGATGGATTACTTTCCCTGGATCACTACTTAGTCGAGAAGTGGTGTGCTGGGCAAGATTTTTTATTTTCTTTTTTTTTTTTAAGAAATATTATTCACAAGAAAACACCACTGAAAAAAAACCAACCAAAACACATTGGAAAAAAAAACCCAAAATGGAATGGGGATAGCAGCAAACTCTCCTTTTCCCCCCCAACAACATTCATCACAAAATCATAGAATCTGGGATATTACTCAAACAAGAGCAAAACTGTCACTTTTCATAAAAGTGTTTATTGCCGCTTTGCAGTTTGATAAGTTTTACATTTTGTGACCTATCACTGAAGAATATTTGTTGAAAATCAGTAATTTACACTTCTTTTACCACTTTACTCCCAATTTTGACGCAAAAGAATAAAATCGTCAACCCACGTTTTAAGTATGCCTATTCTTAATTTCCAATTAAAGTGTTTAATCGGCAGTTCTCAGCTCTTCAGCTGAGAAGAAAAAGCTCTGAAGCTTAACTCGAAACAAAATTAGTTTCCACACACACCTCAGTATCATGACCCAAAGCCCCTTAAGACACAAGATTCAGACATGTAGAAGTTCTTCATACTGTCTTGTGTAACAAATACTGGATATCAAACAAGTAAATTAACGGCTATTTTTAGCTTTGACTAATGGATTTATCCTTTTAGGAATCAACAACAACAAAAAACCCCCTTACATGTAACTTACTGAAATTCTTAATACCTAAGATGGGTTTCTTTTTTTGAAATATAACTGGGTTTTGGAACTATTACCTCAAACTGTTAATAACCATTGCAATTTTCTATTTGAAGCTTTGTTCAGTGTGTCCTCTACCTGCCTAGAAAGTTTCTTGCCCTTCCAGTATCTACCTCAAGTTGGAAGAAATAACATGTGCTTGACACTGTTACTTGGTCCCAATTTTGTATCTTTATTGTCATTAATTTTTCTCTAGCTATAAAACCAGAGCATTTTTAAAAAAACCAACGCGTTCACATAACTGTCTTCTTGCATATCACAATTTCTTACAGATATTCAAAGATACTGGGAATCTACATCTATATAATAGGTTAACCTGAGGACCAGTATATTTTTACCTGTTCATCATTGATACAACAGCTATTTTAATAAACACCCAAAACCCCATCCAGCAAGTGAAAGCTAATATAAAAATCTCCCAGTAGCTAGGGCAACTCCAAAGCCAAGAAATGTCCATGAACTATGCTCTTTCAAAGTGTCTAAGGAGGACAAGAGGGAAGGGGTGTTTCACCAGCTGCTGTTGCTGTCACATGGATTTTCATTAACAGGTTAATTCACATGACTGCTAAACAAAAGAAAGAAAAGACAATTAAGAAACCCAAAACAACCCAGCACAACCGATTTTCTGAATTAATTCCCCAACAAACACTTGAATAAATGTGTCTTACCCTTTCATAGACATTAGAAGACAACAAGTGTGTGAAATAAATTCTCTTTCTGTAGCTAAAATAAGTGTAACTTACTTTCTCCCACTTTTCAAGTGACTCACTTGACAGCTTACCACATCCAGAGTTCTTTTTCCAAGTATTCTAGGGACACAAATTTTCAATCTGTTCAAGGTGAGTAACTTGTAAACCAGAACAGGATTAGAGTTGCTATTACTTGATTAGGAGAAATTCCAAAGAATTTCTTTAGATATTACTACAAGGTTTCATTACTTCTAAATTCACCACTTGCAGACTCTTTGAACATGTCTTAAGCAATCAGTTTGATTCACTGGTCCTAATTTTTCTTCAAATGGGTATTTGCCTATTGAATTTGCTTCATTTTCTGAAGGCAGTGATACTGAAATTCTTCTAAATTGTCAGTGTTGTACAACACATGCTTCTAAAGTAAATAGTGTTCCTCTACCTCCATTTTTATCTGCCTAATTACAAAAAGCAACCACGTGCTAACAAATAAGATGATGTAGTTTAACATTCCTATATTCATAGAACAGAATGGCGTGTATTTCAAAAGCTCCTGATTTATTTTGCAAAGGAAATACCACTACTGACAGAGAAGGAAAGGTCCATATTCTATTCAAAGAATTCCCAAACTGCCAAATTGAAATAAAAGATACCTAACAGAGGTAGGACCAAGACTTTCAGTAAGTTTATTGTTCAGTTATGTAAAAAAAACCCAACGTTTTACATGATTCTCCTTAACCAAATACCAAAACCCTTTACAGTCCTCATACAGTCAGCTCAAATAGACTGTGAACTCCTGAGAAAAGAGAAAGACTAAAGAAAACAGAACTTAAAGCTTTCCACTTCCTCTTATATGCAGCCACCAGGCGTTTCAGACATAATTATCCAGACACTACTGAATATTTAAGTGTGTGTATAAAGTAGCATAGTGGTCTGACTGTGGCAAGTAAAAAGTTCAACATTTTGCAGACATTATTAATCTTATCTCAAGCCAATATGTATTATTTTGATGAACCGCAAACTATCTCTTGAGCTCCACAGTCTATTCTGATTTGCTTCTGCGAAGCTGTTGGTTTTGATGACATCACGCCATTATATACCAGCAGATAATTAATTCAGGAATCACATTACTTGTTCTGATACATAATCTGAAATTCTGCAGAAGTGAGTACACAAAAGAAGAGAGACAAACTGAGACCATTAAGCAGAAATCAGCTATCCCAATGCAGGTCATTCTTCACTTTCTGAAGAGAACTGGCCAAAAACCTAGTGAGTACCTCAAGTGTTTTACGCTACATTTTAGTAATGCTTCAGAACAGAAATATAAATGTATCGTTTGCTCTCTGTACAAAGGAATAACAAATTATGCTACCTGAGTGTGTCCCCAGAGTACTCTAAATGGTCATTCATTTGCAATTTCCTTCTACTGTGCTATAATTTTTCATCTTATCTACATTTTAATTAGAAACATTACCTTAAAGAAAGAATGGAGTATCCCACCAAAGAAAGGAAAAAAATAAAAATAGCAATGCCTTTATACGAAACACTGGTGCCTAGAATACTTTGTACAGCATTGGTCAATCTGCCCAATGCATTTGAATTGAAATAAGAGCCCAGAAAAGTTAGTAATACATTAATGGAATTGCAAGGACTTTTCATGCAAGAAAACTGAAGGAGCTTAACATCAAGGCCAAGAAGAAAATTATTACTCTCTAGAAATTCTTTAAGTGCTACAGATTTGGGACAGAAGAAAATAATTTAAAGTAAAAGACAATAAAGATAGTTAAAGGTAGTTTTAAAAATAGGTTTAAAAACTCCCTATCTCTCACAAGCAGAATTTCCAGGAGTTCCACATGGAGAGATTCCGGCCAGAAGCCACAGTCCCTAATGCCAGGTATCCCACTGTAGCAGGACACTTCACTGGCTAGAGAAACCACTTGAAGACCTATGAAAAATGTATTAGTGTTCTTGATTAGACCCAGATGTTCCCATATCTACCCAAAGTCACAACTAATTCAGACATGAACACTGACTTCACACAGTTTTGGCCACGTGTTTAACTGAGCATGTCACCCACCCACTACCTAGCTACTGACCCATGACAGTACAATAACGAAGAACTCCTTTCCTCAGCGTCTCTTCCCTCTCTTGACACTGATCTTGGCATGCAGGCTTTGCTGCACGCTGCCTTTAACTCTGCAGCCAAGCTGCTGCTCTGCCCTGCAGTGCATGAACTGCTCTGTGGTAACTGTGGGAGCTGGAATCTGCCCACTATATTTGGGACAAGGGAGCTGTCCCTGGGGCTGGCTGCAATAGCCAGGGATGCAGATCCAGAGAAAGGATGAGAAAAAGGCATGTATTGCAATCATCTTCAAAAAGAGCCAGAAGAACAATACATGAAACCCACAGGCTGGTGAAACTCAATTTCATCCCTGCAAAAAGAATCACAGGAAGCAAGTCCTCTTGGTCAGCAGCCCTTCTTCAGCCCTCCAGACTGAGCCTTGGGAGCCCAAAGGACAGGAGAAGGGTGAGGAGAACATCAGAAAAAGTAAATTTTGTATTTATTTCATTTTAACTGAATATACTGAACTACAAGTGTTAGCATTATTGTAACTAGATTAATAATAATCTGCTTGTTAGACTAAAAATCTCAACAAGATTGTCTCTCTCAAATTGACAGGAATTCAAGCAAGTTGATTGGAAAGTTGGATGGAACAAATTGGTAACAATTTTATAATTATCATTTTCACTTCTGACTTCACTGTCTTCTTCAGAGATTAAAAAAATCATTAAACTAAGTAATAACAGGACAATACTGAAATGCTTTATCTATATCTGATGACTCCTCATTTTGTCATGTATTACTTTCCTATATCAATCCTGTTCTAATGAAGACCCTTTCCTTCTGATAAGCTAAGGACATATTTGATTTGTGATATCTTGAAAGAGGCAAATTAATTTAAATACTTTTCAAATGTTAATCATTAATAACTGCCTTATCATACAGTCAAGTTTTACATATTTGTCCCAAAGCTGCTCCAACTGCACAGGGAACTAAATACATGCTTATACTGGGAGGTGGGAAAAGCCAGGATTTTGTTTCAGAACTGACAGCAACTCCTGACTTACACAAGGGAAGAATACTGCTAACTAGCTGAATGGCAAAAGCCTGAAGACTGGGTAGGGGCATCCAAACACTGCTGAGTTCAGAAATTATCAGGACATGCACAGCCAAGAACTGCTGCCTGACAGAAGCAAGGAATTCTTAGTGAGGTGACTGGGACACTCTTGAGGACAAGCTATGGCCAGCTGGAGAAGCTGCCTTTTCTGAGGGTCAGGCAACCTTCAGAAAGGCCAGGGTCTGGTTTACAGCTCAAAAACTCTGCTTTGAACAAGACTGCTCTTCAGCATTTGCAGGAACTTTGTGGAATGAGTTCCAATAGATACAATGAGTAAGGTATTTTCCTCATGGAAAGTAACCAAAAGACAGACAGAAATTCAGTCATGCTTAATATCAAAAATACCCACATCAAAACAGAACAACCGCCTGGTAAAAATGATGACATGGCCACAGTTCAAATACTGTAAGTATGCACACATAGATACTACATAACAGTCAAGTTTCATTTCACCTCTTGCTCTTACATTTTAAAAAGAGTGATATTAGTATTCACTGAGGTCAAACATGTTATCTGGTATCTAGGACATCTTGCTTTGTTTAGCTCACAACTGCACATTAAGTACCAAATCTCTTCTCTTCTGCTTTCAAAAACAATCACACTACTACAAAAAAGACAATTTATCTCAGTAAATGCCAGCATTTTTCACTGGCAGAGATTCCTGTATCTTTAATTAAAAAAAAAAAAAAGGGCAAAAACACAAACCCAAAACAAAGGGGAGAGGGGGGACCACCACAACACAAAAAACCAAAAAACAAACAAACAAAACCCACAAATAAAACCCCAACCCCATCTTAGTAATGTCTAACACCAAAACCAGCTGGCACACTGCTCAAATGAAATTATGAACATGCTCATGAATATTCGAGGCAAATTTCAGTGTCAAGGGGAAAAAAAGTTCATGAAATTTCACAGCCTGAAGATGTGATTAACTTTTAGAAACACTTCCTCTTTACTAAAACACAAAAGATGAATTCAACGCTGCAACATGAACCATTTTAATGTGAGAACAGGGCTGTTCAAATTACAGGATGGTACCCATTTGACATCTCTAACAAAAGTGGCTGAAGCCAAAGGATGTGTCATGTCACTGCTTAATCCTTCAGTAATGGCAATTATTGCAAGGCATTACTGGGGATACAGGTTTTCTAGCCTCACCCCCCACCTCTGTGGAGAGAAACCCAGATGTTAAGCCTTCTACATCTACATTCCTCTAAAACTGCAGTCACAGTTAAAGAGGGAAAATATTTAAGCAACAGAAATTTATCATGCCAAGCCTACACTGTGCTTTAGGTTTGCAAGGCAGTATTACTCGTTATCGTCTTCAGGTAGATAGAATTTCGAATGGTCATGCACCATAGGAACAAGGACATAATGAAGTAGCTGCAACCTCCTCTTTGTGGCAGGGCAACACTGCAGTCCCTTGAGATCATAACATGATAAGGAATTTTCTTTGTCTGCCATTAACTCAGAAAATCAGACTTTTTCATTGCAGAGTGAAAATCATGTGTTTCCTATAATGGATTATAAAAAAAAAAAGGGGGGCAAGTGAAACCCAACTAACATTCTGCTTATAAAGTCTACTTAATGAAATTCCATAAATCCAAACATCCTCAAAATTGGTGCCTCATAATGTGAATGCTTCTTTTTTCCTTTGAGACTGGTCTCTTTATAGAAACTTCAATAAATTTGAAACTCAAGAAATGCATCAGTGCTCCTGAAAAGGTGTGTCTCCCATCTGTTGAACTAGGCAGTTTATTTTATCGTATGCATATATAGGCAGGAGATTTAAAAGCAGTTTGGATTCCAATGTTGATTTTTTTCCCCTGTACAAACAGAAATATATTTCTCGTTTTAAATTGCATACGATTTCTTTCTTTTATGGAGATATTTCTTTCCTTCCTGAGCTATTCCTTTAACCACTTTGAATAGCTGGGTTCTAAAGGATTTTTCCTCTGCCTTTTTTAGATTTTTTGTAACAGAGAAAAGCTAAAAGCCAAATTGAGCATGCTCAAATCCAGACAAATTCCCTTTTATTTCTATTTTTGAAGTGTATGTTATAGAAAGGGAGATTGTATTATTGATTGGAACAGATGGTAGTTTATCTTGTCTTTTTAATGTATTCATATTTATTGACAATTATAAATGAAGACATTCTCAGTAACTCTTACAATGGGAACAGGTTACCTCGTTCAGGCACAGAAATTTACAATTTCTAGTGGAAAACAACAATAAATTTATTAAAAAAAAAGTTATTATAAAGTTTGAACTAAATTATCCAGATACATTTAAAATAAAGTACTACCCACAGGTTTGTTTTCAATTTTGGTACAAAACAAGTTACTTCTACCACCAAATGCAGCTTTTCAAAAATAAGTGCAAACTTGATTTATTTAGAGATAGAATTCATGAAAAATATATATCCAGTATAATTCATAAAAATGCTTTGCAATAGTTTTTAACTGCAACATGCCATAACAATTTTAGTTTTAACTCCTTTTCAGAACTCTCAGGAATATATGTGAATGTGCTAATAGAGGTAATTAAAAAGGAAAGCTTGCAGTTTTGCGACTTCATCTTTAAAATATCCTATGCTGCCTGAAATGTCATCAGTAATAGGATACTTCTATGCCTAACGGTATCCTCATTACTCTTCATTTATGGTTCCACTGAAATAGCGATCTTCTTTTTTTTTCTGTAATGGAAACAATAGTGCTTATCATATTTTCTCTGCTCCAGTGAACAGCCCTTCCCCAATACAAGTTAGTTCAAATGAAAGTTCTGTTCTTTATAGTGGCTTGTCTTTAGGATAATTCAGTGACAGATTTATTATTTTTATTGAAGAATGTTTAATCAACAACACTTTTTCATGTGGAAGTATAACTGCAGGAGTAAAAAATAGGAAATACAGAGAAAATGAAAGGAGGAAAAATCCAACAATTGATGAAACTATTATCTGCAGAATTGGCATGCCAGCCATTCAATGGCGTATTTCTGATACTTTAATAAAATGGAAGGTGAAGGACAGCTCAGTTGTGGTGCTGTGTTTGGAAGAAGCTCCTTTTTCTTACACGCTGAGTCACGTTTAACAAGAGTTCCAATCCAATACATACTGCCAGTACACACAAAATCACAAAGTCACACTTCACTGAGCTTAAACCTTCTTTTGAACCTGTGCCAAGATGGTTTTCATCCTAAATTGACAGGAAGCCAACAAACCTGATGAGAGGTGGCCAAAATATTTTCATTTTGCTACTTATCAACTATTATTCTATGACAGCAATTATCTGCTGCATTTGATGGAATCTTTTCAATGCATTTTGGAAGTTACTGGAAATTGAATATTAATTTAAAAAAGATCTTGTCGTGACTGGGAAAGCCCCTAAAACATACTGTGGTAAAATTAATATTATAATTGAACCATTTACTCATCTAAGTGGCTTTCCATTTAAAAGCACAATAATCTGTCCTCAAACCAATAAACTCAGGAGTTATTCCACTGCTTTTCTGCTTTTATTGCAAACTCTAACTAGAATCATAATCTAACTAGAACAAAAATTATGAAGACACATTCCAGGTACACAAAACCCAGCCCTGATCTGTGAAACAGAGAGGAGTAGATTAACACAGGCATGAGCCAGCGGTCCTAAACATTCTTTTGATAAATTGCTCCTTTAACTGACTAGATGAATTTTTTATGCTTCCTTTGCGTGAGGCTAGGCACTTTACAAAAAGCTCTCAAAACTCTTTTTTATTCATCTATTATGATTTAGTATTCAAGAAAGATGTTTGGGAGAAAACCCACAAATTATAACAGAAAGGCTAGGTACTAAAGCTAAGAATTTTACCTCCTTCTCTTGAAATTCACAGGAGGATATTGTCACACACACACATTGATCTTCTATGAAAATGTTCCCTTGTGCAGAGCCCACATACCACATTGGATAGGCTGAACTGTATTTCTGCTGGTAAAACTGAGAGCAGACATTTCAAAAATTAGGTTAAGTGCCCTGCTATCCAGTGAAACTCACTGTGAAATAAAACTAGCCACAGCAGCAGCAGCAGCAGAGAGAATTTAACCTAAGATATATGTGCCAGACCCTTAGGGATGCATCCACATACTCAGGGTTTATTTACTCCCCACAATAGCAACTATACAGCATACGAGAGGAAAACGCAACTATTCATAGCTGAGGCAATGCAATTGTACAAGTTCTCAGCTACAAGATAACGAAAAATCCTCTTGCTTTTTCTCTTCAATATAAAACCCTGAATGAAAGAAAATAGATGGGTCCACTTTCATCTGGGTTACTTGCTTTTGCTGAAGCTCATTTTGAGATGCAAGACCTCTTTTCCAGCAGATTTATTTTTGTTCAGTAACACCTTTCCAAGTATACTGGGTGGGAGATCTGCAAAACTCTACAGGACTTCCTCACTGGTTTTATACTTATTAAATGCTCATTCCTTAGAAATATTTATCTAAAGCCAAAAGAAGAAAGTATATACACATTTGATAAGGTACTCATACAACGCATGTTTAAAAACTAGAAACTGCATTTTCTGAGAATCTAAGGTCCCAACTATTACACCTGTCATAAAGCTATCCCTTTACCGTTTTAGTATTTTCCAACTTCAGAAAATTATTCATTTGTGCCTCTGTTTTATTAAGTAGTAGATCATCCTAAATAATTGTGCCATTAAAACACATATGCTAAACCATATATTTCAAATCCTGGAATTTATAAAATGGATTTGACAATCTCACAAGAACAGATAAGTCTCATACATGGTTTATCCTAGTTTTATAAGCAGCAATCGAAATCACTGAGACAATGAAGTTATTCCAGGAGACAGAGATTGAATTTGAGATTGCTAATACAGGTCTCACTGCCACAAGGTATTTTGGAAGCCAAAACTATAAATGGGTCCAAATTCACAAGGACAACACTGTCAGTGACTACTAATATCACAGACCTTTTTCACAGAAATCCAACAATGTATGGAGTACAGGAGTGACAACATATGAGGAAGATCCCTTTGTCCATGTTCTCTTCTTACATTCTTCCATAATCATAGAATGGTTCGGGTTGGAAAGGGCCTTAAAGATCACCTAGTTCCAACCCTCCTGCCATGGACAGGGACGCATCACACTAGACCATGTTACCCAAGGCTCTGTCCAACCTGGCCTTGAACACTGCCAGGGATGAAGCATTTACAATTTTCTTGGGCAACCTGTTCCAGTGCCTCACCACCCTCACTGTAAAGAGCTTCTTCCTTATATCTAACCTAAATATCCCCTGTTTAAGTTTTGAACCCATTACCCCTTGTCCTATCACTACAGACCCTGATGAAGAGCCCCTCTGCGGCCATCCCTGTAGGCCCCCTTCAGATTATTGGAAGGCTGCTATGAGGTCTCCATGCAGCCTTCTCGTCTCCAGCCCCAATTTTCTCTGTCTACATACCAGAGGTGCTCAAGACCCCTTATCATCTTTGTGGCCCTCCTCTGGATTTGCTCCAACAGCTCCATGTCCTTCTCATGTTGGGAACACCAGAACTGTACACAATACTCCAAGTGAGGTCTCACGAGAGCAGAGTAGAGAGGCAGGATCACCTCCTTCAACCTGCTGGTCACGCTTCTTTTGACGCAGCCCAGGATACGGCTGGCTTTCTGGGCAGCAAGCGCACACTGCCAGCTCATGTTCGGTTTCTCATCAACCAACACCCCTGGTGATCTCTGAGACAAGACCATCACACAAGACAGACATGCTAAAACTATACTGTAACTTTGCAGAGAGGAACACTTTCATAGGGAATCAGACTATGACTCAGCCAAGGGATATATTTGGTTGGGGTTTTTTTCCCTGAAAAACACTTCAATGCTTTTCAACAACATTGAAAAGTCAGCAATCATCCAGCTCTATAAAACCAGGATTACTAGGCCATAAAAATCGACAACCTCAGATGTTCTGTGATTAGTAAATGTCCTCATTATGAAAGTAACCAAAGTTTCCAGAAGAAATCCAGAGATATAGCAAGCAACACAGTTAATATTATTGCTGAAATACCCAAGCTATACATTTTACAACAGAAATTCAGTGATGCTGCTAAAATGTCCCATTATAGACAGAAAGTACCAATATTGTTTGCAGTTACCAGACTACGCTGTCAGAGCTGTCAGCAGTTAAAATCAAATTAGATTTGACAATCAGGATTTCAACTGCAAACTGATCTTTGGTAATTAACGTAATTAACAGTCTGAGACAGAGAGAACAATGTGCTAGCACCATGAACATATTGTTTGCTCAGATGAATCACTTGCACATTACTGTTTAATTGATGTGTCTTCTGCTTCAGATACAACTACAGTCACCATGTCATGTAACTGACTGAGTAGACAGAGGAAAAAAAAAAACGTTAGAGTACTGCCTTTTTTAAGGACAAAATTTTAATGAACAGTTATAAAACCTCCCAGCTCAATAATGTGAAGAGCTATACGCAAATGTTGAGTATCTAGATCTAACTCTCCTATTTCAACATGGAAACACCAAAGCTTGATCACTTCTGCCAAACAACATGCAACATACACAGAACACTGTGACCAGCCTACTTGTAGAGAGTAAAACCTGAAAGAATTGGCAAGACTAAACATCTTGTTGGAGAAAAGTTATTTCAACAGCACTTATGATTCAGGAAAATGGAAGCAGAAATCTCATATACTTGTATAACCCTGATTACAAAGACAAACTAAACATTGTTGCCATCTCATTGCTAGTCAGCGTCACCTCCCAGCAGTGTGATAACTTACGGAACGTCTACAAAAAAATTCTGTATCCCCATAATTCATCCTTGTTTCCTCAAGAAAGGAACACCACAAGGTGCTGCCTAAATCATATGAAAAACGTGAGATTTGCATCCACAAGGATCTTTAGCAAATTATTTTCAAAATACTACATTTGTGATAACAGTAACATTTGCTCCACAAATCATCACAAGGGAGTAAGTCAGTCACAGCCACAAAGCGCTAAACCTCTACAGTTCAACCTGAAGGAAGTATTTCTGGAGACGCAGGATTTTATCACCAGAGAGGGCCAGGAGACAACATGAACAAATACAATTAATTAGTTCTGAGTAAGATAGGGCTTTTTGCTAGGCAAAGATCATCATACACATGGGTTGGCAGTCTGTCATGAAAAAAAAGAAAAATTGTAAAACAGAACGGAATGTTCTACTGAAAGAACAGCCTCCAATGTTGCTGTTTCAGCAGTTCCTGAGAAAGCATAAATCCTTTTACAAAGCATGGGTAATAGGCAACATAACACTTATGTCCAAAAAGTTACCTTTTGTTCCTCCCTCCCTTTTTTTCTCCAGCAACTTTGGATGGCATAGAAAACATATAAGACCTTAGCAAAAAGCCAGCAAATCAAATCCAATAAATACATAAATATCTTTCTTGACAAGAAGCTAGGAACACTCTAGGGATTTTTCATTAGCTTTCAGAGAATATACAAGGTTTTATTCCAAATCCAAGAGTACTATAGAAAGTAAGAGCATCTTCAACCTGGATTACAGATGGGACTTTTTTTTTTTTTTTTTTTTTTGAAGAAATTCAGAGATTTGTGTTGCTTTGGAAGTACGAGCCTGAGAGTCTAAACAGATACCAAACTCTGTCAACAGCAATCAAGAGAACGTGACATTTTAAAATAGGACAGTATTAACTTCATAAAGCCCTGAACTCTACAATACTTCCCCTCCTAGACATAATCCTGCATACTACTACAGCACACTACTGCTCTGCACTGGCCTTCTAGATGGCCTTCATTGGCTTAAAATTCTATTACTATGAACAGGAAACTGAAATTAGTTATGCAGCAGCTCCTCCTTAGAGCTCTACATTTTTGAGTGATGCTGTCCCAACAGCCAGCCTGTCACCTGGTGCCCTTCACAGAAACTGATGACTCAGCCCCCAGCACTGGACACAGTCTGCCCTTGTTTCACATAGCAGGAGCCCACACTTCACTGGAGGCTGCACTGGAGCAACTTACAGATTAATCTTAATTTCCTTGCAATAGTCATTTGTTATCACAGCCCTCCATGCTAATAAACTGTTCCACACAGTGCAGACAACCTTCCTGTGTGCCATCTAGTTCCACATATTGGTGATGATGAGTTTAACTGGCCAAAGATCCCTCCTGAGTCTCTGTTCTGACAGTATATTTCACTTAGAGATGAAACGTATTGTTGGTCTGAGTGAACAGGCAAGAAAAGAGCACTGTAGAGCCACTTTAAACAACATGAATTAAAAGAGCAAAGAACAGTTCAGGTGAGGCAGGACAGCAAAGCAGTGATGGCATAAAATGGTTGACAGCTCGGAGACAATTAGTTTAGTAATTCCAGTCACATCATGCATTCCAGAATGCAAAAATTAAAATAAAACCCTAAATTAAGTAGCTAAAAATCAAAAACCTCTAAACTGTTTTTAATTTTCTTGAAAGACTGCGATTTTGCAGCAACAGCAAGAAGAAATACCCTACAGGAATTGGAGAGCTGAAATACTAAATTGGCTTTCCTCAATGTTGTCAGAAGCTGATTTTCATCTCTTCATTTTGCTGATAAAGAAAGGTTAGAAATGCCTATTGTTTTCCACACGCAGCTTGAAAACAAGGCAATTTGAGACTCTGAAGTCCGTGATTTTTCTTCCTATCACCAATGATCTATAAGTTTCATTACTCCATGATCCTTGATTCCTGAGGCAGAAGTTCTGTTACATAAAATAAGCCTCCTAGAAACTGAAACAAAACCAGACATGCACAGAATTCCAAGCATACAAAAACATCTCAACACAAAGCTTTATTTCAGTTTATCTACTTCAGTGTGCTGTGACTGTACAGCTACTACCTATTGTTGACTTGCCAGCAGTTGTTATATTCATTTTTCTTCTTTAAAAAAAAGGTGAAAAACCCCCAAATTCCTCACAGTGAAGAACCAAGTAATCCAAACACCTGCCTCTGGCGCATAAACCTTTTTTTTTTTTTTTACATTGGATGACATGCTGAAATCTGGTTTTCATGCTCCTCATACGTTTATTTTCTTGCTGCACTGGGCATAATGATGTGACTTACTGAAAACTTCAATATTTTTAAAAGAAAAAAAAGCTGCAAAAAAAGGTTTCTGGGTTATAAATTTTCCTAAAGAGCTTATAAAGAACGGATTCCACTGCCCCTTTTAACAGGTTAGCTCCATTAGAAAGTATTTGCTATCCTCATTATTGAAGTCTCATCATGAAAAAAAAATGCGAATATTTAACAACTCAAAATGAGCTGTTTATTACCAATGACTTTTAATTCACTGTGGCCTCATTCACACGTTGCTCTCATGATTAGTAAAGCAGCTGACTTGTTACTTTCTTCAGCTTTTGTTCTGTGGGGATAAATAAAAGAATTCAGTAGTTATGAATATGTAGATGGGTAAGTATAGCAAACTACCTAATAGCCTTTGTCAGGTATACTGACCTAGGCAGAGGAGAGCTGCTTTTAAAGAGATGTATGAGAAGGTAAAAATATGGCAGAGGAAGGATTCCTAGTTAGTCAGATCATAATTTTAGACATATTTCCATTACAAAACAGAAAAACTTCAATGTAGAAACAGCAGTTTTGCTAGAACAGCAAGACAACTCGAAGTAGCCACATTAAAGTACGATATGTTGTAACATAAAGCAGTTTGTGACAATAGGAAACAACTAGTACATCCCAGGACTAAGAAGAAACCCATTGGCCACCGCCTGAAGTAGCTCCAAAATCCAAGATTTTTTTTTTCAAAAGGGAGAAGAAAACACAAAGAAAAAATATTTGAGATACTGAACATTGTAATGAACACAAAAATGAAACCACTCCACAAACTAGCAAGGGTTGAGACAGTAAACGGGCCCGCAAAAGACTCTGATTTCAAAGAGCTGTCTGCCTGTTTTGGTACGCCAATTTGAACTGGCATTTCCCTACCTGTGGGAATTTATCAATCAGCGGAACATCTAAGTTACTTCTTTTTCCTCACTCTTACTTAGTGTAACTATTATAAATGCTATTAAAAAAGAAAACCCCATGAATAAGAACAGTTTGATGGAAAGGGCACACGATATGAAAACAACAATATGAAAAATTAAAATGATAAAATGCTGAAAAAACCCCGTTTGAATCCTCATTCTTTCTGACTCAAAGTAGAAAACTTGAAACTATGTTTTCAAGATTCCTGCCTTGATTACCAACTGTTTTAGTGTGTATGTGGGCTTTCCATCTAGAACCTAAAAATATCTTTCTAACAAACCCAAATTTTGTTTCTTTCCTTTCATGCTTCTAAACACCTCTTCCATCTATTTATTTTATCTGCCTTTTGCCCCCAATTTTCCCACTGAATACAGGGAAAAAGGGTGGCTTTTTTTTTACATACAAGATTTCTTGTATTAAGATGTAAGTGTTAATTCCAAATATTCAAGTGTCCATCAAAAATAAAACAAACACCCACCCAATCATTGACTTTAACATTGAACCGAATTGAAGCAGCAATATCTGTATTGCAGAAATACTAATCTAGAAACAAAAGTTGTTGCAGCTATTACTCTCATAAAATGCCATTTTTAAATATTAGTAACCAAGGGAAGGTACCTGATTGAATTTGTGATGATATATTTCCCATTACAAAATATGACAGAAATATTTTATCAAAAGTAAAACATGAAAGTGTTATTCAATATGAGACCTGTTCTGTTTCTTCAATAGTTTTTCACAGAAATGATTCAGTAGGCCTGTGTTATTCCCACTATTGTTTTGTGAAAGAAAAGTACTTAATACACCTTTATGAAACTACTCAGCCTCACTGCTATAATGGAGCTGGCTGAGAAATTTGAGCTTAGTGGATGGCCCCGAGGGCACCGCCAGCCCCTTCTGTCCCTGCCCATTCCCCTGAGCCTCCCCTCACCCTGCTCACAACCCAGGACCCCATTTTAGCCCACGGGGCTGCCAGTCCCTGCCCCAGAGATGTTGCAGAGTGCCTGGTCCTGGTCCTGTCTCCTGTGGTTCTGGCTCACAGACTGGATTTCCTGTAAAGATCCTGCACCTCCACTGAGGACAGCTTTGTCTCCAGTCCTACCTCTGACCTTGCCTCCTCCTGTTCCTGACCAGATTCCGGCCATGGCTCATCACCTTGCCTGCCTGAGAGGGTCAACAGTTCCTGTCACCATCTCCAATCCAGCCCTGCTCTGGTGCTGCAGGATTGTACCCTGTCTGTGATGGCTCTGCCAATGCTTGTAGGGCACTCTCAGAGCCAAGCTCATCCTCCCTTGTGGAGCAGCCTTGCTACTCCTAAGTACTCGGATCTCCTTAAGAATAAAATACTGTATATTTAATTAAACCTGACATGAACAATGGACTAAAAAAATAAAACTTCTTGGTCATTAAATGCTGTTGATGTGCTAAGCGTTTCGGAACAATAGAATAAAAATGACTACATTACATTTCCTTGCAACTGATACATAGAAAAGAAAAAGGAACCTGGACACAGATGAAGTAAATTAGAATTCTGTCCCTGAATTCAGTTTGATCATGAACTCTTCACAGGACTTACTATCAAACCTAGAGTTAGCTCCCAATTTTAGCTGAAGCTGAAATCAACTGATTTTACATTTCAGTACTTCTTATTTGAAGGTGTAAATCCCCTGTTCCTCCTCTAAATCACTTGAGAAGTTTTTCCTTTAACCCTATTATTATCGTATTTTCAGGACGCAGTAAAAATCTCAATAATCAGTCAGAACAATAGACAATTGTGACATCAATTCCAACCCTCTAATTAAGAAATTAAATTGCTTTTGCTGTCTATCAAAAGCTTCATGACCACTTTTTCCAGGCTTGACATGTGCACTGTGAATATACTGCTCTCTACTCATGTACAGTAAAAATGGCCAGTAAAATCTTTTCATAATTGTATTTAAATACTAACATCACAAAATGGTTTTAAAGGCTTGCTTCCATCTTTTAAATTATAATTATTTAAGGCTCTGAATAAAATCTGAATAAACTCTCCTGGTGTTACTTTTATTGAACAAAAACATCAGTATTTTATATTTTTAGTTAAATTTAATAAAATGCAGTTATGCAAAGAAGATACTGGAATAATATTACATTGCTATATTGTGAAGCACATGCATTTTTCAACTTAACATTTGGGAAATTAGTTCAGAATATACAGCACACTCACAGGTGTATGACAAAATAGTAAAGGTAACATTTCCAAACAACAGCCTCTAATGTTACATGGACATTTTTGTCCCAAATGATGGTTATATACTCATGCAATGTTTGCTCAGGCAAATGCAATCATTCTTGCAGAGAATTAAAATGCCCACTTCAGAATTTCACTTGAAGAAATGCAAAAATGCTACACCTTTTATCTCAAGCTACAAATGGGCAGCTAAGCGGCCTTCCTGAACACAAACAGATAGGACAAAGCCAGCCCCTTATGCAAAAGAACCGCAGGTACTGCTAGAAGTAGGGGTTTCCCCATTTTTTAATCCATGATCACCTATATGAGCACTTTTCCATGGTATTTTCAAATACCATGCATGTATGCCTGCTGCAAGCAGTTCATGGTCTAAAGGGACGAAGTAATCTTTTATAAAGCCAGAGCAGCTAACTGAGGAAGCAAAACCAGGTCCAGTTCCAGACAGCTGGACAGGGCAGTGCTGATGAAGGAGAAAAAGAACAAATCGATAAGCTCATCAAGAGACACTAGAAGGCCAGCAGATCTACCACTCTGGAGAAGACAAATCTCACAGCAGTGGAACTTGAGCTGTTGATAGAGCTGCTCCACTGAAAGGCGGTCAGGTACATGCTGAAGATCAAAGATAAACCCTCAGAGGTTACCTTTCTTCCATTTTTCTTAAAGTAGTTTCTTATTTGTCTACCACTCTATTACTTAACGAAATAGAAGGAAGAGAGACAAGAAGACAAAGCTATACATGATGTGATGTCAAACAGTGGCAAAACTGAAAAAAATGAGATTCTTCAGAGTCTTTCCATTGAAATACTAACAGCTATTGAAACATACCACGTTTTAATCCATAAACTGACAGTCTCAAACTCTCCATTCTATGACTCTTCAAAGGGAATTTGAGAATTCTTCATCCTAATATAAAGGGAATTGCAATCAAGCCCTTCATACTCATTTCTACCAGATACGACCCTACACTTCACATATTTGCAGTGCTGCACCCTTCCATCCAACAACCCAGCATGTTTGATAGTGCTGGCTGCCCCAACTGCAGCCTGCAGACCCACCATGCTGGGGCAAGGCACAGCATGTGGCAGCTGGCAGCATGTCCATGAAGTGAGTTGTGGAATGAAAGCAGGCCTATAACAGGTATTATTTATCCACTGTACATTTATGCTCTGGCTTCTTAAATGTCTTAGGAGATCATCCAAACACAACATATGAATGCACAGTGATCCACAGGTCTTGCTGCCCCAGTGGTTAGGTGCTTCTCTGTCATGTGGCTGTTAACACAGAAGGTGTATAGTCAACATTTACTGAGTGTGTTATGGTTTATTTTTTTCAAAGCAGGAAGGACTTAAATTTCAAACTCAATTCCAGCCACCAGAGACACAAAGAAAGAGGGGTGCCTCAAAAGCTGGAGAGTGCTATATTATAATATTTGTATTGCTTTATAATATTATATTTATTACACGATTTATGACCTCTTCAGTGCAACCTCTACCATTAAACGAAACTAACTAATCAGACATCCTTTACATTTTTAAGTTAGGTAAATTAATGATGTACAGGAAGCAAATCTTTCCAAAACTAATTAATTACAGAGACATATTTGGCAAACTTGGGGTTTTAATCAAGTGTAAATCTCAAATTGATTAAATTTCAATTTAATATTCACAAAGTCATCCACTGTGGTAATTTATAACCTTGTGGCACAATGGTGGATCTTTCCGAATTTAGGTATCTGACAAACTACAAAAGAAGAACGAAGACCAATAATATGATGTGGTACTCTTAAAATATAAAATATTGATTTGGACAGGCTGGATCAATGGGCTGTGGCCAATGGTATGAGGTTCAACAAGGCAAAGTGCTGGGTCCTGCACTTGGGCCACACCAACCCCATGCAACGCTACAGGCTTCAGGAAGAGTGGCTGGAAAGCTGCTCAGTGGAAAAGGACCTGGGGGTGCTGATTGACAGCTGCTGAACATGACCGAGCTTGTGCCCAGGCAGCCAAGAAGGCCAACAGCATCCTGGCCTGTACCAGAAATAGCATAGCCAGCAGGGCCAGGGCAGTGCTCATCCCTCTGTACTCGGCACTGGTGAGGCTGCACCTCGAATCCTGTGTTCAGTTCCAGGCCTCTCACTACAAGAGAGACACTGAGGTGCTGGAGTGCGTCCAGAAAAGGACAATGAAGCTGGTGAAGGGTCTGGAGCACAAGTCTTATGAGGAACAGCCGAGGGAACTGGGGATACTTAGTCTGGAGAAGAGAAGGATCAGGGGGACCTTATTGTTTTCTACAATTACCTGAAAGGAGGCTGTAGTGAGATGGGGAAGTCAGTCGCTTCTCTCAACTACCAAGCAACAGGACAAGAGGTAACAGCCTCCAGCTGCACCACGGGAGGTTTAGACTGGATATTAGGAAAAACTCCTTCACAGAGTGGGTGATCAGGCATTGGAACAGGCTGCCCAGGGAAGTGGTGCAATCACTATCCCTGGAAATGTTCAAAAACCGTGTAGATGAGGCCCTCAGTGATACGGTTTAGTGGTGAACTTGGCAGTTCTGGGGTACTGGTTGGACTTGATGATTTTAAAGGTCTTTTCCAACCAAGCTGATTCTATGATTCTAATGTGAGTTCTAACACTTATTTCCGTAATTTCCATGAAAGCTGGGAATTAAGACATGCTGCACAGGAAAGATCAATAATACATATAGTACTGTGAAAATCAGTAATACAGGTAATGCATTCAAAGCCACACAGAGTTCTACAGCTAAAATCTCTTTCAAATATCAGTGATGAATGAATTTATCACTTTCCACACAAAAACTACAGAGCTTTTCTAACTCATGTACATGTCCTCCTATAAATAAATCACCTACTTAGAAATTTCCTAGGTGTTATTACCTGTGACAGTGACACCCACAGACTAGCTTACATGCTGCCTAGAAAAATATTTTCATTTGCTTGAAATGCAATTTATTTACTGGAAAGTACCCTACCTATAAAGTGTAAAAAGGAGGGTGGTTTTGTGGGATTTTTGGTAACGCATGAACTCCTGAAACATGGCTACAGCCTCCACTGAAACTCACAGTATTTAATATTTCAGTAATAGTTACGAAATTTTTCCTAATTGTAAAATTCAGCATTAAAATATTTGAGAAGACAATTACTCCATTGCCAAAAAGTCTCTGGGCAAGTACCTTTTAATCAACAAATATAACTTCTAATTTGCAGAATATATTTTAAGATCTTTCAACTGCAAACTATAATCATCTTGTGGGGGCATGCTTCATTATTTCCAGGCATTCGGTGCTGACAAAATGAAGTATCTCCTTCAATTCTGAAACTGTTTTGGCAGGTGGGGAAAAATGATTGAAAACTTTAGTTACACAACCTTCAAGATCAAATAATGATTTATCTCTATTGTACTTCACTGTATTATGCAGTACAGAAATTGAGCAATTAACTGTAAGCAAATATTCATTATAATTCTCCAGTAATTTATAAATGGAGTAATTTCTCACAAAGTCAAACATATCAGTTTGATACTTTGATCGTAAATCTTTTTCACATTTTCTCCACGCCTTCACTGCTGTCTTGCAATTTCTCAGCTGTATTCCAACATGAAAGTCTCTAATATCTTTAGATATGAAAGAAAAGGACATTCTGTTTCAGCCAAATCTATCATCATTTTTGTAACTAAAAGAGGAGCCGACATACTGTTGGTAATACACAGAGTAGCTCCTCCCACATCTACCACATAATGTATTTCTCTCATAGGTGAATGTCAGAAAACAAAACTAGTTGTTTTTCCATCTTAATCAAACAGTCTGTTCAATGAAAAGTTTTTACTGATGGCATAAAAAGCACAGGAAAGAGAAGGAAGATGGAAAGGAATGGTCCACCTGGAAATGCATCTTCACTAACTAAAATTGTGTAAGTTTTAGGCTCAACTTTAGGATCAGGGAGCTGAACATCTTTATGGTAGGATAATACAAAGCATATTGTATGTCTGTATTCCATCACACAAATATTTAGCGGTGCAAAACATGCCGTATAAAATAAAAAGACCGATCATAAAAAGCATCCTAATTACTAGTCTTCTAGATGGAATAAACATATGCTTTGAATGAATTTTTCATTTAAGGGTTGAAAACACTTCTTGAAGTTTCTGATGACACAAAGGAATATTTGGTTTTAAAGCCACTTTGTAAGCACTATTTGGGGTCCAGGACACAAAGCAAACTGAACATCAGCAAGTGATTCTTGGGAAATGGCAAAGTAGGTCAGACTCATTTATTCAGAAGTCCTTCAGAAAATGTAAAAGCTTACAGAACTCTCCTCCATTATTCCTAGTTTTTTGTATCATGACCTAACTTTTGCAGTTTACAAGCAATGTGCCCAGTTTAGGGTATCAACCACTGCCTCCGGTTTTGGAGAGATTCCTTCACTTCATTCGTTCTTTGATACTTTCACTAAGTCCCTATCTTAAGCTCAAAGGAAACTCACTTCTTTCCCCAGTTCTACTGCATGGCTTTAATACCCTCCTACATTCTTCTCAGGACCTGGAAAACATTCAGATCACGTAGCAGTGACACAGGGTAGGTAGCATCTCTCTTCATTGATATGCTGCTGAGCCTGAAAGAAAATTTGCAAAGATCTCTAGTAAGACCTTCACCTAGAAACTTCCAGGGTCTGATAGGAAGAGCTGACTTGCTACCCACATTTAAAATTCCTCTCACACACACACTACTCACTGAGTGTCCTTATGTAAGGAAGTATTTGTTGTTATGTATGTATTAATCTTTAGAAGTTGTTTTCTTGGCATGCCATGTCCTTCTGAGGTAGAAAGTGCAAAATTAGGCACTCAGAGAAAAAAAGAGCATTTTAGGAGACAAAGAGTAATACGAGGCTATGGCCACAATTTTATTTCAGATGTAAAAAATGTTTGGTGTTGGAAATGCTCAATGAGAATATTATATCTCTCTTTTTTTGTCTTTGTACTTTATGAGTTGCATGTTTTGCTAAAAATAAGTTACTTCCGAGGTAATAAATGCAGAAAACCTGTCTCAACAATTGTCACTCTTCAACGATCGGAATAATCCATACAGCTTTCCCTTAATTGTGTAAAGGATGAAGTAAATAAGGATTGTCTTCAAAAATAAAGGACACCTAACAGACTTGACAGATTTAAAGATCATCTCAGGTACCACAGAGCAAAGTATTTCTTCAGCAGATCTTAGGGCTGCGATGAAAGGAAACTTTCAGAACACATTCCTCAATTCACTAACAGAACAACAAAAAAAAAATCATCCATCATTTCAATCTTTCCATCTTTTCATATATGAAGCCTTATACTGATGTTCTTATAAAAAAAAAAACAAACAAAAAAACCACCACCAAAAAAACACACCACACACACACCCCACCCCAAAAAACCCCACAAACAAAAAAAAAACACCCCAAAAAAAACCCCAAACAAACAAACAAAAAAACCCTATTTACCAAGTATCTACTTCCCTTTTTCCAAACTCACCCATCCTATGGATTTTATTTAGAGTTCTGTATCAGTTCCCAGCTACATCTGATACTCAACTCCTCTTTTGCTGTCAGTCTTGTCCAATACAAATTATTTCTTCCTTTCCAAAGGCCAAGAGACCAGATATTCTCACTTCACTATGCCTCATCTCATTCATGTCCAGATTTTCTTGCTATTGATTTTGTATTCTTCTGTGTGAGCTAGGATTGTAACAGCTTCTTGCAGAATATCCTTGCTCCTCAACAAGAAGAACTGACAGCTAAATGAAATGTAACTCTTGCAGGGCTGAAACCATGGCAAGATATTATTTTACACTGCTTGTTTCTGAAGAAACATGAATACAAAAGTAGAAAGGTGCCTTTTTCTTAAAGCATTTCATTCATTGTAATGCAAAAAACGTTTCAAAGACAGCCTTATTACACTATACTGGTACTGATACAGTTGTATACAACATCAGTACATAGTCTGTGTACAGGGCAAGTCTGTTGCAGGACTGACTTTGTAGGCAAAGTGACTCTTCTCAAATACAGCGGAGTGTAACATTTGCACAGTAAGAAAATTAATGTTTGGTAACAGATGATTAGGTAATGAGACTGAATTACTTAGTAACTTTATCCTATTCACATTAACATTTAAAGCAATTAAAAACAGAATTTGTATGTTAAAATACTCATTAAATAGCATTTAAAGTAATGGTAGGTTATGACACAATCAACGTGGACGTCTTGTTTACAAACTTCTTTCAGCCTTTGACTAAAGTCTTTTCAACAAACACGAATAAAAACACAAAGCAAGTCATTATTATTTCTGTAGTCCTTCTGCTTACATAAAATAGAGAATAGTATCTCTATTTTCATTTGTCAATGGTGATAAACTCATCACCTTCCGGATTAGCTTCTTTCCTCTGTGCAAATTAGTTTGAATTAATTTCTGCTCAAGTAGTATTAGTTTAGCTGTATTTCAGGTCATATTTTGTTGCTTGTGGCTTCTTACATCAATGGTCCTTTGTCATGTATAAAAGCCATTTCTAAAAGTATATTCCCATGTACTTTCTTTCTCAAGCGAAAGGCTGAATAGCTCTTTCACATAAATTAGGAAAGCCTGAAGAGGTCACAAAGTGGCAGCTGTTCATAGGAGGAGAACTGCTTCACTCAGCAGACTTTCCAGTGTCTCTCAGTGGGTTATTCACTGTACTTCCTCTGGAAAAAGCAGCTTCTGACTTCACCTGCTACTACCAGGTAACTGCTCTGTAAAAGACTGGAAGAGTTAATCTACTTTGTCATCATTAGTGCTGATAAGAACTTAAGTGGCTGAACTTTCAGTGAAAAAGGTAACAGTGAGTGGGAAAAATTCATTGTGCTTCTTTCAAATGTTTAATAAACAAAGGAAACCAAACTCTGACCTTGACAGTCATTAAAGATATCACAATGCCTGAAATCTGTTTTTTTCCTGAATACTTCGAATTATGCAATATATATTACTCAGTTTAATTATTTTTCAAAATATTGCCAAAGCCAGGTGTTTTTCTACTTTGATGACCTTGGCTGGCTGCTAGACGCTCACCCAACTGCTCTCTCACTCCTCAACAGGACGGGGGGAGAAAATCACATGAAAAAAAGTTCATGGATCAAGACAGGGTGATCACTGACCAATTACTGTGATGTGCAAAACAGACTAGACATGAGGAAAAGTAGTTTTAACTTACAGCAATTAAAATAGAGTAGGACGCTGAGAAACAGACAACAAACACCTTCCCTTTTTTACCTCAGGCTCAACTTCACTTTTATTGCTCCTGATTACATATGGTATTTTTGTTTATATTCATATTCAGGGAAATTCTGAAAATTTTAAACAGGTCTTTCTGAATAGCTTGCAACTGATATTTTGTTCCCAGAATCTTTTCTTTTGTCATAGAAAGACACTAAACACTACTAAACAGAAATGAAAATGCCTTCATATTGAATATCTGCTATGTGCAGTAAGAAATTTTTGAAAACAACTGAAGTTACTTTTAATTCTTTCATACTTGATACAAAACCTTAAAAATCTTTTCTTCTTTTGAATATGTGTTATGTAAATGAAATGATCAAATTCAAGTCCAATTTAAAGGTAAAATGCTTAATAACTTATATTTATTTCAATCTGTGAGTTAACTTTCTAAGTGCCACAATAAAAGCTTGACTAGGGACCATCAAATAGTGATTATTAGACAATAATTGAGTATTGCATTAAAGCTTGGCACAGCCACAAGGCACACAGATAGAGGAAAAATTCTGTAGAGATAATGGGTAATTTGTACAAATATGTATCCATTTGGATTCCCTTAGAAGTTTCCCAGTTGACGGTCAAACCACCGAGTTCAAAAACAACACCACTTATATTGGAAGATGAAAGTAAATAAACATAAGCTGATGGATAAAAGTGTTGTCTTCAGTCAGTTTTGCTTTTCATCCTTGTTATACTTTACAGATCTTGCTGAACAGCAAAAAGTATTCTCATCTTTTTTTGTAAAAGACAACATTAAAATCCCTTCCACTAGAATTACAGCCAAATAAATCTTTTCGAACAAAGCAAACCAAAATAAAGTAACCTGTATCCGAAAGTAATTACTTTCTAAAATATGCATGAATTTTGCTGATTTTTCTCAACTCTGGACAAAGGATTGAATAAAGCTTTGGAAGAATACTGAGTCAAGAAAAACTAAATTAGTGCTCTATTAAAAAAATAACAAACCAAAAAACCAAAAAAAACCCCAAACCACCAAACAAGAGATTCAATAATAATACTTTTTTAACATTTATTACACCATTACCAGAGAGATCCACAAATAATGATAGTTTATTAAATAAGGAAAAAAGGGAAAGCAGAATTTCACTTCATTGCTGATGAGTGGCTTACCCATTTAGTTTTTATTTTAAACATTTCAGCTTAATAATCAAAATGTCTACACTCACCTGTGAAGTGGCCTAACATAATATATCCAGAACACAAAGCACTAAAATAATCAATTTAACAAAAGATATAGTGTAAAACAATTAAAAAAGCACTTTGACAGTTTCACAACTGCTATCTTTTGCCATGCATACTGAAAATAACACTACGGGTTTACACAGTGAAACATTTTTGCTTGTTTTCAACCCATAGTCTCACAAGTATTTGGAAGTCAAGAAGTGAAGAAATCATCGGAGAACACCAGAGCCACTACATACACAGTACTGCTGCTTAGAGAAAGCAGCACTGACAGGACTGTTGCAGGCAACCACGGAACAGTGTTATAAATATTTTAACACAAAAACAGACTCAAGATTAGAACAAAACAAACAAAACCCCCTAATGAATAACCACCTAGAAAAACAGGCACTGAATCTGCACTTGACAGTTTTGGGAGATGTTTAAAGTAAGACCAAGATCTAATTTACCCTCAATTCTGCCAAAAAAAACCCCCAACCAACTAAGATCTGCAAAAACTGGAATTATTTTTATCAATAATAGAGAAGTATAGCTAATCTTTGTCTGCCAGTGAAAAGATCAAACTGTAAAATGACGTGAAGGCTAGAACAAAATAAATTCCACATATATAATTCAAGTGCAAATGTTATTACTATCTGGAGTCACAAATCATTGTAAAATAGCACAACAGGCATGAATTTTGAGTAAGTGAAGACAAATACTTGACTTGAATAAAATGAAATATGATACTCGCCACCACTGTGTGCATGCAGCTTGAAAGTACACAATTATTTCTTTATCATAATAAATTACCTTTCTAGTAGGTAACTAAAAGTTTGTTCATATAAATGAAACTGAACACAAAAAAAAAAAAAGCTGGAGTGCACAGAAATTCCATAAGCTGGAGCAATGGGGACGGTAACAATACAATAAAGTTCATTTGTCTTAACTTCCTGGAGTATCTGCAAAATACCACCTTCATGGCAGAGAGATTTAACTATAGAAGACTGTAAAGACACTTTTTTTTCTGTCATGGACTTGGTATATCAAGAAAATATTTGGATCTTGGGCAGCTTCCCAGAAATTAGACACATCATCTGCATCACCCTTAAAAGAGAACTAAGTCTATCTCCAAATAATGCCTGGAGTAATGAACACTGCAGTGATTGCAAAGGGCCTTGTTATTTCGTGTAGTCATTAAAATGTACATTTAACAAGTATGTAGTCCCAATCACTTTCTGTATGTAGAGTCTACCACTGCTTCTATGTAACCGAAGCTTTTTCTAAGCTGTTGGAAAAACTCGTGAAGTTGGGTCTGCATTTGATTTTAGGGCTCAGGTAGTTACAACATTTTACAGCTTCTGTACAGTCAGCTGCAGTCAGCTATCCTCTGTATGTTGCAATCACACATTGAAATGAAATGTTTGGAGATGACCATCTCCAGTTGTATTGCCCCTTATGCACCATGTGAACAGCGTCATTTTCAGTTCTTTTTTCTTATGATTACATATCAAACTCAAAACTCACAAAAAGGTCAATTGATAGGGATGGGAATGCTGTCTACTGATGAAAAGGAATTACCATTACTTCTTAAAGACAAAGCTGTATTTTTTACTTTTTTTTGTTGTTATATACCTGCAACCTCTATATATTCGGTATTACTGAATGCATGTATATAAATTTAGACCACACTAAACACTTAGCTTTTTATTCAATACGTCTGACATTTCAGAATCATACTGAAAGATACAAATCTGACATAAATAATGGGCATAACTCAGATCTAGCAATGGACTAAAAGCAGAAATCACAGAAGAATACAAAACTAAAATTAGAGGAAAGAATCACATACAGCAAGAATGGAAGCAACTCATACATGGGATTTTGCTAGGGCACAAATAGTATGTATTGAAAGAGAACGACACTGATGTATTTTGTACAGTTCACTTCATCACTGTTTTTTCACACAGCTGAACCAACCATTCTACTTGTACTAAGTGCATTTCTCTGTTATCTGTCTGTCTGGTATCTGCACAAACCTAATCAATCTGATGAGTCACTAGGCTTTTTTATCCAAAAAATAAACACTTTTAAAGTATCAGAATAACTTAATCCTGTCCATGTGAATATTACTACGGTAATTTCATTATGTTGTTGACTAAGACCTACTGGATGCCACTATTAAATTTTTTATGTTCCACTGCTGTTATTTCCTTTTCCTGACATTTTAAAAAGCTCTGTATTTAAATGGATCAAAACATACCAGATGCTTTATGCTGCATAGTACCCTAAAGGTCAATAGAAATTAAACAAAACATCTACATTAAATAAAGTTCTATTGAATTTTGTCAGAAGGAAAAAAAAAAATCTGGCAGAAGTAGAAATGGTAAAAACTGACTAAGAAGCCAACAGAAGTTCTGGGAGCCATACAAGCGGGCAAGTGAAGCTGAAATGCTCCACCATGCACAGTTATCAGTATTTCACGTGGTTCTGCAGTTTGTCACCTAATAGGCGTTAAATTATGTGATATTTTACACAGTTGTCTAATAAACTGCATGGATGCTTTGAAAAGCTTAAGCACCAACAGAAAGATCATTGAACAGGCTGACAGCTTTGAGAGCAGACTACAGGACATTTTGAAAACTCTAAAATAATGAATTCAGTATTTAAACCAGGGTGACTTAATTTGTGACTTAGAATCACATTACTGATGGGAGAAAAGAGAAGTAACTTTTCCTTCCCTTTTCCTCATCTGAGTTCAACTTGGAACACTGTGAAGCTTTGAAGTTTATGTCTCAAGGCAGGATTACCTGTGTAATTTCAGGTTGCCTTATTGCAAGACAAGTTTGTAAAGACAGAATTCAATTTTTGAAGATTTACAGATCTGGAAAAGACTAGTAAGGTACAACATATGAGCTTCTGGTACCAGAAGTCTATCATCAAATAATATGAAGAAAAATAAAAGAAAAAATTATCTAAATGCAGATCTGACCTGAAGAGTTATGCGTTTCCCTGCCTATGAGACAAAGATAGTGTCTGTAAGAGTAATATCTTGAGGGCAAAATCAAAATCTAGTATTTAAACTCCTATTTAAAAAGAAAATGCCCATCTAACCCTAACACCACTTGTAATCAGTTATAAAATTCAGTAAAACAGAGACAAAGGAGAGGTATTCATTAAATCTAAAAAATGTTACACTGGAAGTGACTTGAACAAGTCAACACGCTTACTGGGCAAGGCAAGGGAGCCTACTGGGTAGACTTTGATCTCCAGCAAAGAGGATTCCAGCCAGCTTCTAGATAATGGGAATGAACGTTCATTATCATCACACCTAGCAAGTTTTCACTACTGTCAAAATAATTTATTTTCCCTTGAAATTTGAGTTCATTGTTTCTTGTTCTGTTACTAGTAGCCATGAAGAATACTGATCATTATTTCTGCTCCAGCAGTTCTCAGTGGGTTGCCATGCACACATACAGGCAGCCAGTCACACCACCAGCAGAAATACTAATTCTATAACTACACTTCAAAAATTCTTTATTTTGTCCAACTTTCAGGATTTTTGCTTCAGACTAAATAAATACAGTTCCTCCAACTTTTTATTAGCAGCTGATAGTTTGCACACATCATTCTCAATGTGTTCATCTGTATGCTCTCCAATCTGCTTTCAACTTTTTCAAGTATAGTGCTCTGTTTCATATAAATTTTACAGCCTAATTTGCCTGCATTCCCCACCAATTTGTTGTACTCCGACTTCTGCCACACGTGCAAGGCAAGAATTTAATAGTAGATGAACTGAAATCGTAACAGTCTTCTTAACTAGCTATTACTAACCCAGATTTCATTATGAAGACTTCTGTTATACAAAAAAGAATCTCAAAACTAGTAACACGATTAAACTTAATACACACATACTTCCTTGTATTCTATCCCTTAGTCTCTGATAATAAGCTCAGCCTTCCCTGGCCCTCTTGGGATTATGTGAATGGGTGAATAGCTGCTTCCTCCTCTCTTGAGGACCCTCTTGGGATTACTTTTGTATGACTTCTAACATACTAGACACCTTGATTTCTTCATCGTTTCACAATTCTGTATTACATCTAAATGTACACGATAAAGCATGTCTTATATTACACCATTACTAGTTCTATGTTCCATCTTTGATTCCCAAAACTGGTTTTGCCAAAGTTGTATTCCTCAGTAATGGCCTGCTAATGAGCTCATCCTAGCCTTGAGGACTCTAGTATCATGCTGTGCCTTTACCAGAGGGCTCCTGTTACAGTCTTACCCCTGTGCTCTTTTATTATGCATTGTTATTCGCAGGTCATAAAAAGGGCATTCTGCGTGGAATAACTACTTGTTACTATTGTTTATTAACTACAGAAATATAACTACATTATTAACAACAGACGTTGCATCACATGATTGTGTAATGCTAAACTAAAACTGAACTGATTAGGTAACAGTTACCTGATCATTAGACAACTGCTAATATAAACATAGTTCAACTTAACATAGAAGCCTGCAACCAGCTGTTAGCAACAGTAATCCTTACTGTGTATGTAATACTCCAACTGAAATATTACCAGAAATCAGAAGTCAAATAATCCTCTCTCAGCTATATTGTATATGATGTCCATTTTATTACACTTAAGAACAAAATCACGTATTATTTATATGCACTGCTTATCACATTTGAAAATACAATTTGCCACTTACAAAAAAAAAACCAAAGCCCACACTTTCTGATAAATAATCGCTTTGTACTCTGTAACAGCTCCTGGAGTGTTTTAACCCATAACAATCTATTCCATCCAAAGTAAACAACTCATAAGTCTAAAAAGGCATGACGTAAGACTTAAGCTAGGGAAAAATCATATCACACACTGACTGCAACGATGCTTTCATGCAAAAAAATGCAATGAAATTCTGGCATTGCTTTCAATAGAGCCAGAATTTCTTGCCAAGTACTTTTACAATTGTCATTAAAACCTCCTTTAAGTAGGGGTTCCTACCATCATGGTAAAAAAGAAGAAAAATGTTCCCAAACCCCTGGAAAAAGAAGGAAAAAATAAGGTGGGGGGAGGGGGGAATTAGGTTATCTTGTATCTGATCATTAGTGTGAAAACAAAAAGCTGAGCACCATATGATTTCTTCAAAGATACTTAACATTTAACTGCTTAATTAAGGTTCAACTTGTGCTATCTGCTTACCAAATATTTAAGGGGTAAATACTTGACTATATTATTCAGTTGCTGAACTGAACATTGAACACAGTATCCTACATTTGTATTACACGAGGATGAATGGCTTCCACTGTTGGTTGTTACTTGGTTTTGTTTTGTTTTTTAATCTGGAATGAATTTTATTCTCTATTAAGTCAATTAAACTCCTGAAGATACTTCTAACAAACAAACAGTGTCTCAGGTCTCTTTCAGATGCCATTTGATGATTTTTACCTTCCTTTTATGTAACAAATTTTCTGGCACTGCAAGATCTTAATGTACCAGGTACATTCGTGATGTCTTCAGCCCTTGCTACTTCCTTTCCACAGCACGCAATACCCATGACTTTTACACTACAGGTATTAAGTTCGTTAAAGCAATTCCATAGTAATGTAACTGCAGAGTGGTTTATGTTCTCTGACGGTGTGCGAGTGACCTAGCAACTTTGTTAAATTAAACCTTCAGTATGCGTCTGCTGACAATTGTACTGAAGTCCATCCTGTTATTAACTTTTCATTATTATTTACAGCTGCTTTGGGCCTGATTTTTCTTTACTCCAGCTCATTTTTATTTTTTTTTCCACCATACTGGCCACCATTCTTAAGGTGACTTAAACATCATTTCAAGCCCACATACATTACTACAACATTAGTACAAGTGGGCTTAATATAAACATTCTTTTATGTTTACTTAAATGCTATCTTTAAATAAAATAAACTCAACAACTAAACAAGTAACACATATGTAAATTAAAGAGAAGCCAACCCCAATTTGAAATTAAAACAAATTAGTTAAGACTTCTAAGTTCTTTGAAAGTATTATTTGTTAATACTTTGGAAGTATTAACAAAAAATATTTCAGAGCAGTTGAAAGGGGCATTATCTATGCATTTATTGGTATTGACGGCTGCTTATGCTACTAAAGCTCATCTTGCATTACTGAAAAGAGTTTATTAACTTGAAGTATGGGAAAAAGGGTAAGAGATCTACCATGCTTTTATTCCAAGCTAACACAGGTTTTACCCAGCAGTGCCAAATTATGATCAACCAGTACAGAATAGCAAGTATGGACAATCCGCATTCCTAGACACAGACTAATTCTATCCTCTCCACAGCAACATTTTCTATATACTCAGGAAATTATTCTTCTTTACTATCATCCAAGACCTGATATTCTTTCATTCTTTTGAAAGGAGTTCTAGGTAACTGCATATACTCAAGATCATACTGCTTTATGTTGAGTATATTTTAATTATGTTATTCTTATACAAATATGTATTTTATCTGTAACTGTTTTTTAAACAATGGGTCATTATAGCTGAAATCTACTTCACAGACCGGATGGAAATATTAAGTTCTTTACTATTGTAACACACAAGATCTGGCTATGTGATATTTTACACAGTTGTCTAATAAACTGCATGGATGCTTTGAAAAGTAATAGGCTGAAACGTAAGCTTAAGTTCAACAAATTAATATTGCTTTAGTACTTGTCTTTGAGAGGCTCATACATAATGGGACTAACTAATCCAGCAGGGCTGCTGTCTATGGAAACAGTTCGAAGTCAAAAGGAGCTTTAGAAGATAATATGAAAATGATTCACTGAAAGGGAAAGCTGTAATGGGTAAAGTGTTACTCTTATCCAAACAGAACTAATACCAAGCACTGTGAAGAAAAATGTACTTCAGGAATAATCACAAACTAATTTCCACAAGGGGAAAAAGAATAGTAACAGTCTGCTGACTAATTACTAAAAGGAAGAACAGTCCTTAAGTAATGGAGGCTTTGTTGAATGGTGGGAAGAAGTACTTTTGGAAAGCAAGATCAGATCTAGAGCTCAGAAGGGATGGTGCCACGTGTGACTGTTCATCACGTGAAATCAGCAAACTTGTTTCAAACTTACAAAATTGAAATCACACTGTGTGCAAAATTTTTCCCAAGATCTGTAGATGTTGGAAGACAGCACATACATAACTAGCAAAAATACGTCCTTTATTTAAAAGTAAACTGTTAAAAAAAATTCTGGCAGATAGCAGCATATTCTTGTCATTTTTAGAGACCCCCTACAATTCTCAGTTATCTGCCAAGAATTTTTGTAAGAGGAATGAAAGTCCTAAAGCAATCCATAATCATCATCTAAATGGGAAGCCATAAGCAAAACATATAGACCGATGCTAATATTATCTATGCTTCTGTGTCTTGTACGACTTGTAAATTAATAAAAAATTACACTTCCCTTGAACAATTTCAGCTGTATAGAAGATATTTAATTTGATTACAGCTATGTTATTTTCATTTTTTCCTACTACTTGACTCATATTTTGCATGTAACTGACTACCTCTGCATGGCACTTACTGTCCTCTGTATTAATTTTCCTAATTTTCAATTAATTACAAAACCAGTTAATTATTTTTTCTAATGTTACAGAGTAGGCAGCGTAACCTGTTAACCACCTTCTCAGAAAATTAACTGAATTGCAGCATCTGGTTCACTGAAAATAATTACTGTTTTCGACAGGGACAAAACATGTAGGAAATACAAAACGATGAATGTAGCGTATCTGTGATACAACAGTGTAATTACTTACCAAAACATTACAAGAAGAAGATTTACATTTTCCTCCTGAATTAAACGTCCAAATGAAGTTATATTTCACTCTAAACACTTCATTAATTTTGGTAATTATTTCCTTTATTGAGTTCCTTCAATATTCTTATTTGATTCTGAATATTCAGTAGTGCTTGCTACTTAAATATCACAATACTAATACATCTTAAAGGTCAAGTATGAACTAAAAACAATTAAGACTCTCACAGACCATAGAGCTCAATATTATCTTATGTTATGCTCAGCTAAACATACCCACATTCTGATTGTTACTTTGACAGCTCCCAACAAGCCTAGTTCAGATAATTAAAAAAGCACCATAATAAGTGAAGAGTCCTTAGCTTCATCCTCTAGCATAGTGGACATCTGTAGATCAAATCTGTCTCATCCCTCAAATAATATTAATGAAGAAGTATGAAAAGGAGAAAGGCATATAAAACCTGACTACAATTCTCCATTTACTAAAGCAGGTGGAGAAGAAAAAAGGACAGGGAAGGGTATTTCATTGTTTACATTTGAGATTACGTTCAACAGCACACGTTTTGATTATTACAGAAAGATCCACAAGCTCCATAATGTGAAGAAAAATAATGGATTAATCAGTACTGTGCAAAATGTAGCAAATAATGATGAGTTTTACTTTGAGAAGATGATTTGAAGAAGACTATAAAACTCTGGACTACCAATATATAATTTTTCGTAATTGTTTTTGTGTTTCTCATATGAATTAAACATTATTGTTTAATATTAATAGTGAAATTTGCAATTTTCACTGCTAGAAGCCAACAGATTACGAAGATCTACAAATTATTCTCATGCATAACCATGAATATACATTATTAAACCATGAATGGTGAAATCATTTAACCATGAGTACTTATGGTTGGTGTGGAACTAACCATGAAAATAAATGCTGTATCAACCTATCCACCTTGATGATTCTAGTATTGCAATTTACTGAAGAAGTATCCACAGTGTATTATAGGTTTTAGCAATGAAGTACTTAAAGTACTTACTCTTTCAGACTTGAGAGATACGTCCCATTCCAGCAGATTAATCTCTTTTTTTGGAGTTTAAAGAGGGGATGGACTGTATCCTTCTCCTCTTATCATCACATTTTCCCTCACCTCCAGAAAGTAAGTTGTGTTCATCTTTCAGGTACGTAAAGGGACAAAAAACACTAACATATCTAAAGGGGAGAAAAAAAACACCACAGTTTGACCTATTGCCCAAAGCCATTTTCTAGGTTTGTCATCTTAATCTTCTCCTCCCGTAGCTCGGTGTTAGCCAAGGACTCTCCTTCTAGTTGTGGTGGGTTAACGTTGTGTGAGGGCCTGACTACCACCCAGCCAATCACACACTCCCCATTCTCAGCACAACAGGGTGACAGAATAGGATGAGAATGCTCATGGGTTGAGATAAAGACAGGGATACCTGTTTATGCACTTATCTATCTCCTCTTATATGCCAAAGTATATGCAGATGTGAGTTTCAGCTTACCTTGTATCTGATCATTAGAAATCAGAACCCATTACTATCATAGGCAAAACAGGCTTGACTTGGGGAAAATTAATTTATTATCACTTAAAACAGATGTGCGTGGTGACAAACAAAACCAAAACATTAGAACAACACTTTTCCTTTTCTGTCTCCCAAACACAACTTCACTCCTACACTCCCGATTCCTTCACCGCACCTGAGTGGTGAAGGGGAGGGGATGTATATGGCCAGTATGTAGTGGTCTCTCTGCTGCTCTTTCCCTCTCTCATTTCCCCCCTGCTCCAGCATGGGCACTGCTCATTTTAGTGCTATAACTCCACCGCTTGATTCTTCAGACGCAGGCAAGAACTTCAAACCATAGTTATGAAGTCAAACTACTATAATCTAAAATAACTGCAAAATGATGTTGTCTTGCTCCCAACCATGGTCCTTCCTTTCCTGGACGCTTTTTTGGTGATGTCCCACTTTTTTTTTTTCCTTCATTCCTACTCAATGTTAGAGTAATCGTCTAGATAGACTGTCTTTTAAGTACTTCAAGTTATTAATAAAATGCAGCATGAAGTAGTTTTGGGCAAACAGTCTTACAGCAACACCAAGCCCTTGGTCTCTCCTGACTGATATAGCAAGTTTGAAGCTCTGTTTAAAACCCAAAAACCCAAACAAACCACAGACACCCCCCTCCAATTACTGAAGCATTAGCTCTGCTGTGCAAAAAGCTGCATCTCCTTATCACCAGAAATGTGTACTTTATATAAAGCTTTCACTGTGTGAATATTGTTAATTATTTTAAAACACATTTTAGGAAATGGAAACAAAACCTGGACAAACAGATATCTCATTCTGCAGATGATCTACAACGATGCCACCAGCAGTCTGGCCCATGTAACCCTCATATTTGCTTAGACTGATTTAAATTATTTCAGTTATTGAACATACTAATCGGTGCTGGTTTTAGTAGAAACATATCCATTCACCACTTTCTTTAGAACTGATTTTTCTTCCAGACTTCACTGGGTACTCAAACTCCACATCTGCCAGACATTAATTTTCACTTTCTTTGTAGCTCCTACAAACCAGTCACAAATCATCAATGCAAACCCCAATAAAAATTTACAATAAAAATTGAGAAAAAAATGCTAATCTAAACCCAACTGAACATTACAACAAAAATGCTTTTAGAGGAATATTCTTGGAATACTTCTTTCAGCAAGTAAAGCCTAATTCTTACTAAGTCACAGATGCTGCTAGCCTGTTGTTGTTTTGGTTTGGTTTTTTTTTTTTGCAAGAGAATTTATGCGCTTACACCTAGTTCCAAAGGTGATTCAAACCAGCATTAGCATCACACCTCCAGTGTACCTTATTATACTGTGCAAGGTACTAAAATACTATGGCAGTGCAAAAAGTAACAAACTTGAAGTGAAAGCTCTTCACGCCCTGTTGTTTTTATAGCAGAAGCTTGAAAACAGTAATGAAACAACAACCCTTTTATCTTCAAAAGCATCATTATTACTGTAGAAAATTCCTGAGATGCTTAAATGAAGAAAGGTTTCACATGTAGGGGTGTAGCTTTGTATCATGCTACGAACAGTGTTAACTGACAAGGACTCATCAATGAAACCATATTTGTTAATAGCATGGCCAGTAATGTAACTTTTTCTATCCATCAGAGATTCCTCCATTAAATTAGTGTCAGTGAACACATGAATAGTCAGCACACTGCTGCACAATCCTTCCAGATCCTTGATCGTGTTTATGGCCCCTGACTGCAGTTTCTCACTCTGCCAGAACTGCACGTTGTATGCGAATTACTAGAGAGGAGGAGGCAGCGCTCAGTAGCTGGTGAATGTCTCTTGCCTAAAATCCTGTATCACTGCCCTGCCTCTGTCACAAGACTTCAAATGAGGGTCTGCTTCATGTCATCAGGCTAGGTAGGCAGAGACACTTGAGTGAGGATAGCACACGCACTTCAGCACCAAGTATGAGCTCATAGCTACCCACTTGACAAGCACTCATTTTGACCTTTTCTCATACGATTTTTTTCTTTTTTAATTTATAATAAGGATATGAATAAACTTCTATTTTAAGTAGCAAATAAATTAATAAGTTTATTATTATTTCATTATTTATGAAATAAATTATTGAAATGTGAAATGAAATATGATTATTTCAGTATTATTTCAGTGTAGAAAGAGAGGGCTGAATTAGCTACTGGTGACTCCCTGGAGGACAAAGAAATTACACCTGCAATGACTGCATACTTCACCTCTGCATTCACATCTTCATTTAATTGATTCTGTTTTAGAGTTTTCTTTAATATTTTCAGAGAAATGTTTGAGAGCAGGCCCCAGAACACTATTACAATCTTCATGGAAAATCCTCTCACATCAAAAATAAAAAAATAAAAAATAAAAAACCCAAACAAAACAAAAAACAAGGCAGAAGATACTATGAAGATCCTTAATAACAGCTAATTGTTTTACTCCACACAACATAAAATGCCGTAATTCTTTCAACCCAACAGTAAATGTATTGGAAATTAATGTAAACTAAGGAATTAGATTCACCAAAGGAATCTAATCCTGATTTAATCTATTACAATGTGGACAATAATGAAGGACATAACAGGATTTATGATAATCTACAATCTGAGTGGAATAATTACTTGGAAGAAAAAGGTCAACCAAATGTTTCTTAAAAAAAAAAAAAAATAAGAGGCATAGAATTAATTTTTATTCTTTAGCAAACTATTTGCAACTTTAAAAACAGTATTATATTGGAGTGGTGGTTCTATGCTAAGACAGTTACAATATAAAAGACAATGACTGAGAAAAGATGTCATCGATTTTCTTTCACAGGTGACCCCTTAGTGATGCAAGTATTCACGAATGCAAAAAAAAGGCCCACTACACAGTCTAATAATTCCCAAAGACTCAAAGGAATGCATGAAAGCCTCGTATTGTCCATAAAGGCAAAGAGATCACAATCCTGCAATAACTAGGCATATAAAGCTAGGACGAAGAAAATCAGCCATAAAAATGCAAATAAAATCGGAACATATACACTCATCTGCAGGAGCTCGTTACATACAGAGCGTTAGCAATTTTGTGAGAAAAAGAAACTGAGCTTGCCCGTTGTAATTACGACCTGTTACTTGTCAAGCTAACAAAGATATGTCAGAATAAATAACAACAAAAAGACTCCTAATTCAAAACAAAACAATTTCTTAAATTCAGATGCACAATGGCGGGCATATCGAAGCAATAAAGGCTTTGTATTTCTCTAGTGACTGGTCTGCAGCTGGGTTGCTCATGAAAGTATTGCTAAAATACTGTGGCAATGATAACCAAGAACTTTGTAAACTGATTTGATAGTGATTGTGAAGTAATTAGTTCCAGTCATACTCTGAGAAACAAACAAATAAACAAAAAAAAAAAGGTAATTTATATTTTGTGAAAGCCTCAACAAAATAACCTACATGTTGCCTCTGTTACTAGGCAGAGAAATAAAAAATAAAAAAATAGCCTTACTAAAAGCTACGTTCCCTATTACCAGACCAAAGTTGCAATTCAATGGTAGGTTTCTATAAAAAAAGTTTTCTAACACTACAAAAATCCACATTCTGATTTAGAATAACACGCACTCCTCACTTCAATATTTATCCTCCTCATGCACTCCAACAACTGTGCATCATTCAGTTAGCTATATGGAGATTGTATATATAAAAAAGTTGTACAAGAAACATTTTCCATAATAATTCACTTCATATAAATCATGCCTTTTACCCATTTTATCAGCATATTTTACCATGCCTAAATACTGATTAAAAATTACTTTGATTACTTCAATGTAAGTGTTAAGATACTGAGAATAATTGAAAATACATCTTTTTTCTATCATGCTACGAAGCAAATAGAGCATTTATGAAAGTAGTTATGTAGTAAACTGTTATGTAAAATTGATATCAGAAGCCCCTATTGAAGTTTATAAATAATCTTCATTAATAAATGTCCTTAGAGAAAAGTTATTGGATGTCTGAAGGTCTTTTTCATCTTCTTAGGTTTTAGAAGAGAAGGTATTTTGCTTTTTACCTTTTTTTTTTTTTTGACATCTGAAAATATGGTGATTGCCATAATTTAGTTTTGCTTTCCACACCTGTCTGTGTAGTTATCACCATTCTGAAACTTCCTCAGAATTCACAAGAGATATTCAAAACCTGATGGGACACAGTCCTGACCAACCTGCTACAGCTGAAGCTACTTTAAGGGAGGAAGTCGGACTAGGCAATTGCCAAAAGCATCTTCCAACCTCACTAATTCTGGGATTCTATTCAACATAGGGTAGTCTGCTGAAACAAGATATAATTTGTTGGCTGGCAGTGGTCTTGATGATTCTTTAGGCACTGAAGACAAATACATGAAAAAAAAATCTGAAAACAACACATTAAGAAACATAAGAAAAAGGTCATAAAGGGGCACAAACAAAACAGAAGAAAGGAACATGGAATGCTCTACAGTTGCCTTAAGGAAATGACACCAGGGAAATCGAGTGTAGCGGTTTATGATGCTGGTATTTTAAATAAAAATAATTTTAAAAGGAAGCTTTCTGGATTGGCGGGGGATGAAAGAATATGTTTGTTTGCAATAGAAATAAAAAGTGATGCATTTGTCAAACACTATTATTATCAATTTCATAAAATGCCCAAACACGTAAACAAATTTTTTTATGCATACAACATCAACTTTTGAGCAATCTACATAGACTATACCTGAATTTGCACGCGTGACAAGTTACTACACTTTGGGGGAGCTGAATTTACATACCTAAGGCTGAGGAACAGTTTTAGACCCAACATTACTAACATACATAATTCTTGAGCCAATAGGTGAGTAGATTATATTACTTTATTAATGGTCTTAATGAAAATGCTTCTGAAATCAGACTCTGATTCATATTTAAGGTTATTAAACTGACAGCAGTAAAGCCTGGGGTTTATTGCAATGTGATCTGCTAATATTTCCTTCAATGCAGAAGAAAACTGGAATGCCTGCTGAAGGCTGGTAGTTCCTGACTGCCAATATAATGAATACCACAGGGATGTGAATGCATAGTTCCGCAATCAGTCTTTTATTTTTCTGGGAAACAAAAGAATGGGGAGTTCTGCCCTGTTAGGAATAGCAGGAAACTTATCTCTCTCTTACTGACATCAGAGCAGTCCCTCTCCAGTCTCACCAGGAGAATTGCCCTTTTCCTCAAGAAAACTGCATGGATTTTTTTTTTAAACTGACAGTTGGGTGCAAGACCCTGAGAGGGAATCTGACTACTCCCCTGTGTATACTGGTCTAGCAAGATCTCTACTTTAGTTCTTGAGTGTCCCCAGTGCAGAGGAAACTGTGCCAGCAGACACAAAGAAAGCATCAAAAACATACAAAAGTTTAAACTGGCTAAACAGCAACAATGAAAACACACTTGAAAGGATTTGGGTTCTTAAAAATTGCTAGTACATCATGAAAATCTCTCTGCTAGGGAAGACCAGCACATACAGTGTTATGAAGATCGCAAGCACACTGTCTCTCCGCCATACATATCTCATGTATTATATATACAGGAGCTAATCATGCACGTGGCAATTTTTTGTCAGCAGTCTCAGGAAGAAAAATAATTACAGCAGATTCAGACAGCAGATCCCATCGACACCTGTAACAAGAATTAGGGCGCTTACTGTCACCTGGATATTCACATGCTGATGTTTTAGCACAGGTTCTGGGAACAGCATAATTACTCTGAGCTAAGTTAAGTGCAGGATGCTGTTGAGCTAGCCTCCTCTCTGCCTCCTTCCCCAAACACTGCCAAATTAAATGATCAGCATTCACGAATGGCAGTTCCCTCATTCAGCTGTATAGTGGCAGTAGTGCTGGTCAGGTAGGAGGCAGAAAAACAGTTGACAGCAGGGGACATCCCTTTTTAGCAGAGGCCTCTATTTATCCTGGCTTCAAGTGAAGCTAGACTTAGAAACTAACTGAAGATAATTTAATTGTAGGCACTTAAAAGGTATTCAAAATTCTGTTTTTATCTAGGATGTCATTACCGATGGTCCATTGCTATTATTTTTACGTTCGTCTGGGAAATAGCAACACGGGAAACCTTAAGTGTTGTGCAGTAATTTGTCAAAGAGACATCAGGGAACAGAACTAAAGAAAATTTTAGATCAATACGTTTCACTGATCATTGTTGATTAATGAGAAACATGTATTTCAGAAAGGATTCAAGGTGATTTTAGAAGTTACCTTTGCAGGACATAGATGATAGGCTTGCAGTTCCTCAGCAGTCACTGTGATTTCCTGAAACTCTCATTATTTTATAACAAAACCCCCCATACTTCTTGCAAATAACCTCCTACTATTGCCTGTTACTATTTATTTGCAGTCGTAATTCAGTTCAGCATGCAATATTGACAACTGCAAGCATTCAGGAATTACAGGACAAATTACTACCTTGAATTTAGAATAGGAGATTTTAGTCAAAAGTGCCTTCTTTCTCTTGAACCATGTTTCGGTTTTTTGCTTACGTAGTATTAGTTCGTATTTTCAGGCAGCTAGAAACTCAAGAGCTTTTATTTTAAATACAAGTCAGATGTGCATAGGTTCTGAAAATTTAAAAATGTCATGTTGAGTAACTGACTCATATCTACTTCTTTAAAGTTTACTGAAATGCCAGAACTAAGATCTATTTGTATTTACTTTGCAATGAAGAATGATTTCATAAGCAAAATCAGCTTGTAGCTTTCATTAACATCTTAGGACAAGAAAAAGCAATACAAACATACACGTAGCTCTGAAGAATCAAAGCAAAGCTTTAAAATTAATTGTATAAGAATATGAGCATCTACACAACAATTATTACCAAGTTCACTGGCACTCTACAGATGGCACAGTACAAATTATTTCCCTTCCTCTGGAAATCAAAAGCCAGTAAAATTTTTTCACCATTCCATAATGACTGCATGTTCATAAGACAGCCAAGAAATTCTACAGAAGTTACACAGCTGACAATCATACTTCCAAATAACAAATCCTAATGTATCCTATCAGGAGAACTGGCCACCCTGGATTTGGAGAAGGCTGAGGTTCTTAATGACTTCTTTGCCTCAGTCTTCACTAGTGAATGCTCTGACCACACCGCTCAAGTCTCAGAAGACAGATGCAGGAACTGTGAGAATGAAGACCTTAGGCCCACTGTAGGAGAGGACCAGGTTCAAGACCATCTTAAGAACCTGAATGTGCACAAGTCCATGGGACCTGATGAAATCCATCCACGGGTCCTGAAGGAGCTGGCGAATGAAGTTGCTAAGCCACTGTCCATCATATTTGAAAAATCCTGGCAGTCAGGTGAAGTTCCCAATGACTGGAAGAAGGGAAATATAACCCCCATTTTTAAGAAGGGGAAAATGGAAGACTCAGGGAACTACAGACCAGTCAGTCTCACCTCTGTGCCTGGCAAAATCTTGGAGCAGATTCTCCTGGAAAGCATGCTGAGGCACATGAAAAACAACGAGGTGGTTGGTGACAGCCAACATGGCTTCACTAGGGGAAATCCTGCCTGACCAATTTGGTGGCCTTCTATGATGGAGCCACGGAACTGATGGACAAGGGCAGAGCAGTTGACATTATCTACCTGGACTTGTGCAAAGCGTTCGACACTGTCACGCATGACATCCTTGTCTCTAAATTGGAGAGATATCAATTTGATAGATGGACCACTCAGTGGATAAAAAACTGGCCCAACGGCCGCACGCAAAGAGCTGTCATAAATGGCTCGATGTCCGGTCGGAAACCAGTAACGAGCGGTGTCCCTCAAGGATCGGTGTTGGGACCGGTCCTGTTCAACATCTTTGTCGGCGACATGGACAGTGGGATTGAGCGTGCCCTCAGCAAGTTTGCCGACGACACCAAGCTGTGTGGTTCGGTTGATACGCTGGAGGGAAGGGATGCCATCCAGAAGGACCTTGACACGCCTGTGAGGTGGGCCAATGCCAACCTTATGAAGTTTAACCAAGCCAAGTGTAAAGTCCTACACCTGGGTCGGGGCAATCCCAGGCACAGCTACAGGCTGGGTGGAGAACAGATTCACAGCAGCCCTGCAGAAAAGGACTTGGGGGTGTTGGCCGATGAGAAACTGAACATGAGCCAGCAGTGTGCGCCTGCAGCCCAGAAAGCCAACCGTATCCTGGGCTGCATCAAAAGAAGCATGACCAGCAGGTCAAAGGAGGTGATCCTGCCCCTCTACTCTGCTCTCATGTACAGAGTACTGTGTACAGTTCTGATGTCCTCAACATAAAAAGGACATGGAGCTGTTGGAGTGAGTCCAGAGGAGGCCATGAGGATAAGAGGGCTGGAGCACCGCCCGTATGAAGACAGGCTGAGAGAGCTGGGGCTGTTCAGCCTGGAGAAGAGAAGGCTGTGTGGAGACCTCATAGCAGCCTTCCAGTATCTGAAGGGGGCCTACAAGCATGCTGGGGAGGGACTCCTCATTAGGGACTGTAGTGGTAGGACAAGGGGTAATGGGTTCAAACTTACACGGGGGAAGTTTAGATTAGATATAAGGAGGAAGTTCTTTACAGTGAGGGTGGTGAAGCACTGGAATGGGTTGCCCAGGGAGGTTGTGGATGCTCCATCCCTGGCAGTGCTCAAGGCCAGGTTGGACAGAGCCCTGGGCTACATGGTTTAGTGTGAGGTGTCCCTGCCCATGGCAGGGGGGTTGGAACTAGATGATCTTAAGGTCCTTTCCAACCCTAACGATTCTATGATTAATTAAAATATCATTCAATTTTAAAAGTAGCAAAGGAAATTTCATGAAGCTGTATTTTTTTTCCGTTACTTGCACCCTAAATAATAAAACTGTAGTCAGATATTCTGAAAACAAACCATACAACAACTGGTAAAAGTATTAATTTTCTTATTCTAAAACTATTAAGTGAAATCAGTTTCTTGTATGTGAAGTCTGATTTTGCAACTTACATGGAGATTTTGTGTATGTGAAATATTCATAAGGAGTAATTTATTTTGGCATGCATACATCACTACAACTACTAAAATGTCAGTAATATGAGGATATCATGAAAAGACAACATTAAATTCATTATGTCTTCTATTCATTACAGTTTTACGTAGGAACTATCATCATTTACTCACAAACATTAGCACTCACTTTTGTACAATCATCATTTATTTTTAATATATGAAATATCTAGCATACACTGAACTCCCCATATCACTGTAATTTATTCTATGGGAAATACAGCAGCCTAACTAATAGGTCTATGCATTTCACTATTCATCTAAGGTTTAAAATAATGACCAATGGAGGGATGTGTATTTCCTGGTGTTTCACTAGAGATAGCCAATAACTGTAAACACAAACGATGTCAGTAATTTGTTTCTTTTTTCACTCTCCTTCCTGCAGAAAAGCAAACTGTTTACCATAAGGTGTGCCTACATGCAGATGTATAGTCACTGTGTTGAATCTGTTTAACCTAATGGCAAACCTTAATCGATCTGATACGATCATATATATGGGTACAACTGTCATTTCCCAGACTACTAATATGAAACCTATCTGTGGTATTATTATGAGGTTTCTGTTGTTCATTTTTGGTTGGGTTCTTTTTTCATTAAAATATGCATACTTAATAAAAGTCAACTGTAAATTGGAAGTGGAGTACATAATCATATATGGAAAAAAGTTACTAGTGAAAAGTAGGTATAGAAAGGTCACAGACGGCAACCTGTTTCCATCCTGTTTAGATGGAAACAACTTGCCATGGTGCTTAAAATCTATATGACATGGAGCTGAAGAATACTGCACAGACATATTATTACAGGGTCTGGACAGCGTAAAAGAGCAACTAACTGGTAGAGGAAGTGAAAAAAGAAGTCTGAACCATAGGTGTGTTATCACTGATCAAAGACAGCGGAAGGGAACATTGCAACACTGGCACGTAGCTAGGACAGCAAAACACCAGCTTCATTCATAAAACATGAGACCTCATGCATCTTGGCATCCAGAGCGCCCTGGCTGCATGGTGTTGCAGCTCCAGCCGGAGCTGTTCCATGCAAGAACTGATTCCTGCTTTGCCCCATTTACATGTTCTACTTAAAATTCTAGTTTAGGGTAGAGTAGAAGTCCGCTGAGGATGTCTTTCAAACATAAAAATAATAGAATATATAATTAGAATATTAATATATAACTGGAACATAGAATTAATACCCTTGTTACTGAGGCACAAGAACTGGTATCTTTAGAAATACTACTGCACTGTGTGTGACCAGGGAAAATTATTTTCTTCATACTTACTTGCAAATCATATTAACTTCCGTCATCTGCACAGACTTACAGAAGAATAGCCACATTCTCAACATAATGGTGCCTGTCCATTCTGTACCTCCCACCAAGACATATGCAGGTGGCCCATTTGATGAATCTCCATGAACTACTCCTATCTGTCAGGCAAAGGATACAGCATTAAGCTGAGACTGAGATGGTTGTACTTGGCAGGACCCCTTCCCCTTCTTCTGGGGTATATGTAAACACGTGCACACACCCCCCGCTCCTGCCCAGGACAGCTAGAAGAGACTTTCTAGAAGCATGTAATGCCAGTTCCTTGCTAACATATTGCCTGCTCTTCACATCTTTTATCCCATGAGCCAATGCATGGGAAGCTTTCCCTGGGAGAACGGAAATCAGAGGCTGGAATCAGATAGTTCACAAACATTAAGATACAATTTTCTAAAACTCCTTGTTCATCCCTACTTTTCACTGTGTGTCAGGGCATTATACAACATGAGCCATTTTCTGGTAGCAATCAGCACAAAATTTCTCTATTTAGGTTTTCATTAGCAGAAAATGATGATTGAACAATATTGGTTTGGCTCTTCCACTTTCTCAGTGAATACATTAAGAAATTTTCTTTATAGATTTTCATTATACCTTTTTCCAAGTATTACCTGAACTATACTCCTTAAACTCTTTTGCGTAAATAGAACTAGTATAATACTTAATCTTTTTGTTCATAACCTAGACTTTGAAGTTGAAGAGTTTGTAAAACATAATGTGTTCCTTTCGTACAGAGAAACTGGAACGCAACATACCAATTTGCTGAAATAAAATTTATCTAGTTAGAAATATTTTTGCATTCCTCCTGTTTAAAATAATTCTCTACTATGCACAGCAATAGTCTTCCTTCTCATTTGCATTTCCTTCTCTAATACTGCATTGAATGAGATGAAAGCATTTTATTGCAGTTCCTTCCTTTTCTCTTACATTTTTCTTTCCATGAAACTCTGAAATGTTGCAACGGATGGTCACACAGAGTTTTTTAATTTTAGTAAATGATAAATCAGAATAAGTTATGAGAAAAATATTAGTACTTATGTTTGTGTAAAACAACATCGATTTTCACAGTCTGCATTGTGGAGATAAGCATAAATTTTAATTTGAAACTGACAGCTATTTACATACAGAAACTTTATCTGCCATAGAAAAACATTCTGCTAGTTTTCACAGTCAAATATATATTTACTAGATAAACATACTTAGTCTGAAAATCTGCAATCAAAACCTTTTTACTGTAAATTATTTATGAAATTTAGTTATTTTAGTCTAGAGGAAAATGTGCATCCTTGGCAGATACAATTCATGCAAGAGGGACAAACAAAACTAACTTACCTCATTTTTTAGTTTCCTCAAACCCTATCTTCAATACATAGCTTTTGCTCCTTGTAAGCCTTCTCATGCTTCGTAACAAGCGTTTCAAACTAAATTAGGCATCCCAGGTTTTAATTAACGCTGAATATCATATCACAAAGTACTTCAGAAGAAAACAGAGGTTATTTTATGAATTAATAAAGCTTAAGTTTCTAAGACTTTGAGTTCCGCATCTCCGCAGCCCCCTCCCCTTTCTCAGTTCTCATCAGGTCTCATGACAGAATTATCACAAAACATTTAGTAACATAAGAATTCCCCAAATGCATGCACCTAAATAGCCAAAAGACTTCACACTATTTGTGGGTTTTATCTGTCACACGAGATAAACTGGAAGGTACTTCCTGGAAGTTGCAAGTGTGGGGATAACAGTCTAAAAATCAGTATTGTTGCAATGATGTATTTTTAGAAAGTTTAAGTGAGTTTAAATGAGACTATAGGGTTCAGAAGGAAAACAAAACTTACTCAATTTTCTACCAGTAATTTTTGTTAAGGGTGTGAATCACTGCATACATGAAAAAAAATTCCTGAGAAGTAAACACATGTGGACAGCCATCTGAAACAGTCAGATATCATCTTTAGTGTCCACTGTACAGGAAATATAGATGAATTAGGATTATAAAGAAGTGCTGAAAACCTGAACATGCTTAGCTTAATCTACAGTAATTTATCTAGGTTTGCAAAGTAAGTGAATGAATAATTTTAAGTAACAGAATTCATTCATGTTAATGGACACTAAATCAGATGCCAATTACGATACTTTAAATGTCAACATCATTAACCTTGTTAATTCCTTCAGTGTCAAAAGAAGGGTAAGAGAAAGTATGTATCATAATAAGAAGAATCACAGAAGCTACTCTTGCAGACTGCTCCTTAAGGACAGCTTTTATAGTAGATGGTGAGGCTAAAGAAGCAGGGACATCCTTTTAATCACGTTAATGCTTAATTTTCAAACAGTTATGAAATATTATTACTGCATTGGAAGTTAAAATAAATTTGTGTCCACAATCCTCTTGTATCCATTTAGAAATCTTACCAATTAATCTGTCCACCATAGGGGAAGTGAAAGGAAAAAACAAACGAACAAACAAAAAAACAACAAACAAACAACTCACCAAAACCAAACAAACAAAAACCGAAAAACAAACCCAACAGTGGCTAGGTCAGATGACAATTCTATGAATTTCAAAAGAAACAAGTATAGTAATTGGAGTGCATTTAGTTTACAGATCAGTAAAATAAACAGAATACAGAAAGATCATCTTACCAGATTCCTCAAAGTCTTAGAGGCAATTCCACATATACATATAGTTTAAGTTATCATTGAGGAATATATGCATAAACATGAACAGAACATGTATTTGAGAGTTTGCTGTTTGTAATGCTCACTTCTCTGTATATCTCTACACTATGACGTGTCTATAGCCTGTCCAACTATAATAAATGAAACCTGAATACACAGAAAAAGAAGAGAGAGTACCTGTTTGTTCATCATCACTAGTGTGTCACATTGGAGAATCTGAGTATCAAGCTGATGTGAAATTAAGGGGGCAAGGACTTGGATTCATGAGCTCACAAACAAACTCCACCTGCATTATTGACACTTCTTAAACTAATGGTTCATCACAATGAGCATCCTGCCTTCTTCCTCATCCAGTGACAATAACCAGTAAGAGGCTTTCAAAACTGTAGTTAGCACTGCATGCACTGTTTGTTAAAATGGTGTAATAATTAAGGCTTTTATTTCTCATTACTGCTGGGGTGCCACTCAATTTTATTTTTCCCTGCATGTTACTTCCAAAGTTGATAAAATAATCTTGGATCATTATGAAGTGCACAATTAGTCAAGAGGGTTTTAGTCAAAACATTTAAAAGCCACAAATCCTGAAATACGCTTCTGGACATTTCATCTGGAATATCACTGTTCTCTGCTGCAACTCAATATGCATCGCGCTCAGATGACCCAAGCAGCTTACAAATGAAGCAGTCCTTGCAATAGAAACTTCTGAGCCAGAGTAATTAGTCTTATAAATCCGAAGATTTAAACTAGGCAAAACCTTTGTTTAGCATTCTTTGACTTCGTCAAGCACAACTTGTTTGCTGTCAGAAACAGACCGTCTATCAAGAAAGAAAAAATGGAGAGAATCAACTGAAGAGTGAAAAGATCTTAATGTTATTCTCCATTTACAGTAAGAACTTCTGAGAATAATGTAATTCCAATGCAATAATCTGTTCTACTTAAAGAATAAACCTTCCACTTACACCCTAGTTTTTTAGACTGTTCCTATTGCTGAAACATGGAATCACCAGAACTTGATTATACAAACACAGGAACTTAGGGGAGTATCAATTGCACATAAGTAGATACAGCTTAGAAGAAATCCCTGCTGCGCATTTCAGAGAATGATAGAACTCACTGAAATCTTACAGATTTTGAAATAGCTAAGCCAAACAGGATTTCTCACTGAGGACAGAAGAAAAAAATAAAGGGGGGAGGAGGGAAACCCACAAAACAAATGTCACGTAGAGGATCTTCCCCAGAACTTACTTACCATGCTTTTTAAAAAGAATTAGCTGACAAAAAGTTAGTAAAACTAATTCCTCGGTAGACTTGATCAAATAATTTTCTTCTGCTTACTATGTACACAAGATTTAACTGACAGATGCTGAATTGTATTTATTTAGTTCCTTTTCAAAACACATTATGTGTATTAAATCATAATGGCATTTAATCAAAAGCCATTAAAAGTATGAAGTGAAGGACTACTTCATATAATTGCAATAACTAAAAAAAACTGAAACATGATCCAAGCCAACATGACTTCAGTGAGCTTGGGAGTAGCTACTTTTCTCTTGTTTTGCAACCAATATGCATAGAAAATAGACATGAAAATAAAAATCAATTATGTGCCCTTACCAAAGATCAAAATGCTCATTTGAAACAACACTGAAAGATTATTTTCTCCCTTTTGAAAGAAAGGAATAAAAATAAGACTGACAGATACAGTAGTGAACAGTGTAAGGTAAAAAAGTTCTGGTTTCAATGTCTCACAACTCAAGGAAAAATTATATTTCATTCCAACTCATAAAAAAATTTACTTGTGGGATAGTGTGGTTTTTTACTTTTGCATATGTATGCATATATTTGCTTTTGCCTTAATTACTACAACACAAAAATGTTCATACACAAGAGCATTCCGTATTTTTATATCCTAGAAAGATAAACATAGTATTACCAGTTCTAGCTGAGATTCTGTGCCGTAATTGTCATGTATGTACTAACAAAACTTTCCAGAAAGCCTCAGTAAAGTCTATTAAAATGAAATAATTTTGCTGAATATTTCTGCTGTATCATTAAAATTCCAAATATGTTCTGTTTAAAGTTGTGACTGACTTCAAATGCTGAGTAATTCCTGCAGTAACACCTCCTCAAACTTGAAGATTTTACTTGGCTGTTGAACCACATAATCGTGATTTTTATCAACAGAAAACTAATTCTTCAATTCTCCTATATTTACAAGATAGTTTGTTCACTCTCCTTAGATCATTCTATATGCAGATGTCATAAAAGTAGAATGTGCCATCAAAATAATCTAAGATTAAAATAAAAAGGTACTAATTTTGGAATAAGAGCATTAGGCATTGACATAATCAAAGGTATTTCACCAGCAAAAACGCTGTATGTAATCGAGCCCTTAAAATTTGATTATCTGGTCTACTGGAATCTATTTGACCACAGTCTAATGCTGCTATTAACTTATGGGATTCCTATTTGATTTACACTATTTCTTCTAGGCTTGGTAGTATACAGTTTTAATTTTTATCTTTGCTTACTCTTTCCTATATCAACATCCATGTATGAAAGCTACAAACTTTAGCTACGCATTATAAACATAGTAAAATGAGGAAATCATGAAAACATGGAAGCAATTCATATACAATATAATGCCAACATACCTAAGAAAACAATTTTGAAGAATCTTAATGGTAAACAATAAAGTCAGATAAATGTAAGTGACAAAGTGTAAGAGCAAAATAGGGAAGAGGAGTCAAAAGAGTCAGGGGAGCCAGCAGAAGAAAAAGTGGAAAGAGATCTGAGCAAGATGTTGCAATTTTCCTAAACCAAATTTTCAGAAAACTAAATTCCCCTTAATCTGATCATGATACTCAGCCCAAAGCTGCCAGGTAAGAATGCTAGTATCTGTTCTGTGCAATGACTCAATCTGCCTTTGTCAAATCCACAACTTCATAGTCACCGCCGTTCTCAGGAATGATAAATGTCATGACCATAAGTGGTCCAAATTAGCGACTAATACCCTAATATTCAGCTTTGCTAACTGTGTGAATGCTTCTGCACCCAAACTAGTTTAATTCTAGTGGTACATTCTTACTGCAGATAATTGGCTGTGTGATACCCCAACAAGGCAAGAAGGCACTAGACGTTACTGCTGTAATCATCCACAGCAGAACCTACAGCCTTATATAGGTTAAGTGCCTCATTTGTTATAGTGTAATTAAGTACAAATCTGTGAGATCATGTTTTGTGGTATGTATTACAACTATTCATTGTTGAGCCTTTCAACGTAATCAAATGGGTTTTGACCTTACAGCTCTTATTAGCACCATGTTCAAAATTCAAGAAATCTTTTCAACCAAAATGAGCTCTCACAGTACTTCTGTTGGACCTCATTACTCCAGCTACAGCATCAGTTCTCAGTCTCCCTGGCAAAGTGGCAAGACAGCACATGTTCCTGCAGTGATCTCCATGCCTCCACAGATGAGGGCTTATTCTGATGCTGCAGCACCTATCTGGAACCACCCATATATTGCTAACCGATTTACATACATACATGTTTCTTTCTATGTTTCACCTATTATGACTGACTGGAAGTCAAACTATGTCCAAATTACCCTGCTACTGGGTATGACACATAGATAAACTGAGGTAAGCCAAAGTATAAAAATCAAGGTTTCTTCAGTTACTTGTAACCCAACCTGCTTGCTGTAAATAGGGTTGTGTTGCTACAGGTATCCCGCCACAGCACCCTTATAACCAGGAGTTACAGTCCTGTTCACATCTAAAAGTCACTATTCCTGTGCCTGCAGAAATAACAGTGACTACAAATTCCCCTTGTAAAATCCAGCTGGCATTACAGTTTAAGAGTGGGAGATATACTGAAAACAAAGCTGCTGAAGATGTGTGGTTTGCAAACAAGCAGGAAGCTGCAAAAGGACAGTCTCCACTAAGAAGACTGTTTACTATTTAGAATGAAAAGAACAACACAATATACAGTTAAAAGTTCTCCGAGAAGAGATTTTGCTGTTAGATAATTCCAACTCTGCCACTATACATACTCTGTTACTTCTACTAATTTCTAACCAAATAGCTATTGCTAATAAAGCCGATTTATATAAAATCTTGCTAGCTAAAGGTAGTTCAGCTAGGGCCTGGAAAAGCTGAACCAAGAAATTTCTTGTGTAGAGGCACTTACAACATAAACATTTTCCAAAGAGAAAACGAAGTAATCCAAATATTAAAAACAATCCCCAGGAGGTCATCTGGCCTAAATCCCTGCTCAAGCTGATTTGCCTGGAACAGGTTGCTCAGTATCATGTCCAGTCAGCTCTAGAGTACCTTCAAGGATGGAGAATCTCCAGCCTCTCTGGGCAACCTGTGCCAGCGCTCAGTCACCCTCACAGTATGGAAGTCTTCCCTTGTGCTCTGACAGAATCTCCAGTGAATAGAAAAATTAATGGTATGGTAATGTATTTGCTTACATTGACTTGAATTATTTGCTCCAAAACAAAAATACACTGGAAGTTAAATTAATTTACAAATTACCAAGCATTAGGGAATTTTCCCCAGGAGATCCAAGCATGATGGCCAGAGCAGATGATAATCTATGCTTATGGTATTTACAAAAGCTTCCTTATCTGTGTTCTACAGTCATGAAATCTAATTAACTATACACAATCTAAAGTTTACTTAACATTTAAATGAAACAGAATCTTTCCTTCAGTAAGATTTCTTTCTGGCAAAAATCTCAAACCGAGCTCAGACTACCCCATTACATCCAGACATTAAGAGTTCATAACTAAAACAGCTTGTAAGGCCTCACCTGGCACGTGAGCAACTGAAAACTGATCTTGAAGAATAGCAGTAAGTAGAAGCACAAGGATTGTTTAGGCAGACATCAGGCTTTTGCGATTAACAGAACTGTGCAGAATGTAGCACACACTGTCACAGTAAAAATCTTCCCTTCACTTTTCCATTTGTTATATAGCCAAAGTTGCTGTTTAAGTTTCACATCCGCTTAAACTGAATGCTAAAAATATTGCATGCTTATTAAAGGTATCTCTCCCAATGCCTCAGCCCCATGCATGCAACAGAACAAGGCAGTCTGTCTCATCACTAACGGTGTGACTTTTTTCTTCTAGTTCCAGAAATGAGGCGTAACTGAGAAGAAAAGTTATCTTCATTCTTGTACATTTAAAAAAATGTAGATACGTAGATTATATGCCTGTTGCGATAGGATGAGGGGTAACGGTTTTAAACAAAAAGAGAGGAGATTCAAGCTAGATGCGAGTTAAGACATTTTTTTACAATCAGGGTGGTGAAACACTGGCACAGGTTGCCCAGAGAGGTGGTAGATGCGCCATCCCTGGAGACATTCAAGGCCAGGGTGGATGTGGTTCTGGGCAACCTGATCTAGTAGAAGATGTCCCTGCTCAGTGCAGGGGGGTTGGACTAGGTGATCTTTGAAGGTCCCTTCCAATGCAAACTGTTCCATGATTCTATGAAGGCTCTTGGAATACTATCTAAGCTTATCGCTCCCATTAAAAAAGGAAAAAAAAAAGTACTGGTCTGCTACTGTAGCTGTTACTGTCATGGCATGTTTCTGACACAGAACACTTGAAAAAAAGTGTAGCTCGCATGCTCAGCAAAGCTGTAGGATGAAGAATAGTAAAGGTGAGATAAAATGTAGTTACCTTGTGAACAGTGATGGCTGGCAGTTTTGCAGACAAATATTTAAGCTACTGATAGCAGTGTTAGTTTTTCCACTGACTGCACCAAAGGCTTCGCTAACACTAGTAATGTGAATAAACACTTTGAAATGTGTGTTACTTGCTGAAGAGTCAGTCTGTCCGCCTAAGAAATGCTATACACTAAAATGCACATGCAGGTAAGATGACATCAGCCTACACTTTATATCTGTATGCCTGTATTTCATAGGATAATTTACGTATTTCAAGGACATACATTCCGTATCCAATAACCCTGATTAGAAGAACTAAAGGTATTTGAAACTGTGGTACAAAAGAAATCCCAACCTATTAATTATCTCAAAAATGACCTTGGCATTACCAATATATTCACTGTCCTCTTTGACATTCAGATAAAGTTGGCTGCACTGCATATCAACCACTGTAATACTCTGAAGTGTAGAGTCATAAATCTGTATCTGTTTATGCCTTCACTGACTTATGTGCTAGACAAAACCAAGTGCTTATTGCTTCCGACACTGCTATGTATAAAACACACTCTGAGGAGAATGCATTTAGAGTGGACTGCATCTAGTCAGTGAGAAATCCCAAAGGAGAAATAAAAGATAGCCAGAAATCATTCTGATTGCTATACAAGAACCAAAGGTCATTTTCTTGCGGACAATACTTAACAGCATCTTACACAGACAACATATTCCCCTATAAATTCTTCCAAGAAGAAACAAGTGGTATTTCATATGCAAGATTTGAAAGTCATTCTACATTGGAGAAAAAAAAACCAAAACAACAAACAAACAATAACAAAATAACCCACACAGAATTGTGTTCCAACGATGTAATTGTAAAATTGGGTTTTTTCTTTAATCTGTATTAAAAGGTTATCAGTCCCCACTGAATTCTTTACAAACAGAGGCAGAAACAACTCTTAGCCTTATGGTAATTCTTATCTCTCCCCCACCCTTCCCCATTTTTCTCTTTCACACAGGTTCTTGGGCAATCTTAAGTAATAATGCAATTTGTGCAGCCATTTACATTTGATTTTAATTGTTTCTAATCACTAGCAGTAATATATTTTCCTACTCTCTGTCTTCAAAAACAGTAAGAGGTTTCCCTCTCTGCCTTCCTCTTGCCCTTCCTCTTTCACAGGCTCAAATGCAAATTCCCCTCTTTTCTTTTGTGGATTTGCCAGCTGTTACTGTTTGCCTTTTTAAGGCTTTTGCCTAGGTCAGGCCTGACACTTCCAACTGACAATAGTAAACAAAAAATCAGTAAATATTTCTCATACCTTCAGCAGTAACTCTTCAGCATATTTATATCACAGAAACCCTGTTACTACAGCTTCTAAACCTTAACTTACAACCAAACTGAGTATGATCAAAGTCACTTCTGGAGAGGGAGGACTTGCTGCTAATTCCTCAAGGGCAAAGCCCCGACACCTGCAGTTAAGAAATTACTGGGCTGATTAATCAAGACCATCTGCATACGCATGACCACCAATGTTTTGGCATTAATACATAAAAATAATAGTAATAGGAAACAAACAACAAAAAACACCCAAGAAACAGTTGCAGTGCCGCATGCCACATGGAAAGCAGAGATAACTCTTCCTCTCCTAGCTTGGATGAGGATTTTTTTTTTACTGACCAGCCTTGTTCTCTGGGTGTACGCTAAATAGAAAACTCAGATCTGATCATCTCTGTAAGCAGGGAAATCCAAAGCTTAACAACAGAGTTTTACTGATTTTATTAAGCTCTGGTACAAGATTATTTATATTCGTAGCAGTCTATTAGAATCATAGAGTCATTTAGGTTGGAAAAGATCCTTAGGATCACATAAGTTCAACCGTTAACCTAATACTACCAATCTGTTCTTATAGCTTTCTTTTTTCTGCATTATACACAAAATCTACAAAAACAAGAACAACCAAACCACATTCTTCTCTTCTTGCTGTGCTTGTAAGATATAAGCCTGACAACCATTATGTAATTATGTTCCTTGCGCTACTGTACATTATAGCTGCCTCCTGCTGCTGAGTTGCCTGGTCACTGCAGTGTGGATGATGATTCTCTGTTTGCTATTACAATGTAAGCATTGACAGACATCTTAGGAAATGCAATTTCTTTTTCAACAAAGTTTATGGCATTTATTAGTGTAGCTGGAAACAGACGGAAATGGGATTTTGCTGGTGTTGAAAAGACTGATGTAGGAAATCTCTGAGATACCAACAATAACAAAAATTCCAATTTATAGAAAACACAAATGAGAAGATAGGCTGGAATTACAGTCCACCTCAAAAATGTAATTATTACACCCTATTGGAAGAAACATTCATTCACTGGCCAGTAACTTCACTCTTTCTTTACAACAGCCACAAGGCAGCATCACAAACATGTGCACATAAGGAACACTGGAAAGTTAATGCAGCAGCAAGATCAGGTTATTTCCCATGACATTATTATTAGTTAGCAGAAGAAAAGAAGTAAAAGCTTTAGCCTTAAGTGTTTCTTTTCATTACAAGGAAAACAGACCTTTACCAAAACAATAAAAACAGTTTTCCTATGTATGTGTTGTTTCCTACCAATTGTGAACTTAGCAAAAAAAACAACATATGTAATATTATCCAAAAACATATTTTTGAAAATAAACCCAATGTGAGACAAAGGATATGATGGTTTTAAAGTATTTTTGAAAGGAATACCTGGGAGAATTTCTGTTGGCACACTACTGTAAACACTGTTAGTTCAATCACTGTGTTAAAATTTGCACGTACACACAGAACAATTCACTTAAATGAGGTTAAGTTTACTTTAAATACATTTAAGTATTTAGAAGAGAATTGTACTGGATGGTTTTCGTATCTTTATTGCTCCAAACTAGCCCTGTTAGAAGTCCCATGAGTCAAAGCAGCAGCTAGAATACACTAAGGGCTGATACATTTGCTTTTTCAGCGTGACACATCACAGCAGTTGAAATGGTGGATTAAATAAAGCTGAACTTCTAAGCCACATCACAATTAAAATGAAGTGGTCAAAGAAACTGATGTAGTATGAAAGACCATTTTTATCATAGAATAGAATAGAATCATGGAATGGTTTGGGTTGGAAGGGACCACTGAACACCCTTCTAGTCAATACCCCCTGCAGTGAGCAGGCACACCTTCCACTAGACCAGGTTGCCCAAAGCCCAGTCCAACCTGGCCTTGAACACTTGGGCATCCACGACTTCTTTGGGCAACCTCCTCGAGTGTCTTACCACCCTCACAGTAAAGAATTTCTCCCTCATAGCTAACCTAAATCTCCCCTCTTTCAGTTTAAAACCATTCCCTATTGTCCTATCACTACATGTCCTCGTGAAAAGTCCCTCTCCAGACTTCCTGTAGGCCCCCTTTGGATATTTGAAGGCTGCTGTAAGTCTCCCCTAAGTCTTCTCCAGGCTGAGAAGACCCAACTCTCTGAGTCTTTCCTCACAGGAGAAGTGCTCCAGCCCTCTGAACATTTTTGTGGCCCTTCTCTGGACCCTCTTCGACAGGTCCGTATCTTTCCTGTGCTGAGGACACTGGCACTGAACACAGTACTCCATTTGGGGCTTCAAGAGAGCAGAGCAGAGGGACAAAATCACCTCACTTGACCTGCTGGCCACACTTCTTATGATGCAGACCAGGATACAGTCGGCTTTCTGAGCTGTGTGCACTCACTGCCAGGTTATGTCCAGCAGAGGATAAACTGGAGGATAAAAAAAAAATCCATGAGTACCCCCACATCCTTCTCTGCAGGGCTTCTCTCAATCCCTTCATCCTCCAGCCAGTATTGATAACTAGGGATTGCTCCCACCCAGGTGCGGGACCTTGCACTTGACCTTGTCGAACCTCATGATGTTTACAGAGATTCACTTTTTGAGCTGGTCCAGGTACCTGTGGATGGCATCCCATCCAGGTGTGTATACTGCACCACTCAGCTTGGTGTCATTCAGCTCAGTTTTCTGCAGGTAAAATAAATGTGAGTCATTGTTTATCACTATATATGGTATACAAATGTCTTCCTTTTCCGTATATTGTATACATTTTACTAACCTTTTATCAAAGCGTCATGGCCCAGGTTTAAGTGTGTTATTTTAGGAAACATTCCGGGTTTCTGTCTGGTTGGAATCCCCACCAGTTTATAATCACAGGTTGTGGGGTTTTTCCCTTTGTTGGGTATTTTCTTGTGAAGTTTCAATCATAGCTACAAGGTCACTACGGCAGATGACCTAATTTAAATCTTCTCCCAACTAAATATTTTATTATAATCCTTTCTAATCACAGCAGAAGTCGAAGAAAGGAAACTGAAAAATGAGTAGATTGAAACTGCAATCCCTTGAACTGAACTCTCAACATCTTCAATGAAAAGAAGAATTACTCTGTCATTTCTACACCTGCTTTCATTTGCTCTCTGGGGTTCTTCCTGCTGTGATACCCTAAAGGCTGTTTCTCCTCTGAGTATGTAGATCGCTTTTTAAGCTGCCATCCTAAACACTTAACATTCTGTGCACTTGAGTGCACTTATAATTTGCTTTTTGCTGCTGCTATAAATAACATTAAGAGAATGTCAGTGTCTAGATGCCTTATCCACACATATGCAATGGGATCAGCAAGTTTTACAAAACATTTATCAACATAACATTTGGAGTTTTCACTCTGCTTTCCTTTGGAAAAGCAAATGCTGCTATAAACGGTTATCTCTAGACAAAGTGGTATTCAATTATTCAAATTACTGTAGGCTATAATAGTTGTACTAAACATTGTTAATTTTATTAATGTTGAATACTGTTAACATCTCAAATAGAGATATTTTAATTTACTGCTTAGACAAAGATTTGTGAGAAAATAAAACAAAGTAAACAAGCAGATAAGGTTAATTTATTAAAACCAAGCTTGCTAAACTGATAAAGTTTTACTGAAGTTAAAGCTAAATAATTCTTATACTCTGGACTACACACTGTATAATGCAATGATTATATTATACACTTCGTATAATGCTAATGATTATATATATATGTTTTTACCCTTTTTCTTTTTTTTTTTAAGCCTTGCTATTGTTTCTGTTAGTTTCAAAACCATAAACTGGAAAAATGCAGAACATGTTGTTTGCTGTGGAGCAACTGAACAAAACCCTTTCGGAACAAGCATTTTCTCTTGGGGAGAGGAGAACAGAATCATTTCACAATGTATATATGCTGCAAGTAGGAGAAGGAAATAAAGTTGAAAATTAAGTCAGAAATCCATTATTACGTAAAACTAACATAGCTAACTAACAAGGTTCTATATCCTGCCTTAAATTGTACATGAAATCATACAATGGAATTGTACATGAAACCATACCCCTCCTACCTCTCGAGATACCATACACTACTGCAAAATTCAAACAATATGCATGTTTTTCAATACTGACCTTCAAATGGGAAAGCCCCTTCTTACAGAAATAATACATTCTCTAAATTACTCTAACTCAGATAGGAACAAGATTTTACCATCTTTACTCAGATGGCAATACGCTTATAATGCCTAAGGACCTGTCCTTCTGAAGTCAATCAATTTCTGCTGAGTCCCTCTAAGAAGACCCAAAAAAGTTACACCCAGATGTTTCTGTAAACCAAAGTAAAACCAGTCTGTGGTTTGGATGGTGCTTTCAAAAAATGTCTCCCACAGATTAACTTTATTTCCACAGTAATCTCCTCCTGGCAGGAACCAAGATTTTTTGGAGTCTCAATATTGCTATTTATCTGTTTGCAAAGAACACAAGACTTGAAGAAGCAGTGAGATTTCCGTTTTCCCAAAAGATGACATTCTCACCAGCATAAAGGAGAGTGAAGATCAGGAATACTGAATATACAAGAAAATAACTAACACCTCCTCCTCTTCCCAAATTAATAAATGATAATCAAATTTTCAGGGCTTTTTTTCTGCAGACTTCAATCCATCAAATGGAGGTTTACAGCCTTCAATATCTAATCTTCTGAATAACATTAATAAATCTAATATTTATTTACAAATTGCAACAGCCCAAGTTGACAAAGTTCTAAAATACAGAAGAGCTGCACAGCGAAGTCATGTTGTAAAATATTATTTATTTCTACTACATTGTTAATAATAAAATTAATTTAATAATGCTTTCAATAATGCTGTTATTCAAATAGCATAGCTTTCCCTCAGTAATAAGCAGATAATAAATTTCAGTTAATCATCCTAGCTATATTTTTCATGTAGTTAAAAGTATAGGCATACTAGTTCTACACATGTATTTATTTTTAACATATATATTCTGGACTCATTCAATCACTGCAGTCGGTTTCAATCACTACAATCAGTTTCCATATTTTTCCTTATACTTCAGGTTTGTAAGACCACCTATTGATTATTTCACTTGTCCAGGCTGCAAAGTAGATTTAATATCTATACTCATTTCAAATTATATATTAATATAAACCTGGTAGGAAAAATGTGATTCAAGATCAAGTATTTAGAACAGATTACTCTAGAATTGTTTGCTGATTTTATCCACAGACACAACAGCATAATGAAATAAATCATAATAATTAAAGTCTCTCCCATAAGAAGCAACAGAGGAACAGATGCTAATGAAGCAAACCAATGGAGACGTTCTGCAAATACATCCATATGAGCAAGTTGCTCTGCAGTAATCTAACAATACAGATAAGCATTATAGGATCTGATTATAAAACAGCCTTGCAAGAAAAAACAAAGCAACCAAACAAACCCAAACACCCCCAAAATAAACAAGGAAACAAAAAACGACTCAAAACCAAAACCCAACCAAACCCACACTAGCTGGGGAATGAAAGAATTCCACTTTAATTTATTAACTCTGTGACAATTTGGGCACAAATAGCTATGGTAGATTTATGTAATAATTCATCTTCTGTTAGGTAATTATACATGTACCTCTTTTTGGTCTTATTTAAAATCCCCCCATAAGGACTTTAAAAAGAAATTTAAAAAATCCTTGTAATCCCATATGCAAGAAATCAAAAAAGTTTGTTCATGGAAGACTTCTTATGCAGATAAAAAAATGTTATTATTTCTCAAAGTTAGACTTCTTTAGAAGATGACTATTCGTATCATATCTTCTCAATCACTGGCACACAGGTTGCAGATACATGGAATTTTTGCCTGGGAAGTCTGCCCTAGTGAACACATTTAATGCATGGACATCATCTTCTGTATGCTTACACTCATAGCCATCTGCTATTTGGGCAATGTTCCCATTCACAAGTTCACTGGAAATTTTCCTCAGAGTATTCATGGCAAAAAACAAGAACAACAATCCAAGGCTTTCCCCTTCTACCAGAATCCTTTTTCTTTTTTTTCCTGTTTACAAACCAGTGGCACAAGCACTCCAGTTAGCACACTGGGAAAGTGCATTTCAGAAAGCAGTATCTGAAAAACATGTAGCAAGAAAAAAAAAAGTCAGCTACCAGTAAGTTTTGTTGTAGTGGCACTTTAGGGAATAACAGTAAACAACTTGCTGAGAAGAGATATAAATAAGAAAGTATCAATATGATAGGGCACTCTCTGCAAGTAAAATCCTATGGCAGAAAATAAACTTCATTCTAGAGATGAGGGATGATCTCCAGAGACAACATCCGTGTATCAGTGTTTCCATAAATTAATTTGCTATTCTGAAATCCGTATCTCTGTAATCAACCCTAGACTGGCAAACTCATTTCCAAACATTTTAGAAATGCAGGGTCTCAAAATAAACTGAGTAAACTAAAACTGAGGAAACCAAAATGAGGAGAAATCTGCTTGTGAACTTTTTGGTTATACTGTCCATGAACTAACAGGTCTGAATTCACCACTGAAGTTACACAGAGGGTAATTATAGTCTCAGCAAGCATATGGCAGAAAAGTAAGTTTGCAGGGTGAGCAATGTACCTTTCTTCCTTATATATGAAATTTTTATTTTCATCAAATGTGAAATGTTTGATTCCGTAAGAGTATGATGTTGACAAATGTCCTGAATTACTTCCACTGCTTCTGTCTTGACATCTTTCAGACAAAAACAGGCAGTGAACTGAATTAGTATTAACTTGGGGGGGGGGGGAGAATTAAGTCTTCTCTTTTTGGAAATAATACAAAGATAGGTTAAACTACCTCTTGATAATGAACGTGTACATAATTATGTACATAACGTGTACATAACTCAAGGAAAACTAAATTAAAAAGTTATAATGCTGGCTAGGAAAAAACACGAATAAACTCATTAAAATGGTTTTGGGGGAATCTGCTCTCAAACCATTATCTGCTGACACAGTTTTCACTACCTAAAAATAAATCATATTACCGTTCAATACAGTTTCTACTTTGTTGCATTTTATATTCGAAAACCAAGCAACCTAATTCTCAGAGCGCTGAGAAGAAAGCATTACTAATGTTAATTCTGTGACAGCTTATATAAATCACTTTCTGCTTCTGGGAGTCAAAACAGGGACTCATCAGTGTTGGAACATGTTGGTATTAAGCAAATGACTACACCTCCCAGCATCTTGTGAACTACATCCATACAAAAGGAAAGCAAAGGTTATTTCAAGGGCATGTAGTGACAGGACAAGGGGGAATGGCTTTAAACTGAAAGAGGGGAGATTTAGATTAGATATTAGGGACAAGTTCTTCACTATGAGGGTGGTGAGACACTGGCACAGGTTGCCCAGAGAAGTTGTGGATGTTCCATCCCTGGCAGTGTTCAAGGCCAGGCTGGACAGGGCTTTGAGCAACCTATCGCATGAGAGGTGTTCTTGCTTGTGGCAGGGAGGGTGGAAGTAGATCTTTAAGGTCCCTTCCAACCCAAACCATTCTATGATTCTATGATTCTGATTTAGTACAGCTTTACTCTGGTTTGCTTCGGAATAAATGTCAAAACAAGAGTAAAGTAGTACTGATCCCAGTCTTTAAAATTCATGTTTACATTTCGCCTACTACCAAAAATGGAAGCATGTAAAAGCATTTCATAGAGAGCAAAGACATGCAAGCAGGGTGGGCTGCTTGCCATGCATGGCTCAACTAAAAGGACCACTGATTTACACGATAAGCTTTCTAAACTAATACATGGTAAAAATGTTAAAAAGACAAGTACTCACATTTGTGACTACATCGAGTCCTACGCTCAGGGTCAATGTATTATCATAGAGTCTCTCTCAAAGTATACTACTAAGAACAAGGAAAAAAAAGCAATTCTAGCACGCATTTGGGAACAACTAAGTTTAGAGTGCTATGGACAATATACTATGTTTGAAATTAGGTTACAGCCTTAAAGCTGTATGTTGCCTTCAAAACGCAATCTCTGCCGAGAAAAGAGAGTCTGGACTCTGGAAAAAAGCAGATATCCAATGAGCTGTCCAAGAGGACTCTGGTTAAAATCTTCACATGTGAGAGCTTGTCCATGTAACCTGCATTGAGTCTCTCTCTCAGTAAATCTCAACCCGTTTAAAATATTTTGCATGACGTATACCTCTGTAACTAAAAAGCGTATCAACATAATTAGTCCTGACACTTCTGTCCAATCATTCTCTGTCCCATAACTGAAACCTCACTTTTGGAGAACCAGAGTGCTTTGTATTCTGAATCAGAAAACTAACTACACTAGACGCATGTTTAATTACTGTCCACAGAGCAAAGGCCAATTATTTCTTGAAATCTGCAGTCAGTATTTAAACAATGGGTGGTGCCAATTTACTGTATGAATGTATAACATCTTTAAGTTGTATATGTATATGACTAAACATTTATTATTTTCACAACATTTAGACAAGGTTAAGCACATACCACAGTAAGTATTCTGAAACAATCCCTCAAAAGTATTTGCAGCAATAATCTTAACTAGGTACAAATTCAGGAGTCCGTCAAGGGATACTCAATTGCTTTTAAGCAATGAATTAATCATAAAGTCTGCACATAACTAGTAACGAATGAAATCTGGAAATAGTCAGCTGTCTCCCATTAGTCTGCACTGTGCGCCTCATTCTTTATCATCTGGTTATGCAAAAATGCCATGGAAAGCCTTAGAAAGTTACAGAATTTTATAATGATTCCTCATGCTACGTACTCCTTTAGAAGCAATAAATTGAAAAAAAAAAAAAAATTTCAGAATTCTCGTTTGCTCTCTTTCTGTCCAACTCTGACAAAAAGTAGGAGAATACTAAAATAAGATCAAAGCACAGATGGATCAATTAACTAAGCAGATCCATCAGACCAACTTGCACAGAAAAAAGTAGAAGCCACCCCTCACATTTTTAAGAAATTATGGTGGTAACGGATACTCCCCATTCAACAGGAGGTTAATGATTTGAGCAGTCAGTTAAAAGGAGAGCAGCCTGGCTCCATTCCACTCTTCTCTGCTGACACAGCCCTGGATCAGCAGTCACACCTTGTGCTGGGTGGGAGAACTGTGGCCCCTCTTTGCCTGAAATTCTCTTAAATTCTGCCTGGAACACAAAGACTCACAGGGACACAGAGAGCATGAAGGAGCAAGGACGTAACGAAAAATACACTGACTTACACTCTGGGGTAATAAACTAAATTTCATCTTTCTCCGAATTAAAAAAAACAAAACCAAAACACACACCAAAATACTTCTTTCCATCTTATTCACCTACTTGCTGCTCTATCTTTCTAACTGCTGAAATTTCTCTGATTGTTGAAATTTGCACAGTCCTTACATGGACTTCTGAGGCACACAAAAAGTACAGACCAGATTTCTGACACACTTCCCTGAGAACTGTACAGACACACACGAAAAAACCAAAACACCACACACCACAAAAAATGTAGAAAAACCCCTCATACTCCTCTTCTCTTGAGTATGAATTCTAATAAGATAATATGAGCATTCAATTTTTAATCTCACAGAAACAAAGGAAAAAAAAAAACCAACCAACCACAAACAGAAATCTTGCCTGCTGCTCTATTACTGAAAAGACACTACAGTTATCACTACAGTGTCACGCAGATTTAGTAAGCACACAGATTCCTGCTAATCCATTCCTAACAATTGTTTAAAAATATAGAAGATTCTTCACAGTCCTGTATGAATACACAGTTCTAGACAGACTTTTCTGTCAGTAAAAAAAGAAGGAATATTTTAAATAATCAAAAGCAAACTTCTTCGAAATGCATCATTCTCCCACTCCCAACACACATTACAAATCAATATTCACTCTGCGTGTTTTCCCCAGCACATCCTCACACACTGCTCAAACAGCTTTCAATGAATCCTGGACTCTACACTTACTCGCTATGGCTTTCTTTGCATTTCCAGAAAGGGCCACAGGAAAGAAAATTACAGTAGACAAAAATATAGGTGTGCTAGGATGAGATAAGTTATTTTCAGGAAAGCAATTTCGATTATTACTAACAGTCTGTGCCAACGTCGCTCTGTAGGCTTCAAAGAGTACTTGTAGGAGAAAAGATGTTTTTCCCACTGTCAGCAACTGTAGTTGTGCAGGAATTAGCTGATATGAACCACCATAGAGATGAAAATAGCATTTATACTGTGAGTGCAGAAGAAAATGAGATACTCTGTTACTTAAATTAGTTGAATTAAATTTTCATCAGCCTCGCTGAATATTAATCACCCACACAGTTTGCCTTCATATTGCAACCAAAATCTTCTCCAGTTCTCATAGCATGTCTACCTCAAACACCTTTTCTTTAACATCTATTTAGAATTATATAACCTGAATGAAGATACTTAAGTCTAAACACCAGTCATTCTAAAGGAAAAACGAAATGATATGCCAACAGTTAGAGTATACTGTAGCATTTATCATTGTAAGTTACCATTCAAACACTCCTTTCACATTATATTTCTACAGGAATCATTAAACTCCAAGCATTAAAGAGTCTTCCTACATACAAAAGCTTTTGTTTTCTTTTCTGTTTAATTAAACAAACAAGCCAACCCTTAATCTAAACAGCTCATCCTTAGTGGTCAAATCTGAAGTTTGCAATACCTGAAGAGTGCATCTTACAGCTGGGAAATTATATGGCTTTTATTTTATTTTTTTAGTTATTTACAGGTAGTGAAAGATAATGTTGTGTATTTATTTTAAATCTATAGGTTTATGAATGATAGAAATTAGAATCTATTTCAGACTTTTTATAAATGGTTATACACCAAAATCCAAAATTGTACTTGATTATTTCTCAGTATGATTCTTAGGAAAGTGGTAAAACTTAATAGACAACAAATGTAGGAGCCACTATTTACCACTTCTGTGGAAGAACTGATATCCAAAAAGCAGAGCATTGAGTCCAAACGCTGATCAGAAACTATCATCTGTTAAGACTACTTACTTTTTGACAGACTGAAAAGGGGGTTAGCTGGGCGTATTTCTTCAAAGCTGAAACACATTTCTAGTAGCTGCTTTTCTTCATAAGCTCATTTGATTAATATATTTTGTAAAGTCAACTTATGAGGTTTGGAGTGCGCCTGGATCTTGAAGTCTATCTTCAGAAAGAAACAAAACAGAAAACCTCCTCTGCCTGCATCATTTTAAAGCTTAACTGGCTTTACAGTCTGGGTAAGAATTTATTGTCTTCTAACACTCTTACACGTATCAGTCCATGAAGTCTTAGCATACGGTGTTTCTGTGAAGCTACTAAATTTTTAAAGGTACATATTCATTTCTAGACATATGCCTCTCCACCTTATTTTTTTTCACATACGAAGTGTCAGTTCCTAATTTAGCGTTCTATTACGCTCCTGGGGTTTTGACTATATTTGTCACATATTACAAGTGTTCCCACCTATTCACAATTCACCCATGCATTTTTTAAACGCATCTTGTGTTTTAGGCTGTCTACCATTTCTTCAGGATGCAGCAGAGCAGCTGGGCTACACCCTGGTTCATGTCAATACATGTTAGAGAATCTTAAACTGTCCTGAATCAAGATGATCATTCCCTACAACAGGGAAGTCTTTCTATACCATAAAGTCACTACAGCATGTCTGGACCAACTCATCCTTCCAGGTCAGTGGAGGTCCTTCAAACGAAGGTGATAAAACATTTCTTACAAGCATAACAGCTCTTCCTATGTTATCAGTAACCAACACCACAGAAATGAATTTTCATTCCTGCCAGGGCCCAGTCTGCCTTCAAACTAAAATGACTGAACGTTGGCCAAGAGCTACTTTTTCTTTCCTTTAAGTGCAGGACCTTCAAGACTTGCTGTAGTACAGAAGATGGTTTAGTCTCTCTTATTTTAGTACAATACACTACTTTTTGTCAGTATAATCCTTAACTTACATGCAAGAGTGCTTTTACTAAAACAGCAAATATTTATGAGATGGATTTATTTTTTCTTCCTTTCCTAAAAGCACAGGTGACAGGTATTTACTGAACATGTACAACCCCCTCACAGTTCACTGGACAGTACCAGGTGCATAGAATTCAATCTTAAAACTAACAAATTCAATCTTAAAACAATTAACATCAATAGAAATTTTAACACCAACTCAGACGAGAATAGTTTTATTCCCTTCATCACTAGTAATGCAAGGTCCCAAAGCCACATTTTCTTCTTTTCTACTATGTAGAAGAAAAAAGAATGAACCATGGATAAAACAATAGTATCAATGACACACTGAAAAACTTGTTTTGAGTGTACAGAGAATCTTATTACATAAAACTATAAATGAAAATGAAACTGCTAAAACAATATGAAAATTTACACTGATTACTTATCATTTCATTCATTACTTAATGAATCTACTACTTGTTTAAACATACTTTCAGAATACATGGCATGCTATAATAAAAGTGATGAACATCTGATTTGCTCAGTAACGGAGTATGTGAAATAAAGTCACCTAAATCTTATCACAACAAAGCATGTCTCCCGCTGACATAAAAGGGAGCTCCACAGCTAAAGCTCTCCAAAGGCTTTGAAGATGTACACCATTGTAACAGTCATCCAGAAGATCATGAATTTGAGTGTGTCATCTGATGAGTACTTTATAAATGAATGCCTTTATTCCACCTCTCTGTGTTACACTTTCACCTACTCAATAATACCACGCACAGTGTCACACCACTCTAGCAGCAACTGCTTTAGCTGTGGCTCACTGGTATCACTCACTCTCTTGCTTTTTTAGGACGCCAGATAAAAACCTGGCTTTGTTCCCTACAAGAGCTTTTTCTCTTTTATTTTAATATGATAAAAGAAAACACAAAGCAAGCCAAAATTGCTCAAGCTGAAAGGGTTGAAAAAAAAAAATTCATGACATTCAATGACATTGAAAAAACAGCTGCAGCATTCCCATGCTTACAATATACTTCTCTAACTGGGTCATACGTAACTGACATGATGCACACTGCAGCGGCTTAGATGGAGTATCAACAAAAAAAACCCCACGCATATGATTTATGTTAACTTACTTGGGCTATGAGAAGGTTTATGACTGACTTCTTGTGTATATTTGAAGACAGGGCACATACAATCATTTTGCCTAAGCTTCTGAATGACAGAGGTGTCACCTGTAGTAATTTCTGAACTTTTAAATTTCATTAACTTATTATGAAACTAGGACAAAAAAAAGGTAACTTATAAATCTATACACCCATAGCATACGTACAGCATTTAAAGGCTTAGAGGGATACAAAACCCCTTACACACCAAATTAACAAATTTCTACAGCTACTCCACCCCTGGGTTAGACAGATCATCTGATAAAAAATTTCATTTTTCTTTCTTTGGTATCTTTTCATTTTTCTTTCTTTGGTATCTTTGGTTAGGGGCTCTGGAGCTCAGATAGTTTTTTCATCAATTCTCCAGGACAAAGGGGAGGACCTTAAAAAAGCTAGGCGCATTTGGCAGGTCAATAAATGGTTAGAATGGTGGTGCCATAGTCAGGGGTTTGGCTATTTAGAACATGGGGCTCCATTTGGGAGGTCAAGTCTACTGGAGGCTGGTGGAGCTGGTCTGGCAAAGAAGGGGAAGACCTGCTTTGGTAGGAGGCTTGCCAGGCTGGTCAAGAAAGCTTTAAACTAGATGTGTTGGGGGAGGGGAGCATTGATCCATCCCAACACTCCTGGTCAGTTGCCGGCACCTGTAATAAGTGCTTGGAGCCATGTAGAGATGTTTCAGCTGCCCCAGCCATTGAGTCGGCTGCATTTGGAGCTCAGCTAAGGTGCCTCTATACAAACGCCCATAGTATGGGGAACAAACAAGAGGAATTAGAGATGTGTGCAAGGCTACGGGAATATGATGTCATTGGTATCACAGAAACATGGTGGGATGGCTCCTATGACTGGAGTGTCGGAATGGAAGGTTACAGGCTGTTTAGAAAAGATAGGCCAGGCAGATGGGGAGGGGGCGTTGCTATCTATGTCAGTGATAGGCTAGAGAGTATGGAACTCTGTCTGGGGACGGGTGATGAGTCAACAGAGTGTTTGTGGGTCAGGATCAAAGGGAAAACAGCAATGGGGGACATTACAGTGGGGATCTGTTACAGGCCGCCTGATCAAGAGGACTCTGTGGATGAAGCGCTCTACAGACAGATAGGAGCAGCCTCACGCTCGCAGGCCCTGGTCCTCATGGGGGACTTCAACCATCCTGACATCTGTTGGAGGGACGGTATGGCCCGGCACAAGCAACCCAGGAGGTTCCTCGATTGCGTGGAAGACAACTTCCTCTTTCAAGCAATAGAGGAGCCAACGAGGAGAGGTGCCATGCTGGACCTTGTGCTCACCAACAGGGAGGCACTGGTTGGAAATGTGATCCTCCGGGGCAGCCTTGGCTCTAGTGATCACGAGATGGTTGAGTTTGAGATCCTCACGACAGTGAGAAGAGCATGCAGCAAGCTCACTGCCCTGGACTTCAAGAAAGCAGACTTTGGCTTCTTCGGGAACCTCCTTAGTAAGATTCCATGGGATACAGTCCTAGAGGGCAGGGGGGCCCAAGACTGCTGGTCAATATTCAAGGATCACCTGCTACGTGCTCAAGAGTGTTGCATCCCGACAAGAAGAAAGTGCAGCAGGAGGGCCAGGAGACCTCCATGGATGGACAAGGAGCTGCTGAGGAAACTTAGAGGGAAAAAAGAAGCTTATAGAAGGTGGAAGCGAGGACAGGTGGCCTGGGAAGAATATAGGAGCATTGCCCGAGAAGCTAGGGACCAGGTTAGGAAAGCTAAGGCCCAGCTAGAATTAAGTTTGGCAAGGGATGTAAAAGATAACAGGAAAGGATTCTATAGATACGTAGCAAATAAAAGACAGACTAGGGACAATGTGGGTCCTCTCCAGAAGCTATCAGGAGAACTGGCTACCATGGATTTGGAGAAGGCTGAGGTCCTTAATGACTTCTTTGCCTCAGTCTTCACCAGCAAATGCTCTGACCACACCACAAAAGTCTTGGAAAGCAAATGCAGGGACTGTGAGAATGAAGACCTTAGGCCCACTGTAGGAGATGATCAGGTTTGAGACTATCTTAAGAACCTGAACGTGCACAAGTCGATGGGACTTGACGAAATCCATCCACGGGTCCTGAAGGAGCTGGCAAATGAAGTTGCTAAGCCACTGTCCATCATATTCGAAAAATCCTGGCAGTCAGGTGAAGTTCCCGATGACTGGAAGAAGGGTAATATAACCCCCATTTTCAAGAAGGGGAAGGTGGAAGACCCGGGGAACTACAGACCAGTCAGTCTCACCTCTGTGCCTGGCAAAATCTTGGAGCAGATTCTCCTGGAAAGCATGTGAGGCACATGAAAAACAACTAGGTGGTTGGTGACAGCCAACATGGCTTCACTAAGGGGAAATCCTGCCTGACCAATTTGGTGGCCTTCTATGATGGAGCCACGGAACTGATGGACAAGGGCAGAGCAGTTGACGTCATCTACCTGGACTTGTGCAAAGCGTTCGACACTGTCACGCATGACATCCTTGTCTCTAAATTGGAGAGACATCAATTTGATGGATGGACCACTCGGTGGATAAAACACTGGCCCGATGGCCGCACGCAAGAGTTGTGGTAAATGGCTCGATGTCCAGTTGGAAACCTGTAACGAGTGATGTCCCTCAGGGATCGGTGTTGGGACTGGTCCTGTTCAACATCTTTGTTGGCGACATGGACAGTGGGATTGAGTGCACCCTCAGCAAGTTTGCCGACGACACCAAGCTGTGTGGTTCGGTTGATACGCTGGAGGGAAGGGATGCCATCCAGAGGGACCTTGACACACCTGTGAGGTGGGCCAATGCCAACCTTATGAAGTTTAACCAAGCCAAGTGTAAGGTTCTACACCTGGGTCGGGGCAATCCCAGGCACTGCTACAGGTTGGGCAGAGAAGAGATTCAGAGCAGCCCTGAGAAGGACTTGGGGGTGTTGGTTGACGAGAAGCTTAACATGAAACGGCAGTGTGTGCTTGAAGGCCAGAAATCCTGGGCTGCATCTAAAGAAGCGTGACCAGCAGGTCAAAGGAGGTGATCCTGCCCCTCTACTCTGCTCTCATGTACAGAGTACTGTGTACAGTTCTGATGTCCTCAACATAAAAAGGACATGGAGCTGTTGGAGTGACTCCAGAGGAGGCCACGAGGATGATAAGAGGGCTGGAGCACCGCCTGTATGAAGACAGGCTGAGAGAGCTGGGGCTGTTCAGCCTGGAGAAGAGAAGGCTGCGTGGAGACCTCATAGCAGCCTTCCAGTATCTGAAGGGGGCCTACAAGCATGCTGGGGAGGGACTCCTCATTAGGGACTGTAGTGGTAGGACAAGGGGTAATGGGTTCAAACTTACACAGGGGAAGTTTAGATTAGATATAAGGAGGAAGTTCTTTACAGTGAGGGTGGTGAAGCACTGGAATGGGTTGCCCAGGGAGGTTGTGGATGCTCCATCCCTGGTGGTGTTCAAGGCCAGGTTGGACAGAGCCTTGAACCACGTGGTTTAGGGCAAGGTGTCCCTGCCCATGGCAGGGAGGTTGGAACTAGGTGATCTTAAGGTCCTTTCCAACCCTTACGATTCTGTGATTCTATGATTCTAATATTTGATTCCTTTTTTATTTTTCACTGACATTAAGCCTGATTTTGCTTTCCAACTTTAGGCTAGATATTTCCAACTCCTGTGAGAGCTTGCTGAATTAAACATTTGAATTTCACTATCCATCCCGCAAATTCAATCAGTTCAATCAACATCTATTTTTTTAGGCTTAAATTAACAAAACATTATTAAAAATAAGGACATATTTCTCACTCTAAGTTAAACAGTAATAAACGGCATGATCAAGTTGAGCTATCAAATTGAAAAATCAATCATTTTGGCACTTGATCCCTGCAGAGAAATACATCTTTATTTTTGATATTGCTAAGTGGTGACTTTGGATTATATTGCTGCACTGACTCATTAGGCAAGATTTCAACCACTTGGAAATCGTTATTTCTGTTTCACCAAATAACCAAATAAATAAGTATTTCTAGTTTTCATGGGCTGTGACTGCTTACGAACAGAAGATTATTTTGTAAACCGATCAAATACATATTTTTGAAACCAGTTCAAATATTACAACTCAGACTGAGGTCATCGTTAAATAAAGTGCTGGGTTTGGGGTATTCTGTTTATTTGGGGTTTTGGGGTTTTTTTTGTTGTTGGTGGTGTTGGTTGGTTGGTTGGGTTTTTTCCTACTGAAAATTAAGGTAACATTTATATATTCTGGGGGAAAAAAAACAAAATTATTATGTTTTGGTGAGAAGTGACCTAGAACTTGCATCTAGTTCTCTAATTAATTCATTAACTCTCTAATTAATTCTTAATTATTATCAGCATAATAATTTTTAAAACATTCTGAGCAGAATCTATAAGCACTATTCAAATGTTATGGCTAGCTTACCCCTATTTTGCAGTTTTACTGTTTGGGGTTTTTTTCCTTTATTTTCCCTACTTCCAATCTTAACATCTTGCTTTCCCATCAGCCCAATTCCTTCTTTAGGTTTACAAACAAAGCAAATGAATAAAACTGGAAAAAAAAAAATTATGCCAGGAATGGGTATAGTAAGACCACAAGAGCAGCTGCTTTAAATGAGTGCCTTACAATGTTCCTAAAAAGAGTTTAAATAATTGAAGATGATACTGATATAAAGAACAAAGTACATAGAATAGTGAGAAAAATAAGACAATCTGAAAATCCAACAGGTGGATAGTAACAGAATGTAGCTGTCGGGTGCCATTTAACTGTATTTGTCAACTCTAGTAATTGATCGCTAGACACTATTCCTGACCACCTCTATCAGGCTAATGGAGCAACATGTTTGTTAAGAGACTATCCACTGAATTTTTATTCCTACTTATGCTTCACACACTGGGAGTAATACAGGTCACTGAACAGCAGCACTGTGATGGATGCTGAACAGGAGTACTAAGTAAAAGCTCCTTTTTTTTTATATGCTAAAGCACTTATAAACAGTGACTTAAATGTGTTATAATCTTTAAAGGAGCACCAAACATTAAAGAAAAATGCTTATATAGCAGAGAAAGGTAAAGTAACGGTGAAGTAGCTTAAAAAATTGTTATTAACCTAAGACAACCCAAACACTTCATTGGAGGTGAATTAAAATTAAGAAAATATGAGAAGCTACTTACTCACTTCGTCATCAACTAGAGCTTAGAAATGTTTTCTGCCGAAGAGTCTTATGAGTCTCCACTGAAGATATCAGAAGCCTGGCAATTCAGCAGCTTTCACTGAAACAGAGCAACCAAATTTTGAACACAATGAGATAATGTTTTTCTTTGCATGACAGTTAAGTAAACAGACAACAGCATGAGCATAGGACTGTCCCTTGCAGCGGGACATGAAGAACGTCAGATATTTATCCTGGCAAATCTATAAATTAGTACTATAGTAATATATGATTTTTTATTTGTAAGCAGCTGTTCAAAATTGGAACCCTAACTGAAATAATTAAATGTACAGCAATGGTATTTTCAAGGCTTGTAACTAGCCTGGGCGTAATCTGAGATATCGTATGTCATGCTAAATTTAGGAAAATGAGCTAATTTGAAAACCTTTTGATTTTAGAACAATGATGAATTGCTGCCATAGAGAAATACGGAAGTATTGATTTTGAAAGAAACTGCTCAGAACACAACTAATACTCAAGCAACAGAAATAATCTCGTCCTGATCTTGCACAAATTTAGAACTATATCTGTTTTAGAGAATAACTTTTATTTCTATAATTACTAGTCATTCTCAAATATGCACTGCATTGATACAACCTCACAAAACTTTCTGACTTTTCATAGATCTTGTCACTTAACTCATCCCAGTTAATGATCCCAATAAACATGTTCACTTTTAACTACTCATGAATCATTCATAATAAGAAACATGAAAACCATAAACAAAACTAGCCCTCTGTTCCACACTCAGGTGTCTTATTTTTCTGCAAGGTATCATCTCTCAAGCCAGGAAACATTCTTGCTTTTGACAGCAACATCCTCAAATATAACCCAAAGTCCTTGAGCAAGTGCTTGGGTCAAGGTACTAGTGGGAGTTGCAGACATGGCTCCTCAATTATATCATTTTTACTGCTCCCAGTTTGCTTCCTTGTAATGTAACTGGTAAGTACCGGAGACGTCTAGTCACCCCAGAGGGACTACGAACAGCTAGATTTTAACAAAACAGCAGCAGAAAACCAGCACTATCCATGTTGCACAGTGTAAAGTGTCAAATGCCCCAGAACTGATTCTGCTGCTTCTTGGTTGGCATCTGGGATGCATCATCAATGACCTGACTTTTTGCACATAGGACTGTAACTCTTCCATACAACAGAAACAGAATTATTTTTTCTGAGCTTACCCTTTTTAAATATTGTAAGATTCACAGTCCTGTCTGTTCTGTTTTCACACTCTCTTCTTCAGAATTCAGAAATTTCTTCATTGCTAAATTGTCTGGTTTCAGCTTTGCTAACTTTTCTGGGTCACTTTCACTGATCTCGCCCTTAACAATTCTCCTGCAGTCACAAATCAAGAGGATAGATTTGCTTTTGATATCCCACTGGGATAATTGGTCTCTGCCTAGTCTTAGAGAAAATGTCATAGATAGCTTTACAAATTATGCTTCCAGTAGGAATGACAGTAGTGGTGTTGTTTGTATGTGTGATCCTAATGTGGATTTTCCTAATATTAACGTTCTGGTTATACACTGAGATTATGTAAAAGTCTTTATTATTATTATTATTATTATTATTATTATTATTATTATTATCGCCATACTAATCCTCAACTGCTGTTGTCATTGTTAATTCATTCTGTCATCTTTTCTTCTTCTGGTTTTAGCAATTGTTTCCTCTAAGCTACAGGATTCAAATTCAGCAGAACACAAAACAATACATTAAGCCATTGTTTGTTTGATTCTTAATTACTATTTCTTCCTGTTGGTGTATTTTCTTAAGATCCTGCTGTAGTTTAAACCCAGTTGGTAACTCAGTACCATGCAGCCACTTGCTCAATACCTCCACTTCCCCCTCCCCAGGCAGGATGGGGAGGAGAATCGAAACAATGTAAACACCACAGGTTGAGATAAGAACAGTTTAAGAACTAAGGTACAACATAATACTACTACTACTGCTAACAATAATAATGGTAAGGGAAATAACAAGGGGAGAGAACATAAAACTAAAAGGGGAAAGAGAAAACCGACAGAGATGTCAAATTTGCCCAGGAGTATTTCTTACTTCTACGTACTATTATTTCTTGAAAATCCAAGATCCAATTTTTCCTTTCAAAACAATGTGTAATTATCTGAGACTTGCTGTGATCTGTAAAAGCCCAAATTTTTCTGGTCTGCTCACTGGCATAAAAAATAAGCCCAATATGGATAATAAATTCTGACAAGTATCGTAACAGAGAAAAATTGTTGGTATATGAGAAATTAGAGTTGGAATGGCAAGTGGACATTACTGGCCTGCCACCATCTTGTTTGAGATGGACATTCAGAGCAGCAAATGTTGTGGGTGAGATCAGCTAAAGACAGGTATGTAATGACATCCAAATGGGACAGTCAAATATAAAACTGGATTCTACAGCAGACCTTCTGAAGCAGCCTTCTGGCCCTGGGTAAGTATCACATGACATCTAACATGACATTAATCCCACACAGATATGCTGTGATGTTTTCATACTAGATTTGTGTACAGGCAGCTAAAAAGTGAAAACCTTTCATTAGTATGCATCAGTTGAGATCAGTCCTGAGTATGCTAAAAATAGTGAAATGCAATTAATACAAGAGAAAATGTCCTCTTTAGCGGATGGCTCTAGAAGGTAGAGCATCGCCGGACTGCCCAGAGGCCAGACTGCGTAGAGGGGATTAAAAACCGGTAGTGAAATGCTTGAACAGGAGAACTTCCTTAAAAAGAAACCTCAAACAACAAACCAAAACAGACAAAAAGTACAAAAAAAAAAAAAAAAAAAAACCACCACCAAAAAAACCAACACACAGAGAAAACCAAACAAACAAAAAAATAAACAGACAAACAAACAAGGGATACCAGCATAGCTAGCTTGCCTTCCCAAACTCATCTTCCCTTGATCACTCAACTACATAATATTGCTACAGTCAGTTCTGCACTCTGCCTGTCCAACTCTCCACCCTAGCAAAGAATGCAGATCTTCAAGGTGAGAATATGGCACACAAGATTATCTTAGATACACCACAACTCAGTAAAATATACAAAACAACTGATGACTTGAGAGGATATGTGCAATTATATGTTACTAACTACCCCCTCATCATTCGAAGTAATACATATATGAAGATGTTCTTAAATATTAAAGGGAGTACCTAACTCCAGAGAAGATAGTTTAATTATGGAGAACTCACACTGCAGGTTTAACATTATTCAAGAAGTAACTGAGATTAACAGTACAGGACACACAATACATTTTTGTTCTGAAAAAAACTACCAGACTTTCAAGGAAAACTTATCTTAAATCTTACCTTTCACAAGCAAAGCAACTCTCATCATCTTGCAATCATATTCAACAAGATGCATTCCAAAATTGCTAGTAAGTCAAGGTCGGAAACAAATGGTATTATTTGTAGCAGCAAATTCCAATTCCTTATTTCTGACCATAGAATTCTTTTAACCTTTAGTGAGTTTTATCTCCAACCACATGGCCCTGTAATGCAGTGCTGCCATTGCTATTAACAGGCCACAACCTCTCCATAGCAGCTGTGCAGTCTCCACCCTTAAAAGTTTTCAAGACTTAAGTCTTGTAAGACAAAAGCCTGCAGCTCTCTGCTGTAAACTAAGGGCTTTGAAAAACAGGTTAGGATATGTGATCTTGAAATTCCACTGATCTTAGTACAAATAAAATGTATACAGGTCAGACAATGTACTGTCTCCTCTTTGTCCTTATTTCCTTATTAGGGATAATAATGAAATCGTAAAAGTATTCTTTTTTCTCTTTTTATGAAACATTTTGTCTGAATTCTTGATTCCATGAAACTGACGGGAAAACTCGCAGTGACTTCCATGTGGAAAGGTTTTATCCTGTGTATTGGACAAAGTCCAGTGATTACCAAGCACAAGTGGAAGTCAGGACTCTTGAGTTTTTATGACATGCATTCATGTGACTGTCGCTGTGATTTTGGGCAAATGCTTCCATATGCATTAAAGCATGTAAGCACATGCCTACATCGAAGCATGTGGGTGCCCACTGTAGGAGAGACTGCTATCATGCTCAGCATTAGCTATGGGATGAATGTAGTTTCAGCAGCAGATGATTCAGAAGTTTAATGTTTAAATATAGGTTCACATTAGGGGATTTCACTAGAAAGCAGAAGTGTCACCTTGTGACAAATATCACAAAGTACTTCAAAATCTTTCGGTCCCAATTCTCTATCCTTTTTGAAACTAAGAGAAAGTCAGCAAGGGCAAAAAAAGATACTGACAGCTACATCTACTAAAGCTTTACTAGCCTTTTTGGTTCTGTTCTCTTGAAAGTGAGTCATCTATTAAATCAACATTAGAACTCAAATCTTATTTAGAAGCCTGTCTTTCATAGCTGAGATTGGAATGGGACAGAACATAAGCTGCTCTATCTCTGGGGCACATGAAAAAATTCTCAATACCTTTATAGCATTAACACTTCGAACAAAGCACCTACTGCCATCTTTCAGACCTTCAGTGCCAAAGGTTTACTAAATCAAAAACTCTCTGTAATGGATTTCTACATGCATCACCTTTTAACCCTCCTTCAAGATAATTCTTTCATGTGGGCAGTACTGTCTTCTTGACATCTTAGAGCAGAAATGGTGCAGTGGAGTGTTAGACAGCGGAACAATCGGAACAGGACAAAGCAGGAGTGCTCAGGAAGCTTGCTGGAATATCTGGATTGATATTTTTTTGTTTGTTTTTAAAAGAGTTATAAGAACAGAGAAAGATTACTGAGAAAAAGTCGCCCTAAAAATGAAGAAAAGGGCAAAGCCTGGAGTAGAAGCTCCCTATGCCTCCAGTACATACATTCTCCTTCAAGGAGATACCTGCTTAAAATTATTTAGGAATGGAATTGAACCTGATTAAGCCTACATACCAGTTCTGTATTACTCTATACTCAAAGCCGATTTACATTATGACTTCTAAAGATTATTTTGCATGTGCAGTATTAATAACACCTAAAAACTAACCATTGGCACAATGTGTGTCATCACTGAATGAATTTGATGACGTTTTAAAAATTTTAAACCATGTTCTAAAAATTTCTAACACAGCAATCTTTACCTAAATGATAACTATATACACACATATATGTACACAGAGTTAAAACAAATGATACAATCAGTTCGGAGTTATAAGAAAATGGATTCTTAAAGGAGCAGAGAAGACTGGCACACTTTTCCTAGGAAAACACATGAATCAAAAATCAATACACTTACCTAAAGCAGCAACTAAAATAAATAAAAGGTGAAGTTGGGTGGAATTCTAGTACTTTCTAGAAAAATAAGGCACACAATACAATAAATAAAGAAGTGAAATATCATCTAGGGAAGAATACCTAAAATACATCAACGAACAGAAAGCAATCACCAAAAGAGGACTTTTCCAGACACAGATGCCACCAGAGACCGAGACAAGTATGAGTAGCAAGCATGCTGAATCAACAAATAAGGATAAAAATTTTGCCAGAGTCTGTAATGATCTGAGTATCTAGTTTTAATCACCAGAAGAAGGAAGGCAGTTTAACAAGCTTAATGGGAAAAGTAATGGACCTAGAACTAGATTAATTTTCAGCACTAAGGAAGAAAGCACTAACACTGAAAGGATGATTTAGGTCACTAGTGCACTCAGGGAAAGTGTTGAAGTCAATTTCTCTAAGGAAAAAAAAAAAAAGATATTGTCAAGTGAAATCGCTAAAGAGTTCTTTATACCAGCAGTTTAGACAATATAATGTAGGGGATTGAAATACTGGCACAGGAGGGGAGAAGAAGACAAAAAACAAACAAGAGTAACAATAAAAGCAATGATGAAATGCTAATGTTACTACAGCATAGTCATTGAATGATAAATACCTTAAAGAAAGAAAGAACAACGGCAAATAATGATTCTAAAAATAAGAACAGATCATATGGACAGAAGAGCCCAAGTCAGTCAAATTAAGTTCAGTAGAAAATCGAGCGGGACAAGGGAAAAAAGAAAAAAAAACCTACCCACAACATTTTACTGTCAGCCGAACTGTTGGAACCCTCCCTCCCTGGCAAACTTTTGCTTTGGACCCCTGAGTGCTGTCCCCAGGTCTCCCTCTCCGTAGTGCAGGAGGCAGAACAGCCCCACGCCGCTGCGGCCACCCGTTCTGGAGGCTGTTCTGGAAAAGCTGCTTGCTGCAATCCTGCCAAAGCAAATGGGGTCCAAGCACCGGGCCCAGCACTAAGTATTGCACTGGGAGAGCTTTAGACTCAACTGCAGCTTTCATGGTTACAATAAAAACCAACACACAGAGAGAAGCCTCCAGCACCGGCGCGGGGGGAAGCACCGCGTCCAGAAGCCCCAGTTCCGAGCGCCGGGTGCCTCGAGCCCCCGCCGGGCCCTGCCCAGGAGCCGCAGCTCCGCTGCCGCGCGCAGGGACTCACAGGAGGCGGCGCCAGGAGGGAGGCACCGCCCGAGCGGGGAGAACCCGCCCAGGGCGGGATGGGGAGCGCTCGCTGGAGGACCAGGGCCAGGGCCCGCTCCGGGAGCTCTGCTCCGGCTGCCCCGGCGGTGGCAGCGGCGGCACCGGACAGAGCCGGCGGGAGGGGAGGCTGCAGCGCAGAGCTCGGGGTGCACAAAGTGCCTCCCGCTGGTCTCTTGGGGCGAGGGTGCACAATGGGCAGGGCTGCACTCGCTGCGCCCTGGTGGAGGTCCTCCTGCAGCAGGTGGCTGAGCTGCGGGACACTGGCAGCAGCTGAAAGGTGTCAGGGGAGCTGAGAGGGAGCTGGACTACTTGCTCCAGGCCCGAACCGTGCAGGGGCCACAAGCGTCCACCACAGTGCATACAGAAAAGGAAGAGGGTGCTAATCCAGGAAGCTGGGAGCTAGCAACAAAGAAAAAAAAAAACCCAACAAAAAAAAGGAGGAAGAGGACAATTAACGGCAAGGGGCTTCCTCCTAAATCCAGTGTCCACACCCAGAACCGCTTCGCAGTTCTGCAAGGGGCTAATGAGAAAGCACCCACCACACCTAATGAGCATCCTGCTGATGCACCAGTAAAGAGCATCACTACTAGTGCCTCCAGGAAAAGGTCATAGTAGTGGGTGACTCTACTTTGAAAGGCACAGAGGCACCCATCTGTCAGCCTGACCCAGTCTCAAGGGAGGTGTGTTGCCTGCCGGGGGCTCGGATCAGGGATGTTGCTGAGAGGCTGCCTGCTCTGGTTAGTCCTGCTGACTGTTACTCACTTCTAGTGGTCTGTGTGTGTGCTAGTGATTTTGACAGCAGTAGCCTGGAGAACATTAAGAAGGACTACAGAGCCCTGGGAGAGGTGGTTAGGGGCTCTGGAGCTCAGACGGTTTTTTCATCAATTCTCCAGGATAAAAGGGAGGACCTTAAAAAAGCTAGGCGCATTTGGCAGGTCAATAAATGGTTAGAATGGTGCCATACTCAGGGGTTTGGTTATTTAGAACATGGGACTCCATTTGGGAGGTCAAGTCTACTGGAGGCTGGTGGAGCTGGTCTGGCAAAGAAGGGGAAGACCTGCTTTGGTAGGAGGCTTGCCAGGCTGGTCAAGAAAGCTTTAAACTAGATGTGTTGGGGAAGGGGGCATCGATCCACCCCAAGACTCCCGGTCAGTTGCCAGCACCTGTAATAAATGCTTGGAGCAATGCAGACATATTTCAACCGCTCCAGCCAATGAGTCAGCTTCATTTGGAGCTTGGCTCAGATGCCTCTATACAAATGCCCATAGTATGGGGAATAAAGAAGAGGAATTAGAGATGTGTGCAAGGCTACAGGGATATGATATCATTGGTATCACAAAAACATGGTGGGATGGCTCCTATGACTGGAGTGTCGGAATGGAAGGTTACAGGCTGTTTAGAAAAGACAGGCCAGGCAGATGGGGAAGGGGCATTGCTATCTATGTCAGTGATAGGCTAGAGAGTATGGAACTCTGTCTGGGGACGGGTGATGAGTCAACAGAGAGTTTGTGGGTCAGGATCAAAGGGAGAAGAGCGATGCGGGACATTACGGTGGGGATCTGTTACAGGCCGCCTGATCAAGAGGACTCTGTGGATGAAGCGCTCTACAGACAGACAGGAGCAGCCTCACGCTCATAGGCCCTTGTCCTCAGGGGGGACTTCAACCATCCTGACATCTGTTGGAGGGACAGTACGGCCTGGCACAAGCAACCCAGAACGTTCCTCGATTGCAGGGAAGACAGGTTGCAGGAGGAAGTTACCTAGGTTTCTGGGATTTACGTGATACAATCTGGAATTAGAAATTGTTACTTATATGGGAGAACATGTGAATTAGTGCAAGAATTTTAAAATTAGTAAGGTAAAAAGAGAACAATGTGTTAGTGGTGAGAATTAAGGTTAGAGAAAAATTCCTACTAGAGCACCTCAAGGACTTCTATGGGGATTTGTATTTTTCATTAACCTTGCCTCAAAATACAGGACTGTTTTAATGAAAACTGCAAATGACTTATTTAGGAGTTATTGTCAGAGGACTGGAATATCATACCTGGAGAACTATCAACCTTGCAAAAGATATTAGACTGCTGTCAACTACAGACTTTCTAGTTTCTTTTGTTATTTTACCTTTATCTTGATATTCTTGCATGAGAACAAACATAAAAAACCCAAGAACTGGCTTACAACCCCTCTACCAATCCCATCTCCAATTTTGCCATATATTCCAAGAGGTTACTCACATTTCATAGTATACAGCAGAACACACACTGTTCTTTGTACAGCAATGAAATGTCTCCAGAATTATGACACTTAATCCACACTTAATTCTGACACTTAATCTGCTACACAGACTACACAGGTACCGAGATAGGTAACGTGATAGGTACATTTTCTTGGGGAGATCTGTTAATAGCATTTTTCACTTCATTTGGCATGCCCTTGCAACACAAAACAAGCTTGAAAACAAACTTCAAAAGGGGTGCTATACAAGCATGACATTTACTGTTGCAGGATTAAGTTACTAGGGACAACCAACTATTCAGCCATTCTTAGTGCTTTTATTTCAATATGGCAGTGAAATGTTTCTGCTGAAACGGCCAGTTATGAATAACAGCAAAGCAAGGTCATGATTCATTTCCATTACCAAATTCTTTAGCTGCATGCTACAAAAAAATTGTACTTAATTTTGTATCTAAAAATCAATATTCATCTCAACTAGAAAAGAACAGCAATAAACACCTGCAGCACTTGCTCAAGCACAAATGAGGCAAATGCTGAACGCAGTGAATATCTGCCTATCAAACTCATTTGTTCGAAAATGTTTCCAGCTCAAATTTGTACCAGAAAGCAGTATCAGTACATCTGAACAGTAAAGAAATTCCCTAGGAAGTACAGAAGTGCTTTCTTAAGAAACTAACACAATTTGTTTTGTGTACAGTTCTTGGTCTTAGTCACTAAAACTGTAACAAAAGGGTCAACAGATGTGCGTTACCTAAGTTACAAAATATTCTATTTATATATTTTTACATCACCTGAATCAACCTATTTCCACATATACACAAAACTTTCAGTTTTTAGGATAAGAATTGTATCCTAAAAAAATATAGATATGGCCTCCTTATTAAAAAAAGAACAAAATCCCCCACACGCACAAAAAACCACCCAACCCCAAAACAAACAAACAAACACCGCAGGGAAAAAAAAAAAAAAAAAACCACCAAAAAAACCCAACAAAACACAAAACCAACAAACAAGCAAAAAACCCCAACCCACTAGTTAAAAAACTCCACACCACAGTTTTCATTTCCAGTAATTTCGTTTCTTTTGCCTTTTAATATGAAACCCAGAAAAGATTTACCTATGAAAAGTTCTTGATGTCAAAAGAAATGAAACTCAGGAATCTGAGATTAAACAGAGGGGTAGGAGTAGCTAAAAACGTGATGAGGGTTTGGTGTTGTCCAAAACCAAAAAGAACTGTTCTCCAAGAATTTTCATTTTATTGGTAAATTAATGTTTTATAGAGATGACTTAGTAGAAACATACAAGAAAGTAAGTAAAGTATTCCTCATGCTCTTAGTTTATCGAGACAGAGCATTAATATTTATTCCTACATGTGATACCAGCTTATTACCGGTAATAAGGGAAAAGAGCCAGGGAATTGGTTTTCTCTTACTCCCTCTCTCTGTTTCTCCTTTTCTCTTGGCGTTGTGAACACTGTGTATTTCTACACAAAAAGAATGGAAATTGAGTTGAAGTAGTTACCAGAAAATTCTGCATTTGAATGTACTATGTGGTTATGCTTGCATCAGTGAGCTAACAGAGCTAGTGCACAGAGCTGGGCACTGCTGCACAACTGCTCACAATGTCTGATTACTGGCACCCCTCTCAGCGTATTTTTAATTCATGCCCCGTAGGTTCCTCCTTGACACTGACTGAGCATAGTGTGCAAGAGTGTTTCAGCAGCAGCTGTTTCCAGGAGACATGTGAATAAACTACCACCCTGTCCTCAGAGGGGTCAGACTACAGTTGTACAGACACAAGCTGCACCATGCTGCTTGTCCAGAAAACGAAGAAAACGAACCTTGACTTTTTCCTCCACCTTCCCAAGGAAGCTCATGGCTGAGTTTAGCCCTGCCCTGGCTTTAGCCAGCAGACCCAAGGAAGCTGATCAGAGAATCCAAATGGATGAGCAACCCCAAACCAAAAGACCAGTCTTTCACAATCAACAGAATCAAGCTCAAACAGTTCTTTCCTAGTATGATTAAAAATAAACAGACAAACCTCCTAGTTTATTCCCATATGCCTGCAAGCAACTTTCACTCACAGCTGATGCAGGCATGATAGCAGGACAAACACTGCCATGTTTTTTGAGAGGCACTGTGGCTTTATCCTAATACAGAAAATGGACAAAACCGCATGAAACAACCTTGTTCATATCTATAAAGCTGAACTCTCTCTCCCCCTCATGCAGAGTTGCAAGGACCTTGTTCAGACTGGGAGCTGGGAATGGTCTTAAGCCCAGTCTAGTTTTTTGTAAATACTGTAGACATATTTATTTTGAACTACTAAACCTGCCTGTTTTCCGGCAGTGTTTCAATTAACTTTCTGATTTTGTTACCTGCCATCTTTATCCTTAATTAAAAACCATTTCCTCTAACTGGAAGAGCGAGAAAAACTCTTTATTATTTATAGTCTGTTTATTATTTGTGAAGATCAGAGTTTATGGTAAACGTTCTTGTAGCATCCACAGACTACTTTCTTCCATGAAAATATAATAACGAAAATAGATTAAGTTGGAGAAACTTACTACAAGTAACACAACATTCCAGTTCACTGGAAACAATTAACAGTCTCTGAAAGGAAGAGCTGAAAGAAACAGCAGTTATCAGTTCACTGCAGTCAAAATACACAGGTACCTAGAAAAGATATATACTTATGAATTCAAAGATTACATTTTCTGAGATGTCAGTCCAAGAAGTTTCCATAAGTGCTTCCCAATGCAGACAAACAACGCACTGCACTCATTTTGCAAGGAGGAAACTGAAGTAAGGAGAGCCTGACTGAACACCCCTTGCTCACGTACTACTTGCATTAATGTTAGTGCCAAGAGGCCATAAGAAATTAAGTGATTAATCTGAGTAGGCAAGGGGTTTGAGTCCCTCATGAATACATTTCTTATGTAATTCATCCATATAGGTTACAAACTAAAATAACCTGAATTGCTAAAGGCTGTTAAAGTTTACAGAGTTCTTCCTATTGGAAAATGGACAAAATTTTCTTTCATTTACTATGCAATAAAAATAGTTTTATGTCTATGATTTGAAAGAACAGCAACTGGTTGCCCTCCACATTTTAACATACAGTATAGTATTTGCTCTCTAGGCAACTACTGATTGTTCAAAAAATAAAAGACATATTTAAAAAATTTACCATCATATATCTGTGTTCAGTGTGAAGTAAACCACACTTATTGCTAAGAAAATTTCAAGCTTGCTCTGTGTCATAGAAATATGGCTTTACTTTCAGTTCCCTGCAACATTAACTGTTGTTTACTTTAAGCTTCACAGTTGCTTACAAGTTCTAGTACTAAAAAGAACTGCCATGAATTCATTAAAACATTATCTAAAGAAGGTCATTACGTTGGCATATGGTAAAGAAAAACAAACACAAAGAAGTGCTAATATAATGTATTATAATTATAATTATAATATAATGGGCCAGATGGAAAAATTAAAAAGCTTCACTTCGGCAGTACTGGCTGAAAACTGAGTTCCTCAGGAAGGAATTTGCTTCCTTTCAGTTCAATGAGATTCTTAACACTGATTTCAATGCTGAGATCACACCAAAACAGAACACTGTAACTTCACGGGTCACACTGTAACTTCAGGGGTCACACTGTACAGTAGTGCGATACACTTTTCTATACCACTACCAGCCCCAACCTCTCTCCCAAAACAAAAAAAAAAACAAACTAAAAAACCCACAAAACCCAAGAAACCACACAAAACCTCCAATACTTTTCTACACATACTTTCAATGAGAAAGTAAATTACTCTTTTATTAGACTTCCATAAAATATTAATAACTTCAAAAAAAAGTCCTGTAACCTTAGGGAACCTATCCCTCTTTAGACGAAACAGTATTTGCAATACTATTTTTGTCAGTGAACGTAGCTGAAAGTCTATGGTCCTATTGTCTATACTGTATACACACACATATAGTCCTCAAAGAAGAAAATGGTGAAGTGTTTGCGCTTTAAATGCCAACCCATATATAATTCAAATTACAATACGGAAATCTGCTTAGGTAAATCAAAAGTAGTATTGATGTCAAGACTCAGTAAACTAAAATGGCATTTTAAATATTATTGGTTAGTAACGCATAGCGCAGAAAGTAGAGTGATCCCACACTAAAGTTACATAAAATGTAAAGAAAAGAAACCTATTATTTTCCAACTCACCTCATCCCTGCCACCCTCATGAGGGATCTGGTTACCTTATTTTTCACAAAATAAAGCAACCTGGTACCTGTTAACCAGAGTTGATAGAGGGAAAGGAAAGCAGTTCATACTCACAGTCCCCTTCTGCCTTTAAAGACTCAGGTTTAAAAGGCAATAAAGCAACTAATTTTGTTAGCCAGTGCTATCTTCTTAAAAGGGTATGATAAAACACTGTATGCTTTTGAAAAAGAAACCCTTTAGGTAAAATCACAAATATACAGCTAAGTAAATGTTATCGAACAATCATTTAATAATATGGGTTTTCATTTAAACTGGACCAAGAACAATGTGTGATCTTGCTTTTCCTCATTCCTTACCAAACTGGCTATGACCATTATCTTCAGGAGTTTCAGGTTAAGTATATTTCTAACTGGATTTTTCAGGTTCTATGTTAACCTGCAACTTCCACTACAATTTCTAAATTTCTTTCTCTAATTGGTAAGATTTCAGTAACCACTCTGTCTTACTTTTCAAATGCACAATTCACTGCTACGCACATAGAAAACAGTCCCTTTGCATAGCAAGCAGACAAGTCCATCAGCATAGAGAGTATTTTAAGGAAAAAAAAAAAAAAGAAAAAGACTAAAAGGTAGACAGCAAAATTATGAGAAAATGAGACAAGAATATTCTCCTGCAGTATTGATACTGTCTTGATGTCAGAAACTCAAGTTGACTTCAGTGGGGACTGCCATCATTCAACTCCACTTAAAATTAGGCAAAATAGATTTTAATATGGCATCAATTTTAATACAATTTATTTTAGAATACTTCAGAAAACATGTGTTACACCTTCTTCATAGAGAAAAATGCTAACATATCCTCCTTAACAACTGAAGAGAGCCATCTGGAAGACGGTACTCACACTGTAAGCACGCGTATCTACTGGCTGCTCCTTCCTTATATAGATCCACAGCTGCTTCAGAACTGCTGAGGAAGCAGCTTCATCAGCACATGGAAGTCCCCAGAGGTCTTCACTTGATCTAATCTTTGTGGCAGGTCTTATTTTAAAGCCTAAGGTAAGTGCCGACTGGCACCAAAGTCTGTGTCACTCCCACAGTGTTCCTTTCGGACTGCCTGGGCTTCTGCTTTCCATTATGGCACACAGGATGGACAACCCTGCTGGCCCTTCCAGTACAAAGCCAAAGAGAAGCCTATTGATTCCTGGTGCCATAAGCTGCTGATCAACAAGGCTTCTGACCTGCTAACAGGCCTCCTGAAACTGCTCTTTCTTCTCCATTCTGTATCAGCACAAACTCTAAAACACAGGGCATCTTAAATGCCTGCGCCTCAGTAACAAGTTGGAAAATGCATGTGGTATCTGCTCACAGTTCCAAAATAAAAAAGGAAAAATAAAGCAAAAGCCATTTATTGACCTACAATACGTAGATCGATAAATGACCAACTGACCTATAATGTACATTAAAACCTATCTCTTGTATAGGTTTTAATGTACATGTTGGTTTTATTTCCTACATATTGTATCACAAGAGGAAACACATCTGTGTCTCCAGTTTATTCCCTGCACAGTGTTTACTTACCTAAAGATATCATCTTTCCTATGTGGCACTCCCAACAATCACTGCTAGTGAGAGGTTCAGGTCTGAGACAGAAAGCCAAGTGACTTGAAGTCACATCAGAAAACCTCCCAAAGGCCACAATGCTCACAGGTAAGCCATCGCTTCCCAGTGTTAATAGTTTCACCAAGTTAAACCAACAATGCAGACACCTATAATGCATGTATTAGTTTTCTTTTCCATAAATAAAGAAGCCATTCGCAATATAATTCTCATTCCTTAACAACAGAAATACTGGAACAGCTAAAGTCTCTGTTTTTATAATCTGATTTCTTTCCAGTATCTGAAACTCTCCTCCACAATCCAACACCCTTTTGACTTCTTTTCCTCCTCAAAAGCACCTCTGTCATTCTCTTTGGCATGGGATGCAAGCTCAGTTGACAATACATACCAACTTTTTTACAAAACTACGCTGAGAAGAATGTTCATATTTACTGACTGTAATCTCTTTAGGTGTCATCCTGTCCTGGTTTCAGCTGGGATAGAGTTAATTTTCTTCCTAGTAGCTGCTGCAGTGCTGTCTTTTGGTTTTAGTTTGGGAACAATGCTGATACCACACCAATGGTTTAGTTGTTGCTAAGTAGCATTTACCCTGATCAAAGACTTCTCAGTCTCTCACGCTCTGCCTGTGAGGAGGGACACAAGAAGCTGTGAGGGAGCAGAGACAGGACACCGGACCCAAACTAGCCAAAGCGGTATTCCATACCACAGCACATCATGCCCAGTGTATAAACTGGGGGGAGTTACCCAGGAGGGCCAAATCACTGCTCGAGTCGGGCTGGGTATCAGTTGGTGAGCTGGGTATCGGTGAGCTGGCTGGGTGGTGAGCAATTGTCTTGTGGATCACTTGTGTTTATTGTTGGGTTTTTTCTTCCTTTCCCCTTTTAGTTTTTGTCATGGTTTAAGCCCAGCTGGTAACTCAGAACCACACAGCCACTCGCTCACTCCTCCCCTTCTTCCTCCCCCCGCTCCTGGAGGGACGGGGAGGAGAATCAGAAGAATGTAACTCCCATGGGCTGAGATAAGAACAGTCCAATAACTAAGGTATAATACAAAACCACTGCTGCTACCACCAATAACAATAATGATAAGGGAAATAACAAGGGGAGAGGATACAATTGCTCACCACCCGCCGACCGATACCCAGCCCGACCTGAGCAGCGATCTGTGCCTCCTGGGTAACTCCCCCCGGTTTATATACTGGGCATGACGTGCTGTGGTATGGAATACCCCTTTGGCTAGTTTGGGTCAGGTGTCCTGTCTCTGCTTCCTCCCGGCTTCCCCTCTTCCCTGGCAGAGCACGAGACTGAGAAAGTCCTTGGTCAGAGTAAACATTACTTAGCAACAACTAAAAACATCGGTGTTACCAGCATTGTTCCCAGGCTGAAAGTTAAAAAACACAGCACTGTACCAGCTACTAAGAAGGAGAAAAAATGACTGCTACTGCTGAACCCATGACAGTTTTATATTCTCTCCTCTTGTTATTTCTCTTATCATTATTATTATTAATAGTAGTATAATATGGTACTTTAGTTATTTAACTGATGTTATCTCAAACTATGGGGTTTACATTGTTTCAATTCTCCTCCCCATCCTGCCTGGGGAGGGAGCTAGGGGAGGGGCAAGTGAGTGGCTATGTCGGACTTAGTTATCGGCTGGGTTTAAACTACGACACATCCTAATGTGACATGAAACGAAGTCTAAGTTTAGATAAGTGCCTGTTTCTAAACTGGACGCTATAGGTCTATGTTCAAACTGTGATATTTCTTATTATGTAGGGGTTGTGAAGGCACTGCCTTTTCTACACTTCTCATTCAAATAGCCATCATTTCATGTTACAGTAAACTACTGAATACCAATATTAGTGTTTGAATTAAAATCTCTTTGTTCCAAAGAGATTATTTTTTTTAAATTAGACGTGAAAATTGTGATATGCTCCTGAAGTATTATCTATTACTGATTGGTTTAACAAATTACATCATTATATTTTCCCCTCTGCTTTATTGTGTTTTATTACAGAGAGCAGATAAAGTAAAAACTTTACATGACAGTTCTGGGATCCTTTGGTGTGAAAAGTACTACTTAAAGATCTCTAATATCGTGAAATTAATTTATAGCAATATATTTTAATACAAGTATCTGTTCAGTTCAAACTGATGTTAAACAGCAGAGCTGCCCTTCTTCTCCTGTCTTCATCTGAGCTTTGTAGTGCGCACTTACAGTGCTCCCTCTTTTAATCTGATGTAAGTATGTGTGATACACATGATAAACCACACTGGACAAGTTTTGGAAAAACATGCTCTCAAACTGATATGGCAACCTTTTTCTTAGTCACTTGGTGGGGAGAGGGAAGTTCATCTTAACTCCCATCAGTTAATCCCAATTCAGTTCATTCAGCAGCCATGTGAATGCATAGATTGGCTCACGAGAAAAAGAAAAAAAAGGAAGAAACCATGAGGAGACATTAGCGAACAGGAATGTCTCATGGCATCATCACTGGATTAACGGGAGAATAGAATAATGGCATCAGAACAACAGCTTAGTCTTGAAAATAAAATTGAAAATTTCAGAGATTCGTAATGACCAAGATTAACCCAATTTTCCCCTAGAAATGCACAGAATGGAAGATGAATTGAATTGTCAGATCAATTTCTTCATTTAATACTATAAAACCTGACTTGACTTTAAAAAAAACCTAAAACTTAGAAACTTTTAAAGCTTAGGTGAAATATTATTACAGATGGGAGAACAGTAAGCCCTGGTCACAGATAAAAAGAGACAATTAGTGGTCATAAAAACTAATCATAAATACAATTTTACCTATAATTTCCACATGTATAGAAGAAAAATAATGAAAACTGCATTAAGTTATCTAAATAAAACAAAAAATCTCGAGTAAAAATAACCGTAGGTGTCTGTTGAGGATGTAATTTGAAAAGGAGTACATCAGAGACTGCATTATATTAATATTAAATCACCGCAAAAAGTTTTAAAATGCAAAACTTGAGCTCTAATCAAATGAAGTCCTAATTCTTATAAAAGCTTCTAGAATAACTTCAGTTTTATAATATACTAAGACCCACATAGTTTTGAAGAACATCAACCAACGCCAAGTAAAGCATTTCAAGCACTTACTCGAGACCTTTCGTTTTCTGTCAGCATCACAAATTTCTGCAATCTTCTTGACCTGATAGACTGTTGAAGAGTCATTGGTAAAAAAAGAAAAAAAAAATAAAATAAAAGAAGTAACACCCACAAAACCCCAACACATGTCAGGAAAGAACACAACACAATTTGCCAAATCAAGTTAACCTACTTTCCTAGTAAACTTAATAATGTTATGAATGATATATTGAATATTATGCCTTCATAAAAACAAAAAGCAAAAAAGACACAAACTTGCACAATCATTAACTTTTCAAAGATATGCTCCTTTTCACCTATTTCTCATTAGAGTTGCAACTGCCATGACTAAGCTACAATTGTTGTTGTTGGGGGGTGTCAGTCTGTAGTTTCCTGTTTTCAAAAAAGTTTTTTGGTTTCGGGGTTGTTTTTTTTGTTTGCTTGTTTTTTGTTTTTCCTTTTTGCTGATAATGTAAGAAGCAGCCGAGTATGGGTAAATACACCCAACGTAAGCCAGAAATCCAGAAAATTTACCTATCAGTGGGATATGTCCATAGCTCACAACATTCCATATTACTCTAATTGCCTGTTAGACTGTACAGTGTACAGTTAATACCACAGTACTGATGACTAAAATTTAAATGAGCTGCCAAGAGAAATAATAAATTAAAATCTTGTGGGTCAGAGGTAAAATGAAATTCATGCTGTCTTGTTAAACACGGCACCCTTCCTACCTCCATGCTTGTATATTTTTATTTAAGAGCTCCAAGCAAAGCATAGTTACATTAGAAGAAGCTAAAGCTTGTTCTTCCACACACACAAAACCCAGCTAATTTTGGATTGCCTTACACAATTAGGAGATGTTTTCAGAACACATAAGCAAAGAGAACTCAAAATATTCCTGCAATTACAGATGATGTGGTGGGCAGGTCTCTGACAAGTATCTGCATTTCACCTAGCGCTCCCAAGTCTGAATATATTCCGCATCAACAAAACCTGAGCCCCGGGATATGAGCAATTCATCTTGATAATCTGTGACTTTTTAAACTACAGCTGACTTGGCATGAAATCCACAGTGAAGATAAGAAAGTATTTCTAGAGCAAACTATATCTGGTGGATACCTATTCTCTTACAACTACACCAAATGCAACAAATTTCAGAGACGTACCAAGGACTCCATTCACCGAGTCTGCAAAACCAAAAGGCAATTCTGCCAGTTACAACTGTTAACTGCTGCACTGAAGGCCAGCAGCTCTCCTGCACCCAGCCTCCCTGTTAGACTTATATACTACTAGAAGTGCTATGAGGTTCTTCTATAAACCTGACAAGCATCTGGATTTACAGCACAACAAACAAAAACTATGGCACCAACTAACTGTGTAAACAAGTCTCTCTTTCCTGAAGCCTCCTTTCCTGTTCTGCCTCTGAGCTGAGGATACATGCCTGGGATGCTGTGTGCCTGTCTGAAAGACTACTTTCTTAACTGCTCTCAGCATTGAGACAAATTAAACAGTTCATTATCTGAAGTGTTGAGTCTGAAATATTGCAGGGCATTTTCACTGTAAAGTCCTTAACTATGTTTCCTCTTCGCAGCATGAATGAGTCCCAGTCATTATCTTTTTCCATTTATTATCATTTATTCTGCAGTATGCAGATAATCCTGACATGATGATTCTTGTAGAGCTTTGAAATAAGACACAGGGTTCAAGAAGGCCACATTTAATTGCAGACGTAGCGAACAGACAAAAAACTGAACCATGAGATTGTATGTGAGGACCAAAAAGCAGCATCGCAGAACTCTCTGGATGAATAAGAAAGACCAAAGAGAGCAGAAAGGGTAAGACAATCTATAAAAGCAGCAGAAGCACTAAAATAAATAAGGCAATAAAACTACTGGGAGGACAAGTTAGCTTAGAGAAAATTTTCTCTTGCTGTAAACCATTTACAAGAAAGTTAAAACTTAACAAAGTGAAGCAGATGGTGGAAGAAGATCAATTTCATGTCAGTTCCAGAAAGTGAAGCAACATTTCAAAGTGCCATAAAACACTTGTTGCTAATTGCCATTATTGATCAGTTTTGTGTGGCTGCATTCCAGATCCCCTCTGTTACTCAGCTGCACTGTAAAATAAAACATCCTGTGATACATGCATTCTTAAATTGAAACTGAACCCCAAATTTTCAACATCTATGTACTGTGCCTACCCCACAGTTCCAGTCTTATTACCTAACTATTCATGAACATTGCTATTTTTCTTTAAAATAACTTGCCAGTGAAAATAAAACGCATTCTGTTCTCCTTTCCTCCGGGACACTCTGAAGCACCCTGAAGATTGATGTCTACAGCAAAACAAGCTGACAAGTCAGTAATGATATTCATTTAAGAACGTTATTCTTCATGGAAAACTGCTTTGAATTTTTTGAATGATTTCATTTATTACTAAACAGTGACTGAACTGGAAAACTGCAATGCATTTTTTCTACTTGATTTCTAGAAACAAGATAGACTCAGAGGTGTCAGAATTACTGAACACTCAGGGACTTCCTGAATATGTTAAGACACAACTGAGGCAGAGCCTGAGTTTCAAGATCTTAAAGACATCATTCTGACAAACAAGAGGCTACTGAGTTGAAATTTAGACATGTATCCAAAGCCAAAACTGCAACAGATATGCAGTAAAGCAACAGAACTTGGAGGATTTTCATAATTGAAGTAAAATTCACAAAGTATGTTACCATTATACAGAACATGTTGGTGGAAACAGAACTCACTGCAGTGTCAGTTATGAAGGCATTTAAATACAGGCTTGGACAGAAGTCCATTCTTGATTTGCAGACAAAAAGCAGACCAAAGCCTATGAAAAGAGGCACTGACACACAAGTACAGGAACAGTGCCCAGGCGAGGTGCACATCCAACTGGTAACCTACCGTAGTTACAGAGCAAATGCCTGACATCTAGATCCAATTTTGCAGACCAAGACAGTGTTGCATGAGCTAGTACTCAACAATGCAAACACTGAGTATTATTTTTTTCCTACGCAAGAGTTAAAAATAAGTTTAATTTATTAATGGTAAGACTGAAAATGCAACAGTAAAAAAAAAAAAACCCCAACCAAACAACAAACATAGAATGCTTTATAAATCTCATTACTAATACTCAGGGTTAGGTTGCGCCCCAATTCTCGTGTTCCAGAGTATCTAAGAAGAAAAAATACAAATACTAATCCAAGTACCATCTTGAAGAGTAAAAAACTTTGTGTTTATTTTCCAAATATTTAAATATTGTCTCATGTTTCTCTAAAGAGTAAGAATACATGCACCTGTCGCATAAATTTAAGTGCATAGACAGTAACCTTCATTAGTTTGAGGTGGATTGACTTCAGGGTAAAGTCAGGTAAGTTTTGGTACATCTTTCCAGAACAGTTAAACACATTATTATCCCTAGAAACACCCTCTCTCTCAGAATTTCTCCCCAACTCAGCAGTGGCACTGGCATGTTACATGGCTGTCACACACATACATCTATCCCCATTAGCAGGTGAAGAAAGACTCCAGATTACCGCTGAGGTGCTGGGGTACGTAAGCACAGCTTCTGCTTTGTGCCTCTACTAGATGGAAGACAACTCCTCAAGCTGAAGCAGTGGTAAATTTAAGTCAGATATTTCATGCTAAAATCACCAAAGTTCTTTTTTGCCACATTTGCAATCCAAGTGCCCAGTGTCTCTCTGAAACATTAGAACTGCAAAATGTCAGCTCATGGTTCCAGAAATAACAAGAAATACTTAGAACCCAATGCTCTGTGAAAAGAGGGAATCAAAGCATGAAACCTGACACAGTGGTATGCCATCTCCAGTCAAGTTAGGATTTCACATAGAGGACTTGATCAGGACTAGATTAACCTACTCACTCTTATCTTAAATTATCATACTGTCACAGAAAGCATCCTGTTCCGTAAAGGGTATTAGACTTTGGCAATTTTAACTCAGCATCAAACTAAAAACTTAAACTTTAAATGTAAATGAATAAATGTTGCATACACAAATGCAAATCCCAGTTTAAATAATTCTACTCAGTTCATACAGTGAAGCATTTATTTTTCACTTTTACCCCTTTAATATCAAAGATAGCATGAATATGTGTTCAGTCAGGAATCAGAACATGCATATGGACCTTGTTTAACCACTGTCTTTATACAGGTTAAGTACCCCAATGCTTATTTAATAACTTGAACCCAGTATAGAACCTCCTCTTCTGCTTTCAGTGTCACATAGAAAGTGCTATATGCAGTGCATAGACACACAGCAAATCCAGCATCATTAGATCAGAACAGTATTTTAATTCAGAAACACACTCCATAAACTGAATGACCGTAGATGTCCCCTCCACGTCTTCACTTTTTGTTGCTGTCTAATGCACAAATAATTTAATTACTGACAGCATTAAGAATAGAATGCCATTGCATCACCACATTTGCGTAGGGGGAAATGTTGCCATACTACCGTCATAACTGAACAGATATGTTTAGGACTTCCAGATAGCTGCAGAGAGAAGAGAACTTGTGACACAGCTAGAGGATGCCATTTGCATGCAAGGGAAGAGGCAGTTTTCAAGCCAGTCTGTGCCAAACTGACTTTTAAACTTAGTCATCTAAAGCCAATGTTCCTTTACTATGTGGATATATACAAGAAATGTACTAGTAGCAGTGACTTTCAAAGCTTGTGTTCCAAGGTGTGGGGTACATCAAGAACCCCATGTCTCCAATTGTAAGAGGAAAATTGATTTTCATTCATGCTACATGAATAAGAAATTTAAAAATGTTTTATTTTTAATGGGGACATATCAATTACCAGATATAGAGCTGTAATCCATGTGCCAAACTGTTCCCTAGCCCTTCAAAAGAATGAAAAATATAAAGTTTTCCCTGGTTTCCTGCAGTACTGCAAGCTCGCTTAAGAGCTGTTCCACAACATGGAAGAACAAGGTTAAATTTCTCATTAAACATTAATTCAAGATTTAGCTCCTGAATAAAGTAATTCTTGATTCTTTAGTAAGTTTGCACAGTGCCCCTGAGGTACCACCACACATTTAAATTAAAACTAGCACTAATAGCTTTATGAGCATATCTGCATATCTATATTAATGCATTACGGTCAAATTACACCATAGCAAGTGCTGTTAGTAATTAACTGTGGTCCTGATCCAGCTCCCACTGCAGTAAACGCAAGCTTTTGCCAATTTAACCTGGAAGCAGAGTGAAGTCGTAAGTTCAAGACAGATGTGCACCAAACATGCAAAGTAAAGTTTCTGGTGATTGAAAAATCTATCCCTGTATCCGTTCACTGTAGTTACTGACTTGCAGAAAACTGCATCAGGTTTTTTCCCTAAAATGTCTTATTATTCAAAGACCCCCTTTTTTTTTTTAATTTTCAAATTAAGAACCAGAACTATTAAACCAGAAATATGGAATGCACTACAATTATAACTCCTTATTTTAATTTATACCCATTTACTTGTCTTAGCTTCAGCTGCACAACATGCAGAAAGCCATTTTTCATGTACATCTTTATTTAAAACCCCTCTTCTCGATGGGTTCTAGACTGTCCCAATTATGTGAGCCATATGGTGGATTACAAAGCTTCAATGTTCATACTGACTTTAAGAGATTAAGATGAGAATGGAGAGACGGGTCAGAATAATGCATGCATGCATCTGCTTCCTGTATACGAAACAAACTAGCGAATTTCACATAGATTTTTTTCAATCAGGGTGAATTTATGTTCTGAAGTTGGTTTTTTCCCTCTACATGATCCTACAGGAAAGATCAGTCTGGTTTTCTAAATACCCACAAGAATGCACATACTACGCACACACACCACTAAGGATACAAAGGAGAAAGCATTGTTTATGATAGGCTGAAGAAAATAAAAGCCTTCATTGGCAAAGCACATGAATCACCTGCTTCTTGTGATTCTTGCTCATGAAAATAAATAAATTACAACATATGTATATATGAAAAAAGTTGTTGCCCATCTATCCAGGTATCTGGTTTTCCCTTTTATCCTTCTAATCCTGTAAAACCAATACACATTGTCTCCTAAGACAGGAGGGAAAGAGAAAGACACACTGTAGTTCTTCCAAGACAGTATAATCACAGAATGGTTTGGTTTGGAAGGGATCTTAAAGATCATCCTGCTCCAACTCTCCTGCCATGGGCAGGGACACCTTCCACTAGACCAGGTTGCTCAAAGCACCATCCAACCTGGCCTTGAACACCGCCAGGGAAAGATCTTATTGTTTAATGTACGTAACTTCAAGACAATGATTTCTCAGCTATTACAGCTTAGACAAGTCACAATAAATTCCACCCATTCCCTTACATAAATATCACTCACTGCATTTCTAGCAGTCATGCTTTCTACCAACAGTCTCATATGGAACACAATATATTCAGACACAGCCTGTGGGTGAACTAACGCAGTAGGTGTGCTGTAAATGTACTAATCACTGTCTTCCTAAATCACAAACACTAGCAGACAAATGTGAATGCACCAGTTCTGTCCTGGTATCAGCAATTCCTACCTTTCTTTTGACAGTGAAGATGATGGTATGCCAGAACAATGCCTGAAGCCAGCATTCAGGCACTTTGTAAAATTAAGTGGTGTGGTCCACTATCCATTCTCTTTTACATCTCTGGGAACACAACACCATTGCAACACACAAAGAGGGGGATCATGTCAGGCAGGCTCACAGCCACTGCAGAAGAAAGGTTAGGATGCTTTGCCTGCTTTTCCAAGTTCAAAACCAACAGTGTCTCAAGTCTTCAATGACTTGGAATGAATTCGACCTCAGTAAGAATGAGAAGACTGTGTGCAGCGTATTTTCATTACTAATCACACTGAGCAATTGTGTATTTCTTATATTTACACATTTCCAGAACTGCTTTTATGTCCATTTATTAACTGTAGTGGAGTTCATGTTAAACACATTTTATTCTGTGGTCAGACCTTTATTTTTTGTGATGCAAGGAGGTTAAAAAAAAAAAAAAAGAAAAAGGGAAGAGAAGTGGCAGATACAAGGTATCAGTACTAACAGTACCATCACTGTCCACTTGCCAAACAATGATTCACTACTAACAAAGTTACTTTTTATTAGTAATAAATTAGATAAACTTCTTCATCTCCTTGAAGGGAAATGAATTTACACTTCAGACAATCATGCAGTAACCAGTTTACTCTAAGCGTCCTAAGGGACCAAGACAGAGAACAATCAGTTACAGCATCTAAATTGGGTGGGGGTTAAAGAAATAAATTAGCAGGAGAAAGAATAAATTAGTTTTCCACCATTTACAGAGTTTAAATCCTAAAATTAAATAGAAACTAGGAACAAAATACCTTCACAGTTTCACTAGCGTACAAACATAACTCTTCATTCTGTCCTCTTTCCATAAAACTCCTAAATTGGAAATGGAGAAATTTACTTCAGCTTGCTTTACTTTCAATTCAGTGCATATGACAAATAAGAAGAGTAATTGGCTTGCACTAAGTTGAAGCTCATTTGGTTCTTAAAACAGACCTAGTTATTACTCATACTGAGTAGAAAAGTATAATTAAACTCATGTTACTACAGCAAGCTGAAAATTAATTCATTATATACTATGGAACAAATCTTCCATTTTATCTGCTAGCAAATTGACTAGAGAGTAACTTTTGTTATGTCTTCTCTCTGCAAGTAATTTCTATACTAGAACTCACTTCTGAACACTGACTTTTAATTCAACGGGTTTTGTCTGGATAGAAGTCCACATGGGAAGTCTGTTCTCAGAATGAATAATTCCAAGCATCATAATCCCAGTGTGACTACTCCAACTTAAAAATGGAAAATTTATTTGTGGGAAGTCTGAATAATTTCTGTGTTTTCACTGTGTTTAAAAACAAATAAAAACAATGTAAAATAAGCTAATGTGCACGGTATATAATTAAGGTCAAGGCAAGGTTATTCATTACAACCATTTTGGAGGAAAGGAATGACAAGTGTCTTAGTAAGGTATTATTCGTTATACAGTATCTTGGATAACTATGTTTTTTTCCCCAAGAATCAGAAGATTTGATTTTAAAATTAAATTGTGATTTTCTTATTTTAAAACATGTACCTGGAGTAGATATTGTTTATGTCGTGGTTTGAGCCCAGCCGGTAACTCAGAACCACACAGCCGCTCGCTCACTCCCCCCCTTCCTCCCCCCGCTCCTGGAGGGATGGGGAGGAGAATCGGAAGAATGTAACTCCCACGGGTTGAGATAAGAGCAGTCCCGTAACTAAGGTATAATACAAAACCACTACTGCTACCACCAGTGATAATAATGATTAGTGAAATAACAAGGGGAGAGGATACAATTGCTCACCACCCGCCGACCGATACCCAGCCCAACCTGAGCAGTGATCTGGGCCTCCCGGGTAACTCCCCCCGGTTTACATACTGGGCATGACGTGCTGTGGTACGGAATACCCCTTTGGCTAGTTTGGGTCAGGTGTCCTGTCTCTGCTTCCTCCCGGCTTCCCCTCCTCCCTGGCAAAGCATGAGACTGAGAAAGTCCTTGGTTGGAATAAACATTACTTAGCAACAACTAAAAACATCAGTGTTATCAGTGTCGTTCCCAGGCTGAAAGTTAAAAAACACAGCACTGCACCAGCTACTAAGAAGGAGAAAAATGACTGCTATAGCTGAACCCAGGACAGTTTATTATTCTGTTTCTTCAGTTTTTCCTGGTATCTACAGCTTCAGAATACCTTACGAAGAAATTTCAATTGGATGCAAACAGTCGATAATTTATTAAGCTACCCCAGCACTATACTGTAAATGCTTCAAATCCAAAGCAATGCTTTAATAAAAAGAACGCGGCTAACGTAAATACCAGACCCTTGCTGAGAATTTTGCAATGAAAAACTGAGTCAACGAATTACTTTTTTTCTGCTCAACTGTCTGCACAGAGATTAGTTTTCTGATGTACTGCTAATCCCTAGACTGCACATTGCTCTCAAAATGCTGTTAAAGTTCACAGTGAACTTTGTGATTATCCACCTCCATATACCCCATTAAAACTATAGTTAAATTGACAGTACAAAACCTGCATTGCTAACACACAGTTAACATACTGAATTAAAAAATCAAATAAGGCAAAAGCATGTGCCATGAGGCAGAAAGGAGCCATGAAAGAGGAAAGAATGAACATAGTTTAAATTAATTTTTAAAGACCAATGACTTCAAATATATTCCTACATCACATATAGAGATCAGCTATACTAAAGAGACAATTTATATTAGGTCTACAATTTTTTTTTCTAACTTCTTAGTTCAATTAACCGATTGCACAGATTTTCTTACCCATTTCTTAGTTACACATGGGGAAGTACTGATTCCGATCAGCTGTGCTGCCTGGCATCATTTCAATTGGTTTCTTTCTTAAGAAATTCTTTATCCAAAGCACACACAGAAAAAAAACCCCAAAACATTCAATGAATTAAGAGTTCTTTTAGATGGTACATAAGTGAGCCTTTCTCTTATGTCAAGATGTAAGACTGAAACACAATGGATTTGTACTGTTTAAATGAAGACCTATATCTGGTGTTCCTTCTTTGATGACTGGGTCTCAGTTTTCCAAAATGCTTGAAAAATTTTCTGAATCACTTATCATAAAATGACTTGATTCTCTTCTATTGCCTTCTGCAAGAACTGGAGTATTTTCTCCTCAAGACAACGCTTCTGAACTGCAGAATTTTCTCTATTATAATTGGTGACAGTGTGACAGTGTGATAGTCCCACCTACACATGAAATTTTCAGCTTCATTAACTACTGACCAAACTCACACAACAGAAAAAAAATATTCTACCTCAGGGCATTGCTCATGAAAAATTAAAAGCATTGGCCTGGGGTAATACCAGCAGAACTTTTCTTCATAATCAGTTAAAATTGGCTTATGCCGTACAGTATACTGCAGTAGAATGTTCTTACTAACAAATGAGTACATCATGCACTCACAGCGGGGAAAAAGAACATGTGTAAACAAATTAAAGAGATTCCAAATGATTTTTTTTCTTTCATTTGATTATACACTTGATTAAATACACATATTTGATTAAATACACAAAGATGTTTATACAGTCAAAGGTAAGACACAGATATGTCCTGAAAGCAATTAATATAGGAAGGGATATATTACCGTAATGAATATAGGATAATTAAGCTTCTGAATTTAACACCTCATAAATGACTACAGCAGTTATGGTGGTCCCTCCACAGTGGTACTACCTTTGGCAGTGACACAGATTTGGACTGGCACAAATATCAATAAATTATAGTGTTCCGTAAGTTTTTGGCACCAGTGACCACAAGCAATAACCCCTGCTGGCCCTAGGATAGAGCAGACGAATATGGGCCTATCTGTTTTGATACTGTTTCCTCTGAAGTAAAATGTTACTTCCAAGTCACTCTGTAACATGCAAAGCAGCTACAGCCATTGAATCTAGTAATGCAATTTTTGTAAAATGCTGTGAAAATATGTTGTTTTTTTAAAGACAGTGTAATTTTTTGTTTGTCAAGGTGTTGATTCCTGTATTTCAGAACAAAATTACCTGGGAATTTTTGCTCTGCTTAGCTGAGACCTTTCAGTCAGATCAAGTCATTATTATCGAAAAATGAGAGCTGCACGAGAATGTTTTAATAATCATCATCATGTATTAACACAACCAGTAACGACCAGCAACTTACCAGCAATTTAGATATCACAATTGTGCTACTGTAATATCTAAAACCAGGATAAGATGTATAAAAGAAGTGGAGATCTGTGGGACATATAATCTTATGCACATAAATAGAGAAAAAAGAACTTACTGGCTAACGGAATGATTAGATGAAGACTTGGAAACATCTTACCATCCATTATCAGCACTTCATGGGGAGAGATCAGTATGTACTTTCCAGGAACAGAACCCAATGGGCAATTTTACTCTGCACCTTGCACTATGCTTAACTGCATTTGTATTTATTTCTTTACTAATCATAATAATCACAGGCATAGTGTAGTGTGAGAAGCTTATGCTTACAAGTAAATGTAATGATTATAGAGCTAATGAAGTGCCAGTGATCATGTAAATTGATAACAGTGTAAAATGAACTTCAATAATGATGGCAGAGTAGTGATGCCAAAGTGCCTCACTGGTGTGAATTTCCTGTGAATGTGTTCCTGTATATTTGGATGGAAAAGTCTTGCTAGGAAAAACACATTTTTAAAATTTAGTGTGAGAAAGTTTCCCAAGGACTGATAAATTCCGCAGGGACCTGTTTGATTCTGCACATACCAATAATCCAAGGACACTGAGAACCTGCCGAATCCCTAGAAGACCACAGTGCACCCTGTACCAACAAAAGGCTGTGTAGCTCAGACCACGTTCAGGAGGGTGGTGGCTTCTATATAAGGACCACAGGATTAGGTATGTATTTGATGAAAGAAAGGACTGACTTCGGGACTTTATGAATAGCTACCCCAGAAGCCACTGGTGGCTTCTATGTCCAACCTAGCCTACCTGAGTCCAATCCTCTGCTTCAGAATATGCAGTTCATCTCCCAGCCGCTGCCCCATGACTTAATGTATGAGCAACCATTTTAAGTGACTGCTGTGTGACTAGCTATGTTATTATCAACAGCTTGACTCCACTGATAACAACAGCTTTGTAAACAAAAGCTGTTCACAGAATTATCAGTTGTCATTTACCCTCCACCAACCCCGAAACAAAATGTAGAAATACGGTAAAAAACATATATTATATATATATGCATTAATGTACCTCAATATCAGGTCTGTAATGATCTACATATGTGTGTCCCATCTCACAGCTGATCTGAACCACACTGACCACATCCACACAGTACACATCTCTCCTGAGACTAATGCTCAAGTTTGGAACAGTGGTGTTCCCACTGGCTGCCGTCAATGTAGTGAAGCACTTTTACAGAATAGCAGATATTGTGTTCAACTCCACCCAGGAACTGAACTGTCTGCCACAAGAATTAACAACACATACCTATTTGCGCAGGAATTATTCATTGACTGTGGCTTGAGGAATAGAGTCTAGGTTAATCTCTGGAACACAAAGTTGATAATCTCATTATTTTTACTCATGGCTTCAAGTGCTATCCTTTTCTTTACATTTCTAATATATTTGAATTGCTTTATTTAATAATAAGCTGACACACTCAGTTCCACATACAAACTACAACTGGACTGCTTCAAACTTTATCATGCAAATACGTAAAGAGAAAATTAATCCCCAATCAGACCAGTTTAAATCACAGGAAGGCAGCAGTCCCACTGATGGGAAGAAGCGAGTGGTAGGAGGGCAGGGAGAGAGGGAAGTAGGGAGAAGAGAAAATTAATAGCTTTCCTAAATTTCTCAGCTATAGCCACAGGCTAAACAAAATGCGTAGGAACACTGCCACAAAATAAGCTGAAGAAATATACTCCTTCCCTGTATTAAGGCATAAACTAAACGCTGATTGGGATCAAATCTGTTTGTTGTCTAGTTTATTTCTGCGTTTTAATCCGGATCATGTGGTCTTATGTATTTTAGCCATGACCTCTTCTACTTCAGGACTTGAGCATTTCACAGGGACAAATAAATCCCTTAAAGAGTGATCTAAAATGTGGCAGCATTAGTAGCTGTATTTTACAGTTTGAAAATGTGGTTTATACAATTTCCTATAGACTGCATGCAGGCAGAACAGAGAAATAACTTTCGAAGGTCAGATAACATGCTAACCAGTAGGTCACCTTTTCTCTATATATTAAGTAGACGCATCTCAAAGGCTAGCTAAAGTATCAGCGAACTGTAGCCACTGTTAACCTGATTTCACTCTTCTCACCAACCTGAAAAGGCCATAACACAGTCACAGCTCCCTGAGAAACCCCAAATCTTCATTCCCTTCATTCCAGCTGGCAAACAGGTTAGACACACGTACATACTTTTACGGAGCATACACAGTGTGAGCCTTCAAGCATGGAACAACGGCAAGTATATTTTACCTGCAGCCAATGTAATTGTATTACCTGTGTTTAAACATGTTTCCCCTCCAATTAGAAGCAAAGGAAATTATATCAAGAATGAAAATATCCACAATATTTGATTAGATATGAAAGGGTTGCTAACTTCCATCAACCATGTCAGAGACACTTTCCTTTTATCTTTTATGTAAAATGACTTAGAGGTAATTGCACTCTCTTCAGCTAATATAAAAGACATATAGAAGTATTTTCAGTAGTACTACCCATTGTGCCAAGGGTGTCAACTCTGACAAATCATATTTGACAGCAATTCAACATCATTCTGAAAAACCAAATTTAAAGCAATACAGAGGTACTGGTAGAAAGGCACCATTCGATACACGTAGCGTGAAGTAGTCTAGCCTTCAACAATGAAGCATATGCTCAGGAAAGCTAAGCATGAAACGGACATACATTTATTGTTTAAAGCTAGTGACAATTTCTTGTTGACTTCAATGAAAGAAAAGCTAGACTGCAACAGAGCACTCTTCAGTAGCAATTTATTTCTATCGCGCAAGAAACAGCCCCACAAAACTGGAAGCTGCTACAGAATGAAATGGAGTATCTCATGTACTTCAGGAAAAGAAAGTGTTCTGCTCATGAAACAACTAATTCTGACACCCAAACTCACCCTACTTGAGAGTGCATCCAGCAGGACCTTTGGGTGCAAGACACTACTTAAGATGAGAATCAGTGATCTTTTTGAGACCAGAGCCACTGTAACTCTTCTGCACTAAACCTGCTCTCTAGCGCTGTTTTAACAGCACATTATAATGGTATACACTGTTCAGATGCTCATATTAAACCAGCATGAAGTGTACTACCCCAGGATTATACTACCCACAGGCTTATGAAGTAGTGACATCTATGATTTAAGGCTTGGTTGGTTGTTTTAATGTATTTAATGCTGCCTCCAGATACCACATACCTTCGTAGCAAGAGTCCCAACAGATTGAATCAAAACTTCTTTCAGGGTTCGGTGTGCTAGAGCCCTTACTACACCCTTTTTATAATTCCAGATTTTGTCAGTTTGGTTGTTTGGGGTTTTGTTTGGTTGGCTAGTTTGGTTTGGGGCTTTATTTATTTGTTTGTATTTTAGAACGTTCTTCGCCTCTTCAGGAACAGGTAAAACTTTGGTCTCTGCTTCCTTTTCAGAAGGTAGATAATATGACATAATCATATATCAGTAAATTTCAACACTGGCCAAAAATACTTCACAAATATTTAATAAATTCATCCTGTGGTTTCTAAGGTCTAAGCTTTGTCTCACCTGAAATCCTCTCCAGGTACAGCAAAAAATCTGGGGAGAACTTCCACAGACCTGTTCAGGGCTTTTTGCCTCTGTCTTCCTACTACAGCTTCTCCATTTAATAAACCACACCCTCAACTTCACACTAGAGCGTGACAATGATTCAATTTTTTCTGGTACTCCTGAGAGGGAGCTGCCTCACATACTCAGTGCAAAGGAAGACGGGTTCACATGAACTAGGAGAGACGGAACTGGCTAACACTCCTTGTTCTTTAAAAACAGGACCAGTGCTAGTTTTTCACACAAACTAAATTAAAGCTTTTATTAGAAGTTTAATAAACAGGTTAAGGTTACTCTTGCAAGAAAGCTAAGTTTTAAAATATTTATTAGCCCAATTAAGTTACAGTGAAAGCCAGCTGCAGTCAGCAGAAATGCTCTGAGTGATTTCAGTGGCCTCTGACTCACATGCGTAACAGTTTTCTCCTTCCTGTGCTATCTAGCATATCTTGGCTAAAAAAAAAAAAGTAATAAAATCATCTTAGTGGAAAGTAGGGTATTTTTCCTTCTTTTACGCAGTCTATTTTTTTGCTTCTGGTTTCACTGTTTACATATAAAAGGCCTGATCCAAGTAGAAGCAATCAATATTCTTGCTGACAGCTCAGAAGAAGCCACTAACTACACTTCTTACCCTGTAATTGAGTGGTTGCGGACTAACAATTTTGTTTACTTACACACGCTGTAAAGTGAATTAAATGGTGAAGCAAAATAAACTAACATATACTGAGGAGGTATTTTTTTCCAACTCAACTACAAAGGCTTAGCCACTGAATGCCTTTAAAACATCTCTCCTGGTTCACCTGAAAGCTTCCACCAAGGTTTTAAATCAAGATACTTTAATACTGTGTACGACCAACTATCTCATTAAAGTGGAAGCAACAGTACTTCTGTTTTACTCTGTCCAACTGCTCCCTCAGCAGACTTCTGTTCCACTTATTTTAACTCTACCACTAACTTTTAGCATGTAGACTTCAAATCAGAATTTTCTACCTTTTTCTTAGCATTGTAAAGTGTCTAGAATCACACCTTTGTGACTTCAAAAAAGTCAGCTGCTATGCTGCCTACTCTCCTCAATAAAATTGTGTCCCAGCTTCTTTTTACTGACTTACATAGATTTTTAACACTGGCAATGTTAATAGTTCCTTGAAATACATGAGACTAAGCTCAATTCCTTAAAATTTAAGATTACTGTTATCTTTGTTAAACTAGATTTAAGCATAACAGATGAGACTTGACTTCTTTAAACTATACTACCACAAAACAGTAACCTCGCTGTTTCCCAGCTGCTTAACCTTTCCACTCTTCGTGAGTACATAACAACTCTATTGTCAGAATCCTGGGGGGAAAAAAAAAAAATCATTTACAGAATTTTCAGAAGAACTGTAACATATATTAATTTCCTAGCAAAACAATAATGTTCTTTTCCCTTTCTTCACCAGTGCGAAGAGGCAGCCCATTAACCTTTTGACTACCCTCCAGTTCCCCAGCCTCCCAGTCTGTTCTCTGGTTCCCAGGGAACTGAACCAGAAGCACTTACAAAACCCATTTTTCTATCAGATACCCAAAAACATTTCCAGATTCAGCTCCTGTTATCAAACAGGAATGAAGGCTTCTCTTAAGAAACCAACTAAAACCTAGATAATAGTGAGTAGATACCAGGTACTTAAAATTTTATGAATTTCAGAATTCCTGGATACCTATTCCCATTAATTCCTTGGGTTTGCACTACAGAAGGTACAGGTTAGTTTTAAACATGAAAAGATTCCAGCTGAGGTTAAACTGTAAGAAACTGACTCAATACCCTCACTAAAAAAGAACTAGGATATGGTGTAGAAGAATAGTGATTATCTCATTTTCAGGAGTGCACACAGGTAGATGCACAGTAGAGTTTTTTCCAGTAATGTTGCAGTATCAGACAGACTTGCACACCTCTCCCTCAGGTGCTCCTGTAATTTTTGAGAGTGGAAAGAGGCAAATTCCTCATGAGGATTTTCTTGCAAATAGGAAGATGACAGAAGTTGATACCTGTCTAAGCACTCAGGAGCCCTCCTAGATAAATGTGACCTTTCATTCTTTCAAGTAACTAAGTAGTAAGCATGGATTCCAGAGCGTCAGCTTGGAATTCTTTAGCAGCACTATTTCTTCAGTACCATTATATCTTTACAACGCAGAGTATCACTTTTCTCTTTATCCTGCTCTGTAATCAATTTTTTTTGTTGCAGTTTATCTGTCCTTAAAGTATCTGATGTCCTTCAGGGCAAAGCAATGAAGGCATAAAAAAGACCACAGGAAAAATTAATTGCATTTCAGTGTGCCTTCAGGTGCAAATTGCTGCATTTGTACAGCTCTTGTAGTCTATTTTTTGTGCCTCCTTTTTATACTCACCTGCTATGCAACTAAAAATCTGCTGGGATGCACACCTGCAGCATCTGTTAGACAACTGCTGTGTAGGCTTTGCTATCATATATTACAAGTGCCCATACACAGGAAGGGAAAAGGGGGAAGAGAGAAGAAGGAAAGAGGGAAAAGGAATAGGGAGAGGGTTACAAATACGCACTGGAATTACCCGTATTGTACCTAGTATTTCCTGTATGTGCCATTCAGGCAACAAAAGTCAGTCAACTGAGAAAGCGAGCTCTGAACAAATTGCTTCTTTCAACAGTTTCTATGAACTGACACCATGCAGGAATGTCTCAGCAAGCATATTCCTGTTTTATTATAAGAAACACTAGATTCATATAACAACAACAACTGCTACTAAATTTTATGAGGCAAACATTGCCCTGGAGACAGAAATCTGTGAGGATCCTGGGAACAGCCATAGCCATAATCTTACACATCCATAATAAATGTCATCACTAATTTCTTCCAGAAGAGAGTTTTTGCATGTACATGGGTAAGTGCTTCTTTGCCATAGTTTGCATTCCAGATCCTGCTGTACATTAGAATTTTCGATTTGTAAAATATGCAAACCAAAACTAAACTGCTAGCCCACAACAGGCAAATTTGCTCAATTTGTCCTTAAAAAAAAACCCAACTAACTAAACAGATTTTTGGAAGTTCATCATCCCACAACCAACAGCAATGTATGCCTTCTAATCTCGCCATCTGGAAGTAACACCATGACTACATTGTCCTACTAGAGCAAACTGCACTATTTTGTGAGTGGAGGTCTTACATGCATCTCCAAATACTCATCCATTTTTCATCAACTCTTCAGATCCTAGAAGAGGAGCAGAGAATGTATTTGAAGCTACAGCTTTACACCAGCTCAACTGGGCATTCTTCAAAAAGCAAGATACTAACACTAACTATAAATCTGGCAAAACACTATGAAATTTACTTTTGGAGTTAATGACAATGGCCACAATTTGTCTTCAACATAAAATGCAGTGTTAACTTTTTCACAGTAGTAGAAAATCATCTGGGAAAAAAAAAAAAAAAGACACAGGGGAGAAGATAATTCTCCCTGCAGGCAGTTCAGAGAGCTGCCTACCAATCTGTTACTGTCACAGAAGAAATACAATCCATTCTTCAGACCCTGCTTGGATTTTATGCCAAGTACTAAATTCACACCTGATAAATACTTGAATAGAAGGGGACAAGAATAACGATGTTTTTTCTTTCATTTTAAAATTTTGTTTCCCTTCCGGTCCATAAAACAGGACCAGTTAAAAATACTGTGGCATTACCTGAAGGAGAATATACTATCATAAATTACCAATGGGAAATCATCTTTATTTCTGCTCAAAATCTCAAGTGTTCCTAGACTTTAGGTGTTAAATGTGCTGACAGACTGGATGTTGGCTGAATGCCTATCCCTTGAATTCCCTGAGCTTGCATTTACTACAATCCATTAGCAATGGATCTTTAAGATTTCTTCCCTAAGAACAGTTCTTTTCTGTTATCATGAAAACTTTTTACAGTCTTACCATGTTCAAATTAAAAATTTCATCTAGGTTTAATACCAGCAACATCATACAGGTCTTCTGCCATATGATTCTGAATTCACTATGGGAGATGTGCTGCCTTTTTGTGATTTCCACCCTTCTAACTAGTGAAACATGATTAAGAATTATTTGCTAGCTGTAATGGCGCTTAAAAACTGCTGGTTAAAAACAGACTACACTGCAACATCCTCTCTGTTGTTCCTAAATACTCACATGAAAAGTCCAAACACTTCTAGTAATTTAAGTTCCATCATTACATCTTTTGCAGACTTATTTTTTTGTTACAAGACTAGGACTTTGACACAGAGAATGGTGTCACCAATTTTAAAATCTGGTTTGGGAAAGAAAAGAAAGAAGTATTTTAATTTCCTCCTGTCCAACACGTAAAACACTAACAAGCAAAAATAGACAAAAGAAAAAAAAAACTACTCTTCAAAAAATAACTGTTTAATTTTATGATTGATATTTTGCTTATGATGGTTGTATTTCAGCATGAACATATCTTTTCATTCGTAGATGCTGAATAACTCTAAAGCTTTTTTTACGTAGATTCAACAAGTTGACTTCTCTCTTCCATCCATAAAATTTGTAACTTTGAGAATCCCCTTTACATGTTACTCATAAGTTAGTGTTGCTTATAAGGAAGCTGGACATTGTCAGTATAATATTAATACAACTAAAGTTTAAGTTCGGAATCCTGCTGAATTTGTATCTTTTTATTAGACTTGAACTCAGTCAGCAGAAGTCTGTTAACTGTAATAATTAATGAGCTGTAACCCTCTAGCTCACAGCACAGACCATAGCGTCTGAAGAGATGTAAAATTATTGATACTATCCTGTCTTTATAGCTTTATCTCTAATAAATTGCATTTTAAGCAATACTTTACAGAGCCTGGGTACCTTTCTCACTTGGATGATAATGAACCAGCCCACCCCGGTGCTGAACAACATGCATTGTATTTATTCACAAAGGCTGCTACAGCCACAGTGCATAAGCAGCACTGGCAGGATACAGATGAATACACACAAACAGCAGGTCTATTTAATTATGGCATCATATGATCATATGCAGATGCTGTTATGAAGGAGGGAAAAGGGATAGCTATCCTTTTTATTCCTTTTCATCCATTTTGTGCAAGAAAACTCTAATACTTTCATATACAGACCAGTTTCCTTCTGGTTTTGCAGGCATCAGCAATGAACCTGCACATGAGAAAAAACAGGTAATTTCCAAGTTCTGACCCATAAAAGATCTACTCATACTAACAGTATAAAGTGGCATAAAAACAAAAGGAAGAAGCCAGGTGCTACCATCAAATTATTGATCACTCAGAATGGGATGGTGAAGCCAAATCTGGTAACGGTTTCAGCCTCTAACAACTGCAAAGGAAAAAAAACCAAAACCAAACCCAAACCAAACAGAACTTTGAAACAGAAGATCGATTTTGTCAGCAAAATTCCTATTACTGTTTATGTGACATGAACTCCCTTTTGCCCCCTAGGAACATGATATCTGATTTCCTCTCATCTAACTCCTCATTACCATTTCTCCAGCAGAAAGCTCAATCTAAGTGCTTTTCCCAGGGTTCAGGACCAGCACTGCTCCCTTCTCAACCATGTGGTGTGACACCAGGCTGTTGCAGTCAGCCCCCGAGAGTGGACCTCATTGACCCCAGGTTTTCACCATGCAAACTCAGCTGCTCAGAATTGATTTTTAGTGACTAGCACTGATGACCTCTGATGCAATGTTAGAAGTCTCAAATACTACAGTTCATACACAGAATGTGAAGTTAGAATTAAAACACAAAATAAAAACCAAAAACTAAACATGAGCATCTACTAAGTAAGTGTTATCAATAAGCCTCTGATGTATACTTTTAACATTCGCATTCCCAGACATTTGCTAGCTAAAACATACCTTGCAGGGAAACTCCTAAAAGAGTTTCTTGCCAAGAACCATCAAAGTTAAATCTAGGCCTGTAAGACAGACCAAAAGTTACAATATGTGTAAAACTGATTAAAAGGCTTATTAAGAATCATCACATGGTGATGCTCAGAATTTGCATTTATCTAAAAATAATAAAAGTATTCATATTTTGTACTTAGAAGTGCTTAGAAATAGAAAATATCAATTATAAATCTCTTTTCCTCTAGCCTTTGTTAACGCTGACAAAATTTTATTACCAGTTTTGGTCAACTACAAACGTATCTTTTGTCTTTTACAAAACTCAGCACACATTTGCAAATAAGGTATCTGCAAGCACAAAATTCTCAAGGAAATTACTATTTGTATTCGAGAATATAAATACCTGGATATAAATTAATTCTTCCAAATGTGTTTAAATGCAAGATGAATGTCAGTACTTGTACCAAAGCCTATTTAACAGGATGCATACTTTCACCTTACAAACACACTGATATTCATGGATCCACTGAATATCAATAACGGCTAAAATCATCAGATATTCCTGCCTGGATACTACATGCCTTACACAGTCACCAGCTCACATCTTGTGTCTTTGAAAATGCTGCCCTTCACTCCTCCTACTTGCCAGCTAGCCTGGCTTGAAATGTGCTAGTGAGTCCCACCTCTGCCAGACACAGAAAGTACTTAGGAACAAATGAGTAAGAAGGCAGGACAGACTATAGTAATGTGGCACAGGGCTGGGCCCCACAAATGTACTGACCAGCTGCTTACATGCAAATGGCACTTTTCATCTTGCCTCCTCTCTGTGCTTCCATGCTTACTCCTCACTTATCCACCTCAGTCCTCATCTTTCCCTGCCTTTGGCCTTTCTCCTAAATATCCCATAAGAAGTTTTACACATTCACACAATCCACTCAGAACATCACCTGAGGTTTTACACAATCCCACATGCTCCTTCAAAAATCCCATAAAAACTTTGCTTTTTCCCCTTCTCAATTACACAGTTCTGGTTGAACTTCTTCAAAGCTCTAAGTGGTTTCTCCAGTACTCCACTGATCAGTGAACAGAGAGATATTCTTTGTTATTTTCTCTTTTACCTCCTCTTCTTTAGGGTTTGTGTATCTGGGTATCTAACTTACTACTTATCCTGTCTCTTGCCTTTGCCTCTTAACCTGATGAGCTATCAACTCTGTATTCTGACAAACCCCATACCCTCATGTTAGCTGCAACAGTCTGAGTTAGTCAGCTCCAGGGAGTCAGACTTGCACTATAAATACCACTGTAAGATTAAAGATGTATTACCAAGTTTCTCTGACAACAACAAAGTGCATCTGTAAAGAGTAAATCATTAAGACTCAAATTTCAGTTATGTGATTATAATATAGTACTTCTGCTTCACACACAAGCATGGAAATGAAAGCTACAGTCTATTGCTGAACCAAACTCTCCTTACATGACAAATCACCATCAGTGCCAGGACAGGTGTAATTAAAAAGAGAAAAAATAGATCCGATTGTTCATTCTTCTGCACAGTGGTGTAAGAAGGCAGAGTGTTATCTTGCTCTTAGCCTACATATTCAAGTAAATGAAATACACAGGACTGTGTTGTAAGTGTTCATTTACTCACTTATTTTTGATCCTTTAGGTGATTATCAATCCACTTACGGGTGGGCAGATAATTCAAATCCCGTAATTTGTCTGAGAAAGCACCTAGCAGTCACATATTGGAGAGAGATACTCATCAGTGTAGGAAAACACAACTGGTTTATGAATTTAGTATCTGGCTAATGAGCCAGGCTACTGCTAGCAGTCAGCCTGTCAAAAAGTACATGCTTAGCTCCAAGAAAAGTCCCAGTGTTATCTTTTCCCCAGTGAGAACATTACAAGATTCATGGGTGAACTTGGAGTTGCTGCATCAAAGGGTAGAAGTGAAATGGACCCAATCTGTACCAAAATAAGTTCCATTACTCTTGCAGATCACAGAATTCATCTTCACAGTTAATAGTCACATGGAGATAAATCCAAAGCTATTATTGGAGAGAAGGGGGAAACAAAAAAAAAAACCAAAAACCAACAAACACCAGTACTTTTTGTCTTTTGCAACCTTTATGTCAAGGGTTTGTTTACAACCGGTTAGATCACTGCAGTGCAAGTGAAAAGCACATCAACCACAAAGTAGTGAAAGACAACGTATGCTCCATCTCCATCCACTTCCTTATCACTCAGCCTCTAACATTCTGATACACAAAACCAACCACATAACCCATCTCTGTACATCTACACAGGCTTCTTTTTTTTTTCTGTTGTACCATGATTGCCTCTTTATCTTCACTTTCAGAAAGTGTAGAGGATAATAAAATGACTTCTCACCATTACGACATGCAGTTGTTTCTCCACTGTATCTGTACCGAGACATGGAACAGTGACACAAAATTTCACTTACTATGTAGCTGGCATAATAAAGAATGCATTGTCTGGAATCTCTAAACACTAAAGGAATCAAACTTTAATTTTCCTTTTATCAACTGCAAAAAGGGCCTGCTATCATGAAGTATAAAAGTCATTGTCTGATATGATGTGGGTTTTTTAAAACCCAACATTTCACAGCTACAGCTCTTGGTTTATTCAGGAAAATCAGGATTAGAATATGTAATATTTAAGTACACGCCCTGTCTCTTCTGCTTACAATGCTGAAATGAGATATAGATCTCTTCAGCAAATTTCCTTTTCCTGTTCAAACTGCCTATCCATAATGAAATGTAGAGGGCTTGAGCATAGAGAGTAAAGTAAAAAAAGTTTGTTGTAAGGAAACAAAGCAGTATAATTTCTGGAAGCATACCAAATGGAGACACTCAAGGGTAAAATCAGGCCACACACTGTGTTGTGAATTAAGTTTAGTTAGCTGAATTCTTTTAACTGAGTTCTTTTGACTGAGTGGTTTTGCTCAGCATGAGTAGTTGCTTAGCACGGGAAGTCGAAGTTGCTGGAGCCACAGGCCGAAAGCAGCTAACTCCCACCTAAATAAAGCTGAACTTTAATTATAACCTGTGCTTAAGTTATGTAAACAAAGGCTTTGAGACCAATGGGAAGGTAAAGGATTAGGAAGAAGCAACAACCAGAGAGGTAAGAAGAAATTTACTGCCTACCTTGAGGCAAGCAAAGAACCCAATGAGGGATGAGGAGACCCCAGACCAGATCCACCACTGGACCACAAGGCACATACAAGACATATGAACATCATGTGATGGTCACGTGCATAGAATTTAAGGGTATAAACCCCCAGGAATTTCTTTGTTCTGGGTCCCTCCATGGAGGCACCCAGCTCAGGCTGATCCTATTCCTGCACCACTCAATTATTAAATTATTTATCTAAGAATCAGAAATCTCAGACTCTGCTGTGGGAAACCTAGGTCAGAGAATTTTCTTTAACAACTTTATCAATAAAACAAAGACATGTGAGATAACACAATTTATTACATTTCTGCAGTCACATGTCCTGAAGCTGTAGGAGGCTAAGTTGTGTTTTTTAAAAGTACTGACTTAAGCAGCATTTGAAGGCATGCCCACAAAATCCTATTTCATGAGAGTCTGAGATACCCGATAATGCATCTTCTTCTAGCTAATAAGAATTCTTTGGCAATGCTCCCACACTTTGGGAATAGGACTTCGAAACATTTGGCTGTGTTGTATCACGTATACGCATACCAAAATTTAATTCAGTACAGAAATAAAAATAAATTGTTCGGTTTTCAGCACATGTTTATTAGGTGACTGATATTAAGTGACTGCAGCTGTTCTTGCCCGGAGCCCAATAGACCTAAATGAACTCCACATCACCTCAGGAGTTCTCTTCCTCTAGAGTGATTTATAGCACACAATTATAACAACACAATTTGTAGTTTTGTGGCATTCCTCCCGCCACGTTTACCCATTTCTCAAGAGGGCTAAGACATCATCCACACCAAGTGCTACATGTGTGAGTCCCCTAGTTGGTCTTTCCTAGAAAAATCCTTTATAGTAACAGTGCCTGCCCATCTTAATGAGCGTTCTCAACAGGACGTATCACTAGCCAGTGGTAGCTGTCCTGATTCTTGACACAAACTTAACCACATTACGCTCTTCTGTAATTAATCAGAGGTGCTGTCTGTGCACAAAGCTGAAATGAAAGTGCACAACAGAAGAAAAATAACTTTGCTTAGCAATTTGCAGCATTAGAAAGGAAAGCTAACCAGGTAGTACAGAAAAGTTTTAAAGTTCAACTTTTTAATCTGCTTTGAGCCTTACATCAAGTGAGGTGACTTAAAGAAATCACACTGTATACTGAATAAAAATGAAATGAGACTTGTAAAGATTAAAGTTTTGGATTCTGAAATCAACAAAAGAAATACTCTTAAAAGCACAACTCTGCTCTTTGTTGACTTTGCAGTATGCTATTTAAGTACCTGGAATACAACTGACGTACTGATCCACAGGTTTCAATCCTGAAGTAAACAACTGGCTTGATACAAATAATCTATTTCTCAGATGAAAAAAATTGTGACAACACTACATTGTTTTCTGATTTTTCTTTTGATTAAACATGCACATCCTGATTCCATGTTGGATAATTCCTCTCAAGTCATATCTTACCAGCTGAGCAAACAGCACAACAGGCTGCACAATCAAAGGTGTTTTCTAAATTGACAGATGTCCAAATATACTGATCAAAACTGAGTAGACAGAATGGGAACATGTTTTAAGACCGAGTAGGTTTTCGGCATACTTTTAAAATGAGGAGTAGAGAATGTTAAGAAAACTATGTAGCCACTACAAAGTACAGAGCTGATCTGCCTAACAAAAACCTAGAATAATGAATAGCTCTATGTGAAAATGGTCCTACTAGATAGAACAGGGTGCCAGGAAGAGCAAAGAGCACTTTCTGAAGAGAAGTGGCAAAGCCAGGCTCAGCATAAAAGTTAACATTAGTTTTATTTCACTACTGAAATGTATGATTCCTTCTGTCTTGAGGCTGTATTAAAGACCAGGAAAACTAAGGAGATGCTTGAAGACAGATAATTCTTGACCATGTAGCCTGTAAGTATTGTTGATTATTAGCATCTGCTGTAAGTAAATCCTTCCTTTGAGATTTATTCTTGTTTAATTTAGGAAAATATATCTAGTTTTAATCTATTATTACTCTATGAATACATTATGGGACATAACTAGATATATATTATAGAATCACTTACAGCAAAATAGATCTTAAAAAAAAAATACAGGTGACAGTTTCATTTCATTTCCTTAAGTGAATGCTTCAAAAGATGTGACAGTTGATTTACACCTCAATTCATTCACTTCAAACGATAAGAACTTACAACTTTCCTTGATAAAAGACAGCGCCAGTAAGTTTAAGATGTGTAATTTATAGCTCCACTGACTTTTCTAGCTCAGAAGTGCAGACAGTCGACATTTAGACCTCACTAAAATTACATTTCTGTACCGATATTCATGAAAGTCACTGTTCATTTAGAGATCTTAAAGCTGTTTTCTATACCTAGTTATTTTGAAAACCTGTACCATTTCTGTTGTTCTCTCTTAACTAATGTTCTTCAACTAAGACTTGTAATTTTCTTCCTGTCCAAAGTTTATGTTCAAATATTTGGCACTAGGCTGAACTGGAAATAAAAGACACATTGGATCTTTCTTACTAGGTCAATGTATCTACTATTACAAGGTTTTTTTAAACTTGAAGAACTAACAGAGTCCGATTCATGTTATTTTCAGCTGTTGTTACCCTGTTCAGCTTTGCTGTACTTTATGCATCATGATTCCTTCAAAATAATTTCAGTCAACTAAGCATATAAAGGTTCACAACATAACTTCAGTCAAAATAGTTTTAGTCAAAATTGCGAGAGTCCTGCTTCCTATGGCTCCCTCTCTTCTTTGCACATTAGTATAAAACGTAGACATGGCCATTCCCTAAAAAAGCTTACTTCCATTTATTGAGCCTTTGCATTAGATCTTTATACCAGTGACAACTTGCAAAACGCACAACATAGCAGAGAAGATAATCACATAAACAAGCTACCTTGTAATTCAGTGCCCATGAGAACATACATGTCCCGAAGACTCTGAAATGAGCCCTGGCCTTCCGTAATGCCCCTCAAGCCCTCATGCTCACAATCTGTCCAGGGGAAGGTGCTGAGGGACTGGGGCGAGAGGTGACTACTTGTTAGCTCTTGTCCCAACATGCTAGGACAAAGTCAAACTCAGCAACCAGGGAGTACTCCACAGCCTCAGAGTAGCCATTCAGATGTAGCCACCCAATCTGCAAATACAGCACTTGCAAGTTGCTCATGATTTCTAGAAAACCATCACAAGGCGTTCTTCTACAAACTTCTCTGAAAATTGTCATTTTTTATATGGTGGCTCTAAGACTAGTGAGCAATTCACAACATAATATATATGAAAGTGTAATCACCTAACAGAATACCTAAACCTGTCAGGGCATCTTTCTGTTGTTGTTTTGATGAGATTTTATTAAGTGTTCAGCTGAAGGAAATACATTCCTAATAATTTTACTGAGGTCCCCAAATGGTACAAATATCATCTGTATCCACAGAACACTTTCTCTACAAAATTATTTTTCATGCAGTATCAGACAATGGGCCAAGGGGGAATGCATGTAGGCAGTGCCTAGTGCCTGTGAGGAGTATAATCATCTTTCATTTATAGGTAAAATAGCTATTCCCTACCAAACAACCTGCATTAGTTTTGTATACTTCACTCAATTCAACAGCAATCATCATGGTTTTTTTCTTCCTTCCGTGTTGCAGAACTTGTGTTTTGTTGATGGTCTGAAACTTCTTCACTACCTCAAAGTTCTCCAAATACAATCTTTTCAAAGGATGGGCCACAGATATTCAAAACGGCAGCTGTGGTAGTTAGCTGCATTTGGTTTACTGAGTCACACAGCACTAGGGGGAGGGAGCAAGGCAGAAGAGAGAGAAAAGAAAAAGGAGGTCCAAGGAACTACAGGCTAGCTCAGCTCAGTCCCTGTGAAGTTTATGGAGCAAGGCCATTTACGGGAAGGCATTTTTAGGCACTTAAACAACAATGCGGCTGGGAACAGTCACTCAAACTTATAAGGCAAATCATTTTTGTCTAGCTTGACTGCTTGTTTTAAAATCGCTGCAGACAAGTGGAGAGCACTGGATGTTGTGTACCTTAAGCCTAGGCAGGTCTTCAATGCCATCTTCTACAGAACCTTGGTCCTCAGTATGGGGAGAAACAGATCATATGGAAGGTGGGTGGAAAACTAGCTAGATTGCTGAGCTCAAGGAATAATGACTAGTGGAGGTTCAACTGGCAGCTAATTACTAGTGACCTTCCTCAGAGACTAATACTAAAGCCAAAGTTCTCTAACTTCTTTATTAAAACCTGGACAAGGAGATAGAATGCATTCTTCACAAGTTTGCTACTGACACAAAACGTGGGGAAGCGGCCCCTGTGTTGCAGGGTAAGGTTCAGAGGGACCTCAACAAACAGGAGGAACGGGCAGACAAAATCCTCTTGCCATATTAAAAAAAAAAAAAAAAAAGTAAGTATCAAATGAAGGGCTACTAAGATGGTAAAAGAGCTGGAACACATGACACGAAAGGCTGAAGAAGCTCTGTTTTGCTTCAAGAAAAGGTGGCTATCTAAGGATCTAACCACACTCTGCTGCTGCGTGAAGGTGGGCTATAAACAAGACTTGAACCAAACTCTTCTCAAAGATGTTGTTTTCAGGGTTGAAGCTGGTTGGTTTATTTTCTTGTTTATTGTTACTAGGCACTGAAACAGCCTGGCCAGGATGACTGTGGAATCTCCATCACTGGTGACAGTGAAAGTTTGACTGAACAAGCCCTGGGCTACCTGACCAAACTTTGGAGGGGGTCCTGCTTTGAGTAAACTACCTGACCTTCTCAGGTCCCTTCCCACCTAGACTATACTGTGATTGGAATATTCTGTCATTATAAATGAGGCTTGTAAAGGATATACCTGAATTATGAAACCAAATCCATCACAAAGGTGGCACCTGTATGTATCTCTTCTGTTACAAATGGCCATGGCATAAGATGCTGTACTATTTATTATGAATTAGGAGACTATCCTTAGTGAAAGAGCTGAGCTTTCATTAATGTCGGTCTGACATTTGCAAAATTGATCTGTTTTGACATTTAGAGCACTTCTGTTGTAGCGTGGACTCATGTTTGACATTAAGCAAACTAAATTACAGTGGTTTTGCTTAAAAGCTTTGCGTAGAACACTTATTTTAGAATGCAGATGAAAACCGTTCTAGCAGAAGCAGGAATGTTTTAAAAGACAAAGTAGGTATCCTGACTTACCTGAAAAAAAAAAAGAAATCCTTAAATGAAGAATATCTAAAGCATTAAATGTTGGCCGCTGAAAATAAATAAATGCTAGCACAACACGAATGCTTAGTCATAAAACTTGGAATGTAATTCAAAGTTTAAGGTAAAGCATCAAGAACCTTATACACATTTTTATCTTTTAAAAAAAAGAAAAAAAAAGTTGTATCTTAAAAAGAAATAGGAATAATCTAAGAGAGTGCAACAGAGAATATCTCAAACATCTGAACTCTTTATTTTAGTATTGTAGGTCTTCTACTCATCTTGGTTTACATGTGAAATGCATAAATTGGTCACATGAGTAAAACAGAACAAGTTAAAAAGAGATGGCTAATTTCCCTCTGAGTGAATCTTATACCCGAATGTTCATCTAATATTAAATTTTGTAGGTGTTCTTTTTCTGATGCATTACAGCAATTCATATGTTACTTTGGATGCCATTTTTTGTTACTTAATCACAATGTATAACAAACCACAGGGTTCTTCTCGGGTTTGCATCTGAAAGGTACACAATGCAGGATCCAAGATTACAATCCACACTATTATATTCTTCCTCTTACAGATTAAAATTCCAGGAACCAAGTTCAAGTAAGCTTTATAATTAATCATACATGCACTGAATATACAAAAAAAGAAGAACTATTCCAGCATGTCTTCATTTTTCCCCCTTTTTATGCTCTCATGGTAAAGGTCAAAGAGGGTATAAAAGCACCTGATAATAACCATTTGGGCAATCTCCACACTTTGGGGGCTTTCTCCTTAACCACAGCATGTTTCTGTTCACTAGGAACCTCTGCAGGCCACACCCTCTACCTTATATATTAAGCAACGTACTCCCTCTAACATTTCTGTTAGCAGTGACAGCAGAGCCAGATGGACCCTTCCATTCACTTTGCTTTCCATGTTCTCTTCTATATGATGATATCTTGGCTTGTTTGCCAGTTTCCCGGGATTTCCAGATGGTCTCCCAGGATTCCGCCAGACAGATCAAAAACTGCATAATTTCCGAGATCGGCTGAAATCAAACCAATGTGGCCAACACATGCAGATGTTAAATTCTGTCTTCACATACTCCTTTCCTAAACCTCCAGCTCAATAATATGGATACCATGGAACTCCATGAGGAAGCATGCAAAGCTGGAAATACACTTTGGACTATTTCTTTATTTCTTTCCAAGCTAAGTAGAATGAGTGAATGCGTGAACGGAATTCTTTCACACTATGATCTTTTCCATATCTTATGACTTACCTCTGTTAAGTGGTGCACTCATATCTCAAAATGGGTTATGACATAAACATGGTATTCAAGGTGAAGTCCTGTCATCAGCTTTATTGACATTTATTTTCACAGCTGCTTTCCAAACTGTTCTGTCTCCACTCTAATATTTCTTATCTGCACCTTCACTAAACTGTCTACTTTGACATACAGATCTTTTGCATAATAATTACAATGAAATTTAACTTACAACTTAAAAATATATATAATTAACTGAAAGTATTTGTTTTGAAGCAAACTGCTCTCCCCTTGTCAATCCTATAGGCAACCACCACACAATTCTCTTTTCTGGATCATCCTTCCCTCTAGACTTTTCCAGACTTAACCAACTTAATGACTTTGCACAAGCTGTGACTTCTTCCCTCTTCAAATATTCTCTTTTTGTTTGTTATCATAAAGGAATATGTAGTAACAAGCCTGTGAGAACTGAAATATCACATATTTTATTCTGAAGGACAGCTCTGGAACCCACATTATCTACAGTCTTTCAGATTTACTTCTCTTCTTAAATACAACAGAAACATCCTAACAACATATCCTCCCCTAACAGACTCACCCTTTTTATGTTAGTTCATCTGCAGGAATGTGCATATTATTTTAAAAGTCCACACTGAAAAACACCCAAAAAAAAAAAAAAACCAACACCAAAAAAACCAACTAAAAAACAAACAAAAAAACCCCCAACCCCAAAAAACCCAACCTGTCCTAGTAAAAAATTAATTTAAACCAACGATTATACATTTTCCATTATCTTTACTTATGTTCTGCATTAAACTATGTTTTAAGTGCACCACTAATTCAAAAATTATAACAATAACAAAAGCTCAATCTGATTTTTCTTGGATAACTGAGTGTTGGTTTTAAGACCTTGTAGACTATTAAGTTTTTTTGGGGTTTTTTTGGTTTTTGGGGTTTTTTTTTTAGGGATGGAATGAAACAGCTCAAGGGCTGAAATACGTGAATTTGCATTTTAATGCATTTCTGCAGATTGATATGTCAAGCCAAGGACATCATAATAAGTTTGCCCAGGCTGAGTGAACCAACATTTATAAAATTTCAGTTTAATACAGAAAGGACTTTTGAGAAAGCTGGTTTACATCCTTCTCTTAGTTGATATATTCAGGGACAGCAAAAACCTTAAAGCAACATTATTAAGTATCAGTAGATAACTCCATTACATTGATAATTAACTGTGCCAAGAGTAGATTAATAAAAAGAAACTGCTCAAGATTTTTTTAACCTGTAGTTTTTACTGCTCACTAATAAAGATGTAAGAAATCAGTAGTCTCAGCATCACTTCCAACAATGTTAAATCCTTGTCCTTGAGAAGGCAATTATTATAGTACTTCATATGTGCCTCTATTGATCAGAAAGAGCAGTACCCCTCATATTTTCTAATACAACAAAGAAATCCATAAACATTTAAAATGTTCCAAATTATGCACTCTTGGTTTCCTTGCCATTTTCATTTCCAGTGACTAATGAACATCACAAGCTAGGGAATAATTTAAAAGTCCACAGGTAATTACTAGAAAGTAAACTGGAATATTAGTCTATGACTTTTACACTGAGTAAACTGCTCAGAACATGATTGCCATTGTTATTCAACACTTGTAGTTCCTTCATCACAGAATCAATAAGAATTTGCAGTCTATCAAGATGGGCAATTTGGGTAGTCTGATGTCATATAAAATGCATGTAAGTAATCTTGCTATTTCATATAATATTGTCTTTAGTGAAGTGGCACTTTTGAGCACTGTTTAATGAAGGGATAACAGCTTCAGAGTAGTTGAACTAACAAGCTGGATTTTAGTGCTCGATTCCTCTGTCTATTGGTAGTGGATGCATTTGCACATAATTCTTAAAATTTATGTTAAAAATGAAATGTTAGTGCTTCTAGATCTTAAAAGACCTTTTGTTGTTTTTAAAGAGTTTGCCACTCCCTAAACTCAAACACTTTAAAGAAGCATCTCAAATACAAACAATGATGTAAATATATCTGAAATGAGCTTCACAGACTTGATAGCAAACTTGATAGCTTAGTATAAATACACATCTGTGGTGCTTGCAGGAAATCAGTAATAAAGCTGTGTTCTGCCTTTTCTTGTATTTGCCATCACACTGATTCTGCTTCACAAAGCAACCCTCAACAACCCAAAACCCTGAAATACTTCTGTTTCAAGTGTGTGTACACTCTTTCTACATCAAAACCCCATTGGTTTAGGCTCATGTGCATTATATCTGTAAGGAATAAGTGTCCAAAAGAGATACTAGTGTTACAATGAATGCCAATCTCTCCAGACTGAAGTCACGAGCAATTACATGTTTTCAGATTCAATATGGTTATTGCTTTAACTGCAGAAGGCTTTGTTAGGTTGCTTCATTGAAGGCTGATTTCCATAAGCACAAAGCAGCACAGAGGAACAGCAACAGGCTGAGGAACCCCCCTAACCAAGTCAGAATGACCACAAGACCCTGACCTGGCTCCTTCCATAGCTGTGGGAGAAGGATCAATTGGCCCATTGTCCTGAAGCAACACCCCTCACAAAGGTTGAAGCTCCTGATTACCTCACAGACCAAGTGGGGCTCCTACCTACTATTTTCCAAATTAAGGACAGCTTTGCTAGAATCTTTCCCTTATTTTTTCAAACTTTAAAAGTACCAGTATTATTTAGCTCATGAAAAAATGCAAATCAACTGTCAGAACTGAAACTTATGAAAAGATTGTACTTGAAAAGGTGTTTCTGATGAAAAGTGGAAGTTTGGCAAAAGAAATTTACCAAATCCAGAATTCGGGAAAATTTCAATGAGCTTTGACACACAAAAAAAAAACAAAACAAAAAAACAAACAAACAAACAAAAAACCTGTCATTATTCCATATCATACAATCATTGTATAAACAAAATATACTGTCATTTCTTCATTTTCCCATGCACCTTTACTGAAAGGTGTGCTCAGCTGTAACACAACAACTTCTAAATTTCTAGAGCTACTAAATTTTCAGCCAAACAAGCTCTGTAACCAAATGCCGTAACAGATACTATCTTAGGCTGGATTACCACAAGTGAGTAATCTGTGCCTCAGAAGAATGCACTCAGCAGAAACACATGTATGCACACCCTCTTTAAGATTCTTGAACTTCAATTTATCTAGAAAAGGGAAGGTGCACTAAAGTATCTCCAAGTGAAGAATCTGATAATAAAACCACTCCCCCAAATCATTACCAGTGCTACTAATCACACTGTTATCTCTGGAAAATGCTAATAGGTCTCTGACCTCCTCATGTCCATTGGTAGGATTCACAGTAAATTACTGCTTATCAAAACATTTGCCTGCTTATAAAATGCCAACTTGGTATCTAGAATATCATACAGTAAATGGCACTCATTTAGCATCATATGGAAGATCCAAAAATTTTATTTTGTGACTCCATACCCACACACACAAATAAAGTGAAGAAAAAAAAAAGACAAGCCTCACATTCTCACCATATGAGCAGGTCATCCAATAAATAAAAGTATAGATAAAGCAAGAATTTTCAGTGCTATAGAAACTGATTGCAAACAATGACAGAATTCAGAAAGATAAGCTCTCACTTCACATAGTTTCAAAAGTATCAGTTATTCTTAATGCCTCTTCTGAATGTATAAGCAGTAACCTCTTAAGTACCATGGAAGCACTTAACTACAAAAATAGTAGTAGGATAAGAGGAGACATGATGTATTAGTAACCAGCTGTACTTCACAATGACCTCCCTTGCTCTGTAGCAGAAAACCCAGAGTCAGGGACTCTGAATATTGCAACAGAGAAGGAAAAAAACAAAAAAAAAAAATCCTAATTAGAAACCACTTCTTTAACAAAACCAAGTTCTATTCCATCGTGATTCATTCTTACTAGAAACAAAGACAACGTGTAACTGGAGTCACTCCCATAAGCCTTGGTTCTCATGTACTTTGCTCTGACAGCTGTGTGAACCACTAAAACCATCGTTCGAAAGCTAGCAAGAAGTACTGCCAATTCTGGTTACTGTGCTTTAGACAAACACTAGGCACGTAGAAATGAAGGTGTATGACACAAGAAAGTAGAGTCAGGAAAGTCTCCTGGGTTGTCCAAATTAAAGGCAGAGGCAGCAGCTATTTCTGAGAGTACAGTTAGTATGAAATATAGCAAGTCCTTCAATAAAAGGGAGAAGCTGTGGTAGGCATCTTTCTGACAGCTAAAGGGTTTGAGTTCATTGTTGTCTTTGCAGGATGTGCAGTCCTAACAGAACGCAGGCACCCCACAACCAAAACCTTATTTTCTTCCAACTGATGGGCTTACCAAAAAAAAAAAAAAACAACAAAAAAAAAACCCAACACACACAAAATCAACCCCCCCCCCAAAAAAAACCAACAATAAAAAAACAAACCACAACTCCTCCCCACCCCCCCAAAAAACAACCAAACCACCAAACAGAAAACCACCAATCCACAACAAACCAACCAATGAAAAAGAGAACAAAAAGAAAAAACCCGAACAAATGAACAACATAGAACACCACCCTCTAGGATAACCATTCCTGCATATTACACTACTACTGAAGTTCCAGGAACATCTCAAAATTATTCTTTTGCATTCTGACCCCATCAGATCAGTTCTGCTTCCTCTTTGAGACAGGTTTACTAACAAGTGACTTTCAAAATAACCAAGAATGGCACAAGAATGGCAGTGAAAACCAACTAAACCTACCAACTCCACACAACCAAAGTCCTCATACTCCAGTGTTGAACATCGGTGCCAGCAAAACCAGAAGAAAGTTCAGTACACACGCCCATTTCATTGTTTTCTTGCCGGGAAATGCCTGTTAAGATGCCAGTGGCTGAGAACCTCATATTGAATTTTATCATAAAGACATTTTTGTTCTAGAGGGTGTCTCAAGATAACATATAGGCTATTTTTTACTTAATGAATTCATACTGAAACCACATAAAGGAGAAAGTAAATTCTTTTTTCTAGAGAAATAAACAATATTATAATAGGTAATACTATTATAATGAATTATAAAATGTTAGTACTTCGTTGATTCAGGATCAGAACTGAATGTACTGGGGGAGAACCTGGACCTACATTTAAAATCTGCATGTCCAGTTTTGAAAAACTAAGTAAAGTAGAAGGTTTTCACATCACCCTGTACATGCAGAATCAAGATGCTTGGAGCAACGATAACTGATTTAGACCTATGGAGTTTTTCTTCCTACTTTAATACAATTCGAACAAATGCATTAAACTTAATACACGATATTCAAAGATTGCTAAAAATACAGGCTACTCCAGCAGGAAAACAAATGACCAAAACATGTAACCAAGCAGATAACTCCAATGGGTTAATACACATTGATAATGAAATAGAATGAAGGGGGGGGGGGACGGGACATAATATACAGCAGTTATGGGAGGTGGGAAACTGGTTCAAAGCACATGGAAACAGAGAAATTAAAATCATGGGAATTCTTATTAGACCCATAAGAAATCCACTGTAAGTGATTTTTTTTTTCTCTAGTACATTTCCTGACTAAATCACCCTTCTGAAAATCAGCTTTGGCATACTGCCACCCACTTGCTTCATTTGCTGACTTCTCATACTCAGCAACTTCACCACTCCATAATGCCTATCTACATGAAGGAACTTGAAAGGATGAACAGATATTAATGAAGTCACTCAAGAATACAGTAGTCTTGAACAAAAAGGTTACTCTAGATTCAGTGCAAAATCACTGAGACTAGGGGCCAGATTCAAAGCCCACTGACCCCAAAGCAAACATCAGTCTTTCTGTCTTGCTTTTACCTCCTTAAAACCTCAAAATACAGAGGTTTCATATTATCAGATTGGACAGTTAATAACACACTTAGCAAAATTAAAGAGAGATATGGTAATGATGATAAGAACCACAAAAAAATAATCACTTTTTATGTATATAGTTTTAAAAATAGTTACATTAACAGCTGAAGAATAGAATTAGAGACAGAGAAATGGCACAAACAACCAAAAGAGGCTCTAGACTTGTCCCACTGTAGCAAACGAAAGTTTGAGCAACCACTGAGTAAGATGACTACCCAGAAAAAGCCCTAAGTCCAGCACCCCGTTAGATCCTTCAGGGAGGGCTCCAGAGCTGTCTTCTCAAATGCTTTCAGGAATTTTTGTTTTGCTCTGCTCACATTCCAAGCTAGCACGCAAGACACTAGTCAACCCTGCTCTAAAAACCATATACACATAACTACTGAGACATCATGGCACAGAAAATACAGTTAGTCTTTGAAGCTCTGTGGCATAGCTCCAGTAATCTTCTGGATCAAATAAACAGACACAAACATAATTGTTGCTTCCATTAAGCCAAGGGGCACAAATTCCAAGTACATATGAACAGAATTTGTGATGTAGCTGGTATCTCATTATAGATCCCTTTCCTAAGCCAGTATATCTTTATTTAGAATTTTAAATTTATAAGTATACGACGGAGTGGGATTTTGAAAAATCAGTTAGTTATAAGTCAAAATTCCTCACCACAGAAAGCAAAGATGCTCTACACAGAGGGAAACTCCATGGTCTAATAACTAAACACAAACCTGCTGAACTTTTGATCATCTAAAAAGTCTTGCATTGCCTCTGAAGCTCACTATATTAAAACTCCTACAGAGATCAGGTTCTGTGTATGTTGGCTTAACCACTGAGATTTTAACTGTGGTTCTTCTGAAGCACCCAAAATTATTTGTCAAACAAACTTCTTGTTAAAAAGAAAAAAAAGCAGTAACAACGAAAGACCCAACCCCAAATAACCAAACCAACAAGTGAAACTCAAAGCACAAACAATACAGAAAGCCAGCACAGCCTCAGCAGAACAGTTGATTTTCTCTGCCTCCCCCTGTACGCATCATGCATCCTCACAGAATAATGGATGCACTAGAGGCTGCTGGTGTGAGGACACATTGTTAACCATTGCCAATTATCTCAGTTTCCACTAGAGGGAATAGGAATTGAAAGCAGCTGGCACTGCGAAAGACTGAACTTTAAATTAGGCATAAATCACAATGCAGTAGACAGAAACTGCTGCCCTAACAGTCTTCATAAATACTGGCACGGATTGAAGTGCCCGTTACCCACTGCCTTCCCTAACAAGCACAGCCCAGCACTGCCCAGTTACCACGGAAACCGCAGGATCGTTCCCATCCCATCATGCTCCCATTTTAAATTCTGCTGCAGCGCTGAAGCATCATTTCCATTGCACAACGGCACACGCTTATTACCACAGATTTCCACTACTACATCGTCACATTGCAAGGTCACAAGAATAAGGAAATCTACAACATAAAAAAATTCTGTGTCATTTTCATGTGTCTACCTTACAGATTTCTACATTAGAAACAGAGTCCTATGAACAGAAAAGTGCCACCAACATTCCGAGTGAAAAAAAAACCGAAACAACCAAACAAAAAACCCCACACCACTTCTCTACTTTTCTGTCGGGAAACAAAAACTATTCTCAGTTGTTTAATACATAAGATTTTATGAACATCAGTATTTCAGACTGTCTGTACAATGTCATTCTTGCACGCTTGGAAAACAAACAAGCTAATGCACAGAATACATTGTGGTAAGTTACTAAAACCAATATTACATAAAAAGAATGCATGCTCACTATATAAGACCCATGAAGCCAAGATACTGATAGTGTAACCAGCTTCTCACATATTCTATGGTCATGAACTGCTGTGCTAGTGACTGCTCTAATGGAGAAGAGCAGCTGAAAGGTCAAGCAGCAAGCATAATATGCCATCACTTTAGCACAGCAAGAGAAGCATTATAGTCAGCAGACACTTTCTTGCTATCCATTTATCAGTCATCTCAGAATTTATGTGATTTGTTATAGCAACTTCAGGTCACATCTAATTGCAATGATGATTCTTAATGAAACCTACCTGCCCTTCTCTAAAGGTATTTCTAGTGTGTCATCCACTGCTATTTCTATCCTTACATTACTATATACATATTACTATATTATTACTATAAATAAAATAATATAAAATATAATTATATATATAATATAGTAATAATAGTAATGTGATACTGTAGTATTACTATAATTATAATAGTAATAATATATACTATATTATTGCTATATTGTTACTATATTATTACTACATATATTACTATATTATATATTTTATATATATTGCTAGATAATATTATATTACTATAATTCTGCTACTAAGGGTTAAAACCCCCCATGGTCTTTCACAGAAAAATATACGTATGCATGCAGAAGTAACTACAGCCCTAACACAGCTTTCATTGCTTGAATGAGTAGACTGCAGTAAGTACTGTGAATGCAAGCTTAGATAACAAAAGCACTGCAGCTATTCCAAGTCCATTTCAACACTTTAATAGTTTAACATTTCAACACACATCGTAGACACACATAATGCTTATTTACTAACTGTTCCCTATTCTACCCCTCCACTCCTAGTGGGACTGAAACCTCCCCAGATGAGGTAATTGAGCTCAGAACTTCTTACTAATTTTTACAATCCCTGCAGCTTCTGGAATACCTCATACATGTGCTGCTCCTTTTGAGTTCCTGTGATGTACAATGTTAGAAGCCACTATATACATTTTAACACTTCACCTTGATGATGTGCCTCAGAGCTTCAGACAAAAACTGCAGACACTATCTACTTAAACCACCTCACTGAATAATCCAGCAGCCCGACCTTTTATACCAATGATACAGCATGATTCATAAATAAATATCAAGAAATAAAATTGTTAATTTTGATTCTCTTGCATGAACAGAGCTAAATTTCTCAGAACAACAGTCCAACAACAACAACAAAATCAAATAAATGGGATGCTACTTTCAGGTTTCCAATAAGGCATGAAGCAAACAGATGCAAGCAACCTGGTCCAGTGGAACGTGTTCATGCCCATGGCAGGGGGGTTGTAACTAATTCAAGGTCCTGCCCAACCCAAATCATTCTATGATTCTATGAGTCCTAAAACAGTCCCATCTTCAGAACCCTGTTGCCTCCAAACAGAGTCTTAAATTTTTCTGTTGGAATAATTTTGGCTGTTCTATAAAGATGTTTTAAAATTTAGTCAGAAGCTGTTATAACAGAGGCTCATACACTTAATGAGATGTAAAAAGTCTGGATTCAAATCCATCCTTCAAATAAATGATATCAAGGCACATATTCCCTCCTCCCATCTGAAGCAAGAGCTTTAACTTGAACATGACATTTCTCATGGTGAGGACTGCTTTCCACCACTAACGCTGTTGCACTGTGTCTTTTTTTTTTTGGTTTCTTTCCTATCTTACTTCCCCCTCCTCCCTCGAGTACACATCACCAAAACAAGTTTATGTGTGTCTTCCTGATTAATCTAGCACTTGATAGCAATTAAATTCAGCTCAGAGACAGGAAACAATATACGGGAAGTAAAACAAATTGAGTGTGAAATATGAATTGAACCAATACTCTCAACTTCCTGGTCACATACCGTAACCAGTAAGTTATTACATGAATAGATGTAAGGTACTTCCTCCACTCCATCCCCCTTTTGCACCTCAACAAAAGTAGTCTGTATTTCCCATCCATCCCCACATTTCCCCATAAAATACATTCTTCAAAAACGTTGAGCCAATGGCTTTATGTGACAGAGAGGGCATTTTGAGCTGTACTCACCAAACAGAAGCCTTTGCATTCTTAGTGTTTTTACTGTTCATTTGCACAGCATTAGCTGAAAATTATGCCATAATCCAAAGAAACCATCTATACACCACCAATAGTTCGTATGTTATAAAAAAAAGTTTGATCTTACCTATCCCACTCCTAAAAAAATGTAAATGCACAAGTGAAATGAAATAAATTCTCTCACCTCCTGGGGAGATTTGAAGTGCAAACAACCCACTTCAAGGCAAACTACATGTTGCCTTTTTCTACCTTTTTTAAACTGTAAGAAGAAAATACAAACAAGTTGAAACCAGAGTGCATTTCTGAACTGCTGCTTATTTTGGCCTTCACCTTTAATGATCAAATCGTAATGCAAAAGATTAAGACAGGCCACCTATGTAAAAGTAAGAACATCTTATGCACAGTTGAAGAGTTAGAAAACAGTTACCTAATCAGGAAATCAGCAGTTCAGCAGTTTAGTTTAAGGTGGCTTAAAGATCCTCCTTGGCAGCCTCTTCAATTTACATACATTCAAGGACTTCCACATGTAAACCACATCATACTTGCAGAGGCTCTTTAAGTAGCTGCCTGCTAGCATGGTATCAATAAGAACAATTCTGAATGTATTTCAGACCACTTGAGAAACAGCACAGTGATTTCACAAGTTGAAGAATGTCAGAATATGCATCTATTATTTTTACCGGAGACAACAGGTATTGTGAAGAATTTGCAGAGGTTTTTTCCCCTTTCTTCCCAAAATCCTCATCCTCATGGGAGGGTTTCTAGAGCACCATCATCACATAATAGAGAATAAGTATCCTTTCCTCCCTTAAATCTTTCCTCTGTACATTCTTCTGCAAGATAGTGTGAAGGAAGCAGGCAAACCGTAGCTGTTCAGTTTACCCTCAGCTTCTCTCTCAGGGGAAGAGCATGTTACTGTTAAGGATGCTGGCTACAAAGCACAAGTGTTGCACAACAATCCTGCTACAAACATGGGTCACTGTGGAAGATGTCAAGCAGAACGGAGTAGGAGTGCTTTTACTTAAAACTGACTGCTGTCCCTCAGAGCTGCAACACAACTTGACAGGTACGTTCACAGAGAGTCAATCAGAAGTAAGCTAAGACCCTACCTGTATCTCAACTTAAACTCCCCTGGCCATACAGTAAAACCCTGCATGAGCTACGAAAAAAACAGGGCATAAAGTTGGCCCATGACTTGTCAGCCTCACAGATCCCTTCTGCCTCTGGAACCTGTCCACTCTCAACCTCCATACATAACTGGTTAGCTGTTAAACTCCCTGTTTCTGCCTTCCTCGCCTACTCTCTTCTAGTGTCCAGGAAAACAAAGGAAAAAAGTCTCCCACCACTTCCTAGAAGGCCTTTGACTCCCAGAAGAAACAGATGGAAATAGAAATCTAGATGTGTGAGCTATAAGCTGTGATCACAGTGACAGCAAATAGTTAAGTCTTATTATACAGAATCCTGCACAGAACTGACCAGCCTCTAGGCATCAACTGCTACTGCTTCATAGAGGCAGCACACAGATTTTCCCAAAGTTTTTCTCTCACAAAGAAGAGACTGTTTAGTATCTTGCTTCCCCAAACAAAAGGTTTCTTCCCTCAGCTAGGTAGATCTCAAAGCTGACAAAACATGCCATATAGTACCATAAGGTTTCAACAGCATAAAGCTACTTCACTCCTGAAGAGCCAACTATTTTTCCAACAGAACAAGATTAAGTAATCAATTTTCAAACGAGACTTAAAGATGATATACATGTAACATACATTAACAAGCACTAGTATGCCTAAAATAGATGCTTAAATAGATTATAGTGAATATTAGTACATGGTATATTATGTCCTATGGAAGGAGTTAGTACTAATTCATTGTCCTGGGCAACTTCTCAAAACACCTCCTATCATAAATCCAAAATCTTTTTTTCAAATTGTAGCTAGCGCAAATCTCTATGTCACTCCAGTGTAAGTTAGCAAAAAACTCCATCCCTTTATTCTTCTTCCTTCTAAACAGTAATTAACTATAATACAGTTTATAAATTTAAAAGTTTGCTAACTACACACTTAATTGTTCTGCATTCTTTTCTAAAAATTATAGTGAAATAAAACACTTGACAATCTCCCTTCTATAAATAGAACTGTACTTTAACAGATATGCATGCACAGTTATACTTAATTATTAAATAACAGCTGACAAGTTTTTCAATTACATACATACAATGACTGAATAATCTCACAAAATAACCAGGTAGGTTAGTTTGGATGACACCACGACAAAAGCTGAACTATTCCTAGGAAAAATAATCCCTAAAGTTCAGAAATATTTAAGGCATTCCAAATGACTTTCAAGTAAATGTGAAACAATGTAATATTTGTTAATACTCAAGTTAATTTCATACAGTTTGGATATAAATCATAGGAAACACTTTATTTACACATACTAGTACAACTTAAGATCTATGACTTGAAATTGTAACTTTTATGGAACTAAGATTGCCAAGTCATAGGGAGCAATAAACTACAAAAAAACTACTAACTAAAAATAGAAAACTAGTCTCGTCATCAGTCTGCTAAGTTTTCAACAACAAACTGCATCTGTCTTTGAAAATCACTTCCATGCTGCATCATATGCTGCATAGCAACGGGCCGAGTTGCAGGTGAGAATGCAGACATGAAGGAAGAGCTTAAATTTCTCTTCCTGACCAAAGAAATTGTTATTACTAGCACTTAGGAAACAAAAGAGAGACAGAATTCAACCTTTCTCAGCATTAAAAGGTGTCTTGCACTTATAAAACATTCATTCATATACAGCTATTCTTCAGAATATTTTAAGCTACAAAGGGAAAAACTTGATTTTTTAGATTTTTCTTATATATTACCTCAGTCATATCCCTTTGCATCTCCACTCAGTAAAAATAGAGAAGGTTTGACTTGCAATTCCACATAGGATTCATTTTGTCCAAAATTAGCTTGAGGGTTAATTATGACTAAAAAACATTCTGAAAAATAGCAACAATAATTGGGAGAGTGGTTCTAAACTTACGGAACACTGCAAGTCTGCATTTACGGCATTCTCACTGATATAGATTCTCAGCTGGTTTTTCAGATTCTCCTCATACACTATAAAACTGACAGCACGCTCCTTTCAGTAGACGTTGGATGAAATAGGAGATTGAGTTCATTGGTGGGCTCTGTCAACAAAACACTGGCATTTCCGGAGTTTCCATTTGGGGTTTGTCCCGCCCCGCTTCGCGGCTGTGTGGGGAGTTGATCTTTTACCACACTACTCCGTACACAGGAGAAACCACAGGCCCTCCAGAGGTTAAAAAACGAAACAACAACCAACTTTAGTGTAAACTTCCCTAAACTGTGTCACGAGGGACAAAAGTCTTGGCAAGTTCTTATTCTTGTAAAAGATCCGAAGTAGAGGGAGAAAGGAAAGAAATCAACAGGATCATCACCTTGTGGATCCAGCGACGTCTTCTCAGTCAGCGAGCTGTAGCCCCTTCAGCTGTAGCCCTTTCAACAAGTGAAACCACCGCAGTCCGACAGAGACAGCCGTGCCACACACGGCCCGAGCCGGATCCCTGTTTATCGGGTCAGAGTCTCTTGGACCCCTCCCTCAGGCGCAGACCCATTTCCCGTGCACACGCGCCGTGAGCTTTTCTGGAAGGTTCCAGCCGGTGCCAGGGGTCTCTGGTGAGCGCTAGCCCCAGTTCCCGCTGTGCCCTGAGGGGCGCAGGCGCGGTGCCGGGAAGCCGCAGGGGCTGTGTCGCTGTCTCCGGGCAGGTTCTTGCCGGGGCAGTTGGTGTTGGCGGCCTCAGGGCAGACAACCCGGGAAACCATCCCCCGCCTTCGTGGAGCCCGGTCCCTGCTCTGCCCCGACCAACAACGCGCTGCTCACCGTGACCAGGCGCTCAGCCTCCCTCAGCTCCTTCTGTCTGTTGAGTTGTTTTGAGACACGCACAGAAAGGGTCTATTGACCATCACAGGGCTTTCCTTTTCACAAGGGCCAGGATAGTTCACAGCCCGGCACCGCAACACTTCGGTCACCACAGGACTGTCAAGACTCCCAAGTGTGTTCCTCCCGCTGCGTACAAGGGTGGACCTCTAGGGGAGTCCCACTCAGGACTTCCAGGGGGCCACCACACACTACTTCATTTCTGCCTTAGGAAGTAGAATTTACAAGGAACTCAGATGAAGGCAAAATCAGTCTGTTTCCTCCTTTTAAATGTTACTTACAGCAGTTAGATGAATCATGACCCCCCATTAGTGAACATCTACAAATTCTTTCACTTCAACATCTGTCCTGTTAAGGGAGACAAAATGAAAGTAGGATCTCTTCAAGAAAGCATGCACCACAGGTTTTTCTCGAATATGAAACAACAGCTGTTCAAGAGGAATGAATTACAGGTTTTAAAGACTTTGTTGTTTTGGGGGTTTTTTAAGTTACGTTTATGGTGTAAAATTTCCTGACACTGTATTGTTGTTAAATAAATCTTAAATTTACTGAAATGGCTGACATTATATAGTAAAAAAAAAAAAAAAAAAAAAAGAAAAAGAAAAAGAAAAAGAAAAAATACCACTTGACACACTTCATATGTAAGAAACCAGCATCAGGATCCAGTTGTTCTGCAAAAGTATTCCAGGATTCTGATGTACTTAATTTTTTATAAGGTGGCAAGAGACACGCTTCTGTTCCTCTTAATGATTTACTCTCCCCTTCTCCTGCTGCCGTCTCCTCTCATATATCTCACTCCCATCTTCTGTACAACTGTGCCTCCTTTTTTTATCTCTTATTTCCAGCTGCTGAAGTGTCCTACTCATCTTGTATCACTACTGACAGTTCTTGTAGTCTTCATTACATTGTAAAAAAAAATCTCTGAAATAGTTTAACAAGAAATTAGATTTTCTTGCTTTAATTATTTAGCTGTGATAAATGCAAAAAGAGTACAAGACACGACGTTTCAAGAATACAAAAAGCTTCCCTTCTAGTGACCACATTCCTACATTCCTTATTTGTAGTTTGTCTTTAAGTACAACTGTACTTAAGCAGCCCTTTTTACTTTTACCTATAGTGACTCAGAAGTCACATCTCTAGTGACTTTTAAAATCAGCGATGAATGACCTATTGACAAACACATCCAGCACAGATGGAAACACAAAATTGGGAAGCCATTCTCATCTAGCCCAGAGCAAACTACTGTTACAACGTATGTTTCAGGCACCAGGAAAAGCCATCAGCATGCTGGAAGGTGAACATGGCTGCTAAAAGGGTTTCAGTACTACAATATCAGATTTCAGTCTTGCTGAAAGCTGACTTGTCATTTTAGGCTCATGTAGATGTGCTATAGAAAAAGGAAAAGAAAGGAGAAAAAAGAAGGGGGGGCGGGGGAGCTCATCAAACAAGCAAGGGGGAAAATATCTTAAATTAATCCAGAAAAGCAAGCTTAGGAAAAAGCCTTGACCTGATCAAGTGCCTCACTACCTATTAAAGCTCCGAGCTGACCTCAGTGAAATATTTAGCCCAAGTTTGCTATTCACTCCCTAACCTTGATCCAGTGCTGTTAAACTAAACACCCTTCTATTTAGAACGGACTCTTAAACATGACGTTTTCAAGACATTTCAAGCATAATCCAGTGAGTCAGAAAGTGAGTTGTTACAAAGCCTTAAATCTGAAATTAATCTTCTAAAGCTAATTAAGTAAAAGTTATATGAACTTGTATTTCTGGATAAAACGATGAACCAGCATTACTATTTTCTGCATGCTGTACTAGGCATAGAAAAAAAGAAAACTTTAAAATTCTGTGCTTGGTACAACTGAATGCCCTTTGAACTGCAAAAAACAATCTATAGTTTCCATTTTAATTTCCCATTTTCCCTTCTTAACCCACATCCTTGCCCCTTGACTCCTGTCTCATTATTCTGTGTTCTACTTTTGTTCCTCTTCCACTGTTTCTCAAGTAGAATGATGAAACTGGAAGTAGAATGACCTAACCCACTAAAGGCACAGAACGACATGAGAATGATGGATCCTCCTCCAACGCCATTCCCCACACGTCATCTAGGACTGCTGATATAGTTTGAGGTACTTCTGCAGGATTAAGCAGTCATCTCCTGCTGACCATACTGAGAATATTGCTGCTTTTGCATACTCTGCTGACAGGGCTGCTTTTCCCTGAGAGGCACATACAAAATTTAACACATACAAAACCTGAGAATAAGAAATGTAAATCCATTGAATCTAATAAATTATGACCATGTACTTCTGTAGCTAACCTTTTTGTACATTTGCAGCCCTGAACAATAAAAAGCTTTCTGATGGCTCTTATTGCTAGCCCTACGAAGCCTCGACTACCTTTTTTTTTTCTATTTATTTATTTAGAAAAAAAACCCCATACTTTATCATGCTTTATCAGCCTCTTGTAACAGACAACAATATAATGATAAACTGCGTCATCATTTCTCATAACATGGGGCAAAGTATCTCATCCTCTTGGGAACCATTCACAATCCTACAGTACAAAGAAAGGACAGGCTTATTGCAGTAAAACTGCGGAGTCTATCATAATGTAGTTCATCCTTTATCTTAATAAAGATCCCTCTAAATTTTTTTGGCCTACAAAAATATTCACATGTTCAAAACCAAGCATCTCTGGACATGCATCAAACACATTAGTATGTGACAGCCATAGAGCATTCTTCGTCTGAGGCTCTGACCCAGGACAAGCTCTCATCACTACTACCCATGTGGAATAGATAATTCTATTATTCCCATCCCATTACTTGATATATAGAAAATCCATGATCACATAGCAGCTGATTGATGGGAGAGAACCCAGTTCTGACCACTGGTTCTGGGAGCTAATCAAAAGACAGTCTTCTCTCAAAGCACTTATAATTCAGGTTGCTTCTCACATTCTTAATTTATCAATTAAGGAAGGTTTTTCATGTAAAAAATAAGTAATTATAGAAAAATAAAGAAAACATAACTGGAAAAGAACTTTCCCACGTATGTTTTTTAACCCATAAATTCAAATTTCATGTGCCTTTCCAACTTCTTTTTTCTAAACAAAAGCAAAACTAGGTTTTATTTAATTACACTTAAGCTATTGAAAAGAAAAAAGAAAAAAAAAACCCTCACGACATACATTTTGTAAATTATTAAAAAAATCCAAACAAACACCAAAACACAAAAACTTGTTAAAGTGACTCAAAGCTTTAATTGGGACTGGCTTAATGTCACAGTGCAGTGACAGAAGACCAAGAGTTTAACATATCTTCAGAGTCACTTGAAACAGCTAAGCTGATTTCTTATCATTCTCTTGAAATATTTCATCTTCTTTGTGAAATCCTGTTCAGTGATAATATAGGGGAAAGGAAAGAGAAAAGGCTGCTTCCACCCTTAGACTGCCAAGCATAACACATAGAATTAATTAGAAAACAGGTTTCTACCTTAAGGGTTCTGAAGCTCAAAAATGTTCTTTTAGGGAAAAAAAAAAAAGGCAAATACCTATTTATAGAAAGGATGGAGACATTTTTCTACACAGTAACTGCAATAATGTAATAGAATAAATGAAGAACAAAATAACAACATATTTAAAGTCTAGTTTAGTAGATGTTACTTCTGTCTAAAATACTACCAGCTTTATACAGTCTGTACTGAGGAAAAGGTTCTTCCCGTGGACTTTGGGCTATGTTATTTGCCATTAAAACTTCACTTTTAAAAACAATCATAGTGGTTACTGACATAGCTATGAACATAAATGTTCAATTATGCCTCTACAATGCATACAAGTAAAAACAAATCCGTTACAGACCTTTTGCCCTTCAGCTAAATCTTCCAGCTTTAGAATAGATTTATATAATCCATTTGTTTCTAGTTAGGCAGACTTTTCACTTGAAAATATTCAGAAAGACAATGATGACCTGATATATCTAAACCTTGCTCTCTATCCAAGGAACTGATACTTGACAACATTAATGAAACCTTTCAACAAAATCAAGCATACCCTCAATCCCTGTGCTGAATCGATGGCTGTTAATCATTTCCTAACCCATTAGAGAACATTACGATATTTTAATGTGGGGGCTAAAATAAGTCTTCTTTGAATTTTTTAACTATATAATGCTGCACTTGACCTTTTATATCCAATCATATAAAATTTTTATTTCTGTTCTACCAGATTTTACAGAGAATGCCTTCTCTCCTTTGCATTATTGGAACTGTGTACTATTAAAATCCTTTTATAGTGAACTCAGGCTTTTATCCTTTATGCTTATTAAAAATATAGACATTCTTAATGCACACATCTACATATGCGAGGAATCCTACTTCTCGCTTTTATTACTGGGCCTTAGGATGCACCCGCAGGAAGTGGAGAAATTCTTTTTACTATGCAGAAATTTGCAGTGCACATCAAACTGCTTAATAAGGCCATTTATTTTTCATTTGGTATTTCACTATTGAATCTTCATTTTTAAAAAGCTCCAAAAATGTGCAACGTTATCAGTGTTGGAGTACTCCATCTATTCATAAAACAGGAAAGGCCGGAAAAAGGGGCTGAAATTCCATGAAAACTGGAAGAAACAGGTTTTTTGCAATGCTTTACAGTTCTGATAGATCATGACGTACGGGTTACTGTCATATGCAATGTCATTAACTGGCAACAGATTATGTAGTAGTTGGATCTATGTAGGAGATACCTATTGTGATTTATCTGCATCATTAAGCCACCACAACTGTGAACTTCAGTTAATGCTAACAAATATATATCCATTATCAAACAACTAACAAAATTCACCTTCTACCATTTGCATAAGTTGTATTTTCATGGTTTGAAATAATCAAATCTAAAGATGTTTTGTAACATACGCTATGAAAATGTGAGAATCTTCTGAAAGAAGGGTTCAAGAAAGAAAAGAGCAACTACTGAATTATACAGCTTACATGACTAAAAAGCTTGTGCGAGTCAAATGCTTTTGAACTTTATTTCAAGTTCTGATACAGAGAGCATTCAAGTGTGACAAAAGCAAAAGGTTCTGAATCATATTAAAAAGAAACAGATTTCTACCACACATACTGCTTTATGTATCTGTATAATGTTCTTCACACCTTTATCTTCCTATATATTTTTATATCTATATAATTGTGCCTGGACTGTTATGGCAAGACATTGAAACAGTACTTCCCTTTATTGTAAGTTTGAATTAAAGAACGACTTCCAAGACTCCTACAGACTACATAATTTTAGGCATTACACTACTGGCTGACTAATGTCTCCAACAGATTTTCCACCTTACCAAGAGATTGTACCCCTTTTCCTGAAACCACACAGGAATTATTTTCTTTCCCAATATCAAGTTTATTAAATTCAAATTACGACACCATTTTCCACCCTCACGTTTCACTCTTAGGCTACACAGTCAGTTAGACTGCTTGTCTCTCCAAATTAACACCTGCATTTGCTGCCAAGGAAGAAAGGGTACATGCAGTGACCTAAGAACTCTGCTACAGTCAGATCAGATTAATTTGTGTCAAGCTGCCATTTTGGGTTTGATGTTAGATGGCTGCTCCCTATGCTGCCCTCTACGAACACCACATTCAGCACCAAAATGGAATGGGGTCTAGCATTTTAGGAATATATAAAACAGACAAACCTTAAAGTACAACATCATTCCTTGACATAATCTTTAGCCTACTTCACTATTCCATTAAGTCACAGATGACAAGTGATGAGACATTGCTAACAATTTTTGTAACGCACAGGACCAACTTTATAAAAATATCTCTTTTAGTCTGCCATCTGTCGTTTCTTGTTTCATAACTAAATGTTCTGCGATTTAGAAACAAAAGATTTATGCATTTATTTAATTAGGTAAAGACAAGAAGAGGTGCCTTGAAACCCAAAGTACACCATAATATTTGAAAGACGCCAAGTATCAAATATTAAGCAGTGTTGGATCACAGTTTAACACATGCACATCAAGAACAGTCCTTTGGCAATCCAAACTTCCCTCTCTGCCTACCTTGGTTGACGATTCAATTGATAAAACTACCCTCAGCAACACGGCCTCAGCTTAATGGGAGGGCTACAGGGTTAATTATTGGCTTTCTCCTTGGGACATCATATTTTAAAGAAAACACATCTAAATTCATTTTCCAAATTTGATAGACCAATGGGGTCAAGTCAGATGGATAACTGATTGTATGGGGCTTGAGGTACTGCTAAAAAGTAGCAGTTCTTACTTGACTGTGGAGAAGGATGGGGCATAGTTCCAATTGAGGCACTTTGTAAAAACTTTTGCATCGGTCAAAAGAAAAACCCATGAAGAACTCCAAACAAAAAACCCTTCTTCTGATCTTTCCTGGGTATCCTATGAGCTTCAAAACCTGCATGCTGCATTATACTGCCAGTATTCTCAGTGTTGAACACCATTATCTTGAAGTGAGTGTGAGTTTGTTTTCATTAAGTTCCTACAATTTTGTATGGTATAGTCAAAATATATATGAAAGCACCTTTCCAGAATACTACTGAGAATCTCAAGAATAAAGAAAGGAAACATTACACTATCTAGGGACCACAATGCATACCAAATACATTAGCCTCAACATTTCTTTAATATGGTAAGAAACGTTAGAGAGATGTACACAGACTATTCACTGGAGTACTTAAAAACAATGCATAAAACCCCATTTCTTTTAACTAAGAGGAGATGGCTAGGGCTTCCACAGCAATTCCATACATGATTAGTATTTGAACAAAATACTATTGAAAATAAATTAAAAAAATATAGAACAAATTTACATTATGTCTCTATTTTCCTGTCCATAGGAAAACAGGAAGGTGACCAACAGGGAAGAAGGGTTGGGAGGAGGCAAATAAGTTGGAGAAGAACAGCTACAAACCAAGGATGCGATTCAAGTTTGCTGCCTACTTTTAGGCACTTCTTTAAAGACTTTTATTTCATTCAGAAAGTAAACCTTTGGAAAGGGACATCGGTTTTGTTCTGGACTATTCCTACCAGCTTGCGGTCTCATTGTCTGCCAAAATAAAACCAAGATCTGAATCTCAATAATGGCATCTTAATCTTGGGGCTGTGCCCTAGCTCATATAATAACTAATTGCTCAGTTTGTAACTATTCAAGCTAGGGTCATGAATTTCAAAGGATTCACACTCCTGGAAAACAATAGGGGGAAATAATTCAGACTTACTCTGAATTATCAAAAATTGACAGAGAAATATGGTTTTATTTTTCTTTCTATGTACAAGAAAAATAGTGGACCCTTCCAGCATGATATGGACTATATTTCTCTCTTATCTATTAAGACTTGCTGCTGTCTGCAGTGAAAGGAACTGTAATGAGATACTGAATGATGTGCAGACAATTGCAATCACGATTTTTTACAAGTCAAGTTTTTTTACAACTTTTGAGTTAATATTGTCATTGAACTTACTGTGGATAAGACAATACAGAGGAATGAAAGAAAACCACACAGACGAGTAAAATGAACTTCACAAATTAATGAATTGAAGAAATTAGTTAGTTATAACTCAAAGACCACATACATACTTTGCCTCAGGAGAATGTGAAGTTACCATCAATATTACTTTCATATCATTCAGAAATACTTCACAATCACTTTGCAAATAGACAACTAACTATATGTAAAATGTTATATCTTCTGCTGCTCACAAGGAGAAAAAAGTGGTCTGTCAGACTGCAGTAAACTAACAGACTAAAGTTAGCAGACTACTATCAGTAAAGACAAAGACAAGATCCGTGAGCAGTATAATTGTGCATGAAATTATTTTTCACTTTTGGCATATGTATTAATATTGCTTTTATATATAAAAATGAAAGAAATAAATGGATTAAATTAATAAAAGTGACATTCTGCAAGATGGCATTGGCCAGCTAAGTCCCAAAAATCCCACAGATCCATTAGAAACCAAAGACAGTCTTACAGTTAAGCCTTAAATTAGTTATTATATGAGAACGGAGATAATACTGGGAAAGACTCTAACACTGACAAATTTTTCTTCAGATATTAGCTGACAAGTTTCAGCAGAAAAGGAAAATACAGTCTCCTTAGTTCTAAAAATGCCAACTATATTTGTATACTGGCCACCTTCAACCCAGTTAACAATATCACCTGTGATTTATCTGTATGGGAGTAAACTCAGCCCAAGGGTTGGATTTTCTTCTTGTGGAGTTCAGTTTGGTTTTTAAAGGGTTTGAGGGGAGCGAGGATGTTGGGGGGGGTGGCGTTCAAACACCATTACCAGCACAACAGAATTTTAGTCTCCACAAATGTATTTAAAAACATGTACATATTTAATGAACTATAATTTTCCCCCTCCACTATACAGAAAATTGTATCTTCTAGAAGTTTTACTATTCACTGATGTAAGTCACACATGGCAAAATAACAGGTCAAAGCTAGATTCAGTTACATAAAACAAAATAAAAAATTACGAACTGTAGTCTTTCCAAATGAATGCATAAAAAGAGTGGGATGGCTTCTGTCATCTAGTGAAAAGTATAAAATTCTATTATACCTTCAAACTTACACATTACATATAAAGAATAATTTATGTAATTTAATAATTTATAGCATAATAATGATTTGTAAAACTGAATCATTGATAAAAGAATATTATTCTTTAAAGGACTAACAAATAAGAACATTCACTCCCCACTGTTCACATGCTTCCATTGTTATCACTGATGTTTCTTCTTCAGATTTGCTCTTTACACTTCTTCGCATGCGTTAAAACAGTCCCTATTGAAAGTATAATTTATCTCATTTTAGGGGAAAAAAAAAAACCAAAAAAAGGAAAAAAGAAAAGAAAAAAAAGAAAAAAGTTTCTTGAGGAGTAGTTCTGTAACTCAGTTCACCACAAGATCACATGCAGCAGAAGCAGAATGCAGAAATGTGCTAGGGATGGGGAGTGGGTCAGAGGGCTGGCAGAATGTATAAGTTGGCATAAGTTGGTAATGGCACCACAGAGTAGGATGGCTTCCAGAGCCTGCTGCCCAGTTCCCAACAGTTACTGTCAGGGTCATTATGGGAAATAGAAATTCATGATAGAGTCATGAAAAACCTTCCACATGAGATCCATCACTGGACAGGCAACCCTTTAGAACAAAAGCAAGATGGAGCTTTGGGTGGGATATATGGCTCTCATGGATCCGAATCTGACTTAGAAGATAGCTACAAGGAGCCAAAAAAACACTTTCTAGTTTCTACTCCTTATAGAGGCACTTTGCCCATACTCCAAGGCATCACTGACAATCCTGCAAGTCTACAGTGATTATCATTCAGAGAGTAAGCTACCTGTCCTATCTCCAACCTCAAAGCAGTATCAAAGTCCTGATCTGAATAATAACCTGCCTGTTGCAAGGGGGTATTTGCTGCCTTCCCCATGCTGGGCTTTATATTTCTTGCTAATTTGGTAGCTGTATTACCATCTTCCCCAGTGTCTCTCTGCTTCTGGGCATGCCAGAAACATAAAGAGTCAAGAAATATGATGAAGTATAAACTCACAGGCTCTAGACTTTGCAGGGAGTAAATACTACAGGTACTAGTAAAAATAGCAAGCAATTGTTTAAGCACACCTATGATCAGACAATATACTAGAAACCTGTCTGTCTTCATAGAGTAAGGTGTCTCAAATCACCTTAATGCCTTCTCCCACCAGCGTTAAGAACAATAGGACAGTGGCCCTGTCTTTGGTATGGCAGCTTTAGCACAGTGTTGTTTTATCTGGACATCAGACATCAGCAACCCATAAGAGGCAGCATTAGCAAGCAAATTAGCTATGCTTCATTCATTTAGAAATCTTTTACTCTGTTTTGAACCAACAGATCAATATAAATGGTTGAACATGGGCCTAGCACCTTGTACCCTTGTTAAATATGACATCAAATTCCAAGGACTAAAAAGCTAATTTGAGATTTTGTAATTTAAAGGGGTTTTTCTTACAGAAAAAAGAAGTATCAAATTACAGCACATATTTTGTAGTCACATAAAGTAACTTGAAATGTCCATTACATTACAAAGTATTTCTTAAAATCTAAATATCTTAATTTTCTTCCCAATTGCAGAGTAGCCCAGAAAAAAAATGAAAATTCTGGCTTTAATTAGTTCTATTATTCAATTTATCTTAAGCAACTTGGTCCAGAGAGAGACCGATACTAATTTCTTTCAGAGGTATACTGCATACCAGCATTTCAGTACTTTACTCATCTTTTAAATTCTTTGGCCTTCAAACGCTCTAGTCTAAACATCATACAGTGTAAGTGGGAATAGGTTGCTAAGGTCCCTATGTATATTGTTAAAATGACATCTACCACCAAAATAACTACTCCTTAACTAAGGGGATATGGAAATCTAGCCTCTGAAATTGTGATGAATTAACAATAGTGCCTGGTTTTCTCAGTTGTCAGTGGGCTCATCACTGAAAATCTCAGTTATTCTAACATTTTTCACAACATTCCTCCAGGACATGTTGAATGAGTCCAGTGGACCTAGTCCTAAACCACAGAAGATTACCTGATACCACAAAATGGACATACTTTTTGGCTTTAGTATTTGTCTTCCATCTAACCATCTTCTCACCTTCATCATGGTTTGGAACACCAGGTTAACTTCCTTGCTTCTAAGAAGCCCTGGAGAGAGTTCAAACATAAAGCAGATTTTTTTTCCCCAAGGCTCCATGATATACCTGAAACCACGGTGAAGTCATATTCACTAACCTAGCACAGGCAAATCCCTGATACAGAAAGGGTGTAGGGGCAGAACAGCTCACACATCTGCCTCCTCCAGGAGGTAGAAGTAAATATATGGTCTAGGGAGAAGATAAATGATGAAGCCCAAGAAGCAGCTCTATACTCTATTAAATAAATTTGTGAGTTTTGCATCCCCCATTCAAACTGCACTTCACTTGGCCCCAAGACGCTGAATATGCTTTATGATTTTGTTAGTTCTTCCCTCTAGTATCTTCTTTTGAAGTGCTAGACTTCCTTATAAGTTATTATTTAAAACTTCAAATTTGTTAGAAACCTAAATATGTTCTAGTGCAGACTCTCGCATTCTGAATATTTATAATCTTTCACCGTGTGGCTGCTGTTACTACTGACCTTTAATCTGTTCTCTACCATGACTTAAGCAGATTAATTAGACGAGACTAAGTGTATGAATTAAACAGGGTTTGGTTTTGTCTTCTAGTCCATCTTGCAAACTGATGGAATGAAACGCACTATGGAGAGCTTGCTTCGAGCAAATGAAACAAACCTTAAAAATAGCTAGGATACAACAATATCAATAAGTAGCATCCCTGCACTTCTTAACAGCTATAATTACTCATGGACTCCACGCCCAAAATGAAACCATTAAGATCATAAAAATGCAAATCCAGTGGTTTCAAAATACCTCTACAGTACAGAACATTTGTTCTCCTTATCACTTATCCCCAAAGTTTTATCACTCGTTATTTATGGGTTTGTTCCCCAACAAGATTTTATTTTGAAGAAAGTCAAGCGCAAAATCCAATAAAATGTAATGTAACACTGAAGAAAACCATACAAATCCAGGTTTACTTTTATTACAGAAAAAAGCCAGAGATCAACATTTATTAGTCTTGAAGAGTTTAGTCTGTTGCTCTATAGTTGCAGAAAGAAAAATCAGACAGGGAGAAATTTTAATTGTCACAAGATTTTGTCAGCCAAAACTGTGAATCAGCTCATAAAAAAAACCCAAAAAACAAAAACAAAACAATACAATCCCCCCCAAAAAAAAAAACAAACAAAAAAAAAAACAAACAAAAAAACCCAAAACCAAAAAAAAAAACCACCCCACTAAACACCCAAAAAATACTAAGCCAAAAAAATGAAACCACAGCCCCACAAAATAGTTCTCAAGCTAAACAACTTTTTAACTGGAAATTAATGCTAGACTCAATGTTACTATTTCTTGTAAAAGAACTTGTCAAAACAAGAATTTTTTTATATTTTTTTTTCTTCCCCAAAACAGTAATAAATAAACATAAAACAAGCACTGCAAAACTAAAAAAAAACAGGTACCAAGCTTTTAAGGAGCGCTCTTGAATGCATTGTCTTAAGAAATTACAAAATCTGCAAATAGACAGCCAGGAATTTTATAAACCTCTGCTTCAGGGAATGCTTTACTTTCTAGACACTAAGAAAAGAATACAAAAGGTCCCTAAGTTCACCCAGATCAACTCAAGGCTGAACCAGACCAGTTACTTAGAACCCGGTCAACTGTTAATCTTTGATAGCAGACAAAAAGTAGAAAAAATGCTCTTAGTTGCCCATTTGGCATGAAAATGCCACCTTACAGTTTAAATTCCTTATTTATCTCTCATCTTAGGCATCTGCAACCCTTTAATTCTTCACTCATTTCCCATTTATGGGATCAGGGGCTGACATAATGGGAGGTTGTAACATACAAATTCAAGCATAAGAAGATTTCTGGAATTTCAAGGTGAAAAATAAAAACAACAAAAATATTTAGATGTGCTTTGTCAGAATGCGTGGGCCGTTCCCAGCCCTTCCATTCTTATTATACTATCTACCAAGTATGTAAGAAGACTGAAAAAGCAGCACGGATGTGCTACATAATCACCCCTTAGACCCACAGAAATCCAGTAAGTTTAATGCACAGGCTGTGTATACAGCTATAGCTGAAAGTTACATTCTTTTCTTCTGGTAATTACAGACAGCTTTAAATATAGTACATATTTCATACTTCATTGAATTAGTTTACCCTGCTACTTATTTTTGAGAAATAATCTAAATATAGCATACCCCTGCCCCCACAGTACTTTCCGTAGCCATTACCATTTGACAATAAAATTTTATTGTCTATTTTGGATAAAAGTTAAATACTTGTATTTTAATTCAACATGGCTGAAACAGGAATAAACAGCCATCCCTCAGTCCATAGAGTGACAAGATTTGTAAGGTGTAGTGAGGTACTTTAAAAGGTGACCTAATTCTTTCCATTCACTCCAAAGAGTAGTATTTCTTCTGGCCTGACTACATTAGTCACAAGATAGAAAACAAACATTGCAGGAACCTGGAATAGCTGAGGACACAAGCTTTCTAGTATGTAGGAAGACAGTTGTGCACACACTTGAATCCCTACGAGCCACAGAAAGCACATCTCACTAAGATTTATCTGCATCTGTGGGCCAGATTCTCATGCATTCATGTAAACTTACAATCTAAGTGTATGTCATTTGAATACCTATTTATATATAAATAGGCAAATAGATAATTTGTTACTTTTCTCTCTTTTCCCCCAGTCAAATTGCTTTTATTTAATGTTTGGTTGGGGAATTAATTGGAAGGTAGCAAGACAAAGAACTGTTTGAGGGTTCTTTCCCTGCCGCTGCTCCAGAAACTTATTCATTTAGTTCCTTCTGAGGGCTTTTTCTATGGCTGCATATTACTTTGGGTCTCTTAGCATATGCCAAGCTTTAAAACCAGCCACTAAACTCATGGATTATCTTCTGTGCTATTTCATTGGGGTTTATTCTAATATAATCACAATTTTGTAACAGCTAATACAGTGTAACACAGAACTGACTCTACATTCAAGAGTGAGGCTCACTTCTAAGAGTTCTCTTATCCCAGACAACCAGATAGTAAAACAAGAACATGAGGAACAAGCACCTAAACTAGCCCACTGGTGCAGCAATCTCTCTGAATTCTCGTAATGTATGCATTTATATGGGTTTGGAAATGGTAATGCAAACGTCAGCAGATACAACTCCCCATATCTGAGGAATGGAAGGACTCAAACAAACCCTTTCAGAATAGGATCTCTGTGTGTTTCACCCAACCTGTCTTTTCTGTTTGATTTCTCTTGTTTGTTTGTTTGTTTGTTTAAGGGAAGCTTAGCAAGGGAAACTCAAAGACAGTATTCACGTATTTCCCAACACAGTCAAGCCACAAAAGAATAAATGCATGATGTATCCATGATGATGCATCTACTGCACATGAAAGCTTACTTGATCCAAACAGGCTGAGATCACAACATGCTTGCAGAATGACATAAAGGTCAATCTGCACTGGTCATTTTTTTCTGAGATTTTGCCTGAAAGCATTCTTGTCCTAATGAAAAGGGGAATGAGTAAGTGTGGAAGAATCTGGTTGAAATGACATATAACAAAGGTAAAAAAACCACATTGAATTACGAACAATGCAGCTTCAAAAGGTTGTAATAGAAAAGCAGCCTGAAGCCAGGGATATGCTAATTAGGGCATTTAGTTAAATAAGATTAAATAGGCAGGTAAAAACAAGCAAAGGAAATTTATTCCCCTCCCCGCATACTATTATGTGGTGCCCAATCACAGAAGTAAAGAGTAAGACACACTGCTGAATTCTATTTTATGACAGCACAGAATAGTTTAATTTTATCCTGTCTCACCCTTCTTATTAAGAAAAAGGTGGCCTGTCTAAAGAAAAGAAATGAAAAATTATGCTCAATACAGCCAAGAGTTATATTTATAGCTAAGCACAACTGTAATACTGGAATGTTTTATTTAACTCCTCCATTGCTGTTTTAAATAAATGCATTAGTTTTACCTTCAATATGACTGGATGAGGATTCTAACTCTAAATGATTCCTGAATTATTTTTTTTTTTTCCCCAAAGTGTGAAAATCCTTAGCAATTGGACAGTGAGACAAACTATTGCTCAGCTGCCCAGTAGATTATTTCAGAGTATCCAGAGAAAACACAGCATAGCTCAGTAAAAGTCAGACTACTTTGAAAACCGGCATCAAGCAGGCCCTAAGAGGAAGGGGAATCTTTCAGGAAGCTATCATGTGGAGCAACTTGTCTTTCCTCTTTTCTGTTACCCAGCTCCTACCTGGGACTGAAGAACTGAGTCAGAGTGCAATAGAAATTACACTTGAAAGAACAGCTGAGATAGTCTTTATGTTCATCATGAAGATCATCCCAAAGAATAGGTGTTAAAACAGATCTCCCCAATGTTGTGCTTTCAAATGTTTGTTTTTTTTTTCTCCCCCAAATATTTTGCACAAAGAATTCTTCACTGAATCAACCAGACAGATACAGCCACCCCTTTAAAGGGTGAAGTCATGGCTTTATGCTTTCACAAATGATTTTCCGCTGAAGTGTGCATCCCTGAGTGCACCAAGCCCAGGGAAACACCAGCACACAACAGTCTACCAGATGAGGCAAACATAAAGAAGGTAATGATTAAACAACATGTCCTCAAACAATACCAATACATGGAAGAGCAGCATAAGCATAATATTTTCTCTGCCTGAATGATTTTAATTGGAAGCAAAAGAGAAAGAAACCTCATCTAGGAAATCATTATTTGGTGGTTTACAGAAATGTTGCACTACACTGGCAAACTTGATCTGCATTTTCCTATGAGAAGACAGCTTCCCTGGTGGTTCTGAGCAAGGCAATAATACACGTTTTAATGAGGACCAACTGATAACCTGTACTTCTAGAAGGGCAAACATGCTTCTTCTGCTTCCTATATCAAAGAATATTCAAGCCAAAAAGATATCAGCATCTTTTTAGCTGCTGTTTTCACCTTGGAGGTGGAAGGTATAATGGAAGCTACTAGTGAATATTAACATATTGGTGTGTTATATAGAGTTTGGTTTGGGTTTTTTTTTTATTTTGTTTTTGTTTGGGTTTTTGGGAGGTTTTTTGGGTTTTTTTGTTTTTTAAGAAAAAGAAAAAGAAAATGTAATTCATGTGATAACATAAATTTTGAGCAACATGTCACAAAGCTACACCAATTCAAATCCTGTCCAGGTAAACAGTAAAAGGAACTAACTTATATGGAATACAGTTGCTGGTTTTCATTTGTTTTAGATAGAAAAGGTTGACACAAAAGAGGCACAGACACAGCTAACACCTCTGATGGCGTTGTCTGCTGTAACAAATTTACTTAGTCTGTCATCTACCAACTAAACATCTAGCACGGAATTAGAGTGTGGCGTTCTTGAGAAAGAAGGCAAACTGAAGTTGCACACAGTTTTAAAGCTGGTAGTTTACAGTTCTTACATTTTATAAGCTATTTCTAAAACCTGTTGTTAAAATCAGCACAAAATCTGCTGAGGCTGGCCAACCAGCAAGTAAATTGGGAAGCTAAACATCACAAATTTCGAGATGTGAATCTGACAGCCACATTTACAACTATTCTGTTAATTCGTCTGCAGAGAGACTATACCCAATAGTGTCTAGAATTTTCTTAATATAATTTTTGACATACAAATGAAGACTCACAGGCACGCCAGTTTCCAAATGCTTGATAATGTGGGGTGCTTCCCCCCTACCTTTTTTTTTAAGAATCTAAACTGAAGTATGCTTAGACATCTCACTTCTTGGCATAGTATTTCAAGTTACTGAACAGCTCAAGAAATTTCTCTCTCAATACACACATTTTTATCCCCCATTTCTATTTATGCATTCTAAAAGACATAATAGTTACTTCAGCCTTATTTACTTTCCCAGTGGTTTAGCTAGGAGCTCTGGTTGATTTAAATAACAGAACTGAAGACCAAATGAACAATTTCATCTCAGTGATTGAGTTTCTTCCCACATCCTTCACTTTGTTAATAAAATAATTTTTCAGGCTCTAATAAGATACTTTTTACAGTCACATTTACTCCATTTCTTCCAGTCGGGTTGCTTACAAAATGTACTGGCTTCTTTCTCTTTTTCATCAGTCAGATACACTACCATACTCTACTCTAAAGAGTATGGTAGGTGGTATGATCGTATCTGTTACCCCAAAAAATAGAAGGGAAAAAAAGAAAAAGTCTTTAGCCATTAATTAATTCCCCCAGGTATTTCACATAACTAGATACCACTTCAACAAAACAGAGGCTAGGAAATTGTTCTGAACCAAGGCACTCGACATGATAAAAACAGCATGTTCCTCCTCTCATAGGCAAGCTGCCAATAGATTTAAAAGGTTATTAAGCAGCTTTAGAACCTTAGGAAAGTTAAATGTAATAGTTGATGTTTCATTTTGAGACAGGGAATCCCCTGGAGTCTGTATTTCATGTCAAAATAAAGGCTCAGTGGAACTAAAAAGAAGCAAAGTTATGCCATCCTGAAACACAACTGAACCAAAAAGGTCTTAAAAGTGTAAAAGAAGACAAAACCAGAAGAAACTAGTTATGTCTTCTTAATGAGATTGAGTATTAGGATTTTAGGTTCTTTTGGATGCAGAAGTCAAAATCCATCTTCAGCATTTCCACTGCCCAAATTTTCTGCAAATGCAATGCAGTGTTCCAACATTTACCTGTTTTTTTCCACATTTAATAACATCTAAAGTTTCAATTTTAGTAATAGGCTACGTAGACATATACCTTAAGCTGTTTGGAAGAGGCCTGTGGGATAAAGCCTTAGAGGGGAAAGTGGGCCAAGAAAGCTGGATCAAGGATCACCTCTGAAGCTAAAGAGCAGTCCAACCCAACAAACAGCAAGTCAGGCAAAATGCAGATCTGCATGGATGAACAAGGAGCTCCTTGCCAAACTCAAGCATAAAAAAGAACCCTTTAGAAAGGAAGCAAGGACATGTAACCTGGGAAGAATACAGAGAATCTATCTGAGTATGCAGAAATGCCATAAGGACAGCCAAAGCTCAAATTAATTAAATCCAGCCAGTGATGTTAAAAACAGCAAGCAGGGCTTCTTGCACCTAGGTGACAAAAGAAAGACTAAGGAAAATGTGAGCCCATTGTTGAATGGAGCAGGGCACTCGGTGGTCCTGGAAAAGGCTGAGATACAGAATGCCTTCCACTCCTCAGTCTTTACAATCAGGACCAGCCGCATGACATCTTTGTCTTTAAACTGGAGAGGCATGGATTTGACGGATGGACCACTCAGTGAATAAAGAATTGGCTGGATGGTCACACTCAAGAGAGTTGTGGTCAACGGCTCCTATGAAGACAGGCTGAGAGAGTTTGGCTTGTTCAGCCTGGAGAAGAGAAGGCTCCGGGGAGACCTTAGAGCAGCTTCCAGTACCTGGCAGATACATCAGTAATGCGTCTTGGCCAGTACCTTTCTTTTAATTGTGGAACAAAAAAAACAAAAAAACAAAAACAAACAAAAAAAAACCCCAAACAAACAAAAAAAAAAAACCCAAATCCCCCCCCAAAAAAAACAAAAAAAAAGGAGAAAAAGAAATAATTGAATTACATAATAGCTAATAATTAAAAAAACAGCTTTCAAAATAAGGTGTCTGCAAGAGAAATTGTACATAAAATATAACGCGTATTGATTGGAAAACATGTTAAGTAATACCAAATATCACAGAACAACAGGGAACACTACTAGTACTGAATAAAATCCAGTCTCTGCATTGTCACAGTTTGCGCTATTGTTTTTATCAAGGTTGCTCAGATGCTTTTCACAAGTTTTTAATTTTAAGTACATCACCTTGCCTGAGAATCAGAAAATTTAAAGGGCATTCCTTCAATTTCTCAAGTTTTTGCCTAGGTTACTCACTTGGACAAAACAGAGGAACTTCATGTCACATCTGCTTCTATTGCAAAGGAAAAACAAAATCAAACCAAATATATATATATTTATATATATATAAAACACAAAATTCTGTCAGAATCACAGATAAGCTGAATGGATTTCCCAAGGTCTTCATATATTAATTGCTACTGAAGTTAAGCAGCCAAGATGCTCTACAGGAGTTTCAAACATTGAGAACCACTGCCATGGAACAGGCAAAGGACATCTGTCCTGAGATGCCAAGACTACAATTCACCAGGGACATAAAAACTGTCAAACACCCCCAGAGATTTTTCTTAACCACCCTATCTTTCACTAACCAGGTTACCCTCTACCCCGTTTCTACATCATAGCCTCCTCGCTGAATAGAAGTATCAGCTGGCTTCTTGCTCCTTCATTAGTCACACACACCAATACATCTTCAAGGATTTGGAAGGGGATCTGAATAACAGTGTGATCAGGGAACAACTTAACTCTAACTTTGCAGACCTACAACTACTGAAAATCATGATACTAAATATTTTAGTATTTGGAAGTACAATAAACATTAACTATGCCATAAAAATATGTAATAACTATTCGTGCAAATGCAAACATTTACATCTAGATTATGCACTCAAAATTTGTATTAAATATCAGATAATCTTCAAATGCAGCATGAACTGCCTAAAAATAAAATCAAACAATGGTAATCCCCTTATAGATCTTATTTCTAACTACAAGTGACTTGCTATTTTGCTCAAAATAGCCTGTCTTGGTCAAAACACATCAGGTGTTCCTAATGTAGGCAAGAAGACTGAGTTGATATGTTTTGATTATAAACAATAATCAAATAAACATTCTGATTATAGTTCTTAACTTCAAGAAAAGATGCTGTCATTTCGTAATCAATGACAACCAAGAGCTTCTACGCCTGCAGAAGACAAAAGGCTCTTCTATTGCTTCATAAAGCATCCTCTAAATTAATTGTTTTCACATTTCATCCTCTAAGATTTGAAAAAGGAAAACCAACTGAACATAATATGTGACTTAACATCATTTACTTGACATGTTCTTACAGGTATTACAATGTTCCTGCAGTTATCTTATTAAACAAAGTCACAGAGCCTTCTTGTACAGGCATCCTTTCCCTAAAACACTCCTTCACAATTCAGGATGTACTTAGGTAAATTCTACTCTGTCCAAATACCACAAATTTCAATAGTCCAAAGCCATCGTGAAGACCAGAATTTATAAGCACTCTATGTTTATTTCTCCCCTCATGGGGCAACCATATAACTGTGTCATTCACTGTGTAGTCTTTGATCACAGGATTACAGAAACTACATACTGTGAAAAGAAAATGCATCAAAAAGCACCAGTGTGCTGTTTCCTTTAGCTCTTTGATCATTTTGATAGATTTCAGAATTAGAAAATAAGCGCCTGGAAAAAGTCATTACTAACTCCAAACACATTTGACTAACTTCATTAGTCAAATAATGACTGTTTAATGAAATACATTAGAAACATTAACAGCAACAAATAGGAAAGAAAAATTCTAACAAACAAAATAAGCAAAACTTGGAAAGACAAAAGCAAATTAATGTTTGCTTATTTGTTGGGGCTTGGGGTTGGGTTTTTTATGTTGTTTGGTCAGATTTTTTTTGTTTTGTTTAATTTAGACCATGATTTAATACCTGTATCCTCTAAGAGTGTTTCAATTCCATTTTTTTCTGCTTATGGTTCAATTTAATGAATAAAACATATTGCTGCACAGGAAAGAACAAGATTTCACGCTATACTGAAATAGTAATTCTTAAGACTTTTTTTTTTCCCCATACAGACACTGTTGTTCTTTACAAGTTTTCTTCTACCTACATCAAATGCGAAGCCAAACAAAAGAAAAAAGATCCTGTATGTCTTTCTCTTCAAAGCCAATGTTGCAAGAATCCTACTCTGCACATACGCTATCCTAAAACATGTCAGGACCCAACATATTATGAACTTGTAATTAATTCAACTCAAACCTTTGTTTAGTCTATATTTACCAATACTTTGAGACAACAAATTATTTTATCAGGAGACACACACACACAAAATGTAGAAAAGGTCTCACTGGAAATATGTGCCTTAAATGCAAAAGTATTCACTGCTGCAATTTTTGAAAAGAGAGACTTATTTCTAGGCACGCTCACAGTCACCATCTTCATGCAATTCCCTAAAGTATTTTATCAAAAAATATTTTGCTACTGCCTCTACCTGCCCTAGTGACTTCTCAGTTTCTCATTTATGGCTGAGCTCGAGAAAGAGATTGCATTTCATGGTCTAAGTATGGTCCAAATTTTTGCAAAATACGCACAATCTTGTGAAAAGTAATTTCTTCACCATAATATTTTTTGTTTTCTGAAGAGATTACTGTGTGTTTCTGTGAGATAATGTATAGCAGTTACAGCAGCTGTATTTCAGCTGCTAGGGAAGAAAACACTTGTTCTGGTATTTCCCATATTCAGATTAGTACTAACAGAGTTTAAACCTTTTATTCAGTATTCACTGGAGCCTTTGTATTGAAACATCACACCTTTCCTTTCACTGCCCACCAGTGTTTGGACATCATGTAGAATTTGGACATCATGGTGTTTGGTGTCAAAGCTTGTACAGATTGGAGGAGGGTAAACCAAAATAAGATGTCAACTGAATCGACTGCAAGCAGTAACTTACTGAAAGAAGAAAGGAGGGAAAACAAGAGAAGGATCTAGTGCTCAATGAGACTCAATTTTTAAACAAATGGCTTTACTGAACCAAGCCAAACTACCACCAACATAGTGGTTGAAGCAGCAAACTGGAAAACTCCATCCATCCCTGAACAGACCTCTGCATTTTGCAAAACTTGATTTGGAGGAAATAAAATTTCACAAAGCAGTCTTATCAACTGGAGCAGTTAACCCTGCCACATCACAAGCTTTAACTCAGAGGTCCAGGAGGAGGTTGCAGTTCCTCACCCTGTCTGGGACCACTCTCTAAGACTAGGGCAGTGGGAAATTATATCCTTTCCTAGAGGAGGTGTGCCCTGGTTGAGGACATGTGTCATCAAGTTGTAGATTTGTAGGAGGCAAGCAAACTGTATGGCATCAGGGAAAATGAAGATGCATCTTCTCAAAGACCTCATACACACAAGAGTCTGAACCACCAAATGCATGAAAGGAAGGAAAGAAGAACCAGACTCTGCTTTTTGGAATGGCAATTAGAGATTCCCAAAACAGGGAAGACTGGAGGCCTGTGACTTCTGGTAAGATGTTCTTTCTCCACCCATAGATCTGCAACTGCAGGACAGGTTCAGTGCCCTGGTAGCAGATTTGGGTGGTGAGGTTGGGACTGGGGGTGTAGAACATCATTCTGGTGAAACATCAAAACCAGATGAGCCTGAACCATGCAGCAGCACCAAGAAGTGGCAGGTGCTTACTGCATAATACTCCCTTGCATGAATGTCAGCTAGTGTACCTGACCTGCTGCAGAGAGGAGCCTTCTGTTCAAGATGCTGCAAAGAGACTGATGAGGCTTGTCCTCAGACTATTAACCCTTGTGACTCATCCACTTAGACATCAATAATACTGCTAGGGAAGACAGTAGGTTTGGCTCCAGGGGTGAGGATCAAGGGCCCAAGGTGGTGTCTTTTCAATCCTGACAATGCAGAGAAAAGGCCTGAGAGAGAGAGAGAAAGAGAGAGCGAGCAGACATTGTGTGGATCCACACAACTATTGGTGATAAAGGAGGTTTGGCTCTTGCAGCCACAGGGCTCTCCTTCAGGACTGAAGCCACAGGCGGAAAGAGGATCTACCTGATAAAGTGGGGCAAGAGCAGCTCTGATGACAGGCCGACAGACCTGGTGAAGAAAATGAGGTGAGCTTTTAGACTAGAAGTGACAGAGAAGTGAAGTTACAACTCAAATTCAAGCAAGAAAGTGATGGACTCGGTTGAAAAGCAAAGGGTTTAGGGTGATAGGCATTAGAGAGACTTGGAAAAAAATAAAATAGGGTGGAAGGGTACCCAGCTCATGGGCTTACACGCAAGTGCAGACAGCCTGGGAAACAAACAGGAGGAACTAGAGCTTAGCATGTGGTCAGAGAAATATAACATCATTGGAATAGCTGAGACATGGCTGGCATGACTGGAGTACTATGACAAACAGATACACGCCCTTCAGGAAAGACAGGAAGGAGAAAGAGAGAGTTTACCCTTTGCAAAAAAGAGTAGCTCAAATTTACAAGGCTCCTCTATGGGACAGAAGGAGACACTGGCTGAGAACTTGCAGGTCAGGGTCCAGGGAAAAGCTGGGAAGCACAACGGTGTCATGGAAATGTGCTTCATTCACTCAAATCAGGGCAAGAAAGTCGACAGAACCTGCTTTAAACAATTGGAGAAAGTGTGGGGATCACAGATCCTGGTTTGTATGGGGAACTCCAAACTCCCTAAATCTGCTAGAAGGGCAATGTGTCAAGATGCAAGTAGTCAAGGAGGTTTCTGGGTGGTGTCAAAAACAAACCCTTGATGCAGGTACTGGATGAGCCAACTAGGAGTGTTACACAGCTGGATCTACTACTCTCTAAAAAAACTGCTTGGGGACGTCATAATCAGCAGAATTCTTGGCTTCAGTAACTATGAATTGGGGTTCAAGATCCTAAATGGAGTGAGGAAGGCAAACAACAGAGTACAGACCTTACAATTTAGGTAGGAAGTTACCAGCTTCTTCTGAAAACTATTAAGTGGGATACCATGGAAGGCAGCTTTAAAGGGTAAAAGAGCCGAAGGACTGACAGGTCTTTGGGGAAAGTATCCTCCAGGTGCAAGTACAATCCATCCTAATAATCAGGAAGCCAAGTAGATGCCTGAGGAAACTGGCCTATCTAAGCAGGGAACTCCTGTCAAGTTCCAGTGGAAACAGTGCACCACACAGGAGGTAGGAGCAGGGACAAAGGAGGAATTCAGAAGGGTTGCCCAGACCATATAGGGATTGTATTAGCAAAGCCATAGCTGAAGTTTACAATTTCAAGGGTCATACAGGGCAGCAAAAAGAACTTATGCTGCTAAATTGCTAGTAAAAGACTGAATACTGCAAATGTGGGTCTGCAGCTGAGTGTTGCAGCTGATTTACTGACAGCAGGCACAGATAAGGCTGATATACCTATGTAACCTTTTCCACAGCTTTCGCTAACAAGGCCTCTGTTTAGTGAAAGAGTTCAAGGAAGAGAGAAACTACCAGCAGCTGAAGGAGGCCTACAAGGATGCTGGAAAGAGACCCTTTGTCAGGAACTGTAGTGATAGGACAAGGGGCAATAAGTTCAAACTTTAACAGGGGAGATTTAGGTTAGATATATCCTGTTTTCAGCTGGGATAGAGTTATTTTCTTCCTAGCATCTGCTGCAGTGCTGTGTTTTAGCTTTAGTTTGAGAATAACATTGAAATCACACCAATGTTTTAGTTGTTGCTAAGTAGCACCTATCCTGATCAAGGACTTCTCAGTCTCTCATGCTCTGCCTGTGAGGAGGAGCAGAAGAAGCCGTGAGGGAGCAGAGACAGGACACCTGAGCCAAACCAGCCAAAGGGATATTCCATACCACAGCACGTCATGCCCAGGATATAAACTGGGGGGAGTTACCCAGAAAGGACAGATCACTGCTCAGTTCGGGCTGGGTATCAGTTGGCGGGTGGTGAGCAATTGTATTGTGCATCACTTGTGTTTGTGGTGCGTTTCCCCTTCCTTTCTCCCTTTTAGTTTTCCCTTCTCCCCTTGTTATTTCTCTTATAGTTATTATCATACATAGTATTATATTGTACTTCAGTTATTAAGCTGTTTTTATCTCAACCCATGCGGTTTACATTCTTTTGATTCTCCTCCCCATCCTGCCTGGGGCGGGGGGGAAGGCAGGAGTGAGCAAAGGGCTGTGTGGTGCTGAGTTACCAGCATTTAACAACTTCCTACATAGAAAATGGGGGAGGAGGTTGTCCCTCAAGTAGTTTAACTAAAAAGTTCGACATGTCCTCAATTCATAGTAATTTTATCTATCGGTCCAATAGAGTAACATGACTGTGCTGTGTATGGAACCTCACATGACAAAGGAGCACAAATACACACAAGACAACTCTAAGTCTTAATAGCAAAACTAAGAGCATGTGATTTCTGTTGTTTTCTTTACTTCCTTGCAAACTTTTATTGCAGTTACACTGTAATTTTTGGCAGTTAAAGGACTCAGGGAGACTGATAAAAGTAAATTTAAAAATTTTAAATTGAAAGGTGAAAGGTGGAAGTACAAAAGGGAATGTGTCAAAAGGAATAAGTTAAAATGTTAATTTAAAATACAGGATAGCATTGAATACCTTAAAAAAAAAAAAAAAAAATCCAAACCAAAAAAACCCCAAAAACCAACCCCCCCAAAAAATAATAAAAAAAAAATCAACAAACAAAAAACCAAACAAACAATCAACTCCACCCCTCAAAAAAACCAACCAACCAACCCACCCACCACATTAAAAAATCCTAACCAAAAACGCCCTTACGTGTGGGAGTTTGAGAGGAAGTACAATATGATAGAGGCAATAGTGGGAAAACAAACAAATCTAAACCAAAGCTTTTTATGAGTTAACTCAGTACTGAAGTCATTCAGTGGGCCCAAAAGAAGGCATTTTCACAAAGCAGAAGAACAAGTTGTACAATCTGTACTATATGGTACTGAAAGTAGAAAAGAAACCTAGTTAGCTGGAAAATCATTAGAGAGCTCAAGTAATAGGATGAGCACAGAAAATCCCATTGGAAGAATTTGAAGCTAGTAACGGTTGATAAGGACAAATACTACATCATAATTTGCCCACAAGGAAGAAATGTTCTTTGACATCATCTACCTCTTGAATTCACCAAAATTCTTACTGCATTTAAGCTGCATGTGATCTGGTTATGTAATAATCACAATTGTCTACTCAGGCAAATGTGTAACACAGGTGAGACACCAGTTTACTCTGGAAAACCATTCAACTAAAACCATGGAAGAAAAGGTTGCAAAATCTGTCATCTTAAAAACTTCATGGGGAAAAAAAAAAATTAAGAAAAAAGCATTTAACACATTGGCATAAAACAATATCGAAAGAACAGATGCCTACAGGGCATCTAAATGAGAATTAAACAATCCCAGAAAGACTAAAAATCTTCTGTTCAGAGTACTGTCGCGGATGGAGAAGTGATGCACTTCACTTACAAGAGCGAAGTACTACTTATGTTTATTGACGTCAAACAGTGATTTAACAAAATTTGTTAGTAAATGCGACACTGATTTAACAAAATGATAGAAAGGTACACTTTATTTACTGCATAGAGGACAGGATTAGATAAAACCATCACGGAGCCCCCTCCCATTGAGACATGAGGTTCAGAGAGGACCCCCTTGCTTTCAGAACTCATTCTCAGAGAGGAGTCTACGTGCAGCTGAATCCAGACTTAGTCTCAGACTTGATCAATGGTTTATGTCTAAAGGATTATATATGTGCAATCAATCCTTTACATCACTTAGCTAGAATTTCAAAGTTCAGCATGCTGTTAATCACTTACTGAGGATTTGTTGCAGCAAGCAATCTCTCAACCTCAAGAGGCATCCCTGCTCAAGGGGATATCCTGGCGTGCAGCCTGCTGCTATGCAGGACAGCTCAACGGGCCGTGGGCTGTCCACTGTTTATGGAATGAGATAATAGACTCATAGTCATGTTTGCATACTGACTACAACTTGGCTTGAGTCAGACCTTGACCAGGATTATGGTTGGGGGGTGGGTAGATTAGCCCCTGGCTATTGTGTTGTTATCTGTTGCCCCAGAATTGAGTAGGTGCGGTTATCACCACCCAGACACACCAACTTACCACCACCACTGCTGGTTATCACTTGAGCAGAATTGGGAAATAAAGGTCAGGTGGGGGGAGCACACCACCGCAAAAACTGAAGATAAAACCAGTTTCAAACCTAACTTCCAGGCATTCAGAAGTGAACTTGAATTCCGTGCCTCATATCCAGTAGGAATTCTTCCAGGCCAAGTTACACATTGGCCATTTTTGCCCATTTTCTGGTAACCCAGAAACATTGTCGTTCAAATAGATATGTACATATAGTGGAAAGCAGGACTGTAAAAGTAATACATTCTAGATAATTTACAAGTCTGCATAAGGTAGATGTAGCAAAAGTGCTTGACAACAAAATTATCAATAGATGAATGTGAGGCTTTCCCCCACAATTTAAAAGCAGAAGGTTGAAAAGCACCCCTCACATATACCTTCATCTTTCTAATGTATCTCGCAAATCACATCTCAAATTAGCCAGAGATTTTCATGCTTCTCCATACCAAAAGAATTGCTGAATGGAAGTTTTTAATACAGTAAAGTTATTTAGAGGTTTCAGTACAGAGATTAGATTTCACCCTCTTTTTCATCTGCCCCTAACGAGTGTTTATTTACTGATTAAAAAACACTGCCAACAGTTTTACATCCAAGAACTGATAGAATTACGAGGCCAAAGAAGAGACAAGTAATCTTTTACGTAAATAATTTGAATAGCAAATGGTCAGTACAGCAACACTGACAATATATCATGTAAGAAATCAGCTTTAGGGATCTTCTGTTGGGTTTTTTTGAGACTAAAGTGTGGGGAGAAAAATTAGAAATCTCGTATCTTCTTGGTACATGAAAAATATTAAACAGTACCTGAAAAATACTGAAGAACAGCTTCTCACATCAGAAATCGATCTAAGAAACTATCTTCAAATCACAGCTTAGTACGAGTTCACCATTCTATCCCAACTGACCAAGGCAATTGATTTTCATCAACACTAATATGCAATCCTTTAGACTTTATACCTTTCACACATTCATGTCACAACAGGTTTGAGAGTAATAGGAAATTTGAACTATAGGGAAAAAAAGCACTTTTTTATTTTAACCAATGAAAAAATGCTTCAGAACTTCAAGGTGCAGAGTTTGTCCACTGAACTGAATTACTGTAACAAAGCCTTGGACCAACAGATCTGGCATTTTGTGGCACCACTGATACTCACAACATCTTTCCTAGTAAATAATACCAATCACAACCAAATTTGAGAAAGTAAACAACGCATTCACCAATAGCCATTGACTTTCAGCAGTCTAAGGGCTTTGGGTGGTATAAACGATAGCAGCATTTAACTTCATTTTACAGAGTAAGAGCAGATTGAGAGTACTGTAATGCATACCTAGAAAATTCTACGCTATCAAATTTTTCTTTCATATGAAATGCTTCGTGTTCCCTGTCATGCTTAATATGGGGATTGTTGCAAATTTGAAACCTTTCCCAGTTGGCACTGGAAACCCTGGCTCATCTACTTTTTTTAGTCATAAATAATAAGCCAGTTTGCATGATTAATACAGGAAGAAGACTTTGTACAAGCTGCATAGTTTAATTGAAGCATAAATCATGCAGCTGGTTATAACTTAGAACTATTATAATAATAAAAAACGTGAGGCATCCCTGCCCATGGGGGGCGGGGAGGGTTGGAAGGGTTAAGGTCCTTTCCAGCCCAAACCATTCTATGATTCTGCTTGCTTTGAAAACTTAATATAAAACTAAATTAACACTCATCTGGTAGTCACTACATACCAGTGGTTGTGATCTGCTGCCAAGAAGCTATTAATCTAGCTGCCAGGTGGTTCAAAAAGTTGAAAAACCTGTGCTTTTTAGAAAAAATTATTAGTCAAAAGCCACAATGAATCCCCTGTTCAGTGAATTTCAAATCTGTGGTTAGTTCTAAACATACCATTTCCTCAAAGGATCTGGGCACACAATTCACTTCCTCCCTCCATATGCTTAGAATTGTAATTTAATGATTTGGCAACAAAGTCACTTGGTTTTTGTATTCAGTTTGTCTTCTTGATCCAGCAACTACCATAAGGAAAGTGTATTTCAAAATAGGCCATACTTTCTAACACAGGTTTATGGGGGAGTTGGGGAGGGAGGGAATCATACAATTCAGAAACAAAACCCCCATACCTAGTTATATACTCTGGGAATTGTTAAAGGAGAGAGGTTCCTCAAGTTTACCAACATCAGTACCCAGTCACTTTGGAACTTTTCTTCCAGATGCAGATTGTCTACAGAGGAAAAATTGTTACATTACAGAATGACAACAGTTTCCCTTCTGCCACAGACAAGCCAATCCATTAAAAAAATTAAAAAAACCCCAAACCCAAACAACAGGATTTTTGATAGCCCCATTCTGCACTTGACAGTAGTAATAGTATCATAACATAATACTGTGAGATAATTTATTGGTCTGTGAGGTGTTCTGGTAGTACTAAACTGTGGATTAAATTCAAATTTAAAGTCAACCATAGTGTTTAATATCTATTGCAATTTAAAACTAGGCCCAGATCTGAATGAGTTGTTCCCCTGATTATTTTTAGCAAAACCTGCCCTAGCACTAAGACCCTCAGCAATTTCCACCAGTATGAACATTGAAATCTTGGCTCTCGATTGTAAAAGCTAAGTTCAACCAAACTATAAACTTCTTCAGAGCAGACGAATATACAGCAATTGGACAAAGGCATGTTTGTCACCTGTGCTAACAGAGAGAATTCAGGCGAATTTGGTTTTGTTTCCCCTAACCATCAAATACACATCTGTTTGAGAGGACAATACTGGAAGATTTCTGTTACCATACAAAGAGCTACACTATAAAGTACTATGGGAGAATAACTAGCTGCAAGCAATTTTATGTATGCAAAAGAGCTTCCTGCACCGTGTAAGCATCAAACATCTCCCTTTAAAAAACTTTAATACCTTTTTGTTTTAATAATCACGTTCACGTTTCACAGGCGAAAAACCAACCAACCAAACAAAAAACCAAACCCAAAACAAAACCAAACCCCACAACTTTTCATGTGCCCTTAATAGCAGATGCTGACTAGTACTACCTTACTTGTTAGTAAGACTCCTGCAGTCAATTTTTCAACTTTAGTTTTTGCCTTCATCAAAGTAACACTGAAGATCTTTGAGTGGGAAAACCTGAGAAATTTAGAATCCTTCAAAGCTAGTAATGGCACCATTTCCATAATTTTCTTCTTGCAAGAAGACATGCAAATGAAAGAAAAACATATACCTGTGTTAGTCACAAAAATATTGCCTAAAATCCACTTTCCAGACTATTTAGAACGTTCAATGAGAGACTTACAGGAATAGTTCAGGAGTGGATTGCTATACTAATAGAAAGACTGTTTGTATATATGTATAAAACACAGAAAGCAGAAACAAAGGAATGATTTCACTAAGGGCCACAAAGCCTCCAGGGACACTGGGGCCGTAAAAAGTATGCCAAGGGGAACATGGCACTACACCAACACTGCTCCTGCCACACCTTTCTCAGCTGGGCCACCCATGGCCTAGCTGAGAAATCTGACTCAAATCTATGCTGCCATTCAGATTAGGGTTCAGAGAGCCACAAAGCCTACAGCTCCAGGGATACTGGAACTGCAAAAGGCACGCCAAGAGGAGCACGGCACTGCACCAACATTGCTCCTTCCACACCTTTCTCAGCTGGGCCCCTTGGGCTGGAGACCTCAGCCTGGGCTCCAAAATGCCATTCAGATGAGGGTTAGGGTTCAGAGAGCTACAAAGCCTACAGCTCCAGGGACACTGGGGCATGCAAAAGGCATGCCAAGGGGAGCACGCATGGCATCGATATTGCTCCTTCCACAACTTTCTCATCTGGGCCACTCATGGTGCTGGAGGCCTCAGCCTCATCTCCATACTACCATTCAGATTAGGTTTAAGTCATTATCATGACTAAGTTATTAATGTCTAGAAATACTGAAATAGTACTAGATTTTATGAATGTCTATGTTTTCCAGAACAAAAAAGAGAGGTACTATAGAAAGTAAAAATGGAGTCACCATAACTACCTTCAATTGTAGAGGCAAGAAAGTTCAGGGTTATAAATTTCAATTTTCTGCTTATTTTGACCCAACTTCTCCTAGTCATTTCTCTTCCGCTGAAGAATATCTAAAGCTCTGCATGTTCTATATAATAAGCTAAGAAGCTAGCAGATTACAATGCCACGTATCCTAACATTAATTTTAAACATATATTTACTTCCTTCAAAAGGCTACGAAGTTTTAGAAGTTATTAAAATGACCTGTGACTAGAAGGTACTTATTTCCAATTTATGTATATGCAGTTGTAAACAGTGCATTATAAAGGATGTCCCCTATTTTATTGTGCTAGGGATAAATATTGTTGAATTTGCAAGTGCATTTTGCATAGGTAAACTTTCATATCAGTCTGTGCATATGAACTTTTTCATTTATTCTCACTCATGTCATCCTTCTTTGTCATGGTTTAACCCCAGATGGCAACTAACTTTGACACAGCCATTCACTCACTGCCCCCTTTACTCCCAGGTGGGATGGGGAGGAGAATCACAAGAATTCAAAGAAGGTAAACACCACAGGTTGAGATAAGAACAGTTTAATAACTGAAGTAAAATAATAACAGGAAAATGAGAGAAGGAAGAAAATTCAGCCATCGGCCTCTCCCGGCCAACTCTCCCCAGTTGATATATTCAGCATGATGCTTTAGGGTATGGAATATCCCTTTGGTCAGTTTTGGCCAGGTGTCCTGTCGCCGCTCCCTCCCGACTTCTTATGCCCTTCTTCACCAGCAGTGTATGAGACTGAAAAGTCCTTGACCAGGGTACGTGCTACTAAGCAACGACTAAAACATCTGTGTGTTATATCAGCATTGTTCTCAGACTAAAGTCGAAACACAGCACTGTACCAGCTGCTAGGGAAAAAATGAACTCTATCCCAGCCTAAAACAGGATATTCATCAGCATCATTCACAAGGAACCTGGCAACATTTCAATAGTGTCTATTATCTGATGAAACTGTGTATATACTACAGATAGTAAGATTTCTCCAAATTAACTATTAACAAAATTTATCAGCTCTGACTTATCTAGAGTATCCCCTTACAAAGTGATTTAACTTCATTTTACTATTTCCCAGTCTTCATTAACTCAGACAGTTCAGATGAACTCCAGGGGCACTGCATGCTGTATTATGACCTAACAAGTGCATTAAACAGAACCAAGCAGAGTTCAGCACAGTTCATACTGTATTCTCATCCTCCCAGCAATGTGAAACATGCATTAATTATGGCGTATGGCAAGTTATATTGATTGTCTAATCACTTAGCACGGTAAAGCTTTGTCAATTTTAAGTTAACAAATTATTTTTAAAAAGGTCAATCTTGTATACAAATGAGGTGATTTTCCCCGTAAGTGGCACTACTTAACCAAATTCACTTGGATATATATTTACAGACTACTGTATTAGAAAACTAAGTGGTCTAATTTTTATTGAGAGTCCCTGGAAGATGATGAGTTCTGAAATAAGACTGCTTCTTCAAGCAATTAAACTTGAGTTGGAATGCTAACTTTTGGAATGTCACTTTGAAACACCCTGGTTTACCTGCAGGACTTTGTTGGCCTTCCTCAAATTGACAGCTTACCAGGTAGTGAGAAGAAAAGGCATCTTACAAATAGACTTTACCCATTTAAAAGTTTACCAGTACTCCTGGATCAGTTTCCGACATCAGCATTGGCAACAAGCTCTTTTTCTTCTGGATAACAAAGCCTGAATAGTTCTCCGCCATGTAAGACTCTGCAAAGACTGAATGGTGTTCCTAACTGCCAAGCAGAAATAAGGGAAGCCAAAGATGCTCAAAATGTATCTACAAAATCTTAACAAAATGTGGTAGAATTTACTAACAGTGGATAGCTGGAGGACGGGGTTTTGTTATACTATAGAGAAAAAGCAATCAATAACAGACGTCATTGCAATACAAAAAGTTTTCACTTTCTTATAAAAATTAATTATGTTCCTCTGAAGTGTCTTACATACAGTAATGCCAATTAATGAAAGATATGAATCACTAATGATGGGACATTTTCCAATAATAAATCTCTACTAGAGGACTAAAACTGCATTCACTATTACGAAGTTCTTTATAAAGTGTCCTGAAAAACTGAGTGTATCAAAAAAAAAAAAGTTAGAATTATAATTACAGTTGGATAACACATTTGTGCCATTTGTTCAAATACTAAAAGCATTGGTCAATACTATAGGAAGAGAAATATAATTTTGAAAGCATTGTCATCTTCAGTTTAAAAAAGAGGGCTATACGAAAAAAAAAATAAAATAAAAAAACCACCACATACAAAACCCAGTATCTTCTGATAAATGCCAGCTACAGCATGCTGGAAATAAGGATAGTTCAGTAGATCCTGCAAGAGTTTGATAGCCTGATTAAAAGCACACAAAACCATCTTTTTGCTGTGTATTTAGAGCATATTCAGAGATCTTACCAGGAAAGAGTCCGCTTCACCTTAAACTCAAAATTTTGTGGAGCAGTAGCTGGAATAGACAATTCCTTTTTTATAGAACTGTAACTTCTTCCCCAAATTTGTCAAGGGATCTAAAAAGTTGTTATCTTTAGGTTAAAAATTCTCTACAGGAAAAACAAGGTACTGATAAAATAAAATAACGTAATAATTGCAATAAAATTGCAAAGAGGACAGGAACACATTTCCCTTCATTTTGATGGTGATAGTAACTCAAATTAGCATATAAAATGTACTTAAACTTTGGAAAACAAAACAAAAATATATAAAAAAAAAAGGGGAAGCAAAATTGAGAATGAAATGCAGAATGATTCTATACCAAACAAACAAAGGTATTGCTTGTTGCCTGGAACACCTCTCCCAAGAACAACAAAAATAAAACACAGCTCTCCTGAATCTAACTGAGAGCATGTCATCTGTCCCCTCCCATCTTAAGGTAACTAACAGGCCAGCTAAATCATCCTCGTTAGCATGAAGGATTAATTCACTCACCTCCTTTTCCCCTCTCCCTGATTAACATGTAAGTAATAATTTACAAACCACATGTTTTAAATATATAAATTCTACAGCAGTGCAATCCCTTGCATTAGACTGCAACATGTAAACAAGCTTCTTATACAGTTGGACACCTTAATTATCTTGGTTACAGTGAGGTCTTTATCAGCTTTTTCCTCAATGTAATAAGTGTGAATCACCTCAGCAATATCCAGTTAGCAGTGTGATACCAAGGACATACTACGTATTTGATGGGACATACAGTAAACATGCTGCATATACAGTGTCTAGAATTGGAAGTTACTATGGTTGGGGTATGAAAATAAGTTGATCCTTGCTATTTATTCAAGACCAGTGTGAATAGTCTTTGCACTTGATAACAAATACTGATATTTAGCATTAACCTGTTTTATTTTTGTCTGGGATAGTTAGTTTTCTTCCTAATAGCTGGTACAGTGCTGTGTTTTGGATTTAGTCTGAGAATAATGCTGATAACACCCTGATGTTTTAGTTGTTCGTAAGTAATGCTTATCCTGATCAAGGACTTTTCAGTTTCCCATGCTTTCCCAGTGAGGAGGGGTACAGGAAGCCAGGAGGAACCATAGCCAGAACAGCTGTCCTGAACTAGCCAAAGGGGTATTGCATACCACAGCACATAATGCCCAGTATATAAATTGGGGGGAGTTGGCTACTCAGGGGCAGGCTAGGTATCAGCCAGCAGGTGGTGAGCAATTGTATTGTGCATCACCTATGTTTCCTGAATCTTATTCTTCCTTTTCTCTTTTTCCTATTATCGCTATTTCTATTAATATACTTTACTTCATCTCCATTATTAAATTGTTCTTATCTCAACTGGTGGGTTTCATCTTCTTCCGCTTCTCCCCATCCCACCGAGGGGAGGGAGAAGGAGAGAGCGAGAGGCTTCATGGTACTTAGTTGCCTGCTGGGCTTAAACCACGATAACAGCTCAAAGGTTTCAGCTGGTATTATATCACTCATTTATAGAATTTCTTTGTGCAACTGATGCTAAACAAAGGCTACATGAAAACTTTGACACAAGAAGACAGCAGCTCCAAGAGTAATCTGAAGCATTTCTTTATTTTTTACTATCAATTTATTTCCCCTTTCATTTTGATCTAAGATTTTTAAAAAAAGTTAATGAATTGGCTCATATGTTAGCATCTTGGGTAATTCAACGGAATAAACCACAAGTTACACATTCAGCATCAGAAGTGCATTAGTGAAAAACACAAAGCTAAAGGTTCACGTTTAGGTCTTGTCAAGCTGCATAGATGAAGGCCTACATGCTTAATGTAGCATCTTATCCAGAATAATGACAGAAAAATCACTGGTGCATGAAGCCACAACCTGCAGAGAGTTAATCACGATCATTAATCACTTCACCACATTCTTATTTTTGTGTTTTGTTGGTTTTTTTTTTTCCATTTCAAGATGGAAGTGCTGACCAAAATAGACTATTTTTTGTTTACTGTATAAATTAAGTTCAAAACACCACCACACCTTGTTGGTGATGTGGAAAGAAAAGTTGAAGAGTTGGCTATGTTTAAAGACTGAATGTCTCATGAACCTGGATGTTTCACAAGATAGAAGAGCTTCTCTACTCCAGGTTGCTGGTTCACAGCCAAATTAGGCCAGCTAGCACCCAAATTCATCATTATTCAGCACTTCTAAAGTAAAGTTGGTGATGAATATCTAGGTCGTAAAAAAAAAAAAAAAAAAGATGCTCTAGTCAACAAACCCATACTTTAACTTCCTATGTATTCTTACGGTAAGCAGCAGAGGATAAGGAGAAATAAAACTGGAAATCATCACATTGTCCTTGCCAGGGGTGAACTGTCCATTACAGAGACACTAAATTGTCATCACTCTTGCTATCTATCCCATTTTGTGAATGATAAAGGGATTAGCTGCATGTTATCTTTTCATGGCAAAAAAAACCACCCAAACTTGAAATTTCTCATCCCTGCCAATCACCTTCCTGCAACTTAAAGCCAAGAACAAAAATTTACTTAAAAAAAAAAAAAAAAAAAGCATGCATCATTTCCTACATCATAGTAGGAAGTATGAATAGTCTTTGTATTAATAAAAAAATAATATTCCACTGATTTATTACTGTAATATTGATGCAGTTTTAAAAAGTAATTTTCTTTTCATTTTAACCTTTAAAAGGTTTTATTTTATGCAATATGTAGTGGAACCTACAAAAAAGGAGAAGGGGAGATTTGGGTTTTTTTTTTTCCAAGTGCAGGAAGATGACCATTAATCACATTGCACCAATGGTGACAACTGCAAGCTTCAGACGTGCCATGAACACCTTCAGAACGGTTTGGTAGTGGGAGTATTACGGTGTGTGTATATTCTTTGGTTGGTTTGGGGTTTTTTTCCCCAACCAATGCACAGAACTAAACAACCAAGTAACTACCCAAATGCATTTCATAAGCTAGGAAAATACTTTTGAATAATGTATTTGCCTAGAAGCATGTCTTCACCAGTGTGTTGGTGTTCCAGATAAACTGATGAATTTCAGGGCAGGCCTAGGAATCAGTAACACTGTTGACTCTAGGTGAAGAATGAGCTGCTGAAATCCCAGTTAGTCCACTTTTCTTCCTCTCCAAAGATCATGAGCATTTCACTCCAAAATTCCACTTGCCTTGACATTGACTTCTGCCTTAATGTTCCTGAAGTTATAGCATATTTTCTTGGTTGATCAACTTGGTAGGGCTATTGCTTTCTTATTAAGCAGCACCCTTACGGGGACAGCTGAGGGAGGATTCAAAGGATGAAGTTAAGATTAGTACTTCGGTTGACAACTAGCTAGGAAGAAAAAACTCCAGTGTTTAGATGTGCAAAAGAGGACCTAAAGTTTTTACCTTTTTAAAAAAATAGAGTACTCCAAAATCGGGCACCAGATACTCATCACTACTGATCTAAAAATGGTTTAGTAGCCTGTATAAAAATATTTTTGTTCCTGCAAAATAGGTGTTGTTCATGAATTAGCTGAAGATACCGCAAGACTAAGGTGACTGCAATCTTTGCTAGACCTTCTAAAGGAAAATTTTAAACAGAGAAAGGACAAAATGCTTCTTGGATCTATAGTTTCTATGGGAAAAAAAAAACCAAATCAGAGGACTTCATCTACTGTGTTCTTCGGGGGGGGGGGGGGGGGGGGGGAGAAAAAAAATTAAAAAAAAAAAACCCAAACAAAAAAACCCCCAAAAAATCCCTAACCAAAACCAATAAACCCCAGTACTTACCTAAACTGTACTATAAACCTTGAAAGGTATTAAGTCTTTACGCAAAATTGTCACATGATGAATAATCCATCACTTCTTTTAGGAAGCAGCTTAGTGTTAATTAATAGTAATTAGTGTTATACTTTCAGTATCAATACACATGTCCAGATTTGCAGAGTATTTGTGGAAAACACACAACCCAGAGAAGATCTGTGTCTAAAGAGTAACATGGCTGGCCATGTCACTAATGGTGCTACCAGTGACACAATAGTGCAATTTTGCCTCAGAATCAGTGTCAATTTGTCACTGATGTCATTGTTCACTGATTAAGGGAAATTTTGCAGTGTAAACTGGCAAATGTTAAAAGCTTTCTATATGAGTTCTAATTAAAAAACAGCAGCTACTCAAGATGCCCTAATACTTGTAGCGTAGTTCATGAATTATATCATACTCTGACATAGATTAGAATTTAAACACATGGTCTGCACCAACTTTGAGTTTATACTATATCAGAATATCCCTGTTATCTGTATGAAATTGAAGGCTATTATCTAATCGTTTTGCAATACAGAGAATATTCTACTAACAGAAAGTTTTCTTATAAGAGCACATAAAAAGCAGAGAACCACATTAATTGAGGGAATTTTTCTAAAATAACCACTGCTCTTCCTTGTACCTGTTCATCTTCCCTACTGACTTGCAAAGAAAGCCTTTGTTCACTTTCCCCAAAGACCTTTTCTACGAATGCAACTCAGGATTCTCTCTTGACTGCCACAATGTATTCCTGACAGGATAATAACATCTGGGGTGCAGCATTATCAAAATACACAACTTAGCTGGGACAGAAAAGAAAGTATTGTATTACAAGTCAAAAATATGGGCAAGGCTTTGGACTGGAAGAAAATTAGAACACCAGATAGCCCTATAAAATAAGTAGTAATGTGGATGAATAACCGCTCCTACACTGACCGTGTCCCACTGGTAATTTTGAAAGAGCAGATGGCAGAGGTCCAGGTATTTCATCAGCATTTGGTAAATAACTCGCAAGGTAGTTTTAAAAATTGTAATTTGAGCGCTTGCCTATTGTATTAAAATCCAGCAGGGAATGGAAATGCTCTTAAGTATAAGGCCCTTTATCAGTTAGCTCCCAGAAACCTCCTAGAGTACGTACCATTTTAATTAGGTGAATGGCTGTATATAATAACACCTACTAGTGAAAAAATACCAAAACCATATGGGTATTTCAACAGCCTGCAAAGAACACCACAATGCAGTAAAAGTCCTCCTCTCACTTGTCAAATAAAAACCTAACAGTCAAGATGTATTTTTCAGTTATGGGCTCTTTGCTATAAGAAGTTGAATTGAAGAAGTGTCTTCAGTTCACAGACTTTTCATTTGACCCAAGGTAAGAGACGACAAAAGCTCTGAAATGTCAATTTTCATTTTTTTTTTCCTTTGTCCTTAGAACAAAGCAAGGAATTTATCTTCATCGTTTTTATCTAAATCATGCTCCTTTCTACTAATTCTGAGTCCATCTGTAAGAAATAGTCCTAGAAAGTTCAGCATCTTACTGTGTACTTGAAGAAAGAATCGCTCACAAACCTACAAACCATACTCCTCAATGGCAGCAGAGTAAAGAGATTGTGCTTTTTACTATCACCAAGTCCAAGAAATATACTAGATTTCTTTTCACCTTCCTGTCTCCAGAGTAGTTTCAAAATCCACCAAAAGACCTCCAGAAATCACCTGCCTTTTCTTTTACAGTCCATCAAAAAAATTCACATAGATTCATTTTTCACAGAAGATCACTTTCTAAAGCCTTTCTGAAAATCAGAGAACTTCACTGACCTAGAAGAAAAAAATCTAAAGGCTAACAGATTTTAAATCTTACATATATTTGTGGGTGATTCGATGGAGACAGGGAGTGAGGAGAACAAGAATGCATTTTGGGTATGTTTAAAATTACTTCAACAGTCCATAAATCTTTAGGTAGAAGGAAAATGCTCTTTTACAGGACAGCAAACCTTCATTTTCCCACTGAAATAATCCTGAAATTCCCACTGATAGCCACCATAGCATTTTTTATTTTTTTCAGTTTAACATTTCATAAAGAAGAGTGCAGAATATGGTACTATGAGTAAAAGCTTACAACTAATATAGGTTTCTTTTTTCCAGTTATTGCATATGAAAACATGCTAGAGTTAAGCTGATTGATGTCACTCAGTAATATTAAGCAAACATTTTAATAAAATCTTGATGTTAACTAATCAACTAAATGAGTCTTAGGCACTACACCTAGGGAGGGGGGACAGAAAGTTGTTTTCATTCCCATGATATGTTTTTGTAAAGAGTATTTTCACAACAGCAGTCCAAATGGCATGAGTTATGAGTCCATTAATTCAGAAGTATTTTTCCTAGGGAACCTGAGAATTGCAGAAAAGACCTACCTCCAATTCAGGTACAACCTATTTTGAGATCAGTATTACATATTATGCTTGAGAGATGGGGCATAATTAATTTCTGAAAGTAAGCTTATACCATGGGGTTATTGTCATTTCATGAAATGCCCATCATTTTTCTACTTTCTGGCAACAAGACTGGCAGCTTGAATAAAAAACCATTTTGGAAAACCAAAGTCTTCTGCAACAAGGTCACAGGTAGCTAATGGAATGCCATAGGAATCACCTGCAACAGGTCTGACAGCAATGAGTAATGACAGTTCAAGGGCTATGCTGGCCACTGTCAATGGGATGGGCAGGGCTGAGTAAAGCAAAGGCGAAAGACTTACTCTAGCTGCCAGGAGCCTATTTGAATTAATTCCCAGCACATAAGACCCTGAAATGTGCATCAGCTGCACACCTCTCTGAGGCTCTCTTCATGTTTCATTTGGATTTACACACTGAGCACAGATAAAGCACTCAAAGTTTGAAACACTTTCACCCTTGCTCCGATGAGACTGGTTTGCCAGGACAGTGTCATTTGACAAGATTTAGAAGTAGGGTAAAAAGAGGATAGTGAAACTAAACACAAACCTACACAACCCTGGTCTTCAGAGCTGAATGCTTTTTACATCCTTATCTTACCTTGCCTGAGGAGTGCCCATGATATAACACAACCCTAGAGCTGAGGATCAACACCACTGCCCTATTTTGCAAATAGTACCATCAACTATACCGTACTCTTACCCTAGAGGTCTGCTCCTCTGGCACCCCTGCACGCACCCACCCAGCCTCCCACCACCGCCAGGGTCTGCCCTACCTCCTCCCTGTCCTCCTTTCTCCTACACTGCATCTTGTCTAACAGAGATTCAACCTTAACAACTTCCATTTCACCCACCACCACCACCTGGCAAACAGACTTTGGCTGCAGCGTCCCAGGCGACTCTCCCTGAAATTTAACACCGCAGATGCCCAAAGGCCTCACTCTTGGCCCCTAAGGGCTCAGGTGCCCCCTTACCAGCCCAGTCCGGACCGGACCGGCAGCTCTACTACAGCAAACACAGTAGAAAACCAACCTCCCCCAGCACCAGAGGAGCCACACAAACAAACAACAGGGACCGCAACAGCGCAACCCTCCAAAGAAGGGCCCCCACACCGCCGCCATTTCAAACAGAACAAGGAGAAAGCGTGGAAAGAAAAACCGGCGACCCACAGGACTCATCACAGCTCCGCGCCTCATCGACTTCGGCCTTTCACTGACCAGCTCCCGCCGACATGAGTCCGCACTCCAGCGGCCGCCCCTTGCGCTGGCCCGGGCTCGCCGCTGCCCCCCGGCGGGTCTGTGGGGGAGCGAGCAGCGCCTTCCAGTGCTCATTGCCGTGCTCTAGAAAGTTCTGCCAGGGGAGGGGTCCGGTCCGGTTCGGTTCGGTTCGGTCCGGTCCGGTCCGGTTCAGTCCAGTCCAGTCTAGTCCAGTCTATAGAGGGTCTGAAAGGAGTCTTGCAGGGGAAGGTTTACTGGTGTACTCCAGGAGATCCTGGCTCTTCACTCGTCTGCAAGGTACGTGCAGTTATGCGCAGTGGAAATGCGTAAGAGTGTGAGATGTTGTGTTGATATTTTGTTCTGTGTTTCACCAGGATGGTGGTAATTGGTTTGTGTGTTACTTTTGCCATGTTTAAAGGATGTTGTTCTCCGTGACTTAAAGTCACCCTGACATCAGCTTTTCTTGCCATTAAGCAAATCACATTGTTGGTGAGGTATCCATGAGAGTAACGTAGGTTAACAGTACGTACTTGTTGTTACACTGTACTTAAGTGCAATGTATCTGTTCTGAATACACTCTCTTATTTCTCTGTAAGGAGTAGGAGTTACAGAGCCTGCTGGATTTATTTTTTTTTTTATTATTATTATTATTTGGCAAATATTTATCAACAGCAGAGCAGATTTCCTCAGCTAGAGGAAAATGACAAAGGCTAGTTCATCCCATAGCCTGCCCAGAAGGCTGATCGTTATAAATTACTTTATTGACCCGTGGCTCTGCTGAGCATTCTGTACCTCAGTGAACCAAGCAATCAACACATGCTAACTGGAGGCCATTCACAGCAAAATATTAGTGCTGACCAAGCCTGCTATTTTATCACAATGCACAATTTGTTTCCATTTCAGTTTCTCTGGTGGATAAATTTTATTTTTGAAAGTCCTGGACCATTGGGACTTTTCAGTTTTCAAGCAGAAGCTTCCCAATTGTGGTTATACAGATGCAGGTTGTATAGTTGTAGGTATCTATATACACTCGTTTGTATGTGTTTACACATAAACCAGTTGTAGCTGTAATTCCCGTGGAGGTTACATCAAATGCAATTCTCAGACTAGATAATACATAAGAAAATAAGTTGTTCACTACTTACAACTGAATATAAATCATCCAGTATAATTCGTTATGTGTCACTGAGCCCACATGCAGTTTGGTGAAACAAATTATGGGACAAAAGCACTTTGTGTTGTAGAGGCAAAAGTCGCATTAAATATATTTGTGTCATCATTGCAACATCTGAAAAGTAGAAATAGATTGGCTTTTTGCCTCAAATGAATGCTTTCAGCACAGAGTTTAAATTAAGGCACCTAGAAAACTGAGTTGAATTCTGTTAAATGTTTTTTTTTTTTTTTCTTTTTACATCAAGGGGAATATTTTCTAGGTAACTATAGGATTATCCTTGAATCATTCATTCTGTGATTGGCAACATACCAATATTCAAAGGAAATTCAAGGTAAGGAGAGGAGTCTCCTGGTTTTACTCTGAGTAATTTTTAATTTAAGTCACTAACTTGAGAAGCAAATACTCCATGATGAAAGAGGAGCATATCTATCCCTACATGATTCCAATGTATCAAATTTAGATTTTAAGTGTTCTGTTGGTTGATATAATCCATACTTGTATGAAATATATGTCATCTGAGATGGCACAGTTATACATTAAATATCATTTTACATCTTGAAAAATTTAAGCTGCTGTAGAACATTTTCAGTGGTGTTCCTGACTTTCTGAATTTTGTGAATTATATCTAGGAGACTCGTGTTTACAGCTATTCTCCAAAAACATAATACCTCTAAGACTATCCTCTTCCTGAGAAGGGAAGGGGAGAAAGAAGGGCAAAATGTTCATTAATGCAAAAGAAGAACATAGAATCATAGAATCAACTAGGTTGGAAAAAACCTTTAAGATCAACAAGTCCAAATTTTACCCCAGGACTGCCAAGACCACCAATAAAGAATAGTGTTGAGGGCCTCATCTACACAGTTTTTGAACACTTCCAGGGATGGTGACTCCACCACTTCCCTGAGCAGCCTGTTCCAAAGCCTGATCACCTCCTCTGTGAAGAAATATTTCCTAATATCCAATCTAAACCTCCCCTGGCGCAGCTTGAGGCTGTTACCTCTTGTCCTGTTGCTTGTTACTGGGGAGAAGAGACTGACCCCCTCCTCACTACAACCTCCTTTCAGGTATCTGTAGAGAGTGATATGGTCTCCCTGAGCCTCCTTTTCTCCAGAGTAAACAGCTCCAGTTCCCTCAGCCATTCCTCATAAGACTTATTCTCCAGACCCTTCACCTGCTTTGCTGCCCTTCTCTGGAACTGCTCCAGCACCACAATGTCTTGGAAAATAACATGGAGAGTTGTCAGAAAGTGTAACATGGATGTTACATTTCTTTGGTCTATGTCAAGATAAATAATCTTGTGTGTCTGGTTCATGGAAAAGAATTAATTTATTATTTGAGAAAGAATTGTCAGATCAAACAGCAGTAAGAATTAGGGCCTTCATTACATCTTGCTTTCCATTTCCTAAATAAGAAATTAATTCTTTGTTTATTTGGGGACTTTTTTTTTTTTTTAATTTGTTAAAAAATTGTTCAAAATCTCTAAGAATATATTTTTTGGTATCTAACGTTGTGAACAATAGTGCACAGTGATAGGCACAAGGAGCAGTACTTGTGTTCATGATGGAAAAAGACACTGATGATAACTCAGTATGGTACAAAATCACATACTTAAATTACTGGTGGCTTCAGCACTTCAGAATATGATGGAATAAGTATAATTAAAAGTCATGGGAATTATGATGACAATGTATCATCTGACATATGGCACATTAGCCAAAATTTATATGCTGCTTTATGCTGCCAGAGCAGTTTTGTTGGCTCAGAGGAAATAATCATCCACGCTCTTGGAATATTGGAGGCAAATGATGTGTAGTGTCTGATTTCAAAAGAAGTAAGCCGTGCATTAGAATTAGCAACTTAAGTTATTTAATCAGTGACTTTGGCTATTCACAATATTTTGAAAAAAAAAACCCCAAAAACCAAATCAGCATATACTGGTTTTTATCTGAAATAAAACTAGCAATGGTGCATCTAGCGTTTTTGTGTTTTGGTTGTTTTTTTGGCTGTTTGAGATCTTGAAAGAAAATTCTGTAGTAGACTCAGTTGTTCATATGTATGCATCTGTAATAGAACAGAGATTTAAAAGAATGTCATATGAAACAACAGCTGTGTAGCTTGTTTAAGTTCAAGATAACGCTACCAAGGCAAGATTATTTGTCAAATATGTTCTTGTTTTGTACACTGCTGTTCTCTTAAAACTCTGTAACATGGTGTAACTACATGCCAGTAGTAAGACAGGATGACAACAAAAGATGTGAGTTTTATGACACTGTGGTGGGGTTGTATATTTATCTAGGTGTTCCCCAGAAAGCAAAGTCACTTTACTGTGCCTTCTTAAAGTAAGGTGCAACTTTGGTTTGAACAATTTTCCTCAGTACGAAAATAACTTGTGACAAGATCTACTAGTTGTATCCCTGCACGACTTCACTGATGCTGTTTTCCTGGTCCCATGAGTCTGGGTGTTAGTCAGCTCAGATCACTGGTAAGCAGTTTTCCAAGGTCTTAGATACATTGTGACAGTCAAACAAGGTATGGATACAAAATGCAAAAGGAACATGTTCCTAGAGTGTTCTCTCTGACCTTCAAAGTAACATCTGCATGACACATCTGCTTGGAGAGGCTTCGGGCCATGCAATTCAGGAGCGATTTTCCTTTTTTAATGGACACCGTAGAGTTTTCATGCTTCTCTCCAGCTTTGCTAGTGATAAGCATTTTCATAGCAGCTGTAATTCTGGCCACTGATGCTTGTTTTATTGGCATAAGGTAATAAAGTACACACTGATCTCGTTGCAATTTTGCTAGTTAAATTCTACACTTCACTACAAGATTCTGTTTAAAAATCATCAAGCAAGTGCTTGATGTGCAAGAGTGTGTAGTATTAATGGGCAAACCTCCAAGATTGGGTGCCTTGAACATCATCCAAGCTTACCTGAAGCTGCTAAGCTGCTTCAAACTTTCTGTCTCAAAATAGGGCAGGGATCTTGAAAGTAGGTTTCCCTGGAATATGTTTACTTACGATTTCATTTAAGAAGATAATTTCAAATGCTGTTTTCCATGCAGTATTGAGAAGGTATAGTCAGTTATAAGTTAAATGGCAAAAATACGGAGGATACATCTGTTATTTAATCTAACTCAAGCAAATGCACCAGGTGCAGAAATTGTCAGATGATGTAAAGAAAAAAAACCAACGAGTAACGTAAGTAATGTCTATTCCCTTTCACTTTTTACATGTTTTCCCGTGCTTGTGTGTAGTTAATGGGTTTGTTCTTATTGCCACATGATTGTTACAACACTGCTTTCAGAATTGTCTCTGTATACACATCAGTACAGCTGTGTTGCATAGAGCTAAGAACTGTTGATGGCTCTTGGGAAGCAAAGAAGAACAAAGCACTACAATGTATTTTCAGTAGTTTTTAGAACTTGGGGAAGCCTATATACCCCTATAAAAAAACAGATTTATAGAACAATTGAAAGTAAGAGAATGTATTACTTTTTTAATTTCTTGCATACATGATTTCCATAGGCTACAAAACATTCACACTGTCACTGTTAAATATTCTGGGCCACAAAGAGCTGTTATTACTGATTACTGTACAGTATTAAGAGCAAACCCGTTGTTTCACTATGTACAAGGAAAAATTTCATTTCAATATTTTTTGACAGTTAATTGTGTTCACCTTTGACAACTTGCCCAAAGGTGAATTTGTGTGAATTTTGGTGAGTTTGGAGTTTTTGGGGGGTTTTTTTGGTGGTTTGGTGGGGTCAGAGGGTTAGGGTTTGGGTTTGGTTGATTGCTTGCTTTTTTTGGGTTTTTTGTTTAGTTGCGTTTTGGGTTTTTTTTGGGGGGGGAGTTGGTGGCAGGTTTTGTTTTGTTGGGGTTTTTTTGGGAGGGTTGGGGTTTTTTTTTGGTTGGGTTTTTTTGGGGGGTTTGTGGGGCTTTTTTGGGGGGGTCTGGTTTTCTGGGGTTTATATTTTTTGGGGGCTTGTTTGTTTTTGTGGCGTTTTTTTTGTTTCTTTTTGTTTTATTGTTGTTATTTGGGTGGTGGGGTTTTTTTCCTGTTTAATACTGGAAGGAAGAAAAAAACCTTCAGAATCCCATCTCCTAAATCAGTTACAAAGAGTTCTGGTAGAGGGAAAGAAGAAGATACATAAATAATTAAGATGTTGCCATAGCTTTGTTACTGCTGTAAGCACATTAATTCTCAGTGTTACAAATCTGCCAGAGAAGGGCAATGAGATACTTCTCAGTATCAGCTGCTCTGCAGGACTGCGTTCACTTTACTTTATGCTCCACAGGCCAGTGTTAATAATTGCTGTTCCAGTGTAAGATTTGTCCATGCCTTGTTCCGGAACCAAACATAATCGGTGTTTTGCAAAGCAACAACACTTTTGGCTCAGTTCTAAATATTCTGAATTTCAAGTAAACACAAAAATTTTAGGAGCTTTTCTCCAAACTGTACCTCGTGCTTCAATGGTATTTTGTGGCATGCTGCATAGCAAAACTTTTCTGCTATCTCACCATATTAAAGATGATGATGTTAACCAAATACTTTCAGTATCAGGGAAAATAAAATGTTATTGTTAGGGTACTGGCATTTGATGATCTGCATTTCTTGGTAGCACCTTTCTCCTAACTTGTAACTTCAAGCGGCTTCAGATCATAAGTGATAAACCCTTTTCCTCTACGGAACATGGAGAACATGTTCCATATTGGGTTTTACATGGCTGTATTGTTAAAAATTGCAAATTCACTATAATGCATGTACATACACCTGTGTCAAATACAGGCAGTAAAGAATAAGCTTAAATATAGGTAGATGCAGATAAATATGCGCATATATGTATATTTAGCTTTAACCCAGAGGTTGTATGCAAATATGGGGAAGCTATTCATGTAAGGAAGCAGAGCATACAGGAAAGGCTGTTCTTTCAATGAAGTTACATAAAAAGGAGTTGGGAAACACCAGCATTTGCTAAGTTCTGTATGGTTTTGTGTTGGTTTTTTTTTTTTTTTTTCCCAGTAAAGCAATTAAGAGCAAAAAAGTCTTGCTTCTTATTACATTATGATGTGTGTTTTAGTCTGTGCTGGTATAATTTGTCTTTGAAATATTTTGATAATGCATATGTGAATTGCTTTTATAAACTTCTCTATTTTCAACGTCTAGACATATGAATGATTCCCTGCATATAATATAGAAAACCATGAAAAAAACTTAAGTTTATTTCTTATTTAAGTACATGTCTGGAGAATTGGAATTCATCAGAGACAAATAATTTATTCATGCTTAATAGAGCATCCCAGACTGTTGCAGGTTTCAGTAGCTGAAGTTTGAGTGCCATTTGCCATAATAATACTTTACATTTATACAACAATTTTCATTCAGAAGTATTTCAAAGTGCTTTGCATAGTGTGTGTATATAAGGGATAAATTAACCAACCAGTAAATTAAAGTTAACTCTGGAGTGAAGCTCTGTGGAAACTTTGTGGCGAGAATATTGTGTTTAGTTTTTGGGAGTTTTGATTGGTTGGTTGGTTGGTTGGGGTTTCTTTGATGAAATTCCATTGATTTTGAGTAAGCAGAGCATACAATTAAATTAAACTGTGTTTTATTGAGGAGAAGAGTCTTACACCTAGGACCATTGAATCCAACCAAGAAGTGGTCTTTGTTACTTGCTTCTTCTACAGACCTCCTGTCATCTTCAGGCAATTTGCTTAGGCTGATATGGGCCTTAAATAAAGTCAGGGTAACTAATTTTACCAGTTCTGCTTTGGTGAATGTTCACGTTCACTGTTACTTGAAATGCAAGCAAGTCATAGTTAACTTTAGCCACCTTTTACTAATGAAAAAGACCTCTTCCACTGGCAGTAAACTAATCTGTGTGATGCTGTATTTGCTATATGCTAACAACATAGTTATTGAAGATTGTCTGCCATCAGTCTGAACCATCAGTCATGTATCTCAGAAATAATACATGATTTATTCCAGTTTTTGACAATTTTGATTATATTGCGTGAAACTAAAGCTGTTTCCCTGTCTATGCAGCAGTAAGCACAATGTCTTCAGGTCCTGTTGGAATTTCTCTTTTAACAGAATCAAGGTCTGTCTTGCATGTTGTAAGACAGTTGCCGTAAGCATGTGCATAAATTGAGAGACTATTCATATCTCAAACCCAAGAAAGGGCATAATTCTTTAGCCTTAAAGAAAACTTTAAAACAACAACAAAACAATAAAACAACATTAAAAAAATTCCAAGTTGGCCAGATTATTCTCCTGTATCATGAATGTACAGTGCCACAAAAAGTGTCAGTCCTTTTTAATTTTTTTTTTTCTTGAATGGAGCTGGTAGTATTGGAGTCTCTAAGATAAGCAATGTAAAGTAGCAAGCTGGTCAGGGTGGATAAAGTCATCTACAACAAGGGATTTTATTTTTGTTTTTTTTCTTTCAAGTTTGACAGCAGTAAGAAAATTCTTCAAAACTAGAACAGGTGGACAACTATTTTAATGTCTCTTGACACTCATGTTTCTCCTGGCTTCACTTCAGCATGCTGCTGCAGTGCTTGCAACCACCTTGTTATGCTTTACGACAGATCTACTAATTTTCTCAACCTGGCTATTGCTATATAGCATTTGGCTATTCAGTAGTTACTTCTAATTAACTCCCACAACAAACTTCACAACCCATTTCAGGTACAGCGGTGCAATGAATTTACAGGAAGTACTAAAGGCAAAATGGACAGGACAAAGGATGTTAGAATTTGGACCACAATAACTTCAGTGCAGCTGCTCACATGAGTAAATGTTTGCAGAATTGAAACTACCTCTTTCACTGTGTGCAGTGAACAGTCACACAAAAATCCTGGTGACATACTCTGCTCTTCTGAAAGAAAGCTGTATAATGAGGTGTATGTCTGTGCTATATGTTTAAGGTGCCTATCAGTACATAGAACAGTACTTATCAGGATAAATTTTTGTCTCAGTGCTAGCTGCACTGTTGGTTACAGTTACTGGAATGAGTAAACAAGATTTTTGGACATTAATGGTGCTTCATGTTCAGTCTGTTCAGTTAACTTGACTGATAGCCCCAGAGATTACTTGAAAGTATTGTGTTCCTGCTGAACGTGTTCCCTGCTTCTCCTTTATAGGGCACAAAATAACTTCAAAACATAACCATCTAACTGGCAGTGGAAGAACTATCCTCTTTTAATGATCTGCATTAAAAAAAAAAACCACCCCCCCCCCCCCAAAAAAAAAAAAAAACCAAAACCGAAACCAAACAACCCAGCTATATCTGCTAAATGTAATTTGCTGTGTGATAACATAGTAGGAAAGAGCCCCCTAATGGCTTCAAGTTATCTTGGAAAATAAAAATATATTTCACTTTCTGTGAGTTCAAGCTGGAAAGCAATGCAAAATTAGTTTCAAGAAGGTAGATCAGTCTTTTTGAGAAAAAAGTGATACAACTGAATTCGTTTAAAGTGTTGCAATGGTCCAGATTAACAGCATTAGAGACTAAAAAGAACATGCACAATTTGTAATACGTAACCTCTTAAAATCTTTCTGATTTTTTTTGTTTGTTTGTTTTTTTTTCTTTCTGCTTTCTTTTCTGAGGTTTTATTTTTGTGGGGTTTTTTGGTTTGTTTGGGTTTTGGTTGTTTTGGGGGTTTTTTAAGCTGTTTTTCTGATATCTGACAAAAGAAGATGCTTACATTGTAAATCTTTACTGGGGGAATTAAGAACATTTTATGGATATAAACTTAAGTAATTGTTTGGGCTTCTGATTTTCTTTTGTGTTTAATAATGTTCAAATGGAATATTCTCTTTGCATAAACAAATACTTTCTAGCATTATTTGGAGTTCCACGGTTAGTGTGTAACCTGAATAGTAACAGATAATAATCTGGTGAGAATTGTATCACTGCCTTTGAAATCATAAAATTAGCATGATTGTATTTCCAATCACAAAATTATAAACTATATTTAGTGAGCATGAGCATAGTAAACAAGGCTTTTCAGGGAGAAAAGAGAGAGGTAAATAAGAGTTATAAGACAGCTTTTGAGCATATGTGAAGAATTATTTTTGCAAGTCAAACTGCACATTAAATATTTTGAGGCAGGCCTTATGTTTTGTAAGGAGCCAAAGTGAATTAGACACCCAGTTATCTTATCTCCTCATAAAATCCTATCTACATTTGGTAGATCTAACTCTTGATACCTAGGTCGCTTTTTACTGGTAAAGTTTTCTGTTAAAATGTAAAGGGTTTCTCTCCATTATTTATAGCCAGATTCTGATACCATAGTCGATGTATGCAGTCCTCGTCTCTGGCAGTATTTTATGGAATAAAATACCACTCAATGAAATCTAAGGTCGTAAAACATGCTACCTGGAAAGAATTTCAGAAAGAAACATTGGAAATCCTGATGTGGATCAATTGGATATATGAAAAACAAACTAGACATTACTCACAGAAAAATACAAAGAAATAAGGTCATAATACCTAAGAACCCTAACATTTTTAATGTCTTTTACAAATTATAAATAATCATTTTGTCAGCTGTGGAAATTTCACTTCACATTTGGGATTTTGACACATCAGTAAATAAGTATTTCAGTATGGTGCTCTATAGAAGTGTATAAAAATATCTTGGTAGAGGAAGTAAAGAAACTGCAGTTTCTAAACTGGACAAAGCATTGGAAAGTTGTACTTGGCAGGGTGCAAAGCTGCTTAAATGCTTGAGTGAGTAGACTGATGCTGTTGCTTCACTCGGAGTAATCCCAGGTATATGCAGGATCATGAAAAGCAGCAGGTATATGAAAAACTGCTTTCAGTTTGGAGCAAGGCGCAGAGTGCACAAAGTGATGGAGAAGGTGGTTCAGATTACCGCAATTGGAAGGAATGTGTTACTAATGAAGTGACAGTGCTGTCTTCTTAGTGTTATGCTCCCGTGGACTGTAAACCCTGAGTCAATCAACTTCCTGACTTACTACATAACCAAAAGCTGAGTTATTTCAGTTTTAGCTTATCTTCAAAATGATAGCAACCTATCACAACCCATCACAGCAAAACTCTTTTCAGCACAAGCCAAAGGAAATATGTAGAAAGTTTACGTAGAGCTAGGCAGCTGGGAAACAGTAGTGTCAATGTCACATCAAAACAAGCAATCAGTCCATGGGATGGCTGCTTCAAGCATGCAGCACAGCATAATAGAACATCCTAGGTTTCATCTTTCAGGTCATAAGCCTTGATCTTCATTTTGCAGGCAGAATGTTAACAATAACTACTGTATCTATAAAAAGATGGCAGTCTAATGCCATATTATTTAAGGCAGATCATGTTTGTGCAGGAGAGATAAGCTTGCAGTCAAAAGACAGATACTGTTTCAAACTACTGACAAGCACTAAGAAATCCTCCAGGTAAGTGTTCTCTCTACCTGGATTCACAACATGTAAAATAATGAATTAATAATGTGAGAGAGCTTGTATGCTCTTATTACTCCAGGCTGCTCAGTATGTGCAGGACAAGTTACATTAAAACATCACACAAGTAGTTAGAAATCATCTTTTCTGGCTGTTTCATTCCCATTTACTTGAAGGGTTAAACACAATAAATACAATGTGCAAACCATGCCTTGTTCTTAATTGTCTTCGGGTGTACATAGTATTTGATACATACCATCTGTGAGTGAAAAAATTTTAAGTGCAGTACATACATTCTGTAAACAGATGCCAAATTTTGTATTCAACATGCAAGAAAGAAAAAGAATAATTCCTTTTATAGCTACTCAGAAAAGCAAAGGATAATTTCCTTACCTGGAAGATCAAACTCTGTATATCATCAGTACTATGTGAGCTAAGGGGACAGGACGTATTTTTGTCTTCCGTAATAAGCCTTTCTTCAGAGATGCAGAACATAAGGAACGTAATTTAAGTGAAACGTTCTATTCCAACGTCCAGTCTGTTGCCAGTTGCACTGGATTAGAGCTGGCATCCACTTGCAAATGAAGAAAGGTACCTCAGCAAGTTGTCCACTGAAGGAGCTTGATATCAGTGTTATCAGGCACCAGCAGTCACATACTGATGCTACGGTGTGTACAGTCTCCCTCTATTGCGTGCTTTCTCTTCCTTGCTCTCCCTCTCTCTCTCACCCTGACGTTCACACAGCTCTGAGCCTGAGCTCCTTCTGCTGCTGTATAATCAATCTAGCCTGTCTGAATCTAATAGGCCTCTATTTAACCAGCCAATCAATAGCACAGATTCTGCTGCTGCTCCCCTGGGACTTTTGCAGGAGTGGTACAAACAATAAGAGTTTGGCCAGCAGTTTAACCGAGTATTTTTCATTATTTTATCTCCCGTAAAGAAAAATTGTTTAGGAGAGCCCAGGTTCAAAGCTATCTTTCTCTCGTGAGTTTTTTTTCATCAGAGTTATATAAACATGCACATTGCACTGCGCTAGCATTCTAAACACTTTTAAATTTTTAATATTTCTATGTGTTTTAGAGTACATACTTTAAAAAAAAAAGAAAATTGAAAAAAGGAAAATGCACACACATGCTCCCCCCACTCCCCAGTCTAGAAATGAACCTGCATGGCAAGCCTTAGGCTTTGTATTCCAAAAATCCAGTAGCAAATGTTGTAATTTAGACCTTTTTATGGCAAGTGTGGAAATTAGGCATAAACCAAGAAGCAGGAGAGTTGTGCTTCTAACCCCTGTCATCTTGAACTACCTTCTTTACTGTTTATGTTTCAGCTTGTATGATTTTTATGTTTTTTAAGAATTTGTCTGTATGGAGACAATGTAGATTCAGATATAGGAGGAATTGGAGATACAATATCTATTCAGCAACAGGTTCACATGGGACAGCTTTTTCTCATAAAATAGTGATCACGACTAACTGAAACATGGAGTTAGCAACCAATAGTTGTTGTACTTTATAAACAACTTTTTAGTTGAAGTCTTTTACTCCACTGTGTTCCCCACATATGCAGGCAGTAGACTGTTCTTTAGTAGCTAAAACCAAAATTTCAGGATGGCTATTGTGTGAAGTGAGGTTTTTTATCACAACATACTTTCTTTTTTTTTTTTTAATTTAGGAGCACTAATCCTAAGAACATTGATTTGCAACCTGGTCATTCTGGTTGCAGTTCAAAATTATGAACCAACTTTCATGCTAAAGCAATATGTGGGAAAGTACCTACCATACTCCTGAGTCCACAGGGTAGGTTTTGCAGGTCACAGGTGCTTCCATATCGCAGCATATTGGTGCTATTATATTGTTGTTCTATCTCTTGAAAAAGGAACTGTGACTAAAGAACACCATGAGTACAATGCATTTGGTGGTTTTCTGGAGGAAATACTGTCCCATTCTTGGTGGTGTCCTCATATATGATTCTTGCAGATATTTGATCCAGAATCAAAATGGGAGTTTTGATTTTCTGCTTAAGTGCTTGCAGTGTCCATCAGTCTAAGGCTCTGTCAACACATTCATTGCATTAAGACCTTATGCCTGGGATCCTGTGCTGAGAACTGGAAGTGGCAGTCCAAGTGTTTATTCCATGGTTAAATTTCCTCCTTAGGATTAGCATAGGTCAAACCTCTTACTGAAGTAAGAGCAACATTGTCTACAGTTTTTACACAGAATCTGACATAAGCAAGTAGATGTACTGATAATTAAACTGAAGTTTCTTGTGACAACCTGGCTTATAGGGGTTTATACTTGCCTCACAGGACTTCTTGTATAAGCTCTAAGGAGTGGTCAAGAAGGGTAACTTTCCAGTCCCTTTATCAGAAAATCTTCCATTAAACACATTTATAAAGCCCTGTCAGATGGTTTATGGCCTACATAACCTACCTTGCAATCCAGACTTCTTGGATAAACACAAGCCAGTGCTACCAAGTCATCAGTTTTGTGTTATTAGTCTCTTGAAAATTCTAGTCAAAGACTGAAAAGGAAAGAGCAGGAAGAAAAAGACCCACTATTAAACTGGAGTTTGCAACAGAGAAAAAAAATATATGGTGTTCATAAAAAATAAGGGACACCTCTAAGCCTATTCAGAGATACAGAGCTACCGTGAAAACATTTCTGTTTAGTCTGAGTGTTTACATAAGAGCATGTGTAAGGTCATATAATGGCAGAAAATAACAATATAATGTTAACAATAGAACATTTATGCACTTGAATCTCTTTCAACGCACATACAAAAAGGAAAAAAATACAGGAAACAAACAATAAAGTCACAGTATCCACAGTAAGTTCAGCTCATCCATTCTTAATATGAAATGTCACAGTATCAACTAATAATCTCTGATTCCTTAGTTGCATATGGAATACCTCATTAACTGCGACGTACAAAACACATGAAACACATCTCAAGTGTTTTGAGTGGTCTGCATCAGCTGAGTGATGTTTATGGATAGAAAAGAAGATTAAAATCAGTAAATAAAAATTAAGATGGGTAGAATTATGGTCATACAATTGTATGAGTGAAGATCTGCTAGTGGAAGTGTGTAAGGCCTGTGTTGTCCTATGTGTTGGAAGAAGGGTAATTAAGGTGAATGTTGTTCTGCCCTTAAGAGAAGAGTGGGAGCTGTGAGGGATAGAGTAATTTAAAGGTTGTTCTGGATCTTAGTGAGAAAGGCCCAATAGCAAATGGTGTAATAAAATAGCTGCTTTAATAAGCGTAAACAGAGAGCACTATAAATAGAGCTATACTGGCAACCCTTTCATGCAGCACAGATCATGGGTGAATTTTCCTACAGCACACTGAAACACACTCCATCCATGGAGAGGTTATTTTCTTCCTCCCATGCTGTCGTTCCCTTTATTTTCTGTAACAAACAGAATCACATGCCATCTCCCGACACGCTGGTGTGTTATCTCTGCCATAGCACCCACCAGTAGAGGCCAGGCTAGCATGGGGCACACCAACAGGTTCCCTTAAGCCATGTGAACACATGGGCTGTCCTCGCACTAAGCATGGGGCTCAACAGAGCAGACGTGGCTTGGCCAAGGTCACTAACTGTGCGGAACACAGAGTTTTCTGCAAGGCTCCCAATGCAGATGGGAGGAACAGTGTTGTGGTGGATACCAGAGTGGAAGGAGCTTACTTTTAAAATGCTTTTCTGAAAGTTTTCTTCCTTACAAAGTTCCAACCTTTTTCTGCATGTAATCTAATCTAGCCCATGTAAACCAAACAATAGTTACATGGAGGTACCATTACAAAATTATATGTTGTGCAGTTTGGTATTTCAGTGTTTGGTTTGTGTTTTTCAGCCAAAGACAGGACTGTCAGGACCACATTTTTAAAAAGAGGATGATTCTGTAAATCTCAGGAACTGGCCTTTTATGCACACACTGAATTAGTGAAAAATTGAAACTATTGAAAAAATATCTACTGAAATTTTAATTGTACTTTGGAAATACAATTATCAACACACATTGTCTACAGGATAGCTTTAGATGCTACATATGTTGTATGGAACTTGTGTATTATAACACCTTCTTATTGAATATATGTGGTTTGGCTTTCGTGTCTGTGGTAGAGTATGATAAACTTCTAATTATGTTTAGATACAATGTATCACAGCATAATGGTTTGGGACTGTAAAAATATATCTTCAGTGGATGATATAAGTGGTTAGTATCTAGATAAATAGATGTTTAATACTGCAGTGTTTAATACTGAGACTGGTTTTTAAGGTTGAAACACTGAAACACTGAGATAAACAATGTTAAAGTAGTTTAGAATAGAAGGCTTAGATTAGTAGTGTAGAATATATACTCTAGTAAGAAGTCCTGGACATCTACCCGTTAGAACATTTCTGTTTATGAGTGCTGTGGTTTTATATATCAAATGTAGCTCTCTACAAGAAATTGTTTTTTTCTATTTCAGATTCAATTCACAAAGACAAAATACATGTTTCTTACCTCATGATTCCAACAATAATCAAGGTTGCCCTTCTGTAACCAAGTAATCAAAGGAAAACCAGAATATTCAGCTCTGCAAGACTAAACCTTGTGAACATGTGATGATGGAATAGCAGATTTTGCCTATGGTTTAATGGTGGTGTTGGCAGTCCTGGGGTAATGGTTGGACTTGACGATCTTGAAGGTCTTTTCCAACCTAGTTGATTTTGTGCTTCTAGGATTCATAGAGATGCCGTTGATGGATTCCCTCATGACAAAAATAAAAATAAAAGTCAAGATTGTACATTTTACACTTTTTTCCTGGAAAGAATGAATTAAATGGGTTTTCTACATTGAACCTAAACACTAGTTTTATTAATCGTCCAGTTGCTGAGTAATATTTCACTGATATTGGTATCATTCAGGTTTCAAGTCCTGACTAGTCTTAACACATTTTTAAAATGCTCAGGCTATTCACATGCTTAAAATTGAGTACTGCATACTTAGGTATGCAGTGTAGAAACCTAGAACATTATTTATAGTCATACTGATACTTAGGAAAAGTATTTTTCCACAGATGGGGTGTAGAGCTGTCTTTAAAGTTTATTTTAGATGCTTGAATGTAAATACAAGGATACTGAAGGTAGATCTTGTCAATTTTATTTCCTTTTTCCTTTGAAAAATTCCCTTGCAGATCCTGAAAGGCATGCTTAGGAAAGAAGCCCAGATACAGGCTATGAGAGATAAATAACAATACATAGTTTCTTCTGTTCCATATAGTAGTTCTCATTATTTCTCATAGAGTAGGTAAATAGGTTACAGTTTTGCTTGAAAGCTTTATTTTTATTTCAAGCTATAGAAGCTTGAAAGCTATATAGTATTTAAGTTTTGTAGGTACTCAATTCAGTTTCTGTAAACATATAGGAAAATAAGAGAAGGTAAATCTCCATTTATTAAAGATTTTGACTTTAACCAGGAAAGTTATGTATACCAACCTGATACAATAGAATACATGCCCATAAACCACAACATAACTTAGTTTCTGTCTGAATGCTTTAGAGAGCCTCAGGATGAACATTGCAATAAAATGCAAACTAATATAATTGAAATTATTTACTATCATCACTGTTAATATTTATTGTATTATGATGTTTCTAGGTCAGACAAATAATTCTCTAGAAAAGGCAGTGATTGATAAGGGGAAACATACAGTTACAAAACAAATATTAACGTGTAGCATTTCTAGGGCTATATTTATCTTGTGCTTCTCGATGCAAAGTGTATGATCATCCATTCCAAGTTTAGGAAAGTTTCTCTCGGAATTTAACAGATCTACTTTAAATTCATATCTGTCTATGATGTATTTAATACAATGGGAATTGGTCTTTTTCACAGACTTCAGAAACTTCAAAGGGCCACAATGATGACAGTGAATGAAGTGGGCTGTGCCAGCCTCAAGGCCAGCTGAAAAGGAAAAGCTCACATCTATACAGCTAAATGGTTTTCTTCCTCTGAGCACCATGGCCGCATCTAAGCTACATCTTGGAAATGTTTGTGATTATGTCTGAATTTTGCATAATCCTTCTTCAGAAAAGCTAGCCCAAAAACATTTTTAGACATTTTAAAATACAGACAATTACTGTATTCATTTATGCAAATTTCCTGAGTCTCATTATGATTAAATTAAACTTCTCTGAGTCGTTCAGTAAAACAGAAAAAGTAATGACTGTGTTTAAAAAGAATGGGATCTTCATGAAAATTCACAGTTGCTATGGGGCCTCTAGCTTCACAAATATAATATTTGCATGGGGACCCAATTCTCATTAAAAGAATGAGAATTAAAAAATTCCCTAAAACATGGACAGTAGTGAAGTCTGAAAGTGATGTCAGTAACATACATACATCACTGGTATGTTTAATCTGCATAGTCTAACCAATGACTGCAGATGCCAGCATGCCAGCTGTTTTTTGTTTCGTTGTTGTTTTCTCTTTTAAGTAACTGCTGCTATAGTTAAATAAGCTAAAAGCAAGCTCAGGTTCAGGTAGAGCAAGCCCAACAAACTTCAGTTCTGAGGAGCAGCAAATTTGACACAAAGTCTAAGGCCTGTCATAAACAGTTTATGATGGGGCTGCAGGTTATAGATTTTTTCTCACAGCCCATACTTCTGTAGTTTCATTGTTTTTGATACTGAAGTCTTGCAAAATAGAGGTAAATTAGTTGTGCTGTCACTGTCTTCAATATCAGCTCCCAAGTGCAAGGGACGCATAGTGAAAGATCTTTCCCTAAGACTAAAGGTAGTGCAGCTGCCTCAGAAAACTCTGTGTTTCTGATGAGGAGAAAAGTCTGTATTCATTAAGGATCAGAAGGTGGAGGCTCCATTGGTGGTGTTATGCTAAGCAGCATTGCCTTGCAAGGCTTGGAAGTTCCAGTCTGGTAACAATATCGAAAGGAGGAACCCAGTAGTACAAGTCCTGATTTTTCAGGGAGTTAGGAAACTTACTTTTCCTGCAGTAGCAGTCACTAGTGGACTGTGTCCTATGTCATGTCGTGAGATTAATGCTGTTTGTCTGTGCACTCTCAACCCTTCCTTATTACGATAGGGTTGTTGTCCAAGAAGGTTTATGTTGAATTCACATTTCTTGGTGCTTGGTAAGAACTGTGAGTTTGTGGTGAGTAGTGTATTATATCCATTTTCATACCTTTCCATAACAAAGTTTTAATGACAATGTATTTGTAGATTATGTGGCTGTCAGTTTACAACTTATACTGGTTTTTAAATTGATGTTACTGTTTCTTCCAGAACATGTGTGAAGCTTAAATTTCAGAAGAAAATGTATATGGAGGAAAGTGTTGCTTTAACTTTCTTTGGTTTTCATTATAATTCTTAGTGGTACTGCAGTAATATTTAAGAGTCTAGATGCTATGCACTGTACAACGCTGAATAACAACACAAATTACAGTATAAATATTTTTTTAACTGAAAATGAGCTTACTGCACAATGAGAAACAAAATGTAATTAGTATTGTAGCACAAATAATATCTCCCCCTGTACTTCTGTGAAATATTTATTGCAATTTGCCATTGAATTAGGCCTGCAGAATTTGGCTTATGCATATTTAAAAAACCAGATTTCCTATGAGTTTTTGGTTGGTGTTTCAAATTCTGTCAAGCAGGCCTATCAAAAAAAATTAGCTTTAGGCTGTGAGATTTCTGTCATCTAGTATTTAAACTTACAATATCCTAATATTTTTCTACAAAACAATGAAGACAATAGAAAATACCCAAGTGCTCCAGGCACAGATGTCAGAGGAGCTGATAAACCATAGCTAATACTCAGAATTGAACTCTGTATTATGTAATCATTTTGAATATCATGTACGTATGGTGCATGCCTGAAAAAAAATAGGCATAAATACAAACTATTTCTATTGCATACAAACCAATGTAATTCTTTAAAATAGGTTTATTTCTCTAGCTTTCATGGAGCAAGCCCAGGAAAACATTACCCTGAATTGCTAATGGATAGCAGAATTAGGCTGCTGTTGAAAATAGGGCTTAGCATGTGAACACCACCTTTATAGTGAAGTGAAAATTGACGTCCACAGTGACGCAACATATTTCCTTTTTTTCCACAAATAATGTTGGATTCTGATTTCTACTTCCGATTGGGCAGTACTTCCATTGAAACTAATGAAGGTTTTGCCGGGGTAGGTAGCAGGATTGGGCATATAATGTGGATTGCGTTTCCGATTTGCCTCATTGCCTGAGAACATTATGTTGACACCATGGATAGCGCATGCACCAAAACCATCTCTCTGTAGCAGAGTGAAATATGTAATTAAAGCAGATAAAGAAAGTTCATATATCCATGGGTCTCCATTGTTTCTTGGTAGTCACAATATACTGAATATTATTATACTGTGCTGAGAGAACTTGGGGAAAAGATTGTTTTTAGTTTTTTTTCCATTAAAATAATTCAGAGCGCAAAATTTGTTGGACGTCTTCCCTAACAACTACCCGAAAAACAGGTTCATTCACCTCTTGTCTCCCATAGATATATCTGTAGTGATCCTTGAGCTGTTATTTCCTTGCACATTAATTGTGGAGGCAAAACCATTCACCAGGCAGTTCTAGTTGAAATCACACCTTGAGACTGGAGACCTAGAGAACTAAATACATAATAGATGAGGGAGCAGTGAATGCAGCCAGTGTTAGAGTAAAAAGAGATTGGCATTTATCAATGTATGCTTTCATTAAAGCAGAAGCAGTACAGCCCACCTACTCCATACTTTTCCTTGTCTTTCAATGTTGCATGAGATGTTTTGGAGTGCTAACCAGTAACTTCAGCTAAAGCCAACTTTTATGATCATGGGCCAGCCTTAAAATTGGTGGGGCTCTGTTGATTATTTTTTCATGTCTTAGATCAGTTTTTCCTAGGTGACTTTCAGTCATAGTACAAGAAGCCTTCCCAAAGAGTTATTGGAAGCTATTTGAGAGTCAGAAATAGTAATGATGGAAAACTTGTGTTGATGCCTAGCTATGCAAAAGTAAAGGATGGTCAAAAATAATTTTGTTTTCTTGCAAAGGGTCTTTAGATAAATGATTAGAAGTATTGCCAGGCTGAAATATACTTTACGTAAATGTTGCACAGCTAAAATCTTGGCGTGCCAATTGTGTCTTCTGTTTACTCTCCGTGTCTCTTGTGATGGAGATGGTACTGCTAAGAAAGGGGTATTCAACAGTGCTGAAATGCAGTTTATCTTAGGATGAGGCAGTTGATCCACACGTAAAAGCCAGTATAGTCCTCAGTTCATGGAGGAGGATATGGTGATAGACCCAAATTTACTGTTTTGCCTGGAGGTTAGAAATAAAAAAACAGTTAGTGTCTTCACACTAAAAACGGCTTAGCAAGCTTCAGGGGTAAAAAAAAATGCTTGGAATTCTTTTGCAAGAGCATCTACTTCTGCTAACTTCTGAGTTTGAAGGATCCTATAAAAAAGGGCTGTAACACCCCTCTAACTGATATCCTGGTCCATTAGGGAGGAAAAGGGCCTATCTTTGTCTGGTAAACACTCAAATCTCATAGGATGTCTCTTTTCTTTATTGCCAATGGTTACTTGACGATGCCCCCTTTTTTTTTTTCTCTCACTGTAAAAAGACAAACAACAGATTTATTGCCCTTCTTCCAGCCCTCTACTTAGATTTTAAGATAATAGACAAAAGTAAGATTAAATCTCTCCTGTGTGACCTTAGTGACAGCACCTTTTTCTTTCAAAAGGGCCATCTTTCTCGACAGTCTTATAGTAAAATACAAAGTGTTGCTAAAAGAAAGTAAGAAAGACACTTCAAAAATGATTCAGTTTGATTTTAGCTAAAGCAGTGATAATTTGCAGTGGTTAGTCCAGCTTTAATTCATATATGATTGTGAAGAGCAGTAACTGGAGGCACTATAAAAGAATTCCCACCTACGCTGTACATGTGCTACCAGTCTCCATGGCACAGAAACCAGTTCCCTGAGACATGAAGTCTGGGGGCAGTTCTGGATACACTAGTTTGGCTCCTCATGCAACCATGGAGGACCAATGGGTATTTTACTCTCCGATCTTTGATAACTTTTAAAAAGAATGTCAGAATTGTTGAGGTTGGAAGGGACCTCTGGAGGTCATCTGGTCTAAACCCTTCTGCTCAAGAAAGGACACCTTGACCTGACTGCCCAGGACTATGTCCAGATGGCTTTTGAGTACCTCAAGGATGGAGACTCCACAACCTCTCTGGGCAACCTGTGCCTGTGCCAGTGCTCAGTCGCCCTCAGAGTGAAAAAGTGTTTCCTGGTGTTCAGAGAGAACCTCCTGTGTTACGGTTCTCTTCAGGTTGAACTGTCGTAGCTCTCCCAGCCTTTCCTCATAGGAAAGATGCTCTGGTCCCTTCATAATCTTAGTGGCCCTTTCCTGGACTCTCTCCCTCCTGTACTGAAGAAGCCAGAACTGGGGACATTAGTCCAGGTATGGCTTCAGCCGTGCTGAGTAGAGGTGAAGGATCACCTCCCTCAACCTGCTGCCAACATTTTGTCAAATGCAGCCCAGGATACCATGCACCCTTTTTATGGCAAGGATACATTGCTGGCTCTTGTTCAATTTGGGTATCCACCAGGACCCCCAGATCCTTCTCTGTGCCAAGCTGCTTTCCAGCTGGGCAGTCCCCTGCATATACTGATGTGTGGGGTTGTTCCCCACCAGGTGCAGGACTTGTTGAGCTCCCATTTGCTGAACTTCAGGAGATTCATGTCACTCCATTTCTGCAGCCTGTTGACATCCCTCTGGCTTATCAGTCACTTTTCCTAGTTTCTTGTCATCTGCACACTTGCTGAGGGTACACTCTGCCCCATTATCCAGATCACTAATGAAGATGTTAAACAGAGCTGGACCCAGTACTGATCCCTGGGACATGCCACTATTTTCTGTCCTCCAACTAGACTTTGCACTGCTGATCACCACCCTCTAGGCCCAGCTGTCCAGCTGCTCCATCAGCTTCCCGAAGATCAAGGTGAGGCTGACTAGCCTGTAGTTCTCTGGGTCCTCCTTTTTTTCCCTCCTTGAAAATGGACATGTGACATTTTCTTTCCTCCAGTCTTCAGGCACTTCTCCCAGTCACCACGATAGAACCAAAGATGAGTGACCCTGGTTTTGCAATGTCGTCAGCCAGCTCCCTCAGAACTTCTGGGTGCATCCCATCAGGGCCCGTGGACTTCTGTGTGTCCGGTTTGCCTCATTATTCCCGACCTGATGCTCTTCCACCAAGGGTATGTCTTGAGGTTTCAGGGGGAAAGATGTATGTCTTTTACCTTTTTAATATTTAAGTAATTCTGGCATCCTTTTTTATACTCATACACTTTAGGTTAAGGAATTCTACCTGCAGCTTCTTACAGTGTAAATATTGCATGTAGTGTGCATGGTTTCCAACTTCCAGAATTCCCTCCAGAACCTTAAGAATTACTGAAAAAAATGGGGACTTGTTGATCTCTTTGTGAAAATACTTATTTGCTTGAGAGCCTATGCAAGTCAAAGTTGAATACTTCAATATTATATTATATATACCACCATTTCATTTATGTATCTCTCTTGAGTGAGAACTGCATCTTTCAAGGTAATTTCTCAAAGTACTTCCACTGTTTTAACTTATTGAAGAAAGCTCAGCAGAGAAAGAACTCTGTGCTGTTTACCGTGAGCACAGAGGTAGCAGAAACATTTGTTGTACTAATCACAGTTCATGGTATTACCTCTTTATAGATTTGGGAAAAAAAATAGTACCATTGAGAATCTTGTACTGGCTTTCATGCTCCAGTGTTCATACAATCATTTTTATGCCAGTGTCATTAGATCAGCTTTTTCTCAGCTCAGTGTAGGCTAGTCAAAACTCCTCTTCCTGGTTGTCCTTTGCTGCAAGAATTTTCACCTTTGTGTCATTTACTTTAGATGCATGTCACATTGCTAATGACACAGATCACATACGCAACATTCAAAGTTTTGGGGTTTTCATAGATTATGTCTTTTAACAGTCTCTTACCTTTTAATTACTGTAAAGTATCCTGTATAAAATAAGCAGGAGGCTTTCTTCCAGTTTCCCTTCATGCATTCCTGTGCAGTTTGAATTTTGCAAAGATCTTAAACAGAAAAATAGTCTAGTGTACCCCACCAAAATCTCAGTTTTCTGTAAGATTAAATAGCATGTGTTTTGTTACCTTTCATGAAGTAGTTTGGAAGTCTTCATGTCCTCATCTTCCCACTGTCTTGTTCCAACCTCTCTATTCCATATATTTTTTTCTGGCTTTACCCTAATAATACAGTGGTGAAAAGAATTTACATTTTCACTATAGGGACATTTCTTTTACATGTCATAATCTGGTAGAAAAACTGAAATGTTTGTACCAGAATTTTGTTGTGGGAGTAACTTATTCTAAACAGGCACACTCTAAAATGAGATTTTCAATGCAAAATTGCATCATTTATTAGTGGTACTTAATCTGGATAAATTTATGGCTCCTTAAAAGAACTTTTTAGAGGCACAAACCTTTTTATTCAGATCAGCAGATCGTGGAAAAGATTTCATACGAGAAGATTCATATTCTCCACTGTACGGTTTAAGAAAATCCTATATCTGACATCAAAGGAAGTGACAGAAGTAGTAAGTGTCTAAACATACTAGCAGAGAAGAGAAAAAAATATTCTTTCTTAATATCTTACAAAAACCAAAAGACTTTCTCTTTTGAACTCTGTCTTTCATAGGTTAACGAAAATATTGATATGTTAAAAGTAAAGGTTAAAAAATACTGGTTTTCCATAACATAACCTTCAGACATTAGGCAGATACCAGTTCTTTACTGGGGTAAGAGGCTGAGGGAGAAAGACCAGTTAATTCCATAATAATGAAAGAACCCTTTACCTGCATTTTTACAATGAAGGGGAAAAACTAATCAGAAAAAGTGAAGATTTATTTGTGCTATTGAGATGATGAGAATTGTGTATACTATTACAGTAATTGCAGTTTACAATCATTTGTTTATGGTTAGACAGATGCTGCTTCAAATGTGATATGAAAGGAACCACATGGTGTTCAGATGGGGAAGCATAGGAATAATAATATACTTGCTAGAATATGGGAACTATTGCTGTGGTTATGTATCTCAGAATTACTTAGTAGCTAGCTATCTCCTACATTCTCAGAGAAAAAGTTCTGTCTATAGAGAGTTCATCTGGAAATTGGATCAGAATAATAGCCTTAGAATTGAGCCCTGTTAAATGTTTGCCCAGTTCTTTATGCATAAGGCAATAATATGATGTTAATTTTTCACAGAAGAAAATTGAGGCAGAGATGAGATAGCAACAATGCACAAGCTCATGTTTTATTCTGAGAAAGGTGAATGTATTTTAATGTGTTTCAGTGGCAAATGTCCCAAAATTGAGAGTGGTTTGTGAGGAAAATTAAGGATCTTTAGTTTCTGAAGAATATGTGACAAGTATGTAACACTGACAATATTTACAAGATCTCTTGAAAAAATATATGTCTTTATGGGTGGTATGAGGAAAGAAGGAAGGGTGGAAAAGCACTGCAGGGGAAGATACTCTGAAAACTGAGAATAATTTTGCAAACCAATCAGTTCTACACTTTGAACAGTGTGGTTAGGATAGCAAGACTTACTATTATTCCTTTAAAGAAGGGTCATTGTATAAGCATTGTTCATATATTTTTGTCAGGTAATTTTTGCACTACCTGCTACAAGCAGAGGGTATAGCAAAAAGTCTGTAATGAAAAAACCTTGGGAGTGTAAAGGATTCTCTCTTAAAATAGCAGACCAAGAAGGAAGAGTGCTGCTGGCATTCCTAACTGGAGTTAAATTGTTAAAGGACCAGTTGCTGTAGAACTTGTATATATCCTTAAAGGTAACAGTAGTTTCAGGAATCAGAATTTGAGAATCAGATATGTTTTTTAAGAAAAAGAATATGGGAAGTTTGTCGTTGTTGTTTAAGGAAGAGCTGAGCACACGGAGGTTTTCCTATGGGCTTCTCTGATAGAATGAAGAACAACCAAGCAATGCTGCGGTATTCCGGCCTGAAAAGGAAGAGGTACTTGATCTTTGAAAAGCAGCTTCTCCTGTATTAAGGAGAAGAAGAAATTCCTATTCGCATTACCAAGACCAAAAAAAAAAAAAAAAAGGTGCAGATTGTCTCAGAACAAAACAGAATCTAACTAACAAAACTTTTATTCCCAGAATAAAAGTCATTTATAAGAATGACTGTATAATCGTGTTTAAGATTTTGATGTTATACACTCATTCTGTACTTCTAGTGGTTTTGGACTACATTCAACTTCTTCCTCGGGAACATTTAAAGAATCAATAATCATAGCTGCCAGAAAAATGGGACATATGTAGGTCCAGAATGCTAAATCAGCTAGAAGGGTGGGTTTCTTAATTATCTTTTCTGGGTTATTACGCCTTCCTTGTCCATCTTTTCTTGGCAACCATCAGAAATAGCACAATTAGACTTTCATGTCGCACCTCCTGGTATCATCTCTCTCTGATACATAGGACCTCTTCAGGTCACTGAATTGTAGAATCATGGACTCCAAAATTCCATAAGTCATTACTTCAAGTTACACAATACAAAACACAAACACACCACCCAAATTACCATTTCCTTACCAAAAGTATAAGTTTTCCCCATTTCGAAAGAGATTTTGGTTGAATCTGCTGAGCTTTGTCTGTCTACAGCCATTTTTTTGTTTCCTTCATGGTTAACCACATATGAAAGAAACTCTTTTACCACAGAGTGCCATTTTCTTTTCCTTTCTTCTGCTAAATATTTAATTGTCATTGTGAGTCTCTCTGTTGAATATTTAAGGACTCATGCTTTTACCGTATGAGCTTCTGAACTTTTTAATTTGCTCCTGGTTCTTTAACATATAGCCATCAGCAAAGAAATTGGGGAAGCCCATATTAGGAAGAGAAATCCATCTTATTCCTCTGTTCTTACCAGTTAAGTCTATTTGTGTTCAAAATGTTTTATGATGGATATATTTAAAGGTGGAGGCACTGTCTTCACTCTCAGTAATCTCAACTCAGGAATGCAATGAAAAATATAGGAAAAAACAGTCTCAGATGGAAACAGACCATAATAGGAAACATGACACAGTCATATTTGCTCACTTACCGTCTGTTGAACATCTCATTTGATATTGTTTGGTATTTTCAGCACATACTTTTCAGTAAGCAAAAAATACCTCAGCTATAGAAATGTGTTTGGTATACAGCGTACAGCAAAGCCCATTCAATAAAAATCTGACTTATGTTTTATTTACACAGTGCAACATGTTCTGGGAATAATATTATATGTAAAATTGTGTGAAAGTGTGCTTTAATGCGTTGGTGAAACTTATCCTCTCTCTTTGAATTAAATGTTGAACATTTTTTACTTTTGTGTTTGTTTGGTTTGTTGGGGGTTTTTTTTGTGACTGTGCACACAGGAAACATCCTTCACTTAATACTCTCCTATAGGACTTGCTGCTTTCTTCAGGAGCTTATCAGAGTGGGGGAATATCCAAAGGAAACCATCAGCAATTGTGGTTCTTTAGAAACATGCTTTTAGTCATGCATATGTATGCCCCATTTTCAATAAAATTAAAGGGATTTTCAAAGCCATTTGAATGTATTACGTAGTTTCTAGATATGGTATATCCTTCTCTTAGTTCACTTAAGTAGGGTAAGACCTTCCACAGCATGTCTCTTCTTTTTTGAGTCAGTATTGGCACCAGAATTCATTGATAAATATGTTGATGTTGATTGATAGAACGATGGAGCTGAAGAGAGAAGCAGTAACCCATTTTCCCAAACAGATACTGAAACAGTTTCTCATATTCTTTGCTCATGTGTTGCAGAAAGGGTATATGAAATAGAAACTGGAGGCAAGACAGGTTTTAAGCATTCATAATACATTTGTCTTCAGAAAGGAGGCAAGCAGAGGTTCAGCAGTATAAAGCTGGCTGAACCCCAGGGTACAGCCACTACACTGCAGACACAGAGGCATGGAGTACAGCAATAGCAGAGCCCGAGAAAAGAAATACATGAAAAGTCTAAACTGCTGAGTGCTCCAGAGATGACAGCAAGTTTGATGTGGCAGATATAACCTTTGCCTTGGAGCTGTTCAAAGGAGGAATGTCTAGCAGCATCACATGGTTTTGCAAGCTGTTTGGAAGTACAAGTAGCTATTCCGCTGAATTCTCACCTAACTCTACAGGATGGTGGCAAAGTGCATAATCAGTACATCTTGTTGAAACAAAATATGATCAGAAGCCATTCAGAAGACTAAAAATTCAGTTTCCTCAAACTAAAAACATTGATTTTGATTACACGTAGTATTTCCATATTTGTGTACTAAGACATTAGTGCTGTTTAGTATTTTCCTATTTGCTTTTGTCTGAACTCCCAAGCTCTGGGATGAAAGAATTACTTGGAATGTAATCATTGTGTCCTGACAAAACCATTGCGTGGTTGTGTGTACCCTCTTGATCTGTTGTACGATACAAATTTCTGATAAAGCAGGGGAAAGATACATGCCTTCATGAAGATATCATTTCAAAAGTCACACTTGGTTTCTTTGCTCAAATCATTATTAATTCTTTTTTTTATTTTGCCCCATGGTATTAATGAAAATTTAGTTTGTTACTTATCAGAATGTTCTAGAAGACCAGAATATGAAAGTAAAGAATTAAAATCTCTATGTGTCAGTAGTACTTCCCCTCCCTCCCCCCTGCTAAAGTTTTACCAATCTAATGTACAAAGCTGATTAGTACTTACCTTTATAGCTGTCTGGATTTCAAATTAATACACCACACAAATCAGACCAGTGATATTAAATATAGGAAGAATTAAAAACACATCAGTATATGTTTTAAATCTAATGTCTTCAAGCCGGCAGTCAATTTGCATATCAATATGCATTCCAAAAAACAACCTATTTTACACATAGTAATATATTTTAAAACATTTTTTTAAACTATGAAACATTTTTAAAATTAAGCATAATCTTCATTTAAATCAGAAAAAGTTGTAGGTGTTTGGCATCTGTACAGTATGAGTATAATCTTTCAGATCATTTAATCATGAAAGTCTTTCAGGAATAAAATCAAAGGCATTTAGTTGCATAAGGAGAAATCCTGAATATTATTTCCATCTTCTTGAGGAACAGAGCTCAAATATTGCTGATAATTTACTTGTCAAATATGATATGACTGCAAAAGACATGGCTTTGAGAGGAAAAATGGGAGAAAAAAAGTATTCATTTATGTTTGTCATGAGGAACTGACAAGGGGTTTCTTACAAAATACAGATCAAACCAGGAGCATGTCAAATTCAAATAACTCTTTATGATGGAAAAAAAAAAAGAAATCCAAGCATGACACTGCACAATCTGTTTAGATCTGGGAGTAGGCCAAGCTTATCAAGGATCTATCTTTGGGTCAATCCTTGAATCTGAATGACTTTCTTGAAAAATCTGACTTTAATGTTTTCTGTAGTGATGTAAATTTAAGAAGGTTATTTACCTTTAGACTTCTAGCTGGGAATAGAATCTTTCACTATTCTTGAGATCATTCTTAACATGAACCTTTTTTGCTTGATATTGGGCATGTGTTTGAATGATAACCTAAATTTAATCTGAATGCCTACCTCGATTTCTAGTAAGTGATTAAACGTGTTGTGAACTTCAATGAACATCGGCATAGCAATGCAATAGCCAGACTGATTAATCAAAAAACATTTTAAGTAGGTTTTAAAGAAATTGTTGAGCTTTATGGCTATAAAATAGGGGGGGGGTCTATCTGGAAAAAATACTAAAGGATTTTTTTTTTTTTTACTTGCTCTTTATCAGACTAGACGAGCATCATAGGATTGGAAATGAGTCATTTTTTCATCCATTGAGAGGAGAAAATACAAAATTACATTTTCCAGTAACAGTCTGAGACTCTGTATTAATATTGTAGATAGAGGAAGGCACACTAAAAAGAAGTTAAAAATATGCTTTCAGATTTCAGGGATATATTCTGAATTTGTAGGCAGTGTATATTTGGTCAATAAACTTTTCTAGGAAAATTAATATTATCATGGGGTTTTTTTTAAATCAATGGCAGAAATTATTGTGCTTTCAGAATGAAATAATTTTTTTAAATTTAAGATCAAAGAGGGGTGGAGAAGACTAACATTTGTGGACAATGTTTCTAAGACATCAATTTCACCAACAATGCATTAAAATTCTGGTCACCTAGTACCCATGCTTTGGGTCCACACTCACAGAATTATTTCATTGTAGATGAATTAGAATTTTCTTTTTAAAAAATTGTTTGTTGTCATTCATTGTTGTGAAGACAAATCTTGAAAACCTGACCAGACAAAACTCAGGCTCTGAGCTTGCAGATAAACTAAGAATTTTTGTCCTCCTGGCAAAGGCAGCCAGCAGCATCTTGGGCTGCATTGAAAAGCATTGCCAGTAGGTCAAGGGAAGTGACCTTCCCCTCTGCTCAGCACTTGTGAGACACATCTGGCGTACCGGGCCTAGTTCTGATCTCCCCAGCACAAGAAAGATGTGGGCATATTGCAGTAAGTCCAGAAGAGGGCCATAAAAATGATTAAGGGACAGAAGCATCTGTCAGACTAGGAGAGGATGAGAGAGCTGGGACTATTCAGCCTGGAGAAAAGGTGCCTGTGGAATTGATGGGATGTCAGTGTATGTAAATACCTGAAGTGCAGAAGTAAGGAACAAGGAGACAGACTCCTCTCAGTGGTGTCTTGTGATAGGACAAGTTTGTGCAATGGGCACAATTTTTAAAATACAAAAAATTCCACTTAAATATGAGAAAAATCTTTTTTTATTGTAAGGACAATCCAGCACTAGAATAGGTTTCCTAGAGGTTGTGGAGTTCTTGGAGATACTCAAAACCCTAATGGACATGGCCCTGCGAAATTTATTATGCTTGGCCCTGCTTTGAATAGGGGCTGCTGGACTAGATGGCTTCTAGAGGTCTCTCTTGATCTCAATGACTATTATTCAGGGCTATCAACAATTTAAGCTTTAGTTTGGAGACCTGAATAGGCTGATAGGAGGTGATCTTTCCAGCGTGGCCAGTTTTATGATGTGACTGCTGACACAGTAGTCTTCTCCAGTTTCCCTGCCATATTTTACTCCTCCCGTGGCAGCAAAAAGTCTTTCATGCCTGGACAGAGCAAGACTTTCTTGGTGCTGTGAATATGTGGGGTACTTTCAGCTGTTGTTTGATTCCTTTCTATTATTGTTCCAAAAAATTCTTTCCTTTGCTGAGATTAATATTTTTGTTGTTGTTGTTGTTAAAAATATTTCTTAAATTAATTTCTTGTTGGTTTGCTTGTGTTTAGTTACTAGTATGATTATCTTGTCCAGATTTTTGGTAGCATCTGGAAATTGGTTGTATGTCCTCTATTACTTTCTTTATTTTTTTCATCTAGCATTCAGTTAACATATCTTTCCAACCTAATTTTCACTTAGTTCTTTCTGGGCTACAGCTGTGGACTGCTAATGGTTTGTGGCAACATCTAAAGGTTTTACTCCTCTCCCTGGCCTTCCACATTTAACAGTTACACTCAAAAGTGAGTCATACTTCTATTCATAAGTCAGACTTTCATTCATAATTTCTTTGCACTTTGGTGTGAGGACTCTGTGTTTAATCATCAAAATTATTTTCTTTCTAATTAAAATCCAAAGCCTTAAAATTTCAAAACAGGGTACCTTTCTTGTAATATGAATGCTGCTTTTCTTTTTCTAGTTTCTGTACCTCTTCTTTTGCACTGCAGTAAGTCTCCTCTTAATATAGCTTACTTACAGGTTGTACGAAATGATGATCATACTTTCACACAGTTTCTTTTGGAGGATAACTATGTCCAAGTGTCCTTTTTTCACCTTTTTATGCTTGCTATTTTGAAAGGCATGTTTCTCTTCATGACATACAATACCATTTCTTTAGTTGTACACCTCATTAATTTTTTTCCTTCTTCTTTCCACAGATCTCTTTCTGCCTACCTATTACTCAGTTTCTCATGGGAAAAGCCAATTACCCCACATTAAATATTGGCACAATAAAAACTCTTACCCTCTGATTCTTTGTCTTTTCTACTGACTTTTGAGTTCAAGAACACTCAGTGTTTCTGTCATATTTTAAGAGCATCAGCTGAAATCATATGGTAAATCCATGGCAAATCTCCATACAACTTGAAACATGGCAAGATTTAACCTGTATGCTGTGGAAGTATATGCCTTGTGAAATGCCATTTCATTATCTTTCATTAATGTCCTGAGCATTACTCATGGCTGCATCTACTCTCAAACATTACTGCAATGTCTTAAATTCTATTCTGAAGTAGAATTCCTTCAGTAACAAGTGAAGCATGTTGTTGGATTTTTAATGCATAGTTATGTTATTTAATACACTTATTTCCAGTGAAAATAAAGTGTTGAAGACAATCATGATTTATACAGTACCTCAGACATCTTCATGGTTTTATCGGACCTGATCAGGTTATTTATATCCTCAAATATTAAGCTGGTATCAGTTTTTGCAGCAGCAGGAAAGTTGCCTATGCTTGTATAGGGAAAAAATTTGCAATATCACTGATTATTGGGGTAAGGAGATATGAGAGAATCTGTAGTTTTGCAGTCCTACAAAGTGGCTGCTCTACAGTTATCCTTGGGTCGTGAAAGGGAGTGGGAGGTGATCTAAAATCCTTGTGAAAGTTTCAGTATCTTCCTTTACAAGGAAGCATTATGTTTATATAGAAAATTTTTAAAAAGTTAAAAAATAAAAAGAAATGGATTCTGTGATTGCTCCTGGGGTATCCAGGGTGACTGCAGCCTGGTAAAGTACATGTTAAATGTCAACTATTGAAATCAATTGTTGGTAAATTGTTGGGTAAAATATCTACATAAATTACATTCAGCTGTGCTTCCTGGGGCACCTATTTTGCATTCTGTGGTTACATGTGTTGAAACATCATGAATACAGAGAACATAATTAAATACTAAAGTTATAAATTTGAAAGCAAAAGAAACACTGAGATAAATTTAAAAGAAAAAGGAAATTCATTGTAAATAATATCAAGTGATGCTAATTTTCTCACAGGTATGTACAGCACAAGTTGGGATTGATCCTCAGTTCCTTTTTCACTTGCCCTCCCAGTCGGGTCAAGAGCAAAGGTCACAAAGGCACTGAGAGCAGTTGACATCAGTTTCCTATTCTACCTTTTGACATTGAAGAAGCTTCATATTCATATTCACATCCTACCCTTACTGCAAATGTGTATTTTCTGTTAGAACTAAGGGGAGATACACATACACATCAAAGAGAGAGAATATGTCTCTCAAGCCCAATTGGAAATAGGACTATCTAGAAGACATGTTTGCTAGATCTGGTTCCCCTCATGCATTATTCTTGCAGGTGACACTATAACTACTGATTTTCTACCAGATAGGAAATCATTAACAGCTTATTTTCTAATTCATTTCCTGATTTGGATAATTCATTTCATTTTCATCCACCTCCTGCTTATCACCCTTCTATTCAGAATGCTAATTTGCCTTTCAAATCAAGTTCTGCTGAAGTCAGCACAGATCTAAACAAATTGAATTGTTTTAAACATGTTCTCCCCATAGAATCAAATCTGATTTTTCTGAAATGTCAAGATGGTTAATTTCTTTATCTACATATTTTCTAATGCTTTTTTCATCTAAGACTTTTGCTTTAATATATTTGCAGTATACTAAAGTCATTGCTAGCCCCAAACAAAAATATTATTTGTTTTTTAATCTGTAACTACTGACAAATTTCCCCTTTTAAATTTTCAAAGAAGTTGCTCAAGAGAATCTAAACTAGTATGATTTTTTTCCAATTTGGATTTCTTTTCTTTGTAAGAAGGTTGTTAATGTAACACTCACTTCTTCCTACTAAACCAAAAGTCATAATTCAAACTCACTTTCCAATGAAGAGAGGAAACGTGCCTGCATGCATTTTTTTACTGATTTAGCAGAAGTTTTTTTCATTGTGTTGCCAAATGATATTCTTTGTCTGGTATAAAAAAAACCCCAAAAGCCTGTAAAATGTCTTTCTTAAAGGTATTGGTCAGCAAAGATATTATTTATGGCAAACCTAGCTTGTGATACACTTAAATTACATTTAGTGGACGGTTTGGATTCCAGGCTTGATTCTGATTTTTTTTTTTTTTTTTTTTTTGCCTGTTCTCATTACTATTAGTGATACCTGAAACTCTATTCATCCAAAGTTTAATTTCAGCTATATATGGATGTTTTTCCACATTTGCTTTTTGATGCTTATTTAAAATGCCCAGCGCATTGCAGTTGAGCTGCAAAAGGAAATGTCTGTACCTCAAAGCTCTATATGTAACTATAAAGAAAAATGAATCTGCAGTTTTTTCCAGTATTCTGCTAATAGCGTTATTGAAGGGAAACTGTGCCAAAAAATTGTTAAGATTAATCCCTAAAGATCCACGGTGTTGGAATACCATGCCCTGTTGTCTTCCTGAAATTAAATGGTCTGCTCTTGGCAAATTTAAGCCTGTGTTTTGCCATTTTGACATACTGACAACTAACATGACTTTCCAAAATAAGGTTTGCATATACATGAATCTTGTCTGTATTTGTCTACTGCTGCCAATAGCTATTGCTCCTCAAATTTACTTTCTCATTATTTTTGGCATTCTGTTCCTTTTGTAGTCTATAAGAAGCTCATTGTATTATGTTACTATAAGAATTTCAGTGCTTGTAACTAACTGTGCATACCTCAAGTCAGTTTTCATTGCCAGGTGTTTCAGTTTCTTTTAATGAAATACGAACACTCACGTGTTGTGTTCTGATTTGGACAAATAGCTGCCATTTTTGAAACCTCTTAATACTGCTTTTCTCACAGTCTTTGTTTCTTAGTTTTCACATTGTGGCTTTTGTCTGAAGTGTCTTGAAACATTTCGCAAGGCAAATATATGCTTACTGGCATTGCTGAAAACTATATGAATTTGTAAATTATGCTTGTTTTTCCTGGTAAAAAAGTTGTTCTTTGTTTTGTGGTCTTCATGTCTTCCTCCTCAGTCTGCTTACGATAAAAGTAAAGCAATCATAGTATTTTTAAAGAGACTAATGTATATGTTTAGGATGTACCTAGCATGTTTTAAATTAATACAAATAAATTTTGAGTACTTATGTATATATATACACACACATATTACTTCTTCATAATTCCAAAATATATTTCAGCTTTAGCATGAGAATTTTTATCTGCCTTCAAACAACCGCACAAGTTTTCTTGACTTAATCAGAATTTTCAAAGTTCAATGTTACACTTATTGGTGATTGCAGATAGAGGGAATAGTGCTGAAGATTGGCTCTGCGCCAATACATAAGCTTCAGTTTTTATCTTGCATTTTGCTTAGAGACCTTATCTTGGGTTTTTTAACATCCAAATTATTTGAACAACAACAAAAAAGTTGGTACCCCCTTCTACAGGGTTTTCTCTTTAGGGCCTACATTTAATTTCCAGTGAATCGGTGTGTTTTCTCTAGCTTCATTAAGAAATTTTTAAAATATTTGTTAAAGACTTACCTGCTTATCAGACAGGTAAGTCTGCTTCCTCTGCTTGAATTTTTTAGAAAACAAATAGCATGACACATAATTCAGCTTCGCTCACTCACTGAATGTAGTGCTGAAGACATTTAGCAGAGGAAGACAGTTTCAGGCTTTTCTCTTGAACCCACAGAACTGTCAAAACCAATCTTTACATGGTAGGATTGTACTGCAGTATTTGAAGGCACTACTATTTTTTCATTGTAACCTGGAATTTTAAGACATATGCTATTATTTTATTACTTAAAGCAGTGACAGTAATAGGCCAGCAACCAAGGCATCACCAGTTTAAGCACGGAAGTTACTTGACCATGATTCATTAGTGAGGTTGTACCAGTCTCTAATCCCTTTAGGTGTTTATACTGCTCCCATTTCATTGTACTTCAGTATGTTTGTAGTATTCATGAAATAATCCTCACAATATCAACCATGTCATGGAATAGTTACAGTGTTATGGAGCAAAAAAAGGACTCTAGATGCAAAGAAATTAAGACTTCTAAAAGTCTTTCAGGCCTAAAGCAACAGCTGAATCTTTGTTGGTTTTCTTCTTTTCTGCCCGAAGCATCAAAGCTGGCTAGGGACCTAAATATCCTTCAGATCTGATTAGCACCTTAATCTCTTCCATAACCACAAGACAACTAACACCTTTGATTTGAGTGCTCACTGCAAGTGCCTTTTTTCTTTGTATTCATCCACCTGGTAGTGGAGTCTTTAAAAATGAAGTTTTCCCCAGAGAGCTCCAGAGGGATGGCTGCTAACAAGGAGTACTTTCTCCTAACCTGGGTGAGAAATAAAGTGAAAAGGGACCAGCGGGTAGGCATTAAACATGTTCAGCTTGCAGTGAATGTTTGTATCTATGTATCACAAATTTCTATTTAAAAACTATGTCTACCATAAAGTACAGGAGAATACCTAGCTGAGGCAATATGTAAAAGTCTGGGAAAATAACTATGCCTAAGCACATCTGAGGTGAAAAGCACCCAAATCTGAAGCATCAATATAAATAAGGAGTCTAGAGCCTTAGATTGTGAGAGCAGAAGAGCCATGGCAGGTACCTCAAAGAGAATACTGGGTATTTCAATTTTTTTTTTTAAATGAGCTTTACATGAATTTTGCTGTTGTACATTGGGGAATGAATAATTATATATTGGTCTGTTCATCATCTCCCTTGTCCTTTTCTTCAGTAAAGTTTTGCTATATTGAATCGTTTGATTCAGTATGTGTGAGATAGGAATATAGTGTTTTGTTATATTTTCTAGGTTTGCAGGTGAGAGCTTCAGCTAGTAATTACTACTGACCAGTAAAACCTGAAGATGGTCATTGCTGTTGCTAATTTAGTCTTGACAAAAGGGTTACAAACTTGTCTATCTTTTAAGTAGCCACTTTGTGAAGGTTCTTTTTTAAAGTTATGGCATAGCTGAATTTGTCATGCCTCTGCTTCCTAAAATGATCAGCTAATAACCGCATCTACTGGAGCATCACAGAAGCATATGCAATATGTTTCCTTACAGTTCAAAGACTTAATAAATGGGTTTTCCCCATGCTTTGTTCAGAAGAAGCTAGGTGTACCAGATAGGCCATCTGTGATAAAGACTATGAACATCACTATCATTTCATAGTCCAGTGCTGAAATTAGATCATTTTTCCTGGCTCTGCTGCAAACATTCCACGTCTGCAAAGACCAGGCAACGATTTTTCTGATTTATGAGTTGAATTAGTAATGTGTTAAGTAGTATTACTACATGCAACCATGTACTGTGTAGTTGCTGTGACAAGTATGCTACACCTTATTTGCTAGAGCTGTGGACAACCCCTGACCAGCACTGCTTCCTAAAACATAAAGCCTGTGCACAGCAGAAACACGTCAAGGTTGATACAGAGCCTCTCTGACATTTCACTGCAATCATTGACTTCTCATAGCAAGTGGCCCACACTTAGTATTTTTCTGCAAGTTTTGATTTGGCCTAGGCAGAGGGAAAGAATGAATCTACAGCAATTTTAACTGTTTCTGTAACCAGATTTTCTTCCTTTGATAGTATCTCTTTTCTGCTTGTAACCCATGGAGAAGCAAGTTTTTTCAAATAAGCATCTTGCCTGTCAGCAGCTAGAAAGGGAGAAAGCTGCAGCACATGTGCAACAAATTGTTACAGTTTCAATTAACTTTGATCAAAAGCTCTGAGATACTTTTCTGAGATCGCAAGGATAAAGTTTCCATCTGCTTAATAACAATTCAGTCTAAATGGCAAGCACGGAAGGAGAAGCCACTATCTACTAAGTGTGTCATCATCATCCCAGTTATTCAATGTACAATAGATTCCTTTTTAACTCTACCAAAATTGCAATCAGCATTTATTTGTATTCAGTGTTAGAGAAATCTGCGCCTGAATGCAGAGACGGTTCTAAGTTAAAGAAAGTTTTCCAAGAGAATAATTCTTTGGCTTCCTCAAGTTTTCCTTAACAGTCTGCCAACAAATGTTACATCAGATTTGTTATTTCCTTATGGCCAAGTCCAGTCTAAGTTGACATCTGAAGTGTTTCTTTTTGTTTCGGTTTATGTCTTTTTTATTTCCCATCACCTTCAGTTACATGGAATGGAATTTCAACAGAATTAGGGTTATTTGTATAAGGGTTGAAACTTGAAACTGAGTGGGCGGTGGCATTGTTACAGAAGTACAGTACAACTACATTATGTTCCATTAATCCTTTCCAAAGACTATTTATACCAACTTTGCTTATTGTATTGTATATTAACAGGTATTGCAAATATTTCTTCTTATAAGTGAGAAGGTTTTTTAAATTTATAAAAAGAGAAGGGAAATGGAAATTTGGAATATTCACATCTCGCTGATACTAGCAAGCCTTTTCCTCTGTATTTTCTGTATCTTATTAGTTAATTAAACAACTAATGGTTCTAAGATGATAGCACTGATTCCTCAAATGGAACAGTATGGCAGATTGATGAAGAATACCTGAAAGATTGAGTAAAGTAATTCAGAATACAGTTTAGTCACTGAGTGTCATCTGTTTCTTTGCTTAAGAGTATGGCTGCCAACGTATTATGATTTTCTTGAATTTGCATTTTTAAAAACACCAGATGTTTTGTATGGATAATTATTTGTCAGGAGCTTGTTAATGGGCAGTTTGTTTTGACTGCTTAATAACTGAAATTCAGTCTGTTGTGACTGAACCCTGGAAACCTGAACTAGAAAAATACTCATATTTTAAAAGGGTGCTTAATCTTAGTCATATGCTTAAATTCTAGTTAAGAAAACTGGGAGTTACGTATGCATGAGTAACACAGTGGTGGCTTTTCACTGGACAGCTAGGAATACTTTTATGCAATTTCTTCTTTAAAAACATACCACAACTGATAATATTTCTTATAAAGCAATGTTATGTGGCACTTCCTGGGGATTTTGCCATGTGACAGAAAAGACGTTCTCAAAAGATTTGCTGAACTGTGGGGACAAGGAGTATCAGAACAGCCACTAACTTTCAAAATGGGGACCATTATAGGCAATGAGTTATTAGAGGCAACATAGTATATCTCAAGCATACCTGAGCGCAAGCTGGCAGCATTTAAACAGATTATGGCATAATTTTCCTGACAAATTAAAAAATACAATATTAATTCCCAATGATCTTAAAGAGACAAATATCTGTGCAGGCATCCTTTGTATTTTTGCTTTAGATTATTAGATCTTGTGGTTATGTTTGAGGATGATTGACATAACAACTAATGCACAATGAGGTATATGTAATCTTTTACATGACTACTATTCTACATGGCAGCTCTGAGGTATACGGTTAACAGCACATCCAGTTCAAACACCACACTTATCTGTTGGTCTTCATGGATTTGTATGTCATAGGTCTCCACAAAACAGAATCTGTTATTATATAAAAAGAGAAATATGAACAGACTGATACAGTTAGTAATTTAAATGGCCTTATTTATGTATTACTATTAACTCTAGTGGAACTTTACCAGCATACACCATTTTAAGAGCTGGCTTATAGAACTACAAATAGTGTACATTCGTAGATTTTTTTAAATTATTTTGAAGTGGGTAGGAAATAGAAGAAAATGTGCAGGAAAAAACCCACACACATAGGCATAGAAAAGTAGCAGAAAGATAGCTATCGGGAACAAGCTCTGTATCAACATTTACCAATAAGATCTAAGCTGGAGGCTTATTTCATGAACTTGTTATACAATGAATCAGTTTCCTGAAAATGGTTACTTACATAGCCTCAAATCTTATTACCATGCCGCATCTTGTCAGTAGCATAAAATCTGTACCCATAGAATCATACAAAACCTTCTCAATTCACAGCGTTCTGCTAGGCAATGAAGCTAAAATATCATAGGCAAAAGGTATGAGCTGAATGGTTTATGCAGCCTGGCAAGCACATTCCCCAGCCAGAAAGGGTTCAAGTATTAGTCTTTTGGAATGTTTCCAAGGGCCCTGTTTGTATTATCCACAAAATAAATCCACCAAAACCACACAATCTCTGCAGACTACTACTATGTCAGTTATAAATAAGAGAAGGCAGATTTCTGCCTGGATTCCCTTTACTATGCTTCAGGTAATTATGTCACTGGTTTGATTGTGTTAACTACTTAGGGACTGCAGCCTTTACCTTGTTGAAGTGTTAGCTGTACCATGCTCTCTTCTGTCTTGCTCTAAGACCTTCTTTCATGTTTTAGACCAGCAGAACACTTTGATAGCCAATATTTTTAAGCTGTTAAATATACTATTTTTTCTTCCTGTTTGATTTCTAATATTTAAACACGTAAAAAGGCAGAAATTCCACAGTTTTTTTGTCCAGTGTTCAGAAAACATGGTTGGTGACAAACCAAAATGTAATCATTACAAAAAAGTGAAAGCACCAGGCAGTAAATATTCACAAATTGCATATATGATTGGAAAGCATTTGCTGAATAATCATGTTGTCTAATCACTTTAAGCAAACAAATATTAGAGTCTGCTTTGGATAATTCATAAACATGAAACAGTAAGAGTATTCTTTACATGGGGCAATTTGCATCCAAGAAATAGGTGAGAAATACCATACAGGTAGGGCACGCACATGCAAATTTACGACTGACTTCAATATGTTTAATTGGGCATATCAGATGTAGAGGTTAGAAGTATATGCACAAAGTCCATCTTTGGGTTGCCACAACATAACATGTTAAACCAGCATCCATTTTTCATTAGGCAGCTCATCCTGTCGTAGTAACAAGAAATTTCTTACACATGAATTTTCAAAATAGTATGTAGCTTTGCAGTCTTTCGGGCTTTCATTAACTCTAGTAAGAGACACACTGATAAAAAATGTTTGCCTATGACTAGTGCAGTTAAAGTGTCCTTAAAGAATACAATAGATTTCTGTGTACATTTTGGTTAAGTTTCAACATGGGAATATTATAACAGAAGGATGCATCATATGGCAGATACAGACCGAAAAACTGCTTTGTTGCAACTTATATATAAAATCACTTCATATATGGTTAATTTTACTGAATGGCAAAGAAGTTACAGTAAAAAAATCTGAATGCCCTGGATAAAGGTGATTTAATGAACAAATTACTGAATTCAGAGTCAGGATTCAATATTCTTTTTCAAGTTCTACTACAGACATGATCTTAGGGGAGGCAATTTTAATCTATTTTACAAGCTTGAGATATCCTGTTTTAGAGAGCACTTTTATTGTTCTTAGAAATGTACCTTGGGAGTATAAGTCAATTGGGAAGCAAAAAGAAATAGAAACTCATATTCCATGATCAACATGTACAAAATAATGAAAAGGAAAGATAAAAACCAACTGGTTTATGGCTAATTTTGGTATGAAGGTGAGGGTTCATGTATGGCTAAAGCCACTATGTTTTACTTGAACTATAAATAACACTCATCCCACTGAAGTCAGTAGGAGGTTATCAAGATTACTCCTGTAACAGAAATTGCAAAAGATAAAATCATGTTGAGAATGATGAAGTAAAGTTTAGGGCATTATTTAACTATTTCATAATGCCATATACCCTATTTTACTCTTCAAATCATGTCTAGGCCATACACATGCAAGACAATCTGCCTGTTCACCTTGACCTTAGAAAAAAATTCTGACCTTTGCTGATTGTGCAGTGGTCTCTGATAAAGCAGTATTTGAAGTGATGTCATGGTACTTGTACCATCTTGGCTTCTGGTGTTCCACACAAACACACCAAGAAACATGCATCTTCTTGGTGCTGTTCTTGAATTTTATTCTTTTTTTTTTTTTTTCTTAAAGCTAAACAACTTTTTGTCTTATCACCATCACTGCCATAAACATCAGACGAACAGGAACCCTTGTTGCTGTTATTTCCAGCTTGCAGAGCATGGAATTCCTTCTAGCGGTTTACTGGGATGTGACATAGCACTTGAACAATTGCAGGAAAATCTTTGTTCTTGAAACCAGGTGTCACCACTGAAGTGATTTTAGAGCAGGGTCAGAAGAATAATAGGTTTGCAGACTTTAAAATGCATGTAGACACTGTAGGTGTACATTTAAAGTAAAACAATTCTGATTTTGACTAAATAAAAGGTTTTCTGGAAATGTTTTTGTGGAGCTGATCTTCTAAAGTGCTTGAGCTAAAATGCCAGTGATACTCAGAGGCATTATACTGAACTAAGTTCTTCACTATGCTGCTCAGCTTCATTTAGCTGTGGAGCTAAAGGAATCTAAAAGAACTGCAGCATCAACTGTAGAAGTGGAGAAATTCTGCCCAGATAGTGTATAAAAACAGGTAGCAAACCTGTCACAGTAACTCGAAGTACAGCTTCAGTGTGGCATGGAAACAGACTAAAGGCAGCCTTAAGGATTAGTCTGAAATCTATATTGTTACGTACTTTGAACTTAAATATCAAACTGTGCATTCAGGTGCATATGGAAGGGAAGGCAGGATTTTTCTCTGATATTTTCTCTTCTGTTTTGTTGATAGTCTTCTGATCTTCCTACATTTCCTATCCAGGGCTGGAAAAGCAGTCTTGAAGAGAGGATTTTAGCAAGAATCCTAGTCAGTAAATAGAAAGTTCAGGGGCCGCTAATTACTGAAAGTATTCAGAGCTTCACTGAAGCATCTCTTACGTCCTTCAGTCCCTCTAAGTTAACCTCAAGATGCTTAAAACCAGATGGCTATATTAGATTTTTGTTATTAAGCAAAATATAAGAACAGCGACCATTTGAAACAGATATTTCTTGAGCTCTAATTCCATCTTTTCCTCTAAACCATTCTTTCCAAATACCATATTAGTGTTATCTATATTCTCAGACAGTTACAAACCTACTTTCAGGTGCCAGTATTTTCTTCCTGGCCTTCCTGCTAAGAGCAGGTTTGTATTGACTGTTGCTGGTTGGTGGTTTTGTTTTGTTTTGGTTTTTTTAAAAGGATATTAAGCTATAAGAATATTTACAGTAATAATGTTATAGGTAACTTAGAAATGAAAATGTTTAAGTAAAATGCAATACTGTCTGTATACTCAAAACACTGATAATGTCAGCAGACTTTGATAAGGATGCTGTGATTCTAGAGCAGTAAAACAAGAAAGTAAGTTAAAGGGTATGTATCTTCTCATTTTATCAGCAGGCCTACTAAAACTCATTAAAAAAGCACTATTTTGTCAATGTGTACTACTTTTGCTGATTAAAAAAATTAATACAGGAAACAATGTAGTTTACTCATAATAGTGATTTACTAAATTATTGTATAATAAATATAAAACTTCTACAAAATTTTCAGTCTGCATGCTTGGCCAAAAATATTTGTACATGCATTGCAGCCTCCTCTTCCTACCTGTCTGGGTTTCAGATAGATAGCTGGCACCTTGTTCTACAAAGACAAGTGCACTTAAAAGCAATCTAAGTACATACGTGTAGCCATGATTTTATATTGCAAGGCTATTTTAATAAATACTTTATTTTATGACCCTGGTGCTGCGAAGTGCCTGTGGCTGCTGAAGCAGTGTGATCTCAGTGACAGAGAGCTACTCCTGTGAAATGTGTGGTGTATGCTGTGCAGGCTATAAGCAGAGCAGCACCTTATGGGTACTGTCCTGTGAGCATTAATACAATATTTCAGTATTATGATTTTTGTAAGGCTCTGAGGGTAATTACAAATTATTGAAATATTTTAACCAATTATCAGGTAATAGTCAATTATTCTGTGAACATCAACAGACAGTTAATTGAAGTGTCATAAATTTATCTTTGGTAATTCAAGAACTCATAGTTCTCAGGACCCAAAGAATTCGAGCAACCTTCAGCTCACTTCCAGTAAGTTATACCATAGTTGTCTTCACAGAGCTTGATTTCCTAAGGTAACCAGACATGAGAGACTCAGAGACCTGGAGCTCATAGTGCTACAGTTCTCTGCTGCTATTCTATAGTTTTTTTCTAAAGCTGTTTCTTAATACATAGTTTTTAAACCAGTGATAACCCTAGTTACAGTTTGATGGATTATGCTTTGAGGCTGCATTCATTAAATGACTGCTAAGTGCTAATTAAAGTCTAACTAAGTAAGTTTCTTTTCCACAGCACTTAGGGATTAGTTGATGTTTTTCCACCTCTTGCTCACATATGAATAATTTTTAGAGCAAATACATTTACACCACTGGTGTTTGAAGAGTGGTTTACTGAATACTAATTGCTAATTCTAGTACATAGCTAAAATATCTCTTAAAAGCTTCAACAGCAAAGAAGCTTTATGAACATCTGGCTTCCTCTCAGCTGGCAAATAATTTACTATACCACTAAGACCCTGAGCTTCCCAGAGTGGAAGAAATTGTACTAGAAATCAAATAGGTCTTGAAATGCTGGGTATTTCAAATATGTTTGCAACAAATTGCTTCCAGAAAGAATATTTACTTTAACTAGCTTAACTGAAAATGCCTTTTCTGCATCTATATAAATTAAATTGTCACTCGCAAAGTAAAAATTAAATTTCATTAATTTTTCCTGGTTTTACTTTTTATATATCTTGTGATGAAAGTTTAGCAATAAAAGCAGCATAATGACAAAATATACTTTGAAGGACAGTAAAGTAATTGCAAATTGCCTCCCCTCATAACTTACCAAAGTATAAGCAGAGAAATAAATTTCAGTTATAATTCATAGTGGCACCTAAATATCCCAAATGAAATTAAATTCTCCCTGTAACAGATGTATACAATCAGAACAAAAGGAAGTCTCTGCCCTGAAGCAGATTTTTCAGTTTAAATAGATAGGAGAGAGCTTTTCATAGAGCTCAGAAGAGGGAAAGACACCCTATTCGGACAAAAGATGCATGTCTGTGTATACATTTCCAACCCTGTATGGAGGTATACTGCAGGCAACAATTTCAGTTGAACATACCAGGTCAGAAGTATTTCTTCATCTCAGAACTGCTGAGGATATAGCTCAAATGATGTGTCTAAGATTACGCAGTATCAAAACAACGAATGAGCCCAGGTCTCCTGAACTGGAGCATTTAAATATATTTTCTCCAAATATATAACTTTTGGCTAACTGTATATTTTAGCTGCAAATTCCTAATTCAAATTCCTTTTAGAGTAGATCAAGCAGAAATTGTTGTTTTCTTTTCTTCCTCTGCATCTTAGAAATATGTGCAATGCCTTGGGCAGTGTCCACACAAACATGAAAGCCTCTCTCATACAGAAAAGTTCCATGATCATGAAATACAAAAACTTTGAGAAGCATGTTTTACATGTAATATTTTACACCCAAGTTCTTTGCAACTGATTCCTCGTGCAGGAAAGGAAGATGTTCTCTGTTGCTGAATATGATACTTACCTACAGTGACTCTTTGGTGCCAGTAATTTACTTGCTGGATTATGGGGCAGTTCAGTGATTTAATGTAGAATTCTTTATAGGAGGATTCTTTGCTTCCAGGTTTTCCTTCAGTCAGCTCAATGGCTTTCTAAACTGCAGCAGACACTGTAGAGCCTTCTCTGGTGCCTAGGAAGAATGTCAGCCAAGACTGACCATCTGCTGCCTGCAAAAGACTGCGCTTGAGTGGAGGCTTTCAGATCTTCTGCAACTGTCTTTGACCAGCTGTCAGGCCAAGTGTCTCCCTCTGAACTTCAGATATTTGCCTTCAGATAGGAAACCCATTTTTTATTTTAAAGTTTCAATTAACTACATGGCAGAACTAGTATGGACAGCATCTACTTCATTGTTTGTTTCCTTTTGCTTTTACAGAGAGACATTTGTAGTACCTCTAGGAAAAGCTATTGCTTGAACCAAATTGCTTTTTTTGTTGTTGGATTTTTTTTTTTTTTTTGTTGTTGTTGTTGTGGTTGTTCCCTGTGTATGATTCTGAGAAAGATCACAGAATCATTAGGGTTGGAAGGGATCTCTGGAGGTCATCTAATTCAACCCCCCTGACAAGGCAGGGTCAGTTGGAGCAGGTTACACAGGAACGCGTCCAGGTGGGTTTTGAATGTCTCTAGAAAGGGGTATTCTACAGCCTCCCTGGGCAGCCTATTCCGGTGCTCTGCCACCCTCAACCCTCTCAGTCTTCTCTTCTCTAGACTAAACAGGCCCTGCTCTCACAATCTCTCCTCATAAGAAACATGTTCCAGTGTTCTGTGGCATCTCACAGTAACACAGCCCTTGAGGGAACCAGACTGCTTGTGGAACAGGAAATAGTGCATAGGTCCTTGGACTTCCTGAGAATGATTCTGACCAGTATGGATTTCCAAAGGACCCCGGAGATCTTATCCTAAGTCCAGTTTTCAGAGGTCTAACTAATTCCTGTGAGATTTCTGTGGGAAAAAATAATGTATGAATGGTACTGTCTAGACAGAAACTTTGTGAATCTCTGGCTAGTACAGTGTAAAACGTGCAATCTAGTTCTGAATAAACTAATTTAGGTGTAAAAAGCAGTAAGGCTTAAGTAGTTGTTAAATTGTTCTTTCAAGAAATGCCAAGCCAAGTAGGAGAGAAGGTGGTTGCATGTCTCTGTGGCCATTACCTCATAATATGAGATAGCACTCTGTGTGACCATACCAGATTAATCCCTTAAATACAGGTTTTGTTTCTTATTCTTTCCTACTACATTTATGCAATTTGATTTTGAGGTTGTGAGGAATGCAGGTAATTGTGGACCTTGCCCCTGGAATTTATTTCCCTTTGCTAGCAGTACAAAAACTCATCTTTTTTTTTTGAGAGAGATTTTGTCTTAGTGCTGGTGAGCCTTTGAGTTTCATCCCTTAGTTTCACAGTCTTCCATTTAATGTAAAAACAATAAAACCCCCTCACATGTAAGCCGATTTTACTTAATGGTAATTTCAGTTTACTCCAAATCAGTTCCATTCATTCAAGTATCTTGTTTTCTATGACCTTCTTATTCTTAAAGTTCCATTGCTTATTGAAATAAGCTAAAATGGCATCCACCATGTTGTTGTCATTAATTGTCTGGTAAAAAAATCTTAGAATCTTGGAAAGCATGTCTAATATTGGGCCATATTATTATTCAAGGCATTTCTTGTTATCTTTTCGTCTGAGATTATAAAGATGTAAAAAATTACACAATTCTCAGGCTTACTGATGGTCAACACACTGTGTTGCTGTGGCTGCCTTTTAAACTCATCATGGCCCAATTCTACCTTAAAACATTATCCTTGGTTTTTTTCCTTCTGAAAATGAATATATTATTCCTTTTTTTTTTCTAGTATGAATTTATTATTTGACCTGATGACCAATTTATGATTTACTACTTGATGATACCTTGCAGCAGTAGTTCTGTCTGGTTTATTACCCAGGATCCTGGTCTTAGCATTTACAAATTTCATTCACGTTTTTCTAATCATTGCATCCCATTTCCCAGCTGGTTTGAAGACCATTTTATTACCAATGATATCACCTACCTTACTGCTACATACACCAGAATGACACATTGTTCATCTTCATTAGCTTTACAGTACATTTTTAGAGAACTATCCTGCTTAATGTGGACTCAGCCCCTGCTGTGACTGTCTTCCACAGTATATAATTTTTACCCTTTATCCCTTCCATTGGGAATCTGACAGTGAAGTTTGTTCTAGCATGCAGAAATCTTGGTGGATTTTTTCCATGCTTATGTTTTTCATTCTCATTTCACTTTCAGCTGTACATCTTGGATTTTCTTCTGTCACCTGTATCTCTGTATGCCTAGGTGTCCTCTGTTGTGAGACAGTTTTTAATAGTTCACAATGAGTCACATTGGAACGCCAACAGATAATGCTGTCTTCATGGCTGGAAAAAGTGGCTATTCTCCTGCTATCTGAAGCGTTTATTTTCAGAAGTACGCACAAGTATTACTCAATCTGTCTCCATATTAATGCCACTGTAGCTTCTATAGCAATGAGGAGGTGAATATTAATTGTGCTGACAATAATAAAGGTTCCATACTTTGCTGAGTTGTTTTACTACAACCTTGCAAATTAATTCAGCATTATTGTGGGCTAATAGGAAAAGATACAAGGCCTATATGATAATACAGCTGTTAGCAAATTTTAAGGAACATTTGCCAACACAGAGATCTTTGACATTCCCAGCAGCTTTTCAGAATGTAGCAGGCTTGGAGAGTCATGTAGTTTTTTGCAAATTCAGTGTCTAGTAACACTGATGTCTTAGCTGGAATTTGGCTGCAGGTTTGGTAGGGAAGGCATTCTGACTGGAATACAGATTTCCCTAAAGGCGTATTAATATAAGGAATACAGTTGCTTTTCAACACTTTACACTGTTTGTTTTTTGGTTTGGTTTTGGTTTAGTAGAGTAAGTTCAATTAGAACTACAACTACTGCACTCTGTTAACCAGTTTCACACTTGGACAAATATCATTCTGTAATCCTGTTGTTAACTGATATTTGTTACATTTAGGGCTGAATAAGACTTTTTTAGTACTTTGCCTTCCTTCTAGAATAGTTGGTATTTATATCATTGTCAAAACTAGTAGATAGCTTTACAGGTCAGTCATTCAGTCCTAATTCTTTGGCAGGCCTGAAAACAGTGCATACTGTGATTTTCCATAATAATCAGTTACAGTATTTAGCTTAAGACATGATGTCCAATTATCCCGCATAGATTAAGATAATTTCTGTTTAAAGTGGCAAAAGATGGTATAACACTCCAGTTGCATTACTATGCTCTTAAGTTTCTGCTAATGAATAGAATCATAGAATCATAGAATCATAGAATACCAGGTTGGAAGGGACCTCAAGGGTCATCTGGTCCAACCTTTCTAGGCAACCATGACCTAGACTACATCTCTCATAACCCTGCCCAGCCAAATCTTAAAAGTGTTAAATGTTAGGAAATCCACCACTTCGCTGAGGAGATTATTCCAATCATCTAGTCCAACTGCCTGACCAATTCAGGCCTGACCAAAAGTTAAAGAATGTTATTAAGGGCATTTTCCAAATGCCTTTTCAACACTGACAGGCTTGGAGCATTGACCACCTCTCTAGGAAGCTTGTTTGAGGGTTTGACCCTCAAACCCTGAGACGTTTGACCACCCTCTCAGTAAAGAAATGTTTCCTAATGTCCAACATAAAACTCCTGGTGCACCTTCGAACCATTCCCACATGTCCTGTCTCTGGATACCAGGGAGAAGAGATCAACAATCACTGATCAGGTTCATGCGCAAATACTTCTCTGTGCCTAAAAAGAAGTTCCCAGAGACACTACTAAAACCCAAACCCATATCTAGTCCTTATCCTAACCTACAACCATGAATAGGTTTTCTTATGCAGCTTCCCAAATTCTTTGAACTTTGGTACTTAAATTAGGTAAGATTTGTAGTTTTGTATAGAACTTTCCCTTTTTTTTTTCACCTGAAAGAATCATTATTCCACAGTTTTTACACAGTACTTCTTTTTTAATTTTCATTCCTTAGCTATATACATAAGTTTCCTAAATGGCACTGTAGCACAAGAAATTGCCATGTCTGTGAGTTTTGCAATGTTCTTTGTTTTCTTTGCTCATGTATTGTATTGTATTGTGACATTTAGCTGTTAAGTAAATTCTTCTCATTTGTATCATGAAAACTTGGTCTATTTCTGTTGGCAACCTTGAATTCCTATTAATTCCCTGCTAACAGATGGGGTCAACAGCATTCATCCAAGACACAGTGTACTTTACACAGTCCAGTTTTATTGATACAGAAGCCATGACATTGCTGTAAAGAATACCTTGATAATCAGAAAAAAAGTACCAACATAGAATTTTTCTAAATTATGCAATTATGTTGCAGTTTCTTTCTTCCACTGTAGTGAAACACTACAATATTCTATGGGATATTCTGAACTTATGAATTGTTTTGGTCTGATTTTGATTTGGACAACTATTTAATTTCAAATTTATAACTTTAGGTATAATTTGAAAGCAACATGGCAATTTAAGGTGGACATCCTAATTTCAAGTTCATGTTGACATATTTAATAGAACTTTTTTTTACAAATATCTAAATCTACTTTTTCCCTCTGAATAAAAATGGCAGTATTTGGCTTTTGATCCTGATTAATGGTGAAAACAGATACTGAAATACCTGAATATTCCTGGGAATGTAGATGTAATTTCCTGAAATTTTTCACGCAATATCTTGGGAACATTTTTTCCTATTTTAGACCGGAATAAGCAGGTATGATGGACACAAATAGAGAAAATAAGGAATCGCCAGGTCAAACTGGATTTCAATTATAGCAATGAAGGAGCTAAGTATGTAATCAAAGAAACAGCTAGAAACATCTGTTGGAAAAGTCTACAGCCGACATACAATGAGTAGAGAAATAGAGGAAACTGTAGGTTTCCTTGGAAAGAGCTGCTGAACGGTGGAGGCATTAGTGAAAGACCAACGTAATGAAGGAGACCTGTTGACTAAGACAGTGAGAACCATCCACTGGAAGTGGGTGAGAGCCCGTAGGTGTAGTTTTTGATTATTGAATAAAAGGACAGAGCTGAAACCCAAAGAAAAAGCTGCACCTGTATTTTCCTGCATTGCCTTTTCCTGCAGAAACAGAAATGAAAGTTCTGCATGAAAGGGGTTAAGGGGAAAAGCTCCCTAACAGTGTACAATCTTCTAAACCCTGGGCTTCAACTTGAACTCTGTTGTTCATAAGGTTGGAAACCTAAACTGGCTATAGTGACAAAAAATGGGCAGGGATGATGAAATATGAAGCCTCATCAAAGTGAGTACAATTTGGTACCACTGTACACTGAAAAACATCCTTTATAGGTGCTTTTGTCTTCCAGTGTCTAGAGGCTCCAGGGTATCCGTATGTCAAAATAGCAGTCTACTGCTCTTCAAAGCACCTTACATGGAAAAGAGTTTTATCTGCACTAGAAAGGGAAACTGAAGGCAACTGGAAGGAGTAGCATTTCCACAGACAATACATGTCAACTATAAAATGCATCACTGATTTTAAATTAAGGACTATATTGTTCAATATCAATAAATTGGTATGTATGTCAGGGACTCCATTCACCACAGATATGGTAGAAATGATACAGTGTCTATCTCCTAATACTCAGAGCTAGAACAAAAGCGAACACAAAAGGTAATGGCAGAAGAGGCGTAAAGAACAGAAAACTTGGGAAAGGAGCATTAAAATGACACAGAGGATAGAAAAAACCACTAAGACTTAATGGAAGCTAAAAAAGAAAATTAGTGTATACCAATTAATGATTAAAGCATGTGCAATTAGATAATAAGAAAATAATAGGAGTACTTCCTCTGACCACTGGTGACACTAGTTGGTTTTGATACTAGTATGTAAAAAAATTATGAAGTACGAAGGGATGGAGTCAAGGTAGCCTGAGGGAGAAGATATTATATTCCTGTCTTTAAAATATTGATCAAATTCATTAATGCCCGTTCCTTACATTCACTGTACATATTGGTTTTCTTTCTTTCTCAAGAAAGTTTTCCATAATTTTAACATATAAAATAATATATATATGAAAAATAATTACATGATTAAAATTTCATTAAAAGTAAAAGTTACTGAAAAATTGTAATAATATATAGCAGAACTGAACATTTTCCCAAATAAGGATGTATTTCTGCAAAACGAGAAGTACTTTTCTTCTGTCTGGAAAGGAAGGAAAGATGAAAACCTTAAAATGCAGAGTAGTGTAGTACTTAGAACATGTGCTAAGGATCTAAAATAATCCAGGTTCAATCAAGAAACTTGAAACAAGAAACATGCATACGAGTTAACCATCTGAACAACGACTGTGAAGGGAAAAAGATCTCAGTTATTCTCTATTTCAGGAGAAAAGAACTAGCAAGGCTCCAAAAGGATGAGATGGAACTTACATCATGCATGAAAATTTACTTAAACTAAAAGGGAACAATTAGCTAATACACTCCATATACTGAAGAATGAAAACTTGTACTTCACATTAATAGAGCTTTATGTGTTTTTAAAAAACAGCAAGTGAGAGACCATTAAACTCATGCTCACTTCTGGAAGTAATAAAACATGCTGTCATGAGTCCTTTATATATTATTCAGGCAAAAATGAAAAGCTAAAATTTGTAAGCAATTTATTCATGCCTTTGGGAAAATAAAAGAAATGAATGTAAATAGGCATTTTAAATGAGTATGTGTCCTGCGTGACCTTTGCAAAAAACTCTTACTTAATAATACCAACAGAGCTGATTATCAAATAAATTAAATTTGTCCAAATACAGTTGCACAGTTTTCAGTTCCATGTAATTATGAATATTAGATTCATTGTTAGTAGTGACTGGTAGTAGTAATGCTTAGTCTAAATCAAATCCTCTGTCTTGGGCAAATATGCGCCTTATCAAGAGAGCATTCCTGCCTTGCACTGTTTACAGTCTAAGACCTACGTCACAGAAACACTTATGCAGGAGATTAACTTCAAGCTTCTGAGTAGTCCCATTGTTCATCTGATTTTCTGCTTGGTGTCAGTGTAATCAAATATATTTACACTTACAGAGTCTTGTCTTACAAGATAAGGGTCCACATAGATGGGACAGATAAAGAGCAAGGGGAAAAATGGTATTTTCCTCCTCATACAAAGAGGGAGCCGAGAAACCATGCAAGGCATTAGGTTAATGTTTTGGGAGAATAATTTTTCCAGTTAATTCTTGCAAATCAGAATTGGAATCCCAATGAAATTAGTGCATGTAGCAGCCTGAATCTGGTTTCTGTACTCAGGTATCCTTTTCAAGCCTGAGGCAGAAAAAATGCTCTGTTCTGGCTTTGATACAGAGCCGGGACACCATATGACCAAGCATCTGGAATCCAAGGCACTCGGAAATCTTCTGGGTATGGCAGGGCAACTATATTCTCAGGTAGCCAAGGAAAGAAACTGAGTCACAGCTTCACCAAAATGCCTCTCTTTCCTTTGTGTTCTGATGTTTAGAACCTGGAAATTCAGAGGCTGGTTTTAACTGTGGAATTCAGGCAGTACAATACACACAATAAAATAATTCTTCCTTGCAGGTGGTTTCTTTATTTTCCAAATGGGTTTTTTTTGGTTTTTTTTTTTTTTTTTTTGTTTTCTGGGGTATTTGTGTTTTTGGTTTTGGTTTTGGTTTTTTTTTGGTTGGTTGTTTTGGGATTTGTTTTGTTTTGGGGTTTTGTTTGGGTTGGGGTTTTTTGGGGGGATGTGTTGTTTGTTTTTTTTTCTTTGTGAAAACCTTTACAAATTTTACACAAAAAAGTACCAACTTAATAATGATAAACCCTGGAGTTGAGAGGAATGTCAGGGCTCCAGTATAGTCAGTGGAAATCAAATACTGAAAACTTTAGAAAATAGTTGGATTTTTACCTAAAGACAAACTTCTCAGACAAGATTAAATACACTTTCATCCTATTACACACAAGGGGGAATAAGAGGAAGCGGAAAAAAAAATCTCTTCATGTCTGTTTTAATTGTCTGTAGTGAAGGTAGAAGGAAGACTGTGCTGCACACTGGAGGCAGTTTGGCCTTGGCAAAAAAATAGTCTTCTTGAAGCACACTTTAGATTGGGAATTTAGATGTGTTTCTGGTGGGCTGAGATTTCTTGAAATTACTTAATAGGAACAGTGATTACTTAATGAGTGCAGTGATGTCAAAGCTTTGAATGAAATCAAGTAGCAAGCCATTCTCTAGGCAGAAGTTCACTGAGGTCTAAATTCCATCCCAGCTGCAGCGTCCTATGGTTGACTTGCTTTTAGAAGCACTAAAGCACTAGAAGACTGCTGGCAACAGCCCTAAGTGGAAATCGGGCCATCTAAGTCTGCACCACAGACTGTAGATGATTGTGTCACAGCTGATGATTAGCTCATTGTCAAAACCCAGTGGCAGAGAGACAAAAAGCAGAAGCTTCCTGACAAAAGAGAAAGAAGATGGAAAGAGTAAAGGAGGAAGATTTTCTTTAATTGTATGCGTGAAAGGAACATCACTCCCTTGAAGATACATCAGTAGGGATGTTATTTCGGGCCATTATGACCCTAAGAAGGTTTGTTAACTTTTCCATCATTGCAGATGATATCATATTTGGCTCTCCTGTCTCCATCTCGTCAAGTACACACTCAATGATAAGATAGAAGAAACAGAGAGAAATATTTTTGCCTTGTTTCCTCTATGTTTGATATTTTTATGGTGCAGGCATTGTGAGATTTGAGGAAATCCGGTGAAATAAATTGTGACATATTTAACATTAAGGATTAAAATAAGCACTAGTGTTCAGTTCTGGTAATTTTCCTGTAGCCAAATCTGAACATTTTCCTTACCTTTTTCATTTTTCTTCCTTTTCCAGTGTTGTTCTTCAGTCTTTGAAAGAATGTGAGTGACTTCTGAAATGTTCCAAAACATACTTGTGAAACTGTAGATTGTAGAATGAAAGGGATTGGAAGTTACTTCCAGAAGTCATCTGGTCCAGCTCTTGTGTCCAAAGCAGGGCCGCCATAAAGAGGTTTTCTCAGGGTCAGATGAGGTTGTTTACTTTTTTTTTTTTTCCTTCTTTCTGCAAAATAGCACTACATGTATTTCCTCCTGCCGGGGAGTTCATAGTCTTAGTATATGAGGAGAAAAGGAGAAATTGCAACTGGATATTATTATCAGCACAGAGTGACAGACTGGCTTACCCTAAATGGGATGCAAAGCTTTACATCATCAGTATACAAGGGATTATTGTGATTCATGTCAGTGTTTCTGAGGCTTGAACAGGATCTCTATCCTTTCTGAAATGAAATGTGGGAGGGCAAGAATGGAATATAAGGAAGTTTAAATGGCTAGCGAGAGACCTGTTGGATTAACCCACTGATTTTCTTGTCAATGCAGGATTATTCTTTTATTTTTTTTTTTTTGTGTGCTTTAAGTTTAAGAAGTTAAAAGACTTCTTACATTTCTTTGGATGCTATGACATAGCCTAAACCATCTTCCTCTCGGAAGATATTTTTTTCCCCCTTAATTTCATATTATCTTAAATTCATCATTAGTTGCATATTCCTCTTCATGTGTCTCTCAGATGTAGTCAATAGTCTAAACACAGGATCATGCATTACACAGCAAAAGCGGGAAATTATCCGTAACGTACTAGGGAGAGAGGTGTGGGAAAGCAATTTTGTTGCACTCTTACTCACAGCACTGACTCATATGTTCTTTTAAAATCTTTTGCTTTGTGTGAAATATTCAAATCAGATGCCTACTTCTTCAGATGGATTGAAACATTCAACACGGTGAAATTCTGTGTTTGAATGTAGCAGTACCATGACTTGCTGACTGCCTGATGTTTACACATGTGGCAAAAGAATGTTTTGGAGGAATTAATAGTTTTGGAGGAAATGTGCATTTTGCATGCAAGGTAGCAAGGCATGTTACTGCTGAAATACTAGTAACACACTAGTGTTACTAGTTACCCATATATGTGGGTAACTAGTTGTTACCCACATATACTCAGTTCCAGCATCAAGAAGTGTGTAACAGAAAAGCTATCCTTCATTGTTGTGGTAATGTGAGAAGAGCGTTAGGGAGGAGTAGACAAGTTAGCTTTATGGACTATCTGTAGGGCTGATCCCTTAGATGTAAATTAGGGCAACTGTCGGGAGGTTTCCTGTCATCTCAGTGGGCCATCATAGTAGCTGGAAGAGGATAAGACACTGTGCAGGTTTTAAATTCTCTGCTTCTCCCAGTAGGAAAAGCAGTATTTCCTAGTCTGCCATAGTCATAGGCAACCATACTGGGAAGGTGTCATACTGGATGCAATACAGTTTTTTGGTCCTCTTCTTGGCTTCGATTTTCTTGTTACTCTTGGCTCTTGAGAGTAGCTTGTTCCTCACAGTCTTTGAGACTGTGGAAGTTCCTATTGTTTCTCTGTTGCTGCTAGGTTTGTTGAGCTTGGTATCTGCAGTCAGCTATGTGTGCTGGAGGGCTACTCTGCGGTAGTGGTGCAGTGCTGAATTGCAGCTTGCAGCCAAATAACAGTGATAAATAATGCCAGATAATAAGCTGTCTTTAAATTCTAAAAGAATAATCAGTAGAAAGATAAACATATCTGACAAGAAATTAAGGTTTGTTCTCAGCTTCCATACGTACTTATCCTTATTCACTTGTTAATGTTACCTATTTGCGCTGCTTTCTGGAAAAGAACAAAGAACACACATAGTGATGATTTATCAGTACATTGGCAGATTCTTTATTCATAAACTGTATCATGGATAGAAATAGGCCATTACACAAATATTAGCAATATTGTACATACGGTCTTTAAGGAACACCTTGAACAGTTGCATATTACCCTGTAGACATAAATCAGTCTTGTATTTATTTTACAAGCCATTTCAGATGGAGAAACAAAATTAACTGTTCACCAACCCACAGTAATAATTCAGATCTCTTGCAGAGGGTGGTAAGGCACTGGAACAGGTTGCCCAGAGAAGTGGTAAATGCTCTGTCCCTGTCAGTGTTCAAGGCCAGGTTGGACAGAGCCTTGGGAGACATGATCCAGTGTGAGGCACCCCTGCCCATAGCAGGGGGGTTGGAACTGAATGGTCTTAAGGTCCTTTCCACCCCTAACTATTCTATGAGTCTATATCACAAATTGCTATTGGATCTGACTATCGTACTGTTATCCTACAGAAATCTTCTGAGGACTGTGGTTGGTTGACTGTGGCTGGACACCAGGTGCCCACCAGAGCTGCTGTGCACTCTGCTCCTCAACTGGACAGGAGAGATAAAACATAATGAAAATCTCATGGATTGAGATAAGGACAGAGAGAAATCACTCACCAATTACTGTCATGGGCAAGGCAAACTTGACTCAGGGAAATTTGTTTAGTTTATTACCAACCAAATTGGAGCAGGGTAATGAGAAACAAATCCAAACCTTAAAACACCTTCCACCCACACCTTCCTTCTTCCTGGGCTTAATTTTCTGCTGATTTTCTCTACCTTCCTCCCCACTCCCAAGCAGCACAGGGGGAGAGGGAATGGGGGTTGCAGTCAGTTCATCACACATTGTTTCTGCCACTCCTTTCTCCTTAGGGAGAGGGCTCCTCACACTCTTCCCTTGCTCCAGTATGGGGTCCCTCCCATTGTGGAGACAATTCTCCACAAACTTCTCCAGTGTGAGTCCTTCTCACAGCCTATAGTTCTTAGAATCATAGAATAGTTAGGGTTAGAAAAGACCTTAAGATCATCTAGTTTCAACCCCCCTGCCATGGGCAGGGACGCCTCACACTAGACCATGTCACTCAAGGCTCTGTCCAACCTGGCCTTGAACACTGCAGGGATGGAGCATTATTCATGAACCGCTCCAGCGTGGGTCCCTTCCACGGGGTCCAGTCCTTCAGGAACAGCCTTCTCCAGCATCACAAGTCCTGCCAGCAAACCTGCTCCAGTGTGGGCTCCTCTCTCCATGGAGCTACAGGTCCTGCCAGGAGCCTGCTCCTGCTCGGGTTACCCACGGGGTCACAGCCTCCTTCGGGCATCCTCCTGATCTGGCATGGGGTCCTCCATGGGCTGCAGGTGGATATCTGCTCCACCATGGACCTCCATGGGCTTCAGGGGCACAGCCTGCCTTACCATGGTCTGCACCATGGGCTGCAGGGGAACCTCTGCTCCAGCGCCTGGGCGCCTCCTCCCCTCCTGTACTGACCGTGGGGCTTGGTGGAGTTGTTGTTCTTGCATATTTTCACTCCTCGCTCTGGCTGCAATTTCTGTCACACGGATTTTTTCCCTCCTCCTTAAATATGTTATCCTGGAGGTGCTACCACCATCATTGATTGGCTCAGCTTTGGCCAGAGGTGAGTCCAGCCTGAAGCCAGCTGGCGTTGGCTCTTTTGGATACAGGGGCACCTTCTAGCATCTTTGTGTCTGGTTACTGTTCTATGTTAAAATAAAATAATACATCAATAAATGCAGAGTTTTACAGTACAACTGCCTGATTTCCTAAAGCAGAAATCTGGAGTCCAGATGTAAGATGAATGAAAGACAAATTAGAGTCTAGCACTCCCCTGTTTGGAATAGAAAGTGATGGCTCATCTTGTACCCATCTGCTTAAATTCTTGTAAATTCTGTTGTAAAAAGAATACTTATATACATTCATACTTATGCATTTAAACCTAGATCTCTGTATTTTATGACACTACATTTACAATGAGTTGATAATAATACCACATGGTCAGATGGAGAAGTCTCACTGGAGTATTTTGAAACACTGACAAAATCCAAAACCTTGAGATAGTTTTCACCAGTTTGAAGGAAGACTGGAAAAACAGCTTAGAAATGCTAAAATTCAGAAAATAAAAATTTCATTACAGTGAAAAATTCTGTACTGGAATAAGCAATGTTTTGTGTATATCCATACAAACGAAACTACAGGGTTTCCATATTTCATATTTGGAAGCTCTAACAAATTTTGGGGGGTTTTTTTGTTTTAGTTTTATTGTACTTGATTATATGCCCCTCGCTATTAGAGTGACAAGGTAGCTAGCTGATCATGCTTTCCAGTAGAAAGCAGTCATTCTAATTCATCTAGAATTATTGTATGTGTTCCAAAAAGTGTGTACCCCATAGATCTCTTTTTTTCTTGCTTCTTCTTTTAAATATGTATTTCATGCTTATGTTTAAACTTTTGAGATGGCAAGTTGGAAGTGTTTTCAGTACAGATACAAGTTTTTAAGATATTTATGCCCAGAATGAATCCCTTGTTATGCTTAGCTTAGAAGAATAGACTTACAGTTTCATTAAGGAATATTTTTATTGAACAACAATTAGTTTTAGTTCATATGGGATGGCTAAAGTGCTTTTCCTCAGATTTTCAGATCTTTCTTTTAGGCAGTGGTAAGACACAATTTCAGTTAAAGGTGCTGATGTTTCAATGACTTTTGAGCAAAGGTAGGCATTCTCGTTACTCTGATTTACTTGCAAACAAAAAAACAGGTGTAAAACATCACTAAATGTGTTAGGATTTTAAACTGGCTTATTTTAGAGGAACTTTATTATAATGGTATTTTATTATGCTTTTTACATTTATATGCTGCTATTTAAAAATTGCTGAACTGTGGCAACAGGTAATGAAATTCTGTTATTATTTCTGAGCTGTTCTGTTAGGTTCCCCCATCCAAAAACTTGCAAATAAAGTTAGGAAGGGTGTGGTAGAGAATTCTTTCTCTCAAAGGAAAACACAGAAGCATAGAAGTTAACAGAGTCAGGGATGTCCAGGTGAGGCTGCAGCAATCAGGCTGATGCTGGCTCAAGCCAGGCAGTAGGGACAGTGTGGCTGTTCTGGCTTGGGCCGGGCCAAGGCCGAGGGCATTTTGCTCAGTATTCACAAAGTTTAATTGCCTACTGCTTCTATCTTACAGACCCAAATTTCATTATTTGATTTTACAGCTCAGAGGAGTAAGAGTTCTTTGTATGCTCTGGTGCAAAGCCATCCAGGCTGGTCTAAACAACCTTTCCAAATGTCATACTATGCTCATACAGTGTTCAAAATGTTTAAGTAGAATCACCTGAATTTATTTCTGTGTTATATATTTCCTATAAGGTAAAACTGTGTATACACCAGGTGTACACATTAGCCATAGTTAAGCCTAGTTCGAATTCAATTAAAGTGATTTTGGAATGTTACCTGTTCTACTTAATTCAATATACAGAAGGACACGAAAAAGAGAACAGCAGGCTTGAAGGGTAATTATAGAGCAGATAAGCTTTAAACAACATGGTAGTCACTGCAGCCTATGATTTAGTCCCTTAATGAACAGCCTACAGCTTTCCACCTGAGTAGCTGTGGTTCATATGCATTATCTGTTCTCGATAGTGCTTGAAACCGGACTACAAAAAAGCACAGATTGTGCTTTTCCTAGAAGCAGATCTAGGTTTTCTAATTTGGAGGCCTGTAGGCGTTTGTCACTTTTGGGAGCCCCATAAAGAATTAAAAGCAACAGCATTGCAAGCCTGTTTCCTCCTGAGTAATTTACCAGAACTGGAACTACTTGGCTGCTCTTCCTGGCACCAGCCCCACCTTTCCTCTTTGTATTCAAGTTGCATAGTACTTGAAGTAGAAGCTAAAAACCTGTGTGCTTCCATGTGAAATACAAACCAGATGATATATATATATATAAATGCTGCAAAGCATTTAGCCTTACAAAACCAGTGAATAAGTTAATACTGTTGAAAATTATATTGACATGTACAACTGTGCAAGACTCTATTTTCACCGTATATAATGTAGTTGGTAGAATTTTAAATGTGTAAGAGCAGATTCCCCAGGTAAATGAAGGCACTGAAAATACTGAAAGTGAATTGTTTGTGTGCATTACAACCAATACACTTTCAAAAGGACTCTTAATTTCTACCAAGCTAATCGTCTGTTAAGGACGGTCTGTTTCTTTCACAGCCTTGCAGCAAGAGAGAAACTAAAAGCCAAAAAGATATTCAGAATCATAATATAATCCAAGCTTGCCTAAACAGCCCTTCACACATCACATCTATGTGCTAAGCATTCCTTAGAGGCTACAGTTCAGCCCTGTAAAATAAACTGGCATAAAAATATTGAAATTATTTTTTATTGACTTGAATTAAAAGTCTCAGGAAGTCAAGATATGTATTTACCTAAATATTGTGTAAATAATATTCTATTATTGTTATTAAGGATTTGTTTCTTTTTTAATCTTTCATTTTAAGTACAATTACTCCCTCTTCATAGTTTAATTAATTTTTGCATATCCTTACATATTCCCAAATGAGAGTTTCTGTTATTGCTGTTGAATTGGTGCCAGAGTTCTTAGAGCATTTCCGACTTGAGACCCTAAGCTTTAGGTGAAATAAATAACACACTTTATTTCCACAAGTATAGTTATTGCTAAATTGATAAAATATTATATATGGTACTCTAAACATTTCAGAATAATTTGAATCCTGGTTCATATTCATGGTATCAAAATGAAATACCCACATGATGGACTGATGGAACATAATAGATTGTAATAATCTGAATAACTGAATCTGAATAATCTGAGGATGAATAACTGCATTCTTTAGAGGACATACTGTATCAAAATAAACTAAATACATCTTACACAGTAAGAATTCTGAAAGAATTGTCTCTTTTGAAGGAATGCAACAATACTCATAAAACATTCCCAAATACATAATAGTGCACTTGAACCTGGGAAATTGTGCTCAACTACTGGGCAGGGAATATGCTGAGATCAATGCCTTTTAATAAGTTAACTGTGAATGACTGTAGTACTTGTATATGGGTCCATAGCTTATATGTTTTTTGGGTAAATGCAAACAAACACGCCATATGAAGTATTGAGAATCAAAAATAACTCACAAGCTTATATATGCAATTTGACTTTTTAACTGTCTTAATTGTTCAAGTGACACATGACATCTCTGCTTCTCAACTCAGAACCGAATTCAGAAGATGACTGGTATCCCGGCTATGTTTGTATTGTTAAGGCTGTGTTTATCTAAAGGCACTTGTTGCATCTCTCTGATCTTTGGAACGATGTGAGCAGACACTAGAAGATTAATAACAAGTATGAGCTTGCCTGAAATCATGAGTTAAGTTCAGGATATGTACATGTACATGTACAATTGTGCAAGACTAATTATTTTCACATTTACCCTGTTAGAAGACAGAAAAATATCAGAGGCCTCTCCAGATGTTTGTATAAGAGCTAAAGGACTTAAAAAAGAAGCTTAGGATCACATTATAATCATAATATACTCCATAACATAATCATAGTATAACTCTTCAGCATGCTGAGGAGTACTGGACATGGGAAGGGAGCATACTCCTGAAACAGTACTGAAAAGCCTATCTCATTTCAAATTACATAGTAATATCTATCATCTCAAACAACTTTTTTCATAGCTTCCATCACTTTGAATTTATAGTACAGGAAGTCTGACATTCAAAAGTAACACAAGGTATCTTAATATGGGCTAATTATGGTTTTAAAACATTTTAATGCATTCAACTCTTCTTTTACCAGATACAGTGTTTTATTATCTCATACTAATATTGGTGTTCTTTTGAAGAAGCCACTGTGTCATTACATCACTTTTAACTGCTTTCTCTTAATGTAGATTTATCCATCTGCATCCTACTCACTTGGGAATTGTTACTGGCAAACTGATAGTTGCTTCAGAAGAATGAGCACTTTCCTAATGAATTATTCTGTAAACAAGTGCAGTAATTTCCCGATTTTTCTTTGTTTAAGACAAAAATCAAACATATTTTCAGCTTTCTCTGAATCTCTTTCATTTTCTTGGTAGGTCATTCCTTTTTGCTAATGGTACTCAGATTGTTCTCAGTGGTGGTCCTATGTTTAAACAGCAGATGGTCATAGCCAGTGTTTTATCCTGAAGAAGGCACTCTATCTGAAATTATTTTGAAATGTGGGCGCAGCAGAACTCTGCAGAACTTGTCAATGCAGTAGAACAGCAAACATTATTGCAAGGCATTTTACAAATTTTATTTAATTACTTAGATTTTCTACAAAGTGGATGAAGATAGGTTTCTGTCACTGGAAAGCCATTCTCTTTGATATGTTTCAACTAATAGTGAGTGAACTAATTAAGGTTTGGACCATTCTATGCTTGCTACAAATCTACACTGATTTAGTACCACTGACATGGAAGTTAATTTTCAAATTCATATCACAGAGGAAGAGTTATGTTTGCAATATATTTAATGGGAAAACAGTAACAGTACACTTCATCACAGCAGTATTACAGATTTTTTTCCCCTTTGGGTCTGACAGAATGTTGTTCTTAAGCATGGTCTTATCAAAGTCAATAAGGAAGGCATTCTCACATAGTTCAACAAAATAATATTGGAGCTTTTTTTCTGTCCTTCCTATACTACTGTATGTAGGAGAGATTTCATCCCAGTTATATTGGCAATGAGAATTTTTCAGCTGTCGCAAGAGGCTGAAAGGGTGAAGTTTACCATACAATTTACCGTATCACATTTTGACACCTTTCAAAAATTATTTTCCAATAGAAATTAACTTAAGTCAAGGCACTTCAACTATCTGGGAGGAGGGGATTAGTGTTTCTCTTTGCCAGTCTTTGATGTGACATGCTAAACATTTTAGGGTTGTTTTTTTTTAGTTCTCTGTTGTTTGATTATGTAATTATAACATGCACTGGGAAATATTCTTGTACAAATTGTGGTACTTTTCATTTTCTTCCAGTGAGAAAACATCCACCGTCTCATTCTAATTTCAAGTGTTTTCATGTGCAGTACGAATACTTTCTTAATTTACTTGACTAAAATCTGCTACTAAATGTTTTTTAACTGAAGTCTTACAGTTTGATGAAGTAACTGCATCAGTCTCCTGGCATAGATTTCCTATGCCCTCAGTACATCATGGATACAGATCTTTGGGTGTTTGCTGCCTCTCTTGTTTTCTGAATATAACTGCATGACCAATTCTGAGCCTGGAAATAAACCAGAGACATTTCAACACACTAAAGTAGAGAAAAATAGCAAATAGTACATCTAGAACCACAGCTGGAGCAAATTTGGATAGCACCATACATATAGGTGAAGAGCAGTAGTGTATGTGACCTAAGAAAAGCTGTACTGATGCGTCATAAATCTTATTCACAAAATTGCACACGTATTAGCAGAACTGAGGACAAAACTGCAAGGAGGGGTTTGAAAGAAATAATATGTGTTACCCAGGCTTCATTTTCTGTTGTATTATGTGTAAAACAGACAGTGACCAACCTTCCAAAATGCCTGTTAACTAAGAGACCAAAACCACATCACTAAAATAAAAGGTTTTCCTTTTCCTTTTCCATTCACTAAAGAAGGAGCTGGGTCAAACCCACAGTGTCTAATGGACACACGACATCCTTGTCTCTAAATTGGAGAGACATCAATTTGATAGATGGACCACTCAGTGGATAAAAAACTGGCTCGATGGCCGCACGCAAAGAGTTGTGGTAAATGGCTCGATGTCCAGTTGGAAACCTGTAACGAGTGGTGTCCCTCAGGGATCGGTGTTGGGACCGGTCCTGTTCAACATCTTTGTCGGCGACATGGACAGTGGGATGGAGTGCGCCCTCAGCAAGTTTGCCGACGACACCAAGCTGTGTGGTTCGGTTGATAGCTGGAGGGAAGGGATGCCATCCAGAGGGACCTTGACATGCCTGTGAGGCGGGCCGATGCCAACCTTATGAAGTTTAACCAAGCCAAGTGTAAGGTCCTACACCTGGGTCGGAGCAATCCCAGGCACTGCTACAGGCTGGGCAGAGAAGAGATTCAGAGCAGCCCTGCAGAAAAGGACTTGGGGGTGTTGGTTGACGAGAAGCTTAACATGAGCCAGCAGTGTGCACTTGCAGCCCAGAAAGCCAACCGTATCCTGGGCTGCATCAAAAGAAGCGTGACCAGCAGGTCAAAGGAGGTGATCCTGCCCCTCTACTCTGCTCTCGTGAGACCTCACTTGGAGTACTGCATACAGTTCTGGTGTCCTCAACATAAAAAGGACATGGAGCTGTTGGAGCAAGTCCAGAGGAGGGCCATGAGGATGATAAGAGGGCTGGAGCACCTCCCATATGAAGACAGGCTGAGAGAGTTGGGGCTGTTCAGCCTGGAGAAGAGAAGGCTGCGTGGTGACCTCATAGCAGCCTTCCAGTATCTGAAGGGGGTCTACAAGGATGCTGGGGAGGGACTCTTCCTTAGGGACTGTAGTAGTAGGACAAGGGATAATGGGTTCAAACTTAAACAGGGGAAGTTTAGATTAGATATAAGGAAGAAGTTCTTTACAGTGAGGGTGGTGAGGCACTGGAATGGGTTGCCCAGGGAGGTTGTGGATGCTCCATCCCTGGCGGTGTTCAAGGCCAGGTTGGACAGAGCCTTGAACCATGTGGTTTAGGGCAAGGTGTCCCTGCCCATGGCAGGGGGGTTGGATCTAGATGATCTTAAGGTCCTTTCCAACCCTTACGATTCTATGATTCTATGATTCTATGATGAAGAATTACATTTGAGTCAGAATAACATCCAAGGCATATTCTTTGGAATGAGGATGCATGCTATCTAACTGCTGGATACCATAACTATTATTTCTGTCTCTTATGCTGATTCTCCTCACCAAGATATGCTTCCCTAAATCTGTTGAGGTTCTGCTGGAATCTCATTGGATTGCAATAATTTCAAAACCTGATTTGCCTTACACTCTCTCTTTGCTACTGGGTTACTCCGCTATTCTACTGTTCTCAGTTTTAAAGATCGGTTTGCATCAAAACCAGTTATATTTAAATAGCAGCTTAAGAATATTTTAATACTTCTTCCCCATAGCTTTTTTTACCTTTTTCCACTTTTACACAAAGAGGAGACAGACATGTCTATATTCAAAACAGGTTTGGAATCTGTAGAAATACTTTATTACTAGTGTTCATCTCTGAAGATACGCAACATTTGTAATTATTTCATGCCTTCTGTTTACATTCACTACTGCATACGGGAGCTGTATTCAGTGTAACAGAAAGTATCTGTATTCCTGATAAATATCGGGCTTATGCATTTATGCCATGGAATGGAAAAGTGACTTGTCATGGTTTAACCACGACAGTGACTATTTGGAATTTTTCTCTGAGTGGTTGAAGTGCTGTCTGGGGGTTTTCACACATGGCAATAAGTGGTCTTAAGGAAACAGTCAAGGAGTGGTGAGGGGAAAAAACCCAAAAAAACCAAAAAAACCAATGAAAACCCCGCTGGCATTGTATGGGAGTTTTCCTTCTCTTCTGCAGTGTTCGTTTCTCTGAAAAAAACACAGGAACTGTGCTGAAAGCCACAGTAACTCTTTCTTCTTGAAGTATTGTGAGATTAAATGTGAAGATTTTTGTAACATTATCACCGCACCAATGATGATCAATATTTTCTTTGAAGGTCTAGCTTTTGGACTCATTCAAGTATATATATTAGCCTTTGTTGAAGAAAAACACAATTTTTTAAATCTTTTTGCTAGCAGGCAGACGCATGACCCAAAGCCTTTGACCCAAAGGCAACCTTGTGTTCCAAGATTTCTCTAATAGAGAAAACTTCCTCTGAAAGAACAAATGATCAGACAGGAAACTTTCATGATAGTAAGTTAAGTAAGTTTGAATTAATGGGTATTTAAGAGACTATGGATCAAATCTTCATCCAGAGGTGAAATGAGAGGCCTCATAGTGAAAAGCAATACACAAGATTAACACTTTGATTTGTCAAAATATTTCTGTCAGCAATCAGGAATCAGTTATTCTAAAAACTTTATTTCTGTGGTACCCAGGCACTGAATGAAAATCTCATATTCTTTCCTGGGGATACTGACAGGATTAGCCTGGAGCAAGGATAATTAACTCTGTTTGTTGAATGCATTTTCATTAGTCAGGCAGAAGATGAATGGAACTGGACAGTGAAATCTGAAGTATGTTTTATTTATTCAGGTAACAAATATCCAAGAAATGAGTGCTCTAGGTAGAGAAAATCTTCTGAAACATACTTTAGTCCATCTCTGTTCATCCATGGAGACTTATTTAACTAGCTGGTGGATTTAGCTTGGTTTTGATGTGTTTATTGACAGTCTGTGAATCCTCTCCTTCTTTTGAGATCAGTAGATTATGGCTTCTCATTTAGCAATCAGCCTTTTGTGAATCCTAAGAAAAACCCAAAGGGTCATCCTGTAGCGTGAATAAATAATGAACTACAAAGCTGTGCTTTAAGCACATTGTGTATTAAGAAAACCATGCTACTTCTCAGTACAAAGCTCAGAACTACAGTAATCAGGCAAAAAATTACTTCTGTCCAGCTTTAGTACACTTTTGTACATTCAACCTAAGGTTTTTTCCTCCAATAATCCATGAAGACATCATGTATTCTAACATGATCCCCCTTTTTCTACATATTGATAATTGCTAAAAAACACACAGGCATCTTTAGATTTGGCCAACTACTCTCTCTGCATTCCTTTTCCTGGATAATACACCACTGTCATTTTACTGTAGTAGTTACTACCACTTCCTAATAAAGTAATTACCCTGGCTATACTAAAAGCAGCATCTTTTTAATGTGTCAGAAAGTAATAGTAAACATGGAAAAAATAATACCTTTTTAGTCGCTGAAGAATAAAGCATAGGGCAGACAGGAGCGAAGGGTAGGGGGTAGAGACCAGTGTGTGCCTGTATGCAGAGCAAGTTTATATTCATCTTCTGATTTGCCAGTCCACAGATAGCAAAATAAGGAGAGGCATGGAATAAATAGACATATTACAAGATCCTGTTCCATGTCATCACTTTGAAAAATAACAGATGCATGAAAGTTGACACATTTCTTTCTAGAGCAAGCTATGATTGTTTTTCTGTTTACCAGGCTACCTTATATTTTAGCAATGTGATCTGCTTGGATGTATGTTGGTTAATACCGCAATTTATAATACTAACACTAACCCTCAGAAGGATGTGAAAGTTAGGCTGGTGCTAATAATTGCCTCCTGAGGCCACAGAGAGGTGTTTGTTTGAGAGCTGATGCTCCTGGTAACCATATTGTAGAATTTAGGGCTTGTGTTAAAAATGTTCATATTCATGTAAAAGCTTCCATTAGGGCAACATAGATAATTTCCACGAAATAGACTGGTCTTTGGAAATAACAGACGTTTCTGTCACTATTGCTAGCTTGAGGTTGGATCAAACGTAGGCATACAAAAATGGTAAACTACATTCCAGGGATCATTTTGCTGTATAAGGAGGTTTGCTACCTTTCAGTCAAGAATCTTTGAGAAAAGTTATATATTATGTGCTTTTATTGCCAGGTGATATTAGATCTAGAAGTAGAATCACATTCTGTAATCTGCACATCTGCACTGATACTACCTTCTGGCTAGTGTGAAACCCAGGAGTATCGGAGTTTGAAGGAAACTCCACTGTGATAGAACATTTAGCTATCAGTACATTCCTCAGTGGCTGGAGGCATTTTAGAGTGATCTGTAGGTGCGGTTGAGAAAACTTGAATGATATTTTAGAGGCCGTAGCTGTTTACAGAAAACAAACAAACAAAAAAAAAACCCCAAGGAAAAAAGATACCAAAACCAAGCTCTTTTACCAACAGGTGGTACATTGGGAAAAGAAGTTTTACCTTGTTTGCTTGTTTAACCTGTGATTCTCTGTTTTCATAGGATCTTTGTGAGATATGGAATGTTTATCATCTTAAAGCTTCAGGGAGCAAGTAAATGATTATGTCATTCAAGTCTTGAGAGGTAAGACGTACTCTGATGGATCAGGGTTAACGCTGTGCACATAACAGATGATACATCCTTTCTCTGTGGAATATTTTTACCCCTAGTTTTGTTTTGTTTCTGGGATTTGTGTTTTCTGATATTTAAAAAAAACCCTATTTTTCATTTTTTGTTTATTCTTTAATAGATGATAGGGTCAAAAGGAATTAATTTCATTTCATGAAACTGCCAGAGGATAGCAGACATTTTGCTTTAGAAGACACGGTAGAATAATTCTCTGCAAGCATCCTACTCAGTGCTTGTCAGGCCATAGATGGAGTACTGTGTCCACTTCTGGTCTCACAATGCTAAAAGACAGACATGTTGGAGAGGGTCCAAAGGAGGGCCATGAAGATGATGAAAGCACTAGAGAGCCTGTCATTGCAATACATTTGCTGAAGGATGTGATAAGGGTGATCTATACAATGTAACAGTCTAAAAATCTGTTTGGAGAAAGACTGCAGCAGCTTTCAAGGGTTAGCTATCACATGCATCATGGAATAGCCTATCACATTTATTTTTAGAAACTAATAAAATATTTCTTGATAATAGTAAACGTTTAATTTTAAAGTGTTCTAATATAGTGTAAGAGAACTTCAATGTTTTATATACAGTCTACTAAGAACATTGCTTTGGTAGTTTGAGCTGTGGTTAGGTATGATAAATGAAACACAATTTTATTATTGTAAGATTTCCATGTTGTGCCCTTTGGAGAAACACAATAGTACAAGCTGACTTTTTATTTTTATTATTATTTTGCAAGTGTGAATTTGTTTCCCACCAACTTACAAAGCAATTGAGATGTCAAGCAAGTGGAACTGCATTTCTGAGGTGCAAATACAGATAGATGTGCTAGCTAGCATCTTAAATGAAACTATTCATGACATTTAGCAGCCCAGTAAACTTAATAACAGCCATTAAAGATTCTTAGGATTTTTGTCTGTGATATTAAATTAGAATTTGCACAAGAATACTTTCAAGATAGTTGTGACTAATGCTTCTGCAGCTAAAAACTATTAGTAAAAGAACAGTAATTCTTAACACCTTAACATGAAACAAATGGATACTTAAAATTAAAAGCCTTGGCTCTTTTCCTTTGTAATTCAAAACTGACATGGATTCAGGAAAGTTAGTTTATTTTCCAAATGGAATTTGCTTGTCTAAAATAAAATTTCAAGTACATTTTACCAAATATTTTATCAGCTGCTGTAGTATATATAGACATTTGTTCCACAGAACTAGGAAAATTTCACATAATTTCAGTGTAATAATCAGAAAAAATGACCTTCTTTGATGTAATCTGAGATTTCACAGATTTGACATGCCAACAAAACAGTAAAAGACAAGAAGACTAAGCAGAAGAAAATGAATGTTAATAGAGGAAAACCAATTTTCAGTCAAAATGAAAACCCAACAGACATTGTAGGAATAGAAATGAGATGTGAGAAGAGGTTTATTTTTTATTGCTCACAATTTTTTGTCAGTGTTTTTCCAGTGCATGCAATCTCTTTGCTTTAAAAAAAGAAAAATGGTCCCCAAAGTCACTTTTTGAGGTGCCTTTCACTTTCATAGTCTTTGTATGTCAATGAAGCTTTGTAAAGGTTCTTCTGTATTTCTTTTATCTCAGGAAGTGTGTGAATTAAAACATTCTTTGAGGATGAAGGTGGAAGGAAAGAGCAAACATAGGAAGAATTCAGAGTCCTTCATTTATTTTAATTTGTTAGAGACTTTTTAGCTGGTACTAAACATCTTAACGTTGACAGTTGAATTAAACGATCTCTCTGTAGAGTGCCCCTTTTAACTCTGCCTTCTTAGCCATGTGAATTGTATTGCCTTTACATGGCTAGTCATACAGTAGCTAGGAGCTTATTACCATCTGCAGAATTTGAGAGAAAATAGTTCAAGTAGAACAGTGAATCATAGATTACAAGTTCCTGAGAATGACCCGTAATGTTTTCCTTGAATTATTCACAAATATATTTAGCAGGCAAGTATCTTTTTTCTTCTTCCTTCCCCTTTTCTCCCTCCCTCCTTTCCCTCCCCCCTCCAATAATAGACACATTTTAAATATTTCAGCTGGGAACTCCTTGGCTTTTGTTTCATTCATTCCTATTCCATTAATCTCATTCATTAATTTTGTTTCATTTCCTTCCTAGTGTCTCATCTGCTAAATTGTTTCTTCTGAGTGGGGTTGGCAACTACCTTTGAGATTTTCCTCCATCTTCTCAGAAATGAGAATTGTGATCGCTTGATTGTCTTATATTTCTTCCTTCTCTGTGCAAAGCTGTACATAATGATACTCTGCTTAAATTACCCATAGACTGAAAATACAGAAGCACAGTAGTTAGCTATCTCAGCTGGAGTCACTGAAATCAGATGTGTGGGATGAATCAAGATTTTAGGTTTTGTATTGAGGTTAATCCTCGATGTACAGCTGCTGAATATACTCAAATCGATCACCTGACTATTCTTCCGTATTCTTTAAGGTATTTCTGTTGGTTGGTTACTTGAGAAATAGACCTTTTTGGATCAGGAAAGTGCAGTCACTAGAATGATTAGCCTAAGTGTCTTAACAGAAAAAACTAGGACAGACCCACAGGTTCTTCCAGGACAGGTGCTTGAACACCAGTTTCAATTTTTTTCCCTTTCTTTCCTTCTCATGTTTATTTCCCAGGTGTCTGGTGGCAGGAGCTTCTTTTAGCATGAGAACCAGGCTGCAATCAATTTCTTGTAGAAAGCCCCAAAGTGGAGTCATGGATCCACACTCTAAATCTGGGCCAAAACTTCCTACTTGAGAGGAGCAAGGTCTGGAGTATTAGAGTGAGTGCTCTTGCTGTTCTTTCAAATTTGACCTGGTTCTCTGTCCTGCTTCAGTTCTGTGTGAATGCAATAGCCCTTTCCTGTTAAATGGAAACAATCACCTCCTGAGCCCATGTGCTCAGAGAGGTTCAGTTACTATATACACTGATAGATGGCTGAAATATGAGGATACAGAAATTTTCAGGCTTCAAATTCAATATAACACATCAGAAGTAACAGATGCAAAAAGGGGGAGATTTCTAGAACAATTAGAACGATTATGCTGTATATATATTTCTAGATATGAAAAATAGAGGTATTCATAGAATCATAGAATGGTTGGGTTGGAAAGGACCTTATAGATCATCTAGTTCTAAATCCCCTGCCATGGGCAGGGACACCTTCCACCAGACCAGGTTGCTCAAAGCCCCATCCAACCTGGCCTTGAACACTTCCAGAAATGGGACATCCGCAGCTTCTCTGGGCAACCTGTTCCAGTGTCTCACTACCCTCACAGGAAAGAATTTCTTCCTCATGTCTAAACTAAATCTACCTTCTTTCAGTTTAAAGCCATTCTCCCTTGTGGTATCGCTACGGGCTCTTGTAAAAAGTCCTATCCATATTTCCTGTAGGCCCCCTTTAGGTACAGGAAGGCTGCTGTAAGGTCTCCCCAAAGCCTTCTCCAGGCTGAACTACCCAAACTTTCTCAGCCTGTCTTCACAGGAGAGGTGGTTCAGCTCTCTGATCATCTTCATGGCCCTCCTCTGGACTTGCTCCAACAGGTCCACATCCTTCTCATGTTCGGGCCCCAGAGCTGAACACAGTACTCGAGGTGGGGTGTCACAAGACTGGAGTAGAGGGAGAGAATCACCTCCCTTGACATGCTGGCCGTGCTCCTTTAGATGCAGCCCAGTACATGGTTGGTTTCTGGGCTGCAAGTGCACACTGCCAGGTCATATTGAGCTTTTCATCAACCAACACCCCTCAGCCCTTCTCCTCAGGGCTGCTCTCAATCCAGTCTTAACCCAGCCTATATTTGTGCTTGGGATTGCCCTGACCCAGGTGCAGGACCTTGCACTTGGCTTTGTTGAACTTCATGAGTTTTACACTGGCCCACCTCTCGAGCCTGTCCAGGTCCTTCTGAACAGCATCCCTTCCCTTCTGTGTGTTGACTGTATTGCACAGCTTGGTGTCATCAGCAAACTTGCTGAGGGTGCACTCGATCCCACTGTCCATGTTGCCAACAGAGATGTTAATTCCTGTTAGTAATGTTGGTTTAATTTTAAGACAAAGGAAGAAATCCTCCTAAAACCAAGTAATTGACTCTGCACATCTGTGGTTGGCAAACATAGGAGGTTCATTAACTAGCGTAGCCTTGGAATGAGGTGAACACGACTCCTCCAACATGAGAATTCTTTGGGATGAATAAATTTTAGGGAAGGTCTTTTCTGGTCTCTATTCTAGGAATTAACAATGTTGATGCTAAATAAAAAGTATACTGGTCAGGCAGGTGCTGGTTGAGAACAATACACTGCCATTAGCATGCTCTGAATGCCTTACACCAGGTGTGTATGAAGTCACTGCCTCCACCCTGCCTGTCTAGTAGGCTCTTGTCTCTTTGAAGCATTTTGGAAAATCACCCTCACCCTTCAGGGCCAATGTTTATCTCCAAGCCAGTGTTTGTGAATGTCTGAGACATTATTTTTATCTTTTTTGAATCATCCCATTGATCCACAGTACACTAATGACTGTGAGAGTCAGACTGCGCAGTTGAGGGTGCTCTTCATGCTACATTGAGTTATTGTCAGAGGAAATAGATTTTAAAGCTGAGAGAAATCATTAGATCATTAACCTGTTTTCACAGTATATCAAAAGCATTATATTTCACCCAGTTATCCCCCTAACAGATTTCATAGATTAAAGATTGCTAAAAGGCAATGATTCTTTTGAAGGAAGCCCCACTGTTCCAGTTGTAAAGATCTTTTTAATACAGATAGCCTCTGCATGGTCCTATTCAGCTTTTCAGCTATGAAGACTATTTTTCATACTGCAGATTGGAAGTTCTAGTTCACGCAGAGCATGCAGCCATAGATGCTAATTAAAATCTGAGAGGACATTAATAAGTTGACATATTCTTTAAACTGCCATTGGTCTTCTTGCAAATAATATCTTATAACTTGCTTAGAAGTTGCAAAAAGTATTAGTAGTTGCACATTTTCTCTATTATGTAGAATATCCTATTAAATTGTCATAATAGTTTCTTTGGCTGTTAAAGTATAAGCAGCTGGAACTTCTATTATTGTTACTAGGAGAAATTGAGACATTCATTCTGTTCATTCTCTGTTGCAACTATTTAAATATAGGCTAAATAAGCTGTAATAAATTTTTATCTCCGACCACTTTGGTAACAAGCAAGTAATATTAAACCATATGTTCACAGTTAGGATGTTCAGGAAGGGAGCTGCCTCTATCAGCAGTTTGCACTTTAGCTGCACTTGTGCCCTATTTTGCCACCTCGCTGGGTGAAGGAATGAAAAAATTTACGTTTTTTCACATGTAAAGAGTCATGTGAAGACAGTGAACAGCTGAGTAAGCAGTAAGTTTAACGAGAACTTCTGAAGCTACCAGGAGCCATTGAAAAATGAAAATAGCACAGATGAACCCAGCCACTTACCTCCAAACTAACTGTGACATTAAATTGGAAAGTAAGTTGTGAAACGGCTAGGCCATGTACCTTGAAACAGAAACAAAAAGGAAAAGACTGTATGATTTGGTCTAATGGCTTTTCTTTCTGTATGCCTTTCACAGAGAAGAAAATCACGACACAGGTGAAGTTGAATTCTGTACTTGTGGTTATAAATATAGCTTGCATTTTGAAAGTACTAAGGCTAGAATCCTTATTCTGTAGTTTTCAATGGAGTCTTTAAAAAGGAGGTGGTTTCCAGTTTGCTGTTCCTCCAGACGTCCTTCCCTCTGTCTTACCTGAAAACTCCACCATGTGGAACCCTACCACTGAGCCAGGGGAGTAATGTGCATTCTGCAGCCATTTGAATTAATTAAGTTATGGAAGTTTTCAAGGGAATTAATTTGTTTGTTGGTTTTGTTGTTTTGGGTTGGTTTTTTTTTTTTTACTTCAAGTGCAAGAAAGAGAAGGTGCGCTGAAGAATGAAAGCTATCTGCTATTTTACCTTGGTGCACTCTTTTTCCGAATGGTTTCCATCTTGTCTCTTTTTCTCTCTAATTCTTATCCAAGGCTCATTCTCCTCATCTCTGTAATTTCCAAAATTTGGATATCTCATTCCACCTCCTCCAACTTCTTTTCCATTTTTTCTTTACTCACATAGGCCAGTTTGAACACTTGCATATTTGACACATTTCCCTTCTCCCCAGTTCAGTACAAGCTTTCCCTAAAATTTCTCATTTAATTCTTCACAGATAGTCCTTCTTCTCTACCTTTTTATGCTTCTTGTTCTGGTCTCGTTAAACAAATATTTCCTTTGCTTCCTTGCAAGTTTTAATACCCAGGTTCTTTGTACAACAAGTCCAGGCCAGGTCTCAGAACTCTCTTCTGTTTCCCACTGATGGCTTCTTGTTATAGTCTAAGACCTTTGCGTCAGTCTACTCTTGCCCTCTTTGTCTTAGTAGTAATTAATCCCAGTACATTTTTTGGCACGTACCTTAGGCTTGAGAGAAGAAAGCTTCCTTATTATTTGTTAAGGTATTTAGACTATTCACAAAAGATTGCATTTCAGTGCTGCAAGGGAGATTCTAAGTGGTTCTGCCCTTGAGCATGTATTTGTCTGGAAATTAGGCAGTGGGACAGTGTGAAACACAGATAAATGCTGGATAAATTTATTAAAAAAACATTCTTCAGCTTTTTTATTCTGCTCCATGCTGCCTGACACTAGCTCTTATGATGGGGGGTGAGGAAGAAATTTTAAATTCTTATCTGCCCTCAAAATAAGGCAGAATGGATGTACTGCAGTTTCTGTGTATAACATCTCATTTCAGTCATATGATGTGCAGGTGAAAATTTAAGTTCTATTTCCAGTGTATTTATAATAATGAAATTATTTCATGGTAAAAATTTTGGTTTATAGTGACTATGTTCAATAGCATTTTCTGAGTTTCAAGTTTCTTGGGGTTTGCTTTTTCTTTTCTGTGTTCCCTGTCAATCTTAGTATTGCATTTTATAAATTTATAACACCCAGAAGACTGTATTTTTTATTTCTTTTTTTTTATTATTATTATTAGCATGTACTGGCACCAACTTACTTACAAGAAAGAAGTGCAAAGGCAAATTTTCACTACATTATTTTCTGCTAGCTGTATAGAATACATTGTAACTTAGTAGTTTCTTGTATGTTCTTTATTATGTTTTACTTCATTAAAAGAATGGAAAGACCATGATAAAAAAGTGTTTCTTAGGGACTAGAAATGAAGAACAATATAAAAAATTGCCAAGGCTGGCTACCTTAGAAGTGGCTGATGGAAGCCAGTGGGCAAAGTAACAAAAGGCACAATTAATGCCTTAGAGTGAACTGCGCAAGGCAAGTCAGAAAACAGTCACACTCCACCTGGGCACCAGCTGCAACTCATTGGAATACAGAAGACTCTGAGAAGACATGAAGTTCTCCCTCTTTTCCGTGGATCATCTTTCTTCACATCATGAATCCGCTCCAGGTTTTCTCTTGTTCTAAATTAGTTTTGAAAGCACAGCCTAGATTGGGGGTGGGGGGGAAGCTTTGGGTGGAGGAAGTCCATTACAAGAAACAGTTTATGTATCTTTTATAGAAAGAGGACCTCTGAGACAGACAGGAAGAATACTTTAAATAAAATCAATACAATTATTCTACTAATTTCAATCAGTTTTGCAAGATAAATTGGTGACAAACAGAATTTACTTCTCTTTAATACCTCTCCTTGAAATTTTACTATTTTTTCACTTGTTTCAATTGTCACAAACACAAATTTTACTAATTTAATTTCAAAATGTTCTGAGGAACAAATTAAAATGTTTTTCTTTTTGCACCAACTGATGATGGCAGCTCAGTTCAAACATTCTAATGCCAAGAGAAGACTTTCTATAATATGCAAGGATTGTTTTACATCAGATACTCTTTTGCAGGGCTGTCTAAATGACTTGCTGCTGCTGTAATACAGAAAGACATCCTTGAAGCTGAAGGCAAACAGTTAAGGCAGCTTTAAGTTACCTTTTACTTTTTCTAATCCAGGGCTACTCTGCTGCTTTTGACATAGCAGAAAATCCCAGGAACTCATTCTTTAATGTGTGCCTTATGCGCCAATAAGCTGTGCAAAAGTTCTGGAGTCCCACAGTATCTTTTTCAGCCCCAGCCATGCTAGTGGCTCACCAGCTCTGCCTCTAGCCAGATATTCAGATGCTCATTAGTGGGTTGCCTTGTGGCTGTTTAGTGCCTAAACTAACGGAATCCTCCTACATCTAGAAATAAGACCTTGATGGCTACTCTGCCTCATGGGTCTTTGGTGCAATGCTTAGGGTAAGTTCAGCTCCTGAAATAAAATTCGATGAATCTAGCTATTTCTCAGAAATGTTGTTTTTTTGATGAGAGGTTCTAAAGCTCTTGCAATTCAATTAGTGTTCACTTCTCACAAATATATACCAATACCAAATATTCAAGTGGATATAGCCTCCAAATTAAGAATTACTGCTAATTAAGACCTGTACAGAAGTCATGATTCTATTTCAGAAGAGAAACAGCAAAAGCTCGGCTGAATAGGGGCACAAAGTCTCAGTTCCAAATTACTTCAGTCTTTGTGTGCAACACATCTTGGTGCAGTCAAACCATGATAGTATAGCTGAAAAATTAATTTCAGTTTGATGTGTGTACACAACTCAGACAAGATCCACTTAACCTATTAGTTGATACAGTGTAGATATAGCTCTTAGTATGAAAAATGTGCTGTATTCAACGTGTGATGCAGAAAGAAAGAAAACAATCCTGTTTGATACTTTAAGTGAGAATAAAAATTGCATGAAACCACTTGGATTTAGGAAGAAGTCTGTTAATATACAGAGATATTGTCAATCTACATAGAATCATAGAATCATTTAAGTTAAATAGGATATCTGTATCTTTTTTATATATATATATATAAAATTTGAGAGAGAGAAAAATATGTAAAATTTCCTGATGTGAACTGGTTTTGTAATGGCTATATTATATACATCAAAGGAGATTGGTCTTTTTTGTTGTTGCTTAATTCACTCATTGTTTAGTGATGGCTAGCTGTCAGTGCTACTTATTAATTGCTACTGTTACTGCAGAATTATTGCAACTATAAAATCTTGGGTTTTAAAAAAATCTTCCTTACTATAAACAGGCTATGAAATGGATTCCTTAGCTAGAGTAAGTTGTGATACTTCATTGATTTTATTTGAGTAGAAGTGACTTTTGCAACTGAAAAACAAGCCAATTCCATTTCAATAAAACACACCTTAAAAGGAAAGAACATGCCTGCTTAGACTGCATAATGCTTAGAAACACTATCGCTCCATGTATTTCTTTAGATAGAATACTGAATAATATGAAGTAATATTAAAAATTACTTATTTTCAGGAAAAGCTGTAAAGAAAATTTTATGAAGTATGGACTTACTCTGTATTTCATATCATAAGTAACTTCAAATTACTAAGTTATTTTTAGCTAAAGAAAACCAACACAAATATTTCTTTTTATCTGTTGCTTAGAGGACAGAGCAGAAACCATGTGCCTTATAGTTTACAATGTTATCTTCCACTAAAAGTCTGTGGCTGAGATTTCTCTGTGTCTTCTTTCTCCATGATGCTATACACTGCTATGCATGGCCTACTATTTAAGTTTTGCTTGCAGGTGTCAACAAGGAAGGCTTTAATGTTGGCAAGTAGGTGAGGAGGCTGCTTTAACTGTGTATATGCTACATGCAGAACAGGCTGGCAGGTCTGATCAAGAGCCCACAGCATAACTAGTTGCAGGGGAGATAGACAGTATTCTGAAGAGTAGGTCTTGGTGTAGTCAGGGTATGGAAAAAAAGGAGAATCTTCTGGCAATCCAGTGGCCTGTGAGAATAAAAGACAGGATGTAGCATATAAAGACACAGAAGGACAATTTTCAGTTCCACTTATACTTTTTGTCTCATAAGACTGGAGATGTATGTTTTTAAAAAGGTTGTTCTTGCAATTTTTTGTAAGAGCTGAGCCTGGTTCCACGAGCTCTCTCATGATTTTGTGGTATGTTGGCTCTGAGGACAAGATCCAGGCATATCAATTACAAAGTTCCACCTTGTTCTGTCACAGAAGTTCGTTATTAAACGTATCCTTTTGTAGGTGCTTTGAGTTTTTCTTTAATCTCTTGTCTTTCATTGCTCCATCCCTGCTCTGGCATTGTATTTTCTGTTGTTATTCCTGTCCTTTGAACTGAAAATTTACTTTCTTGAGTGAAACAACAGGTATGGTTTTTCAAGCTGAGTTTAGCTTGTAACTGCTAACAGGAGAACGTTTCCCTCTTCCCCACTTCCCTTTAAATAAAAAAGAAAATGTTTGGTTAAAAAGAACTGTGAACATGAAAGGTTTTCCATCTATAAATGGTAAGGGACCTACAATACCTTTTGTATTTACTAACAGTAGTGCAATTTCTCAACCTTCTGTGACTGTGCTTTTGTTCTCTGTGGCAACAGGAGACGACCTGAACTCTGCATAGATTGCAGGGCTGAGCCTCATCTATTTCAGTGGCACTTTGTGCAATATTGAGTATCTATCTTCATAAAAATGCGTTACAGAACTGAAATCTAAGTTGCGTACAAATCTGATTGAAAGAGCCAAACAAAGGCTCCGTTCAGCACTTTTTGTAAGTGATGCTGCTACTGGTATTAGCTGACTTGTGCTTTCTTAGATATGAATTCAATATTCTGTCACTAATTATATCTAAAACCTGTGTGTTACAGTTTAATCTGTAGGTGTACTCAGACTGTGAGAAGTGCCAAGGATAATAAGACCAGCTATAATGTGCTTTACTGTGCCAAGAATGTTCTATTCAGAAGATGGAACACCTTTACTTTATGTTGAGCAAAGGATAGCTGTCTCTGTGTCTTCTGTGCTGGACTTAGCTTGTGCTGTGGTTGTGCCAGGGTCTGGTTCTGTCTCAAGCTGTCCTTGAACAGTCATTGAGCTTTCACGGATTGACCTCAGTCCTGACTTGATAACCTTGCCTTTGCCTGAAGATCGCTGGGCTATCATTGGAACCTGTTGCTGTCACCATCCGTCACTGGTTATCCTGCTCCGGTGCTGCAGGACGGTGCCCCAGCAGTGAAGGCACTTCCTGTGCTGTCACTGTTGGTTCCTGCCTTGTCCTCTCTTGAAGTGCAACCCCACTCTTGCTGCTCCTTGATGGAAGTTTACAAAACCAGACTCTAATTAACTGCCTCTACAATTAAATTGTTAGCTAAGGCTCACGTGAGTCAGTAACCAAAGCAGGTAAAGGCATGGGCAACCAGTCTGTTTGTGACCTAGCTGAATTTCATGATTTACACAGTCTGTTCTTCCTGTGAATCACCTGCTGTTAGAGTGGCGCAGCATTGGGTTCAAGTGAAAGGCAGTGTTAGAGCCTAATACTCTCTGACTGGGTTCTTTTAGACATCCATGTGCATGAAGGGTGTAAAGTCTAATATCAAATTTACTTCTTTAGTCAGTGTTACACAGGATTTCTGGTTTAGCAGAGTGATACAAAATGTAGTGAAAACACAATAAAAATGTAAGTTATACTTAGAGAAATAGAGTAATTGCAACACAAAATTAGATGCCAATGCCGATACCAATGTGATTCCCATTACCAGCCTCTGTAACATGTTCATTGTCACAATGCTCGGCATCTCCAGTTAGCAGGAAGGAATATGTGCATTGAAGTCACCTCAAGCTTGTTGCTCTGTTTGAAGTACTTTTGCTAGTTGTCTAGTTTTAATACTCCATGGTGGCCTGGGCCACACATTCACTCAACAGCTGTGGTCAGTCATAGTCTGCGTTATTCCCTGAGCTTCATGTACTCATCTCTGTCACAGGTTACACCTCAACTGGGATGGTGTGTTTGGTTTTGGACTCCCCAGTACAATACAGTGATGTTCTGGAGTGTTTGAAACAGAGGGAGACTGAGATGGTTATGGGGCTGGAGCACATGACATGAAAGTATAGACTGAGATGAATGGGCTTGTCTAGTTTCAAGAAGAAAAGGCAGAGAGGAAATTTTAAGTCTGACTACAACTACCTGTAGGGAGGACATGCTGAAGATGGGGTCAGAGTCTGTGGAGGTTCACAGTAGAAGGATGAGAGGCCACAAACACAAGCTGCAATGTGGAAAATGCAAGCTTGATGTAAGGAAATTATTTTTTACCATGAGGTTGTTCAAACGCTGGAAGAGGTGCCTCAAGAGGTTGTGAGATCTTCAGAACTCAACTCAACATGGCCCTAAGCCACCTCCTATAACTGGACCTGCTGTTAGAAAAGGCTTGGAGAACATAACATCTGGAGGTACCTTCCAACCTGCAGGACTCTGGTTCTATTCCCTTTCTTGGAGAAATGTGACATGCCAGAGATTCTCTCTCAGTGGAAGAAAATTACAAACAACATTATTCTTGTAAGAAGGCACTTTGAAGAGTTGAAGTTAGAAAAGAATTCTGCCTATTTGATAAATTGTCAGGTTTTTTAAGTGTTTTTTAGCCTCAATAATTTCTTGTGAAAAAGGGACACAATTTAGGGAGGGAGGGGGATGTTCATCAGAGGCAAAAGCATTGAATAAATAGTATTTGCAATTTGCAAAAATTGCAGGTTTTAGTAACAGTAAAGTGTAATAAAAGCAAACTGCAAACTGCAATCTCTGTGTAGGGTGAAAATATTATGGTTTTCATCAAGAAGCAGCTTTTGTATCAGTCTCCACAAGCTCCTTGTAATTTTGCATTAACTGAATTTATTCTTCAGTTCTCTACTTACTATATACAAACTTTAGTTTTGTATAGAATGATTTTACTTGCTATGTAGGAAAAAATGTATGAACAGATAGATTTTTTTTATAGCCTTATACATCAGGAATGATGATGAAAGGAAACAACTTAGCATTCATTACATGGATAGAAAGAAACAGCCACTAGCAGTCTCTGGGACAGAGCCTTGGGCGACATGGTCTAGTGTGGGGCGTCCCTGCCCATGATATGGGAGTTGGAACTAGATGATCTTAAGGTCCTTTCCAACCCAAACTGTTCTATGATTCTATGATTCTATTCTAAAGAAAATAATTTGCCACAAGAATAAATATTATTCTGTTCACATCATGTACTCTATTTCGTACTTGCATTGTATCAGATGTACTTACTTGTATCAAATGCAGCTGTTTTACTATTCCAAGCATTTGTAAGTACTGTAGAAATACTACATTTCCGTGAGCAAACTCATAAATGAGACATCTAAAATTTTTGTCTTGAGGTATTTTACAGCATTCTCCTAACAACACTATGAAATAAAGGAACAGTCACTTTCTTGAGAGAGGGAGTGTAGACTAGACAAAACATTAAACAAATAACAGCTTTTGCACAGTTATCTCTGCTGCAGTGTTTTGAATGTCTCATTATGTCAAGTGCAGTGATTTACTGAACAAATATTTACACTGTCTTTTTCTATCTCTTTGCTAATGACAGCATATTAAGTTCTGATTAGCTATTCTTCATTGTAGCAGCTGTGAGATGTTCTGCTTGCTCATTTTTCATGTTTGAATGAGAAATAATGTTAGACCATGGAAGTTTAAAAAAAAAAAAAGGCTTAATTTATGCGTCTTTGCATTTTTTTCCAGAAGGAAAGCTTGAGGCACCTTATGCAGAGTTTTTCTAATTTTTAGTTTTGAAAGCTACATAAAAACAAACTGTTCAGCTAGATGTTCAAAGCTGAATTATCAATACAATTGATATTTGTACAGTTGTATTTCATTTGGAATCATGACTACTTTACTTAAGGCTTCCAGTGCCTTACCAATCAAAACTTTGAGGTATGGTAGAGTATTGTATTTCTATCTGTATGAAATATAATTTAATTATTTTAAATTGAAAACTCAGGGTTTTTTTTCCCAGCAATACTTGCTTGAAACCACAAGAGTTTAAAGAGGCATTAGCACTTAACATGGCACTGTTCTGAAAAATCACGTTATTTATCAGTTGGCAGCTATCAAGAATTTTCTGTGGCCATAAGTGTCACTAGAGAATAAGCACTGAGTTATGCTCCTTAAAAGATTATTCGTAATGAACAAAAAACAAAGTGAGATGATAATACTTGTCTTTTAAGCTAACTGATATGGAGGACTGGGGGAGCATTGTTTTTCGAGTATTCATCACTGTTCTTTTTTTACCTGATATGAAAATCAGTTTGCACAATGGTTTGTCAATTGCTAGAAATGTTTTGACAAAAAGAAGTTCTTGGGTACCAGTATCTGCAGATCTGTATCACCTGTCTTAGTGCACTCAGTGTCTGTTTTCTTCCTTTCGTCTCTTCAGCAACCTTTCACATATTTCAATACTACCATCATGTTATCTGATGCATGTCCACCGATGTCTTCACTGAGAAAGGCTACTCCATTCATTTTTTTTTCCTTAGTTGCAGTTTTGGGAAACATAATTCTATTGAGGCTTTTCAAATAAGTTTATCTTACTCAAAGTTTAGCATACAGAACTATTCACAGTATTATACCTGAGGATTTACTGAGATACGGTCCTGTTTATTCTCCCAGTGTAGGTGTGTTGGTTAGAACACTGTGGCAATGTTGACTTCAATTGCTCCTGTGTCTTGCTATCGTTCATTGCTTCTCTTTTTCCTGAAGAGCTGTAGACTAGGATGTTCCTTATCCTATAATTATACAGCTGATGATTTCTGCTTGAATATAGTATTTTGCAGTTGGTCCTGATGAATTCTGTGAGGTTTCTTCTTCTCTTCAGAAATCTGGGGGAAAAAAAAAAATACTTCAAGGCTCACTTTTGAGGTGAAATATGGGGAACTGGACTAAGGTTTTTTGCAATGCACTGGGTGTAGAGTTGGACATGTCTTAATTTTCAAAAATACTGAGTACATTGTAACAAGTTGTGTTCTCTTGGCAATAGCGTATTCATATCACAGCTTGATAAGCTTTCCATTAGGTTATTTGCTTTGTATTTCTAAAGAACATATGCACCTGATATTGTAACAGTGACTTGCATCCCCTTTTGGCTTGGTTGTAGAATCTGTAAGATTCTGTACGCTTTATACATGCTCATGTTGCATGCAAGTGAAGCACAGGAGAAGACTGCAGTCAGTCCAGAGGAGCTGCTCATTTGCTTTGTTTTCAGTTTAAGATTAGAAATTACAAATGTTACATTAGTGGGGGGGGAGGGGGTGTTTGCCTCTTTTCTGTAAATAAAGCTTATGTTTTACTGAGATCCTATTGGTTTCGTCATTCTAGGCTTTTAGGTAGCCATAAAGAAAAATTGTTTCCAAAGTTTTAATGTGTTACTTTTTAACTTGTCATAGCCACGTAACCGTAAAAAGTTCCCACACAGATGTGTAAGATGTTTCCTGGCCATGTACCTGCTAAATTTCACTTGCCAACAAAGTCTTTGCTGTATGAGAATTTTTTGATTTTCTGGTTGTACCACACTTTCTTCCACAGTTATCCAGTGTTAATGCTTAAGAAAGGATACTGCTTTTTGTTTCGTGGCTTAAACTAATTTGTGTTCACTGTCTTCTATAGATAGCCAGAAGCCTTAACACTTAATTAAAAAAGATTTCCTATTATACAATCTACTAAGATAACTTGTTTTGTTTTTATTATAAGATAATATTTAGCATCCTTCCCAAACCTAATTCTGCTTTCTGAGCAGACTTTTGGAAAGATTACACACACACACAAACTTACATCGATCTAATAAACTTCTGTTAATTATGAAACCAGTTGTGATTATATTCTTAAAACCAAATAATTTCAGTAAGACATGAGACATTCGAAATAGAGTATGACAATGCAAGCAAAATGCAGCTGTAAAACTGTATCTGCTATATTCTCTCTTCAGTTGTGGTTACTCTCAAAACTGTTAATTTGGTGTTTCCTCTCTTTCTGCAGTGAACTTTTTTTTTTTCCTAAAAATATCAACAGCTCTTTACTTTTATATCTAGCATTAGTGTCATTTTAACTGCGTCTATTGCTTTATTTATTGCTTGCCTTTATTAATATAAGGTTTTGTCAAGACTCTTAAGCTTGGAACTGACCAACTATATTTTACAGAGAGTATTGAACTGTGGTTATTTTAGGCCTGGTTAGCTGTAGTTTTTCAGGAAAGTTGCATAGTATTTTTTCTATTCCTTGACTGGACTTTTGTCGTTCATAATACTCAGAAGACTTAAGAGCATTCAGCTTCTGAAGCTCTGAATAAGTAGCTTTCTACCCCTTTATCTATAGGTCAGGAAATAAAGGGTTTCCTGTAGGAACAGAGATGACATTGTTTTCATCAAGCATTTACCATTGAGGGACCCATGCAAATTCCTTTCCTGTAAAGACTGGAATTGGATGCAGCCTTTGCATGATCATGCTAGATTTTAATGTTCTCAGAATAATGGGAAGCTACAATTAACCGCATTTTTGAGCAAAGGAAATTTTGCAATGAATTTATTGCCTATATTATTGAAGTGCATGTGCATGTTGCAGCAAAATTTAATAATGTTGAAAGAATATTTATCAATCTGTTATATATGAGAATTACTTGGTTTGGTTACAAGAGTAGCATGACTAGCAGTTACTGGAATTTGAACAAATAGCAGAAAAATTACTTAAGGCTACATTGTGATAGTCACAGGAAATGGACCTGTGTGTCATGACAAATCTGTATGAACTGAAAATGAAGAGGAAAATTCTACTGACTTTTTATAGCTATATATTGTAGCAGTCAGTCCAGGTACTACATTGTCTGAGCATCTCAGTTTGTGTAGCTTCAAAAACTTCTATACAACTAAAATTGGGCTTAAAGATCAAAATCAACTTCTTAAAAAACATTCAAAATGTGGGAGTCTGTTCCTAAGAAGAATTCGCCTACATAAGGGAATAGGAAGTTGGACTCGATGATCCTTATGGGTTCCTTCCAACTCGAGATATTCTATGATATCTGCAAGTGCCTTGAAAATTAAGATGTCAGGACTTTACTGAATTCCTTGGTTGGTATGCATATGGTACCTAATGCAATGAGATTTAGGTGTTATTTCAGCTGTCATTTTGGATTCTGGGGAAACAAATTCATTCTGTCCTTCCCATCTCCATCTCCAAGGTGTGTAATCATCTTCTCTCACCTCCTCCTGTTTGTGTACATATCCCCTACATATAAGCAGACAGTGGCAGAAGCTCAGTTTGGAGGTAGCTGGAAGGCGCTGTGTCAGTGTTCCTCCTGAGCACTACTCTGGATTCCTTTGTATTACTACGCCCAAAAGTGTCTGCCTGGCTACTGCCTCCTCACTGAGAATCAACTACTGTTACAATACTGCAATATAACGTAGAGTCAGACCTATGCTCTTCCAGACTTGTGTTATTTTAATATTGAATTCATTCAAATTGGCAGATGTGGATGCAAAAAGCTTGAGTCAGGCTACATGTAGCTCTAGTCTGTAGCTGTGCAGCTTCTCCAGCCACGATTGCTGTCAGTCACAAGCCCTGGGTGAATGTAGCTCTTTAGGCAATAGTGCACCATCACACTTGTATCTATTCTTGTCTGAAGACTGAAGCTTTCTTTTTCTTAATGTCACATTGCAGAGGAACATTGTAGTCTTCTAAGGGGTGGAGGACCATTGAAGGCTTCTAAGTAAACCAGGTAGAATATCTTTCCTGTCTTCAGAATGGAGAAAAGAAAATAACATGGCAAAGTAATGCCAGCAACAAACTGTTGTTCCTCACTCTCTTATGCATAATAGGCTGCAAGACTTTGGCACTGTTTAACTGAGATACAGTATTTTATTTATGTTTCTTCTCAGATTAAATTAAATGAACTCCTTAAGCAATTTCTGTGGACTCTGTTTGAGAGAGAGTACTTCATCAACTTTTCACCGACAAAGTTTAACAAATTGGAATAATGAATTAAGAACTTCTAGTGTTTATATGAAAGTAAACAGCCATGATAACAATGGTTGCATACTCTTCTTTTTACTACCTGGGAATGCTCCTGTTTGGGAGAAGGAGGAATGGGGCTGAAAACTATGTAGCACAGGTCTGCAAAGAAGACTTAAAAACATATATTGTAATGAAAACCAAAAGAAAACCTTTGTAAGAAAATTCAGTTGACTGATGGTGGTCACAAATGTTTTGTTAGCTTTTCACTGTAAAACAGTGAAAAGTAGGTAAATACAGTGTGTATCTGAAAAGTCAGTTAATAAAAATGAAGATTTTGGAGCTTAGAGAAGATACACAATATTTTAATTAAAAAACAGGATTTGATAAAAGCTGAAAAATAGATTTATACTGCATGTAGAAAAAAATTCTATATCTTTAAAGATGTAAATTGCAACCTCATTCCATATTGTGAAATGTTTTGGGCTAACTCCATTCAGATGCTCTTTTAATATGTATTTTCATATTCACCTTTCCTAAAGGACTGAGGTTAACAAACACAACTGTAACAGTATTCTTAGATGTGTTTGGGAACATCAGAATCTACAATTTTGCTAATGCTAAGTATATTGCATATACTACCCTGGTGGATATTCCTCTGGGTTTTTTGAGGGGAAAGCTCATCAACTACATGGTATTTCTTATTTGCTACTTATACAGTTTAGTAGGGATAATCTTATCCTGGTTTCATTAAGCATACAAATACACATACCTGTAAAAGGAATTAGTCCAAGTAAGGCAAGTAACTTAAAAAATGTAATAATCCTCTAATAGCTGTATTTTTCTTTGGTCTTTAAGGATTAAAGGACAAAATCTTTGATGAGTAATGTAATAAAATAGTGAGCAAGCTATATCCAATATTAAGCAGATCTACATGAAATAGAAAAATTGCAAATAGCATTATATAAATCATCAGCTATTTAACTTTTTTTGCTCTTTTACACTAAAAGAAAAGTTCTGTAAATAATGAAAGACTAGTTTTATGTAGTATACTTCAGCTTAAAAAAAAAAAGGCAGGAATGCAGGGATTTTTAAGGGAACACTTTCTTTCACTGCCAAGAACAGAAATTCATGGTATACGGTACCAAAGGACTATATGACAGCAATATAATATCAATATATAATATCAATTGCCAGAGCTTTTTATTAGAAGATTTTTTTTAAAGGTCTTAGGATCCAAATTTGAGTCAATCTTTAAAGCCTAGTGAGATAGATCAACCTGCCATTAGATCTTGAGAATTCAGAGTAACATTCTTGATTTAGTGTAGCTTTCTCTTGCTTACTCTGGCGGAGCAAATGCACTAGGGATTTTATTGTTGGAAATATGTAAACTTTTTCTTGTGCTGCAAAGGAAGTACTAGTGAATTTATTTACCTTTTTTAACAGGAACTTTTATGTGTTTTGGGACTTGGAGAGAATTTTTTTAGTAGCTGAAAGACTGAACACAGGCAAATGCTGTTTCAAAATGACTTAAAGTGGAAAATCTATAATTTAAGCCCCTCTACTTTTCAGAGAGGGGTTTTATTTCTAAGTTAAGAAATTAATGATCTTTTTTAAAAAATGCTCAGAAAGATAAGCTGGTGATAGGGAAATAGCTGACAGTGTGTCTGATACAAGAAATCCTTTACCGAATTCAGAACATCCTTTCATTTTATGGACAATGGATCAGGCTTTACTACTTTTTCTGTACAATAGTAAATGTATGTATGCAGACTCAGACACTCTCTAAGGGTGATTTTAAGCTAGTCCTTTATGAAAGAAATATGGGGCTACTGGGTTGGTTGCATGAAATAATGGATTTTTATTTCACAATTGCAAGAACTGAGATGATTAGAAGTTTACTCATGATGAAGACACCATACTGACTACCCATGCAAGGCTTTTGCTACATTTTGTGAATTAGCCTACACCTGGTCTTATTAGTTTGATGTTGTAAAGACTAGATTATTATAAGCATGTTACTTGTAGTTAAGAGAGTGTTTAGAACCCCTTCTTCCAGTATCAGCAGCCACCTTTCGGTCCAGAGCTGGACCTGAAACCTTGGAAGGTCTCAACTAGAGTAAGTTCTCAAAAAAAACAGAGTGACTGGCGTTCCTATCTTCCTTCTCTTTCATTTGGAACTCCTAGCTGAAGAAGTCAGGAGCACTAGGCTATCAAGTTCTTGATATAGAAGAGATAAGAAAGAGGGACAGCCTTCTTTTGATCTCTAGGAAGTTAGAAAATAGATGCTGCCATCTCACTGGTGCTTCTGTAACTGTTCTGCTAGTGCTGACTCTCTAAGAAGGGATCAACAAGGTGTTTCTGATTTTGCTCTACCCAGTTGCAGCATCTTGTTGCTGACTCTTTTGCAAAGATCAGGATCGGATGATCTTTGTGCATTGTCACTAATGGTCCTAACATGTTCTCTGTTCTACATCCTCCATCTCTTGCTCAGTGAATTGAGGTTCCTAGATGTCCGTCTGTACTCTGAGCCTTAAATGTCTTCATTGTGTTAGCTCTTTTTTGTTATTATTATTTTGTGCTTTTGCATGGTTTACATATAAAATCTGTGATATTTTTGCACTTCAATAGTCACAAAACAATGTCACAATGATAGAAAGAATCTCTACTTGCTGAATGCTGATTTAAGCATACTTTAGCAATTTTCATAAACCAGCAGCATGCTGATTTGGTGTGTCAGGTTGCTGACATATTCAAAGAACACAGAAGAGGAAGTGAAGGTGAGAGGAAGAAGGTATTTTGGTTTGTAACACAGCACGACAGGCATAAATTGTCTTTAACTCTCTGAGTGAGCTACTGACATGGTTGGTCACTGAAAACTTTGAGCCTGAATTCAAATAATAAAAACATTGACTTTGAAAGGAGCTAAGAATGTAAATAAGTTTCATCTCATGAATACTCCTATTGATTTTGATGAGACTGTAGAAGTTCATAAAGTCCTGTGTGTGCGGAAGCTTTAGAATCCAAGACCGAGGCCAGAGATGATCTCATTTTAGAGTCTGAGATTCTGTAAGACAACAAAGAACATACCTCACAATTCAGTTCACATTTAGCAAAGGTATTTTCTTTTCTTTTTCTTTCCAGGTCTAGATTTTCAGTTTTAGCACAGATAGACTGAAAACTGGCACAGGTCAGAATTTTGTTTTTGACAGAGAAATATGTTGTAAAGAAAACTGAAACAGCTCTTAGTCATATCAATACAAATATGCAAATGATGAATATGTCAGAAAAAATTAGTCGTGCAAGACCTGAAGAGTTGATAATAGCATTGCTAATACTACAGTCACCTCTTGTGGAAGAAAAGGTATGAGAGCCTTTTGAAGTACTAGGCATTTCTGAAGTTGAACTAAGCTGTCTTACACCATTTCCTAATAGTTTAAGTGTCTGTGAAAGCACTTGCTCCAAAGTCTAAGCGAGTTAGACCACTTTTTGACCCTGTTAATTCATGATCTGTAACATATCCATCTACTGTGTTACTCAGCAATAGATGTTCAGGGGGCCTTGTCCTGTTCTTGAAGCGTAAAATGTAAATGAGAGATGGGAGGCACAGGACTCCTTCACCTTTGTTAGCTGTAGTAAGAAACCAAGGGGCTTTGTATGTAGAACAGCCATATGTCGCAGTCTGTAAGTCCAGCTTAATGGCTGGCAGGTCATATTTATCTGTAATACCTAAAAATTTTGTAGTAGATGAAAATAGATAGATTACCAAAACATACCTCTAATTATGGTTCATGCAGTGAGCTTTATTTCTTATTTTTCACTTTGCTGCATCAATATTGCAGTATTCTGTGTTTTTAGACTGTCTAAAATACAGAAAGAGAAAATAGAGGTACGTCTTGTGAGTTTCATATGACTTCCTTTGATAGTTCATTGTGTCTGTTTTCAGTATAAAGTCAGGTAACATGGAATCTGATGTGTATTTGGAGAACACATCTGGGTAAGACTGCCAGCTGACTAACTGCAAATGTCAGCATGAATTTAATCTAGCGCTGGCAGTGTGGCTGAAGGTGATGGGGTTTGTTTCTCCTCCACAGAGCTAAGAAATACTTGAGTTGCCTGCTACAAAAAAAGTCGCACATCCAACAGCATGTGATCATTAATGGCAATCAGAAGATTCTTTAGCCTGAGCTCAGCTGAAAGATGTTTTCCTATGAGCCACTCAAATTCCTGATTTGCTTGCTTTTTTGACTGAAATAGCCTGAATCTGTTGATCTGAAAACTTTTTGTGGGCTTGTTTGGGATTTTTTGCTTATGAACCGCTTTTGCTTATGAAAAGCTTTCTAGTAAGAAGGGAACACTGTAAAAGTTAGCAAAATTATGTGATTGAAGGGCAAGATTTTGAATTGTTCAAAATTCTGTGCTTTTGTTTAACTGCCCATTAGATAAAAATCAACCTATTGCATTCTTAACAGCCATTATTTACAAGCTGGAACACAAATTCCTTCTATTTCTTTTTTAATACAAATTCAAAATTTTGAAGAAGTAGTTACCAAAGTCGTGTACTTACTCCTCTTATACTGAAACCTTGGATTACGTTACTGGGAGAGGTACTCTTCATCAGGGACTGTAGTGATAGGACAAGGGGCAATGGATTTAAACTAAAACAGGGGAAGTTCAGGTTAGACATAAGGAAGAAGTTCTTTACTGTGAGGGTGGTGAGGCAGTGGAACAGGTTGCCCAAAGAAGTGGTAAATGCTCCATTCCTGGCAGTGTTCAAGGCCAGGCTGGACAGAGCCTTGGGTGACATGGTCTGGTGTGAGGTGTCCCTGCCTGTGGCAGCAGGTTGGAACTACATGATCATTCTATGATTCTACATGGTATCCGGTTTTGCTTAGTTTCAATGATTTCAAGCAGCGTGGTGGAAAACTTTTAATGAACTGGTTTACCTCCTCTTTATTGCTTCTGTTTTTGAAAACACTATTACCAGTTCATTTAGTGAGAATTCCTTTTTTCAGTTTGACCTTGAATAAAGCCCATAAGCATATTTCAAATTGGTGACCGAAAATTAATACCTTAATCCCATAATTGATACGTAAATTAAAATGATACGACAAAGTTAAAGGAATACTGCATGCTTGACTTCAAATACTATTTTTTTGGCACCTAGTATTGAGAACTTGGGCTTAGAGTTTTTTCTGTTTGCTTTCAAGCACTTTCTGTAGATTTTTACAGAACTGGGAGTTGATTTCAAATTTGATGGGTAGCATTTTAGTCACACTTTTTATTACCACAAAACCTAACTGTGCATTTCAGTGGAGATCGTAACCTTCTGCCATATGTTATTTATGTTCTTTTGCTGCTATTTTTGTTCAAATATGCTACTCCCAGACTGAACTTGAGTCCGTGCAACCACGAGGGGTTTAGTAAGGATAATTTTTGCTGGTCAAGATACACAGCAGAAAACAACTTGTCCATATCATAGGTCACAAGAAGTGAGCACTGCACTCCTTGATTTTAATATCTCAGGCACTTAGAAGAGTGCATGTCGAATGTGTGTTAGATATGGGGAGCTAGGAAAGAAACAGAAAGCAAATGGAAGAAGAAACTAAAATTTTTTCAGACTAGCAAAATAAAACCTCACATTTTACCAAAACGAAGATGAAGCAGTCTTACTGCTGAAAATATCAATGTTTTGATAGAAGCATTGTAAATCCTATAAAGGAATCACTAAAACTATTCTCATGTCATGCAGTTTCAAAAGCAAGGCTATTGGCAGGCACAGACAGTAGACACAGACATGTGCATCTGCATTAATTGACCACCTCTTTCTGCTGAAGTAGCATCAGGCAATTAAAAGATTAATTACAACAGAGAGGGGTAATGTATTCAAAAGTCCTATAATAAGAGCTCCACACTCATGCTGAATCCTTTGGATGCGAATTGTTACGCAGCACAAAGGAATAGTTACAATAAGTAGAAGGCAGGCTGCTGACCTTGTTGAAGATTAAAAATATGTAACATTTGACAATGGCCTTATTATAATATGAAAAAGAGTGCACATGGATTAGTTTGACTTCATAAAACTATTTTTTAAAGTATTTCCAGTGTGTCCTCTTCACCCAGTGTACCCCTCCTTAATGTGGACTTATGAACCATACTTTTGATTAGCTCTAGTTTTGTACTTCAGTTTAATGTACCTTATTAAGAAATAGTCAGCACTCAGAGAACATCATAAATTTGTAGGTGAGGTTGGATATTTAGTTCAGTTTGGAGTTAGCCATCTTGTATATGTTTTACGTACTTACTTTCTCTTCTGCATTATTTTAACTCTTCTTGAAATACAACTTTTTATTTTCTTCAGAATACTCATGTTCAGCATTTTATTGTCAGCTTTTTTTTTTTTATTATTATTATCACCGCAGAATAACTGGGAAAAACATCTAAAAAATTTTATCCTGATGGGTTGACTTTAGAACAATGAATAAGCTAAACCATTTTTCATTTCCTAGGCTCAGCTTTCACCTCAGGACCCTTAAAATTGCTCATAGCAATTTTGCCACTACATTTTCATAAAGTTAGTTAAATCTGGAACTCTGGATGTGAACTAAACTCCATTTGTAGTGAAGTTCTGTACTGGTTTTGGCTGGGATAAGAGTTAATTTTCTTCATAGCAGCTGCTATGGTGCTGAGTCTTCGATTAGTGACCAAAACAGTGGTAATAACACAGGGATACACAGTGCTTGCACAGAGTCAAGGCCTTTTCTGCTTCACACCCCACCCCACCAGAGAGTAGGCTGGAGGTACACAGGAACCTGGGAGGGGACACAGCTGGAACAGGTGACTCCAGCTGGCCAGAGGGATAGTCATTGCCATATGATGTCAAGCTCACCAATATAAAGCTGGGAGGAGGAAGGCAGGGGACATATGTTCAGAGTGATGACGTTTGTCTTCCCAAGTAACAATTCTGCATGATGGAGCCCTGCTTTCCTGGGGATGGCAGAACACCTGCCTGCTGATGGGAAGCAGTAAATAATGCCTTATTTTGCTTTGCTTGCATGCATGGATTTTGCTTTCCCTATTAAACTGTCTTTATTTCAACCCACGATTTTTCTCATTGCTTACCCTTCCATTCTCTCACCCACCCCACCAATGGCGAGTGAGTGAGCAGCTGACTGGGGCTCAGATGCCGGGTGAGGTTAGGCCAAGACAAGTTCTAAATGAATAGTGAACGTTTCAGACTTTAACTTTAGTCAGAAGGGAAATTAATTCTATAGAACAAATCCTATATTCAATTTGCTATTGTTTCTAATTTTATATAACTTGAAAAATTACTTAAACAACTTGGATAAAACATCTTGTCCTTGTCTCTACTACATCGGTTTGCTATCCATGCATATGAATTAACAGAATTTTGTTTTAAACTAAATAGCAATTTTTTAAAGAAATTAGTAATTTTATAATAGAATCTTTTCCTTTTCTTACAAATATGCCTAGTAAGACATAAGAACAACCTTAAGATTTTCATATCACTGTTAAGTATAGCTGAGGAGCTTTATACTGAATCCAGTCTCTACAACTTTACAGAAGTCATTAAATGAAGGCATACTGATGTTCTCTTTTTAACTGTCAGTGGAAGTCAGTAAGTTCACAAACCATGCCTAAATGTCCTCTGAACTGTTCAGTAAATCCCTGTCACTGAATTGTGCAGGTTTCTTTGGACACATAGCACATCAGCAATTGGTTGTTTGTAGCTGTTGGAACAGCTAAACAAAAATTTAATAGCTTTGCATATTAATAGAAACTTTTTGTTTTATCCTGGTTTTATCCTGATATCCTGATAATATATAACTGCGTTATCATAAGTTGTTCTTTTAAGCTGCAAGAAGATAAACACTAAGTAGTGCTTGTCTCAGATCATAGTAGCTTTATAATTACCTGAAAAATTAAAATAGGGACCTGCACTTTAAGTTCTGCATAACCATTTTTCAAAATAAGCAGACTAAGCTTAACTAAAGTTTAACCAGTATTCCCTCAGATTCAGTCCTTCTGCTGTCCCCATACCATACATGCTAAACACATCTACTGACCACCTATGAACTTGCAGGTGTCTTAAAAAGTAAGAGTTATGGATACAATTATCTTCAGACCTGTTTAACTACATGTGTTCAAACCGCAATGGAATTAATTCAATTGAAAATTATAACCAAGAAATCTAGCTTATTAGCAAATAATATCTAGATTAATGTTACCAAATGCATGAAGCAAATATGTGCTACGGGGTAAAACTCCTTCCCTTCAGTGTGCTGATCAGCATTGCCACTGCCCTCTGCTGATTATTGGTGAGGAAAAGTAGACCAGATAATATTTAGCTGTGCAAGAACTCTAGGGTAATGTCAGCTTGTCTCACGTATACACATGCCCGCTGCATCTTTTGGCTGTAATGACATGAGCTTCGGTCAAGTCGCTGCATTGCTGGGAGCAACATTTACTAACTCCAGAAAGATGTAGCTGCTGAGCTTATACTTCTCATCTTTATTTCTTTCAAGTGTTTTCTAATTAGTCAGCCTTAGTTGTTAGTGCTTCTCTTCTTCCTGTGCTTCCAGCAAACATCTGTAGTGCAGCATGACTTGTTTTTTCATTAGAATTTTTTAAATGGAAGTGTTCTTTTTATTAACACTTTTTTGGTCCTACATTCTCCCCTACTACCACACCCTTAATCTGAATAAATGGCAAAGGACCCGTTTTAAGTAGACTCTCAAAATCTTTTATCTCTAGCTAGCAGTTCATGACAAAAAGAAAAAAAAAAATAAAAAATATATCTGACTCACAGAAAATAAAATTTCAAAATAATGATTTCTTTTTAAAAACAAATCGGGGGGGGAGGGAATTTCTACTTAGTTTCTTAGTGGTGCACTTAATACAGAAAATGAAATTTATATTAAAAGCTATACTCCTGAAATTCTGAAATTGTGTCAAAATCTGATAAATTTAATTGCTGATGTTTTCAGCATCAGATTACTTCCACAGGGTCAACAAAACAGATGTTTCAGAAGTTGTGGAAAAAGACAAATGGAGAAATTGGTCTGCAGCCCACAGCGCTTTCTACTGCAGGCAAAATGTTCACCTAGATACAGCAGTTTTATACCAATCTTTATTTATAAAGTTCTTTAGAATCTGGAATATAGACTCACAGGTCCTTTACGTGGAAAGCATTTGCTTTTTTTTCTGCAATTGGAACTTTCTGTATCATTCAGGCTTGCATCCAGCTTGGTTGTACCGTGGTCTAGATTTTCTTTGGCAGTGTATCCTGGAATTCTGTACAGCATAAAAACAAAAATTATGACTCAGTATAAACATAAATTCCCTATAGAGGTGCACTGTGTTGAAGCGTACTGCGTTATTTTGTTTTGTTCTCTCTGTTTGGTCTAATTTTGCATCAGCAGCCAGACATCCAAGTGAAAGATAGAGTCCTAACCCCCACCCAAAAAAGCTTTCCAGGCCCCATCTAAGATGCTAAAATGTAACTATTTTGCCATCTGGAAACCTGTTAATGACTTACACACCAATGCATTACTGAACAACAACATGATGCTGTTATTATGTTATTATATACAGCAAAGTGATTATTCTGTGTTATCTTTTATATTTAAAGGAAACTATGTTAATTCCTCATGCACTACAGTTCGGATTGTTACTTGCTACAGCCTGTCCATATGGTAAATCAGCTTAACAAAACACCTTATTGGTGATACGTCGTGGTCTGATTCAAGCCTGACTGGGAAACAATTAGCCTACTGTGGGTTTTGTTTAATCTCACCAAGTAACCTGTTTAGGTGACATAATCAAATTTGAAGCTTTTCCCAGCAGATGCAGCACGGCCACTCAGAAAATGTTTGGAGAAATCAGGGAAACCAGAGGTTCAGATCTCTGCTCTTTTACTCTCTCCCTGTTTTGGGAACTGATTGCAATTCAGCTTTCAGGAGGGTGAATGAAGTATGTCTTTACACGTGGCATGAAGTAATTATTTCCAGTCTTCCAAATAAAATGTTCAGGATGTTCTCAAACTAATTTATATTCCTCTGAGCCTAAATAAAATAACTGTAAGTAAAATGGCTTGTCCCAAGCTCCCTTTTGTTGCTTGTCGTGGTTTGAGCCCAGCCGGTAACTCAGAACCACACAGCCGCTCGCTCACTCCCCCCCCCCCCCCTTCTTCCTCCCCCCGCTCCCGGAGGGATGGGGAGGAGAATGGGAAGAATGCAACTCCCACGGGTTGAGATAAGAGCAGTCCCGCAACTAAGGTATAACACAAAACCACTACTGCTACCACCAATGATAATAACGATTAGTGAAATAACAAGGGGAGAGGATACAATTGCTCACCACCCGCCGACCGATACCCAGCCCGACCCGAGCAGTGATCTGGGCCTTCCGGGTAACTCCCCCCGGTTTATATACTGGGCATGACGTGCTGTGGTATGGAATACCCCTTTGGCTAGTTTGGGTCAGGTGTCCTGTCTCTGCTTCCTCCCGGCTTCCCCTCCTCCCTGGCAAAGCATGAGACTGAGAAAGTCCTTGGTTGGAATAAACATTACTTAGCAACAACTAAAAACATCGGTGTTATCAGCGTTGTTCCCAGGCTGAAAGTTAAAAAACACAGCACTGCACCAGCTACTAAGCAGGAGAAAAATGACTGCTATAGCTGAACCCAGGACAGTATCCACCCCTTATTCCATACCATTCACGTCATGCTCAGATCCCACATCTCTCAGCACACCATCACCCCTGTCCCATATATACACATATATATACACCCACACCCACACACAGAGAAAGATATCGTTCCCTAGTCCATGGACCAATCCCTGTAAAATTGCTGAACTCATCCAGTCCATGATGTCAGGTTCCATCTCTTGTAATAGTCTTTCAGGGCAGGAGGGACGGTACATAGTGTCGGGTTGTTGCCTGCTGATGATACCGCCAAACTCATCTGGTCACTGCTGAGCTCGTCTGGTTTCCTCAAAATTCATTCTTTGTTGAGGTGATGATCGGAGGGAAGTCAGGGTCAATGGCTGGTGACCTGAAGATATCTAGCTGGTGGGCTATAAAAGTGTTATAGAGCAGGCAACAGCATACAATTGAGTTCATTGGCTGTTTTCCCCCAAAATCAAATCCCCTTGAGGTACACATCGGACTTCCCCATCTTCCCGCATTACCCACCAAGTATATCCAGGTCCCTGAGCAAAAGCAACCCCACGAGTGGGTTTGCCTTTACCTGAAGCAGGAATAACCCAGACTGTCTTCCCCAACAAATTCTTTATGTGCACCACAGGAACTTTATCCCCCTCTACAGTACGTAAAAGTTCTGATTGGGCTGGGCCAGCCCTGTTGGCAGATCCCCTACTGTTGACCAACCAGGTGGCTTTTGGTAAATGTGTATCCCAGTGTTTGAAAGTCCCACCACCCATTGCTCTCAGTGTAGTTTTTAACAGCCCATTGTACCGTTCGATTTTCCCAGAGGCTGGTGCATGGTAGGGGATGTGGTATACCCACTCAATGCCATGCTCTTTGGCCCAAGTGTCTATGAGGTTGTTCCGGAAATGAGTCCCATTGTCTGACTCAATTCTCTCTGGGGTGCCGTGTCGCCACAAGACTTGTTTCTCAAGGCCCAGGATAGTGTTCCGGGCAGTGGCATGGGACACAGCGTATGTTTCCAGCCAGCCGGTGGTTGCTTCCACCATGGTAAGCACATAGCGCTTGCCCTGGCGGGTTGGTGGGAGTGTGATATAGTCAATCTGCCAGGCCTCCCCATATTTGTACTTCAGCCATCGTCCTCCATACCAGAGAGGCTTTAACCGCTTGGCTTGCTTAATTGCAGCACATGTTTCACATTCGTGAATAACCTGGGCAATAGTGTCCATCGTTAAGTCCACCCCTCGATCACGAGCCCATCTATATGTTGCATCTCTGCCTTGATGGCCTGAGGTGTCATGGGCCCACCGGGCTAAAAATAATTCACCCTTATGTTGCCAATCCAAGTCCATCTGAGCCACTTTAATCTTAGCAGCTTTATCCACTTGCTGGTTATTCTGGTGTTCCTCAGTGGCCCGACTCTTGGGTACATGAGCATCTACGTGGCGTACCTTCACCACCAGGTTCTGCACCCGAGCAGCGATATCTTGCCACAATGCAGCAGCCCAGATGGGTTTACTTCTGCGTTGCCAGTTGCTCTGCTTCCATTGCTGCAACCACCCCCACAGGGCATTCGCCACCATCCATGAGTCAGTATAGAGATAAAGTACTGGCCATTTTTCTCGTTCAGCAATGTCCAAGGCCAGCTGGATGGCTTTCACCTCTGCAAATTGACTCGATTCACCCTCTCCCTCAGCAGTTTCTGCAACTTGTCGCAGGGGACTCCACACAGCTGCCTTCCATCTCCGATGCTTTCCCACAATACGGCAGGACCCATCAGTAAACAAGGCATATTGCTTTTCACTCTCTGACAGTTCATTATATGGTGGGGCCTCTTCAGCACGCGTCACCTCCTCTTCTGGTGACATCCCAAAATCTTTGCCCTCTGGCCAGTCCATGATGACTTCTAGAATTCCTGGACGACTGGGATTTCCTATTCGAGCTCGTTGTGTAATTAGTGCGGCCCACTTACTCCATGTAGCATCAGTTGCATGATGTGTAGAGGAGACCCTGCCTTTGAACATCCAGCCCAGCACAGGCAACCGGGGTGCCAGGAGGAGCTGCGCTTCAGTTCCGATCACTTCTGAGGCAGCTCGAACCCCTTCATAGGCTGCCAGTATCTCTTTTTCAGTGGGAGTGTAGCTGGCCTCGGATCCTTTATATCCCCGACTCCAAAAGCCAAGGGGTCGACCTCGAGTCTCCCCTGGAACTTTCTGCCAGAGGCTCCAGGTAGGACCATTCTCCCCAGCTGCGGTATAGAGCACATTTTTCACATCTGGCCCGGCCCGGACTGGTCCAAGGGCTACTGCATGAACTATTTCTCGTTTAATTTGTTCAAAGGCTTGTTGTTGCTCAGGGCCCCATTTGAAATCATTCTTCTTCCGGGTCACGTGGTAGAGAGGGCTTACAATCAGACTGTAATTTGGGATGTGCATTCTCCAGAACCCCACAACACCTAAGAAAGCTTGTGTTTCTTTCTTGTTAGTTGGTGGAGACATTGCTGTTATCTTGTTGATCACGTCTGTGGGGATCTGGCGGCGTCCATCTTGCCATTTTATTCCCAAAAATTGAATCTCCTGTGCAGGTCCCTTGACCTTATTCCGTTTTATGGCAAAACCGGCCTTCAGCAGGATTTGGATTATTTTCCTCCCTTTCTCAAAAACTTCTTCCGCTGTATCACCCCACACGATGATGTCATCAATGTATTGCAGGTGTTCTGGAGCTTGCCCCTGTTCCAGTGCAGTCTGGATCAATCCATGGCAGATGGTAGGGCTGTGTTTCCACCCCTGGGGCAGTCGGTTCCAAGTGTACTGGACGCCCCTCCAAGTGAAAGCAAACTGTGGCCTGCATTCTGCTGCCAAAGGGATTGAGAAAAATGCATTGGCAATGTCAATTGTGGCATACCACTTGGCTGCCTTTGACTCCAGTTCATACTGAAGTTCTAACATGTCCGGTACGGCAGCACTCAATGGTGGTGTGACTTCGTTCAGGCCACGATAGTCTACTGTTAATCTCCACTCTCCATTAGACTTTTGCACTGGCCATATGGGGCTATTAAAGGGTGAGCGGGTCCTGCTGATCACTCCTTGGCTCTCCAGTCTGCGGATCAGCTTATGGATGGGAATCAAGGAGTCTCGGTTGGTGCGATATTGCCGCCGGTGCACTGTTGTGGTCGCAATTGGCACTTGTTGTTCTTCGACCTTCAGCAACCCCACAACAGAAGGATCCTCTGAGAGACCGGGTAAGGTGGACAGCTGCTTAATTTCCTCTGTCTCCAAGGCAGCGATACCAAAAGCCCATCTATACCCTTTTGGGTCTTTGAAATACCCTCTCCTGAGATAGTCTATGCCAAGGATGCATGGAGCCCCTGGACCAGTTACAATGGGGTGCTTTTGCCACTTCCTCCCAGTCAGGCTGATTTCAGCTTCCAGCATAGTTAACGCTTGGGATCCTCCTGTCACTCCAGAAATAGAAATGGGTTTCACCCCTTGATACCTTGATGGCATCAGAGTACACTGTGCACCGGTATCTACTAGAGCCTTATACTTCTGTGGGACTGATGTGCCAGGCCATCTGATCCACACAGTCCAGTAAACCCGATTATCCCTCTCCTCCACCTGGCTGGAGGCAGGGCCCCTCTAATAGTGATCACAAAATTCTCCACTTCTGTCTTGTAGAAAGGGATTAGTATTCCTTATCACAGGAGCTGGAGTAAAATCAGCTCTTTCGCTCCATCTGGGAAACTGCTCGCCAGAGACTGGAGCAGCAGCTTTCCTGGGAGGATCATCCTTGACCATTGTTCTCCTCTTCAGTTCACGCACCCGTTGCTCCAGAGCTGAAGTAGGTTTTCCATCCCACTTTCTCATGTCTTCTCCATGATCCCGCAGGTAAAACCATAGGGTGGCCCGTGGCGTGTACCTCCTATATTTTCTTTCTCGAGCAGTAGGGCGCCTTCTGTTGATAGCTGAGACATGGGTTGGTACGCGTGGAGAGCTGGATAGATCGGATAAATCGTCTCTCAATTGTTTGAACTCCTGGGACAGTTTTTCCACAGCTGAAATGATGGAAGGGGTGAGATTGTCTTCGAACTCTCGGAGTTGACGAATCAGGAAATCCACTGTTGGTGATACTCCGTCATTCCAGGTCATTGATGCCAATGTGTGGGCATACGATGATGGCGCACTCCGTGTAAGTTTCCGCCACATGGGTCGTGTACATTCGACTTCATCTGGGTCTACGGATGTGTTCCTGGAATCCGGCCTACGATAGATCATCTCTATAATGGCTGATTCCCTCAGGGACTGGATGCCTTTCTCTATCGTGGTCCAGTTGGCTGAGCGATTCGTAATATCGTCTTTGTAGGGAAACCTTTCCTTCACAGCTGCCAGGAGCCGCCTCCAAAGACTGAGGGCTCGCTTCTCTCTTGCAATCGCTTTGTCAATTCCTCCTTCCTTAGCAAGTGATCCCAGCTGCTTGGCTTCCCTACCTTCTAGTTCATGACCGTCGGCCCCATTGTCCCAGCACCGGAGCAACCAGGTGACAATGTGCTCCCCTGGAAGACGGGTGAAATCTTTTCGCATATTCCGTAGTTCGGTTGAGGTCCGGGGTCGAGAAGTGACCTCTTCTTCTTCTTCCTCTTCCTCTGACCCACGTAGTAGTAACTCTTGTTCAGGTGCTGTTGCATATAGTAATGGCACTGGGTCTTCATCTTTCTTCGCTTCACGGGTTGCTCTTTGTGCCTTTCGTTTGCTTTTGCTTACAGGGGCAACAGACATTGTCACAAACTGGACATTTGGTTTAGCTGCAGTGTTTGTCACTGTGGTTGGAGTGGCTGCAGTGTCTGCCACTAGGATTGGAGTGGTTGCAATGTCTATTGCTGGGGTTGGTGCAGCTGTTGTGCTTGGGAGTTGAGTAACACCAACAGCTGCATTATCTGTTGCTGTCGGGGTTTGAGTAGCTACTGTGCTTGTCACTGGGGTTGGTGTAGCTGCAGTGCTTGGAGTAGCCATATTGTCTGTTGCTGTCGGGGTTTGAATAGCTACTGTGCATGTCACTGGGGTTGGTGTAGCTGTGGTGCTTGGAGTAGCTATATTGTCTGTTGCTGTCGGGGTTTGAGTAGCTACTGTGCTTGTCACTGGGGTTGGTGTGGCTGCGGTGCTTGGAGTAGCCACATTGTCTGTTGCTGTCGGGGTTTGAGTAGCTGTTGTGCTTGTCACTGGGGTTGGTGTAACTGCTGTATTTGAAGTTGGAGTAGTTGCGTTGTCTGTTGTGGTCAGGGTTTGAGTAGCTGTTGTGCTTGTCACTGGGGTTGATGTAGCTGCTGTACTTGGAGTAGCTGTGTTGACTGTTGTGGTCAGGGTCTGAGTAGCTGCTGTGCTTGTAGTTGGCATAGCTGCGTTGTCTGTTGCTTTGCCATCAGATCCAGAGACATTTTTTTCCCTTTGAAGGTGCTGGATAGTGTTGAGCAGGGCTCTGTAGGCATAGGCCAAGCCCCAGCACGTTGCCAAAATTTGTCCCTCTCTGGTATAACCAGGACGACAGCACACCTCGTTTAAGTGTTTTACTAGTTTTTCCGGATGTTGCACTTGTTCAGTGGTGAAGTTCCAAAGCACTGGAGGGGCCCACTGGCCTAGGTACTTGCCCATACTATCCCACACACCCTGCCACTCATAACTGTCCAGCCTCAGGGAAAATCTCCTGGTGGTCCTCCTATATCGTCGTCTAACCCTAGACCAGATTCGAACCTGATACTGCTGAATTTTTGACATTAAACGAAATAGGATGTTCCTACGACGGGATGGCCGTGGGTAAAACACACTCCGTATGTTTGCCAACATGCTGATCCCCAGCACAATCAGCAGGCAGGTTTCAAGGGTACTCAAAGGCCATCTAAAACCTTCAGAACTCTCAACTGCTGTTGCAAATAGGCTGGTGGGGGAACGGGGGGTGAAAGAGAATGCTTCCTTCGTAAGTTTACCCCCCGAGGAGAAAAAAAAAGATATGCAATTGCTAAAATATTTCATTATATACCTCCCAATGTATAGTGGTGATGGCCACGCTGGAAGCACAAACCAGACCAGTTTCATGATCAATGAGTCTATTGTATTACAAGTCATTACCATGAAGTACAGTGAAACAAGAACCTTAGCCCAGGCCCCCCAGCCGATAAACGCTAAAACAGCAAATAGTGGCTGTAAGTAAGGTACAACATGCTGAAACTCTGAGATCAAGCGCAACACGTCTGAGAGCCAAATAATCACCATTGTGACGAGTAGTAACAATGAATGCTTATCACAAATATGATTAAACACACTCTGGTCAGATCTGTCGTTATCTCAACCTTTCGTGCCCCACGTTGGGCGCCAAAAAGAACTGTCGTGGTTTGAGCCCAGCCGGTAACTCAGAACCACACAGCCGCTCGCTCACTCCCCCCCCCCCTTCTTCCTCCCCCGCTCCCGGAGGGATGGGGAGGAGAATGGGAAGAATGCAACTCCCACGGGTTGAGATAAGAGCAGTCCCGCAACTAAGGTATAACACAAAACCACTACTGCTACCACCAATGATAATAACGATTAGTGAAATAACAAGGGGAGAGGATACAATTGCTCACCACCCGCCGACCGATACCCAGCCCGACCCGAGCAGTGATCTGGGCCTTCCGGGTAACTCCCCCCGGTTTATATACTGGGCATGACGTGCTGTGGTATGGAATACCCCTTTGGCTAGTTTGGGTCAGGTGTCCTGTCTCTGCTTCCTCCCGGCTTCCCCTCCTCCCTGGCAAAGCATGAGACTGAGAAAGTCCTTGGTTGGAATAAACATTACTTAGCAACAACTAAAAACATCGGTGTTATCAGCGTTGTTCCCAGGCTGAAAGTTAAAAAACACAGCACTGCACCAGCTACTAAGCAGGAGAAAAATGACTGCTATAGCTGAACCCAGGACAGTATCCACCCCTTATTCCATACCATTCACGTCATGCTCAGATCCCACATCTCTCAGCACACCATCACCCCTGTCCCATATATACACATATATATACACCCACACCCACACACAGAGAAAGATATCGTTCCCTAGTCCATGGACCAATCCCTGTAAAATTGCTGAACTCATCCAGTCCATGATGTCAGGTTCCATCTCTTGTAATAGTCTTTCAGGGCAGGAGGGACGGTACATAGTGTCGGGTTGTTGCCTGCTGATGATACCGCCAAACTCATCTGGTCACTGCTGAGCTCGTCTGGTTTCCTCAAAATTCATTCTTTGTTGAGGTGATGATCGGAGGGAAGTCAGGGTCAATGGCTGGTGACCTGAAGATATCTAGCTGGTGGGCTATAAAAGTGTTATAGAGCAGGCAACAGCGTACAATTGAGTTCATTGGCTGTTTTCCCCCAAAATCGAATCCCCTTGAGGTACACATCGGACTTCCCCATCTTCCCGCATTACCCACCAAGTATATCCAGGTCCCTGAGCAAAAGCAACCCCACGAGTGGGTTTGCCTTTACCTGAAGCAGGAATAACCCAGACTGTCTTCCCCAACAAATTCTTTATGTGCACCACAGGAACTTTATCCCCCTCTACAGTACGTAAAAGTTCTGATTGGGCTGGGCCAGCCCTGTTGGCAGATCCCCTACTGTTGACCAACCAGGTGGCTTTTGGTAAATGTGTATCCCAGTGTTTGAAAGTCCCACCACCCATTGCTCTCAGTGTAGTTTTTAACAGCCCATTGTACCGTTCGATTTTCCCAGAGGCTGGTGCATGGTAGGGGATGTGGTATACCCACTCAATGCCATCCTCTTTGGCCCAAGTGTCTATGAGGTTGTTCCGGAAATGAGTCCCATTGTCTGACTCAATTCTCTCTGGGGTGCCGTGTCGCCACAAGACTTGTTTCTCAAGGCCCAGGATAGTGTTCCGGGCAGTGGCGTGGGACACAGCGTATGTTTCCAGCCAGCCGGTGGTTGCTTCCACCATGGTAAGCACATAGCGCTTGCCCTGGCGGGTTGGTGGGAGTGTGATATAGTCAATCTGCCAGGCCTCCCCATATTTGTACTTCAGCCATCGTCCTCCATACCAGAGAGGCTTTAACCGCTTGGCTTGCTTAATTGCAGCACATGTTTCACATTCGTGAATAACCTGGGCAATAGTGTCCATCGTTAAGTCCACCCCTCGATCACGAGCCCATCTATATGTTGCATCTCTGCCTTGATGGCCTGAGGTGTCATGGGCCCACCGGGCTAAAAATAATTCACCCTTATGTTGCCAATCCAAGTCCATCTGAGCCACTTTAATCTTAGCAGCTTTATCCACTTGCTGGTTATTCTGGTGTTCCTCAGTGGCCCGACTCTTGGGTACATGAGCATCTACGTGGCGTACCTTCACCACCAGGTTCTGCACCCGAGCAGCGATATCTTGCCACAATGCAGCAGCCCAGATGGGTTTACTTCTGCGTTGCCAGTTGCTCTGCTTCCATTGCTGCAACCACCCCCACAGGGCATTTGCCACCATCCATGAGTCAGTATAGAGATAAAGTACTGGCCATTTTTCTCGTTCAGCAATGTCCAAGGCCAGCTGGATGGCTTTCACCTCTGCAAATTGACTCGATTCACCCTCTCCCTCAGCAGTTTCTGCAACTTGTCGCAGGGGACTCCACACAGCTGCCTTCCATCTCCGATGCTTTCCCACAATACGGCAGGACCCATCAGTAAACAAGGCATATTGCTTTTCACTCTCTGACAGTTCATTATATGGTGGGGCCTCTTCAGCACGCGTCACCTCCTCTTCTGGTGACATCCCAAAATCTTTGCCCTCTGGCCAGTCCATGATGACTTCTAGAATTCCTGGACGACTGGGATTTCCTATTCGAGCTCGTTGTGTAATTAGTGCGGCCCACTTACTCCATGTAGCATCAGTTGCATGATGTGTAGAGGAGACCCTGCCTTTGAACATCCAGCCCAGCACAGGCAACCGGGGTGCCAGGAGGAGCTGCGCTTCAGTTCCGATCACTTCTGAGGCAGCTCGAACCCCTTCATAGGCTGCCAGTATCTCTTTTTCAGTGGGAGTGTAGCTGGCCTCGGATCCTTTATATCCCCGACTCCAAAAGCCAAGGGGTCGACCTCGAGTCTCCCCTGGAACTTTCTGCCAGAGGCTCCAGGTAGGACCATTCTCCCCAGCTGCGGTATAGAGCACATTTTTCACATCTGGCCCGGCCCGGACTGGTCCAAGGGCTACTGCATGAACTATTTCTCGTTTAATTTGTTCAAAGGCTTGTTGTTGCTCAGGGCCCCATTTGAAATCATTCTTCTTCCGGGTCACGTGGTAGAGAGGGCTTACAATCAGACTGTAATTTGGGATGTGCATTCTCCAGAACCCCACAACACCTAAGAAAGCTTGTGTTTCTTTCTTGTTAGTTGGTGGAGACATTGCTGTTATCTTGTTGATCACGTCTGTGGGGATCTGGCGGCGTCCATCTTGCCATTTTATTCCCAAAAATTGAATCTCCTGTGCAGGTCCCTTGACCTTATTCCGTTTTATGGCAAAACCGGCCTTCAGCAGGATTTGGATTATTTTCCTCCCTTTCTCAAAAACTTCTTCCGCTGTATCACCCCACACGATGATGTCATCAATGTATTGCAGGTGTTCTGGAGCTTGCCCCTGTTCCAGTGCAGTCTGGATCAATCCATGGCAGATGGCAGGGCTGTGTTTCCACCCCTGGGGCAGTCGGTTCCAAGTGTACTGGACGCCCCTCCAAGTGAAAGCAAACTGTGGCCTGCATTCTGCTGCCAAAGGGATTGAGAAAAATGCATTGGCAATGTCAATTGTGGCATACCACTTGGCTGCCTTTGACTCCAGTTCATACTGAAGTTCTAACATGTCCGGTACGGCAGCACTCAATGGTGGTGTGACTTCGTTCAGGCCACGATAGTCTACTGTTAATCTCCACTCTCCATTAGACTTTTGCACTGGCCATATGGGGCTATTAAAGGGTGAGCGGGTCCTGCTGATCACTCCTTGGCTCTCCAGTCTGCGGATCAGCTTATGGATGGGAATCAAGGAGTCTCGGTTGGTGCGATATTGCCGCCGGTGCACTGTTGTGGTCGCAATTGGCACTTGTTGTTCTTCGACCTTCAGCAACCCCACAACAGAAGGATCCTCTGAGAGACCGGGTAAGGTGGACAGCTGCTTAATTTCCTCTGTCTCCAAGGCAGCGATACCAAAAGCCCATCTATACCCTTTTGGGTCTTTGAAATACCCTCTCCTGAGATAGTCTATGCCAAGGATGCATGGAGCCCCTGGACCAGTCACAATGGGGTGCTTTTGCCACTTCCTCCCAGTCAGGCTGATTTCAGCTTCCAGCATAGTTAACGCTTGGGATCCTCCTGTCACTCCAGAAATAGAAATGGGTTTCACCCCTTGATACCTTGATGGCATCAGAGTACACTGTGCACCGGTATCTACTAGAGCCTTATACTTCTGTGGGACTGATGTGCCAGGCCATCTGATCCACACAGTCCAGTAAACCCAATTATCCCTCTCCTCCACCTGGCTGGAGGCAGGGCCCCTCTAATAGTGATCACAAAATTCTCCACTTCTGTCTTGTAGAAAGGGATTAGTATTCCTTATCACAGGAGCTGGAGTAAAATCAGCTCTTTCGCTCCATCTGGGAAACTGCTCGCCAGAGACTGGAGCAGCAGCTTTCCTGGGAGGATCATCCTTGACCATTGTTCTCCTCTTCAGTTCACGCACCCGTTGCTCCAGAGCTGAAGTAGGTTTTCCATCCCACTTTCTCATGTCTTCTCCATGATCCCGCAGGTAAAACCATAGGGTGGCCCGTGGCGTGTACCTCCTATATTTTCTTTCTCGAGCAGTAGGGCGCCTTCTGTTGATAGCTGAGACATGGGTTGGTACGCGTGGAGAGCTTGATAGATCGGATAAATCGTCTCTCAATTGTTTGAACTCCTGGGACAGTTTTTCCACAGCTGAAATGATGGAAGGGGTGAGATTGTCTTCGAACTCTCGGAGTTGACGAATCAGGAAATCCACTGTTGGTGATACTCCGTCATTCCAGGTCATTGATGCCAATGTGTGGGCATACGATGATGGCGCACTCCGTGTAAGTTTCCGCCACATGGGTCGTGTACATTCGACTTCATCTGGGTCTACGGATGTGTTCCTGGAATCCGGCCTACGATAGATCATCTCTATAATGGCTGATTCCCTCAGGGACTGGATGCCTTTCTCTATCGTGGTCCAGTTGGCTGAGCGATTCGTAATATCGTCTTTGTAGGGAAACCTTTCCTTCACAGCTGCCAGGAGCCGCCTCCAAAGACTGAGGGCTCGCTTCTCTCTTGCAATCGCTTTGTCAATTCCTCCTTCCTTAGCAAGTGATCCCAGCTGCTTGGCTTCCCTACCTTCTAGTTCATGACCGTCGGCCCCATTGTCCCAGCACCGGAGCAACCAGGTGACAATGTGCTCCCCTGGAAGACGGGTGAAATCTTTTCGCATATTCCGTAGTTCGGTTGAGGTCCGGGGTCGAGAAGTGACCTCTTCTTCTTCTTCCTCTTCCTCTGACCCACGTAGTAGTGACTCTTGTTCAGGTGCTGTTGCATATAGTAATGGCACTGGGTCTTCATCTTTCTTCGCTTCACGGGTTGCTCTTTGTGCCTTTCGTTTGCTTTTGCTTACAGGGGCAACAGACATTGTCACAAACTGGACATTTGGTTTAGCTGCAGTGTTTGTCACTGTGGTTGGAGTGGCTGCAGTGTCTGCCACTAGGATTGGAGTGGTTGCAATGTCTATTGCTGGGGTTGGTGCAGCTGTTGTGCTTGGGAGTTGAGTAACACCAACAGCTGCATTATCTGTTGCTGTCGGGGTTTGAGTAGCTACTGTGCTTGTCACTGGGGTTGGTGTAGCTGCAGTGCTTGGAGTAGCCATATTGTCTGTTGCTGTCGGGGTTTGAATAGCTACTGTGCATGTCACTGGGGTTGGTGTAGCTGTGGTGCTTGGAGTAGCTATATTGTCTGTTGCTGTCGGGGTTTGAGTAGCTACTGTGCTTGTCACTGGGGTTGGTGTGGCTGCGGTGCTTGGAGTAGCCACATTGTCTGTTGCTGTCGGGGTTTGAGTAGCTGTTGTGCTTGTCACTGGGGTTGGTGTAACTGCTGTATTTGAAGTTGGAGTAGTTGCGTTGTCTGTTGTGGTCAGGGTTTGAGTAGCTGTTGTGCTTGTCACTGGGGTTGATGTAGCTGCTGTACTTGGAGTAGCTGTGTTGACTGTTGTGGTCAGGGTCTGAGTAGCTGCTGTGCTTGTAGTTGGCATAGCTGCGTTGTCTGTTGCTTTGCCATCAGATCCAGAGACATTTTTTTCCCTTTGAAGGTGCTGGATAGTGTTGAGCAGGGCTCTGTAGGCATAGGCCAAGCCCCAGCACGTTGCCAAAATTTGTCCCTCTCTGGTATAACCAGGACGACAGCACACCTCGTTTAAGTGTTTTACTAGTTTTTCCGGATGTTGCACTTGTTCAGTGGTGAAGTTCCAAAGCACTGGAGGGGCCCACTGGCCTAGGTACTTGCCCATACTATCCCACACACCCTGCCACTCATAACTGTCCAGCCTCAGGGAAAATCTCCTGGTGGTCCTCCTATATCGTCGTCTAACCCTAGACCAGATTCGAACCTGATACTGCTGAATTTTTGACATTAAACGAAATAGGATGTTCCTACGACGGGATGGCCGTGGGTAAAACACACTCCGTATGTGTGCCAACATGCTGATCCCCAGCACAATCAGCAGGCAGGTTTCAAGGGTACTCAAAGGCCATCTAAAACCTTCAGAACTCTCAACTGCTGTTGCAAATAGGCTGGTGGGGGAACGGGGGGTGAAAGAGAATGCTTCCTTCGTAAGTTTACCCCCCGAGGAGAAAAAAAAAGATATGCAATTGCTAAAATATTTCATTATATACCTCCCAATGTATAGTGGTGATGGCCACGCTGGAAGCACAAACCAGACCAGTTTCATGATCAATGAGTCTATTGTATTACAAGTCATTACCATGAAGTACAGTGAAACAAGAACCTTAGCCCAGGCCCCCCAGCCGATAAACGCTAAAACAGCAAATAGTGGCTGTAAGTAAGGTACAACATGCTGAAACTCTGAGATCAAGCGCAACACGTCTGAGAGCCAAATAATCACCATTGTGACGAGTAGTAACAATGAATGCTTATCACAAATATGATTAAACACACTCTGGTCAGATCTGTCGTTATCTCAACCTTTCGTGCCCCACGTTGGGCGCCAAAAAGAACTGTCGTGGTTTGAGCCCAGCCAGTAACTCAGAACCACACAGCCGCTCGCTCACTCCCCCCCCCCCTTCTTCCTCCCCCCGCTCCCGGAGGGATGGGGAGGAGAATGGGAAGAATGCAACTCCCACGGGTTGAGGTAAGAGCAGTCCCGCAACTAAGGTATAACACAAAACCACTACTGCTACCACCAATGATAATAACGATTACTGAAATAACAAGGGGAGAGGATACAATTGCTCACCACCCGCCGACCGATACCCAGCCCGACCCGAGCAGTGATCTGGCCTTCCGGGTAACTCCCCCCGGTTTATATACTGGGCATGACGTGCTGTGGTATGGAATACCCCTTTGGCTAGTTTGGGTCAGGTGTCCTGTCTCTGCTTCCTCCCGGCTTCCCCTCCTCCCTGGCAAAGCATGAGACTGAGAAAGTCCTTGGTTGGAATAAACATTACTTAGCAACAACTAAAAACATCGGTGTTATCAGCGTTGTTCCCAGGCTGAAAGTTAAAAAACACAGCACTGCACCAGCTACTAAGCAGGAGAAAAATGACGTCGTGGTCTGATTCAAGCCTGACTGGGAAACAATTAGCCTACTGTGGGTTTTGTTTAATCTCACCAAGTAACCTGTTTAGGTGACATAATCAAATTTGAAGCTTTTCCCAGCAGATGCAGCACGGCCACTCAGAAAATGTTTGGAGAAATCAGGGAAACCAGAGGTTCAGATCTCTGCTCTTTTACTCTCTCCCTGTTTTGGGAACTGATTGCAATTCAGCTTTCAGGAGGGTGAATGAAGTATGTCTTTACACGTGGCATGAAGTAATTATTTCCAGTCTTCCAAATAAAATGTTCAGGATGTTCTCAAACTAATTTATATTCCTCTGAGCCTAAATAAAATAACTGTAAGTAAAATGGCTTGTCCCAAGCTCCCTTTTGTTGCTGAAATGGCAGACAAAAAGTGAGAACTCAAACATGGTTAAGCTGATAAATGTAAATGCATGAAAATAGACTACCACCTTATTTTTGTAGTTTTAGGTTCCCCATATAATAAAGGATAATAACAAGAAGTTTCAGTCTTTTTCAAAATCATACATTATCTAAAATAATTTAAAATGTTTATAAGAAATAACTTACTTTTAAAAGTTAAGGTTGAAAAGTCTGGGGATTTCATTCTCTGCTAGACTGTCCGAAAGGCACAATGCAAGAAACATTTTGGTAAAGTGTTAAGTAGAGTTTGATATAGCCTTGCATTTGCCATTCTAGACTCTTAGATGGCCAAAATAAATACTTATGTAGATCTAAGTAGTTATGAAAATTTGTATAACTTATGAAATAGCAATTAAATCAAGAAGTTAACATGTCTCTAGATTTTTTAAGTACCTTTCCCTCCTACTCCCCCCCCCCCAAATTGATGCTTGAAATGTAAAAAAAGAAAATAGACTACTTTTCCATTGAAATGTAAAAGTGACATATTCTATGGTATATCAATTTCAGTACTTATAGTTAAAGGTTTCTCTGTTTCAAAGTTTTACTAAAAATGTTTTTCCTTGTGATGGAGGAGAAAAGATGGTGCAGAAACAACATTCTTAAAACTTTAAGAGCTATGAGTTTCAAAATTATATGTGATTTCTCTGCAAGGGTTTGCATTGACAGCAATACACTTCATTTTGGGCAGTATTACTTCTTGAAGTCAATCTTCTTCCTCTCTGTTGTTCCTGATTTATAGGAAGCTATTGGGGGTAAGGGAATGCAAGTTTCCATGCTTTCTTTGCAGATAGCATCTCTGTGTGCCCGTTAGGCCACAAGTAGGTATATCGTGTCCCATTTTTCCCAAAGTCATGCTAGAATTTGCAGCTTCATTGAAACTGAATGGTGGGGATGGTGGAGATCACGGTGTTTGAGAGCAAGAAGCAGTTTTTATACAGGGCACAAGATCCCTTTATCAAAACCTTTTTGTTTCTAAATGGTAGTTACATACTGTTAGTCTGGACTGCAGTGTTTTTTTGGATATCTGTTCTTATGACAGTACAAAGTATGTGTGTTTATGGCAAATTGACAGATGTCAGTTGTGCTTGTGTGGATGGTTGGTTGGTTTGGTTGCTGAAATAAAAAGAATTTTTTTATTATTTTTTTTCCCAAGTCACTCAGTAGCTCGTTTGGCCAAAATGAAATGTATGAATTGGCAGATATTTTATATCTGTACTTTTTCTGTAAGTAAATCACTACTCAGAGACAGTTCAGATTAATTTCACCTCCACTTTGGGCAAAGAAATTATGAATCTGAAAATTTTCTCCCAATCCTGATTAGCACTGCACAACATTAGGCTCCTGAAGTCCAAATATACTAAGCTTGATTGCTTTGGTTCATACCTTTTGAATGACATACATTCCCTGGGAACCTGCTGGGCACAAAGCATAGCAACCTCATTGTTTAGCAAGTCAGGTTACTGTGAATAAATGCTCCAAGTTCTTTGTGTTCTGCTTTGGTGTCCCACAGGGACCCTGGTGAGGATTTTGACTTTAATATTTAAAGCCCTTTATGGGAATAGACCGTGCTATTTCAGACACCTGTATAACATTTTGTCTCAGGTTAACCTGATTATCATTGTGGCCTGATGATAGAAGGGTAGAAAATTGCAAATATATCATGATGATAGTCAATTTTGGCCTTGCTTCTCTATTGTAATATCCTGTCTATTATACTAAGCAGGCCTTGTGAAGGTTGAACAGTTTTCTGTGGTTGTAGACAATAAATGCACGTTATTTGTTTGATTTTGTTTATGATATCCAGGTGGTGTTCACAGCATCCCTGACAAGCATCAGATTTTGACAAAAAATTGTCACAGTACGGGGGAAAGAAAAATATGATCTTAATCTGACTGCTTAGATATCCTGATATGTTGTCTGGAAATCCAGGCAAGAATTCAGTAATTTTGTCTTTCGTTGGGATATCAGACCTATTAGAAAACAATAGGAGTCAGCCGCATTCCCCAAGGCTTCTCATGCATCAGATTTCCCTCTCAGTAACCTTTCAAAATGAGTCACAAATGGTCTTATTCTAGATCATACTGGCATCTAACCTTTGTAAATTTGGACACTGGAGAGAATTAAAAAAGCAAAGTGTAAAAGGAGATGCAATCTTCCATTTCAAAATGTTATAATTTCTGAAAGCAGCAATGATTTCATGACTTACAAAGTTCAAAGTTGTGCTAGCTTACTTCTCCCTTCACTTTTCTTATCTTTTAACCTTGATAATTGCTTATGATTGTGCATATTAGCTGTTAATTTGTCACACTTTTGATGTTTTTAAAAATGCAGAGTAAATGCTTATATGGGAACTTGAGAGGTTGTGCCTTTGTGGTCAGAGAATTCCACAAGATTAGTTAGGGATATAAAGTCCTGCGTGCTGGGTCATTTTAGGAAATGACTGCAGAAAAGAGTGTTTCAGTTGAAATACACTGAACTACTATAACTTACTGCAGTGGGCTGTGTGGCCCCTTACATACAGAGTTTGTGTAATGAATCTGGTAGATCTGGTCACAGTCACAGAGATCTCTGTGGTTCTTCGGAACACTGGCATCCTTAAGCAAAGGGACATAATAATGTATATATTTAGCAGACTTTTTGTATTTTTGGAGGGTTTCTTTCAGTAAAATATGTAAACTAATTACTCTTTTTTCCCCCAAAGTTGCCAAAGTCTTCATTCCAAGCCTCTGCTTTCTTCATAGCTGATAGTGAGTGATAATTCAAGTTCACACAGATATCACAAAATTTCAGCCATCACAGTCTTGTCCTCCCTCTCCCCCAATACATTTTGTATAGGATGTCTTTCTACATAGTTTTAGGGCTTTGTAGTGCTCTAAAAACAAATATTGAGACATAAGAACAGCATAATTAGAAAATCATATTACCTTACTTATATCTCTCATGTTTATAGCCACTATTTTTGGCACGGCCTAATACATTTTAAAAGGGAGAATACTAGTTACTCAAGTAATCTCTTCCAGGTAAATGCATGTAAGTAAGTGTCACATTCATAAATCAGAAGGGACCAGTTTGAGTTTTGATTCTTTCCTTCTGCATGATGCAGGTCAATGTATTTTGTGAGAATTTGAATAGATACGTAGTTTGGAAATTTTCCGGATGGAAATGTCTGGAAAAGAAGAAGGAAGGGACCTGTGGTAGAAACAGTCAGGAAAAATGTTTTTGCTCACTCTGCTTCCCACACAATTTCTTTAAAAGTCCAATTCTACCGCAGTTCTCATCTCAACAGACCTTTGTCCTGATTCAGTACAGAAGGCCTTGAATACAGCAAGTGATCTTAAGTACACGTTTTGGATTATGAAAATTGTATTATGGGTGTTTATCAGTTGTGCCAGTGGTTAATAAATAATAGGCAATAAGGGACATAGTGTTTTGTGACATTAAAAGATTTCTCTTAGCATTTCCTGGAGTTTGTTTGCTTTCACATGCTGCAATCTTTACACACTAGTAGCAACTTCTGTAGCAGACTGTAAACACTTTATGTGACAGAAATTTTGCCTGAAATCCCCAGAGGGGGATTCTGAGCAAGGGTGCACAGTATTTAAATCCTACTTTATGGAGTGCAAGAAGAAGGAGAACCGCTAGACCCATATTGTTACTGTACTACTCCCCTTACAATTTATGTAGGCTAAAGAAACACAGATAATATGCAGTACATATGTTTTGCTTGCATGCACAGCTTTTGCTTTCCCTATTAAGCTGCCTTTATCTCAACCCAGGAGTTTTGTCACTTTTACCCTGCCCATTCCCATTTACCTGCCATCCCACTGAGGGAGAGGGAGAGTGAGCTGCCAGCTGGTGTTAACCCAGGGCGTTTGGACAGTAGTCAAGGAGTACCAAAGGGACAGCACAACTTTATTTAGATATTAAAAGAAAAAATCCAGAAACAAAACCACCAAAAGCCTGCTATAGTTTATATGTGCTAATATGAGTTCTGATTTCATGCTTCCATTTTGAGCAGATTAATCATCTCTCCGTGCCTGGTGCCACGGTCAGCACAATTAGAGAGCAAGCAGGTGAAAACAGCCCCCATACGATTGAGATAAATTCCTCGGTGAGAGACTTTCTAAACTTCACAGGTTCTTATTGCAGTGTGGTACCTGCCTTTAAAGGTCTCTCTGTTGCCTTTCAGCTATTCTGCTGTTACCTTACGTTTCATTAAAAAGTAAAATGGGGAAAGAAAAGGGCTGAGTAGGCAGCTAATGTTTTGGCTGAAGTTGTATGCTTATTGCAGTGTTTGTGCCACACTTGGTTTTGGTTTGGTTTGTTTGTTGGGTTGGTTGTTTGTTTTGGGTTTGGAGTTTTTTTTTGTGTGTTTGGTTTGGTTTTGTTTCAAACTGTTCAAATGTTGTTTTACCCAATTGTTACGAACTCATGAGTCAGTGTTTTACAGTGGACAAAGATCTACCATGCAGCCATCTTTTCCCTCTAAATGTTTTCTTTTTCCTTTCTTCAGGATTTCTGTAGTTTTCATTCCAAAGTTTTATCCATAAGGGAAGGCATTATATGGATCACAGTGATAAGAAGTGGAAAGAACTGGTGAAAGGTAATCTTATGCATCATGCATCCCCTGCTACTATGAAATTTTCACTTTAGAATTCATTTGCAGTATCTTCTGCAATCTCTATAGAAGTGGTAAATGATGTATGAAATGAAATATTTTTGTTGACTGATTGTACCAATAATTCAGATAATAATGTTATAGTCACTGCTGAGGCATATTTATCTTATTTGCAATAATATTTGATATTAAGACAAGCTGTCAAAAGTTTACTTGGATCAAAAGAGTTAGAGAATGAGGGCAAGGGATTTTTAAGGCAAACAGAATATTCTAAGGAAAAGCAAAAGAAAAGAAAAGTATTGTCACTGAATAACCCAATTGTTAGACTTTATCTCGGAAGTAGGTCACCTTTCCTGAGGAAGGATGAGATTGCCCTTGTGATGGAGCAATGTAAGGTTAAGACAATGATTCAGGTGTTTAAAATACTTATTAGAAATGAAGTTTGCACCTGTTACAGGAAGCAGAGATTTAGGGTCTATAATGTAATGTAATTACAGTTATGATTACAAGAGAAACAGAGAATTCAAACCAGACGAAGAGCTTTCCCCCCCCGCCCCCATATGTATATCCACAGGTTCTGTGAGTTATTTTTCTGTTTCTCTTGCATTAGACCCTTAAAAGTTTTTCTTTTGAAGTCCAGAGAGCTGCAGGCTCAAAGCAGCCTACAGACAAAAGGCTAGCTTTTCTTCATCAGCTTCTGTGAACCACTAGGACTTAAAGACTTTATCAACAGTAGGTTTAAGGTAATTTTTCTGGGGTAGTCTGTATTACTGTTTTAAATGGTAACTTAAGAGTGGCAAAGTATTTTCTTCTAAAGGTGAGTGAACACACATACAAAACCATGTAGAAATACTGACATCTGCATTCATTTTTGTAATACAATCTGCTCACTTGATCTACCCAGGTTTGCTTTCATTTTCACAGCTGTCATGACTCATAATTAGTCTTACTGCTGTTAAGTCCTTATCTTACTGGTCTTGTGTTCTCTGTTGCTCTTTTGACCTCCACACTTGAAACTGTCAGTACAGAGAACTGACAAGTTTTTGCAGAACCAAAGTCAAAGATGCCTTTCTCTGCTTCTGCAGTGTGATTGTTTCTTCTTACCCTGACTAAATCAGAGATTAGAAAAAGAGGCAGGAGAAAGCATGCATCAGTGCAATAAATAACTTATGGTGCAGCCACAGTTTTGTTGTCATTGCCTTCCTGCAGAGGCATTAGCTTTGTTTTATAGGGGAGAATGCTGCTGCATTTAATATAGGAGTGGAAACACTGACCTCTGTGTTCTTTCTTCCTCTTCTGCAGACTTGCAGTAAAACTTGGGTGACTCCTTTGTTGTGTCTTTTAAGCAGCCAGTATATCTTACTGTGTTTTAATGGTGCTTTGAATACTTTTTGTGGAAATTGCCTACTTTGTTCTTTGAGTTCATGACCGATGGTTTTGTATAGAAAAGATCTAATTATAAGAAAGCAAATATTGTAAAATGGAGAGATGTGGACTTTTTTATTGTAGTAGTCTTTTTGCAAAGTCTACATTTCTCATCCTATGTATTTTCTGGAGCCTTGGGGGTAAACTAGAAATTACCATAGAAGGCATGGTAGGTTATCCAGGAGATAGTTTCCCTTTTTTTTTTTCCTTCACTTTTCATGAGAAAGTGAAAAAAGCTGTAGACCCCCACCTTGATAGTCCTCAACCAGAATAGTCAAGAAATGCACAAAAAAAAACCAAACCCAACCCCAAATTTTATGACTTCTTAGCTGATGGACTTCTCTCTTGTAAATAAAAGAACAAAGCACAAATTTTTAAACACAGAACATGTACTCACCTTTTCAGGTAACCATGTGAATTTTTACTGTGGTAAAGACATTCTTTCTTAACACCTGAGAAGCAAGCATAATGAAAACAATTTTTAGTTGTCTTCTTCTTGTTCCATAGTTTCCTCTCTTTTCATTTTAAGGTGTGTTTTTCCTGTTCTGCACCTAGTAATAGCTAATGTTTTACTTTGATAAACTTCATCTCATTAAGTGTTAGTGTCTGGTACAGCCCCAGTAGCCCTCAACAAGACTCATCGGAAGCACAGAGCAGATCGAAAAGCAATTAGCGTTCTGGCTTGTGATAATTATCCACAGTATGGGAGGCTTATCCAAGATGTAGTTTCCACTGTGTCTCATAATAGGATTTTTTTAAACACTGATATATTTTCATGGACACACCAGTGCTCTCACTTCAGTTCTGTCACTTAGCTCAGATAGGGGAAATAAACATCCCTCACACATTCTTTTTCCTTCATAAAGGAAAGTGCACTGCTGTTCTGACAACTTGTTGTGTCACCTAAAAGTCACCTTGAATCATGTTTTAATCAGCTGGAACAAGGCAACATCTCATTTATTTCTGCAGTTTCCTCGCTCTGCAATGCACTGATTGCCGAGACACAGAAATCCAAATTGAGCTCTGATTAAAATGGAATGAGGATGCAGATGCTGCCATTGGTTCAGAGGGGCACTCTGCTCTGTGCTAGGAAAGGTCAAGGTGATTCAAGTTCCTATTAAACCAGAAAGATTTGCTCTAGTTCGGGAAGATGTTGCATGGTAACAAGTTTATGCTGTGACAGGTTGAATAATTCCTGAATCATTTCTCTTTGATCTATTAGTTTTTATTAGTACAAGAGCTTACTTAAAAACAAAGTCAGTATTTTTTGCATACTGCAGTAGGACCAAGTCCTATTCTCATAAAAGTATTGTTTCAGAACCTTGGAAATCATGCATCACCTCTCAAATGTAGCCAGTACTGTAAAGAGTTTTGAGTGTTTGGTGAATTTTGATTTACTGTTCATTTCTAACACCTGGATAAATAAATTATTAGTTCAAACACACTTTTATTTTGAACTATATTGAAAGGCACAATGCATAAATCAATGGGTGGTTGTCTAGATGTGCTAGAGGTGAGGCACCCATGTTGTTTTCAACTCTTAGCTAAATATAGCTAGAGAAGAAATGATTACAATAATAACCCACACCACACAGAGATTTTTAAAAATAGACACTGGTGGTTGAATTGCAGTATACAGAAATCATACCTCATTTATACACTTCAGGCTATGTCTGTTACGAGACAATCCTTTATTGGTAATGTTTTACAATGGATGAAATAGCCTATTAATTCAAGTGCACTCCTGTTAACCTGATGGCCCCAAATACGGAAGAAACCACATGATGTTATTCTTAGCTGTAGAAATCATGTTTTGAGTTCTGAGAAAGAAGTTATGTCATATTATTGAGGCAGGAAGTGTAATAATACCAGGTGAATTTTAAATTTACTATCTGGAACCTTCCAGGAAATAGTAGGAAAAAAAAAAAAAAAAAAGAATAAGAAAAGAGGCCGAGGAGTGGGCTAAAATAAATACTGATTCTAGTTGGGGACTAAAAATAGATAATGTGAACACACTGGAAGAACATGGTAGTTATTTCTATTTTCTAATTTTTTGGGTTTACTGAGAGTATTGACATTAAGTGTTGACATTAATACTGACAATATAGTGATGGGACGTTTTTCTGAATTAGTACTGTACAGCCTTCTTATTCTCACAGCTAATTTGTACAGTCTCAGAGCAGAGCCTCACCCTTGCACTGGAGGAGGCAATAAGAAAGGGAAGAAAAATAGACCTGAAACTGCTTCATAAACTGCTCATGAGATTGGGTGTGATGACTCATTAATAAGTAAAATGTGAGAGCAGCTCTCCATCTGCAGACTGAAACTATGCAAAAATACTAAGCAGGAAGTTCTTAGGAGCAAAGAAAAGGTGTTGTGGAAGTTACCTGTTGGAATGGATTTTTTTAATTTTATTCCTTACTGACAGTGCTACATTGAGCCAGTTACAGTCAATGATTCCTGAAGGAAGGGGAGTTTGCATGCAGGGCCACAGAGAGCCACAGCATGTTCCCACGGGCTCTGTGCTCAGGGGGAATCACAGTTTTGTGGCGGCCTGGCAGTGTACCCACAGAGTAGTCCTTTGCAATCCTGTTCTTGAGAGGTGCACGGAGACTGCTTAGGGGAAGAGCAAATGGAGATTTGCTAATTTTACTTACTGTAAGGATACATCAGAAAGATTTCCCCCCTCCCTCCCCACTCCCCCCATTCTTTAAGGTAATTTGTCATTTTCTGTCTGAGAAGCTGGCAGTTCAAAGGTTCTGCGTTTCTGTATGACTTTGGTTGGTTGACTATCTTAGCTTTTCTAGCCTAGAGGTGGTGAGATCCCTGACAGGCTCACCTATATTTTCAGTCCTTCACAAAGACCATTAGTTGTGGTTTAAACCCAGGCGGCAACTAAGTACCATGCAGCTGCTTGCTCACAACCCCCACTTACCCACTCCCTGGATGGGATGGGGAGGAGAATCAAAAGCATGTGAAATCTGTGGGTTGAGATGAAAACAGTTTAATAACTAAAATAAAGTAAAATATAGTGATAATAAAAACAATACCAAAAATAACAATAATGATAATAAGGAACAACAAAAAAGGAGAAATGAAAATTCAGAAAACAAAAGTGATAATCCATAATCTAAATCCATAAATCCACATACTAAATCCAAAACACAGCACTGTACCAACTACTAGAAAGAAAATTAACTCTACCCCAGCTGAAAGTGGGACATTGTCCCTGAGTTTTAAGAAGCATCAGTGTGAAAATGTGGAACGGCTCAGAGCGCAGAAATGGAAGTAACTTTGTTTCTAAAGTTATATAAAATTTAGGGTCACTCAATAGCAAAATAAAAAAAAATCAAGAAGAGCTAACTTGGATGTGCAGAACTGGTAAGTTTATAGTGACTGTGTTTGGTACATCCTTTGAATTATCATAGAATCATAGAATAGTTAGGGTTGGAAAATATCATCTAGTTCCAACCCCGCTGCCATGGGCAGGGACACCTTGGACTAAACCATGTCACCCAAGGCTCGGTCCAACCTGGCCTTGAACACCGCCAGGGATGGAGCATTCACAACTTCCTTGGGCAACCCATTCCAGTGCCTCACCGCCGTCACAGTAAAGAACTTCTTCCTTATATCTAACCTGAACTTCCCCTGTTTAAGTTTGAACCCATTACCCCTTGTCCTACCATTACAGTCCCTGCCGAAGAGTCGCTCCCCAGCATCCTTACAGGCCCCCTTCAGATACTGGAAGGCTGCTAGGAGGTCTCCATGCAGCCTTCTCTTCTCCAGGCTGAACAGCCCCAACTTTCTCAGCCTGTCTTCATACGGGAGGTGCTCCAGCCCCCTGATCATCCTCATGGTCCTCCTCTGGACTTGCTCCAACAGCTCCATACCCTTTTCACGTTGAGGACACCAGAACTGTACACAGTACTCCAAGTGAGGTCTCATGAGAGCAGAGTAGAGGGGCAGGATCACCTCCTTCCACCTGCTGGTCACACTTCTTCTGATGCAGCCCAGGATACGGTTGGCTTTCTGGGCCGCAAGCGCACACTGCCGGCTCATGTTCAGTTTCTCATCAACCAACACCCCCAAGTCCTTCTCCGCAGGGATGCTCTGAATCTCTTCTCCACCCAACCTGTAGCTGTGCCTGGGATTGCCCCAACCCAGGTGCAGGACCTTGCACTTGGCTTGGTTGAACTTCATGAGGTTGGCATCAGCCCACCTCATAAGTGTGTCAAGGTCCCTCTGGATGGCATCCCTTCCCTCCAGCGTATCAACTGAACCACACAGCTTGGTGTCGTCGGCAAACTTGCTGAAGGCGCACTCAATCCCACTGTCCATGTTGCTGACAAAGACGTTGAACAAGACAGGTCCCAACACCGATCCCTGAGGGACACCACTCATTACTGGTCTACAACTGGACATCGAGCCATTTACCACAACTCTTCGCATGCAGCCATCCAGTCAGTTCTTTATCCACCGAGTGGTCCATCTATCAAATTGATGTCTCTCCAATTTAGAGACAAGGATGTCATGCGGGACAGTGTCGAATGCTTTGCACAAGTCCAGGTAGATGACATCAACTGCTCTGCCCCTGTCCATCAGTTCCGTAGCCCCATCATAGAAGGCCACCAAATTGGTCAGGCAGGATTTCCCCTTAGTGAAGCCGTGTTGGCTGTCACCAACCACCTCATTGTTTTTCATGTGCCTCAGCATGCTTTCCAGGAGAATCTGCTCCAAGATTTTGCCAGGCACAGAGGTGAGACTGACTGGTCTGTAGTTCCCTGGGTCTTCCACCTTCCCCTTCTTGAAAATGGGGGTTATATTACCCTTCTTCCAGTCATTGGGAACTTCACCTGACTGCCATGATTTTTCAAATATGATGGACAGTGGTTTAGCAACTTCATTCGCCAGCTCCTTCAGGACCTGTGGATGGATTTCATCAAGTCCCATGGACTTGTGCACGTTCAGGTTCTTAAGACGGTCTCGAACCTGATCCTCTCCTACAGTGGGCCTAAGGTCTTCATTCTCACAGTCCCTGCATCTGCCTTCCAAGACTTGGGCGGTGTGGCCAGAGCACTTGCCAGTGAAGACTGAGGCAAAGAAGTCATTAAGAACCTCAGCCTTCTTCAAATCTAGGGTGGCCAGTTCTCCTGATAGTTTCTGGAGAGGGCCCACGTTGTCCCTAGTCTGTCTTTTATTTTCTATGTATCTATAGAATCCTTTCCTGTTATCTTTTACATCCCTTGCCAAACTTAATTCTAGCTGGGCCTTAGCTTTCCTAACCTGGTCCCTAGCTTCCTGGACAATGTTCCTATATTCTTCCCAGGCTGCCTGTCCTCGCTTCCACCTTTTATCAGCTGCTTTTTTCCCTCTAAATGGCCTCAGCAGCTCCTTGTCCATCCATGGAGGTCTCCTGGCCCTCCTGCTGCACTTTCTTCTGGTCTGGATGCAACACTCCTGAGCTTGGAGCAGGTGATCCTTCAATATCAACCAGCAGTCTTGGGCCCACCTGCCCTCTAGGGCTATATCCCATGGAACCTTACTAAGCAGGTTCCTGAAGAGGCCAAAGTCTTCTCTCGTGAGCAGAATCGTGCTCACTGCCCTGGAGTGAGCTGCATGCTCTTCTCACTGTCCTGAGGGTCTTGAACTCGTCCATCTCATGATGACTACAGCCAAGGCTGCCCTGGAGCATCACATTTCCAACCAGTCCCTCCCTGTTGGTGAGCACGAGGTCAAGCATGGCACCTCTCCTTGTCAGCTCCTCTATTACTTGCAAGAGGAAGTTGTCTTCCACACAATCGAAGAACCTCCTGGATTGCTTGTGCCGGGCCGGACCGTCCCTCCAACAGATAATCAGGATGGTTGAAGTCCCCCCTGAGGACAAGGGCCTGTGAGCGTGAGGCTGCTCCTATCTCTCTGTAGAGCGCTTCGCCCAGAGAGTCCTCTTGATCAGGCAGCCTGTAACAGATCCCCGCCATAACGTCCCCCATCGCTCTTCTCCCTGTGACCCAGACCCACAAACTCTCTCTTGACTGATCACCTGTTCACAGAGTTCCATGCTCTCCAGCCTATCACTGACATAGATAGCAACGCCCCCTCCCCGTCTGCCAGGCCTGTCTTTCCTAAAGAGCCTATAATCTTCCATTCCAACGCTCCAGTCATAGGAGCCATTCCACCATGTTTCTGCGATACCAATGATATCATATCCCTGTAGCCATGCACACATCTCTAATTCCTCTTGTTTATTCCCCATACTATGGGCATTTGTATAGAGGCATCTGAGCCAAGCTCCAAATGAAGCTGACTCATTGGCTGGAGCAGCTGAAATATCTCTGCATTGCTCCAAGCATTTATTACAGGTGCTGGCAACTGACCGGGAGTCTTGGGGTGGATCGATGCCCCCTTCCCCCAACACATCTAGTTTAAAGCTTTCTTGACCAGTCTGGCAAGCCTCCTACCAAAGCAGGTCTTCCCCTTCTTTGCCAGACCAGCTCCAACAGCCTCCAGTAGACTTGGCCTCCCAAATGGAGCCCCATGTTCTAAATAGCCAAACCCCTGACTATGGCACCACCATTCTAACCATTTATTGACCTGCCAAATGCGCCTAGCTTTTTTAAGGTCCTCCCCTTTATCCTGGAGAATTGATGAAAAAACTATCTGAGCTCCAGAGCCCCTAACCACCTCTCCCAGGGCTCTGTAGTCCTTCTTAATGTTCTCCAGGCTACTGCTGTCAACATCACTAGCACGCACATGGACCACTAGAAGTGGGTAGTAGTCAGCAGGACTTACTATACCAGCAACATCCCTGACGCGAGCCCCCGGCAGGCAACACACCTCCCTCGAGACTGGGTCAGGCCGACAGATGGGTGCCTCTGTGCCTTTCAAAGTAGAGTCACCCACTACTATGACCTTTTCCTGGAGGCACTAGTAGCGATCCTGTTTACTGGTGCATCAGCTGTTAGTTCATTTGGTGCAGCGTGTGTTTCCTCCTTAGCCCACTGCATAACTGCGAAGCGGTTCTGGGTGTGGACACTGGATTTAGGAGGAAGCCCCTTGCTGTTAATTGTCCTCTTCCTCCTTTTTTTTGTTGGGGTTTTTTCTTTCTTTTTGTTACTAGCTCCCACCTTCCTGGATTAGCACCCTCTTCCTTTTCTGTATGCGCTATAGTGGACGTTTGCGGCCGCTGCACAGGTTGGGCTGGAGCAAGTAGTCCAGCTCCCTCTCAGCTCCCCTGACACCTTTCAGCTGCTGCCAGTGTCCCGCAGCTCAGCCCCTCCAGCAGGAGGACCTCCACCATCGCGCAGCTAGCGCAGCCCTGCCCATGGCGCACCCTCGCCCCAAGAGACCAGCGGAGGCACTTTGTGCACCCCGAGCTCTGCGCTGCAGCCTCCCCTCCCGCCGGCTCTGTCCGTTGCTGCCGCTGCCACCGCCGTGACAGCCGGAGCAGAGCTCCCGGAGCGGGCCCTACCCTGAGCCGAGCGCTCCGCGCCCCGCCCCGCCCCGCCCCGCCCGCTGCCTGCCCGCGCTGCCGGCGCCAAGGGCCGCGCGCCGCGCTGCTCCCGCGCTCCCCAGGGCGGGTTCTCCCCGCTCGGGCGGTGCCTCCCTCCCGGCGCCGCCCCCCGGGAGTCCCTGCGCGCGGCAGGTGTGAATTTCTGAGTCGTCGTTGTAACAGACCAATGCCGAGTACACTGACGGCTGCAGGAGTTGACTTGCAATAGTGGTTTTGTTGAACCCGATGAGGTTTGCATGACCTCTGTTCTCGAGCTTGCCCGGGTCCCTCTGGTTGGAACCAGTCCCTCGGGCATCTCAACTGCACCACTCAGCTTGGTGTTATCTGCAAACTTGCTGATGGCACACTCAATCCTAATTCGTTGATGAAGACACTCATAGAATCATAGAATGGTTTGGGTTGGAAAGGACCTTAAGGTATCTAGTTCCAACCCCTCTGCCATGGGCAGGGACACCTCTCTCTAGACCAGGTTGCTCAAGGCCCCATCTAACCTGGCCTTGAACAGTGCCAGGGATGGAGCATTAACTTCCTTGCACAACCTGTTCCAGTGCCTCACCACTCTCACAGTAAAGAATTTCTTCCTTATATCCAACCTAAATCTCCCGTGTTTAAGTTTGAAACCCATATTAAACGGAACTGGTCCCAATGTGGACCCCTGAGGGATGCCACTTGTTATGTGTCCATCCAGACATTGAGCCATTGACCACTACCCTCCAGATGCAACCATCTAGCCAATTCTGATCAAATCCATAGCTCTCAAATTTGGAGAGAAGGATGTTGTGAGAGACTGTTTAAGGCTTTAAAGAAGTCCAGATAGACAACATCTGTAGCCCTTCTTTATCTACTGATCTAGATCCTCCATGATAGAAGGCCACTTAGGTTGAACAGTATCGCTGGAGGTGTATGCTTTGTGGCTTTCTGAACCCTAAATTTAATATGAAAGTGATCTCAGAGGTGAGGTTGAGGTCCTCCATCCCCATGGGTGGCCCAGATGAGAAAGGTGTGGAAGGAGCAATGTTGGTGCCATGTGTGCTCCTCTTGTCATGCCTTTGGTAGCCCCAGTGTCCCTGGAGCTGTAGGCTTCGTGGCTCTCTGAACCCTAAACTTAGTCTGAATGGGAGCTTGGAGTCCTTAGGTCAAAGCTGCATTAGTTTCTTTTCTTTTTTGGGGTTTTAACTGTGGTATGGACAAAGAGGTCTGTCACAATGTCTCTGGTTATAAATGGCAGGTGTCAAGCTCCATTTTTGGGTATATTGCCCCTTTAGTTTCTGGTAACATGGAAATACATTTTAAAATATCTTCAAGCAGTGATAGAGGAATTCAGAGCATCACTTCAAAAATAACCTTTCTAGGAAGAAAATAGAAAAGCATTGCATAGAAATAATTCTGGTCTCCAAACCAGCATATGTTGCTGCATATTTTGTGAGTCAGTCAATAAATACCAATGCATTCTTGAGAGCAGCCATATTTTTGATGTCCTGTCCACTTTGCAGCTGACTTTTTTTATTTAATACCTTTGCCTCTTGAAGCTCATTGTATGCATTTGAAGAAAGAGTCATCTGGTTATCAGCTGGAAACTGGGAAACTGCCATATATTTTTTCATAGCCTTTGCTATCAGCAGATTAAACTCCCAGTAGAAACACTTCCATCTGTTTATTCATATGTTCAGCTGGGATGCATTTATGTATGTATATGTATACACATAGATTTATATAAATATATGTTTAGTTTTTTGGGGCTTTATTCTGTAGGAGAACATTTCTTTTCAAAGAAGCACTTAGTATCTCTGTGGGGTTTTTTTCTCGAAGATTTGGAGCACTGACTCATGCCATCTTTAGACACACAAAACTACTGTTTCTTGCTATTTATAAAATAATAATCTGTGAAAGAATGCAAGGTATTTTTGTCTGACTATACAAATCATTGCAATATTTTTGATCTTATCATATGCAAGTATCATTAATATACATCTGAACTAGGGTATACTAACCTGAATAGTTAGTTGATCTGACTAGCTCACATAGTATTGCTTTATGACAAAGTCATATCACAAAAAACACTTTTGTGACTTACAGGTGCTAAAAGAAAGCATGTGTAACACTGGAGCAAAAGTATCCTTTTTCTGAGTGATGATAGCATATTCAAATGATGTTCTTTTAATTTTAAATTGAAAGTTCATTTTTTCCTCAGTGTCAGCATTTTGAACACTGAAATACAAATTTAGCACATACAAAAGCAAGACAATCCAATGCTCATTAAATTCAATGGATATATTCTCACTGAACTTAGTAGAAAGCACTGAGCCTAAAACTGATAGAAAAGTTAATTTATGGGAGCTAAAGTATAAGAACCCTGGTTTCATGGAATGTTACTGGTGAGCTAGTGATCAGTACTACAACAGTGGAAAAATTATTTCACTTCAGCTTCCTTTATTGTCACTAACTCAGCAGTACGTGAGTGGGAGAAAGATGTTTAGAGAAGAACACTCCAACACCAACAAGCCTATAAATCCTGAACCACTTCTCTGAAAATTGCCTGGTCACAACACACACTCTTTTGACAAGGCAGGCTATAAATTTTTACGTTTGTTCCTATTAGCCACTTCTGTATAGGTTCCTCCATGTGAGCTGCAGGTGAAAGAATTTTTCTGGTTCCAGCTGGGAAAGAGACTTTGTAAAAAGACACCTGATGTAAAGAGCTGCTGGTTACTGAGGCTATTTGTCTTCTAGGCTGAATGCAGCTGAAACCAGAAATCAATACAAGCAACAAAGCTATGTGAAAAGACTTTAGTGGAGTCTATACAGTTCCAAAGGGAGCTTCTGGTCCTTCCCTCAGTGATATGTTAACACTCTTGGTTTAAATAGTGTTAAAGAAGCTTTGATAAATGCTTCCCCTGCCAAAGAAAAATGGAAGATTTAAATGCTAGTATACTTGCTTTGTCTTTTCCTGGAGACATCCTTCTGGTGGTGGGGGTTTTTTTGTCTATTTCTTCATGAGAATCATGACTAGCCAAAACAGCAGATAGTTGGGGTCAGTGGCAGAAGCAGAACAGTGAATGGGGATCACATTACGTCACATCACATATTTTTTAAAGGAAAGAGAAGAATACAAAGTTCTACAAAGAATGAAGCTTTCCTCCTCCCCCTGCTCCATTAAGAGGATTGCAGAGGATGAAAACTTCATTGGGATAAATACAAAAAGACAGGACCCAACCAAATGACTTTTCCTTTTCACCTTTTCACCACGGAATGTGAGCAGCTCTGAAACACTAAGTGTTGTTATTGCAGAGGAGTTGAATGTTACATGTATGATGTAGCAATTATTCTCAACTCTCTCAAACATTTCTTTTAAAGTGAATTGAATCAGGGTCTTGATGCTTTTATGTGGAAGTAAATGGAAATTCTGCCTTTGGCTTTGATTCAAGTTCCAGATGTTCACAAGATTTTTTCAATTTTCCCTCTACTGAATTTCAAAAGCAACAGCTCAATTTTTGGCTATGGAGTAAAGCAGTATTAAAAATGGCTCTTGTGTTAATATGTATGTGTATCAGCACATTTCTTTTCCCCACACAGACTGTTTTTACTGATACTTTCAACTTGGCTGAATGGAGTGAAAATATTTGGGTATAAACAGATGGTGTTAGCTGAGTGAGAACTACTTTCAAAGACGGTGTAATGTTAACAAACTGAATATTTTAGTACATTTACATTATAAGATGGAAATGGGATTAAAATGAGTAAGAACTATTTTTAGGGTTGATACTGAAGTGGCTGAAGTTTGTGGCCATTCTTTTCATGCCATTGAAGTACTCATTCTTTGTATCTGTAGGTGCACATGCATAATTACTTAAAACAATGACTAAAAGTCTTAACAAGTGATGAAAATTCCATTTCATTTTTATCTGATCATACTCAGAGACATCCCCTGCTCTGAGTGTTTATACCTTTAGAGAGACTGAGAGTCTCCTAGACAATAGAGGAAGCAAGAGGCTAAAAGGAGAGAGTTTGTTCCAAAATAATTACAAAGTTATTACATAAACTGGATTTATATTTCAGCTGTGAATGTCACATCATCTTCATGCATTCCAATGGCATTTATAGTTCCTGCTGACAGCTTTCATAAAGTCCTTGCAGACAAAAATAGATTAGGATTTCCTGGGGGTCTGCCTTAGTAGACTCGGATGGACAATTAACAAGGTCAGAGCTCAACTAAGACCTGAGGCAATGTTTGATATCTTGACACTAGAGGACAGAAGACATTCCTCTAAATGCAGAATGGCTAACTGGACTCTTCTGGAGAAAGTGGTTCAAACAGTAAACAGTTACATAAAGATGCTTGAATTCAGAAAAATCAATCAGATTGTAACTCATTCCAAGTACCGAGTGAAAGAAAGGTTAGCAGTTGTTTTGGAAAGAGTATGTCAGTTCCTATGCAATGCTTAAAGGGTTAAACTCAGAAAGAGGTGGTAGTAGTCTTGCATTATGCCTTAGTTATTGGACTGTTCTTACCTCAACCTGTGGGATTTACATTCTTTCAATTCTCCCCCCCATCCTTCCGGGGGCTGGGGGGGAAGAAGGGGAGTGGTGAGCAAGTGGCTGCGTGGTTCTGAGTTACTGGCTGGCCTTAAACCATGACAGGAGGGAAGATCATTTGAAAGGCCAAAGTTCTATTTTCACACAAAAGCATGAGTAAGTGCATGACCCCATCCTGCACATTTAAAAGGGTGCTGGTAGCTGTACTCAAGCTCAGCAGCTGACAATGTCAGCAAGATTCCTGATAGCAGGCAAAAGAAAAAAATGTTTTTTCTCTGTGCTGCTCAGGCAACGATGAAGGGCTACATGTCTCTACAGACTTTGCTGACGCGGGTGACCAAGAAACTGCTGTCAAGGTGCCAAGTAGATTCTGCTGCAGTAGATACTGCCTCAGAAATAGCAGCAGTAAGACAGCACCTCCAGCAGCAATTTACATGACACCTTATTAGCAAACGAAGCTACAATATCACATCAAAAAATGGCAGCTTTCTGTATTTCTGCATTTTCTAGTGTCTGACCAAATCAAGATCTCATTTATCATTTTGTTTGATATTAACTCTGTAACCTACACTAGTCAAATTTCTAAAAATCCAACTGGATAAGTGAAGATCCAAACCACAGTGACCAGTTGTACTCCAAAAGCAAGAGGAGGAAGCAAGCTATTCTGGGAATTATAAGCATTGATATGTATATATACATATGTGACTTAAAAGAGAATTATTTTTTTTATACTCTGGAAATCAAAACAGTTTCATATAAAAAATAGAAGAAAATCCCCAAAATTTTAGTTTTCGTATTGTAATGGCTAAGCTTACAAAACAAGTAACAACAACAACGAAAAAAGGATATTGAAATTGTATTTAAAATTAAATTCAATATCTGCACCAAAGGAAACACAAAGGAAAAGTATTTTGCATACTCTTTCTGCAAATGTCAAAGTAACTTCAGAAAATTTGCTTTAGTTTGTTTTGTTGGTGGTTTTTTTTTCTCCTGTGGACTCCAGATAAGGACCCAACTTGGGGAAAGCAAAACAGAAGATAAAAATTAATCATATTCTCTGCTCACTCTAGCTACCAAGTTCTTTCCCAGCTGTAGTTCAGATAGACGATTCAAATTACATTAGAATTAGCTTTTCAATTACGCAGAGTTGTCTTAATATTAAAGATGGCACACTTTTTCAGAACGTCTGTGATTGGCAATTACTCTGCAATGCTATCTAGACAGAAAGCAGTATTTAGCTACAAATTGTTCCAGTGTGAGAGGGAGAGTTTGTCTTGCATATTTGTATCTATCTCAGCCGAAACGGAAAGAGTACAGATGCCTTCCCTGACTTCTGCAGACGTTGATCCTGGTAACTCTCATGGTAAATTGCAGCAAGAATTTTCAACCTTGAATAATGAGAATTGCTTAACTTGAAAATATGAAACTAAAAGCAATGCAGGTTCAGGAGTGAATATTAAGAAATGGACTACCGTTTAATCTGCTCTGTAGGAAAAGCGGGGAAGCTATTCACAGCTCGTTCACTGCAGGCCTTTAAATATGGGGATTTTTGCCTTTCATAGTTACAATCGGTTTCAAGAAGAGTTGGTAATCGTGTTGCTTCAAGTTGGCTTTAGGAAAATGACAGGGAAAAACGAAAAATTAGTTGCATTAAGTGAGGACCAACCCATGAGGTCAGAAAATGTGACTAATTTCTGCCAAATCTTCTTATCGCCATAGAAACCCTTAAAATCACAGGAAAGACACCAAGCGGTGTGTTCACTAAAAGACACACACAGCCTAAATTAAACGATGGCTAAAAGTACTTGAACTCAATCGGACCTATGCTGTTAGTATCTGATGAGGCTACTTTACCCGGTGTCAAGTAAAACTCATTAAATGAGCACCAAATAACCGTGTGACTGAGGTCAAAATGAAGAAATAGCTTACGCTTGAGTGTGCTAGTGGTTTTCTCAGAAATTACTGATCTGGGACAACGCTGAGCTTTCCTCATGGACTGCTTTTCTGGGGGGCGGTTGTTTGGCTCTTTTTAATTTATCTGTATTTTTCAGCAGCTTTTTATTCCTCACCTGCCCTAGCAGTTGCTTTTAGGGTGGGAGGGTAAGTAAGGTGATTTATTTACTGAGTCTGCCTTTTTTTTCCTTCATAAAAGTGCTTTCAGGTCCTTCTGGTAGCAGTGATGATACCTAGGCACATTAGACACTGTGACCCAGATGGCGCTCCTGAGGAGGTGGCTGTTCTCTGGATTTGTAGCAGCTAGGAGTGCCTGGTGGAGGCAGCAGTCGTCTCACTTGTGGGAGATGAGTGTTGGTGAAAGCCCTGAGTTGCTGGGTAGAAATTTGTCTTGCACTTGGGTCACAACAATCATGTGAAACACGACAGGCTTGGGAAAATCTATGGATGGTCATAGAAGCCAGGAGAGGTCTTTGTTGACTGAAGTCTGACAGACAGATATTACACTCAAAGGTTAGGTGGGAATATCAATGAAACTCCAGCGAGAGGCTGGTGAACCACACTTCAGTCCCTGGTAATACTATGGGTTTGAATGGAACACATATTGGCCATGTGAAGGTGATGATAGGGAACTGCCAGCATGAATTTACCTAGGATAAAACAAGCTTGACTAACCTGACTGTCCTTTATGTTGAGATTATTATTTGCCACTAGGTTTATGGATGTAGAGAGAGTGGTGGCTGTTTTCTGCCCTAACTAGGAAAGTTTCTGACCCTGTTTACCTGAGCATTGTCGTATTCAAAGTAGGATGTTACAGTGTAGATGAGTGAACTAACAGCTTGGTATGGTGCTGGCAAGATGGTTGGGCCCCAAAGAAAAGGGTTAACAGTTTGTACTGTACTTGGAGGTCACTTGCAAGTGACGTTCTTCAGGGGTTTATCTTGAGGCCTATCCTGTTCTACTTTTTTGATTCATATCCTGGACAAAGTGAGTGAATGCACCTTTATCAAGTTTGTGGATGACTCTGTAAAACTCTGTTTTACAGTTGTTACGCTCCAGGGCAGGGCTCTAAATGACATCTCTGTATGCATGAATAGTGCTAATAGTTAAGGTGTAAGCAGATTGATTTGGCTTGGGGACCAATGCCATTCTTTGTTACTCTCTGAAACTTATGACTTCCATGGCAGGCAGTGGAACACATTTTATTTTGCAGAAATTCTGAAATAAACTTAAGGTAACTTCTGATTACAAGCCCTTATGATCATGACTTCGGGTGTTGTTCATGGAACATTTTTTCTGCTTTGATCTGTATTTTAGCTATATATATGCATGTACACACATGTATGCGTGGTCTATCACCATAAATGATAATGATTTAGGGACACCTGCTAGATTTGGTTTTTTTTAACTGACAAAGCAGCTCAGTTCTTTTCATCATAGTAGTTCACTTTTTTAAGGCATAGTGGAACATCTTATTTTTAAAACTGGTTTGCTGTATTTTTAACTTTGAGGGAATATTTCCTGTGTATCAGTTCACTATCAGTCAGTATTTCCAGTTAACCATTCCGTGTTAATCAATGTTTGGGTAACTTGGGCTTGTTACCCAAGGAATTGAATACAATGTAAAGCTCTCTGGACAAGTGTCCAGTGTGTTGGTAGATTCATATAGTGCAAGGCAACAACATGGATGTTAGATTAAATTCCAGAAACAGTAAAAAGTGCAGGCATGGCTAAGGATTCTTGCTCATTATTCTGGGCCTTAAGTGCTATGAATGAAGTGACTACATTGCTTTCAATTCTAAAGTGAGATAGTCATTTAATTGCCATTGTGTTGACACTATCAGTTTTCCATCATGTAGATATGATGAGCTAAGCATAACAAAGTAAAGCTGCTAATTCTGTTGAGTTCCACAGTGATGTGACTTACATCAGAACAGTGCAAAAATTTGGTTGCAGATCTGAGAGTTGGCTTTCAATCATATTAGTACTTGTCAAAAGAACTCTGTATAATTATCTCTGTAGGAAAAAGGTTTTCTGCACAATTAAAAATCTAAGTTGATGGCTATTGTAAAGGATTTAAAAAACTGCTTTGCATCCAGCTGTGTGAATTTTTTAGTAAATTTTTAATGTCACTGTTTACACAAATGCTCTTATAACTAAAATCACTTGCAAAAATGTAAATTAATAGTTAATACTCTTTGAAGCAAGGAGTGAAATACATGCAATTATTTCTAATAACCTGTTCCAGCTACACTTCTAGTCTGCCAAAAGTCTGTTCCGGTTGTAGGGGGGCACTTGCCTTGATTTTTCTGAGTGCTTATCCCAGGTGTTTATTTTGTGGTTTTAATGAATCAACTCTGGTACAGGATAGAATGTTGTGCTGTAAACTGCAGTGATTAAGGGCCTGCAACGAATTTATTGCCTCATTATAGATGCCTAGCATTATATGAGATGCCAAGGGTATCCAGCCAGGCTTCTGGTTGAAGACCTGGGCAAGAAGAGCCTATGTCTGCTGCAGGCCCTGTAAAATACCAGGCAGCCTGTGGCAGTATAACTTCATTAGATGCTGTGCTGGTTTTTGGCTGGGATAGAGTTAATTTTTTTCACAGCAGCTGGTATGGTGCTGTGTTTTGGATGTGTGACCAAAACAGTGTTAATAACACAAGGATGGTTTAGCCATTGCTGAACAGTGCTTTTCTGCTCCTCACACTATCCCACCAGCGAGTAGGCTAGGTGTGCACAAGAAGTTGGAGGGGACACAGCTGGGACAGCTGACCCCAACTGACCAAAGGATATCCCACACTGTATGGTGTCATGCTCAGCAATAAAAGATGGGGCGGGATGTTTGGAGTTATGGCATTTGTCTTCCCCAGTAACTGCTATGTCTGATGGAGTTCTGCTTTCCTGGGGAGGTCTGAACATCTGCCTAGTGATAAGAAGTGGTTAATTCCTTGTTTTGGTTTGCTTGTGCACACAGGTTCTGCTTTCCCTGTGATAGTGTCTTTATCTCAATCTATGAGTTTTCTCATTGTTACCCTTCCCCTTCCCTTCCATCCGCCTGTGAGGAGAGTGAACAAGTGGCTGTGTGGGGCTGAGCTGATTGTTGGGCTTAATCCATGAGAAATTATGGTTTGACACAAAAATTAAGCGTGCATGCTCATGCACTGTGAAGCAGGTGGCTGTGCTCTGATACACAATCCCAAGCAAAAGATTCCTATTTCTCTGAAAGCCCTAGAGAATATTCAAGGTTCACAGGCCAGGTTATATCCTCCATGATGGATGGTTCTTAAAAATAACAAGAGTACAAATTTAAAATCCAAAACACTTACCTTTAATTACAGATATGAGACATCTAATCAAATTTGATAAATAAGTATTAATTTTCCTTGTTGGCTGCATACAAATTGTAAATTAGAAGGAATAATTTATATCCATTTACTAGGATTTATTTGCTTCATTCTACTATACTTTAGTTGGGTTCCAGTTCAGTTGAGAATTATGAGGATTACTAATGTGTACAAGAACTGCATGACAATCATTGTGTGCAGAAACAGGACTGTTGCAAACATCAGTACAATTTAAGGAAATAAAAATATATGCTTCACGTACTCTTGTTCTGAAAACAACTCTTTTGTACTTCATTCTTTGGTCCTTCTCCAACCCCAGAATATTAAGTGTGTTATTTTTCCTATTCCATAGTCACTTGGAGTTGAGGAGACAATGCTTCATTTAAAAAAGTCTCTCTATATAAATGTATAAAACCAAATTCAACAGTGCAGGAGGGTGCAAATAAAAGAATGGACTGAAAAAAAAAAATTCTCTTTAGGGAGGATGTATTAGGGGTGAGTAAATCTGGCACAAGCCAGAAGGGTAACAGCGTTAGGCGACCCTTTCCACTATGCTGGTGGTCCAGATAAGGACTAGACCACACCAGGGAATGTCGGGGGCTTGGTGGGAGGGAATGCTAGCTAGCAGAAAGGGCAAAGGAGAGAGACAACTTCAACATGCTTCCCCTTCCAACAGGGAGGAGGAAGAAGAAACACTCTTCATGGATATCACACCCTTCTTGTGAAGGGCTCAGAATGTCAATAGTTTGCTGTAACTCCCCCTGCTTACCCTCCCGATGTGTGTGGTTACACACATGCAAGTCCTCTGGATTAAGGAGCCCTGGAAGGCTGGGCATAAGCTGAAGTCAAGGGGCAGAGACTAGGAGGGGTTGGGCGAGTGGGAGGGGATAAGATGGATTTAATTCCTATATTGAACTGTATGGTTAGTAAGGCTTTGTGTGCTTTCACAGTCCTGGCGGTATCTTGTGTCAAGTCTGCCTTTCTTGTGTGTGTGCATGGTTTATTAAAAACCCGAGGAAAGGGAAGGGACAGCTTTTGCTTTGGTCTTTCTGCCAGAGTGCAAGTATAACTGGGTGAACTTTGGTGTGGAGAGGAGGCAGCAGAGGTGCTGACAGTATTATACCAAAACCTGAGAGAGAAAGAAAAGAGGCAGCCCCTGAAGCAGCCTGAGAAGAGGTAGGAGCCTGTGAAACCCTGTAAAAGAGGCAGGTTTCAGTCTCTGTTCATAGCCTGAGGAGATCAGAAGTCTCTGCTTCCACTTCTCTTTTGTGACCTGATTGAATCCAGGTGTTTGGTCTTTTTGATAGGTTTTTCTGTGAAATGATGGAAAAGCAGAAGGCCAGACATACCTGTCTCCCAGACAAGGAAGAGAAGAGCAAATTTCCCCCCTCTCCTGACCCCACACTAGATGCCTGCTCTGCTGCTGCATGAGTTCTCAGGGCTGAGCTGAATAAAGGGATTATATATTGGAAACCAAAGCCCTGGAGCTGGGCTTCTGGCATGGAGGTTTCTGCAGTGTAACTCTCAGAGCTTTCTCTGGGAGGGAAATGTATTGAAAGGGAGAGAGGAGTGTGGTACTGCAACAAGGCTACCTTGTTATCATCAAGGGAGGGGGGGAAATGTTTTAAACAGGATCACTAAGTGCTCTTAATACATAAATACTGCTGAGTGTAGTAGTACAGAGTTAACTTTGCAAGTCGTAGGACAAATCATTTATTAGTGATACTTTCTTGTATTAAAGGCTGTAGACTATTAGGCTGTGAATGCATCAATCATCACATATCAAACTACACATACTTTAAATCCTGATTATGTACAAAACTAATCACCACTTTTATGAAATATCATCTTAAACTTAAGCTACTATTTGCTAATCTGCATTATATAGTATACTTCCACTGTGTTGTGTTGCTTCAAATATTCAAAGCTTTCCCTCCCTACCTCCAGCTCCTTTGCATTACTTTTCCCATGCTGTATATTTGACTTTACTTGCTTCTGAGGAACTGACAATTTTCTTGCTAGGGCTCTTTCTGAAAGGATTTTTATGTAGGACGTGCCTGTTTTCTAGGCTCATATAACCTTGAGTATCTGGAACTGACTGTGCTGGCTAAGATGGAAGTCCAGATGCTAAATCTAAATTTGGCTACACATCTCAGAGGTTGCAGCTATCATTGTGTTGGTTTTCCTGCTACAAAATACAACTGGCAGCAGTGGCCTGTGCATCTGTCTCTCTATATTTAAAGGCTTCCTCTGACTTCAATATAAAGTTTGGAGCTTTGGCACATATGACCTTTCAAGGCTGGCTGTTTTGAACCCAGCCACTCCTGAAAGAAACCTGTGTTCTAATAGCATCTTCCTCCTGCTGGTTCTGGCATGGGCAGTACCAGAGGGCAGGTACTCTTTTCATCATTTGGCAGTTTATGTCCTTTGTATTTAGCAGCTTCTGTGGGGTTACCTGTGAAACTTTGCTGTCAGTAGTATGGCTGCATCATTGTTTCTGGGCCTGGGTTAGCCAGAAAATCTAGAGAAAACTTGGAACAGGACTTTCAGAGTAGATCTCATTGTACATAAGGGTCTAAATTGATCCTGTCAGTGTGGCGAGATCTGGCAAAATTAATGTAGTGTTTTTCCAGAGTGAAATCTGATTTCTGAGCTGATACTTGTAGGCTTGCTAAAGATTTACATCTCTCCTGTCTGAAATGTACCATTACTGGAAGATAGGACTCACTCTGGAATCTAATACATTAATAATGTTCTTTTCTATTGTTATTACAGTAGGAATTCTGTTCCCTCAAGCACAACAGAGACCAGCTGGGACCCATGAGACAGGCTTCAATTGTAGCAAATTTCTCACACACTTACTGAAATAATCTGCTTGCATCCTGAATCAGAAGAGTAGATTTTCCCAAGGAACATCTGTTCCACATTCAGAGACAGTGTGTCTCCATGTATGTATCTGCTTAAAAACAAAATCAACCCCATTGTATCTTTGAATATGGCAATTAGGGAACATGAGTAAAATCAGGAGAAAAATACATATCAAACAAAAAGAAAGTGTAGCTTTACAGTATGTTAAACGAAAATGTGCAGCTCCCTGCTGCAGAATATTATGTTTTACTAAAAATGAGGTCAGAGAACTGGCCAAAATTTAAACCTATTGAATGTGGAGGTTTTCTATATCTGACTTACTTCAAATCTCTTTATGCAAGGAGCCAGTATAATGAACCCTATTTCACAGGAGACCATGAATCACGAAGAGATAAGTTCACCTGCTGAAATTATTCTTATGGCATCTCATAATTATCCTCCTTCCCAAAATAGAACTCTTAAGAGTGCTGTTTTCAACATGTGTTTATGCTACCCACTCTTCGTGCAACTCATAAGCAAGTGTTCGGTTTGTAATTCAGGAATACACAAGCCATACATAAAGAAAATGGAGTTTGGCCTGGCAACACTCAGTCTTTCTGCATATGAATTTCAGGATGCTGGCTCCCTGGGTGGAATCCAGATTCCTGAAGTCAGATCACTGCGGTTAAGTCTGAAAGATGAAGGAGCCAGCCATAGGCTTCTGTGTCCAAGTCCTAAAGTGGTTGGAAGCTAGTTTATGATGTTAACTTGGGTCCATCTTCTTGCTAATACCTCCTATCTTCATCAGAATGTGTCTTAATAATGAGGCATCACTTAGTCTCTAAACCACTGAGGCTCCCACCTGATGAACTGCAACTTTTGTGGTGCACTTGTAATATTTAGCACTAAAGATGTCACATTAAGTCCTCAGCTGATGAAGGATGGTATATCACTTTTAATTCAATAGTGCAATGCATCATAAGAGAGTTTGTTCTTTGGTGTATTTCTTCATACATGTGTAACTTACAGGATGGTGAAATTTAAATGGGCAGTCCTATCAAGTTAAATGAAAACAGAAATGAAAGATTTCTTGATTTCAATTTCTGTTTTGCTTAGGGAAGAAGCTGGTCTTTCTACTGCTCAGTGCCAATATTGAGCACAATGCCAATATGCATACGCAATTGGCAGCAAAAAACAATCTTTCAGTTATGTTGCCCTGACAAGACAAAGATGAATTTTTAAAATGCCAACTATTTTTGTCAGTTAATGGTTTAGATAATTCATCCCAATCTCTCAGTTGGAGAAATAGTCTAACAAGAATTTTCAAATGGCCGTATGCTGTCAAGCCATATTCTCACATAACCTAGTATCTTTATAACAGTGGCCTTCAGCAGTTGCCAAGAGAAAAGGATAAGAGTATAGTGATTATTCTCAACAGCTCTTGAATCAGGAAATATAAGAGCATGGGTAGTCTTTACCATTGTGAAAACAGTAATATTTTGAGTTAGTCATTAATTCCCAGAGTTATCATCCAGGGGTAAGAGGCTAAAAGGAAAATTGTTTTAAATTTGCATTTGCTTGCTGAAAGTGAGATTTTGAAAGTGCTCACAAAAACATGAATTGGGAAATAAGAATCTTAAGCTGCTCTGAAGAACCTGAAACTTTCAAACACGGTTTTACTATTTCCATGGTTTTTTCTTTGTAGTTTAAATGATTGATTTTGTTACAGGTGGTGCATTTCTTGTGTGAATGGCTATTAATAGTGTATAAAAACATGCTATTGATTATATTATATTTGTGATTAAAGGAACCAACTGAGAATCTCTTAGCACTACTCTGCGGTATCAGCAAAGGTGGTTCCTGCTCCTCAAATATTCTCCAATCTAACTAGAAGTGATATAAACTGATGTTAAAATGACAACATAGAGTACGTGTTTATGAAGCTTGAAATGCTAGAAATAATATGGTGTAAAATGTGCGAGCATCTCAGCCTTAAGGTGACTCTTACAGCCTTTGTCACGTGGATTGGTTAATTTAGGTTCGAAGGAAGATGTTTGTTATACATAAGACTCAGACCACTATTTTAGTGAACAGGTCAATAGATTTTGATTATTTCAGAATTAGTTGTGAACTGAAGGTTTCATAAAACTATTTAATTGAATATATCAGAGAGAACAGTTTATTTCACTGGCCCTACATCCTACCACTTGCACTGGTGAGACTCGTGCAAAGCCAAAGTATGGCAGAATTTTAATGTGGGCTCCTCTCATAGTCGCACTCCACCATTACTATGACTCATGTAAACTGATACATCAGCCTGGGATTACTGCCATGCTTTCACATCAGCTATTGTTCTTCTGATCAGTTACATTTTGGCAGTCTTTGGGTCTCCGCTTAACTGTAGCAGATCCCTGATTTTAACTTGTCTTTGGAATGCAGTCCCACGTTGGCTATGATACTAAGAAAATTAGAAAAATGTCATTGGTTTTATTGAACCAGATCCTTAAAAGAACCAAAATTCCGTCTATGTGCGTACATAAAACCTGAGGTTGCATTTGTTGCAGGCAGACTACTTGGTCAGCGGTTTTGCCCAAAAGACTGTCTACCAGATGTCCTCAGTAACAACCCTGGCAACTTGCCCTCAGATAACTTCTCTGATTTCTAGAATTGGCTCAGATTACTCCTATTTAATGAAACATGTTAGCTCATACTACCAGTCTCCTTGTGAAGTCTTTCAGAAGGTCAAGAGGACATTTCTTTCTAAAGCTTAAGCTTTTCTGTCCTTGTGTAAGAGAGTCTTGTTCTTCTTAAGTTGTTTCTCTTAAGTAAGCAGATGCATCTTTGTTAAAGGAGCCAGCTGCTCAATTTACTTGGCTGACAGTGAACTTCTGTCTTGAAAAGCCTTTCTTCTTTCCCACTTGGACATTACCTCTCAATGGGAAATGTGTCTTAAACTTGCATAAGGCCTTTCATTCTATGTCAGTCTGTTAAGTTTACTTAGTTTATAAAAGGGATAAATATGTGTACCTACCAGTAGCTCTTGACAGAACACAGACATGGTTATAATTAATCACTCTGGGGTGGCAGTAGATTAAGGAATATTGATCCCTAATGTCCTTCTTAGAAGGAGCTATACATGCATGGCATTGCCTGTTCGACTCTAAGTTTTATAATGAAAGGATTATAAAATAAGATTACAGTTAGAGTTAATAAGGAAATGTTTGAGTGACAATGGACTCATCTCCTAAGGAGTAACACAGAATTATGTTGCTTGAGATATTTAAAAATAGACAAGACAGCTGACCTTTTCCATCTCTGACTCCTGTGTTTCAAGCTTTGATTTCAAGCAGCCTCGCCAAGCATTTGTCTTTGATTTTTTATTTTGAGCAATGAATTTTTGCTGTTCAGTAGAATTTATTTTGCAGACAATACAGAAAAAAGTTTAGGTTTAACATTAGGTTTTAAGTCTAATCATAATCCCTTTTGGTTGAAGGCATAATATATTTAATGTTTGTATCCTGACTCAGGAGAGGCAGTTAAGTGTAAAGAAGGATAACTTTATTTCAAATATAAAAAGAGTCTCTGTGTTATGTTAATATTGTGGGGGTTTAATATGCGCTTATTTTTATTAGTGGTACCTTTAAAACCAGTTTCTGGGAGAAAGTAGCTCTATAGTGTTTAATTTCTTCCAGCTGCAAGCTTTGTCATGGCAGAACTAACTCATTCTGAAAGTGCAAGCCATGAAGAAAGTGAATGTTCAAGAATTTTCTATTGCATGCTGTGGTTTGCCATCCAGCTAAAGAACACATATCTTTTAATCTCAGTGTTTAGATATTCTTATGCATTCTTTCTGGGTGGAAGTGCAGCCTTCGCATTTACTCTTACGGCTTTGCTATTCTTAATCTGTACACCACTGTGTTTCCTTAAATAGACAAAGTAACTTGTTTGCCTTACCTTATGAAGGAACTTTTGTTCTCCTAAGGGCATCAGGCATACTCAGTTATGCTTTTTCGAGTTAAAATCAAAATCTCTTCAAACACAGAAAAGTCTGTGGGCCTTAGCTTGAATTTGGGTGGGGAGGTGGAGGGAAGAGGAAAAGAATGCTCATGATTTTCTAGTTCCAATGAGACATGGAAACAAACAAAAAATAAACTTTTTAAGTTCAGCATCCCTGCTGGAAGAATGGAAGGAGAAGGAGAAAAAAAAAACAAGCAAGCACAGCAATCACCTCTGTTCCACAGGAGCCATAAAATCCTGAGTGCCACTTCGGATTTGCTCCTTGAAAGGACTGTGTCCCTGTGGCAGTTCTGAAGCTTGAAAAGCTTTGTTCTCAGCTGGAGTGACAGACTTAGCTTTATTACTGATGTTCAAATACTTCTTTGCAACTCAAGAAAATGATTCTTTAAGAAAGCTCACGGGGATTTGCTCCTTCTGAGAGATGGATCAAAAATGGCAGCCACATGCAAATCTTCTGTCAAATTTCTGTTGTCATTTAAAATTTGAGCACTGTATAATTAAAAATCTATATAGGAAATCCCTGAGAAACAATATATTTTGTCTAAAGTGTCACAGATTAAGGAAGATGAACGTACTTTCCAGGAAGGAAGATGAATTGTCCAAACCATTTCGAGTTCCCTTACTGTAGCATTTGCATTGTATGCGTTTTATTTGAAACAATATAATGAACTAACGGATGCTATATTGTGAAAATGTAAACAAAGCCTGTGTCCTTATAGCTGTCATTTAAAATTTTGAAACGCAGGTGCAAGGTGCAGTCTTTTTTTTTTTTTTTTTTTTTTTAATTTTTTGGTGAGAGTATCTGTATACAGAAGAAAACAATGTTAATACCTTTTACTATTCCTTTATAGTAAGACAGTAACTCCTTTCTTGATGCCTCACTGTGATGCATATTTGTAAAGTCCCTAACACTCATGCAGTGTAAATAAACACCTGAAGCAGGAGAGATGCGTGTGGACAAAGAAGTTGGGGGAGTTGTCTGCATGGCTAGGTCTATTGGAAAGCTCGCCATTGCTCCCAGCTCTTGGTGTTTAAAACACTTACTCCTTGTGTTTCCTTACTCTTTTGCAGATACACAGTTGCAAAGTACAAGTAGTTACTGTGATAAAAGATACTGGTCTTTATACTAGTTGAAAGTTTTAACTTTATATTGTAACAGTATTGTGTGTTCTAATTTCTATAGAGCTGTCTGAAAGTATACCCATTAATTTGTTTTCAGGTAATAAAGCTTATTAGGCTTTGACATTTATTTTATGATGTCTGTCCCTTAGGCAATGGCTTGAGTGGGAAGAGTACATTTCTAAGAGATCTGTCAACAATTTCTGAATTACCTCGAAGTATATTAAAATAGACCATTGCACCAAAAAGTGTGGAACACTAGCATAACAGATTACATTGTGTAGCTGGCATTGCTTTGTTTCAGTAAAACATGGTTTAATCTGTATGTTTGCTCTTCAGTCATAAATGGCATAAATTTACTGAGACAAACAAAAATTCTGGTGGTTTCCTCAATAAATTTTCTAAAGGGAGGCTTCATATGAAGCAATTACACATTTTAGTCTGTGCTGTTATGGTGTCTGTTTTCACACAGCTTTCAATTTTCTCTTTCATATCTTATTCTTCTGTTACAGGCTCAAGAAGCACAGAGAGAAAAAAAAGTATAAATCTTTCCTCAGGCTGTTACCAGACTTCTGAATATACCTGGCTTTTATTTTTTTAATAAGAAGGCAAAATATTCTAAAGATTCAAGTGTTTAATGATCCATGGTGCACACTATTTTAGGGAAAAAAAGTCAAGGAATAATTTTAAATAGCATTCTTAACTGGTGTGTCTTCTGTTCTGTAATTCAGCTTGTATATGTGCCCTTACATATACATTTAAATTATACTTTCATTCAACTTAAGATAATTATGATGAAAATTATGTATATGTAAAAAACAGCAGTCTATTTCAGCTGTATCCAAAGTCAGGGGTTATTTTCAGCTATTTCAGGAGGTAAACATCAACATGATAATTTTGAAAGAGGGTAGCTATAAGCAGTTGTATCTTCTTCGCTGTTCTTGAGAGTATTCACACATATTCTCTATTTTCGTTTCAGATTGTGAATGTTGTGAATTCATTATGCAAAATCACTAACGTAGAACAGCCTAATAAACTATGGCATTAGTGCTTCCTATCTTTAAAGCCCTGCTAATATTTTTTATTAGTTGCTTTTGAATCCATTGAACTTAAGCATTATGAATCCCTGTACTGAGTGCTGCTTTTGGTTCAAACTGGTAACTAATTGACATAATGTAAACCAAACCAAATCCTGATTAATTAGGAAAAAGTGTTTGTTGAGCCTCTGTGATGACAGAATCATAGAACATTTTAGATTGGAAAAGACCTTTAAGATCATCAAGTCCAACCATTAACCCATCAGTGCCAAGTCCAACACTAAACTGTATCCCTAAATACCATGTCTACAGGTCTTTTAAATACCTCCATGGGTGGTAACTCTACCACTTCCCTGGGCAGCCTGTTCCAGTGCTTGACAACCTGAAGAAAGTTTTCATAATATCCAATCTAAACCTCCTCTGGCAAAACTTGAGGACATTTGCCCTCATCCTATTGCTTGCTTTAGAAGATACCAACCCCCATCTTGCTACAACCTCTTTTCAGGTAATTGTAGAGAGTAACAAGAACTCCCCTCAGACTGCTTTTCTCCAGGCTAAACAGCCCCAGTTCCCAAAGCTGCTCCTCCTAAGACTTGTGCTCTTGACCCTTCTCCAGCTTTGTTACCCTTCCTTGGACATGCTGCAGTACCTCAATGTCTTTCTTGCCAAAAACTGAACACAGTATTTGAGGTGCGGCCTCACCAGTGCCAAGTACACAGGGACAATCACTTCCTGAGTCCTGCTGACCACATTATTTCTGATACAAGCCAGGATGCTATTGGCCTTTTTGGCCACCTGGGCACACTGCTGGCTCCTATTCAGCCAGCTATCAACCCAACACAGCCTCTGGTGGGTGCAGGTATCATCTCCAACCAGTGAACCACGCCCTCTGGGGCATCACCACCCACACTCCCACATAGCCTAGAGCAGCCTCCAGGCACTGCTGCCTCTGAAGTCTCTGGGTATCCACAGCCATCTCCCCCAGGCCAAGATCCTCCAGATGCTCACCAGCCCCTACCCTGCAGGTTCCTTTTATACATCAACCCACCAAATAACAGCTAACAAATGATCACCAATTGGGAAGAAGCCTAACATCCATCAAACCATCCATCCATCCATCCATCAATCAAGCAGGGGTGGCATTTAACAAGCATAAATGCTGGATCTGCACCTAGGATGGAGTAATGGCAGGCAGCAGTATCAATTAAGAGAGGAGTGGCTAGAAAGCAGCCCTACAGAAAGAGATCTGTGGGTGCTGGTTGACAGCAGGCTCACTGTGAGCCCACAGTGTGCCCTGGTAGCCAAGAAGGCAAACCACACCCTGGGATGCATCAAACACAGTATAACCAGAAAGTCAAAAGAGGTGATTATCCCACTGTATCCGGTGTTGGTGTTTCCTCAACTTGAGTATTGTATGCAGTTCTGGGCCCCACAATTTAAGAAGGATGTGAAGGTCCTTGAATGCATCCAGAGAAGGGCAGCAAAGCTCATGAAAGAGCTTGAAAGGAATGTCCTTGGATGAGCAGCTAAGGGCTTTGTGTTGTTTGTCTAGTTTGGAGAAAAGGAGTTTGAGGGGCAACTTCATTGCCGCTTCCTGAGGAGGGGAAGGGGAGAGGTAGGTGCCGAGCTCTTATCCCTGGTATCCAGTGACAGGATGTGTGGGAATCATCTTTCCTATGATTTTAAGGGTTTCTATGGCGATAAGAAGATTTGGCAGAAATTAGTCACATTTTCTGACCTCATGGGTTGGTCCTCACTTAATGCAACTAATTTTTCATTTTTCCCTGTCATTTTCCTAAAGCCAACTTGAAGCAACACGATTACCAACTCTTCTTGAAACCGATTGTAACTATGAAAGGCAAAAATCCCCATATTTAAAGGCCTGCAGTGAACAAGCTGTGAATAGCTTCCCCGCTTTTCCTACAGAGCAGATTAAACGGTAGTCCATTTCTTAATATTCACTCCTGAACCTGCATTGCTTTTAGTTTCATATTTTCAAGTTAAGCAATTCTCATTATTCAAGGTTGAAAATTCTTGCTGCAATTTACCATGAGAGTTACCAGGATCAACGTCTGCAGAAGTCAGGGAAGGCATCTGTACTCTTTCCGTTTCGGCTGAGATAGATACAAATATGCAAGACAAACTCTCCCTCTCACACTGGAACAATTTGTAGCTAAATACTGCTTTCTGTCTAGATAGCATTGCAGAGTAATTGCCAATCACAGACATTCTGAAAAAGTGTGCCATCTTTAATATTAAGACAACTCTGCGTAATTGAAAAGCTAATTCTAATGTAATTTGAATCGTCTATCTGAACTACAGCTGGGAAAGAACTTGGTAGCTAGAGTGAGCAGAGAATATGATGAATTTTTATCTTCTGTTTTGCTTTCCCCAAGTTGGACTTTTATCTGGAGTCCACAGGAAAAAACTAAAGCGACATAAACTTTCTCAGAAAAACAGACTGACACCCAGCTTGCTGCAACCTTCTTTCAGGTAGATTTTGCCTAGCAAACAGTATACCCATCCAAGTCATAAACAGCAAGTTCCTTCATGAGAATGCTGTGGGAGTGCTCTGTGATATTTTCAGTGTAACAAAACAAAATAATTTCATACTTCATAAGAATGACCATCATAGAAAATAGCAACATAATGCCTGCTACAAGGGTTTGTGATACCTTAATACATTCGGGGGAGTTTATACCTTTCCCTTCTACAGAAGGAAAAGCTCAATGGAAGGTGTATACTTTCAATATAAAGATTGATAAAAAGCATAAGTTAGCCAGGCCTCTATAGCATGTGAGTTTTCTAAAGCAAGGAGTAGTTCTTCCTTTCTTCAGCTGACTGCTGTGGAGCATCTGAATACTGCTAGAGGTCATCCAACATCATTATCTCTGCAGGTGCAGCATTCATCATGAGTTTTGCACTAGAGTGAAGCAGATTTGATGCTGTAGTGTGCATAAGCTATCAGCAATGGATATTGAACAACCTATGTTGTCTTAGCATAGCTTGGTACATTTTTCCCTTAAGCAAGATACTTATATAGAGGTTTTTCAGACCAGATTTGAAGGAAGAAAAAGGAAAGACATTTTGAAAGTGTATCCTAAATTGCAAAGAGCTAAAGCTGACCTTTTCTAAAACTTTTCTCAAGCTAGTAATTTAAAAATTAATATTGTTGTTCTAAATATTTGTTATACATGAATAGTTTGAAGCAGGAGTAGAGATATCCTCTCAACACTTCCATGGTTCCTTGTTTACAAACAAGGAGAGGCACCCAAACATTAATTAACTTGTTCAGTCTTAAAGGGTTCAAGTACATACTAACTTACCAGAGCTCATAGAATTACAAAGTACTAGCTGATCCATGGCAACTATATATTTCAGATATAAGATAAGGCATTCAGGATCAAACTTTTTTCACTATAATCATTCCTACTGTTTTGCATTTGTGTGGCAAGGTTCTGGTCAAGGGGTCTTGGAGGGGTGACTTCTATGAGAAAATGCCACAAGCTTCCCCCATGTCTCATAGAGCCAGTGCTTGCTCCAAGACGGACTCACCACTGGCCAAAGCTGAGCCCATCACTGACTGTGATTTAAGAAGGGAAAAAACATAAGCTAGAAGAGAGGAGTGAGGATATGTGACAGCAACAGCTCTGCAGACACCCAAGTCAGTGCAGAAGGAGGGGAGGAAGTGCTCCAGGCACCAGAGCAGAGGTTCCCCTGCAGCCCCTGGTGCAGACCATGGTGAGGCAGGCTGTGCCCCTGCAGCCCATGAAGGTCCACGGGGGAGCAGATATCCACCTGTAGCCCATGGAGGACCCCACACCAGAACAAGAGGGTATGTCTGAAGGAGGCTGTGGTCCTGTGGGAAGCCTGTGCTGAAACAGGATCCTGGCAGGACTTGTAACCCCATGGAAGGGAGCCCACACTGGAGCAGGTCTTCTGGAATGACCTGTGACCCTATGGAAGACACACACTGGATCAGTCTATTCCCAAAGGACCGCACCCTGTGAAGAAGACCTGCACTGGAGCAGTTTGTGAAGAATTACAGCCCATGGCAAGGACCCATACTGAAGAATTTTGTGAAGGATTGTCTCCTGTGGGAGGGACCATATGCTGGAGCAGCGAGTGTGAGGAGGAAGGATTGGCAGAAACAATGTGTAATGAACTGACCACAACCCCATTCCCCATCTGCCTGTGCCACTGACAAGGAAGAATTAGAGAAAATCAGGAGTAAGTTGAGCCTGGGAGGAAGGCAGGGTAAGGGGGAAGGTGGCTTAAGATTTGTTTCTATTTCTCATTATCATAGTCTGATTTGATTGGTAATAAATTAAATTAATTTCCCCCAGCTGAGTCTGTTTTGCCCATGACGGTAACTGGTGAGTGATCTCTTCCCATCCTTATCTCAATCTACAAACCTTTCATTATATTTTCTCTCGCCTGCCCAGCTGAGGAGGGGGAGTCACAGAAAAGCTTTGATGGGCACCTGGTGTCTAGCCAGGGCCAACCCACTCAACCTACCTGCATCTTCAATGGAAAACATCCTGTCTCACTCTCATGGGAAACAAATGACACTAAAGCCCAGGCTGAGTTCACAGCTTGTTTTGGGGTTGGGTGGTTTTTTTTGCTTTTTGGTGGGGAGAGCCACTCAAAGGCTGTATTCAGATAACTTGCCTTACTTTTTTCTAGTATGGATAGAAGGGACAAATTAGGGGAAAATGATCCCTTGAAAGACATAAGGTCTTACAGAAGATTTTTTTTTTTCTTACTGTATGTGATATCTTTCTCTGTAAGATTGCATAAATTCTTGTCTACCAATTAACATGGAAACTAAGATGAAGTCCTAGAAGGAAAAGATAGCGGAATTATCTTCTTCATCTCACTTTAGAGGAAAGAGCAGTGAAGAGGAAATTACTGATGGAGAAGAGTAAAAATTAAAGAACTTGACAGGGACCTTGATAGTTATGTTTCTGAATAAGTAAAGAGTTATAGCATCAGTCCTTTACTCTTTGCTTGTCCCCACCCAAAGAAGCACTTTGAAGAAAACCTCTTTTCTGTCAAAATTTGTGTTTCAGGTGCTCATGGTTGCTATCATGACAACACCACACAGAGATTTCTTCCAATGTATCTTAACACTATAAAGCTCTACTTGGAGTTCTCTAGGAAAGTGGTAGCAGGATCATTCAGTGTATTGATTAAGAAAATCCAACCATTGTCTTAGGGTAGGACTAAAGGGGGAAGAAGGGGAATATTTGCCTTTTTTTCCTGCTCTTCTGGTTTGTTTTTTGTTTCTTTTATTTTTTTGGAGGGGATTGTGTTGGGGTTTTTTTCAGTTTACTTAGCATGAGGTATGTCATACTTTGTTATGACTCAGAGATTTATTTATTTCTGAAGATTCTTCAGAATATTGAATTCTATTGAATTTAATAGCATATCTTTCGAAAGTGCTAAGTCCTTGGAGTTAATGTTTGAATTAGTTATTAAGTTTGGAGCACAGTAGTGAGTCCTTTAGACCTGTTATTATCCTTCACAAATATGGAAAGATATTTGTGTATTCAATACAGAGCCTGGCTGAGTGCCTTCGTTCTATTTGAGATAGATGTAGTCCTGTTGCTCTATATGCCTCTCTAAAGTTTTACTGTATCATTTCTCTGATTTCTGTTCAACTGCTTTGATTTTAAACTTCCACTGCTGTGCTCTGCCTAACTCCTTTCCCTAATTCATGGCAAGAGAATAGTCAGCAAAAATGGAACTTTCAAATGCTCAGTCAATTTGCTCTGGTATAGCTTCAATACAGCTAGCCAGGCTCGTGCAATGACATTGCTGTGTAGAAAGAAGTTTGCAGCCATCTACTCTCAGCAGCCATGAAGAATATGCCATATCTTGGGATGTCCACAGTCCTACCTGGAACAATAGCTAAACATAAAAACTCATGATAATGCTGTTATGAGCAGGCACAAGAGGAAGATATTTGGCTCTTAGGGCAGTACAATTGAACAACTTTTTGCTATTTCATCTAAGAAATACATGGCAAACTGCTTTCAGTCCATAGTCTGCTCATTGGGCTTCACCAAGTTTCCATATATTAAATCAGTTCCAGTGTATTTTCATGCTTTAGATCAGCCCTTTAATTTGAAATTTAAATCTTCTATTCTTGTGTAGATTTGCCAAGAATAATAGTATAATCGAGTAGATTTTCATATGAAATATACATGAGATATTTTACTATTCAGTGGTGTTGGAGGTACTTGTAATTATCCAGTTGACTTTTGCTGTTACAAGGCTTTTTTCAGCTGATAGATAGTTAAGCTCTGCAAAGAAAAGCATCGACAGTCCTTGCTATTCCAACTCTGCATTGTAATTAGGGATACTGAAATAACCGCCATTCCCTGATTTTGTATATTGTCTTGCAAATCTGTTTTATAGTCTGCTTGTCAAAACCAGCAAAGCAGGAAAACTAGCTTTGAATTGTGTTCTGTGCTGCAGAAAGAGAAGTTGTTCTACCTGCTACAGTCATTATAAAGGCTCTCAGTGTAGAGCCACTTGTGCAGTGGATTTGAAGCCACTGGCATTATTTTTGAATGAAGATGATATTCACTATTAGCTAGAAAAGTGGTATTTTGACTTTTGGTTTCTATTTATTCTTTGTTACAAACGTTCTTATTCACGTAAAGATTTTTTGTTTGATATTTCACTTCAGGGATGATTCATGATGAAAGTATGTTGAAATAAAAAGTATCAATAGGTTATGCTATAAACTTTTTCTCTATTGAAACTGAAATGAGTGAATGTTGTGTTTGTTTTTGCAGAACAATGCAGAGGTATTTGTGTCATGTATCTGCGTGCTGCTTTTCACAGTAAGCGAAATGCCTTTGGTTGCAGTTTGTGTGAGAGTTCAGCTGGAATGCGTGAGGTTCTGCCTGGGAACAGGTGATGAACCAGCAGAGAACTGGTGGGTCAGGATTAAATGGCAGATCAGCTTGTGTAAGTTTGTAAGACCACATGATTAGGAAGTAATGTATGAGGCCTTCTTCACACAACTGGAGAAACCTGGTGTTTGGCAGCCTTATGAGGAGCTTCCTAATCAAGGAGCTTATTGGGGAAGATATTCTGCTGTACCTGATGCGTACAAGTAAGGAAGAACTGATCAGGGATGTGAAGGGCAGGCGTATCTTGGCTGCCTGCAGTGAACAGGTGGAGCATGGTGGAGATGGTGGAGCTTGGAATCCTGAGAAGGAAACCAGGCAAATAGCAGTATCACAAACTTGAACTTTTGAAATTCTATCCAGAAGAGTACATTCTGTACTGAAAAATGTTATGTAGGATAAAATATATATATGCTGAAAAACAAGCCCTCAGAGGTAAGCAAACAGTAAAGTTTCTGTTATTTCTGTTTAGCTCACCTGTACACATATGTTAATCTTATGATACCCTTCTTTCATATGCTTCTGTTCTGTTTCAGCTCACAAATTGGTATCTGAAAAGGAATGTGCGTGAGTTGCAGAGATAATTGTAAATATTGCATTTTCTAATTCTGAAATATTTACATTTTTAACTTTAGATATTTAATACTTTAGCTAAACCCCTTTAAACATTAAATAGCAAAATACGCAACTCAGAATGAAAAATGATGGGTGTCATATATGGATGCAAGGTTCATATCCGTATAAAAGTTAGCACAAGTGGGTTTTTTTCTGCAGAAAACAGTCTGAGTAGGAATGTGACTTTGGGCTGTCTTCTTGGATCTCTCTTTTCCAGGCTGAATTAACTGAATGAGATGAACAGGATGAATTAAGAGGTAGTTTCCTGTGTTTTTTTAGTACAGGCTGACTATGTTTAAGCGATCATAAGTTATTGCTTGCTCTGTTTTTCTTCAAAATATTCTGTGCGTATAGTCTGAAAACGTCCCAGTTTATAAGTGTCAATTACATTATTTAGGTGGAAAACAAAACCAGCAGCAATTATGATATCCTACACCGGTTTATATCTTAAGATGGTTTTCCTGGGCTTGAGACAGTTCTGCTTGTAGTCACAAATTCTGAGCTAGGAAAGATTCCAGCTGTGCACTGTGTTAGTGCAATGGAACTAGATACAGATGAAAAATATATTTTAGGAAGAAGTCCAACAATTAGAGACTTTTGCACCTGTAGTTTCTCAGAAGTTCTGCACTGATCTGGAACTTTAATTTGTGCTGGGGTTTTCTTCCTTTCTTTATTCTTCTCTGGAAACAGCGTGTTTTCCATGGTATATGGAATCTGTGGCCAAAAATTGTTTTTCTACAAACTTTTTCAAACTTTGCTAGCACTATGTATAATGTATGAGTTTTCAGGAGTTAAAATTGTATCCTTTAAACTACTCATGTAATTCTTCTGTAGTGGTCACCTAGAAAAGTTGGGGTTTGAGGCATACAAAATAGCAGCTGAGGAGTGTTAGTCGGCAGAGAAGACTGCACTTCAGGTGGGACACTGCAATCTGTTACAAGCTTTAAGGATGCTTGTGACATAGAAACTAGAGTATTTCAAGGAAGAAAGATTTGAAGAGACATTGGAATTAAGAGACAATACTGAATAGACTGTTCATTGCAGAAAATCGGGTATTGCACCAAAGTGTCTTTCAAATGTCTGGAATGAAAAGCATTGTGTCTTTTACTTCTAAAACAAGGGCTATTGTTAGGACGTCACAAACTTTTTTTCAAGCTGTGTTCTTTCAGGAAAGATATGTAAATACTGGTATGGGTGAATGAGCAGAGTCTGCCTTTTATTGTTGTTACTGTTCTTATTGTAACAACCTCTTAGCAGGCTCTGAATAGTTGGTGAACCCTGTCTTCTAATTATCAAGCGTATAACAGAGTGGCTGCAGGGCTTTCAAGTTGTTCTCAGTTGCTGTTTTCAAGTTGTTCTGAATTGCTCTGTCGAGATGGAAGGCAAGGATATTGCTTCTCACTTTCTGACAGTAATCAGTGCTTCATGCAACAGATTGGGTCTTTGGATATTGCATGGCTATAATCATTCAGATTCAAAATGAAAAGTGGTTTTCACTGACTTGGAAGTTTCAGGAGATAATGAAATTTAAAGGAAGCTGTCTATGAAAAGCAGGGAAGTAATGTGTGTCCAAGTGTTTTGATGAAAATTCATCTGAAACACAAAGTAAGGTTTCTGGTCACCCAGGATTTGCTACTTTGTTTGGGCACATATAGCACCACATCACTTCATTGCATGCTCTGTTCAAAAAAACAGGCACAAATGTAGGTTACAGAGTACAGCATGTATATTTCTGACTAGTCGCTAAAACTCTTAAATATTTATCCAGTGGTTTGTATTGTTGCCTTGTCAATCGACTAGTTCAAAGGAGTTCTTCTGGGAAAAGATGTGAGAGAGGATCTGTCAGATGAGGAAACTGTCAAAAGAATGGCACCATGGGGCCCTTTTATAATAAGGGCTATGACTACATTTCAAAGCAGGTAGCCTCTGTGATGTGCCCTGCATTTCTGATTGCCTGATTATCCAAATGAGGGTTCTCTATCATGCACAAAAATTCCCTCTCTGCCCCAATCCTGTGCAAATAGGATGTAGGAATTCAGGCTACAAGGTGCTCTCTTGCATTTTCTTGATTCACTGATTATTTATATCTGCTATTGTTATATTTCCAAGCCCTAAACTGCAATTCCTGTGAGCATGTTTAACCTGGTATTTTTTAGTATTGGTCCACATGCTAATCAATACCCATTTCAGTTTGCCTTTTTCAATACCAATATTATAATACCAGGAGCATATTTTTTAACAAAAGTAAATACTTGTGGTCCTGGGATTCATTCTGCAGTCTAGCAGCAAGGTTTTTCTGCCCCTGCCCCTCTCCAACAAAATGTCGGGTGATTCAGTTGGTCTAGGAGCTACTTTAAAGGGCAGTACTATACCAGATCTCATTCCTTCTGCCTACTGCAGTCCTTCAACATGAATTAACAGACAGCTGCACTTTCAGCATCATGCCATAAAAGCATATATGTCCAGTAGGTAGGTAGCCTTATCATTTTGTTGTTTTATAAAAGGATTTGTAGGATGGATTTTTCAGAAGTGTCAGGCCCTTGAAGAGTTTACATAAGGCTTCGAACAGGTGTGGCTCTTGCTGTAATCTACCTCGAGCTATCTTGGAGCGAAGAGTGGGATACCTGCCTTAACAAATCTGCCTTATTCTCTGTAAGAAAAGCAACCTCATGCTGAGAGTTGGAGTGGAGCTCTGAGTAATCTGAGTAGAAAATAAAAGGAACTGCGAAAAATAGCACATGCTAATAACTATCTTGGGGCACCCTGGTCGCATGGAAATACAGGGAAAGGAAATGTATTGTATAGGATGTGACTGATAAATGAAGAAGTTTTTTAGTGTGTACTGAATTTGTAGTATGCTTTTCAATATCTGACAATATAAATACCGGAAGGAACAGTTGTGGTGTGGAAGAAAAGAGTTAATTAGTCCTTTTGCTTTCTCATGCATGTTTCCTGGGTAAATTGATCTAATTTCACTTTAAACTCTTTGATATAATAAGACCACCTATATGTCCTAGGAGAAGAGAGTGTGCAAGTGGGTTAGAAATGGAAGAATGGGATTTCAAATGGGACTTCAAATAGGGGAGTTTAAGACTAGATGAATACAGGAAGTAAGTGAAAGACCTGGTGGAAACAGAGAAGCAATGATTGAATAAGAAATCAAATATAATTTTTGTGATTTTTTGGTAGTGTTTGAATAGATGCAGAGGATTCAAAAAATAAATGGAATTCATAACCAAAGTAAAAATGATTGAGGTGTGTAGGTAGGATCAAAGACTTTAGTAAAGGCAAGGTGGGCAATACACAAACTCAATTATACTAAATTATACTTTAAAAGGTTACATCCCAGTGAAACATCTTCTCAGTAATAGTTTGGTATTGCCTATCTTGGGTTTCAAAAGAAGGGGAGCTGAATTGCTGTTTTACTGTCCTCCTCCAAGAATTCAGTCCCTTTTCTGGATAATGTTATCTTACTGATTTTTTTTTTTTCTTAAAGAGTGTTTTGAAGAACAGAACTTTGAGGTTTTGATAGATTACATCTGAAAAGCAGCTGACATTTTTTTCAGCATTACATATAATAAAATATGCCAAAAAGACTGATCACAAATCTTTGAAGTTCTTTCTATAGTTACTCCATTTTCAGGATAGTCTTGAAATCACAAAAAGTTTAGAGAATGTTTGGAAGAGAAGCAGGATCGGGCGAATAAAAACGAGATTTTCTTATTATGTTTTTGTACTTATTTATTCATTCCATTAAAATGACACCTCACAGGATATTAATTTTCAGTGTGAGTGTGTTTCATTACACCTCAAAGGCCTAACTTGATATGTAGCAGTGGGACATGACTATCACTATTGATTCCTGTTACTACAGGAGCCAGACCACCTCAGATGAGAGAGCTGTGCTTTGCCTAAATAGGAAGGGAATAATTTCAGTTTATGTTGCCTTTGTAGCTGCCTCTGGCAAAGAGCAGATTTCAGGTATTAGTCTTTGCAAATGAATGCAAAATAAAAAATTTTTAAATGTAACATGAGTCATGAAGTTGCAGCATTAAAATTTACAAGTGAGCATACTGAAAAAATTAGATGCTCACTGCACTTGTTCGTGAGGCTCAGACCAAACACATGCTCCATTATATAAATGATCTGTATTGCTATGTGGGCCACGTCTACCTTTATACATATGTATGTACACACACACATCTATACACACATACATATATATATATACTAGGACAGATGTTTAAGCGACAAAGAGGAGGTAAAACTATGTTCTTCAAATGAAATAAGAGTTTTACACATCCCATCTTTTTGTAGTTACCCTGTGAGACTGTAACAATGTGAAGGCGATATAGTAATCTTGTTTTTTAAAAATAGTAAGTTGTCTGTATCTGGTAATGTTGTATGTTAGTTGAAATTTAGCTAATCTGAAACTTAACTGAATTTCTGAATTTACTATTGTCATACAGCCCAAATTTACTTTGCCACCTATTCTGCGATGACTCTGTACTAGCTCAGAAAAAAAAAATAAATTACAGAATATTTTTCATCAACAGGCAAAAAAGTGTTGACTTAGTGACCATTGTCAAGTGACTTATTAAGCTACTGGAAAGCAGATTTCATTCAGCAATACTAAAATCTTTCATATTTCTTGGGTTTCATTTGGTGTGATTGAAAATTGCAAGGAACTGGAAAAAAAAAATCAAGGTCTATAAAAAATCTTAAGATTTCAGATATCATATACTTCAGTATGTGTATTCAGATAACTTTGAAACTCCTTTTTTTTTTATAAGTATTTTTGAGAATTTTTGTTTGTAGTGTGAGTGCAGTTTTCTCATCATCTCCCAAGAAGTCAACTTAATAAAACTGGTGTTGAACACTGTTAAAGCAGCAAATAGCTCCTTGTAATCTCTTCCAATTTGTATATCTGTGTTAATAAATTCTCTCAAACTGTCTTAACTCAGATTTTTTTTTTTTTTTTTGTTTTTGTTAGACCTCTGGGAATTCTGGAGAAGAATGCATCTTCACATTGCAATGCAGTCTTCATCTCTTGGGCAACCTGCAGACTGAACTGCATATTAAGAAGTGAGTATTTAGAGGTCTTTCTGCATTGTTTTCATTTATAGACTATCACAGATGTTGTGACACATAGCTAAATTCAGTAAGCTAAGCAGTGATTAATGACTTTCTAAGTGTTATGAGAAATGGGAAAAAGCTGAAAATACATTTTCTCCCTCTTTATCATTTAAGTGGTTTTAGGACAAAACAACTCTCTCATAGAATAAGAGAACATTTACTGCAACTGTGCAGTGAAACAAAGCTATAGGGCAAATTTTGACCTCTTTTAACATCCAACTTTGACTAAATTATAGTCTATTACCTTAGTTACTGGTAGATGGGGGTAGGGCAGAAAGCAAATCAATTGAACAAAGGGCAATATTCCTCCTGTGGAGATACACAACACAAATAGAATAGAATCATAGAATAGTTAGGGTTGGCAAGGACCTCAAGATCATCTAGTTCCAACCTCCCTGCCATGGGCAGGGACACCTCACGCTAAATCATGTCGCCGCAGGCTCTGTCCAACCTGGTCTTGAACACTGCTAGGGAGGGAGCATTCACAGCTTCCTTGGACAACCCATTCCAAAAAATAAATGTGATACAGGCACAACATAAATGTGGTATAGTCTTTGTTACAATTTTCTGTATGAAATTGTTGGAACTCCGAGCTAACTCAAGACCTTTTCTGAAAAATTTGAAGTAGTTTTATGTGTCTAATATGTTTAGACATAGTTTAGTTTTGGAGGTAGCCTCAGAAAATGAGTACTATAATTACAGCCATGTTTCTGTGATTCAAAAGTAGCATTTTAGAAACTTAAGGAGATCTCATTTATTATGATTAACAAGTTAAATTCTAATATGTTTTCTTTTATTAAATATATTAAAACTTGACTTCCTCCTCACACAAAAAGAAGCTATTTCAGTATAGTTTTACTTTAATTTTAAAATTAAATTTAATTTTTTAAATAAGCTTTTGAAATATGTTGGGGTTTGAAAGTTGAAAATGTTTTTTTAGATAAATTTTGAAATATTCTCTCATGAAAGTCCTTTCAAAACCATTACAGATGTTCATTGAAACTTGCTGGGAAATTCATGTCTCTTCTACATGATTATTGTTCATTAAGGCAGGATCTAGGTTGGTCACAGAACTTCAATCATCCCATTTGCAGCTAAAGTGTATGGGAACTAGGTTTGGTCCCCAAAATCAGCTTGATGTAGTTGACTCTCAGATTGCTGCTTTTGCTGTCCTCTTATTAGACACCCAGGCAACCAAATTTTGCTTTTTTTAGCACCTTTCAACAGGATATTACTTAGGCTTCCTAGAGTTCTTTTCACCTCCACAACTTCTACTGCTTGGCTGTTCTTCACTGAAAAAGGGCATGATAATTGTCTTGGGAGAGGGTAGAAACATGAATGTACAAATCTGTTCACTAAGTTTGAACTGGGAGTGCAATGCAGAAAGAGGTTGAGTATATGCCCTTTCATAATCATACTCAGATTTGCTTTGTCCAAGCAAAACTTTGTGGACTGAAATATATAAGCTTCATATATTCTGAAATTTACTACATGCAGTACTAAGTAGAAGCTAATGATTCTTGCTGAGTGTAGGTAGTTAAGGTATGGCGGCTGGAAGATATCGCGATGTATGGAAAGAGAGAGCCCCTCCCTAGGTACTCTCACAAGCCCCATAGCATGGAGAGGGGAATTGTGGGGCTAGGCTGGACAATACCATAAAAGGTAAAAATTGTTAACCTGCCCTTCTGATTGGGTCAGAACAGGTACTTCCGTGTGGCCGAAAGGTATAAAGCACCTGCTGTTGTTTAATAAAACGCTATTTGGTCATCCTCCATATTGGTGTCTGTGATCTTCTAGCCCTAAGCCAGGGGTTGGCTTAGTTCTGCAAGTCTTGGCTGAAGCAACGCAGCAACAAGTGGTGACCCCGACGTGATTCGTTCGGAGGGCAGAGGTGTAGCTCGCGAGCATGGATGTGACGGTTAAGGTACTGAAAACGTTGGCGAAGGATTTCAAGATTTGTATCAAATCTGGCAGCATTAAGGCGTGCCTGGAATCTCTGATTCAGAGTGGGGTGCTTGGTCACCCTGCTCAGATATTTAATTCCAAAAATTGGCCACAACTTAAACAGACACTGATTGAGCAGGCACTGGCGGGGAAGCCAGGTCTTCTCATCACTCTGGGAAAGTTATTGGCCTTATTACAATGGGCTCGGCAAGATCAGGAGGCGTGGGGGATGGCGCAGTTATACCTGCAGGGAGCCGCGCTTGAAACTGCGCCTCCCACTACAACAGCGGCGGTGCAGACTGCCGAGCCTGGTGATGGTGGGGAGGACGAGGTGGAGGATAAATCTATAGAGCAGCTGCCTGAGCCGCAGGCATTTCTTGTTACTGAGTCTGAAGAGGACCCCTCTGCGACCGGTGCGCAGGGAGGGGCCGCGCGGAAGGAGTCCCCCGCGCCACCGGCATATCCGTGGGGGGAGTTAAAAGATACTGTAGCTCATTATAACGAGGAATGTCTTAAGGGGGACGCTGCAGTCAGGGGCGGCAAGTCTGCAGCCCGTCTTAACAAGGAATGTCTTAAAGGGGACGCTGCAATCAGGGGCGGCGAGTCTGGGCCGGGTGAATCGAAAAATCAGAATGTGGACCCCCTAGATGCGCTCCCGGGCATGGTACTGAGGCATCTAGACGACGAGGAATTATTAGACCTGGGATTGAAACGTGTGGGTGGCGGTGACGCAGGGTCCTTTGGGGCACGGAAGAAGGAACGCAGTACCCCGAAGGAACAAACGGAATGGCGGGGAGGTGGATGTGAAATGCGTTCTGATTCTGAGTCAGAAAATGAGGAGGCTACGGCGAGTGGCGCTGGACCCCCTCAGGGCTCGAGTGTCGAGGAAGAGAAGCTTGAAACACCACAGCAGGTTATGGGGGATCTTAGTAAAGCGGTAGATGCGCTGAAGGCAGAGACACTGAGACAAAAACGCGCCTTGCACCGGCTGGGCAAAGCCCCGCCCCCTGTGGCGCAGCCAAATTGGAACTTGATTGCGAAAGACTCTGTGCTAAGTGGCGTAACCCTAGAAGCCGTACCTGCGGCCGCACCTCCACAGGCGTTCCCTGTTCAGGTTGGGCCACAAGGAGGAGGTATGTGGACGCCCCTAGACGCTAAGTTGGTTCAGGCCCTTCACAAGGCAATAAAAGAGGAAGGTTTGTCGAGCGAAACCACACCTATGCTGCTCGACTCCGCCCACGTCCAGCCACTAGCCCCTGCCGACGCTAGGCAGCTGGCAAGGGCGGTGCTAGCTGGCCCGCTATTCCTTCTTTTGAAGGAGGCATGGTATCTCGACCTGCAAGCCCGCATACAAGCTGCAACGACAGATCCCACTCTAATATTTTAAATCAGGCCCTGTTAGCTTTAAATCACTATGTTAGAGGATACGAACAGTACTCGCCAATGGAAAAACAGTATCTAAAATACCAAGTAGCTACCTTTCCCCAGGTGCGAGTTAAATTTCCAGGGGAACTACAGTGGGAATCCGGGTGGAGGCTGCGTACAATTGGAAGAGGGTATGCAGCAGTAGAAAAGGAGGGATTGCTGAGATGGGTACCTAGCAGATGTATTAAGGCGGAATTAAAGGAGGATCAGAATAAAACTAATGAAAATTGTGAGTTCTTGTCCGCAGGACTGGATTGTCGGACACCCTCCCAACCGGTACATCTCAGTGACGAATGGAGATGACAAGGAAGAGGATCAGACCTGATGCTTCTACAGCAACGGGGAGTGTGCGCTGCACTAGAGGAAGGGTGTTGTGTATATGCAGACCACACCAGAATAGTAGAAGACACTATGACCAAATTGCAGAAAGGTCTGGAAAAAACGAAGGAGGGAATGAGAGGCACAGCAAAGTTGGTTTACGTCATGGTTCAACCATTCACCATGGCTGACCACCCTGATATCTACCTAATGGGACCAATCACAGTGATTGTAATAGCAGTGATTTTGGGACCCTGCCAAGCTCGTTTCATTTGTTAAGAGTCAATTAGAGAGTGTTAGCATTAGATTAATGGCATTTTAGCGATTGCTCTAAGACTGTTTTTCGTTTAAAACTCCCTTTAGCTATCCCTAGTTATACACCACTACTCTCAGTTGTTCTCCAGTTATCCTGTTTGGTGTGCCTTATATTTTCTATCTAACTTATAATGTATATTTTTAGAATTTTTATAAGAAATAATGTAGAAACAGCACACGTTTGCTAGGTTTGCACACAAGTTTTATGACACGTATTTTTAGGATTGTTTTATCTTAATCACCTTATTGGTGCATAGGGAGGGGGGATATGTAGGTAGTTAAGGTATGGCGGCCGGAAGATATCGCGATGTACGGAAAGAGAGAGCCCCTCCCTAGGTACTCTCACAAGCCCCATAGCATGGAGAGGGGAATTGTGGGGCTAGGCTGGACAATACCATAAAAGGTAAAAATTGTTAACCTGCCCTTCTGATTGGGTCAGAACAGGTACTTCCGTGTGGCCGAAAGGTATAAAGCACCTGCTGTTGTTTAATAAAACGCTATTTGGTCATCCTCCATATTGGTGTCTGTGATCTTCTAGCCCTAAGCCAGGGGTTGGCTTAGTTCTGCAAGTCTTGGCTGAAGCAACGCAGCAACACTGAGAGACAAGCTATTGTGGTTACAAATGCAGAGAGACTGGGAGGGAGCCTATCAGATTCTTCTGAGTTTAACATCATGTTCCTTATTAAAAACTTTGATAAAGGTTAGTTCTAATGACTTGTGTTTAGGAAATATTGTAGTCTTAATTTAAACATTGATGTACCTAATTTGTTTCTTGTACCATAATCATGAAGCATAACAAGGGCTTCTGAGTACCAGTCCAAGATGGTGCCACAGGCCCTCAAGAGTAAAAGCATGAGACCACAAAATGGTCAGTTACTGTTTACTAAAGCAATAGAGCCTTGAGATCTGGGTACAACTGGTTTCCAGACACAGCAAGGAGAACAAAACATATATCCGGTATATGTAAAATATGACTTAGCGAAAACGAAAAGGAAGATAACAAGAAGATATAAAGGTCAGTGATAACCTCTACAAGAAGTGAAAAAAGGAAGAACAGGAAGATAAGGCATTTTGCCATCCTGCCTCCCATCACTGCTGATACAGCTGGTTCCCCCATCATGTTCAGTAAAGAGAGAGCACAGCTTTCTGGTTTGTTTCTTGTGGCATTTTTTTACACTCTTACCTTTTGCTATCGAAGACTTAAAAATCACAAATAAAATTCCATCTTACACAATGTTACTGGGTGAAACAGGTGACAGTTTGAAAGAGGAATATCCATGTGTGTTCTGCACTAGCCTTGCCTTGTGACAAGGTGATTGATACCACCACACCAAATCTGAGTAAACATAGATGAAAGAATGTTTTACAGTTTTTCTCAAAAGCTGTTCACCACAGGTACAAGAAATGAGAATGTTTCTAACAAAGCTTGAAAATACCAAGTGTGTTCATTTTGCAGGAAATTACAGGCTGATGATTTCAGTTTTGTGAGACTCCTCACCCATAATATACACATCCTGAAAAACAGACAAGCTACAAAAACAATATCAAAGTGGTGTTGGAAATCTCGAGAACACTAAGTCCTGGAAATGTATTTTTGTCAGAGCTCTATGATACAAGCCCATGAGGAAATAAGGAAAAAAACCCAAAGCAACTAGTGTTTACAAGGGGTGGGCAGGAGAATTATCAAAGTTATTCGGTAGGTTGTCCTGGGTTCAGCTATAGCAGTCATTTTTCTCCTGCTTAGTAGCTGGTGCAGTGCTGTGTTTTTTAACTTTCAGCCTGGGAACAACGCTGATAACACCGATGTTTTTAGTTGTTGCTAAGTAATGTTTATTCCAACCAAGGACTTTCTCAGTCTCATGCTTTGCCAGGGAGGAGGGGAAGCCGGGAGGAAGCAGAGACAGGACACCTGACCCAAACTAGCCAAAGGGGTATTCCATACCACAGCACGTCATGCCCAGTATATAAACCGGGGGGAGTTACCCGGAAGGCCAGATCACTGCTCGGGTCGGGCTGGGTATCGGTCGGCGGGTGGTGAGCAATTGTATCCTCTCCCCTTGTTATTTCAGTAATCGTTATTATCATTGGTGGTAGCAGTAGTGGTTTTGTGTTATACCTTAGTTGCGGGACTGCTCTTATCTCAACCCGTGGGAGTTGCATTCTTCCCATTCTCCTCCCCATCCCTCCGGGAGCGGGGGGAGGAAGAAGGGGGGGGGGGGAGTGAGCGAGCGGCTGTGTGGTTCTGAGTTACTGGCTGGGCTCAAACCACGACAGTTCTTTTTGGCGCCCAACGTGGGGCACGAAAGGTTGAGATAACGACAGATCTGACCAGAGTGTGTTTAATCATATTTGTGATAAGCATTCATTGTTACTACTCGTCACAATGGTGATTATTTGGCTCTCAGACGTGTTGCGCTTGATCTCAGAGTTTCAGCATGTTGTACCTTACTTACAGCCACTATTTGCTGTTTTAGCGTTTATCGGCTGGGGGGCCTGGGCTAAGGTTCTTGTTTCACTGTACTTCATGGTAATGACTTGTAATACAATAGACTCATTGATCATGAAACTGGTCTGGTTTGTGCTTCCAGCGTGGCCATCACCACTATACATTGGGAGGTATATAATGAAATATTTTAGCAATTGCATATCTTTTTTTTTCTCCTCGGGGGGTAAACTTACGAAGGAAGCATTCTCTTTCACCCCCCGTTCCCCCACCAGCCTATTTGCAACAGCAGTTGAGAGTTCTGAAGGTTTTAGATGGCCTTTGAGTACCCTTGAAACCTGCCTGCTGATTGTGCTGGGGATCAGCATGTTGGCACACATACGGAGTGTGTTTTACCCACGGCCATCCCGTCGTAGGAACATCCTATTTCGTTTAATGTCAAAAATTCAGCAGTATCAGGTTCGAATCTGGTCTAGGGTTAGACGACGATATAGGAGGACCACCAGGAGATTTTCCCTGAGGCTGGACAGTTATGAGTGGCAGGGTGTGTGGGATAGTATGGGCAAGTACCTAGGCCAGTGGGCCCCTCCAGTGCTTTGGAACTTCACCACTGAACAAGTGCAACATCCGGAAAAACTAGTAAAACACTTAAACGAGGTGTGCTGTCGTCCTGGTTATACCAGAGAGGGACAAATTTTGGCAACGTGCTGGGGCTTGGCCTATGCCTACAGAGCCCTGCTCAACACTATCCAGCACCTTCAAAGGGAAAAAAATGTCTCTGGATCTGATGGCAAAGCAACAGACAACGCAGCTATGCCAACTACAAGCACAGCAGCTACTCAGACCCTGACCACAACAGTCAACACAGCTACTCCAAGTACAGCAGCTACATCAACCCCAGTGACAAGCACAACAGCTACTCAAACCCTGACCACAACAGACAACGCAACTACTCCAACTTCAAATACAGCAGTTACACCAACCCCAGTGACAAGCACAACAGCTACTCAAACCCCGACAGCAACAGACAATGTGGCTACTCCAAGCACCGCAGCCACACCAACCCCAGTGACAAGCACAGTAGCTACTCAAACCCCGACAGCAACAGACAATATAGCTACTCCAAGCACCACAGCTACACCAACCCCAGTGACATGCACAGTAGCTATTCAAACCCCGACAGCAACAGACAATATGGCTACTCCAAGCACTGCAGCTACACCAACCCCAGTGACAAGCACAGTAGCTACTCAAACCCCGACAGCAACAGATAATGCAGCTGTTGGTGTTACTCAACTCCCAAGCACAACAGCTGCACCAACCCCAGCAATAGACATTGCAACCACTCCAATCCTAGTGGCAGACACTGCAGCCACTCCAACCACAGTGACAAACACTGCAGCTAAACCAAATGTCCAGTTTGTGACAATGTCTGTTGCCCCTGTAAGCAAAAGCAAACGAAAGGCACAAAGAGCAACCCGTGAAGCGAAGAAAGATGAAGACCCAGTGCCATTACTATATGCAACAGCACCTGAACAAGAGTCACTACTACGTGGGTCAGAGGAAGAGGAAGAAGAAGAAGAGGTCACTTCTCGACCCCGGACCTCAACCGAACTACGGAATATGCGAAAAGATTTCACCCGTCTTCCAGGGGAGCACATTGTCACCCGGTTGCTCCGGTGCTGGGACAATGGGGCCGACGGTCATGAACTAGAAGGTAGGGAAGCCAAGCAGCTGGGATCACTTGCTAAGGAAGGAGGAATTGACAAAGCGATTGCAAGAGAGAAGCGAGCCCTCAGTCTTTGGAGGCGGCTCCTGGCAGCTGTGAAGGAAAGGTTTCCCTACAAAGACGATATTACGAATCGCTCAGCCAACTGGACCACGATAGAGAAAGGCATCCAGTCCCTGAGGGAATCAGCCATTATAGAGATGATCTATCGTAGGCCGGATTCCAGGAACACATCCGTAGACCCAGATGAAGTCGAATGTACACGACCCATGTGGCGGAAACTTACACGGAGTGCGCCATCATCGTATGCCCACACATTGGCATCAATGACCTGGAATGACGGAGTATCACCAACAGTGGATTTCCTGATTCGTCAACTCCGAGAGTTCGAAGACAATCTCACCCCTTCCATCATTTCAGCTGTGGAAAAACTGTCCCAGGAGTTCAAACAATTGAGAGACGATTTATCCGATCTATCCAGCTCTCCACGCGTACCAACCCATGTCTCAGCTATCAACAGAAGGCGCCCTACTGCTCGAGAAAGAAAATATAGGAGGTACACGCCACGGGCCACCCTATGGTTTTACCTGCGGGATCATGGAGAAGACATGAGAAAGTGGGATGGAAAACCTACTTCAGCTCTGGAGCAACGGGTGCGTGAACTGAAGAGGAGAACAATGGTCAAGGATGATCCTCCCAGGAAAGCTGCTGCTCCAGTCTCTGGCGAGCAGTTTCCCAGATGGAGCGAAAGAGCTGATTTTACTCCAGCTCCTGTGATAAGGAATACTAATCCCTTTCTACAAGACAGAAGTGGAGAATTTTGTGATCACTATTAGAGGGGCCCTGCCTCCAGCCAGGTGGAGGAGAGGGATAATCGGGTTTACTGGACTGTGTGGATCAGATGGCCTGGCACATCAGTCCCACAGAAGTATAAGGCTCTAGTAGATACCGGTGCACAGTGTACTCTGATGCCATCAAGGTATCAAGGGGTGAAACCCATTTCTATTTCTGGAGTGACAGGAGGATCCCAAGCGTTAACTATGCTGGAAGCTGAAATCAGCCTGACTGGGAGGAAGTGGCAAAAGCACCCCATTGTAACTGGTCCAGGGGCTCCATGCATCCTTGGCATAGACTATCTCAGGAGAGGGTATTTCAAAGACCCAAAAGGGTATAGATGGGCTTTTGGTATCGCTGCCTTGGAGACAGAGGAAATTAAGCAGCTGTCCACCTTACCCGGTCTCTCAGAGGATCCTTCTGTTGTGGGGTTGCTGAAGGTCGAAGAACAACAAGTGCCAATTGCGACCACAACAGTGCACCGGCGGCAATATCGCACCAACCGAGACTCCTTGATTCCCATCCATAAGCTGATCCGCAGACTGGAGAGCCAAGGAGTGATCAGCAGGACCCGCTCACCCTTTAATAGCCCCATATGGCCAGTGCAAAAGTCTAATGGAGAGTGGAGATTAACAGTAGACTATCGTGGCCTGAACGAAGTCACACCACCATTGAGTGCTGCCGTACCGGACATGTTAGAACTTCAGTATGAACTGGAGTCAAAGGCAGCCAAGTGGTATGCCACAATTGACATTGCCAATGCATTTTTCTCAATCCCTTTGGCAGCAGAATGCAGGCCACAGTTTGCTTTCACTTGGAGGGGCGTCCAGTACACTTGGAACCGACTGCCCCAGGGGTGGAAACACAGCCCTGCCATCTGCCATGGATTGATCCAGACTGCACTGGAACAGGGGCAAGCTCCAGAACACCTGCAATACATTGATGACATCATCGTGTGGGGTGATACAGCGGAAGAAGTTTTTGAGAAAGGGAGGAAAATAATCCAAATCCTGCTGAAGGCCGGTTTTGCCATAAAACGGAATAAGGTCAAGGGACCTGCACAGGAGATTCAATTTTTGGGAATAAAATGGCAAGATGGACGCCGCCAGATCCCCACAGACGTGATCAACAAGATAACAGCAATGTCTCCACCAACTAACAAGAAAGAAACACAAGCTTTCTTAGGTGTTGTGGGGTTCTGGAGAATGCACATCCCAAATTACAGTCTGATTGTAAGCCCTCTCTACCACGTGACCCGGAAGAAGAATGATTTCAAATGGGGCCCTGAGCAACAACAAGCCTTTGAACAAATTAAACGAGAAATAGTTCATGCAGTAGCCCTTGGACCAGTCCGGGCCGGGCCAGATGTGAAAAATGTGCTCTATACCGCAGCTGGGGAGAATGGTCCTACCTGGAGCCTCTGGCAGAAAGTTCCAGGGGAGACTCGAGGTCGACCCCTTGGCTTTTGGAGTCGGGGATATAAAGGATCCGAGGCCAGCTACACTCCCACTGAAAAAGAGATACTGGCAGCCTATGAAGGGGTTCGAGCTGCCTCAGAAGTGATCGGAACTGAAGCGCAGCTCCTCCTGGCACCCCGGTTGCCTGTGCTGGGCTGGATGTTCAAAGGCAGGGTCTCCTCTACACATCATGCAACTGATGCTACATGGAGTAAGTGGGCCGCACTAATTACACAACGAGCTCGAATAGGAAATCCCAGTCGTCCAGGAATTCTAGAAGTCATCATGGACTGGCCAGAGGGCAAAGATTTTGGGATGTCACCAGAAGAGGAGGTGACGCGTGCTGAAGAGGCCCCACCATATAATGAACTGTCAGAGAGTGAAAAGCAATATGCCTTGTTTACTGATGGGTCCTGCCGTATTGTGGGAAAGCATCGGAGATGGAAGGCAGCTGTGTGGAGTCCCCTGCGACAAGTTGCAGAAACTGCTGAGGGAGAGGGTGAATCGAGTCAATTTGCAGAGGTGAAAGCCATCCAGCTGGCCTTGGACATTGCTGAACGAGAAAAATGGCCAGTACTTTATCTCTATACTGACTCATGGATGGTGGCAAATGCCCTGTGGGGGTGGTTGCAGCAATGGAAGCAGAGCAACTGGCAACGCAGAAGTAAACCCATCTGGGCTGCTGCATTGTGGCAAGATATCGCTGCTCGGGTGCAGAACCTGGTGGTGAAGGTACGCCACGTAGATGCTCATGTACCCAAGAGTCGGGCCACTGAGGAACACCAGAATAACCAGCAAGTGGATAAAGCTGCTAAGATTAAAGTGGCTCAGATGGACTTGGATTGGCAACATAAGGGTGAATTATTTTTAGCCCGGTGGGCCCATGACACCTCAGGCCATCAAGGCAGAGATGCAACATATAGATGGGCTCGTGATCGAGGGGTGGACTTAACGATGGACACTATTGCCCAGGTTATTCACGAATGTGAAACATGTGCTGCAATTAAGCAAGCCAAGCGGTTAAAGCCTCTCTGGTATGGAGGACGATGGCTGAAGTACAAATATGGGGAGGCCTGGCAGATTGACTATATCACACTCCCACCAACCCGCCAGGGCAAGCGCTATGTGCTTACCATGGTGGAAGCAACCACCGGCTGGCTGGAAACATACGCTGTGTCCCACGCCACTGCCCGGAACACTATCCTGGGCCTTGAGAAACAAGTCTTGTGGCGACACGGCACCCCAGAGAGAATTGAGTCAGACAATGGGACTCATTTCCGGAACAACCTCATAGACACTTGGGCCAAAGAGGATGGCATTGAGTGGGTATACCACATCCCCTACCATGCACCAGCCTCTGGGAAAATCGAACGGTACAATGGGCTGTTAAAAACTACACTGAGAGCAATGGGTGGTGGGACTTTCAAACACTGGGATACACATTTACCAAAAGCCACCTGGTTGGTCAACAGTAGGGGATCTGCCAACAGGGCTGGCCCAGCCCAATCAGAACTTTTACGTACTGTAGAGGGGGATAAAGTTCCTGTGGTGCACATAAAGAATTTGTTGGGGAAGACAGTCTGGGTTATTCCTGCTTCAGGTAAAGGCAAACCCACTCGTGGGGTTGCTTTTGCTCAGGGACCTGGATATACTTGGTGGGTAATGCGGGAAGATGGGGAAGTCCGATGTGTACCTCAAGGGGATTCGATTTTGGGGGAAAACAGCCAATGAACTCAATTGTACGCTGTTGCCTGCTCTATAACACTTTTATAGCCCACCAGCTAGATATCTTCAGGTCACCAGCCATTGACCCTGACTTCCCTCCGATCATCACCTCAACAAAGAATGAATTTTGAGGAAACCAGACGAGCTCAGCAGTGACCAGATGAGTTTGGCGGTATCATCAGCAGGCAACAACCCGACACCATGTACCGTCCCTCCTGCCCTGAAAGACTATTACAAGAGATGGAACCTGACATCATGGACTGGATGAGTTCAGCAATTTTACAGGGATTGGTCCATGGACTAGGGAACGATATCTTTCTCTGTGTGTGGGTGTGGGTGTATATATATGTGTATATATGGGACAGGGGTGATGGTGTCCTGAGAGATGTGGGATCTGAGCATGACGTGAATGGTATGGAATAAGGGGTGGATACTGTCCTGGGTTCAGCTATAGCAGTCATTTTTCTCCTGCTTAGTAGCTGGTGCAGTGCTGTGTTTTTTAACTTTCAGCCTGGGAACAACGCTGATAACATCGATGTTTTTAGTTGTTGCTAAGTAATGTTTATTCCAACCAAGGACTTTCTCAGTCTCATGCTTTGCCAGGGAGGAGGGGAAGCCGGGAGGAAGCAGAGACAGGACACCTGACCCAAACTAGCCAAAGGGGTATTCCATACCACAGCACGTCATGCCCAGTATATAAACCGGGGGGAGTTACCCGGAAGGCCAGATCACTGCTCGGGTCGGGCTGGGTATCGGTCGGCGGGTGGTGAGCAATTGTATCCTCTCCCCTTGTTATTTCAGTAATCGTTATTATCATTGGTGGTAGCAGTAGTGGTTTTGTGTTATACCTTAGTTGCGGGACTGCTCTTATCTCAACCCGTGGGAGTTGCATTCTTCCCATTCTCCTCCCCATCCCTCCGGGAGCGGGGGGAGGAAGAAGGGGGGGGGGGGAGTGAGCGAGCGGCTGTGTGGTTCTGAGTTACTGGCTGGGCTCAAACCACGACATAGGTGAAAGTCACTTCATTATTTGTGCAGTTGGAAGAAGTTTGAATTTCCATTGTTACAAGGTTTGAAGACTAAGTTAGTGGCATGAGCTACCAGACTTTTCCTTTTTAATTGGAGGTGGAGGAAGAAAGAAAGAGATGAAAAATGAAAAAGTATAATTATCGCAGCTTTTGACTGCCTGAAACTAACAGTGGATTAAAAAGCTTGTATATATAGTTAAGACAGAAATAGATTTTTCTTGTTTATACCCCTTGGGCAGAAATAATGTTTTTGTTTATTTTTGTTGAAATCATTGCAGAATTTAGATTTTATTCTGGCTCTGAAGTTCTGGGAAATATTCAGGAAAAATCAAGAGCTGGGCTATGCTGAGTTTCTAGTATCCCTTGTGACTATGCATTGAATGAAATTACAAACAAATGAAAATGGTAAAGGAAATAATCCATATAGTTAATTACGAGGGAAGGTTATCAACAGTAATATAGTCAAAGCTTAACAAGAGTCTAATAGATGCTTTGAAATTAGTATTGTAAAATAAATCGCTTGTAATAAACCCTCTTACAGGCAGTGTTAATGGGTTGCATTCACACAGAAGGGCTATTCAGAACAATTTGTATATCATAATCTGTGCACTTCTGTAGTTCAATGCAGAATACAAAATGAGACCTAGCCAAGCTGCATTTCAATAATACAGTATTTAATGGCTCTGTTCATTATTCTGCTTCAACATTTTCTGTGATGCACTGCCTACCTGAACTGTAGTTGTTTCATCATTCATCCTGCAATCTTCAGGGAGGAGTCAAGGATCGTGAAGTGTATACAGTAACATGTATTACAGCAAGAGATTTACAACTTTCTGTTGCTGTAGAAGCCATTCAAACAGCAGAACCCGTTAGTTGGCTGGAGATGAGTGCTCATGCCACTAATAAATGGTGATGCAGAAGTCAATCTAGCAGTTTAATACATCAAAATGCTTCCTTTTTTTGTTCTTCTACAAAGTTGTCCAAAGCAAAAGTCCTCAGCATCTTTGTATTAGTGGTTTCTGTGTTTTACGGATAGAATGCCATAGAGCATGAATGTTGAGAAGACTTATTAAAGACTGCATTTGTGCCAAGTATAAATATAGTCTCTGGAGAGAATTTGAGGGCTTGGCATTTTGAGTGCCTAGCACTGTGAGGCTTCTTGTTTTGGTCATATAAATACACTGTGGCTGCACAGGTCTCTCTGCTGACTTCATAAAGCCCAGTAGGTGTATATATTTTTACCTGTTCCTTGAAAGATAGGTTACATCCGTGCAGGTGTTTGTATCAGTAATGTTATTAGCCCATGGAAGTAAAATTCATGTTGTTATTTCTCTTGGTGATGAGTTTTCCTCTCCTTTTTTATGACCTTCAAAATTACACATGTAGCAGGATGCATCCAAGAAGGTTTCGGAAACTATACAGACCATGGTTAGCTTCAGTATGCTCCCAGTCTCATAACATACATGTAGTTTGTTTTGTCATCAGTGCAGTCACTTATTTTCATAAATTCTGTGTAAATTCAACCTAATTTTCTTTCTAGGTTTAATGATAGCAGACTCTCATTTAATTTATATGACAGTCTATATAATCCGAATGGCACCATTAGCCTTTTTTTGACCATGTATTTTTATGGTCCCATTATGGATCTACATCACAGTCTAATTGCATTTAATCCTTTAATGACCATGCTTAGAACTCCCTAACATACATGTGAGTTTTTTATAATTATGGCTATCCTAAAACCATCATAAACCAAAATAATATTAAAATATTTTCAGTGATTCAGAAAGATCAGGCCATAAGTTGGATAGAACACAAAATTCTGGGATAATCCATGTTCTTAAGCAAGACCTAGGAACTGTGAGAATAACATGAATTTCATGTCGTGGTACATGGGACTCTGTTAAACATATAATTCTAAAATGTCAGGTGTTGGTGTCTTAGGTAGAGATCTGTAATAGAAATGTTAGACTAATACGCATAGAGAAAGAAGGGGAATGTCTAGTTGTGAGATCACCGGACAGCCAAAGTTTCAAGAATGGCTGGTACTCAATAGCACACTAGATTAGCAAGACTGGGCAGCTCTTGTCACATGTTACTAGTGTCATTGTTAATCCTGACTAGACCACTGGGTATATATCTCAGTGCTTCGGTACTGGCCAGGCCGCTTGGGTTCATGCATCTGCAGCCAAACTGCTGGCCGGAGTACTTGGACTGAACTGTTTTGGTGGTTGCTGGTATGAAGGAGAGCATGAGTATGAGTGAATAAAACTGGGTTTGTATTTAAACAAACTCATGTTCCCCTCCTTTAAAGTCTTACATTGAACTTTGCTACATCTTTTTTAGCATTACAGTATTTCTATGTATATAAAATAGCCTACATCTGTAAGACTTTCTGCATTTACCTTTCTTTTTTTAATGAGAAGATCTCCATATCTGCAGAAGGCTCTTATGAATGACTGGATAGTTTGTGAATGTATTAAATTGCTCTCTTCCCTAGGGAGTCTTAAGTATCTATAGTTCAAAATTATTTCATATGTCAGGGAATAATCTAAATTTAATTTATAATAATCCTAAATATGTCAAAGCTGTAGTCTATCACAAGTCTCCATTTGGTGTCTTACAGGCATAGGAATAGAAAGTATATGTTTTCGTTTACACTGAGGTGTTTTTTTGTTGGGCTTTTTGGTCCTGAATTGCTGGTTAACGCTTTAAAGCTAGTTAGCAATGACCTATATATAGTTTTTCTATTAAAAAGCATGTGTATATATGATATATATATGTATATGATATACATATATATATGTATGTATACATCATTACATGTAGGTGTAAAAACACCTTTACACCATTATGGGAGAGCTCCCAATATCTGTGTGTATTATCTTCTTTTCTAAATCTTTAATGTATGCAGATGACATAGTTAGAAAACACCTGTATGTGATTAAGAGAGAGTTAATGCCTTCTTCTCTCTCTTGTCTCTTCCCCAAATAATAATGTGATTCACCTGTGCCTCATTTTCCCTTTGAAACCCAACCACTGGACTTTGACCTCTCCTCTGCTGTGGCATTGCCTAGCGTTCATCACTGTCATTGTAGGTGGTGACCAGGGCAGACCTGGCCTTATCCTAGGGGCTGCTGTCAGCTGGTAGGTACTTGGGCAAGGCCGTAGGTGTTTCTGGAAGTGCACTTGTGAGACTTCTTTGTGGTGAGTCTTCCAAATTGTGGTGTTTATCAAGGGGCCTGCCTCTTCTAGCTTATGCCATGTTCTTTATTTCTCTATCAATTTGCCTGGTGTAGATTGTGTGCCTGCAGTTTTGTATCTCCCTAAATCTTCTGAAATCCTTTCAGAGCCCATTTTAAGAAGTCCCTTTTCTTAAAATCTGTGTTGCTCTCCAGTTAATGTTGAGTATGAACTGTGTGTACTCTACAGGCTTGTTCTGACTGATAGGAGTTCCTACTGACTGTGGAAAGAAAGAGGGCTCACTTAAAGACACAGAGAAACTTCCCATGTATGTTGCTTATTGCTGGAAGGGGAACTTGCAAAGATCTAGCTATTGTCTGATCTTGGAGAATTAGTAAGAATCACATTAGGGAGCAGGCCTTGTGTTTATCCCTGTGTGATCTTGCTCAAACAGTGAGTCCCACTGGAATGCAAGAAACAGGATCTAGGAGAAGGAAAGAGATGATAGCCCTTCCTGATGTTTATTTCTAAATGTGAGATCTTTTGTTTCTGGCATGTTCGTACAAATTTGGTGTTTGTCAGGCTCTTAAGTGTTTGCTTAAGTTAAGTTTCTTTGAATGTATTAGTCTGGAAATTTCCATAATATTGGGGCTTGCATATGCAAACAAATGCCTAAAAGCCTACAATAAAGACTTGGCCCACCTAATTGTTTTGAAAACAAAGTAATAAATTTTTTTAGTCTTAACTTTACAATTAGGAAATAGCCAATAACGGTCTGTTTTTCAATGTCCCTGCGCATGGCAGGGAATTGGAACTAGATGATCTTTAGGGTCCCTTCCAACCCAAATTATTCTATGATTTTATGTTTCTATATAGTTGGATACAGACTCCACATGAGATACTTAAATTTGATATGGGCACTGGGGTTGTGGCATGTCGTTGTAGTCATCTGTCTGCTAGACTATCTGTATGTTTGGTCACCAGGTGATAGATAAAGAAGTTAAAGAGTTATCATGTGTTCATGAGGATCCCTTTGGTGGCAAGCAGTCCTAAATGAGAAGCACATTTGTGGCTAATGAAGGCATTCTGTTGCCAAGTGCTTGCTGTCCCTCACAGGTTATGCTCTCTCACTGGTGTATCATTTCTGAGAAAGAAGACTACAAAGGAGAAATGTGTTGTAAATACTCTCTTTGAGAGAACCTTAAGATTCCTAAACCATGTTTTGAGGCTTTGCACTTTGAATTTCAAATCAAATTTTCCTATATCCCTCTCATAAATCTCTGTGATTCTGTTTTTCTTACTTTCCCCCCTGAATCTATGCTTCCTTAGCAGAATTTTAAGGTTCAGCTTTGCTTAAATCACAGGGCTTTGCCACATTGATCTGATTTATAGTTGTAAATATTAATTTGTTAGCTGTGTATTTATGTTGTTGTTATGCAGCTGGAGACTTGAGATGTATGTTACTAGGTGTGGAGGAAAATTGAATTTTACATAATTTGAATCAAGCTTGTGATACTAACAGTCATGAAGGAGTGTGTTACATGCTCTTTTCATGAAACAAATGACAGTTTCCTAAGGAAGATAACATAGCTCCATTAAAAGCAGCAGAAATGTGCCCATTTTACTGAATGGGCACATTAATATTAGAAATATTTTTTTCTGGCTGAGCTGTATCTGACTTATAAAGCATTAATGACTACACAATACAAAAAAAAAAGTTATTTAAATTAATAAGCCAAGGTATTTTTGGAACAATATGACTCAAGGTTGAGAATAGGTGTTAGATAGCAAGAAAAAGGCTACTAGTTGGTCAGAATTCTAGTGCTGGTGTGAGTATGCCAGATGTGCTACTTCATTCTACCTTTCTTGAAGGCATAGACTGAGTCAATTTGGTGATCTTGCAAGAAATGCAACACCAATGGAAAGTAATTCAATTATTCCTATCTCTAAACCAGTTTCTGTCTCATTCTAAGGTACTATGCTTAAAAATTTGCCCCCTTCCAAAGTGTAGAGCAAGTATACCTTCAGGTACATGAGTGTAGAAGTCTCCCTGATTTCACCAGTGTTGGAATAGGATTGTGCAGTTGAGGGCGGTAAGTAGCTAATATTTTTGAAAAATTTGGCCTTTTTTTAGACACCTAAGTAGATGAAGACTATATACTTAATATTAGACCATCACTTCAGAAAAAATACTGTCCCAATTCCTCACTTCTACACATATTTAGAAATGATTATACAGTATGGTTTGCAAGCTGTGTAGAGAGAAAGATACACAACTACCTCATGGTCTAATCCTTGCCTCCTGATATCTAGAGTAATCTGGAGAGTTGATATCTAGACTAATCTGTCGAACTGTTGGCAACAGTTCTACACTCTTTCCATAAAGAAATTTTCACTCGGGGGGGGAAAAAATGTGGATGAACGGATGTAAAAATAAACCCACAGTCACATAAGTGAGGTAAATACTGCTTGTAGATACTTTCAGAATGTTAATTTTTTTAAATCTGGGAAATTATTTCTTTTATACAAAAGGATGCCTGTGATTTTTTTTTTCCTGGGGGAAAGAACCCATCCTCTTCCCCTGTTTCTCCCCTCCCCACCCCCCCAAAAAAAAAAGCCAAACCACTTTTCCCTTTAATAGCTTTATAGACTGCAAAGTGGTGCAACAGTGGTAAGATGGATACATAAAAAAGATGAAAAGCTAAGAGCACGCAAGTACAGTCAGAGGGATTGTTGTATAATTTGATACTTCGACGATTTTAAAGGAATTAAAAGAGAAACTATAATCATAAGATGAAACAGGAGATTTCTAGCAGAGAAAAAACATATTCAACTTGTAGAGATAATTGAAGTGGGATTACAAATGCTCAGCTGGATAATGGCATAAATTAATGGTATTACGTTCTGTTTGTTGGCTGAGAACTTCGGTAGCAGAGAATGTTTTAGAAGGCGATACAAAAACTATGTGGAAAAGATTTATGAATGAGATAAAGAGAAACTCAAGTACTTGTATGTGTACTTTTTAGATTTCTTTTTACATGTATATTTTCAAAATTTGGCTCAGAGGCCTGAGATTTATTATGTTTAAGCTTTTCCTTAATGCAAATCTGATACTTAACTAAACTCAGAATGGTAGAACATTTAAACTACAATACCAAGAAAACTACAGAAACTTGAAAAAGTCTCTTGGTTAAGTGTCAGGACACTGAGAGCAACACAGGACCATAACTGTCCTGAGTGGCCTCCCCTGGACCTACCTTTCACATTCTGCCTGTGTGTCCAGGACCCCACTGTAGTCAGGCCAGGTGCATCCTCCTTGTCAGAGCCATGCTGGAGGTGTACCTCTTTAAAGTTTTGCCTCTGACCCCAGCTCCTGGATGAACCTTGGATCTATGCAGTAGTCTTGTTTCTAGTCATGCTTCTGGCTCCATCTCCTGACTGGACACACTGGCTGGACTGTGGGCCCAGTTCATTGCTTTGAATTGTCTGGGACTGTCATTGCAGCCTGTTACCTGCACATTGCTCTGCCCACAACATTCGGATATTCATAGAATCGTAGAATCAACCAGGTTGGAAAAGACCTTTACGATATTGTACTACTGTGTCCTGGCTAGTGAGGGCAGTGTCTGAGTTGGGATCACCCACGCCTTCTACCTCATCCTCCCATATGGAGAAGTGCCATTCCCTGACATTTAAGTTCTAATGAATATGTTACCATTTTTATGTTTAATACGTGTGCAGCTTTTTGAGTGTATAGTCTTGTTAGTGAATGTTTTGAGGTGATGTACCATACAGCAATTAAAAAAAAAACAACCCAAAAAACTGTAACCTACTAGAAGGGGGTTTTTTTGTTTGGTTTTTTGGGTTTTTTTTTCACAGTGGTAAAAAGAGAGATGTTTTTAATTATGGGCTGAGAACTTCAGTATTGGGGAAGGCTTATAATCCACAGCTGTTTGAAAAAGAATTGGGTATGAGATAATCATTTGCCAACTTGGGTTTACAAAGAACAGGTCTTGCAAAGTCTCTGATAGGGTTTTCCAGAAGATTTTTAGGAATAGATCTAAGGGAGAGAGAAGAATGTAGTTTAGATTTTATTAAAGGCTCATTGAAGTGTTACTTATTGTAATCTAAAAGGTCAAAAGTATGAGTATTAATATGGGGATGGAGTATTTAGTCAAAAGCTGACTAGAAGAAAGAAGAGCTATAATTAGCCATATCAAGCTGGACTTTGCAAAGCTAAGCACTAGCAGTGGTTTTACTGCCATCTTTGTTCAAATAATGGTGCAAGCTGTCATGTACACTTACAGGTAGCATTTCTGAAAAATAAACAGGTTAGAGTGACATAGAATCATAGAATGGTTTGGGTTGGAAGGGACCTTAAAGATCATCCAGTTCCAACCTGCCATGGGCAGGGACACCTTCCACTAGACCAGGTTGCTCAAAGCCCCATCCAGCCTGGCCTTGAACGCTTGCAGAGATGGGGCATCCACAACTTTTAGGGGCAACTTTTTCCAGTGTCTCACCACTCTCACAGTAAAGAATTTCTTCCTAATATCTAACATAAAAAGTTCTAGAAGGGATAAAGTGTAGAATGAAACAGTATCAAAATGTAAAGCCATTCATGTTGGCAGCATCTAAGAACAAATCAAAAGAGTAGAATGAAAGGAGGTAAAGACTTTCTGGGGAATTAAATTCATGTTGTACATAATGTGTTATGAAAGGTGTAGTTTGTGTCAAGTGCAGGAAGTACAGCTAAAGGAATTGCATTGAACTTTAGCCAGCTGCAGTCTTCAAGATTGTTATTTATGGATTTTGTTACTGAACTAGGTATATGGCTTATAGTATGAGACACAGAAGTGAAAGAAGTGTGGATTCAGAGAAGCTAGAGTTACAATAACTTACCTTGGGGGGGGGGGCAGCAGGAAGAAAAGTTAAACCTCTAAATAACAGTAAGTGCCTGTACATTGTCAGGTCTATACAATTATACATAAAAATATATTTAGTTTGTGCTGAGCATCAAGGATAGTAGACTGAAAGCCACCCTGTTCTTTCACCTTAACCAGATTGCAGATACTCATGTGAGGCCGGAAGGGGATTATAGACTGTCTTGTTTGTGTTCTGTTTACAGGGAATAGTAGCTTCTATGGAAATGTGAAGATGCAAGTGATGTGGGGTTTTTCTAGAGAAAACTGATTAAATACCTCAGGCATACTAAGTATATTTAACCTTTCACTAGGGAAGATGGAGAGCATACTGAAATTAAGATCCTTTCTATTTGGATTTTTCAGTTTGGCTTCATCATTTCTCTTGCGTTTTTTTTGTGATTATAGAATCACAAAATGATGGAAAGAGTGAACTCTGTAGGAATCTGCAAATATTTTCACCAAGTTGAGTGAATATATTTACAAGTTGGCAAATATAGCACTGGCAATGATTGTTATGTGTTTTATCTTCTTTGTTGAAGGATTAAGCTGCAATGCATTACACAAAAGGTTAAATTCTGAATATTCAATGTCTTCTCTGCCTACTGAAGTAAAAATAGTAAAATCATATGCATTTTGTTGGCATATATTATTACTGACAATAATGATAGCAGAGAAAAGAAACTTAACTGTATTATCTGCAGAAATTAATTCAGTCAATGAACTGACTGACTTTGATGTTTCCTTTGGTCAATTGCATGACATTAAGAAGATATTACATATGAGGCAGTATCAAAAGGTAACCAAACTCATACAATGGACTATTTTAAAAGGTCGAATCAACTAAACTTTTTTTTCTTCTTCTTCTTCATTGGAAAGTGAGAAGATTAATGCTACAAGGTGGTTTTTAATCCAGTATTAAATATAAGATGAAGGTTGAATTCATATTTAAGTAGGACAGAGAATTAATGGGCTTACTATCACATTTCTTTACTGGTTGGATCTTATTGGATTGGCATGAACATGAAAATTCAGCCTAAAATCTTAAAGGATATAGAAATAAATGATACAAATCAAATATACTAGACATATCCTGTCAGATTCCCCTTTTCTACTGTTTTTGCTCTTGACCAAGCTAAGTTCAGCAGACGCAATCTGGTTCTGGTCATCCAAAAAGGCATCTGGCATAGTGTCAAATAGGAAATAATGGATTAAACAGAAGAATCAGCACTCAATCACTGTGCAAGTCTCAGTTTGAAGAACTGGCTATGTGAGACAACAGAGGTTTGCACCTAAAAGTAAACTAGCAGGGAAGGTTCCTAATGGATATTTTTAAAAACCTTACTCTTTGGGAAGTGTGTTTTCAGTTTAAAATCTTCACAGAAGGAAAAGTAGAAATGGGCTAAAGATACCTGCAGACACAAAGGTGAGAAGCTTTACCAAAACAGGGAGAAAATAGTATCAGCTGGGAAGAACTGAATAGCCTGAATTATGATGGTAGCATAACATTGAGTACTGTAGCTGTTACAGAGGAATAACAAGAGAATTGATTGCAGACGAAGACCTTGAGGTGTTTAATAAAGAGAAAAAACAATCTGGGTTCTTGCATACAGCATCATAGATGTAGGTCATCAACTCTATGAAAAGAGTAAGAATGCAGTCTTAGTCTTTTAAAATACTTATATAGATATGGGGAAGTATTAATACATTGAAGAAAGCACTAGAATATCCTGGTGTGGAAGGAATGCCACAACCAATTTTTGTGACATGAATTCTTACGAGGTTCATAGAACATAAGTGTGTGCATGTATATATGCACATATGTATGTATGAATAAAAATCCTACTGGATAAAGCCAGTGATCTTGTTGCCCTGTGTTCTGGCTTCTATCAGAAGAATGAGATTAAAAATGCATGTTTAGTTAACATATCAGACTGTGACACATCATAGCAGTAATGTATCAGACTCTAAGAAAATTTCTGTCATTAAATCTGTGGTGAAGGGTAAGAGAGTGAAATACCAGAGAGAAAAGCTGTTTAGCAAAAGAATAACATGCAAGTAGGTAGGACTGGCCATGGACATTCTCGAGAAAGATAGAAGGTATTTGATTAACAGTACAGTACATTTCTGATGGAGTTTTCTGCTAGGAACTTGGAGGTAAATATATTAACAAACATGGCGCATGTAAAAGAGGAAATATGCTAAGCATGCCTTTGACAGTGGTAGATGGAATTGATTCAGGGTGTTTTCTTCTGCTATAGTGTTAATGCATATATGCATATGTCTAGGGAAAAGCAGACAATTTAAATGGAGTGTCAGATTTAAAAAGTCTAGTTTACACAGCATTGCAATTATTTTAATATAAATTCCTCCTAAAAAGAGTATTTAAGGTTTATACTAGAAAGAATAATAAAAAAAAGTTCATTTTGTTGAAAAGAATATTTTAACCTATATCTGTGTGAATATCTTGTGCTTTGTATTTTAAGTCACCACTTCCTTCTATGAAAAAATCTTGTGCCGCCTTTTCTGGATTATATCCTATAATCCAATATTATATATAAGTGCAATTTTTGACCAAATAATTTGAGGTAGTTGCTTCAGGTCCTTGCTTTTCATTAACTCAAAGATCATAAATTCTCAATGAGGCAACTGCTTCAGCCTGCCTTGTTATGCTCAGCTCCTGGTGTCCTGGTCCTTAAAGAAGCAGCCTGCAATTACTGTTGCCCAATATTTTATGCAGAGAAGAAGAGTTATGAGTTTTTTCAGAATGGTTCTTTCATGATCCAGAGAAGAAAATAAGCCATCCTGAATGGCTGGATACTCTTAAGTAGGACTAAGGAAGTTACTGGTAAATACAAAATACCTGAGTTCGATGAACACTTGAATACTGCAGGCATGAGAAGCTCTGAGCTCAGAGCAATACAGCAGTGCAAGGAGATTCAGTTTCAGGAAAAAGGATGCTATCAGAGTTGAGTGACCACCATAAATTTATTCAAACAACTTAGAAATCAAGAGAGTACTAAAGCCTATACATCCTTGTGCTAGGATCCCAGAACTAGCTCTGTGCAGGACTTGTCTTTCTGATACATCAAGAGAACTTCAAAGTGGTGTGTAGGATACTCAAAGTCCCTTTAAAACTAACAAACAAGAAATCCTTAGGTTTTTTTTTTCTTAAGCAGTTGCTTTGCAGCTTTACATGAAATATGGGGAAAGATTAGATAAATGTGTAAGTCTCCTGTGTGACATGTACAGCTGTTGGAAAGAAAACAAGAGAGCTGAGTGAGATCTAAAAGGCTTATGGGAGTTAAGGGGAAGGTTTTCTGCAAGCTTATCAGGAGAAATACAGCAAGATAAAGTGACCTGATTGATAAATGGGGAATTAAACTAATGATAAATAATTAAAAGACAAAAAAGGGCTGAGTTCAGTTAACTATCTTTAATAAGAAGAAACAATGACTGGATAATTAGAAAGTAATGAAATTTTCTAAAATAGCTATGAATAAGCAGATAAAGAAATACTTGAAGATATTTGGAATATAAAAAGTTATCTTAGCGTCAATGATGTATAACTTGGAGCATTAAGGGAAATAAAAAACTGCTCAAGTAGATTTCAGTTGATGTTAAGAGTTGACATCACTGATTTTTGTCAGAATTATTTGAATAAGAGAAACTACAGAAAATTAGTTTTAGAACCTTGCAAGAACATAAGAAATCTAGCAAAACTAGAGAAATACAGAAGTCTTTATGAAGATGGAAAAAAAAAACTTTATATAAAGAAGTCCTAATAAGCTAAAGTAAAGAAAAAGAGGGAAGAATCAAAGTGTTAGGTTAACATCAACTGAAATCTACTTGAGCAGTTTTTTATTTCCCTTAATGCTCCAAGTTATACATCATTGACACTAAGATAACTTTTTATATTCCAAATATCTTCAAGTATTTCTTTATCTGCTTATTCATAGCTATTTTAGAAAATTTCATTACTTTCTAATAGACAGAACTATTATGACCGGGGAAGTAAATCCAGTTGCTTAGTACTTACTTCCCTGTTCTTAAAGTAATACTTCTTGAAGTAATCTAAAATGTGCAAAAGGACAGTGAAAATGGATTTATAATTGAAATAGAATAAATTTATCATTCAGCTAGTGATAAATATATTTGATTTCAATTATGAAAGTTGTTTTTTTTCATCACAATATATCCTTTATATATACTAGGAACAGAAAATATTTCCCACAACCACTGTTTTTGACAGGTTATTGGGAGATCTGTTCAGTTGGGGACTATCAAAATAGTTCATTTAATATTTTGGTGTTTCAGGAGCAAGAGTAAACATTATATTAATGAAATTCAGAAATGATAATAAACTTATGATGTTGAAATAGCAGTGATAATAAATTCACTTTTGGTTTTAAAGATGTGACAGGAAAATCAACAGAATAGTAGGGGAGAAAAATGAACTTACAATGTAGTTTTTAAAAGGCTGTGGTAATAGTCAGAGTTTAGGTGGGAGGTTGTCTTTTTATCGCTTTACTAGTAAAACAAATGTGTAGTTGGTTACTCAAGATTAGTATTATAGTTCTTAAATTAGAATCTTTTGTGGTATTCCATTACTATGTACATGTTTCTAAGATTAAAACGAATGTATTCATGCTGATTAGCTAAAAGTATTGGAGGCCAAAGTAATTTCACAGAGATTACATCTTCTGAGATTTTGTTTTGCAGAGCTCCATATGAATAAATGTTAGCTTCTTGTATTATTAGTGTCATGATAGTTCACTTTGCAAATCAATATTCATTTTCCACATAATTTTCCAGAAACATGCTTACTGTAAATAGTGGGGGTTTTCTTAATGAAAGCGCATTTTCATGTTTGGGAAATAGTGACTATACAAAGATTAATTTTTAATTTTTTTTTCATGGATTTTAATGATAAAATTTTAAATGTCCCATTTTAAATCATGTGGCTTAGCAATTATCTAAAAATTGCTCTCCCAATGGAATTTTCTTCTATTATAGAGCAAATTTTTTTTTATTGAAACTTTCCATTCATAATATAATATTTTTATACTGCTACTCAGAGCAGTTCTTTCTGACAATACTTTGAATTGTGAAATATTGTATTTCATGTCTATTTGCTCCTAAAGGTCTATTATAATTTTTCGCGATTTTCTAGATTTTGTGTTAATGTAACTATAGTCATTATAGCTATAATACGGTTAAACCATAGCCATTTTGAAATCAAACCTGTGTTTAACTAATAGAATAATTAATAACTAAAGTCCCTTCACCTTCATGACATAAATGTGCCATTAATGTTCACTCCTCTGCCAAGAGACAACATTTCTTCTTTTTTATTCTCTATTCTAGTTAGATTGCTTACACATTACTGTTGGAGTTCTGAGTCCTGATCTTGTAATCTATTTTACCAGTTCTTACAAGTTGGAAGGACAAATTTGGTCTAATTTAGTTACTGTATATTTGTAATCTTTTGATAGGTAATCATCTGAACTGGAACTTCATCTCAGAAAGTCTAAATCTCTTCTCAGTAACTTACTGCGGGTCACACAACGCTAGAATTCACACAGCATATACAAAGCAGTTATCTGTTCTTCATTTCATCTCTAAAACAACTTCAGAGCTGCTTAGGTGAACTTCTTCGTTGCTCAGCAAATGGTTACATCAGTGCCTGAGTGCACTTCTTGGAAGTGAAGGGTAATACAACAAGAGTTAACAAACACAAGTAGCAGCAAGGGAAGTTCCCGTTAGATAAATAGAGGGAATTCTTCATGAGAGTATTGGAACAGGTTGTTACGGAAGCCAGTGGACTGTGTCCATGGAAATGCTTAAAACTAGACTGAACAAGGCCTTGAACAACCAAGCAAGAAATTGTACTAGATGGCTTCCAATAGTCCCTTCCAACCTAAATTATTCCAAAATTCCATTGAATGTTAAGAGAAACTGTAAGATTTTTATAGAGAGACATAATATTTACTTCCTTTGTTTTGGACTCACTCCTGCATCATTCAAGCAGATTTTTTTCCTCTGACTTGTACAAGAATATAATGAAAACGTTTCTTGACTTGAAATACCTGGGATCTAATTAGGATAGGTACGGAGTAGTTACAGCTTCCACTGAGAATGAAAGCTGTGAATAACCAATGATTCTGAAAAAATCTCCACTTTTTGAATATGGAATTCAGTTCTCATGGCATTTAAATTATGTATTTTCGATCAAGTGCACAAAGACCCCATCTGTGAAGTAGGAATAATAATCCTTTCTTGCTTAAGGGATGTGTTGTGAATATGAAATTCCTTAAATGATTATCAAGATACAACAGTAAGCAGTACTATAGGAAAGCTGAACAGGAAATTATTAATTCTATTCTTTGTCCTGCATTAGTATGGGAAATAGTAGGGTCTGGCTGTACATATTGAATGATGCAAAAACAAAATAAAATTGAAGAATTGCCTTATTCCTTAAGCAGTTTTTAGCTTGTAGATGGAATCGGGAAGAAGACAAGAGATGAGAAAAATATTATTTGAAATACTATTACCTAAGATGCCACTTCCTAAATCTGAATTCTTCATTAGGTGCTCCTGAGCACAACAGAAGATTTCCAACATAACAGGTATTTGTGGAAAATCAAATTAAGATGCTATCACTAATAGCATGCATGGGTAGTTTAAGATTTAAACCCTTAATGTTGTGAATACTCCAAAACTAGGTAATGTGAGCTTACATTGAAAGATAATTTTAAAAAGTAATCGCATCAGATTAAGTAACGCCTGGTCTAGGCAGCTATCCAGTCTCAACTGTCTCTTGTAGTGAGACTGTCAAATTAAGGAATTTTGGTGCTTTTAACCTCAGCTTCAGTTAATTTGAATTTACAGGTATGATGAAACACCTTTTGGGAACCAACACTGAAGAAAAGTTAAGGTTCTGTGGTTATTTTTACCAAATACTCTTTCTCTGGAAATCTGTGTCCTCAATATGGAATATGCTGCCCTCAGAATCCTCAGATAAGGCTCCATTAACTTCCAATTACTGAGCAACGCAAAGTCTGGCAGAAGCAATATAATTACATCTGCTAAGTAATGCTACAGATGTTTCTAGGACCTCAGCAAGCAAGATAGAATACCCCAAAGCTGCATGAGTTGTGCTATTAACATCCAGAACAGAGAGGCTACATAGAAGTTGTCTGTGGGCCACTTTCCTGGAGCAGTCTCACTCTTAAACTGCACCCAGAAGCTGTTTTGGAGAATGCTGGTTGACACAGGGCCTAAATCGTACCAGGGAATGCTCTAATCATCTACTAGTATAGACAGTTGCATTTCTATGTTGTTTTCGTCTTCTGGTCATAAATGTAACAGTTGAAAGGGTCAAGACTTTACCTGGTATAAACATTCACACATTTCCTACAGCAATTAAAAGAAAGAATATGGCTATGTTGCACAATACAGAGCTATACCAAGAATAGCTTGCTCAGAGCCAGATTCAGGGCTCTTATTGTAGAACCAGTTTAACTCTTTTACAGCGTGATATTTAAGTCTGGTGGATTTTTAAAGGACTAATCAGTCCAGGCAGAGCTCTGTATCGCTGTCACTGCCTGATCTATCTTGGGTATCAGTGGTGAGCCCTGCATTAAACCCCGAGATCAGCTGAGTGCCTACTTATTGCAGTAGCCAGCAGATAGAGACTTAGTATTAGAAGGTGGCACAGTGCTGCAAATATGGAAGAAGTGTGGTTTCTTTAGACTGGCCAGGTTGGGAGTACCATTAATTTGTGTAAAAAGTTCTTACATGGTTCTCCAGGGGTTTAAACATTATATTGCATCAGAAGAAATTAAACAGAATGGAGTGAAATGGAGGTTCCAGGAAGCAAAGAATCATTCCTCTTTTAACCAAATTCAGAGGCAGTGTAGGCAGTTGTAGGCACAGGCATAGTCATTGTGATCTGCATTGGCTTTGAATCTGTTATTGGGAACAAAAGTGTTGGGATTGACAGAAAGTCTTCAGAAATGGAAACACAAACCAATGTTTTGATGAACAATTTTACAGCTTTTAGGGAAAACATTTTCCCAATAACAGGTATTAGAACAGGTAATCCTCAGAACTGATTTATGGATGGGCGTGTTTGTAAGTGCCACAATACATCTTTGACTTGCAGCTGTGTGAGTGGGCAAATCATTTTACACCTCTCTCTCTTCTCCTTGCTCTATTTTTTTCTTGTTTATTTATGTAACAATGTCTCTTTAGGGTAAGGACTTTTCTCTTTGTGTCTGCAATACCCGGTATAAATCTTACAGCCTTTGGGGGCTACCATTCTACAAGTTAAAAAGTAAATAATGATGAGGCTTACATATAGGTACATATAGTAACAGTGGGCTGAGTTTTTTTCAAGATAAACTATGTTCACATGATATACATGCACCACATGTATTCACATGTATTTTCACAGTATGTTCACCTATACTGTATTCTGAAGAAGAAAGATAAGTATGTTCCTAAAATTTTGTTTTGAAGAAAAAGGAAAATGAAAGCTTATAGAAATAACATGACTATTGAAGTGATGCATGCTTCGTTAGGTATAAGCAGACTTCTTTGTGAATCTTGGAATATTTATATCACATTCTCTTCTCTTTTTTGATTTAGATTTATGCTTCAGCATTCAATGAATTCCTCTATTCCTCTGCCCCTATACATTTTGAAACTTGATTCCATCAATTTGGCTAATATGCTCTGGAAACATGGTGTGACTAAAAGCACTGAAAATTCCATAATCTGTTACATTTTCAAGATGTATATATTTATATTTTCAGGGACAAGTACAGATATTTATAATGCATATTGATATTGATATTTATTTGCAAAAGGTAATCCTAAAAACACCAGTTCAATTTTAACATTACCTAATGGTGAAGTGTTTGGATTTTTTTAATGGATTACACAGAGTAATGTAATAGCTCTTTGTAGCAGCTTTTGTTTTGGGTTACATTTTGGTTTTATGCTTGTGTGTAGACTTTTGACACAAGAGAGAAATGCTTTTGAAAATTTCAAATTCACATTGAAACGTGTCTTTCTGGTAATCAACAGTTAGCTGAATCTGCAGTTCTCCATCCTCCTTCTGCCCTTTGCATGTTCTTACCTAATCTTGCATGAATTGATTCAAAATATTTTGAACTTTACCACAAATATTCTACATAACTTGATATATGTAGATTTGCTTTAAATGTTAATAAGACCATTCAGAAGGTCAGAATTGTATAGTCCTATCTGCAAAGATACTAATGCAATTAAACAAATCTTCTTGACATTTTAAAATGTTAACTGCTGTGTATTATTGTCCAGTGTAAGGAATTAACTTGCCAAGAAATATACAAGAAATATAAATAGATTTTGGTTTTGTTTATGTGTGAATAGGACTGCATAAATGATAGTGTTTTACTGAAATTTGCTATGTTGAAGATTAATAATCAAAAATTGCCTAATATTAAAAGTTATAAACAAGAAGGCATAGACAGAGTTAAAGATCTAAGCTAGAAAAACTGGTTGCATTAGAGGGAAAAGATATGCTGCTTTTTTTGGGGGGGGGGGGCATTCTAATACAACCTATAATTTTCTGTAAGAAAGAAATGGTGGAGTGTAGCTCCAGTTGCTTTTTGGAATTTCTCAAGGTTTTCAGAATTTTGTTTGTAGTCTAATTTTTTAATCACAAATTACATAGACTTTTCAGAACCTGCTTCTTTTCACTGGTAGTATTCTTACCAATCCAGTGTTTCTATGGTTTGAAGGTGTCTTCCTGTGAAGCTATGGTTCTAAAGTGACTTCAAGTCTTCTTTAGGAGGTGTGATTATTTTTAATTGCTTCATAACACTACATTATTTCCTTATTTACTATCTATGGATACATTCAAGAGTTGTTTGTTATCCTAAAACCAGTTTTACCCAGGTCCCAAAGCTGTATTCCTAGAATCATTAGTAATTGTTAGTAATTGATCACCTGCATTCAGTGTGTAAAGTTCTAGAGTATCCAGTGTCATCTTCTGCTTGTACTCCTGAGTGGTACTGTTAAAATTCCCAGCTCTGGAGCTTTCAAGCTATAGTCTCTTGACAGAAAAACTAAACTGTAATAGCCAAATCTATTTGCACATACAGCTTTGTTCTAAGATCATTGATAGTTCAACCTAAGTGTCTACTAGTCATGACAGTATCACCGGTATGTTTTCAAAATCTACACACTTTACACAAGTGTATGAAGATGTTTCTTTCTACCACACAAAAATTCAGCTGCCATGTAAAGCATCTGGAGATGGGGTCACCTGAGGGAGGATACGTTATGTATCATTAAAATTTAAAGGTGTCAGTACATCATATTGCATAGATTTGGGAAATACCCTGAACGAAGACTTATGGTAAAAACAGAAATTAAATTAGGCATGATGGTTGCAATCTTTTGTTAACATATGGGTTGTTAAAATACACAGTTACGGGTAGAAATACAGCTCTATCCCCCAGTAACTTCTTATAAAGACGAGTTATGAAATTGTGCTAGATGAACACATATCTGATGCATGACCTTATTTCTACAACACAAGTCAGTAGGCTACTGCTAGGATACCTAGACTACTTTGACAAATCTCAGTGGGCAGTTAAAAAAATCTGGGTTTTGTTCTATTTTACTGAGCATTTCAACGCACAAAATCTGAATTTTGTAATGACAACTTGTATTTTGAGTGACAGTTCCCTATATCACACATAACCCTAGAGTATTTGGTAGGTAGAACTTAAAAGATCACTAAGGTGTACAATTAATTGCCTGCATTTCACCTATCTGATATGATTACTATTTCTTCCCTAAGGAGGAATGTTATTAAATAATTATTATCCATTAATAGATTTCACATGGCACAAAATGCCTTTTAAATAGGACAATAGTTTTTGGCAAACAGATTTTGCAAGAGATTGGAGTTTTTCATTAAGTAACTATGTGAACATTTGACAGTCTTGTTACATTGTATAACCAAAACGACAGTCATTGACACTGAAATCATGAGAGGTTTTTTTTGTTGTTGTTGTTGTTGGGGGTTTTTTGTGTGTGTGTTTGGTTTTTTTGGTTGTTTATTTTTGGTTTGTTTTTTTTTTTTTACAAAAAATCCACTTATTAATTTCTATCACATTCCATTTATTTTTATTTTTTTTAATACAGCTTCACTTATCTTTGGATATTGGTAGGAAATGAGAGCTGACCAAATGTCAGCTTGTGTCTATTTTGTCTTTTAAAAGTTTGGGGATTTTGGGGGTGGTTGTTTTTGGTTTTTTTTTTGTTTGGGGGTTTTTTGTTAGGTTTTTTTGGGGTTTGTTTTTTTTTTTTTCCACCAAATTTCAATTGCCTCTTGTCTGGCTTCACCATTCAGCAACAGTAAGTGGGTGTTATCGCGTCTGTTTTCTTATGGTGCCGAATTATACAGCTAAATCAAGGTGGAATTCCATGCCTGGGAAAACTCAAACAGTGCAAGTCTGGGAATTAACACCAGTGCTTGCAATTTAAGTTCTCTACATAGAAGTTTATTTATAGCTTTTCTAGTGTTGTTCTCAGAATCTTCCCACTGAACATAACTCATATTTTAATATTCTTCTTTCTCCACATTACAGAAACAGCTGTATGTATTATTCTGTCTTAGATGAATTTCAGCATTTGCCCCACTTCCACTTTACCATCCATTCTTCTGTTTTAATGTTATAAAGAATTTTATTGGAATCTATATTGTAACACCTTGGCATATTAGTTTTCTGCTAGAGAAGCTGCTTCCAAAACCTACATCTACTGGGTCTCCATTATGCCTGTATTTCCTTCTCTGTTTCCCCTGCAATCTTTTTGGGGTTTTTTTTTTTGTATGTTTGGTTTTGTGGATTTTTTTGTTTGGGTGGGGTTTTTTGGGTGGTTTTTTTTTTGGTTTTTTTTTTTTTTGATAGTTGAGCGTGTATCTGGGGTTTTTTCTTTCATTGTCTGTTAATTTTTCCACTGTTTGCTTTTTTCCTCTCCTCTTTAATTTGTTACATGTTCATTCTCTTTTACTGTTGTCTTGGGTTTGTTCTTTGCCAAGGTTTTAGATTATCTTTTAGATTACCATGTCATGTAATATTCATTTTCTACAAATTCCTCCACTGTCGTTTCCTTGTGCAACCCCTCTCTTTTTTTCCCCTAAGAGGTCTAATGCTTATTTGCTTGCTTTATTCTTTCGCTATTCTTTCAATATATGACCTTGTGTGATAAGCATTCCAGTTAAATGCAGTACCTTTGCTACTGGTTAGCGTAAGTACGAGTGACAAAGGTTTTAAGATAGGTATAGGTGCTGATCCCAAATAAGGCTGCCCACATAAGGTCTTCAGCTACAGACTTTAAAAATCCTATTTAAAAAATTTTATTTATTGGGTTTTAGTAGGAACATGGTAACTTCCTGGGAGAAATCATACTACTGCTGGCTGACAGTGGTTTTCAGAAGAGTTATTTGAGTTGCCTGCTTCTGGGTTGTTTTTGTTGTAGGTGTTTTTGGTTGGCTGGTTGGGGGATTTATGCAAATGGATTTTTACCGAGTTTTTGAAAGAAGTGGGTACTCGGTATAGTATATACAGGCATTTCATTCACAAATGCAACTGGTTTAGTAATAGTGTCATGAATTGAAGTACATCTTTCAGTCAGTGAAACATATTATTATAATTTCTGTGTAATCATATATAGAATTATATGCTTAAGTATTTTTTCCTGATTTTGATGTAAGGCACCATCTTACAGTGGAAGCTTTATTACTTATGCATGATATACCTGGTCCTGTAAATCAGTTTCTCTTGTGACAGGCCTGAATATAATACATTTTGGATGACATTTCATACATCTAAAGCTCTGATTATTCTTAAAATGCAAAGATTCATAAACTTAGGTATATCATACAGCAAAATCCCTGTATCCCTATCATTGAAAGCAAGAAAGACTGAATTCTTTGTTTTACATACTCTCCTGCACAGTGAAGACAATAAATTATGTTCTGTCTTTCAACATTTCCACATCTCATATTTGTTCCTGACTGTCAAGCTAAATGAAATTTGCTATGATAAATGTTTTATCTTCTTTCTTCATAAGTCAGTCCCAAATCTCTGACCAGTTCCCTTACTAAGCTCTGGAGACTTAGAACAATTATTGCTATCATATTTTCTTTCTGTCAATTTGATCTATCCTCCCAGTTCAGGTAAAGTCTGCCTTTTTGGTCGTTTTGTACAACAGATTATTTCTGAACTGAGGAGCTACATTAGATATTATTTCTGTCTATTTTTCCTCTTATCCAAACTGTGCATTGGGCTAAACTTTTACATTGGGCTGCATCTTTTACAAACAGCTTGCTGTCAAGAGCATCTCAGAGAAGCACCATGCCTGTTGGACTTCACATGCAGACTACCCACTGCAACTTATTGAGAACATGATGAAAGTCATACTGGGTCAGACCAGAAGATCAATTTCTCAAGTGTTTTATCTCTAGAATAGGGCCAGGCCTACCGAGTTCCAGTTGCTGTGAGGGTAAGGAACATAAAAAGGAGTTGCTTCTGCAAACTTTTCTGCAAGGTGATTACTGTCACTTACCAACACAATGCTGTCATCATCTTAGGACAGCCAAAGACCAACTAGAATTGAATCTGGTGAAGGACATGGAGGACAACATCTTCCTTAAGTGCATCAACAGCAAAAGGAAAACCAGAGAAAATCTGCTGCTGTGTTGGGCAGGGACCAGGGTGTCAAAGGACATGAAAAAGGCCAGAGTTTGCAGTGCCTTGTTTTGCATCAGTCTGGAACAGGAAAAGTAGGCTTGATGGAAGAGGATCCAGTTAGGGAACATTTAAACAAATTGGACACGTGTAAGTTCATAGGATGTTCCAGGAAGCACCCGCAATGCCATCAGAGCTGGCTGATGTGATTGTAAGGCCACTCTCAATTATCTCTGAAAGGTCATGGCAATCATGAAGGGTTCCTTAGGACCGTAAGAAAGCAAATTTCACTACAATCTTTAAGAAGGGCAAGAACAAGAATCTGGGGAACTACAGGCCACTTAGGCTCACTTCAATTCCTAAAAGGGTGTGAAAGAAGGTGATTGGGAGTAGTCAGCATGGATTTACAAAGGGGAAATCATGCTTAACCATTCTGATACCTTTATCCAGTAATTTATTTTAGTTTTCTCTATCTATAATTAGATCTGGACTATTAGTAATCTATTGATCTGACTGTTAGCTTTCAGTTATACTAGTTAAATCTTGGCTTTACATAAAAGATGTTTTTCATTTTTTGCCTACAGCTGTGTTTTGTGTATAACTCCTTATAATCATTTCAGATTTGAGCAACCTGAACCACATTTACTGAAAAATTCAGTTTCAGAATAGTGACCTTGTGGGGATAATACCCTTGTTCCAGAAAAAGAGACTGCTTCCCATTTCTTAATTGGAAGCTTATTTCCATGTCTCTACCAGCTCTTTGTACTTAAGTGCTTTAGATTCATAAGAGGCAGAGGATCATTATTCATTCGTGATTCTTGCCGTCGGTCTTCACATGGCACTGAATGTGTGTAATGAGTAAGTATTGACTGACATTCCTAGTTCCAGTGATAGCATGCTATAACCTCAACCTGTCACTTCAGACCTCGTTTGGTGCAGCACAGCAGTATGGTCTTGACTCAATTTTATTATGAAACCATTGCTAAGGCATGGGAAAGGATGTGAGCTAAAGCCATGTACAACAATAAAAGGAAGAATACAGACAGGACTGAAATCGTTGAGATGGTAACAGCAGCTCAAGGATTTGAGAGAAAAGCTGAGAATCTACAAGAGTAAGGAAAAGAACAGTGAGCTCAAAGATAGCAATTTGGTGAGAAGGAGGATTGGCCCATACTGGGAAGCAGTGGAGGCCACCTTTCCCTAGTTTTGTGAGTCTGGCTGGCCACCAGGGACAGTGTATACATCATAACTGCAGAGTTTTGCTGCATGATGTGGAAGAGCTCTGAACGAAAGTGATACGGTGGATAAGATTATGAATCATAATTGTCAGATGTTGAAGCTAGATCCCTATCTTGATAACTAGCTGATAAAGGATGAGTGTCTTCTTCCCCCTCCCCCCCACCCCTGAGTGAATTCTGTGAAAGAAATTATAGGAATCCTAAGTTCTCTGAACCACAGGATGAATGTCGAAAAATCACATCTAGATGAATGTCGAAAAATCACATCTAACACACTCAGCTGATAGAACTGCTAAGAGTGTTAATGAAACCTATAGCAACTAGGGCTTTGATCTATCTTGCCTTCTCTGAATACACCAGCCACCATACACTGATAAAAGATTCTCCTGTCTCTTGTGTACATGGCAATATGTAGTTTCATGATCCCTTGGTGCAGGAATTTGGCTCTAGTTTAAACATCTAATATTTACTCCATAGATATGTAAATTCATGCATAAATCCATGCACTTGAAGAAAAGACCTAAGCAATATATGGAAAGCATTTCCTTTCATGGAATCTTCAACCACAGGGTAAATTTTCTTTCATCCATGGCTTGGGCTAAAAGCACAGTCAGAAGAATGTATAACCTAAGGTGTCCGTATTGTGAAGACTTGTCAAGTATATGCTAGTAGCATTCAGAAACTCAGACCAGTCAGGTACATGTACCCCACATTTCTTCCAGACATGGCATTTCAAGTACTCATTACAATTAGGATTGCTGTTGTCTGTTACTGCAGCAACTGTTTATTTTGCAAGTAAAGAGCCACTCTTTGGAATTGGATCCAAATCTATCTCTTGGACTTCTAGCAGTCCAGCAGATATCCTCAGCTGCTGCAAACTCCAAGAAATGATACACAGACAAATGTCCTGACACTGATAGCTTGAGACTGGGCTATGGCTGGAATCACACTCTGCACATCAGAGCCCATCAAAGAGCATTATGTTTTCCAGCTCTAAAATCCATTTGGAGTGACTAGTTGCTTTGAATATGTACTGATAATGATTGATAGTGAATAGGAACTATCCACTGGCAATATGTGTTGTTACCAAATGTCAATCCAGTAAGTGTTTTGAAGTATGAAAGTGGCTTGATTGTTCAGTCTTTTAAACACTGTCAACACAGCAATCTCTAACTCCCTAATGGATAAATATTTTTTAAATACATTTATTTGTGACACCAGCCAAATATTTCATTTGAATTTCAGTCATCATCTTCAAAGTGCCAGGATGCTTCCTTGAATTAGATGGTAGCTCTTCCTGCCTAGTGAGGAATCCTTTATAATAGCAAAGAGCAGTTTATCATGTTCATCTAGTAAAGCCAATCAAAGATGTGTCACTGGGGTTTCTCTTGATTTAAGTTCCTCCGAATCAAGTTCTTCCCCTTTTCTAGAATAATGAAATGTGGCCTTTCAGTTGGTTCAGTAAGCAGTTTTTCAACCCTGACCTTCTAGTACTTTGGGACCCTATTCGTTAGTAGCACTTAGATATCCTTCCTTATCAGCATAGTCTTTGTATTTATAGTCACATTTTGCCGCCATTCTTTTCTCTGAATGCAGCATTCCTGCATTTATTATTTCTGCAAGTCATTTTTTGTAATATTCAGACTAACTGGTGATTATCTTCAAAATGTTTTACATAACATCCTCTTCTGACTTCTATTAGATCAGGAAATTGACTTTGTTTCTTTTTGCCCCCCACTAAAATTGTTAAAGTTATACTACATTTTACTACATTACTGTATGCAATATTCAAAAGTAATTATTAGAATAGTCAGAATTTAATTCTGACTATTCAGTTTATTTTAGAGGCTCTTGGAGAAAATAACTACACAGAAAAAATGTGAAATTTCAGTTGTAATATGAAGCCTCTTGAACGTTCTCAGTGAATTTTATTCTCTTAATCTGAAATTTATATTGGCCATCTGTGTTTGAAGTTTTTAAAAAATTATATATACTTAAGAACTATAGAATGATACTGTATTTCCAGGTATTTGTTATTGGTTATTCATTAACGTTTATCCTGTTAGCATAAGTTATGTAATTGTCATGAAAGTTGTGTTTGTTATTGTCGGTGAACAGCCAAATTTAGAACCTCTTCTGCTTAACTGCTGATATCTTTGTGTGTGTATTTGGTACAATTTAAGTCCTTTGTAGAATGAGCTCTGTCAGATTTTGTGTTCTAAACTAATAGAGAGAAGTTGACACTTGTCTTGTCAGTTTTGCATAGCCACTATGTTCAAAATGTGGTCTATTCCCCCCTTATTCATTTATTCATTCATGTTAGGCAATGCTTGAAATAAAGCAGTGTGCTAAATAAAGCTTGACTTTCAAGATTTTTTATTTATTTTTTTTAATATAAATACATCTGAGACCTACATCTTTTTTAGTAGTAAGACGAAAGGCAGCTAGCAAAAGAGTTCAGAAGTGTATCTTGATTTTAATCTTTGTGGTTTGTTGGTTTCAAATATTTTATGTCAGTAAATCTAATTAATCTTAATAGTGTATTAGAAAAATCACAGTATTATCAGTTTGTGAGGTTTAATATGTTATTGGTACAGAGATGAATATATGTCATCATATATGTTCTATATGCTTATTTTTTTCTTCCTCACTTTTATATATCTAGCTTTTGATATTTGTTTTGGGAAAGCCTAGTATCAAGTATCGCCTTGGAAGAAGCATAGCAAAACTCAGCATCAGTTGAAGAGGAAGTTGAAGATTGTAGACATGATCTTATCCCTTAAGACAAAAAAGAATCATAAAAAAGCCCAAGCAATCAAAAAACCAAGAAACCAACCAAACTCCTGTTCTGGCAGCTGCTCTGAGTATGGCTTTGTCTGTATTTCCCTCCCAGCTCTGCCCTATGCTGAGGTACTGGAGTGACTGACAGTCCAGACACCTCTGCGTGGGTGTCTCCAGCCAGAGAGAGGGGTAACCTCAGAAATCCCCTACTTTGGGGAGCTCTTGCTACAGGCATTTTCACTGGGTCTCTGATGGCAGTGTTGCAATTTACAGGTAGTCTCGGGCAAGTCAGTGCTGCAGTACTCTTTTTTGGTACATATAGTTATTGCTATTTCAAAGTGTAATTTTGCTTTGAATTTTAAGTGTCTTCTGGGCACTTGACTAATCTCACTCTTTCAGAAAATTAAATTTTCTGAAGTATTAAAGGCATAGAGGCTACATTTTAATAGAAAAATAAGATGCTTAAAACAGAAAATGCATTTCAGCAGATTCCAGGCTGAATTCAGTGCAGGACAGAGAATATCTCCAAAGTGCTCCTGGGTGCATTTTTCCTGCATCTGACCATGGGGATGACAAAAATTGCTGTATTGTCTGTACAGGAAGGCTCCACAGAAGCAGTTGCTATAAGGAGCTGTGAGTTAGCAGAAGTTTTTCAATGCACTTTGTAAGAGATGCTCTGGCCTGAGGATCATATACCTTACTTGTATTCTGAGGAAAACCCAGTTCATTCTGTTTTGAATTTCGTTTGTTGAAAAGCACTTGAATAAGTTCAGGCTTTTCACTCTCGTTTGGCATGATCTTACAGACAGAATATTTTTTTCTGAAAATGTTCTTTTCTAAACTAGGTTTGTCCTTTCTCCCTCTGTCCTTCTTCTAGCTTTGATTATTTTGTGAAGAAGTGCTTGTTTCGAACTGTTAGCTGTGCAGGACTATACTCCAGATCGTAAAAACTTTTTTCCTCTCCAAACCCCACAGCTTTATCTGCAGCAGTGACAGGAAGCCTAGTTGTAAGTTTGGGGTGAGAGATGGAGACACTAGAGGACTGAAAGTGTCATGTGCTCTGATATAGGTTTTTGGGGGGATCTTGAGCAAATCTCTGAAATTCCTTGTTTCTCCCTTCCTTATCTTTAGAAAATGGAGGTAGACCTGGAGTTATTTTGAAGATTACCATATCTTACAGACAACAGTTTGAAAGTGGTAGTCTATTCCATAGAGCTAAATGTCTCTGACTTGGTAGTGATGTGCAAAAACATAAGTTGGAAATCCTTACTCAGGTGCAGAGGTATGAACATATTCATACAATCTGAGCTGTTGAGTAACTGGCAGTGTGTGCTACTTTAATCACTGAAGCCTCAAACCTGTAAGATTAATCCAGAGTTCCATAATGTCTCCTGAAGAAAATTACTTTATGAGTTATAAGGCATTGCAGAAAAATACAAAACTGCAAGTTTTTATCAAAGCTATTTCAGGAGATACTTCACCACTAATCTAGACATATATTAGATTTCTCCTTTATTCCACTAACATTAAAAAAGAGAAGAACATTATATGAAACTAAAAATATATTTATTTTTATTAATATATTTTTATAATATATTGTGCTTGAGTAATACAGTGTTGGGATGTTGCATTTTTTGTGCTATTTAATCAACAAGGCCTAGTTGCATTCAAAGTAAGAACCACACTGAAATACATTTATTCATGAAAACGAACATGCAGTTTGCCACTGATACTAAGTAAAGGTCTACAGGGTTTTAAAAAGGTAACATTTTGCATTTAGTGAGGAGAGGGGTGATTGCTGAGCAGAACAAAGAACTTCCTACTGAAGTTTGAATGAGATTTGGATTTCTAATTCAAGGAAGGTGTAAAGAAAAAATAAAATGATTTAGCATATTCTTTTCATAAGAATAACTCAGTCTCCAAAATAGGTATTACACCTCATGGCAGATCCTATAAGGTGGATTCCTATAATCCTTTCTTTACATAAAGATCGCTACCTTTGTCATAACTTAATGTATGTATGAATATTTATATTCATAAACTTTAACTGTTGTGGTGTGATGGTGTTGGGTTTGGCTTGGTTCTTTGGTTAGTTGTTTGTTTTCTTTTGTTTTTTTAGGTAAATCCAATTTGCTATGCAGGTAAACAGTAATTTCTCTGAGATTTAGCTGGTTTAGAATACTTTCTTTAGCTGATCTTTTAATTTATATGGACAGTGCTGAAGAGAGAATTTTTAGGGGGCCTAGGGGAACGTGCAAAAAAAAAAAGGGGGGGGGGCACGAGGCTGATGATATAACAACCTGTTAGTTATAATTGCTCTTTTTAGGCATGTTCCAGATAATTCTTGTGAAATCCACACTGAATACAATTTAAAAAAATAAGGCATTGCAAAGAGTAATGCATTTAAAAAGTTCCTGTGCTGCCTTTAGCAACAGAAATACTTTGTATAGAATGTGTTCTTTAAATCATAATATGTGTCTGATTGATCTGTGATCATGTCATGAGATGGATGTGATGAAGAACCACCATCAAAACTTATGCAGACTTTTTATTTGTAACCAAAGTTTTGTAAGGGCCTATATAATTATTTGTTTGATTGCTTTATTGTGTTCTTACCACACACCCTGTTGAGGTAGATAATCACTTGCTGATGTTAATAGCATATATCTTTTGGACTGGTTTAGTTACAAACAGTGTAGCCAGCAGCATTAGTTCTAAGTTATTATAAGCAGACTGTATGTGCATATAGATTTCTAGAGAAAGGAGTCAAACTGTTACAGCTGTGAAATGCTGACTGCATAACAGCATGGGTGTTGAGGACATGAAAGAACAGGGAGAGATTTTTACTTGTATTTCTTCCTTGAAATATGGAGTCACCCTAGGCTGTGATACTGTGTTTGTAGGTAAAGATGTGCAGTAATGGGTTCTTTTCTTTCAAAGTGAGTTAGGGTATATTGAAGAGAAAGTGTTGGGCTTGCTTGATGAGAAATGAAAGGTTTCATGGTGTGTGACCAAATGTGGGGGGAGAAGGATTAATTTTTGACTTAAAATAAAGCATTGAATTCATTTCAAATTTGTGTTTTACTTTTTTTATCCTTAAAGACTCATGTGATATTAAACTAAAAATTTCAGGATTGAATTTGAAACTTTTTGAAAAAATATATTTGCAAAATTTCATAACAGAAATGTTTTTAGTTTAGAATTCAACATAAATGATTTAGTTAACTTTTCATATAGGTATGAAACCACACATTTAACTAATAATATATTTGCTGAACCTTACTGAAAAAGGAATTGTTCTCAGCAAGTGTATGTCTCTTAGAGTAAACGAAGAAAAAGAATAGGTCTCTCTTTTATTGCAGGAGATCACAGAGCCATCCTAAGTTCAGATAGAAGCTGGAAGATGGGCTCTTGTAGCTTTTTTTTTTTTAAGTGGAACACTTTACCAAGAAATATTTCACTCGCGGCAGGGTTATTTCCAGCACCCAGGTGCTGGTGAGTAGGAAGAACTGGAGGCACAGAGGGCAGTGGAAAGCTCCAGATCCCAGGTGAGGTCAGCCCTCCCTGTTCACGTACAGGCTGCAGCTCGCAGGCAGTTGTCCATTGCAAAAAGACTTGAGCATGGAGGAGACTAGGGATCAGCTAGTTACAACAGTTCAGCTTAGTTAAACATCTGAATAGAAATCTGTTCCTGAGTGGACCAGGAGGCTTTGCTCTGCAACCCCTCTCTGTGGACATTCAAAACTCACCTGGATGCATTCCTGTGTAACCTGCTCTAGGTGGCCCTGCCTGGGCAGGGGGGTTGGAATGCATGATCTCCAGAGGTCCCTTCCAGCCCTAACAGTTCTGTGATTCTGTAACACCTTCTCCAGCACCATCTACCAGAAGCTTTGGGCAGCTGTGCCCACAGCTAAATGGGAGAGGCAGGGGCCCTTGCGGGGGCCTCTGCAGTGGCCCAGGAGCTGCATTGAGCCTCGGGCCCTTGCCTTTACCTGAGGCTTGCCAGGTTGTGGCTGGCCTTGGTTTTTTATCTTGACCTGACTGCCCAGGACTTGCCTTCACTGTGGCCTGCTCTCTACAGCCTCACGCAGCTACCCCACAGCTGATGCTGAGCCCCGGCCCCAGCTCTGGCCCTGCTCAGCTTGTTGGGTGGGACTGCGGCCCCAGAAAACAGGTTCCTTCTTACCGGAGATGTCAGATGAAAATCTGGCTTTAAACCAAGGGTGCTTCTAAGTTACCAGGTATGCCCTCTGAAAACTTCAAGGTGAGGGAATGGTAATTCCCAAGAGTTCGCAATTTATTGCCAGTTGTGATCCAAGCTGGCTCCAGGTCCTTAACCTCCCAAGGGTGCTGCAACTCAAGGAAAATTCATGGTAGGAGGTTGGATGGATCTTTAGGCTGCCTGTACTAAGCATGCCTCTGGGAACAGTTGCACCAAAACTGTTTTTTAGCTGGCTATTGAAAAATCAATACTTTTTGAGGCAAGACTAGAAGCCTCAAAATGGACGTTCCCATTGAGAGGGGTGGTGCTGACAGCCAGCCTGTTCACATTGGGGAGTATGGGATCTGAACACGCAGTGTCAGAAATGCTTGGGTTTTCTTCTCTGTTGTGGCACTGCATTTCAGTAAGAGAAATAGTTTCTGTTTGTGTTCTTGTGATTGACTACATTATCATGTGTAATGCTATCGTACCTCAAGTCCATCAGTAGAATTCTTTTGTCTTTCAAGCTTTTTCAAAATAATATGTAAACCGGTTCATCTAAGGATTAGAAACGTATTAAGTGCTGGTTTCAATACTCTTCAGAATACTTTTTCTTTTCCCACATCACGTGAGATAGGATAAATCATCTCTGCTGTACTACGTGGTTTTAATGTGAAATTGCAAGTGTTGCTCAGTTGTGTGCTTTACTACAGCTTGAAATTACATGGGAAGCTGGTACAGTAGCTACATATTACTACTGACTTTGTAGCAGCTGAAACTGATCATAATTTATTATTAATATAGCAAACTGGAAAATAGATGTGCTTACCAGCTATATGTGTAGGATTTTTCAGCAAACAAATCATAGAATCATGGGATTGTTTGGGTTGGAGAAAACCCTTAAGATCATCAAGTCCAACCATTAACGTAGTAGGATGTAAAATAACTTCAAAAGGTCTGCTTTGGTAGTCTTGGGGGTTGCACCTACCTAAAAGACCTAGCTGAAAGCCCTGGGGGTATTTTGTGGCAAATATTTTTATCAGAAAAGAAGACAGATAACCTGTCAAATTCAATTGTGTTTAAAATATAGGGAGGTACTAAAAGTGAACAATACCAAACTGACAAGAATGTGTGGCTGTGTGCTTGGTCACTAGAACATTGTAAAAATCCAGAGGGATTTTCAGAATGTGTGTAAAAATACCCAGAAAATAGAGTTTCAGCAAAGCATTCTTGCTTTGCAAGCATTGCACCCTGCAAAATCCTTGAAAATCTCTCTCTTCTTTTTCATTATGTTTATTTACATTTTTAACAGTGACTATACCTGGCAGAAATTTACTGAAGTGACTTGAAGAATTGGTATCTTATCAGAATAGACTGGTGTTCTGAAATATAAACATATATTCTCAAATCAGCAAATTATGAAACTAGGCTTTTATTGTTGTACAGAAAGAGCCTCTATTCCTTCCATTTAGTCCAGTGTTACTGAGATGATTTTGGAGTCTCTCTGTAGCAGAAGATTGCCACAATTAAAGTTTTGTCAATATAATTATTTATCAGCAGCAAGATAATTATATGTTTGAAAAATTTGAGGACAGTCTTGACACAAGAGGTTATAATAAAATCAAACTAGATCAGAAATATGGATTATAATAATAAATAAAACAGTGTGACTGAGCTGCATGGAATTAGTATAAAATCTCGTGTATTGACCATTTTGCTAGAGGCTTCTTACTTACTTTCTTGAAATCTTTTCTCACCTTTAAGAAATGATTAAAATTATACTTCCCCCCAAAAAGATAGAGTGAGGAGGGACTTGGATGGAAAACTGGAAACAATAAACAGCATTGGGAGAGAAACCTACAAGCACAGAAAGTACAGGCAATTCAAATAATTAAAGGGTGAAAGAAAAAGATGTAAGAAAAGCAGCTGTGGGAACACTTAGGTAAATTTACAAGTAAGCTGCTTCATTTTGCATTCTCTTTTTTCCTTTTGGGCATTGATTAAGAGAGCACGTCTCCTAGGCTTAATCAATTACAATGAATTATGCTTTATTTTGGTCAGTAGTTTGTTCTTAGTGCAGATGTCTGTGGTGTTTCGCTTGTTACAAGCCTTTAGGTAGAGCACCACTAATTAACCATGATTTTAAGTCCAATCATCCACCCCTCTTTTTTTTTTCTTTTTTTTTCTTTCCCTGTCTAGAAGTTCAACCATCAAGACCTTAATGTGAAAAATAGTGTTGAATGTCTTGTTACAGACAAGATAGTCGGCATCCATGGCTTTCCCCTGTCTACAATCTAGTAATTTTATAATAGAAGCATTATACAGACTTTTAAGAAGGCAGCTGAAGACTAGGACACCTGTAGTAGCATTCTCTTAAGTGTTTATAGTACTCTGTGTTATTTTGGAAACTGGCTGAATGGCAGATTTTTAGTGCCTGGCTGTTGAAGGGGGGTGGTAAGCATGACTGGGGTGCTATGTAGTAAAGAAAGCCTGTACAAAAGAGGTGAACTTAATTTAAGTGAAGAACTAGGGCTTTTGAAATTGAAAACTGACTAGCTTATATATAATTTTAAGGGTAAAGGCAGCAAGAGTGAAAGTGCTCCCCCCATCAAGGATGGGACTACAGGGGACTGGCTGCCTGGGATGTTCTGGACACTGAAAGACTGAATAACATTGCATCCCATAGATTGTGTAAAGTGCATTGCAACTTGTGGTGTGCTGCAGAAGATGTTTGTGAATCTAAATCTAATTTTTTTTCTAAAATGAAACCTTGTTTGTGACGCAAGGGCCAACTGTGATAAATGGTGGAAAAATCTTATGAAACTCAGTGAACAGATAATAAAGTAGAATTCAATATAGATAAATGTAAAATTATGCTGATGGCAAAGAGTGTGAACGAACCTAACTTGTCATTTAAAATAGATGGCCAATCATTGCAGTCAGATGGTAGATTTCAGTTAGGAAGGAGCGAGCCTCAGAAATGTAAGCTTGCTCATCACTGACAGTCACGAAAGAATTGTTAAGGCTTATTAGGAAGGCAATAGAGATCAGAGAAAATCGTTAAGCCACTGTATACTTGCATGCTTTTCCAAAGAATGTATACTTTGTACTGTTCTCCCGTAGCATGAGAGAAAAGGATGATACAGAGTTTGAAAACTTAGGGAAGCATGGTAATGGTGATCAAAGATGTGGGAAAAAGCTTCCACCCAAGAAATAGTAGGCTAGGACTCTTTAGTCTCGAAAAGAGATGTCTAGGAAAAGATATGACAAGAGGTTTATTGAGGTTTCATATGGGTTATATGAGAAGAGCAGAAAGGAATGATTATGCCCTCTCTCTTCTGATACACAAACCTGGGCTATCAATTTACACTAATAGGAATCACATTCACAATAAATTAAGGAAAGCAGATCTTCGTGTATTGGTTATCCAGCAATGGAACTGATAGCCACAGGACATTGTGGCTCCTAAAAATATAGAGACTTGAGACAAGACCAAAGCAATTACAAAACATTTTATAGTGTGGTTTTGATTCCTGGCACTCAAATTAAATTGAATCATTTTAAAACAAGCTAAGTGTTTGTAACTCACTGACTGTTGAGATTGATTTGAGAACTGAGCTCTGGTTCGAAATGTATAGTTGATTTCCTAAAAAGGAGTTGAAGTGGGCGTTGAGAATAAACCTTTGCAAATTTTTTGCTTTTGCAAATTACTTGTTATAGACTTTTGCAAATTGTTAGAACATTCTTGGGTAACCAAACAAAAACAAATCTTAAATTATTTTTTTGTGTGTGTGAGCTAAAAGAAAGCTCACACGCAAAAAAACGCTATGTAATTCTCTGAATGCTTTTCCCATCTTTTAACAGTTCTAGTAATCTAAATTTAAACATTGTTATTGAAACCATTGTTATTCCCTATTTCAGTTACCTAACAAATATGGGGACATTTCAGTTTGGGCTTTTCTTGGAAAAACACACATGCTCCAAGGTCTGCATTTTCTATTTTATGCATATTAAGGTCTTTCTTGATAATCCTTTTCAAACACAATAAGATTGCCAAAAATTTGAGTGAAGAGAAATTGTTGAAAAACAAATAAACTTTGCTTTTGCAATTAAAAAAAAAAAAAAAAAAGAAAATTGAAGATCAGCATATACAAGGGAAAACAAGCCAAAATAGAAACAAATAAAAGAAACAGGGAAACATGGGTTGGACAGAGAGAGAAGTTTTTCTAGTTTATTTAATCAAAATGCTTCTTTTCCTCAAATCATTCCAAAATGCAGCTGTTGCTACCTTTGATGTGAAAAAATGTTTATTAAGTAATGAGTACTATAAGCCACAACAGCACTTCTTAATTTAAAAGAGACTCTTCCAAGTTCCATGGCAGATTATAAAGTCATTCCAAAGCTTTGATGATTCAGAGCAGTGTTTCTACATGTAATAATATTAAGAATTTGTAGATTTAAATAATATTCCTTCAAACATATTGTTTTATTTGGCAAACTCTGCTGATACTCATCTACAAAGGTATTTTTTGCTTTCCCCTTCGTTACTGCTCCTGTATTTTATCCTGTGAGTTCAGTAATGATTTCATCTAGTCAAAAAATCCTTAAAAAAATATATTTGAGGTAAAATCTTGAGTTTCAAGACTGTAATTTATTACTGTTTTGCTATTTGGTCTGCTAGTCAGGGTCTGCTGAGCCTGGGGAACAATATTGCATGCGTGAGTGGAGAAGCGTGAGTGTATTGTGCTTTCTTTTTAATTTACTTCTTGGTTCTGTCATTCTTTAAAGTGGAAAGCATGCTTGATGCCTGGTTGAGATTGCTTGTACAGCTGAATATTCCTGTTTCTCAGTCACTGAGTATTGGGAATTGGTCTGGTACTGGCCTGTAATGGTCATTGCTTGAGTTCTTACTTATGTGAAACATTTGTTCCTGGAACTGTAAAATTAGGATTCATCTGAGGGATTTAGTTCCAGTCATATTAACCTGTTGTTAAAACTGGTTGTTAGGTTTCACTCTGCGGTGGATTGACCTTGGCCCGATGCCAGGTGCCCATGAAGGTGCTCTATCATTTCTCCTTTTCAGACAGACGGGGGGAAAAATATGACAAAAGGCTCATGGGTCAAGATAAGGACAGCAACAGATCACTTGCCAATTATCATCACAAGCAAAACTGACAGGACTCAGGGAAATTATTATAATTTGTTGCCAGTCAAATCAGAGTGGGGTAATAAAAAACAAACCCAAATTTTAAAACACCTTCCCCACCCCTTCCTTTTTCCCAGGTTCGGCTCCAGTCCCAATATTCCCTACCTCCTCCCTGCAGGGACATGGGGAATGAAAGTTGCAGATGGTTCATCACACATTGTCCCTGCTGCTCCTTCCTCTGCTGCAACATGGGGTCCCACCCATGGGAGACAATTCTTCATGAACTGCTTCAGTGTGGGTCCTTTCCATGGGGTGCAGCCCTTCAGGAACACACTGCTCCAGCGTGGGTCCCCTGCGAGGTCACAAGTCCTGCAGCAAACCTGCTCCAGCATGGGCTCCTCTCTCCATGGGCCACAGGTCCTGTCAGGAGCCTGCTCCAGCACAGGCTTCCAATGGGGTCACAGCCTCCTTTGAGCATCCGTCTGGTGCAATGGGGGGTCCACCACAGGCTGCAGGTGGATATCTGCTCCGCTGTGGACCTCCATGGGCTGCAGGGGGACAGCCTGCCTCACCATGGTCTGCAGCACAGGCTGCAAGGGAATCTCATGCCTCGCTTCCAGCTGCTGTTCCACAGCAATTTTTTTCTGCTAAAATATGTATCCTAGAGGTGCTACCACTGTCACTGATAGACTCAGTATTGGCCAGCAGTGTGTCTGTCTTGGAGACATTTGGCATTGGCTCTGTTGGATGCTGGGGAAGCCTCTAGCAGCTTCTCAGAAAAGCCACCCCTTTAGCCCCCTGCTACCAAAACCTTGCCACACAAGCCCAATACACGCTCACAAAACTTGCTTATTGAGAGATTTTTGGTAGTTTTTGGAGAAAGAAGTGGTGGTGGGGGAAGAAAAATCGATGAGGACATTGCCCTTTTGTGTCTTGGAGGAGTTCTGCTTAGTTTTTCTGGTTTCCTATGACTTACTAGAAAGCTTGTATAAGCACATGTAGGATCCGGTGTGGTATTCTTTCACTGTTATGTTTTTTGTTTATTTCAAGGATATGCAAAGTAGTTATTGCTAATGCAGGTATGTCTGATAATCGATATTCTTGCACGTAGTAATTTTGTAAGCATTTCCTATATTTTATAGCAAGAGAGTGTCCAGATTTAAAATAAAGCATAACTTTCAAGGAGTAAAGTGAGGTTTTGTTTTGGCATTAGATTTGATACATCCACAGGATTGCAGGAACTCCCATATCCATATTAGATTTTTGAAGGTTTTCCTTACCTCTTACATAATTATGAATTTGTCATGGTTATTTTGGTAAGTTTTAATAGCTGTATTCAAACTTAGCTGATTGTATGTCAGGATTGTTCTTTAGAATCCTATGCATAGGGTTAGAAAATGCTGCTCTCCCATTTTTACTGTCTTTAGAAGCTGGACTGATTTATATTTTTTGATTTAGAAGTACAGGTAAAGGACATAGGCAATTTACTAGGTCCTAAAAGACTTCCATTTCAGATGCGTGTGTTGAAGAACCAGACATACATTTTAACAAGTAAGTGATGAAGATTTTTGTGGGGTCCCCCTCCCGCCCCGACTCCCAGATAATTCCCCAGTTAAACTGAGAATTTTATGGGGCTGGGGGAGAAAGTGTGATCAGTGTGAGCAGGAAGCATCTGTCCTGTCCTGCTGGGCAGCAAGACTGTTGAATCTGACAAGGTCCTGGGTGAAGGATCAGCCCCAGCTGTTGTTTGTAAATGAGCTCCCTGTTGTCTTGTTCCCATCTCTTTTACTACTGAAGTAAGTCCTGAATACTGCCTTCTGTGACTGAGCTACACAGTGTATCTGAGGTGTCATGTGTTTATGGCTTTAACCCTCAGGTTGTCTGACTCTGTTCCATGGAGGCTCTGGAGTTTCCTGTCGGACACTACGCAAAGGAATACTTTCTTGATCCTGGTGAATCCACATGATCACAGCAAGTATTCAAGCCCCTGCAACTGACTCCCCAACTGACATGTAAAGGGGCAGCTCCTTTCTCATCTTGATGTAGGTGAAAAATAGCAGTTTCAGGAGCATCTGTCTCCTAACATATACCTAGCTGCCTCATTTCACCAAGCAGAACCGTACCAGCTACCCCTGAGCTGGAAGCAGCAACAGTGACATGATGATCACCACTGCTCTCTCTCCTTATGACTTCAACAACCTCAAAATTTATTCTTTAAACTCGTGGTTGAAGGAACTGACAGATATCAGGTATTTAATTAATTGTCATTAATTACTGCAGATTATCAGCTGTAGAACATAGATTAGTAATTACACAGTGAGGTGGTAAAACCACACACCCTTCTATATAAAATAATATGTCTTATCTCTGGTTTGCAAAATTCTCTCAGCATTTTTATCACATAAAAACCTTTATGTAACTTTTTTGGGGTTAGGATGCATATCATTTTTGCTCTTTTGAATTGTGAATGATTGCTTTGTAGTTCACTGACTATTTTATAGAAGTCTGTTTCATTTAGTATGCTAAATGATGATCACTGCAGTTCAAATAAAATGTAACTGAATTAGGTTCCAGGTCTTGTGAATATAATAGGTGAGATGATCTTAGAAGTTCTTCCTTTTGAACTTAGATCTAAAGCAGCTTTTTTAAAATAATTAAAAGCTAAAGTAGATTAGTGCATGTCTCACTGTCTCCTTTCCCATCAGCACTGTGTACAGTACTATGCAAACCAGCGCTCCATGCCTGATGCAGTCACACCCCCTTGCAGTAGTTTGTTTCCTCTGTTCAGCTGGATTGCATCCTCTCTCAGGTTTCACTGCTTCAGCATGTTCGTTTATAAGCCTTATCAGATTGACTAGCTTAATTTTGCAGTGTTTCTTTTTTGCTGTTATTAAGGGTAACTAGTAAAAGAACAGTAATATGTAAATAATTTACACATTTGGATGAACAAGTTGCCTGAGGGTTAAAAGAAACTTCAGCATTTTCACTCTAGCGCTATGACAGTGAATCATTACTGATGCCCAGTGTGCCAAAGTCCCAGGTGCACAGCTTTCAGAAACAACAGACACAAACCCAGCAGTATTTTTTTCTCATTCATCAACTTTGTGAAGCCAAATTGGCTTCCTAGAACCCCCACAGCAATTTGCAAATGATGTATGAAATCAAATATTCCTACTTGTACAGCGCACAGGGAAAAGAGGAAAAAAAAAAAAAATAGCTTTCCTGTTAGTGCCCTGACATGCTATTTCAGTGATACTTGATATCCAGTCAGACACTGCCAGAAATACACTAGTTCCAGATGCTGAGAAAAATATAATTTACAAAAATCTTGTGCATATTTTTCTTCTTCAGCTTTCCTGTTTGTTCTCTCAACACTGTTAATCTTGATAGTTTTGTCTTTTAGAAATCATATTTGTTCATGCAAGCTCATTTTGAGAGCTTTCAGAACTACTGGAGTGATTTTTCTCATCTTTTTCTAACTGATCCTGGCTTGGGGAAGTGTATGAACTGGATGACTACTCAAGGTCCATTGCTTTCTCCTGTGATTCATTAAGATTACCCATGCATATTTTTACTCTGCTGATTTGCTTATATAGTATTTCATTCCCTAGATATTTGCCAGCTGTGTCTGTAGGCAGAGTAAAAACCTTTCTTCAGTGTTAATTCACCTCGTTTTCTATTGTTCTTGTAATTTTAATAGTAAAATTATAGCTTTTCCTTTCCATGTGAAATGGAATACTCACTATAAAAGAGGTTTGCAATTGTATGCTATCTCAGATTATGTAAAATTCTGCATATTATTAATCTCTTCTACTCTCTGTTTTGGTCACCTGCATCAAAGGTGACATGGCAGACAAATACATGATAAGTTACTAATGGGTGTGTGGGGATTTCTTGTTTAATTTCATTAATGCAGTGGTACAGAAAGGAAACTTTCACGTGGCAGATGTAATGTGAACCTTTAATAGTCACTTTTGATTTTGCTCAACTAAAATTTAAGAGCACAAAGGTGATGTGTTGGCTGAGGGTCAGAAAATGGCATTGATAAAAGAGAAAAAAAGGTGGTTGTGGGTAAGACCAAAGATCCATCCAGCCTACTAAACTGTGGCCATCAGACCTTATAGGGCAAATGTCTAATAAGAAGAACAGGTCACATAATATTTTTCATTTGAACTGTTCTCAATTTTGAACTGGTTTTGGCTCACGAGACCTTTTGAACCAAATGTGGTTTCAGTGTATTTTGCTCCCATGCAATTTTACAGTTTACCCTGGAGGCTCTGTGAACTTCTTGCATTGTCTGAGCAACTGCCTCCTTTGTTCCGAATCTGGCTTATCCACATTTCATCATATGCCCCAGCTTTTATACTGGAAGAGACTGTGCAATTTCTCCATATCTACTGTCTCTGCGTCAGTTTGATTTTATAGTCTTCTGTTATCCGTAGCTCTTTTCAAGAGACAAGAGTCTTTTGAAGATGCCAAGCCAGTCTGTTGTTTTTCATACAGGAAGAGTCCAGTGTCACTGAACATTCTTACCAATGTACTCTGGACATTTTCCTGTCTTATTAGATCTTGCTTTAGAGGACTTAAATAGCATAATAATAATAATATTGTTTTCTTCTCTATGCCTTTCCTAATAATTCCTAATGTTTCATTTGGGTTTTTAACTGCTAGTGAGCTGTTGGTTTTACAGAGCTATCATAATCCCAAAGTCCTCACCTAATCAGCTCATCAGGGGACCATCATTTCGTTTGTAAATAACTTATATATGCACATTTCCCTTGCACTTCACTTTCCGTTTACCTATGCATATGCATTTCTGCTGCTCCTCTTTCTGTTCCATACGAGTAAGACCTATTTAGTTGTAATGGATGGAACAGAGCAGAGAAATCGTGAACCTGGATAGCTTGCTTATTTTTTTTCCCTTCCTGTCAGACAGTTAGCTTCCCTACTATATGAAAATGCTCTTTTATCTGCTAAGAAGCCAGGACATGGACAACAAACACCTTTGTATAAGGAACTGATGCTGAAACTTGAGGTTTGTCAGTTCCAAAAACACAGGCTTCAGACACCTGGGTTAATGTTTCTTCACTCAGTCTTTTCCTGTCCTTGGCAAATCCACAGAGCAATCGTGTACTATATAAAGTACAACCTGGCTCTGGTTGTCATATATGCTCCAGATAAGCAGTATACATTTGGCTCACTGCTGCATGTGGTGAATTGTCTTTTAATTATAGATTTATTTTCCTCATTACTATGTTCTTTATATTTATATATAGTATTAATGTCTTCAGTAAGATTTAATCAGTTATTTCCTTCGTGTTACATTTTCCTCCTCTTTTCCTCCTCTTTTCCTCCTCTTTTCCTCCTCTTTTCCTCCTCTTTTCCTCCTCTTTTCCTCCTCTTTTCCTCCTCTTTTCCTCCTCTTTTCCTCCTCTTTTCCTCCTCTTTTCCTCCTCTTTTCCTCCTCTTTTCCTCCTCTTTTCCTCCTCTTTTCCTCCTCTTTTCCTCCTCTTTTCCTCCTCTTTTCCTCCTCTTTTCCTCCTCTTTTCCTCCTCTTTTCCTCCTCTTTTCCTCCTCTTTTCCTCCTCTTTTCCTCCTCTTTTCCTCCTCTTTTCCTCCTCTTTTCCTCCTCTTTTCCTCCTCTTTTCCTCCTCTTTTCCTCCTCTTTTCCTCCTCTTTTCCTCCTCTTTTCCTCCTCTTTTCCTCCTCTTTTCCTCCTCTTTTCCTCCTCTTTTCCTCCTCTTTTCCTCCTCTTTTCCTCCTCTTTTTTGTCACCACTAATATTGTCCAAGGAATTCTGTCCAATTTTGCTGAGAGTTTTATCACTGTCATTCTAGAATTTTTTTTTTTTTTTTTTTTTTTTTTTTTTTTTTTTTTTTTTTTACAAATTGATCTTAAGAGTAGAAATCATTTAGGTGCTCCTAATAGCTCACTATCAGTGCTTTTTGAACTGATATTTACAGCTTTCCCTGAAGCTATGGAAAGGTCTTAGTGGTGTTTATCATATTCTTAAATTTCTCAACTGCCACAGTAGTGCGTGTTGTATGACGTCTTCAGGGAGGGGGAAAAGAATGATTTATCAAAGTCAGGTCTTATAGTCATTGACTGATTTTTATTTTGAGTATTAGAAAAATTGTATCTGTGTGAGGAAGTAGCTGCTGAGGTGTCTGATTCAAACATCTCTTACTGAAAACCACGTCTAGTCTAGCAGCTGTGCTCATTCGTATAAGGTGTTAACAAGCTATTTATTATATCTATTGAAATTTTAAAAACTGTATACTACAACTCTAAATATTGCATGTAATTATTCATTTGTTTTCTCCCATTGCACTTCAGAAATTACTTTAAAAGGTATTTCTTTAGAGGTTTGAATCTTCAGGTTTCATTTCTTTGAACAGCTGTGGGTTGATCAGAATCCCCTTTCATCCAGCAGTGCACACACAAACTGTTTTAAAATAAGGAAAATAGTTTTATTTGCACAATGTTCTTTCTGTTATATTGTGAAGGCTTCATCAAACTTATTTCTTCCGGTTTTCTTGTACAAATGTATATAATTACAGAATAACTTAGACTGGAAAGGACCTCAAGACTTCTCTGTTCGAACCTCCCACGCAAAGCAGGGCCAGCTACAGCGTCAGCCCAAGTTGCACAGGGCTTTATCTAGCTGAGTCTTGAAAACCTCCAAGGATGGATACTACACAGCCTCTCTGGGCAGTCTACTCCAGTTTCCTCAGGTGAAATTTTTTCTCTTATGTCCACACCTTACCAGCCATGACTCTAGGCTTCCACCAGGCACTGCTGTGAAGAGACCACCTCAGTAACCAGCATACACGTATGGACTGGATACTGTTAGGTCACCCTGAAGCTGTCTCTTCTCCAGACTGAACAAGCCCAACTCCTTCAGCCTCTCTTCACAGGACAAATTCTCCAGTCCCTGTTCACCCTAGTGGTTCTCTGCTGAATTTGCTTCAGTTAATTGACATTCTTCCTGTGCTGGCTGGTCCAAAACTGAAAGGAGTTACTAGATGTGCTCTCATGAGTGCTTAAGTACAGGGGCCTTTTGACATCTTGGCTGTGTGCCTGTGAATACCACCCAAGGCACAGTTCTGACTTAAGCTTAGCATTTATCTTTTTTCAGTCACTGCTAACTTTCCCTGATCTTCACTACTTTTTCAAGATGATAAAAACCTCCTTATGAGCTGTCCAGTTCTCTTTGCACCCTTGGATGAGGTCACAAGTGCTTCTGTGGGTTGAGTTCCCACACATGGTCCTCCCACTCGCCTCCTTGAACTCTTTCACTACACACAGAGGCCTGGGAGACTTTGTTGGTGATGCAAGGAAGACATCAAGTGATTCAGCCTTATTTGTGTCTGCTGTTACCCCAGCCAGCTTGCACATAGAACAATGCAACCATGTTTTCTTTGCTAGGCTTTTGCTATTAATATAGCACTAGAAGCTTTTGTTGTGCATGCTATTCCTTGCAAGTGTGAACTCTAGGAGAGCCCTGGCTTTCTTCATACCATCTCTGTGTGTCTGGGCAATATTTCTATAGTGCTCCCTTGTAGCTTGTTCCTGCTTCCCCCTGCTGTGTACTGCTTTTATGCAGTGAAACAGTCATGAGTTTCCTGTTAAAACGATCTGCTAATCTATTTCTTTTCCTGGTTATTGGGAGGGACCATTCTTGAGTTAAGAAGAGATCGCTCTCAATGACCTGCGAGCTTTTACAAGCTCCTTTGCCCTCCAGAGCTCCTTCTCATTGGATCACTCCTGCCAGTTTCTTGAAAAAGCTAAATTCTTAATGTCTAAAGTCCAGGGTCTGTAGTCTACCACTTGCCACCTTGTCTTCCTTCCCCTGGGGATCTTGAGCTCGTCCATTTCATGGTCACAACAGCCAAAGCTGCCACTGATTACCTCCCCAGTCAGTCTGTCCCTGTTAGTGAATAGCAGATCCACTTGTGTATTGCCTTCAATTGCTTCGTTCATTACTTGTATCAAGGAGTTAGCCCTGACACCTTCCAAAAAATCTGCTCAATTGCTTGGCTCTAGCTGTGTTGCCATTCCAATAGATTGCAATAAGGTGAACATCTTTCCTAAGAGTCAGGTCTATGATTTAGAGACCTTAAGTTGTTTAAAGACTTTTTATGCTTTCTTATCCTAATAGGTGGTCTCTACAATTTCCTATCATAATAGTACCTTTACTGGCATCTCCTTTGATCCTGATCTAATTCTCCTTTGAGCCTGATCCTTATGGGGAAGTGTGGGAAGAATCTTTGGAAAAAAAAAAAAAAAAGCCAAAAAAACCAAAACAAACCCAAAACATTATCAGTGGATTGACTAACTGCCATTTGTGTAATTTGGGAATGGATCTTTAAAGACTAACCATGTCTTAACAGCTCGTAGATTTTGTGAATACTTTACAGTGTCTGTTACTAGTAATCCTAAACCTCCTTATAGCATGCTCGTATCTGTTTACTAAAATCTAATATCCATGTAGCCTGACTTGCTTTTCATGGAAACCCTGGAAAACCTAGCCTAAGCATCTGCTTAAAATTATATGCCTGTTTAAATACTTTATTCAGTGGAAGCATTCTTGTCTTTATGTAATATACTCCTTTCCTTTTCAACAGCACTTTTCTGCATTTTTCTTCCATGATTCCTCTTAAAAATGCAGACAAGAGACACAGAGTGGCATTTGGAATAATTACTGTGGCAAGATGACACCTTCCATGTCCTCCTTTTTAAAAGAAGTTAAGAGACTATTTGGTTTAGTAGTCAGGTAACAGTGACTCATGAACACAAAGTAGCATGACTGAATTTTGTAATTAATATTATTAAAATTTTGGTGATAGTCTGAAAGGTAGTTTGAGGCAGCACCGAGTAAAGTGTTTTCACATTGCTGTTTACGCAAGATCTTACTCATTTTGGTTCTTAACATTGTCAAATAATCTAATTCACACAGTACAGCACTCATCATGCCTTGTTATTACTCTTTGAATTCATCAGCACTTTGTTATTCTCCACATTTTATTTCATCTTTTCTTGAAAATCTTTCCATAATTCAAGAGGTCACTTAATCACAGAGTGGGTTTTCACATGACATCTTGATCTTCTCTGACATATGGGGTAAGAGCAGAAATAACAGTAGTGGTAGACTTCCTTCATGGAACAGAAAAAGCTAATTTATTTACAGTTCTGGGGTTTGTTTATAGCTGCGAATTAGCATTTTGTTCCATGCAGTGCAATTTAAATTCACTTTTCTGTAATTCTCCTTTTTATAGTTGCAAATAATTACTATGTGAAAAATGATCACATAGTAGAAATTGTTAAATGAATAATCTCATTTTAAACATATTCATTCCATTAGCTATCATTTATTTGAGAGGACTACACTGTGTTACGGTGTATACCCTGGGGCGCTAGAAATCCTTTGGTGTAGGGGTTTTGCACAATCCATTTATTCAGTTTTGCCATGAATTTTAGCAGATCCTGGTGCTTCATAAGCATGTAAGTGTTCTATTTTGTGGTAATAATTTGATTGCCCAACTGCCTTGGGTTTTAGTCATGCCATAGCTAAGGAGAAGTGTAAACTTTCTTCTAAACAGTCTTAACAGAACTGTAATTCCAACAAATACATGGATGGATGTAATTAACTATTTCCTTGTCAGTTCTAGTGAGACTTTAGTCTCAAAATATGTCGTGTGTACTTGAGTTGCATTCGCCAAGAGGATTTTATTCGCAAAGATGGGTCTACATGAAAACAACCTGCTTACACTTTCAAGGCAAGAGAGAGGAATAGTCAGCTAAATTACAGTTAGCCACCAGATATGTTTTTTATGTCTGATGGCCCTTTTAACTACTTTCTTTAGATTAACTGGTAGAAGGGGGTGTTATACTGTCAGTTTTGTGTGCTGCCCCTCACTGGTGCTTTCCTACACTTTCACAGTCCTTTAGGGTCTTGACAGGCAGCACTGTAGGTGCCTTCTATTGGAGTATCTGAGCCCAAGGGACTGATTTCAAATTTTCCCCTGTACATACCTGTACCACAGGTTGCACTGCATATCAGAATTGCCATTTCAGTAGCATTATTTATGCTTCCACAGATGAGGCTATCTTGACATATGTATTGAAATGGATTAAGTTCACAATTTAAGCTTAAATGAAAAAAAGGAGTGTTCCTATCTAAACATGACCTGATATGCTGAAGCACAGTAATGGTCAGTACAGGCATTATAGCTTGGCTGATGTACCACTTCAGCAATAACGCAGAGTAGAAGCTGGCCACATAGTCAAGAGGTTTGCAGGGGTTTCTGTTGGGCATCGATGAAATCTGCTGGAAAAGGAGGCAATGAATTTATAAGGCAAACCTGTTACTAGTTTTTGTGGTTCAACCCCAGCTAGCAACTAAGCCCCACACAGCAACTTGCTCATTTCACCCCTAGGTGGGCTGGGGGCAAGGAATCAGAAGATAAAAGTGAGAGAACTCATGGGTTGAGATAAAGACAGTTTTATAAGTAAAGCATAAGCCACATACACAAGCAAAGCGAAACAAGGAATTCATTTGCTCCTTCCCATCAGCAGGCAGGTGTTCAGCCATCTCCAGGAAAGCAGGGCTTTATCACGCATAATGGTTACTTGGGAAGACAAACATCATCACTTTGAAAGTTCCCCCTCTTTGTCTCCCTCCCCCTAGCAGCTTCATGTGCTGAGCATGATGTCATATGGTGTGGAATATCCTTTTGGTCAGTTGGGATTAGCTGTCCTGTCTGTGTCCTCTCCCAGTTCCTTGTGCACCCGCAGCTGACTTGCTAGTGGTATGAGAAGCAGAAAAGGTCTTGACTCTGTGTAAGCACTGCTCGGCAATAACTAAAAGATCCCTGTGTTATCAACACTGTTTCCAGCACAGATCCAAACCCTAGCACCATACCAGCTACTATGATGAAAATTAACTCTACCCCAGCCAAAACCAGCACGCTAGTGTTGTCATGTTTCATGTTGACTTACAGGCATTATTAAGGAATCCTAACTCGATGATACCACAGTTCAATATCTCTCTGAGATATTAAGCCTGTATTTTTTGTCTCTGCTGAGTCTTCTACCGTTTCTTATAAAGTTCATACTATTTGTCAAGGAAAAGAGACATGTTCTTTTAATGAGCCTACAAGGTCATGATATTATTGCAAAGTTCCTTTGTTTTCTTAAAGACCATCTTCTTGTATACATATTTCTTTGTTGAAAGCCCAGCTGTGGCTTCACATTTGTGGCTGCTTTGCGAATTAGCTATACTAATAAAGTGATAATATTATTAATAAACCAGGAAATATAAAATTAAACAAATATAGCAAATATGTTGAATAAGCAGAACAAAAGCTATTCCAGTTTCTTCCTAATATCTGCTCGTAAATGTTACATCAGCTTTACCAAAGCAAGATTTGGGCTAAAATAATTGTTGCTGTTTCTGTTAATTTTGCTAGAACTAATGACCCCAAGAATTAGGCAGAAGCTACAAGATGTGAATTATATCTTCATTTTAGAAAAATCTAAACGTTTGTGTTTGGGTTTTTTTAATACTCAAGTATAATGCTTTTGAACAGTAGCTGGTTTTCAGTTATGTGTTTATTTTGAGGCATTGCACAGAATGTTTTGCAGCCTGTGCTACATTTTTCCAGACAGATGTTGAAAAAAGCCACATATTTTGAAATGGCCTACAGATTGGTTGTTAATGCTTGCTGGTATTAAGCAGCTCTGGAGTTAACTTCTTTTCCCTAGAATTGTAACATACTCCCTAGTTCCTCTTTCCTTTAGTAAGGTGTGCTTAGGTTATCTGTCATCGCTGAAAGAAACTGAAACCAGCTGTTTCTTTGTTCTTAATACTATGATTATCAGTTCAGTCACTCTTTTTAATTTTGATACTGCATTTTATAATATACTTAGTAAACCAGGATGTATCAAGAGGAGGCTGACTTGAGGCATGTAATTCTATACTGTATTTTCTCACAGCAAATAAGAAATCAAAAATTTTTTCATCACTTGTTTTTTAAATTCTTCAATTAGAACTAATGATAATGCCCTATACTTTTAAAGGGGTTTATTTATTGATATACACCCTTGGTACATATTATCTTCCCTTGTACAGTATTGAAGTTTCTCCAAGTTTAACACAGACATCATATATGTTTTTGGAAGCAAATTTAAAAGTTTTATTATTTTGTGTGAGCTTTTGTTCTTTGAAATTACCACTCCAGGTTTTTGTGGTTGGTTTTTTTGGGTTTGCATTGGGGTTGTTTTGTGTTTGTTTTGGTTGTTTGTGGGTTTTTTTACATTTTCCTATAGCTCTGGTCTGGACTGGATCTTAGCAAATATCTTTCCTTTTTCTTTTTTCTTTTTTCTCCTTCACTTTGCTTCTCTGTGCAATTTAGAAACATACCTTTGCCACAGATAATTCAGGCAGGCTCATAACCCTTTTGCAAGTTATTATAAATGTCTTGAATGTGATCCTGAAAGCATAAAATGGATGTATTCCATTTTCTTGTTTGTTAGGTTTTGATATGTAAAAAGCAGATACTTCTCTTTTATCCTGTTTTTGGTTTTAGTGCACTGTTGCAAAGATTAGAATAAAATAACACACACACCTCTCCCCCAAACTTTCCAGAGTCCTAGTTCTAGCCATTCAGAGGCTTCTTTATGGAATTAGTGAGGTTACAACTTCTGACTTTTGTAAACTTTATCTTGAATTTTATTTTTATTTTTTAATTTACCTGCAATGGAGGATCATGTGATGGAACTCTGCTGTATTTCTTTGTCTTTTCACATTTATTAAATTTGGATAGCCTATGCCTTTTAAGCATAACATTAACCTTGTGATGTGATGGAGGACCTGAATAAAAATACTCTTTTATATGAAAAACTAAAAGGAGTGCTTACAATCACAAACCAACTGTAACATATTTTTTAATTTCTATAGCAAAGCTTCTCATGATTGGATCCCTAGCTCTAAATCAGACTGAGCTATGCAGAAAGGTTATTTTCACTCCATTCTGAGTGTGCTTGGTTCTTTTTTTTTTATGTTGCTATAGGCCAGCATGATTTGCAGGGGAGCATAAAGCACAGTGAGAGCTGAGTGAAACAAGCTTTTATTTCCCGGGTAATCTCCAGATTATCCTGGCTTCATTAGGCGGCTGGGAAGGGGCTCTCTGGGGGTGGATTGAATGTCTGACCTTCAAGACACATTCCCATTCTCTTCTCTTTGGGCGTCAGCAAGGAAAAATGGTCTAGGAGAGACAAGAATAAACTCCTCTAAACCTACCTTTGTTGACCTGGCATGTAGGAACGTGGGAGATCATTTTGAGACAGCCTGAGCAGCTTCTCTAGAAGTGTTTAAGGCAAGGTTTGATAAGTACAGTGTTACATATACCTACTTTGTTGAAATACCAGATGAAGGAGTTTTACTTTCCCTTGTAAGTGGAGATATCCTATTTGTGTTTGGCATTTTGTCAAAGCACATGTTAACTAGACGCACAAAGTAAGTTGTGAATATGTTATGGTTCAGCTTCTTGTATATCTACATATACAGAAAAAATACCTTAACATGTATTTTAAAAGTACAAAAATATTTGCTAAAATAAACAAGAAATTTTTATTTCGTCTGTTTGCAGTAAACTTGTTTTAACAGATTACAACAAATAGTATGTCTGTGTGGTGTTGAGTACTTCTTGTTTGACAAGTGTTTACATATATCTGCATATTGTGTGCAGGCTTAAGATAAGCCTTTCAGGAAGTAGGAAGTGTTCAGAAGTTTGATTGTAGAGTTTTCACATATTTCTGGAAACCAACAACTAAGGAGTTGAACATTTTTGTAGTGCAGATATAGAAATCATATATAAGCTAAAAGGAACAGAAGTCAAATGATGCATCTGGCAGCAATTTAGTAAATGCTTAAACAATGTTGAAACGTGGACTTATACCATGTTGCACGAAGATCTGTTGAAGGATCTTGAATGCCGAAGAGACACATAGTAAACCTGTACAAAATAACATGGAAGATCTTGATGACAATCCTGGTGCATGGTCTGTCCTTATATGCTGCTGACTGCATGCTACTGGTATTCCTCAAGTTCACAGCAATTTAGCAACACTCACTTGTTGCTACTGACGTAGGTAATTTTTGGATTTTCGATATCAGGTTATGGTGATTGTAAGCTCCTCCTTTAGATTGCAGATGATATTGTATTAATTAAGCTAAATTTTCAGAATCAGATTGACTTCAGAAAGTTACTTTCATTTTTGTGGAAGGGGAATTCAATGTTCCTTTGAATTTTTTTTATTTTTTTTTTTTTCCTGCTTATAAATGACATGCTATGGGGGAAGTAAGAGAATAGTCATGTTGCTGCCAAATGGAAAATGTTGCATATTCTGTGATGGAGTCATCAAACCTGAATATGTAACCTTTCTGCTAACCTAGCTTTCAATGAGAATTATCTGATATACAGGTGAATCACACTGTCTTAAAATAGAATTAATGAGCATTTCCATTGAGGGTGCAATCTACTAGATTATTAAAGAGCATCTGTGTTCTTTCAATTATGGTAATTTCACTGTTTTAAATAGTGTTTTACATTTCCTGATGGGAATTTAACTATACTCAGCATATGCTTATTAAGACACTTAGCAAACATAGTTGTATTAATAAAATCCAAAGTGTGTCATTTCATTCTATATTCTCAAAACCTTCAAAATACAAGTTCCAAAAGCAGGAACTCAGTCCCAGATACAGTGGCAGCCTATTCAGGATAAGTCATGCCCAAGTACCGACAAGTCTAGGTGAGTGGTTTTCATGCTGTATTTCACAGTGTATTCCCAAAGGATTCACAAACATTAGCCAAGGAGGACCACTGGTGAATGTATGTATAGATTTACCTGTGTATGTGGAATTTCCAAAGGATCTACCTGTTCATTAAAGTTATTACAAAACTATGTGTCTTTTTGGTTACAGTTGTATTTATTAGAGGTGAGCAATAGCTACACTAGTATAGTATATTTTGAGGAGCAAGTGGTAACAGTTTCCCTTGACTTGAAGATTTTGGAAACATCCTCAATACCTTAAAAGCCAGTAGTGTTTAAGAAGAAAGTTTTAGACATCTGTCCCAGGAGGCCTGCGCCTATGAGCAAATCTCTTCTGTAGTTGTTCCCACAGGACAGAAACCTATCTGTGTCTTGTAAATGCCAGGTAGAGATCAGTAATGTTGGAGACTGAAAAGGAGGATGTAGTCTCTGGAGTAAAGGAAATAACCCAGGTTTTTATATGGGACTTAGAGGCTGTGAGGAAGAGCTGCTTAATGAAACTGAAGAAAGGTCTTTGGGTGTCAACGAGTCCGAGCCTAAGGGGAAGACGACTGGTAATAAAGGAAAACATGGGAGCTCTAGTATCTAAAAGACAGAGCAACTGTATAATGTTTGGGGATCTAGCCAAACTTGCGGTTTGTCTCCTTCTGAGACAAGGACCTGAACTATGTCAAAGGATATCATCAGTGGCTGATGAAATACTCCAGGAGTGTGCAGAAGATGTTTTTAATAATGTTGTCTTTGCAGTAACATTACTATTTGCATGGTATGTCTCTTCCATGGCAGTTATCTTGCTCCTCAGTTAGAGGTGCAGTTGTAACTGAGAGAGTCCAGCTGTATCAGATTTGCAGAGCCAGGACTCTGCTATGATCCAGCAGGGAACTCCATGTCCTAGTGATCAGGGGATGCAAAGACAAAGTGGTTTGTGTTGTAGTTTACATGGTATTTAGAAACATTAGGAAAGACTCACCAGATGATAGGTCGGCTTTGTGATTTGTTTTATAGTAAGTCATTCTGCTACTGTCTGATGGTTGCCAGCTTAGTGTAGAGGGGTGTTGATATCACTGATATGTAGAACATGAGGGCACAGCAAAATAAGTATTTTATTTATTTATTTTTAAGATATGTGTGTCTGAATGGTACAAATTTGCTTTCAAATATCCCATAGTAGTGTTTATTTGAAAAAAACCCCAACAACATGAAAAGTATAGCACTCAGGGGAGACAGGTGGGATGTGGAGTCACAGCAACATGAAAATCTAGATGGTTATTCCGTATCTCCTTGTGGAAGTCTGGCTACCCCTATTTTGTTGAAGATGTTGTCAGGAAGTAAGGAATTATTTTACTGCTTTTGGAGAATCATCATAGCCTACAAAACCATGGAATATGTGCTCATTCTGTTCATTTCACTTTTGTGATGCTATTGTCAAAAAACCAAACATGTAAGAACTTGGGAGTATAACTTGAAACGTAACTGGAGTACCTGCTGTTAGGTAGACTTTTCTAAGAGTTTCCTCTTCAACTTTTTTCTTTCTTTCCTCCCCTCCCCAGAGTTGAGTAGGCCAGGGATTATCCTGCACTTAAAAGCCCCTTGGAACTCACAAAAGTTGTCTTTCTGCTGCTATGCTAAAAGGTATTCTCTGAATATTGCTTAATATGTTGTCAGAATTCCTTTACAACTTCAAACAGTGACCGTTTTCCCACAATGCTGAGCAACAGATATACTGTTTCTCTTTCTTCCTCTCTGTACAGTTTCCATAGGACTAGAAAATTTGGAGAGTGAAAAATACCTCTTCCATAATATAATTCAAATCCCATTCTTCACTTCCCAGGAATATGTCCCTTGTCCATCTGTTCCACTGTGTAAACACAATTCCAGATTAACTGAACCAGAAAAGGAAGAGTGTGTATAGCTATACAGTCTGTATAAGACCTTCATGTGAAAGGAATAAATTTGGTTTCTCTTTAGGGATATTTCTGTCTCTGTGTGGTGTTTTTTAATTATTAATTGTTTGGTTTTAATGATTCCTTAACATCTATTTTATGGAAACACAATAAAGACTGTTACTCTGGGTATGGGGGAGAGAAGGTTTTTTGAATCAGCACATCAAATTTGTAGGTTAGAAAAACTACAGAGGAAAGATTTGCTGAGAAAAACCATCAGGGTGAAAAAAAAATGTGTAGAATGTGTTGAATAGGAGAGATCCAGCACCAAGTGAGCAGAGTGTTGTTACTGAACTTGGAATGGGAATATAGATGCTATGCCAAAAAGAGAAGAGAGGAAAAATCAAAATCTGTCTAAAGTGGACGATGCTGTTGGAATATGACTCATGCCTCTGAATAACTACCATTTAACAATAATATGGAATTTTACATATTTTTAGTAATGCTTGGTAGAGTTTCCTTAGTTTTCATTTTTATACTAAAAATGTTCTGGTTTTCTGATCTTTTGTACTTACTGGTTGTAGCTATTATCAATAGTACTAGTAAGGTAGGTGATTTAGTAAATACAGCAGTCCTAAGATAAAAAGTCCATTAATATCAATGGCTTGGCCATGTTAGATGTTAATTGATTTGCAAGGGTCCAAACATCCAATATTTCTCATCTTTCTGTCAGGTAATTGTTCCTGAAATACTGGGAAAATTAGTATGAGAGCTGAGCAAAGAAGTATGCCATCCTTAACTAGCCTAGGTAACAGTCCTGATGAAATTCAGGACCACAAATCTGTTTCAGAATAAGTAATAGAAAATTGTTTTAACATTCAGGTTGTATTTGGTAATTATAGCTGTTTAATTTTTATATAGTTATAGCTATTTTTTTGCATAGTAAAGCAAACAGAGCCTTGTTCTCCTGGATTAATACTTAGCGATATAAGTGAGGTATATGGTTAATAAAAAGTAAGAACAAAATACATTGTTTAGTTTTTTCATGGACTATTGGACATACATAATCTTTCAACCTGCAAGATAACATAATTTAGTATCTTCATTTTACAGATGGTTGAATTAAAACATTGGGAAGTGACATTAGGGTTTTTTCATGAATTGCTTCACCCACAGGGTACTGGAAGAAATAAATCACTTTCATTAGTGATAAAATGCTGAAGTTTATTGTAATCTCAAAAGCAGTTTTATGCAAGGACAGTTTATCACTACAGATATGGTCTTACTACATGATGATATAAACCAAGTTATGAAAATAAGAGAGGGTTGTTTAGAATGCTACAGAACTAAAAAAACCTCAACATTTAGTTCTTTTGCTGATCTTCCCTTTAATGTGACACGGTGAATATGAAATGGAACTCATTATGAGCAGTTCCATGGGGCTAAAAGAACCCCATGTTGGAACAGCTGAAAAGGGGAAACGAACTTCCTCAACATTTGTGGGGCCACTAGCTTTAAATTTGGCTTAAAATCATTTATCGATGGGCTTTTTATTACAGAGCTTATTTGTGGATCTAATAATCTAATATTATGGTTCTTTTCTTAGCACATTCTAAATAGAAAAGAATTTTTATATTTTTATATTTTTTATCTTATTTTGCAAGCTAGCTTTGTGACAGTAACAATGTTAAGCCAAGATTCCTTTTAGATAATCAAGTAGAATACCTAAACCAAGCTTTTCCAAAAGCAAATGGCCTTTTTGAAATGTTTCTTCATGTGTTGTGGTAGTACTATGATGTTGTGAGGTAGGAATGATTTTGTATCTTCCTTTATCATCAAAAACAAACAAACAAACCAATCAGGAAGATATGTTTTCCATGCATGATTTTTTGTATTTTTTTTTTAACTGCAGCAATGTCATATATCGTGTGTGTCTAGAAACTCATACATGCCATCTGCTATGTAGTCCATACTGAAAACTGTATTAAATTCTTTTGGGGGCAAATAGTGTAAGAGTATTTATTTCATAGCATTCATATTAGGAAGGCAAAAAGTTGAATAAATAAGGAAAGTCAGAATGGGAAAGAAATAGAACAAGAAACTTGATGAATAAATGAGAAACTAAGAAATGAAGAAGGTTCATTTCTTCACTACGTTCTGGACAATTCAAAAATAAGGAGATGGTTTCCATCTAGCTGTTTTTTATATGAAAAACAACTAATGCCACTCTTCAATACTATTAACACTTTTTTTGAATTGTAAAAATAGTTTCCACTGAATCTTGGTATGTGTGGTATGTGTGACAAATGGATCTTGCTAGATCTCTACAGCATGTTCCTTACTGTCAGACATCATTTTGTATCTCCTAGCCAATGTTAACTTTCTTTTCTTGTTGGATCGTTGTTGTTGAGTGCTGCAGCTTTTTTTTTTTATTTTAACACCAGTTAAATCTTTTGAAGTCTACATCATAAATTACCTGCAATGTTTTATCACATCCAGTCACTTTTGGAAAGGATAGAATCTCTGAATGTTGCGTTGAGTCTGAACGTTAAGTGTCGCCTTACATGTTCCTATAAAGAAACATGGCTTAGTGTAGTCTTGTCTTCAAATTTCTTTTTTCAATACAACTGTACATTTGATCTTCTGATAAACTACATTACAATGGTTTAATTTTTAGTGGTTCAGTGCATAGTGAGAGCACTCACTGAAGTAATACACTGGAAACTTTGGTGGCTGTTTCATTAGTTTTGAGCTTTTGATAGGAATTAATATACATTTATTCTCATTAATCAGACATGTAAAACACTGGAGATGCTTATCAAGTTTAAATGAGTGTAAGAAGCAATAAAATAATAGTATCAAAAAAAGTGACAGAAAAGTAAAATACAAATAGATACCCTGGCAAAACTTATCTTAGGTTCTTCCATGTATTACAAGAGTCAGGAAATTGTGCTTGGAAGTTGCTGGTAATGACTGGACTCTTATGACAGATACAGCTCCACAAAGTCCCACAGTGACTTCCTTTCTGTGCATCAAGTCCTGTTTCCCATAATGTCTAATACATCATTTTCTAATGACATTGCAGTTGACAAGTTTCAGGAGAAGAATCTATTGAAGGAGTTAAAATTAGAAGTGATAGCCATGAAAGCTTTCTCAGGTATGGGACTGACTGAAATCAACTCATCAATTCATCTTTTCTTTCTACTAACAGTCAATTCTGTAAAATAAGTTTGCACTGGGAGTAGAAGGGAAAACAAAGGTCGCTGATGAGGCCACACTCCATCTTTACTTCTTCTGTGATCATATCCACCACAGCAGCATGTTCTCTGTGGAGCACATGGTATATTATAGGTGATCATTTTAGTCTTATGAAGAAATAGAGGGGTGTGTTTGTGGGGTTTCCCCACAAACCTGCTATTGGCCTTCCAAGAAAAGAAAAACCTATTTGATATCGTCATGAAGGAAGAAAGTTTCCTTTGTAGGACAAATGGAGAATGTTTGGTTTAGTTCCAAAATGTGTCACATTTTGGTTCATTTTATAAAGTATAACTCAAACTTGAAACTAAAGCTTCAGAAGTAGGGAAAAATGAACTGATACAGGAACATGTTGTCTATTTTTCTGTCTAAACATGTAAATTTCCATAAAACAAAAACCTACAAGCAATATGGATCACAAAGCATTTGCTTAAAATCGTCGTCTCCTTGAGGACTTTGAGCTTCAAGATTTCTTTCCTCTGTTTTCCTCTTTCAGCTGCAGGCTGAAGAACTAAAAAAGTGTGGGGTCTATTTTAAACTAAGATGGGAAGAAAGAAACTCAAAGGAATATTATTTAAGATAATATCATTTTAATTTTGGCAGTAATTATGTGACTAGATTGTAGTTCATGTCAGTGAAAGCTGTTCATCCTGAAAACTTAGTGTTAGCTGTTTGATAAATTATTGCTCAAACTGCATTATTGTGTTATGAAATAGAACAACCCTCCCATTAATTTTTTGCTTCTCAGGAACTCAGTAGCCTATAAACCAGTGCCACACACTGGAACATTTATTGCATACATTTTATATTCACTGTAAAGTGTTAGTTTCTTGGAAGAGTGAGAGTTGATCTAAGACAACAGATTGACAAGAGGAACATAATAATTAGTAGATATTTTATGTTACACTGATTTTACTGTCTTGTAATGGAGGTCATTACATTGCACATTTCTTCAAAAGAAAAATCAGGGCTTTATCCTTTGCTCCTGGGGAGACAAGTTGTTCTTTGATGTTATTAACAAATACAGAAGTATTCCTATTTTAAAATGTAGATTATTCTCCTTTCCATCTCTGTACTGTTACAGACTTTGCCTGTTGTAAGAAATATGAATATGATTCACTAGATTAGAAAATGGAGGGAGAACAACCTAACAGGACGAGAAAGTCTTCCAGAATTTTCTCTCAAGTCAAATATTGTTTTACTGAAATGAAATGAATGGTTTAAGATTCAAATTCATTTGCACTGTAGTCTGTCAAAGAACATTATGGTTATATTATCATATAACATCATTTACAAATACATTAAAAACTAGGATAGTAAGAAGCGTAATGCTTACATGGCTGCTTGTATTCCCATATTTCATCAGAAAAGCGTCATTCCCCGCTGCACCAACTCAGCTAATTTGTCATTTGTCATAGTCTATATTGCTTCTTAACAAATAATTTTTTTTTGCAATCACTTGAAGAGAAGTTTTCAGTTTGAATTAAAATTCAGGAGACAGCTAGATGATGACAATGAATGTGCATCCGTTTTAGTTTATCAACAAGGACGTTTTGAGCTTTGACATATTCCATGCTAAGGTTTGAGAATGCAGCCCACATGGTTGTAGGTTAGGATAAGGACTAGATATGGGTTTGGGTTTTGGTAGTGTCTCTGGGAACTTCTTTTTAGGCACAGAGAAGTATTTGCGCATGAACCTGATCAGTGATTGTTGATCTCTTCTCCCTGGTATCCAGAGACAGGACATGTGGGAATGGTTCGAAGGTGCACCAGGAGTTTTATGTTGGACATTAGGAAACATTTCTTTACTGAGAGGGTGGTCAAACGTCTCAGGGTTTGAGGGTCAAACCCTCAAACAAGCTTCCTAGAGAGGTGGTCAATGCTCCAAGCCTGTCAGTGTTGAAAAGGCATTTGGAAAATGCCCTTAATAACATTCTTTAACTTTTGGTCAGGCCTGAATTGGTCAGGCAGTTGGACTAGATGATTGGAATAATCTCCTCAGCGAAGTGGTGGATTTCCTAACATTTAACACTTTTAAGATTTGGCTGGGCAGGGTTATGAGAGATGTAGTCTAGGTCATGGTTGCCTAGAAAGGTTGGACCAGATGACCCTTGAGGTCCCTTCCAACCTGGTATTCTATGATTCTATGACTTTCTGAAATATTCTATTCTGGTGCCAAAAAAGGTCATTCGTACAGTGGCAGAGTCAGCCCTTGAGCAAATCCTTATTTTCTCTTATGTCTCTTGCAGTGGGGTGGGGGTGGAAGCAGTTTTTGGGTAGCAGGGTACCACCTGAAAACTTTTCCTAAGCTGCAGAACCACTGCAATTAAATAAGAAGTAGACTCTAAAGGCTTCTTTCTCCTTCCTCCGCGCTGCCTTCTGGGGTAACATCTACTCTTTGCAAATATATGACTGGATGTTGAATGTTTCTGGCTTGTACATTCCCATGAAGTTTCAGCCCAGACAAAGTCGTTAACTGTCTTACCACACAAATGGAATTTTCTGTTCACTTGACTCTTGTGTGTAGTATTGGTGATCTCAATTAAATTAGATTGTAAGAGCTGGAAAGATCCACTCATCTGATTTATTTTTATCATTGGCTTCAAGACTGATTATATTACTTTATTTTTTTGGTATTTATGAAAATGTTGGCGTTTTTATGCTAGTCATAGCTGAAGTAGAGGCAGAATTGTCACCACTGTCAGTATAACAAAGATGTTATGAACTATGTTTTAGTTTAAATATTTTAGATAGTCTTAATCTAACTGTTCACTCTGCTTATTAGTGTGGTCATATAACTTACTTTTCTGTCTGAAAAGTTTGTTTAATTCTACCAAAACTTTACATCATAGCAACCTGAGAATTTTTGATGCTAATAACAATCCACTATTGATTTATACAGAGGCCTTAGAGATTAATGTTCACTGAGGTAAAAATGAAACCCAAGTGATTTTCTGTACTTAGTCTTTGCAATGGCAGAAATATATTGTAGTTTTTGGCAGAAACCAGTAAGGTTGGGATAAACTGCTGTTTTGCTAATGGACGGGGGCAATAGGAAGGACACAGACACCAACGTAAAGAATGATCATATTTTACTATTAATATTAAGATAATATAGAAACAAAATGATATATTTGATAACACATTTAGCTTGCTATGCTGTAGTTTTAAGCAACAAACAAAATAAGTAAGGCAATGCACTTAATCATTACTATAAGAGAAAGAGATATTGATTAAGAAAAAGATACATCACCAATTGCCTAAATATGTTACCATCATCCTGATCCGCAATCGCTGGGGAGCCCCTGTTGCAGCAAGGATTTGAGGAACCTCTCCCGGCAATTGGGAAGTTCTACGCAGTGTGTCCACCCATAGATGAGGTCTCCAAAGTTGCTGCAAGAGGGTCCAGCTTTTGTAGACCCAAATTAGCAAGTCAGAATGACTTGCATATTCTTTTGTGTGGAAATATCTGGCGGTACGCCTTCCGACCAACCGAGACCAGGGCTTGGCCAGAGCCCAGGGCGCGGCTGGTGGGTTTCCTAAAATACGTTGCAGACAATTGCATAAGATCCTAGCAGACAGTTGCACAGAATCCTTGCAAGAGTCATCAGACCTACAGTACCCATTTTAGTATTAAAACAGCTAGCATAAGCGGTTTGTTGAGTATATGAGGTTTATCTATTTCAAAACATCAGCGTCAGCGGTTTATCGTTATGTCTTAATATTATGTCAACTAGTATAAAGGGCACCGATCATATGATGTACGGGATTCATCTATAATACAACCCTGGCTTGGGCCCATTGTTCAGGCCCTAGCGCTTCAATCAGTCCTTTGACTTATAGATAAGTCATGGTTGTTAGATTGCCTCTATGATTGTTGTGTACATAGTCTGTTTACATGTTTTTGCCTTGATATTTGAAATAATTGTAAGGAGGATTATTAAAAGTTTAATAATCTGAACCTAAACATAAAGTCTATTGATGAACACTTTTTTCCACTTGAATTCCATGTTTTCGTGTCCGATTAAGGTAGTAAATGTCTTTTCCGTGAAAGCGCAATTGCCAAGGATTGCTGTCTTCAGTCCAGAATTCTGTCCTTTCGTGTATATCATTTTGGTCATTGATCCACCACTCAGGTGATATCAGTTGGGCTATCCAAGGCTAATCTTTGACTCCACCTGGATTTCCACGGACCCAGCAATTGCTGAGATTGAATGTTTTTGCCACTGTTTCCTCTAACGATAAAACCTATTTTTCAAATTGACAATTTGACCCTAACGATAACATATAATGAACAATATTAACAATAGCTGTATTGTTCTGATTTTTACTGTTCTCCACGAAAGGTGGTTTCTTAGATCAGATGTCGTGGATAATATCCTTTCTCGAAGGGGCTGTTACAGTAAACAGGTAGGTTCAGCCGTGCGGGATCTGTAAGATAAAATCCTATACCATCTAGTTATTCTCACAAATAACATTTTGTTGGAGGGATATATTCCCATTTTTCTTGGCCAGGTTTCATGATTAGAATGGTATTATCTTTCCCCATGGCTACTACTTCAGCCGGTTTAGCGGGGGCATTTGGCCTTTGAACCTATACTTTAGTTCCATTGTTGATACTTGTCCATCCAAACCCCTTATCTCCACAAACTGTGGTGGCTGGGGGTGGATCCCCCTTCATTACTTCTGCTTGAAAAACTGGTAGGATCAATAATTGAGCTATTCGGTCACGGGGTTGAATAATCCAATCTCGTTCACCATTGTTTAACAGGATTACCTTAATCTCACCTTGATAATCTGCATCAATCACTCCTCCCAGGACATGGACACCTTTCAGGGCTAGGTTTGATCAAGCAGTTACCAGACCAAAACGCCCTGGAGGAATTTGAATTCCTGTTCTGGTATTGATAACTTGTGTCTGTTTTTGATTTATTTGGATCAATTCTAATGCAGAGATCTAACCCTGCAGCCTCTGGAGTGGCCCGATAGGGGGCTATTGCACCTGGAATGGTTTCCCAGTAGGTTAGAGTTTTACATATGGTTAGGGGTTGTATTTGCAAATTAGGTACAGTCATGTGCATCAAGGGGGTCTCTGTTTCCCTGATAGGTCTGTTGTTAAGAATATGTAGTGCGTCTGTGAGGTGGGCTGGGAGATGGGACAGGTTCCCATCTCCCAGCTTTTTGAACTGCTCTTTTAACAACCCATTTATTTGTTCAGTCAATCCTGCAGCTTGTGGATAATAGGGTGTGTGAAAAATCCATTGAATATTTTGCTCTTCAGCATATCGTTGAACAAACTTATTTCAGAAATGAGATCCAATATCGGTTTGAATTTGCAAAGGAATTCCATAATATAAAATTATTGTGTCTATAGTACAGATAGTGCTTTCTTGCAAGGATGGGCAATCAAATATTCAGAATAGGTATCTACAGCAGTACATATATATTTGCACCCTTGGTCCTGGGGTAAAGGTTCGATGTAATCCATTTGCCAGATTTGTTCTGGCAATTTTCCTCTCCCCAGTTATCCATTTACAATGTTTGGCACTCAGTGTTTGTGTGTATGTTGGCACATGGGGCATTGAGCAATGATAGTTTTAATCATATCAAGTGACATTGCTATGCCATGCTCTTGAGCCCACCTGTAAGTGTCTTTTTCTCCAAGATGCCCACACTTTTGGTGTGCCCATTTCACCAAGCCTTCATGATCTTCCTTCTGAGGGAATCCCAATCCGGCTTGGGAAATCTTTGCCCAGTTGTCTGCAATAGAGTTATAAAGTCGTTCTAATGTGTCTGTATTACTGTGAGCATCAACATGAAATACAGTTACCTTTGTCCTTTGTATTATTTCCCAAATATCTATCCACAGTTCTTTTCCCCAGACCTCCTTAGAATATATTTTCCAGTCTTTGCCTACCCAAGTTGGTAGCCAAGTAGCTAGTCCATTAGCTACAGACCAAGAATCAGTACATAAATGGCATTCTCCTAGATCCTTTTGTTTTAAAACCATGTAAGTTGCATATAATTCAGCATATTGGCTACTTTTCCCTTCTCCCGTTGTTTCTAGAAATTTTTCTGAAGAGTCATCAGACCTACAGAACCCATTTTAGTATTAAAACAGCTAGCATAAGCGGTTTGTTGAGCCTATATATAAGGTTTATCTATTCCAAAACACTGGCATCAGCGGTTTATCGTTATGTCTTAATATTATGTCAACTAGTATAGAGGGCACTGATCATATGATGTAGAGGATTCAATATAAGTCAGCTCTGGCTTGGGCCTGTTGTTCAGGCCCTAGCACTTCAACTGCATGTTGTTTGTTTTTTGGGTTTTTTCTTGTTGTTAAGGGGAGGTGTGTGTGTGGTTGCCTTAGAAAGTGTTGGCATCCTTTTGGCTTACATGAGTAACAAGATTTTTGAGATCTTGTTCATTGTTTCTTTAGGAAAAGAAGAAATAATAGTGAAGGATTTCTCTTCTCCCTCACTCACCTGGTTATGTTTCTTGCAAGAAAAAGGAGATAAGCTTTTCTGCAGTCTTGTATATAGTAGAAATTATATAACAGGAGATAAAACCATTATTTGTATTTGCAAAACTCTTCTAGCATTAAATTTTATTTTTTTTCTTCCCTTCCTCAAGCTAATATAAGAGAGTCTTAGGGAAGCACTTTCCTTATTTTCAGTAAATAGTATTGTTCTTTTAATTACATGTGTGTATGTGCCCCTTCTGCATACACAAGAGAAACTCCAGTTACTGCTCTGACCTTGTGTTTTGTTAATTATCCAATAAAGCTTTTGGATTGCATGGCCTAAGCTTGCTTATAGCTTCCTGCTGTAAATGTGTGTGTGTATTTTTTTTCTCTCTCCGATTTTGTAGCTCTCATTAAATAGAGGATCTGTTAATTGTTTATCGGCAGCTTTCCAGTTTGGCAGCTTCCCAGCTCAGTAATTTTAGCAAAACTGATTTGTTAACTCTTTGTACAGTATTGCTGAAACATTATTGGCCAAAAATAATAGATGTCCGGTAATCAGCCAAACTCGCATAGTAGTGTGTCGTTCCCTGTGGTGACCCCTCTCAGCTGGAGAAGATGCAAAGATGACTAATTATATATATATATATAGCCCTCAGATGTGCTTATGAAGAGAGAGTTGATCCTCTAAGCTGTTTTGTCTTCGATTCCCAATGAATTTAGTGGGACTTGATCTCTCAGTGTTAGGTCCTTCTTATCGAACCTTAAATAATTAAGCAGTGCAAACTTCTGTCATCAAAGTGTGTGCTTCTGTGATTGATGCAGTCATGAGGTGCATCTATAATTCTGTTGACAAATTTTCTGCAACTTAAAGTGTATTCTGCTCATGGATAAAGAACTTTAGTCTTGATTCCATGTTTGTGTTCCTATTAACAGAAACCCAGGCTGTCAGCTAGTAAAAAAAAACAACCCTAAAAAAACCTATCCTCTTCCTGTAAAACTAGTATAGTTGATGCATTTTTATTCAGGTTGTCAAACTTAGCAAACCAGGGATATTCTCCTTCGTCATCTGGGACAAACTTATGGGGTTGGATAACCTTCCTGCTAATCTTCAGACGCTCTTTTGTGGACCCTGAGTGCAGTTCTGTGCCCACATGTAATGATGTAGCATGGCTATCAGTGCTATCCTGAAAAAAAGCAATAAGCAGCAGAAGTATTTTCAGCATCAATGCACTAAATTTGACTACTATGTCCTTGCAGAGGCTAAATGTCAGCTTCTAATACACCACATTTCTTTTTTTCCTAGCACCATATCTGTTGTAGATGTGTCTGGTTTAGAGACATCTTAGCAGATGAATTGGTCTTCACCCTCATATTCTACTGTGGTCAATGCATCTTGTCTAAGGGGGTATAAGTCATTGCTTTGCTGTTCTGGTCTTTTTATTCCCAAGGGAAAAATCCCATGCAATTCCCGCATAGAATAACTTGGAGTGGAATAGTCTTTTGAGGCTTTTTGTTGGTTTTCATCAAGCAAAGTAAAAGTTTGTTATCTCCCACCCTAAACCACTCAAGATTAATGTTTTTTATTCCTGTTTCATCTTTGTAGTATACCAAGAATTTTGTATTAGGTGTCTACTTTTTGAAGGAAAAAATAATAGAATATGGGTGTAAATTTATAGTGTCTGAAGCAGAACATGCACTACTAAAACTATCAGAAATACTGTATCGTCATTCATGTACCAAAAGGGTAAGTTATACACAAAGCACTACTTACCAGAACAAGTGATCTGGGAAGCAGAAATATATAATTTAAACTTCTCTCGTATGCACTTGGTCATTACTGAAGTTTGTGCTGTATGATAACATGCTGCAGCTTATAATAAAAAAAACCCCACAACAAAAACACTCTCCCCCCAAACAAAAAGCAATGTAGAAGTAAAGCACAACTCTTACAAAAATTTTCTCATTTTAAAATATTGCATAGTCTGAGTCTTAATATATACAAAAGCCTTCGACAAACCACATTGTTGTGTTTTTTGCCTTATCTCAAATTGTGCTTCTGATAGAACTCATAGCAAACATGTTATCCATCATCTGAGAAAGATGACTGACAATTTATGTATGCCCATAAACAACCTTTAATGCATTCAAATGAGACTGTTTAAAATGTGTTCTTTTCTCATGTTTTGGTTGCTTTGAGCTGAAGTAGCTGATGTTAAGGTGACAAATGATTATCAGCCCAATCTCATGGGGCACTCAGAGTGCTTAATTTGCACTGACTTCAGGACATGCTGCCAGAAAGAAAAAAACCAGCTAAAGCACCAAAATCTAATGAGATTTGAATATGCTAATTAAATTTCCCAATCCAAACTGTTGCTATTTATAAACAACTTTTTTTTGACACTGTTTAATTTCATTAATTTTTTTTTTCTGAGAATTTTTCTATATCCCAGTGTGGCTTTCAAATTGCCTTTTTGTTCAGTGCTGCCAATAATGCTTTTTGAGAGGAAAATGTTTGGGCTGGTTTTGCCCTTTTTCATGGGTAATGAAACAATTAACCTGTGCTGCATGAACCTTCAAACTTTTTAAGATAGGTTTTTCTTATCGGGTCTAGTAATTCACTTCTATAGAACCTTGATCTATGTGTTTGATATTTTCAATAAAATGGCAAGCCCATGTGGAAACAGGTGCAGTGAAGCATCCAGTCATGAACTTGACCTTTCTTTTATTCTTCTGGTTTGATAACATTTTTACAATACGAGAAACCATTTTTAACTTAGCCAAAGTGACATTTTTACTTTTTCTATGTACAAACAAAAGTAGAAATGTAATTTCATTGTGCCTTACTTTTCCCATTGAACTGGCTAGACCTTTTCAAATACCTTTTTGTATTACCAAAAGAAAACAAACTTACCATTTTCTTCACTGCAGTACAGTATTCTTACATAGACATTGGTGGATGTATAATTTAAGAATTCACACCAAAAAAAAAAGTGACTGTAACCAGGCAGCTCTTTCTCCAGAATATGTTGTGATAATGAAGAGAGTAACAACATATTCTATTATGAAATATTTATAAAGGATATTTAGGACTGTACTGAAAATATTTTTGACTGAAAAATACAGACAAGCGAGATGTTATACCATCCTTCTGCAACTAAATATCTTTATTTTGATTTTCATTTATAAGTTCCTACTTTGGAGGCATCTTCAAATACTTTTTGCAAAGTCAAAAAATAGCAGAGGTTGGCAGTTATCTCTGGAGATCACTTCATCTAATCACTGCCCCTGCTGTGCGCCCAGGAAGGGTCAACTAGAGTCTATTGTCCAGAACTGTGTCTAATTGGGTTTTGAATATCTCTAAGGATGGTGACTCCACAACTTCTCTGGTCAACCTGTTCCAGTATTCTATCTCCATCACAGCAAAAGGTGTGGAGTGGGTTTTTTTTCTGTTTGTTTGTTTTAAATGTTTAGATGCAGTTCTCCATTATTTCAGTTTGTGCCTGTTACCTCTTGTCCTTTCACTGGATACCGATGAGAAGAGTTAGTTTCTCTTCTTTCTTAAGTATTTAAATATGTTGAGATTCCCCCTTGAACGTTCTCTTTCTGGTGCTACAGAGTCCCAGCTCTCTCAGCCTCTCCCTATATGACAGGTGCTCCAAGCCTTTAATCATCCTCATGGCCTTAAATTTTGCCATAGAGCAGAAAGCTGTTTCTATGGCACAGAAGCAAAAATACAATCTTCCTAAAGGATAATACATCTTATCTGTTTATTTCATTTATGTTCATGCAGTATCTGTTTACTTCTGCTGCTGTTTAAAGCAAAAAACCCCCACCAAAACCTCTGAAATTATCACCTGTTCTACTTTATTCTTTCATGATACTTTCCTTTAAAACAGATGCATGACCAATATGTAGATGACTGTTGAGAACACATGATGATTGTTTTTAAACGGAACTGGCATTCAAATTGCCAGCAAGTGGTGAAGAGATTTTGAATTGCCTCCACACACAGGAAAAGGGTGAGGACAAAGACCATGGATGAAAAGCTTTTGTCAAATGTAGAGTCATTCCAAACTGGCTTTCTACTAACCAGAGAAGGTGACACAAGGAGGTGGGAATTCGATGCAGCATGCAGGTGGGAGCTATGGATTTTGGAGTTAGATAAAATGCCAAATTTGAAACACTAGATTAAGATGTATGTTACTCTTAATGTTTATTACTAGCCAATAAACTAATTAGCAACGATTGAACTTCTGGTTCCTGCTATCTAATTAAGTCATTTCTTAAGGACAACAAATTCAAGTATGGCAGTATAAGTGAAGAGAGTTAATCCTACAAGACGTGTTCCATTAATTTATAGATAGACTACCTCTTACTGTAACCTTATTTGGGCAATAAAAAATACTATTTTAAACAAACCAGGAAATCTAGCATCCTTTCTTCATGATGATCCTACTCTTTAGCAAAAGCCAGGATATCACTCTTTTCCTTACAGAGTTTAGTTTTCTTTCTCTATATATGAATGTCATTTAAAAGAATCCAAGAAATTCCAGTCTGAGAAAAAGACCTGGATCTGCAATCTCTGTATGGAATACCATGAGAAAGTGTTGTAGATTAACTTCTTATGATACATAAATAATCATAATCCGTGCTGCAAGTAATTCCTGTCATGTTAATGAGTAAGGGTTAAAGCATAATGTCCAAAGTGCTACCAGTGTTCCCTTTGGGCTTAGGGGATGCATCAGCAAACATGAAAACCTCATGAGCCAGCAAAATTCAGTTCTAACTGCTTTAATCAGCAGGGTTAAAACGCAGTCAAATTGCCTGTGATATTCACAACTGCACAGTCTACAGGCTTTTGCAGTGAATATAAAACACTGGCGCAGGGTCTGTGATGATTCATTTTTGCTACAAAGTCTTGTAAATACTTATGAGAGTAATCACCAATGCAGTAGTAAATTTGAAGATAACAGACCTGTTTTTCTTTCAGAAACTTAGCAGTTTTATCATTCATTATGGTTATTGCATTAAGCACATATGGTCTGACCGTCTACAACTATAAATCACATGTTGCAAACTACCACTGCCTCCAAACAGAAACAAAACTACTCAGTAAACAAGTACAAGTGACAGCATTTTGCATAAGATTTTGCATAAATCCACATGCTTAAATATTAGACATGTATTTAATAGCATGTTGAATTTGTGTTTAGGTTACTTACAGGAAGCCTATACGTCAAAGGCAATGCGAATTTCATGAAAAGAAATACAGGCAGAGTGGAATCATCAGAATTACAGAATATCCTTAATGAGCCGGTATTGACTTCTAATAGAAGATGTATTGAGATAAGAGTTTGATGTCAATTGATGGCAAAATTAGATCATCTCTTCCTTCAAAGAACGATGAATCTTGATTTTTCTTTTTCTTAAACCAGAATTAAAAGGAAGGAAATCAATGCATTTTTTAGTACATAGGTTCACTACTATAGGCATTCACATGGGCAAGGTAACCTTCCTTTTAAGTGTAAAAAAGCAGCTAATAACGATTTTCTTCTTAAAACCATAATAAGTGAAGAAAACTGTAAGTTCATAAAATGTGTTCTTCTTGCTGGAAGCGAAGACTGACTAAACAGGCAGATTGCATTGGATATGATTATTTTCTCCTCATTTTGGGTTAGCTCATAAAATTGTTTTGTCTTTTATTAATATTAATATTAAATTATCTTAGGATCACCAATAGAAATTTTGCTATCAGAATCCTAGAATTCCTCAAAGTATGCAAGAAGAAAAAGAAATATTAACATTAACACTTTACATCTCAGAACTTTACTTGAAACAGTATCAGCTGGCAGTAAATTTTACCTCTGCTGTTTGGAGTTTGTACATTCTTATGCTATATAAATCCAGACTTTTAAATTTTATGAACCTAGTTGTATGATGAGAACTAGCTTCACTATTTTCCATGTTTACCTGTTAGTCTTTGACAACATACTTTTTTTTTTCGTAGTGGTATTTTACCAATAATCTGTAAAACGTTTCATTTCATCTGGGCTAGTGTTAACTGTACAGCAATAAGACAATAAATTGTAATGAGACATAGTTATGGGAAGTCCTCAAATCTTCTGGAAGCACATGTGAATGTACGTTAAGTATCAAAGTAAAGATTGTGGTTAGGCTCGGCTTCTACGTGGTGAAAATTAGAAACAAAGTCATCTAGTCTCTTAATATAGTGAAAGGAACAGTTTGGATGATATTTTCTTCTAGGTAAGAACCATGCATGTTGTTATATTCTGAAATCACATTGGCTATTACAGAGGTCTAGAGTCGGGAATGGAGGAACTAATAATTGTAGTTTTTTGTCAGAAAGTTTGTCCAGAGCTGTGGCAGTGATAGTGTACTGGTGTTCTGCCCTGTACGGGACACTGAATTAAATGTATAATAATAAATAATAAAGAGCAAAAACCTCATTGCTCTCGGCATCTTTCTAGATGATATGAGAGATATTTTTTGCCTTTTCAAGAACATACCGAACTCCAAAAATATACCCACTTTGCTTCTGAAAACATCTTGATTTAACATTCTTAGGTGTGTTAACTTAGAAATTTGTTAAGGTATCTGCAAAAATCTAAGGTGCATAGTGTCATGTAGATAATTAACTAGTTATTTAAGACAGGTTTTTTGCATTTAGGGAAAGAAAAAATGCTTAGGTTTGCGGTTTTTTTCAATGAAGAACCATAGCTTATTGAAAACTGTTGCTGCTGCTGAGCACTTTCATGTTTGCTGTTTGCAGAATCTGCATATTGGTTTATACCAAAAAGAAAAAAAAAAAAATACAGCCCTATATAAGCAAAGAACAGATTAAAATCTATAAACGTGAGAAGAGGAATGTGCTGTAATTTGTCTTGGGGGATTTTTGTGCTTGGTTGGTTTTTGTTGGGTTTTTTTGTGCTTTTCTTTACATTTAGCCTTTGCTTTTTAAGTAGCTGACAGCTACTTTCCAGCTTACCTCATTCTTTTTCCTTTATCAATTTTTTCTTTTTTTTATTAAAAAAAAAGAAAAAACCTGAACAAAAAACCAACCAAAAAACACCCTGCAAATACCTGTTGAATTCCAGTAAAAAAGACACTTAGTGCAAATTTTTAGTCCAATAAACCAGTGATATATCTGGCCACAGCTCTCTGGAGCTGCTTCTATTCATTTCATAATAAATAAGATCTTGCATAGGTTCTAACAGAGTTATGCCTGCTTAATTAGGTGTTAGACAGTTACAGATGTCACTCTCAGCTCCTCATGTTTCTGGAAGATGAAACAGTGAAGTAAACTGCAGGCTAATTAGAAATTCTTTATTGTGATTAGTCTTTGATACTCCACTTGGTAGTGAAAATGGACTTTTTGCAGCTATTCCAAAAATGCACCCTAATGGTAACAAAGCTTGTGGCAAAACCTCAAATTTAAGGTTACTAGGCTCTTTTTAGTGTTATTTCATTTTATATCATACGATCTGATATGATCCCAGACTGTTTTCCAGTCAAAAGTATTACAAAACTAGTGGCATGTTATAAACAGTGCAAAGCAATGATTCCTCGAATACTGGGTTTTGCCGATTGCCAAGGATACTAGATTGATAGATAAATCAGGTAATTGTAATAATTTGCACATTGCTGGTGGCTTAATTGACATTCGAGCTTGCAAATACAATACAGAATTGATTTGTAGGCTTCCTGTTTTCTTGTGGGCTTTTCAATTAAATTAAAAATTGGTTTTCTTGTGACTGCTCATTCATGTTCTGTGGCTGGGAGATGAGTGGTTTACACTCGTTAGTGAAGACCTTCAGGGAGGACTCTGAACAGAGCAATGCTTCAAAGGAAGTCCAGATTAAGGGGCAACATGCTGGGATGCTGTATATCCTCTCTTTCCAGGGATTTAAATAGTTTCCGTAGCAATACCACTTTTTGTGGTAGGAATGGGCAAACAGGTTTAAGAACCCATGCTAGAGTCATATGGGGTCATAAGTTAAATGATTCAATTAATTAATTTAATAATATTTTATTCCAGCTTCAGCTGGGAGTATGACTATCTGAGGGGAGGTAGTTTCGGTTTTGTTTATTTTTTTTTTAAACTGCATGCTGCTAAGGGTTGTAGTTCTATGTAACAAAGCCATAGGAAATATGGATGACAAGGGAAGAGGATATCAAACATCATTAAGTGCCTTTTGTAACCAACCAGTGTCACTAGTAGAGAGATTTGTTTACAAGAAAATATCTCCTGCTCTGGGAATTCTTTCTTCCATGGGAATAACCCCTTTTCTGTAGTCTGAAAAGAATGTCTATATAGGTGCAAAAAAACGTTTCCTTTTCTGTGGCTGACCAACTGAAAAGAGTATGTGGTGACTGTTTTTAAAGAGATCATGATTTTCAAAGCTGGACAAAAATAATCGGATTTGTGAAATTAGATTTGGTTCTTACAAAAATCACATTGACTTATTGAACTTCTCTGTAAAACCCTGAATTCAGTATGAACAAAACCCCTTAGGCCTGCATTTTAAATTTAAATATAATTTAGAATGTTTAGCAGCAAAGTATGCAAGTCCTTCAATAAATGAACTACATTCAGAGATTCTATTGATTTTATTAATGTTTTCCATTTTGAGTGATCCAAAAAACCGACACAACAGTACTGGAATTTCACTGCTTTGGACACCTTATTTTAAGGGAAGGAAGAGGGAGTGCAATAAAATAAACTCTTTTAATCTTCCAGATGGGGAAAACCCCTTAAGCTTTCTAAAAGCATTTTAAAGGCCAGTGTCTGAATTGAATCACCTTAAAAAATGTCCATGATTTCATTGTCCTTTTTGCAAAGAAAGACTAAGTTTAAATGGGAATATTACCTACCCAGATTGGGACTTCAGAGGTTAGTACTGTATTTTAAAAGGACATACACATAAGATTCAGCAAACACCTAAACATGTTTAGGAACACTATGATCTTATGCCATTTAATGGAGACAAAGGCACTAGTAAACTCACAAATAAAGACGTCCTCAAAAAATTGCTTGTCCAGTTCAAATGACTTAGTCCTTAGATTTTGCAGAGACTGAGTAGTCTGCTAAGTGGTAGAGTATAGGGAGCCTGGTTTGTCTGGTCTGTGACAACATGAAGATAGAAGATGTGTTTCTGAACCATATTCTGTCTTTGCTTAGGCTTGTAGTGCCAGGGAATACACAAAACTCTCGATAAATAGCTCCAAGGATGAATTACAACCTGTAAAGGCAAAAAGAAAAGGTTCTATAATGGTGTCTGGCCAGCTTTCTACAGCTGTATTTCATTATATTTTCATCTGCCACATTATGTGTTCCTCTATTAAAGTAGTCTTGCGTAAATTTGAACTGGGATGAAGTCTTCACTAAATTAAATAGATTTTTATTTGTTGTCTTATCAAAGGTTAGCTATTTCAAATTATTAATAATTCTTACAGCTTGTTTCTGAAATAAGCTGGGGTTTTTTATCATCCAGATGTTATGTGTGTAGTAATTGATAAAGCTGGACATCATCAACTTTTATTTGAGATTCCTGCATTTATAGGTGCAGATGTTACACTTTGCTTTTAAAATGCATGTTCTGTTAATTTTTTTTCTCAACACCCATGAGGTAATTCTGAATTAAGTCCTAAAGCATATGGAGTTGGAATCACCAGGTCATGGGTGAGACGTTCATAGTGTGTGATCACTGAAGTGTATACCCCTACTGTTTCAATGTAATCTTTTTAATTCTGCAGTTTGAATTGTGTGGTATTGGTTAAAGTATGCTTATTAGAAATTGCTAGTAAAAGCTAACCTAAAGCTTGGAAAACACTGCTGTGATCATTTTCAACATGACTGTTGTAGCCTTCCTGAATGAGAATTTTACAGGTAAATTCCAAAATGTCAGTAAGTATTCCTAGACTGTTTACTCAAAATCCCAAAGGAAAATATCTTGGAGATTTAACTCCTTTACAGAAATTCATGATTGATGACACTTAAAAGGGTAATATCCTTCTCTTTTATAGTGGGATTTACTCATGTGACAGCACCCCAAATCAGATAGTCTGTCCAAGATATCCTAGCTTTGAAAGTTACTAGTCAGTGGAACTGTGCTGACTAATCATGTGAGTGCTCATAGATTGTCCACTTCAAGGCTGGAGTTCATACCTTTTTTCTGCTGATTTTTCTGATTTCTGCTAATGAATATTTATTTACAGAGAAATTAGTGTTTTTTATCTTTTGTAGATAAAAAGATAATAAAAAGATATTTTATCTACAAAAGATAAAAATCACTAATTTCTCTGTAAATAAATATTTATTTATATTTTTATATATACTTATATTTATATAACATTTATAAATAAGTATTTTCTATACAAAATAGAAAATATTCTGTGATAATTTGACCACTTAGAGTTGGATTCTGGAAATAGTCTCTCAAATGAGTGAAAACAGAAAATTATTAACCAAAGAACCGAAGACCCATCTCTGTGGGTTTGTTTGTTTACTTTCATTTTCATTTTCAAAAACAAAATTTAGAGTTGGATATTTGTCACCTGAAGGTGCTTTTCATCTGACTTTTTTTTTCTTATCAGACTGTGTGTTTCCCCTCTCTGTTCTTGCAATAGCCAAAACACCATAAAGCTATTGGCTATAAAGCGAACTGAAAACAAATGCAAAATGTATTCTCTTTTAGCAGGTACTTCCCTCACTTGTGCCAGCTGTTTATCCTGCTATCACAGCTGCAGAAATATGAAGCTTAAGTTTCATTCAGCTGACCAGATAGTCAGCTGACCCAAGAATAACTGTGTTCCTGTAGAGGAATAAATTCAAAATATGTATTGGTGTGCTTTAATGGGAAAATGGCAAATCTTTACCTAGTGTGATTCTCAGAATTGTCCAGCAAAGTGAAATGATGGACAGTGACTTCTTTGAAATAAGAAAACAAAGAGGGAAAAGGGAATCCTTTTCTATAATGGTTATTTGCAGCTGTGATTGATAATTTACTCAATTCATGCTACTGCTCTGTGACTTCACGACAGCATGGCAAGGCCACAATGACTTCATTTGCAAAAAACCACACACCCCGACCCCCCACATCCTCAGTGTCAATTGGGTATTTTGAAGCAACTCCAACAACAATGAGATCTACAAATCACAGAGTAGAATTGGATTGGAATCTGTTAAGATGATCTTTATTTCATTGGTATGGTTATGGATAATTAAAGGATAAACTCCTGATTTCTAGCTCAATTTTTTCTTTGTATAGATTAGAATAGGATGAGACTGGGAATAATTCATGATGGATATCCTGGCTACAACTTGTGGTATCAAAAGTTGCATTTTCTCATTTCATAATAAAGCAGTATAAATGAGAGAGATTATAACAGCCAAAATGCCCATTGGTGATATGTTAAATTCAGAAACTGTTCTTCAGCTACTTTGCTGTTCTTAAAATTTATTAGCTTATCCTTCTGATTTATGAATAGATGAGATCAAAAAAGGCATACAGTGGATTTGTGAAATGCTTTGAGCTTTAGCGCTATATTTGAGCAAGTGTGTTTATTGCTGTTTTATCAGGTTTTCCCTACTTTAGAGTGTCTATCACTAGCATTTGTCTGGAATACTGGGGTCCTTACCAATTCATTCATTTGGATAGGAGGCAGTTTAGAAAGGAGAGAGGGAGGTAAGTGACCTACTGATCAGTAGCTGAAGTTATGTTTTGTAGGAGAAAACAAGCAAGAAGGGATAAAATACAAGTTGGAGAAAATCTCTTTTCTGTGGTTTTACTGTGTTTCTATACTTTTTACTAAGTATTTTTCTAACTTAAGTTGCTACTGCTGTCTTTTGAAAATATAATCAGAAATGTGGAAATAAGTGCAACCAAAGTTGAGAGGGTCTGATACTTCTGGGATCTGAGCTTTAGCGATGTTGAAAATATTTCTTCTGTGTCTTCATTCAATGCATTTGCTGAAAACTGGCAATTTATAGACACATGAGATGAGGAGCAAAAATAATTGTGTGAAGTGTGAAAAATCCAGGAATTTGACTATCATGAGATTCAAAGCTTTGATCGAGCAACTCAGGATGATAAACTGTATTTCCACCCCCACACATTGTTCACCATGTGTATGTATTAGGAAGGGAAATGCCAGCTATTGTACAAAATCATAGCTTAAGTAAATGCACACGCCTTAGTGTGAATGCAATGAGTTTTCTCTGGTGGTATTTATACATTGCCTTCTGTCTGTTTAGTTAGTAACCCTTGACATCAGCCATAGGGTTCAAGAAATTACTTTTCCACTTTGAGTTAATAATGGCCTGGTGCTAAGTTTCTCAGGATGAAGTGAGTGTTTAGCACCAGACTGCTTCTTTCAGTAAATTAAGCCGATAGCAGTTCCTTACATAGTGTTATTTATATTAGGAAATCTGAACAAGTACATGTGAAGCCATTTATCTAGATGCTGATGCTTGGTTGAATGGCTTTGGGGGAGCAGAGCTGTCCCTCAGCCATCGTTTTTGGAGGGATTACTAGCTAATGAGTATGTTGCTTTAGGATAATACTTGTGAAGTACAAGAGAAAAGTGTTAGCACTTTGCATTTTAGATCCACATAAGGTTACAAAGCAGTGGTCAACCCAAAAGGGATATGTGGAGGGTAGAGAATTTCTAATCCATGCAAGATTTACTGGTTAATCCCCACATTGCTAATTTAAGTATGTATATGTATACAGATAAATTACAACTACATGTTAATGCCCAGTCCTATGCCTTTTCTTAATTGCTGTCATAGCTTCTTCTGCTTTGGGTAAGCAATCGTGTGAATATATATAGCAGTAGCTCAGCATGGATGAGCAGCAATCCCTCCCCAGCAGTGGGTGCCTGTGTCGCCTGAGATGTAAGAGGTTGCGGAGGCCCACAGATACTGTACTAATCTCATGTGTTTTCCATCTGAGGTCAGATAACAAGGGTCCCCTTTTAACTTGAGCTGATTCAGTTCTGTTTCTGGTAATCTAAGGTTCTTCATGACTTCGTTGCCCCAGTCTTCACTGGCAAATGCTCTGGCCACACTGCCCAAGTCTTGGAAGGCAGATGCAGGGACTGTGACAATGAAGACCTTAGGCCCACTATAGGAGAGGACCAGGTTCAAGACCGTCTTAAGAACCTGAACATGCACAAGTCCATAGGACCTGAAGAAATCCATCCACAGGTCCCGAAGAAGCTGGCGAATGAAGTTTCTAAGCCACTGTCCATCATATTTGAAAAATCCTGGCAGTCAGGTGAAGTTCCCGATGACTGGAAGAAGGGTAATATAACCCCCATTTTCAAGAAGGAGAAGGTGGAAGACCCAGGGAACTACAGACCAGTCAGTCTCACCTCTGTGCCTGGCAAAATCTTGGAACAGTTTCTCCTGGGAAACATGCGAAGGCACATGAAAAACAACAAGGTGGTTGGTGACAGCCAACATGGCTTCACTAAGGGGAAATCCTGCCTGACCAATTTGGTGCCCTTCTATGATGGAGCCACGGAACTGATGGACAGGGGCAGAGCAGTTGACGTCATCTACCTGGACTTGTGCAAAGCGTTCGACAATGTCCTGCATGACATCCTTGTCTCTAAATTGGAGAGACATCAATTTGATAGATGGACCACTCGGTGGATCAAAAACTGGCTCGATGGCCGCACGCAAAGAGTTGTGGTAAATGGCTCGATGTCCACTTGGAAACCTGTAACGAGTGGTGTCCCTCAGGGATCGGTGTTGGGACCTGTTTTGTTCAACATCTTTGTCAGTGACATGGACAGTGGGATTGAGTGCGCCCTCAGCAAGTTTACCGACGACACCAAGCTGTGTGGTTCGGTTGATACACTGGAGGGAGGGGATGCCATCCAGAGGGACCTTGACACGCTTGTGAGGTGGGCCAATGCCAACCTTATGAAGTTTAACCAAGCAAAGTGTAAGGTCCTGCACCTGGGCCGGAGCAAACCCAGGCACAGCTACAGGTTGGGCAGAGAAGAGATTCAGAGCAGCCCTGCAGAGAAAGACTTGGGAGTGTTGGCTGATGAGAAACTGAACATGAGCCAGCAGTGTGCACTTGCAGCCCAGAAAGCCAACCGTATCCTGGGCTGCATCAAAAGAAGCATGACCAGCAGGTCAAAGGAGGTGATCCTGCCCCTCTACTCTGCTCTCGTGAGACCTCACTTGGAGTATTGTGTACAGTTCTGGTGTCCTCAACATAAAAAGGACATGGAGCTGTTGGAGCAAGTCCAGAGGAGGACCATGAGGATGATCAGGGGGCTGGAGCACCTCCTGTATGAAGACAGGCTGAGAAAGTTGGGGCTGTTCAGCCTGGAGAAGAGAAGGCTGCCTGGAGACATCATAGCAGCCTTCCAGTATCTGAAAGGGGCCTATAAGGATGCTGGGGAGGGACTCTTTGTTAGGGACTGTAGTGATAGGACAAGGGGTAACAGGTTCAAACTTAAACAGGGGAAGCTTAGATTAGATATAAGGAAGAAGTTCTTTACAGTGAGGGTGGTGAGGCACTGGAATGGGTTGCCCAGGGAGGTTGTGGATGCTCCATCCCTGGCGGTGTTCAAGGCCAGGTTGGACAGAGCCTTGGGCGACATGGTTTAGTGCGAGGTGTCCCTGCCCATGGCAGGGGGGTTGGAACTAGATGATCTTGAGGTCCTTTCCAACCCTAACTGTTCTATGATTCCATGATTCTTTTGTCTTGAATGAATGAATACCAGTTGTCCCTTGATTGTCACTTTATTCCCTTTTTACACCCTAAGCGAGCTCCAGCTCTTGAAGATGTATTCCTTTAATGGCTGGTAATTGGTGGATTGTTTACAGCCCTGGTTCTTCATGCCTGTGCTTTCAAAGCCTCTGCTGTCACCCCATCCTTCATGCTGCATTTTTATTTCTCAGGTCATACATAATTTATTCTACAAAGAACTTGTTACCACTGTTGATCAAATATACATTATATACATTTCACCTTGAAAGCAAATTGCTGCCTCCCAGATGTATTGCATCAAATATAAGAAAATAATGACTCTATTTCTCTAAATGAGATAATCCTCAAAGTGTGCTCTTGTTCTCTTAAGTGTGTAGTTAAGTGTGTAGCCAGGGTTTTCTTATTCTTTTGCTTCTGAGCAGCAAAAATGTTCTGTAAAGAAAGAGCGAGCTTAAACTTGCCAGACAGGACAACAGATGAAAACAATCCCTTTCTATGTCTCCTTCCTATCTTGCATGCTGTAACTGCAGCCACTGAGAAGGGAACTCTTTAACAGTATCTGTTCTTCCTACATGTCTGACAAAACATTCCCCCCTCCCTTTTCAGTCATATTACTGTGGTCAGCAGAGAATTAAAAGCCAAATAATTGTGTTCAGCCAGGGAGACGGCAGGATGATTTTGTAGAAAGTTGGGCTGAGGGACTGAGCTCATCTGCCTTCAACCTTCTCCATCCGTGAGCTGTACAAAGGCAACCCTGCAGCAGTAGGACTGGAACAGCCTGACAGTGCCCTGAAGTATGATGGTTCCTAATGACTACAGTGAAAGCTAATTGAGCTACCAATCAATTAAAATGCCAGGATCTATCCTTTAACATTTCAGATGGGTCTTCTGTCAATACAGGGAGTTTTATTAACTACTCTGAAACTGCTTTGGTGGAAATTTTAAAATTCCCTGCAGTCGGAAGGGTGCTTGCAATACTGGCCTCAGCTGGTAGAGAGTTAATTTTCTTCGTAGCAGCTGCATTGGTGCCATGTTTTGGATTGGTGACCAAAACAGCATTGTTAACACAGGGATGTAAACACCATGAACAGTATTCACACAGAGTCAAGGCCTTTTCTGCCTCTCACACCACCCCACCAGCAAGTAGGCTAGGGGTGCACAAGAAATTGGGAGGGGACACAACTTAGGGGACAGCTGACTCCAGCCCACCAAAGGGGTAATCCACACTATATGATGTTTTGCTTGACAATAAAAGCTGGTGAGATGACGAGGGCAATATGTTCAGAGTTAAGCATTTGTCTTCCAAGTAACAATTACACATGATGGAGTCCTGCTATCCTTCCTGGCAGTGGCTAAACACCTGCCTGCCAATAGGTAGTGAATGAATTCCTTATTTTTCTTTGATTGTGTGCGCTGATTTGCTTTTCCTGTAAAACTGTTTTTATCCCATCTTAGGAGGCTTTTCATTGTTACTCTTCCAATTTTCTGTTCAATCCTACTTGTGGAGGGGAGGGGAGTGAGTGGTAGGGTGGGACTCGGCTGCCTGCTGGGCGTAACTGAAACCAGTAACACAGCACTTAAAGGAGTAAAGAACAAATATTTCTATGTAAGTATAAATTAGACTGAAGTTGCCTTTTGCAATGTGCATAAGAAATAGAGCTGATATCTTTCTCATCAGAAGTAACGTGACAGCAGAGTGTAAAATGCTTAGATTTTCCACACAGTAATTGATAATCACTGCTGTCTCCTCCTCTCTACACCACATTTTGGTTTTTTTATTTAACTGTGGAAAATATATCCTGCAGTTTGCTCATTAATTACTGTAAAGTAGTCAGGAGTTTACAGGTTAATTTTTTTGGCTATTGTCATGCAGTTTCCCTTATACTTGAGTGTGAGATACGAGGCTTTGAAATTTTTAGCAAGAAGATTTGTCTACTACTAATGAAAGAAAATATCTTGTTAAAAAAAAATCTTTGCATTTTAATAAAAAAGTATAATGTACTTTAGTACATTAGAATAGAATATAGAATAAAAAAGTAAAATGTACTTTAGTAAAGCATCCATGTTTCTCTGTATTTTTAAATCTCTAGTTAAACAGAATACATTCCTTTTTAAGGATAGCTGTTGGGAAGGTGAAGAGGGGAACCAAAACAAAATCCACAAAAACACGGAAGTAAAACAAAGTGGATATGATGCTAAACCACACTTTTCTTGGTGAAATTTACTTGAGTTAAGCTCTGAGAATTTTTTTCTGAATGTGCCTTTAGTGCTGCTGTTGTACAGATTTCACTTCTCTTATTGTCCCCTCTGCTGTGTTGGTGTTACTTTATGCAGAAGTCTGGGTATAAAGGTTAATAGAATTGCTCAATTGGTGATAACACTCAAATCTGTAACTGCCTGTGGAACCTGAACAGTACTGAAATTAAACTATTAACATTGGCTTAATGCTTACCCCAGCAGTGGTCACATTTTTCCCTTAGAGAAATAATCAGCAGAAGGACAAAGTGGAGATGTATTTGCAGATTTAAAATGCTTACCCCTTGCAAATCTCATAGCCAGCAGAATTGAGGTCAGGTAGAAGAAACTCTGTTGCCCTCTGAGAAGCATTGGGCAGTATTTCTTATTCCAGGTCTGAAATTTCTTAATTCCCTTTCGTATTTGGGAATTCCTTCCCAGCAATCCAGTTCTGCTTTATGGATGAGTGAAAAGTGAGGCTCCTTGGGTACTGCTGCCTTAGGGACAGTTACATTTTCCTTTTGTATTTATTTGTACAGGCTCTGAACAATGCCTGTCCTTTGATAAACAGGGCAGTTAAGACAGTGTCCACACTTCTGTTCTTTCAGTTATTTCCTGAAAAAGTATATTGGAGTTCTGCAGTAAATAATACTTCTCAAAGTACTTGTTTTTGATGCCTCACTTTTGCACCTTTCTGAGCACATCTCCCAGCTGGATGCACATAGTGATAGTTGAAGGAAGGGAAAAATTACTGATGCAAAAATCAGTGTATTTTTTTTCTTTTCAATCTGGAGTTGTCAGGTACTGAATCCCTAAAATATTTGGCAGAAAATGTTGAATATTTGAAGAATGGCTTCACTGATGCTTTGATACCAAGTACATAAGGATATTCACTGTACTCGATGTACTTGGAGTAAGACCTTTTACTTTTGGCTTTTATTCTGACAGTGAAATCCTGATCCAGTTGAATAAAGTGACAAAACTTCCATTAAATTCACTAATGCAGAACTTTGCCTAAGGAGTTTTCTGTTACTGTTAGTAATAGTGGTGGTAGCCTCTGCTAATTTGGTCAAGGTCTACCAAGATCAGGTTTTCTCATGTGTCCAACAAATAATATTCAGGAAGCAGAGGCAGGTAGCACAGTCTTTAAAACAGTGCAATGTGCTATGAAGGCTTTTATTCAATTCACATCTCCATTAAATTAGAACAATAATACATGTTCGTTTGGTACAGTGGTTACATTCTTCAGTGGCAACATGCCACTGTCTCTCTAGGCTCAGAATGACTGCATAATCCTTTCAAAGACTCAGTATTATGGTGTGAAACCATGGCAGTGCTTTTTCAATGTTCAGGATACATTCTCTTTCCTAACTAGTTTAACTGTGTTTGTCAAATAGCAATCTGTTTTTGCACCTGGGTGATATTGAAGTAAAATCTGTCCTTCAAAATGGAGAATTATTCTCATTCTCTATTAGCTACTGGAGGGCTTATAGTAACTGTTAAAATGACTCACCCTTTTATATGCACTAACTGAAGGCAATGCTATTCCAAGGGAGTGGGACTTGTGAGGCTAATTTTAAAACAGTTGTTTGTGTCTTTGAAATAAACAACTGTTTTGTTGTTTGGTTTTTTTTTTCCTTTCAGTATTGCTGTCATAATAGGGGGTAAAAAATGTACCTAAAGATACAATAATTAACTTGAAGTGGTAAATTATAAAGAAAGAATCTAAGCCTAGATCTGTGTTTTGGATTAACATTTTCATGGTTGCTTTATTTAAATTTCTACCATTTGCATTGAAGTTTATTATCTCATTACAGCATCTTGCTCCATATTTATGTTAAGATATATATATTTTTCAAAATTTCTGTAGATGTCTATATAGATTGCATGAAACATATCTTGCAGGCATCAACCCCTGAGATGACTTTTTAAAAGTATAAACTATTTTAGCATACTATAAACTTTGGTCATTGATATGTGTGTGAGGAATAAAGATTTTTCAGTTTTGGTCAGAATGATGCATTCATCTGACTATACTGCTTTGGTATTACCCTGTAATATTATTCTTGTCTTTGGATGGAACTGTGAATATAATAAATACAGCATACAAGTAAGTTATAAGAGCATAACTATGTAGGACTTCAGCGTGTGCAAAATGCAAGTATTTCTTGTTCGATACATTTTTCACTTCATGGTTAAAATATTTCTCTTAGATAAAATGGTAGGTCTGCAGTGGTGACAGGTGATTGGAAACATGGGCCTTCTACACAACCTGATAATGCACCCAAATAACTGCATTGAACTGTCCCATTTACATCAGTGAGACAACTAAAGTCAACAAGATTTATCTTGGAGCAGGTTTTGGTTGCCTACATAATCTGAAGGATCACACCTCCAAAAATTTTCAGATTGTTAACACCTTGATAGTATTTGAATTTAATTTCTGTGAGAATAATGCCATCTACTGAGTTATCCTGCGGAACTTTTTGACATTGACCAAATAATCTCCTTCATGTGCTGTTGTAGTTGGGTCCTAATTTGTCAAATATAAATAGGGTTTTCAGGTTGCTCTGGAGTCTTATTTGCAATTTATCTTCTTTCTCATAACACCCTTACTGGGTAAACTAACATTTTATTGACTGACAAGACATTGTGCAATTGTTGTGAGTTTGTCACATTCAAAGTAAAAACTTTAGTGTAGTCTCTGTATAAGACAAATGAAAAGAGATTTTTTATTTCTATCTGATAGAAGTCCTAGTAGCCCTATATCTTTTTTCTTTTTTCTTTTCCTTTTTTTTTTTTTTTTTGTACTTTGTAGACAATTCTAACTAGAATAAAATTAGATATAGGTTAGGTATTTATACTTGCTATCTCAAGTGAAGCTTTCATTAATGAATTATTACACTTCCCTCAGCTTTTCATAGGAATGGTATATAGTATTGGGAATAACTGTTACCAGGGTTCAACAGCAGGTGTTCATGTCAGTAACATCACCTAAAACTAGTATCTGTTTTTCTAAAGGATGCCAGTCTGAAAACAATTAGTGTTACTTTCATATATATGCATTTTAGTAGTTAAGCATGAAATTCCATCTTCCAAAATGGAAGAAAGGAAATAGAAGGTAAAAAAGAAATAGTACTCATTTGAAGAAGGCCATTGCAAACAAATGAATGAGAGGAACTAATGCAATTACTTTAATGCAGAATGTTTTATCTTTCTTAACAAGTTTGAACCACTATTTTCTACTCCTATTTTTTCAAAACAAAATCCTTCTTTATGTGACTTCATTTAAATGATTAACATGAAAATAGGGAGATGCTGGCACATAGCTGCTAGATTGCTGTTTTGAATCAAACTCATCTAAGGAAACAGTGAAGAAAAAAATCCAGTAGTAAGGAAAACAGAAACATGAGACAGAGGAGAGCTGGAGTGATGACATGAGGTTCATAAAAACAGGGCTTCAGAAAAGACATCACAAACCTTATTCTGTAATGGCAAAGTGTGCTGCCGTAGTACCTCTAAAGCTGCAAAGTCAGCAGGGACAGCACATGGTAGATGAGTAAGCAAGCAGAAAACGAGTAGCATTGAAAACTTAATACGACATGCTTGAAAAGAAAATTTTTTACAAGAGACCTACAAGTGAGATGTGAATGGAAAACATAGCATCATGCTGGATTTTGATATGAAAGGTAGAGAATTGCATGGTTTTATCACAAGAAGAAATGTTAAGATAAGGGAAAGGTAAACGCAAGCTACCAACAAAATAATTGGTGTCGGACAGTGCCAGATTTTTTTTCATATAATGGAAACTATATATGCTTGGCCAGCACAAGAAAGTTAATTTTCTACAACAACTACTCTTCCCCATCCACTGTCTCCCTGTGCTGCTGAGACGGAAGTAGGGAAAATCAGCAGAAAATTAAGCCCAGGAAGAAGGGAGGGTTGGAGAAGGTGTTTTTAAGATTTGGTTTTATTTCTCATCGTTCTACTATGATTTGATTATTGATTTCCCCAAGTTGAATCCGTTTTGCGTGTGATGGTAATTGTTCAGTGATCTCTCCCTGTCCTTATCTCGACCCATGAGATTTTTGTTACATTTTCTTTCTCCTGTCCTGCTGAGAAGGGTGAGCAATGGAGTGGCTTTGGTGAGCACCTGGTGTACAGCTAGGGTCAACCCACAACAGTATGACACAATGTTCTGTAGGTAAATGCCAGGAGTCATATCTCTCTAATTAATGTGATGGGTAGAGGCAAAACTATAGAACAAAGTAGGATGCCTCTGAAAGAATAGCCGTGTCCAAAATGTCTCACATGGATATTACTACTAAGCCAGATTTCTTTTTCACTTTTTTTTTGAAAGGGAAGAGACAAACTCTGGAACAAGACTGAATTGGTAACTTCAATGCTTTTGGTTTGCACCTTAAATCATCGATTATCGTTCAAAGAATAGGGTTTCAATCCTAAAAGGCTACATAAGTAACAGACATTTTCTAATAGCAGCTTCACTAGAATATTTCTAGGGCAGAAAAGCAATTTTTAAGTACTGCCTGCGTCACCCCTTTCAATGCACTGGGCAGGTGCTTCTTGGCCCCTTTGTTCTTTGTAGTGAATTTTCATTTCAGTCCTTTGCTCATTCTGTCCTCCTTGGTAGCCAGAGGTGAAAAGATAGGATTTTAACCATTATTTTTTTCCATTCAAACTCTGTTCCCTAATACGATACCATTCATATTCCATCCATTTATGTTCTCTAATGTTTCATGCTCAGCATTTAGAATTAGTTTTGTGACCATTGGCCATCCAATATCCGTTAGTCCCAGAGAGGAAATATGAAAAGCACATGGGAGGCATTGATGGTAAGAGCATCTATGTAGGGAATATCTCTGTTGCAGACTGATCTGTGCTAATTAGTACTGGGATCAGAGTTTTCCAGTTAGCCTAACCTGAGTATAAGTATTCCCACAGCAAAGCCTTCTGTGTGCTGTTGTCCCTGAATCAAGGAACGGGTGTTCCCAGTGGAGCAAAGCCCTGCTGCTTTGTGCTGCGGTGCTCTGAAATTTGTTCCTAAGAAGATGAATCAGCTGTGAGAATGTCTTGCCTTTGGAAAGGATTGTTAGGACAGTGCTGATGTATTCACCACATCTCTTTTGCATCTGAACACAGGGTCTAGGCAAAACTAAAGGACAGAATAGACTTTAGTTCATACCCATAGCTGGAAGCCAGTGTGCGTGGAGTCAAATAAGCATGTAGTGAAGTTGTTAAGAAGTAAAAATAAGGGTTGAGTGAAAAACGCTTTTAAGACTAAAACTAAGTCTGTAGTGGATAAACATACTTGGTTACGTACTTCACAACTTGGTTCTAGTCAGAACTATTAAAAGAACAAGTGCAACAATCAGAAATATGACCAAGTAAATATATAATAATTATTTTATTGCCATATGCAACTGAAGGTTACGGAGAGCCTAATGAGTGATGTTAATATTGGTTTTATTTGTACATTTGTAATAAGAGGGAAAGTTCAGGGTAGTATCTAGTTAAAATTTATAGCTATTTGGAGCAGAAACAAATATGATAATTCTGATAGGCTAATTTATTGGCTGGTGAGGCTTTTTAATAAGTTGATAAAAAGAGTACTAAATCCTTTTGGGGTAACATATTTGCCCTCAGAAGCTAGACAGAATAATACATTAATCTTGTATCTTCAAATGAAACTGCAGAATCACAGAATGGTTGAGGTTTAAAGGGACCTCTGGAGGTCACTTGGTCCAATCCTTTCCTTCTCAAGCAGGGCCTCATAGACCAGGTTGCCCAGGATCATGTCCACATGTCTTTTGAAGGACTGTCCAGACGGTCCCCAAGAAGGGAGACTCCACAACTTTCCTGGGCAGCCTGTGTCAGTGCTCAGATACCCTCAGTAACAAAGTGTTTGCTGATGTTCAGAAGGAACCTGCTGAGTCTCAGTTCGTATCCATTGCTTGTGATCCTGGCTCTGGGCACCAGTGAAAAGAGCCTGGCTCAGTACTGTTTGTGCCATCCCTTCAGGTATTTACACACATTGGTAAGATCCCTCCTGAGCCTTGCCTTCTCCAGGCTGAATTGTCCCAGTTCTTCCAGCCTTTCCTCATATGTGAGATGCTCCAGTCCATCGCCTTCATGGCCCTTTGCTGGACTCTCTCCAGTATGTCCGTGTCCCTTGTGTACTGAAGAGCCCAGAACTGGACCCAGCACTCCAGATGTGGCTTCACCAATGCTGAATAAAGGGGAAAGACCACCTCCCTCAACACCTGCTGGCAACACTCTTATTCATGCAGCCCATGACACCATCAGCCTTTGCCACCAGGGCATATTACGAATTCATGTTCAACTTGGGTGTCTAAAAGGACCCGTAGTCCTTCTCTGCCAAGTTGTTTTCCAGCTGGGCATCTCCTAGCATATAGTGGTATATGGGGTGGTTCCTTCCCCGGTACAGGACTCCACACTTTCCTTTGTTGAAATTTCATGTGGTTCTTCTCCACCCATTTCTTCCCCCTGTTCAGGTCCCTCTGAATGGCAGCATGACCTTTTGTCTTATAAGCCAGTTTTGCTATCAGCACAAATATGGTTCATAAAATGATGCATACTAGCTGAAGAGAATGATTGTAAGTCCAGGCAGCATACCTCTTATGACTTGCTGCGAAGGATAAGGTATAAGGGCTTTCTTCTTATAATGATGAATGAGGTCAGTAATCATACAATTAAATGCTTTCGCTTATAGTGGAACAGGGTATTATAGCCATGAGAAAAATTCCTGTTTAACTGGAGCTTATATTAGGCGTAACTTTTGTCAGAATCAGGAGTTGTCCATCTGAAGAAATGTGAGCAGAAATGAAGGAAGAAATAATACATGTGTAATGGAAAAAATGACATTGGTGGAAGTTGCCTGGAAGGCCTCTTGATAATGAAGAAAAAATGAGATTTGTTATCATGAAAGGAAATGCCAGATAGGAACTGCTAGTTATTATCTTATGAGAAAATACTATTGAAACTAAAAGCTGGTGAGATGGTGGAAATACTGGCAGCACAGTGCTTTTAATGCCGAAGGCAACAACTTTTAATCTAACTGCTTACCTTTTAAAAAAAAAAAACATATCTGAGGGAGAAGCAAAACTGCCATGTTCCTACAGCTTCCTTGCAAAGTGCCATTTAATATAATACAGGTAACTTCTGCAGTTCACAGTGTAGGTACTAAACATTCTCAGAAATCTGCACATGGCTTATGATCCAGTTTGAAATTTGCATGTTTGGTAACAGAAGGATTGCTGAGAGGCTTCTGTGCTTGACATGGGAGCTGCTCCTGACATGGACATGAATGGCTCTAGGCAGAGGCTCCTGCGATCAGCCAGAAGACTTAATTCTAAAGATTATGTCTTTGGGTTATTTGCTAATTAATTAAAAATGGGAAAGTTCCTTGCAAGCAAATGTCCAGCTAGTTTAGGATTCAACTTGACATTAGAAGGCAACGCAATGAAACTCTAAAATAGATTTGAAATTTGCTACCAAACCCTGACTATTATCTTCAGTATTTAATTTTATTCATGGTTCTGCAGTTAGGTACAGTATAAACAAGAGCTGAAGTTAGGTATATATTTTTGCAAATGTCATTTACTTGTGGATTTATACAGTAAGCAAACCTTACAACAGCTTAAAGTAAAATGAAGTGACTTATGAAAAGTTTATTTTTCTCTAACTAAAATTGCATTTGAGAAAAACATGGTTTAAGGCAGGGCAGTTCAAACATATATTTTCTGAAAATGATATATGGTGAATTTCTTTGGAGTCAGTAGTCATTAACAGGTGTGTAAAATGTCACATTCTTGTTTTTTGGACCAAAACAAGGCACTTTTTGCACATATTTTCTCAGTTTAAGAGAAAAAGAAAACAGGGGGTCTTGCCACTTGTCCTAGTCCATCTGAGAACGTGACATCTTCAGACTGAGATGAGGGAAAAAGGAAAAAAAAGGTGGAAAGTAGGAGTGAAGAAAATGTCTGGAAATAAGAGAGCTCATGTCAATTAATAATTCTAAGTTTTACCTTAGTCTGCAAAATTCAAATAGAATACATACGACATTACACATTCCATGTAGCTTATATATTGTATACATTATTACATGCACCATCATAATGTAATATTTATTATACAAATAAATTAGTGAAAATAAAAATCTATTTACACAGGTTAGATTTTATTATGGGGTTTATAGATATATATAAAAACAAACACTAGAATAGTTTCTTCAAGTGCAAATGGGTTGTATTTCTTAAGTGGTTCTTCATATCCTGTAACAGTTTATGGATTTTTCTTTACATGTAAATCCTTTTTGTTTGTTTGTTTGTTTTTTCATGAAGTTTGGTTTTTTTATCCTGATCCTTGAAATTTACCTAAGTCGCACCTTTAATATTTACATCTCGCAACATTAGTGACTGAACATGGTTCAAGACAGTATGTTCTTGTTCTTAACCCATCACTGCTGAATTCAAGAAGTCTACATTTTGTATAGAAGTGATTGACAATGGAGAAAGGTCATCACAAAGGTTTAGAGAGCGAAGGGTGTTAATATAATTGGCCTCTAAATGGGCCCATATTTTGGAATATTAAAAAAAACCCTGAAGTCTTTAAGAGTCAATCTCTGGAACCTTTAAGGTTTCAGATATCAATATAGGTGGTCTTCGCCTAAGTAGGAAACAGTATTTCTACTTCTCTAACTTGCTTCTGACTTCTACGTAATGTTGTTTAAAGAAAGGGTCAAAAAGAAGTATTTGTAACAATAAAATCTAGAATGATGCTAACAAGCCTCTTTCAAGCCCTAATAGACAAATACTCTCAGTGGCTCATTTTTAAAAAATCCAAACAGTGGAACCATAATTAGTTTTTGTGCAGAAATCTCTTGGTAAGATTTCTTTGCACAAACCTTGGGTATATGTTTACATGTAATTTATTTAAATTTGAAGAGGCAAAACCACATTTCTTGTTGTTGGGTTTTTGGTTTTCTTTTAATTGCTTCTGGTGATGGTTCTTCACCATTAATTCAGCAAGCCACAAAGTCTTAGAGAAAGAGAACAAAGCTACCCAGCGCTTGCAGAAGTTATGTTTTATATTGCTGAATAATACAGTGGTTTCCAAAGGGGTAAAGATCTGTGTCTTTAAATAAAGGTAGTCTGAAACTAAGAAGATTTCACCGTGCATTTTATAGCTATTAAATACCCTATAGCGAGTACTGTTATGTAATCCTTTAAAAATCACCATTTGTGGCTAGCTGGTTTTCCCTAGGGGGGCATAGATAAATAGGTTTCTGCAATGCTCTCATGCAGGAAAAAGTGATAATCTCCAGCTATAAAGCCAGGAAAACTTTTTTTTTCTTTTAATCACTAGAGAGATAATGTCTGGGAAAGCTTCACCCATCTGATTGTACAGTTGTTCTTCAGAAGCCCATCAACTCTAAATAACCAGTCTGTATACAATGGTCTTTCATAAAGTACATGTTTTGAAAATTGTTTCAGCATACTAATGAACCCAATACTGTGTCAGCTGGAGTTCATGGTGCCCATGAATATCAGTAGGAAGAAATCTGAGCTACTCATTAAGCATTTTCATCTTTTTTTTTTTAATAAACTCTGAGTAGTGTATTCATGAGATATATTAGATACCATTCTATATCAAGCATAAAACTCCTCTGTAAAGGAAGAAAATACCTTTCTGGTCCATCATGTCTGTCTGATCAGTCTTGTAAGAGTACCTGTACAAAACCTATGCCCTACTTCTGCCTTTTATGCATCAGCAGACCTGAAAGTAGCTGAAAAGATATGGTCATGTAACATAAGGCATGGAAACTGAAACTTCCATGGAGTGTCTTGCTGCCATTTCCAAATAGATATATTTGAATTTCATACAAGAAAATGGCATGATATTGAATTTTTGGAAACTGATTTATTGATACGTTTTACGCAAGTTATTTTGGGGAAAAATATTCAATCCAAATAAAAGATGAATAAACAGATGCTTTTGATCAAATAATAAAACTCTAGCAGGGAATGAGAAAAAGAAGCATGCTAACTTATGTCCAGGTGGGTTAGCCCTCTGTTCTTCTTATAATTTAAAATATACTTCCCTAGATTATACTTGTTGCATTCCGAAGTGGAAGGATGACAACTTTCCTGCAGCTATTACTTGCTGATGTTACTTAACACTGCCTATCCAGACTGTACTGGCAAAGGGAAAAAAGGATATTCTTGCCAACTGTACAGCTGGATTGTCAGACTGTGTGTATGACAATTCCACTACATAAATGTATATTTATATTATGGTAATGTCTGTCTGTTGATTTTGATTTTTTTTTTTTTAATGTCTAGCTTGTTATGACTCTGTTGATTTTATTTGTAGTTGTTCTCTTCTCCCTAAATACCAATTTTACCCCTTCTTTTGATTAATATATCACAGTTGTCTCCTTTTTATTGCATTCTTCCTTTTCAATTTGAAAGGAGAAAATGATACTGAGGGATAATCAACTCTGTCCAGTTTTGCTAGTGGAGACCATGAAGGAGCAGAAATGGGATAAATCTTTTTCTCCTTCAGTGTAAAGTAGAGGTTGCCCTGAAGCTGAACAGAGCTCCTCCTTGAAACCACACAGAAAATATTGTATTTTTGATGTTGGGAACTCAGGGGAAATATAGACTCATACTGTGCCAAATCGTTCTTCCAGAAAATGCTTTTTTTTTTTTTAAATGAATTTCCATCTGGGTTAGAAATAGTGGAAAATTGAGGTTTACCTTTATATTTATACTAATGGGCTTACCTCCTAAATGCTGTACTTGAAACAGTTATGTTTCTGAGGTCATAAAGAAAATAAGTTAATGTTAATATTTGTCATTTTGGGGTTGGGGAGAAGGTAGCACTTTCTGATCCTTTATTCTGCATCTAAGCTTAAGATCTACTCATTTTCATACTTCCATACTTGATAAATAATTAGGCTTATTCCTCCTACAGTAACTGTTCTTGTTTCAGTGTAATATAATTTGCTTTTTGGACTATATGTAAGTATTAAATGATATGTGAAACAGATAATAACAACTAGGTTATTATTTATCTCACACTATTACTACTAGTATGCTTTTTAAGAACAGTATATAAAATTCATAACAGCCAAAAATCAGAAGTAGTCTTTCAGATCGAATTTCCACCTTACTTTCTCAAAAAGGTTTTGTAAGCGGAAGCAATTATAAGTAATCACAGGTCCACTGTGTCAGTCTCCTCTAGGTTCCACATATGCCCCAAACAGAGTTCGGGTGTGTAAAACCTGCTGGAACAATAGTGTAGAGCTGTGTATATGTTGTAGGAACCAAATCTTGGTGGTATCCTACTGGTGGCTGGGTCTCTCAATTGAACTATGCTCTATACCTCTCCCAGGTTTTGTCTTGGGGTTGGGGGAAGAGTGAGTTTCCTTGGGCAGAAGCTAAGAGTGAACATGCATGCAGTATGTTTGATAATGGAACTGAGATTTGGGAGAGAACAGAAATAAAAAGCAATTTGATAGTGTACCTGTAAACAGAATATACCTTTTAGATGCATAAAAAGTTGTTCTCCATATTTACTTGTTCTTTTAAGGTTAAGAAGGCAGAAGCTGGATGTTTGACATCCAGGAAGAATTACTAGAACTGGATGTAGCTATTCTCCACATGGTTGAAGAATTTGTGCCTCTCAAGTACTCGAGCAGGGATTCGAGGGACTGTGGCAGATGCTATTAGATGAAAAAAATAATTACTGTAGCAGTACACTTTGGACACATCACAAAGTTGTAGTTACGAATTTTAGTCTCGTGAAAAGTCATTAACTTAAATTTATTCCGCCACCCCCTCATTGGGAAGGTCTTAAAATCTGTTTAGCAAACTTGTCTGGGTTTTTTTCCCCCCTCAGTGATTAATCAGATACTTAAATATTTTCCATTAAAAAATTAAGAACTCTTCTTTTATTCCTGTTTTTGTTTAATGACATAGCAAGTATGAGATGCCTTCATGAAATGACTAAAAGTAGAATTCCATATAGCCAATATATTTAGGTTGGAATTTACTTTTGACATATTTAGACCTTTAACATATGGCCGTATGTGAAACTTTGATCCCGGTTACTGACTTAAATAGTCTCCAAAGCATATCTAAGTGTTGATTCATCTTTTACTTTAAAAGTAATCTTCCAGTCATAAACTGAAGCAGGGAAAACCTCTACTAAATCCAGAAACTGCCTTTTTCAAAACCATTTGGTAAAGTTTCAGGGTTGATTGTTTTCATTTTCACTGTTAAGGATTCAATTTCAGAAGACTGAAGCTCTCCTTGGAGCTATTTAAAAGATTTTCTGAAGCCTTTTGTGTTTCTAGTAAACCTGTGGCTTATTTTTCACTTGTATGATTGTTTTGCTTTCCAGATGTATTTATTTTTGTTAGGTCCATGTTGTAAATCAACTTGTTTCAAGGGGAGCTGTCATTATTTGTGGGCAGAATGTTTCACTTCAGACAACTGCTTTATTCCCTGTTGACTATTGTATTATTGGGCTTTCTGGGTTGTTTGTTGTGGGGTATTTTTTTTAGTAAGTATGTAATATTTAGGTCTCATCTGTCCATCTTTTCATCTGTTATTGCCCCCTATCAACTTCTGCCTTTCTGCCAGACCTAGTACTCTCTCTCAATCCATTGTAACTCTCAGCATGTCTACTTGAATGAATACCTTTATTCTGTCAGTCTTGTAAACTGTTCTTTCTCACAGTGACGAACTTCTTTTCAATACTTTACAAATATTAGGTGTTTATCAAAATTAATCAATTTTTCTACCTTGAGCTCTTCAGAGGCCTGCTAGAACAATTTTGGGGATTTTATACTGCACAACTACAATACAGTTTTCTCTTCTTTGGTGATATCTTGTTTAGTCACACACATTTTTCCTCAAGTGTTGCTTCTTCCCTTGCAGTAAAATGGATAATGCCAGCAGTGGCTAATTCTCCCAGTAAAGTCCCAGTGACTAGGTCATTAGGTCTTGAATAGTGAACCTGTTGCAAAAAATTGAAAATTTAGAAGCAAATGGTTAAGTTGCATGCTCGTGATGTTTTCCTGAAACAAGCTAAGAAGTTAGAAATCAATATTAATCCCACTAGTTCCACCAGCTTCAGGGACTAAACGCATTGCAAAATTAGTAACAAACATTTTGTATTTGAACTAGACTATCTGAAGGTGAGTGGATATAATTACTATATTTCTCTATAAAGTGTTTCTGTGAAGAAACACCATGGCATATAGCACCGTATACAGGAGAAAGGGAAAAGCAAACTGCTTAAATTCAATGACCCAAATAAAAGGTTAATTATAAAGGGATTAAATTTCTCTTTCCTAACAAAGACATTTCAAGGAGCAGGTGATAAGTTCTTCCATGGGCTATTCTGATTGTATGGGATGTTATTTGATAAGTACAAGGAAGAGAGTGTCTTGATTTAGTTTGTTTAATGCTTTCACTTCAGTAGCCTAGGAAATGGTGAAAGACATTATAAAGGGAGACTGTATTTATATGTAGGTATGAATTTGTACTTGTGCAAATCAGCCACTTGTGTTTCTCTGGAATCTCATCCATAGTTTGTATCTCTCTTTTAAATACACCTTTCTTTCTTTTAAATACACCCATAGAATGGTAGGGATTCAAAGCATGTTTATTAGCTATGGGCTGTGGAATCTGAGATGGAGAGAGGGAGTCATATTTCGATGGGTCCAGTTGGAGCTGAGCTGAGCCTGCCTTTGCTGGAAATAGCTCCACTTACCTTTAGATGCAGTACTTTTTCCAGCAGCTCATATTCTTCCCTTTCACTTAGCAGTCTGTGAGGGCAATTGGCTAAGCCGTACGTTTGCATTATTTGCTTACACTGAACTCTCAGATCAACTGATTGCTTTAATTTTCCCCCACTGGTATGTAACAACATATTTAATACTTTGTTACTCTGGATTATCTTTTACAATTCCTTTTCAGTAAATTCATCTAATCTCAAGCTTGACGATGTCAGCCAAACCTTCTAAGTACAGCAGCATTCCTGCCTCCTCAGTGCTGCAAAAATTGTATGGGGTTTTCACTAGTATGCATAGAACAAGAAAATCAAGATATATGTCACAATCATAGAATCATAGAATCATAGAATTGTAAGGGTTGGAAAGGACCTTAAGATCATCTAGTTCCAACCCCCCTGCCATGGGCAGGGACACCTTGCCCTAAACCACGTGGTTCAAGGCTCTGTCCGACCTGGCCTTGAACACCACCAGGGATGGAGCATCCACAACCTCCCCGGGAAATCCATTCCAGTGCTTCACAACCCTCACTGTAAAGAACTTCTTCCTTATATCTAATCTAAACTTCCCCTGTTTAAGTTTGAACCTGTTACCCCTTGTCCTACCACTACAGTCCCTAAGGAAGAGTCCCTCCCCAGCATCCTTATAGACCCCCTTCAGATACCGGAAGGCTGCTATGAGGTCACCACGCAGCCTTCTCCAGGCTGAACAGCCCCAACTCTCTCAGCCTGTCTTCATACGGGAGGTGCTCCAGCCCTCTTATCATCCTCGTGGCCCTCCTCTGGACCTGCTCCAACAGCTCCATGTCCTTTTTATGTTGAGGACACCAGAACTGTACGCAGTACTCCAAGTGAGGTCTCACAAGAGCAGAGTAGAGGGGCAGGATCACCTCCTTCGACCTGCTGGTCACGCTTCTTTTGATGCAGCCCAGGATACGGTTGGCTTTCTGGGCTGCAAGCGCACACTGCCGGCTCATGTTAAGCTTCTCGTCAACCAACACTCCCAAGTCCTTCTCTGCAGGGCTGCTCTGAATCTCTTTTCTGCCCAACCTGTAGCAGAGCCTGGGATTGCCCCAACCCAGGTGTAGGACCTTACACTTGGCTTGGTTAACTTCATAAGGTTGGCATCGGCCCACCTCACAAGCGTGTCAGGGTCCCTCTGGATGGCATCCCTTCCCTCCAGCGTATCAACCGAACCACACAGCTTGGTGTCGTTGGCAAACTTGCTGAGGGCGCACTCAATCCCACTGTCCATGTCGCCAACAAAGATGTTGAACAGGACTGGTCCCAACACCGATCCCTGAGGGACACCACTCGTTACAGGTTTCCAACTGGACATCGAGCCATTTACCACAACTCTTCACATGCGGCCATCGAGCCAGTTCTTTATCCACCGAGTGGTCCATCTATCAAATTGATGTCTCTCCAATTTAGAGACAAGGATGTCATGTGGGACAGTGTCGAATGCTTTGCACAAGTCCAGGTAGATGACGTCAACTGCTCTGCCCCTGTCCATCAGTTCCGTGGCTCCATCATAGAAGGCCACCAAATTGGTCAAGCAGGATTTCCCCTTAGTGAAGCCATGTTGGCTGTCACCAACCACCTCGTTGTTTTTCATGTGCCTTAGCATGTTTCCCAGGAGAATCTGCTCCAAGATTTTGCCAGGCACAGAGGTGAGACTGACTGGTCTGTAGTTCCCTGGGTCTTCCACCTTCTCCTTCTTGAAAATGGGGGTTATATTACCCTTCTTCCAGTCATCGGGAACTTCACCTGACTGCCAGGATTTTTCAAATATGATGGTTTAGCAACTTCATTTGCCAGCTCCTTCAGGACCCGTGGATGGATTTCATCAGGTCCCATGGACTTGTGCATGTTCAGGTTCTTAAGATGGTCTTGAACCTGGTCCTCTCCTACAGTGGGCCTAAGGTCTTCATTGTCACAGTCCCTGCATTTGCTTTCCAAGACTTGGGCAGTGTGGTCAGAGCATTTGCTGGTGAAGACTGAGGCAAAGAAGTCATTAAGAACCTCAGCCTTCTCCAAATCCATGGTAGCCAGTTCTCCTGATAGCTTCTGGAGAGGACCCACATTGTCCCTAGTCTGTCTTTTATTTGCTACGTATCTATAGAATCCTTTCCTGTTATCTTTTACATCCCTTGCCAAACTTAATTCTAGCTGGGCCTTAGGTTTCCTAACCTGGTCCCTAGCTTCCCGGGCAATGCTTCAATATTCTTCCCAGGCCGCCTGTCCTCGCTTCCACCTTCTATAAGCTTCTTTTTTCCCTCTAAGTTTCCTCAGCAGCTCCTTGTCCATCCATGGAGGTCTCCTGGCCCTCCTGCTGCACTTTCTTCTAGTCGGGATGCAACACTCTTGAGCACGTAGCAGGTGATCCTTGAATATCGACCAGCAGTCTTGGGCCCCCCTGCCCTCTAGGACTGTATCCCATGAAACCTTACTAAGGAGGTTCCTGAAGAGGCCAAAGTCTGCTTTCTTGAAGTCCAGGGCAGTGAGCTTGCTGCATGCTCTTCTCACTGTCCTGAGGATCTCAAACTCAACCATCTCGTGATCACTAGAGCCAAGGCTGCCCCAGAGCATCACATTTCCAACCAGTCCCTCCCTGTTGGTGAGCACAAGGTCCAGCATGGCATCTCTCCTCGTCGGCTCCTCTATTGCTTGAAAGAGGAAGTTGTCTTCCACGCAATCGAGGAACCTCCTGGATTGCTTGTGCCGGGCCGTACCGTCCCTCCAACAGATGTCAGGATGGTTGAAGTCCCCCATGAGGACCAGGGCCTGCGAGTGTGAGGCTGCTCCTATCTTGTCTGTAGAGCGCTTCATCCACAGAGTCCTCTTGATCAGGCGGCCTGTAACAGATCCCCACCATAATGTCCCCCATTGCTGTTTTCCCTTTGATCCTGAACCACAAACACTCTGTTACCTTATCACCCGTCCCCAGACAGAGTTCCATACTCTCTAGCCTATCACTGACATAGACAGCAACACCCCCTCCCCGTCTGCCTGGCCTGTCTTTTCTAAAGAGCCTGTAACCTTCCATTCCGACACTCCAGTCATAGGAGCCATCCCACCATGTTTCTGTGATACCAATGACATCATATTCCCGTAGCCTTGCACACGTCTCTAATTCCTCTTGCTTGTTCCCCATACTATGGGCGTTTGTATAGAGGCACCTTAGCCGAGCTCCAAATGCAGCCAACTCAATGGCTGGGGCAGCTGGAACATCTCTACATGGCTCCAAGCACTTATTACAGGTGCTGGCAACTGACCAGGAGTGTTGGGATGGATCAATGCTCCCCGCCCCCAACACATCTAGTTTAAAGCTTTCTTGACCAGCCTGGCAAGCCTCCTACCAAAGCAGCTCTTCCCCTTCTTTGTCAGACCAGCTCCACCACCCTCCAGTAGATCTGGCCTCCCAAATGGAGCCCCATGTTCTAAATAGCCAAACCCCTGACTATGGCACCACCATTCTAACCGTTTATTAACCTGCCAAATGCGCCTAGCTTTTTTAAGGTCCTCCCCTTTGTCCTGGAGAATCGATGAAAAAACTATCTGAGCTCCAGAGCCCCTAACCACCTCTCCCAGGGCTCTGTAGTCCTTCTTAATGTTCTCCAGGCTACTGCTATCTATATCTCTAGCACCCACATGGACCACTAGAAGGGGGTAATAGTCAGCAGGACTTACTAGAGCAGGCAGTCTCTCAGCAACATCCCTGATCCGAGCCCCTGGCAGGCAACACACCTCCCTCGAGACTGGATCAGGCCGGCAGATGAGCGCCTCTGTGCCTTTCAAAGTAGAGTCCCCTACTACTATGACCCTCCTCTTTTTCCTGGAGGTACCAGTAGTGATCCTCCCTACTGGTGCATCAGCAGGATGCTCATTAGGTGTGGTGGGTGCTTTCTCATTAGCCCCTTGCAGAACTGCGAAGCGGTTCTGGGTGGGGACATCAGATTTAGGAGGAAGCCCCTTGTCGTTAATTGTCCTCTTCCTCCTTTTTTTGTTCGTTTTTCTCGTGACTAATTCCCAGCTTCCTGGGTTGCTGCCCTCCTTCTTTCCTATATGAGCAGTGCTGGACGTTTGCAGCCCCTGTGCAGTTTGGGCCTGGAGCAAGCAGCCCAGCTTCCTCTCAGCTTCCCTGGCATCTGTTAGCTCTCCAACAGCCTCCCGCAGCTCAGCCACCTGCTGCAGGAGGACCTCCACCAGGGCGCACCAAGTGCAGCCCTGTGCATTGTGCGCCCTCGCCTCAAGAGACCAGTCGAGGCACTCTTACACTCCGAGGTCTGCACCGCAGCCTCCCCTCTCATCGGCTCTGTCTGGGTGCCTACGCTGGCCACCACCGGGGCAGGGCTCCCAGAGCGGGCCCGGGTCCTGAGGCGAGTGCTCACCATCCCGCTCGCCCTGCCCGCGGAAACTGCCGCGCCGCACTCCTGGTCGCTCGCACTCCCTGGGATGGGTTTTTACCCACTGAGGGCTGGTGCCGTCACTCCTGGCGCCGCCCCCTGTGAGTCAGCTGCTCGCGTGAGCTGAGCTCCCGGCTCCTGGGCAAGTCCTGTCGAGGACTTGAGGCTCCCTCGGTCGCTCTTGCCGCTCCAAACTGAGGCTCCTGGACGCTGTGCTTTCCCCCGCTCCGGTGTTAAAGGCGTCCTCTCTGGAGATACTCACCTCGGCAATTGATCATCCCTTCCTTTATCCTGAGAACATAAGCTTACCATAGGGGCACTGTAGAAAGCTCTGAATATGACCAGAGCTTTGCAGCTTAGGCTCACTCTCCTAGTTGATAGATGTCCCTACATCCATCCTGTTGATCAGCATCACTAACCGAAAGCAAACTAGCAATGAATGGTCAAGAATTTTTAATTTAGGGATAAGTTGGGTTATCTCACTTTCTCATACTGCATAGCACAGTGGTAGGACCTAGCCTTCATTTCATGTGTATTGCTACATATTGCTTTAGTTCTTTCTGTCCATAATTTCCGGCTTTCCCTGAGGCGCCCGCCTGTGGCTGAGGGGCTCAGCTCTGCCCTGCGGTGGGGCCATTGGAGCTGGCTGGAACTGGCTGTGTCCGGCACCGGGCAGCACCGGCCGCTCCGCATAGGGTACACCCAGGCAGCACCTCACTGCTGTTGACACCTATTCAGGTAAGCCCAGTACAAATAAATAATTTTACTTAAAAATACGAGTTCTATTTTATCCTATTTTCTCTGTGAGATGGAGAAAAGGGTAGTGTGGTGTTTATATACTGCTATGTAACCTGTTGTTAACTAAATGCATTATCAGGCATAACAGCTATGCTATTCCCAGATGTGCAGTGAGATGGTTCTCCAGGTGTCACTACTATAAAGTATAAAGCTAGAGAACAGTATAGCTATAGATGACAGCAATAGATATATGTTATCTTCTATGATTCTGTGATCTTGGTCTGCTCATTTTGCATTTGAGGATTTACCAGATAGAAGTCTCAGAAGTCTAATTGTTTCTAAAAATCATCTGCTGATGTGAGTACAATCATCAGCTGATGTTCAAGTATCCCTGATCCTCTTCAATATCAAAATATCTGCTTTGCATTTTGTGATTAAATTGGCTTGTCTAGCTTTACTTTTCAGCTGTTAGTTCTTAATATAATTCTTTTGTACCAACTCTGCTATAAAACTCCTATTCCCTTGGAGGTATTCCCCACTTGTAAACAAATTATCTTTTTAATCTTTCTGACATGTTAAATAGATTGAGCTCCTGAAAGACTAGAAAGCATGTTCTTCAGTCCTTCAGTTATTCTTTCTACTATGATCTCGCTCTAGGCTATCAGCAAACTTTGCAAAATTATCCCGACATACTCAGAGATTCCTTTGTAATAACTTCTTGATTGAGTTTGGTACTTCTTAATGTTTAAGCTAAATATTTAAGCTAAGGGCAGATAGTCAAACTTGAGGTACTTTATAAGACAAACATTTTTGTTTTATGAGCAGTGTTTCATGGTTGTCTTCTAAATAACCATCTTTGATATGGGGGGGGTTGTTGGGGTTTTTTGGTTTGGTTTTGGCTTGTTTGGGGATTTTTGTGGTTTTGTTTTTTTGTGTTTGGTTGGTTGGTTGTTTTTTCAATCTGCTGCTGTGAAATGATGCAGGAAGTGTAAAAAACAATCAAAAAAACCCCACAACACACCCTCAGCCTCCCCTCCCTGCCCCCCAGCCTCCTCACCGAAAAGCCCTCCGTATCAACAGGTTTGCTTGCTGGCAACACCTATTATAAAAACAAATAAAACTTCCTTGGCCATGTTGTGCTCTCTCAGCTCTCCAGTGCACCTTGAATAGTCTCCTAAAGACTACATAAAATGGGACTGCTCACTCCTGGCAGTTTTGTTTTCATTCTGTATTGGTGATGTTTCCTCCCACTATAAAAATAATGAGGTTGCTTCTGAAATATGAGAGGCTCATGTATAAGGGGAAAGGGTAGAAAATGAAAGCTGATGTGTTCCAAAGTCACTGTGTGGGCAACAGTTGATAGTAACTTGGCAACTTGCTTAGCTAAAGGAAATGTGTATAGAATCACAGAATCATAGAATAGTTAGGGTTGGAAAGGACCTCAAGATCATCTAGTTCCAACTCCCCTGCCATGGGCTGGGACACCTCGCACTAAACCATGTTGCCCAAGACTCTCTCCAACCTGGCCTTGAACACTGCCAGGGATGGAGCATTCGCGACTTCCTTGGGCAACCCATTCCAGTGTCTCACCACCCTCACAGTAAAGAACTTCTTCCTTATATCTAACCTGAACTTCCCCTGTTTAAGTTTGAACCCCTTGTCCTGTCACTGCAGTCCCTAATGAAGAGTTCCTCTCCAGGATTCTTATAGGCTCCCTTCAGATATCAGAAGGCTGCTATGAGGTCTCCACGCAGCCTTCTCTTTTCCAGGCTGAACAGCTCCAACTCTCTCAGCCTGTCTTCAAACGGGAGGTGCTCCAGCCCTCTTATCATCCTTGTGGCCCTCCTCTGGACTTGCTCCAACAGCTCCATGTCCTTTTTATGTTGAGGACGCCAGAACTGTACACAGTACTCCAAGTGAGGTCTCACGAGAGCAAAAATCTTCTCTAGGTTCAAAGTACCTGTTTTCAGACTGAGAAAATCAAGGCAATGTAAGGTTATATACAGAATATGTGCCAGAGGGGTTAGTAGCTAGAACTATCTTTTAAATAAAGGCTTACATTTGGCAAGCATTGACAAGGTCACAGAGGGATTATTGACACTGCATAACAGGAAGTCATTCCTCAGCTGCACAGTTTTTGTAGACTGGACAGCAAATAATTTCATAAAGATCCTTTACAAACTCCTAAGCTGCTGTCTTGCATCTTCTTTTAAACTAAAATGTTGAGTAAATGCTGAATTGAAAAGCATGCTACAGTCTTCATGATAAATCTATTCTGTTATTGCTCACCTGTCCCTTAAGTTGGATCTTCTCTTGCTTGGTGAATGGAGAGAACATGGTAAGGAAAATAACATTGTTTCAGATGGTGATAAAATCAGCTTGCTAGACAAAGATTGCTTGCGTGTGCAAAGCCCTGTATTTATGCAAGGGTGTCAGATAACTGTGCACATAATTACCAGTTTACATTAATGGCTGCCAAATTTTTGTGGGCATTTCTGGGTTCTAATGTCCACGGTGGGAGCACATACAATTTCAAGATTTACATGTTATCTCAAAGAGTCAGGGTGATCTGGAAGATGCTGTCAATATATCTTTTACAGTGCTCTCCACACTGCTGGAGCTGAGCAAAACACATTATGTACAAAGCATTTCTTGCAAAGCATAATCACTTTTTAAGAAATGTCCTTTTGAGAAATGAATAAATAAATAAATAAAGCAGGCAGAGAAAAGGATAGGCTTTTCAAAGACTTTTAAACAAATCATGCTGAGCATCACTTCAGTGGCAGAAAGCGTTAAAAAAGGCATTTGAGTTTTATTTGATGTCCTTTCATCCACTGATTTCCAGTACATAAATTGCAAAAATTTAAAAGTGGATAAATTGGATAGTACCCTTGAGTTTGAATAGATTTTGTTTGGTTGGTTTTGGGGTTAGGATGTGAGGTTTTGGTTGTTTGTGTTGTTGGGGGTGCGGATTTTGATGTTTGGGGAAGGGGTTGAAAAATCAGACTGCATGATGGCAGCCTCTCACTGTTCAGTGAGAGTGGATACTGGTTAGGTGGCTTTTCTATGATCAGGAAGCTGCACAGAAGGGTATCACTGTACAAATGTCTCTTTTCAGAAGTGTGATTTGTCCTTGCTGAGCTACTTCGACAGTAATGATACCCATTTGTTGGGTTAAGATATAGAGAAAAGAAAGAATACTTGAGAGAAGAATTCCAGAATGCAAAATGACACTAGCAAATCCATTATGTGACAAGGGACATTGCACTGAATGTTCTTTTCTTGTTTTTAGAATGTGATCTTCCTCCTTTTTTAGAACAGCTCAAAGCTCTGAGGTTCGCTGAAGAGAGTTACAACAGAAAAAATTCTTAACTCACCATCCAAAACATACACCTACCTGCCAGACGAAAACACAGAAGATGTGGGATAGGGAAGATACAGTCATTAGGAAACATCAATATGAATGCTGTTAAATTCAAGTCTCTGAAGTAGATGTCTGGTAGCTTCATCACTTGGTAGCTTACATCTTAAAATCCCTGACAATTTTGTGGAAACGACAATAAAAATTATTAAGGGCAAGAATTTTAAAGGTATTCAAGCCTGTGGTGATTTAACTAAATACTTAAACTTTTTGTTAACACCTCAGAGCTCGGCTTTTATTGAATTCATTGGTAGGTTAAACTTGTAGGCTTTTCTCAAAATATTACTATAAACCTATTGCATCATTAAGCGCTTAACTGCTTTTAAAATGTGCCCCTATGCTGTTTCTCCTTTTTAAAGTATGTAGTAATGATACCAGTAAATATAGTATGTACTGCTATAATGAAAATTCATAATAGCACTACATTGTCACATATATAAATAAAAGCTTTTTTTCTGTGGAAGTTTCTGGTATGTAATGATGAATCTGATTTATCATCAGATAAATCACAGATTGGAAAAACGAGGGTGAATTACCCAGCCAAATCGCTAGTGGCATTTGAGGTTTTTTTGGTCAGTTACTTACAGCTAAAAACACTTTCAAAATGGAGATAGGAAAATTACATGAAATGTGGTAGTTACCCTTCCTTCACGGAATTATGCTCTGAACTGTTCTGGAGGTTGCTCCCCCTGTGTATGGTTTGGGAAGGCTTGATAAACTGTTGTTTACTGAATGCATTACTTTAGGCCTGTAATATTTTCAAAATTATTGGGTTACTTTCACAAGCAAGAGTTTGGAGATTGGACATCCAGTCGTATGCAACCCATTTTGAATTTATAGTGATCTATGTTCTGCTTACTATAAATGGGACTATAGGAGGCTTCTCTTCTGTACGCAATAATAAAGGAAAGCAAATACATCGATGGCAGAAGAGCACTGCTTGCAATAAACTCCTATTCCTCCTCCAGACAAACCAAGAAGGTAAATCATTCAACCCTGTCATAACCCAAAAGCAATGATATAGTCGGAGACCATTTTATAAGTTGTTTATGTTGGGGAATACCCTCTCTGAAATGTGGTGATGTGCAGGCACATCTGAGTTATTACTTCTTTCTATTTAAGACTGTTAATCACAGAAGTGTCAATATAAATCCTATATTTTTTGAGGCTTTATAGAAGTTTAATATGGTTAATACAATTGGCTGCATATCCCAGGCCAGTAAAATGCTTAAGCATATTCTAAGTATTCAGCAAGTCAGTAAATTCAAAGTACCACTACTATTTGTGGCATATGATCTGTCATGCAGTGTCAGTTTTCTGTGATCAGAAGTATTGTCCTTTGTCTTGGTAAGAAGTGGATACTGCAGGGGTGGATGGGAATATGGGGACTTGGAGCTTTCACATTTTCAGAATTTAAACAGCATCACTGAATTTAAATGACTTGCTGGTGAGCATCGTGATAAGCGTATTTCTGTATGTACGTTTCTTAAATTATTTTTACAGCCAAATTCTGCTTTAATGCTTGTCAAGCATCCCTGAAAACACTAATAAATTTTTAGGGCTTTAATAAAGCCTATCGTGGCTTCTCTTAACATGTATATTCCTGGTATGAATCGTGTAATTAGAACTTTCTTAGAAGATGCTGGAAATGTGCAGGTGCATGCCTGCTCCTAACGCTGCAGTAAAGTTTTGAAAGAATTCAAAAATGCAGAAATATTTTGTAAATCAAAAGTTACAATTTGCATACATACCTGAAATGCAGCACTACACTGAACATCTGTAGATGCACAACCTGTTCTTTTGAAATACAGAATCAGACAAGTTGTGCATTTTTTTTTTTATTATTTTCAAGCTCTGTTTTCTTTATCATTATAGTAGGCGAATAAATTTGTTCTCTATTAAAACACTGAAAATCTGGACTTAAATTCTGTGTAAAGCTTTTCCAGAAAGACAGACTCTTACTCTTTTGTTCAGTGAGATGATTATATGAGTGTATTTCATACAAAACAACAGAAAAAACTTCTTAAGGAAAATACAAACCATCAGGTCTTTCCTCTAAACTTCTAAAGCATATTTTGAAGGTGGGCTAATAAGTGCTTCCTCAAACATGTTTGACCAGTGATATAGATAGAAACTGGAAAGTACATCTGTGGCATTTATAATAGCATCAGATTGAAATTAGCATATATTTCATTTGTTTTCTTTTTAGGTGAGCAAGGAAATAGCGAAATTAGTGGAACCCATTTCCTCCGTGAGGGTGTGCATTTGGATTTTGATTGGGAGGACAGACCAGAGTTGTATATTTTTTTAATATTTTTTATGAAGTCCTGCTGAGTCACTTAATTAGAATAGTAGAAATGTCCATGTGAATTTCCTCTTTAGCCAAATCAGGGGGGATCCTGCTGCAATTACTTCAGAGGCAGACACCTCACCCTGCAAATCTTCCATGGAAAATGGAAAGTATAAAGCAACCTTTAAGGAATATCAAGCAGTACTTTAGATGTTAAGAATGAGTTAATTTCTCTAATAGTACTGCATTCAGTTATTTACTTTTACTAAAATAAGCAAGAACAAAACCTGTTTCTTCTGAGTAAAATTAAAAAAGGGGGGTGGTGAGGTGATGGTGAGAGAACCCAAAGCCTGATTTCTGTAGTTTCTAATGCTGCTTATTTCTTATTCATTGTGGTGTTTCATTATAGACATGCCACTTAGTCTTTCTATATCTTTTTCACACTGAACATGATATTTTGATACTTTGTATTCAAATCTTAGTGATATTAACAATCTGTATTTCACAGCCAGAAGTATTTGTCTTATACACCAAACAATTCCCCCTCACACACATGCTTGCATTTTATGAATTGTAACGATATGGTAAAAGATGAATTCATAGGGATTACTTTGTAGAACTTGCTATTTAAACTTTGAACTCCTGGAATGGGTGCTGCATTCCATGTTGGAAAGGAAATATATGATACCATTACCTAACGCTATCCAGCATACTCTTTCCCATATACTTTTTCTACATGCATACACAAATTGCATTGACTTTTACTAAATCTCCTTCTAAATTGACTTTGTTGAATTCGTACAACTCTGGTTCTCCTGAATTAGAGTTCCTTAATTTAGCTTGTTAGAGAATTAAGCTAAATCAATATAATTCACTTATGCTGATTTAAGCATGTTAAATTGATGCAATTCCCTGGTGTGTATTTTTTTTTCCACTATTGAGAAGAACTGTAGGGGAATTCATGTCAGTTTTATGCATTCCAGTCTTAAAATTATTTCTTTCACACTTTTTGCTGGAGGAAATCCAGCTAAAGTGGGGAGTTGCCTTAAAATATAGTAGGAACGAGAAAAAGACAAGATGAACTATATTCATGTTTAACTGTGTAAAACAAGCCACTTTCTTAGGACTAGTGTCCAGTATTAGCCCATGTCAATCATGACTTACTCAGAATTTCTCAGACAAGCTGCCACCTCCTCACACTCCCAAAAGAACCCAACAACCTGCAGAATGTCAGAAATTTTAATCTAAGTCCATTTTATAAATTAATATAATTCTTGTTTGCTGATGTTAAATTTTGTTGTGGATTACACATGGCAGAGGCACTTACTGGAATTATCTAGAATTTTGTCATGAGATAAAATCATACGAAGGTATTCCATGCTTCATGATAGGATAATGTGTTTAGATAGTATATGAAAATTTAAACTTAATAAACTTAGCTTTTTTAGTGAAACCTAACCGATGATCATCCTCATTTCTTCACTACCTGTCATAGTTCTGTTAAGGAGTTGGAACACTGTCTAAATTTATGCTCTTAAATTGCCTTCCAGGATGGCAGAATTGTAATCAGCAAGACAAATTGCTTTTAAATTCCTTTAAAATCATACTGATTTTCTTATTTCTGGGATTTTTATTAGGAAAAATATTCTTGGCCAGCAAAAATGGAAGATTTAAAACAATCTATGTGGCTTCAGTTCATCTGGGAATTTTGTCAATCACAAGACTTGTTCTGAATAGCTGCATGGAATACATGCTCAAAACCTGTATTTCAAATGTAGAACAACTCTTTTCATAGCTGGATATGTATATATTTTTCTAGTGAATTCATTGTAAGAATAGTTAGATTTAAAAAAAAATAATAATTCAACAGAAAATTTAAGCGAACTCAAATTTTTGGCCTCTATGTTAAAATTAAGAAAAATAGGAAATTCTTTCATGGACTAGAACATAATGGTTTCTGCTTAACTGTTTCAATTTCTTTAGTGTACTTTTGATGGTTGACTTTGGAATATTATTCATGGTTTCCTCCAGCTTCAGCAACCTATTGCAGAACAGATTTACAGAGAAAAAGATATCTGTCTCTTACATTTGAATGTCTGTAATCTATAACAGCTTTTTAAAATGAAGAGACGTTTCTCGTTATGTCCCTAGTAATGCCTAGCTAAAAAGTAAATTGAATTTTTAAGCTAGTGAATTGTAGGGGACACACAACTCATTTGTAATGCTAAATAGGTATCAGTTCAGAGCTCTGGGATGGCTCTGTGAAAAAATGATACTGTTAGGAATGTATGGCAAGATCCACATATCACTTAAGGGGTGATGAGGCATTGATCCAGTTGATCTCAACAATTTGAAAGAAATTGCTTATATTAGTGATTGCATACTATATATTATAGAATACAATGAAATATTTTTATTTTAAATTACAGAAGTCCCCTGTTGTTAATTTCCATGTACATTTTATTTCTGAAACCAAACATCATTACGTTGTGCATGTTTCTATTACTTTCAAAAAGAATTTAGTGTTAAACAATCCACTTGGTATCTCCATTCCTAAAATAAAGTAAAATCATCTTACCTGAACTATGCAGCATTGGTAGTACATGGTGACATGTGTCACTTATAGACCCTCACAGGGGAAAGACAGTCAGCATTCAGGACTTGCTGTGCAAATTTGTTGTTTGGCAGCACAAGCACATCTTTAAAATAAGAAACCATCACGGGAGAAAAAAAAAAAAAACAAATCAAACAAAACAAACCAAGCAAGGGAACCTGCTGAGCAAATAATACTCAGTTTCATTATACAGCACTGCTGCTTTCTGTTTGGTTGAACCTGTCCCCTCTTTGTGTTTTTTTCTAAATATTGCAGGTATAGATGCGACTGTTCCAGGCATAATACAATAACATTCCTGGAGTTTCGTTGCTCTACAGTGACATTTAGATCATTAAAGCTGCTTTAATGGATGCTTCCCAGTGGGCAAATCTGTTGTACTAGAAAACTATGGTCATAGTGCTTCTACAGCACAATCCTGTATTATTATCCTTTGTCATGTTTAGATACTTCAGTGGAGAATGAATTGCAATTATAGTGAATTTTTTTCCTAAGAACTAATATATTTACTCTCCATTTAAGTGTCAGACTCCCTTTAAGCAACTTCCCTTGGAGAAATTACTTTCAGCTTATAAACAGAAAATAATGTTCTTTCTCAGTGCTTCTGGGAAGATGTAAAAAACCCTTCACTTTGTGGTATCAATCCGAAAGAATGCATTCTGAAATCAAAGGAAAGGCATAGGACTCACTCTTGAATATCCAGAAAGATTCTTTAGAAACTTAAATTCCCTTTAGTTGAGATTCTATGATTCTATGATTCTATTTAGTTTTAGTAGGCTGATCTGTGTAAGTGCCATGAATAGACCAAGCAAGTTGGGATGACTCTCTGGTTAATTATCTGCAGTTTCCAGAAGGTTTTTTTTTACAAGTTAAGCGTATGGTTTTGCCAAGACTAGTACAATGCTGGACATACTTGGCCTATCTTGGCAGTTCAGAATTTCTGATTTGTTATTGCTGCTTGAACATAAAGCACACTTGGCTGCGAGCTCTTTATCTTGAAGTGACTGTGAGCTCCTTTCCATCCTAATGGAATACCTAGTCTTTACTACAGGTAAGTTGCTTTGTCTGGCCACAGCCTTTACACTGTCCCTGCAGTCTGAAGGACCTCTTAAATTGCACCATTTCATTGCTGTCTCATGTATTTGTGCCATACCTCACAGCTGATGCATTCTGTAAACTCCATGTTGTCGTGGAGCAATCTTCCCCTCCATTCCAAGAATATATAAGATAGCCATTCACTGGCTGTCACAGTGTGATTCATGAGAAATAAATCAAGATTTTCTGTGATTTCTTGATGCCAAATAGAAATCTTAGCAACAGTTGATCCCAGTGCCAGGTGGAACAATTAACACCCTTGCTGCCCAAAGATTAGTAGAACTGTAGCAGTTGAGGATGGTAGATTTAAAAGAAAAGAAAGCAATGTGCCCTTCACCCCTTGGGAAAACATAGTGGTTTCAGACATGCTTAGTATGTTCAAAATCATACTGCTTAAACTGCAAGAAGATTATACTGACACTTCTATCAGACATCATGTGGGATAATGCTGCATGCAAGAAGGCACCCATGATGCTTGTTTTGAGAGTCCACTATACTGCATCTGTTTTAATTCTGTCAAATTCTAATTGCAGAGAACAGAATTAAAGGAGCTTGAGGAATGGAAGGATCAGGAGTATCAAAATCCATTTTGGTACCAGTATACTCAGAGGATAGAGAATATGATGGGCAGAAAGAAGTCTTGAAAACCTCAGGTTTTTTCCCTCTCTGCCAGCAAATACCTAGAACATGATAAATTTACATGCTGCGACTGTTGTCTCAACCAGTAGAATTTGTGACTATAGTTTGGTGACAGCCTTCATCTGCAAATTGCAGTAAAATAAGCCCTTATGAGGGCAAAATTGAGATAAGTGCAAAGCTGTCTATGAGGCTTACCTCTATTTATCGTTCACAGTTCATAGTTGTAATACACTGTAAGACTCAGATCAGGATCGAAGCATTGTTACCTTTTCTGAAACTGTAAATGTTTGGTGACATCCTGCGAGTCTCAACCTAGCGTGGCTTGAGTCTTTTTTCTGTCCTCTTTTCTCTGCCTGCCAGACTGATCTTGGAGGCTGTGTGGCATCTCTTAGGGTCTGGATTGCAGTTTCATTATCCACTAATACCAAGGGGAAACTCCTCTGACCAGAGCATAGCTCTTTCTCAGAAGAGGTGATGCTTTTATTAGTGGATAGATTTTCCTCTTCTAAACTGTATTTCCTGACTGTTTAGGAGGACTAAATTGGGAGGCCTTGAAAAGGGAAAAAGGACCCAGGTTTGAATCACACATATATTAGGCATCGATGCAGGAAATTAAAGCAGTTACACTCTTACCTGAGGATGATTTCTGAATACTCTTAAGTCAATATACTAGGTGCATTATTCACCATGTGTCCAAATAGTGTCATGTATTTTCCTAGAGTATCTTCCTGCTTTCCATCAGCTTCTTGGAACCGTGGTGGTTCACGTAATTATTGCCATGAAGTAATGAGTGTCAGCGGCATTAACATGAAAAATAGAAATCTGAATAATCTATCATACTTGACTATAGAGCTCTGTAACAAAAGGACTGAAGCAGCGAATTTGCCATGATATATTTCAGTTTGCAAAGCAAAAATTGGCAAAGAAATTTCACTTTCTCTATAGAATAAGAATGAAGCATATCAGGACCCTGAGGGCTTAATTTTGGGGGTAAAAAAAAAAAGTGAAAAGAACCGGTTTTGCAGCAAGTATGGCCCATGCACAAAGCTTGCTTCACCCTCTGCACTGAATGAAGTGGTGAACCTTGGGCTGGGAGTGAGAAGGAGGAATAACTAGACTGTGTCTTAGTTGTGTCTTAGTGCAGGTACACGTAGGGCTGAATTGCATAGGTGTGTTCTTGCTTCTTGGTGAACAAAGAATCACAATTCAAATTAAAAACAAACAAAACAAAAAACAAACAAAAAACCCCACTATTTTGTATTTTTACTAAGCTCAGAGTATGGTTACAAGCAATTGCTGGCAAATAGCTGAAGTTCTAGGCTAATACACTGGCTACATATATTTCTATGTTCACATTCTTGATTTAGTTGGAGATGCTTGCCTTAAGCCAGTTGTGCTTTGGGACAGTTAAATAAGGTGCTGAATAGGACTCAGGTGGGCTTTTAATGGTTTAACATCTAATTCCTGAAGAGCCTCACCAATTCGATTCACACCTCAGAAAATCTTTAGCTAACCGATAGCAAGTCCATGTGCTCTACTGCTGAATTCTCCCATGCTCCTGACATTTCCTGACAGATGGCATTTCTTTTCTGAAGGAGTGATGATTTTAAGCTGACTAGGCTGCTTAAGTGATGGGATAATTGATGCAGACTGTGGTTGCTCCAGGCAGGGAAGTCCATTTCCTTTTGTGAAATGAGAACTTATGCTGGTCATTATGCAAATAAAACCATAAAGGCTTAAGCTCCCTGCAGCTCTTGGTTCACAGAAGTTTATTAGGGAGTATGTCCGTCTGGCTTCCTTCATCTCCTACAAAGAACTACCAAGTTGTCTTCTGCTGGGTTTATGTTCGCAGTCTCTGGGAACACAACTGCCTGCTGGCACTTGTTGTTGCTAAAGCAGCAGGGGCTTGTGAGAAGGGATTTTGACAAGCCTAATTGCTAAAAGTGTTGGGGCTGCCTGCTGCCTAAGGTGGTCACAATGTCCCTAGGCTTTTTTCTTTTGTTTCATTCTTATTTCTTTTGTCTCCCTCTTTAAAGGAAGAGCCTTGCTCTTCTAAGAAACTAATTGGAATTGTAATTTAAAGTTCAGCTGCTCACTTATCAGTATACTTACAAGATAACTTTAAAATAAAAGTACCTAAAAGCATTAATGAAAAATTAGCAATTTAGAGTCCAAACCCCCTTATGCCAGGTCTCTGACATCCTTCCTTGTAACTGCTAAGATTAGTGGAGTGGGAGCTGCTTGTAGGGAAGGGAGAGATGCTAACTTTTTTTTATCACACCATCTGCAGATATCAGTATGCAAGAAAAATGCCTTGTCAGATAAGCCTAAAACTTATTTAACAGATTAGAATCTTTTCCAAAATAGTATATGTTAAATGCCAAACATGTCTGAATGGTTATGAGCAAAAAGTAATACCTGGCTAATGTGATAAGATAAAATAAACAGAACCATTTTTCAAGTTGGGCTCAGAAGAAAATACGGGCTAACCCACTGCAAATGGGTAGTAGGCTATTACTTTCTGTTTGGCATTTGTAATATCAACAAAAAATTGCATTTCATCTTTATGTTGGTCTCCTGAGTTAAAACCTGTTTTATCATGTTATGTAGACCACGCATGATAGGCCAGCTGGAGCAATAGCTCAGGGTGGAAGGAGAATGAATAGATGGGTTTTACCTGAGGCGCCAGGGAGGTGGTCTTTTATTCAGTAAATAGTCACAAAAGGTAAATCCACACAGCTAAAATAGCTGTAATAGGAAAGAACACCTTGGCCTTTTCTGGGTGCTTTCTCTGCTAGAGTCTCCAAAGAGGGAGCTGGTGGATGCTGCTATTTATTAAGCTGCTTAGTGCTCTTTGGAAGTTTCTCTTGACGAGCGAGTCTCTGCTGCTGGATTCCCTACAGCTTCCTGGTAGTTTCCTTGAAGGTCCAAGTACTCAGGGACATTGTCCTACCCAGCAAATACATGGAGCTTTAATTGAGCAAAATGGGAACTTCTGCAGTGTCAAGCCGTTGAAATGCTGTTGTGATACTAGACCTCAAAGATTTCTTTATGATGGTGGTGGAAGCTAAAGTGTTGTGGAATGATTAGTGGGAGGCATGCTCCACTGTTTTCTTTTGGGGTTTTGTGGGTTTTTTTCCCTTTCCTTCCCAAGCCAGCCCTATAGTACAATACTCAGAAATATACAACAAAGATTGAGTGACTGACTGGATGTCCTAGAGAAAACCCAGCAGTCAGCTAAGCATTGCATAGCCATTTGTACATTCCCTGCCCAGTGGGATGGGGGAGAGAATTGGAAGGCTAAAGGAGGCTGATAAAGACACTTTAATAGCGAAAGCAAAAGCTGTGCACAGAAGCAGAGCAAACCAAGGAATTCATCCCCTAGTTCCCATTTGCAGGCAGGTGTCAGCTACTTCCAGGACAGCAAGGCTCCATCACATGTAATGGTTACTTGGGAAGACAAACGCCATAACTCCGAACATCCCTCCCTTCTTCGTTTTTCCTCCAGCTTTTATTGCTGAGCACAATGTCCATATTTTGCAGGATATTCGTTGGTCAGTTGGGGTCAGCTGTCCCAGTGTGTCTCCTCCCAACTTCTTGTGCACCCCCAGCCTACTCACTGGCAGAGCAGCGTGAAAAGCAATAAACGCCTTGATGCTCTTTAAGCAATGGCTAAAACATCCCTGTGTTTTGGTCACAAATCCAAAGCTTAGCACCATAGCAAGTGCTATAAAGAAAATTAGCTCTATCCCAGCAAAAACCAGTACACCAGACAAGAAAAAAGCTGGAAAATCTCAGAGAAAGATTTAAGCCCTCTTGTACAACATCTTGTATGATGGGAACAAGATGGGCCTGATCTGTCAAGTGCACAAACAAGTTGCACAGTGAGCCATGTCCTGTAATTCAATAAATGACTGGGCTTGTCAGCACTAGTTGGCCTGTGTCCCACTGTGCCTATTGAGAAGCTGTTTCAGAGCCTCATACCATCAGTGATTGGGAGCTTTCTTCTAGCCACCAGCTTGATTTATTCAGAGCTTGTTCTTCTGCCAGCCTCTTTGTTTAGCTGAATTATCTCTTTTTCCTTGGTATTTGCATCCTGATTTATTTGCAGGGAATGGTTCTGTTCCCTTTTGGCCTTTGGTGTGGTTAATCAAGCCAAGTTTCTTTAATTCATCTGTGTCAATATAAATTCAAGAAATATTAACATGTGTGACAGAATTACACTCAGCATTCTAAATAGGATTTTCCATCTAGCAGTCATATGGTCTTGGCAGATGTAGGTCTGCTAGAATAGCTTTGCTAGATATATCCAAAGATTTTTTGCCTTTTGCATAACTGTATCACAGTTTCCAGGACTGACATAAGCAAAGTAGGCAATTGCCTTAGGCACCAGATTGCTGTGGCAATTAAATAGGCATGGCCTTCTGTTAATATTGGCCTTTTTTGCCTACACTGTGAACAAACCTTGAGCTGAACAACTTCGTGATCAAGTAGCATACTTGCTTTCTCTTTTTTGAGGAGCTTGGGTAGAAAAGTCCTTGTTAGTTCCTAAGGATGTTATTAAATTCTGGCTGATGTCTGTTCTTCCAGGCCGCAAAATTGATACTTCAGTCTTTTATATTAAGGTGCCTCTCAGTCTTGGATCAGAAGTGAATGCTCTTTTGCCTGTTTGGTGTGACAGTCATTTTGGATAGGAGTAACTTCTGTAGTCATCCACACAAATAGATACTTTGCATGACATACTTGAATGTTACCAGACAAAACCCTCTGAGTTTGGGTGTCCTGCAACAAATCTAGGAAGAAATTGTCAGATGTCTTTTCCTCAAGTTTTCCGGTTTTTGCTGCTTTGCTGCATTTTCTTAAGCTATGAATGGCAATGCTTCTTTTACTGTACTGTGATAATTCTTAATTTTATCATTGTATAAGAAAATTCAGTTTCTTTGTATTAGAGTCATGGACATGGTATAAAATAACACCACATTTAATTTAAGTCATAATGGGAAATGCACTTTTGTGGTAGTGACTGACTGTTGCAATTCAACAATATGACAGGGAAGGGGAAAATGTTAATAGAAAGGTAACTTTTGTATAAAGGTCACTTTCATGGTATACCAGAATTGAAGAGATTGGAGATCAGTCACAAAAACTAATTCCAAACTGGTAATTACAGTAGTATCTGGTCTTTAGCAGTAAAGAAGTACACAAAATTATCTCTTCTAGGTGTTTGAATCATGCATATTTTTAATACGGAGATTGATACAGGATGCAAACTGCAGTGAAAAATGCATTCTGCAATGAAGGATATCAAGCAGCTATGAAATGTAAACCAAACGGCTAACAAACATATTTTTATTAAATGGAAACAAGAAAACTCAAGCAAGGTAAATAAACTGTAATGGTACTTAATTCTTACAGCATAATTTTACCAACAATATTTTGCTGTGTTTTCTTCAGTGGAAGCAACTGCTAGGTCAGCTAGTTGCTTTTTCTCTCCTGTAATAATTGATACTCACTGTTCAAGATTTTTTGAAGTCTTGATGGGGGGTAAGGCTGCATTTTAGCTTAGATGGCCTGGTTGCTGTGCAAGCACTGTTTGGTAATAGCTAAAATGTTATCAACATTGTTCTGGTCACAAGTCTAAAACACAGTACCATACAGCCTAATACTGTATGTCCTACTTGACAAGAAATTCTGTCTAAAGCCAGAGCTTTTCTTTTTTCCAAAATGTTGTTATTCTTTCTCTAGTCCTTGTATTGCAACACTGCTGCTACCATTTATCCCAGATATATTTAGACAGGCATTAGAAGTGTACGTTACTGTAAACACAAAACTTCCTACTCTAACAGAAATGCTTCTCAAACATTACACAACACATGCAAAGCAACCGTGCTTTGGGCTTGCTTAACTGATCCCACCCATTTGCCTTCCCTTCGCTTGCCTAATTGTCATAAGTATGCCCCTTTGCTTCTCAGCATCCTCTGCTCCAGGCTTCTTGGAGGTGAGGGGAGGAGTGGTGGAATTTGCTTGTATTTCGGTCCTCGGCCAACATGCTTCCTGAGGAAAGGAAGCAATCTGTTTTAACTAAAAGATTGGGCAGGCTCTCCTTGAATAAGCGTGAGGCTGAAAAAAACTTTGGAAGTCTGCTACGACTATTCTCAAAGGAAAAAAGTCTCAAAGGGAATATTCACCATGGGAACTAACATTCTTCACCACAAGGCAGCTGAATGAGATGAGTATTAGTGGAGGTGTTCTCTAATGGGAGTGGTTCAAGAGATGATTTTTCCTGTGGGTGAGCTTTCTGGCAGGCTTCATGATAGGTTCAGCTAACACAAATCTTGCTTTTTTAGAAAATGGGGGAGAAACATGGGAGGCAGAAAGGTAGGTGAACAAGGAACAGAAAGGGTTTTTTGGGGTAACTCTGGTGTAAGAAGTTTAGATATAGTTCTCCTTTCATTTCTTCGCCTGTATCCTTAATAAACATTTGTAACTTTTATTTTATGTAGATTTTATAGACAAATGCTTTTTGCATTTTATGTTAGCCATTTTTAAGTTACAGATGAGTTAAGTAACTGGGTTAAAAGCAAGGTGTTCCCCATTTAAAGATGTGTCAAGTTTTTGTAGGTGCTGCCTGAAGGAGTTTAACATGCTCTCTAGCTGCCCACCATGATGTCTGCCGAATGAGCCAGCTGGAGGCTCAGGGGCCAGAGGCACTAGGACTGCTTTCTAGTGGTTGCTGGTGACAGCTCAGGGCTTTCTGGTGTTGGGCAGGACAGAGGGAAATATGTTTAAACCCTGTGTGTTGCAGAAAGCTTAAGAGTCGCAGGGCATTGCTGGATGTAAGAAATGTTTTTTTCCCTGTGTGCCTAGGGGTTTTAAGTTACATATATCAAGAATTGTGAGGCACGCATATTTTATAGCAGGAAGCACAGTTCAGTGCTGCAGAATATGCATTCCAGGTAAAGATCCACCAGGGATGTATGCTGTAACATGGTGTAAATATTCAGGGTTATTTTTTCATTTGACTTTTTGATATATTATACATACTTTGAAATAAATTTACTGACTAATAGATTCTTATGCTAATGACTGCTACAGATTGTTGCCTTGCTGGTAATAAATTCCTATTTAAAAAGGAAAATATTACTTTATTTTTTTCCTCCCCCAGATAGCATGCTGTGCAGGTTATATAAATGAAAGGTTAAACTTAGAACTTCGAATTTAGATCACCTGTATATGCATTATGAGCAAGTCATATTATCTGAATAAATAAAATTCACATTTTATGAAAGGTCTTAGAGAAGTAATGGCTAGAGACTAGATAGTAAAAGCAAAAATTTGGGAAAGAGATGCTTTGATCCTATGCAGAAGGTCAGTCAGGATTAAACTCAAAGTCCTTTTTGGTTTTAAGAACTATAATTCCTGTGGTTAATAGGAAAGGACTTTGTGTTACATGCCTACATTATTCTGGACTTTGAGGGCTGTCCATTACATGCAAATCAAAATGTCCCATTTCATGCACATCAGCTTTTTTTAATATATAATTACAAACAACTTCTTAAAAGAGCATTCAAAAATATTCTTTATACTGTTTAATGTAACTAATTGCAGTACTGTAATGTCTAAACTATTTTCTTGAGTTCTTAATTAATATTCTACCACACCCCACCCCTACCAACTAATTTTGGGGTTTGCAGCTCAGAGGTCTGGACTACCTGTGTAAAATTTCTTCTGTGTAATTAAGAATATGTAACATGCTAAAAATATACTAGAAGCATATTCACTTGTAAGAAGTTATTGTACCTCTTAGTATGCTTCTCTGCAAATACAGACTTCTCGGCATAATGTTCCACCTACATGTGGTGCTAATAAATATATATTTAGAGAGAGGAACAAATGCATTGTGATTTATGAAGTAGGAGAAAAATCCAACTGGTTTACAGTAATGTATGTCTTGTCTTGCTTAATTGGAAACAGATTGTTTACATACTAATTACTTTCATTTTTTAAATTAAAACCCAACCTTTTTGCTGCATGTCAAGGTGTAATACACACAGGATGGAATACATTAAATAAACCACTTCCTCAAAGATCTAACCCAGCTGGTGACTAGGGAATAGTTTCTCTAATTCTCTAGTATTGTGCAGGGCAATTGAGTGCAAATGAAGGTGTTCCATGCCCTGATTTATCAGCTTGTTCATGCTCGATCCAGTGAAATGACAAGTATGTTTCAGAAGGCCTTGTGTGTAAGGGATTCTTTGATTCTAGCAAGGGATGCTGACAAGTCCATAGTCAAAGAAATCCACCGATAAATCAACAATTTCTGGTGTTTGAACATGATATGCAGACTCTATGCAAATTGCAAGTAAAATATTTTAAAGTGAAATGGTTTAGAAGTATTCATATTTTGGTGGATATTTGTACATAGAACACTGTAACTTAAGAGGCTACATACACAGGTGATTTGCTTGAGATCCAAATTTGGGGAATTATATATTCTAGAAATACAGGAAAAATCCATTACTACTAAAAATATTTATTATCTTTGTTGAAAAGGTAGCCTATCATTTCAAAGGAGAACTGATAAACTTCACTGCAATCTCTTTCTGGTACCTTAAATCAGCTAGCTATATTTCTTCCATTGTGACTGAATAGGAATCAACTTGTCATCAAGTATTTTTGCCATGTACCATAAAAACCACATGTATATGGCTTGTTTCCTTTCTTCATTAGTATATTAGATGTGATGCTTGTAGCAGCCCTTCTCTTTTTCCCCTTTCACTAGTGCCCAGAGTTGGATTCAGAATGGTGTCTTAGCACCTGAGGTCCATAGTTATCTTCTCTTTGCCAGTCTTCTGAACTCTCTGTGCCCAGGAAAGTAGTGCTGTGGGAATGGCCCCTTGCTGGCAATATGTAACAAATGTCAGGTTTAGAAATTGAGATGTCTGAGAGACAAGACTGATAATCTTGGGGCATTTTCTTGCCTGGAGAAGGGAAGGCTCAGGGGAGACCTTAGAGCAGCCTTCCAGAACTTAAAGGGGGCCTACAAGAAAGCTGGGGAGGGGCTTCTTGTAAGAGCAAGTAGCGCTAGGACAAGGGAGAATGGCTTTAATCTAGAAGAGGATAGATTTAGATTAGATATTGGGAAAAAGTTCTTCACTACGAGGATGGTGAAGCACTGGAACATGCTGCCCAGGGAAGTTGTGGCTGCCCCATCCCTGGCAGTGTTCAAGGCCAGGTTGAATGGTCTAGTGGAAGCAACCTGGTCTAGTGGAAGGTATCCCTGCCCATGGCAAGGTGGTTGGGACTAGATGGTCTCTAAAGTGCCTTTCAACCCAAACCATTCTGTGATTCTATGATTTCATCTGGACACATTGGCTTAATGTGCTGTGCAGTACAGTGAGGTTGTCCTTAGCTGTTCACACTTGAGAAAGGCTTATCCTTCACACAGTCAGCAGGTTCACTGTGATCCTCAAGAAAATCTTCATTTGTTATGAATCAAGTTCTTCTTTATCCATCTGGTGGTATCTAGTATAGAATGTAACATTTAGCTTTCAGATTAAAATATATTGAGGGGTATGGGAGGGCCTGAAACAATGTAAAGGTAAGTAAGTGAAGGACAACTGAAAATGAAAGCAAACACATCCTTCAGTGAGCTTTAAGAAATGTGCTGAGCTATAAAGGATATCTCAAATTGTGCTTTGCCTTACCTAAAGAAAAGTTGTAGAAAACCCTGGCCCACGCTGATGTCTCTAATACTAGCAGCCCTGCTAAACAGTGGAAGTTGCTTAAAAACGACATCAAAAAGAATGCTATGAAGGTTTTTCAGGTGGTTACTCTAAAAGTCTGGAAGTGTTTTCCCCAGGCTTTTTGGGTGGTAGGTGAAATCATTATTACATTCGAAAGAACATATATCGGCGCATTTAGCTTCAGCCTCGGTTGAGAAAGTGGGAATGTTCTGCTGCTTCTCCCATTTTGACACTTTGTGCTTGGGGCTGTTGCTATCTTCCTTGCTTCACTGGCAAGAAAAAGAAAAAGAAGGAAGAAAAAAAAAAGAGCAAAAAGAAAAAAGAAAAGAAAACCACCTCTGCCACTGGCTTTTGGAACCCTGTTTTCCAGTCTAATGCCTCCCCTACAGGTTCTGCAGGAGTATGCTCTTGATAGTTGCTTTGGGTATGGCAATGTGTACTTCACTTGAATTCCATTCCACACCCATGTGTAAAGTGTTTATCTCTTATATTGATTGCTAATTTGCAAAAATGATCATAAATTATGATGAAAAAGGAGCTGAAATGCCTTTTATACTATTTAGAAAATCTTGGTGTTAACCTGAGAGTCATTCAGCTTTTTCCCATCCTCTTTATGAATCAATCTGTAAGGGCACATTTGGAACTAAAACAGCAATGCAATTCATTACAAAAAAACCCTGAACTTCTGTGCATGTATGTTGTCGTCTCTGCTTTTCCAAGACTATTCCAATGACTCTTCTGCTAGATCACATTCTCATTATAGGCAGCCTTAATATAATCATATATAATCATGTACCAGGGTAAACCCAACAGAGCTCCAAAAACTTACATATGCCAAAAATCAAGAGATTTCCAAGATGAAGATATTTCCAAGGCCTCTACATTAGATGCTCACTCCAGTTCTGGCATCCTTTATCCTTTTGTGACATGTGATTTTTTAGTAACCCTTGTTTCACTGCAACAGGCTAAAGAAGTAAACCTAATGTCTCCTACATTCTTCTGAAGAGTGAGTAGGCACAAAAAATACTCTTATTCAGAATATTCCTTTATAGTGATCATACTGCAAGGCTGCTTCCATTTTTCCTTCCCAGACTTGACACAAGCAAAACTCTGTACAGTCCAGGTGAAGGTTCTTCCAGTCCTCTATCTTCACCCAGACATCTGGCTCAAGTCAGACACCTGGGGGAAATCATAAGCAGCATGATTGTGTGTAAGGCAAGCATGGAATGATATTTCCACTAAAACCGAAGTCAGCAAAAGCAATCTATGTGGTACAGGCACTGTCTGAGAAGGTGTTTTCTGAACGAAGGAAGTATGCCTGCAAATATACGATAAACATGGTGCTGTCTGCTCCTTTTAGGAATAGTAAATTTAGGATAATGTCTATGTTAAAAAAAAAAAAAAAAAAATCAGCCTTCTAACTACAGCTTCCTATAGCAGGACAAGAGGCACTGGAAAGTCTGAGTGCTTCAACTGCTTTTAATTTTTGTTTGAACTTTTCAGGCCGTATTGCTTTTCCTGTTGCTCTAACTGCATTTGTTTCTTCAGACTATATCTTTTACTCTCGGTATTTGTGCTACTGCTTTTTGAAATAGCATTCTCTGAGAGTCCTTTCTTGGTTACCAATCCACTTCTTCCTACTCTATTTAAATGTAAAATCAAATTACATTCTTGATTTTCCCTCCCATGTCATCTCTCATATCTTACCTTAAGTCACTTTGGGCAGTGAAATATATTAATAAGTTTTTGTCCCTAAAATATGCAGAGTTTGTATTAATCTTCTTTTCTAAATCCCTTTTTTTGGTCTGTTTTATGCATTTTCTAACTAATCTTTGCCTGATTTGGATTTTAAATCTTCCAGGAAAGGACTTTGTTCTTTCACGATCTCTTTCAAGGATCATGCAAAGTTAATAGTTTGTATGAATGTTTAATAATAATAATATTCATGGAGAAGTATTTTTTAATAATAATGAAAGTTCTGCAGCTGCATGAATATTCTGTGATATTGCTGCTTTAAATGTTGACATTCAGGATCAGACTTCCTGAAATAATAGACTTTTTTCCCCACTTCTCTGTATGACCAGTACAGTGTCTAAATATATGTTAGACATTGATTACGTTGTGCAATATGTGCAGGCAGACTCCTAAATCTGTGTGGTTGCTACGTACATAAATCTTGCTGAAACCCCTGTAGACAGAAAGGCTTATATGCGCATTGCAGGAGCCTCCAAATCAGGCACATAAATACCTGTCTACCCAGGAGTTTTCTTGCAAAATTACAGATACAGAAATGGAGGCTTGGATTAATCTGGCAGGCTGCAGTAGAGCTGTAAACAAGGAATTTGTATAGCTGCTCTCTGAAGTAGGCACAATTTTTGCTCCTATCAAACTGCAGGTTCTGTACAAGCAATGTCAGACTAACCAGATTTGTGGACAGGTTTAATCTGTTAAACAATATTTATTAGCAAGTTTATTTGACTCAACTGACAAAGAATTTTTCAGCCCACTAACTGACTAGTTTGGGGAATTTGGAAAGCATCACCTGCCCCTTCACCTTCCCTTCAGTCAGGCATCCAGAACAGGACTTCCAGCTCCCCACTTTTGTTTCAGTCCAGGTAATAAGGCTGAAGGACCCAGACTGTAACTGGCACCTTGCTTTTAAAGCTTTGATGTTACTGTCCTCAAAATGGCCATCTGTGTCAAATCCCTGGTTGTGGGATTGTTGGCTTCCAACCAGCTCATGGGGTAGTTGGGTTTGTCACCATATGAGCAAGCTGAAAAAAATGCCTTTCTGATTAGATTTATTGTTGTTAGAAAAAATTCATTTTTTACATCTGCTTTCATGACAAGAGAGATTTTAAGTAGATGGAAGCACATACCGGGAACACAAACAGAAAGTTAGGATGCAGCAGAGACTGTAAACTGAGGAGGACATGCTATGCAGTCTTGTAAAGATTATTTAAGGGAGACATTTTAGCAGTCTCAGGGAAAGTCATACTTCATGCTTGCAGGTGCACTGGCAGTCAGATTTTACGTTGATTGTCTGCTGTGAGCAGCACTGTCATTACCAGTAACTCACTGTTTCTAGTATATAGCTCAGCCTCTTCAGTTTTGTCAGTGATTTTGAGCTGTGTTTAGGAGTAGCGTATGTAACACTTCTTTAAGTGTAGTTTTTGGCTTCCTCACTCTATCAAGAATCTGTTGGCACTGCTGTTAGTGTTGGGGGGGGTACCTATGTTAGCATTAAATGTACTTTTGTTTACATGGACATTGCTAATTTTCACTTGATAAGATCTGTCTCTCCCATGGTTCTTTATCTGCCTTTATTTCTGTTGCAAGAATCCTTCCATGTTAAGTAGCACAGTGTTGAAGTAACAGCCTTATACTTCTTTTGAGAAGTTTAGATTATGTTTTCCTTTATACCTATTTTAAAGATATATTTTTAGGTGTTTAAACAATAGGTTATATAAATAACGCAAGTGGTGTGTATATGTTTTATAAACACACAAGGTTGCACACATGCAAGCATATACTTTTACATAGACTTAGTGTTGTCAAACTGCAGTTCCCATGGGCATTGTTAGAGGTTACTGTTAGTGTCAGGCATGTCTTTAAAGAAACTCATTCTATGAAGTTGTCAGTAAGATAAAGATAGCATTTTACTTGTTCTTGCTTAAATGGCTTAAACTCAACTAAAAGCATTTACAGTAAAGAAACTGAGGTTCAGTGTTATGCTTCAACACTGATATATCTTCTGTGTTTGCTTCCTCCTACAGTCTTACGCCTTTTAAGACAGGACTTTGATTACACGTCTAAAATCATAAGCATTAACCTCCTTCCTTTTCACATATGTTCATGTTAGCCACCATTCTTTGTAATCTAGATTTCTCTGCTAATCCTAAGTATTCTTTTCAGACCTCTTCTTCATTTACCACTCCTGTTAGCGCTGCCTGTGTAAATCACTGTGCTGTTCCGTTCTGCTGTTCCCTGTCTGAGAATGAAATCCTGACCTCAGGGAAATCAGTGGTAAAGTACATCAACTTTGATAAGCAAGAATTTCTTCCTACCAGTTCTATATCCTTCTGTCCCTTGATTTGACACACAGGAATTTAGAGTGGAACATTTATTGTCTGCCATTTGCTATCTGATTCTATAAAAACACAGAAGTTGGATCAAATTTTATCGTACAACTGAAGTCAAGACAAACTACAGTCCTTTCCAGAAAAAGAAGCCAGCACAGATGACTCATTTTAATGTTAACCAAGGCTTGAATGAAACTGGCCAACATCAACACAAATGCTTGCAAAGCCCAACTAGCAAAGTTCACTTGCTAATTGTTTTTTTCTTGCTATGATATCAAGACTCAGTTGTAAGTATATGTCTTTTCCATTCTTATGCTTGTTATTATAGACAGCTACTGAGAAAGATAAAGGTAGTATATGAGCATAGCTTGGAAAAACCCAAACATTTGAGCACACTTTATCAGTAAAATATATTGCAGCCTTTTTTGCATGTCTTTCAAGCTCCTGAGAGATGTGCCATATTGTAAGTGGTCTTGGGGAAGTAAAGTTTCTTCTTTTTATGGACAGAGGTTTTGAATAGATATTTTCATAGTAAAATGAAAATAGGACATTGTGCTTTATTAGAAAAGGATCAAGATATTCTTGATTACTAATTGACATCCTTAGTTTGATGATTTTTATTTTTTTTCATAAAGAAGCTATTTCAATGAGACTTAGTTTTTAGAGTAAAATACTGCTCAGCATAAGCAGCAGTTGAGACAAGAGTGTCAAAGTCTGGCCCATAATTACTGTTTACAAGGAAGAAAAACAAGCCTTTTATTTGCAGTTTTGAAAGAAAAGTACAGATTTTCAATACCCTGTGGTATTTTATTGTTGTATTTCCTGACATATGTCATGATGTATCACTTTGGAGATGTTTCCCTAAATTTCTTATGTGATTCAGGCCAAGTATTTTTTTTTACATTGTTTTCTTCTAACTTCCTCATGTATTATAAAAATTAAAAAAAAAAAAAAAAAAAAGAAAAAAATAGATTTTGCTGTCAGCCCTTCTGTGCAACACAATAACAGCAGATCTTTATTGCTTCTTTGTTATCACTATCACTTACTATGCCTTCTCTTTAGGATTGAAAAGGGTGAGTTATATGACTGGATTTAATTAGATGTTCTTTGTAGTTAATTGATTAAAGGTATAAGGTTAAAAGAAGATATACTTTTATGAATTTTAACTAGTAGTTCTGTGAGTTATTTTGTACAGAGGTAGATTTCTCATTTCTCATATTTTCAACCTGAATAGAGAGAGAATATGTATATTTCTCATATGTATAAGCGTGTGTGCTACATGTCTGTATCTACCTATCTGTTGATCTGGCTGCTTTGTTTGCATTCTTTCTGCAGCCCAGGACACCTGCACTAACCACCTGCACTTTGCAGGCATCTAATAACTTATAATGATACTCTGTTGAATACTTAATTACCTGTATGTAGTTGCTGTTCCTCAAAATGTGACAGGCTGTAATTACTTGAAACTTAACTCCTATTGCAGTGTTTGTGTGTGTGTGTGTGCGCTTGCTCACATGTATGCTTGCCCATGTGGGGGGATTTGACCTAGAGTGACATAATGATTAGCAACTAGGTATGATCTTTATCTAGCTCAGTAGCTGTTCAAAATAGCTATGACAGAAGTGTGAGATGAATTACAATTTGCTCTCTTGACTGCTAATATCTGCTTTATATACAACCATCTGTTAATCAGCTGCATCCATAAAAATGTTGATTTTTCTTAGATTTTCTCAAATATGAATTGTCTAATTTTCCACAGAAAACAGTCATGATAGAATTGCTCAAAAATAGATATTCAAATATGTGCCCATTCTAATGTCTTATTTATGACAAAATCTTAACATTGTTTCAGAATCATGATACTTGGGGATGGAAAAAAAAAATTAAGCATCTGATGGCTTCTCGTGAGAGAGCTGTCTCTCTGTGTTTATGAAATGGTTGGGTGAATTCCATCAAGCAGTCACTGACATCATCAAGTTACTACAGTTACTTAAGACTGTTACTTGCCTTGTTCTTTGAACATCTTAAAAGGAAAAAGTCTGCACAACTGCCTTTTTGTGCTTTACCACCTCATAGTTTAGAAAAAAATAGAATCATAGAATCATAGCATGGTATGGGCTGGAAAGGACCTTAAGATCATCTAGTTCCAAGCCCCTTCCCATGGGCATGGGCACCTCCCACTAGACCAGGTTGCTATAAGGAGGTTAAACAGCAGTGGATGCCATATTGATGCTTAGTGTATACCACTAGTGACTGGCTTCCAGCTGGACTGGATCACAACCCTTTGAAACCAGCAGTTTAGATGGCTGTCAGTCCTTCCCCTCACTGTCCGTTTATCTGGATTGTACTTTATCAGTTTGTCTGTGAGGATCTTGTCATGATGTTTAAAACATAAGTGAGAGTGCTACTGGGTGCATTCCAAGAGGTCCCCCCGCCCTATGTCCAGTTTGTTTAAGTGTAGCCTAGCAAGATGCTGCATCCCTGAAGGTAGATCTTACTTGCTCCAGACTTCCCACAGGTCCCACAGGCTTGGGATTCCTGCAGGTCAATCTTCCAGGTAAAGGATTTGAGCACCTTAGCCTTTTTCCATATCCTTTGTCACTAGATGCGCTGCTTCATTCAGCAGGTGGCCTTTGTTTTCTCTGATCTTCCTTTTGCTGCTGATGTATCCATAGATGCCCTTCTTGTTGCCCTTCATGTCTCTAGTCCAGTTCAGCTCCACATGGGCTTTGCTTTCCTAACCCCGTCCCTGCATGCTCAGACAGCATCTCTGTATTTCTCCTGGGTTACCCTACCCCGCTTCCATCTCTTGTACACTTCCTTTCCATGTTTGATCTGGACAGGAGTTCCTTATTCAAGCCTTATTTTCTTGAGAGATAGGTATTTTCAACAACTCCTTTTCTTTTTAATTTTTTTTTTGTTTTAATCAGTTGTGTGGTGCTCACTGCCTGTATCTACTCTGATTATACAGACTAAATTAATGCTGCCTCTGACTAAAATAGAGCCACGCTTCTCCCATCTACCCACACTACTCTCACCAGGAAGGAGTACGTTTGGCAGCCTAGAGGATTATCCATGCTTTATCTATATGAACTCTTGGGCAGACTTTTGTCACACATAGAGTGTTAATCTGGAAAGAAAGGGGTTATTTTTAAGAACTTTCTGGATATTGAGTCATTCATGCCATTATAATGCATGGTATAATTCATTGAGCTGCTGGTCTATGAAATAAATTTTGGGTGTTTTGTTACATTTTACATAGTTCCTTACACGTTGCCCATCCCATGAGCTTTAGGGAGCAGATCAGGATCATCCTCCTTGCACTGCATGGAGTTTACACCAAGGTGTAATGTGTAGATGTGTTAGTATTGTAATGTGAAGGTCCTTGAATGTGTCCAGAGGAGGGCAACAAAGCTGGTAAAAGGGCTGGATGGAATGTCCTGTGAGGAGCGGCTGAGGAATTTGGGCTTGTCTAGTTTGGAGAAAAAAGAGTCTGAGTGGCAACCTCATTGATCTTCACAGCTTCCTGAGGAGGGGAAGGGGAGAAGGAGGTGCTGAGCTCTTCTTCCTGGTATCCAATGATATGATGCATGCGAATAGTTCAAAGCTGAGCCAGGGGAGGTTTAGCCTAGGCATTAGGAAGTACTTCTTTATGAAGAGGGTGTCCAAACCCTGGAACAGACTTCCTAGAGAGATGGTTGATGCCCCAAGCCTGCTTTAAGCCTACTTTAACTTTTGGTCATTCCTGAATAATAGAATGGCTTGGGTTGGAAGGGATCTTAAAGATCACCTAGGTCCAACCTCCCTGCCCCTAGATCAGGTTGCTCAAGGTCCCATCCAACCTGGCCTTGAGCACTTCCAGGGATGGGGCGTCCACAGCTTCTCTGGGCAACATGTTACAGTGTCTCATCACCCTCATAGTAAAGAATTTCTTCCTAATAACTAATCTAAATCTCCCCTCTTTCAGTTTAAAACCATTCCCCCTTGTTCTAAGGCTGCATACCCTTGTAAAAAGTCCCTCTCCAGATTTCTTGCAGGCCCCTTTTAGGTATTGGAAGTGCCTGAAGTGCAAACTGCCTGAAGGGATCAGGCAGTTTGACTAGATGACCATTGTAGGTCCCTTCCAACTGAAATTATTCTGTTCATTTCATTCCATTCTATTCTATGTAAAGGAGGATTTATAATTGTCAACATACAGAATAGGAACATGATAAAAAAATATCCAGTATACTGGTTTTGTTGAGGTACAGTCCAGACCCAGTTATTCCATCCATAAATGGTTTATAGAAAGAGTAAATGCAAGAGCCAACTGTGATAGTTACTTGCCCAGTGTCTGCACAGTGCAGACAATACAGTTGTGGTTGGTGTTGACACCTGAATTTTAGCCTTGACAGTCAGGGATGAGCTATCTCATCCTGTAGCTGCTGTGACTACCTTTAGAGCGCTTGGGATACATACATGACCAGGAAAATGTTTTTTTCATTGCAATCTGCTGGACAAAAAAGATGGATTAGGAGGGGCTGCAAAATTTGGGGGTTTCTCCTCTTGCCATTTGATACAAAGACGGCACTTGGATTTTAGAAAATAGTTCATAATATGTCATCACATAAGTGGAGTTCTTGGAGGTGTTGCTGCAGTCCGATTTCCATGAAGGCGAGACAGTTTCAGACTATTTCTGGGTGGAAGAATTTCCTGGAGAGTGGGTAATATAATATTTCCCTATTTCCTGATGGTGTTAATTGAGTATAACTATAAAAATATGTCCCTTAAAATCGCATACAGATTGTTAATGATGATTACAACATTTCTTTCTAATTGGAACTATGGCTAAGCCCCAGAAGGAGAATTTGGCAATACTAAATAAGTGATGTAATGTTGCGTATCACACTTCTTCATGGACAGATTTATCTGATGCTTGTTTACATCTAAACTGAAATGGAAATCCATTTTGCAAATGTTTTAGTAGATTCATTTACTATAAGTTGGTAAAACAAATTTATTGCCATGGAAACAAGATTAATTTTTTATTTTTTTTAATAAGCCAGAGCACAGGGCTAATTTAAAGTAATCTGATAAAAATAATTAAGGACGAGGAGACTTTAGGTAATATACTCAGCAGGAATACCTGTTGCTTAGTAGTTTGCAGACCTTTCAATATGAAGTGGCTAACTTGATAGTCCAGGTGTTGTGCATTTTGTGTTTCATGCTGTGCATCTTTGGGAACTGAAATATTTGCCCATGTCACTGGACCAACAGAGATGGATTTTTCTCATTAACTGAATCCCAATAAGGTAATCATTGTAGACTTTTGAAATGTATCTGTATATTTGATGTGTATTATTCATTCCACCTAAGAAAACTCTTTAGCTAATCGTATTTTAATGACTTAGGAGACTTTGAGAGAACTGTAATTAATATTCAGAAAGTAGTCTATATTTTCTTCTGCAATGTGCAGTTTAATTAGAGGAAACAAACTGAAAAACAGAACAGTAATTTTGGTTAAACATTAAAAAAAAGGTTTTCAATTGAAATCTTAGTGGAGCCAGTTATTTCAATAAAAAGAAAGTAGTTGTTTCTAAGAACTGAATGAATAATTTTGCGGTTTATATGGTTTTTTTCCTCGGTTCCAAAGTGGTTAAGTTAAAGGATTAGAAAAAGTCATATTAATTTTCATTTAGTTTGTGAGAAAAGGATTTATGATAATTTGGAGTTTAATAAAGAATTAGTTTTCTTTCACATAAGTTTTTCTTGGGATTGTGAAAGATACTCTTGATATATAGTGTACACTCTAAATATATATTTACAGAGCAGCTGTTTCTTGTACTTTGTATTACCGTGGGTTTCTACTACTCTGTTGGAGCACATCTGCACTTTACTGTACAATACAACAGAGACACTCAACCTGTGGTCTCTTGACATGAACTGTGCCTATAATTGGAAGTTAACCACAGCATTATGCTGTGCCTTAGTTAATTAACTGTATGACTGGCAGGTATAACTACGCCAAGACTGGCTCCATGCCAATGGAGTTTAGTTGTTATAGGAATCAGATGCAGTATTTTCTCAGTTCACTGTACCATGTAAACTTCTCCAGTATAAATTGGTCTTAGCAATTACGTTCTTAGGGTTTAATCTGTGTTCCACTATGCAGTGCAAAAATTACTAAGAGGGTAGTTTAATGTTGAATAGCCTGAATACTCTGTGAAGTTAGAATGATAATCTGACTTTAGCTGATGTACATCTAAAACGTGACAACTATTAGGTATCCAATATACACTTCTATGATTTTAAATTTGTAAGAGTATAGAACCACTCAGAAAAATTCCACCCAATATCTGGTCTCATTTCTGACCATGAAATGAGTTGAAATACCAGGAGGAAATATATTTTAGTTAATCTTAGACTGCTGAGGGCTCTGATTCTAACAGTCCTTCTGCGAAGGCAAGCAGTGGTCACTGAGGAAGAAGCATCATTAAGAGAACATGGACACTTAAAAATAAAATATATAAAATTAAGGTGGGGTTGTGTTTTGTTTTGGTTTTTTAATAGCATACAATACCTCATGACTCAGAGTTCATCATAAAGAATTCAGCCAAGGAAGGATAACTTCCAGTTGCACTGTTTCAGAGCTACCATTAGAATAATTAGGATGATTTTTCCTTCCAGAAAAACCAGTATAGAAAGCTTGCTTACAGCTTTTTGCTTGCTGAGACCATCATTACTTGGCTTTCATTTGAAGAATAATCCCATGCCGTATCTAATGAGAAATTGCTAGTCTTTGTTTTCATTATGTCTGATTTAACCTACAACATTTGCAAGCCGTAATAAAAACTGAACTAGTCTAATGCTGAATCACATTCCCAGGTCACAAATCACACGTGTATCTGATGCCATAGTCAATCAACGCTTCAACTTATGTAATGCCTATGTGTCCTGGGAACTCTTGTAGTCATCAAAGAGAGAAACAGTGTTAACTGCTAAGTGATCTACAGCTTGAATTAACCTGGTCTCTAGTATTGGAATTGAAGACATTTTTAACTAAAATACTGCTCTCTTGTTTTTTGTTTGTTGGTTTTTTGTTGGGTTTTTTTAAATCTTGTTTAGAAATGTTGCTGTTTGTGATGAAAATTATTAAAAAAGTGCTTAGTCAAAGGAAAGAGCCAGCTCCCTTGTAACATCCTGGTTATCTGCTATTTTTCATCTAGAATATTTGCTGATGTAATTAACATCTCAAATATGGGGCTTACATACTGGGGTATTGGGTTACACAGGTCTTGCTCGTAGTGCAGCAATGTGTTTAGTTGTTGGTTTAAGGTAATGCAATTGATGACAGTATCTTACATATAGGTGAGCTTCATCCAGGGGCCACATCTTTAAAACTTTCAATAATGTAAATTCTTGTAACAGTGTGATTTCCTGAAAACAAACATAATATTTATTTTTACTCTGTCATCAATAACTGTTTTGGGAATCTCAGCCCAGATCTGCATAGTTACAGAAGAGCCTAACATATACTAAGATTTCTAAAAGGTGCTGAAATAGCTTAAACCTGAGTAGCTACACTTGAACTCTGCTCTCTAAGATCTCCTGTAGTAATCTCCCATGTGTATAAATGTCAGTATTTGCTTTTTTCTTTGGTCTGTATTCTTGAATATGCTTGTTTGTGTATTACTTTCCTTTCCCTGTTTCACAAATCCTAACTTTTAGCTGTTATTATTATTTGATTGAAGGTAATATCTTTCATAATGTATTAGATATTCTTTGTTTTTCCCTTGCTAGTAACTTACCAAATAAACAGAACCAGAAGAATGCTCTGATTCTTAATTCCTCATCATAAGCAAAAATTTGAGTATTTCAAGATACATTTTTCCAGGACATTCCATGAAGTTTTTCTCGAGAGTTTCACTTCAACTCATACACTTTCCTCATGTCACCTTCAGGAGAGTCCCAATGGGTGATTTTCTGAGTGGTGTGAAAGACTTCAAAACCTAATTAGACAAAGCATGTGTGAAACAAAACAAAAAATGTTTCTTGAGATACTAGAAGCACTTTCATACATTCATGTTGGCTAGAGATGTTTCAGACAATACCTCTGTCTTGCGTGCATTCCTGCTAACTCCTCTTTACTTCTAAATATGTATGTAATCAAATGCATTTATTACTTTTTGTAACTTTACTTACATTCTTTCCACTAAATTTTCAAGGTGCATTGATTGCATAGCAGAATTATAAATAAATGTTTTTTTGGTTTTGAGATGAGCTTTGTACCCTATCCCAAATCTGTTTTAAGTTTCCCTGAAGATAAAGTTGGGGGGAAGGGAAAGGTGGAACAGTCCCCTGAGATGATTGCTTAGTTTGTGTGTGTGTGCAATTCTCGTTGCCTTACTTTGGAAAGAACGCAAAACCAAAAAGCCTAAAATCTCACATCAAATAAATTTCACTTCATACATTTTCAGATAGTAACTTCAGGATACTTTGAAATAACCAGAAATTGACCAGTCTGTATACAACTCCAGGCATTTTCCCTCTTTCAGATTTACAAAGAAACTATATCACTGCTAAAAACATCTCCTGTGTCTTCACTGACATTCAAAATCTGAGAGTGAGAAAAGTTATGCTTTCAATTATCCCACAAAGTAGTCAAACTATTAGATACATCTAATGGCTTCCAGTTGCCAGTATGGTTGAAATGAGGAACTGAATTCTCAAAAAATAATATTCAAGAGAATTTTGGGAGTATATAAACTACCTATATATTGTTGATATAATTATATGATGACATTTTTTTTAAAAATGTTGAAGTGTATCCCTTGAAATGAGAAGTCCAATTTCCTACCAGCTTAAGAGTTCATAGAAAATAACTTTGTTTCTTTCCCTTTTGTTCTGTGTAGCATTTAGACTGTGAATGATTTATGTATTGTTTTGGTTCTCATTAGTAGTTTTGTTTAAACATTTGATCTTATTTTCCATCACTGTGATTTGTGAATTGAGAAGAAGGTGTGACTAGATTTGATTCCCAAGATTATGCAAGCTCATTGCCCTTAATAGAAAATCTTTATCTTGCAGGTATCTTTGACTGTGCGTATAAGCCCTAGATGAAAATAGGAATGCTTTCTCTCACAGACTATTTAAAAGCAACTTTCTAATCATTATTCATACGCCCATTTGATGAGGTGAAGAAAACCTGGAAATGAACGATTTTTTGAAAACGGCATATGTGCATGCATTATAATTTAAAACAAACAAACAAACAAACCCCCCAATGCTTCAAAATTCTTCTCAGCTGTCATATCTGACAGGGTGCAAATGAAGATCGGAACAATGTTTATTCATTTGCTTTCCCCTGGTGACAGATAAACCCTTGAAAGGGGACGAAATGAGAAACTATGCTGAAGGCTCTCTAATGTTTTTGTAGCTGCAGAGTCAAGCAGCTTATAGACATTTGAGCAGCCTTTCCTTCCATTTAAGGCTTCACCTTGATCAGTTATCTTGAGATTTGCTTGAATATAGTAATATTCTGTTACACCTCTACATGCTACATTAAGGCTTATGCTATGAAAAGGCTGCACTGAATCATCAAACTCAGTAATACTTGAAAGAGCACCTCTATTACATAATGCTGTGGGAGGCTGGCCTCTGCAATTATAAGGAGAATCTGACCTTGTGGAAGAGAACATCTTTAAATGCGTATGTACAGAAAAACAACATAAAGGAATAGATTTCAGGATTCAGTGCTATTGCCTAGTAAAAGACAGCCCTAACTGCTGCTGTCATAGCACACAGGTTAATTTTTTATTCACTTCCAGAAAGAGGAACAGTTAGCTATAGCAGGGCATATACTATTCTTTTATTGCTGCAATACAAGGAAAGCTTTATTTCAGAACATTTTTCCCTGTTTACCTATTTGACAAATTAAATATGTGATTCTTAAAGCACAAATTCAGGAGAGCTGAAGATAGAATTGCTGGGGGGTGGGGGGGGCGGCAGCAACACTGAAACCAGAAAGGCACTTTAAATACATAATGGGGTGTAGAAAAGTGGGAGCTTGTAGTTGCCTCACAAAAATGGTTCGAAGATGACTTCAAGAGTTTTCAGGAATTGGTACTTAACTGTAACATTGTTGTTCAAAATTAACAAAAACCAAACAGTTGTGAAAGTTTTTAGATCTTTATATTGGTAATTAACTAAACTGCAAAGATTCAGAGTTTTATTTCTGAGCTAATGTCACAAATGGTGTAAAAAAAAAATATGCTCAGTGCTTGAAAGAACCAGGAGTTGAAGAATGGGTTTGTGAATCCCCAGAAGCTCATAAGTATCTAATAAATCAACAAGCACCTAAACACATAACCAGAATTCTGTAAATGTTGAGGAATCAAAAGCTAACTTTAACTTTTGACTTTTTTTTTCTTTTTCTTTTTTTTTTCTTTTTTTTTTTTTTTCCCAAGGCATGACAACAGACTTTTCCAAAATACTAGTAGCTGTATATTCAACATTATAGTTGGGTAAGGAAAAAAGCAGACATGCTGGCAATCTGATTCTAGTCACAGTGACTTTTAAATTGCTTGGGATAGTTGAGTTGGAACACAGACATTATTCACTTCAAGTAATGGTACCTTGTGAAACTTATATTTGGTTATTTCTAATGGTAATTGAGAAAGTAAATCCTACATCATCCGTTTACTAGCAACTTGGTCAATTTTCAGTCATTTTGTTGGCAAGCATTAATCAGGGTATTTTCTTTTTTTCATAGCCTGAATCAAGGAATGAATCAAAAAAAAAAAAAAAAACAGAGAAAGGGGAAGGGAGAATGAGAGACTGTAAGCTTCTTCTGAGCTTTCCTCCATTCCACAGTCCTTGACTCCAGTGGGAATTAGATATAATATTCTATTAAGATCCTGAAGAAGGAAAATGAGGGCCATATTTTGACCCAGCTCTGATTTTAGATGGTTGCAGAAAAAAGAGAGGCATTGTAAAAATCTGTTCAAAAGAAGGATTTCTAGGCAGAGAAGCATCTCAAAATGTTCATTATCATCATTTTATCATCTCTGATCACGGTAAATAGGTATAGACCATAAAGCATAAATCATAAACTGTTAGTAGGTGTAGGGAGAGGCTGAACTGAACTTCTCTGAGGTATTATATAGTGAGATTATGGTTTCGTGACACACATGGCTTTAGAGCATAATGGCACATGAATGGTGATGATTTATGAGTACCATGCTAGCCATTTTCTAAAGGTTGGCTCATTTAAGGACCATACTTTTGTACAAAGCCTCTTGCAATGAAGTTGCATGTTCCAAAGAGGAAAAAATCATTAAGTCAGATTGTCTTCATTCAGGTCCATGTTTCCCTCTTTGGGATGCCACTTCTAATTATCTTCTCTAAAAGGAACAGTCACCGGACACAGTAAAGGTTTTGTTTCTATCCAGAGGTCCCTTCCGACCTTAGTCATTTTGCGATTCTTCAATACGTATAGGCATTAATCTTTTTCCTACAAATCCATATGCCAAAAAGGCACCCCGGAGTTTATCCTAAGCTTATATTTTATTCTGCTTTTGTGTTGGCTATATCATTATCTTATTTTGGGAGGCGTTCAATATTTGGGTTTTTTATAGCTGTTTTTACTGTTGGAGCAAAAAAAGCAGAGAAGGTATAAAACTAGCTAGACAACTCGCATCAAAATACTTCGGCATTATGAAATTTACTGTTATATTTCTTTAGATCAGCAGTAGATGTCTTGATGAACCAAATATTTTAAAATAATTACAACATTAAAATTACTTTGAAACTTTGTACCTTCTGCCTTTGCTAAGTGTAAAGTTGGAGCATAAGAGAAATAGAACTATACTTCAGTAAGCAAATTATTCCTGCATCCTGTATAAAAATACCTGCTCTAATGCAATTTAAGGTCCAACATACATTCAATCTCTAGTGGACATATAGGTCATATGTAACTATGTGAGAAACTTAAAAGTTTCTGTACTTTGAGGGTTATAATTTGAAGCTTTGAAGACATGATTTGTATGTGTGTTGTAGTCTGCATTTTTGAAATTTTGGTGTATGCTACACTTTTTTGCTTGGATTGCCATTCACTCGTCACTGTAGGGAAAAACAGCTGGGGCAGAATTAAGCTTAACTGTGATCCTCTGTTATTTTTAAGCTGACTAGAAAAATGTTTCTAACATTTTTTGTATTTTTTTTTTCCCAACCTGAACTATTGGGTGAGTGTGTTTGGAACTGTGTTAAGAATGAACTGAATAAGCTTTTATTATTTTGTTATCTTTTTTCACCTTGTTATCTAGACCAGTTCAGTATATTCTGTATGCTTGTATTTTCGGTGATAACCAGCACAGGCAATGAATCATAGATGTTCAGAAGCACAATCAAAAGTTAATGATGGTCTATCCTTCACATAGACATGTTTTCTTCATGATAATTGCTTCATGACTCCAGAGCTTGAATTTCTAGGAAAATCATGAAGAGTCATCCTAAAATTATAGAGTTGACAGTTATTGTGCTAGTGTGAAACAGTCTGAACCATGTAGTGATAATAAGTGTAGAATTCAGAATGTTCTTCCTCTTTTTTTGGTACTGACATGAACTGTATTATATATCTAAGTTTAGTTTACGTGAGTGATAGAAGGAAATGCATGAGAGAGCAAACACTGATGGCATTGGTAGTTAGGGATTCTATTTTATTATCTGCTTTTTGCAGATAATCTTTTTGGAAAGTATTATTCAGCAGTCCCAAGTTTTATATGGATTTTCTGTCTTGTATCAAATGATTGATGTTATTGCATTGATACAGGATGTACAAATTTCCTCCATGTCTTCCAGACATGCGTACATCTTTAGTTCTACTGGGACTTTTTTTTTATGTGTGTACCTAGGCAGCTGTATACAGACACGGAGTCCTCCTTCTACCCTATGAACCATTCAGACATGGGTCAGCTCTCATGAAAGCTGAACAGCCACATACACATGCACTTTTCTTCCCACCTTGCAATGGCTGCTACTGCTGCTGATCTGAAAGGAGAGGTAAGGGGTTGGGCTCCTTCCCAACCTTTATCTTTGCACAGCTTCTCCTTGTCTATACACTTGTTTGTCACTTGAAGAATTACTCTATACTACTTGGTGACCACAGAAGCCTGCAGCCTACTAAATAAAAAACCACAATGCACAACAATCCAGTGCCACCCTCTTAAGTATGCCAGCAATTAATTTTATCAAAATTTCATGTCAGAAGATTGCTTTGATAGCCTCCTATTCTCCTTACTCTTCCTTTACTGTTCAGGAACTTGTAAAATGCTTTGCCTCTGAGCTGATGAGCTTTTCAAGAACTGATACCCCATCTAAGCATACTAACTCTGGTATCCTCCATTATCACCCAAGAAGATTCCCAGTACAACTCACTTAATCATCACATATCCTGGTGAGTAACTGTACATTATTTCAGCTTTTGTTTTACTAGCAAGAAAAAACTAGATTGTTTTAATGCACCTTTTTCCTCTAATAAGCCCAGAAGCTCTTCTTCACACCAACCTGGTTTAGATAAATCATCAGACATCTATAAACAATTTCCCATGAAACATTTTCAGTTTTTTGTGGATATATACACCTAGTTCCCCATCTCTGAAGACTTATCAGTATTTGCCTGTTAGAAACTAATTTGGTTTTTTTCAGGCCAGTGATAATGATCACCTGCAAAAGCAGGAAAGCAGGATTAACCAATATAGCCTCTCTCTTCTTAGGACAAATGTTCTTTTTGTTATTCTGTAACTGCATGAAAGTACAGCTTCTACATTTACATTTCACCTCTTTTATTTTTTCAATCAACAAAGTAATCTACTTACTCCTGAAGGACAATAATACACTCTCCAGTAGTGATACTGCCTCTGAAATTTGTCGTTGCCAAAACTCCTTGTACTAAGGTCACCAGTGAAAATAATAAATTGGGTCAGTTTCAAGGTCAGTTATTAAAGAACATCTTTGGTATCTCTTTCTCATAACCTACCTTTCAACATAACTCTTTTGTGGGGTGTTTGGTTTTGGTTGTTGTTGTTTTTTTAATGTTTGTTTTTTTAGAAAATTGTTTTGGTTTTGTTGTTGTTTTTCTGTCTGTGTGTGGGGTTTTGCTGTTAATCAATTCTTTATTTGCTTTACAGACCGTGTCTGAAACTTGATCTTTTCTGCATTAAATAATTTCCTACGAGGCATTTATATCAGAGGCTCTGCTGAAATTTAGATGAATTAGCATGGATGCACTGCATTTATCTGAGGAAAGTGATAAGGCAACAAAGGCAAATTCTCATGTTTGATAAAACCATGTTGATTTTAGTCCACTTCCCTCCATGTACAAGTACCTTTGCTTTGTAATTTCATTTCTGAGTTGTTCTGAACAGGAGTCAAAGTAGCAGCCTTTTAGCTGAGGCATTTTGCTTTCCTTTTTTTCCTCCATACTAACGTCTGGCAGTAAGAATAGAAGTAGGCTTCTTATTTATTAGTCCTAGGTTACAACAAGAATTCTGTAAGTATCCCAGTTCATTAAGTTTATTTCCCTTCAATTTTATCAAAGTAAACACTCACTTTTATCAAAGTAAACTCTCTCACATCAAATGATGGAGTCATTTCCATTATCCTATCTTTAGATAACTAAATTTCTGATATTTTAAACTCCTTAGGAAAGTGCAGTTCAAATATGCTTATGGACATTTGTATTTCTGACTTTGATTTATGTAACTCATTGTTCCATTATCCATATATTTATAGATATTTTCATAGAATCATAGAAGAGTTTGGGTTGGAAGAGACCTTAAGATCATCTAGTTCTGACCCCACTGCCATAAGCAGGGATACCTTCCACTAGACCGGGTTGCTCAAGACTCCATCCTGCCTGGCCTTGGACACTGCCAGGGATGGGGCAGCCACAACTTCTCTGGGCAACATCTTCCAGTGCCTCACCACCCTCAGTAAAGAATTTCTTTCTAATATCTAAATATCTAAACTCTTTCAGTTTAAATCTATTCCCCCTTGTCCTATCACTACTTGTTCTTACAAGAAGACCCTCTACAGCTTTCTTGTAGGCCCCCTTTAGATACAGGAATAAGGTCTCCCCTGAGCCTTCTCTTCTCCAGGCGGAACAAGCCCAACTCTCTAAGCCTGTCTTCACAGGAGAGGTGTTCCAGCCCCCTGATCATCTTCATGGCGCTCTGCCACCAATCACCTCCTAATTTTCCACGTGCCTTAGCATAGTTTGCAGGAGGATCTGCTCCATGATCTTGCCGGGCGCTGAGGTGAGACTGATTGGTCTGTAGTTCCCTGGATCTTCCTTTTTTCCCCTTTTAAAAAATGAGGATTATAATTTCCTCTTTTCCAGTCTGTTGGAACTTCACAGTTCCAACATGACTTCTCAAATATGATAGAGTGTGGCTTATTCTATTAATCCACCAGTTCTCTCAGGACCCATTGATGCATCTCATTAGGTCCCATGGACTTGTGCACCTTCAGGTTCCTTAGTCACAAACCTGATCTCCTACAGTGGGCAGTTTTTCATTCTCCCAGGTCCTATCTTTGCCTTCTGCAACTTGGGGCAGTGTGACTGGAGCATTTGCCAATGAAGATCAAGGCAAAAAAGTCATTGAGTACCTCGGCCTTCTGCATGTCCTGGGTAACCAGTCTCCAGATCCTTTCTTAAAAGTCCCACATTTTCCCTTGTTTCCTTTTAACCCTGATGTACCTGTAGAAGCTGACCCTGACATGTGCAGGTGGTCACACAACAGTGCCTGGTGGCTGAGTTGTATGGACTCCAAGTCTCTTCACTCAGCCAGTGGAATGCCCCTACTTTGAATGTCCCTGCTTTCACTTCCTATTAAAATTTTGTCTTTTCTGCTTGCTTATCCAAGCAGTCTGTCAGCCTTCTGATATTCTCTTTTCTTTATGAGGACTACAGATATAGCACTTTTTTTAAATTCAGTGCCTCTACCTCCACATTCAAATCTTTGGATTCTTCTGTCAAATTTATTAACCATCTTCCTAATTTTTCTGTCTGCCATATTAAAACCCAACATTGTGACGAGTGACTATTAATCCGAAACAATGAATGCTTATCACAAATATGATTAGATACACTCTAGTCAGATCTGTTGTTATCTCAACCCTTTGCCCCACGTTGGGCACCAAAAAGGACTGTTGTGGTTTAGGCCCAGCCACTAACTCAGAACCACACAGCTGCTTCCTCACCCCTCCCTTTCTCTCTCTCCTTTGGGTGGGATGGGGAGGAGAATCAAAAAAATGTAAACCCCATGGGTTAACAACAGTCCAATAACTAAAGTGTAATACAAAACTACTACTACTACTACTACTAACGACAAGGGAAATAACAAGGGGAGAGAATATAAAACTAAACAGGGAAAGGGAAAAAAAAACCACCAATAAACACAAGTGATGCACAACACAGTTGCTCACCACCCACTGGCCGATACGCAGCCCAACCCAAGCAGCAATGTGGGCTGTCCAGGTGATTCCCCCAGTTCATATACTGGGCATGATGTGCTGTGGTATGCAATACCCCTTTGGCTAGTTTGGGTCAGGTGTCCTGTCTCTGCTTCCTCCCGGCTTCTTGTGTCCCTCCTCACTGGCAGACCATGAGAGACTGAAAAGTCCTTGATCAGGGTAAGCATTACTTAGCAACAACTAAAAAATCAGTGTGTTATCAGCATTGTTCCCAGACTAAAGACAAAACACAGCATTGCACCAGCTACTAGGAAGGAGAAAAATAACTGTTACAGCTGAACCCAGGACAGTCTTCCCAGAAAGTGTTTTGTTTGTTTGTTTGTTTTTTTACCCAGGGGGAATATTATCTTATTTAATAAAACATTTTTATGTGTACCACTATCTTTAATCTTGTTTAAATTCCATCATTTCTAAACAGTGAATTCTTTCAGCCAGCTTTATCCCAGTTACAAATAGTCTTGTTTTCCGTTTCTATTATTCCTATAATAGTTTCGTATCTTTCACAACAATTTCTGAAAGCAGTTGTTTACCAATGCCTAACTCATTGTGTTAGTAAACATCCGTTTGAGTTGTTTCACTTTGGCCTCATCCTTGCTTTCAGCCGTAGGTACAGTTAATTTACTGGGTGAAATTTCTTACAAAGTTATGCTTATGAAAAAAAGAGGGCTATCCTTTCTCTTAATGGTTCTCCATTTTCACATTCTTTTTCAAGGGATTTCTCTTCTGCCATGCAGCTTTGAAATTTTAGTAGTCCTTCAAAATCTTCCTCTGCCCCTAGCTGCAGAAGCTCTGGATTCTTTTGAATTCATTTGGCATTCAGACTGCATTTGGCATCTCTCTCCCTGTCCGCTCCCCAGAATTTCACTCCAGAAGTAGCACAGTCTTCAGCTGCAACTTTGGTTCTTCGGTGGTATCTTCTGTGAAAATTACCAAGTGGTAGTTCCTGCAGCTTACAGTATCCACTTCAAGTTAATGTATTTATGATTTTATGATCTCAATGTAGTTATGATCTTCTTTCTTATTACTATTGCTACAGTCTTCCTTACCCATATCAAGCTATGAGATTGAAAACAAGACAGGAAAAAAAAAAGAGCCCACCCAATCACACATTTTCGTGTAAATACATCTTTCTTGGAAGAAACAGTTGTGTAAATATGAAATAAGGGAAAAGGTTCAGGATTAAATTCTCTTCTTCTATTTTTGCTGAACACTACTTTACCAGTTAGTTTTTCTTATTATCATCGCCCAATTTCTCTCTGAAGCTATAAATGTACCCAAGCTTAAGAGTTTCACAAAATACTATATGTATTTATAAAAGCTTTTTTTTTTTATATATTTTTTTTTAAAGCAGGTTGTTGTTAATATGTAACGTCTGCCACGTTTCTGTCTTGATTTTCTTACTTGGCTTCAGAATAACAGAGGTTTCTCTAGGATTTGAAAATCTGTTAAAATAAATACTATACCCCATTTTCCTACAGTGATCATAGTTACTCTGCCTTATTAGGTAAAAGTCCTGCTATCATGTCTCAGTATAGCAGAGAATATTATTGCTACTGCAATCAGTGATTTATTAGTTATCATTTCTAAGGCACATGAATAGCTGCCAGTACTTTTTATACTTGCAGTGAGAACAGCAGATCATCTCAAGACACTTCCAGCACAACTGTTAAAAGCCTATAACAATGAATTGATTTTTGAAGAAGTTACTATAGCTGTAGCTTTATCATTGTGTCAGTAGGTATAGTGGAAAATCTGTCCTTATAGTGTGCAACTCATATACCCACTCTCTGCACTGCATCTTTTCACAGGGGGCTATAGAAAGGTCTTTTCTTGTAGGAAGAAAAAAAACACAACTCCAAGTAAAGCAGCCTTGTCCTCCTACTTGTTCTTTTGAATCAGTGCAGCTGGTATTAACTTCCTTGTAATATAAGGACTTGACCTTCTTAGGTACTTGTGATGCAGAATCACACCAATAATGTCTCTATGGAAATCTGTGTGTGTGCAAAAAAAAACGCAGCAGGATTTTCTTTGTGCAGTACGCTACTTATTTTGCACAACAACTGGCATTTCTGTAAGACCAAAACGTTATCTGTCATTTAGCTAAAAATGTTAGCTGTGGTGGTTTTGCAGTTTCAAGTGAGTTTTCTGGTTGCACTGTCATCAGTAGAATGTGAGTTGATGAGAAGTTTTCTATATTGATTTTCAATAGCATAAGTCAATATACTGACACTTGAAAAGCAAATTTTTATCTTAATCCTGTTAGAGACAGCAGCTAATTTGTCTGGCCTGTGAAACTGATCCTTACTGTGAACATTTCCTAAACCAAGGGAAAATTTCTAAAGGATCTGTGTGCTCTAATTTAGGGGTTATGATTCATGAGCTTAAGCAGCACTTCTTGTACTTACTTTCAAGAAAGTAGAAACTAGTGTCAACTTAGTATGTTTGTTTATAAATCATGCAACTATTAAGGTTCGTATAGCTTTTATTGTTACCTTTTGCCTCTAATAGACTGGGTAATTACGAATAAATAGTTTTGTGTCTTAAATGGTAGCAAGACAAAAACTTTACAATTTATTGCACTATTAAAGGTTTTGTATGTGCAGACCATATATAGTCTCCTCTAGTCTCTCTCGTCTAACCACTGATTTTACTATATAGACTGAAGATTTCCTCATATATTTATTTTATTTGATCATGCATTATTACACAGATATTGTTGGAACTGCATTGAAAGTATCATTACACAAGTTTACTATGTAGGAAGAGAATGTTTATCTTTGTAAGCAAGCTGTGCACTTAGGTTTTTATTCCAACATGTTTATTAAATAACAGGCAATAAAATATTTGTATATTCTACTTTACAACCTGTGCCAAAGCCTATACTGCTCGCCTCTCTGTGAACTGACATTAAGCCATCTTGGCCTGCCTGCCATGGAAGTCTAGCCAAACCTGTAAAGTTACCAGGTTTAAAATAAAGTTTAGGTCCCAAATAAAATTTCAGTTAGTGATTAAGACCCTGCTCCTCTATACGCTTAAGTATATCTGGTGACTTCTCTGTGCATGAAGAGTCATGTGTACTCTGAAGTCAGACTATTTAAACACATGCATTTTAGTACATGCTCAATCTTTGCTAGTAGCTGAGTGGAATGGACGACAAATTCTAATGTAAAGTCTGTATTTCAGTTCTCTTCAGTTGCTAGTCTCTGCAATGAGACCACTTTTAGACTCTATCTGTTATTCCCTCTTAAACTATTGGCTGGACAACCCTAGGCTAGAATCCTAACTCACAATTTGAGACAAAATGTATTCCCATGTTAGTTCCCTGAAAATAAAAATTGTCTGAATGTATTCTACTGTCCAGTAGTTTCAAGTGCAGATGTTCTGTTCTGCAAGTTAGAAGCTTTACAGTATGGTATTTTGTTGCTAATATGTACTTACTTTGGAAGGAAAGAGTTACAGATTGAGATCAAACACAACTCTTCTGCTACTTGCTAAGACTTACAGTCATAGTTATTACCTAGAATGGCCTCCTTGGGGATGACAAGGACTAAGTCTATGACCTCTGGACTTAAATTTAAGCAAGATTCATCAGCTCAGTTGTCCTGTGAAATGGCTGCTGGTACTGTAGGATGCTTTCTGGGGTCAAAGTACCAGGCTCTGCCACTGTGGTTCACACATCCAATAGCGCTGGGAAGCTTGATATTCTACTTTGAGATAGCATGCAGCTCATTTTTTTTTTTTGAAATATCCACTTCTGCATCACTGTGCAGTGAAGGATTGAACGTACTGTGCAGCTACAGGCTACCGTGTCTTTGAGAAGACTATACAATAAACAAAAATGACCAGTTGTACAGTGAAGATCAGGCTATTGCCAAATACTCATTGAAATTCATTATATATTAAGTATATTAGCTAAGGAGCAAGTTTTAATGCTGTTTTCCCTTTTTTAAAAGATCTGTTTAATATACCCTGACAGTTGAGTCAATCTGGTAAGCAATGTTATGCTTTATAACTAAAACTGTGACTTAATTTCATATTCTAATGAGAACTTAGTATCTGCCATTTTACTTAGTGTTTAAGGAAATGTTAGCTTCTACTTTTACCTACTTTATTAAAAACCCATTAATGTAGAGATGTTAAGTTGCACTAAAAAATTACCAGACATTTTCTTATGTCATTGCAGGCCAAAGCATCTGAAGTAGCATGTTAAGAAAAAGACTGCTTACCAAATTTAGCAAACTATAATCTATTAATTCAAAAATTCATGCTAGTTCACTGATTTTTATAGAAAAACTCCTAAAATTAATAAAGGAAGTCCTACCTGAGATACTCAGTCACCTGCTGTGTCTTGGTTCTGCTGCCTCATGTAACACTACCAGCAGAACCTTTTAATTAGAACATTTTTGTTCAGTCCTTTCTGTTTCATGCCATCCCACTTCATAATATTAAAGACCCAGATTCTGTCAGTGTTTCAAAAGCAAGTACATTTTTCTTCTGTGCATCCTGGCTTTACACAATCTATCTAGAATGTAGCTCAAAGAGAAGAGAGAAAAGTCTGTGTTGAGGATGACTTTCCTGACCACTTTTAGATGCATGGATTTGGGGAGATAGGGCAGTGAACATCAGCACTGTCTTTGGGGGAGATATTATTTATGCAGAAATGGGATGACACTCCATGGAAGATAAATTATGCTTCAGAGAAATAATGCCTCCAAGAGGTTCTGAAATAAATCATCATCTTCAAACTCCTAAGCAAGGAGTACAGCCTTGTGTTCAGGCTACCCTGAACTTAGACCAGTGCGTAGAATAACATTATTTTAACTGTATTTTGCAGAGTGGATTATGCTTACTGCATGCTGAGTGAAGAGAATCAGCTAAGTAACTTATACATAAAAATAATTATTCCAAATGGAAATTTTATTTTTAAATAGTATTTACATGTTTCTCTAAAATTAATCAATCTCCTGCTTTGAACTGGGGATATTGATTAGTGGTGGTCTTGTCTGAAATTCAGTACAATAAAATAACCCATAATTCAGAGCAAGTATTTAGAATAAGTGATTTTAGAATAGCTCCATTCTTTACTGGTTGTGGTAGCCTATCTAGCTAAAATCAGGACTGCCAAAGGGTTGTGCCACTAAACAATGATGAAAATTATGTGTGGGTCTGATATGATGAAGCATCCCTTTTACCCTGAAAAACATGAGTTTACACTGCACTTCTCTGTTACTCTCTTGATTTAATAAATATGATAGCTTTCATAATATTTTCTCACAGTTTTCTGGCACCTACGTGAAAATCTATTTATATTATTTGCTCTAAAGTTTTGTGAAGAAAAATTTAGAGTTGGAAAATGCTTTGAATTCTTTTGCTATGTAGCTATATTGTCTTAGAGGATATTCGCAGGAGACCAGTTTGATTTTATTTTCTTTCATATTTAGTGTGTTTTACCCTCACTGAGCAATTAAATGTTGACTTTTATAAGCTTCAGAGTATGCAATTTTTGACTTCCTGTGTCCAAGGCTGTCTGGTTCTCAGAAGTTTCCTTTTGGTCTCCTAGACTGAGTTGCTCTGATGATTCTGGCACTTTCACTGTTCGGTTATCTGATAATTTAGGGCACTTTAAATTTCTGGTGTCACTATAGCCAGCACCAGTACAAAAGGAACTGAGATTGGGACTCAGAATTGCCACAGATAATATCTGGTTTCTGTCAAGAAGAATGTTAAATAAAAACTATGGGACTTTGGAAAGGAATGCTGTCTTTAGGATGCCAAGAAGTGGATTTTAACTTCAGTACTTTTCCAGCTGGAGTATGACCATAACTAGCAGTGAAAGAGTCAACAAAGGAGAAACCAGGGCTGAAGAAGACTTGGCTTTCCTTCCTCCTTCACCTCATGTCCCCTTTGCTTGCCAGGACAGTTGTAGTGTTTGTGTATGAGGGATCAATAACTGCACAGATTACTTCATTAGCCAGGGTCTAATCTCTGTGCAAACACAGGTGACAGGAAGGTCATTAAATGCCTGTGCTCCTGCAGGTTATAAAAGATGGGTTTTACCTGCTTAGGAACCTCAAAAAATAAAAGTCTGCTGGTAGAGAGTTAACTCAGTAGGAAGAAGTTTTACAACTCTTCCAACCAACTGCTTAAATTTAAGATACTGGAGAAGGCAGATACCGAAGTTTGTTGAAAGAATCATTTGGTTCAGTGAATACAAATAAACAACTGATCATTTAACCACCTGAAGATACAGCCGCAGAGCAAGCAAATTTCTAACTGCTAGGCGAAGAGGAAGAATCTGGCAATGAATTGAGATACCTGCATGCAGTGGGCCTGCCGTCATACATTTTGAATCATGCATGGGGCTCTTTTACGTCATGTTATTTATGCTTAAAGTAATACGAAGTGCAAGGAGCTTATGTGAAATGTAACAGCTAGGGTTCAAATCTTTCTATAGGTAGGTGACTCATATTGCTCTGCTACTGACCTTGCACATTTCAATATCTGCAAAAATTATGAGTATCTTTGACTATAGCAGCTGATTAATTGAATTATTGACAAATAAATGCTGCTTTATTATGAAGATACTCTTCACCTATGATTCCTTCTAAGAGGCCTTCAAAATATATTTCATTTCAGAAAAATGGAGTGTGTGCTAGAAGGGCTTGCTTATTTCTACTAAATTCATTTTTGCTCTCTGAAAAGGTGAGGAGGACGGGTCACAGTTCCTCGTATCCCGCTCTGCAGTGGTGCAACAAACTGGACAACTTGAAAGTGGTTTTCACAATTCCTAATATTCCTCCCTAACGTTGGGATGTCTTTGAAGACATTTTTTCTCTATTTTTGTATGTGCAGGACTTTGTGTAAGAAGGGAGTTCCTCCTCTCTCACTCAGCAGCTTTGACAGCTGATTGATGAGGTCAATTTGAGAAGGTCTGATTGCAAACTGGCAGAATTAGGTTAAGAGCCAAAAGGAATTTTGCAAGAGCTGATTTTGGAGAAAAATGATAAATTCTTTTCCTGTTTTCCCTGAATTTCTCTATGACAAAAATAAATGTCTTGCATGATGCAGAGACATGTATGGCATGGAGTACCTACATGAGACCTTGTACGTCCCCACACATTTTTTACTGTTGACCTTCAGTTTTGCACACTTGTTGCATGGTGCAGATGATTGACAAAATGAATGGCAGGAACTTTACATAAAACCTTTATTTCTGTGATTTATTATTCATTCTTCCTTTTATAAATGACTCATCCTGTTCCCACAGAATATATCTACATTTATAGCTTTTCCGCACAGAAATGAGAAATTAGGTCTAACCTATACCAGGATCTACAACTTTCTGTGGTGTGTGCTTATAGAAGCAGAAAAGATTATTTGATCTTATTAAATGTTCTGTTAGAATTTGATATTTGTTGGTCTTTGTGAGTTCTTAGATTTAACTGTTTCTGGAGGATCAACTGAGAAACAGCATGTTTGATTTTTAAATCTAGTAATTCATTAGGCAAGATAAGGAGTTGCACTTTGCAAGGCAGTGTTTCAAGGCAGTAGCTTTTCACTTTTGGATACCAGTGTTCGGACTAGCAGTGCAGCACAGGGGACTAAGGGCAGGGTTCTCAGCCCAGTTCCTTGCAGACACAAAATAATCTAATCCAACAGCAACACTAGCCATTTCTGCTGTATAGGTGATTGCATGTCTCAGGTGAGAATCAGAATTCAAAGTTTGTTATGTTCAAATGAGTTAAAACATGCAGAAACATTGGAATTATTTCATATTTTGTAATGGTTTCTGCAACCCTTAGCGCTAAGGAAGTTACTATTACTTTACTTTTCTAAGTACACTGGATTTTTTTTTAATTTTTTTTTTTTTAATATTCTGGATTAAAGAGTGTACAGAGTTTTGAGCTGGGGAGCCTGACTGTTGTTTGAAATTATTATTCCACTGAATTCAGTAGGACCAGGATCAGACCTTTCAGATCGCCAGATGTTGGTGACTGGAAAAGCTCAGAAAAGTTTTTTTCTTAGGATGAAAGGAGCAGGGATAGTCCATGATGTTTTGTACTAGAATTTCTATCACACCAGAACAACAGAGCACATGAAGTATTTCAAGGAGAAAAGGGAAGAAATATAATGCCAGGTAATACTGGATCTGAAAAAATAAATACAAAGCCAAATACAAAACGTGCATGATATAAAGACACATTTAAATCCTAAATTATTCTAGAGTTTTAATGAATAGTTGTGTTAACATTCTTTGTAAGCTAAGTAAATATTAGAATTCCTCAAAAATCTCAGCTACTTTTAAAAAATTACTTTCTTTTGACAGCTATATTACCATAAAGGAATCATGTTGAATATATGCAATGTAATGTTGGGATATAAACTTTAAAAAAAAAAAAAAAAGAGATAAGAGGATCCAGAAATATAATCTTCTTGTAATCCTGTATTAATCCATTCTGTACTGCTAAGGTTTTTATATGAGCATGGAGCTCACAAAGACTCTGGCAGCAGCAAAAAAAAAAGAAAGAAAATGAAAAGTCTTCTGTATATAAATCCCCAGAGCTACACCTATAAAGAATTTTTGCAATCTGCAAAGAAAGCAACAGCCCCGGGAACTAATATCTTATTGCATGGATTTCTCTCTTTTTGTCCTGACCTTGGCTCTTCCACAGCCCACTAAGTGTGCCTTTGCCTCGTGATGAGCTCAATGCTACCACTGGCTCTCAGGGCATGCCTTTTCAGCATCAACTTGCTGTTCAACTAATCCCTCACCGATATCACTCAAACGCTGAAAGGAGGTTTAGTTTCACTATCAGTTACACCTGCAGAGATGACAAATCAATTGATTTTGTGGCATGTGATGAAAATGCTAATATTTAATTATCAGTGGTGTGATTAGCGAACTTCAGCATAGGGTCTGATCTAAGCAGAGACTGATCACACAGCGTTTGCTTGGAATTGCAGCCCACCTTAAAAGCTAAGAATGCCAAGAATATGTTTGCTTCCAGGCATTTCTATAAAAAGTGGATTAAAGAAGGTTAGCAAGGGAGAAAAATCGGTTTTTTTCTTCTGGAGTTTGAATCAATAACGATTTCAATATTAGAAAAGAACCGAGAGTAAATCTCATAATGTGGAAAGTCTGGGAAGCTGTTCCTAAGGGTAGGTAATACTCTGATTTTCACAGTCTGTCTCCCTCACCATTATGGACTGTAAGGCTAAATACTACTAGTGGCATTATTTCTACTACTTTTATACACAAAGCATCTATTTATTTGACCAGATAATGCAAAACACAGCTAGAAACTGAAACACATGAGTGGACAGCTTTGGTAAAAGCTGGCATTACAGCACTACTAAATCTGGGGCACTGAGCATTTTTTTGCATGACTCACATTGGCTCATTCACATGTCTGGTTTTCGGCATTTTTAGATTTCCTTAAAAATATTTCTTGGATTTTTTTTTTCTCTCAGACAAGGAAATAGTTCTTTCATCCATGGGAAAACAGGCCTGCTGCTGTTCTTGGGCCACTCCTCCATCCTGCCAGGGCAGCCTGCCATCTTGAATTTTGCAAAGCAGCTGTGTTCACAAAACCCACATTTCCTGTGTGCCTCTGTTAAAAGCTTCTCTCCATCCCCTCTTGTATTGCTATTCTATACCCCTTCAAGAAGACAGAAGACTGCAGAGAGATGCTGCTTGTACCAGGCTGTATTCTACTGTATTTTTGCCTTCACAAGTGACTATTCTGCCAATATACTAGGTAATTTTGATCAGCTCAGAAATTCTTCATTTTGCTATGCCATGAACCTCTGGTGATATTTGCCACAGTACCATACTGTGCGTGCCATCACATACTGTCAAAACCATCAATTAAAAAGGAAATTTTACATCAAAACACTTATTAAATGTGTAGATTTACGTGTTACATTTTTGTGCCTTTCTTTGCTGTTGCTGGCTAGATTTTATTTAAATGATCTCTGTGTTTGTTGATATTATTCTCTTATTAACACTCTGTGCTCCTCTTAATCTCTTTTACCATCAGGTTTTGATGTTTGCTGAAGAGCACTGTGTTGCATTATTCTCCAGGCTGCACAGGTAAAGACTGTGGAAGATTTCTCAGCTAATACTTTTCTCCTATAGCCCTATTTTTCAATTTGCTGAGAGCTGGCATTATACATTAAGGGCTTTGATATTCTTAGGGTAATTTTTCCTGCTGTACATTTTTAGAGTTTGGCAAACAATGCTGCATTTCTAAAATTATCCTTTTGCTGCTTGCTGTTCGACTGATCTTTTTGTTAGGTTTTTTGAGAATCTTTCTGTGCTTGATATTTGCATTTATTCTCCTTTCTTTGGATGTTTTGTATTCTACAGTTTTCTTGGTTACTGGGATTTAGCTGACCCTATGAATTTAGAACTTTAATGAATAATTTATTCGTACTATGAACTTTATATATATTAATAAGAGCAAGTATGCACATTGTTTTCCGGAATTGAGTGATTGCTGGTGCATAGAATATAAGTGGGGTGCATAGCCTGAATCACAAAATTCCTCCTAATCCTTGCTACACCTTATTCATGTAGACCCCACTGAATAAGAAAACAAAGTGTGGTCCTATAGCTGCAACACATTTTATGATCATGAACAGTGGGAGCATTTTCTCATTTATCTAATTTTAGGAGGTCAGAAATTTCCATCGGTGTATTGATGGACTGTGTGTGATTCTTAGTTCAGTAATATTACCTCATTTTGATAACTGTTTTTGTAACTGCATTGTTTCCAAGACTACATTAAATATTTTAATTGGAGTAGACTTTAAAACAACAAAAAGATAAATAAATCCTTTCATAGATTTCCCTGTCCAGCCTATTTCTAAAGATTACTAGCTTACATATCTAATTTGTACACAGCTCATTTTAGTTTTAAAATAATTATTCTTTATAAATATTAACAGAAAATGCAGTATCATGGGAAAAAAACCAGTATGTATGTATAAAAGCTTGCTTTCACTCAGTTTCTGTTCATCTTCATCCCAACAATGACTTTATGAAACCAATGACTTCTCATAAAGGGGGAGAGAAAACAGGCATTTGAACAGATGGGCTTAATAAAGATTCTGCAGTATATCTGCCACAAATGGTTGAGCACAGCTACTAAAGCAGGACTAAGATATGACTGAGAATAAAGAACTTCCAAATGCTTTGTGCTCTCAGTGAAGAAATTTTAGATTAAAAGACAAAGGTTGTGATGAAAATATACATAGATCAAAGAGGACACATAATAGAATCTTGCTATATAAAAGGAAAAATCCACTTTCTTCCAGAGTAATAAAATTGCAGTATGCTGCAGTCTTGTATTGTTGGTTTTTTTAACTTCTTGCCCCACCTAGTTGAGATATGGTTTCTGTCTTTTGTCTCAAACAATTTTAAAAAACCCAAATGGTTTACAGTTTCACCAGAAATAATGTTATTAAAGCTTTAAATGTTAATAGGTATCCCTCTTATGAATTTTTGTGCAAGGTGGGAAGAAGTTGCTCTTATCATCCATTCTCTGCTATAGACTTTTTTCTTCCCAATAGAGCACAGAAAAATTAAAAGAAATTTTTATAGTACTGTGTTTGGAAGGACACATCACTCCAAATATATTGTTACTGAATAAAAAAAATCACAATGAAGACAGTATATATTTTTTATATTACAACAACTTGCTGACAGAATTAAGTCTAAACTGTCCTGTTGCCTAAAGCCTAGAGAAAGATGAAATTCAGCTCATCTGCCCATTCAAACATTGGGCATGTTCCTGATGTTTCATGCATTTCCATGGTCAGAGAATTAGACAAGAAAAATCATGTACATTTAGTCTCTATATTTTGTTGAGGAGTTCTTAACTGTCCAAGAGAGTTGCATCCCTGACTTGGCTTTGTTTCCAGGTAAAATTAGGTAGAGTTGTGGGGTTTTCGTGTTTAACTTTGAGATTTAACTTGAAGTGTTGTCTTCTTCCAGAGAAACATTAATTGCCTTTGTTTGTGAAATTTCCATAATGGTCACATCTCCTTGAAAACTGGTAACAAGGCTTTGTACAGAGAAATAGGTTGTTAGTGAAACCCTGAATACTTTGGCCATGAATAATTTTAAGTCAGATCCCGTCTTTAGCTATTCCAGTGCTTTTGCTTAGAAGCCTTCTATTTAAGTATCTGATTTGAAAATTTTAACCATTTTTTAAAATACATTCAGTATGAGACCTGTTATTTCCTGAAGTACAGATTTTCTTTAAAATTTAAACCTTCTGGTGATATGATAAGTAACTGCCTAGTCTCAGTTCCCCAAATTAGTTTATTTTGAGATGAATTTTTATTGAGAAAAATTGTCAATTGTTACAGTAAGGATGCATTTGTAGAAAAGTCTGTTTGGTCTTTATTTTTAAATTAAGGTATCTGCTGCCTATGAAACCTGAAAAAAAAAAACAAAAACCAACCAAAACCTGGAAAAGGGTGTTCTTGCTCTGAACAAAGTCTCACGATCTTGTATTTCTGCAGTTCTGTGAATCTTGAAGTGCATCTCAGGAGTACATTCCCCTTCTCCCTTGCAGTTTAGCTGGGTTTTGGAGGCCATCTTGCTGAAAAGGGCTGTTGTGAAGAAGGTAGAAGCCCCAGCAGCAGCTTCCTATGCCTTCGCTTGGGCAGAGTGGCTAAGATATGAGGCTCCTGGGCTTGGCCCCCATCTGAGCGAGGCTGCAGCAATGATCATGCTGCATTTGTACCCCATTTCATACCTTCCTGATTCTGATCTGCATTCCAACCTGCTGACTTAGGTTTCTATTTTTTTGGGCCTGCTTCATCACTATGGACTTGCTAGGTGCTTGGTTGGCTCTTGGCTGCTCCTGGTCCTGACCTGATTTCTTGGCTCCTTGTTAGGGAGGCTGCTGTCCTTGCCTGCTTTGTGACACTCAGCTCCCAGCTCGTCTTCCTTTACAGGGCAATCTGCCCTTGCTGCTTCCTGACAATGCTAAAGGGAAAGAATCATAGTACTCTCTAAACCTGCTTAGTTGAATTATTTTGGGTAAGTTTCTGCTCTTTGTTACTGTCACCCAATTGCTGAATCTGCCCACTTGTAGTGACCTTGAAGCTGCATAAGCAAATACTTGCATGTACTTATGTTCTCAGAATTCCCTGTTTCCCCATCATTGCATCCATCATGAAAGTGCATGTCTCTTCACAATAATGGTTATTTGATTAGCAGCAAATTGAAATTATCTGAATGATTTGTCAGTGGCAATGATTTAGCTATAGCTCAGTGTTAACACTGGGGTGAAACATAGGCAGATGGACCATAGGGGCTGCAGTGTTAGCTCTTGAAGAACGATTAGAAGAAGGTATGATCCCTACTCTCAACTTTCTGGTTCCTGTAGTGGAATGAGGCAAATATATAGCTTAGCTGGTTCAAAGGCTGCCACCATTTTGGGATGCTGCATGCTTAATTTGACAATGGTCATTAAAAATTATGCAGCTAGTCCAGTTGCCTTGATTCTCCTTGGAGGCTTTATTATCTGAATAATTGTGCAAGAAAATGTGCAATTAAAAATGCAAATTTTCTCATACTCTTGATTCGATTATTCCTGAGTGAAGACACATTGTTACTTAAAAAGAAATCAACAAGAACAATGAAAATGCATTCATAAATAAAACATAGAGGAAGAGAGAGTTTCATTCCCTCCAACCTCAAATGTCATCAGACATTTAAAAGAAGTATCTTTGAGACAGGAGATGTTTTAAGAAAAGGATGCATGTCTCCATTCTCAAGACATTAGATTTTAAATATTTTTTCTTTGCCTTAATAACATTAATATCTATGTTATATGTCTTCATAAAAGCTGTTCAAAACATTTACTGAATTCAAGGACAGGGAAATAATTTGTATTCAGTCTACAAGCTAGAGTGACTATATGTATTCATCTGCATAATACAGAAGCATAAAAAACAAAGCCCATGTTCTGTTATAAACAAGATAAGATTGTATAGCTATTAGTAACAGGTGAATACAGGACCAAAGTACGTACAGGCACTTTATGGAGGGAGAATTATTACATGCTTGAGTGTAGCTGAATGGAATAATAAAAGGGAGTTCCTGTGAGAATTATACCTACAAATGGTTCTCTTTAACTGTCAGCTTATACTTACAGAAAAAAAAAAAGACAGAAGAAAATCCAAAGAGGTTCACCCAGTGCAATATAAAAGCCAGACAGGGTCAGGATTGCTAGTTTTGAGTGGTGAGACTGGTGCAAAAGCAATGGTCCTTGCAACCTTGTGTGATCATTGTAAAGGCTGCACACAAGTATACCCAAATCCTACCAGCTCTTGCTGCCAAAGGCAGGTGGGCAAGCAGCGCATAGAGCAGGGCAACAAAGGACCCCCAAGAGAATTTTAGGAGGGAAGCAAAGGCCTTTTAAATCTTGCTATGGCACTGATCAACAGAGAGGAGATGCTTTGAAAATCAATTATATTGAACACAGCAAAGAATAATTTATCACTGGCTTTTGTTACTTACTCTTGAGGTTGTCTGATAATCCAGCATTTCAAGAAAGAATTGCAGCTAAACTACAGAGAATCCCTGGTTTTGCTAGCAGTGCAGAGCACAATTGTGACATAATACGTGCAGAAAGATAATAGTGCTGAAATCAAGATAGAAAGATTAATGTGTTAAACATTTCAAGTTACCACAGGATGCAGCGTAAATGTGCATAAAAGATAAATCAAATTTACTTAAATAACTATGGTAAGCAACAGACTTGAAGTGCCTATTTAAACGTAGGAGTAAGCAATCAAGAATGTGAATGCAGCATCTAGACCTGTACTAGCCCAGCTCTGAATTTGCCTGGGAATCCACAGAAATGTGAAGCAGAGTCCATCTCTCTGTGGTAACTGCACCCTTTCTGTTCTATCACCAGCTCTCTGATTAACTCTGTTGCAAGATGCATGTTCCATGGTAAGTTCATGTGCCATAGTACATGTGATGTGAGTGAAATCATTCACAAAACTTACTTAACATCTCTAATTTGAAAGGTTGAGAGGAACACGTTTCTCTGTTTTAAGGGTAGCATAGAAAATATCCAAGTATATTTTCTTTCGAGATCTGAAAACCAGTTAATACACCCTGAAGACAGGTGTTAATATATCAATATGTCAACTGTGATGAAGATAAACAGAATCAAATAGTTGAAAAAAAGGTTCTGAATTTCAGACAAGTTATTAATACTGAAAAAAAAAGTCTGAAGGAGCTTACTGTATTTTCCACTTTGTTCTTACTTGTTTGACTTTGCAGGACTAGGGACAAAACATGAATTTCTGTTCATTTTCTGAGGTCTTGCATTTGCTGAGTATCTTAAAGGAAGTGAACTAAGTAGCATTAAGTTAGTGAACTGTTGATCCTGAATTATGTAACTATACCATGTTGTGTAAAATGACTAAACATAATTAAGTATAAAACAAATTATACATTGATTAGGTATTGATTGCTTTAGTGTGTATTGACTCCACAAGACTATGAAACTGTTTAGGTTTTGAGAAAATTGTGAAGAGATGGGTTGGTAAAAGGTGGTATAAATGAATATTATTTTTAAAAAAGAAAAATTCTTTTTAATGAAGGAAATGCTTTGATTGTACCTACGACTCTTCAAACAAAGACTGTGTTTTTCAGGTAATGGGCAGGTGACCTCAAGCATTAAACACTGCTTCTTCTTTCTTTGATTCCTCAGATCTGTGTGCAGGTGTTACGTGTATGTGATTGTTGATGGAAAGAAAAAAGCTATATATGACCAAGAATACACATGCAGGTTGTTGGATTTTTTTTCGTGAAAAGATATTGGTAATTGCTTTTGCTAACACTGGTTTTACACTGAGATCTGCATAAAGTATCATCTCATCAAAGCAAAGAAACTGAGAAGGAAATCTAACTTCTAAAGCTTGAGTGAGCAGTCATTTGCCTTTGAAGATTACTTAAGCCTTAAAGTTTAGGTGCCAGTTACAGAGGAAGTGACTTAATTATAAATAAAGGGGGCAAATAGAATACTTCTTATAAATGTCAGTGAGATGTGTTGTTGGGAGTGTTACAAAACATCACATGCTTTTTATATATATGAACCCTTCTGGAGAGATTACATCTGAGGAACTCTCACAGCTTAGCTAAATGCAAAGTTATTAGTTTTTGTCAGAAACTCAGTAGTGTTCTTTTCCGTACTTAAATTTTCTGTGGAGAAACTTATGAGGTCTTTATTGGACATAGGGAAAGTTCTCTTTCTGATTACAGCTTTTGACATTGGTCTAGACTGAGTGGGCAAAGGGTAGCTGCATTTTGATGACGCTTGGTGAGTTTACATAGACACTAGATGATAAAGATGTCCAAAAATAGTTGTTCTGAGTTAATCAAATTCAGGTACTTGGAAGAAGTTTATTTGCAAAATTTTAGGAGATTACCTTGCTCTAATAAACACAAATTTTGAAGAGTACCTTAAAGAGGACAGTGATACTAGTAGGGCTGTTTTTTGCATCAGTAGCAGAGTTAGAAGTTATTTGCAGTATAAACTGGCCCTCAAATTGCCTCCTTCATTCAGCAGATAAGTAACTACTTATCTGCCTATAGGCCGAGGGTAAGGAACAGGTAATATAAGAAATTAGAGAGTGGGCCTGTTAGAAGGGTGGCGCGTATGATGCCGTACCTGCTTAGTTTTAGGAGGAGAGCAGCAAGTAATATGGATCCCGCAGTTGGGGCGTCTACATGGGCTTTGGGAAGTCAGAGGTGCTTTTACCATGAAGGCTGTTAGTAAGGCTGTGTTTAGGAGGAGAGTGGTTCAGGAGTTCGTTGGTGTGAGGGGTAGGAGGTGGGGGGTGAGTTTTAGGATGGGGAGGTGGAAGGTGCCTTCCATTTTTATAATAATAATTCCATTATTATTATTCCATTATTATGGAATTGTGTGATGCAATAATTCCATTATTATTATAATAATACTTTCCTATATATTTTTGTAGTATTTACTGAATAGTGGGTGAACTTCACATAAAATGTACCTCAGCCCACGTAACGAGTTTCAACACCACTGGTCACTCTTAGAGCTAAGGACAGTAATTTTCAAATACATCAGTATGAGTTAAACATCCAAAGATCAGAGAAGGGAGCAGGTTGATTAAATGTAGACTTTAGGAAGAGAGATATATTTGATTTTAAAGTGAAATTTTCAGTTTCCATTTTCTTTAGTAAAATCACTTCTTTGTGGGGGGCAGGGTATGATAAGACATTTGAATTTAAAACAGAGTTAATTTAGATTTAATTTCTTTGATCATGTTTTTGGCTATTTAGAAACTCTGAACATAAGCTATAGTTAAGCAGATGATTTAATCTCCTTGCTGAAAGAAATGGAGTTTCCATCGTTGCTCAGTCCAAATTCCTCTGATACTGCTGCTGAAGAGTTTGGGTAAAAATGAGATGATAATGGGAGGATTGTTGAGATACAGAATAAGTTTCAGCATCCCCAGATGGATTGATTTTCCCCTTGTTGTGACAATGTAAAGTGACTGTACTACCAAATGGATTAGTTCTGCAGTTAAAAAATGTTCCTCTCAATTCAAAAAAGCCATTATTGCTCTGTACATAAATTTCTCAACTAAACTACCATTTTTAGGGTGGTCACTCCAAGACAAAGAAAATAAATAAATAGATAAATCCTACTTCCTTTGCTTACCCTTGAGAATACTTGCCAGACAATCACAAGAGGGTTTTTTCACCGTTACAAATTGTATCTGTAGCAAAGACTAACAAAGGTATCCAGTAACATCAAAAAAACCACAGAGTTTATTTTAGCTTCCCCTCCCCCCCCCCAGTTCTGCTCACTTTCTGCATTGCATTGAGGTATTCAGTCAGACTTTTTGACTTTCTGATTAACAGGTGAGATAGCTACTGTGTTCTTATTGATTTTTTTCAATGATGTTGGGGTCTGATTGACAGCCTTACCTATTAGTTCCTTTTGTTTAGAGACCTTGAAGCCACAATTGGTTAACATAATTCAAACAGGATTATTAAGCTACAATATATGTGGTTAAATCAAAGTCTGGTCTTCATTTCAAGTACAGTATATACATTCACGTAGCAAATTGTAGGCGGGCTTGCTTTTTATTCTTGTTGGTAGAGTAAAATCTTTTTCAGTATAAAATCCCTTCATTGTTGTATTACATACATTACCTGTAAACTTGCAAAATTAATGATTTATTGCTAGGAAGAATAAATTATACATCTCCCAGATAGCTTTAGTTTTCTAATTAAATAAGTTATGAGAAAACATCATTTTACTGATAAAATTTGAACATTTGGCTGTGCAATAATAAAGATTTAGATAAATATGTTTAAAATTTATGTTTTGCTAGCCAAAATTTGGCAGCTTTCTCTTGAAGTAATTTAAGTTACAGATGTTTATACAGCCCTCTGAAGGAAATTAGTTACTGAATGTTAGGTATAGAGATATCTGAACTACAGTAGTCATGGTCATTAGTAGCTTGATTTTGATTTTGTTGTTGCTGACGTTGCTGTGTGAGAAAATAAACACTGTATAACTGCATATATGTACACTTGTGTGTATTCAAACATGAAATCTCTCCCTCTTCCATCAGTCTGCAGTAGTGGGGACCATCTGCATTTGTGTATGTGTCTCTGTGTGTGAGTATGTAAAAGCAAATTTGCATGAAACAAAAATTTAAATTGTCTTCACATAAAAAAAAAATTCCTACTGTTTCTTAAGCATCCTTGACCTCAAAAAGACTCCATAATGGTTCTCGAATACTAGATGCTATATTGACATAAGATTTTTAAACAGTTTATTTTTGCCACAATACTCTAGCTCAGTGCATTTTCCAGCAGGTTTTCCTGACATATCACACTACACAACCCAAAAGAAAAAGAAAACCTGGTGACTGCAACAGGAACACAGAAAAATAAGACAGGGAAAATGCTAATTTGTGGGAGGGAGGTGGAAAATAAGTCACAAATCAAAACAACAGCTGGAATTAGAAAGCTGTGGGAAGAGATCTGAAGGAAGAATCAGAGAAAGAATAGGCACCATGGCTAATACAATTTAAAAGAAAAATAATCTAGTTCACGAGCATATAAATGCTTACTTAGTGATAATTCCATAAGTGGCATGTATTTTTGTGGGAAAGGAGTTCGTTTGTAAACTTCAGATTTAGATGAGGTATCCAGGAGGCAGCCAAGGGGGCTGGGAACATGGGAAATGTCTAGCATCATGTGAGATACTCGTACCTCGTGCCTCACTGAGGTGGCTAGTGTCCCTACGAGTGGTGAGGAGGGAGGCTTCTTCCAGACTGTGATGCAGAATGAGGATCTCCCTCTGGAAGTGCTCACCTCTTCAGTGACCAGAAATTGTCACTTGTATTTCAGAGGTAGGCTGACTAAAGGCTGAAAATGTAATTCCAAGCTGTATCATGCTGGAGGTGCTTAAGATCCATTACCATTCAGTGGATTTGGACTAACACATTCTTTCTTTCTTACGAGGGTTTCTTAGTAACTGAAACAAGATTCTAAGTGAAACAATTTGGAGAATTTATATACTTTGTAGGTATTTTAGCTATATCATTATGCCTTTTTTGTCAGTTTTTCACTGGTGATCAACGATTACTTTCCAAGTTGTCATTTCAAGTGGCTTAGAACCAGGGTAGCTCATCTGTGTCACCTTTTTTGCAAGTGATTTATGGCAATTTGTGCAATGATAAACTGATGAACTCATGGGCATTCTTACTAGGCATGTACATCTTCAAGATCTCTGGCTGTGCTCCATAATGGCAAAGTGTTCCGTTTAAGCAGCCACATCTCCCAAGCCTTCACTCTGCAGGGCCCTACTGCTTACCTCTATGGGCATGCTGGTCAAGGTGAGAGAAGGCTGTAAGAGTGAATGGGCAGTAGGTGTTTCAGGTAAGCCTCCCTTAGCTGGGAATGTCCATGGCTTGGAGGACAGCTTGGAGGACTGGGACTAAAACCCATGCAGGATGTAATATGTGTAGTTTCTGGATGTACTTAATGTGTCCTAGCTCTTTGCTGATTTACTGGATGCTGAAGTTTAGTTACTCTTTGAGACTAAGGGAAATAAGGTAGGGTGAAAGAAGAGGCAAGCTTGTATATGACTCCCAAGGCAGTGTAACCGGTTGCATCTGGTCAGGAAGAACTCAACCAATACGAAATGACAACCAAAATTACATATTGATTTGTTAGTAACAGTGATATAGTAATCTTACTTGCTTTTAGAAGATGTGTCACACCAATATATGCAGCTTAATCCTTGCTCAGATGTATAACAATATAGATTATGCATATATATGTTCAAAAGACACTTTAAAAGTAAGGTTAAATGGTTATGTGTCTAAGATGGCAATGTATTTATTCAAGCTCACAAGATGTGACAAGTATTATACTGATAAATCAGTGTAAAATCTCTGTGTTTACCTTCCTGTCTTCAACTACCCCATTACAATGTGATCAGCCCACACTCCCCTGTAGTGGAAAAAGTAGTCTTTTGGATCTTCCACCTCATACACCCCACATTAAGAAAGGAGCTTCCTGTATTTACCCGTGGAATATGATTCTGATTCACACACTGGACTTTGTGCTTATAAATTTGAAATTAAATTCTCCTCACATTTTTATTGAGAGATCTTCATATCTTTGCTCATGACCTTGAACTGCGTTCGCATGTCACAGAGATCAAAGCACTGCAAAGTCAGGGCTTTGGAGGCGCTTCCAGTAATTTTGTCCCTGTGAAGGGACTCACCTCATATTTCTATTACTAGTAATTTCTTGTATTTGTAGTATTGCTGTACACATCGGGCCAGAGCTGTAGGCTTCAGAGTTATCTACCATTTACACTCTGTTCCAGTACAATGGCAAACAATAACCATTTTAACAATTCTGAATCTTTTGGAGAAACAGTAATTTAAGCATTAAAACCTAAAAGCTGTAAGAAAGGTTTTCTTTTTTGTAACTTCCCTTTTTATTTTTCCTTTTACTGGTAACATGTAGGGAAAAATAATTCTCAGTGACTTTTAGTTCATATTAAGCCTTGCAGTTTCCTTCCAGGGCAAGGAAGACGGTGAAGTGCATTTGAGATATTTGTGTCTGATGCTGTATCCTGAGAGAGGACAACAGCAGATGTGAACTGCAGCTTCCTTTTCTGTTACTGAATCTTTGCCTATTGCTAGAAAAAGAATTATGTGTTGGGTTTGCAGAATATAAGACATTTAGAAATCTAGAAAACTAGTATCAATGAGTTGTTTAAAGCATTACTTTGCCTTGTGAATTCAGGCAAATGGTTTTGTTTGGATCTTATCTGGTTAAGGCAGGCTATCACTGAACAAAAGGAAAGAGCTGGAGGGTTTCCATATGGATGGCAGCGGCAAGTGAGGATAAAAGCTAGCTCTTCTTTTACACATTCAAGTTAAATTAAGGACTCTAAAAATGAATGATGGGCAAAACAATGAATCTTCTCTTAATTCTATTCACCAAATTTCTTTTGTACTGAATTTTCTTTCTCAATTTCAAACTGCAATCCTGTAATCTCCAACAACCCCTACTATGGTATTGTCTCATCTTTTTTTTTTTTTTTTTCAATTTAATTTAGTCTTCCTAACTACTGATATGCTTGATATAACAGCTAGTGCTGGTTTCCTGTTACAATGAAATTTTAAGCATCTGCAAGGGTCTTAGATTTGCTAATGCTTTTCTATATGACTTCTATGTTTTTATGTTATTTCCCACACTCATCATCATTTATTTTAGCACATCAAAAAATCCCTCTGGTCTTCACAAAGTGTTCCTGATCCATTGTGCTATAGCCTATTTAATGAGTTGCCCAAGGTCTGAATTGAATGCTGCAACATTTCTCTGCATGTGAGTGGAGGTTTTTGTGCCCTTGTAGGAACAGAGGGCAACTCACTTCTGAACCTGACAGGGTCATATCAATTAGTTGACTTATTTATACCTATATGTGGTTAGGTAAGGAATTCTAAGATGAGGTGATGAAGGCTCATGGACTCTGCGTGTGAAGTAACTGATTGCCTTGCCTTCCATAAAGTTCCCATCTCAGGTAGGGAACTAACCTTAGTTCAATAGCTCAGACTGAATCAGATGGAGGTTTCATAGATCCAATCTGAGAGAACACAGCTTCTTCTCCCCCTCTCATTAACGTAAGATAGATTTCCAAATTAAAATAACTAGCCAGCAGCTAAATGGGGCTCTGAATCTATTTACTTTATAGCAATAGCAGAAACCTCCTCCGCAGAGTCTTTTTTTAGTTCATAAAATGTATTACATGGAATTATTAAAAAAAAAATTAAAATCTAGATTAGATGTAAATTTGCTTTGCTCTGATGGAGCAGGAAAGCAGATACTCAAAATAAGGTAACATGATCTGGTTGTTGATGAGGTTAGTTGGAATTTTCCAATTGGAAACCTCTATGAAAAATACTGAGGTACGTTTTGGGCTAGATTCTAATCTGAGGAATGAGGATGGTTGTGTCATCATAGATGCCTATCTAAGGCTATAGCTAACGTAATATTTTAAGTACCTTTAGAAAGCTTTTATGATGGTCAATAAACCCTTTCTGTGTGTGTCTCGAAACAACTCAACAGACAGAAAGAGCTGAGGGAGGCTGAGCGCCCGGTCACGGTGAGCAGCGCGTTGTTGGTCGGGGCAGAGCAGGGACCGTGCTCCATAAAGGCGGGGGGTGGTTTCCCGGGTTGTCTGCCTTGAGGCCGCCAACACCAACTGCCGCAGCAGGAACCTGCCCAGAGACAGCGACACAGCCCCTGCGGCTGCCCGGCACCGCGCCTGCGCCCCTCAGGGCACAGCGGGAACTGGGGCTGGGGCTCACCAGAGACCCCTGGCACTGGCTGGAACCTTCCAGAACAGCTCACGGCGCGTGTGCGGGCGGGAAATGGGTCTGCGGCTGAGGGAGGTGTCCAGGAGACCCTGACCCCATAAACGGGGAACTAGTCTGCAGCCAAGTGCTTCACTGCTCCAGCCACTTCGCTGACTGAAAGGACAAGGACTAGAAGGATTTCAACTCGGTGACCGAGAAGACGTCGCTGGATCCACGGGGTGGTGATCCTTTTGTTTTCTTTCCTTTTTCCTTTCCTTTCTCCTATTGTCCTGGACTTCGGGCCTTTTGTAAGAATTAAGAACTTGTGTAGATTTTTGTTCCTCCTGGCATGGTTTTAGGGAAGTTTACAATAAAATTAGTTGTTACTTTGTTTCTAACCTTTGGAGGGGCTGTCGTTTGTTCTGCAAACTGCGCAGAGTGTGGTAAAAGATCAGCTCCCCACACACCCAACGAGCGGGATGGGACAGTTTTCTTGACAAGACGTGCGTAAAACCTGTAGCTTCAAGGATTTTACGTGTGCCCAAAAAAAATGCGTATGTATTTTGTCTTCGGAGAATGAAAAGGCACTAAAAAATGAAGTGCTGCTTCTTCAGTGATCTGTATTAGAACTAAGCTGAGAAGGACAGAAAGAATACTGATTTTCTAAAACTTAAAAGGTAGTCAGGTCTTTATTGCTTCTTAAAACTTGCATCCTTAATTTGAAGTTCATATATATTGTGCTCACTGTCTTACCAACGGTTTACCTGTTGGATTTTTTATGATGTGTGTGGCTGTGTTCCTTTATTAATACCAATATCTGAAAAAAAACCCCAAACCCTGAAAAAAGAGTATCTTTGAAAGTCATGAACAAACCATGCACTTCTGATGGCCTTTCTTATGTGAAGGTAAGTGGGCTCAAGCCACATCTAAAATTCTAGTGAGATTTGTAAATTCCTAGTCTTGCCATTGCTACATTCAGAGTTGCAGACTCGTGGAGAAGCTTAGTTTGAAAGAGCTCCCGGGAGGTCAGCTGCTCCAGTGCCCTGCTCACAGCAGAGTTGCGCTCCAGGTCGGGATGGGCAGCGTAAGCAGGACCTTGCCTGGTTGCGCTGGGAAGTCGCCGGGAGGGGCGCTCCAGGGCCTGTCCCCATCCCCTTCTCCATCGGAGGCACTGCGGACTCCAGGTGTGTTTTAAAGAAAAGCTTTATTTTTGAGAGAAAATTGTGAAGTAATAAGACTTTAGATGTTTGAAATGTGTGTATTTCATTAAGCATGCCTATACCAGTACGTTAACAAGATGTCAGAAAAACCCTGTTGTTTATAAAAGTACTATTACCAGCAAGCACTGACTGAAATAGGTACAGCATGTAATATTTCAAGCATTTATTTTGTAATGATTTATTACTGCCATTACCTGAGGACTTACATAGAAGTAAGAGCTTTGTAAAAAAAAAAAAAAAAAAAAAAAGTTTCAAGAGCAAATTTTTCTGCTACATTAAAAGTTGCAGATTACCATCATTCACCTAGGATTTGTTGTCTGTAGTTTTAAGGTTGTTGATTTATAATGCAGACTCTTAAACAAATACAGGTCAACACAAGAACTGTGTTTTGAATTCTGTGTGATAGCCACATACATTAGGAAATAAATTTAGTAAATACAGTTCTCTACCAGATTTATTTTTTTTTTTTAAATTAAACTCTTTCAGGTGTGTCTTATCTGTCATTCTATTTACGTTTGTCCACTCAGATTTTTTCCTAAGAAATGACTGGATGCATTATCCTTTATCATAAACTATTAGGGAATGAAAAAAACCCAACCTCATAATGACTGGCTTTGGTGAAAGGTCTTTTGGTACAAACACAAAACAGGTTTCAACATTTCTAAATCTATGAGGTAAGAGAAAGAAACAAGGATAGTGCTGGTTCATTCATTTGATATTGCAAAAGATACATAATTTTATTTTTTAATGAACAGTTTTGGTGTTTCCGTTCTGCTTAAATAAAATACTAGCCTTTTTAAAATTATATAGTTTGATTAGTAAATAGAAGATCGGGAGAAGCAACTGATTGAAAGAGAGCTCAGGAGGTAATTCACCTTGCAGGGCGCTTGTTTACCATGTTAGCTAATAACTTCCGTTATTTTAAAGCACTGCTCTGTTCACTTGGTGAACTGTAAACCAAAACAAAGTACAAAGCATGTTTTTAGTCATCAGAAGTTACCTCTGCCTAGTAATCAAAATACCGCAGATATTTCTTAAGTCTGAATGTCCATGAATTGTGCCTCTCTCTTTCCACTTTTGTGTTTCTGCATAAAAGGCTTGATTAAGGAACCAGGATTTGGTTTTTAGTCTGCAGACTCGTCCTACAATTTGTGTCTGTAAAAAGTGTGCAACACTTTAATTCCCTCTGTATGTCTTGCTTGTTTTTACTTCAAGCTCTCAAAGGCAGTACTTAATACAGTAATGACCTACTCTTATATTTGACATTTTTTTTAGTGATCTCTGAGTTTCAGTATGTTGATGATTAAAAATACTAAAGTCTACAATGTCTACAAGGACCTGGCAGTGTAAAAGCAAAGCCTTTTTTTCAATGATCAAAATATCTGTTTCAGAAGCTCATGAACACCTTTGAGAAAGTTTCCAAAGAAAATGAGAAGGTGGGTAAAATGAGAGCAAGAAATAGGGTCTTAAGAGCAAAACTTAATGTGGTTTAATTAGAAGTATAGCCAAGTGAGTGAGCTGGGCGAGTTTCAGAAAAGTTTCCATCTTGTTACTGTCATAAGCAATATTTACACATCTCATTTTATGGAGAACAGTACAACTTCTGTTTCATTGTCCTGCTCTCTTGAAGGGTAGTAGGGGCAGAATCTATATATTTTTGTGGAAAACTGTTTCCATTTGCCTTGAAGAAATGGCCCAGCAGACAGAATTTCTCAACACCGAACTCCATGCAAAAAATCCCAGTTTGAGTTTTGTCATTTATTGTTCAATACATTTTTTCAAACAGAAATAATTGTGAGGTTTTCTGCTAATTGGTCTTCTGTTATTGAAAAATAAACAAGAAATGCTAGTTATTTTAAAATTAAATAATTTTTTGAGACTGAAGAAAGGTCTTCCAAAGATGCATACTTCTGAATCTAGAAGGAATCCTTTTCCTTGTAAAATTACACTACTTTATGCACCTCCTAGAGAATGAAGTAAATAAAAACTCCAGAGAGAATTCACTGCTTGTTAGAATCCAGCCTTCTTTTTTGTTCTGTTTTGTGTTTTGGTTTTTGGTTGGTTGGTTTTGGTTTGGTTTGGTTTCTGGGTATTTTTTACTGTCTTCAGATTTAGGCAGCCTTATATAAGAGAAAGGTCTTGGATAATTTGATGGGAAAAGTATGTGTAAGATGGAAGTCTATTTTAACATTGGTTATAATAGGAAAGCAGTGGAAGAAGACTGATTTCAGTCTGACATAATCATTCAACCTTCTGTTCTACTCATTCGTTACTTTCACAAAAAACCCTGTTAAAAGTTAACTGGCAGGAAGAGGGGAGGAAACATATGTCCCAGTATAAATAAGCTCTTCTTGCTAAACCTGTACAGAATTTGGTTACACAAATGTGACATATGCTTCCTCTGACAATAAGCCAAATTGACAATGGCCTTGATATTTTTATGAAGTAATATCTAATATAAGAATAGAATATTCTTGAAGGTGGTGGGCATAGTAGCACAATCAGGATTTTGTCCATGTGGCATGTGATTTTTCCAGTGCTCCTTTCTTGAGGACTTAAAAAAATCTGTCCACCTTTATTTGATTTCTCAACAAGTTCACGAGCTGCTAATGTGAATTCACAGAGCAGTTCATCAGTTAGCAAGTACTCTCCAAATCTGTTTTTATAAAATCTATGTTTTTTTAGCCATTCACACACAGATGTAGATTGCTCCCAGGAGAAAAATACCACTTGCAGGCCTTGAGTGAGACTTCTAAGCATAGATTGTGGCAATTCTTAACAGGGGCAAGGGCATATGCATCAATTGCTGTAAGCATCTAATTATAGTCCTGTGGCTTTTGGGGATTGAGTCCCCCCTGAGGTCTTAGGGAGTCAGTGAGAAGAGGTAAATTTCTCTGGAAAGGAAATGCAGGCGCTCTAAATTAGGGTCCACGCTTCGCAGGAGTCCACTGTCTGATGTTATTGGATTTTCTTTTCTCAGAAAAGGAAACTGCTTGGCTACAGTTGTAGGGTACTATTTAGTATCTGGAAGTTTTATGTGGCCGTTGGCAATTTAATAGAAAATTGCTGTATATATTTGATTCAAATTAAGAAGGTGACCCCAAAATAGAATTCTAATGGTCAAAAGTAAGAGTCCTTTTGCATCTAGGTATATTTTGAATTCCCATATGCGTATAGTTTTGGGGTTTTTGGAGCTTAATCGCTTTTAGCATCTACACCTCTAATGCTGAGGCATCTTTACTAATGTAAATTGCAGACCTTTCATTGCTGTTAAAGCTGTTTTCTTATGCTACAGCTAGCTTAGTTGTGCATTTCCATGGTGAAAAGCTGTCTCTGCAGACTGTAGCAAAATGTATTGGCTGGAGTGTGTAAACAACCAGGAGGAGAAAATAATAAAAATGGACCATTAGAAGTGGAAGCGTGTAATGGAAAAGCAAGAACATTGTGTAAAGCAGAGAAGAAACTGCCAAGTTTGAATGAGCCATTTTCTGTGGATTATTTAAATATTCATTGTACCAGAGAGAGATAATTACTCTTTAACTTCACATGTAGGAAATGTTTCTGGTAGAGGCTTAGTTAATATCCATGGAAAAAAAAATTAAGTTTGAGTTTTCTGTCTCAATGTGCCTAAACAACCATTTTGAAGAGTCGTTCTCTCTAGCTTACAGAATGTTTAAGTATTCTATCCGTTGTGGAGAAATCACAACAGAGACATCTAAACCCACAAGGGTTTAATATGCAGTAGCATGATGCTGATTTATTCATATGGTGTCTCAAACCCCTGTTTCATTTGGAGATAGAAATTCAACACTTTCTCCATTTTTCCTGCTTGTTTAGTTGACTTTGTGTTTACCTCATGAAAACTCCTCTTACTTTATACCTTTCCTTGTGGTATGATGTCCTGATGTATTCTAAAGACAGAATTACTAGATTTCACCCATAGAAAATGGAAAATACTGTTGTAATTTTCATTTATTTTGTTATATTATACATGCTACATCACAAAATGTGTCAAAATTAGTCAAAGTGACAGTTTGAAAGTATTTTATCAGTGTAATTTTGGTACTTGCTCAGATTTAACACAAATTTGCAAGTACTTTTCTGTGATCTTTAAGTTCAGGTCTGTGAAATAATTTCTGCAGTAGTCAGTCAAGAGTACTGCTTGACAATTGGAGTTAACCTTGGCAAGAAAATGCTCAGCCTGGAAGAAAGTTTAAACCTGCTTGCGGCTGCTCCTGTTGCTCCCCTGCTACATCTCCATCTCTGGCTTTTGAGTTAAGCTCTAAGAAATGGTAATTGTGGGCCAGAGTGGCATCAGGTGAGGTTCATGTGAGCCCTTGGCCCTGCAGTCTTAATACTGCTGAGGACTCATTCTGGCAAGTGGGTGGTTGTCAGAATTATGTTGGGTAGGAGTGCACTATACAGTCAGTCACTAGAAAGGAAAAATTGCCTGCGATGCCTCCTCTCCTCATCCTCCTTCTTCTGAATTAGAGAGATTTTATTGCAGCCTGAAGGTGGGAAGAGAGGTGCTGAGGGCTCACTCTGCCCTGTTTAATATCGGGTGTTCAGTGCATGGGAGGAGGGAAACCTGAGATCTAGCCCTACAGGTATGACTCATAGTTTGTAACAGTAAGGATAGTCTGGCTGCCAGACAGTACTCGTGTTCGACAGTGTGTGTGTAGGCTTAATTTATAGTTAATTATAGCTGTGGTAAAAATACAGGGATGAAATTTGCCTCGGTGCATGCGAACATGACATTATTGATGTATAGAGCTGCACTGTCTCACTGCTACAGCTGACTACCGCTACATCTATAGCATACGTATGAGCTAACATTGTTATACTAGTGTAAATTCATCTAGAAATATAATACACTTCTCATCTTCCCCTTTAAGGTGATTACCACAGAACATTTCTCCAATTAAACATTGCTTTAGACAATAATGTGCTTTACTGTACTACTAAAAAAAGTCAAGTTTAATTTCTTAACGATTTAAAAGCTCAGCTTTTTTGTATTCAAGTTTTTTTGTCTTTATAAAACAAAAGAAAAAATAAGTAGAACATTAAAAACGTTAATCCAGTATGCAGGAACTTTCTGGAGTGGCATTTGTATTGGGATTTTAATAATGGGACTGCATTTACAACATGTATCCTATTATAGATATGTATAATGTACATAAGGTACACCCCTGTCAGAAGGGTATATTCTTGACTTTCAAATAAATACTGTGCAAATGCCTGTTGTAGTGAAAAATCGATTTGGTTATTTTGAAAAGCCTCTTTGTAAGTTACTAATTGTACGCATTCCCTGAGATAGCACCATTAAAGATGTTTTTCTTATAAGACCTTGAAATATCCTCCTTACAAAGAGTATAAGCTTTCTTGTGAAGCTATTAAAGCTTGCTTTTTCAAGGCTAGTAGAGTCTAACATCTCTTAATTCAGACTTTGTTGGTTATATTCACTTGATCCGAGAAAAAGGCAGGATATTTTCATTTCCCAGGAAAAAAAAAATACTTGCTGTCAAATAACATTACATGGGACAGCTCATCCATAGTTTCTAGTGGGGTTTATTCTCTTGTCCTTTGTGCACTGTCTTCACAGGAAATACTCTGTGAGCTCTTTTTTCAGCTAGTTTTCACTTCAAAATCATGAGGTGAAAATTCAGAAAAGGGAATTATATCTACTTTTTGACTGTGCGAGTTATTGTAGCAGTTTTTATTATATAAGCAAGCTGATCAAAAAGGCAGCCAAATATGCTCTAGAACAGGTTTGTCTTGTTTTAGAGGTGTCTCTTAGCAAGCAGCTTTGCAAGAGAAAACAAGCTAAAATGAAATTTTACAGTAGGATGTGTGTAGGTTTTCTTCCTAGCAATTTTTTCACTGTAGGCAATAATAATATCAAGAACAAAGAAGGAACATGATTTTTTAAATAAGAAATGTACAAGGGGTTGTTACCCTTTGGCTTTTTACTTTGTTACATTTGTCTTCTGCATATATATTTTTAAAACAAACAACAAACAAACAGCATTTCCTGTAATCATAACCCCAGGAGGGTCTGAAGCAGTGATACAGTAAATGTCTTGTAGGATTGTTTCTATGGTAAGAAAAAGTATTTCCTCAAATGGAAAACTGAATGGTTTTCTATTGATGGAAAATTACTTCAGAAGCCCTACTAAACTAAAAAGCTGCCTAGAAAATATGGGAAGACTTCAAGAAAATTATTCAGATACCTGTTATGTGATACGGTGGTAATTATTTTGTAGGCATTGCCTTATTTGTAACCTATCCAATGTATTTCTGATTTAGCCAGTACTGTTCTGTTTAGCGGTATACGTAAAGATTTGCTGAAGACGAGAAAAAACAGACACATGGTTTTATTCTTGGTTACAAATCTACTGTTGTATTGAAATTAAATAATACAAAGATTGGTTTGGCATATTCTGTCTTCAGTGAAACCTTTCTGAGTTTATTTATTCCTAATCATATATATGTTTAATTACTCTTCACTTCAAATTTTTGGGTGAAACTCAGTATGTTTTGAGGCTTTGACTTGCCTAGATTTCTGCTTTTCTTTCTCTGCTCTATTATTTTTCTGTACCTGCTACTAGGATATCATTACGAACTGAACACATTTGCTTAAAATATTTGCTGGAGGATTTGTCATTTCATGTACCAGTTTTCCCAGGGTTCTGGATGGAGATTGTGTTTTCCTATCCTTATTTTCTATATCTTCCCTTTATTTTCTCAGGCTAAGCACATAAAATCTTGATTCCAGTATCAATATGAAAACTTACATGCCCAGGTTTCTGTTGGTTACTTTGCCTTTGCTCCAGTGAGTACTGTCATTCTGAGAGAAATTACTGATTTGGGTGTCATCATCTCTACTGCATCAGTCTCAAAAAACAATTTAATTTAGCTCTACCTCTTATGTTTGTTTATATAATTGACAGACTGCAAAAAAGAAAAAGATAAAAACTTACTCTGAGGAGTTCAAGCTCTGTTTTGATACACATAATTCTCAATTCAATGTTTACTAGTTTATAACTGCAGCACCTTAAGGGACATTTAACAAGAGTATAGTACAAAGAGTTTCTCCTTACTTCTTTGTGCTTAAGCACAGTATTAATGAATGTGACAACTTTTATACTGCAGATATAAATGATACTAAGAAAACATGCAAATATTTATTATCTTGCAGTGACTATAGCTCATTCATATGGCAGTTTTCCTGTCAAATTCAAAAGGCACATACCAGTCATAAAATACTGAGCTAAATGCGCACTCTGCAAAAAAAAAAACCCACAACACCCCTCATGTTAACAGCTGTAGCAAAGAAGCAGAGACATGTTTACCAAGAATGAAAATACATGTCAGATGATAGAACTTCTCTGTGTTGTCCAAATGGAATAGAACAAATTGAGGAAAAAAGTTACTGAATTAAAAAGCAATGTACCTTCTAGTCTGGTAACCTTTTTCCAGCACTGGCAAGGGCTGAGTTTTTCTGTTGATACTACGTATGAATGGAACTCAAATAATCCCACTTAAATGTAAAGCTCAACTTCTAGAGGTATTTCTTACATGCCTTTATACTTGACTCTTAGGATTTCTGAAAACTGAAAGGTACCATTATAAAATATGCAGTAACTAAGAATCTCCTAAATGAATTGTCACAGTTTATAACTTTTAAAAATTAAAGTAAAAATGTATGCATATCTAATGTAATATGTAGGCTTCTGTTTGTTTTGTGGAGTCAGACACTCCTAGCAACACATGACTTGTCAGACCATAGAATTACTATTAGCATGGGATTATTGTGAATATAATGCAGTAATTGAGATCATTTTATACATTCCTCATAATACAATCCATCTGCAAGCAGATTTCTTGATTTGTGTTAAAGGAAGAATCCTGTTTGGTTTTTTAAAAAAATATTTCTCCCTTTTCTTGTCTAACATGTTCATAGTTGAAAGCAATGCTAAACACATGATCCCTTGTACACCAAAATCAGAACCTCTAACCAAACTAATCATGAGCATTCTGTCTCTTTTTCCTGTCCCAGTCAGTACTGCAGATCTCATCAGCCAGGTCAGTTGATTACAATGCGTGTAGTGTGATGCATAACAGAAGGATGAAAAACCTTATACTCGCTAAAAAAGCAGTATGAAATACTGAAATGGCCTCTGCATACCACTGCAGCTTCTGTTGCTGAGTAGGCAGGCTGTGCTTCTGAATTAACTAGGATTTTACTGTGGTTGATGGCTTCGTTTCTAGGTATAATTAATGGTGGTAATGAACATAGAGGATATGGATGTAGAGAAGATCATTGTGACTAACATTTACCCTAGGGAGCAGTTAATCTACTGTATTATTTCTTCTAGAAATGTTGCCTAGGAAATAGAAATACAAACTTTTTCCTGCAGTAAGCATTTTGGTCTGCAGAAATGCTGTGGCTAGCTTACCAGAAGTGAATTTAGATGTCATGGACCTGTTAGGTTATAACTCCCTTATGCAGTCTAGTGGTAAAACGAAGCAGGTAATAAGGTAAAGTCAGGATCAGTGTGAATTGGGGTATCCACTGGGCATTCTGAAGCCTGAAGTTCCAGTCAAAATAAATGTGTTAAAATGTGGGCTAAAAAGGGCAGCATTGTTGGTTTTGTTGTTTCTCTACTGCTTTGGCTTTACGCTACTCTCTTCTATGCTCTCTAGTCTTGTGCAGGCTTCAGTTCTCAATCAATTCATACCAGATTGCTCTATTTCAGTATAGCTTTGTGTCATCATTTCTAGGTCTTCCCTTGTAACAGCATCTACACTCAGGTTTAAACAGACATGGGCTTGGTTTCTGCTTTCCCAAATTCCTTTCCACTCGCACACACAGTTGTACTAATTCTTTCAACATCCTCCTCTGTGGACAGCCTCTGATTTGTACTGTTGTCTTCTCCTCTCCCTCCAAGCCTTGCTGTAACACAGCTAGCACCTTGGTATGTGTGGGACCTGAGATGATGGGCCCTGACACAAAGCTGTCGCACCAGTGTGCCGCAAAAACCCTATCATCAATCAATTAGGCAAACCTCCAAGCAGGTTCCAAGGAAACCCTTATTATCCCTCAGACAGAGATTTGGGGGAGGGAAGGGATGGAAGATAGCATGAACATCGTGCTTGTATTTTTAAAGTGTGCATCAGTAAGGTACTTTTTCAAACACTGGCTACAACAGAAAAAGGTGGATCACAAAACCAGATTTTAATATGAATTGATTTGAACTACCATTTGTTTAAACAACCCACAATTTAAGCCTTCTTCAGGAATGGGGGAAAAAACCAAACCCAAAAAAACCACCTCTGCTGAATGGTACCCTCTGTGAGAGGGTTGCATAACACCCACTTAAGTAAATTGGACATCAGATACTTCATTCCTTCTGGTATGAAGACCCAGTGACTTGGGAGGAGCATGGTAGTTTCACGTGGGAATATGTGTGTCTTTATGCATAGCAGTATAACTGACCTAATTACAAGCCATACTAGACTGTAAACTTTTGGGGTGATATGGGTATGTCTAACACACTGTAGGAACTAGTGGAACACAGCTTGTAATAGAAAATTAATGTAGATGGAAGGGTGGAGTTTCTGTTTTCTAACTTTAGGTTTCCAGTATTTATAGAAAAATAATTCTAAGTTAGTGCAGAAAAAGACATTTTTGTGCCAGATTCATCTGACCTGTTTTATGTGCCTACCTCAGTTATGATATTAGTCATGTCCAAAGAGTTCTGAATTTTCTTTCATTGTCATCGTGGATAACCTCATCAGACAGCTCAGATGTATGCATCTATATTTTGTCAGATCAAATCATAATGAGAAGGGAGAGAAAAACCTGAACTGGTTGAGTCTGTATTGAAATTATTCTTTCTTACTGGTGGATGAATACTAGGGGGAAGAGTGGGACATGATGGACAGCAGTGACACAACTCAGAAGTGGAATTTTAGTGTTGCAGAGAAGGATTTAACAAAAATAGCCCTCACAAGCCAACCTTAAAGAAAACCCAGCTATCTTCCCAAACCAGCATTCAGTAGGCAACAAATTATCTTGCAAAAGGCACCCTGGGTGAAATACAGTTCTGTTTTCAAATGAAGCAAGTTCAGCAGTGTATTACATAGACGAGATGTTCATCAGAGCCCTCAAGGCCTCAGGGGAATAAAGACATCATCATGTGTAGCAAAAATTAATGCTTTACTAAATTAGAGCTGCTAAACAGGATGAATGTATCTTTATTGCTTGAAGGAGTAGATTGTATTTATTCTGACTGACTTGCTAGGGGGTGAACTATCATTTTGCCGTGGTGGGAGGCAGCGGTAGATCGTGTACCCCGGGAGCAATCTTAGGCAGCTGGGTTTACTTAACCTTTGAAGGAAAACTAGTTATTGCTGCTTTCCTACCCTGTAACTGCTTGCCAGAGCTTTCACTGAAGCGGTTTCTTCACTTTGGTAATATGAGCTGTCTTGCTGAAGTAAGTTTCTGGAGAACATGGCTGACCAAGGAACAACTTAAAAGCCAAAGATGGTGTTAATGCCACTGCAGCTTAATTCGTTGTCATTTTCCATCTTTTCCTGCTGTTATTTCACAGCTATGCATATTGAAGAAACATTTGCAAAGTCTCTGATACTGGTTATGCAAATAACTTTCCTTGGTGATTCACAGGAGCTGGCAGAAAATACTTAAAGCAAAGAGAAAAATAGTCAAATGTCTAAAAATTATACCATGTCCCATTGGCTATGTGCTAACAAGCACTTTGCAGAGGATGAAGAGTCTTTTTCTCAACAGATTTCAGAATTTCTCTTCTTTCCAGATGAGAGGGGAAAAAAGAATGTTTTAAGTTCATCACAAAAGAATATTCTCCTTCTAAATATGTTCTGTGTGCTTTCAACGTTGGAATTAATTTCTTTGATTGCCTTATAACACAACACAATGTAAATTTAAAAATAGAATCAAAGACAGAAATACTATCTTTCAAATGTCAAAATTTAACAGTGGAACCAAATAGGAACTTGCTGTCTGTTGGTTTAGAATGACATTTTGGAATAAAATGCTGCAGCACCAAGCAGTATGTTTATTTTTAACTCGGCCATCTATACTGACAGAACAGTGTCATACGTATTGTGACTTTTCTGTGCTCCTGAGCTTTATCAGGGAGGGTTAGAAATTATGTCATGCAAGAGCAGGGAAAGTGGACTGTGTTTTTACTGTTCTAGTTCAAATAGGAAGTGCCTGCTAAACTTTAGTTTGCGATTCTCACTTTCCTCAGTAATGTGTAGAATTGAATAAATCTGGTGAGGCTTGACATTCACCTTAGTATTGTTTACTGTCATTGCCTTATTCTCTGTCAAATGACAGGGTATAATTTTACCCGAAGGTCAATTTATTGTTTTGGCTGATTACAGTGATTCACAGGAATATAGCGTGGAGTACTCAGTTACTGGCAGGGCTCAGTTACCAGGTCAGATTGTTTAGGAGAAATTTTTTGATAAATTGCTGATTCCGGGATTGAGATTCTGGCTCTGTGAAACAATGCGGTTGTGGCAAATTTTCCAAGTTAAGTTTCAAAACCCAGCAAACATAATCATGGTCCAATAAGGGGGAAAAAAATTATTAAAAAATGTGGCTTTTGTTAGTTACACAACCTATTGTGGGAAGGGAAGAAGGAAAAAGGTAGATTCTGGTCCAGTAAAATGTAAGAATAACGGGTTTTTTTAACCCCAAAAGCTTATTCTAGGATGTCTGTTTCCAAGGTATAGCATGCTGGTGTTCCTTTTAAAGGATGTTCTTAGTTAAAAAAAAAAAAGATAGTACTTGTATTTGCTGTTTCAATTATATGATGCTACTTCTTAATAGACAAGAGAGAAACTAAAATTTTAAGACGAGTATTATCATTCTGCTCCTTAGACATTAAGATTACTACAAAGCCAACTTTTAACCATAGTCCCTTAAACCTGTTCATTGAGTGACTGGCATGAGAAAAAATGAGTGGATTTCCCTGTGTTTCTTCAACACAGAAGTCTCAGGACTGGCTGAGTCCCAGGAAATCCCAGGAAATGGTGATTTTTAGTCAACTTAAGCATACTGTATGGGCATGTATGGGCTAGGTAGAATCTAGTTCTGCTTGATGAAGTACTGAAGCTTTCATTCTTCTGTATAGGAAAGAGTACATTATAGTGGCTAGTAGCAATAAAAATAGGTTTTGAGCTCTTCTCAGTAGGGACAGAGATGGTTAGAAGAATGACATTACATGTCTTTGGCATCTAACTATTGTTTCATTACCTTTTATGCAATGAATATTTAAAATGTCCATTCGAATGGCAGTGTAACTAATTTTAATGAATGTCAAATGCAGCTTTTTCCAATATAGTTAATATTTCAGACACTAGCACTGTAGTATTGTAGTCCATTTAAATGTGATTTTATTCAAGAAGAAATTGAGAAATTTGCATTTAAATGCACTGTAATATAAAAACCTATCAGTTTGATTCTGCATTCAGTTGCATGGGTGTGAAATCTTTCTAGAACTTCAGTGGATTCATGCAAGTCTGTCAGCGGCAATATCAATGCCCATCAGACCTTTAGTGTTCTGACTTCCTTTAATTGCAGGTTTTGGAGCTGGAATCATGTAATTAACCAAACACTTTGAGTGACTGTAGATTCTAAAATATGGTGTCAGCTGAAATCCTTGTCACTTTTTATATTTGGAGTGGTTACATTATGAAGTCATGTCATTGCCAACCACTTCATAAGCTCTTCACCAAACTTACACGTTTTCAAAATGTCAAAAGCTCTTCTTATTAGCAGTAATGAAGTTTCAAATGAAGTGAGCTTCAGAGATGCAATCAACTGTTTCAAAATCGTTGCTAACTGAAAGGACTTTGGCTTATGTCAGAGACACTGTTACTGTGAGATCTGTTAAAAGCAGTGTTTAGAAATAATGGATACAATCTCTTTTCCATTTTTATATCTTTAAGGGTGCTAATCATCAAACTAAACTTTGAAAATGGAATAGATTTAATTCTGCTGTTATTGTCCTGGAGAAATGAAGTCTGTAGTCAGTATGCAAAGAACTATCATAGCTTTCACTCAACAGAGCAAAAAAAAAATGTAAATGTAGTTTAGTGGATAATGCCAAGCCAGCTTTCGTCTGTGAAAACGTGTATTTTGCCTACATTAGGTCGGAAGTAGGACACACAGAAATTGAACAGCGAATGCACCCTGCTGCTTTATATTTAAAGAAACGCTCTTTTTTTTTATTCTTTATTGTGAATCTGAGAAACTGTATAATGAGTTTAAGAAAAATGTGTTAGAGGATTGTACAGGATACTTTCTGCCTCTAGCTGGTGTTCAGCATACATTAATATGCTTAATAAAAAAATTGAGAATAGTCAGGAATGCCTGTTAGGAGCATGTAAAGCCTTTCTTTTTTTTTTTTTTTTTGGAACATATATTTTTAAAACATCTTTGTGCAAATGGTTTCCTTTGCCTTTACGATTTTCACAGCTGCAGGTGCTTAGTAATTTGGGGAAGAAAAAAAGCTAATAAATTTTCAGTTTAAACCTCAGTTTAAAAAATTCAGCTAGAAAATGCATAAAACATCTGGTATAGAAAATGCTGACTTCATAGGAGCTTCCTTGCTATTTAAATGATGCATTTCTTGAATGTTTGTGAAATAGATTCTTTGAAGGTTAAAATTAATTTGTAGTTTTGAATCTTTTATGTAGGGATGGAAAAACAGACTTCAGGACTTGATTTTCTTAAATAAACCAGAGTAAGTTCAGGTGTAGAATAGGCTTGTGCTTAACAATCCTTCTTCCATATGGGAATTCATGTCCAATATTTATATTCTTAATCGCTGTACACTAACAACAGTGTCCATTAAACCTGGGTTTAACTTTGGCTTCCAAAAGGAAGTTTTTTCGTTATTTATCTGAAATCAGATTTAGTAGCTAGGACTACATGCACCTTCTACACGTAGAATATTTTTTCTACCTTGGAGAAAAGAAACCAGAGTGTGTTTCCTTTGACTCTCTGAGATGCAGCGTTAGAAGCGATCAGGAATTAGGTTCATTTCATTGTATTTATTAGAGAGTTGGCTTTGCTTATCCCTGAAGGTGGTATCACAGAGCCAGCAGATACCTATTCACTCAGCCTCTGTGCTGGTAGGAAATAAACTCTTTCACTATGATCTCTGTGGCAGCCTCTGTTACCAGGTTGTATACTAAGAATGGAGATTAGGATTAGTGAATTAGTGATACAAAGTATTGAAAATAAATTCAGAACAGATGGCCTTACAAATGAATTAACAGCATGAAAAAGCAGGAAGGGGCTGCATTTTAAAAAACGCAAGTAAATTCAAGCTGTATGAATTGATTTAAAGCACTGTAAAATCTAAACATTTTCTCATCTTTCCATTTTGGAAATGGGAATCATGTTTTGTAGTAGTTATCCTCTCTCTACCAGAGAACTGATGCTCAACACTTTATCAAATTACTTCTTGCTGAATTTTTTCTTCGAGATACTTTGACATATTGCGCCACTCATCCACCTTTTCTTCCTATTTCTTCTGTATTATTAATTCTCTTATTGACATTTTAATTATGACTCTTGCATCAAGCCTATTACACAATTCAAAATATGAATTATTTCTTGAGCCTCAGTCATAAATCTGAAATCATAAATGTGGACCATTATGCTTCCAGGGAGTGCCATGAACCTTAGCTTTTGCAGTTGCAGTGATTATAAGATCCAGGGGTTTTCCCGGTTGCTACATTGGGCTGGTGTAGAGTTACTTCTGTAGGATTTTCACAAGACACGTAACACATCAAGAGCTTCACAGAAGAGAGAAGGGTAATACTAAAAGGCACTAGAGTTTGGTAATAAGTAAAAGAATAGCTGTAGTTTGGAGAATTTGTGGGAGAGCTGCTTGTGCATACAGAATCTACAACGTCCCTGGTATTTCATTTGAATACATAGCTGTATTGTTTGTTGGATTGTGACTACACTGCATGCTGTATAAGTAAACTTCACTGTCTATGAATTAAAGTGTGAATAAAATTCTCTAATGGATATTCACATCTTAATGTGAATCTGAAGAAGGCTTCTCTTCCCAGTTATGCTTCCTTTCTAATTGGGTTTTTACATTTCTTGCAGTTTGTTTCAAAAAAATCAAGAACAAACTCAACAACCCAAACCAAAACTAAACCCCAGCTATTAATGTAAAAATGCTGCCTGTTTGTCCAGTATAAATCAGAATAATTTATACATCACTCTTTTATTTCTGGATAAAGTCATACCTTCTGGTTACATAAAGCCAAATTTGCTCAAATAAAAGCAAATGTGTATCCTAATAAATAACAGTAATAATAACAGTCATTATTTTCATTACTGGAACCATACAGTTGTACCAGAAAGCAGTCAAGCAGTCTTACTACTTCCCTCTCATTTCTGTCTTCTCAGCCCTTTATCAGGGATTTAGAATTTATTATCTTGCTGATATGACCCTGCAATTCAATAGGTAAATGGACCTGTATTAGTAATTACAAAATTGCATGTATGATTAAGATAGCAGTAAGTAATAGCTCTAGCATTTTGGGCAAGAATATGATAGATTGCTGCTGACTCAAATTGCAAAGAAGATCTTTTTTGTTCTTCTGGAAATGTTGACAGTCGCCATTACCTGCCCACCCTTTCCAATTTCACTATACCAGATACTCTAAATGTTAAGTCTCAATTAGAGGCAAAATTTTGATGTAAAAAGTCACATGCCTGCTAATGAATCTTGATTTTTACAGCCCATTTTGCCTTGTAAATAGTTTAATAGTCCATGGTTTCCTCTTCAAAGAATGCTGAAGTTACAGAAATTATGATTATTCTGTATCTCAACGTGTGTAAAATATGTGCATGGCATTCAAAGTAAACCATCAAAATATGTTTCTAATGGTAGGTACTGGAGCATCCTTCTAAAGGATCACTAAAAGGAATTGCATTTCCTCTGGTCTTCTTCCTGTAGTTTTTACTCAGTCTTTTCTGAAACTTTTGTTGTTAACTATGAAAGCATTTGAACTGATGTAGGTGCTGCAATATCATTGCTCCTTTATTAGCCATAAATATTCATCAATACTTCTTCAGTATGTACACCTTAGAAATGTATCTCACAGCATGGTTTTGCTGCATTTAGCGCTGAACCACTTAAAACCCATTGATCTTGTTCCTGGTGTTCAAAGTAGAGCTGAAAGAATAATAATTCTCTTTCCATTTGGTGGGTGAATTGCAAAAGGAACTTAGTTCATGTGGAACTAAACTATTTTTAGTATTATTTTGACAAAATGGAAAAGTACAACAGTGTTCATTTTTCAGTCAACTTGAAGTTTTTATTTAAGTTGCCATATTAAGTATGCAAAACCTATTAGCAAAAGAATGAAAAATGAAAAAAAAGTAACTTTGAAATGAAATGTCAAATAGTTTATTTAGAACTGTTCTGATGTTTCCAAATGAATATTCTCTTTTAAAAACTCGATTTTCAAGATCTTCAGTTTTTCTGCCTAACGTTACTCAAAAAACTTCTGTAATGATTAATGTCTTATAAAATCTCCACTATTTGGGAGAAAGAACTCCTAGCTAGCAAAGCTTTGAAACACTTATGTCATATGAATAGCTTCTCGTCCTGTGGAAGTTTGATCTTTGTACCCACTGAAGAGGAATTTATCTGAGATTTCAATGTTCTTTTGTATGTCTGAAAAAATTTACAAGGATAATTTTCTTGTGTACGCTAGATTTAGTGTACACTAGCTCTCCAGGTTTTCATTTGATGAAATAGAGAAAAATACTGAGAAATTGAGTGAGCTACAATCTATACAGAGAATTCTAAAAATACCAATAAAATAATCAAAGACCTGTGTAGAACAGTCAGCTGTAAGAACAGTCAGCATTAGACCTACTAATAGGTATTTCCTCCTAGGATTTACGCTATTGTGCGTATTTACCTTAGGATTCAAACTAAACTACAAATATTCCACAAAAAAATTCCCATTTCCACAACAGTGTTTCCTGAACGTGATCTTTGGTTCTTACGCAGTGCTGAGGAATGCAAACCTCACCATTTTTGAGGAAGTAGAAGGGGAGCGCACTGGATGGACAGGGATGTGCAGCACTGGGAGCGGCAGGTCCCACAGGCTTGGTAGTGTTTTGGAAGAAGTGACCATTAAAAAGCCCCATAAAATCACTGACCCTAGTATCCTGTTTATATTTAATATCTGGCAAATTTCAAAAATGGTGGTTTTGAACAGGAAGCTAAGAAGATTTTATTTTTTTTTCCCCATGTGAGAGCATTCTCCGCTAATCCCAAAGACTATGAGTTACTCAACATCATTACTTAGTGTGATAAGTAGATAAATATTTTTTATAATTGTTCTTTCCAAATCTTTTCATCAAAATACTTCTTACTGATTCAATTTCTGATTTAACTTATTAAAGTTCTTAAAGCTTTATCTTAACTTCCTAAACTGGCCTTTTTCCGTTCTCTATGTGTGTGGGTGCACATAGATATTTGTATGTGTGTAAATATCAGCATGCTTAAACCAAGATGTCTCTGCTTGTGAGGAAATCTAGATCTCTTCAAGAAGTCCATGCAGTGATTTGACTCATCATGCCACATAGCTCCCTGTAACATTCCTTAAAGCTTAGATGTCATGCAGACTCTGCTGTAACTTCTGGATTTTCGCCTTTTAACTCATAATGCTGTCTTATTTCATTAACAGTTTGATTGTCATGATTTTTCTTTAGGGACCAAATTCAGTTTGTTACAAAATCTGGTCTGTGTAAATCACATAAGATTTCTGTATACTAGTTAATTTTATTTATACTTCCGTTAATGCCAGGTAAACTAATCCTGAAGTGGTGAATGCTCCGTTCCTGGCAGTGTTCAAGCCCAGGCTGGACAGAGCCTTGGGCGGCATGGTCTAGTGTGAGGTGTCCCTGCCCATGGCAGGGAGGTTGGAACTAGATGATCTTAAGATCCTTTCCAACCCAAACCATTCTATGATTACATTTTGTGGTAAAACTGAAGACCCACCTGAATCGCAGAATAGTTTGGGTTGGAAGGGACCTTCAAAAGCCATCTAGTCCAACCCCCTGCAATGAGCAGGGGCATCTTCAACTAGATCAGGTTGCCCGGAACCACATCCAGCCTAGTCTTGAATGTCTTCAGGGATGGTGCAACTACCACCTCTCTGGGCAAACTGTGCCAGTGTTTCACCGTTTCCAGTGTAAAAAATTTTCTCCTCGCATCCAGCCAGAATCTCCCCTCTTTTAGTTTAAAACCATTACCCCTCATCCTATTGCAACAGGGTGTGTCTCTCCCCATCTTTTTTACAGGCCCCTTTTAAGAACAGAAAGGCTGCAGTAAGGTCTCCCTGGAGTCTTCTCCAGGCTGAACCCCAACTTTTAGCCTTTCCTCAGGTTAACTGTTACATGGAGCAATAGCTCCTCCATGTGCAATAGTCTTGCAGACAGGATCACTACAAACTGCCAGGCCGTCCAGCCTTACCATTGTACCTACTTTGTTGACAAGACATCTTGGTTACAGGTTGTGGGTGCAGTTGCCCAGGGCCATACAAGCACCTTGACTTGTGACACTACTAATTAATTGTGTATGATATTTAACTGTAGATGAGCTCTTTGCCATTTTCATGGTGCTGCTTTCCTTTTCTGTGTGCCACTGGCTGGTGGCTGAGGGCAATAAGCAGAGTCTGAAGTGATGTGGGAACAGAAATTAATTAATTCAGTCTCTTCAGGACAAACAGAAAAGAAATTCTGTCACATCCTGAATTTGTTTACAGGCACTTGTTTTTAAGCAAGAAAATTTCTGTAGATAATGTTCAGAAATTATTTTTATATGTGTCCGTATGTATGCCGTTACTTGATAGCAGCAGTACCAGACCTCTTAATCTTTTTCCTCCTCTATAAAGCCTTTCAGGCTGGCCACGTTTTCGTAATCTTTACATTTATGTATTTTCTTCCTCTTACATAACGATGAATTATTTACATTGAATAATATGGAAAGCCTATCTCTCCATGGGGAGAATAATATGTAGATTCTAGTGTGGTATGATTAAGGAACTAATGTTAATATATGTGTTTGTTACACTTCTGTTGTTTTCTCACATTTTGAAAATTATTATTCCTTTTCTGGAACACTAATGGAAAAGAACAAAAGAAAAGCAAATATGATCAAACTGTAAAAATAGTTTCAAAGTTTACCAAAATATTTGCATAAAGCTGTCTGCAGCAGCCATCTAGCTCAGAGCATTAGTCATGTTGATAACCATAAGTCAGTGAGGGGTGTTTTTGAGTAGTGTTCTAGCAACTTAGAGTAGGACTTCTTACTTCTATTGCCTCTCCTGAAAAATGAGGCCATAGTTTCCTTAAAAAAATTTTTTTTTTTCCTTTCCTGACATGCTGTTTGAACTGTACTCCAGGGTTTGATTTTTGGATACCTATACTTTGTGGTTTTTATGGAGTGACAGTTCCCTGGATCTCTGCATATGTTTCTTTTTCTGGTGTAAAATGTGATGAGACACTGTTTTTATTTTCTTGCTGGCTAAAGACTAAAGGCTTTGGTTTATCTTTATATGTGTTTTTCAATCTTCTTTCTCAGATTAATTATACCAAAGAATTTGTTCATCTTTCCACTGTCTTTCACAGCTATTAACTGAATCTCTATGCATCACTTGAGAAGCGGAGCTGCTTTAGTTCTGATCCTGGCTAGAATGATTTAATCTAGTGATCCTTCCAATAGCCTGTGTTAGGTGCTTTTTTCTCCTGTACTATAAAGATTACTAAAACAATACTGTTGTAAAAATACATCTTTTAACAATCAGACCTTTCATAAGGACAATGCCTTTATGCGTAGATTATGTTAATAATTAGATCCTTTCTATTGAACATGGATCATTGTGAACATGGTAACAGAAGTGCTTTTTTTCCTTCGTACGAATTCACAGCTGCACATAATAAGTCCAACTCATTCTGTGCCATGAACTTTCACTAAGAGTGAGCTAAAGTGCACACTGCATAAGAATAAAATCACAGTGCTTAAGTCACTCCTGTTTCTCATTTCCTAAGTTGTAATTTACTTGGTTTTCATTGAAAACAACACATGTGCATGTTCAAACACAACCTGTCTAGACAGTGCAGCTCATTTTAGGGGAAATAGATTGTAAAAGGTGTACCTGTCAATGTAATGCTGTAAGATAAAACCTTGGGGATCCCTGGAGGCTTCTCCTGTGGATGCTTCGCCATACCAACAAAAGCATTTTGTTTACTTCTTCTCAAATCCATCTCTATATTTTGAAGATTACCAAGCTGACAATATGACATGGTCTATTAATTTAAACTTCTGCTTACTGAAGAAACTAGCACTGCACATGCTTACAATGGTAAAAAAAGGGGAAGGAGATAGTATTTCTGGTTATCTGTCCCCAGCAAATTTAATTCTTTTCTAAACTAAGCATGCTGTTACCATTCGTTTTTAAAATAGGATCCAACAAAAGTGATGCATTCTAATGAAGCAATTTATTACTGGGGTATGAAGTGTCTGATGAAGTCAGTTATGAAGTACATTCATATCATTAATTTTAGCAAGAGTAAAATAATCAGTGTTTCTTGTAATCAGATTCTGCAGTTGCTGTTAAGATTAGCAAAACCCTTTTTTATTTATTTTTGGCCAACTTCTGTGCTTCCTGACATCACTAGAGTTTGCAACAGAAAGTGTTCTCATGTTGTTTAAATTCTAGCCTCTAGAGAAGTGGGGAATAAATATGAAATATTGTGACACAAAATTTTACTAAACTCTATCTTGATTTTTCTTAAAACTGTGCATGCAGAAGGTTCAACTAAGGTATTTTGGTAGAAGAACGTTAGAAAAAAAGCAGTTAGGGAATTAAAATAGTTTGTAAGGACATGTAAGAACAGAAGTTATAAAAGCCTTAATTGTTCATGACTGATGGAAGATAATACTTGCAAAATAATTGTTCAGTAAGTAATACAGTGCATAGCATAAGTGATGGGGAAAGAACATCAGTACAGGAAAGAGAGAAGAAGTAATCAAGGCAAGTATTTCCAAATATTTAGACTTGCAGTTCTGCTGTGCTTAATTGACTGTCCTTCAGTGTTCTCAGTGCCAGGCAGAGGCAAAAATAACAGGAGGAAATGTTGATTTCTTAACCGCTTGTGATGCTTCAGGAGAGAAATAGACATTCTCACACTTTGTGTAGTACATTGCTAGGACAAGACGTATTTGAAAAGAGGGAAAAGAATGAAACACTCTGAATCCCCAGAACTTCAGAGTAGCTGGTATGTTCTTACTTTGAGAAACGGGGGAGAGCATCAGTGTGGTACTGTAGATATTGGGAAAACTACATATGTGGGGGCTCAAGCTGCATTGTCACAAAGATGTGAAAAAATGTAGGGAAATGGTTTTCTCTGTTACCTGCATTATAATAGGTAGCAGTTCCCATGTTACAACTAGATTATTTACTTTTGCAAGTTACGTATTCAGATTTTGCACCCTGTCGTGGTTTAAGCCCAGCCGGTAACTCAGAACCACGCAGCTGCTCACTCACTCCCTGCTGTTCTTCCCTCCCTGCTCTTGGAGGGGTGGGGAGCAGAATCGGAAGAATGTAACTCCTAGGTTGAGATAAGAACAGTCCAGTAACTAAGGTATAATGCAAAACCACTACTGCTACCACCAATAATAACAATGATAAGGGAAATAAGGGGAGAGGATACAATTGCTCACCACCGGTCAACCAATACCCAGCCCGACCTGAGCAGTGATCTGGACCTTCCAGGTAACTCCCCCCGGTTTATATACTGGGCATGATGTGCTGCGGGATGGAATACCCCTTTGGCCAGTTTGGGTTAGGTGTCCTGTCTGTGCTTCCTCCCGGCTTCCCCTCCTCTCTGGCAGAGCATGAGACTGAAAAGTCCTTGATCAGAGTAAACATTACTTAGCAACAACTAAAAACATCGATGTGTTATCAGCACTGTTCTCAGGCTGAAGTTGAAAACACAGCACTGCACCAGCTACTAAGAAGGAGAAAAATGACTGCTACAGCTGAACCCAGGATACACCCTCAAAAAAAAAAAAAGGAATTTTTTTTAAATAGGTCAAGTTACAATAGGATGTCTGGTAAGATTCAGGTTTCTGCAGCCAATGATGAGCGATGAAGACACATGAGTGTCTTGTAAATTAAAGGGGTAGTGTTCCTGTGCAAGGACCTGGGACTAGTTCCTTAAAATGGCAGTCTCTCAAATGCACTTAAGTGAGCATAGGTATATGAAACATTTGTGACATGACTGTGAGATTTTTCCATCGGTGTTGTAATGAAAGAAAATAAGTAGAAAAGCTTATTTTGCATTTGAACTCAGTAACAGATAACACTAAACCCTTTTTTGTCATCATTACCATAGCTACAAAAGAGTGCAGTACCTCTGCATGAGAAGCGAAATGAATACTAGGTCAGGCTATTTTGAGTGGCAAGTGTTTTGGCAGAACAAGACATTTGGAGTGCACAAATTTTGTATCTTACCCAGATTTTCTGCTTTCATAGGAACCTGATAAAATATGTAGTTGTTTCTCAATAAAAATGACTATTTTTGGAAGAAAAACAAAGTACCCACCCACCCCCACACTATCTTTTCTCCTTTGGACATCAGAGTCCTGAATATTTAACTGAAGTACCAGAATTTAGCAGATAATCTGACTACTTCAGAATATAAAAGCCTCTTGTCAGTGAAATCACACATATCAGGTGCTGTTCATTGAGGATGTTTAATTTTTTAAAATGTACCAGTCTAGTATCATTTGCTGTTTTTATTCAGTAGATAACATGGATTGTGAAGAACAGCAGTGTTGTGGGAGAGGTGCTGTTGGCCTGTGTGTACCTGAGGTGGGATGCTTTTAGTCTTCACGTCCGCCCGATGCTTCCTGTGTGACTTAATCTCTCTTTACATTTGTCATACGTTTGTAAGAGGAGTTTGCCTTTTCTGATTTTGTTCCTCTGGGCACAGATAATTAAAGCGATGATTGGGGATTTTTACAGAGCATGAGTGTAGGAGATCAAAGGATGTTGGCTCACAGACTTCTGAAACATTTGTAAGAAGATTGTGCAAATACCAGGTAGAAACTCTGAAATCTGTCCAAGTGTTCTTGGATATTTGTTATTATGGAGCTCTAAAAAGACAGCTTACTCTCTCTGGAGAAAACATGACCATCAGTTTCCGTTCAGCCTTTTTGTACTCTTCTCTAGACACACAAGGCAACTCGCATCGCCATCCGCTTCTTCTTGACATGGTTAAGTAGTAAATGTGTTTGTTTGTAGATCATAATTTTTTGTCTTGCATATGTGCATATCAGAAGTAGCTCTCCTGAAGTACAGCTATGTTAAACTCAGCATGATAAAATGAGATTTTATTTTCTGCTGTCTTTTGTTAATAGCTGGTTCTTTCCTCCTTCTCCCACCTCTTCCTTTTCTCAAGCCTTGCTTCAGTAAATTAGATCTACTTTTTTGCTATCTTATTTAGATATCTAAGTCTCAAAACAAATCTGAGATAATCACTTGATAATCATTTGATCTTCTCCGTAGTGATACTTTTCAACTATAGCTCTTTCACCCACAGCCTGAAATTACTAATCATTAAATTGTTTAAACTCCCCACTCATGAGATTTTACATAGAACAAAATGTAGATGTAAGAGTTTCTAAGATGGATAATGCAATAGAAGGCAGAAAAGCCCACTCTTTTATACTGTGCAATGAACACATTCATTGTAAAATACATTCTGAACTAAAAATAATGAAATACCTTCTTCATACCTCTTATTACTGTAGAAAAGATGATGTTTTGGGTTGGGATTTATGGTCATTTGCCTTCTGTGAAGTTAGAAGTTAGACTGATATTACCAGAATTATAACAGTTACATGTAATGAAGTTGCCAAATAAATGAAGCTATTTGAAACCATGCTAATATATTGATATTTAGATACTTGGAATATCATATGAAAATGGCACATCACTGGTAAAGTTAAAAAAAATATTATAAATACTATGAATTAAGAGAGCCTAAATCAAGCTGTTTTGTTTTCTATGGACATATTTCTGACCAAGTTAAAAATGACTGACAAAGCAGACTCTAATCACTAATCCTGTTCATATGAAAGACATGCTTCCTTAGTGCCAGATTTCAGCTACTAATTTTCAGCTTAGTGTGGTGCAGCCAGATCAAAGTAAAATTTTTATAACACCGATGTTAGATAGCAGGCATTAGGAAACGTAGGAAACAACAGTCTATGCAGAACAGACAATTCATCTTTTGATACGAAAAAAGGTTATGATGTGGTAAAAACTCTGTTTTTGAAAAATTGATACAGTGTCATACAGGAAGTCTAATATGTACTACTGCACTCAGACCATGAAATACAATCATAGATGATGGAAGAATGGAGCTCACGTGGGACGTATGTTGATTTCTGCTTTGTTTTCAAAGTGCTGTTGGCTGAGAAGATAACAGGAACCAAATCAGGCAAATTTCCTAGTCAGACTAATAAAAAGCGGTTAGGATCTTTTTATTAAAAATGGGACCTTATATAATGTTCATTTAAACTGCATCCTACCTGAAGTAGACCAAGTTAAAAAGAAATACTGCTCATATCAGTAAAGTATTTTACACAAGTTAACGTAGAGCGCCTTAATCTTGAGGATGGTCAAAATACACCTGTTTAGCTACTGGGAAAAGGAACTATCTAAGATGGTGCTCTTTCATTACAAACTTGTCTTGCAAACAATTCTGCATTTGCCATGGAGTAGGAAGGGGCACAGTCACAGATATGCCCAGTGACTCGTTTGTGGTGACTTGATACTTTGTGATGCGTTTCTTCATGGTTCTTAGTTGAAGAAGGGATTAGTCAGAACTTGGTATTTACATTAACTTACAACTTCTATGCCTGAAAATCTTTTTATGTATTCAGGGCATTGAAGATTTTCTCCTGGTAGATACGTCTCTTGTAGGACTGTACAAAACATTCTCAAGAAATCATAGAATGGTTTGGGTTGGAAGGGACCTTAAAGATCATCTAGTTGCAACCCCCTTGCCCTTGCAGGGACAACTTCCACTAGGCCAGGTTGCTCGAAGCCCCATCCAAGGTGGCCTTGAACACTGCCAGGGATGAGGCAGCCACAACCTTTTTTACCACTCTCATAGTGAAGAACTTCGTCCTAGTATCTAATCCAGATCTCCCCTCTTTCAGTTTAAAGCCATTACCCCTTGTCCTGTCCCTACATACCCTTGTAAAAGGTCCCTCTCCAGATTTCTTGTAGGCCCCTTTCAGGTACTGGAAGGCTGCTGTAAGGTCTCTCCGGAGCTTTCTCTTCTCCAGGCTGAAGAAGCCCAACTCTCTCAGCCTGCCTTAATTGGCGGCTGTCGGTCATCATATCTCCAACTCCACATATCTCCAAAGGTATTCTTTCTGTGTAAGCAATCAGGAAAATCCCAGGCACAGCTATAGGCTGGGCGGAGAAGAGATTCAGAGCAGCCCTGCGGAGAAGGACTTGGGGGTGTTGGTTGATGAGAAACTGAACATGAGCCAGCAGTGTGCGCTTGCAGCCCAGAAAGCCAACCGTATCCTGGGCTGCATCAAAAGAAGCATGACCAGCAGGTCGAAGGAGGTGATCCTGCCCCTCTACTCTGCTCTCGTGAGACCTCACTTGGAGTACTGCGTACAGTTCTGGTGTCCTCAACATAAAAAGGACATGGAGCAGTTGGAGTAGGTCCAGAGGAGGGCCATGAGGATGATCAGGGGGCTGGAGCACCTCCTATATGAAGACACGCTGAGACAGTTGGGGCTGTTCAGCTGCATGGAGACCTCATAGCAGCCTTCCAGTGTCTGAAAGGGGCCTATAAGGATGCTGGGGTGGGACTCTTCCTTAGGAACTGTAGTGGTAGGACAAGGGGTAATGGCTTCAGACTAAAACAGGGGAAGTTCAGGTTAGATATAAGGAAGAAGTTCTTTACAGTGAGGGTGGTGAGGCACTGGAATGGGTTGCCCAAGGAAGTTGTGAATGCTCCATCCCTGGCGGTGTTCAAGGCCAGGTTGGACGGAGCCTTGGGCGACATGGTTTAGTGCGAGGTGTCCCTGCCCATGGCAGGGGGGTTGAAACTAGATGATCTGAGGTCCTTTCCAACCCTAACTATTCTATGATTCTAAAGTTGAGTTCTGAGGCAAGGAATGTGATGGCTTTGTTTCCCCTAATCCTTTCCAATTTAATAGCGTACAGATAGAGGGCTTAAAGTGCATAGAAGTGATAAAATACATTGCCAAAAAACCTTTGTTGTATGTGAATCTGTGGTGTGGAGGAACAGTGGTATGTTCGCATGCAGTTTCTGCTGCAGTGTAATTTCAAATAACATTAAAATCCCCCCAAAAGACCCCAACCATTAGAGTATCCTTTCATTTAGAGCTCTGGGGGTTTTTTTTCTTTCATTTAGAGCACTGGGGGTTTTTTTCTTTTCATAATGGAAATGCCCTGTTCAGCATGATTTGAGCTAGTTTATTATTGGATTATTCTGAAAAACAGTAACAAATGTATGCTCAAGTCCATCAAGTATGTTTGTTTCAGAGAAGCCAGTCACAGTGTATAGTTACCTTTGATTTCATGACAGGGAATAATTTATAATAATTGTATGCAAAAAATGCAGAACTGTAGACAGGTAAAAATTCTTCCAAACCAGCAAAAAGCTTATGGTAAACTTGGCTTCTTTTTATACAGAGAATCAAACCCAGTCATTTACGCAAATTTACAAGAAAACTAAGGCCAACCCATATTTTGACATGGGCTGTAAAACCACCCACTGTTCTCATTGTATCAGATGTCCTCACTGCACTGAATCAGCAGATCTTGTCACTTACTACAAAAAAGGTTTGCTGCTGCAGATATTTTTCAGCAGAGCAAGGTATGAGTAAGGGACAATGGGAGGGAGCCTTTGGAAAGTTAAAAAAAGAGGAAAGAAAAGGGAGAGCAATGAAAGATGCAAGTGGAGAATACAAAAGGGAAGGCACAGGGTGAGCTGGTGGAAAATAAAGAAAACTGCACATGGGTGGGAAATGATTAATTTTCTGACAATTTATAAAAATAGGTAGTGAATCTGGGACAGAATCGTAATTGAGCCAATGTAGGAAAATTCATGTATTCTTGTGCATATTATTTGTGAAGAAACATGGAGAGAAATGACTTCATTTCTGATATGGAGGCTCCCTGAGGCTGGGCTAACCTTTTCCATCTGTGTATAGCACTTCCGTGCAAAATACTGAAAAAGACAAAAGAGTCCAGAAGCAGTTATTCCATGTCACTCTGCTATTTTGCTGAGAAAATTTACATTCTTAGGAATAGTAACACAGATGAGTACTAAGGAAAATATTCACGTCATTCTGTCTATAAGGAGAGGAGCTTCTTAGGTTTTGTTCTTAATAAGAGCTCAGAAGAGCCCATCTGAATATGTTTGAAACCTAATCAAGAAATTACTATGTTAATTTGTGCAGCTTACCCCATCTTCTTCAGTTTCTTACCTATTCCTTAAATGAAAAAACTCGAGCTTTAAAGATCGTGCCCCATTGTTCTTCAGTGTTCCTGGCGTGTTTTAATTTTAATCTTTTAAATTTGTTCCATGTTCCGTCCTCCCTGAGTTGAGTGAGAACCTCAAATAAAATGTGGTCTTGTCAAAGGGCTATCAGAATCATAGCTGGACAAGGGATTACAAGAGAGTGGGGACAGTAGGGTGAAAGAGGAATCCACCCAGCCATGTCCAGGGTTGAGTGCTATCTTGGTTGTAACACTGCAGTGCCACATCAGGTGAACTTGTATTATGGGTACCTCAGTTGCAAAATCTGACAGAAGATAGATATGCTTCTTTAAGCCAACAGGGAACACACTGGTCTTGTCTGTATGTCCTCTTTCCTCTTGCAACTCATAAATGGTTTCCTGACAGTGCTGAAAACATATTAGACCTTTATGTTATGCCAGAAGAAGATTGCACACCCAGGAGCAAGTGCTGAAGTCTATTACATAGAAGTATTGCATCCCTAAATTATATCATGGCAGGGATTGACCTTCATGGCTAGAACATAAAAATGGCTTTAATTTTAATGCAGTGTGTTTTAAGGCATCTTGGGAACCTACTCACAGTGAATGCTTCACTGTGAGCATTTTTTTGGCAGTTTGTCTCCTTTTAGAGCTCTAAGGTTTTCTCTTTCATATTTCTCTAGCATTTATTATCACTAGTTTTATTCAAAGTATGTATGGGAAAGACAATGATGCCTTCTGAAAAAGAAAAACATGCAATAGCTTCAGTTAACTATGCCACACCATCCACAGTTTGCTGTCAGTTTTTATTATGCATTTTTCATTGTACTTGTTACATTATTTTTTACCACTGCTTAAGCAAGAATTTAAATGGCTGCTAATTTAAGAATGTGGTGAGTCCCATCTACTGCAGAATAACAAACATTTGGTTGAAACTAGGTGTCTGTTAAGTGTTGTGAAGCTGTCTTTGAGGCTGATTTCTTTGTTGGGTTTCTTCTAAATATTCCCTAAGAATTCAAGGACAAACCATTGTTTTCATGCAGAAATTTGAGAAACTAAACTCAAATCCAGAATGAGCCAGTGCTCCTGGATAACAGATATATTGAGAAAAAAAAAAAATGGGGTCTAATGGACACTCTTCAGTATCTTAAAATTCTTGATGGTAGAAGTCATGTCATGGTTTGATGAATGTTTCTCTGACGACGAGTTTAAATAAAATTATGTATTTTGTAGAACTCTCAGCTGTATGGGATCAAAGGCATCTAAGTATTACATATATTATTTGAAAGAAATAATTGCTCAGAACGCTTTTATTTTTAAAAATAAAAATGACCAACCCTATGGTGGTCAGAACTGGCAATAAAAGATGCAAAGATACTTAGTAAGGGCAAGAAAAGGGGGAAACAGATGAGAATTCAGTTTGTGAAGGAAAAATACAGTGGAAGAGTGTCAATATGAAAGTGTAATCAAGAAAACTAGAAGGAATGTCATAGTTTAAAAATATTGTGCAAAAATTTACAATTTATCATATTAATTTAAAATCCTTATAATCACTTTTGCAGGTATTCTCAGTTCATTACAGTTTGACTCTGAATGTACTTGCCAATGTCCATGAGTACAAACCAAAGTTCATTTCATTGGGGCTCATGCTGCTTACATTGAAGAACTGGGGTTCAGGAAGTCAGTCATGGTCACAGACAAGGCCCAGCAAAAACAAAACCTTCTTCCAGTTCAGCACTGGCAGACTATTTTTATTCCTTACCCCAATATGTGGTGATACTCCGTAAGTCAGAGGTGATCAATATATGCATTTTGAGCTGTGTGCAGATCGCACAGTAGAAATTTATCATGGGATGGGCATGAGGGAACTAGAAGAGGAAAACCAAAGCTGCCAGGCTGCCCTAATTTCAGAAGCCTCATCTTCCAGTGCAGCCTACAAATTTACAGCTTTTTACACCTGTGGAGCTCCCTCAACACACTCTTTGAAGTGCCATTTCCTGCCAGATTGTTGAAGTATGCTACACATGTTGTGTGACTCAGGGATACAGAGGTTGGGACCAGTGAGGGAGAGCGGGTGTTGTTTTGTGACCATCTTACTACTGGGTAATTTCCTTATTGTGAGGAGATGGAGATGATGCTGTGTTCAGAGCAAGGTGGGTCTGTGACAACAAAGAGGGTGTTCTGTGTGAGAATTATTGGCTGCATAGAAGCCACTTTACCATGTTGTCCTAGTGGGGAACTGGAAGCATGAGAGCGTGTAGAAGGGACAAGGGTTCATAACAGCATTATTCTTACAAGCAGTTTGAAGACAGGTTAGGATAAGAAGAGTGAGGAGAGCAACTAGAGTTCTTAGCTTATTAATGAAAAGGCTGGCCTATAATTCTGTCAGATAGCATATTGCTGTCTTCAGAAACTTTGAATGAAAGAGCTAGGAAGATAGAAAAAGGTTTTGAGCATCCTTCTTTCATAGTTAAGGAGTGTAATGTGCATTATTCTTTCTGCTGGCTGCCAGTTGTTACTAGGGGATGGAGCTTTTTAACAGCCAGCTACAGCAGCCATAAAGATGTAGTCTGTGGAACATAGTGGAACTAGGACAGCATTGTTGGTTGGAGAAATTTGTTGTAAAGGAAAATGAGGAGATGGGGATAGACCAGAACCTGAGACACATGATGGATGGAAACTCTGACACTAAGATTTTATCTCATTGAAGACATACCGTGGTGTGAATGAGAGGGTAAAATACCTTCTATCTATTCAGAATAGGGCACAGTTTTAGTTCAAGGCTCCCATTAGGCAAAGCATCTCTACAAGATAGCATCTGAAGACTTAAAGACTTAAAGTACACATTCTGAATAATAATAGACGTAAACAGTGGTTTTTATCTGTTTGTTGAGTTTTGGTGTTTTGGTTTTTGTTTGTTTTTTGGTGGTGGTTTTTTTTTTTTTTAATTTTCCTGGATAACAATCTAAAAAGTATTTATACAGAAGGAAAATGCTGGTGTTTCTGTTGTTACTTAGTTCAGAATTGGCATGCCTTATACTATAATGGAGGTTTGAATGGAAGATGGGAAATGATAGGCATCTGCTGTGCAGGTCCCACTGGGAGCAAATTCATAAGAAAGCATAGATTTCTGAGTCCTGCATCTTTCAGAATCCCTATTACAGTAAGAGGGAAAGCCCCTTCCTTTCACAGAGCTATCACCCTTTCTCTTTTAGAGGCAGCTGCCTTGGCTAGGAAATATTATGGGTTTGAATAGGGTGAAAAAAATTGATGGTGGGCCTCAGAAGCCACCATGGCTTATAGCTGTGATTGTAAATCTCTCTCTCCTCTCTCTTCTGGCGCCTCTTTCTATTCTGTTTAACATAGACAGGTTTTCAGAAGGAAAATACAGTGTTTCTCAGCTGGAATACCACGATTGGAATGTACGTATGAAAGAGAGACATCTTTTTTGATAAGCAGTCTAAGTCAGCTCTCCTGTAAGCAATGAAACTCATTTTTTCATTCAGTTTAGACTGATTCAAGTAGAACAACATACCTCTTTTTCAGTCCCCTGAGGTGTTGTTTTTTGACTGAAAGGTCAAATGGCAGGTAGTTTTTACTACTCTCTTGTGTTATTGCAGAGGTGAAGATGTAAGATGTTGTGAAGAGTATATTGTATACTGATTTTCTCATACTACACATACAGTATGCTTATACTAGTGTATGCAGTTACAAAATGGTATGTAGCATTGTACTCTGTATAACTCTTCTTTCCAACATAAGTATATTTGAAATATGTATTTCAACCTTGGACATACCTTAAAAATGTCTATAACTGTATTTGTTTTTAATTTAAGTCCACAGTCTATTTGTAAGATGTCACTCATGCAATTATACATACATCTCATTAAGCAATAGTAGATACTATGTAGAAAAGGTTTTACTTTCACAGCCTGTGGTTTTTATTGAGAGTACAGATGGTAATTTGAGAAGGTTTCAGTTTCAGGAGTATTAGGTTTCATTTTTATAGCCATAATTACTTCTGTAAGTTACAGATAAGATACTTGAAATTTCGGATTGCTGTTACACTCTTTCTCTCTCCCCCCCGCCCTTTTTTAAAGGAATACTATGCACAGTTCATTGTTGCATGTAAACTGAACTTGTTTATAAACATATACTAAAATCAGCCAACAATATACATCTAAACAAAATCTATCACAACCAACATTTGTTATGATAGTGGCAGTGAACTGCAAGTGGCATGCTGTTGGAAGGAAGATAGCAGCGGTAGGGAACATAACTCCTCAAGATGGAGACTGCAGGGCAAATTTACTATGCAATGCTCTGTTTCTTCTTAAATGTGCTTCTAAATGAGGCTTATAGCAGAAAAGTAACACTATGTGATTATATGATTTTAGATGGATTATTAAAAAAAAAAAAAATTCATGAGAGCTCTGATGGGACTGTGACAAGCATATCACACAGCACATTCAGTTGTCCTGTTCCCCCAATCACCTCTAGCAATAATGTGAACATGCAAGGACAGTGCAGTCCGTTTCCAGCTTGTCTGGCTTTCTTTTGATGGAAATCAGGTTGTGAGGCAAGGTATGTAATAGTGCATGCATGTGTCTTTGCAGACACTGAGCCTCGATGCCACTGGCATAGCTGTAGGGAAGTGGTCTTCAAACATTTGTTTTAGATTCCTAACTAGAATTCATAGCTGGAGCTACTACTTCTACTCTTGTAGAAGGAATTGGGGAGATGTGTGCAACTCTGACCTGGACTCAAGACAGCCAGCTGGCTGAACAGGGGACCTCTTTTTAACTCATAAGTAATGACAGATCTTGTTAATGGTGATAGGTATGCTAAGTATCTGATACTTAGGTTAAATGAAAGAAGCAATGAAACTCCGCCTGGAGTAAAATAGCTGAAAAAACGGAGCAGAAAGCTTCTCATGGGGAGTGAGGGAGAATGATTTCTGAGGAGTGATAAAAAATAATAGTTTTAGTTTGTTTCCTGTATGTGCATATGAGGCAAAAAATCAGAAAGCAAGCAAGCAAGCAGAGCCAGTTATTTGTGCCAAGAGGGGGTAAAGATGAGATTCCTTAAGTCATAGGACTGTCTGGAGATGTAGCCTTAGAAACCATGTCCTGCTTGTTCATCCTCTTCAAGGAAGCAGGATTTCATGCTGGTTTTTAATAGCAACTGAGAGAGCACCAAAAAGGAAGTAACAGTAATACCCCTTCTTTTCCTCCTATGTCCAGACTAATTCCCACAGAAAACAGTACAGCAGGATGCTGGTAGGCTGGGCAACACTAGCCAAGGATAAGCACTGGATAACATTTCAGACTGTATTGCCAGGGCTTTGATGCTCTTCACATAAAATTCCTGTTAATCTCTAACAGACATACTTATTTGACCATGTCGAATGACACTTTATCATTTGTGTGTTCCAAAACACTATGAAAATTTGACTCATCAGAGAACCAGTTTGATTATAGAATATTGAAAAAGTTAATGCCCCATTACACAATAAACTATAATCCCATTGTCTTGTTTGTATTTGCAGTAAATGACATTTCATTACCCTATTATGAAGCATCTGGTCTCAAGAACTTGTCATAGTGCAAATGTAAGAACTTTAGAACTGTGTCACACACTGACGTAGCAAATGTCCTCATTTTTATGCTGTTATAGTGAAGTATTAATCATCTGGCTGTCAGAGACATCCATGGGCAAAATAATTTGTTTGAACAGTTCAGCATAGTCTTGCCATAAACTGCATGGTAAAGGAGTGAGCCCTAAGGGATGTGACTAATTAGCTGCTACTTCTCATCTAAAACTAGAAGGCTTAAAGAAGAATAGTTGGTGTTAGTAAAAAGTAGGAAAATCTACAGTGCTGGCTTCTGTATAAACTTTTGGGTTTGCTTTGGAGAGGAGCTGGTTTGGCAGGAGAACCTGCCTTCCAAAAATGAAATTGTGAGGGTATGCCAACAGACTTTGGGTAGGAAGGGCTGAAAATTAGGTCAAACCCTTTCTTATTTGCTTGAATATTGATGACCAAAGGTTTAAGATTTTGTGTCTTGTTTGCATTATAAATTTTTGTTGGTTTATGACAAAAATAAGAATAGTGTGCATGAAATTAAGTAATTTGCATAGGTTTGAACAGAAGGCTGTCACGTGGAGCCAGGGCAAGAAACAGATGGAATTAGATACCAGATGTTTGGAGGGAACAGGAATGCAAATTTAAGCTTGAGGAGAATGACTGTAAGTCAGTGACTGCTGGAGCACATTTTTCTCCAGTACTGGGGTGGTTCTGATATGCTTGGGTTAACTAAAGATGCATATATTAGATTGTCAGAGGGTAATCAGCATGAGGCTTTTAGGCAGCTGATTTATTTTTGATATTTATGAACACTTCTTTTGTTAGCTCATGAAAATGGCCTGCTGGCTGTATAACCACTTGAGTAACAGAGTCTGGTCAATCTTTGTATCTTATGCTAAAAGGGCCATTTAATTTAAAATTAGTATAAGGTTTGGTTTTGCAGAGTAAGTTTTATTATGTTCATCAAGGGATTTCTTTATGTGTCACTGGATAGAAAAGTGTATGACTTTATGTTTTTATTTTTAAAGTTACCAAAGAAATGCCAGTTGTTAAAATCGATGTTTTGGACAACATCAGATATCAAGAAGAAAAGATATATTCTGTGAAGTTAGATCTTCTGGCCTCGTGGTTGCCTTACTAAAAATAACTAATAATCTGCACTTGATCTCCTTAATTTCCTCATCAAGAAACTCTTGCAGTTATTTCCTCTACTGCTTATCCACACGAAGGGTAAGAACCAGCTATTCCTTCTGAAAATTAGGAAATGCTATCATTCAGGGTTCTCTTGATGTGGTCCTTTGATATTTCAGAACGTAAATCTTAAATGCCCATCACTACATTCTCAGTTTACTGAGAATTGACTAACACATGATGTTTTTTCTTTTCTATTTTAGAGAACCTGTGTTAAGTCAAATAGCTAACATTTTGCCAGTGACGTTTCTTTTCTTGCTAACATCAGTTAAGGTATTGCTGTTGGTTTAATTCTGAACCCTTTTGCTTTAAGTTGAATTTGTTGAAACAAAAAATGTGCTAGACATGCGAAGAGCACAGCTCCTCCAAATTCCAGTAGCTATGCATTAGGGGGGAAAAAAAAAAAAGCAGCTGATGAAATGGATTGTCCTCCATCACATTCAAAAAGAGAAAAAAATTACTTCCCATCTCAGCCTTCCCAAAATGCATGAATGCTTTATTTCATTATGAAGTATTGAAAAATTAATTTATAAACTATATTCCTGCCTATAACAAATAAACTTTCCTTTATTGTTCCAGTTTTGTTCTTGACATGATTTCTGTAGTAATAGTCTGCATTTTCTGCATCATGCATCAGAAAACTTTGTAATTAATCTGTAAAGCTCTTTCCTCACATTTTGTTTGTAGCATTATTCTTTTTAATTAATATTTTAAAGATGTCTTTGCTTAATGCAACGTACCAATATAACCTAATTCACTTCACTGTAAACACTTCTAAAAATATGTATCTGTGCAGTTCAGTAATCTTACAAAAAATATTATAGATTGCCTCAATACTAATTACTTTCTGCACATCAGATTGTACACTGTAAATCATCCTTGCTTTTCAAAGTTCCAATTGAGAAGCTGTAGAAAGACTATCTTCCAGTCAACTGTATAGAAGAATGGTTGCTTCCAGTATCTTGCCTTTCAATTCTTATGGAAGCGATTTGGATATGTAAATAATTCCCCTCTAACTGGGATGCCATCTGTTAGGTTAACTAGTAATTTGTCACTGACAATGCATATATTTATGCTTAGTATGTCCCAGCTCCTGTGAATATCTGTGGTGAAACAGGTATTTCAAGGAACCTGAACAAGATCGGACTTTGGTGAATGCTTCTGTTACCAATAAAGAGCTGCATAGCTCTGCAGACCAATGTGATTTTTGAGAACTCACTTAAACAATGGCTGAATGAAGGGGAAATTTATGGCAATATCGAAGTACCCCTTCGCATTTTATTATTGTACTGTGACCAGGTAGGACAGAGTCTTGGGTGACATGGTCTAGTGTGTGGTGTCCCTGCCCATGGCAGGGAGGTTGGAACTAGATGATCTTATTTAAGGTCCTTTCCAACCCTAACTATGCTATGATTCTATGGCAACAGGCTCTAAGCATAACCATATGAAAAAAGAGCCTGTGCCAAGGGCACTAGGTAGTGGTCTAGTGGCAGCCAAACATTCCTCTTAGTGATTTTGTTGGAATGAACTGCTTGTCTTTGTTCTGAGTCCCCTTTCACCGTGAGTACCTGCTTACCTGTTTGGTGCTGGAGCAAGAGATAGGACTGCAGCAATTTGCTGTCAGCGCACTGATCAAAGATCACGCCTGCCTTTTCCCCTTTCTTGCATAGCTAAAGCCAGAGACACATCAGAGAGGCAAAAGTTTGTGAAATTCCTGACTCATTGGGTGAGTCCATGATCTTTGGGTAATGAGCTGAAATCTGCTGACTTCTTACATCCCACTGTTTGGCTTTCCTATGTGGCCACACCAGCACATGCATAATCTGTTGCTTTAGATTATCTTGAAAAAATTTGCAAAGCATCTCCTACCTTAAGTATGTACAAAAGACTGACCTAAGTGAACATTTCTGCAATTGCAAGAACAATTTTGACTGACTATTGATGGTGTCCTGTCTATGGACAACCAGATGTCTGGTTTGTTTTGGAGCAGCAGCCACCTGGATAGTCCTTGGGATATTAATTAAATAATAATTGAAGCATGCAGATAATACTTAACAATTTGTCTAGGCACAGCAAGAGCTACCTGGGAGAATCTCCAAGACTGTTAGCCAAATGTTTTCATGTAAAGTGAGAAGGAATTCAGTTAATCTTGTCTCTTAAGTCAGTCTGTTGGTTCATCTGTGCAGAAAGTAGCTGCACCCAGGGAACTCATGACTAAATGCACTGCATGTGCAGAGAGGCATGGCCCTCTCATGACACCCAGCCACACCAAGTTATAACTGTAGGATAACTGAATTCTTTTGTCATAGTTACAACATGAACTGTGCAGCTCTTGCCACATGGGGTTGAGTACCATGAAGGATGCTAAAATGATAATCTCTGACCAGGAAGTTATTTTGTCTTCCTTCCTCATTTGAAAGAATTTGTTTTTTTCTACACCCCTGAAGAGCCTGGAGGTGACGCTGAATGTAGCTTTGAGGATTCACTGCACTTTGTTTAGCATGTATTTTTGTGGTGTTGTGAAGATCTGGTTTACATCTTGCATCTATTATAATTGTGTTTAAAATCTTGAACTCTAAACTAGTCGGAAGTGCTGGGGCACATAAGAAGAAATTACAAGTTTGTCTGTGTACAGATCTGCTAGTACTCTCCCAAAAGAAGGAAATGATGTCAGTCACCTTGAATTGAAACTGGCTGTGAGGTTCTGATTCGGCACAAGGAGAAGAAAATTACTCACCTTGAGCATAATCAATCATTGGAATGTGTTGCTCTGAGAGACTGTAAACTGCAGAATCTATGTCCTTGGAGTTTTTTACAGCCCAACTGGAAAAAGTCCTGGGCAACCTTCTTTAATTTAGTGTTGACTGTGCTCTGGGTGAAAGACTGGACATGAGGATCTCTTGAAATCCTTTCCAACCTGATGTATTCTATGATTCTGTGATTCTATGGGAATTGGAGAACATAAGCAACTGGAGCAAGGAGATAGCCATCTGTAGATATGGAAGATTTTTTTAATAGGTTATATCTAACTTTTTTGCCCCCCTACTTTATTTTAAAATGGGAGCAAACATCTCTATGGATTCTCTGTTATAGCCATAATTGACTATTACCTAGAATATTGTATGCAGTACTTCTTTTGTATCACTAGAGTGGAAGAATTGGTTTAGTCCTTTCTAAAGTAAATTTTCACACTTTACACAATGTCATTTGGTTAAGATGAAAAATAAAAATTACGAACATCCATCAAAAAGGACAGGAAAGGGCCATACAAAGTGACAATAACGCTATGAAAACGTTTGACCTTTGTTTACTTCGCCTACTTCACTACAGCAGCTTCTTCACAAGCAGTTTCCTTGTAATAGAGTTACTTCTGCAGAAACCTGGAATAACAGTATGGTGAATCTAGTCCAAAGAGGACTTTTTTATCTGCTTTACAGGGCAGGATCAGGTCCATAAATCATAGCAACTCTGGTCCGAAGGGAAAAAGATTTTCCAAAGCCATACAGGTTTCTAACAGAATGAATTGCCTAAGGAAAGTATTTATGAAAACAGTAACCAAAAGTGTAAGCCAGGAGAAATCTTCTGGTGAAATTGGGGTAATATATCAAAGTGACAGAAATAAGACAGTAGGGTTTCTTATAATCAGCGAGTTCTGTGTAATTAAATACGGTGTAACCAAAGAATACTTTTACGGTGAAGAAATGAAAATATAGATGACTACATATTTGTAGTCATACATCTTTGGTAAGACTGAAAAGTAAAATTACATGCGAGGGAAAAGTGTGTTTGTTTTCTTCATCAGTAAAGTATAAAGCCACAGCTTTGTTTAGTGCGTGTTAGGACCAGTCAAAGCTCTTAGGAATTCACTGATTACAAAGCAAAACAACTTAGAGAGGCAACGTGTTATTGAACTTACTAGGCCATGTAAGTCAGAAGCAGAGCCAGGAATAGTTGGGAATGTTCCCATGTATTTGTTAATGATGTTGCCATTCACAGGCAATGTTCAGTGTGAAGTAAGCAAAACTGGTGGAATATTTCATAGCTACTCTTGAAACCCAGCAACATACATGAAGAAAAAGTGATTTCTTCAAAGTGATGAAAATGCTGTGCTTCGAATCATTGCTGTTAAAAACTGAATAGTTCAATCTTGAGAGCTAAAAGTCTGTGTGGTAGGATAGCAAGCACTGCGGCAGGTGGGTAAAATAGATGTCTGAATTTTTATAGCATGCAGTCTTGAAGCCTGCAATTACTGAGGATGTTTTAAATATAGCTGCTTGAGTTGATTCATATGCAGTGCAGGAAGTTGATTTATGTCATGAGTTAGCATGTGATATTCACGTGTTTGCATTGCTGCTAAAACAAACTAACCAGCAAAACCATTTCTTTAGTCAATACAAAGTCAGCTTTCGTGAGATCCTTGGGTTGTAAACTACCTTGACATATGCTTGGCCCTGAAATGCCATCTGATTTCCATGAACTTCTGAAAATGTTTTACTTTACATTCTTCTGTTCTTTCAAGGATGATCATTTAACCCTCTTTAAAATAATTTGGGTCAAAATTCAGAACTCTTTTGTTCAGGGTATATCCCCAAGACAATAATAATTCAGTCTGAAGACTGACAAAGATTTAACTCCTTCCAGTTTAGCTTGCTTACATCAAAGACAGTTCACTTTCTGCATTGCTGCTAAGTAACCTTCTCGTTTCTTAAATTTTACCCTTTGCAGCTATGTCTCTGTCTCATTTTCTCTCCATTGACTTGATTTATAATGACAAAAGGGAGATAATGCAACATTTTCATACTGATTCATAGGTAAAAAAGCAAATGTTTTAGTGCCATCTCCCAAGGGTTGAAGTCTTTCACCTTTACTTATCTCTCAGGTCTATTTGCTGAGTGAGATACCACCCAGGGGAAATAATGGTGAGAATGTGAGGTAATACAGAATATAAACTAGAATTAGTCTGGGAAGCTGGTGACACCATTCTCTATGGTGTCACCAGCTGACACCATGACAACTGTTTCAGAATACTGTTGTTTAGGAAAGACAGCAGTGATGGATGGCTTTGTTTAACATCTAGACTTGGGCTTTCTACATATATTTATAAAGCTGTTGACTTGAACTTATGATATTATCAGCCTTTGGTTGCCTCAAAGCAAACTAAGTAGTTTCTGATGAAGGATCATGAAGTTTACATTTCACTGGATTAAAAATGTCTTTGGGAATGCTCAGGAATATAAAGCTAGCGTATCTCCTACTGTTTGTTCCTTCTAAGTTTCTTTATAACCGAATAAATCCACCAGTTAGCATGCATAATAACTACATACTACATAACAACTACAGTGCCCGGGGTCTGGATTACTATTTGCCAGGATTTTTCATGGACTGAAGGTTTAAGAGACTCTTTTCTTAAAAAATCACACTTCCTGGAATAAAAACTTAAGGTTTTCCAAGTATGAGCAGCAATATCTGCTATCACGTATTAAGTTCATTAACTCTCTATGTTCCCTCTGGGTGTATTTGATGAATGCTGAAAGAAAACTTTAACAGCTTTTATTTAAGAGAATTTGTCCCCATCAGAAAATTCTGTAATCAGGTTTGGAGCATGCTGCACTTGGCCTTGGACATATGAGGGGAAAAAAGTCAAACTTTGGGTCTTGATTCGAAGACAGTGTGATCAGGTCTATCAGAAGCTCTAAGAAAGTTGAATTCCCAGTTGTATGTGAATATTAGTGGGAGTTGAATATTTTAAAAATTCTATTTCGTGCCACAAAAATGACTATAGGTTTTATATATGTTTTGAGTCATCATTGTGAATCACTGCAGCTTTTTGTTTCACCTGTGCACTTCCCACAGTAAGTTAATTATAGTACTCAATGCCTTCATTTAGGTTGCTGTGTGACAGCTTTATTTGTACTCAGATTTTTTAATATTGGTGTTGAGCAGGTAAGTTTTTATAATTTCATCCAAAATTTGCATTGAGTGGAACTGTCCTGGACAAAAGGACTCAAGCTGAATCCAGTTATGATCAGGATGTAATAGTTCATGAAAATCTTCCCCATCATCTTAAGGGTAAAATGCTAATGTGATATTTATGGGTCATAATCCACTTTTGCACAAAACCTACCTTACTAGAAATTACAGTTTTATAGTATGATTTGAAGCCACAAGGGAATCGGGATGCTTCTCTCTTCTGACTATCTACTTGGAATAACCTTTCCCGAAAATACAAACTCAAGACAAAAAGCCATAAAAGTATCACATCACCACCTGAAGAATCAAATTCACCATCTGGTCTGAGAAGTGTACTAGCAGGCTCAAGGAAATTGGCTACTAAACCTTGCTGAGACTAGTAGAAATCCAAAGCCCTGTATTATATGATCTGTATTTAGTTCCTAGTGGTAGGAGCAGGAGTGATACTATAAATGGGGAAGAAGGAATAGAGTAAGAGAAAAGCCAGCATGGTGATTTATGGGCCTGATGTGTCAGCTAGTCTAAAAACATAGATTTCCTTGAATTATTCTGGCAGTAACATTTCACCACTTCAATCTCTGCTTTAAATCTGAAGGTTTATTTGTTTTCTTAAAAGAACTTCCTGTTTTAGTGTGTCTGCTAGTGGTGAGTTTCTGCTTACTTGATTTAAATAATGTCATATCCATTTTCCTAATTTTCTTTGCATTGAATATCTTATTGATGGGAAAATTCATGACTCCAGGATACATTTTAGTAGGATACCTACAATAATGCTTTTAAAACTTAAATCTGAGTTGAAGCATTTTAAAGCTATCAAGCATACCCAGCGTCTTCAGCGTTGTCTGTTATTTCTCCTGTTAGTAACATTATGCTGACACATCATGCAAGAAATGTGCAATAATGAGTTAGCTTCAGTTAAATAATTGAAACAGAATTTATTCTTACTAGTCAACAAAACTTCATCTTAAATTTCATTTTTTAAGGAAATGTTATTTCACCCTCTGAAAGCAAGTTGACTTTCACTAAGAAAGACACATTGTAAGACAGTCTTTAAAAGCTTGTTTCCATTAACTGTCACATTCATCAGAAAAGAAAGTGCTTACTGAATGTGTTTCCACCATATGTTATGCCAGAGGCTTGTTGAATGTTTAGGAAAGGTGAGGTCTTGTTTACTCATTTAAGAAGGCTTATGTATATCCTCAAACAGAGACCATAAAAAACATAGACAAGGTAAAAAGAGATTTACTTCATTGTTTGGCGCTTCAGCAGCAATTATTTGTTAGGAAAGTCTGTGGTTCCTTAACATATCAGCATTAACTCACTCCCCTCCCCCCGCCATGTTGCTTTGTGGAATAAAACAGAGGGAGCAAAAATTATATCAGTGGAGATTCAAACCCTTATTTGAGAATAAAAATTGCATATCACAATTCAGAACTTTATTAAAGTGGCATTCAGAAGAAGGTGGTAGATGAATTCCCTATGCAGTCTCTTGCTCTGGTGTGCACCCTAATCTGGTTGAGAATCACCATGCAGTCTTTTTGTACAAGTGTGGTAGCTTGTGACACAAAGTTGTGGACATCAGACTTTAGAAGGGACTGAAGCTAGAGCTCAACAACAAAATAAAGAGGAAAGGGAAGAATATTAAATGTCCTGACAAAATCCTCCCTTCCTACATCCCTTCCTCCCAGAATTAAATTTGGGATTTCTCCCTGATGTTCCAGCTTTTCACTCATCTCCAAAATTAATTTCTAAACCCCATGTATTTATCAACATGTCACTATAAATATTTTGACCAGTCATGTCTGCAGCATGCAGACCTTCTCTGTGGCTTGATGTGACTAATTTTTTTCAGCTTGACATTGTCCTCCATGAAATTTTAAGATGCAGCTCACTATTTACAATTGCCTGTCAGTTTTTGTGTATTGGAACCATCTTGATTTGTTCTCCACCTGTGTATCTTCTGATACAGCTCTCTGTATCAGTATGGCCAAGTGCAGATGTATAAACCTAGGTGAGGTGGTTTGTATATTTCAGTATTATTATAATCTGTCACAGAGCTGCTTACCATTTTTTTCCAAAGCTGTGCCTCTGCCAGGACAAGTTCAGACTCTTTTCGGTGGTTTTCACATCAGCAGCTACTCTCTAATTGGGTCCTCAGTACAGTCCATTTCCAGTCTACCATTTATCATCACAAAATCAGGAAAAGAAAGTAGATTAATTGCAGTGCCCTGTCTTTACTTATGGCTTTTCCAGTTCATTGCACTGGTAAGTTATTCGCACAGAGTATTCCCAGGATAAAGCTACATATTTTATGAGTCCCTGTTCTTAGATTCCTTTAAAAAGTCCTTTCGTCAGATTGCTTGCTTATGCTATTTTTGTCAGAGACAACAGCAAAGTCTACATGCTCTATTGTATTCAGGCATAAAAAAATCCCAAAGTACAATCTAAGCACAGAAATGTGGCCCATGCAGACTTCCACATTCCCCAAAGCTTTACATTCTATTAATGTATATAAATTCACATCACACATTAATGTATATAAATGTTCACATCTTCTGTGAACATTTCATGAGATTAATTTTAAATATAAGACAGTAGAGGAATGGCATCAGCTTGGGGTTTTGCTTTTGGGGTTTTGGGTTGTTTTTTTTTTATTATAGCAGTTTATAATGAATCTTATTATAAGTTTTGTTGTCATGTAACCTTTATTACTCCTTTTTTTCTATAATAAAATAATGCATAGTAATTTCACTTCTATTATTGCCCTCCATGATCTGACCTTCAAATGTCAGACTTGCTGCTTTTTGATCATGCATATAATATGCACCTTGACTCACTTACATGGAGTTATATGAGGCAAAGGTCCTTTCATAATTCAAACTTTGGGTGAAGTAATTGTATCCATCATTTACACCAAAAGAGCAGATACTTTATCAAAATTTAGCGTCTTTCTTATTGCTGTAAAATGAAAGTGACAAAAGAAAGACAAAAAAATGCAGCTTAAAGCACAAAAGACAATAATATATGCTCCTTTTTAGACACTAGTGGTTGTGCAAAATCATACTGGATTGTTTAGACGTGAAAGTAATTGTCTTACAAGCATGCTTCAGTCTTCAGGCTATATTGTATTTCACGCTACAAGTGTAGAACTGGTTCAATGACTGCATAATATACTTAGTACCATTAATCTCTCCAATTATGGCATGTTAACATAAAAAGAAGAAACCAAAAACATTTTCTTCCTTACATAATTATTTAGCACCAATGTCTGCATAATTATTAAGTATCCCATGTCTTTTAATTTACTTCCTTATCAGTGGCATTTCTCTGTACCAGTAGTCATTTTTTCATAACCCAGTAGGAAATGTTCATTTGTTACCAGGGTCAGTCAGCATAATGTTGTTTCAGATACTGAAAACTGGAAGACATTAAAGATAGATGGCTAACAAAGGAAGCTTATGCATAAAATCCATTTTTATGAGGAATTGGATATTTTCAGAGCCAGTGAAGTCTGTATAGAGCTAAGTCAGGAAAAGGAAAAAAAAAAAAAAGAGCTTAGAAAGCCTCAATTTTTTTCTTTCATTTAGCTGTCTAGATCAGAAATTGCAAGCTTTATTGAAGTCAAATGAGTAACATAGACCTAATAGGGGTATGAATATAACTCAGGTCTTGCAATGATTTAAATTTGTTAGAATGTGAAATATTGCTATTACTTGCCTTAGAATTTCTGTACAAGTGAAATCTATTCCATGAAAGCTTGGAAGTTACGTTTTCTTTCATCAGGGTGGAACATCAAGAGCTTTCACAAGAAAGTACTCGCAAGGGGACAAAACAATGCCTTAAGGTACATGATCAGAGTTGCAATTTTTTCTTGCTGGCAGAAAAGGAAAGAAACAAAACTTTTCCAATTTCAGATGCTAGGAAGATTGACCACTTATTTTCTTGATAGAGAAATTGTACTTATTTTACTCTTTACTTTTTTACACAACTTTACTATGGAAAATTCCCATCAAATAAAAGTTCTTGAGCATCACCAAGCTTTACATACTGCAGTACCCAACAAATGAAATGACTAACCAGAAGATTTTTCTTTTTTTTCTTTTTTTTTTTCTTAAAAAGTCAAACAGGTTAAAAGATACATTATATTGAGAACTGGAGTGCCCTGGGATAAGGCTACATGATGGGATAGAAATACCAGTTTCTGAGTGATCTGAGATCATTTCCATGTGGGACGAAATCTAGGCTGTTCACGAGGTGGTCATCTTTACTTTCCGATGAAACCAAGACATCCAGGCTGTTGTGCTTCAGTGAATCTCCTGCTGAGGATGAAAGGACTGAAGCAAAGGACTGAAATGAGCATCACACAATGCCCATTCACTGCTCAGTAGTCTCTGCTTTCAAGGTAACTAGTGCAGGACAGGATTTCACAAGAAACTTCCATCAGTATAGCCAACTGATGCATGCATATGTCCATTGAAGTGTAATACTCTTCTCCAACCTGTTTTGTCCTAGTATTTGTTGTTGTTGTTGCTTTTTTTTTTTTTTAAACTGGAACTCTTTTATAGCCAGGAACTGTGACTAAAGTTGGTTTTTGCTCTCCTTCTCCACTTTCAATATGAGCTTTTTTAACAAGGAAAAAGCCAAATATTTGTTAAGAAGCTAATTTATTTTGAAAGCATTGGGTATAATTTTTCACTTTTACAATCTTCATACTGTTAAACATTTTTCATTTACATCACTTCAACTAATTATATGGTTGGATTAATGGTTTTCATTAAGAATTATTGTTAGTTTTGTGACTGATGATTGATCCCTTTTTCTTTCAAGAAGGTAACTGATGCATTTTATCTGAATTTTTACCATTTCTTTTCAAACACGTGCATGCACCTGTATCATAATAAACATGCCATTACTCAGTTTGTGGCATATTTATGCTTGAGGAGGACTATGATACCCCAGTGGTTTAAGATTTCCCAGAATTAATAAACTTGTAGGCAAGAAAGGATCTGTAATTAGTGCTTTTTGTCAGAAAGCTTTCTACTAGAAGGGTAACCTTAAGCTAAATGTGAGAGCAAGAGAGTCCAAATGTATATCCTTAAAGTGTCATGAAGAACTAGACTGTTTAAAAGCTTTTGCCCTTTCAAGGTGTTGTTGCCGAGACATTTATTTCATCCTAAGCTGGAGAACTGAATGTTTGAATGAAGAGGCGAAGACTCATCTTCCACAATTTTCAAAATAATCTGTTTTAAAAAATGAGATTTAGGCTATTTACTATGAAACCAGCTTGTGAAACTTAAAAATCACTTCTTACTTCCAGTCATCACTGTGAACAGTTCAGACTTGGGTCTTCAACTGGCTTAACAAATAGAAAACATGAAAAACCCAAAAATTTAAGTGAAAGACTAACTGCAGTTGATACAGTTGATCCGCAAAACCATATTTTATTCACACTGTTTCTTAGGAGTTATTAACGGATGGAAAAGAGAATTGAAGTAACGCATTGCTGTTAGTTTTAGAAAGAGTGATGTGGTTCACTGACCGTTGCACCTAGGTAAAGCATGTGAATGCCTATTTCTCACTGATAACCCACTGGCTTGCACTGTGCTCTCTGTCATTTGTTGTAGCGTTGTGCAAACAGCATTAGGAGGGGCTGACCTGTGTTATAGCGGCTGACTGGGGGGACAGCATCGTGCAATGGATGTCTAGAATCTAGTGCAGTAGCAAGCAACGTATTTGAACACTGCCACTCGGCCAGTGGAAGCAGCTACTTTATAAAAGGAAAAAAAAAAAAAAGAAATGGCAATGCTTCCATGTTTGTTATCATGGATTATAATGTATGTGCCTGTGTATGAACATGTGAAAGGCCTGTAAAATTTGTGAAGGATCAGTAAAAAAATCAAACCCAGATTAATAGTGTCTCTAGCCCTCTGGAAATAGTGTGTTTTAATTTCAGTAAAACTGGTAATAAGTGTATTGCCTTACTTGGAATGAATAGATCTAAATCCAGTGAAGACATTGATGTTTTTCAAACGTGAAACTGCCATCTTATCTTTTTATGATGCAATTCCACTATTTGCAGGGTAAACCAGATTATTACATAATACATGCAGATTCAGTTTGTATTACTAAACCTTCAGATTGAAGTGTTACTTCCCTGTTTTTAGCAGTGCTCTGTATCTGTCTGCGGGTAGATATTTGACAGGCAAAATGATGGCAACTGGCACTGACATGCTACTTTATTAGCGTGCTTCATAGAATGAAAAAAAATACAAGAAAGCTGTGAGTGGCTTTTTCTGGTATTTCTACTATTTTTTTCTGCTGATGTATTGCTCTACCTATGATAAATTGCACATTGCACCTTATTGGACTTCGTCCTGAGACCTGTCACATCTGGGAGACCATTGCGCAGCTTCCACTGCATGAAGATTACTCACGTGCCTGGAAGAGCAGACCTTTATGTATGAAATACCTGCAGAGAAAAAAGACACCACTGACAGGCTTATCATGGGAGAAGCGATGCTTTTTAAGGTGCAAGGCGAAATACACAAAAAATATTTGCACTGAAAATACGAAATACTGTATTATTTTTAGCAAAAGGAGAATGAGAGAAGGTTTACAGCTTCTGTACAGTCGGAAAACAGAGGTGGATTAAAAAGTGGAATGTCCTCACCCAGACAGAACTTCTGTGCGAGGATGCAGCCAGCCAGGTCTGGGCAACAGGGAGTGATGGGCCCCTCCAGGGACAGCAGGAGCATCAACAGCAGGAGGTATGCATTGGTCAAGGTGCTGAGTCACCAAGGTAAGGAGCTGCAGGAGGAGTTGACCAGGCTGTGTGCTATCAGGGAGGATGAACATGTGATTGACAGCAACTTCACAAGAAACATTGCAGAGGGAAGACCTGAGCCCTGTGGTGCAGGGAAAGAGGGACAGGTAAAGGCCATGCTTGAATGAGTAATGGGTAGAGAGAGACTCATAAGATGGGAGAGGTTTGAAGGTTGTGACCTCTGGCAGCAAAAGAAAGGCTCCTTATCTGCCCTCAGATCTGAATTCACATAACTGATAGTAATCTGTGTAAGCGAACAAGCTCCATTAAGGGGAACCTCAGAGGGAACTGGGCCTGCACATAGCACTAACAATATGAGGAAATGATGGGGGGGGGTGGTGGTTGGAGGTCTCCCTTTTCAGGGAGGGAAGCATCCCACATCTGATCAGACATGCTAGGTCACTCTTTGCCTGCCATTAGGTTTGCTGTTTGCAGAGGTCGTGGGCTGGGATAGGAAGTGTGGTTCCAGAGAGACTGCCGAAGGTTTTCGAACTCTTGGGCTGCCTTTCATTTTGTCTGTGTACATTGCTGCTGAGGGAGACCTGGAATAAACTGGGAGAAGGGACTAGAGAGGTCTGGAGATAAAAGACATGGGAGGCCAAGTGGTGTTCCCCTCAATCCTACAACTGAAGAGACAGGTCTCAGGTAGGAGTGGATACACCATGTGTGTTATCAGCTCTCTGGTGTCATGGGTAGTGCCTTGGCTTTTATCATCATAGGTCCCTCTCCAAGGAATGAAGACTGCTAGCAAGAGATAGAACCTATTTGACAGTGATGGTGTAAAAGCATCTTTGTCTGCCGTCTTGCTTGATTGTCAGAGGATTTTAAACCGGGTACACAGAGAATGATGATGACAGTTTGCAGGTAAGTGAAAAAATTGAGGTCAGGGGTGGTAAGTACACGGGGCACATGGATGGGAGTAAAGGAGCCTTTGGAAAGGACGAGGCAGGCAGCAAAGGGTGTCTGTCGAGTTGCTGAGCACAAATGCATGCAGCCTGGGAAATCAGCAGGAGGAGCAAGTGCAGTGTGTGTGAATGCAGAACTGAGACATGATTTTAATAACTGAGATGGCGGCAGCTCATGTGTCTGGAGTTCTGTGATGGATTGATGGATAGATCTTAGGAAAGCTCCTTGGGAAAGAGCCAGGTAGGGAAAAGAAGATGGGGTTGCCAGTGTCCTAAGGAGCAGCTCAGATAAATGGAGCTCTTCAGACAGGTGACAAACTTGTTGAAAGTCTGTGAGTTAGGATTGGAGAACAGAACAAGGACAATGTTGTTGTAAGAATTTGTTAAGGACCACCTGATTGAGGTGAGCAAATGAACAATGTCATCTTTAAGCAGCTTGAAGAAGTCTTGAGATCACAGACCTTTGTTCTTTGGGATGCTCCCTGGCGCATCCTGGGAGGGAGACACAGTTGGACTCCTGTAATCCAGCAGGTTTCTGGAGGATGTTGGGGACAACTTAATGCCAGTGCTAGATGGGCCAAACAGGAGTGGATGTGTTCTGTACCTGCTACCAACAAAAACATCAAACCAAGAACTCCTTAGAGATGAGATAATCAGGGAGAGCCATGGATGCAGCAGCTAGGGAGTAAGGAAGTACAAGATGCTAAGGTCAGTGAGGAAAGCAAGTAGTGCTGTACAGACCCTAGGATTCTGAAGAGCAGACTTCAGCTTTTCAGGGAACTGGTAGGTGGGACCCAATGGGAGCAAAGGAGCTTAGGACAGGTGAGAAGTCTTTAAGGACAGTGTAGTCCTAGTGCAAGAATTGTCCATCCCAATACTGAGGAAAATGAGTGGAGTTGGAGAACTTGGCTGAGCAGGGAACTCATAACTCAGCTGTAATGCAAAAAGGCTGTACACAGGAGGTGGAAGTGAGGACAGGCTACAAGTAGGACTGTAACAACATATTGTCTGGGCATGGAGGAACATTGTCAGGAAAGCCAAGCTCAGCTGGAGATGATACTTGCAAAGAATCTAACTTGAACAGCGTGTGCTGCTACATCAGCAGTTAAAGATAAAACAGAAAAATGTAGGACTACTACTGAGAGTTGTGAGTGATTAGTGACAGCAGGTGAAGATAAGGCTCAGGTAGTCAGTGCCATCTTTGCCTTAGCCTTCACCTACAAGGTTCCCAGGGCCTGTGTATGTATATACAGGGCTGAAGGAAAAGCATTACAGGCAGTGGAAGAGGACGTGACGTGGAGAGCTCTTGAGAAATCTTGATCTATACACATGAGACCTGATGAGAGGCATCATAGAACACCTAAAGAGCTTTATTCTTTCTTTTCAGTATTCAGATTTGTAAATTCTGGTTCATTCCTTTGATCTGTTCCGCAATGAAATGTAAGGCAAACTCAGCCTGCAGCAGCATAGGAAATGAAGGGACTGAGTTCAGTGCTTCATCTGTTGCCCTTAGACAGGATAGAAAGTAAAAGTACTAAAACCAAATGTGCTAGAATTCTTGGCATAAACAGAATTCCTGTTTGTTCAGATAAATATGTTAGCTTTCCTTGGAAGTAGGATGCCGAGATAAGAGAGTTAATATCACAAAAAATTTTAAAGCACATCAACATGCTATAATTATTTTTCACTTCGCATGCCAGATTTTTGTACAGCATTAAGGCAAGCGTTGGGCAATTAAGTAATTTATTATTCTTGTCTTACATCACACCACTGTGGATGAGAAAAGGCTGGGTTTCTTAAGCCCTGAGCTTCCAATTTCCTTATTAAGTAAAGCAGGACCTTCAGCTTTACTAATGCAAGCAGTATTTATGGCGTTATATTACAGAGATTTTGTTTAAATGATGACTGACATTTAGAGATACTAGCAAGTTGTTGGCTTTCAAATTAGATAAGATTAGCTAGTATTAGCTAGAAATACTGTCACATACTGACCTCCTAGCCCCAAGCATTGAACAGATCAAAAAGAAAATTGTATTCCTGCTCTGAAAAGCTAGTAGGAGAAGTAAATATAACATGTATATATACACCTTGGAAGGTGAAAGAAAGCAATTCTATAACAAAATAATATCTTGAGGGTGTTATGTAAATCACTAAATCAAGTTAAGCATCTGTCTGCTACGAATACCTTGCAGCCTTTTGGAAATTTGTGTTGTAACAAAAGTGTATCTCATCCATATCCCTCCCACTACAACATTGATTTTGCTTTTTTGATGGACTGGTTTAAGCAACTGAAGTGTCATGGTCTTTCCAAAAAATGCTCTAATACTGTCTGTTTGACCATATTTTTGTTTAGTGTGGTATCTTGGGAGGAGAAGAGAGATTCTAATTTTAATATTCTGAGAATCACAGGATTATAGTAGCTATCTGACTACATTTTGCAGGCTTTTTTTCAAAGCTTATCCAGCAAATGGAATTAAGTTTACCAGCTATGAAATGCATTGTTTTATCAGAAAACTATTGAATTTTTCTCATTTTGACTCTCTCTTGAAATACATACAATATCTGTAAACCACTGTTATTTAAAATCACACTTATGTTACTTATTAATCCTCTGTATTTTCAGGAAAACACAAAACTGTGCTGTAAATACATATGTTTATTTGGACATAAAAATGAAAAGCTTGGGAATTCTTAAGAGGATGCTGGTTTGAATCAAACTCTTCAGGCCTTTTAACAAGTAAGTTTATAGATGAATGCTTAGGTCCTTGCAGGCCTACAGTGGCATGGAAACTGGGCTGTAATAGAAGGGGCAACAAATGATCATTATGAAAATGCTACAAATGCCAGCTGAGGCAGAGCAGCACTTTACACAGCGCCTGGTCTCTAACAGTGATAGTGGGAAATACCATTTTGGTAAACTGCATGAGCCTGGTGCCCAGCCGTTGCCAGTGGCCTTGTACTTCTCAGTGCCCGCATCAGGCATCATCACTCCCATTGGACATCTCATCCCTCTGAATAGGTGACTGGTGCCAAGCTTGAGAATTGGCTCTTGAGCTAGTGCAAATACTATGACCTGGTATTAAGGCAAACCAGCTTTTCCTTACATGAATATGTAATTTTCAGCTGTGTTAATTTAGCTGAAAACTGGGGTTTCAGGGACCAAGTAATCAGTTCAGATATTCCTACCTCGAGGGTAGTACTATCGGTTGGAAGGGTTGTTTGACAATCGGAGGTAATTATCATCCATTAATATTTCTTACGGATCTGAGGTAAACTGTTTTAAGAGTACATACAGTTGTTAATGCATTCATATTTCTCTCCCATAAACTTCATGCTAGTTTGTCTAATTGGCTGGGCAGGGTGAACAGATGTTCGGTCTTGGATTAATGGGAAAATGACATATAGGTGACATAATCCATAAAGAGGATTGCTTTTGTTATTACAGATGATAAAATTATCTAAAAAAGTAATAGTATGTAAAAGTGGTAAATAACTATATTGGTGTATGAATACAATACTACTTAATAAAATATTTCCATTGAAGGAAGCACAGAAAATTTTTCAGAAAAGACCTTTCACATGTATTCTCGTATGTTAATGTTAATGTTAATACTTTGTGGTAGAACGTTGAGGTCTTTTCCAAGACAGAGTTCACCTCAAGGTTACTTTGAAATCTTGGTTTTTTTACATCTTAGTTATGTGTACTTTATTTATAAGTTTCATGTGAAGATGAATAATTATTTTGCAGTTTCATTTTTGGTATTATTTTGACCAAACCCATAATTTTCTAATGGTTGATGTGTTTTGAATGAAGAGCAGATTGAAACAAAGTTTCATTGTCAAAAGTCTTGTGATTTCAAGGTCGGACAAATTTTAAACAAACAAACAAAACAGAAACAAAGTAAACTACTTAGCTGGCAGAAAAAAACTTAAACCATCTCAGTATTGCTGCTTTCAGAAAGCTTACTAAAAAGTAATATTTTTCATTAAATGTTTCCATAATGTAATCTAATTATAACAAACAGACTTTTCCAAGGTCACTTCCCCCCTCTGTGAAAGATTTCTATTTGCTCTATGAATAACCAAATGACAGAGGTTAATTTGCAAGCATAACTGAGCAACATGAACTAAGGATGAAAAATGCTTTCTTTATCATAATGAGGAAGACAAAATCGAAGAGAAGTTCATTGTTGAGTCATGATTCTCTATCACTTAGGTTATACTAAGGTGGCTGTGGGGAATTTCAGTACAGAAACCAAACTGTTAGGTAGCAGAAACAGTACAAACTAATTGTCATCTAGAAAACAAACCCCTAGTCTCTTAAGTGACTGCTTCTTGCTGGTTTTAATCTGGATTTTTGAAGTGAGTGGGGATTCATCTATCTTCTATTATTTTGGGGTTTTTTTAATGCTCTGGTTAGTGCTTATCTCTGACGTTAGCTCTATGAAAGTTCCCCTTCCCTTTCTCCCCTTTAATTCATTAGATGACCGAGAATAGGTAAAAGATTTGCTCTTATTGTCTGCAGTAAGCCTGCTTCATAATATGGGAATGATTGTTTGTCAGGATGATGCTGTGCATGTTTCTTGGCATCCTGAGGGAGAGCGCACATCTAGGCTTTGTGGAATAAAGCAGTAGCTAATGATTTTTTTTCCCAGCCTCTTCTCTAGTTGCATTAGCCTAGCTGCAAAGCTTCAAGCACATTGATTTGTTTTGTGAGCAGTGTTGTAATTTCAGTGGTATCCATTTCAGCTGAGATTATCCTCAGTACCTGATGGTTTTTTAATGTTTTGATGATCAAGCATTTGTTGGTTACAGTTACAGGCTGCCGTTAATAGAGTGCATTTTATCTTATTTGTATGCGATGGAGACTGTACAGGTAGGCTTTAGCCTTTTGCAGCTTTGTTCTTCCCTTAAAGGAAGTATTATCTATTAGCTCATGTATTAAAAGGCAGTTCATTTCTTTATATGTGTATAAATGGGTTTAAAATTAGAATTTTGAGGTTGACCTTTTCTGCTTCACTGCTGCTTTTATAATCCATCACAATTTCATGCTATTTCACCCAATACAATTTTTTTCTGTTGTTCTAAGTATCTCAAGCAGTTGGCCCTTGCTTTACCCAATAATTTATTTCTGTGACCTTGCCTTTCTGTATTGATTGTGCCACTGGGACTGTAAACTGCTGTCCACAGTGGAAGATTTGGATGTACAGAAAAATTAATTCATATGAGCTGGACCTAGACTGGGATTGTGAGGGTGGTAAAAAGTATTAGCAGCAACTGACCTTGGCTTAATCTCTAGGGGCTTCCTTTACAACTGATGCAGGAAAGAGACACAGACAAAATACCCCCTAACACTCTCAAACCCATGGGCTCCCTCTCTCCATCCTCATTCCTTCTCTCACTTCCAGGAATGCACCTAAATTAGTTCCCTGCTCCAAGCTGCATTTACAGCCACCTCACTCACTGTTTCAAGAGCTGGAGAGCCTCCTCAAGCCAAAGGAGACCTTTTCCCTCTCTCTTTTCTTTGCTCTTGACAGAGGAGAAAAATCTGATCTCACAGAGGCAATAGCCTCACACTGCTCCACTTAGGGCCTAAAAGCTAAACTATATTTTTGCCCATTAAAAAAAAATAAATTAAAAAATGGTGTTTTCTACCCCTGCATGCAGTTCTTCCCCATCTTTCTTTCATATCTGAAAGAAGCAAAAAATGCTTGTTAAATCTATATTTAATCACTTGGGAGAGACACTGTTCCTTACAGTCAAGGTGCAACTAAGTAACCATTTCCCTACTGACACAGGCTTACATTTCTGGCAGCTTTTATGAAACTCAAAGGAGCTCAGCTGTGTTTGATCTTCTAACCTTATCACTTTTGATGAACTATTCCTGTCAGCAGCACCTTTTATTTAGGCCTGTGTTTGCAGTAATTTCTTTTACACTCAAATGCTTGTTGTGGGTCAAAGGGAACACACCACATATGGAGCTAGGAATGTGTTGGTTGTTTTAAAGGAATAATTTTCGAATTGGGTACTAAAACTTTTTTGTAACTAGCATTAAAGTCCTATCACAAAAACTACCTTAAGGGATGAAAACTTGGGGATTTTTTTTCCAAAAATGTATGTCAAAGTATTATGAAACCTGCTCTGTGGTTGTGCTGGGTTCCATGTACATGGTTTCAGCAGCTGTGCCATCCTGGCTTACCTAGAACTTCGAACAAGGACTGCCTAAGAAAAACCAAACAATGTTACTACCAGTGGTAAGAAAGGCATGAACCACTGAGGCCGTGGCAAAGCCTTTGCAAATATAAGCCCACAGAAATCAGTTCAAAGGAAATATTTCATATAGCTGGCTGGCTTGTCCAGATGAGAATGAAAAATAAAGAATCATCACTATAAATTTGTAGCTCATGAAGATGGACTTGACTTAGATAAATATATGGTTGGGTTTGGAAGCATTTTTTTTTAAAAACTCCAGTAAATACTGAGCTTTTTAATTTGCACTCTGGGATTTGAATTCTTCATGCTTACTTTCAGTTGAACTGGGGTTTTCCCTTAATGTTATGACTCAGGAGCTGGGACTTAAACCAAATGAAATATGTCTTAGAAGATTTGAGACAATTCTCATGTTGATGGTGAGGGAGATTGAGCTAGACCCAGTTAGCCCTATCATCACATGTTCATGCCCTTACAGCTGAAGAAAACCATTAGGCTTAGCTCTACAGGTTTTGTTTGTTTTGGTTTTTTTTGTTCTCATCTTGCCACCAATTCTAAAATCAGCTCCCGGAACACCCTGTGACTCCCTTTCCCAAATGTTCAGAAAAATAATTTGAGATACAGACTGAGACTGAAATTAAGGGGAAGTTCTTATCCCTGTGCAACTTCACCCAGAGCCCCATAAAAACAAACTGTAGTAACAGCAGTAGAGCTGTATACACCTGATCAGGTTTCTCTGCAATGATCTTCAAGCCTGACAAATATGGACTAGTAGAAAAAACCCACAGAAAGTCTGGTCTCTGTCCATGCGTTTTCATGTAGCCTCTCTGAGATATTGACAAACATAATGATAAGCGCCTTATTGTAACAGCTTTAAAAATAATAGAGGTTTCAAATGATGCTGCAGTTGTTTGTGCTCTATCATGGGGAACTTGGCACTTAAATATCGGACTAAGCATAACACCACTGTGCTGGTAATAGTGCCAGTGATATTAACCTTACATTTGAATAATCATCACTAGAATGCATTTCACTTTTTCTACTCTCTTACCCCTGATGAAACAGCAAGCTACATTGATAGTGATAACAATAACACCTGTTCCTTCATCTAAATCACACTGATAATGGGATGCAACAGGCCAACACTGCTAAAAATACTAATTGTGAACTGTTACCACCAGCCTGGTGTAAATGTAGGTAAACAAGAAGAGCTGTTGCCACTTTAATGTTTCTGTTCTGCCTTTCTAAAGAGGTGTGTTGTGATGGCAGCAACCGATTACTTCTGTCTAGTGTTCAACTAGTTGATACAGGGGTCCAGGTGAAAACTTGGGTGAAACGGGAATGGAGCTGGGCCTAGGTGATGCAAGATGTGCCTTACAGTCTGTTGGCTTCGGAGGGACATCAGCAGCCTCTGTAGTGCTGACAAATGGTAAGGGAGGTTGCAGTCACTTGGATGCCTAGTTATTTTGCCTGGAGTCAAAGGAGGCTGACCTTGCAGACAATAATGTGTTACAAGAGCTCATGTACTAGGAGCTAGTCAGCCTGGGCATGTGGCCAAGGGAAAAGCAGGGCTTCACAGATGCAGTGTTCAGTGAAAGACAGAGGGCTTGGCTCTAAAATTCTGGATTTGCAGTCTGGGGCTGATTTCCTTTCTTTTTTTCTCCAAGGTCCTAGGGAAAATGCTTTGTTTGTTTGTCTCCACCTAGCAGAAAGAGTGAAAGTACTTGCAAGGAGGTTAGTACTGCTTTGTGAGCTAAAGGAACTGGCTTCTGCATCTACATTTCACATCGATGGTTGTAGTGAAAGTATAAGCACCGGCATGTAATTATCAATGTTGCTTAATTTGTAGCATGTTACTGGGCATGATTTTTATTCAACTAGCATTCTTGCAAACAATGTTTGGGCATGGTTTTCTGGACAGTATTAGCCTAAGATTGTTCTAAGGAAGCAGTACGACTTGGTCCACTTTGATGAGGGGAGAGTTTAATCATGTTTACAGAGGCTTGCCTGCTGCATGTGTTTGGGGTTGGAGAACAGTCCTGTGCCTTTTTTACTTCCCTGTACAGACGTAGATCGTGGGCTTGATTTGGCAGGTCTGTAGGGATCTAGAGGCTCGGACTCAAGACACACGGATGAAAAAGAAAAATCAGTTGAAGCCCTCCAAACATTTCTCTAGCATTCACAGTGCCAGCATTTGATCAGGGAACCTGGATCAGCTCACACATGGTGACATTTTCCAGTAATTAATAGATTGCAAGGCCTGATCATTTGGCTGGAGTTGAAAGCAGTACCTTGATTACTTGTGAGCCACACAAAAGTGTTCAGGCCCTGTGTACTGCAGTCATTCCCCATGGTAAGTGGAAACTGAGAACTTAAATTTAAAGGAAAAAAAAGGATCCATCTGTTGGATTAGCGTGACTGACCATCCAACATTTATATTAATGAAAATTGACAAGTTGCTTTAACCCGAGGATCTGTTTGCTTTTAGGTAACTTGCAAATAGTACAAACACATTTTAGGAGTGCAGTGGAGAAAAGAAGTAGTCTATTTTTGGATCTCTAATTCTTTGAACAGTTCTGCCAATGCCATCTGTGGTTTGTGCTTTGGGATTTCAAAACTCGGCAGTGCTGATAGGGGTAGCTTTCTTCTCTGTTGACCATCTGTCACAGGTGCAGAAACCAGAACACATTATTATTTCTATAGATTAAAACTTCACTTGGACTGGCGTGCTGGTTTATTACTGTCAGCTTTGGTCCATGTTTGTGAACAAACTAGTTGAGCCAGCTTTTGTGCCTTTTGTGTGTGTGTGTGACATTCAGAATTGAGTTTGTGGATATCAGTGTGTGTCTGTAAAAGAGAAGGGGAAAAGTTCCGTTAGGTTTTCACTGAATTACGGAGCAGAAACGTTTGCAGGAAGAAGTTTAGAACAGCTTGTTTGTTCAGCACAGCAGCAGGGACAGCCTGCAGATGATTAGTCCACTTGCGCCCATATGTGTCATGCCAGTAAATACTGATTGTTACAAAAGGTTTTGTGGGAGATGAGGCTAATTGAGCAAAAGTTAAGAACAAATGTATACTGATTGTTTTAAAGTGTGTAAAGGACAAGGGGTCTGGTTCATGTTTGCGTTGCCGCTTTTAAAGGGAGCAAAGTACACAAATGCATGCAAAAGTCTCTCTAGAGTGTTATTGGTCATCACGTGTCACAGCTTTTCATTTTAATGAGCTGTCTCTTTAAGACAAGACTTAAGGACTGGATTTCCAAAAGCACTATATACTAGAGAGGCCTTGAGAATGTGACAGATTCATTTCACGGTGCTTTGAGGTTTCCAAATTGTGGATTTATTCCATAATAAGACTAAAATCAAATGCGTTCCAATGCTTTTATTAAAATGGATGGCTGGGAAGAATGGTTTTGTCACCCCTGTATGGGTCCAGTCCCAGTTACCACTTCAGACTATTGTTCTTCATCTTTTCCAGAATGTCCTGAGTCAAAACAGATAGGATTTCTTGGTGAAATGTTTCTTTTCATGATTGCTGTGGTACGGTAAGCAAACAACTGCTTTTTAAGTTGCTATTTCATTTGTCATACAGACAGTGCTATCTTAGGTACGTATGTAATTTCTAAAAGTGCTTACAATGCACAGGCAGTGACCTGATTTTTAATCTTTTGATCAAGGCCTCACAATGCAGACTGAAATGCATAGACTGTTCCATTTAAAAGCTTAATGGTTTTGTTAAGCGTAACTACTACTCCGCTGTGGTTAACAATTAGTCTTTATCAAGGGCTGACATACTTGGTAGGAAGTGATATTAACCTTTGGCTTTCCTCCCTAATTCTTGATAGTTACCATTGCCTTTGCTGATAGGAGGATCTTGCTCTGTCACATACTTCAGGTGTATGTCTGCAGTGCAAGCAGCTGAGAACTGCTTGCCTCTGAAAAAGTCTTTTATGCACACATTACTTTGGATACTGTCTTCAGAAGTAGGTTAAAAGCTGATTTTTAAAGAAGAACCTTAGGTATCTAAGTGTTTATGTTCTCCTGCACCTTCCTTTAAGCAACAAAGTTGTCTTGTGTTACTCTACTTCAAAATTTATAAGAAAACATAAAGGTAATGTCCGCCTGAGTTGCTGGATAGCTGCATCAAGTTGTTCAGAGATATATTCCTCTTTCTCCAGGAACCTAGCAGGAGGATTTAAGGACCAATAATAAGACTGGTAAAAGTCAACATTAATTATGTGATTCTGGTTCCCTTTCATTGCTGACCTGGCTGAAAGACAGGTTGCAAAAAAACCGGATAGCTTTTTAATAAAGCTACGAAATGTTAACAAATAGGTGAGTGGCCCCTGTAACCTGGTTTAATCATACTCAAGAAAAAAAATCAAACTGTAAATAAGTATAAAGAAGAGTTATTAGGGTGAGAAGTGTTTATTTTATAAGAGAGATCTGGAGGCACTCATTCAGTCTAGAAGGAAAAACGAAAGGATGGGGAGTAAAATGTCTGTCATCTGAAAGTACAGAAGCTTGCAGAATGGGCCAGATACCTGGAAGAAAAATTACCTGTTGATTCCAAAGTACTACCCCTGGCGGAGAGCAAAGGATTGTCCAGAATATTTTTAAATACTACGTTGGATTGTTTTGTTTGTTTCTGATGGAAGAAAGTGATTTTTTGTTTACTGGAAAATTTTTTAAAAGTGTGGGAAAAGTTTGCTAGAAGCTTTCTGGCACTTCTGCAAATTCTGTTAAAAAAAAAATATAAAGATACAGGTATTTTGTTTGTTGTATATACAACAAACACCTTTTTTCTGAGCCTTACTAGAAACCTATTTCAGAAATGAGAGCTCAGTTTCTAATTCCCAGAAGGTTATCCTCTCGATTTCCCCATGTTTCACTTCCTCAGTTATGTTCAGTGTTTGGCCAGGAGACTTCCAGCAGAATTTTTCTGTGTGAGGAGGCAAGATGGCCACAGAGCAAGATAGGACTTTTTGGTGGAGGTGTGTTTGACTGTGGGACTCTCTTGTATGAGAAATCAGATGAACATTTGTCTTTCATGATCTTAAAAAGCATGAGATAAAACTCATTTGGCACTCCTCCCACCCTCTGCTTAGCATGCGATTGGGTTCTAGGAAGAGTTCACAACTGTGTAGCAATGCACAAGGGTAAAGCTGAAAAAACTAAAACTTCATACTCTGCTGAAGACTAACATTTCTAACTGATCCAAGATACAATAGTTGATGCAGTTATATATTACCCTGTTGTAATTGGTATCTCTGAAATGTTACTTTTTTTACCATGAATGAACTGATTCCTTAATATTAAAAAAGATTTTAATAACAACTATGCTTTCCCTCAGTTTCAAAGCATCAAACTTTGTGTCCCAGCTATTAGAGATTCAAGGCAGAATGTTTTAAAATCTTTTCCTATTATAGCTTAATTAATCTGTTTGTCTGCCAGTGTCTATTGAGCGAGTTTCCTATTTTTATTGTGTCTAAGTAATCATAGAATCGGTCTCAAGTTGGAAGAGACCCATAAGGATACTGCTCCTCACAGGACTACCTAAAACTAAATCATACGACTAAGAGCGTTGTCCACATACTCATTGAACTCTGACAGGTTTGGTCCTGATAAAAATTGCATCCCTTTTTATTTGTCCACATCGAATTGCATAATTTGCATAAGGAAATTATTGGCTTTATACCATGTCTGTACTCATGCTGACAATTACTTCCTTTCTTTCCTACACTGCCTATATCCTATTTTAGAATGACTTAAAAATGCCATTCTGCCATCTACCCTTTCTTCAGAATATTGAGTTCAGTAATGAGTAAGCTAAATCACACAAAGTTGTCAGTAGGGAAGGTGATACTATAACCTCTGTCTCAGTAAAAAACCCAGGTACTAATCAGACTGGTTGCTGAATTTCCTCTGTCTCTCAGATGTAGAAAGATTGTTTTAGGGTTCTGGTACCCCAGCAAAACAGTTTAAAAAAAGCTTAGATGTCTGTTGCTGTTCCACAGAAGAACAGTTCAGTCTGCAAGATTTGGCACTCTGTATTGACCATTTAATGAAACTAATCTTCCTTTAGGGGGAAAATCTGAAGTTGTTTATGCTTTGGTTGAACATTCTTTCATTATCTTAATTAATATAACTGCTTTGGGGAAAAAAAACAATACACCTTCATGGTTAGCAAACTCCCCAATTATTTTTTTTTTTTTTGGGGGGGAGGGGAGGGGGTGGATGATGATGGCACAAGAAAGGTGTTGAATTTCCCACACATAGCTGCTAATGTGTCTGTTCACAGCCCTAGAGATAGTCTAGGTACAAGAAATAAAAAAAAAAGTAGTTATCTATTCTCAGCAGACTTCTTGTTTGCTGGGGTTTTGGGGTTTTTTTAACACAGGTTAAGCAAGTATCTTCTATGCTTCAAGTGCTGTCCTTCAGATTGGTCAGTTATTCCAGCTGGAAGCTGGAACTCATGGGTTTTTGATCTCATGGGTTTTTGAAGTACTAAAGATTATATTATTAGTCATTGCAGAGGTCATAAGGATCCTTTAAGAGCACAGTGAACTTTATGCAACAGCCTCAGTGATTTCACATCATTACTTGAATTTAATCTGAAAATGTACCTTTTGCTTTCCTTCTATCCTTGCACTTCCTGTTCTTAACATTGGTTTGACTCGTAATAATACAGTATTCAAGAGATACTTCCAAACTATAAAACCGTCCTGCATTATGTTTGACAGAATTAATTGCATTTGGGAGAAAAATTGAACTCACAGTATACTTCCAAATTTTGGTTGCAGAAAAATGCATGGTTACTGATGCTTTTTCCTTCCAGAGATATACTTGGAGGTTATATTGCATATGCTTTTAGTAAGTATGAATAGGAAATGCAAGGGGGAAATACTCATGTTTACCCTACTGCAGCAATAATGAGTTCAGCTGAGCATCGTTATCACTGAATAGTCCCAAACTGTCTTCAGACAATATGCCCCAGTGCAGCATCTCTCTATACTTTTCAGCCTTTGTTCAGTCTGAGTGATTAGCTTTCCAGTATTCCTACTGCTGTGTGTATGAACTGAATAAGCAGTCTGAGAGCTGAAACATTACATAATAATTCAGGTTCTCATCCAGGAGCGGGATGTTTGTGCTCGGTGATCTCTGCTGGGATCCAGTGACTGGATCAATAAAATGGTTTGCAACTATATTCTGCCATCCTAGTTGCTGTTACTTTCTGTAATGAGGTTTATGGGTTTGTTTAGGGGTTTTTTCTGAGTTACAAGAAAATGGTGAACTGAGAGGTTATCCAGAGATTAATTTCCAAGGTTTATTAATGCACTTGCACTGCTTTAGCTACTCCTAGCTAACAGCTTCTGTGGTAGAAGTAGTGCAGTCAACACCTGTTTCTGAACTCTATCCATATTCTTTTTAAATTCCTGCAAATTACACATAACTCGGGATTGGCAATGTGTTGTTCACAGGCCATCTGTGTATTCGATACATCATATTGGCTGTAAGATCAAATGAACTAAAGCTATAAGATAAATGGTATAAGGTACCTCTTTGTTCAGCTCAAACCGTAGAAATCAACTGTGTTATGTATGCAACTTTTCAGCCCAAGCAAAAGATCTGTCTGTGTCCAGGATGGAGGTTTAACTCCGTTACAGTGCTAGGAGGCCAACCTGCTATCAATCTTAATAATAAAAACAATTGTATTTAATGGTGGGAAATAGCTCAACTCAAACAGCTTCTGCAAAACACGCTAAAAAGAGTACAGGCTATTCATACGTGCAAGTACAATAAAACAGAAAATTCAGCTGGATCTCATCCTGTTTTTTTGTGTTGCCCTTGTAGGATTAAGAACCTCCCCACTCAATTCGAGGAATAGCTCTGGAAAAGTAAAATTGTTCTAAAAAATCTTCAGCTGGTTTCTGTGCTGATTCATCAGTACATGAGGCAGTCACTTTCCATAATATCCATCATTCCCTAAAGATAGCTTCCCATCCAGAAATGCACTAATATGTATCAGTGCCTAACCATAAGTAAGTTGATGCTTCTGAAAAATCCAGTTGGTACTCACTCTAGTAGGAACTGTGTACAGCTCTTAAATACTATGGGGGAGGAGGGGGAAGGGGAGGGAGAGGAGTAGTATCTTTGCATCAAAAATTTCCCCAGTAAATGTAGCAAGCTTTTTGAAGAAGGTCATACAGTTTTCTGTCCATCTCTCAAAGTTGGTTTTACTGTGCCTTTTTTTTTTTTTTTTTTTTTAATGTGTAGGAAGCTATCATGAATCCAAGAGTTAGCATTAAGACAATCTATGCATCAGTCCAAAAACCCGGAGTAAGAAGGAGATGCATTACGTATGGTTCTGTGTGGACATAGAGAAGTCACTGCCTATGGACAAGTTCACCTTCTCCTTCATTTCGTATTAAAACATATTTCTGTTTGTCTTTTGCCCTCTCTGGATATTTCCCTGCCTCCTGTCTTTACTCTTCTAGCCTCTAATTGCAACTGTCTGCTCCAGTCCACTTATCTGTTGTGCTCAGTTTACCACCCTGTGCTGGTTTTTTCTTGTGAGTCATTAGTTGAGTCAGCAGGAGATGATGACTGTGATGGAGAGCTGTGTACCTCCAATGGGAAGAGACAGAGTTGGAGTCTTATGCCATGGCAGTGAAGTGTGTGACAGCCAAAGGGCACTGTGGTAGCATGCATGCACTAGACATATCGAAACATTGTCGTATGGGAAGTTGTCAGGGGCATTGGATAGGGTGGGCTGCTAGAGGTGAAGGAGCATGAATTCTGGTAATGTTGGTTGACATAAGGTCACCCAAAGGTATTAGAGGTAATAATAGCTTCTCAATAGAAAAAAAGAAAAATCCCCTTTGGTCAGGTGGAGCAGGTGGAGAAATTAAGAGTGTGAAATACTACTCTAAATACTATTTTGATTTTATAGAACGTCTATTAACATTCTATATTAGGTCAATATTATGCCAAAGGGAAAAATTGCACTCGTGGTAATTACTGTCCTATAAACCTAAATGCTAAAGTTAATGGGGAAGCGTTTCACAAAAAGTCAGTGAGAGTCTAAGGTAATTTAAATTACTTTTTCTTAAATAAGTGAATACTGGAAACTGAATGCCAAAATCCAGGGAATTTTCACACTTCAGGCGGATTGCTTGTCCCATTACAGAAAGGGGAAGGAGTCAGGTTGCTTTTGAACAACTACTTCTAAAAATAATGAGTAAGAAAAAGATCTCAAATCACACTCAATTCATAATGCTTTGTATAATCTATTGCTTATTATGAGTGATTATTCATTAATAATCAACAAGGAAAACAAATTAATCCTTATATTAACGTAATTACACAAAAGAGAGCATGCGTATGTTGTTTGGATTTACACAGGATTGATGCATCTTTTGAGATGTTTAATAGGAAGAAATATGACTCTTAAGGGATAAAATTACTTCATCGGTACCTTATTAAGCGTATGATGTTATATTTCAGAATACTTCAATATTTATTCTCAAATTCTACATGCTGTATGAAATTAAAACACTTTAGGATGTTATATTTGTATGTTGAATACTCTCAGTGTAGAACATAACCATTACATTAGGAAGCTTATTCCCCACTATGTTACTTCTTATTCCCATATTTCATTTAATGTTGTTTAATAACAGATTCACAGGCTGTTTTTTCACTGATGTTTTACATTCCTTTTTATACAGCCTTGTTGATGCAGTAGGTGTAGATGTCTTCCATTTGACAGTAATTCTTTACTTAATTTTTAGAAAAGCTATACTGGAAGAAGATGGTTTCCAATCAAACTGCAACACCTTTGAAAATGTGTTGCAAGCAAAGCTTTACACTTTACATTTTCAGTTTAATTGTATTATTTTTTGAGAGAGTTAGCCCTAGTCATGTGTTGTAGCTGATCATAGGTAATGTCCTGTGTTGCGGTCCATTTGGATCTCTCAACTTCATAGGACAATGTACTCTGTAAATCAAACTTTATTTTGTGAGCTCGTTAGGAAGGAAAACAAACATGACATCCAAGGGCTTAATTCCCTTTGTACAGAGTAGTGTAGTGTGTGAATTCACTAATCCATCACTTAATTCATGAGGTTTCTAATACAAGTTCTCCAGCCCACAGCTTGCAACTCATGCACCTATGAGCAAAATAGTTACCTAGCTGATGGGGAGAGTACTCATAATGCTTCTATGATATAAACCTATTAAAAGTTGCCCATAGAATTAACTTGTTATAAAACTCCAGATTAAAAGATCTGCTCATTGAGACACCTGTCAGAAAACTTAAGAGGCTGCTAGGAAGCCTTGTCTCTCCAAATTCTAAAGAAATCCCATACTGCCGTTAGCAAATTTAAAATCCTCAGTCATAATTACAGAAAGCGTAAGCAGTTATAAGGTAAAATACTTCTAGGCATTGATTTAGGCAGATAAATGTCATTCACTCTGTATACTACATAGGAACGGGAGCTCTGCTCTCTTTCAAGTTGTGCTCAGACTAACTTTTACTTTGGGGAGCCAAGAAGGTGATATCAACTTTTCTTTCAGTTGAATGAGTAAAAGAAAATTAATTGAAGCTACAGATCTGATTTCCTTCCTCCCCATATACCTTTATTGCAGATGCTAAGCAATCCAATATCCCACATGTTCTACATCAGTTTAATACACAGTGTTGTCAAAGTGCCACAAACAATCAAGGAATAAGCAACATGCAGAGATAATCCCAGAGAAGTCATCAGATTGGTTCTTAAATTATGAAATCTGTGGGTTGGTTTTGGTGATGTGGGTTTTTTTGGTGGTTTTCATGTTTGAATAAGATGGCTGTACGGGTAGGAGCTATAGAAGTAGGTGCATCCAGTAGGAAGGTAATTCGGTAAATACACAACTCATACTACTATTGCAGTGAAAGTCATCTCTATGTTATGCCTGCATTACCACCCTAAGGAAGGAAATGCAGTGGAAAAGATCTGTAAATATACTGCATTGGCCAAGGTTTAGGTATAAAATTTGTGCTAGAGAAGGTAACTGATCACAGGTTCCTTGAGTTTCAGATACTTCTCTAGCTAGACCAGTCTTTTTTTGCAGACATCCGTTCCCTCTTTCTTTCTACAATAAAAAGAAATATGAATTAGTTATGCTTTCCTAACTATCGGTACGAACTTACAGGATGCACAATAGTCATATTAGTCATATAGGATTACTCAGTGATATTTAATATGGAAATTCCACCCCAAGTAGTTTAGTTTAAACTACTTCATTTCGTTTTCAAAACTTCAGAATGGAAGATTTCAGTTGTAGCATTTCGTGGATTTGTATGCTTTCTTAGCAAATTTAAAGATAACTATAGTATTTTTGAGTGGCTTCAACTGCTGCCAGATTTTCTTCTCACTTCATAGTCAATATTAGCAGTAGATTTACATTTCATTTTCTAGTACAGTGATCTACACCTGTGGGGTTTTTTATGTTTTTGCTGAGCTGTTCATTTGGAAGACAGAGTCCTTCAAAAAGAAGCTTCAAAGTGTACAAAATACCGGCGGTGTGGGGACGAGAGTTAACAAGCTCTGTCTTTGAGTATGGAATTCAAATGGACTGAAAATGCCACTTTTTTAAATGCATAAAGCGAAAGTGTAAGGGAAAACAAGTTATACACATTACAAAACATGATTCATTCAGGATAGGTTTTTTTAGCGAACTTTATGTTTTGCCTTCTGTAAATGGGGAAAGAAAGGCATATTTTTAATAAAAAATAATCAAGACGTTTTTTAAGCCTAAAAGGAAAGTAGTTCCATATGCACAGTAGTACCACCCACAGAAAAAGAAGTGTTAAAATTGCTGTGTCAGGCACTCAAAAGTGCCAAAGAAATTTGCCTGTGGCAAAAGTTGTTGTGTGATCGTTCAAATACAGATTGTTGTATAATATATATAAGCAGTGTAAAACTGTTCCCCAGGGCAAGCTTTGAGTGTTTTGACTTCATAGTCTTAGTATTCATCCGCTAGTTTCCAAGAATGTATTGCCTTTCTATGACAACTAACTATAAATGATCCATTTTCTTACAGCCTCTACACCTGTTATACAGATTTCTGCTAATGTTGTATACTAATGAAGAAACAAAGGAGATTGTCATCCCATGGATGAGCTCTAGACACAACAGACAGGAATAGGATACATCCATAATATGCATAAATATGTGTAGCTGTATATCTATATAATTCTTACAGAGTTATGTATCTAATTCTTTGGTCGAAATGCAAGTTTTAAAACTCATCTCAGCTTGTGTAACAATTCAAGAATGACCTGCTTCTGTCCCAGGGCGGGGTCTTCTCTGTCCTGATCAGGATTTTCAAAACTTGCTGTCCCCTTGATTGCAACCATTTTAACACTAGGCGTAATCTGGTGCTCAGCTCTCCACTCAGTCACGCTGTCCTAGCCTATGGCGAATTTATTTCAAGTACTTTCATTCTTGAATTGTTCCTGGTTGCTTTTGTTGTGAATTTTATTTTCTTGCTTTTCATTCCACCCTTCCCAGTTTACCTCTGGAGAGCAACTAGCTTTCAGTCATGGTGGCATTTATCAGTTACTTCAAAAGTTCTTGAAGGACCCCTCAAGTACCAGAAAACCCAGAATCTGTAGAGTTTTAAATCCAGTAAGCAAAAACTAAAGGGTCTGCCTGTTGTTGGTGCTGGCATACAGCAGTTATTCTGTAGCAGTATGCTGAAGGCATTTGAAAGTACTTGTAATCAATTAGCAATATTTGCAATTTTTTGTTTAACACATGGATTTTAAAGGTCGATTTCTGTATCTGGAATACAAAATCTGTAATTCTGGATTCAGTTCTTTTGTCATCCATTGTAGTGGGCCAGACGCTTAATGTCTGAACACAACTGCAGGAGAAATGATAACGTATTTCTCAAATAGATTTCACAGATACTTGATACCTGCAGAAGTATGCTAAGGTTTCAACTGTTGAGTTTCTGGACTCAACCACTGGATGAGCATATGCTCTGTTGCTGACCAACTTCCTGCCTGTTGCGGACAAACTTCTTGCCCATTGCCCTTTGCTTTCTTGTTTCCCCAGTGCTCATTTCTTGCTCATTCTTGGCTTCTTTCTTACACATAAGAGTTCCCAGTTACCATTATGCAGGTGAAGCTCCTGATGACTGGAAGAAGGGTAATATAACCCCCATTTTCAAGAAGGGGAAGGTGGAAGACCCAGGGAACTACAGACCAGTCAGTCTCACCTCTGTGCCTGGCAGAATCTTGGAGGAGATTCTCCTGGAAAGCATGCTAAGGCACATGAAAAACAAGGAGGTGGTTGGTGACAGCCAACACGGCTTCACTAAGGGGAAATCCTGCCTGACCAATTTGGTGGCCTTCTATGACGGAGCCACGGAACTGATGGACAAGGGCAGAGCAGTTGACGTCATCTACCTGGACTTGTGCAAAGCGTTCGACACTGTCCCGCATGACATCCTTGTCTCTGAATTGGAGAGACATCAATTTGATAGATGGACCACTCGGTGGATAAAGAACTGACTGGATGGCTGCATGCAAAGAGTTGTGGTCAGCGGCTCAATGTCCAGTTGTAAACCTGTAACGAGTGGTGTCCCTCAGGGATCGGTGTTGGGACCTGTTTTGTTCAACATCTTTGTCAGTGACATGGACAGTGGGATGGAGTGCGCCCTCAGCAAGTTTGCCGACGACACCAAGCTGTGTGGTTCAGTTGACACGCTGGAGGGAAGGGATGCCATCCAGAGGGACCTTGACACGCTTGTGAGGTGGGCCAATGCCAACCTTATGAAGTTCCACCAAGCCAAGTGTAAGGTCCTACATCTGGGTTGGGGCAATCCCAGGCATAGCTACAGATTGGATGGAGAAGAGATTCAGAGCAGCCCTGTGGAGAAGGACTTGGGGGTGTTGGTTGATGAGAAACTGAACATGAGCGAGCAGTGTGCGCTTGCAGCCCAGAAAGCCAACCGTATCCTGGGCTGCATCAAAAGAAGCATGACCAGCAGGTCAAAGGAGGTGATCCTGCCCCTCTACTCTGCTCTCGTGAGACCTCACTTGGAGTATTGTGTACAGTTCTGGTGTCCTCAGCATAAAAAGGACATGGAGCTGTTGGAGCAGGTCCAGAGGAGGGTCACGAGGATGATAAGAGGGCTGGAGCACCTCCCATATGAAGACAGGCTGAGAGAGTTGGGGCTGTTCAGCCTGGAGAAGAGAAGGCTGCGTGGAGACCTCCTAGCAGCCTTCCAGTATCTGAAGGGGGTCTACAAGGATGCTGGGGAGGGACTCTTCCTTAGGGACTGTAGTGGTAGGACAAGGGGTAATGGGTTCAAACTTAAACAGGGGAAGTTTAAATTAGATATACAGAAGAAGTTCTTTACTGTGAGGGTGGTGAAGCACTGGAATGGGTTGCCCAAGGAAATTGCAAATGCTCCATCCCTGGCAGTGTTCAAGGCCAGGTTGGACAGAGCATTGGGCCACATGGTTTTGTGTGTGGTGTGCCTGCCCATGGCAGGGGGCGTGGAACTAGATGATCTTAAGGTCCTTTCCAACCCTAAACATTCTATAATTCTATGAGTATTTGTTCATGTTTCTCTTTAGCAATCTTGATCTTAATCATCTTATTTGGGCTGCGTATCTCAGTTCTTGGTTATGGGCCTGGGTTGAAAGCATTTGGAATAACCGTTCCAGGTAAATTCTACCCAGAATTTAGAAGTTCTCATGTTATGTTAGAGAATGCTTAGTTTAATCTATGGGGATGCTCCTTATGCTGTACAGTTGCAGATAGGAGCTGCAGAGGGACAGAGCGTGCTCTATACAGATGGCACCTTTTGAGATCTGTGGATCTTGGCATCTAACGTGTGATACTCTGCTGAGAAGATCATACCACATATTTCAGAGGCTTATATTGAACACAGTTTTTCAGAGTTGGCAAGAAGCTTATCTTCTTCTGAAAAGGATTTGGCATGATACATACAAATAGGCTTTTTTATCTCAGAACAAACACTTCCACTCCTACTTCCCCCAAACAAAAATCTGATTTATCCAGCTGGCCATGGTGGATATCTGCAGTAAAAATGGCTGAAGGGACAAGGATGTTAACAAGGAATTAAAGATCAGCATAAAACGGAAAATGTTTGGATATTTGTCTACCACTTGTTTCAAGGGGGATCCAACTGCAGCTGTCTGACAAGGTTTGTTAAAGAGAACATGTATGAGATGTGGGCAGCCAGTACCGTAATACCAAAACAATTCCTTAAGCAGTCGTTGTTCAGAGGCTAATACATTCACAGGGAATTGGGATTACCTTCTTTCAGTGTCTTTAATGGTGCTGTTTGGATAAATGCAAAGTTACAAATTTGTGCTTTGTTACTGGAAACCTGTGGCAGAACCAGACACAAAGAAGGCCCTTGATCAAATTTCTGATTTATTGAGAGTGTTTCTAAGTTTATCAAATAGTTCAATAAGCATTAGCTGTAGCAACAAAATCCAAACATTAGCAAAATCCAAGCATTAGCGAGAAATCGTTAATAATTCAAAAAATAATTCAATATTTTCTCATATTTTATAACTTGCAAAAACAACACTTTGTTTAAGAAACCCATTAACACATAGAGTTCCTGTCCAAGTACACAGTGTTGTTTCTGTAGCTGGCTGTCATACAGAACAGTGGTAATTTTTAAACATGCTAAAATCATACAGGGTTAGAAGAAGAGCTGTGAAGATTATGAAAGTTCTGTTTTTCAGTAGCATTGTCAAAAAATCTCAAAGCAAACAAAACTTGAATATTTCTAAACAGCAAAATGGAAAATGAAAAAAGAATCTGTTACAGTTGACTGAATGTTTCATATTTATTTTCTTTTTATATATTGTTCTGTTGAGCACAGCTGGCAAGATATTCCACACACACCACCACCCTCCCTCCCCCCAGTTTCTCATCAATTCATTTTTGTATTCTGTGGGAAGAAGTTTTGAAAGAGCATAAAGTGGATTCTGAGCAAACTGTAGAATCCTTTACATTTTCTCTTAATTACTTTACAAATGTACTTAAAGGGTCAAGAGGAAAATCCCAACTTTGCATAGCTTTCATTAGAATTTCTCAGGCTTTGTGAACTGGCCTAATGGAATGGTTGGCTTTCAAAAGAGGCGTCTCTTGGTCACCAGAAAGAAACAATAGTTATCAAAGTAAATGTCAACTGGAGTCTTTAAAGATTTTAAACTAGACTATGTTTCATGCTTGCTTTCTTTCTGTAATGCTAAACATGGAAACCTTCAGTTTCAAAGTGAGATTTTGGTATTCCTTTACATATTGCCAGAGGCTGTTTTGCTCCTCTTTATTTTCAAAGGTTGTCTGTCAGAACTTCTGTATGTTGCTGAGTGTACTGTGTACCATGTGGACGCAGCTGTTTGATGCTTCTACAGTGTGCTGTAGACTAATCACCACTTTGAGAAGTGTTTGCTATCTTTGCTGCTTCCAGATAAAAAGCTGAAGTGCCAGGAGTTCATGAAGTCATTTAACTTCAGTGTATTTCGAACAACTGGGCCAATGGATCTCATGTCCAGGAAGTTAACATTACTAGTGACAGGCTTATGCAGTGAGTGTAAAGTCAGTGCAGTAGTAAGCTTCTAACAAAAAATCGGTGCAGGTGTTTACCATGTCATTATATAAGAAGGAGAGTAAATACTGATTTTATGGCTTGAAAACTCCTCTTGTATTTGCAAATCATCAATCAATATACTTGGCAATCCTCATTCAATAGATTTCCAAAAATCCTGGAACTTACTTGAGTGGTTATCCTGAAATGATAATGTGCTATAAAGGTCCATCATGGAAATACTTAAAATAAAAACTTCTTTTCTCCTTTTTCTGTCATTCATTATGAGGAAATGGACCGTCAAAGCATGGCATCTTGAAGCACTCTTACACAGCTGAAACACTTATTTTGTCCTGTGAAGATCCACAGTAGTTACTAAAATGGCAACTGAGTCAACTGTCAAATAATGTTATGGTAGTTCTTCACCCAAAATTCAGTGGACATGAATACATATAATTATTCCAGTTTATCTTCCTGAGGACCAATTTTTATATAAATTATAGTAAGCAAAATAACAGATTCAGCTATTTTTCAAAAGGAAGCCTGACTCAGGAGAGGTCCTGACTTTTCAAAACATTCGTGAAACAGAGTCTAAATTTCTCTTTCTACCTTAGTGTCTTCACGTAGGCTCATAATTACTTGATGCTCTTGCTGAAACCACTTGTAAGCAGTTTGAATGTTATGCTATTTGTACACAAAATCAGGCATCACTTCAATATCTGATCTTTCAATCCGGAGACTGAATGTTCTGTGAAGTTGTCTGCTAGTTTCCTCCATGTAGAGCTAGACTTAAACTTCTGAGAGCCTTGAATATGAAGGTTCAGACCTGTGCAGTAGGTGTGTTAGGTCCTTCCTCAAATCTGTAAGTTCTTAATGTTGGCTCTGCTTTTGTTAGAAATGTTGTGATTTTTTTATTCCTTTTTCTTTCCAGGTTTATACCTTTGGCATCTGAAAATTTTCTGCAGACGGAACTTGCAAAACTGTTCTGCTTTCCAGGAGTATTGTGATGTGCAACATGCCAGTTCCCATTGATGGCTCAGTTTGTGTGAATATGCAGCAGCTGTGTCGCTTTCATCAACATTTGCTGTAAATTTGGAAATCCCACAGATAATCACCATCTGGCTGTGCAGGGTACTCTCATAAGCTGAGTGGTACCTAAGTAGCTCAGTCACTGTGGATACATGCAAAAAGATACATGCTTTAGAAAGCATTGGGGTTACTGGAGAACAGCTAAATAGCTTATGTCCAAGGCAGTCTTTTGTGCTACTAACTTAAGTACATGTTTAATTTTAAACGTGCTCTGGTTATCATTTTATGTGATGCATTAATACTTGTACGAGTATTGATACTTGATGCTGAAGAAGGAAAACTGCCGGAAAAGTTTAGCCTGAATGTAGGTCTGTCTTGGAAAGTCCTTTTCAAAAAAGGTAAATTGCATTAATTCATTAAATTAACTCATAGATGTTATTAATAATAATAATAAATAATCCCAATAGGCTTGAAAAGACACCCTATGGTCAGGCTGAAGGTTTTTTTTTGTTTTAACATCATTGTAGTGCACTACAGGGGAGTAGCAGATGCTATGCAGCTATTCCTTACCGTGCTCTGTCTGCTGTTTAAACATGTTTATCAATAACTCACTGCATGGGTAACTGAAATATTTCTAACGTAGATCAGTTGATAGATGTTCTCATTAACAAAAAGCTGCAGGCCATGTTATTCTCATCATTTGCTTTCTTTTTTCCAGCATTACTAACTGTCTTGGTTGCTATGCATACGTGTGTGTTTGGGAGAGAGGAGGGCTCTGCTCAGCAATTCCTTTTTTATCAGTTCATGTTCCTGATGATTTGTCCCTCCCTTCTTTTCCTCTTTTAGTTTGTGATAGTGCAGCAGAATTCTAATTAAATTGCATTTAGGACAGTAGATCTAGACAGTGTTTGATAGAGAACTGTGTTAAAAGACAGTGTCCTTGAATACAATGATGGTAGATTTACTTTGTCTCCTGGTGTTACTCATTGGAATACAAAGCTATGAGGCTAAATCTGGTTTCTTAAAGATGCTAAAGACAGCTAGATGAATGCTGATGTAAAAATTCTTAATGAATGCTTGCTCAATTTTCAAGCAGCTGGTTTTGTTACTATGGGGTTTGTCTGGCCTTTTTTTTTTTCCCCTTTAATACAGAGGCTTTTTCTTTACTTACCCTTTGTATCTACTCTGTATGAGCATTTTTAAGAATGGCTGCATTATTTAAGAATGCATATACTGCTATGCATACAAAAAAGGTTCATTATTTGTTGTTGACTACTCTTGTAAGTAATGTTTAAGTCAACCAAGCCAGAAAATAAAACTATATCACTTTGCCCATAATACATTCCCAGTAATGAGTACTGAATACTCAAGCTGTTAAGACCTACGCACTTGTATATTCTCCTGCAGTCAGTACAGGCAGACCAATTCTGTGTTAAGTACAGAAAAAATCTGTAGAGAAATGAATTTGAAATGACCAGTTTGCAAGATATAAACTCAAAGTTGTTGTCCAGATTGCTTTGTAGACGGGTTTTTGTAGCTCAAGAGAACAACAGCTAGAGATGTTCCACATCTCGGTGTTAAAGCAATATGGCCATATGATGTTTTGGGAGATAGGGGGTTTTACAGAACCAAAAGTCTGCAAACAACTGAGGAGGAGGAGAGTGGAACAACACCTTCTGGATAATTTGAAAATCTACCAAGATTGGTGAGGGTTTGAACAACCTGTCTGCCTATCAAATTCAGTTCCCTTTCTTAAAGAATGTCAGACCTTAATTTTTTGACCTGAAGGGAAGCTGAGATAAGACATGAAGGTTATAGGATATTTTGCTCTTTTTTGTGGGTGCATCTTTGAAACACCAAACCTGCTGGAGTTTCTTAGGTAATTTTTTACATTTGTAATCTCATCAGTAGTAATGAATGTTACTGGTGAATTTCTTATAAATTAATGTAAGGTATTTGAAAACATTTATTTGAAACTTGCTAGCTAACACAAATGTGTTTAAAATATCCTTCAACCTAAGCCCTTTCTAAATAATTTAAATCCAGAATCATAAAATCCAATGACTTTTGCTAGCTCTTGCTCCTCTAGCTTCTTTGGTTCTTGTCAAGTCTTATTAAACCATTATAGTTGCTCAATCAATGTTTTATACTTAAGTTTAGCAATAAGATCTAATTCTGTGTTTTGACAAAGTTCCAGCTTCATATGCTTGAGGCAAACAAGCACTTCTTATACTAAGGTTCTCTGGCACTGTTTTAAAGTGAGTTGGCTTCAACAGGCCAATATCCCTTACAGATAATTTCCTCTCAAGTAGCAATATAAAAAATGATGGTAAAAAATAATTTCTTTGTTTACCTTAAATTAAATTCAGGGGAAAAAAATAAGTTTGACATCTCTTGTTAGAGATCAGGTCAGGGTTTCTAAAACAGTAAATTGTGACTTTTTCCTAAATCAGGGTAGATGAACAGAAGGTATGATATATGTGACATAACTCAAAAATGCATGTTGCTTTGCTGTACTTCTTACCCTGAGATACATCAGTCAGCCTGTAGAAAGCACCAGTAACTCTGATATCTCCAAATCTTCTGATGAAAGCACTTTGCTACTATTTACAATTTCAAAATTGCCAATAATGCTAAAGCAGAAAGAGAACAAGCTATGGATAAAGGAGCAGATTTTTTTCCACAGATTTTTTTGTATATTTTGTATTTAAAACTTCAGCTCTGGGAATCATGTGAATCTCTGCACATATTTCCCCCCTTCACAGTGATGTGTTCCCTTTGGAAGGCTGCATTATATGTGACTTCAGTGTTGTAGTAAAACGTAGATTTAAAATATTTGCTATCTTTTGACATACTTTAAGGTAGAGGAAGCACAACTGGTCCCTATGACCTGCCTGGGACTGTATGACCAATTTTGTAGTCATATTCAGTGTAACTTTTTTAAGCTTATCAGCTGTACAAGCAACTCAAAATCTTTCTTGCAATTCATGATCAGATCGTAAATGTAATAGCATGAAGCGTGCAAATGAAATCTTTTTAGTTTCAGATATGAAATAAAAATAACTTTTCCTGATCCCTGAAAAAGATGAAATTCCTAGATAACTAACCTTCTCTACATTCCCAATAACACTTTTCTGATAGAGGCCATTGCCTGCAGGAAACAATGAACTCTCAAAAACTTCTGCATATGTTACTGATCTGCAACCACTCTATCCTGCTTATGTTAAAGAAAACGGCAGTAATAACAACTTCACTTGCAATTTTACACTACAGATTTGTAACGCAGGCATACCAAGATGATATGAATAACTTTCCTTTTAAATATCTCAGATTTTAGCTGTAGTGTACATGAAAAGAAAGAGAACTGTCATGAGTGATACCAGCCCCAGGTTGTGCCAATTTACTGATCAGAGCTCTCCAGCTCAGCAGGGTTGAGAATCTCCAATTCAGATCACTGTTTACAGTTTCGATGAATGAGCTGGTGTCAGAATCAGTCACCATTCCGTTCAGATCACTGCAAAGTTGGAGACTTGGATCTGTGAAAAATTACCAGATTTTGTAGATGGCAGATCTGTGTCCTTCTGTGCAGTTACTCTTGAGTGGGTTCAGTTTTTCTTCCTTTGGCATAAAAATAAACTCTTGATGGCATTGAAAGATGAAGTAATCACAAAAAAAATTGTGTGGTATTTTGGGATGAAGTAAATTTGTTCATCTGTTTGTTGAACTGAGTTTGTTTACTATTTGGTCTGTTGTTTTGGTTTTTTGGTTTCTTTCTATTTTTTGGGTTTTTTTAATAATCAAAGAGGAAAGGAGTCTTGGAGACTGCATCTCAAAAATCCAGTGGACAGCTCATGACCCTCTGGTTTGGTGTCTCATGACACCAACTATGTGGGGATAAATTCGCAAAAGAACTTGAGCGTTACAGACTTCTGCAGTAGCTTCTAAGTTGCAGATTACTTTTACTATAGTTGTAAGTGAGGTACTGCACATCCTGTATAATACTTTGGATCAGAGTGGGATGCATGAGTGCAAGTGCTCTGATTGGGCAACAAAGTCAATGACAAATCTTGTGGAACTAATATGTCTTAAATTCTATTCCTTTCTGCAATATAGTGCTCTTTTCTAGTCTTCAGGGTATGCTGCTGTCCTCTTGGGAATCAGAGCCTACATCTTGTCCTGGAACTGTCAGGTTCCTTGAAGTTTACTTGTCGTTTTGTTTTCTAGAGGAAGTATGTACTCACTTGTAATGCTGCCACTTTGTTTTTAGTAAATAGTTTTGAGTGTTTGGGCATTTGATTATGATAAATGTGTATGGAATGAATCTGTATCGCTATTGAGTCCTACAGATCATTTAGCCTCAAAGAATAGGTAAGAACACCTTTCCTTCTTTCTGTTGAAACTGCCTTTTGGCACAGAGACACTTTCATAGATATAGCAAAGTGGTCAGGCTTGGCACACCCTTTCTCACATAAGTTGTTTGGGGTTTTTTTTCCAGTCTTCATTTAAATCTCCTCAGAAGGTAAACATGACAAATCTTGAAGGAAGCTTATAAATCAATACTTCTCATGATATCTAATTTGTGAAGATACACTACTATGCTTTATGCAGCTTGTATGTGGAGGAGAACAGCTTCAGACTAGATGCCAAGATGAGCCTAATTAAGATACAAAATAAAATAATAAGTGTTCTTGAGGATTATAGGAGAGGAAAAAGGAAATTACAGAATTACCAGCACTGCAATGTGTTGCATCACTGTCTAATAACAGGGCTGCTTTTCCCTATCTTGTGAGGGGAAAATGAGTTACTGTGTGTCATTGCTTTCTTGGAATAAGCAGGGGCATATCACAGAGGGTGGGTCTATGAGGTAGCCTTCTCTCCTATGAGAGCAAGACATATTTAGAACTGTTAGGACATTCCGGCTTGGTACAACTTCCAAAGCTAGTAGTACAGGCTCACAAGCATACCAAGATGCTAGTTTAGGAAACTGAAAAGCTTCAAAGTTGAAATCTAAATCTTAATCATATGTTTCTAACTGTTATTGCATTATTGTAACTGTTTTACAAACACACACTTTCTTTAATCCTTCCTTTCATCTTGCCTCAGCCAATTCTTAGTAATCTGACAAACTGGGAGGACAGGAAAATCCATTATGGCACACTGTACTAGGCAGTTATTTGAGTGTCTACTGTGCACACAGTTGAGTACTTCAAAAAAGCCTGTTGAGCAACTCCATTCCATTGTGCTGCTGAAGCCTTGCCATACATGAGCGTGACATGCTTCCCAAATACAAGGTAGCTTTTGTCATTAGAAAGATTCCTGTTGACTAGCAGAAAGGTAATATGAAAGGAGACCAAAACTTTGACTCTTCTGAGGCTGCTGGGAAGCTGTTTTCCAGGTACAGCATATTTAAGATGACTTAAGGTCATTGGCCTGGATAAAAACTGTAAAGGATCATGAGTTTTAAGCCTAGTGATTTCTGTACTCTTGAGAAAGTGTTCACATCTTGCTTGACTGACTGCTTAGTGTATTAGCCAAGGGCTGTTTAATGTATAGTAATTGAAAATTTATTGAGCAGAGACTGCAACTTAGCTTCCTGGTGAATGTCCTATCACAAGACTAGATAGTCAAGATCACTCATGTGTGTCTGATGCTTTCACTCCATTGAATCATTAATTGTTCTCTACGAAGTCAAGTAGCTTCAAGTCTCCTCCTCTCATCACAGGGTATGGTCTGACCACAGATTTTTTTGTTGCAATGCGCCTTGAATTACTTTTTGGCGTAGCAGAAATACATTGTGTGGAGAGATGTATATTTTATATTATATTTATTATATTATATTATATTAATTACATCAGTGCTGGCTGGTTTGAACCCCATTTGAATCCTGTTGAAATAAATAACAAAATTTCACTGAGTAATATAACAGCGTGGATATGAAAGGAGTGCATCCTTGCATACACACTGTATAGTTTAACTGTACTGGTGTTCAGCATTGCCTCATGACTGGTGTATATCCCACGAAGGAGTCATTACTAGGTAATTGAGTTGCCAGTCAAAGGTGCCTAACATTACCCTTATCCTTCTTCTTATTACCACTATTAGTAATATTTTATATCAGCTCTTAATACTAATTCAAGAAATGGCTGGTGTAATTCGGAAAGAAAATTACAGGTTTTGTATTGTATAAGGACCTGAGTTTCATGGATTAGGACAAGGCTGACTGAAAAAAAAAAAGAATTTGTATACATGGTTAGCTTCTACCTGGACTAAGGGAAAGCTCTTTTCTTTTGACAACTGGTGTCAATGTTAGTTTGCACAAAGTATTTTGGCCTCTTGCAGCCAAAATGTTGTTTTCCTCTTGTGCCAGACCCCTGTGGTTGCAGCAGTGTGCAACTGTCACTCTGAGAAAAACAGAGAACAGAGAGTCACACTTGTCTTCTGAGTGCCAAGTTGGCAACTATCTTCGGCTTGTGAGCATGTTCCTGACAGCATGTGAGAGCCAGCTCCAAGCTGAGATGGCACCTGCAGTGCACAGAGAGCTAACGGGTATTAAGAAATGAACAAAGGTGTGCTCTATGATTTTAAATATACTTTGGCTAATTGGAGATTTTTTACTCCATTAAGCACTCACAGAAAAGGTGCCTGCTTTAATATGTGGCATAGGTTATAAGAGGTTCAAAAAACATTTGCTTAACTTGGCCTTGGTGTGACAGCAAATCAGACAAAGAGTTCATGAGGTATATGAAAATGAACAAAAAGTGAGGAAACTGAAAGGATTAGATTACCCAAATTTGGAGTTACTGTTAGAAAAGACTCAGGCTGATAGTCATACTAGGCAGCTTATTTTAGGATCCTTATTTGCTTTCGGTTACACTCACTTTTCCTGGGAATGTTATGTTTTTAAAGCAATTGTCATGTATGCTTCATTTTCTTGTAATGATGGCATACTATAAACACAAGTATTTCACATTACAGAGTTACCAGTTCCCTTTGTAGCCAGTTTTACTTCAAGGCAGAAAATAAAGGAATAATAATTGTTTAGATGAAATAATACCTAATCTTGCATAATAACTATCCAAGTTCCTTCCCTATTACAAAGCTACTTTAAGTAGCTTCTTGGATTCTCTCTGAATGAAAATCTTTCATCCATATGCCCTTCATTTCTGAAGTCCAGGACTGGGTCCAGAGTGATTACAAACTTGGGCTCCGATCCCATGGAGCACTTAATTGCCTGTTTAGGACATGAATAATCTCATCTGAGAGGTATACAAAATTAGGAATTGTAACAAGATGAAGCAAACTAAACTCGTGCCATAGAGAGAGAAACCTAAATCTGGGCTAAAGCCATAAAGAATTGTCCATCTCTCATTTGGTATTGCCTAAATAGGTGTCTGTCACCTGCATTCCTAAAAGAGTTTGTAACACAAAAGGCCAAGTATTGGGAAATAATGCTTATATTCTTCTGGCATAGGTGCCAAAAACTGATACAATTCCAACTCGGATTTGGAGCCTTTATGCACTAATCCTTTTTTAGCTTGTCTTACTGCCAGCAAGAGTAGCTGAAATACTCTAGCTCTGTTGCTCCTTTACCACTCCTGTGACTGCAGGATTGCAGGATATCCCTTATAGCACTCTGTGTCTGACACCATTACCATGTAGTTTATTCCTTCTCTCATCTTCTTCTCAAAGAAAGAACTATGAATAAAAGCAGTGCTTTACTTTTATAGGTTTTGGATTATCTACTTCTGTGCTTAGGGGTAAAACAGCTCTCTGGCTTGGAGAAGGTGGGTGAAATAGACCTTTGTAGTGATCACCACGGCTTTGTGACAGTTTTCAATACTTGAGAGTTTGTACAGCCTGCCTCTAAGACTTATTCTAGTGATAGAAATCTCTATTGCATTACTTGGTGACAGCACTGGGGCTTGAGTCCCAGAGCTCTTAGAAGTTCTGGGCTCAGCCCAGAGCTTCTTAGGTAAAAATTCTTGTTTATGGGCAAGGTTACAGTAGTTGTACACAGAAAAATATCAATAATGGTAATAATACACGTAAAATGGTACACACACATTTCATAGTTTCTGTAACCTTTCTTGGGTAATACCCTCCCATTCTTTCTCAAGGAGCACACAGTTGGAAAGGTTAAGAACACAATTCAACAGCATCTGGAGTCCTTTATTAGGAGAATTATGATGTTGATGCTGCTGGTATCTTCTACCCCTGGTAGCCACTTGAGGTAATTTTCACATTTACTAACTTGCTTTTACACTTCATTGCCCTGCAGCTCCATATTACATCCGATTTTCTACATGTATATTAGATTCTACTACTTTGTTCTGTTACCTGAACAACCAGTTTGCCTAGCTCCTGCTCTGCGTTTCTTTAACTGACCACTGGCAATTCGTTTATAGCCATGGGGTTTCCGCTGCAAGCTTGTGCCTCATCTCTTCTCATCCCATTTACACCTCTGTGCCACACCTTGTGTCTCTGCTTCTCAGTGGAGAGCTGCTATTGTACCAGGCCTGTATTTCTCTACGCTGCATCATTATGTCAGAGTTGCAAGTATCTCCTTCTACACAGAACAACTGCAACCGTGTTTTACTGGCAGTTGTTTTTAATGAATGATTAGTTAGTTTACTTGCAAGCACTTGATAACGAACAGTGTTCAGAATATCTGCTTATCTTTTGAGTCTTTGAAAATCATCTGTTCTGTTGTAGATGCACCCCAGAAGCTTACCAACTGGAATTAACAGCAGTAGGTGATTTTTTCAAGAGACAATCTACCTGATCCAATTTCAATCCCTTACACAAAAGATACCCTCCCAAGGTAAAATAAACAGAAACAGTAAGTTGCAGTCAACTGTAGATACAGTATTCTGCACTATGTAAGGTTTGAGTTACTGTTGAGATGGCTAGGGTAATGGCATTGATTTTGTTAGAAATACTCACATGTAGGAGTGGAATAATGTAAAAGCCCAATGCTTTAGTTGAATGAGTTTGAAATTTGTTTGAATAATTTCTGTTGTACCTGGACTCCTCACAAAATGAGTGTCTTAACTCTTCAGCAGGTGTGAAACATGCAGTTCAGTGGATATTAATGATTCTTTACCCATTTTACATCACTTGCAGGACAATCAATTGGGCCAAATGTAAAAGAAATGACAGAGTCTTGTCTTGGAAAGGACAAAGTGATAAAATGGCAGCTAGGACGAAAAGCAACAATAAACGAACTCTTCTTAGTTAGACTTTTAATACTGTTAACTCTTAAAACTTTTTTTTCTTTGGATGAAATTTCAAAGAAAATCTTGAACTGCTTGACTTAAACCAAGTTCTCACTAATGTATTATACAGTGCAATGCTGTAAGAACAATCATTTTGATAGCAAGCAAAGTAGTTGGAAGCTTTCATTAATTTTTACTATTTGGCACGCCTATTCCATGTAAAAGAGCCTCTTACTAAACAGTACTTACTAAGAAATAACAAACTTTTAAGCTTCTATCTTAAAAGACTGTGCGTTTCCTTTCATACATGCTATTATAAAGCATAACAAAAAGGTTTAAAATAAATTACCTTGTTAATTGGTTGCACTTACTGGATTTCATATCCTCAGTGTAATGTTCATATTTTCATCGACTAGGAGTATTGAAGTTGTATGTTTGAATCAACTTTCCTATTCAGGCAAGTAATTTTAAGCACAAAGCAAAATTGTTCCTCTTGAGGTAAGTATACAGCAGGAGAATTTCATAAAGGAGGATTAGAGAGAGGGAGTAAAAGGAGGTGCGTTATTAAGAGCTAAAAGCAAATGATTCTTGCTAAAATTTCCTGTTCTAAAGTGAAGGATTTAGTTATTAAGATTACATCCATATTTTCATACAGAACAAGGAGTAGGATGTATCGTTTAGATATTACTCATTTAAGTTCTATTTTTAAACAGTCTTACCTCCTTTTTTTTTTTCTTATACATTTACTACTTTCTTTTGCTCTGTTTGGAAGGTCATTTGCAAGAGTCAGTATGCCAAAGATTTGGGTAGTTTCCCCTTTTCTCATGGCACATAATGAACTATATTCTTAGAGAGGGTACACCCTTTTTGAGCTGTATGTCAATACATTCTGGCTAACGTAGACATAGGTTCACATTACCAATTCATCAGAATACCTATGTTCTTAACAAAATTCATGCATTTTCCTAAGCTGGTCATTCATTTTTGCCAGGATTGTTTCACCATGCAGTCACATATTTCTTTAAAAACCTAGCAGAAATACTGCATCCTTCTGGTTGATTAGGGTTGAACAGAAGAAAGGTTATATAGCAGTCATCTCCCAGAACAGCACCAACTCTACGTCTGGTTCTACAAGTGGATGTTTTCGTGACGGAGCCATTGGGAAGTGCCTTTTCACCTTATGAATCTGGAATTGGGGGAACGCAAGGAGATTTTATATAACTATGTATACATGTGCCTTGGTATCTGTTCAATGCAGACTGAGAAAACTTGAGATAAAGCCTGGTGTTAATCCTAGAGTTGAGATAACTGTATGTACTGAGGGGACTGTTCATTATTTTTCAGTCTGTCTTTCCTTTTCCTGCAATTTGTTCTTAATGCTACAGTGGATTTTCACCGTTGTTTCCTTTCTAGCAAGTTTGTCATTATCACCTGATGCTACCCAGCCCTGGTGGCTGCTTATTTTACTTTGTCTCTTCTGTGGCTCTTTATCTACATTTTGAGAATAGAAAAAAGACCGAAAACCCCAAATCAAGGAACAGATTGACAGGCACTGCTGTTGTCAGCCATGTTCAAACAGCACGGCAAGACAGCATTATTAGACTCAGCTTGGCTGAAGTGGTTGTGCCTTACCATCAGTCATTTCTCGACCTCTCCATTTTTTTCTTGTCTGTTCCTTTATCAAAGACTGGTGGATAACTGCAGCTCTATGATCTTCTCCCACTATGCTCTTGCACAATAGCTTGACATGTGTTCACTGTCCTGCTACTTTTTTCTGCTTTGTTACTATGCAGGTTTTTGTCTTGGCTCTTTTACATTTCCTGCTTTTTTGGGTTCTAGTTCTATGTAATTTCTTTCTTTCTCCATTTCTTTTGTACAGCTTTGTGTGGCAGGTGGCCCTTGTTAGCACAAAAGGACATAGGCACAGCTTAACAAAAAAAGAAAAAGTTGGGAAAAAAAGGCAAGCGAACAACTGACCTCTATTTCCCCCCAAACAACTCTCCCTTATGCCCCCCACATCCCAGAGTCACTGAGCATAACTTACATATTGCATACTTATGTGTAAGAAAGGCTGAACAATGAAAATGCAGGCCACTTACTGAGTGTTGTGAGTGACCTGGTGGCAGCAGGCCCAGATAAAACTGAGATACCAGATGTTGTCTTTGCTCTTCACCAACAAGGTGTCTCAAGCCTCTGTGCTTAAGAGAGTGGACTCAGGGAAAGAGAACTACCAGTAGTGGGTGAGGATCAAGTTGGGGATTAACTTCAAGGATTCGACCCATACATGTCTTTGGGACCCATTGGGCTTCATCCACAGTTCTGAGAGCGATGGCCAACATCCTTCCAAAACTGCTTTTATCATCTTTGAAAAGTTGTGGTGATCAGGGGAGGCTGCCAACAACTGGAGGAAGGTAAATGTCACACTCATCTTCAAAAAAAGGCAAAACAATCAACCCATGGAGCTACAAGCTTATTTTCTGACTTCAGTGTCTGTAGTGAGTCCTCATGGCGCTCATTTCTGGGGCACAGGCAGAAGGAAATGATTGAAAACAATCCATTAACCAAAGGGTAAATCACGCCTGACCAAGCTGATTGCCATCTGTGATCAAGTGACAAAATTGTGGGTCAGAGAAAACAGTGGCTTTTATTTGGACTTCAGCAAGGCTTTTGACATTGTCTGTCATTCACTCTATTCTTGTATCTGAGTTAGTTAGGACGCTATGAACAGCTAAAAATAGGGTAGATGATCAGGCTCGGAGGGGTGTAGCTAACTGGAGTCTGGTGTCAGGCAAGAGTACAAGATAAATCTGTCCTAGGATTGGTCCTGTTTAATCTATTTTTCAGTGGACTGGAAGAAGTGATGGAGAGCACTCTTTTTTAGTGCAGATTACATCAAACTTCGGCAGATGTTGAAAGGTAGTACTCTCAAGAGCAGTGGTATCATGCAGAGGGACCTAGACAGGCTGGAGGAATGGGCCAGCAGAAACTTTGTGAAGTTCAACAAGAATTAAGCCAAGTGTTGTCCCTGTGCAGAAAGCACCAGTGCAGGCCATACAAAAGCAGTGTCTTTTCATTACACCATGGCTACTGTGGGGGAAGGCTCTGATTTCAGATAGGATTAATGTATGTAACATTGGAATACAACTAAGTAATGAGCAGTCACACTAACAGAAATGCGTCCCAGTTTCCGTAATACAGTTTCAACCTACCTAAAATCAAATTTGATCTCGGACATTGCAGCTCTTCGAAAATATGGCCTAATAGGTACACATAAATAAGTTGAATTTGAAAGTATTTAAAAAACAATACTTTTGTTAAACTCTATAATAACGATTTGTGAAAATAAAGGTCTTGAAGAACTACTTTGAATTGGCTACTAAAAGCCTCAGTTCATCTGGCATACTGCTCTGTTTTTGTCATTTGAAGCGTTAAAAATAGGTTGAAATTAAAATTATTTTATGGCTCTTAATACGGAAGTGCTTTGAGGGACTGGATTTCAGACAGGAGCTCTCCTGAGTAAACAGGTATGAACTTTTGTTTCTTTACCAGCTAGGTATGCAGAGTTAGAAGCTGGTGTAGAACAGTAAATTGTCATAGGGGGGAAAGTTCAGCATAAGAAACGGATGCAAAAAGCTAGTGGAAGCACATTAACGCTTCTCATACATGTTAGAGAAAGAAACATTTCAACCCTTTTTTGTCTAACTAGGAGGACAGAAAAAAGCAGGACTCGTGTTTTGGGGGGCGGGGGGGGGCAGCAGGAGGAGAAATGTTTTTTCTGTTGCATCTCTGCTGCCACCGTATGCCACAGAGGCATGCATCATGTTAACACGCAGGCACACCTGCTTTAGATACACAAACATCTGGTATTTTGGTGAAAATCTATAAGCTCCATTGGAACAAAACTCAAAAAGAAAAAACCAAACCAAAAACCACCAAAACCAAAAAACCCAGCCCCAAACTCAAAACCAAATTAAAAACTCAAAACCAACCAACAAAAGAACCTTAAACAGTGTATTTTTTTCTTCTAAGTGGATTGATATAAATGCATTTCAATGGAATCTTAACTGATGCTCAGAATCTAGTATTACACTAACTTTCCTCTTTTAAAAAATACTAAGCTTAAAGTGTTAGAAAGCCTAGAAAGGACCACCATTTTTCATTGGTTTGTATCAAACAGAAGCTGACCTCCAAAAACTCTGGCTGATTCTGCAAAACTTCAAGTAAGAGACAACATGGTATCCGTTTCTTAGTCTGCAAAATCATCATCCTGAGACTGTGCCATCCTGTGACAGCATTAAAACTTTATAGAATCATCAGAAAACTTGACCTCCTGAAGAAAATCCCTTTTGAAAGCAGTTAACAGTACAACCCTACACTGTCTTCAGCTGGTAAAGGAGAAATGAAAGATTGTTGGGTGAAGATTATCTGCATCCAGATGCTAAAACACTGGGGGATTGCCTGGATTGTTGACAAGACAATGAAATTCTGAAGTAGTGGGTTACTTTTGGAACTGGAGAAATGCTAGATCTTTTCAGACTTCATGGTGCACACCCTATCCAATGCCTAGTAGCACGTACTCCTATTTCTCTTTTTTGCCATTTTCCCTTACTACTGACAGACACATTGCTCTAGACTTGGCTGCAAAAGGGAAAAAAGTAATTTCTGAGATTATACCTGCAACATCAGTGAGCGTGAACTGGTGTAAATGGATTTTGGTGGAGCTGAGCTGGTTTTTTTATTCAGGAGTTGGCCTTCATGCTGCTCAAAGATGTTAAAGTAAATGCTGTTGCATGTATCAGCTTTTAAGATGATTAACTCATAGTGCTTGGCTCTTTAGTACGTACAGAGGATTAGTTCATAAATTATCTCTGGGCACTGTTCTGTAAAGGAGATTGATATTTGTCTTCTACCATAGTCTGCGATTATTAAGAGATTAATTATATCAGAATTTTTGAATTTAAAATTATGTTTTAAAACATAAAATTAACGGTTTATAACTCAGATATAGACGGCTTTTCAAATAGCTTCTTTGTAATTTTTTTTCTGTACCCCAGAGAGCTTTTATTCTTAGAAGCATATTCAAACTTGGCCATAAACAAGAAGGTAAATTACATATTTGGTCGTTGCAAACCTCTGTTTAAGCAGTAAAAGCCCTTAAGTTCTTTTCATGGCACCATCAGAATTTAGCAAACTGCAGCTTACCTAACACAAAATCTGCAGCTGTTTACCATCTTTTCTGTTCTTGCAACATAGGTTTTCTGATGCCTCACAAGGGCTTCTTTTGTAGCTAAAATACGATTTTCTGATTGAAAACGCTGTTACTGTCCTTAAAATCATTCAAAGATTGGTAGCATTCTTTGAAAGTCCCATTTCAACCATTAGAACTGGCTGCCCAAGGAAGCAGTTGAGTCACCATCCCTGGAGGAATTTAAAAGATGTGTAGATGCGGTGCTTAGGGACATGGTTTAGTGGTGAATTTGGTCATATTAGCTTAACAGTTGGACTCTGTGATCTTAATGGTCTTTTCCTACCTGAATGATCTTTTATTCATCTGGCTTCTGTTTCAACAGACTTAAAGTTAGATATGCCAATATGATTCCAATCTCACAGGGTTATTACATTGTCTTTTTGAAGAAACTTTGCCCTTACACAATGTACAGGGTCTTCCAGCCACTGGTTTAATACGCGGCAGCTTCTGATACAATTCACTGGAGACATTTAAAAAGAAAAAGAAAAAGAAAAATTTTAAATGTTCCTGTAACATTGTAACATTCAGAAATTCTTCTTTGTGCTCTTTCTGTCCTGCACAATAGCTGCTCTTACTTAATACTTGTTACTGTTTAACAAAGCACGGGTGGAAAGGGGCAGAGAAGTATCTGCAAAACATGCAGAAAAATTTGTGTATATTGATATAGGTAGAAGAAGCTGTACATGCACTGGCAGACAGAAGAAGGCTCTATCATTTTGAGCAACTACTAGGGGTGTAAAAATCAGTGGCAAAGAAGTATCTGTACAGTTTAGAGGCCTGTGCTGTTTCCTTCATTTGATCAGATCATTCCCTTCTGCAGTGGTTTAAAACTATGAACAGAATAGGACATAAGCTGGATGGCAGTGAGCACGAATGGTTGATAACGTCTAGGTACTCACTCATTTACAGCTATGGATTGTGGTTCCATTTCCACAGTTCCTGAGTCCCCATCTTGATCAGTGAGCAAGTGTTTTTAGATAAAGGCTACCAAGACTAAAAGAGCTGAACAAAACTGACGCTGATGCTGAATGTACTTTGGATATTGACAACAAAAAGACTAAGGGAGTCTCTGGTACTATGACACCTGCTTTCTTGAAAGACTGAAAGTGAGCAAGAGGGTTAGTAAGCCTTTTAATCACATAGCTATAGTAACCAAACTGATTAATGCAGATTCTCTTTCACTTAAATCAGAACTAATAGTGGTGAATATAATGGTTGTATATCACACTGCCATCTGGTGTCAAAATACTGAGAAACAAGAAAATTAAAGCCTGTTTTCTGATGATGTATCTACACGTGAAACAGCATCACATTTACAGATAGACTGAACATGTCTAGCTACATACAAGTTGATGGGACCATGAATATTTCTAGTTTACTTTTTATCTACATCAAACTTACATATGCTGCATTGCTCTTCCACATTTTTTGGATTTCAGGATACTGTGTAGCTCAGGACTTAGAGTTCCTACTTTCATGTAATGTGCCACCACAGTTCCTGGAATGTTAGAGATTACTAACCATAAATTATTATAAATTGTGCAATGAAGAGTGCATTTGACATTTCAAAAACTTTCTTTGAAAGTAAAAAGGATTTTTTTTTTCTTCTGCAGTGATGCTCACTAACAAAGCTGTATAAAGAATGAGGATTTCAAAGCTCTTCTTAAGGTAAGGTGGCTTTTTCTTTCACCATATTAGAGTCCTAATTCCCTATTAATTTACATTAATGAGTCATCACCGTGACACTGTCTGAAAATGCATACCTTGCAGGTAAGATAGTGCTGTGTCTGACTCAGTATAATGACTTGCCTGTATCCCTCCCACCTTGACTTCATTATGGGTACCTCAGTGCATGTACAACTGTATCTTCTACAAGTTGTAAGCAGAATCTAAAAATACGTAATTGTGCACAGGGTACCTAGGAGTATGTGTATGGCTATTTGTGTTCTAATACCTTGTGCATCCTTGGGTATTTGCATTAAAATAGTGTCCTGTGGCCCCAGGGAAGACTGAGGTTCATTCCCCTGACTGCACCTTACAAAGATGCAGATACTGCATATATATGTTTATACACAGGTGCAGATGATCATGTAACTCTCTTGTTCTTGTTCCCAAGACAAGCTGATGCAAGCTGGTTGTAACCTCAAGTGATGCAATAAGGACAGTGTGCTGTACTGAGGGGGAGTCCCAGATTACAAGCCGTAGCAGTATGGTTGAGCAGCTTCCAGACACCTCTCGGCACAAGCGGAGCAGATGCACAGATGTTTGCAGCTGTCTGCCTACACTTGGCCTCAAAGTCTTTGATACCATTTTGTAGCAGCAGTATTGTAGGCTAACATCCTCACATAATTAGTGGTTTTAGCAGTTTAGTTTACTCTTAAAACTGCTAAGACCAGCTTAGATTGCTGTTCTTTTATAAACTAGTAATTGAGGCCATTCTTTCTTTTTTTAAATGTGTGCAATAGTAATATCTATACAGCATACAATATTATAGAAGTTTGTAACAGCTGTGTGCTTAGTGTTCAGGAAAGGATATGGAGGGCTGGAACAAGAGCTTTCAACAACAGAAATCTTCTGAAAAAGGAAGGACATAAACTTCTTCACATCCTCTGGGAGCAGTCTTGATGGGTTTAAACTGCAGCAGAAGAGCTTAAGGCCTGATATTAATAACAGCTTTTTAAATGGTAAGGATAGACAAGCACTGTAACAGATTGGCAAGGGAAGTGGGAATCTCTTTCTTTTAGATGTTATTTTAGATACACTGGACAGATATCTCACAAGCACTTTTGAGATATAGTTGATCCTGCATTGGAGCAGAAGAAATGTACTGACTTGCTAAGCTAACTTCTTTCATCTTAAATCTTCTAGGCTTTTGTGATTCACAAATCTAAAAGCAAGCAGATAGAATAGTCACTGATAGAGACTTACAGCTTGTGTTAATCTTACCTTATGAATCATACTCTTCTAAGACAAATCTGAAGATCCATTTGTGATGGTAGTTACCGTCAATGATGAACAGAGATGCTCAGTCTGCTCAGTCTTATATAGATTCTCATCATGACGATCATCATCTGTGCACCTTCAGAAAGCCTGAAACATGTTCTCTAGCATTGCCAGTCTTACTCAGCTTGTTTTTACCTTCCCGCTTCTGCCAAAGGTGAAAAGAAAGAAAGAGAAAAGGATTATGTAAAACTGAGTACTGTGCGTTATCAGAGGGGCAATTTGTTGTATTGTATTCATGTGCTGTATTTATTATAGTCTTGAAATTAATTTAACCACTGAAACATAAAAAGCTGGGGATTTAAGAAGACAGACCTGGTTGGGAAATTCGTGGTAAAGCAAAATTTCAGCAAAAAGTGCTTCTTGGACAGGACTGAAATGTTTCACAGAGCCAGATAGCTTTTAGCCTTCATGACTGTTTTCCCACTGGAAATTAGGTCAGAAACTCTAATTTTCTGATGTTGTATGTTGACTAATCTGTTCGTGAATATTCCCTTGAAAGAAGGTTACCAGTGTTTCAGGCTTAGCAGCAAGAAACCCTGACGTGTGAATGACCTAGAATTCGGTGTTTTCTGGCTCCTTTTCATGGGCTCAGCAGTCAATTTGGGAATAAAGTATGTGGCTGAACAGGCTTCAAAGTGCATGACAACTGTGGTGTTAGAAATGCAAACGCAAATGCTTAGTGGCTTTCAAAGCATATAGGTCCAGATATAAGAGGAGCCAGAGGCTGGGGCTTCTTTGCTGTAGCTCGTAGGAAAGGAGCTCTAATTCTGTTGTTATGCTTTACATTTAAATTACTACCAAAGCAGAGAAGAAAAGCTTCAAATCTTATGCATAGTGGTTATGTTCACTTTAATATGCACAGAACTTTTCACAGATTTTCTTCCCTACTGAACATCCCCTTTCACTGCCATATGCACAGAACTACCTTTCTGCTCTGTAGCTGTGTCATGATTTTCAAGTTGTGCCAGAAGGCAGAAGCACTCTGAATGACTTGCTCTCATTCTTAGCTTCACTTCTCTCTCCAAGCGCCATATGTAAATAACTACTTCTTAGCTTCTAGAACAGTATCTTTAGTCCTTCTCAGTGTTTTTATGCCATCTACAGGTTTCTTCAAACTGTCGAATTCTTTAAATATTTTTTCATATCAGGCTTGATGGCAGGAAGCCTTATTTTCAAATGCGTTTTCATTACTTTATAAATTTATACACCATCTAAATAAATATGGTGGGGTTTTTTTGTAAATTGCTTATTATTTGTAAAATCCAGATCAGAGAAACTGATCAAAATGGCATGAAAGCTTCAAGAGCCCTGACATTTTCACAATTATTTTTGTTTTAGTTTTTTCAGTGCAGAATAATTTTGTGGTGATTTATGATACAAAAAGTTTGTCTTACATCTTTATATCAACAACTTTGTTACAATAGTATTTTTTCCAGGGAAACTTAATTGTGAAACCTAACATTTTGGGAAATACAACTTTTAAAATGTAACCCAACAAATATTATAAATGTGTCTATACTACATGCATATTAAATGCTATTTTTTATTTAAGAATAAATAGAAAAAGAAGAAGCCACTTTTCAAACAAAAAGAATTAATGAGAATAATTTTGTTTTAAAGGGATATAATAAAGTTTTCTTACTTTGCTTACCAAATACCCCAGCGTCTGATTCTATACATGATCAGACAAGTTGTGGTGACAAGACATAAGGTGGAAATATGGTATAAGGAGCTCAGAGATTTGTGACAACAGAATTACATGAATTTCTTGAAAATTATGTGGCCTTTCAATCATTTTCTGTGCTGCATGCAGTTAAAGAATCCACTGGTACCTTAGATGATGAGAATTCTGTATGTGCTGTCAAGGAAAAACTCATCTTAACTTTTAAAACCTCTTTAACAAGGTTTATTGTGCTCCCTATAGATAAGGCAAACCACTTAACACTGACAAAAATGTCACAGTGTACTTCTAGACATTCGTACAAATTAAGGAACATGTGAAAATCAAAATAAAGAGAAATCTAAAAGTACAGGTAGCTGACTCTTAGATGGAGATGAAGCTATGTTTTAAATATTCAAGTAAGGCATACGAGGATACGAAATATGGTTGAAAAGCATTTTTACTGAGAGACACTCTTCCCTACAAGCCAGACATAATCTGTCTTGTGTTCCTCCATGTGCAGGAAATTTCACGGGAATTTGTCTGTGAATACTTCACTCATGGTTCAGCTAGAGATACAGGGACAAAAGCCTTTTTACGTGAACAGAGAATTTGCATTAAATGTGCTGCACAGAGCATGGATGCAAGGTGTATCTCCACTAAAACTAGAAACTGTGATGCACAAGAAAACCCGTTGTAAACAGAACCGATAGTTTTCTCTAAACGTTCAAAACACTTCTTTAAATCTCTTCTACCAAGAAATAAAGAAGTAAACTTAATTGTACTGTTGAATATTTCATTTTTTTTACACAATGTAATGCCATTCCTATGTGGTATCTGAGTGAAAAGTCTTTGAAGTGACCTTGTTTCCCAGTAGACTTACGATAAGTTTTCCAGCCAAGAGAAATGCGAGTTCAAAACTACAACTGCAGTTACGCAGACTATGACTAATCTGTTATACAGATTGAATGAAATGATAGGTGAAGGACTGACCAATTCCTTGGGGTATTTTAGCTTTGAAAAGAGGCCAGCATGGTGCATATTTACAGGATTGGCAAGGGAAAATGCAGAAGCATGTAGGTTAATTGATTTGCCCAGGCAGCAGTGTGGTCTAATGTATTAAGTTTGGGCCTGGGCTTCAGAAGACACCTTCTTTCTTACAGAGGTTTTGTGATACATAATTCGGGCTTGCAATTTATTTGAAAACAGTTTTCAGGCATGCGGTTCAGCCTCAGCAATAAACATATATGTATAGCTGAAGGACACAGGGAAGAAACATAGGCAGTGGAGTTTGTTAATTCAACATAATATAATTTTCCTAATTATTTGTGTATTGACCTATTAGTTATCAGGGTCAATTAGGTATCAGGGTGATCTTCTTACAGTGCATATCCTCAGCAGCAGCACATACACATTTATCCATCTAAAAAAAAAAATAATAATTCCTTGAACTTCTTGCAGTTCAGCTATGTAAGGACTATATTCTACCATTTAAAATGTCATATTTCTCACAGAAGTGACAAGAATTCTCCAAAATAGAGAGAAAGCATAGCAAGAGAATACTATAAGCTTCTTAAAGAAGCCATTTTTCATGTATTTCTGCCAGTCCAAAGCTTTGCCAGTTGAATCTTACTCAACGGCAGCAATCTTTTGCATTTTACTGGTGCTAAAGGACCTCAGAAATAGGAAACAGCTTGACTTGAGGATCACTACTCTACTGCATTTTCACATTTTTAAGTGAGAGGGAGGTGAGAAGAAGGGAGCCATGAGCAATGTATCCATCTGCAGTTGCCCATTACCAGAGTGCTTTCTTGGGTGCACAGGCAGCTTCTACTAGATACATAACCTGACGCATTCTGAGAGCTGCTCTAACTTTCTATTAGCCCATCAGTTTAATAGTCACCAGATGACTAAAATAATATGCAACCATATGCAAAATAATAGTGTAGGCAATAGAAGCAAGTGTTATCCTGTTGAATGCTTTTTGAAAGATTTTTCAAGCTGTTCATGGTCATGCATCTAATGTATACAAAGGAACCAAATTGCTGTATTACCTTTACATTGTTTTGGTTTGGTTTGGTTTGGTTTTCTACAGATTTCACAGAAAATTTGGTACTCTGTAGGTCTTTCCATCCTGGCTGACCTTAGGGTCTTTTGTTAAGACAGTCTAGTTTAGCCAAATGGAAAAACTTCAGTATCTGCTGATAGAAATGCTGGATATTCAGGGTAGAGGAAGCAATTGCTGGATTATGAAGGCAGTTAATCTTACTATTGTAACAGTGAACTAGATGTTGAATATATGCAGAAATCTGCTTCAGTTCACCTGCAACTTTTCTGGTAATTTCTAGCAGTTTTTTCTTCTACCTGTGTGCATGTTGCCTTTATGAAGTATTTTGAAGTTTAAGACTTGTAACACTTGGATTCCTTTTGCCTAAAAGGAAATTTGGCTCTTGGAATTCAAATTATCAAAACTTTGAAAATCATATGTAATTTTATGAACATAAGTAGCACCATAGACTATTATTGAAGCATATTATGTTTGTAAGACCATTGTGTTATGTGTGCTGTATATTTTTGAAGGGGAGGTTACTACTAGAATAATCCTGCAAGAAGAAATATTTCTGTGAGTTGTTTGAACACCTGTTCAGCTAACACAGAATAGGAACAAAAAGGTCTTAGTATGAAAAGGCTCCTCTAACTTGGGAATCTAAAAAAAAAATAAAAATGGACTGGCATCTTTCTATGTATAGCAGAATAATAGCTATTTGCCAGTTTTAAGGTTGACTAGTTGTGACCTGTGACTCAGTTAGCTGTAGTGAAATGGTACATAGGAATCACAGTGAATCATATCTGTAGTCCACTGAGTATAAGCAAAACCTTTATATGAAGATGAAGGTCTTCTTGCATGCTCCAGGTAGCTAAAATGGCATACAGAAAAAACACATTTATCACACACGCATACAGACTTTGTGATTGCAATCAGAGCCTTCACCAATAGACACACTAACCTTTTTAATTAATGTCAGTTATGGTACAGCATATCAATAAAATTGAATAATTCATTTGAGGCCCAGAGTATGGATGGAAAAAAAGAAATCCTTAATCATACTGAAAGAATTTAATCAATAGAAGAGAAAATATAACTTCTGTAGAGTCTCTTTTTGTGTGTTTGTAAGTAGGATTCACTAGCACAAAATGTGTTGAAAAGATTGCTGTCTTGCTCAAGAGTATTTAATAACAAATTCTTGCTAAAAGCTTGTCAGGTCTATGTACCCATGTAAGCCTGGATATAAACCACAATCTTTAGAGCTTTATATAGGGTTAGTTGTTGTAATTTCCCCCCCCCCCCCCCGCAGGATGGTTAAATATCTCCTTTAAATATAGTCATATTTATAAGTTGTTTTACATTTTAATTAATATTTCTGTGAATTGGGATAAGTGTCCTAAGTAAGTATTACAAAAAGAAAACTTCTGTCTGTTACCATGTATTTTTGAAAAATACTGGGAGCTAACTGCAATTATTTTTGTAAATACAATACACTAAAAGGAAAAAATGCCTTTGCTAAGTTTCATTCAGGTAATTGGAAATTTAAGATTCCGCAGTCTCCAGAGCTACTGCTACCCTCTAGTATCTCTTCTTGTCATTTTGTTGTTTTACTGAATAGTAATACACATGCCTGACTAATAATGCCATGTCCTATATTGATTCAAGGTGCTGTAAGTGCCAAAATGATTGAAATTGTGTCTCAAATGGTCCTTGACATCTCATATATCCAGATTACGATTTGCATTTATTCCCATGGGATTTAGTGATTGCCTATATCTGTATGCCCTTTGAGACTGAAGTACTTTAGATCTCTAAGTAGAAGGAATCTGTGTGGGTTATGAACCATTTTATTCATAGCCCAGTGGGAATCCATAAACATAATTTGTCCTTCGCTGTCAGTTCATTGGCTCCTAAGTACAACTTTCTATGGCTTCCTTCCAGGTCACAATGTATTTTGTGGGAAAATTAAAAAGTACAAAAGCAATGAAGTTTGAAACATCAGTTGAAAAATCACGTTCTGAATCAGGGTTGTAAATAATGTTACGAAGTTCTCTGTACCATAGGTGTGCTTGTCTTCTGCTGCAGCAGTCATCTGGAAATGTTGCAAGTGTTTGATGTGGCAGTAAATTGAGGTTAACATGAAATCAGTAGGTTTCTATTTTATATTTTTATTAATTTCTGACTTATTGTTTCTGTCAGTTAATACTCAGTTCTGGTTTCTGTTCCTCATGGCTGATTAAGTTGTCATGGAATATCCTGTGTTGGTGAAGAACACCAACACAGAATCTCCAGGGTTCTCCATGACATGAGCCAAAACATGGGTAGTTTTGTCTCACAGGATATTTGCTTCCAAATCACACTTGCATTAAGAGTTAAAATGCGAGCATAGGTGCATCTTTACATACTAGAGCACTGCTTGGTCACTCTCCCAAGTTGGGCTTGTGTTTGCAGGCATCTTTCTAGTAAAATAAGCTAGTTTGTGTTGCTGAGAAGACTTGTCTGGCTTTGCCTGAAAAAAGGGACACCTTTTAAGTCATACAAAAAATGTAAACTGTTTAAAGTCCTGAATTTTAACACGAAAAAAATGTGGTAACAGTCAGTTTCATTAATAAATACTAGTTCATTAATACAGCAATTAGGTTTCTGTGATAAGAGATGTTACCATCATTTGTACTATCACTGTAATACCCCGACATTGACTTCATTTTGAAAGCCAGTAAAACAAGGCTGAGTCTACTAGAAGATTTCACGCCATATGCAGTGAACTGAGACCCTCAAAACCATAACAATGAACAAAATCTCTACTGATCTCAATCTTTCTTTTTTTTTTTTTCACACTTCTGCTGAAAAAGCCCTTGCATCCATGGTATTTTCATCTTCCTCTACAATCTTATTGTCTTCTCCACTGCCAAATAAATCCTATTTGTCTCAAGATGGGTCAGTCAAGAAAAGGCTACCCAATGCATCATCACTTTGCTCTGTCTTTTTTACCACAGTAGGTTCATCCAGATATGTTCTAATATTGCTGACACATTTTATCACCACTGAAATTAGTCTGAAAGGAGAAGTCATTTTAAGATGAAAGTCTTCTGTTAGATGCCACTGTCAAAGGCATAGATGAGGTGATTTCTCAAAGTCTCTATGATACCCCAGAAACTTTAACAATTGAAGGAGAGTGTACTGGGTCTGGATGGGATGGAGTTAATTTTCTTCACAGCAACTTGTATGGTAGTGTGCTTTGGATTTGTGGCTAAAGCAGTGTTGATAATACACCAATGTTTCGGCTGAACAGGGCTGCACAGTGGCAAGGCTTCTCTTGCTCCCACTTTAACTCCCAGTGAGTAGGCTGGGGGGTAGACAAAAGTTCAGGAGAGGACACAGTCAGGACAGCTGACTCCAACATACCAAAAGGATATTCCATACCATAAGACATGATTATCAGCAATAAATTTTCAGGAAAATGAGGAGGGAGAAAGGATATTCATGGTTACATGGTTGTCCTCCCAAGCAACTGCTACACATGCTGAGGCCCTGCTTCCCAAGGAGTAGCTGGACATCTGCCTGCTGATGGGAAGCCATGAATTAATTCTTTATTTTGCTTTGCTTACGTAGACAGCTTTCCTTCACCTATTAAGCTCTCCTTATCTTGACCCATGAGTTTTCAGCTTTTGCTCCTCTGATTCTCTCACTCTGTTCTGTGGAGGGAGCGAGTGGGCAGCTAGGTGGGTACTTAGCTCTTGGCTGGGATTAACCTACCACAGTGGGAGAAAAATGTATTTTGATGAAAAACTTAGGCTTCCAAACTGCTTCTCAGCAAAATTAATTCCTGTATAAAATCTTTGTACTAGTTAATATTACAGAGAAACAGATACTTACAGGGAATGCAAGAAGCTTATGGTCTTAGATAGAACCTGACCTGAGGGAAAATTACACACGTAGCCACATTTATGATTAAGAATCAGAAAGTAAAAGGAGCTTTAGGTAAGTCAGAGACAACAGCGGAGATGGCGTCACACAGTTTGAGGTGTTTACTTAAAGAGGAAGGTAATTTAAACAAAGAAAATAACAATACATAAATGAGACACTGCTCTCACAGCAGGCTCCCAGCTGGTGTATGAAAGACCTCTGGGAGCAATCATGCCTGCACTCCTAATGCGGAGAACTCCAGTAGAAGGCTTCAAGGAAAGGATCACATTAGCTTTAGTTAAACACCATGACAGAAAAGACACCGAGGGGTACTCTTGCTTTGAACTAAAATACCACGTACCGCTACACAGCAAATACAGCTATGCATACAAAATGGGAAGGAAAGCATTAGTTCTTAGTACTTTGCCTTTATTTAAAAAAAAAAAAAAAGTCCCAGGAGTAAACAAACAGACAAGATTGAAAGGCAAGAACAAGAACATATTAGATAGCTACTTTTAAAATATTGAGGAATTGATACAGAGACAAAATATTTGGAAAATACGATTTGACTGTTGAGTTCTTCAACGTACCCTCTTGGGTATATTTTAGAGCCAGCTCATTGCCACAAATAGAAATTGATTCCTCCCCTGACCCTCCTTGTAGTCTTAGCTCCAGAATCACTTGACAACGAAAATCCATAATGTATCGATGAGTTTAGAAGCTGCACAGAATAATGCCTACAGAACTTGTTTTATAGATGAGGCGATAGACATAATTACAAAAAACCCTTGATACGTTGGGTTAGAGAATATTCTACAAAGTTGCCTTCTACTTTTCCCTGTCTAGAAAAGAACGCTTCTCCCCACCTCACAAGCCCACATCTCAGGTAAGCAACAAGCAGTATGCATTGTGAATTATGTGCTCAGATTTCATGTTATGTGCTTTTTTCACTCAAACCTGCAACAAATCAGGATGGCAAATCTCTTTAGCCCCTCATATTACTACATTTTCCCAGTCAGTGAAGATAGATAGTTCTGTATATCTGCCTATATCTGCCAATTGCTGGACTGGGACCACGGAATGTTAAATAGAACTCCTATTCGATGCACAGGAATTCCCTAATCTTCAGGCTGTTTCTACAGATTTCTGCACAAACCCTCTTTTCTAGGGTATCAATTTTGATAGGTCTAGTTCTGTAGACATGAAGACCCCTGCCTGCCACATTCATATTTTTGAGCAGCTTAATGCATTCCCCTATGTACATACCTTAGTTCATAATTCTTTATCTTTTGAAATTCAGTGCAATGGTTGAGACTTACTTTTGTTAGTGCATCCATTTTTCTAATCTCATTTAAACTGAAATCAACCTAATCCAGATTGATCCAAGGTTATTATTAATATCATGTTCGCTAAGCATTACCTAGAAAGTCAGTATCGCCTGTAATTTTCAGTAATATTTGTCTTTTCTAACAAGAATAAAGACAGCTTTATCCCATAGGAGCCAGAGTAAAGGTGGCAAAATCCACTTCAATATTATATTTTCATAGACAGGTATTTCTGATTAACAGTAAACCAACTCATACTATGACCAAAATCCTTGACATGAAGGACGAGTAAAACTAGAACTCTTATGAGAAGACCCCACTTCTCAAATTCATTGTATTAATGCCAAAATCATACATGCCCTCACAAACTGGAGTTCAGAAATAAAAGCAAAAACTCATAAAATTCATCTATACCAGTTTTCAGACCATGTTTGCCTCAGTCCAAATTAAAAGTGTAGAATAAGAAAGATGAATTTCATTGTAACAAGGCTTGTTTCCCCCTTACAGTGATGAAATGGGGACAAGAAGAAAATAACATAGTTGATTATGCCCTAAATCATTCCAGTTTGGCTTCTTATGATCGAAAAGGAAAAAATGTTTTCCTGTGAAGAACTTGAAAGACTTTCTCTAAAGACCAAGGGCCTCATGTACTTTTGCAGAAAAAACAAACCCCAAGACAACAAGCCTCCACATGACTCTTTTGGATGAAGGATTTTGCATCCACTGATGTAACTCGCAAATTTGGCCCAGGTTTTAAGACAACAGTGACATGTTCTTTGGACAGCAATATTCTGTGATAAACATCTGCAATCATTTGTCAATGTCTGCATAACTGCAAGGGAGTGCCACTGAAGCAGTTTCTATGTGAACAGGACAGTGATGCTTGCTCACAGTCTATGAAATGCAGTTCCATGTTTACAGTTTTTAAGGGGTTGATAGATTATTAAAATTCTGCAGTATATTCTTACGTAGTAACAGATGTTGCAATCAAATGAAGACACAATTATTAATCTTTTATAAATATGATGACAGTAATCACACTACAAAGTGTGACTTCTGCATTGTTGCTGAAGAACAACATGCTCAGTGATGTAATGAGGGTGCAATCCATCTGGTGCAATAGGGGGAAGAATATACTTTTGGTTGATACCATGGAAAATTTTTCAGGGTTTGAAAGGAACTGGTTCAGCACCAGCAGCACTAAATCACTTAAATAGATGCAAGAATCTGTCCTTTCTCATACCAGCTAAAGCCGAGGTGTTCTTTTTCTCCGGGGGGGGGGGAGGTATTTTTCTCATAAATTCACAAGACAGATCCTGCTATTGAACATACAGATCTGGAGAACACAGTTCATACATGTTGAGGTCAGTGCAAATCTATGCAGGTGAAGTACCCAAGTGAGTTATATTTTGCTGTGCTAGACAGTAACAACAAAATCTGCCCTCTAAGCAAAGTATGAGTTCGTTTTCTGAGCAAGTGTTACACATGATTGGGATCCATATGGCTTCCAACTTTCTAGCAAACATCTGCATTTTTACACAAATGAAAGCATGTTGTAATTCAGAAATTCTGATTTGTTAGACAGTTTTAAGTATTTTTATTCTGATTTAGAACAGGTTTTGTGTGATATTGGTCTTGTGAGAATAAGCTACACTATTGCCAGTTTTTTAAAAGAAAGCAAAGAACACATTTAAGGAACCTGTACGTGAGGGATTTTGTCTATGAAAACACACTGAGACATCTTTTCACAATGTGCAAAAATATCGAGACACACCAGTATTTCTGAGCAGACTGTGCTTGATCAGCCAATTTTCCTAATAGCCTCAGACTGAAAAAAAACCCAACAGAAATGTCTTCTTATCCGAAGAGCAATATATATTACTCAACATAATTCATATTTACTTCATAGTAACATGAAAATTGTTAGGCTAACTAGCTCTGTAACAAAATTATAGCTATAAAATTTATCAAAAGCAGCCAAAAGTTGGTAACATAGAAGCCTGGTCTTTGTCTAAGAATAACTCACAAATCAACAACAGTAACACAACTTGATCTGAAATCTTACGGAGAGTACTCTTAGCAATATCCCACCTCCGTATAGATCAATCACCTGCTTCTGGAGGTACTAACAAATCCTCATGGCTGAGTAAGTTGTCATGGAATATCCTGTGTTGGTGAAGAACACCTGTGCTAGGTGAAGATAGCATAAAAAACCAGGTGCACTTTCCCAGAATTGTGCAAACAGCCATGTCAAGCTGTATCTGGGAAACGAATAGTTGCTTCAGTGGGATGCTGCATCCTAGCTAATTGGTACCACTCCTCAGTGCCACACAGATGAAGTTCCAGACTGCCTCAGACTGAAGAACTAGTTTGGTCTCAGCTAAGTTATTGCAGGATGGTGCTGCACTGCTCAATTAAAAAGAACTCCTAGGTTTGCAAACGGTGCTGAAAGAGCAAAAGAGAACCTCTGGTCTCCTTCTCTGACAATACGTAACTTCACTGGGAACACCAGCTTTTTTAAAGAAATTACAATAGGCATAGCTTTTTCTTTTTTTTTTTTTCTCTTTTAAAGTTGCTACTTGTACTCTTGTATTCCTTATAACCTATTGGGAGAATTCTGCTATCTAATCCTTCCACAAAGCAGTAAGAGCTGAATTTAAAGTCAGGGAGCTAGCTATTAAGGCATCAGCTCAGAACATCTGATCAACTAGGAAAATGAACCCAAGCTTTCTGGAGCTTAATAAATGAGTTTTTTCCCATTCATAAATGTGGATTTTACTACTTTTTATTTAAGGACCAAAAGTGTAAGAAGACAAACAAACCGAGTAACAATAACTAATTGTGGAAGTGTTAACACTAAATTTTTAAAGGGCTTTTTCTTTGGTGAAGCAACCTCTAGGCCAAATAGATTTATCTTTCCTGCAGTCCCTCAGTCTAATAGTGTAAATAGTGACATCCTTACTGTACCAGTAGGTCTGGTTTAAGCTGCACTCAGGTTGGTGTCACCTGGTTCTGTCAGTTGCTTCTCACTCTCCTACGCTCTTCTCATCTCCCAGCTGCTTCCCTTGCCAGACGTCAAGCAGTCTTGCCCTCCCATCAGCCATCCTGCAAAGTACCTTTTACAGCCTTTTCCTACTATGAGCTGCTTCCGCTATTCTTGAATTGCCTCATTCTTTGCACTTTGCCACTCCTTGCTGCCATCTGCAGCAGCTTTGCTAGCAATTTTTGTTTTCCAACAGTTGGAAAGCTGCATGTGGCAATGAAAACAAAACACTCTCTGTTAAAGCACAGTAGGTCGTTCAACAGCTCCCCTTCTTTTTACTATATGTGATAAGACATCTTTTGTTGTTATTGGTTTGTTCTATTCCAGTCTAAATCAAATTCCGTCATTCCAGAACTAGAAAACATTGCTTTTACTCAGCATGACATTTTTCTCTAGGCATACTCAGGCGTCATTAACCTACACTTTGTACACTGTTACAAACGTAGCATTTTCTCCAATCTCAAACACAATAAAGCAGCATGTGCAAACCAAAACCAGTTCCAGACTAGCAATTGGTCTTTTTATCTCCAATTTTCATCATCAGATACCATCCAAGTATACCAGGTTTTAGGCTCCTATCACCTCCAGAGTTACTGGAGAAAAGGCTGCTTTCATACTAAAACACCTGCTTTGCGCATGTTTAAAGCATAAAACTAAATTACCGATTTTTCCATTAGCCAGATTCAGATGCTTAAATTTCAAGCGTCAACTTCTGGTGTTTCTTCCACGTCAGCTAGATCCCTCTAAACCCTAACAGTAGTATTAAGTATGCAGTTTCATTTTCTGAGGGAAATACGATGAGAAAGGCATACTGGTGTAAAGACAAGGATCACCTCCTTCACCTCCTGCACATCACAAAAACAATCTTGAAAATGTTTGAGCTCTCAGGGCAACAGTATGAAAAAACATTTAATTCTAGATTCTTCTGTCTCCACTGTAAGGACAGGAACATACCAATGTAGAATTCAGCACTTGAAATGCTACTGTTGCAAAAAAAGGAATCCAGAGCGCAGGAAAAAAAGGATGCCTGAGCTGAAGCTGAGGAGGCAGGGTGTTTTAGCTGCGCTTGATGGTAGTTAACTAAGAAACAGAAATTAAGGCAGGGAAAAAAAAGCTGCAAGAACTTTAGCAGTTAAGTAGTATTTCCACTGTTAATCACAAGTTTAGTTAAGTAATGACCACAGCCTGAACAATAGTCTGATGAAGTACCTATTACAAAGTGTATTCTTAAGTTATTTATAAAGCATTGCATTACTTTGAGATTTGTTATGGTTTCAATACAGCTGAAATTGTCACAGCATCATACGATGGTTTGGGTTGGAAGGGACCTTAGACATCATCTACTTACAAGCCCCTTGGCATGGGGAGGGACACCTTCCACTAGACCAGATTGCTTAAGGCCCTGTCCAGTCTGGCCTTTGAACACTGCCAGGGATGGGGCAGCCACAACTTCTCTGGGAACCCTGTGCCAGTGCCTCACCACCCTCCTAGTGAAGAATTTCTTCCTAATATCTAATCTCAGTCTCCTCTCTTTCAGTTAAAAGCTGTTCCCCTTTGTCCTGTCACTACATTGGAAAAAGTTACTTTTTAGAAAGTTACATTTTACATTATAAAAAATTCCTCTCCAGCTTTCTGTTGGTGGCCCCAGAACTGCACATAGGACTCCAGGTGGAGTCTCAGGAGAGCAGAGTAGAGGGGAAGAATCACCTCCCTTGACCCTTGAAGTGGTCACACTTCTTTTGATGCAGTCCAGGACACAGTTGGCTTTCTGTGCTGCGAGCGCACACTGCTGGCTCATGTTAAGTCCTTCTCCTCAACTTTAGTGAAGTCTGAATGCTCTGCTGGATTCCTTTACGGAAGTGAACTTAAGGAAGAGAATAAATCCAACATTCTTAGTTTGGATGGAATGCGCAAAATGTTTTATCCTAGCATCTTCCGTAGGTATTGCATTTTTTAGGATTATGTTTAACTGTAATGTGTCTGTACTCATATCCTACAAACAGTAATTTTAAAAATGTGGAGATAGAATGATACCACCACGCACTTTCATCTCATACATTAAATCTGTTCTTCAAAAAAAGGCAAGCATATATAGGTTGATTCAAAATCTTCCAAAGTTACTTGGGTTTGCAGTCATCATGACACACCCTCAAGAATCCCTGTTGTACCCTGCTTGTTCTTCCAAAGCTCATGTTCCAGTGTTAATGGATCTCTCTAGAGAGGCAGAAATATGCTTCTGATCTTAACTATTTGTCATGATCATTTCCATGCTTTTTCCAGCCCAGTCATCCTACTGCAGAAACAGCTCCTGTAATTTCTCAAGGACACTACAAGTAATTATTGTGGGAGATACGGAAGAGGGGAGTATTGGGACAAGAAGTGAAGATCCTGGTGGAGTTGAAAGGGCAGCAGGACATGAGTTTTCCTTGCAAGAGATGACACTGAAAGCGAGGATTTTGAAACATTCCCATTTTCACTTTTGAGCTGACATTTGCCAAAATTGCATTAGGATAATTTTCTTACTGTATGTAATTTGTATAATGTGCCTCAATCTCAAATATCTCAGCTTATTTACATCCATTTTGATTAAACCTCTGAGCTCCTGGCAGCAACGGACGGTTGGAATTGCCATCACAGGTCAAGCCACTGATCTGCTAATCCAATGTGCTATTTCTGTCAGCAGTCAATACCAGCTGCTTCAGGGAAAGAAAACACATAATAAACAATTTTGGAATAACCTGCCCAAAGGCAAATCATCTTCTTCATCTTATCTGCCTGTGTGTGTGTTAATTGTGAAACTTAAAATGTAAAGAAACTTGGAGAGAGAGCTGTAGGAGCAGGGAATTGCTATGGAGGACTGATTTTATGGCAGTAAGTGATCAGTAAAATCAGTCTTTAACATACATTCTAGTAGCATTTTATAACAATTTTCATATTAATAATGATAAACAAAATATATAACTGGCCTTCCCTTCCTAATATCTGCCTGCATCTAAAGAAGGGTCCATAAAATCACAAGAATGGTTGTATATCCTGCTTTTACTATCTTTGTTTGGTTTTAGGATGTCCTAGCTCTCAAGATCAGAATTTTGCTGGGGAAGGGCTCTTTCCTGCCCACATGAGGAGAGTGGAATCACATAACAAAACCTAATGTTTCAATTCATTTCATGTACACGTTGCTTGAATGAGACTGAGCACTCCACGCTAAAATGCAGGACTGGGTTTTTTGAAAAAGTAATTTTCAGTGACTCCACTCATGTTGAATAAATACCGCCCTGACAAAGACCTGACAAAAGCCTGTGAAGATTCCCCACCTGCACAGCTCTTGTCCCACGCACATGGTGGCGGTTGGCAGGTGCAGAGACAAGGAAGTTAGGTCCTGAGCCCATGTGGGGCTATGTGAACATATTTGACCACAGCTCAGATTTGACCAGGGTATAAAAGGATTCTCGCATCACAGAGCCATTTGGAGTTGGTCCTCCTCAGAGCAGTGGGCCTGCAGTCAGGGACTCTCCCTCTTGGGTCAGGACACTGTCCAAGGGAAGGAACTCCTGAAGGTTGAGAGCCCTCCCTTTTAGTAAGTGAGTGCACATACTGCATCATTGGCCATGAAGTTCAACAATCAGCAGTGCAGTGACAAAACCATGTGACATCCTGAATTTGCAGTTAATGCTGGTGGAACTTTAATTGAATTTGAACGATAAATTGTTTAGCCTTAATTTATTGGTTCTATGACATATACAGAACAAGATTATAATGTATCACAACAAAATAGCATATGTTTTGCTCTGCACTAGCATTCTGCAGAGATGGTTTAAAATCTATTGTCTTTTAGTGTTCTGTACTTCATGGGTTAGAGAGAGGGGGCTCTGAAGCAAAAGTAGCTGCTGTATAGAAGCAGTTTCATCCTGAAAAATCCTCGTGATTGTAATGGTCTCTGTATAGAGATCATCTGAAGTCAATGAAGCGTCATTTTTAAGAAACCAGTACTAAGTCTAAACTTTTGTTTCTGTAACATAATACAATAGTAACCAAGATGTCTGATGAATTTTAGGGTGTCCTGCAGGGACAGCATATGGCTCATACTTGCAAGTGCCTTTGTGCATCAACAGCTCTTTGTTTTTGTTGGTAAGCTGTGACTTTCAAAGCTGCCTAGTAGATTTAATTTTAATAGAAACTGGGCATCCAAATCTCTCGGGTGGTTTTGGAAAAAAATTTTCTTTCTGATGGCTGAATATGCATCATAAATAGATGCCAAAGCGTTTTCACCTTGCCCAAGTGAGGAAAATCCTTCAAAGGCAAATAGATCTTGGCAACACATAAACATCTTTTCCCAGTTGTGTAACTGATGCAGCACAGCTGTATGTTACCACAGGATTCACTTTGTATCAGATCTGGTTGACAAAGCAAAATTTATTACTAACAGACAAAATATTCAATGAGTGGTTATGACTCTTAATTTTCTTTCTGTTCTAGTTTCACTTGTTTTGTGTCACACTGGGAAAATAATATAATTTGATTACAGAAAACATAAAAAATGCGGGAAAAGAGCACTTCATTTTTTATTCTATCTTGAACTTTCTCTGAAAATTCATAGAGCAAAGAATGATTGTTTGAGATCTATGTTGTACATTGCAACAAGCAAATTCCTTTCAGGGTCAGCTTCTGTTTTAATGTTTTTTCAACCTATTTTTAGTTTGTAGAATCTTAAAATTTTATAATGCAGAGGTTTTTTGTTGCCGTGGACTGCCGTATAATATTTGTGAATTTCCTTTCGGAGTAACCAGCTGGAGACTGTTTAGCACTTTTTTGGAAAATCCTCCTTGTTGTGTTATGTGCTGTTGCTTTAGATCAATTTCTACTTACAGTCTTTTAAGCAGCTTTCAGTATTCTTTCCTCAGGTGCTTTGAATTCACTTTCAGGTACTTCAGACAATGGGGCATATAGATCAAAGACCAAAGACAAAAGATTTCCAGGTTTCCTGATGCATTGAAGCTTAATAAATCAAATCTTAGTAAATGTGTTTTGGAACTTCAGCATGAAGGAAACCATAATTCTCTCTCTTTCATTCAGCCTTCTGCCATCATGGGGTTCAAGTTAGATGGTCACTGAGCACTAGGTTATAGCATTAGCCATCTTCCAATCTTGCAGGTTGTAAATAGTCATTACAGCAGGGAATGATGTGTTACAAAATCGTCTTAATTTGCAGAAGCCTCAAAAAGCACATATTTTAAATGGAGCAACTGGCCACAGCACAACAAAATGAGTTTGCTGCAGGGCCTGCTATGAGCAGTTTATCACCCTTAGGGAATCAGAGGAAAGTTATTTATGTACAACCAAAAGAGTAGATGAGATTAGAAAGAATGCTTTGATTTGTTTGGAATGCGAAGAAGCTGTTGAAAGGCTATAAGCAGGTAAGAGGAATAGGGGTAAAAAGTAAGAGCAGGGTTTGCTCAAGTCTATATGCTTTCCAACCCTGTCTCTGATAATTCAGAGACTTAACTGAAAAGACCGACCTGTTGAAATTCTGTTCAGCCAATTCTAATTTATTTTCCATATCTTTGAAAAAATATTTTAATTACTGTGGTTACCTTCCTAACTGGACAGTATAAGAAAACTTCCTCTTTTATTAGTGGGATGTAATTAGGGTACTGACACATCTTGTACCTAAAATTTGGAATAGACCTGTTGGTCATTTTGAACATCCTCAGCCCAAGTTTTGCTCCCCCTGTGCGTTCAAAGAATTGCTGCAATTAAGCCCGTAGTACACACTGAAGTTTTATCCACAGCTATCATTCTCATTAGCAACAATCCATTTCTTACTTTCTCTTTACATTTTGCCATCTTAATTTAGTCCACTTTTCTTGCTTGTCATAATTGCTAAACCATAAATACTTCCCTGTCACTAAGCATTAATTTCACAGTTATGCCATGAATGTAGTGCTATAGATAATGTCATAAATGTAGTACTGTAGATATGTAAACATAGTAAGGGACATTTTCTGTTACAAAGAATTGACAGTGTAAAGAAGGCACCATTATGAGCACAATACAGGATCACAAGGATTATGTGCTTTGTCTAGATAAGACAGAAAATTGGTAAGAGCACTTGGAATTAAAATCAAGTCTTGTGAATACCATCCCATTGTTTGGTTTTGTCTGCTCCTTATCCTTCTGTTACCTAAGAAGCGTATATTTGGCAGAGCAAAAACAGGTGTAGCAGAGCTTCACAGAAATTGCTGGCACTATATTGGTGTTACATGTAAATCAGATTAGGCTCATTGCTTAAAGCATTCATTCTTTCTGTGTAATTTAGCAATTTGAGCTCTCTGAAACGTGTTTTCTTTTGAACTTGAAAAATGTCTGTGTCTTTATGATAGTCTGATGCTCATAAAATGGTAAAATATCTCCAGTGCAGTAAGAAGAGACATACAGGAACTAAAGCTCTGAGCTGAATGATAGGTTGTCTTTGTGTTCAGTATTCACACTTGTACTGGACTATTCTTATTGCCATGTCATATTTAAACAAATGTATAATTCAATCCTTTTAATTTCTATAAACTTAGAAAGTGGATTAACATGAATAGTGTTTTAGGCAGGGATAAGAAGATATAGTCTATACTGTCCAAATTAGAACTAAATAAACTGCTTACATCAAATTATCCTTTGCTAAACCACATTCTCAAAAAAAGTACTAGTGTCTGTTTCCATAGCTGTATTTGATTACAGTATATTTTCCAAAGAGTATTTGGTTCCCTTAGTCCAAGATGAGCATCATTTTGCCATCATTTTCTACTTTCTTTGAATTCCATAGTATTACAGCTTTGTTCCAAGTGTTCTCTGCAGTTCCTCTGTCTAGTTTATTTTTAAATAAATACTTCATGAAACGTTTTATTAAAGTCTAAATCCCTTTTCTTGTAGGCCACTGATTCCAGGTTTTTGAAATCTAATCTTATCCAAGCCTCTTCTTCATCTTATCTACCTTTCTCATTTTAACAATGGCAGTTATTTCCATGTAGAGAGAGGACAGTATAATGGCTTAACAATTTACGGAGAAAACTTACATTCCAAAATGAGCAACTGGCACTAGCAAGGTTCAGCTTTGAGGATATGCTCCTCACCTGTGTACACTTAGCATACTTCTTTGTAGGCTTGTCCTGGGTTCAGCTATAGTAGTCATTTTTCTCCTTCTTAGTAGCTGGTACGGTGCTGTGTTTTTTAACTTTCAGCCTGGGAACAATGCTGGTAACACCGATGTTTTTAGTTGTTGCTAAGTAATGTTTACTCTGACCAAGGACTTCCTCAGTCTCATGCTCTGCCAGTGAGGAGGGGCACAGGAAGCTGGGAGGAAGCAGAGACAGGACACTTCACCCAAACTAGCCAAAGGGGTATTCCATACCACAGCACATCATGCCCAGTATATAAACTGGGGGGAGTTACCCAGAAGGCCCAGATCGCTGCTCGGGTCGGGCTGGGTATCGGTCGGCGGGTGGTGAGCAATTGTATTCTCTCCCCTTGTTGTTTCCCTTATCGTTATTATTATTGGTGGTAGCAGTAGTGGTTTTGTATTATACCTTAGTTACTGGACTGTTCTTATCTCAACCTGTCGGAGTTATATTCTTCCGATTCGCCTCCCCATCCCTCTGGGAGCAGGGGGAGGAAGAAGTGAGGGGAGTGAGCGAGTGGCTGCGTGGTTCTGAGTTACCGGCTGGGCTCAAACCATGACAAAGCTGAAGTATGATGGATGTGTACTGGATCTGACAGCAACAGTCATGATAAAGAATGGCAGTCTCTTATCTGGACATCAGTGTATGAGATTTCAGAAAACCTTAATGAATGTATGCATGAGAGGTCAGATCAATGCAAAAATGGTGAACATAGTCACCTGCCGCACTAGTGATCACTACACCTTTTCCCAGGAGAAAAAGTGGTGGATAACCCTCTATGAATCAATGTTTGGAGATCTCTGATAAAGATGACAATTTTTATTGGCATGAAGTATAGCTGGTTTCAAAAAAACACCCAAAACCCCAAAAAAACCCAAACCAAAAACACCTGAAGGAAGGATACTTTAAAATTAAAAATATGTTGAAAGAATGTATTATGCGAGTAATTCAACATCAGAAAACTCAGAGAAAGGAAAGCATCTCAACTTAAGTGTAGGTTTTAAACATAAAAGATCTGTTAACAACAGGAACAATGAGACAAGTTCCATGTCTTGGGCTATGTTTTGCATCTGCAATTGTTCTACTTCATTTGTGTGTCTGAGTGTCATCTACCGCCATGAACACACAAAAATAAAAGATTAAAACTCACTGATTTCCTGCATAAATGTTCTTTTTTTTTCTGGAGGTGAAGGGCTATATGTCAGGCTTCTAATAATTCACCTTATTTTGCCAGTAACTACATTTTATTTGAATATCTCAGTTTGGAATTCTGTTACTTCTTTGATTTTTCTTATCCAAAGAAAACAGGAACAGATACAGTTATTAGTGTTGAAAGGCCTTAATGCTTGAACAGCAATAGAACCAAAGTCAGTGTTAAGCATTATATTGGAGAAAGCATCTCTATCTGGAGTACCTTTTTAAGTTTATCCTTACACTAGAATTTTCTGAAGACTTGCAAATGTTTTTAAAAAGGTACAAACAAATAGTATAGATCACTAGAGAAAATGAAAAATCAGGTAAACTTGGATCACGTTAAATGAATTGTTTCTTCAGAGAGGGTGTTCTCAGTATTTGGAACATGCTACCAGAGAAGATTGCAAACTTGAATGCAGAAGAGTGAATGGAGTTATAAAAGTGATGAATAAGTTTATTATCTGTAGTAACATTGAATTTTGTGCATGTAAGCAAGTGGTAACGAAATTTCATAGTTAAAAATTTAAGTTGGTCACCCCACCTGTCAGTTGGACTCTTTCTTACTATGGAAAATTTCCTAGGTCCTCCCCCTTTTCCTCCCCAGCCTGTATTTTGAAGCAGTAGGTTATCCACTACTTTCAAATGTATACTGAACTTGATGGATCAGCAATTGCAGTTATATCCATGTGAGTGAGGAATCGGTTTAATAAAGTAGCAAAAAAACCAAAGTTTCTAAATCACTTATAAACAAAAAAGCCAAAAGCTCCAGCTATGTTCCGTTACGCATTTAAAGTTTGACGCTGGGCAGTGAAAGTGTAATATGCCACAAAGGGAACCCTGTGATGTCTATTGCCTTTCTAGCAATATGTATCTAATCAAACTGTGCTTTTCACTGGTATTAGGTTTTAATTTTGCCCTTTGCTTTGCTCAATACTACTTCCGTTGCGAGAATTCCAGAATATTTTTATTGTGGACGTGATATATATAGTTAAGATCTATATCTGAGATGCAGATTCTATTTCAAAAGCCAATTAACTTTTGGGATAGATTTGTTTCTTTGATAGCAGTTTCTTGCATCTTTTAGGCAGATTACTAAAGTCCTCGTAAACTCAAGTAAAACTCGTGGTTGAAGGCATTGTCCTGAACGGAGTCTGAAAAACTTTTTTCTTCCGCTCTTCAGAACTGTTACTCAAATAGATACGCCACAAACCTCACACACGTTCTCACACATCCCACTTAAGCTCCCAACCATGACATAAGACCTGGTTTTACCCTCATTCCCATTATACAGCCAGCCAAGCTAACTGTTGGGAAAGAACCAGGATATAGACTAGAGGGAAATTTGCCCTCTAGAAAGGCTTTTTTGATTGCTGAGCCCCTGTGAATGGCATGTCTTTGTGATGGTCAATAGACCCTTTCTGTGCGTGTCTCGAAACAACTCAACAGACAGAAGGAGCTGAGGGAGGCTGAGCGCCCGGTCACGGTGAGCAGCGCGTTGTTGGTCGGGGCAGAGCAGGGACGACGCTCCACGAAGGCGGGGGATGGTTTCCTGTGTTGTCTGCCCTGAGGCCGCCAACACCAACTGCCCCGGCAGGAACCTGCCCGGAGATAGCGGCACAGCCCCTGCGGCTGCCCGGCACCGCGCCTGCGCCCCTCAGGGCACAGCGGGAACTGGGGCTGGGGCTCACCAGAGACCCCTGGCACCGGCTGGAACCTTCCAGAACAGCGCGCGGCGCGTGTGCACGGGAAATGGGTCTGCGGCTGAGGGAGGGGTCCAGGAGACCCTGATCCAGTAAACAGGGATCCAGTCTGCAGCCAAGTGCTTCACTGCTCCAGCCACTTCGCTGACTGAAAGGACAAGGACTAGAAGGATTTCAACTCGGTGACCGAGAAGACGTCGCTGGATCCATGGGGTGGTGATCCTTTTGTTTTGTTTTCTTTCCTTTTTCCTTTCCTTTCTCCTTTTGTCCTGGACTTCGGACCTTTTATAAGAATTAAGAACTTGTGTAGATTTTTGTTCCTCCTGGCACAGTTTTACGGAAGTTTACAATAAAATTAGTTATTACTTTGTTTCTAACCTTTGGAGGGGCCGTCGTTTCTCCTGCGAACCGCGCAGAGTGTGGTTAAAAGATCAGCTCCCTACACATGGGGAAATGGAAGGATGGGACAGCCTTCCATCAACTCCAGTCTTGACACCTGTACTGCCAGAATACATAATACGGTGCCAGCATGCAGGCTGTTGAGGGAAAAAGAGGTAAAGGACATTACTGAATGAAAATCTGAGTGAAGGACTCAGTACATCTCTGAATTATGGCAGGTCTCTGAGGTATTTATAGGCGTAAATGGAATTCATAAGGGACATGTATGTGCCCCATGGCAAACGTTGATCTGATACTTACGCCCTTTTTTTTTTCCCAAACTCATTATCAAACCCAAAAAGTAGCTTAATGTTTCATCTTTAATAACAGCATTTTTTTTGAGAATTGTGTGAGGAGCTGTCAGGAGATAATGTATTCTGTTCTAGGTAAGTTCTTTCGGCCCTCAGCAGTTTCCTGTGGTGATGGTAGGTCATGTTTCCTGGCAGCTATTTTCTGTCCACTTCAACCGGTGAGTTCCTATTTTCTCTTGTGTATCTTTAGGTAAAGCAAGTGGTGCATGAATCAGAGACAAGGTATGTGTCAGGCAGAAGGAATTCCTCAATTTGATTCAAAGAAAAGAATAGTGATTGTCAGTGCCTCTGCAACAAACCCAAAGCATGGCTGTCTTTTGCCTGCTCGCTACACAGGCGAGAATGAGGCAGAAATTCAAATCCTTTATTCAGGTCATCATTCCAGAGGTGTGAATATAATTTTTTTTACTTCATGATACTTAACTGGGACTGGCCTAATTTATTTTTTTTTTTCAGTCAACAATGTTATGAAATTCTGTGCACCTTAATGGTCATAGAGAACCAAGTAAAAGAAGACATTTGGTATTATTCATGGTCACCTTGAATGGATTGTAGCTATCCTATGAGTTCACTTTCAGTCCTTGGAAGGAAAAAAAAGTTCTTTAGATTGCTAGTTTATTAGATTAAACTTCATTTAGCTTTGGAATTTTAGAACAAGTTGAGTAACCCACAGCTTATGGACTGCAAGCAGACCTCCTTTTACTTCCATTATCTTCTCTCTGTTCAGCATAGATAAATAATCCTTGATCAAACTAGATAAGAAAAACTGGTTATAGTTTTCTTGATAATTTAGAGGTTTTTTTCAAGGCTAGGAATAGGAAATTGAAGTGTCAAATAGGAAATTGAAGCTTCAAAAAATGCTGGTTTAACATATGCTCTATAGTGTAAGTTTTCCTTCTTATTCTGTAATTGATTTTCTTAGGATATTCATTATGACCAATGTATTCACATTGCGGAAGTGAAGATCTAGTTCAGCCTTGAAACACGAATGAAGTTTTGCTTTCAGCTGTGAAATACATCACTTGTTCTGATCCATCTGTATTAGAGCCTGGGTTTTTGTTATTAGGTCTGTTGCAGAACGGGCCAGTTCCTCAGTTTGCACTGCATTCTCAGTACTAAAAGCTTGTAGCCGAGCAGTGGCAGTTTCAGTTTCCTTAAAACTACAACATTTATTAATTGAATAAGCACTAAATTCAGAATGTCTGTTGATCATGTTGTTGCGATGGCTGTAACAAACTGTTTGTTAGAGTATTTCTGATGGTTGCAGTACATCACGACCTAACGAGAGGTGCGTATCTCCTGGTGTGTTAACGCACGGCAGGTTACTGTCTTACAGCACGGCAGCTGGGTTGTGATTTGTCAAGCTACGGTGCAGTGGACAGTGACTGTGACCTGTACATGCTGGTTTTCAGCTATTCTGCAGAAAGGTCAGCTAAAAACTTGCAGGTGATGCTTGGAGATAACCAGCATGGCCTTGCTGTCAACAGGTCTGTAGTCTGACAAGAACTACATGCACATCTGAAATGCAGTAATTTGTTTTACTCATCTTGGTCTGTGCAGTGAAGTAGGATTCCAAGGCTGGCTTTCTGGGAGCATCATAAGTATTATTTGTGATGTACTTCACCAGCGTGGAGTTTTCCCTGATGAACATGTTTCACAGAAAGTAACCATTCATAAAGATTTGTGGTTCTGTGCACTAGGTGGTAAAGCATAGTCCCTAGTATGCATAAATGAATAATTAAGAAAAAAACTGGTTAAATTAATATATTCAAGGCTTTAAATGGAAAAGTAGTAGAATACTAACCTGATAGGTGAATATACTCTCCATGCGTTACACATGAATGTATTTCATAAAAAGCCCTAGGGCCCTCACAAATTAATACCTGTTTAAAGAGTAGATCTGTTAAAATACATTTCACTGTGTTCTGTGTTCAGCTGTAGCAGTCATTTTTTCTTCTTTTTAGTAGCTGGTGCAGTGCTGTGTTTTTGACTTTCAGCCTGTGAACAGTGCTGATAACACACCGATGTTTAGTTGTTGCTAAGTAATGTTTACTCCGACCATGACTCAGTCTCATGCTCTGCCAGAGAGGAGGGGAAGCCAGGAGGAAGCAGAGACAGGACACTTCACCCAAACTAGCCAAAGGGGTATTCCATACCACAGCACGTCATGCCCAGTATATAAACCAGGGGGAGTTACGCGGAAGGCCCAGATCACTGCTCAGGTCAGGCTGGGTATCGGTCGGCGGGTGGTGAGCAATTGTATTCTCTCCCCTTGTTATTTCCCTTATCGTTATTATTATTGGTGGTAGTAGTAGTGGTTTTGTATTATACCTTAGTTACTGGACTGTTCTTATCTCAACCCGTGGGAGTTACTTTCTTCCGATTCTCCTCCCCACCCCTCCAGGAGCAGGGGGAGAAAGAAGTGGGGGAGTGAGCGAGTGGCTGCATGGTTCTGAGTTACCAGCTGGGCTTAAACCATGACACACTGCTGTGTAAGTATTAACTTGACAGGGGTTTATGTTTCATTTTTATGTTAGAAAACATAAATGAATCTCATACTGACTTTGTCAGAATAGAAGGGAAATTTGGAAAACCTCAAGGCAAAACAGGGACAAATCTGCAGACGAGTCTTAAGTGCTTATGAATTTCATCATCTTTAGCAAAGCTATATGTTCTTGGCACATCTGAAAACAAAGCCCAGTCGCTTAAGTTCTGCCTTAAATTGCACGATGCTAATTCTGGAATAATTAGAGTTTACTTCTTTTGTTAATTTACCTACACAGAGATCAACACTAAGCTCAGAGCCCCCTTAGGCGAACTAATGGATAAATACATGTGAAAGACTCCTTGCCCCAGAAGTTTTCAGTTCAAGTAGAATAGGCAGGAAAACAGATGTTCCAAGTTGAGGTTCGTGAGTCTGTGCAGCACAGCAAAGGTTTCTGGTCTCCCAAGTTCCAGACCAGTGTAGGTGGTGCTTTCAAAGGCAGTAAAAACCTGCTACTTGTAGTGTTGGACTTAGTCAAGGAAAGCATTTAGATCTAAGCTTAGAAGTAGATCAGCTAATTAATCCTATTTAATTATCCATGTGCTTAGATATGTGGGTATGTGTATGTGAACAGCTTTTTTGGATGAGGACTTTGCACTTGCCACAATGTAAAGCCATGCAATTCTACAGACTGTGCCCCAGGGAGTAGTCTCTGAATTCTGATCGACTTACTCTTATTCTCAGTTAGATATTTCTATCTGATGAGATAAAATTTGTTTCTGATGTTTCTACTATTAATTAAGATAATGTTCTTTTTAAGTGTTTTTTAATACTCATGTTCTGTGCTGCCTGTTCTTTCTTCTTGCTTCAAATGGTACTTGCATTGTAAATGCAGAGTGAAAACAACCAGTGTTCTTTCTCAGTTAGTGTAAACAACTGAGAAACTACATTACCCTGCTAATATTAATTTCATTGTTATGTTGCCTGAAGACACACATACTGGCTTATAAAACCAATGCTGCCAGAAAATACTTGCTCTCTCTCTCTTGCAAAAAAAAAAAAAAACCACCCCAAAAAAACCAAAACCCAAAACCAAAACTTTGGTGACTTTCCTGCATGGCTCATCTATTTTTCTCTCCCTAGACTGTTCTTTTTTGAAAAAATTCTAAACCTAATAACTTCCTCTTCTTCCTTGCTTCCCATCTTTCTAGCTTTTATTCATTAGACTCCATAATGCTGATCTTGTCTATCTCCACTAAGTTATTATAATACCTGTCATTTAAAGCCTATTTGCAGTTTATGTGGTGAACATAAACTTTTTTCTTATACTTGGACTGTGAAGATAGAAGAACTGAGAAGTGAATGGCAAAAATCTCGCCATTCCTGTAAGAAATAAGGTGAAGTTACATATGTGATGTTCAAAAACAAACTGAATTTTTGTACACTTGTTACACAGAACTAGCTGGGGCTATTTTACATAAAAATGTTACTGACTGTGCGTTGGACCTATAAGCCAGAAGATCCAACTACTGTCATCTCTGATCCGTCTAAGGAAGAAGGTGAAAATGATACATAAAGATTAAAAAAATATGTTTTTCTTGTTTATGCCGTATCCTAAGTCTTTTGTGTTTGGAAGGGATTTACGTTTTCATGTCTAAAGGTCGTAAGTATTCTTACAAGGAAGAGAGGCATAAAAAAAGTGTATTAAATGTACCCGATATGCAGAACATTGATGAAAAAAAGCTGACACATGGGCAGAAAGATACGGCACCTGAAATCACTGTGCATTCTATGACTTAAATAGAGTTTAAGTGGAGAGCTGTAGTAGCAACGTCTGCGCATAGTGAAGAGTGAGAGTGGCCCAGAAAATCCTATCTGAAAATTCCTGGAGGAATGTAACTTTCATAGAGGTGGGAAATCTCTGCAGGTGCAAACAGGAGAAAACCAAACCAAACAAACAAAAAAGAAAAAATAGTAAACCCCCAAACCACAAACAAACAAAAAACCCCAATCAATAACAGGGCCTCAATTAAAAAAGTACTTAATAAGAAGCATTGAAATTTTGAGTTTGAGGATAATAAATGCTCGTAAACATGAAGAGAGAAAACTTTCCCAAGTGTATCCTCAATAAAAGGTCACCTTGTCCTCAGTGACAAGTTAGCATGATTCAATAGTAAAGCAAAGTTAAAGGAAATGAGAAGGGTGTCCGTTCAGTGGAAATACATCTGAAGATTTAATGCAGTGCTGAGTCATCTTGGTACGCATCTGCAGAGATCAGTGACCTAGTAAGAGACTTGTATCGGGGGCTGTTATATCATAGAATCATAGAATCATAGAATAGTAAGGGTTGGAAAGGACCTTAAGATCATCTAGTTCCAACCCCCCTGCCATGGGCAGGGACACCTTGCCCTAAACAACGTGGTCCAAGGCTCTGTCCAACCTGGCCTTGAACACTGCCAGGGATGGAGCATCCACAATCTCCCTGGGCAACCCATTCCAGTGCTTCACCACCCTCACTGTAAAGAACTTCTTCCTTATATCTAATCTAAACTTCCCCTGTTTTAGTTTGAACCTGTTACCCCTTGTCCTACCACTACAATCCCCAAAGAAGAGTCCCTCCCCAGCATCCTCATAGGCCCCCTTCAGATACTGGAAGGCTGCTATGAGGTCTCCACGCAGCCTTCTCTTTTCCAGGCTGAACAGCCCCAACTCTCTCAGCCTGTCTTCATACGGGAGGTGCTCCAGCCCTCTTATCATCCTCGTGGCCCTCCTCTGGTTGCAAGTTTATGAGCTTATAGTCATATGTAGATGATAGAAGCCACACAGTATTTTGGCAACAAAATTCTTTGCATTTTGGAGTCTGCCAGTCCTGGAAAACAAATAGACAAAGAGCAGGTGGGCTCATTCTAAAGTGCTTTGGCTATTTAACCCCTGTCAGCACTGAGAAGAAAACTTAGGAAAGTCAAAGACACCTTTAACATCTGGCTTTCGAACATCAATAAACATGTCTTCTAGTTAACCCTTCTCAGTTTCAATCCCTTGACATTGGGGTTGTGCAAACGGGGAAACATGTCCTGTTGAAAGAAAATGGAAAACATACTTTTCTGGGGTTTCATGTAGGGTCTTAAGCATATCTGTACAAACTGGCCCCATATGATCCCCCCATGAATTCATCTCTACTGTTGCCACTGTTTTAGGTGGGGCAGTAGGCGATACCAGTTTGTGAACCACACGACTTCAGATACATGAGTAAGATCAACCCCAACCTTTGGATTGGTCTTTCTTGCCTTTTAGATTCTCTGCAGACTGTTACCAAGGTTACTTTCATCACTATGATTTATGATCTCGAAATCTTTACATCTTCCTTTCAGAGACTTCCAGTATGTGCCCTTGGAGTTTTTACTATCTCTTGAACACCTCCTGATTTCTCTGTATTGAAAGCAAACTCCTGGCATAAGGTAGATAACTGAGAAGTTTGCTTCTGACCTTTTTGGTCGTGTTACAGTTATACGAAGTATCATTCATATTCTTGTTTTTGTAAAACATATTCTTGTTTTTCTGATTTTGGAATCGGAAGATGTAAAGGAAGAAGGATAGTTAGCTTTTTTTGATGGATACCATCCATTTCTTCCCTCATTTCGCAATTTTCAGGTCAGACTTACTTGTTTGTACTTTACATATGAAGAACTACAACCTGAAGACCTGTATCAGGCACAACAGAAAGACAATACCTTTTCATCACCTTTAGAGCACACATGAGATTTTAATTAAAACTTCTTATCTTTTCCCACTATGTCCTTTTCTGAAAGGATTCGGTGGTGATGTTACACCCTCATTTCACTTTTTCTGGAGAAATTCACATGTAGTTGCAACTGTAGGTAGTTGAGATTCATTTTTAAGTCCGGTATTATTTGAACAGGTTAGTTTTTCTGTGTTCTTTTCAGGGTATGATTTGATAACAGAAGAAACACTTTTTATTTGGTGTCAAGTTTTGATGTCTAAGCTTGAAAGCTCATGAAAGGTGAGAGACATTTGTACAATAAAGGCCACATGTAAAGACAGGGAAGTAAAAGTTTTCCATTTAGAATGTTGAGTTCATTGGTTAATAATACTGACCCAGTGATTTGATTCACTCTGTTGTGGAATCTGCACTGCATAATCCAGTGATGGGGAGAGCTACCTCTGACAAGCAGAAACTGTAATCACAGTGGAAAGAGAGCTAGTAAAGACTCGTGCCAGCCTGCTTGGAGTGTGTTTCTGTAGCATTTTTGGTGCCACTTTGGGCGAATAAAACTTCAAGCTATTCCACTGCATATATTCACAATGAAGAAAGGTGCTTTATAGCCTCAAATACTTTTGATTAAGACATCATGTCTTGAGTTTAAAATCAGCTTAAACTGTTCAAAAAACTTCATTACACAAACAGTTGTGACTGAAGCACAGACAATTTCCAGGGGATTAATAACCAGTGAGAGAAGCTAAAGGTATGAACTGCAGTCAAGGGCCATTAAATCCAGTCATCAAACTCCTGGAAATGCCCTGTGCTTCAATCAATATTTGAGATAAAGAAGAAAACCAGGCTGTGCATTATAATAGGTGAAATTTTAGATCACTCTATTGACTTTGAATTTACTTTGATTTACTAGACAGTAGAAATTGAGTTTCTTCATTATGAGATTGAACTCCTGAATTTGTCGTGCCATTTGTCTTAGCATGCAGTGTACAGTACTGCTACATGAATAAGTCATTGAGGTTTATTGTTATTTAGATTATTGGATGAAACAATATTAAATAAAAACATGCTTACAATTACCCATATAAAATACTTTCATTTTGCCAGTCTTTCAAAAAGATTTTTTCCATTTTCTCTGGGAGAGAAATCTAAGATAATAAAAACCTAGTTACTACTCAATCTAAGAAAGTCATTGAACCATGTGGGAAATGTGTAACAAAATTTAAATATTATGTGCAATTTTTAATTAATTGGGGTTTATGTGTGATCAGTCGCCTGTAGTTTCATTGTTTAATGTACTGTTGTCAGCTCTAAACTTCTATTTTGTCTTGAGATGCATCTCTTCATCCGGTAGTGTAATTTGTTATTTCATTATGACGGTAGGCCAGAAATTGTTGCCTCACAAAGCAAGAATGACAAATCCAATTGGACATCAGGCTGTTGTTTCAGAAATGGGTTTAAATGTCAGTAGACTGGAAAAGTAGTCTGTAACTGTGAATGCCATATATTCCTATTCTTACCTTCTTTGCCCACCCACATTCTGTATAAAAGATGACTTGGTAGAATTTAGGAAAATATTACCTTAGGTTTGGCTAGAATTTCAATGAAGTAATTTACAATACTGTAATACAGCAGTGGGCTTTGGGTCTTTTTAATTCACAAATATGCTTCTCCGTGTTTAGGTGACAGGGTAAGTTCTATGTCTTGAGAAGGCTTTCAAAAGTCTGTCATTTCTGGATTATATGTTAACACAGAGAGAAAAGGGAAAGTTCTGAACCATCTCAATTATATTGCCACAAGATCTGTAGAAGGCAAAAAGAGCCGAGCCAGAAAATACAGAAAATCTGGTACTCAAGGAAAAGAAGAGATTAATATGACCAGTGAGATAATAATAGCTGAAAGGATTGAGGGAAACAGGAATGAATTTTGTTCATATGATTAAAAAAAAAAAGCAAAGGAAAGGGAAGGAAGAATACACATCAACTAAGGAAGGTTTCATTAGTTAAGTTCAGACAGTGAATTGAAAGAGCTAACAGCTTCTTTTAAATTCAGCAATAAACAAAATTCACAGAAAATATAAGCAATTAAATATAATGAGGGACTTGTAATTACAGATATTGAGTAGCAGAACTAAAAAAGAAGACAAATTGAAAAAATGAGAAAATACACATCAGTAAATAAATCCAGCAGGTAGAACAGTCACAGCGTAGGCTGTTGAAAAGTAACTCACTTTGTAACTAGAAAAGGGTATCTTTTGTTTTTTTCCCAGACACTTTATGGGAGATTATATATGATGATTGTACACTAATTTGTTCAATTCACATACATATATTTTAGCACTGTCAATATTTTTGAGTTACCGTGAATATCAGCAGATCATGCTGAATTCAGTTTTAGCTCAGATATCGTCAACAATCATTAAAAGATCTAATTCTAAAATCTTTGTACTGATGAATTGATGTAGCAGAAAGAAACAAGGATAATTGAATAAAGATTAACAAGAGTACTAGGTAGAAAGTATCTTTCCTTTACCCCCAGATAACTGAGGTAACAAACAAATTACTTTTTCTGGGTTTTGTTTGACTTTAAATGCCAATAACTGGAGGAAGGAAAGGTAAAAATGGATTAAACATGAGGGGCAATTTGAACCGCAGTTATGAACACATGTAGTTTGTCCACAAGATGGATCCCCATCTTGTGTGAGGTATTTAGCCAAGTTGCTGTGCAACGTTGCAGGCTTTATGATGTTGGTCTGATCTGCCGCTGTGCCCCTTGCCTGCAGCAGGAAAATCAAATGTGCTAATGCCTCATCTTGTGCAACAGTAAACCAGCAGAAACTGCTGAGGAACAAGTTTTAAGGCTCACGTTCACTTCTGTTATAGTTCACTGTGGACAGTACTAGCTGAAACTGACAAAGAGCATGGCTCAGGTGAATGTATTGGCTGCAAGCTGCAGCAGCTGAAGAGCCAACACAGTTTGACTCCACCAACATTGCTGCGGTAAATTTCCAATGGAGATGAAGGACAGGTACCAAGGGTGGCAGTGTTACAAATCAGTGAAGGTACATGTGCCATCGCTTTTGAGTTTGGACTAAAGAAAATACAAAAGTCTAACCTTATTCTTGGGTACTTGGTTCCTGCTGAGAGAGGGAATTAAGTAATTTTTGAAAGCATTAATTATTGCCGCTGCAGACCATTTTCTTCAAGCCTGTTGCCAAAAAAGAAGTGTCCCCCTGATTATCTCAGAAACGTCCAGGTTCTCTGCTCTTCCCTCCACACCACACACACACACACACCCCCCCTCCCTGCATTCTGGGGAGAAAAAAAAAGCTCTTAAGTAGTTACAGGTACCTGGTTGTTTTGGTGGCAGCTCTACTGCAGTAGAGGGGAGCTTTGGCTAGCCAACATGTCACCTTTCCAAATATCTTGTGCAGACTAATCCTCTCAGTGGCCTTTCTTAACATGATTATTATGCATTCTCCTTGCCTTATTTTGGGGATCAATTTCTGCCTCTCAAAGCAAACAACACATTCTTAGTAGCTCTATAGTGGTACTGCCCAACAACAAGCAAGACAAATTCATATTACCTTTTCTGTTACTGTCATATTTTCTCCTCCATAAGAACAATGTTTTATAAACATATTATTGTTTCTTTGATGTTTAAATTTGTTTAACTTCGTGGGTGTAGCTGAGAAGAATATAATAGAAAGAATCACATTTACAGTTAGGTTTTACACAAGCTTTGAGAATAAGCTAGAGTTTTACAGAGATTAAATCCTCCAAAATATTACTGATCTAAAATTTATCTGATTTTAATGTGTTCTTTTCCCAGTTAGACTAAATGCGAACTTTGGAGATAAGTCAATGCTATTACAAAAAGTAATTGCCAACATTTTGGTAGAGGTTCCGATTAGCCTTTCTGTTTATTGGTCACAAAGCCACATAGCAGAGGAAGTATTTCAACTTTATTCTGAATTCTTTGCATAAATGCATAAAATGGCAAATATTAAGCACAATACCATAGATTAAGCTGATTTTGCTAGCATTCTGTTGAGCTACTATGAAGACCAGTATCAGATAAAGAAAATACCTTTCCTGTCCTTAACTAGCTCAGTTCTTCATCTTATCTTGTTGGCATTTTGTGCTGTTGCAATACTTCTTGGAATCAAATATGAAAGTTTCCTCTGGTGTACAGTAAAAAGCTTCCTTTAAGTCTTGCAATGCCCGTTTCAGAATAAAAGTAGCAATATTAAGCAGTCTGGTCCTGGAAAAGTAATACCAATAGAAATAAAAACAGCTGTAAAATACAAATTAGAAGAACTATCAGTTGCTACACACAGAGACCAGCTCAGAATAGTTTACAATATAGCCTGCACTGTCAAGTATCTGCTCTGGGGGACCAGTTGTTCAGAGCAAGAAATCTTGTCTGTAGAAGCTGTGATTGTGTACGGCAGGAGAATGTTAATTTTTCTTTGAAGAAGGATGTCTTCTCGAAGTAATACCAAGTACTGTGAGTAAAGCACGTTTGTCACGTGTCTGTTTTCTTGATTCAGCAAGTGGAAAATACCGAATGCTGTCTGGATGCTGACCCAAGTAGTACACATATGGGCGTATGGAGACCTGCTTAGAATAATCTACCACACAGTACACCCACCAATAATTCATTTCTTCTGACCTACCTTAGTGTGAGGCATCCCTTTGGACTCCAAGAAGTGTAAAGTCATGAGCTTTTGTTGGATACAGCGAGACATGAAGGGTAATTCTGGCATCCACTAGGAAAGCAGCCAAATGAGCTCTTTCAAGTTATTTCTTGTTATGTCTGCCATTTCTCAATGTAGTGAGCAAGAGAATATTTTCTTTCTCACTGCATCACCTACAGCAACAGAAAAGGACTGATGGGGTAAACACAGATGGCAGCAAGAGCTAAGAAAAAAATAGGTTTGGGGAGCCGAATTTATGAGAGCAAGATGTTTTGGAAAAAAAGACACAAAACAGAAGCTGGGGAGAGGATGATAACAATTTATAGACTTGTCCCTTTTGCCAGTGTTGTTTCAGTTGGCCTCAGGTAGCCTTTTGCCTATCAGCCATGCTCCTTGGTTTATACCCCACCAAATTTTCACAGATCCCATTTTTAGGGCTGCAGGGTGTGTAGTCCATCCACCCTGCAGGTGTTTTCGCTGTCTGGAACTTGTCAGTAACATTTCTCTGCTTTTCATATGCAATGAATGCTTACCCTAATCACGAACACGTGCAAATACAGGATAATAACAAATTCTGGCTTTACCTTTCATAAACCAACAAATCTTGTCTGTTGTCACAGGGTGCTTCTGGAAGCTTAGCTTAGCATTTGTCTAAAAGAGCAAATTAGTAAGAGGGCCTAGACAAGTCTGAGAGAGTGATAAATGGCACAAGCTATAACTGTCCCAGAAAGCAAATGTACAGCTCATAGTTGGGTCCTTTAGAGCTTTCTGGTACAGTGCTAGTATGTAAGTATGGTCCTTGCTACATTGAGCTTCCCTTGTGCAAAATGCTTTCCTGACTAATCAGTGCTTACCAAAAGATTCTTCATACTGGAGCAATGCTGTGGGGAACTGGACACTTCTAGAGCATCTTAGAATACGTTTTTATGGGTTGTCACTTTTCTCATTCCACTAATTACAAGTAACTGTTCACTGAATTAGGAATACCCAGCATAGTGTTCTATGGATAGAAACCTCTACAGAAAGTTAATATGAACACAAATTATAGGAATTAAGAAGAAATTAATCGTTGTTCTATCAGTGATTCGGTTAGCTTTAAAAGTTTATTTTGACATGTAAGGGTTGGCTAGAAAAGTAATTAGTGCTTCAAAGCTTTCCTAACAAAAGACTGGTTCTTCTGCAGCTATTAGTCATCAGATTTTCTTCACAGAACACCATCACAGGTGCCTGCATCACTCTCCTGACTTAGAACAGTTTAGACATAAATAGACTCAGAGGGGATCTCATTTCACGTTATACTCACTAATCCTCTTAAAGTTGAGGCAGTGGTTGGAAAGGAAGGAAGAACAGTTTTTCAGACTCCATATACTTCCACTGTCTCTCCATCTCTCCTTCCACGGAAAATGTTTAGCTTGCATTCCCCCCCAAAAAATCCCTGTAGGTTGATACATATATTTGTATAAAAGGATTTAAATTGACAGCCATTCTTTATGAAGAGTATGCAGAAATGTGTGCACCTTATTACTGATTTTTTGATTGTGACCACAAGAATAAAATAAGTCATGCTGGGAGCTTGATGCGTACTGGTGGTTCTGACTTCAAGAAATACTCTCTGTATTGACTTCACTTTAATAAATACCTACAGAATGAAAGTATCTCAGGTGCTTCACCAAGAACTTCATGGAGGTCAAGGGGTTACATGACACAGGATGAAGGAATGAGATGGCAGGGGCAAAGATGGAGGCAAGAACCACAGGGTTGGTTTTTTTTCCCCATTTCTTTTTTTCTTTGTAGTGACTTCCTGCTCTTTAGTGGCCAGGTCATTGCTTTATTTCAGTCTTTCTCAGCATCTTTTTTTCTCAGTAAAAGGAGAAAGTTGTCTGTGTTAAAGTGGCCATTTAGCACCTGGTTCCATAAAAGGTGCTTTCCATCTACCTGATGAGTATTTTACTTCCATTTAAATCTTCACTGATACGACACTCTCTTAAATACTTAAGGATATTGAAAGCCCATGCCTTGACAGCACTCTGTGACTGCTAGCAAGCAATTTGACTTTATGAGTGTTTTTAAAAAATACTCCTTTCAGACAGAATATGGAGTATACTTTTCTTCTGGAGTCCAAAAGTGTAGATAGGCCTTTGAAAGATGGCACATCACAATCTGATCAGATATTTAGTGGATGATGTATTAGATGAGCTAATTTGTTATCGCAGGACTAACCCTGTAATTCTAAAAGAAATTCAGCTTCCTGTGTTTCTTTTACATGGTGAGGGGTCTTCAGAATCAAAACTTTTAACAGCATGGTTCAAACCTCACCACATCAGTGGCTGTGAGTTTTCTCCTTTTGACACTAACCATATACTTACTGGGCTTGGTTTCTCTATATAATACAATCAGAAATTCTTTGTTTCATGTAAAGGTGAAGTTCTGTTTTCTCTTAACAAGAAATGCATAGTGAAGTAAAATCGACCTAGTGAGTCAAAAATCTTGATTTCAATTTTTAAAAACATTAGAATATTTGTGGCCTCAAGGAATGAATTAAGCTGCTCTGTTTCATACATTTAAGTAATAAGAATTTACTAATTTAGTATAGTAAGCAAAGCAAATATTACTTCCCTTCCTCCCTTCTTTTTATGACAAGAGATTGTGCATATAAATTGTGACCATAGTTAAAGTGATATACTACCACCTGAGAGAGGTAATCCTGGAATAACAAAGGGACCTTACTTGAAACTTTCACCTTTATACCAAAAAGCCTGCCAGTACTACTTTTACATCCCAGGGAGACAAGGAGAGATTTCAAATTGGCTTATGTTGGGAGCTTCAAAGTCGAATACGCACAGTTTAGGGTAGTAGAGTACCTTTCATGTGGTTTCTCAGGTGGCTTTGCATTTTTATATTTCAGAATGTCAGAGCAACTGCACTATGTTCACACTGCATGCTCCAGCTGTCAAACTAATGCCAAGTCCTAATTATGAGATTTTTGAGTCGATCTCATGTGACTGGATTTTCAAAGCAGAACAGAGATAACATGGTACTGAAGTTCATCAAGTCATTTTCTAATGGTCAGAAAAGAGCAATGTAGATGGTCATTGTTGGAATATAATCTAATTATAAAGTCTCTACCTGTCATCAAGCATTCAGTGTATGTGCTGTGTACTCCAGAGCATAACACTTAACTCAGATATTCAGAGAATGTTATTTGCATAATTTATTCGGTTTTGCATAATTTTCTGTGTGATTTATGCTCACATTTTAGAAAAAAAGATATATATGTATGAAAATATTGAAGTTTTGAAGCAGTTTAGGATCCTATTGCTCGTGTATTAGTAAATGCTTCCTGTAGCGATCTAATACAGTTCGTGTATCTATAGACAATTTTAAGTTTTTCTGCATTACATATTCATAAGAAGAATGCAGAATATGCACAGGATTTGTACCTCAGTTCAGCCTACCAACAGGAGCAGGATAAGCCTCTTCATGTATATCTTAACTGAACTGAAATCAATCTTTGGAGTTCCTTTGGAGTCCTCTTGGAACTGCATCTACACAGGAGGGATCTTCCTGAACACAGGCAAGTGAACTGGATGTTGTACATTGGCAGTCCCCTAAATTGGCTCGAAAAGGTGTGGGATATCATCCTAATGTAATTGAGGCAAGAAAACTACTGCCTAGAAATGTGCACTTATGTGAATCAAAGTTTTCGTTACTTATGAACCAGTAGTGCTGCTCTAAACTTTTATTCGCATGTCTCAAGGCAGAGTGCAGAGAGGGCTGCTGTCGTTCTCATTTTACAAAGCCAGAGGTGCAGACAGCAGTGAGCACTCCAAATGACCTGGCCAGATGCACAGAATTGCCAGAGCCAGGAGGACTCTGACCTGGTCATTCTTGCATGCTATGCTCCAGATGCCTCTGCACGGAAAAGGAGGATTATATGCTATGGTAACTGTGATCACCTGTGCCAGACAGTTGCATAGCCTGTTCTGCAGATCTGCTGACCTGCTACATCTGCCTCTCTGGGATCACAAAGCAGTGAAAAGGTCTGTGTCCTGGGGCTGCATTCTCAGGGGAACCCAGCAAGAAGGTACATTTTCCTGCAACGGGGATGAGCCACAGCACTGCCTCTGCCATGTGGCCAGTGGTCCCCTCTCTCCTTGTGTGACTTGCTACGTAAGGTCTCACAAGCTGGTCCAGGAGAAAAAAAGAGGCACCTCTGCATACTGTCAGCACAAATACAGATGACAACATCTGAGAATATAAAAGAAATCTGTATGTGTTGAGTGTTTAGACTAACAGTCCCAAAACGACTTTGTTTTTAATATATGCTATAAGAAGTCTCACTTTGTCAAGCTATGAAATAGCAGACAAGCTTTAATAACAGTGTGTCCTATGAAACACTGAACAAAGAGGGAAGGATTTTGTTCGACCAGAAAAATAGTTACCCCTGCAGTCATCCTATAAAAAAAAATTTAGGGACTGAGAATTTTTTTCTTTGCTGTGTTACCTTACTAACTTGTCTGGATTTTGCCTGTCAGATTACAGTGTTAAGAACTATGAACTGCTTGACAACTCCACATGATGAATTTAAAGTTCAATACAGGGCTGTTCGGTTCTTTCTTCAATACTCATGAATACAAGGCAGGACTGCAGGGGAAAGGACCAGTGTCCTTTGAAGTCTCTTGGCAGCAGGAGTGACAGCTTCAAAAGTCCCCTACTAACAACCTTAAGACCCTAACTGCCACTCAGCAATATTTTGTGGCCTTTGGCCCCTCACACTCATTTCATCTTTATTTTTATGATAAAGAATGAGTGTCCTTCACACCATGAGCTACATCTCAGAGGACAGCCAGGCTTATAAACCAGTGAATACCAAAGAAAGAAACAACACCTCAAGACTCCAATATTCAAACCCCAAATTCTTTCAAGATAGGAAGATTATCTTTTTTTTTTTTTTTTAGTAAAGTATAGGTACATTCAGAATGATGGGGAAATAGGGTTTATAATTCTAATTGTTGCGTTGCAGTGATTCTCTGATAAAGAATATGCTTGAAGATATTCTGGCTGGTTTTTGTTTGGTTTTGTGGTGGTTTTTTTTCTTTAAACTGTTGGCAAAACATCTATTTATTTGTGCTTATCAATATGTAGGAAGTGAGGTCCTGTATCTTTAACAGAAGATTCTACTCATACAGAATTGTGCCAAATGCTTATCATACTCCTTAATGTGCAAAGGACAGGCACTTAGTGAGGCTGAAGACAGTAAAATGAATAAACAGAAATGATGGCAAAATACTGTTTAGCTCGTGAAAATCCTTTGTTCCATGACAAGTTCATGCTTCTTATGGTCTCACGACAGGCATCTGAGTTAGGAGCTGAACCAGAAACGTGTAGAGTGGAAAATTCAAGAATAGCAACCCAAACCAAAAAATCAAAGCAAGAAAGAAACCAGCAGAAAACAACCCAATAAATATTCTCCAGCTTGGTATGAAGGGCTAAATATAAATAAGTTGAAACTATCAAAGACTTAGCATTAGTGGAGATCCTATGTACTAAATAATCTTTTAGATACACTTCTTTGATATTAACATCTGAGGCATAATTGTTATGAATTGCTAAATCATTCTAAAGGTATCAGTGAAGGTCAAGACTCTCTAGGAATGGCTTTCAGATTCAGCAGCATTTCCTTGCAACAGATGAACAATTCTGTAGCAAAACTGGTGGGATTTTTTTGAAGTAGTTTGTGTTTCAGAATTAATAGTCTCTGCATAGATGACATTAATTTTTAGTGAAGTGAAATACAGCTATGATACCAGATTTTCTGAAGACTTGGTAAAATTATACAGATATGGATTTATCTTTGCACTTTTTGGTTTTGCTTTTTGTTTCATCACCCATTCATATTAGAAAATACTTCTTTTTTCCTTTTTTTTTTTCTTGCTGTCTTCGAAAGCTTGGATTCACATGTAGTGCTACTTAAGGTAGAGGATGGATTTGAAACATTTTTGCTCAAGCATGTTATTGAAGGGTACCTTATTTTTCTTTACTTATGATTAGGGAAATATAAACTTTTTTCCAGTTGTTTTCTCATTATTCTTTGCCAGCCATAATGTCACTGATGCCTTAGTAGAACAACAGCTATAGTTATTGCAGGTGTTCAAATCAAAGTTTCCACTGTTTTTGTAACAAGGGATTTCTTAATTTACTGCCTGGGAGAGATGTAAGTAAGTCTGGCATGTCTTATCAGACAGCATCACTTCTGGTGGTAGCTGGTTGTTGTTGGCGGTACTGTATGTTGTTTCCATCCTTTCTGTGAAGGCCAGATACCTAAATTAATTTAACCACAGAATAAAAATATGCTCAGTTCTGATGTTTGCCCATTATTTACTGTCCACATAGCACCATGTTCTAATTGTGGTTGTGAACACTGGTAAAGAAAAAAAGTTCTAGAGTAGGTGTTAGCTGTAATGGCAGGTTTTTTTATTAGACATTTAAAGATACCTGAAATGTGAGTCACCTCTTACCTCCTATTATTAATAGTTCTTTTCAGCCTGCATTCTGTTCTGGTGAGTTATCTTCATGGCCTTCTATGCAACAGTGCTAAAAAGCAATAGTTTGAAAGGAAAAATGTATATTTTTACAGTCTCTTTCCACTGTGGTGTTTATCAGTTGTTCCATTTCAATGCCAAGATTCTAAGTAAATGATTTGATCTTGGTCACTGGTGGTGGGTATCAGCCTTGCCAGGTAAAAAATGTTTGCCACTGTATTCTCATCTGTATTCAATATTCCTGATAGTAGGCAAGAAGGTATATAGTGAGATAACTGCTAAACAAACAGTTAAAACACAGTTTGTGTCCTACAATGGTCATAATTTAGATCATGGGAGGACATAAGAAGTATTAAAGATGAAAAACTGGAGATTTGTCCTGTGGTGCATGTACTACTTGTAAAATTAGTACAGCTTTGCATAGAGAAAAAAAGGGACCTAATCCATGGATTAATGGTTTGAATATAGCTTGGTGAGGGTAAGTCATCAGGACACCTTTAAAAATAGTATTTTCAGAATTCGTTTGAGGAAGCTTCTCACTCATGAGTAGAGGCAAAAGGCAATGGAAATACGAGACATTTGAGACATGAGTGATGCTTGCTTGGACTGCCATCGCCCTCTGCCTCTTCGAACACAGAAGGAAGAATGTAGCACCAGGTCCTAATTCTTAAGAATGCCTTGAAGAGCGGCAGTCCTGGTGCAATAAAACTACTGCAAGGCAAAGAAAAGGGAAACAGTAAGCTAGTTATTTGATCCACATTTTAAAATATTTGCAGTCTAAAAAGAAAGCAAGCTATCTGGAAAATAACAAGAATAGTAACTATCAAAACTTCATATTGGACAGAAATAGGCTTCTAAGGTGTAATGAGAATGAAAAGGCTGAAGTCTTGCAAATGCTGCATTGTGTATTTTCATGGTCAGGCCTAAAGCAAGTATCTAGCAGTAGTAAAGAAGAGAGATACCTATGTATCTATGTATCTATATCTCTATATCACCAATATCTATATCCATATCTATAGAATCTATATGTGTATATATTTATATATAATATATATCCATTTATATATCGTTATTTTAATATATATATGTAAAACAGCTGTGCCAGAAGGAAGCTGACTTCTGGATTAGATTATAGGAGGTGCCACGTACCAGCATAGCAAAGCTGTTGTTTTGTTGATGTAATGACAAACTGTGATGTCCTTATTTGCATGATGACTAGAAATGGAATACTGTTATACTGTACAAATCAGCAGAATTACACTACTGAGGCTGAGCAGTGGTACAGAAACTTGTTCAAAATCTTTATCTGAAATCTCCTTCCAGTGGCTAATTTAAGTAGGAGAACTTCTATTAATAAATGTCAGGATGCTCTGATAGAAAAGTTATGCTCTATAAAGACAGATTATGCAATCTGTCAATGACAATTATTAATTTGCCTTTAATGACTATTTCAGACAGGAACTGGTTGTGCTGTAGATGAACTCCAGTTTCTATTTTACTTTAAAAACTACCTTGCTGTGCTCTTTGATGAAGATTAAGCTGTTCTTGGTTTTTTTTGTTCTTTCATTTTTTAGATAACAGCTGACTGCCTCCTTCAGTGTTTTCCTGATTTTGTGCAATAGATGTTTCTTCTTAACATTATAAATTATATTCTAATTTTAAATAAGTGATTTTAGACAGTTTTCTATAGCAGAACAACAACAGTACATTCTGAAGTCCTGTGCAAAATTTTTGAAAAATAAAGGAAGCACAGTCCTTAAAATCATACTGTTGCTTGCTTTTTTTTCTTTTTGAAGCCTTTACAAAATATACATGATAATACTGAAAAGTTCTTTTATTTCTTTTTATTTCAGTTATTTTCTCTGACTCAGTCAGTAGTTGCAGAATTGAGAGCAAGGCTAGTGTTTTGTCAGTCCTGAGTACTGTGCGGTTGCTCAGATGTCAGAGTCACCCAGGTGCCAATAACTCTGACCTGCACTGTGCAAATACTGTTTTTCACAGTCACTTGAATCAGTGCTGTCAATTCCCCTTTTGTTCGTATTCTGTTGTTAAAGTATGATCTTTATGCCAACATAAGAAAGAAACAAGAAACACTCTAAAATCTTGTTCCAGAGTATTATTCACAAAGTGGTGTATTCCTGAAAATGAAATACTCAGTGTGAATACTCCCTGAGTCTTTATTCAAAGGTCTGTATTTAATTATGAAGGATTTTCTCTCAATTTTTGTGTTCTGTGCTGGCCATGGGTCCTGTGCATGGGTTTCTGCTCCCTCGGGTGCCACCATCTTGGCTTCGGGCCTCAGCAGTGCCCTGCGGTGGGGCTGTTGGAGCCAGCTGGCACCGGCTGTGTCCGGCACCGGCCGCTCCGCACAAGGAACGACCGGGCAGTGCCTCACTGGTGCTGGTGCTGACAGCACATGGGCACCTGCATCCTGTAGGTAGGCATGAGATAAGCCCTTCAATGTGGCCTCCAATTCCAGTACTGGCAAAGTTCTCCCGGGTCCTACCAGTTCTGCCACGTCTAGGAGGGTAAGTCTTCAGTGATTTATTAAGTAGACTTGCCGTGCTGAAGATGATAGAAAATGGGTTTAAATCTTCTGCTCTGTTGCAGAATGTGTCAATAATTGATGAAGGGTTTGGAACAACTCTTCTTCTCAGTGAATGGCACATGTAAACCCTCATGTTTGCTCCAAATTCTCCACAGTAATGTGTCTTGCTGTTTAATGTTTAGTATCAATTCTGTATACACACTACTTTTCACAGCCATTTCACTGGAACACTATGTGAGTCTCCATCTTTGAAGCTGACTGGTGATATGATTGAAATCCAGGTATTTTAACTCATTTATCTGCTTGGAGTTTTGTTTTGTAACTTCTCTTTGAAAATGTCTCCTAATGAGTATGTTCTTCCTGTCAGGACTGACCTTCCTTCCTGATACCTTCCCCTTAGTACTTCATGCTTTCTTCCCAGGAGTCACTAGCTTTTTGTCATTTACTTCCCGGAGAGAGTCAGAATGGCTTTTAATCATCTCTAAAATGGTTTCCAGAGCCAGCTCTCTGCATGGACCTGCAGGGAAACACATCAGGCAAAGCTGTCATGTCCCTGGAGTTTCTTCTTGTGGAAATGTTCATTAATGGTGGCAGCACAGGGAAAAGCCGACACTGTCATTAGTTTTCTCTAACATATCAAGGACAAACAAGATTATCAACTAAGTAAACATAATGCAAACCAAAAGCAAACTGAACGACATAGTAGTTGTCTCTCTCAAACATGCCTTCTCCCCTTGTGTTTTTATTCCTACTGTAATGTTACACACCAGGGCATCAGTACACTGTAACATGCAAAGATCCCTGCTCCCAACCCTGCTCTCAAACCCACAAAGTTCCTGAAGTCTGCAGGAGGTCAGCCCTGCAGTAGTCAGAAACCAAACAAATTGAAATGGTGATTCTTCCAGTGTTCTTATTGTTTGACCTAATTTTGAAGAGCATGTCAATGCATCATTAAATTTAATAGAACTCTAGGTCTGTCTGACATCAACACTTAAGCACATGCCTAAATAGTATTCTGAAATAAAGACAGTCTAAACACAGTGGACTGAATGAAAAACTGGTGAAAGCAAATGAAGCTCTTTCTTACTGAATTTCTCAGGAAGAAATTAATGCCTGAATTAAGCAGTGCTAAAAATGACATGCGGAGTCTAAAAAGGTCTAAAATGCAAACCAGAGTAATTTTCACTACTCGGAAGGCACACAGAACAAACACATTGTTTTGGCTTGATGTTTACAATCATACCACAAAAAGAAACCTCTTTTGCTCATGACGCCATGATTATTTGTGTTATAAGGGTCTAGAAGGAAGTCATTAGCCAACTAGAGTTCTAATCAAAATGGATCAAAATCAGCTATATTTTTCATTGTATGCTTCTGAAATTATGAAGGCCAGCCCCTCAGTGAAAGTCAGTATGTAAGCACATTTGCTTTAAGTGCTAAAGTAGCTTTAAGAAACAACAGCCTTTGTTGCATAAGCAGAGAAATTTTTTCTTGATTTCAATTTATTCAGTTAATTAAAATAGACTATGAGTTCCTTCACAGCTGAAAAGAACTAGGAATGCCTGTTTTCTTATTTTCAATGTCTACATAGAAGTAAGGTAAAATCGATGAGTCTGAAAATCTTACAGGTACTTCTGTCTAGGAGCAATCAATTTAATCCACTCACTATAAAGACTACTTTTCTTAATGTCAGTTTAAATTCAAAATATTTTATGATAAATCTAAGTTTATGATTTATTTGGAACATCTGAGATTATTTTTTTTTTCTTTTATATATATTAATATCATTACTGAACCCTTAGATTGTCGGACAGAGTAGAAGTTAAGTTGCTGCTTGATAAATTGTTTTTTACAGTCTTCTTCAACTGTGTTTCCTAGGGTTTCACCTACAAATTAAAATTACTCAGGTCAGCACTTTCACTGCACTCTGAGGCTCTTACTGCTTATTTTCACTTCTCTGCTATATAGGACTTTGTGATGTCCAGGCAATGAACAAAGCTGTGGGATAATTTGGATTAAAACAGACTTTCAAATATATGTACATTTATAAATCTACACACAGAGAAAAGCATTATACTTGTGTACATATATGTATGTATTTCTGGATTTATCTATATCTACATAAATTCACTGTTTGACTGTAGAACTATAGTTAAAGAAGACCCCAGATAAGTGGCTGTGCATGGCAAAATCTTGGAACAGTTTCTCCTGGAAAACATGCTAAGGCACATGAAAAACAACGAGGTGGTTGGTGACAGCCAACATGGCTTCACTAAGGGGAAATCCTGCCTGACCAATTTGGTGGCCTTCTATGATGGAGCCACGGAACTGATGGACAGGGGCAGAGCAGTTGATGTCATCTACCTGGACTTGTGCAAAGCATTCGACACTGTCCCACATGACATCCTTGTCTCTAAATTGGAGAGACATCAATTTGATAGATGGACCACTCGGTGGATAAAAAACTGGCTGGATGGCCGCACGCAAAGAGTTGTGGTAAATGGCTCGATGTCCAGTTGGAAACCTGTAACGAGTGGTGTCCCTCAGGGATCGGTGCTGGGACCGGTCCTGTTCAACATCTTTGTCGGTGACATGGACAGTGGGATTGAGTGCGCCCTCAGCAAGTTTGCCGATGACACCAAGCTGTGTGGTTCGGTTGATACGCTGGAGGGAAGGGATGCCATCCAGAGGGACCTTGACACGCTTGTGAGGTGGGCCGATGCCAACCTTATGAAGTTTAACCAAGGCAAGTGCAAGGTCCTACACCTGGGTCGGGGCAACCCCAGGCACTGCTACAGGTTGGGCAGAGAAGAGATTCAGAGCAGCCCTGCAGAAAAGGACTTGGGGGTGTTGGTTGACGAGAAGCTTAACATGAGCCGGCAGTGTGCGCTTGCAGCCCAGAAAGCCAACCGTATCCTGGGCTGCATCAAAAGAAGCGTGACCAGCAGGTCGAAGGAGGTGATCCTGCCCCTCTACTCTGCTCTTGTGAGACCCCACTTGGAGTACTGCGTACAGTTCTGGTGTCCTCAACATAAAAAGGACATGGAGCTGTTGGAGCAAGTCCAGAGGAGGGCCACGAGGGTGATAAGAGGGCTGGAGCACCTCCCATATGAAGACAGGCTGAGAAAGTTGGGGCTGTTCATCCTGGAGAAGAGAAGGCTGCGTGGTGACCTCATAGCAGCCTTCCAGTATCTGAAGGGGGTCTACAAGGATGCTGGGGAGGGACTCTTCCTTAGGGACTGTAGTGGTAGGACAAGGGGTAATGGGTTCAAACTTGAACAGAGGAAGTTTAGATTAGATATAAGGAAGAAGTTCTTTACAGTGAGGGTGGTGAAGCACTGGAATGGGTTGCCCAGGGAGGTTGTGGATGCTCCATCCCTGGCGGTGTTCAAGGCCAGGCTGGACAGAGCCTTGAGCCACATGGTTTAGGGCAAGGTGTCCCTGCCCATGGCAGGGGGGTTGGAACTAGATGATCTTAGGGTCCTTTCCAACCCTTACAGTTCTATGATTCTATGATTCTATGAAACTGTGTGAAGGTAGGAGGGAGATCAGATGATTACTTTTTTTTTTTTTTTGTGGCCACTCCATCTTTTCTGACATAAAATGTATGTTAAATTGTAACCTTAAGCTGTGTATTCACTGCAAAGAGATGTGTGCTGTTGTAGCAAGGTAAAAAATAAAGATCACAAATCTACTATGTAGAAAGTCACATATAGTTTTTGCTTTTGTATAACTACTAAATGCACTCTGATTTGAAGCTTACCTAGAGTTGCTGATATGAACAGAAACTAGTGCCTCATTTCCACTAAAATGCTTACTTAGAACATATGCTCAAGAATTGATTTATCTTAATGACATAACGCACCTGATTTTACTAAAGGTAAAAGTGTCTGGGGTTTTTTTCCTGTTGATTCCTGAGGGGGTAGAAAGCTGATCTAGAATTTTCTAGCTTTACTTTTTTTGGGAGGGAAGGGGAGGGAAAAAATAAACCCATTTCACTGTTTTCTAGATAGTATTTCAAAATTGTCAAAGTATTCTCTTTCTGTTTAAATAAACTTTGTTTTAGATGTTAAGCTTAATGTTAGGGGAGGATGTAGGAGTGTAAGAGAGAAAACCTGAACTAGAAGTGCAGTAGGAGAACAATGACTTGAGCTGCATGTTGGGAAGTAAAGTATGAGAGTTTTCAGCTGACTAAAATTTTAAAGGTATTACTTTTTTTATCAAATGGAATAAGAATGTCTTTTAATAGTTCACATTCTCAGAGTATGGGAAGAATTTATTTACAATTCTTTGCATATTTATGAGGAAGAATGTACTTGTGCATCGTGTTGCTGAAGAAACATTTATCTGACACAGCTAAAATATCTAAATATTTAAATATATAAATATCTAAATATTTTAGCTGAGCGTCTGATAGCTCCCTTTTAGAATCAGTTTGAAAACAGAATATTTGACTTCTATTGCCTCCATAGAAAATGGAATTAGCTATGATGTTTTGCACTGCGTATTTCAAAGCAGTGGTTATTGATGAGGAGGAGAATGAAATGTGCCCCCCTGTTTCGCATACTAGTGAATATGTAAACAGAGAGCTCAGCCGCCTATGCCATTTTTCAGAGTATGGTTCCTCAAGTTTGGGTTTTTCAGAAGCAAAGCAGACTTGCGTAGTTACCACCTACTCTGCATGTTCCCATACCCACCACTACATGGCTCCTTTGTAGCAGACTCTACCATGAAGCTCTCTTCTGAATGAACTGTGAACTGTCTGAATTTAAAAGAACACTTCAAGAACCTCACAAGTTATTCCTGTATATGCTAATTTCACTAAATCTTTTCTTAAATTCTTTTAGCATTTTAAAAATACAGTTGAAAACCAAAGTACCATATGTAAACAGATACAGTGACTTCCCTCTTTCTTAACAGATTCTTGCCTAGTCAAGTCCTGAGTTGCTCAAAGCAGTTCGGAAAAAATTCATCAAGGGCCTATCGAATGCTTGTTCAGCTCTAAGAGTATAATTGTTGGTAATCATGTGTTACACAGTTGCATCACAACAGTTATATGCACCTGCACTGTCTCTGATCTCTTTGACTGCAGCTGGCAGTTTATTTGGTTGTCACTTCACAGCTCTGATTCACTGTTTTTGTGGATATGGGATTGTGGCCATTTCTGATTTGTTTTATTCAGTGTGGTTGATCTAAAATACGTATGCCTTGAAGTGTTACAAAATTATTATGTTGCTCTTCCAGCATTTATAAATAAGGGATTTAACATTTCAGACAGCTGTAACACGATCTCTATATTTGAAACAAACTAATGAGATTAGGTTGTGGAAATCAAGAAGCAAAAATTTATGCAGGGAATTACATCACAGGCAGTAGCTGAGCAGCTAAAACTTCTATATAATGCACATTACACTAACACTTCAAAGCACTTAGATTAATTTCTTCTTATATTGAATTCCAATTAAAAATGATACTTCAGAATATTTTTAGAAAGCTTTTTAAAAATCATTGGATTTACCCATGTCCAGATTTATGGACATAAAATTACTGAAGCTATTCATTAAAAAAATCATGCAAAGGAAAAAAGCTTCTTATGAGATTTTGATTCCTCAAAGCACTGAGGTATGCAGTTAACTTCAGCTGAAACGGATGGAAATTTAGTACTTATGTAAGAACTGAAGGATCTCAAGACAAAGACATGAACTGAGTGCCAATGTAGATGCTCAGACACTGCTGGTGGAGTGAGTCCAAGTGCTTTGCTCAGCTGGCATCTAATGGAGTGGGGCCCCTTGAGAGGAAAGCGGGATGATTAAATCTGTATCAGTGTTTTCAAAGGTATGTGTATCAGACAGATTTTAGTTTTCATGAATTGTTTCACTGGAAACAAAAAAACCTTCCCCACCTCAGAATCAAAGAATTTTTTCTCCTCACCCATTCATTTTACCAGATCTTACTACAGGTTTGGTTTTTTTTTTGAGACATGTATCCATTTTGAACATATGGAAATGGATAGGATTTGCAGAGACATGTACTGTTACTGTTTCTACTGTTGCATGAGAAATCTGCAGAGAAAGTAGCATGGACTGAGTTGGTATGAACCATTACATACACAAGTCTATGGGGCTGGATGGGATCCACCCAAGGGTGCTGAGGGAACTGGTGGAAGGGCTCATCAACTTTCCATCATTTATCATTGGTCCTGGCTAACCAAGGAGGTCCCAGTTGACTGGAAGTTAGCAAATGTGATGCCCAGCTACAAGAAAGGCTGGAAGGAGGACCTAGGGAATTACAGGCCTGTCACTGTGACCTTGGTGCCAGGGAACATTACGGAGCAAATCACCTTGAATGCCATCACGCAGCACATAAAGGACAACCAGGCGATCAGGCCCAGTCAGCATGGGTTTATGAAAGGCAGGTCCTGTTTGACAAATCTGATCTCTTGTGACAAGGTGACCCACATAGTGGATGAGGGAAAGGTTGCCTACCTAGACTTCACTAAAGCCTTTGACACTATTTCCCACAGTATTCTCCTGGAGGAACTGGCTGCTCATGCCTTGGACAGGCATACTTTTTGTTGTCTAAAAACCTGGTTGGATGGCTGAGACCAAAGAGTGGTGGTGAATAGAATTAAATACAGTTGGCAGCTGGTCACAAGTGGTGGTGTTCAGGGCTCAGTACTGGGGCCAGTTCTGTTTAATATCTTTATCAATGATCTGGATGAGGGGATCGAGTGCACCCTCAGAAAATTTGCAGACAGCACCAAGTTGGATGGGAGTATTGATCTGCTGGAGGGTAGGAAGGCTCTGCAGAGGAATCTGGACAGGCTGGATTGATGGGCGAAGTCTACTTGTATGAGATTCAACAAGGCTAAGTGCTGGGTCCTGCACTTGGGCCACAGCAACCCCATGCAATGCTACAGGCTTCGGGAGGAGTGGCTGGAAAGGCTTCTTGGCAGAAAATGACCTGAAAGTGTTGGTCCACAGCCAGCTGAACATGAGTCACAGCAGTGTGCCCAGGCAGCCAAGAAGGCCAGCAGCATCCTGGCCTGTGTCAGAAATAGTGTGGCCATCAGGACTAGGGCAGGGATCATCCTCCTGTACTCAGCACTGGTGAGGCTGTATCTCAAATACTGTGTTCAGTTCTGGGACCCTCACTATGAGAAAGACATTGAGGTGCTGGAGCATTTCCAATGAAGAGTAATGAAGCTGGTGAAGGAGCTAGAGCACAAGTCTTACGAGGAGTGGTTCAGGGAACTGGGATTGTTTAGCCTGTAGAGAGCGATAAGTTCTCCTCTCTCTACAGCTACCTGAAAGGAGGTTGTACTGAGGTGAGTGTTGGTCTCATCTCCCTAGTAACAAGCAATAGGACAAGAGGAAATGGCCTCAAGTTGCACCAGGGGAGCTTTAGATGGGATATTTGGAAAAATGCCTTCACCAAAAAGGTTGTCAAGCACTGGAGTAGACTGCCTAGGGAAGCGGTTTAGTCACCACCTCTGGAAGTATTTAAAAGACCTGTAGACATTGAGATTAGGGACATGGTTTAGTGGTGGACTTTGCAGTGCTCGGTTAACAGTTGGACTTGATGATCTTTAAGGACTTTTGCAACCTAAATGATTCTGTAATTCTAAGAATCTCATTTCCATTACACTGGAAAAGAAGAAAAGGAGCAAGAATATCTACAGCAACTTAGGTTTAACTGAAAGACTTCATGTTCCCAGTGTTAGATCTGCTCTGTTATTTTCATTCTTCTCTTTCCTCCTTCCCTCCCTCTCAGTATTTAATTTAGGGGAAGGGAGAAAAGATTTATCTCAGTCTTTGCTTCATAGGGTGCAAATAAATAGGCAGTTACTTGTTTCACTTTAGCAGTGGTTTTGATACTGGGTAGACTGCTACAAGCAACAAGGACAAAAGAATTGATTGCAGTAGTCATACAACCACTAATGTTTAGTGGCAGTACAGGCTTTTTAGAAATTTTAGTTTTTTGGGGTTTTTTTTCCAGATGACATTACGTTAAATATTACAGATTAGTTGGTATTGTACATAGTCCTAACTCCACACAATAGCAAATACAGCCTGCTAGTTGTGCTCTGAAAAAGTATTGGGTGAGAACTTTTGAGAGAACTTCCTTCTTGTTTAGTGATGCTAATTCAGTGAAGCTTATTGTTGGTATGAATGGTTAAGTTTTGACAAATATGTCAAATTGATGTTTTCTCACAAGTTTTGAAATTTTTCATTATTAAGTTTTTAAATGGAACAAAATTCACTCTTTGAAGTCAAAACTCTGAGGCTTAGGTGATTGAACCAATTGTGGTGAAGAATAGATCAAATATAAGTACTGTAGTCACAATAACAATTTCTGTCTTTTCAAGAGAGAGGGAGTATCTGCAACAAAACTATTTTTAAGATGTTGCATTTTATTCTCAGTGTGTAAAAAATTACTTTTAAATGACCTATTTTTATTGTGCATGTAATCCATTGGCCATATAATCTGCCAGTACTGTTCGTTGCCATGTATTAATTAGGTCTTTTCCTTGTATCAGTGCAAGATGAAGGCAGTTCAGTATCCTGTCTCTGTGCACATCTAATAGTCAGATGCATCAATGATTTTTTTCGTCATCATCTTCTGTGTCGATCCATATTCAGAGCGTCAGTGCCTTTGCTGGACATACGTAGAAAAAATCCCACTGAATTGTTCATGTTGGATGCAACATAGTTTGAGATACTCTTCTTGTACTGCAGGAACTTCTAATGGTGTTTTGTTGGCTGTTAATTTTTGATATATAAACAACAAAAATTTTATCTTTCATATATCAACTTGGAAAAAAGGGATGGGAAATTAGAGTTCAAGTTCAAGTTTAGAGTTCAACAAAAATGTGAGAATTCTGAATTAGTTTTGTTACATTTGTGTTATATCGCTACATCAATTTTCTATTCAATTTTGTTTTAAATCGTGGCTTTGAAATGTAATTGTACATTATTGTGATGTGTGTAAGTGTGAAGATCCAAGGGAAATGTAAACTTGTAAGTTGAACCCTGAATTAGTAGCTGAGGAGAAAACTAGAGTTCTCACAAATGGAGCTTGAATAACCCAGTGTCAGCATTGGCGGGGGGAGGGGAGTGAATTTTAACTAGGTGACCAGTCACAAAGCTTAGTCAGTGTTTTTATTATTAACTTAATACATACATTTATGTGTGTTCATTTATTACCTTAGTTTAGCTGACAGCTCCAGTTTTAAAATGTTTAACACACAGTGCTTCGCTAAATCTAAATAAGTACATTTTTTGCTCTAAGGTATTCTGCAGATTGTATGAAATGACATCTGGTGGAGAATTGTTCTAGGGGTTAACTGCTTCAAATTGCAAGCCAAGGTAGTAATTCAAGATCACAATTGTATATCACAATATTCTGTATAAAAGTCAGATGATAGATTCTCAGCAATCAGTAAAGCAAAGATTAAATCCTTTTGCCATGTAAATAAAAATTCATTTCAGCTTTACAGCTCTTCAGGCTTCTTATGGACAATTCTCTAAATTTCTACACATAAAATTCTGGGTTTGCGCATATCTATAATTCTAACTTGTGATTCTTCAGGCAAGTTCAGTATCAGTCAGCGGGGTGCCCTGGCAGCCAAAAGGGGCAACTGTGTCCTGGGGAGTCTGTGACCCTGTGGGAAGCCTGTGCTGGAGCGAGCTCCTGGCAGGACCTGTGGCCCATGGAGAAGGAGCCCACGCTGGAGCAGGCTTGCTGCAGGACTTGGGACTCCACGGGGGACCCACACTGGAGTGGTCCGTTCCTGAAGGGTTACACCCGCATGGAAAGGACCCCACCCTGGAGCAGGGGAAGAGTGCAAGGATGAAGGAGCAGCAGAGACGACATGTAGTGAACTGACCACAACCTGCATTTCCCATCCCACTCTGCTGCTTGGGGGAAGGAGATATCGAAATCAAGAGTGAAACTGAGCTTGACAAGAAGGGAGAGGTGGGGAGAAGGCATTTTTATTTCTCATTACTCCACTCTGATTTCATTTGCAATAAATTAAATTAATTTCATAGAATCATAGCATGTTTAGGGTTGGAAAGGACCTTAAGATCATCTAGTTCCAACCCCCCTGCCATGGGCAGGGACACCACACACTAAACCATGTGGCCCAAGGCTCCGTCCAACCTGGCCTTGAACACTGCCAGGGATGGAGCATTCACATCTTCCTTGGGCAACCCATTCCAGTACCTCACCACTCTCACAGTAAAGAACTTCTTCCTTATATCTAACCTGAACTTCCCCTGTTTTAGTTTGAACCTGTTACCCCTTGTCCTACCACTACAGTCCCTGATGAAGAGTCCTTCCCCAGCATCCTTATGGGCCCTGTTCAGATACTGGAAGGCTGCTATGGTGTCTCCAGGCAGCCTTCTATTCTCCAGGCAGAACAGCCCCAACTCTCTCAGCCTGTCTTCATATGGGAGATGCTCCAGCCCCCTAATCATCCTCGTGGCCTCCTCTGGACTTGCTCCAACAGTTCCATGTCCTTTTTATGCTGAGGGCACCAGAACTGTACACAGTACTCCAAGTGAGGTCTCACGAGAGCAGAGTAGAGGGGTAGGATCACCTCCTTTGACCTGCTGGTCGCGCTTCTTTTGATGCAGCCCAGAATACGGTTGGCTTTCTGGGCTGCAAGCACACACTGCCGGCTCATGTTCAGTTTCTCATCAGCCAACATCCCCAAGTCCTCCTCTGCAGGGCTGCTCTGAATCTTCTCCGCCCAACCTGTAGCTGTGCCTGGGATCACTCTGACCACACTGAGCCTGGTTTTCCTGTGACGATAATTGATGAGTGATCTCTCCCTGTCCTTATCTTGACCCATGAGCCATTCATCGTATTTTTCTCTCCCCCTGTCCAGCTGAAGAGAGGAGTGATAAAGTGGCTTTCATTGGAATCTGGCATCCACCCAGGACCAACCCACCACACTAGCTTTCAGACTTTCAGATTTTTCTGTTTATATTTCTAATCATATTTAACCATATGTATGATTACTTTGATTTCAGGGCACCGGCAGCTGCTTTAGAAATAAATGGAAGCTACAAGTATGCAACAGTTCTGAAAACCTTCTTACTTTATGTGTTGAAATGTGGGCTATTACAGCTAACTCTGGGACAGTTTCATAGGCTAAGACTTCTGCTTTTTAAAGAGCAATCACTGAATCTAACCTGTGAAGCCACAGCTGCAAGTTATATGGACAACTTCTTAAATGAGTAACACCCAAGACACTACTTCCCAGGAAAAATATGTAAAGAACCAAATAAAGTTGCTCTTTTTGGTAGAATGTGAAAGCTGTTAGCTGGTATTCTGAAGAACTTCATAGCAAAATGGAACGCATTATAAATATCACCAGATCGCTCAAATTGTGAGGACAGCAAATTTTTTAAGTAAAGAAGAAATTGATTTATGGTTATTCTTTCATCCTCTTTTTATTTCCATTATTTCTTTTTTTTATCTTCCTATTTTTGTGCAGATTTTCTGTACTGTGTGGAAAAGAATACACAGAAACAACAAAGATACAGGAAAGATACTGCACTGTTATTACAGAAAGGCTCAGTAACACCGCATTTTTATATACAATCAAGCTCTGGAAACGGGACAGAAGTGGATTACATAGCATAGCCTCCCTCTTGACAGAACATACAGTATCTCTGCCAGAGGAGACAATTTAGCCCAGTAGTAAACTAATAAAATTTTCAAACAGAACACTGTTAAACAATGCTCTTCCTGAATATGGCTTTCCCATAATAATACGAGAAAATAATTTGTATTATTTACTCAGTAATTTAATGTACTGTTTAAATAAACAATGAGGGTAATAATCTGTTTACCTTCAGTAGTGTATTTCATCTCTTCAATGACCTTCACTAATTTCCCAGGTCAGCTAATTCCTATGTACATTTATACATTTGACTCTCATTTTTACTGAGAACAGAATGAAAACTGTTGTCTCAGGGTTTTATCAACAAGTTTTTTTTGTATTAGTAGTACACAATTTACTATTAAATAATATTAATCAGTTTTGTCCATCTCAAGAGCTAAGGATTACACACAAATCTAATTTTGGAGGGAAGTGAATGGCAGTTAGCTTTAGGATATGCAGACTGTTGCAAATGTTTCATATATATCAGTTACATTTTTGCTGTTCCCATCTCTGGGATTCCCAGAACTGTCTTCTAATGATTTCAAGGAATACTATGTAGTTTAATCTCCAGATATTTTAATAATAATCTGCATAGCCAGAATACCACTGACTTTTAGCCATGACAGATATTTCTAGAGAGCAGATGAAAAGATGATTTTGTAGCCAACAGTTGGCTTATTTAGGGACAGAGTAGAACCAAAGAGATGAACTTGTGTTACTTAGGAAGTCTGCGTAGCTATGATGGTAGTGTCACATGTATCAGTGACTTCCACAGCCAGTTCTTGAGCTAAAGCCATATATTCTCATCCCCACTAGAGGAGAGGTATACTAACTGGGCTGAAACTCACCTTTATTACATGCTTTACCTTGTTCCTAGATTAATGACACTAATGTAGGCATAGCAGCTAGTCTGGGCCAACGCAGAAAATTAGAGGCTTCCTAAGCCTAAATCCTCCTCCTCTCTTAAGCAGACACTAGCATTTTATTTATTTATTCGTTAATACTATGTTAGCCATTGATGGCTAGACAAAACATTCTAATGATGGGCCAAATTAACACGTATTTCTGTACTGTGGGGGACTGATCTTTGTCCTTCTTAATACACCAGCTTCTTTTGGTTATTCGTCTTTTGTTAGAGTTTGTTCTCATGTAGATCCCCTAAACTATCCTGCAGACAAAGTTTAAGCTCTGACAATGGAAATAAATAGATGGAACATGTGGTGCCAAGAAGCTGATACTATATTCACTGAGCTACAGGTGCCCTGGTGGCATTTAAAAAAAAAAAAAGAGTTCAGGAAGGAAATGTAATTATTTACATTTAGAAGATGGTAAATAACACCCAAATTACAAGAGGTTTGCAGTTTGGAGATGTTTCAAAGTCCCCAAGCACTCTGGGAACCATACATGCCTGTGGTGGACTTTCAGCCCTGTCTGCTCTGGACACTTGTAAATTTCTCTTGTAGATATGGACTGACTACAGCTGCCTCTGCAGTAGATGGTGGATCCAGTGGCCTCAGTCAGGAGTGAGCTGCATTACACACCATGTGGTTTCAGCCCTGGAAGATTCAAGAATCTAATCTCTTCCTCCTCTAAATGCCTCTGCAGATGCTTGGGTGTAGGAGTGATGCATAGCATTGCAATGGATCTAAAAAAGACAGGAAAGGATGATAATAATGAGAACACCAGCTAGTTACACAGGCTAAATATTGTGTACATTCCTGATTTCAGATTCTTTCATAAAGTTTAAGAATAAAGCTGTATCTTCCACCAATTATTTTTATGTTTTAGTGGGGACTCTGTGCAATGATTTCTCCTGCACAAGTCAGGTTTCTCACTTGAGATTTGGTAACTTAAAGGGACTGTAATGGAGATACAGGATCCTATTATGTTAAGTAAAAAGACATTTAGCTTATAAAGAGAAAATTTAAATTCTCATTTGTCTTTAGGGTGACCATGTTCATCATAAGTTGCTATTTAATGACAGTGGAATGGCAACAATCCTTGAGAAAGGAATATAATGGAGAGAGGAATTTTAGGTATATTGTTATGTGTCAGACAGCATCTAATTCTTTTGAACTATTGCTGCTCCCTTGTAGGTCTACTTTGCACAGTAGGAAACAAAAATTCTTTCAAACACCAGGGGACATAAATATGTGGATTTCCTGGATTCAAAATTCAAATCACAGCTGGTTACGGGGGAATGGAGTGAATGTGATCATTTTGTGTCGCTACCTACAGAAGCATTGCCTAAGAGTATTCTAATTTTTAACTGTTAATATAAATGCTCTGAAGCATTAACACAAGTACTCTTTTACCTCTCTCTTGATATCTGCCACCTTTTTATGGACTTGCTTGAAAGAATATGTTCTCTGAAGGGTGCCACTTGTGGCATTGACAGGCAGCTATTCAGAGTATGGCAGACAGCCAGTAAATCACTCAGTAGTATTTTCTGTCCTTCCAGCCATATCTTACACAATCTACAATTTCTGCCTTTGCAGCATTCTCCAATGTCAGAGTTTATTTCCTCTTTAAACTTTTATGTGTGAAAGTGACAAAAAAAGGTATACATTCTCTTGCTAATTGATTTTTCTCTCCTTTCAGAGTTCAAGTGCACAAATCCCAGCACGTGTTAACAAGTATCTCTCAGAAGAAGTCTGAGTGCAAAGCAGGTTTTTAATTCTCTAGGAGGGGAAAAGAAAAAAGAAAGTTGTTTTACAAACCATGGCTTTGGGTCATTCATACTACTAGCAGTTTGCTCAAAATCTAAGGAAACCTTCATATCAGAAATGAAATTTTCAGTTCTTGCAGAGTATAAACTGATAGGAAAATATATATAACCTTTGCCTGTTTCATGTGCATTCATCTTTTCAGCTGTATTTGGCAATGAACCAACTCTTCTAAGAGAAGCTGCTACAAGGACTGCATTAAATACCCTAGTAAAGCTTCTGTGTGTGTTAAAATCTGTAATAAAACATAGCCAGTACTACTTGTTCTACCAAAGGGTCAGTCTAGCCTAGGAATTTCCTACATCAGTGGGTACACATGAACATCCCAAAAAAAGCAAGAAAAGGACAAGCACATATAATACCTACTCTATGAATCTTTATGTTATGACCACATAAAATAATCTCATTAAAGAGCACTTCTGCAAGTTAACACCAATTATGCCCTCACATGCCATGGTGGAACCTGTTTTCGAAAGACACTGATCTTTGTCCCTCTGAAATTTCAGATACCTGTGTGATGTCTTAGATTGACTGGACGCACCCAGTTTTAGAGGATCTGTATCCCGTAACGTCATATTTAAATGTTAGGAATGCATATCTATTATTATCTAAGTATGAATGCATCTGAAACAAATTATGAATTTGAATGTGGTGTGTAGGCCACAGAAAAGTTTGAGCTGTGGCTGTTTCAGAGCCTCACATATACTCTGTAACTGCCTAATTCTGGGCTGACTTTGAAACACAGGTTATCATAGGCTCTGTTCTTCCTCGAATATAATTTTACATAAAACAGTACTAGTATGTGACAAAATACTAATTTCTGAGCATATTTTGTTTGCACAAAATCAGTTTTCAAATCAGTGTTCTGAGCTCCAAATGCAATCTGTTTGTTTTCCCTTGTCTTAACTACAGATAGCTTTAGTAAATATTTCTCTTGTGCAAGCTCAAATTTGTTACAGTGAGATCCAGATTTTTTAATCCTCTAGCCTTCTTTGCTACTTCAGGGACACAAAGCATCATGCATATTTTCTGGCTGGCCAGAACCTCTGGCTATGTGATGCATCTCACTAATGGCCTGTCAGCAGACATAGGAAATGTGCACACCCCACATATCCAGGGCCCTAAACCAAATTTTAACTCAGTGGGATGGTTTTTGCATTCACTGTAGGAAATACATCAGCCTTAGAGGTCGTGGGAGGATACAGAAAGTCTCATTTGTTGGGTTAGTTTTGCACTGTGGAAGCACAGAAGATTTTCAGGAAAGATGAAATTGAAACAGGATGACAGCTCCTGCTATTTGCAGCACACCTTCAAGAAAAACAAACAAAACCCCCAGCAGTAGAAAACCCCTTAATCAGATGAGTACAAGTCCATAGTTGCCTTTGCCAGAGAGTAGGATAAGTCTAATCAACAACCTGTCACCATCTAAGTTACATTCAGGTGCTACCACTTAAAATGGTACAGATCCTTTAGTGGGCCCATCCCCTTCCTGATTTAATTAATGGTGTGTTGCAATATGACAGCAGGTTTCAAGAGTTTTTACCTGTAACTGTGACCTGGGAAATCTGGACATGCTGTATTCAGTTATTTATTGCCATGCATACTGTCTTGAAACAGCTAAGGAGTGCTTGTGAGTATTTTCCAGAGATGAAATAATCTCCAGCAAGTTTTTCTTTTGAGACTTCAGAAGCAAAATGTTAAACCAAATATTCACAACAAAATAAATATCTCTCTCTCTGGCATGAAAAGTGGAAATGGTCCCAAGGTGATAATGCAACAACCCTCAGTAACAGTAAATAGAGTTACAGCTCCCTTTTGTCAGTTTTATCTTCAGCTGTGATTTAATTCTCTTTTGTCATTTTCAGCACTGTTCGTTTTTTTGATTCAAATTTGTACAGATTAATGTATTTAGATATAATATGGTTTGAATGAAGGAAATATTTTCAACAGTATATTTTTAGAATCAGGCTTTAGAGAAGGGGGCATTCTGCTGGGGGAAGGGATTGACTTCACCAGGGTTTCCCAGCAAACCACTGGCAGGACAAGAAAAAGGATCTTGGTCCCCTGAGGCTGTGCCTGCTGTTCTGTCCAGTAGCCTCCACAGCTGCTTTTTATAAGTAACGGTCACAAAAAGCAGGGCCAGGAAAATGCCTTCATCATAAACCAAGAAACAAGATGTATTCAAATGCTTCCAGCAATTGTTGAGCCATTGATTCACAGTCATCTCTCAAAACACCAAGCATGAAGAGCAGCAACTCTTTTCATTCCTGCAGTGCATATCTGCATGGCACACGCATTAGGCAGAGAAGGAGCTGCCTAATTAAAAGGGTTTTTCCTGACTTTAATGCAGCTTGAGAACAGCTGCTTTAAGTTGTGTTACTGGCCTGTGGATACCACTAAAGATACTTTCTTCCCTTCAGAATGGATCTGTTCTGTGGCCTTTAGCAAATCAATAAATCTACTTAAATTGGGTGGAAATACCGTGTTTTGGGAGGTACCTTGTGTAGGGTGTGCCAGCAAGTTATCATTTGCCTGCTGTTATCTCCTAATCCAACAGGCGTCACCATTTAAAATGACATATTATGCTATTTGTAGGATTTTCTAAAAGGCTGCTTAGCCAGGTGCAACTCTGATCACACAGGGGCAGGAGCCACAGCTGCAAATGGATGGAAATCCAGAATTTTGTAGCACCAGTAAGAGAGGATCACCAGATGGGAGATACAGCTCGAAATCGCAGTGCCATTATGTATCTCCCACTTTACATTTCCAAGTGAAAAAAACCGCTTGAGTTCTGAAAATTATGACATATTAAACAATTATTGTGAATTGCAGATAGCTGGCTCAGATGTTCCTGAGGTTCTGGAATTACAGATGGCAAATTTAACAAGGCATTGAGACCTGCTTTTGCTACAGATACTAAGGGAGCAGCGAAAAGTGCACAGAATCTCTGACAATGGCTTCCAACAGTACTGGGAAACCCAAACAAAGGTGCAGAGGGAATTAATACACAGAAGACTGTTGATGTATTTTTCAGAATAACACAATCTACTGCTTCTGCCATCAGCTGTTCATGAATAAAAATTATCCAGCAAATATTGAAGGTTTGTCCTCATCCCAGAAAAGTTCACTAGATCACTTAGATCACTGGAAAGTTTTCAAAGAGCACTTTCTTGTCTGTGAGGCATGCTGTCCTGCAGACAAGTTGGGAAGGGAGAGGTAAGGGAGAGGAAGCTTTTGGAAGTTACCTGTATTTAAAGTGGGAATAAATCTGTCTTTTTGAGGAATGATGAACAATTTTCACAAAATTACAACTTCCTAAAATTTACTGGTGATAGTAGACAAATTTGATCATCACCAAAAATCATATGTAACATATATTGATAGATCATAGAATCATAGAATACTTAGGGTTGGAAATGACCTTAAGATCACCTGGTTCCAACCCCCCTGCCATGGGCAGGGACACCACACTAAAAGTCACCCTACTGCATGGAAAGACAGACAACAGACTATAGCATTAAGTATTTACTCTCTCTGTAAGGCTTTCTTTTGCATGTTTGCACCTGTATATTTCAAGGTTAATCGAATTATACAGAGATGTGCCAGGAAAGCTTTTTGTATTCATATCTTGTAGGGCAGTCACACAGGTAAATGCTCTCAGCTTTTATTATTCTTTTGAAAATAATATTTTTATATCTGCAGTAGTAATACAATATTTTTTAAATTATGACTCTTTAGGTCAGATTTTTAGTTTTCTGTATGAAGATCTCAATGTGATAACAACAATGAGGGTAGAAAATACTGGCTTTATGATTTGCCAGAGGAGTGGAATAAGCATACTTACCCAAACATTTTCTTGTGTGTCTTCTGAGGATTTTTCTGACTTGGTCTGATAACAGCCAAATTTGCTGAAGCTGCTAGTAAATATGTACTATATAGATTAAATATTCAGTGATGAAATACATGTTTCCTTGTCTTAAACCTACAGCATATTGAGTACCAACCTAGAAATCAGGAGTCCAGGTTTCCTTATTGTGCCATAGACTTCATATTTCAGGGACTGACTTTGGTTGTCTGATACCTAAAGAAGAATGTAGGAATCGACAAGATTTCCAGAAGTACCAGATCATAATTCAAGCTTAACCTGTATTAAGACCAACTGTGAAGGTACAAGCTGTGCATTGAGTTGAGAGAGGTTTCGGCTGCAGAACAGATTTCTCTGTGACTTTGAAACTAGACTGTCTTTTGCATGAAGAGCACATCTGTAAAGTGGAGATAACAGCGTGGTGTTGGAAGGAAAAGAAATTATAAATCCGGGGTGGATCCGGAAGAAAAAACTTGATAAGTAAGAAATAAAACTGCAGTTTTTAGAATCTGGCATCTTCTTCTAAGCTAATGCGAATATGATATATTTATTTTGGTCTGGCTAGTCAATGATGCTGCAAAAATATAGAGAAGGAAAAAAATACTGACTTTATGATTAGCTGTTCAGTTTTTCATATGGCTCCTTGCATTGCTTATATGTGTTATCATTTTACTTCCCTGTTGCCCGTAACTGCCGTTTGAAAAGTGGTAAACAAAGTTATGCAGGTTCATTTGGGAAAACTGCATTTTTCTTTTATAGGAAGTCTTCTTTAAGCAAAATAATTTTATTGGGTTTATACCACATGTATCAATATATACAACAGTAAAAAAAGGGGAAAAGGAAAAAAGGAAGGGAGAAAGTCTCTAAAAACAAACCATTTCTTCAGCATATGGATGAAGAATAAAAGCCAAGATATGCTTTTGATTGAGACATGTCAACATGTCTCAATATATAACATATAAAGCAAATGTTTGTACTTAAAATCTTTGGTTTTGTCAAAAGGCAAGACAGGTAATAATGTTATACAGTGTTTTGAACATCAGCTAGTTGTGGGAACTGAAGAATTTAGGAGATCAGCTTGAAATGGCTGGGCCAAATGTGAGAAACTGCAGTGACTCTCTGAAGTCATTCAGGTGCTCAGATCTTTTGGATACAAATGTTTACAGATGGATGAGAATCAGACAGGTCCTCCTGCATATCCAGGCACAGTCAATGCAGCTGCCAGAAAAAAAAGCAGCCAAAGCAGAAAATGGGTGGTCTGGCATTGTTTTAACAGCAGTGTGAGGAATGACTGTAGCACCTACCAAAATTTTGTTTTTCCTGGCTTCAAAATTTTCATTACTGCACAACAAGAGCTACATTCAGGCACCATGAAAGTGAGTACAATGTTTGAAGGGTGTACTCTAGCCTTAATGATAATTGTTCAATTTCTGTGCCCTAGTCAAAGGCCACAGAAGGTTATTCTGTCCTCTAAAATTGCTTAATTTGCGTATGACAGCATACCTAAAAAAAATAGTCTGCAGCCACTAGCAAAGTTCAATAGGCATCAGCACTTCCACTTCCAGACCTTAAGATGTCATGCACCTTTATTACCACTATTTATCTGATTTGTTAGCTGGATCAATTTTATTTAAGACCAAGACTCTGAATGAGACATTATCACTTCAGAATGGCATTTTCTCAGAAAACACACTTCTAAAAAAGGTCATGTGGACTGAATCACAAAGAATTTGGCTTTCTTCGCTACATAACTTACATAAAAAGTGATTAGAAATGGCAGTTCTAGATTGTTGGGAAAAATTCCAGACACAATCAATTCAAGTGCATGGATGGAAATAATAAAACAGCAAAGGGTTGATAAATCTTTTTGTCTCTGTTTTGTTCTATTCTTGCATTATTCCCATTCTTTTCAGAGCATTTTGTAACTAAAGAGAACTGTTGTGATCATCTCATCCAACAGGCAGAACTACACTATCAAATTCTTGCATCAGACCTTAATTCCTGCCTGAGCAGAGTAGGTGCCATTCAGCCAGACACTTTATCTTGGTTCAAACACTTCAAATTATGGAATATCCCTCACAGTCCTGGTAAATTACTCCAGCTGCTAGTCATTCACACTTATTTCTTATTTAGACTTGTCTAGAGCAATTTCCAGTATTCTGTTGTGTTTTTCCATGCTAAAATTTCAAATCTTTTCTTATCTTAAACTTGTACGTTCTCATAGGTAATGGGAAAGCTACCCCTAAACATTTGTTTAATAAAATAGATAGCTTTAGGTCTTTTTTGTGTGAGGCCAATTTTCTAGGCAAGCAGTTCTACTTGGGATTTTTTGCTACAGTATTCTAAAAACCAGCCTTATTTTAAATATCATTACAGTCACTGGCTGTAAATCAATCCCCAAAGATGGATATTTTTTCAAAATTTGGTCATAAATATCTCAAAAAAATACTTGTTACACTTCTGTATACTCAGTTACAGTAAAAAGAACAAATATTGTTAGCTATTTTTCTTGGTAGCTGCCATAGTAAGATTTCAAAGAGGTAATAAGGATCTTTCTTACACTTTATATTTGTATTGTTGAAAATACCAGTAATAGTTCATTTATTTTAAATCTGCCTTAAATAATATCAAAAGCAGTAATTTTTCAATAAACAGAGTTACTTACCAAGATCAAAAGGAATAGATATTTATCTATTACAAAGAAGCGTAACTCAATTAATTTCTGTCATTTACATCAGCTTATGGTATGACCTAGAGCTTTTCTTCTGAGTGGGCAAGTAGATTTGTTGAAACTCCCTTTTTTAGAGCTGCTGGATTCTCCTGCATTTAGTGAAGAGTAGAAATCTTAAAATTTTAAATAGAATTTTAGTTAAAATAAGGGCTGATCTCTTTTATAGATCTCAAAACTATTAAATACTTTTCCTGTTCTCAGTTTTGAAATTAAAATCTCTCTGTGTCACTGATAATTCAGTGCATATCATCTGATGATACAGCTGTCTAATCCATCTTAAAACAGGAACAAATAAAACCGAAAGTAAACCTGAACACTCAAATCAGGAAGAAGCTTGAATATGGCATTTATTTCCAGAAAAGAGGGACTTGTGTACATATACATGTATTACTAAAAAACTTATACAGTCAGCTGTGATCCAAACTTAAAAGGACTAATTATTGTCTGTCTTTGGTTAGCTGATGAAGTGAGATCATTCTCTTTGTTATGTCCTGCTAAAGGTTTTTTCTTATTCTCAGAAAGGTCTTGATTTCAACAGCGTGGCTTATAGCTACCTGCTTGTCAGACAGAGGTCCCTTGCAGTTGTGAAACGTGTCTCAGAATTCCCCTTTTTTTACTGCAAATAAATGCTAATAAATATTTTAATGCTTTATATAAAGCATGCATGTGTATATATAACATACATGCACATATTTTATGTACATGTACATGTATACATAATCTTCCTAATGAAAAAGCGAACTCTCAGCCCCTCAGTGTGGGGTACATTCTTGAATGAGGAGATTATTGCATAAAGGAGACAAACTTCGCAATCTTCGAGCTGTAATCTTCACTGCAGTTTCATCCTGAAGGTCGTGCCCTTAACTAGGGTAAGACATTAAAATCGTATTAAATTAACCAAGGACGATCATCTTGAGGCAGTTCTGGACATGCAAAGAAGCAGAAACCTAGTTGTTTGAGAAAGCTTCTCTGTTTAGATTGTAGGTACTAGATGAGAGCTTGGTGGGAGTTCTAGGGCTTGTACTGAGACAATTTAAAATCCTTCCGTGCATATGAACCCAGGACCTTTCACAGCTCTGGAGCATTACAACTGAGTCTTCATATATATCAAAGTAGAATTTATGTAGATATTATGGATATTTTTCAATCCTGGCATAATGTAAGGTGGCCAGATAAAAAATAAATTTTTTTACAGGAAGTAAACAAAAATTATCTGAAAATGACAATTAGATTAAAAATATAACCTTTAGACATAAGTGTATGCAAACTTTGTATATTGCACATACTTATGAAAATACTGCATAAAACTTACATGAATGTTATAGTTATGTAACATTAATCAGAATTTTAAAAACAGAGGTGTTGAAATTGGTTGTTTCATTAGCAGCTAATGTATTTCATTTCAGCCTTAAAGTCTTAGATGTTTTTTATAGAGAGTTATACGTTATGATGGACTACACCATTGGATATTATTGCTATGATTTACTATTATTGGTTATTTCATGGTAAAATATGTATACACGTGCATGTTCTATATAAGTATATATATGTATAAATGTGTGCATATATACATTATGTTATTATGTATTTTACATTTAATGTAATTGTATCTCATTAAAATGTATTATATATTATATGATACCCAATATATAGATAGCATGTAATATACAAATATTCTATATTCTACTTGTATATTATAATATACAATTATGTGATATTTTATGTAGGTTGTATATCATGCTTATGTTATATTTTAATGTAAAAAAGTTTAAAAACTATGTAATGTTTTAGTATATATTAATGGTTTGTTTAATTCTTAGATAACCACCACAATATGGCTTTATCAGTTAAAAAAACCCCAAGTTATCAATTATGGAGAATAGTTGTTGTTACAATGTTTTCTGGGAAAATTTTAATATAGTGCTAATTAAAATCTAAATTCAAAACCATTTTCCAAATTGTATATGATTTAAAGTTGAAAGAAAAAATGCAAACGTCTTTTGAAATTTCAGATTTGAGTTCTAAAATCTTGATTTTATGCCCTTAAGTGTTACAAAACAATTATATTTCCCTTTTACTCTTTCACCAAATGTTCCAGGTTCCAATTTCCCCTGTTTTTGCCAGTTTTGACACTGAGAAGTGTTAGATGATGTATTTGCCCATGGACACCCAGAAGAAAAATCCAAACTTCATCTGGGCCAATCTAGGTTAATGAACGGTGGAGAATGACCTGGAAGATAACCGTTAACGTGTTACCTTTGATAATTTATTGACACAGCCCCGTCTTTCATCTCTATGGAGCAACAGTGTCTCCTGGTGGTCAACCGGTAGTTAACGTCAGGCAACTTTTTTTTTTTTTTTTATTTTTTTCCAGAAGTATTTGACTCCAGTTGATCTATACGAAGGTACTGTCATAATAAAGCTAAGACTCCTGTGTAAACTGTTGCCCTGGGAAGTGGTTTTATTGAAAATTCATTCAAGTACTTTAGATACCTGAAATTAAATATGTACTTACATACTTTGGAAGTAAATAGCTTCTTTGGGAAAAGATTAATAAAAGCAAACTCCCTGCACCTGCAGTCTTACGCCTCCTATGTTCCAAATGCTCTTCCCCTCTCCCTGTCCAAGGATGTACACACTAGGTGAAATTAAAATAAAAAAAAAAAAAAAAAAAAAACCAAAAAAAACAGAAAAAAGAAAAAACTTAGTTGTGCTGAGTTGCTGAGTCTTTAAATATTATTCATGTGCATTCATTATGTGCACTGCTCGCAGTTAATGGGAAATTTCAGTCCCTTGTGAAAACCAATGCTTTCTAAATCATTCTAATTCCTTCCGTTTCATTTTCTTCACTACACACACAAAAAGGGAAGAGAATAAATGTCTCCCTGTCTTTAAATTAAATTTCAGACATTTTACTTGATGAAATGTATATTTGCGTAAAGATTTCTCACTGGGGATGGCATCTAAATTTGCACTGTGGAACTTGACAGCAGAACTTTATAACCTTATATTCTACTCATTGATCTCTAGCTGCTGTGAACTAAGTAGTTTCCTATTCATATTTAGCTTAAGTTGTAAACAGTATAAGGTTCTAAGCCTTATATACAGAGATTCAGTAGTATGAAAAAAAATACTGACTACATACTGTTACTTGTCAATGTGTCTGACCAGCAAAGTGCAGAGTTGAATGAACTTATATCTTTCTTCCATGACAGCACTATAGACTGAAAGGAGGTTTTATTTAACAACAAAATACTTTGGTATGTGAGAAGAATATGCCATAACATACCTGAATGCATGTATGGGAGGTGAGTGAAGTCTAAAGCTGGTGATATTCTAGCAGTTTAGTGCGAGGTGTCCCTGCTCATGGCAGGGGGGTTGGAACTAGATGATCTTAACATCCTTTCCAACTGTAACTATTCTATGATTCTATGATTCTGTATCTTACAGAACAGGCAAAGAAATATATATTCCTTCAGAAATACAGATAAGAGTGGATCTTTGCCATCAAAGGTTAGGAAAGGAGTATTCAGAGGGCTGAACTAATTTTCCAGGAGTTTTATTATTGACATGAGCTTCTCTTTTACTGTCTTTTCTATTTCAGTGGATAAATATGTCTGTAATTTTATGATACCAAGTTCTACAACTGCAAGCAGATGGAGACATGCGTGTATCAGAAGCCTCAAAGTAGACAGAGAATGACATGCAACCAAGTCTTACACAGCTTAAATAGAGGTTTGTTGAAAATTAGAAAGCATTGACAAGGCACAAGTCTAACATACGTTCTGAGCTTGATGAATATAAAGAAAGGTGGCGCTTGCATTTGCTCTAGGAAATATGCAGTGAAAGACTTTTACTCTCAAAAAGTATGCAAAATTACGTACTTTTTCATTAAACATAAATAGAGTTGATACATGGACATTTAAATCCATTTGAGTCATTTTAATTTTTATATTTTTCCTCACTAAAGCTGCTGTTCCTACTGCACCCGCGTTTACTGCGAGTTCCCATGTATAAATCCTGATATAAATTCATGAAAGTTAATAAAAATATCGAATTTAAACTGAAACTTTGCGTAGGCTAATGAATATATGGATGACATACTAACTTAGTTTTATTCGTATTTCAGACCTGCAGTAGTTTGCCATATTCTTTTGCCAAAACTCTGATGCATTTTATGCAGGAGCGCCACATAGGAAATTCAAATGCTGGAAAGCACAAATTTGGGGCTGCTCAGACCATGATTTGTTTTTTTGATATTGGTCCTCTTTCTACCGGAGTTGTGATTATAAAGACACATTGGTTTTGTTATTAAAAGCTTTCTATGAGATTTTACATCTTTGATATTGAGGTGCTTTCTAAAGAAGGAGGTGTCAATGTCTCCAGGTTTCACTTCAAACAAATTCTTCTAAAAAGTAAGACTTCTAATGTCTTTGGCAGCACAGATTCTGTACAGATCCTTTCCCCCTTGCTTGTATGAGAGATTATTCTCATCTTATAGGTGTACTGAAGACTCTAAAGTGCAGAGATGTGAAATAACTGTGGCCAAGAGAATATCTTGATTTTGATAGAGCAAAGAAGATTATTAGGAAGAAATTCTTTACTCTGAGGGTGGTAAGACACTGGCACAGGTTGCCCAGAGAAGCTGTGGCTGACCCATCCCTGGAAGTGTTCAAGGCCAGGTTGGATGAGGCTGTGAGCAGCTGGGTCTAATGGAAGGTGTCCCTTCCTGGTGTAAGCTAAATTGTCACAAAAAGGGTAGAAGAACATAACTTTCACATGCACATAAGACTGGCCGTTTTCTAATTTGACTGTTCAGAAACCACTTGGTATTACTGATCATAAACTGTTCCTGTACAGCAGATAGGCATTATCTGTCATTCTATTTTTATTAATTTTAGTTGCAAACAGGTGAAGTGACTAGTTAAACTCAAGAGGTTTAAGAAATGTCTGTGTTATAGCCATGACTCCTGTGGTATTACATGTGTTATAAGTTGATAGCCTCGTAGAAAATGTGAATGACTTGCAAAAGTATCTAAAATAAACAAAACTCAAGTAGATAGATTTACCAGGGATTTACTTATAAGTATGTGCATAAATACAGGACTGTTTCCTTCAATTTGGGAAAGCTAACAGAAGTTTTTCTATTGATTACAATCTATCTTTAGCTGCATGAACCATCAGCAAGCAAACCGGGTGACACTTCCACTTAAATTTATCTGCAATGCAGAAGAGTGACTAAGAATAAACACAAATCAATGGCAAGGGATATCTGTAGTTCCCAAAAGAGAAGGAAACAAAGGAGAAAAAGGAAGACATGTCTGCAATTATGGTGATTAACTTATCCTAAGAGATACAAATGAACTATAAGAATTCTGTCAGTATTTCTATTATTTGGCCAGAAAAATGTCTGCATCAAAGCCCTAGAAACAAATGTACTCACAGAGCTAATGTTGCTGTAGAGGGACTTACGGTAACAGTGCAGATACTGAACAGCTGACGTTTTAAGAGTTTAGTTTTCTATTCAGTACACATGATGTTCATCTATCTTGTCCAGAAAAAAAAGACAGTGATAAGCTAAGCCACTACTTTTAGATGGTCTGAGAGAAGGCACAGTGACAATTTCCCATTTAATTCTCAGTTGCCATGACACTGTGAGCCTGAAATGTACTGTCTATTACAGCTTATGTACAGGCCAGATTTGCAATAAAAAGCTTTACACCTTAAAAAGTCTCTCTGTTTCTGAGACACCCATGTAAGTGGCCAGTTGTCTTTAAAAAATATCTGACCATGAACATTTTACTGAGAGTGGCTGCAGCATGATCACATCTGTCACTAAGTACAGAAGCTGTTCGCTTGAAAGCCTAGACTTCTAAATTCACCCCAAATTCTTCTAATATGGCTCTGGAGCTTACAGGTGCAAGCTGTCTTGCACCTGATCAGAGTGGAGGAGGGGTGCAGCAAGTGTGCGGTCCTACTGGATGTCTGATATGAGAGGCAGAGAATATATAATGGCATCCAGGTTTGCCTTATATGATCCCTGCTCAGATCATGAGAAGATGGAAAGGGAAACAGTTTCAGCCCTGGATCAGGGTACACCCCTCTGTAGCCTGCAGGTACTTTACCCTACAAATGAAATCTTCCACTGATCTAAATTAGCAAACATACTGTGGTTGTAGTGGATCTATGCTAGCTGATTTCACCTGAAAGACTGATATGAAAATTTCTTAAGAAAACACAATTTGCAATTTTTCAACAGATTTAATTCAATCTAAAATTCATCTTGTTCATGCTATCTATAACCTTTAAACAATCAATGGCTATACAATTTCAGTAATGACTATTCAGAATTAGAATTATTGAAAAGGCTTACAAGTAGCGATAAACAGAGTAAGATGGTATCGATTGGTCAGTGGAAGACATTGATTTGAACTGTAAACAGGTATTATGCTAGAAGAATTGTATCACTGTAAGTCTTTGCCACTCCCTCTGAGTCACCTGTAATCAGCTTCATGGTATTTGTTTGATTATGGGTTTAATAAGCTTTTAATAGCTTGAGCAGATTTATGGCTGAGAAAACACAAAAGTCTGAAAAACATCACATAGAATGGATTGAAGGCACAACTTTTCACAGGCTTTTTGCAGTTAGTAGATTGTGAATGCTTGTGATTCACTGAAGAAATATGCTTACCATGTAAACATGCTTATACTATGCTTGTAAATGCAATTTCTCAGTATAAAATAAGTTGTCTACGTTTATTTCATCTAGATATGATGTTCCATCCTTACTTCAGTAAAACAAGAAATTTTGTACTAACATTTGTGAAGCATGTAGAGTATGTATGTCTATGCACATGCTGGGTGTGTGTATCATTTCAGAACTTGTTAATTGCTAGAAATCTTCCAGTTTCAGTCAAGAAAAACAGAATATTCTGTCTAATCTGTATTTAGATATATTCTTGTTATATCAAATGACACAATGAAATAAAACAAAGAACTAAGGAGTCAGGGCTACAGTAATGATAGGCACTGTTTAAACACAGAAGATGATGCCCTCTGCATTAATGGTCTTCTAACCCAAATGAGACAGGTGAAGACACAGAGTGACTAATGTTGCAGCAGAAATGGGTTGGTATATTCTTGGACTAACTTTAATTAGTAGGTAAGTAACGACGGGGAAAACAGGAAAGTCATGGCAAGAAGATTACACATAAAGGATAAAACTATGTAAAGAATAAAAAAGAGAATGAAAAGAGAAAAGATGAACAAACAGCAAGTCTGCACAGGTTAGAGAAAATTCGGTAAAACCTAAGTTCTGCAGAAAGGAGATCAAAATTTCCTGGCAGACTTAGAACCTTACCCTTCACGTCTGCTACAGGAGTCTTTGGTTTGGCTGTTGTTGTTCATCCCTCCTCTCATCAGCATGGATCTGTGTTGCTAATTCTGTACTTGTACCATGTGCAAGTCTCTTAGCGATGTCAGTGGAAATGTCAAGCATGAAATATGTTTAGTATACGCAACAGATTTGTACTGAGAGGAAAATTTTGCCCTAGTTTTGTCTTCTGGTTTAACAGAGTTCTGACCTTAGAAAAACATATGTAAAGCTGGACACTTGCAACAAAGTTCAAGTTCCATCTTTGAAGGAGCTGATTATCATCTTGTACTGACTGTTGACAGTCAGACTGAATTCTGCCGAATTTAGTGTAGTGACACCCAATGGACACATTTCTAACAGGGAGTTTGAGCCCTTATGTCTGTTATTTGGCAGGATCTAAAACAGTTTAAAGGCATCACAGTTCTATTTTTCACTTGTCTCAGTAGGAGCTGAACAATTTTCAAAATCCAGAAATTGGATGTAAATATCTAAATGACAGCTGGCGTTTTTGAAAAATGAGGTTACTTATTTAACTTACATAAAAACTAATGTCTGCAAAACTCTTTTGATCGAAGCTCAAAGTTTAACAAAACTGTACTAATAATATCTGGCAGCTCTTATGTTTTTCTTTCTTTACACATCCATAAAGGATCATAGGGATTTTTTTATGTTTTTCCTGGTTTTCTCTATGCCGAATATACACCAGTGTAAATGCAGCATACTTTCGTAATATGCTGGCAACCTTGCATGTGTCCACTGTAAGAAATTCCATTCTGTTGCAAAACAGAATGATTGGTCTTTTAAAAGTTCTCCCTCAGCTGTGTTTCTGGAAAGTGTAGTGAAGTGTTTGTCTTTTGAACTGATTTAGCAACATGGCATGCAAAATTTTAAAGTTTACATTTGCTACAACAAGATATGGAAGGGGATGAAGGGTAAAAAATAAGCTGAACTACAAAGAAAATATAGACATTAATTTCATATGAAGACATGATTTTTCTCATAAGGCTTCAAAATTTCATGTCAGCTTCACACAGAATTACTGCCAGTAAGATCTACAAACACATCGGTGTAAGTTTTATTGTTTGTCAGCATCTATCACACATGTACACGCACATTCACACAGACGTGCGAAAGGATGAGGATAGCAGGGGCTCTGGAGATCTTGATTATTATGTTTTTACAGATATGCTTTTATATTTCTATTTTGAGAACATTCTTTCTTACACAAAAGAAGGGGGTACTCTTTCAGAATCCCAGATGTGAGAGCAATGCATGCCAATGACACTGTTTCTGCTCTGGTGGGTATTTGCAGTGGCTGGAAATGCAGGTGAGACATGAGCTTTCTCTCTTTTATAAACATAGAGAGGAACATGTTCTAGAAATACTGGGGACCACAAAATCCTGAGGGCAGAAACTAAGGAAGACCAGGTACCTCACAAGAAAACCAAGATGTACCTTGAATGAATGACAGTGGCGCAGAAACTGTAAACAAAATGCTAAAGATCCTTCTTTGAGGGCAGCTGGAGGAAAAGAACAAGGCAGCCAGGAGAGTAGGGCCCAGAAACAACCTCCCACTTGGGGACTCGGCAGGCACCAGATGAGAGGCAGTCAGGAGATGCCTTGGTGGGGGCCTTCCCCCATGCTCGAGAGCATCTCAGAGCCTCAGCCCTTGACTGCAGGCCTGCCCTGGCCATGGAATGACCTGACCTGACCCACTGCCCTGGAACCTGTTTTGCCTGGGTATCGCCTGGCATGGTCCCCTCATGCTCAGCTCACTGGGGCAGGCTGGGACTGTGCCCACCATGGCAAAGAGGGGATGGAGGGCATGGATCCTTTGGCCTGCACGTACCCACTGGTCCATAGTTTGTGGTCAATGGCGGACCCCTAGCCTGCCTACATACCTATCTGTCTGTCTGACTGCCTGTCTGTCTGACTGCCTATCTATCTATCATAAAGTAACTATGCTCTTGTTCTTTTAAATGGCATTGTTTTCTTTGCCTATGAGTTTTCAAGCAACTTCATATTTACTGTGAAAATTACTCTGAACCTCCACATTTGCCTGAATGCTGTGAAAAATAATTATTCCTCTGAACTCCTACTTTGTAAATGTTTTAACTGGTATTCAGAAGTCATACTTTTTTACTTTCCTGCTTCAGAAGCTTGAGTCATCCAGTCATGGTCTTGAAGCTATTCTTGATGGTCTGGGTGATCAGTCATACAGAACTCTAGTAAGCCAAGGCAAACTAACATCTGAAACCAGCAAACTGTTAATCCTGCACGTTATACATAAACTCAGAAGTTTTAATTTCAGAGACAAAATCTTCTGCTGCCTTTTTAATGTTTGCTAAAATGCTACTCAGTATTCAAGGTTTGGCATGTTTTGTGATGGCAGTTTTGTCATGGAAACCTCTCGTTTCCATGGAATTGTCTGCTAGAATCTAGTCTTTCATTTAAATAAAAAATGTTGATATTTATTACATTTGGATATCTAGATACCTAGAGACTTCATCTGCATTAGTAGGCTTTTTTTCTCTTAGGCAATACAGACACAGACAGCAAGAGATATACTCGTCTATGGCCAAAACATCCAAATGCCAACAGTGTATAAAGAGATGCAGTGCTCTATTGTGCAAATAGCCTGAAACAACAGCTCTGGAAGGTGCAATGTGTCCTCTTTATAGCAATGGTATATTAAGTGTGAAATGGAAAGATGTAATCAAGAAAACTATAAACATTTCACTACTGCTTATGCAGTTTGGATCATAAAGTCAAGATACTAACTCAGACCATAGCTACAAAAATGTTACCAGGTGTAGACAAATTTACCATGCGCTGATGACCAATTGGAAAATACTGTAGGTTAAATGTAGTCAAAAGGGCAGAATAACAGTTTCTACATGATTTTGTAGCACATTAAGATGTATGGAAAATATTAAGTAAATTGAAATTAACACCATTTAATAACATAGGAATGTGAATGTTTTTAAATCTGTGGCTGTATTAATACCTGCAAAGCCATAGAATGCCATATTTTCCTAGATTTCCTTCAGTAAATTTTCCTTAATTTTAAAAAATACTGAGTGTTCTCAGTGGAATAAACTACAATATGAAGGAAGTTCCTCCCCTTCTTCATCCCCCTCTCTCCATGTGAGTTATACAGTGGGGCAGGACAGGGGAGTGTAATTCAGCTCTGAGGCTTGGTTGACGTGGACTAGAGAGCTCAAGCAGATGAATGTGAACTTGTGTGGATGGAAAAGTCACTTGAAACAAAATGTCCTGGGCTGGAGCATGAGTTCAGAATGTGCAAGATTAAGACTGAATGGATTGCGTTCAGCCTAGAGAGGTCCAAGCAATGTCTTGGTTCAGATTGAAACACCTGAGGGTTTGTGCTGATTGATTGAAACACTAACTAGGTTTATGAAGCAGAATTAATCTTCCTCCAACCCTAGCAAACCTCTTTGTTAGTGAGGCTTGCTTTCTATTTTCGCAAAGATTACAGCTTTAAACAAGAATAACAAAACCTAAATTGATCCACCACTCTGACAAAACACGTAACAATGTGTTTCCCAGTTGTTGGAAAGTCTTTCATAATCTTAGATGATTTTTCTAATTTCTTTTCTGGTATTGTTGTCAGGGCCCTGAGGACACCAATAAGCCTTAACAACCCATCCCAGCCTCACCTGGGACCTCCACCCACGCTCTCTGCCTATGGACCCTATTTCAGCGCAGGCCTGGACATTCAGTTCTTTCCTAAGCAGAGCTGTAGGTGCACCAGTCTCTAGCTGTGTCTATAGTCATGCTGCCTGGAGGGATCTTGGACCTATGCTGTAAGTAGCCTGACCCCAGCACTCTTTTCTGGTTGCACCTCTCAGACCTGTGCTTTAGCTCCAGTCTTGCCTCTGGCCCCATCTTATCTTGCTCTTGACTGGGCTCCCTGTATGGGTCCTTGCCCTTGTTTGCTGCTGCCATAACACTGGTGTCCTCCAACACTAGCATCTGATTCTGTGTGCTATGATCAGGTACTGTGGGACAGCACTTGGTGGTGAGGGTGCCACCTCTGCTGGGTCACCTTCAGCTCTTGGCTCCCCTTCCATTGTGGGACAGTCCCACTCATTCTGCTCCCTGGAAATTGTAGGATATGAGGGAGACAGCTACTATGTCAAGAGTGCCTGGGGAAGGTGCATGCACCAAACTTGGATGAAGGAAGTAGGTAGAGGAGGGCCTCATCAGGCTGAAGAATGGAGCATTTTGCTGCTCAGCCTTACAAACAGGGTGACAATTCTGTTACCTATGCTGGCAAAGATGCCAAGGAGATCCTGAGTTGATTTCACACTTATAGGGCCTATTTAGAGATCACACTTGGTATGCTCTTACGTGCCAAAACTTGTCCTAAGTCTTGTTGGGGATTTGTGTCTCCACTGAACAGGCTTACCGCAGTAGTAATTATGCAGTGCAGTCTATTTCTCTGTCATGTTTCTGTCATGACACTATCTACTCTATCAGAGCACCTATCTCAGGCTTTGGAGATGTGATTTTGCTATATTTTCACTACTACTACTACTTCCTAAATGGTAGTTTAGGAGCAGCCATGAACACTGGCAGCCAAAGCTTTGTCTCTGACTTCCACCTGTCTCCATAACCAATGTGCAGGAAGCCGGCCCAGGTTTGCCTGGCAAAACGATATGTAAGTATTGAAATTTCTCCTACACATGTGGTGGTCTGGAGACTGCTGACAGAACAAATGGAAAATTTGCTGTTGTGGGCAGACACAGATTACTTTCTCTGACCTTCCCAGGTAGTAAAGACCTTTAAATATTTTAACATAATTAACAAACACATAAACCACCTTACATTTCTTTTGTAGTCTTGCGTTCCTGCTACCTTAAGTGCTAAAAACAAACATGAAGTAATTTAACCACAAGTCACTGGAGAAAAAAGCAAATAGATTTTCTTCATAGAAAAATTTCAAAATAAACTTTTTGCCTGCAGTTTCATGTCTGAGACATTTCAGTATGATGATTATGATGATTTGCATCCTAATGGTTTAGTCAAGCTATTTTTCTGTAATTTCTTATTCATCTGAACTACTTACTGAGTATAAAATATCTGTGCAATACATTATTGCTCTTATACATCTGGAAGAAGATTGGAGTCTGGTATGTTTTGGGGCGTTTTTAGGTCAGTTCTTTGATGGGAAAGTGAAGAGTGGTTTTGAATTCTAGATACAGAATTTAAACTTCAAAATATATTTTTTTTGTTGTTTTATCACTTTGTCCTTCAATAAGATAGTATTTTATATATATATATATGTCTGTACAGAAACAAGCTTCAAAGATCACAGGAAATTCTTTTAGCAATATCTCAGCAGGTATCAACAGCAATTTTTTATTACTGGAAAGGGTGCTATAAAACAGATTTTTGCCTTGTGTCTGTTCTTCTCTGTCAGGGACAATTATATTATTACTTTATCCTTTCATGTACTCCTCACTGGTTCTCTCCTATCACTGGATTCATAAGACTTTGGGAGAGTGTTCTAATAAAATTTAACGGTATCTGCCTTTTTTCTATTTTTTTTTTTTTTTTTTTAATGAGCTCAAGTTCATAGTATCATAAAGAATGAAAAAGATGCACCATTAGTATTTGTACTTGAAGACCAGGGTAACCCAAGTAAGCCCAGGATTAATTGTGCTAAATGATTTATCTGTACTAATGGAGATTGTTCACAGAAGTAAAACTGGACATATGGTAGGTACCAGGTCCTTTGAGAACAAGGTGGAGAAGTGGGAAGGGAAGAGTGGTGGTATCTTCATTTAGGAAACTGCAACACAAAAACCTTGATTCAGCAAAGTATGTTAGTACTTTAGGCCTAGCTTAAAGCAATTTGATTCATTGTTAGTGTTACTGTTAGGAAATACTTGGGCTTAAGACTAGGAATACATTCCCAAGTCTATGAAATAAATAATTTTATTACAGTCTCACAGGAAACCTGTTGCAGCCTTAGGAACTGAATTACCACCTCCTTATTATGAATCCAATACCATGACCTTCAGTTAATTACTTTTATGGGTATTTGGATAGCAAAATCTTGGCCTTTTTACATGCATTCTGACTTCCTAGCTCTACGCTGATGGCGGAATTACAGATTCCGGTAGACAGGTCTATTTTTCTTTTTATCTGTGCTGTCATTCAGCATTTGTACCAGAGTCAGTTTGTTTTCTGTTTCTGACTGAGAGCAAGTGATTGTACTAATCGGTTAAAGTAGATCTAAAGTAAATTTAGTGGATATATGTTCTTTCAAGCCTATTGAGACACAGCAGAAGAACCAAGGAGCTGTAAGATTATGTTCTTTTGTTAAGAAATAGTCTGATACGCTAGTGAGTAGGGAAACAATTAAATTGTATTTTAGTTGATGTGGACGTACACAGCTACCTTTATGATGCTATTTAATTTTCATTGGAGGTTTGTTAAATAAAACTGTGGTGGTTTCGTGTTTGCGTTTGAGGATTTTGCAACCTGGAAATGAAAGGTGGGAGATCAGCTGAAAGAAGCTCATCTCTAATGACAGAGAAACAATGTTGCTCTTAGTAAGCATGGTCCAGATGAGGCGTAAGGTATTACCTCATGCTATTGGTGGAGGAGGCGTTAGTACAAGTTAATAAAGAGAAGTTAATGTCTACCTCCAGAATGATCATATCACTTATTTGGGCAGTATAAAAGGACCATACATGAACAGCACATCTTTCCAAAGTCAAAAGGGCACCTTGTAATGTTACCACAACCTATTCTGCACCTATTCTTACTTTGCTGGAGTTTACAACTGATTCATTTTGAGAAAAATGTTACATACCATATCATGTTCTTATTTACAGTGAGGTTTACTGCACAAAATATATATACTTAGAAATATATTAGAAATTTTGTAAAACTTCTGTTTCAGACTTTCAGTTACTGTCGAAATATTTGTATTGCATGTTGAAAGATACTTCTTTTTAATAGTGCTTAATAGATTTTGGTGGTATAAAACATCAATTCTTCACTCTGACTAGAAAGCATTAAAAAAACCCCTGTGTTTAGAAATGTAATATCCTTCTCAATTAAAATTATGTTCATCCTCAGCATTCTTTTTCGACTTCGCAGATGCTTACTGACAAAAGATCCTTACCTGTTTTGTGTCTGAAAAGGTACTGATTAGTAATGAAGATATAACATCAGTACTGAGAAAACATTTTTGTTCAAGGACATATCTTTTATATTTTACCAAATTAAACCACATTGGTTATTAACAGAATGTTTCATTTGCAAATACAAAACCAAAGAAAAAATAATGGGTGTTACTCAAAATCACAGCATCTTATGATAATTTTTTTTTGTCTCTAGCCTTTATCAATTGTATATTTTCCTTATTCTGACAGTCCTGGGGACAAAGCACTTGCTTCAGAATGCCCATAGGATCTCGGCCAAGTGCTGTGTCTACCATGTCACTGTCTCCTCTGGTTGCAAACTACTTCTGAACCACTTCCCTGCTGTCCTTGCTAAGTACTGAGCTCTTACCTCTTCTGGGATGTGGGAAGTGCTAGCTCGTGCCTCCTGAGAAGAGAGGTTTTTTCCCAACACAGTCCTGGCTATGATATCAGAGCAGTTCTCCGTGAGCTGGTGTTTGTGATCCAGCACCTGCAGCCATGCCACCTCCTTCTCAGGGATGTGAGCTCAGACTTTGGAGGCATGTGTTTCTGGGTTTGAGAGTAGCACTATGTTGCCTCTGCGTGAAGAAACCTCCCCAGATATCTTCCAAGGTCCACCGGAGTTACTGAGGTGGTGTCCTGGGTTCAGCTATAGCAGTCATTTTTTCTCCTGCTTAGTAGCTGGTGCAGTGCTGTGTTTTTTAACTTTCAGCCTGGGAACAACGCTGATAACACCGATGTTTTTAGTTGTTGCTAAGTAATGTTTATTCCAACCAAGGACTTTCTCAGTCTCATGCTTTGCCAGGGAGGAGGGGAAGCCGGGAGGAAGCAGAGACAGGACACCTGACCCAAACTAGCCAAAGGGGTATTCCATACCACAGCACGTCATGCCCAGTATATAAACCGGGGGGAGTTACCCGGAAGGCCCAGATCACTGCTCGGGTCGGGCTGGGTATCGGTCGGCGGGTGGTGAGCAATTGTATCCTCTCCCCTTGTTATTTCACTAATTGTTATTATCATTGGTGGTAGCAGTAGTGGTTTTGTGTTATACCTTAGTTGCAGGACTGCTCTTATCTCAACCCGTGGGAGTTGCATTCTTCCCATTCTCCTCCCCATCCCTCCGGGAGCGGGGGGAGGAAGAAGGGGGGGGAGGGAGTGAGCGAGCGGCTGTGTGGTTCTGAGTTACCGGCTGGGCTCAAACCACGACAGTTCTTTTTGGCGCCCAACGTGGGGCACGAAAGGTTGAGATAACGACAGATCTGACCAGAGTGTGTTTAATCATATTTGTGATAAGCATTCATTGTTACTACTCGTCACAATGGTGATTATTTGGCTCTCAGACGTGTTGCGCTTGATCTCAGAGTTTCAGCATGTTGTACCTTACTTACAGCCACTATTTGCTGTTTTAGCGTTTATCGGCTGGGGGGCCTGGGCTAAGGTTCTTGTTTCACTGTACTTCATGGTAATGACTTGTAATACAATAGACTCATTGATCATGAAACTGGTCTGGTTTGTGCTTCCAGCGTGGCCATCACCACTATACATTGGGAGGTATATAATGAAATATTTTAGCAATTGCATATCTTTTTTTTTCTCCTCGGGGGGTAAACTTACGAAGGAAGCATTCTCTTTCACCCCCCGTTCCCCCACCAGACTATTTGCAACAGCAGTTGAGAGTTCTGAAGGTTTTAGATGGCCTTTGAGTACCCTTGAAACCTGCCTGCTGATTGTGCTGGGGATCAGCATGTTGGCACACATACGGAGTATGTTTTACCCACGGCCATCCCGTCGTAGGAACATCCTATTTCGTTTAATGTCAAAAATTCAGCAGTATCAGGTTCGAATCTGGTCTAGGGTTAGACGACGATATAGGAGGACCACCAGGAGATTTTCCCTGAGGCTGGACAGTTATGAGTGGCAGGGTGTGTGGGATAGTATGGGCAAGTACCTAGGCCAGTGGGCCCCTCCAGTGCTTTGGAACTTCACCACTGAACAAGTGCAACATCCGGAAAAACTAGTAAAACACTTAAACGAGGTGTGCTGTCGTCCTGGTTATACCAGAGAGGGACAAATTTTGGCAACGTGCTGGGGCTTGGCCTATGCCTACAGAGCCCTGCTCAACACTATCCAGCACCTTCAAAGGGAAAAAAATGTCTCTGGATCTGATGGCAAAGCAACAGACAACGCAGCTATGCCAACTACAAGCACAGCAGCTACTCAGACCCTGACCACAACAGTCAACACAGCTACTCCAAGTACAGCAGCTACATCAACCCCAGTGACAAGCACAACAGCTACTCAAACCCTGACCACAACAGACAACGCAACTACTCCAACTTCAAATACAGCAGTTACACCAACCCCAGTGACAAGCACAACAGCTACTCAAACCCCGACAGCAACAGACAATGTGGCTACTCCAAGCACCGCAGCCACACCAACCCCAGTGACAAGCACAGTAGCTACTCAAACCCCGACAGCAACAGACAATATAGCTACTCCAAGCACCACAGCTACACCAACCCCAGTGACATGCACAGTAGCTATTCAAACCCCGACAGCAACAGACAATATGGCTACTCCAAGCACTGCAGCTACACCAACCCCAGTGACAAGCACAGTAGCTACTCAAACCCCGACAGCAACAGATAATGCAGCTGTTGGTGTTACTCAACTCCCAAGCACAACAGGTGCACCAACCCCAGCAATAGACATTGCAACCACTCCAATCCTAGTGGCAGACACTGCAGCCACTCCAACCACAGTGACAAACACTGCAGCTAAACCAAATGTCCAGTTTGTGACAATGTCTGTTGCCCCTGTAAGCAAAAACAAACGAAAGGCACAAAGAGCAACCCGTGAAGCGAAGAAAGATGAAGACCCAGTGCCATTACTATATGCAACAGCACCTGAACAAGAGTTACTACTACGTGGGTCAGAGGAAGAGGAAGAAGAAGAAGAGGTCACTTCTCGACCCCGGACTTCAACCGAACTACGGAATATGCGAAAAGATTTCACCCGTCTTCCAGGGGAGCACATTGTCACCTGGTTGCTCCGGTGCTGGGACAATGGGGCCGACGGTCACGAACTAGAAGGTAGGGAAGCCAAGCAGCTGGGATCACTTGCTAAGGAAGGAGGAATTGACAAAGCGATTGCAAGAGAGAAGCGAGCCCTCAGTCTTTGGAGGCGGCTCCTGGCAGCTGTGAAGGAAAGGTTTCCCTACAAAGACGATATTACGAATCGCTCAGCCAACTGGACCACAATAGAGAAAGGCATCCAGTCCCTGAGGGAATCAGCCATTATAGAGATGATCTATCGTAGGCCGGATTCCAGGAACACATCCGTAGACCCAGATGAAGTCGAATGTACACGACCCATGTGGCGGAAACTTACACGGAGTGCGCCATCATCGTATGCCCACACATTGGCATCAATGACCTGGAATGACGGAGTATCCCCAACAGTGGATTGCCTGATTCGTCAACTCCGAGAGTTCGAAGACAATCTCACCCCTTCCATCATTTCAGCTGTGGAAAAACTGTCCCAGGAGTTCAAACAATTGAGAGACGATTTATCCGATCTATCCAGCTCTCCACGCGTACCAACCCATGTCTCAGCTATCAACAGAAGGCGCCCTACTGCTCGAGAAAGAAAATATAGGAGGTACACGCCACGGGCCACCCTATGGTTTTACCTGCGGGATCATGGAGAAGACATGAGAAAGTGGGATGGAAAACCTACTTCAGCTCTGGAGCAACGGGTGCGTGAACTGAAGAGGAGAACAATGGTCAAGGATGATCCTCCCAGGAAAGCTGCTGCTCCAGTCTCTGGCGAGCAGTTTCCCAGATGGAGCGAAAGAGCTGATTTTACTCCAGCTCCTGTGATAAGGAATACTAATCCCTTTCTACAAGACAGAAGTGGAGAATTTTGTGATCACTATTAGAGGGGCCCTGCCTCCAGCCAGGTGGAGGAGAGGGATAATCGGGTTTACTGGACTGTGTGGATCAGATGGCCTGGCACATCAGTCCCACAGAAGTATAAGGCTCTAGTAGATACCGGTGCACAGTGTACTCTGATGCCATCAAGGTATCAAGGGGTGAAACCCATTTCTATTTCTGGAGTGACAGGAGGATCCCAAGCGTTAACTATGCTGGAAGCTGAAATCAGCCTGACTGGGAGGAAGTGGCAAAAGCACCCCATTGTAACTGGTCCAGGGGCTCCATGCATCCTTGGCATAGACTATCTCAGGAGAGGGTATTTCAAAGACCCAAAAGGGTATAGATGGGCTTTTGGTATCGCTGCCTTGGAGACAGAGGAAATTAAGCAGCTGTCCACCTTACCCGGTCTCTCAGAGGATCCTTCTGTTGTGGGGTTGCTGAAGGTCGAAGAACAACAAGTGCCAATTGCGACCACAACAGTGCACCGGCGGCAATATCGCACCAACCGAGACTCCTTGATTCCCATCCATAAGCTGATCCGCAGACTGGAGAGCCAAGGAGTGATCAGCAGGACCCGCTCACCCTTTAATAGCCCCATATGGCCAGTGCAAAAGTCTAATGGAGAGTGGAGATTAACAGTAGACTATCGTGGCCTGAACGAAGTCACACCACCATTGAGTGCTGCCGTACCGGACATGTTAGAACTTCAGTATGAACTGGAGTCAAAGGCAGCCAAGTGGTATGCCACAATTGACATTGCCAATGCATTTTTCTCAATCCCTTTGGCAGCAGAATGCAGGCCACAGTTTGCTTTCACTTGGAGGGGCGTCCAGTACACTTGGAACCGACTGCCCCAGGGGTGGAAACACAGCCCTACCATCTGCCATGGATTGATCCAGACTGCACTGGAACAGGGGCAAGCTCCAGAACACCTGCAATACATTGATGACATCATCGTGTGGGGTGATACAGCGGAAGAAGTTTTTGAGAAAGGGAGGAAAATAATCCAAATCCTGCTGAAGGCCGGTTTTGCCATAAAACGGAATAAGGTCAAGGGACCTGCACAGGAGATTCAATTTTTGGGAATAAAATGGCAAGATGGACGCTGCCAGATCCCCACAGACGTGATCAACAAGATAACAGCAATGTCTCCACCAACTAACAAGAAAGAAACACAAGCTTTCTTAGGTGTTGTGGGGTTCTGGAGAATGCACATCCCAAATTACAGTCTGATTGTAAGCCCTCTCTACCACGTGACCCGGAAGAAGAATGATTTCAAATGGGGCCCTGAGCAACAACAAGCCTTTGAACAAATTAAACGAGAAATAGTTCATGCAGTAGCCCTTGGACCAGTCCGGGCCGGGCCAGATGTGAAAAATGTACTCTATACCGCAGCTGGGGAGAATGGTCCTACCTGGAGCCTCTGGCAGAAAGCTCCAGGGGAGACTCGAGGTCGACCCCTTGGCTTTTGGAGTCGGGGATATAAAGGATCCGAGGCCAGCTACACTCCCACTGAAAAAGAGATACTGGCAGCCTATGAAGGGGTTCGAGCTGCCTCAGAAGTGATTGGAACTGAAGCGCAGCTCCTCCTGGCACCCCGGTTGCCTGTGCTGGGCTGGATGTTCAAAGGCAGGGTCTCCTCTACACATCATGCAACTGATGCTACATGGAGTAAGTGGGCCGCACTAATTACACAACGAGCTCGAATAGGAAATCCCAGTCGTCCAGGAATTCTAGAAGTCATCATGGACTGGCCAGAGGGCAAAGATTTTGGGATATCACCAGAAGAGGAGGTGACGCGTGCTGAAGAGGCCCCACCATATAATGAACTGTCAGAGAGTGAAAAGCAATATGCCTTGTTTACTGATGGGTCCTGCCATATTGTGGGAAAGCATCGGAGATGGAAGGCAGCTGTGTGGAGTCCCCTGCGACAAGTTGCAGAAACTGCTGAGGGAGAGGGTGAATCGAGTCAATTTGCAGAGGTGAAAGCCATCCAGCTGGCCTTGGACACTGCTGAACGAGAAAAATGGCCAGTACTTTATCTCTATACTGACTCATGGATGGTGGCAAATGCCCTGTGGGGGTGGTTGCAGCAATGGAAGCAGAGCAACTGGCAACGCAGAAGTAAACCCATCTGGGCTGCTGCATTGTGGCAAGATATCGCTGCTCGGGTGCAGAACCTGGTGGTGAAGGTACGCCACGTAGATGCTCATGTACCCAAGAGTCGGGCCACTGAGGAACACCAGAATAACCAGCAAGTGGATAAAGCTGCTAAGATTAAAGTGGCTCAGATGGACTTGGATTGGCAACATAAGGGTGAATTATTTTTAGCCCGGTGGGCCCATGACACCTCAGGCCATCAAGGCAGAGATGCAACATATAGATGGGCTCGTGATCGAGGGGTGGACTTAACGATGGACACTATTGCCCAGGTTATTCACGAATGTGAAACATGTGCTGCAATTAAGCAAGCCAAGCGGTTAAAGCCTCTCTGGTATGGAGGACGATGGCTGAAGTACAAATATGGGGAGGCCTGGCAGATTGACTATATCACACTCCCACCAACCCGCCAGGGCAAGCGCTATGTGCTTACCATGGTGGAAGCAACCACCGGCTGGCTGGAAACATACGCTGTGTCCCATGCCACTGCCCGGAACACTATCCTGGGCCTTGAGAAACAAGTCTTGTGGCGACACGGCACCCCAGAGAGAATTGAGTCAGACAATGGGACTCATTTCCGGAACAACCTCATAGACACTTGGGCCAAAGAGCATGGCATTGAGTGGGTATATCACATCCCCTACCATGCACCAGCCTCTGGGAAAATCGAACGGTACAATGGGCTGTTAAAAACTACACTGAGAGCAATGGGTGGTGGGACTTTCAAACACTGGGATACACATTTACCAAAAGCCACCTGGTTGGTCAACAGTAGGGGATCTGCCAACAGGGCTGGCCCAGCCCAATCAGAACTTTTACGTACTGTCGAGGGGGATAAAGTTCCTGTGGTGCACATAAAGAATTTGTTGGGGAAGACAGTCTGGGTTATTCCTGCTTCAGGTAAAGGCAAACCCACTCGTGGGGTTGCTTTTGCTCAGGGACCTGGATATACTTGGTGGGTAATGCGGGAAGATGGGGAAGTCCGATGTGTACCTCAAGGGGATTTGATTTTGGGGGAAAACAGCCAATGAACTCAATTGTACGCTGTTGCCTGCTCTATAACACTTTTATAGCCCACCAGCTAGATATCTTCAGGTCACCAGCCATTGACCCTGACTTCCCTCCGATCATCACCTCAACAAAGAATGAATTTTGAGGAAACCAGATGAGCTCAGCAGTGACCAGATGAGTTTGGCGGTATCATCAGCAGGCAACAACCCAACGCTACGTACCGTCCCTCCTGCCCTGAAAGACTATTACAAGAGATGGAGCCTGACATCATGGACTGGATGAGTTCAGCAATTTTACAGGGATTGGTCCATGGACTAGGGAACGATATCTTTCTCTGTGTGTGGGTGTGGGTGTATATATATGTGTATATATGGGACAGGGGTGATGGTGTGCTGAGAGATGTGGGATCTGAGCATGACGTGAATGGTATGGAATAAGGGGTGGATACTGTCCTGGGTTCAGCTATAGCAGTCATTTTTTCTCCTGCTTAGTAGCTGGTGCAGTGCTGTGTTTTTTAACTTTCAGCCTGGGAACAACGCTGATAACACCGATGTTTTTAGTTGTTGCTAAGTAATGTTTATTCCAACCAAGGACTTTCTCAGTCTCATGCTTTGCCAGGGAGGAGGGGAAGCCGGGAGGAAGCAGAGACAGGACACCTGACCCAAACTAGCCAAAGGGGTATTCCATACCACAGCACGTCATGCCCAGTATATAAACCGGGGGGAGTTACCCGGAAGGCCCAGATCACTGCTCGGGTCGGGCTGGGTATCGGTCGGCGGGTGGTGAGCAATTGTATCCTCTCCCCTTGTTATTTCACTAATCGTTATTATCATTGGTGGTAGCAGTAGTGGTTTTGTGTTATACCTTAGTTGCAGGACTGCTCTTATCTCAACCCGTGGGAGTTGCATTCTTCCCATTCTCCTCCCCATCCCTCCGGGAGCGGGAGGAGGAAGAAGGGGGGGGAGGGAGTGAGCGAGCGGCTGTGTGGTTCTGAGTTACTGGCTGGGCTCAAACCACGACAGGTGGTGCTGCTGGTACACGCTGCTGAGCTGCCAAGGCTGGGTGGGGGGGTGGGGTGGGGTGGGGTGGGATGGGGGGACAAGAGGCTTTGTCCAGAAAATAGTGTAATTGTAATTCTCGTGTGAGGGGTAGATATCTAGTGAAGTAGAATTGTTAGATTAGGTAAATGTTGGGGGGTGTTTTGTTTTGGTTTTCTTTGGGATTTTTCCTTTACTAGATCCATATTCTCTGGCAATCTGCAGTGATAAATTCTCAGCCTGATTGATGATATCATTAAAACCTGTTCATTGCTAATGTGCAGAATAAGTAGGCATGAAAATTTACCAGGTTAGAAGTGATTAATTGTCTTAGATACTAAATCATGATTATTCTGTTTAAGGACAATTATTATCTTTAGAAATAGTTTTCCTCAAATGGCTGTTTTTATACATTTGGAGGACAGTTATCACTTGAGGTGAGCCTGAATAATAAAATGTAATAAATACATAGTAAAGTGAGGCCTGAAAAGTTATAAAAGAATGTATAAAGTACATTAAAGATGATGCTGCATTAAATTGTGTTAAATAAATTTTCTAAGGCTGACTGAACTATGATTCTTACTGTAATTTAAGAGAACGTTTTGAGACAAAGCATAGAAGTTCATTTATAATATTAATTCAGATAATTCAAAGAGAAATAATTTGACGGAGCTACTAAAAAGTAGAAAATTCAGATCTTCCCCTTTAAAAGGGAAATTCAAATAAGTTCTCTCCTTCTGAAAGCATGTATATGGGCATGGTTGTTCTGAAACATTGCAGCACCATGCAATAATAATATTAAGACCATACATTTAAGGGAAATAGCGAAATACTGCTTGGTATTTTTCATTAAGTATAACAAATATAGCTTTTATTTACTGATAATTCCCTTGAATAGTATTTTCAGATATGTTTGTTTTAGGAGTCATGATTTCAAACCAAATTCAAGTGTAACATAAAACAAACATTTTGTTTCAAGCATAGCCTCATTCATAGATGAATATTTTATATAGGTAATGATTACACTAATTTTTAATTGAATATAATTACTTTAAATAAGAGATGAAAAACAATTAAAATAATAAGTAAAAATGGGGAAGCCAGGGAAAATATTAAGGGACTTTGGACAGTCAGAGTGAACAGTATTATAAGGCCATTCTGTATAGAAAATTTGTTTTTAAATCTTGAACTAGAAAATACTGAATATAAAGAACATTAAATAGAAAATGTATACATAAGTAAATAATTGTTAATAATCAACAATTTTGTTATATGATCTACACATATACAAAGAGTACATAATTAGAACAAGTTAAAAGACAACAAGAAATATTTTAGATCAGGGTTTATTAATAACTGCACTCAGACTTATTAAGCAAAATTCCATTAGTCACAGCATTTTGACCATATAAATATAAAATCCCACCAGCCCATGTATCCAAAATGACTCAAGTTTTTCTAGAGCCAAGAAGGGGATATATTTGCAGTTCTCGGAGCAATTGGGTAGAATAGGCATGGTGTTATCACAGTTTGAAGAAGTTTCACTGTGGAGGAAAGATCAGCTTCTTTCAAGAATCTCTAGCTATATGAAGAGCATCTTAGTGATAAACTAGCAAATGTTTCACATGAAAGGTTTTATTGCAACTTACATAAACAGGGTGTTGTATGAAGTGGTTAGTTGTCTTTATCCATAAATCAGTAGTTCTATTGATCCAATGAAGTCTGAAATATACTCTCTTAATTATATTCTCTAGCCACAGAATCATTTCAGAAGGGAACTTGGGGGTAAATGTAGATGTACACTGAATTTTAAATTTGCTTGCTTATACTTGCTTAATTTCCATTATTGAACATTTACCAATACATGTTTTGAGATGTCAGTGTGAAGGGAGAAAATCTAATGTGTTGTGTACAAGGGACTGACATTTAAAGGAATGGATATTTAAGCATCCTCTTATGAATATGGTATGCTGAAGCACACAGGCAAGGGCTATTGAACCTGGATATTGAGCAAACTGAAGTTTGAATATTGGATCATTAATGTGAAACATACTGCATTAGTGATTATGTTGATTGGTGGCTATTAGTGAAGTTCATTTTGTTGTCTGATAATGATTGGGTAGTTACTTTAGGGTCAATGAACTCACAATAATCAAATGCCAAATGTGGAAATGACCATGGGAAATGAGTAAAGAAAAGCTGGCTGAAGTTTATTGGTAATTATTAATTATTATAGTTGCTGGTTATTAAAATTTCTCAAATGCAAGCTAGTAAATTTATTCTGTCTAGTAATTCGTCTATTTGGTGCTTTTAGCATTGTACTTGGGAAGTGAAATCCATTGTTCTTAATGCAAATAATGTTAAAGAAGTGATATGATCTAGTTCTCACAGATAAGTATTTGTTAGAGGTGAAGGTGTGTGGTGGGGTGAAACTTTCTTCAGCCTGTGACTCTGGTAGCTTAGGAAATGTTTTCTCTTCACAGAACTGATTTCCATGAGAAGATCCTTTCAGGTACTAGCAAATTTCCGGAGGAGAAAAAATATAACAGAGGGAGTTAAGACAAAACTTAGGTGAAACAGCACCATCTTTTATATATACAAAAAAAAAAAAACAACCCAAAACCCTCAAAAAACCCAACCACAAACACTACTAAATCATATTGGGAACTCATTTTGTGGCTGTTGAAATCTTCCAGTTTGTCCTTTCAATAAGTCATAATTACTAGGGTTGGAAGGTATGTCTAGAAGTCATCTAGTCCAATCACTTTCCTCAAGTAGGGTAATGTAGAATAGGTTGACCCAGCCCATATCTGCTCAAGTGTTGAGTATCTCCAGGGATGGAAACTCCACATCCTGTCTGGGCAACCTGTTCCAATCACAGATATTTAATCACTCCCACTGTAAGAAAGTGGGTTTTTTTTCTTTTTTTGATATAATTTTCTGTGTTTCTGTTTGTGCCCATTGTTTTGTAATAAAACCAGTAGTGAAATTGATGCAGAAAACAGTAAGAATGTTATTTTAGCAGTGTCATTGTCTATTCTTTTTCATTCAATAGCTTGAATGAAAATTGAAGTGTAAATCGAAGCTTGCTAAGAATTATTTCAGCATGAAACACATAGCTCTGTGTTTCTGAAAAATATCCACTTGCAGAAACATTACTGTAACACTTCTCAGAATCTCATAGTCATTGCAGTAAAATAAATACCTCTTCTGGATGATTATTTTAGAGTCCACTGTTGTGGTTTAAGCCCAGCAGGTAACTTAAACCATGACATCCACTCATGGCATAGGTTTTAAATAAATTTGCCTAAAACACCTTTGTTTATAAGAAAATACCTTTCACATCCTGGAAATGTCAGCTCTCAAGTGCCCTGTGAATTGATAACATTTTATTTTAGAGACATATTTGTACATGGACTTTAACCTGACATGCCAGAACAGGACAAGATCCACAGTAACTACACTATCTGTGAAAGCCTGACAAAACAAATATTTACTGCATAAGGTTTTTGACAGAAGTGTGATGTTTATTTTAAATTTATTTGGTTTTAAACTACATGTTTAGTTCAGTAGCTAAGTTCTACTACAAATTAAGTAATTCTTTAAACATATTCCTTCCTAAGAAAACTGGCTGTTTCCTCCCCCAGAGTTCAGCTTTCTCTGCTCTGCCACCTGTTGCAGTCTCCACTGTAGCCATATCCGTTGGCTCAGAAGCACTTTTGCTTCCTTGTGCTAGCTTTGTATCCCACACAGATTAAACTGGTAGTCAAGTGAGCCATGTGGACCATGTAACTTGTGGGTCCCTGTGGCTCAGCCTCCTGCTTCTCTTGGGGCAAGAGCAGCAACACAGAGAAATTTATAACAAAGTAGTGTAGGTCCTGGCAGAACTTTTCTCCCTACCAGTGAAACCCCATTTTAGAAATACACAGCACAACTAGGCCCTTGTGTAACCTGCTCCAGGTGGCCCTGCCTTGGCACGGGGGTTAGACTAGATGATCTCCAGAGGTCTCTTCCAACCCTAAGTATAATCTGTACTGCACAAAGAAAATTGTTTCTATAATTGTGAAGAATTTAGTATTGGCATCATTGTTACCCTCACTTCATCAGGATCATCATAGCTGATCTGGCACTGAATGTGTTGTGCAGCTCTAGCTCAAATTCGACAAGACTGGCACCTCTGCAGATAAGGCTGTGTGCGTGTATAGTAGCTCCATGTCATGTTCAAAGCCAGACCAGGCTTATTGCCCTCATGGGGTGAGAACAAAGGCAGCTCTGTGCCCTATGCCTCAATGGCAAACATTTTCAAGGATCCTCCATGCAGTGACACTGGAAGAGTTCTGAAATATACTCCCAGCAAGAAATAACCCAACTTCAAGATGACACTTGGAATAATTCTTGACTTGAATTTTGTTGTTGAGGAAAGCCCAGGCTCAACAAGATTTTAAGATTTTATGAATTCAGTTTGCCTAATGAGGTACAGTAGAGGTGACAGCATCCATAGCGCAGAGTGTGTGTTTAATTTTCAGTTATTTTCATTATGCATGGCCAGAAGCAACAATCACTTCCTTTTCACAAGAATTATTACTTATAAATCATCTTATGCTTGAACAACAGCATTAATGCAAAAGGATGAGCAGATAAAGCAGAAGCTACTTCATCTGCCTCCCACCTCTCACCCTTCTGTTGCTCACACAGACAACCCTTTAGCTTTGGTCCTGTGGTGGATGACACCTGTTTTATTGCTTTATTCTCCACTTAGGGGATTCCACAGCCTGATCTGTGCTGCTGTAACAGGGCACAGCTGGACAGGGTGAGTGATGGCCTGTGGCACCCAGTGAGGATTGGGTAACTCAGACCAGTGAGCACAGCAGTCTTTGCAATACTTGGTGTTTGAGGAGGCTTTGCTGGGGAGGGGGCCAAGTGGAGGAGTCCATGCCCTTGCGAGAAGGCAGGATTGTGGGAGGGCCCAAGGCACAGCTCCTGGACAGCATCAGTGACAACATGCAGCTGAGAGATTGTAAATGCGCAGGGTATAATTATGACCTTAGTGATGGAGTATGGCTTTTTGGTTGAGAATTGCACTTTTAAGACATGGCAAAAAATGCCTTAAACCATGGAAACATCAGGGACTTTAAAAAGATGTCTTAAATTATATCTCCTCCTAAAAGTGGCGAAGTCAGATAAATGTTAGGAGGTAAAGCATTCAGTAATTTGAAATACCTCTTTTCACCAAAAGCCAATTATATGCAAAACAAGTGTTAAATGGTTGCAGCTCCCTTGCTGCAATTGTTGCCATGCCATGGATGACTTGAAGTTGTACAGCCTGAATATCACATAGTATGCTCAGTTTTGCAAGTAGAATTTTGTTGCTTAAATGTTCAAAAGGGAAAGAAATAACCAAAGGGTGCTGTTCTGTCTAGTAAATGCCCATGTAAATATAGTCACAATATTCCCCTGACATGACTTCAAGATAAAGTAATAATTTTGCTATTGTGTATGTTTACAAGGATAATGAAATTCTGAAACCATGTAATCTTGCAACAGCAGCAGCTGTTTATATTTTTGTTAAGGAATGGGTAAGAGGGGTTTTTTTCTCCCTTATTTGCTTTATCCAAAGATGGACTTCAATGTAGTTTTTAAATCAATATTTGACTTTTTTCTGGGTATATGTGTACCAACGGTAGTCTGACCCTGCCTTGCACCCCCAATATCTCTTCTTGACTGGAAAAAACAGTGATGATATGCTGCAGTGAGATCATTATCACTCGCTAGTTTTATGGCACATTGACAGCTCTCCTTGCCGCAAAGCGAAGGGGGAAACTAAGTCCTGAAGGGAATGCACAGAGATAGTACCTGTCATAAGGAACCAACATTCTTAAATTACTGTAGTAAGAGCTTAGTGTTCTTAGGCCCTAACATTATTAAATTATTGTAGTAAGAGCTTGATGTTCTTAGGCCCTAAACAGAATGACTATCTCATGATGATCTTCCTTTCTGGGGAGGGATTATAAAATTACTATTACTGGATGAAGATGTTTAAGGATGTTTCTTATTTTGAAGATGGAGCTGCAATTCTAATCGCCTGAATAGTGTGGCTCTTCTCCTTTGTTAATTTATCTATATCTATGTATATGCATGTAAAGGAAGATCTATACATACATCCGATCTGTATCTATATATACATAGGAACATATAAATTACTTTATATTGTTAGTCTAATATATTACTCCTATATATATTCCTATATACAAAGTAACCCTCTAAAATTATTTTATAATAACAGTGTTTAGTTGCTCCTGTTGAATCACATTGTTTAAACCTCAAATCTTTCCCTCTATATTTAATGATATAATATACTAGATTTAATTTAAACTTTGGAAGATAAAAAGTCTAGCTTAGCAAACTGTGGGGGTTATGAATTACACTGAGGAATAAGGTATATAGCAGAAAAAGAATCACGAAGAATCCACTGAATTTCTAATGAGAAAAAATCAGCAGTACAAGTTCATTAATAACGATCATTACAGAAAGAAAGGGGAGTTTAGACATTTGGATTAATATTTAAAATAGTAACAAGAATGATTTAGTCATGGAATAGAAGTCATGCAAACACCTGTGTTCATAAATACGGTAGACAGATGCAAGAACAGTTGCTAGAATTAATATATAAAATGATTTAGTCTTGTGGAGAAAAAAATGAATTGAAACTTCATCTGGCTTTGATAGTTTTTATTTTCATGGCTCCTCCCTCATTCCCCTCTCCTGGTCCACCCAAGGTTAAAAGCTCTTAAAACAGGAAATATGGATCTGAACTGATTCTGCTCCTAATGTGGCCTGACTGCACTGTGTTTTCTGATTTTAATTACCACTGCCAGGGTACACTCAATTTTGAGCAGGGCCTAGTATACATCTTTTTTTCCTCTTAATTTTCCCCATGATCCTTTCTAGTGCTTGGCAGCAGGTGTCACTCTGTGTAAGGCAAGAGATCAAGTAGAGGTAAAGAAAGGGATTTTCTGTTCACAGGGCAATTTTGCTTCAGAACTTCACAAGTAACATGTTACCAGTATAGCAGCATTAAAACATCATGTATGAGGTAAGGACAAAATAAAATACAAAATCAGGAAATATGTAGTGCCATTTCTTGAAAATTATTTAAATGACAGAGATAAAGGATGACTTATTATAATCCTATGAGTTTACTTCCTAAACTTAGCTGTTGTTTAAAGTGGAATTGCCTACATATATTTTTATACCCTATTGCTACTGAAAGACTAAATGCTGCATGGAGTTACCTACTTTGACATCAAAATGAAAAGAAGTACTAATATTTCAGCTAATTTTATTAAAGCTACACAAAAAAAAAAAAAGTTTGTTTTTCTTTAGCGTGTCCCTCAGTTGTGTGCTTTTTACATAATGAAAACGATTAATTTTATACAGTTATTTAAAAAATAATTTTCATCTTTGGTAAAAAGAGCCTTCAGCCTCATATTGTTTAGTAATTTTATAGTAAAAAGAAAACAACTTCAAATGGCTTATTTGAAAGATATGAGAGTATTGGTTGTTTTTTTTCTCAGCTTGACTTTAATACTGAAGCTACAATAAAGCTTCCTTAGCTCTGATCATTATCACAGTGAAAAAAATAGTGTTGATAATGGCAGAGTAATGAAGATTCTCAATGCAGTTTACAAAGAAATCTGCATAGATTTAAACCAAACAGCTTCCTAAGCAGAGCTTGTTTTTCCTTTTTTTCTGATGAGAAAAATGGTGCTGTTGGAGCACAGAAGACAGGCAGACTTGTCCTCTTAAATTTATGATTAACAAGAATTTAGAGTTCCTTAAAGACATTACTCTGGTTTGTAGAAACCTTTGGTGTAAGGGTATCCTCATACAATGTTTAATTTCTAAGTGTGTTTTGCTCTTGAGTAAGAGCAACTGAGATAACTCTGTTCCAAGGCTAGGTCATTTAATTATGTGGTAGAAATACAATGTAGTGTAATCCCAGTGCTCCTCTCTGTGCATGAGGAATGGCTTTTCTCTTTTACCATTTTTTGAAACAGAAACGATACTTTTTCTTTTTTTTTTTTTTTTTAATCGTCTACGAATCTGGAATTTTGAACCTGTTTATTTTAAAAATCATTTCTCTGACAGCAGAGACCATTTTCAGGAATCTTTTGTTCCTTTCTCACTGAACCATGATAATATGGAATAGTTTCTGAAGGAAAATGAATTCAGATGTCTTCAAAATACTGCTTCACATAAATTAGCAGGTAGCCTTGAATTACACTGGTGGCTTGTTAAATTACAGCATTTTGCCATTGAAGAGACTTGTTCAGCAAATTTTCTGGTATCACAGGGAAATATTGCACTGTCCTTCTTCTGCTTCCTTTTCTGCAGAGGTTTGCACCCAAGTGAAAACAGGCTTCACTGTGTAGAGATGTGATGTTATGAGCACATATGGTTTGTTTAGGTCATCAGTGAAATTGAGAAGTATTTTAGTTCAGCAGCACATTGGGAAATTTATATTATTTGAGGAATATGAAGAATCAGAATTGTTTTGTGAATAACTTTATCCTACCTGTATAATAGCTTTGTCTGTTTCTGGTGTGTGTTTTTATTTATTTATTTATTTTCAACACATTATTCCCTGCTCCCACTTCTGCTTTTCATCAGGGAAGATTTTTGCTGTTTAATTGCATACGGTTTCTTAAGCTCAGCTTAGCTGTGAGTATTGTACCAGCAGAGGATGATGAATGGGAAACTTTCTTCCATGGCACTTGCAAAGCAGACAGCTGCATGATCTACTTTCATTGTACCAAAGAGTGTCAATAGTTTAGAGGATGAGAGAGTCTAAAGACGCTTCATCGCAGTGGTTGTTTTTTGCTTCTGGAGTTTTCTTCCAGAGCTCCAGAATAAAAGCAATAAGGCATGTGTGTGCTTAAGGTCACTGAAAACTGCAAATGAGGAGCTGTGGTATATCTGCCTGCAAAAGAAGCTGTTTATATGAGTAGAGATGCTTTGCTCCCTGTATGACACAAAGCAGAGTTATTTCAATTAGGAATCTGAAAAAGTCCTTATATGAAGAAGGTATAGACAATGGTAAGTGTGAAGCATAAAATCGCATCTAAGGTGACACTGACTGGCCTGTAGTTCCCTGGGTCTTCCTTTTTTCCTCTTTAAAAAATGGGGGCTATATTTCCTCTTTTCCAGAAGCAGAAACTTCAGCTGACTGACACAACTTCTAAATATGATCGATAATGGCTTGGCAAATTCACCTGCCAGTTCCCTCAGGACCCACGGATGCATCTTGTCAGGTCCCATGGACTTGTGCACCTTCAGATTCCTTAGGTGATCTGAAACCTCATCTTCTGCTACAGCAGGTGGTTCTTCATTCTCCCAGTCCCTACCTTTGTCTTCTGTGGCTTGGGGCAGTGTGGCTTGTGCTCTTGCCAGTGAAGACCAAAGCAAAAAGTGTCATTGAGTACCTTGACCTTTTCCATGTCCCAGGTGACTAGGTCTCCTCTTTTCTTCCAGAAAGGGCCCTGTCTTCCTTTTGTACCTAATGTACCTATAGAAGTTTTTCATTAAACTTATTGCATAAATACTTTTCCTTTTTTTTTTTTTTATTTTTCATGCAGATATTTTTTCATTAGAATTAGATTTTCTTTTAAAATACTCTCTTGGATAAAATAGACAAGTCTTTCATATAGTAATATTGCAATTTTCAGTTTGTTTCAGTGATACTGCTGCTTCCTGAGGCACTTACTACTGGCAATACAAAAAATCCTCAGGTTGATATAGTATAAAAAAATGCAGAAGTTTAGTTTACAATTTTAATTGCCTGCCCTAAGGCATGTTTCTTGTCTTTTCCTTTTTGATCAACCCTTCAGTGAGAAAAGAGAAAAAAGCTGAGCCTAATTTTGTCCAACTTCGTCTATACTGTCAACATACTAAGTCTTGTGGTGGGGGGGAGCATAAATTGAAATATTAAAAACACATGCTGTAGATGGGATCATTGTATTCTTTTTTTTTTTTCTTTTAACAGTTTCCATAGTTCTGTCATTTATAAATGTTTATTTTCCATTTAATTCAGGTCAGGTAAAGAAACCATACTAATATGACCTGGAAGATCACTTCTTAGTTTCGAGAAACTACTGAAAGGTGCGTGGGAGTCACAAGCACTAAGTCCTCTTCTTTATCTTCACAGCTCAGTTTAGTAAACAAATTACTTCCCTTTCAAGATTTTGCAGTGTGATTAAAGCAATTTTCTTTCTTCTGTAAGACAGAAGTGAATATATTGGATGGTTCTGTTTCCTGCAGCAAAGTAATTTTCTGCATGACCAGTGGTAATGTAATGTGGGAGATTTTAATAAGGGATACAGAGTGCAGATTATAATAATACAGCAGAGAAGTGCACAAGATTATTGAGCTCTTTTAAAAACTGTTCATATTACAATGCACTCTTTCATGGTTCAAAGTACCACACGATTGCCAGAACAACAAAGTTTTCCCACTTTTTCTTTCCTCCTTATTCCCCACTTCATCCAAAGCTTCCTAAAACTTGAATACAGGACACTCCTATATTCAACAGAAATCTAGATATTGTTGGAAGTTCTCCTGGTTTCAGCTGTAATAGCTATTTTTCTCCCTAGTAGCTGGTATAGTGCTGATAACACACCCATGGTTTTAGTTGTTGCTGAAGTGCTAATGTAGCACTTACCATGATCAAGGACTTCTCAGTCTCTCATGCTCTGCCAGTGAGGAGGGACACAAGAAGCTGTGAGGGAGCAGAGACAGGACACCTGACTGAAACTAGCCAAAGGGGTATTCCATACCACAGCACATCATGCCCAGTATATAAACTGGGGGGAGTAACCCAGAAGGGGTGGATCACTGCTTGTGTCAGGCTGGGTATTGGTCAGTGGGTGGTGAGCTATTGTATTGTGCATCACTTGTGTTTTCTGAGCTTTCATTTCTTCTCTTGTTGTTTCCTATTATTATTATTGTTACTGCTGGTGTTCTTTCTATTATCATTATATTTTACTTCTAGTTATTAAGCTGTTCTTATCTCAACCCGTGGTGTTTACATTTGGTTGTTCTCTGCATCCTGCCCTGGGGAGGGGTTGAAGGCGAGGGGGTGAGCAAATGGCTTTGTGATGCTGAGTTACTGGCTGGGTCTAAACCACAACATAAGTTTTTGTAAAAAACATAGTGTTACAACAGTGTAAACATGAGAAACCAAAATGCTCAAGTTCCAGCCAACTTTCTCATCTAAGTACATTGAGGCTTTGATTATATATTGAAAGATTGCCATCATTTTGCACCCAGAAGACCAAGACTGTAGAGAACACAAGCAGACATTCTGCCAAGATCTCAGCCTGGCATAGTTTCTCAAAGGGTGGAGCAATTTCGGGTTTTTTGTTGGTGGGGTTTTTTTGTTGTTTTTTTCCTCCACTGTGTGAGAATGTTGCAAATGCACTACAACTGGCATCTGTGGGTCTTTAACCAGTGCTATCAAAGTTTCAGTTATTTTGTACATTCAGTGATTTCCAAAATGTGCTAAAAATATGCCCAGTTACTTTTTATTGGAAGTGGGGAAAAGACAAGAAGACATGTCTGATGCAAAATGTAATCTTTTCCAATTTTGTGAGCTTGTTCCAAAGCATGAGTCTACTGCAGTGTAACCTTCCCTCCTCTGGTTACTTTAGATTTGGCAACTTTTGTCACGTAGAAGAAATTCTGTAAATGGAATACACACAACTGAAGAGTAAAAGCAATTATTTCTTGGCTAATACACATAGAACAGATTGTCAGAACTAATGAGTTCCTAGGGCTCAGCCTAGTTAATGTGGCTATTAATATGCTCATAATGAGTCTTTGCTGGCCAGCCAGTCTTAGTTTAGGAGGCATTGGCCTGTATTACTTCAGTATTCAATGTCAATCAACACTAGATATTGCTGGTTTACTATGTTTCAGTTTCCTGGTATGTATTTTTTTTTCTCATAGTTGTCTGCTCTTTCATAGTTTTAGTTTTCCTCTTGAATTCTTGAGCTGTTACTATCTCTTTTCTTTGTTTTACTTTTCTTATGTTGCGTGACTTTAGCTTATATAATTTCTTATATATTTGTTTTCAAAGCCTAAGAGTTTTAGTGGTAAATCTGATCCAAGGTCATGCAGCTGGATGCATCAGATGTAAACATTGAATTGCAGACAGCTGAACTACTAGGCTAATGGATATAGAGGGATTCAGGAAAAAAAAAATCAATGGAAGTATTTAATATGTGCAGCAAGATAATTTCTCTTTGTTCTATTATAAAAAAAAGAAGATGGAGTGGTTACAATTTCTCAAAAACTCAGCATATAGCAGAAACTTGACATGGAATGCTAAGGATTGAATTCTAGAAAGCTAATGTCTAATTAGAACTCCTGTCAGGCAGCTGTAATCAGTGGTGCTAGAAATAATTAAGGCCTGCTTCGGGGCTCACCTCTTGGTGCATGTTTTCATTTGATTCAGGTCTGTGTGACAGCTGCCAGATTGGTCAGTATGCTACCAATTTGGTGGGAGTATTGGCATGTGTGAGCTTCTACAGATTTAGCTGGAGATCTAAGGTTCTGGGGCCAGTGACAAACCTTTTCTGGTACAGATTTCATACTGTGAAGAAAGCCTTAAAATCCAGTCATATAAGCACTGAGTAATTTAAGGACAGAGTTTGCTACTGATTTCATATTATTTTGAGCTTGTAAAGGTGGAATGGCTACTACTTTTGTTAATGGTTCTGATTATTAATGTTGAAATGCAGAGTAACTGCAATGGAACTTTGGACCCTTGAGCAGTTCATTTGGACAGAAAAGCATTTTACAGAGCATGGGGAATCCAAACCCTGAAAGACTCCCTTGGAGTTCAAGACTGCAGTTTTGAGGATGTTCAGTTAAAATATTGAGAGGTACGCTTTTAAAATAAAAGTTAATTGGCCAGTTCCTATTGACAATAGGAAACCAGTATTTAATTCATGCTTTATTAGATTCTTTCAGTTGAGTAATTCTATTTTAATCCTTTTCTGTTATTTTCCTTTCATTCCCATGGGCAAATTTGACAAATAAGAACATATTCAACTAGAATTTGTTGGTGAAATGACAGAGCAAAACATCATAGTGATTTTGTCAAGACTGGTGTAATTTGAGACAGAGAAACTAGTCAGTAAATGTTTTTACATATGGAACTCTCTGCACAAATTATTAGGTGGAGAGAACTGAAGTAAGACACAGCATGCAGTTAGCCAACCAGGAGATGAGAATGTCTAGATTTTAAGACTGATGCAGATTGGCTCTACATCAGTCTTGTATGTGCTGGGTTGGTTGACAGTGCTTTACAGAAACCTGATTTGTATTAAGTGAATGCATTTCTAAAACCCAGGTAAGATTTTTTTTCTTTTCTTTTCTTTTGTTTTGCTCCCTTAAAAAAAAAAAAAAAAAAAAAAACCACACAAAAAACAAAACCCCCCCCAAAACCCCAAAACAAACAAAACAAAACAAAAAAAACCACCAAAAAAACAAAACAACACAACAAACAAACAAACAAAACCCCAACCAAACCCAATAAAACTAAAACAAACAAAAAAAACCCCAACCCAAACCGAAACCCACCCCATGTCCCCCCCCCAAAATTATAATTAGCAAAAAAAAGACTCTTACTTCGGACTTCTCATTAATCCAGCTATTGATAAGAATGGATATATTACTATTGGATAATTGCTTCTAAATGAGACCTTACATGATGAAGAATTCTAACAATTACTTATGCCATGCAGTGTTTAAAATGGTTATTAACTAAAAACCAATCAATAACACCTCCACCCACAATTAAAATACTTTCTAATGAAGCTATCAACTTTAATTCACACTAAAATTTTCAAAGTTGGAAATGCTGAAAACTTAGTAGGGTATATGTACCTGTCTCTCAATGACTGACATATTTCAGAATGTGTCTGATATATGTGATGGTGGAACATTTGGAGTACAAAATTGGGACTGTTTTTTATGCTTAGGAAAACAGTGCATTTGATATATTATTCAGGAGTTTAAATGGAGCTTATATTTCCTGTCCTAACTTGAAGGCAATATGGAGAAAAAAATAGCATCTTTCTCTGACAAAAGTTATGTATAACCTGTAAAAGGCAAATTAAAAAAACAATTCCCCTGCTGTTGCCAGATCATGTGGAGTGAGAAAATTTCAGAGTCCCAAATAGCTGCCTGATTTGTGTGTCTCCTAGTTCACTCTTTCAACAACTCTGAACAGTTTATGTACTTTCATGTTCAAATTGTATCAAAAGCATTCCTGTCTCAGATTTTTAAAAATATTGGTCTGTTTTCTCAAACTTCAAACTGAACATTCTTATTACATGGAATTAAGAAATCAAACTCTTGTATGAATATTAAGTCACTGTCTGTTCACAGCTGTCTTTTATTCCAGTTTTTTTATTTGCATCTGATACAAGGTTCTCCAAATAGGAGAAGGAGGAGTAGTAATAATAATATTTTATGTTTTCCTTAGAAAATAAAAGGTATGAAGTGGAAACATGAAAACTTTAAATAATGCCAGATTCTGTACTGCAAAGAATATCAATCTGAATTTTTTGAGGCTTGGAGTTGATGTACAATATTGGGAGTTTATAGAATATTTAAAGCTTTTAATGGAAGCACCACAAATAAGCGCTACAAAAATTATTTATCTGAAGCAATGTTTTACTGATGACTAATAAGCAGTATCGCAATAATAGCTGGTGTAATGGTTTCATACAGGATTATCTGTTCTAAACTTAAGTCATGCAACAGAATCACACGTTATCCCAGCATTCTAATATATTAAAAAAAATACGTTTTTCCAATTTATATTTCATAACTTTGTAGTGAAGAAATGCTAAGCATTCCCTTAGCAGTCTGCTCCAAAACTTCATGCCTTTAGCAGTATCTTGATATGAACACAGATAGACTGTGCCAGATCCATTTGTTAGCTAGTCAATTTCTCGTATCTGAAACTGGCCAGCACAATTTCAAAATAACCACTGAAGACTTCAAAACAGGCAGTTGTGAGATACGTGTCCCAGCCACATGACATCTTATTTTAACTTTTGCTAATTGGAGATAAAATGTTAGAAAATGCAGTGTAAAGTCTAATAACCTTTCCAGTGGTTTTGTGAACAAGTTCTCTTATAATTCTTGTTGTAATCAATTGAATCTGTTTGCAGCAGTCCTATTATCACAGTGTTAGGGAGAATACAAGCATGTTGAAGTTTTCTTCCAGAATTTCAAGTACCAGTATAAAAAAGGGGACAGCACTTTGATGCAACCAATGTGACCAAAGCAGCAGATGATTGATTTTCACAAGTTCTCTACAGAGAGAAAGCCCACTTGAAAGTTTAATGGAAGTATTAGTGCCTAAGTGATAACTTGCAGCAGAAATACATAGAAGGAAAACGTGGAAATCACTTAGTAAGTGTCAAAACTATAATTTGCTCCTTCTCTTGATACATTGCATATAGCTTATCTACTCCACTGCTCTTACGCAGTATAAAGAACAAAAGTTCAGGGCATAACAGATTAATGACACATTTGTAGCAATATAAATAAGGAGGTCAGGAAATTTACATTACTGTAAGCTACAAGATGGATTAATGTAATTTCTGTTTGGAGGCTCAGATTTAATTCATCAGTGTTTCTAGGAGAAAATGCATTATTGGTAACATGCTTCGAGAGAATTTTGGAGTATGATTCTATTAGGAGTGTATAACTGAAGACATTTATTATAAATACAGAGCTTAATTCCATAAAATGTTGAATAGTTTCCTAATGGAATATAGCTTTTCTTTGATGACAAGATCAAGTAATGTCAGTTCTGTGTCTAGGTCTTGGAATATATGTGGAACAAAAGTATGAAAGTATAGGTGATAAAAGTTGCAGAGCTCTAAAACTACATTTAATTTCCTTCATCATATTTATATCATTACCTTGATTGCTTTTCTGAAACTTTGGTTTAAATGTTTTCTTAATCTTCTCAAATTATCAAGTTAAAGTAAGAACTTAAAAAAAAATCCAGTAAGGTACAATGAAACAGTCGTAACACAGCTGTTACATAAGCTGTTACATACAGCTGATACATAGCTGTATGATAAGCCCCAATTCAGAAGAGGATTGAAGAACAGATTTAAATAACTTGCTAAATAGGAATAGATTTATATACATGTGTAAATGTTATTACTATTTTTCTCTCTTGATCTTCTAGTATACTAGACCTGAATACTATTACTTCAAGTATTTTGACAATCTTTATGATTATTCTCCTGTGTAGCAAGAAGTACCAGAAATGAGAAAAAAAATGCAGTGCTGTAAAAATTATTTCCTTTAACATATAAATACAGTTAAAATGGTGAAAATGTCCTTAATTTAGGGAATCCATACTTGTGCAAAAGACAAGAAGCAAAATAACCTGTCTGTGAGGAGAACTAAGCCCTTTCTTGGCCACTTCCTTTCCATTTGTCTCTACCTTCCAGACCACAGCATTGTGCAGCCCTTGCTGTAGTAGTTGCCTCTTTAAGGCAGCTCTGGCAGTTTAAGCCCTTTTATGTAAATATAAACATTGTCTGCAAGAAGGGTGATTCTATAATTTCTGTGCTGTTAGCAAATTAAAGGGTTCAACAATGTAGTCAGACCATTAGAAAATATGACAGGCAAGGTCAAGAAGTCCAAATATAGTATTTGACCAGAAATGAATGAATAAATTAGTTCCTGGAGCTTTTCTCTTTCCTTCCTGGGATAAGTTAAGACAACAACAGAAGTAGAAGTTAGCGGTGAGATACGGAAAGTGAATACTCTATGCAAAATGAGATTCATTGTGTTATCTCTCAAGGCAGTGAGTGAGGAAAAGAAAATACTAGAAAAATCTGGGGGTTTTATTGCCAAGATCTCGAGGTATTACAGCTATGTGCATTTCTTACTTGTGAGTAAATTAGTAGTAACCTTTCAGTGATATATGGATGTAGGAAACCAGACTTCTGAATACCACTAAGTGTGTGTACCTTTCCATGTATCCTTTAAAAAATCTGAGGTGAGTTTGGTTGGGTGGGGTTTTTTGTTTGTTTGGTTGGTTTTTTTGGTGGTGTTTTGTTTTGTGGGTTTTTTTGTGTTTTGTTATTTTTTTGTTTGTTTGGGGTTGTTTTTGTTTGTTTGTTTGTTTTCAATTAAAATGACAGATTCCTGTAGTTACTTTTGGTATACAAAAACATCTAGAAAGAACTGGGAAAAGGAACATGAGTACAATCATATACAAAGAGCCTAAATAGAAATTAATGTTTTAGCGTACTTTTTTTTTTCTAGATGAAATGCTAGAAGATTTTCTTCTACATTTATCTTAAGTAAAAACAGTAGAAAAAAATCTTTTGGATGATTGTGTTGTATATTTACAATGGTGTTTTTCTTTTGCTCCTTTGTGTTACTAAAACGAACAGATAAATGAAAACCCCACTAAGCATCCAGGTGTGTTAAAAATCTGAATTTTTTTATTCAATCTAAATCAAAGGTATAATTCTCTAAAATATTGTCTGTGGTTATGTTTTATGGCAGCCTTTCAACAAGCAGGCACGTTGTACAATCTTAAATATCTGTATAAAACTCTGGTTCTGCTGGCAGATTTAAACAGAGATGCTGGTCACAGGAAAGGTAGAAAGATAAAAGTTTTCCATAATTTGGACAGGAATAAAAATGACATCTTACGCTGGTGACTCATAGGTCTGATCAAAAACCACAGTTTCCAAAGAAGTAATGTAAGGGAAGGCAAGCCCTTGTCATATATTGTAAATATCTTTCCCAGTTTATCCCAATCATTGTTAAGAAGTTCACTGAAAAGTGGAATCCCTGACAACATCAAAATCTTGGAAGAGAGGAGACTGCTTTCGTGATAAATATTTACTCTAAATGGCAGTGGTTTGTCATTGTAGAGAGCTTATTTCTTCCTACCTACTTGCCTTCAAAATGAACAGAAATAGATCCAGCAATGCCTTTGGCAAAGGGTGTAGTACTTCTGCAACACTTCATGTGAGAGGGAGTTACTAAGAGTGAGAGAGAAAGATAAGCGTAAGGGGAAGAAAAGGGACAGACATTTTCCACCATTCTTGAATGGTGCACAAGGCATGATGGCTAAGCATCCTGGGACTGTGATTTCAGTACTGAAAAGGAAAAATAATGTGTGTTCCTGGCAAAGAGAACTGATATACAACACCGCCCTACTTTGCACGTTGTTGTTCCTAGTGCAATCTTTGAAATGAGGTAAGGAGAAACAGTGTACCCCTATCCATTTTTTTATCAGCTAATTTTGAACAGACGGGAATCGATGGGTAAGATTAGGGGATGCCTCTGGCATAACTGTTGTGTGTGTCCTGTTCTTCCTTCTGTGGCTGTATTTCAGCATAGAGAGCCTTCGGTTAATCACAGAACTCCTTAGTTTGTCAGTGTGTGGTGTTTTTGCTTAACTTAGAGTAAGTAATGAAACACAAAACTTAGCAACACCAGGTGGTATCACCAGACCAATGATGATTTTGGGATGGGTGGCCAGATATGCCTTCAGTCATCTCTTTTCTTTATTCTCAAGTATTCTATAACCAAAACAAACTTTTTAAAAAAATCTTCTGACTGAGAATCTTGATTGCCGTATTCAAAACATGGGCACATATAGATAGGTATTTATGCACATTTCCAGTTTTGACTTTATTCCTTTTATAGTAACTCCTAAAAACCCCTTTTATTTTCTTTTTTTTTTTTTTTAACCTATAGCTGAACTATATTTGATGATCTTCATTCCTGATACACAGTAATATTGAAATCCAGTCTTCATTGTTGTCTTGGGTGTAGGAGAGCAAAGAATTTGAGATTAATACCTCTCCTTCCTCTCCACTCTCTACAGCCTTTTGTATCAGCCTCTTGAGTTTTGGTGACTAGCTGTCTGATAATCTTCTGATGTTACTTGCACAGATCTACATCTCCACCTCTTTAGCAATGGCAATTAACAAAACTTAAAATGCAGACAGCCTTGTCCCTTGCTGGGAATGACCAAAATAAAACAGTGTTTTCCCGTGTATGGGAGGCAGGCAGGCTGGCTAAGACAACCTTGATGTTAAGGGTCAAATTTAAATTTTTAAGGTGCATAACCTGTAGAGGGGGCATGACTTGTGGTTTGTTTAAAATGCTGTGGAGATGATAGACTACAATGATATATAAGCATCAGCTGTAGAGATTGTGTAAGAAGGGGTGCCCTTTAGATGTAGATTGTTGTGTTGCTTATCTATGTGTGTGCTGGTTTTCTCCAAAGAATATTGGTAAATAGTTGAGGCAAACCTTCCCTTTATAAAGATTCCTCTGATTATTCCTCCTCATATTCCCATTATACTTTTTTTTTACAACTTGTTAGAAATGCAAGTCATGTTGCAAAGAAACTCAATCCTCTTTCATTTGCTATTTGCATGAATGAATCAACTTATTTTCTTTGTAGATAGCTAATGTTATAGGCTTGTCTACATTAAGAAAGTAGGTCATATTTTGAAAACTTAAATTATTAGTGACTCAAATAGCATGAAAAGCAGAAGGAAAAATGGTAATGAAATCTTGATATGTTTCAATACTAGGAGACACTAAAGCAAACTAAGCTTAAAGGCATAATACTGCTGCCCTCAAACATTAGAAAAACATGAGTAGAAATGAAAAAAAAATATTTGAAAAGTTAGCAGGTGAAGAAAAAATATTTCTGTTGAGAGAATATTCTGTAAAATGCTAGTAATTAGAGCATCTGTGTTTGCATGATTTATGCATATTTCCCTCTCTTTAAATATGTAATAGCGGAGCAGCAGAAGTCCCCAAATTTGTGGCTTCTCCTGGAGAAGGTATTACATGAAGAGCTCAAGAAGCAGTAGAAAGAGCACACCAGAAGCAGTGGAAAAACTTTAAGTCCATCAGTTTTTAAAGCAAGCTCTATTGCCATGTGGGTATAGTGCTTGGACAGGGGTAGGTGTATGCTATGCTGCTGGCTCTGACTGCTTGGGTATGAGCAGCCACTGCTTCATGGAGGAGCTGGCTAGGGAAACTGCAAGAGGAGAAACAACCTCAGATGGGGTTTCCTTTTAAAGGGATTCACGGTGTAAGAGCAGCATAATATGATTAAACATCTCACAAAAGCAGCAAAAGCACACCCCCCAAAAAAAACCCCCAAAACACAAACACCCCCCCCAAACACAAAACCCCCTAGAAAAACAAACAAAAAAGCCAACAACCACCCCTACAATACGTGGTTTTGAAAAGGGCAAATGCTTGTTAAAAGGAAGAAAAAGTGGGTAACTAAGAGTTGAGTCTTTGAGTGAGTTGGAGACTGGGGGATACTATCTGTGGTAGAGAAAGGCAAAAATTGAGAAAAGGCATCTGACATTGCTAAAGAGCTGGTGTTGGGGCCTTGACTGCACCACGAGGCTCTAATTGCCCTGTGGACTTGTTTGCACCTGCAGGGACAGCCCCTGTGAGAGGGAAGCAAGTTTGAGGGCAAAACCAGAAATGCAGCAAAACAAATACTAGGTGTTTTTTAAATACCTTATTAATAGTAGCCTTGCCAAGTGATGTGTAAGGCCGATAGGTGATCAGGTCATAAAAGCATATGAAAGTAAAGCCATGGCATACTAAATTAAATGCACTTTTTGTATTCATGTATAGTTAAGTCTGAGACATGGCTGTATGTTTTTCTTCTTAGTAGTGATTAATGAGACTTGTCTTTTATAAAGTGTTGGTTGGGGAAGTTATGAAACAAAGTGATAAAGTGAACTAGAATCAGTACTTGTAACCTTATAGCCTAAATAATAGAGTATTAACCTTGCTGGTAACAGCTCCGAGGCATAGTATTAACTCTTCAGAGCCTCAGCAGTAGCGCTTCACAGGCTTGCTCTGAGCGTCCCCTAGCTCTCTTTTACCTTTTTTACCTGTAATAGTGATTGTGTAACAGCAAGTGACTATTACTTAGTTTACTTTATGTAATCTTGTATGATTCTAGCTTTGTATGATTGTGTGCTGTAATGCTACACAAATGACTTCTAGCTAAGTCATAATTTCTGTAATTAATAGATAGTAACAATAACCCATTTTACACAGAATAACTACTTACATATGATGATACAATAAAAATGCAGTTTAGAGGGGTACAGGTGTAGACTGATAGCAGAAGTTTTGGAGATGTGGGCACGTGATGAAACTAGAGGTCCGGGGCTATGAGCAAATGATAGTAGTCAATTACTGTCCACTAAAGGAATGCAACATTGAACTGGGAAAACTAGTTTTAGAGCTAATAAAGGGACTAAAGAATAAGTGTTTAGCATATGTAAAACATGTCATATACATTAAATCCAGATATAATATGTAACTGCAGACAAATGGAGAAATAAACCAAGGTACAACACGTTTGAGCATGTAAAGATAGGCCATGATGGATCATAAGATGAGGAAGAAATAGCACTCACTATCAACATCGGGAATCTCCTAGCTGTTACAAGGGAAAACCTGCTCATTCACCTAGCTTAATCCTAAACTGGGATCAAAGCAATTCATAAACTTCTTACTGATTTGTATTAACCAGCTATTATTGATTTATCCATTTGGGGTTAATATCTGCTGTACAACAGATAAGGCAGGATGCTAAGCATTTTTTAATGGCAAATAAACACAAATCTTCTACAACTAAACTTCCAAAATTCTAACCACATGCACTTCTCCCACAGGACCCATGGGTTACAGGCTGGGTGTTAGGTGCTCATGGCCTCCCGTGGGGAGGCTGTGCTTTTTAGCATAGGCAGAGGTTATAGTGCCAGCAGCATGAGTACTGCCATTTCTACTCTAAGGTACCTTCCTCTCCTGTGTTACAAGTGTTTGTTTCTTCTGTATTTCTCAGGTGAACTCTTAATTTATTTCCAAATTGTTTGAAATTTCCCACATACTGTTTAATTTGGCTGACGTTTGCCTTCCTCCTTAATGCCATCAGATGCTGATGGTTCTCAGCTATGGCATTTAATGTGGTCAGTTTTAGGCAAGCACCCTCCTAACAGCTTTGTGCATTTGATCTGCATGCACATATTGTGTATACTCATTCTAATCCCACTCATGTTGTCATTCAGTGCATTTGCTGAGGGTGAGTTGTGCGAGCATGCCCACACCAGTGAGGGATTCAGGGCGCTGACAGCTCACCACAATAATACCCACATGCATTCTTGAGCATAAGGTTGGCAGTCAATAACAGAGAAAGGGGTAGACACAGTGAAACCTGCTGTAAAGGAGCTTTCTAGTTTTACTGTTGAGAACAAGCAATACTTGAAGAGTTTGGAGATTTTCTTGTAAAGATAATAATAAACTCTGTGCAGATTGTTTCTAGTTTAAGAATCAATATGCTTGTGGCTTTGCATGTAGTGTATGCTTCTTTATCCCAGGTAGATTACACTGGATGTTTGATACAGTGTTTCCACCGTACCCCCAGTGGTGGGGATATAACAGGTGTAATCTGGATGCATCACAGGACCAGAAGCTCCTTTAAAACACTTTGACCAAAGTATTAAAAAAAAAAAAACAACCCCCCCAAAAAACCCTGAACAAAATGGTTGAATTGCTGTCTGTGATGTATATAATATCTCCCCTGGAACTAGTTCACTTCCAGGAGACTGAACGGTAGAAAAAGTAATGCCAATTTTCACAGAGGGTTCCAGGGGAGATCAGTCAAGCAGGTAAACGCACTGAGGAAATTAATTGAAAAAGGCACTGTACTAAGCAGCCACAGATTGTTCGTGAGTTTTGGGTGCTGATATGTAATTTCACTAAAAATGATAGTTTGACAACTTTATAACAGTCTTATTATGTAAATAATTAGTATTTTTTTCTCATACTTCGATTTTTGTCTCCATACAAGTGCATGTTTAGTGCTTAAGTGCTGTTCTCCAGTCAGGGGAGGTGGGGGAAAGGAGAGGGGAAGGAAATCACTCGATCTTTCATTCCATACTGTGACTAAAACACATTACTGGCAATCATATATAATCAAAAATAATTTGTGTACTTCAGCAAGTTGGGTCTATTCTAATCCACTGTTGGTGTGGAAGACAATATGTTCTTGAAATGTTATTTGGAAGACAAAAGAAAAAAGACCTAATGAGCATTTTCTTTGGACTCTCTAGTGGCAGCCTTCAAAAGCTATTGCTTGTACTCCGCTGAGGACATGTAGGAGCTTTGGTAGATTTCAGGCCATTGTCATAAAGCATCCTGTGCCTTATTGAAGCACTACCTATCTTCTGAGGAATGCACAGACACAAAACATCTCTCACTCTTCGTATATACCTCTTCGTATATACCTCTCCCACCCCTGAGGAATTGTTGCATTGGCATATCTATATATAGGTACGAGTACAGTGCCCTTTCTCTAACAGAGACAATAAATCAATGAGAAATACATTGCATGTGCAACAACAGTTTTGTAGTTGTTCGTGAAAGAATGAGTTCCATTGGTTTGGATTCTCCCGTCTCCCAGAAGGTTTTATTTATTCACAGTGCAGTTGCGGAGCCCCTTCCAGCCTAGGAATTGCATGGTTGCCATTGTAAGAGGCTACAGGCTTTGTGCCAATTTGGCTAACTGCATGGGCCTCTGGACCTGTCAGGGTTTCTTTTTTTTTGACTTGGCCTGCTCACAGGTTTGTGTTAGCTTGTTTAGCTGTAACAGCAACTGTATAATGACCAGATGACTATTAACTATCTTGGTTTTGTTTTTGCTTAGCGTTGTGCTGTTGTGTGGAGTAACAGCAATTGCTATTGTATGTTTGTAATTAATAGACAATAATAATGAATTGTTATTCCCTGTAAAACGAGCCATATATAGCCTTAGAATAGACTGCAGAGCAGAGGGATACAGCTATGGGATGACAGCAGAAGCCTATAATGTATAGGTAAGGGTAGAGCAAAGAGCAAGTAACCAACCTAAGCAGCATATACCTTGGTAAATCTGTGGAGTTGCAAACCAGTGCAGGGGGACGGACAGCAAGGTGGAGCACATTAGCAAGCATTTAAAATTACACAAACCATGCTAAAGTGACAAAGGAGAAACCACCAACATTGTACTCCCGCTGTGGAAGGACTTGCCCTTGAAAACACTTTGAGCGTAACAAACCCATGGGAATTCAAGAAAACTGATAAGGAATTAGTAACAACAGTCGAGTTTTGCACATAAAGTAGGATGTCGTTTTGTACTGCAGAAGCTGAGTTAAAAAGCCCCAGTTATTCTAGAACATCAGTGGTCTTTTTTTGTTGTTGTTTGTTTTGGTGGGGTTTTTTTGGTAGTGGTTTTTTTCTTTTTTTGGTGGGTTTTTTGTTTTTTGTTTTTTTTTTCCAGTTGTTTTAAGTTTTGCCTGTATAGTAACTTCTGCCTCCTTGAAACACGAGGTAAATACCACTTGAAAAGTAGATTGTGCAGATTTTCACAGTGCTGTTGTTTCGTGATCTATGGCTGGAGGGGGAAAAACTATAGACACTTCATCCATTTCTAGCACAAAAAATAGTGTACTGAAATAAAACTAGTTTGAATAACAAAAGATTATTTTTACATTTGTAAATGTTTGGATTTGTAATATTTGTAATCTATACTTACCTCAGCATAACTTTCTATAGAAGATCTATCACTTTCACAGAATTGACCCCAAAGTTCACAGAATTCATGGAGTCAGTTATTTGTAATTCCACAGATAAGTCAAATGCCTTCCTAACTGTATTGTTAAAGCTCTATGTTCATACTCCCCATGTGTTGTGAAGACCAAAGTAGAAAGATGGGATCTGAGAGTGCAAGTTACTTGCAATTTAGCAGAATTCCAAAAAGCCTGAAAATCGCTGAACAATTCCACAGGAAATACTTAAAAACGCACCTGCATCTAGATTATACAGTTAATAGAATTTTAGATATTCGAGCATCCTGATAGTGAAATAGGCCAAGTCTTATAAGGTATTACCTATTGAGTTGTAGAGCTGCTTGGTACAGATTAGTCCCACGATTCATACCTCAGCACTAGTTGGACAACTAGAGGACTAGTTGTGTGAGTTCCTCGTTAGGAAGTCATAGTGACAAATACCTTTTTTCACCCAGTTTATTGCATAAGAACCTGCCTTATCATCACTGTGTTGGAGAGAGGCTGGAAAAACATTAGGTTAAGAGGTTTTCTGTCTGAGGGTCCTTAGGCATTTGCTACAGCATCTTTGGCGATATGAACAGTGGGATTGAGCGCACCCTCAACAAATTTGCTGACAACACCAAGCTGTACAGTGCGGTTCAAATGCTGGAGGGAAGGGATGCCATCCAGAGGGATCCTGGCAGGCTTGAGTGGTGGGCCCGTGTGAACCAAGTTCAAAAAGGCGAAGCGTAAAGTCCTGCATGTGAGTCAAGGCAATCTGAAGCACAAACACAGGCTGGGTGGAGACTGGATAGAGAACATCCCGAAAGAGGAAGATTGGGGGTGTTGGGTAATGAGAAGCTCAACATGAGCCAGCAGTGTGCGCTTGCAGCCCAGAAAGCCAGCTGTATGCTGGGCTGCACCAAAAGGAGTGTGACCAGAAGGTCGAGGGAGTTGAGCTCTGGAGTTCTTAGCATAGATAAGACAGACCTGTCGGATCAGGTCAAGAGGAGAGCCACAAAGATGATCAGAGGGCTGGAGCACCTCTCCTCTGAAGACAAGCTGAGAGAGTTGGGCTTCTTCAGCCTGGAGGAGAGTAGGCTCTGGGGAGACCTTGTAGCAATCTTTCAATACTTACAAGGGGCATCTAAGGAAGCTGCAGAGGGACTTTTTAGAAGGATGTGTAGCGTTAGGACAAGGGGGAATGACTTTAAACTAAAACAGGATAGGCTTAGACTAGATAATAGCAAGAAATCCTTTACTGTGAGGGTGGTGAAACACTGGAATAGAAGTTGTGGCTGCCCCATCCCTGGAAGCGTACAAGGCCAGGTCTGAGGGGGCTTTGAGCAACCTAGTCTAGTGGAAGGTGTCCCTGCCTGTCCCTTTCAGCTTTTAAGTCCCTTTTAAGTCCCTTTCAGCTCAAATCATTCTATGACTCTCTGACTTAGTCATTGTCTAATCACTGTTACTATCTCCAGTGGAAATCAAAGGGCCTGGCTTTCATTATACATGAGAACAAGGATTTTTAACATTAGTATTAATCATGTCAGCAAAGATTACAGACAGAATAGATGATAGAATAAATAGGTCAAGGGGGTTTGGGATATACATCCTGACATAAGTCTAGAATGTTAGAACAAAACAGCTTTCAGTTCTGTTAACAAAGTTAATTCTGTGTATTTCCAGCTCCCTGTTTATGAGAGCTATTTTAATAGAAGATCAGCTGTGTAGTGAGAGTCTAGGAGTCTAAAAGTATTCATGTGTTGGTGATCCTGCAAGTTAATACCATTAAGTGAAAGGAGCTGCTGTAGACTGACTGCAGCCCCCTTTTCCACATTCCCATGTGCTGCTTAGAGGAAAGGAGGTAGGGAAGCAGTATCGTGTCCTCATGCTAATGAAACAAGGAAAAAATGCATGGTACTAAAAAGTACGTTGTTATTCACCAATGCTGGAAGAGGCCAGTTGAGAATAATAAATATATAAATACCTTGTTTACAAAGAAAATAAATGTATGTTTCCATTTGTGGATTTCTACCTGGAAACTACCTGGAAAATCATTGTTATTATATTCAAAGAGCTTTTTTAAAGGAAAAAAACCAACCAACCAAAGCAAACAAACAAACAAAAAAAACCACCCAAAACAAAACTGTAACAGTTTTTCAGACTCATTAATGTAATCATGACCCTTTCTATGTCAGGCTGGTATACACCTAATATCATCAGTTTTACATGTTTCAGTCTAATGTTGGAATACTTTGACCATTGAAATGTCTTTGTGATATGCAGAACTCATCCAACAGTGAGATAAGTGCCATAATAAAGGCCAGTTAAGGGACATGACATAAGCTCTTGCCTGTTTGCTCCAGAAGAGCAAACCGCTATTGAGAAAAGATGCTAGTAAGCAGGGTTGGCATCTTTGTGTGTGTGTGCACGCATTGTTGTTGTGGGGTTTTAAATTTTCCTGTTCAGTTAAAGTTCTTGTATAGTGCTGACCCTGGGAATACAATCGGAAATAGTTTAATCTTTCTAAAATCTATTCTGCAATGTAATACTGCTCAGTTACTCTTTCCTGAGTGATCAAGTTAAAACACTATGGAGTTCTAAACATGCTGAAGGCTCCCCCTGCTGTTGAGGAGCCATTATGAGATGACTCATCCCTTTGGATTTTGTGTGTAAAAGAAAAGCCAAGCTGAAATGCTGTAAAGGAGCTAATGGTCAAAAAATATTTATTTCAGTGATGACATATTCATCTGCTGAAAGAAGCTAATATACTTACTTTAGGGTTAAATTACTGTAACATTATGACATAAGAGAAAACCCATGATAAGAAAGAAGCTATTTCAGTTACATCAAATGAGGAAAAAAGTTAACCATAAAATCCTTTTTATAAACTGTATTACTATTTTATATGGGGAGGAATATTCAAGGTATTGCAGTCATGTATAGCTAAGGTTATAAATTTGTTCTGATTAAGCTCAATTAGCAACCTCTGAAGATTATAATTTTAATAATTTTTGATATTGTAGCAATGCTGCATTCTGTTAAGTGACATGCAGTGAAATTGCTAAAATTGAAATGTCGCTTGGACACAGCCTGAGATAAGGTAACGGTCATCCTGTCTTTACTATTCTAATGAAGAAAAACATACATATACCGGATAAATGCCTTTATACCATTCTGCATATGAACACATGGAGGTGATCTGGAAAGGGGCTTTTTACAAGGGCATGTAGGGGTAGAACAAAGGGTAATGGCTTTAAACTGAAAGAAGGTAGATTTAGATTGCATATTAGGAAGAAGTTCTTTACTGTAAGGGTGGTAAGACACTGGAAGAGGTTGCCTAGACGATTGTTAAGGTCCCTTCCAGCCCAAACCATTCTATAACTCTGCTCCTGTAATCCGTAAAAAGCCAAAATAATTTGATTGGAGGGATAAATGCAATTAAATAACATACTTCTGGGAATTGATTTAAGTAGAATATCAACCGAGAAATTATGCAAAGAGCATACTGTGCTCAGATCAGATTGCAGTGCTCAGATCAGATTGCAAATTACATTATTGTAGTAGGACATGAACCACTGAAATTACATTGATGAGAACGAAAGAAAAGCATCTGAATAGCATCCAGATAGAAGAAATAAACCAGATCCTTAATTATTTTATGTTTTATTTTCTGTATTGGGCTTCTGCTATCTCTAACAGGGGGAGCAGCATCAGACTCCTCACTTTTCCTGTGTTTTATTCTTCTCAGAATGCAGTTGGTTTCAGGGAGAAGTTTTCAAACAAATAATTGAAAATATAGTCATGTAATGAATGGAGATAAGCAGCTCATTACTGTTTCAGAAGGTCATGAGAAGACGTCTTCTGGATTTGGCTCTTTCTCCATGAACACGGGCTAGTGGGCTGTCCTTGCTCCCTTGTGCTTATGAACACCTTCTATTTGCTTCAAGTAAAAATCTGCTGAAAACACTTGTAAAAATAAAATCTAAGCTAAAGCTGGTTGCTTTTTTCCTGGACCCAGTTATGGAGTGTTCTCAGAAGCTGACACTGTAGAGTACTAGCTGGATTAAACGAGAGCCTTCAGTCTGTGGCTCAAGTGACTTAACAGGAAAACGGACTGAGCCAACACTAAGATCAGTCTGCTGGCTCAGGATGAGGAAAAAGAACAGATTAGCATAGCTAAAAAGTCAAACTGTGCAGATTTTTTTTTTTGTTTGTTTAAAAATTATTACTATAGGAACATAAGCCCTGTTCTCCCTAAATTAATTCTCCTTAAATTTAAATTCTCCTTAAAAAGTAATAAAATTGTATTTTCAGTAGAAGGACTTCTGCAAGAGCTTATCTGAATATGCAGTTCTGTTCTGTATAGAGTAAAAGACAGGAGAAGTAGAAATTATTCTGGATGTCATTCATTTTTAACACAATTTTAGGTTAAGTTCACTTTGGCAACTTAACCTTTTACTCAGTTTGGCTTTTTTTCCTGCCATCAGTTAACCTTTCTGCTCTTGCAGTTACATGTGAACAGAGATGAACAAAAGGCAAACTAGGACTAGCCTTTTGGTGTATATGCAAGGGAAGAATGAAACACACTACCTTCTATCTTAAACAAGGAAGGAGCAAGTGTGGCCCTTTTGTTCTCAGTAGAGTTTCTTTTTTTAATCCCACATTCCTTACCTATAAAGAGCAGAAAGGAAGAGCATGACCACATATTTCCTTGCAGGAGGCATATTCTTCAGTACCTGAATAGAAGTTACCCTTGCATGGTGATCTTTCACATCTGAGTGGCATAGTGTTGAATAATCCCTATTAGGTGACCATAGATGTCCTAGAAATGCAAATAAATGGTTTTGAATCAGTATTCTCTGGAAATATATATCATGTAATGAATTAGCATTGACTTACCAGAGGCAAAATCAGTGAAGGAAGGATACAAATAGACAATACAGAGAAAATTAAAGTTATATCAAATGGCAACAGTGTTGTTACAAATACATTACAGAAGTTATTTAAATATACCATTTAAAGCTGCATGCACAGTAGTCCTATATTTGACATGTTGATTAAAACTGTGAGATTAAAAAAAAATCAATCCTATTACTATTTGTTATTTTTCAGAACTAATCAGTGTTTAGTTTACTATCTTAAAAGTAAACAGGACAAAATCTGACTAATAGGCTGTTAATAAAAGTAATGCCTATGGAGTTTACAAAATCCATAAGGAAATGACAAGAAAATTATGCAAATGTCTAAGCGGATGAAAATTGGCATTAGGTCTAACATTAGGTCTAACATTAGGTCTAACATTAGGTCTATACAAAGATATTTCAAGTTTCAGTGTTTGGGGATGAGTACCTTTAAATATGAGAACATACTGTTCTTTAAGGGTTGTGCAGTTTAATGTCAGACATAGAAGATCAAATCCTTTATTTTATTTTTTTTTAAGTATCTTCTTCTTGGTTTGTATAGTTTAATTAGAATTAGGCATTAGGCTTTCGAGGTAAGGCTGGCTCTTCTAGTAAATTGTACATAAAAATGGAACACATACTGTGCATCTACATTGTTAGAGATGCAGCTTGGTCTGAAGGTTGAAAATAACACATTATTTGAGAATCTGCCACTGAATTACTCTGGATGTTTTTTGCAAAGCGTCTGAACAATGTCACTGTGTTACTGTTGTAACTGACATTACCTTGGAAAGTACTTGTTTCCTTTCTTTTTCAGAATATTAAACTACTAAGCGTGATTTCAACACATAATGAGGATCAGTATGTTCCTATTGATAACATATTAAGTTAGGATTCAGAGGGCCTAGGTTTCTTTGCTGACTGCGGGTGCTTTTACAGAATACAATTCAATTTTCTGGTTTCTGGGGTGCTAGTAAACATAAATAATGATTTATTAGTATAATTCTGTCTCCATGGATTAAAACTGAGTTGATTGCTCAGTCATCACTTTTGTTGTTCCACTTGTACATGCTCAAAGTGTGCCTGTACAAGTCTTTGTACCAATTCCTGAAAGTATCCTTAAGTGATTCTAAAAACCCCACCCTCCTGCAGTATGTTCTTGGAAACAAAAAATCTAACTTTTTTCTAGGGCTTCTGGACTCATAACAATAGCAAACTTTCAAATGGTTCCAGTGACCCTCCTATTTCAGGATGCTTCCACTTACAATTTTTGATATATTGGGAGGATGGAGGAGAACAAGGCAAGCACCTTGAATTGACAGACTAATTAGCAGTGTTTAGATATGGACAGAAGGGGTATGGGCTATGACAGAAGTGATTATTAAGGCATTGAGTGTTAATGAAAACAATACTTTCTCAGAGGAAGAGATACAAATAATGGCAATACTTTCTCAGAGGAAGAAATACAAATAATGGCAATATTTTCTAACTTCTTGTTTACTAGTAGAGTGAGTGTCATTGATATAGGACTGCTAGAGGAATTTTTAGTATCATTCACAGATATGGAACTGCAGTGCTTCCCAAGGCCATAGGTGAGCTCCCCACCAACTCAATGCATGCAAAAATGTCCTTGGAAAGCAAAAGGTATATTTCTCCTCTTCTGACCCATGCAATATCAACTCTTAATCCAGCTCACATATATCTAAGGCAGCATACCCTTTTAATCACCTTTTACATACGATGGGGAATATCTGTGCTCATTGAAGCTTTTCAATGTTCAATATTCAGATGCGCTGGGTTGACTTTGGCTGGACTCCAGGTGCTCACCAAGCCTCCCCCTGCTTAACTGGACTGGCAGAGAAAAATTTGACAAAAGGCACATAGGATTTAAATACAAAGAGTTAAATACAGAAGGTTGTATATTAGCAGAGATTAAGAATAGCTATGCTAATCACTGAAATACTTAGAATATGAAATCTCTTATTCCATTTTTCATTCACCCTCCTAGTAAGTGATCCTTGACCTTGATCTTCAGGTTGTCCTAACAGTTGCACACTTTTTATTGCAGCCACATTCCAAAAACATTCTTCACTCTTAGCAAGCACTCATGAGAAGTTACTTTATCTGATAAAATACCTGTGATAGCTGGGAAGAAAATACTCATTGCAACTGCAGCTGTGGAACTCATGATGCACTTCCATAACACAGTACCTAATCTGTGTGGTACATGGAGCTTTCAGGATAGCATTTATGAATCCTTGCATTAGTCACTTGAAACTCCATTAACTATTTGCATCTTAAAGCTGATTACGCTACTGGGTTGTTTGTGGGTTGGGGTTTTTTCCTTTGTTTTGTTTTTTTCTTTGTTTTTTTCAGGTGGGGTGTTGTGTATGTGTGTGGTTTTGTTTGGTTTTCTTTTTTGTGTGTGTGTGGTGTTTTTTGTTTTTGTTCTTGTGGGTTTGTTTTTTTATTTTTTTTCTTTTGTTTGGTTTTTTTCCCTAAATACTACATCCTTCCTCCTTTCAGTGGCAAAGCTGGGGTATGTAGCTTCTTTTATACTTAATGAACGTGTTACTGATTTCTTGTTCTTGCCTTCCTTCTGGCTTTACAAGACAAGCAAAAATTGACATGACTGTTCTCTTACTATGATCACATAACTTACTCCTCTGGTACAACATTTCCATTATGCTAAATTGCTGCCTTTAATAATGTGTTCTCATTTCCTGTGTGCTAGCCCGGATGTTACACTGGATAGTGCAATGACAATGCTTCCTTACAAAATTTTATCATTAAGCTTTGTGGCTCTCGTGCTTTTTAAAAATGTAACAGGGGGTTGTTTATGAGGCTAAACTATGGATTTGTGTATTTAATCTAGGAATAAATGAATATTGCCTAATGAAGTCAAAACCTGTTGCTGCTGCTTACATGATCTGAATTAGATTTTTGCATGATTCTTTTGCCCGTAGCTAACCTGTTTACATCTCATGTAATTTCTAATGTATTGAAATTTTTTGTCAATTTCCGTATTGCATTGCACAGTGTTGCAACACAAACCTGCAGATTCAATAATGAACTGAAAGATTTTGGCGCTGGTAGCATTAGCATAATTTAGGTATTGTTCAACAGAGAGTTAATGTTCTGTAAGATACAGGGTAAACAGTTAACTTGGTTTTGTGCTGTAGAGTGAATATCATACATACAATTGTATTGAAAATGCTGCTTGTCAATAGCTGTTCGGTCATTGTGAATAAGGCATATAGCCACTGCTAAGTTGGGAAAAAACAAAACAAAACCAAAAAAGCAAACAAAAATCCCTCAACAACCCCTATCCCAAAACCACAACCAAAGCCCCCAAACTACCTAACCCCACCAAGAAAACAAACTAAAAGTTTTCTTATACATGCAAATTTAGCATCAATTTGCAATTTCCTGCAGTATATGTTATTTAAATGTATTTTCTGTTTGGTTTCTTTTGTATTTCGTAAGCTTTTCGTTTATGTCCCCTGTTAGAAAATGGCCATCTTATCATCTTTATGTTGTCTGCTTTTTCAGTGGCTCTCCTGCCACGCTCATGCTTTATGTTTTGTGCCTAATCTCTACTAGTCTGACACTTGTGTTCTGCAGCTCGTTTTAAAGTCCAGGTATTGTAGTCATCCAGACTGACATTTGCAGGACAGGGCCATAGCACTAAAATCTTCTTTTGAGATTGGAGATGATGCATGTTTGATTTGAGATTTGGCACTGTGTTTCTGTTTAGGCATCTAGTGATGGAATTTTGCAAAAGTAGGGAACAGTTAAACTATCTAAAGCAAATGTTCAAGCCAAAGAAATATTTTAACCACCTATCACTTGCTCTTCCCTTGAGATGATGATGTGAAACAAAACAGGTGGGCCTTTCATATTTACCTTAATCACTCAGCTTGACTGCTCACCAAGAATTTCCTATTTTTGCTTGAAAGGAGTTGAACTCAGCTCTAAAGCTGTGATGGTTGTGTCAGAACATAGTTCTTAACATCCATGAAGTTTTATAGCAGGAAAGTTGGACAAAAGAGTTAGACTGAATACAATTTAAATTTGTAGGAAGCTTAAGGAGATTGAAATGCTGCATTTGGCTTAGCTGTATTGTATCCATAGACTCAGCTGTGCCTGTCAGTACTAATCATACTAAAAGGAAGTATCTGGGCGGTGAGCAAAGCTGAATTTGTGTTGCATGACTCAAATTGATCAAAAATGAAATATAGCTACTTTGAGCTTCATGAACAACTAGGAAAAGAGGAAGAGGTTCATAAAAATGCAGTGATTTGAAAAGTGCTTATGAACAGACTAACATTTATAGGGAAAAAGTGACTTTGAAAGAAAATTTTAATATGCTTATTGGATTTTTTCCTGGATGGGTTGGTTTTGGGGGTTTTTTTATATGTAAAACGAGAGTAGATGCTAAGCAAACAAAACGTCTGTTCCAGAATTTGGTATAATTTCTTTGATCTTATATTTTGCTGGTGAACAAGTCTCTATTCCACTTTATTTCCCTGCTCTGCTTTCTCAACTTTCATAAATATGTAAGCCCAAATTATGCTCCTGCTCATCTGAGTTCATAATCTTCTAATTGTTCATATTTTCTTCACAACAGATGTGGTCTTAGAATTTCTAGACAAGTACTTTCCTGTTGGAGGTAATCTTTCATGAAATTCAGACAGGTAACAAAAAGGAAAAGGGGGGGGGAGGGGGAAAGAAAGAAATAATTTACTATCTACTCCCGTTTCCCTTCCTGAACCATAATGGACTACTAAAACATGTGTTCTGACATATTTTATAAGTCTCTTATAACATGAAGTGGGTCAAAATAATGCAATAATATTCTTGGGAATGATGCTTCTGGTCTTATATCCAGTAGTTGTATCTGTACTGTATGGTTCTGTGACAGCAGCAAGCATCTCCTTGCTTCACTTGTGACTTTAAAGTGAAAAATCCACTTGATTTTATTTCCTGCCAAGGTGGTGTGGAGAAACTAGGGGAAAAAGACATACCTTTTTTTTTTTTTTTTTTTAAATTTTTCTTCAAATTATTTTTGAGGGCTATGAACCATTTATCATTCAAAGAAGTGATAGTAACGGAGCTTGCCACAGAGTTTGGAATATTAGAAATAGAATGGAAAAGAAAAATAGTAGTGTCAGCGAGACATAATGCTGGTCATGCACCTGAAGTCATGTTCCTGTATTTACTGTCTTGGTTAATGTAATATTATTTAAAGAAGAGACATAAACCAGAACTGATGAAAAGGTGCAAAAGTTGTATATTTAATGGCATGCAACCTAAACCAGTCTGTACAATGCAAATAAAGATCTTAATTTATTGAAGTTACATACATATCAATAAGGTTGTTTTGAAATATTTTGTCATTATGAGGATTTTAATGTTTTCTTATTCATTCTTTTCAAGCATGTAATTAATTTGAAAGGAGAAAAAACTTTTTCAGTGGTATTCTCCCTGATTTAAGCTCATAAAATACCTTTCAACATTTATAAAGAGATCCGTTTTCTTGCAGACCAGTGATTCATACAATAAATAGGCGTAGGTTTTGAGGGCTTTCACTAAATCAAACTATCCTAGATAGCTACCTAGAGAATCAAAAAAGAAAGCTGGAGTATTTGTTTGTAGCTACACTCTGGGCTTGCAACAGCACTCATTTTATTAGCTAGCTGAATCTGCATTGTACATAAACAAGTATTGTGGAAGAAAGAATATTCTTGTTATCATTTTAGATTAAGATTCATGGACCATACGTCACAGATCAAATTAAATTATGCAAAAAATGGTATCATCATTTTGATTAACTGTTGGTAGTCTATCTGAAAGTAAATACATTTATATCATAGCTGAGGCCATTGAGAAGAGAGAACATTTTTTCCCATTTTGAAACTTAATTGGGATGCATAGGTTGAATATTTCCATATATTTAAACATAGGATATTTCTTATATTTTAATTATCCTGTAATTTAGATTTGAATAGATATATTTCTTCTGGAGTACAGAAACCCCATTTATTTTCCATTAGCAGAATGAATTTCTGAATAATAAATTCAGAATAATAAACAGTATATCAAATAAGCATTAACATAATGTTTGGGTTTATTTTTTAATAGCTGGCTAGAATTTTTTTCATTGGTGTCTGAGTTTAAACATATCTAAGTATTAAAACAGCACCTTTATTAACTACAGCTGATACTTCATTAACTTCTAAGAAATCATAAGGCCACAAGCACTCATAAGCTCACAAATACTTAGTTTACACTAGTAATATGATCTGCTTTTTCTTAAGTTATTCTTGTTTGGAAATGAAACTAAAAATACTTTCATACTAGTTCTAGCGACGAGGAACACTTAAAGTAGTATCCATGAGAATACAATACTGCTGTGGTTTTTTGGGTTGGTTTGTTTGTTTGTTTATTTGGGGTTTGTTTGGTTTTGGGTTTGATTTTTTTTCCCCTTAAAAATTTTCAGATTATACGTGTACTTTTCTTCTGCCTTCCTCTGCAGACATCATTATGGACTTTTGTGATTTCCAAATATGCTATAAAACAGACCCTGTGAAAAGAATGTTCTTAACCTTAATAATATTGTATTCTAGAAAAGGAAAATATTATATATCATTTGAGCCATCCATTTTATGTAAGTAACAACAGCTTGAAGGCTGAATTAATTTATACCCAAAAGATAACAAAAGCTATAGGCAAAAAATTAACACATATTTAGTAGGTAAAAATGTAGGTAGTGATACATTAAGCCCTATAACACTGACATCCTTTGGAAATAATCTGAATGATCCATTTTCCACATCAAAACATGAAGCAGCATATGAATTTCTTATTGTAAAGATCATTTCCTCTTAATAGCATATTATCTTGAATTATTTTTATAATGTGGAACCTATGAATGTTTTTGAGAAGTCATATGCTTTTAGATAAGCAGCATGATTCTGGGGGAGTACAGGGGTGCACTAAAAAGGGGAAGAATGTGTTACAAAATTATTTCTTCCCCCATTTTCTACAGAAAAACTTCTTTCTTATGATGTTGGTCATCTTTTTTTTTTTTTTTCTTTCCTTGTTCTTTTCTTTTTTTACTTTCCCAGAGAAATTGAAATTCAAAACACTTAATTTGTCTTGCCAAAACAGTATTGGGCCTTCAATATATGTTACATAAATACTGATTTGTATTTTTAGTGAAAAAATTGTAAGACATTACAAACTTTTAAAGCTTCTGTGGATCATTAAAAAATCAACCCATGTCTCTCTTGTGGGAAATTTTAAAGTCTAATAGATCTTTATAAACAAAATCTTTTTTTTAGAATTACTTTGCATTGGGACAACTGGAAATAAATTTTATAGCTGTGCACAATGATGTGTTATATTGGAAATGTCCCACTTTCTTAAGGTCTTTGTGCTGTAAAAACCTCAATTGCTACAGTTAAGTAAACTGACATATATACTCTGAAGTTTGCATTGTGTTGAAATAAGACCTTGTTTTGGTGCTAGATTTCCCCTTGATATCTACTCCCAAATCCAAGTACATGTTTGTCTTGCCTAAGTTTTCAATAGAAATAGAGATGAAAGCTGCTCTGATACTCCTAAAGTTCTGAAAACTTTTGGCTACTACACTGAACCTGTACATAGGTTTTATAATTTTATAATAGAATTCCAGTGAAAATACTGTCAACTTTTGATTAATGAATCTTTCCTTCCACCCTCCACCCCACCCCGTTCATTTTGAACTTTAATTTTAGTCTGTTCTGAGAAAACTTGACTTAATTTTGCCAAGAGCTCTTATGTCACATTCACAGCACGGCAGTTAGTACTTATAGCTGCCACCTTACATGATTTTTAAACTCCTTTGAGTTTGATCAACCAAAAAAGCATCTCTTTAACTTTAAGTATATAGATACTGTCATGAAATGTCCTTAGGCCTGAAGTGAAGCCAGTTTTTTAAACACTATTCTGGGTCAAGATAGCTTTGTGGTGGTAAAATGGTGCTCTTTCAATATTTTTGTTAAAAAGAAACTGCCAGAAAACTCCCCAAACATTCTACGCCCTAGAATCTTCTTTTCGATTATGCTGTGAACTCCAGTTGCACGTAGATTTAGATAGCATTTAGTTAATTGATCTAAAAAAGGCTTTTCACATGTTTGTACTGATTTAAATAAAATCTAAGCTGAGAGAGAATCCTGGGAGTCGGTGGAGTATATTTACTCAGAACCACAAATGACAAAAAGCCCTTTTGTAAAATAGTCAAGGGATAGTTAAGTACTACAGTTTATACTTCAGGTACTTATAATACTGGAACAAGGACTTAATATATCATTACCTTACTATTAGGTCCTTCAACTGTCTTGGTCATCTCTGTTGGATTCAGTGAATTATTTCAATATAAAGTAGAAACATATCTGGGAGAGACTAAACTAGTAATCTAGAAATTTCAGTTGAACACTGAAGTAAGTATGAGAGCTTGCATTTCAAAGTCTGGCTTTGTGTGTGACAGAGCAGATATGCAAGTTAAAAGGGCCTTGTATACCTTAGATGAGCATTCTAACTACTGGACCATCAGGTTCTGGAGTATGAGGAAATGTATTAAAGTGTGTGTGAGGGGTTTTTTGTTCTGGTGTTTTGTTTTGTTGGTTTTGTGTTTGGTGTTTTTTGTTTTTTTGTTTTGTGGGTGTCTTTTGTTTGTTACTTTTGGAGTTGGGTTTTTTTTTTTATTCCATGAAGTTGAAAAGCCTTTATCCAAGTGTATGTTGACATCTCAGTTATTTAGAGGAGGTGCAAGCAATTTCTTATCTAGTTTTAAAGCACAAATAAGAAAATGCTGGGGAGGTAGAAAACCCCAGAAACACCAAAGGCCTTAATCGCTGTATGATTTTCTGGAAAGCTTTAGTTCTGCAGTTGGATCATTCTAAGGGATGTGACTCTACTATTTGCCTTGCTTCCTTCTTTCAGGGCTTTAAGTTCTTCATTACTGCTGTTGACATTTGCTACTTGCTTTCCCATCTTTGACCAGTTCTTTGGGGATTATTCAGTGCAGAAGATCATGTCCTGCCCTTGGTTATAGATCACATACGTCAAGAAACTATAGATCATCTATGTCAAGAAACTATCTATCTCCTGACTGTATGTGCCTAACTCTGATACTTTTCCAGCAGATATACTAGGATAATTGAAGTCCTGGTTGAACATCCTGACTCTGTGTGTCTCATGAAAAACACAGTCCATTTCAAAAGCCATTTACAGGAATAATTAAAGGTTCCCACAATTGTATCTTTGCAACTATTACATATCTATTAGGCTATCAATGCATATTTTTCTATTAATACATACAAAGTCTAGTAACTATGCTCTAAATGATCTTTGACCACAATTAATATCCTGCCTAACAGAAATAATGGTAGCTGTTTAATTATTCATTCAGTTCAGTTTATTATGAATCATTCTGAACTCTTAGCAAAACCTGAAAGACCTGAATGAATGTTAACTGATTGTCAGACCCATGAGTTCAAACAACCAACATTCTAAAAGATAAATAGTAATTCCTTGATACTTCAACTGAACAACTTGATGTTTTTCAGTATAGATTTCCTTCTGAAAATAAAAATCAAATAAAAATTGTGGATCAAATGACAAAGTAAAGCTAATCTTTGGTTTATGTCAGGTATTTCATTCATTGAGTTGAGATTGTGATAATATTCTTTTACAACTTTTAAGATCAGAAGAAACTGTACATATATCTGCTTTGCTAATACATAGGGGATGATCCCCAAGAAAAATGTAATTCGCATTGCATCTGTAACTTCCAAAAAAACATTGTTTCATTTTTGCAGTAATTTAAAGTGGTGCAGACATTGTCAAAATATTTCAGTGATGAGATGGTTTTGCCTCCATTTCTAGTCTAGAAACAATCTAATTTCAATTTTTTGTGTGGGTTTCATATTTAGGCTGTCTTTGAAATACATACCATCTTTCTGAAGATTCATCCTTGGTTAAGTACTACTATTAGCTCTTTTCTTAACCTTTACCCTTTTTTGGAGGAACTAAACTGATTCCATCGTTTAGTTCTCTGACTGCAGTGTCAAATCGCTAGGCTTTTGTGCCTCTTCTGTAAAGGAATCAGTACTTTACATCTCTACTTCATACATTTTTTTCACTGTTTTATGAGAAAAATTTAAAAGTCCTGAGAAGAGTGTTATCATAAACTATATAAACAACAAACAGTACAAATAAACTATGTTCCGTAGTGTAAGAGATTATACTCGTATGAATTTCAGCTATTTTAGGGCTCAATGATTTCAAATTAATTTGCTGTAAGTGAAAAAGGTAATCTAATTTATGTACAAGATTAAAGACTAGATAAAAATAAACAAAATTAGGCTGGAAAGTAGTGTATTCAGTAACAAACCCAGCTTACTTGCAGGTAAGTTTCACCATATGTATACAACATACACCAGTATTCTCTGCGAAGATTTAGTTGATGTATGAGAAATGTGTATTCTGAATGAAAAACTCAGTTCCCACCTTAAAGCTTGTTGTTGTTTGTTATATTATTATCCCACTAACTCATAAGTAGTAACTACATTTATGATGTTCTGGCATCAGGAGCTCTTAAACTAAAATTAGTATCTGTGCTCATACAGCAGGTTTGATACCATGTTAACCATTTGTTAGATGTGTACCTATTTGCCTGCCTTCTACTGCTTTCAACTTTGAATAATGAGAAAGCATGACCAAATTGAGTGACTTAAGTCACACACTCTTAAGCAGCAAACAGAAGTGTTCTGTTAAAAACATGAGCAAGTTCTGTATACTTTATATATACATACACATATGCATGTGTGTGATTGTTACCCAATCACATCACCATTTCTGATCAGAGCAATATTAGACTATACAACAAACTTATGCCCATTCTTCAGTAAATGAAAGGAAGTGGCAGCCAGACACAGGAAGATGCATTATTTTACTCAATTATAACAAACTCAGTAAAGCATGACATAGTGCAAATCATATTGTCATATATTAATGACCTTTTTTGTAAAAAAGTATGATAATTAACTTTAGATACTTGAGTTTTGAAATATTTCTCTTGTTCATAGAAAAGATTGCAGAATTGTAGAAAAAAATCTTTTTGATCTTTCTAAAGCTGTCATTAAAAAGACTTTTATAATAGGTACATATTTTGAAAGAGCATGTTTAGACCTATTGTCTGCTTCAAAATTCTAGAAACCAATACATTATTTAATATCAATAACATTCTGTCCTTTTCATCAAGTATGAGAGATGTGACCATCAGTGCATTTCCCACATAATTCACTTATCAGGGAGAAAGTGAAGACACATAATTTACTGAGAATATTATGAACAAGCATGTGGCAAGAACTTAGAAATGAAGCTCACATCTCTGCATACTCTGTGTGCATGATTCTACAAACCTGTGAAAGTTCTGCAGTTGATTTCTCTAATTTCTGAGTTAGGACTGTCACCTTTAAAATCCCAGGCCTATATTTAGTAATAAAATATTTTAGAATCATAGAACAGTTTGGGTTGGAAAGGACCTTAAGATCATTTAGTTCCAACCCCTCTGCCATGGGCAGGGATGCCTCACACTAGACCATGTCGCCCAAGATTCTGTCCAACCTGGCCTTGAATGTTGCCAGGGATGGAGCATTTACCACTTCTTTGGGCAACCCATTCCAGTGCCTCACCACCCTCACAGTAAAGAACTAATTCCTACCTTAGATGCAGTATATAGAGATAATATTGATAAAACCTGGGAAAAGTGAAATCCCAGAGATCTGAAAAGTGAGAAAACAACTTTGCAGAAATTAAGAACGTAACCTAAAAACTGAGCATAACTCATCCTCTATAGAGGTCAGATGACCTCATGATCAACCTGTCAATGTGCTTAAGGTCATACAGGGAACTTGTTCCAGTACCAGGCACTGAGAGTTGATCTTCTGTCCCCATCCCACGTTGCAAGTAAAACAGTTCATCCTGGAGCCTAAATGATAGAGATTATCAGGAGTCAATATAATCATAACATCAGTAATACTTGTGGGAGACAACATATTGGTCATTCTCTTCTCTCCCTTTTTTTACCAGCTAAAGCTGCCCAACTTTCTGGTGCTTTTCAGCATAATAGTGAGCATTCCTCTCTCATTCTTCTTTCCATTATCTCTATATTTTCCTTTCTTTCAAAAAGGTTTCCCCATTATACCATGATGATGTAGCTATGTCCTTTAAGAAATTTCCTTTAAGAGCTCTGAAATACTGTGTAGGATTGGGATGGACATAATTATTTTCTTAAAATCATTAGTTATTTGCTGCTGGCTTGTGCCAGCATTCCACTGCCCCAGTATTTTTCGCTATCGGTTGTACTATGAGGGTGTATTTTGAAGAGACAGAACCAAACAAATATGTATAATGTATTTGAGCTTTTCTCAAGAGGCCCTTGTAAGACCTTAGTTTGAGACTTGGTAGTCCATTTTTGTGTCTTAGACTCTAAGAGGTTTATAGATGTTAATGTAAACTGAGCTTTATTCAAAGAGATAATGGCATATTGGCATATGCCTGTTCTTCTATATGCAAATTATCTATGCAAAGCAAAGTGGTTTTTTATGGTTGATAACACCAATGTATTGTTTCCCTGAAGAAAACAGTATAAAACAAAATATCCTGCTGCTCATGCAGTAATTGTTTAAGTATACATTTCCCACTTAATTTCTTTAAAAAAAAAAATTGTCAAAGGGAAACTTTTTTTTGCTTTAAATTGAGACATTTTTACTTTGAAAGGAAATCAGATGAGAAGTATATATGGAGAATTGCATTGCTCTTAAAAAGAAACACTGAGTTTAATATCTTGCTAAGACTCCATTATACTTTGTTCTTTGTAAAACCTTCTTAAGAGGTGCTAGAAGAGAAATAAAAAGTGGAAAATGTCTAATGCCTCCTTTGATGCAGGTAGTTAAAAATAAGAAGCTGTTTCAGTGGTTTTAAAAGGTCATATTTTGCAACTATTACTAAAACATAGGCATTTTCACAAAAGCGATTCTCATCGAGACCCCCAGAGTGATAATTTCGGACACAACAATAAAGCCATTTAAATTCCTCTAACACCTTTAATCCTTTAATTTGATTTGCAACTATTAAACTTTCAAAGTCTCTTTAAGTCTCACTGTTGAAGGATCATATTGTTTATTTCTCTTTACTTTCTATTCAGTGCGCAAATCATTGTAACTGGGTGAAGTGTTAAGATTTTCATGATTCCTAGGCTTGAAAGTAACTATTTAGCAATTTATTGCGTCTCCTTAGGCAAACCAGTGGGATGACACTACAGTGGCAATTTTTAGTCATTTACTTTTTGAAGACTTTAAGGTTAGGATTTTTAAGATTTAGATGAACCTTGCTCAGAGGACAGGAGTTTTCCAAGGTGTAATCAGTGTGTTCCTGAGCTGTACCGCAGTTTTGCATCAAGTGCATTTTTCTTCTAACTTCAATTACAAAGACAGGTTATTAAGTTCATTGCCCTAGTGATCGCTCTAGAATACTATTTAAATTATTGTTACCAGTTTGGTAATGCATTCATGGGAAGACTGCATTCTGACAGGAAAAAAAAAAATCCTTAAAATCATGATGATGATGGTGTCAGAAAAAGTTCATACAGTAGTAGAGAGAATAACTGAAGGCAGCTAAGGTACAAAAGGAAAATTCATGCTTTGTTGTCTAGGACTCTGAATACTTTATTAGTAGGCTTTGTTTTGCATTTTGTTTTATGTCTTTAATTGACGGGTATACATTAACATGGCACTGCTATCTTCCATGACTTACGTATTGTCTGTATAAGTTGCATCGTCTTCAGTATTGTTGAACACACAGCAACAGTTCACTGCTGACAAATAGAAGGCGGCTCTGATAGAATAGCCAAAGCCAGTGTAGTCAGGGGAATCAGATATAAATGCTTCCCAATATCGTTGGTGACTATTCATAGCTTGTTGAAACGTATATATATATATCAAAATACTGATCTATTCATATTAATGAATTGGCAACCAGTTTGACTACCTGATATTCTCCTCACTGTATCTTCTCTTGGAAACTGAGGAATGTTCTTGCTTCTAGCAGGAGGAATTTGCTGAGGGTAGTTTAGGGTTTAACATATTCTGGTATTGCGCCGTGCATCAACTCAATTGCAATTTGTATGAATTGAAGAATGAAAGCCAAATTCATGTGATGATAAACACTGCTAATAAGGCAATAACATGGACAATCAAGGTACTTTCTTATTAAACTTTGTGATCTTTGTGGTTTTTAGGGGTATTGCTCCACTCAGCATTTGAAGAAGGTTCATCAATGCTGACATTTCCTCTAAAGATTTTTGAAATCAGTTTGAAAATATTATTCAAAATTAATTTGGAGGCAGCAGTTTCAAATGTATAAAAGACATTCACACTAAGTTGCAGACTCATCAGAAGCTCTAAAAATGGGGCAGTGGAGTGTGTTCCCATGGGAGCAATGTAGAGCCTCTGCTGCCACTTGAGATGCCTACACAAATCATGACTTCACCCTTACAAATCAGATTCATGTCTTCCTTTTCATAACCATAATCACCATTTTGTAGTTAACTTCATGCTTATCCTCTGGTATTTCTTGTCACTTCTTTGGTTGGAAAGGTGGAATGCAAATTTTGAAATACAAATCGGCATAATAGAAAGTTGCTCAGAGTATTGCATTTATACTCTGCAATTGCATTCTGAAAAGAGAGTTTTACTGACCTTGGGGAATGGAAGTTTAAAATTGTTTCCACAGAAACTGAACTTACATTTTCAAGGGACCTTTAGATAAACCTTATGAGCCTTTGAGAAGTTATTAGATGGACACAGCTTTCTCATTTTTGAGCTTCATCCTCTAGCTGAAGCACTTTGAAGTAGTCCTACAGATTTGTGTGGCAAGGAAAAATCAATTACAGTCTTGAATTATTAGCAGTTAGAAATTGATACATTGTCAGATTGATTCTGAGACATCCAAATTAGTAACTCTTTATTGCAAAGCCAGAAATACTCAGCAAATACATGTGTCTGAATTTATTCCATTAGGAGCTCACATTGCTTTTTTACATGATTGTGTCTGAGATAGGAAGGTTAAAAAATAGTGATTAAACAAAACTCAAATATATACAGTTGTGGGAAAACTACTTAGTTTTCCATAAGTAGTTGAATATCCTTTTAATATATATCAGTAAGTATATGCTGAAGAAGTGATTGATAAACTGATATGGGCAGAGTCCTAGTACATACTTGGATGGTACACTGATGCTCAGCCTAGGTTCGGACAAGCTGTTACGTCTGCGGAAAACAGTGGAGTTCTGTGCAGATCACTGGGTTTCACATTCCCAGTAGACCAAAGGTCTAATGGTGTCCCCTTACTTCACTGGACCTGTATATTGGGTTTGTGTGGCAAGGTCTTGGTAGCAGGGGGCTACAGAGGTGATTTCTGTGAGAAGCTGCCAGAAGCTTCCCCCATGTCTGATAGAGCCAATGCCAGCTGACTGGATCCACTGCTGGCCAAGGCTGAGCCCATCAGCAATGGTGGTAGTGACTCTGTGATAATGTAGCTAAGTGAGTGGGGGAGGTGGGAAAACCATGCAATTGCAGCCAGGGAGAGGAGTGAGAACACATGAGAGCAACAGCTCTGCAGACACCAAGGTCAGTGAAGAAGAAGTGGAGGAGGTGCTCAGGTGGTGGAACACAGATTCCTGTGCAGCTCGTGATGCAGACCACAGTGAGGCAGGCTGTGCCTCTGCAGCCCAGGGAGGTCCATGATGGAGCAGATATCCATCTGCAGCCTGTGGAAGACCCCACACCAGAGCAGAGGGATGCCCGAAGAAGGCTGTGACCCTGTGGGAAGCCCACACTGGAGCAGGCTCCTGGCAGGACCTGTGGCCCAGTGGAGAGAGGAGCCCATACTAGAGCAATTTTGCGCAACCCCCATTCCCCATCCCACTGTGCCACTTGCAGGGAAGAGGCAGAGAATCAGGGAGTAACCTTAAAGGAAGAGAGCTCAGGAAGAAGGAAGGGATGACGGGAAGTTGTTTTAAGATTTAACTTTTATTTCTCATTATCCTTCACTGACTGGATGTGCAGATCACTGGGTTTCAAATTCCCAGTAGACCAAAGGTCTAATGGTGTCCCCTTACTTCACTGGACCTGTATATTGGGTTTGTGTGGCAAACTCGACTCCCTGAGTCGAGCCTGTTTTGCCCATGACAGTAATCAATGAATTACCTCTTCCTGATCTTCTCCTGACCCACAAAGCCTTCCATTGTATTTTCTGTTCCCTGTCTAGCTTAGTAGGGCAAGGCTTTGGTGGGCACCTGGCATCCAGCCATGGTCAACCCACCAAAACCTGTCTCAAAGCTGGAAATTGTATGGCTCTACTGCTTTGAGTCCCAGATTAAGCTTAACTGCAAACTAGATTGATTTTTCTTTCTAAAATGGGGTACACTATGGTGAAGTTATGGTGCGGAGGACACCGCTCTGTTCTGCACTATCACGTGATCAGGAGCAAGCCCTTTAGTGGAGGATATTTCAGCTTACTTAGTGTTCCTGTAAATTGACATAATACAGTTAATGCACCTTTACCAACTAGGAGGGCTTTGGATCCCCTGTTTTTTATAAGAAGTTGGTTTTGTTGACATATTCTTATTAGTGTTGCTACAAAATAATTTTGTGGTCGATCATTATAGGAAATGTTTCTTCTGAAAACTAATCATGAACCACATTTCTAGCCAGTGTCAATTACTATAGCTGTATTCAGAGGAACTGCATCCCTATAAGTTTAAATAGAATACAGAAATAAATGCTTGGGGACAGCACCAAATTACAGAATTACAGAATCGCAGAATCATTTAGCTTGAAAAAGACCTTTGAGATCATAGAGTCCAACCATAAACCTAACACTGGCAAGACCACCAATAAACTATGTCCTTAAGTGTCATGTCTACATATTTTTAAAATACCTTCAGGGGTGGTGACTCAAATTAGGTACCATAGTTGTAGCAGTATAAAGCAGTTTCGCTTTCAAAAAAAACTTAAGCAATGTGAAATGGCTTAAGTGAAAATTCAGTTTTGTACTTGTATCTTCTAAATTAGGTGTCATTCCATTTATTTCTGTGAATTGCTTAAGATTATACCTGGAGCAAACAGGAAAAAATTTTTACCCTTATATTTTATGCTGGGTTAAACACTGGTTGTATGCCTTCAACCAATTTACTTTTAATTTCACACTACTACGTATTTCTGTAAATTTATAAAATAATAATAGAGTACTTGAAAACTCATTCCCATCGAAGATGCATGAAAGTAAAGATGGGCTTTGGTATGCATTTCTTCTGAGATTTAGCCAGAATTTCTTCTTACAAGAGGAAAATCTCATTTTCAGAAATATAGCTATATCAAATAATGCCTTATCTCCATTCTTTGTGTATTTTCTACCTATTTTATCCTGACAGTTCTTCCCACAAATGTTAAAGTTCTCAATTCTGAAATGGCAGTATGCATTTTGCGATGATATAGTGATGCCAGTCCAAATGCAGTGTATTTTATGTCACATAATGCTTGAAATTCATGTTCGTGTGCATCCCTTCATGTGATGGAGAGTGTCGCATATGCGCAGAATGAACTATACTGGCATCCATTATTATGATGTATTATTTTTTAGAGAACTGTTATGCTTGGCTGGACTAATGAGAATTTTGGGTTCGCTGGTCACTGCATAAATAATATCAAGTGAACCAGACTGCCCTGAAAAGTCCAGAGCCTGAGAAACAAGGTAGAACAAGAGTAACATTCCTATTATGTAGCTATACACGTTACAATGCAAGAACTTTGCATATTTGTAAATCAAATGTGTGAGCATATATATATATAAAAAGATAGTAATTTCTTGATTTTTCTTGTTGAGACTGGAAGGAAGTTAGGTCCCATGAATGCTATATTCAGGTGCATTTTTAAATTTTTGTGCTCCAAAACCAGCCAGTGACAGTTATGGATCTGGCTTGGTAGTTGTGGAGCCTGTGTGAAGGATGGTGTCAGATGAATCACAGCAGCCTCTTTAGGTACAGTTCAGTATCAGCAAGTTCAATATCAGCAGCATCAGCACCTGTTTCCAACCATGTCTCCTACACAGGTCTTGAACTCACACTGTAGGTAGCTTTCTCTGTCGGTCTCTCTCCTGCTGGATGGCCTCTGGCTGGCTCTTGACTTATCCTCTCACCCCACCTGGGACTGTCACAAGTCCTGTCACCATCCCTAGACCAGCTGTGCTTTGGTGCTGTAGGGCTGCACCCTGCCTATGATGGCCTTACCCTCTCTTTTTGAGTATCCCTGCTCTTGCTGCTCCCCAGCGCAGCCCAGTGGAGGCAATTTGCTGTTACTGGGTAATGTCCCTTTTCCTCCTGGTGTCTGCTAGGCAATGGGCTTTACACATACCCTGTTTGCTCTTTGCTTGCGCTTCCAGCCTGAAGTTGAACTTCATGTTTGCTTCCTTTTCTCTGCTTTTCTTTCTGTCAGAAAATCATATACCACTTCTTATACTTTCTTTCAGAGGTTTCCTCAAACACCACTTCTGGGATGTGTACCATTGTTGTCTGCCAATGGAAAGAGCCACTTTCATGGTGGCTACTCCCCTAATTTTGAGAATGTAAGTGGTGTGTAAGAATTACCACTAAGATGTCACAGAGTTGTAAATTTCCATAAGTAGGAAGCCTGAACCTTCAGATAATACATTAGTCTAATCTTGCATTGTAATAGTGACAGTAGGGCAGTCCTTCCCTAGCTAGCTCCAACAGTGTATAAGGGGAAAGAGATGACTTGTAGTGCCTGAAGCTGGTATAGGGCTTGCTTTACCTTCAGTTATATTTGTAAGCTGTAGCATTGGATCTCGCCCTTGTATTTTCTAAGGAAAAAGCCCTTTGCTTGCCAGGGACTTCTGGCTTTTAAAAAATGATACCTTCATTTCCTGTTTTACTGTCACTTATCTGGGGAAAGGCACAATGTTCTTCTCTTACAAAACTTACTCCTAAACCTGTTTGAAAAAAAATTTGTTCCCATAATGAGTCTGCAAGGACCATGTGTCCCTTTTTTTAACTGCACATGTAAACCATACATTTTCTCTTTCACCAGTCAGCCACAAAACTACCTATTCTAGTTGACATGGATGATTTAAGTAAGTCTTTTAAAGGATCAAGTTCTCTTTCCCATGCCTCCCTCAAAAAATGTCAAAGCCTCATTGGCCCCAGTGCTTTTCTTCATGGGAAATGACAGAAGAAAAATATAATGAGAACAGTGGAGAACTGAAGATTTGTACATTTGTCAGCTTTTCATTTTACCTTTTTCTAAGACAAGAAAAAGTAGTAGTGGAAGACACTAGAGAGTCTTCTATTAGATACTGTGAAACTATGAAAGAAAAAAACAATTACGTATGTGGTATGAACAGAACTAGGGTAATAATCAAAAAAAGCAGTATTTTTACTAGAAGTATTTTAGAAAAAAGTGTTTTTAGTGGTGTTTAGTGCAGAGAAGGGAATGAAAAATTCTCTATTTGAGAATATTATTTGAGAACATATCGAGAATGTTAGCTATATGAAGAGCATAAAACTAACATAAAATATTTACAGGGGGGTATTTTAACTTTGCAGCCACATGAAGTAGTTAATGGTGATGTACCCAATTTGCTTTCTAGTTTTTGGTGGAGGAGGGTGTGTGAGTTTACATGTATGTGGATGTGTCTGTATAGGAGGATTTTTTGCCTTTTCATGCTGAATTTCTGGCTAGGAAAATTCTACTAATTACATTGCAGAGGCAATTCTGTACTGTGGCCTGTGTCTCTCATGCAGGGAAGCTTTGTGGTACCAGAAAGGGACACTAATCTATCACATCAAATATATATATTTTCACTCTTGGTGCCTAAATTCTGAAAGACAAGGTAATAATTATTTTTGTAACTGTACGGTACCAATGTTTGAAAAAAAAAAAAATAAAAAATGAGAGGGAGGCACAGCAGTTTCAGGGAAGTCCGAATAAAAGATTTCTAGTAGAACTTTTTCTGAACTTTGACCAGACTTTAAAGTGTGTTTTTGCAAAAAAAATCAATTAAACTTTGAATTTGCAAACATATAGGAAGTATATTCTGAATAAAATGCACTCCCCCCCATATTGACAATACTATACTTCTTTCATCAAGAGATTCTTTATGTCATCAAAGGGTAGAGACAAGTTCAGTTTGTATTTGCTTTTGAAGTCTTAATTTACTAATTAGAAGTGCACAGCATGCTTCCATATACAACGACTAAGACAAACAAGGACCTCTTCAATCCACCAAAGAGTATTTTATATTCCTTCTTCATTGCAACTATTTACACTTTATTTCATATTATTGAGAATGAAAGATTAACTACTTTAAAAAAAAAAATTGAATCATGATGGAAGATAATTATCTTCCCAAGGAAATCAACACCAACAATAATTTGGAATTTCACAGAGTGAGAAGATGGTGGCTTCTTCAAAGTTAGGGAAATATTCTATTTAGGCTTTAGGAGCCAAGGCTGGATCAGTTTTAAATGCAGGATGAATAATAGCTCTTCGTAAGTGGAAAAGTACAACGAAGTTCAAAACAAACAGAATCCAGGCTTATGGTATATTGAAGTGCTAGATTCTGCTGTGGAATACGAAGGTGTAATGCATAGCAACTCCAGGTATTTAAACAGATAAATTCTATATTTACTCTGTCAGTACTGTCAGCTGGATCTGGCCCTGGATTTCTTCATTATGTGTCCTTGGTGATGAGATTTTCTAAAACACTATGATAAGAGCTTTTGGCTCAGCATGTACTGTGCATGTTTAAGGAACTTATAATTACATTTCTAAAAATGGAATCTTCACAATTCAGTACTATAATGTTAGTTTCTTCAGTGAACTTCACCTTGAAGCTTTCTGGCAAAAATGAAAAATAAGAAATCACAGCTGAGGTATAACTAAAGAGAACTGAATTCAGTAGTGGGTTAACATTTATAGTATATAGAAATGTAAATGATTTTTAAGTTGGTCAACATTTTCATAATCCTCATGCTTAAATGGTGGAATGAACATTAACCAGTTCAAATCCTTCCTGCTTATTGTTTATTAACATTTCCAAGTAGGAACCAGCAGAAATACCTCCTGGCATGTCCTAGAATCCTGTTAGAGAACCATATGTCTTGATTGTGATCCACAACTCATCCATCATAACCTCAAAACACTTTGCTCTTTTGAATTTTTTTTTAGTATACTAACAGTGCTAGAAACCTGCATAGTAATTAGAAACAACCTAGTAAATCTATAAAAGCAGTCTTCCTTTCGCTTTTTAACCCACAGGACTATATTTGTACAAAAATCCTAGCTAGAATTGGAGACTGCAGGGGAAAAAAAAAAAACGAAACAGAAAATAATCAGACACACAGCATCCTTTTTACCAGTTGTCTTTGTAGACCAAGGGAGAGGAGAGAGAAATCATAGACCCAGAAATGAATGAAGGCATGTGAAAGGACAATTGTGAGTTTAGTGCTGTAGTTAAAAGCATTCAAAGAATCTTGCTGTATTAGGTATGAGAAAATAGTGTGAAAAATGGCTGGATGGAACACCTGGAGAGCACAGTTGTTAATATAAGGCTCTGCAACATCAGCACTCTCTTTCTAAGTAGCTTATCAAAGGTTATAGCCTTTACACCAGTTTAAACCTTTATTTGATACCCCTACAGTGCAAAAGATAAGCACGTTATCTTGTCTTGAAAAAGACTACCTAATGAAAAAGAATATCACTGGCCATAATTACACTGGAAGACAACCCTTCAATACTAAATTACTGAAAAAATTGCTCAAGTAATTTCCTCCTTTTGTGCCTTACAAAGAATGCATGAGTTTGTAATAGCTTTGCTTTATACTGGAAACTTTGCCTCTTAATCTTGTTTTTGTGTTCTTCAGAAGGCAGAAGAGAATCATGAGACTTAGGTTGCATGTCAGCATGTTATCCTCTTCCTGCTTCTTTTCCTTTTTACTTTATGACTTATGGAAGATTGGCAAAGCTGTGCAGTATTGTTTCCCTTTACTCTTGTGTTTTCAGTAGGCAAGAATTCAAATTTAGACAAAAGGAAGTTCAGAGTAAATGGAAAATCACATATAATACCTTATGAGAAAGCACTGAGACCCTTTATACCATGCCATTACAATTACCTGACAGAACAGCAGCTGTAGCATTCAGAATGACTAGCTTAGACATTTTAAATAGTTACACTTGTTTAAAGATAACAATTATATAGATGCCTGCACTAGAGAATAGTGCATCAGCCTCTTTTGATTTCATTGTTCTATTCCTCCACAGAATCTCTAACAATAATACAGATGGAAAGTAATAAATCATAGTAAGTAAAAAAAAAAAAAAGTCTTGTTTAATGGAAGAAACAAAGAGTTGGAGGAGAAAAATTACACTTTTTAGAGAATTAGATAACGAGGGAATTTACTACTCAGGGGTAGCTTTCACAAACTGCATTCCCTCAGGAGCAACATCTCTTCAAGAATGCTGTATGTGGAAAATTTCAGTGATGGACAGAGCTTGTCCTGATCTACAAGAAAAATACAAAATTGGCATGAGCACAATTAAAGATGCAATGGTTGCCCCTCCCCCCTCCCTTTTTTTCTGTTCATTTTTACAAATAATGCAGTAGGAAATACTGTAAAAAATATATGTATACAGTTCAGTCACAACTTGTTCATGGTGTGACTAGATTTTTTTCAAACTGTGTGAGAATTTTTTGAGTCATATATAAAACAATGTAGACTACAAGCCTGTTAGTGATATTTTGTTCATGGTACAAGCAGTATGTTTTTGTGGATATTGATAGTGGAATAAAGTTAAATGAAGATTGTTAGGTATGTTGAGTCTGGAAAGGCTGGGTATCAGACATAGGTCAAAAAGTGGCAGGTATCACTGGATCATGCTGCCCAGAGTGGTTGTGAAGTCATGTACGTATATCAAGATACTCAAAACCCGACTGGACACAGACCTGGACAACCTGCTGTAGCTGCCCTTGACTGAGCAGCAGGATTTAACTAGATTACCTCAAGAAGTCCCTTCCACCCTAAACGGTTCTGTGATTTTGTGTAAATAAATACAGAATACAAATGTGTATTGATTTTGTAAATTGGATATATGAAGTACAGCTTTGATTGGTACTGTAAGAACTTCAAGCAGTTCTTTAAAAAAAAAAAAAAGTTAAAAAAAAAATATCCCTGCAGGAATAATTGAAAGATATTAAATCATTTGACACAACTACCTGCAGCAAAAGTATTCCAAAAAGATGTTTTGCAGCTCTTGTCTAGCAGTGTGCTACCAGATTTTTGGTATTAGGAATTTGTAACCATATGATCTTTTATTGTCATTTACATAGTATACTTCAGTCTATTCTGTGGAGCAAGACTTTTCTACGGTGTTACAAGACAATCTTTGACCACAGTCACACATGATCAATCAGATCGAGTAACATTTGAGTAACTGGTGTTACTCAGTTTTTGTAACATTGACCTTTTTTCTTCTCGTAGTTTTGTACTTGGATGCTTATCGTAAAGTTGGGCCTTTGCTACCCTTTAGAAAAATGGAATTTCTTCATTAAAAAAACCCCAAAATCCTGCACTTTTCCTCAGAGGTCTTCCTTCTGTGGCATGCTTGAGCATACTACCCATATTATTTAGTAAGAAACTATGTTGACAACTCTAACCTTGGAATGGCACACATTTATTTTTTTCTTTTACAGTACTGATTTTCCTGTTAGGACAAATCAAGGGAAATGGATACTGGAAAAGATTAAGCTATACTGCTTACTTGATTCTGACTCTAGTACCACAGAAAATAAGCTGAAGCACAAGTACAGTGTACACTGCAGAACACGAACATACATGTTTTATACTTTAGATTTATTGTATTTTGCTTGGGCAATGGTAAGTTTTTTTCTTATTATAAATAAACTTTTATTAAGATAAATCTTACAAAGACAGTCTCTAGTTGCATGAGCAGAACAGCACTAAGAGAAGCTTCCTTTATACAGTTTGTATTTACTTCTGAACAAATACAGACAGTGTATTTCTGGCAAAGTGTAGATTCCAGGTGCAGTTCTATAAAGTTAATTTAATGAAACTTCATTTTAGAACAACAAATTTTTGGATGCCTGGTTGCTGGCAGGATTATATTTGCGTGATGACTGACAAGAAAAAGAAGGGAATTGAATCCCTGGCAAGACGCAAATGCAGGTTGCAAACATTTAATAGGGCATTTTTTAATGATCAGAGTGAGAAGGATGTGTAGAAGTGAATTCCTGCCTACACAAATCCTGTATGGTGCCAAGCAAAACAATTGTCCTCTTGGCAGGACTAAACTAGAGCATTTATTATGTGGGATTGTATAATCAAACATTGCATTTTGCATGAGAAAACAAAGGTAAAGATTGATAACTGTCATTTCTAAATAAAAGAGGGTTAATTTCATTTTTTTATATAAACTGACATTACATGAAAAAAGTGAGAAGCTGTAGTCTTAATTATGATGTTAAATTAGCCTACAGGTGTAGCGTAATTCTGAAGTTGTATGCTTCTTGTAAATGGCATCATATTTTTATTGTGATAGGATAATTTGGCTTTACATAGCTAAAAGGAAAAGGATTTGAGTTGTTTTTCACTCCATTTGTAGTCCCCATTCCTTTTATTTTTATTTCTGTTGTTGAGAGCTGTTTTCATGTGGAGTGAAACTGCCGCTATCCTGAAACAACATTGTACATTTAATAACAGTCATTTAGACAGATTCATTCTTCTTGCTGAGCACAAATGGCTCAGCAGTGTCACTTCAGGACAGTGTATACTAAGGGCTGTGCAGAATCACATGACAGGTTTCAAGCTCTGAAGACTGTGTTATTACAACGTGTGTAACTATGATGTTAACTGGGGAAGAAGAGGACTGATAAATATACACCTGTTTAATAAGCTGGCAGGTACACTGATGGAATTTCTTGAATTCAGTGTTTACAATTCTGCCTTATGAAAACACAATCTTAAAAAATTACAACACATGATGCTTTATTTAAGACCTGCTATCACCAAGATCAGAAACTAAACTACAGGATGGAATTTAGAATCACCATATAAGAGTTTAGAGACCTAAAGCAGAAATATTAACATTCACTGAAAAGTTGGTTCTTAATGCCTACCTAACTGAGGCCTGCATGATTAGCAAGGTTTGGAAGCAGTATTACATCTTTGCAATTATTACTCCGGTTTGTAAGAACTATACAATTAACAGTGCCTGAAATAGGTCTGTTCTTTTTCAATTAGAAAAATAGAAAAGGAAATGATCCTCTGTAACTATTGCAAAAGGAATAACTTAAAAAGTTGATGTATTTCTGATGCTCTGAATGTTAATGGTAATGCAGATATGGATTTAAAATTAAATAAATCATGTCAAACTATTCTTTAAATGAAGGCATTTCATTATGCATGTATGAGAACAGAACATGACCCACAATTTTAAATGTGCTAGCTTCCTCTAACTTCAAGAAAGAAACTCAGCCGTTGATGTAATAGATGTTTATGCACCTCTGGGCATTTTTCATAAGTACTTCTGTCAGATTCTTCCTTTCATGTTTGAAAGAACCCACTATGGTGATTTAGGTCTGATTCTACAGAACATGGCACCATCTGAAGATTGTTGGAGTTAGTTTTGCTGAATGGGAAATCAGTTCAAACAAACAAACAAAAAAGGTTATATTGAACTATCTGTTTAGTTTTATAGCAACTTAATCACAGAATTTCAGTTTGATATTCATAGTGGTGGTTGGCTACATCATGGGACTTGATTACCCCAACTGCACCCACAAATACTAATATGTGCAATTTTTAAAGTACAAAACTAGATAATGAAAATTGAAGCAGAATGCCTCTTTCAAAGCATATGGTAGTTTCCCAGTAAATTTCTATTTATATTGAACATAAACCAGTTCATAAAAGAAAGTACTATATCTTTTGGCAGCCTAAAAATGATGTAATAAACTATAATGTAAAGTCAAAGTTTGAGAGTATAGGTGTGAGAATGGGGACAAAGACCAGTGTATAAGAGCTGAATATTGTTCTCAGACTTGGCAGTGAAACTACACCAAGCCACCTAAAGAAGAGGCACAGAAGAAACGAGGTTAATTTATCATAAATAACAATATAGTGGTAAGATAATATAATATCAACACTATATTATGGTATAATAGTGAGAGAATGGAGAAGAAAGACTGGAAGTGATGAGAGATACAAAGAAAGATATATGAGAAGAGTATAATGAAACCAAAGATGAGGGACTGACTACTTTTTCGCAGAGGCTGATTATTTTCCAGTGAATGTATCTTCTTAACTAAGAAAATTTTCTGGAAAGAAAGGGAAAATTTTAAGTAAGCATCCACCCACTTTTTTTTTTTTTCCTAACTCACAAGCAGAAAGCTTGTTGTTGTAGTTTATTTTGTGTATCCCCTCAACACCACACCCCACCCAGACCCTGTTGCTGATTACATGTATTTTTAAAGCTACTTTTTGTCAAAGTGGAAGAAATTCTTATCGATTCTAGAAGATAATTTGACACAAGGACAAAAAAAGATATTTTTCACTGGAGCTATTTTGCACATAGCTAGAGGGAACCTGAACTAAAGCAAAAATGAGCATGAATGTATTGCCTTTAAATATTTTGGTAAATAACTCTAATGGTCTTGAGTAAGAGAGATAGGAAAGCAGTTTTAGGAAAAAATTGATAAAATGTCATACACATAAGTAGAATATGCTAGACTTTGACATGGAGAGCAAACACTTAAGGGGAAAGGGATGAATAAAATGGGAGGCATGGGACTTAAGTAGTCTGATAGATAAGATGATGAAGTGACAGATATAGTAGAATACAAGGAAAGCATTTGTCAGGCAGGCAATATTTGTAGACTGTAATTTTGGCAGTTTAAAGCTAGACTTTTATATTTGGTTTAAAGGTATCCATTACTTTGTTGAGCTTTATCTAACAACTTGGAAAAGTATGTTCCTTAAGTAGCAGATTTGTGTTCAGGTCATCAAAGATTACTGTGTGTATGAATCCTTGGGTTAGATAGGTAAATAGTCCGTATGAGTAATGCATACTGGGGGGAAGGGCAGTAAGCAATTACATTTGTAATTGAACAAATCCTAACAAATAATTTGGACAGCCGTAGCATTCCTCTGAAACTTAACAAGACTTGGGTTTAGTTCATTTTTTTTCTGTGTTTACAGAATTAGATCTGTAATTCACAGTAAAAAATAGGGATTACTGATTAGAAAAAACAAACAAAAAATCAGATTTGAAAAGTATACTTCCGCTGATGAGTAGCACGGTTTCACTTTGTTTATGTTCTTTTATATTCTCACTCACTGCAGTAGTTAGACCTTCCTAAAAATTAATACATTTTTCCTCTTTCCTCTGAGGTAAGAAGGTGTTATTTTTCTCAGCTTCAAAAGAGAAGCAATCTCTGAGAGATTTGTGTTACTGAACAGCTAACAAAAGAGTGGATTGTCTGAATTTCATCAGTACTGCTGTAGAACCAATAGCAGATTGATAAGTGTAGTGGGGTGGGGGCACTATGGATACTTATAGTAGGAAGTAAAAAAAGCCCAAGGGATGGTGATGGAGGAATTGCAACAGATGATAGGGCATTTGGCATTTCTTTTGGGTGGTATTATTTAGCTGCTAATGAACCTTTAAAAATATCTCCAGAAATCTAGAATTATTCTGCTTATCTTTCAACACTGAACTGTGACACTTACGCTAGCCACCTGCTGACTCCTTATTCCCGCTATAATCAGTGAAGACACGTGGCCTAATGTGTGGCTACATTATTCACTGGAGGATCCTAAATACTCTTTTTTTTTTTTTCTTTTTAAACCGACTTCTCTTGTATGTTATTAAAGTCTGCAGGTCATTATTCTTTTAGACACTTGTTCTGGCATATTGATGAGCTTGTTTCCCATGAAGAGAAAGCTTTCTTAGGGATTCATTAATTTCTAAGGTAGAGAATGAAATTCTCTTTTTCTCCTTCTGTTAAGGAGAAAAAGATAGAAATACTTATTTGAATATAGTTTTATAACATATCCATAACAGTTCTATTACAATTTTTAAGTATTTGCTGTGGTGCAGCAAATAAAATATTCTTTTTCTTCACACATGGTCATTTCTGATGCAGAAGATACAGACTAATTTAAAACTGTATGTATAATGGTGATAATTCCAGCTGGTTTATATAACTGGATTCTTTCTGCCTAGAGTGCTCGAAAAATCTCTGTATTTTAATTCAGGCTTTTAATCCTTACAGTTCCCTGTCCTTCATGTTAAAAAAGGCAGCTGGAAAGATTTTCTAACATTCTAAAATGGGTCAAAAGCTTGTCTTCCTCATATGTAGCCAATGACTGTTAGTCCATTGTGCATAGTCTCACAATAACCAGTGAGACTTCTACAATGGAGTAGTTTCATGGCAGTGATCAGCAGAGTAAATGGAAAATAGTTCAGTTTTGTGAGAGTGTGAGAAAGCTAATTTTCATCTGCTGTTTGCCATCTACTCATAGCTTCAGTTCAGTATTGATAAATTCCTACCTTTAACAATGTAATTTTGGCTTGGAAAACTGAATAGATTATTGATGTGCCCAAAATGTTTATGTGAAAGCGCTTTACAAAATCAAGCTAAAATGAAAGTTTTACAAAAGCTTTTCTTCTTCTTTGCTCTTACAAATCATTATTTACAGATACTATTACAGCAGCAGGGACCAGCAACAGCCATCTCTGTCATTGCAGGCTATTGATACGTATTACTAGTAGCTACATAAAACAACTCAGCTGGAAATTGGACCTGGAGAAGGATATACCTACTTGAGTGCCTTTTAGAAAGTAGAGAAAGCCAGTGCTCTGATACCTGCCCTGACTTCTCATTGGTTTCCAGATAAATTCTTAGCATTTTTAAGCTCAGATCCATAATGAACCAAAACAAATTACACTCTCATGCCTTTTGACCCTTGTAGAAAACACTCAGAGCAATCCTAATGCTCACAGTAAAAAAAGTTCCAGGGCAAGTTACAGGATTTATCAACCTGACTTTCAAAATCTGAGCACTCTGCAGTTACTTTTGCCAAATGAGGGTTCGAGAGAATGTATTTTTTTAATGCCTAGCATAGAAAATATGTTGCATAGTAAGTAACCTTCAGGGACTGTGTACCTGGACTTGGCAAATGTGGAATGAATATGCTTGCACCTGGGGGGCTTTCTCAGAAAGTTTTATGAAAATCGGTTGTGTCTCTTAATGTAGTGTCTCCTTGAGTTCTGTTTTACTAAGTGGTTTTTGTTTATTTTCCAATGTTCCTAATGGATAGCACAGAGCTAAAAAAAAATAAATAAATCTGAAAATGTATGAAGTCGTCAGGAATGGAAATACTTAATCCTTTCACTTACTTAAAAATTATGTAGTATGAATGAGAATGAAGCAGGGTAAGAAAACCACATGAAAATGTTAATTGAGTTTAAGGAAAGGCTGGAGATAGATGCCTTTGGAGTTATTCAACAGAACCCCCTATTTATCTCTGAGTATTAAGATTAGTGAAGACAAAGTGCAATGCTGAAGATCTTTGAAAGGTCACAGGTAAAATTTAAATTGCATCCATAATGTAAAATTTTATACATTGATTGCTAAAATTTTGGTACAGATGTATTCAGAATTGATGGGTCTACAAAATCACCCTTAAATTAAAAAGTGCATTTGCACTGCTTCAGCAGTACTTGTCATGTAATTGCTCACCGATATGAAAAAAGGCTTATATTTTTTTGCCATAATTCACTGAACATTCATTTGCCAGCTATAGTAAATCAGTTCAAAATCCAGATTTGTGTAGCTCCTGAGATCTAGATAGCTACAAAAATCTTTTATCTAAACAACCTCCTGACAATGGGATGTTGTTTTCAGTTCACCAGGTTCCTAGCAAAACCTCTGTATCTGCTGAAACTACTGAAAACCTCAGCCCGCCTCACTCTCCCATGTGTTTGTGAAAAAAAAAAAAAAGAAATGAAATAGTTTCAGGGACTTTGTAATGAATTTTGAAAGTAGTTGTCAGCCTTTCCTTGTTGCTTTTCAAGTAACAGTGAAAAAATACTCTGCAGTGGCACACTGCTGTTTTAGATTGTTTTATAGAATATAGTGCTTTAAGATGCAAGTTAAATGACATAAAGTTGCTCATTTAAAAAAGAAATCATATACTGGCAATATTACCGATATAAATATTGTAATTATTTCTCCTATTTCTTTAGTAGGAGTTATAATGCACTTTAATTTGCCACTATTAACACACTAAAGAACGTAGAATTTTAACACTTTCTATGTCCTTTCCACAGAACTCAATAAATGCTATTATTTTAGCATAACAAAATAATGATTTAAAGACATTTTAAATGTCTTCACATGTTAATTCATTAATCTTGGGAAATATTCTTGAGGAACCTGCCACCAAAAAAACCCTCAAAACCTTTCCTATAAAATCAAGTGTTCTGCCCTTTTCCAAATGAATAGAAGTTTCCTGTAGGACTCCTAACATAACCCTGGAAAGCTCCTTCTATTCAGAATAATGAGGGCTGTCCATCAATTGCATTATACTTTATAACTAAAAGTCTGTTACCTATGACTCAATAGAAAAACTATTCTAACTGAAAGTGCTCTTGTCATTGGGATTCTGAATTGGATCATGTGTCATGAGTGGTAAAAGCAAAAGAATCAGAAGCATAAACAATTATATTTTCTATCATTGTTAAATAATAATGAATCATGTTTAATTAGAAATTGACAAACCTACGAATATTTCTGTACATTATTACTGGAATAAACTGATACCAGAAAGGGTTGTTTCAACATTTTGAAAGGCAGGTTTGGCACAGAGAAGTGCTAGTCAAAGTTTACAATTTCTGTTCTGTGACAAATGTTTATAGTCAAAAGTCTGATTTCATTTAATGAAACAAATTGATACAACTATTCTGAAAACATCATGGTGTGCTGTTTCCAAAAATGAATATATACCCAAGGGTACCAGAAACGTCTAAATTCGTGGGTCCTTTGGGCTGCCTAATTCTAATCATATTGGGATCCAGGTGCAGCAAGTTCTGGTCCAGAGGCTGTCAAGTGGGAAGAGACAAGAGCTACTGTTAGAAGTTGATGCACTTCCTGCCTGCTTCATTTATGCGCACAACTGCAAAGGAGTCTTCTAAGAGACTGATCCCACTGCGGACATTAAGTTTTACTCTAACAAGAAATGGGTACTAGAGGCAAGTTTTGAAACTCAGTGCTTCTATAACGTGATGTGCAACTGCTGCCTGATGTGCAGCAGGCTTGCAGCATCCATACTGTGCCTCCTGCAGTGGTATGGAGGATTCTTCTATCATGATCAAGAGTTTTCTTCCGTCTGCAGGCCTCTCTGATAATCACACACTTAAATTCAGCTCATAAATAAGCTGTCACAACTTTTGCTGACTAGAAGTGATCACCACTTTTTCCATAGCTGAGTTCAGTCCATTGCACTTAATAAAGTTGTGAACACTTAACAGGAGAAGTGTTATACTAAATACAGGAACTGTGGAGAGCCATTGTCATTGCTATTAATTTACATTTGTGAAGTGCACTGTGTTAATATGCATTGCAGAGTGTTGTTTTTTTTAGAATTCAAGCCTCTCCTTGAAGTCAGTGATACTGCTGAAAAGATCTCAGAGTCTGTTGATTTCTCTTTATCTAGTATTTGATTGCTAAACCACTTTATTCTTGTTTCTGTCAAGTTTTGGGCAGACTGAAGTGACTTCATTATAGAAAGATCCATTAGCTCTGATGCTAGTATGACATAGAATCTACTAGGTTGGAAAAGACCTTTAAGATCAACAAGTCTTGCTATAGATTATACTACTAGGCTAAACCCTGCACACGCTGACACCATGCTTTTTCAAATATTTGCAGATTTTCTGAATAGACCTTTTCCATAACAGTATTTGAAACGCCCAAGGCAAGTAAGTAAATGTCTACAACAAAAACTAATGCTGGCAAACCTTTGTTGAGAAGAATAGAAGGAACGACTGGTGTGAGTCAGTGGATTGTTGTTGCAGACTGAACAGGTTAAGAAATTGTACTTATACGGAATTTAGAATTGGTTGTATTCATTAATTTTAAATTGCAGTCTAAATTAAAATGACAACTTGACTCTTCTAGAATTCATGGGAATTTCACTGTTGAAAGTATGGTAATCTGGATTTCAGCTTTTGTTTCTGTGATCTAATAACAGATCTAAAAAAAAAAAATACAGTTGAAGTTACATTGCCCCCATTAATCATAAAAAGAACTCAGTCTTTCAAGAAGATAGCAATGTGGGTTTTCGCTTTTTCTAATGTTGCCTTGAAGATGCTTGTAGACCTTCTTAGCTGCTCTGTTGAGTGACAGAATCAAGTCCTTGCAGAAAAGAACTCCTCTGTGTCTTCTCTATGTAAGGGCCATATACCGTCTCCCAGACTGCATTGCACATGTTTGAGGTTTTTTGTGTTGGAAAGGACTGCATACCTGCCACACCTCATTTGAGGCATATATATATGTGATCTGTCTCAAAGACAAAAGACAGATTGCTGATCAGCAGCTGGTGTTTTAAAGACGTGTATTTGTGTTCTGCTCACCTTTCTTCCCTCTAGCAAAGTCATCTTCAGCTGTTTCTCAGAACAAATGAAGCAGCTGCAAACATTCTTCCTCTAATACAGAGTCTATCAAGCAAGAGAACGGAGGAAAGGGCTAAAGCATACCCGACAGAGTTAGAGCAAAAGAGGATCTCAGTCGCTGTGAATAGTAGTATGAGTATGCTATGCCACAAAACAGCTATGATAGGGAGCGTATCAGTTGTGCATCAAGATTTGTAATGATTGCAGGTTTTTTGTGAGCGCTTAGTACACTGTTGCAAAAATGTCAGTTAGTGGACAGATAAGAACTTAATTGCATGTTTTGGGGTGTAGAGGCAGAATGATTTATTGAATTATTCCAAGACAGAATGATTTCATGATCCCCTTTAAGTGATCAAGAGTACCAGTAGACCTACTTATGCTTCAGAACAGACCGTTAGAGTAGTAATTCAGGATATTAATGGGCATTTGGTGTAGGAATGATGACATATCACTGCCCATAGATCAAAAGAAGCTTTGGTACGTAAATTATCCATTATCCTATTTGCTGTAAAAGTGGAAATTTTTCTAGAGAGGAGGCTTTAAATAGGTTGGGGAAATAGACCGAACCTTAGGTCTGGAAGATGAAACTAACTCTAGTTGTACATTATTATTGGATTTCTGTTTATTTTCCAATCCATTTATATGCCATTGCCTTAATTTCTCAGTGGTATAACATTTTTCAGTCAGTCACGCTGAGTGAGCCAGTCAGACATGGTACGCTGTAAGAGATGTTTTGCCTGGCTGGAGTGAAAATACATGGTGATAGATTCCATTGTGGTGTTAACAGAGGCTATAAACCAGCAAATTTCCTAATTTCTTCTTATTCCCTTTCACCTCATTTTCACAGGGCAGCATATTTACGCTTTGAACATCACAGGAACCATTGATTTTGCACCAACCTAGCAAACTAAGCAATCTCAATCATAATACTGGAATGATTAATCCTAATAAAATTGCCAAATTAATAATGAAATAATATCCTTAAATTTCCTCAGATGCTTAGAAATCAATGTATTGATCACTAAAAAAATTACTTCAGTCAATTTTCAATATTTATTAAAAATGCTCAGCATTTGGTTTTAAACTTCATAATTTGAAATTAAAATGTTACTATATTTTGTTAAATACATTTTTAAAATAACTTCTTGATGACTGGGGGAAAGAAAAATCAACAAACTGTATAATACAGTGTGATTAAGGAAACTAGACACCACCACATCCAGATGAGTAAGGTATTTTCCTGTGTAGTCTTAAATGTACCAATCTGACTGCAAAGTGAAAAAAACCCTAGAAAACTGGAATTAGAAAAAGGGATTTTTATTGCCTAGATATGTAATATTCCTTACAATTTTTGTTAGCTTTTTCTGAGTTTAATGGATTTTATGTTGAGTGGCACTATCAGTTTTTCCTAGTATGCTGTACCTCATTTATTTCAGTGGCTTCTCTTTTGTTTCTACTATGAATCATAATTAAAACTTTCTGAAATTATTTGAAGCCATGCTTGAGTAAGTTCATGTGTTTGTTTTAAACACATTCCTGTTGAAAGTATATTTCCTGTTCCAGAGACTAGAAATGTCAAAGTAGACTGCTGTATGTTCATATTTTAAAATGAAATCTCATAAATAATAATTAACATACTAAAATATACGTTTCCAGTGAAAACTTGTTCTCTACCCCTGAACAGATTCTGCAACTCAAAATAACTATTATTTGCATATACAAGGGTTGTGTCAATGTAAACCAGGAGTGTCTCTAGCAGAGTTTGTGGTGCTTACACGGACATTACACAAAACACGTACGACATCAAAAGTTGAGCATTAAAAAACATCATGTGACAAAATGATGTAGGTTAAAAAAAGAAAAAATTGTTGAGTTTTATTATGCAAAACTATTTGTATATGTTAGGTTGTTAACTAGCATATTCGGATATGCTGTTTGACAGTCTTTTATTGGGTGGTTACAGAAAGCAACTTTAGGCTTTCTGTAAAAAAAGACAGACCAGTACTTCAAGGTTAGCTGTTGGACTAGGTATCTAGGTTTTCTGTATGCTTCAGAAAGGCCAGAGCAGTCAACTTATTAGCTAAACACTGAGATGGAATCAGCAGGTACCTGACTAGATCTGGTTGGAGCGTCTTCAAGTCCAAGTCATAAGAAGCATTTAAAGACCAACCTGTATTTATTCTTGATTGATCAAGCCAAATCTTCGTGTAAAATAAGTGTTTCCTATTCCTTACTTGTTGAAGGAAGAGAAGTTCCTGGAAGGAATATATGAATGAAGGTTCATTCTTTCTTTAGGCAGGGAAGAGGAGTTTGCCAGGGGCTTTTCAGAGCCTGTAAAAGGTACAGGATTAGCAGTGGGAGAAAAACCCACACAGCAGAGTGTCTTGCTTGCAAGCCTGACCTTTCCTATGAAGCATATTCATTATGTTTTCTGATCATCAAGTCCAACCTTTACCCCAAGACTGCTAAGATCACCACTAAACCATATCACTAAGCGTCTCATCTATACGGTTTTTGAACACCTCCAGGGAAGGTGGTTCCATCACTTCCCTGGGCAGCCTGTTCCAATGCTTGACTATCCTTTCAGTGAAGAAAATCTTTTCTAATATCCAATCTAAACCTCCCCTGGTGCAGCTTGCAGCTTTTACCTCTTGTCTTATCACTTGTTACTTGTGAGAAGAGTCCAGCCACCTTCTCTCTCCATCCGCCTTTCAGGTAGTTGTAGAGAGCAATAACGTCCCCCGAGCCTTCTTTTCTCCAGACTAAACAACCCCAGTTCCCTCAGCTGCTCCTCATAAGACTTGTGCTCTAGACCCTACACAAGCTTTTTTAGACCTGCTCCAGCAACTCAATCTCTCTCTTGCAATGAGGGGCCCAGAACTGAACACGGTATTCAATGTGCAGCCTCACCACTGCTGAGAGAAAGCATTAATCAGAGAAAACACTGTTTATAAACAGTGCCAAAGGGCAAAAAGTAAGAATTAGGTTTCCCTCTTTCTGTATAGTTGGGAAGCCTATGTGAACAAAGTAATGCAAAACTTGAGCATGGCAAATTATGTAATTGATCCCACAGTGTTTTTTTAAAAGTGATGATTCTCTCATCAGAAGAGGCCTCTTAATCTGTAAAGTCAAGTCAAATCATGATATTTCTGTATGGTAGCAGCCATAGGCAATATAAATTTTCATACTGGTTTGTTGGTGATGCATCACGTAAGTTCTAAAGCAAACTGTCATTCTGACACTCCACTGCAATTGCCAGATGACAAAAGTTTGCAGCAGTCTTCTCACAGCAACAGCACTGAATCTAAACAAATATGACTCAAGAAGAGCAAGTCCTTCACATCCTGCTATTACTGATAGTGGCAGATCAGTTACTATCTACTGAAACTGCTATGAAATTTTTTTGATAGCATAATGGTAATTTGCAATGTGACGCTAACTGAAGATGACATAATTAGTATTTCTTCTTGAACTGCTTTAACTGCTGTTGACCAGTTAGTGGCATAGAATACTTTTTCCTTAAGTTAGGTCTTTTCCAACCCAGTTGATTCTGTGATTCTGTGATTTGGCTTAATAAATCGTGTAGTCTTTCACACACTTCAGCAGGTGGTGTGAGGAACACAATAGTGGCATTGATACTCTTTTGGGAGAAGCAAGATGCTAGTTTGCTGTAACCTTTGGAGGCCATTAAAATGGGAGTTCTTAAATTTCGTATGCATGCTGTAACTGCTGAGCTATTATTTAGGAGGGAGCGAGTTTCTTGTCATTTGGGAAGGTTAGGGGGGGGTTTTGTTTGTTTGTTTTTTAATTTATTTCTGCAAGTAACTTTTGCAGCCTGTGTGATACACTAGGCCTGTTATTCATGGGATTGCCGCTGACAATTTAGAAGGATTTTCTTCTGCATTTCAGCAGGATGTAGATGTGTTACTGAGCACTGTCAAGGCTGAGGCAATTTGGCAATGTAAAGAGGAAGAACCATGAAGTGTGAGAGGATTTTCAGGATTACATTGAATTCTGATTTATTCTGCAGTTGGCTTTCTACCTTAACCGAAAATTCTCCATAGAAATTTATCTTGGTTAGTAAAGAAAGCCTATGAACAACTCCTCCTCCAAGAACCTGGCACGCTGTCTTGGCAGAGCACATTTTCAAATACGCATAAATGATACTATGCGTGGTGTATAAGTTTCTGAGAAGGTTTCAGGTTACTTGTCCTTCATCACACCTTTGCAGGCTGTACTGGGTCTGGCTGGGATGGAGTTAGCTGTCTTCATAGCAACCCACTGCATCTGTGACTAAACCAGCAGTGATAACACACCAGTGTTTGGCTATTACTGAGCAGTCAAGGCTTAATTTTTCCCACTCTACCATTCCAGTAAGTAGGCTGAGGTACACAGACATTAAGAGGGGACACAGCCAGGACAGCTTGACTCCAACTGACAAAAGAAATATCTCACACTATATGATGTCATGCTTAGAAATAAAAAAGGGAGGAGGGATTTTCTTTGGAACTAGTCATTGCTCAGAGACTGCCTGAGCATCAGTTTACTTGTAGGAGATAATGAGTCCATCTAGTGGTTTTGGTTTTTATTTCTCCCTTCCCCCTCCCCCTCTCCTTCACTTATTAAACTGTCTACAGTGGGTGGGGAGTTAGTGAGAGTAGCTGCGTGCTGCTTAGCTGCTGGCTGGGGCCAACCCACCATAGAGGTTCTGTCACATGCAGAAAAGAAAGCAGATTTCTGAATGTTGTGGTTTGAGCCCAGCCGGTAACTCAGAACCACACAGCCGCTCGCTCACTCCCCCCCCCCCCCCCTTCTTCCTCCCCCCGCTCCCGGAGGGATGGGGAGGAGAATGGGAAGAATGTAACTCCCACGGGTTGAGATAAGAGCAGTCCCGCAACTAAGGTATAACACAAAACCACTACTGCTACCACCAATGATAATAACGATTAGTGAAATAACAAGGGGAGAGGATACAATTGCTCACCACCCGCCGACCGATACCCAGCCCGACCCGAGCAGTGATCAGGCCTTCCGGGTAACTCCCCCCGGTTTATATACTGGGCATGACATGCTTTGGTATGGAATACCCCTTTGGCTAGTTTGGGTCAGGTGTCCTGTCTCTGCTTCCTCCCGGCTTCCCCTCCTCCCTGGCAAAGCATGAGACTGAGAAAGTCCTTGGTTGGAATAAACATTACTTAGCAACAACTAAAAACATCGGTGTTATCAGCGTTGTTCCCAGGCTGAAAGTTAAAAAACACAGCACTGCACCAGCTACTAAGCAGGAGAAAAATGACTGCTATAGCTGAACCCAGGACACTGAATTCTGGCATACAGAGAAAATAACAGGCATGATGGAGCCTGGCTCAGCTCAGAGGCTTCTAGAAAAATGGAGAGACCAGTCATGGCCCACAACGTTTTACCTGTTTCATGTTTTTTCATTTAATTCTGCAATGCTTTTAGTGCAAATGCATAAATGGTCTCTGAATTCCAGATCACAAGTGGTGTGCTGTTTCTAGGGTAGCTGTTCTGCCCTGCAGTCCTTTACAGACCATTTAAATGGGAAGAATAGTCCCATTTAGCTTTTCCCATGTACTTAAGTTTCCTCTTCTGCTTAGGGTTTGAAACAGGGGTTTCACTTTGCTCTTGTCCACAGTTTTCTAGAGCTATTACCCAGCTGAGTTGTCAGATGAATATGCTGTTTCATAAAATCTAGCCAGGGCATTCTCCTCTCCATAACAAACCAGAGAGAACCCAACCACCTCTGTCAGCTTGGGCTGCAGAGCACTATCTTCCAGCTAGGCAACAATTCAGACAAATACTTGTGCTCAGTATCTGTCATAGAATATTTCTGGTCAGCAGATAGTTCAATTACATCACTTTCTGACTTCGCCTGCCATGCTCTCTTGGCTACATATGATACTAGGTACTTTCAGTCACATCATCTGGACCAAGAACAATAACTAAAGTATGTGATCTGAAATTATTTAAGTCCCTACAATTGCAATTATAAAACTTAGTGAAATACAGTAATTGTGGAACAGCATTACTAAAGGAAATAATCATTCATTGGTGAGGTAAATTCAGTAAATCTGAAAAAAGATAAACTGAATTTCTGTCCTCAAATTTATCCTTTTAAGAATTGAAGAGTAATGTCTTACTGCACTACACTGGAAACATTTGTATATGTTTCATTTGTCATTGCCAAATCTCTCTTAGTTTCATAGAATATATATTTCATATATTATGACAGAGAAATAAAATTGAGCTAAGAAATGTTAAGCTGTTATTCATACACACAAAGGAATGCTAAATACAAATAGCAGAAAAAAGAGGACATAACTCCAGAGTCCTTAACCTCCTTCTCTTCATATCTCTGTCACTTCACAGAAAACAGGTGAGTTAGTTCAATACTGTAAAAAAACAGGAGAAAATATACCAAAAGTCTTGATATTGTGATTGATTTTTTTCCTTATTATATTCATAGTCCTATTTCTGCTGATGGCAGTTTGCAGAACATGATGCTTGTTCATTTGGATATATCTTATGTAAATCCAAACTACAATTCTGTGCCTGTGCTGCTTTGTCATATATTTTTTGGTTAGATATTTCTACCATGAAAGTTCAGCTGTAATCATATATGCATCAAGACCCATAACTGGAAGAGTAATGAACGCATAGGGGGATAAAGATCAAACTTCAAAGTAACCCAAAGAGGCTAAAGCATCAGGGGTTAAAGGCAATGGGAACATTCTCAATAATATTAAATGCAATGACTTCACTGACTACAGAGAAAATGAACTCTCAAGGACAAAATTGAAAATGTAACTATTTACAGCAGGCATATGACCAATTAATATAAAACATTCTATTAATGCATATTTATTGCTAATCTCTCCTAATATGATTCTATTTACTCACCATCCTCCCCATACACCTTGATAGTTTCAAAAAAAGAAGGGGATTCATTTATGCTTTTTGAATTATCCTTTCTGACAGAGGCATATAGTAGAAAAGCATACATTTGACTAGTAAATGCATAATATTCAACATGTGAGAACAACAAATAACCTCTAGCATTACAACAGATGGCAGGAGAGCAGTAGTCTGCACTCCTGAGTAGTGGACTAACACTGGCCACTTGTCCAGTCACTACATTCCCATTCTCTTTCTTCATTTATTCTCAGGACACAGAGAAGTAACAAGGACAGCTAATGAAGTGAAATGCATGCAAAAGATGACATGTATTGTAGAGTTCATCATGTTTATGCAGTAATAAAATAATGTTTTTTTCAATATAGACTATGCCAAACTGTATCATTATCACTGACAGCAGTGTTAGTGTCTCTATTAAAGACAAAAGTGCATAAGTACTATGTAAAAGTGTGCAGAATTGAATATGGCAATTACAGAGTTAAAATCTGAGGGAAATACAACATTCATGCATATATACATGTGATATGACTGGAACTACAGACCAGTCAGCCTCACCTCTGTGCCTGGCAAAATCTTGGAACAGTTTCTCCTGGAAAACATGCTAAGGCACACGAAAAACAACGAGGTGGTTGGTGACAGCCAACATGGCTTCACTAAGGGGAAATCCTGCCTGACCAATTTGGTGGCCTTCTATGATGGAGCCACGGAACTGATGGACAGCGGCAGAGCAGTTGATGTCATCTACCTGGACTTGTGCAAAGCATTCGACACTGTCCCACATGACATCCTTGTCTCTAAATTGGAGAGACATCAATTTGATAGATGGACCACTCGGTGGATAAAAAACTGGCTGGATGGCCGCACGCAAAGAGTTGTGGTAAATGGCTCGATGTCCAGTTGGAAACCTGTAACGAGTGGTGTCCCTCAGGGATCGGTGTTGGGACCGGTCCTGTTCAACATCTTTGTCGGTGACATGGACAGTGGGATTGAGCGCGCCCTCAGCAAGTTTGCCGATGACACCAAGCTGTGTGGTTCGGTTGATACGCTGGAGGGAAGGGATGCCATCCAGAGGGACCTTGACACGCTTGTGAGGTGGGCCGATGCCAACCTTATGAAGTTTAACCAAGCCAAGTGCAAGGTCCTACACCTGGGTCGGGGCAACCCCAGGCACTGCTACAGGCTGGGCAGAGAAGAGATTCAGAGCAGCCCTGCAGAAAAGGACTTGGGGGTGTTGCTTGACGAGAAGCTTAACATGAGATGGCAGCGTGCGCTTGCAGCCCAGAAAGCCAACCGTATCCTGGGCTGCATCAAAAGAAGCGTGGCCAGCAGGTCGAAGGAGGTGATCCTGCCCCTCTACTCTGCTCTTGTGAGACCCCACTTGGAGTACTGCGTACAGTTCTGGTGTCCTCAACATAAAAAGGACATGGAGCTGTTGGAGCGAGTCCAGAGGAGGGCCACGAGGATGATAAGAGGGCTGGAGCACCTCCCATATGAAGACAGGCTGAGAGAGTTGGGGCTGTTCAGCCTGGAGAAGAGAAGGCTGCGTGGTGACCTCATAGCAGCCTTCCAGTATCTGAAGGGGGTCTACAAGGATGCTGGGGAGGGACTCTTCCTTAGGGACTGTAGTGGTAGGACAAGGGGTAATGGGTTCAAACTTAAACAAGGGAAGTTTAGATTAGATATAAGGAAGAAGTTCTTTACAGTGAGGGTGGTGAAGCACTGGAATGGGTTGCCCAGGGAGGTTGTGGATGCTCCATCCCTGGCGGTGTTCAAGGCCAGGTTGGACAGAGCCTTGAGCCACATGGTTTAGGGCAAGGTGTCCCTGCCCATGGCAGGGGGGTTGGAACTGGATGATCTTAAGGTCCTTTCCAACCCTTACGATTCTATGATTCTATGATTCTATGATATGTAATAAAAGAAAGAATTGGCTTTATCTATGTAATTTGGAAAATTGGAACTGAGGGAATGGTGATTTAAGGATCAACTATGTTTACAATAAAATCACAATAAGAAAATCAGATTTGTCACACTGTGATCAGATTACCACCACTGTGGTGGTAATCTTTTCTAGCACTGGCATAAGCTGATATCCCAGGAAAACATTTAGGAACAGATCAGGTTATGTGACTTGCCCAGATGCTAATCAAGCACTCTTCAAGGACTCCCTTACATAGATATGATTCTTCCATATTAAGCAACCCACAAATTATTAGTTTTTCATTAATTTGTTCAGCCTCTTTTTTTAAAATTTATGTGAAACTCTGAGCCTCCATGACAATCTCAGCTACTCATTGTGTGAAGAACCACCTCTGGTTTTTTATTTCTGACTCCTGCTAGTTTCACGTAATTCTCCTTTTTCTATTGGAAGTTACAGTAAATAATTTATTGTTCTCCAGATTATCCACATAATTTTATAGATTGCAATCTTACTCCTCCACTCCTATCATCTGAGCTGTCTTTCCAGAAGTCATAGTTACCACGCATATGTAGTTATGCATAGTAACAAATGCCATTGAGTTTACTAGAGTTTAGGAGCCCGAGTACACAGGATAGTTTTAGCATAAGTCACAGAGTAGCTGTGATTGGAAGACACTGAGGATTTTCTAGTCCAACCTCCCTGCTACAGCAGTGTCAGGGCAGGTTGCTCAGGAACAAATCCAGCTGGGCTTTGAATGTCTCCAAGGATGGCTACACCATAACTTCTTTGGGCTACATGATCCAGTGCTTGACATCCTGACAGTAAAGAAGCTTTTTTCTTATCTTTTGATGGAATTTGCTGCATTTCAGTCTGTGCCAGTGGCCTCTTGTTCTGTCACTGGGCATTACTAAGAAAAGTCTGGCTCCATCTTCTTCCATCCATCAGGTATTTATACACATTGATAAGGTCCCACTGAGTCCTGAGAAGTATTTTGAGTGGGACCATAGAAATGAAAATAAATAGAGAAAAAAAATTATCTGGGAATTTTAGTTGAAAATTAAAGTTGAATAAGTTTATCAATTAAATAAATAACTATTAAAAAAAAAACCCTAATCAAAACAAACCATCAAAAACCCCAAACCCAACAAATGGGACCTTATCTTTGTTTCATTTACAACAGCAACTGTTGCTTGTGTTCTGACAGCTTATCTGGTTCTTGCTTTAAATAAGAAAAGAAAAGGAATCAGGTTATTATAGCTTTGCCATTAAAAGAAGGTTGTGGAAGGGTGTAATATAAACTTTGATTTTCATTCACACTTAAATGTCACCTCAGCAGGGTTATTATTAGGGGTCATTTCATTATTTGTTTTTATGAAGTTTAATAAAGCTCAATAATATTTTTATACACACAGGATTTGAATGTCTATGTCAATGATAATAATAGAAGTTATAAAATAACTGCAGAGGATTCACAACCCCAAATCTCAGCAAGTAAAATACAGTCACTAATGTCATATGAAATTCTTGTAGCCCAGGGGATTATTATATTTTTTTCCTGTGTTCGTTTAATAGAGATTTGTTATTCCATAGCAACACAGTCTTAAGTTTCGTTACAATAATGGAAGTAAATCTAAAATTAATATAGCCTCTGCAGAACCACATATTTTCTAGTGTGAAGGATCAGTTGTGTTTGAATGGATGTGTTCATCTTATTCTTAAGGAAGAATATTCTCTAGAATAATAATGTCAGTAATCTGTTGAGCCATTTATTGCTCTTTGCTTCATAATTAATTCTGCTTCCATAACTTAGACAAGTCTTCAGTAACTAACTGTGATTCTATTTTGAACAGCAAAATTTAGAGTAAATTTATAAAACAAGTAAAAATCATGAAAATAAAATATTCAAACATATCATTGCGCAAGAGACATCATCTTCTGTCATTATTTTCCAAATCTTTGCTATTTAACCCAGTGACAATATTGCAAATCTGTGTTTCAAGAATAGCAACATTTTCAGATTTGTGTGGTAGCACTCTTAAATCAAAATATTAGCAATCTATCTTTTATGTTCTGATCCCACAGAGAAATTGGCTGAACTTTCCAAAGGAGTTGCATTTTCAGCTTTCTTGGGGGGGGGGGGGGGGTGCGGGGCAGGGAAGATTTTTCCTTCTCTCCCAAAATTCCTTCCAGATCTTCTGGTACAGATTTTTCTTCAGTTGTGTATGTCCACAGTGTAAGCTTATCAGACAGATTTCCTTAGAGATTTCACTTAGCTAAATGCTTTACATCCAGACTTTTATTTCAGCACCCCTAGTGCATGTTATAACTATATAACTTAAAACGTGGATTTGTTTGTGCCAGTGATGTGTCTCAATGCCTCCATGTGCAGAAGACATTTTGTAGAATGCCTTGTGATTTGCAGGGGGGACACTGTTGAGACATTTGAGATGATGGTAGATATTTGTGCATTGGTATCTTATATTTGGAAATTTAAACAAAAGTATTTGTCTCAATTCTATCCCTTCTGTGCCTTTAAAGCATTATCTTAGCTTCCTGTCACTCTGATAGAATTTGAGGTTTATGGCTCTTTCCACAATTGAGAGAGGTACATCCACTGTAGCATCTTGACTGTGCAAGGGTTTGTAGATTTTTTTTTAAGATCTTGTGCTTAAAATCTTAAGTAGTTATCTGATAGAATTTACAAATTCACTAGGGAGCCTTAATTCTATTGAGTTCATGTCATCTCAGATGCCTTGACATATTTTAAATCTTGTAAATTTCACATTTAATTACCTTTTATAAAATAAGGTGTTAAAAACCTGACAAGCATCTTTCAGAAAGAGGGTGAGGGAACATGGAATTAAACACAAATTTCCTGGAACCCAGGTTATGCATAAATGAAAACCAATTCTTTTCCTTAGCTCTATAGAGCTGTTTATAAAAAATACCCATGCTAAGTAAAAATTGTTTGATCACTTCTAAATAAAAGGTCTTGAAAGATTTTAATTATGATTTTATAGGATAATTGCATCCTTTTTATTTTTTTCTTCTTGAAGTTTATTAATTATGTGATAGAAACATCTCAGTTACAAAACTTTTTCAATTTGGTATTGAAAGAAATCCCCAATTCAATTATTTGCTGTAAATTTAACATAAAACTCACTCTCAAATATGGATTGTGAGTAGCAGCATGTTTAAGATTAGATTTTCTACCTGTTTTGGAAGTCAGGCTCCCATATAGACTGCCCTGCCTAGAGCAAATGCCAGCCTGTTCAAGAGACCTAATGTTCACCCAGTATAGTCTACAAATAAATACACACAACTGTCTCAGGAGCAAGCATGGCACGTGATATCAGAAAACAAACACTGCTCTCATGTATGTTGACTTTACTAGTGAAATAACTAATGCAGTTGCTAAGAGCACAGTTTTGCTCCAGGACTGCACATCTATAAATGAGCAGTGTCAGATGCTTATTTTAGCAGTGGCAGCAGGGTAGGAAGCATTGGTATGCATATGCTACATATGCATACCAATAGAGGAAGCATTGCTAAGTACCTCCACAAGTGTGAATTTTGTATGAATCAAATCTGTGTTCCAATCAGTAACAAATATATATATATGATTTTTTAGAGCTCTGTTTTAGGTGCACTCTGCTGTAATGAGCTGCTTTTGCTATGCTGTCAAGATGTTAAAACATTAAATTAAAACATCAGCTTCCACATGAAATTGCTACGCTGGCAAACAGGCCATAGCACTCCATCTACTTCTCTGTCCTGTGAGCAGAGAGCTGTTGTTGACTTAGTTTTTCTTTCAGGGAATATAGGATACCTTTTCTGATAATGAAAAAAACCCCACAAACCTTTCTTATTACCGTATGCTGTGTCATCCTCAGAACTTTGCTGGTAGAAGCTAAGCCAGTCGTGCTTTTTAATGCAGCCCTGTCCAACTGTACTGAATGACCCAAAACTCATTTAAACTATAAACCTTATAAAGTCTCACAGGGAGATTAATTCATACAACTTTGAAATACCTCTACCTTTCCCCAAGAGAGTAAAGAGAAGTTTGTGTATATTAATATCAGACTTGTGAACTAGTTATATCTGATAGCTATTAATTCTTCAGCACTACAAAAAGTAGGCTGTAGACTTGACTTCTGATTCATGAAAGACTCGAGCTGACCTTGACAGTGCCATTAATTATGAGTAGAGCTCAAGCAGATTGCATAGCACTGCTGAGATTTTAGAAGGAGAATATAAGGATATATGCACTTTAAGGGGCATAAAACATTGTCTTAAAAAATGTGATTTAGATGATGAGAAAAAGTCACATGGAACAGTTTTACAAGAGATCTTCCATGGAATAATGTCTTGCACATATCTGTACTTCTGTTACCTGCACAGCTGCATTAATGCATGGGTATGCACATAGAGTGTGGACAAATGTGCTGATTTATATTTTTATTCTGTCTCTGTTAATATTTTGTCAAGACCAAAATTAATAAGGTTTCCATCCTCAAAAGGCATTCTAAAATGTTTGGTGTGGGTCTGACAGTAACATACAATGGTATGCTGATTGTAGCAGGTGGTCACTTGAAAAATAACTATATCTATCGTACGTATGACTATGGTACCTACATGGTAACAACCTAATTGCAAAGAAAAGTGGTACGGAGTTCTTTACATATACTTCTTTAGTGATACTTACATGGGAAAAAGTGTTCTAGTACTAAAAATACCATAATACTCTTTAAAAACCCTCTCCATTTTATGTTCTAATAGTAGTCCTAAAAGAAGAGGGGGAGCCAAGGAAAATTTTCTTCGCATAAAGGAATAGCTGCTTTCATCTTTTTATTATTTTGGAAAAATGTAATATTTGCATGAACATTTTAAATATTCACTGATGTCTGCTAAGATCTTTTCCTTTAACTGGGCTTTACATCTTCAGAGTGAGCAAGAGAATTTTAAATCTAAATTTTCAGTGAAATTTTGGAAGAAGAAATATGACATCTTGACATACTGTTTTCTTCTTTTAAAAAACCAAAGATAATCCCCAAACAAACACAATGTACACCCCCCACCCCCACCTTCATTTTAGTCATTAGATATACTCCAGGAAGTTATCTCCATTTTTGTCCTAAAAGAAGTCAGCATGTTGCTATTGCTTCTTGTCTTAAAGTTCTTGTCCAGTTTACCATTCAGTTTTGTAACACCATCACAGCAGACTCTTTACCACTTAAATGATAAAAGTTTCAATAGGCACTTTAGTGGAATTACGAAAAAGCTACCACTCTTCCACCGTGATGCCAGAAAGCTATCTTCTTTCTAAGTCAGGTCAGTAAACTGTTCCTTGTAGGCCTGAGCTTGTCTCAGTGTAATTCCAGAGTAACAAAATAACAACAACAAAAAACTGTGTATATTACAGGTTTTTCCTTTTGTTTGCAGATCAAAGCAAAACTGACAGTATGATAAATGTAGTAACTTGCTGAAAACAGTTGCCGTCTTTTTTAATCAAACAAATGCTGTCCTATATAAAGCTTAGGTTTATCTTTTAAATTTGTGGTTGCTTTATTTTTTATTTCACTGTTGTATTTGTACTTAAGTGACTTTGTCAGGGTTATAACTTTCTTCTTCTCCAAACATGTCTGCCAAGATCTTAAAGCGAGGTCCCCAGTCACCCAGATAGTCATAATCCTGATCTGCCTCTGTAGTAAGGGAGTCTATAGAGCTGAGAGACTCTGCAACAGATCCATTTCCTTCATAAGCATAGGTTGCCAAGGAGTCATAAGGGGGTGCAGTTGGATCTACATCATTTTCCTGCAGCCTTTGATTAATGAAATCTCTTATGTCTGTGTTATCTTCAACTGGTGGTCTATGCCGTGAAAAACGCAAGGTGTCTGGTTTTATGTCCCTGCGTATTTTGTTATCTTCAATCACTTTGGGATTCCTCAGGGCACCTATGTCGAAAGCCTGGGTGTCCTCTTCTCCACCCCCTTCATCATCATAATGGATAACATTATCTCTGATGTCTTCTTTGGAGGTCATCAGGGTGTCCTTTTTCTTCTGCCTCCGTAGTGCTACATACAATACCACAATGACTGTAACGAGAGAAAATGGAAGTTAAGACATGCACAGAAATAATTTGGTACTCTGATGACATATCATAATCTCTTCCTTTGAAAGTTGCTAGCAATCAAAGGGTCACTTTTTCTTGGAAGATATGGTCCTACTATTCTTTTAAAAGTAGGAATGCTCTAGCCAATGAAAAGTCATTTGCTGTTTGATGTATGAGTCTAACTTTCCTTACTGCTTGCTGTGCTGCTGAAGGAAGTAACAAATAATTTTCCTACTGGCCTGCTTTGTGGACAAGTAGGATTGGACAGGACTTCAGCTTTTTAGTTCAGAGACAGAGATGGGATTTTCTTTTAAAATATCTACCATAGAAAAATAGAAATAAATTCCCAAATTTCCACATTGCAGAGAAAAAAGCCCCACAGTAATCAAGAGGGAAAAAAAAAATAAAATTGGAATCTTAGAAATGGAGAAAAAATAATCCCACTTCAGCTTTTCACATGCTTCAGCCTCTTTGGGGGTCTGCTTTGAAAAATCCCATGGGTATGGTTCTTGAGTGAAAAGGGGTCCAGGACAGTAGGTTGATTTTCAAGTATCACCTACTCCAAGCTCAACAGTGGTCCAACTCCATTAGCAGGAAATCAAACAAATGCAGCAGGAGGCCTACATAGATGAATAAAGAGCTCATGACTAAACTCAGAGATAAAAAGAATGGCATATAAGAGGTGAAAACAGAGACAGGTGAGCCAGGAGGAATATACAGTGACTATCTGAACATACAGGGATGCAGTCAGGAAAGTCGAAGCGCATCTGGTGTTGACTCTCACAAGGGACATGAAGAGCAACAGGTATGACAACAGCAAAAGAAGAAGTAAAGAAAATGTGGTTTCACTGCTGAATGTGGCAGGGGACCTGTTGAAAAAGGACACAGAAAAGGCCAACCTATTCAAAGGCTTCTTTGCCTCTCTCTTTATTTGTAAGGTTGTCCTTCAGGAATCCCAGGTCCTGAGACCATAGGGAAAGCCTGGATAAAGAAAGACTTATCCTTGGTGGAAGAGGATCAGGTTTGGGGAACTGGATGCACAAGTACATGCGATCTGATGGGATGCACACGAGTGGTGAGGAAGGTAGCTAATGTCACTGTGAGGCCGCTTGCAATAATAACTGAAAGGTGAAGGGGACTGTGAGAAGTTTCTGAGGACTGGAGCAAGTGTCACTCTTATCTTCAAGAAGGACAAGAATAGGCTAGGGAACTACAGGCCAGTCAGCCTCACCTTGATCCTGAAGAAAGTGATGGAGCAAATCATTCTGGAAACCACTTTCAAACATATCAAGAGCAAAAAGGGGATCATGAGTAGTCAGCATGGATTTACAAAGGTGAAATTGTGCTTAACTCACCAGATAGCCTTCTACAATGAGATGAGTGTCAGATGAAGGCAGAAAAGTACATTAATTTTATCCCAACTTTAGCAAAGCTACTATATGATCTGCAGAGGTGCCTTCCAACTGTAACTTTATGATTCTATATAACATAGAATTTTACATACTGGTTTTATTACAAATGGTAAATCGATGGCAATCAGTTTATGGATTTCTTTCAATACTTTTTTTTTTAGAGATATATTTCATTGAATGCAAAATACACTTGTAGTAAACTGTCCTTTTTGTTATTTTTAATTTGCTAGCTGCCTTTGGTAGAAATAACAGTGTTCTAAGTGCTGTTGGTAAAGTGACATAATAATGAATACAGGAGTTGCAATGATTATAAATTCACGGTCAGACTTGTGTGATCTAAAATAACTCCTGATTCTGGTAATAGGGTGCCTGTCTTTTGTGTAGAAATGAGTTCGACAAGAGTGACTTCAACTGCAATTTTAATGAATCTATGTCAGGCCAGGTTTGCAGTAAGAAATGAAAATCCAAAAGAATTAAAAGCATTAAATTGATCAGTGGCATAGTAAGGAGAACGTCTGAATATAAGATAAACGCTGTTCTCTTAGGTTATGTACAGCAGTGGAGATCTCATTATTTATACATTAGTTTTTCTGGGTAATATTGCCATGCTGATTGGAATGGACGGGGTTATTAAAGGACCAAACCCTCTTTTCTAAATATAATCTCAGTAATTTGGTCTGACATTCTGTGCAAATCAGGAATTAAAATATCTTCATTAGTTTCAGAAATAGAATAGAATAGAATCGTAAGGGTTGGAAAGGACCTTAAGATCATCTAGTTCCAACCCCCCTGCCATGGGCAGGGACACCTCACACTAAACCACATGGTCCAAGGCTCTGTCCAACGTGGCCTTGAACACCGCCAGGGATGGAGCATCCACAACCTCCCTGGGCAACCCATTCCAGTGCTTCACCACCCTCACTGTAAAGAACTTCTTCCTTATATCTAATCTAAACTTCCCTTGTTTAAGTTTGAACCCATTACCCCTTGTCCTACCACTACAGTCCCTAAGGAAGAGTCCCTCCCCAGCATCCTTGTAGGCCCCCTTCAGATACTGGAAGGCTGCTATGAGGTCTCCACGCAGCCTTCTCTTCTCCAGGCTGAACAGCCCCAACTCCCTCAGCCTGTCTTCATACGGGAGGTGCTCCAGCCCTCTTATCATCCTCGTGGCCCTCCTCTGGACTCGCTCCAACAGCATCATGTCCTTTTTATGTTGAGGACACCAGAACTGTACGCAGTACTCCAAGTGAGGTCTCACAAGAGCAGAGTAGAGGGGCAGGATCACCTCCTTCAACCTGCTGGTCACGCTTCTTTTGATGCAGCCCAGGATACGGTTGGCTTTCTGGGCTGCAAGCGCACACTGCCATCTCATGTTAAGCTTTTCATCAACCAACACCCCCAAGTCCTTCTCTGCAGAGCTGCTCTGAATCTCTTCTCTGCCCAACCTGTAGCTGTGCCTGGGATTGCCCCGACCCAGGTGTAGGACCTTACACTTGGCTTGGTTAAACTTCATAAGGTTGGCATCAGCCCACCTCACAAGCATGTCAAGGTCCCTCCGGATGGCATCCCTTCCCTCCAGCATATCAACCGAACCACACAGCTTGGTGTCGTCGGCAAACTTGCTGAGGGCGCGCTCAATCCCACTGTCCATGTTGCTGACAAAGATGTTGAACAGGACCGGTCCCAACACCGATCCCTGAGGGACACCACTCGTTACAGGTTTCCAACTGGACATCGAGCCATTTACCACAACTCTTTCTGTGCGGCCATCGAGCCAGTTTTTTATCCACCGAATGGTCCATCTATCAAATTGATGTCTCTCCAATTTAGAGACAAGGATGTCATGCGGGACAGTGTCGAACGCTTTGCACAAGTCCAGGTAGATGACGTCAACTGCTCTGCCCCTGTCCATCAGTTCCATGGCTCCATCATAGAAGGCCACCAAATTGGTCAGGCAGGATTTCCCCTTAGTGAAGCCATGTTGGCTGTCACCAACCACCTCGTTGTTTCTCATGTGCCTTAGCATGTTTCCCAGGAGAAACTGTTCCAAGATTTTGCCAGGCACAGAGGTGAGACTGACTGGTCTGTAGTTCCCTGGGTCTTCCACCTTCCCCTTCTTGAAAATGGGGGTTATATTACCCTTCTTCCAGTCATCGGGAACTTCACCTGACTGCCAGGATTTTTTGAATATGGTGGACAGTGGTTTAGCAACTTCATTCGCCAGCTCCTTCAGGACCCGTGGATGGATTTCATCAGGTCCCATGGACTTGTGCACGCTCAGGTTCTTAAGATGGTCTCGAACCTGATCCTCTCCTACAGTGGGCCTAAGGTCTTCGTTCTCACAGTCCCTGCATTTGCTTTCCAAGACTTTCGTGATGTGGTCAGAGCATTTGCTGGTGAAGACTGAGGCAAAGAAGTCATTAAGAACCTCAGCCTTCTCCAAATCCATGGTAGCCAGTTCTCCTGATAGCTTCTGGAGAGGGCCCACATTGTCCCTAGTCTGTCTTTTATTTGCTACGTATCTATAGAATCCTTTCCTGTTATCTTTTACATCCCTTGCCAAACTTAATTCTAGCTGGGCCTTAGCTTTCCTAACCTGGTCCCTAGCTTCCCGGGCAATGCTTCTATATTCTTCCCAGGCCGCCTGTCCTCGCTTCCACCTTCTATAAGCTTCTTTCTTCCCTCTAAGTTTCCTCAGCAGATCCTTGTCCATCCATGGAGGTCTCCTGGCCCTCCTGCTGCACTTTCTTCTTGTCGGGATGCAACACTCTTGAGCACGTAGCAGGTGATCCTTGAATATCGACCAGCAGTCTTGGGCCCCCCTGCCCTCTAGGACTGTATCCCATGAAACCTTACTAAGGAGGTTCCTGAAGAGGCCAAAATCCGCTTTCTTGAAGTCCAGGGCAGTGAGCTTGCTGCATGCTCTTCTCACTGTCCTGAGGATCTCAAACTCAACCATCTCGTGATCACTAGAGCCAAGGCTGCCATGGAGCATCACATTTCCAACCAGTCCCTCCCTGTTGGTGAGCACAAGGTCCAGCATGGCACCTCTCCTCGTCGGCTCCTCTATTGCTTGAAAGAGGATGTTGTCTTCCACACAATCGAGGAACCTCCTGGATTGCTTGTGCCGGGCCGTACCGTCCCTCCAATAGATGTCAGGATGGTTGAAGTCCCCCATGAGGACCAGGGCCTGTGAGTGTGAGGCTGCTCCTATCTGTCTGTAGAGCGCTTCATCCACAGAGTCCTCTTGATCAGGCGGCCTGTAACAGATCCCCACCATAATGTCCCCCATTGCTGTTTTCCCTTTGATCCTGACCCACAAACACTCTGTTACCTCATCATCCGTCCCCAGACAGAGTTCCATACTCTCTAGCCTATCACTGACATAGATAGCAACACCCCCTCCCCCTCTGCCTGGCCTGTCTTTTCTAAACAGCCTGTAACCTTCCATTCTGACACTCCAGTCATAGGAGCCATCCCACCATGTTTCTGTGATACCAATGTGTGACATCATATTCCCGTAGCCTTGCACACATCTCTAATTCCTCTTGCTTGTTCCCCATACTACGGGAGTTTTGTATATGCCAAGAGAATCAACCAGCAGCAGAGCTGGTAAGGAGTCCTTTGACTCAATTGTTTTTGATTGAATATTCTGGGTTTATAAAATAAAATTGTAGTTATTTCAACAAACCGTTAGAGAAGCATAAACACAGTTCTCTAGAACAGAGAGTTCTCTAGCAGAGTAATGCCTTCTTTAGAAGGTCTCCATGATCACCTAGCAAATCTGGGGGAAATTCAGACTTCCGAGTACTCCCTCTTCCCCAGATACTCTGCTATTTCATATGATTTCTGTACCAAGAGAACCTAGCTCTCTGCTGCGTAGTTCGTGCTGTCCAGATCACTGGACGCAAAGGTGGCAACTTGAAAGGCTTTGCAACACCTATGTCTCTAGGGCTTCCAAGCACTTTGCTCTGTAACAGAGAGGTTAGATATCCTGGGAGTCCTGACTTATGACAGACTCTAACTGACTTACCTCTTCATGTGAAAATACATTAAAGCCTTATTCATAATGGAATGTCTTTGATGCTGAGGCTTACTCCTGGTTTTACCCAGGAAACCCCTAAACGTAAAAAAAGAGTAGTCCCAAGGAATTACTGGAGGGCAATAATTCCTTAAATTAAAGAGGACAGCATTATTCTTACTTCTGAAAAACTGACGCAAAGTTGTTTTGTTTTAAATTCTTCAGAAGGAGTGTATTTGTTATTAATGCCTATTCCATGGGAAGTATGACCTTTGCCATTCTTGTTCTGATTTGAAACATTTTCCTCACAACATAAAATTTTTACATAGAACATAAATTCTGACTTTTACCTACTTAGAAGGTATTGATGTAACCCTGAGCCTGTACTTAGTTACTTAGGTGGTAAATTACTGTATCCTCCAAATGCAACTAGGTATCCATTTGTTATGATGTTCTGTGTCTGCAGCTATTTTTGTCAAAGCATTAGACCTACATAAGGAGTATGAGATCTACGAAGCCCACTAGTACCAAGAAGAAGCATAGGCTAGCATCTGTAAGAATCAGCCTGCTTTCTGCAACCCACATTGTGCTTGTATAAGCTACAAAGTTTGTTTTATTTTGTTATCAGCTCATTAAGGCTATATTACAAGTAGGACACATGTGAGTATTGACTGCTTTAGGCATGCTGTAAATAAGGCAATATTTAACTATAATGTAGATCAAATGACAATGCTACCTTATGAAACACCTGTCTGGCTGAAACTAAAGTGTTCCTGTAAAGTTTTACATGGATTTAGCCAGTAACATTCTACATTACACTTATTTTCTCCTCTCTCATTTCTTCGTTCTTCTTTTGCTCAAGTTGGCATGAAGAATTAAATAAAAGCCTTTACTAAGTTCTGACTGCTGTTACTGTCAGTAGGACTTGCCTACCTTAGTAATAATCTGAAAATAGTAACCTTTCAAGAAAGGTATTCCAACAGAACTTTCAGAGGAAAAATATGGTTTAGATTCCACTGAAAACTGGTTCTCTTCATGCAGTGAGAAATATGTAGGTGTTAGCAGATTCATGGTCATGGTCGGTGCTTTGGGATGCGTTTCTAGAAACATAGAAGCATAAAAGTTCTCATAAAGTGCCACACATTTTCAATGGCTTTTGTTACACAACAGATGAAGCTAATAACAACACAAACCAATTCACAGGTGAATAAGCAGAGTAATGCCTTCACATTGTTTCATGAGAACTAACCTAAAAGTATGACAATACACAACAAGATTGCAATCAGCGCTCCTGTGCTGAGGCCTACTGGTAAGAAGATTGCTTCCACATTGCAGGACTGGATGGTGCCATCAGAATCACATCTGCAAACACGGATAGTCAATGTGTTTGTGCTGCTCTGGACAGGGTAACTGCTATCTTCTATTACTATTGGAAGAAAGTACAGCTCTTGCTGCCTTCTGCTGTAACCGTTTCTCCTGGTTTCAATCCCAGCTGTATTGTCTGTAAAACATGACATAGTCATTATAGTATTTTTATTGCATGTTTCAATTCATCATTGTGGTTTGTATCACCTTTAGTAGTAGGCAGGTCTTCTATTTTTGTAATTCAGTGAATGACATGCTTTATGTAATTGCCTTATTTTATCATTACAGAAAGTATTGTATTCTGACTGGTAGAGCTATTTTTTTGCAGAGCATTAAATAATATCCATTTCTTGTACATTCGTTAGCTTGACAGCTGAAATTTCAAAGGTGGCATAAACAATAATTTAAAAAAAAAAGCATTACAGGTATTAGATTAGGGGGGATATTCAGTCTATGGTCCAAAGGGCTATGATTGCACACAGATTTAGAATCATGTCTCAGTTAATTAATTTCCCTTTAAAACTGAAATAATTTTGACAAAATGCAAAGCTCTTTCAACTTTCCTGCACCACTAAAAATAAGTATAGAAACAAAGTGAGTACTTTATAATCAGTACATTTTACATCACTTAGTCATGGATGTGTTCAGAAGTCCTAGAAGTTATGTTCTGTCATTTCTTCCCAGTAAATATTCAGTTATTGCTGCATGTCTTGAATCAGCAAGGAAATGACGTGCAGATTAAAAGAATTGCATTGAAAGTAAAACCAAAATGAAATTAGCAGGGAATTAATTAGCTGACAAACCTAAATGAAGGCAGCCTGCAGCAGTCACCGTTTTGCCATCTCACCCATGTTATTTACTATATGTTTAGAAGACATCACTTCTTGTCTGTGTTATGACTTTCCTCCCTTCTTGGAATTCTGTTTCCTAGGTAGAAGTATTAAGGGCTCTGAATTCCACACTCAAATACTTGTGTCCAGTTCTGATTAGGGACAGTAAGAAGAAACTCTAAATATCCCAAATCAGATACACTATGATCAGACACCATTGAGAGAGCACTTAACTGACAAAATGCTTATTTCAGAAGTCTCCTTTTTATCAAATGCAAATATGGATATATCAAGTTTAGTGATATTTAGTTTTGAAAAAGAAAAATGTCTCAAAACTCTTTGAATCAAACCAACTTTCATCTTCTGGTTGTTCTTTCTATGATTAATCATCTGCACTGTATAAAGAGTTTGGAAGTCATCCAGCTTAATCTTGTTTCTATTCTTATGTCCATTTCTATTAATAGAACTATTTCTATTTCTTTTTTTTTTCAAATTGCGATGTTGAAGATCACTTTAATACATGTTACAATGCAACCAAGTGACTTTCCATTCTCCTTTGAGAAGAATCAGATTGATCTCTTAAGTCTTTGACTTTGAAACATTTTTGTTGCTCTTCAATTTTTCCAGTTGTTTAAGGTCCTTTTGAAAATATGGACACAGACATGTTTTTGAACTCTGCACAGAGCAGCCTGGAGCTGCAGCCTGAAGCTGAGACAGCCTCTGGTTCTTCAGCCTGTTGGCAACAAATTCATTTTCAGGATGTGTGTGACAGTTTGGAGAGGAGGAAAGTTCTTTCTCTTACATGAGCAACTGAGCGTGCTCAGCAGAGAAGCAGCCCTCTAGAGAGCACAGTGAGGCCAGCAAAGCAAAAAGAGTAAGGTGAGTGGTTCAGCTGGAAGCACTCCAGCTCTGCCAGGGCCTTGCTTCTATTCACAGCTGATGGACTGGCCTCAGTGCTGCTGAAGGCATAGTCTAGAAACACAGAATTTCCCTGTGTTTGTCTTTAAAGGGACTCCAAATGGCAACCTGCAGCTTCTGTCTTGTTTCTGCCATCATTAAGTTATACTCTGAAGAAATAAGGAACTTGGAAAAGTTTATTCTACTGGGTTTACTACAAACATATCTGCTGTAATATCACATTACCCATGATTCTTAGCTGTATAAAATAGCACTGGTTATTAGGCTTCTTGATGTGCTTAAAAATGTTACATGCCACCTTTACTTGTAAAAGCATTAATTGTAACAAGATTGTTTTCTCAAAAAAAAAAAATAATCAAAATTCCTTTCACAAAGTACCTGCTTCAACTAACAAAATTGATAACTCAAAAAATAATGATATTTATGTTTTTAAAAGGTTTCTATAGTGAGAACAGGGTTATGTTATAATAGCTTTAAATTGTATAAATAGCAGACCTTCCACCTTTTTGGCAAACAAAAGGCCAAAGATACTGAAAATGCTGTACAGAGTTTCTGTTTGGACAGGTTTTTCTAATAGCTCTGTAAATCACCAAAAATGAAAAAGTTTTTTATGGTTGGAAAATCTGTCTTACTTTTGTTTCAATAGTGTACTTCTTTTTAGTAAGTGTTAAGAAATGCTTTTAAGCATTTAACATTTTAACATTTTAATTTTAAACATTTTAACATGTACCATGTATACAGGTACATACACATACAGTTTTACATTTTTGTGTGTTTTGTCATTTATCAAATTCAAAAAACAAGGAAGATTACCAGTTATAACAAAAATTGGGGGAAAAATCAGAGGTGTTAATAATATAAAATACAAGTTATTAAGAGTGTTGTGGGATGTTATACTACAGCAGCATTGTCCACATTCAGAACTAATTCTTCTGCAGGACTATGCATTCTCCAGAAAGCACCACAGCTGGGTACTTTGAAAACAGTTAGCAAAGTAATAGTATTTAAACAAGGCAAAAATATTGCCTTGTTTAAAGGTATACCTGCATTGGCATATGAGTTCTTCCTGAGATACTGAATGATAAAAGGAAGAAAATAAAACAGGTAGCAGTGTTTTTGCAGGCCTGTAGGGATATCTCAGCCTTTGGTGTTCTGACAATTCCTGTCCCCTAGAAATGAGAAAAGGTGCAAGACCTGAATTTATATCAATGTATGTCCTAGATAGTTTAACAATTAGAAATGTAATATAAAAAAGTTAGTCTGTAGACATGACTGTAATATAAAGTAATCATATTTGTCATTATAATCACAGCCTGCTGCTCCAAAAGAGAGATATGGGTAAGCAACTTACTTCTGTAGTCATGGACTGTAAAATTTGGCTTGTTGGAGGCCTCAGGTGACAGTCTGAAGGAAAACCTTTGCCCAGCTGGTGACAAATCTTTGTCTGCTGCAGTGATAATCTGTATCACCTGAAACCAGATTAAGTTTAATTCTGAAGTCAGTTCACTCTTCTAAAAGAAGTAGTTTTGTAGAAGTGCAAAGTGAACATCAAATGAAACAATGAAAGTGAAACTCTACTGGATTACTCTCATTCTCCTAATACATTGGACAGTGGAGGCAAGAAGTCTGATACAGTTTCCAGAGAACTCGTGGTGTCTCAGAAAGTCTCACTTTGACATATCTGAAGGAAACAAAAAAGATTTAAACTATATTCATAGCAGAAGTATTTAATATTTGTCCTTTGTATCAGAAGACTAGTGATTGTTTTCAGGTGAATGATTATTTAAAGAGAGTTCACTTTATCTGCTACTACTACTACTATCACTATTACAACTGGTACATGTTGTAATATTTCACAAAGCTTCTCTCAAATTTTACAGCTTGAAATGAAGTAGAGAGGGTTGAAAGGTCTGCACCATCTAGGCCTGAAGGAACTTTTGGGTTTCAGAGTCCTATCTACTAGATTTCAGGTAAGCACAGTGCAGTTAAAATATTTCATAGTAGGATTGCCACTGAGTTTTTAAAAAGGAAGGCATTTTTTCATGTAATAAACATCTAAATATCTATAATTTTTGAAAGGTCAGTGCTTGTCTCAGCCTTCCCTGTAAAAGGTTCCCCTTTCTACTGCTAGTGCCTATATAAGAAACTAAAGGTATCTGATAAACTAGAAGTTAAATTAGGTTGTATGGTAATTAGTTGAAACATAAGAAAGAAGAAAAAAAGGAATATCATAGAAGTCACAGACAAATCTGTAATAAAGGCAATAAAAATCACTGATTACATATTACACACATATAAAAAGAAGTCAGTGATTACACAGTAGGCTGAATACGTTCCTTCCTTGGCTGCCAGTAACTCTCAAAGTTGACCAGCTGAAGTTACAAGTCTAATCTTGGAAACACTATTGATTGTTAATATGTACAATGGATGGCCTCGGTGCTTTGCAGCACTATTTACCTGCACAAATTTTGTGCAGAAGGAGCACATGCCAACAGCTTCTGGGGACAGCTGTATTAATACTGGCATCACTCATGGTATAAGGTAATATTCTGAATCTGAAACAGGTTTTGCATGCTATGTATGTACTTGAAACTGCTTATAAAGAAAAAGCTTTCAGGAGGACTGTCTTTGGGGTTGTGGGTTCTTTATCTCAGAATAGGACACAGAAATGTGTGTAATTTATCCTACTGCATTTATTCACTGCAATTTTACCCTTAAGTGTCTTTAAGGAAGACACTTAAGGAAAGCATTGTTTCTCCTGACACAGGTATTAAATGCACAGTAAAAGGTGGCTCAGATCCATATTATCAGGGTTAATAAAAAGAAGTAGACCATAAATAGACCATAAAGGTTAACAAACAGAATTCTTTCCAAAAGGTGTTTCCAACACAGACATTTTATTTGTAATAAGCATTCTAACCATGATGTCCTTTTCAAACCCAAAAATTTCTGTTATTATAAACAATAAAGAAAGAAAAAGCAAAATAGCAAGCATTACAAATTTCAAATACCTGTCCCGTCTTGGCATTTTCACATACAGATGTCTCATATGGAACTGAAATTTCAGGAGGAAACTCGTTGACATCCAGGATATTTACTATAACATTGACTTTGCTGGTTAATTGCGGGTTACCTATAAATGATTTTTAGGAAAAAAGCATTAAGGAATGCTATTTATGTTTGTTGTCATCCCTAGTGTTCATGAGACGTCATAAACTGTTTTGATCCCAGTACTGTGACTTCTAACAGCCTTTGACTTCGATTTATTTCTGATTTGTACTAAAGAGAAATCAGAAGCAAATGTCTTATCATTTTGTACTAGACTTTGATCCATTACACTTCATGGGGTAAGGAATCAGTCAACATGATTATGTTTATTAGAGCATAAATTAAAGAATTTGAATTGTACCTGTAAATAAAGATGCAAAGTTTTCTCAGATCACTTTTCATGGAGTGTAAGGAAGACGTTTCCAATGATTAAAACTGAATTGTGTTTTCCACAATGGAATGCAGAATATCAGTATTTATTACTTAGCTACTGTTTACATCCCCAAGATATTAAGGAGGTAAGTAGAGCAAACCCATTTAGAAGATGGAGAAAAGTAAGAGAGAAAGATATAAAGAAAAATCTTGATGAAAACCAGAAAAAGTAAGTGGTAAATTTAGCAGTGAAACATGTAGAGCTAGCATTCAACTTGTGGTTAAACAATTAGCTTGTGTTATAGCAGGTATTTCTTTAACTGCTTAAGTATTTGCAATTAGCAAATACATTCGTGCAAAAGAAATGCTAGACCAGTATACATTATGCTTCTTTCCATTGTCCTAACAATACAGATAATCTTCACGACTCACTAGATGCATTTTATAAACAAGTTTACCTGCAAATGCAATGTGTGAAGAAAGTAGATACAAATTCAATACAAAGCAAACAAAATTCTCTTTTACTTTATGCTGAGAACTCTTGCAAGATAGCAGATACATAAAAAACCAATTTAGCTAGCGATTCAAAAGGATAACCATTTTATCTTTTTGCATTTAAGAAGAGTGGCAGCCACTATACAGTCAGCTATTCAAGAAATCTATGCTGTGCATTAGAGTGGTGTGGGAGCGGCAGCATAGGTGTCATGGTCAAGTACAAAAACAGTTTTCTTAAATTTTCAGGCATAAATCATAGAATCATAGAATGGTTTGGATTGGAACGGACCTTAAAGATCATCTAATTCCAAACCCCCTGCCATAGGCAGGGACATCTTCCACTAGACCAGGTTCCTCAAAGCCCCATCCAACCTGGGCTTGAACACTTCCAGAAATGGGGCATCCACAGCTTCTCTGGGCAATCTATTCCAGTGTCTCACCACCCTCACAGTAAAGAATTTTTTCCTCATATCTAATCTAAATCTACCCTGCTCTAATTCAAAGCCATTCCCCCTTGTCCTATCCCTATATGTCCCTATAAAAAGCCTTTCTCCAGCATTCTTGTAGGACCCCTTTAGAAACTGGAAGGCTCCTATAAGGTCTCCTCGGAGCCTTCTCTTCTCCAACAACCCTAACTCTCTCAGCCTGTCTTCATATGAGAGGCGCTCTAGCCCTCTGAGCATCTTCATGGACCTCAATGGACTCTGGAAATTATTTGCATTAGCTGCCTACTTCATTTGTATAAACCTTTGCATTCCTGTCGTTTATAAATAACATAGCGAGGGGCAAAGTGTCTTCATGGTGGCACTGTGGAATCTTTACGTTATCTTTTTCTTGTTCTCAGGAACTACAAAGTGCAGGATTTTCAAGAGGCTTCCCTTAAAACCAAAAGGTTTCCTCCAATGATTTCCTAATTAATAGGACCAGCTGCAAGTAGAAGTGTGCTTTACCTTACAAGTAGTGGATAAACTGACCATCCTACAAACTCAGCTTGGAATCTAAAAAAAGGAAAAAAAAACAGCCACAAAAACCCACTACCCAAATCACACAGTATTTGTAGTTCCTTCCTATGAACATATCTAACTATAGAGAACATATCTAATAATATCTCTTTGAATCCTCATTAATTTTCAACTGTTCAAGAAAAGGTAATTTGCAGAATGACCATTAGGATGTGTTTAAAAGATGGCGGGTTTTGTTGTTAGTGTCTCACACTAAGAAAGCAAAATACATATTTTAGCAATAAAGTTTTTTAAGTAACAGAACTTAATATAACTATGACTAGTTTAGAGTGTGTTTAGTTTAAAGAGATAAGGTAATGGAGAGTTGAAATACATAGGTAACAATAGCGTCTATTCTTGAGGCAAGTTATGCAACTAATTGCAATACTGGGCCACTTTCCTTAGGTAATCATGTATTTGGTAAGACATGCTTCAGTGCACTTTTTCTCTAATAACAGATGGCAGTTTTAGTGTTTCTACATCAGCACTAAACAAGTGGAATTTCTATTTATTTTTTTTTTAGCAGAAATTCTTCAAATATAGTATTTTCCTGCTTCTGCAATCCATTGATGTCAACAGAAAGACCTCTGTGGCTGTTAAGTAACCAAAAGACTTGTATTCAAAGGGTGGTATATGCCTATGGGAGTTTCAGTTTGATAGAATCATGGAAGAGGAATGCTACACAGAAGGAAGGCAGTGGAGAAAGCTGCAGCTACATAATACAGCAGAAGAAGGGAATTTTTATTTTAAAAATGACCCTAAAACTACTTAGAAGACACAAATAAAAGAAATGAATAAACCAACCCATACCACAAATCATACAGGAAAAGAAAACATGTGGTTAGGCATAAAGTCTTGGGTGGAGAGAAAACACAAGAGCAGACATGCAGCACACAGACTGATTCATTTAGGGCCCTAAATCTTGACTCAGTTTTAGTGTACTTTTTGTGTGGGAGTTGAATGAGTCTTCAAATTTTTCTGCCTTCAAAAAGCAGATTGACAGACCTTATTTCACTAACCTAATTTCATATTGAGTGAATTACAAAATCAGAAATCAGAACTGGAAGGCCTTCATACAGCTCCTCATGGTCTTTTTGCTGACAAAATGTTTTTCAACTTCTGAGGGAGCTGTGCCTACATGAGTGCTACTAGAAAAACTTTAAGGGCTCTTTGAACATCAAACTTAGCTTCATAGTGAGTCTGGCAAAATGATATTTACTGAGCCTTCTTAAATAACCTTTTGGCAATATATGCATTCTTCACAGTATATTTATGTCTGAGCACTACATTTTGAAAACAATACCATTTTAGCATATTAATTCAGTTTGTGTCATACTTACTAACTTTACTTGCAATTATAGAGAAATTGTACTGTGCTGCACTTTCTCTGTCCAGTAATTCATTAGTAGCAATGGTTCCTTCAGTAGCATCTATTGTGAAGTAGCTGTCCACATCATTCTTCCAATCAATGAAGTATCTGTATGGGAAAAATATTAGACAAAGTAGATGCGAATGTGCAAAGATTACTCATTTATCATAACAGCAGTCTAGCTAGCTGAAGTTTTTTGTTTTGTTCTTTTTTTATTCCCAGCTGTTACAATTCTTGCAGGAAGAAGACAGTAATGAGTGATTTGTTTATTTTTATTCTTTTTTTCAGTGTTGGAATGCTCAAAGGAAAATAGGATATAATAAAAATTTAGTACTTCCAGTGTTCAGATTGTTTGAAAACTTTGAGCTCCCAAGAAGCTGATGCACAGCTTCTGTGTCCCGGATTACTTATACTGGTCACTTTGGACAGCACTAGATAGGCTTAAAGGGAAAAAGAGAAAAGGTACGTGAAATACTGCTAAAGGTATGAATAGCGATGAAGAATGGATCAGATCTGGTCTCTTTACATCCATTTGTAGCTGCAATAGGCTGAAGTAGCCTTACTGGGCTTGCAAAGTGTCCTAGTGGATCTACACGGGCTGTTGGCACAGTCTACTCAAAGGTCCCTCACCTGAAGGGTGTTGGCAGAGTCACAGTATGAAAGGTGGAGAAGAGTGTTCTTATACCCCCACATATACAGGAGGAATAAAAGGCTCTTTGCCTTTGGGAAGAATAGGCAACTTCCACTTTGTCTGGAGCTGTGAGTAACAAGGCAATACCATTGGCTTTTTTTATTCTCCTGAGCCTTTGTTTGTCAAGAACTATGACCATAGAGCAGATTCAAACCTCAGAATGTGTACTTATTTGTTATTTTTCCCTAGCAAAGACTACAGCAGAGATGCACTTGTAAACATAGCTGCTTAAAAGCAATCTGATAATTATTCCAAACCCATTTCCCTTAAATGCTAATTAATTTGAATGTCTGTTTTCACATTTGCTGCTACTGCTTGTAGTCATAATGGAATAATCATTTTGCTGATGCAGTGCTGCCAGCTAATAATTTCCTTTTCATTGTTAGTCTCTTCATACCTTGATGGTGCTTCTCAAAAACTAGGCAGGATGAAACTGAGAAAGCCATTTGTAAACAGAAGGCAATAAGAACAAAATGACACTCAACAGCAGTACATTTAGAAAATCATAAAGGCCAGAGGACCATTCCTATGACACCTCATTGCATGTAAATCACTGAGAATAAGATTAAAAGCTAGTATTTCCTTCTCTGATTAGTGTGATTTATGAAAATAATACACAGGAAATGTAACGATAAATACTGTGTTTACTGCTGTAGAAGGAAGAAGTGGTAGAAAGAGGTATATGGACTATTCCCAAAGAAAATATCTCATACAGGGACTTAAGAATGCCAATAGCTCAGGAAGACTTGAATAGTGAAAAATTCACAAATAAGGTACTATGCTCCTCTCGAGACACTTTGTTTAATCAAAATCACGAGAAAAGCCTATCTGTAGATGAAATAGGTAATTTCATCAATTGACAGGCATCATTACCAGTTCACCACTTTATTTAAAAAGCCTCAGAAATTATTTGCTAAAGGCAGCATGTATCCTTTTACACAGCTGAGCAGTCACATTTTCTGAATACAATAATATTGACTGCTCACATTTGTAATTTCAATCTCATTGTTCAAAATTTGGTTGACAATAGAAATTACAAAAAATATATATTTATTAGAAATATCATTACACTGAGATACTCTTTTAGGAATAGTAAAATTACTCTTTCAGGCTTTGTGTGTTTAATATATAATAATTTCTTCTAAAATTAAATATGAAACCAGACACAAATAAATGTTATCAAAGCATGAGAAAGTAACTTTGCTTATCTTTCCCTTTGGAAGGTTAGCTTTGTCTAAGTACCCTACACATAGTATGAGCCAATGAAGAAACTACAGGACCTAATTCAAAGCACGGTGTAGGTGGTAGCCTTCTTTATCAGGAGGCTTTGAAACTGCAGAAAATATATTCAGATTGAACACTGTTGTATTTGAAGTTGAGTTCAAGTACAAATATTTGCAGGATCAGAATCTCAAAGTCTATCTGCAAGCATTCACACAGGTGATTAACTACATGTACAAGCCCAGTATGCTTACTCCTAAACATAAGCATCAGCAGGATCAAAGTCCACAATAAGGGTTGCAAGACTAGGACTACTCCTGCTGATACTAACGGCATAATTCCTCTTGGCTTTTGTGGAAGTGGAATCTGTGGGAATTGAATAGTTTGATAAGAAACAACTGTAGCAGTTCTTCTGAATTCATTGTCTTCGCTTGTATTAACACCGTGGAAACTATTATGCCACCATTCTTAGCATTAGTTTTTGGGTTTGCTTTTTGCTTCTTGTTTTGTTTTGTTTTTAGCTTTGGCATTATCATTAAAAACATCCCTTCCATCTCTTGCCATGTGCTATACAAATGGTAAAATTAGGGGTGGAACAGCCAGGCATTTCAGCTCCTCTCATCCTAAGAAGCAATATATTTGATTAGACTACAGAGGGAAGAGGAGTAGGAGGAAGTAGAAAAACTACAAACAAGCAGCCATTCTTTCTCCTTTCATTGATTATCCATGTGCAGTACCCACGGAAATGTATCTGGCAGAAGATCCTTTTATAGACAGCATTTCCAGACATCGTTGCTCCCAGCTACTTCAGGAGTCTGTAAGGCTTAGTAAAAGACAGAATAGGACCCCATATGGCTGCTTTTCAAACAGGAATTTTGGGGATATCCCAATGGAAGATTGCTTTAGGTAGAGGTCCTAAAAGAAATATAGTTTCTTTTTACAGCACTCTTTCATACAGTCTGATGCTCAATGTAAGCAGCACAGCATCAGTTAGTCTCTTTCCAAGGGTAATAGTATTGCCTGAGCTCTGTCTTTTACATGCAAAAAATGCTTTTGAGAAGAGAAGAAATGCGAAAAGAGTCTCCAACCAGAAAAATTAGTAACTTTCCGGAGATAAACCCAGGTATCTGGGACATAAAGCCTGAAATTTCTTGTTAGATTGTGACACGAAGAGGAACATGGTTGAAATACTGGTATTAGGACAGCTGTCTAGATCTTCTAGTCAAGGTCTAGCAGTTTGAAGAAACTGAGTTTGGTTTGTTTAATTGCTCAGAGTGCCTGCAAGACATATTATGGATAACTGCACTAATTCCAAGAGGCAGCTCCATCCTTGAAAAGTTAGAGAGAACTTACTTGTTGACACAGGACACAGCAGCATTCTTTTTCAGAAACACCTGAGCAGGCCTGTCTGGCAGTTCTGAGTACTAGGACATTGATACAGTTCATATTCACTGACAAGGAAGAAACTTTGAACTATATGTCTTCCTGAATATTGTTCACAGCAGAAGACTGTATTCCAGCTTATATTACTGAAGGCAGGGTGTGCGTGGCATAAGTGTGGAAGGATATACCTTTCCTAACATTGTCTGAATGTTCTCAAGAATAACTATATTTGTACATCAAGTAGTATAGAAGAGACAGAATGGAAATATTTGGTTTATAAATGATGAGATTCAAGTCTCTAAGACTCTCATCCAGAGCAATACAAAGACAAATTGCCCTTTTATGAGCTCCAAGAATAATTTTCATTCATGGCTAAATGACGAAGGTACGTGTAGCTCATGGGACCTCACAGAGCACTCTCCCAAAAGATGGCTCATCTTCTTTTGAAGAGCAGAGAACAATGGGGAAGACTGTGTCGACTCTAGCTGCAGCATAGAAAAATAGCAGAGCACTGTTGAATACATGAGCGTCAGCAGATCACCCTTGCGAGGATAACAGGAACTCTGAGCTGCCAAGCAGAAAACTGTAGTCACTTCAGACTGTTATACCATGAATAAAAGAACTGGACAGCTGTCCTGCTGCTGCTATGGAAACATGTGACAACATGCTCAGGAGGGAAGAAGGTGGAAGGATGCTAAGTAGGCTGTGAAACTCAGGACTTGGGGTGGTTTTTTTGTCTTAAAAATGTGGAGGCGAAGACTTCCCCTGCCTAGCATGGATGGCCTTTGGAACACTGGGGGTCCATCCTCACCAGAAGTTTATGAACCTTGCCAAAGTCTTTCTATGTTGTTCTGTCTAGATAGTGACAGCAGTGGTGGCACAATGCAGCAGAAATAACACCATGTAATAAATTACAACATCTTTTTTTTTTTCAGTTGATGCTTAAGCACAACACAGAGTATGCATTTGTGTGTGCCCATGCAATGGCCCTTTATGGTGACTTCACCAGCTGTTCCCAAACTTGCAGAGGAGGTTGCTCAAAAGGGGGAGCTTAGAAGAAAGTTGCAAGGTCTTTTACGAGGTAATAGCCATTCTTTTTTACTGTTTTCCAAAATTCAACTGAGTATTCTAGTCATGCTATTATTACTTTGATAATGAATAACCTATACCTTTACGGTTTCATACTCAAATCTCCACTGCATTCCATACGTATACACACACATGCATTATATAATTTTATGGTGGTATTTCCACCAGCTAAAAAATATTACAGCCACCACTGGTGTTCAGTATCATCTTCTCTTCTTACCTCTCTCTTGATAGGGTTTTACTGATTCCAAAGAAGGACAGTTGCAAATTACTGGCTTAAGTACTTTTGTTCTATGCTTTTCAAGAATGTAGGACATCTTATGAAGTGATTGTGGTTGCTGGAATAGTTTTAGTGACAGAAGCACTTACGGGTCTTCGTTTGAAGAGAAATGTAGAGAAAATAAACGTAGAGAAAGTAAAACTTAACAGAGAATCATAGAATAGCTCAGGTTGGAAGGGACCCATAAGGATCACCAAGCCCAGCTCCCTGCTCCTTGCAGGACTACCTAAAACTAAACCATATGACTAAGAGCATTGTCCAGCTGCTCCTTGAACTCTGACAAGCTTGGTGCTGTGATCACCTCTCTGGGGAGCCTGTTCCAGTGACTGACCACCCTCTCCACGAAGAATCAAGAGGTACCAGAAACATTTGCCAGTTGCACAATACCGGCATGGTGAAAGCTGGGTCATATCAATGTCTAAGTGCTCACTCATGCATTCCTAGCCCAGAGACACCCCAATGTATTTATCCTTGCTTGTACTCTCACGTAGCTAACTACTACATCCATCCACACTGAGAAGCAGCATCCAGGTCTCAGACAAGCTGCTTTGACATCATTTTACACTGAAAGGTCTCAGAGACTAATTGAAGGAGCAAACTTGCAATACCTTGCCCGTATATGCCTGTGTACACTCATAACTCCTAAAAAGTAAAAGCACAAGCAGCAACATTCTTGCATAGTTCTGCCATCTCACTGCCTGTGAGACACATGATGGGACTCATGCATCTGGATTAAAAATATTTGTTTCCAGAAGTTTTCTTTCTGATACTGGATCTGAAAGATGAATAGATGGAGCACTTGGTAACACGGTTAAACTGACCATTTGCAATGGAATATGCAGTACTTAAAACTTGTTTGCGATATTACAGCCATGCAATTCAATCCAGGAAATGAGCCAAGTAAGACATATTTAACTGTGTATTTTAAAGGAAGAAAAGATTGCTTTAAAGCTAGGCTGGGAGGATTAAAGCCAAATGACATAGAAGTAAAATTTTACAGGTTCAACCTTAAAGAAAGCTAAAATACAGACAATAGGTATGGTACAATGATGGCAAGCACAAGAAGAGCTCTGACCTTCCCAAGCTGCTAAAAGGAACAGTGAAGAAAGGATACTATCTACACCCTTTGTCACTATTTGAATAGTAAGCAGGGAGGGGAATGATGGATCATGCCTCTAAAGATGCTGTTAAGCTAAAGGCACTCAGACCAAACTTGCTCCTGCTACAACAGCATACATGCAGAAAATTATTTTAAAGAGTAAAGCATATTGTTTGGTTGAAATTGGCATGAAAATGGAAAGGAATCATCCAATTCAGTGAGCAAACATGTTTAACATTTAATTACTGGCTTTTCTTTTTGTTCTTTTGTTTTATTGTTCCACAATAGGAAACAGTAATTGCAATCAGCCTCCTAAAAGAAGAAAAGAAAAAAAACTCCAAACCAAACGACAATAAATAAATAAATAAATGAAAAAAACTCCAAAACCCAAAAAACTGAAAACCCAAAAAACCACCAAAACCCAAACCCAAACAAACCACACCACAAAAAACCACACAACCAACCAACAACAATAAAAAAAAAAACCCAACAAACCAAACAACACAAAAAGTGAGGGAGGACATTCCTCCAATTTTTGTATTTGATACGAAGCTGTCCTACATAATCTGTCCTACATCACCATAAGTATTCTTGTTTGTATTTCAATTTCTATTGTGAAATTTTACCTTAAGCAGACCCAGATGGTGAATCTAAGAAAAAGCAATGTAATGTAATGTGATAGATCATTATTTGCGTACATGACCTTAAGCTGTATTCACTTTAAGTTTTATTTAAATATTGAACTGCAGGTAAATGAAATTCAGAGTTCATGCCAACTTGGGACAGCTAAATACCACACATCATATCAGCAATAATAGATGGAAATCTAAAAAAAAAAATAGAAACATAAGTGACGAAAAAAGTGAGACATGATATTGGTCTACAGATAGCTGAAGGTCTTAACCCTGAGAAAGGAAAGTTATTTTGTTCAGCACTGAGAAATGGAGGGGCAAATTTAAGATGGGGAAATTTATGTTACACAGCAAAATCCTGCTGGCAGTGATATATATTATGCTGCACATAAGAGGAATGGTATTAATTTTGTCACTTGGTACTACAAAGCTAAACCAGGTAAAGTAATAGGGACTGTGCAGTAAGCAAAAATTCTAAAAGGATGGAATGAATAATCCTATTAGTCCCTGTAATGCTAAACTCTGATACATAACAGGAAAGAGTATCATCATGTTAATTACAGAATCATAGAATAGTTTGGGTTGGAAGGGACCTTCAAAAGTAATCTAGTCCAACCTCCAGCAATGAGCAGATTATACTCAATTACAGATCTGGTCTAAGGTGCAGTTCCAAATATTTTAAAATGTATACAGAGAAGCTGGGGTTTGTGGAAAGCATGCAAACAACTTTGTGTCCTCCAAAATCCCATCCTGCCACTGAAATTTCCTTCCTGCAATTCTCAAGATGATCCATTCACTGGGTTATCATTGTGTAAAACTTAAAAAAAAAAAAATTATCACCACATGTACATACATACATATTTTGAACACTAAATTCTTTATTGTTCTTCTCAAATCCAACTGCTGAACTCTTCTGCTGATTGCTGAAAATATCTTCCATTCCAGATGAGACTGAGGAATGATTGCCATCATTCTGCTGAAGGTGCAGCCAAGAATTTGCTAAACCATTCCCCTGTAGCCCATGTATGCTTAGAGAAGCCATTAAGTTCAAACAAGTTGTTGTGGTTTAAGCCCAGTCAGTAACTCAGAACCATGCAGCCGCTCACTCACTCCCTCCCTCCTTTCTTCACCCCCCTGCTCCCGGCGGGATGGGGAGGAGAATCGAAAGAATGCAAATCCCACAGGTTGAGATAAGAACAGTCCACTAACTAGAGCATAATACAAAACCACTACTACTACCACTAATAACAATAATGATAAGGGAAATAACAAGGGGAGAGAATCTGAAACTAAAAAGGGAAGGAAAAAAAAAACCAAACCAATAAACACAAGTGATGCACAATACAATTGCTCACCACCTGCCGACTGATACCCAGGCTGACCCAAGCAGCGATCTGGGCCTTCCAGGTAACTCCCTTGTTTATATACTGGGCATGACAGGCTGTGGTATGGAATACCCCTTTGGCTAGTTTGGGTTAGGCGTCCTGTCTCTGCTCCCTCACAGCTTCTTGTGTCCCTCCTCGCTGGCAGAGCACCAGAGACTGAAAAGTCCTTGATCACGGTAAGTGCTACTTAGCAACAACTAAAATATTGGTGTGTTCTGAGCACTGTTCTCAGACTAAAGTTGAAAACGCAGCACTGCACCAGCTACTAGGAAGGAGAAAAAATAACTGTTACAGCTGAACCCAGGACAGAAGTATAATTAGATGTAGCAAAACATTTTATTTTCCTGTGCTAAATGATACATTTGTCTGAGTTATCTGCCTTTAGGTCTAAATAGGATAATTAGACTTCCAAGGTCTTCCTCAGGGCTGCAGAACCGGAACCAGTATTAAGTTACTTTAGTTTCTTTTTCATACCTTCATTTCATTTAAAGATTACCCTTGATTCTGAGTCTTGTGGTTTTCTGTTACTTTAAGAATGATCTCTTATGAGGTTTTACAAGAGCGCAATGGTAAATATCCTATTTTCTCCTCTGTGCAGCATGATAATGTGAAATAAGGTGTAACGTACTACTTGCCTAACAGTAGCACACAATAGTCTTTGCATATCATTCATATTGTCCTGTGTTAATACAACCTCAGGGTTCCTTCTCATATTTTTTAAGTGCCCTTTACACTGTACAACCCAGCAACAGCTGTGCTGTATGCATACAAAGTATATATAAAATATTAGATCTATTTAATAAAATAAAAAATTATTGAATATAAATATCTGTTAATACCAGAAAGTTTTAGAAATAAAATTCTTAATATAATGAAAAGAAATAGGACCTCTCTTGTGAAAAACTCCTAGTTTTAATACCCTGGGTTTGATACTGTGATATTCTGCTTGGAGGAAGTAAATCCAGTCAAAATTAGCTACTATCACATAAAAACATAGTCTGATTGATTCATAGTAACAGCTATTAGAAAAATCTAATGCTAATAACAGCAAAATAACATTTGAAGTTTTGCTGTAAAATTTTCCTTTCATTAACCAAAAAATGTAAAGGATGTGGTAATGTTCCAAAGTGGCAGGTGCTGTTCTGGTAGGTTGACTTTCTTTGTTTCTATGTTTAACTAATTTATTAAGCCACCTCTCTTAATGGGAACAGAAGCTTTCTGTACCTTTGTTGAGTATCTTCAGAACACGGCTGAGGCATTATGGGTCAAACCAAAAGAAACCCCGACTGATCAGCTGTCAGATCCTATCCTTTGGGTAATCCTGTGGATACCAGTCGGATCCCAGAAGAACCCTAACCATGCAGATACATAATAATCTCAATACTTAATGTTTTGTTTTGTTTTTATTTCAGAGGATACTACGAATAAAGGAAAAAAACCCAACAAACAAATAAAACCCCTTAACAAACAAAAACCAATCTGTATCTGAAATGTGGAAAGGAACCAGCACTGCCGTTCACTGCTACCTAACTTTTTGCCCTTAGATCTTAATGTCTCCTAAGTGCCCAGTCAGACGCAGTGACCGAAAGGCTTGAGCTGCTGTCCCAGATTGAGTGGACAGTTTTACCATGACTTATCTTTCCTCATTGCACTCAAATGCCATATTTATTTATGATCTTGTAGAGATTTTGAAGGTACTTAGCACTGATGTAAAGCTGTTGTAACAGTCCAAGCTGAATGTTTTTGAAAATCTCACTGAAATAATGTTTCTAGTCTTTTAGTGTTAGGATAGCTTTGTATTTGTTATAATATTTTGACTTACAAAGCAGAAAATTTTTGGATTATTTTTATAGAAGCCTAAATAAGTTGTTGTACTCCTGTGTCCACTTTTCAAAGGAGTTCAGTGCTATTATTTCTCGGAATGATATCCTGTGAGCTGTATTCCAGGCTTCCCAAAATGAATATTGTCTATACTGCATATCAGGTGCAGGTGATGATAGTTTAGAGAAGGGCAGCTGGAATTGCTACATGTCGGGAGAAGGCACAAACTTTTCTTGTCAGAATGTCCTGTGCATATCATTATTCATGCCTTCCATGTAACGTATGAGCTCCCACATGAAAAAATAACACAGTTTGAGTCATCTGCATACTATGTGACTGGGTTCCCAGTTCTTCATACATGGCTGCATGCTTCTGTATCAGGAGGGTGAAGGATTAGTGATTTTAGCAGTCAGTAGCTCACCTGATCTGGAATGAGTACTATCAGTGCAAACAAATTATACTTTGCTCCTTTGGAGAAAATTGATCATTATTCAGAATTAACTGACAGGGAAGCAGTAGCTGCAGACAGCCAGACTCTAACGAGTCAGAGTCAAGCAGTGGAAGCTGTTAAACTTTTCATAAGCCTTATAAATCTTACATAAGAATTTTAGTAAAACACACTAGGTAATAAAGGAAATAAAATGTGCTGCACTTCAGTTTTCAGCCCTTCCAAACTGTCAGTTCTGCCTGTCTACAAATTCCTGTGTTTCCTTCCCCCCTCACCCTTTAAAGGTTTTGTTCATTTGCTTATCAAACCCATCAGTCAGCTCCACTGTCTGCTTTGCATTTATCATTACCAGCTGAGTATCTTATCAAAAGCCCTTGTCATTTGGAAATTGCATTGTTTTTATTCAGTTTTAACATAATTTTTCTTGCCTCATTGAGCAGGCAGAACTTGCAAGACAACCAGGCAGGGGGAAAGCTTTGTCCTGTAGTTTAATTAAGTCTCAGTGGTTCAGACTGTGAGCGGTAGTAGAAGGCACGTTGGACTTAACCTCCTCACTCCAGGCTTAGCAGTCAATATTGCTACGGTGGGAAAGCAGCAGAGCACATTCTCTACCAGCACCACAAATTATAGGCCCTGAATACTACTTCACCCTGATTTTGAAGGATGTACATTTGCTCTCTGTACCGCTGTCCATGGTTTGTTCTTTCTATCTTCATGCTGTCCGTAGCATGAAGGACCTGCCACCCACATTTACAGAGGCACCTAGGAATTGGAGGATGCATCTTACATTTGGTGAAAAGCAGAGCATCCTGCTTTGCTGGTTTTAGACGGGGAAAAAGCGTGCTGGGATGGACATCTGTGTGTGTATCAGTATCTCTATCAGTGGGCAGAGTGAGTACAGAAAGGGAGCAAATGAGTCTGAGGGACCCCTCCCAACCCTTAAGAAAGTTTAGAGGGGGAAAACAGATGTGATGACAGATGTGATGACTCCATCAAATATTCAGTCTCAATAGAAGTTGAAACTTATTTTGTACTTGGGTGTACCTGACATAAACACCATGGGATAAGACAGAAATTCTTCTTGGGCCTTTATTCCAATGCCTGGCCTGAAGTGCTTTGTCTTCTGATAAAATACTAGGGCAATAAGGAGCAAAGCTGCTATAGGGGACTGCTGGTCTAGTGGCATAAATTCAACAGGAATAATCTTTGATTGTTTTGCTTTTACATCATGTAAATACTAGCTCTGCTTTCTATCTTTTGGATACTAAAATCTGAACAGATCTTCCAGATTTTTCCCCAGAAAAAAGCTGAAGTAAAATGCTGATGCTCAGACAAAGAAAAAGCAAATAACAGCAATCATGCTGACTCCAGAGAAAGCTGCAGCACGTAGTAGAGGATTTTTGCTTGCTTATATCATCAGCTAGGACTCACCTGGATTATCAGATGGATCTGCAAGAGGGAACAGTCAAATCGGGAATTGGAGGCTGCATTGTTGCTTTGAACCTGGTTTGGTGAACCGCTTATAAAGTAAGAGATTATTCAGGAGAACTCTGACACTGTAGGAGCTGCTGCATTTTCCTTTTTCATTTCTCTTCCTCAACCATCTATGTGTATAAAGGAACCCAGAATCTGCAGAGATCAATATAAGTAAGTATGGAGTCACCTTTTCAAAGGTTTTATGAATTTCATGAGGACCCCAGGCAGAAGTTGTTGGATAAGCACCTTCTTGCTCCCCCTTACACGCTGATAATCTGACCTGAGCCCCATCATTTGCCTTTAAAATCAGTTCTCTCCTCCTACCTGAGCTGGAATTTCTGTGCTGTGTTTCCTCCACACTACTTTCAGATTTACTGCCTAAAATAATCTGTTGTAATAAATCTGTAGACATATTATTTGCATGAATGCTGACAGTAATGATTGTATTTTTGTTTGCACATACTGAAAATCAGCATTGCATTTAGATTATCTTTGCTCCTTTTTCATATCCAGACATCTTAGATGATCCTGTGTCATCATTTGTCACACTCTATTTCAGCTTAGAAAAGATGGAAGTTTCAGAATCACAGAAGCATTGAAGTTGGAAGTGAACTCTGAAGGTCACCAACCCCCTGCTCAAGCAGGGCCACCTAAAGCCTGTTCCCCAGGACTGTGTCAAGATGGGTTTTTTTATTATCTACAGAGGGAGACTCCTAGGCAACCTGTGCCAGTGCTCAGTCACCAAGACAAAGTGTTTCCAGCTGTTCAGAGGGAACATCCTGTGTTTCAGTTTGTGTCCATTGGCTCTGGTCCTGTCAGTGGTACACATCCCAGTTTAATTAAAAATGCTGGGAAGCTTGGTTTTATACTAGGAAGATGGTTTCAGGTTTGACTTTGTGTACCACAGTGCAGAATAACCAACTAACATGTTTCCCTGTAGCACATAAGTTTTTCCTAGATGTTGTTTTTTACATCCTGACCATCTGTAATTCTCTTAGTATGAAGCCCTGAGAGATTCACAGATTGAGGTGGTATGGCTGCAGCCATTAAACCTCTGCTTTAGTCTTACAATTGCTTTCTAGAATGCTTGAGAAATCCATTCATGGAGAAATGAGGAATAAGAGCCCTTGATCAGAAATCAGGAAGGCTATTATTTGAGCTAAAGTAAAATTACATTGTGTGCCTCTGGGATGCGAACTAGCTTTGTAAAATCACATCACCAGGTGGTACAAGTGCGGTGAAGTAAACCAGAACTATTATGGTCATATTGTTCCTTTCCCCTCAGTCTGGCTTCTTAGCCATTCTCAATTAATCTAAAAGCTTTCCCTGCCAAGTTGTTCTTTTCTGCCTTGGAGCTGAATGCACATTTCTTGATTTTCAGCATCCACTTCCCTCACAAACAGGTCATTCACAGAAAGCCATAGCCCACAAACTTCCTGGACCTACACATCTGTTTTAGTTCTAAACTCCTGATTGACATTTTACAGCTTAATATGATTGCATATGCCAGCTGAAGATCACTTGCCGTTTTTCACAAGCTTCAGTAAGTTGATGAATTACTGACTATAAATAAAGGTTACTGGCGTCTCTCAATTTTAAACATTGTTTTCAGTTGCTTCTTACTTGCTGGACATAGTAAATACTAATTCATTTTTGCAAGTGTTTCCAGGAGTTGATCTAAGAAAATTTATGCATGTCAAATGACTTTCCTCTAGTGCAGGCTTTCTGACTTTGCCAGAAAGCACTCGCCTTTGCTCCATGTTCCTGACAGTCCTGTGAAAGCCCACATATGATGAAAAGATCAGTCTACATGTGCTCCACAATGACAAAGCAGGGTTTTTCAGCTCAAGTCTCTGTTTCCAGGAAACATGCTGCAGCATCACAGAGGGCTAATGAGTGACAGTACGTTTACCTTGCCCACCAAAGAATGGTGCGTGATCCCTTCAGCCTTAATTCTATAGATTTAAGATTAAGGTTTAAACAAATCTGCAATTTTTTGATTTTTTTTTTTTTTTTTTTTTTGGTGGTGGTGGTTACCTGTAGTAGCTCCAAGCTGATCATTGTAACCAAGGTACCACAGTTCTTGAATTAATACAACTGAGTCACTTGTCAGCTGAGCTGTCCTAACGGTCTGCTTGCATGCACATAATCCATTGCAAATGTGAAATAAAAAATATTAATCTAAACTATCATGAAGGGGACTACCATAATAATTTTTTATACACATCTTGCTTCACGGTAGAAAAATACAGTCAGTTGCTGTGACACTGCTAAAGAGCAGGAATTCATTAAGCTGCAATGAAAACAGTCCTTTTTGAAAGACAGTTATACACAGAAGAGGAAGATTTTTCTGCCTCGTGTCTGAAGAGAAGTCACCTTTCTGTTCAGTCCCTTAAAACCACCCAGTTGCTGAGGAGGAAGCCAGCTTATTCAAACCTAGAGCAGTACATGGGATCGTCTGGGGAAGAATTTACAGACAGAGGATGACAGAGTGGAGGGATGTGATTGACTAAGGTCATGAAGTCTAGCAGTCAGAGAAGAAAACAGAAGAAGAGTCAGAAAGTCAGGGAGAAATAAAAGGAGGAACTAAGAGTTTGTTACTCTACATAATTTCCAGCATTGCTGGGAGGTACGTAGATGGGGATGTCATTGTGTATATGGTAGCTGAATGGTCACTGAGCCAGATGAGACTGGGAATTAGGGAGGCTGGTGAGGAAAGACCAGATGTGTCAGCCAAATATACCCTTTGGGATTCAGAGAAAATGTTGGGATAGAAACCCACTTTCTATAGTTCTAGAAAGAAGATCAAAGTAACTGGAACAAAGAGAACAGAATACATTGAACCACTAAGATCAAAAAAGATGTCTGTCATCAGCAGAAGAAATGAAGGCAATAGAACTGAACACCAGTGAAGTTAATGGGATGTGGTTCTGGAAGAAAAAGGCCGAAACCAGCTGTGGGCAAAAGAAAGGTGGACTGTGAAATAGGAGACTAGTATTGAACTACCAGAGCATAAGAGATACAAGAAAACAGTGAGTTAGTAGGAGGACCAAAAAAGATAGCAAGGGATATGCAGCAGGAACTGAGAAGTACTGGTATAGGGATTTGAATGGGTTAGCCTGGATACATTAGAACTTGGAACAGAGATCTTGAAAGTAGTTGAGGAGACTGGGACTTCAGTAAAAGGCAAGGGATGGAGTAGAGCTAAAATTGCAACAGAAATAGATAGGAAGTAACAGAGCAAGAATTGTGCAAAACTCACCAAAGCAGCTAAAAAGGAACCAACATTTCTGAGGCCCACCATCTGTGCAAAAACAACTGGCAAAGCATCTTGTTGCCCTCCAGTGTGATAACATACACAGAAAAATAGGTGTCAATCTGCTATTAAATAAAGAGGCTTGAGGTGCTGGAAGTACATGTTCCAGTCCTTCTATGTATGAATGTATGTATACAGTTATAAGATATATTTTGATATCAAAAGATGGGACTTTTCTTTTTGAAGGAAAAGCAGATTCATAAAGTGAATGCATAAAAAAAGGTCAAGCACTTTCCTATTACATATCTAACATAAATTAATTTTGTTTGTGCTTTTACATAAAGTGTTTAAAGGTTCAGAAAGAAACATATTATTTGTATTTTCTTAATTTTTACATGAAAAAGTATGCATTGGGAATACAGAACTTCTCTGTGAAAATTTCTGGATCACTGTGAACTAGTTCAGAAAACAAATAAGGGTTTTTCTTCGGAAGCACATGGAAGGAACAAGTCTTGTCCCCAAGATAGTGAGGGCAGGAGTGACCTGTGACTAGTACACATGACTTTTTTATTTCTTCAATATCATGGTTTCATGATGCTGGACTTGGACAGTAAAATGCACACTCTCCACAGCTTTCCTGCTTTGAGTGGTTCTTGCGGTTCATAACGCAAAACTTCTGATTCGAGCAGGGAAGGTCTGAAGGGCAGTGTTGTGACACAGAGTATGAAGCTCATTGTAATTGGAGTCATATCTCGGATTCACATCAGGGACAATAACCCTTCCATGCTTTATGCCAGAAGATCACCTACAAGGAAATCTTACAACTTCAAAGGTGTCAGTGCAAAGTTTTTGAACTTCACACACATTGTTAGATAAAGCTCACTATTCTAGAAGGTATTGCAGATAACTCAGTCTTGCCATCCATTTGCACTTCCTCATAATTTAGACAGCTCTGTCTGTAACATTCATGCTGTATGGACACATATAAAAGTGATTTTTAGGAAGTCCTAAAATTCTTCTTACCAGAAATACAAGGATCTTTACTACAACCATTTGCATATTTACAAATTACATCCATTATAATACAGGTGTTTGGTTGGTTGGTTTTTTTTTTCCTCCCAGACACCTTATAACCATCATAAACTAGAGAAGTCTGAGAAGAACATGAGATCATTGTTCTTTTCAAAAGTGCTTTGGGATGTTTAATGGCCACAAAGTACACAGGACTTCATCCTAACATTATGCTGAGCATTTCTTGCAGCATTATGGATAAAATGGGAATAGGCAAAATAGCACTCCTGAGAGACATAAACTTCAGATTTAATACAGTTTGAAATTTAGGTGAACTGGGGTAATGTTCCAAAACAGCTTAAAAGCCAGCCACTCTTGCAGGTGTTGAATACCTGTGGCCCCTTTTCTCCTTGAGCTTAATTTCCTGTTTCTTACTGAGTGTGTGCTCTGTGCCTTTTCACTTCAAAATCTCTAATGAATATTATCGCATAAAACAAACCTTTTAAAATTCCTGACATGTCCAAAAACTTGATTTCAGTAACAGGACAAAGAGAAAAATAATATAATCCTCACCATTTTCAGTGGCTTCCAGAAAAATATTTTTCTAACAGCTGAATCCAGTCTTCATTCTTAGCTGTTATCTCCCCCTTCCTGATGTGACTAGCATAACAGAGCTAAAGTTTTTGTCCGATAACATGGATTTGGTTGCTGTGACTAGTGATGCTTCTATTCATATGAACTGTTCTAGCCTGCTTTGTTCTCAAAAGTTTTGCCTTCTGTTCCATACAGTGCAGATTTTATCCCAGTATCTATTATTTGGCAGATTGTTGATTTTATTGTTGTTGTAATGGACATCTTAATGCCCAAACTGCTCTAGGAAAACATTTCAGAGAAAATGAATGAATTTGTAAAGAAACTGTGCCATCCAGCAAATTGTATGGGCTGTTGCCTCCAAAGAACATTACTTGCTTTTCTACGTTTATTTGGAGGGCATATTTACTCAGAAGATGCTCAGACTCCTTTTTTAAAACATGATGAAATTGATGGAGCGTTCTTTGCATCTGTGAGACAATCTAGAGTTTAAACAGCTGAAAGCATTACTGGTTAAGATACATTAAGGAGTCATAATCATATGCAACTCTTTCAAACTAATTTATGCTTTCCTAATTTCTAGTCATGCACTTTTTTTTTTTTTCAGTTGAAGGATATAAAACTTAGGGAATATTGAACAATAATACATTGGTAACTAACAATTGCATGTTATTTGTTTTTCTGCTTGAACTAGTCAGCGTTTGGACACAGGCAGGTTCTTCCAGAGAATAAAAGTATCATCAGATTGCTGACAAATTAGTAAGAACCTTATAATTTAATTCAGAGAGCTGTAAATAAAGCTGAATACAGAAAATTAAATATATCCTCGGGTAAACAAGAGCCGAAGATGAGATTTCAGGACTGAAACATGAAAATCGATACAAATGAGTAATCTTAGAAAGCCTGGAGAGCTGCATGGAGAGGTTTCCAATTTAATCTTCTCAATAGGTCAGTTGGCTTACTGGAACACATCTCTCTACTTAAAGCAACTTATCTCCCACCCAAGTCCACTGAATTCAGTGTGTGGCTTACTTCTGGGTAGAAACAGGTCCCTCTGAGAAATTCATAATACTGGGACATCTCATGTGTTTCCCTAGGCTCAAACCAGCTGAATTGGTTCATTAAAAGTGAGCCTGGGAGCACTTCTATAGTTTGTTGATGTAAGGGGTCAGCAAGTAGACAAAACTGTAAGGGTATTTTATAATAGATGGGCATTTAGACACCAAAGTACTGATTTCATGGTTAAAAAAGATAGACATGCCCACTTTAAAATGGCCCAGGATTCAATACTATAGTGAGTGCAGTCTATGAAGAAATCATCATGAGATGATTTTTCTTGTGTAGTTGCAAATACAGGATCAGTAAACAGAGCCCTTGAGTCCCCTAGGAGAGTTTGTGAAATCAAATAAAAAACTCACTGAGGAGAGGTTATGCATTCAAATGATTCTGCTGTCATATGAAAAACTGCTCAACAATGTGATTAAAGGCTTGTTATCTGTTTGCAAGAAAGTATTGTTTTCAACAGAATATTGACTTCAGCGGGGCTATTTTCATAGGCTACCACCAGGGAAAAGATTTCCACTTCAATCTTTGTTAGTGAAGGTTTTGATCCTTTGTCAGGGAAAGAATGTGTCACAAATTCACGAACATTTTGGTATTGGAAAAGAATGCAGAATGTATTAAAAAAAAAGTAGTGAATGAAACATTAGTAACAGTTTTAAGCAATAATTAACAGTGAATTGACAAAGCAGGAGATAAACAGTCACTGCTATATGTCAATTTTTTAAGTAGTATTACAACATATCATCTAGCATGTTTATTTTGAGAATATAAGTACTGAGTCAAAATACACATAATAAACACGGATTAAAAAGTCCAAATTGAATTTCTAGTTAAATATGCATGACTGTGTATGCACCTGGTAGACAGTAGTGTCATTTTCCTGTTCTGTCTTGGTCCCAATTGATAAACATTAATATTTAAAGATTGATGACTTCCATTTTGTCTACAATATTTCTCATGAAAGTCTGGAATAAAAATACTTCCTGAAGTAAGGTACGTCCAGCATGAACTGGTACTGGAAGTGTGTGTAATGACTGCCTACATCTTAGACTGTGTCTACACAGAAGCTTCCTTATTGGTACATGAGTAAGGTTCACTTTACAGTTTCTAATGTGGCTGGAAATATATTTTGTATAACAGCTTCCCTCTCCCTTTTATTTCAGGAAAATAAGCTATACCAGTAACTAAGGAGTTTACTTGTGCAGAAGTCTGCTGAACACAATGATGTTGGTCAGCAATCACATCCTCACAGCTGTAGCCAAGACAGATGTAGCATTTATTTATCAAAACATTGGTTTTTGTAAGTGGTTCTTAGTGGTTCTAAGTGGTTCAATAAGTGGTTCTTGTGAAAGGGGCAGTGCTCACTGTCACCCATTGAGATATAACACAAAAGTAACATGTGTAACCTTTTTCACTATTGTACTTCAAAGCCACTTTTGTGGAAGCCCCAGACACCAGGCAAAACAACGTCTTTACTTCCTTAGTCTAAGCACGCCACCTCTGAAGTTCTGTCAGTGCATAGTAACTTACATGATCTGTATGATAAGAAGCTTCACATATTTTTCCAGATAACCCACCCAAACTAGAATCTCTTTTCAATATTTTTCAGACAATCAGTTAGCTGTTACAGTGACAGTCTTGGAACATTTCATACCTTCTTACTCTGCTCTTAACCACCAAGTGTCACTGTCAGCATCACTTTGGGTTCTCTGGGAGTTACTGAAGGAGGAAAAGCTTTCTTACCTAACAGAGCTGCTGCCAGCATCAAGGTCTTGTGCTGTCACTGCACCTATAATGGTCCCCACAGGTGTATCCTCATAAACCTCCATTGTGTACATAGGCTTGCTGAAAACTGGAGGTTCATCCATGTCCAACACATTTATCTTCACAGTGGCAGTATCTTTGAATGGACCCACTGAGTGAAATCGATGGTCAAGATGGAGATTGGAGGCCTCGACTTTAAAGGTATAAGCCTTTTTTGTTTCAAAGTCTAATGGCTGCAGAAAGAACAAAAGCAAAACATCATATTTGACTAAAAATTAAACATTGCAAAATCACTTTGGTAGCATTAATCTGACATAACTTAAGATGCTTTCAGTGTAAACTTCAGCTACCGATCTAATCACCTAAGCTTGTTCTGAGGTTCATCTCATGCTAAGGTGATTTCTGAAATAGGCTAGATGAATCATACCCAGGAAATGACTGTTTCTCCACATCAAAAAACACCCAGGATGACTGACATGGATGTAAACAGTTACACTGTGAATGTCTGAAGTTAAAAAAGTGAGGTTCATCTTTTGCAAATGAGCTGTTGTGCAGGTTCACAACTCCCAAGCACACGCAATTGACTGTCTCTAGCTGATCCAGTTCCTTAAATAGAAGACTTCCATCTCTTTTAGCAGGGAAAGCTTTCAGAAGGTCATGACAGTGATGGAAATTAGCCTGAATGAAAACTCTGGTACATACCCGTGGGTCAAACCAAACCTCAGGCATGGCCTGGAATGAGAATTCAAACTTGATCTGAAACAAGTTTTTCCTGTAAAATGTCTATCTTATCTGTGAACTTCTATTCACACCATATATTTGAGCTCATGTACTTTGAAAATGCCGACTTTTATCCTGCCTTATGATCCTAGGTGTAATCCATAAGGTCTTCCTTTTGTGTACCTGTCTTGGTTTTTGATGCAAATGTATCCTTCAATCAGATTGTTTTGCTGTGGGTTTCTGTCAAGGTACATCAATTTAGTGCCTTTGGTTTTAGAAAGGTAATCATATCAAAAACCTTAATGCAGTCTTATTTAGTTGAAAAGACACTGAAGCTTTAATTTCAGTTAAAGGTTTTAGCTCCATCGGTTTTTATGTTGTTTTTAATGTTACAGTCTTTTCCTGATGTTTGGGTAACACTGGCACCTAGTGGTTTCTGCCTATAATAACTGTCAAGTCGGAAATTTTCTAATGGGAAAGAGTATGCTATCTGGAAAAAAGAGCAGGATCACAAATGTGTGAGCAAGAATATTTCAGCATCTGACTTTTTTTTTTTTCCTTTCCCCAGCCACCATTACCACAGTATTTCCAGTCACCTGTCAGAGCCAGGATAGATTCAAATTCTGCCATTTTCTGTCCTTCTCACAACAGGACATAATTGGCCAGATGACTACATGGTTTAAGTTGAAGTAACTCCATTAAAATCAATCGAGTTTCCTTGACTTACATTAGCTGAACAGATAGCATAATGATATTAAATCCTTATGAAAGACTTTATAATTTTAACAGACTAGATGGTCAAGTTTTTTTGAGCTAGGAAATTAAAATTAGCAACCCAAATCTGTATGCCATAGAAATAACAAAGCTTGAAAGTCAAGTGATTCTAACCAATCCACTACCACATATAAACATCCTCCTACAGACAAAATTCCCAGTAAAAGCCAGTATGACTTGCACCTTCATGGCTGAACTGACAGAAAGAAACAAAAACTAATGCTAAGAAGAAACAGACAAAATTGTGTGGAAGATCTTACGCTCCAGTGGTGAAACTCTAAGCTGTATGTCCATTACACTGGACATAGTGCTTCATTATCCAAATGGTTGACACACTGTCTTCAGTTTCTATACTACTCATGTTCACTGTTATACATTGTCAAAAACACCTTCCCCAAACAAACAAAGAAACAACCAACAACAAGAACAACAACAACAAAAAAAAAAAACCACCCCACAAACTCTTCTCCAGCTAATTATATAAATTGTTAGTATATTTTCAAGAATTATAGTAAGGGGAAAAAACCTGGAGTTTTAAAAACCAATCTGGAGTGGAAAAAACCTAAGTGTGACGGGTTAAGCTAGGGATAAATGGTTAAGACAGAAAAGGCAAGAAATCTAAGCTCTCAGTTAGGTAGTTCTTCTAACTAATGACTTGCATGTACCTTTCATACCTCAAAATTGCATTAAAATTGTTCACACTAGCTCCTGTGATACGTGAGTATATTTGCAGATAGATGTACTAGAGGAAAGAGGCACAATCCATGCATTCCTTGCAGGCTGTCTTTCACTGAGTTACTTTTCAAGGCAGGAGTAGCAGATCACAGTCCTTGGCCAGTGCTCAGTCACAACTTTCATGATACAAGGGGAACAGAGTGCTTGTTGGGAGATGGACAGAAAGGAATAAAACTTCAATCAGTTCTGTGTATTGGTATGTTCAGGCTGGCGTACCTACCCAGAAGATGGATAAAGTGGCTGCATTACTTCTCACCCTCCGCCCAGCATTATAGGCAACACTATGGTATATTTTTGAAAAGACAGTTTGACCCCAAGAAAGGAAAATATTTTTCCACCGTAACATCAGAGAAACCCATTCTTTCTCTTTGTCTTTCTATGGGTCTGATGAGAAATATAGTTAAAGGTTAAACAGTATGTGGCCAATACAAAGTACAGATGGCACTCAACATTAGAAGAGACAAGCAAAAAGTGCTGAGCCATCATCAGAGAAAGAAATCAGTGACAGACTCCCACAAAATGGTTGGAATTAACGATCTTAAAAGTCTTTTCCAACGTAGTTGCTTCTGTGATTCTATGATTCTATGAAAAAAGCAGAACTTAGCCTTATAGCACATGAGAGGCTAAATTAAAACTGCGTCTGTGGAAAGATGGGAAATGTTGTAAGGAGTAACCCTAGAATTTAATTTCAAAAAGAAAAATATTTCGTACAACATATATCATGCAGCAAAAGGGTATGGTTTTAATGTATTGTGTTTATGGGCAGCCCACACTACAATCTTCTGATTAGTTCTGTTCTTCCCAGTTTTAAACAGTTCAGCCATAGAGATAGCCATTGATAGTCTTAAATTTTGGCATTTTTCTGATATGCCTAAAAACAGAAGAATTGAATGTATGCCTAGTTCTCAGGCAAAACCTTTTTGATTTTTCATTTTCAAGATGTTAAAATAGCATTTCTTCATATTTCTTTTTTAGCAGATACCACTAAAGCCTGTGAAGGAAAAGAGTGATCCATACAATTTTTTAGCTGCCTTTGTTGGGTTTTTTTTCTTTTTTTTTTTTCCTTTTAAGACATATTTTGCTGTTACATAATAAATGTCTGACAGTGCTCAGTCATATTTTCATTTAAAATCTGGAGTGCTGGTAAGATAGCAAAATGTTTGAATTTTACAGACAAAAAAAAAATATTGAAACCTCTTTCAATTAATCAGATTTTAATGGTATGACTTTTTAGAATAAATAACCAATAGAAATATTTATTCCTTCTATAAAAAGAATAATATTCAGAAAACTAAGTTTGAATAAAGTTTTTTTTTTAGTTTACAAAAGCTACAAGTTTTTCCAAAGTAAACAGCATTTCTGCTAATATTAAGGCAATCTTTATTAACTGTGAACTATTCAACAATTAGAGAAATATTTCTAATCGATATTCTAGGTACTAGTCACAGAAGAGATGTATTTGGTTTCCCTACTTGTTCTTATCTGGCTTTTCCTGTGTTACGGTTACAAGCTGCTCTATAAGCTGCATAGTGAAGCACTATCAGCATATGCACAGCTGTGTGCAGCAAATGCATTCTACAAATCCCAAAATCGAATAACACATACTAACAAATCACTTTATCTTGCAACTCTGGGAGTATTGTGAATGGACTTATTTAGTATGACTAGGAAAGCACATAAACAGCTCTCTGTTAGATATAAGTGTATTTTGAAATATTACTGTTCCCCATATTTAAGATAATAGAAGCTAAGAAATGTTACTATATAGATGTATCTATCTAAAATGAGATATTGGGTAGATAGATAGATAGATAGATAGATAGACGCAAAGCAAGGGGGAAGAGAGAGAATTAAAGAACTGGGAAAAAAATGGGATGAAAGATACAATGAATTCTGATGAGAAGCGCAGCCATCCTGTCAATTTGTTCTGCTTCACAAAAAGTCAGGACAAGAAACTCCAGAAATTTCTACTATTTATCCACACAGAAGAGATACAACAGTATTGTTTGTGATACAGGCTTTCAGGATCCACACCTACAATGATGGAAAGCCATGCTGTTGTAGATCAACTCTGCATATGTGCCTGTCTCAAAACCTGGCAAGAGTTTCCCCTTGAAGATGGGTTGAGCGACTGTATATTTTGTGAAATATTGCCATAAGACTGTTTGCTGTGCATGACGTTTCAGTAACTACACTTCTGCACTGGATTTTAAACAGCATAAGGAAATAATTAGCATTGTAGAGCAGGTTGATTTATTAATACAAGCCCCAGATCAACCAGGAGCATTCATTAATTAAAGGTGAGAATGGACAGTAAAACATAAAATCTGTAGGTCAAATCTACACCAAGTGCTGTAACTTGACCAAATCTGAAGTGAGTGTTTCAAGACTTAATGGGAAGTAGGAAAAATATATCTATGTTCTGTACCTGGAAGAGAGGAGAAGCTGACCAATGTCAGGGGTTCATCTGTTTGCTGCTCTCAAGCATCTTACCTGTTTCTGCAGGTACCTTTCACTGTTCCAGGAAAAAAACAAACCCAACAGCTGTATCTGCAAACTGCAGAGACTGAAGATATCCCCTTCTTCACTCTTCCTGTCATTCTCCTCTGTAGCTACCATGGTAGTCTTTATGATTGTGTCTGCAACCAGGTCACCACTTTCTGCCTATACTGAAGGGCTTAATATAGCTTGCTTTTCCTCCTCAAAATGTAAGACCACAATTCCCACTTACACAAACTCATGAGTTATGAATATAGGCAGACAGTGTCTATGCACACACCTGGAGAGGGTATTCCCTACCTCTGGAGAAAGAAGTGGTGGGGTGAGCAGCCTGCCCAGTCTTGCTAGTAAAGCAAGTAGTAGCCATAATGCAATTCTGGATAAGGCACAGTCAGGAGTCTGCTTTGTACTCACTGTTGTGGTGTACAGATGCTATCAGACTGCTTTTACATTATAGCAATGTCCCAGCACTACATACATGGGCATGAGCAAGACAGCTCAGCTCAATCTGTGTTCAAACTTCTACATGCTGACTCCAATGAAAGGCTTTTTAAATGTGCCCCTGAGGTTACACGGAAGCATACATTCCAAACACCTCCCTGCAGCTACTGGGTCTGTTCATCATTCCCCCAGTTTCTGTTATTATATCATCACTACAGTTATTGTTTCTCATCATGCAGTGTCCTCCATGACATCCTGTGATTTGGTGGATATAGCTCTGTCACCTATGTGACAGCTGTACCAAAAACCAAGATGCAATTGTTCCCTGACCCACATGGAGAAGCTAACCCAATATAGTGCAGCAGTATAGGATCACACCAGGTGAACCATGGAAACAGGGCTTTTTTCCTGGGTTTTAATGGCACTTTGCACAAATTAGTAAAGTAATGTCTGATCCAGACTCAGTGTTTCAACCCTGCTCAATTTCTGGATTAGTTTATGCTAAGCCAATTAAGAGGCTTCTGAACATAATAGGCTTATCCTATAAACTCATTCTTAGTTTAATATATCTAGTGCCAGCTATTCGGTAAAGCTCAGATCCTTCTGTTTTCTTTTTCTGTTGGGTGTGATCATTAAAGATGCAGTTTCAACAAAGTTTCAATAAAATCAGGAGCTTGCCTGGGACTGACACACTTTCCTTCTGTACCTGGGAGAACTACTCTGTGCCCCATGTGAGGCAACTACGCTCTGGTACGAAGGAGATGGTACTTTCTGTCACCCTGCTTCTAGTACTTTACATTCTCTTAAGTTTGCTGAAGCATTCAGGTAGGACAGATGATATATAAATATAAGCACCAATAAACACTGTATTAAATAGCACTGGAAAGGGAAGAAACTGGTCATTCTATTCCTAATACAGTAATATTTCTTACTCTTATGGAGAACTGAATGCAGCACTATCCTAAAGTCAGACATTTCCCCCTTTTTTTACTATTTTCCCCTTTTTGGGAGAGAGGAAGCTATTACAGTACTAACCACAAAGTGGTGCTAAATGGCATTTGGATTCTTCAGCAGAATATAAGAAAAGCTATTTAATTCTTAATATATGTAAACACCACAAGAGCAGTAGTAATCAAGTTTATATTGGATGGTAGCATGAACAAAAACTAGTACCTAAACCAGATCATTTAAGATGTGCATCTTGTCCAGCTGTAGCTGTTTCTGCCCATTGTGGTGTCTGAGAAGCAGAGAATGGTCTTTTGCTTCCACCAACGCACTTAGTATGCTGAAAAGAACAGTTTGGCTTGTGCAATTTTTTATCATCAAATGTACTTTTCACCAAAAATAGATGTGGTGCAAGAAGGTTTCATTTTTCTCAATTTGGATATAGAAAAGTCTTCATGTTTTTTTGCATAACTGAACAAAAAAGCATTTATGCAGTGACTGACAGTTTCTAGCTGCAAGAAATTTTCCAGGAGAAATAAAGGCATGGTTTTGACATGTCTCAGCACTTAATTACTGCAGCACTTATGGCATCAGAATATCCTATGATACAGAAAAAGAGCAAACCAGGTTTTAAAGTGCATGGCACTTTTTATTAGCAGCTTTGACTGTTAATTATTTATAATTCATAATTGAAAGTGTCGTTCCTATTAATTTACCAGCTTTGATTTAAAGAAGGGCTTTAATGCATACCTAACTTAAATATTTGCGTAATCCCACAACGTCAAATCAGTGTTTGGAACACCATGCAATGTAAAATTGCTACTCTGCAGGCAAATGACAGAATTGTGAATGTGCAGCATTTCTGGGAATCTGAAAACTGCAACCCATGAAAACACATTTATATTATCACAAGCATAAAGGATATGAAAACTGAGTTAACAGTATCATTAAGAATCCAGATTGCTCTTGTTTAACCTAGGAGCCAGCAAAGAACTGAAGTGCAAGGATTTTGGGTCATTCCAAAATGCCTTAAAACACTTGGTTTATTTAAAGCTTATGAATGGGATCTGAGAAAAGTTTTGTGAAGGACAAGATGTAGGGTCTGTATAAAGACATTCTTTTCTGGAGGACCTGCATGTTGGGTTTAATCTTCTTTCCACAATCCTGCATAGAACAATGCTAGTACTCCCTGACCTTCACAGCCTCTCACTGTCCTCAGGCTCACTATGATGAAGATTAAGAAGGGATTAGGATTATATTTTTTTCCCCTTCTGTTCAGTGACAGAAATCTATCATTTACATTAGGCAGCATCAAGTGATGTTCTGCTGTTGTTAAAATGTCCTAAACTTCCAGATATGCCTTATCTTGTTAGTGAAAAGACTAAATGAATGCAGCAAAATACAGCGAGCAACTCTAAAGTACCTGGATATAGAATTACTTGTGTATTTTTTTTTTTATTTAATTAGTGGTTCAATTAGATGTTATATAATTCCCCATACAGCAGTCTCAAAAGTGGCCAGGCATTTTGTCTATGCTGATCCCAAGATAACTGTATCAAGTAGATTCATACGTGAATCCTCTTTACTAGGAACAAATCTTACATGCGTGCTGTTTGAATCTGCATTTCCAGTTTGAATGTTTTGTCTATACAGTCTAATACATATACACTTCACCACAAGTATAGAAAAGTTCCATTGCTGTGTATAAAACCAAGCAGCACATCTGAGGCTTAGGACTAATAGAGGGAAAACTGAATCCTACCAAAGCCTACTCTCAATGCTCAAACATTCATTTTTCAATGGTTCCCACTCGGTGTTTCTGACTGGCAGTGCATACAGAGGGGCATGTAGCTGCTCAGCCTGACAGTTCCAGGTGGAGCTATTTTTGAGTCATCTGCATAGAAGGAAAAAGGTGATCAGAATAAATTTAAAAATGAAGCAAAGTTTACAAGTTCACATAAGGAGGAAACAGTACATTCAAACTTTTAGTCAGAAAAGAAGGGGTATGTGTGTGAAAAGTGCAGAGTTTGTGTCTCATCAAGTTACTTCCTGTGGGTATTGTAGCTTCCACTTTATGTCATTAAAACTAGCAGAAGAGTAAGTAAGTAAGAGACTTGACATCATCTGGTCCTTTAATACACCCATAGATAATTTACTGTTTCCCAGGTCAAGAGGCTGAAGCCAGGAATGTCATTGTTAGAATGAATATAATGCAAATATAAACCCATGGCTAGAGCCAGGCGACATTTAAGTACCTAAATCCTAAATTTTATTGGAAATAAAGTTTCTCTGTTCCTAAAGCTTGTCTTCATACACACATCCAGAGCTCTTTCCTTCCCTGACCCTTGCAAAGTGTTCAGCTCCTAGGTGTCTCTGTTTTACAAAGATTACACCTCCAAGCATAAGCTGTCTGCGAAGCATAAGCTGGCCTATCAAAATGAGTTGGTGGTTCACATTTCTTTCTAGGAAACAAGTTGATCATTGGTGTACATGTACATGCCTGGCCTCAGAAAAGAACCATTAGTTAAAATGTTACAGTCCCTATTTTGTATCTCTCCTGCTGAGTGCTTTAATCACTAAATTCCAAATAACACTTATCCTTTCCATCTTCAAAGTTCATAAATTCAGTAATCTTTAACTTATTCTCATACAATAAAGGAACATCAACAGCTGAGTTGCAATGTGCTTCCTTGCATGAGTATCTGATAATCAGCTCTTTGAAACACTATTAGGAGAATGGAAGTAGGACATGTTGATTTGCAATCATTTGGGGTCCTCTACCCTGAGTAAAAACTCTGTTCCCCATAGTGCTGTACAACAGCTTCATTATTAAAATAAAACATAAAATTTTTCAAAATGAAATTCTTACAAGTAAAAATGTAACACATTATCTCAAACATAAAATACAGTTCTTTTATTTCATGCTCTGAACTGGAGCATTTCTTCACATGGTTTTAGGTGGAAAATTTCCCATAAAAGAGAAATTATACTTTCTTAACAGAGATAAGAATTATTTCTCTGCTGATAAAACTGATATTATTTATGAAAAGTCATACCTGATTGTATGTGAAATGAAACACTAAACTCCAATTTCTTTTAAGACTAAGATCACAGCCACAGATTCTAATAAAGATGCAGACAACTGTGTCTTAATTATGGGGTTTAATTGCACAACATTTAATTCTCTTACCTATTTTCTCACTTGGGTGCATACACCCCATCAGTGCCACATACCTTTTTCAGTTTGATAACTCCTTCCTGGGTGTTCTCATCTGTTGTGATGTCAAACAAGTTTCCTCCATCTCCTGGAACTATGTTATACTCAATTTCTGCATTTTTCCCAAAATCAGGGTCCACAGCTCTGATCCTTCCAATAGCAGAACCAACGTGAGAGGACTCAGGTACTTTTAAATGGAAGATACCTGTGACAAAGTGGTAGACAGTCATTCTTGGGATTTCTTGATAGTTAACATAGTATGTCTGATTAAAACCATGGAGCCATGGCAAAATAAACAGACTTAAATAATCCAATTAAAATTATGAGATCAAAACAACAAATGATTAGAAGAAGATATGCATGTTTTACCCACTGATTTCCCCCAGTTTCTAAGTTTGGTCCAGTGCAACTGTAAGGGCCTTATCATCTCTATCTCTTCAGATAGATATCTGTATTTCTATCTTTAATTTTACCCATATGGTTGATTCTTTTGAATTAAATTCTACTTGTAGACAGTACATGTTTATAAGCATTTTCTTCTTATGTTTAACAATTTTTAGTATCTGATTTTTTTATTTTGTTTGAGAAAACGCATCTATGCATTTCACAGTACTTGAAAGGAAAAATTCAGTGGAAAAAGGGTTTCCACCCATTTCTGTAATACTCAGTATTATAATTACACGCAGAACTCCTTGGGGGGGGGGGGGGGGGAAGATAAAGAGTATTGTTTATACATTAGCCACCAGAGGGTGCTCTTACTAAAATTTCAGTGCTAAACGTAAATTTTTAGCTCTGCAGAGTTTCATTTTCAGCTAATTTACCATTAGTGGTAATAAAAGTTAAAAAAAAACCCAAAACCAAACACAAAAATTACACACTTTTAAAATAAGCCTTACTACTCATATGTGAGGACAAACTGATTTCATTCAGGGAAACAGCTATGTCAAAAAAAATGCAAGGCATAATAGTTAAAAATGCTAAAAGAAAAGGTCCAAAGTACTTAAAGTAAGTCTTCACTTTAACGACACCAGTAGCAATAGGCCTTAGTTTATACCATGCCCTGACTTACTACACTGCTACTGAAGTGATGGACTTTCCTGTTCAGCTGCACCTTTTGCTGGATACTTTGGTGAACACCAACATGACAAGTATTTGCAGTGAGCAGGTAGTGTTCATCTTACTTCACGCAGCAGCCTTTGCTGTCAAAATCACCAGCATTTGGAACCGATTTCAGTGGGCCCAGGATGTTTGATTTACTTCACCCTGCCTCTCAGCAAAGCTAGCATTTGCTTGCTCTATCATTTCATTTTCCTGGGCCATCCTCCAACAGCTCTCAAACAACAGCCTCTTTGGTGCAGGAAAACATTGGCAATGGCCTTTTCTGTTCCTCTACATGTGAATACATAGGAGGACATATACACTTCTTTTTCAATAGTACAGCAGGACAGGCACCTATGACTAGTGCGAGGTGTATCAGGGGGATTTCTCTGAGATTTCTGCCTGGTAGTGGTTCAGTCCCTCTTCACAAAATGAGGCTCTGAGAAGTTGTATATTGTGTAACAGCAGGATAGATGACTTTCACATCCAGCCATTGAATTAAACAGCAGATGCTGTTGCTTGTCATTATCTCCTCACAATGCATGCTGTGTCAGCTTTTTCAGCTTTGCAATATATCCAGGTGAGGGAAAAAATGACATTAGCACTGCTGGATTAGGAGCAAACCTACTCTTTTGTGAGCTAGCAGTTTGGACTGTATAATTATCTGATTGCCTCTGAAAAAATCTGTTTTGTCTGCTTCCTCCCTTTGTCTGCCAGTATGCAAAGTATACCTGAAGGCAAACCTTGTCTTGTTTCCACAACATAGTTTTAGCCCTGATACTCAGGTCTTTTACAGACTCTCACATTGGATGACAGAAATCATTGCTGCAGTGTTTGCTCTTTACAGCCACAGTTTTAGTGAACATAAAATGTAAAAGCATATGATAATGGATTTTTACTTCTTTGCTTAGTTGAGCTATTCTTAGTCAACTGAAGAGCACTCAAATTCATTAAAACAAACATTTCTCTATAAAACATTGTACCTGGCTGTAAAGTGTATGGGACTTAGATGGAGTCAAAGAAACACTACATTACTCATTTCAGATTGTTTAGGCTTTTATCAATTATTGTCAATGACTTGGCATTTAATCACTTCCAGAAATTCAACAGCAATAAAGATGGGGTCATTCAGATTAATTTGAAACTCTGAAGTAATCTTCAACTCTGCCAGAGTCAGATCTCTGAAATGTAGTATGTAATTACACAGCCATCTTCCTCCTGTAATATTATCTTCACAGCATATGGAAGCTGTTAATGATGCTAGTGTGACAATATACTTTCAGAATAAAATAAGTAAAAACAAATAATGTATATTGCTGCCAGCTCAGGGAAAAACTTTGAGAGAATATAATGCATAGCATGAAACCCATCTTTTTTTCACCCCAGGAAATAATCCTTGTACAGAGGACATTTGAAATGGTCAATACATGCTGCACATGAAATGCAACAGAAAGACAGTTTTGTAGGTTTTTATTTTTCTGTTTCTAGAAGACATTATTTCTTGCTGTGGCCTTGCTGTGACAGTTTAGCATTATTCAGTTTTTACTGTCTTATTTTGCCTGCGTACACTATTACCTCCATTTGCTGTAGAGGTATATCAAAACAGGCCTGAGTAATAGCCTTTTACCCCCAAAGGTCCTAAAAATCTTGTTCTCTGCAGCTTCTAGGAATGATGGAACAAGTAGCTCAGACAAACTTACACAGCAGCTGGTTATGTTGCTCAAACAGTTCTCAAACAGTCAAATTCTGTAGATTGTCACATGACTTCTCTGCCTGCAAAAATATTTTCTTCTGCTTGCATTAACCTCTTTTAAATGTGTTTTCTAAGTTTGCTGCTGGCTTTTGTAAAGGATGAGTTATATTGGATCTACCAAAGGAGCAAGCCCTTTCTTCCCTCAGGCTGCATTATGAAACTGGACTCCGCAACTAGTTACCTTTTTACTGACTTCACTCATGTATATTGCATGCAAGTCAGAATATTTTCACATATGGGAAAGATAGTAGCAATGCATATTGTCTGGTCAAGATTTTTCACTCTGTTTTAAATGGAATTTTAAGGTGGGGGGGGGGGGAAGTTATTTTTAACACCAAAAGTCATATGCCAGTTGACATGATTAACTTACACAACACTTCACACTTACATTACACTTAAAATCCAACCGAGAATCCAAAACTAGAGAAAGCTAAGCTACAGTGATTATGTAGCTTAGCATAAGCATTCAGGCATTCCCTTATAAATCCTGTATAGTCTCTAAGCGACTCCAAAATGTGAAAGTTCCTCAGCATTTCAGGTTCAGCGGCTTCAATGAGGATGATAAAAATAAATGAATGATAATGCTGTTGAAGCTTTTAGGCTGAAATGACTGATAGGGCTTATTACTCAGCCCCAAAAGCTGAGTAATAAGCATTCAGGAAACTGAAGTGAGCTAACATGCTGCCTCGGAGTTTCTAAAACAAAGATGGTTCCAAAGCACATAGCAGGAAAAAAATCAGAGCTCAGTAAGTGACAGGTAATCAGGTAATCAGTCATATTGACTGAAATTCAGCATACATTTACAATTATTTTGACATGATTAGATTAGTTTTATTTTTTAAGGCTCAAAAGCTGTTCTGGGGTTTTACTGAAAGAGGTTTGGGGTTTTTTTTAATTTTCTTTCTCTACACCTTCCATTCATGAGTACATCATATTTTACCAAGAAGGTTTTCAATTCCGATAAGAAGAAGAAATGAAAATCGTCATTACTTCTCATCAGCAAAACAAGTTTTAAAAGGTAACACAGGTTAGCATCTAAGGACTCAAGCTAAATGCATAATGGCCTTCACCCAAATAGCTGTAAATGGTATTTGAGCTTTTTTCTAATCTGTCACTATACAAGTGTGTGTATGCAAGATTATCCTCTCCTGCTTTTTCTTTGTCTGTATTTTTTTCAGTTGTCTTTGGCAACTGTCAAAGTATTGCACTGCAGTTAATAGTGACAGCATGAATCTTATAAGCAACCACACTGAAATAAAGTAATTTATTTCTTTTTGATCTAAATCTTTAATGTTTTCTCAGGAGAAAAAAAATAAAAAAAATCAATTATGTATATGATAATATTCTTGTTACCTTAAATTACCAAGGCATTTCAGTTTTTGTCCTGGCCAGGTTATAAGGGCACTGATTTCTGTCCATTTAGGAAGAATCTAAAGACAACAGTTCACATATACCTGCTGGTGTTTTAACAGCATGTTTATAGGCAAAAGAAAAGATAGTGTAAATACAAGCAGATACTTAGTATACTAAACCTGTTACATCAGCTACAGCTAATCAGCCTAATAATTAGTGGCATCTGATGTACATGCTCCTAAAACTGGGAAGATGAGATTTAGCACAGCATGTGCCTCTCCCAGATGCAACTCTGCACTACAGGGGGCTGAGATCTTGTGCAGGAAAGAGAAAGGCCAGGCTTTGTCACCATGTGCTCTGATGCAGGTCACACATGACCTGGCATAGGCTGGTAAAACTTCTCCCATCCTCAGACTCACTGCTCTGAGTTAGGGTTTATGGCCTCATTATATAGAGCATAACCATTCTTAAAAAATTCCTGTTTCTCTGCTGTGGATCCCAAAGTCCACACCTAGCAAGAGCTACATTTCCCGAGACTGCAAAGATCCTGGATGTCCAAGGGTCCCCAGTTCTTCAAGGGAAAATAAGCAGAAGCAAAAACACACTTGAGTTTGATCCTGCCCAAGTTTAGGGTAATCCACATGATGGAGCTTCCCCAGACTCTGTCAGCCCCTCAGGTGAGCTAGAAGACTGAGTTTTTGAGGCCATCCTCTTTCCTCTTTCCCTAAAGGGGGGAAAAAAAAAAGGTTCATCATACCTGGTATAATTTTTGTATACTGAAAAATTTCAGTTTAATCATGTGCTGTTTTTTTCCAGTGATAAGTTGTTGTCATAAAGCTTTCTCAACATAAACCTCCTCATTGCATGTCAGAGACTAATTCCACAGAGCATAATATCCCCTTTGTTGGACCAAGGGTTCAGGAAATGGGAAATGCCAGTTCATTTTCTCAGCTGAAGATATTTGGACCCACAGCTTCTGTCTCCAAAGAGTGCTGGGGGTAGCAAAGACAATACAGAATATTGTCTTTAACAACATAGTGCAGAAATTATTTTAGAGACAATTGTTTAGAGCCACAGACACTCAAATGTGTGTCCTAATACCTAGGCAAGGATAATACTTAAATTTCTTTGAAGAATCTTAAATTTTCTTTCGTATGGTGGCATGGTTTTACTAGGACGGGAAGAAAATGCTGATTTCTAGAACTTCCTCAAGTTTATAATGAGGGGTTTCTCCTAGATGATATGGAGTGGAATTCTGACAAGCTGAAGAGACCAAGACAAGTGTGTCCCGGTTTCGGCTGGAATAAAGTTACTTGTCTTCCTAGCAGCTGGCGCAGTGCTGCGTTCTGACTTTAGTCTGAGAACAATGCTGATAGCACAACAATGTTTTAGTTGTTGCTAAGTAACTTACCCTGATCAAGGACTTTTCAGTCTCATGCTCTGCCAGTGAGGAGGGGCACAGAAAGCCGGAAGGAAGCAGAGACAGCACACCTGACCCAAACTGGCCAAAGGGGTATTCCATACCACAGCATGTCATGCCCAGTATATAAACTGGGGGAAGTTACCTGGAAGGGACCAAACCCTGCTTGGGTCAGGCTGGGTATCGGTTGGCAGGTGGTGAGCAATTGCATTGTGCATCACTTGTGTTTATCGTTTTTCCTTTCCTCTTTTAGTTTTCTATTTTCTCCCCTTGTTATTTCCATTATCATTATTATTATTATTAGTAGTAGTAGTAGTATATTGTACATTAGTTACTAAACTGTTCTTATCTCAACCCCCAGATTTTACATTCTTTTGATTCTCCTCCCCACCCTGCCCAGGGAAGGGAGGGGGGGAGGAGGAAGGAAAGTGAGGTGAGAGAGCAGCTGCATGGTGCTGAGTTACCAGCTGGGCTTAAATCACAAGAACAAGTTCCTGAGTAACTACTTTAATTACGTTGTTATTACTGTATAGGAAAGATCCCACCATTATTACTTCCTCTTCCATTGATCTTGCTATACAGAAAATCAGTGGCTAAATGGTCATCTGTGCAACGTCTGACTTTGTCAATGTGTTCTTGTCTTAGGCAATATGCTTCCTGGATCTCTAACAGCTTACGTGGAAAACCAGTTCTAGATAATCAGCTCCATTATGCATCATAACCAATAAAGAACTGGTCTGCTAATATCCAGCCTACTGATTAAGAAACTATTACCAGACAAAAGAAGTAGTCCAAAACACCATAAGAAAAATAATTTTGGGGTGTATAGTCTAAAAGCTTGAATGAAATGTTTTTATGTAAGTTATGTAGTAGTTACAAAGAATTATCAAGGTGTAGCATGTCTTCTGGATAGAACAGGGATACTTTTCAGGAGAAAATGTCTTTCCTTTTTCAGAATCTCAGGCAGCATGTAATTGGCATTTATCAGGTAGGTCTATTGGTAATATTTTGGTGATCACACCATCACCATGAAATAAATCAATACACTTATTCCCTCTATAAAATTTAAATTGCATGATATATGTGAAACATTAACATGATGAAAAGTATATTGCTGAGGATGGGACACAGAGTTTGTAATGCTCTGCTTAACATCTCTGCTTCTTAAATATCTTGCAGGAGCTTTTTCACATTTTCTTTATTACTCTGGCACAAAATATAATAAACACAATTTTACTACAATTCATTTACTTTGTAGTATATGGTCAAACCATTTACTTTTGGATCTAAGCCAAGTGCTCTAAATCATCTGTATTGGAAAAATCATTTTTCTCTCCATCAACAAAAGAAATTAGGTCCCTATCTTTAGTCCTCCAAGTCACACCTGAGTTACATGCCTAAAATCACCTAAACAAAACATACTCAACATTTGTACTACTCAGAAGACTCCCTGTGAAGCTTTCATTTTCACATGCTCATTGGGTACATTTTATGTATATTACTTTTCTTTACCATGCTGGCACAGTCTAAAGCAGAAAATTACTATTTTTAAAGACAAAAAATTTAAATCATCAAGTATAAGTGCATAATAGTTTACCGATCTTTGTTGTAAGTTTTGGTTTACTATATGCAGTTTCCTTAAAATACTTGTGATTTAATGTGTGATATAGACTAAAAAATAATGATACAATAGTATGTCAAATGGCTTCACAGTTGTAGTCTCTTCCACTTTACAGCAAGTATGATCAACTTATCAAAAGTCTTCCAATTTAAGTGTTTAAAGGTGAGATCTCTATATAAATACTACTCCTTTTGCAATGAAATCTGAAAAAAAAAACCCATCATGAATTCGACAGAAAACTTAAGAGTTCCTCTAGCATATGTCTGTTACTTTATTTTTATAGCTTCCTTCATGCAAAAATTCAACTAAACATGTATTTTGGACTCAGAGAAGGCAGTTTCAAAGCTGGTGTCTGCAGCTCCTACTGCTGTCAGTAGGAACCTTTGGACTGTGGCAAGCACTTTTTGGGCATCCCATTTAATGCTTCTTCAAGGAGTGGAATAGTCTTGAAAATCTGACTACAGCTGTGGTTGTTAGGTGTTTTTGGAAATCATGAGCCTAAACTATTGTGATTATAACTAGAGAATTACATATGGTCTCTTTCACTTCTTACCGCATTGTAGCCTCCAGTTTTTCAAAAAGCAAGCCCAACATGGTCAGAAGCAGAAAGGCTGTGTTGATTTCTTACTTAGACAGAAGGCCTTGGGGAAAAAGGCAGATGCTGCCAGAAATGATAGTGATGCAGCAAGTGACACTGTAGTCTGTGAGTCACTCTGCAACCAGTTCTCAAGGCATTGCAAGGCAACCCCATGCTGTTAAATCTGTAGCCTGTTAAATCTCTTCAGTATCAGAAAGTAAGTGGAGATGCATGGTGCTTTTAAGCCATGCCGAGGTTACTCTGGATAATTTCATGCATCCAATCTAAATACTCTCTGTGTTTTGAATGAATAATTTCTTCAGTGCTCCCCACAGAAAACACATTGGGGTAGAATGAATGTATATCATGAATCCTGCCAAAGTTTGTTGAATTTCTATGAACCATATTTGTTTACACTTCTATACAGAAGATAGCAGATGTAAAATAGAATTAATAAATTTTAATAATCTACTATGATGATAATGATGTGTTTAAAAACAACTGACCTATAAATCTTGCTGTTAATGATCAATTACCCCTTAAACTTGGTGATAGGGGGAAAATGAATTGGGTAAATGCAGACTAAAAACAGAATTTTATGACCAGTAGATGATATTTAACTTCTAATCACAGTTGTTCTTATTGGTATTTCTTGGACTATTGCTTACTGTGCAATCAGAGCACTACATTTTACCTAGTGACAAATTACCTATATTTTTTCATTTGTTATGGAATTGTACCAAGAAATAGCTATATTTGCTTCATGCTCTGTTTTGAAGCTGAGGGTTCAGTCTCTTTCAGTTTAGAGCTTTAAGGAGGTTTTTGTTTCATCCCATCAGTACTCCAAACAACCCTCTAAGGATAGTCTTTACTAGTTACACTTTCTTGAGAAGTTTTTAAAACCAATGTAAGTGTAGCAGACAAATCTTACTAAGCATTTAGTGTTTTGAGAATCTATGGTAACCGAGTATTTCTCCCCTCCAGTTTCTCTTTTTTTTATTTTTTTTACAAAATATCATGCTTTGGTTGGGTTTTAGGTCATTGTCCAGTCTGAATCACATGTTTCACTTTCAAGATGCTTTATGATCAAGCATGCAACAGTGACAGCTACCAAAAAAACCCAAAACATTTCTAGGGAGCTTTTACTAAGACTACATTCACTTTTGGGAGCAAATGAGCTCTTCCTGAATGTGCTTCAAGAATTCTGATGCAGAAAGGAATAATAAAAGTATAAGAGAAAGTTGGCATAAGTGTAAATAGAAATCTACGTAGATGATGAATGTTATGTTAACTTCTTTATGTTGCTCACAAACAAATAGTAACAGAAGCCTACTTAACTGTCAGCTGCTGTCACCCAAGGTGGGCTGTATGGCCTGGATTGCAAAGCATAGGCTCAAGAGAGCTATGACTGTACTCCACAGCCCAGAACTAGCCAGTATAGAATGACCTATTTCCATGTCATTAAATTCTTTTACCCACAGCAAAATAGGTCAGCTTCTTGGAAAGTGACTTCAGAGAATAGTTCCTGACCTGTACTAATTTCAAAAATGCCCTGAATTTGACCGAGAAAGCTTTAGTTGGTGTTGGTCAAAACTGTGGCCAGTGAATGTGCTAAAGCTAACAGTACAGATGGTTTAAATGTCCAGGAACCTTCCCCAACACTTTCATGTCCTTTTTCAAGTCTTCAAAGCAAAATATGAGCCACTGTATACCTTCTTTTATTCTATGTAAAAATGTCTATAATTGCACTGATTAAGTGGTGGTGCAGAAAAAAAGTACAGAGGCTTTTTTATGACCAGCTGTCAAACATGCAGCTAACTCGGGTCAAATAGAAACAGCAGGCAATGGTAACTAAACTGTGTTACAGTGTAGTGGCAAGATAGAACTGTAAAGAGCTTATCTATCTGAGATGGTGAAGACTCATGATCTCAGTATAGCAAAATGTGGAGAGTCTCAGAGCTAGCAGTGAACCAACAAAGGATTAATTGTCTCAGCAGTGTTATTATTAGGGAGACCAAAACACTTGTGGAGGAGAAGGAGACGATGGCCACACTGTAGTTATAAGATGAAAATGAAATCAATTACAAAGTTGTGTCTCTTTTGGGAGAAGTAAGACTCCTTCCCCCAGGAATGCATGTTGAATGTAGGGATAGACAGGGTGAGGAGAAAAGAGAAGGACAGAGGAAGTGGAAGCAGAGATGCCAATGGTACAGAGGTGTGAGACTTAGAAGGAACCTGGATTAAAGAAGACTTACCCTAGGTCGTCCTATGATTCTGTAAGAGCATTGAACAAATATTGATGTGCTAGTATTTATTCACATACTGATATGACTATTGTTTTTCTGGTGTTAAAGCTGTACTTAAGCAACTCACTGGTATTACAATTCAAAATTACAATGACCTCTGCATGGCTGCTGGTTTCATGATTGGCTTACAATTGCATGAGCCCGTTTCGGGAGTCTTTGCATTCCTGTCTTCCATCACTCCTCCAAATAGTTGGTTAAAATACAAATGTTCAATTCAAAAATACAGCTCTGTTTTACCCAAAACTCACAGGTAAATGGAAGTCAGACTTCCTTAATATTTTCTGACATTGAAAGATTTAAGCTTGGTTTACAAAACTAAGCTGGTATTTTTTTCCATTTCTGTTTTACGGAGTAGACCACGATTCAACCTTCCCTCCCTTTCTAATTCAAAGCAAGCCCTGACTCTGTCTCTAACTTAATTACTGCCTGCAGGCTAGTTGCAATGAATCTGTCCACCTGTCCTGTGTAAGTATCTCCCATTTGGTATTAAATAAGTAATTAGCTGCTGGAACTGAATGAAGGCATCTGGTCTGCCAGGCACATTCTTTAATCAATGAACGATGGACGCATTTTCATTCCGAGAGCCAACGAAGATACAAGTGCTGTATACAAAGCACAACATCTTTTAACATGAGTACCAAGAGAAACCATACTTCCCTTTCTAAATTGCAGTGGGTAGAATAGCTTCCCAGAAAGCTGGATAGACTTGTTAAAATACTTAATTAGGCAGTTCAGAGCTCTGAGCCTTAATCCCAAGTAATTTTTCTAGCGAATCTTCCTTATTTTTCTTTTTTTTTCTTTTTTTCTTTCATCAGAACCTCCGCTTTCATTATTTTAATCTTTTAGGTTACCGAACTGAATAATTTGTTAATCATACAGTCCTTTTCTGTAGATGCCTAAGTTACTACTGGATGGGATCTGTGTTGTATTCTCCTGAAATCTTTAAAAACAGATACTATTATCTGAGGAACTTCTATGTCATGGGCCGTTCATCCAAAGCAGTGGGTTGAAAGATTTTTCTTTCTACCTCATGTGGACCAGAACACCTTTTAATTGCACTCTGCATCTGAACCCAATTTTGCAATAAAATCTGAGCAAGACCGGTTCAAAGAAACATGAACGGAATCAGCCACATTTAGTCTACCAAGTAAACAAAATTTACCTCCTTTTATTTAGTAAAACCTTCGCTAAATAGGGTGTGTGCCATTTCTGTGCTGTACTAAGCTTCCCAGAATATATAGATAAATAACTATGACAAGATTTTTAAATCTACAGAGTGGGTACGCATAAGTATGTGTAAGCAGGCTATTCCAAATTCAGCACTTACTTGGTTGTCTTTTTTTCAAAATATTTCTATAGACGTTAGTACTTGAAAGTAAATCTATTAAAATATGATATGAACCAATAAATAATCACTGATGCTATCTAAAGGATAATAATATGCAAACTCTATTCCTAATATCATAATTGTGAAATAGATAACAGATCTATATAATAGATGATCCAGATAATGGATCATCAGGTAGCATGCAAAGGTTATATAACAAAGAGAAAAAAGGGCTAGCCCTCTTTTATAAAGGTCTTTTTTACTTGCACTGAAAGTCCCGAAATTGCATCAGTGAAAGATTATATTTTTTTCCAGTTTCTGAATTGTCTGTTTTGTTGACTTTTTTATTTAAGATCATTGTTTCCTCTGCTGTCTCCAGGGAGGTTTTAATACATTCTGTGAAATGCTCTGTAGTGGCCACTCTTGAAATCCAAATCCAGTTAGCTGCAAATCTCTACAGGCAGATGATGTGCAAGGTCCTAGGAATGATTTTTCAACCCTGCCTTATTTAAGGTGTCATTACCAAAAGATGAATAGATGCATTTCTGTTTCCAAGCATGTTAGCATTTCTGGAAATTTGCCATGCTCTTTTATGCAAAATAACTTGATGGATTTCACTGGGATGCTTCTGGAAAGACAAATGACAGCAAAAATATGTCCCTTGTGATGTCTAGGCATTGGTCTAGAGCCATCTGAATATTTTAAAGGTGGTTGCAAAACAGTCCCGAGATAACGGTTTCTAACCATCAGAGAGCTTCTTTTTTTAAAGCCAAGACATGCACAAGTACACAAAATTCAAGTATTGGGTCCAAATCTTAATTCGTCTTCTATTAAAAACAGTTTCCAATCATTCCTCTAAAATTCTCCCGTGAGTTGGAAATTATATAATAAAACATAGATTTAGCCAAATAGTTCTTCTGAATAAAAAAGAAGAAGTAAAGTCAGGGAGCATAACCTTAAAAATACATACCTTAAAAATAAACCCAACTTGTTGCTGACTTCATAAGACAACTGAGAATCATCTTTTACTTGCTAATATTGGAATAAAGATTGTATAAATTTTAAAATTCAATTGCATTTCTTCTATACGAGGACCTTACCCTCTAAAATGTATTTCTGTCATATTAAAATACAAAGACATACTAGTCCTTTGACTAAAATGATTCACATGTGCTTTTATTGCTAAGCATATAAGAGTTTATTTCTCTAAATTGCTTTCACAGTCACTCTGTCATTAGTGAACAAAAGAATGAGACAGGAAAACTGAAGCACAATAACCTTACAAAATATGAATCAACCACTTCACTTAATTGGTTTGATTCCATAAAGTATAATTTATACCAAGTAATGTTACAGTTTTTGTCATTTAAATGTTGAAGCAAATACAACCCATCCATTCTTTCTTGCAGCTTATTTTAAGGGTTGGAAACAAGCCACAGTTGTCCATACAGCTAGCTCAGACAGGTCTAACGCTTGATGAGTTAACAGTTTGACCAATTAACTTCTAGGAAGGATCAGCACATCCTGTCTTTTTACTTAAAGAACTGTCTTTTTACTTAACCAGCTCTTGTGTATGTGAGCAGCTGAGAGAGAAAGGCCATCAGTTCCCTTCTGGACCAGGATGCCTACAGATAAACAGCTTTTATCCATTCTTCTCTATTCAAAGGCAATGTCGTGTTATACCAAATTTTCATTTAATTGCTTGAACATCGTTGCTATGATAGGAAATATAATAGGAAATGTACTTTCACTTTCAGTCTTTGACTTATTTTTTCAGGTTTTGGCAAGAATAAAACTTTGGTATCCAACATTTATTTTAATATTTATGAAAAAGTTCTATCTTTAACAAGGAAACATGCCCAGTAATGCAGAAAGTCAGTGTACTAATGAAGAGTTAAGCAAGACATATGTAAAAAACCTTTGGAAATAAAGTTCTACTAATAAAATAAATCCAACTCATTTTTCCTTCTAGCTATAGAGAAAATATCAGTTTTCTGAAGTGTCTCAGTTTTCCAAAATGTGGGCCAACAGATACCTGCAGGTCAAAGAACTCTGACAGAAATATATAGTGTTTAGAGGTTTCCCTTTTGTTACATTCCTCATTACTATGAGACACGCAAGGTGGGAGTTCCCCACTGAATATGTTCAAAAGCACAGGTTCTAAATAAAAAATTCCATGTTCAGCAGGATAGTCAGTGGTTTTTCATCACTGGATGCTTATACCCAATCCAAACCTGCCTGTCTCCTTAAAGGACTCTCGATGAGATAAAGGTGTTCTGTGTTACACTTTTTTGGCAAGCTTGTAATGTATTATTAATCAATGTAGCTTCTTCCAAGTATTAATAATCTATGTTCTTGCACTTCTGCTGTGAAATCTTTTTTTTTTTTTTTAGCATAACTGAATTCAGAAAATAAATTTAAATTTTATTCTGTGATAATTAATATCTTCTTACTTGATAAGGTAGTCTATAGCATGGCATCTTTGGTATAACCCCTTTGAGAAACTGGTCCTGATTATGTGATGGTAAACATTTGCCCTGAAGCAGTTAGTGTTAAAGGACCTTCAGGCCTTCTTTTCAGCCTGCACTTGGATTTCCTGGCTTTTTGACCATCAATGAGTAATGTCATACTGGAGGTCTCAACTCCCAGCAACAGTGAGGACTTTTTAGGTCTTACCAGGCCTGAACTTAGAACTTACCTGGACCTGATTTTAAAGGCTTATTTTCACATAAATTAAAATTCCATCCGCTATCCTTTTAGCTATAGTAGTCAAGCAAATTACAAACTCCATTTTCTGGCAGGAAGTTACTCTGAATTATTGCAATGTTTTCAAAGAGCAAAACTGAAAAATACAGTTACTATAAGAGAAAAAATTAATATTCAACTTTTTTCTGTCAATTATTTTTGTTTAGTTGTAATTAGCTTTTTGTCTCTGTTAATTTCAGGCCCACTATACATCATCTCACATATTGCTTAATCAAATGGGACTGGCTAAGTAAATCCCCATTGATCAGGATTTTTTCTTTTACTATTTTGATTAAGATGAAGTCCTTAGTTTACAAGAATATAAATCTGTAGCCTGTAACACATCCCCCAAAAAAGAATGTTTCAGGTCTGCCTTGACCAAACTTGTTCCAATACACTGGAGCCTCCGTATGGAGACATTTTAGCTTATAAGCCATGCTAAATGTTTATTATTTTCAATATCAGCACAAACCTCCAATGCTATTCTGTGCTCTAATTCAGCTTCTGTGACATTTGATATAATAGAAAGAAAAGTTTTTTAACCCTATTAGCATGCAAAGCACAGGACAAGCTTGGTCTCTTGTGATTTTTTTTTTTTGCTCCTTCATAGCAACAATTGGGCAAAGAAGTCATAACTGCACTGCATGCACTAAATGAGACCTCAAGGCTATCTTTTTCAACGAAGATGATATGTTACATGATTACTCTATGAATTTAAAACTGATTTGTGTATTTTTGCAACACCATAGTAGTTGAAAGCATACAATAGAAAATAAGTAAGGCCCTTAACAGCAAGTAAAGTAAAATCTACAACTGAAAATTAGACATGGGAAAGAGCACTGGGCCCAAGGAATTTGCCAGAGCACTGAGTTTTTCAATTTCCAGGCAGTTACGCTATTTCCTCTGGCAGCTGTGGTACTTTTCCAGCATCAGGGGTTCCAGCTGAAAGGAAGGAGCAGATTGCAGCAGTGGGCAGTTTAACAAGCACTAAGGATGAGGACAGTGGGAATGGACAGTGGGAATGCTGGTTCAAAGAGACCTTCTGTGATAATTTGCTTGTTGACCAGAACTGGAGCATCTCACAAGTGTTTCGACAGGATGTCAGGAAATGCAAGGAGGTGCTGGTGGCTGTAGGTCATCTGACAAAATAAGGTAAGACTGGACAGAGGTCTTAGGCATGAAATCTAGGCTGGCAAGCGAAAGCTGAAGTTAAGGACATTCACAGTAGCATAATCTGAAAATGTCTCACTATGTACAATCTGTGAGACAAAAATGGAAAGGCAAAGCTTTAAATGCCTGTCTGAAAAAAAAGGGTAAGGAGAAGGGATTCACATTACTGGCAAGTAGGGGCACTTGCTAAAGAATGGGTGTCCACAGAGAATATACAAAATTCATTTTGGCCATAGGAAAAACAGGCATCAGAAAGTTTAAGAATTTATCTATGTGATAAAAGTTCAGGCAAATTTTCAGGTGTTGGAAGCATACAACTAAAAAATATGTAAAAGCACACAGTTCAGAGAAAGGATGCAGTCACGAGAATTCTGCATTCTTCACTGAAGGTGATGGTAGCCCAGCAGGAAATGCAGAAGTGGTAGACCATACAGAATCAAACTAGGGTCCTGTAAAGAGCAGAAAGAAAGCCACAATATAAAGCCAAGGGTTAACATTTGAACTAGTATGGGTAGCTTTAATGCCTAATGGTACACAAGAATATCAGCATAATAGGTATGTTCGAAATCTGTGGGAAAGAAGAAAATCAGTCAGGCAGCGCAGCAGCAAGGAGCAAAATACACAGTAAAGGTAAAGAAAGTCTTATCAGTGAAGGAATAACTGTGGTTCTTAAAGGAAGCTCTAAGTCAAATCTAGAGAACAGAATTAACACTAGCTAGCCAGGAAAAGTTCTTTAGTTCTAAATTTTACAGCAACAATAATAAGCTTAAATGCAATATCTGTTCAGGATCAGTAAGAGCCAAAATTACATGATGGTTGTATTCTGCTACATAAAAAAATTATTTTAAAAAAGTGAAAATCAATAAAACTGAGGGATAGTGCTATAGAACATCTGAATGTGATAGCTGAGACAGTTAAATCATTGTGAGTGGTGGGGATGCTAGCTAGGGACACCATTTTGAAGGCCCATAGCAAATGCACAGCACCCATTAAAAAACAAGTCTATATGGGTAAACAACATAGCTAATAAAAGCAAGAACACATCTTTCAAAGAAATGAAGTTGTGTCTCAGGGAGGACAATAGAAAGAACCATAAAATTTGCTTTATCTATAAAACCATAACCAAAGAAGATAAAAAACAAGTTTGAACAAATCTCTGGCAAACAAGCTAATAATAATTGTCTTTTAAAGACATTTGGAAGCAAAAGCCTGAGGGCAACTGTGTAAAGCCAACCCAAAATTGAGATACAGAAGTGCTCAGAGAAGGTAAAATCACAAATGTTTAACTTCATACATTTTTTTGTTTGTGTTCATTGTAAAATAGCTGGGGAATTTTTCTGTCCCTTCTTTATGAGGGACTCATGAGAAGGTTAAATTAGATATAGAAGCAGTTGTGGAACGAACAGATGCAACAGTGACAAATCATTGGGATTAGCTGTTACATGCCCAAGAGCCTGAAGGATGAAATAAGTGAACTACGATGTGTAATATTTTGCTTCAAGCCACTGTGGCACAAGAAGGCTTGAAGGAGCTAATAGAACACTGATTTTTTCCTTCAAAGATTTCCAGGGAGCTCAAAGGAGGTAAGGATGGATATGACTAACATGCATGGGGCAAAACAGTAGGAGCAGGATTAATGGACTCACAGAGAAAATCTGTACTGAAAAAAAGTCAACACAGTTTTTATAAATAAAGGTCATATTTTGCAACGCTTTCTGAATTCTATGTAGGGACAGATTCAAAACAAATGAGGCGAAGCTGTTGTGCAATACATGATTAATCTGTGCACTCATTAACATAGGATGTTGTGGACTTGAAATTTTACGTAAGTTTCAAAGCAATGGGCAACTTGCTGTAAGAAACTTCATTGTTGGCTGTTAAACACAAAGACACCATCTGGGCTAATAATCGTTAGAAACTGAGGAAATGTTCTGGAATATTGTTTGGCTTATTCTTATGTATATCTTCTAGATGTCAATGTTAGAAGGCAGGGCTAGATGGATCTTTGTCTCAACATGGTCATTCTTACATGCCTGCAGAAATGCAATATATTTTTGTACTGAGGAAAAGAATTCTTATATGACAGAAAACCGTAAAGTTCAGGTGTGGTTTGGTACCTAAAGAGCATTTATAATACTTAAAGTTGAATTACAATTCACATGCAAGAAAAGAAATACAAAGCAAAAAGCAGCCATGATCTTGCTGCAAATTTACACAAATGTTCAGATATGAATTTCCCTTACTAATAACTTTTAGCAGCTAATTGTTTTGGCATAGTTATCAAGGTTTATGCTTGATTAGTCTCTGCATTTCCAAGGTACAGAATATACAAAACTTCTGTAAACCAAAGGAGAGCAGTAAGTGACAATCCTGCTAATCATAAACAGACTATGAAATGCTTTATATTAGCATATTTCTGAAAAGCTTCATTTAAACTAATTGATATGAAATGTTATAAATTGTCAGTGGATGACCACTATTTTGAGGCTATAAGTGTTTTCAAGGACAGATACAATCTTCTGGGCCAAGAAGTGTAAGAAATGTGTTCCTAAATTATCATAAGAACAATGCTCAGTGTGAGCCAGTTCTGTCTTTGGTACCTGGAAGTCTCATTGTAATGACCTTCCATCATTCGAAGGGTGTCATCCAGTTTCCCTTGACAAAATAGTATTTACCATATAATTTCTAAAATGTAAATGAGATGAATTCTTAGGCTCAGGCTGGTCCTGTGGAATGATGATATATTTCCTCTTACACCTTCAAAATTCTTACTTTCAAATTGAGCTTTATATTATTTTAAAAAACAAGAGTGTATTCTGACTTTTTTTTCATCATATACTATTCTTCCTGGATCTTAATTCCTTATCTTAAGGGGAATATGTTAATTTTTCACATTAATACTTTCCGTCATGCTTATTTTAAAATTAGTGCATTTGGAATACAACATACTCTTAGGAAATCTGGGTGGGTTGTCATTGACATCCGTGAGAGTAATGTTTACAGTGGTAGTACCAGCTAGTCCTCCCAGCTGTCCTCCCATGTCCTTGGCTTGAATTAGAACTTGATACTGTTCTTTCACTTCTCTGTCCATATTTGGCAAAGCTGTTCTTATTACACCTACAAGGAGAAATGGGAAAGAGAAAGTAAACAAAGGGCTGTAATTGTCTACTATTACATTTTAATACTGGATGTCTTGGACCAAGAATGGAATTCTTCCTAAAGGGTCCATAAGAAAGGAGCTCACACAGAAACATGTGAATCACTCAGGCTTTTCAGGAGTGTGCTTGTCAGCTATTCAACCATTCAAAATGAGTGCTGTGTCTTTTCAATCAATACATGATCTGCTGAAAGAGAATGGTTCATTTTCACTAGGGAAGTGAATGGTGTGAGCATAGGTTTGTCACATCAGGACTGAAGAATGCTGCATTATGCAGAACAGGGCAATGTAGGAAAAGGTGGCAATGCATTTCAGAGACTGCATCTTCAATTGTTTCAACCAGTCACTTGCCATTAAGCTACTGTAGGGCAAGACAATATCCCTTCTATACAAAATGAGGTCTTCATTAGAAGACTCTCCTTTACTTGAGAAAGTTTTCTTGATATAGCATGTAGATGCAATGAAAACCAATAAAACTATAAAAGTTTCCTTAAAGAAATGTAATGAAAATATCATGGTAAGTCATTACCTAAATGACTCTAAATCTTCAGTGATTTTGGATAGCTGATGTCTAAATAGGTATGTCATAATGTCCTTTCTGATATGTTAATAATGTAAATGATAAAAAACAGACTTGCAGAGAGTGAGAGGGGTATTAATGATCATAGGATTAGCTGATAACATAACAAGCTATAAGGTTTTGGACACTCGAGCCTTTCTTTTGAAAATAAATGTATAGGAGAAAATGCATTTCTTTGTCAAAATTTTACAAGTGCATATTATATTGCAAAATGCTACATATTCAGCAGTAGTTTTCAGAAAATAGCTAGGTGCAGGTTGGTGCAGACAGCATGCACAATTGAAAAATAATCGGAATTATTTTTAAAAAAAATTGGAAGCATACTTCTCTTCTAAATTATTATTGAATTAGAAAATATTATTTTCTAGTATTAAACCATTTGGGTTTAAAAGCAGTCTTTTCCCCCTGGTGATATAACGGGTCTGGAATTATAAGAAATAACTTTAAGGGTCATTCTTTTATTTATAGCTACTAACTGCTGCTGTGTTAACAAGTAAGAATAGAACTGCTAGCTTATAGTACTTGTTCAGAGTCTAGAAATAACTTGACCTAAATCTGCTATTTTTGGCACCTATTCAAAATTCCCATTGAATTGAACTGTGTAACAGTTTCTCTTCATTTGTGACATTGATAATGATAAAAACAACATTATTATTTTGCACTTCAGCATGGCATGCATAGTTTGTTCTAGACAGAAATCTTGACTTTTAAAACTAAAAATTTGTTCATATTCACATGATATTCATAAAAAAAACAAAACAACAAAAAACTTTTTGTAACTAGGATGAACATTACTAGGTTTTCTCTTGAATCTCTTAATCCATATTTTAGCATTGTGAAGACTGTATATTCCTCAGTATTTTATAACATCCTTGGTATGCTCATTCTAAGGAGAAAAGAGCTATGAGAATTAAAGACTTCCCTTGTTATACTATACAAAATAACAGTAAGTAGAAAAAACCTGAAAATGGGCAGATAGTAGGTTGTGAGCAGGAGATGCAGTTTTTCTGATTGTTCTACCTGTTTCAGGTACAACTGAGTGGCTTTCTCAGAAATATTCCAGATGGTCTTCAGAAAATGAAGAATTAGCTACCAGTCTAGCAGTAAAGTTCCCAATCACTCACTGCTTATTCCTGCCTGCAAGTATAAAGGCACTCTATATATTTTTCTGTAAAAAAACCCCTTTGTCTCCAGCAAAAAAAATCAATGAGAATAATTTTCATGTCTAGCAGTTCATAGGCAATTTTCTCTTTTCTACCTATTCTATTTCAAAAGTATAGAAAACCCCCTGAAAATTACTATTTCTACCAAAATCACCAGTTCATATTAGCAGGACAAAGGTGATTTAGTTGTCTAACCAGCAAAACAGAAAAAAAAAAAAAAAAAAGGAGGCAAAAATCCCTCAGAAAGAAAGGACTACAAATTTTGGTATTCCAGCTATTCCAGCTTCAGCTTCATGAAAAATACCCAAAATTTAAGCCAAAGGTTTATTATAATGTAGAGGCCTTACATGCATGTAATGGTGTTGAGTGTTTTTAAATCCTTCTACCTTAAGATTTACAATAAATATTGTTCAGCTCCAGAACTGAATAACTTCATTTGTTTGTTTGTTTTTTTTTCTTTACAAATGTCACCAATGGCAAACATGCAGGAAAGTATGGTCTCGATGAGGCTCCTGACAGTTGAAAATACGATGTATGAGGCCTGGCCCAGAAGATATGCTTTGCAAGGTTATTGAGCTGTAATTCAACAGGAGATGATCCACTTATGTGGAAGAGAAAATACAAGTTCTGTGAAAAACTTCCTGAATAAATATTAATATCGATACTCCTACTGATACCAATTTGGATTTCAAGAATATAACTAAGGTTAGCATATGGACTACAATACTGAGTCTACGAAGAAATTGTAGACGTTTAGCCATAAATAAAATTTTTGACCTCATAAACATATCAGAAAATAGAGGGTTTGTCAAAAAGATATTTTAGTAACAGAACAACATACAGAGGAAAGATAAGAGAGGTTATGTGTTTTAGAAGTGCTCTATGTTAAAGAAAACTCACACGGAAATCAGAAGAGCAATTTCATAGCATTAAAAGGTAAACCCTACATATGAGATTTGAGGCCTTGAAATGTCTTAAGTCCAACAGCTGTTCCCTAGGAGAGACTGTAATGCATTTAACCTTCCTGTGAGAGCAATAAAAGCTAACTCTCCTGCTTCCACATTGTTTGCTTACTTCCAGCAAAGCACCGCAAAAAATTAGGTCAGTAAAGAAGAGAAGTAAAGAAGAGAAGTAAACGGGCATTCAGACCCATAAAGGTTAAAAACTATTTTAAGTGCACTAGATTCATATCAGAGTAAATATTTATCACCTATCAGGAATGATTTGAGAAAACATCATCACAGAATCATAGAATACCAAGTTGGAAGTGACCTCAAGAAGCTGAAGCAAGTTCAGAGGAGGGCCACAAGGATAATAAAGGGGCTTGAGCATCTCCCTTAGGAAAACAGGCTGAGAAAATTGGGGCTGTTCAGCCTGGAGAAGAGAAGGCTGCGTGGAGACCTCATAGCAGCCTTCCAGTATCTGAAGGGGGCCTACAAGGATGCTGGAGAGGGGTTCTTCATCAGGGACTGCAGTGATAGGACAAAGGGTAATGGGTTTAAACTTAAACAGGAGAGATTTAGGTTGGATATAAGGAAAAAGTTCTTTACTGTGAGAGTGGTGAAGCACTGGAACAGGTTGTCCAAGGAAGCTGTGAATGCTCCATCCCTGGTAGTGTTCAAGGCCAGGTTGGACGGGGCCTTGAGAAACCTGGTCTAGCTGAAGGTGTCCCTGGCCTTGTCAGGGGGGTTGAAACTAGATGTTCTTAAAGTCCTTTCCAACCGGAACCATTCTATGATTCTATGATCTGGTTCAACCTTTCTAGGCAAAACATGACCTAGACTAGATGTTCCAGAACCCTGTCCACCCGAATTTTAAAAGTGTCCAGCACTGGGGAATCCACCATTTCCCTGGGGAGATTGTTCCAATGGCTGATTGTTCTCACTGTGAAAAATTTTCCTCTGTGTCCAGTTGGAATCTGCCCAGGAGTAATTCGTGATATGATACAGCAAGTCAAAGTGCCACAGGAAAAAAAAGTTCTTCTTCAAGTACTAATAACTCCTCACCCCCCACCCCTGGAAATTTGTACTAGAACTCCAGTTGTGGCTCCAGTAAAGGTTTTTCTTGCCATTGAATTCCTTCTCATTCTTTACAAAACTGAAATAAAAAAATAAGTATAAAGGCAAATCCTTCTAATTCCCCAGATACTTGAAGAAGTCCCATTCCAGTTTGAAAAGTAAAATCGTTCACTGCAAATTGCAATACGATCTCCTGCTAAGTATGTGACAAAGGAATGTGCCCATTGGAGATATTGCACTAACAGCCTTATGAGGCTCTCATTGCAAAGCTACTGCTTGATCAGGCATAAAGGCTCTTTAACACACAATCTGACATTCAAGTACAGCTTCACTGGATGGAGAAACTATTTGCTGGAAGGGGCATATGGACAACTCTTCCTGTAACAAATCAGGATGATTTGTTACAATGCATGGCATTCACCAGGTAGGTTATTGGCTCCTTAAATGAATTACTAAATATAGAAACAAGAATGACATTTGGAAATACAGGACAAGATACCTAGTTAACATGTCTACCAACCTCCCAAATACTTTAGTCTCTTTAAATGTAGTATTCTTTTCTGCCCACACATCCAGTACTTTCAAACAAACAACTGTGCCCCAGGAAAAGAAGATGGCAGGAGATGATTAGCTGTTCCACAGTCTCAAATGAGCTCTATATGGAAAACAGTCACTGCAGAGAATTTCTGACTGTAAGTTCAGCAAGTAAAAATAGAAAAAAGAATGTAGACACTCAATCATCAGGAAAAAACCCCAAAGTAGAATGCATGTAGCATATAAAGCTTTAGCTATAGAGAAATGGTAAAACATAAAATAGGAAAAAAAAAAAAGAAAAAGAAAAAGAAAAAATGTTAAATGTATACCTATTTTTGATCTTCCAGGACTGATTGGAGAAGCATATTTCTTTTGTTTCTACAACAGATTGTAATTCATTTAAAAACTAGTCAATTATTCGAACTGAATCATGTGCAAAGTTACTCTACTGGTTTCTGGCTATATCAGAGCATTACATATTAATTTATTGATACTGCCCACATGAATCAAAATCAAAAGTTTAAATTTTCCACTGTTGCTGATTAACTATTTACCTGTCTTTGGATCAATTGAGAAATATGGTTGCCCCTGAAGAATGCTGTAAACCACTCTAGCACTGTTTCCATAAGTGGGATCATCAGCATCTGTCGCCTTTACTTGAAGCACATATGCTCCTGCAAAGAAACACAGGTAATCACATTTTCAGTATGGAGCAGTGACCAGGGATATTTCAGACACATCAGTCCTGTTGCTAGTGGATTCTGTCGCAATTCTTGTTCCACTGGAAACAAGGTGAGAATAAACCAGTTGATTCTTCACCTCCATGCTAGCAACCATCTAGGTAACAGCCAATGGGTAATGGGAAGGAAAGGGGAAGCAGCCCACCATCAGAAGATATTATAAACATTTTATGATGTATGCATTATTTACAAAAACTTTTACCCAACATATAGAGTGAGCTCTGGGGAAGCAAAATACTGGAATTTGAAAAAGAAGTATACCCCCCAGTTTTGTGAAAAAGTAGATAACTGCAAAGATAAAATATGTGGGTTGCATTTAAAACAAGTTTTTGGTCAAGCAACTTCTGAATCTGCCAGCAGACCAATCTCTAAGTACCTTAAGAAACTATACTGCAGTCTGCTAAAGGTGGAATTCACATTCCCATTGCAGACTTGAGTCTTCTTGCCTTTCCAATACAGCTCAGTAGGAAACAGAAGTACTGTGGAGGAAGAACCTCCCCTTGACACTCTATTTTCAGCCATGGTTATGGACCAGACCTAGTGCAGTTTGCTTTATATTCTGACTTAAAGGGGACCAACAGAGCAAAATAAATGCACATGAAGACAGAAAACTGTAAATGGCAATAGTCTTGCAGAAATGTCTTGTCCCTCTTACTGGTTGCTAAGCAACTTACCTGCATTTACCCACTGCCCCTTAATGAAAATTGTGCTCAAACTATAGTCTTCAGCGAAACAAACAGCCACGTATATAGGCTTTCCCATCAGCTTTGAAGAATTAAGCTTCCTATGACTTTCCGGCAAATGAATGTTGGAATTTGCATGACCTACATGAGAAGCTACACAGGGAGGAGGGTTATCACCACTGTTTTTGTTTTAAGAAATGTTCTGCATTTGGAGGTCATCTGACACTTTTTCAAGAATAGCTGTGGATAGAACAATACCACAAGCACTTCAAGGCTCCTACTTTTATGTAATGAAAACTGGCAAGTTTCAAAGGATGTTCACAATCTAAAATTAACCTTAATGGACTTGCCGAAGTTTATTTCTGGGAGTGCCTCATTTAGACATGCTCCATGTGAAGGTCCTATGACTTAGACAGGAAAGTAACTGATGCAAACATAGCTGTTCGGAAGATTTTTTTTTTTTTCAGTCCCTCCTCACCCCCTCCCACTGCCCCCCAATCTTCAAGAGATATTCTTTCTATCTCCTGAAGAAGACACAGAAATATAAGTGTAATTTGACTAACAATAACTTTTTAAAGTCAATAAAATGATAACGTTTTTAAGCTGAGGGCAAGTTTCATTAAAATAAACTTCTAAGGAAACTAAAAATTAGCAATGAATAAATGAATTAAAATAAACCACTGAGATGCATTCAGTTAACTAAAAGCCTAAGAGGTTACTTTCTTGACTTTCTGGATGTGAAGGGTGAAGAATGGTACGCGTTAGAAAAGACCAAAGTCCAGGTTCAGTGTAACAGTACTGGAAGCAGTGCCTACTCAAACACTAGTGCTTTTCTTTACAGAACACATAACCATAACTGACTATACATTAAACAGCTTAGGCAAGCCCAGGTGGAGGAATACGTTTTCATACTGGAGTGATAGACAGAAGCTATCTAATACCTGTAGAGCATTTCATGGCTTTTATCTGTCCCTGTTCATAAGGAATATATTTGTAATAGGATCTCCCACTTTTGGCCCCATTTTCTGCTCCAGAAATTCAGGGATATTCAGCAATACTTTAGTCCTACTCCAGTGACCAAGATAAAGGAGGAAATTGTATCTTTCAAATAAGGGGGCTGGAGCACCTCCCGTATGAAGACAGGTTGAGAGAGTTGGGGCTGTTCAGCCTGGAGAAGAAAAGGCTGCGTCAGACCTCATAGCAGCCTTCCAGTATCTCAAGGGGGTCTACAAGGATGCTGGGGAGGGACTCTTCCTTAGGGACTGTAGTGGTAGGACAAGGGGTAGTGGCTTCAAACTTAAACAGGGGAAGTTTAGATCAGATATACGGAAGAAGCTCTTTACTGTGAGGGTGGTGAAGCACTGGAATGGGTTGCCCAGGGAGGTTGTTGAATGCTCCATCCCTGGTGGTGTTCAAGGCCAGGTTGGACAGAGCCTTGGGCGACACGGTTTAGTGCGAGGTGTCCCTGCCCATGGCAGGGGGGTTGGAACTAGATGATCTTAAGGTCCTTTCCAACCCTTACTATTCTATGATTCTATGATTCTATGATTCTATGAAATTTTTTCCTCTCTTCCCTTAAAAAAGTGTACATTCACTGTGCATGATACCTTTGGGCCCTTAGTGTTGTGGAAGAAAAAGCAAGATCTCTTTTTTTTTTGAGAAAAATTCAGTCTTTTTAAAAAAAAAATCATTCTGCTTTTTCCAATGAAAATAAATGCTACATTTTAACATATTTGCTGCCTCTTTTCTCCTTGCAAAATCTTTCAGTATTCCACTGTTCTGACCTTAGGCTGGTGAGTTTTGCTGCCTTCTGAAGTGCTAGAGCAAAGCATCAGATTGCCAGGTGCTGAGGTCTGAACTGGAACTGTGTGACTGAGTGCTCTGGCTGACAAGTATGCTACTTCAGGACTGGTTTAAGACAATTACCTGCACTTTTGCCAAAAAAAAAAAAAAAAAAGAAAAAGGTGGTGCTGTCAAATATTCCCAAGTATCCCCTTGGACTAGGACTCCTAGTCAGACAACTGGTTGCTCGGTTGCTACTTAAGGGAGCTGATTATAGTTTGTCTTCTAAGTATTAATGGACCTGCTGGAGTGAGATCAGAGTACGGCCACACAGATGATCAGAGAGCTGGAGCCCCTCTCCTGTGCAGACAGGCTGACAGAGTTGGAGCTGTTCAGCCTGGAGCAGAGAAGGCTCTGGGGATACCTCATAGCAGTAGCTATGGGGTATACATAGCCTGTAGCTAAAGGGGACCTACAAGGAGTACAAAGAGGGACTTTTTACAGGGGCATGTAGGGAATGGCTTTAAACTAGAAGAGGATCAATTTAGCTTAACTGTAATGAAAAAATTCTTTACTGTGATGGTAGTGATGCACTGGAACAGGCTGCCCAGAGAAGTCGTGACTGACCCATCCCTGGAAGCATTCAAGGCCAGGCTGGATGGCACTTTGAGCAACCTGGCCTATAGCGGCAGGGCTGGAACTACATGATCCCTTTAAGGTCCCTTCCAGCCCAAACCAGTCCATGATTCTATGATTTATGACTGAATGCATGGATTGGCAACACTTCAGAACAAGAGAAAATTTATGAAGTATACTAAATTAACACAAACTGAGAACTACTGACAGTATATTCATGAGCTTCTCTTAAGTTCAAACAGGTTTAGGTAAGAAATGCCAAACTCAGATATTCAAGCAACCTTAATTTTTCTTGTTGTGATGTAATTATTCACATATATTTAAGCTATCATGTAACGTACTGAATGTGTTATTGGGCGTATTTTTAATAACTAAAGTTGGTAATTCTTCATAAATTTAATCCATATCGTGTCTCAGGAGACTGAAGCAACAGATATAGCAGTAAACATATTTATCTCATTTTGCATATTCAAAGCAAAGTTTCTGTGGCTGGGAATGGATTTTGGAGCTCATTCCGTATTCCATCATTTTTCTCTTAACCCCATAGCAACAGCAGCTTAAAAGCAGTCTGTGTCATTTTCACAGAGCAGTGACCAGCTCCCCTTCTTTCCAAAACTGCTGTAACTAGCTAGCAGCTCCTGCTGTATCACCAGCAGAAGAAATTTTTTACCAAAACAAAGCTTTGATGAAAGAGTGTGAGCTAGAATTAGTGCTTTCATGATGATACTTATGATGGAGTTCATGTCTCCTATTATTAGACTTCTACCATGTAGCCATCTACATTCAAGCCAGGCACCTGCAGATCACTTTGCAGCCATGGGCTGGGCACAGGCAACCTGGTAGCACTAGTCTGCTTGTACCAGTGATGCAGAGGCAGATATGTGAAACACCACAGCTGGATCCATACCTATGGCTATGTTCTCACAGGAAAATGTGACAATGAAATATGAAGGAAGCCTGACGATCCCTGCACATACCGATTCTTAGTGGCCTCAAAACATTGAGGTTTTGAGTTTGGTGCTGTCAAATATTCTATAGTGTCAGTTGGCCACTCAGGTATATGCTCCAGGTACACGCTCCAGGTAATTCAACCTTATTACAGAAAAGAAGGAAGAAATGTTGATTTATAAAATAAGTTTTATTAAGGCAGACATTCAAAGTAATTTTAGCCTGATAAATAGCACGCACTGAATATGAAAAATAATCCATTTCACAGTGACAGCAGTTTCAACTGTATTAATTCATCTGTCAGATCTTTTACAACTACTGGATAAAATGTAAAGCTTATATTTTTATAAGAGGTCAGGCATATATTAATGTGCCTCCAGTTTTTTACTAACTTAAATACATACCTAATGTTCTAAAAAGGTTTTATGAAATTGGTTTCTCATCCTTTCAATATTTTCAAGCATTGTTCATTGTATCTAACAAGCTTCCTATTTTATTGCCAAGCATAAAACCAATATATTTTTAAAAGTAGGCTCTAAAATCTAATTCTTTTTCCCAGGCAATAATACAGGGTTCTACAGCTATAAATCTTTAATGCACAAAGGTAGTGATGGAGGATCACATTTACTATAGCTCATGACATGTTAATTAAAACATGTGCCTACATTACTACATGAGGTAATCAAATGAACAAAAAATTCCTGATTTTTTGTTTGGAAATACCTTATATGATAGTATTTAAAAAGACTTGTATTTTTAATTTCTGATGTGCAATCAACAAATATTTGACGTAAGGCATTATAAAATGCAGAAGAATGGAATTATGTACTTTAGCAGTTTTTTATGGTTTAGAAAGAAAAGTAATGATAAACCATTCACACAGCTCAAGGAAATGGTATGGAATTTTAATGAAGATTATATATTTTAAATGAATAGAGACAATATTGAAGACTAACATATTGTAAATAGTTGTTTTAATCACAGCATACTGGCCTGAATTTTACTCTGCCTGAAGTCCAAAGGCAATCCAGTAGTAATTGCAAATAGAATGGGGCCCAAGATCTCTAACTCATTGGCTAAACTGACTAAATAGCACTAAAAAAGTCTCACGGTTTATATTACAATGACTGGAGGGAACTATAGGAAGCCTGAGTTTATACCATAATGAGAATGTTTATGAAATAAGGATTTGACTTCCAGAAGGTCTTCTGAGGGGGACCTGCTTTGAGGCTTTGAAGAGGCAAGAAAGGGCCTGATGGGAGCAGTAAAGTTTGGGGGTAATTGAGAAGAGAAGAGACACTGAAGTGAGAGCAGGACTTCATTATGTTGTAAGTGTTCCTCAGGGTCTGGCTGGAGCCACTCTCCACGCTGTGTAGATCAGAGGTTCAGTCAGAGCAGGTTGCTCAGGCCCTTGTCCAGACAAATTGTTAATATCTCCAATGACAGAGATCCCACAGTCTCTTAGGATGCTCCTATAGGATCCAGCCAAGAAGATTCCTGAAAAAACTCAAGTCGCTTCTTTTGAAGTCCAGAACTGTGATTTCAGCTTTTGTCTTGTTCACCTTTTTTTCCATATGGGACATTGTATGTGAATATGTATAGAATTTACTTTTATAATGGACTATCAAGGTAGTTGCATCTACTCATGGTGAGTAAGATCGAATAGCAGATATTCTGTCATAAGCTTTCTTATTCTTTTCCTTCTGTTTCCACCCCCAACGCAGTTTTCTTGTAGAGTTAAAAGAATTGTCATCATCTTGCTGTACACAAGCCTACCACAGGTATGATTTTCTGGTTTTGTTGCTTTGCTGGGAGTTGTTGGTGCCTAGTAGTTTTGAGAGAAACCATAGAATCACAGAATAGTTCAGGTTGGAAGGGACCTTCAAAGGTCATTAGACTATTGCGCAATTATTTTTTATATAGGCAGGAGGAAAGAGGGGCATAGCTGCTGGTATAAAAACTCACTACTTGGCACAATATTCTTCATAAACAGTTCCAAGAACAGCACTTTGGCAACCCAAACAATGTCAATCCTCTTTTTAGAATTCAAGTAAAAACCTAATCAATACCTACCTTAGTCTTGCATTTGGGTTTGTTGGGGTTTTTTGTGGGTTTTTTTTGTTTGTTTGTTGGGGTTTTTTTATTTTTTTTTTTTTTGTTTTGCTTTTTGTTCGTTTTTTTTTGTTTGTTTTTAATTGTTTTGATGTTGTTTTGGGGTAGTTTTTTGTTGGTTTGCTTTTTGAGGGGAAAAAAAAAAAGGGGGAAAAGTGAATTTATGACTCACTGCAGCACTATATTGCAATTCAGATCAGGAGATTCCCCCATCTCAATAAATATTCCCCTGACCTGCCACGACCAGTTTTAGTAAAGCTCCAATACTGGAGGAACATGTGAGTCTGTAAAGAGATGCTGACATTGCCCTTTTGGGGCTTATCTTTTATAGAAGAAATTACCTATAATATGTTCTGAAGATATACTCCTGAAGCTGACTCCCACAAAAGTAATGTAGGGAAGGCATATTTTATTTGGAAAAGCCAGTTTCCACTTTATGTATTCACGGCTGTGCAGCCCTGATAATAACACAAGCTTGCTGGCTCCACCAACATCTTGAATACTAGCTACAATCAAGGAAGTACACTTTTCTCCTGTTTTGCATTCCAGACATTACACTGAACATATATATTTTTCTCTCAGCTGCCAGAAGCAGCCATGTCCACAAAAGCAATACTGCCATTCCCTGTTGTAATTGATGAAAAATGGCAGCTTTTTGCTAATACTTTTGCTGCACTCATAGCTAAAAGCAGCTGTTGCAAGTTTTAGCATTTTGTGCATAATCAAACATATTTCTAGTATTTCTAGAGTAACATTTGATTTACAGTGGCAACAACCCAGGGACTATGGAAGCTGGCTTTGTTAAGCTGAACTACACACTCTGATTTCATCTGGAATACAGTGCTTTCAGTGTTGATTTTCTTCCCCCTGGAAAATTGGAAGACAAAGCATTGCGAAGGAGAAAGATTTATTTGTTTCTTCTTCCTTATGCCATAAAGTAGAACTAGGATTTTAGAAAGAGTCAGCTCATTTTATTGCCCACAATGTTTTTGTCTCTCAAAGTCTTTCTCCAAATTAATAGGTCCCTTTCTCCTGACCATCCCTGTCTCCCTGATGGATGATGAGAGTAAAGAGGGGAAGCCTACAGCTGTGGGTTTTTAAGATAATTATTTAGCTTGGAAATCAGCAAAGCAATTATTTTCTTTCCCCTTTTTTTTCTACCCTCATCTGTTGGGGTCAGCCAGAGTTAAGCCACTAAGGGCACACAATCTGGCTAAGCTAATAATGACTCTTTTAGAATTGAATATTTATTTAATTTATTTATTTTTATTAATTTAGGCTATTTATTTATTTATAAAGACAGCCAGCTGCTTACATAATCCCAAGGCTGTGATAGTGTTTACAAAGGTTGCACTTCTGAAGAAAACGAGGAGCTTGAAATAGCAGCTAATAGTCTATACCAAATACACACATGAACGGGTAGCCTGGTAAAGCAACAGCTGGAAATAATGCACAAGGAGGGCAGCACAATAACCAATTAGCAAATGCTAAGCTTAATAGCCATTCATTTGAGAAATACACCTCTTGAGAGTGATTTTTCCTTTCTGTTTTCAAGTCTGGATTGTTTTCCTCTTACCAAAATGACCAATATGTTTTCCTCTTACCAACTTGATACCAACTTTTCAGGCCATGACTCAACAGGGACTTGATTTTGCCAGTATACCCGTCATGGCTAGGATGTGGGAGATAAAAGTAACCAGTACACCCTCTATTCACAACAGTTATAGTGGCAGTAACCCTACTGTAGATGTCTCTGTGCTGATAAAAGCATGCTTTTGTCGTTCAGTTTGTTTTGCAGGGAGGTGGTGTAAGTTGCATTAGAAGAACCCTTCTGATATCAAATGCTATGTCTGAATCAGAGAACTTTGCCAAAAACACTGCATGAAATTATATGTGCCCTGGGGAGTAAATATTTTCTTCAATGGAATTGTGAAACGATAGATGTTAGCCATACCTGATATACTGAAATCTAATGGGTTTAAGGAAAAAAGCCAAGCCCAGAATAATAGCACACGGAGCTGCTATTTATTTATTAATCTATAAAGTGGTCTCAGTGTGATCAAAATATTTTTTCAGATGCAAATGTTCAAAGAAAAGGCTAAATATTAAACTCAATTTGAATGAGGAAAATGATATACTGGAATTGATTCCTAGCTTTTGAATGCTAATGCAACTTGATGCTTGTCATGATATTTAGCTGTACAGCACTTGGTAATATCAGCTACATGTCTTTCAACAACATACCGTCCTTCTAGTGCCAGATGAAAGAGTACCAAAGAAAGAAGCATTTTTAAGCAATCCAGGGAATAAATTCACTTTTCTCGTGTAAGAGTTCCTGGAGGTTCTTAAGGTGTGCCAAAGCTCTTGAAATTCCAACACATTCTCCACCCCACCTCCCCCCCCCAAAAAAAAAGTGCCAAAAATGGTGGACATCACACGAAGAATTCAAGAGAAAGAATGTCTTAGTGCACTTCCATTGTTCATTGTTTTACTCTTTGAAGTTTTCATGAGCTGCAGCTTCACACATCAGTTCTTCAAATGCCAAATGATTTATTCAGAATGTAGTAATAAGAAAACTTGAGCTTTACAGAGGAAATAGAAAGAAAAATTAGTGTGAAATAAATGTCATTCATACTGAATTTCAGTTAAAAGAACTTTGTTTTGATTCTCAGTAGATGTTTGGGTGGTATATGGAGGCTGGTTTGTTTCATTTATTTTTACCAGATGCTGGACCTGGTTAGAAATAATTTAATTCTATGTTCATCCAGGCATCTTTACCTAAGTAAAGTTCATTCTTATGCCAGAATTTGGTGAAAAAATCATTTTAGTTTTGAATGACAGAAAGAAGTTTATCAAGATTTTTTGGCCAATTATATTTTAATAGAATAATGCACTTGGGATCAAATATTAGTAACCAAATTTCAGTAACCAAATTTCATACTAATCTGGTGACATTTCAAGGAAGAGATATGGAAAAGTTGACAGCTGAGCACTTTTAAAGTGTTTTTTTTCTGCATCAAATCTCTTCCTACCTACTGAAACAGTTGTGGCTAAATCCCTCAAGAAGGATGCAGAGCAGTCTTCATGAACACTTCTTCCTTCATGTTTTTTTGTATTACCTTTACATCTTTTCTCCTACTTAAAATCTACAAATCTTCTGAGGGCAAACTTGGATTAGGCAGAGACATAATAAAATGCAAAAATAACCTCAGAACACAACAGCGACTTCTACACAATCTAGTATGCAATGTGCTACTCTGTGAAAGATGATGATTTTCCTTTAATTATTCAATCAGAATATTGCTTTGAAGACTTTCCTGCTACTTCAAGATCAAAGCACTGAAGAATCCACATAATTCAACTCTGTATATTTGCACTAAAATTTAAAATGTCATCTGATCCATTCAGTGCCTTAATTCATAATTACTATACTATTCTACACAGCTTCCTACATCAACATCCAACTACACTAACCTTCAGCAGTAGTAGGAAACAGTAACCCCAGATACCTATGACAGGGTTCTGACTATAAGGGCTTCAGAACTTGGTACAGCAGGGATGTCCCTAGGCCTGAAAAAGGTTCCCCTTGGGCAAAGTCATTCTCAAGAATAAGAAAAATGGTAAAAGAGGCTTTCTTACACCAAGTGACCTCAGGCTCATCGTCCATCACAAATGGTATTTCAGAAAAAAAAGCCAGAAGAACTCCATCATTTGAGAACAGTCAGGATAACATGGCCCTAGTCTGACTCCTAGCAGTGATTGATTTAAACCCTGAAACACAGGCCATCATATCCTCTCCAAATATCTCTTACCTTTTACCACAATAGTTGGGCCTTCCTAAAACAAAGCTAAGAATTAATTTCCCTTTCCACAGGAACAGGGTAAGGAGTAATGAACTGAACATACAGCAAGGGAGACAGAGGGTTTTCATGGATGAATGGAGACAGCTTGCACACGGCTGATTGTGGTGACTCTTCTCCTCAGCTGGGCTTTCTGTTCCCTCTCAGAAATCCCACCCCTGTTGTAAGAATGATCCAGCCACTTATAATGGTACAAAATGTGGCGACCTTCAGATTTCCTTAATAATTCACGGCAGTTTAGTGGACTTTGCACAGGCAGCTGAATCATCCTTGCAGCAGAAACTCCTGAGAGAGACATAGAACAAACAGCTGGCAACAGGAAATAGTGCAGGCATTCAGGTTAAGATGGTCAGACTTCAGAGACCTAAATGCTAATGGTAAGCACACAATTAATTTTCTTTTATTATTTTAATAGAGGGATTGAAGTGTCAGTATCTTTGGAAGCTCTTGAGAACAGATTAGTCATTCGTTAGGTATGACATGTATGTGGTTGATCCCCATGGAAATGCATTAAGTGAATTTGAGATCCCTTCTAACCCTAGCTTTCTGATTCCATGCACTGTATAAAAGATATCCCTCCCCTTGGAATATTACTATGTCCTTGCTTTTGTGGCTAAGATAGAAGTGCCTCTGTGTTGAACACTTTAGTTTGGTTAAGGGGTACACTTTTGAAGCAAATCTTTCAATTGTCTCTACTTCCTATGCTCTGGTACATGTGCAAACTGGACTATTTTGGGGTGAAGCTAAACTGGAAGATATACTGTAGGTGTGCCCTTGATCGAATGCAGCTGTTAATAGGCAGGTGTTCAGTCCAAGTGGTCAGATGAGACTTTATTTGAAACCATGAGAGTAGATATATTCTGGATGTCAATTTCTCAGCACTCACTGCTTCATCACACAGATCTATTTCTATTGCATCATGCTACTGTCTAGCACGACATACGTAGCCTTTACTCTTTGTACAGCATCAGGAGTAATAGTTTTCCAATCTTTTTTGGAGCTTTTAGATATACCATAACAATACATAAGTATCATTATTATTTCACATAAAGAACAGTTGCAACTTCGTTAGCAAAAATCTATAAGGTTTCAACTGAAGATAGAAAATGTTATGGTAACACTGTGATACATATTTAGCCAATTTAATAGCACTGAAAAGAGAATATTTTAGTGATTAGGAGGGAGAAGAAATTCAAACCAAAAGGTCATATTAAACATATGGAAGAAGTTTTAAACAGACCCACTTGAAACCAGCCGTAAGCATGACTCTCCTGTCTCAAATATGTTAGTGTGACAACTCCCTTCTTTTCAAGTGTCTTCATTCTTTTTCTTTTTTTTTTCTAAAATCATATTACAACCCTCTAGTGTACCAGTCTGATTTGTTATTGATCTGAACAGTAAATCAAATTTTGTATTCACTTCATAATTTGGATCAGTATAATGCTTTGACAACACAGTATTATTAAACAAAACCTCAAGTGTCCTTCACAGCAGGCAAATTTCTGGACTGTGTGCTGCCAGACTAGGGACTTAAAACCACTTTGCTTAAGAAAAACTCAATGAGCCAAAGAAAATGTCAGTGTTTTACCGAAGGAATGCACTTCCCAGCCTTAACCAGGAGGATGTTCTCTGCCAAAAGGTTACAGAAACATGTTTTTCACTCTTTTCTGCCTTACTAAGCATCAGGAAAGACTGTGACCTAAGTAGAAAATTGGAACAGGGAGATCTTGTCTGTTCCTACTTCTGTACCAGACTGCAGATCAACAAAGTATTTCACTGTTTCTTAGATTCTCCATGACAAATTGGAAAAACAAGCTTCCACACTTAACAGGTGCATGTTGTTCTAAGACAGTTTAATGAATGTTGATTTTTGGTGCTCCATAATGTGGGGATAATAGAGATGTCTTCTATATGTCACTGGTCATGACATAATAATATGCATAATTAGGAAATATAGCACCGGGCAGAACACCAGACTATCCCAATCTAAGACACACAAAGCAGTATACGGCATTCTTCAAATTCCTTGAAGTCATATCTTTGAAAGAACTAAGGACTACAGTCAAGAAGCAGTCAAATGACAATCTCAAGAGCTGACAGAATTACAAAATATTGCTTACTTGGGACAACACTTCATGATATTTTAGAAGGCATCTTGTAACTTATGGCTATGCAAATACCTGATTTTTTTTCTACTTGTTTGCCTTGTTAAAAACCGAAAGAGAAAGTGTGGCTTATGGAACAAATAAAAAAACCTCAGCAAAAACATGATTTTAAATTAATTTAAAGCATTCCAATACATGCAAAATATTTAAGTTTTGAGCATGGTAAGCAGGCAAAAGCAAGAGAGCCTTTGTTTCTAGGATGGCATGATGAGTGGAAGAGACACATATGTTGTGGGAGTTCTCAAATCAGCTGCCTTTTTGGCCTGAGGAAGTTCAAATTTGCACTGCTCACCTTTCTGGAAAAATTCATATGTGTGACTGCTTATAAATTTTAACATGTCATTTATTTAATTATTCACAAGTTTAACTGCCTTTTTTTCTAAGACAGATTCCTGACTCTCATGAAATGTCACTCTTTCTTTTATTTGCTCCTTCTCAGTTTCTTCTGGAGGAGCACTCCTGATCAATGAAAATCTAAGTGTTTTTAGCAACATGGAACAACATTAACAAGTGAGCCTGGAAGACAGCCTTTTACCTACAATAACTAGAATAAGACCACTGCAAGCAGAGCAACAGAAAGGTGGATCTTCTACATAAATTGGACTATTACATTAAAACCTTTCCTAGAACATTTGTGTGTGTGCAATCAGCTAACTGTCAAAGAGTTTCAAGATATCTGGAACAGAACTTTCAAGTAAATGAACTCTTCACAAAAACCAAAAAGCCTTTAGTAACACTCTTATCCTTTGCAACCCAGTTTTAATCTCTTAAGAGAGATTGAAGTCAGTGTTGTGATTTCAGAATAAACTACTACTGTGGCAAGTAAGACACACAATGGAGGATATGGGGAGGACGGAGATTTGAAGTATGGGACAAAACCTCCTCCTCCTCTGCTTACAGAAGACTATTACTCTAAGATTACTCAGTTTTAAAATTAGTATTGTTTTCATCAATGTGTCCTAACTGTTAGTGCTGAAGTTCCACTACTGAACTTCAGGCACTCAGGATTTCAATCGCAACGCTAGAAGTTAATGTACCTGCCCATGCCAAAATGCAGGGAGCATTTGTTTATCAACTAAACCTTAATTCATCCTGTATATAAAAATAAATGCCTGAATACTTATGGGATAATCTGTGTTATTTACTGCGTGGGTTGTGGCTGCAAAACTTTAAACTGGAATTATGCCAGATCTGGTGACAAGTTAGACAGTGGTCCTGGGGTTATTCTAGATGATATTATAGAATCATAGAATCATAGAATAGTAAGGGTTGGAAAGGACCTTAAGATCATCTAGTTCCAACCCCCCTGCCATGGGCAGGGACACCTCGCACTAAACCATGTCGCCCAAGGCTCTGTCCAACCTGGCCTTGAACACCGCCAGGGACGGAGCATCCACAACTTCCCTGGGCAACCCATTTCAGTGCTTCACCACCCTCACTGTAAAGAACTTCTTCCTTATATCTAATCTAAACTTCCCCTGTTTAAGTTTGAACCCATTACCCCTTGTCCTACCACTACAGTCCCTAAGGAAGAGTCCCTCCCCAGCATCCTTGTAGACCCCCTTGAGATACTGGAAGGCTGCTGTGAGGTCTGAGGCAGCCTTCTCTTCTCCAGGCTGAACAGCCCCAACTCTCTCAGCCTGTCTTCATATGGGAGGTGCTCCAGCCCTTTTATCATCCTCATGGCCCTCCTCTGGACTCGCTCCAACAGCTCCATGTCCTTCTTATGCTGAGGACACCAGAACTGTACGCAGTACTCCAAGTGAGGTCTCACGAGAGCAGAGTAGAGGGGCAGGATCACCTGCTTTGACCTGCTGGTCACGCTTCTTTTGATGCAGCCCAGGATACAGTTGGCTTTCTGGGCTGCAAGTGCACACTGCCGGCTCATGTTAAGCTTCTCGTCAACCAACACCCCCAAGTCCTTTTCTGCAGGGCTGCTCTGAATCTCTTCTCTGCCCAGCCTGTAGCAGTGCCTGGGATTGCCCCGACCCAGATGTAGGACCTTACACTTGGCTTGGTTAAACTTCATAAGGTTGGCATCGGCCCACCTCACAAGTGTGTCAAGGTGCCTCTGGATGGCATCCCTTCCCTCCAGTGTATCAACCAAACCACACAGCTTAGTGTCGTCAGCAAACTTGCTGAGGGCGCACTCAATCCCACTGTCCATGTCACTGACAAAGATGTTGAACAGGATCGGTCCCAACACCGATCCCTGAGGGACACCACTCGTTACAGATTTCCAACTGGACATCAAGCCATTTACCACAACTCTTTGCCATCAAGCCAGTTCTTTACCCACTGAGTGGTCCATCTATCAAATTGATGTCTCTCCAATTTACAGACAAGGCTGTATTCATGTATGTGCCGCTCTTCCCTTTATGTCAGAGGTAAATCTAAAGCACAGAGATCCATTCTCAAAACTCTGTCTCTTAGCCATGACTGGCAAACAACACTGTTCTCATATCTAGTCAAAGAGTGTATCTTCTGGAAAAATGTAATCATGCTCCTTATCTTTTTCCTAATTAGGAATGTTTTGGCTCATGTTATTTGGTGCTTCACACTGTAAAGCCCTGTTTGGGAAGGGTGAGACTCTGGTCTTCCAAATATTAGCAACAAAGTTCTCGTTACCTAGGACAGCAAAAGAACATACATTTAGAAATCCCCGCTGTTTTGAAATTTGAAATCCAGCTAGCTCTATTGCCCTAGATAAAACAAGATGTATCTTGTCATGTTGATATTCCAGAGAAACAGGATTATAATTAAAATTTTTAAAGTGGATTTTGTGAGCTATCGATTGATTCTGAGCAGCCTTTCTGGTGGAAATATTGACTCCAAACATAGCTTGAATGATTCTGCTAATATTCTTTTCTTCAAATAACTGACTATGCAGGCAATGCATTCTGTATCCAAAATGCATGATTGAACTTTGTGGCAACTCTTAAAATATAAAACATTCTGTCATCTGTCACACATACATCTCATTATTAATGCATAGAAGAAAATCTATTTCAAAATATTTTGGTCCCTTTTGCAAAGTGATATGCCTTTGAGAAGCAACTTTAAACACTGAACATCTTTTTTTTTAAAAAAATCTGTTTAGATTCTAAAAGATTTAAGATTTTAAGTGTGTTTTCTTTTTACAGGTATCACTTCTCTGACTTCTGAGTTCAACTTGAAGATTTTTTGCGCTTTCAAAACATGGTAGTCAGGGTTCTTTTACTAAATTCAGTTGAACCTGACTCAGAATACTATCAAAAGTTTTTAGAAATGTACCTCAGCCTGTAAGTGGATCTGGCCTGCTAGAGGAGACAAAAAAAAAAAAAAAAAAAAAAGAAAAAAAGACGTTCAAGTTATTATTTATGTCCTAAATCTAAACATTTTTTTACATAATTTTCTTCCCCAAGAGCCACAATCACGTTTGTCAACTTAACTGAACCCTGAAATAAGATCCAAATTAGAGTGATAAAATTGGTAATAAGCCTCAGGCATAAGACAGCAGTTGCTTTTACCATTCATTCTTGTTTTATCAACTATTAGAGACCTATGGCAAATGAGATCATTCTTAATATACATAGATTGGTACTGTAGTCCAGTTGAAGAGTCCTTATTCTTGCAGCAGAATAATTTTTTTTTTTTTCTCTCCTTTTAACTCTGGAATTCCTCAGATGATAGAGTGAAACATGTGCATTTGCAAGTACACATTGCAGCTGCAGGAAGTAGTGCTAAAACTTCCAGCATCTGAAAGCAGTAAGTTCTCAATTTTCCTCTCAAAATTATTAAGGCTTCTGGTCATAGGACAAGTTACTGTCTAATAGAAAAGCCAAATCCCAAACAATACCAAAACAATACCAAAATCATACCAAAAATAATGTCTTCCACCCAACTGCTAAAAGTATTCTCTCCTTTTTAGAGAACAGTGATACTTTATCTAGACTAATTGCAGGTCTTCTTGGCTGCTAAGAATCGTAGAATCATAGAATAGTTAGGGTTGGAAAGGACCTTAAGACCACCTAGTTCCAACCCCCCTGCCATGGGCAGGGGCACCACACACTAAACCATGTCACAATTTTCAGATGCCTAAATCTTTGTCTGTCATATTCCCATTCCCATGGACTCCAACTGGTGAGCCACACAAAGCAAAGTGGGTTTCTGCTCCAAATTCAACCAATCTAATCTGCACTCTCCAATGTTTACTTACTATATTCACTTACCACGTCATTTCTCCTGCCATGTGCCCTACCGTGCCTGTTCTGCAACCATCTTGCTTTTCCACCTTCCTTCTTCTCCTCTGGGACTTCCACTCTCAAACCTTGCAAATACATGGCTTGATAAAATGTCCCTGAAGCAGGTCCAGCTTTCTTTAGATTTCTCTCCACAGAAAAAAACCCCACTCTTTTATAGTCCGTCTCCTTCCCAGAAAACGATGTTTCTGGAAGAAGCTGACATTCAGCTCCTCAGTCACTTTTCATCCTTTGACTCTAACCAGCCTACTTTTGTTTTCATCTTCTTTCTAATTTTATAGCGATATTTGAAATAACTACTTTTGACATATTTCCATCTTTTTAATCAATTATGGGACAAATAAATTGAGATCATATTTTCTGGAAATGTATTCCATATCAAATAATTGACATTGCTCCACAACTACTTTTTTCCTGACCTCATTGTAAAACACACTTCATATCAGGAGGCTGGCAAAAAATGTATGCTACAACTAGCTAAAAATATGGAATTTTAATAAGAAATCTAAGCAGTTTCAAACCACTTCTAATTGTTTGGGGTTTAATTTAATATTTTCACCTTCTTTATGGGCCTCTATGTTTTTTTAATCATTGAAAGTAAACAAAAAATAATAAATTGATTAATAATAGTTTATGTGAATGGGAGATAATTGAGGAGAAATTTATAGAAAAACTGTGGAGAAAACAGGTTTATTCATTTCTTTGTTACTGCAGCTAACTACAATGCAGAATATGGTCTCGTCTTCTTAAAATTCTGCAGGTGTGTGAAGGCTGCATTGAATGAGGGAGTGCACTCTTTAACCATTATGTAACAATGTCTAATTAATTTTCCTTTGTCACTTTCAATATGTTTCTATTACGTGCTTGGGACTATTGGGGTTCCCAACAGTGACTGATTTTTGCAGCAGCAAATTACTGTCCTTAAGTAACTCTAAGTATGTTTTCACTGAAAACTCATAAGCACACATCAGTTGCTGGTTGTGGTCACACAAAGGAAAATCCTGCTTGGCTGTACTTATTCTTTTACATTGCTATGAACATAATTTGTTTATTTAGGATAAAGACACATTGTTTGAAAAGTCTTCTGGAATATTTTCCTCTACAGTATAATGAATATCATAGGCATCTTAATTTTCAGAAAGCAATGGCTCCCAAACTTTCTTCTCATGGACGACCATGCAGTAGCAAGGTATCATGCAGACACATTCTCATGGCATTTGTTGCACCAGCAAAAACTGTAAGCTTCCACAATGGACAATTTTGACAACTCTGTTGTTAATTACTATTAACTTTTTTCTCCTCTTATGTAATTTTTACCACTTCTTACAAAATATTCATTTTTAGAGCCTCTAAATTATGATTGCAATTTCCACCAGAAATTTTCCAAAGAGAGGATCCACCAGATGGTGCCATTCTCCTAGTAGGATACAGAATTTGGTTTATGAAAGCTCTCAAATTCTTTCTCATAGATATTGTTTAGTAATTGATATCTGATTTTTCACCATTTTTCTACGCCCTATGCATTTATGAACTATGCTGACTTTTATTTAAAACTTGAAGTTGTCATAGCATGTTTCTCAACAGTAGATGGGCAGAGATGACCCAGCATGTTACTAGTAGCAGAGTTATCTGCTGCCATAATTTGCTCATGATTTCCTACCTTTGTTTTTACTGAGGAAAAAACCCCTCATGTTCTGATGTAAAACCTGCATGCAATCAAGTTAAAATATGGGAAAAAGAAAAGCAAAACCTTGTACTTCAGTCCCCTACTTTTTCGATCAATATGACTAATTGAGTTTGTCTTCCATAATTGCTCAGAATGTCTTATCATTGGCCAATATATTTCTGATTTTTAAAAAATTTGATCTTAGATTTGACACAAGCTCAAGCTGGATTAAGTAATAATAAAACAAAAATAGCAGGCTTATTCTGATTTACTTCAAATAATCACTTCAAATTAATTATACTTATCAGAGAAGAATCTTTTTACATCTAATGTTTCATTATCAGCTCCTTAGGACTGAAATAGCACATACAACTCCAGATACTCATTTTAGCAAAAACTTTAACCTATTTTCATCTTCATACCATATATCAATGTGACTTCAAGTAGTATCCATAGTTTTGCCTGATCCTTCTTTTAAATACATCAGAAAAGCACTGGACAGGGTCCTGCACCTTTATTTGGTCTTGGCTTAATGAAAGAACATGACTTCTTTCCTCAGCCTTAATGTTGCATTTATCAGAGAGGGGTCTTCATCTGCCTCCATTCTCCAGAAGTGACTCCCACAACCCACCTGCCCCAGGCTGCCTGTCCTTACTGTTCCCAGCCCAGGAATGTCAGTAAAGCACAGACAAAACAGATTTAACAGAAAACACAGAATAAATTGTTTGGGGCTAATTCTGGAACTCTCCTAACATGGCTACAGGCCAACACAGGGCTAAAAGCCACACAGGCATAATAGTGCTGATCTAACCTCTGAGATACAGGACATGATGCTTTCTGCACAAATGTGCTAATAAGCACAAACAGCCTTGACAGCAAAGCTGCCCCTCACACTGCATGCACAGGGAGAAATGCACTGCTGCTGTATGTACACACTCTGAGTGGATTCAAAACAAATGTTCCTCTACTTAATTCAATAAATGTATACGTAGATTGATAGAACCATGGAATGGTTTGGGTTGGAAGAGACCTTATAGATCATCTAGTTCCAACCCCCCTGCCACGGGCAGGGACACCTTCCACTAGACCAGGTTCCTCAAAGCCCCATCCAACCTGGCCTTGAACACTGTCACGGAGGGGGCAGCCACAACTTCTCTGAGCAGCCTGTTCCAGTGTCTCACCACCTTTATAGTGAAGAATTTCTGAGTAAGGCATCCCTGTCTGTGGCAGGGGGATTGGAATTAGATGATGTTAAGATCCTTTCCAACCCTAACCTTTCTGTGATTCTATGATTCTTCCTTATATTTAATGTAAACCTCCCCTGTTTCAGTTTAAAGCCATTCCTCCTTGTCCTATGCCTACATGCCCTACATGCCCTACAGGTCCCCCTCCAGTTTTTTGTACGCCTCATTTAGGCCCTGTTTGGAAGGCTGCTATAAGGTCTTCCCTGAGCCTTCTCTTTTCCAGGCTTGAACAACCCCACCTCTCTCATACCTGATCAGTGTGTGGCAGCATACTGAGACAAAAAATAAGCATCTTTATATAATGCTTGATTTCAGTTGCTTCATGACTCTGGAATGCCTTTTAAGCAGAGTCCACTGAGGAACTGAACTGCCTCCTTTCTCAAAATGACTTTCCCATTTAAACTTGGGAGACTCTCGCACTTTATTCAGGACAACGCTAATGGACTTTGGCAGGTCTTTCACCTTTATAAGCCTGCTCTCTGCCTGATGTATTCCCAGAACACCTTAGCTTTTACTTTCTCATAACCAGTTCTCAGTTTATTTGGTTTTATATGGAGTTCTCCTTAACCTAAGTACCCTCTCTACAGACAAATGCAGCCGAACTTGTTTCCAGATTTAGATGTTCTACTTTTGCATGTATAAATGCATACAAATTGGGCTTTTGGCATGAACATTATGTATCTGTGTGTGCATGTCTTCTGTTACTGAACTAAGAAAGTTAAACCTTGTTACATTTATAATGTGCATGATTTTACACTATATCAAACTTCTTGGGGGTTTGGGGTTTAGGGTTTTTTTAACTGATGGTGGTAGTAACAGGCCTTCATATGCAAACTACACAGTGTCAACGGTATACGGTGAATCATGCAATTGCTAGAAAAGCATTCTGTAACAATTTCTCAGCTTTTTCAGGCTAACGAATCCCTAGTCAGAAAAGAACAATATATAATCACTTCAAATTTTAAATTCTAAAAAACAAATCTAGTAAGAAAGATAAGTCTTGCTAGTTCTTGGGTTTATGGGGATCAAGCCAAATCTGCAGAACCTGACTGATTTTTTTTCAGCCCAGTGTTGGTTGCTACAATGGATTGTATTAGTACACTTCTAGAACAACTCTTGTCTTCTGAAATCCAACTAGAATGACAGGAGCCACAACATTATTGAAAAATTGATACAGGTATTATGGCACTAATCCAAAATTAGACAGAATCTGACTTCTACCTCCAGCATGCTTGTTCTTATTGACTGTGGTTATTTTCCATATCTCAGATTGTGGTAAATATGAATGCGTTCAAAGGATATATTTTTTTTAAATTTGCCTTCAATGGATTGGTTGCTGCTCCTAGACTATGATGCAAGGGCTGACTTATGCATTCATTATTCCTCTTTTCACTGGGGGAATGCATTTAATTATTGAACACTGGTAGTGCAAGAAAGGTTAAGCAGGAGCACCCTTGAAGAAAGTCCTTTGTCAACGCGAAAGGAATGAAAGATGTCAGATAGCTTGACTTAAAACTTATGGTCATTATGGTATTCTGAACCAGACTCTGTAACTTTGGGATATGTTTTGGTGCCCTTGTGTCAAGACAACCAACTCTTTATTCAGAGTCCCTTAAATAAGTAAAATTAAATTGTGTGGTTTAGACCAAAATAAAGCCATTAAAGTTACCTATTTTTGCCTTCTTTTCATCTGTGTGGCTGTTATTTGCTATGATTAATGATTGATGTTTACAGGGATTGTGACACAAACCACCAAGGAATTCTTCTGATAGCACACCACACAGACTTAGGAGTCCATGCTGACATTGCTGACAATCTGGGGCAGGAGACACAGTGATACATTTTTCAACAACATTGCAGGTAGATATCTGCAATTATATTTTATTTAATCTCTTCCCCCAACACTATTTATATAATTTATGTTCTTACTGGGCTTTGACAATGTGTGGCCATTAGAATGACATCATTCTAATGAAATCTCATTTTTCATCCCTTTCACTTCCTCATTGCAATGCACTAATAGGAGTATTTGTATTCCTATCATTACAAGTAAATACTGAAACAAGTATGGAATAATTTATCCTTTTTGTTCTCTCATCCCCTAAGAAATTTGTGCCTTCCTGTCTAAAAAGCTATGGAATAGATGAAATTATCCCTTTTTTTGTATAGCAAGCAAGAAAGCTATGTCACAGTAGAACAGAATTCCTTATGTGCAAGCTTGTAAAAGGAAAGAACTGAAAATTACAGGTGTGTTCTCATTATTACTGTTTAAGTCATATGCTAGCTGGAAAAACACTTCTAATCAGAACTAAGCCTTAGTTTGAAAACAGAAGTATGAAATGATGAAATTTCAAAATCCCTGGTCCCTTACATATGCAAACTAGGAACTGAATACACTATACTGCTATCTGTTAAACCACAGAGGGCTGTTCACCATTGGTTTTTGTTTTTTTTCCAAGCTAAAAAATAACAAATACAACTGCTCAGAGGCAACAGCACTAAGGAAACAATGCTTGACATAAATCCTGTAAAGCACACAGTCACCTTTGCGAATACAGTCCACTCCATCCATATTTGCACAGTGCTAATTTAATTGTGTGTTAATAAAACAAGCAACTTAAAGATTTCTTCCTTTTGACAGAATTAAGTTCTTTGTATGGAAGCAACCCCTTTTCACCAAACATGAACTAAAAGGTTCTGTTCTAGATAATTTATTACAGATTCTCTGGGCTCAGGATTTGGTAAAGCCAAAGCTCATGCAATTATCTGTACAACTGATTATTGGCACAGTTGCTTTGCTTTGCTTGGTGCATAGAAGAGAAAGCTATTGATTTATCTTTGGCAAGCTACTGGTATGCCATTATATGGCATATAGAAAGACTTACCAAATCACACCTTCATGTGAGTATATTTAATGACACACATCCATCTATTTTTACCACATGGAAAAAAAGAAAAAAAAAGAAAAAAAAAAACCAAACCCAAAAAAACCCCAAAAACAAACAAACAAACAAAACTAAACCAAAACCAAAATTAAAAAAAAAAACAAAACACCAAAACCAAAACCAAAACAAAAACAAAACAAAACAAAAAAGAAGCTCTGTGAGAGATACCAGGACTGCAGAAAGGCTGGGAAGACTTTTGTCCCTCCTTTCAGTATGTACCTAAATCTAATTCCCAATTTTTTCCATTCGTTTCCCAGAGGTGAAGCTTTGGGACTGCTGACAGGAAGCTATTAGCACCTTACAGAGACACTCTCTCGGGCAAAAAATAGGCAGCTGCTCAGGACAACAGAGCACAAGGAGTGAGAGTCACAGCCTGCAACCTGCTACACCCCCTGCCCATTTGTCCTGCAGTTTCCATCCTCTGTTGTTCCTGTGTGTGCTTTATCTGGTAACACCCAGTCTGGCCTCCAGAGCAATACAGGAATTCAACTTGTAGGACATATAAAGCAGCTGCTACCTACAAACCAGCTAATAAATAAAGCTTCCTCAGATGTTATTCTTAAAACAAATGGGGAGATCTTTTCCTTTTTTTCCCAGCTCTCTGAAGTCACTAACCAATAAAATAACTATTGTACAACTTACTTAAACTTTGCATTAAAAGTAGTTATGAGTATGTAAGGTTTAATTTAAAAAGAATAAAGCAATTATAAGAGTCTGAGTCTAATTTTATATTAAATTCAAAGATATTTCTCTTCACTCATGCACTTTATTTGTACTCTCTCTTTAATCTGTGCATATCTGAGTTTTATCGAATAGAAAGTAAATATGAAAGGACAATCCACCAAACACAATATGTGCTGTGCCCTTTTCTCTGCTTACTTCACATGCTAAGAAAGGATTTTGTTCCAGGAACTTTCCTTGCAAATCCTTAGATTTTTAAGTCATTATATTAAAAACCATACACCAGCTTCCTTTAATTATTTCACATTTGATTAAAACAATTCTTCGGGCAAAATTCTGTTCTCAGTTACACATATGCAGCCCCACTGAATTCACTAATTACCGTTTAATCAGATAAACTTACTCTTAGGGAACTAAGATAAGAATGAGAACAAGGGCAGGAAAAGAAAGGACTCAGAGCACAAAATAATAGGCAGACTAGCAGAGATAATTTAATAATATAGACATAACTGAGGCTGAATATGAACATTCTCCTCTCCTTCCTCTGATTTTCTGAGTTAACATTCATTTAAGATCAGTGACATGTACGTGTTTTGTCAGTTTCATTTAAAAGACAAAGAGAAAATTTTGTTTAGTTATCATCACATTTATAAAGACTATGCTGGTTTTCAAGTTTAAGTATTGTTATTCGCGGAAGGTACTAAATACTCTCGGAATAGAGGGGTGGAAAGTTAGTTAAAACACTAAAAAGGCCAAAACTCTAAATCCTTGAACTAAGCTATCAAAAATTGCCTAGTTAAGTCTATACAGCTTAATGCCATGCTGCGTTGAGATGAATGAGAGCTTGGATAGGTTGCAAAAGCAAAAAAGCCGCAACACCAACATAAACTACCCCAGGCAGAGACCACACTGGTTTGATTAAATTACTTTTAACGTTCATATTAGTTTCTTAATGTTGTCTTATACCACAGCCAAACAACCACTGCACCACCCTGCTGCCATTTGCTAGTACAATTAACAACAGGTACAATGCAAACAGTACATCTTGCACAGCTGTGTTTCTGCTGTTGCACCCTGTAATCAGGAGATGTAGTGCCTTTGGCTGCTCCCCTTGTGTACTTCCATACCTGCATTTATCACCTCCTCTAGGTCAGACCTTGCACAGCCAAGTTGCCAGAACATTGGCTGTGAGCTCTGTGCACCTGAACCCAGTGCAATGTTCCCCAGCCAAGCTTGAGCAACCTTCAATACTCAAGCCAAGACAGATAATTTGCCCCTAAAACAGATGAGGGATGATCATGTCATGCTTTCTGCTAGCTCGGACTTGGGGATGGTACCTCTGAGGCACAAAAACATTTTAAATTACCATAATTATTTTTGCAGCAATTGCCTGATTATGGCCTTTAAAAAAATGCTACCAGAAGCACAACTGCATTGCTTGTCCAGAATATATTAAAACACTGCCAATTTACATAAAGTTTACTAAATTGGATTTTCAGTGGTTAGCATCATACCCCTGGCTTCACTGGACACGAAGATATAAAACTTTAAAAAGGTTTTTGCTATACACACTATAAGTGTGTATAATAATACATTTTCGCTAGTCATGAGTGAATTTCAAGAATTTCAGAGTTCTGATTTCAGTCAGATAAAGACTTGGAGCCTGAAAGTTAAACCAATCTTTTTTCTAGATCTATTGAGTCTGTAAAATCAAATTTGAAAGCCCATGACAGAAGACACTGATATTCTGCATGCAATCAGCCAGAAAAAACTGCAAAACACTCTTACTTATGATTTCTCTGTATTTTTTACTCCACTCTCCATTAGAAAATGAGGTAAAGATACATGTGAAAATGATCAAATAATGTAAAATAATTACTGAGCATCTTAAAATTTTCAGACTTGGATTGATTCTAGAAATGTTTTAGAAGAATGCTTTTGCATCACTGAGTAGGTTTGTCTTTACTTTTTAAATATTTATATATTATTTATATTTTTTATATTTTAAAACATATCTAAATACAACATAGTAACTAATGAAATTGCTTATAAAGTGGCTGCATGCATCTTGCCAGATAGTCACACCAACTCCGTTATAGTCTAATGATGAAAAAGTGGAAACAGTTCTTGTTTAGCTTATAAAATCTAATATGTGCAAACAATTTTCTGGTGGTTTTATTTTTGGTTTGGTTTGGTTTGGTTGGGTTTTGGGTTTGTTTTTTTTTTATTTTTAAAGTTATAAATGCCATTTCCTTGCCATAGACCTCTGCTATTTCTTTGGTTTTCAGCTGGCTTCAGCAGGACTAAGCAGAAGCTTAGTGGACATCCTGCATATTCACCAGTCAACCATCAGTGTAATTTCTCTCATGCAAGATATTTTAAGATAATATAGTCTAAAAGACTTCCTTCCAAAGACCGCCAAAACAGAGAGCAGTGTACAAGAAAAAACACAGCAAGCCTCACATGGATTGTGAAAATCTGTTATCATTCTAGCATCACACACATAATGACTTAATCATGTTTTACTTATGTTTCTTGACAGCGAGGTTGTAAAAATGTGTTCGAAACCTCCTCAAAAAAAGCATTCTGGTTCACAAAGGCTGTCTTCAAAGTTTCAAATTTATTTTCAGGTCCCAGGTTACATATTTACTTATATAACTTTTAAATATTTACAAATTCTTACATCATATGCTACTAAGTCTGCCGCACAGCCATTTTGTGAACATTGTTTTTAATTGAATTAAATCATTGTATTCCAAAAATGACAATACGGTAGAAGATTATACTGGACAACTGACTTTGTTAAAATATCGACGATTACAGGATGCTGTACTGCAAATCCAAGAGGTTTAGCATGAGCTTTGATGATTTCTTTTTCTTTTTTTTTTTTTTTTTAATTCCGTGTGATATCAGGCTTACGAAGGTAGAGGAATGATACAGGAACTTTTTAATTAAAATTGTCATTGTCTTGAATGCCGGGAAAAATACATCAACATTCATGGCAAACGAAGCATGGAGCACAGCAGTGTGAACACAAAGGTCAAATTGCTGGGTAAGTAGGTGTTCTGCCTCAAATTGCTGGGTAAGTAAGTATTCTGCATCAAAATCTTTTCAATGTCACATGTGGCTAAACATTTAAAGTATGGTTCTACTGTGAAAAGCATCTGTCAGAAAACAAGTTTTTCTCACTCTAGAGATCTGTTTTTTGTGTTTACTCGTGTGACTGAAAACATCAGACTCTATTCCAGGTAGCTGCATTCATTTGATCTGCAAGGCTGGCTACACAGACATGATGGAGTGTGCTTACTTATGTCTCTGGCAGCATGAACATATCTGCTAATTGTTTTCCAAGAACAAAATCTTAATTGCTGATAAAGATTTTGTATCAAAGCACAAGTAAGCAGTTCTGTTCATGACAGCATTTGAGTAACGTGAGTTGGATATGTCTAGGCTTCAGATTACACCAAGCACAGTGAAAATTTGGTACCTTAGATTAGATTAGAGCTGCAATAAAAACTAGAGTGCTTCATATTTTAGAAATTGTGAACAAACATTTCAAATGCTCACTGTGAAGAAAAATGGAGAAAAAACATTAGAAAGACAAACCATGCGGAATCAAAAGAAAACTTTTTCCATATCCAGCCCAAGCTGGCAGGACATCCGCTCAATGCCTGCCATCTGGGTGTGTCTAATTACAAACTACCTGGAACAGCCTGTCAGAGAGCTATTACAGAAACAGCTCCACAGCAGATGCAGCTTCAGTCCCTAAGGGCTGAAAGATAAGGCCAAAAGAACAAGGGGACCACCGAGCAATGGGAATATCCTATTGCCTCGTGTGGCAGTTCTGTACAGTGAAATGCTTCCAGAAGAGCTAAGTATTGCTTGCACTTGGAATTTACATGAAATCCAACAGGGAGGATGATTACACAGACCACAAGTACAAAGCCAGTGAAACAACACACTGAGACGTAATAAACACATGCAGTCACATACTGATACTTCTGATGCATCACAGTTTAGACTGATGTATTATGGATTTTTTTTTTTTTTCCTGGAGGGGTGTGTTGTTTTTTTTTTATTTTCATTTTAAAACTGTTACTTTCATGTTTTAATATCACCTCCATTTCAAATCATATTCAGCTAAAATTTAACACAGAACTTATCTGTGTTCCCATACTCTGGCCAAAAAATCCTTTTAAAGCTAATTTTCAGAGGTTAAACAGTTCTGCATCAGGAGGGGGAAAAAAAGTTATTTTTCTCTTTTTCTAGCTTTTCTTTCCTACAAAAGTATGATGCTTGTCTAGCATAGCACTTAGTGCTTTCCATAGACTGAAACATGACCCTCAGCGTCTTTAGATAACTCATACTGTTGAAAAACAGAAGCAACTTCAATTCTACTGGAGACATAATCGTGTAAAACTGCTGTACGTCAGAAAGCTCAATTCCTTTTTTACATTTTAATATTGATACTGATCCTAGACCTCCTTCACTTTGTAATGCTTGCAACAGGGAAGAAAGAGCTGGGGTCTGGAGGAGCCCCATTTGGGCCGGCCATGTACATGGCATGGATGGGCTCACGGCTTACGGCACAATCACAGTCACAGAGCTGCGTGCTTCACTGCCGTCCTCAGAAGAGCTACCATAAGCCCTGACATCTTGTTAAAATACAGCCAAGCTTTTAAAAACACAAACCATAACTGGTATGTTACAAAGTTTATACTTGCTCTCAGAGCTATTCTGGTTATGTTTTGCTCACAAAATACCTGCCATTGCCTGGGTCTACCAGGCTGTGTTGTATGTTGTATGTCTCAGGTTCCTCACTCTGGCTTGCCTCCACTGTGCACAGCGGAGGGAACACCACCCAAAGGGAGCTGACCGCGGAGTCCTTTGCAGCCTCATTCCCAAACACTTCTGCTCTTTGGCCCCCACAACAGCCTATCTATCTAGTGCCTTGAGCTGCCTTTGAATAGATGCTTCAGGTACTCACCTTTTAGGCTGACACCAGATATGGACAGCTGAATAAAGTCCTCTGTAAACATCTGGAGGAGTTGTGGCCAGCTGTGCAGATCCCTTGGCCAGAGAATTGCTCACTTTGTTTTACTTGAATCTTCTGAAGTTGAGCATTACAATTTTCCTATATAAAAGGTGATTTGAATACAGTGTAATATAATCCATTCCGGAACTGCAAATATTAGTGATTAGTTTTTACCTAAGGCAATGTCAATATTAACTATATTCTTAGGAACAAAAATATATTTCTCCTTCAGGTTAGGCTAATTTCAATTAGAATTCAATGCAGATTCTCAGTATTATCACCTGCCTTTTACAGGCTCAGTGGTGTTTTCAAGCATAGAAAGGTGATTTGTCAGGTTCTCACTGGTAGCTTAATAAAACTGTGAATTAGTGAAAGCCACTGTAATGAGTAAATTTGAAGATGGTTGGAGATCAGTAGCCCCAGCTTTGACCCTACGGTGTTATCAGGGTGATCAGATCTCAGCAGTCTAACACATTAAGCCAGAACACATTAAGCCAGCTGGGACCAGAACCATGCAGACGAAATAGTGAGTGCAAATCACTTAGTTCTGCTGTACCTTCAAAATACTCAAGGTGTGTGGAAAAAAGAGTGTAATTCTAAGTCTCTTCAGGAGGAAGAGAAACCCTACTTTCTCCACTCCTATTTGTCATATGAAAGATTCTAAAAGTACTATGAGATGCCTATGCAACATCCCCCGCCCTCCCCCAATCCTACGGTATTTAATATTCATGAACATTTTAACTACATTTACAGATCTGCAGTTACACACCTTTTGCATACTGACATCTGGGACAAAAGGCTGTTTAGACTTCTGCTGGGAACTCTACTGTTAAAAACATCTCCATATGCACAACAGATACCATGCAGCCTCCAAGCCGATGTCAGATCTTGTTCTTAGCACACAACTGAGTCTCCACAGAAGTTTGCAATAGCCATTTTGAAAAAAAAAGATTCGATGTTCAGGTAAGATTTACATTCCAAATGTTAAAAAGTCTTCACGATACTTTTCACTGGTTTTTGAGCTTGGGAACATAATCCCATAATATTTAAATTTTGGAGGGTAAAAAAAATCACTGAAAACCAGGTTCAGCTTAGTCAAAGATATTTCAAAATTTGTGCTGAACAGCTTCACCCAAAACTTCTCAGAAATACTATTTGGAAAGGTGACAACATTTGTTTTGAAACTTTCACGCTTTAACCCTAAAATAAGTAATTTTTCTATGTGACCCTAATCTTCTGTGTCAGTGAACTAAGAAAAAAATTACTTGTAGAGACGTACTTGTGTGTCATAACTCTTTTTAACTCCATGTCACGAAACAAATATTAAAAGAATGTGAAATAGTTTTTATATACATCTCTGACTCCCCAATAAAATTAGGTCCTGATGACTCTCCAGGGCAACAGCATATGTATTTCAAAACATAAGCACAGATTTGTGAAACAAGAAAATACAATGTCAGAGTGTGGTCCCCAGATGAAAAATGGACAAGAAAGGAAAATTAAATTTCTACTCCTATGTTGAAGATCTGCTTTAGGAAAGGATCCAGTGGAAAAAGTGAATATAGTGTACATCACCAAGGTGTGACATGCTTTTCTTATTGTACAAATGTAAAAGAAAGGCACATCCAGCATCTTAGAAAACCAAATGTATGAAAAAGGCATCCTTAAAGGTCATCAGCCTTTCATATGGCCTATGGCCAAAAAAACCGAACGATGCTGAATGTTGCATGTCACCATAATGTGTAATTTTAAATTGCATTGTACTAAAATATAGGTGAGAAAATATCCTTTAAGACAAAGAGCTCTGACAGCAAGTGCCTGACATGCTTATATTATTTCCCTTTTAAATACTATTAGCAGAATTTCCCTCAGTATTCTTAGTTTAATAAGCATTTAATCAGTGTGGGTCATCTGCTATTCTACATATAGTATGGATATTTTAGAAAAGTATAAACTACTTTATAAGAGTAGTTTAAAATTTAAAGCTGCATGTTTTAGATCTATTTTAAAGAAGTATTTCAATATTCTTATAATCAGCACTAAGATAAAACGATACACTGCTTTGCAGAATTGGGGCATAAGATCTGCGGGAATACTTGGGAATTTGCTGAAATGTAGAACTCATTTACAAAGAGAGTGTAAAAATGTTCAGAACTGATGCGGACATCTGTAAAAGTAAAGATCATGGGAATTCTTCAGCCTAGTGGAAGATAAGTTCTTGGTAACTTTTCCCATGTATTTTCAGAATATATTGCTACATGCAATACTCCTCTTGGTTTTACAACAGCTAGTCTCACAAAATTCTCTGGATTGAAAGAATCATATTCCTTCTAAAACTAAGATAGCTTTTGCAGAACATAGGATAAGTAAATAAAAAAATATATATTTACTAATGGACATAGACAAGATCATATGTCTCAAGTAGAACTGGAGAAACATAATTGGAATTGCAAACAAAATAAATAAACAAAATCAATACAGGCCTGCGATTTCTGGCTAGACTCCATTTCTCATATTGCAGTACTACTTCACTGTCAGAAGGGAGTCCCTAAGTACGGATGGGAGATTCGGGGAGAAACAGCCAAGGAGTAGAGCGAGGTTCTGAATTGCTCGGATTCATAAATCTAATCAAGAGCTTGAGTTTATCTATTTCTGCATGTGGGAATACAGTTGCAGTTCTGTAACTCTGACACTGTTTTATCTTAAAACTGAAATCTTGTCAGATTCTGTTTTGAATGAAAAATTTGAAAACTGTCATTGAAAATGCTAATTCATCACAGTAGACTTTCAGTAGATAATATTTCATGTTCTGCAAATTGGAATAGTGTCAGACTGTAGGTAGCTCAGGTACCTACAAAAAAAAAAAAAAAAGCCAACCAAAAATCAAACAATTGGGAGCCTCTTTTTTTTTTTTTTCCCCCTCAGATTTTAGAAACCAAACACATATCCAGGTATCAGAAAGTTAAGATTAAATATCAGTACCAAGAGAAATAATTCAATATGGCATTTTATTTGTCTAGTTTGGATGAAACAGAGTACAATATAGATGAGCATATAGTACAGATTGGATTTTAAAGGCATGCCTATGTCTTATCTTCCTGATGATAAAAATGAAAGTATTTCTAACAGTGAAAACAGTACTTGTTATTCTCTATCAGATAAACTTTCTGACAGGGATCAAGTATTTTCTAGCACAATGTGTGAAGAGAAAAAACAAGTGTGCATGACCTGTGGAACTTCTGCCAGTCACCAAGGAGGGCTGCCATGCTACTGTACAAACATCTGCCTGTTAGCACTTGAGAGCTGAAATATGCCGAGACAGATGTGTGCACAAAATCAGATACATAGGAGCACATCAGCTCTAGGTTATGCCAAAGAAATGAATTTATGCCTTTTTATCTGATCATTTAAAAACTAATGCTGAAAAACCTCTCTCAGAAAGCCTACATGAATTTCTCACTTCACATCTACATGGTATTCACGAATGCAGTATCCCTACCATTCCAGTACAAAAATTATATATATCCAAAACATCTCGCTTCCCCAGATGTTTTGTCAGAAGGCTTCCGAGCAGTTTCAGAAGGAGCTCTGCAGTGAAATGAACCTTCACGAGGGCTTTGGGGTGTCTTTTTCTGGGACTTCCTTTGACTTCTTCCTCCCTGTCCTGAGTTTCTCCTGCCACCCAGGCTGGCTCTCCCTCCTCCCTTCCCTGCTGCTCGAGTGTTGTCAAAAGATTACACTGCTCTAGCCATGGCATTAGAAGTTATTCCCTCTTCATAGAGAGTTATTTCTAGGTAAAATTCTGAATAATAGGACAGATCAGGATTTCCACTCCTGAATCCTATTAAATTGCTCCACAGCCCAGTTTTCTGGGGTCAGCACAGCCTTGGATCCATCTAAAATATGAATGAAAGCTAGGCTTCAAGAAAAATGTTTAAGAACATAACTACTCAGCAATCACTTAGGCATATGGTTACTTTCAAGAACCCTTTTAAAAGTACTAAAGCAAATGAAACCAAATAATTATAATAAAAGAAGGAAATTGAGATTATTGGAGTGAATGAAGGATATATGGTAATATAGTAGATATAGTTTCATTTCCTTTTTGCATGGCCATTCCTTCACTGTGTTCTTCTGCTCCTTATTCATAACCAAAAAATTAGGGGCATAACTGGTAGCAAGAAATCTCTGAGGAAAAATCTAGCTGTTACGCATTAACTTTCCTTGCCTCCTCATTTTCCCAGCTGTAATGTAAGCAGAAAATATCTGTTTGCCTTCCCCTGCTGTCATTGCACTATGGTCAGACAAATCTTTATCACAACATTTAAAACATTCCTTCTTTGAGAAGAATTTCTCTTATTTGAGAATTCTGCAGCATCAACCAACTTAGTTAACACCAGTGACTACAATACAGCCTTCTCCTGATGTCAGTCAAGGTGTACATGACTATATATACACACTTCCCAAATATTTCACTTGTAATCTGTTTTTTAAAAAGAAACACATTGAAAAATTATTACTGCCTTAATTACAATACCTGAGCTTTGAAAAAAAGAGCAAAATGGGACACTGATGTGAAATTCTCTCTCTAACAAGGGTGCAGTATTCTTTTTTAATTTTAATTTTGAGCTCTTGTAGCTTATTCAAAGGCTTCTTTAGTACTCCAATTTCATTGCCACGCATTATGTTCTTTAAACAAGACAGAAGACAAAAAAAGACCAGTACAACATGCAATGAATTCTGAGCATAAATACAGTTATTTCAATATTTGTATGGCACAGCTATGATACAGGAAATTCTAGGTAAGGATGATACAAAATGTCTAACTCTGTACTTCATGCTGTTAAAATTATCAAGGTAGAAACCTTGAATTCTTATCAGATATGAGTTTGAATCATTTACTCGTTAGAGTTATTCTAAGCCTGATCTGGGATTTTTTCCCCCTGATTTGCATTTTTCTCTCTATTTTGATGATCAAAATCACTTGTCTTTGGAAAACAAATAAAATGCAATGCTTTGTTTGGCACTACTGGACAAAAAACCATCAACAAAACTAAAATCAACCAACCAAAGAGAACAAAAAACAAGACTAAGGAAAGATAAAAATGGTAAAGACAGACCATATTTAATTGTTGTCCAGGCTGAAGTGCAGTTTCACCCTTCTTCAACTGTATTTAGGATTCTATTCTAGAAATTTGCCTTTCTATGCCAGCCCCCACAACTTCTTTATGTTTATTCATAAATTCTAAAACCTGTGAGATTAGCAAGCCTTGACACAGATAAAATTCTGAACTTGTGAAATACTGAACCTAAAATTAAATGCACGTAAATATGGCCTACACATCTTGCCACTTACGGCTTAGCTCATACAAAAAAAAAGTGTTTTCATTTCTTAGGAAAGTATTTGCTTAATATTTGTTGCGTTATTGTTTTACAGATGAATCTACATCTGCTAATATCCAAAACCAGGCCTACATATCAATCATCTAAAATGTAAATGAATCCAGAGTTTCTTGTCTTCCCCTTTTAATTTCTAAATAATTTACAATCCAAGGTATTGATTCTGCCCAGAGATCAAGAGTGGTAAGATCTGCAAAACAAAATTCTATCCTAATTCCAAATAAAATAAAATAAAATAAAATAAAATAAAATAAAATAAAATAAAAGGAAAACAAAAAGAAAAATGTGGGTTATAAATTCACTATCAGACAGCTGGACCTTCATTTTAATCACTGAAATGAACTCGAGTCTTTGTACAGCTGGAAGTTGAATCACTTCACTAGAATTCTACCTAGAGTTGCTTAGACTATTCCATCTTCAACACTCTTTCAAAATTAAAATCAGACAAAATACTGAAACATGTTATGTTGCTGACTTGCTGACTTTCTATATCTTGATTATTTCCTGACTGATTTCTCAGGACAAAGCTACAGGAAACAAGTATGTCATTCTTCCTGCGAAATGTCAGTAATAATACTAATAATAACAACAACATAATAATAAAATCTCAGACCCTAAATGCCACTGCTTTGGACAAACATACAGATAATTAACAGTTGGAGGAGATTTTCCAACTATCGCAGCCTGTCAGCCTTCATCATTTGGAGTCTGCATACAGACCACTATTTACTGGATGACAATGTGGCACTCTTCAGCCGTCGTAATTTAAGTCTGACAGTCACACAGTGAAGAACCACACAACAAGGAAGGTTTGTCAAAAAAATATCAAGTGGATTTTAATAATCCATACACAGTCCTTCCCATACACATAAGACAGACAACATGGTTAACATCTCAATTCACCAAACTAATCGTGCTCAGATTTTTTATGAACATTAAACTCTTACTCTGGTATTCACCAATAAGCTGCTTCCTAGCTTTTTATTCCATATTTCTTTTATTACTCAACTTCTTTTTTTTCCTAACTTTTTCAAAAATATATTAAAAAAACCGTATTATTTTTTTAAGGTGAATTTCGCCCAGTTCCCTTGCACATACACTCTCACCTGTTGTTTGTCAGTTCTGGTAACATACATACATTAAGAAATAAACTCTGCAGTGAATATTCCTTCTCAGCTTTCACCATCTTCAAGACTACAGCTATAAAACAGAGAAGTAACATTACATGGTGCTTTTATGTGCAACAACTACAGTGCAGAGATACTGAAGGCATGAATCATAAAAAGAGCCACTGCAAAATGCAATAAGCCCAGATTTTTTAATTTTTTTTTTTTCTACCTGGTGTTATTTAGATGCCTAACAATAAGATCCATACAACTAAGCTTATTAGTGAAAAGGTGCTGTAACCTGTAAGAGACACCAATGATAAAAGTTGCTTCCTAGATGCCTTCTAATGCCTAGATGCCTTTCTCAGAAATTATTTAGTGGGGAAAAACAATTTAAAACCTTTTCTGTGTTAACAGCTTAAACCAACCTTATTCTGACAAAATGTAGAAGTAGATGATGTTCCCTCCTGATTGCCCAGTGGATGCATGAGACAGAAATTATTTTAAGTCACTCTTCTGTTATATGGTGGTTGAATCCTTATTTCCTACCTCTTAAGTGAATGCTTGGACCATCACTCTCTTGAGAAAGGAGGAAGCTGATTTGTTTTATATAGGATCATTAAATATTCATCAGGCCAATAAAAGGAAGAAGGGAGAAAGACTAAGAAAGGCTGTGGTGGTTAAAACATGAGGAGGTCGTATTCAAAAAAGGGAAGGATTAAAGCTGCATCTGCGGCATCTTGTGTGAGTTTTCTACCTACCTCACTGCAAAATGAAAACATGCAACCTCTCCTCCAGCCACATTTTCTATGGGATGTAATTCTGAACTCTGAAAATGTCACTGGCTGGCTTCCAACAAAGAATTAAGTATATCTGCTTTATGATTTCTGACAGTGCTTAGGCATTAATTGGCATCTAGCTGCTCAGCAGTGTAAAGCTCAGATGGTTCTATGCACAAGCAGATTGGGGACAGGTTTAGGTGACATTTTAGGAACCCATGGAAAAATTTCATAGAAATTTACTTTTGTCCAAATTCAGGCAGGTACTAAGATACTTCATTTGGAATCAGACAAATGAATCCACGTGAATATCTAACCCTGCATGGCACACCTCAAGTCACCTACTGCAGTAATGCTGAATTTGATCTGTGTTTGATTTGGTTGGGCTCCAGAGACATTGCTCCAACTATCTGGCCAAATCGCCAGAACATTTTGGTTCACATTTCTAATGTGCACTAGTGAAATTTAGGTGCCTACACATCAGGCATGCTCAGCATTGTTTAAGGAACTTGATGGTACAGCTCAAGCTATTAAAAGCTGGTTAGGAGTTTAAAGACTGACTAGGGTTTTCAAAACCATTTATGTGCCCTACACTTCGTTATACCAAGAAAAAAACCCAAACCCAAAACCAAAACAACCACAAGAGGCTTATAAGACTCTTCCAGTGCCAAGTTACCTTTACAAATCTGGCCTGAGAATCTGCTGATGAAAAACATTCACTAAATGAGATCTTACTAACAAGTTTAAAACTTCTACTGTTGATAACAGCAGTACCAACATGACACACACTGTGTCCACAAGTAAGTAAACACTCAAATCGTAAAACACATTTGCAGTATGGGCAGGGAGGCACATGTGGGCTTTGATGTAGTCAGTCTGGGTAACAGTAGCACTGGAAATGAACCATTAGGACATCCCTGCGAGGTAAGCTGTGAGTTAGTATCCCAAACTCCCTTGTACTACGCTGCCATAAAACCTATTCTGTCATCACTGTTACTGTCCCTTTGTACCACCCAAAGTAAATTGATAAAGGTGGCTAAAATATAAAGCATTCAAATTGCAGTACAGGTATTACTGAACTGCCACAAATTCAGTTCTACAGTAAATCAGCAGGATGTGCTGGTGTAGTTCTTATCCCATACCTTTCCTTTAAATCAGCAGTTCAGAGATACCTTATTGCTGTGCAGTGGCCCAGAGAAAGTGTCATGGTTTGAGCCGAGCCGGTAACTCAGAACCACACAGCCACTCGCTCACTCCCCCCACTTCTTCCTCCCCCCGCTCCCGGAGGGATGGGGAGGAGAATCGGAAGAATGTAACTCCCACAGGTTGAGATAAGAGCAGTCCCGCAACTAAGGTATAATACAAACCACTACTGCTACCACCAATGATAATAATGAGTAGTGAAATAACAAGGGGAGAGGATACAATTGCTCACCACCCGCCGACCGATACCCAGCCCGACCCGAGCAGTGATCTGGGCCTTCCGGGTAACTCCCCCCGGTTTATATACTGGGCATGACGTGCTTTGGTATGGAATACCCCTTTGGCTAGTTTGGGTCAGGTGTCCTGTCTCTGCTTCCTCCCGGCTTCCCCTCCTCCCTGGCAAAGCATGAGACTGAGAAAGCCCTTGGTTGGAATAAACATTACTTAGCAACAACTAAAAACATCAGTGTTATCAGCGTTGTTCCCAGGCTGAAAGTTAAAAAACACAGCACTGCACCAGCTACTAAGAAGGAGAAAAATGACTGCTATAGCTGAACCCAGGACAGAAAGAATTCCTTCTTTACAACTTGCCAGTTCAATTACAAGCTTCATATGGATTTTGGAATTTAAGAAGCTGCTGCCTTGCTGCCATCTTTTGATTCAGGCAGGCAGCATGACATCTGGGTGCCTTTCAGGTCATTTATGAAAGATTTTCTTCAGAAGGAAAAGCTAGAATTTGTTTTTGTTTATTTTTTACAAAGAAAAGCTCATATAAGAAGTGATTATCCAACATTTTATGTTGGAGTAATTCCTAGTACACCAGTGTTTGAATCTGGTTGTGGCAAATAAAAGCAGCAATTTACATATGTTCAGCCACTGCCACCTCCTCCACAAATGTTAACAGTTCCCATCCTTATTCCCTCACCAGTATTACAAATAAAACTATCAAACACAGTTCTTTAATATATTATAGTAAAGCTAATTTTTCTACTCAACCAGGGGAAGATTTAGCAAATGGATGATCTTCTGAAGGCACACAGGATCATCCACTGTATGAACAGCAAGGCGCTATGTCTCACTGGATTATGCTCAGTGATTAATATTGGTTTAGGACTTAAAATCTGTGAACAGAGGATTCATTCAGAATCACATACAAGAGCCATGAAAGGATTCCAGTACTATCAAACATCTGCTGGAAACTGACAGGGTTTGGTTTGTGTTCAGGCATGAGGTGATATGGAATGAAAGCAGCAAGAAAATGTGGATTAATTTGGAGCTACTGAACCAGAGAAGTAGCAAATGGGGCTGATAATTTGAGCATCTGTGTCTACATCATCTCTTGCAAAACCATAAATTGCAGGCTTGAGCACTTGAACCTGCCCTTCAGGCATCTTTCTTACCTGAATTCTCTCAAGACTGTTGAAAATATTGATTACTGTTGCCCTATCACTAAAAAGACAGCAGATGTAAAGGGGGCTCAGAGGCAAGCAGTGGAAGTGGTTGAGACATGTAAAGTTTTCGACATAGAACTTTAAATACTTCATCTGTTTAATTTAGAAATAAGACAGAAAGATGTGGCATGCTAGAGATGTAGTTAGGACTATACCAAAGCCAAATAATCTGTTCCTATTAATCTTTTATTTTCCAGACTGAAATTAAAAGAAAATAAAAATGTTAAAAATAGGAAAAGGAAATGCTTTGTAGAATGACATGATCAATTTAGGGAATGTACAGTCACTGGACCTAACAAAATGGGGATTAGAGAAGTATTTGTTATGCCTGTGAACCCAAACAACAATCCTTTTTAATAGAGTTAGAAAATAAATAAGTAAATCATGCTTGGATAAAACCTACTCCCAAATAGACTGTGACATGATAATCTCCCTAAATGTGTATTTAACTTTCTCCTAGCCTCTACTTCTGGCCATTTACAGAGACAGGAGGATAGACAGGCTTCTAAGGTGATGTTTCTACACTATGGGAATCCTAGCTACATAATTATATTTCAGATAAGTTAGGATAGTCCTTTAGATCAGAACAAACGGTAAAATTGATGCTTGCTGTACTAACAGTGATAAACATAGATGGAAGATGAAGGACATGATTGAGGAGATACTCTCTAGCTGTAGATTTCCTGACCTGGTTGTTACTGATTTGGGATTCGTATTATCCTTTAGCAGTTAGAATCTCTATCCCAAAACACTGTGCCAATCTCAGTGGGATATGTAGCAGCCAACAAACTATTTCTAGTGAAAATCATCAGCTGTGAACAACAATTTACCAAGATGCAAATGGTTAGTTGAAACTACACCCCTGTAATTTGCAACAACATTCTCTATCACTGACTGGTACGGTGTGTCAGGCAGACCTTGCTGGAGGTCCCCTTGGCTGCTGTATACTGTTTCCCTCCTTCTTCAAGGTTGCTCCATAGGAATACTCATAGCTTGAGTTTCATGTATTTATTCATTAATATCCTTTAAGCTTCTTATGAAAATAAAAGGATGGTCCAGAGGTTTGTTAATAGAAACAATAGCAGTCTCTTTAGCAGTGTCAATCTAAATCAAGTACAAGACAGTATTAAAGGTGTTACATTTCTCTCTAGTAGCTCCTGAAATGAAATCTGAACACTCTCTAAAGCTTTTCCTCTTCATCTGCTATCATTCTTTCACACCTGCCTGAAATCAGCACACCCTCTATTTCCAGTCTTCACCTCTATAACCCTCAATGATTTAACTTTTACTGCTGTCTTTTGCACAAAAGGTGCCTAGGCATAACTGGCAAGGAAGGACGTCTGTACTGTGGAATTCTGCTTTACTGGGATATTTCAAATAGTTTTGCCTTTCACTTCATCCTGCTTCACTGCAGAAAAAGAAATAAAAAATATTTGCACACTTCAGAAAATAATATTGACACTGCCGAGTTTTTAGCAAAGAGGACAGTTTGCTTCATTTCCATTGGTCTTCTTCCTACTTAGTTATGACCTGTTTAGCTTGCGGCTGACTAGCTTGTCTAGGCAGCATAGCAACCTGCCTTGCCATCAACTGCACAACAGAGAAATCAGGGAACAGACAAACCCACCAGGTTCCCAGCTCCAGAACCTGGCCTATGGGTTCCCACCCAGCCAGTGCTTGGCTTGTCAGGTTGATATAAAGAATGCTCCTCTACTAATTTGGGAACCACCTGTTTATAATTAGCCAGTCACCAGCTAACTTGGGGGATGACTCACCAAGCAGCCATCTGGTTTTGCATAAAAAGTTTTGACAGAATTACATATTTGCATCTTTCAGTTCTACAGAAACTTGGCAAAAATGGCTCTTGTGGAAAGGTTTCAACCAGCTCTGTTGGGTCCCTGGTTGATCAAAGGATGGAGAGGAGGGACAGCAGGCTCATGTTCCCACAAGATCTTTAATGGTTCCTTAGTTAGAAAAAATATACAGTGTATAGTATAGACATTGGGCTGATTGCCCATTCGTGCTGCTCCTTACTACAAACAAGGAGAAACATTATCCAGGATTCATTAAATCCAAGGTTGACAGGGAGATTGACCTACTAATTGGCTGACATGTCATTTAAAGATACTCTAGTATATGCTTTGCCTCATTCTGCAGATATTTTTAGACCTCTGTTTTATGTAGATTTTCTTCTTCTAAGGTATTATTTTTATCTGCAGTGTCTTTTCTGTAGACTTTAAGCCTTATGGGATTCTCTAAATGGAGAATAATTTGTCCTTAACAAAATATTTGTGATCAGTGATTTTTTTCTCTTAGTTCTTGTTAAGCCAGATTCTCATGAACACTTATCACCCCAGGCCTTCCCAGGATTACATCTAATTTGCCACATGGAGTTATTTCTGCACACAGAATTAAAGCCCTTAATCATATTTGGTTTAGTGACTCCCATTTGCTTAGCAATCTTGAGACTATTTTGCCTTCTGTTTTGTCCTCCTCTAGGGCTGATGATGACTTGATTGATTCACAGAGTGACTGATTTCTTACACCAGTTATCTTAGTACAGAATATCACTCATGCCCGCTTTTATAATTTTGTTTTACTGCAGAGTTATACACAAAAATGAGGGAGAAGAACACTAGATACGCACAGCCTGTCCATGCAAAATATCCATAAAAATCCATTTAAATTTTGGCTTGTTCTCATTACCTGCAGTGTCTTTATGAGAAGATGGCCAGTACATGATTACTTGCCATAAATGAAGAGCTGCCTTGTGCCAGTGAAACCTTGCACTTGTTTTTTTCGTGAAAAATTATAAATAGAACTGAGCTTATAAGAAAAAAATAGCTCGGTGGCTGGAAAGCAACTTTAAAGAAAATGATGTTCATAGGCATGCAGGCAGTAGCTTGAAAAGCAGCTTTTATAAAACATATTTAATGTTTACAGTCACACAGTGGCTGAGAACAGTAATACTTTTAAAATATGTTTACTGTTTAAAACCACTTGGTGGCCAAATGAACAGCTCTTGCTGAAAAGATATTTAATGTTCAGAGTCATTTTGTGGTAAGGAAAAAGCAACTTCTTGTTAATTTTTAACATTTACAGCTGATCAGTGGCTACTAAAACAACTATCAATACAACATGTTTTATGATCAGAGTGCTATATGCCTGTATAAAAACAATTCTTACATCTCTCAATACTACACAAAAACATGCCAATACCTTTCCTTCAGAAATAGTACCATCGACAATAAAATAACACATTATCCCAACAACTCTAATGCAATATATCTTAAAATTAAAGATGATTATGCAAACCACAAGACTGTACTAATAATTGCAAAGCTTCTCCTTATATACTAAAAGAACTAATAGCACAATTAAAATTACTAGCATATACATTTAAAGCAAAAATAACTTAATTTTAATAATAAAATTAAGTTAAATTAATTTTAATAATGAAAGAATTGGTTGGTTAACCTAACAGAGGGATCTGCATCAAAAGAACTGGTTGTGATGAAATATAAAATGTTATTTGATATAAACTACTGAGCTGAAGTAAAGTCAGCATGTAGGTAGGAACATAATGGCTTTATCTGCCGTGACATGGTGGATTTTAACTTTGCCCACTTCCAGTTAAACACAATAAAGTAGGCTTGGATATACATGAAGTAAGACTCAAATACTTTGCATGAATTCTGCACTAATACTGATATTAGAGCAGAATACTGACATTTCTGCTAGCTGCTTTCACAGACAGAAAACAGTTATTCAGCATCTTGCCTTTTTAACAGTAAAAGCTTCTCAGACATTTTGCTCTATGCCTGTTTGTAGGGGCTTGTCTGTCACAGCTTTCATTTTATGCAGATTCTCCCAGATAACAGTATGTGCCAGATTTCCTTGTTTTGCTGACAATTTCCAGCAGCCAGGGTGTAAGAAATGAAACTCACAGTGAGTATGACAATAGCCACAATCCTTTAACCAAGCTAGCCTTGAATCTCTGAATTTTTTCTTCCTCCCTTTTGATCTTAAAGGGTTTTGTCTGTAAGGTTTTTCACAGTAGTCAAAACTGCCTAGGTTGCCTAGTGATCTATCATAATGTCAAGAAACAGTTTTGTTTCAAAAGCTTTTACCTCCCAATTGTAATTTTCTCTCTACATCTCAGTGTTCATTTTTCCCCCTTTTTCTTTTTTTTAATTTTTTGTGCAATGCCCCATATACGTGGTAAAAACCTCTTTAACAAAGGCTAAGCTGCCATAAACTGTCTTTCCTTCTGCTCCTTCCTTAAAACTCACCTTTCTTTACACTGGATATAAAACTTAGTTGGATGATGAGTACAGTAGATGGTTTAGTTGTTTGCTGATTTTTTTTTCCACAATTAAAAAAAACAACTCCAAAAGACAAGATCTGTAATTAATAAAGCAGTTCTAAGTGAGAAACCGCTGAAACTATGAAGGGTAAAGTGCCATCTAACATAGCCACAAGACAGAGAACTGAAAGACAGTGATGGAACATGAATTTTTTTGAAAAGTGATCTGTATTACCTAGCGCACCAGGTGTGATCCAGGCAATGGATGAATTTGTACACTGTAATAAAGTACTAAATTAGAGGGCATGTGGATACGACCCTGTAAGGGGGGAATCAGTACAATTTTGTGAAGGGAAGCCACTCTTTACAAAGCCTGTTAAAACTATTGGGTGAATCAGTAAGCATACAGGTCTAGATTACTTGCACAGATTAACAGTATCTAAATTTCCAGAAAGCTTTCATCAAGGCTTCTAAGCAAAGGCTTTACAAAAAAAGAAAAAAGATAGATTAAGAGAGAACAGCCTTTTCTATTATAATATCCAAATAAAAATAGAAATCAAATGGTAGGAATAAAGTGCCAGTCTTTACATGAGAGGGGGGCTGCCACTGGCATCTTGCTTGGATCTGAACTCCTAGGTTGCCAGTGAAAGAGAGTATATAAGCAGTTGACAGCCTGACAAAATGAAAGCTTGACTGCAGCATGTTGCAGTGGAATTTTAACGTAACAAGTAACTGAGGATAGGGGATTTCACACTGAGGAATACAAAGTAAGAGGCATGGAAAAAAACCACCTTATCAGTACTTTCACAGAGGTGGGTAGTAGCTCAGTTACCTATTAATTCTTCATCTTGTGATCATTGTGAAAAATTCTCCAAAGTTTTCATCTCAATGATCAACAGCGGACTAAAAAGGGAAAATGATTGATGGGATTTATGAGACAAGTTAAAGAGAATAAACAAGAATATTCAAGATATTTGTATATGCAATATGACATTTATTCCCATCATTTTCTTTAAGGACTCGATAACACCAGAGAAAAGCATGGAGTCCAGGGTGGAGCTGGAGGGACTGCGGACAGGGGCTGGCAGATTATAATGCCAGCTATCTCTCCATGAGTGTGTGTAATGCCATTCAAAAATGTCTCTGGCTTCTACAGTTTGCCAAAGCAATATCTTCTACAACAGCCTGGGTACACTTTTGGAAGTCCTTAAAAATATATTGCCAAAAGCTAGGATTCTATATCAAGTGAAGGATCACTCAGTATTTGCTCCAATACCTTATAGTTCTTTCCCTAGGCTCTGCTCAGTTTAAGCTTCAGGCTAAACTCAGGCACAGGGTACTGAGCTATGCCTCACCAGAGCGCAGGTTCCTACCCACCAGTTCATCAAGTTAGTTTTCTACACGTCGTAATCCTTTCACATAAAACAACACAGATGTATATACTAAATATAAGTTCCATTTGTGAATGTATATATATAAGCCTTTGACAGTGGTTAAATATAAGCCAATGTCTAAGTATAAACCAATTAAGTATTCACTTCAGAAGGAAAACTGCCATAAAATTTATAGAGACTATTTTTAAGCTGTCACTACCATGAGAAGCAAATCCATAACACTCTTCAAGTAGCTGCCTTGCACCACAGAGGATACCCCGTAAAAATAACCTGATATCAACCTTCCAGTATTATTGACCATTTTAGTGTTACAATGCAGTGTTACAATGTAGTGTTACAACTGAGGCAGTTTCAAACAGAATATTCAAGCCTAATACAGCCATTTAATGTGAACATCTTCCATTATTCGTTAATTAATAACCAAAAAGGCAGAATAATTGCCATTGTGGTCTGGAATTTGTAGAGCCCCCCTCAGCAATGAAGAGTTAATCTAGTGGAAAAGGTATGAAATGAAATTACCTAGAAACGAACATATGGAATCTATATGTTATGAAGTTGAGGGGTTTAGTACAGTCTTAGTTGCTCTGTGTACAACCATAGAGGAATAATGGAAAGACCTTAGAAAATAATTAGGAGACTGACAGTAGAAGTTACAAATTTGTCACGTGTGACACATATGATCAATTAAAATCAGCATAATCAGTGAAAAAAATTAATGAGAAATGCAGATTAATTTCTGTGCATATTTTTATGTATAAATATATAAAAATAAATAATAATATCTTTCCTTGAATGTGTGTTTAATGCTGGTATGGCCTTACTCTCAGTCATTTGGACTGACAGTTTTAATAAGGAGGTAACCTTGGTTTAAACTCATGATACGTATTTGCATGCTTACAGGAACTATACTGCAACAGAAGCTGGCACAGCTGCCAGAAGCAACACCATTGATTAAACTATACTTAAGGACAACATATTTTGCTAATATTAACCTACAAATGGAGAAATTATAGCTCCCTTTTCAGTCCTCATACATAAATTTCCATTTCTGGTTTGTTCTACATTTTGGAAATCTTATTAAATCAAGGCAACATTTTCAAATAAAAGTATTGATAAATCCAATCCAGTATCAGAAAAAATATATTAGGAGTCCAGCCCTTAAGGTTTTACAAGTCTCTTACTAGGCACAGGATAATAGCATAGCAATCTCTGTTATTAAAATATTAGTTCTATGTTGTAATCGGACTCCATCTGCTGAGTTTCTCTGCAGGGAATTTCACATCGCTGGCTTTTCCCACATAGTTACCACCGTTAAGTATTCTGCACCTATTTGTTACACGAGCAATACACTGTCAACTTTGGAGGTACCAATACCCAATACAGAAACTACGTGCACTTGGAAAGTATCAGAAATAATGGGAATCATAGATGGGTCCAGTAGCCTGCATGTTACACCAGTTGGTAACCAAGGGGCTTCTCAAGAGAAGATCTTTTTTGTTTATATCTGTGATTGACTGTCCTCTCCATCATACATGAGCAGATTACAGTGCATGTATGGAAGGAGCAAGGCTAGCTGGCCATTCAAGCCTTTGGCATAAAACAGGTAGGTGTCCTAGTTTGTAGTGGGCTACAGAACAGTACATGTCCTGCTAACACTTTATTCTTAGTAAAAAACATATGAAGGAATTTGGGTCCCAGCAAGGAATGCACCACCAAGTAAAAATGGCAATCCTAAAATTATCTTTTCTTGAGAAAAATCTAAGACATGCACTACCATCATCTTTTTTAAAGAGTGGTACTGATTAAACGGAAAACCAAACAAACCCCAGTGTACAGAAACTTGTAGAAGTAACTTCAATATAACCGCAAAGTGAATTGCAATGGAAAAAATAAATTTTCACCTAAAATATGCATGGAAAATAATGCAACAAAGTTCTTAGAAAATCTACATTAAAACCTTGGATATGACAGATATGTGTAAATTGTATCTATGTGCAGAGAGTTAGATATTGAAACTTCCATCTTTTTGTACCTTTTCCAGTAAAAAAATCACCAAAGTCCAGAATAAAGTTGACACACAGTTTTATTATAACTCTGTGACTGGAACTCAGAATCTGCAGATGAATGCTATGGCATTTTTTCAGCCACCAAAGCTTCAGCAACTGCAATTCGAAGGCAGCCAGAGATATTATAAAACCAAGAATAGTACAGCCATGAAAATTTCTAAAATGTGTGTACGGGTCTGAAGGACACTTTTCTTCCCAAGACCTCCCAGCCCTATGTAATCCTCTCTTATGGTGGTGCCTCAAGTGTTTTTTATACAATTCGCTTTATTTCACTTTATTCCAAATGAAACATATACCGTGTGTTTACACTGGGTGTTAAGTCTTCAGGACTTCATTAGCTACTTCTCTGCCCCTCTAGTCACCTTTCAACATGAACTCTGGTACTCAAATTTTGCACCTTATTGCTAATAGCCTTAGAATAAACTACCAAACTGAGTAAACCTTTGTATGTATCATGCAACAATAAAAGACAGCAAGTCACTAGTCAGAGAGGCTACTCAGGCTTATCGAAATAACTAGTAAGGGGGAAAAAAGTCATGTTCTGGTGCATTTCCCACAGCGGCAACAGTGTGAACGAGTGCAGTTCATGATAAATACTGTTGCAAAAACATAGGAAGTGAAGCTTAAGACATTTGGGAATTGAAAAGTGGCAACTAGAAAATGAAAATGTAAAAAAATAGATGAGAGGAAAAGTTTATCAGGGTTTTTGCCTAAGCCAAGGCAACCATATGCTGCACCAGCTAAAAAATCAAAGTGATTTTCAATGTCAGCCTCAGGCAGTGGGAGGTCTAGGCATCTCTATAGGTGCAACTAAATGGTTGATGATAGGGAACAGTAGTTTTAGATCCTCTGAGAAATCTGTGCTTACATAAGGTAGCAAAAGCATAGATAAGAGAGAGTAAGAAAGTGGAGAGACCTACATTAGAGAAGGCACAATTTCCTGGCACACTGCAGGCAACAGAAGGCATTTCTGGATATTTTTGCTGCAAGTAAACCAAAAGCAAAATTTTTTATTGTCTTTAGTAACCACTAATTGGAATTTAGGCCTCCATTTAGGGCACTATTTCCTTGCCTTGACTTTTTGGATTAATTTTCGTCCATCTTTTATTTTTCCTATATAGGAAGATAAAAACTGTTACGAATAAATCTTCTATAGATAGTGAATGTGACTGAATAAAGTGAAGATCCAGAGGATGTATTTTTGCCATGGCATCTACTGCTGTTTTTCCAAAGCAGAACAAACAGAAAAGCATTTCTTTTAAAACATGTGCATGACACCGCATACTCAGTTGCATTTCATTTAGTCATGCAACTCCCAGTTGATGTAAAAGCCACAATGCATGGCACACCTTGAAGAGAGTTTCCCATGAAATAAAACTGCTGTTAGCATTTTTTCTGCTACTGCACACACATATTTATTTTGCTCATTTCTCTCTGATTTCTCTGTCTTTAAAACAATTTCACAACTAAATATACATTCACTGTTGGGAAAATTATATTCTGAACCTGCCACAGACAGACTTGAAAATATAACAAATGTTTTCCATCTATAAATAACACAACTGTAAGTAATATTACTAGGCATCTCTACAGGGGTAACAACAGTAGCGCACCTAAATAATGAATTTATAGATGGACCTCTGTGGCTGACTATAACGAACTCTTCTCTATACTTCTATGAGATTAACAAGATCATCTCTACATATCTCCTCATATCACATTTTACCACATTCTACCACTCTTTATCACAAAATCGAAAATACTACCTCATTAATTCCATATAGCAACTTTTGTAGGTAGCTAGTTGCCTCCTGGATTGTCTTTCAAAACATCACCATGTGAGCTGCATAGCTGAAAGGGCAACAGGATCCCTCTTCATATTTCAGAGCCAGAAAACTTCCAAAACTGTTAGCAACTACAGGGAGTATTAAATGACTAGTACTGACTTGTGAAGTTCTGGGAAAAGATAGCTTAGGAGAGAAAATGGCAATAAGCTGAAACTAGCACTGGGAAGTTAAAGACCTCCCAGCCAAGAATGAATTAATTTCTGGTGCCCGCAGGGAAGCCCAACATGCCATCTGGCAGCAGGATACAAGCAGTGTGCTTGTGTTGCAAACACGCTGCTCAGGACCACTGCAGAATCAGCCATCAGGCAGAGACCCAAAGGGCCCATTTAGTCTATTCTCCTGCTCCAAAGCGGGATCAATGCTCTTTATGACTTTACTGGCAAATGTCTATCATGTTGTGAAAATTCTTCAAACAAAAACCTATTCCAGTGCTTCAGTATCTTTACTAGAGTTCACCTTTCTTTGGACATAAAATGGTTCTCTACCCTGTACACCAGCTTTTTGAAAACTTACATGTTTCCAGTCAGTCTTCTCTCTCTTTTTTTTTTTTTTTTCAGCTTAAGAATCCAATGCACTCAGTATTTTCTTGGACATTAGGTTTTTAAGACCTTGAGCTAGTCTTGCTGAGCCTCTCTGTCCTGTTCTTGCATTGTGGAGGGCCAGGTGAGGGAAATTGTTACTTTCAGCACGCACAGCGTAGCAGGACTTCATAAAGAATTGTCCCCTAACTTATAATTAAGGGATCATGCAAGTGCTGTAGGAATTTTATAGCCATGAGAAGGCAAGAACAATAAGTGGCAAGAGGCTGTTATACAATCTAAGTCTGTACAGCAAACAGTTAACATAAAATAGGAAGAGAGGGAAACACTTCATCATGTGAAATAATATATGAGGGGTACATAGAACCCCTGGACATTAGAATACCTGCCTTGAATATACATATATTTTTCTTCTGTTCTCAGAGATTTAGTCACAGGCAAGAGAATGAGTTTCTAAATAAACAAATAAAGCTAAACCAAAACTGTAACCTGTATATTTCTAAGCACAGAGTGAGACATTTTGAATAATAAGTTTTAGAAGTTATATTTCCATTTCAGCCTTCTCTTTCTTTTCTCAGCAGGAAATGCACATTGAGATACTTAAGTAACATGCAATTAGTTATCAAGTGTTTAAAGCTTCTTACTTACCCACTGGAGACATTTCTGGGACACTGGCAACATAAGGCCCATCCAGAAACTTTGGCTCATTATCATTAATGTCCTGCACTTTGATAATGAATTCTGATTCCGGCTCTAGTGGTTTCTTGGTGTCAACATCCACAGCCTGAGCCCGGAGTGTGTAGAAAGGTTTTTCTTCTCGATCTAGGCTCCTTATGGCATGAATGTCTCCTGTGGTCTCATCAATGGTAAAAACAGTGCCAGCACCATCTCCTGAAAGCGTATATTTTACAGTGCCCACTCCCTTGTCCAAGTCAGAATGAAGCTTGAGAACAAAAGAAAAAAAGAAAACAAAACAAAACAAACAAAAGAAAACAAAAAAAAAAAAATAGGAAAAGAACATTAATGTCTTTTTCTAGGCTGGAAGAAAATGATTGGTTTTTTTTTTTTTTTTTCTCTTCTGTAATAAAAGAAGCAATTTCATAAGTAGTCCTTAACTACCTCTAAGTGCATGAAAACATTTGGGTAGCATGTTATCTAATATTTTTACCCCCATCAAGTACCCAGCATGCACAGCGTTTCAAAATTTTACCTACTTTCTCCCATGAATACTGTTCACTAATAAAACTGCAGTGAAGCAGGGCTTTGGATTTGTTATAAACTGATATTTAAGACCAAGGATGGAAAAACACCAGTAACCACATTGAACAAACATGAGGTGACATGGGAGACTGCCAAAAGCTTTCACAGGCTTTTGGCTTTCAATGAAGTAGAAAGGAAGTATCCAATTTTCATTTCATAAACAAGAGCTTGACAGAATCCTAAACTCAATCTCAAAGTAAAACCTGGTTTAAAAAAGACAATATACACTTCTTAATTACAGTAAATGCTAAACAGAACTAAAAATACTACCTCTCACACAAATATTTGATCTGTCCTTTGTTTATATTATGTCCAAATATTTGTTTCTGTCCTTTCAGAGACAGTTACATGGCAGATAATGTGAAACTAGGACTTCTTTTGCTCATTGGAAGAATACAGAACTCAGTCATTCTGCCTTACCTCAATTATTTCTGTCTCAAATACCAATATACACATCTTTCAGGCTACTAGTATGTTAAATCTCTATTTCTAAGTTGAAAAAATACTTGAATATGAGTTCTTGGATGTTTTTTGTCCATTTGATCAGTGTCTATACCACTATAATGTGGCCTTAAACACTATTTCAGATGAAGGATTTTTTGAAATCGAAATACAGTATGATGAACTTCTTTCTCAGGTGCCTTTATCTCTTTCATGCTCACCTTTTAAATATATCTGAGAGTTTTGAGTAGATACTCAAGGCTACATCACTGATGCTGAAATAGCTTTTAAAATATTTGCCTGCTTGTCCCATCTAAAGAGGACCAGAGAGATCTACTATTACAGACAGAGGTTGGAATGGAGTTTTCGAGAGTGAATTCCCCTAAGCAGTACAGTAAAGTGATTATGGATATAGGCTTTATTTACATGATGTACTGCCCAAGGTGAAACATAATAGAGGAAACATAGGACATGAAAAGAGATTATGTAGAAAATGAATTACTGAGAAACTAAATGGTTTTGGTAATGGGGCAAGAAGCTAAGCTACAGAGAAAGAGGTAAAGGCAATTATTAACATTTATAGCTATTGCCTTGAAATTGGAAATAGATCTTTGTGACTGTGGAAGAGGTCATGGTTTCTGGGACAGGGCAAACATGAATACAGTCTCTTCTTTTTGTCTACTTTTTGATCTTATCTTTCCGTCTCAGTGAATACACTAGATTCTGATCTTTCATCTAGCTGCCCCCTGCATGCAATTTTAAATTACCTCTCCAGTCCAAAGTACAGCATTTTGCTTCTCAGGTGTTAAATATTTCCTTGCTTGCAGAATGAAAAGATAATGCATCCTAAGATACTTAATGTGTATTTCTTCCTCATCATTTTAAGTGTCTCACAAGCTTCCTGCTGTTTCATTATACCTTGCTCAGTTAAAATAGTATTTTCCTTCCATTATCATATAGAAGCATACAGACACACATGAAGTGGGAAAAAAAAAATCAAAATTATGATGATAAGAAAGCTCAAAGAAAAAATCTTAGAGATTTATAGGGAGAGCCACACCATTTTCTTGCTAGTATCCTTGTATTACATAAAATATGTTGGGCTTTATTGTGAAGTCTACCTTGTTCCATACTCCTGCAAGTAAGAATATCAAAGAGCAAAACAATGTGGTTTCAAAGCAAGGATTTGTAAACAGGGAAGCTTCCCAAGAATATTGTCTGCACTTCCACCTCCTGTCATCAGATTTGGCATTAAACTTGAGATGGTTGAGTGTCTTTCTGATTGCCAGCTGAAGGTTTTATGTTCAACTAGTAAAAAGTCAGGCTGCATTGCATGTGTTACCTGAGCACTTGGATTATACTAGAGAGAAATAATTATAGTTGTTTGCCCTACTTGAAGAAAAAGGTAAAAGTATAACAAGAAAGAAGCAAAACATGGGATCCTAACACAAAGGCAGAGTGAAATACAGAGACAAGAACAAGCATAGCTTTTTTCAAATGTATTTGAGCAAAAAAGCTTTATAACTGGCAGCATTATCAATTCCGCAGTTATACATGTATTTCCTATGCTTCACAAATATCACTCAGCTAGTATAACCTAGGAACCATTCTATTGATTTAAGCAGAGTTATATTCCTTTGCATTAGTAGGGATCTGTCACATTGTACTCATTCCTCAAATCATGCTAATCTGCTGATTTCGATACAGGCTTCTTAGATGCAGTTGCTGGACAATGGGCAAATGCATGCTTATTTGTAACCCACATTGAGCCTTGTAATTTGTGGGGCAATTCAACATTACAAAGTGTCTAATTACTGTAGGGGAACATCTGATTGATTTAATTTAAAATAACTAAATTCTCCAACAATAAAAGGCACACAATACTGACATTCAGATGCAAGGATGGAGAGCAAGGACCTAGCATTGGTTCGACTTGCACAACACTAGAAAATTATCCGGAATTTCAATGCCTGAAATTTTCCAGAAGGCAGTTTAGGCTAAAGAAAAAGTGCTTCCCAGTGAATCTCTGATTCATTTGTTACAAGCTGCATTGTACTGGAAGAAAAGACTTTTTCTTTTTTTTCCCTTTTTTTTTTTTTTTTGTGCTGAAAAACGTACAGGAGATTCGTGAGAGAGTATTTTTTCTGACAAAGTATCCAGCAATAGTTTTGGGTTTGTGGCCTATTTCTCCTTTGTGCTTTTACTTATTTTCTAATCCTTGCTCCTCTGTGATTTGAGTAAAACTACAGGGCAATAGAAAAGGTTCTCAAATCTTACCTCCCCCACAGTGTGTTTACACTTCAGAATTACTTGAATTTCCTGCAAGAGGGTGGTACAAATGATTGTATTCACATGGATTTTTCTTACTGTTATGTTTTCTCCAGAAATCCTAAATATTAAAAATACCAGAAAGGTTTGGAAATGCAATGGATTCATTTTGACTTTTTGTTAAAATCTGCACTGTTAATTCTTACTACCAAAGTAACAAAGAGTTCCGTGTCGGATCTTTGGGCAAATCTGCCCCAAGTGCAAAATTAGTGATTTCTTGCAGCAAACTCTGTTTGTTCAGGAAATGATGAATATTTTTTTATGATGGCAGATAAAGAAATATCATCCCATAATTCTTGCTAATGTGTGCAAATAATAACACATATGGCAAAGGAAATGACTGATAAAAAAATGAAGTATGAATAATGATATGGAGACTTGTGAAAAACATTGCATAAATTTATGTAGAAATTATGGCAGGGTTTTTGAATCGTATACAATACCAGATGCCAGACTGAGTCAGTCTACAAGTCCGTGGCATCTAGCAATCTGCTTCGGCCTGTGACTAGCTAAAAGCTAGTATGCTTCAGAGGGGATGAAAAAGTTGGTAACAAGCACATCTGGAAGAAATTATTTATTCAGTTCTTCAGGCAGTTATGCCCAATTCCTAACAAGCAGTATGATTATTCCTATTTTAACAGTAAGTTAAGACCTTAATGCTTTGATAACTCAGTGTAATAAACATCATGTCACTTCAAGAATTCATACATCTGTACAAATGACTTGATTCTACGTATGAAGCCACACAAAAGATCAAGAAATGCATTAGTTAACGTACTTCAAGAACTGCTGTATACTCCTAGCTAAATTCAACATGGCAGTAGTATGGATCAGAAATATTTGTTCCTTGGTGCTGATTTGCTTCGCAGTATGCTACGCATCTCATCCTCAACTGTTCATCTTTTCTTCAACATGTCGATGACTTGCATTATTAAATTTACAATGATTTGGAAAGTAAAATTTGTAAATTCACAGACATAGGTAAGGAAATCAGAAGCAGAAGAAACTTAACAAATTGTGAGATAGTCTAGCCTTAAAATGAAGTAATCACTATACTCTCACAGAGGATGCAAGAACAAGGGTTATGACATTCACTAAGATTGCTGTGATCTTAATTTCACAGCAATATAGACCTTGAAAAGTTGTTTTATGGACTGATTTCCTTTCTGAATTTCTCATATATCTACAAAAAAAAAAAAAAAAAGAAAAAAAGGAGAAAGTAAAAAAGTTTTAAATGTCAAGGAATGTTTAACATCCCTAAATTGATATATTCACCCTGTGATATACTCTGAGATTCCAGGTCTTATTTCATTGCCAATTTCAAAGTCTGAAAAAAACCCCACAGTTCAATTTATTTATTGGTAGTAGATCAATTTAAATGCTGTATTGCAGTGCATAGCTGGACTGAAAACATTGCTAAATGTTCCAAGATATTAACCCTTCCTTGAATGCAGTAGTTGACTAGCCAGTCAACTCAACTATTATCTAGGACTGTAAACCTGGGATGATGTCCTGAACTGAGGAAAAGAAAATAGGTCATTGTTGTACGGAAAGTATAGATGCAAGCAAAGCTGTTTTGGCAATCCTCTATTAAAAAAAGCCTGTGTGTTGGAACAGGGATGCCCATTACAGAAGAGGAGGGTGTAAATGAGCCTAGAGAAACCTTTGATACTAACCACCTAAGAAGACATATTTGGAACATCACCCTTTTAAAAGACACTTATTCTACACATATTTTCTATTGGCAAGAATTCTATGGTCTACACAGACTGCACAGTTCCTCTAAAAACCTGATAATTAGATTCTAATCATACAAACTTTTTTGTTCCTTTCCTCGAAAAATACATAAAAGCTGAAAAATTTTCACAGATAAAAAGGGGATGTGTTTTTCAGAGACTTTAATTCAGGAAATTGAGTAATAAAAACACAATGCAATTGCTGCTAATCAAACCTAATCAAATATTTTTCTTTCCTCCCCTCTCCATAATACCCCACACTGCCCTTTCCCTTCCAGATGACATTTAAGGGCATGGCAAAATCAGCTCACAACACAGTGCAAGTGTTTCTTGATCCTAAAAATTTGGATTACCTAGGTCATCTTCTGAATAGCCAGTTAGCATGCATTAATCAGGAAAGACTGCAGACTAAAGCCTGTGTTGGGAGGACTTAGGACACTACTACAAAATGGTTCAGATGAGCAACAATCTGCAAAATAAGCATATGAAAAGAAGTAGCAACTAAAATTATAGAGTCATAGAATCATTTAGGCTGGAAATGACCTTTAAGATCATCAAGTCCAACTGCAAAAACATAGAATCAATTAGGTTGGAAAAGACCTTTAAGATCAAGTCCAACCATTACCTCAGGAACTGCCAAGACCAAAACTAAACCATATCACTGAGGGCCTCATCTACACAGTTTTTGAACACTTCCAGGGATGGTGATTCCACCACTTTCCAGGGCAGCCTGTTCCAATACCTGATCACTCTGTGAAGAAATTTTTCCTAATATCCAATCTAAACCTCCCCTGGTGCAGCTAGAGGCCATTACCTCTTATCCTATCGCTTGTTACTTGGAAGAAGAGACGAATCCTCACCTCACTACAACCTCCTTTCAGATAGTTGTAGAGAGCAATAAGGTGTGCCCTGAGCCTTCTCTTCTCCAGACTAAACATTCCCAGTTCCCTCAGCCATTCTTCCTCAGACTTGTGCTCTAGACCCTTGACCAGCTTTGTTGCCCTTTTCTGGACCTGCTGCAGCACCTCAGTATCTCTCTTGCAGTGAGGGGCCCAGAACTGAACACAAAATTTGAGGTGCAGCCTCACCAGTGCCAAGTACAGGGAGATCATCACTGCCCTGGCCCTGCTGTCTACGTTATTTCTGATACAAGCCAGGATGCCCTTGGCCTTCTTGGTGCCTGGGCACAAGCTGGCTCATGTTCAGCCAGCTGTCAACCAGCACCCCCAGAAAAATGATGAGGTAAAAAAAAGATGGGGGAGGGGGGAAAGATGTTTTTTAAAGGACATTTGGAAAAAATGGGTTTGTTTTGTTTAAGGCTGAAAAATATTTGCAATAGGAAGGGGTGTCTTTCTACCAGCTTTATACAGGGCTTTCACAAGAAACTCCCATCCATAACTAGGCTTTCTAAGGGCTATGAGAATTTTAAACAATAAAAACATCAATTAAAAGATGTATATATATGAAAATAAAAAATATAAATATATTAATGAAAAAATATACCAAGGATAAAAAAATAATTATTTGAACTAGACCATGACTAATTTTCTCAGGGGTGTATTGCTATGGATTTTTTCCCTAAGTTTAGTAAAATATCTACTTCCAAGAACTGGCATTCTTCTGTCTATTTTTTTAAGAAAATAGTAATAGAAAACAGGGTTCTGCCTTTTTCAGTATCTTTTGTACACTGTCCAAATTAGATTAGAGTACTTTCTTATTCAAGAGGAATTAAATAAAAATACTCTTTTTCTAATGATTCCTGTTTGGCAAATAAAGCTGAGCTTTATTTAAATTAAAACACCAATTATCCAATTAAATAAAACATTATCTCCTTCTATTATGGGGATTTAGTTTATGCATACTAAATCAGACCAGACTTTTCCAATAATGAGTGTGGTTGCCAGTTAGTAATATGATGGCAAGTAACTCATTAGCAAGGAATAAAAACAGTACCTGACCTGGTCAGGTTCAAATGAATCCTCATTCCTATCATCACTGACTGGAGGGGTCAAGGATTGTTAATTTCCTAATTAATGAATATTTTTGTTGCATTATGCAGAATTCAATAATAACACATAAAAAGCACATTCCAAAATAAATACATTTTTCTTTCATGAAATTTGTTGCCCAACAGAAGAGGGACATGGACCTGCTCAAGCAAGACCAGAGGAGGGCCATGAAGCTGATCAGAGGGCTAGAGCACCTCTCCTATGAAGACAGGCTAAGACAGTTGGGTTGTTCAGGCTCAGGGGGACCTTATAAGAGTCTTCCAATACCTAAAGAGTGGCTGACAAGAAATCTGACCAGGGACTTACTACAAAGGCATGTAGTAGCAGGACAAGGGGGAATGGCTTTAAGAAGGCAGAGGGTAGAAGTAGATTAGACATTAGGAAATAATTCTTTACTGTGAGGGTGGTGAGGCACTGGAACAGGTTGTCCAGAGAAACTGTGGACGCCCCATCCCTGGAAGTGTTCAAGGCCACGCTGGATGGGGCTTTGAGCAACCTGGTCTAGTGGAAGGTGTCCCCGCCCATGGCATGGGGTGGTATAGATGATCTTTCAGGTCTCTTCCAACCCAAACCATTCTGTGATTCTGTGACTCTATGATTCTATGATTTTATGATAGAACACATATTACAAAATAAAAAAAATACACTAGTAAAATAATGAAAGAGTAAAAATCTATCAATAATATCTCATTATAACTTGATTATACAAATAATTATATATGTAAGTTACAAGTTGCATGTATTTCTCATGATGACTTTTGTATCACCATTTCAGCTGGACTTGATGCATACAGAAACTCTCTTAAACGTCAATGTAAGAATCAATATCGGAAGTCTTCTTTTTTATTAAATTATTCTTACCCAACTTATATAACTCCATGTTACAATGTGCTCTGTGTTGATAGGTTGAAGTCCACAGTTATGTTGGATTCCATTTGAGAGAAATATTCTGCAGAATCTCAGCTGATGGGACCATGAATCTGTTGAGGGCTCTGGGTATTACCACAGTAAAGTAACAACATAATCGCAGGTTCCAACAACAAATTCCAGTATCGGCCATTAGAAAACAACAGAAGACAAGATTTGAGGAAATTTATCAACTTCCAATTTCTTTTTTCTCTCATGCAATTTTATACATCCTGCTGAAGTAATAGCTGCAATGAAGCGTGCAGCTGCTGTCAGCGGAAAATAATTTCACCATCTCATCAAATTTTTATAATTTCAGAATTTTTTGAAGTATTTTATGGGAAGAGAGGAGGGGATTGAATCTGAAACCTTCATAGTCCAAAGATCTTAACACATCAGATGGGAAGAGTCAGGTTGTGCCATGTATCCTCATGCACTGATGTGGCCTTTTCCTTTCTTTTCACTACTGTGTGCTTGATTCAACTCTATGGTAAACTATCTGCTGGTTAAAAGGAGTCTGTGCAAGACATCACCTGTTACAAATGAATGCATTTCAGTTAGCACCAGTGGAGCTGGTTTGATTTACATCCGTGGAAGCACTGATGCTCCCTCTGTTCCAGTGCCTGGCTAGAGTCCCAGTGGGTAAGTGGGAGCATAGTGTTGACGCCTGAAACTCAGAAATGAGGGAAGGGAATTTGCCACAAACAGGGCTCTGGACTTTCAGCAGCAGATACTTGTATTCCTTTTCAAGGCAATACTTATTTTTTAATTCTAAAACTAAACGAATAAAAGACAACATTACTATCAAATTCTACATTCTTGCCATTTAGTTATGCAAGATCTGCAAAACACCCAATGGCATTGCTATAATTAATTAAAATGGTAAGTATAGAGGGGCTGTGCTCTTTATAGGTAGTATATACGATTGTAGTATTTCCTTTCTGAACCAGAAATCATTGTAAGAATATCAAAAAGACCTGCATTTCTCTGGATGTCACATACTGACAGTAAAACATTATTCTGCATGATGTTCCCTGCTGTATCCCTTCTACAACATATATAAAAGATCAATGCACGAAAATATGAATTATGCTGTATGAATAAATATAATAAAATAGATACTAGGGATATAGGAAGTCTTTACATGAAACATTTTATCTATAAGAAAATTTGTAAGATACTTATTAGAGTTTATAATTTCTAATAACTGCCTAATTATATTTGCGAAGACAGTCTCTCTGAACATCACCAGATAACCACTGTTCGAAAAGTTGAGAACAAGCAGAAACTTTATATTGCAAAGTGTCACTGAAATTCAGCTATTGACAATGTTAGATGCTTTCAATCTAAAATTAGGTGTTTGTGAAGTAAAATGACAAAATTTTTTTTCAAGGGTGTGTGAATGTGATCCATTTTCTGTAGAATTATACTCGTAGATGTCTTAAACTACAAGGTATAAAATCATAGTTTATTTTCATTCTTCTTTATATGTTAACTACATGGGCTTTACACAATAAATACCATTAGTGTCAGAGGACACGTGCTTGAATACCAAATTCAACATGATCAATATATGCGATACCTCATCTCATCTAATAACATTATGGACATTTTTTTCTTGAGATTTAATTGCCCATGGAAGCTATAGCTACAGCTGCTCAGTTGCATGACTTTTTTACTCTCAGAGAAATTGCCCTACTGATGCCAGTGGGAATGCCTTTGTGTAGGATGTAGGATTAGCTATGAATATGTCATAGGAAAGACAGCATACTCTGCCATTCTGCTTCTGAAGATGGACAAACAGGCAGTTGCCTGTTGATGGTCACCATGGCAAATACAGGTTACAGAATGACATCCACTGCTAGAAGAGATCACGGTTCTGAGCAGCTTCCTGCATCTTCCTTTGGTGGCTTTCACTTCACCAGCCCGAAAGTCTTCGAATTCCTTTGAACTTCTTTTTATCATACTCTCCCATCTAGTTAAAACAGTTGAATAACTGGCTTTTGTAAGCCTGGCTTTTCTGAAATTAATTATGGAAAAGTCAAACTTCCTGCTGGAGTTTCTCTTCTGAGAAGGGAGCAACCTGTATGAGGGACAGTAGCTGTAGAGCAGCATACATTTCCACACTACAACTGCAAATAGGAGAAGAAATGTATCTCCAACTACGCAGTCATAAGCATCTAAAGGCACAGTAGTCATGAAGCTAGTTAATCAGCCCCTAATACAGAAAACTGTGGTTAGGGGTTAGTTGACCTCCACAGTTGTAGAAATGGTGCACCTGACACAAAGTGAATCCCAAGCCCGACTCTGGCTCCCTGACTCAGCTCAGCAAAACATCCAGTGATAAATTCTCCATAAAGTCAAAGGCTCAGTACAGTTCTTAGAAGCATACCCTCCATTAGACTCGCTCCTAAGCTACATTTACCCTACTTTAGGAAGCCACAATTCTCTGACATGCAGAGACATGAAAGGACATAGATCATCATATAGACTCCTGTTGTGTTATCCAGTGGTCTACTTATGCTGAAATCATTCCTACGTGTATCAAAGACGATAATAATAATTTTAAAAATTACTGATAAATACACAACTTAAAAGTACTATTAATGGGAGCGCTGTCATGAATCAAGAAGAACAGGTTCCTGCAGTTAGAACATGAAAAAAAAAGGGGCTAGAGCCATAAGGACTCCTCCTTTTTGAGTAAACGCATTGCTGGAAACATATTATGAGAGTATCAGTTTAAGTCCATTGCATTTGTAGAGGTCAAAGATTCTAAACGGATTATAAAAGCTTATACTTAATTTGACAGTGATTGGAACTTTCTGTAAAAAATAAAACTTCTGCTATTTCATTTTTTCTTTATATCAGTATGTGCTTCAATTCCAGTCCAATCTTGGAGGGTTTTAGAGCAAAGGCCTATTAAATTCTGTTGGTGTTGATTAAACTTTCTTCTATTTGATCTTCCCCTTAATACATTTTTTCATTATTTCAAATATTTTTCCTTAATGACTGCGTTGCAAATTAATATAAAAACTCTCTTCCTCATGTGTTTAATTTTAATGTTATGTTAAATACAAAAAACCTGTTCTGTAAATCACACTTGCTGTAAAGCACTGCCAGTTAAGGTGTCTCTTTGCTTGATAATGACACCCTAGAACACATAGGCAATGACAGAATAGAAAGATTCTGCCTCAACCTGTCTATCACTATGACAAGGCATGCTATCATAAACTATTTGACCACTTCCCTTTTCTAAATAGGAAAAAACCCTTATTTTTTATCACAGAGGCAAAAAAAATATCAATTTTAACACACATATTTGAAGGATAATGTTAAGGCATTTACAGGCACAGAATTTTATAAGTGAAACGGGGTATCTACTGAATTTTTAATCTCTTTTTCTTAACTTCAGTTAGCCCTATAACCCCAGGCAAACAAGCATACTACAACACAAAATAAAATGCAAAATAATCCAGCAGTCATGAATCAATAATGCTTAATGTGTATGAGTGATAGCAATACAAGGTACAGCAGAGAAGCTGAAAGACTTCTTCTGTGCCCGGTATTTCAATTCCAAGAAAGCGCAATCACGTGAATCATGTTCCAGCTTCAAGATTTCCTCAGAACAATGCTTTTAAAGGCCGTACTAATGAATTCACCTTTTTACACAGCAACTGTTGATTTTCCTCAGGTTCCAGAAGCAGCATAGGAAAGGGTTGTATTGTACATATTTATTTCATTTTACTGAAACAGTACAGAGAGGTGACACACTGCATAGTTTGCCTTTTCTTCTAGCTTGGCTTACAGAAATACTTCTTCAAAGTTTTGCCAAAAAAAAAAAAAAAAATCTCTTTCAGTGGGGTCTTTTAAGTAATTGACCTTTGGATGGTCAAAAAGTACTTTCTTAAGACACAGGTAAAATGACAGATAGAATCTGTTATTCAGGTTTGGATTATTTAAAACAAGCAGCATTTATATGGCACTATGCAGAACTGAATCAAATCACAGAAACCCCATATATATGGTAAGTTATGGATACATTCATATTTCACGTATCATTAAGCTGCACTGTGTAAGAATATTGGTATTCTTTCTTTTTAATAAAAATGTCACACCTATGTACTAACAAGCAAAAGAAAATTTTTTTCCATAGCTCAAGCCTAAATCATTTCTGCTCAAATGGAACAGTTTAATTATAAGTCTGAACAGTGATTGTCTCTGCTAGATTGTCCCAGCGCAATTTTTCAAAAGAGAATGTGTTGAGTTTAGATGAAGTTATATTTTAGCTATAGCATTTACTTGCAAGATTTACTCATGTTTTTAATGGATAAAGAAAAATGTTCTGAAGAATCAGTGGAGAATACAGTATAATAGATAAAGAAATTGAAAAGCTTTGTAATTTGGAACAGAAATGATTGTAAGGTTGAAGTAAGATCATTTTCTACAGCTGTGGCTCTATGTATGTATTATACTGATGAAATAAAAGAACAGCCACCTCTGCTGCTGCTGTTGGAGATGGAGAAGTACAAGAATGCATAGAGTCATTTTTACCCCAGAGACAGAGGGCACCAAGGTCATTGCTATAGAGACCTTGGGAGAGGGAAAAAGCAGGAAGTGAAGTAGAAGAGCTGTGTCTGGATGAGCTTATACGCCATCTCTTTTCTGACAGAGCTGCTCCATGAAACAACAGAGGTGTTAATCTGTTCCTAATCCTTCTGCATATGGTTCTTCCAGAAGTCCTGGGGAAAACAATTTACAGGGGCAAAATCTCTCCAGGCTCCAGGGAAGCCTAATTCTGGCCATAAAGCTTAAATCTTGGCCTCGAGAAAGTCGATGGCAAAACTCCCATTGTCTCCAATTTTATTCAATAATAATTAGGACCTTGCAAGTACTGGCAGAGTACTCTCCTGCAGAGTAATAGCAGGGTACTCTCCTGCAGAGTGAGAGTAAACATGTTCTTTTTTTTTTTTCAATCCACACACTTTAGTAAGTTTTCTTTTCACTTTAAAGTTTTAACAAACTGAGTATCTTAAAATTGAAAGAACAAAAATATTTTCTTTTCTTCTGGGGAAATCAATCACCACCTCTCCCTCCCTCTCTCCTTCCCTCTCTCCCTCCTTTCCTCTCTTTGATTTTCCAGAACCTCAAATAATACTATTTGATTGTTTCGAGATTCAAGAGATGGGATAAACTTGATCAAATAATGCTTTTGCAATTTTAACAATAAATCTTCATTTAGAAATCCTTCCACTGGTGCAGGAGTTACTTCTTGTGTGACAGAGGTTTTATCTTTTAGCCTTTTATTAATGTACATTGAAGCAAGGCTTTTTAGGCCTCTTTCACTGACAAATGTTGCAGCTGTTCATAGCTAAATTCACCTGGATTTGCAGTAGCTGTTAATTATGGTCAAGGAAGTCATATTCACAAAGGGAATAATTTTCTAGCAATTTTCCTAAAAAAAAAAACCAAAACCAAAAAACCAAAAAACCCCAAAAAACTGAAAACAAACAAAAAATTCCTTTGGTTTGATAGATGATTTGCGCATGTCCTTTTTGAACATAAGAACAGGCTTAGATATTAAATAATAATAAATTTATTGGCTGGAGATCTTCTTAGCATCAAACATCATCTATTTCCTTTGCTGTCTGCCTTTAAGTTTTCAGGGATTTGCTACACAGTTCTCAAGTTCATCATCTTGGGACACTTGCTCCAAATATAGAAACCAGAACTGATAAACATGTTTGTGCCTCTCTAAAAAGCCAATGTAAACACAACTTAAGATAAAGAAGAAATTTCTCCTTTGTTCTGACAAAAAGTTTTACTCACAGAATAATAAAGAATCTCTACTGTGAATAAGGCACTTTAAGAAAACTTATCATCTAGCGACAGATAAATTTTAACTATACCTAAAATACGTATGTATAGAAACGACATATTCGTTAATGAGATCACAGAACACTGGTAACTATTTAGAATTAGATCAATTAATCCTAAACTAATTAGCATCTGTTTGTTAATGAAATTCTTGCTCTAGCAATATTTGCACCACAAATTGAACTAAATTTAACAATAAAGGATAATGTAGTCTCATTTCCATAGGACAATAAGTCAATTACTGCAAGAATCCAATTCATTCAGGAAGGTAATATATAAACAGAGTGCTTTTGCTTAAACCAAATCAAAGAATGACCAGGTAATTGCTCTTATTGACTACTGAATTTGCCAAAAAGTAACTGAAACACAGTAGTCTTTTCTGTAGCTCTTCTTTTCTGAGAGGAAAACACTCCTGATAGATACACAAATTACTGAATCTGTGGAAAGCTAATGTTTCTGATTCTATTAACAAATTGATTACAAAAATATTTCTTTTCAGCACAAAGTTATTTGATAGAAAATCTCATTTCTTTCAAGAATACCCAACATTAATTTATCTTCTACAGAATTGTATTGTATAAATTCAATGCAGTGAAAACTGCCTTACAAGAGTATTCTCTTCGAAATGTTGCTTAAAGTAATTGAAAAGTACTGTTTTCTAGCAGTGACGCAAGCTGTATTTTCCTATCTCAATCAGAAGGCAAGATCTACCTCTTGGACAATGATCACAGTGTGTGGCTATATGAACATAGCAGGTGTAGCCTCTGAAAACACGGTGTGCAAGCCACCTGTGGAAAGACATGCAGGCTGTACTCCGTAGTATTGCACTTTATTTATGTATAGGGAATAACATGTAACTGTCAAACCCCATATCCACAGCGGGCACAAGTCTATTTGTACCAGCCACTTGCCCCATAGAGCTTGTTCTATTAAAGGAACAATGGGGAGTTTGACTCAATAAGAACAGAAAAAGAAAAAGGCTTTATGCACGGAGCTTCCCACCCCTACTTTCGCCTTCCACACCTGCACAGGGAAATAGCCATTCTTGTTGAGCTGCTATGAGATCCAATTTAGAGCTACATCCTTTACTCTAAAACTAAGTCTTTTGAGAGGCTGGCTTAGGGCTATGAAAAGAATACAGTATTCACTTGTAGTGGGCCTTTTTAAGCTTTCAGAATAGATTCATCCCTTTCTGGTATCCAGCTGGCCTTGTTTTGAGTGCTGCAAAATATGCTTTGAAAAATCATCTAGCACAGACAAAAGAAAATATTTAAGCAAAAAAGAGCTTTTGATTAACTATATGTCTGCCTTAAAAGTGCATATTTTTCATTTTAATGACACATTACAAGCAGCATGAATTGCTGTTGTGGGATGCCAAATACCTGTCACAATGAAATTTCATGCTAAGAAATCATGAATAAACTATGCCCCAGCACACTTACAGCTTTATCAGGATGATGTTCTTCTGTGAGAATTCAACTGAATTCTGTATTTTCTATAAATAAGTTCGAATAGATAAAATTAGTGAGACACCCCTGCTAAAAATGTTGAAATTCATATATACGTCAAGATTTCTTTGCTAATTTGTTCATTAAGTTAATGACCTTGTTAGACTGGGATTAGCCAGCATGATTAACAAGCCATTATAACACCAATCTCATATAAAATAAAAATAATCTTACAATTAGTTTGTTTTAAACAGTACTTGTAAGTAGTAGAATTTTCATTACTGGAACAGCTGGTACCTGGAGCACGACTAATTTACATCCTTCCTAATTTGATATACCAGCTGCACCTAGTAGCAGTGTAGCATTTCTGACTTTCTGAAGCATCTATTTTGTAGTCAACTGTGTTAGTACTGTGGACCTCTGGTGACAGTTTTGGGGTTTCTGTGACTCCTTTATTATCAGCACTATGGAACTGACCATGAAGAATGGGATTCCTTGGGATTTTTCTTTTTCAGTAAAATTTCTAATTTGTGCCCTTATAAATAATCCTACTAAAATTCATTCTGAAGTGTTAGATGAATGTGAAATGGAATCCGTATTTTTGAAGAGAAAACAATAGGAGAATGGGAAGACCTCTGTTCATTCCACAAATAAAAATTTGTTTTGTCCCTACACATGAAAGAACCTCAGAAATGCTGATTAACTTCCCCCTCAAAAAAAATCTGATACATGCTCTCCCTACTGAAGGAAGTTTTCCCTCAAAAGGCACTGTTTTCATTTTTAGAAAAGAGCAACGAGAAACATTTTTGGAAGAAGGGAAAAAATTTTATTATAGAGTGGCTTTTCAACTTCCTCGTGATCTGTGAATGTCATGACTTTGATAGGCAGATGAATAGATGTTTCAGTAAGGCTGGGCTGTACAAAGCACAGCTAAGAAGAGATCCATGCCGATCTATAAAGAGGTTATAAAAGAGCAGTTATGTATCTTAGATGGAGGATATTTCCCCCCATGATCTAAGTGCAGGATTCTAACATACATCCCTCCTTAGTACAGCAACACAGATGCAACAGAACTACTGAGGGAAGGTTGTAAGGGGCTTCCAGATGACTTTCCTAAAGTGCAAATAAACCTTTGTTTTCCCAGTATTACTGACTATGGTTTGTGGGCTGACCCTGCTTCTACACCTACCTCTCTCCCACAGGAGAAACATCTGTGTCGTGCTATGCTAGGGCAGCAGATTCCAGCTCTTCCTCTTAGCCCACAAAAACTCCTACATTTCCAGTACTGCCTGCTGTGAAAACGATGGAAAAGCACTTTTCCCTGTACACAGGAAAAGTAATAAACTAGTCACAGCAACAACAAATTAGCAGCATGTATCAGCACTGCGGGGTGTACATAGGATTTGAGTAGCAACACACTGTCAAAATCCTGGAGGTATTATGGACTTTGACACAGGGAAGTTAATGATGTTCAGGTTCCACAAACCCACGTTCATATAAGAGCTACAGATGATAAGTGTATATCAATTTACAGAGGGCATTATCAATCCTACTTAGAGGAAGGGAAAAAGACAAAACAAATAGAAGAATACAAAGTAGCTCAATGGTACAATTTGTAAACAAAATTCAGTGAAAATGTAGTCACTTTAATGGCAATACTCGATCTTTTAGCTGCCTTCCAGCACAACAGCAGCTGTAGATGAGCATTAAGTTTGCTTTTCATTCAAGCCACAGAGCCCCAAACAAAGATCACAGAAGTGAAGCAGAATAATCTAACTTTATACAGCTTCAGCTTGGGAACACCTGAGAAATGATCAATCCCAATAACTCAAGCTGACTCTAAAGAGCAGAGATGATGATCTCAACAGACAACACCAACTAAAGCAAACTTGTCCTCCTTCCACCTGAAACTGGGCCAGTTCAATGAAGGTTTAAGGATGAAAGCACTGAAGGTCAAGATGGTGGAACCAGGAGACCCATGAGAATAAAGTTTGGATCATTTATCAGCACATAAAGTATATAATCAAATGAAGTATCCCCAGCTGCTGGTTTTACACACACAAACATACACCCACATGTTTTCCATATGCTTGTTTTAGTAGTTCTTTTCCTGATGAGACATGGAAGAGAAAAAAAGAAAAAAGGGAAAAGAACAAAAAAAAAAAAGATGACCAAACGTGTAAATCGTATGCATTCCTAATGGATGTTGCAAAACAGCTAGCAAATGTTTCCAAAAGAAAGGGCAAATGAATTTTACATAGCCAAGTATTTTAAAAATATGTATTTTATGAGAATCTTAAAGGAAAAACCATGGCATTTTAGACTGCATTCTACATACAAGATTTCTCTATCACAGATTGTGAATAATGTATGCACCCTTTCTCATCTCTTTCATATATAAAAAGTTTTGAAATATTAATTTTTGTAATTCAGAAAAAAATACAATTAATATTTTCATGAGCATATATTCAGGAAAAAGTACTGGCCTTCACATGAAAAAATATATAAGAGCACAAAACAATATTTAGAAAATTATTTCTGTTCTTTATAATTCCTTTTACCCTTTTCACACCAAAATTTTTCTCTTGAAAAATTAATTTTTTTTAGTTGCGTTATTCTAATTTTCTTTCCATTAAGAAAAAAAAAAATTAACTAGACTTCATGTTATCTTTCATTATTGCAGTGAAAAAGAACTACTTAAATAGAACATATTTCCTAAACCAAATGCATTAACAAATATTTCTTCATTTCTCTGTCATGATTCTTATAACATTGCATTTCCTGCTTCATGTTTTGTCTTAGTCAATTAGGATCAAGTAAAAAATTATTAAAATAGAAATCTCTCAGTGACTTCAACATAAACTTGATCTGTCTCATAATTTTTATTGCTCTTTGTATTTTTTTTTTTCACATTGCAAAAAGTAATGGCTGTGTTCTAACACATATAAGACAGAATTAACCAAAAAAGAAGGCATACGGGCAAATGTAAATTTACTCAGGCTTTATTTTTGACTTGTAATCCTCTTGTAGACCTCACATGCAGATCAGACATATACACACACATATATGCATATACTAGACTCCATGAATATAATTTGGGGGTTATTTGTTTAAAAAGTGATTCAACAATACAGCAGGATATACACATGAGAAAGCAATGGAAATTTTTGCTCAGGCACCTCTCTTGCCTCTATACATTGGAAGCTTATTTCTTCTAACTCAATAGCCTGTCTCTGCTCTGATTTTATGTAAACCATGTAAAGACTTATATTTTAGTACCTAGATTTTCAAGGATTTTAGGCTATGAGAGCTGTGCATTACAAGAATGAAAACATGACAAATTTATGCATATAAGTGGTATAAATACAAATCTCAATATAAATACTGCAAAGGGCTACTGTAAAACTGAGATCCTACTCTCCTACCTTATAGTACTATTCTGCGTAATTTCTTCCTCACCTTTGGACACTTGACTGTATAAATCACTTCTGCTCAGTAGCTCTTCTTAAAAGGACTGGAAATGTAACTAAAACTTAGGGAAATAGAGCTGACTAAACATGCCAGCACTCACCTAGCATTGGGTAGTTTCCCCATATCTATTTTTTATTAGACACGAGCTGTACCTATGTTAGCAAGTAATGTGAACCAGCAAGAGTGTATATGTAGAATGAAGCAGCTGATGCTGAGGAACGATGCCCACAGTAAATGCCCATGGGGGGTTTTTGCTGTGGACAAGATCTCATCTGGTTCAATGGACTAAGTGCTAATTCATGTAGCACATCCTCTTGGCTTATTTTTATCCAGAAGTGATCTAGTTTGTACTCTTCGAGAGTTCTTCCAATGTGAACAAAAGCACAGTAAGTCTGAATGATCAAGAGATTTGCCTTGAAAATGTATTTTAGATCAGAATGAAAATTCTCATGGAGATTTGCCAGATGTCAGCCAGCTAGTGCACAAATGCCATGATTCTGAAACACGGTACGGACTTCAGTATTTAAGAAGGATAATATCCACTTCTTTATTTTGAGAGAATCAAAAAGAATTTTTTTAGGAAAGATCCAATTTATTTTTTGGACACAGCTATAAATGGAAGTAAGCTTTAGTTTATGTTTGTATTGTAAACAAAGTCAATTTCTCTTTCTGTAAATATTCACAGCTCTCATCAGCTGGTTATAAAATTAGTGGTAGCATAACATGAAGTGAACTAGAATTTAACAGGAAAAAAGTAAGAATTTACTTTAAAATCCCTGAATCTGAAGTTCATTTTTCTAAAAAGGATTTGTTTTAATAAAATCTGTCAGACCGTGTGGGGTATTGGCAGCATTTAAATAAATGTCACCATCATCTTTCTTTGAAGACATTATTTTAGACCTTTGTTCATCCTGTCCTTTAGTTTATAACACCCATGAATATTAAGGCTATACATGGCTTTTGGCTATTTAAATACATGATCATGATACACTGTCAATGGCTTTGCAAAGTCCCTGCATAATTTTACTTATATTTATCTTTGTAACCCATTTTTTTCCTGTACTTTGAGCGACATTACTGGAAAGTAACACTGGGGATAAAATACTGAAGTAAACCATTTCAGCATATTTATCTAACTCACACCGTACCAACTGTTCATCATTAACAAACACGGCAATAAAGCCCACACAAACACACAGGATGGGAGAATCTTTGGTTCCTGCCTTGGAGATATTTGGCAGAGGAGCTGCAGGCTTTTTTTCTCCCAAATAAAACCATTTTATATTTTTCCCAATAATACAAAATTATCTGTATAATATATAAAATGTAATCAAATTCAGTACAAATTTTTCATTATGCTGTATATCCTATAGAAAAAGTAATGCAGATAGGCTAATTACGTATACTATTATTTTTTACACGTTTTTTACCATTGATACTTAGAGATAATTAAAGAAAATAAGCAGCCTTTCAGAACTATTTAATACACAGAGGAAGCCACTACTTCAGAATCAGTCTCTGGGACTGGGCTCCCCAAAGAAACATTAACAATCTATTCGAAGGAACACAAGTGAAGAAGCATGAAGCATAATGCAGATAGATTATTACAAGTACCATATTTTTGATTGCCTGTTTTCTCTGCTATTTTAATAATTTTGTCATCTACTCTGATGATCCATGAATACAGTAGGCTAGCAGGAAATTGACAGCATCGCCCTTTTCTCCCCTTCCCTCTTTCCCTTGAGCTTACTTCACCTTGCAGTTACAAATTTGACATTATGAATGTCAAGACTAGGAAAGGACTTGGAAGCTAACTATTTAATCTAAAGAGCATTGCAGTGGCTGGATGTAGAGAAACTTAATCAGTAATCCTTTATTTCATTTCCAGGTAGGCAGATCTGCCCAGCTCTCTCAGTTACTGTGTTGTTTAGTGTAGGCAGAACACCCTACTTACCCATTCTGACAATATCAAAGTGTAGACTATTATTTATATTAAAAAACCACATGTAAAAATAATTAATCAGAAAGATGGACTTTCTAGTCTCAAGGGCTTCATTATAATTTTGATAATTACTCTGACAAGTAATTCAGTCTTTCCTGTGCTTCAACTCCTTTCTTATGGAAGAGAGCTAACACTTTCTTGCCTCACACAGGCACTGCAAGGATAATCACTGCAACATTCCGATTCCTTAGTGATGCCTATAAAAGCACCTCTCTCAATCACAGTACCTTATAGAGATGGTAAACAGTATAGAAGACAGAACAATTCATTTTTGTAGGATCAATTACAATGTCTTAAAAACAAAAAAAAAAAAGTTCCTCCAAACAAGAGAATAGGTTACATATTCTTTTATTTTTTCAGTGACAATATATCTAATTTTACTACTCTGGGTAATAAAATTATGCTACAATTGCCTTATCTGGCAGAATTTTGCATTCAGATTGCTGAAGAAGGAATGGTGTAGTTAAATGCAATTCAGAACCAGGCCTTATAATAGCTTTCAGATATGGCAAATGAAGCATCGCAATGAACACGTCAAAATAGTAAATAAAGTAAACCAATCTTCTTTGTATCCCACATGAATGAAGAACATTTTTGGTTCTGTCTTTTGCTATACAAAAAAGCTAAAATTATTGTTTCTGGCATAGATAACAACTGTTTTATTGGCCTTTAACTTTCTGATAATACCAAATCAGTCTATCAGCATAGAAATTACTCAAAATAAATACTTTTTTTATATGCCACAGTAACACATACCTTTACTAAATAGAAATTCTCAGTAAAAGTGGTCAGTGTTTCAAGTTTTCAGCATCTTTATTACAGTTCTTAAACTGCACAAATGCTGTCTGCCAGAATTCATCAGGCTTACAGAGGAATCTCCTGATTCTGCAAACACTCACTGATTTTTTTTTTCTTGGACTCTACTACTGGCGTCAGTTAGAATTAAACTAGCAGCAGTTACCTGCTGTTAAGCTGATACAACTGGATTTGACAAGCAGGAGCTATTAACTGGCTTATATAGCACTGCTGAAAAGTGTCCTCAGATTCTAGAAGATATACATTGCACTAATTACCTCAATGAGATTTTTTTCTTTGCTTGTTCTTTGATAGGTTATGCTTCAGTTCTCATAATCAGAAAAAATCATATTTTTAGAGCAATTAGGCTGCCCTGCACCACTTTTTAAATTGTAACCCTTAATTCACATATGCCATAATACATAAGTACCTATAGGCTAATGTTTTTTGACAGCTACTTTTGTTAACTATCCAAATTTTCCCTTTTTTTTTTTTTTTGTTAACTATCCTAACATCTTGACACCCTGAAAAAAAAAAACTTTGGTTCCTGCATTATAAAACACTAAAAACCTGCACTCTCTTCAGCAGAGTAATTCTACATCAACACCAAGATACAAGAGAAGACTCACAATCAGCTGCAAGCCACAGCTTTACTCAGACGTCACTGCTGAAAAGCAACATCACCAGAAAAGTTTGAATAGAACAACCACTGCTGAATGGCACAGAGCCATTGCCAGGGACTACTACTCACTGCCATAGTCACAGGGAGAAAAAGTTTTAATAATTAGATTTATTGACATTAGATTTATTGACATTATCCTCTAAGATACTGGAACAGAAAATTCTCTGTCATCTTGCCTTACCTTAAGCTTCTTCAAAGGACAAGTGGAACTAAGCACCAGAAAAGCGCTTTTGAAGACCCAGAGAAGTAAAGAAAAATCAAAAGCCTGGTGCACACGTTCCTGACAGTCCTAAGTTCTTATTCAACCATCACAGAAAACATCTTCTCTGCTTCAATTTATGTGCTATTCATTTTGTATGTAAAGACTGTATGCAAACATATAAAGAACTCTGAAGGTTTTTCAGTTTTAAAGACAAATGAGGACTTCTTCCACAGAAATAAAGCAAAAAGTATAACAAAAGCTTCCTTTCATTTGCTTTTTGTTTTTCAGCTTATCAGGTAGTCAGACTAACATGACATGATTTCAACTCTAATCCACTTTAAGAAGCCATTTTAGTTTCGTGAAGCAGATTGCAAAGTATGATTTAAATGACCTGCATTTTCTAATAATATCATAAGATTTGTATAAAAAGATAAAACATCACAGCAAGAAGACATAGGGGAATATTTGTGCTTCCTATCTGTCTTTGGCAGCCATGTTTGAGTGCAGGTACCACTGCAGTTCAAGGGCAGCCACATTCATGCGGAGTGTAGATGACAAGCTTGCCTGGGAGGCTTCATTGCACGTGATCAGGTCCCCTCCCATCCTCAAATTGGCCTGAGCATGGATTGAGCTGGATTTCTTCTTGCCTGAAGGCCCAGAGAGAATCACATAGGCAGCATGGAAAACTGAGCATGCAGGCTGCAGCACAAGCTCTGTCCCTCAGCAAACAGGACAGTAAGTATAGCCACAGCCATATGTAGTGTAGGCATTCAGTACTTAGGCCAAATTTAGAGTTAAGGCCCCCTTTGAGGGGCTTGCAGGGGGACTGAGCAGGCTCATCTCTTTTTAAGGATCTTTTTAAGGAAGATCTTCTGCCAGCTTCATGTACCAGAAAACAGTGCCATTTCACAGTTAGCGTGAAATGGTACACAGTATGAGATCTTGAAAGAAATGAATATTTGCAACAGTATCACAAATCTCTTTCTAACTGGATGTTTTTCTCAACATCGCATTAGAATGCTGACCGGCACTACTGTCTTAAATCTTTTGAATATAGGATTATTACCAATATAGCCACATTCACTAAAAAATTTGTTCATTGCTACATGAAGTACTGCAGATGTTTGCATTTTACATATAAGGAGTAATACTTATATTTTCACTAGGAGACATAAAATTCAAGAAAGTGTATTTTCCTATTTGGAACTGAATTGTTCCTTGATCATATTGGTGCCCACCAAATTGTCCAAACAACTTTGAACAAAGTTAGATGAGCCACTTCTGGGGACAAGACCAATCTAAAACCTTCTCACTATTTTCTCCTAGGTGAAGAACGCCTATTACTGTCAGTGTCGCCCACAGAAGAATGGTCTGCTGCGCTGTGTGCAAGTGGCCTCCAACCCAGAACTCTGTCTCTGGCAAAGGCCAGAAGTGTGTAACTAGAGAAAAGCATAAGGTTAGAGAAAGCACAGTTCACCACATAATTTCCAAGCCTCCAGTGATCTGTGGAGACATTGGTGGTGGTTCTGTAGTTATTAGTCTGCAGTAGATTGATTTGTTCATTAACTTCTTCACTCTCTTTTCACACACATGAAAAATTCTATATATCCACAGCAACCTGTGGCATGGAGCTACCTATTTCACATTTATACATTTGTGAAGAATCACCTCCTTTGCTCTGAATTTGCTACCCATTGGCTTCATTTGATGCCCCCATCCTGAACTGGTGAAGTAGGGATTCCTCCCCCTTTAGTCTTCCCACTCTGTTCTAAATATTATGGAGACCTACCATATCTCCTCCTCTGTTTCTTTTCCAGGCTAAGGAAACCAATCTTATTCAGTCGTTCCTCACCAACGAGGCAGACTAAAGGTTCTGACTGCCTTTGCATCTGCTGTTCTCTTCCCAGTTCTTTGGGACACGTCTTCTTTGTGTCCAGAGATAAATAATTCGTACAGTGTGGAACATACAGGCTGACCAGAAATCTAGGTACAAATCTTTATTAATGACGTTTATATTCTTCTGCCACTGCTAAGAACTTTTAACATGCCATTTGCTTTTTTTGTCACTCACCACACACTAAGCAAATGTGCATACTGCTATTATAAAAAAAGATCTCATTTGAGAGAGGTTCCTCAGAGCACAACATTTTGTTAATGAAGTTGGAATTCTTCCACTCGTCCCCCAGTATGTACCACTTTATATAAAATTTCATCTCTTATTTTAATCTTATTTCATAAGGTCCTTTTCCCATTTTTCCCATTCAGCCTTTGACTTTACTAACTCTAATAGTCTAATATGCACAGCAAACACCACCACCTGGATATTCACACACTTTCCCACTTTATTTATGACCGTGTTAAATAACATAGATCCCAGCCTAAATCCTTAGTGATACTAAATATAACACAATAGTGTCCAGAATGAGACGTAGTAATATTTTTTTCAGTAGTCAGTTTTTTCATGACGCTAGGAGAGAATAATCCATCTGTTACTGAAAATCTATTTTTTCAGCAAGCAGTAGCAAGGTCATAATGTCACATAAGTTCAACAGTATCAGTAACAACTTTAGCTTACATGTTCAGGGCCCGACAGTTAAAATAAATACAATATACACAAAGAAACAATCACTGTAATTAAAGCTGGTTCTAGAAGATGGCAGTTTTTTTCAAAGCTTGGCTTTATTCTCCACACACAATTTTTTTTCTTGTAAATACAACTACTGCACACAGCTGTTTAGACAAGACCCATGGTACTTCTGAAGCATTTTTATTTTTTAAGATAATACTGCCATCGCTCAATCCCTAACATTTTGGCTTCCATCACTAGAGCTAACAATTTCAGAATACAATGAACAGGTATTTGAACCTATATGAAGAAAAATGTCATTGTTTAACTAGCTGATGGAAGATGATAGCGCAGCAAGAGAGCAGCTTGCATATGGTGATGTCATGTATGGGGCATCCCTTGCAATACTATGGCAGGAGTCCCACCAGTTCTAAAAGGACCAGGATCTTGACTACCTCCATTATTCTCTATCTACACATCCATATGGCTACAATTTCTGAATTTGTATAAAACTGCTCTCTCTTGCCATCTTGCTTCTTGAGTATTTCTCTAAATCTTATTCCACCTATTCTATTTTACCCTGGCTTTCTCCTACCCTGTTATGCATTTTTTAGTGCAGCAAGAATCAACAGGATGGGTTTTTTTCTTGCATGTATTTATGAAACAAAACTTTCTTTAGAAGAAAACTGAATTTAAGCTAGTAACTAATAATTAAAAGTATATTAGATTTACTTTCAGCCTGTGTCAATGTTGCTGGACATGTTCTTCACTCATTATTGTGTCTTTCAGCTTTTTTCTTCCCTTTTTCACCTCACATGAGATATCAGCTCCCCAGGCTGGGTGGGGAGGGAAGAGCCATCCAGCAGTGTTCTCTTAAGAGCTTTTCTCCTCATTCATCCTATCTTGTCTGTGTATCACTATAACATATATTTCACTGCTGTGCAGTGGTCATAGAACATATGCTTCTGGTACCACACAATGAACTAAACAAAGGAATTTATCAAAGTTTAAAAATAATCCTGGAAAGAAAAGGGCAATTTTCAACCAGCTTGTTTCTATGCTTGAGATCATCTTCTACCCTTAGAGACAGTATAATCTCTGGTTTGTAAATGACTCTGCATTATTGAATTATTTGGGATTTTATAATCTATATTTAGATTGAGTAAATGTTGAGGAAAAAGTGACAACCGAGAGAAAGAACTACACAATAATGTTGCTATAACAAAAATATTTACCAGTACCATTTGAATAATATTTATTTTTATGTAATATTATTTCCTCAGTTTCAGTCTCGTCACATTCAACTTTTCTTTGTTAAGACCTTTTTTGACTTTAATGCATATTCTGCTTTTTGCAGGTTTTTCTTCCAGGTAGAAAAATGTAATCTAATCTGGTTTACATATAAATTATTATGTAGCAAGTACAAAGATCAGTTATGAAAGCAGTTCCTTTCATTAGACTTCAGCCAACACATGCAGAAAATGTAAGCTTTTGGGTACACGAGGTTCATTTCAGATTAGAAAAGAAGCTGTGGAGTTCAAAGTTAACTATAAGCTGGGTTCATTGCTCAGAATTTCATTGCATATGGAACAGACTCTCTGTAAGGAGTAAGGTAAATGTAGCTTTTGCAGCAGAGTGGATGTCTGGTACAGGGAGGCAGAAAGAAGGATCGGGAGATAGTTATCTCTAGAGGGAGAAGAGAGACAGGTCGTTTACAGCCTGTGGTACATGGAGGTGGGTGAGGTAAATGGTATCTGCCATAAAACCAACACCTGCTCCGAGTCCATTGCTTTCTGTATCAGGTAAGAGTTACATACCAGGTAAGAGTTACAAATTGTGGTTTGACACATATACTTAAGAAGCAAGGGGTTTTCACACTTCAGGACCTTTTATTACAACAATGAATTTAAATGACGTAAGTATTCACTTTTTAACATCTAATTTTAAAATTTTAAGTGGAATTATGAAACAAATTTCATGATTTTAAATGTCTGAAACTTGCTGTTCTGATTTTTTTGCAAAGGGTTTATATACCAAATCAGCATCCCTCCAAAATGACCAAAGGCAACAAAAAAGTCCACATTTTGAAAAAACAGCTTGTCTCATAGATATGAAATTCTGAGCTTTAAACTAGTCTCCTATCACTTAGCAATTCTTTCATTAATATTTCTATAATTTGACTTTTCCTAGTGAGAATTTGTATTTTTTGTAACATGTTTGAGTGACGTATTATGCTATCCCCTTATTTTTTAACACATCACATGCTGCAGCAATCGTAACTTTTATTCAATTTCTCAACCTTTTTGTTACTTTGGTTTACACACTGTAACCCAGGTAAAGGAAAGGCTAAAGGTATTTAACACTTTTCCATATTTTGCTGTCTTGTGCTTTCTATTTAATTGCTTACTTGGCACTCTGATGCCTTTCCAGAAGGGAGATCTTGCGATCTCAACTACTATCAGTATTTTGCTTCTAATTTTCCTGTTATAAGCTACCTAAATAAATCAATAAACAAGTGAAGCCACTAGGTCAGTAACAAACATTGTAAGTTGCTCATCTCTACCACTCATGACAATAAAAATAGGTCTTTATACACCTTGTAAAAAGATAAGCTTGCAAAAGTAAACATTAAATGGAAGTCTGACTTGCTCATGGGGGTTTTGTGTTTCCATGGTTCCACTTCTTTCTCAAACTTTCACGTGCAGCTGTCAAAACTGCTTTGTGTCTCACATACGTTATGCAATATACAGGATGCAAAGCTTTTAAAGTCAACACATTTTTCACCAGCCAGACATAAGTGAGAGAGACAAAGGTCTCAACTCAACACACCAAGGTAAGAAGCCCAGAGTTCTGCCCCCAGTTCCGATTCCTTTTACACCTTTTTTTTTACCATTTCATTTCTCCTCATCAATTTTCTTATCTGTAATAAATTGTGACAATGCTTTTACTTGAAAATGTGAATGATATAAACTCAGTCAGTCAGTTTAGTAAGCCAGGCTAACATGATCATGCCTGATCATACTTTAAATTATTGTCTAAGGACCACTACAGCCCAACAAGAATTTCACTGTGATGTCTGCTGACAGTGGTGGGTATGTGAATTCCTGTGGGTTAAAGACAGATATACTGAACAAGCTCATTTTTATAAATACTATTTGGAAGATCTTTCATATCAAAATCATCCAGAAATGAGTAACTGTGATGTCCTGCATCATGCGAGTCAATTAACACATTACTAGCAGTGATTCCTGAAACAACTCTTATCTCCTTGAAGATGGCACTGTGCAAATGTTTAATGGAAATTATATACAGGTGTCTCTCTAATATTGTTACTTCAGTTGCGGGCATAGAATCTGATAAACTAGAAAAAGTCTTATGACAGCTTTAAATAATATATTATTGTGACCCATTTAGCAAAAATCTAGTAGAAATACTATTTAAAAAAATAACCAGATTAATCAGATTAATCAGGGTGCAGTTATGAACAGAGACTTAAGCATTTTTTTCCCTCAAAAGGCAGTAGCTTAAAAATTCACTGCATGTATTTCTCTTCCTTTAATTTTATTTCTTCTTTCAAGTTAAGTCAGTGCTTGCGAATAACACAAAAATGACAGCCACAACACTAAATATGTTTCTCTGAGCAACAGATTCCATACAAGCAGTGCAAAATTTCCTTCACAGACTGCCCTGTCATCCAGACACTCACCCAAGAGGAAAATGTAAAATCAGAGTATGCATTCAGAAGGAGGTGTTGATTTAAGCCTGGTGGAAGGTCATCAATATTAATATCATTATATTAAAACAATCCGTTATAAAATGCATAAATGAATTCTATGCTCATATTTCAGATGCAAAGGATAAATTACGAATTTTCAGAAAAGCACTCTGTTCTGGTTACAGATATAGAGCTCTACTTCTTCCACATCAGCACTGTTTCTGCCTTGATATATGGGGAAACCTCTGAAGGCGATGAGGCTTTCTCAGACTGAGTCAGATGAAAAATACCGCATTATTATATGCCCCCTGTTCTGCCATAGGGCAGTCATGACTCTTACATTTTTCAGCTGGTGAGGATCATAGCAAAAAAGTAACTGTAGTAGTTTGTATGTGAGCATATATAATGTAACAGAGGTTTAAAGAACAAAATGTTGCAAAACATGTAGGTTATTAATTACCAAGATAGTATCCGGCAAGCTGAGAATATTTAGTTTTTTGCACACTGGAAAGCAGAAGAGAAATGGCTATCACCTGGAAGAGAACTTTGAAATCTTTTCCTATGCATCCACTCTGTGTCAGTACAAATTGCCACATGCCTGTCTCTGAAAGCTTGAGGAAAGCCAGCAAAAATCCTTACTAAGACCAACTGTGCAGGTGTACAACACAAGAAAGATGCAATAAATTTACACACTAAGAGCACAAATACACACATATAAAAATGGAACCATGCTACCTGTATAACAAATAAAAACTTTTGTTAGTATTATCTTGACAATGAAGAACCTATACTGTTCTCATCTATTTTGTTCTCTTGAACTTTCATTTTATTATGCTGCCTCTGTATGTCACTATTGAAACACTACAATAAAGAAAGGTTATGGAAAGGTCTATAATGTTCTGGTGGGGTTGCATCCCCTTGAGCTACCCCTGCATATGGGCAATTAAAACTGTGACCTTACTAGTGGTTATAACCTGGGCTGCGACATGGCCATGCTTGAGGATCTGATACTTTGATGACTTCTGCCACCATTCAGTGAGGACCGAGCTTTGGCACAAAAAAAGAATCATGAACTTTTTAATCCTAATTCACACATGTGCTTTTTGTCTGTCCTGGGGCTTCTCACGGCCAGGAAAACACATGAAGGACAGTAAAGTACATGAGCATGCTTTATTTCACAGCAAGCCTTCCAGCATCCCTTCCATTTTCATGGATTACATGGCAACACCATATTCCAATTTTGCTTTTTAGCCTGGATCTTCTTAGATGGATCTCTACTAAAGCGGATTATCTTTTGTTTGGTAATCTGAGGAATTTTTATGGCTCTTCCATCTTATGCAAGTTGAGGATTTCCAAACTTTGATTTAATATTCAGGTTAAATGCCTTTAATGTGTCAACATGAAGTATTATTTCAAGATCTTTCACTGTGAGCTAGAGTAATCCCTATCAGTTTCTAAACTATATTTTGATTTGCGACCTGACACTTCTTGAGATACTCTTCTAAAAGCAGACATAAAATAAACTAAGTGCGTTGGCTTGTAACAGCTGACATTATTGCTGTAAATCTGTGTTCTCTTACAGGTGGCTTCCAAAATTAACTAGTCACCCCTAACTGTTTAGTGAAATTGTCAGCTGATTTAATAGACACATTAAACTCCTATTTATAAATTACTGTGACATTAATAGGGCAGCAGTTCTATAGGAAGAAGATAAAAATCCTGTGATTTCAAGTCAAATGAAATATCCTGCACTTTATCATATACTTACTATCACTTTAAAATATAGCACAACAGTATTATAAAAATAATTACTTTGAAAATATATTATTTTGAAATAAAGCTATATTATGGTAAATAAATATAAAACAAATCTATCAAGAACTTAATGGCACTTCATACCCTAAAAATTTTCTGTAATTTTTAAAAATTAAATAAGATCTAAAGATATTCATTAGCCACTGCTGACTATATTTCAGTTGACAATATTTTGCATTTACATTAAGCATGGCATTCACTACCTGGATTTAAAAGAGCACACTTTCCCTAAAGAACTTCTCCCATTCAGTGCTTTACCTTCTTTGAGAGCTTTGCGGAAAATGAAGGGAAAACACTAATCTCTCCATCTTGGGGGATTTTTTGTGGGTTTTTTTGTTGGGTTTTTGTTATTGTTGTTTTGGGGTTGGCTTTTTTTGTTTGTTTGTTTTGGGTTTTTTTTGTTGTTGTTGTTGTTGCTTGGTTTGGGGATTTTTTTTGGGGGGCAGGTGGATGGGTTTTTTTGAAGTGATTATGCAAAGAAGACTTATCCAAAACCTGGCAGGTTCATTTTTCAAGTATACTGAAGCAAATAGTTAATATAGATGAAATAAGTTGTGATAAACATCGAAAAGATTCTTAGCAGGTAATAAACGTTGGAAAAAAACATCATCTGGAGTGAATTGCATTATTCTGTAAGCAGATTTCTTTAGTTTATATTACTGATGTACTAATTAAGCATCCTAATTTATTTTATCTGCCAGCACCAAGACCCTTCCCTATATCATCCTATTTATTAGGTGACAGTGTTACACGATATCTTGTCAATAAACATCACTACAGTGTGTACCATACTGCAATTAGATCTTTCCTCATTTTAGGAAAGTGTCTTTTCTGCAACTTGAAACAGTTCTAAAAAGTCTAAAAAGTTAAGAACATGCCAGGTAAATCTGTGATGTGATAAGTGTTATTCCTAATGAAAATATCCCGTTAGTTCTGAAGTTACTCATAAGTTTAAATTCAAATGTATTGATAATAGTCAATTCTGTGCAAAATATTAATTTTGGCAGCTTACACGTGACCCTAAATGACTGTTCAGACTACCTTACATAAAGGAATAAAGACCAATGAATTACAGTGGTGCAGCAATAACATCTCTGTCTTCTGAGGTAAAAAGCACAGCAATCATGTTGCCTGTGCTACAGCATTGAATATGATTAGAGTCGTCGTTTGCACCAGAATGAAGATATGTGTTAGAGAAAGTGGAATTTATATCAACCGGAGTCACAAAGCTGCAATTTTTCATTATGTGACCCCCCATTCTTCAGACTTTAAAACAAACTTATTATCTTTGCAGTATAAATGTAGTTCTTTTTAAATTGTTTTGACTAATATGTTTTATTGCTTAAACTAATGCCTACATGTGTTATATCCATGCACATTTTTGGCTGGTTTGTCAAATCTAAAGAATCACATGTAGTCTTTTTCTGTTTTAATTATACATCCTTTACTCAAAATAGCTTCCTGGAAGGGTAGGAGACAAAATTAATTTTCCATTAATTTTATTTAGATTTAGAAGGAAAAAAACCCCAAAAACCCACAACCACATTCCCAGCTTTTACGTTTAAAAAAGTTAAAATGGTATTACAGTAAAAACTGAAGCATGACGCCTCATTTTTACCCTAGGAGAATTTGAACTTCACTGTCGAGAGAAGTAGCATTTGAGGACCTAGGAAACAAATTCCCAATATCTTATTTTCATTGAGTAAGGACTTTTACTTAAGCCAAAAATTTTACATAGCATCCAATTATATACTGTGTTATTCTTTTCAGGTCTTGTTTTCAGCTTTCCTTTCTGAAAACTCTATTATCTAAATTCACCCACACACACACCTCTCGAACAGTTGGGTATCAAATTGCTTATGCCCTATTACAGAAACAATGCTAATATAATGAGAAGAGAATTGCATAAATTCTCTGCATGTGTGAGAGTGCATGTCTGTACGCAAAGCATAAAAGCTATAAAGCAAGAGTTTGAATTATGAAGCAATAAAACATACTAGAAATACTTTAAAATTATCTGAACAATCAGAAATAAAAGTAAATTATACTGGGGCATAAGATAATAGAGCAAAAAGCAGTTATCTTTGCTAGATCGAAACTGACATGGAGTAACCACACCAGTCACAGAAATAACTGCATTCTGGGCTAAGACTTCTGGCTTAAAGCTTATCTCTGCTATCACTCTGACATTCGTTGCTAAAAATTGAGTATGCTATTACAGAAGATTCAATTAAAGCTAGTTGTACATCACAAACTTATCTCAGAACTACCTTTTTTTTTTTTGATTGTTTTATTCCAAAACCAAAGAAGAAAATACAACAAACATACTATAGAAAGTAAATGTTAGAAACTTGTGCACTAAAAGTAATAATAACACCTAGAGTGCCTATATGAGAGGCTGAATGGTGAAAGGGATGAACAGAGGGAAACTACCGCCAGTTGGAGAAGATTTGCCCCACTAGAAACAGGTACACATTTATAGCACATTTTACTATTTGTCTGTTTCATTTCAACTTTTAAAGAAAGAGTAAAAAATTACCTTTCCAACATACTGAGGTTCAGAGCCCATGTACTCCTCCAGCACAAAAAATTGATTCCACACCCAGCCTCGTTTGACTCGCTGGGCAAATGACCTCCTCCCTGGCACTGGGACAACATTTTCTCTTGGCTCTGCTTCTAAAGTCTGTTGTGGTTGTGGATGCAGTGTCGTTACAAGACCTCCTTCAAACAGGACCCAGAGAAGCAGGGATAAGCAGTTCCTTGTAAGCATTGGCAATGGCTTCCCTACAGCAAGTAATAAAAACTCCAGTACTTAATGCAGAGCAGAGGAATCCAGGTTTGAGGTGTCTGTGGCCTCCACCACTTAGCTTCTGATTTTATTGCGGAAATGCTAATGCAGGCATTAATCCTTCTGATGACAAGGTTTTTGCTGCATTAAATTCCATCTAAAGGGACCTATAAAAGAGATTTACATGCAACATCAAATTACATAAAATTACATTGAAGCATTCATCAAAATTCTCACACCAAGTTAGTTTATAGAGACAAGAGAAAAAGATTAGGAATTACATTTTAAAAAGAGATTACTATTTTGTTTATAGCACTGAGCTGCTCTAGAACATTGTACAGTTATTACAAGGATAGGTCATTCTTGCTCTGCTTAGCATTACCTTTGTGTCTGAGGACAGGCCATTTGCCCTTGCTTTACGACCCAGTTATCAGACAAAACTGTTACCCATCAGTGATGTCCAAAATATTTACTCTGGATTTACACAGAAAATATTGGAGAAGAAGAGTTTTACATCTCACTGTCCAGAGCAGAAATGCTTTGCTTGTTGTCTTTGCCAGAAAAGCACCTTGGGGGCTATTCTACGGTCTGCTGGTTGCAAGGTAAAAGAAATACTGCTAGTAGGATTTAAGATGAATGCCTTTACATTTTGCAAACAAAAAAACAATTTATATCACTATGGAATCCACCACTCTGTTAAGGCCATATTGTGTCATTGATTTTTAAGTAGAATTTCTACCAAATCAATAAAGAGTTCTGCTTAAAAATCAACGCCATGATATGGACCTCAGAAAAGAAGAAAAAGTACCTAACCATATATATTTTTCATTTTCAAACTCTTAAAAAGGTTATATTTTCCTTATGAATAATATTATTCATATCCATAACAATAAATAATATATAAGTTCTTATCTGTTATGTACATGCTGAAGTATCTAAATAGAAAGGATTTATAATTGGGAGCCTGGAAAACCTAGTAATCTTTGAAAAAGAAATTAAAAACACTCTGGAAAAATAACAGCACTTCCTATTCTAAATTTAGGGAAAGATCTTCTGTTCTAATTAGAAAGGCTATGGTTTAGGTCTTAATAAAAAAGAAACTAAAAAATGTGATAAAAAGATATCTATTTCAAGTAAGTGTTGCAACTCTGCCATCAGAAAGGATTAAAAATGAGGGAAGAACTATATGCCTATGATCCTTCAAAAAAAAAAAATTTCTATGTTCTGAACAAGACTTTTTTTTTTTTTTAATCTCAGGTATGATGGGTACAAACTTCCCACTTACATTACCATTTGTATTCTGTGGATTTTATTCCAGCAAAGAAACTTTCAGACAGGACCCTACCACGCTACAGAACTGCACTCAGTGTTAATATATTTGGTATGTATTTCTATTAGTGGCTTTTTTTATGTAACAGTTCGCATAACTTTTTGTGCTTCTCTTTTCAATGTATTCAATGGTATATAACATTAGGTTCATCCATAATTCAGTTGCAAGACTTCCAAACTCCTGTGCCTCCCGATCCACAGTTGCAAAGTGCATGCCTATTTTTTATGGCAAAATCACAGCAACCATGAAACACAGGGCAGGCAAAAAAGAAAAAAAGCAAACAAAGAATTCAGAGTATCCTTTTGAATTACCCAGCAATAGATAGGAGCTGGAAATAAATAACATTAAAAAGTGGGATAGCCTGCACTACTTCACAACCCGTAAAATCACGCTGTATTCAATTTAACTACTCTACCATTGCTCTTTGCTGAGAAGGCTCTGTACATTACAGTTCTCCCAGCAGAACTCTGCCTCCGGCCATGTCTGTCAGTCAGGGAGCTTTTAAAATGTTATACAGCACCAAAAGTAATGCAAAGAGATTGAAGGACTTCAGTGAAAGCAGAACAAGTCCCCCTTGGCTGGAAGGTTAGTAACAAAGTGCAAAATGCAGAGCACTTTAACCCCTTCTCTGTCAGTCTCCTGGACTGCCTTTCAGAACGCATGCTGCAGAGTCAGGAAAGAGCAGTGCTAGTGCTTGCTTCATTCCCTACAGCTTCGAAAAGCTGATGAATGGGAGGGTCAGAGAATAATGGGAGGCTAACATGTTGCAGTACAGGACTGCAGCACAGATGCCCTCATCAGCTACAGAAAGGTTCATCACGAAGAATTTTCTGATTTAAAGCTCAGCAGTTAGAAGGCTACTAATTGAGAATCCAGTACTTTGGGACTCAAGAGAACCACTCCAGCTTGCTGCTATGTAACACCAATGCAGCAGGAAACTGAAGCAAAGGGTCTCCCCTGCCGTGTCTCCTTCCCCGGTATTTCATTGTTGGCTTTGGAGGAAGCCTGGTGTCTGATAGAATATGTTTAATAACACAGCTAGAATTTGTACAGCAATCCAAAGGCTAAGACTGATACTTCTTTCAGTCTGTTTATTATTTTGCATTTTCTTTTTAAGCTATGTGTTAGTCTTCCAGCCAAGATGCCTAAGCCTGTCTTGGTGCTTTTATATGGTCATAGGCTCATTAGACACCTAAATCTAGCATCCTTCTATACCTCTGCCCAGAAAACTGATATGAGGGCTAGGAGATTAGGATTTAGAAATCCAATCAGAACAATTAGCTATAATGGAGGTATTATATTTTTCTATTTTTTTTTTTAAGGAATTATTTCCTCTGATGCTTATGAAGAGGTACAAAGTTTCTACATGTATTAGCCCACATATGTTCCAGTAGGTGACTAATAAGTGGAACTTATTATTTCAACTTAAAATAATCTTGAGATACTGGCACAAGGCTGCCCAGGGAAGTTGTGAATGCCCCATCCCTGGCAGTGTTCAAGGCCAGGTTGGATGGGACTTTGAGCAACCTGGGCTAGTAGAAGGTGTCCCTGCGCATGGCAGGGGGGTTGGAACTAAGTGATCTTTAAGATCCCTTCCAACCCCAACCATTCTACAGTTCTATATCTAATAAGAGAGTTGTGCACCCTCAATGCATCTCTTCCTCATACAATATGAAAGTACAGCAGGCCGGATTTTTCTCAGATCTTGCTTTTTTTCAAGATTAACTGTTACTAATCACTTCTTCAGACTATCTTCTATAGATTTAAATACCATTATACATGACAATTAACCCATGAGGAGAGGTACAGAGGGAGTGCCTGTGTGAATTTACCCCTACACATCCTTTTACTGAGATTACATTTATTCATTTCCCCAATTTGAAAAGGTGAAATGACCAGCAGCAAGCATGGACAATCTGTTAAAACATGATAATTAAGAAATTTTGATCCTATATACTCTGCCTGCAAAACTGCAGGCTTAGAAACTCATGAAATGCAAATGATGAATTAAGTATCACTACTATTTATTGAGAATAACAAAATACAGCATAAATGGTGCTCCTGCTAGAATTTTGATACTGTCCTGGATTATACTGCCATTAATCTAAACAGTCCAAACAAAGGAATATTTTTGGTATAGCAAAACTGATGTATGTCAGTAATGCTGCAATAACCCTTAATGAAAGAGACCCATCACAGTGGAGACACAAATAACTTCACCAAGCCTGGCCCAACATCATATGGCATGGATGATCCCTCTGGTCAGTTGGGGTCAGCTGTCCCGGCTGTGTCTCCTCCCAGCTTCTTGGTTACCCTCAGCCTACTCACTTGTGGGTGGTGTGAGAAGCACAAAAGGTCTTGACTATGTGTAAACAGTGCTCAGCAGTAACTAAAACATCCCTGTGTTATCAACACTGCTTCCATCACAAATCCAAAACACAGCACTGGACCAGCTATATGAAGAAAATTAACTCTATCCCAGCCAAAACCAGTGCAGATCTGTATGAAGTATCTACTTGGATCAGACAACAGGTGCAGACAAACAAGAAATGCTAAGCTCCACGAAGCACTCAAAACTGTCTTCAGTGAATGGAGGTAAATTGCTTACGGACAAAGTATCCATTATGCAATGATAGTAGGAACATTTCTGTGGCCACCTTAATCATAAATGTATCAGCATAGCGAATGCTTTTGCTTATGTGAAACAACAGCTAATGTAGAACAACCATCTTACTACCCATAAAGAGGTTTGAAAAAACTTGGCAGTACTGTAAAATGGTTGATCCATGTCAGATGGAAAGCCAGCTAAGATCTATAACTGTGGATATGCTGTAATAGGTGACCATCTAACCTCACTTCTCTGCAATATCTTGAAATACGAAAACACAACAGAAAAAATGTCTATGCTGTCAGTATCTATTAAAATTAACTGCTAAAGTATTTGAGACTATATATCTTGTGGTTAAAGGAACAGAAAAAGGATATGGAAAACCTCAGTTCATGTCTCACCTTGATATGGTTTTTTCCTCTGACCTTCGGCAAATCAGTTAGGCTGATATTCTCAAAGGTATTTAGTTAAAGAATTCCTGTTTGATTAGATTCTTGATGTCCATATTTACTCATGAGTTTGATTTTCCTGAGCTTCACAACCTATCTACACACTTTGGAAATACCCTTTCTTTCCACCATTTTTCCACCTTGTCTTTTTTTAGTCAGGGTAGGAACTACTTGGTAACCCAAGTAACCTGTTAAAATGGGGGTTAGGAGGGAATTTACAAGTAAACAGATTAGAAACCTCCAACTACCATGGAGAATAATTCTCAATCTTTCCACTGTACACACTGGAAGAGTTTCAGGAGAGTGACTGAACAAGTCCCACCTTTAATGCCACCAACCCCATTTGGCAAGTGTAACACGTGGAATCTATGCCAGACAACTCTCATGGGATGAAAAAATGTTTCTAAATGCAAAGACAACACCTGACTTACTGGAGTCTTTAACATGATACAAACCAGTTATTTGTTTATCTCCCTTTGTGTGGGACACAGTAAGCCTTAGAAACCATCCTTGCTTAACCTCAGCCAGCAACTAAGCACACCACACAGCCGCTCAATCACTCCACCTTCCCAGCAGGATGGGGGATGGAAGAGAAATGGAAGGGTAAAAATGGGAAAATTTGTGGGGTGACATAGTAACAGTTTAATAATTGAAATACAAGATAATAACAATTATTATTAATAATAATAATTTGTAATGAAAAGGAAAATTACAAAGAGAGAGAAATAAACCCCAAGAAAGACGAATGATGCAAATTAAAACTGTTGTTCACCACCAAACAATGCCCAGCCAGTCCCTGAGCAGTGTCCCCATGGCCAACCTTTCCCGTAGTTTATTGCTGAGCATGACATCATATGGTATGGGTTATCACTTTGGTCAATTAGGGTCAGCTGTCCTGGATGTGTCCCCTCCCAGCTTCCTGTGCACCCACAGCCTATTCACTGGCAGGGTGGTATGAGGACCAGAAAAGGCCTTGACTCTATGTAAGCACTGCCCAGCAATAACTAAAACATCCCTGTTTTCAGCACAAATCGAAAACATATCCCATGCTAGCTACTATGAAGAAAATTAAGTCTATCCCAGCCAAAACCAGTGCAGAAACCTATAATGGCTCTCTAGCTATATAGATGGATCCCTCATGAAGTTGAATGCCTGAAACTCAGTTCGTACTTCAGTGGTGTTTATATGAGGAGAAACAGAAACCCAACACCGTATGTTAACCCCAAATACACTGTAGTTTAATGATCAGACCAATCTGATAGAATGTGAGAAATACGGGTAGAAAACACACAAAGGGAAGATGAATCTTGGTATTTCAGGAAGATACATGTCATCATCCGGAGAACTGTACTGACTAAACTACTGGACAACAAGCAGATGATGACCTTTCTCTTGTAATAAGGTGACTTTAGTTTTGTAATTCTATTACAAAAAACCCCAAATCCTAACATTTCATGTCAAATATTTTGCTTGACATAAAGTAATTAATTATACAACTTGGCAATTAATTATACAGCTTGGCAAGAAAAATATGATTTTGATTATGATTTTGGGATTTGACTAGCAAAATGACTCTCTCTCTCTTAAATGGTTATTTGCAGAGTTGTCTTTTCTATCCTGAGTTAATAGTTCAGTTTTAATGTCAGGTATGTCTATAAATATCAGGAGTGATACTAATGAATCTGAAATACTCTATTCAGTTTTTACTGGCATAAAACCAAAGTGAGATGAGAATGATGGCCCTGATGTTTGAGTATGACTGTCCTTGTAGCACATTCATAGGAAGGTTGCCACAAAGATATATTACAGCACCAAAAACATGTGATATACTATACCAGTATCCAATAAACCTATTTATGAAGTGCCTAACATTGAAGAGGAGTCTAATTATGTTTGTCATTTCTAAGCACTACAATAATAAAAGTACTATAGCTCCACACACATGCTTTAATAATTGACTTTCCAACATACAAAAAAGTGAATTCTTAAGAGAGCTTGGTAACATAACAAAATTAAATGATACATAATTCCAAAAAAACTGCTATAGAATGCCAAGGGTTGTAAAAAAGTAATGAAAAAAAGCAATATAAAAAGTATTCTGTATGAGTGAAAAACAATAAACTCGTTCTATATGCAACTATTTATACATATTGTGTTAGCTTTGTCATCACTAGCAATACTTACATGTGATCATTTGTAATTTAAATATAAGCCACTGAGCCATAATTCTCTACATGGCAAATTATCATGTCTGACTTACAAACATGCATAAAGACATCAGGCAAATCATTCTTAAAAAAAAAAAAAAAGACTGAAACTTTCATTATAATAATGAAAATACGTAAGTCAATGCACAAGGCTCCACGGTTCATTGAAATCTTGAAAGTTAACGCAGGTAAAATGAAATTTTCACTACAGGTTAAAAATTAAATTTTCCTTTACTTTAGGAAGATGAACAGATGATGAAGTAATGTCATCAATTTTATTTTTATTGCGTCTTGTCATGTTACGTTGTTCTTGTCTCATAGTACTAAGGTGAATCTATGCCTACTTTGTGAATGATCTAGAATCTTTATTTTGATAAATTACAAACATTTTCATTACTGGTAGGAATCTGTCAATGTCAACGTAAAAGCATGGACAATCAGGAAACCATCCTTCATTCTGCTGTCTTTCTATGTTTTTTTGAATGAATACACGAGATGGGGGAAAGGAGAGAAAAGCAAACAAACCAAAACCTTTCAACAGATTAACGGTATACGTAAGGGAAGAATTGACTAATCTTAGGCTGCAATGCAAATATATTTATAATTTTGTAATTAACATGGGATACTGGAATGAACGTTAGCACATTTTAATATAATTTTGTTGTTCCTTAGGGTATTTCTTTTTTTCTCTACTTGTCAAGAATTATATCAATTACTTCAGATTGCAAGCATACTCCAGTTAAGATTATTAAAAGACTTTCTACTACTGGTTAGACTTTGATTATAATAAATTTGGAACAATCCATCATAGTTTCCTGACTACATAAATATGCTAAATTATAAAACTAACTCAAGGATAGACATTTAAAGATGAGTCCTTGCAGGAATTTGTTTGCATGTTGTGTATATGATGACACAATTACTGCTTAATGCACACTTGGTGTATAATCTTAGACACTTAAAATCAAAAATATGGATCTCCTATAGCTAGTTATTGCAATTTAGATAAAAGAGATTTAAACGTCTCTATCTTCCTTATCATAGTATTAAGAAGTATTTAATTCTTAATATTTCTTTTCATAATAGATTATGGAAATCCATAGCTCAACTTGTACTTTCACCACACTTCTTACATCTTTGGTCTTCTGAAAGGTCAACAGAATTGTGCTAACTGTACTGAGTTATGTAATTTCAGAGGATGGTACTCTCCTCAGGAAAAAATGACAGACAGTGTTTTTTCCCTACAAGGTTCAAGCCATTAATCATGGGAATATTAGCAGGTAGTTCCAGAGACAAAAGGACTGAGGGATTACCCACCAATTTTCTTAACTGTGGGAACATTCACCTCAGGCCTCTCAATATCCTGGAATCACTTAGCTTACACTGGGCTTGCGCCAATGCTCAATAATAAATAACTCTAGACAGAAATTTTCTTTTCACAACTCTTTTTGACTTGTTCTCACCCTACCGACATATGCTGTTAGGGTCGGCAGCTGTAATGAGCCAATGACTCTTTTCTGATCATTGATGAACTAACACAGAAAATCCTTCATGGGTTTTAAAACATCAGAAATAATAACTCTAGGGCTTCTATTTCTATCCTTTAAACCAGGTTTTTTTTGGTTTGGCTTACCATTAGAACATGGGAATACACAGTCATCACAGGAACTGAGGCACGCTCTAGTTAAACTGACAACAGCTATTCTAACTAGAGAGGACAGCCATCTATAAATAACTTCACCCAAAGTAATCCTCATTTATGTTTTCAGTTGTTCAGAACCATATGTTTTTCATGAAAACTCATGTATCAGAGCTGTATGTGAATAGCTAATCTTTCCTCAGGAAACCTTCCACTCAAGTAAAACCTTCCACTCTCCAGTCTATGTGTGTTCCCAGCCCAAGCCAGCAATTAAACTCAGAGATGTTAAAAGCAACCACAAGGCATTTTGAGTACAGTCTCTAAAAAAGATGAACCAATATTCTTGTCTGACTTTCATCTTTATAAATCCTCATGTCTCTTGTGTGTGATTGTTCATTTCCCAAATTGAAGACTAACAAATCGAGTAATTTTATAACAGATGCCTGCTGTGAATTTCAGCAATTACGGCCCAATGCAGACAATAGATGAGGTGGCACAGGAGGAAATAGAGGGCTCATTTTGGTAACACTTACTACTGCAGCCTTATCCATTTTGTGCAGAGAAATAAATGCAAATGTTATTGATTAAAATAAGTTTCCTTTCAGATTTTTTCCTACTATTCTAAATTTTAAAAGAAAAAGAAAAAATATCACAGGGGAGACAGTTCTTGTCATCTGTGTAACACACATAGCAACATAAATTATTGAAGAATTCCTCTTACTTCCCCATAAGGTACAAAAGTGGGCCTCTACTAACTGCTGTGCATATATTTTCCTAATTTCTGTCACACGAGTATCTGTTTTAATTTAATAAATTAAAGGCGAGTATTCTTTCGTCTCTGTTTTGTTGTTCATACATACATAATCCATCTCCCAGCACTACAAAAAATCTAGGAAATAGACAACTTAAAATGTGAAATGCAAAAGCTTGTTTACAATTTCAAAACCTTTTATTTTTGGAAACAAAAATGTCCATAAAGAGGTAAAAGCCATTTTCAGTTAGCACTGATTTAACTTAGAATAAAAACCATATAGTCTTATTATGCGTTTCCCCTAACATCTTGCTTTGAATTATTTTAATAGTCAAATAAACCAGTATTAATTAAAATAAAGCACATATTTTCAAAATGTATTACACCCAATGTCTTTAGTCTTCACAAAAGGCAGTGGCTTGTTTTTCTTTTGTGTTTGCAATTAATGCAAAGTTTTTAGTTTACTTATGTCAGAACTCCATCCATGCAGTAAAAATTTATCTGTATAGTGGGTAGGTGGCTTATGATTTATATAACTTAGTTCAAGACATGTAATGAGCAGCTTGTTTATTACTTTTTCTTTTATAATAAGCATAAATTTGTCTAGTTATTGCAGTTTGCAAAACTGTGGCTTAGATAGGAAATCAATAAAGCCTTTTTAAGGTTATGCTCAGTGAAACAAAGTGCCAAAATCGTCCCTGATGAAATTGCACCTCAGCTGAACTCACAAAGAACAGCATTATGGAAAGAGGATAATGACATACCTGCAGTATTATAGATTGCAGCCAATCAATCAGATATATTGTAATTGCTAAGGGTACAGTCCTATTGTACTAAAAAAATACCTTTGCCTCAAGGTAGGAAGATTGACACATTTAGCATGGAGCAACCTAAATCAAATATGTCCCTAAAAATGAGTGAATTACCTTACTAGAGGACACAGCCTAAAGAGATACACACATTTTGTCCACATAGAAATGGAGTACTGAGCTGAATACTAAGCTAGAAGGAAAGCTAACAATCTGCACTGAAAAACTACAGAGGGAGCTACTGCTTCGGTGCAAATAAACATATATTTCCCTGAATGTAACTTTTGACATGTGGCCAAGTGTGACCCACTGCGCAGTTCCACTCATCACAGAATCACAGAAACACAGAATGGTTGAGGTTGGAAGGGAGTCCATTTAGTCCAAGCCCCCAGCTCGATCAGAGTCAGCTACAGCAGGTTGCCTAGGACCATGTCCAGTCGTGTTTTGAATTTCTTCATAGACAGAGACTACACAGCATCTCTGGACAACCTGTTCCCAGAGTGGCCTGGCCATTCTGCAAGTTTTCGATCCACCTCACTGTCTGCTTATCTAATCAGTACTTCATCAGCTTCTCTATGAGGATGTTTGCCAGTTGGTGTGAAAAGCCATATCAAAGTCAAGGTAAATGACATCCACTGTTCTCCCCCCATCCACCAAGCTAGTCATCTCATTATAGAAGGCTACCAGGTTGGCTAAGTATGATTCCTCCTTTGCAAATCCAGTGGCTGGATTCCATGTGTTTAGAAATGGTTTTGAGAGCTTTCTTACTTTCACAGGGATGTCAGTGAGCCTGGCTGGCCTGTAGTTACCCAGATCTTCCTTGTCATTCTTGAAGATATAAGGTGACATTTGTTGCCTTCCAGTCCTTGGGAACCTCTCCTGATTATCATGACCTTTCTAAAAATATCTGAGAGTGGCCTTGCAATGACATCATCCAGCTCCCACAACATTCATAGATGTAACCCATCAGGCCCTGTTCACTTGTGTACATCCAGATTGTTAAAGTGCTCCCAACCTGGTCCTCCTCCACTGCGAGAAAATCTTCCTTGCTCTATTCATTAGCAGCAGGTACTTTCTGGTCTTCTGGATTTGCAAAGCCTCACCCACAAGCATTATGACAAAGTCTTCTAATGAAGATAGTTTTTATTCAAACCACACCAGCACATGAGCCAAAATAAACTCTCTCATTTGTCAAACCATCTTGTCTTCCTCTGAGGAAAGGAGTCTGAAAATCTCAAAGAATTTTAGAGATGGTTATAGTTCAAGTTTCAACTAATTTCCCAATTTCTTCTTTATAAATGCATTAGCCTCTCTTAATTATTAGTAATAATTGCATTTGTTAACATGGTAACCCAAAATATAATTGAACGTTCTATGATTCTAAATAAAGTAGTTTGATTTTTCAGAGGCACCACAGACTTGAAGTGCGTAGTGAAATCCTTAGAATGCTTTCAAGGAACAAGATACTTTCTGTACTCTAAAGACTTACAAATTAATAGCAATAAACATGCAGATACTTAATAGATATTAAATGCACTAAATAAATGCTATTTGGAAGATATCATTTTAATCTAGTGAACAAAAAGATTAGCTCACCTATGTTACCTGAATTATTTATATGAAAACATTTTTTTCTTATAAAGCTCCAAATTTTAAAGCTTTGGGGCCATACTTTATCATAAACATAATAAATGTTGGTGACAGACTTTTTATCTGGATAATCTTCATATGTAAGTAAAAAAACTCGAGTTTGCGCAGTGAGCTTTATAAAACGTTTCTATAAATTAATTCATTTATATCTCTAATGTTCTTTAAAAACATTCTCCCCTTCCTACCTTTCCCTAAGAGAAACAGTAAAATTATTTCTCATCATTTTATGACATATTATTCAGAAATATAAAGTGAACAATTAATTCATCATAAAATCAAATATTTGCTTTGCTGGGTGTTAGTAAGGTGTTAAAAGCAATTGGCTATATGAAAGACAGTAAAAGCTTATCGCTTAGAGAAATTCCACCTGAACTGCTTTTATGACTTTGCCTCACTTCAGCTAAAATTTTCTCTGATGTTAGAGCTTTTGAAATTCCTGGGAGGGTTTTATCCCCAGGAAGAGTCTTATTTTCCATTTCAAAAAGAACTAAAACAATTCTTTGTTTTTACTGCTTTTGATACACGTACGAATTTTTTATGGTTTGTGGCATTAAAGAGCATTAAAACCCAAACCTTGCAACTTAGAAATTGAATAAAGTTTTACTTTTGAGATGATGTCAACTATCATGGGCTTTTACTCCTCCTTTGGTTCTGGCAGACAAAACATGATGCAGCAAACTCCTGTGATCAACGAGAATTTTCCACTGATCCACGACTTGGAGCCCTGTGTACCTCATCATCTGCTGAACCATCAGATGCGTTTCCACCCATTTACCTGCTAGCTTCATTCAAACACAGACAGAAAGGAATTTCTGGAGACTATGAAAGCAAAAGGGAGACTAGACAGCAGGCCAGCAGACACACCTCTCACCTGACAGAAACAGAATCCCTGTTGAGCAGTTCAAAACTTGTAATGGCACTAGGACACCCACTTGAGAGCCCTAACTTTATTTTGATATATATTTTGATAATTGATATATCTTTTGCAGCTGGGCCAGGGCAATTCCAAGCACAACTACAGGCTGGGAAGATACTGGGTTGAGAGCAGCCCTGAGCAGAAGGACTTGGGGGTGTTGGTTGACGAGAAGCTCAACATGAGCTGGCAGGGTGCACTTACAGCCCAGAAAGCCAACTGTATGCTGGGCTGCATCAAAATAAGCTTGACCAGCACGTCAAGGGAGGTGATTCTCCTCCTCTACTCTGCTCTCATGAGACCGCACCTGGAGTACTGTGTTTAGCTCTGGGGCACTCAACATGAGAAAGATGTGGACCTTTTGAGGCAAGTCCAAAGGACGGCCACGAAGATGATCAGAGGGCTGGAGCATCTCTACTAGGAAGACAGGCTGAGACACCTGGGGTTGTTCAGCCTGAAGAACAGAAGGCTTAGGGAAGACCTTACAGCAGTCTAAGAAGGCCTACAAGAAAGCTGGAGAGGAACTTTTTACAAGGGCATAGAGGGATAAGATGAAGAAGAGAAGCTGTGGCTGCCCCATCCCTGGAAGTGTTCAAGGCCAGGTTGGAAGAGGCTTTGAGCAACGTGGTCTAGTGTAAGGTGTCCTTGCCCATGGCAGTGGGGGTGGAACGAGATGGCCTCTAGGGTCCCTTCCAACCCAAACTGTTCTATGATTCAATAATATTGGGGAAGGGGGCTATGCCTGTGTCGTGGTTTAAGCCCAGCCGGTAACCACACAGCTACTCACTCACTCCTCCCATTCTTCCCCCCTGCTCCTGGGGGGGATGGGGAGGAGAATCAAAAGAATGTAAATCCCACGGGTTGAGATAAGAACAGTCCAATAAGTAAAGTATAATACAAAACTACTACTGCTACCACCAATAATAATAATGATAAAGGAAATAACAAGGGGAGAGAATATAAAACTAAAACAGGACAGGGAGAAAAAAACCCACAACAATAAACAGCAGTGATGCACAACACAACTGCTCACCATCCACTGACCGACACCCAGCCCAATCCGAGCAGCGATCTGGGCCTTCTCAGTAACTCCCCACAGTTAATATACTGGGCATGACATGCTGTGGTATGGAATACTCCTTTGGCTAGTTTGGGTCAGGTGTCCTATCTCTGCTTCCTCCTGGCTTCTTGTGCCCCTCCTCACTGGCAGAGCATGAGAGACCGAAAAGTCCTTGATTAGAGTAAACATTACTTAACAACAAGTAAAACATCGGTGTGTTACCAGCATTGTTCTTGGACTAATGCTGAAACACAGCACTGCACCAGCTACTAGGAAGGAGAAAAATAACTGTTACAGCTGAACCCAGGAGAGCCTGTAGTTTTCTTCTCTGTTTTGTCAAATGTTTGGAAAGTCCCTCAGAATGACTGAAATCTCATATGTTTGTGTATGAATATTTATCATAATGTCTCTGCTATACTTTTTTGTGTAATGATGGAAAGCTCAGAAACAAATCTATTGCCACCAAAGGAAACAAAAAGAAGAAACAAGGTTCCAAGATTCAGGTTTACCATTAGCAGGGAATTAGCAATTAAACCTCTAGGATACACATCCCAAAGTACAAAAAGTTTTATGCCTTCTGAAGGCCCTTCCCAGCTCAGTAACAAGGTTCTATTTCTCTCTTACCTATGTTAGTCATCATTATGGTATTCAAGCATCACTAATTATAATTAAATATTTAACTATTTAGCATCTGGGGGAATAGTTGGCTGCCTGGCTGGGCAGTAGCTCCTGTGAACAGCAGACAGCCAGAGCAGGAAGAATTACTGTGATTATTTCTTAATAAGGTGGCTAAAATGGCTCTCAGCTAATCAGTGAAAAAGACGTACCTATTCAGCTCTTGTTCAGAAACAACCTGAATAATAGTTATGCAGATAGGAGTTTTCAGCCAGATTACAGAGACTTTAATATTTTACTATTGCTGAGAAATAACCACACCACAGTTAATGTAAGCGAACCTGCAGACAAGTTGCAGGGAATTGCTAATTGCCCATAAATCATAGAATCATAGAATGGTTAGGGTTGGAAAGGACTTTAAGATCATCTAGCTCCAAACCCCCTGCCATGGGCAGGGATACCTCACACTAAACCATGTCACCCAAGACTCCATCCAACCTGGCCTTGAACACTGCCAGGGATGGAGCATTCACAACGTCCCTGGGCAACCCATTCCAGTGCCTCACCACTCTCACCGTAAAGAATTTCTTCCTTATATGTAACCCGAACTTCCCCTGTTTAAGCTTGAGTCCATTACTCCTTGTCCTGTCACTACAGTCCCTAACGAAGAGTCCCTTTCCAGCATCCTTATAGGCCTCCTTCAGACACTGGAAGGCTGCTATGAGGTCTCCACACAGCCTTCTGTTCTCTGCTGCACAGCCCCAGCTTTCTCAGCCTGTCTTCATACAGGAGGTGCTCTAGCCCTCTTATCATCCTTGTGGCCCTCCTCTGGACTTGCTCCAAAAATACGCAGATGAGTGTCAGCAACTGTACAGCACCCCAGTTGTCTAACTGGCTAAGTTACATAAATTAAGAACAAAATATAGCACCAATGTTCCAGCTTGTCAATGCATTGATCAACTCACCCTTTACTGCTCAGTTAACCACCTTCCTTAAATCCCTCTCTTATCTGCTGTAGAAAATTTTAGAACTTGTATTTAGAGGAGGGCAAAAGGAAGACCGAGAAAATGGGACTGTCTTGTTTATTAAAATGCAACAGCTACACCTGAATTAAAGAGGTCTATTTCAGAGGTGTGTGCAGAGTTCTTTGGAAAATCAGGACAAGTTGTTAGATACATATTATCACAGGGCACAATGTATTTTATTACGATCAATCTGTATAGGAGGCTGGGCTACATGACATGTTAAAACTTAGGGGCTTTTACTTCTACAAGTACTGAAAAAGTTACATCCTCAGTGATGCTTTAGTTCACATGCTTGCTGTCTGTAGGGGTCTTTGAAACAGAGAGACCAAACTGTGACCAATCTGATTCTGAAGAACACTGGAGTCTTTTCAAGTACTTGCAGCAAAACTAAGACTTTTCTTAATTGACTTTCAGAGTTAATGTCCCTTTCAGCCTAAGGGAGGTAGCAAAGTTTCACCTCCCAGATGTCCCTGAGAAAATGTTTATTTTTCTCAGAGCAAAGCCAAAGCCAAGTATTACAAATTCTCCTACCAAGCTCTTATTGATCACTGTTTTCTCCTAGGCAATTAAGGCAAAACCCTAAGGTCTCTAATTTTCTTCAACTTATTTAAAAAATCAAATAATTCTCAAGTGTTCATATGATACAATCTCTCCGTAAAGCAGGACAAAGATTTCATGACTACTATATTTGTTTTGGTCTTTAGTCCAGAAATTTTAGGCCAATACCTTTTCTTTATTTTGTTTTGTTTATATTTTGTGCATATTTATACATGAATTTTAACACATATACATGTATACACAAATATTTGTACATATGCCTTGTAAGAAAAATGAAAGTGTATTTGTTATAGCCATGCCTAAGAGTGGTAAACTTTCAGAAAATCTACCACATATAATGACTGCTGACTAATATAAATTAATCTTCCTAATACAGTACAAAAATCCTTTCCAATCCCAAATTTAGATAAGGAAGAAGCAATTTTGAAGGACATGACAAATTATATGACTGCCTCAGATTTTTTTCAAGGTGCAGATTTCCCTTCCTGTACATATACTCAACAATAAAGTAGCTGGTCTCCAGTGGAAAAAAAAACCAAACCAACAAATCAAAACAAACCCAAAAACAAATACCAAAACAACACAAAGTAACCATAGTACATCTTCCACTTCCCACAAAGTGAATGATCCAGTGCCTAGATATGGAAATAAGAAAATGAAGTGATTCTTCCACTGAAGAAACCCCTGATGTATTACTCCAAAGAGTATAATATCCCTGTACAAAACCCACATGCACTTTCTATTATTTTGACTATTATTGTATGCCAGTAACATTTATTTTGACATTTAAAGCACTTATTGTAGCACTTTTGCATTCCACGCTTCATTTTTAAACTTTGTCTTCTCAAAACTGGAAGTATAGCTTTAATTTTGACAGGGAAAAGAAAGAAAACGAATCCTAGTATGTCCCAGAAGCTTCCTGAGATTATAGAGGGTGGTGCAGGAGGAATAATGTGATGAAAATTTAAGACTGAATAAATTAATTGCAAACACTCACAATAGCTGCTAATACACATTTTGCATTCTTGCAAAGTAAGCTATTAATGGAAGAAAAAGTCCTTGCTTATCAAATTCTTACCGCAGTACTCAGAAAGTACCGCACAACTAAAGCGGCCAGAAAACTTTAAAGCTGTGAAAGTAGAATTGGATGCTTACTGATATTAAAAGATGAGAAATTTCAAAAGAAAACATGACAGGAGTAGAAAAAATGAATAACAGTTTTAAATGGCCAATCTTTTCATACACTCTTCTGTGCTACTTTCTCTTCTACTAGTGCTTTAGTAAGGTTATTATACTACTTCGATAAGAAATAAAACTAAAAATCCACCACTTCTAAAGGGAAGTTTGCTATATCTCCTTCATTGTATGAGAACAAGAGAAAATTTGTCTTTTAACACCCTAGTGGTGATGTAGCATTCAGTGGTGATGCAGTATGGAGTATTACTTTTGTTAGCCATATGACTGTGTTAGATAGCTCCTGCTGCATACCAGGAGACATGTCTGCTGCTTCTGCAAACAGGAGCTGGCCAGAAAGCCCAAGAACTGTAACAATCTGACATGCCTCCTGAAGACAGAAACTTTCTGCCCATAAAAAATCTCAGTCCTGAAAACAGCCCATCACCAGCTATGGTGGTGTCAGCCTTGAAATCAGAAAATGGTAATTCCCAGGGAAAATTTAGCAGTAGAATCACTGCTAGTGGAATCACAGCAAAGAAGGTTAAGGCTAACCACTGTAGTGGACTCTCTCTCACCTAACCCAAAGGAAGTCCTCTTACAAGTAAGCTTTAATCATTAGCATCAGGATTTTGGGATGCAGAGAAGAAGTACCTCCTGCATGACACTGCATCTTATTGACAGTGTAGGGTGAAGAGGCTATGTCTGTACTGTGAGATTCTGAGACTCACTGGAAAAGTTAATCTAATAGGTCTTCATAAAACTCAAAAAAGTTCTTCCTTTTAATTTGTTCCTTTTTCAGAGTTTTTCAAAACAGGTTTTTTTTCACACATAAAATACCTTTAAAAACTAAAACATTTTGAAATGAAAATAGTCAACATTGGAAAAAAGTCTGCTGACCTCAAACTCGAAACCTAAAAAAAGGAAAACAAATCACATTTTCATCTCATATAGTATTTTGAAATGTCATCTTTTCTTTGTAAATTGTGGTTTATTCCTAAAAAAGGGATTTTTAAATAGAAAAAAGGAAAAAAAAACCCAAATAAACTCTCCTATTTTTTAATACAGTAGAGCATTCTAGGGTAAGATCTCATAAAGTCAGCATGATGTAACAATTGTTTTCCATTCTCTTTTAATAGCAGAAACTCTGCAAACCTTTATGAACAAAAATGCCAGGAAAAAAAAAACCAAAACAAAACAAAAAAAAAAAAACCCAAGTACAGCAGTAGCCCTGTATGCCGGAGTCACTGCTGTTATAAATTAAATGAAATACAGTCCAATTGGAGTTATCAATTGTGGCAGGTAAAAGCAAAAGAGGAAGAGAGAAGATTACAAGGTGTCATTCAACAAAGGCAGTAGATGATAAAAGCAATTCTGAATACAGAACACAACCCAAAGGTCTGCCTAGATAGTTTAACATGTCATATTAGCAGAGGTAAAGATCTATGTCCTCATGATGGGCAATGGCCTTACCAGTTGGAGACCCCAGCAATTCAGCAGCTACATGCATAAAAGACTTAGCAGCAGAGTTACGCAAAGGCAGCTACAGAATTCCTGGAACCTGGCCAGAAGAGCAGGGACTCAGAGGGAAGGTTTTTGAAACCAGCCTGTACTTACGTTCACATGATTGAACAGTATAACACAGCAGCTCTAAATATTTCTCTCCATAAAATGACAGTTTAATTTTATAAAATCAGCATAATTTTCATGTGCCAAATGCTGAGTTGTAACATGAAACAATTATTTGCATGAATTTCCATCATGCTGTCAACACAAAGTTTCTTGGCAAACCTGTACGCTTGCACCTGCTCTTGAGGCTGGCAAACCAACCTTCGTGGGGCCCAGAAGCTTGGCTTTGCTTTCTTCATTCACTTTTGTCACTTGTGTTCTCTCATCTTTCCTCATTACATACCAGAACAGTAAGTCCTTGCTTTGACTCAAAGGCCACTAAGTCCATTAAGACTTCTGTCTTACAAAATCACTGCCCCTTAAACCCTGGTGCTTCTGGTTTAAAAAAGGGAAACAATAAAGATAATTGGATTAAGGAGATTAAACTTAATTCTGTACCAAAATATAGTGAAAAATGCTTAACAGATTTTAATCCTTATTGCATTTTACCTGTTGGGTTGGTTTTTGGTTTTTTGTTTTGTGGGGGTTTTTTTGGGGTTTTTTTTTTGTTTGTTTGTTTTGTTTTGTTTTGTTTGGTTTGGTTTGGTTTTTAATATCTTACCCATACTCCCCCTCCTCCTCCCTTGTCTAAATTGGGAATATCATTCTGTATTTCTTTATCGACTAAGGTAATATGTAATTACACTAATTTAAAGAAATGTAAAGAGCTAAAAAGTGTCAATTTCTGCTATCAGTTTTGTAGTGCAAGGAAAATCAGTCATGTTATTCTGTAATTAATATAGCCTTAGTGGAGACTAAAATCTGTCTCTATGTTCTTGTTCTTTATTTTAATTCTATTCTGTAGTCATTCACAAAACTTTCAATGATTAAAAAATAGTTCCTCAGCTGCTAACCAACAACTTCAAAGAATAATGAATAAAGTGACAGATTCATACACAAAAACCATTTAGTTCAAGTACTTGTGGAGTCGTATAAAATTACTTTGGCTTTTTATACTGCTAAATGAATTCTGAATTTGGCCACAAAGTTTATTTACCAGTTACCAGTTTTATAATGAACTAGATCTTGTGAAGAAAACTATTAACAGTTTTGAAAGAAAAAAGGGAAGAAAAGAGATTTTGTATTTAAATGATCAACGTAAATGGCTGAAAAGGTTTTTATGTCCATTATGCCTACTCATATAATTTTGTGATTGTTCTTTACATTATGGTGATGCAGTCAGTCAAGTTTTAAACATTCAGTTGGCAGATTGCTTTCTACTTCCATTAAGAGATAATCCACAAATTCATAGATCCCATTATATCCTTATATTTTCCTTTTTATTAAATTAACCACTATCTGTTTGCAGATTATTATGGTTGCCTATTTCAGACTTCAAGATTTTACACTGGAATGGATAAAAGAGGCCGTTGCAGAACTAAGTACGTGCACATAGTGTAGGGATGATTTTGATCCCTAACTTCATTTTTTGTTCCTGACAGACATACATGACAAAATATTCATGTTGGACGGATTTTTTTCATAGTTTCAGGTTTTTAAAATAAAGAAAGAAACAAATCAAAAAAGTAGTAACATCCCTATAAGGAAGTTCAGCATTTCAGGGCTGTATAAATTACAAATTCCTTAGCAAGGTCTTCTCTTGGCCTCATTCAGATTCCCTGAACTGAAGCTTGGCAGGACACTTGCACATCATCTTTACTCAGTAGAGAAAGACAGGCTTCTTGAGCACTGTCTAGGAAGAAAAGCATGATCACTTATCCTGCAGTTGCTTACAATCCACTCATTCTGATTGTAACAGTGGAGCAGATTTATCCTGTTGAATAGAAACTGCTTAAATAAGATCTTCTGCCTGCTTCAGTCTCTCTTACCCAATAGTGTCTAACATTAAATGTGTGATTTGACATTATTGTATTGAGAATAACATTTTTTATGCTGTCTACATAAACGAGCATGAGAATTACAGTATCTATTCATACCTTCAAGTACTCAAACATTTTATCAATTTAATATAAAATAACTATTGCTCTGTAATGCTGTTGGTACTCTGAAACATTTAAGTCAGTCAGAAAAGTATTAGAAAGTAATTTTTCCACAGTGTGTCACCCATGCTTTACTTCACTCTGAGAGCATCCTTTGACATCTGTATGCCTACTGGGATTCAGAAATCTTCTGTAAGATCATTTTACTACAAAAAAGACTCACTTGGTTATAAACAGCCTGCCACTGAGCTGACAGCAGACTTTTCATCAGTCACAATTCTCTCTACCTCTATCTCCAACATTTTCAGAAGTGAAAATTTGACTATTTGATGGGCTACATGAGAACAATTACTATTTTAAGACTCCATGTGAGATAGCCAGCTCTTTCCCTTAGGAGGAGGAGTACCTGTGATTATGGTATGTTGCTCCAGAGAGCTGGTCTGAAAGGGCTGACCTTGCACCTATTTCCAATTCCATGAGTAGAAGCCTGACAGTACACTTACCCATCACCATCAATATTCAGAGAAAGCTGGGCTCCCGGAGCACTGGCTTGGATGAAGAACAAGATTAAAGATGGTTACAGAGTTCCACATGAGTTATTAGCTGTTCGCCTGATGTAAACATGACTAACGGATAATGGAATTAGTTTGGCTGAGCAGAAATCACCCAGAGGAGCCTAACACTTCTCTTCCATCTCCTTCATAGAGGAGGGAGAAGGGTAGGGGAAGTCTTGCATGTCACTTTGAGAACCTAGCTGGATTATGACATTGCTTGAAACAATCCTCTCAAGAAGGCAGACGTGCTTTTAGTCTTTGCAAAGGTAGTTTGGAGCTTGGAGGAAAAAAAATTCATGCGGGGAGTGGGACAAACTAAAGGAAAATGTTCCTGATCTCAAATCACTTTCTTATAGTCCCGCCTTCTTCCATAAATACATTTCAGTAAGCACTGAAGAAATTTTTTCATGTTCCACCCACGGAAGCGGTTAAACTCTCTTTTCTGTGTGGTATAATGTCCTTCTATGGACCTCCTCAATATGCTGTTTATTAACAGCATGTGCATAATATTCACCATATAAGTTTTTCGCAGAGCTTCCGTTATAAAGGAAGAGTTTGCGTCCCCCACACCTAACACAGTATGCACCCTCTGGAAATACTAACAAAAGTGAAATTCTACTGTAAGTTTTACAGCTACAATGTTAATAGATACTGTACTACTGTTATCGTGAACTCTGTTCCTGAACTTTTCAAGAAAAAAAAAAAAGTGACATAGCATGGTAACTGTAATGTGGGCAAACCAAGAAAATATACATTCCAACAAAACAAAAGTTGGTTTTCAATTTTTTCTGTCACACTTGTGAAGAATAAAAAAACCAAACAACCCCACAAATAACAAACATTTTGTAAAACTAATAACTAATATAAAGAAAACACATATTAAAGAGGTTTATAATATAGCAGGATCATTACAGCACAGTTTGATGGTGGTAAACATGGAGGACATCAAACTTTTTCAAGATTAAAGAAAATATATATTTGCTACATAAAAACTTGCTTTCATAATTTTCCAAAGGCCAAAAAAATAAATAGTGATACAAATAATACTAAGCAGTGTATATAGTAGGACTGTTCATTTATATACCCATATATACCATATAAATAAATGCTTCAGAGCATTGCACATGACTTTCTCAGCATTAATGAATAAAACATCTTCACAGATCTTCACACAATACGAATAACAGCAACTATATTTCACAAAGAGAGAATCAAAGGTAGAGAGGTGATCTGAAAAAATCCACTGGAGAAAGCAACAGAATATACCAGAGCTATAAATCTTCAACAGTGTCTTGGACCTTCTTGGCCTTAAGTGATAGATTAAAAAAAGACCAAAAAGTTTGTATCTAAAAGGTTATGTAATTTTTAAAAACTGCATTCTGAGAATACAAAATTGGATTAATAGTTCACAGTGTTACTTAAAAACTACATGACATGGCACAACAAGTGCTACCCTCAGCTTCTGAGATCTCACTTGTAAGATTGTCTTGTTGATGCCTTCATGATGCAGGAGGTCACATGCACAGAGTTGGCAACATGCATTCGGTTTTTTGGTCTATTATGCATGCAACCTTGAAATGGCCACGCTTGATCAAAACTAAAGCATCTGAAACACCACCAGTTTCTTTAACAGATTGGAAGCTCTATGGGAACATAAACCAATGAGGTTTTGGTGAAGGAAAGCCATCCAGGAGGAAACAAACAAAAAACTAAACACACACATACAAAAAAGGAAAAAAAAAAACCAAACTCCAGCAAAGGGAAAAATAAAAAGCAAAGCTACACTTTAATTTTCCAGGGTCACTGCAATCTATAGAAAATGCACAAGTTATTTGTTGAATTATAATTTGTGGCTATTCTAAATTGTGTATTGTCTTTAAAGGAAAGTTACTCTGTGTAGAAAAGAATTAGAAACTTGATTATTCAAGTGCACTATGTCATGAATACTACTGATCTCCTCCTCGCCACAGAGTGGATGACTATTCTCTAGGAAACCTCTGTTTGTAACAACTACATTTTAATAGCACTGTGTGTCATTCACTGCTTTTGTTTAATATATGCTACTCTTTTGTATCCTACAGAAGTTCTTGAAAATGAAATATTTTCAAGATGAATTGGTAATATTTTTGTAGTAGTACTTATTCATGAAACTACACCATTTCAATCTTGAATTTGACTTCTACACATTGATCAACAATTGCTCTTCTTATTCAAATAACAAACTATCTATGCATTAGAGGTGTTTAAGCTGATCTTAAACTGTGCATACCTTAACTATCAATAACATAATCACTAGGAAGTATATACAGCTGCAAGGAAAAAAAAAAAAGTTTTGCAGGCATCAAAGTGAATTTCTTGTATAAGAAGTTCACACCTACTCTTCTGATCTTTATGGTGCTGTCTCTATGCAGATGAAATGGAGACTTACTCTATTATCTTCTGGATGCCCAAATACTGTGTTTGAGAGATAAAGTTCAGTTTCGTCCTACCCTTATGTTCATAACATTTTAGTGGTAAGCAGTTACTAACACATTTTAAAATCACTTTAACTGAATCCAAGTTAAAGTAAACTGCATATTTCCACCCCAGCTTTCAAAAGAACTTTTTTTTTCCTCTCTTTAACTCTACTTTTTATAAAAGTGTTCAAAAGAGAGACTTCGTATATCCAGCTAAGATAAACCAGAATGTTCTTTTTCACCTTCTCAAAACCAGATATAGCTGCTATGCTCTCACAGGGAAGATGGCAGTAAGACATTCATAATCTTTTCCTTACTTTATACCCCAGACAGCACTCTCAGAGAGAAACTCTGCTTTACCACCTCCATCAAAAATCACTACCTTTTGGTGAAATGTTACATTCCTATGGCCATACTCTCCCATCAAGTCTCCCAAAGCACAAAGGCAGAATCAGTCTTACTCCTGGAAAATTACTATATTTGCTACCTACACAGGAAATCAGCTGACTGTGGTTTGTGAATAAAATAAGTACTTGTCTGCTTCCTTAGATATGAGTGTTTTTTATATCCTTGCTGGACTGATCAATTAAAACACTACTAAAACATTACTAATTTTGTACCTTTTTTCTTCTATATTAACAAACATACCTGACAAATATTTCAATGTTATATAGATATGTAGCTCATTATTATAGTTAAGATAAAATATGGTAATAATTAGTCATTCTCAGGTGATGGATCTTCAATGACATTTTCTAAGCCACTGTCAACTTCTCATGAATCAACCTAGTTTTTACCTGTAAAACGATAAGCAGACCTGGATCATTTGCCTTCATTAGTGCATGATTAAGATTGCTGTCTCTTTAGTTTTTTGCATGAATTATGCAGATTACTGACTCCTACAGAAGCCTACTGTCAATTATTATTTTTTTACACAAGACCTTCAGTACTTTACTGCATGAAATCTCAAACTGAAGTAAAAATAATTTTTTCATTCTCATATTACTAAATGGAAAAGGCCATGGCAATATAGGAGTAAGTGCTGATTTTTGGCTGGGGTAGTGCTAATTTTCTTCATAGTAGCTGTTATAGGGCTATGTCTTGGATTCCTGCTGGAAACAGTGTTGATAACACTGATATGTTTTAGTTACTGCGGAGCAGCGCTTACCCAGGGTCAAGGCCTTTTCTGGTCCTCATACCACCCTGCCAGTGAGTAGGCTGGGGGTGCACAAGAAGCTGGGAGGGGGCACATCGAGGACAGCTGACCCCAACTGACCAAAGGGTTATTCCATGCCATGTGACATCATGCTCAGCAATAAACAAGTGGGAAAGTTGGCTGTGGGGACACTGCTCAGAGACTGGCGGCGCATCATTCAGTTGGTGGTAAGTAATTGTTTCCATTTGCATCACTTGTCTATCTTGGGTTTCATTTCTCTTTGTTATTTTCCTTTTCATTACATATGATATTCATTACAATACTAATATTTTGTTTCAATTACTAAACTGTTCTTATTTCAACCCATTCTCAGTGTTTACCTTTCAATTCTCTTTTCCCCTATCCTGCTGTAGGTGAGGAGAGGAGTGAGTGAGCTGCTGTGTAGTGCTTAGTTGCCAGATGGGCCTAAACCATGACAGAATGAGAGAGTAATGTTTTCAGATGAAGGTGGTGATTAAAATCCTACATTTTGAGCATTACTTTTCTTGTCTGCTATCCATCAACCTTTCAAAGGACTCAGGTTTGTATAATGTATTTTTAGCTACTTGGGCATGCCCAGCACAGACACTAAATTAAGGTCATATTACCATAAAATGTTACTAGGTAGATTTTTTTTTTTTTTTTTTTAATTAGGAGTCAGCTACCTGCACACTTTCCATTACCAGCAGAAGACAAAGCCCAGTGAATAGATTACATCTTTCCTCATATTGCTCATGCTGTCCTAGAATGCGATTATTTCAGTTTTATTGGCAATCTGTCATTTTGCTAATCTACTACACAACAGTACAGGACAGCAGCTGAAAACTCTGCATGACTCCTTCCTTGCAGGTTACTTGATCTCTTTTTACACCTCTGGATTCTCTGCTTGTGAATAGGAGAATGGGATAAAACAAAAACTATCTTTTCTTTTTTTTTTTTTTTTTTTTTGTGATTCAAATAACCTTCTTGCACTGTTATGAGAATATGGTTTTCTGCAGTGACAGAGTCACAAGTCTGCTGTCTGTCTTAAAATCCTAGTTTGTAATAACAGCAACATATGGGGTAACTTTGAAAAGGAATATATATATGTGAAGTCCCAAGCTCTAATGACTTAACTACAACCTGCAGTGCCTCGTGCTCAGTTGCTGCTGGACTGCACTGTACTGAACAACAGGTCTGTAATAAAGCTCCCATCCTTGCTCCATGAGCATTTAAAATGTTGTGAAGAATAGTCTCTCTGATTTATGCAAAATCCCACACTTTAAAAGATCTTTTCACCAAGCTACCAGTGGAAAACTTATTAACTGTCAGTTTCACCAATCCAGTATATGTTTTTATAAAAATATATATTTATACATTCTCATGGATCATGCCTGAAATCCCTTTCTCATTTTTAAAATGTTTCTTTTCAGCTTTTGTTCATGTTTTAATTACCAAACTGAGGCTTCTCTTTGATGTTATTACTGCAAAATACCAGACACAATATCTGTGTCAATGTCCTACTTGGAAGAATCAGCAGACAACCTGAATGTCTTTTTCTCAGAAAACTATTTCATGATTTGACCTCTCTAATAGAAACTCCTTTAGTTTCTCAAAATCCTTACTAAAGGTTATATTTTATGTCCCATATACCTTACAGAATCAAAAAACTGTTGGGTTTGGGTTTTTTTTCCCTGTTATTTAACAATCCATGGATGTGTTGTACCCTTATACTGCTAAAGCATGTATTCCAGAGATGGACTTAAATATCTTGAAATAAATTTGTACATTTGCTTTATTTGCTATATTCTTTATTATTTTTTCCTTTACTTTCCTGACTTCCTATTTTCCTATTTACTATTTTCCCTATTTTCTCTGGTTGTGTTTCATATAGTCTAAATTTTTAGCTCTTCTCAGTGCTGTTCAGAATCTCTAGTCATCCTCCTCCATGTTTTTCTTCCCCTCAGATTAAATTTACAATATGTTCTCTATTACATAAAAAAGTCTGTTTTCCATGAAGATATCCTATATGCCAAAGGCAATCCAAAAAGTAAACTGAGGATTTATTTTTTTTTAATAAAAGCATTGAAAAAGCGTGTCTCCTAGAATTCCTTCTTTCTTTGTAGCAAAAAGTCTTCCTTTTCCACATTTCTTTAACTATTTGGCTCTATATAGATGGAAAGAATTCCATCGTAGTTTTGCTTTGGAGGAACAGGTGATTTGGTAGTTGGTTTTGTTTGTTTTGGTTTGATTTGGTTTTGGGGTTTTTTTGAACAGGTTAAAAATATATGCTTACTACATGTCATCTGCTCATTATTCAAAAAAATTAAGTATGGAGTTTCACTTTTCCCCAGGGAAATGAATCATAGGTAAGGTTGGAGTCTTGCTTTGACTCTGAAGTACTTCATATCTCCTAAAATGTAATAGAAACAGTCTCTTGACAATTCCAGGTCTTTTACCATGACATTATTGCAAGCTGTCATTCTTTCTCCAGTTTATTAAGTTACACATGTAGTTCAGGTACTTTAATAATATGGGAAAAACTGACAGTATATACAATGAATTTTACCTTCTTACTTCCTTGTCACCTGCTTGGTAACTATTTCACTATTTCTGATGTAGAAGTGCCTAATCTGAAATACATAAGTGTTTTCCTTATACAGATAATCTATTCTTTTTCAGATGTAATATTGATCAGCTGCAGCTCAGCAGAATTTTTCTCTTGTCAAAGTTTTTCCCTTTTTCCAGCCCCTAAATGCCACAATTCCTTGAGAAGCAATAGTCTACTACAGTGCTTCCATCTCCTTCTAGATAGGCTTGTATTTACTCATGTCTGTAGCCTAGGGTTTATTAGTTTCCAATTCTGAACTGTGTGTGCACTTCTGCCTCAAGTATCTAGCCTGGGGCTGCTGTTGACGTTCTGTATTGTGTTTTCTGGTTTCCTAGCCAGCATTTTCACCTTTTGAGAAAAATATAACAGATCTCATAGTCAGGTGCATATAACTTGATTATGTGCAAAATAGCCCGTAGGAACAGACAATGAACTAGTGATAGAAATGTTTTTGAAATCTAGCAGAGCACTCTGGCACGTGCATTTAATAAGTCCAGATAGTGTCTCAAAGTGTCTTGCTTATTTAACTATGCATGGACAAAATAAGAAGACTCCAATTTCAGTTCAAGGTGTACAATTTCTTTGATACACACTACTGAACTATACAGTCATGAATTGAATTACTCTTTCAGCCATTTTTCTTTTCACATCTTCTGATGTTTTCCACATTATCCATGTTAGATTCAGCTGCAAAAATCCTCATACACAGACCTTCATATGACTCAGGAAGCCAAACAGCCTTTTCTGCTAATATTCAAGGAAATACTTTTACTTGACCAGAAGACCAACTTCATAAGACCAAAAATCAGGTTGCACTGTCCCTCACATGATGGATATACAAATGATGTATCTGCTTATACAACTGTATGCACAGAAGTTGCACAATATGACATGATGTAATTATATCTATCTGATGCCATTGCACAACCAAATGTGAACCTGCCACACGACAGACATGCTGCTAGTCGTATGAGAGGCAAGAGGCAAAAGAAGGTAAAAGAAGACATAGGAGAAAAAGTCATAAGGGACAGACCACCATACCAATGAAATCAAGATGGCTCATGTCTAAGGGACCACCAAATAAAGAGGGTCACAGACGGCACCTGTTGGACATGTGCGTCCATACAGGGGGTATGCTTTGCTTTATAGCCTTAATAAATATATGGGGCTTCCCATCATATACGATAATGTAGAGAAAAGATAGCAAGAAGGAGAGGTAAGCATAAACACTTCAGAATCCATTGGTTGAAAAAAAAAAAGGTTACGTTATGACTTAGATTTTGTGGAATGTAAGTGGTAATAACATTAAAATACATATGAGCGAGAATACTAACATCAGAAGTAGCTAGGAAGTAGTCCGTATGTTTGTTTGTATGTTTGTTTGTTTCCTCAAAGATTTTTAGTTAAATTTTGAAGGTTAAACAATTGTTAAGAAAAACAATTGGGACTGTAGGCTTTGAATTCTAAATTGTGCCCAGCATTACACAAAAAAATAACTGCTTACCAACAACTGGTGCACATCAACAGCTGTTTTCACTATTACTTCTCATGCTCACAAAAGGATTTAAAATCTGTTCTAACAAATAATCTCTTTTAACAGTAATGTTAAACAAATGTATATATGCACGTACAGCAGTTATTAAAACACTAAAGATAAAACTTTGGCAATCCACTTCTGATATCATCAAGTCACACTAGGTAGCTAATTTCTAGTTTTTCTAATTCTAGTTTCTAATACTAGTTTTTCTAATTTCTAGTTCTTCTAATTTTTCTAATTTGCAAAGAGCAAATATAGCGTGTAAAACTCTTACCCTCTTTGAATTGCATATCTCCTTAAGACCTGAAATTCCCTCCAAAGAAAATATGACAAAAAGGAAACATTGAAAAGGGATGAGAAGGACAGAAAGCTACTGAATAGCTAAGTGTGGACCTATGGGGGTTTTTTTTATGTATTCGTGTTGTTTTTTTCCCTTTACTTCAGAGACAGAGCTTATTAAATTAAATCTAAAAATGTGCAGCGCTTCATTTAGTTAGCATTACATTTCCAGTGTTCTTAATTGGTCATCACAGTGCTATGCATCACCAACCTTCTACACTTTGGACCCTGGTTGTGTGATGGAAACTGAAAGAATATGAAAATTATTTAAATATCTATTTAAATTGTTTGTGAATTTGTTTTTATATTATAAGATTTCATAAAATCACCATTGAAATGAAAATCATCATCTTCCTGGATTTTTTGCTTACTCGGCTGTAATTGCTAGTAAGGACATGACAGAATCATGCCCTATTTCACTTTTTATTTTTTCAAAAAAGAGTAGTAGTGGCTTCTGGTGTTCTTCCAAGACACTCCCTTCACCAATAAATGAAACAGACAACAGAAAATAACCAAACTATGTGATTGAACATTTTAGTGGCTGAGAAGGGAATCACAGTTCGCACAAAATTTGCTTCCCCTCGTCTACAAGAAGCTTCAAAAACTTACATTCTGCTCTTGAAATACAGTAAGTTTCCATCAACCTCGTTGCATTTTGGAGGAGAAGGAGGGAACACATTCAGAGCACTTCAAAGAAGCTTGGATCTGCTGCACTGAATTGCTCTGCTTCACATATATGGGGTACCTTCTTTTGTAATGGTTTCTAGTTCACCTAATCCACAATCTAAACCTCATTTTGAAGATTCTATATATTTAATGATATATACATATATATCATATGTATTGTTATATTATATAATATAAATATATTCAATAATAATGAAAGTCAAATGTACCTAGCATATGTAGCCTAATGTTTAGCTTCACTTAGGTGAGACCTGTAACTTCAAGAGAAGTAAAAAGAAAATGTCCTGGTGGAGCTGAATTGTTGACAGCAGGGGCTTTAATTAGGCTTCGCTTTGGTTCATGTCATCACTATTGCTCTTTCTGGCTGTATACAGCGCTCTCAGAAGAACTATAGAGAGCTGTCTAGCCAGTCTTAAAACCTAAAGTCAACTGTCATTCATTTTTCCCAGAGCCATGGATCTCTGGATTACATCTGACACATATTTCTGTACCGAGGCTGTCATTATTGATAAGAAAAGTGCTGATAACTTCTTCTTCTGTAAGGAAATGCTGCCCTGGTGGAACACCCACTTTTCAGCATATCATAAAAGAACCTTCTGAGAAACAGAAAGACTTTGTTATCAGACAGAAAAAGACTCAACACACAAAACAATCCATCCAGCACTAACCAACAGAGCAATATGGAAATTAGTATTAAAAATTCAGATTTATCACTCTAGCATCAATAGAAGTCGGTTTAAACTCATGAGACTGCCTATTCGCCTTCAAATCATACATACTTCAATAGTTTCTCCCTGAAAAAGTTAAGTGCAAAAGCATTTTGATAGTTTTCTGATTTTTTTTTCCCTGCTCTACAGTGTGGGATTCTTTTCTTTACAGCAGGTTTGGGGTTTTTTGTTTGGGTTTGGGTTTTTTTTTTTTTTTTGGTACATTGTTGTGTCAAATAAATCTCAGTTCCTTCTGGAATTACATGCTTCATAACTATTGTTAACTTGATATTTTGATATTTTAACTTTCAAGTTTAATTTTATTGTGTACATTGGAGTAATCCAACAGAGAGAAATCTAAATGAATTTTAAAAAAACAAAAAACCCCAGCAACAACAAAACCCTTTTCTAGGGATTAGATTTGTGCTCTTGTGTTATGCAACCATTTGACTGTATGAATGTTGGAACACTTTAACTTGAAATCCTGATTGAGTAGTTGGAGTTGAAAACAGAGCCATAAGCCACTGAAAATTTAACTTCTGCTAGATTTACAGTGAAAGCTCAGTTTTGCTCTACGTCATCTATGTCCCAACAAACTGGCCATTCTTAATGTTATCATGCTTCAGAAACATGCTTCCATCACTGAAATACGAGGTATAAGAATATTTGAACTGCTGGTACAGGACTACAATAATGAATTAATAAACCAAAAGTGTCAGAGAATGCTTTGAAGAATGCAGGTATGATGAACAGACATCAATCAGTGTGCTCAGTCTCTGATTCAGCAAAGTGCTTCTGACCGAGCCCTAACTTCAAGCAGGCAAGCAGTCCCACTGACCTGAGCCAGCCTCAGACCTGGCACAGCAGGGTGCACTGGAGGAGCTGGGTGCTGCTCCAAAAGCACAAGCCTATCACAGATTTGTTCCTATTAGGGACAAGTCAGACCTGTGTGGTGTCATTAGCAGATGACCAGGGAACAGCAGGCCTGGAGAAAACAGAGTAGTTGATACAAAGGAAAACACTCAAGAAAATTCCCATGTAAGTAGAACTTTCAGACACTGTCACAAATTGCTCCATTTTTCTGATAACCCATCTAAACAAGTGAAATCAGTGCAAGAATTTAGCCATTTGAACCATAGAGTCAATTAGAAACCTAGTTTCAAGTTAAGAAATCACCCATAAGATTATTGTGAAGGTTCTGTATTACCCCTTTCATAAATTCATGTTCATTATATCCTAATATAGCTTTGAACTTTGCCTGAAGACTTCACATTTCCTTTCAAACTTTATACAACATTCTGGTATACAGAAGTTGTCTTGTCCACTTTTTTCAAATGGCATACCAAAGAATAAAATTATTAAGTACCTCATTTATAAATTCTAAGTACCTAAATGGAGGCAGTCCAAATTATATTACTTAAAAAGAACTGGGTATTAAAAATGACATCCTCACAATGAAGTACCTTTTAGACTTAGAAAGATATATTGGCTCCTAGACTGTGTGCCGATCACAAGCCAAATTATCCTGCTTAGTACTGGTTTTGTGGAGTTTTTTTACATATATAAAGAGCTAAAGGCACAATGCTAAATGAAAAATAACCCTACCATTTAAAAAGCTCATCCTATTGCCACCATTGAAGCAGCATGAAATTCAGCTTCTAATGAACACCTCTAACCTTAACTACATCTATGAAAAAATTTGCTTTGACTAAGTATAACTGAGAGGAAAAAGCAGGCTGACAGCGTAGAGAAAAAAAGACATCTTCAAAAACATTATAACCAAATGATCTAATTCCACAAAAGTATTACCTATAAGAAGACTGAAGCTTATCTGCTTCTATGTGAGCAGAAGGGATTTACGAATCTGACTGCAGAATGGTAATTAAAGCACTAGTGTAAGATAAGGAAATGATAAAATTTCCACTGAATCTAAAGCAGTATATACTATATGGAAGAAGTTCTTTACAGTGAGGGTGGTGACGCACCAGAGTGGGTTGCCCAAGGAAGTTGTGAATGCTCCATCTCTGGCGGTGTTCAAGGACAGTTTGGACAGAGCCTTGGGCAACATGGTTTAGTGCGACGTGCCCCTGCCCACGGCAGGGGGGTTGGAACTAGATGATCTTAAGGTTCTTTCCAACCCTAACTATTCTATGATTCTGTATGCTTCAGGGGGAAAAAATATATCCAAAACCCCTGCCTTCACAAAGGTTTACTCTTATTTAAAAGTATAACCAATCACTAAGCCTGTCACAATTCTTCATATTGATCTAAATATCCATCTTCACTTTAACACAACCAACCATAAATGTTGTATTCTTGAATTTTTCATATTCTTCGATGACGTCTCACGTTACTATGGATGCATAAGCAAACTACAAACATTCTGTAACTCATCTTGTTCGCAACAGGTTCTTTTGGTACCAGCACAAATTCACAAATGATCCAGCATTTGTGAATGCAACCCTCATGTTCTATCTTAAAAAATAATCAATTTACAATCTCCTACACAAACCCCTCTCATTCTGTTTTTGTCTGTCCTTCTTTTCTTCTTATTAAAGGAAAACTGAAAAGCTACATTTTTGCCACTGTTTTATTTTGGTCAATTAATGAAGCATGCATATTTGTTTTAAGAGATAAGATTGAGGGATGTAGTTTAATAAATTACATGAGTAGCTGGACAGGAATAATATTTCTCTAGAATCTACACTAGGTTCACAGTTTTGCCTGACAAATTCCTGGAAGGAGACAGGTTTCCACAGTGTATAGATAATTGTTTGAGGAGAGAATTAAAATGTGAGAAACAGACTATAGAATCAAAAGTAAAAATAAAATGTTATATTCTAAATATATGGAGAGTGGTTTGGGGTTTGCTTTGGTTGGGATTATTGTTGTTGTTGTGGGGTTTTTTGATTTGGTTTGGTTTTGTTGCTTTTGGGGTTTTTTTCAGCTCAGCAGAATATAAAGAACTTACATAGGACTTATATGTGTCTTTACAGTCTAACTTAGATTTAAATCTCTTTTGCCCTGTAATTTCCAGACAAAACCAGCTACATCATAGCCTTTCTGTAATCATAAATGGAAATCTGCAGAAGCTGGCTACAGACAGCCTTCAGGAATACAACAGCACAGAGCTGGAATACCTAAAACCAGCCCTAAAGTAGGAAGCAAGGGAAGATGTTGACAGCCTGCCAGCCCAGCACCCATGCTTAATCAGAGGAAATGCTCCTGAGATGTTACTGGCGCACGAGGTGTCGTGTCCCATGCCTGGGAGTTCAGGAGCACAGAACACATCTCATTCACAAAGCAAATGGAAGTACCTCATATCTCTTCTTCATCTTAAATAATTCATCTTCTTTTCAATTTGTATGCCTTAATTACTTTGGCAACCTCCTTCTTCTGCCCCAAAAGTCAGGGACTGGCTAACCTTGTACAACAAAACTCTGTCACTCTTCTTTCTCTGTGTCATTCTAGTTCTTGCTAAACCTGAATTGCTTCAAAGATCTATGCTCTAAGCCACAACCAGGTCTGACACGTTTGCAGGAAATACACATTACAAAACTTGCAATTTTAATCAAAGGTTTTTCTAACCAAAGACAAATTACCCAACATGGTATTCACATCCCATGATGTAAGCACTTTCCAAAGCACTGAACTTTTTAAGGAGCTCCACTTTTCTTATGTTTCTTTATAAAGAACTTTCAGTGTACCACTAGAAGTAACTGGCTAAAAAAATATTTATTTTAGTTACCCAGGAAAATATTTTTTGTTATGTGTGTATTTAAATTAAAATTCTCCAAAAGAAAAGCAATTTCTGTTCAGGAAATTTGACAATACTTATTGTTATATGCATTTGCATAGTGTGATGCTATTTTAACTTTTCTGATGCTTTACTACAGAGGTCTGATTAATAAAAACAAAATAAAAAGCACCTGGTTTTGACACACATCTGTTCTGCTTGTACTTTTAACATGTGAAAAAAAAACCACCAAAACTCTAGTAATCTTCTGGTTTAAGCCTATTTCATGCAAGGTTTCCTTTTTTTTGTCTTTCCTCTGGAAGAACACATTCTAAACTGCTATAGAAAAGTGATTCATTTTTGGTTCATGCACTATCAAAACAATTATTGACTATGTTTCAAATCCATATTATTCATCTTTTACTGCACAAAGGTGTTAACTTCATTCTTTTAAGCGATTAAGATTGTGTGACCTCCTCCAGTGACAATGAACAGAACTGTCTCAAAGACTCCATTGCCACTCAAACACATTACTTTTTTTAATTCCTGAGAGCTGGCGCCTTTGTAAACTAATGCAAGACAAACAAAATAACTCTGTCCTTAACCTTAATGAAGACTCCAAGATCCCAAATCTTTCAAAAATTGTCTAGATGACCCTGGTGATGCTGTATTATATCTTTTCAAGTTACAAGCTAGGTTAAGTTAAAGGAAGCAGGGAATTGAAGAAGTATCACTTCATCATACATCTTTTTAATCAGAAACACATGAAAGGCCTTGTTCCCTCATTGGCAAGTTCAGAGATTGTTTCCAAAGTATGGTAATTGCCAATTGACTGCATTTGCCCAGCACCCAGCCTGAATTGTTATATGACTGCGAGACGTGCTATGAAAATAAACCAAGCACAGATGATCATTATGGCTTACCGTATGATCGCTTACCCCAAAGCTCTGGGATACACCTGACCTGCTCTAATGATTAGGTATACACAGAAAAGACACAGAGAAACACAGATGAACTCATAATAAATTTGTGCCCAGGTAACACATTTGGAGCTGGAAGCCAGAAGGTGATAATAACCCAGGTAACAATATCCAGATGGCTTTAGCTATTGAGAAAGTAATAGAAATTGTCTCAGGTGATGAGACAAATGAAGACATTGGTGGCTTATGCCAACCAGCTATATTCGAAAGCAATAACCAGCGAAAACAATTGCCCCTCATGGAGAACATCCTTGCACAAAGATAAATACGTTTTACATTACATGCCACTAGTGTGGCAGTGTGGTTCTGTCCCTGTGGCTTATCCTGTGGTTTAGTTTTCCACTAGGATCCTAGGCTTAAGTGGCCAGTAGCATACCCAGAGACCCTCCACATTATGCCTAAGAGAGGAACAGAGGTGCACATGGTCAATTTTGAAGCCTCCCATCAAGGAATGTCTAGCCCAAAAGAGATCATGAGCTTTCCAAGGTTTCCCCTGCACCAAGAGCAGCCACCTAGGTACCAGCATTGATGAAATTCTGTGATTGGTATGTTTCAGTACTCATGAATCAATCGACTCTTACTTAGCTATTTTTACAATTTAAACAATCCAGACCAGCCTCTCTCAGTGCTGCTTTTTTTAAAACCCTTGTATGCAGACAAGAAACTCCCTTGAGGCATCAGTCCTTGTACTGTGCACCTCTTTCCCTTTCCCAGTGTAACTCAGGCTGTTAAGAATGCTAATTAAGCTCCTACTGTCTGATAACATATGCACAACACTATTTTTACAGTATCATACAAATATTTTAAATGTTTTGACAGACTCTGTTCTGAGAACACTTAGCTGAATATCAAATGACTAAAACACAGGAGTTCTTTAGATGACATTACAGCTTGTATGCTGTATGTAGCACAGGCACATGCTCAAATACAGTAAATGGTATTTATAGTTTGTAAAATTATGAAGATGGCATTAAGAGATTCAATATAAATCAGGTTTTTGCTGTTTTGGGAGGATGAAACTTTGAAGCATTATTGCTTTTGGTGTTTTCCTTATATCTGTCTGAAAACACAAGCATATAAATCTGAATCTATTAACAGATACTATAAAATGCCAGTAGCATGTAAAAAACACTACGTGCCTCCCAGCTTACAAGAAACAGGATTATTGGTTTATCTATTTACCACAGTAAGGCACAAGAAAAGGTATATTATTGACCTTTCTCCCCTTTGATCTTTCTCTAAATTATTGAAACAACACTGAATGTTTTGTTGCTGTTGTAGAAAATAAACCAAAGTTGAACAGTCAGCCTCAGAGGTCTGTTCTCCCATCCATGTATGTGCACACCCTCTATTAGCATTAACGAGAATTATCCATGCATATGGATGACAGATCAGACCCCTTAATTTGTTTAGATGAGACCAATTTTAATCAGTGTGAGCTAATGAATAATTTTGTAGCATGCTTGTGTGTTGGTGTGTCAACACGTTTGAGGTTTTCACTTTACACCCCACGAGCGCCTGTGTAGGCTAAGAATTTTGAAACAGAAGAACATCAAAATATTAGTCAGGAATATATTCTCAGGGTACTTGTTCCCTGGTGTGAAGAAGAGGAGCCATAGTAACATTGAGTAACCTCCCAAAAGCAAACCACGATAGAGAGTGTTGAACGCCAGAAGCATTATATCACATTGAAACCCTATCATCAAAAAAAGACATGCTACAGCCATCACTGAGGTCTGTTGTAATAAATCATTGCTTTTGTTTATTAAACACAGGTCAGTAAACTTCCTAGTGAAGCTTCAAAATTTGCATTCCTTCCTAACCTCACAGCAACATCACACTAAGCTCAATAAACAAGTTTATTCAAACAAAGCAAGCATGAAGAAAAATTATTTAAATGCATTACACAAATGAAGCCAAAACACGCTGAACAAGGTAAGACCAAAGAGCTGCTCAGGGAAAAACTTATGATACTCTGACCTCCATTTGAAAATGAGTTTCAATCTTTCAAATATCAAATATCTGTCCACTGCTTCAGTTTTTACTGGTAATCTTTTTCCTAACTCAATTTCATCAATCCTGCTTCATAGAGATCAGACTTTTTTGAGATGCATAAGTGTGAAGACATTGACTGTTTCTACAAATAAAAAGAATGTACAGACAGATACATTTAGAAACTTTTTCCTAGAGAAAATACTCTAGACACTTCCCACAATTGAATACATACATCTGAGAGTAAAGGACAAGAATTTGCATTTATAAAAATGTACCTATAAAAGAGATCAGTAGTGCAGATGATGATCCATAGCTGTGATTGGGCCTTTTTCTTACTTTTTCCTTCAAGTTTCACATTATTGGAGGTTTAAACCATCTATTTGACAAATGTGACTTTCAGGTTTTAAACAGCTTTGGTTATTCTTTTGTGTTTTCTGAGGTTCCATGTGAAACCATGAGTGACTTGTAAAGATCATCTTAAATAAAGGTCTGTGTAACCTTGTAACACACCCCAAAATTAGCCAGTCTGAAAACTACAGAGGCAACTAAAAATGTACAAGAATTTTAAAAAGTTCTAAAAATATTCTTGTTTTATGGTTTTTCTCCTTCTTTCCACAAAGAACAAAGAGCTTTTCCTACTGAATTCTGCACAAAGCCAGCAGGATCTAACCAGTAACTAATACAGACTCACAATGCTTCAGTTTCAAGAGATGGTATTTTTAGCCCATAGAGTGATGGAAAAGTGAGCTGTCCACCCAGAAAGCTGCATTCTTCCATTCCACAACGTTGCATCACTCTCAACATCTCAGTGGGGAAGGAGAGAGAAATGGTATAAACACACATGTAGGCAGACACTCTATGCTACATACATATAAAATAACAGACACTTGGAGATTTGCAATTTAAGATGACGTTTTAGAAGAACTTACAAAAGGAATCATTAGCATGTGGTAAAACGCATGTTATAAAAGCAATTAACATATGAATTTCACAGGAGGGTGCATTTTGTTCTTATATACACACACTTTTATTTATTTATTTACTCCAAATGTACTATTCCACCAAAATAATAAGAAGCGAGATGAGAAAGGGAAGTACAGTATTGAGGTCTGTTTTTCATCCTGGTAAAGACTGAATGGCTTTTAATGCAGATAAGGCATTGCACCCCTGATGTCTTCATGTGAAAATAGTTTTTCTAAAGTCAATAGAGAGATTCAAATTAAAGCTTAAATACAAGTAATAAAAGAAATTCCTCTGATATATCTATTTAGACTAAGTTGTCTAAAAACATATTGCAGAGTGTGCATACAGAAGACAACAGTTGGATACTGAAGATAAATATTTGCATCAAAGATTATAATGGATAAATTATTAGCACGTGGTTATTACTATTACAGGTGTTTTCCAGAATTTACAGTATTAAAATAAAAGATTGTTATAGGAGTTTTCTAAATTAATAATATTTTACTGCTACCTAAATTAATGTAATATTTATAAGAATTTATGTACATAAGTCTGAGAGTCTGACGGACAAACAAGCTGGAGTGGGTAGCTGCTAAAAGGACTCCATACCTTACCTTAACTGGAGATAAAGAACTCAAATCTTAAAAAACCGATCCCAGTTGGATATCATGTTATATATTTGGGAAGTTAAATAAACTCTATCTCAGATAATCCCCAAACAAAATTTATGCACAAATTAATTAATCTCATGGTCTCAACGTAATTTCTACTATGGTTTTATTCCCTTCCCAAGTCCTATCTGTGTTTCATATCCAATTCAGCACATCTGCACAACATTCTGACAACCTTCCCAAGCTGGAAGTGTAGCATCCAAGGTATATGCTTTTGTACCCAAGCGGTATCATCAAATTATATCTATTTACACAGTACCTCTGGACTCAGTGAGAGGAATCTCATACAGAATTTGTTTATTTTTTGTTATTAAAGGGAGAACATGAGCTGTAATTACTATCTCCTTCTTCAACGATACATTCGCAGTTATATTGCAAGTGTTGCAAAGTGCAAATATGTTGTTGAAGTGGTTAATAACTGAGATATACTGTAGTTCTTCCTAGTTGCTGTGTTAGCAGTTACAAACCAGAGTCAGAAGGACTGCCTAAGGGCTCAATACACCTCACAGAGGAGTCAGGAAGAAAACTGATTCACATCACTGGGACTTGAATTAGTCCTAAATACTCAGAAGAAAATCCAGCTAGTAGTATAGTTCTTACGTTCAGTTTACAAATCAAACAGAATCCTTACGAACATGGGCAAGTTAAAACTAGCAATAGGAATACTATGTAATTTATTCTGAAGTTAAAGTTACTCTAAGCAAGTAAGAGAAGCTAGAAACTGAAGCAATACAATGAATAATGAGGACTTGTATTACTAAAAACACAGATAAAGTTATGGCCTGCTATTACCACAAGTATTATACACACCGTTTGATCTGCAATATCAGTAAATTACTTCTTTAAATTAAGTTACAAAAATTAATGTTTATAGGAAATGTAGAAAAAACAGATTTATGTATAGTTATTTTTAAAAGACTCCTGAAAGAAGATAAAAAATGGGTCTCCTGCAATAACAGCTTCACGTAATGCAATCAAATTAAATTATTAAAGTTGGTGCAGACACAGTAGCACAGGTAGGAGGGAGAGTCCTAACTTCATGTATAGAATGTCATAGAAGTATAAAAAGAACCGTAAGTGTCCTTCATACTATGTTCATAACAACTTTATCCTTGATTTTTGTATGGGCAAGAATAGTGTCTGTTTCCTCATGTCTTCTGGAATATAGTGTGTCTTAGAGAGAATAAGCACCATAATTTTCTTCCTCTGTGAAACTAAATTGATGTAGTCTCAGGTCTGACTTGTTCCTGTCCTGAGGGAGACTGGAGAAAAAGATCAATTTACCAAAGCAAAACTCCAAAGAGAATCTTCGTTATGGTATGGCATACAGGGTGACTGGTTTGCATTGTCCTCATCCTAGCCTACTGGGTAAATCACTACCTGACCTCTACTCTTAAGTTTTCTGTTCACTTTCCATATTTTAATACAGGTTACATAAGCATTACATGGCTACTGAACTTCAGTGCAGGACACTGTAAAATCAGTTCCTTCTTAGTGATCACACTTTGTAGAAGTTGAAGTTAATTGACATTAAAAAGTCTATTCTGATTAACATAGCAGCATATTGCTGTGGTTAACATCATTTTGTTTTCCCTGAAAAATTATATTTTACATCAAAAGCTTCATGCTGTCTCTAACACTATGCTTTCTGCATCAGTGTACTGATGACTCAAGGTTATTAGTGGAAAAATTCAACTACAGAGCAATACGAGAAGACAACTGTAATAAACGAGCACACACAGCCTCCTGATACGTTTACACTTTCAAGAATCCATAGCTGTTTTCTTATGATTGCTTTGGCTTCAAAGGAGTGATTGTGACACTGATGAACATAATATTGAGTGACATGTTGTCAAATTATACTACAAAGACAGCTCTTCCTGTGTTCTTAAGACTTGGTTCTGTTTTCTTTCCTTTTTGAAAAACCATATTGGCTCTTGATCCAGTACTACTTAGATCAATATGACATGTTTCACTGGATCAAGATCCAATATTCTCTTTTTTTCGGTATAATGTAAAATTGAATAGTTGCTCTGAAGTCAGTACAGTTAATAAACCTTATTTAAGGAATTGTCCTAGCAAATGTGTCATTGACCTCAGTGTGAATGGTTTTTAGTGACGAGATATAAACAACATGTCTAGACACCTAGACATATAACCTTTTATAATTTCTTTCATTTACATGACAATAGCAATTCAACCTGAAGTAGCAGGAAATGCCAATGTAATTATATCAGACAGATACTGCCAGTATCCGTTCTTATGGAAATTAATAACGTTCTGGAATAATCTCACTGAAGTCACTTGATTTAGTTGGCATGTTCGAGATATGATAGTGTATTTAGTTGAGAGAAGAGTTTACACGCTGCATGCAGTTTCAAGGTGCACATTCAAACTGCAACTGCTAGTATCACCTAGGCAGTCCTCATAGAAAAAGTCTTGAAAGAAATAACAATCTGAACACAACAGACTAAAATTATGAGAGAGCAATCCTTTGGTTTTGGAACAAATGATTTAAAGAAATACAATCTTATTTACTTGAGGTAGCCAGATTAAACGCTCTGTCTACTCTATTTTACCTCATTTGTTTTAGGTGAACATCAGTCTTTTATTGCAAAGAAAAATCTAAAATAGTTGATACACACTGAACATACGGTTTGATTTTGAGACAAGCTCTAACGGCACAATTTTTACCCACAAATGTGGTAGCATTATTTATGTATATGGCACAGTATATTCTACAGGGGAGGGTGTGTCAGATAAAGTTATTCTAATCTGGTTTAAATGTGACTGAGGCTCTACCATTGCTCTAGTATGTAGGATGAACAGCAGCAAAGGAAACATTATTTCCCTTTGCAATCAGAGGAACACAGGTTTGTTTCTTTCAGGCCCCAAGACAGCTTCAAAAAAGATGAACTAGTCTTACAGACACTCTATTGCCAGTCATCTGCATGATTATGGGTTAGGCATTTAAAAAATTTGTTCTTATCATAGGCGAATGTCAAGTCATCTTCAAAAAAATCATTGCTACTCACTTTTATCGTGTTTCCTGCATTAGCAAAGGATAAGAGGGGAAATGAACAAAACCAAGTATTATTTCTAGTGCTTACTGCATGAATACTTCTGCTATTTTGAAGGTGTTTGCAGACTCAATAAATGAGACTCAGTTCTCAGACATAACTTATAATCAACTTCCACTCTCCTTTGTTTCCATGCATTCCAGAGAGTTAAACAAACGAGAGGGAAATTATTTCCTTTACTTACGATAGACTGAAATGTTTACTTTCAAAATCATTCATAACAAGCCCCTAATAATGATTTGCAGTCTGATCATCTGATGTTCAGTCATTCTTTGCCTTTATGGGGTGACTGTGAACACCATTTCCTAGGTGCTGTTTCCCTGCATTCAAGAGTCTATTTTGATCCCAAAAGAATTATCCCAACCAGCTTGCATTTCTTCCTGTACTGTCGTGTAAGATGTACTCTACACAGAATAAGGAACATTGACCTTGAAAGGAAAGGGGGTTGGGGAAATAATAAATCCCACAACCAAACCCATTCAATAGCCCAGACCAAGATCTAAGCTCTGTCAAAATGATTTCTTATTCCATTTTACTGAGGCAGTGCCACGCTTTATCACTTCTGAGTCCGTGTCTTACAGCTGAGGCAGCCCACTTGAATTGGTAAGTTGTTTAGTCAAAGTATACACGTGCTATTTGCACTGTCGGTATGATTTAAAAGGAAAGAACGTTTTGCAGGTGAAATACAGCCACAACTGCAACAGGAAGCCGAAATCCAAACCACTAAAGCACAAGTAAGTAATTGCTGTGTGTCTCGTTGTGCTCCTTCTCTTCTCTATTTACAGAAATACTATAGTCAGACTCGTGACACTGGTGACTCAGTGGTGGAGGTGGCAGCTTTGGATCTTCCAAGAGCTTCTGTCGAAGTCTCACAATCATGAATAAAATTGGTCAGCTAATCTTAGCTAAATCTAATGTACTACTACTGTCTGTATCATTACATCACTGCACACATATTTATACACAAAATGCTGAATTTGCCTTGTGAAATGTGCAGATGTTGAAACACCTAAAAAATTGTGACTATAAAAAAGGGACTTTCCAAGTCACCAAAGTCCTTGGCTTACAACCATTAGAGTTTACAATTCATTACACATGTTCAGAAGTAGCTGTGTTCATTTATAGATATTTTTATAGAAGTGGGTTGAGTTGCTTAGATGCTTCTGTCCAGCCAGGGTGCTGCTTTAAGAGGATAGATCAAGTATTGCCATAAAGGAGTACAAACATAAGACTTTTTTTTTAAACAAAAGACTCTGTATTAAAGTGCAAACCACACCTAAAAGGGGCAATTTGCTTGAACAGCAAGGAAATCAAAGGCATTCTCTTCTTGTAATTTACAAATAAGGAAACCTGGATCCAGAAGGTTTGAAATGCCCTGTAACTCTGTTTAATTTTATTTTAATATAATTGAAAATTTTTGTGAAGGCAAAGTTGAAATTTGAGTTCATTTTCTATTATACTGCAGTACAGTACCAAACCATACATTTCATGTCAATTAACATTATCAGACTACACTGAATCTAAACACTCCTCCATCTGCACTTTGTGAAATGTGAATAAATAAAAACTTGAAAGTAATGCAAATGAAGTCACTGACAGAAGATCCATAAAACTCAGAACTAGGTCAAAAGTGAATGCATTAGTGTTCAATATAATTCTGTCTTAGGTTTTAATGCTCACCTTTCTCTTTTGTTCTAGCTGCCAATTGATTATCTTTCAGTAAAGTTTACACGTTACCATTAAATGTTAATAATGCATAAATATTAAACACACCATTGTAAAGTTAGCAACACTATTAATATCCTCAATCTCTGCAGGTGATAGTAGAAATTACTAAGATCAGTATCAATCATAAAAATCCTGACTTTTTGGAATTGATAGGAACAAACAATGGACAAGGTGCAAATGATATTTAATCATAGAATCATAGAATGGTTTGGGCTGGAAAGGACCTTAAGATCATATGGTTCCAAACCCCCTACCATGGGCAGGGACACCTCGCACTAAACCATGTTGCCCAAGGCTCCGTCCAACCTGGCCTTGAACTGTGCCAGGGATGGAGCATTCACAACTTCCTTGGGCAACCCATTCCAGTGCCTCACCACTCTCACGGTAAAGAACTTCTTTCTTATATTCAATCTAAACTTCCCCTGTTAAAGTTTGAACCCATTACTCCTTGTCCTACCACTACAGTCCCTAATGAAAAGTCCCTCCCCAGCATCCTTATAGGCCCCCTTCAGATACTGGAAGGCTGCTATGAGGTCTAATACAGCCATCTCTTTCTACGGAACTGTAGAGAATGGGTAAATTGGTGTTATGAAAGAAAAGCCAGCACTTACAAGAATTCCTCTTAATGTTTCATTATTTTCTACCCTTTTATCTGTATGTAATACTCAAAAAGTGCTGTAATCACCTTAAGACATTGCATATTCTGAACAGTTTAGTAGTATTTTGTTCTCTAGTTTGCTCAAGGAAAAAGAGCAACAAAAAAAGAAACAAAATTGACCCTTTGCAGCACTTTTGGGCAGAAATGTCACTGCCAGATTCCCCACTGCAGATCCCTGTCAGGCAGGGCATTGTTAAAAAAGCAGGCAAAGACTTAAATGTGCACAGTTGCTCTAGATTACAGTCCCACTAGGTGACAACAGCTAGCTGAAGTACACATGTGCAATACGTTTTACACTCTCCCAAGTGTGCTGTATCATTGTGTTGGCTCAAATTTATTTTTTAAGAGCTTTGTTGAGTTGACTCTTTCCTGGTGTCACACTCACAGCTGGTGAGTTGACACTTTCCATCACTCCACCACTCGGCAACAGATGCCTCTTACTTATGCACAGATGCTGAGTATCCACCCAACCCTAATATTAGCCTTGTGTTTTGAACTAATTGGGCCAACACAGTTGTAATTAAAATTTGAATAATTAGAAAACTAACATGATTACTTTCACAATTAATTCTTGCATTGTACCATTACATTCTCTTTTGGCCTATCTTGCATAGCTCTTATTTCTTTGGGTCCTCTAAATGCATCAGAAAGGGGAATAAAAACAGATTTTGCAAATAATATTAATGATGTTTTAATGGGCCAGTTGCACTCTGATTTTAGAGTTACAGTGTATGATTGGACTGATATTTCCTTTCATTCCATTTGCCCATTATATGTATCCCTTCAAAACAACCACACAGGAAGAAAAAACATACACAAGAATGAAGATTCAAAAAAAAAAAGAGTATATGAATATATGTAGATCTAGTGTAATATAAAAGATCTTTAAAATGAGCTGATCTGGCACATCCTGTTTTATTCCTTTGATTTGGTGTCTGTTTTAAAATGATGGGTGCTGAGGTGTAGCTGTTAAGCAACACCTCATCTAGCTGAGGGGAAAGGAAGAGTCTCTTTTAAGTGGGAAGTCTGTCCTCGGAAGTGACAACTGTAGTACTTGCAAAGAATAGCAGATAGTCTGATTTTATAGAGGACATAATTAAGAGAAGAAATACTAGGAAATAAACAATTAAAATCGAACGTGATTAGGAAATAATTCAAAGCATGAGGGGTGTATTGATTTCATCATCCAAAGTATGTAAGGACTCATGCTTTGGGTACTAAACTAATTTTAAGAAATGTTCAAGATTTATCTGACAGGAATATGCAATATTAAGGTTTCCACCTATGTGTATGCTCACAGAAATGCCACTTTTTTTCTCAGATGCATTTACTAACACATACACAAAAAAGGAACTCTCTTATCTGCCAGTAAAAATCACCACTAGTTAATTTTTCATTTTTTGGCATTAGACTGAGAACAATAAAGAAACATTACAACTGTACAGGAATATTAGTAAGAAACATAATTTAGAAAATGTATATTCTCTTGATAGAAACTAAAAGCTAAATCCTTTTCTATGGCATTCTAGATAATCTGCACAGTTCTTGGCACAGTGCAGGAAACCCTTGTATTTTTGAGTTAAAGAGAACACTCTTAAAGGTAAGAATATTGTCTCATGTGATATCCTTAAGAACCAGTAATCCTAATTGTGTGTTAGAAAGGAAAAAAAAGGAAAAAATTAAATACTTATTATCTGCTGTTGCAATAAAGTGCATCAAATTATGGGGAAGAGGGAGAAATTCTAATTTCTTACAGATACACTCTCTTGAATTTATGTATCCTAGTCTCCTCCAGGTGTTTAAATCATTTTATAAGCACACAGATATTTAAACTTGCTTTAAAGGGCATTTCCACAACATATTTATCAGGGAAAGCAAAGAAACAGAAACAGCAAAGGAGAAGTGGTTCACAAACAGGTTCAAAGGAGAACAATAAGTGTTAAATGGCAGCAGCCAGTTGCAGCTCAGCCTCCCTGGAGACAGCAGCAGTTCAGTTCCCCCAAGGCAGGAGAATAAGAAAGGGCTGTAATTACCGGCTACCATTGTTAGTGAAAATAAATATACTGATTCCATATTCAAGAAGAAATACAGCCTCAATCCCTCTTCCTCCACCAATTCCTTAATCCAAACTACAAATGCTTCTGCTTATGGCTATCATAAACTCCAGGGTTAATATCTGACATTAGGGCAATTTGTGATCACAAGCAAATCTCTTGAAAAAGTTTGAGTTAGGTGTTGTCCAGACAGTGACTCAGTATTTCCTTAAGCTCAGAAAAGAGAGAACATGATGCTAAAAAGCTGTGGAGGGAAACATGACTCCCAGAAAGCAGTTATACTAGGTTGCTACCCTTGGTTTACCAAGTGTGGACAAAATGAAAGAAGGAAAACACCTCTTGACCTTTGTGTTTGGCAGATGGAGCACTTTCCAAACATTGGGAAGACAAACCTCTTTGTGGACAACATGGGGGTAAAGGGAGACAAATATTAATTGGTAAAGGAATATCAGCAGAGAACAAAAATAATTTCAGTACTGTTAAAATTCAATTTGCCTGAGAGAAAAAGCTCAAAAGGTGCTTATGGCATGACACAAGTAATCATATTCTCACCTAGTTTCAAATGGTCAGAGCTGCTGTATTATCCAGCACCACTTCTTTGGCTTAATGACCACTCAGAGAAGGAACTTGTCCACTACTTAACATCCTGGCCACTTGAATGACACTTCAACCCCAGACACAACAGTACAGTAGAAATCAAGACGTAATAGCTCTGAGACTTTGGCTTTGTTTAGACAGCCTGTGAAGCTTAAAAGCTGCCATGAGTGCTTACCAAACCTACCTGATCAGCTAAATTTTCTAATTCTATCAATCATACCCAGTGTTTCTCACAGCCATACCCTGATCCAGCTCCTCCAAAAGTCAGAGAAGGATAAATTGATTCTTCGTCTAGGTTTGACTGAACTCAATTACTTTTTGCTTTTTCTGTAAAACAGATTTTGCTTGTTACTTCTGTAGGTTTTTTAACTGTGAGGCAATATACTGAGCAGACTCCACAACTTCTTTCCATTGTGTGGTGAGTATACATCAAATCCATTTTAATGAAATTAAAGTTACGTTATAGCTTTACTGCAGTACGGCTGCTTTCACTATACCTTTCATAAAACATAATGTATTGTCTCACAGAGGGATGAATAAAATTATCTGATTATAAATCTCTTGTCAATGATTATCAAATCACATTTGGTCTCACAGAAAGCTGCAGAATATTTACAATCTTAGAATATCAAATTACAACGGACGTAATTACTGGTGGACTTAGCAGTCCTGGGATAAAGGTTGGATTTGATGATCTTAAAGATGTTTTCCAACCTAGTTGATTCTATGATTATATTCTCACATATATATATAAAGTCATACTTCAAATGATTACTTATAATTAGTTTCCTTTCCTGTGGCTGTGTTTTGCTTCAGCATTTGAACCTTACATTTTTGCATTGTAAAGAAAAACAGTATTACTATTTATGTTTGTATTCCTAATTATTTTCAGAATAAAAATAAAGATTTAACGATGTTTTAATAGTAATTATGGGGAAAAAAACCCAAAACAACCAACTTAATTCAGGAAAAGCCCAGTGCCTCATTAGATATTTGGAAAATACCTGAAAGCTAGAACAATAATTTTGATTACTAATATTTTCTGACAGAAGATATCTCTCAATTTTCTTGTATTATGTTTTGTATTATACCCTAGTCATGACATTCATCTTGGCATTGTGGCACACTCTGCCTTTTCAAATGTTTGTCTTCAGGGGTTATGGTGCTCTCTGCCTTTTCAAATGTTTGCCTTCAGAGGTATTGATGCTACTAAACAACACTATATTTGGTAGATCTGCATTAAAAATCACTTATTTTTCTGGACAAGCTATTTAAAACATCGCATTTATGCTTTATGAATTGCACTCAAGAAAATATATCTCTATATCCCCATGAAACCTAGACCATTCTGATCCAAGTTTGTTTCTTTCCAAGAAGCGCAATTCCTATTTGGGGACATTATTGCTAAAGAGGTAGGAAGGAGACATTTTGCAATACAACTACTACTGTTTACTTTTACTGGGGAGGTGGAAGTATCCTATCAGAAAATTTAGAAGAACGACTGCTAAAATGGCTAGTTTAGACAGAAGTAATATCAGACCATTATTTTTCAAAATTTAACTCTGAAAACAAGAAGGGCAGGAAAACCATACAACACCAACAGATATAACCTTCTGCATTTGTATGTTTTATTAGACGGAACAAGATCTTTAGTTCTGCTTCCTTAATCATTTTGTGCAAGACATACAGACACAAAGTCAGAGGCAGAGAGTCACAAGAATGATATATGCTAAAGTATGCTTTGAAATGATAATGAAGTGTTTCTCTACCATGATATTTGTCTAAAGAAAACCTAAAGAACAGCTGGTAGAAGAAGAAATGCATGATGCACCTAAATACTGCATTCAAACATTTTTGGGTAGATCAGTTTGTGGTTTGCCTAGTACAGCCTGCACTGATAGAAAAAACTCAGGTAGGCTGCATGCTAACCAGCTCCACCTGCCCTTTATCAAGTAAGAAAAATTATATCAAGTTAGATTTATTAAATCTCAGCTTTTAATTAAAATCAACATCTGTCACCAGGTATACGAACAACATGAACCCAGTTCTTACCTAGACTAAACAGAAGATGTGCATGTATTTAGAAGTTCCATTAAAGATAAAATGAAAATATAGCATCTTGTCATTTTTACCTGAACTAGCATCCCTAGGCATGTGTCACAGAAAGGGTTGTATAGACATCAAGCAATGAGAAATGAATGGCAATTATGGATGTTCAGCCTTCCAACCCCTCCATAGAACTATCTGAACAGAAATATTTGAAATATTTCTGCTCATTGATTGCAAATGGGGTAGGGTGGGGGGAATGTCATGCAGTTATTACAGAAAAAGTGACCTGATTAAAACAGCCTGACCTTTAGAAAATATTTGCAAAAAATGCCTATTATATGTTGGAAGATAATGTTCAAGGGAGTTCCAGGCAGTGTGAAAAAAAAAAAACAAACATCTGACCAAATAAACAAACCAACCCACCCAGTTTAAATAACAAGCTTAGACAAAAATACTTTTACAAAAGGAAAAAAAGTTTCTAGTGATCTTCTGGGTTTGGGGTTTTTTGGTTGTTTTTGTTTGTTTGTTTGTTTTTAACTTTATGTATTAAAAAAGTCCACCCGCTTGCCCTGATGGCTCTGCTCTATTCTGCAATATACAGGATCTCCTGTATTCTCAACCTAGGATTACTCACATTTTTGGCTGTTAGAACTCAAATATGTCCTTGACAGATACATTTTGGCTCTCAAGGTGAAAAAGACTGACAGGTAATTGCTATATGCTACATCTGATGGGTAATTCAGAGTGGGATTGAAGCCCATTGATGGACCTGAATTTAGTTGTTTACATATTCTGTGCACCAGACAAAGGACATTTCCATTCCAAATAATAATAAAAGAGGGGAGGGGGGAATGAGATGAAGAGACATGAGGACAAATGCAGAAGAAAGTGATGGTGCCTAAAAATTTCAGTCGATTTATATGCAGTGAGGACCAAAAAATGGGATAGAAGTCTTTACACTGAATCACAAAACCATCAGAGAGAAGTAATACTCGTCAAAAAAGCATTTTAATTAACAACTTGAGTGTTTTCTTCATCAGCACTTAGCTTCTCAATATCACCTCTTAATCTCTGTATTTATTCTGACATACGCACTCTTTCAAACAGGTCAGGAATACCACATTTACCTCTTCATTTATTTGACATATGTGCTCCTTCAAGTAACAGTTCAGACACAGAAGGGCCAAATTACCAAAAGGTTTTATAGAAAACCTGAGTCCCATGGTCTAGGAGGTCAGATTTAAAAAAAACAAAACAAAACCCCACAACTATTTAAAGATGAGAAAATGAAACACAGCCTTATCCTGAAAGAAATGCTCGTCACATAAAATAAAGGAGATCTTTATTGAAAAGCACAGGGCTTCCTCCCCCTCCTTCTTTGTCTTCTACCAGTGTAAATTAGGACTTCTGTAACATCTGCTTAGAGTTAGTGAAGTTAGATCTACACTAGATATGTTTACTTATGCCCTAAATTATTACTATTTACCCTGAAAAAGAATAAAAACTGTTTCTTGTGACAGAGAATGCAACGAGTTTATATTCCATTTACCATTTTCAAGAGATATAATTAAATATTTAAAATTATGGCAAACAAGTACCAAGATTACTATTAATATTTTAGGGAGAAATGAAAAGACAGTTAACAAGCAAAGATACAACTTTTCTAAATGGAAATGAAATGGCTTTTCATTTTGTTGTATTATTAATACTCCAGTTTAGTGATTGAAATATTACTTGAACTTCAAGAGTTTTTACATGAAGCTTGTTGCAACTAAATTTGAGTGAACTCAGATATGACAGAATGGCTTCATCATCAAATCTCAAGCTAAAGTACTGAGTAAAAGTCTGCTCAGACTGTTCAAGACAATGGAAATCTAGTCAAGAAATACTAGTTTTTAGCTTTTCTTCAAGCTACAAATATTCTTAGAAAACTTCTTAAATTGTACTACCTAGTATAGCTGTTCTATTTAACACTATTTTTTTTTATTTGCAGTCTTAAATGGGGAAAATGAACCATGGGATAGAGCTTTTTCTTTTTTTTTTTTTTTTTAGATTATATATTGAACTAAATGAAACTATGTAACATGCACACACACAATCAGTATGCCCGAGGACAGAATGTCAGGAAGGTTATTCTTAATACACGTATTTTGTGATCGTCATATAGGCTTTTAAGAGAGTTGCTTAAATTGCCATCTCAACTCCATATACAGAAGCACTGTATATATACATAAAGGGTCCAAGGGGACTGAAGAACATAAGGGAGTGGTAAAAGAACTCAGAACTTAGGTCACTAACCAGTTCAAACAAAGCTTTGTGGATAGTGGTTGAAGTACATACCCCACCCCACCCCCCCTCCAAATCTTTGGGAAATGAATAAATGGCCGCAGCCAAGTGTTTAGCAAATGTATCTGCATTTACAATTACATTTAGAACTTGCTGGCAGCCTTCAGAAAACAGCAGCCAAGAACCTACGTAATGCTTAGAGACTCTAAATGATCTAGGTCAAAAAAGCAGGATTTTGGGATCAGTCCTGGAGTACGCTGTAGATCTAGAAAGGTCAAAAGTCTCATCTGTTTTCTGGATAAGGAATGGGTTTGCATCCTTACTTACTTTCACTGGAAAATAAAAAAAAGAATTTCCAATGCTTTTTTAACCCAGTCAGTCACAACTGTATTTTGTAAGTGTATTTGGTGTGCTGGACATACTATTAATGTGGTCAGTGAGTAAATGCATGCATGAAAAGAATAATAAATCTGATCTAAATTTGGAAATAAGAACTACTCCTCCAAGTCATTTGACTATTTATCATCTGCTTTGGAGACTGTTCTGAATATACCGTACTCTGGAAGGTGAAGGACAACATAATGCTGGTACCTAAATATACAACTTTTAAATTTACGTGGGTGACAGCACGTACTTTAAAATTCAGACCTATACAGTTCTTATGAATGTCTCCATAAAGGTTTCCAGTCTGAGCTATGATTTACAGGTCTGGGCCATTCAGCACAACAGCACAGAGATAGACTTCAGCACCCAAAGACCCCAAATCATGCTCTGCTTGGACACAGGACAGTAAACATAGCTTACATTATACGTATGTCAACCAGTGCAATCATACTGATAGCTGAAACATCAGCAGAAAGATGCCCCTGCAGCCCCAGAACTGTCTGGTGTACATCAACGAGTCTGATCTTTACAGGAAGACCCTCTCCGCCCTCAAAACTGAACAACAGCTGCTCCTAAAGTAATCTGACCAAGTCTCGTGATGCAATATCTTAGCTCCCATCTGGCTGGGAGAAAAAGAAGCCTCTTTAAATGCTCCATTGCAATATCAGCATTATAAAACGTATGTGTTGAACTTCTGCTAAATACCAAGTCCAGTAATAAATATGGCTATGTAGGTTTGTATTTTACTTCAATATAGAAATTATCTACAGGAAAGATTTTTTTTTTTCCACCTCAAACTACTGGGCTTGAAGGTTCAATGAAAAAGTAGACTGAAGCTTTCTTCCTCTCAAAACTCCACTACAGCTTTAAAGTTTTGCTACAAAATTACCATCTCAAGAAATATTCATCCAATGACACATGCCAAACCCAACGCTTTCAATGAGTTACATCTCTGCAAAACAAGTGGACCTTAGTGATAGTTTCTATTAATGCAAAGGAAGATAAGGCTTGAAATTAATTCTTTAATATTGTGCATCTATGACAAAGAGCAATAAAAAAGAGGAGCCAGGAAAAAGTAGTAGCAAACTACATCTGCCTCTAAATCAAATCACTGGGAGTCTGACAAGTCATTCAAAAGGCGCAACTTTCGCAGTGGCTTGAAAATAACCACCTCTGAAAAAATGCTGAAAACTTACATATTTGCAAGCATATACATATATATATATACATAGTGCAATATATGTTTCTTTTTAACTGTAAGATATGCTTTAGCAAGAATAATGGTATCCTGAGGTATTCCAGTTGAACCTTGCAGAGCTTTGTTTCACTATCACTGTTTTAGCAGGACTGTTCCTTGCTGTGGTTCGTTTTATGTCAGCTTTCAGAGAGCACCCTTTGCTTTACCCCTTTTCAAATGTCAATTTAATAAATTTCCTTTAAAAGCTCCTAAAACATTAAAGCATTAGCATCAAATGCTAATTTTCAATGGAGTTGGGCCAGATAGCAATTGTACTCTTCTGTCAGTAGTAAGCAGACGTTAAAATTTTTTTGCCTCAAGCTACACCGGCCTCATTCAAAGAACTTGAAATATCTGAACTCGGCATACAGCCATATATTTAGTACTATTTGATATGGCCTTAGATTACAAAAAAAAAAAAAAAAAAAGTCCAAGAGAGGGAACTGAGTTATACAGACATGTCTTCCACTGCCTTCCTGTATAACCTGTCTTCCTATGTTTCGTAAGTCAGAAAAGCTTCAGTGAGTCAGATGCCCCAAATTATTTGTTTAATGAGGAATATTTCCCATATTGCTGAGATCACTTTTGGACCGTCACTCCATATGAAGAAGCCCAAAACCCACCACTGGAAAAGAACAGAAAATAATTATAGCATTATTGTCTACTTTTACCAAAACATGAGGAAAACCTGCATTTCCCCATGTTTGGTGAACTGTCGTCTCATACAGTCTCTGAGGCTAGCATACTGGAAAGTAAGTGCTCTTCACTTAGAAGCAAAGAGAACATCTGATCTTGTAAAATAATAATAGATATGTAAGTGCATTTGTAAGACTTGTTTAGAAACCCACAGATACAGTGTCATGAAAGTGTGATTTATTTATTTTTTACTTACAGCAGCAGCTTTGTGAGACAAAAGGGAAATAAAGCCATCATGTCAAACAATGTTTGTAGTCATTCTTTGTGAAAGACCAGAACAGAAGTTCCTGCTATTTGTATGTAACATGGATGTCTGCAACTGCACAGGAATTGTTTACACTAGAAATTTTTCCATGCAGCGCATTAAGTTATTGTGTTTCGATTTTTTAATGAATACTCTGATATATGTTAATGAATACTAATTACCCTGAGAAATCATTGATTATTCATGAAGGAAAAAAAGTGAAGACAGGTATAATGGAAGCTAATTTGTGCATTTAAATATTTCTACCCTGGTCAAGACTTGCATCTCTGGGTGGAAGAAGGAGAAAACTTCGTAAATGTCATAGATATGTAACATGAAAAAACAAGTCATCCATACGCTACACTAAAATGAGGATCAGTTCTGTAACTATTTCCATAGCCAACTTCCTTCCCAAGAAAACAGTGGACATGTTGAGTCACTATTATAAAAAAACATTACTTTCAGAAATCATTTTCAAGAATGAGAATATACCGATAGACAGTTAAAACACTAGTACATTCCCCTAAAACCTCAGGTCATTTTCCCATATGCTTATGTTTTTGCAAGAAAGAGAACTTAGTATTTCTTACTGAAAAAGCTAATGGAATAAGTAACAAACCTGCAGGTAACCAACATTTCCCTGAATTGTTCTTTCTGGGAGGGCAAGGGAGAAGGGAGGGGAAGAGTGGAGTGGGACAGGGGCTTGGGAGGTATATTTGGATGAAAATATGTATCTTCATATTAAGTTGCTGAGCTTTTAACACAACATATAGTACTATGAATTGTATTACCAGCATTGAATGATAACCAACGATAAAGATATTTAATAACAGTAAACAGTACTGGCTAAAAACAGCTGTACAATTACTTCACACTTTTATAAACTGCCTAGGAGTTACACATCTGTTTAAGACAGCAAGATTTGAAATCAGTTAACTTTCCATTGATCTTTTCTCCCTGTTATGACAGATTTTTAAACACAATGTATTGATTTTTGTGGGTAACAATAAGAACAGGGACATGCTTAATACAACAGGTCTTAATTTGGTCCCTTATAGCATTAAAAAGTTTGGGCTGTTTACTAGTTCCTTAATTACGTCCCTTGAGAGCATAGTTATTAAGTGTGGACTTGACTGAGACTATTAAATTGAGTTTACTTTAGAAATTTTAGGATGGATACACCATCGGTACAGTAGGTCATTAACTCCAGGCTGCGTAAGCATCTCTGACTTTTTCTTATTAATCATTTAATCTTTCAATTCAGCCTACCTCATCTACTCTCCCTTTTTTCTTTTCTGATATAGCTCCTCACACATCCGTCTATTTCTTTTGCTATGCCACATTTTCTATCACCCCATGCAAAATACGTCCTCTCCTCCTTCAAACACTACTTCCCCCTCCAGCATCTATGAATTTAATTTTCTTGCCAGTTGTATTGAACTAGCACCCCACTCACCCTTTTCCCCCACAGAATTGCTAATGCTGCAAAAGCAACTATCCAAACCCCACCAGCCTCCAAGAATAACATTACACACGCCAGTCACAGCCCTCAGTCTGACGGCAACCTGGAAAGCTGCATGCATATTCTTGACTCACATTTCAAAAATCCCTTTCTGTCTCCTTTAAATGCCTTAGGACTTTGAAGGCTTACGTCTATGAGTTCCTGCTTGAGAAAGAATGACACTCCTTATTCAGAATGAAGTTTTACCGTGATGTACTTTTGCTTTCCAGCTGCTCTGCTTCCTCAAATACATGTACTAAGCACAAAGGGGGAAGTGCGCTCTCCTTTCTTCCTCCCTTCTGACATCCCTGCACGTTTCTAAGATTATTTTTTGTTCAAGCTTCAGAGAACCACCGAATCGGAAATAACTGCAGCCATTCATAAGAAGCTGCTTAAAATCTGAATCCCTCCAGAGAGGATTCCAGGCTGGGACACCTGCCTCTGCCCCCAGCCCTCTCCTGCTGCCATGCTGCAGTGCAGGCTCTCTCACTTCACTCAGTTTGAACTTTCAATGCAGAAATTCGGCATGATGCAGTCAGCCAGATAAAGCAGCACTTACCTTAATTGAAATCTTTTCTCTGATAAAGCTGGAGCATCAGTCAAATCAACAGTGATTTGGGAGTAATCTAAGTTTCAATCAACACCCTCTGGGTAGCTGCATACTGCTCTGCCTTTTTTTCCCCGTTGATATTGAACTCTTCACAGTCTAAAGGAGAGAGAAAGAAAGATAAGCTGAAATCCTCAGAGGCTCCTAGGGAGTGAGAGAAGAGGCACCAAAGCAATGTTTCTTAACATGAGATTCTCAGCAAGCGTGCTCAGGTCTGGCAGATCGCAAAACTGCTGTGATAGGCTCCTGTCATGTCCCCCGAGCTGTGAGATGATCATTGACCTGATTAGCTCTGAACACTCCCTACATGCAGGGAAAGCACTGAGAGGATTGGTGGGTCATGAGGGAATTGGGAAAGGCACCAGGGCCTCTTGGGAATCTTCATTCTTCCAGACTAATGGATGTGCTGCAGCTGAGGCTGTAATTTGTAGGGAGGTTATGCACAATGTTAACCATCTGAGGACTTAAACAAATGTGCTTTTGCATGCTGTCTCTCAAGGTGCACCAGCATTCAACGCAGGGTAGAGCTGAGTAATTAGAGGCTGATGTAGCCGTTTCGTAATACAAGGCTCACTCCATGAGATGTTCTGTAAGCCGAGAGATAAAGTGGATTCATACATTTGTCTCTGACCCTGGAGACAACAGCAGTTAATGGGTAGAATAAGTGAAATTAGCATGGTGGGCTCATGTTAGCCCCCAGATGGCAATCAATCACCATGGAAAGAAAAAGAAAAGAACAACAAAACCCAAACAGACAAGAATTATTTAACAAGTGCATGTGGCAATCTAAATACAATGTAAAGAAAGAATGCCAAATTGCTACAGAAAGGACTCTTCAACATAGAGATAAAATCAGTAGCAAAGCACAACAATACACATTCTCCTCTATGCTTGCAGTAGAGGTAAAAAAACAAGGAATGCATTTAAAGTACCTAATTTGCCTTTCACTTATATTGATATAAATAAATCTATTAAAAATTGCAGTTTAAATTTAGATTGGGGGGGGGGGGGGGAAGTGCTGAGTGAAAGAAGAATGAAGTGTATTTGTTACCTGTGTTTGGTTCTAGGGTATTATGAAAACTACACTTTTATGTACCGGGTATTCAAGCTTATGTGGTCAAGTAAGTTTAGCCAAAGTATGTCAACTTTTATGACTATTCTTGTCTGCTATTTTCCTGCTTCTTGGATAAGAATTATGGCCCTAGCCAGATTTATCCATGGAAATACCAGTTTGTGACTGAGAGGAGTTCACAGAATCACACATTTAGTAACAGTGGTCTGACATACTAATATAAAATGGATGAATTTTTATTTTGATAGCAACTAAAGAAGAAGATTTGGAACCTATAGTAGCAGTGTTAGTTAATATGTAGTTATCATAAGTTGCTCTATGAATGGTGAAACAAAGATAATCATAAATATATACCAAAATCCTTAATCATATTTATTTATTTGGGTCTCGTTTTATCCAGTTTTCAGGTAAATTAGTTATAATGGTATTTTAGTAGGATAAGCAGTCAAGAAAGCAATTTTTAACTTGTTAAGCAAATGGCCGAAGTGGATTACATATCTATTTTCTGAAGCCATTCACATCAGAAATCTTATTATTACAGAGAAAACAGTAACATATGAGCCACATCACTCAGAAGTAATGAGAAAATTTTGAATCTCCAATTTACTTAGCAAGACACAGAAGACAATTATTTCTCACCCTAATTACAGTCACCCTAACTGCAATGCCTGAGAAATAGACAGAAAATCTAAGTGTCCCATACAGAGTCAGTACGAAGAGACCAACTTTTCTACCCCATCAGTGGTAGCTATACAATTTTCACCATTCTCCTCTGGAAGTGTCTCTTTCTTCCCACTGATCAAAAGCCCCTCCATGTGCAAAATAAGACTGTCTTTGGCAATATTTCATATTCAGCAATTTTTTTCATAACATAGATTATCTTTAAATATGATTTACAGAATGCCTATCACCAAGGCAGTCCCGTTTCACCTGGGACTAATGGTAACAAAATAATAATTAACCAAATAAGAAGGCTTTTAAATTCATTAATTTAAATATAACACATTCTTTAGCTTGACTAAATGGTTTTCATGTGTCAAGACTAAGGCGATTTGCTGCTACAGCTGTGACTAAAAGAGAGACTGCTTTCCTTACATATAAGGAAAGCTGACCACAGAATGGGCAGCAAGTCATCGCAACACTTATGATCTTATCTGTTCTGACATGGCATCCCTCATGAAACAGGTAAACCACAGACACACACTGTATTATTTATGATTTCAAATACAATGAAAGAAATTAAATATGAAAAAGACCTTATTAAGTCAATTTCTTTGCCATTTGTGAAAGCTTCCAATATCAGGTTTATTGCTGTTTTGTTTAGTTGAGCCCTAAATCACTAGCCTTGGAATTTTCAACACTTCTCTTAAAGTACTGTTCAAAACACCTATGAAATCTCCATGTCAGTAATACTTTTCCTGTTACTAACCCCTTTTCAAATCTATTTCAATAGTTTTATACTAAAAATTTCACTCGTGTAAATATAAATTGTAATCTTTCTCACTTAACGTGCTGACTGTCTTTTTAAGTTTTAAAAATCAACATTCATCAGAAGTTCGTAGTACATAACTGAAATATTTTAATGGTTTCTCTCTGCAAGTAAGGGACCTAAAATTAAAAAACCAAAACAAAACACTGGGTCCAGAAAAGGGACTGAAGCATGAAGTGACAAAATTTGAAGTGACAACATTATTTAAGTTTGTGCAGAAACAACTGGGACTTACGATTCACTTAGACAACTGGGTAAGAAACCAGTACTTTAAATTCAGTGTTAACAGAAGGAAGAATTAATTTGAATCATTCATAAATCTTGCTGTAGTCTAAATGATAGAAGTGAAGTCAGTTGTCTTGGGTCTTATTCCCAATCCCAAATATAACTTAAAATTTTGACTTTAGTTTCTATCAGTCATCTAAATAAATGGACAGAGGTTGTTCAGAGCAAAGAGATCAGAAAAGTAATATGTCTTCAATAGGAGATAATATGATCACTTAAATACGTAAAAAAATTAGACACCCTTCTTGGCTCATAATTCTTATACAAACGGGACAGTACATTAAACTAGTTTTTTAAAAGAAGGGGGGGGGGGAGAAAAAGGAATAATTTTCTATGCAATCCATAATTATTCTTTTGAATTCACTGTCACAAGCCATGACTGTAGTAAAGAATTAAAATATACATGTACAAGAAAATTAAAAATCACAGGTATACAGATTTAAAAGGTAAAGACAGGAAAAATTTCTTTGTTTCAGGACTGTTCCTCACTGAGAAGTAAAAATACTACCTCATGGGAAAGACAAGATACTAATCCTGGGAAAAAATCCTCTGCCAACTAATGCAATTCAGTAGTAAAATTTAGAAGACCTTTACAGTACTATTGCAGAAACCATGGTATTTTTACTGTCAAAGGTCATTAGCTACTCATGCTTCATTAAAGGAATAATTTAGTTCATTTGGGGTATATTTTAACAGATAAACAGCATTTTTAAAAGTGCTCTATTTCCCAAATTGGTCATTTGAACAGACTGAAGGCCAAAATAAATACAGAAAACTAGACCAGTGCAAGTTTCTTAGTATTCACAAAAAGATCTTCAGTTTAGAGACACGAATTACTGCAGCACAATATTTCACCATGCATCAATGTAAATTCAATACAGAATAAAAGGCCATAGAGGAACATAAGACAAGTGATGGAATCACCTGTATGCTAATATATTCACAACTTTTTTGCTTGCTGACATCATGCATACAGTCAGGTGCCTCAGCTCTACTGATGCTCAGGAACTCAATGAACTAGAAATTAATTGTGTCTATACCCATAGATTCAACATTCAGAATTATTCTTTTTCTATAGTTAAAAAAATCCTCTGGTATAAAAATAATACTATAAAAGATGTACTGAGAGTGTCAATTTGCTCAGTAATTTCTTCTTTTTTAATAAGTAATTGACAAAAAGAGATACTGTCTGCTTCATTTTGGCTGTAAAAACAGTAACTAGAAATCGGGTGTGGGAATACTTTAAGACAGCAGCAAAACCTGCAGAATAAAAGGCTTTATCAAAAAGACTGAGTAAAAACATCTTTATCCTTCATTTCTCCAGAGAAAAACATAGAATCATAGAATAGTTAGAGTTGGAAAGGACCTTAAGATCATCTATTTCCAACCCCCCTGCCATGGGCAGGGACACCTCGCACAAAACCATGTCACCCAAGACTCCATCCAACCTGGCCATATAAACAATAAACTACTTAAAGATGTTAAAAATGCTTTGAAGTAAAAGAAAACCATTTGAACCATTTGAACTTTCACAACCATCAGTTTTTCTGCATTTTGGCAACCATTTTTTCCCCATGGCAGCCAGGGACTACTAGACTAGATAACTCGCAGTACCTGACAATTGCCATGCATTTTAGCACTGATATTTTACTCTCATCCTCATTAATTTCAAAGCACAAGCTGAGCAGATTCAACTCTAAATTCTCATCTGGCTTACATCAGCATAGCTGCATTGACTGAAGTGGAAATATGCAGCAGATTTATGAATTAGTGAGTTCTCAGGTAAAAGCAATACAATTTGTCGTCAGTGAATATTACACCAGATTTCAAAGATCTACCTTCCTGCAACATAATCCAATATTTTATTTTTTATATAGATCATTTTTTTCCAAAATTTCTGGTCACGGTGAGTACAGACAACACAGGAGACTTTTTTGCATCTAGCAAAAAGTGTAATCTTGAACATTCAGCGCTTTAGTTCAGTGCCTTGCTCAATAGAGTCTTGATGTTAAGGTGAAGATGTGATCTGGATGGAAGGAATCCATACTCAGTGGAAAACTGCTCACTTCATCAGGCTTATTCTGGTAGCTCTAGGGGCTCAGACAACTCTGAAGCGCTCTTATCTGATCGCTGTTCTCACTCCCAGTTTAGCAACAATAATCAGTACCACTCTTTGGCCAAATTTCCAAAAATAAGGAAAATAGTACAGCATATTGCTTGAAGACATTTCTGATGATGTTAGGCAATGTACAGTTTGAAGTTTGTTGTACACTTTTATTCAGCTAGGGTGGTAGACTGAGACATTTCTGTATCAATGCTATTTCCTTAGACGCATCCCCACAATGCTGAAGATATTTAGGAGGCACAGGTAATATTGTATTTAAGAAAAGGTCCACAAAATGCATAAAAAACCAAATACAATTTTTAAAGCACCCTAATACCACGGTGGAACAGGTCCAAAAACATAATGATAGTGGGAAGGTTGGTGGTGACTAAATACTCTGTGATTCAGCTCTGGAAGGTATTAAAGAACATCGTTCTTCCGAAGAGTATGGAACGTACAGGTAGAGAAGGTTCGGAAAATGTGGATGGATAATATTTTAAAGGATGTATTCAGATCTTGTAAAGAGAAAAGGGAAATAAAGGTAGAAAAAAAGATGCAAAATGGAAACAGGCCACCACTGTTTTGATTATGCCTCTTCAGATTTACTAATATCTGAGAAAAATATACTTTGTATCACAGAGGAATATAGTTCACATACAAGCACCTAGTGAACTATGATTGCCCATAATTATAAGGATAGAATGGACAATTGTTTGCATATATATGCTGTAATTCTATTTATTTACAGATATGTATTATAAAGGAAACTTTGTTAAAACATGGAATCCAAATTCTGTTCAGTCTGTTTAGCATGTCTTTCTGTATTGAGAACCTCAAGACTACTAGAATGTACTCTACAGGACCGAGGAAAATTTATATCTGAAGTTAGTTTATCTCTACTGAAAATTTCTGTCAGTAATACAGTTCAAATGAAAACAAGTTACACAGCTGGAACCGAGGGCATGGTTTTGTAGAGAAGCGTGACATGTAATTTGTGGTCTGGGTCTCCTTTTTGCTGGGGGCTATTGACCTCCTTTAGGCATAACAGCAAAAAAAGGAGTGCCCTGCAAGTTGCACCACAGGAGCAGTATGGGAGAAAGAATGACTCAGGAACATCTTTCTAAAGTACAATTCCTCCCTCACATCCTTCTTTTTCAGGTGAAAGGAACAGTGTGATTTGTGGTATGACCTGTCTCAGCAGCAATTTACAACGACTTCCCAGTAAAATCTCTGTTTGCTCACTCCCATTTGCCATCGACTTGCTTTAGCATGCAGAAAGAGGGGAGAGAGGACAGCGCAGAAAGGAGTGTGGAGGGATGCAAAGTACTGCTTGTAACCACATAAATACCTAATACCTATCCATTAGCCTCCTTGTTCCCGTCTCTCTGAATAAGGAGGGATTGCTCATCCCCTTGAAGGGGACAAAACTGAACTGCAATTTAGTCTTGGGATTCTCCCTGGCATTTTTATTGCTGAAGCCTGCTCTGCTACTTACTCAGACTGATACTATAAATCTAACACACTTTACAGACCATGTTTTCAGTATCATAAACCATCATATCTGTCCATTTTTCAGGGGAACCACAGGGCTTTTATAATACCTAGAGAAAATCAGATCTTAGGAGGTGACAACATCTCTTCCTCTGATTGTTCAGACATTACTGTTTCTGGAAAAGCTCAGAAAAATATAGTAACAAAGATAAACATTAATTAAACTGAACTTTCCAGCAATCCTAACTTGCATGTCACTGACCAGTTTTTAGTCTTCTACCTTTGGGAAATTTGGTTTTGTTTCTCTTTTTGTTTGTTCTGTTCTGTTGTTTCTTTTTAGTTTTCCCCTTGAATGTTTTTCCTCACATGATGCCACTCTTCTCTTTTTTAGTTTGTCTGTTTTAGAGAAATCTTTTAATCTCTTTTTAAATTCTTCAAAAAATCTGCTTTTTCTCTTCAAGTTATTTAAATGTAGTTGTTCTGTAAGCATAAGGAACATTCTGTTTCTCATCTTAATCTGCTCTCTTTCCACTTACTTTTCCTTACTAATGTTCCTTCTTACACAATTCCAGTACCACAAGCACTTCCTATCTTTCTTCTCCGAGGATTTTTCCCCATGTCTCTTGATGTTCATCCTTCCTTGTTTTCTTGCTCTCTTTTTATCAGTCTTAGAAAAGTACCCTTCTGCCTTCTCTGGCAGTATTAGAATGGATAGGTATAGAAGGGTAAAATAGAGGGAGAATAACAACTGCATTTTTTCCACACACACATGGAAAAATCTTATCTAGGAGAAGGAATGAAGTGCTGACAAAATTGCTTTTAGTATCGCTTTCCCTCAGCTACTGTTCAGGAAGAGCTGGAAACACTGTAAAGGAACACAACTGGAAAGGTTTTAATTCCTAGTTTTCCCTTTTTCTTCATGGTCTGAACCAAGTTGTCTCTCAGATAATAGACACCAGCCCTTCTGTTGTAAAGGATGACTTCCTTCTGTACAGCAAACATAAAAGACGGCTGTACTATACTGTAGAGTACCTGTAACATTATTTTGATGCCAAGCCCAGAAAGAACAGGCTGTTAAGAACAGTTGCCAGTAAGACAAGCTCTTATTCATGGTCAGCACTCTCCCTTCGTGTGTGACCATGCTGGTTAGCACTTAGGCTAGATTCTGCTGTGGGAATACTCATGCTACACCACACTAAGCTGACAATGGACAGGAGAGTAAGGCAGTTTCCTCACCCCAGTCTTCTGAGCAAAGCAGAACTTTGGGAGCCTTTCAGGAATGTAAGTAATTTAGTTCCTTCCATGTGCCTGATGGCAAGATCATTACTCCCAAAAGCACTGTACTGCATCCAAGTGTCTAACAGATTAAGTGACTTTCATGACATAAAGAAGCTTAACTGTGTAATGTATACAGATCTTGGTTTTGAATACCTAGGAACATGAAGATTTCAATCTAGTACACAGACACTGATACTGATTAGCAGGGCCAAACTCTGTAGAATTTTCTGCTTGTTTGTACTACTCATATCATAAACCCTCCCTTCCAATGCCTTCCTATAATAGACAGCACACTACATACTATTACCCCATTAGCTTGCTTGTCTATAGTCTACAACAAAGTTCTGAAGAAAATTATTGCTTCCTTCTGCAGAGCTTTATTAGTCTTCATCTGCCTGGTTTTGATTCTATTCTGTGCTTCAAAAACATCAGTCTCATGGACCCTTGTGATCACCAGGTTTCCTAAGATTTCCCTTGGATAATCAACAGAGATAGACGAATGAAAAGACAATAATATGCAAAAGTGTCTTCAAAATTGTTCCATCCTGTAGGCATTAACTCCAATGGAATCTATCAATGCCAACATTTTAAAACCTCAGAAGACACAGAATCAGATCATGATACAAAATGTGACACTCATTTCTAAGCAGCAGTAAATTGAAGGGGGCGGGAAGAGAACCAGCAAAAATCCAGCCTCCATAGCTCAGGTAGCTCAAGCAAAAGCCATGTCTCAACTGCAGCCTCTTCAGTCAGGGAAGCAGAGGCAATGGTCTGGCAACATAAACTTGGGCATCATATCCCACACAGAGGGAATAAAGAAGTAGCATCTTAAAATCTACTTCACTGCAGCTTGCTGCCAAAAAACTCTACAGAGCATGCTGGAACAGTTTCTTTAATACGGTCTTGCTATGCAAACACACTGGAAGAGAACATGCTTCCACAAAGCCCAGCCGTCCTTTATGTCTTTTGAAGATTACACGGTTTGAGACAGGTGGCTAAATAGTAAAATTTGGCCTCCACTGGTTAAACTGAATAGAATTCTCTAGTCATAGAGGACAGACGAATCATATGATACATTAAAAAAATTGTTCAGGTTAATAATTGTATCTTTTCTGGACAGGAAGTATCATTATGTCATCAGACTCATTTTGGGCCATTAGCCTCTCTTTCCCCTTTTTCTGAATATGAAGGAATGAAAGATGGCTTAATTATAGCACTAGGAAATTACCTTCCTTCTGGAGGGGTAGTGGAGAAGATGATCTTATAATCACAATACAAAGTTGAGACTGTAGGATATTACGTTAAAATATTTATTTTCAGTTACTCTCTCAGTTCCATTTGCACATGTAATAAGTAGCATGTTTAAAAGACATTCATGTATATGGAATGAGAGAAGAAATTGGAAGCCAGAAGGTACAGGCCTTGCTTCTGAACTTCACAGAGCTGCATTTTCTCTCACAGTTGCAAGTTGTGATTTATGTGAAAATGTGTAATATTAACATTGTCCATTAAAAATGGTGGGTAAGAAATGTAAACATTGAGTATTCATTCACGTTAACTTGTCTCTCTACAAGCATTGCCAACTAGCCTGTGTTCAGCTATCTCCAGAACCATCTATACTGATTATTAATCAGTCTGCAGAAACCCTGCATCTTTTTTTTTTTGTCCCTATTCATGAAGGCACTTCTGACAATAGTAATTACAGTACTTAGCCTTTATCTAGTGCTTCTTATCTTTCAAGTGCTTCACAAATATTAATTCACTAATTAATCTTCCCAATAACTCAGATTACTCCCACTTTACAGATGGAGAAGCATTAGCAGAGAGGGCAAGTGACCTGCCTGAGACCATGGAGGGTAGTGGAAGGGGAGAGGATTAAGGGGAAAGATGCTTATAACTAGAAAGAAATGGAGGCAGATGGGACAATTATGGTGATGGTTCAACAAATAAGCATAGGATTACAGGGAAGAATTTAACACACCACTGGAGGGCAGGCAGTGCTAGCCCTACCATGTATTATACAGTCACTCAGTATGCCAAAGAATCCCCAAATAAAAAAATTGAACTGACAAATAAAACATATTGTGCACTTTCCCTTTTTTTTTAACACAACACAGTCTGTTCTTAGATACTTGAAAATACACTTAGAAACTAGAAAATTTTAATTTATTTGGCATCTCATTTGATGTAAGGCTATCTGTACCCAAAATCAGACCAACTAAATGCAAAGACTGCCCAATACTAGTGGCATAAATTCAGTTAGGATTTTTATGTCTGGTTCATTTTGCATCTAGGGAGGCTGACAGAAGGTCTGTAAGACTAGACCTAGATCCAGATTTAGTTCAAACTGTATTCAACAAAATAGACTTGCCTCTTTAACCTTGCCTTTCCAAATAAGTGCTGTTTAATCACCTAAGTAACCCGCTTAGGTTTTTTGTTTGGTTTGGTGTTGGGATTTTTGGGTTTTGTTTTTTTTTTTTTTAGTTTTACAATAAAAAACTTCCTCTAGTTCAGATCTCCCAAACAATTGCAGGAAAACAGACACTTCTACATTAGGACTACAGGAGAATATGGGTTAATGTTATGGTATGGTACTGCTGGCAGAAAAACTTTTTCATTAAAGCAGTAAGAGATCTATTATTGTCCAGAATGTAGGACAGTGACTGGGGATGTGAGATATACAAGCAAAATCCACAAACTGAATGTTTGAGTGATCTAAGGGCAAAAACTGTTCTCTGTGCCACAGCTGATAGGAACTTGAGGATTGGTTTTGGATTGTGGTGGAATCCCAGCAAGCACGCTACACACACCTACACAAATAGAAAAGCTCTCAATGATTACAAAAATATTCAAAGTACTTTATGCTCCACACAGACTGGGAACAAACAAAAAACCAACATTGAGGCCTGTACAAAATCAACCACATATAAAAACGATCAGTTTGAGTTCAGAATACTTTTGCCCCTTTTTGCTTTCTGTTCTACTGATACAGTAAATGTTTGTCCCAGTGGTACTGTATGCAGACATTCACATTTTGTTTACAATACTGCATTGTGCTGATCAGTGAGTATAGAGGTGAACAATCTATATACTCTCCTATTAAAAACTCTCACACTACGCTGATATCCAAGAGTACAGAAAGCCCCAATAAGAATGAAGAAGAGAGAGGAGGCATGCAAAAAAGCCCATTAACTTCAGCCGCTGAAGTAATACACGTTCTGCAAGGTTGAGTGCTGAAAGGGGAGCTCCCATTCTTGTACCTTGTGCATTTCTCTTTCAAGTTACCCCCTTGTCTGGAGATGCCCTTAGAATGAAATTTATTTACCTACAGAATAGATACACCTGTTCAGGTTGTTAGAGCTTGATACACCCATTTTGTATCTTGGAAAAGTATCTGCTTCCCAAGCTCTAAGAACCTGAGAGAAAACTACTATTCAAAAAAAGAATAATCAAAATGTATCTTTCTTTGCTTCTGTAACATTTTGAAAGTAAGTATCATAGTTCTCTCTGAGTTCTGCATCCTCTTAAAATAAATTCTCCCTACAAAATTTATTTAAGACACATACTCAGGAAAAGTTTCCACGTAAACGACAAGGTGGAATAAAGCCTTTATTGGCACTACTTTGAGGTTACTAACACAACTTTATAATGGCTTCAGCATTTTTAACCTTTGCAGATAGTACACATGCTTACCTAGACAATCACTAACAATAGCAAGCAACTTACCATTTATGATCACAAATTTTGTAGCAGTGAGAAGCAAATTCTCTGGGAAGAGCTTTTACAGCATGTTATAATCAGGATGACACTATTAAATTTGGGATTTAATCCAGTAATTATTTTTTTATTTTGCTTCTGTGATATAATGGGGTTTATGTTATCATAAAAAATGATCACAAAACTTTTATAACAGATCACATATATAGATAGAGGACTGATGGGAAGGATGCTTAATAATGACATGAGGGTATCATGCCAAAAACAGATATTGCATTTTGTCTGTCAAACTTACTTAGGTTTGCCTTGCTTAGCCAGCCTATTGGAGGTATGGGTAAGGCCACAGACCACTCTTGCTGAATTCAGTTCACTGTGCAGAGAGGACTTCAGCAGACAGTTAAAGTGGCAAAGAAAACAGAGAGCCTGGGTCAGCTGTGATGTAGCTCAGCATGGAGGAAAAAAACCTTGTTTATGCAACAGAAATAAAAATGGCAAGGATACGGACCAGAAGCTTTGAGATTCTTTGCAGGTGAGTGTTACAGCTGCCAGGTTTTGTGTAAACAGCTGCAGCTTAATCTTGTGTTCCCTTCCTTCAACATATTTCAGTTCTAAAAGGAAGATATGGAATTCATTTACATGTCTCCAAAATTATGTTTGGAGGCTGTTGAGCAAGGACAGAGCTCAGAAGTGCTGGTTATAGAAACTTAATTCCTGTTCTAGGAACTGAGTCCTTTTAAACAATGATTATTATTTGTTTATTTTACCTAAATCTGTGTAAAAACTAGACAGTGCTATGCAGTTCAATGCTGTAACTTAAGTAAGTAGTTACCTATGTAAGGCATATACTGGTTTTTAGATGTTGGGACCTACAAGTAAACTAACTTTACATATCAACTCATCTTTAATTAAAATTTGTTAATACGATCTGAATGTTGCTGATGCTAATATTTTGAAGTACTTAAGGTTATTCTAGGCTAAGCAGGAAAGTGTCAATTTTCTTTTTCTAGCACTGTTTATGTTTGCATAGGCTTTAGCTTTGTATTCTTCAACCAGGAAATGGTATGTAATTATTCTGAATGCCTTCTTTTATGGCTTAATTAAAACTATAGAAAATGGTATAAAGTAAACTCTCTCTATCACACTGACATTTGCACAGCAGCACATTTGCAATCAACCAAAAGTATATTTGTCCTATATCATTAATGATATAAAAGATACAAATTATTTATTTACAATGACATTAATAATAAAATATTAATTTGTTGAAGAAAACACTATATTAATACTAAATAATCCTGATCTGCATGAACATAATACTAGGATGAAATTGCTTTAATTTGGTTTAGAATTAATTAAATACAGACTTACACTCATAGAAAAAACCTCTACTGGCTTGTAAACAGTGTTAAAGTACATGTCTCAGAATAACCTCTAAGTAAGCACCTGCTATGAGAAGTGTGTTGTAATAATGGATTAATTTACTGTGCTGTATCATTGACTATTAATTCTGAGTGTGTTATTTTTTCAGAGAAAAAGTTCTGCATAAATAAAAGACATGCAAAGTCTAGAATTCAAAACCAACACCTGAAAACAAAATAGAAGTGTCTGTATTTTGCATTATTTACTTTCTAATTTGGGAAAATATACATGTTACTTTAATGATAAATCCATAGACATCACTTCTTCAAAACGCCAAGTTTTCAAAACAGGGAAACAAAGAATAATGAAATAATGGCTATGATGGGTCAGAAAAAAATCCTGTACCTGAGTATAACTATGGATCTAACACAATAGATATTCATAGGCATTGTTGGCTGCAACTGACAATCTTTAAAACAAGTATATGCTGTTCTTCCAACAGGATTTTACTGTGTTTCAGTCTCCCAGTAATATACTTCTAAAAGTGGTCTTTCTGAACAGTTGTACTGATTTTCAAGTGTTTGGGGCTTTCCCGTTATTTATGTCTACCTTCACCTCAACTTTTCTTCCTTTATATCTAAACTTGCTCAGATGGTAAATTATCTTCCTTTTTGCATGCATCTTTTTCCAGACTGTTTTCTGAAGTGTACAGGAAAGCTACGGCAACAGTGATGACAGGTCTACCTTTGAATTTGTAGCACAATGCTGTGTTTCTATGCCTCATTCTCAATACTAATAGGCATATTTCCAGTCGCTTCAGCTTTCACTTGGTATTATATATATTAGCAATCTTTTCATGCAGGTCCCATACCACAAAGCTCAAGAGTATCATGTTTTGTAAAACATCTGACACAAATATTCATGTACCAGAATGTACAAGTGATTCTATCCTCATCAGCAAGCAGACAGGGAACGGTTGCAACTCACACAGATATATCTGAGTTAGTCCTAATTAGCTCAAATACTGGTAACAGCATAGCAGGGCACAAAGAGCTAACTGCAAGCTAGCTGCCAAACACATTCTTTACAATATTACACTCAGCAAACAGCAAGTGTGAGACCAAAGAAACAATGCAGGACATACCACCCACATGCCATCAAAAAAATCCACCTCATGCTTCCACTTGTTTCACTATGGTCTCAAAGAAAGTTGCTCCAGTGAGTTAAGTAAGATAACCTGAAATCTGTAGGCCCATAGATTGATACATTCCTTCAAGGGACTATCCTTATTTGTGCAAGTAAGAGCCAAAAAATTTCAATGAACGCATTAAATTGCATTGTAACGTTTCCAGGACTGACTTCTAATGTCATAATGTTCATAACTATAGTTTACTCAAATTATTAATAAATCATAGCCCTTGAACAAGTGAAAAAGGCATTGGTAATATGTACATACATGTAATAAAAATGAGAAACTTCTTAATAACTCATTACTAAAATATGCGATATACATATATACACATAGATGGAATTATTCATAAGAAGAAAAGGCGGTGGTATATAATATCCTAAGCAAAACGAAAGTATTCAGAAGTTTTCAAAAGGTCTGCCTTGGTGCAAATGTATTAATTTTCATAACTAAGAGTCCCATTGTAAAGACTGCTGCAATATTCCTATATGCCTTACAATATCATTAAAACTGCACAAGGCTTTTATTATTTCGCTGAGTTTGCGCCATCATAATTAATAATCTAATTTAAGCTAGTAATTTAGGTTACTGATAGTTCATTATTAGAGGAGAATGTCGGGAAGTTTTGTTCCACCTGACCATAGATATCTTTCTCAAAATGAGAGTTATCATTCTTGGCTAGCATCTAGCTCTTCCCCTTCAAATATGAAAAGATCATAGACAATTTGCTAAGATCAGATGCCAAAAGTTTAGACAGTTACTACTAAATGAGCGGAATCCTACCATTACTTGCCACCAGCTTCTTTTACTAGAAATGTGCAAAAAAAAACCCAAACCAAAAACAAACCTAACCTTTTTTTTTTTTCCCTCTGTCAAGCTTTTACAGCTACATTCCCTAGCTTATCAAATAGACATTCCCAAAGTCTTACGAGCTAATATTATGCCACGGGACTTTAGTACAATGATGATCAGGAAATACATCTACAGTGAAAACTAACTTCAACTAATCAAAACAATAGCAGGTAAATAAATTTTTAAAAATTCAAAGCGTAAGTATTCTTCTTTAAGATCCAAAACACATGTTGCAAACTATCAACATACTCAGAGGACACCATTTAGTTAGATATAAATCTTTTACAGAATGGAACTTCAGCATTAATTCTTAACTTAGTTAATGCTATCTAAGCATATGGTCAAACTTTTAAGTAAATGGTTTCCTTCTACTATTTGCTCTTTAAAGAATTTGTTTTTATCAAAGCAGTTTTACACAGATCTTGATCATTTTGTGAATATTTTTCCTCTATGATTGAGGCTGGTGGAAGGAATAGAAGATAAGGAATAAAATTGCATAAATTTACATTTGTATCTGAGATATGGTGTCCTACTAGTGATTAAGCTTTTATCATAGGTATGTTTTTGTTACAGGGTACATTTTCAATGTAAGAAATTAGCCATTCAGTCCTTAATACTTCTACCTCTAGTTAGCCATTAAGTCCTGCTACGAGGTAAACCAAAAGGTAGGATAGATGTCAGTGGGGAGAGAACAGACATAGTCAGGGTGAGTTGCTGTGTTCCTCAACAAAAAAAAGGCTTATGCTGCAATATCATCACAGGATAAATCTGTTCATACATAAGCTGCAAAAGATAGCTATCGTAGTTTCACACCTAAAAGTTCACTTCAGTCAGATGTAGATGTACAATTAAAGATGTCCTTTAAACAACATAGGCATTCCATGTTAATTTTTTAAATCATACTGTAAATGCCTTATCCTCTATTTGGTATACAGTGCAACTCCCATAATTTGTCATTTAACACAGCTGTTATGCAACAAGCAATTTCCTTCCAAGATCATGGTATTTATATATTCCCCTTTCAAGGAAGTAGTAGGTAAATGTTAGATCACATTCTCTTACTGACAAAACAAAGAAACCAGAACAGAATGTCTTTCCTGCTGAAAAAAATTAGATCTATTCTTTACCATGATAACAGCCTGACTTAGTGAAGCACAGAGGCCTCCTACAAAGCAGATACTTCCATTGAATACAACACCTTTGCACTTGGGACTTGGAAATTTTCCAAATAACAATGATTCGACAGTTAAAAATTGAAAGGTATATCTTCACTACAATGTATACAGAGAAAATATGTGTCCACATTCACACACTGTATGCTTTTCATAACTAATACACTCTCCATAGCCAGCTTTGACTTTATGCGTACTTCCCTATCAATGTACATGGAGATTTCTTCCCAAAGATATTATTGAGGAAACTGTGAACAGAACACTTCCCTTCGAGAACAGTGCAGAAAGATAGGTACTGTGATATGAATCTTCGATACTGTACCTTGCATTCAAAGGTGTAATTCTGTTTAAAATTAAAAGTAGTTCAAATTTAATGATCTTTTTTTCTTCAGAGAAAACTGGAAAAAAAAAAAAAAAGCCCTGAAAATTCTGAAATATTTTTTTTTCCCTGATCAATCACAAACTGATGCAAAGATGAGACATTTTCAGGTTGAAACAGAACCTAATTTTGATATCTTGAAAGCCTGATATAAAACTGAATTTGTCTTGCATGCCAATGTACTGGCAATTGATTGTCAAATAAAATATTAAGTAGCTATCTAAATGAAATATAAAGTTTTTGAGCACCTATGAATTATCTAAAACATAGAAGGGTAATTTGAACTGAAGTCACTTCTTGGTGTGGACTATGTACTTTAACTTTATTATAGTCAGAAGGAAAAAAATCTGGTCTATAACTTCATTATTTTCTGTTGCCAATATAGAATATATAAATAGGGGAAAGAAATATCCCAGGTTTAGTACTTTTTTGTTTTAAAAGGCAAGTAACTCCTCTTGAATATTTCAATGAACACTCAGCAAAGACGCAATACAGAGCTTCTGTCTTAAATAACTGAAGCACATGGCATATTTCTGATTACTCAACAGCTGAGCATGATGGGCAAGGCAAGGTAGCAAAGACGGGAAAAAAAGCTGTTTAAACAATATCTTGTCAATATCTTACTTTCTGAGCAAATTATCCATACCAGCTACGTGAAAAAGCAGCTGCAGAAAATAAGTGGCATGACTCGCTTGTCATTATGTCAGCTGTTACCTTTTCTGAAACTAAAACTAACATAGTTCTATTTTTATGCCATTTTGTAAAGTAAATATTGTAATCCAAGGGAATTCAGGTTACATGCAAGTTTGTAATAAAAACATTTAAGAAACTGAAATAAAAATAAAACCAGTTTAGCTTTTGGGTTTTGTTTTGGCTTTGGGTTTTGGGCACTTTTTTTCTTTTCTAGAGTTTCTTCTAAAAATAAATTCAAAGTTTGGATGATTAATTAATTCCTAAGTAGGCATAACCAAACCAGTTTTCAGCTTCATTTTAGTTAAGATTTTTCCCTTTATATCTGCATTGTCTTGAAATAACAGAATGAATTTCAATTACAAAGACCTATGGCTAAATTCCCCTTCACTTAAAGAAGGCCAGACTTTCACCTTTTGATGCTTATGTTATTTTATCTTTACATGCCCTTCACTGTAAGCACTAGGCACTGAGCAAATGAAGTCAGCGGAATCGAACAGAGATGGAATTGGCATTAACATGGTTTGCTATTGTTTACCCCAACAATCCAGTATGGTTATGTGGAAATAAAAGAGTTATAATGAGAGCAGAGTATAGAACAACATGAATTCATTCTCATACCAGTGATTGTAATGTTAATGGGACATTGTGCAAACACAACCCACCCCATTATAATTTAATGAATTTAATCATATGTCCACTTCCAGTTGCAATTTACTTTTCTTCTTACTGTAATAAATAAATTCACATATTACGTGTAAATTAAAAAACACAGAGAAAATACCTCACACTGATCACTGTCTCTAATCTCCCCATCTGTCACTGTGCAATGTGTGAAGCAACAGATATTTAATATCACCTCTGTATATAATGCAGCTCAATACCGATAACTTAAATTCCAATTCCTACTGTTTCATTTCCATTCACATGAAGGACAAGAAGGTGATCAGGAATAGTCAGCAGGGATTCTAGAATGGAAAGTCATGCTTGATCAACTTGATAAAAGTCTGTGGTTAAATGACTGGCTTGACAGATGAGAAGAGAGCAGTGGATACTGTCTATCTTGACAATGGTAAGCCCATGCCTGGAGTACTATTGTTCAGTTGTGGGCTTCCTAGCACAGAAGAAATATGGCACTATTGGAGAGTATACGGTGAAGGGCCACAAAGATGATTAAGGGACTGGAGCATCTTTTATATGCTCTGTATGAGAAGAGGCTGAGAGAAAAGGAGATGAAGGCTTAGGGAGATCTTGTCAAAAAATACCTAAAAAGAGGGTGTAAAAAAGATGGAGCCAGGCTCTTTTCAGTGGTGTCAACTGACAGGACCAGAGGACAGTAGTCACAAACAGATGGTTGCCTTTGAACCCATGACAAAAACCCTTTTTGTACTGTCAGAGTGACAGCACTAGCACAGATTGCACAGAGAGGTTGTGGAGTCTCCATACTTGGAGGATGACCTTTGAAGGTCCCTTCCAACCCATACTATTCTATGATTCTATACCCAAAAGCCATGTGGACATAGACCTGGACAACTGGCATTAGGTAGCCATGCCTCTGCAGGATGACCTGCAGAGGTTCCTTCCAACCTCAACCAGTCTACAGTTCTATGAATTTTAAGTATTGGTGACAAACAGTATCTTCATAGGTGTGACCTAAGAAAATTGAGGATCAGGATGCCAAAATGCTTTTATTTTGCCGATACACACAAAAAAAAATACCAAAAAACCAAACATTAAGTGTTTGCTTCACTTAATGTTGATTTTGGCAGAACAAGGGACCTAAGGTTTTGGTCCTATAAAGACTGAGATTTAACAAGACCATTTCATACCAATACGGTCCCTTACAACAAAGGAATGGAGCAATTACCAAAAATAATACTGCAAGGATGATTGCCAAAAAGCACACAGAAAATATATGTTTATAAATACATACATAATACTACATAACTAAAGAATTTGATGTTTATGTATCTATAAAGCAGGGATTACTTACAGGGTTAAAACACAGCAGGGTTGAAATACTAGGAGCAGGATGAAGATAAATCTAAATTTGAAGATACTCCCAATTGTGGCCCAGGAACAATACCTGAATTACATCATTCAGTTTTGTGACTTTCTGCAGCAGCAAGAGATGACAACATGACATTTTTTAATAACACTGCAAAAATAGCAAGCATAAAGCATTCAAATACAGGAATGGTTTAGGTCTCAAGGCAGCAACATAACTAAAACCAAGGACAAGATGCTATTTGAACACATATTCAATGTATTCCAAAACCATTATTTCTTAAAGCAAATAGGATGTCTGTGCCAGTCTCCTGCAGTTTTACTGAGTTCTTCTGTTATTTGAATTTGAATTCAAAAAATTTTGTGCAGTAATCAAAACCCCCAAAATGTATGTGCATCCTACAAACTCTAGCCATGTATAGTACAAAGATATTTGATTTGATACAGTCTTTATTTGCTACAATACTCAATAATCAGCATTAACCCTTTGTTTTGCTTTCTGGACTTTCTTAAGAGAAATCCACAGCCAAAGAGGGGAGATGGCCAAACTGAGCTCTGTAGTTCTGCAGTTATATCACTATCAGCATCTCAGCCAGCAAATTCAAAGCTAGCTTTAGTTTATTTAAGAGATGAATTTGCATCTCTGAGATGAAAAGTTACTACAGACAAGCTTTCCATACAAAGACATGCCTCATCTTCTATATTCCACCTAGGTGGCCTCAGAAGCAGTGGCTTTTCTTTACTAGGCATCATTTTGTCTTACACTTACTTCACCTTCGGTGGATTCAACTGACTTGATGTTACTCCTACAATTAACATTGCAGTTGGTTTCAATCTTGCATCTTTAAAGTACTTCTAGATGTTACAGTGAAGTTAAGGTCCACTGATGATCCAGACAGGGAAATGTCCTGGCACTGTATTCCAAACTGTATGTTAAATGAAAACCTGTAATTGAAAAATATAGTAAGCACTTGAAATTAACTTCAAACCTTTCACCAGCCTCAAAAGATATGCCTACGCTATTAAATTAACCAGTGTCCGTGAATGTTCCGGGGCACTGGGCTCAATCCTTCATACCACAAAATTATTAGAATAGTTTCTGGCACATTTGCAGCCTTAGTGTTTTCTTGCAAGCTATTCCCATGCATGGCTTAGAAGGTAGCAAAGAACAACAATGAGTCTGCATGAAACCATCTTGTTTTGGAAGCTAAAAACTAATCTTTGTAGTAAGTAGCAAATTTGCATGCTGTTTAAAATAAGAAATCCACCAGACAATGGAAGACTGACATTTAAAATACAAAGGAGAAACAAGTGCTTTGTAATGTTCACACCACATGTCTTGCATGTATTCTCAGGCTGCTGAAAAGCACTTTATGCTGTTCAGGCACTTTTTGCATTAATGATCTCCAGTTCTGAACTGGTCTTTCTAGAAGTAGACATTCTCAAAACATGATGTCTCAGGGCTGCCAATTTCTGCATTTATTTTCCATATAAATAAGTGCAGAGGTACCATTTAGTCTAAAGTTCAGCTCCCAGAATAGCTCATTTCTACAGTCGAATGAGGTGGGAGGTTTTTTTGTTGCTTGCTCTTTTCCTTTTTTTTTCCCTCCTGATTCACCAAAAATCTATTTTATAGATGGCAAGCCCTGTGTCTGTTAGTCATTTAGGGGAAAATGATTACAAAGATCAATTCTCTCTCTGGGTTTTTTGTTGTTGTTTGTTTTGACATCTTCAAAGAATGTCACCTACCTGCTAACTGCTATTATTACTAATTTCCATCCCATTAGTCAATAGAGATGCCATGTAATATAATGAAACAAAAGCACAGAACCCTGCAACTGTTTAATGTTTCAGTATGGCAGACAGTATTACGGAAAAAGATAAAATATTTTTAGATGAGTAAGAGCCAGACCCAACTCTCCTTAACATAGGTCAGCAAACTGCCATTGATAGCAATTGATTTTGGATCAGATTCAAACCAAGTTAAGAATACAATGGAGTGTCAACAGCTAGGCTGTATTCACTTTTTGCTAAGTATTCTAGGATGGGAAATAACCAGATGCATCACTGAAACTATAGCTATCACTGAACTTTTGATTAACTTCTGGGTTTGCACTAAAAAGAGTTCTAATGCTATTTGTGCAACTTAACTATTTGGAAACACCACTCTGTAAAACAGACATTACTTATAGTTGGTTGATTACAGCCATGCCCTTGACATCAGTAAGTACTTAACAAAGTACTAGATTATTGTTGGAAAATTGCAGGTAGAACTGACATTTTCCATAATCTAAGTTGAGAGCATTCCAATTCAAGGCACTCATATTTAATGATTAAAATACTTTTCAAAGCACAATTTCACCTGTAGAAATTTTTTGGGCCTTCATGGTGGGATAAATATTAATTCCTTTCACAAAAGCCTTTTTCCTTCCGAAGTAATATACATATATGGTGGTGCATCTCTGTCCCCTTACCCCCTTCCCTGGACCTCTCTGCTAGGCCCCAGACTTTGCACAAGCACAGGGAGTTGGACCACTGGGTGCTCCCTGGCTGTAGCAGGAACTCTGGTTGCCTGGCAAAGGTAGGGAGCAGCACACAGACTTCAAGATGGTTGGGCACTCCCCAGTCGTACCAGGAGCGCTCTTGGGATGATCAGTCATTCCTTGACAACCTGGAACATAACTGTTGTGCAACTGGTGAAAGTGACATAGAATTGAGGCCAGACTGAAAATTCACTGATGACTAAAGCCAAACATCTTCTGACTCTCTATATAGTGGTCCTAAGAGAGAGACACTTTGAGCTCTCCTGGACCGCAGTGGGCTGCAACCAGTACCTCTCTCTGAGCGCGATGCCTCTCAGAACCCATAAACTCTCAAGTTTACAAAATAGGGGGATTGTCTACCTGTGGTGATACTTCTGCTCACTGACACTCTACCGTTTACCTGCTGAGGAGTGCTGAGAAAGCTGATGTGAGTATTGTATTATACTTTTACTTTTAACTGAACCTGCGGGAAATTTTTAAAATATGTAAGTATGTAAATATTTATATATATATCTATCTTAGTGTGTTGTGTTGGTTTAGACATTTAATTGTAAATCTGTGTATATTACCTTCAATAATCAAGTGTTGTTAGAAATCTTGTGGTTTAATTTAAAATTGTAAACTGCTGTTAAATGACATTTGTAATCCTATATATGAATACCATTGACAACGTCTGAGACTAAGTCTAGATCCAGCTGTACCTAGACACTTGTCTGAGAGAAAGTTCAGAAAGCAAGAGGGTCCAATCTGAACCTTGTGACTCAATGGGAGAGTTTCTCTTACCTTTTTCACCTTCAATCCCTCTACCTCAATTTCCTTTTTAAATTCCATTAGACATAAACCACTGTCCAAGTCTGAGACTAGGACTAGATCCAGCCACACTTAGGTCCCGTCAGGAGTTTAGAAAGCAAAGGGGTCTAGTCTGAACCTTGTGACTCAGCGGGAGGGTCTCCCTTCCTGGACCCCTTTGTTCTTCAGTAATGTTTCCCAAGGAATTCTGCCAACCAGTTTCCTAAACAGGCCAAAGTCAGGCCTCCAGAAGTCTAAGGTGCAGGTTTTCCTGACCTTCTTCCTGACTTCTCCAAGGATTGAAAATTCAATCATTTAGTGATCTCTTCACCCAACATGGCCTCCAAGCATCACATCACCCATCAGTCCTCTGTTTGTGAACAGCAGACCTAGCCAGGCATCTTCTGTAGTTGGCTCACTCACCAGCTGGGTCAGAAAGTTATATTCCATATCCTCTAATAACCTCTTGGACTGTTTCTTCTCTGCTGTGTTGTACTTCCAGCAGACCGGAAGATTGAAGTCCCCCACGAGAACAAGGGCAAGTGATTGTGAAGCTTTTCCCAGTTGTCTGAAGAATGCTCCATCCTGGCTAGGAGGTCTATAACAGTCTCCTACCAGGATATAGAATCCTAGAATCATAGAATAGTCAGGGTTGGAAAGGACCTTAAGATCACCTAGTTCCAACCCCCCTGCCATGGGCAGGGATGCCTCACACTAGACCATGTCACCCAAGGCTCTGTCCAGCCTGGCCTTGAACACCGCCAGGGATGGAGCATTTACCACTTCTTTGAGCAACCTGTTCCAGTGCCTCACTACCCTCACAATAAAGAAATTCTTCCTTATAGCTAACCTGAACTTCCCCTGTTTCAGTTTGAACCCATTATCCCTTGTCCTATCACTACAATCCCTGATGAAGAGTTCCTCTCCAGCATCCTCATCCTTGCAGGCCTTCTTCAGATATTCGAAGTCTGCTATGAGGTCACCATGCAGACTTCTCCAGGCTGAACAGCCCCAACTTTCTCAGCCTGTCTTCATATGGGAGGTGCTCCAGCCTCCTAATCATCCTCTGGACTTGCTTGGTTGTGTATCTGCTTGGTTGGCCTTCCCCCTGATCTTCACCCACAAACATTCAGCCTTCTCACTCACAACATTGAGTTCACTGCAGCCAATGCACTCCCTGACATACAACGCAACCGCACCACCTCTTTTTCCTTGCCTATCCCTTCTGAAGAGTCTGTAGCCATCCATCGCAGTACTCCAATCATGCGAATCATTCCATGCTTCTGTGATGATGATTATGTCATGATTTCCTTGCTGCACAATGGCTTCCAGCTCTTCCTGTTTGCTGCCCATGCTGCAGGCATTGGCATAGATACATTTACATTGCCCTGTGGATCTGGACTCCATCAGTGGCACGCTACCCCCGACTCATTTCTAGTGAGCCTGGTGTTATCCCTTCCCCCTTCCAACCTAGTTTAAAGCCCTCTCTATGAGCCTGCTAGCTCCTGGGCTAGGATTCTTTTCCCCCTTTGGGAGAGATGCACCCCATCTGCTGCCAGCAGGCCTGATGCTGTGTAAACTGACCCATAGTCCAAAGCGCCAAAACTCTGGCACTGACACCAGTCCCAGAGCCAGGAGTCAATTAGTGAGATTTTCTGATATAACCAGTGTCATTTTTTGTGACTGACAGGAGGGACAAGAAGATTGCTTGGGCTCCCGAACCTTGAACCAGTTCTGAAGTCCTTCTTGAGTCCTGTCAGGCTTCTTGTTGAAGAGATTTCCTCACTGCCGACCTGGAAGACTAATAAAGGATAGTAACGGCAGGGCCGTACCAGATGAGTGAGTTTTCTGGTGAAGTCCCTTACCCTGGTCCCAGGGAGGCAGCAGACTTCCCTGTGAGTCTGGTCAGGTCGACTGAAGAGACAAGACTAGTACAAGCGACTGCTATCATCCTTTGGATCCTATATGGTATCATCCTCCCTACCAGCCTAAAAGTAACATCTCTTACAGCAGACTGCTGCTTTGGAGTCAGACTACACACTGAACAGCTGATTCCCTGTTCAGGTTCATTGCCTACCAAAATAGCCAATCTTCTGTGGGAAATACTATCAAAAGTCTGTTGGCTATTTTCATGAAATTCATGAGAGCATCACATTAAACTTTATAGAAAAAAAATTCCTCTTTGTATGCCGCTGGGGATATATGTATAGAGTAGTAGTTTCACAGCAACAGCTTTATTTCCAAACCACAACATCCCCCTAATGTCAGGCAAATTGGTTCACTAAGCTTTCTTAAATTCTGTTCTTTGATGATATTCCCCTCCCACCTCATAACGTAGTCTAAAATATTTATCGAGACATGGAAAAAACCCTTCAACATTTCCAGTGTAAAAGAAATAATAGGAAGATTATACAAAATGTGAACTTCAAAAATATTTTGCCCTCAGTTACAGGATTACAACTTTATTCTATTTTAAGCTAGCTAAATCTCAATGCCCAAAGTCACAATTTTTTCTGCAACATTTTCAACTGTACAGGTCCACAGAATCAAGTATTACACACAACACAAAAATGATACAACTGCAAAAAACTATATATAAATATAAAACCACTTAGATACATATTTCTTGAATTAACATAACTTAAATGAGGCAGATATGGAAAAACGTTAAATGAAAGATGAATGTTTCCAATCTACACAGGTGCACACTCTAGTCAGAGAAAGATTATTAACCAAAGTCTGTTCCAGAAGTTTTCAAAATTCATTTGTACTGTGTCTGCCTTGAAGCAAGACAAGGAGATTCTAGACCTGATGTGGAGTCATGAGGACTCTAGTAATTCTGAGTGCTATCTGCAACAGATTGCTCAAATCCTTTCTGTTCTGAAAGGAAAGGTAAAAATAAAATTTAGAAATAAACAAGGAACATACAGTGTAGATTTTGCCTCATGGATATTTCTTATCCTTTTGTTCTTGGCAAAACTCTGTCCTGAAACAGATGTGAACACTGAATTTTACTCATAATTTGCACCATTCACTACTACAGATAGAACAAAGACATTTCTGTTCTACCTTGAAGATTTACAGACCTATGATTCAGAAAAGGACTGAATTACATGTTTACATCTTCTCCTGAAATGAGCCAATAACCATTTTGGAATGACATATCTGTCAATCAAAATCAAATATTTGCCTCCAAAAATCTTAATAAACACCAAGATAAATACTTTGAAAGTAATCTTTCAAGTAAAAGTAGACCTAGAATCATCATAAACCAGTAGTAAGTGATGATTTTAAGTGACCATCCAGAGTTCTTATAGTGATCAAAATTTCCCTTAAAGGGCAGAATTGTGTTCTGGAATTTAGTGTTCTTTAAAGCATCCAAAATTTGAAAAAGTTAAAAAACAAACAAACAAAACCAAACCATAAACAATGAAGCCTTAAAAATGTCCATGTGTATAAAAACTTCCCCTTTGGGATTGTTGTGGTTTAAGCCCAGCCAGTAACTCAGAACCACACAGCCACTCACTCACTCCCCACCTTCTCCCTCCACGCCAGGCGGGATGGGGAGGAAAATCAAATGAATGTAAACCTCACAAGTTGAGATAGGAACAGTCCAATAACTAAAGCATAATATAAAACTACTACCACTACTAAGGGAAATAACAAGGGGAGAGAATGTAAAAGCAAAAGGGGAAAGGAAAAAAAAAGCAATAAACACAAGTGGTGCACAACACAATTGCTCACCATCCACTGACAGACACCCAGCCCAACGTGAGCAGTGATCTCTCCTTCCAGGTAACTCCCCCCAGTTTATATACTGGTCATGATGTGCTGCGGTATGGAATATCCCTTTGGCTAGTTTGGGTCAGGTGTCCTGTCCCTGCTTCCTCCCAGCTTCTTGTGCCCCTCCTCACTGGCAGACCATGAGAGACTGAAAAGTCCTTGATCAGGGTAAGCATTACTTAGCAACAATTAAAACCTTGGTGTGTTACCAGCATTGTTCTCAGACTAAAGCTGAAACACAGCACTGCACCAGCTTCTAGGAAGGAGAAAAATAACTGTTACAGTTGAAACCAGGGCAGGGATGCAACTACAAGCCTGAATGCCACTGAAAACAAGACTTACCCAATAAAAGGAGTGGATCATTTTATTTCACCCCATATGTTAGTCAGCCTGACTATTCATATTACAAAAATTTGGGGATCATGTTAACCTCTTCAATGAAGTACAGCCTTATTTTTACTCTTACTGTAAATTCATAAAATTTTCAAAGTAACCATTGAAAACCTTACCGATCATGCCTTTGAAACAAACCTACAACAGTATAAGGAAAGCATTACAAGGATGTTAGCATGAAGAGATGAAAGTACTAGCACTATGGTCAACTGGGTTTTACAAAACACAAGATGTAGGATTATCTTTGGTAGTATAGAGCATCCTAGGATTCAACAGAAAGATATATTAGGCTAACAGAGCTATGGAAAGGCAGAGGATAAAACCAAAACCCTAAATGAATACAGTAGCTCCTTTTGCTTTTATCCTAAAAGTATTTGCAAAGTCTACAAAGAGTACATGACCACTGTACTCAAGCACAGATGAGAGGAAAATGTGCATGTCTGAAGACTGAATAGTAAGGATACCAACCCTTGGGCAATCTCAGCTTTAAATACAAAGTTAAAGGTGTGCAGCTCTAAAAAGGATAAAGTCTTGGATATTTGCTATGAACAAAAAACAAATGAAAACTACTTCAAAACCCCCAAAAGGAAAATATAGTTACATACATAAACAGTCCAAGTTCAAATAGTGAACTGGGATATTCAAGGACAATTCTTTACATGCAGATAGTGTATTCAGCTGTGGGGTTTCTTTTTAAATTCACGTCTGATAACCGAAGGAATGAGTCCATACATCCTGTGCAAGTATCTGCTTCCCTCCCTGGTCTTACAATATGCTCACTGACTCGAAACTCTTTTTAAAAAAAAAAAAAAAAAAAAAAAAAAAAATCCCTCTACCTGTCCATGAGAGAGCTCACTCATGGAAGATGATAAGAAGTCTAGCTGTGGAATATTGCATGTGGATATCTAACACAAGTGAACTCCTTATACACAAAGTTTATGGAATTCAGTATATTATATTCTCTATATGGATAAAAGGACAATACAACTGTATTCAGTGCTGGACAGTGATTGAAGAGATGGATCCATCCATGATAAGGAAAATGGTAAAAATCAGAGATTTGTAGAAATTCAAATAGATGTAAAGTTCACATAAGTTGCATTCTTTGCTTTCCCACAGCTTGCAGACTGTATCAGGGTAACATTAACAGATCCTCATCTAAGAGAATATTCTGAAGCTAAAGAAAGATCACATTGATCAAATAATACAAGATGTATGCCAACCATCACAGTGCAAGCAGGCCAAGTAAAGATACATTAGCTCTTTAGTAAATCCATTCAAGTCTGTACATGCTGTAGATTTAACCTATGTTTTCACATCACCAGTCTGTGCATTCCTCTAGGAGGTCACACATGAAAAACAATTAACTGAAAGATACAAAGAAGTATTGACATAAAATATATTTAATGTATTTTTTTTTCTATTTCGCCTCTTTAGTTGGTTATTTGCATCAGATTGGACACCTTGACATTTAACTTCAGGTAGGCAAATAGTTCTGAGAAACCCAATAAACGTAAGGGAATGTAAGAGAGGATAATTTTTAGAAACTCATCTTCTACGAGTTTTTTAGAAAATGTGCTACATTGAGCATGCATTTGACAGTTAAGAGAAGTTTCCTCATAACATTAAAATCTCCTTGAACTCATAGATATAGGTTTAAATGAGAACAAAGGGATTATTTGCTGGGTTCCACAATCCAATCCAGTGTCTTAGAAAAAGTGTCACTGTATTCTCGTCTGTGAAGAAGCAAGGGTGGAGGGGAGGCATTCCCTGCTAGTCAAAACATATGGAGCACTTCAACCTGGAATGTCCAGAAAATACCATCTAGGACGGAGGTAAATGGATTGGACTCCTTGAGTTCTGAGGTCTAAGTAGCCCACAAAAAGAACCACTGAGTTTCTGCATATAACTATCTTAGAGATAGATGTGATTTTCAGTTGAATTCAGGCAAAGTGGAAGTACAATCTACTTTGATTTCACACTCATTTGTGGTGTCCAGCACTACCAGTCTGATCATAATCTAGGTAAAACTGTTTCTAAAGAGATTGAGCTCAAGGCATCCGTCTCTGGGTTGTTACATTCAAAGTAGTGTTACCGGAAAAGGAATGCATTATGTATAGAGAGCCTAACAAACAGATATTAGTCTAGTTGCAGTAACACTTCAAATTAACATGGAAACCCCCCAACTTTAAGCTACACCTATGTTCTCTCTTTATCTAGGTGCATATTTTACTTACTTTTTTAGCTTCAGCCATGGCAACCAACCTCAAAAGAAAGGTATCCTAGCTTTTGTTTTTCCCATGTTGAGATATGGTTATAAAAACCCAAACAAAACCAAAATCCAAACAGAGTATAGCTATGCATTACACTGCTAACTATACCCATAGGACTGAAATAGATTGTTCATTCTTCTGTTCTACCTATAGGAAAAAAGCAAACCAACAAACAACAAAGGATAAAAAAAAACCCCTGCATTGGGAGTTGGAGCTAGATGATATTAAGGTCCTTTCCAACCCTAACTATTCTATGATTCTAAGACTGCTATGAATAGCTGTCTTTGTCAACCCAACCAAAGCATCTCTTTCTGGAGGAGTTTCTGGTGATATTCCAGCTAATTAGCAGCATTGTTGCTTTCTCAATACATTTTTGTGGTACGTTTTATGTATGACTTTACTACTAGGTAAAAATATTCGGTGCGCTTAAGGAACTGTTCAGTTATCCAATAGCCTTGTTTCTTACCCCTGGGTTCCGTCTCTTAGAACAAACACATAAAACTTGGTATTTTAAGGGGGGGGGGGGAGAAAAAAAAAGAAAAAAAAATCAAGCACCTGTATGTAAACTTTTACCTCCCTGTTTTGCCTCTTTCCTTCAAAATAAATGTCTGTTTGAATGCATTAATTGCAATCATCCCATACAGGTTTACATTCTGGCTTAGGCAGTCAGCTCTACCTCACTTCACTGAGAGCTTCTTCAGTACAGAGAGCACTTGGTCAAAAATCCTGTGTTTTAAAGCTTTTTTCCTCCTTGCATTTTGTTTTTCCTCCTTTTTAGTGTGCTGTACTCCTCTCTCCCCTTTGGATGTCATTTTTCCCAGAGGAAGCTCTCAGAGTTACACTGCAGAAACCCCTGTGCCAGAAGCCCAGGCCCAGGGCTTTGGTTCCCAATGATTTTGGTAAAAAACAAAAAAAAAAAAAAAAGAAAAGGAAAAATTGGTTCTCAGTGTTTTTCCCAACCCCTTTACTCAGCTCAGCCCTGAGAACTCATGTAGCAGCAGAGCAGGCATCTAGTGTGGGGTCAGAAGAGTGGGGGAATTTGCTCTTCTCTTCCTTGTCTCCCCTACAGGTGTGCCTGGCCTTCTGCTTTTCCATCATTTCACAGAAATACCTGTCAAAAAGACCAAACACCCAGCCACAAACCATAAAAATCTGATCTCAGACTATGACGAGAGACCGAAACCAGACTGCAGCTACCCTGGGATTTTAATCCCATGTTTTCTCAGACTGTTTCAGGGGCTATCTCTTTTCTTTCTCCCTCGCAGGTTTTGGGCTGGCAATGTGAGCCACCAGCACCTCTGTGGCCTTCTCTCCATACCAAAGTTTGCCCAGATGGAGTTATAGCCTGACAGCAAGGCCAAGGCAAAAAAACTTTTTTCCCTTTCCTCAGGTTTCAGTAAGCCTTCACCTCCAAAAGTGGTAATAAAAAACTAAAATTAAGAAAATATTAAAAATAATTTCAAAAAAAAAAAGTCACATAATCAGCCGGAACACTTGACACAAGCTCTGCCTTCTTAGTTGTCTGCTATCACTACTGGCCACCTTCAGAGATACTTTTGCAGAGGTAGCTCACCATATCACTGTGCCTAGAACCACCAAGGCGTTTGCCCCCTTTTCCACCACTGGTTACCCTCAAAAGCCTGTCACGGGCAAAACGCAACTTGTCGTGCCCATGGTACTAACACAGTGCTGCTGGTGCATTGCTGATGTGCTCACAGTTTTTACAGTCCACACTCTCAAATACAAAAGCCCCTCAACTACCATGCAGTTGAAATTGTTGTAAAAATCACACCCTTCCTACCCTCTCCTATTCTCCACCCTTCCAAGGCTCTTGGGAGCCTGAACACAGGCTACACCTGTCTGGACAAGGTGCTGGAGCTTCATGCTTTCCCAAGAAAGGTTGGACCAGTTGATCCTTAAGGACACTTCCAACCTGGTATTCTATGATTCCTCCAGAGGACCGGTGTGTGCACACACAGGATGGCACACGGAGGGCAGCAAGGGCCTTACAGCAAATTGTTATGCTCAGCGGTTCAGCAGGGAGCATGCAATGTTCATGAAGGGGGTTTCTTCCGCCTCAGTCTTGGTCCCACTTGAGTTTATTTCCATACATTCCCTCAGCACAGCCGACACCACTGATGGCACTGTGTAGCCCCGGCTCTCCCCAGAGAAGGGGAGAGTCACTCACCCCCAGGCAGTGGGTCTGCCAGTGCCACCCAGGCCAGCACAAGGCCCCGTTAGGCTTCTGTTAGTAACGGCAAGATCACATTTCCTGGGCTTCAGAGTCTCTCTGCCGGCTAGCCAGCAGTAAGGTGCAGAGAGGGGAAAGAGAGAGAATGATGGTGGTGGTTACAGGACTGGAGTAGAAAAAATGAATTAAAAAAATCCTTACTAAATGCAAGCAGGTGCATTTTTCTTATTGTAACACCACTGTCCTTCCTAGGCTATATGAATACACTGAAAATTTGGTAATGTATTATGTAATACACTGCTGTATTGTCAGAGTTCCTGCATTCTCCATCTAAGAATGTTTTTAATGACAACAAACCCTTGCAGCATTTTGTGTATGTAAGTCCTGTGGAGAGACAGTCCCATCATGTGAAAGGTGGTTCATGTCCTACAGTCTTTATTTTTATAACTTTCCCATGCAGGTTTTTTTGGAGAAGATAGGAAAGATGGATTTTTTTTTTTTTTTCCCTCTGCTGGACCAGCAGAAGTCTAAAGCTTTCATTTCCTTCTTGTCATTGTGGAAACACAGTACGTTATGTCTAGAAACTTACTACCGCATGAAGTACAGGGATGCTTTCTCACAAAGTCTGCTTGATAGTCAGTGTACACAAAGAGTAAAGATCCAGCAAGAGATTCATTAACTCCAAGGTCAACATGGAGAAAGAGGAATCTTAAGCCTCCATCATTTTATTTATGTATATTTTATATCTTTTTATCCTTTTCAAAGAGGATGTCCAGAGAATTGAAATAAGAACAGATTCCTCCACAGGAAGCTAAAGATAATTTAAGATATGGATACCTGTGCATGACATGGAATCTTGCTCGCAGACATTCATCTTTTCCGAGGTTAAATCATTTCCCCCCAAATCTCAAAAGTTGTAGACCATTGCCTGAATCCATCTCTTGATCAATTTTAATCATTTCTTCTGATCCATGTTAATTTCTGTCACAATGAATTTTTAAAAATCTCTTTTTAAAAGCTCTTTTGAAAGTCCTCATTCTGAGAATCAGCAGCACATATGAAATTTCAAACAATGTATCTATTTCCTCAGTCTCAATTAATTTTGACACTATACAAACAACACTAAACATTTCTGTTCTTCTTTTTCCTAGTTTAAAAAGAATAAAACACTTTAATTATCTGAAAAGGAACTTTAATGTTGAATGAAATATTACAATTATTAGTGGTTTTTTTTCTCTAAATTTCTGACTCTCTTGGTCACTTCAAGGAATGCTAATTTCACAAGAAGATCAGGAAATAAGCTGTCACAGAAGTTGAACGAGGACATCAGAATACAGTTTCAGTTAAACAACAGGCCAGTCTACATGTGTTCACATCCTGGAATTTTGTTGCTGTTAGACAGCACAGGTTTTATTAAGTAATTATGAATATTTTAATATCCTATGCAAGAGCAAATTCTCTCAGTTAATAAAGTCAGAAGTACTTCAGACATATCACACAACTATCATTTCACAAAAAAAAAACCTCAAACCAGAAAACAAACCCTTTAACAGATTAATGAAAGAAACTGAGCTGAAAATCTACCTTTGTACTGAAACCTTGTTTTTCAAAATGACCTTAACGCTCATCAAAGCACTTTAAAGATAAAAACTATCAGTATAAAATAGGAAGGAAAAAAGTCAATGGAAGATCTCAACTTTTTGCTGAACTGACCCCAAGTTTAAAAACCAAACTGATAATGTGTATGGGTTTATTTGTCTTTTAAACCTAACCCAAGTGTATATTAAAAAAAAAAAAAAAAAAAAAAAAAACAACAACAAAAAACCAAACCAAACCAAACAAACAAACAAAAAAAAAACCCACAGGAAAAGAAAAAAAAATCTTTTAGCAAATAGAAATAGACCACTTTAAACCAGAAAGGTTATTATTTGTATAGTGAATTATTTTACTGCAAGGTATTGAGTGTTTTCTATTTTAGAATATTTTTTTAACTGAGCTTTTTTTTTTTGTTTGTTTGTTTCTGGACTTTAGCAAGAAGACATGTTCAATTGCTTCAAGTTAATATTCAGCTTTCTTAAAAGAAATATGAAATTCATTTCAAATTAGAAATACAATTATCCCTGTTCCAGAGCCAGTGAACATTAGGACATGCAATGCCATTATTCTAGTTTACTTTTTAAGGAAAACAGTACTGGGAAGAACTGTGGGTTGAGTAAGACTTGGTGTGATCAGAAACCAACTACATATGGAAATAATCCGTGAAAAATGTGTTAGAAAGCTAAATAAAACACAAAGCTATTGATTATTGCAATCTGCTGTAGTGCCTTACGTGACCTTGGTAACTGGTGCATATAGAATTCAACATACTAAAGCATGATCAGATTAACTATATCAGATGCTGCTGATCCTGGTAAGTGGTTGCTATCCCACTGCTTGGTACTACCATTTCAGTTCTCCTGGTTTTATTATTTACCTTACCACTCTCCATCTCACTTCATGAAATGATCTGAGATAAAGACAAAAACCAAAGCAAAAACCTGAAGAACCCTTTGTGCTGAGTGCAGTATATGTGCAAATGACACAAATCTGGTTTAGAAAACAAGGTAATCAAAGTCTATTCCAAACTATCATAAAAATGACCCTTTTACAATCCATCAATTTTCTGACCATAATTGCCCCTTAGTGTTCAAAGAGAGTTTCAAAGGTTTTGCTTTTTGCTTTTTTGCTTGTGGTTAATCAATAAAGATATATTACTATGAACAACACACATTTTGAGAGGTTTCCACATGGCTTCTGGCTTAAATAGAAAAATACCTTTTTAATTACATCAATACAAAGTTTAAATTTATGTTTATTAATATACTTAAAATATTTTTTACAGAATGCCTAAATTGTGTGTCAAGATTAAATCAAATTCATTATTTTTAAGTTTCATACATGCTGCTGACTAACATATACACTTCTCTGTACCTTTTTAAACAGGAATATAGCCTGAGGAACTAATCGTCCTCTAAGCCTTTCAAATAAGGCTGTTCGTGTGGATGACTTGCTTTGAAGGGAAATTTTTTTCTACACATTGATGTGTGTTGGTTAGCGTTAGATGGTGAAACGGTGGAAAAAAGCTGAGTTGCAGAGTACAACAGCGTGATATGTAAGTGGACTTTATTTCACCAGGGCAATGGGTAGCTGCAATTATTCACATGTCAGTCTTGCAAGATAAATTACATTATTTGTACACTTCAAACAAGATTTATCGCTTTACTATTATATATAAAAAGCCTACTTTAATTGTTAATTTTTTAATTCTTCATGTTTCATTCCATCTCCATACACCAACCAGATGGGTATAAAATGTAATTCATTCCATAGCCAGCTAGACTCCTTCAACCAGAAATATCAAATTTAAAGTACTTATGAGCCATGAATTCTTTTGCAATAATACATAAACATCCTATCATCTACTCTAGCAACTGACAGAAAAAGCTTCACGTTAGACTGAAACACAAGACTAATGCTAAAATCTGATTTCTTAGAAATCTGGTAGAAATAGGTTTTGAATGATGTAGTTAAATCAGCTTTTTTTCTTTTTCTGATACTTTTACACTTCTATTCAAACACAATATCATATTTGAGTTAAATCCGTGTTTCAAATAGGCTTAATTTTAATTATTTTTATTAAATTAAGTACTGGAATGTTTATTGTTGCTAATTCCATGTTACTCTTTGAAGGTAGATGTCACTTCTGCTTTCTCCGTTCTGTGAGAATCATACCCTAATAAGGACCGCATTTCAAAAAGTAAAGATTAATCCATGCATTCACACACACAAACTATATTCCCAGCAGAACTTCAGGCCCTCCTGTTTTACACAGAATCCTACTGTCTCTTCCACGATTTTCACAGGAGATTGCTCCCAAGACATTTGGGATGGGCATCCCCATCATGTCAATTCAAGCAAAACTCATTTGCCAGGGAGAGATTAGGTCAGATAGTTATTAGGTCCAGATACACTTATCACCAAATTATCAAATGCTTTCTTAGGCTGCTCCTAAGAAATTTCAAGAATCAACAAAGGGCTGAACTGCTCCCTGTCCTTTCCTGTAGATCAACCCATGTCCATAAAACTTTAGTCTGACAAGTCCTGCAAGTCCCAATCTCTCTCAGCAACAAAACAGCTATCCCAAAATAGGAACACTGATCAGATAACGTAAGAAGACACTGTAAACAATATTATTCTTATACCTCTTTACCACTGTTTATAAGCAGACCCATCTCCTTGCTTTCTTAAGCTTAAACAGAATCAGTAAATCATGGCAAGCAACTCAGTAAAATGGAACTTGGAAAACAAAAGCGACAATAGATGTAACAGTACTTAGAACAACTTGCATCATCCCTAGTCTTCTCTCAGATCACTTAGACTGATATAGAAAGTAGATTAATATCCTTTACATGCTTTAAGTTTTCTCCAGAATATCCTTAAACATAGTATAGCTGTGAACAACAAAGATGATGCCTTAACTAATCAATGACCTAGCCAAACTGTGTCATGCAGCAGAGAAACAAAATGTAGATGATCCTGGTCTCTTATATAAATACGATCTGCCATGGACAGCCACCTATTGAGTAAAGAACTAAAACATAGTTCAGACAACTGCTCAACTTCCTTTCTCATGACAATGTAAATGTTAGTCTTTGTCTTTGTTTGACTCAGAAGCAGCTTCCCTTACATGATGAAGTTTTACCAGAATTCAGTACACACATTTACATATAACTCTGGAGACTGAACAGATAAGCCATGAAAGATATACCTAATTTCCAAATATATTCTGTAAAATGCATGTGTGTTAACATTAATTTTTTAAATTACATTTAAAGAAGGTGCTTCATTTTAAAGTGCTTGAAATCTTTGTTTGTAACACGACTCTTACTGAGGTATCAAGCATAGGAAATATTTTCTGAAATGAAATGAGCAGCCTTTTACATGACTTTCTGGAAAAAGAAAGAAAAAGACAGAGAGAGAAAGAAAAGAAATGGAATCAGAGGGATTTTTACCACAGATGAGGTGAGAATACTCACCTAGTATGTGACTAATGTCAACTTAAGGCCCCTTAATATACTGACTGGTCTTTCACATCCTGAGTGAGAGCTCCTTTACAGCCACTCTGGAATATTCTGAAGACAGTATGTCTCAGTTGTCCTCACTGAAGCTGTTCAGATAATTCTATTCATACAGCAAACCATTTTTGAGTCATTTAAAATTTGATGAATCATTATAAAAATGGCTCTTTTTAAAAGCAAATCATTATATTTAATCATAACTGAAAAGAGAATCTGCTCTTCCATCATTATGTTTAATAACAATTGAAAAGAGAATCTGATCTTGCGTCTCCCACAGAGTAGGGGAGTGAAGCTGTTCTTTCTTCGATCAAAACACTACAACCTGGATTTCAGAAAAATTCTCTTAGAAATAAGTATGCTGGCACCAAAAGGATTTTGCATTTTTCAAGAACAAAACGGTATGCAAAACACACAAATGTATATTTGTTAAAAAAAGGGGGGGTAGGGAGAGGGGAAGGGAGATACCAGCTGTTTAATTGATTCACTGAATATTTATAAACTACTATGTTAGATGTTTCAGCATATAAAATTTGGAACCTGTGCTTCAGAAACAGAGTTACAGTGTTTTATACTGTCTTAAAAATTGGTAATACTTCAGATTACACAACTGAATGTGATGGATAAACACAGTAGTAGTATTTTAATGTCACATGTCTAAAAAACATTCACTCTGAATTAATGTGTGTTTATCCATCTCTTTCATTATTTCCAGAGTAGACACTTAAAATAATTTACCATAGGTAAAGGAATAATAAACAGCATAAACATCTTCATAAAATAAAGTGCATTTGAACAAGCACTAAGCTAGCTAAAAAGCACAGACTTTTTTATATTGAAAAAACTTCAATTTCTACAGGTTTCTGATATAATTTAAAATATGACGATCTGTGGTGAGCCTTTGGGGATGATTTCTGAAACATCAGAGTGGCAAAGCACATGCATTAACTAAAATCTTCTGAGAAGTACCACCGTAATAAATGTTTTTAATTAGGAGTATTGTTTTGCAACGAAAGAAGTGATTGCAATCCAGTCTTATTTTACCAGTGCAATTTTTGTATGAGGTAAGAACTGACTTTCAAAGAAAGCTGGTTCTGTTTTACTTAAGCATTTAAACCTTCCTGTATTCCTGTATCAGACTTAGATACGCAAGGGGGTCTTTTTAATACTATGTCATGTGTGATTTCAATTACTTTGGGGAGATTCTTCTGGAAACACAATTAGTGCAGAGCATCTACGTAAGTAGTAACAACTGAACTTGAGTTAAATCTGAATTCCAGGTTTCTAAATTAAAGATATATAGTCTATACTGAAAAAACGGGGAGTAGAACAACAACACTGTTCTGGGATGTAGTGTTTGCTATCTACTTCGGACACTGAGCTAAAAATAAGGAGCCTGGAATTACATTCTTAGTAAGAGTTCTATGAAGTCAAAGAAGGCACCTTGATGCATCCTGGATTGGAAGAATAAGCTTCTCTTTTCACTCAAAATTAAAAAAAAAGAAAAAAAAAAAAGAAAAAATTAAATTTTCTCAAGTGAAACACTCCCTCAAACCATTTTTCAATAAAAATCTATTTACTGATTTTATACTCTTGCAAAAATGATAAGGAATAAAACTTCCAAGTTTTCTAACTAATTACACGTATGCAAGTTAAGGACCCACAGAAAAGACGGACGGTCTGCTAAACAGAGCGAACAATTGCACTGTGGCATCACAGGGAGAAAGTTTTGACAGAATTTCTAAGTGTGCTAGATACTAGGAGGACACAAAAACTGTCTTCACACTTGGCAAGGTCTTTTTTTGCTATGTAATACTTGGTTCCCTAAAGCAGGGACTTCTTAGTGAATTGACTGAGACATTATGACAAACCTAAACTGGAGCACTTTCCTCGGCATTCTAGGGAGCTGCTTGGAGTCAAAGTAGGGTGAACAAGCCCCTGAGTGCTCTTTAGTTTGCTGCCATTAATCCCTATTAGATTTGCACTGAAGAGCAACTCAAACAATATGCTGCTGAGCTGACAGAACATATCAAACTGCCTCAAGCAGAGAATTCAGTGGAGCTGATGGTACTATAAGATTGTACTTAAATGTTGTGGGATGCTGACTTCCCAGACCAATGGAACCTTAAAGCCACCATTTAAAAGATTTGTTAGCTTGCTATGTTATCAACACAGAGTGATAGGAAGTGAACAGTTCTCAACATTTAGTGGTCACTAAGGACAGGAAAAGCTCAAGAATTCCCCTTGTGTTCTGCTGTACAAGGTCAATAGCAAGGCCAGAAGACCATGAAACAGAAAACAAAGGAAATGATCGAAGATAAAGAAGGCATGCTGATAAGAATGTGTCAGGGAGGCTACGAAAACAGTTTTTTTGAGTTGCTGCGGGACACCACAAAAAGAATGGTAAGAGTAGAATCTGATAGAGCTTACAGGCTAAACAGGCCAGAATTTTCTGAAGCATATGCAGAAATACAAATATAGATGGATTTCCATGGGTTGTCACCATGGAAAACCCCTCAGTTTCACTCCTGTCTACAATTAAGAAAGTGCAGACACAGGGAAAGAGCAGAAAATCAGCAAATAAGAGGATGTCTTGTAAATGTTAGCTTCTGTGGCTATTCTCAGAGCAGTTCTTGCAGTATGCTTCATGTTTATATACTCCATCAGAAATACATATAATTCAAATGTACGAAGATGCCAGACCACTAGATTTAGATACAAAAGCTAACACACTTTGGAAAAAGATGGGTTAGCAAACCTTGGACCCAGGTTGACACACAAACCAGTTTTACTAAATTTTTATCTTAATTACTGTATTTCTGGAAAAAATATGGATCCTACCCTCAAGACAAGCCTCACATTACACCTTAAGTAAGGGTGTGGCTAATACATCTTTATTAAGTAATTATGGGCACTTGCTAGGAACTTTTATTAATATTTTTATCAATTAAGTTTAACAAGAAATTAAGTTATTGAATGGAAACATGAATGCAACACATAACTGTTCTCAGTGAACAGTGTTTATAACTGAACTAAATGACATGCAATAAAATCTGTGACTCTTAAGAGAATGCGCCACAGGTGAAAATAAGCCTTTGCCTCAAGCAAATAATTCAGGATCAGACATCCTTGTATGTTTATGGGATAACCAGCAGTTCCCATGTCTCCTCCAGAAAAGACAGAACAGTGTTTTTTTCAAGGACAGATACAGTGTAGTACAGAGTAAAATTGCACTCAAATTCTATTTTAAGTCATGTGGCAGTTAGCTGAAATAATTACTTTTGTTCCCTTCTATAATCTTATATATTATGAAATATATAAAACAGAATATAATATGAAACAAAACTGAGTCTTGAAATACACAGTAAATACAATATATAACCCATAAATGTCCATGCATGATTATTTCCATGTATACTCTTAGAAATTTCAGCTGTTCAAATAATTTTCATCCTGGGTCATTGCTATGTTAGTTTAATGTCTTTTTATTAATGCTTCATATCAATTACTCACTGGTTTTTGCCACTGCAATTATTTCTTTGGCTTCTCTGTTCATCATCTGCTATTTGAGAAATGTTAGTTAACAGCAAGCAATACACATACCTACTGTTTAACAAAATTATAACCGCATCATTATAGTTAAAGCTATGCCAATACTTCTGCAATAAATAGTACTTTTCCAAGGTTTATAATCCACACATAAAGAAAAAATACCTATGGGATGAAGCTTGGCATATAAGGTCATAGCCCACAACAAATTTGGTTTACCGATTTTCAAATAAATTGATTCTGCCACTTTGAGTGCTGCTAGTGTAAATCAAAATAGAAATTTACCTGTTTAAAGCTAAACACTGTTTGTCACATATTCATCTGCGCAGCATCAAGATTTCTATGGCTTTTCGTTAGGAACAAACTTAACCTTCAACCTAAATTGCATATTATTGATTTTATATATAAATACATATACATATATATATTCATAAGCATACTAGAGGGCTTTGTGATCCCTACAGCTGACATATCCCTTCGAAAGCTAGTTCCGTTATAGAACATGTCCACTGATGCACATTGGCTTAAATGAGTTACAGACATGAGCCATATTTTAGGACTCTTCTGCTGTGAAGGTGCAATATTCCAAAGGAAGCCTAAGCTCAAAATGCTACACCACCTTTGTTCTACAGCCAGCTGTGGCCAGACTGCCCTTGAGTGTCAGCATGAAACCTGGTTGAAAATCTCTGGGCTTTGTACGCTCAAAAAACTATAAACGGGCTCATCCTTCATTCTGTACTTGCAGACTTTGTGTGCACAGCAGGCCTATTAGGATCTCCATGAGGACTCCTACTTTTCTTGAACACATTAAAAAAACCCTAAAAGCAGATATTTATAATCAGTCTAGTTCTGTCAACACACAGCATTAAGTTGTACAAATGTAAATGTCAAATAAATACTTGTTCCAAATATGATTTTCTCATTTTCTAAACTGATACATATTAATATTCCACAAGTACTGGGAAGATGAGCCTTTGTACTACTGCAATGGGTTTAACAATATCCTTGACCTAATTCAGCAATTGCCACCATCAGCCAGGCTAATGCAGTTTCTTATCTTTGTTTTAACTGAGAAAATTTTTGTCTTGGAAACAGAGTTGACCCAAATTATTAATTTCTAATGTTGAAGAAATATTTGCCAAGAATCCTTCAAGGGGTCAACTCTCCTTCTAACAGAAATTTGCATGCAATGGTTTGCTAGTAACAGCATGCCTTTGGAGAAATTTGTGCATCAGACCGAAAATGAAACAGCATCTTAAGCTCCTTAAGACAATGCGACCCTCTTCTTCCACAGTTATTATGTGGAAGATGTTATTATAGTGCCCTGTAATCAGATGCCAAGTGCACCAGTCCAGCTGAAAATGTAACATGTACGCAGCAATGTGGTCTGGAAAAACCTTTTTCAACTCATAGTCAGTCGTGAAAGCAAGACGAGCGTTATGTTTAATTACTGTATTATGAAAGCAAGACAGCTAATTCTGCAGTAATTCAATTGCCCTATTTTACTGCAATGTTTTTTTTAAGCCTTGTTTCAACTAAATAATAGCATATAGTTATTTTCATCTCCAAGCTACCTTCCACTTATTCAATTGGAATTAAGTTTCTCCTTCGTCTTCACTTCCCACATGATTCTGTAATTCACTTTCACCCCAATCTCTTTTTACATTCATAATTTCTGAGACAGAATATTTGCAATGTCATACAGAGTTTTATTTTGTTTGGAGAAGATTTATTTCCTCCCTCTTCTCCTATTTCTTAAAATCTGTGTTTCATTTTCCTCTTTCAAAACTTGCTTGGAAACTAATCTCACCAGGTTAAAGAAAGATCAGTGGACTTAATCTAGCAGAAACAGCACATTTCCCCTCATCGCAACTCAAAAACTGAACTATACTGGCTGATAAAGTGGCTGGATTATCACCTATCTTGGCCTCTGTCAGTTTGGTGGATTATTAAGCAACTACACCATGATGAAAACTGTGATCAAGAGAGAAAAAAACACACAAACTTTTCTATCACATTTGAGATTCTAACCTCGATTCTGGCTTTTCATGATTTTACTAACTCCTAGGTCTTTCCAATTAGCACTGTCTTAACAGTATTTCCACTCTTGCCCTCCTTCTAATCTCATTTTTCTCTATCTTGTTTTTCAGGCAGATCTTAGAATTTTTTTTTTCTCTATGCAGCAGTGTATTGAAGCATTTCAACAACTACTGAAGCTGCTGATCTTGTGATATTCTGTAAGCCTGGCAGAAAATCCTACAAAAAGTTAACAGTGGGAAGACATGTGTATGATGATCTTGAATGATGAGATGTATGAATATATTTGTACTCACTGGAATTCACTGACTTTCAGCTTTTGAGACTTTACATTAATTTTTCATGTCTTCTGTCATTTCATTTGTCCAAGCCTTTTTAGAGTATCATTTTTCACTTCGAGAAACGGTTGCGCTTTGCTTTTTGTATATTTTTATTTGGCATTTATTAGCATTGTAAATTATGATAATAAACATATTTAACTTTGTTTCCCAGAGAGCCAAAGGAAGTTTTAAATCAAGTTGAGAACACTTTCTAATGTCCTGGCCCTTTGTCCTCTTCTCCAGTGTAGACATTAATTCTATTCCTATAGTTTATAACTGGTTTCTTGAATAACCTGTTTGAATATCTTCTTTTCTGCCTCAATCTACTTACATGAAAAATGTGTTTACCATGTTTATTAACTACAGCGAATGTCACAATGTTGAAGCAGCATTATTATTTCTGTGGTAAGCAAGCAGACAGACTGCAAATCTAATCACCCCTGGGAAAGTATTTACAGAAGTTTAAATGCTTTTTCAAGACCATCAAAAATTATGGAGGTCAATAGGAATTGGGCTTTGCCCAGCCTTCTAAGCTGGTACATGCTTTTTAATGTAAGAATCCCAAATGCTGCCACGATTACACATGTATTGTTCAACAGGCTATTTTATTCCAAAACACTAAGCTATAGTATGGTTCTCAATAAGAGGCAGCGAACTCCACTAATGGGATGCAGACCTGAAAGTTTGTCATCACATATTCACAAATAACAAACACCTATGATCTCTGGTTTTATTGTATTCTAGGCTGAAGGTGCAGGCTCAGTGTAAAACCTTTACTGACTATTGAGAGGCCTGAAAATTAATGGATTTTACAATTAATCATTAATAAAATATAAGGACAAAATTACTTTAAATTGTAAAGACAATTAGGAAGCTGAAATCTTGTGGGCTCTTCCTCCTTTGCAAGAGGAGGGAGAAAATGTAAATGACCTCTTTCTTTCTCGAGCTAGATTTTCTATTATTTCAGAAAATTGCACACTGTTTGCAAAACTGTCGAAACAGTCATTTGGGGTAATGACTGTTTATTAGTAAATACTTTGGAGACAGCAAAGGCAGCACGTATATCTGAAACCAGTGAACACTGCTCTAATGCAGGTTGGTAAACTGTGTGTTTCTACTGGAAAAAGAATAGGTTTTAAAACTAGCAAAACATTAATAAAGTTTACTTAACAAAATGACTGGACACTTTTCCAGTTACAACAGGGCCTACATAAATGAAATATTTGAGAGAATAGAAGACTACCTCAAGCGAAAAATAAAGTTAAGCATTATCAGAGTAGGAAAATAATTTGAGTTATGCCCTTCACTTAAAATAAGATCTGACAGGCTCAGTCTTGTCTTCAGTGCACTTAAAACCAAATGGAATTACTTCAAATTCATCAGTATGGCACTTGGGTTCAGTACGGGTCTCAGGGACATGTGAGGGTTGAATGAAACTCAATTTTCTGATAATCATGCTTAGAGGACAATTTTCCATATATAAGTAAAGATTTCAAGATGCCACAAATATATATTTCAGGAAATTATTCTCTCATCAGATACGGATATAAAAGTTGTCATTATGCTTTTATTAAAATAAACTTTGGAGTAGATGGTTGCTATACATACTATTGATGAATTTGCAGTTTTAAGAAAGGATACAAAGGAGCATGTCTATATGTTGATAAGAAACAGATGATGTTCTGTGTCCCTTTTGTTTTTCTTTTGGTTTTCTTTTTTTTTCACATAATGAGATCTACCACGTAAGGTGCAGGGAACACTCTGAAAAGCCACAACGCCACATATCCAGTTAATTAAAAAAAAAAAACAAAGAGAACACTTTCCTACAAAAATTATCTGCTTGTGAAGCTAGAGTAACCACAGTGACAAACACTGCTTCAAATTCTATAAACTGGAGTAACTCTAGTAAAATCAACCATACGAACAAACCTTAAAAGACCCAACATATAAAATACTGTGTATATTCACATATATAATACAAAATCGCAGGGACAGTATCATAGTACCATTGCACTTAAGAATTCAGACTCTTCCCTTAGTGAGTCTAGTGTAATGCCTAAAAGCATGAAATTTGTTAACCCCATGTGAAGACAACCACAAGAAAAATTCAGCCAACTAATGCAGGGAGGGGTGCTAATACACTAATGTCTTATCAGATGCTTACTCATATTTCTACAAAGTGTCTGCACTGAATACAACCTCAGTCAGGAAGTGAAACAAATGTCAGACTCTAATAACTGTAGTCAGAAGCTAATGCAAAAAGGGAACAGATTGAAAACCTTCCCCTACTCTCCAGGGACAGAAAAGACTGTTGTCCACAGGAAGTGGAAAGTGAGGGAGAAAGAGTGCAGGTGGTTGACATCATCCTATCTAGCATTTAGCAGGAATGACTGCCTAATTGAATAACCTTCTGCTGGCAGATAGACATTGTTCAAAACTGGGTGATACCACCCTCTTGCCCTTGCAGCAGGTGGCATTCAGTCAGATGGACAAATACAAACATCAGTGTAAAGAGTAGGACAGACACCAGCTGTAACTTCCATCTATCCAGACACCTGGGGAGGGAATTTTGACAATGCTGCTTGAGGGAACAGAAAATGAGATGGTTTTTAATAGGCTAAAGACTGAATTTGGATTTTAACATTTAGCTCCCATAAGCAGAGCCATTCCACATTTTCCAATTACACAAAAACTGACAAAAGATGTCAAAGACAAGTCTCTTCTAAGAGACTCGTATCTTTTAGCTGTGAATTAAAGAAAAAGGAACATACTGGGTTTTAGGGATATGACAGCAGTGAGAGAAAATGAATGCATGGTTGGAGGCTGAAGACTGTGAAGGCAAGGGGTCATTTCTACTGCTATGTATGCTTCCTTTGTCATTTGTACAGATTGCTATATTTCTTTGAGTGGCAGTTTCCTAGTAATACAGTACAGATAATACTATTTTTCCTCCTGCTTTTTATTTGTCCTATCTATTAGAGATGCCTAGAGTGGGGCAGAAACTCTTTTCTTCTCTTCAGAAGCAGTTAGCCCAATCAAACCACAATAGTTTTCTGGTTTCAAAACATTATACTAGTATTGGTACTATTAATAACTGAAATCCGTACCAGAAGCCAAGCCTGTACTTTAAAATTTAAAATATTAATTTTCTAAGCACTTGAAAAAGTCCTTAACATTAATGTATTCTTAAATGAATGAGATTCGGGCATGTATTAAAGGTTTGGCTGAATGATGGGACAGTTCAAATGCTTCTCTAAATTCAGAAAAAATCTGACAGAATATACCCACACCTGAAAACATAATGATCTATTTCCTACAAACATTCAACAAATTCAGAACACGGGTCCTGACAGGAAGAGTAAAGTCAAAAAAAAAAAAAAGCAAAAAGAAAAAAAAAAGCTTTAATTTTTAATTACAAATGCCAAGCACAGATGTATAATTGATATAATGCAGTGCAGGCAGAGACTCATTTCAGATGAACAGTGGGGACAACAAGCAAGAATCCCTAAAGTGTTAACTAGCATGCTTGCTTCCTCAACTCCAAGGCCACAACACTCAACCACAAGGTCCCAACTATTTCTTCATGGATTGATAGTTTTGCATGAGTTTGCAACTATAGTAAATGGGTCTGACACGGAATGATTTCGGGTGAATTACAAGCACTCTGCTGAAAGTTATGTCCAGAGTGAATATCCAGACTGAATGTTAAAAGTCATGAAGAGGGTAGTCCCAAAGATACAGTTCAGATGCCAAAAGATATAATTCAGAAAGCTGCTCCTGGGAAACAATCCATAGTAATCTACTCCTGCAGGCCAAATGCCAGTGTTACTGCTGGGAATTATGCCCAGGCAGTAGACTTCTTTACTGGCAGTATATTCCCCAGGACTAGTCTGTCTGCAGAGGACAGGATTAATGACAGAAAGAGGCTACTACTTTTTAAATTACTGCTTTTTACACAAACAAAAAAAAAGGACCATGTGCTTGCAAATTAAAGACTTAGCAGCTTCCAGGGTAGTAACTGGGGTTCCATTATATCCCTCTAGAAACAGAGTGACAGGGTGAATTGATGATCTAGCAATACCATTTTGCTAGCTCTTTCCCTCTTCTGAGACCTTCTAGGTCCCTTTGCAAGGAAAATAGGGGAAAACCTCCCAACTTTCAAACAACATCTTCCCTAAAAGAACTCATGGCAAGTTTCTAGATCTAAAGGCCCTGAAACAATGGAAAAGATTTTTAAGTACACAAATAACAGAGAAAAGAGTGACAGGGGCAAACTTGCTAGAGAGGAACTCTCTCCGCCCAAGAACTGGAAGGCTCCAAGGAATTCACAATCCTATAAAAGTGGTCACAACTATAGGAATTCATGATGCAGTTTGTCTTTGGGAGCAAACTCCTTGATTGTTTTAATACAGTTCAAAACAACACTGATTGCCTCGCTGACTTGCTTGTGAACTTGAAGCCAAATTCAGGTACTATGGAAAACAAAATATTTATAAGAGTCAGCATGCTGATCTGATGATGATGCTTCTGTTTCCAACAGATAATGAAAAATCCTAAGCCTTTTAGCCTGTTAACACCAAAATACACTGGGGAAATCTGTATTTTGTCACAGCTGCTTCTTACCAGTGCAGGATCCATGTGCATAAGATGGAAGCTCAAGCACATGTTGACAAAGTTCATAATTATAGGTTCTGACAAAACACAAAACAAAGCATGCATACTTTCAGTACAGAATCATAAAATCAACTAGGTTGGAAAAGACCTTTAAGATCATCAAGTCCAATTGCTACCCCATTTCAATAAAACTAATTGAATATCAACCCTCCTCTCTACCCCCACCTCCAATACATCAAATACTACAGCAACAGCTAATTTTACCTTTCAAATAACAATGTCAATTTTTGGTCCAGATTCCCAAATCAGAGTTACAAAGATGTTCCAGAACAGTGCCCCTCAATCTGTTTATATTAGTTAAAATAAATGTATTATTTATAACTTAAATTGCACTGTCACTACACCATATGAGGTTTTTTTTTTTATTAATAGCTTATAGGGACAGATAATTTCCTCACTAACCACCAAATTAGTTATATTTATGGAAAACCTAGTGTTTATTAAAGAGACAAGCATTCATTTTATGGCATTATCAGGACAGACAATCTGGCCATTCTTTTTCCTCTTTAGATATGAAAAATGCAATGAATTACCCAGACTAGGCTGCGGCTAGCAAAGCAAGACACTCTTCAGCAGGTTACCCCTTTCCTCTCTCATAAGAAGTGCCAAGGAGTCTTCTATGATCACAAATGCTCAAGGCCTAATTTTACATCTCAGAGATGAAAATCTCAGTAAGGCTGCATCATATTGCTATGCAGATCATAGACAGTATAATAATTGAGAGGAGAAATCAATTTTGAAGAATACAAGATAATAATTCTTCGAAATAAGTAAGCAATGTGTCAAAATCAAATGATCTGATGTACTAGAATATCCATACCGATGCTTCCCAGCCCTAGTTAACCCTTACGTCTTAGAACCTACAAGAATTATCCCTGTTTAAAATATCACATAGGCAACAGTACCTTGGTCACACACTAGCTACTCTGTTTGTGACTGGGGAAACATCAATACAATAGGTCTACAACCCAAGAGATTACATTATTTCAATATTTTTCTTGGTTTTTTTCATAAGAGTAGGAGGAAGTGTTCTATGAGATTTTATGAACTATCTGCTTACTTAATTTCTGACCTCTCTGTTCTGTACTTATGCTCTAGATTCTTGCAACAAACTGTAATATGACAATAAGGGCCATCAAAGAAACCGGTCTCTTCACACTCCACAGACTGTTATTCAGTAGTACTATCCACTGTATTAGTATAATTTGAATATATGTATGATTAAATTAAAAATAAAACATTCCACTGTGATTGCATATTATATATTTATTATATATAAACTACACATCATATTCTGTTCTGTGTTTTCAGTGAGGAATAGGTGGTAGTGACTTCAGAAGACTCAAGTTCCTGTGAAATGTCAGACTTCACACTACCGGACGTAAAGGAGTAAAAGAAAGCCAATCTAAAATCTCATGCTTTGAAACTTTGAGCCTATTAAACAGGGGGAAAAAAAAGAAATAATTGACAAGATGACAACATCCTGCATGACAACAGTGAGCTTGACGTGGTATGCAATAATCTATTAAAAATCAGAATTTATGATGCAGCAATCGAACCTGTTCAATTGTGGTGACATGAATTGTCCTGAGTGAATGGCACACTGTATTAATATTTTAGTTAAAATTGCATGGTTGGTTAATAAGCTGTAGTTCACATTGAGAATCACTGGCTGTTCAGTATAACTGGGTTATGAATAATCCTGTTCATAACAGAAAAAGCAGCCTCCCCTGAGATTCCGAGCAGACATGTCAATGGAGCAGAGCGAGTTTGCGTTATTAATCCTCCCATGTTCAAATGCATGTCAGCAACTAACAGAGGTCAGTACATATCCCACAGCGTTATGCATATGCATGCATTATTAAGACTTTTTGCTGCTGCTAGAACACTTAATATTAATCACAACGTTAACGACAATAAGCTACCAGTATATTTTAAGAATGCCTAAAATAGTTGTAAAAATAAAAATCATTAATTTGTATCTAGATTAAGGAATGGACATCAGGAAGAAACAGAAGTGGCTCTTGAAAATAAAAAATTAGCACTAATGATAGTATTTCACAGGAATCCATGTTTGATTAGCCAAACAAAATGATTATCCATGGAGTTATACAAATGGTTTGAGATTAAAAAATGTTGAGAGGACTCTTACGAGATTCTGTTCCTTGTTTGCTTGCCTGACTATCCAAACTGCTAATATGCACTATTACAACGAATCACACTACTGCTTCACATCCAGTATTTACTTAGTCTTGCTACACTTATAAGTGCTCTGGCACACTGGATCTTCCTGGTAATGTCTGCTATTTGAGAAGTCTTTGAAAATAGAAGTAATTTTCACTTAAACTGCAAAAGAATACACTTTTTGAAAAACCCTGAATGTCAATGACAAGCGATCTTTTTTCTGTATTAAAAACAAAACAAAACAAAAAAACTCAAAACCAAACCAAAACAACCTTGATTGTTTTGATCCCCTCTCTTATCTTGTGTTTCACTGTAAGAAATGCAGAGGCTTTAAATAAACCAATGACCACCTAAAGAAGCTGTAATGGAACTGTTCACCAGCCCTTAATTAAATTCCAGTAAAGCAAAGTTAGCAGTTTGGGGAAATGCGAACACTTTAATGTTTTAGTCCCCAAATCCTGCAGGTGAAGAATGTCCACAGCTATGGCTATCTCTCTAAGCAGTTATGGTGCATTCTTTAATTTAAGAAAACCCCACAATCATAAACTAGTGTTACCAGATATGTTTCTAGAGACAAAACCACAAACGGCTAATCATTTGTAAGGAAAAAATACTATTACTGTTTTCAGACAGTGCTGTGATTATAAGCACAGGGAATGCAAGTTCAAGAAGCAGATCTAATGCTGCTAACATGGAGTAACACAAATAATTGCCACTCTAAATTTATTTTGGTTACAATGTTATTTGATAAAATCAAGTACAGCTGAAGCAATAACACACTCAACACCTGCAACTAATACTGAAGTGACAAATATTATGCCTACACAAAGCACATACAAGCTTTTTCCTTCATGCCTGAAGCATTTGATATGAAGTAACAAAGTTCTGGAGTTATAAATCCTGCATTAACACAGCACTGCATGACCTAATAGGGATTACTATTTCCAGATGACTTCTGCCCTGTGACCCAAGAGCTTAGAAACATACTCAGGATTGTCAAAATCTATCTGAGTAGACATGCCAGAACTTAGCGGTGTAGAACCATTGTGTTGAGCTGTTAGAAAAAGACTGCATTTAAACAGCAGGTTTAGTGCATTCTCCTACATATGTATCTTTTTATCCCCTGGCTGCAGAGGCTCTAACGTGTACAGTGACGCAGCCACTGATCTCCAGGCAGTTCCTTGGCAAGTCCAAATACTGACAGTATTAAGGATATGTCCTATAGCCATCTGGACATCGTAAAATAGTAACTAAGGAAATTAAATTGGAGATAACTTGCCAACTAATTTGATCAGATCAAAGCTAAGAGTAGCACTGCAGTTTTCCAAGAGGTGACACAGATGTGCGTTACAAATAGGTTTTTTCAGCACCATACTATGGCATTGGGTTAAACCCATATTCTGCAACAAAACAGTGGATAGTGCCCAACTCCTACAGTTAAGACTGCATTACTTGCTTTTGAGCAGCTCCCTAGGAAGTACTATGACATTTGTGTTGGCTTCACTTTAAATACCACTACATGTAAATATACTATCAAATTTCATTTTCATTTGTATTTTTAGTAGGTGAATCTGGTATTATTGTTCGTCAAAAAACAAGTCATGCAGATTTAGCAATATCAAAATTTTTTACCACTTTTAGTTATTCTCTGCATCGTTTTGTCCTAGAAAAAAAAATAATCAGCTCAGTATTAAAAAGCCTTTTCTAAAGAAGGTTTCCGTTTAATTAAAAAAAAAAATAAAAAAATCATATATTTTAAAAAGAATAGATAAACTTCATAGAAAATATCTGGATTTGTGTAAAAAATATGTTTTGACATATAGTTGTTTGACATTTTAATTTATGAAGAATCTTCACTTCCTTAAACTATTTAGGTTTCTTTCTATTCTCCAGTGTTGAGAAAACAATAAGAATCAGAAGATCAGTTATTTGTTCAACTTTTATTGGTCATATTTAGATAAGTGTCCCAGATAACATAAGTATGTTTTTTGCTCATATTCTTCATCAGTGTTTCCTACGACATACCACTTCTGTTCATACAAAAATATGAACCTTGGCAGACTTCGTTGGATTGTATTTCTCTAATTTGCTTATCTGTTCATAACCCCACCAAAATAAACTGTAATTCAGCAAGCATCTAATATTATTACATCTGTATTGTATCATCTACATACCTCTTAAATAAACTTAAGATGATGGCAAGGTGATATTTAACCTCAGATTTGGATTCTGGATGCAAGTTCCATTCATGTTAAGAAAAGAAATTTACCTGAGCGATGCAAGTTCCATTCACGTTAAGGAGACTTACCTGCATACATAAGACAACACATAAGATAGCTATTGCTTATGATTAGTGATACGTAAATTAACGTGTAGCACTATCAGCTTCTATTTCTTTAAAACCTGCAAAATGCTTAAAGACTTGTGGAACCTTCTTGCTTGGAAGGCTGGGGATGTCCTGTAATAATATAGTAGTAATAATAATAATAATAACAACTGTATTTTAATAAACAATAACAATAATTCATCCCACACTTCATTCACAGAATAAAGAGCAAAAGTCTAAGAATCACACATGATGTACTTTCATTTTGAGTAAAATAAGATGAGAGATATTCAGATTCTTAACCTGTGTAATAAAATGAGTGAGCTAAACCTTGTTCAGACTGGCAAATGGCTGAAAAGACCTGTGTAGCTTGAGACTTGAAATCATGCATTTGTGCTACATTTTCAATGCTGCAGTGTTTATTACATCTCCATTTCCATTTATCTATATACTGGAGACACTAATAATCCATATAACTACAGGATTTAAAAGCTTAGGTGATACTGAAAAGCAATTAAGTTTGAACGTTTGGTATAGCATTTAGTGCACATTTTTACTGATCACATTGAATACCTGCTCCAAAAGAATACGTTATTCACATACCACTTACTATTCTTTCATATATTGTTTCAGTAACCATTACCAGGGCAAATTTATTCATTTGGCTAAAAGAGAGAATAACTCTTTCTCCACGTTACACTTCCATAAACATTTCACACTGTGACAAGTCCTTTCCCGGCCTGAGAAGCAGTGCCCATGCAGCTGAGCAGTGCCTCTACCCACAGTACACCTGACATTACCCCTAGATTCTGCTATAGGAACGCTTTCATCATGTGTGGTATGTGGTATGGTATAAGTAAAGTATCTGCTTTTCTGCTTGAACAGCCAAAGAACCTACCCTACAAAGGAAGACTAAAGGAGTTAAAAGCTTTTTCTCCCTGGAGAAGAGAAGGTGTGAGAGGATCTCTTTACAGTATTCCAGTAAATAAAGGGTGGCTACAAAGAGGACAAAGGCTCTCGCTTCACAAGGAGTCAAATAGAGAAGACATGGGCAACACGTACAAGTTGCACCAGAAGAGGCTTTATCTCAACATAAGAAAGAAATTTTTCACAATAAGAACAATCATTCAACAGAACAACCTCCCCAAGGAGACGGTGGATGCATCACTGGAGGTTTTCAAGATGCAATTGGAAAGGGTGCTAAATAGTATTATCTAGGCTCTCTTCCCCATCTTTCTCAGATGATCTTTCAAGGTCCCTTCCAACTAGGCTGTTCCATGATTCTATGATAGTTCCAAGATATCACAGGTGTGGCTTCGCTATCATACAACTGCAAACACATTTTCCATTAAAAGTTTATCTATGAAGAAAGATGTGATGAGTAGCAAAGAAGGCTTACTGTTCCTCAATGTAGACATGAGCCCTGCTGTGCCTGGACCAGTTAAGAACTCACATACTTTCTTAATTTCGTTTCTTAATTTCATATAAGATTTGAGAATGCTTAAAGTGTTTCTTTGAGGAGTTTCCGTCATTCTGCATTCTTTTTTTTTTTTCCCCAGTATATAACATATAAATGTCATTTTCAGGGGACTTCTGATCCTACATTTCTCTTGAGAAAGGATCATGCTGAATAACCAGGCTGCCCTTAGTTACCACCTATGACAGCGCAACATATCTAAACTAGTTTTAAATTTGCTAGCCAGAATACTGTAAGCAAAGTAAACAACATGGAAATCAAAAGGAGGAACCACACCTGCCTGAAACACTAAAAAATGTTCTTTTGTTTATCCCACTGTGTCCCTGTGCAACCAGTACACAAGCTAATTACTTTAAATATACCTACTCAATCTAATTTTATCCTATAGCTTAATCACAACAGTGACTACAGGACAGAAATGCATGCTATAGAACTTGCAGTTATAAGAAAATTGAATAGCATCCTTTAATGGTTTTATTCTATAATAGTTAATAACAGCATTAAAAGAGGAACACTTTGTACACTTAAGAACAGAAATCGCTCAGATAAGTCTTTCAACATAATAATAATAATCATAAAAAAAACCACCCAAAACACGAGACCTGTCCAGCATTTGAACAGAAAGCATCTGAAACTAAGTGCAGAGAGTTTATCTGAACTTACAATTTTACATTAGTAGCATTCCTTAAAAAAATCAGTCATGCCTGAAAATGTGTAATGCAAACACTACAAATTATTTATTTCAACTTCACATATGAAATAAATTTCAAGTCTAAGAATCAGCGGAGTTTTGAAAGCATTTCCATAATTGATACAGCTCATGCAACATAAATCTTTACAACATGGCCATTAAACTCACTTAGATGAATTTGTTTCAATCTTTGCCTAAATCCATCAAAAGGAAACAGTGTATACAACATCAAAAACTAATAATAAATAAAAAGGGTAGATTTCTTAAGAAAATTCTTTCATGGATTCTGTATTTCAGACCACTGAAAGTAGCAAAGATTAAATACACACAAAAAAATTAGGAATGTACCAAAACCATACATTTTGCTGCTGACGCTGAATTCAGAGGAGATGGTGAAGAACATCGCAGTAACCCCTTTCATCATATAACCTTGTATTATCTCTGCCAATACAATACAGTTATCATGGTGCTGTTCATGGTTCTAACATTTTGATTACAAAAGTAAGGACTGTTATGATGACCACAGTGGAACTTGGATAGTATTTATCATCTTCAAAGGATGTGACAGACATCTAAATAATTCTAGAGCCCTTTGATTCTGTTTAGAGAGCTATGGAGAGACAAATTCAATCCTGACTGTAAATGAGCCCAGTGCTCTCAGCTTTCTGCTAGAGTTTGCCAGTTAACATGTTACTGTCCAATGTCCGAAAGATTATTTTTTGCTGATATCAACAGCAATTTGATTTTATATGGCTCACTTGAAAAATGAGAGATAGTTAAGTCTTGCAAAGCTATGAACCTTTGGTTTTCAATACAGTAAATCTCGTAAGTAGACTAATTTTTCAAGCCTGTGAGTGATCCTACTGACTTCAGCTTAGAAGCTTAAACACAACTACAGATGTTTTACAGTTCTGTGAATGCAACAACAAGTGCTTTCAGGATGAGGTCGACTGTGAATACACAGCTGAGGACGAAGACACAGATTGTTTTGGCATCTAACTCTAAACTTGTTCTTTTAGATCGTGCTCTCTCTGTTAGCCACCCAAAAGACAGCTTGCCAGTTCATTACCTTCTCTTTCTCCTGTTTTACTGTGCATGAAGGCAGCAGGGGTACATTGAGACACGTACAGAACCATAGCCTTACACTTGATTTTACACACTATGTGTGCCAGCAACTATTAAAACCTGATGGTGCTGAAAGGCTGTGACCATTATATATCTAGTAATGCACTCATCACTACAGTGCTGTCTGAGTGGTTCGGTGCTATATACCGACTGGTTCCAGAAGAAACAGAGGAGTTCTGCTTCAAACCTGCTGGTTTTATATGTGAACTGGAACAAAGAAAGAATCAGTCCAGTGAATCAATATGCAAGTGAACCTTTTCTTAGAATGCTTCTTAGAAATCTTCTTTGAATAAATTGAGAAAAATTTATAAATTAATATACAATGATCCTCAGACACAGATACACATAAGTAAACACCTTATCTGCAGGGTGCAGGAAGCTTCCCATGAATTTCACAGTTCTTAGGGAAATAAATGACTACTTAGCTGTCCTTGTATCCAAAAAACTCTCCCTTCATCAGCAAACATCACATCATCCCCTTCCTCTTTTCTCTTTTCTCCCTCTTCAGTGGAAACGGTTTCCTTAGGATACTTAGAATTTTCTGATTTGAGCTACCCAGCAGGTGGTGTGAGAATTCTGGGTGAAGGAAAAAACCACTGAAAGCTTTTCATCCACCATCAGCACTTTCTTCTAAACACATATAATATAGGACATTCCAAGGAAGACTGATCATCACCAGAAGATTGATGCTTCATCTTAATCACCATACAAAGGCACAATGTATCTCGTTCCCCTTTGCAGCTTCTCATACCCCATATCCTACACTTCTGTATTTCTTCCTTGAGTTCAGCTTATATGAAAAATCTTCCTTGAAATTAATGTCTTTTCTGTCGTCTTTACTTTTTTTCCAAAATCGGGTGTGATGGCTAAGAGCTTTCCCTTGGCTTAACTCAAGCTCAACATTCTGCCCAATTCCCATGCCTGTCTCATTCTGCTGCATTATAGTTGTACACATAAGCCAGACTGGCAGCTGTGTGTAAGGAATGACACATCTGCTTACATCCATTAAACCTGAGTTGGGTATACTTGCCTTGGCATTTCTGGAAAGATAATGTAGTGATGGAGGACTATTTAATAGAACAAAAGTATCTGAGGTTCATTCCCTCAGATGTTTACCACAGCCTTTAGTGAGAACCCCTAGCTGAACCCCCCTTACTAGATCAGCTCCAGGTGTTTAGTAGCCCTTCTACTCATAGGTTGTAGCTAGGAACTATAGGGCACAAGTGCTGAACATTCTAGAAAACAAATACACATGACAACTCCATCCAAAGGATAACCTAATTTACACTTTAACCTGCTACTAAATGTGTAAAATGTGAATCATGTGAAAGCTGAAGCCAGTAAATCAAAAGCTATGCAGGTTTGTATTTTATATTCATTAGATTTCACAAATTAGACTCTTTATAGAATTACAGCACAAGGAAGCTTTATGGAAAAGCTAGAGCGCTCATTAAGTTACTTCAACTCTAATTCAGAAACCCCTACATGAAGAAACACTAGAGGTGACACATCTCTTAGGGAGAATTCCTTAAATAAGTAAATAATATTCTGTGGGTCTGATACGTCTCTGGTACAGATTCAATTTCCTAAGTTTCAGTGCAATTTTCAGTCCCTAATACACTGCAGGTTTGGTAAAGAAGTACTCCATGCCTAAAATAACACTGGTTATTTTAAAATAATCAATGCGTCAGACAGATAGAGCAACCACAGCATGTTGAGCCTCGAAGAAAGAGGTTAGCCTAATGTTCTACAGCCCAAGGGAAGGACAGATGATATTTATATTACCCGTGAATGTGAATAAGAACACTAAAGGTTATAGGGTTATTCCATTAACTTGATTCATCACCGGACAGCATGAAAATTGTATTAAGTTTCCGGACAAAGTCTTGGGAGAATTTTAACAGGTCCATTGATGTTATTTTTGATTCTGCCTAAATTAAGTGAAGGCTTTACATTTAAAAGACTTTTATTTGACCATAGATCAATATTCAATTGCACATTTCAATATATCCTGTCCTGTGTAATGCAAAAATTTTCTTGCTGTGATGTATGGGAACATTTAATTAGTAAATGCTATAAGTAACATTGTCCTACAAATGTTTGTCTTATAAAAAGCAGCTGCAAGTCATGTACAACTTCTTAATAAGACCTTCGATTGAGATTTTTAAATTTCAAGACATGTTAGTTTGGGAAGTTATCTTCTGAAAAATACAAAGATGCTTACAGTCTGTGTCTTCCAGCCTCCTCCCATCCAAAACTAACACAAGGTATGACTCTGACAGTTATATGACACATGAAGAAAAATTAGGAAGACAGCAGTGATATAGTTTTATTATGATTATTGGTTTAAATGTCAGTCTATAGTTCCTGGAGATCCAGCCTCATGAAGTTTAACCAAACCAAGTGCAAGGTCCTACACCTGCGTCAGGGCAATCCCAGGCACAAACACAGGCTGGGCAGAGAAGTGATTCAGAGCAGCCCTGCAGAGAAGGACTTGGGGGTCTTGATGGGAAACTGAACATGAACCGGCAGTATGTGCTCGCAACCCAGAAAGCCAACTGTATCCTGGGCTGCATCAAACAAAATGTGACTAGCAGGTCAAAGGGGGTGATCCTGCCCCTCTACTCTGCTCTCGTGAGACCTCACTTGGAGTATTGTGTGCAGTTCTGGTATCCTCAACATAAGGACATGGAGCTGTTGAAGCAAGTCCAGAGGAGGGCCACGAGGATGATCAGGGTGCTGGAGCACCTCCCGTAAGAAGACAGGCTGAGAAAGTTGAGGCTGTTCAGCCTGTAGAAGAGAAGGCCGTGTGGTGATCTCATAGCAGCCTTCCAATATCTGAAGGGGGCTTACAAGTATGCCAGAGAGGGACTCTTCATTAGCAACTGTAGTGACAGGACAAGGGGTAATGGGTTTAAACTAAAACAGGGAAAGTTCAGGTTGGATATAAGGAAGAAGTTGTTTACTGTGAGGGTGGTGAGGCATTGGAACAGGTTGCCCAAAGCGATAAATGCTCCATCCTTGGCAGTGTTCAAGGCCAGGTTGGATAGAGCCTTGGGTGACATGGTCTAGTGTGAGGCATCCCTGCCCATGGCATGGGGTTTGGAACTAGATGATCTTAAGGTCCTTTCCAACCCTAATCATTCTACGATTCTATTCTATGATTCTATGATCCATAGGAAGCTTGACTGCTCAACCATTGGCTCTAACTAGCAAAAGTAAGAAGAAACAATCTGTCCATGAAAATGTTCCAGTCAGGTTTTCTGAAGACCAAAGTGAAGGTGGAAATCTCCTTCCTTTGTAGGTGTTTGCTCACTTGTAGTATATTGGAATTCTGTTCTGAAGCTAAGTCTCCTATTCTGCCACACAATCTCCTGTGCAAGTCTACACCTGTGTACAGGCGAGGTAGGTCTGAAACAACACTTTTCAGAAGGAAAGAAACAGGAAAGCTGTTCTGGCAAGTCTGCGATAGAAGATTTAGGCAGGAGGCAGCATGCTGCTTCTAGATGACGACAGCAATAACTCTTACTACTGCTTATTAGTTGTAGCGGAAAGCCCTATCCTCCTCCTTCCCTCAGCAGTAACTATCCACCATCCTTCCTATTCCAAACCCACCCTCCAGCCGGAGCAACACATCATTTGAAAAGCATGTTGGTTTAGGAGATGGATGGCCAGAGGAGGCAGTATGGCCACCACTACTAGGGCAGTTATATTGACTCAGTCCACCCACCTGAAATATCATGTATGTAAAAAATAAAATAAAACAATAAAAATATTTAAAAAGTCCTAGTCTAATTCATAAAACCAGGACTAAATAAGATCTTATCACCTGCAGGTTAGAGATAATCTGTTTTATCATATGGGTTGAACAGTTACAGGAAATCCGTTAATTCTTTAAAATACTGGAAAGATCCTCAATTCTAACAATAACCAGGCAACCTGAAATTAAATACCATGCACAGATTCACACTTATTATCCACTGAGAAGTCGAATTACACTCAGAGTATGACATATAATACCTGTACGCTTTGTGGGGCAGGCAAGATCATTCTGAAATTATCACAAAGGACCAGCACAGAAGAGGCAAGGTATCAATCATTCTTAGTAGCCTTATTTCCCTGTGAGGAGAAAAGATGCATTGCTCACTTTGCAACTAATCTAGGTAAAATCCTAGGGAAGAGAAGGCAGCTTTGTAGTTGGTATGCAAGTTAACTTTTTTTTTTTTTTAATGCATGAAACTGGCTGTTAATGCTATATGGTCTTAATGTCAGTGCAGTCTGTTTAATATAGGACCCTAATACTCAGAACTATCCAAAAAGATTCAGGAAGAAATATATAGCATTTTAATGAAACTTATAGATGACCTAAGAGACCTACTGAGAATTTCCTGAAGGAAAGTAACCTGAAGATAGTGCAGGCATCTCTGCTTCCTCTGACCCTTTTTGTACCTGTAAGTCCAGGTGCACTTCGTGGAACAAAGCAAAACTGAGAGGCTATTGTCCTCTGGACAATATTAAATTCTGCAAATTGCCATTGGCTTCCAAAAATCAAACCAATTCTGAAGATGAAAAAAGTCCAAATTGTGTTTTCTTTGCTGATAGGTAAGATAAATATTGCTTTACCTGGTAGTGCAGTTTTTAAGCTGTTCAACACTTCATCAGTTTACTGTCCATGTTAAATACTGACTCTCTTTCCTATTTTCTCTTGGAACCCATTGCCCAGTCTCCCTGTACACTTCCACCACTTTTCAGAATATCAATGCTCTAGTCTTCTTAAATTTAGGAAATGTATGATGTCATATCTGTAAAAATCATAATCTTTTGCTACTATCACATTCACAACATATTGGCATGCAAATTACACTAATAAGCATGCTGTTTCATTTTTTTTTAAATTTGGCTATATCCAATAAATCAGACATTCAGTGGAGCAGACATGTATTTTCCTAGATAGGCCATCCATTTAGTTTGGTGTCAAGACTAGACAAAACACATTCAAAGAGATTAAAAGAGGAAAAAATACACAGTACAACCCCACGACCGAAGATGATAGGTGTCAAAATTAGCAAGGCTCTTACAGTATGCAAAATCTGTATCTATAGGACATCTGATGTATTATAAACATCTTAGGTATTTTATGGGCTCTTTCACACTACAGTAATTAATAACTCGGTCTCATTTACTACTCCGTGGATATGGAGTACAAAAATCAGAGTGCTTATAATTACTATTATCCATTTGGTAAAGGCTTAAAATGCTCTAAGAAAACTGGATGTATGAAGAACCAACTTTATTATGGCCAGTCTAAACCTCAGCAGCACAAATAGAAGGCTACGTAAAGGACTATTCATTTCACAGTCTTTCAGACACCTGAATTAGTTAACCAGATAATCTTCTAGCGAAGTTAGACAGAGGTGTAAAAGCCTTCAGTATTTATTGGGAAGAGTAATTCAGAGTCCCTCCCTTTCTCTATCTATCAGTTTTAGGAATCTAAGCTAGACCCAACTGGCTTCTTAAAACAGATTTTTAAATCTAGGCAACTATACATACACATTATACCACTGATCTGTATTAGGATATCCTCTCCTTCTACAGCTATAATACTGTATTAGTGTTGGAAATTATTTAATAATCATAGGTCATCTGGAATATTAAGGTAACAGAAAAACATAATTACCTTCATTTCAAGATAAGACACTCTACACCAGTGAGCTATCTCTTATCTTGAGGGTGAAGAAGTCAATGCCTTCTTTCAGAACAGCATCTTCCTGGCAAAGCTTTCTTGCAAATATGTTATCTTCTTTTAAGCAATAAGAAGAGGCAAATAGATTATTTTGAGTGGAAAAGGAGTATTACTTCCTTATTTCCTATTTCTTTTTCTCATGTATTTTCCAGTACTAAAAATTATACTTTTAGGCTGAAGGTTTAAAGACACTGCAGCATTTCATAACTCGAAAAGTACTTCACATTTTAGTCTCAGTTGGTTTCATAAATTCCATATCCCTACATTAAATAATAAATGTAGGTGGAGAGCAGTTATTATAACTAATGGGACTTTGGCACTGGTTTCTATACATTTTTCGTGATGCCTGAAGCACTTCTGCATGTTTTACATCATGACATGTATGTGATTATTAAAGCGTACAGTTTGATTAATGGTTAATTAAAGCTTCTTATAGTAACCAGTCATACTAACTTTACAGTGCTGATAAATCCCCAATGGTCTGGTTGTCCTTTGTTTTCTAATTATACCAACCCTGTTCTCTTTTTATGAAAGTTATCAGGTTCCACTAAATGAGTACCTTTATTTTTACAACATGCAAATAGAGCTAATACTGTGCTGATGGATCCACCAAGCTTTACTTCGCTGTGAATGTCTACAAATGGTTTCACGAAACCTTTTTAAGAAAAGATTGTTTAGTGCCTGTGTAAACTCATTGTGCACTGCTTAAGTTAAGAAGTGTAATGATACAAATAACATTACTGTCTCATTAATCTGTGGCTAGGAAGTGAAATTGTTTTAAGGATTTCAACAGACTGTATTTTTTTTAATGTACTTGAAGCATATTTATGTGCCGAATGTTCTCTTTTAATATTCTCTGCTGCTAAGTTCTCTCTTCATAAGTTAGCAGCATAACATTTAGCCTGTAAAGACAGGTCCTTTGTTTAATTATCATCATCGTATTTTTTCCTCTATGCTTTACTTTATTGTTCTTATGTTCCAAGCAACTCAGGAAAACATTTAAGCCTGTGCTGAGTCCTTGAGATCAGCTCAAAATATACTAGAGGATTTAAAAGTAACTTATATCCATACCTAAAGTCAAGCAAGTCTTTCACTGTTAATAAGCAGAGAGAAAATTTCCATAAATTTCACTGTACTTCTCACTTACAGACTTTGGCTTTAAGAAAAATTACTGTCATGAAAGTGAGGTTGGAAACAAATTCATGGAAATCACTTTGGCTTCTTCTGATGAACTGTTCCTTTGATTTCACCTCATTTAGACACTCCTACTTATTTGAAAGGTAGTTGTTTTCCAGAGTTTGGTCTTTGTTTATGAGATATTCTCTGAACAACATTCCTCCAAAGTATGGGATCATTTAAAAACTAAAACAAAAAATAAAATATGATGTCAGAAGGGAAAGAAACATTACTGATGTTACAATGAACTTTTAAACTGTTTCCTATATTAAGGATGTTCATGCACAGGTTGTCAGTTAAAAACAAATGCAATAGACAGCCATAAAGAATGTCCCTTAATTTAATGTACCAAATATTTGCCACCTGCTTTAAAGCAATGTTTCTTTCTAGAGCTGGGGGGGCGGGGGGGGAACCCAAACAAAAACCAAAAACATAAAGAAAATGCAAAACCACGTTAGCACTGGAAGTATGAGAATGGAATGGACAAAGGCCATTCAAAAGCTTGGAGAATGCTTTCCACTCTAACTGACCTTTTCCAGCTACTTCTGAAACAAATGGACTTTGTTTAGCTTTTGGTTTACCTATCTGTCTACTTAGAAGCAAGACTGTCTTCTACTGTGTTAAAAAGACTGAGCTCTTTACTGGCTACGTCAGAAAAGCTTCCTTAAAAATAAGAACTTGCTGTTATCTTCTTTTGCCATAATATTGTCAACAGTGCAATTAGTTCACATTCTGACAAAAGAATCCCTAACTCATCAAATTTGCTCCAAGAATTTTAAATCCCTCTGCTTTTGGTTGAAATTACACATGCAACTACTAAATAAATTCTAGCCTTGAACTCTTCCTGTTCTATGCAGTCAGTAAAAGTACTTGCAGAACCATTAGTAACTACTATTTTAATGCTAATTTTACTGCTACTAATTCAACTTAACTTGAATTTATTGACCCAGGTCTTCAACCAATGGAAAAGACCTTAAACCCCAGTAAAATGAATTGACTTATGGCAACCTCTAAACAAAATGAAAAACTTGTTTGGGATTTTACCTTCCCCCCCCCCTTCTCTGAGCCTAATGAAAATGAGATCTTCAAAATGAGGGAACAATAATTAAGCTTACACGAGTCACACATAACTGAATTTGTATTATTTCATTTGTATATAAACCTGGTTTAAATCTATCAAAGCCTAAAACACACATGTGTAAAATAATTTGTTTGGGTTTGGGCTCATCTCTGGTACACCAAGACCAGGTTTTGGACCATTCTACAATACAAGGAAAGTTGCAGAATCTCCTAGTTAGCACTTCTAACAGGTAAAACAGCATCCTGCTATGAATTTCTCTCTAGAGGAGAAACTGTGCCTGCGTCAACTCACAAACCTATTGGGAGTTCTCTGAAATACATAGGTAGTTTAGAAAATATACTCTATTTTGATTTCACCATGCCATTCTATAAATCCATGGTGCATCTACATCTTCAAAACTGTGTGCAGTTCTGGCCCTCCCTTCCTTCTACATCTCAAGGGCATGAAAATGAGCAAACAAATGGAGTGCCTTCCGTACACTGAACGCTTGAATGAGCATGATGTCTGCAGCCTGGAAAAGGCTGAGAGTTCTGGTAAAATTTTATAAAATTAAGTAACAAGGAAGAAGAGGTGGATAGAGTTTGATTAAGCACTCCCTTTCAAAACAAGAACTAGGGATAACAGACTAAGCTAGGAGAAGCTGGGCTCAAAACAGATGGTCGAATTGTAGAACTTCTTGCCAAAGCATATTTGATTGCCTGTGTTTCACATGAGGTCCAAAGGAGTCTTGAAAAGTTCATGGAAGATGAATCCACAATGATTGCTAAATACCTAGATAAAACATTCATATCAATAGTTGCCGACCTGAAAATAGTTGAAGACTGGAAAGGCATAATATAAGAATACTACAGAATCATAGGATCGTTTAGGTTAGAAGAGACCTTTAAGATCATCAAGTCCAATTGTAAACCTAACACTGCTAAGCCTACCACTAAACCATGTCTACATCTACATGTTTTCTAAATATCCCCAGGGATGGTGACTCTACCACTTCTCTGGGCAGCCTGTTCCAATGCTTGAATACCTTTTCAGTGAAGAAATTATTTATCTCCAATCTGAACCTCCCGTGGCACAACTTGAGGCCATTTTCTCTTGTCCCATCACTTGTTACATGGGAAAAGAGAGAGACACCCACCTCCTTTCTCTCTCCATCCAGGTAGTTGTAGAGAGTGATAAGGTCCCCCCTGAGCCTCCTCTTCTTCAGGTTAAACAATCCCAGTTCTCCCAGCCATTCCTTATAAGACTTGTGCTCTAGGCCCTTCACCAGCTTCCTTGTCCTTTTTTGGATGCATTCCAGCACTTCAATGTCTTTCTCGTAGTGCGGGGCCCAAAATTGAACACAGGATTCAAGTTGCAGCCTCACCAGTGCCAAGTACAGGTGGATGATCACTTCCTATACTCTTTTTTAGGCCTTCATATTTGATCAATGTTCGAGAGAGAATATTAGGTTACACAGATGTGAGATCTGACTCAACCTAGCCATCCTTATGGTTTACTGCATGAACCTAAACTAGCAATTCACTACTTTTCTTCTATTCCAAATATTGCATGGGAAGAAGAAACATGAAAAAGTGCTAATATTCAATGTATTTCATTAATTGATTTTTTCATTGTTGTTGTTATGGGTTAATTTCAATCTACTGAAAAAGCACTGCACTGACTCCCTCAATTTTTCGTGTTTGACTAAATAGAAAAATAGATTAAATCTACGGTGTGCTTTCTTTCCCCGCATGTCTTTCTATTTCTAACCAATTCTACAGCCACACATTTGTGATATATGCCAGTAAGATAAATCTGCAATTGTTCCATCCTTATGGGTTAGTTGTGGGGTGGAACGATGCTCAGATGTAGATCAATGCTGCATCTCTTTCCATTTGTTCTGTCCTATTCTGCAGTGAATTAAGAAAAGAATTCCCACTGGTCTCCTTTTTCATTTATTCATTTAATCTTCTTAACACTTCTCAAGCCTGTTGCTAAGAAGTGATCAAGAGAAGAAAAAACTACATATAGAAACTAAGTAAAAGGCCTTACTTTGGGGAAAAAAAGCTTCCAGAGTGCCTTGCAATCTTTCCAGCTGGCATGAGATGTAATACATAGCACACTGCAACCCAGCTATGTCCTTTACACCAGAGAGAGATTAGTTGCTCCATGCAGACTATAAACAACTACTAGCAACCTTATACAACAAGAACAGGCATCCACAATCCACTGAAAGTGATTCGGTGCCAAATGCCTCCAACCAGCCTTACAGCCAAGGGACTAAACCGTAATTCTTCAGGTAAATACGTTCCACTAAATGAGTCCTTTCGTTTCAGGCAAATAAGAAGGGGAGCAAATGAGAGCACGAGACAGAAACTGGAACATAGCAGCAGCACAACAATAGCAGCCTAAAGCCAATGTAATTAGCTGTTGTTCTGGAAAATGCTAAGAAAGTCAGACCAAGCACTTTGCATTTGGAATTAATACCCAAGGCTACATCGCGGCAGAGGTCCAGAAGAACAAAGCAAGGAGTCTGAAGGGTGGAAAAGCACAGGCTACGTGAATGCTGCATCCAATCTCAGAACTTGGACTAATAGCAAGCAAGTCTGGAGGACAAGAGAACTTCACAAAGACAAAGGAAACAGAAAGGTTTGCAAACCCTCTTAGCTGTCTGTCATGTTCTGAGCTCTCTACTTTAAAAAGTTCATTCTTCTAGTCTCTGTTGTAATAAAACTGGCATTAGAGATTCAAAATATATTCAGTGTTTAGGGCTTTATAAATTCAAGAATTACTCCAGTCCCATCAAACAGGCACTAAACAATATTTCAAAATATGGCCCAGAGTCTCCTGCTTTCAAACTTGCACTAAACACAAAGTCTTAAAATCCTGGGAGTAGTGCTACCCCTGTGAGACTCGGTTAGGGCTGAGAGAGACACTGCAATGAGAACCTCATAAAGAGGAAGCTTTTGCAAAATGTATTCTTGAGACACAGTTGGAGTTGCTTTATTGAAAGAGTACTGACTAGTTTAAGTTTCATTTTTTGGCTTTTTGGCATAGGTAATACTTAGTAAAAAAAAAATTTAAAAGTGGGTTTTTTTTAAAAGGAGGAACAACCCATTAAACACATGCATGCACACACACAAATGCAAGCATACACAAGCCTCCTCCCAGCAGCTGTCTACACCAAGTGATAATTTCCCATCTGCCAGAAAACACTATTTCCATCTCCTTGTATATTTTACCAGTTAGCGCCATAAAAGACACAAAAGGATAATGAAAATATGGACAAGGAGGAACCTTCTGGCAAGAAGACAGACTCCTCACTGCCTGGAAGCAGCTTATAAAAAAAATTACTTTTTTTCAATATTTCACGCTACATGTTTTCTAGTGGTACACTTTCCCAACATGGCTGTCATAGAGTTCAGCATTAATCATGACTGATAAAATAAGTAGAAACAGGATTTAAAATGTAAGTAGGAATAGCAACAGTTGAGAACAGGCAATGAGCTTGTTTTCTTAAAAAAAAAAAAAATTCTATTTCAAAATCATTAGTATATGAATTTTTATTTTCTAAAATTTCCCCTACAAATTTACATTTAGGACTCCCAAAATAAGAGAACTACAGGCATTCATCCTTTTAGAAATCTAAGATTTGACTCTGAACATTTACATGAACAGCAGAATTTTCAGGAACTTTACAGAGTCATGGTGATAACATTATGTATTTTTACAAATGCCAGTGTAAACATCAGGAAATGAAAGGGTAGAAGATGGTGTGAGATATGTTAACTATTATGAGTTGTACATTTTGTCTAATAATAGTGTCCAAAAAAGTATTTAAGATTACTAGGATGTTATGGTGCCAATTTAGTTTGATATTAAATTCATTTATTGTGAATGTCCATGAAGAATCTGGATTTTCATAAGCAACATTGAGAACCATAATTTTCATCCAGCCCAAAAACATGTATATGTAATGTTTGACTATATGGTTTCCTATGAAAAATATGTATCTGGAATTTATCTAGTATTACTAGAACTGGTGACTGGAAGGCTGACTCTGTAATCACTACCTTGAATGACTGTAAACAAATGCAAATAGAAAACTCAAGGAGAGTTATTGCATTTCAGTTCCCAAAAAAGAAATAACTTGGAGTTCAACAACGATGAAGAGGTATCCATTAATATTCACCTAAAATGCATAAATTATTTTAAAAGTCCCAGGTATATAGAACCCAAGTAATCGTCCCAAAAGTTACTTAATATAATAAGGAAAAACACATATCGAAACACTATCTTTAAAACATCCAAATATTAAATCTTCATTGGCATCCCTACACTATTAGGCTGCAATAAGAAAAATCTGCAATAAAAAAACCAAACCAAATGAAAACAAACAAAAAAACACCCAAACCCCACAAAAGCAAAACCAACTATCTCTAGCAGATAGAAGATCAGAAGTAAACTTTTTTTAGCCAAGCCATTTTGCTGAGAATTCTTTTGATATTCAATAACTGATGTGAAGAAATACAAGTTTTGTTTCAGTGCCTGTTCTAGTACAAAAGTAACACTGTTTAATTACCTAGATTATAAACTGCCATTCTCTCTTGAATGGTGAATTTATGCTTGTAGTAAAGCATGGAATACCAGCTGTTCATTTATGGTCAACGAAGTTTGGCACTAAATTTTCCTAGTTTAGGAGGAAAAGTGATTTAAAATATGAGGTAATTAATTAATTCTGAACTAACAAACACAAACAAAAAGAAAGAAAGAAAACCCACAGTTCTATTTCTATACTCACTTTTCTATTTGTATATTCACTTTTTTATACTCACTAGAATTGTAGTTTCTAATTAAGCATTGAAACCTCCAAACAGCATATTCAACTTCTGAAAATCGTGTATATTTTGCAGTATTTTGTGACACACAGGAATCATACCAAAAAACCTGTTCATCATTTATGAAGCACGTACTTTTCAATATACTATAGTAAAATGACTTGCCTCCAGTTACTTTGGCCAACAGAATATCTACTCAATTAAAAAATACTACGGACTAAACTACCAAAGCCAACAATCCAGTGGACACACAAGCTTTTGAAGCTAAGTACTTGGAAAATTTTAGAAAAAAAGGTGAAAGTTAAACACTAGCAACAATATATGACAGAGACTTGCTATTTTCTATTCTTCCAGAGAAAGTCAGGAATAAACGTTGTTAAATGACTATAAAGCCATCTGTCAACCATGCAAACACATGCATGTTCTTAAATCTACTAAGGACTGACCACAGTAATCAATCTGAATGCAGGCAGTGTGTTGTGCAAATTGGGCCAAAAAGATGTATCAGGGAAAATATGATCTACTATCTATATAGTAGATAGTAGTAAGGAAAAACAAATAATATGGAGGTTGCCTAGACCAGCCGATATTAACTGCCTTTGCTCTTACTCTTCCATCTAGTTACTTAAGCTTCACAGTGCCTAAGAGGAGAAACAGAACCACAGTGCTCATAAGTAAATGCTGCATTTCAGTGCTATCAAGGCTAGGACACAGACTGAAAAATTTTGTACAGCAAGATGCCAAACAGCAACTTTTCTTCATGCCACCATTCCAGAATAAGTAATACAATTAAGAGGGGAAGTTTCCTGCTTATTTTTTAATGGGAATAAGTTCCTGATTATAAAACTAGTCATTATGAAAGGATCTATCTGTGTTCTCAAGCAACCAAATCTACCAGTACTTGAAACTCAATTATATCATGTATTAATATTTCATAAATTAAATTCCATAAGATATACTTGGGTGAACAGAGTAACTAAATTAAAATTTGATTTATAATTAAAAACTTATGAATCATTTCAAGAACATTAGCACAACCCCCATTACATATTTGCTACTCTGCTCTCCTTAGAATTGTAGCACAACATAACAGGCAGTATTAGTTAACAGTTCTGTGTCGTAGACAATGTTTGTGGCAATGCAGAGAGCATTTAGAACAGATCGACAATGACATAATGATTTAATACATTAATGATATGTGTACTACACCAGAAAACTACAAATACATGAAGTAGCATTAAATTTCAGAATTACGGAGATCTCAAAATTTAACTAGGTCTGTATTCTAGGAAGTTGAACATGACCATCAAAGGGAAAGGCAGGACAAAAAAGGGAAGAGACATTTAGAGAAAAAGACAAGAAAGATTTTATAATAGTATGTAATTACTTATCCATTAGGTCAGAATGGGACCGACTGAAAGCACTGTAGGAGTCTTTCCAGAGAGTTAAAAAGTACAAAAGCCATGTGATTTCAAAATATGGATAATTTTTCCCCTTAAAGTTATAAAGGTAACGATACTAATACATTAGGCTGATATATTTATAGAGTCCTCATTTGGTTATGGTTCTACTGTTACAAGTTCAGATGATATCAAAGTATTTACAAACAGATTATGCACACTACAGAAAACTACTCTCATTTTCTGTCAATACTGCCTTAGAAGTTATTAATTTATAGATGGAGTAAGGTATGTTTGATTAAGCAGAAGTTTTAGTAAATATGGAGATAAACTGAAGAGTTAGCCATTTGTCAAAGTGACTTACTGGATCACAGTTCACAATATCTTGTCCATATAATTTTATACAGATAAATATATCCAACTTTATCAAAAAGTATTAGTCTATACTGTAATAACAAGTATTTCTTCACCAACAAGATTCCTATATTTACAGAAAGCACTCCTGTAAGATGGAGTTCATTAGATTCTGCTTTTGGTAGAAGGACCATTAACATTACACATTAACATCTAACTTTATTAAAACTCTGCCTTTTTCAAAATGTGAAACTTGGAAGAAAATTGATTAGCATTAACAAACTGAAGTATTTTGCAATGAACTTATGAACATAACAGACTGCTTATAGACTAAAAAAGCTGTTAAGACCAAAGTCCTAAGCCTTTTTTCCTGGTTGTTTATTGTTTTGAGCTCATTGAGAGGAAGAAATCAAACACATTCTTCATTCAAAAATATTTACATTAGCAACTCCTCTTACGATTAATGGAGAGGTATCTCTTGATGGTTTTACTCAGCAGTTCCTACCTAGCTTCTTGCACAAGATGTCTCTTAGCAACTACTCTGTTGCTCATCCATAATCATTTCATGTTCTTTGTGACATAAATAGAAAACTGTGGGTTGTAGCAGCAGTAGAGGACCTCAGGCCTTCAAGCGTATGACATAAAGATGCAAGTCCCATATGTTCATTTATATAAAGGCACTGAAGTCTGCTGAAGAAAATTATTTTCCGGTATTGAAGCTAGGGGTCGAAATTCACCAATCACTAGTTTTCAGAGTCTGCATTACCATAGTAATGCGAATCCTTAATTACCATAGTAAAGCAGATCCTTATGTTGCTGTATGTGTGACTTCAGTGCAGAAGGACAGTAGAAACACTGAGAGAGCTCTCCGATAGGTACATTTGTCTGTCTCCTTCAATAATGCCTTCTCAATGTCCTTCTCTTCATATCAATCATTTATGGCATTTCACATGTGCCACTGTTTTTAAACAAGGTCAATAATACTACTTCTCTATTATATTAGACCAAAGTTCAATAAATCCTTCTTGAATAAAAATGTGTATGCAGGGGATGTTCAGAGCACATGTGATGGAGCCCTGCTTTCCTGGAGATAGCTGAACATCTGCCTGCCAATAGGAAGTGGGGAATGAATTCCTTGCTTTGCCTTGCTTGTGTGCATAGCTTTTGCTTTACCTATTAAACTGTCTTTTATATCAACCCAGGAGTTTTCTCACTTTTACTTGTCCAATTGTCTCCCCCATCCCAGCAGGGGAAAGTGAGTGAGCAGCTGGGTAGTGCTTAGTTACTGGCTGGGGTTAAACCATGACAGGCACACTCCAGGGTGCCAAGTATCTCCAGTTATCAGCAAGCATATCTCAGTGTTGACTAGATTCCAGTGGTTGCATAGAAAATCCTGAATAATACACTTTTTACACCTGGTGCATCAAAAAAAAAGATCTCATTATATCCCATTATTGTAATGGGGAATAGAATGCCAAAAACATATTAACTACAGTACCAATAATGAATATAATGCATAATGCAGTGAGTAGTTTGCATTTCAACTACTTTGCATAATTCTTCTAAGAGTAACCATAAAATTATCTGGCTGCACTTTTAAAAAATTGTTTTACTTATTCTCTTTTCTGCATAATTTTGCAATTCTAATTAATTTCTGAGTTTTATACAAAATAATGACAAACTTTTTAAAGAAGTAGTATTTTGGGGAGCTACATTAAAATCTTTAACTACACCTAGTACTGGGTTTCTTAAAAAATATTACAGGCTATGACCTGAAAAAAATAAAATGGCAAGCACTATTATACATCTTCATACGGCAACATATGAAAGAAAATGGAAACAAAATACATTCAAAATACTGTGTTCTGGTCACTCATGAATGACTTTAAAGCACTTCAAATGTTGACATTTAAAATACAAAGTAATATAACTATAAAAAAGAACACATTATTTCCTAAATTATAACTTCGTTCATATTCATGCAAGAAGTTTGAAATGGGCTAATCTTATCTGAATGTTTGGTTTGCCTCAGTTGGAGGGGGTGGAAAAAAGGGTGAAACAGCACAACGAAAGGATGTATGCACTGATCATATTAGACAGTGATTTTAATTCCTGAGACACGCATGACTCAGAAGTCTTTCTGAATCATGGCAATCTTGTGGGGAAAAGTAAAAACAAAAATAAAATTCAGTATCAAAATATACTCAGTACTTGGGCTATCACCATACCTATTAAATAAATATCATTATAGATCACATCAAATGGATGAACTGTAGTAAAAGTAAGATCCTATTTGATTTGCTATGCACCATTAATCAAGACTAAACACTTACGCATGCAAAAGTTTGGACCCTCTTCAGATTTTGAAGAGGTCATAATAAAACCCACAGAGTTTGGAACAGAAGAACAGACTAATTGCAACTCCCAAAAAGAGGTTCCTATCTGAAAAATAAGGGTACTAACTGTTCCTGAAGAGAAATCTGAATGTGTTTCAATTTTTTTTTCCTAATTCCATGCAGCAAGTAATGTTTTTTAAGACTGTGTCAAATGGTAAATAAACATTGCCAGAAAATAAAGAAGGGTCAATGGTTGTGTCAGTCATTAGAGCAGTACATCCTTTTACATTGCAGAAGTTGACTTGAGTGCACTCCAAGCATTACAACTGTCATACCCAATATACAAACCTGAACACTACCAGTGGAATGAGGTCATTGTGCTCGCTTTACACAAATGCAAGAGCTCTCTGATTATATAATAAAATTCTGTATTCAGCTACCTTACCAGTGAATTTTTATTTTTATGATCTGTAATGAAGGAATGATTTTGTTCATTTTGTACATCTATCTTAGTCTACACACTATTGATTTCAGTTAGCTGAGATACAAAGTGTGGAGACTGAACTCTCTGCACCTAAAATAATCATCCTTAAGAAGTACAGGAGTAAAAAACCCCACCCCTGCATTTCTGCATTACAGGCATCTGGTTTACAACCTGGCAAATCATGTGTACTTTTGGTGACTGTGAGAGACTAACAGGCAAGTTCTGTCATGTATCATTCATGATATTTATCAGATGGTGAATGCTAACACAAATTTTTGCTTGGTGAGATGAATTAGTCATTTGAAAGAGATCACCTTCCAAATTGCCTTTCTGTCCTCGGCTGTGTGAAATGGCTGCCTTTCATATTTAAGACAATTTTTCATGGCTTAATGTAGCCCCCTAAATGACTTTTACTAGCAAACAAACAGTAACTATGTGGACAGCAGTACATTATGTAATGCAAACTCTACTATGTATTCAAGAGGGAAAACTGAGAAACCTGTTCATTTTGCTAAGATACGACTTTAAATTTGAAGTATTTCTCAGATTCAGTCTGCAAAGTTCAATATACAAGTTTACTCTGATAAAGACACATAAAAGAATTCTTGATATATCCGTGCAAAGTAATCTTTTGTTTGTACCTCATTTTCATCTGGTATTAATCAAGACAACTGAAGCAATCTCATTTGATGCCAGCAGATAAACTGGCTAGGAGTTTGCTTCTTCCTAGTATATCAATAAAGAGGGAATTACTGGATTCTGGACTTTTCTTCTTCCTCTCTTCATCCTCCATCCAATCTATACTATATTTGCAGTGATGTGGCAGATAACGACATTGCTTGTATTGTTTTACAAGTTAAACTTTTTAAAGATTTCTATTTATTACCTCCTTTTATTCTAAAATATTTCCATTTTCTTACCACAATTTACTTTATTACTCTGAGCTTACCCTCTATTGTGTTTTTCTTCAGTAGTAGGATCATCATTTTCATACTGCCACTGTTGTTGATATTACTACAGTTCAATGTAGTTTATGAAGAGATGTTGACAGTTATCTCACAACTGTTTGACAGCTATAGCCTCTTCTGTAGGTATACTGCCACGTGTCTTTCAAACCTCTTCATAAGTTTAAAATTTCTAGTAAACTTTGTTTCCTTATTTTGGAGTATGAATCATTTCACATTAAGCCCAGACAACTCATGTCAGTACTGAGGTCTGCTGTACCACAATGCTATATTTATACTTTTATGATTTTCCTTTCTGATATGTTTTCTTTCCTTGTTCTTATTCTCCACAATTTATTTTATTCCCCACAGTTCACATTAATCTAGAATTTATCTATTCTCAGCTTGACTTTGAACTGTCTTGTGTCTGAACATTCTCAGCTTTTTACCTTTTTCAGCTGTTATATTATGATGCATGTAATGTGTTAATGCAGTTGCCTGGTTCAGGGGTCTTAACTTCCCCTACCTCCTAAACCTAAGATATTCAGTATGTTAAAAGGTGATGAATTTCCTTACTGTCGTTCTATGGGGTATGATGAAAGTAGAGAAAAGAGCTTCCTAATGGCTCTGAGAGCAGTGACATTTACTGAGGAAAACACAAACAACTGCACAAAAGTAGAGGGATACAGCAGTCCTCTATTTTATTTTTACATGGATAAGTTCCTTTTCTGAATTATAAGAAGTTTCTCACAGAGTTCTGCTAGATTCTTCCCACAGGTGTCTCTGTGAGATGTGCTATACTGTTTTGGACCAAGAACTCCAGCATTTTGTCTTTGGCTTCAACAAGATAGCAAATGCTTTGAAAAGAAGGAGAAATAGATCAAAAATGTATGCAAGTAGACCTTCACACCTCTCAGCACATAGTGGCACAAGGATTATCAGATTCGGAGGTTGCGTCCAAAGTATTGCTTTTAATGGACATCATGGGAACCATTCTCCATGAAATCGCCTTTTCCCTTCTAAATCACTGTATGCTTTTGGTTTTATCATTTGCCCGATAATTTCACTAGGGGCTTTCTACTTTTTTTAGTTTAACGAAAAGTATTGAATAACCAGTTTGCTTATCTTCTTTATTTAGCTTAAGTAACACATAAAGCATAAAAGCAAGCTCTTAGCATGAGCTGGGCAGAAGCATATTGAAAAAGGTTAGAAATTAAATAATCTGTGTTAACATAAAGCACAGTCAGAATTACTTTTTTTAAGATTAATAGTCAATAAAGATATTTATACTCTCGACTATTTGACCAAAGTCATCATGCTTGCTGGGCAATACGTTACAATCAGAGGCTGTAATGAATTCCTAACCAGTTACTGCATACATGAATAAAACTGTTAACTAAAATCCTTATAAGCTGACTACCATTTGTGAGAAAAAACATTATGGTTGCACAAGCGAATTCCTTTGTATTAAACTCTTCTGAAAAATGTTTTGCAAGTTACCTATTTTAGGCTCAGCAGTTTCTCTTATTTCCCTTATTTGCTGAGAGAAAATTATTGGCATGATATTGCAGTATTTTAAATATGGATTTTCAAAATGCAAATATGGAAAGAGTTAACAGCTATTTTCTATTTATGATGAAAAGTGATAAGAACTTGGAAAAAAAAAAGTCATAAAGACAAAAAATGTAATTCTTGATCAAGAAAACAAACCTGCTCAGTAACAAATGACCAAAGCAGCAGTAAGGAGAATGAAGAAGGAATATCACTAAGCCAGAATATGTTTTTAATATAAATTCTACGCAACTACACTGACAGTGTAGCACACAGGAAGAAGCAGACCCCACTTAAGAGAATATTACTGCTTCATATGAACTAATTTCTTTTTCCTCAATGCGAAATTCCTCCATCCCCAGCCAAAAGCTTCTTAAAGTTTGGCTCATAAAGTCAAGACAGGACTTGTTCTTTCGTGCCAGTAAGGATGTTTATTGAACTCTAGAGTCCAAATCTTGCATGCTACCACGTTTCTAGTCACTCAGCAACCAATCCATCATCTTTACTCCAGTTATAAAAAGTTTTATAACCTTTCCATCTTTAACTAAGGTTTTCTATCCTTTCACTATGATTCTGTGCTGGGAAATAAACCAGGAGCTGCAGAAACCCCCTACACAACCTTCCAGCTTAAAACACTTAGAACTTGTATAGCAAGTACTTTATGCCCAGTACAGCTGATGGCAGAAAAACTGGCTCCAATCTTACCTCCCACATCTCCTGTAGCACAACCGCTTCCGCTGGGTAGTTGTTTATTTCTCTTTTCCTTTCATATCCCTGACCTTTTTTCTAATGTGCTGAGCTGAGTTTGGAGTCACAGTGATGAATGAGATGTGATGATGAGAATCATAGTGAGGGTGCAGTGTGCAGGGCTGTTTCTTGGGCAGCACAGTAGCAGACAGAGGAGGGGGGAAGTGGAAATCTGACAGGTTTAGCTTGCTGACAGCCCATGTTTATAGGCTCTGTAAAGAATACAGATGAGACAGAGCAAAGGCAGAAACGACAATGACGTAATAGGTCTTAGCCACAGTGTTTTCAGCCCAAAAAAGTGACGAAATAAAATGAAGTTTGGGATGCCATTAATGGTTAGGCTGTCACAGAACTGAACCTCTTCACTGTCTGCATCTCTGGATGAGATTAACAGATACACTAGACTCCTCTGTACAGTACTTCTGCCATCTGCACAGAAAATTGCAGCCCTCTCTCCCCTTTCACCACAAGATACTTTGGGTAATGAGTTAGGCATTCTAGTTCCAGTACACGGGGGATATATCAGCATATTTTTCACCAATACACTTCAAAATACCTAAAAAGGAGAAACTTTAGTTAATGCTTGGAAACATTTTTAATATTAAAAAAGAATTATTTTTTTTTTTTTTAAAGGGAAAAGGGAAGTGGTAAGAATAAGGACCAGCCTCCATTCTGAAAGCAGCAATCAACTCGTCTGCTGTTTCAAACACCATGTCTGTTTGACTTGTGTGGAGTTTGTATCATGTGATGTTCTTGCCTCTAGTTTTCATTTGGGAAAAATTCCAAGTAAACTTTGAGTACATTCCAAACTACAAAATAAAGATTTCAAGATTTCAAATGTTTTCATTTCCCTCCCCCAAAATCTCAAATACACTAAAAGTTTCCCTCTCTCTTTTGAATATATCCAGCATGAACATGACTTTTGTGATGTAATCTGATCATCCACCCTATCTCCAACATGCAACATCTTGCAGACAGGCTTTTTCAGAGCTGCTTTCATTTCTCAAGTTCCACTTATTCCTACAAGAGCTACAACTTTTAACAATTCCCACTTATAAAAAATAAGACCAAGAATGTAAACTATCACTGCAAAATACTTTCATTATTTTTAAACCAGTTATTATCATCACCCAACAACAAAAGACAGTCAAAGTTCCTGGATAATGGCAAAGAATAATGAAAAGATCCTTTCTTGTCAGAAGCTAAAAAGTCTGTATTCATTTTCATTCATCTGAGTCCAGTGCTAGGAATGTGATATATAATATTCATCTTCCTGCCCTTTGCGGATTACCTTAATATTGAATGTAGTAAACAGAAGGCTGCCATTACACCCAAGTGCACTAATAAAACAGGTCAAAGAGCACGTCATACAGTACAATTTATACAGAAGAAACACACTGAAACATGCGTGTGTTTTCCCACTCTCTTCCAATAGCAACAAACATCTTTCAGGCCAGCTTTCATGCCTTTAATAACTTATTTTTTCATTGGAGGCTGGTTTGGAGGTTGGTGGACCTGTCACTTTGCAGGTCTAATCCACACAAGGTTGGCTGACCCGTCCATCAGCATGCAAAAGTGAAAACAGTGCAACCTTAGTTTTATAGTGTGAAAGGCACAAGCAAAGGGGGCAAATAGTGTTGTTTCCTCTAACCAACAATTAGACCAAGGCACCCTTGTTGAGACAGGAACATGTGCTAAATTTATACAAAGGAAAATTTATAGAAAGGGCAAGTTTTCAGGAAAACCACACTTCTTTAAGGCATGTAAAAAAACCTCACAAGAATAAACACTAATCATTTTTGAGAGAGAGAATTATTCTTTTCCTAAACTTGGGGGGGAGGACTTTCATCTTAGGATCCCAAATAATTCTATAGGCCTCTCAATAGTCAGTAAACTAGCAAAGTATTGTTTTGATAACATGTATTACCAGGTTTTTAATTCACAGAATTAAGCAAGTTGAAGTGATTTGTCCAATATCTCCTAGAAAGACAAGAACTGCAGTGCAGAAACTGATTTCCAATCACCTGATCTAATTCTGAAATGATGCTGCACTACATGTCTGCTACTTTATAACTGCTTATCCTGAACCACTGAGTGCTGTATTAAATGATGTATACTTATCAGCTCCGTTATATTTATACAGAACAATGTTCTTTCTTTTAGTCTTTCTAGTTAAACAATGACAACACAACAAAAAGGAAATTATCTACAAGAACTACACCTCTTGTAATTATTTCCTTTGGAACACTTTTAAAATGCTATCTACTTTTCACCCATAAAAGAAGGAGGATATGAAAAAGAAAATGGGGAAAAAAAAAATGTTGTATAAGTAGAAATAATAATATAAAGGTATTAAAAAAAAAAACAACAAAAAACAAAAAACAAAAAACAACAAACCAAACAAAACAACAACAAAAAAACCAAAAAACCCCAAACAAACAAACAAAAAAACCAAAACCATAAAAACAACAAAACAAAAAACCACAACCAAAACCACAAAACAACAACAAACACCCAGGATTAATCAATGTACATATCTGGTACTCACCAGGGAACCAAACTTGTATGTGTTCTCTTGAAACTACCACCAATTAATACAGATTTTTTCACAGTAGTTCAACTTTTCACATACATCTACAGCTGAAAATTGTCAATTCGACAAGCTAAGCTCCAAGATTTTACTGCCTGTACTGATCCTTATAAACAGATTAGAACACAGAAGACTGATTCTGTGGTCAGTTTAGGTAAAGGCAAAAGAAGACAATAAAGTTTTTACAATTATTCCCATGTGGTCTTAATTCTAGATCTCCTGATCTGTTAATTTGTGACAAAAGTGGCCTTTGATGCCCATGCCTGACCTTGCCCTGCTCTTCATTAGTCTCATATATCTCTGTAAAATAGAGCGCCTCAAAACAAACACAATAGTGCTCACAAAGGGATGAGAAGTACATGCTTTCTACCAACCCATGATTATTTTTGCAAGCATATGCATCTTCCTGCCATTTTCTTGGGAGTATAAAAACAAACCTAACCTCTACTGCCAGAAATCCTTATGTTTTGTCCTTTGCTTTTCAAAAATTTCTCTCTGGGAGTGTAGCTCGACAGCAAGAAAAAAATTGTGGCAGAAACATACAGTGTCTACCCACCCAAAGTGAAGCTGTCATCTCAGCTGGGGACGATGACATTCAACGTTCTATTCAGCTAAAGACAGAATGAGTGAGACTGCTGCTTAATAGGGCTATTTGTCAGTGGAAATGTTTCATCCCAAACCGGGGACTACTTCTGTTTTTCTGAAAATAAGATTTTCACTTTTTCCAGACTTTTGCCTAAACAAACCTTTCTTAGTCACTTCTTGATTTATTATATTTATCTATTATAATTTAGTTATTTGCAACTGCTTCTTCATTTTGCCTGGTCTGTGTTAATTCCCACCTAACTAAGTAGGATTTTAAATCTTAGCACTTAAAGTATTCTTTATAAAATCAGGGGCTAGGGATGGCTCTGTTTGAGATTTAGAGTACCTGGTAGTTCCACTTCAAAATCACACAATCATTCAGGTTGGAAGGGACCTCTGGAGATCATCTAGTCGAACCCCCCTGCAAAAGCAGGGCCACCTAGAGTAGGTTACATAGGAATACATCCAGGTGGGTTTTGAATGTCTCCAGAAAGGGAGATTCTACAGCCTTCCTAGGCAGCCTGTTCCAGTGCTCTGCCACTCTCAACATAAAGAAGTTCTTCCTCATGTTGAGGTGAAACTTCTTGTGTTTTAGTTTATGGCCATTGCTCCTTTTCCTGTCACTGGGCACTACTGTAAAGAGTTTGGCACCATCCTCCTGGCACTTGCCTTTGAGATATTTATATGGATTAATGAGATCCCCTCTTAGTCTTCTCTTTTCTAGACTAAACAGGCCCAGCTCCTGCAATCTCTCCTCATAAGAGAGATGCTCCAGACCCCTGAACATCCTTGTGACCTTCCACTGGACCATTTCCAGTAGCTCCTTGTCTTTCTCGTACTGAGGAGCACAGAACGATGTGGCCTCACCAGGGCTGAGTAGAGGTGGAGGATCACCTCCCTCAACCTGCTGGCCACACTCCTCCCCATGCACCTTAGAATACTATTGGCCCTCCTAGCTGTAAGGGCACACTGCCAGCTCATACTCAACTCATCATCTACCAATACTTTCAGGTCCTTCCCAGCTGAACTGCTTTCTAGTAGGTCAGCCCCCAACCTGTACTGGTACTTGGGATTCTTCCTCCCCAGGTGCAGTACCCTACACTTGCCCTTGTTGAACCTCATTAGGTTTCTTTCCACCCAATTCTCCAGCCTATCAAGGTCCAGCTGAATGGCAGCACAGCCTCCAGGTGTATCAGCCACTCCCCCAGCTATGTATCATCAGCAAATTTGCTGAGGGTGCACTCTCAGCCCTTTATCCAGGTCACTGATAAGTCAAATAAGACCAGATCCAGTATTGATTCCTGGGGAACACCACTGAACAGGCCTCCAACTGGATTCTACTCTGCTGACCACAACCCTCTCAACTCTGCCATTCAGCCAGTTCTCAATCCATCTCACTGTCTGTTCATCTAACCCACATTTCTTAAGCTTACCTATGAGGACGTTATGTGAGACGGTGTCCATAGAGGATAGCAAAGCAGCATATTTGAGTGAAGTTAGCTGAACTAGCATGTTATTTTCTTAACAGAGAGTTAGACCTAGCATAAGCTAACTTTAGGAAACTTCCTGTGTAAACCTTCCTCTGCTTTAACAACTGATTCAGAGAAGAAATTAGGGAATTCAGGCAGAGATCAGATTGGACTCTTTGTCATTAATTTATAATGGAAAGTCTACCAAACCTCAGTAGCTAAGACCTAAAAATTAATCCTTTTCTTGGTAGCATGCTGTAGGGGCTCATTGTAAGTCACAGACAAAATGCAAGATCGATGCTAACACAAGCTCAGAGTGCAATCAATGGAAATTATATCTGTGTCATGGAAGACCTCATTCCAGTATTTAAGAAGAATCGAAGGGTCAGTTTGCCCATAAGTTGGCTTGTTTACACTACTCATTCAGCGTGGAGGGAGTAGAAATTGAATCTGGGAACCTAAATGTTGTGGGATATACTATACAGGTAGCAAATTCAGCTCCTATCCTACTTCCTGCACAGTTGTCTCAGGCCTGTAACAGTATTTATTTCACAGAGAAATCTTCATATTTAAAAAAAAAAAAAAAAGTGTACTGGAAAAGTGCTAGTCAGTTGTCTTCTGGTGATGCTTCTATTGCATTACTAGAATTCTTCTCTTGTGTAGTTCAAGCGGCCTCTTGGATGGACAGCCTGTGAAAGGGTCTTTTGCCAGTTCATGTGACTGGATCCTCTTCTCCAGCCTTCTACTGCTAGATACCCAGGAAATTTCTCATTTGTACCAGCGAATTAGGCTGCAGATGGAAATAAGAGAGTTCTGAGAGGAACTTTGCCAGCCTCCCTGAGGTCTTCCTCTTTTCACTACCAAACAATACAGGCTAAATCTGGCTCCAAGAGAGGACATAATTATATAATCAAAGAAGCTTTGCGTAATTATTTTTTTAGAACATCACTCTGGCTCTGTGTTCAAGTCAGTCAAACACACATCTCTTTTTGCCTGTATTATCAAGCAGCTGGAGTTTACTAAATAAGCAGCACAACTGTTATCAGATCATGCGTGGTTCTGCTGAAATATCTAGTTTCCAAGCAGGGACTCAAAAAAGGCTTCACAGCTAACTGAACAGCATCTAAACAATTCAGTAAGAGCTCAAGACAAAGCTAAAAATAATCAAGCACAAATCACACCCTTTTTGCACCATGGCCTAATCTTTGATTTCACTCAGACCTAATGTAGCCAGATTTCCTGTGAAAAATCTCTTAGCAGTGTCAAGGAAAGGAACAGCCTGGCCCCTAAAAGGCACACTGATGGAGGACTAGAACAATAAAAGGGCTCACTATGAAAGCTGTGTATGAAAGATCTGCAAATGAATAAGGATATCCTCAAAAAGGGTTCAGAATTAAATAGTTCATCAAAAGGTTGTAAAATCAGTCAGGATATCCTCATCCTACAAGGAGGGTATATCAGGGGAAGAGTAGGAAGTGCATATAGGAATGCTTATCAACTTCCTGAGGAATTTCATAGTGTGGTGAGAGAAGAGACCTCACTGCTTTTTTTTTAGATCCATATGATGCATGATTCACCCAGGGAATAAGATTTAGTTCTGGAGAAAAAAATGCTAGGAGTTACCATCACAGAAAACTGGCGAATTTTATTTGCATGAGACTGTAGTTCCTTTTGGTTTACCGAATATTTGCTTTGGGTTTTTTTTTCTAAATTCCCTAAGAGCAAATCACAGTATTTTTTTGGACTAGCTGTAGTTTGGAAAAAGAGAAATCTTAGTCTTCCAACTTCGTTTTAAGACAGTAGACCAAATTCTCTCTCGTTTTTTCCATACATCTTAACAGTTGTTTGACATACAGAATATAGGTATATAGAAGTATGTACGAAATCTACCAGCTTCTGAAAGGTCACACAAAGGGGAGCTTGCTGGGGAGATTTAATTCAGGTTGCTAAGATCTGACGTGTCATTCCTCTTAGTGCAAGATTTAATATTTTTATCACCAAAGAGAAGATTTGCGGTATGAAATTTATTTGCAGTACTTTATTTGTTAAACACATTACCAGCTCTCACAGATGAAACAGAATCTGAACTCCAGTCTTGGCATGAAAAATAGTGTTGGAGCTCATTAAATCAGCTTGAATTATATAGCAGGATAGCATCCGTGTTGGAAAATCCGAATTTGGTGTCATCATCTTTCTTAACATAAAGTGTTAATGGTTCCTCTTATGAACTTCGAGCATATGAAATTAACTTAGACAATCTGTTTTCTCAAGAACTGAAGAAGTAATTTCAAATATACAAAAAGAATAAAACTTAGATAGCAACCTTTTTTTCCATTCCATCATTTGGTTGCTGACTTTCACATTTTCAAAAGAATTTTAAGAAAGTACAGTAATATTTGCCTAAATGCATATGACAATCTTCAGAGTAAAGTCAGTACTTTACACACTAAGTCAGACTTCACTCAGTAAGCATTTGCCTGCATGAGGAACTGATAATTTGTCCTACTATGAATAACAATGCATCTCCATATTAAGAAAACTGTTGTATTTATGCATATGTATAGGCACATATATCTACACATATGAAAAATATAAACAGTACCTATTATATACACATGTATATATAATAAATAGTAAATATATATACACGTATATACATGTTCGAAGTAGAATAGGATACCTCCAAGTTAATACATTACCATTATATGTAATAGAAAATCACAGCTAAGTTAGTAAAAGATATGCATAAGCCCATTATTAACCCAGAGCTTTGTTATTATGGGAACTGTTTCACATAAGCTTAAAATACAGTATGTAATAGCACACGCCATAGATATGAAATAATTTTTTAACATAATTAGCCTCCATGCTATTTTAGAGTCTAGAGCAAGAAATGAGCATAAAGGTAAAGGAGAACTTATCAGAAACTTCTTCCCATTGGAGTTTTCATATAGATTCCATACAGTATATAGAAAATACATTGGTTACTACTAGTTTTTTTTCTCCTGAAACAGAGCAATTGTAAAACACTCATGTTTATATCACTGAATCTCAATCTTGTTTTGAATTTGTTTGGTTTTTTTTTTTTAACCTATCTGAAGTGGATGATCTTAAGGATTTGGCCAGATCTTTATATATTCAAACTTTTCCCCTCTATTCATACACCATGCTGGCAGTTTGGAAAATCAGCAAAATCCTTTAGCTGTAATAAATAATGCTTTTCTTTCCATCATTTAGTCCTTCTTCTCTTTGGTATGTTTCATGTACAAAAATGTGAAAACCACAGTGCACAGCGATTTAATAAGAACCAACACTATATTAATAATCCTAATATCTGAGCTCCCAGCTGGGAGCCAGCTCAACATTACTGGTGAGTTGGGAGATTCCACCCACCATTGAGCAACTTGCTAAAAGAATGCTGAAATTGCCTGTCCTGGTCCCTTCTCCAGTGGTAGATATACACCAAATATGCTTTAATTATGACTTACTGTATCATCAAGTTCACTATTTAACCACTCCAGTCCTGTGTGAATTTTAGCACAGAGTGTTTAACTCAGCATACACAGCACTCAGCTGCTGCTGAAATAGAAAAAAACACCTAAAAAACCCTAAAATTGAAGACAAAGTATGTTAATTCAAAGGAAAGGAAGAATACGAAGAGCCTTTTCTCATATCTGAAATTAATATATTTTAACTTGCAGAGAAGCAGCAAACTTATTACAGCTTGCCTATTCCATTATATATGTGTGTATGTGTGTGTAGATATATATATGCGCTGTATTGTTTGGCTCCATTAACGATAAATGTCATGGATGCAAACATTAACTCACTAAGCAGTGTGAGTAATTCTGGAAGAGCAGATGGAAGTAGGTAGAGCAGTTTTGCTAAGCAAAGCAATGTTTTTATGCAGCTGGGAAAAATTTCATACATTGTAGGAATAATTAAATGTCTACATTGAAATTTTGTTTTATGTTGGGTACTCACTATTTTAGACATTTTTTACTTATAAATGTAAGAGTTTTCTGTGTAAATTGCTGATCTTTATGCATATGCCATCCTCTAAATATCTGGAAAGGAAGACAAGATTGCATTGTTCTCCAGAAACTAGCTATGAAAAGCCATAATGAGTACTTCTTATCTATTCCTATTTGAATCTGTTTCTTCCACCAATTCCTAAACCTCTTATTTACCACCTCTTCTATATGGATAAAAAGCAAAATTGAAACTCTTTGTTCATACTTCCATTATCTGGTTTCTTTTATGACAAAGTCAGTCTCCCGACAGTCTATAGCCACCTCACTTACTGCCCACATACCTATTATCAACTGAGGTATCTCATGGAGGGAACAAGTTCTAGAAACCTCTAGAAAATCTCTTATAGATCACTCCAATCTAAACAGAGAAATTTACATAAAATGCCTTTCCTAAACATAAGTGATGGCACATAAGGAAAACCTTGAGATTTTACATACACACAAAACACCCCCCACAAACAACCCCACCCACACCCCCAAAAAAAAACCAAGCCCACAACCAAACGCAAAATCACAACACCAAAAGTCATTAATTTACTCTGTACGATTTTTAATCCTTCACTGATGCTGTTAAAGAAAGCATAGCATTTTCACCTGATTGCTCCAAAACAGAAAACAAACTTTTTTGCTCACATTTTTGATCACCAGGATATATTTGTCACTACAATGCTTCCTATTCACTCACAGGGCACAGAACAGCTTTTTATTCTCATCTCTCCTTAAAGTTACGAAAAAGCAAGGCATGCCTATGGATCTTAAAGCCAAGGTGAGACAAAAACCAAGAAGATGAAAAAAACGAAATATCTGGGGGATTTGTGTGCATTAAAATCAGAAAATGTTCCCAAAAAAGAACCACACATGAAACTTCCTGGTGCATGAACCAAGGGGTATTGCTGCAAGTTGCCTTTACCCCTTCCAAACTCCCGAATTGGGTCTATGATGAATGAGTGGAAAATGGAAACACTGCTCAGATTGCCGGTCAAACTTTTGTCAATAATTAGCCAGTAAGACTGCCTTAGCTCAACTGCATGCCAGAGTCTAAAATGTCATCCTTATTCTGCAACTGTCTAGCAGTAAAGCCTATGCTTCTAACCATGCAATCAAGCCTTGAGAAAAGCAATGTCTCATTATTCAAGTACTTCCCTCCCTAAGCAGTATTTATGCTTCATGTACCTTACATACAGCTAAAACCAGTATTCTTAGATGTATAGATTGTGTGTCTCTAACTCGGAGAATGACTTTATGTATTTGAGCAGGATGTACATTTCTGGGATACCTACAGGACACTTAGAGAATCAAACACTTAACTAAATCCATCTGGATAGACTACTAAAAGAAAATAAAACCACAGCGTGTTCTGGCACTTACTTAGAGGTCAGTGAATGAGTGAACCTCAAATCAATTAAAATTTGGTGAGCTGTAATGTTCAAACCATCAGCACTTAAACATTCAGGAAAGAGTCCGCATTACAGGAAAGTTATTATTCAGCCACCACTTGTCAAGTCTGATAAATGGCCACCCCTTTTGGCATACTGTGTTACCACAGTCTATAGCTAACATTACTGGATTAAAAACTGGTAAAGGCTATGACCCACACAGAAGAAAAAGGTAACATGCATTTCTTTGTATAAAGTAACAAAGTAAGAAGTAGCAATCATTGACATACTTTGCACATTATATACAGAGACGAACATACCATTACTTCTTAACTATGTAAATAATTATCCGTAAGTAAATGAATTATGTTTTTAGAACTCTGGATATTGTTGTAACAGTTCGTTATGACTTCACTGTCTCACACATCTAGTTTCATGGTATGTGAAAAATTATGTAGTTACATCTTATTAAATTAAATTAGACACCACATGCAGCTTAAGCAATTGCTGTAATTACTCTGTAATTTCTAAAATACGTATAATAGGAATACACGAATGATATAAAGCTCATTTTTATGTAAACAGGGTAATTAATACAGAAATCTCAAACTCTCCTGACTGTCAAAACCAATATGCTTACAAACTTTAGGAAGGGCTGGCACGGTGCCTTCAAAGACTTTAGAAGAAATTGGGTAATCAACTTTCAGCATTATAAATATATGCATAAAGCATGCAAATGAAATTCAATAGGTATTATATAACAAACACTCTAGGATATGAAGCCATGATTCACCATTTGTTTTTTCTCTGGGTAATAAAGACTAATTGTGACTGTGCTCACTTGAATTGGAAAAAAGCCATCAATCTCATTATTAGAATGCAAAATGCAGGCGGTGGCTCCCACATCTATCCTTTTATTTCATGGCCTGTTCTTCCTTCACGCTCCTACCACTCACACTTCAAGATGGACAAAATTTTGAAGTAAAGCTGCTAAAACTAGGAGACTGATTTACTACTGAGTTCTTCCTCAGTAGTTGCCTCTTCTTTCTCAGAGACAACACCACCACTGTTTTCAGCAGTATTACACCAACTTAAAATGTCTAAGGCAATAGGAAGTCAAATCTTTAGTGTGTATTGCAAGGCAAATGACAGTCATTTAAAAGGAAATCTGTGTACTAAGGTGTCATGGTTTAACCCCAGCCGGCAACTAAGTACCACGCAGCCTCTCCCTTACTGTCCTCCCCTTTTTTCTCCCCACTGGAACAGGGAGAATCAGAAAAAGGTGAAACCCGTGGGTTGAGATAAGAACAGTTTAATAATTGAAATAAAGTAAAATATAATAATAGTAATAATAATTGTAATGAAAGGAAAACGAAAGAGAGAGGAATAAAACTCAAGAAAAACAAGTGATGCACAATACAATCGCTCACCACCTGCTGAGCAATACCCAGCTCATCACTTAGCAGAGATTGGCCCCCTCCAGGTAACTCCCCTCAGTATATATACTGGGCATGATGTGTTTTGGAATGGAATACCCCTTTGGGTAGTTTGGGTCAGGTGTTCCGTCTCTGCTCCCTCCCAGCTTCTTGGGTCCCTCCTTACTGGCAGAGCATAAGTGACTGAAAAGTCCTTGACCAGGGTAAGTGCTACTTAGCAACAACTAAAACATCGGTGTGTTATCAGCATTATTCTCAGACTAAAGCCAAAACACAGAACTGCACCAGTTACTAGGAAAAAAAATAACTCTATCCCAGCTGAAACCAGGACATAAGGCCAAAGAAACTATTAAGATGATGAAGGATGCAAAAGGAACAATATACAAACCTCTTCTGTATTTTATATTATGGTTTGCATACAAATATTGTATGTGTTCATTTGCACAAACACCATGTAAGCTATGGCAATTGAAACCCTACTAGTTACTTAGTCAACCATATTACTGAGAGTTAAATGTGGAAATATCAAGATTTCCCTGAATCTAGATTTATTTTTTGTTAGTTTTCAGTATGTCTTTCCCAGGAATCCAGCACATCAGAATTCTGGGGGTTTGGGTTTGGTTTTTTTTCCTAGCCTTTTTTTTTTTTCCCTGAAGCTTCTTTATTAGCAGCCGAAGGGACAGTCATAGGAATTATTTGTTTGTTAAATAAATAATCTTGGGTTTCCACGTAAATTCCAAGAATTCATGTTTATGAATAAATTTTCCTTGAACAAACTGCACAGAAAGTGGAATTAGTTATAGAACAGCCTGATATTCTCCTATTCTACATCTCAAGTAGTGACAGGCTGTATAGACAAAATAAAATTTATGACACTTTCCTCAAAAATGTCTCTAAAGAGAAAAAAAAATCAGAAACCTGTAAAATATATCTTATGATTTATCATTATGACTGCTCTTTTCCAGGAAAAGTCCCTTATAATCACCCCTTCCTCATGATCCAGTAGAAACCGAAAATCTCATTACCATTTTTACTTGCACTATTTCAGTTCAGAAGAGTGTCCTTCACAAGCATGTCTCTTATTTACAAGCACTGTGTGCTACAGTACAAGAGTTGTAAATCAAATAGACAAAATGATAATCTTTATCATGATTTTACAGATGCGAAATGTGTAACACAGGGAAAGCTTAACCAAACAACTTGTAAAAACTCATACATTTTTTTTTTTTTGGCTGGTAGAGCCAAAACCAAGCCAATCAAGTTACAAGCCAGTGCCTTAAATATAATGTGAAAGAGAACATTCAAGAGTCTCATTGTTAGTGTTCCAGCTGTAATGCACTGGATCTCTACTGTATAAATGTTGATCATCATTGCCTTCTTGATTTCCAAATTCAACTTGATCTTTTCTGAGAAAAGGCAGAAAAATCAAAACAATCATCTGCTTATATCTGCAGTCATTCTATCCACCTACTCTATTAAAATTCTAGATAAGATGCTGTGACAGTTTCCAAAAAATAGCCAGACTTTGTAATGCAGTACATAAAACATGACACTATTTTCAAGGAGGTTTGAGGTTAAAATCTGAAAATAATACTAAACAACTACATAGCACTTTCTATCTACTGATCTCAAAAAAGGAAGTTGTGTAACTATATCTGTAATTTAGAATAATGAGGAAGTGACTCATCCAAAGCCCAGGAGAAAGTGAAAGAGTATCCCACTCTAATGCTCTATTCAATGAAAAAAGGCACCTCCCTATAAAAACAGGGAAAGATTTGCTCTGATGGACAAGTGATAATTATCTGAATGGGAACAATCTACTTTTACCTGAAACCTCTAGTGCTTTTGTTCTTTATCGATATGCCATCAAAATCACTGTCAATTGAAATCACTTCTGACTTGCTTCCAGCAGAGGACAAAAGTGTAGAAAGTTGTCAGAGTAAAAAAAAAAAAAAAATAAATAAAGGAAAACAAAAAAAAGAAGTTAATAGATGAAACCATCAGCAAAAAAAAAAATACTACTTTTTCTGGGCGGTCCTTGTTAATTCAGTTCTACCTGACTACTAAACAATGGTTAAATCCTAAGGAAGAAGCTTGTCAACACTTGCAGGCTACTTGAGGAGTATTTATCTGAGTATTTATATGAGATAAATACAGGAGTATTTATCTGAGCACACAGACAAATCCCTCAGTCTGATTGTTTTCTATGGTATTTTTTTTTTCCCTGTTTTCCAGAAGAGATAAAGATGATAGACTATTTGAGATTCCTTGTATTCTGCCATGTAACAAAACTATTAGAACATCTTAATTTAAGCTTAATCTGCGTAACTAAACAACCTTAGAATCCTGTCTCAGGGCGTGGAGAAGCAGGACAGACTGGCAGAAATTCACATTAGAGAAAGACATTACTACTTTGTTTTGTTACTTTGGCAGAGGTTTTGCACATGTTTTTTGTTGGTTTGGGGTTTGGGTTTTTTTTTTTCCCTTTTTAACACCAGCTCCACTTGAATGAGCAGCAAAGCACAGGGATATTACGTAGTTTTGCTGGGAAGATTTTCTGGGAAGATTGTGTGCAGTTCTGGTGTCCTCAACATAAGCAGGACATGGAGCTGTTGGAGCAAGTCCAGAGGAGGGCCACGAGGATGATCAGGGGGCTGAAGCACCTCCCTTATGAAGACAGGCTGAGAAAGTTGGGGCTGTTCAGCCTGGAGAAGAGAAGGCTGCGTGGAGACCTCCTAGCAGCCTTCCAGTATCTGAAGGCGGTCTGTAAGGACGCTGGAAAGGGACTCTTCATTAGGGACTGTAGTGACAGGACGAGGAGTAATGGACTCAAACTTAAACAGGGGAAGTTTAGGCTAGAGATAAGGAAGAAGTTCTTTACTGTGAGGGTGGTGAGGCATTGGCACAGGTTACGCAAAGAAGTGGTAAATGCTCCATCCCTGGCAGTGTTCAAGGCCAGGTTGCAGTTGTCCCTGCCCACAGACAGTGGAGTTGGAACTAGATGATCTTAAGATCCTTTCCAACCCTTACTATTCTATGAGTCTGTAATTCCTTAAAAAAAAACCAAAAACACAAAAACAAACCACTCTGATAACTGTTTAATGTAAATTGCCTTCCTTTAAAGAAAAACACACTGGTAATTGTTTAATGTAAATTGCTCAATACCGAGCAATACAGAAACATAGTTGGCTGGCTATGAAGATCTACAGCCAGTGGGCTTAAATTCACCTTGCATACCATAACAAGACAGAGTATGTACACAGAACACAGTACCACAGCTGGATTTTAAACAAATGGCAATCTATTAAAGTGCTTGTATTCGCAAAACACTACAAACTTCTCTTCTCATAGATTTCAGACAGCCTGAGGGCAAACAAGGTCGCCTGTCAATTTATAGCCTAGTTTATACCTATAAAGGCCCTGTGAGGCTCTAAGGCTCAAACAAATGTCCGTTTCCTTTATGCTGCACTTGGGCTTTTGATACCCATGTCCTCCAGGTACATTATTGTTGTCTGAGACTCATTAATGTGGCAAGACAGAAACTGTAAGTGATGGGCTGTGAGATGTTACTCCCATTTTAGGATTCTAAGAGGTAGTTTCATTAAGGTCTTTGTGCCATTAATTCTGTGGTACTCCTAATAGAAAACAGTACAGTACAAACTGATGTTGAGCAGTGAGGGCAATTCCAAACACAGTAGTAAAGAAGAGGAATCTAAAGGAAGAACAAGCTTAGTGTTAACATTTACAGGTAGCTTTCCAGCTATTCGCATTCATTCAGTACTATTATTCTCTTGTGCCTGTATCCTACAGTTACATTTCAAATGCTTCTTCTTAAGTATTTTCAAAACAAAACACGGTTCATGTTCTTTTTCCTCCTCCTTCAAAATAGGCAATTTTGAATGTTATTTGTCAGTACATCTCTTACTCTATTCATTAGGCCTCTCACTACTGCAAAATCATCTAGAGAGAGCATGCTTCATTTGTGGAACACAGAGAATTGGTCAACTGAACAAGTACTGTTTCAAGAAACTGAACACCCTCCACATTATGCCAGGTTTCCTTTTCCTTTCTAGCCAGCTGAGAAGAACACAAGCAGTAGGAACCATAAGACTCCTGAAGGAATTCATAAAGAGTAGAAGACATTAAAATTCCAGCAAAACATTTACTGACTGTAGAGTCCGAATTTACTGAATGACCCCCACCAATTTCAATGGATTTTAAGTGTGGCCTCTAAATATCCTCTTACTTATGCAAGATCAGAAATCCTTTCAAGACTTACATGTTTACTCACTTGTGTCTTCAGAAGTCTTGTAGATCTAGGTTTTGAAAGAGAATATTCAATTGAGGTTTCTAAGAGCTAAATATCACTCTACCCACTAGGGAACTTAACAGCAGGGTAGCTATTAATATTGTTAAAGGACAGAACATATATATATAAAGACAAGCTCAAGGTTTAGCAAAAGGAACATATACTTCCTGGTATAAAAAATCATAAATATGATCCCCATAAACATGATTTGGGATTTTCCACAGAAAAATATAGGTTGGAAGAGAAGCAATCTGTCCAAACTCCTGCTAAAGCATGGCTAATTTCAAAGAGAAATAAGGTTGCCCAGGACCTTGTACATTCTACCAGTTTTCTTGATAAACATCCCTGTAGCACAACATGCATTGTAACATCGCTTTTTCACCTCAGACAAAATTCTTCAGTAATGCAGAACATGATCTTGGTGCATTCCTTGTGTGAACAACCAGAAGCTTTTTTTTTTCCTCCCTCCCTTAAAAAAAAAAAAAAAAAAAAAAAAAAAATCTGAAGACCACAGCAACAATAAAATAATGATAAAGTAGGGGACAAAGAATCATAAGTGGAAGTAAAGAATGTTTTAACAATAAAAATTGAAAAAGAAGGATTAAGTAAACACAAAATATATGGCAAAACCCCAGCTGTTCTACTTTTTTTTTTTTGGCTTTCCATTTTCTTCCCCCTTTCTTCCATTTTCTTCTCTCTTCCTGACTAATGAATTTTAAGCAATAAATAAATAAATAATTTCTGCAATGCTTTTGATCTAACAAGACATTTTCCACTGCCTAAGAAAACACAAAACACGTACTATTAAGCACATGTTGAGTCTGACTCCTTGTTTAGTCTTCTCACAGCCACTTTCCACTAAGACAGTACAGGAAGTATGTGAGTTATGTATACAATGACTCATTATGTACTCATAATTTTTCCCTTGGCAACAATTCTCTCAGCTACTGAGATTGCAATCAATGCTTTTGTGTCATACAGAAGATGCAGAAGGGGTGCCATGGATCAGAAAGCTCTTTCCTGATCGTTTTCAAAACTGCCTTTGAAGCAGGAAGAGTTCATTCTCATAGTAAGTGAGGTTAAAATTTGTCAATTTCAGATTTGGCAAGACAGTTTAGAAGTCAAAGGCTTTCTCTTGTGTTCACTCAGGGGTCTCAAGCTGTTTGTTCTCCATTCATCCTGTGTTTGGAAATTGCACTCCTCGCAGCCCAGAGCTCTGTCTCTGCACAAAGCATGTGCAAGAAAAGTGCTACTAGGAGAAATGAACTTTATCTGCTGAAAAGATGTTCCTGTATCACAGGACTATAGAATAGCTTAGGTCAGAAAAGACCTTTAAATGTCATCTAGTACAACTCCCCTGCAATGAACAGGAACATCTTCAACTAGATCAGGTTGCTCAGAGCTCCATCCATCCTGACCTTGAATGTTTCCAGGAATTGGACATCTACCACCTCTCTGGGCAACCTGTGCCAGTGTTTTACCACCCTGATGATAAAAAATTTCTTTCTTATATCTAGCCTAAATCTCTCCTCTTTTAGTTTAAAACCATTACCCCTTGTCCTATCACTACAGACCCTACTAAAAAGTTTGTCCCCATCTTTCTTATAAGCCCCCTTTAAATACTGAAAGGCTACTGAGAGAATATCTCCCTGGAGCCTTCTCTTCTCCAGGCTGAACAACCCAACTCTCTCAGCCTGTCCTGACAGGAAAGATATTCCATCCCTCCAGCCATTTTTGCAGCCCTTCTCTGGACCTGCTACAATAGGTTCGTGTCTTTCCCATGTTGAGTGTGACCTGTCAGAAGCTTCTGCCACTTGCTAAGGAAAACTAATCACATTCTTGTTCAACTGACTATCATGCACTGCACGTTTAAAAAGACTGCTCAAGAACACAGACAAATTGCCACAGAATAACATTACTGTATTAGAAAAAATGAACTTTTATGTTCTTGCTTAAAATCTGCTTGATTCACACTGCTGTAGCAACCACACCATTCACAACCAGCAAAATGAATCTCATGTATCAAGGTAATGACCAAACCCTAAGGTTGATATATAACATGCTACAGTATCGTAAGAAATGAGTAACACATCATTCTGCAAAAAATATACATGTAGCAGGCAGAAGCTTGAATGCATAAAATACAAGAAACTTAGTTTAATAGCTGTGTATGTGGGAATTTTTCTCCAGAAAAAAAGAACACTGACAAGTTTATGTTAAGAGCTAGCTCTATATTTCTTTTAAACAAAACAAAACAAAACACACACACACAAAAAAAAAAAAAAAAATCAACCAACAGACTTTTCTCCTATTTCTTCTAGGAATTAATATGCTATTTTGCCAAGATTTGTTTATGAAGCTTTCCTATATCACCAAATGGCATCATACTGGTAAAGAAATTAAAAATTCCTCTAAATAGGATAATTTCTTTTGTATGTTAACATTACCTACATGAGAATATTCTTTGGAGTTTCTAGGTGTCATCACAACCACCTTCTCTTCAGTTCCTGATGTTTTCTGTTCCATATGTGTTGAACTGCAGAACCAAATAAGCATTTGCAGAGGAAACTGTTTTCTCCACTTTGAGTGTGCTCACACAAAAGTAGGACATGATCCATAAAAGTAGGCAGCATGATCCATAATTGCCCTGAGTAGGAGGCAAAAGGGGGGGGCAACTGGCAGTGATGAAAGGGGAAATGAAATGTGTGAAAATACAGGTCATGTTGGGAAGCATGAAATCCTGGCAGCCAGTCACTAGATGCAGCAAGGAGAAGGGAACAGGCAAGTTCAGAGATAGTGTCAATATTTTTGAATGCAATTCTTGTTTAAATATTCTAAGAAGTCAAAAGTTAGAAATACAGAAACACAAGCAACTTTTGAATGAGTAGCTTATGACTGAGGTTGCTTTAAGAAAATGTATTCATGCAACATTGTAAATATACATAAAAAGAAGCATAATATAAACATATAACTTTACATCTATCTTAGAGAATCCGCTCAGATATCAGAAATGTTCCTCAGAGTCTCTTCTGATCTTTATAGTGTTGTTCCCTTATGAAGAAAACTGAATAGCTTGTTTTACAAGAGATTGGAAAGCAAAGGAATCTGTGTCCGCTTATATAAATTGGTATCTGACACCAGATATTTGACCAAGAAAGTACGCAAAAGGAGTGATGGTGTTTGGTTTGGTTTTTTTGCAGATTTTTTTTTTTAGGGATAAATTTGGCTACTTTGTCCACTGGAAAGCCTTTATACAGCTCAGTAAACAACCAGGGAGAAACTTTATTGTGCCTGAATCAATAGACATTAATGCAGCACTTTTCTACCTCCTATACAATTATCTTGGCTGGAATAGCTTCCATTCAGAACTTCTTTCTCCCTTTCCTTTCATTCCTGGTTTATACTAACAACTTCTCTCTTTTCGAGTTTGAATGTTTACATTCAATTAAGGATTTTCTCCTATACTTATCAGCAGTGTTTGATCTAAATTACAAGAACCACCAACATACAGTCCTGGGTCATTCAGAAAGTCTCATTAGCTTGTTGATTATCCTCAGCATTTTTGAACAAAGATTTCATTACCATGCAAATAGAAATACCTTCTTTATTCAGACAGATTAATGTTTAGTGTTCTATGAATTATGTCATGCAACAATTAAACTCATCAAAAGGTACTCAGCAATTGAAATTCATATTGTACAGACTAGCTACTATTGCCACAAAGGGTAAGTGGGGAAAAGAGTTTGCTGTCATCTCTAAGTTGCCACTCTTTTAAGTATAATATAGCTTAAAAGCTCAAATTCAGGCTACCCAACAAAAAGCACAAAATTATTCACTTGGAATCACTTGTTTGCATGCGTGAATTTCTCTATTAACAGTAACGCACAAGACATTCACTACTAGAAGACTGGACCACAGTTTGTTTTGGTCCTTCAGGAATAAAGATCAGGTATAAGCCAGAAAAACAGAGAAATGAATCGTCAATCCATGGAGAATGTCTCGGCACAGAAGAAATACCAGCTGACAAGTTGACACACTCAGTTCCTAGACTGGTATGATATTTAAACAACCTACTTTATGCAGACTTTAATTGGGCTTTTCTGTTATGTGCTCTGAAATGCTGTGTTAATTCATCCTTGAGCATTTAGGGACCACAGTTTTTTAATTTATGTGCTTAGATTATAGATCTTCCTTTTCCCTTTCTATTTTTAAAGCATCAAGAACTCTGAGTGAGTAGTGGGACAGAAAAGAAAGGGAAACCTTTCCCACTGTGCCACAGCGCCGTTGCACCCCAGCCAAACCTTCACATCAGCAACTCAGTGGTGTTCTTGGGTTGCAGCTATCTATGCACAATCTGTGTTCCTAAGAAAATTTTCTCATTCTGTTGCACTGGGAACCTGCCAACAGCAAACCAAGTTTGCTGCCTGTTTTTAGCAGCCTTCCTGTGCCTCCTGTGCTGTGTGCTCACTGCTTGGCTTGGCCCTTACCTCAGTGGTCTCTATAGTTGCTGCCTGTGGCCCCAGAAGACTTGAACCTTCCCTCCTTCGAGCATGCTTTCTGGGCTACCTGCATCTCCCCATCCCTTACGAGCATTTATCCAACTTTTTTATTCCTTTTTTAATGAATACCACATAGAAATGTGCCACACCATATGACAGTATATAAATCATTCTGTTTGGGGAGGGGGGAGTGGAGGGGAAGGGTAAAGCCTTTTAAATAAAATAAGCAATAGACATTCACAGCTTGAACATGAACAAGGTAAAAAAAAATACATATCAATTTTCTGCTGGTAGGTATCTGTGAATATATGACAATTTCGAATCAACATAGAGCTGCAGCTTTTTGGTCATGAAACCATTTTAGGCCCTGGATTACTTTAAACAATCAATGCTGATATCCTGTATTGAGTAAGATGGACAGCTAGCCAAGCAGTTTAGTCAGTCATTCAGCTCTGCACTTATTTGATTACCAGAAGGATGCAGAGTGATCTCCCAGACACACAACATTAACCTTCAATCAATAACCACTTTAATGGTAGATGGACTCCTTTCTTCAGGCCTCTTCCAGCTGCATTACTGTGGAATTGCTATTTGGATAATGATTAATATGCTCAATACATCAAAGATTAATTCCTGTTTACACTGGGAGATGCTGCATTACATATTTCCATACCACAGTCCCTGTCCTTTAGTCATGGACCTTGACAGTGACAGGATTTTGATTACTTTCAGAATAGTCTCCCTGATGAACAGGGATTTTATACTTGTGATAATCAGTAAAGCAGAAAATGTTTAAAATGTTGTAATTTGAAGGAACCTACATATTCTCTGAACTCTGAGTTGCTAGTAACAGTGGTAGGGGCAGATGAATAAAAGAAATGCAGATGCTAAGCCTTTCCCCTTTTTTTTTCTGTTTCAAATGTAACCAAGATTAAGAAGGTAATTTATAAAAGGGAGGTGCTCAGGTAGAAATATAACTTTGTTCTTAGCTCATCTTTGTTGAAATACAGTGAAAACTCAGTCAGATAGCAACTATTCGAATTATTTAGTAAACAAATGTACAGTTCTTAGAAATATACCAGATCTAGAAATATCAATTAATAGATGTGTGCATTTTAATGACAGTATAATACAAATAATGTATGATTAAGTTATGCTGTCATATTTAGGATATCATAGGGACTAGTCGAATGCCTTCCCACTAAGAGTTTGTAGGGTTAGGATCTGCTTGACATTGCCTCCAAAACCTTATTTACCTTCCACCGGGAGGGAAAAAAAATACAAACCAGCATTAGCAATATTTTTTCTTATGTTGAACTAAAATAGTAATCTTAATCATTAGACATGAAATTAGTAGACTGTAAGTATTAGACATGGTATTTAGAAGCCTGTAACATTTTCCCACTTATAAATCAACAGACAATTCATTTGAAAATCTCTCACTTTTAAGAAAATTCTTGCTAAAACATACATCTAATAGTACATTAAGTTCATGTACTAATTCTCTGTCTAAGGCATCAAAGGCTACACGATTAAATGCCAAACTGAACCAATGGGATGCTTAGTCCTTCTGCCAGTGACCTTACTCCTTTCAGCCTAGTCCCGTCTCACAGATGACAAGAGATGGTTTGTTTTGAAATTTATTTTAGAAATCAACAGACTCAAATCCCTTTGAGCTGAGGGGAGTCTTATTTGCATAATGACACTACAAGTATATTTTTTAGGTAAAGCAGTGAAGCAAAATGTCTAGCCTGGTCTGAACAATAAGCCTGCCATCTGGAAGTATTTGATGGCCAGCAATACAGAAGTATTCAGAATCTTTAAATTTACTAAACTATACATTCAAGGTACTTTGTTAGGAAATGGCCACTATAATTTTCCAATCAACACTTTCGCCTGAATTACACAACTGTCTGCCTAACAAGGATTATACAGGAATGAAAACCTGCACTTGTTAATAGAATTGTGTGCAAAAGGCCAGAATTTGTAAAACTGTGACTCTCAACTCCGTATTATTCGAAAAGCTTTTCCTGGTTGTTATTACTTGTGAAGAAATATCTTTCTTATTGAAAACCAGCTATGCCTAAATAAATGTTTTTAACAAGTATATAAAAATTCTCTCTGAATTTAAACATATTTTCAATCAATAATTGATGTAAGTAGAAGATGGCAAATTGGAATTTAGGTTTTTTCACCTGCATTCATCATTGGAACTTTTAATTCTCACAGTGTATTTTGATCTTTTCTGTGATCCATTTACCTCCATCAAGGAAGGTTCACTGCTAATATCAGGGCATGACAGTCCAGTAAGAGTCCAGTACCAAAGAGCTAGTGATGCTGGTTGTAAAGAAATCAAACTGCAGTGCAGCATTCTACCCCTATCCTTAGCTTGCAGGCAGTACCTTAATGAAATGAGGAGAACTGACAGAGACAGATGAGAACTCAGTGTGACAACTGCTTTTAGAGGCAGGCTGAGCCAAAACAATTTGATGCAAGCAATATTATGATCAATAACACCTCCTATGCTTGCACATTCCATTATGTACAAGTCTGTGTGGCCCTACTTCCCCTTTCCCTTCTCCTCCTCCCCCCACCCCCAATTAAAAATGTTTCAGATTAGTGGTAGTGAACAATTTTAGTGGATTCATTTCTGGAAGAAAACTGCCAGTGCCACCCTGGTGCATCTTTCATGCATGTTCTGTAAACTTTAACATTAAATAAAGCCATTTAAGGTGCTCTTATTCGCAACATGCATTGGCAAGTCCAGTTCACTAAAGGCTATTAGGACAGTGAAAAAGATAATGAAATCTCCTGGATACTTCCATGGAAGAATGGGTACAGTAAAACTATTAAAAATAAAAACAGTTTTGTGTAGTGCTCATAGGCTAAGTAAAGTCACTAGTTCAAACAGGAGCTGAGGTAAACTGAATTCATTATATCAGCATCTAGCAGCGTAAGTAAAAAGTGTTATGCAATGTCACACTGCAAAATGCAAACTCTTACCTATTTGGCAACCACCCCACAGAATACATTTCAACATCACTATTTTAGGACAGCGCTTTTTTACTGAATGTCAGCTTGAACTAGTGCTGCTTATTACATTTTGGGTACATCAGCAGTTTTAGTAAAGTCAAAACAATTCTGGAAAACAATTCTGGCAAATCTAGGGGGACACATCCTATTTTTGGATTGAGTCAACCATTTATAACATGGCAGTATGCAATGTCGAATTTCATATTCAGGAAAATACATATATTACAAAAGGACATTCCAAATGAAAATTTTGTTATTTAAGGAAATGGTACAATGTTTAAAATTTCATAAAAATCTTCCACTGTGTCCACTGGAAAAACATCTCGTTAGTGAGATGCATGTGACAAACATTTCGATGTTGTACCAGCTACACAGTTAGTTGACCAAAAAATTTCACGTCACAGAAAGATCAACATAAGAGACTCTGTGTGTCCTTCATTTCTCCTTTATCTTTCTTCAGACAAGTCAGGAATTCTTTCTTCATGTAATCAACCATGGCTGATAAGATACACTGGTAAATAAAATATTTTTCTGATCTGCTGTAAACGCATTCAGTTTCACAATTATTTTCCTCTCAGTAAGTTAATAACACAATTGCTATATTCTTTACTGCAATGTAGCCCAGTTACTGGACTCAGTGTAGGCAAAAAACCCTACTGAGATTACTCAATTTTATGATCTATTTTAGGCTTAGATATGTAATGGAAAGTTGTCATGGAGATCAATAATTAACCTGTTTATGTTTGACCCACGTGTATCAACCAATGAAGGTATAGCAAAGCAAAGCAATCGTTTACAGTTCTAGTTCTGAAAGGGAGGCAGCAAAAATTCATACATCTAAAAATGGCATAAAGAGATAAGCGAGGTTTTTTCTTCTGGATTGAAAAGTCTTTGTAAGGACAAAAGAAATCATTACTTTTTTATCTTAGGACTGCATTTTAAATGACAACCAGCAATCAATGAAATTGCTCAGGCTAAGTCCATGCCAGGTTACAAACTTGCATTCTAATGCATATTATAAGATCTTTAAAACAGAGACATTGTCAGAGCTCTAGTCTGAAAATAACATCCACAACAGCTGACCTATAGATCCGAATCAATTATAATCTCTCTGTCCAGGTTTATTTGCTGATCATCAACAACAATTATTTTATCTTAAAAATAAAGAAACTTGGTGGTTCTTCTCAATTCCCTGATGGGGAAAGGCAGGCTTACTTACTTTATTTTAATATTAAAGGATAGTTCACATGAATATTAGTACAGTTCTGATAAAAACAGCAGCAGCAGCCTGCCTATGGCATCTTTGTCTCTTAAGATTTCCTGGTTGCAGGATATGTAGACTGCTGATGTCTTCACTCTTTAATGGACAGGAAAATATAAACCAATTTTTTCTCTTTTCAGCTTCCCTGAGATAGCTGAGCCATTTGTGTTAAATCCAAAAATAAAAGTAATAGCATTTGCAGTGTTTACTGTCTCTGCAGTATTTTATCCTATAGCAAGATTGATATGTTCTCAATGATAGACCTCAAAACGCATTTGTAAAGGAGAAATAATTAACTTGAAATATTTTAATATGGTCCTACAAGCAAAAAACACAAAACCAAGAACAACAAAATGGTATTCTGTACAGATTTATATATATATGCGCATGCATATTTGCATGAGCTACCTGGAAAAAATAATTTTTTATAACTGCAGATGACATAAAGTCACTGGCATGTTAATTCTAAGAAGAGGACATTTTACGAAATGGTAAATGGTAAACTGGGTACATTTGAGACACATACATGCACATATCATTTGGTATATCCCGTACATAAAAATCCAGAATACGTGTCATACTGGTGGAGAAAGAGAGTACTCTAAAACTATCTTGGAAGGATTTAAGGGTGGATATCAGATGATTATTGCTTATAGTATAATGAAGCAATTGAAAAACCAACTTGATCTCAGGTGTACATGAGTAGAGGGAAGATCTGCTAAAACTCCAGGAGAAATATGACCTGCATAAAGCTATTTGAAAGACTGCTTATACAACAACATGGTCATTTCTGCAGCTGCATCTTACAAGGTGATGAAGCACTAGAAACATCCCAAGAAAGGTCCAAGGGGGTTATCTGAGGTATGGGAAACCTGTTATATAGTGAAATACTAAGAAACCCCCTCCTACTTCCTCTAATGAGAAAGAGAGATTTTGATCTACAGGTACATGGTTTGGGACAAATATTTCTAAAAAAAGGTCCTTTAAACCAGGTGATAAATTCATAAGTGTAAACAAGTACAAGCTGAAAATGGAAAAACTAGAGCTAAGAATGTTATTCTTATTTTGACATAATTTCAGCCTCTTTTGACTTCAGCATCAGTGAGCTCTGATCTCCATTTGATTCATTCTTTGAAAGTGTCTGAAAAGCTTTAATAGATCTCTCCTCACTTTTTTGCTTATTTATTTGTTAGTTGAAAAAAAATTATAATTACTTACAGAGTTATGCATCCAATATTATACTGGATTGTTTCTGTCAGAGAATGCAATTTAGATTTGAATAGTTAACATTTTTGTCATCTAGCATACTTTGGATGAATTAAGCATCATTAGATTGAAATTTCTGTGATTACACATCTCTCTTGTTTTTTCTTTAATTGACTGATATTACATTTATCCCCTAAGCTGTGAAGAGCAGATCAACCTGCAGAAAATGCCAGGCCCTTCAAGAAATAGCCACAAATGTCAGACTTTTAAATTTGGATCTCAGTATGAACTTTTCTGCAGCTCAGAACTGCTTGGAAGATGATGTGGTTTAATTCACCATTAGCAAAAATATCACTCTGAAATTAGCAAATTATCAATAAAGATGACAGAAGATGGCTGTAGTATCGGACATAGCGTATTCTGGAAGTGGCAAAATGCTATTTGCACACAACAATACAAACTTGGGGTTTGGTCTCATAACAAAGATAAACATGATTTAGTACAGTTCTTCCTTTTCTCACCAAAGCAGCCAGCCCATAATCAAAACTGATAAAATTCTGAAAGAGAGAGTGGGATCCTTCTGCAGTGGGCAGGTTAAAGAGCACAGCAGCCAGCATCCTACCACAGTTATCTCAGGTTCTCATTGACTTTAAACAGCTATCTGGAGAATTTTCAGCTCTTAATTCCCAACAGGATAGAAGGCTGAGTAAATGGTAAAGATATAAATCTTTAGAAGCATACTTCTCCCAAGAGCAATCACGAAGTCTGACCCTAATGAATCACTTATGAAATGGTTGATATTAAATAATCTCCAGTGGTGTCTGTCAAGCATGTAACATATACCTAAACTAAACACTGATTTCTAATCAGAAAAGATTTGAAATTTTAAATCTCGTATTTTGTGAAGCTCTACATGCTGGCAGCAATCACAGCTAGACAGTTACTCCCATTCAAACACACAGCTATATAGAATATTGTACAGTTCCTTTAAATGTAACTACTTTTTGTTTGAAAAAGTGATAGGTTTGTTTGACTTTCTTCTCTGATGACAAGGACTGGCTTCTGATACGACCTGTTGAATCAAGTGATGTCTCACTACACAGTGATAACAGTAGGATGGGCTTTACTATTAGGTTCAGGGTATGAACAACAGTAACATGAACAGCAGTTTACTGTGCATTGTTTCAAAAGCAAAATTTGAAAGATTATAAATTTTCCTAGTAATGGAATGACTTTTTGTGTGATCTGTAAAAACTGCGAAGAAAGAATGCAATGTTTTATATTAGCAACAAAGTATTTTACATGGAAATTCCTAAGCAATTTTCCCTGCAAAATAATGATTTAAAAAAAAAAAAAAACCCAAAAAAAAACCCCAACAACAACAAAAAACCCCAAACAAAAATAATATCCAACCAAAACACACACACACACACAAAAAAAAAAACCCAAACAAAACCAAAAAACAGAAAAGCTCCCCACAAAAATCCCAACCAACCAAACAAGAAAACAAAAAAGAAACCCTCAACAAAACAAACAGTTGCTGGGGAAATGGTGAAAGTGAGTGAGACCTTCATTTGAAAGTGAAAACAGTTGTCTACAAGGTGGTAGAGCAAGCAACATCGTAACAGGCTCTGTCACGCAAATAGTAATTTTATTCATATTCGCCTTGGATAAGACTATCTGTCTGCCTAATATAACTGTTTCAAATATTTGAGGGTAAAAATAAAGGAGCAATGTTTAGGCAGCAAGACCTTGACCTATCTCCACCTGTATCACTATGATGTTTACTCATGCTATTCCATCACTACATATCTCCAGAACTGATAATATGTTTTAGAAATAGGTAACGTAGTTGAAGGTAGAGAAAAATGGCAGAACAATGCCAGTTCTACTTATCTTAACACTCTTCTTGCTGTTACTTCTAGGCAAAACAAAATAAGCCATTTTTTTAATGGTATATTGTAAATTCCTTCCCTATTTCTCAGACCATTCTCAATGAAAGTACTGTCACCTCCACACTTCTAGAATTCAGGAATAAAAATTTTGCAGATTCTGAGCTGTGCCTTGAAATCATGATGTTAAAACTTTTCTTTTTCTTTCTTTTTCTTTTCATAAATGTAACACTAAAGAACTACAGATGTGGCTAAATGATTGCTATTTCCTGATTTGGCTATTAACAAATTATATATTTGGGTGGTCTTTTTCCATAAAAAGTTCACAACAAACCACCCACGACCCAAAAGACCCCAACAAAAAGGGTTCTCCTAATTTTGCTGATGTTATTAAGGTTTACTTGAAATCTCCATCTTTTGCACTGCTTTAGTCAGTGAAAATTAGGCAAGTCCTTACTTAAAGAAAGTATAATGTTTCTTAATGTAACACATTCTAAAGCTTGAAAAATGTGCAGAAGTGCACCCTAACTAAATATTCCACACTGACTCTCCTTTCATTAGTGTTACTTCTTTTTATGGCTGCTATTACTTCTTCCCCATTTTATGATGCATGATGCCAGTATATAGCTCACAACTGCTTTCCTGATCAAGTCTGAATTCTGCAAATCCCATGCCTCATGTTGAACATGTTCACCAGCCTGATTTATAAGATAATAGCACTTTAAAATTCTCCCTATAGCACAACTTAGCCCTCATTCATTTTCTAATGCAGAGGTTTCTTTAGGAGTTATTTAAAGGTTAGTTCACTATTGATAATATACTGGTGCTTGAGCCTTGTTGACTTTGGTTTTAATTTTAGTTAATAACTGGTAGCATCTATGAAAAAAATAAGATAATGAAATGAAGAATTTCTTCTTTGTCATGCTGAGTTCTTCCTTCTTTCCATGTCTATTGTGCAGATTTGTTGAAAAAACTGCTGGAAAGGCTTGAAGACAGACAGGGAGAGATGTGTGAAGAAACCAACGATGAATGTGCAACTGGAAATGAGACAAACTTACCTTTAAGTAACTTGGAAAGAAAACTAGATATGGAACAGAAAGAGCAGCCTTTCACATCAGTGTAAGTTCTGACATTCTGTTGATGATAGTGTCTTTAAATGAACTAGACTGGTCTCAGACTGTAGTTTGTAGGCAATTTGCTACAGAATGTACAGAAAAGGATTCAAGATTTTATTTCTGTCATATTTCACAAAAAACCCCCAAACAAACCCAAAACCCACAAAACAAAACCAAAACAAAACAAAAACCCCAAACAAACAAAAAAATCAACCTGCTACAACTGTGTAAGTACATTTTAAATATTATTTTTCATAGAATCATAGAATAGTAAGGGTTGGAAAGGAACTTAAGATCATCTAGTTCCAACCCCCCTGACATGGGCAGGGACACCTCACACTAAACCATGTGGCCCAAGGCTCTGCCCAACCTGGCCTTGAACACTGCCAGGGATGGAGCATCCACAACCTCCCTGGGCAAACCATTCCAGTGCCTCACCACCCTCACTGTAAAGAACTTCTTCCTTATATCTAACCTAAACTTCCCGTTTCAGTTTGAACCCATTACCCCTTGTCCTACCACTACAGTCCCTAAGGAAGAGTCCCTCCCCAGCATCCTTACAGACCCCCTTCAGATACTGGAAGGCTGCTAGGAGGTCTCCACGCAGCCTCCTCTTCTCCAGGCTGAACAGCCCCAACTCTCTCAGCCTGTCTTCATACAGGAGGTGCTCCAGCCCTCTTACCACCCTCATGGCCCTCCTCTGGACTTGCTCCAACAGCTCCATGTCCTTCTTCTGTTGAGGACACCAGAACTGTACACAGTACTCCAAGTGAGGTCTCACGAGAGCAGAGTAGAGGGGTAGGATCACCTCCTTTGACCTGCTGGTCACGCTTCTTTTGATGCAGCCCAGGATACGGTTGGCTTTCTGGGCTGCAAGTGCACACTGCCTGCTCATGTTAAGCTTCTCGTCAACCAACACCCCCAAGTCCTTCTCTGTAGGGCTGCTCTGAATCTCTTCTCCACCCAACCTGTAGCAGTGCCTGGGATTGCCCCAACCCAGGTGTAGGACCTTACACTTGGCTTGGTTAAACTTCATGAGGTTGGCATCGGCCCATCTCACAAGCGTGTCAAGGTCCCTCTGGATGGCATCCCTTCCCTCCAGCGTTATCAACCAAACCACACAGCTTGGTGTTGTCAGCAAACTTGCTGAGGGTGCACTCAATCCCACTGTCCATGTCGCCCATGTAAGAAACTGTAATAGCTGCTGCAGAACCCCTATTGACCGCAAAGGAGAATGCAGGTTTGTCCTATGGAACAAACTCATGCTATGCAGCACACAGAAAAGTTGAAGATCTGGTAGATGAATTTATCTTTAAATGAAGAGAGCAAGAACACATAAACCAGTGATTGAGTACTAAAATTTTTGCTAGGTCTCAGGTTCCTTTGAATTTTAAACAGAAAATAAACCAACAACTCACTGAGAACACAGCTAGAAACAAATTATGGGGAGATATCATTGATCACAAGAAATAACCACTTTGTATCTTTCGTGAAAACAAAAGAAAAAGCCACTGATGGCATGGATTAATAAAATAAAGCAAACAGATGTGATACATTGGTGAGAACAAGCCCAATCACATTTATTTTTCTATAAAGAAACCAGTATTAATTCATCTCTTGCATTTAAGTGGCTGTAGCACATGAGGTTTTGCCATTCGGATAAGAGCTAGACAAGAATGTCAACTGTTAGAAGATGCATCATCTTTTTCTAGGAACTAAGTGATTGGGTTGTTTTAAACCTTTAATGACATATTTATCACAGACTGTTTTGGCTGAGGCTCTAGCTTCTCAGTATTTTTATGATGGAAGGACTAAATCTAAACTGTAGCTATTAGCACTATCAAATAGTGAATGTAGACCGAATGTTTAATTTTTGTGCTGTGGTACTATTTCTGAGCCAAATCTCTTGTCTGAGATACAGTGTTGCTTTAATGACTCTTCCCAAGATTGTAATTTAATTAATTCACTGTTGCCATCTTCACCTCCTCTCTGTACACTGGCTAGGTCTCCCACCTCATGGTGACTCTCCACTTGCATCCTATGTTTGGGGAGGGAAACTGCCTCTTCCTGCCAGTTTGACCATGGTGCTTACTATAAATTCACTGTTACATATCCTACCACTAGCATCGGTGTGTCTTGCTAGAAGGACTTACCTGACTGACTCCCAAGTCAGTGGTCTATCTTCAAGGATAGTCTCACCCTGAGCTAGCTGTCCTGTTTATAAACAAACCACCCTACCTAGAAACCACTGGATTTAATTTTCCTTTTTGTTCTTGGGTATTTGCTGGACAGAAAATAGTTTTTTATAGTTGAGTTGGCCAAGCAGATACAGACTATAATTAGTCAGTGTTGTGCTGTTTTTTAAAAAAGCTTGGAATTTGCTGATTTGTTTGCACAGCTTGGGTGACATAAGCAGTCAGATTATGCACACAGCATTATTTCTGACCCTTAGTTTCCCTCTGATCCTAAAATCCAATTTGTTTTGTGAGTATCCTGATAGACAGCGGAGGAGAAAAAAAACACTTCAGAGGGAAACAAGGGGTACCTGGACAATCTAAAAACACACTTTATTTTCTGTCCTCTTGTCCATGTAAAAGACCCCCAACATAGCTTTAAAGGTAATAGAGGATTTAGGGATGTAAAGGTTCTTTCAGAAAAGGGAGACAACAAATACGGATCAGCCCTTTCAGAACAAAGTATGAATGGTCAGCTATTTTTATCTCTCTTTTTAGCAGCTGCAAATCACAAGAGAACTTTCCTTTCTTATCTTTTCTACAGCCTAGACTTTCAGCAGACATGGATAGGCACAAATGCTTTAAATTTTAATGCAAAGGACGGCATTTCTGAATCTTAACCACTATTTTTTGTTAAGCCCTGCCCATGAACTGATCCTCAAAACTTCATTTTCCATAGGGCTTTGAGAAGTCCAAAGCACTGTATTGGGTCTTGACTATCTATTCCATTTCCTTCAAAAATACTTATTTAAGAATTTTCCTTGAGAAAATTTGAAGTAAAAAAATCCTTTCTGTTTTTCTGTCACTGAACACTGATAATCCTATAAAAATCCTATATTACAGTTAAAATGTTCTCTTTTTAATACTAATAAACGGAGTTGAGACAGAAGTAATTCTATTGTACAAAATCTACCCCAAAGAATAAGTATAACTTAAGTATAGTTGCAAACAAGTACATGCACGTAAGAAGCACATGCACACCTTTTTCAGTTGATCAAGAACTATATCTATAGTAATACTAGTATAGATAATACTATACTAATACTATTTCTTTGTAATTGTATTCTAGTCAAAATCCATTTTGTTTGGCACTTTAAAAACATGGAGAAAATGACACTCCCAACACAAAAATTTAGTAGTTGAAAATACAGCATTATAGGCTAAGGTTTTTAAGTTATTCAAGATTCTTACTGGCTTCTAAAAGATGTTACCCATCTTGGGATTGCCATGGAACTTCATTTTTAGCTTTACTTATATTTGTATTAGAAATATTAGGTAGTCTAGAAAGTGATGATATACTCATGCAGTAAAGGTTAGTAAACTCACTCTGATTACAGCTCACAAATGCCATGTATTTACATAAAACACTGAAATAAGCTAAGCAGTCATGTGCTGCTTTGGCTATGATACTCAACTGGTATAACTACAGAAACCTACTAAACACATAACATACGTATGCTTGATACAGTATTAATAAGAGTAAGTACTGTCCGTATATTTTTTTCCTACGTTCCAACCTTATTCATTAACTTTGGGATTACTACATGTAGCCAGTTTTAAAAATTGAACCGTACATACGTACATATATATACATGAATACATAGGGTAAAAATCACAACAGGTTGCTCTGTGAAAAGGTTTCCCATGAAAAAATAGGCATTGCTTTAAGAGATTTACAAGTCTAATTTACCTTTATGTTAGTCACAGCAGCATGTTTTTTCTTTCAGAGCTGCCACCTGCAACAGTTTTACATGAATTGTTACATAATTAATGTGTCAAACTTGGCCTTCAGGATTACTGAGATTTGCCTATTCACTCTCTACGTACTCTGCAAAACGAAGTACTTTTAAACTGAAAACTGTTACCAGTTTTAAACATTCTGTGCTTAATGAGAAAAAGCCTACCCCTGAAGTGAATTCTAACAAACCAATACTTAAAGTCAGAGAATACAATCACAAAGTTGTAATTCAGAACAAACATGTGATTATAAATTGTCCAGCACCCTATGAAATTGTTCTATTTCTAAACAAGGCTTATTTAGAAAAACATGACTGGTGAGAAAATTCATTTTCTAACACACTATTGAGGCAAAGCAGGAAGTTTATTGTTGTCTAGTCAGTGTTGCAAATGTGCTTTCAGGTACTGCAAATCAAACCTTACTTATTCTCCCCCTCCCCCAGTTATCTCTATGAACAACACCCAAGATACTTTGTATTTTCATATTTTGCAAATTAAGGTTTTCATTAAACATTGCATGAATTAGATTTTTGCTTCTTTCTTTATATTGTGACCCCAATTTCACTTAAAGCATTTCATGCTTTGTCGCACAAAGTACAAATAAAAAAGCAAATTCATCTTTATGGGACTGTGAAGACAATCCACTTACAATGAGATAGAGAAATTTAATTTCTCTTTTACATTTAAATGCTGAATGTGTTGGATCCAATACAATCATTTCACTTAATTCTTGACTTCTCATCTCTTTAACTAAATATATATATTAATAAAAATATTTCTTTCTGCAAGAGTGTGTATATGAAGAAACATGTTCACTAAATTACACCTGAAGGCAGAAAACTACACCAGAATACAATGAATGACTCCATCAAAGAAAGAACTAATGCATTGAAAATGAACTTATCCCCACATGTCAGCATAGACTCTCTCAGCTATAGCTAGACCCTTAAATAGTTTTCTACTGTATCAATTTGTGTCATTAAAAGTAACTGAAAGTACCTAGTATACATGTTACAAAGCTGTAATAATAACATGAAGAGAGCATTGCATCTATTTTTTTTTCCTCTCTAGGTTTGTGTATCTGTGTGTGTATGAGGGTTGTCTTTTTCCCCCCACACCCTCCTCTACTTCCCTGTGTAGGTATAACTTAACCCTTGAGTTCCATACAATGCTCTATAAGCTAGAAAGGATCTGTCTGGGTCCTTGGACTACAGGCAAATGGATGTAACATATATATGCCGGCCTTTTTAAAAGAATGTAATACTAACATTTACTAACACATAATACATAATAACCATACTGCTAAAATCAGATGACATTCACTTACAAGTTTAACAAGAACTCAAGGAAAGAAAAAATTAATACTAATTATGATGTATAATCTCTCACTAAAAATCACTTCATACCTGTGAACTGAAGGAGGTAAATGTGGATGTTAGTTCTATAAAAAGGTTCCAAAAGGATTTCTTCAGACTTGTTAGTAAGTGTTATAAAGGATAAATTAAAAAAGAAAAAAGTCACAAAAAAGACAAAAGAAAGAATTGTGCATATCAAGGTGAATACTGCCTACTGAGGAAGGGACAACAGTGCTTCCTGTTACAGAAACCAATGTTGCAAGACTTTTGGAGTCGCCTGACTTTTTGATACATGCAGATAAGAGTGACTAAGTTTGTGTGTCTTCTTTTGATTTCCAGAAAGCTTTTTGATAAAGATCCTTACCTCAGGTTTTTAAGAAAACTAAGCAGCCACTGCATGGACTATTTAAAAATGTGAATTTGGAGTGTAGAAGTCAGGAGGTATTTTGCACAATGGAGGGTAGTCATCAGTGGAATTCCTTCAGAGCCTGTGCTCAAACCAGTTCTGGCACCTGTGTTGTCTGACATACTCATAAATAATGTGGACAAGAGGCAAGTAGTGAGGTGGTGATGTTTGTTTGCTGATGAAGTTATTTAAGAGACTAAAGACAACTGCACAGAATTGTTGAAGGATCTTAGAGGCTCAAATAACAGAATGACAAAATTAGATGTGGAAGTCATTTTAGATTAATATAAAGTTGCACATGGGAAAAAGAAATCTATTTCCACAAATGAAACAATGAACTCTAATTTATCAACAGGTGGAAGGGGTTGCTGTGAGGACAGTTTCATCATAAGACATACATCTGTTTGATAGCAAAGCAGCAAATCACTGCTAGCAAATCACAAATCAGGAGTAAAAGAATAGAGGGAAAAACTGAGAGAGAACATCATCCTGCCACGGTATAAATCTATGTTCTCCCACATATTACAAACAAACAAACAAACAAACAAAACCACCAAACAAGCAAATAAACAAACCATAACTAGACTAGTGGTCATTAGTAAAGTACTAGGAGCCAGACTCAAAGCAAAGAAATAGTGCTAAAGATAACTCTGAATGGAAAAAGGTGTGTATGTGTATATATATTCAAAGGTTATTAGGCAGGCAAATCACTTAACAACTCCTGGTGTCCAAAAATATTTGGAGAATGGAAAAAGTACCTACCTTCCTTCTTCTCACTGTTCCTTTACTATCTGTTTAGATTCACTGTTAAAGATGTAGTATTGTTAGACCCTTAACTGAGGCACTACAGCTTGTGTAAATTGCATCATTAGAGCACTGCTCCTGTATTTATCCTCTGCCTTTTTCCCATTTGTTGAGACTTGTGGCATCTGGGACACAGATACAGGAGAACAAAAATTATACTAGCATTGCAAGTGCTGAGAAGAAACATAAGTTTGTTGCTAGGATAGATTTGATTTGTACTTTTTAAAAAAACTACCATAGGAGATTTGTTGTATACCAGCCCAGACTATTTAATTTTTATTTTTACTTTAATATGGGATATAAACAACCAGCATGACACATAATTTATCATGTATCTTCTTTCAATCTTGAAATAAATTGCAAGGAAGTTATAAAACAATTTAATATCCTTATTTTGAAATGGTTTGTTGCACCAAAGAAACTGTTAGAATATAATATAGCATTATGATTTTGCTCAGAAGATACTCTTTCATGCATTTCCATGTTTCCTGAGATTTTAATAGCCAGCAAACTTCACATAAAGCATATGAAGGTAATATCTACAAATGCTTTGCAGTGAAACTAGTTCTGAGTTCACTTTTTCCATTATGAAAAAAATACCTGTAAGTGAAAATGTTTCGATTCTGAATGCAGAGCACAAGTAAGCTGAAACATTAGTCTCGGGATGAACGGCACTTAAAAAACATTAGAATCCAGAACCAGAGAAGAAAAGAAAGCAAGGCTTTGAAATATTGAATCATTATTGATTGGGTTCTACAATTCTCTGAATTAATTTTCAATGGATCTTCCTGGAGAGTATGTGCAGGATATTTTGTGTTTGGTTTTTTTGCTTTAAATAAAAGATACAGATAGCCTGCACAGATAGCCTGCAACTATATTCTGGTAACTTCTGATTTACACGGACCTATTTCAAGAACATTCTATTTCTCTCTACCTTCATGCTTTTAGTTCAGCACCTTTACTCAGACTAGAGCTGGTGAAGTATTTTGAAATATTTTGTCCTACTCTTTTTCCAATTTTATTGTTAGATGTGTTGCATGATTAGGGAAGAAAAATGGCTATTTTTGTGAAACTTTCTTTAAAAGGCATAACTTCAGCTTCAAAAAGTAAAAATAAAAAAAGTAAAAAAAAAAAAACAGGCTTTGGAAAATTTCAAATGTTTGGCATTGTGAAAGGGTAATTGAGTAAGTAGACTCTATCATGGCATACTGAAAGTAGGGCTGGTGGAAAACTGGAGGGAGAAAAAAGGGCTTTACTGCAAGGAGTAAACAGATTGATGTTGCCAATACACAGAAACCCCTGAGGTACTTGTAGAAAATGGAAAACAACATTTCTCTAACTGTGTGTATTTGACCAAGGACAATATTGTGTGTTGTTTTTTGCCGATTACTTAGCACTTATAAAAATATGTTCATGGTTCTAGGTGATTGTGTTACATGGTAAAACTGCTATCTCTCCATGCCCACGTCCTCCTACCCAATCCTTTCCCTGCTCCAACACGGGGCCTTCCCTCAGAACTGACAGTGTCCCGCATGCGCCAACCCTGGCCACACCTCAGAGAGACCACCCCTGCAGTCCCCCACTGCTGCTGCCAGCAGCTGGGCACCTATACCCAGCACAACAGGATAATTATATCCTATATATGTACACACATAACCTATGTATCCTACATATACACATAGGTGTATCACATGCAGATATATACAAGTAAGCAAAATGGTTTGTTGAAGCTTTGTTCAACAAATCTTTTGAATGCTTTCTTCTGTTTGTATCTGGTGAAGAGAGCAGCTTTGGCCTGAAAAAGCATAAAGTGAGGTGGGCCATGGTATTTGGCTGGCTGTGCTGGTACCACCTGCCACAGAAAGACTTTACCAATAAGCAAGTCTCCTGAAATTAATATGCCTATGCCATAATAATCCTTCAGACAATTAAAAACATCTAGGACCAAAATTATCACCTTTAGGATTCTGTACAGAATCAGTCACCTGTATTCTCTCAATTCTCTCAGAAAATCACCATTAGGAATAAATGCATTAATCTTTAATATATAAACTGAGAGTGTATAGAATGTACGCTGTGTAGCTGGCATTTATGCTTATTGTGTTAATTCTTGGCTTACTATAATAGAGAATGTAATTAAAAAAATTACTCTGCTAAAAATACTTTTTTTTTTCCTTCTACAATTCTTAAGACTGAATGTCTTTTTTTTTTTTTTTAATCAGGTTATTAGCAGGTGAAGGCACTGATTTGCTCTTTGATCTTTAGAACAAATAGGCACATGGTTCAAATCACAGTGTAGAATAAAATTTTCAGATCATAGTGGGGTTTGTTCCACTTCTGTGCAGTTGTTTACCACTGACCAGATCACTTCAACTTTATGCTGCTTCTCCTCAAGCCTGGTGCCTCTGTTTAAGTAGAATCAATTCAGAAAGAGCAGTTTAACAGACAGAGAGAATATTAATTTTAATAGGACTTGCACAAGGATGATGATAGTTTACCTGCACAAAGACGCTTTACTGAACTGAGAGCTTATAACATCAACTCAACTTGAACAGAATATTTTTACTACACATAACACAAGTGTGTGAGGTAGCAATGACAATTCTTTAGTTTTATTTTCTATTTCACAAAACGCAGAACATATTTTCCTACTTAACTATAATTAAATGGTTGCATAAGTAAATTGGTTGAAAAAGTATTTTGTCAACAGAATTTTGTTAAATTTCTTTGAACAGTTTCTGAAGAATATATTAAAAAACCTGTTTGAAAATCTACATTCTATTTCCAAAACTGAAGGCTAATTGTAACAATCTCTAAGATGTGTTTTAGAGCATGTGTAATGTTTAATAATGTATACCTATAATATATACGTATGAGTATGAAATGTCTTTTTAATTACTTCTGCTTTCTGTCTTGTGCATTTTAATTCAATCTCATGTCTTTCTAAGCCAGATTCACAGTTCTGAGAGCTTGATTTTGGCAGTAGCATATTGAGCTAGGTAGAATTCTGGTCTTGGTTATCCATAGAGAAATTACACTATTCTAGATCACTTCCTCCTCTTTCCCTCACCCCACCCCAAGAATCACATCCAAAAGTTTCGGTGCATGTCAGTACGAGCATTTCCCATGGACCTCAACATGCATCTTTTAATACTAGAAACAACTAAATAATGTCTTATCTCATATGCTTCTATGTATCAGCATCAATAATCCTTGAACACAGCTTAAGAACCTCAGGGAGTTCCTGAAGATAAGAATCAGGTAAAAAAAAATACTAAAGATGCAGAGGTATGAATACGGTCAGAATTATCCCTCAGGTCTGGATAAACCACAGTTTTTAACAGATGGTAATTTCTAACATGAAGATAATCAAATTAAGACACTATTTTTGAGAAACAGTCATAACGTCTCCGATCTGTATTTTTTCTCAAAATAGGGCTGAGACAGGTATTTGTGAAGACACTTAGCCTGAAATTACATGTATAAAGGAAAAACAATATTGTCAGCATGACTTTGCTTTTATGGTGAAAATATAATTCTTGTACTACAAATCTAAGTTTATCTTCAGTGCTTCCTCTTTCTCTATACCAGAGACAACCTTAAAGAAATTCTATTACCAAGTATCTGGTGTATCCAGGTAATAGTAGCATTTTACAGTATCTAGGCCTGCACAAAATGAGATCATTAACTTCACTGCTGTAATTATTACCTGTATTATTAACTGCACCCTTAGCAATAGAATTAAATTCTTATCTGTTCCAGGTACTGCATCTGAGAAAGTGGAAGGTCCCCAATGGAAAATAGTTCTGTCACTAAAGGCTGAAATGTTCCCTGTAATTTAGTTCCTTTTGCTGACTTATCTTCTCAATAGTGTAAAATGACTTTTTAGCAATGACACTATACTACTTTGTAAAGGCACTAAGAAAGTCCATACAAGGTATCTTTCCCAGCCTGCACCCGGCAGACTCTTAGGAGGCAACTCCAGGACAATACCACTCCATTCATATCATATGGCAGAAGTGATTCAGTAAAATTTGAGATGGGATGCTGAGACAACAAACGCCAAGCTGACCTTGCTGTGTGTGTGGTGGTGTTTTTTTGGGGGGGATGATGGGGGGTGTTTTTTGTTTTGGTTTGGTTTTCCTCCTTACAAAAAAGCCAACAAAAACAACAATAAAAAAACAAGTAAACAAACAAACAAACAAACCAACAACAAAAAACCCCACAAAACCAACCAAACAAAAATCCCCACCACCAAAAACCCAACAACCAAACCTCTACTTAGCATGCTGATATGTACCATAGAGTTTTACATTCAGAATATCCTGCTACTAAGAAAACAAAAACTTTTTGAAACACACCCATATTTCTCATATAACTTCAACATAACTTACACCCCTTTTCTTTTTCCAAGAAATGCTGTGTGGACATGAAACTCAAACCAGGCAATATATGAGTGAAATCAGTAGAGCTATACTAGTTAACAGTGGGCTAATGGACCACTGTTCAAAAAGCTCTTCTCTTGTTATTAGCCAACTGTTAGAAAGCATCTAGACACATTACAATTTATGCTTGAATAGGTGAACTTAAAATAAGGAACATCTATGTGACTTATGCAGAAATTACATAGACAATTCAATGAAAAACTAGTACTGGAGGCTGTTGGATCTATACATAAATCAAGTTAGATCATGTGGGGAAAATTACATTTTGTTCAATAAACAAATATACAAGCCACAGGAAGGTAGTTCTGTAAAGTTACTCTAGATTTTGCTTTCTAAGCACAGGCAAAATTGTAAAGTACAATATAGCTATGAATGTCGGTATTTTCTGAATCCTCAAATATGCATAGGTGTGACTGGCATAAGAAGGTGCACTGTAATTCAAAGATGATTTATAAGGAAGTGTGCTTTTCGTCACCTGATTTTGATCACCAGAGACAGGAAGATGCTAGATTCATTTATACAAAATGCCTTACCAATTGACCAAAAAAAGAAATATAGTAATTCCCCAAAACCAACAAGTTAATACAAGTCCTGAAGGAATCAAGAATACAACAACAAATTTCTCTAAGCAGTGTTCTTATATCATTATGATGTGAAAAGATAATACTGTAGTCTTACAAAGCCTACACTACAATAGGATGCTTCAAAGAAATACCTACTTTCCTCCTCATGTTCATAATTGCTTATTAAGCCATCTAGCTTCTGTCTTTTGAGGTACTGTCAAAAGATGACAGTTTCTTTACTTTTCCTAAAAAAACCCTTTCACTTTTGTGACTTGTTTGCATAGATACTAATTTACCTGCAGTAAAAGAGAAACAATTAGGTCCTCAGCCTTTTTTAGGCTGCTTCTGAGGCAGACACTATTTGTATTAGGTCTATCAGTAGGGATGCGATACTGGACCTATTGGTCACCGGCACAAGGGGTAAGCTAATTGGTGATGTCAAGATTTGAGGCAGCCTGAGCTGCAGCGATCATGCACTGGTGGAGTTCACACCTGAGGAATATAGGTCAGATGAAGAGTAAAGTCAAGACCCTGGATTTTAGGAAAGCAAACTTCCAGTTGTTCAAGGAGTTAGTCTATGGAACCTCCTCGGAAACTGCCCTCAGGGACAAGGGAACAGAATAGAGCTGGCAGATCTTTAAGGATGCTGTCCATAAAGCACAAAAGCTCTCGATCCCTAGGTGTAAGAAATAAGAAGAGGAAGGAAGAGACCTTTGTCTCTTCCTTCATGGATGAGTCAAGACTTGCTGGTTAAACTAAAGGGCAAGAAAGTAATACACAGGCAGTGGAAGCAGGCACATGTATCCTGGGAAGAGTATAGGGACGTTCCCCAGCTTTGTAGGGATGGGGTCAGGAAGGGCAAGGCCTGGCTGGAGCTCAACTTGGCAAGGGATGCAAAGAATAACAACAAGTGTATGTCAGCCAGAAAAGGAAGGTTGAAGAAAGCGTACTCACCCTGATAAACACAATGGGCAAACTGGTTAACAACAGACAAAGAGAAGGCTGAGGTACTCAGCTTTTTTGGCCTGTCTTTACTGGCAACTCTTCCCATACCTCTCAAGTGGATGGAGCACAGGGGAGGGACTGGGGGAGTAAAGTCCCTCCCACTGTAATATTAGTTTCATGACCACTGGAGGAACCTGAACATACATAAGTCTATGGGACCTTATGAGATGCATCCCGGGAAGAGTCCTGACGTAGTTGCCAAGCCACCCTCCATGACATTTGAAAGCCATAGCAGTCAGGTAAAGTCCTCAGTGACTGGAAAAAGGGAAACATTGCACCCATTTTTAAAAAGAGTAGAAAGGAGGACTTTGGGAACTACCAACCTGTCTTTCTCTCCTCTCTCGTCTGCCCGAGAAGATCATGGAAGAGATCCACCTAGAAGCTATGCTAAGGCACATGGAGGACAGGGAGGTGATTCGAGACAGCCAGGGCAAGGGCAAGTCCTGTCTGACCAACCTAGTGGCCTTTTACGATGGAGAGACTACATCAGTGGACAAGGGAAGATCTACAGATGTCATCCGTTTGGATTTCTGTAAGGCCTTTGACACTGTCCTCCACAACATCCTTCTCTCTAAATTAGAGAGATACAGATTTGATAGGTGGACTGTTCAATGGATGAGGAATTGGCTGGATGGCTGCATCCAGAGGGTAGTGATCAATGGCTCAATGTCCAGATGGACACCTGTGACAAGTGGTGTCCCTCAGGGGTCTGTACTGGGACCACTATAGTGGGATCGAGTGCACCCTCTGCAAGTCTGTGCCTGAGGGACGGGATGCCATCGAGAGGGACCAGGAAAAACTCAAGAAGAATAGACTAAACTATTCCAATTAGAAGGCCCCTACAACAATCATCTAGTCCAACAGCCTGACCATTTCAGACTGACCAAAAGTTAAAGCATGTTATTAAGGACATTGTTCAAATGCCTCTTCAACACTGACAGGCTTGGGGCATCGACCACCTCTCCCTCTCAGCAAAAAGATGCCCCCTAATGTCAAATCTAAACCTCCCCTGGCACAGCTTTGAACCATTTCCACACATCCTATCACTGGATACTCATTGCCACAGAAAGCAATGAGCTTGTCCCTCAGCCTCCTTGCCTCCAAACTAGACAAGCCCAAAGTCCTTAGCTGCTCCTCACAGGACATTCCTTCCAGCTCTTTTACCACCTTTGTTACCTTTTTCTGGACATGTTCAAGGACCTCCACATCCTACACAGATGCACTCAGAGAAGTAGTGCCGTATGTATTCATTCAGTACCAAAAATACCATGCATGTGTATAAACTCATTTCCATTATACAGCTCAATCTTCAGTTTCAGAACAATTTCTGATACAGAAAATAGCACTCAGCATTCTCTCTAACGTTCAACAGATCCAACTAACTATTCAGTAAGATGTCAACATGGGCATTGAACCTATTCAAACAATTGATCACTTTACCAGACACAAACTTAAAGGTGAATATTTTGAATGTAAGCCCAAACTGTGACATTAAAGCACTCTGAAACATCCCAGGGAGAAATTCGCAACACAACCTTCCTCATGTATGGTACTTCATGTAAAGATAATATCCTGTGCTCACTATAATATCATTCTAAGTGGCACAGCTTGCCTTCACAACTGCATTTGCCCTGACATATGCCAATCAAAGAGAAAATTTGCTTGCAAGACATAATCTTTGCTATGACTCCCTTTTTACATGTTACATATCAATAGGAAGGAACAGAGACAGTAATCCCTTGCCGAGCTGTAAGCTGCATTATGTGCTCCTCTAATTTAATATTCCTTTGATAATGACCCAGGAAACTGATGTGTTTGCTTGCGTTAGCATAATTTTTTCAGAATTACAAAGCACTTAATTCACACTAATATTATTATAAAATGGCTGATTTGCTGCAAATCTATGGCTGTTGACGCTACATAAACTATTATACAGTATTTTATTTCATATAGGTCATAAAATTGATTATAAAGAACAGTTTCCTATGACAGAAACAAGCCTTACTTCCAGTGCCATGAAACGGCTCAAAAAAACAAAGGAAGAAAAAGATTGTCTATGGAATTTAATTAAAGTTTTTGGTTCTACCATGTTTTACTACAAATCTGAGTTGGCCTGAAAGAAAGTGAAGCCCTTAGCAAGGGTAAAGGGCCATAAGAGCTTGTCAGACAGAAATAACAAAGGGATTTCTCACTCTTCTGTCAGTGAACTGAAACCTGAAAATCTTGCATATTTCCAGCTATTGAGTTACTAAATAATGAACTATTTTAATTGGGCCTTGGTGCTTTTCTTCCTTATCGTTCTTATCTCAATTTATTCCTCCTCAGCTGTAATCAGATGCATTTAAACTTCAGCTTCTGAGTAAGGTCAAAGAATTCTTCTACCTAGGTGCCATAAAGAGTCCTTACTGTGAATTTTCAACAAATTTCTTATTCACCCTGCAACAGAGCCCATGTATTTTGAATATGAATTCTGAATCATTCCTCAAAGTGACTCATACCTGACATGAGCAAGCTGAGGTAGGCTACGAAGAGCCAGAGACTGGAGTAGGAAAACTGTCAAAGATCATGCTTCAATCAGTAGGAACACAGAACACACTTATAATGCCTACTTTAATGCCTCTGGTAGGGGAAGCTCACTCACAAGGTCATTTAAAGGGCATTAGAGATCAGTTTCTTCTTTTTGCCAATCACACAAGACTTGGAACAGAACTGTTTTGTTAAATAATTTTCTGTATATGTGGCTTGAAACAAAGAGAAATCTTAGCTCTTACAATTGTCACGCTATTAGTCTTCAAACACAGTTCGAACAGTAAGTAAATAGTTACCGAGCTGTGCCCAAACTCATTCTTAATTAAAAGCCAAACAACAGTTCCCCAAACACTACATCCTTGCCTATCACAGTATCTAAGTTTCTGCATTATTTTCATCTTTTGACCTTTTTTATTTCATCTCTCATGAACTTTTCTCCAGAGCCTTGACATGTGAAAAAGAGAACTCTTGTATGGGGCTGGAAAAGCGCTATCTTCTCGTTTCCTTTGCCAAACCTCATCTCCTGAAAGGACCAAAAAGAGTTTGGCGCTCTGTTCTTTGATCCTTCATTATAGCATCAGACACTCTTTATAATAGCAGCAGACCTTCCTCCTGAAGGTCTTCCTTCTGCCTGCCCTTCTCATGCTTTCTTTCTTTTCTATTACCTAATCTGAAAGGACAGCTGGAATCTGACATCCAGAGCAAAAGAAACGTTAGGCTGGAAGAGGAAAACAATTCAGAACACGATGAAGGGACGACTCCTATTCTGTAGAAACCTGAACTCTGTTCTTTACATATGTGAACCCCTTATTCTGTTGTTCCCCAATCTCCAAGAGATTAATATACCTAAAAATAACCAGGTAACTAAGGGTTAGTAGAAAATACAGCTACTGCTTAACAGCTTTAAATTTTGTTGCTCATAGCTATTTCCAGTATACTTCCTCAGAAGCTCAAATGCATATTCTGCTTTCCTAGAGGTTTCATCTTCACATTAATTCACCATTATTGATTTTTCTTCTCATGTTTCTTATGAAAACAGCCAACAAGACCTTGCTTCATTTACATTCTTATTACTGCTTCAAAGTCACTAATTACAGGCTTCAGTTTTGGTTTCAATTTATATATTATACCAACAGATCAACACTATCCTGGGGTCTTTAGATACTATCTTCTTTCATTTTTAAGCAAAGGTACACAGATACAGATACACATATAAACATTACACATTCATGCATATTAACGTATATTAAGGAGAAAAAAAAAGTATAGCCATGGACAGAAACAGCCATGCAACTTAGGGACACAGCTTATGATGCATTTGTTCAACTACTTTTTCAGTTTGGCTATAACATGTTTCCTCAGAAAGTTTGAGTCTCTCTACATATGCAAGCATGCAAAGCTACTTCACAAGACCCACTTAATCTAAAAAGATCTATTTTAAGCAAAGTTTGTAGGATTAGGACCATATTAGGACTATTAAATCTAACAGAGTAGATAATTTATATTTCATAGTCTTCGTCAGCTTCATTGGCAGGTTTTTGATTTCTTAAGAGCACTATGCAATGTGAAGTGCATATGCTTAGCTAAGTCCTGGAAAGCAGAAATTAAAATGGCATCATGGGCATATGTGTTGATCACTTTTAATGGTGAGTTTCACTAAATTAATCTGAATTTAGTGAAGAATCCTACTAATGATCCATCCTGCTTTCCCAAATATGTGTGTTGGCACTTCACTGCTAAAAGACAAGCCACAAAAATTACAAAAAGTTTAGTCAGCAATCAAACTGATTTTCAATATGCGTAAATCTATAGAGTAAGACAAAGCCATTTTACACTGATGCTTTTCATCATAGTACTGCACCACATAGAAGCAGCTCCCTAGAGGCTGCCTATTTCAGTGAGCAATTTCATTTCCAGCATAATTTGTCATACAATTGTGTCTTTAAATTTAGTCAATGCATTCATTTGTTCACATAATTAATTCAATTTATTTTGCAGCTTTCATCTTGCAGTTCTTTCATTTTTTCATCTTTTATTTGTAACTTGCTGAAGATTACACTAGGTCTTCAATGCTTTGGAAATTATCTAAATCCTACACACTGAACATAAGAAGGAAAAGTGTTTTCTGGAGGAAAGAGGATTTTGTTTGTTTGTTTGTTTTTATTTATTTATTTCAATGAAGCAACAAGCTCCAATTTTTATTTAAGGCTACTGGTAAGGACAATGTTGCAAAGGAATTCCAGACTGTTATTTGCTATGTAAAAAGCCTAGATTCTTCAATGGCTTGTATGTCCCTTCCCTTCCTCTGTGAGCCTTCCTCCCCATTGCCTACCCTGGCTCCCTCTCCCTCGCAATCTAATGGTTTCACTTTTTCCATCTTTTTCTTCAATTTCCCTTTTGCTCCTGACACTTCCCTTGCATTTGCTCTACTTTGCTTTCTCTTCCTTCTTCGTCTAACCCATCTTATGCATACCTCTTCCTTTGTGGTGAAAACAAAAGTCAGATAGAGCAAATAGGTGTCAAATACACATGTCCCTATAGCAAGGCAGAAAGTGGCCTCCAAGACAGCTTAAACTTTATTTAAGAATACTAGCTAACAAATAAGCAGCTGAGAATCACTGCAGTAAGCAAAAGCACCTTGGAATTGAATAAGAAAAAAATACGTAAAACACAAGATGTGTCAGTGGCTGATGCTAACCTAAACCCCACATGAAGTGGCTGACAAAGTTAATAAAGGTGCTTTACAGGGACATACTCAAGTTTTGATTTCCCTTTACAAATATCAGTGCTATGAACCTTAGCTGCATAGACTCATTGCAGCTATGCGAATAATGCTACCACCTCTCTTTTAGAAACATGAAACTAACGACAGGAGTCACAAAAAATATTAAGAAACAAGACAGTATTTAGAAAGAACTCTCAAGTTAGGCAGCCTTATCCTCCAATCCAAGCATAAGCCCCATAAATACTCAAGGTGGGAGGCATGTACATTTTTATCAGTCGTGTTTCCTGAGTGCCTCTGCATTCATACGGAATTGCTTCAACTGCACTGGACCACATAGTGTCTACCTTCATCCAAAGACTTCTTGAGATGAGAAGATGTACTCACATTTAGAGAAAGAGCTTCACAAAAATATAGCAATGATGCCAACTCTCATTTAGACCCATTGTCTCAAGAAAGAACAGTAGTGCTGCCCCTTTTACACATACATCATGCTAATGGATAAAAAACTTGCATGAAACATGGGAAAGATAGATTTAGTATTTTTTGCCTTAGAGGTTTCAGTCCAGCAGCAGATTGTCTCATACCCAGGCTATAGGTTATACTATAAGTGAGCTTTCAAGTATTTTTTAATTTTATATTCTACAAAACAACAGAACTTAATTTATTCTTTAACAGAGTAGCACAGAACAAGCAAGACCTAGCAAAGCACTTAGAGTAATGGAGATCTGTCTTCTAAACCGTACTCTAAGGACTGTGTGGTTAACAATATATTTGGTAAAATACTGGACTTGAGCATGAGAAATAGTTACTCTGTATTTCTCTAAGCTTCTGTAAGAATTAGCAAAAAATCTCAGAAAGGAAAGAAAAATCAGTTTGCCTGTGCAACTGTCTGTGTAATTGTAGATAGCAAGCAGCACCAGTTGTCTACTTTTTAACTATCTGTTCTGAAAATACTTTCATGCAAAGATTGTACCAAATAAAAACTCTATTTAAAATTCTATTACCAATTACATTCGTATAATTTTACTCCCAGACTTTCACAACTCAGCGAAGTCTCTTTATGCCTAAGCTGGCTCAGTGAGCTGCAGAATTATTTTTTTGATACCAGAATTTGACAACCAGAAAGCTATTCTCATAAAAGGTAGCAATATACACACAGCAAACCTCTTACCCCTTTAACAGCCACTCCACACTTCTACATAAGGTTCTGCTAAACAGCACCACTCTTTTGCAATATTTTTTTATTATTAGTGTATAACATGACATACAGATTTCAAAAGTAGAGACAGACCTTTGTATTTCCCTTTTACCCCCAGCATAGGTGCACTTACAATTTGGTAAGTCTTTAATCATTTAACAGTACAGCACCTTTCAACTCAATCCAGAACACATAGCTAGGTCATGCTCCATACTGAACTTAAAGTGACAGTGATACATTTCTTCCAGTATCAATATACAGGGCTTATATAGTCTCCTTCCAACCAAAACCTCCTTTTGCACTTCCCCTTTATGCCCACATTAAAATAAATGAAAAAGTATTTTCCCCAAACGGCTTTCACTGCAATGCCTTCTTAATGAACCAATTGTCAAATTATGGTTTAAGTATCACCATTTTTTAAATCTATTCCTCTCTTCCTTCTGCTTATGAGATACAGCTTCCAACACCGTTGTGGGGAGGACCCCAAAACTCTCTAGGAAAGTGTCATAATTTTTTTGTCACATAAATATGGAAAAGTAGTAAACTACTACTGAACAGCAGAAAGCAATATAACTGCTAGTGAAATTTTTTGTGGTGTAGAACACCTTAAGAAATGCCATCGTTAAAAAGAAAACCAAAAACCCCAAACACAAAACAAAGCAAAACAGATTTACCCATGGCTGCACTAAAATAAACACAAAACATGAGACTGTATTTATGATTTTATTCTTCCGGTACACCTTGGATTGTCTGTTTTATGACTGTAACCCATACATGGAAAGTGGCATAAGAAAAAGAATTACGCTGACAGAAAATGCTTGTTGTACAAAGGCAACAGCATGTTTTAATGAAAAGATTCTGTATTAAGCAGATCATGGCTTTGAAACATATACCAACACAGCTCCTTCTGGTACAGTCCAGAAGTTCATGCATGGAAGCATTACTAGACGCCTTTTGAAATTTTCATCCAGGTTCAGCAAGCACTAAGTAAAGCAGGAGTTCAACTCTTGCTTTTTCTGCGCTGTGTTGCTTGGTGTCTTTTAAGTTACTGAGGAAACTAGGGGGTATTTTCAAAGTCATGCAATGGAAGAGGAAGAAAAAGGTTTCCCTTGGAACTCATTATAGGATAAGGGTTTCAGAGAAAAACTGATCATCCAGAAAATGATATGGGGGTCTCCTCCGGATATAACAGAAAATACTACTTGTAATCTAAAGAATGTTGTTAGAACAACAACAACAAAAAACTACTAAACAGTTTCATTTTTCTGAACTACCTTTATTTTCTATTTATAGACACTTGAGTGTAGTTGAAACACAGGTAGAATGGAACATATTCTACAGACTAACACTTGGCTGTATGGCTAGTGCTACTTTTAGGGTTCCGGCTTATGGAATCACAGTATCTTCCTCAAGGAGCAAGGACTGCCAGGGAAAGATGGAAGCCACATATTGGAGATAAGCATGAGCATCTTTGCCAGCAAGCTTGAAGTGATGAAGCTTTTTATCTAGCTTCATCCAGGATGCAGACCAAAGCCTGTATGTAAATTGACTTATGGAGGTAAGGACATATGTGGCAATTAATGCCCATGCAAAGTGGCTCTTAATGCCCATCTGAAGCATCCATGCACTAATTTGCAAACAAACAGGAGAAACTGGAGGCAGTTGCAGAGCTAGGCCCTCACTTAAGTTGAACACATATTGAGCATATTATGTATGTATTAAGAGAGTCAAAACTCACTGGAGTTGAAACTGTCAAGGAAAGGAAAAAACAAGATGGACTTTTACAGGTGCATCAGTAGATGATGACAAGGAAATTGTGGAGACCTTCTGCAGAATGAGACAGATGACCCTGTGAGGAATGACACAGAAAAGGATGAGATGCTTTTTTTGCCTCAAACTTTACTGGCAAAACTCATGTTTTGCAGATCTCTGTGTCCAATGGTAGAGTTCTGGGGGAGAGAATTATTGTCCTCAGTAGAGAAGCTTCAAGTTAGAGACAACTTACCTAAGTTTGATATAAATAAATCCCTGGGACTGGAGAGACTTTCAAGAAAGTTGAATAAAGAAGTCCATGTCACAGCAAGGTTGCACTCTACCATCCTTAAAAAGTTGTCATAACTGCAGGAGCTCCCCAGTGACTGGAGAAAGGTAGTGAACTTGCTCAACTTCAGAAAATGCATGAGGAATAATCTCCGAAGCTTCAGGCTTCTTGGGCTCCCTCAGTCTCCTTGGAAAATTAAGGAGTAATGCTCATGAAAATCACTTCCAGAAACACGAATCCATGCTGGCTAGTATCAAGGTGAATTGTGCTTGACCAAGGTAATTGCCTTTCACAATAATATTACTAGTTTTACAGAGGAAAAGGGAAGCAGTGACACCATTTGCCTTGACTTTAACAAGGTTTTCAACAGGGAATGTCAAAACATCCTTTGAAGTTATCCTGTTTTAAGCAGGAGGTTGGACTAGTGACCTCCAGAGGCATCTTCCTACTTTGATCTTTTTATGAATCTACAATGTCAAACAAAAGTAAATTTACATTTTATGCAGATGTAAATTAAAACCACATGATACCGTATATATTTACATACTTCAGCTGTTACTTAGATACAAAAGTGAAATCTTAATTGTATTTCCAAGATTCCTTACGGAAGCACTTTCTATAGTCAGCCTCATGGCATTTAAGTCTATTTACGAGTCAAGATGACTTTATCTTATCATTTTAGCAGCTTCTAAGTACTGACTGCATATTCTGGAACTTACTGTCATCACATACTGAGAAAAAAAATACAGTGATTGTGACCTAAATATTATTTTCACAATTTTAGTGCATCAGCTTCTCTCTTTACATGGGTCATGGCATTAACTCTGATGATAAAGCCATTGAAAAAAAAAATAATTTTGTACATCATAGGCTGACTAGAGATTATTTTGCATTATTTAGCAGTAATTGTAACAAAGCTTATCATACTCAGTGTAGAAGTAGCTTTTCAACTCCTTAGAGCGGACTGACAAGTGTAAAAAGTAACATAAAAACAATCCATCAGACAAAAACTTCTGCCATAGCTTTAAGAAACACTTGAAGATACTTATTACTACAATGTGAAACTACAGGAAAGAAGCTTGTCATTACAAAAATCTGTGAAAGCACAGCATAATAATATAATAATACTCGCAGTTAACTACAGAGATCATTACTTTAGTCTCTGTCACCAAATAACGCTTCAGGGTTGAACAAAAAATGCCATTCACAGCCAATATATGTGATCTTGAAACTTGTGCAAGAAGGCTTTTCAAGTACTTTTTTATGAACCAACTGCCAAAAATAATCTCTGAATTAGAGGAAATATTTCAATTCCTTCAACATATACTAAAACGTTGGCCCTGTGCTGACACACACCCACCCCCTTTCACCATGCCCATTGTCCAGGAAGCCACAGGGCCCTGCAGTATGATTACATATGAAAAGAAAAATGTTGATGATTTATGTATTAAAGTCTTAAAAGCAAAACAATACTACCAAATACATGGAAAATTTTGACATCGTACTTCTAAGAAGGTACAACTATAACAAAAAATTAATAAACTGATCAGAAATGCTACTTGTCTAAAATACATCATAGCAAAAAAATGAGACCAGGATGATTTCACTCAGGAGCCCTATCAGCTGTCAAAAGTGTACCCGATGTTTTAATTTTTAGGAACAATATTATCTTAATTTGATTAATAACACTTTAAAAAAAAAAAAAGTGTTCAAAGAAACAAGGGACTGTCTTTAAAGCCTGAAAATTCATAAAAAATTTTCATACAGATCATTTGTAAAAGCATTGTGAGAGATTTGGAGAAATGCACACACATGCTTCAGAAGTCCAGTGTTACAAAGGCATGTGACATCTATCCTCAAATCCTACCTATCTTAATTTCTTGAAACTTGTGCAATTTTATTATTTCCATTGCCACCAAAAATGAATCAATAACAAAAATACTTTCTTTCCATAAACAGAGTTGAACATCCTACAAAATTTCTTAAAAATGTAATAAATTTATGAAGAAGTATATTGACATAAATCAACATTTATCATGAACTGAACTGTGATACATTGAAGCACCTTGTAATTGATCTGGACATGTATGGGTGAACGGGAGGAGTGCACATTAGGGAGAAAAATATGTAATACTGCAAAAGGAGTCCTCCTTCTCTAAAGCTTACAGTAAAGCACTGCAATTGCAGGCTATATTATCGCTTCACTTTCATGTGCGTAACATCCCATTTTCATCAACAGAGGTCTGTTACTCTTACTTATACCAACAGCGTATCATGTAAATAGGCACAACTTTTCCCAGAGCTTGCATGTTTATTGTCAAAGTATTTTAAGCTTCTTATTGATCCACCAGGTGGGATCCAGAAATAGACAGAGCTGACATCTATTGTACTGCTCATTTAATATGTGCTTTTTTTAATTTAGATTTCTGTGGAAGAACACATGACTCATACAGACTTCAAAAAGATTAATTTTCTATTGGGACCATTTTAATTTACTCAAGATTCCCGCTCCCATTGTGATCTGCAATACTAGAATTTTATATTCCTTCTGAATCTAAACATTTTACTCCTCTCCCAAATTCAAGACACGAATTCTAAGTTGACATTTTGTACTAGGTATTTCCACCTAAGGCATTACAGAGTTTCAATATTTCTTTTCTGTCTTTCTTTTACTACTTCTAAGCAAGGAATAAAAATCTTTTGGGTTGGTCTGTTCGAGCTTCCATTTGAAATGAGAGGTAGAGCCAAGCGAAAGTATCAGAGAATTTCTCTCACTACCAATACCCCAAACCTCTCTCTCAGAGAGATTATTCTTCACTTCTCTCAAAGATCTATAACAGCTACAAGCACACACTTTGCTCAGCATGATACAGATATTTTAGCTTTCAGAAAGAAACAACACACACTCAAATAATGAAAAAACAGCAAACAACAAGAGGAAATATTTACTACTAAATTAAGTGCCCAGTTCAGCATAGAAGAGCTTACGCAAATCACCATATGTCAGGTGAAGCTAAGTGAGCTTCAGGTAATAATATTTCATTGTACTCTACTTGTATAGCTCATAAAGTCAACAAGCCCATCTGATCTTTATATCATAAGTTATGGGAAACAAATGGTAGGTGAGATGACAACCAGAATCAATCCAAACTAGCATCCTTAATGGCTCATTAATATTTTCAATTTCCTGTAACATACTTGTTACCACACTATCAATTACCTTAGTTGCAAAGCTCACAAATTGCATAACAACATAGTATTTTATATAATAATATGGAATGTAGTTAAATTTAGAGAGCCACTACCATGTTTATCAATAGACATAAATCAATGTAAAATGCTACTTAAATCAGATGTATGATAAAAACGTCTAACTGTGATTTGTAGCACAAACTCAACATCCAACAATACATGCCAGACAAAAGAATACAAGAGACTTCAGTAAAAAATGGGAATTCTCTAGTTTGGTCTAATAAGGATGTCCTTCATGGACATTAGATAAAGCAATTAGAATAGAAAGTGTCTATGAAGCTCTCCCTACTGACTGTATTTATGTAATACTGTCAACGGTGAGGGCAAAACTTCAGATAGTGAGATCTGAGCCACAGATTGTTTACAATTACATACAATTATTGACTCTTCGAACAATAAGAAAGTCAATCAAAACACATTTCTCTTTTCGTGTCATTGGACATTAAGCACATGGAGTCACCCCACAGGCAGTATCCTAATGCACAGATGTAAGCAAAGTGGCAACTGTCCATTAGCATAGAAATATTCAGGTGTTTTCTTAGTGCAAACTTGTATTTTCACAGAGAAACGGAGACATCTTGTTTCAGGCACACATTCATTATGCTTGCTAAAAGTCATCCAAAGAAAGATTAAAACAAACTAAGCTAGAATAGTATTTTAGCTTTTTTCCTGTTGCCTCTTTGTCACCTGATCAAATGAGTGAAATATCAGTGTAACCCACATAGTCTACAATTAAAAGAGTTTTAATTGCTCCTCATCAGTTCACAGCAGGGTCTGTGAGCTATGAGTAAAAGCAAGAGATATAACATGCCTGTGCAGCAAAATAGCACACACACACAAAAACCCCAAAATAAAACGCAAAGTGTAGAAGGCGTATTGTAATAAAATTGAGTTTATTTCTTTTTTTTTCTTTATCCTAGTCTAAAATTACTTGGTTCACATGACTCAGTCCACACCTAAGATGACATGTCTGCTTCAGGGACCACTCAAGCTAAAATTGAGGTTTGACCTGTAGAGTGACTTATCAACCTTGACTATATAGCAGAGAGGTTATTCCCCTTATAATTCATTTAACTTAAATTCTTTACCCTTGCAAGAATTAAAGCCTTCAGGCTCATCTCCATATAGGCTGAGTAGCCATCTACCCTAAATCTCATCTCTCTACCTTGACTCCATTCCACAAAAAAAAAAAAAAAAAAAGGCCAAATTCTCAGTATAACACAAGGTTGCCCAGAGAAAGAACAATTCATGCCACACTACTACTTTACCTAAAGCACAAACAAATCACAAAGAAAAAGGTGTGGTTTTGTCTCAAGCGACCTTGCTCTCAGTGTACCAGGCAGCACAGCCCAGAGGACAAGGAAGTGTGCTGCATAAGGAGGGATGTATGATGCAGCACGTGGAGAGAAGAGACTGCATTCCTTATGCTGACTCTGTTCCTCAGGCCGTAAATAAATATATTTCAGAGCAGACTACTGCCACTTTCACACATGCCTAATAAAATTTGGTCTTTATGTGAGAAAAGAGAGGATGAACTCTCTTACAACTACAGCTGTTATTTCTGTTTCAGATAACCAAACTCTGAAAAATGGTAACGGCTACCTTTTTGCTCTTTTAACAAGCCGCAAAAAAAATGGCATCGTGTTTTATTAGAAGCATTTAAACATATACACTGGGAATGTTAGAATTTGGGCTGCTGTAATTTAAAGAAGATGGTGTGTTTTGTACGAAAGAAATGTAAAAATGTACTGTTATACTTTAACATGACTTGACATAAATCTTACAGAGAAAAGTAGTGAAACTGACAGCTAAGTTGGTCTTTGAACAAATTCTGACATACTCACTGTCTGAAGGGTTCTTTTTTAAAAATTACCTCCCAGTTATACAGCAAACAATAGGGGCTTGAGGTCAGGAAAGCTTTAAATCATTTTAGCATAGTCTATGCATGCACAATATGAATGTGCACAAAATTAATATATTCAAGTGTTCTCTTTTCTACTCTCAGAAATCACTGTGTTTGACACAGTGTTCTTACATGCCTCTAATAGCGAAGAAGACCTCATGCTTCTATACAGTCTATTTCAGTGGTATTTTTACCATTTTAAGATTTTTAAATTATTTGTAATCACAGTCTTTCTTGCTATAAAGTAAGAAAGCATTTAAGTAATTTAATTGCCCTACTTCTCCTGAATCTGGACAACAGGTTATACTCCCTTTTCTCAGCAGCTTAACATGTCAAATGAAGGTTTCTCATTTATTCCATCTTCTTTTCTTTTGACTTTAAAGCCATACTTATTCAAAGCTTCTCTCATGTCATGTGTAACTGTTTTGGTTTTTTTTCGAATCAATCAGGTAGGTTGCTCTTTTTGGAAACTCTTCATGTTTTATTCTATGCATAATGACCAAAACATTACAAAAGTATTACTGAAGCTGAACAGAGATGAAAAATTGTCTCCCAAACTATATACAGAATCACAGAATAACTCAGATGCTGGAGAGATACCAGGATAGAGCAGGGTACACTGTGATGTCAGATCAGCATGCTCAGGTCTTTATCCAGTCTGCTCTTGAGTATCTTCAAGAATGGAGACTACACAGCCTCTCGGGGAAACCTGCTTCAGTTTTCCTTATATCCAGTCTGAATCCCACTTATTTCAGTTTACTCCTCTTGCCTTTCATTAATCCCAATCACGCCTGTGAAGAGGCCAGCTCCATCTTCTTGTTAACCCACTTGGTGGTATGGGCAAGATGCTGTTACATCCTCCCAAAGCAGGCTCGTCTCCAGGCTGGCCAAGGCCTCTCCTCACAGGACTGAGGATTTTTTGTTTCATTTTATATCATTGATATAAATGATAGCCATTGATTTTTTTATCAAAATTGATCAAAATACCTTGATTTAATACATACTGTATTAAATGGTTAGAGTCTCTATGTGCTTAATTTCCCCATGTAGTGGAAGATTTTTTAATAGATTGTACTTCATATTAGAGGTGACAGATATTCATGATCTTGTACAATAAGGAATTCGTTTCACAGAATTTTGTACACTTTTGTCCATGAAATTTGATCAAAATTTTAATAGCATGTTGTACATATCCAGAGGACTGTATCAATCTGAAATTCTCTAATATCCCATCCTGACAATAAATATTTAAGTAATTCTTAAAAGGATACAAGGTGTTATAATTGAAGCTTCAGCTCCATTCCTTCCAAAATTCATACTTACATGAGTAATACCCCTAAGCACTGTGAGTTCAGTGCCGGCTTACCAATGCAAATAAAGGTTTGTAGAACCTAGCTCTACAGAGGCTCCCTAAGCTTACTACTAATGTCCATATCAGATAAATAAATGCATCTTTAGCTCCCATTACTAAACATATTTCCTAGCTAAGAACAGTTTGCAGAAAAAAACCCCAAACTTTATAGACTTCCATACACCCAAAATAACAGGATATTGAAATATCCGTATTAGCCTCTCTGGCCCTTCATGGACACATAGGTTCTGAACCTACAAGCTGACAGCACGGAAGAGTAGGATAAAATACTTAAACTGATCGTGGTTGACTTCCATGATTTAATATCAATTCCATGTTCAGAGCATATGCAACCAGCACAGCAAAGCAATATTACCAGACACATTGTTCCTTCACTACCTGACAAACAAGGACATTTCAATAGCAAGTATGAAGAAAACTGCATCAGTACAGTCTCTTATTAATGACAGTCTCCTTGAAGAGGAAAAAAAACAAGTGTGAAATATACACTGAATCCTATTTTATTCTTGATAGCATTCATCTAAATATGGGATTAAGACTGGGAAGAACCTGTGCTGGTTTTGACTGAACCAAGCATTGAGTAATGCAAGTGCTTCACACTACATAGAGATTAAAATTTTTCAATTAAATTCCACTAACTCCTTGAACACCTTCTCAAGATAGCAAGCTTGGTATGTTGGCTCTTATCACTGTATGGATTTCATATTTTTATCCTGTAGATCTCACTGTTCTTTCACACTCTATTGTTTCTGACGACATGCTTGCTGCAGTGAATGTAACGCAAGCAGATGCTCACATAATAAATACAGTGCAGTATCATACAAGGACACTCAGTATGAAGTTGAAGACAAATTGTTATGACAGCCCAGTGCTATCCCATTGCTAATAAGTGTTTTTCATCAAAAGTAATTAGATTTGCTATGGTGCTGTACTGCTAAAGTAGCAGTATAAACTGCTTCCAAGCACAACAGCCCATGACTCTCCAGTACTACAAACTGCTTTCTGAAATAGTTGAGACTTAGATAGATTTTAATTTTCTACTTCTGCTTTTACCATCTGACACCCTCCCCCCCCCCCCCCCCAAGATCTCATTCATCCTGGGCTTTAAAGACACCAACATTGAGAATACAAAGATTTAGTAGAAATATGAATACTTTTATGCAAATCTTCGTTGCTAAAAAAAACCCCACCCAAAACAAACAAAACACAATTCCCCCCACCGAAAAAAGAAAACCAAAACCCCAAAACCCCCACAAAAAACCAAACAAAAACCCCCATCGCCCTCTTTTTTGTAACTTAAGCTTTACTTCTGAAGAAATTTAACAGGTCCAGAGCATTCCACTTTCCTTGCAAACTTTTTAAAGCATTTTCTTTAAACAGCTATTTCTGTGATATTGCAACAACTTGCCACTTTCTATTATTTGTTTTAGGTGAATAAAAATATGCCACACATCTAGTTTAATTTAACTCTTTCATTTCAGCCATGTGAAGAAAATTTTTAATTTCCTTAAGAATTTGGATTAAGTACCCCGGATTAATTTTAGACTCCATTTTAGGAAGTCACAATTCAATCAGGTATAGCCTATGAAACATGAATATTTGTTCAATCAGCTTGTTAAAAAAAGACAAAAATTGACTCATACTCAGAAAATTGGCATCTTTTTTAATTATCTCAAGTTGGCACTAAAATCTAAAGAATCCCAAACCAATAACTAGTTTTGAAAGGCGCATGTATTTGTGCACGATGAGATTACAAAATCTCAGCTATGCAGTTGAAACCAGCACCTGATCATCTTGCTTTCTTAAAATAGTATGTTCTGTCTGTCGTACATAGTACAACTTATAGAATGCTTTATTAAAAATAATGAAGACATTTACATTAGACCAAATTAACACTCAAGTAAAGAACAGCTTTTGCTAGTTCACTAAATAGCCAGCTTTTTTTTTCACTGTTTTACTTTAACGGCTTTCATAAATCCAGGACACTTCATCAGTGACCCATTCCAGGATTCATGAATGCAATATGATGTGTTTTATGAGGATGAAAAACTGTGCATGTAGCTTTCATTTCTGGTATGAAAAATATTGATGGGAAAGATAGTCTTCAAGTTTACATGAAATCATAGAAAGAAAAAAGTCTATGTACAAGTAGTATCCAAGCCCAGTTTAGTTTCATAGCAACTGCATCATTTTTGCCTAGTATGATAGATATATTAGTAAATTATGTCTCCCTGCATCCTCTGTTTCATTGGCTAGATTTCTAGAATAATCAAACATCCCAACGGAACATTAGAAATTAAACAAACTTTCATATAATCAAAGTCAGGAAACGAGCAGAGAGTAACGGTCAAATTAGAAGAAAATCACCACAGAAAAACTGCCCCTGTACAAACTTCATGAGATTATCAGAGGATACAGCTATTCTGAAGAGATGACAAAGTCTTGCCTGAGGCCTGCAAAATTTTACAGCGTTGTTTATAAGCAGCTATCAAATTGTCTGGCCTGAAGCAGTTGACAAACCAATATTCCTGTGGTTGTGATCTGTCAGTACTCAGGAAGCCCTGTCTAGAAAAGACTCTCTGTATTCCTTTTATTTTTACTTTTAAAGGTTTAAAATTCTAAGACAAATATGGCAATCACGATGTGGGCCGACTCTATCTTTCACTTAAAGTTGCTGTGTGATATTTGCGTTCTGTATGATAGCAATGAAAACATGCCCAAACATAAAAGGGAAAAATATATTTTGAAGGACATCTCTCTCTGGAACATCATTCTTCAACATTAGAGTAAGTCTATTCAGAGTTACATCAACTTTAAAGCTGATTAAAAAATACTAAGCTATTTCTTGGATTATTTTGTTGTTGTTGTTGTTGGTTTTTTTGTTTGTGGGGTTTTTAGGGGTTTTTTGGTTTTTTTTCAGTAAATAGAGGACTAGAAGAGCAGTCTCACAACTCATAACAGAAGAGCTGTTTCAGCAACACAACCTTTTTCAGGACTGTAGCCTTTTAATCCACTTATTGATGTCATTACAAACGTTTTGACAAATTACAAAGAGACGTGCAATGAAGTAAATAAGAATGAAATAAGTGCAGCATTAATTCAACAGAATGTATTAAGACCTGAAAATAAAAATCAGTAAACAAATCAACAATTCAAAAAAGGGGAAAGAAAATTCCCATTAATCATACTAACTACCAAAGAAAAGTCAGTATTTATATTCCAACTTGCAGAGCTGTTTTCAAGACTACCTATTGTGTCATACATACCTACTTTTACTTTTTAAAAAGCCCAATAGATATGAAATCTTATAATTTTCAAACACTTGACTGCTCTGAGGTGTTTAAGCCTGGCATTCAAAGCAGTGAACCTTATCAAAATACCATTGAAGACTATGAAGCCAGATCACAGACAGATTAATTTGGTTTATAGCACTGATCTATGCATTGGAATCAATTTTTAGAGGCTTTAAAGTTTTTTTCTGTTCTTAAACAAGAAAATTTAAATAAGGTTTTTCATAACTTTCATAATGTTTTCAAGCACTTAGTATATTTGCTTTCAAAACAGCCTTGCTTTCTTTAAAGTTATTACTCATGAGTCCCAAAGGAACAATGCACAGACACCCCCTTTTCAATTCCATCATTAAAAATAGATGATTCAAATCTTGCAGTTCTAGTGCAGAATTCTGGATGCAAAGGTCTTCAAGCAGCTGTATTCTGGAATAATGATAATGGAATGGACTTGTGAATAACTCATTAGAAAATTTGCTCAATTTTTTAAATTAACTTAACATTGCATACATACGTGAACTTCTCTAAGTACATGTCAGAGCCTGGAAATAACTGACAGAATAAATATCTGAAAACAAAGGAATGAAAGAGACAACTCCAATGATTACAGGTTTATTAAAGGCTTTCTTGAAAACATCCAGAAGGGAACAAGAAGGAGCAATAGTCACAAAATATATCAGTTATTTGTAGCTGAGAGGACAGTTCATAAGGACACTTAGAAGAAAAGTCCAAGCGTACAGAAATACAGCCATACTAAGGATAACGACAGCATGACTTGGTATAAAAGTAATAAAGAAATGGAAAAGACAGCAGCAGATAATATTACACTTGAAGTCTACTAGCCAAATATCATAAACAAATTTAGCACTCATACTTCTTATTCCACTAGCAAGCAAGTTCGTGAAAATCGGTATTAAAAAAAAAAAAAAATCCTTTCAGACTGCTCAGAATTGATAACTGCTCTCCATTTGTTGTTTTCCTACCAACTTTGCGTACACTCTATATAGTTTTGCCTAGGCCATATTATAGAATCATTGAATAGCTAGGATTGGAAAGGACCTTAAGATACATTACGTGAGATCTTATGAGAAATCTTCCTAACCATATGGTAGGTGCTATCTACTATTTTACTACAGCCACAAGTTCAATAATCCTGTTGCAAACAGATACAGTTTGTTCCTGGCAAATTCATATATAATGTTCTCTTTTATGCCACCTAGATAATAAATAGGTTGCTTTTCCCTGGAATTACTCTAAAGATGATTAATTTATAACTCTCTATCTCCTCTTTTTGCATTCTGTACTATTTTTGTTACTCAAATTTCTTGTACTTTATCTTGCTCATGTTCTGTGAAATCTCTCTGAGATACATTTAAGGTCATAAGTCTGAGAAAGATTCACTTGGCTCTATAAGTAACCTGGGATAAGTTTCACCACATACCTACAACATGAAAATAGTAACTAAGTGATCTATATAATCTGAAATCTCATACAGTAGTCACTGGTATTAACTGATGCCCACCTAATCACAGATGAAGACTGAATGAAGAAATAACAACACTGATCAGTAAACACAGATGACAGGTTTTCTTCTCCTTGCCACTTTCTTCTTGCTATTAAAAACATTTATTCAAAGAACTACCAATTCTTCCAAATTCTTAGATTTATGTTCCTTAGCATCTTATCAATTATCTGAGTTCACTGAAATACACTTCCAGGAAGTACCTATTTTTAATTCTGCTGTTTTCCTTCTCCTGAACTCCGCTGCTTCGTGAACAGCCTCGCTCTATTTCCACATTCTCCTTCATTTCCTCTCCATTAGTTTGGATAGAACCTGCAAGAGAACCTTGCACCCTTCTGCTTTCTTCATAGTACATATTGAAAACTGATCATTATGGTCAGTGATGCAGTACACGAATCTGCTGAACAGTATTTTCCTGTATTACTTCTCCAACAGTAAAGTCTAGGATTTGGAGTTACATACCATATTAAATATATATATATCTATATCTATAGACATATAAGAACAACCTCTTGCTTGCCTGATTTTCTTGGTTTGCTGGACTATGAAAGGACCTCCTCATGAAATTGCCCACACTCTTTCAAATGTCTTCAGTCCCTCTACACTGGCATTCTGAGTATGGAAGCAAAATATTTTGATACAGTGGTGGGTAAGTTAGTATTTATTTATAGGTATACTGGCAATGTTTCCAAAGCAGACAGATAAATTCAGGCTTTACAGTGCTTATTTAGCAGAGTGAATATGTAGGTATGTTTTTTTTTCATTATGAGGTCGTTCTTTAATCACAGTAAGTAGTTAAGTCAGATATTTATCACACTTTATCAAGTAGCTGAAATCCAGCAAGGCAAAGAGTTGTTCAGGTTTCCACCATTTTACAATGGAAAAAGGGGCTTTTTTGTGTTGTGTCTATTAAGCAAAGCTTTCAAACATATTAATACATATAAATATCAAGAACGAATCAGGGCTTTAGAAACAAATTATTGTTTGGCCTAGAAACAAACAATGGGCTCAGCCAAGAATCAGTGGTTTTTTGGGTTTTTTTGCTTTTGTGTTGGGGTTTTTCTCCTTCTTTTGTGGAAAACATGAAGTATTCCTTTAACAGTAGGAATTCTTTTTAAATCAGTTTTAAAACAGTTTTCTGCCCCTTCTGAAAAGGTAGGTGCTACTGTTACTTGAGAGAAGCTTTTTAAAAAGCTGACACCTTTTATCCCTGAACAAAGATTACATGCACAGTAAGTTGTAAGCCTTGGCTTTGCAATACTGCTTTATGAGGTTAAGAAGATGAATGTTCATTGCTTTTAATCCTTACCGTGATTTACGAGGCTCTGGGTATCCTTTCCCCAGAGCATCTACAACTGTGCGTTATTCTCCCTACTGCTTAAATTATAGAGACATTTGCAAAGTAAATTATGGATTGTTGTCCCACAACCAAGCAGCCTCTTCATCTCTCCTGTAGTACTTATCTGATAACAAAAAAAAGGATTTCTGCCCCCCTTGCCTTGTTTATCACTTGTATCGCCAGGCGGGATTATATTATGATGACCTGGATTACTGCCTGCTATGTACAGTTTCAACAATATGTTCAGCTGTTAAAGCCCACAATGAAAAGTAGGGGAGGGTATGGCCTGTGAGGGACAGGACATAAGCTGCCTAATGTTTGTTTTGTATGTTAAACTCTTCAAAGTTCACAAATCTAGAAAGTATTTTCCTCATCTTCACAGAAATTTAGGTAGATAAAACAAATATTTGAGCACTTAAACCCATACTGAATGAGGTGAATATATAGCTTTTTGTTGCTCTGTTACTTGTTCATTAATAGGCTAATTTCCACATCTCTACTTACATGTGCATACACCAACATAAACATATCAAACTCATATAGGCTTACCTAACCCATATGAAAAGCTGAGCCCCTATACAGTATAAACATGCATTGTGCATCTAAAATAGTTTAATCTGTGGAGTTTATACTGTAACATTGAGAATTAATCACTTATGCTGTTTGAAATTTTCAGACAGATTTTTAACAATGTATCTGATTTTATAATCTTGAGGTCTAAAGTTTTATTTCATAATATATGCAGTGAGAATATAAACCTATTATCAATATCAAGTCACACGCCAAGTATGCCACAGTTCGTCTTTATCCACACGCAGGTGTTCTCAGAAAGTATCCTACTAAGTACTGATCCCAATAAGTTTCAGATAAAATCTAATAAAAATCATTCCGCATTATTTGTTCTCTATCATTCCTCTCATTACAGTTTCATACTGCACTGAAACAATATGCAATTTCAATTACAATCCAGGTGTCAAAAAAATAAAAACAAACCCAAACATTTTGAAGGCAACATGCATGGCAATATATAATCCAAAAAACATTTCACAAAGCAGAAGTGATAAGCACATCCCAAGTTCCTTTGGCACAATTCCAATGAGCCAAGTCAAGGTAACAAGTGCAGATAGCACTGACAACAGAGAAGCTCTTTTTACATATATGGCAGAGTCACTGAAGTATAATCTCAATTTCCTAATTCCTTTTGACTAGGTAAGAAGCTCAGAGTTTGTTAAGAGAGGATACATAATTGAAAATTGTATTGTGCTCTGTCCCAAAGAACAACTAGTAAAGATAGGTTTGAGAGGAAAGGAAAAAAAAAAAAAAAAAGGATCCAGACACTTCCAACTTTATGTATCTGAAGTTTTCATCAGAATTTCATGGGAAAAATACATCTTGAAACTTTAAGTATTTAAATAAGATACATTGCACAATTACCAAAATGCTGTGTCATGTAAAAGAAACTGTCTTTTTTATCAGCCACACAATTGAGCAGCATTAAAGTACATTATCCTTTGAAATCAAGCAGTGCATAAAATGGAATTTGGGTAGAACAATGTCTTAGTGTAAAGAAAATATCAGGTGGTTTGTTTTTGGGGGTTTTTTGGGGGGTGGGGTTCGGGGGTTTTTTGTGGGGGTTTTTGGGGTTTTTTTTGGTTTGTTTTTCTTTTTTTTTTAAGCACAATATATACAGGCTTTGATTTTATTTTCCACTGAAATTAAACCATAGCCAGCCCTAAACAACCTTCCATAGCTATTGCCTTTTCTGTATAGCTTCATCAGAACAGCATCCAGATCATCTTCACTCTACATCTGCCTATAAAGGAGTGTTCATAGCAAGCATTTCTCAAAGCTGTGATACACACAGTATTACTGAAATTAATCAGTCTATGTCACCTATACTTTTTTCCTCTGGTGTACAATGCTTCACAGCATAAATAGCTTTAAAAAAAAAAAAAAAAAAGGTCCAAAAAACTCAACAACCTTTGCCATCTTCTGGAGACTGTGCTTCAAACTCGTTTAGGCTTTTACCTCAAAATGTGTTATAATTAACTTCAAGGTCACAAAATTCATACCTGCCTCTAACTGTTTGGGTTTGGGTTTTTTCTGCCATCCTCAGCATTAGATTCTTGTCAAGAATATAATAAAAGCAGTTACTAGTGGATTCCATAAGCAACATCTGAAGTAGACAATAGCATATTAATAAACATGAGGAAGCCTATGACATTGTTTTTTACCCTTGTGAAAAAGTTCTGCTGAGGTATGCCTTTGAAATGAGACTGATACCATTTGACAAAAGCAACACCCCTCAATTACAAGAAAAAAAATCGTAAAAATAAAGCTCAGAAAATTAGTTTTTTTCTTTTAAGAGGTACAGAACAGACTGTAAAAGTACTTTTGTTTTCTCCAATCTACATCTAAATTGAAATAGCCTGAAAAAAGTAACATACAGCACAGGCCTTTGTAAACAGTCAATTAGTCAGTAGTAGTGTGATGTTCAGATTTTATCAAGTATTTTTGTTGAGATATGCAGCAAAGACACTAGACTCCTGATTTCCTCAGCTCAGTTTCACAGCCCTAAAACTAATTTGTGTTTAATACATAAATAGCAAAATAATAAAATAAATAATAAAAAGGTGAGAACGGAAGCCATTAGGTTTACCACAGTGAGTTGACCACAACTATTATTAGGTTTCCTGAAGATGACAGAGACATCTATAGAGTTTTTAAAAAGTCTACCTATGAATATGATGCCACATCTTCCAAGACCTTACACAAGTCAAGTTCAGACCTTAGCTTGCCTCATTCATCTCAATCCTCAACTGATTGGGTCACAATAGTCTGAAAGGAAAAAAAACCCAACAACCAAACCCTAAAAAGCCCATACAAGATGTAAATTGTCATTATCAACAGTTGTTTCTCATGAGAATAAAAAAAGTGAACAAGGAGCAGGAAGGGAAAAAAAAAAAAAAAAAGGAAAGTAGATCACCACACACCACTTTTTTGTCTCTGGTGTGAATATTGCAACGTAAGGAGCAGGACACAGATACCCCTTGAAGATGACAGATTCCACTAAGCAAACATTCAGAATTAAACTGCTCACATTCCTCATAGCTGTCTAAAACTTGTGGGATTTTTACTGTCAGTAGGCATTACTGCAGAACATTATATTACGGCTCTGATTTGTATGCACTGCCTTGGCTGGGTTTCCTTTGTATCAGCTATCATTCACCACAGCGTGAAGATAAACATACAAAGATTTCTTTGAAAAGGATGGAGGAATGACAATATGAGCTAGGGACATTGCAGAAAATGCTTTGTTCTTCTCACAATTGTTTTGCAGCCAATTTTGTCACTACCATAATGGTATAAACCGGTATCATATATGGCAGTGAGATGGTAATTTCTCTCATAAGTGCACATTTTATAATTTACAAAAGCAACTTCCATAACGAGCACATCCTGAACCAGTTCCTACTACAGCTCTAAGACATGCTCTTATTTGAACCTTGATGTAATGTTTAGATCATGGCAGGGGGAGGAAGGGAGAGGAGAGGAACAACCAAACAAAAAAATGACAGAAAATATTTTCTATTACTTCAATACAACTAAGATTTGGGGGGGGGTTTGGTGCTTTTATTTTTTGTTCAGTTGATTGTGCACTGGAATTTCTGAATGCAGATACACAAAGATACACAAAGAGAGAAATGAATAGGAGGGAAGACAAAATGGAAATTAAAAAACAAGGGGGTCCAAACCTAAGACTGAAGGGATATTAATCTGGATAACATCTCTCTTTTAAAAAAGAAAAAAAAAAAAAAAAGAAAGAAAAAGAAAAACAAAACTATAAAAGCAAGGAAAACCCAAGGGAAGACAAACAGCTAAGATAGAGAGTATCTATTTACATTCTTTCACACCCCAGGTGGTGTTCTTATACAAGATAAGGGGCTATTAAAGAAAGACAATACCCACCCTGTGCCAAAACCTTAGATTACATTAAATTAAGGCTTTTAGTAATTTATAAACACAGAAGTTGAAGATGAATTATGCCCGCAAAGGGGAATAAGCCATTTATACAGACATTAATAACCTCAATCTCCATACTTCAAGTAAACATTAAACCAAAAGCTAATAGAATACCACAACATAAAATTGATATTTTTAAATACACAACCTCTTTTGCAGCATTTCCACTCACCCCTCTTCAACTGGGTTAAGGTACTGAAAGTGGTTCTATATTGGGAAGCTACAATATCTTATTTGGAGGAAAAAAAAATAAACAAATCACAGCATTTTTCAACTTCATTGGAAGGTGTAATTATTCAATAATTATTTGCATTTAATTTTTAAATTATTACTACCATTCAACCACAAATTTGTTATGCCCAAGTAATTTTGTTCACTGAGAATAAATTCACTGTAGAAGTGATTGGCTCAAATTCAAATGGTACTATTCAAACACTTAGATCAGATGGACATGATGATCTCTTCTACCCTTTGAATTCATCACATCTGGGAGGGAGGCAGCACCAGAACCAAACCTACCCACTTAACAGAAGAATTCTTTTCATCTTAAGGCAAGCAGGATTTGAATCACACGCTTTACTCCAAGATTAGCAAACCAACCACATTTACTTTTCTTTTTAAGAATTTACTTGTAGCCCTTACTTTAAAAAATAAGTATACCTACTGAAAAAAAAGCCAAACAACCTCATCCCAACAACAAAAAAACCACACATACACACAAAAAACCACCAACCCAAAACCACACGCACACAAAAACCACCACAAGAACCACTCCAAAACAAACAAAACACAACCAAACACCAAAACCTCAACAGTCTAAGGAAAGAAGAATCCCAACAATGTACATGCTTTTTGTGTCTTGGAAACCACTTAACAGAATATAGAAAATCCAAACCCACCCAACCTGTTCTTTCTCAGTGTTAGTTCTTCATATTATTGGATTTGATAATAACAGTATTAACTTCATGGATCAATAATGCTTGATATCTGTTAAAAACATCAACTGAAGCATGCATTTAGAACTACACACATTGCAGGAGTCTGGAGTATGCTGATGTAGAAGCAAATCAGGACATCAGAAAACAAAGGTGGGGGAGGGGGGAAGAGAATCAAGCTTTTTGGGGTTAGCACTGAAAGTTCCCATTTCCTTAAAAATATTGTTAACACACAGGCAACAGCCCTAGTTATTTATTGCTTCATACCTCTAACCATAAACATTAGTAACAAGAAAGAGATCACAATGACTCACTGCAAATAAGGAATGGAGTGGTTCTGTAAACCTTACCGATTTTTTTCTCAGTTGCATTGATTAAATTTGAAAAATCATTTCTGCAAATACCCAGTTTACTTAGCTGGAGGAAAAGTATGGCATAAGAACTATAATATATAGTTTGGATTAATCACTTAGCCTGAGGAGACTGACTGGGAACTACAGTGCCTTTTGAGTACACTGGAACACACAACTCACAGAGAAGTTTTTGAACACAAATATAAAACACAGCTAAAACTGCCAGGATTGTTATCATTCATGAAACTGCAGAAAGTACCAAGTGATACAGAATGTGCACATTTAGTGAAATACCATTCACTTTGATTTACAGATACTTTTCAAGGTATAACATTTAACTGGTAGTCATCTAACTTGTATGACAGGAAATTATGGTTCCTTACTCTCTTTTGGTTTTGTATGTGGACTGAATTTCACAGCACTTTTCTGTCTGTGCCCCTTTGCCTCTGCCAGGGGAAAGGTGGGTCACAGCTGCAGATGGAGGTGACTGTTCCCATCTTGGAGACATTTGTGAAGTTCACAGCCAGGCTTACTTTTCTTTTCACATTCTGTTTACACTGACATCTATTCTTCTTAAACACTAGGTTTTCATGCAAGATACAAATCCAGGCCTGTCACACACATACTAGGTCATTTAGAAAGAAGCTGATCATAGATTGAAAGGTTTTTCTAAACCTCACTTCCTGTACTTTTCAATATTCTTAGTTTTACATTTTACTGCACTAGCTTATTTACAGAAATTTGGCAGTCAAGCACACTGCAAAAACAAGAATGCCATGTAATTTTTAACCTCTCTTCAAAACTATAATAGCCAATTTTGTAAAGAACAACATTTCCATCTGGGCTTATTTGATAAATATGCTCTCAAACACAATTATGCAACAATGTACAGCTAATACTGCTTTCATATTTACTCATTCACAAATCAATCTTAAACCAAGCAGCACTAACTCCTCTGCTGAAGTCTGAGATTGCTATGATAGAATTCAGTAATAAAGTTTCCACGTATTACAGCACTGCAGGGTAAGTCTTTGCATTCACCCCTGCACTTTCCTGTTTCTTCTGTGGGCAGTAGATGGACACTTGTTTCCTGTTATTGCTGGCAGTCTAAGTGAGATGCTAGAACAACCATGTTAGTCATAAAATAATCGTATTTGTTCACCCTTTTAGCATTTTGTGTTTTACAAAAACACTCTGAGAGGATTCAAAAAGACGCTATACAAATCCAATGGATTTCTAAAGCAGCTTTTCTCCCTGTGGAGAAAACAACGCAGCAACCTCTGAATCAATGTCTTTTTAGTGTGAGACTTTTAATAATATGAGCATTACTTGAGCTTTTAAATGGTCCAATGTTATTTTAAATCTTTCCTATGTTTTGTCTACTGTAGAACTAAAAAGCACACAATAAACTCTGCTAGTGAGCTCTACTAGCTGGACTACTTTATATAGAAAAATGAGACAGAGGTTGTACTTTAAATACTGGTCCTTTTGGGGTGTAAGGAATCTAATGCCTTACAGTTACAGTACATAGCGGACAATCAAGCACTACATTTAAAGTGATTTAAAAAAAAAAAGGGAAGATAGCAAAATAGGCAAGAATAGATAAAACATTATTAATTTAAGCATAAACTGTGTAAAAGACATGGTAATACAAGTGTACTGAAGCAACAGAATATCCTCCCAGTTTGTAGAAATAAAAAATAATTAAAAAAAAAAAAGGAGGAAAGAAAAAGAGAAGGAAGCATGCCTATGTGAGCAAGATTGCCTCACTCTTCACAGGTAAAAAGAATGAAAGGAAATGGATGGGGAAGGAGATGGTAAATGTAACAAAGTTTTATTCAGAAGAGTGAGAGAACAAAGCGTAGAATCACAGAATTGTTTAGATGGGAAAAGACATGTAAGTTTATCAAGTCCAACCGTTAACCTGGCACTGCCAAATCTGTAATCCTCCATCATCTGAATGTGACTTTCTCCGGTTCTTGGATTGCCAGCAGGCTAAATGATTTCTTACAGATTAAACTGTATTGGTTTCAGGCGGCGTTACTTATTAAAATCAGGTCATCCAATTAAGTAGGGAAAAACATAGTGTGACATAGACAAACAGTTGTAAATCTTTAGTAGCTCCATCTAGGTATGAATCATTCATTCACACATCAAGCACAATTTTAAGGTCAAAGAGATTCACGTAAACTAATTGCTTAACAGTTTTCTCTGAAGTGCAAACTGACACACACACACAAATCTCTATTGTCACACATTTTTCCTACTGAAAGTAGTGAAAACAATCTACTATTAAAAATGAGAAATATTCTAAAGGGGTTGAGAGTTGTGTTACATAGAAAACCTTCATATTTATTGATATCAGCGAAATGTGACAGATGGACAAAACAGGAATCCAGAGGTTTTAATTCCTTAACAGCCTGATCACAGCTGTGCTGCTTTCATTGTGCCAGTGGACTGCAGCTCCTCTCCTCTCTCATCTCCCAAAATACTTGTGAGGGTGAGAAAGCAAAGATGTTTCCTTATCCTTTTCTTCCTTAAACCCTTGACAATGGGAGTAGCTATTTTTGCAATGAAAGAACCAGTTCACTAGCAACTGGAATGAAACCAATCACCCATTTCACACAGCAATTGCACTGCTATCAAAGAGTAATGATTTTCAGTCAGTATTGGCTTGGCTTGAATCTGAACTACCAGCTCAAAGGTCAAAAGCTTTCTGACCAATTATCAATCTCCTGGTCCATCCAGCCTCCTCTATTATCTTGACTTCCTTTTGAAGATTAATGCTGTTGCTAAACTTTAATCAAATAAGCCTTTGACTCTGACATTTACTTCCATCCTACAGCTTCTTCTTCAGAGAGATGAGTCAAGAAAACCATAATAAAATTACTACTATAAATACCACCTGAAAATTAAATATTGACTGTTCAAGATTTATTTAGGAATTAAGACAAAGAACTCTGTCACTACACTAAGTAATATTCTATGGTCACTTAAACATCTGAATTTTGTCTTAATTTTCAGGCAGAAATTCATGTGGCTTCAAACATCTACAGCCCAATACAGCATATAAGAGTGTCTTATTGATTAGACATTCAATATTTTCAAAGAATCATTGGAATACATATAAAGAATCTAGAAGCGGCCTTCTGAATATAATCGTCTGGACTCCAGCCTGTGCGCGTTAATGTCCCTCTCACATGAAGATCTCATTTAGTACAAGGATAAGGATGACAGAATTACCCAAGATCATTCTGGACTGATTTGTTGTGATACTAGCCAGCAGTTTATTGCTATCTCCAGATCCAGAATACCATGATTTCTTTAGATAGTTTTTGGTTTTCATCATCCCCTTTCATATTACATTTTTGCCTCATGAGTAATGAGAAGTTCATTTTAAAGTTCTACTGGGGAAAAAGAAAAAAAAAACAACAAAGAAGAATCTTAAGATTATTTCTAAAGATATCTAGTTCACTTCCCAGAATAGATCATCACAGCCTCTCAAAATATTTTTAAGTGTTTTGATTTTGGAATAGCCCTCAGAACACTTGTGCTGAATGCATTTTTCAAGAACGACAGAGAACTGATGAAGAATTTACTATACATAAATTCTTCTGTGAAATGATGCCATATGTCTACTTCATTAATGGCTGTAGTGGGAAACAAATGGGTATTTCCTTAGTTTCTCTCCATTCCCTGTGCACACACCTACTCACACACACTTGTAAGTACATATACACATATCTAATTTCTTTCTACTACGTAACAATTTTTATTACATATTTTTAAATGTAGCACATTTATCTTTACTATTTTTCTTTTAATTAGATTTACTAAAAAGGATTTACTTGATAAAAATATTAGAAGTCTGAAAGTAAAAGAAAAAAAAAATCTTGCCTTTGCTTTCATTCTAACAGTATTTCCATTAAGCACATGGGCTATGTAAAGATTAAATAGCATTAAAAGAAATGCAATATACTGAAACCATATGTTCTCACTTGATATAGGACATTACTATGCTTTTGCATAGTAATACTAGCACATTCAAATACTTTCCACCCCAATTTATTTTCTCATTAACAGTAGCAAACACCATTTGAAAACAGGATGACAATGTAATTTTTTACCACCCTCAGAACTATTCAAAAGAAGTTTGAATGAATGAGCAGGCTGCTTCACTTTCAGTGGCACAGATGAAGCCATGATACTACGCTTGCTCATGTAGAGGAACAGGCTCTCAGAGCAGAAGTTAAACACCACTTGTAAAATGACAACCTTGTGATCTGTTTTGCAAAATTCCAGGATTTGAGATCATTTTTACTACCACTCTGTAGCTTGAGATACCCAGAATTGCTTCCTTGCTTTTGAAAACCTCTGCCAAACATAGCAGGTTTTTTATTACATTGCATTTCACTTCTATTTCTCAGAAGCCACAGAATTTCTTTGATATTATTGGAGCCCAGGGGTTTTCCACAGCAGTGCACTTGAACTTTTCCAAATGTTTCAAGTTGTTTGTATATGGTATAGTCTGTCCACTCACAGGTCTTGGATTAGACTCCACTGCTTTAAGTTACCAGTGCAACAAGCTACAAAGCTGTAGCCATAGGCAGTGGTACAAATGAACAACATGGGCTCACAATCTTTTTTTTTTTTTCCCCAAACAAAAACTGATGATGTTAATCATAGCTACAGAAAGTCACTGTTGCTATAGCAGATATAGCAGGAATGAGGTAGGTAGCTAAGTTTCATAACGCAACTATAACTCTTGAAATTAATCTGATGTAAGCTGTTGAGGATAGCTGTAAACGCTTGGTATGTCCAAGAACAGAATGAGGCTGAGTATAATACAGTGTTGACACAGCGATCATCATGAAAAATCATCATCCACTGATTTCATAACTTTTTTGCCCTACCCTAAAAATAGGAAACTCTTCCAAAAGCATGACAGCTCCTATTCAATGGCTTTGCACAATTGCAAATACCGCCAGATATTTTCATTTGTTTATAATGTTATGTAATAACTTTACAAACTTCACAATTTAATTTCTCAATGAATACATAAAATTAAATAATTGAGTATAATTAAAAAAAAGGCCAAAAAGTTCATTTTAAAACAGAAAAAATAAAATTAAGTCACTGTTCAATGTATTTGGTTGTCAGTTGTGTCTTGTAAGTAGGCTAAATTTTTTGTCTTCCATCCCTGCAAGAACTGATCTAGCACTTCTATTAAACATAATGACAGTATTAATAGCATTTCATTCTGCCATTACATGCACAGCTTCTTTGGCTATGACTGTTCCTAGGGATGCTAGGCCTTTATTGGCTTTCCCCAACAGATGCTCCAGCTTGAAATTTTTATGTGGTTGCTTCTGGCAAGTAGAATTTCAACCAGAGTAACATGTTCTGGTAAGTTTATTTCTGAAGCTATTTCTGAAAATGCGGTTACAAAGCCACCAGAAACTAGCTGTTGACTTCCTGGTGTTCTTATCTGGATATTGATTGCAGTGTTCCTTGCTAATTACATTGTACTATTACCTCTGGTCAAAAGATTATTAGTATGAGGTTTTAAAAAATTCTAGTATGTATATAATTTTTCAAAATTATGCTCTTGTCTAAGCTCAAATTTTCCAGTAAAAGAGCTATAGATTCTTAAAGGAATCAGTCTACTGGTTGGTTGGAGCAGCTCAGGATAAGCAGGTTTTCTAACATCATAATGGCAAACTAAGAAAAAACTACTGTGCTCACCAACCAGAGCAGGTAAACAATTGCAGACCTAAATAGATAATGACTATGATTTCTAGGTTTTAAGAAAACAAGTTATCTTCTAAAAAAATATGAAACCATAAATACGAGAAATGGTATATCAAAAGATTTTACATTTTGACAGCTAATATTGGCTGTTCTGTAGTCTTGAAATTTGATTGATTTGAAAAATGCATCACTAACTTTCATAGCTTAAAAATCCCACATTCAACAAGCAAAGTCCACATTACTGAGTATCAGTGATTCACAATGTGCTCTTACAGTATTTAGACACTAGCTGCTTTAGAGTTAAGTATTGTAGCAATTTAAAGTAAAAATGCTGTGGTGTGCAAATAAAAACTAAGCCCAAGATACCAATGCAACACACACTTCTGACATATAGTGCCATGCGCAAGTATGAGGAGATCTTATTTTGAAGAGACTGTACACCAAAGTTCTGTGGTTAAGCCTAAATCCTTCCAAAATCCAGTGGACAAAAGTAAGGAAGGAACCAAACCTATGCAAATTCAATACCTAAATCTGGTCTCAAAAATACAACCTCCTCTTAAACAGTAGGAATGGCAACTAGTTGAAGGACAGTAGTTGAATAATTAACTACATGTTCCATACGCCATTCTTGGCAGATAGTGGATGACTATATACACTTACAGGAAAAAAGGAGAGAAAACACTGATTCTACCCCACCCCAGTATATCACTAGAAAGTGTTCCCTCCCTCAAGATGTTACATTATAAACAACAACAAAAAAAATCTCTTATGATGTCATGCAATGGCAATAAACACGCAATTTGAATAGTTAAAAGCCAGGCTCAAAGTATCATCCGCAGTATTAGTTATCAACATAAAAGAAAAACCCTAACAAATCCTCCCAAAACATCCAATGCCTAAGCAGACCAATAGAAATCAAGCAAAAAAAGTACATCCCATAATCTACTCATTTCTTTCAAATTAGTTCCTTCTGTTCTAGGGTTTATTAAATACAACATTGCTAAAAACACCTGTGAAGATAAAAATCCTTTGCAACTATTTCTACAAGATAATGGGATTTGGAAGTCATTGAGCAGTGGCATGGAGTAGCCAAATGTCCTCTGGAGGATCGAAAAAGTAGCAGCAGAAGTCCACTTAACTGTGATGCCAACAGCCACAGCTACACAGATGTAGCAGAACGGGAATAGGTACAGTTCTAAATGCAAGACACCTTTTGTCTGCCTTCCTTCTCCAACTATATTAAAAACGTAGTGGCAATGAAGGGCTTTCTGCTGATTATCTTCTGCATAAGGTGAATTTCACCCTTGATGTCTATTTTACTTTAAAACATATTAAACAAAGATAACGGAATTCCAAATTGTCTGGTTGGGGTTTCTTTTGAGACTAAAAAAAAAACCCCACACATTTATGTGAATTTACCATAATGGAAAAAAGTTTTCTTTCTCATTGTTTCCTTTCTTATAAATTAAGTGTAATACAAGTGTTCTAATTACAAGCTATTATTATTTACACTGACATAGAAATAACTAAGCAGTCAGAAACTATGTTCAATAATATAAAAGCTTTGCTTTGAACTTTATAGAATATTTTTATTAATCTGAACTATAAAAGACCTTATTACTTGTTTGAAATTCACTATTTTATTCCATAAAATTAATGGAGCCTTCTATATCATTCATATTTCTATGCTTTATATGCTTTCACATGAAATTCCTAACATGTAAAACTGTGTAAATGTTGTGAAAAAGTTAGGAAGAGGTATCTATATTACCTCCTTCCTATGAAATAATTTTCCCAGTGAGATTATAAAATGCAGCAAAGGTAAAACAGTAGCATATTACCTTGTTATTGTCAATTCAAGAGCATACCTGGAGATTCAGATGGTTGGAAAAGTCCACAGCTGTGCTAAGTGCTGTCTTCTATTACAATTTTGTGATAAACATAGCAGTAGTTTTACATATGAAAATACCCACTGCAGAGCATGAAAACTTTATGATTCGTTTAACTACCAAACACTGGAGGGGGGCATGTGTGTATGTGTGTGTGTGTGAAAAAATTCTAGAGCAGAGGTAATGTTCTTGTTTCTCACCAGACTAAGAGCCACAGTCTTTTTATGTCTGTAGCAAGTCACCAAAATAATAATTTAGCTTAATCCACCTGGAACAGTAGGAACAAACAAACAAAGCAAATCACACTCTTCTCTGTTTTTCTAGTTCACTGAAGCAAGCACCACTGCCAGTAATAGCATTGTCTGAGACTAGGAAGTCAAACTGAAGTGTTTAATGAGACACTAGGTATGTCTTGCAGTTGTATTGAAATGTGGCTACCAATCCAAGTTTCCTCTTAGTTCTCAATGATGCACCCATTAACGATGCTCACAGCATCCTCAATAGGGGAGAAGGTGATGGTCCTTTAATGTTTTTATTTTCAGGAGTATGGGTCTGAGACAGAACAAAAAACTGGAGAATAACCCTATTTCTGATTCTTTTCAGTGTGCAATGGTATATTTTGTTCTGTAAAATCAAACCTCTCACCCAGATTGGAAGGAACAACAATGCCCTTTGACACTGAGACTGGCAACTAGCTCCATCACTCGCTAATGATGAACAACACATCATGAGCCACAAACAATGCATTTTGGCCAACCATAGGTTAGCAACTGTTAATTATCTGGGAACTCCATTGAAGTTTCTAGCTGTTGTTCCCAGCTAGGAGCAAGGTGCGACCCTAACTTTCACATAAAAGGGATGCATAACAGAACCCTACACAACTTATGCTACAGGTAATTGAATGCCTGGCCTGTAGGGCAGCTGCTCCATCCTTGGTAACTGGGAATCCTCAAGCACTTGACCTGCAGGTTCCTTCTTGATACATTCAGGTGATTTTAAAGATATTAGTTCGTACTTCTTTACTAATAACTTTCATTGTAGAGTGAGCATAAATTCCATTCTTCTTCAGTTAAGCTACCTGTCAATCTTTTAATCTTGTTATTAGTGTACAAATATGCAACTTTTGTAGTAATCTAACTGCGGAATATGCATTCACACCCTCCTGCTTCACCTGCTAACAGAAAAAGCAATACCTGCTCATTTTATTTCACTATAAACCTTCTCAGCATTAGGGTTCTATCCTGCCTGTTAATCTATCAGTATGGCCAAAGTTTGGTTCTAAGTGGCCTAATTTACTACTCATGTCATCCTGTTGCAGTTGTCCATCAAGTCTGCTTTTTCTATGGAGCATCCTGTTTACAAACTAACTACAAGTCCTAGAACTCCTAATATCTGCTACATACAAATTTCAGCCATTTCACAATCAGAAAGAACAAAATTAGTGGGCTAGATTTCAACCTAAATGTTGTAATTTTGTCTCAGTGTATTATTAATATACAAGAATTTCCTGTTAGGAGTTAACAGGAAGAGATGGAAAGTCACTGATGTCAATGATACTTGCTCTGTGAGATGAGCTTTGAGAAAAAAGGATGGCTATCTTTTTTATATTTTTTAATTATCACTTGAAGGAATGAAAGCTTACTTTAAAACCCCACAAACCTCTAGAAATCACCTGGATTTATTTATTTATTTTAATCCTTTCACTCTTATTAATGAAAATGATCTTTAGAAGTACATTATGGCAAAACTATACAATGAGTTTTTTCTTAACATATTTACTAAGATCACGTTCAATAAGAAAGTGATTGCCAGTGCTTCATCTGCTAGAAGACTATTTTCCATTAGCAAGGATTTAATTTGGCTACAATAAGTTTTTTCTATCTGACTCTGATTATTTTTAACCAATTTCTTCTTCTATTTTAGTTCAGAATCAGGATGCTAGTGAAAACCTAAGACTGCTTGAAGCCGCTGCCATTACGTTGAATGAAACTGATATATGAGAGCAGCCAGGGAGAGCCACAACTGGTGGGGGAGGATGATACTTCCACCACACTCTCATCGGACCTGGCCAGCAGCATTCAGGCACTACAGGAGGCCTCTTGGTCTCTAGACAGTTCCTGGGGCAATTCCTAGCATTGGGCACCAGGGAAAGGAATAGGCAAAGACTTCTTCACTCACTGACCTGAGTTAGTTTATCTGTTCAGTGACAAGGACATCATGAATTAATGAAAATTGAAATACTATCATTACTTTCGTTGGCACACTGATATGACAATTCTCGAGAGAACCTGCTCATTTTTGAAAAGGAGTTGAGAAAATTCAGCATAAACAAAAAATAATTATTACAAAATATTCTTTCGGATACGCATTTCCTCAGACAAATGAGGCTGCTAAATCAGATGATCCCACTGATTACTCACTGTTTAAACGTCAAAATCCTCTATTTACATAGAATAGAGTTCAGGTACGCATTAGATTAACACCCAAATGCCACTATCTATAAAAATTTGGTTGGCATTTCTTAATATTTATATCTTTCTATTCAAGTTGGATTTGGCCCCTACCTGTAAGATACTGTGCAAAAGACTCCCCAGAAATCCCCAGTTCCCTAGGACTACATTGATTCTAATAGCCACTATCCAGGAGAGCAACATGTTACAGAAACAGAAGGGTGGAAAAAGAAGATTAGAAATGTTTCTAACCCTAGCATTAAAAAGAAAAATAAAGGGGGGTGAGGGGGAGGAGGGCTGCAAATAAAATTTCTGGGAAAACTGCGAAACCTTTGGAAAGCTACACTACCAGGTGGGACATTCTGTTGTATCATAGGGAAAACTGTCAATCTAACACTTAATACCATTGTTCTCTCACACCATGAAATGAAATTTTGGAAGGGTTAACAGATAAGTTAGCAGTAATTAATTCTTGTGCCAGGGAAAGCTGGTAAAAACGCGTACTTGGAGTCTGTAAAATCACACACAACTACCAAATTCCTGAAGGACTGATGAGGATGGATAGTGGATGTATATTTCTTTTGCATTCTCTTGGCAAACCACCAAGTAATTTTAGGAGCCATTGAAAGAAGTGCATGAAAAATTAGTTTGAAATATATTTAAATAATAACCTAGCAATTTTACACACATTTATTACAAAAAATGATTGATATAAGGTGGTTTAGTTTACTGAACTTTCCTCTAGTTGGATTTTTAATCTTTGAGTACTGAAAGTACAAAATCGTCATTTTAAATGTCGTTTTGAATTAAAACTCTTCATACTAGTAAGATCGTTCTGTATTAACAAGCCTTTTCATACACAAGATATATAAAAGAACTAATATAATAACCTAACATTAAATCAAAACACTCATTTATGTTGCTCCAATTCTTGGATTACAATTTTTTTCCTTTTTCAAATAAGTGTATTTCAGACCACTCTCTCCCTCCCCCCCCGCACCCCCAAATCCCCAAAATAACAAAAACAACAAAGCACAAACAAAACAAAAAAAACCCCACCACTTTCTGGGTATAGAGATGCTTAATTTTTGGTATTATTAGAGTAGACAAGTTATGAACTAATTTAATCATTATAGCAAGCATCATGGAAGAAATTAAAGTTATTAGACTCTATAATGGTTTTCATTTTCGTGAAACTGAGGTTTATAACTGCTAATGTACAGATCACCTGACTATCTTGTCTTATTTTAATTGGGATTTTATTTAGAGTTAAAGACAAATACAAACTATGCAGAAAATCTGTTATAGTCAATTGTGTCTGTTTATTTAAAAGAAAAAGTAACAAGAAAACATTAAAGGTTAGGATCTGTTAACATGGTTCTCAGATGACCTGGAAATAGTTTCTTCTTCCTCAAAGAGCTATAGGTTACAACCGCAGCATTGTGTTCATGTCTAAAATTCATGTCTACATTCATGTCTACATTCATACACCCCTTCCCATGTTTCCTAATTAGTAAAGGAGAAGCATTCATCTAGTAATCTAAGTTAAAACAGAGACATGGTTTCAAATATGCTTGTTCAAGGAACCATCACTTGACATTCAGAGGCAAGGAAAGAACAGGAAAAATGCAGCAGCAGCTGCTGCCGCAGCAACAGCAGTATCTTGCATTGGTATTCTGAAGGGAAGCATTAATGACACAACGTTACAGGAACTATCATGGTTACAGGCCAAAGGAGTAAATTAAAAACACTATGATATGTGTTTTCACATTTTTACAAGCCAAGCAACATGATACTTGAGATTGGTTTCTTTTTTGGCATCACATTTTTACAAGCCTCATGCTGTGATTAAACAGAGTAGTCCTCATGCCTTTGCTACTCAATGGGAGAAACACGAGCCATATATACAGCTTTGTCTCCAAAGCTTTCCAGATACAACAGAAGTCCATGAAGTTTATCCATATAATAAGTTTTTGCAGAAGGGTTTATAGGCCAGGTCCACGATAGCTATTCAGTGATCTTCCATTTATTTTTCCCCTCATAATGACTGGCTCCCTTAAAGCTAGATCAGCTCTCTTTCCTCATCTAAAATTATGAAATATGGCTACCATATTTAAGTGTCTCTTAGCATGTAAGATGAGATCTAATAACATATTCTGAGACAAAGAAGCTTCTGAAGCAAATAGACCTGGGGTCTTTACGTATTTGTTTATGTATATACATATTTATATATATACACATATTTATACTTACAATACGATATGTGTCAATATGATGAGTTTACATTATAGAGACATGCTAATCTAAAAGGGCACTGTTCTTTTTTTCCAGTGTGTTTTGTTACAGACTCTCAAAAGCTTTATCAGTTATGTACTACTTATGTACTACATTTTTTCTTATTTTGGTAATCAGAGAAAATTAAATTATATAAGTAACAAATGAAATCAGTAGACAGCCAATATGCCTTGACTGTATACCTGCAATAAGACACAGCACCTTTTTCTCTGTTCCTTGTAATTACTGTGTTCTGTTTGTGCTTAACTCCACAAAGAAAAATTTTATAACCCAAATTCTTCACTGCATAATTCCTTGTGTTTTAGTAGAAAAAACAAATACTTCAGTTTTGTCATGGAAACTTGTAAGGAAGACAATGGGAAAACATATGTATTCAACATGTAGACATTTTGCTACAAAACATTCAATGACAGTATAAGTGGAAGTGAAGGTCTCCCTGCCATTCTTTAAGTCTCAGATCAGCCTCACATGTGAATTACACATGGATGAAACTTCTAGCAGTTTTGCTCTGATGAAGGACAGCAGTTTGCTATGTGTTCAAAAGGAACAACTTCCTGCTATCATACAAAATAGGAACTGTAACCTAAACTTTGCTGTAGTAAGTTTCATAGAATCATGGAATGGTTTGGGTAGGAAGGGACCTTAAAGATCACTTAGTTCCAACTCCCCTGCCACGGGGGGGACCCCTTCCACTAGACCAGGTTGCTCAAAACCCCATCCAACCTGTCCTTAAATACTTCCAAGAATGTTTCATAGCATAGCAAAGAAAGTGAAAAGCTAAATGATTTTAAAATAAATTATCAAGTGATCTATAAAAAGATGGAGAATGAAGAGTTAGGCTAAAACTTCTGATTCCCCATGGAAAATAATTATCTCTTTTGATGAAAAACATTTGTTTACCTTATGATCCTAGTATATGGCAACATGAGAGGGGATTACCTGCCACTGTTCCTAAGGGGTGTACTGAGAAGTCCCTTATGAATATAGTCAGAAAATATTTTGTTTTCCTCTCTACAGTCTATCACAGAATCCAACCGCTATGAAAGGAGCAGCAGCATAGGATAGGGAGAGATCTAACAGAGAAATACACACACCTAATTAAGATAAAATTTTGAGATACATATGCATAAAGGAGTAGGAGCACTTTAATGATCTGGACTAAATTGGAATTACAATCCTTGAAATGAATCAAGCATAAAAGAACTCCGATAAGAAAAAGATGGTACAAATTCCTTGTACGCTTGTGCCACCTACTGGTACGAATGGATAGCACTTGAAGTTTGCTGCCAGAATTCCAGCAGAAAGCAGTCTCTACGTTAAAAACTGATACCTAATAGTACATAATAATTCACCAGAAACTGCTACATCCATAAAAGCAGCTCTTCCTCTGCTTCAGGACTTAAATGTAAACATATCAATCTACCTTGAACAACTTCTCCACTTTACCTGGGTCAGATTCTTGGGAAGAATTTTGCTGAAATAAATAAACTGAAGAATCCAAATTGTATTGGGTGAATGCAAAGAATCCCTCCACTTCTGTGGAGCAGCAGTAGTTAAGATCTGAATGGCTCTTTGTAGTCAAAATACACAAATAAAAGTTCATTGCTGAGTCCCCCGTCTGGAGAAATGCCCTCCAGTTAAGGGGCTGCCTGGATGTTTCCTCAGAACTATTACAAAAAGGATATCACAATCAAAGGCAGGATAGCTGCCGAATCCTTGGGGGGAGAAGGGATGGGAGGAGGGGAGAGAAGGAAAGGGAAACAAACAAAAACACACACACACACAAACAAAAACCCCAAATATTTTACAATTTGAGTTTTAAAAATGGTAAAATAAAGTTGAGGCTCTTAAAGCTATTCAAATTTTGAAGGATTATAAATTTTGAGGGATTTAGAAGACTGTAGTCAAACAGTAAAACATATGTGCTCTGGGTCACATGCACTGGGCTGTGCATATTCCAGTTCACTTCATTCAGCCTTGAAGTCTATGTCAGCAACCAATAAAGAACTCTTAACTGCTTAAAAAAATTAAGTAAGTTCTTTCTTCATGGAATTGTTCTTTGTACAAGACTAAACTATCAGTGCCAATACCCAAGAGTCACAAAGAAGATGCAGATGAACAGAGACAAGCACTGTAAACAGCCATCCAATCTGTCTCCAGATTCAAAAGAGAATAGCAAAATTATGTCTAAGCTACCTTTGCTTGCCTGCCTTTGAAATCTTGAAGTAAATTGTATTCTCAACAAATTTAGCAGAAGTCACTTGGCTTGTTAACACTAGAGGATCTGACCTGGCCCTGTGCAGACAAAGACCCTACGGACTGTGGAAGGAGGTAACATCACCATAGCCCACAAGTGGAACTGACTGGGTTGCTAATGGGTGGACACTTGTAATATGTATACTACATGTTAATAGCAAGAGGCTTGCAGAGCATGGCTTGAATTTCATGCCTTTGTATGCTTTCCTGATTGTGTATCATAGAATCATAGAATAGTTTGGGTTGGAAGGAAAATATCAGGGCTTAACATAGTCTTGGAAAATTTTTGCTTTCCTAAACTGGATTCAACACTGCAAATTAAGACTAAAACACTGGACAGAGTAGAAGACATTAGGTCATCTCACAATTTAAGACCACCAAGATTTAATCTTCTATTCTGCAAGATCGTACTGTTCACAATGTAACAGTCCAATTGGTGGTACTACTTTAAAGTCATATTGCTGTGCTGGTTCAGTTCTGCTCCTTTATCAGAAGTTCTTTATGTATCTTGATTAGAAGCATCCTGAGGGGTGAGATTTCATAGTAGAGACCCAGTTAACTTTCTAGTCACCATTCATATGTTCATGAATGAAAAATAATTATTTGCAAGAGAAGTACTTGACCTAGCAAGGGAACAGATTTGCAAGTCTTTGAAACTTAAGAAACCCACATTCTGTCATGGTCTGAAGTCTTTATCAGCATTGAATAGCTTGACATTCAGGCCCTCAATTATACATACACCTATATAGTTAATTTATTACACAGTCTCGATGCAATAATCACTGTCAAGACATCTGAGCATACAAGTACAACTCTAGATAGCCATCTAGACAAATTTGAGCAAATTAGATCTCCAATTATGAACTCATTTTTCTCATGCAATCACATACCTGACGGGATTCTGAAGTTCAATGTCCTCTGCGTGCCTTTTTGGAAATAAATACTTTTGAACACTGTAAACAATATGCAACAGCAGCAGAACTTCAAAGCTTATTTAGTACAATCACATTTTACCAGAGTTTTTATTCAGTCTACTGGATTTGAAGCTGTGTTTAGCATTAAGGAACTGCATCAGAAGGTTTATGGAGATAACCTCATAAAAGCATAAACCAAAACTATCAATATCAATAAAAACTAATTGCATCTCAGTTTTGGGGTTTTTTTCCAGTAGTAGCTCTTATATGAAGGGCTATGAGCAAAGTATATCTGTTCCTACTTTGGATCTCTGACCTCAGAGTTGTTAATTTTAAGCAACACTTAGGGTGTAAGCATGGAGACAAGATAACTCTTAAAACGAAAGTTTGGCTTCAGCACTAATCACTGGAAAGTCACCGGTTAGAGCCTGTGGTATATCCTCAGCCTTTGTCTCACCAGCTGGGTCAGTCTGTTTATACAAACATCTCAATTTTGCTTTGCTAACGTTGCAATGGCATTAGCAAAATCAGTGTGTTCATACGGACAGTAGTGCTTATGTTACATGACCACACTAACTAGCTCTGCTTATAGCAGTGCCCCTAGATAAGAGGTAGGTTAATCTATGGTTCAGCTGCACTGATGCTCAATAGCAGTGTCACAATTGGCAAAGAAAGCGCCAGGGCAGCTGGAGATGCCCTGCACAGCTCAGTCCTCACTGCCTTCCACCTAAACTAGTTAGCAAAGGCCTAAAACCTTACTAATGGAATGGTGTATGTTGCCCTGGGGACACATCTATTTATCTCAACTAGATGAGATTCACAGTATCTGAATACATTTCAGGTTGAAAGCCTAACAACTTGTAAATATATTTTCCCCCTTCAAACATAGAGGTGGAATATACAGGAATTCAAAACCAAATAAGAAACTTTAATGCAGACAGACTAGAAAATCTTTTCAGCTACCATGTTCTCTTCTGAAGGAAGGGACTGAACTCTGATCATAGCCTAATATCAGAACGGTATTTTCACAGGATGTGCACGTTTTTACAATGAAACTAGTGTTACAGCATGTTCTACCTTGAGCATTTATATACTGTGTAGCATGGTTTCAGCGAGTTATGACACAGACACTCAATCTGCAGTGAAAAGATAACAGCAGGCCATAAAACATCATAAGATAGTCTGTACTTATTGTTAAAATTGAGCATTACACAAAAACATGCACATATATTTCCATGTATTTGCCAACGTCTGCCAGCAGGCATAACAGACCATGTTTCCAAGTATTCTTTTTATATATATACATATATATATATAAAAATTATAGGATGTACTTATATCAGTAAACCAAGTTCTACTGAATAAAAGATGTATAGTGTCCTATAAGGCCAAAGCATTTACTGTCTTTGTTTTGGAGGGAGGTTTCCTATATGAAAGACTTGCCAGAAAGGGTAAGCTATGCCAAATCACTTTCCATTATGGCAATGTTACCTTTAACTTCCGGGAATAACAATGGAGAAATCTTTGGACTTGTTGGTCTGTTGTCTATTTCACATGCTGTGAAGGGCAGTATCTTTTTTTCTGTTTTTTTTTTTTTTTTTTGAAAGGGTGGACATGCACAAGAATTGCTGAGCTTCTGTGTTGTGCTAGGAGGGACCTGCTGGATGGGTGGAGAGGTAGCCTTGAGAGAAAGTGAGGGTGCTCACCTGGGAAAAGCTTTCTGGAGTGCAAGATAAGACAGGCAGAAATGCAGCACAGAAGGAACTTGCAGAAACCATGCATGCTGGGAGACTCCTGAGAAGATATAGGGAACAAACATACCCCCAGATTATGAAGGCAAAGTGATTCTCCCAAGAACCTAGGGATGGCTGTGTGAAGAACTGGAAACTACATGAAAAGCAAGGCCATGGGGGAAAAAAAACCCTGCTCTACAAGGCAGAATAAGCAGGGAGACGCTGATTTCAGTTCCTCTTGCTTACAGCTGTCACAAGTTGAACATTAATTTCTTTGAAATGCTACACTTTGCTCTAGCTGGTGTTCTATTAAACCTCAGGAAGCCTTTCAGTATTTTCAGTGCATTTATTTGAAAGAAAAGGTACAGGCAGATATACTCCAAGATTTTGACGGAATTGGACCTTGTCAAAAATATGTATGTAGAGTAGCAATTAATATTTTCTAAAAGTCATAGCCATAGAAGAGTGAACTTTTCACTTCTATCCTACAACAGCATGGCACAATCCAACTCCACAGATACTGCTATTAATGGAGTACTTGCAAAGTAAATTCACCTGATCTTCATCAGTGTCAAAACAGACATTTAAAGCTGATTCAGAATTACCTATAAAAAAGAATATATAAATCAGTAGTATTCCTTGCTAATAAAAAGAAATAAATACTTAGGGATATTTTAAAAGGTAGGTTAGTTTTCAATATTTTAATAACACCACAGTCCTAAGATGAAAGAAACACACAATGTAGAAAGCTACTAATTTCCAAGTATGAGACTTTTCACCCACTAATTACATAAAAGGGCTAGCACCAGCACAAGCTTCCAGAGATACCACAGTGAGGAAATTCCAAACCAGGAATGTTGTACAGCCTACTTGTTCAGAGACCATGTTTTTCAGAAAGGGGAAGACCGAAGGCTTTTTCTTCTCAGACTGTCTTTATAGTTCTGCAGTACAGAACATTTTTTCAAACTTTTCTCCTCAGCTATAGACATCAGAAGAATGCTCTTTTTAAATGAAATCTAAGATTCATCTGTTCCTTTATTTCAGAAGCCAAGGTTTTAGAAAAACAGCTAAATTTACAGTGTATGGCAAACGTTACAATTAAAATCATCAGGTATGATGATGACTGCAATACCTAAGACCCAAAGAACTACTTTAAGAACAAAAAAAGGGGAAACTATTTCCTTCTTTGTATCACCTTTTCAGAGTTTTTATAACTCAAGTGTTTAGAATAGCTAAAACTGCATAAGAGACTTATGAAAAATAAAGATGAAAGCTTCATTTTGGAAGACCAATGCCAAATTAGTAGTTTCAACAAACATACACTCCCTCAACAAGTAGGACAGAAACAAGTGCTTAACAACAGCATAAGCTTTTAAAGACTAAGGAATACATGCACAACTTGTGAATGCCATGGTTGTTACCTCACAGTCCTTCCAGACTTTTTTAATGCTTTTCCTTTCACATGGTCACTTCGACCCAGAAATTTTCAAGAGGGATCAATCATTCAGAAACCTTTCAGGAGATTTAGATGTCATCCCTCCATTATGAAAATAACCCCCCACAGACCCTCAGAGTAAGGAATAAGTGCATCTCTCCATCAGCATCAAACATTCCTCAGGTGCTGATGATGTGCTGCAGTGCCTCACCACCTCTGTGCTCCAGGAAGCCTAAAACGCTCAATGTCCATTCACAGAGAGACATGGGAGGAGTGGGCATAACCACTGAGGAACAGGAGTAAGTGCGAGCAAGTGCTTGTCTAACCATTTTAAAGGTAGCATTAATGAGGCTTTTCTATATTTCGGACTGTAAGTATTATTACAAATAGTATAGTAATAATTGAGGTTTGTATGTAGATTTGATTACAATTGCAACTAAGCTAGTAGTAAAAATTCTTGGCTGTGTGTATCTGTGGCGTATTTCTGTTTGCACTTAATATTTTGAAGAGTGAGGCACCCACAGTGCTTGCACTGTCCCAACAAAAGGGCTGTGAGCCCTTAATCAAGTCAAACACTAATTCCACTATTGCACTTCCAAGCACCAAAGTATAAGAATTGTGAAAGAATCCTTCAACTCTCAGATTTTTATGTTTAACCTTTTTTTACACTTGCACCTAGACAGACTGTCAGTAAACAACTTTCCTCAAGTTTTGTTAATGTAATTTGTAGCTCCTAAAATCATGCATTGAGACTAACAACAAGCAAGTTTGATCTTCACATTGGCAGAATTTAACATGTCAATTTCCACCATTATGAATTATCAGTATTACTAAAATTTTCTATTTATGTTTTTTGTTGTCCTTTAAAAAAAAAAAAAAAGGTGATAAACACTATGAATGTAGAAGACTGCAACTGTCACTCCTCTCAAGGGGCTTCCTGGCTGGTACATTATCACAGAGATCAATTAATGTTGAGTTAAACATATTAGCTTCAGTTCTAATGAGAATCCCACTGTTAAATACTGTGTTACTGTTTCTGGGTTCCTAGGTCTAATAATGAACTTCTTTGTGCATCATGGTTGACTAGCTGCCTCGTGAACTCAATAACTTACCAATTTTCTACCAACTACAGTGGAGGATACACTGTAGTAAATTAGTTGTATATTGTTCTGCCATTTATATTCTTCAGCTACAGCATACTTCCTTTTCATTTACTTGAAAGCTACATCACAGATTGATTAAAACATGGAAATAAGAAAAAAATAGTAAAATACAAACAAGTACGTATTAGAGAATAAGATAGCAAGAATATATCCAAGACTGTAAACGAAGTAACTAGGAAATATAAAGCTAATTGTCATTAATCTAATAGTTACACAAGTTAAGAAATGAACTATGGATGAGTCTTCTGAAGAGAGAGACAAATGGTTACAGAACTGAATAAGAACATATGGGAGAACAAAAGGCCTGAGGAACACTGCAAGAAGTTTACATTCACTTAAAAGCATCAAACCAAATACAGCCTAGGCAAGTGGGGACAATCATTGCTTGAGAGGATTAACTGGAGGTTACATGAAAGAATGAGATACTCTTACTTAAGTTTTCCTTGTTTTCTGCCTGTATGCTAATGCCAATCATCATACACCAGAAAGGCCAGATACTCATTAAGAACAGTCTGGGTTTCTGGGTTATGGCATACAAAGAGCTATTCTTTCTGGATTGCATTGGTGGCACTATTTTGTCATAAAATTGAGCTGAAGTCTTTCTTAATAGTGTCACGTTATCTGACAATTACTGAGTGATGTAAAATCCACAGAGGCCAGTCTTTAGTGTTTCTTCATAAATACCCCAATTCCAGCTGATGTTGTGTGAAGAGAAGGTAGGAATGATGCATCACAACTTCCTAGATTTTCTGTTTTTCCCTTTGTATACTGACAATGTGCTTCATAGTTACTGAAAGCCTAGCAGGTAGCTATTTTTTAATAATGTCATTTGAATTTATCAAAATCAAGGAGTAGGCAAGTGAAGTCAGACAACTTTTTTCCCATGCAAAGTTCAAATTACAGAAATGTCTGGAACATTTACCAGTATTGCTGGTCTCCTCTAACATTAATCAATTTTCAGTTATTTCTGAGGAATTTGTGAGTGTTGACAACAAGGATGACAATTTACAGAGGATATTTAAGTTCATGTCTGCTTGCAAACAAGAGAAGGGATCTGTCTCCTATGCATTCATAGAAGCTGCCAACTGCACCTACGTTTTCCTGATTCCTTATTTCAAGTCAGACAGACCTTCTACCCTTGCAGTAAGTCAGACTTACATTTCACATGTATTCATATGCAGCAGTTAAGCAGATGAGGAAGACGTTGGTTTCGTACAAAGCTTGATACTACAAACACACAATATATATTAAAAAAAAAAAAAAAAAACCCACAGGATACTACAGCTAGCTGGACTGAAAGCTAGATGAAACTCAGGCAAAGAAGGCTACCACTCATTTTCTGGGAAAAAAGAACAAGTGCAATGTTGAGGCATATGAGCTGATCACCGGGCCCTGAAGTAATGTTAAGCCAACTGTGGAGAGCAAGAGAAACTCCTGAACATCACTGCGAGAACCTGCCTGACACAAGAAAGGCCATAGTAAGAAATTAATAAGAATTACATGTAGCACCGTGAAGAATGGCTGGGTTTCACAAACTGTTCAAAGGGGAGTTATAGGAGAAACAGACGCACTTCGTGGATAGCTGAACAAGGAGCAATGGAAATCTTTTTAGAAGCAGAGTCTTTCTAAGCCAACATAATTTTGGTAAACATCAAGACTATGATGAGTCTGAGATTATTTTAGGTAGCACCACAAATGCCAAAATGGGGAATGGATGTAGCAACATTGCCCCTAAAGCAAAAAAAGAAACTTGGAGCAGATTGTTTTATCGCAAGGAGTCAAAGATGAAAAAGGGAGGAATGAAGATGGATCAGAAGTAGCATGCACAGCAAGAAGGAGAAAAGAAGGGATGAAAGCAGCTGGTTGTATGCAAGCAGATGCAATTTTAGTGCCTGAAGATGGCAGTTTCTCCTATATTCTCATTAAACAGTATTCTAAACTCTCTTCATGAGAGTATTGTCTACTCTGTGTGTGGGCACACAAGTAAGACACTATCAAATTTCAAGCTTGACTAGCCAGCAAGGAAATGAAGACTGTAAAGACTGCAGGTCTGAAGCTGAGTATGGTGTGAATGTAGGTCAAGGAGAGCTACCAGAGACACCTCTGTGTGTGATTTTGAGCCTGTTTAGCCAGTGAGTAAGAGAAAAGGATTGGGCCATGTACAGCTCATGCTTATGTGAGTGCTGTTTGTCAGCATGTGGTGGCTGAACAGCTAGAGATGATGTTTTCCTGTTTATACTGATCATCTTATGACCAGCCATGCTCACAATATGTGTGCAGGAGCATACACACAGATGTAACAGGAATAACGGGAACAGAAAAAAGCAGCAGCCTGGCATTTTGCAAGGATGGGAGGACCATCTCTGGCTCTAGCAGAGCAGGAAGAAGAATTCCCATCAGCCCCAAAGTCCGCTGGTCTTCTCTTGACCATAAGAAGCAAAACAATTGTGAGCTATATATGGTATTTATCCTCTCCTGTAAATTTATGCTTACATCGTAATCTACGGTATTTAGCTTCACTTAAATACTTTTTGCATTTGGGTGTCTCACAGGTACATAACTGTTCAATATTTATTGTTTATCAAACAGATGATAAAAACTCCAAAGAGAGCAGTTATTGAGACTCTTCATAAAACAAGAACTTGATTTTTCTCTTCTTTAAACTTATTATCCAGCTTTTAAAGGACTGCAATAAGTTTGCCTTTTATAGATTATTGACCTGGCTTACTTTCATTTCATTGATAACCCATTATCTCATATCACAGTAACATAACTGCTGATCACACACACTTCATGTAGAACCTTGCCACCTCTAGCCTGCAAGTAAAGAAATGGATGCAGGCAGCCTGGTGAATGCTTTTCACTTACGAGTAACAGCTGCTCAGAAGCGTGGTAAATTGAAAGACTGAGTTACTGATCTAGCCAACACTCACATGAATACCTGTACAAACACTCCGGCTGCAAGTACCAACCAGAAATCGGTTTTATCCTGCCATAACTCCAACTAGTGAGACACGTGGCAAAGGGAACTCATACCACCTTTCACAGACTTGATGCTGGTGTTTCAGCCATTAAAGTGATGATTCACACTAGTATCTACTATAAATTTGGCAGCTTTAAAACAAAATGTACCTATTCTGTTTCAAATAGCTCTTCTCAGTTGGACCTATTAAAAGAAAGCTGACCTTTCAACAGTCCAGTAATGAATTGGTTTTTTTCAGAGTGATACTAAGTTTTCAGGGTCCTTTAGTTTTCTGAATTTCAAGTTCATTTAGAATTTGTTTCCCCACAAGGGGATCATCACAGTTATGCCTTTGAGAACTATATACAGGTTTTTATACCTCTACTATTTCCTTAAGTAATATAGCAACAGAAACATCAATAGGGAAATTAAGCTACATATACAGACCCCCAGAACAGAGAAAGATGCAACATGTGATTTTTAATCAAAAGTTTGTACTGCTTTGTGACAACTGCTATTTTCACACTGAATAAGAGAATTGGTCCTGTATTTCATGTAAGGAAAACGCATTTGTTAGAGAATAATGGCAACAGGCATATTACTGAATTGTATTACTGAACAATATTGGTGGATGATCTATTTCCAGTTGCACATGCATTTGCTTTTCTAACAGCGGCACGGGAGACTAACGGGTTATATACTGGGCAAAAAAAAAAAAAAAGTTAGATTTAAATCTACCTTAATGAATGCAAGTTGTAAATGAAAAGAGCTGTGGTAAAAGAACACAAAAATTAGCAGAGTCATCTAATAACAGTTTGACATTTGCAAAACATACGAACTTACAGTATTCTTCATCAATATGCTCCATCCTCATATCCATATTCATCCAACTTTCATTGGAAAAGAACAATAAACATCTGTGAACTTTTCAGTTGTTTTAATCAACCTCATCCTTATACTACAACTCTCACTGCTAACAACCATATAAATAATAACAATCAGAGTAACATTCTGTAACCTCAACTTTACCTTTAGCAAACAGCACTACACTATGGAGAAAAGTGACATGTTACTCTACATCCCTATTACACAGATTAAGTAGCGGATTGAAAGTCCTTTACGGTCTAAGTAAATTTACTTCTCCAGTTCCTAGTTATGACTTCTACTAATTTTTTTTATTATTATTTTTGCAGTTTTGCATGAAGGAATCCTATTAATCTTACTCTAACCTCATGCACCTAAACCCCCAAATAAGCTAATATACCTAATATTTATCTGCCACACAGAAGGTGAAACACAGACTCATTTCTGAGATGTGAAAGCTATTTGCTACCTGCTGCAAATGGAAATCCACCAGGATGAAAACTGCTGCTAAAGCATTATAAATATATTACAAATAAACACATTCTATTAAAAAATAGTATCAGGGAATGATTCAGTTGATAAATCTAATCCCTAAAAGCCAAGATATAGGAAACATTGATCACTCGTTGATAGCAGAAATTACAAGAGATGGTGCTCCCCCTCCCCCCTTAAAATTGTTTTGTTACATTTTCCTTTCCTTACAAGGAAATAATGGTCAATTTATTACTTAGAAATATATTTTGGTATAGTGAATGCCAGTTTTCATACCATAGCTTTCATACTGTAGTTCTACTCCTAAAGGAATTCTCTTCTAGATAATTTCAATTTCTCATTTTGATCCTATGAATGCTACAAAGATTTGACAAGATGATTAAGCAATTTTAAGATGTCTCAAGTTAGGCATGAAAATGCATCCAGCATGGAGGGAACCAATACTTAGTATCATTTGATTTTAGTAGCCCAGTAACTATTTAAAATTCAATGAAATTCCAGATACATGCCAGTATTTACATTGCAAATTGGTTTCCAAATGATAGTTAGAAGCTTTGCTTTTATTTTTTTTCTGATATTATTTGGCTATCATTAGGTTAGACTTGATGGCAGTTTATATGATAAAAAGAGACTGTTTCCACACATGCAAAGGAGCTCAGAGCAACAGTGGCAGGAGTAGGAGCCAGAACCCAAATAATACCCAGCCCAAGGTGCTCCCAGGCATATCCCAGGAGCCACCAGCACATCAAAGGCCCACCTCCACAAGCTCAGAGGAACACAGGGATGCACAAACACAGGCCGGAACCCAAACTGAAGACTGCCAGGGAACAAACAACCTGTCTGGGCCCCTCCCAGCGGAGTCTCAGCCTCACTGCCCACGCATTAAACCCATCACTATGAGTCAATGGAGCAGCTCTGAAGATGGATGGAGGTAGGGAATCACTGCTTAGGTGTGGGACACATTACAGAATGCAGGGGAAGAGCGTTTTGAAATTCCGTGAGACTTCTTATTGTATATTTAGGGGAAGAAGAAAAAGTGGGAAAACAGATAAATGTGGTTTGAGAAGAAACAAGTGTGGGGAAAGTAGAGGGACAGGGGGATGAAAAGAGCTGTTCGGTATTCGTGCCTGGCCATGTTCTGCTTCTGATCAGTCTGTCCCCTGTTCTTACTAGACTGTATTTCTAACTTTTTACTGGGTGAAGGATTGTATCTGTGTGAATGGGAGGAGGAAGGGGAGGTAGCGCTCTGACTGGAGTGGGACCATCAGAGACCTACATGCCCTTGGTACCAGAAAACAAGTGCAGGTGTGCAAGTGAGTGTGTGAGCACCTGCCAAGATCAAGCCAGACCAGCCAGGGAGCAGATGAAGTGGCTTGGGAAACATGAGACAGGGGGATAAGCAGGTGGGTATGCGTTCATGCCTCTAGGAGCTGGGTATTGGGGACTCCAGGGAAGTCCTGGAGAGCTGCTGGAAAGACTTTGGGGGACCCTAGGGGCAAGACCTATTTCCTAGAATCATAGAATCAACCAGGCTGGAAAAGACCTTTAAGATCATCAAGTCCAACCATTACCCCAGGACCGCCAAGACCACAACTAAACCATGTCACTGAGGGCCTCATCTAGATGCTTTTTGAACACTTCCAGGGACGGTGATTCCACCACTTCCCTGGGCAGCCTGTTCCAATGCCTGATCACCCTCTCCGTGAAGGAATTTTTCCTAATATCGAATCTAAACCTGCCCTTGTGCAGCTTGAGGCCACTACCTCTATTTGCTAGTAATGGGGATTTACAAAACTTTTGTCCATTTGAGCTTCTAGAAACCAGAAGAGTCCTTGTCCTGGTTTCAGCTGGAACAGTTATTTTTCTTCCTAGTAGCTGGTGCAGTGTTGTGTTTCGGCTTCAGTCTGAGAACAATGCTGGTAACACACTGATGTTTCAGTTGTTGCTAAGTAAGTGCTTAACCTGATCAAGGACTTTTCAGTCTCATGCTCTGCCAGTGAGGAGGGGCACAAGAAGCCAGGAGGGAGCAGAGACAGGACACCTGATCCAAACTGGCCAAAGAGGTATTGCATACCACAGCACATCATGCCCAGTATATAAACTGGGGGGAGTTACCTGGGAGGGATTGATCGCTGCTCGGGTTGGGCTGGATATCGGTCTCTGGGTGGTGAGCAATTGTGTTGTGCATCACTTCTGTTTTCTGAGCTTTCATTTCTTCTCTTGCTGTTTCTTAGTATTATTATTATTCTTGTTGCTGGTATTCTTTCTATTATCACTAGATTTTACTTTATTTTAGTTATTAAACGGTTCTTATCTCAACACATGGGGTTTACATTTCTTTTGATTCTCTTCCCTGCCCTGGGCGGGAGCGGGGAGGTCTCGGAGTGAGGAAAGGGAGGAATGAGTGAGCGACTGCATGGTACTTAGCTACCATCTGGGTTTAAACCACAACCATCCCAAACAATGGGCCAGACTGAATTCTGTAGTAAAATGACAATTTAAGCAACGATTAACTTTGTAAATGTAGTAGGAAAACAGAGCCATATGAATTCACTGGGTTGTCATCTTCAAAGCAACCCATGAATTAAACACTGCAATATATTAAGGTATTTAAATGAACCTGCCTCATGCGTTTGAAGACAGGATTAACTAAGCCCAGAGTTTCCTACCTCTCCCCTCCAGCTATCTTTCAGCGGTATGTCACCCCTCTCTCCATAAGGGAGGACAAGACATACCAAGCTGTAGAAGAGGGCACTGGGACCAGCGCAGGGGCAGAGCCTGGCTGTCTGTCTAACTGTGTTAATAATCCCAGACCACTTTTGCAAAATGTCAGCAAGTACTGCAAGAGCAATAAGCTTCAAATCTCTGGCTTAATTAAAGCATATTTAACACAGATGTTGCTACTAGCAACACAGTAACACTGTCGTCATAACCTCTCCTGTCAAGGTTACTATTGCCCCTCTTTCAAAATATAACATTTATCTACTCCTTGAACACCTACATTATCCTGCAATATATAAATCATATGCAGATGTTGTACTTAACCGAGTAATCAGGAAGAAGAAAATAACTTTTCTGCAAACAGATATGTTTTTCTATGCAATTCCTTTCCTCTGGACATTAATTTTATCTGGAGAACACAGATTGAAAAATTCACTAACGAGTTCTATTAAGCAATATTTAATATACTGGGGTTTTTTTTCTTTTTTGTTTTTTGTTTAGTGGGATTGAGATTAACATACTCTTATACTGCATATTGTTACACTGCTTTTCATTCTCTTAAATTATTTGAGTGCTTTAACATATCTGTATGGACACTTATTCAGACTGCCTCCAACACCTGTATTTCACATTTCACTTATACCTCCTAGAGCTGCTGAGAGAAACGACAAAGACAGATGCTTTTTACCCTGCAGGATATTCAAACCAGTAGCTGAAGAGGTCAGAAGGAGGTCAGGTTTAAATGCCTTACCCATTTATCTCTTAGAGCTACAACAGGTAAAACAACCTTTCTGCACACCATAACTGTCAGCAGTTATCCATCTTCTACCCACTTCTTTCCTGTAAGCAACTGATTAAAATTTTTACAAATTAAACCCCAGAAATGCCTTTTTTTTTTTTTTGTATGAATGTGCATTAGAAAGATTGGACATCTGATGTGTGCTGCTTGAGATGGAGTGTACAATCTCTGCACATAATTAGTGATGGAGCTTCCTGACTTCTTTATACGCAACAGTAGATCAACAATAAATATATCTTTAAAACTTCTTTCAAAATTGTAGACTGGGAGTGGGCATTTCAATAAGCATGGTATTCTGTCCATGAAGCTTCATTTAGTACAAGCATGTGCCTCGCTTCCCCTCATCTTCTTTCTCACAATATTCTTATTTTCCCCTCTTTTTCTTTGTGCCATCTGAAGCCTTTCATTTTCCTCCCTCCCACTCTTACCTTCCTCCCTTTTTGGCTAGACAGCTTAAAGCAGGAGTCATACCTGCATTGTAGCCCCAGCAGGTACTAACTGCCTGCCTGGCACACCCACAGGGGTATGGTCACCCAACTGTATTTTCTCCAGTGGTGAAAGGCAGGCTACACTCTGCCTGCCTTCCCTCAGTGTGGACAGAGAAGCAGACTCCTCTTCTACTACTGAATTCCATGAGACTTTCTTCATTGCCTTCAGGCTTCTATTGCCTAACAAATTTAGGAGGAACCGGCCAATACATTAAAAACTGTCACAGGTAACTGACAAACATAGACACTGTAATTAGTTATAGAAATAGTGAGATTGGTTATTTCCTTGAGGTTTTTTTTTGTCAACTTGTACTGTTAAATATCCATAGGCCACAAAGATCATTCACCTCTGACAGGCTGTTTCTTCTAAAGTGCCTGAGTCACTGGTCATAGTCTAGCTCATGTACAATCAAAGCTCCATCACTTTGTACTGTAATTAAGGTTATATGGATCAATTACTAAATTAGTTCCAGGGTTATAATCCTATCATTAAAGTCAGAGAATGATTCATGGAATTAACAGATACTGGGTAGGTAACACTTCAGCCCAAACTGCCTTGAATATTTTTCTCCCAGCCTCAGTGTAATGAGTGCATCTAAAGTTTTCTTAAAACTAGTTCAGCAAATTTAGTGCTGTCAGAAATAATGGTACCACTCTGGATTCAGGGTTTGGCTAAGCAACCACAAAAAATATATTGTTTTCATACTGGTTTAGTCCATTTACCATGTTCCAGCTGTTGTTCCCTTGTATTCAGATCACAGTAGTATTACAGGTCATTTCACTGGCTGGCAATGCATCTTCAAAATTCAAATATGCTGCTGTAATTATAACACAAAAATATAGAAGTGCTAGCATGGTTCAGTGCACAAAGCTTATATATTTCATCATTTCCCATTCTCTTTTTTAAATTGTGACTTCTTATGGAGCAGACAGATTTACTAGTAGAAAACAACCCAGGGCAAGATGCAGTCACCAAAAGCAGTAAGCACAAAATATTCAAAAATAAATCTAGTTAACATAATTTTAGTTTGAAAAATAATTTAAAGGCAAAGAAACAAAGGAAAATAAGCCTTCATGAAGAACAGAATAAAGTAATTACGTATGAAATACTCTCCATTTGATGTTAAACTATGTTAATATTTTTTCCTTTTTCCTGCTTAGAAGTACGCCAAGTACTTCTCCAACTTCTTTTTACTGTGCTACAATGACTTAACCACACTAAGGAGACTTTACATTTTAACATTTCTCTCTCCATCTTGCACCTGTTTTACTTAAAAGGATAAATGACTCTAAGAGTTGCTTACCACACAATCAGAAGAAATCTTCGAAGTCCATTTCCCAAAATGCAATTTTATGTCTCCTTCAAACATGAACATTTTCTCTATAGTCTTTATTCTGCCTTTAAAGCCAATTACAGTAAATGAATTATAAAACTAGATAATCTTTATCTAACAATAATTATTTTTCATCTGAAGATGTGTCCAGTGTAATCACCAATACTAATATTACTGTAAGAGTATTCAAAAGGCTACCACCTGACATTTCTTGGCTCAAAGAAGTTGTATGTATTGCATGGGATTAAACAGCATACACCTGATTCAGAAAATTGAAACATTGTATAGATAAAGTTTTTTTTAATTAGTCTTATTTAGCCAATCTGTGTTTACCTGGACTGCTATTGATTTCTTAGACTGAAAGGTTTCATATGCAGGAGATTTTGGCAGCAATACACAACATCTTCAGTAAATTAAAACCATGTAGGCATTTTGTCATAAGTTTCTTTTGTCAGAGCCTATATTAGTTTCACAAAATCTTATCACTCATTATAAACCCCGAGTTATAGCAAAGCAGAGTCAAAATAATCAACTGTGGCAGGACAAATCAAAGAAAAAATAATGGACCCAGTCACCACTTTGACTTCAGCTGAGACAGATGGCACAAACCAAAAGAAACACAGAAGTCAGCGAAGATCATGACACTGATCATTAATTCTTTGCTAGTTTTGTGTCTAATGCCACAGGGCAGAGACGAATAACATCCTCTGAAGAAATGTCTGGTACTAATGAAAGCTGTTCATTGAGTACAAGAGAGGCAGCATCACCTGAGAACACTTTTTCCTTTCAGCCTTCTCCCCTTGGACCCTGGTCTCGCCAACTGCTCCAAAACAAGAGATCAAAGCACCTATGGGTAGCTGATGAAATGTGGGGTAATCCAAATATCCCAGAGCAGCAGCATGCAGGTTTAGGCCTGACAGCAGCTGGTAAAGTGGATAAACACAATTTTTAAAGAAGTGAAAGGTTAAGAAGCTACGGCTTTGAAAGTATTACTCCTACATCCATGCAGTGTCTGCTAGCAGAAATTTCTCCTGCTGTATTGGTATAAGGTACTACAATTAAAGAAAATAAGAAGTTAGCTGATTGCTCCCTCTGGTTTAGCAAGAGTACCACAACAAGTTTCTCCATGCAGCTGTTCACTCTTTCGCATACGAGACAAGAAATCCAACCAGCCAACATATTGCATCTGGGCCTTACCTACATGATAAGCTAAACTCAGTAGGGCAGTAAAAGCTAGTTTGTAACACCTCAGCTTTCCATCTTAGCTGAGCCCAAAAGTCTTATCTGCAGAAGGACAGCCAGAAGAACAAGTCTTCCTACTGTAAGGACGATAGAACAGCCCTTACACCACCTGTGACTTGAGAGGAAGCTTACATACAAAAGTTAGATTAGACATGAACATTTAGGCTACCAACATCAGGTGAGAGGGGAATACCACATAAATGGCCAGAGCAAGACAAGGCGTCTTCCCTTCAGAAGCCTGGAATTTCGTTATCAATATCTCCCAAGTATCAGCATCCAACCAGCCAGTCTGGGTAAACAGGAACAAGGTGAGAAGGAGGAAGTACAGTTCAAGTCAGGATACTTTTTACAGGCATAAGCTGTTCACCCTATCCCCAAGAACTTTAACATAACCCAGTAACTCAACTGCAGAACTTGGTACAATTTCCCAAACTTCTCAGATCAGACAGCCAACACCACAGTCCAGGATACAGAGATTTCATGCCCTGCAAGGCCACAGATGCATAAGGTGGCAAACAGATGGGGAGATGGCCCAAATTTTGCTTCTTAAACTGTTAATCCCAACGATACTCCAAGCTACATCACATGGATTTAAATTGCCTTCTATTTTTAATAATGACTAATATCAAGTAATGAGCAAGAAGTATATAGAGAAGTTAAATAATAAGTTCTCCTCCTTGAAGCGTTACACCTAAAAAAAGATTTTTAACTTTTTTGCCCAAACAAACAGGAGGACCCAGAACTGGTTGTCTTGACATGAGAAAAAGAGACACAGTGTATATGCACACGCGTGCATAGACACACATATATAAGTATAGCTAGCACATTGTTCAGAAGAAATGTTGGACACTTACTTTATGACTTTCAGATAGTGCAAGGCAATAATCTGTCATAGCTAAATAAGAGTCAATTTTTTTCTGACCATTTATGTGGATGCATAGAACAGGCAACCACTGCATTGTCCTGCTATGCTCAGAGACCAGCCCTGCTACATTGTTCTGCCATGTAAGCTCATTCTCAGAAAGAGTACATTTATGTGACACTGATAACACTGACAGAGCCTGCTGAACAAACGTATAGGACTGTACTGTACTCTGGGCAAGAGTGAAGAGGGAACACAGCCACACTGAACTACTTGCAAAAGTGATGAGGGTGCTTATGAGGGAAAACAAAACTAGACTTAGCAGTCCTTTATTAGGTACTCAATCCTTTCACTTTGCTATGTACTTTCCTACAGAATTTTTTTTTCCCTTTTGCTCAGAGCTCTTCTTTAGCCTTCAACAAATCATCCATCACAATTAGCCAAATATTTAATCCTACGGGTACACCAGCATACACTGTCTACAGTGTATACTGGTATGATGTAGCCTGTCTCCTCAGCTTGTATTCAGAAAAAAAGCAGTCATCTTCTTGTAAAATGCTAACTAGCACAATGATATAAGTCCAGTATTTTATACGCAACAAATGAGGGTTTAATATATACATAATATATATATGCATTCACATTTAGAAATAAAAGTGTAAATGCATGCACACATGTAAGCATCCAGTTAGGATACCTGCCAGGCAACAAATCCCTTTCATGCCAGTTATTCAGACTCCAATTATTCAGCAATATTACCAATACCACTATCACAACAAATGAAGTTGGTGGGTATTGCGGCAACTATAGTTTTGTGTTGCCACCAGTGCAAACACGCCTTTCTTATCTTTTTACCACCAGGAATAACAGAGCTGGCCACAGTCACCCAAGCTATATAACACCCTGTTCAGTAGTATAGTTCTGTACTATAGCCCCAGTATAACCAACCACTCTGAACTAGTAGCTATACATTATACAGATATTTAATAATATTCATATGGCAAATGTATCAAGATAGAGACCAGTTTATTGTGGTTTGTTTGGTTTTTTGTTTGTTTGTTCCCCCTCCTCTCTGATGAATCAAGGAACTGGTGGGCTATGTCCTGTATCAAGTCAAGAGATTTTTGATGAAAGATGGTCTTTCAGGTCTTTCGTATTGAAGCATAGCATGGAAAATACGGAAAACTGCTTATTGGAAAACCAAGTGTAATAAATGAGTGATGAAGGTTGTCACAAATGTGATACCCATATACTTTAATATATCCTAGTTATATTAGTATACCAAAGATATATTAGGTATATGCCTTAAGTATGTCAAGACAGGCTTTGGATGTGCCTTATAATATTTGATCTATGTGTATGAGCAGAAGTGATATAACTCAGGGGTGGGGGAGTGTTTGTATTATAAATCTGACTACGAATTGTAGGCCAGTATCATGGTAAAAATATCAGCATTAAGGAGCATGTTTTCCCCACCTATGAGTTGCATTTAGCTACTCTATTACAGTATCTTTCAGCATTTTGTAATCACTTATTAGGTCCTTCTTGAGAACTATTAAAAAAAGAAAATTAGTTTGCCTTCTGGTTTCTATACAGTAGAAAACGACTTACCAAAGCTACTTCCTACTGTAAGTTTAAGGGAAATAAAGGAAACTAAGGTGATGCTTTTAAGCTAGTCTTCATTGGCAGTTTTGAGCAAATCCACATACGCTCCTAGGAAGCCACTCACAGGAAAAAGCTGGTATTTTCAGTAAGTTAAAAAAAACCCAAAATCCAAACCAAAAAACCCCAACATCCTAAGGGTCTGCTCTGCATAACATTTAAGAAAACAAAATAAAAAAACCTAAGCATATTAGTTGAACATTTATCACATGATTGTGAAGATCAGCAGTTACTTCCAGCTTGATTTTTATCGAGCTTGCAAACACATTTACACAACTTAATCTGAAGCATCTTCCTCACTAACAGGCCTGAAAAATTCCACCCACTATAAAGCAATCTTTTTAAATGGTAAGGCAGGGAAGAATGTTTTCTTTTATTTATAACCATGGTAAATAGCTGATGATAAAATTTTGGTTTCGAGCTGTATACTTAACAACAATTTTGCAAGATTGTCATGAAGCATGTAGGCACACACACTGAAAATCTCAGAGAATATTATTTTTCCTTACGAAATGAAACACATGGCATTTAATTTTACCTAGTGCACACCTTTAAACAAGCATATAAATTCTTTGGTATATATGTAGGTTATAATACAAGCATAAAGACACTACTTCTAGTAAGGTTTATGTTCTTGTGCATATTACAAGCACCCATAGGTGGGTAAGACAGGCCTGTCACCATCACCACTGACCATGCAAATTAGCAGAATTTCTTTTCTGTGTTAAGGTTAATCTCAATTCCTATTATTATGCAGAAACAGGAGTATTTAAATTCTGGCTATGAAAAGATTAATTATTTTCCAGTTATTTCTGTTCATTTCCCCAGCTATCAGATTTCATGTTTACTGCTACTCAATTACTTCATAAACAGAAAATTCTACACACTTTATTATTGTGATGATGAAATACTACTTATTCTCACTGTTACACTTCACAAAGCAATGCTTTCGTCTCTGCATAATTATTAGAAGTTTGACAATAATTACATAACTTCAGCAAACACTGAAGAAGTCAGTTTAATTCCTTTATTTTCTCTGACCTTTTTGCAGATGATAGAATTCCATGTCTTGAACTATGACCTGCATAGTTCAGTATGTAATACTGCCTACATAAACAATAAAAAATGCTGAAAAATTCCTCTTTGATTTTATGCATTGTATAAAGTTTCCCCACATCAAGTATCAACTGTATTAGTTACTACAGAGATTAAGAAAATGAGTAATAAAAAAAAAAAATTAAAAAAAAAGTATTTACTCATCTGTTTTGCAACTGGTGGTTTGGTTTTTTTTGTTATTGTTTGAGGTTTTTTGTTTGGTTTTGTTTTTGGTTTTTTTATTTTCACATAGGATTCTCAATACTTTTCTTTACACCAAAACCAAGAATAAGTGAAAATACTGTAGCTTCCTCAAGCCCAATATACATGAATCAATCTAACACTACACAGTTTCTTCAACCTTACCATGCAGACATTTGTGGATTTCAACTCAGTCTCAGAAACTTTATTTTAAAACTTTACCATATAACCACAGCAAAAACATGCTATTCTGGTAGTTTAATATTACAGAAAGAAAATATCTTGCCAACTCGCTAATCATTTACACCAAGGAGTAAGCAGTGCACAAGCAGAGTGTTAGTGCTGGTCAGAGCATTCTACCATTGATCACTGACTCCCATAGGGATAGGCATCAGAACTGCATGTAGCCTTTTCAATCACTTTAGTAAACTGCCAGTGACATTTGACCAGACTGGGGTCCTGACAATAGCAACCACCACCACAAGGCTGAATACAAAGCAGCTTTTGACAAGAAAACTTGCAAGAAAAACATGCAGCCTAGGATTATAAGTTGAAAACAGCTGCAGACAGAAGACAAAACATTAGTTATACAAAGATTTAAGTGAGTTAAGTGATAGAAATATAAGACCATGAGCACCTGGTACAGCACTAACACAGTATTTCTAGTTGTAATGTCATCATTAGACATTGTTCCTGGACTTTGGGAAGCTTTCTGAATTAGAATTTACCTGTATTTTAACTATCATCAGCTATGTTCGCATGCAAATGCCTATGTGCTTTAAAAAAACAGTCCCTGAAGTAGTCATGAAGTGCAGAGGGTTTGTTTTTTTTCTTTTAACTTGAATTAGCACCATAAGGACTATAAATGTCACTTGAACAGTTAGAAAAACTGACATTAAGTGTTAAATAAAACTTAGCACTTTGCAAGGTAACATGATCCAGCAGGACTACCAGTAGCAAGAACCTCTCAAACCAAAACCAGGACAGTTTCCAAATACCTTGCTGGGGGTGGGGAAATCACCAATAAACAAAAAACCCAAACCCAACAAAAAACCCAGACAAACAACCACCCCCCCCCCCCCCCAAAAAAAACCAAACCAACCCACACAGAAAAAACCCAAGTGACAAGACTAAAAGCATCTCAAGATCCAAATCCTTGAATAGTTTCTAGACCCTAAAACCTAGAAAGCAGCTTAAGTTGTTGGAGTAACCTTAAGATCAATATTCCTAAACTAGCTCTGTAGTTTTGAGTATTAGCTTCCTCCTTGCTCCACTTGACCCTGAACTTGACCACCACACTCTACATACCTAGTTGTTTTTTTGTATCATAGATAAGTGTTGCTAATTAATAGTTGCATCTTTATGAAAAGTTGCAGATTATTTCTATCTTGTTTTATGTGAGCAGCAAGAAAACATGAGACCATGACTACAACAGAAATTCAACCATTTATTCTAGGTTTTATTACAAGTTTCTCTTGGGAGTTCCTTTTATATTTCTCTTGTATTTGCCTCTCTACAACAAGTGAAGATAGACAGATATGCCGTAAGAATAAAGTCTTAATAAGGCAAGACAGAAAAATTGAAGCAGATCATACGGCTAAAATTATGCAAAATAAAAAGCTGTACAGCTACAGAAACACACAGATAAAACCAATATTGCTTCTTTTTTATTCCTCTCCCTTGAAACCTAATTTCAGGCCATCTACACTGAAAGTTTTAGAAAAACTACAGTAAAATTACTGCAGGTTTTCAAAATTAGGCCTCTATGAAAGGCAAAGTATTAGAAGAGATCCTGTGGGATTAAAAGTCTTATACGTTTCTCTCTCCAGTTCTAACAACAACATCTTTTAGCCCAAAAAGAAGAAAACTTAGAAGCTAAAGATTCAAGGTAAATTATCAAAATCTGTTGTGAATGCTTTTGTACTCTTTCATAAGTCCAAGGTAGGCGAGATTTGTCATTTAACAGTGGTTATGTAAAAAGCAGTTGGCTCCCTGATAAAGGACAGGAATTTCACGAATAATTTTCCCACCACTTAATGACTTGTAATTACTGGTGGGAAGAAGAGAAGAACCATCAGAAGTTTCAAATTAAATATAATTAATAAGAAGAATGACGCATATTAGCATAAATGCAATTGTCAAAAGAAGTCAATATGAATGCAGGGATTTATGAAGATAAAGTATGTGCAAAATGAAAACAGTTTTATAAGTGGATTTAACAAGTGAGGATTTTATCACTGAAAATCATGAACAGAGTATCTGGCTCTACAACCACTAGAGAAGTGCAATTCAGACTAAACAGTTGCTTTGCATATAAAATTTTATTTTTTAGCAAATTGATAGAGTAATAAACTGTCCTTTTAATCTCAAATATAACATTTTATAATTCCAACATTATAATTATCCTTCTTGTTTAGGGCTCAAGAAGTTTCAGAGAGAAATTATATTGACATGATATTTGTCGGCTGAGCTGATAAGACAAAAATTCCAAAACTAATATATATCAAGTCTTCTTCCTAAGCAATTATTCCTGCCTTGGGCTGAGTTTCTTTCATGGTGACAGATTAAATGTATTACAAGTAGCAAACTAAAAGGGGCAAACAGCCTCAAAAGTAGCAAAAAGAGCTTTCTTGCTGATTATATCTATTATGAACGAGGTCTTTAAATAACACTGGTTTTCGCATATTCTACAGAACATTACTGATGAGTATTGGTCTGTATTCTTTAGCAGAGCAATTAAAAATGTCAGGAATAATCTCATTTTTTGTTAGATTCCTAAATCAAAGAACTTCAATTTACCTCTGATTAAATCTTTAGATGACTTTTCCATGAGCTTGACGCAATTTCAAATAATTACTTCAAAGTATGAATATAAGTTCAAGAGCAGATGCATCATATCCCTAAAAATGTAATTCAACCCAAAAAGTTAGAAACTTGCTAAGTGCTTTTTCTTTTTTTTCTTTCCTTGAAAGTAAAAAGAACTGAATTTATATTCTTACTGTATTTAACATCTGAGGTGAAAAGAAAAGTTTTTTAGGTTTTTTTGTAGTGATGAAAAAATGTCACAGATGCAGTTTATACATTATATCATTTTGTCCTAGCTGTGAAAGTCAATGATAACATTCCTAGAGCCAAAAAGATGGTTTTTTTGTTTTTTAGAACAATGTACGTATTAGCCGGAATACCCATACATCAGACATCCAGGTGATCAGGGAATTTATTCTGCTCTAATTTGGAGTACATCATGGTTTTTCCCTACTTTCATCTGAAATAGTGCACACTGGTTAATTCCAAAGAAACAATTCTGACCTTACTGCCTGAGCCAGCATGGTAAATTTTATACTCCCAAGAGACTAACAAGGAAACATGTTTACACTTCAGCCTGAGTCAGGGGTGTGACCTGGCAGCAAAGAATGCTATCATGGCCTGTGTTAACAAGAGTGCAGCCAGGAAGCTGAGAGGAGGGTTAGTCCCCTCTATTCAGTCCTGGCGAGACGCTTAGAACACCGTGGCCAGTTTTGGACTCCCTGTACAAAGCAAGGCAGATGTTGAACAACTAACTCAAGTTCAGTAAGGGGACTAAGTCAAGCTCTTGTCGTGAGGGAAGAAGCTCTTGCCAGAGGCAGACAGCTGAGAGATGAGTGACAATGATCAGGAATTGAAACAAAAAAGATGGAGGATAATCAAGCAGCGGAACAAGTTCAGGCCTAGGATACTGGGTCAATTAATCATAAAAATAATACTGAGTCAATTCATTATAAAAACAAAGGCAAGTGCAATCTGGATCAATAATTCAATCTCTGCTTTTGACATCTATTTCAGTTTCAAATTTCAAAGCATGCTGTGAACCTGAGACACACATACACATTCTTCTACAAATTAAATATAATTTGAACATCATAAGAAAGCATAAATACTAATTCAGATGCTCATTTTCAACTCTGGAATCATGAGAAGTTATATGCAATTTTGAAGTTAAAATAAGCAGACATTCATTTAGACTGGCGTTCACCAGAACCATATATTAATACAAGACCCAATTAGCTCATCTAACTCCATTTAGATTTCTAGTAAAAAAAAAAATAATATACATATATATCTCTGCACAGAATTAGCCCACATGCAGATATGAGTAGCAGCAAGAACGGGTTCACTTATGTTAGGATTTCACGTAAGCGTCTTTATCAATTAACAAGGATGGGACCCTCTCAGCAGGCAAACAAGAAGGTTTAGCAACCTGATTGTGAAGCACTAAGTTATGTGTTACAAAAGATCTGAAGTTAAACAAACTAATCCCAGAGGGTAACTGAGGAGAAAGTCATCATTAAAGGGAAAGTCTGTAAGGAGGACACTGAATATCTAAAGTTGTCTAGTGATGCCTGCTTCATTGGTAAGAGACAACTGCTAACAGACAAAAGACATCAATATTATATTTTTTCATTTTACCGCATAAGATTTTTCTGCAGTATGAGTGATCAGTGCCAGATTCATCTAAGTCTACTGATATAAGAAACCCCAAATCTGATTTCTTCCATTTTCTATTGTGTGGGTTGAAATTGAGGAGTAACCTTATTCTCACTTACAGTCAAAATAAAATATTGGGAGCAAGTTATATGTCAAAAAAGAAGCTGACAGTAAATCTCCCTAAAGCTGTAGCTACCACCTCATCCTGACACTAACTAGACAGAGATGTCATAGATTTCAGCAACTAAACAGCAAAATAGATTTGTGAGAAGTAGCACTGATTTGTCAGGAAGTCAAAATCTCATCTATTGTACCTCACTAGTGACTATGGCAAACAAAAGAATTCCAAAATAACATTCTAGAAAAAAAAAAAACCAACCCAAACCCCAAAAAACAAAAACCAAAAAAACCCCCACAACTTAATGTTGCATCAGGCAGAAAGCAAGTGTAAGAGAATAGATACTTCCTTTAAAAGATGCTTTCTCTTAATTAGCATAAGACTCAGCTTTGTACCCTGCCTTCAGTTTAGTTCTGTACTTTTCTGTGTATGCATCCACTATTTATAGTGCTCATAATCCTCATTTATTTCCATGGAACACCCTCTTCTCACCTTACATATGCTTGGAATAGGTTCTCCATTATCATGTGCCTATTTCTTGCCCTTCAACAAGCAAGAGCTTTTTCTTAGTTACATGTAATTGTTATTCTAGGTATCTCTTCAGCTTGGAAACTTATGGTTGTTTTCTTAATGCACTGTTATGACTATACTTCTGAAAAACACAGGGAAAAGTTTGGACTCCTAACAGTTTGTTTATTTCCTCTTTCCAGGTAGGCTGGTTTAGAGCCTATCACACAATAGTTTCATTTATTTGCTGTTCATTATGTTTACAGACCATGGACTGTTGCATAGAAACACATAAAGAAAGAGAAGGAGAAGCAAAAAAAATTTCAACATTTTCCAAAAATATGTTTTCATTTCAGAATTAGTATCTAGCTTTAAGAAAGCAAACATATCAGCAAAACAGAAGAGTGATTCTTATATGATTTGTTTCCAATAAAAGCATTACAAGAACTTTCAAAACACAACCAGAGAATGAACCACTTGAAAAATCATGGTTTGCTGTTGCATGCTGTACCAACTGGTTTGTTGGAAGATTTCATTGACTAAGTAATGGTTCCCAGGAGTTTGGTATCAATTTTCTGAACTATTCAGCTATTTTTTAAAAGTACCCTAAGTGCAATAGAGACAGAAAGTGATTAGGCCATTATAATGGGTTGCCCTGTTAGTGATGCAACATGAAAGCCACCATTACGAACAGATTTATGTAATGTATGTGAAAATAAACTTACACTAGTGCTTCACTCGGGAAAATTTCTAGCAGCCCACTATGCGAATTGCTGGTTCTTCATGGTACCTCTTGAAAGCCATTAGACAAATAGTAACTTAGGAACTAGGCACTCAAAAATATCAATGCATTTCTGAAAACCTAGGTTTTTAATGAAAATTCTATAAAGTGTTAGAGGAAAACTATGCAAGAAATAGGTAGCTGCTTAAGTCTCCAGTAAGGCTTAGACCAAAAGATACAAGCACTGCGTTTTTATTTAAGCCTTCCTAGGAAAACAATCATTGTCTGTATAGCAGTAGAAAGATCTTCCAATTTGTAGCCAAGTACCTTAAGAAAACCGTAATTTCTCCTGCTGGCATCCTCCACAACCTTGAAGTGGATTAACGCTGCTGAAGGAACTATACATAATAAATCTATATTTTAACTACTTTTGTGTTATTTTAATACACTTGCCTGGTTGCTAAATACAGCAGAAAGCTATAAGAACTTGTATATGTTTGTACTTTGTGCCACCTAAACACCAACCTTCTCAGCAGATGAGTTTCTACTGCTTACCAACTGACCTTGTAGCATGATTAGATTATCTATTTTCCAAATAATAAAAAAATATCAATAACAATGTAATACAAAAACATTTTGCACTGCTGGGAAAGATATGAAAGAAACAGGCAGAAAAAGACTCTTCTCTTTCACAATGCACTACATGTACATGTGTCCAAATAAAGATATTATTTATGATCCATTAATTGACTCTCCTGATAACTTAGATAATAATGAAGCATAGTTTTAGTCTTTTGTTGTACATGCAATACAGTAATTTGATATTTCTTCAATAACTAGCTCCTAATGCGCAACATATCTGTAAATCTAATGGTCAGAGGGCTGGAGCACCTTCCCTACTAAGACAAGCTGAGATAGTTGGGGTTGTTCAGCCTGGAGAAGGCTCTGGGGACACCTTATTGCGGCTTTTCAATATATTAGGGGCACTTGTATGACAGACTGCAAGAGACTTTTTACCAAGGCCTAAAGCAACAGGACAAGCGGCAACAGTTTTAAGCTGGAAGAGTATAGATTTTAGGGTAGATATAGATTGGATATAAGAAAGAAAAAAAAAAAATTGTGCTAGGAGTTTTGCATATTTTTATTTTGGGGGATCTGTTTGTTTTACACAATAAGGGTGGCGAGACACTGGAACATGCTGATTAGAGAAATGGTGGATGCCCCATCATAGGAAGTGTTCAATATCGGGTTGGGCAGGGCTTTGAGCAACTTGACCTAGTTAAAGCCTCTGTTCATGGCATTAGGGTTGGACTACCTGACCTTTGAAAGGTATCTTCTAACCAAAACCATTCCATTTTAACCATTCTAGTTTAACTCCTTTTTGTTTATGCAGCTTTTGTCAATATTTCTGTAGAACACTCTACAGTGTGACCCTGAAGCATTTCCAGACCTCCTTCAGTCAACAGGGATGGAATTTTCATTCTACAGCTAGAGAATGAGACCAGTACACCCATAAGCCAGTTTGTTACTAAAAAAAGAAAAAAAAAAAAATTCATGGTATGGAGTATTTTTTTAAACAAAATGCATCAATAGTGATGGCAGGGGAAATTTTATCTGTATAATTACAGCTATGAAAGGCTGGACAACTCTGAGATGATCCTGTCCAATTCCGTACATTCCCTAGCCAGAAGCAGATTTAGATATCCTGTATATTTGAATTTTGCTAACCCTAATAAAGGAGTTTTTCCATGGACTGATAATGTGAATCTCATCACATGGAGAGGGCTCCTTTGTAAGACTACTTCATATCCAAACACAACATTGCTTTGCAGTCTTTTTGTTTACCTCTGGGAAGGCAGGAATATTTCTGTTTCCCCAGCACTTACCGCAAGTAGCAAACACTGGCACAACTGCAGCTGTCCCTCACAGTCATAACATAGCTTGTTTATGAAAGCAAATGTTAGTGCTGGGAACATGAGCTATGCTGAGTTATAAACCATTCAGTGCATAAAATATACAGAAGAGGAGGGAAAGGTGTCCTGGTTATTACACAGGTAATAGTGAAAACTATTTCAACATTTAAGACTCAATGTTAAAAATAAAAAAAAAAAAATTAAAAAAAAAAAAATTGTATCTTTACAAGATAGAAGCTCATACCCAAGGGGAAGACAAATGGTGAAGAATTAGAAACCTGCACACCAGGTATGAGATGTGCTTTCTCAGCAGAGACCAAAGAATCTCTGGAGACCATTTAATTTATTATAACCTCCATACAAGAATCAAAGCAGAAAACAATCTAAAACACATATATGTTTTTATAATCTATCATTATAGCTTGTAATTACATTTGTACTACGTTTGTACTTTCCTATGTTGTTATCTTTGAAGTATATTAACATTTAACTATTGGAATTGGTGTGCTACAGTGCATAGCTAATCCAAGATTTCAAATGATAAAACATATATATGCTGCGAGTGGCTACTGGAATATCCAAATGCAATGCATTTCAGGTTTGAACGATTGAGCAGGGAGATTGACAACCCGGCCTTTTGAGATCTCTTCCAGACATCTCTTTCTACAGCACTCTCAATTCCTTATTATATGTATGACTATCATCTTAAAATAAGTTTTTGAAAACTTTTAAAAGTATTTAATGAGATATAAGAAAGGTAAAAACAAGAAGGTGTTTTAAACGGGTATAATACTAAGTTGGAGAAAGTGTGGCTTGACTTAAACACAATTTCCAGAAAATTTTAACAAACCCTTTAAATGTTATAATAATATTCTCTGTAAAATACAGTGCTGTGAGAATTTTATGACTTCCAATTTTTATAATGGCTGGAACATGTTCAGAAGGCACCATTTCAGCCTGATATTCTCAAAGATAGAATTTATTCTTACTCATTTAATACTTGGAAGATGGCAGCACTGTCTTCTTATAAGCTGAGTTCCTGACAAAGCTGCATGTACACATGAAACTGCTAATAGAAGTTACATCCATAGCCATGGATACATCTATTATATCTAATAGCAAAATTTTGTCAGATCTGTTTTTAATACAGTAGCTCACTCAAATGCAGGAAACGTTTTCTTTTGGGTGAACTGGTTGTCTAGTCATATAAAAACAACTTTTGAACCCAACACTGAAAGGCACCTCGGTGAAGCTAAACTCAGTTAATTAAACAACTTCAAAACACAATCTGACAACTTTGTAAAAAGAAGACAACAGCAATATAAACATCAAGCTGAGGAAAAATAACTGCCTGTGTACCATATGGGTAGTCACAGATTACTTATTTGCGAGCTAAAATGCTAACAAGACAACCTATAAAGGTGGTGGAATAATGGCTAAATCTTATCATCTGTGAGGATTTAAATAGGATAACAAGTAGGTATTCTAACAATTATTTTTCCTCTCTCCGTAAAAATTCTAGAATACCTCCTAGAATAGGAGACCTGGGAAGCACAATTATACAGGTATTTTATTCAGATACAGGCTGGTTTTCCACACCAATGGTGAGATGTAGGTACAGTTTGAAGAGAGGCAGTTCCATGCATCCTCAAAGCTACTGAAATGCATATCTAAGAGACCTGGCACTAATCAGTGAAACCTTTGTGTCTCTGCTTCCCCCTAAACAGCTAACTCTGATTACTGAAGCTCAGCACTTAAAGGACTTCGGGCAAGTACTTTCAAGTATTTCCTTTGGCTTACACTTACCTGCTTATAAAATTATGAGCTTCCTTGTGGGTAACCAACAAGGAACATGGTTCACCAAGCTATAGGTAAATTCTTATGCCCATTCCAAGCAGACAAGAGAAAATGAGAAGACAGTTCAATGACTACAGTTAAAATACTGTGATAGCACATCAGCTGACTGGTTTAGCTTTTCTGAATCTAGAAGCATCTTCTTTAAAAAAAAAAAACAAAAACCCAAGAACATTGCATTAGCCAAAAGGGCATTTAACTAATGAGCTCCTTTTCCAGTGACCATCACCCTGTCACTGACCTCAGAGACCAAATACAACACAGCCAAAGTTCCATCTGCAGGGCACACATCCACATGCTGTATTTCCCCAATCGGTTGACACCTTTCAGAAAGGTCTGAATTCCCTGATAAAAAACATCTATCCCTCTCTTACGGCCCATGAAGCTTTATCTTGCTCAGACAGTGACAGGCAGTTTTGTGCACTAGAGACTGATCCCTTGTAAGCTCCGAATCACAAGGCTGTCTAAACTCATTTTCCTGCTGACATTATCCCAGGCGAAACTTCTCCATAAAACAATACTGTTATGCCAGAATAATTCAACAATTAGGGAAAAACAGCATGATCTTGTAAATAACCACCATGACAGACAGCTAGGGAAGAGTAAAGAGAACAATGTACATTTAATTCCTTTTTTCCATACTCATCTGTGAAAGACAAGAACATGTCAGCTATTTCATATGAGCCCGCTACAGTTTGAAGTCTTCTGAAGAACAATCATTAAAAACAGAAGGATCACTTACGGAGAGTATCTTAAGTACAAAACAAAGGCAAAAGCTGTCAAAAAAATTCTCAGAACAATCATTAAAAACAGAAGGATCACTTATGGAGAGTATCTTAAGTACAAAACAAAGGCAAAAACTGTCAAAAAAATTCTCAGGAAAACAACCTAACAGTAATTTACAATTATTTCAACTCAAAACATCTTCCTCTCTGGAGACTTCCACATGTTGCAGCTGGGTAACAGTAATTCTTCATTATAACTAAAAACTAGTAAACATAGCCTATTATGCATAAGATATTATACTGCATTCATTATTTCTAGGTTGTATGATAAAGCTAATCTGCAGACCCACAAAGGAGCTCAGATGCAGCAGCAGGAGCAGAAGCTCAAATAATACCCTGCTCAAGATGCTTCCAGGCCCATACCAGGAGCTACCAGCCCCTCAAAAGCCCATCTCCACAAGCCCAGAGGAACACAGGAATGCACAAACACAGGCCAGAACCCAAACCGAGGACACCCAAGGAACAACCACCCTGTCTGGGTCCCTCCCAGCACTGTCCCAACAGAGCCTCCAACTTCTTGTCCAGGCATGAAACCCACAACAGAGTCAGCAGCAGCAGCCTTACAGATCATTTTTCATACTAAAGAGGTTGCTGCCCAGGGGACACACTGCAAGAAGCAGGAGAAAAGCAGTCCAGGGTCACCGGACTTCTTATGGGATGTTTAGGGGAAGAACCTAAGATGAGAAAAGGCAGGAGTTTAGCTGATTTGGGTAGGAAAAGGAATGGGAAAATAGGGTGGTAAGGGGATGTAAAGGCCTGGTCATATGTAAATAGTTGGCTGGTCAGGACACTTATCTGACCATGCCCTGTGCCTGAGCAGTGTAGCCTGTCCTATCTTATTAAACTTTCTACCTCTGTCCTGGGTGAGAAAACTATGCTGTGTACAGTGGGGTGTGGGGTGTGAGTGCAGCACTTGGGGTTGGAAAGCCCACGTGCCTGTGGCGCCAATGACAGAAGGAAGTATGGGTATGCAAGCAAGGCTGTGATCATTACCAAAGATCAACCCAGATGATCTGTGAGTGGGTGAAGTGACCTGGGAGCAAGGAGGTGAGGGCAGCTTCTGGATGTGAGACCACCTGTGTGTCTCTAGGAGGAAGAGCAGAGGGGTGTCAGCTCTGGAACCAGGGGAGTCCTGCCCAGCTGAGAGCAGGGGAAAGGTGTGTGCACACATGTGTACACACATCAGCAGGCCGTACCAGCAACGAGAATAGGGCTGAAGCTTCAGGAGGCTTGCATGTCTAGGTCCCAGCAATCAGCAAGACTGGGATCCAGGGACAGCAACTGGAAAAACGGAGCAGACCCAGCTGCTGGAGGGATCCACCCTGTACAAACACATACACATACGTTCTCACCAACGGACTTCCATCCTGTCCACCCTATCCAAGAAAGGGAAGTAGGAAGAGACCATTGGAGCTCTGACCCTCTGTCTGACCTGTGTGGTTGACCATGGATATGTAATGTGTGCTCTATGTGTGCATGCCTGTGGGAGTACTTCATCCTCACTCCTAGCTGAACCTGGGGATGTGGAACTGCAGCTGCCTCACCTCTCAGGCTTTTGGATCCTGCATGAAATGTTTTCCTCTAACAGTTCTCAGTTGCTCTCTTTGGGACTACTACCCATCTCATTAACTTAATGATAAAAATTAGGGTGCTTTGCAAAAGTCCATCACATTTAGAAATCAGAAGAAAAATACTCTGCCACTGTACAGCACTTGTGTTAAAGACCAAGGATTTTTAAATGACATGATCCTGCCACCAGGAAGAATGTGCTGCAGTTATTGGTCACTGAAGAAGTTTTTCAGAAAAAACACTGCTCGGTACATATTATGCTGAAGGTACGATGTGTACTTTGACTAGTAACATGCCGAGTTAATTTTGGTTTACTCTTTTACTTTGCAGACCACAGACATCATTTCTTTAGCAACAAAATAACATACTCCCACGCTCTAATATACTTGCAATACTAAAGTACAGACACCTGTTCTCAGTTTGAAGATTACTCAGTTTAAAAGTAGTAATTTCTAGTGAAATAAAGTTTTCATTACTTAATACAAGGACAAATACGTTATTAGGTAAAAAAATATCTGAAAGCATGAGTAGGTTGGGAAGTTTTTACCATCTAGCATTGTAGACTACAATAGTATATACAAGAAGAAATTCATCCTAATGTGACTGACAAATAACAAGAAAAGGAAATGATGTTATCCTGAAGTCAGGGATTTATCCTAAGATTTTGTCCAGAATGAAAAGGCAAAGCATTTCTGCTCTGAAGAGCCAATTGATTTTAAGATACTCATATGTGGCACTTCATAAAAGTACGTAGCATCCTTACCAAGGTAACATGCAATGTAAACTTGATTCCCTAGGTTTTGTGTATGTGTTCTCATTTGAGAAAACATAAGAGTAGCTCAGTAGACACGGGCTTAGAAGAAAGACCTTCTAACCTTGTTTTCTGTTTGCCAATTAAGAAACAAGAGTTCTACATAATAGAAGCAACCTTTTACTGTGTACATTTATAACAGTATCTGGCATGAGGGAAGTGAGATGCTGGTTGTGGCTTGAAGACTTTGCTCTAGTTGCAACAACACTAACAATCTTGAAGATCTGAACTTTCAGCTACCTATTGCTACTTTCAGTTTTAATTTGATTTCCAAAATTATTCCACCCTAACTGAAAATACTGACATTTTGTCCAGATCATTCTGCACCTTCCAAATTGAATAATATTTAGCAAACAACATATAAAGCTTTATACCCATGAATCAAGGGCTAAGATGCTCTGAAACTGTTCTTTGCCATGCATCATAATGCAGATACAGTTGTGAATGGATCTTGGTTTAGCTATTGAACAGCATGCTACAGATGTAAGAATTCTTTATGCTTACTGATGTAGATGCCACAGAGCTACATGAAAGGAGTAAAGTACTTCTAGCAATTTCTAATACTAGCTACAGGAGATTAAAGATGCTCTTTAGCAGTACCTAGGGCACCTTTGCTTCCATCATTGTTCAGTAGTATGGGGAATAAAGACTCCTATGTTAGCTATAATCATATATTTAAGTAGATGTGGAATAGTCTCAGCCACTCAAGCCACTGTGAAGAAGTGATATGCATCCTTCCTAATAATTTTTTTTTGGCTTCACTCTAAGATAGTGACGGAAGACTGCTTATCTGGTGTCTTTAAATGGTCCCTGAAACATTCTTGTTGCTGAACTGTGAACAAGAAGTGTTTGGAGGAACAACAGTGAGAACAGGCTTTAAGCCTAGTGGATGGTTTGATATGTCACATCCCTGTGTCCCCCAGACCCTTCTTCCCTCCCCCCAGAAACAGAGGTAATTTTGTTCCAAAACTGAGGAAATTTCCAGGGCACTGTTATAAGCTATTAGTGTAGACATCATCTTAGTGTTAAGCTGAACAGCAACCAACAGGGAATGATTAAGACTGTCTCCAAATGCTTGCTAGGTTGCAGCAATAGCAGGTATTTCTTCGGGATGACCTTTAGGATAAGAAATACATAGTTGTCTTCAGGATAGGGAAGCTAGGGTGGGGTAGGGGTGGGATTCCTGCCCCTAGGGACTCCCAGGTCCCAGGGAGTAGTAATTCAACACTTTGGGAAGATAGAGAGCATTCTCCCTACCTCTTGCCCTTCCAGAAGGGTTCCTAGAACTTAATTATTAATAGATACATATGGGTGGATGGATGAAGGTGCTCTAACCAGAGATGAAATACAATAGAGGTAGCAAGTAGAACATTAGTATCAACAAATCTAGCAATAAAACAGAAGAAAAAATACAAAAACTTTAAAACTCCACAAAATTTTTAGATGCATGTCTGTACACACAGAAGGCCTTCTAATAGTCAGCAATAACCATCTACACACTAAGCAGCAATATATTTCCCTGCTCCTACTGACCTATTTTAGAATGAATTCTTGCCTTGAAAGAAGTTGCCCACTATGTTATCAGTGAGCAGCAGCAGAGGCTGTATATGCAGGAGCCTCTTGGATTTTCTGCTGTGTTCAAGGTATAAATTCCTGCTGATGGTGCTTCCAGCGTTATCAGGTGTGCTGGTATTGACTAGGACAGAATTGGTTTTTTTCTTAGCAGCTGGAGCAGTGCTGTGTTTTGGATTTGTGCTGGAAATAGTGTTGATAAATGTTTTAGTTAGCAGTGCTTACACAGAGCCAAGGCCTTTACTGCTGCTTACACCACCCCCAGTGAGTAGGCTGGTGGCACACAAGAAGTTGCGATGGGACACAGCCGGGACAGCTGACCCAACTGACCAGAAGGATATACCACACCATAAAATGTTGCATTCAGCATATAAAGCTGGGGGGGAAGAAGGAGGAAGGGAAAGGGGGCTGTTCAGAGTGATGACATTTGTCTTCCCAAGCAACCGTGACGCATGATGGAGCCCTGCCTTCCTGGAGGTAGCTGAACACCTGCCTGCTGAATGGGAAGTGGGGAATGAATTCCTTGTTTTGCTTTGCTTGCACACACAGCTTTTGCTTTCCCTATTAAACTGTCTTTATCTCAACCCATCAGTTTTCTCACTTTTACCCTTACGAGTCTCCCCCCCATCTCACTGGGTAGGGGAAGAAGTGAGCAAGCAGCTGTGTGGTGTTCAGTTACTGGCTCGGGTTAAACCACAGCAACCGGCATAACAATTTCCTACTTTTACAGTAGGTAATTACAGTCCAGCCCAGTGATTTTGAAACATGGCCAACTGAATCTTGGCATTTGGTTCAGTCATAACCCTGATGCCAGCGTGAACCACTGGAATGGGATTCATCCAATAAAACATTTATCTGAAATGTTTCAGATGTGCCCATAACAGTTTCTGAAAAAAAAAAAAAGTGTGGGGTTTTTTGTCGGGTTTTTTTTCCCTTTTTCTTTATATTCAGTCCTTCAGAGACTTCTTGAAGCATGGGAGCTTCTTACCAGTTCTTTTCCCACTAGTTCTCTCTCAATTAAATTGCTTGTTCTACTGCGCGTCTGTGTATTTTGATAGAGAAGCATTTGCTTTTTGTAGATTTTTTCAAATAATTTTATCTGTATGTTGGCAGGAATATATCTTGAGGAAAGCAGGGGACTGAAAAATCCAGTTCCCTGGTAAATAGTTTTTTACATATGCTCTAATAAATGAAGCAATAGTCATTCCTTTTATATGTTAACAAACCAAATACACTTACAGGAGAAAATATCATTGTGGTCAGACTTTTTAGCAGGGCCTGTAGTGACAGAACAAGGGGTAATGGTTTTAATCTAAAATAGGATAGATTCAGACAAGATATAAGGAAGAATTTTTTCTATGAGGAGGGTGGTGAAACACTGGCACACGTTGCCCAGAGAGATAGGAGATCTCTGGAAACATTAAACTTCAGGTTGGACAGGGCTCTGAGCAGCCTGCTCTAGCTGAAGATGTTCCTGCTCATTGAAGGGGGTGGGACTAGATTATCTTTAAAGGTCCCTTCCAACCACACCATTTTTGATTCTTTGACTTGCAATATAGTGACTTGATTTGAGCAGTCTGCCATTAATTCACTTCCATAGATTTAAGAAACTTCTGTTTGCAGTTCAAAGTACATGCTCATAGCTAAAATTGCCATTTATGAAGAACGGAACTTCATGAAAATTTCATGAATTCATGAAAACGTCATAAAATTGCCATTTATGAAGAACAGTTATACTATAAACCACTGAAAAACATCCAGTTTGCTTTTTAGTTAAACCCATAGCTTACTCTATTAATGCTGCAAGGGTCCTGCAGTTAATGTGAAACTAGTATGTCTTTGTAGATCTCAAATATACTCTGGGACACAGTTGTTACGTTCTCCTCAGTTGCCATACCAGGAGATGCAACTGCTTCTTCCCATATTCATCTCTAGCATATAGAGCCATCCCACACTGCCTAAGCATTTCAGATTCCATTACAAGTTTATTTCCACAGTGATATTGCATATTCTCTCACAATGGGAAGAATAATATTCTCCTTACTAAATAGATCGGAAAGCAAGATATTCGAGAGCTAAATGACTTACCCAGGACCACTTGGGAAATTTGGGTCACAGCAAGGAATTAAGTCAAGGTGCTTAACCTAGGTTCCTAGCTAACATATTAGATAATGAATATTAATGAAGTACACAAGACTCCAAATGGTACAAGCATAAACGAATGAAGTATTTTGATAAATCTGTTGTTTGGGTGTTTTCAATAACAAAACCTAACATTTTAACAGAAGTGGGTCAGAAAGTTAACATGATCATGCTACAAACAAGGGCTAGTTACCATCCCAGAAGTCTAAGTTTATTCACAATAGACAAGGATGCTGGAAGTATTGGTAAGTCCTTCACTCTGGTCACCCTATAGGACAATGCCACGGTGACTTCAAACATAGTAATTCTTGTTAAACTTTAAACTAGATCTCAATGGGAAAAAAAAAAAAAAAAAAAAAGCATCTGTATAAGCATTTGAACGCTTTAATTTTTCTCTGCTGAATTTTTCCACAAGCCTAGCACGTATTTCCAAGCTTTATGTTGTAACGTCTCATACTTTTATCACACCAGGGAATACAGAATACAGAAGAATAAATAGCTTAGAAGAACAACATGATTTACTACACAGAAACCATGAATGCAGTAAGAGACAAAAATATATTGCTCGATGTCCAGCTGGAAACCTGTAACGAGTGGTGTCCCTCAGGGATTGGTGTTGGGACCGGTCCTGTTCAACATCTTTGTCGGCGACATGGACAGTGGGATTGAGTGCGCCCTCAGCAAGTTTGCTGACGACACCAAGCTGTGTGGCTCGGTTGATACACTGGAGGGAAGGGATGCCATCCAGAGGGACCTTGACATGCTTGTGAGGTGGGCTGATGCCAACCTTATGAAGTTTAACCAAGCCAAGTGTAAGGTCCTACACCTGCGTCGGGGCAATCCCAGGCACTGCTACAGGTTGGGCAGAGAAGAGATTCAGAGCAGCTCTGCAGAGAAGGACTTGGGGGTGTTGGTTGACGAGAAGCTTAACATGAGCCGGCAGTGTGCGCTTGCAGCCCAGAAAGCCAACCGTATCCTGGGCTGCATCAAAAGAAGCGTGACGAGCAGGTCGAAGGAGGTGATCCTGCCCCTCTACTCTGCTCTCGTGAGACCTCACTTGGAGTACTGCGTACAGTTCTAGTGTCCTCAACATAAAAAGGACATGGAGCTGCTGGAGCAAGTCCAGAGGAGGGCCATGAGGATGATAAGAGGGCTGGAGCACCTCCCATATGAAGACAGGCTGAGAGAGTTGGGGCTGTTCATCCTGGAGAAGAGAAGGCTGCGTGGAGACCTCAGAGCAGCGTTCCAGTATCTGAAGGGGGTCTACAAGGATGCTGGGGAGGGACTCTTCCTTAGGGACTGTAGTGGTAGGACAAGGGGTAATGGGTTCAAACTTAAATAGGGGAAGTTTAGATTAGATATAAGGAAGAAGTTCTTTACAGTGAGGGTGGTGAAGCACGGGAATGGGTTGCCCAGGGAGGTTGTGGATGCTCCATCCCTGGCAGTGTTCAAGGCCAGGTTGGACAGAGCCTTGGACCACGTGGTTTAGAGTAAGGTGTCCCTGCCCATGGCAGGGGGGTTGGAACTAGATGATCTTAAGGTCCTTTCCAACCCTTACGATTCTATGATTCTATATTAAAGGATAAATATACATATATATATTAAAAAAAAAAAAATTTCCAGAGCAGGAAGTTTGCTATTTCTGTGAGAGGAAAAAACACCAAACAAAACAACCAACCAAAAACCCTCAAAACACCACAACCAAAACAAAATGGATTACAATTTAAGAATGTTTTTGCCTCTAAAGAGATTATTGCAGTCCAGATACGTTACTGACAACATGTGTAGACATTATGCTACTATAACGGTTTAGTATACATTTCTTTGTACAAGATTTAAAACCAAAGCTTTGTATGAGGATTTAAAAATCTAGTTATAGATATTCTGCAAGAGAATACTGTAAAAAAGTACTTTTGTATTAATAGCATACTCCTCAAAGCCCTGAAAAGTAGCAAACACAAGCTATTACAAACACCTTTGAACCAGAATTATGGCCACTGCAATCTCAGTCTCTCTTATGACACAGAGTATCGGGGAAAAATAACAGCTATGGGAGAAGGACTCATTGCTGGAGAGTGAGTAGAGCCCTTGCAAGTTACAAACTAATCAGAGTAATTCCCAGGCAACATGCTGTGATATTTGCATTGTCAGCTGGTTATTATGATTTATTGGAAGAGCGCGACATGGACACAGCAGTACAATGGAATCACACTGTGATAGCTATAGTAATCTCATTACACAGCTTTTGCTTTTTCAACCCAAACTCTGCGCAGCCATTGTTTTCCTTTTCTCAAAGCACGCAGGAGAAGAGAACAAAAACACCCTCCAGGTGTTTGAATCCACAGCTTTGTGTAGTCTCTGCTCTTTGAGCTTTCTTCCTCTTTCTATTGTTTAAAAAGAGTGCTTCAGCAAATCCACAATCTAAATAGTGCCCTAGAAGCAGTCATGATGGTGAAATCCTTAATAAAGCTAGAGTACTAGATATTTTTCCCATTGCAATTTCCACACGCTCTCTGACCATCAGCGCACTTCTTTTGACTCAACATACATGATACCTGCTTATGGCTTAACATCTATTTAGGTTTTTATTAGTGAAAAAACAGGATTCAACTTTGAAAGCCTAAGCCTTATTTGACTTTTTCTCATCATCACAAGATGAAGGTGACTCCCACAGGTTTTCAGGTAGTCTGATATCAGATATTCCTAAAGGTGGAGATGCTGGGTTGTTGTTTTTTTTTACTAGGTTTACTAGAATTGAAGAATTCTACAACAACAATCAGCAGATGGGAGACTACAACACTATATATGCAAATAACCATTTACGTGGTCGTAGCACCTGCAGACCCTCAGCCATGTTAAAGGGTTTGCTTATACTAGTCACTGAAGAGTCAGGAGAAAAAACAACAACAAAAACAACAACAACAAACTAAAACACCGCAACTTTATACCAAGAAAGCTTAAAAATAACAAAGCTGATGGAAAATAAAAAGATTAATGTGGGTTTTTTTTTAATGTTTCTAACTCATTGCCATCATAACCACTACATTCTATTAATCTGAATACATGCTCTTAGAGATGTAAAGACCGCTGGGTACAGAATTGGTCCCAAGCAAGCTTTGGCAGTTAGTTTTAGCAGCACTCTGCTCCCAGGAATAGTCCTGGAAGCTGTTTCTACCTCAAACTTTATAGACCAGGATCCATAAAAAATACTGAACCAAAGGAGGTAAATCACTTTCTCTTCCCTCTGTAATGAACCAGGTGTTCATCACATACAAATCGGTGCTTTGCCCAACCTCATGTAATCACCATGCCACTGGATATCAACAAATACCATAAGAAATAAGATGACACTTGGACTCTTTCACTGGAAGGACGTAACCAACCATTTAGGCAACATGTAAACTGAAGCCTATAAGAGAAACTACAAAATATGAAGTACTATACGGTGTAACTGTAACTCAGAAAAATTTGAATTTAAATTACCGACTAAGTTCTGACAACGTTTGTAAGTTACAGTTTGTGGAAGGGAGATTCTACAGGCTTCACGCCTTATGCATTTTACTATGTGAAGAAAAAGCCACAAACAGCTAAGTCCTCAGGCAAGAAAGAAGTTGACTATTGACTGCTCTGGGGGATTTTAGTGAAGAGATCAGTGCTGGCAGTCAGTCATAACTGTATCAGATATATCAGCACGGCTGCAGAAATCAGTACTGGCGGGAAAAAAAAAGAAAAAAGGGACAACTACAGTCAGAACAGAGTATGGTCATCATATATGGGGCTACAGTTTGTGCGTCATTAGTATAAGATATACCCTGCTTCACACTTTCATATTTTCCTTGTGGAAATGGGGATGCCACTCCTTCCATTTATAAGTACACAAACATTACAGACTTGAAAAGTATTTCCATTTGTGAGTTAAAAAAAAAAAGGAATAAAAAATTGGCCACAACACTTCAGAACCTGTAATTTCAAATGCATGTTCACGTATCAAATGCTTATCTGCTGCCACAGCGTGGCGTGTTGCCTTTTTTATTTTTGAGACAGCCAGTCACAGCTTTTAAATCATTCCCTATAAAAAGCAACTTTCAGATATAAGCATAAAGATTCTCTGAAAAGGAAAGTGCTTACAAAACATACCTTGGAGTAATCCTATCTCTAACCATATCTGCAGACCCTCATGTTTCTGTGCATGAGCAGTAGAAAGCACATACTCTCCATTCACTCAATTTGGGGTGAACACTTGAAAAAAAAAAAAGACTTCTGAATACAGCAGACTCCAGATGTTTCAGACTGCTGCATGGGCACAGAGTGAGGCTATTCAGTTTCACAGCAAGAAAAAAAAAAGCAGTAAATTACCTTGCCAGGACATCAAAGTGGCACAGATTACTGCTCTTCTTCCATAATCATCAGATGATTAAAAAGTATCTTCCTCATTAAAACCTCTTATAAGGGATCAGCATTACCCAACTCTTCATTTACTCATTAAGCTACTGTATAGGTTTTTACTTCTCTAATTGCAATTTGATACAAGCTCTTTAGTCATAAAATGTTTTTTTAAGAAAGAAAAAGGGCTTTATTACCTACCGAGTAAAAATATTGTTTTCATTGAAGAGACTTTGAATTTAAAGCTGTATAATTGCAATGCGAGTTGATTTTAAAACAGACCAACAACTCAGAAGAAAAACCTGACCAAAGCAAACAAACGAAAATTAAAAACACCGAAGAAAACAAACCAACTTACAAGGGGCAAAAGTTAAGCACAGCAACCCAAATTCCCCTCTCTAGCTGCTTGCAGTCAGCAGAAGTAGTGTCATAAAGCAGTAATGTAAGTGGAGTTCAACTGCATCCTTCCTCACTAAAGTAGAAGCTCTCCAACATATTACAGCCAAATCCCAAAGTAGAAAATATTATTCTTACTATCAGGACCACACTCCCTCACCCCCACCCCACCCCCCCAAAAAAAAAACCAAACCAAAAAAACCCCACCAAACAAGAAACACAAAACCAAAACCAACGTATTGAGACACATGATACAGTTTACACGAAGTACATGGGACAAGGAACAACATTAACTGGTGTACCGGTGCTGGCAGGATGTCTGCCCGCGCGTCCCCTCTGCGGAGCGGCCGGTGCTGCCGGTGCCTGACACAGCCGGTCCCAGCCGGCTCCACCGGCCACAGCGCAGGGCAGAGCTGAGCCCCTCAGCCACGGGCGGGCGCCTCGGGGAAAGCCTGGGTAAGGAAGGGCAAAACGCTGCCCGGCAGCCAGGGCTGAGGGGAGCGGGGTGAGAAACAGCCCTGCGAGCCCCGAGGGCAGAGCGGGAGGAGGGCAGGAGGGGCTCCGGGCGCCCGGCAGAGATGCCCCTGCGGCACCGGGAGGGACCCCGGCGGGGCGAGTGTTCCCTGCAGTCCTTTTCCAGGCTGGAGCAGGCGAGAGTGTGAGAGGGAAGGAGCAGCAGAGAGGAGCTGCTATGGACTAACCACAATCCCCCACGTACTCCGCCAGTGCTACCAGGGGAGGGGTAGAAGGCCCTGGAGTGAAGTTGAGCGCAGGAAATGGCAGGGACAGTGTTTTTTTTAAGTTTGTATTTGTTTCTTACTACTCAAATACATTTTAATTGTCAATAAATGACTTCTCTTTAAGTCAAGTCTGTTTTGCCCTTGATGGTAACTCGTAAATGATTCCCATCTCTGTCGCAACTCACAAGCTTTTCCAACTTTTCCAACTTATTGTCTCCTTCTGGAGGGGGGATGAGACCCAACCAGTATTTACTCACCACAACAAGACATTCAGATGCACGTCACTGTTACAATCCAAAACATCCCTTTTTTTTCCCCTCCAGAAGTGTAGGACAGAATAAAGATATTCTGACACAGCATAATGCCTTTTAAAAAACCGCAACCCACCACTTCAAAATTAATTTTCCAAAATTCCTTTGCAAATAAAGTTTTATTAAGTAGCCAGTGTGGAAGTGCTGTTGAGTCAATGTGAAATCTTTTTTTCAGCTATGCACATGAATGAGGCTATATATGACAGAAGCTGTTAAGTAAATCAGATCATTTACATTGCTTCTTTGTGTTACGATGTTAAAATTTTGGCCTTCCACTTAATTACCCTCCATTTTATCTTGATTTGACCATATTCACATTGCATTTAATTTTCCAAATGGATAGGTACTCTATGTGCACTATTACCTATAAAGTGCAAAGACCAGAAAAAGAGAGAAATTGCTGAAGACAGTTATTTTCAACTTTTCCAGAGCACAGGCTCACCACATTTCTACAACAGAATGCTAAGCTTTCCATTGTGAATTTCGGATGCTGGCCAATAACACTACTTCTCCCAAGTATCTGTTATGCATAGTAGTGTTCAAATCACTAGTTTAAAACCAGTGACTTGATATCAGACAAAGAAGTTTTATCTACAGGAAAAGAGGGTTAAGGATAGGGTGATAATCAGGAAAAAGTTGAGAACAGGATGCAGTATCAAACAAACAACCAAAAAAAAAAAAAAAAAAACACAACAAACCAAACCAACAAAAAACACTGAAATCTGCAGAATGTCCTTACAGAAACACTTAAGCTGCTAGCAAGTAGTGGGGAAAATAATAATGCAATACCTATTTTTAAATAATGTTGCTAAAAAAGAACCTAGAATTTATATCCTGGTGAGATTTGTACCATTACTGAGTAAACTGATAGAGAATCTAATTAAAGATAGGATGGCAGAACAGTTGGATAAATATAACTCAATAGACTCAAGCCAGCATGGCTCCAGTAAGGGGAGGAGGAGGATGGGGGAAAAGAAATCTCTCTCCTTTAACCCAACAGAAGTACAAACACAAACAGGGAAGGGGGAGTAGATGAAGGTGGGCTTAATTAAGTTTAGTTTAAAAAAAAAAAATATAATTAGGTCTCTCCTAAAGGAGTATTAATTTTTTTAATTACACATAAGGATATTAATTATTTACCTTTATGTCACCAGCTGTGTACTAGGTAGTTTTCTAAGGGGCAAATATCTTTATTTAGAAACTAATTAAGCAATCGGAAATAAATTCAAAAGTTATTCCTCAAAACAACTACAGATATTTCTAAGTAGAAAAATCTCATGGGTCTATCCTGTTAATGATGTGGAAAAGGAAATAGCTAGCAAATTGGTATTTCCCAGTGACACCACACTGTTTATGCTATAAAACAAGCAATACGATGGCAGATAAAAATGTAACTTGTCTATTATGAAGTGTGTGTGAAGATGCTCCCAGTGAACAGAGAATTAGAAACCCTCAAGACTCATTCTTGAATTCCTCACAAGAGGAGGGAGTTTTGTTTTGTTTTAAACATAAGACTTGGAGTTCACTGTAGAGAACTTGATGAGGTTAGGTGTTGGATATTAGGAATGCAAACAGAATGCTTTTGAAAAGGTTAGTTCTACACAGAGACAACCTAGAAGAAATAAGCAAATATAAGCAAAAAGGAAGTGTCAGAACTGTCTGATATTTCCAAAACCACAAATGAAATTTAGGGTGACCATTCTTATTAACATATGGAAACTATGGCAACTAGGCATCCAAAGAATTAAAATCTTGATATTTCATCTATTCCACATAATGACTGGAACTTACCTCAATTCTCCTCCTTCCTATATTGGCATCTAAGTAATTTTTATTATGGTCAGACATGCAGCATATTGGAAGACACAGCAGAATGGTTTACTATTGCTAGCTCTGGCAGTCTACCAAACTTTAATCTAGCCCAGATATGTCCAAACTAGATTATTACAACTGCAGGAGGACAGAGAAGAGCTCTGGAGGAAAGAGAAAGCCTTTTGTTGGTCTTAAAATGTTTCCCTACCAGAAATAATAAACATTTTAACTGCACATATGGCTACATTTTAAACCTAATGCTTGCAAACACTGAAGCGGGAACAAAGAGCATTCTTCCAAAACTTCTGTAGAGATTGGCAAAATGAAACAAAGGGAAGAAACTACTGGGTCAAGTCCCCAAATAACATAGCAATGTTGCACTATCAACCAAGTAGTTTGGGTATCAGAGTAATTCCCATCTTCTACATCCACCAAAGAAAGCAGGAAAACTGCAGAGACTCTAGCTGATTACATTCTGGTGTACTGAGGGAGCAGGAAGCATAACCCTCCAGAACAGCTACAAGATTAATCAAATTTGAAGAAATAACCAGCCAACAGGTAGAAACACCAGCTAAGGTTACCAGAACATACTTATGGTCAGAGGAACATGGAGGGGAACCACAAACACATTCAACAAATGAGGATTCCCAGCACCTTCCATCCTATGTAGGCAACACCCTGCAAAGATTCTGGCAGCACTGAGCAGCCAGAAGCCTAGGCAGTCAGGCTTTGCTCTGGTACCCTGCTGCACCTTCACAGCTGTTACTTGAATAGCTGCATCCACATTTCACACAGCACTCACTGGGATGCTGTCCTTTGTTCAGACCTCAGCAAGATCCCCTTTCACAATTCATAAGCTGCCACTCCCCACAATCTTACCATGTCACAGGAGCTCCTCTTCAAACCTCCCCCTAGCTCTTGCCCAGTGACCGAGAGCTTAAGCAGGAGGAATGGGAGGTGGAATTTACTCCTGTCCTCAGGTTCCTGGGGCAGGATGTTTCCGGATACCTCTGGGATCACAAGGTACTGCTGGGGAAGCACTGCTTATTCCCCCTTCAGTTTATTCACTCCAAGTTTCTGCTGTTTTGAGACTCACCTCCATCCTTCTTTGTGTCTCAATTTTTGTTTTTTATTTTTAATTTACTTATAAGGAAGACCTCCGATTGAGGAAGTTAGAAGTTCAAGCCACCTGGAAAACCAGAAAAGAACTAGCCAAACAGATAGATAGGAATAAGCAAGTAAAGAGCAAGTAAATGGTGAAAATCTAAGATATAAGGGAAAGGAGCTTGGCACATCTAGCTTAAAAGACAGATTTGCTCTAAAAGGCACATCAGAATCATGATGAAATTAAGACCAAAAAAACAGGATAAACAAGTTGCCAGAAAAGCTAAAATAGTCCATGCTGGAAATTAAGCAGTGTTGTATGTTCAAACAAGCTCAGAACTGAATTAAGATCTAAAAAACTATCTGTGTCAACAATTACCACTAGATAACATACAGAAAAATTCAATACCAAAATAGAATAATGAGGGAATTGCATCTTCATTACCAATTGCTGAAAGGTTATCAGGGAGTTCCCAAACATTCATAGGTCTACTTTTCCCTGCATGTTTGTGCCTCTGGGCAGACTACACTTGCTTCTTAGATGCCTTCAGCAAGTACCAGTGGTTCTTAGGCTTTTTTTTTTTTTTTTGTCCCTTCCCCACTCCCCAACGTGGTTCCTGGTTATACCTCATTCAGATTTTTTTTTTTTTTTTTTAAAAGCTTTGGACACACTCTTATATCTCTCTTTCTCCCCTCCCTCCATCCCCGCATCAACACCCTCCTCTCCCCCTCCGGTTCAACCCCCCTTTTTCCTCACAGTTTCTCTTCAGCTGTAAATGTTTCTTGGGTTTCTGGGATTTTTCATTTTCTTTACCTAGAAGAATCCATCCGGCATTACTGAAGAACCCAGCAGGTATACCAAAAAGTATACTATGTGCCCAAGAAAGCAGACTTGGAAACACACCTTACTGAGATATGTTAACCTACACTTTTCGGACATTTTAAACTAGAGTTGGTGTCTTCATTTTAGTGTTTGATAGCTCTTGAAGAACTTATTCTATGATTTTGTCTAATCATTCTGTGCAGTTATACTTTGCTCTTTCATGATATCTGCTGGCAAGAAGATCCCACAATTTGTGTTTTGCATGACAGATACTCCTTTCTGTTCGTTCTGTACCTAAATGTAATTTATGATCATTCATTATTTTATAAGCTACTAGAACATTTTTCTCTTCACCAAGATTTAGTTACTTGATCTTCCCTCATACTGAAGTAATTGAAAAATCTTTGATTATCCTTGCTGTTGCTGTCAGTAGCTAGGGGATTGAACAATGAATTTCAGTGGCAAACGTCAACTTCTTTATTTTGTTCACAAGAGGGAGAAGAGTAGTTTTATACTCTAGTTAGACACAAGCTGACATTCTCAACCAAACAGCTAGCTTAAGTTAGCCAACACAAGTAAACAGTATATTATTTTGCAGTAGAAATGTCCAGAAAGTAAATTCCTCTGTTGTTCTGAATATGTTTTTAAGAGTTCTCTTTTAAAGGATCACAGTAGATGTATTTTTTTTGAAAGAAATGAAAATGTATTTTTCAAAACCTAATTTTTAGATAGTTAAACCCACTTTAGCCAAGTAAACCCACTTTAGCTATATAACAATCATCCTTTATATATAAGCAGTATAATTTCAAAACAATCGGTAGTTTACCATATAGATTAAGTAACTTCCAGATGCAAACTCCTGTTACCAACAACATTTAGGAACAGACTAATGAAAGATTAACTGAATTGACCTATGCCACAACAAGCCACAGCTGAGCTGAAACCAGTCATTAGCTCTCATATTTTCCACTATTGCCCCATTTTCATATAAAAAGTCAATTAAAAACTTGGTTTTTTTCTTTTTTTTTTTTTTTATTTTGTGTGTGTGACTCAATTCTTTTTCTTACAAAACCATATTGATTTGTCTGGGAAATAACATGTAACATTTACTAATGCCTGCCTTTTTTTTTTTTATAAACCAGTGAACTGAATTCAATTCAATGATCCAAAACATTCGCAGTCTAAGACCATAATACAATTCTAACCACCAAGCTATTTTGCTTTACTTAATATTGAAATTTTATTATTTTAAATGGAACAGTCAGTTTGCATATTCAAAAGCCTGTTACTCTGTACCATTTCAAAAGCAAGACTAAGTGATGGGGGAGAGGAGCCTTCTTGCCCACTAATTGTACAGGAACCTAAGAAACATTTATTACAGAAGACAAACTGGGAGGAAAACTATGGGTGGAGAGAGAAGCATGTACCAAAAGTTTACAAAACACTGAATGAGATAACCAAATAGAGGAACTAAAAAGAACAGACCTAAAAATCTCCAGCAGGCATCCACAACCTAAGGAATACAACTGTCTGTTTTCTGTCTCCTTCCAAATTATGAAGTTGTTTCACTGTTAAATCACTAGATAATTCTAGCGGGGGAAAAAAAAAAAAAAAATTAAGCTTGCATAAGGAGAGTGAAGTCTAACCCCCACACCACCAAAACAAATTCATGCTGATGGAATAAAAATGTAGAGGACTGCTTTCTAACTATTCTCATTCCCCTAGTTAGCCTTCCCTCATCCTGAGAGGGGTAAATAGGCATGTTAAAAAAAATTCAGTACTACTTTGTCACTTTTAATATATTCCAGGTCCTCTTCAAAATTGTTCATATTCATGGTAATAGAATAGAAGCTTTACAAATTTTCCTTGTTCGATGCAGTGCTTATTGCTTCATATATGCAACCAGTTAAACCCCACACTGAATGGAAGGAAGATTCGAGTGTTTTTAATGGGCCTGCAAAATCCGTAGAAAGCACGTCTGCAGTACTCCCTGGAGTGAAATACAGAATACTGAATGCAGCCATTCAACAGCAACCATAATGAAAGGCCTATAGCTGTAACAGCATCATATTCTGATTATGCAACATCACACAGTACAACAGTAGTTAAGGGTGCAGCTGATCTAACTACATGCTGGGACACTGAAAATGTATAAGCATCAGCAGGATTTAATATCTCTTATTTTGGAAGTGTTATAATTCTATCACAGCATGTTATGCATCAAAGCCACCCCAAGGAATAGTTTTTTCCCCACCCCTTGCATTTCTCTGGAATCTATTCAATAAGAAAAGATTAAATCATTTGAAAGCATTAAGAAGCGCAGATATAAGAACACATACTTCTAAGGCTGTGGTGTTATAGAAAAATTGAGACACAACAAAATACTCTAAACAATTGAATTGTCTAGAAATATAAGCCAAACAGTGTGTATTTTAGCTCAGACAAGCCTATGAAAAAATTACGTATATCTAAACCTATAGCTTCCTGTAATGTTAAAGTGCAGAAGATTAATACTGGAGCATGTATTGGAATTGCAATACAAGGCGCTCAGGAGAAGCTCTTAATAGCTCTCCTGAAAAAGAGCCATGTATTGAACATAAAAGTCAATCAGCAGGAAATGCCATAAAGCTTAAAGACAATGAAGATAGGTCTCAAATGTAGGTTAGCCAGCTAGGTGGCCAGATTAATTAATAGTTAATGGCTCACATACATGCCTCTGCTTCCATCTGCATTCAAAAAAACGTTTGAAGATGTGACTTGATACCTATTTCAAGCTACATTTCTAGGTTCCACAAAACACAAGAAAACCCTGTACTTACCCCCTGGAGTTCTGTTTTGTGTTTTTTTTTTTTTTTTTTCTTTTACATAAAAATTGTGTGTGTTTGTTAAGGTGATGAAAACTTAGAATATCTAATTAAATTATGTCTCTTATCTTCCCTAATCACCTCTTTATGATCATTCTTTTACAGGTATTACTCAGCAGGGATGGAATATAGTAAAGATTTAACAAAACACTTATCCATTTCCGTTTATGGACAATTCTGCAGCTTGGTTTCTATCACGTACTAATTTAGCTGTCTGTGTCAAAGCCCAGCTGACTGTATAATTGGATCAGACACTCCAAGGATAACATAAATTAAGTAACAAAACTAAATCCCAGCATAAGAGCTTAAAAAATTTATCGGGCACAAGCAAGAAAATTTTTGTACTGCTAATTATCCATAATCACCTAGAAAAGATGTTGCTTCTGAAAGACAAAGAAAAGAAAAAGGAGAAGGGGGCAGAGGATGGGAATAAAATCCACAATGATCAGAAGAAAGAGAGCAATGATATTTGACAATATCTGCCTTGACAATTGTTTGGAAATAAAGCAATCATTTTACGTCCTTTCTAGTAGTAATGTTTTTTTTCAGAAGTGTTTGTGTACTTGCACTAACTTTCCCTTATTTCCTTCTCAAAAGCCAGAAAGAGAGCAATGATAATAACTACCATCCAACTTCCTAAAATTTTTATACAGCTTTAGGGTCTCAGACATTTTATACATGGTCACTTAATTTCATTTTTAGAAAATATGTATGATAGGTTACATCTTTTAAATTTTGTTTATCTTGTAAATTCTTATCTACATCTCAAGTCCTCAGCTGGAGGAAAAAAAAAAACCAAAACCAAAAAAAACCCCAGAAAAAAATCTAGATAAATCAGACTCACCCATGTGAGCAGAGCTTAACACCCTGCAGGTCTAAGCTGTCATTAATGGCACTTAACACACTTGTGAGAGGCCCAGTTCTCTTTCAGTAGCATTCCAGATTGATACAATTTGGTTACCCGACTAGCAACAGAATCTGAACTGTTTTGTTTGTAACTGTGTAGCATGAAACAGAATTATCAATCAAAACAAATAATTAGTTAACAAGAGTTGCACATGATACCATCACAAAGCAAAGTCATTTTAGTTTCTTTAATTACCATCTAAGTTTTTATAGAGGCTTTGACTTAAGAACAGTAGTCTTTTGACCTGAGATGATTCTGACAGTTTCATAAGGGACAGCACATAGATGAAAAAAGTTTCAATGTGTGCCAGAGTTAACATAAGTTACATACACATTTAACAACTCAGTGATATGTGAACTTGAGAGAAGCAATAAAAAAACATGAACAGAGTAACCTGGTTGTGTTTATTGCAATTGAAATTAAATTAAAGAAAAAAAAAAAGAGAGAACATAGCATATTCAACATTTATTCTATCCAACAGCATATTATATCCAACATCACGGGTTTGAGTTGGGTATTTTTTTTTCTAAATGAGTGTGTGTGGGGAAATACTGGTTTTGATACATTCTTGCAGGTATTGAAGGCACACCAGAAGCAGCAAATGTGAAATTATTTAAAAGAATCCCTAATGCATTTCTCACTCAGCATGCCAAAGTTTTAGAACATCAGTTTTTCTTTGTGAACTGCCTTTTTGGAATCAAACAGTGAAGTCTAAAACTATGCATACAATAAAGGCCTCAATTTTCAGAAGAGACTGAAATTTCTTCCAGAATATCTACTAGGCTGACATGAAAGCATTTCCCAGAATTAAGCCAAAAAAGCAAGCAAATACATCATGCATGAAAGAAGCTATCCTTATAGTTACATTCTTGATATCCAAAGTGCCATCCTATTTATATTGTCAAACTACTAACATTATACAGATTTTCTTTAAGAAAGGCTTTACTAATCAAGCTACTTTTGCATATGTTTACTTTCAAAACCAACAGGATTTAATCAAACACTTAAATATTCAGCTGAATTATCATTTCTTCATGACAAAAATTCCATGCAGGCTCTTGAAACAGAGAAGTCAGAGTCCTTACATTAAACCTTAGGGTTTTGATTAGTATTTTGTTAAATGAAAAGGTTGGGGTTTGTATTTTTCTTAAGCACAGTATTTTACAAGTAGTCAAACAAACTTAACAGTAGCAGCCTTTAGGACTGATACTAAATGTGGTGTTCAGTCTTCATGAAAAGAATAATGCTAAACAGATCTAAAGTCTATGGAACTACATACAATCCTGCTAATATTACTAATAATAATTTGAAAAAAAGCCAGTGAAATAATGTACCCATGAAAATTATGGTAATTATCTGAGGCCCACACTTTTTCATCATTTTTATAATAATTGAATAAAAACAGACGAAAGAACCTGTTGCTAGTAGGAAAACATCTCAATAGAGTTCATACCATAAACACAACTAACAACCATCTCATATGAACTAAACAGAAGTTTTCTGAATCCTCTTTGCTCATACTCTTCAACCAGAACCTTAAACAACCAAATTCTCCAGGAAATCCTTCCTAAGCTCTCCTGCAAGCCTGCCAAATAAAACCAGCTACATTCAGGCTGCTAAACAATACCATTTTGGCTACTCTAAACCAGTTCTCCATTAGGAAACTTGCACCAAAACCTCAGTCACACAGAAACCAAGGGACCCCAAATTCTCCCAGCAGCCTAACTGCTCCCACTACACAAGACAAACAAAGCTTTAGAAACAATTATACAGAGCTTATCTCTACCACCCCAACTCACCATAGAAGCGTTCAGAAAAATCCAGGAATCCCCACACCTGTCTCTACCAGCTTAAAACACACCCACCCAAACCACCTGCTTGCCACTTCCTCATGTAGTGTTACTTTACATATTACTCCCAGGTGTTTCCCTCTCTGTAGGTTAAAAGAACAGGCAAGAAGTAATTACTTTCCTCTGACCTAGCATATCAGGCAAAATGCTTTAATTCACTATTCTCTATAGTGAAAGCTTTCTGCTATGCTTACTCCACCTGATTTTCAGTAAAGGGAAGGTACTCAAGAAAGAGTTACACTTTAAATTGGCTCTGGGAGCATAACTTTGCCCTTGTTTTCTGTGGTGTTGTCTGTAAGACTTAAGATGAAAGAACAGTGACAAAGTATTTGGAAAGCAAAAAATAAGTGTTTTCTTTTTTTGGGGGGGGAGGGAGTGAAGGCACATGAGGGACAAAAACTTGGTTAAAAGAAAAAAAAACAATTGCCTTGATTAGACTGCAGACTATACTAAGAAAAAACTGACTTTGGATGAAGTCCAAATCACAATTTCTTTTGCCTAAACACAGGAAAGCAGTATTTACGGCAAGATGGAATAATATAAGGTCAGATGGTGTGTCAATATTAATTAGATAGGTCAACATCTGTTAGAAACAGTTCCTTTCAACCACCCCTAAAGAAAAAAAAAATCAGAGAAAGCTTGAATAAACAATACCTGGTATCACTATATGTGTATGAAGTTATATTATCTAATAAAATACAATATTCTGTGCTTTCTGTGTGCTACAGCTACACTACATGTAAAATAGAGTAAAATGAGATAACAGATATCAAAGAAAGGATATCACTAAAGATTGCTTTGCATCTTGTGAGCAACTGTATTCTCTCCCCTTGTTATTTCCCTTATCGTTATTATTATTGGTGGTAGCAGTAGTAGTTTTGTATTATACCTTAGTTACCAGACTGTTCTTATCTCAACCCTTGGGAGTTAGATTCTTTCAGTTCTCTTCCCCATCCCTCCAGGAGTGAGGGGGAAGAAGTACGGGGGAGAGTGAGCGAGCAGCTGCGTGGTTCTGAGTTACCGGCTGGGCTTAAACCACAAGAATCTTGTTCATTGTTCACCACACACATGTTGTGCTTGAGTTGTGGATATAATACCTACCACTGTTAAAACTGACTTCAATTCTTCTAATTAGGACAGTAACCTTATAACAACCTTAGTACACATATATATGTGTAGAAAGAGAGCATTATATTTTAAATAGTCATATATTACACTGAAGATCTATCAAGTCTGTTTTGCTTAAATGTCCTTTATGGTATCTCTGTCTTTAATTGTGGTCATTTAAGAGACTAAACCAAGAGAATAAATCAAAAAATAAAGAATTTGCTTGTGTGCTGGGATAGAGTTAATTTTCTCCATAGAAGCTAGTCATGGGCTATGTCTTGGATTTGTGCTGGAAACAGTGTTGATAACACAGGGATGTTTTAGTTACTGTGAACAGTGCTTAGAGAGAGTCAAAGCCTTATCTGCTTTCACACCACCCCACTAGCGAGTAGGCTGGAGCTAAACAAGAAATTTGGAGGGGACACAGCTGGGACAGTTGACCCCAACTGACCAAAGGGCTATCCCATGCCACAAGGCAACATGCTGAACATACAAAGCTGGGGGAAGAAGGAAGCGGGGAATGTTCAGAGTGATGGTGTTTGTCTTTCCAAGTAACCATCACGCAAGATGGAGCCCTGCTTTCCTGGAAATGGTGGAACACCTGCCTGATGGGCAGTGCTGAATGAATTCCTTGGTTTGCTTTGCTTGTGTGTGCAGCTTTTGCTTTCCCTATTAAACTGTCTTCACCTCAACCCACCAGTTTACTTACTTACACTCTTCGGATTCTCTCCTCCGTTCCACTGGGGGAGAGTGAGTGGGTGGTTGTGTGGCGCCTAGTTGCTGGCTGTGATTAAGCCACAACGGTTTGGAACTTAGAGCAGAGCAGAGTTCCTTGATAGTTTAGGCTTCTTCCCTCATACCAACCAAAAAATGAGTTGTTTCCTAGACCAAAATATACTCACTAGGTGGAATACTAATCACTGCCAATAAGGATATTTTTGGCATCTGACTATTGATTCCATGCACATTTTATGGCCCTGCAAACTCCCATGAGGCTGGCAGTTCTCTCTCATGAAGTGTTTCAACTTGCCCTATAATCATCCTATAAAAGGTCCCAAGTAGTTCTATATGACAGGACATCCAATCTGTAAGTAAATTTGCACCATAAGCAGCTCAGTGTTCCTGTTGCAATACATGACATACTTCAGGTGATTCCTTTCTATATACAGAAGAAAATACATCAGCTATCCTTCAAGTAGCTAAAAATATCCTGTGACAATGGTCCATCTCCATGAGGGCTTTAGTATGGATGCAGGTGTGATTTTCACATCCTACGCTCCTGCAAAAATTCACTTATCATCTTTTCTCTTCTCCATGCTGATGCAAAGCCACACCAAATAATTTTGGTTCCCAAGAAATACATTTGATCTAATGGATTGGTTGGGTACTAGAAAACCTGTAACAGCACCTTGCCACACTGTCTCAAAGTCTACAGGTAATTCTCATTGAATGAGATAGATAAGTAGCATTTTACTCTGACCATTAGCAAATAAGTGGAAAGGCTGCTTCAGGCTATTGTCAACTTCGTGTAAATTAAGTCCTGAAGCCATCATAGAGGGCCTTAGAGCACTTATGCAGCTTATGTGTGATAAATGTCAACACTATACACAAGCAGGAGTATTTATCTGACTTCTGTGTAGCCAATAGGCTCAGCAGTAATTTACCAAGGAAAATACTTCTTTGTAATTGAATAAAAACTACAGGATTTAGACTTATTGTACCTTTAAAATTGATGCCATCATCTTCTCTGGTTTGTAAAATAAATGAAAGAATATTACAATTAATAAAAAATGCAATATAATAATTATAAGACAGAGGCGTAATTTACAAATAGATGACCATACCGAAGTGAGCCAGAAAATACGTAGCTCTAAGCTTAGTCATATTTTTCCTGCTGTTGACAGTGAATTGTCTACCTGCCGTTGTTGTGGTTGGACCTCTTATTAGGGTGCTTTGTATTAACTGAAATTTTAAAAGGTCTCTCCACTTCATGTGCCTGTGTCTCTTCAGAGGACCATAAGTACTTGTTTTCTCTGTTGGGTAGAGAAAATAAGGAAATGAATGACAATTCCCAGTGGCTGAAACAGTTCAGGTAGCAAGTCAGTTCTCATATCAAAACCTTGAAGAGGAATCAGTCTCTGGTGTATTTCCAGAGGTTTAAAAGGATAGAAAATGCTGAAATGGTTCCGATGATGGTTTTCACCTGAAGACAGAGACAAGTACTAACCTAAGGACTAGTAAACATGAGAATGGATTGCAACTTCTCTGTTTAAAAGCTGAATAAACCAATGTTTGTGTGAAGTCTTATTTTTATAATAACATCTTGAAATTTTTTTGTTTCAAAAGTTTTAATTTTGAATTCTTCTAAATATTTTGATTGTTCTGTAGTGTTTTCTCAGGGTCTTTTGAAACACTGTGCTTGTGATAGTATTGTAGCACTGTTCTAAAACATTAAATTACAGCTCCTGATCACGGAACTGAAGGTAGTGAGTTGAAATCAGATCTTTTGTTATTTTGTGACCTATGTTCATGCCTATACCTGTTTCATAAGCAGATTTCATTACAGCCATCTGAAGGTTTTCTCTAAGTTTTTTTGTAAAGCAAAAAGGTCACTTCTGAGTGAACGAAAATTTCTAGGAAAAAAATATACTGCAAATTTGAAAACCATCCTAACTATTTTAAACAGTAGTAATAAAAAATCTGCCACCCTTTAATTTTCAATACATGAATAAATAAATCACTATTTCAGAAGGTGTGAAGATACCTGTGCTTTATTCTCATTTTCGGTAATCTGTACCTTATATCTTTACCAGTGATCTCTAAGCAGGAATAAATAACTGTTAGAATGTGAAAGAATGGAAATTATTCTTGTAGTTTCACCTTTAGCAATGCTCACCTAAAACTTATGGAATGTAATCCTCCTTTAGCAGAATGAGAATGAACATTGAATTGGATTGATACAAAGAACTACTTCAGAAATCTAAAGAAATGAATTTTTATGGGGCCTGCAGATCTAACGCTGAAAAATGTGGCTGTATATTGCTCAGACTAGCAGCTAATCACTATCACTAGTAAGAAGAAGAGGAAAGGATGAGGGAATTCCAGATATTTGAAGGAAAGAGCAGATTAGTGTTCTGCCCATCTGGAATTATCTTTTAGATTATGCTACCAAGCTGAGGAAACCAGAATCCTCTGCCTTCACCTTGAGGGCAGCATAGAAAGTAAGCATGACAGTTTTCCTACACAGTTTCGCCAATGTATCTTAAACCAGCGTAAGCGTGCAATAAGCTGTCAAATTCAGTTTGTAGTCTCCTAGATAGTTGACTGAGGTGGCAATTCTGATGCATATACCATAAGATGAGATCAGCAGCTTTTCATTAAAAGTACTATGTGCATGGATTCAACAGAATAGCTACTCGTGTAAACAGTACCTAAGTTTAGTCAATAGAATTCAGGTAGAAAAAATGTACTAACAAAAGAAATAAAATACACTTTTCCTGTAGTTAGGGGGCAAAATATTTGCAGTCTGTATGTTCACAGGCATTTCAAGTTTCAAACTTGGCAATAACTATGATTTTGATAAAATTGTATATACTATATATTATACCTTTCTGAAGTATAGTTATCTGTTTCTACATTTGTGATAATACGCATTTCTGTGATTGTACAGGTTTATTATTTTGTATTAAAATATGGTGAGACAAGGAGTTAAATACAGTTCTCTGTACAAGTATCTGAAGTGCATAGTATGTTATTCAGAATTTGGTTGTTGTCTACTGTTGTAGGAGAAGTAAAGCTTATCTTAATATTGTGCTCTTTCTAATCTAATGAAAATGAAGCTGTAAATGTATATTTATTTTGATCTAATGAATGTCAAACTCGTATCTACATAGAAAATCAACAGTGATGAATTCATGCTGGATGATAGGTGCAGAAATATGTCAAATTGCTACCTAGATACTGGATTTTAAGAAATACTTTCTAGGATTGTCCATCTCTCTTTTCAGCTGATAAAATGTTCTATTTATTCTAGCATTTCAGCTATTCACATAAACTCTGTTTATGTGTATTTATTTTTGTTCCTGGGTCAGATAGTATGACAGATGGAAATATGAATGCAGTTTTGATGATTTAAGCCAAAATCTCCAGCCTGGAGTCTCATACAAACATTTCAAAGCTAATGGATTTCTCCTAACACTATAGGGCTATTAAACTATATAAGAAGTAATCTGAGCAGAAGCTGTCCAAAGAATAATTCTGATTTAACCACATATACAAATAAAGCAGTGTTTCTTGAAGTGTTGTGATAGTCAATTTGAAAGTATGACAGAACACAAAGGAAATAAGAATGCTCAACTTCTTTTATATTTCAGAAAGCTCAGTTTCAGTGGAATTGAGAAACCTATTCCTTTTTGAATTAAATGAATTCAATTCTGTAATGCTAACTCTGCAGAGCTTAGTGACCTGGACCCAAGCTGCTCTTGACACAGTATTTAAAACTCTACTACAAAAGCCTAAATCCAGACATCACTGCTTTCATTTATACTGTATTTGACAATATGGCTTTAAATGTTTTCAAAACGAAGAAAAAAACCAAACCCCCAAAAAACCAAAAAAAACCCTAAAACAACAGGAAAAACCTTCAAGTGTATACATTCTTAAGGAATATAAATAAAATCAGAAATCTACAGAATTAAAAGATATTAATCTCCTTACTGTTATAATGGAACCACAAAGAACTCCATAAATCAAGGTTTGAGTGAAACTGGAGAACAGTTCTCAAAATATGTTATAGGATACAGGTAATAATGAAAAAAAGTTTAAATGTCAATATGATAGACAGAAAGAGAAGCAGCAGCTCTTGAACTCACTAACCTTGAATGCCTTAGATTTACCTTCAAAACCAGCTTGTCTACAGGAAAAAGTATGACTGAGTAAAACAGGATTTGAATTTAAAGTAGATTATGTATTATTGATCAAGTATCCTTACAGATAGCTTTGCTACAGAACCAGTGATTTTTTATTTATTTCTTTATTTTTTAATTCATTTTCTCATTCCACAGTAGTGTGAGATAAATCAGAATGGTCATTCTTGCTCTAGAATGAGAGTATGTGAACTCATCTACAATGGCTTTTTCCATGCTGATCGACCTTGACTCCCTCATAGGAAACATATTTTGGGCCACAACTTTTGCCAGTCTCTTTATGTTCAGGGAAGCAGACGGCTCCCTCTGCTGAGGCAGCAAACCTGACTCTAGTTACCAAGCTGTTCTTAAGAGGAAGAGGTCTCATCTCAGGCAAAGATGGCAGCCATGTGATGCCTGGTTGAGGTTATTTAACTTGATTCCATAGTATTTACTTTCATCAGCTTTCCTCAGCCCTTGGTCACAGTAACTTACTTGATTTTTTTCTGACTGTGTAAAGGAACTGAATTGATGATTATAATGGCAGGACACAATACAGCAATTGCAACTGACGTTACAGAATCATATATCTTGTAGCTAAGTATTTTGATCTACACATTAAAAAAACCCTTTTTCTCCACCTTCCCTTGAAGTCTAGGATCTTTGTTTCTTCCATTCCTACTTTCTCTCCCAAATCTCACAATCAAACAAGCATAGAGTGGAGAAAATTAGTATGTTACCCCAGGTCATTGCTGGAACACCTCTGCAATTATCAGATACTGAGTTTTTCAAAAGTTTCTAGTAACTAATTTCAAACAATAGCATTTATCAGAGCTATACTGAATATTTCAAAGCCACTTTGTGGTGTAAAAAATTTCATATTACTTCCTCAGAATGCCATCATAAGGACTTGAAACATTTTTAAGCATAGACTTTCAGACTTGCAAACCTTTAAATTGATTAATATCAGCACAGAGGCACAAGAAGGAAAAAAAAAATCCCAAAAAAGCCCCCCTAAAAACCCTCAAAACCAACCAACCAAAAAAACCCAAAAAACCACCAAACAAAAAAATACACTTTTTTTTTTTTTTTTTCTTAAGCTATAGCTGATTCTTGAAGAAAACTCCATGTTGTGGTACGTAGTGGCTCTGTGCAGACTAATCAAACCCTTTTGTATTCAGATTTAAGGATATACATATAAGCCCAGACCTTTAGCTATAGTAAACTGGTGTAACTCCTTCAAAATCTATGTGCTATACTTAATCAAACTAAATAATTCAGGCACAGCATACCTTCCTTTCTTCTTGCTTTATATATACCTTGAACAGAGATAAGTAGGTTTTCAGAAATTACTGTTGAAAAGAAGGCTGGAGTTTGCATAATCAGGCCTTATTTACAGGTAAAACATGTTTCCTTGCTTACTGATTAGGGGAAAGGTTTAACAAACAGAATAAACAGGATTTATCTTTTTTTCCGCACAAAACTCTAGCTAGGAAAGTTCTAAGGACTTTTTGTTTCAATTTGGGGGCTGTAATGAATTTTTTATTATCTTTTTTTAATTCCATGTGGTTTGTTCTTGCTGATAAAATGATCTATTGTTCTCTGAGCTATGGTGAGATTGCCATCCCTTAAACAGACAGCACTTATTGGAAATTAAACCTCTACTAATGTATTATAATTATTACTTCAGAGTAATTTGCTGCTCCAGCAGGGAGTCAGAGCTAATCTGATGGTAACATTCCTTCTGTGGAGTGGTTAATATTTCTTCTATGCTGAATATCCACATAATGGATCTAGCCTGAGGCTGATTAATGATCTTGGTGCTGGAACAGTGATTTGTAGCTAAATCAGCTCGCACTGGAAGAGATATAGTGTTACTTCAGTCAATACTGTTAAATAAGTGTAAACAGTGACTTTGGTTAGCACAAATGTCATCTAGTAAGTTGTGAAAGAGGCAATAAACTGAAGTAAATAAGGGAATGTCTGCCATTAATGCATTTCATTTGTACATGGAACAAATTGCAAAACCAAACAAACTGAAAAAAACCCACCCAACATTCCTATGTTCACTGCACAAAAATCAAAACCTGTGGTACTACTTCGTTGAACTTCCATTTCCTAAACAATGTAAAAGGGAAATTGAGCAGTATGATGAAAGAAATTCTTCCTTTATGGACATAAATGTGAAGCTTAAGACTAAGTTCAACAAGGGGTTAAAATCTAAGCAAAACAGAAGTAGAACATAGAAGGCCTAGAAGAAATCTGGAGAGGGACTTTTTACAAGGGCATGTAGTGACAGGAAAAGGGGGAATGGATTTAAACTGAAAGGGGGGAGATTTAGATTAGACATTAGGAAAAAATTCTTTACTGTGAGGGTGGTGAGGCACTGGTACAGGTTGCCCAGTGAAGCTGTGGATGCCACATCCCTGGCAGTGTTCAAGGCCAGCTTGAATGGGGCTTTGAGCAACCTGGTCTAGCGGAAGGCGTCCCTGCCCATGGCAGGGGCGTTGGAACTGGATTATCTTTAAGGTTTCTTCCAACCCAAACCATTCTATGCTTCTATGATACGATTCTATGTTTTGAGCCCACTGGATCACCCTTTTTCCTTGTAAACTCAACATGTTTCAGAACACAAATGCTTGTAACACTACATCACAATGTGAATTAACTATAGTTAGATCCCATGGATATAAATATACGAGAAAAAGAAATGATAGTCATTTCCAACTATGTTTCTGAGGAGATTCTTTTCATTTATAGTTCCATACTTCTGACACTAATACAAATTCTTGAAAAACCCTTTTTTTTGAGGGGAAAAAGAATCAAAGTTTAAATACGTTGATTACGTTTGTTTAGTTGCTGCCTATAATAACCTGAAAATTAAGATTTGTACTCTGAGTTAAAATGAAAATTTACATTTTACTTGAACTAATATAACCTTCTTCTTAGGAAACCCAAATATTTCAGATTGAAATTTTGGATTATTAATGTATTTCCCAGGTATTTTCCTTTTCAGTCTTTTTCTTGAGAGAGGAGATAAAGAAGATGAGAGAGAAAGAAAGGTGAAGGGGGGCTTCCTTCCGCAGTTTCCTAGCTTCCATCTGTTGGAAAGTGATAGATGCATTAAAAAATGTTATTAATTTCAGACAATGCTACCAAAAAAAAAAAAAAAGTTAAAATGTGTCTGAACAGAAACAGTCTCAAATTCTTTTTAAAGTATACATTTATATGCTTTTCCATTCTTATTTTCAGTCTGCAGGAAAATTTTCTGAACATCTTTATGCAAATTTCCTTATAGAGTGATATGACCATAATGAGATGGATAACAGGCAATAAGGTGTCAGTCCATGAAGGGCAGACACCACTGCAGCAGATGAAATCTCAATCTGTATTTGATGAAAGCTCCAATGGATTCTCTGAGGAATAACTACCTGCATTATTTTCTTTTTTCTTTTTCTGCTCATGCCTAGGTGCCAGGGGAGCCCCTGCCCAGTCCCAGGGCAGTGGGGAGCCCAGACCTGCTGAGCACCCAAGAAGCCACCTGCCTCCCTGTCCACTTCCCTTTTTGACTTCTCCCTTCACACCCAGTCCTACACCTCAGCCTCCAGTCTGAGCAACAGCTGCCATACAGTTTTCCTGAAGGTTTCTCAACATTACTATGTGAGCCTTTTTTAAAACATTACATAAAATTGCGTTTTCCTATTTTCTCAAACCCTTCTCTGAAGCACGAGAACAGCAGCAGTTCTTGGGGACAACTCTGTGCAGTTCATCCGTATGTAAAATTAATTTGGATCACTTCAGTACCTGAGAAATTGTACTGGCAGAAAACTCCAGATTGTGTTAAGGCCGAGTATTGTTATAAATGAAAATCTTCAAGCAGACAGCTGCACCACAGCACAGAGACACTACAGAGGCAGTGAAGCATTTGTGCAGTCTTATTTGTTACACAACCCACCTGTAAAACAATCAGTTCCAAACCTTGAGGTCTTTGGGGGTCACTGATTGTCACACAGTCAATAAATTTTAATATATAAATACTTCAATGTGAAGAACAGTTTATGGGATCTGAGGGACAGACACTATCAGCAGTAGCAAACAAGTATGCTTTCTTTGCTTTCTGAGAGAACCTTTCTTACCTTAAAGCTTGGTTCCTGTACTTCAGATTCACTGAGAGATCTAAAGATAGATACAGTTCTTGGCTCTCTAAAGACAGATTCAGTTCTTGGCTCAAATTCTGGCTTTTATTTTTAAGCTATTTTGGTAGATTTTTTTTTAACTTGCTCACATTTCTTAGAAACATAAATGATTTTACTTTTCAAATTCAAACTAGTGGACCAAATCAATCAGCTTGTAAACCCACAAAACACTGTTACAGTAACACATAAATCTTCTCGTCTCTATCATCATCATCTTTGCTAACCAAATGACATTTCTGTATATGGAAGCATCTTATACTTCCATATTCAGAGACTTGCCAGACATATGTGTCAACCAGTGAGTTCTTAGCTATTATTGTATGAATATATAGTATAAGAAATTAAATATAGCAACTTTCAACAAGATGAACTAAGAAGAAAATACATAAATACAATTAACTGAGAAACAGAGAGCTAAAGTGCCTTGGCAAAGGCTCCCAGACGGAAGAGTTAAGAATTTTCTGAGAAGAATGCTACTATGTGGCTTTCTGTTATGAATACACTGATGAATAAAAAGCTCAGTTTGTTCCAATTCCAGTTATGCTGCTTTCCTTACTTCTTAGTTACCTTCTGGGGTAACTTCCTTACAAGCATTCCTAGTAGTAGGGTTCACTGAACTCTGGGATCACACAAAGGAAACGAATTCCTTTCCCAGAGCTCTGTTTGCACATAAAGCTGTACCCAGCTTCTTAACTCAACTCTGTAAGTAAAATGAAGTTTCAGTTTTTGTAACACATACTTGGATAAAAACCGTAAAAAAAAAAACAAAACAAAAAAACAAACAAAAACAAACAAAAAAAACCCCTGATGTTTTGAATATCTGATGTATTTTCTTTCTCCTTTCTAAAAGTGTCCTATTTTCATTAACATATCTTCTGTTATATAGAAGTATTTACCATTAAATATATTGTTTAAACTCTCTTATTGATTATACAGTTCAGCTGCTATAAGCATGAAATTAAGTCCATCTTTTAAGAAATGTGTAGCCCTGTAGCTTGGTAAATAAAATACTGCCATCACTGGTACCAATGCACTAATGCTGCAATTTTGCAAAGCCTCAGGACCAGGGCCTGTCTGTCTTGGTTTGTCTGGGCTTCCTCAGCTCTCCCAAGATCTTTGTTTTAGCTTGTTTTGCTGTATTAGCAGTCATCAAGCAATCAGATGATTATTGCCTTATTTACTTCAGTTTTGCTTAGCTTTGAGAAACTGAATGTTATGTCTGTTACAATAGTTTTTATATATTTTGGTAGGCAGTAAGTAGTGATAGTGTGCAATTTATTTAGAACAAACTGCCACATTAGAATAACAATGTGATGAAGTGGAAGCGTACAATGATAGCAGAAGCCTTGTGAGTGTGAGCACAGCATAAAACCAGAAGCTGTGAACAACTCCTCAATGAGCATTACAGGCCAAAATCAGAACACAACTTTGGGAGATGGGAAAAACCAGCTTTAGGGCTAACAGAGCAAAGAAGAAACACCCAACATCTGCAGAAAATACCATATACAATAATTTCAGATGCAATGTGACCACCAACGGGGCAAAGAAGGGTGTAGTTGCTCACAAGAGGTGTCCAAGTAACACACATTTTTCAGAAAGGGCAGGATAACCATAAGGGACTACAAATAGGCACAACATCCTCCTGAGCACACAGGAAATGTGGCAAGACAAAAGAAAACAAGATAAGCAGAATCAGGAGCAGAGGAGACTCACTCTCAAGCCCAATCACCTAAACCTCGGTGACAAAAGAGCCATCAATGCTCAATATACTGCATCAGCGCAAACTGTTAAATGCTTAGAGCTAGTTTGATATGTGTTAATAATGTTGTATACGTAGCGATGATTAAAAATCCCAGAGTTCTGAAGGAGCAAGTGGATGTCATGGCAGGATGCCTCCTGATCATCTACCAAGGGTCTTGGAAGTCTGGGGAGGTCCCTGCTGACTGGAAGCTAACCAAAGTTATTCCAATTTACAAAAAGGGTGTGACAGAAGACCTAGGGAACTACAGACCTCTTAGTCTAACCTCTGCTCCTGGGAAAAATATGATGATTATACTGCATACTAATGAAAGACATATACAGAATAATGCCATAATCAGGCACAGCCAACATGGTTTCATAAAGGGAAAGTTCTGTTTCACTAAGTTGATATCCTTCTATGATAGGGTCACTCGCCTAGTGGATGAAGGGAAGGCAGTGGATGTAGTTTTTCTGGATTTTAGTAAGGCTAGAAATTCCACTTCTACTCATCTTTCTTGGGAGTGGTTGTTCCCAAAAAACTGCTGAGAAAGGATAATTTCACAGCCTAGGAAAACTAATGAACTGGAATTTGGCTGACTTCTATGATTTATTCTCAATATTGATATAGGGTCAGGTCACCTACACATATCTACATAAACTCAAATTAATAAGATTAGAGCAAATACTTTACGTTAGCCTGGGTTAACATAATTGCTTCCTGGGTAATTGGTGAATTCAGTAATGGAGAGCAGTTGAAGTACCATAGCACTTTGCAGGGAATATCACTATTGGGTAAACATTACAGTGAAACCTGTCACAGAGTGATACATATCTGTGTGGCGCTCCTTTCCAAATGAAACTGAATAGCAGATTACATTAAATTGTCAGAAAAAAAAGATTCAAGGTGACATAATGTAAATGGGCTAAGTGCATACTGTTTCTTATTGGTTTAAAGCTAGGGACAGGTTTTATAAATGTAGAAAAAGCAAGTTTCTGATAGAAAACAAGTTTTGACTGCTGCATTAGATGGCAACACCCCTTTGGAATTAAATTATCACTATGTTTATCTAGTAGTGCAGTCTCAATGCACATTTACTAATATGAATTTCACAAAATTGTAGAATCATAGAATGGTTTGGATTGGAAAGGATCTTAAGATCATTTAGTTCCACTCCCCCTGCCATGGGCAGGGACACTTCCCACCAAACGAGGTTACTCAAGACCCAGTTCAACATGGCCTTGAAAAATTTCTTGGCTAACAGACACGGATTTTGATTTCTGCTTGCTTAAATAAACAACTACTTACAAAACTGTTCAGTTATTTTGCTGCAGAATTTGAAAGCTTTAATTTCCAGTACTGAAACCAAGCTGACCAGAAGTATGAAGCAACAAGGAATAGCTCGATTAGACTAATAATTTTTAAAGTTTTAAGTTAGGTATTAGAAAATGGAGTGGTATCACTTTAGTATCTATGATTTAGCTTGTCATTTTTACAAAAATCTTTCTTCAAATTATGAATCCTCCAGAATATTTTTTTCAAGTAAAGCTTTCCCCATTGTTGGACAGATGGTAGTTGGTTGATGACAGTGGGGAAAAAAAAGTCACAAGAATTTCTAATACAGAAGGTTTTTTTCAGCAACAAAAACTTCCGGGTTTATAGCCAGATGTGCTCTCTCCAGCCAGGAAGAGAGACAAGACAGAGAGAAAAACATGACGATAGCAAAGCAGCAGTAATAATGACCTGTGATGTGTGGCTAGTGATGGCCTCTGTTGTTTGTGTTTGGTTTTTCTTTGATATGCTCTTCTCTTTGAGAGCAAGGAGTGTATTCTGCTGGAGAAATATATGAGATGTGCATTGAAGTGAAAGATAATACAGTGAATTGACTTGCGAAGTAGTGATGTGAATATGAATTGACTTGTGAAATAGTGATGCGGATATGAATGAGGTATGAGCACCTGCATTTCCCCTTGAGTAAAAGAAACCAAAATTGAAAGGAAAGGAAAAAAGATGATTTGGATGTTGCTATTAAGAAGCTTCCTTTCAATGCTGAGACAATGCAATAAGTCCATCTTGCACAATCCAGATACCTGTTTCTTAGCTAGCATTGGTTTTTCCCATTATTTGATCATAGAATGGATTATTCAATTAAAACTATGTAATACAACCTCTTTTCAAGGTAACAAACAATCCTAACTTACTTCAAATTAATATTAAGACTGGAAAAGTAAGAAATATTAAAAGCTGAATTGTTTGTTATTTTCCACTTTGCAGAAATTATGACATTATCACATACAGCTGTTTGCCGCAAAGCCCGTCTCATCCAATGAATGGGATACTTACTCCGTACATCGTTTTCTTACTATTTCTTCAAAGTTTCATGAGATAATGAAACACTGATATCAACATGTCTATAGTGTGACCTTGACATAGAATTTAATTTTACAACTGTGAAAACAAGGACAAGATTGTCAGAAGTATCTAGTAAGTATCACCAACTGTATGATTTTTTCAGAACACTTCTCCTAATAACCTTGCAAGTTTAAAACACATCTCTGGTTAACTCCAGGTTTTATGTGTCAGGGCCTCTGCATATCAGTCAATTTAAGTATTCAGAAACAAATTATACCCAGTTAAAAGTCCCATTCAACTGAATTTTTCAGAATCAGACAAGGAACCAGTGACTGAGACAGAGAAAAAATACATTTGCTTATGATGGCTTTAAAAATCCATCTTTCACCATCTCAAGCAAATGTACTGAAATGTCACAATAAACTCCTTAACCTGCTTCATGAATCTGACTAATCTCTAAAAAAGACAGTAAAATTACATGCAAAATAAAAAATATTCCAATAACAAAGCATATTTAAACTTAACCTGAAGTAAATGCACAAAACAAACACAGAAGCAACTGAGCAACTGTATTTCCATGATATTTTCCAAGAAGTTAAAAAACTGTAAGACTAAATTTTTATATTTAGTTTATATTCACAGATTGATTCAGGCTGGAAGGGGTGTCAGAGGAGGGTCAGATACAGAGCCAGATCAGGTTGCTCAGAGGTTTATCCAGTTGTGTCTCGAAAAACTTCAAGGATGGAGAAATTCATACCAAAAATTACAAATTTAATATATAGAAATGCTATATATGAAGAATTTTAGACACCATGTCTTCAAAGTCCAAAATGTACAAACATTTGATGGGAAGGAGACTGATTACAAATGAAGTAATAATATACGAAGAGAAAGGGCACTTTGGATGACTTACAACAAGAGCAAGATGCCTTGTACATTTGCACAGATGTTGCACACAAGGAGCAAGTAACTTGTTCTTGATGTCCACTGGGGATAGAACATTAAGTAAGAGGCTTAAACTGAAGCCTCAAAGTTGATTAGACATTAGTAAAACCTTTAACTGTAAAGACAATTAAGCACTAAATTAGATTGAGGCTGTGAGATTTCCATCATTGGAGGTATTTAGCAAAACTTGAAATAACTGTCAGGAACAGCTGGGGCAAGAGGACGAAAAAGATGGTCCCTTTGGGGATTATTCTTTCATGTTTGCCATATAATGTAAGATTGTTTTTTTCTTTGATGCACCTTAGGAAACTGATTATTTTACATGTTGCATGCTGTGAAATCGATGTTATTCTACTAGAAGAGAAACCCCATTCAACATAGAATCATAGAATCATAGAACTATTAGGAAAGGACCTCAAGATCATCCAGTTTCAACCCCCATGCCATGGGTAGGGACACCCTCCACTAGACTGGGTTGCTCAAAGCCCCATCCAACCTGGCCTTGAACACTGCCAGGGATGGAGCATTCACAACTTCCTTGTGCAACCTGTTCCAGTGCCTCACCACTCCCACAGTAAAGAACTTCTTCCTTATATGGAGCATCCTGAGTCTCATTTTTCTAGATGCTGCAAAACCAGGAAACAGCCACGTCCCAAACATTTCCTTGAATAAAAAAGAAGAATAGGCAGGATACATTTGAGAAGAACATTAAAAAAGGGAATAGCTAATACAAAAATGTTAGTGTTAAAAGCACAAGGCTACCTATGTTAGCTAAGTTTGATGACTTCAAAAGGTTTTTATTAACAAGTGGCAAAGGTATTAATGAATTCATGTGCAAGCCATCTGCCTCATGGTTATTACCAAGCTAATCTACAGTCTTGTAAGCAATTTCATGAGAGACTCCAAAGACTAAATAGGCTTGGGGAATTGCCCCTCAAGGTTGTTCATAGCTTGGGTGGGCTAGGAAAAAACACCATGTTCACTGCTGCTTGTGCCACACTTCACTTAATTTAAATAAAGGATTTACAGGGTTGTCACTGTGCAACCCTTCATGAAGAAAAAGATTACATTAATGATGATTCTGAACTATTTCAACTATAGGACTGCTTTTTAAAGCTATCTTTGATAAAGAAAAATGGAGGGAAATGTTATGGACAATTAGGAAGTAATAAAGACCATGTCATTGCAGCTGATGACAAAACATATTGAAGGGCATTGCAATATATTGAGTCTGAATGTTAATCTGCTAGACTACCGTGTTTTTCAGAGGTTGGGTATATTTTATGTAACAATTCCATTTATAATCCAAAGGAAGGCATGAGCAGCACATTTGTTATAGGTGTTCCCATCACTGGAGCGAACAGGCACATTATGAAAAAGAATCTAGAGAGGAGAGGGATCAAGAGAGGAAACAGTCTGATTCACTGCGAATATACACAGTCCTAGAAATGTGTGTGGGGAAAGTATTCCCTTCTCTCCACAGTGAAAGGCATCAAACTTTTTGAACAGATGGGACAACCCTCATAAGTGCCACTTCAGTGTTACATGTATATCAACAGTCACTGAAGTTAGTCTTAGGATCAACCCAAAAGCATCCTGGCAGGAATCATTCCCTCCACTGATCTGCCAGCCAAGAGGCAATTCAAGTGCAAAGTACATTTGCCCTGAAACGCATCTCTCCACCCACTTCAAGTCTCATATACGCTTCTCAGACTAAAGGGAATGTAAGGGTTAGTAAGTGGCACAAACCAGGTGAAAAACCCATTTATGAACTAACATGGCTCACATTCAAAAGCTATGATCTTCTACAGTTTCTAAAGCTATGATTTTTTAACACAATTAAAACCTGGGTTTTTTTGTTTGTTTGGTGGTTTTTTGGTTTTTTTTTTAATGTCCAAACCATCAGAACAAACTCCACTCAAATGTCATAGTTTTTCTCCAGTCATACTGGTAATGTCAGTCATCCCCACTTCATTACCTGGCATGAAGGCCTGCAGCTTATGGCTGCTCTAAAACAACATGCTCAGAACAGAGATGTAAGACCGAGATACAACCTCTCATTATATCTGACACTCATCTGTGCACTTAACTGTAATCACGCTCCTACAGAGTCACAATCTTTTGAAAACGGAAAATGGTTCTAACATCAGAATTGAGACAGCCATCCATTGCCAAGACATACTATCATGAATTATGCATTGTGTATCTCATTTGCTTCAGAAGGACATTGTGTAAATCAAAGCTTTTCTGTGTACCCAGTACACAGACATGAAGCTCTAACCAAGTATTATGCTACCAGGTGGTTTAGGTTTGTTCCTTAAAAAATTACTCCACATGTAAGTACAGCACAGAAATCTGAAAAGAATAGTTCTACAGAAAACCTCAAATTGTTCTCTCTCTCGCCCCTTATCTTTTGATTGCATTTATCTCAAGATTTGAGAGGTCTTACTTTAAAGGAACTAGAACTTTATTCTTTAGAAGTGTTTAAATAAAACTATTTAGCAGAACTGAATTTGAGAGCCTAGAAAACAGATTTATCAGTAGGAAGAAAACACAGCAGAATTTTATTAAAGAACTCTTAAAATGCTGCAAATTATTACATTCACTTTCAATTATAAGGGAAGGACATTAAAACAAAACTGTTTAATATCAATCAAATAGAACTGAACCCTTGAACACTAGCTACAATGCAGCAATAGCCCCTACAGCCTACATCTCAGATGGCTGCTAAACTAAGCATAACGAGAATGAACTGAGGATGACTGTCAGAAGCAGGATTTACCTTTCTGTTTGATATATGCATGGGTTTCTTCTGCTTACCTCCCAATAACATTTGCAATTGACTTACTACAGAGAGAGGATGTTAGAAACTTGTTGTGTCAAGTTTTTTACAGAGAAGCTGTAGGAACCCCTGGGAAGTAAAGATTAGGTCACAACAAAGGAATTCTTTTAGGAACAAAATGTGTCTTGTGAAGATCTGTCTAGCCAAAGAACTGGAATGACATGCTGTAACAGGCAGACATATACTATATAATTCTACATAATCCTTTCCACATAGGAATCAAATTCCAAGAAAAAACTAGGCTAGGTTGTTTTGGGTTTGGGTTATTTTCTGGTTTTGTTTTTTTTGGTTTTTTTGTAAGGTTTTTTTTTGTTGTTGTTGGGATTATTTTTTTTTTAAGTTTTAAATCTTTTAGTTCCACGCTGAATTTACTCGAAGTCTGTATACATATATGTGTTTGCTGTTGCGCCAGTAATGCTTTTTCTCTCTCCTCCTTCTGTTCACTCCCGTCTAACTATGAGGCTACAAAGGAAAACCTTTCCAGGCACTGTCTACACTTAAGTCCATCTGATAAACAAGTATCAACAATAACTAGATGTTGGCCTCTTACACTGTGGGCTTTTTTTTTTTTTCTCAGTACTCCCCATGCTGTGATGCAGGTACCAGGGAGCCAGATGTGGATGCAGTACTCTACTAAGAAGTGTAAATGCAGAAGTATAGAATAAAGGCGAAAAAAGGAGGGAGTTAGAGGTTTGGGTAGCAAAAGATTAGCTAAAGAGTTGGGATAATGGGCAAGAAACAGCATATATAATCAACAGCACATATGTTCTTGCAGAAATCCATAAAGTGTTAGAGTCTGTAGTCCTAAACTGCAAAATCTATTAGCTAAATTCCTCCTGGCTACCTGAAGGTGATCTATTCAGAGATCAGCCTCCGTAACAGCCTACACTGATGAATGCAGGAAGGAAAGCTTATTTTTACATCTTATGGTCTGAACCCTTTGCTGACTCTAAATGTGAATCAGCTTAATTTTCTGAAAGTATTACTGATTGCTTAGGGGGTTGAGTATTCTTTTTCTTGTTTGTTTTCTGTATACGAACTAATGTACAACAATACATTGGGACTTCAAAGGTTTTTATATTTGGCACACAGAAGGCAGGGAATCCCAGAAGTGAGCAGCTCTGTGCAGCTTGAATTCTGCCATTTTGTGCACAAACATAGTAAAACAGTCTTTTAAAGAATGATCATGTATTATCTTCCAGAAACAAATGTGCCTACTTTCGAAAGCCAAATTTGTGTTGGAAATCTCAGGCAATTCTGAGGCATGAAGGAGAAAGTATAGGGTAGTAATTTAAAATAGTTGCCTAACCCTTTGTTGTTGGAAACTTTTGAGTGCATTCTTCTGCTGCTTGTACACATTTTTCATGCAGGTGTATAGTTCTTTATAAAGAAGTCTAAGAAGAGAATGTTCCAAGGCAGCTACACACTGATTCCTTTTCCTTCGATTGATACTCCTCCACTCATCAAGTGGATAGTGTCCATACATCATTTTGAATGAAAACAAGTAAGTAACTAATAAAATCCCAGGTTTCTCGTCTTTTATTACGCTGAATGGGGACACAAGCAGCATGTGCCCTTCCCTGAGAATAAATGCCATCACAATTATTACTAATTATAGATACCATCACTGTCTCTGGAGAAACTTTATTCTTTTTCCAAGGCTTTTTTTTCTGTTTTGTTCTCTTTACACTTGCTTATTGTAATTTAAAGCCCACATAAACTTAGTCGGGCTCCTGCTGGCTTTGCTTTTAAATGAACCTCTAAATTTTCAGTAACACAGAAGGACAAGATAGGGGATACAGACCTCTGAATTGCATTGTTTTGTTTACAATTTAATAACAAGGTATCACCTCTCCTAAATGAGACCTCCTATTGTTAATAAAAATGGAAGTCTAGTCTTTCATTTCAAGCCATCCAAACAGGCTCGATGATATATTAGAAGAATGCAAAGTATACAACTGAATTATGGAAATATGACAATACTAGTTTCTGCAGCCTCGTCCCTTTGTATATGAATTATTCCTTCTTGCCTGTTGTCACACTGGTAGTTCAGGAAGGGAGCCAAGGATGGAGCTTTGCCTTTGGCACAAGGCAGAGTGGTATTCACAGAAAAACACTTTTAGTCCCGTATCGCCCCTTCACATATTTCCATGGTTCAACACACTGTTCTCCCGTTACTCATCTTCTTCCACCTGACAGAATTTTTAGGTAGCCTGTGCAGATCTCTATTGTTTGAATTAATGCTGTATGGTAGCAACACTGTACTGAAAAGCTCTGTCAGCCAGCCAACAGATGAAGCCTAACAAATCATTTACTCTAGTATAAATAATGGCTTGCGACTCAGGCAGAGAACTTCTTATCCTCAGAACTTCCAAATAATTTTCCTGTCCTTTAGAAGTATGATCTGAAGCTAACAACGGTGCAGACATATTCATAGACTTAAAAAACCAAAAAAAAACCAAAACAAAAAACAAAAACCAAAAAAAACCACAAAACAAACAAAAAACAAAACAAAACAAAAAAAAAAAACAAAAAAAAAACAAAACCAAAAAAAAACAAAACCAAAAAAAACCCAGAAGAAACCCACAACAACAAGAAAAAAAAAACCACAGAAAAAAAACCCCAACAACAAACTAAACCAAAACAAACAGTCACAGAATAAATTAGACTTCAGCTGGGCTAATTAGAAATTGGGGGGATACGGAGGGGTGCATTGAAGATCTCTGGAAGAAATTATCTCTAGAATTCTGACATTTCAAAAACTGAGATGATAATCAATATAATCAGTTGAAATAATATTTAGAGCTACTGCATATGGGACACAACTGGGTCCTGCAATCTATTTAGCATATGGTATTAGAAAAGTATTTCCTTATAATGGAGTTGATAATAAAAATACTAACATTTTTATTTTCAGAGATAAGTAGTATTTTTTGGACAAAAAGATGTGGTCTTGATGGACTCTCATTTTGGAAGACACTGGAATTTGGCCTGGTTTAAAAATCACTTGCCAAGACACCTAAGGAATTGAATGTTTGGAAATAAATAATTCTCAGATTTTTTTATTTTTTTTCCTTAGCGTATCAGTAAAACTTTTGTCTTAAGGTTTGTTTCAAAAGAAGTAAGTCTGAAGCAAATAGGAAACATGGAGTGTAGTATCCCCAGCAGTTAAATTCTGGCAATACTAAACACAAATGAAAGCAAAGACTTATTGGAAGAGCTAATGCAGAATTAACTACTGATACTCCTGTTATTACTGTGATTTACAAACCAACTAGTACTATGACAAAAATATATAAATATGTTTTTTTGTAGTTTGACATCACAGTTAAGAATGTAGTTGAGAAAAAAAAAAAAAGATACAATATAGGAAGCAAATGAGCAGAGATACTAGCACCTTGCAGAAGAGAAACAAAAGGTCTAGGTCACCAGAATAGCAACCTAGACTTTTTCTAGCAGGGAATGGTTCAATGGTGGAAGCACTCTACTTTTGCAACAAGAACGCCTGCACATTTTTAGATAGGATTTGGTCTTCAGATCAAATTCGAATTTGTTACAGAAATTTGGTTTCAGTGACAGCCTTGTCCACTGATTTGTATTTTGCTCATACATCAGTTTGAGATAAAAAATCCGCTTTTTACTTCTTTAAAAATGAAAAAGACATTCAAAATGTCAACAGTAGGTGGCTAACCTTTCCAATGAATTATTTAATTTTAGTAGGGTAGAGCTGTATTTTCAAACCACAATAAGTCTGCATGCTTTTTTCTGTCTTCTGTCAGATCTCTCTATAGGAAAAAGAAAGATCTTTTGTACTGGTGCTTTTGGACAGAAGGTCATAATTTTAGAGATCTTGGTCTGGTAAGATACTGACCACTTCCACAGAGCTGTAGATTGCCTTTTATTCCCTGAAACCTCTAAGCCGCTTGCAGGATTGAGCCCATAAATGACATTTGAAAGTGGTTTTTATTGTTCCTTTACATTCATTATATTTCTTTATGTCCTGCCATTTGTGTGCAGCCCTCATTCCAAGCATGCATTTTCAATACAGAAGATTCTATCAGCAGCAGCAGATGTGAAAGTAATGACAGGCTGAGAAATGATCTGCAGGCTGATTTTGGAAAGTACTTTATTTGGCTCAGAACAAATTTGGTTGTTTAGAAGACCTGCATCATAATCATATTCATTTTCAACTTCTAGGAAAGCAAAAAAGAAGAAAACAAAACAAAACTTTTTGCCTACAAACTGATTACATGGCTAAACTAAACCCTCTAGGTTACCCTAATATAAAACACATAAGAAAAAGGACACTTAGGAGAAAAATGCTAGTAGAAACATAAAAGGATCCACAGGCAGTAGAGGTAAAACAAAATAAGTGAAGGAAACGTACGGGTAAAAAAGGAATAGAAAATACATCACAATAATCAAGACACAGGAGTACTGAATTTCTTAGATTTGTAAAGAGACAGTGGGAGGGACGACAAAGTATACAGCAGTCCTGTGTGTGTGTTTACTTTCCTCATAGGCCATAACGAGAACCTTGACTTTCAGAGAGAAGGGAATACTTACTCTGATCTTCTTCCCCAAGATACCAATTCTGAAAAACTTTCCCAGAAATCTGTGACATTCATGAAAATTTTGCATTGCTTCCCACTGCAGACTGTCATTTTCCCTCACCCCCATCCCAGAGCTCTTAATTTCGTCTTCTAACCCTTTCTTCTCTTTCCACCAACAGCCAAAACTTATTTAATTGAGTAGCTTCTTACGTTTGCCGTGGTTGGAATTTCTGAAGCCTGAACACAATCTGTGTTTTCCAAAAATGTATGGGATTCGGATATTGCTAAAGCTTTTGTTTGAAAAACTGACATCTTAAAATAATGAAAGAAATGTTAGGCTTGGAAGTAGAATACAGAAAAAACATGGAATTTAGTGGGAAACAAGAAGTCCTACTGCCTAGGCATTCAAATGCTTGCTAATCCCCTCAGAAATGACTCATATAACAAAACTTGTTATATTCCATTGTTATAATTACTGTATTTTGAAAAAGCAAAACACAACACTTCCTGGCCTCCAGAGCTTTTTCAAGGTTCATAAACAAAAACATAGTAAACAGTCTTGTTCTTTTCTGTACAGGCTGAAGATTAATTTCTCCATGTGTATATAATTCCCATCATAAAAGAGCTAAGATAACTTATCAAGGACAAGAACAATCTGTTGAATCAGAAAAAAATAGTCTTGACATGAAATTTGTTTGGTATCTTTTCGCAGGTTTTACTAATCATAGAAAGACCCTCAGGTATTCAGAATCTTTTCTTGTATTTTACATTGTCCAGGAACTGCACTTACTGCTTCAGTCAGCCTCAGCCATCTCACTGGGTTGCTAGTCCGCTAGTGACTGCCTTGTACTGTCTTACCTTGTTCCGCCCCGAGACAGTGCCTGTGATACCAAAGGACTACTGGGCCTAACCAAGCCTAAAAATACTGCAGTATTTTAGCACCTTCCCTGATTCTGTTCCACTAAGCTGGCTTCTTTGGAAACCCTTGTTATAATTCCTACATGCACAGCTATACAGACTTTTCACGGCTTAACCCCAAACTGAAGGAGATGAGAACAAGCTCAACTGAAAGCACTTTCAGGACCTCTAATACCACACTAAAGCTGAAAAATAGGCAAGAATGCAACTGCACTCTCCACTTGCTAGGAGAAAAGGCTAAGAGGCATGAAAGAAATGAGACTCATTGGGAAGGAAGACACTGAATCTAACCACGGGAAAGGAAGTTACAGATGTTCAGGCTCTAATGGAGTTCCTAAGTAGTGGAAAAGAGCTAAATGAAATGAGGCAGACAGCAGAGCTGGAATAATGTGAACATAAAAATGGCTGTAATGGCTCACATGAAACGTCTGTGTAGCCTGAAATCCTGAGAAGGGCAAGTAACAGCACTGTAGGAAGGAGCGTAAGAAACAGCATAGAAAATGCTAATGCCTCAAAAGAAGTAATCAAATATTTAAGAATATGCCTGAAAATGAGATTGTGTCTGGGTGACATTTGTTCCTGGTCAGTGCTCTGTGGCTACTAAACATACTTTTAGCCTTGATAACATTCCGGGGCAATCAGAGCTACTTTTAATCTTGCACCTTTAAAAAGCACAACCTGTTTTGTTCAAGCCTGTCTAAAACTATCATTGTGTGATCCCTTATTCTTGCATGGTGGAAAACACTGAAAAGTAGTTTCATCCTCTACTTCTTTATACCATTGTGTTTTGGTATTTAGGGACATATAAATATTTTGCTGAACTATTTCAGGAAGATCTTCCAAATAGGTGGGTTTCTTACTTATATTACAGAAGGAAAGACATTGTAAAAAGAGAAAGAAGTTCTAGATCTTTCGAAAGGGTATTCTGATAAAGCTAATCTGGCAGAAAAACAGTTTATCAGGTAAGAACTAGTTCTTTTTCTACAGATGGGTCTAGGGTATTTATTTCGGACTCATTGTACCCTGTCGTTCACCGTTAATTTGTTACTGGACTTACACAAAGATCAGAGATGAGACCAAGATTATAATCATCATTCATTTGTGCAATGTTGTATTGTAATTTTTTATCTTTCAGCAGGTAAATGTGCTTAGTTTTCAAACCCATATCTATTAGTTCCCTGTAATTACTCACTATATGTACTTCATTGGTGTTTCTACCACCTAAAATGTTTGGGAGATAATGTTTGCAATAAAAGAAATGCTTTGTTTTAATATTAACTTTCTAGAGAGATAATTTTAGAAGGACCTGTGACTTGTTTCAGAATATATAGTCTCTGCCAAACTGGTTACTTTTCATCAAATGTCCCTAAGTTTTTTCTTAGATTTTCTTAAAAATAGTCAAAGATGGAAGCATTCTTTTACAGAGAAATTTTAAAGGGGAGCATTTGGGTATCTAATATAATTCTAAAATGGTTCATCTTGAAATGTACGAAGTGCATTCAACAACTGGATCTTATGAGGGGATAAGATATATGAAAAGTTGTGTTATAAATTCTCTTTCATGTTTTCAGCTTTTATTTTTAAAGGTTTTCATCTCATTGTAAAAGCTGTAGCTAAAACAATATAATCATGTCATGTAATGATGTTTCTCTATCAAATTTTCTCTTCGAGAAAATTGCTTGTTGTAACAGCTGGAGATAAGTGTGCACAGTATTTAAATGTCAACAAATTCCTTCATACCTGTTTTACCATGCCTGTTGTTAGACACTGGCAAAATATCATTAGGGCAACTCTTTCTTTAGAAGCTAAAGACATAAATAATTACATATAAAAAATGGCATTGGGGGAGGGAGTAATTCCTGTTGCCAAATAAAAGCCCTTGCTAATAGATTACACCCTGGCAATCAAACAAAAGATCAAAGCACATCTAACATGTTAAACTCTGAACTGTTTCCTGCCAGGAGGAATGCAAAGCACTGTTAGGTGGGGAATGGGCTGTATTTCCTGGAATACATCCACCATAGTCTGAATTTCTACTTTCCATGAAATCTGCAGAACCTGAATACAAATGAACACTACTTATTTGTGTATAAAATTCTGCTTTCTGCAGGAACAAATCAAGTATGTGTATTTAACTTTTATTCAAAATTCCTAGATGTTTCATTAGAAGGTTTTTGCCTGAGTAATATCTGAACAGAAATTTTTTGACTGACTCTACAGGCAAAAAAACCATGCCACATCAAAAGAGAAAACATCAGGAATATGAATAAATGAACTATTAACTTGCCCAAGAATAATTCCCAAGTTTTTACTAATTACAAGTAGCCATACTTTTTGTCTACTCTGAGCACAAAAGTACACAGGTCTAAACATTTAGTTTAATGTTAAGGAATCTTGGGTTTACTTTGCATAATTCTTTAGGCCAAAATTAATTATCTGTTTTTTTAAAAAAAGTGTAATACAGGTTTTCAAGTAATATTTATAACTTGGGAATTTTATTTTTTTAAGAATAATTCCCTTAAGAATATATTCTTTAAAAAAATCTTGGTTAGTTTTTAAAATTCTTCTATGTTTGTCAGAACGCACAGATAACAATATTATGAAATGCTTATATGACTGTTCACCTTTATTGTAAATATGACGACTTAATACTTTCACTATACTAGAACCTAGAAATTAAGACCACATCCTTCTGTAAAAGGTAAACATGATAAATGACAATTTAGACTGGAATATCACATATTTTTGGTCTTTCTGAGGCTGGAGAGTTAATTCTTATTTAGACATCTGTTAGCTTAAGACATTGCTTGTATTTTCTGTTGTAGTCACTTTCAGCATACTATATAAACCAATATTGGTAAAAATTACTTATAGTCACACTTGAATAGTTTGGACCTTGGGTTTTATTGAAAGTCAGGAGAGACTGGTGGTCCCAGGCTATGTTTTCTACCTATAATAACTTAGGTCTTGAATTTGCCCTCACCCAGCCCACACTTTGCGGTGCTGCAGGTTACTTTGGACTGTGGCTCTAGTCTGGCTTTTGCTGACAAATTAGCTGAATCCCACTGTAGGGAAGCTATGGCACAGGACGAGACTGATAAAGATGTATTCCACTAGATCTCAAGAGATCTCTTTTCATGGATGACCATCTGCCACTTCCTCAAATCTTGTGCAATTTCCTTATAATGAAGATGTCCTCTAGTTTCATAGTTTCTTGAGAAAATGGTTTCTTGATATTTCAAAAGCCTAAAGAAACATACAAATTGCAACGTAAAGATTAAGCTTCAGTTGAAGGTTCACAAAAACTTTATGCTTTTTTCAGGAGTTTCATCCTGAGTTAAAGGATTATCAGTGCTATGGGAACTGATTCACAATTCAGAGTTGGACTTTTTACCAGTACAGTGAGATGATCGTTGTGTTACAATGGAATACATCTTCCATTCCATTCAGAAACTTCTTTGAAGTTTGTAAAGAGGGAGGGAGCACCATACTACATGACAACCTTGATTTAAGTTTGAGGCTTCTGCGTCCTACAATTTAAACAGATAGCTCTGTGTTATTCTGCCCCTAAATCTCTGCATGCTTGATGAATGGCTGTGCAATATGGTACAGAGATTTTTTTTTTTTTTTTTTTTAAGTTATTACTGCCTTTATCAACCTGTATTGCTGCAGTTGGGAAACCATGCACAGCTGCAGACCACAGCAGTCTCTCTCTTGCCATGACTGTGTTGCACCTTTAATTTTTAAATCTTTACATAAATCCATGAAATTTTTTTAAATGGTGGTAGTGGTATTTTGAAAAGCATCAGATTAAAGAATGTACTGCTAAAAAGATGTGTATTTCCTCGAGCTTTTCATTAAACAAGGCTGCGGAAGCAGATACCCCTAAGAGGATGTAGTCATTCTCTACTAAAAATGCCTCCAGTATTCTCTTTCCTGTACTTCTGGATGCCAGTTCAGGGTCACAGGTAGTAGTCACTGTGCCACATACTGTAGTTGAATGTGAAAGGTTCTTTTGAATTTCTGAGTAATGGTTCTTTCTAAATTGTTCCCACCAAGAACCATTTATCAATTGATCACTCCCAGCAAAAAAATTATAAAGATTATTTCAAATGATCTCCAAGTCAGAAAAGCACACTGAAAGTATAAAACCAAGAAGAACTTCCTTCTATATTCATTATCTACTGCTTAAAGCAACGAGAAGTCTTAAAAGTGAGAGCTGTAGGCCACTGCTTGTAACTATATTATTCTTTAACTACAAGATCCTTGCAGGTAGAAGACTTTTTTTTCATGTGAAGGCTACTACTGGTAGCCACAATAGTTAAACTTGCTTACATTTGCTATTCTAATCCTGTGCTTTTATTCTCATAGTGATTGAACCTTGATCTCTCTGGATTATGTTGTTCAAATGATGCCTTGCCTAAGTTTAGTCATTCACATATACAGAAGTACATAAAAAAGATACCAAGCTATGTATAAATTTATGTAATCTGTTTTTTAAATTGTTTCAACAGCTATGAGACTGGAACAGAAAGTAAGTCACATCCATAGAAGGAAGTATCTTTATAGTTTTCATCTATAATATCATAACAGTACAACTGTTATTTCTTTATCACTCTTTAGAGCTACTCAAAGAAGCTTTGTGTTTCACAAGATTATTTAGCAGTGTCCTGGTTTTTACTGGGATAGAATTAATTCTTTTCTTAGTAGCTGGTACAGTGCTGTGTTTAGATTGCTGAATTCAAACTAACAAACTAACAAAATTAACAAAAACAAACAGTAACTGAGGCATTTTTATGGAACTTGACCAATATACTTCATTGTACAGGAACAGTCAGCTTTAGTCATTTGCTCAGACATTATAGTGAGCATGTATTTCTATTAGGAAAAAAAAAAGTCATAAGGATTATTACTTTAATGCCATGGCAGGTTTTTTTTTGTTTTTGCGGGGTTGTTTTTGTTGTTGTTGTTTTTTTGTTTGTTCTTTGTTTTTAATTAGGGTATTTCTTTGTGTTAAGGTATTTATAGCCATTAATAAATAAGGACTTTTTTGTACAGTCTTCAGCCACTGCTCCAAACAAGGAGAATAGTAACAACTAAAGACTCACAAAGGAGGTTTCTCTCTGATTTTGCAGAAGCTTCATCTCTTGCTGCTGACTTGTTCCAAGGGCAGATTTCACGCTGGGGCTGCCCAAGCTGCGTGGAGACAAGGGACCTCTTGCTGCTTGTACTTCCTTCACCTCCTGTGCAGAGCAGGGACACGCAGTGTGACACAGACACTCTGTGAGGAGATCTCAGGTTTTGTTAGCTGGTACAGAGCAGCATAAATAAAAAGATTCCTCTACCGCCTTTCCTTCCAGCACAGGGGTACACCAGAGGCACCTGATACATAAGCCAAATACTTGCAGAAGATTAGAACGCTTTCTTGTCATTGCAGGACATACATTATGTATACTTCATAATAGGCAGATTTACAGAATTGTAACATCTGGTTCTTTACCCTCCACCTGTGACAACTAGACAGTAGACAACATTGATGCTTGAGAATTTTTTTCACCTCCTCTAATTTCTTTAACTATGTCAAGAAACTGCAAGTGTTTCTCTGGTTCCTCTGTTCTCACTTCTACTGAGAACAAAGGATCTGCATTTAACTTACTGTGGTAATTTTCCTGAAGGTCATGACTGGCTATTGCTCATGCTTACCACCAGAAATGTCTCTTTCAGATGGTGCTGAGCAAAGACTGCGCTGCTAGACTTGTTTTATGCAAAGATGCAAGCGCTGGGAAACCACCTTTAGGTCTTCTTTTAGAAGAAGTGGATCAAAGAGAGAAGTTACCTGTGCCACAAGCTATTTTTGTTGTTTATTTTAAAGCTGTTCTCTTGGTAAGGAAAATACCTATGCATTCATTGGCTCTGTCAGCAGAGTACTCCAAGCAGCAATATTTTCTCTTTTTTGTTTAAACTGGCTGGGCGCAGAGATTGAAGTCTGGAGCTGCTGCTGGAATATGACAGGTTCTGGATAGTGGATTTAAAACTCAGCTTGCATGATACGGATCTTTAGTCTGAAAGTGACTTGGATGAGGCACATTTGCTTGAAGTAAAATAGCAATGTTAAAGATTTAATATTCATACTTGAAAGGACCTTATAATAGTGTAGTTAGACAAATGCTTTTACAAAAATGCTGATACAAAGCCAAGAATGAGTGCTGCCAGAATTTAAAACTTGTTTGCTAATTCAGGTTTTATAAATTCTTGTTGGGTATGCAGCATCAATCATAGAATAACCAGACAACCCCTACTTGCAGTCATACGTCACTGTGTCAATCCCTCATTTTGTCTTTAGAATGACATCCTCCTTGGCAGTCCAGGTGATTTCTATAGTAGATGTGGTAGCACAGGTAATAAAGGAAAACTACTTCCGATGTTGGAAACCTAGCTGTTCCACAGATATGGGCATACAGAATGAAGACGCACTTTAAGTACACACTACAAAAGTAACTATATCCTTTTATAAACATCCAAATCCAAGGAAGGCTGAGAAGGATTGATCTCTGCAGGTATTTTAAGTTTTGCTGTCTTTAAACTATAAAGGAATACTTTATAGTTACTACTTTTGGGGGAAAAAAAGGCTTGTATTTAAACAGAATAACAATTAGGTTTGCAATTAAACGCCTATCTTTCCCCTTTAGTTGTTTCTTTTCCTATTCTTTCATTGAACTGTGCTAAATTAACTGCATATATATAATTCTAATCAATCCAAGTAACATAGCAGGATGTGGTCACACTTGTACCACATTTCTAATGGTCTATTACTGTCATTACTAATGTTGCCACTGTGCAAAAAGCCCGACATTGCATTAGTCTTTCTGCTGCTTTTTCCTGATGGGCTCATGGAAATGTAGCTGTCCCCTGTGATGACAGTCAACCTTGTTCTTTCCAGCGTTACTGCCTTCCAGCTGACAGTGAGTGTGCTGGTTTGTTTTCCTCTGTTATATTAACTGCTTCTCTCCCCAGGACGACTTTATTTTGGTTTTGTCCATGTTTGAATACCCTTTAGTTTCCTATTCCTCTTTTTTTGACTAATGCTGATGATTCTACTGTAGTAAGTTTAATAAGCAGATTCCATTGATAAACTCTTTATTCTCTCTTCCAGACAGTCTATAAAGGCATGAGATATTTCTGCAAGAGCACTGCTGGTGTTTTTATGTTTCTTGCATATCTAACTTCTTTTAGGCATTTTTGTAGAAAGTGGCCTTCTTTTTCCACATGACTGAATTTTTTCAGGTAAGATATGGAGAAGTCTAATTTTGTTTATTCTAATATATTATATGAACACTGGATATTTGCTTAAATCATCAAAATACTGAAAAGAGTCAGCTTTAACTGACTAATCTTGACAACTGTCAGTTCCTCAATTCTAAGACTATGGTTTTCCCTTGATTTTTTGCTTGTTTACAAGAATACTCGAGGGCAAACAAGGTTGTCCCACATAACTTTAAGGTCATCTGGAAACGACATTCTTCTGTTGATCTCAGTACTGTATGGGAAGATGAATGGTTCTTAGAGTGGAAAACTCAATTAGGCACACTTATCTGGAAATTGGTATTTGGAAAACCAACTACATTCTTAGAGAACTGATGCAAGTTATGTATAAGAAATCAGAAAACAGCATTTGGAATTAAGAATTTCTATTTATCTTTCACTGTAGTACCACTTAAAGCATATTCCAATAATTAGTTAAAAGATGACAATTGAATAAATTGCTGCTATAAGGTCTGCTTACAAAGAAAAAGTTCAAGCTTCTAGCTGAACCAATACAAAAGCAAGCAAGAGAAAAACAATTACATCCACATGCCATCAGTGCTCCTAAAAATCTGACCTGACTCTACCATTTTCCATTGAAAAATTCTCTTCTCAAGGGAACTGGGATAAAGTGTAAAGCGCTTTCTCTTGCTCTTTTGACTTTTACTTACAATTGAGTTTCCATATTCAATAAGTGTCAGAAATAGTTTTCAAAAGTCAATGTTTACAAAGATTATGCTTTATTTATTTTTCTCTCTATTATTTATTTCTCTGTTTATCTTCTTGGAACATATTTTAAAACAGCCTGGATGACACTTTATGTTAGTATATTTTCTCTCTGAAGTTATTAGTAATTCATCAGTTACTAATATTGCTTTTTTGTTATGGAAATTCGCTTATTTTAAGTAAAGGAAAAACAACTGTAACATTCATGTACCCAATTCCAAAAACAAGTACTATTTTTAGGTCCCGATCCTGCAAGAATTTATGCAGGCCTACAGAAACACGTTACACAGAAATGAATAGGATGAAGCTCTATGGTCAAAAGCACTAAGCACTTTGAGTCAAAATACTGTGTGATTCTTTAAGAATTTAATCTTTGAAAAATTTGGCTCTTTACCAGAATGCAGTTCAAACTGTACAACTAATTTTACTTAAGTCATCATTACCCCTATAACTGCACAGTTTCATGGCTATAAAAAATAAAAACCCTTAGTAGGTATACATGGAGGTGTTTCCTTTAATATCATCAGTTACTTAATGCAAAAAGGCATTGTTGGTGATTCACATTCTGAAAGGTAAATGAAGTTAAAGATCAACTGAAAATTGCAGCAAATTCTGTTTTTGTTTTCTTCATGAAACTGTAATGGTTCTAATGATAAAACAAAAGAAAGCCTTTATTAGGTGTTAAGTTCAAAATACTTCCACAAACTGGAAGGCTCAATTATTATTCTGTTTTTTGAGTATCCAGGATATAACCAAAGTCACCAGAACTAAGAAAAGCTATGCTAATCATTTCTCTGAATAGACTGCTGAAAAACACCTTTACATTTAAAAATACAATTAAAGCACAAATTTTCTGAAAAATAGCAGTTTTAATTAATGAGCTTATGATTCCAGTTCTACTTCAATGAACACCAGGCACAGCTCCAATGGAGCTGAGCTTCTCTAAAACATGACTAGGAAATCAGAATTCACAAAAGAGGTGCTTACTAAGGAGTAAATAAAAACTCAACAAACAGCAGGAACATCATGATGTGGCCACTATTTACTTTTCGTATACTTTTAAGTGGGCAAAAGTCTCTTTAGTAGTTACAGATGAAGTTGCAGCAAGCTTTATAAATAACGACCATAAAACCTGTTAAATTCTTGTCCTGATGCATGCAGATAACTTACTAGTGTCAAGACATACTGAGAATGAGTTGGATGTAAAGAACAGACCTCCAGCAGATTATACATTTATCTGCAAAGCTGTGTTTTAGAAAGCAGAAGCAGTTTTCTAATTGTCCTGTTGTAACTTGTTCTTGTAATTAATAATACAGACAAATGTTCACTGGTTACTACTGAATATCATTGATACAAGAGTGGTTTCATACACTTCATAGAACAAAGATCTATTAAAAAATGGAAAAACTAGCAATAGCCAAGCTGTGCCACTAGACATTTGAAAGTTTAGAATAGTCTAATATATTTTAAATAATGAACTACAGCTTTTCTTTCCCCCCCCCCCCATAATAATTGACTATAATATTGCTGCTTTTTTCTTCCCTCATATACTGCATGGTGTTCTGGTTGCCTAAAAGAAAGTCTCCTTGTCCTTCATATTAGGATTAATAAGATTCAATTGTAGCAAGGAAGCTTTGGGAATTGGTTATTTATTCAACAAAAAGTGCTTTTTTGAGAAAAGAGCTGTTGGAATCTAGGAGAATAAATAATTCAAGATAGTTCTCTTCCTTTTTGTTTCAATACCCATGTGTATACATCTCATCCATAAGAAATTCCACACACTTCTTCAACCAACTTCACATTCACATTGCTGTATTTAACCCTTTCATCTTTATTCTGTGAGGCAAACCAGGGACATTCGGCAAAGAGAATAAGCATTTCTAAGACTGCTAGCTTATTTGAGAAGGCAGAAAGAAGTAACACTCACTGAAGAGAGAAACTTGAAAGTCTAAGAATACTAAAGATGCTAACAACAAATGAAAAGTTTTATGTTGATGTTACTAAAAGAACATTTTTAATATTTATCTAAGCATTTTATGCAAATATCAAAAAGATAATTTCCTGTAGCATGGTTTGAAAAACTTAAAGCACATCTTTTTTCTCTATTAAATTATGCAGGAGAAGAAGGAAAGATTTTCAGTATTTTTAACCTAACTAGACAGACCTTTTCATTGCAGGGATTCTGCAACAAGTGCAGATCAATGCCTAAGAACTTAATCTTTGCTCTTGAGGTTATCATGCATACACTAAGGAATAGATAATAGTAAGTATTACAGAAAACCCCTTGGAACATTTAAATTATAATGTATCTGTACACTGCAACACCTCACTGAGAAGCACAGTGTCACGTGTAATTATACAGAGCCCAGAGATAACACAAAAGACCATCTGTAAGCTTTGAACAGATGTAGCCTTTGAATACTTGAGCTTATCTTGGTCTCAACATTTTTAAAGCTCAAAACAAGTGCAGCTTCAAAAAACAATACTGGTGCAGGAACAAATTCAAGACTGGGATATTCAGATCCCTCTGAAGTTGGTATTTTGTTCACTGCTATTTAAAAGCAGTGACCATTATCTTGTGTTTTAAGGGAAAAGGTTTTAAGTATACATAATTAATTACATGCCAATATTATTTTTCAAATGAAATTCCCTACAAACATAAAACCTGACTGAGAATAGAATAGAATGAGACTATTCCAGTTGGAAGGCACCTACAGTGATCATCTAGTTCAACTGCCTGGCCAGTTCAGGGCTGACCAAAAGTTAAAGCTTGTTATTAAGGGAATTGTCTAAATGCCTCTTCATCACCGATAGACTCGGGACATCGACCACCTCCACAGGAATCCATGTCCCAGTGTTTGACCACCCTCTAGGTAAAGAAATACTTCCTAATGTAAAGTCTGAACATCCTCTGGTGCTACCTGGAACCACTCCCATGCATCCTATCACTGGACATCAGGAAGAAGAGCTCAGCACCTCCCTCTCCACTTCCCCTCCTCAGGAAGCTGCAGAAAAGAGACTCCTTGTCTCCAAACTAGACCAGCCCAAAGAGCCTTAGCCATTCCTCCTAGGACATTCCTTCCAGCCCTTTCACCAGCTTTGTTGCCCTTCTCTGGTCACATTCAAGGGCCTTCATATCCTTCCTAAATTGTGGGGCCCAGAACTGTATACGGTGCTCAAGGTAAGGCTGCACCAATGCAGAATACAGTGGGATAATCACCTCTTGTGACTGGCTGGTATATGCTGTGTTTGTTACACTCTGGGATGTGGTTTGCCCTGTTGGCTGCCAGGGCACACACTGAGCCTGCTGCTGACCAGTATTTCCAGATTCCTTTCTGCAGGGCTGCTCTCCAGCCACTCGCAATTTATACTTGTCCCCTTCATTACTCTGTCCTAGGTGCAGAATCTGGCACTTTAACTTAGGAAATTTCATCCCACTGATCACTGCCTGATGCTCCAATCTATCTAGATCCCTCTGCAAGGCCTCCTGTCCCTCCAAAGAGTCAACAGCACCTCCCAGTTTGGTATCATCAGCAAACTTGCTACTGGTTCATTCAACTCCTGCATCCGGATCATTGATAAATATACTGAACAGAACCGTGCCTAAAATTGAAACTTGAGGAACACTGGTGGTGACCAGTCACCAGCCAGATATAGCCCTATTCACCACAACCCTTTGAGCTCTGCCTTTCAGTCAGTTCTTCACCCAGCGCATCAGGAACCCCCTCATCCCACAGTTGGACAGCTTGTCCAGAAGGATGCTGTGAGGGACAGTATCAAAAGCCTTACTAAAATCCAGAAATACTACATCCACTGTCTTCCCTTTGTCCACTAGGCAAGTGACCCTGTCACAGAAGGATACCAACTTAGTGAAACAGGACTTTCCCTTTGTGAAACCATGTTGACTGTGCCTGATAATTGCATTATTCTTTATATGTCTTTCATGAGTATGTAGTATAATCATCTCCATAACTATCCTAGGAACTGAGATTAGACCAAGAGATCTGTAGTTCCCCGGGCTTTGCTCATGCCCTTTTTGTAGACTGGAATAACACTGGCTAGCAGATTAATTTTATTTCATCAAGATAGCAGGGAATGGTTCTACGTTCTGTGTGGGATGTCCTTTGTTTTAGGGGGGCAAAAGGAAGAAGAAGTGAGGAAGTGAGAAAGAAATAGAAAGTGGAAGAGAAAGGCAGAAAGAAGATAAAATCCTATAAAACTATACCAACCACGCACTAGACAGAACTTCACATTCCCTGAACTAACTTTAAGGATTGTTATATACTCTGTGTCCCAAAGGTATCATACACCTAAACAGAACTCAAGTTTCACTGAATAGGGCTAATGAAAAGCATGGACTTAATGATCCCAGACTTATACCTGGATAAACAAAGGATATCAGTCTAGAGTGCTGTCAGCTTGGCATGCTTTGTGAGCAATAAAATTATAACAGAGTTATTAATAAAACCTGATTTCTTCATAGAATCATAGAATCATAGAATAGGAAGGGTTGGAAAGGACCTTAAGATCATCTAGTTCCAACCCCCCTGCCATGGGCAGGGACACCTCGCACTAAACCATGTGGCCCAAGGCTCTGTCCAACCTGGCCTTGAACACTGCCAGGGATGGAGCATCCACAACCTCCCTGGGCAACCCATTCCAGTGCTTCACCACCCTCACTGTAAAGAACTTCTTCCTTATATCCAATCTAAACTTCCCCTGTGTAAGTTTGAACCCATTACCCCTTGTCCTACCACTACAGCCCCTAAGGAAGAGTCCCTCCCCAGCATCCTTGTAGGTCCCCTTCAGATACTGGAAGGCTGCTATGAGGTCTCCATGCAGCCTTCTCTTCTCCAGGCTGAACAGCCCCAACTTTCTCAGCCTGTCTTCGTACGGGAGGTGCTCCAGCCCTCTTATCATCCTCGTGGCCCTCCTCTGGACTTGCTCCAGCAGCTCCATGTCCTTTTTATGTTGAGGACACCAGAACTGTACACAATACTCCAAGCGAGGTCTCATGAGAGCAGAGTAGAGGGGCAAGATCACCTGCTTTGACCTGCTGGTCACGCTTCTTTTGATGCAGCCCAGGATTTCTGGGCTGCAAGCGCACACTGCCATCTCATGTTAAGCCTTTCGTTAACCAACACCCCCAAGTCCTTCTCTGCAGGGCTGCTCTGAATCTCTTCTCCACCCAACCTGTAGCTGTGCCTGGGATTGCCCTGACCCAGGTGTAGGACCTTACACTTGGCTTGGTTTAACTTCATAAGGTTGGCACTGGCCCACCTCACAAGCATGTCAAGGTCCCTCTGGATGGTATCCCTTCCCTCCAGCGTATCAACAGAACCACACAGCTTGGTGTCGTCGGCAAACTTGCTGAGGGCGCACTCAATCCCACTGTCCATGTTGCCGACAAAGATGTTGAACAGGACCGGTCCCAACACCGATCCCTGAGGGACACCACTCGTTAAAGGTTTCCAACTGGACATCGAGCTATTTACCACAACTCTTTGCGTGCGGCCATCGAGCCAGTTCTTTATCCACTGAGTGGTCCATCTATCAAATTGATGCCTCTCCAATTTAGAGACAAGGATGTCATGCGGGACAGTGTCAAACGCTTTGCACAAGTCCAGGTAGATGACGTCAACTGCTCTGTCACTGTCCATCAGTTCCGTGGCTCCATCATAGAAGGCCACCAAATTGGTCAGGCAGGATTTCCCCTTAGTGAAGCCAGGTTGGCTGTCACCAACCACCTCGTTGTTTTTCATGTGCCTTAGCATGTTTTCCAGGAGAATCTGCTCCAAGATTTTGCCAGGCACAGAGGTGAGACTGACTGGTCTGTAGTTCCCTGGGTCTTCCACCTTCCCCTTCTTGAAAATGGGGCTTATATTACCCTTCTTCCAGTCACCAGGAACTTCACCTGACTGCCAGGATTTTTCATATATGATGGACAGTGGTTTAGCAACTTCATTCGCCAGCTCCTTCAGGACCCGCGGATGGATTTCATCAGGTCCCATGGACTTGTGCACGTTCAGGTTCTTAAGATGGTCTCGAACCTGATCCTCTCCTACAGTGGGCCTAAGGTCTTCATTTTCACAGTCCCTGCATCTGCTTTCCTAGACTTGGGCGGTGTGGTCAGAGCATTTGCTAGTGAAGACTGAGGCAAAGAAGTCATTAAGAACCTCACTCAGCCTTCTCCAAATCCATGGTAGCCAGTTCTCTCGATAGCTTCCGGAGAGGGCCCACACTGTCCTTAGTCTGTCTTTTATTTGCTACGTACCTATAGAAGCCTTTCCTGTTATCCTTCACATTCCTTGCCAGATTTAATTCTAGCTGGGCCTTAGCTTTCCTAACCTGGTCCCTAGCTTCTCGGGCAATGCTCCTATATTCTTCCCAGGCCACCTGTCCTCGCTTCCACCTTCTATAAGCTTCTTTTTTCCCTCTAAGTTTCCTCAGCAGCTGTCTGTCCATCCATGGAGGTCTCCTGGCCCTCCCACTGCACTTTCTTCTAGTCGGGATGCAACACTCTTGAGCACATAGCAGGTGATCCTTGAATATCGACCAGCAGTCTTGGGCCTCCCTGCCCTCTAAGACTATATCCCATGGAACCTTACTAAGCAGGTGCCTGAAGAGGCCAAAGTCTGCTTTCTTGAAGCCCAGGGAAATAATAACTTGGTATGAAGAGTAAAGACCTAAATATAAAGTAAAATGCCTATTTCTTGGTTTGTCACATGCCTATGAATCCCCCAAATTGTAAGCCTATGAAAGATAAGCAAGATTAGAAGTAACTTTGTAAAAAGAGACAAGGAGACTTACATGTGAACAAAATTATCTCTACAGACTAAGGGAAACTATAGACAAATACTTTTTGAAAAACAAAACTTGAAAGTTTCTATCCAAGTACAGGTTCCTTATATCTAAGACTACTGAAGGAAAAAAATAAAATACACATTCAACCATAACAAGACTCACACATTTGCACAGACATAAAAGCAAAGTAAACTTTTCCAAGTAAGTGAAAAGTTTGTTCACATGGATGATATATTAAAAACATGAGGTTAAGTTATAAGGCTGTGTGCTGGGGGGCGGGGAGGGAGGGAGAAATTACAAGGAGGGAATAATTAGAGGTTTTAGAGTGCACCTGAAGTTTCTGAAGACAATGTACCAACCTCATTCACTTCCAAATACATCCCATTTTCCTAACTGCAGGTATAATTCTATGGTAATGTTTGCTTGGTGAGCCTTCTCTTCAGAAACTCATTGTGCTTCTATTAAAAGCCAGGGGAAAAAAAAAAAAGATGAGATACCTAAATTTATCCAGCCATGCTGGAAAAACTGGCTTGGGATAAAGTATGCCTGAGAGAGAAACATTAATTTCTTTTTTTACTATGATTATTTTTTAACTTTATACTGATGATATTTTGGGGAAGAAACAAGTAAATAAGGGAAACTCTGGTACATGTTTTAATACTTCATGGTTTATGGTAATGTTAGATTGACTGCATTTTCTTAGATTCCAACTTACTTTATTAGGTAACCAAAATTTTCAGATACTTCTGTAATTTGAAAGAGAACATTTACATGGCAATCTATGCCATGTGGATTTGATTCTTGAGTTTCTACTTTTGGAAAATTTATGTTTTAAAGATACAATTCTAGGACATGATAAGTTAGGATGAAATTACTGAATTCCGTTACATGTATCCTGGCTACTGAGTTTTTATTAATACTTATTAATTATGGCTATTCTCTAATACGTAACTACATTGGCAGCAGATCTCACCAGAATTAGTACATTGCAGTCCTAACTCATTAAAATTGGGCTGTTAATTCGTGTCAACAGAATATATTTAACATTAGAAAACAGTAGAATTCTAGAATCCTAGAAGGGAGTTCTGGAAAAGACGTCACATAAATGTGTCCTTAAACTTCCATTCCACTAATAAAACTGCCCTACTAATTCAGACAGAGAAAAGCAAAAGGTCAGAAAGATTTAAAAGTCATAAAAATGTATTAATTGCCAGAGCATTAGGCCATCTGTCGTGAAGCAAGAGTTTGTCCTCAGCAATGGACTCAGCTATATCAATAGTGTAACTGCTGTTCTATAGCGCCGTGTTAGTTTAACTCCTCCTGGAGCAGACATTTAATTGAAACTCAGACTGGCAAAGTACATGGCTCCCTGTTGTTAATTGGTCTTTAGAGACTGTTAAGAAGTATGCCAATTATCTCTAGCCCCAGTCCCAAAACAACAAAAAAATTTAAAAACAGAGAAAATAATAAGGTCACCCTGCCTTTTCATTAATAACACCAATAAAAAAGTGTCATTTAAAAAAAAAAGTCTATGTGGCATTGTCTTTGGACACAGACTTGAACAGAAGTATGGCACAGCAGTTGTTCATGTACCACTAAGGTAGGTGGCCTAGAGATTGTCTGATCAAAAACGAAAGTCTTTTTTTATCCCTTTTCAGTGAAAAATATTCTTTCCAGGATCAGGTTAAGAGCCCCAATTTAGCGTGTGTAAAAAATAATGCACTGTAAAAATGTCAAGATGCCTGAAGAACATGGATGAGAGAAATAAAGCAAGAAGTGATCTGTGAGAGAGTTCTAACCCCCTTCAAAGAAGATGACTTTAAGAGCTAATTAGAAACATTTTTCAGTACAAGCAATCAGCTGTATTTTCTGCAACAAATTATTTAAACTTGGAAAAGGGAAAGAAAAATGTTTAGCAATCACCTCAAAATACAAGACACAAGAATTAAAAATCTTTCTAATATGCAGTTAATACATTTTGCCTTTTAAAACACCACTTGTAAACTAACAGCCGCTATTCATTAAACACTAACTCTTTCCTTAGATCATGACATGGTAAGAAAATTGGGGCTGTTCAGCCTGGAGAAGAGAAGGCTGCATGGAGACCTCATAGCAGTCTTCCAATATTTGAAGGTGGCCTACAAGGATGCTGGAGAGGAACTCTTCATCAGGGACTGCAGTGATACGACAAGGGGCAATGGGTTCAAACCCAAACCGGGGGAGATTTAGGTTAGATAGAAGGAAGTTCTTTACTGTGAGGGTGGTGAGTCACTGAACAGGCTGCCCAAAGAAGTTGTGAATATTCCATCCCTGGCAGTGTTCAAGGCCAGACTGGGTGCCCCTGCCCATGGCAGGGAGTTTGGAACTAGATGATCTTAAAGTCTTTTTCAACCCAAACCATTCTATGATTCTATGATCATAGAAAAAGACCTTAAATAACACTCTCACTCTAACGCAATTTTACATTTTCTAAATGTAGCCAAAAAATTCCTATTATAATAGCATAAATACTTTTTCTTTTTTTTTAGATAAAGAAAAAGAAGTCTAGAGTCAACATATGTAGTCAATAGGGATTCTCACAAAATGAAATATGTTTGCATGCAAGATCTTAATTTCCATCTCTCTGGAACAGAAGTGACATTAATAACACGATCTCATATACAGTTCCCCTTGTATTTACAATCAGGATACTTAATATCCGTATCTAGGAATCTAAGCCTGTGATTGGCTTTGTCTTAATAGTCAGGCTGGATTTGCAAACTTTTCCTGTTATTGTGGGGAAAAAAATAGTAATTTTTATCAGGAAGAGTATTCAGAGAATTAAATTAATGGAAGATTTCTCTCTTCTAATCAACCTTCTCTTTATTCGTTGGTGCAAGAACATAGTGAACAGTAAGAATGCTATTCTGCAAACTCTGTGAAATAACAGATCTGCTCATTTACCTCAAAAAAAGCTTATAAAAAGAGGTTCTGTATGTAAGTTTCCATCGGATGACTACTTACATCATTACGCTTTTAGATATTCAGCAACAGGAACTAACTGAAACTGCCTATGTCTAAAAGTACAAGAATTTACTGCTCCATATTATTAGAACACAAAAAAATCTGCAAAACAGGGAATATATAAACCCAGGACTGATATCAAAGCCTGCAGCAAGACAATTTGGTATACTTTGGTGTAATAAACTTTAATACAGAGGAAAAGAAGACGATATTGTAGAATTGTACTGTGTAATTGCCTTTGCCTTTACTGATTTGTAGGAGATACTTCCTCCCTCAGACATGATGCTAGAAGAACATGGTAATTCACATGTTCATGTCTTTGGTTGCTTGTTTTACTAAATAAAGAGTTCAGGCTAATTAAATAAGCCTCTGCTTTAAGGTAAATCTCAGCTCTCCTTCAATAAATACAGGCATGAAAAGCTTCCACATAAATATCCCTTGCTGGGTTGTAAACTTGTACGTATCATCTTGAGGTTCATTGCATACGCTTGGAAGTTCAGCTTTTAGATTTCTATACTGCTTTAATGGTTCGTATATTTTTATTTGATGTCATAAAAGTGTATCTAGAAGTTAAGTTCGTTTTTGTGGGGTTTGAGGGGTTTTTTACTGCACAGAACTATAACTGTGAACTGTACTTCAGACCATTGCCCTCTGCAATTTTGGGTACCATCTGTCTAAAAGAAATAAGGCCACAGGAGTATATTCTCAAAGACCAGGAAGACCGATCTAGAAAAAGGAGACGATGACACATTTTTCAAGTCTATGGAAGAATGTTTGTTTTGCGTATTTTTTGCAGTCCTTTTTCCAAGCGAACCAGACTGGGGTCACTGTCACTCACTGTCAATGAACTTTGTAATCATTAATGATTTTCTCAATATTTTCACTAGTTGAAAGCTTTGATAACATTCCAACATCAACATTAATAACTGATAATTTAAAATTCGACATTAACCTTCTCCTTTGGTGTACTTTATGCATGAGGGAGCACAAACTGCCATGACTAGGTAGAATAAAAGCATTGCTAAAGACTAAGCTTGAATTTTTCCTGTAAGAGATCTGAAAGTGGCTGTATTTACAATTTAAATGCTGCTTCTGTTAAGCATCAGGCTGTTATGACTGCACATTCATGAAAAGGTGTTAAATACTCAAACGTTGTTAACTAAAAGTTAACAAAAAGTTTTAGTTAACTTTGTTAACTAAAAGTTAACAAAAAGTTTTAGTTAACTTTGTTAACTAAAAGAAATAACGAGATTTATTCTGGAATGCAGAAAGCCTAATACTTATTAATTCTGCTCTTCAAAGTGAGTTGATGGATTTTTGAACTGGTTTTCACAGGATGTGGTTAAGTAGTTCTATTGTAAGGTAACATAGTAGACTAACTTAAAAAGTTATATTCCAACAGCTAATATACATTCTTACTTTTCTGAATAGAACCAAAGAAAAAAAATATATTTCAAATACTTCTTTCCTATGTTTAGATAGAACTGAGTGCATGAAAATTGTACATGACCTCTTCTTGGAAAAAAGACTAAATAAATGAGGGGCTTTTTCCTCATCTGACATGTTTCCCAGAATGCAAATCATTCCTGCAGCTCTTTACTGACCATCTTTGTAAATTGCTTAGATATCTTTCTGAAGAATCCATCAAAGAAAAGCGGGGTATCATTCCTTTTATTTTTATTACGGGAACAGACATGAGCAATAAAGCATACTGTCATGCATTCTGTGAGTTGGGAGCAAATTTGGGTCTGAAATAAGAATGGCATTTCAGAAATAATCTCAGGAGATGATATTTAAACTTTTTTTTATGTGATTTTATATTTTCAAATTGTTCATGGCTCTGGCATAAAGAAATTTAAAAAAATAAAAAAAATAAAATAGAGAAAAGTGAAATTGTCAGATAATTTATATCACATATTGAGAGACACCAAAACCATGAAATGAGCATAAAATATCTTTGGAGTAGTTGTAAGCACTTTTTTTTGTGAGGATTCTGATGAGCACTTTGGGGTTTTTGCAATCAAAGAGTTATTTTGTCAAGAAAGACAGCAAGTCTGAGAGAGGGAAAAAAGAAATGATGGAGATATTATGTAAATTACTAAATACCAGATTAACTATAAGAAAGCAGAGTTTTGTTTTTAACTATCACTATTCATTGCATACCCCTTCTGCACATATGCTGAAGACAGAGATCCAGAACAAGAGAAAAACAAGTTTATGTTCAAAAAAAATCACATATTTGTTGGCTAAAACCCAGAATATCTCAGGATAAGATTTGTAATACATCTCCCACAGCAAATAATGATCCATATTTATAAAATTTGTTCTTTCAGAATTAGTTTCTTACTTCAGATATAAAAAAACTGAGTTTGAATTAATTATCAAAAAATAAATAAATATTTAATGGGTTTACAGTATGATATATCAGTGCTACCAAAATCTATGTAGTAGAAACCTATTAGTCAGGTCTAACTGTTATTCTGTCACATCCTAGTTTTATTAGAGCCAAACGACTGCATGAAGTCAATGCACTACAGAGGTTTTTTCACTGAGAGCTTCTGTAAAGGATGTATTAACTTCTGAGGAAGAATAACTAGGAAAACCTTGCTAAGTGAACTTGGAGAAGAAAATCATACGGTCGTACAATTCCACTCTTTCTGTGTTCATAAAATTTATTACGTATATTCTTTTACTATTTAGGAAAATGTGTTTACTTAATGAAAAATTATTTCTTAATACAGGTGAGATATTTTTATTGCTTTGCACCTTGTATAAAAATTCATACTTGAAACATACAAATGGGTATAAAATAATAACATTCTAATTTGTCTTGTACCTTTGTGAATTCTCATAGTCCTCTGAGTGGATGAAAATCAGAGAATACTCATGCCAATATGTTTCAAGTATTCTATTTCCATACTGAAGCCTAACAAACATGCTGTCTCCACTGAAATCACATCTATTCAAGAGTAGAATTTGCCTCATGTTGAATCACATTTTATAGAAATGATGCTGGGATAAGCAGAGGGGGGGTGGGGGTGGGGACAGACCTGTTATTTAAATGAGGAAAAGAGGCAGCCACAATAGCAAATAAAGTGGTAAGAAGCTGGATAGCAAGTTCACTATGTAAATATATCCGACACATCATTGTCAAGCTATTTTGCCTGATATATTTCCCTCACCACCTAGTATTTCAGCTGTTGCCATCTCAGTTTTTGACTTGACAACTTTTTTTAAGTTGTGGGCACCTTAAATACATTTTTCAACTTCTGATTCAGTACAGAGTTGCTGCGTGAAAGCAATTTTTTGCTTAAAATACTCTATCCAAATTCTCACATTAGATACGAACTATAATCCTTATTCCAAGTTAGATCAAGATATCTTTTAGAGGAGCAACTTCAACACCAGGAATTAGGCAAAGCTTTCTGAAGCTGAAAAAAATCTGGGAAAGGATTAAAAAATATCTATTATGAAAAGTGCCAAGTCCTGCTCAATAAGCCCCTCATTAATAATTAAATATTTTTAAAAAATTCCTTTTTTTTTTTTTTTTACATAACTTTGGAAAAAGGTGATTAATATAAGGAGAAACTTGTTTCTATAGATTCTGCCTTCATCATAGCCCTATCTCCCCTTGTCAAATAATAAAACTTATTTTCACACACATACAATCACATTTTAGAAACCTGACTGTGAAACATATACCAAATCTAAAACATTTAAACATATGGATTTTTCAAAAAGCAAATTTTTGAAAATCCAGCTTGGAATGACTTGATTTAAATACTTAAAAATCATTAATTCTGCCCATATATACTCATTATTTGCCAGTATGTTAGGCAAATTTCTATAAAAGAAAGAGCTGTCTTCTTTTTCAAGGTTATTAATAATGCTCAATGGTTTGAGTTTTATAAATACAAGAAGAATCCTACATAAAATTTTAGCTGGATTAAGGAGCTCACAAATTCTTGAGTAATATTCCATGCTAATGAAACTCATACATAAGAAATAAATTCACAGCTCACTTTGGGATTTCTCTGTATAACCATGGAGTATTTTCATTCTTGCCTTAGTCTTACATCACTCTTTTCTATCCTATCTGCAATGAAGGTTTATAGCCCTCTATTTTTGGACATAGTAAATCAAAGTACACCCTCTACTGCAAAATTATGACCTTGTAGTTTGCTTTCTATTCCCCTTTCTTATGAACCCAGAAAGTTTGAAGAAAGAGATATTCCCTCTAGGTGGTACTAAATGAAGTAAATTTTGATGTCTTCCCATCTTCTGAATTACCTATCACAGCAGACAAATCCCATTCATTCACCATAATTAGTACTCGCAAGGTGAGGCGACTACCCATTTCATGTAGTACTACGGCAGGAATTAAAGAGAAGAGGGGAAAGCAAATTCTCCCAGCAGAGCTCAACATGACAGACTGCACAAATCAATTTTAATTAATCCTGCCTCTTTAAATCTGCCTGCTCTTTTAGAAAGATTGCTATCTGTGTCAGGCACTATGGCAAGACAATTAACAAAAGCACTGCAGGGCACTGATAGTGCTAGCAGCCAATTTACTTGGCAACATCTTGGTTTTGTGAGAGTGCCAGGTTAGAGGGTCCATTGTATTAGGAGTGGGATTTGTGTTCTACCTTCGTGTAAAAAATACTTATCTTTTACCAAGGAACACCTTGTGAGGTTTAATTATATGGCTTCAAGCAAGAATTAATGACAGACAACTTCTGAAAAACAACTTCAGTGTTACGAGCCAGAGACTGTTTCAATGTAAGATTACTGACAATGAAAACCCAGTCTGTCAGTGCTATGACATTCATCTTGGGAAGCATAAGCTTAGAAAGCATTGTTTTGTTCCGGTTTCATGCTACTTGGCACACATTTCAAGCCTCCCACTGTAGAGATCTGACTTTTCAGAAACAATATCTCTGTTACATTACATTGCTTCTTTTCCTAATAAGGCACTTGATGGAGTGGTACAATATATAAATTGTATATAGTAATAATACATACACCAGTAACAAAAATTCGAGATTACTAACAATAAGTTTACTGATCTGAGTATTTTTTAGGGCAAATATCTCAAAGTAGAGCCTGTCCTTCAGAAACAGCAAAGCAATTAAATGCAAAATAATGAACTTAAAAATACTGCCTAAAAGTGTCATCAAAAAACAGATCACCAGTCTGGTGTGTATATATATGTGTGTGTGTGTGTGTATATATATACACACATATAAGGTGTGTGTATATATATGTGTATATATATATTAGGTGATGTATATATATACACACACATATAAAAATCTATATATTTTAGATTATAAAATATTTATATATTAAAAATATCACTATATTAATATTATTATATAATATTAATATTATATAGTAATAATATTAATATATAGATATATTTATATAATTCTAGATTATATGAATTTTTATATATATATATAAAAAATCTTTTTCCAGTAGCATTTCAGGGTAATTGAAGTAGTTTTGTATGATTTATTTTTGGATTAAAATAAAAAATGTGGATCGTACCATACAAAGCATTTATTTGGTACAAATTAAATCTGTTATTTAAAAAAATTTGAAAAGAAAAAAATTTTTGCCAAAGCAGGTGTCACCTGTCTTCTACAGCTGACATGAACGGCTAAATTCAATAAAAATTTAAATTCGTATTCTAGTTAATTCAGGAGAAATATGACTGCTTGATCATGGGTAATCCAGGTCAAACATCTACCCATAGTTCGCTGTCTGCACTGTTAGTGGTCATACAAACATGGTGTTAGAACACAAACTCTTTGCAACAGTAACAGCATTGTTATTTCCACTTAAATAACAATAAAACATTACATTTAATTTCAAGTGGCTTCATTCAGATCTCTTGCTCAATGCTGCACGTGCTGTGACATACAAGTAGTGCTATTTAGACTGAAACTGATAATATGTTTTACTCTGCTAAATCAGGATGTCTTTATGTACTCGGTATAGGTGTCAAGGTTTTGGTAGTGGGGGACCCCCAGGGTGGCTCCTGTAGGAAGAAACTGGAGCTGCTCTGTGCTGGAAACAGCTGTTTGCAGTCTGCTGGAGTAGATTTATCCAGAAAGACTGCAGCCTGTGGAGAAAACCCACTCTGGAGCAGAGGAAAAGTGTGAGAACAGAGGAGATACAGAGAGAAAACTGCTATGTACTGAACGTAGCAGTCCTCCCTTCACCATCCGGCCCAGTGCTGCTTGGGAAGGTCTTGGGAGTGAAGGAGTGAAGTTGGGCATGAGAAAGGGAGGAGGAAAGGTGGTGTTTTAATATTTACCTTTTGTTTCTCACCAGTTTAATCTATTATTTAAATTGGCAATAAGTTAATTTTCCCCAAATGGATTCTGTTTTGCCTGTAACTGGTAAGTAATCTATCTCAACCCATGGGCTTTCTCATTTTATTTTCTCCCTCTATCCTGCAAAGGAACAGGAGTGGGCCAGCCGCTGGGTGGCCTTTTGGCTGTTAGCCAAGACTAACCCACCACACCTTTACAAGAACTAGATAAATTTCATATATATCCCCTGACATTTATCTTTACAGCTGCATCTTACAGAAAAGCCTTCTTTGCAGTTTTCGTTTCCTTTTTCTTACACACTGGTGGGACAATAACATTTTAATTGTACGAATCTTTGTTTAAAAAAAATCCCAAAACCCCAAAACCAAAAAACAAAAAAACCCTACTATGTTGCTAGATCATTCAGCTTTTGCAACTAAACTGTTAACTCCAGTGGGTGAAAATATGAATTCAGAATATTTTCAGTTCCCCAGAAATTCTATAGTTCCGCTTACAGGGACAATGTACAGAAAAACTCGATGACTCTGCCACAAGAAACTATTCCTGTCTCAGCAGTTACCTCAGTGAATCATGTGTAGGTCCATAAAAAGAAGTAGTCAGTCAGAGAGCTCTCTCTGTCACGAGACACTGCATACAAAACCTAAACACTGAAGAAAGCAAAGTACAGTATTTGACCCATGCTGTGGCCAAATCATAAGACTTGCACAACATTTTGTTTTCCTCTTTTGTCTAGGTCCCTTTACCTACAAGACCAGCATATTTAAAATTTAAACAAAAACACACACACGAACAATAAAATACAGTTTAAAAAAAATCCAAACAAACAGAGTTTTCTATCAGAAAATCTAATTGCATTCTTTTGCTATAGAAGATTTCAGAGTAATTCTGTGGCCAAACCAAGCAGCTTCTATCTGTCCTGCATGTATGAAGTAAAATTCAAAAGCACCTAGGCTAAGATCAAAATATTTGTGTAAATCAGGAGTAATACAATTAAGTAAAAACACAGAAAACCTTTATTTACTTTGGAAAACATTAGACATGTCTATTCTGCTAAATTAAACAGTGCCAAGGAGCATTCCTATGCATTATCCGTCCTGCTGAATCATTATAATAGTTCCCATTCAAGTTTTGGCACAGGCTAGGCAACACTTTCTCACGCAATTTCTTGAGATGGAACAGAAGACATGGAACAGATATTAACACAGACTAAGGACCACTACCAATAGCAGTTTGCCTGTGGCCGCTCTACTTTGGTGGCTAAGAAAACAACATGGATGCGGACAGTTCCATGCAGCACAATGGAACCATACCGTGTTTTTAAATTTTACAGGCATAGATGCACACACTCCAATTACCATTTTCACATTTGCAATGAATGTGATTGCCTGGTTTTTTTTACTGCTGACATTTCATGAAATGCCCTCATTTCCAGAAGACCAATACCAGCACAGGGACTCTTGGTGACAGTGAGTTCTATCAAATCAACGTGAACCACACAGGTGGGAAAAGATCACCAAGAATAATAAAGATTCTTTTTATTGGGGGGGGGACGACTCTTAACAGACGTTGGAGACACTCTCTTGCAAAAATAAAATAGAGCTTTAAGTCTCTCATTGTCACCGCAGAACACAAAGAAAACAATAAACCGCACAGCAAAAAGAAACTCTCTGGGATATTATTTGGAACCAAATTAGTTATATTTTATTTCAATATTCAAAATGTGCTGCTGTTGTTTTGGGTTTGTATCATATTTATCTTTAGAGAACTGGTGAGACTTGGGGCTATACCATTATTCATTTCCAATTGTATGTATCAGTATTTTACTTTCCCTCCAGATGCATTGAAGTTGACAAGAGTTTCCTATTGATGTTCCTAAGTGCTACAGCAAGAGCTAAAATTTCAAGTTACTCCTAACGTCCTTCCATGAAATTAACTGAAAATGGTCAATTGTGAAAGATTTTATGTAATTTTACAGCTCATCTATTCTATACAAAACCCTTAAATATTTCAAGTGTTTAAGTCTATTCCTTGTGAGTGTAGATTATAATTGCTTAATCATGAGAGAAGAATGTTCTAAAGATAATTCATGGAGTCTTGAAGACACTAGTGCTCTCTCCATCACTACAACTGGCATTCATTCTTCTGCGTTTCAGATATTATTAGTGGGTAAGAAACACTTCCATGCAAAGGAAAAGTGTGAAGCTTATGAGCACCACTTAAGCTTTGCCTAAATGGACATGTTCCACTTAGCTGTAACTAACGACAAACTCCTCTGACTGCAGTGGTATATAGCACTGGGGTTGCTTGCTATGAATCAGAGCAGCTGCAGTTATGATAGTTTTACTCCTTCATGGAAACCAGCTGAAGAGAAAATGGATATTCTAAGTGACACAAAACTGAACATAATCCAACACGTTATCTTATCATGAATAAAGCAACCAGCACATTAAATTACATTATGAGACCTATGGACAGCAGACCATTTATCCCGCTCAGTGACAGTGAAGCCAAACCTGGAACATTATAACCAGTTTTGTGCCCCACAGTTGAAAAAGATGGAGGGTTACCAACATAGTCAGTCTAGTGCTCATGACTTTCAAGAAAGCCTGAGGGACCTGGGCTGTTTAATCTGGAGAAGTCAACGTAAATCGGCAAGAGCAAACTACAAGTACTTGAAGGGAAGTTACAGAGAGGATTGAGCCTAACTCTAACCAGCACTGGAAGAAAACCAAGGTGAAGTGGGTAAAATTAGCTGCCTGAGAGATTCACATTAGTTTTTTATTACCAAATATCTAAAAAATATATGAAAAAATAGGAGGATACTGCAGCTCTAGAACAGGTCACCTAGGGAGGCAGCATAGTCGCCATCAGTGGCAACTTCCAAGACTTTGTTAGACAAAACCACAGCTATTGGTGATAGTCCTGCTGAGAGCAGGAGTTTGGATGGCTTCCAGTGGTGCTTTTAACCACCACTTCTATAACAAACTCCAAAAGGACATGGAGTAGAACATTTAAAAGTTAGACCAGATGTTCAGTCATTGAATTTGGGGGTTTCTTTGATAGGGGGTTGGTCCTTCGTGTCAAAAAAACCAGAAAGCTAGTAAGGAAAATCACCATCTTGATCTTCTCTCTCTTACCCATTCTTTTAACTTCTTTTAAGAATACTCTAAGTTGTACAGCTAAAAGTCTTTAGTAGCTCTTCCTAATCACTATTCAGCTTACCCTATCACAGAGAAACTAATCTGGAACTTCAATTTAATATGTATAAATATGTATAAATAACTTGTTCAAAATAATGTTTTTCTCCTCACTACACAAAGAGCAGCTGTGTCTCATATACTACTGAATACAACATCCAAAAGGAAGAGAAACAATATTTCTCTTTGAAGTTCAGTTCCTTGAGAAAGAAGTGCTACTGGCCAAACATCAAAGAGTAACTGCCCTTCCTACCTAGCTGTAGCACTTCAGAGAGAGCTAATTTACCTCTCTGGTGAAAGGCAGGCCTCTCAGCAGCCGAGCTGCCTAAGAAATTATGTAGCTGGTGGACTCCAGAGTTAGGTGACAATTTTCTTTGAAGTTTGGCTGCTCATCTCATTAGCATTTCAGACACGTTGAAATGATTTACTTTCCATTTTGATTTAATGTAGAAAGATAAATGGAAGTTCACAACTTAGTTGTAGCACAACTTTAAAAGCCTTTGAAATTCTTAGATGGCATCATGAAGTTTTTTTGATGTACATGGTAGGGGCACCAATTTTTTGCATTTTTGCAATACCTGGACTGCCATCCACAAGTGACAACATCAATATCTGTCAAACAGAAGTGGACAGAAACTATTTGTATAAAGTGAAGTGTCTTAATCTTAATAACTCTGATTCTACAGAGATGATGAAAAAATCCAATGCTTCTTTGAAATACATAAGCAGTAAAATTTGCCAAATATCATTAATTTGTTTAAAGCAGCTGGCAGTTTGTACTGTATTATATCTGTAAGGTAACATCTACACAACTAAGAAAAAGGTCAGACATGCTAGAATTCTGCTGTATAACAATTTCCTAAGTGGAATATTTTTCCTAGATGCATTATACATTTTTTACAATTGACTTTCACAGAATTTAAAGGGTACAGCTCATACGGTCTGTGAGGGCTTGGACCAACCAACCAATGTCTTCAACCCATGAGAGGCCTGGCAACCTATAAGTTATACAGTTGTCTAGACAGGATTCAGCACCGAGTTTTCATCTTTCTAGAACTACCATTTTCATTTAGGGGTATTTTTATTATGTCTCTCAAAACAAGCCCTACAGGTTCTGAAAAGCTTAAGATACCTCTTAAAGGACATCTTTAAAAGAAGAGCTCTGGAGATTTAAGTGAAGTGTTCAGAAATTCAATGAATGAATGAAGGACTAGCTTGGACATCTCATCTTGCTGACTGAGACTTCCATTCCTCAAATTATCAGAACTCTAATCTTATAAACTAGCATCCTGGCACAAGATGCACGTTCATACAAGACATATACATTGACTTCAATCTACATTTTACAAATACTTGCACGGGTGGAGTTTAGAGAAAGAAACAAAAAAGAAAAATAAAAGAAAAACCTAGCCATCAAAGCAATTCAGTGGCTTAAAAGATTGGGAAATTGCAGTTGCTGGTAAAAAAAAAAATCAAAACAGAGAAAATTGTGCTTCAGATAGAGAACTTTCGCTTTATTGTGAATGAAGAAAAATATGTGAAGAACTGGAAAAGCAATGAAAAGAGAAAGCAGAGCTAAGCTGCAAAGAAAGTAAAAAGCAAGATTCAAATATAATACAGATAAGGAATACAAATGAGAAGATTTTTAAAACAACATATAATAAATGAAAAAAATTACAATGGCAGTAAAATAGCATTTTTCCTATTCTATTCTTTTAGCACTAAGATGATTTTAATTTTATGTAGTACAAAGTAATCTTAAGAGGAAAACTGTTTTAAAAAGATAGTTTAAATAAATTAATTGATGCTTAAAGAGCCATATGGTAATAGTATTAAGAGACTCCAGGGCATGTTTCATTAGTCTATTAATACAAACTTCAGGTGGTAAAAGCAGTCAGCCATACAATGCACCTGAATTGTATATTAATTGACAAATAAAACACACTCTGTTGAGTTTCAGCACTTTACTATTGCAGGAAGTACACATAGCTAAGTGTACAACAGGCACAGTTTTCTTTACAGGACACCTCTAAACACTAGAGCAACACTGCACAAGGCAAAGCATTAGCTAAAAAAACTGTTTCCTCTTCAGGAAATAAGGATATGTAGTTTTTCATCTATCACAGCTTGTCAGGAGCAAGGTCATAAAGATAGTAAAATCATTTCATACCTTATTTGGTCTAAAAGGCATGGGTAAGGGTAGCTCAAGATTCTTGGTCTTTATGTATTGTTCGGATGATGGATTTAGATGGTTCTGAGAAGAACTGTATTTCCTTAAAACAAGGAACAGTAAGATCTAAACACTGGATGGCAGGAACAATACAGCTGCTCCCAACTGGTGGGCCACAAGGCTAAGGCCAGGTGAGAAGCTGAGTATCAGGAACTGTGGCCAAGTGAACAAGCACCCTCTGCCTTGCACCAATTAGTTTGGTGAGGAACCACAATGTATCAGCCCTGGAGACAAGAAGTGGAAGTATCAGTATGGCACAGAGTGGTCTTGGGAGACTGGAGTGAAAGGAGAGAGCGCTGCATTAGAAATCCAGAAATGTAAATAATTTCTATTTTAATTTCTAGAAAAATGCTGACCATTCTATAATCATATGTTTAAAGTTGCAGTTTCTCACTATTACTTTGGTTTTAATGTCATTGGCAAAATTTTTAATAAGGAAGTCCCACAAACCAGCACATTCATCTGTATTTATCATAGATGACTATATGCTTCCTACACATTGCAAAGGGTTCACGTACTAGAGTAATGTAATGTCCTTTTTCCTCCCAAAACTCAAGTGAGAAAGGGAAGTAAATTCCTGGATTCCAAACAGACAAGTAACAGTCAAACAGGCACTTCAATCAATTTTAAAAAATCTGATAAACTTAATTCCATTTAGACCATTTAGTTGAAATTTGAGCTTCAAAATTATTTAGCCAACACACTGATTTTAATTTCTATTGTTTTGACAGTCTCTTGGAAAAAGTACTGGTGAAACTCAAACCAAGTTATTTTATAATTAGAGAATTATTACTTTTTTCTGGTTTCCACAGGAAGTTTGCTTCATAACTGGTATAGTAAAAATTTAAATACTTTTTAAATTTGGTGCAATAATTTAAAAAATGCTAACAATTAAGTGGCATTCCCATGAACTAATGTAGTAGTTACTATTTGTGACAGTATTTGTCAAAAGATATCCCACAATATCCAAGCTATCACATTTTCTCCTTATAAAGAGAAACTACAATACATTTACCAACTGTAAGTATGTGATGTCTGTCACTAAATAAATTATAAAAATTCAGTCACCAAATGGCTCTTAGGAAAAATAATGCGACTACTGGGCACTGAAAGCACCCTACTGACCCTCCTCTATTTTTGTGCTGACAGGTCTAAAATCCTGAGCATCACTGACATCTGAGCAAATTAATTCTGCTAGTAAATGCCTTGTTTAAAAGAGGTGAGGAAAGTTCACAACAGAGAAACTCATACATACAGAATTACTAAACTTGTAGAAAGCACATATGCCTCAGGAAGTCAGTGAGCTGCACCATGAGGATGGAGCCCCAGGGGCTGACACCAGGACCAATACTGTCTATCATCTTCATCAGTGACCTAAGCAATGGATGCAAGTTTGAAAGACACACAAAACTGGGAGGACTTGATACACCAGAGGGTTATGATGCCATTCAGAGGGACCTTGATGGGCTGCAGATATGGGCTGACAGCCATAATTGCTCATATTACTCATCTACAGTTATTGCACTTAAAGAGAGAGAGAGATGTCTACTATATGTAACCACATGGATGCATATACATGTTTAAATTTACACACTGTACACAAATATGTGTACTATATATACATATGTATACACATGTAAATTATGCCTACATGTATATGTGCACACACTTAAATTAGATTACACTAATTAGATTAGATTACACTAGATTAGACATACTCTGATTAATACTAGTTCTGTCAGGCTTTTTCATTTCCTTCATGTAACCAGATGATAACAGTCTTGTGAAACAGTTTAATTTTGAAAACAAATATAATAAATGAACTACATCCATTTCCTGAAAGAGATCATAGTAAACAAATTATAAGCATCAGTACTAAAGAAAAATTATTTGTATATCTGATTTATCAGAAATTGGTAAATTATAACTGCTAACACACTAAAGCTGAATATACTGAGTATTATCACTTAGTGTCCTAATAAAGTATATATTGCAATTGCTTCTGTACCTCAGGTGTTTGTATTTTCACTGCATTATGCATATCTACAGTCTTGAGTCTAAATCCAATGCTTCCTGTGTCTCTATGTTTCAGTACTTTTTCTGTCTTGGCTTGCAGCCATACCCTTTTATAATAGCTAAATGATGAGGAACTCCTGATGAGAAAATATTTAAATGAGGGAAGTATCCCTGGAACATCTAGCAAGTTGTGCTGGTAATTCAGCTGAAAGAACATCTTGTAAACTGTACTGTACTTCCAACAGCTGAGTGTGGGGAAGCACCACGCTAAAGCAAATAACATCCTTGAGATGATAAACTTTTACCAATTCTATGCAGAAAAGCTTGCAGGGCATTTTCCCTGATTACATAAACCAGAATACTCCAGACAAAATCTCACTTGGAAAAATTATATTTCTCTTAATTTAAACCTCAAATTCCTTTTAATAGTTTAAAATAGGGAGGGAGGGGAAGAAGGGGAGGAGTGAGTGAGAGGCTGCGTGGTTCTGAGTTACCGGTTGGGTTTAAACCACAACAATACATTATTTTTGACAGGCTATTTTAAGTGCTGGAAAATCATATTTCCATGTAAAGGCAGTTCATGTAAGTTGATTGAACGGGCTCATAGTGCAATTTGTGAAACTGTAAGATTCTTTGACGGGAAAGAAGAAAATTCAACATAGGATTATATTATCAGTGGCTCTATTAAACAAGTTAATATTTTTTTGTATGTACAGAGATTTTAATCTCATTTAGAAACTAGATGTGCAGTATTTTCCCCACGCCCATCCTTGCAAACCTTGAAAACATTTCAATACAAGTCCAAAATGCCAGAAATTTAAAAATCCTAAACACAATAATTAACAAAATAATTTAGAAGTAATTTAATTTTTACTGACAGTTGTTTTCTCTTTGTAGTACTCTTTAGTATCCACTCAGAACATCTGCTTTATCCACACAGATCATGTGAAGCATTTGGCATCTTTGTAAAGAATGAGTACAGCTATTCTGTAAAGTAAAAGTAAAGATTCAAAATTCTTCTGTGAATCAAGATGTAAGGATTTCAGAGCACTTCTGAAATCTTCAGTGTGTCAGTAACACTGTATAACTGCCTTGTTTATACAAGGAACTAATGAAGCTCCTTTTATCTGTAAGAAACTCCTCCATTTTAAAGAAGTGGAAGTCTCTTTCCATCCCACTAAGTAGAGCTCCCCCACCCTGACAAGATAAAAGCCAAAACTTATAGGTTAATCTTGATTCATATTTAACTAAGATTTTAGTCTGTAGTCAGAAACTTTTCATTGTATTTTGAAATATTCCATTCTGAGAAGCAGGAGGCTTCCAGCATTTTTTGAAAGGTTAGTGGAGATTTCTATAGTTTCTTCCTGCCTACACTTTCTCACTGCTTTAGGCAGAATAGAAAAGCAGAGCTGTCATATAAATATAAACCGTACTACTGGCTGTCTTCTCTAATGCAGTAGAAGATCCAAAGAAATCAAAGCATTTCGCTCCGGGCTAACCTATGAACCTTTTTTCCTGTCAATTTAGATTCTTCTTAGTTAAAAGGGATAGAACACTGAAATGAATCTGAAATACTGTGCAGTTCTTGGAGATAGAATTTTAATACTGTTTTTACTTCCCATTCTTTTGTTAAAATTTCTCTTCCTTCATTCTGTCCATTCCTTTCTACGGGACAAATACTTCATTTTTAAAATGATCACTCCTGTCTCAACTGAAAATCACATTATGCGTGGATATATAAGAACACCGTTTTAAATGTCTCAAATTACATGGATGCAAACTTGCATTCAAATATTTACTGTATTGCTGAAGTAACTGTTGATGTGATCAAACAGAGATACACAACTCACTTATATATAAATTAGGTAAACGCTTACCAAGCCTGTCGCCAGAGCCTTGAGTTTGAAAGCCAGCACTAGGTTGCCAGCTGCCACCTGAGCTCATCACAAAAGTTTTAACAATTCTGCACCACACAGGGACCAAGTTCAGATCCTCCCAGATCATCAGGCCTTATGGTTTCTCAGTATGGGGCTAAACAAATACAATTCTCGGTTGTGACTAACCTGGCTCATTTTCTACAGTCCAGCAATCAGCACACTGAAATCCTGAAATACTATTGTATCCTTGAGAAAGGATAAACCATTAAATGGATAAAATCTCAGTAGATAACATGCTTTAATCACTGGTGTCTAACAGAGCAATGTTACCATCCTGAACTGGTTTAATAATTTTCTGACCAATTCCCATTTTAAAGGCTATTCCATTTACAGTCTGCTGGTGTTTCAACTGTCTGGCTTTCAAAATCATTACAGGACATACGTAATTTGGAGTCATTTAAATATTATTTTACCTTTTTTATTACTATTTGTGCAACTATTTGTTTTCATCCTTACAGAAATTATTTATATACATATATTTTCTACCTATTTAAAATCTTTGCCACTGAATCCAACATCTTCCCCTTAGCTTCCCATTTTCTCTTTACAATATTACATTTTACCAATTTGCTCTCATAAACTTTAAAATCACTTATTCTTTTGAGATTCTTTGCTTTTGTAGCTTTTCCCTACTTACTCAAAAGTATTTCCTCTTTTTAGTGCTTTTCCTTCTTAGCCATTATTGTACTTCTTTTGTTGTATCTAGAATCATAGAACGGTTAGGGTTGGAAAGGACCTTAAGATCATCTAGTTCCAACCCCACTGCCATAGGCAGGGACACCTTCCACTAGACCAGGTTGCTCTAAGCCCCATCCAACCTGGCCTTGAACGCTGCCAAGGATGGAGCATTCACAACTTCCTTGGGCAACCTGTTCCAGTGCCTCACCACCCTCACAGTAAAGAATTTCTTCCTTTTATCTAACCTAAACCTCCCCTGTTTAAGTTTGAAGCCATTACCCCTTGTCCTATCACTGCTGAAGAGTCCCTCTCCGGGATCCTTGTAGGCCCCCTTCAGAGCATCCACTGCAGGTGCAATGGTGTAACTGGTAGGGTTGGGAGGGATCAGTGCCCCCCTCCCCCAACAAATCTAGTTTAAAGCCACCTTCATCAGCCTGGCAAGTCTCCGCCGAAAGATGCTCTTCCCCCTTCCTTGTAGACCCCATCAGCCCCCAGCAGACAAGACTTCCCAAAGTAAGACCCATGGTCTAAGTAACCAAAATCTTGACTACGGCAGCACCTCTCTAATCATTTGTTAACCTGACAGAATCACCTAGTGATTTCAAGGCCCTCTCCTTTGACCTGGAGGATTGATGAAAAAACTATCTTATCTCTGGAGCCCCTTATCACCTTTTCCAAGGCTCTACAGTCTTTGTTCATGTGCCCTCGACTGCTGCTGGCTATATCACCAGCACCCACATGGACCACTAGAAGTGTGAAACAGTCAGTGGGACTTACTAGACTGGGCAGCCTCTTGGCAACATCCGTGATCTGAGCTCCTGGTAGGCAACACACCTCCCTTGAGAATGGGTAAGGATGACAGATGGGTAGCTCTGTGCCGTTTGAAGTAGAGTCATCTACTACTATCATCCACCACCTTTTCTTGGAAGCACTGGTGACTATCTTCTTCACTGGTGGGGCAATTGGCTTTTCTTGTTGTGGTGGGTATCGCCACATTAGCCCCCTGCAGAGCTGTGAAGCAGTTCTGGGTGGGGACATCAGGTTTTGCAGGATGCACCTTGTTTTTATTTGTCCTCTTCCTCCTCCTTTTGTTGGCTTTTTGAGTTCCCAACTCCCTTGATTAATGCCCTCCATCCTTTCCATGTGTGCCAGGGGGAGGTTTGTGGCTTCTGCACAGTGGCCTGCAGGCCCCCCAACGGTTTAGGCTTGGAGCCACCAGTCCAGCTCCCTCTCAGCCTCATTGACGTCCCTCAGTCTACTGATTGCCTCCTGCAGCTCAGCCACCTGCTGCAGGAGGTCCTCCACCAGGACGCACCAGGTACACCTGGTCCACTGTTTGTCCTTGCCTCCAGAGAAATGTCAAGGCACTTCCTACAATCTGAGGTCTGCACTGCAGCCTCCCCCTTCACCAGCTCTGTCTGGGTAGTGGCACGGGTAGCTAGCACAGACCTTCCAGACTGGGCCACAGCCTTTGCCCGAAGGTGGGTTCTCACCATCTGGCTATTATCCCTTCCTGCACCAACAGCTGTGCGAGCTGCTGTGCCACTCCCTGCTCACCTGCTCTGATCACGGCCCAGCAGGTGGCTCGCACGTTCAGGGCAGTGTCTTACCCATTCAGGGGGTGGTGGTCGTCACTCCTGGTGCCACCCCCCTGAGTCTGCTGCTCGCTGACATTCCTACCCTGAAAAGGCACCTTCTTCTTTTCCCTGTTTGGGTTTTCTGCCCCCTATGTTAAGTATTCTGATACAAATGTGGGTCCTCTTCTCACCTTGGCATGTTTAAATAATTTATTTTGCCCTTGCCACAACATCCGCAAACACTGTGAACCAAGACCTTATGCAAATCTTATTTCTCAAAATTACATCTGGTATTGTTCTCTCGCCTGTGCTCTTGCATACTTATAAGTTTTTTTTTTTTTTTTAATTTTGAAAGCCCACAGTTCTGCATATTCTACAACGATACAAATGGTCCCACAAGACATTAGCAGCTTATTGGCATTATTACCCTCCACAAAAATTGTTCCTAATGGCAAGAATAGATCTTCTAAAACTGGGAGGTGATTCTATCTGAGTCAAAGGCAATAGGTAAGATAATCATTTTACCCTACTTTTTGAAGTCTAAATTCATCAAAACTCTTAAGTGCTTGCTTTAAACAGAACATACTTAAATGTTCAAAATGCTTTGCTGAGATGAGCTATATAAGCAGACTGCTGTGCTTGGTGGCACTGTTTTTTCTCACTCCTCTCTTCTGGTTTCTTGAATAACTGACTTATCAGAATAGATTCAGTGTTGTTACCAGTAGCTATTGTGTCTGTAGAGATAAATACACACACAGGAGCATGAAAGAAAACGCCTTGTTTCAGGTAAGATATATGCATCTGCTTTGTCTCCCAGTACCTCATGCACCAGGCTGATCTCCAGCAGAGTTTGAGTTCTCATACAGTGGCTTGAAAAAGGGTGTGCCATTGAAAATCCAAGAAGGAGATACTATTTAATTATGAAAAATGAAACTACAATCATAGAATCATTGAATAGTTTGGGTTGGAAAAGACCCTCAAAGATCATCTAGTCCAGACACCCTGCAATGAGCAGGGACATCTTCAATGAGATCAGGTTGCCCAGAACCACATCCAGCCTAGCCTTGAATGTCTGCAGGGATGGCCATCTACCACCTCTCTGGGCAACCTCTTCCAGTATTTCACCACCCTCATTGTAGAGAATATTTTCCTCACATCCAGCCTGAATCTCACATATTTTAAATTAAAACCATTACACCTTGTCCTATCACAACAGGCCCTGCTAAAAAGTCTTTCCCCATTGTTTTTTTAGGCACCTTTTAAGAACTGAAAGGCTGCAATAAAGTCTCTCTGGAGTCTCCTCCAGGCTGAACAACTCCAAATCTCTCAATGTTTCATTTGTATTAACTCTACCAAATGCAAGACACTGAATCAAAGAATGGTTTGAGTTGGAAGGGACCTTAAAGATCACCTAGTTCCACCCCCCCGCCATGGGCAGGGACACCTTCTACTAGGCCAGGTTGCTCAGAGCCCCAACCAAACTGGGTCTTAAACACTTCCAGGGATGGGGCCTCCACAGCTTCTCTGGGCAACCTCTGCCAGTGCCTCACCACCCTCACAGTAAATGATTTCTTCCTAATATATAATATAAATCTACCCTCTTTCACTACTTGCTCTTACAAAAAGTTCCTCTCCAGCTTTCTTATAGACCCGTTTCAGATAATGAAAGCTGCTATAAGGTATCTCCAAAGCCTTCTCCAGGGGATGCAAAATTTCTATTTCACTGAAATTGATCATGTTCTCTTTTTCCTAAACATATCAAATAAAATCTTGATATCTCCCACAACAAACATGATAATTGCCTTTATATTGCATAAGTACGGACCTATGCAGCAAAAAAAAACATTCCTCATAAAATTTAATTCATATAAAGGACAGATTAACCTCTACGGGGAAACAGATATGCCTGGTTATACTAACGATATACTCTGTAAGTTGTGTACAGATCTGATAATTTCTATATATTATTTGATAATTTAAGAAAAATTTTGGCTTAAATGCACGGATTGGACTAGCACATTCAAAATGTGATTTTGAGAATTTCACCCAACTATAGTAAGAGTCATAAAGAGAAACTGAATATTTGTGAACCCTTGCTTGACAATAAAAATGGGATCCTCAGGTTTAGTGGGAAGTGGGCTGTAGCTCTTAAACCAGCCATGGCAACATGCACGCCTTCCCTACAGCACACAAAGGGCTCTCAGGTCTCCCCATTTAGCCATGTAACTCTCTAGCAATCACTTCACTCTGGGTGAGTGATATCAGACAGATATCCAGGTTTCCCTAAGGCCCTTGGATAAGTACTTTTTACCCTCTCTTATTCTTGCTAGAAAATTAATTAACTGTAGTCAGAATGAAAGTTGGATGTTGCAAAGCAAAATAGAAGTGGGTTCTTAATACTGTGTAAGGATTAACTGAACATATAAAAAGCAGTCTATAATGTGAATCCTTGAGAAATCTCCCCCCCCCCCAAAAAAATCTTTATTTAATGTTAAGGATTATTAATGAAATTACATAAATTATAACTGGTTAGGTTTTAATTAAACTGAGTAAGACAATCATTACTTCTTTGATATATTACAGATGCTGGTTATATGTCTTGTTTTCTTCAAAACAAGTCATATCAGAAACATAACTTTTGACATTCATTCTAATTCAACTTCAAATTCTCTTTCATTCTTTTTTACATCAAAGAGGATACATAATGCGTGCTAGAGAATCAGATTGTGACAGCAGAAGTATTTTTTAAAACACCTTTTTTTTTTTTTTTTTTTTAGGAAAAATCTTTGTAAATCACCTTAATTCGCTCTTGACACGTAGAGTTAGGAAAACTAGAGTGTGAAAGTAAGGAGAAAATACGGACTTACATTTTAGAAACTCGTCTGGGACTCAAAACATCAGGGTGTAGTGGGGCAGGAAATTTATTTTCAGTACCTGATATTGTAACGGTTCTTTTTGCAATATAAACTGAACACACTGGTAGTTGTGCATCCACACACAGCATTCCAGGTATGGATGCATAAAAAGGGAGAAAGATAAAGTCCCAAAGGTGACCAATGTGAAATATGACACCATACTCCTCCTATTTGATCATGAGAAACATACTTGTTTCCAGATTTTTTAAAGTAGTTAAATGTTCAACTTTGCAAGGTCTAAGAGATTTAGTAAAACATCTCCTTTTAGTCACCTGTGCACTACTGAGCAGAATTTCATGCAAATTCTATTATTTTTTATTAGCTAGATATAAGTTTAAAAAAATGAAATAGGGTAAAGAGAATCTGGCTAAAGTTCGCTGCACCATTAAAGAGCCAGAAGATCACAATCCATCAGGATGACAAAAGTCTAAACACAAAAGAGAAGCCTATAAGGAAATATGTGGCCGGGAAAACTATTATTTAAAGTCAAAGCAGCTCAAGCCCTGACAGAGTTGCTTAGATAGGAAGTTCTGTCTACCTGTCTGTGTCTGACTCACATTTCCTCCCAGGCAGGAAGTGACTGTGGCAGACTGATGAGGAAAGAGCTCAAATAATCAGAACTGCAAGCTTTTACCAAACCAGTTGGGGCCACCAGCCACACCAGTTTTTGTGTTACTCAACTTCCAGCCACTCATTAAGGAATAACAGGCCCAAAGAATTAGTAGGCTTTTATTTGAATCCAGATTACTGGATTGAATCACTGAATTACAGTGATGTAAGTGTTGAAAGTCACGTAATGCAGGAGAAAGAAAAATTAATGATCTTCAAAAATACATCACTCTTTTGCAATGCTTCAACACGCACCTATGTGAACAGCAGTACTCTGTATCATGAAAGAATGTTGTATTAGTTCATTAGAGAGTGTCAATAGCTAAAACTGTAATAACCAGGGCTGCGTGAATACCAAAGCCTGAGAGAGACTAGAGTGAATGCATTCTGTCCCTGGCTCATGCATCAGGCCACTTGGATATGCCCTAGTTGCAAAGCACTGTAACTGAGGACTTTACGAATTTATGGTTATAGAAAGCTTAGACAGGAGGCCAGTATCACAGAGAGTTTACATGTGACTTCATAATCATATAAATGATTCTGGAACTAATGGGTGAGATGGGGAAGGGAAGAGTAAAGGAACAATGTAACAACACAAAATACCGATGACCTATATGGGAAATCATTATTGTGCAGTTAAGTTCAACTTCAGAAAAGCATGTAAGTTTTAGGCTTGGAAAAAGAAAATTAATGAAAAATTACAGACACCTTTGTTGAAACTACAGAGTATTCTGTTGCAGAAAATCTTCTAGAGCTAATGCATTCATAAAAGAGATTCAGAAACATTAATTTAATGGTTGACACAACATTTAATGGGTTTGATTTTATAATACCCTCAATTTATGTAAGACTGTAAGTCACATCAGATAAGAAAACAAAAATTTGCTAATATTTGACATGCTATAAGATTTTTGTGTAAGACATAACTTCACAACCTAGTGGTTTCATTGTGTAAAATGAATGTTATTTATATTCATAAATATCAGCCAATATCAAGACACTCAAGTCTATGTTTCTAAAGAAGGGGAAGGGGGAAAGCTCTGCTACAAGTCTAAAGTTTCTCTTTTGGTTTAGCTTCTTTGAAAATATCATGTTTGTATGTTGATTTTGACCATACTAGTCATGGCAGTTAAGAATAAGATGCAACTAAAATTATATGCCCCAAATCCAAAACAAAATCTCTTTTGATTTTCCACTTTCCATTTGATTTTCAGTAATTTTACATAGTCGTTTAACCCCCCTTTTTCCTTCTCATTAAAATATTTTAAACATTTAGTGTAACATTGACACACTTACAGCTGCGGTGTTAAAATGCACATAAAATTAAGGAGATTCAGAGAGGAAATAGTCTTAAAACACGTTACCACACATGGTATTTGATATTTTACTGGATCCGATTTTATTATTTACTGGTTTATTTTACTGTTGTCTTGGGTCTCTGCTATCATTATAACTTTCCATTCTCTGTCTGACAATAAAAGAACATTAGTTCTAGCAGATAAAGTTGTTAAAACCCCCAAAACAACACCACCACCACAAAAAACAATGTCTGGAAGCTAATGTCAGCTGAATGTAGCCTGCAAATAAAGCACGCACTTGTTTTCACAATGGCAGCAATTAGCCACTGGATTCATTCGCCAAGCATTGCAGAGAACTGTATCCAAACTGTACCCAAAACAGGACTTCATAAATCAGAAATGGTGTTTGATTGGAAATAGTAATTAATCTGAGGAAGTCCTTCATTCCAGATTGCTTGAGAACTCAGATCGGACCAGCTGATCAGAATAGTTCTTTCTGTCCTTCATGTCTAAAAATCATAGAGTTTCTTAGCTATTTCCCCACTGCCCCTAAGGTTGTACCACAGCAGTTCTGGTATCAATAGCCATTGGAAAACTCCTCTTATTTTTGAGGTCAACTTCTGAATTGGTTGTTGCAGCACTGTGGAGCAGGCCCCCTCTTGCTACTTTTTTGGGAACTTGTGTTTCTGCACTGGTATATTAGCAAGTATCAGGTAACAAGAGATGGGTGTTTGTTAGCATACCATCTCTGGGCTTTCCCAAACTGAGGCTCATATTGATTTGTGGTGAAGTTTTCCCTCATTTCACTCTTTCTCATCTGACTTTCTATTGAGTCTAAATTTTCACCTAACGCTTTCTGAAACAGCTGAGGCAGAGAAGCTCATCTTTCCCATGATAAGAAGCCACTGGAATGCTACATGCTGATGGCAAATCAAGTTGAATTTACCATTACTTTGAGTACAAAGCTCTTGTATGCACTGTATGAATATACTTCTCCCTGGCAGGCAGACAAGTGAGCATATGCAAATGAAAATACGTACATACTAACTTCATTAATATTGGTGAAAGGTATTAGTAACACCAGCTGTACTCTTTATTACTGCTATTTGATAAGAATAAAGAAGTGATGGAAAAAATTAACTTGATGGTGTATGTGGTATAAATACCTCAGAATAATTACTGAAAAGATACTTATGCACCATTTCTGGAGAACGTGTGGATCTGTAAAACATTTAAATAACTGGAACAAGAAAGATGACTAGACAAATGCAACGGTTACCATATTCCGGAAAAATGCTTGTTTGTGAACCACTAAAAAGCAGATATTTTGTTGATTGTAACAAAGTCAGTAGAGTGCTAATGATTCCTGAAGCCTACCAGCATCTCACACTCCATGTTTCTATTGCAGCTGGTATGCTGCAAGTTGTACAAAACAACAGGTTTCTCTCCATCTAGTTTTTGAAAGATGTCTTAACTGAAGCACTGTGAGGGATAAGTAAAAATTGCAAATATTTTCTTAGAAATAGTAAAATAATTTTCTGTTTCTTTTCATGGCAGTATAAATTTCAAACAACTCTGATTTTAAAATACACATAAGCAGTAGGCCAGGTAGAGAATGGGTCTGATTCTATAGCTTTTTCATCATATAGAGGTATAAGAACTTGCCTTCAAGGCAAATCAGGATTTTTTTCTAAAAGAACTCATTCCTACATTCATCCCCCTCCTGAAAATTCAGGTTTAATAAGCTAGCATAAATTAATCAATTTAATAAATCTGTGGTTTAAAGCTTCTATGAAAAGACTCAGCATACTCTACATGGGAAGACAAGCACAAACTGTACATTATGATGGAGAATGTCACTGGAGAAGACAGGTACTGAAAAGTAAGAGGTTTTAAAAAAAGAACATATGGTAATCAGGAAGAGTATTCGATGAGAAGAAAAAATATCCCTATAGCTTTCCAACATTACCATGAACAGCACATATTCTAGCCAGAAAAAATAGCAAGAACATGCAAACACAGTATATGTTAGCAAAAAAAGTTAGTGAAAAAATATAGAGTTCTAACCAAGAAGTCCTAAGAAAGCCAAGGAAGTTAATACATGTTGGTGAATTTCTAAAACATTATTAAAATTATCTCTATGTCTAATAATGAAAAATGTATACCATTTCTCAGGAGATTTCATTTAAAAAACTGCTACGTCTTAAACTAGTAAATGTAGGTCTAAATTAATTCACGACTGTCCACATAACTGCTTTCCACAGTTAGCTGGAAAAGAATTAGGAAAATTGCAAAAAATCTTCCACCCACTAGTTTTCATCCTCACCCCAGAGGAGGAAAAAAGAAAAAAAAAGTACTATTTTGATTCTCTTGATATCACATAGCCTAATTCTTTGGTTATACCTTAATCTTTAACGAAGACTTGAATCTAATAACTTGTCTTCTGAAAGGACTAAACAAATATTACTCGCATGAATCTTATGATGCTTTCCCCAGAATTCTTGGGGAAAAGAAAGTGATAGTGTTTACGATTATTGTAAAGGACACAAGTTCAATTTCTGTAGTATGCAGATGTGCTAAAATTCAGTATGTATAGTATAACATTTGTCCAGATAGTTCTGTTGGCTGAAGAGACCACCTTCACACAATTCTGTCCTACTGCAATATATGAAATGGAGTGTGGATCAGACAAAATCTCAGAGAACTAACTCTCTGTATTTGTTTCTTTAAATCTAAATTTCAGTCTAATATAACCTAGTTTTAAGTGTTAGAGGGTTAAAAGAGAGTTCAATTACAAGTATGGATGAGGACAGCTTAATGACAGACTGTTTTCTTGAGTTTAAGAGGAAACATCTCTGTCCAGAGATGATTTTCAGCACTTTAATCAGTGTTTCAGTTCAGGTATCATTGACCTTTCATGCCATATGCCCTGGTGCAACAACATGCTGTAAAAGAATAAGCACAATTGGCACATTAATCACAGTACCCACTGTTAAGCTTGATCTTGCAAGGAAGACAATACAAGAGGAACTGGAATTTAGATTTAAAAAGAGATAAATAAGTTAAACAGTGTATCAGAAACGCAAGTGATGCAGAAAAGACAAAGATAAAAAAAAAAAAATCATCAGATAACATAGTGAGATGCTATAAAACAAGACGGACTATGATTCAGACAGATCTTTGCCTTGGAGGAAGTCACGCTATTTACCTTTGTTTACAAAGATAATACAGTGGGGCTTATCTCCCCTTGTTAAACAACAATAAATTAGATCCACTTTACTGTGCTGTAAAGAAATCCTTCCTAATAGCTCTTTTTTAAGGTATAATATTTTATTACATCAGGCACCTTTGATATTTCTTCATATAGTCAATTGGAATCAGTTTTGTTTATGTTTCATCAACAGATGTGTATTGAGCATGCTACTTTCGAGCAGTACTTCCACAATATAGTTTTAATGGAATAATTTAGTATTTACTTCGATTTTTTGGGTCTTTAATGGTTGGGAAGTTCACATAATGTATAATTTCTTTTGAAAGTAGTAGAAATATTCAGTGTGTAATCTAACAGTAATGGGACCTGATTAGATTTTGTTTTCAATTTTATGTCAAAAAAAAAAAAAAAAAAAGTTAATGTTCCTCCCAGTTTTTGTCTATAAAGATCTTTGTGGATCTTTAGTTCAACATGGTTGCAGAAAAACTTTATAAAGTCTGACACTACATTTCCAGTATAATCAAATTGCTTGCACTCTACATGAATACCATACAAATTGCAGTATAATTTAATGTGTGATCACTCCAGTGAATGTCAATAATCTAAAATAAATAAATAAATAAATAAAGCTAGTAGATTAAGAAAACACATTGAGTATTAAGACCACAGAACAAATGTTTCTTTCATGCATTTTTCAGGTCTTTCCATAACATGACACACATATTTCACGTGTGGCTAGAAATAAAGATGTGTATCTTACTAGTAGATTCTTTTTCTAGCTTAAAATAGTCCTATAACCTTGTCACAGGACACTGTACCTCAACCATGATCTCTGGAATATGATCTATGATCCAGATGTCATTAGAAGGAAAGGAGAGAGGAGAGGCACATATATTTATAAGCAAAGAACCAAGCAAAAATAAAGGAATAAATATTTGAAAAATTAACTTATTTTTTATTGTACTGCCAATGAAACCTATTGAAACAACCATGTATAAATTAATCCTAATGTTAAAAATGTCCTTCTTGTGTTTTAAAAGTCGAAATGCCCTTACTCTTAATTAGAAAAAAAAGGAGTTTTATAGTATTTCTTTTCAGTTCTTCTACATCTTTGTTACCTTTAGTGGCTGCTGATAGTTCTGACAACATTACTTTTATTTCAATAGGAGCATTTTTGCAGTGTTTGAAAAGGTGTAAACTTACATTGCAAAATGAATATCTAAGGATTAATTAGGAGTACAGTCAACATAATCCACTGGCATTATCAATCCATATACCTGAGAAGTTAGACAACAATTGGTAACTGTTGGTAACTGATCTTTTATTACAAATAACATACTCTGAAGCTCGTTAACATTGAAACATTTCAGTGTATTCTGTCATGGTTTAATCCCGGCTGGTAACTCAGCACCATGCAGCCACTTGCTCACCTCCCGCTTCCCCTCACTCTGGGCAGGATGGGGAGAAGAATCAAAAGAATGTAAATCCAGCGAGTTAAGAACAGTCCAATAACTGAAGTATAATACAAAACTACTACTACTACTACTACTAATGATAAGGGAAATAAGAAGGGAGAGAATATAAAACTAAAAGGGGAAAGGAAAACCACAACAAACAAAGACGATGCACAATACAATTGCTCACCACCTGCTGACCGATACCCAGCCCAACCTGAGCAGTGATTGGCCCCTTCCAGGTAACTCCCCCCAGTTTATATACTGGGCATGACATGATGTGGTATGGAATACCCCTTTGGCTAGTTTGGGTCAGGTGTCCTGTCTCTGCTCCCTCCTGGCTTCTTGTGCCCCTCCTCATTGGCAGAGCATGAGAGACCGAAAAGTCCCTGATGAGCGTAAGTGCTATTTAGAAAGCACTAAAACACTGGTGTGTTATCAGCATTGTTCTCAGACTAAAGCCAGAACACAGCACTGCACCAGCTAGTAGAAAGGAGAAAAAAGTGTTACAGCTGAAACCAGAACAATTCCATCTCCAATTCTGTTCAACCAGGAAGTCATCTGTGGCAACAGTAAAATTTCTGATGTATTATTCTAACATAAGAGAACTTAACAAACATACTTCAAACAAATTATTCCTGTTAATTTATGATGTTACACAGTGTAGAAATATTCAATATGAAAAAGAACATCTTTTTCTGGGACAGTATCTGTGAAGTTCAGATATCTTCAACCCCTGACAACATATAAGCTATTATTACAACACACAGGATGGGCATGTTGATTTGCTCTGGTTGAACATAAGGCTCTGACGTACTATCATTGTCAAAATATTTCACTGGCAGAGAAATTACTTCGAAAAGCTTGAGGAAGAAGCTGCTAAGAAGTTCGCAGAGTTCTCTGCTTTCATTCAAGTCAAAATACTACCAGTGAGACTGATGCCAATTAGAGTAAGAGAAATTGAAATTTTATCTGCAACCAGAAAGCACAGATGTTTTAAATATACTTTTCCAGTAAGTATTTCTAGTTTTCAAGTAATTTTGGTTTTGTATGAATATATACATAAATTTTAATTTTGTTCATACTTAATTACAAGTGGCTTGGGTACTCCCACTTCTGATTCTCCAGGTTCTTGTGACTTTATAGCATGTCTCAGGATGTTTTAAATCAACCTCACAAAAACACGCAAGCATTAGAAGTTTTGAAGAAGGTCACTGACAAGCTGATGTGTGTACAGAAGATGGGTGTTTTGAATAATATAGGTTAGCAGCTCCCTTGTTATAGGAGGCTTATGAAATTGTGAGAGTAGTTACTTTGGAGAACATATTTGGGTCAAATAAAATATCCACCTACATCAGTTTCCTGTCTCCTCCAGTGATCAGCAAAGTCTGCCTGGGGAACGAGTGGAAGAATATGGCAAGCATCTAATGATTTTTCCCCCAAAATGTTCTTCCACCTCCCACCCTTAACAATTTGTATATCAGGCCTGTCCTAAGTCAGATTTGAGGCAGTACTATTATTAAACCTTTAGATTATTTTCTGCCACAAAGAAAAGCAGTTAGAAAATTCCTGCTTAAAAACCTTGCTCCACAGGTCAGGAAATGATTTGTTTTCCTTTCTTTATACTTTCATCTACAATGAACTATATATGAAATGCATGAGGACTGACAGTAGTTCATACAGAAAACCTGTCAGTAATGAGTGTATACACATACGAACTGAAAAATTTATGGTTGATAGTTTTTTTTTTCCCCTAAAACACTTGAGTTTCCTGATCAGGAAGCTGAAACAGTGTCACATCCAGTTTATGCATCCATCAAACATTACAAGGAATAAATAGCAAAAGTGAAAAAACTGACTGAATCCTCCATAGATTCAACCAAATGACAAACACTGGGTTTTGTCCAGGTGCTTTTATTCTCGCAAATATGGTAGACAGCTAATACAGTTGAAGAATTCACAACAGTCCCATGAATCATACACATAGTGAAAACATGAAACTGAATGTAGCTTTATTGGAAGTGCAGTAAATAAACAAGGTCTATTGGATAACTAAGACTGCACATACAGTGCACATACAGTAATTACTGCAAATTTCTTTTCAGTTTAAATTGTCTTACTAATTATAAAGGTTCCATTAATTTGGATATGTCAATATAGTGAATTAACATACGTACTTAGATATCTGGGTAAGTTTTCTCCGCATTACTGATTTATGTCCTAAAATATCATAGTTGCACCTCTAAGCAGAATAACTCATTGACTTCAAAAGCATTTGGCACAGACCTGCAACCCACTGATAAGATCAGATAAAAAGCAATTTTAGCATCTTTTTGTATATTTAGGATTTGGGGTGTGTTTTTTTGTTTTTAATACAGGTAAATAATTTGAATTTAGAGTAACTATTCCACATCAATACTCAGAGGAAATAGAAACTATTGAGTACAAACGACCAAAAACCAGGGTGCTTCACAGGAATTGTGAAATTATAGAATAGTTTTGGACTTAAACAGATCTTTTGAAAATGTTGGCAAAGAAGGATAAAAACATTGGATCCGAAGAACTTTTATTGAAAAGATGTTGCTTCAGCACTAAAAAGGTCCAGCACTACAGACAGGTCCTGTATAACTCTGCCACTTGTTTCCTTCCATTGCTCAATACAGGCAGTATGTTCTAGTCACAGAATCATAGAATAGTTAGGGTTGGAAAGGACCTTAAGATCATAGAATCATAGAATCATAGAATCTAAGGGTTGGAAAGGACCCTAAGATCATCTAGTTCCAACCCCCCTGCCATGGGCAGGGACACCTTGCCCTAAACCACGTGGCTCAAGGCTCTGTCCAACCTGGCCTTGAACACTGCCAGGGATGGAGCATCCACAACCTCCCTGGGCAACCCATTCCAGTGCTTCACCACCCTCACTGTAAAGAACTTCTTCCTTATATCTAATCTAAACTTCCCTTGTTTAAGTTTGAACCCATTACCCCTTGTCCTACCACTACAGTCCCTAAGGAAGAGTCCCTCCCCAGCATCCCTGTAGACCCCCTTCAGATACTGGAACGCTGCTAGGAGGTCTCCACGCAGCCTTCTCTTCTCCAGGATGAACAGCCCCAACTCTCTCAGCCTGTCTTCATATGGGAGGTGCTCCAGCCCTCTTATCATCCTCGTGGCCCTCCTCTGGACTCGCTCCAACAGCTCCATGTCCTTTTTATTTTGAGGACACCAGAACTGTACACAGTACTCCAAGTGAGGTCTCACGAGAGCAGAGTAGAGGGGCAGGATCACCTGCTTTGACCTGCTGGTCACGCTTCTTTTGATGCAGCCCAGGATGCGGTTGGCTTTCTGGGCTGCAAGCGCACACTGCTGGCTCATGTTAAGCTTCTCGTCAACCAACACCCCCAAGTCCTTTTCTGCAGGGCTGCTCTGAATCTCTTCTCTGCCCAGCCTGTAGCAGTGCCTGGGATTGCCCCAACCCAGGTGTAGGACCTTACACTTGGCTTGGTTAAACTTCATAAGGTTGGCATCAGCCCACCTCACAAGCGTGTCAAGGTCCCTCTGGATGGCATCCCTTCCCTCCAGCGTATCAACCGAACCACACAGCTTGGTGTCGTCGGCAAACTTGCTGAGGGCGCACTCAATCCCACTGTCATCTAGTTCCAACCCCCCTGCCATGGGCAGGGACACCACACACTAAACCATGTCACCAAAGACTCTGTCCAACCTGGCCTTGGACACTGCCAGGGATGGAGCATTCACAACTTCCTTGGGCGACTTGTTCCAGTCTCCCACCACACTCACAGTAAATCTTTGCTTTCTCCCACCAATACAATTCAAATTTTCCCACTGGTAAAAGCATTGCCTTGTCCCTGCACGCAGCAGTTAGAATACTCACCTTGGACACAGAAGACACAGGTAAATGTCTGCCTTATTCAACTGGAAGATTTAATCTGTTCATTTTATATAGTAATAATGCCTGTGACCCCACAGGTCAAAAGTAAATGCTTTAATATTTTATGTTATTCTACGTTTCAAAAATAACTGAATACTACCTCTTGTAAAAAACCCACTGTTTTCTGACATTTATGATTGTCCCTTGCAAGTCTGATATTTCAGAAGATTTTGATGCAAATGGAAATCCCTGCTCTGTCAAGTGGAACTGAGATTTCAGCCTGTGACTTGTATATCAGAGGTGAACATTTTCGTTCCTGCATATGATTCTGTGATTCCATATGTACAGACATATACAAACAGCTTATACTGTAACACTCAGACTACCCTGCAGCTCACAGTGCTTCCTGAGAAACTCCTTGTTGAAATATAACAGGGTATTGGCGGAGGTGGGGGGGAACGACACGACACCAAACCAAAAAACCACCACCCCAAACCACCCCAGCATTTTTTTTTACTGGAAGTATTCTCTTATTGCAATAATTTTCTACTAAAAGAAATATTCTGCTATGCAAGTATGGAAAAGAAGAGCTTCTTAAGCACAGAATAAAAGGATTTTGGCCATGACATTATATTGTTCTAATAAAAATATCTTCTCAGTTCAGCCAGTGTGTCTAAAATTCCGACACTATTCACACTTTAAACATCCATAAAACAAAATAAGCTCATTTTAATTATTTTACACTCTAATAATTTAATTTTGTGATTGTAACAGCTAACCGGAAATTAATGTTTTCCTGAGACTGCCTCTGCCTTGGCATTTATAGGATTATTTTTAAATGTCATTGCTTTTCCTTAATAAGATGACTCCTTTTAAACCAATATTTATATATGTGATTAGAGAGTTAATACACAGGCCAAATACCATCCTGCCTAAGTTTTCTTTTAGCATTACATTGACCTCAACTTTACAATTCACAGTGGAGTTACGACAGAGTCTTTGGGACAATTCACTGTGAAAGCGTACATTTTGTCTTTAATAACTCCATCATGAAGTAATCTAGTTGCAAGAATTTAGCACAGTTAAAGCTTTTGTTCGAGTAGAACAAATCAGTGAGCAAGTTATTTATTCGAACAATCTGCTCACCTGTGTGAATGGCTCACCTGTTCAAAAGCTACTGGAAAGCCCACTTCAAGATCTGATATCACTATTCCTTATAACAAAAGCTAAGTCTCTACACAAACACACACACACACAATTCCAGCTGTTAAAGGTGCCATATATTAATCTTTTACGTATTTTTTATGGTTTTGGGGGAAGTTCTGCTTTTGACGAAATTATAAACGGCTTGCTATATTTTAAAATTCTAAAGCTGAATTTATCTTTACTATAAAAGAAATAAAGATGTCTTTGACTGAAATTCTTGTATGTTGCATGAATTCTTGAAATATTTGCAATATGACCGATTTGTGCAAGCTACTTTATACAAGTTCTCTGATTCCCAGAATGCTCCAATTCATTCATGATGTGGTAGCCCCAATCTTGGCATACTTATTAAAGCTGTAAAAACCCATTTTTACTGCTGCTGCTCTTGAATGTTGTAGTTGAGAAGACAATTTTAATTAATTTTTAACATGAGAGTCAGTAACATTCACTAGCATTATAGCTGTTTCTCTGAAAATTAAGCTAGTACTGACTTTTATGCTGGTCCTTACTGTATCAGGAAGTAATGCAATTTGGTTTGAGCAGGAAAAAAAACCTCTTAGTTGCCCTTCAGCTATAACCCAAACACATTCTCTGACAAATTCTCTGAAAAACTCTTCTCTTTTGTAATTTAGATGGCTTATGGTCAGGTATTTCAGATACAACTACTGAACTGCCAGTTTATTACATTTCAAATCTGTTTACTTCTATCAAATTTATTGCAGCTTTCACTGAAGTAAGGATGAATGCTATTCTTGCACAGAAAAGTACTTTTCAAATATCATACCTTCTAGCAATGTGAAAAAGCTGTCTGAAATGTTGGAGATTTAAAGTGGTATGATAAACTGTCAGCTGGTCTTCAAAACATATACAAACAATAGGTCCAGTTTCTAATTGGTCTGACTAAAATTAGGCCCTTAAACAGCTATTTCAGAGCTCTAGATTTTGAAGCACTTAGAAATTATCTGAACTCAATATTTTTGTTTGCTGATACCAGAGCATAATTTCATACCAGCTATAAATTCAGACACTTCATGCTGATTGGAACTAGGACAATTACTGCCAAGAATCTGTGACAGTGAAAACTTAGTCCAGTTGCCCCAAAACCGTCTTACTAATTTCTGCAGTTGAAGAAACAATTTGTTCTGCTTTCCATGCTCATTTTCTTCCTCATTATTGGATGAACCCTCATTAGTTTCTCTTTGCCTGACATCTACCTGTCTTATATATGGATTCACCTTGAACAATATACACCACATCAAAAATTAGGAAGAGCTGCTCTATGTAGTGGGGAAATTGACAGAGATCTTTGGGAAAGGAGGGAAAAGATTGCTTATGTTAAAGAGAAAGCTGGGGGAAAGTTCTCAGAACAGGTCAAAAGGGGAAAATACGAGAAATTGAAAATAATACTGAGCAATCAGCATTTATATTAAGTCAGTTCTCAGAGTTTGGGCATCACAAATGAACAATGTGTTCCCGGAAAAAGGTGAGATTCAGAGATATGGACATAAAACCAATAGCAGAGTTTCACTGCTGATTCCAACGCTACACATTTAATAAGCTAAAGCCTGGTAGACTAAGATTGATCAATGGACATACCATGTACTAGCTGCCACCTGAAATTCTTTCACGGCTTCACAATTGGTGTGCAAGTATCAGCGAATAAAGTGTCGCATATTGCTGTATGAAGAATTTTCTGCCAACTGTTTTTAGACAGTTTTGCAATATAATTATCCCTCTTCTTTGGCATCCTTCTAAGGAAAACCTGGAAAAGTGGTATGTGTAAGTCTGAGAGGCAGGAGCATTCATATGTTTTAAGATCTTAATGTAAGGGTACATAGACATTGTATCTTGCCTTTGTTATCTCTGTAGGAAAGATTGAAATTGAGCTCAAGAAATTCTTTATATATCCTCTTCCAAGAAAGTTTCCCTGTTTTGTAGATTCACTAAGTTGTTATGGGCTGTACTCTAGGGGTGGTGGATGACCCACCATAACAAGAGAGACAACTCCTTACACTGGGAACTGCAATATAAAAGCACAGTGAAACAAAGCACCGCTTGCTTGTCTGATGAAAATTTTTGTTTTCCATTTTTTAAACAGTAATATTCAAAGTCAGAATGACCTGAGGTTGGTTTCGCTGTCATTTGCACTTTCCCAAATTGAAACCTTACTTTCTTAAAGCCATGAGGTGACACTATTGAAAAAAACAACACAAATAAACACAAATCAAACTCTTCATTTTCACTCATCAAAAAGCTTTCAAAGCCATGACTTCTAATAATGTTAAACTTAAGTGGCCATTTAGCAGCAATTATTTCAAGGTAACTGAAATTCAGATAAGGTGATCCAATGGATTTAAAATAAGGCTAAAAAAAAGAAAAAAAAGACAGACTTTTAGATATTTTTCTTTTTACCTCTGATTTTGTAATGCCACTGAGCAGTGGTCACATTTATCTGCCCATCACAGTGCCAGATGTATTTTAATTCATCTCTTCCCAAGTAACAATATAAAGTATGTTGTAGCTCTATGGCAAATTGAGTACCAGTTCTATTACTTCAGTTTAGCAATCCACAAATTCTAAACTCCGAAACGCTAAATAACATGGTAAGCACATATCAACAGCACAGAGCCTGACAAGTAACTGAATACTTACCCTGCAAATTAACTGTATTTTAAACATTCCTAAATGTGTGGGAAAAGACAATATTAGACATGTAAATCTATACAACAAATTTCATCCGCTTGTGAGGAACTGTAGTAGTTAATTAAACAGCGTAAGGAAAGGATTTTATCTAATGTATTTATTCCCTGTAAATGAACAGCAGCTACCAGTTTCTTTTATGCGACTTTGCTTTCTGACCTGATAATTTTCAGACAGTCTTGCTCCAGAAATGGGAGGAATTCTTAATAATTGTGTGGTAAATTGCCTTAAACCGGTTATATTGTAATCGTTTTACTATTATTTCTTGTTAAAAGTGGTGGGTTTTTTTTACCAGAGACAATATTGCACAGATGTACTGAGTGAATGTGTGCAGACGTTACTACTCACTGGACTAAAATGCATCTTAGTCCTCCCTATAACAAGTTCCGTAGTAACTGATAATTAAAGCCCAAATATGCAACACTGCAGCTAAAAAAAAAACCAAACCAAACCCAAAAAACCAGCAAGATAATTTAACCATTAGGATAGTTTGAACGCAAATTGAAGACTGAGTAAAATAATAAGATACTGACAATTTTCTCCATTTTCCATTTGTTCTGCTCACTGAGGCCAGCACCCCCACATGAGCTGAGGGCACAGCAACTTCTGCAGAAGTAGCACTTTTGCTAGTTGTTCATTATCATCTCTGCCCATCTTTATTCCACTGCTGCCCTTTCAGGTGCAAAGCTTCAAGGGGCACACAGTCAAATGCTGTTTTAAGGATAGCCATGGCACAGAATTTGCTAAATAATGTATTATGCAAGCAGAAGCACCCTCCCAATTACTCTCTAGCTGCTGTACCATCTGCTCTGTTTCATCACTACCTCTCTTTTTCTCAGCACTTGGCCCCCCATAGAAAGAAAAATACTATACTACATATGACAACAAGTACCAAAGATAGAATTTCAGTTTGTTTAGTGCTAATAACTTTCTTAGTATGCTTTTTAACTACCTGCACATTTGCATGGCAACACTTACTGGCTTACCTATGAAAGCCTTATTCTGTTGCAGAGAGCATACCCTGTCATGTATAAAATGAACAAGTCAGGTATGATGGAATAAGGAAGATGATGTTAAATGTATTCCTTACAGAAGAAACGTATAACGCTTTTTTAGGAGTTAGGGTGATCTAATTAAATCCAACATATAATGAATTACGTCAATGTAAAATGGAAACAGAAACCTGTTAGTATGGGAAAAGAGCTTTTGGGGAGGAATTAAATGCTCTACTAAGGGAAGGTGGAAATAACTATGCTAATTATAGATACAAAAAGGTATAAGGAAATATCACAGTACCTCTTCTATGTTTTACCTTGGATTTTGGAATTTACAAAATTTGACTTTGTAAATTAATTTGTCATTGTGACTGATTTATGAGTTCCTTTTCTCGTACGTACCAACCACTGGGGCACATTCCCAGCACCTTTTTTCGCATTCCCTGTGTTCTAACCCACCTTTGCTTCACCCTTTATCCAGACAGGCAGGAAACAGCATGAAATGTGGTTGCCTTTGACTAAGTGTAAATGGAGTAGTCAGCTGGCTGCCCCTAGCTTTTGGACAAGCCAAACAGAACAAGATCCTAGCTGCTGGAACACTCAGTGAACTGGGCTTGGAGGCTGCATGCTGCCTCTAAACCTACATTTTTCCCCACTGTAAGAAATTATTTTGTTTTTATTTATACCTCTCTGTAAAATCTTTTTGAAGATGTTAGGTAAGCTCAAACATAACAGGGGAATGCATAGATGAATATACAAAGACAAAATGGATGCATAAATCTCATTTTCTGAGGAATCTAAACATAGTTTTTTACGGAACAACACTGATTTCACAGTAGGAATTTGGATTTGAATTCATTAAGGAAGAAGGTAAAGGTATAAAAATTACATTGAGTTTGTAACTGAATTCCAGCATATCACTGTTGCTTAAATCCTTCAGATCATTAATGTCTGAGTTATTTCAACAGTGTAAAGATTACTGGGTGGGTTTTTTTTTGTTCTGCAGAGAGCACCTCAATATTTCCTTTTCATATAACAAACCTTCTGTTTCCAAATTAAATAATTTGCTTTACAGGACTGCATGTTCTTGAAAGTTTGAAGAAGTCAGTAAGTCAAGTCTCCCTAAAGGTGGTAGAAGACACTCACTTCTGGAAGAATACTTAGAACAACACAATGTTTGGGTCTCAGAGGACAAAACCAATGCTCTTTCAATTTATCAAGACAAGAAAAAGCCACCATGTTAAAGATTGTAATGCATTGTTTTACTATTCAAACATAGTGGGCTGAACTTAAGTTGCCAACAGGGAAATTATTTTGAGGACTAGAAAGGGGAAATTGTTTGAGGCTACTTCTCCACATGTCAAATTTACTATTAACAGACTCTTTAGCTTTCAGGACATTGAGACCTATGTGGCATCTCTTCTTTCTCTTTACATCAGTCTGTCTCCTCTTGGGCCACCCATCTAGGTAGGGATTAACAGTTTTTCACAGATAATTAGATAAAAGAACTGACATATCTGTAAACAAGGCCTGTGAGCTTTGTCTTTTCAGACTTAATTAAGGCAGAAAATTAAGTGAAATATAATTTAAGGGACACTGAGTAAGTGCTTGGAGATGAACAAGTAATTGTACAAAACACACTTTAGACCATACTTTAAGTGAGGCTGTCCATATAGCAATTAAAATACCAGAGAAAGAGTCAGAAACAAGACATCTTGAAACAATAAATTTGCTGTATTTCTAGAAACACAGACTATATAACAATAAATGAAATAGACGTATCTGCTTGCTCCATTTAGTGCAGGATAATTCTCTATTAATCAACAGTAATGAAAGAGTCATCTGAGATAACATTCCTCCTTCCTTGAACTCATGGGTTCCACACAGGCTCTCACCTGCAAGCACAGAAATGTCATGAAACCTGATTTAGGATCCTGGCGACTACACCAATTTACAGAAAGAACATGATCTACCAAGTGTAGATATAACGCGTAAGGCCTCATAAGCAAACCATTTGCTAGTATTATTAATGCTATGGGTTTCTATCCTTCCAGCTTTCTATTAGATATACTGTGTAAGTAGTATCATCTGTATCCATCTATATTCATGACATCTTGTCTGTATTGCTTTCCTCTTTACTCACTCCCTGCATTGTGTAAACGAGATTTTATTTAAAATCAAGCCACATAAAGAACACGGGGACCTGTATTATGTGACACTATGCACATCTAGATGGCCTCATCACCCTGTCCTGCAGCTTTATTATCCCTGACTGCCTACATGTCTCAGGCTTCCAACTCAGGCTACACAGCAGCATTTTCAGAATAAGATGGTATATAGGAAGATATGGTAACTGGCAGCTGGCCCAGCTAGATATTTTTGTTTGGTATCACAGGGACTCCACTATGTAAGAACTCACAGACACAAGGAAGTTAATCAGCTGCAGTCTTCGGATTAAACTGAAACTGGACAAAATCTGATTATCAGCACATGGAAAAATAGCAAGAGTAATTATGTTGAAGAGTAATTATGCCAGACGGAACTATGAGATATACTTTTACACATTTCATTTAGTTCAATATAGAGTCAAATACATTTTGGAAAATATTTTTCAGCTTTAAGATATCACCAGTAAAAGTATGCTCCTTCTTTCTCTATGTCTTACACTTGAAGTTACTGCGCACAGGTTTTATCCACATAGAAAATGAAATGTTATACAGGTCAAAATATAAACATATGCCATGTGATGATCAAGTCCCATTCAGAAAACTAGGATGTAGAGAAAGATAAAGTGAGATATTTTTCCTCAGGGAAAAACTTTCACTGAACTATCTGCAGAACACACAATTAGCCATTTTAAACTTGCCAACTTACTTCTGTGCATCCTTCATTCACATAGCCGAGTGTTCAAAATTAGATTCTCTTTCCCCATTTTCTCTACTTAAAACCTTCTTGCCCCATTCTATTTAACAATGTGGGAAACAGCATTTATTTGTTCACTTATACAAAGCCTCCCTAAACTAGGAAACAATTAAATGGTCAACCCACTGGAGCCATTTGTTAGCGCTGCACTATTTGGTCCAGATTCACTTGGATGAGAAGGCCACAGCCCTGCTTGGAATCCACTTGCTGTGACAGTCACGGCCTCAGTGACATGACATAGGAGATCTTGTGTGGCTCTGTAGCCCCAGTTACAGCCAGGGTTTTTACAGTATTAGGAGTACAACTGCAGCTAATATGGTCAGCACCAAAACAGTTAATCCTTTTCAAAGGCTATTGGTTTTCAGTTAACATATTTCAAAAGATGCAGGCAGATGGCATCACTGGCAAAGCTATTGTTTTAGTTTGTCATGAGGCAGAGCAGCACCTGGAGAGCATTCAAAAGTTACTGTCAAACAGGATAAATGCAGAGCCTGCGTGTTTGATAGAAATAAGTACCTCAACAAATAAAACTCTGTAACGTATTTAAAAGATTGCTGAGATGTCTCAATCTGTGTGGAGATTTCAAATACACGAGTTTTCCTTAACAGCATTTTATAAAAGCCATTTCATCTTGCCAAGGTCAGACAGGAGGTACCTGAAGCGAACAAATGTAATAAAAATAATTCTGTATCTTTTAAAAAACATACAAACAGTCTAGGTAACAGGCTCTCATATTTCTCCTATTCTGGTTGCCTAATTATTCAAGTGCCTCAACAACAACAAATTCGTAGCAAAGCTATTTCTTGTGTGTTGAAGAAGACATAATAATATGTAATACTTTAAAAGTCATGTGAATTAAGATTCAGCTTTGCACAATAAAATCCTATCAAAGCTTTTGCATAAATCCATTTCTATTGATTTTATATATCCTAGGAGTTTCCACATTGCTCCATTAATTAATTTTCTCACAGATCTGTCTGTACTATACAGAGATTTTCTCATATTTACAGACAAAGATGTAGAGATATTGGATGTGTCTTCACATCTCAATTCCATGGTGCAATGTGTATTACTACAAAGTAGGGAAGTAAAAATAGAGGTGCAATCAAACAGCAGAGACATCTACTGAGGTACAAATATGATGCAAATGCAGATCACTACAAAAATATTCCAGCTCTTTTTGTGCTCCATAAAGCCTTAGGCTTCTTTCTCTGCATCTGATGCTTTTGAGAACTATTTTTTGCTGCAGATGTGACCCAGCTTTCTTGCTATGAAGCAGAAGGCCCCTTAAATCTAATACAGCAGCATTATTGAACTACATTACCTTTTTCAAATGAGAGAAGGGAAAAATACAGAAAGACCAGAACAGGCAGAAATTATTAAAAGGGGAAAGGGGGGGGGGGGGGGGGGGCAAAAGAAAGAACAGGCACAATTAAAGAAGAAAAAAAAAAAATTTCACAGTTTAGAAGGTTCAGAAGGGGAAAAAAAGGCATAGTAAGGACACTATCTGGATTCTGGGATCACACATGTACACACGCACATAGAGAAGATGCCCTGCACGTCATGGACAAGATCTGCCTCAAAAAGAACACAAGAAACAATCCTACTGCAGAAATAGACAAAATATACAGTTTTCTGCCATTTTCAGTGATTACTTGCTGATGATAGATGACTGAATTGGTCATTTTTATGCACTCTTTGAAGCATAAGAACCAAAGGTACATAACACAGCTTTCCACATTGCACCTGCTTAATTACAAGCTACAGAATCAAAGGAAATAAAAAGCTTGTTGCTTGAGCCCTCAGCAAGCCACACAAGGTGCTCTTGTATGCAGCTGTACTACAAGGAGATAAGTACTATTCAATGAATTAGTTATTTTTCAATCCATAACCTGAGGAGTTTTTGCACTGTGAGACAGATTCAAGATTAAAGATTTTTCTTCACAGATTCCTGTTTCTCACTATCTGCCTTTTTTTTGTTTTGGAGGCAGGGTGGAAGATAATTTTTGGATCTACACTAACAGAGATGGAAATAAATGCAGTCAAAACACATCCCCTTGATGAGAACTTCTTAATAAAAAAACAAGTATGAAAAGGTACTTAAAATGTACCTTTTGTCCATTACACTTTTTCAGACCACAGCTGTTACCACTTCTCAAAGAAAATACTGAATCATCTGCAAAGATTCTGAAGATAAATTTTAAACCAGCTAATCTTGCAGAAAGTAACTCATATGAGATTTAGGGGGACCAAGGCTTAAAGTCTCCACTTGGCCCAATTCACAACAGAAAACCAACCTGCCTCTGCAAGCACCCGCTGCACTACTGAGTAATTTAAAATTCCTGTCTCTATCAACCGCCTTTTAATTTTTTATAAAAATTTAAGTAACTTCCTTGGAGAGACTCAGGCTATAATAGTATGGAGGTGAAGTTACTTAAAATGAGAGCTGAGTTGAAGCCAAGGCAAATAAGGATTTAAATCTCATTTTCTTACATCCCCAAAGTATTTCTTAACCACTGTGCTGAATTCTGCTTTGACATCTTTCTTCCTATCTCTCCCTCCATCATGGGCATACAAAACATCTTGAAGTAATGACAGTACCTCAGAAGAACTAACTCCGACTAATCAGAATTTGCCACCCCTTGCATCACATACACCTGTGTTTGCCTGCATAGTTGTCAGATTCCCATAAACAAATAAATACACTATTTTTGCAAGTGTGTGAATGTATCACGCGGATATAAGTAAACTTGATGTCATCTTTGCAAGAAAACAACATGTACAAGTACAAAATAAGGGAAGTTTAATTTCTTTCTGTGTCCTGACCGCTTCCTCTAATATATGTGCATTAAACCACAGACCAGCAATGCAGGTAGTATAAACACACAAGGAACATCACAGCATAACCAGACTGATAAAATAAAATTGATTTAGGAAAAAACCCACCTAAATTAAATTTTGTACTCCACATTTAGACTCTGCAATAAAGCTGTATCAACCTCAGAGCTGTGTTATTATCACCATTCATTTAGCCCATTTGACGTGTTTTGATATTAAGCAAAGTACGCAGAATGCACGTACACAGGCCAAAACCAAAATAAGTGCATTGGTCGCAGGTGCAGTATTGATCTACTCTGGTACTCAGAAACAGAATATACATAAATATTGCATATTGAAAAAAATATTCTCTGTTATTTCACAGGAGAAGCATTTCATTTGTTGCAATGAATTACTAATCTGACAGCTTGCAGAGTAATGTTTACAATATTTTAAGGTTCATCTTGTTTCCTTGTTCTTTTGTGCTGTTTTGGCAGCAAGAGATAATTCACGCTTTCTTTTTTATCCGATTGCAATGGCAGTGCAGTAAATTATATCTGAGGTTATTTTAGCCAATCAGAAACCCTGATTAGTTGTAGTCTAATTAAGGAATAATGAATGAGGAAGTGACAAATTTCCTCTTCCTCATTTATTTTTGTAATTAAATTGCATACTGTGCATCAATCAAATAATCTACATTATTAGAATTTGAAACTTTTTTTGTAACCCATGTGTTGCTTTTTTGGCAGGAACATTTATCAGGCTTTATGACCAGCTGTCAAGAAATCATAAGGTACCGACTATCTGATAAATGTCCTTAAGGAAAGATGGAAAATAATCAGCTGTAGCTGTTACAAGAATACCAGAACAGTGCAGTGTTTCCACTAGGTGTAGCAGAGGGTCAGAGCTTGATGTTGAGATAATTATTTAGGTTGTCAGCCAACAACTAAGGCCTAATAATTCTCCCAAGCTCTTAAACTTCTACAGTTTAGTCTGTGGTGTCATTTGTCCTTCTGTAAGTCTTGATCTGATAGAATAAACTGAGTACTGAATAAATTAGAGGTGAAAACCTCTATAAAGAAGATGGATAAACACAGCTTTATCCATTATTAAGTTCACAAGCCACAGATAAAACGTACTTCAGGGGCTTAAACCTTACACACAAAATGTGGAGTTAGGAAGTAGTAAAGAAGACAGTTTAGGAATGTTCAGAATACAGGGATTTGCTTTTAAGAGCTTCCAGATCTTGAAAGGAAAAAAAAAAAAATCCAAAACAAAATACAATTTTAGCCAAAATGCTCATTTGGAATATTTCCTTGATGTCATATGGTAGGAGGAGTTAAAGATTTATAGTGTCTTTCTCTTCCTTTAACGCAACTTCTATCTGCTTCTGTTTACTATAGTGTCAAAAATAAGCTGATTCACATAAGTTAATTTATACGACTTACAGCATTAGCTGCTGACTAGCCTCTTATATTACATTAAAAAAAGTAAATTAAAGTAAAATGATACAGTGACAGCAGTCATCAGAAAACCGCTACTGTTACTGAAATAAGGCCAACTTTTTCTCTCTTACCCACTCTTTTTACCAAGATACCCTGGTAACAAGTTTTTCTTGTTAAATTGTATCTGAGGCAGAAATTAACATTGTCCTTGTAATTTGGAATGAATTGGACAAGAAAGACCCATCTTGTAATTCTAAACTAAGTTCACATAAGTTTGAATGTATTTTCTTTATAGAAGTAAAAGAACATGATATAAAGCAAATTCCAGGAGAAGCTGTGAGAGGAAGTTTGGAGGTTTTTTTGTGTCAGGTGTTCTGTCTCACAGTGTATCTAATGATCTTCCTAACACTCATGAGAGGGCTAAGTTTACATTTCTATGGGTATTTATGTAAGACATAAGCAAGAAGTATTTGATAGCTTCCAAACAAAAAGCTTTACACTTGACATAAAAAGCATCATTTTCTACATGGCATTGCTTCTCATCTAGGTTCAGTCTCTATATAACAGTTTAACTTAAATTCTAAAAAAAGATCTAAACTCTTAGCTCCTATTTGAGAATTCGAATGCAACAGAAGGAAGTTATGGCCCTAAAGTCCTCTTGAGGATCTTTGTTTTCCGTTTAAAATATCAAGACATAAACAAGAACCCTAACTCTATCCTCCCAAAGATGATAAAGAGAATAATTACTTAAGTACGTATTCTCACTGCACATTTTCACATATCAAATAAATAAAATAGGTCACAAATTCCTATGTAGATACTTTGTCATGGTGAAATTTATGATTTCTTCTTTCTAGGAATGGATTCCACTAGTCTATATGCAAAACAGCAACAGAACCAACAATTTCTTTCAGGCCATCTTTTTCACTGCACCGTTTTCAGTTTAAAAATATAAGGACATAGTGGTACAGAAATGCCATAACAAAATAGAAAAATCCCATGGTTTTTTGCATTATACCTGGCAGAAAACTTAATCTACAATTATCAGCATTACCACAAATTTTGAAATCTTAAAATGTTAAGCCTTTATGTTTCATTGCAAAAATTACTCTGCTGTAAAATTACTAGGTAATAGTTACAACTATGGTTATGGATGAATGACAATATTTGCTTTGCTTGCAAAAAATGCCCATTGTTCACATGTTCCCTGCTATTAGCCTGCAGAGTTTGAAAGATAGGTCACTGTATTCAGAATATGAACTAATTCTGAATGTTTCTTAGATATGATCAAAACGCCAGAAATTTTTGGTACATTTATCATTGGAAATGGGAGCTGGGAAGGAGGGAGCAAGACCTTTGATTCTGGTTTTGCAAATGGTGAGTTTGACTATCTTTTCAAATTTCAGTAAGCCCCATATGCTTACAGAGGAAAAACACTTGAGATAGATTAAGACTGCATTACTTTAAGCTTCCAAACACAGGAATACAATATTGATCCTCAAAAATCATTATACTGTTGATGCAAGAGGAGGGAAAAGTAGGAAAACCTTTTTCTATTAATGCTTCAGGCAACTACCACAAGAGACTTCAGAGTCCTAAATTTGCTGCAACTCTCAGCAAATAAAAATACACAAAGCTTTTCAGACTTCTAATGTAGTAAACATTTCAAAAGCCATTTTTCACTATTTCACTGTGAGTATATACCATTAAGCAGCTGGGAAATCTAATCTAGGTTTGAAATCTACTTACAGTTTTGAGATCCTTGGCACTATTTCTGGGGGGGGTCCTTGTATAATACTTTTAGAGCAGGACAAAAGTATTACATAATGAGAGCCAAATATATTGTAAGGTAATGAAATTACTTTAATCATTTATTGTTAGTAACCATCTTTTCCCCTTATTCCATGCCTAGCAAGTCAGCACAGCAACATTATTTTAATCACATACAATTCTATTTCTAATGTCTGATTTAAGCAACCAACCACCTCTATAGTATTAGAACTATTTAGGAAATGTAGGTTTTTTGTGTAGGTGGATGAGAAAACAAGTCAAAAGGGTTTAAAAAAAATAATATTTTTAGGCATTTCATCACTACTTGACAGTGCTGACCGTGGTTGTATTTGTCATTGTCTAGAAGCAGAGAAAGTGGGAAAAGCAATGTTAACAAGTGGTTTCCATTTGGGTTTCTCAATACCAGTGCATTTCCTTAGAAAACTCTTCCTGAGCTATGTACAACTCTTATCTCTCCTTAGTGACAGAAGCTGCTGGAGAATCTTTAGGTTCAGCTATTACAAAACTAATTCACTTGATCAGCATTATTTCTTACAGGTATCTTTTCTTTATCAAGGTTGCTTGTGTAGCTGGTAGCAAACGAAGATCATTTTTTCTATTTCCCTAGGTCTTATATCTCGGATTAAGAAAATATAAGGAAACTATTTCTCTGTCCATTCATATTTTAGCTGTAGTATATATTAACTAGGACTGATTTATGTTTAGGAAGGTTTAGTTATAGTGAGGTTTATGACATTTTTATCGGAAGTGTTTAACAAGATTCAGTGTTTCTCAGCAGCGGGACCAGTGAGCAGCCTCATGGTCACCGAGTATAAATGCAGTGGTAGGCAAGAAAACCTAGATCATCCCCCAAAATGAGAAGTAAAATTAAACGTAAGAGCATTTTACTAGCATTTACAAGCACATTCAAAATCTCACTTCTTATCACTTACACTGCTGAATTGCTGCTCCTAAGTAATGACAATCCTTCAGAGTAAATGACAGTGTTGCAGCAATGGAAGAAGAAATTATTATGTTGGTATTTGTAGTGTATTCACAACTAGAAAACATGTCCTTTTTCTCCACTTCCCAATGTAACCACCAGCCTGAGTCCCTCCTGTGTGATTGCTACAGTCAGTGCAAAAGTATTGATATGTTTCCTTCCTGTTAGAAATTGCTTCACCTTCATGTTAGAGACTCAAGCTGAGAGGAAAAAAAAAAATCGTAAGGCACTTGACTTGCAAATAATCTCTCACAGCAGGTCAAGGTCAGCTAACTTTCCTCATCAAAAAAAGAAAAAAGCAAGAAGCAAAAGACAGGGAGAGACAGATCTGATTTCTGCTAATGTCCAGCCCGTCTGCTCAGCCAGATGGCCAACTGAATCACAAGAGGAAGGTGTCACAGTCACAGAGAAACCTGAGCCTTTCCTGCTTTATCATACTCTAGCTAAAATAATTATTCAACAGCAGCCAACAGAACCCTAAAGGCTTTGTGTACTAGTATGCCGAGCTTTCCTGTAATCACTGCGATATCTCCAGGAACAAGGGGTGGCAGGAATCATTATTTAGATGTGATAACGTGACCCATACAAACATTAGGGGATAACGGGCAAGTCTGCACTCTGCAAATCGAATCACACCATGATCCATCATTAACCTAAGTGAGCTATTGCTTTATTGAAGTAACCCTGTAAATGAATAGGTCACAGTCTATTTAAAAGCAGAGAGATTTGTTAATACTCCATGGACTTATATTCTATTAGAACATACAGCCTGATAATAACTGAGACTGTAAGTATGCTCTTAAAGATAGGTAGGAAGAAAGGGAAAACTTAAGATTTGTGCAAGAATAATTTTGGAATGTTCCACTGAAACATTCTTATTTACACATACAGAGAAAGGTATGCTTACATGTGTCTCAAGTTAAGTTTTACCTTAAGGAAGAAAACAGTCACTAATTTAAAACTGCTTTATTCCTCACAAACTTTTATAGTGTAAGACCTTGTGACTGCGTGAAAATTAACACACTTCCAGTTAATATGAATCAGCACTACATGACAAATTAATATTGCCCTTCAGAAAAGATCTTCAGAATTCAGCTTAGGAGGTTTTCAACATTAAGCCATTTAATTGCTACTTTCGGAACTCTGAATTTTGCATAGACCTAAGTTCACGAGTTAATACCAGTTCTGCACTGTTCCATCTAGATAACAGGACTGAGCTTCAGAACCAGTTAAGACAAACCTTTCAAAGATTTCTCCCCACTTTTTACTGCACCCTGGCAGCTTTATTTAATTGTGGATGCAACCAGGAATTGTGGACACCATCCTTTAAGACTGCTAAATCATAAATGAAGGAATTATCTTCCTCCTAAGTTTTCCTGAAATAAAGTTCAAATCAAGAATTATTTCCTTTTTTTTTTTTTCAAAAAGAATTGTTTTTTATCCTTACTGCTATGAAGCTTATAGCAATTCTTTGCAAAAAGGTGGATAAATAAATTAATCTATTACACAACTCATTATACACTAACAAACCAGTTTTGCCTGACAAAGGTAGTAATGGGCTTAGCAGCTGAGAAGACATTTTCTCCAGGAACTGCCTGGGTAATGTGGGAGAAGCATATGCAGCAGAACTTCCTAAATAGTGGAGAAACTGGTAATCCTGACGCGTGAAAGCACTTTTATTTGCTACTAGGAAGGACATATGATTTCCTTCTACTTCCTTCACCTTTCAAAATTAAGAAATATCTATAACTACTTCCTGTATGACTCTGTTCTATAGCTGTTCTCAGTATACTTAAAGTGTTTTAAGGGAATCTGTCTTGCACTTTTTGTAAGTTCCGAGGCATCTACATAAAATGACTCTGATTACATTTCTAAGATGTATCACAGTAAGTTACTAAATATTACTATACATGCTGTTTTGTTAATTTCTTTGTTGGGGCGTATTTTGCTTTTCATATATCCAAATTACATACTTATCTCCTTCATATTTCCTCAAGATCCTTTGAGACTTTTATCTGCTAAACTGAAATTCATAATGGCATACTGCTTTTACTGCCAAGAGCCTGAGTATAAAGGTAGTCTTTTTTTTTCCTCCCTCCAGTCATGGTTTCAGAAAGGACATATTCATGTTTAAACAACTCAGTTCACTCTACTGCTCTGGGAACCAAATCCAGAGAAATATTTTTCCTGTGCATAATAATGAAGTCCCCATGAACTACATACAGCTTTACTTAAGTGTCTAACATACAGCGAAACTGCTGTATCAGATGGTTCTCTGACTTTGAATTCTGTCTTAACTTGTATTTCTGGAACCTTCCTGATGGTCTAATACGATTTCTGTAACATTTACATAGCATGCCAACATTAAAAGGCAGAAGTTTTTTACCTTTAAACAGTTAGAACTGTATGCAGGCCACTGACTAATTCTTCTTCCTGATGTCTGTTTGATTTAGTAATTGAACAAAAATGCATTTTCCCAGTGTAAGGAGGCAGCTGGTAAATTAGAGAAGAGCATACAGAAACCAACTGTTTATGACAAAACTTAGAAATATAGGACAAAAAGGATGCTATCTATTCTTTGATCACCCCCTCTCTCTGTCACAGCCAAGCAAATGATGCTGATACTGTGTCTCCTGGACTATCTGGATGAGTTACCAGAACTCAACTTTAGCAAGAATGTGTTGTTGGATTTTTATTTTTCTTGTTTCCTGTGGTGGTTTGGTTTCTTTGCTTTGGTTTTGTTGGTAGGGGTTTTTTTCTGTTACTGATACTAGTTTTTTTAATAGATTGAATTAGTCTCTGCTCCTGTTGCTGAGAACAGATGCCATGTTGCCAGAAAAAAATAGGGAATGAACAACAATACTTTTTATATGATACATTTTCTATAGATCTCACTCCTGTTTATATACACTCATTTACACACACCAGGAATCCATTTGTACGTGCTGTCAAGAACAATCATTGGCCAGCTTTGCTGCTGGTAAGAATACCCAGTTTTCATGTGTCAGTAGAGTTCAGCTAGTTCAACAAGTAAAAACTTAGGTTTCAGGACACCAAGGCACAGTATGAAAGTCTTTTGAAGTTTCACACAGTAAAATGCATCCTCACTAAGTGGTATGTAGTTGGATGTGTTCGTCTTTTAACAGAAAGATACTTGACAGACCACCTAGAAACAGCTAATGGAAAAATACATGCACTGTTCTACCTATTTCTTTCTGCCTAGTTTAGGTGGTTACTGTATGTCTTATGCACTAGAGTGAGATATCCCTTTCTATGAACACACATATTAAATGAAGTACTTGAAACATCACATGCATTTTAGTCACACAATAGCCTTCTTTAGACACACTCACAGATTTGCTTTCTCATTCATCTCTCTGCTTGTGTGTGAAAATTCTTCTTCTGACAGCAGGCTAAAAGCACAGCTTTAGGCCTGAAGTAGATTACCTAATGTTTATGACTGGTTAGAGAGAAAAAACACATGATGGGAAGGTCAAAACTTTGACCTAAAATATAGCTTGTAAATTAAAGAAGGGGAAAGACAGGTGGTAAGAAAACAGCTGGCTGGTAGAAAACAAATCACCCAAGGCCATGCCTTACATTTTATGTGAATCTTCATTAAGTTTACATGTTACTATTAATTAGTGTTTAACTAATTCTTCATTTTCTTATAACAGCCCAACCAGAGGCAGATGTCAGACAGCAAAAATTTCATAGGAGAGTATGTCCTGACAAAGTCTGATACCTGAAGGAAAAGGGTTAGACCCAGGTAACTCTGCTGGCTGTTGGTCCATTTCCAAGGAAATCCACAGTGCAGTTTCACGACTTTCTTAAATTGCACTAACCACAGCTCTCAAAAGGAGGTTTACCAGCAGATACGCAAGAAGCATGGCAGCGACATGGCAGCCATACTCTCTACCTGGATAAATGCTGCTATTTGCCAATAACAGAACAGTATTACCTTTGTGACTGAGAGTCCCCAGTCAAGGTTAAGCTAGCTTTATTCCTGCTCTGTGCTCCCAAAGAGGGCAGGATCAACCAAAACTGAATTCAATTTCTACAGGAATAAATAATTACTACCGAAATGCAACAAGAAAGGTGCTGATGAATCAAGTCTGTTGCACCTGTTCAATGAGCTGTCTCTTCAGTGAATCACACAACTTTTTTTCTCTGACAAGGACCAAACCAGGACTATTTGCATCAATGCCAGGAAAGTTGAAAAAAAGAAGTTTCATTTAACTTTAGCCAGGTTTAATTTCTCTTTTTCTAGTTAAGTATTTCAAACCCAATAATGGATTTTAATACTATCATCATTTTCCTATCTACCATCATTATTTTTAATATGCAGTTCAGTCCATCAGATCATTAACACATTCTCCATGTTACTTTGAAGTGTTTTCCTTTAGCTGAAGTAATTTTCAAGGTTCATTTCTAATTTGATGCAAGTCTCATCATATTTCATGCTGTTCTCAAAGTTTTCAGAGGTTTAAGACATAAAATGACATCAGGAACTAAAATATAGTAAGGGCAACATGATTTTGAAGCTCAAACTCAGTTTCTATCTAAATTTTGCTGTCTACAGTAAGAATCTATGTATTGAGACAAAACACAAGAAACGATGCAAAGCCAAACAAAAACATGAAGCAAAATATTTGTTATAAGATATCAGAAAAGTATATAGCTATAACAAGCTATGACATAAAGTTCACTTGATTTGTAAGGGAAATGCAACCCCTCCCAAATACCCTCCCTGGTATTTGGCAAAGCAGCTACTTCAGAGTCCCCTACAATGGGTTTCATTGGATAAAAGAAAAAAAATCAATTGGTAGAACAGTAAAGAACAATGAAATTAGGAAAGAAGATCCAATAAAACGAAGTGCCCAAGACAGTATGTTTTACCCGTTTTATTTGATAACAATGCTTGCTTTTCACTAATGAGAAATGATAAATATGTTAAAGTACATCTCAGGAAAAAGAGTACTTTCTTTAGCAGAGAGCTTCTTAAAACCATGCTGGCAGATATAGCAATCATCTCTTAATGTCAGGCAGACTCTTAAGTGGCATGCTAAACAAACTTAGCTGTCTTAAATTGAGGTTTCTGAACAGCAACTTATATTAATAAGGAATGACCGGATATGTACTCATTTACCCTAGTTTTTACCTTAAGAAATACACTATCAGGTTTACTCTGTAGAATCTAATAGTATCACAATACAAAATAACACACGTGAAAATACACCCCAACATGACTTCCACTACTATGACATGACCACTTGTAAATATCAGACAGCTCCTAAGTGTAGGCCAGTTAAAAGTGAATATACTGAAACAAATAATGCACCACAGACCCTATGCCTCCTCCCCTCATCAAAGACTTTCCTAAAAGTGAAATCTAGAGTGGAAAAAAAGGGGCAGGAGGGGTGACATCTTTGATATAAGATGTTAATATTGCAGTTCCTTTAGTGAACAGTCAGTTGCCTAAGAAAAAGCAAAAATCACATTATTTTTCGTAACACAGTGTTATAAAACATAAAACTTCAAACAACATCCCTTCTTAGTAGCATTTGTCTATTAAGTTGCTGTTGCCACCACGCACCATAATTAATTTCTTTGCAACACCTTAAACTCAGTGTGCTATACAATCTCAAATTACATTCACCTTTTAAAATGTCTCATAAATATGTCTCTGTTTAAAGGGTATATACATACAAATTCTTTAAGTGGAGCATCTGCTTTTAAATCATTCATTTTTGTGAGTGATTTAAAAGCAGAACAGTATTCGGCTTCATACAACAATTTTCACAATTAAGATCCCTCAAAGTGCTTTGCAAATGAATAGCCAACTGATATACTGATGCTGTAGGTAAATACATATAGTTTGAAGTGGAGCAGATAAAGGCAGAAGTATTACAGGTTCTCCTCTTAACACACAAATAGAAAAGCCACAGTTCAAGAAAGATAAATCAAAGACACTATGGAATCAGCATTAATTTTGTCTTGTTCTGTGTTTCTCTCCTACCTCTTTTTGTTAACAGTGTTTAATTTATAGGTTCAAACCTATCAGCTGTCAGAAATGAATGACAATGTGGAAATGAGATTAAAATGTGGCTGTTTTACTCTGCAGCATACTGAGAAAATTATCAGTGTATTTTCTTACTTAAAATGACATATATTAGATCTTCTAGAAATATTTATGTGTTTATACTAAAATTTAATTGGCCATGTTTCTTTTCTAGACTTTCACAAGATGATGACAGTTCTGCTGGAGTTGTTCAACAATTTGATTATCTTTGCTTCTTTATTTATAGTTTATAGTTCAGCACATACACACACACATCACTGTCAATATCATGAAAAATATTGAGAAAACAGTTTGGCATTCTTAAAACAAGTAAACAGAATTACTTAATAGAAATACATATAAGTGATTATTTTTCAGAACCTCATGACTGTGAATTAGACAACTAATTAAAAATGCAAGTTGTCATCACAAAATGATTTCACACTACACTCACATCTATACTAGTAACTGTTATGTGGTATTAAAGTATAAGCAATAGAGGCAAAGCTTTTATCACATTTTGAATATTGTTATACAAAGATTGATACAGATTGTTGGAATCAGAAGTAGAATTCATGACCAAAATTCAGCTTTTAAGGTAAATATATACAAACTTAAAACATATTCTGTTTCTTTGTTTTAACAGCTTCAGGTAATTAGATCTATAAAATAAGAATACAGATGTAAAGATCGCATGCACTATTCTTATGATTTTTAAAAGCATAAAAATAAGCATAAGCAATATATTCAAGAGCAAAAGGTATGATGTCCCCCTGGGCAGACACTGTCATCTTCAGAATGATGTATGTGCCAAAATTCTTTTTATATACATTCAAGAAAGTCGGTATTTATGATGAGTTATGCCTAACAAGAAAGATGTGTTCCAGATAATCTTGGGGTTTGTACTTTAGGAGTCAATTAACTCACAGGAAACTATTAGCATTGAATTGGTTTTATAGTAGGGTGTATGGTAAGAAAAGCCCCATTCTCTATCAATGAGATGAATGCACGTCTTTCTGTGGTTGCACGTACAGCAGATACAAGTCCACGTACTCACTCACTTGTCTGTGTGCTTCATTACATGAAGACAGTGCAAGTTTCACCCTAACTTTATCCTCTCTGTCTTACTGTAACACTGTGCATATCTGAATAATTTATAAAGGTTGATATGGGACTAATAGGTCCTATGAGCATGTTAAAGACAATTCACCTGAGCTGTGGATGACTATAAGAATGTTTGAATGCTTTGCACAGCTACGTGTAACTTACCCACTCTCTAATTCTATAACTGTCTAAGTAACTAATTAAATACAACTTCTTAACCTTTTATAAAGCATTTATAACCACGCCTTTAAGACAGTGTTATAATATTATCCAGATAAAACCAATAAAGACACAAACATCATGTGATTTTCATATTACACAGGTGTCAACAATTTCTGAAACATTCTTATACAGAAAAGTATTTAAAATAATTTCAATACTGAAAAAGCTGTCAGCCTAAAAATTACTTAAGGAAATGCAATTTAGGAATTTGCTAGCCTATAAAATTTTTAAATCATCTCAAGCACTACTATTGCACTACTGGGATATTTGAGATATCTAAGGTTGAAAGCAAGCAAAATAAGCATTTGTTTTCCTTCTGAATACTGATTACTAGTTGTCTTTTTCTTCAAAGAACGAAACTCCAACTGATGGGTAGAAAATGAGAAACTGCATCTAGAAAAATGACCATAACATTTACATTTGCCATTCTGTTATCTATTCTATATTGTATGTCACTGCAATGGAAATAGTATTTCTTCTTATATATTTGGAAAAAAAATAAATACAAAGTATCAAACATTTTGAGGGAATTCTTTCTAGCTACCCTGAACAGAAAGGAAATTGTTGAAGATCATATTATCTCATTATCATATTATCTCTATGTGGTATACCATTCAGCACAGCAGGTAAACAAATACCATAGAACTGACATTCAGAGCACTTGGGGGGGAGGGGAGAGAGAAGGAAAGGGGGAGCAAATTAATCTAAACAAAGTAAACTTGAGGAAGAATGTCATATATGTGATGGATGTGAGAAAGGTGAATAAATTACTTTTTAAAAAAGTCTTTAAAAAAAAAAAAGCCTTTTATATCTTGCCCCCCCCCCAAAAAAAGAATCTGTTTTCCCTACCATGTCTAACAAGGACCCCAACCTGAGCAAACAGCAACATCAGGTAACAAGTTTGACCACACGAGATGGAAGCTTCTGGTCTGCATGCTGGTATGTTCTGGAGCACTCAAATCGGTTTGGCAATTAACTGCTTCTGACTTCTGCAATGTAACCATCTGGGCTGAAATATTCTGCAAGAAGCCTTGAAACCTCCTAAAAACACGCTGTGATCAATGAAAGGTTTAACAACATGTTCAAGAAGGCCAAAATAAAGATTTCCTGACTGATTTCTAAATTTCCTAAAAGCATGATTTCATGGAAACATTTTAATCCCGATTTATTTTATATCTGAAATGCGGTCACATGCACGGCAAAAAGTACATTACCATAAGCCCTACTTATTATTCCTGAATTGTTAGGCTTTTTGTGATTTATATTTGAACTTCAAAATAGAGAAAAAATTACCAGTAACCTCAACTGCTCATTGATGTTATCCAGCAATAGTCTGCCTTCCTCTTTAGCTCCATACATATAGTTGCAGATACAGAAAAAAATCAATTAACCATCACTCAGTACACACAGAAATTAACACAAAGTCCATCACCACCACAGTGCACTTTGAGAGAAATATTTAAAATGCAAGAAACATGTATCCTTCTTAATCTAGACTAAGTAGTTAGAATTCAAATACCAAACCCACAAAGGCATTCACATTAAAAAATTATGTGAAATATTTATCAAGATAAGTACCTTCACATATCTCTGTTAGAGGCACACTTGCAGCATGGTTTTATAATTCAGGGCTAAACTCACCATTAAAATATTTGTTACAAAGATTATGTATGTTCTACTGCTCATCACACGACTAATTTGTAGAAGATCAATTTGAAACATTACAATAATAAATTATGGCTTGCCTTTGAAAATCTTGCGTATCAGGGCTAAATCTTCTCACCATTAAATTATTTCTGCAGTGCCTTTTTTGTTTGTTTGATTTTTCTTTTTAGGATGAGGCTGCTTAGGTGCTTTCAAAGTTGCTTCAAGTCCAATTAGCTTCTTTAATTGAACCCTATCATTTTAAAGGCCAATGCTGCAGATATCCCCCCCATCCCCATATTCCTGACTCCCCTCACACACATAAGACTGACTGCTTAATAAATAAATAAATAAATACCGCAAGTACATTTTCAGCCCCACAAGTTTCAGCCCATCGCTTCTTTATTTTTGCTTTCAACTGGAACAGGTGCCCAGTTTGGCAGGATGCAGTGGCACTGATCTCACTACCCCCCAGCCCCGCAGCTGCACCCACACCTGTGCATTTCAGAGCCGCTGCCCGACCTGGCAGAGTGCTGGACGCCTGCACAGCGGGGAGGGAAAGGTGCAGCTTCTTCCTTTCCCTTAGCTGCCCCCTCTTCCTTTAGGCACTGCGGACTTGCACACTTTGTTTAGAACTTATTGAAGTTCTGCGATTCCAAACCGGGATGAGCAGGAAGTAAGAGGCTGCTGATCCACACGGCCAGGTTTCTCGCGTGTGCCCCGCGGCTCCCCCGTGGAGCCAGCATCCTGTCGTGCAGTGCTTCAGGGCCCCACACCACAGCCCCAGCCACCGCCATGCAATCCCAATTCCTCCTCTTCCCCCTCCCCAGAAAAAAGCAGCCTTACCTGCTACATGAGGCTGCAGCAGCCCCAGCGAGATCAGCAGCAGCAGCAGCAGTATGCACAGCACCAATACCTCTTTCTCTGAATCACTGTAGCAACAAACTGCCTTTTCTCGTGTTCCCCTTCATCCACAAAGGACCTCGCAGGCAGGAAAGACAGGTACAAACCGCTTTCTTACTGGAAGAGGTTGGCTCCCTTCTCAGAAACGACTGAATCCCTCTCTCTGGTTCCCTACACATTTACCCTTCAGATCAATACTGCTCCTCAGCAGCAGCTTGAGCTCAACTGCAGCTGATAGAGACTAGCCAATTGGTATTGAGGATTCCCTTTTTGTAACTCCCTCCCACAAACATACACAGTGTGCATTTGAAATTTTATTAGTTGTGAAAAGTAGTTTTAACCCCTTGCTTAAAAACCACCCTATGCATTTGGAGCTCCAGATAAGCTCTCGTTTTCTTTCTGCACTAAGAAAAACTCTGACTGACCAAAATATCCCCACCTGGATTCTTTAAAGCTGGGTAACATTCAGCGAGAAAACTAAAATAGCTCAAGCTGCTATCAGCTGACTGGGTGGATGATGTGTTTGCAATCTAGTAGATATAGCATATGACAAAATCAAACAAAAAAGCCCCAAAGAAACTACATTGCAACCTATCATCCAGATATAATTTTTTTTTTTTTTCCCCCACAGCCTTCCTGTATTTCTGAGTACAAAACATGCTTGTACTACAATCAAACAAGAAAAAAGAACTTAAATAGTGGCATACACAGGCTCACACAGTCACAATAATGTGCCTAGAGAAGAGAGATTTTTCTTTGTGCCAGTGCTGAAATTTATTTAACGGATAAGGCTTTTTAATTTTATCAAGCATGTTGAATGCTGTGCATCTGAAGAAATAACTTTACTGTTAAACCCTCACAGTAAATATGCCACCTTCTTGTTTGTTGGTTGTTTTTTATTTGCAGGAAAGAACTGCTGTAAAATAGGTTAGGTCTGAGAGCCTGTTTTTCTAACTTTAAAGCAAAAGGTATGCCACGTGCATTACTGCAAAATAAAACATTTTAAAATGTTTTATCTGATGTTTTTACATTAGATTTTGATCAAACTGGATAAAATATACAAATACAGAGGTAAGTCAGCCATGTAACCTTAACACTGCCCCCTCGACATGGACAATGCAATCTTCATAGCATTTAAATATCCTGAAGTTTGTACTTGCACATTAGATAGCCTGCCTAGTAAAACACACTTAGTTTTCCTCAATATAGCTGATAAGAATGCAATGCTATATATAAGGTAATACTCAGTTGACAGAGACAGGCAAATGAATTACAGATACATGCATGGTTTTTAGAATGTCAGGCAGCAACTTCATTAATTTTAGTCAAATAGGGAAACATAGGGCTAACTGCACTGAAACACAAAGCAGCTATCACACAGTAGATGAGGCCTTCGCCTCAGTCCATTCATCTTCCCATGGCCAAAGCTGAAAATAAGTACATCCTTCTGCATTACAAAGACAGTTCAGAAAGGTTTGGCTTCTGGCTCATGGGCCATTTGCAGCCTGTTAGGATAATTCATATGGCCTGTAAGCTTAGTTTCAGCAGCCCTCTTTTCCAAAAGTAACTTGTGGAAGAAGGTATAATGTACTGAGCTGTTATGGTAGTGACTGCAAGATGATGTTGAGCTCCCTGACTCTCAACGTGATGCCAGTTCTGAGCATGGTATCTCCAACAGAAAAATCTGCCTGGTCCTAATTTTATCATTGAAGAAGCCTGGGAAAGTCTCTATCAGTCTGCCCATGTGTGCTTCTCAGATCAAGCCAGAGAGCATGCCACAGAAAGTAGTAAGTATGCAGGACACACACTGTAAGAAATAAAAAGTGTGCAGAATATCTAAAGCATACCAACATCATGAAGTCCAGAAGCACAAGACCCACTGCCAAATTGATTATTCTACACACAGACATACACACAACCATCTACATTGTGAAAAAGGCCTTATATTGCTGTCCAGTTGCAGGAGATAGGTAGGTTTTCCAGTATGTCAGAAAATCAAAGAACCACAGATGTTAAGGCTAAGCTACAACAAACTAAGGCTCTCTATCTTTGCCCGTACTAAACACTATCTGACAACTGGACACAAACTCTATGTAGCTCTGATAGTGGCTTTACATTTAACTATAACCAAATTTCTAGGATGATGTGAAAAGAGGGCATCTCCTCTCCCAGAGATCTTGGAACCTACCATATAGCTCAAGAAGCCTGACAAAACCAAAACCTTCCCCTCCCAGCAAGCATCAACCCCATCAAGAAGAAATGCTCTAATATCGGTGGTAGGGGAATGGTCTTCCCCAAAGTTGGTCAGCCCTCTCAGTCCAGCCACAATCCTGTCCAATAGTTCTTTCTCATCCCTTACAGATACATATACTAAAATAAAGAAGACAATGCATAGTTAACACTAATACATGAGCTATTCATCAAAGTCCAGCTTCCTCAAAAAGGTCAGTTACTATGTTGAACATGAAAAAGCTGACAGTTAACCAGAAAAAACCAACCAACCAAACAAAACCCAAAACCCATGCTCTAAGAGCTGTTTATACAGATTACCAAAGGCATTTTGTTGTCCTCTCACAGTGTTCTTCAGAAAGACAACTAATGGAATCCTATCTTTGGTGTGGAGAAAGCCATGCACGTCATTACAGATTCAAGTAACTCTTAGGGACTCAATAAATCAAACAATTTATTTTCCTGTCCATCACGTGAATAACCCACAAAAGTGTCCTCAAGTCCCTGTACTTTAGAAGTGTAGTGATTGAAGAAGAGTTTATGATATTCCATACTTTCAAGTAGATCATCAGCAAGGATAATTTTTGTTGTAGCTAATCCTATTAATTGCTGATAAGGAAAACATTATTTCATCTCCTTTTATGATAACACAGAGGTTGCTTTAAAATGTTCATTCTTTCTAGGTATTTCCTTAAAATGGAAAATATCAATAATAAAGCTCATAAAACTATCTGCAAAACCACTGAAACATTTAAAAGCTTGCTTTAAAATATCTTTTTTTTTTTTTTTTTTAGCTTTACAGTTTGATTTAAAGTTTGGCAATTGAAAGTTCAAACGAAATCCTAAAAAATGGGTAAGTATCATTTACATAGAAACATACAAGTCTTTGCAAAGCCACGAAGTTAGATTTCTAATTTTAGCCTCCAAATTTGCTCCACTTAGCTGTCATAAAAAAGTATATGTGTGTTTTAAAATTCCATTTGATTTAAAAACATAAAAAAAACCCCAACACTGAAGTATGAACAGTTCGTTTCTTAGCCTCACTCTTAAGGCGGAGATGGGGCTACTTACTTATGAAAGAATACTTATCAAAGTTGAAAATGGTCCACAATATGTAGAATTGAGGAAAATGCATCCAGAGGAAGTGGATTTCCTCATTTTAGAAAAGGTCCTTCTACGCCAGTAGAAGTAATCATGAGTGAATTCTGGCGCTGTAAATTGTTTAAATATTGGTCCGGTTAACTTAAGCCTCTTGCCTTCTCTTGCTAAAATGCTCAAAGTCTTCCTAGGATCCTTTGAAGACCTGCGTTAGGAAGATGCAGGATGGACAAATACCCATTATGGAGTCTAAAAGAAGTATTTCCCACTCTATCCAAAATAAAGTCTGAGACTTTCAGCCTTTCAGCCTCATAGAAGCATTTATGTGAATAACTGAATTTATTTATGCAGATACTTATTCACCTGACTTGTAGGTGGTAGAAATTAAGGCTTAGCAATTTCTATGGAGAATCCACTCATCTACAGTGTCAAACTAGGATTAAAAGCCCAAGCACTGCATATCATAGGCAAAAAATATCTGAAATTTCACTGGTGACCCTTCTAAATCAGTAAATATTTACAGGTATATGTAAGATCATACAAGCCGTCTTTGAGAGTTTCCTTTTGTTTGGGCAACCTTATTCTAGACAAGATTCAGAGAGAAAACTTAGTTTTATTTGTACACTTACTAGCAACCTTCATGACTTGTGTGATTTCTGAAACTTTTGCAACTAGACCTACTTAAATTTAAATCGGAACATTACATTAATAAAGTGCTAACCTACCTCTCAAGTGGTGGCCTATCTTGTTCATCAGTTACCCATGTAACCATCGGACTTCTGCTTTTACTGGAGTTATTATAGCACATTGTTATGGTGACACCTAGAGAAACCACCCAGAGATCCAGCATTATCGTAGGTAAGATTGAAGGCAAAGTCGGAGAGAGAGGTGTCACTTCCAGCTGATGTCTAATCTGTCCCTAGAAACTTCCAGGGACAGAGAATTCAGTCTCTCAACCAGCGTCCTCAACATTTTAGCTAGGTTTACAAGTGAAAGATTTTGCAGGTGATTAACTTAAAACTGTCTGGTTGAAATCTAAGTCCTCTGGGCTTTGCTTTACATTTACTGCAGGTTTAGTATAATGTGAATTATTCTCTTCCTTTTTGCTATGATATTTCACATCATGCAGTTATGAAATATAGATATATATCATCTCTAACAACCCCCAGCTTTCCGTTTCTCTTCACAGAACTTTTTGCTTGATAGATTCTGGTCATTCTTTTTGCTCTGCTCTTTTCTCTATGCAACAGATTTCCTGTTTCCTAAAATTAAATGCCTAATACTGGATACAATATGGCTGCTCTGCTTGGTGCTGGTAAGGCACATCCTGAGGATTATTAGAAATGTAATGCCTTCAAACATGAGTGCTGTCTTTATGCAGGGTCAATGCCATTCTTCTCTCTGTCATGCTGTTATTCTAATAATCAGTCTCTTCTCTAAATAACTTGTATTTTAAATGAAAAATGAGAAAAAATTCTCAGATGCAATCAGAGCAGCAGCACACTATGAATGTTAACAGTCCAGGCATGACTGTTTATTAGTCATTGGTGTCACAGGAAATGAGAGACAAAACAGGATGCAGTAGTGTTTGCACAAGGCATTCTGAACTTCTCATATTCCATATTACATCCTTCCTCAAAGCTTTCAGTCTGCTATTGTCATTGTCACTAACTTTGTCTCATCCAAACTGCCTACTTTCCACAATGTCTGTAAGTCCACAAACTATAGGGTTTTTTATCTGCCTACCTATTGGACGATTAATCTTTAAGACACAAAACCTAACCTGCATCACAATTAATTTGTAAACTATTTAAAATATTTATTTACTTTTTTTCAACTTTGCAATCTATACCATTTCTTGGAATGTGTTCTGTGGATTTGTTGATTTTTTACCCTTGTATTTTAGACAATTACATAAGCAGTGGTAAGAAAGGGAGAGGAGATTTCACTAGCTGAATAATTTTCTTTGCTGGTGATTCCAGCACCGAGTCCCACATTGCCTGGCGTACTGCTGAAAACACAAATCAAAGCATCAGGACACTCTTCTTGAATCCTTCTATTGAGGCTTATCTCCATGTAACACCCGCCTACTAATACAGTTAGTTTTGCTCCCTATCACCACCATCGTCAACACACATAAATGACTACTCATCTCACTTTTCAGTAAAACAGTCATGTTCTGATACATTCATGGAGGCAATAAGCCGGACACAATCATACAGCTAAATCATACAGTTATGATGTCTGTCAAATTGTTGTCAACTAAAGTCCATTCATCAACGCTCTCTATGAACTTACTTAGCATCACTAGCACCAAATGGATTATCAACATCAGAGGGACTGCAAAGGCTATTGTAGTTTTTTAGAAATATGAACAAAGATATGTTAGTAGCACAGATGAGAACTATGTAATTATCACAGAATGGAAATCAACCCTAAGGTACATAGGCAGTATTTAATAAAATAGTTAACAATTTTTTAGTATCTATACGGACTTTGATTTAAAATAATGTATTAGATTGACTTACACTTCCTAAATACAAGTTTTCCACATTATGTATTTTGATAGTATTGCTCAAACTGTTGTTCTTGAGCAAGTTATCACTGTTTTCTTCTGGGATAAGTACATCTCCGTATTTTGTTATCACTAACCTTAGAATCTTGCAATCTTTTTCACAGGAGTGCAATTATAAATACATACATATTAATGTCATCCAATTTCAGTAATTTCTTATTTTACTGCATCTCTAACAAGACAGTGAATTTATTTCACTGAGAGGTAAATTTATTTTCCTGCAACTCAGAAACGCTTTGCAAATCCCAATACAATACCTCTCTAAACAATAGACGTTATCTTTAAAACAATGTTACATTTTTGTTGTTGTTGTTTTAATTTCTGAGGCATCTATTGCTATGGATGATACATACAGGCAAAGGTGCAACCAGTTTTCTCTCAAGAAACACAATAAACTCAACTGTTTCCAATAAAAAGCAGTTATTTACACTTACTAAAGTGTGAGTCTGTGTAGGCTATGATTGCACCTATGTACTTAAGAGCCTTCATCTCCATTGTGTTCAATACTAGTACTTCACACTTGAATAACAGTTTATACATGTAGATCTCAAATTAGTTTTCATAGCAGCAGCAGCACTATTTTCATGAGGCACTAACAAAGAAAAAAGAAATTGAGGAAATTCTATTGACAAAGTATAGTAAAGTGTTAAAGTACTGAATTGGAAGGAACAGTGAGGCAGAGAATCAACCCTCTGATTTATCACTTTGTAGATCTCCTTAACAAATTCGTAGCATGTACTTGTTTACAAGTCCTCTAAAAAAGAGCAGCATGAATTTCATATGTGCTTAGCTGAACTGTTTTAATATCTACTGATGAAACTGGATGCAATTATTATGACCTCAAAAATCAACACGCTATTTTACAAGTTTCTTGCAACTTTTAACAAGTCCCCTCATTTGTGTATCTTGGTACACTAATGTGTGAAATGCAAATACAGACACTTCCGTCAAGATAGAAACTATTCTGAGAGATGTGTTTCATAGTTAAGTATTAGGTACAGGGGCACTGAAAGGTGCCACAGAATTCCCAACGAAAGTTTTTTCCTGGCAGTCAACTTGGTAAAAACCCATTGAGCATAAGCATATATACACTGGGATGAAGTGCTGCCTACTGATATTCTGGCATTCTCTTCCAAAGGCAGCAATTTCAACTGAATTCTTGCTTCCTCTAGTCTATTCACATCCAGTTTGTGCTCTAAAATCAGTCAGCCTGAACAAGAGAGTGCCCTACCTTTTGCTTCCATGGTATACCTCTACATCACCCTGAAATTCATTACCCTCTCTTCCTAAGGCTTTTGGAAGCGGCAAGATTTATCAGTTACTGAGTAAGTGAATACAGTATATCGCATAGTAGTATTTCGTTCAGTATTCTCCACAAACATGCCTGAGAAACATCAAGGGACCTCCAACCCCTATGTTCACAAAACACGTTAGCAGTCTGCAGAACATCTATTAGTTGGGAATTATTTCTTTGATTCTGTACCTGGTTTACTACTGATGTATATAAGCTAGTGCATCCATTTATCTTGCTGAAAATTCACTACTACTGCTAGATGAAAAAAGGTAGTAGACTGGAAGTAAAAGCAAAATTCATAAGCGGTCTTTCACAGTCCCTGACAAAAAAAAAAATAACGAACATTTATAAGGCTTAGAACAGACCCAAATTAGTATTACAGAAAGCAGGAAGGGAAACTATTACCTATTTTTCAGCTTAAACTGCATGCTTATAGTATATTAGCATGTGCACATTATCTCTAAACATACATATCTACATTTTGAAAATGCTTTATGGAATTTGTTTCAACAACCTTTCAGTATTGTCCACACATTTTGTACATTTACACAGATCGCTCACTCCAGGTTACAAGTGCATTAGAAGAAAAAGCACTGAAAAATAAGATGGAACAAAAATTCTGCCAGTGGCTTATACAGACATGGCACAAATGAATGTTGCAGCATGAAAAATAAATCTTCTGTCTATAGAAGATCATTGAAAAGTACTATTAGTAGCCACAGATGGGAAACTACACATTTTGTTAGTTTTACAATGACTAAGAAATTGAAGATACACACAGGCTTCTGTTTGTTTCCAAAAATGATACATGCTGTCCTTCTCTCCCTTGTTCTTTCTTTCTCCACACATACTATAGAAATAGAAGAAACAATCTGCTACTTGTCTCACAGACTAGAAAATAGTGTTCCATACCATTTTTTAACTGAAAGTATTCTTTTGGGTTTTTTTTTTTTTTTTGGAATTTCTCACGTTTTTCAGCACTTTACCTTTTTGACTACATATGAGGGAGACTGTATTCAGGTCAAAAAATTAATCACCAGGGCAAAGAAAGTAAAAATAAAGGAAATGGAAAGCAATACCATTTAAAATATAGAAATATGTATCAGTTTTGCTTCTTTACTTAGAAAGCTTTGATTTTGATTGCACTACAATTGCAAAACATTAATAATAACTCAAATAAGTCAAGTGTATAGAACTGAATAGAGTACACTCTTGATCTGTTAAAGGCAATTTACATTATATCATATATATGCATATATAAGCCTACAAACTACAATATACCACAGCATGTAAGTGACGTCTTTTAATTAACTACTTATCTTAAAACAGTTTATAAGTTGCTGTTGCATCCAAAGCACAATTTCCTGTCCTTAAGCCTGACATTGCAATTTTCATGTTCTCTACTTATTCTAAGAAAGTATGCGAGAAAAAAATCCTCATTAATTTAGATATCTAAGACAAAATTCTACTGTCATGATGTTCTTAGTGTTTTAATGAACTTTGAAGCTGAGAAAAATCTGGAGAAAATAGTTGACATAAATTCTTAGCTACATGCTTCTAGTAAAAAGTGTATTATTTGGGAAATCATGCTGATTTGGGGCTTTCACTATGCACTTCACTGAACCTAGAGATGATACACAATAAAGTAAAAAAGCCTACCAAGATTTGGATGAGAAATACCATCCCAAAAAAGGATGGCAGTTGAAGAAGCAAGACTTATATCTCTCTGCAGAAAGAGGGTCGATTCTGCTAAACATCTAGTCCAAGATGCACGTAAAGGCTCACTAGGGACTATGTATCAATCAGCTATCCTTTATTTCTAAGACAGAGGAAACACAGTAGCTCTTGAGCAGATTCTGGGTTTGTTTTATTACTCTCAGTAGAAGTGTGTCTTTAACTTTGAAAAATGGAAGCATAAAGAAGCTGTTACGGATATGAATAAGCCAACTGCACCACTGCAAGCATGTAGTAAACAGGCATAAATGGATATACAAACAGTAAAATTAAACATAAATCCAACAGAGGAGGATTTAAAAAACTTTTGATTTAGGTAAGCAGCACTGCCTCTTCAAACTATCAAAAGTATTCATTGCCAGAAAAATATTCAGCTACTTCCAAAATCTCTTCCTCTGTACTCACTGCCTCTCTTTTAGGATTGCGAAAAAATACCTATTTCTCAAAAAGAAAGGATAAAAAGGGGTATTCTGGCAAAGAGCTTTTCTATACAACAAATGGCAGAAGTATTTTAGAAATATCTTTCTGGCTAGAGATGTGAGGCAAACACATTCCAAAAATATTTGACTGAATATTAAAAAAACATGGAGAGAAAACAACAGTAGATGTCACAGGCCTGACCATCAATGAATAAAATAATACTAACTTAAGCTGGATAGAATGTATGTCCATTGGTATTCCACTGAAATTACTTCAGAAGAGTACTCAGATTATTAACCTCCATAGGAATTTGTTTCAGAACTGAATACTCACTAAAACACTACATTTGATTTCTTCTATATAATAAATAATGATGGGATTTTCTGTTATTCCTAGCCTCCACAGTTAGTATCAGCTGATAAGGCAACTAGAAGTGATATGCAAATTTATCTATTCAATTCTTACCATATGCCAAAACCAGCTCAAAAATTAAAACTTGAAAGCTATGCTCAGATTTTAGAGACGATCCAGACAGAACAATATGAAGAAAGTAAATAGTTCAGTATATTTGCATCAAAAAAGAGACATTCTCTGATTCCTCTCTGACTTTAAAGATGAGCTTGAATCAGTAAAAATGCTAAAACATAACCTTATGGGAATTTGGAGATTTTCTTCTTTAATGGTCTGACATGATATTTATGGCTCTCAAGACGATAATTTTATATGCCAGCCAAACCAAAAATATCACAACAAAGTTGCATTTCTCTTCTGCTTCCTACATTGCTACCTTATGACCTTGCCTTTATAAAGATCTTTAATAACATGCAAAGCAGAAAACTGTACTTTCCACAGCATATTGGTCCTTTTGTCAAAAACCCACATAGCACATATATTGCCAAAAGACAGCTACTGTTGGCAAGATTATGATATTTCACCTACTCTGTAGCATATATACAACCACATTTTAACTAAGGTGGAGATTTTTCCTATTTTTTCTCTCCCTTACTGGTCACTGAGACAATCGTATATATAGCATATCTCAAAATGAAAAGGGTTTTTCAAATTCTCTGCGAAGTTATTTACTTTCCACTTGAACTTAAACCTTTGAATTTCAGTACTTCTCCTTTGTTACCTCAGTAGTATGATCTTATTTCTAAAACTTTCAAAAAGCACACTTTAAATTTTCAGTGGTTCTTCAGAAAATTTTCATAAGATATTGCTTTAGGCCGCTCTTGAAGAGCATTTATATTAAGAATCTAGAAATTGTCTGCAAGCTGAATTTCCTTAGGCTTGTTTGCTGCTTTTGTTGGTGATTACACATACAATAAAAATAATAAACTTCCTGAAAGAGGGTTTCAGCAACCTAGCATCCAGGTAGGCCGCTTCCTGATCTAGGCACTCAGTAATCCAGTCTGGTTATAACTCAGTTTGGTTATGAGCCACAACTACAATCTGATAGTTCTTAGGTAAAAAGGCTGCAAGTTATTTTCAGAGATGAGATCAGAGATATTATCTTTCTGGGGAAAAAAAAGATAACTTTTTAAGTAAAAAATTAAAATATTTGACAAATAATAACCATCTTAAAGATATTTTCAGGTTTTAACAAATATCCTTGATTAAAAAGTAGCATTAAGCAACATTTACAGTCAATCCAGGAGTTTGATTTCTCTTAAAATAGGAAGTTAGCTTTCTGCAGAAGGTATATTTCAAGCACTGAATAAAGAATTATTCTTGTCTTAGCCAAATCCTATTCCTGACTACAGACGACATAAAAGAGTGATATCCCCAGTGAAAACTGGAAAAATGTATATAAACTATGGGATCCTGTGAAAAAAGATATTGTATTGATTAAGAAGACAGAATGATAACAAGACATCACCGATGTAGGAAAGCTGTATGAAATTATAGTCGTGAAGGAAAATATCCAAAGAAATTGTGATGCATATTTGATAATACAACTCATTAAGTGATAGTGTCCAAGGCGGTTAGAGCTCTGGAGCTAGAAATCCACACCCCAAGCATGTCCAAATATGTATTTAAAACTAAGCATAGTAACACAGAAGTTACTCCTTTGGAAACAAAATAAAAATAAACAACTTCCTCCTTGCAGTTTTCTCACAGCTGTTATTTTTCATATTCTTCCATTAAAACAGTTTAGGATAATTAAATTAAAAAGAATTCAAATAACTGTCTAAATTTTGCAGCCAGTGTCACTACTTGGAGCCTTCAAGGACTGGCAGATGTAGTAACACAGTTTCTCTTTCATTTGTGGCATGTTGCCTACAATTATTACTACTTAAGAAGAAATGTTACGTTAGTTGTTTACATCAGAAAGTGACAGTCTCCACAGCGCAGGGATAGAATCATCTTTTTCAGTGCTCAGCTTGATAAGCCCGGGGGTAACAGCTGCTGTCATCTCAGCTGTTTGTCTTTAAACGTGTACTTTTTGGTACCTCAAGATGCCATTTCTTCTTCAAGCAGAGCCCAAAGCTCACAAAGTCATCTTCCAGTGTAAAGAATATAAATTCCTAACTGGTACTAAAATAAATAACCACCAGCACGTTTCATCTGGAGGTAGATGCTAATGTGTCTTATCCAAACCTCAGTCAGTCACTTTCTACGTTTTAGAGTGCTGGAGTGTTATCATGCATTGTTTGTTTCTACCTAAAAAAAGAGAAGAAAAGGAAAAAATAACTCAAAAATACAGAAAGCCTATGATTATCTTTTCTACAGAAACAGAAAATCTCTTTCATGTGTCATATGTGAATACACAGATCACTTCCCTATTTCATGTCCAAGCAATTGCTTTCATATTCCTGAAGGCGCTAAGATTTTTCACCATCCAGCTCTCCTCATTGGTAATAATCAGTTCATTTGAACTGAATCTTCCCTGAGGAACATCTAGAATTAATTAGAACTGATCGAACAGCACAAACTGTAATTTGTTGATGCTTTAGCAAATATATCTCATCAGTTAGCTCCATAATAGTGGTAGGGCATGTTATTTGTTTGCAAATACTTGGACAGCTACCATTTTATTTACAAAAAAAGCTGATGATTGCTGAAGGGCTTGTGAATTTCTGCATAAATTCTGATTAATTTCCATAGCAATGATGCATTAGATATTATTCCTTATTCATTATTCCACAACAGTTATTTTCTTCTAAGAATTTACGCCATCTAATGACTGAGCAAATACAATGCCATGTGATTTAAGTGACAAATCATATTCCAGGAATACTGAAGAGCAAACAATTAAAGATGTAACTGCATCAAAATTTCACAAAGAGACTTCTGGGTGGTATTTTCACATTTCACAGCCATGATAAATTAATGTTGCAGGTAACACACTGTCAGGAACAACTGAGGATGTTCAGGAGACTCCCAAATATTGTTCATTCCTATTTATACGTGTATCATGTAATGCGTTGTGCATACATACACACATAAAGAGGCTTTGGCTTTTGAGGGGCATAAGTTTTGGGGCAAATAGTGTAACTGTGCATAATGCTGTGCAGGAGTGCACAGTCTGATCTATAACAGATAAATAAATAGCTAATAATGGTGGTAGTGACAAGTAGGCAGCTAGTAAATGCATGCAGAGAAGATGGTGTTGTTGCCACTATAATCACAAGCTGTTCTGTAAAATTCAGAACCTATTCATAAACAATGCTTGGGAGCCTTTAGACTAGCACAGATATTCACAAATATTAAATATTAATATTTCAGATGTGTTGTTAGAGTTGTTATCTGTCTTTTCTACAAGACAATGCGGATGACAGAAACCTGCTCATGAAGATCCTTTTGTTGCACTCAAGATGTACAGTTATTCAAAACACAAGAGGTTGATAACTGCCTACGAAGAGACAAGCCCCCACTGGTAGTTACAGCAGAAAGATCTTGCAGCATTATTCATTTAAACTGACCTTTGATTTCCCCAGTCACAGCCACAGCAGACATGGTGTGAGGGAGTGCCCGAACAACAACGTCCTCCCTCCTCCTCTGCCTTGACTCACTCGCTCCCTTTCTCTCATGGGTCACGACGCCAGGTGGGTTCTGGAAGCAACCATGATGATTCCACTTGCTAAATAATAAACTAATAAATTTGGGGACTCATATAAATTACAGTATCTGCTGGCTGGAACAAATGGACCAGAAAAGGAGGAAGGCAACAATGTTCTGGCAGACCATAGATTAATGTCATCATACTGTTCAAACTTCATCTGTTCTGTGTGCTTCAGGGGTTAAAAAAAATGCAAGCTAAGACAGTAATATCATCTTACTGTGTTAAAGACACCTATTAGTCATGTCCCAGGCAAATAGGGATTTATGACTCAGACATAATTCTTCCAAATATGCCTGCTGTTCATAAAAGGCAGAGATATATGACTCAAAAATAACATTGAGACAGGAATAATTTTACACTTCACTTTCCAACATTGACTTTCCTCCAGAACTTATAGCAAAATCTCCATGTTTTATGAATAGGTTTCTGCCAGTACTATAGATTTATTCCTATAGCTTCCAAATCAGGCGAATTTCTCAGTCAAATAGAACAGGAATAATATTAGGCAGAGAAGATACATGTAGAACTTTGTTTCCCAAGAATCTGTACACAGACTAAAATTACATATAATCATGGAATCGGTTATGTTGGAAAAGAATTTTAAGATTACCAAGTCCAACCACTAACCTAGCATTGCCAAGTCCACCACTAAATATGTCTCCAAGTGCCACACCTACACATCTTTTAAATACCTCCAGGGATAGTGACTCCACCACTTCCCTGGGTAGCCTGTTCCAGTGCTTGACAACCCTTTCGGTGAAGACGTTTTTCCTAATACCCAGTCTAAACCTCCTCTGGTGCAACCTGAGGCAGTTTCCTCTTGTCCTATTGCTTGTTACCAATAAAGTCTCCCCTGAGCCTCCTTTTCTCCAGACTAAACAACCCCAGATCCCTCAGCCACTCCTCGTAAGACTTGTGCTCTAGGCCCTTCACCAGCTTCGTTGCTCTTCTTTGGATGAGCTCCAGCACCTCAATGTCTTTCTTTTAGTGAGGGCCCAAAACTGAACACAGTATTCAAGGTGTGACCTCACCAGTGCCAATTACAGGGGGACAATCACTTCCCTAGTCCTGCTGACCACATTATTTCTGATACAATGTCACACAGCCTGTGTAATGGACTAATTAAAAATCTCCATTTTGTTGAAAGAGCCTGCTACTACAGTTCAAATACATTCCCGGGACTCTTCCCTAATGAGTCTTCCAAATTCCGGTTCTGGTTTGGTTCTCATGGAGGAATGTGCATTTTAAGAGTGAAATTAAAAAGTAGACGTAGGGAGAGATACATATCTGCTGATTAGGTCTGTGATATAACAAAACATGGATAGATGTTCTTTCACTGCAATCAGGCTGCAGTACCTGCAATGAGATCCCCATGGTAGCCCGTGGCCACTGGAAACCTGGGCAGAGTGCTGAGAGCACAGGGGGACATCCTCTAACTGTTACATCAGCCTTAGGCTGCTTCTCATGGAGAAGGCACACGCATACACCCACACTCATTCGCTGGAACTGTTGTTATTTTCTTAGTAGATCATTAGTATGGCAACCAAAAAAACCCCCTCTTCTGAAGTTCATTTACATTTGATTCAGCTCACACCCTTAGGAGGGGCTTTTCACCTTTTTACAAATCACAAGTTTGTAACAGCTTCACCTTCTATTAAAGACAATAGTCTTTTGATTTCAGATGCCACAAATGATGAAGTTCATGGGTCTGCTCCTTCCTCAAGAATACTTTTCAGACCCTCTTTTTTATAAGCACCAACTAGCCATGAGGGGCAACACAACCACACAACTGTGCCCAGCTGACCTCTTGGCTGTACAGTACACTTCATGAATGTGGGTAACTGCTATTCTGAGAACTAAAAATATTACTGATACAATTCGGGGGAAGTTTACTATTATGTCCATAAATCAACACTGTGTTATTATTTATTTCTCCCTCTTAAACAGTAATTCTCCTTAAAGAATGTCATTTGTCCAGTTAAGAAACAGAAATACCATGTTAAGTGATAAACCACAGAAAGGTGGAGAAAACACATAAAGTAATACTCAGAAAGTTTTCACAAGGTGGCTCAGAGGTTAAATTTTGGTCTTACATATTTTCAGATTTCCTAGTCAAGATCTTTGATTGATGTACATTAGCACAGCTCTTAGGGTTAAGTGAATACCTGTACTAGCAATTGTTTTATGTAAGGTGAACCTAGCTATTTTGGTGAACTAATGCTGAAAATAATCCTCACTGGTGACAGTTTTTCACAGGTCTATACCAGTTTTAGCCCACATCGAAGGCTAAAAATTGGTGAAAAGACAGAGATCTGCCTTAGAAATCAAATGAAAAACATAATGATAGAGTTTACTATTGCTGTGCTGATTGCCCAAACTGCCACAAGATCGTCAAGTCACTCCAACTGCCATCAGGTGCGCAACTAAATGCAATATACAGTCAAAGTTGAAGCCTGATGAAGAGCAATGCCACTGCCACTTCGGTTTCCTTCTGCCGAAATTTTTGCTGGCGTCTGCCAGCATAATTTGTGCCCAATGCTCTTACACAAGCTCTTGTATACTATTTTGCACTTAGACTTACCAAAAATGTATCTATACTTAAAGAACAGCAAAGTGTTAACTACAGTTAATATGAAGTAAAAATCTGCCAGAAGACGTCTGGCTTGCCCTAGTGCATGCAGTGGAGGTCAATATGGGTTACGTGATGGGGAAGCACATCGATCTTCACTTTAAAGGTCCATGTCAGTGGCCTTGTTGGTGCTCAACAGCCTGCACTGCCCCCTCAGCCTGGCCTGGCCCAGCCCAGCTCAGTCAAGTAAGAAGGAGCTGGGACAGGCCTCGGTGGGGCCCCACCAGCCCATGGCCCTTGCTTGCTATTTTCTTGCCCCCACTAAGTTTGTATCTGATCTACTACTCAGTCCAAGTTAAAAACGTCCAATTTTTCACAGCAAAGAAACAGTATGTGGTGAATCCTCTGTGGGCTTCTCATGGTATCTGCAATTTACTGACTAGCACCCTTTCAAACCAGTCCTTGACGAGACTGAAGGTTCAGCAAGCACAGCCGGGTTCGGTATACCTGTGTGCTGCTCATAATTTTCTAGGTACAGACCTCTCCTACGTGTCACCTGAGCCTCCTGGCTGTGAGTAGCACGGAGTCCAACATACTTCCGTAAAAAAATGAAGAATCAAATTTTAAATTCTCTCATCCACAACCAGACAAAATAATGTGACACACTGCTTGCATTTTAATCTTTGCTAATGTAGGCACATACTTGTTATCACAACTTTAGCAGTCACTGACATTTGGTATCAATGCTTTCCTCTCAATATCTTAAAATCACTTTAAAAGTAATGAAAAAAAGTGTGGCTTGGGGGTTCTGCAGATTTCTTTCTGAAAATGAAAAAAACCCCAACAAACCCAAATGTAAACTCTGGATACATTTTAGTTGTATTTTTTAATTGGTCATCTGGCACATCAGAGCCTAAAAGTAATTTTAAAACTAGCAACACATTTTCCTGGAAAATAACCGATCTGAAAACCTGAAAATTTCCCGGAATCATGATTCCAGGAGGTGGGGTATGGCTTAAAGAAAACATCAAGAGTAACAGCACGAGCAGCATGGTTTACTGGTGGACTTGGCAGTCCTGGGGCAAAAGTTGGACTTGATGATCTTAAAGATCTTTTCCAACCTAGTTGATTCTATGATTACACTAGAAATACATCAATGGTAATTTTTTGCATTTTTTGTAACTTTGTTATCTAGAATCATCTTTCAATAATGGAAGTTACAGAAATCTCCTGGTCAAGCAATGTGAAGAAGTATGGGACGACACTCAAATTTTACATACTTCTACTGAAGTAGCTCAGAGTCCTTACTCTTCAAAGAATATGAACGTAAAATGTTATTTTACTGTGACAAACTAAGTTTCTGCAACTGCACTACATGATGAATTTTAAACATTTATTTAAAACCTCTTCAGCCTCTTGCTTTTAAGAAACCACAGTAGAGCACTGTGGTCTATAAACTCAACAAATTTTGCAACTAGCCATTACAGAAGACAAAATGGAGTGCCTTCCTCCATACTATTTAGGAACCTGGTGGCTGAATGCTTTTTTCCTTCCTACACCTTATTTGTTACTTTTCAGATCTGCTATTTGCATTTACAGGACTATAGTCATGCCCTGCAAACAACAATTTAACTGATTCTATTAATTGACATATTGTAGCAAATAATCAGGTTAGATCAAGGAGTCCAAATATTACATTATTTGGCTATCTTCCAAATGCCCTTTATTTTTTACTACTCAGCGTTTTCTTCTGTAAGTACACAGGAACCCTGAAACATTGTACTGCGCCTCCTCCAACCATCTCCACCCTTGATAGGAATCTCCCAGTTCTCTCAGTCTACCTGGTGAAGCTACAGTGTAATGCAATAAAGTGATATGAGCTATTAACCACCCAACTAACAAAGCTATTCAGCCTTCCATCTTCTCCCCAATACTATCTGCCATTATCTGTTTTTCCTTCCATACTTTTTGTAGGTAGTTTTGATGGTGCAAATTGGGATAATTTTCAAAAAGTACCAAGAGAAAAAGGGAGAGAGAGGAAGATTTCTAGAAAAATCCCATACTGGGTATACAAATGGAATTAAAAAAAGGAAAAAAAAAAAAAAAAAGCTTGCCTGTTGCCTGCCTGAAAGGCTTTTATCCAACCAATTTTCTCACTGCAGGGGAAAGTGAAATTGGCATGCACTTCTCTGGCAAGTTGTTGGAACCTGAGTACCCTGATGGTCAGCCCCTCCTCTTCGTCCTCCAGGCTGGCTGTCAGCTTGTCTCTGCCTGTTCTGGGGAAGCTAGGAATACAGAAAACTTGGTAAGAGGTTTAAGACTGAGAGCTCCCATTCACCTTTTACCTGACAGTTAAAAAATTAATTAAAAAAAAAAAAAGTTTTATTAAAATTAGCAAGAGAAGAAGGGTCTGCTGGAAGAAAATCCAGTTGGTTTTACGTTGTTTGAGGCTTATGAATGACTTCACAGAAAAATGGTGTGTGGATTTACTTTTTTAGAAAAAGGAAATTTTATCTGTTAAGGTAAATAAAAAACCACTTAATGATATTTCGTATATGGATTCAAATTAACATGATAAATTTAACATGTGTATTGCCCTGAATTTACTGCCAGGTCCCACATATTATATTCAGAGAAGTAACACATCAACATTTTCTGATTGGAAAGTAAAATAGAACAACGATTTTTTAAAAAACCCCTGTTCCCTAAAGTTGTATCTTAATAGTTCCTCATCTTGTGCCTATTGTGTCAGGGCTGTAGCCATTAATTTCTCTCAGCTTTTGTTTATTTTATTAATAAAGACAGCTATCATACATATGGCTTGCTTTCGCTTTTGCCAATATGACTCCCTAAAGTAACTTTTGGGTGGCTGTTCTGAATGACTTAATGAATTAATGAAACAAATGTGCAAAGGACAAATGAAAACTTTAGGAAATGGTTGCTCACTGACCAAGTTTTGCTTACTCTTCTGATTTCCAATCAGTGAGGTGTGGAAAAGTTCCAACAGGCAGAGCAGATAGAGTGTAAAGAAATACAATGTCTGATATGGTGCATGTGGAAAGGTTACTAGTTTTTCAATTGAGAATGGATTAAAGAAAGTGTTGGCAATCAGTGGCTTCAGTCACTGCTGGGATAAATCAAAAACCCCGTCATTTAGCCTTCAGATAAAATCTGGAAACTAGCAGCTGCACCTAGCTTATCCCAGTGTGCTGTCCCCTATTTGATTTTTCAGGTCACAAACAGTTTCTCTGTATTAGACTTCAGATATTAACTATGCAAATAGACACGCACACGCACACACACCAGTAAAACATACAGTATGTTATGCTTTGAAATGCCTTTTTCCTGCCATTGTCTTCAAGTTGAGAGACTGCCTTAGCGGGGTTGAATACATGCATGCTTTGTATTAAGCTTCCTCCAGTTAATGCATGTTGCTATTCAATATTTGATCCTCCAGACAGTTCGAACTGAGTGGCAGAGATAGCTCGGTGAGATTACTGTTGTGCTGAGCTCCTTATGATTATTCTTACTTGCTTATCCCGATAGCTCATATGCAGTACTGTTAGGCATAGCACCAGAGTATGTGTGTGTGCTGACTTAAGGGAACCTTTCCAGGTTCTGTCCAGTTTTTACTTCCCAGTGAGGTCATGTTGGCACGTCGTGGAAATAGCTGTTCAAACTGCCATCTTTCACTCCTTTCCCTTAAGGCTTCTATCCAGTCTATGCCAACACTTACAGACTATGTTGGTTAACACTCTCTTTGCTTGATTCCTGAGGTTTGTTCCCATGCTATGATGCTCCCAGTATCTGTTGTGCCCTTTTATAATTCATAATAATAATTCTTAAGCAGATTTTCTCTTTTGAAGCTGTTTTAAACAGAGTTCAGCTAAAACCTGCAAATGTCAATATGCTGACAGTCATATATTGAGTACATTATACTGGGAATCTGTTAAAACCTCTTGAGTTAAAACCTATGCAACTTTATATGATTTGTGGCCTAGCTTCCCAGGAAATTGATAATGAATCAAGTTACTGTGGCTTACCAAGCATCAGCTGAGCTACCTTTCATATACACTGTATGTTCTTAGCTTACAACAAACGTGAATAACATGATTTATCCGAACTCTTTTACTCTGGGTTAAGCTATACCATATATGAATTAAGTGTGCAGATACATGCTCTTAGTTCAGTTCATGCCTTATTTTGACTGTAAGTGTGAACATCTAACAGAATAAATATTTGCCACCATATTCACATTAGTGAAGGGGAAAGGGAGGAAATAGTTGAGCAAGAGCCCCCTTGATCTGAGAAAGCCATCAGCCAATTTGGCTTCATTTCTCGGTTACTGCTGGACAGAACCAGGTGTTAGGAGCTTACATTTCTCTTTGCTCACCATGTTTCAAAGTCTCTTTAAGATGACTGAAATTCCCTGGAAGTAGAGGGAAAACTCTCTGTAAAGGAATTGAGCCTTTTAGTCTACCCTGAGAAAGCAAGTACAAGGAGAACATCAGGCAAGAGCGACGTCATCGTTCTTGTCAGCCTGCAGCACAACCACAACTGTTGCTAAGCGTACTGGAGCTCAGATTTGCAGCTCTAACCTGAACCTCAGTTTTTCTGCCAGGATGGCACACAATAAAAGATGCAAGAAAACTCTTGCTATTCCTTCTGTAAGGGTATGTCTTTCTATGCATATATTTTTACTATTGGGGTTCCGTGAGCCATACATGATATTACTTCAAGTACCCAACACATAAGATGTATGTTAATGTATCAGATGTAAACAAGTAATGATTACATGAAATGTAATCTAGAATGAGGATTTTAAGATCTCCTGTCTGGTCACTACGGTCTTGGCTTATGTACAGTACTTGCAATTTCATATAGAATTTGCCCAAGGCCAATGCAGGAAGAATCACTTCTCCATTCATCTGCTGTCTAGACAGGCATACTTTTAAAGCTGTACAAGCTGTTTCAGGGTTTCCCTGCTGATGACTGTATCAACTTTGTTCCGAAAGAACTGCAGTGAACTTCAGTGACATTAACTGCAAGCATACCATTATTTCAAACATTTTCTGACATTTTAACAGAATAGTCTTTTATCATGTAAGATGGTCAATAAAACATCAGCACTAACGAGGCAGTTACGTTAATGTTTAACTTTAAACAAGTTCCAGCATATGATGAAAAGAACATTACTACAGAAGGCTAAATAAAGCTTCCATATGACATCGTGGGTTTTCTTTGTTTTGTTTTGTTGTTTGTTTGTTTGGGGTTTTTTTTTTGGGGGGGGGGGGGAATGGTATTGTGGGGGGTTTTTTTGGTTTTTGTATTTTTAAATTGAGTATTTTGCAGGGTTATGAATTTAGCACTAGCAAACTCAGAATTTCCTTCTAGTTTACATATTTCTACAGTAACACTCACTTTGGAACTACCATAATGCATATTTTTAATCCAAAGATTAAGTGACAATTTAAATACATAGAAGTCTATGTTTGCTTATAGAGAAGCCTTGTAAAAGTAATGAAATCCTTCATGAGATTCTAACCCATGCTCATCTCTTACTACTACCACATAGGTACAGGATGATAAAACTAGGGTCGTAATCTACCCATATAAAAATGTCAAATCTCAGCTGTGTGAAGCAAGGTAAAGAAAGCTGTCTTTATTTTTGTTTCTGCAAATTTTTAACCCTACCTAAAGAAAAAAATAATCATTAGCAGCAGTCCTGAAAACAGTTATAAAATCAAAACAGTTTTTATAACTAACTTATTTTAGAAAGCTATAGAAATATTAAGAATTCTCATTTATTTTCCTCATCTATGTCGAAAAGTAACTTGTTTCATCAGTCTTTTATTAACATGCATTTATTTTGTTCCAACTATGAAACAATAATAATGCATCACACAATTTAAGCCCAATATAACAACTGATTCTTTTTATTGGAAGAATTCGTCATTCTTTGTTTCTCTATCAATAAAACTGAAAGCTCTCTAAATTTCCAGAATAAGTGTCTCACACATCCAGCTCCCAGTGATAATCAGGTTGTCAATACAGTCCTTCCTTATGTCCACCTGACTGTAAAATGAATCCAATCAGTATTGTGTGTTTCATTTAGCTTTAGCAGGCAAGTATTGGAATAGGTATTCAAAAAGTTACTTTGGTAATTGTTTTAGGTACCATCGGATTCTAAGAAGAAACTCTTTTTTTTTTTCCTCAAGAAATGGAAAAGGAGTCTCCGTAAATGCAGTCAACGCAATGATAGTGGTATTTTTTACAGTGCTCGGATTGACACAGAATCACTTAATGCAGATTTGAAGTAGCAGATTTATTTTTAAACAAAATACCACTCTCTGACTCATCATTCATAGTAATTTAAAAACAGGAAATTCATAGATATAGTTACTTGCTATGTTTTAACCCAGGAGGTCACAGACCCTTCCTATTAAATCTCTTAAATATCCACACTTGACCTTTTTCATATACTGCATGTAGACTTTTTTCCTCCATATATGATACTCTACTTGAACCTTTTGTTTGCCAGGAAAACTGCCTAATAGAAATTATTACGGAGGGAGAAATCTTAAGAGCTTTATAACATTCTGCGCCTTCAACATGACTGTTAGCTCTTCCTTTAGAAATGTTAAATGAATTGTTTTATACTTCCTATGATTCACTGTGCACTGTGATGTATGCACACAATCCTCTAGGAATGTGGTCATTTGTTGTCATCTGCTACTTGGTTAGACTACTCCTGTCAGAGACATTAAAATTCAGCTTCAACTACATGTACAGTGTTCTCACCACTACCTACAGAGGTATCAGGGAGCAGCTTGTGAAGGGCTATTCCATAAACCTTACAGCTGGAACTTGTTTGAGGAGGGAAACCCAAAATCATAGAATCATAGACTCATAGAATGGTTAGGTTGGAAAGGACCCTAAGATCATCTAGTTCCAAACCCCCATGCCATGGGCAGGGACGCCTCACGCTAGACCATGTCACCCAAGGCTCTGTCCAACCTGGCCTTGAACACTGCCAGGAATGGAGCATTTACCACCTCTTTGGGCAACCCGCTGCAGTGCCTCACCACCCTCACAGTAAAGAACTTCTTCCTTATATCTAACCTGAAGATCCCCTGTTTAAGTTTGAAGCCATTGCCCCCTGTCCTATCACTACAGTCCCTAATGAAGAGTCTCTCTCCAGCACCCCTGTAGGCCTCCTTCAGATACTGGAAGGCTGCTCTGAGGTCTCCACGCAGCCTTCTCTTCTCCAGGTGAACAACCCCAACTTTCTCAGCCTGTCTTCATACGGGAGGTGCTCCAGCCCCTTATCATTCCCACGGCCATCCTCTGGACTTGCTCCAACAGCTCCATGTCCTTTTGCTTTTGAAGACACCGGAACTGCACACGATCTTCCCAGGAAAACTATGTAATATCCCTATGCTTTGCTGCCCCTTCAGGTAGAGCTGGCATTAAAAAGAAAAAAAAAACCCAAAACAAACCCAACAAAAACCATGTGTTCAAAGCACTTAAATACAACAGAGTGATACCAAAAGAAAAACCTGACAGATATGTGAGTTGTTCCACTGTAGTAGCTCTATACACCTTATCTACCTCAGTCTTCAAAGTATAATAAAACCATCCAAGTTTCTCCTCCAGAAGAGAAGCATCACACTGGAGAAGACTAATTCAGACTGTAGCAAGTAATACACACTAACCTCCTCCCTGACTGCTAGCAGCGTAAAGCCTCACAAAGACAAGTGGACGACTCTAACAAGAACTTTTAAAACAAAAATAGCATATACCGTATATATACACACACACACATTTTTATACAAATCTATACAGATGTAAAAAAAAAATATATATTTTTACATCCGTGCACATGCGGTTTGCCCTAATTTAAAGGTACAGCACCACCTGCTGTTAGCATATATCATTAAACGTAAGTTTAATGTAAGCATGTAAGAATACATGCTTACATGTATTCTAGTTCATCTCAGTTGATCTTTCTTGGAAGCTTGTACTGTCTACAGGTATTCTGGTACTATCACTAAGGTTAGGATGCCATGCCTAAATTGAGCCAGAAAAGTTTTTGAGTTTTTTCCAAATAAAATTCATTATTTCGATTTGGATAGGACAGAAATTAAAGCAGTGAACAAACTCTTGTTAATGTATTTTGTATAAGATTTAACTCTATCTTGAGAATGATTAGCAATACTGCAATTTGCCTCATGAATGCAAAAAAAAAAAATAAAGTTCCAAATTTACATAAGGTCTTACCAAAAGGAGAATTTTCAACATGTTTTCATATGGAAAGTAAACAAATGTTTCTAGAGAAGTTTGTCTATGTCTTCTTAAAAATACTGTTTGTAAATATTTACTTATTAACAACTTCGACATCTTCTATAACAGAATGTCTGTCACTTCAAAATTACACCACTTTATTAAGACTAGAATTAAAAATATATTAATTGCTGATGCAAGATATATTCATACACATTTCTTAATACTTAAATACCTATTGTGTAATGGCAATAAAATTTCATTGATTGATATACTTTAAGTGATCATTGTTGAAATGTCAGGCTATCATCTGGGTTGTGAACTCTACATAACAGGATTATTGTTTATTATGTTTGCTTAGTGACTTCTACAATGGGACCCTGGGCCTGGCCTCAGTTTCGTATCAGGAAAGAAAAGTAAACCCAATAATAATCAAAAAGTGACCAGCTCTATTAATCAACCTTTCCTAAAGCTTCTAAATCCAGTCTTCAGATCAGCTTTGTAAACATTGACAAGTAAGCCTAAAGAAAACATAACCTTCCCATCCCCATTTAGTGTACTGGAATACCACTTAACTTTTCAAACCTGCTAGAAAGATGACAATTCAATACACTGATAAACCAGACGCTAGCCAAATATCTCTGAATTAACATCAGATTTTGTGATTTTGTTATTTTGGTTTTCTCAAGTTTCCAGCTAAAATTTCAGATAGGTAAAATCAGTTCATTTTGCCAGGTTCTCACAGGAAGAAATTAAAACTCCCTCAGTACTGATGGAGTACCCTATAACCCAAACTGTTCCAACGGCTTTTGGCTGGAATCCTGAAAATTTCCACTTAAGGATGCATTTCTTTCATTGATTATCAATGTATTTTAACTATATCTTTTTTAGTGCCCTCCTGTTTTCCTAGTCACTTAAGATTACTACCATCATTACCGTCAGCAAATGTAATAAAACCCACTGGAGTTGCAAGTACTGTATTCTTTGTGTGTGCACTCAGTGCGAGAGAGAATTGGCAGGATACAAGCTGACCTGTGCCAACACCATTATTAATTCTTCAGGTACTATTAGTAGCTTCAGGCTACAGAAAAATAATTTACTTAGAAAAGCAGTGGGGACTTTTTATAAAACCTTACAAGGTGAACAGCCATTTTTAGCTCTAAATACAGAAAGACAGTAGTTTCCAGGGAAAAAAGCACATTAATTTCCAAGTAACAATTTATTACCTAGTGTTTTGTTAGTATACTTTGTTAGTGTATTTTGTGGAATTGTATTTATTACTGTGTGCATTTTAAAACCTGCTAATTTTTACTGCCTGTTGTGCTAAACATTCAGATGTTTTCCTCCTTGGAAACCGAGGGCTGCGCTAGAGAAGTTCCTGAACATTGCAACCAAAGATAATTGTAGAACTTGTGGAGATACCAGCCATACAACAGGTTTAAGTTAGAACCTTTCTCATCATTTAGAAATAAGACAGGTGTGAATCAGACATGCACATAAAATGAAACAACAACTAAACCTGAATTAATCATAAGGAATCCATGCAGAAGTCAACAAATATTTTTGGCTGAGTAAAATCAGGATAAATATAATAATGTCAAATACTATTGTTTCTGATGTTCAGATCAATATCTTTCAGATTTTAACGAAAAATGTTTTCTTTTTCAAATAATTATTGAGTGGTGGGGTTTTTTTTTAGATAACTTCAAAATGAAACATAGCATCTTGTTTCGTATTTAAAACAACTGATACACTAATTCCAAATAATTTTGGATTTCTGTAGTTCAGATACCAAATCAAATTGTGTCATTCAGATAAATCTGGTCTGTTTCACTAGTGTCACTGTCTCGTAGTATTATGATAATTCAGTGTAAAAACACATAATTGATGATACTCTGAAAGACATGGTCTGGCCAAAAAGTTAAGACTCTGTAGGAATACGGTCAAGAAACAAATGCAGCTACAATGAGGCACGATAAAATCTTAAGTATTTGGAGATTAATGCTGAAAACCAATATTCTGCTTCTGGTCAACAAGTCAGACCAAAACATGATTTAAGCAGATATGCTAATGGTTTATCAAGATTTTTACCAAAAACTGGGTTTAAATTATTAGCTGTAGCCATTGACAGTTTTTCTAAGGAGAAGACTAATAGGTCTGGAGTCACCAGGTTACCAGCAAAATGCATAAAAATGTGTACTCTTTTTCTAGAGCATATGCTGAGGGAACAAACAAGTCTTTACCCTTCCCCAGTGCAGAATCTTCCCCATCTAAACAGCAGCTCCATTGAGCCCTGAATGTGGCTAGTGCCATAAACTACATACAAAATTGTATCACTGTCACATTCAAAAGGTGGGTCTGAACAATATTTAATGGATATGAAGAGTTCTGAACCTTTTTTGTTTAGTTAATTTTGTAAGGCTGTGTTTTAATTCAGCTTGCCTTTTATTATGTACCTAGTTATAGCAATGTAAGAACAGTAGGTGATATCAAAGAGACCAAATCAGATCATTTGGGTATACTACACTACACTACAAAAAGGAAATGCTTAATAGTAGTCATCGTCTAGCATTACAAAAAGAAAAGAAACATATTTCTGGAAGATCTGGAGATCAAGATATGTGTTAAAAAATAAGAAGATTTCTTTCCAGTTTTACACTGGATGAACTTTCCTGATTTCTGGTTTTCTTCGGGTTTATACATAGGTCTATACATAGAGAGGGATCAATATGTGTTACCATTTTTCAAATATCAAATAGCCATGACAGAGACAGAAGGGGGGGGGGGGGAGGGGGAGGAAAGGACCATGTTTTCTTAAAATTTTTAGCTTATTTTCCAGAGAAAAGTATGTTAAAATAAATTGGAAGCCCCTCTGAAATTTGGATGGCAATTCAAAATAAAATTCACCTCCAGACTTTCCAGGAATAATTTTCAGTATTTTGGCTGTTTGAAAACAAACAAGAAAAACAAAACCACTTTCTGTGTATAAACAAGAACCTTTTTAAAAGATGCAGGTCAGGATTTAGTTAACTCCCTAGTTAACTCCCTGTGCTTGTATAATTGGTTCTTCTCCCAGTACTGAGTTGCTAATTAAATTTCAGTAGTAACCAAGTCCTCAGCACAGAATCTTAGTACATAAGATTTCATTTACCAAATTCTCTTTGTGCTTGTTTGCCTGTTGCAGCTCTGGAGGTTTCCCCACTTTTGATCTGGTTTTCTGTTTTTTTTTCTTTTAGTATCAGAGATGGAAGAGAAAAAACATCTGGATATCCCATCCTTCATGCTACATAATGATTTCTAGAACTAGCTCTTTCTCACATAAAAGTGGTATCTTTTTTTATGGTCACTGTTGCTTTTAGAACACAAGATTAACCCTGTAACCACCTTCTTGCTGACGACTATTTTCTGATTCCATTAAAAAAAAAAGTAAAAAAGGTTTGCATAGTAGAGCAACAGTAATCGAACTACTGGATTATAATCTTCAATTTTTTCTATTACTTCTCCTTTTTAGATTTTTTTCAAATTTGCATCTACAGAAAGTCAACTATGTCTCTGAAATACCAACTTCTTCACAACTAAAGCAACTCTTTCATGAAAATCACCTACAGCATTAGTTTGCAAAGTCCATAAAAGAAACTGTGCCAGAGTATTAAAATAGACACTTCCAGAACTATGAAATCCAGTTGTGCATTTTAATACATAGTAAGTATTCCTCAAGAAATCCTTCTGAGCCTATGTATTAATGAAAGGCAGAAGTGGAAGACACCCTGTCTTCTGAAAAAATACACAGAAATGAAAAACTGTAAATTGCAAGGCTGTTAAAATATATATTTTTAAATTTTTAAATATTTTAGATTTTTTTCAAAAGCATTACCACCTCAAGCATAAGAGAGACAAAAGCATGGAATAAATGTCTATGATTTATTACCTAGCAAGAAATAAAAGCAGCAGAAACCTGATGATAAGTATGTCAGCTTTATAGCTAAAAATAGTTACTTTTCTGGGTAGCTTTACTGTATCTAATCAAGTCTTTGTCGGTGTTCTGGAAAGTGCAATTATAGGTCTTTTTCAAAAGACACATTCTTCCCTCAGCACTTTGTAGATAGATACACTAGACCCAAATAAATATAAATTGCATTAGGAATGACATTTTAAAAGCAGGACCTTCAAAACAGCAACAGAAATAAGTGACAGTGACTTGTTGCTAAATATATTTCAAAGCATACAACTGGACTGCAAGAATTCATGTTAACTTGTCAAAAAAGATATTAATTTTTTCATTCTTAGGCTCAGCAGTTTTACCAGTCTTCAGACGTTAACAACTGCTCACAGAGCAATTGCATTTTATTAATAATTTCTTTTGCTGGGTAAGCAAACTTCTAAGAGAAGTATCATTCTTGGAAATTGCTTATTGGTTTGATTCACCTTCACTTCTGAGCAAGAACATACACATTGACTAAGAATTAACTTTTACTCTGGTCTTCTGGTTTTTTTTTTTTTTTTTTTTTTGCTGGTTTTGGGGTTTGTTTGTTGGTTTTTTTTTCCTGATTGATAAGAGTGTGATACAACTAAGAAATTCAGTAAGCAATTTTTTGCTCTTTTATGGACAAAACAATCAGTGATAACAACCTAGTGGTCCTCACTATACTTATTTAAGGGGGTCACAAAGAAAGAATGCTGCTTGTGGATAGAGCACCTGGGGAACATTTCTGAGATTCATTTTCTGCCTTTTTTACATGAAAAGGCATGGGTTGATCAGAAGCTGCCCTAGAGTATATCCAAAACCCCAGCAAAGTGTGGCCCATTAGAAGATTCACTACAGATGAGCACCCTGGGTCCAAGCTAGAAGAGTAATACAGCAAAACCTCAAGACTACTGTGGAACAATCAGCATGACAGTGAATACAAAAGCTTGCATCCAGCTTTGACCACCATACTTGGGTTAGTCTTTTTGTTTACTACATTTCAGATTTCCAATTTCCTAAAATAAGAAAGTTATTTTGCAGTTTGTTTTTCATTTTATTTACATAATATAGACCCACATCATAAATACATTATTTGTTCCTACATATTTCATATAGATGAAATTCACTCCTACATCTATATTTCATATAGATGAAATACATAAAAGGTCTTACAAAATTTAACTGTGTGAAAAGCTGGAAAATATTTAAAAGTATCATACACCACAAGAAGAACAAGGGAAAAGATCACAGTAACTACTGTACCAATTACATGACTTTTTTTTTTTTTTAATTTTACAAGGATAGAATGTACACAAATTGTGGGAATTAGATTTGCACACTTGCCTCTTATGGATATTTTAATCTTTTGTTCATTCACTACCTCTCTGGGCACCCTGCTCCAGTATTTTACCACCCTCATTGTAAAAGAATTCAAACCATCCTTCTATGACTTGTGGAAAAAAAACCCCTGGTTATTCCAGTGTGATTCCTACCAGACTTCCGTGTCCATCACAACAGTACAAAGTCAATGCAAAGAAAGATCTTGCCTTCTGGTCTTTTCAGAAAAGAGGCCAAGCCACACAGTAACTTCTAATAAGTTATGCATTCAGATTACAGCTGGTACTTTATTTTCCCAAAGTACTAAGAAATCCAGTGTTTTGACAGTAGTTATTGAGCAAATTCTTTAGAGAAAGAACAGGTTTTCTCTTATGGCTTACCTACAGACAACTTGCCTATCTTTCGACAAGTCTTACTTGCCTTTATTTTTCATCTAAATAAACATGGATACTTCATTTCTTTCATTCTTCGAAATGCCTCAAAATTTTGAAACATTGTCCTGGTTTCATTTAGGATGAAGTTAATTTTCTTCCTAGTAGCTGGTGCAGTGCTGTGTGTGTGAACATCAACTAGGGCGGAAATTAGAGAAAACTGGTGTCTAACCGAAGCTGTAGTATTATAGAAACTTCTTATTTGTAGTATTATAGAAACTGTAGTATTATAGAAACTTACAGTTGCCACTTTCAGGATGGTTGGCATGCATGGAATCTCCTCCGCAATGGTTCCCTAGACAACATAACCTGCTATCCTACAGGACCAATGAAGGGTGGAGCAGAGTGGAGACGCTGTGGCCAGGCTCTGTTGTACTCCCTGCAGGACTGGGAACTTGATGGTACCATAGAGCTGATAAGCCACATAGGAGCTGTCAAATAGGAAATATAAGAGAAGATATCGTTGTTGAGCCAGCAACTGTGGTGAAATCACTTTCCTTAGGTGAACCTTGCTCATTATAGTACTAATGCACACCTCCATCCCAAGTTACCCACCTCCAAGGTACAGCTCACTGAGCATATAAAAAAATTTGTATTTTTTTATTGGCTGTATCTTTAAACAAGAAGCAAGAGAAGTTTACACCAATCGATAATAAAAGAATGTCTGACCAGAGTCACTCAAGCTCCACCTGAGAGAAAAGTATAAAAGTGAATGAGTGAGGGGGGGAGATCGGGAAGACTCCACTGTAACTTCTGGGATCAGTCAACAGGCTGAACCTGTCTTCTCCCCCATAGGGATGCCTATTAGGTGAGAACTTTATCTTATACACACTAAATAACTAACTCAAGCTAGCTGTTGTTAGTGATTATAGTCTGGTTGTGTATCACTTCAAGCTTGTTTTTGCTGACAGTCCCTATCACCATCAATCACAAACCTTAATTTTTCACGATTTTGTATTAATGAAGAGTGTTACTCCATAAACTGTTAGTCCTTCGTGCACTTGCCGGCAGCAGGCAATCCCGCTGAGGGCTCCCCCTTATGCTGTTGGCACATTTCCCTGAACAAGTCAGTCAAATCGCCCTCCAATCCAGCAGGACTGTTCAGTGAAGGGTAGATATAACGGGATGCTAACAGACTGGTCAGGCACAAGGGTCTCAGCTTTCCTGGGGTGCTGGTAGACAGATGACACACTAGGGGTTGAGAAAATCTTCCCCCTTTCACGACAACTGTGTTTTGGCTTTAAATGAGAACAATGTTGGTAACACACAGGTGTTTTAGCTGTTGCTAAGGAGCACTTACCCTGACCAAAGACTTTTCAGTCTCTCATGCTCTGCCAGTGACGAGGGACACAAGAATCTGGGAGTAAGCAGAGACAAGACACCTGACCCAAACTACCCGAAGGGGTATTCCATACCCACAGCACGTCATACTCAGTATATATACTGGGGGGAGTTGGCCTGGAGGGTCACACAACTTTTCTTATCTCAACCAGTGATGTTTTTACCTTTTTCCAATTCTCCCCATACCACCGGGGTGGGGAAGGGATGAATGAGCGACTGCATGGCACTTAGTTGCCAGCTAGGCTTACACCACAACAAATACCATGTCTGTGAATAATTCAGCAAAAAGGAACCTAGAATACCGTAGATTTATCTAGATGCTACTGTAATGTTGCAGTAATAGTCTCTTTAGACTTCCCTCACACAAATTCCTTCCAAAAAATTTGTATGTAATTTTGTTTAATAACAAATTGCAAATGAACTCATTACTTAACATCATATATTTGTAATTTCTAATTGGCGTTCAAGCTATCTGAAGAAAGGTGAAGATTTTTTCTTTTTTCTTTGGTGGTTTTTTTTTTCCTCCATATTTTTACATATCTGTATAAATATCTGTAAATTAGTAATTCAAACCCTAAACTTGTGCAACCATCTAAACTTTAAAGAAACATATTTTCTTTTCCATGCAAATAAAATGCAATTTAGACAGTTCTGTTTAAAATTCCTTTTAAATATGAACCTTTAGAGAATGTTTAAAAATGTATTTTCAGAGATTTTTCTGTCCTCCATTGCCTCTTAAACAAAGTAAATATTTAATCAAGATGCCAGGGGAGAAAGCCACCTGGGCAACATAGGCTATTATGTTTCATAAAATGTTAAGTGGCAATATTTAAATAGGGAAAAAAATTTCTATTGCCATGGGATATTAACACTTCCTATTTTTCTTACATTTTGACAGGTTTCCAACCTCCACTTGCTCTGCAAAAACCTGAGTATCATGGCAGTAGAAATGAACAAGCATGGTGACATTGGTTCCACTTCAGTATCTGTGAATTATCGAATGCACTAAAAACCTATTAATTCTTACTGATTCAGCTTAAATATCAGCTGTCATTCACTAATAAAGAAAATAATAGCAATATGGATTAGATGTCAGTTTGCAAAATTCTGAAGAAAACAACTCTTCTCTGTGTGTGAAATGATTCAGTCTTTGGAGTGAACGACTCAGTGCTAGAGAGTTGAGAAAGCAGATACTGTTAAAATGTGGACTTTAAGAATATAGTTTAATTTAATCTACTTTATGAACAAAGAAATTAGGATAAAATAAATCTTTGACACTCCTGGCAGCCACTAAACATCCTCCCTAAGCTATAAAATGTTTCGGATGAAGTAACACCAGATGGGCTTTCTTCTTTCTTCCAGGTTATTAAAGGAACCTCTGCATACAATCTGAATGTCTGCATGCCTCAAAGGCTGAGAACAAGACACAATGAATACTGAGAAAATCTATCTAACACTGATCTTTCCAGTGTAATGAATATTCTTTTTGACCAACATTAAGTGGCTGTGCACTACTAATTTTATTACTCTTTCTTTTGAGACAAGCTGAAGTTCTGAAAAATGTTACAGGCACCTGCCATGTTGTTCTTCTTGCTATCATCTTTCTATTTCTTTCCAGAACACTGAATCACTGGATTTGTATATTCCAACTACTATATTTTCCAGGAATTATAGGTGTTTCAAAAGTGGCTGCATATATAATAAAGATACTAATCTACGTAACTAGGCTAAAATTGTGTTGCCATTTAGACCTAAGGTGATAGGTTCTTCCAAAAGTCTTTTATGGAAGTAAAAAGTAAACACAAAATAATTTAATAATATTGTGACTCTTTCAGCAATATTGCAGTACTATCTAGGTATAGAATGCAATATCTCAACTGTTGTCCTTTTAAATCACAATGTTACACCTGTGGGGTGGCGGAACATGGGAACCTTATGCCTGTGCCCTGAGAATCACTGATTTTCATCTTGCATCTTCCTCCCAACTCATTTCTGAAGATTTCCTGAACGTGGGAAAATTTAAGGTATCAGGTTCACTAATCTAATGTATTAAAGTGTTCAACTCATTAAAATGCTGATAACAATCTGAGACCTCTCAACTGTCTTTTAAATTGCTGCAACAACAAACATGACAGTTCTTGATCTGATTATAAAGGTAATTCTTCCAAAATTACTTTCTTGGCTTTTTTGGGTTTGTGGGTTGTTTGGTTTTTGGTTTTTTTTTGTGTGTGTGTTGTTTCTCTTTTTTTTTTTTTTTATTGTGTGTGTGTGTTGTTTTGGTTTTGGGTTTGGGTTGGTTTATTTCCCCCCTCCCAAAAAAACAAATACCTGTTTACCCTGCTGCAGGTGTATAGGTTATAACGGCTATACGTATGTTTATAGAAAATAAATGGGTTTATGTATCTGCCACAGACTGGAACACCGTTATAAGTCTGTCTATATCAGGAACATTGTATTCAAAGGAAGTATAAATTCTCAGCTTTATTCTTAGTCCAAGTTCTATCAACATCTAACACTTAGTTTAGAGAATTTTATTATAAGAGATGTTCTTCTTAATTTCTTCTGTCACACAGCTTTTTAATTAGATCTCAAGTCAGTAAATGTACTTAATCTCTCACTCGGCATTCTGCAGGCTGATAATGGCTGTGTTATACTGAGATTAAAATGTCTCAAAAGTTGTTTTGGGCTTTTTTAAGTCTTCAGGCTGGAAACCCTTTGGCAATGCCTTTAGAAACATGGACTGCTTCCTGATTCCATTTTCTTTTTCTTTTATTTTTCTTCAGTTTATAAAATATGAAAACTAACTATATTCCCTCAGTACCTGAGCAATGAAAACAGTACATTTAACAGCAGGTTTTGAATGCTGACATAAAACCAATTTGCAGGACTCGACTAACATAGATATTCCAAACAACAGTTACATCAAACTTTCCTTCCTTACTTGCTCAGACACCAAACTGCAGAATAATATATGGTGCTTATAAGCAACCCAGATTGGCAGAAGAACCAGGCTATACCAAACTAAGGAGGAACAAGTTGCACACTGACTGGGGTTTTTTTTTTTTGTAAGTTTCCCCTACTTCTGATTTCCATTGAAAACTGTGTGCTGTTTTTGCATACAAAACCACTAAGTAGTTAACAGAAAAAAGAGGTTCTCAGATGAATTATGGATGACAGCTTTACCTTAAATCTGTCTTTATTATTCTCTTTCTCAACTTCTAATAAAAATCTGTAATAAACATTCATTTTTATAAAAAAGCTTCTTTTTATTCTATTTATAAATCCATTAATTTGAAAACTGCCTAAAGCTTTTAACAATTAGTCACAGCTAGTTGAACAGGGGGGAAAGAAAAAAACCACCAACACCACCCTTCAGCTGTAAATCATGTGGGGTTTCACGTACTGAGTAAACTATCAGGATAGTACACAGTCCTGTTCAGCGACCTCTACTGATTCAGCTTGATACTGTACAAACAGAGACTGAAAATGGTCTTAAATGAAATTTCAAATTTAGTAATTTATGGAATGAGATATTCAAGGAAGCAATGAAACTACAGGAACTTTTGTGGTAGGCAAAAGCACATGACAACCACTTACACTATTAGAAACTTCATGCAGGCAACACATAACAAGAGAATTTGAGGTAACATTTGAAGGGAAACAATTTAAAAGCTGCTTATATGTTTGTAGGTAGGCTGATGGGCAGCAGTAGAATAAATGTGGTTGTGCTTATCTGAGAAGCATGATGGAAGCTGTCAGCATTAGGCTGGTGGTCTGCATCAATACTCTTGATGCTGAATTACAGATGACAGGAGGGGTGGAAGACAGACTTCCCGGCCCCAAGGCAAGAGGCTTGTATAATTTATCACAAAAAGAACGTGAACTAGTGAACGGACAGACAGAGAAGACTAACGTGATAAAATTTAAATGCTTATAAAATTATATGGTATTAGCACTCAATGGATAACATGCAGCAAAATTTTATTTGTCTAGGCAATAGATGAACTTGTAAAAGTGACTGATACATAAGCTAACATTCTGGTATGTTAGACCAGTCTCATTTTCTCTGAAAACAACTTTCTGTCGTGGACGGGGTTGGAACAGTGTTAACTTCCACCACAGTAGCCCTCAGTGCTGTGCTTTGTATTTGTAGCCAGGACAGTGTTGATAACATGGCAATGTTTTGGTGTTGCTGAGCAGTGCTCACAGAGTATCAAAGTTGTTTCTCCAACCTCTCCTCTGAGGCTAGTAGGCTAGGGATCAGCAGGAGGTGAGAGGGGACACAGCTGGACAGCAGATCCAAACTGACAAAAAGAATATTCCATTCTATATGATGTCATGCTCAGCAATAAAAGTCAAGAGAAAGGAGGAACAGAAGGGAAGGGGAGACGGATGGACGTTTGTTATAGAACATCTCCCATCCTAAGCAACCTTTATACATACTGGAGCACTGCTGATGGGAAATAGAGAATAAATCTTTTTGCTCTGCTTTGCTTCATTTCACTTGTGCTGCCTTTGCTTTCCTTCATCCTACATTAAACTGCCTTTATCTGGATCATAAGTTTTTCATCTTATTTTCTGCCCCCATCCCAAATGACAGAGCAGATGACTGGGCATCTGGCAGCAAGCTAAGGTCAACACACCACACTTCCATTGTTCTGTTTTCTTATTTAATTATTATTTTGGGAGAAAAAATGGCCTTTCATCAACAATGACAGCTTTAAGAATGAGTCTTCTAAATTCCTCAAATCTCTGTCATTTTTTGCAGGGATGCTTGTTTTCCCCACTAGCATCTTCACAAGCAACCTAATTCTCCTTCTTGGATCACTTAATGGAATCATTCTGGAATGATGATTGTTGAAGATCAAATTTTGAAAGAAGAGAAAGTGTTACTGTAGGTGTGCCACCACAAGCGATTAGAAAGCCCTGTAGTGGATGAGCAGAACACCACAGAGCTCTTTCCTCAAAAGCTACCCATGAAATTGGCTGGTTTACCTGGCTACGCATTATTAAATTAGAAAATGGAACATCTGCTAAGTCAAAAGGTCCCAAAGATGACCCAAAACATCATTAGGAATGAGCCAGATCTCCCAAACTCTTACCAGTTTAGCAAGGGGACACAGACACAGGATTGTATGAAACAAAGTTCACTGAATTGAAGTCCAAATTGGACTGGCTGGAGATTTCAGCTGGACAACATAGAACATGAACTAAAGAGAAAACCTCGAATGAATAAAAATTTATATGTAATTCTGTCCTTCATTGTTTTTGAATCTTCATCATTATGAACCATTCAAAAGTCAGAGGAAGGAATGACAGAGCAAGACTGATAGGTTCACAGGCATTTGCAAGAGAAAAAGAGAATATTGGAAGCTGAAAAATCAGAGGTGCAGTTTTGCCATAGTTAGATAATCAAATATATTATAGAAAAGCAAATTCATGTTAACATAGATACACAGGACAGATTTTCCAGTCTGTTTCATACAAATGTAATTAATTTCAAAAATAAAACCTGGTTATACCAGGCTTCTTAAAACCTGGTGTATCTTGTATGGCGCATGTCAAATAGGATTACAGTACATACTACAAATATATCAAGGCAACTCAATGAATTGTTGTGTTATAGTGCCCAAAATAATCTCATTGAAGCTACACTTAAAAGCAATGTACATAATTTCATCATGTAAAATATGTCTGGCAAAGATTAGATCACCCTGGTGAATCATCATAAAAGCATGCAATTTTTCATCTATTCCTTATAACGGTATATATGCAGGTTTGTTAGAGAGTAAGAACTGTGAGACAGTATACAAGACCATGTAACACAAATTATTGTTCTTTAAACCTATCCAAGACAAATCTTAGAATACATGGCTTGTATTCTAAACCCACATAATCCCATGTGGGATACATGGAATCCTTCCAAACATAATCCTCCAAAAATAATCCTTCACTGCTCAGTAAATCACCTGGGTTATTCGACAGACCTAGTTTGTGTCGGGGGGGGGGGGGGGGGAGGGGGATAAAAAAAAATCCTATATACAGTGATGCCAGTCCTTTATTGTGCCCCTACTTGATTCTTGGATAGAAGAGCTATTTAAACCTTCATACACATTACCTTAGGTTGCATGCATTATTAAGTTATCCAGAGAAGATTGACAATTTCTCCCTCTCTCTGATACTCTTACGTCATTCTGACTGTCTGTGCCTAATACAAGTATTTGGTTCTCCTTTGCCTTACTGCTGCAAATATATTTAAGGACAGAAATTTGATCATCTGAAATTGGGTATGCCAGGCTGGACAGGGCTATGAGCAACCTGGTCTGGTGGAAGGTGTCCCTGCCCAAGGCAGGGGCGTTGGAACTAGATGATCTTTAAGGGCCTTTCCAACCCAAAGCATTCTATGGTTCTCTTATTCTCTGCAAAACACCAACTGATTTTACGCAATGCGTATTTAAGGAAACATCAGTCATTTACAATCTTGACAATTCTTAGTAAAGTTATTCACACAAAAACATTGCATTACTGAACATAAAAACTGCAGTAGATTGAGGATAGTCGATCAAGAAGCAAGCAAATAACATCAATTACAATTCTTCCTGAAAACACGTGTGTGAGGACAAACATATCGACATGCACAGGCTCTTGGATACTGTAATAATGAACATTATAAGAGGAAAAACACTGAAAGTCTTTCTTCAAAGGCTATTTGTTGTTTTCAGAGAAGCTTCTTCCAATTCCATTATTTTTTAGGCTTTATTTTGATTCAGATTAGTCTGACTTGATCTGCTACTTTTGGGATTTAATGTATAGGATTATCTTCTCCTGCCACAGTAGCCATCATTATAGAAAAGAAACCTAGTATTTGAAAAGTATGCTGTTAAAATGCAGACAATTTTGAAAGTGCACTTTCAATACAATTTATGTAGGAATTCTAGTAGCCTTATACCTTAAAAAAACCCCAAAGAAACAACTATTTGTAACAAAATAAAAACAGTACTTCTGGAGCCTTAGGTTTCTTTTAGGAAGTAACATATTTGCATTAACACCAGGCGTGATTGGAAGCGGATGTTGTATTTGGTTCTGAGGCTTGAATTAGAAGCAAAAAATTGTTCTGCATCATAGAAATTATGCCAGAGTGAATGACTCCCTCTTTATTTTTTCTTTTTTATGTTGCACAGCTTTATGTCATGTCATAACATATCACAATCTGTGGCTGACAAGTAAGATAAAATACTATGCCAGTACAGCAGCCACAGAACACTCTAACCCAAGAGCATCAATTACAATGTAAATGTACTGCAATGACAAGCACAATTACAATGAAAACATCAAGGATGCACCAAATAAGTGATGAGATATTATTTCCTTAGGTACTTTGATAATACTAAAGAAATTTGGTAAACATATTTACTATTATATTTTTATATATTTTAATGGTTTTGTATTTCCCCTTGTGATGCAAATACTGGCATCTGCCACACAGATTAGACAACTAGTATGCAGAATCCTGTAGTGTTCTCTTTCTTACTTTCTTTTCACGGAGTATTTTATTTAGACTGGGTTTTGATTTTTGTTCATAGAATCACTGATGTGCAAGACTTCTATGTTGAAAACTACTTGCGAAAGTCATATAGACCAGCATTATGCTTTAAGCAAGTCCAGTTAGAAACAGGCTGTTTAGGGCCTTGTACTGTTCTCTTTTGAGTATCTCCGTGATAGAGATCCATCAACTTCTACGGGCCATCCGTGCCAGTGTCAAACCACACTGAAGGTGAATTATTTTCTCCTTAATATCTAACAAAACTTTACAAAGTTTCAGCTTAGTTTTCTTGTCTCTTGTCCTACTGCTGTGCACCTTATATAGGAGTCTGGCTGTTTTCTCTCTACCCTCACATCAGCTACCTCTATACAGCAATAATGTCTCCCTCCAGCCTTCCCTTCTTTAGACTGAACAAATCCTGCTCTTTCTGCCCCTCCTGTTGTGCTTCAGCCCTCTTATCATGGTGGGTCTCTCTGACAGCGTATCACTGACAGTCTTGTACTGTGGAGCCCAAAAGTGGACACTGAACTCCAGATATAGTGTTATAAATGCCAAAGGGAAATAACTGCTTCCCTTGATATTCTGAATATTTGATAATACATCTCAAGATGCAGTTGCATTTCTTCACTGCAAGGGTATACTGCTGACATTTTTTAATATGCAAACTATGCTGTTGTGAGCATATGTTAGAGAAAGCACAACCAAAGAGGTGTCCTCATCTCTAAATCATGTTATCTGTTTAGATAAAACAGTTAATAGCCTTACAGTAGTCTTTAATTCCTGTGGGAGTACATTCCTCTCCCAGAGCAGCTCTTCCTCCTACACAAAGGAGTGTTAGCATGGCTGTTTTATGCTGAAAATACTCTTATCCCATCTAGTTTCAGACCATTCATACAGCTAGCTAACACCTGCTATAAAAGCATCAGAATGAGGTCAACAATAAATGATGCACAAATTTCACAGCTAGTAAGTATTTAGAACAAAACAGCAAAAGAATTTTGTTCTGTTTAAGACTCTGCCCTGTTACGCATCACTGTAATGCACTTCTCCCAGCACGTAGTAGATCCACCTAGTAAAATGCATTGTGCAAAAAGGGCATTGGTGACTCACCCAAACAAAAGCATAGCTTTGTGTCAAAGCCCCATGGTAGCAGCATGAAAACCACATAGATAAAGCCATCGCTGAGGTGTTACAATAGCAGCAGGAACTGAGGGAGCCAGGAATGATACAGACATTCTTGGGCTGTTTTTGTGTCACTAGTTTGTGTTGCTATAGGAAAGCAGCTGGTAAATTATTGATCATATGATGATGAGTATTGACAGACACAGGAATAAGCAAGTATAACCTATAAGTTATACTCTCAGGGCATAACAGAACAGTCTATAGATAAAGATGAGATAAAGAACAGCTTATTACACTAAAAAGGAATCAGAAAATAGTCTTAAAAGTTGCTGCTACACTGAGAGTTGCTAAGGGAAGGACCTAGCTGTTGTATGTTCCTGTTTCACCAAATATCATTGAGGGAAACTAGAAGACAGGATCAAGATGCGTATTTTAAGATGAAAGCTCTGCCAAAGCACGAAACACTGATTTTCTAAGATGTAGGAAGAACTTTTTAAAAGAGATGGATCTATAAACCCACAATTCTGTGGCTGTTTGCTTGCAAACTCTCCTCCCTCACATTTTCCTTGCTGCTGCTTCACCCTCCTACTCTTCTGTTGTGTTCCTTACCTTACCATGTCATCTTCCAAGTAAATAAAAACCATGGTGATAAAATAATTGCAGTACTTGCAATAGTTCTCTACTATCTCACTTTACATCTGACTTACCTACTTAAAGTGTAAGGGTTGGGTTTTTTTCTATATTTCATTGGTCATTTTGGTTTTGGGTTATGTTTTTGTTTGGTTGGCTTGTGTTTTTTTTTTTTTTAATCTTCCATTAAATACTTTTAAAAAATCTGGTTTAGCTTATTTTGGAAAAAGAAACACTTATATAAAGATTATTAATTTTTTAGTGCACTGGCCAGAAATATTATATTTTGTTTGCAGTATGGGCTATGTCATACATGGTTTGTGGAACGAATTTTATTAGTATCATGTATCATATAAAATATGATAGTTACTTCAAGCATGAAAAATAAATCCTTGTGCTTCATCACTGCTTTTTTTTTTGTTCTTGCTAATTGTCAAATTTCTAAAGTACGCATTTCTAAATAACCAGAAAGGACAAAACTATTGTTATGCTTTTAGCTTTAAAAATAAAATACTATTTTGTGAATACTTATGTCCCTGAGTGACAGCTCAGCGTCCTCTCATCCATGCACACTTGCTCTGAAATATGGTCTACTCTGAGGTGACACATCAACTATCTGCAAAGATTACAGAACATCTATTTAAGTATTCCTCACTGATTCCTCTCAAAATCACATTCCAGGAGTCTGCAGTATTCTCTTGTGATGTAAGGCACCTGACAGTCAAGATTCTGAGAATAACAGTGGTTAGGGATGATTTTCTATATGCATCTGCACAATTATTTAGAAATCCTACATCTAGAAAAAGTTCTTTTAAAATAGTATTATGAAGCTTAAATTAGAAAAAAGGAGTATGCTAAACTGAAACTTCCAAAATGACAACAGAAAATTCTAATAGGTGTCCACAACCATTCAGAGTATATTTCAACAAGACAATTTAAATTTTAAATAATCACAAGTGGCACTGCGAGTTGCATCTCTATTATGCCTGTCAGATGCTCTTCAATGTGATCAAGAGGGCCATTCAAATTTATAGAAGACATTTTTCACCAGATTCTTCAGAAACTATTACCTTACTTAAACCTTCTGACAGGACAAAGGAGTACAACCCTGAATAAAAGAAAACCTTCCGAAGTTGGGCATGGTCCGATTCTGGCTGCCAGTGGCCAGCATATTAATAATTTCCACAGTTAATAGGTTACTTCTCTGAGATGATGATTTTTATGCAACTTCCACAGAATGATATTGATGTGATTAATAAATTAGCTATTACTTAATCAGATAATGATCTATTGAATTGCTTCCAGGCAATACAAAGTAATGGGAGTGCAATTTTGCTAGTTGTTAGAAACGACATAGTTCAATTGCATTGAATATCAACAGTTGAAAACCAAGGAAACCTCTTGTTTATTACACAACCAAGAATTACATTCCCCATCCCACCCTGATGATTTTTTAGAGAAAAAACATTGCAATTACTCTACCTAGAATATTAATCTAATCTGGGGAAGGAAAATGACACACAGTAATTTCAACTGTTGTCAAATTATACCAAATTTCAGAAGACAAATGCTATGATTAGCAGATGAAATAAGACAACTCTGGTTTAGAAGGACTAGCACTACTCTGTGGGAGAAACAAGGAGTTGGTGAATATTGTTCTATTGAACAAATACATGTGTACGCTGCCAGAGTGCTGGAGAATATTGTTTTAGAATTTGTGATCAATGACCATTTCATCCAAACCGTACAAGATTATCTCTGGCACATGTGGATAAGCAGTATCTTATGTGGTCTGTGGGGCAAACATCATGTATTTTTATCAGTTCTCTGAAACTCCTACCAATTCAAGAGTAAGCCTTGTAAAATAATAATCTCTGTGAGAACTTTTTGATACAAAATTTCAACACTTCCGTCGTTTGTGAAGAAAATCCTAACTAGCTATGCAATGAATACTGAATCTGAATAGGACAGCTATTATGGTTCAACATAATCTCTGAATTTTCGAGACACATCATGAAGACCAGTAGCTCTGTGTACTAAGGGCTCTTGTTAGTAAGAGCTTGAATAAGCTGCTCTGTCTGTAGTAGGCCTACTTTGTCTCTCTTTACAGCCTCTTCATACTGTTCCAAGCAAGTTTTACATATGTTGACAGCGATGGCCATAGATGTTCTTATTAGAGCTGTAAATATGCTAGGGTTGTTCTTTCTTTAGCGCAACAGACACCTGGAAGAATGCGATGTTTCTTTTTGTAGAAATCCCCTTGACAGTCAAATCTTCACACTACAAACAGAACCAAACCTTTAGGTGAAAAACTGCCCAATTGGCACTGATGAACAAAACTTCACGGCTTCAGAAGCTAGAAGCCCTCTCCAGAAGCTATCAGGAGAACTGGCTACCATGGATTTGGAGAAGGCTGAGTGAGGTTCTTAATGACTTCTTTGCCTCAGTCTTCACCAGCAAATGCTCTGACCACACAACCCAAGTCTTGGAAAGCAAATGCAGGGACTGTGAGAACGAAGACTTTAGGCCCACTGTAGGAGAGGATCAGGTTCGAGACCATCTTAAGAACCTGAACGTGCACAAGTCCATGGGACCTGATGAAATCCATCCACGGGTCCTGAAGGAGCTGGCGAATGAAGTTGCTAAGCCACTGTCCATCATATTCGAAAAATCCTGGCAGTCAGGTGAAGTTCCCGATGACTGGAAGAAGGGTAATATAACCCCCATTTTCAAGAAGGGGAAGGTGGAAGACCCGGGGAACTACAGACCAGTCAGTCTCACCTCTGTGCCTAGCAAAATCTTGGAACAGTTTCTCCTGGAAAACATGCTAAGGCACATGAAAAACAACGAGGTGGTTGGTGACAGCCAACATGGCTTCACTAAGGGGAAATCCTGCCTGACCAATTTGGTGGCCTTCTATGATGGAGCCACGGAACTGATGGACAGCGGCAGAGCAGTTGATGTCATCTACCTGGACTTGTGCAAAGCATTCGACACTGTCCCACATGACATCCTTGTCTCTAAATTGGAGAGACATCAATTTGATAGATGGACCACTCGGTGGATAAAAAACTGGCTCGATGGCCGCACGCAAAGAGTTGTGGTAAATGGCTCGATGTCCAGTTGGAAACCTGTAACGAGTGGTGTCCCTCAGGGATCGGTGTTGGGACCGGTCCTGTTCAACATCTTTGTCGGTGACATGGACAGTGGGATTGAGTGCGCCCTCAGCAAGTTTGCCGATGACACCAAGCTGTGTGGTTCGGTTGATATGCTGGAGGGAAGGGATGCCATCCAGAGGGACCTTGACACGCTTGTGAGGTGGGCCGATGCCAACCTTATGAAGTTTAACCAAGCCAAGTGCAAGGTCCTACATCTGGGTCGGGGCAACCCCAGGCACTGCTACAGGCTGGGCAGAGAAGAGATTCAGAGCAGCCCTGCAGAAAAGGACTTGGGGGTGTTGGTTGACGAGAAGCTTAACATGAGCCGGCAGTGTGCGCTTGCAGCCCAGAAAGCCAACCGTATCCTGGGCTGCATCAAAAGAAGCGTGACCAGCAGGTCGAAGGAGGTGATCCTGCCCCCTCTACTCTGCTCTTGTGAGACCTCACTTGGAGTACTGCGTACAGTTCTGGTGTCCTCAGCATAAAAAGGACATGGAGCTGTTGGAGCAAGTCCAGAGGAGGGCCACGAGGATGATAAGAGGGCTGGAGCACCTCCCATACGAAGACAGGCTGAGAAAGTTGGGGCTGTTCAGCCTGGAGAAGAGAAGGCTGCGTGGTGACCTCATAGCAGCCTTCCAGTATCTGAAGGGGGTCTACAAGGATGCTGGGGAGGGACTCTTCCTTAGGGACTGTAGTGGTAGGACAAGGGGTAATGGGTTCAAACTTAAACAGAGGAAGTTTAGATTAGATATAAGGAAGAAGTTCTTTACAGTGAGGGTGGTGAAGCACTGGAATGGGTTGCCCAGGGAGGTTGTGGATGCTCCATCCCTGGCGGTGTTCAAGGCCAGGTTGGACAGAGCCTTGAGCCACATGGTTTAGGGCAAGGTGTCCCTGCCCATGGCAGGGGGGTTGGAACTAGATGATCTTAAGGTCCTTTCCAACCCTTACGATTCTATGATTCTATGATTCTATGATTCAGGTTCTTCTCCAGGAACTCTCCCTCACTAGGTGATGTTCAGAACATGCCAGCATGAGATACTCTAACAAAGTTTCATGCTAGTGAACTGAGGTAATTGCAGAAATGGGCATACGACATACAGAAAGGATTCTGCGACATCCTGTGACATTGTTAAAAGTTGAACAACTCTTAAATGAGCTTAGCACTTCTGAAACTCATGTTCATATTGATGCATCTCAGGAGAGAATTCTGCCTATTATTTCCTTAATGTCTTCTAGTCCTTCTAGACTACCATGAACATAGGTTAACAATAAATCACTTTGTCCATAATAAACAAGTTTCTCTATTAGAAATCAGAAGCCAAGAGAATTATGAATATTTCAGATAACTACCAATTTAATCATTCAAGGTCTCCCAGGACAACATTCTGACTAATATCAAGATTAATCTTTTAAACACCTTCTCTGGTGCACCATGAATATGGTAACAACAACTATTCCCTAAGCACTTCCAGGCATATGCAGTGCTGGAGAGGTAATGCATATATCATGCCATGCCACAGAAGCAGCAATAGATTCACACCATAATGTCACTCAGAACAATGGTATATCTATCTGGCAGCTATAGTAATGTGTGAATGAAAAAAACGAGTAATGTTGAATTTCTTTATGTACTGTTTGTAAGGCCTTGCGTAGAACAGTTTTATTTCAAAATAAAGTAATAAAAACTGTGTCACAGACTCACTTGTAAGGTCAAAATACTGCCATATACCTTGATATTAAATAATTATCCTAATATTCTTTCTTTTTTAAAAAAGACATGGATACATCACCTTTTCTTACACTTAAGGTTCACGTTCACCTACAGAAGACATAATTTCTCCAGATCATTGTTTGACTTACAGTACAGGTATTAGCTCACTTACACTTAATCTTGCATGTTCTTTTCCAATATTTGGATCCATTTTCAGGTTATTGTAATTTTTTTTTAACTTCATACATACAGGCTGAAACTTTCCATGGTACGCAGATATCTCCTCATATTAGTACTTCAGGGATTTGTTTTTTAAAGTAGCAACAAAAAGAAACTATTGCCACTATTAAAGAAATCATAGAATGGTTTGGGTTGGAAAGGATCTTACAGATCATCTAATTCTAACCTCCCTGCCATGAGCAGGGATACCTTGCACTAGACCCAAGGTTGCTCAAAGCCCCCTGCTACTTACACTTTGCTGTTGTTGTTTTGCTGTGTCACAATTGCTTCACTGAAGCTCTAGAAGCTTGAAATTTAGCACACCGTCATCAGTTTGTCAGGTATGTGCCCTTTGCCATTCCTCTGGAAAACAGTACCCAAGCAGAGTGTTTCTGCAGTAGACCCTTGCTAAGGCTCTGCCTCTGCAGATTACCTACATAGAGCTTGTTTCATTCACCTTGCTTTTCTGCATATAGCAAGAAAGAGACGTGTTTCAGAAATTACTGCTCTGGCAGCCAACAGCTGGTACTAGGAAAGTGCACATCGCGATCACACAGCAGCGTGAGCAGAAGCTGAGGCCCTCACGGTCCCTCCCCCTCTCCCGGGCTCTGCTGTGTGCTCTTGCCTTCTTTCTCACATCAGCCTGGGTGCACCATTGCCAGCCAAAAGCTTTTTAGGAATATTTGTTTTCAGCAAACCCATGAATATCTGTGCCAACGCCAGCATGAGTGGGAACTATATGAATACACATTCAGATACAGTGGGAAAGCAAGGAGAGCACTGGTTTAGAGCTGTCATGGGACTGCACTCTCTTTTCCCATGTTTTTGTGCTTCCAGCTCTTGAAAACTGACTCAACCAGGATGAAAGTGGGATGCAAAAATGAAGGTAAGAGGTAGTGGAAGCAGTCTGTAAGTAACAGTGCTCCTAGACACAAAAGGATCTGACTCTAGAAACTGTGATCTGGGATCATCAGTGTTCCCCACCCAGGCCAGTGGCTGTCAATCTCGTAAGTTTCTCATAGATCTTAGACTGGCCTGATTTTCTAAATGCATAATTTTCTGACCCTTTTTTAGAACACATACAAAAAAAAAAGGTCACAAAACTAAGAACTGCAAAATTTAAAAGTCTGGGATTAAAACTGCCTGTCCAATTCTAATGGTCAATGACTAGTAATCTTACAAGATTCAGTAGTCAATTCTCTGCAGATTTTTCTTGTCTCCATACACAGAGCAGGCCACCTTCATGAAACAAAACAAAGACTGCATGCTGAGATACTTACTTACAGTGGGAAGATGCTGATAAAAAACCTCCTACAAAACAGAGAAAACAGAGACATTACAGCAATGGGAAGCTGCACTTTGTCCTGCAGAATTAGGTGCTGTCTTTTCTTTCAAAATTCCTGTGCAAGACTAAACTTTTTTTCCCCAGTGATACTTCACATTACTGGCCATCATTTTGATGTTGCATTTTGGTAAATAACCAAAATACAGAATTTATTAACAGAGTATTGGCAAGTACCTACAGCTAACACTTAAGTGGCTCAAAGATATTAAATGATGTTATTCAAAATGGTAAATTACGGGGGGGGAGGGGGGGGAGGGGGGAGAGAGATTTTGTCATTTCAGATTAAGATTCAAAATCAGTGGATGTTTTGAGTGATTTTTACTGTGTTTTGTTCCATTTCTCCATCTGTCAAATACACATAAGATTTCTTACCTCTCCTGGAGAGGAATTTTCAAGATGAATAAAGGTTTTTGAAGAAAATCCTACCTGTTATTCCACTGGCAGCTCAACATAGAGATGGTATAAAAGTAAAATGTGTCATGGCAGTAGCGAATGAATGATGACATATAATTAAATTGAGTTCCGAATACCTCTTAGAACATTGTTCTTTTTACTAAGTCACGATTCCTGTAGAACAAAAAATGGTACTGTGGATCCTTCTGCACGTGCATTCCTATGATAAAAGCCAGATTACCTGAAGTCATTTCTGATCTGCTAAAACATCTGAATATTTTAATTATATATGCTAATACTTGATAATTTATGCATGTATGAGCTTATTAGAATTAAACGAAACACATACTTCTCTGTGTTAGAGGTTTTTTGTATTTCTCCTTCTGGATATTATTAATTTCTCTTCCCAACAATTTCCATTGCTCTTTTCTGAATTCAAATCCATTTTATGAATAGCATTCTGGTAGGTTACTATAAAGAAATTAAGGGAACAACCCAGTTGCAATAGAAGTTTTGAAGTTAAAAAAGTTTTTTTGCTTCTCTAATTCATAGCATTTGTGAAAGCAGCTAAAAATCACAACTGCCTTTTTTGGTATTAAACCCCTTTGTCAATATGCAATCTGATTTCAACTTTATGCCCTTCAGTATTACTTCTCTTTACATTTTTTCCAACCCTTTTTTTTTTTTTTTTTTGTTTTAACCAGATGCACAATGTTTCCACATTCTGAATCAATGCCTATACTCTTTACTCACTAATTTTCTTTCCATTTTTTTATCTGGTACAGAACTGGCTTGTGATTTTACAGGTGAGATACGTTATCAATTACACATCTTAAAACACTCCAAAACCACAGTAGTTACTGGTTTAAACTTCTGCTCACATTTTCAACAAGATTCATGAGTTTTAAAAGAAAGGACAGTTAGATCTTGTCTGTCCCATCTGCCTGAAAACAAACTTTATTGTGAGAACTAAAAAAGCAGCAGAAATCAGGGTTCTTTGCTGCTTAAAAATACCTGGTACTGGATGGGTTCCAAGCTACCTGCATCTGGAGAAAGGGGCAGATACAGAAAAATGCTTCAGAATTAAAGTATGTTCTACTTTCATTCATGCAAAGAGGAAAAGTCAGCAGCCCAATATTCAATAAAGGAGCAATGAAAAGGATGTTAGTTTATTGTCTCAAAACCAACAGACACTGAACAGTCACCAGTTCTATGTTCTCTATGTATATATTGGTCTTAGAGACCAAGTAAAACATCAATCTTTAGCTATTATCTGAAGTAATTCTAACATGCCCGTAATGTTATCATCTGCATACTGTAACTGTATTTAATCTGAGTGCTCAACACATGTCTCCAAAAGCATGTGTAGATGCTTACATAATTTTTCAGAGTTGCTGCCTGGAAAACACCATATAAATCGTGTGAATTTCTCTAAGGAATCTGCCAAGAACATTAGCCAAGTTAATGTAGCTGTATGATTTGCAAATGTCAAAAAAGCTTTAAAAAGGAATTCTCATTTTCAATATTTTTGTAGTCTATATATGTAACGGGTATGTGTTCATATATCCACACATATATCCAAGTGTTCATATGTTCCGAATCGATGAAAAAAAATCAGAATTATTTTTATATTGGTTACAGTTTTCTCAGACAAGGATAGTGAGGAAACTGCATTTAGAAAATACCATGAAATCAGTAAGTGTTTCACCAATATCAGATAAAAAGAAATTGTCCATTTCACGCTGGGCTTCAGGTGAAGCAACTAGTAAATATGCATGTGTATGCAGAACAGTTTATGCTACCAGCAACTGGAACAGACCCTCAAAAGGGTTTCATTTTTAAGTTCCTTGTTTTGATCTACTCTTATTTTCCCCAAATATTCACTTGTGCATTAAAAAACAATATAGGTCATTCCTGAAAGAACATTTTAAAGTTTAAAGCCAAATACTTTAGTAAGATCATCCCTTACCCATGGAAGAGGTCTAACCATGCTCCTTCCCAGAACACTAAGAATATTCAAAAATTACTAAACTTCAAATTTAGTGTGCAAATTTCCCTAAGATTGCAGCATTGAATTGTCTAATAAAAATGTTACTAGTGGCATAATAAGCACACCAAATACAGCGACTGACCAGCTAATCCAATGAAAATGAGAGCACCTCTGAATGCAATAAGATAACAAAATCTAATTTTTTTTCTTTCATTTCAACTGCAACAGGATTAGAAGAAAATCAGGCTAAAAGAACGGAGTCAGGCTTGCAGAATTAGAGCTTGTGGAATCATGTGCGGCTATCCAGAAAGAGCTTAAAATGTCACCATATCAGAGCAATGACATGTAATAGTGGTTCAAGCGTAAATAGTAGTTTAAGACACAAAGAAGGCAACAAGTCTGTTCTAGACTAGAGGGTAATTAAGAACTGAGTCATTTCCATGAGTCATTTCCAGCTGTGGTGTATCTCTCACTGCCCTGCATAAGCCTAGGCGAGAGTTTCCCCAAGGAGCAATCCTTCAGGCACGGTGGAACAAGATGCAGGGTAGCCAGCGTGGAGCCACGGCTGCGCAGCACAGCACTGACATGCTTAGCTCTGTAAACACAGTTGTGGAGATGCCTGCCACACAGTCTAACGTCCAGCAGCAACCCTGCCCATTCACCATCCCTTGGGTCCAAATGGGACAAAACTACATACTTTCCACACAATACCAAAAAAAAAGAAAAAGAAAGCAGTCTGTGGAAAAAAGGTTTTGTCCATTACAGCATTTCTTTTATGTAATGCAATACTGAAACAAAGAGAGAGCAAAACTTTCAAGGCAACAATGTCACAGGACTGACTGGCTGGCTCACTGACAGCTTTATGAATCTAAGCCTTTAAAAGGTCTATTTTTTTCCGATTATGATTTGATTCAATCTTTAAACAAAGCGTACCTGCCTGCTTAAAATCAACAAGATGATTAACAGTAAAGATGGCTTTTGTGAGGAATGTGAAAGAAGAAAGCTTATTTACAATATAGAAAAAGATAAACTGGAGGGTTAAGAGGTCAATCAAGTTTACTAAGGAACTCAAATCTAAGGCATACAGAAAGCTGATACTAGAAGAGCAAAGGATATGCTTGTCTGAAACAATAAACAAGATCAGAATTACCACTAAAAATCTACTTAACCTTGAAATTATTTTCCCAGCACTTGAATTTAATCGACTGTACTAAATTTGTCTTGATCTGTGATATTGATCGCCTGTTTCTGGAAATGCTAACCATCTCCTTTGAGGAAGATAAAACTCCTAAGTAATGTCCTGTAATTCTTACTAGATGCTAAGCTGTTCAAAAGCTGTAAGGAAGATAACTTTGGACATGGAGTTTATGATCAAGTCACTTGTATTCTTTCCAAGATGGATTTTTCTCTCCAGTAGAGTCGCACTGCTATAAGCCATCATATAGATGGTTCTGTGCACAGCTCAGGTTTGCATGTTCTGTTCTTAGAAACCTTTAAGTCTGTTTTTAAGCTAAGGGCAAGGAATAAACCTGAAATGCATTATTTTATTTTCCAGGCAGCCATTACAATGGCTGAACTTCTCCATTCAGCTCTTGTGTATTATCATACCTCCATACCCCCATTCTCCTCACAATGTTTGAACTTCTCCATTCAGCTGTTGTATATTATCATACCTTTGCACAACATCATCAATTAATCTCTGGTAGAAATAATTTAGATGTTTTACACATTTCCATACATGTTTAATTGTACATATAGTAACTGTTATGCAGTTCTTGACAAATGAACTGTGTATCCCCATACTGGAGAGAGGAGTTTGGAGGCTGTGTGCCTTTGTTATTAATAGCTGAAAAAAGAGCTATTGTTATTTTGCTTATTTTTAAAAAGAGATGAGTCTTCTCTGATTCCACCTCTTCTCACATGAGTTACCAAAAGTAAATTACCAAGTCTTGCAACCTGCTTGCATAATCAAATAGGTAATAGTTCATTTACCACAGCAGTCAAATAAATGCGAAATATGGGCTTCTCTCATTGCCCTGTATCCTCCATTATGCTCCAAGCAATACTGTTTCCCTCATAAACCAAGGAACAATTAGTTTACAGAAATTTATTTTTGAAGGATGTTTAGAGTTTGTTGGTAGATCTAGAGGATGAAAAGGCTGATCTTGTGTAGTAGTTTGGCAGCAAAACCTCGGAAACTGAACAGAAACCTGCTGCTTTCCATGCAGTAAATAGGCTTATTTGAAAATGGTGTTTACACAAAACAACTGACAGCTTTAGAATTTTTTTTTTTTTTTTTTTTTTTTTGGTATGGCTCTAGTCTATTCAAAACAGTATTTTACCATTCAGTTAACAATGAATTTTTTTAAGAATCCACAAATACTTTAATAAACAGGATACTTTGTATTTAGGGTGAATCCTACTAAAATGTTTTAGAATTCACAACTGAGACAGAGGAAAAAGTAGAAAAAGATGCAGTATTTAGAGAAATTTTTGCCTGTAAAGCTTCTAAATCAGTGGCACCACGAGGCAATTTTAACAGGATATGACTGCCACAGGTCAGTTTCTGGCCTGTACAGAACTAGTAGGTGGTCCAGCTATTCTAAATCAGGTGTACAGATCACTGTAACAGTTATATTTCTTCTAATACAAAAAGAACATAACCAAATTATATAACACATATGAAATATGCAATAAATATATTTTAAAATCTTCTGAAAAAGGTTTCTGAACAAGATCCTCATGTGTGCACATAAAAACAGACCACTAAGCTACTCCTACAAATGTACAAGCCTGCACAAGGTATGGTGCATCCTGTGAGTACAAGCCAAGCAGACCAGAGAGGACCACAGGCTATAGTACTGTAATCCCCCCTGGGGGGTGTGTGTCACTTTTCCTTGTGCAAATTTTCCTATGTGTGAAGAGGTTTTGAGAGAACAGTAAATACCATCTAAGGAGTAGAAAGCAATTAATATGTTGGCTAAATAAGATAAGATAGCTAGGATTAATGAGTTAGGCTAAGCACTAGTATGGTGGTCTCCACTACTGACGTTCCATGACTCTTTGCGGAGTTTCTTTTATCTATTGAAACTTTTCTTATTTCACGTATCTTTAATCCATGTGTTGACTCTCAACTCAATGAGTTTCACATGAGTTTCTGAGCTTAACCAAATGAACCTGCTGTACCAGGTCCTGAGGGTTACAAGGCTGTGCCCCAATGCTATGCAGCAATTACACCAGCACTACGTGACATATAGGTGAAGCCCATCCTGGTGCAGCAGTGCATCTCCTTAACAGAATAAATCACACTACACTCATCACTCCATGCGCAAAACGATGGAAAACATTAGATACGTAACATAATATGCACTTTTAATTTTTTCAGTTAACATAAAAATATATTCTCTCAGTTTAGTACACATCACCAGGCACAGAGGTTGCTTTGTCAGTGCTACAGCTAGCATGGGAGCTGAAAGTGGATGTCTTATGTGAGCTGAAGACAGGACTTAGGACAGTTCTATCTCACTTTTTTAAAAACAGCACAAATATTGAAAGTCTTCTGATGGCAACTGTCTGCTCACTGATACATTAGCTCCAAGAAACTGAGCTTGTCCTCTGTAGGAAGGACAGTATACTGTCTTAACCAAAACCCAAGGCTTCTGCCCTCTACAACCAGATTTTTAGTTTCTTTAGTAAAAGAAATTAGTATCTAAGACTATATCATTAGCACAAATTACAAAAACATAAATTAATGTATTATATTTTTTCACTGCTTATGCCCTTTAACATTCTACTTCCATAATGATTAGCTTTCATTAATTTTAACACATGCAAATATAATTACATGAAATGCATAGCACTGGAAGAAAATGTATGGAAACAAATTTTATGTTACCAATTATTTGTTCATAGATTCTCTTGGAATCAGGAAAGAGGTTTTAATTAACGATGAAATAAATTAAACTAACTTTAATACATGGTTCTGCTGATAGAAACTAAGCTATAGCTATATTTATTCATTCAGCCTCAATATGTATTTCTTATATTTGTCACCTATAGATCTTCCTGCCACATGGTCATTCTCTTTTAGGAAAAGGTTTTAGGAAAAAAAAAGAAAATAAATTCTTACAAGAACAAAATTTTTTTCCTCAGTAATGGACTTCCTCTCGTCAATCCTCTTTCACTAACTCTGTAATTGTTGGCTTTATCACACATTCATTTCCACAGCCAATAAATACTCAGTGATCTTTTTCTTAAGAAAACAAACACCACTAATGCTGCCCATTAGTGTCTATAGTATGTTAAGAGGAACACTAAGATTAATTCACTCATGGTTTCCTTTTGTTCAGAAGAAACTTTGTCAAAGACTTTTACATAGTTCTCAGTACTTTGATTTAGTTTGTAAGGATCATATTGGCAGTGGGCATGTCAGACCCTTCGTCAGCTCCTATTACAAAGGGCTTTTACTTTAACATCAGTATCTCTTGTCTGCTTGAATTTATTTCTTTTTGGGATGAGGATTCCTGTCATACATAATGATCCATATGATTGTTTCGTATAGACTTTCACTGCAGAATTACTGTATGACCTTTATATTTCATTTAAAGTACTGCAATAAAATGCAAAACGACACGAAAGAAAACTAGTATTTTCCTCAATGACACAAAGCTAACAAAACTTCCATTTACCAATGGAAGAAAATAGATCAATGGAAGATTAAAACTTCAAACGTAGGTGTTTGCATACAAACAGAATCCAAAATGGTTGTTACCGAATGCACAATGGACTTCACTTGCTCTCTCTTCCTTTGGTTGGGAAAAGATCTCTATCTTGTGGAGAAAGCTGGGTCACAGAACAAGAAAGAGTGCTAAAAGAATTCAACATCCATACTGTGACTTATTAACTACTGGAGTACACAGAGCAGTGTAACTGCCAAGATGAACAGTGCATTAATGGGAACCACAGGGCTACCTCAAAGATCTAAAATTCCTGCCTTTGCCAAGAATTATTATTTTACTCCTATAACAACTCTAAGTTTTGTTCATGGAAAATAGTCCATTTAAACACTTGTCAGACCGGCAGTGAAGAAATTATACTTTGTAGGACAGATTGTCCATTTTGATGACTTTCGAAATAATTGCTTCACAATAAAAGTTCTTCAAACTGTTGATTACTGCCTGATTATTATTCTGTTTGACATTGATTTGAAAAGTGTTTTGCTTATGTTCTATATTCTTATCTATTAAATCAATGCATTAATCCCATCAGCATCAGCTACTTAAAGATTCTTAACCATGGGATTTTCTGATCCCTCTCCTACTAAGAATTTGTTTCACCTGGTGACAAATTCTCCTTTGCATGATTATTGCACATTTCTTGCCACCTTAGGGCAAGATAGCCCTATTCCACAACGCTGGTTGTGCCTGGCTGCAAATTTATTGTCTGGGGGATGGGGAAAGAGGGCCTACATAGAAGACAACACGTTGTTTTACTCACATAGGAAAATGGTGTATGAAATACGCTAGATCTTGTCTTACGGAAAAAAGATGATAATTTTGCTAATGGACCATCCCAGCTACCTACTACACTTGATGGAATATGCCATTCTATTTCCTTCCCAGTTGAATCGCCATGGCTAATGGTGGCTCTATCAGTTTCACAGCTCCTCAAGCGCTGCATTTTTCCCCTCCTACTATTCCAGTGGAAGTGCCTATGAAAGCTGACATCAGGAAGGCATCTCAATAATTAGAAAGGATTCACCTTTTCCTTCTTTTGCCATCTCTGCAGTTACCTTCTATGGATAACTAATTGCAAGATATTCTCAATGATTCTTCAGTACAGCAGAAAGTCTACATTAGCCCCACCACTCAAAATTTTACTTTCCCCATTATATTCTATTAGAACCTGGTTGTTTTTCTGCCTGGTCTGAAGACATATAGTGAAAACTGGCTTTCCATCTGCTTCCTCATTATTTTCATATCAGACATGTAGGTTCAGGAGAGCATTTAAAAAACTGCTAATAAGGTCCTGCATGATTTCTTATCAAAGATACCCAAGCTTTTCATAGGTATCAAAATCTGTTATACTGAGTCATTACATTCCTAAATCTGGGTTTTAAATGTCAAGCTGGAGACGGAAAATTTTTGCCTTAATGACCTACTAGTAACCTCTCTATCCTGGGTTCAGCTGTAGCAGTTATTTTTCTCCTTAGTAGCTGGTGCAGTGCTGTGTTTTCAACTCTAGTCCAGGAACAGCGCTGACAACACACCTATGTTTTTAGTTGTTGCTAAGTAATGTTTACTCTGATCAAGGACTTTTCAGTCTCTCATGCTCTGCCAGTGACAAAGGGCACGGGAAGCTGGGAGGGAGCAGAGACGGGACACCTGACACAAACTAGCCAAAGGGGTATTCCATACCACAGCATGTCATGCCCAGTATATAAACCGGGGGGAGTTACGTGGAAGGCCCAGATCGCTGCTCGGGTCAGGCTGGGTATCGGTCGGCAGGTGGTGAGCAATTGTATTCTCTCCCCTTGTTATTTCCCTTATCATTATTATCATTGGTGGGAGCAGTAGTGGGTTTGTATTATACCTTAGTTACTGGACTGTTCTTATCTCAGCCCATAGGAGTTACATTCTTTCGATTCTCCTCCCCATCCCTCCTGGAGTTCAGGGAGGAAGAAGTGAGGGAGCGAGCGAGCGGCTGCGTGGTTCTGAGTTACCAGTTGGGCTTGAACCACGACACCTCTCCACAGTAGTTTTTATATGTGCACGAATAGATCAATGAAAATCAAGAGTAACTGAAGATAAATTAATGTAAATCACATGGTACCTGAAATGTGATGAAACAGAAGTATTTCTGGATTTTAGCAGATCCAGCAAGTTCAACAGAACAAATCTACTTCCTAAGTTGTAGGATAAGAACTATTTCCTTTTACTGGATGAAGAGAAAGGACTCAGGAGATGCTGATTCTATTTCCACTCTACTATAGGCTTGACAAGGTACCAAGAATATCCAACTACTATTCTCTGTACCTCAGTTTTCCAATGCATAAAATAAAAATTCTACTGACTTCTTGACATAGTGAGATCTACTGCTAAAAAGAGAACTAACAAAGTTGGGTAAAAATCATGATGAGGTCATACAGTTTCAAAATTCTCATCCACATTGCTGACACCACATCAGCTCACTCATCCGCAGACTTGCATATTCTCCTCAATAATTACATTAAATGCATGTATTATATTTCAGTCCTCACTTCTGGCAGCGCAAAAATGTTTTATTAATACTCTTATATTCTTGATTTTGTTCGTGAACGTTGCAATTCATGAAAAGCTATAAATAGCATAAATACATAAACTAGTATTTCCCATACGTCTTAAAAACAAATCCGTGTGTTGTAATGGAATATGAATTAGAGTAGTTTTTTATTTGCACTCAATTATTACTAATATTTTATGGTATCTGACATACATCTAGAAATGCTGGTATGTTTTTCTAGCAAAATGCAATCATTTCATAACCTGTTATTAATCACTTAATCGCTTACAGAACTTCAGTTAGTAAGCTTTCTGCATCCATCTATTAGAGAAAATAGTGATCTATTCTTAAACATAACGGGAATTATCAGGGGGTTGGTACTGAAGCTTTAGAAGGGAAATATTCTCATATTTGGTGGTTGTGTTTGAGAAGAGTTTATGAGCCATTTTTAGGTAGGGACAGGTAGGAGAACAGTTCGTCCTCAGAAAGACCTGTGGTTACCAACTGCAGTAAAATTCGCATACTTCAGATTTTATTTGAAATAGTCTTTGAGGAAGAAAGACTTTAATCTAGATAAAGTGAAGTGGCTTTAAAAATGCCTTAACTCAATTACCTTAATTACTGGAGTTAGTGGCCCATATAGTGAATCAAGAAATAAATAGTTTCCATGTACTTTTTTGCATTTTATGAAAATTAACAACAAATAGATGTATCCAACAAGTACAGTTTTCCAAAACAATCAGAATGACATAAAACCATGAGGAAAAGTCACCATTACTATGAAATTAATAGGCCAGTGGACTGAATCATTTAGTCACTGAAGATGAAGGGTTTTTTTCTATGCTACTATTTTCTCTCACATCTCACAGATGGCTAACATCAGTTTCTTTCGTCCTTCCTATACACAGTAGCTCAATTCTTACAAAGGTTTAACAGCTAAACATACAGCTATTTAGAAATAAGTGTCTAAAATCATAATAAATAATTTCTTAATACCTCCATTGCTTACCAGTGGTATTCCCCTTCTACGTTGGAAGGAATATCCCTTGAAGAAAAGTGTTGTTAGTGTAAATTTAAAAATGCCACTGCTACCTCTAAGCTCATGTGCTGTTTGAAAACGTTCCTTCTTTCTCAAAACAAAGAAAATTCATAATACTTCATATCTTTTGAGGAGGATGCTTTGGGCTGCATTAAATCATCAGTGAGAGAGAGTATCTCAGTAAAAGTAAGAATAGAGAGGAAACTTAAAATAGCAGCAGGCTTTCTCAGAAAATTGGTCTGGTTGACACAAAAATGGTGAATCACCTTTAGGATGTAGAGTCTGTGCAGAAAGAAAGATGATTCAAATCACATTGTATTTCTGACCTCAGAGTTTTTTCTTGCTCTGCTTTGGAAAATATAGACTCCAGAAAAGGAAAATAACATGTTCCAGGTAGAATCACTGCATCCCAGTCTCCTCTAGGTGGGCAATTTTTGTCTTGAAAGTTAAGTTTCTAAGACAGCTAGCTAAGTGGCTACTAGAAACAGAAATAATTTGTATGGAGCTTGCGCTGGTAGGACATTTTAATCAGCCTACTATCGAAATAGGCAAAAATCCTCAGACATTTTCATTTATACTAACTGATGTTAAGAAACCAGCAGTAATACGTATAAAAGTTCTACATTCCCTCATCGGTATAAAGCTTTCTTACTTCTATCAAAGAGGAAAACTGGGCATAAGAAGTATGTTTGTGTGTGAACTTTCGAAATGAGTGGGTTTGTGGGGTTTTTTAACCTCAACTGCTTTTAAAAAAAGCCAAAGCAGCTTTTATTTTGTCAGCAATAAATTCTGTTTACTATGAAAATTGTAATTTCTCAGCTGTAACTCAGCTAGAAGCCTCTGAAACTCACAAACTATTCATGATAAAAAACCGACAAGCAATGAAATGTATGAATCAGACTAAAAGCAGTGGTCTTCTCTGACAAGGTGAGACTTTTTAGTTACTACAGTCAAAACTCAAAACCTCAGCTACCACAGGTATGACAAACATTACACAGGACTTCTTGAGACTGATTTTAAAAAATACCACAGCAATGTCATGAAACTGCCCTTTTTCATTGTTAGGATGACTATCAGAGTGACACAAATTCTCAACTTCACTATATTCATTTGAAAACTAAACAGGTGTTCAATCTTCATCTCTGTGGAGGCAGTATTAGAGCAGCATAAAGGTATCAAGACAGACACCTGTTCCAACTATACATACATCTATCTTGGAGTACTGCTAATTTTTGTGTTTTCAAATAAATCCTCATTTAAGGATGCCAAATACATTTAAAAATGCAAATTTAACATAAAAAGAGAAGAAAAAAAACCCACCACAAAAAAACCCAAACAACCAAACAAAACCCAAACCTCTATAAGGTAAATAAGTACTACATGAATTTCACAGAGAAAAGCAGAGCCAAGAATAAGTGGTTTGCCCAGGCTCAAAGAACATATTAAAAGCAGAATCCAGGCTAGCAGCTTATAGTCCAATTGCTCAAGCTGATATGCTAGCCCCAGGGAAGTCTGTGAATGCTTTCTGACTGCATCCCCAGGGGGAGAACTTCACATAGAATCATCTACCCCAGCCACTAGAGAGAACACTGCCTCTCTCTGCTTACTCTGCAGTTTAATTCCAGAAAAAGTTGGAAGACAATATTAAAGTACAACTGCTATATAAGAACACTTTGAAAGAAACAGGAGGACACTAGGTTGACTGATCTTCCCTAAATCTCTGCATTTCAGAAAAATATAAAATTTATATAGTTTATACAAGCATACTTGTATAAATATATCAATATAATTGAGGGAAAACGGGGGTTTAGGAAAAAACATTTCTGTCTTTCATGTCTTGAATACAAAGATCATAAACTAGGATATATAGGCACAGAAACTACAAAATATCAGTTCAAATTAGAACTACATAAATGACCTATAGAACTATGTAATAGAGCAAACATTTTTTATAAATATTCAGATTTGAATACAAACTTATGCTTAAATAACCCCAAATAATCTCCAAATAAAACCAGTTAATTTGTTCATGACAAGTATCAGCGTCACATAGTAAAGTGAAAAAAGCAACTGAGTAAATAAGTTTAACCTTTATGATTGTAATTAAGAATAGATGTTAGTATTAGGGCTTTTTTAAAACTAGGTGTTTATTGAGAAATAATGGGTATCAGACAGAACATTTAAATTAATGTTAGCAAACCAATTTTAACACAGGCCTAAGTCCAGATTTCCTCATTCAGTTTTAGATCCAAACTAGAAGACTGCTTGAGCTGTTGGAATTTAACTGTTTAAGCCTGTCAAAGAGGCTTATGCCTCTTAAAAATAATTAGAATTGGCATCAGCAATACTTTCATCACTGCTGTTGAATTACTTTGTTCTTTAACAAAGACTCATGTTGCAAATCGAAATTTAGACTTGGTTAGAAAGAATCCTCTATGCCTGACAATTTTATTTACCATATTTAAGGAGAGTGTACCAAATTCTTTGACCTCCTGGATAAGGTCTTGGACAGGATACACTTCACTCAATAAAAGCATGGTTGACTTTCATGTACAACAATTTGAATATAAATGTGCTATTCTATCTTAGAGTATTTAAATTATTTAGGAATAGTGCTGCAGCATTTCTGACCAGTCCCCATTCTGTAACTAGTGTAATTTATTAGTATTTTTTCTTGAGCTCCTATCAACCAGGTGTAATTGTGATTTATTAGTTTACCATAAATACTCAGCCATGCTACTAATTCAGGATTTATTTAAGATTTGGGAGAAAACTGCACAAATTTATTCTAGTCCTTCCTTTGACCTTAAGGCTGTACTTGTATCAGGAAGAGCAGATACGAAACATTCTGAGCTATAAAAACATTTAAAATCTTTTATTTAGCATGGCTAACATTAGTGTTGGCATCTTGGGTAGCAGTAGCAGCTGATCAAACTGGAGAAATACTTTGGAAGGGACTATCTACCTCTGAGAAAAACAGCTGAATTCATACCAAAAATATGGTTATTTCAAGTACCCCCTTCTGCTATTTTCTGCTTCTTGGTCTCAAGGGGCAATGATGCAACTGTACTTTGATCATTTGCTCTACAATCACACATCATCTTCTGCAGGCGAGACGCAGACCACAGATAAAAAATGAAAAGCACACTGAGACACAAGCTACAACAACACAAACAGCCACTAACTGCATTTTGCTGGCTGCTTTTTCATGCAAGAGAAAGAAGAGAAAACAAAAGAGTCACATGGTTTATGAGGCAATTTCTGAAACGGAGGCTTTTAAAAAAGCGAACAAGAAAAAAATGCCTATGGCTTTTGATGGGGGAAAAAAAAGAAAAATCAAACTGATTTGGGAGTGGAAGGAATACATTTAAAGAAATGTAGCAGATGGAGAGCAGAATAACATCTCGAGTTAATTTATTTTTGAAGTACACAATGAGTTTTAGGATATAATTGAATTAAAGAGTCGGTGGAAGAAATAACCTTTTTCTTACTCCATATATTGTTCTCACAAAAACAAGCATAGCAAGTTGTCTGAGATTTTTAGAAATATCAGCCTAAATTTTTTTACTTAATGGATCTAATATAAACCGGCTGGTTGATGAACCTAAGTGTAGCAGTAAAAAGGCCAGTCACCAGGTACCTAGAATGCGTTTCTCGTATTTGCTTTTATTCTGAAATGGACTTTTCAAGACTAAGACATCTTCCAGGAAATTTGTATTAGCTTATTTAAGACAATGCGTTAGTGAGGGCTGGAACAACCCACGTCCTCAGACTGATTAAGTGTTTGGCGAGGTTTATTAGGGGATGGTGCTCAACATGACTCTTTCAAAACATCCATACAGCTGGCATTTGGACAGTGCATAAACAACATTATATGGCATTGGTGTAACGGCTACATCTACTTTGCGGACGTAATGTTTTAGTTAAGACACTGATTTACACTCAAGTTCGTCCTTTTATTTGTGATGAATATTTACTGTGGGAAAAATTTAGAGCTCAGATATACACAGGTATGTCTGGAAGGATAGTTAAACTTTATTGAACTTACATCAGGGCTTTTAAAATCCATTAACAGACTTTATCCTTCTCTACAGAGGGGATAAAAATGAATCTGTATCCCAAGAGACTCTTGTAAAACTGCTACTACCAATACCAGTACTACCTCCACCCAGGCTTTTTCCTTGATTTTTAATCTACTCCCACTCAGGTCCAGTCTTCCTTACTGAGAAGGGGCCCTCCCAACCTGCACCCCACCCTCAAGTTGCTGGTTTTTTTTGTTTTTTTCCCTTCTGGTAAAGACCACTTCTGTTCCCCTGATACACAACGACCTGGACCACTTCCCTCTCCACAGTTCCATGACAGGGTACACAGTAAAATTTACAATACCAAGGCTCAGTCAAGGGATTTGCACAGGGATCATGTCCTGGCCACGCTTCAAGCTACTAGTAAGATTCCATTTCATTGCTTCTTGAGAACAATAGGTGCAGTATAACCATATATAAAAATGGTAACAATCTGTAAACTTACATACATAACTGAAAATAGTTGTCACATGTTGCTCATGTGAAACTTTTTTCTGTGCAAATCATATTTTTAATCTACTTAGAAGTGATATACAGTCTGGTAAAGTGGACTGTAGCAAGGGGATCACATTATGCAATCTTCCGCAGAAGAGGAAAAAATAATTATACTTCTGTCAGTTCTTTCATGCATTTGCATATTCAGCTATCAACTGTAACAACTGAAAGCTATGCTCCAGGCCAGATCACTCAAAAGAATAAAAATCTGCTTACAGCATTGGCAGCCTAGAACTGAAGCAAAACTGAATATGGAAAAGAAGCATTATTTACTGTCTCTCCCAGTTATTGTTTGATAACTTCTCTGAAAAGGTCTGTCTAAGAAGCCACTAAGGAGTTCATTATTTTGTAAGCTGTTACAGCACAGTAAGATCTAACTTGGCATCTTCAAGGGCAGGAGGTTACTGAGACTAGGCTAGTTCTTTCACATAGAGACCCCACTCCACTCCCTTTTTTTTTTTTTTTTTTTTGCAAGAGATTTTGTGATATCAGGTGTGCAGTAGAATCTATTATAACTTATTCAGCATATCTTCTGATAGCAGGTAAGTTGTTACTACATGATTCACTTTCCTTCCCTTGCTACAGACTGGCAGCTACTGCACACTTTTTATCGTGCAGTTGCTTTCTTTTGGCAGGCTTCTTCAGATAATAGAGCAATCCAATCAAAACATCACTGGGAACCCTTGACAGAACATTTGCTGCTTTAGAAACATTTGCACTCACCATATGGCAAGGGCAGCTTGAGCTGTGAAACTGTGATAATTTTGGGTTTTACTCAATGAGGGCATCTGAGATTTATGATGGCCAAAATTCATTAAGTGTTGACAAAACCATCCAAATGTTTAAAGCAACTTTGTATGGTAGTTCCAGAACTGCGTAAAGGAAAGGCATTTGGTCTTCACTGCCATTTATACAAGGACATACCTCTTTCAATAACCACTCTGTATCTTATAACCACAAATCTGTGTTAAAGTGAGGCAGCAGCTTTCTATAGCAATGGAACAAAATACAACAGCTTGCAATACTAGTCATATTGTTTGCACTTCCTATTCAACATTTTCAGTAATATACTTAGCAGAATATGAAAAAGAATGATAACATGACAGGCATGATAATCAGATTGCTTCTTTCACATTTTAAAGGCACTAGAGTTCTTAAATATACCACATTTTTTAATTTAAAACCAGAAGAGGTTAATTCCTGGAATTTTTAGAATCAGCATCTTTTGCATATTCTCTCGCATGGGAAGTATGGATAATACCTATCTTATTTAATTTAGCATTATTGATCTCACCATAATATTATCTCCCCATAAGCCGTTGGAAAATATGCACTAGCATAAGTTATCAAGAATCAACTAGAAGCCCTCACAGATAGTTGCTTGTTTGTTTATCTGTATACCAGATCTCACGGCAATAGCATTTTTACATGATAATGTTTCAATGGCAACAGCAACTTGCACTCCCATTTGCTCTTCAGCAAAAGGAGCTTCCAAAAAACACCTTTAATCTTCCCCTATGAATACCAGGTTACTCACTAGCCAGGTGGTCAATATAACCTTCTTTTTTTTTTTTTTTTTTTTTTTTTAAACATCAGTGGAAAAGATTCCATTAACAGAAAGAAAATTATCTCACATAATAATGAAAAATGTTAAGGGCAAACACCCTTTATTCCCAGTTTATTGTTGGAGGGTGGGGATAGAAAGGGGGAAGGCAAAAACAACAAAAATGAAGCAGCTGTTCATGACCATGCCAGTGGCTTAACAGTAAGTTATGCACACCCCAAACATGACAATGTTTTGTCCCTTTCATGCTTTCTTCTCACTACTTTATTCTGTATTTCATAGTTAATAAATTAGACATTAACCGTTGCCTTTTACTTGTGTTTTAAGATTTATATTATTTTATATAATAGTGTGTAAATTAAACCGTTCTTGTGACTGTTTCACTTTCCAACTGGTTCCAATAATTATGTCAAATGACTACTTATCAGAACAGAGTTTCTTCATTTAAAAACATTTTTTTGAGATCTCATTTATTTTAATACGTGAAAGAACAAACCCATATTACATATGCTCATGTTTCCTAAGAGATCCAAAGACTAAAGCCCACCTACTTGAAACACTACCCCAAAAGACAGACTCAAGAGACCATATTTTCTTCCTCTACTGACTTGAGTAACATTTGACCACTTGGTTTCTGCCTAGCCCATCCCACACCGGAAAGTTTACGGCATTAGAAACAAGCTGAGTGCCCTGTTACAAAAGCTTCTATAACCAAAAGGAAAAGTCCAGTCATGGAACACGGGGTGGGAACGATGTCAGTTTTGTTTGATCTCTAAGCCAACAGCCTGACAGCACTACCAGGTTCTAAAAACCCCAATAAAACCAACCAAACAAAAAGCCCTGGATGTCTGTCTTTCCTTGGCAGGCCAATGAACATATCTCCAGCTTAGAACAGAAGCTAGTTTTACTGACATTTAAAATTTAGGATGATCTCTTCCCCATTGTCAAAATTACAGGCAATTAAACCCCCCTGCTTCCTACCACTTGTGCTGGGCTCCCTGTCCATAAGGATGCCTCTCCGTTTTACTGCCCTCAAGTGCTAAACTGCTCCAAAGTACCACAATGCCTAGTAACATGTGACAAGCTTTAGGGAACTGTATTGCAAAGAGCATGATCCTGGGGACTGATAGTCCTGAGGTGCCATCCTGGTATGGTGTTAGGTGGTTGGTGTTTAGATGACCAAAGTCTAAAACTAGGAATCAGGGAAGGAAAATACTATAGCAATACAGACTACGGATTGCATTTTCATGAACTCCACAATGTTGATGCAAAGTGTTACAACAACGCAGTAATCAGCTTCGGCCATCCAGCTTTCTGTGAACCAATTCTCTTATTTCAGTTGACATTTAGAATAAGACAGTGAAACGTGGGTTGTTCCTATTCAAACTCGCCTTTCGACCAGAATCTTTATATAGCCCTACTGTCTTCCTTCCACATGTAGAGAAAAAAAACACCCCATCTTCTAATGTTACCAGCATTTTATGAACTACAGAGTTTTACTTGCTAGACAATTAAGTCTGGGGGGGAAAAACCAAACAACAAAACAAAACAAATTAAAACCAGACCATAACACTAAAAAAGCCACATTCTACTCATATATCTAGTGGGGAACATTCCATAAATTTTATATACACAAACTACTACAAGTACAAAACAGTACGTGCAAGCTAGAAAGTGTTATTAAAAAGTTTAAAAAAAATTTCTTTCTCTAGTTATTCTGCAATACAAAGAGGTCTGTAAGAGTGGGGAAAAAAAATTACAGCAATATATACTAGCTGAGTTTGAGAGATTAGTTGGTTACACAAAATCATTTGCTGTTTACTTTCAAATACACATTTATTCAAATGGTTGGAGACAAAGTTTTTTTTAAATATTTCCAAGTTACCTGAACACATCCAAATACTTCAACACTTGCAGGTCAGGTTATCTATTCAAGATTTATTTAGATGTAACAGTATGAGAATACAAAAACAATTTTCAAAAAACTAAAGAAAACTCCCAGATTTTTAAATATGAAAATATACTTTAAAAGCAGCAGGGAGAGGGGATACACTGTCTAGTCAGGTAACTTTTCTCCTTCCACATTTTAGATAAAAGTTACCTTACTTCGTATTTTAAATACTGTTATCCTATGTTATTGTGTATTGATTCTTAGAACTCCTTAAGAACTTGCCAACAAATTTTAAGTTGACAAGCAGGTACTCTTTATTGCGGCGCCGGAGAACACGGGGGATAGCTCCTCCTAGCGTGTTCTGTCCGAGCAGCAATCACACCGTGATTATATTGTCGTTAGTCATACATATTCATTATATTGTATACATATTCATGAAGTTGTTTATACATGACATCACATTCCTAGAACATTCTTCTTGCATGCGCACTTTATTATGGTAGTGGTCTTTGAGATCTTTAGTGGTCATTTCTTCATCATCCTCCTTTTCATCACCTTATCTTTTCCTTGAATTCTTGTTCTGGTAGTCTTTGAGGCCTGCGCAGCAGGTAAGTGCTTACACCAGTTTAATTAGTTCGGTAACACTGCTGACATGAGTGAGCGATTTCTTCTCATCCTTCTACTTATCAGTTAACTTACCTACAGCACATCCTGAATATCTGCTAGTTTCAGACACTCTTTATCTACGGCCCTTATTTTGCTTACAATAAATTTTATACGAAGATCATAAGGTTTAAAACTATGTCAGCTACAATGATTTATCTTATACAATGATCCTTATTATGTTCTTTTGGTTGGGCTTTTTAGGTTTGGAAAGTTTTGTTGTTATGTACAAAGACACCAAGCTTAAAGTTACTTAAAACTGAATTTTCTTGTTTACAAAGGATTATATCTCATTTTGTACTTCCTTGTCTCATGTATTGTGAAAAAATCTTGCGTGTAAAATGAGGTTTTAATGGACTCTGATTTTGCAAAATCAGATTTCCAAATGGAAGAAATCCCCAAATACCCATTTCCACATGAAATCTTTCTGACATATTAAGATGATATTTTCCCAACAATTTGTTGCCATACTACTTCCTCAGAGTAGCTGGACTTATTTCACAACAGCCTTCATGTGTACTTTTGATCATTACTATTACCAGTCAATATCCATGTGGTATTTAGACAGGTAGTAAAACCAGTAAAAATTATTCACTTTCTCATGACTTTTCTTTAAATTCTGTCATAAGAGTATCTGAAGTGCAATTTTATAAAGATAATTTAATGCTTGAAATACTCAGCTTACTTAGAATTCTACATTCCAATCATCTTCAATATATTTTAAAATTCTAAACTTCTAGATAGTCAAGGTACCTAGTATCCTTGGTATAAGCAAGTAGAAGTGCTATAATTGAATGTGTATGTTCTTTTGGACTACTCTAGCTGTAAAGTGAAGTGTATGAATTAAGTGCTTTGCTTAAGGGGACCATTAATTCCTTACAGTGCTTTGAATGATGTACACGAACAGAGTGCACTTTGAAGAAATTGTGGTCGTGCATAACGCAGCAAAGATTAGTATCTGCAGAGATGAAGGTTGTGTGTTTTCCCAAGGGGAGGGATCACTTCATTATAGTCAGAACTCAAGTATATCATCAACATACAGAACATAAGTTCAGAATTTAACATATATTAGAAAGAAAGGATATGTGCACAGTCAGTTTCACATGCCTGAAATAAGGGACAGAAAAATTTAAGCTCTTCCACAGCATTACAGAGGTGCCCTGCCTGTGTGAGATTCATCCTCCAAATCATTTGTCCATTTGAAGGTCTTTTTGCTAGCTATTCATTTTAGAAAGAGACTGTGTCTTGCGTTAAGATTCCTGAAGTTAGGTTGCTAAAAGGTGATGAGCGAACACTCCCATAGTCTCTGACATCGAAATCAACTTTTCGAGTTTAAGGATATTAATCTTTATTAACTTTGTTAACCTCCATTAACTGTATTCAAGTGGAAGAGAGCATTCCCATGGCTTACCTTCCTGTCTCTCCATCTTCTCCATCTTAAAGAGGACATTCTTTTATTCAGTCCTGCAATCAGCAGGATTTTACCTAAATAGATAATTCTGTAAATTACAGGAATCCACAGCCACCTGTAAGACTCCTTATTAGATGTGAACAATTTTACAAAGCCCCAGTCATTATGGCACACTAGAGTCTAAGTACTACTGAAACTGAATAGAAATCAGGTGTTTAACTTACTTGTAATCTTGATTCCTCTGTATTTGCAAGCTAATATTATATTGCTTTAGGTTTAACCTCCGTAATTCTATCTAAACACTAGGAAACACTTCAGCATATAGATCAAGTCTTGTTTTTGCTGCTCCTGAAGGTAATGCATTTGCTCTGCTAAGGAACATGTAAACAAATTGAGCTGCCTAATGGGCTGACCTCTGGCTCTACCTAGATCAAATTGAAGTCTATCAGATCTATCTAAACAGAGGCCAGGTTTACTGTGATGTGTAAAATGCTGTTGGACACAGCTGCACACAAGTATTTGAGCAGTCTTTCAGAAGCAATATACACTCACAGACTTATTTTAAAAACAAGCCTTCATCCCATTACTGAAAACATCACTGCAAAATTGGAATACAAGAAGGAAATACATGAAAGTGTCGTTTAGATCTCCTACAACCACTTTGAAGTGCTTATAATTGAAAGCTACAGCAATCAAAGGCATCCAAAAGCTCCACTTCAACCAAAATCACAGTTAGAGAAGGAAAAGATAATGCAGATAGATAGAGTAATTGCTATAAGGAGGTACGGGCAGACTGAAAGAAAAACAAGTCATGATTCTCTCCTAAAAGCCATCTTTTTTCGTATATTTTATTGGGTTTGTGGAGTTTTTTTTACATTTTAACATTAGACTAGAAGCTTAAGGGATTTTTGGGGGTGACATTTTTGAAGCAATTCCTCTCTGGTCTTGAACATTCTACAAAGGTACAAATTGCTTTAAGTTGCTGCTGTGTGGGTGTGTGTCATGTGTCATTGTCCGTCCCCCACTCCCATCCCCCCCCCGTTTAAGACATCCACATTGGTCTCTGCCAAGATCCTGGCTAAATGCTAGGTGCTACAACTACAAGAATCAAAGTATGACATTACATCTATGCTCAGTTTCACACTGAACTATTTGAATAAAACATGACAAACTCTTGAAAGCAGAAAAATGACAGGAGTAAAATGAATGGCACAGACCATATGCTTTCCTAGTAGTATGACAGTGTTATGCAATTTCTTTGCTTTAAATTAAATTCTTCACCAAAAAGATTTTGAAATATTTTTTATACCTTCTATTAACTATTCCATGTTCTTGAGACAGGAATCAACTTAATATTGACAGAAAATTTGAGCTGAATTATCAATCCCAGTTATTAAATCCTGATTTGTTAAATGTAAACAGGTACATACCTGCATTCCCAATCTGTGACTGCAAGAACGAAAGTTCTTGTTAATACGCATATACGCACCTCAAAAACAAATAGATGCTTTGAGTGTTTTTCTATACCATAGTGATCTTTCTTCTGGATGATTCTTCTTGCACAATTTGTGTCATAAGACATCTTCTTGGAAAAAAAATGTCAATATTTGAGATGTAGATGATTGGGCCATGATGTTTATTTTTAATTAGAACTGAAAACTTGGCCTCTGTTTACAGGAGATCTGTACACTTAAAGGACAGAGTTTATTGCAATGTCAGAGCCATGTTGTCTCAGCTGCTTTTATATTGGTTAGCTGTGCTGTCATGTGCTGTCATGCTCAGGTGCCTCTTGAATTGTGATTGCACTCTGCATGTACTTCTCACCCTTTACAAGTAAATTAAAATAAAAAGCTATTAATATACTTACTATAGCAATAAGTTCTTAGAGATCTGTATGTGGCTGACAAAGCAAAGAAAATGTTTTACGAAGTACTGTCAAGTTATACTCCCCGACCATGTGGACTGTCAAGTAATATATTAACAGCTATCACCATAAAAATAAAATGAATAAGATGACTCCAAGGAAAGACTAGAATGCAAGTTAAAATCTGGATCCTGTTCTCAGCTCTTAGTCACCACTCTTGGTCAAGCCATCCCTGTGAGAGTCACAAAATATTCCTTTCCCCTCCCACAATTGTTTACCTATTTGAATAGTCAGATATTTACAGCAGAATATACACATTCCTCATCTAGCACATAGTAGCATAGGTCAAGTCTGAAAACTACAAATAAAGGCTTCCCCTGTTTAAGTTCGAACCTGTTACCCCTTGTTCTATCCCTACAGTCACTAATGAAGAGTCCCTCTCTGGCATACTTGTAGGCCCCCTTCAGATACTGGAAGGCTGCGAGGAGGTCTCCAGGCAGCCTGCTCTTCTCCAGGATGAACAGCCCCAACTCTCTCAGCCTGTCTTCATATGGGAGGTGCTCCAGCCCCCTGATCATGCTCGTGGCCCTCCTCTGGGCTTGCTCCAACAGCTCCATGTCCTTTTTACGTTGAGGACACCAGAACTGTACGCAGTACTCCAAGTGAGGTCTCATAAGAGCAAAGTAGAGGGGCAGGATCACCTCCTTTGACCTGCTGGTCACATTTTGTTTGATGCAGCCCAGGATACGGTTGGCTTTCTGGGCTGCAAGCGCACACTGCCAGCTCATGTTCAGTTTCTCATCAACCAACACCCCCAAGTCCTTCTCTGCAGGGAGGCTCTGAATCTCTTCTCTGTCCAATCTGTAGCTGTGAAGTAAGTTTTTCCTGTTAATCATAAACAGAACTTCCAACAAATAAGCAGCTGAGGAGAGGGAACACTGAAAAATGTTTAGCTTCTGCCTTCATGAAAAACAAAGGAATGATGTTCGTACCATTTTTTCACTATCCATGAAATAAACTCCTCACAATGGTTTCTCTCTCTAGCAGTTTGCAGTTATTTAAAAAAAAAACAAAAAACAAAACAAACAAAAAACAACAAAAAAAAAAAAACACCCCAAAAAACCACCTGATCCTTCTCTTGGAAGTAATTTTAATTTTTATTAAATTAAAACAGACCATATTGTACTGGTCTAATGTTTTAGACCAATACAATATAGTCTAAAACTATAAACCCAGCATGATGAATATTAATAGCTAGAAAGATGAATCCATTTTCAAAGCTAAGCACATCTGATCCATTAACATGAGTGTGTCACCATAAGGGTCTGCTAGACTGAAGTTTACTGTTAAAAAGCCTTTAAAAAATTCCTTTTTGTGCAGATCAAAACTGTCACTTGGTGCACTGATGAATTCATACTAACTGCCAGCGCCATAACCAATGTTCTTTTAGACCTACTGTTTTCTCCATCTTTATTCCATCTTCAAAACTCAATAGGTAGATTATCCACATATAAACTCTCAGCTTTATATTGATACTTAGTTGGGCATATGAGATGTCTTCCCCTCAGTGTGTTCACCAACCCTCATCCCCTCCTTCCCAATGGTCTACACTCTTTTTTATGTCTATAAATTAGACACAGGCTTCTAAAGCTATCTTAGTTCTAGTTAATTTCTGAATACAGTATGAATCATACAAGTCTAACCTGAACTACTACTTCAGGTAAAGTAATTATGCAAGAAAACAAAATTTTTAGGGATGATACCCCTCAGACAGGAAACAGTCTGTGTATCAGGATCACATTATATCTCTCTCAATAGGATTAGATGGCGGCTTTATTTTATGTGGTAGATAAGTAAACACATTAAGTTTAATTGCATTAGAAAAAGTTAACTGTGACGTGCCACTAAAAAATGGTTTAAAGAAGTTCTGAATTGGACTGCAATTTGAAACTATGTATGTAGATGAGAAAAACTTGCTTTGGTAGAATTATAGAACCATAGAATGGTTTGGGTTGGAAGGGACCTTAAAGACAGTCTAGTTTCAACCCACCTGCCACAAGCAAGGACATCCCCCCACTATACCAGATTGCTCAGAGCCACATCCAACCTCACCTTGAATACTTCCAGGGATGGGGCAGCCACAACTTCACTGGGCAACCTGTGCCAGTGTCTAAACACCCTCACAGTGAAGAATTTTCTCCTTACATCTAATCTAAATCTACCTTCTTCCAGCTTAAAGCCATTCCCCCTTTCCTATCACCCCTATGAAAAGTGCCTCTCGAGATTTCTTTTAGGCTCCCTTTAGATACTAGAAGACTGCTATAACATCTCCCTAGAGCCTTCTCTTCTCCAGGCTGAACAACTCTCTCAGCCTGTCTTCATAGAAGAGGTGCTCCAGCCCTGTGATGACCATTGTGGCCCTCCTCTGGACTCGCTCAAGCAGGAACATATTATTCTTACGTTGGGGCCCCAGAGCTGAACGCAGTACTGCAAGTGGGGTCAAGAGCAGAGTAGAGACGTAGAACCACCTTCCTTGACCTGCCTGTCACTTTTTGATGCAGTCCAGGATATGGTTGGCTTTCTGGGCTGCAAGCACACACTGCTGGCTCGTACTGAGCTTCTCATCAACACAATTACCTCTAATAGTTACCTTTCTTTGTGCTAAACCTAAGGATTCTTAGGACAATACCTAGGATTTAAGGCATTTCAACTCCTGTAACCCATGTTTCTTACTTCATTTTTCCCTAAACCTTTGACTCATGTGATTTTTATTTTTTTTCATTGCAAAGAAGCATTAAGTTTTAATGTAAGGAACAAGGAAGTTAAAATGTAAAAATCTCAATAGTTCGTGACATGAAGACAAAATAGTACAAGTACTAAGAATAAATCAAACATGACCACAGCTTACTTTTATGCTCCACTGCCATATCTATACTTCTTTGAGATAAAGCATGTTCCATTAGTTTAGTATGGATATATACACTCTGAGAAGAGTTTCAACTGAATTGTTGCATTTATGAAAGTGCATAAAGGGATGCATAATTACGCTTACGTATTCTTACACTGATACACTCAAGTTGATACTATCCATGCTTGGTGGCATTAAGAAACAGAAAACCACCTATTTTTATTGCACGCATTTACTGTTTTCCCTAATTATGAAACAAAGCTGATGCTACACATTTTACAGAAAATTCGATGCTAAAAGTTACTCTCAAATGTCCAAGTACATATCCACATTAGTCAAAATGTTCTCATGAATTACCTGCTTGCCTCGTCAATGTTTGTCGGCATGAAGGGGCTTCTGAGCAGCAACTAGTTTTTATTCAGAAGTATTAGTAACATCTCAATGCATAAAATACCAACCAAAAAAAACCTGATCTACAGAGGTCTTCTTCCCCAACAAGTAATGTGTTGATGTAGTAAAAGTTAACAAAAAGGATATGTATGACAGTTTGAAAAGCAGATTAGTCTTATTTTACCAAGTAATAACAAGGCATGTTACATCCAAAAAAACCCCCAAAAATAAAAAATACAGCCCTTAGAGATTTAGATGCATTATGGGATTTTTATTTTTTTTTTTTTTAATTGTAACATTGTTTTTTATTGAAATCTTTCCTATAGGTTTAGCAATTCTCCTAAAATCTCCATAATATAATTTCTAGTGGCAAGAGAGTACATTTAGGTAGAGAAGCCTGAGGATCTCGTCTTCTTTTATATTTCATGAATACCTTATGAAAGAAAAGGCATGTAGCTAGGTTAATTTCTCTAACTGAAGAACTATTCATGATATTATGTACTTAAGTGAATGGCTTTTTAAGCTGCAGAAATATTACAGCTCAAAAAATGCCCGATTAAAAACTTCTATAATTGTCAAATTTTTTGTTGCAGATTGTCCTATCATTTTATTCCCTCTAAATCTGATAACAGTACCAGAAACTTACTCAGAGTTTGAAAAGTTGGCAGCTATACTATGATACTGGATTAACCAGGTGAGATCAAATTATGAGACACCAGTTTACAGTGCTGAAGCATTCCCTGAAGTATCTTTCATTTAAGATATTAAATGTCATCATTTTCATACTTCATTAACTCTGTAATTCAACAGAGAATAACTTCTTTCACTGCACCAGGTTTCCAGGATCATTGTGTCTTGATGAGATCTTGTTTACCTCAGAAATTAAACTCAAGTAATCATCTTATTTTATGAAGGAGAACGTAATATAGTAAAAAAACTCCAAATATTTGCCTCTTACACCTCAAAAGCTGTAAATCCCAATATTTAAACTTTGTTCAGTCACACTTTAGCCAATTAAGAAAGCCATTTATTCAGCCAAGTCATATTTGAATACTAAAAAGTGGAAATAATTAATACTGTAGCTCAAAAACAAAGATAAAGCTGACACTGGGGAAAAATGTCATTAAAATGAGATTAAATCATGTCCTATCTTCATAGTTTATTTATGCAGTTATAGTTAGCTAAGTTTCTATTTAAATCTGAATTTCTAATACCTGCATCCAAGTAAAAACTAAATACCGATGACAGAGAACTGCCTGTCCCTACCAAAATATTTGAGTCTCACTTTTAACCATTCTTCAGAAATCAAATCACTCAGTATTAATACCTGGCTGTATAACTCTTTTGAAGCCTCCATCATAACTTCCAACCACAATTGGCTATGCTGAGGACTACAACATTATTGCTGTATTACGAGAATGTATTTGCCATTTCCCTGGCTTTTAAGAATGGGATGGGGATTGTGCTTATCTATACCCATTCCATCAGTGTTTTCCACAATAACAACTCGGGAATTAAAAAAAAAAAAAAAAAAAACAAAAAAAACCCCACAAAACCAAAAACAAACAAACAAACAAAAAAAAAACCCAAAAAAAAAAAAAACACCCAACCAAACCCCCAGAACAAACAAAACAAAAAAAAACCCCACAAAACCCCAAACCTCAAACACCCCCCCTAACCCCAAAAAAACTAAAACAACTTTCATAGGTATATGCTTATGTTCTTCTCCAGGAGGCTCCCAGAATATGAATTTACATAGCTGAGAACTGTATGGCTGGCATTAAATAATCAACAGCTGTTGCAACTTCCAGGATAGAACAGTAGCTAGGTGACAGTAATATTGATGTATTACATTCAGTAGTATAGCATTCTGCAAGCCCTGTTTGAAACTGAAATCCCAGTATACTAAATGTTGCATGTTCTTTCCTTACCACATCTGAAAGAGAACTTAAATCACTAGACAAGCTGGGCCAAATCTAAAAGGAACCCTCAAATACAGAGCATCTCCCAACCAATGGGTTCTCTCTCCCATGTCCCCTTCAAAGGAGCTGCAACCATTTGGGAGTATTTATGCCATCTACAATTAAGTAAAGCCAGTCAAACCAGAATGTATTTTGCCAACTAGTCTACGCTCCTCCCATGGAAAGAGAAGGACAATGGAAAGACTCCTCCACAATAATTCAAGACAGTCTGTCAGGACTACAAAGGAAACAGGGAGAGATTACCCATATTAACCAACTTAATATCATACCAAATTTACATGCTCTGCATTTACCACTTTTTAATTACTTTTGTTTGACTGTTACTACTTAAAACACAGTAAGTTAAAAATCTGAACTCCGTCTCCCTCTGGTTCTTTCTACCAAGTTCTGGAGGGAAGAACCAGAAATCAGCTAGACTAACTTTTCTGCTTAGTGGCAGAGCTCTAGGAGGAGGAGGTGAGCAGACTGAGTAGGATCAGGGAGTCTGAGAGAAAGACAGACTATTGGAATCATACCCTACCTTCCCTAGGACAGGCCCAGCACTCAGGATGCATGATACTGAGGACTCGCTATCCACTCGCCTTGCTGAACACGATGACTTAAAAGATAGTGGGAATGGCAACAAGTTCCTACCCAGCACAGCAGGCACCTCTCCTCTGTGACTGCCCCACCTTCCTGGGTGCCCTTGCATAAGAGGTGTGAGGCTCACAACAACAAGGATGATGGTCCATCTAGGTTAGGGGGAGTCACCAAGGTTAAGCCAGTCTACACTCCACATCAAAACCACTGCCATAAGAAACAGAGACAGGTCACTCCTTAGGAGACTCTCTCCTAGGAGCAACAGAAGGCCCGATGTGCCAATCAGACCCACTTCTTAGGGAAATCTGCTGCCTCCCTAGGGCCCAGGTTAAAGACGTGAGGAGAAAACTTCTCATCCTGTCATGGCCCTCAGATTATTATCCATTACTGATTTTTCAGATAGGCAGCAATGAACTTGCAACAAGAAGTCCAAGGGCAATCAAGAGAGACTTCAGGGCCTTGGGATGACTGGTTAAGGTATCAGGAGCACAAACAGCATTCCCCTCTATCCTTCCAATTGCAGGGAAGGATGAAAAGCAGTTAGCACCAGCAGACTAATATCTGGCTACAAGACTATGTACAAGACTGGAACATGTTGCTCAGGGAATTGGTGGAATAAACATCCATGAAGATATTTAGAAGACATTTAGACATGGTGCTTAAGGACCTGGTAGTATCAGGTTTACAGTTGGACTCAATGATCTTAAAGGTTCTTTCCAAATTTTAAGAACCTCAGAATTCTTAAGGTTCTTAGAACCTCCAATACTAAGAATAACACACTCTAAACAGTATTTGTTGCCCTTGTTTCACTATTCTAGAAACTGGGATCTCACTGAATTTTTATTCATACTCAAGTCAGAATGGCTAGGAAAAAACACCACCACAAAAACTTCTCTATCATCACTACGTAAGTCTAAAATGAGAGGTAGGGTATTATAAGTAACAATTTTCCTAACAGTAAACTCATATGATGTAGAGTACTCAACTTCCAAATGAGTTCTAGAGTTTCCTACCTACATCACTATCTGTTCACCTTTACCATACACTGTTTTACATAAACCTAAAATAGTTTCAACTCTCCAGGGCCTATATATGAAAATTGGTGGTGTAACAATATATGCCCAGAAATAAACCAAAAGTTATAACAAATCTCTATGTCAGAGTGAATTATTAGTGTAATGTCTTAACAATCTTCATGTAAAGCAGAAAATAAACCCCATGATAGAAACTGAAGCCAAGAAATAAGTTCAGTTCCTACTTCTGATAGTTGTATTCCATAGATGCGACGTGTTTACTGGTATTTCAAATCCTTGCAAAGTTTTTTGGTAATGAAGAAAAGAGTTCAATGTATTATATGTTTGAAGCTTAAACACCATAGTAAATTGTATGCTGATGCATTTAAATGCACATAGCTGGATAGATCCATTAGAGAGATTTGGAGATGACTTATCTTTAAATACTAAGAAATGATCATTTAATTTGCCTGATAAACCAGTACCTATTGATTTATTTTAAAAGATCTGGCACAGCCTAAGATGTGGCATGGAATGACTGAAAGTGTTTTTAAACTCACATGATGTGGTTAATAATTTTAAAAGGTAATTAACAACAGAAATGAAATCTCTAAATGGTACTAGCCTAAGGATTATCAACCATCTGAGGTTAATCAGCAAGCATCAGCACCTACCATTTCTTAAATCATCTCCCATGAAATGATCAGGACTTTAGCCTGTATTAATCTTCCAATTAATTAAGCAGTGGAGATTCAGCTTTCAGCCTTGTTACAGAAGTCACATCTTTTTGCATTTTGATAATGAGTGTTCTCTAATGTCAGGAAGCAAATACAACTCTACAGGAACATAAAATCCTGCACGATACTGACTGCACTGTGCAAGCTGTACAGCACTGGCAATCAGCAACATTTTCACTGATTTCAGCATATTCATAGTGTCAGGTCCTATGATCAGTGAAAGCTCATCAAAAAGTAACTGTGACATACTCCCAAGGCTTTGCAAGCCAGCTGAAGAGAGATATAAACTTTTCAAAACTTGATCTTACTATCTAAATTATATGGTGAGGATGTTAGAGTTTCTCAGAAAAGGCAGTATTAATACCCTTACTTTCTTAGTAAGAACTCATCTACAAACTGTTGTCCTTTATTGGTTCAAGTCAGGATTCCTTATTTAAGCAGACTTTCTAAACAAAGCTGATTCTGGCATCAGATGACAGTAAACTTTAAGGGTAAGGTTCAATTCTCCAGCTAGTTAAAAAAAGCTACTGCTTAACGAATTTCAAAAATACAGAATATAGAATGCTCCAAGATAGTCCATTAGTTAATGTGGTTTTCAAAAGATTGGGTTTGGTTAGGGGAAAACAAAACAAACACCAAACCAACCAACCAACAAAAAAAAAAAACCACCAAACAAAAAACCCCAGAAAAACAAAACACACAAAAAAAAAGCAATAAGCAAAAAACAAAAAAACAAAAAAAAACCCCAAAAAACGCAACAACAAAAAAACCCCGAACAAACCAAAAAAAAAAACAAACCACAAAAAAACCCAACAAAAACAAAACCCCAACCAAAAGAACAACAAAAACAAACAAATCAAATGGATGCTCAAGTAGTATAATAAAAAAGTTTTGGCAGAACAAGAACTTCTGTATCTTCCAAGAGCAAGGGCTGGCAAGTTTAGAACAAGTGACTGCATTTTTCTTTTTTCTCCTGCACAATGTATCATCACCTTATTGCACATTATCACAGGATGGCAGAATAAAGCCATGTTTGTCACAGAACTCCAGAAAGGTGAATAGATATTGAAAAAGGGCAAAGTACTCTTATTAATTCAAAGCTATTAGCAGAGCTGTTACATCTGATGATTCAGGCTTCATTCACCACATCCTATCTAGTTGCAATTACAAGCTCTTTCGTCCTTTGTTAAGCAGTGCCGAAGTCCATCAGCAAATGAACCCCAAGTTTGGTTCAGAGATGCAATTCTTGTGGTTTTATGCATTTTGGCTATGATTGCACTAGACTTCACTAGAACAAAAGATAATTGTCGGGAAAAAGGGAAATGGTCTAGTTATAAAAATGGAAAAAATAAAAAAAAAAAGATTTTACTGATTGTATGATTGTATTTTAAAATATAGTCAAAACTTCAACTCTTCTATTTATGTACTTCATAAAAAGTACATATGCTTGGACAGGTGACCTATACAGTTGGTTTTATTTTATTTTTATTAATCATCTTACATGAGTGTGATATTGTCCTTGTGACTCTGAGGTTCAAGTACACAGCCCAATATTTCACTGCATACCACAAATCCTTCAGTGTTACTAGCAGTCAGTATTAAGCTTGCCCCTCTGATCCTTCTGAGTCAGCCCTCCACAAGACTCCTATTACCCAAATAGGGACCACTTTAATAACCGGATACAATGGGGGGGGGGGGGGGGTGTACTAGTGACATGTGGTACTTCATAAAGTGTTTGAGGACTGTAATTTATAAATTCAGGGCATCTTTACATCACAAGTGTCTTAATCTAAAGTAAGAAAGATGCAAATAAAAGCAGTTGTTTAGCAAAAAACAAAGCAATTAAATACTTAAAAAAGACAAGTAAGTGTCTATACATAGCATTCTTTCACTAACATGTCATCAAACATCCTCACTTCCATACCTTTTCCTTCCAATGCGTATGATCAGGATTACGACTGTGGGCTTTGGGTTTACTTTACACTACAGATGATGTTTATTTAGATTCTGTAAGGCAACAAGCCAATTAGAAAGCTGCTTTTAAAGACCCTCAAGATAGGCATACAAGGAAAGTGCTAAGGAGCTCCCTTCTCAGATCTCTTGGGTAAGGGTGGCAACAGCAGCAAGGTTAGTTCTAGAGCTGAGCTTTGCCTTGAACTTCTCTACCTAGGGCTCCTAGGTATTTAACTGCAAATTAAATATTTCACCCTATAACATTTTTTCCTTCCTTCTCCTACACAGCCTGCTCACCCTCTTAATAAGAACGAGAGGGGGCTTTAGTTGTGGAAAAGGTTTTGTAGGATTGGTGATCTCTTTCTGGATTAAACTAGCAAATCCTTACTTTAGAGAAGGGTAAAACTCCTCCTCTTGCTGGTTGCTTGAAACACTCAAGGGAGAATGCACATTTCACTGAAACTTATGCTCCCCATCAACTGGGGCAAAAAAACGATGCAAGCATCTTCAGTAATTGTTTTTAGTTCATTACCCGTAAAAACTAGGTGGTGTGCAAATTAATCTGGGGTAACTGATCCTCAGCTTCTGTTTTAGGCATGAAGTATCAGCATGTTATTCTCCTCTAGAAAACAACATGGACAATTAATTTTGTCAGAGTAAATTTCAAGTAGAGAGTTGAACTAGAAAATAGTAAATTTATTTGCTACAGTAAGTGTTAAGTGTTATAGTGTTTATACATCAGGTTTATTTCAAGATAGCAGCAGCATGCATCAAAAGTTCTATTACTATAACTTAAATGTTTCCATTCTTAAAATTCCTTTTTCAGGCTAGGCAAGTTCTTCAAATCTAGTTGAAAATATTCTTTGCTAGAAGGTAATTTCTTAAAGCTCCATCAAAAGGCTAATAAAAACAATGCATGTTTGAAATACTCAGTTCACATTCTGTTTAGAAAGAAACTAGGACTTCTAATTGAAAAGGATGCCTGCTGATGCAAAACCTCACTTAGCTCTACAATAGCATCTGTTCCAAAATTGCTAGTAATCACTAGGTGCCCACCCCTGCTTCAGACCAACAGAATATGAGGTAGTCTTGTGTAAAGATCTTAACATAAGTTACGCTGGTAATCTTACCTTTCATAGTGCTTAATATGAAGAATTCAATTTCGTAAGTTTTAGTAATTTTAGCTATCTTATAAAAATCAGGAGACTTACTGGACAGCCTCTATTTTATGAGTTATGTATTTGCAACAAAATGTAAAGCACACAACACCGAATATTCAAGAATTCATCCATACTGTATAAAAATTGAATTAGTGAGATAAGTTCATGGTTGACATTACATTTAGTTCTGTGGTACTTCAGAGTTCATCCCAAAATGAGCTTCAGTTGAAAAAGCCATTTGCTGAAAAGGATGTGACACAGTCTCTTGAGTTATATTCCTAGGAGTTAAAGAAAAGGCTAACAATGACTCATACTTCCATATTTTTCCACACTGACTTGCAAGTCATTGATACACAACAGAGCAAGGCAGCAGCTTTTGTCTATCAAGGCTTAGTGTCACCACTGGTTTTATTTACAGAGATCAGAGCTTCTAGTCAGGTGCTTAAAGCATTTCAGACATATAGCTAGGGTCTCTACATACTCATACTTGGTATTTCATATCTAGCCAGAGAGCAGTGCTAACATGATTGTTTCTCACCTGCAATTGTTACTACTTTACCTTTTTAACATTTCCGTAGAACGACTGGTTTAATATATGCCAATAAGAAAATATAACACTGAAGTGTGTTACTTTTAAATTTTCCTTTTCTAAAATAATTTTCTAACTAGCCAGACATTAAAAGCAAGCTTTTCTGAACACAGACTTTGTTAGCCTCTGCAATAAATGCCAAGATCCCTGCTTCAACCATCAAATCACTCATGGATAATGAAGAATTTGTAGTATCAATTTGGAAAACCGTTAACACTTACATTTGTATTTTTGGGTGCATTATGATGACTGTTAACAGCAAAAGGAGAGAGATGTCCGATTCTCTGAAGACATTTGTTTAAATGCCTACCCTGCCAGTCACTGCTATGTATGAATATGTATACTTGACTTTTGTGTTTCAATCCTCCAGTTCATAAACATCACTCATCTTTCCTCCTAAACTTCTGTTTCTTAATTACAAGCCATTTAGGGATGCAACTATTCCTGACCACGTTTGTGAAATTTCACAACTGATTTTTATACCCATTGGCATATTTGCAGTACAAATTAAAGTGATGTAAGTGGGGAAGAGAAAAACCAAACACAAGAGAATCTTGCCCACATTTAAAATATTCTGATAACTAAAACCACAATCAAGTAAATGAGAAGCAACAGCTGCCAATTAGTTTACAGGAACATGACTTCAGTGTTATACACAGAACAAGAATGCAGGTAGGATATACATATCCCAGATATAAGAACAAAGTAACAGCAAGTCAACTGATTATTGTATTTCACACAAACCTCTTTATGAAACATTCAGCTGTGAGACTATGGCATTCAAGCACCTGCGCTATTTCAGAAGTGGAATATGGGAAGAATAGGGAAGAGGGATCACTGACACACTTCTGAAGAATAAGGATGAAGTCCTTGCTTTGCCGTTCTAGGTAAACAAATTGTATAATCCTTAAACCTCTTAACTGAGAAATTATATTTCAAAACATCAAGAATCCCAAGGACACTACCAGAAGTGAACAGGAATATTTGTAAATGAGATTTAAGTCAAGTAATACTATAAATTAAGCCGAAATTGCTATCTCAGAGTCATCAATCACCATCTAATTCATGCAGGTGAAACTAAGTTGGGCAGGACTGTTGATCTGCTTGAGGCTGGGAATGCTCTTCAGAGATCTGGACAGACTGGACAGATGGGCCAAGGCCAGTTGTACAAGATTCAACAAGGCAAAGTGCCAGGTCCTGCACTACAACAACCCCATGCGATGCTACTGGCTGGGGGAAGAGTGGTGGAAAGGTGCTTGTCAGAAAAGGACCTGGGGGTACTGGTATACAGCCAGCTGAACATGAACCAGCAGCATGCCAAGGTGGTCAAGAGCATCCTGGCCTGTATCAGGAATAGTGTGGCCAGCAGGATTAGGGAAGTGATTGTCCCTTTGTACTCGGCACTGGTGAAGCCACACCTCAAATACTCTGTTCAGTTTTGAGCCCCTCATTGCAAAACAGACACAAAGTTGCTGGAGGCACATGTGAAGAAAAGCAACAAACCTGGTTAAGGGTCCAGAGCTTACGATGAGCCGCTGAAGGGACTGGGGTTGTTTAGCCTGAAGAAATGGAGGCTGAAGGGAGACCTTGTTGCTCTCTACAGCTACGTGAAAGGAGTATGTAGCGAGGTGGGTGTTGGTCTCTTCTCAAATAGTAATTTACAGGATGAGGGGACATGGCCTCAAGTTGCATCAGAGGAGGTTCAGATTGTATATTAGAAACAAATGTCTTCAAGAGGGTTGTCAAGCATTGGAGTAAGTTGCCCAGGGAACTGGTTGAATTACTATCCCTGGGGGTACTTAAAGGTCTGTAGATGTAGTAGAGGCATACTGTAGTAATGGACTTGCAGTATGAGGTTAGTGGTTGGACTTGATGATCTTAAGGCTTCTTCCAGCCTGAAGGATTCTACAGTTCTATGAAAATAGAGTAATCTTCAGAAAACTACCACTTCCCAAAGCTCTGCAACAGTGTGCAAGACTGGCAAAGTTCTCCAAACACTATGCCAACAGAAAGATCCTCACTTATTCTCCAGAGTATCCTTCAGAGATGCAGATGTCAAGATTATTTTTTCTCCAACTGCACACTGGCAAGAGGCAGGTTGACGACACTTTGTCTCCTACTGCTGTCCTCCCTGAAGAATGAAGCAAATATGAACTCATAGTCATGGTATTAATTGCTATGGGGAAGTTGATGTAAGGGAGCAAGAGATCAAAGAACAACATGGGATCTGAAACTGATCCTAAAATATTACTACAGTGAAATAAACATGGTAAACGCTAGGGCTGACAAAGACTAGAAGATCCAGCAGTACTTCTCTTGCGACAGTTCAATCATCTCCAAGTTACTAATAAGGCCACTCAGGAAGCAGCCTATCCATGTGCCCTTCATAACTGGAAAGTCACTTTTAACTACTTACCAAGGTGTTCTATCCTGTTTTAAAAAGTTATTTAGGAGATTGATCTTTACTGGACTACCTTGTTGCTTGAAAAAAAAAACAAGTGCTCTTCCTTCAAACAGAGTAACTCAGTGAAAGGAATGATATTAATTCTGTTACAACAAGCTTATAATGAGTTTTTGCTTACTTAATCCTGAAGCTGGAGACTAAGTTAATTAATAATAGAAGCATTTCTAAACAATGACAGGTCCCACACGTTGCCTGGAATATCAACGTAACCACTGCAAATAAGCATGTTGGACTTGCAAGCTGAACTCAAGACCTGGTGGTGGCATTCTCCATGAAGAAAAGTAGGGAATACAAGTGACATTTTTTCCATCTCATCAGCACCACAGCAATTACACCTTATAACTAGTTCCTAAAAATATAATCTATCCTGGGACAAGCTCAATATAAAAATTTTAAATTTCAGGGTTTTTTTGACTGAACTGCATGTAAGTTAAATTCAGAAGGAAAAAAAAAATATTTGAGTCAGGTCCTTCTCCTGGATCTCATTTCAATGGAGTTTCCCTAGAATACATATACTTTAATATATGATCATAGTTCCTCAGTAATCATGATGATGCCTCATGATTACCTTCATCTCAGGACTAAAAATGCTTTACAAATACTGGGAGGTTCCTTAGGTCTACAAGAAAGCAAGCCTCTTTTATTTTTAAGCCTCATTTCATAGTAAGTAGTTATGAAAACCAGCATTTCCCTCATTAGTCATTCAGTAGTCTAATGGATTTAAGCAGCCAAAAACCCAATCAAGTCTTCTAAAAGTAGGGGAAGACAACAGGGCATAAAATTCACAGAAGCAGAGATTCTTTGAAGAACCAAAGGATTGCAAGATAGTCAGCAGAAATACCTGCACAATAAGGCAAGCAGCAGTATCTATCAGAGCCTTTGTCATTTAGGGACACCAGAGGTTGTAACAGGTTGTGGTGGTTTAAGCCCAGCTGATAACTCAGAACCACGCAGCCACTTGCTCGCTCCCTCACTTCTTCCTCCCCCTGCTCCCGGAGGGATGGAGAGGAGAATCAAATGAATGTAAATCTCATGGGTTGAGATAAGAGCAATCCAGTAACTAAAGTATAATACAAAACCACTACTGCTACCACCAATAATAATAATGATAAGGGAAATAACAAGGGGAGAGAATACAACTGCTCACCACCTGCCAACTGCCAACCTGCCTGACCCGAGCAGCGATCTGAGCCTTCTGGGTAACTCCCCCCAGTTTATATACCGGGCATGATGTGCTGTGGTATGGAGTACCCTTTTGGCTAGATCAGGTCAGGTGTCCTGCCCATGCTTCCTCCTGGCTTCTTGTGCCACCCCCTCCACCCCCACTGGAAAAGCATGAGAGACTGAAATGTTCTTGATCAGAGTAAACATTACTTAGCAACAACTAAAAACATCAGTGTGTTATCAGCGATGTTCCCAGGCTGAAAGCTAAAAATACAGCACTGCACCAGCAATTAAGAAGGAGAAAAATGACTGCTACAGCTCAACCCAGGACACAGGTAGGTATATGAACTACCAGATAAGATACTTAGGAAGTATAACATCTGTTTTCTTCACCTTTTCTACTGCAAATATATTTTTAACATTTAATGAACTACAGACCTTAGGAAGACTTATGTATTTCTAGTTACAATACTGGGGTACAGTTAAAAGCAGTACTCAACTGAAAGAACAAATGTGGTAGTACCTATGTCAAGTGAAAATTAACTGAACCTTAGCCTGATCAACACAATCAGTTTTCTTGAAGATCAAGAAATCAATTAAATGATTTGCACTGTTAACATATACCTTATGACAAACACCATCTGCTTTAGTAACTTATTTGTTTTCTACATATGCCAGCTAAATTTCTCAAATCAGCAGGACAGACAGTATTACTGACAGAGAACAACTTCAAGATAAGAAAGATGAGGGCCTGGAATTGAAGGCCACAAAAATCTTTAAAACCTGTCACAGAAACATTTAACAGTATGAAGGATAGAGATGGGTTAACCAAAAGAATTGCCATCATATATGAATATTCATCCTATTTTCATGGTCAAGGAGGAAACAAAAGTGTCAGGGGGAAAAGCAAACAGCCCAACAAAAAGCCCAAAAAAACCCCTTACCTTCACCAGTGGGGAATGTGCAAGGGAAATCCTCTACTGTGATAGCAAGGGATAGCCTCTCTAATGTCTGCATCCCAAGATGAAGAGCAAGGTCAAGACTGAAGCATTATGACTGCTACCTTGTTACAGACAAGCAATACAGGAGCTTGAGACTGAAATAACAGCCAGGGAAGGTTATAAGCAAGTAGGGAGTGAGAGAAAAGGAAAAGCGCAGGATTTAAAGCCCTTGACACAAGCACACAAAGGTAACAGACAGCTTTCCTGTTACTTAAACCTAAAGGTCTGACACACTTATCCCTCATTTACCATGAAATTACAGGGTTTAAAAACATGTTGCATGATCATTTAACATTATTCCGTTACCTTAAGGCATCATTTTATCTGCATCATTTCTGACACCTGCATATCTACCTGTCCTCCACTGTTAGAAACTACATCCAAGCAATTTATTCTACTGCTTCCCTACTTCAGCATTTTTGAAATATTTTATCCAACCTTAGTCTTCCTTAACATTCCAGGAATTCAATATCTTATTATGGACATAGTAACAGATCACTCCAGCCCTCTTTGCAATAGTGTTCTACATATTTAAGACACTCTTAAAGAGAACAACAAATTAAATAATGTTTTTCTTGTAAACTATGTTTAGCAGACCTATGACCACTCATGTTATCCCCTTTAAGCTTTCTCCAATAGTGCAGTGCAAAGCTCAGAACTGGAAAGAAGCCAAGATCTTCCTAGTATTCAGCAGAGGATTAGCTCAAAATGCTTTATAGACTGTAGGCTCACTTATACCTGAATATAGTGTTTCCTTTTTTCCAGAACAGCAGCATTTCCCTAGGTTACTGCTCAGCCAGAGATCCACTATTAAGGTCTTTGGAATAGCTGCCACCTGAACATTTGTTTGACATCCTATACTTGCATGATCTTTTAACTCCTGCTTCCATGTATTTCCTTCCAAATTTTGCATCCTACTTTTTCAGTAACTGCAATTTCAACATAATGAGTTCTTGAGTATATAGCTTTCCCAGTTCAGTGACCTTACATTTTATTCCATATTCCCTCACTCAGATCACTAGCAAAGCCCTGAAGAAGCATCAGAGATCTAAAAGTTGTCTAAGTGGTCACACCTTAGTGTTTAAATATTCTAGGCTACAGTTCCAAGTAAGGCCAGTGATGCTTCTAAACTATCAAAATATCTGGTTTTCTCTCTGTTGGTAATATTAAGCTGTTATGCGTTATTTATTTTATCTTTCAGTGTTAGTTAAGGCTGTTAAGACAAGGCTTTTTTTTGTTTGTGGCTTGCTTTGTTTGTTTCAAGCCTTCCTGGTCTGACACCATACTCTTCAGTGGCTCCAGCCTCAGCAACAGTGCAAGTATCCAGTTTTCATTCTGCCACTTCACCTCTTGGCAAGTTAGCAAGATTTTCTATGCAGAAATGTTCTACGAGATATCTGTCAAGGGACAAGCAAGAAATACCTGTATGAATTTTAAATTGTGACTTACTCTAAATACTTAATTCACCAAGGATAAATATTCATTGATTAAAAAAATTCTTGAAAATGGATTTTTTTTTTTTTTTACGCTATTAGCACTGAAGAGCTCAATAATTGAGTAATAGCAAGACCAAAATCAGCTTTTGCTTCATACTAAAGCCTAAGGACACTGTCCATAATTAATGTGATTATGGAGCCATGGTTTATAAATAAGCAGGACACATGAATGTTAATACATGCACATTAATATACATACAGTATAACTAAAGATCACCCTTTTCCACAGTTAGTGGCAAAGATGTTGAACTTAAGACAGTGCAAGAATTCTGTATCTTAAATATATTCTGTGCTTAATACAGCTATAGTATTGATAGTTGTATCAAGATAATGCTGTCTCATCTTCTGATTAAAATTGTCAACAAGAATCATCCAAACAAAACCTTGGCTAAAAAGAAAGCTTAAACAAAGACAAAAATTAAAGTAAATTCTAATAAAACTAAAACTTGTCTTTTTTCTTTGGAAAAGACAGATTATTTTCCAATCCACTGATGAGCCTGGGTAAGATTTTTATATTTATTTACATTGCTGTATGTAGCTCAAAATTATGTAATTTTTTACTCTTTGGAAAGACTGTATTTCAAAATATTTTATACATGTGTCCATCTTGCAAAGGAATTGACTTGTTTCCTCTTTTTTGACAATAAAATTATGAGTTTAAACACAGAAAACCTTGTTTTAACTACATCATAGAATTGTTTGGGTTGGAAGGAACCTTAAAGATCATCTAGTTCCCATGCCCTTGCCATGGGCAGGGAATCCCCCACTAGACCACATTGCCTCAAACACTTCCAGGGATGGTTCTTACCTCTAGACAACCTGTTATAGTGTCTCACACCCTCACAGTGAAGAATTTCCTCCCTACATCTAATCTAAATCTACCCTCTTTCAGTATAAAGCCATTCCCTCCCATCTTGTCACTACATGCCCTTGTAAAAAGTCCCTCTCCAGATTCCTTGTAGGCCCCCCTTTAAGTACTGGAAGGCTGCTATAAGGTCTCCGCTGAGCCTTCTCTTCTGCAGGCTGAACAAGCCCCATGATCTCAGCCTGTCTTCACAGAAGAGGTGCTCCAGCTTTCTGATCATCATGGTCCTCCTCTTGACTCTGTTCTAAGAGGTCCACATCCTTCTTATGAGTACTGAACACAGTACTCCAGGTGGGGTCTCACAGGAGCAGAGTAGAGGGGTATAATCACCTCCCTTGACCTGCTGGTCATACTCCTTTTGATGCAGCCCAGTACAGAGTTCACTTCCTGGGCTGCGAGTGCACACTGCCGGCTCATGCTGAGCTTCTCACCAACCAGAAGAACCTCCAACTCCTTCTCAGGGCTGCTCTCAATCCAGTCTCCAGCCAGCCTGTATTTGTGCTTGGGATCACCCTGACCCACATGCAGGATCTTGCACTTGCCCTTGTTGAACTTCATGAGGTTCACATTGGCCCACTTCTCAAGCCTGTCAATGTCCCTGCAGATGGCATCCCTTCCTTCCAGTGTGTCAACCACACCACACATCTTGGTAACAACAAATTAGCACTTAATCCCACTGCCCATGTCACCAAGAATGATGTTGAACAGCACCAGTCCTAATACCAATCCCTGAGGCACACTACTTGTCACCAGTCTTCACTTGGACATCGAGCCACCCACTCCAACTCTGAGTGCAACCATCCAGCCAATTCCTTATCCACCCCTTATTATCACCCCTTATTGCCCATCTGCCTTAGCAAAGTTTCCAGGAGGTTCTGCTCCATGATCTTGTTGGGCAACAAGGTGAGACTGACCAGCCTGTATTTCCCTGGGTCTTCCTTTCTTAAAAGCAAAGGTTGTATCTCCCTTTTCCAGTCAGCAGGAACTTCACCAGATTTCCACAACTCTCAAATATAATGGATAATGGCTCAGCAACTTCATCCACCAGTTCCCTCTGGACCCATGGATGCATTTCCTCAGGTTGGATGGACTTAGGCACCCTCAGGTTCCTTAGATGTCCTCAAACATGATCTTTTCCTGCAGTGAGTGGTTCTTCATTCTCCCTTTTCCTTTCTATACTACTATGCCTTTTCTTTCTTAGATCAACATGATTTCATTTTACCTCTCTTCACTGAGCAGAATGACACCTTTGAAAGACAACTGAACTTACCAGCTGAAAGCTAAGTTGGCAGTTTCAGAAGTTAAGAAATTCCTCCCACAAAACATGAAGAAAAAAAAATTTTCCTTTGCTATCTGATGTGCACTGTCTTCCTCTTTCTTCTTTCTCTGAGACTATAGATTAAGTAGTATTTCTTAGATTGAAGAATATGAAGCAGTGACCTGGTTCTTATCTACTTGAGAACTTATGTCCAGTTATCAAGGTTCTCCTCTTCTGCTTCTGTTATAAATTCATATCTACATTCAGTTTAGAGATGTAAAAAACACACTCCATAAAGTCAATCACCAATACAGTTTGCCAGTATTTATAAAGTCAGTTTTACAAAGGTAATGTTTTCTCCAGTTAACTATTCCAGGACTCTTTAAAGTTGATCTCAAGAAACAGACAGAGTGTACCTCTTCCCTTATTTTAAATCAGCTGTATGAATACCTTTTATCTCAAGAGCCCTCAATGCTTGCCTCAAGTGCCAGCTAGCATATTTTATTTTTCTATTAATTTTCTCAGTTTGTTTAAAAAAAAAAATAATCTGAAGTTCTGAGAACTTCAGTTGCTGCTGGTCTTCCTATGTTGAAAAACTGCATAATTATAATTGAGTGTATGAATCTCACACAGGCAAAATGCTCAGTACTGCTACTAATCACATGGAACAGCAACGTAAGTATGATTCTTGTTATATATGGAAATATATCTTTCAGATTACTTAAACTGCAGAGTTTCAGGAAGACAGACTGCACATCTACTTGACACATTAGAACATTCTTTCGTGTGCAGACTTTATACCAATTCCATCCTAAGGAACAGTTCCCCTCCTGCCTTAAGGGCTAAGATAACTCCCTGAGAGACATTACAAGAGAGGCCAATCTGGCTAAGGACATGATTCTGTACTAGGTAATCATTTCAGTCATGTTCAGCCAATTCAACTCCTGCTGGCTTCACAGCTTAACATGTCAAGTCATTTATACACAGGTGTTTCCTGTTCCACAGTGGTGGTCTGAATAGAAGTTGGATTGACATACATGACAAATCTTACAACCTGCAGATTGTAGTGTGTTTAGATGTCTTTTTGTTTAAAACAAAAAGTAAAAAGCTACTAGGGATGCAGACTGTCTCCTTCAACCACATGAAAGGAGACAGCAACCAGCTGTTATAGCAAGGTGTACTTGAAAAAGCCAGTTCCTGGTTTTGCAGCCCCCTCCTCCTGCTGTTGAGTTGGCAATTAAATGTATGGACTGGTATCTGGCTTCTCAAAGGCAGGTGTCTTGCATTCTCTCCAGCCAGTGGTAGTAAACTGTTCGCTTTTTCTCCACATGCCCCCTCCATCCCCAAGTTACAAGCATTCAGTAATACAAGTAGGAATTTTACTCCCACTGGGTTGTATAGAACAAGACTAATTACTTTGAAAAATGTATTCTGCTCTCCTAGTGTCACAAAAAAGATGTTACAGGCAAAGAAAAGAACACAACTTAATCTGCTTCAAGGAGAAATTGATGAACTAGATGCACCTACCATAGCAGCTCTCTCTCAAAAAAAAAAAAAAAAAAAGGGGGCAAACAAAGCCAGAATGACTTTGAATCACTTTTTTTACATTTTCTGAATACTGTGAATAACTTCCATTCTTCAACAACACACATGTCCCTACAACTGTAGAGCAAGTTTCTTTATTGTGAAGTTTTGGGTGGCACTGTTTGTCATGCTTGTAGCATGATTTGTAGCACTTGCAGTTACAATTTAATATTGTAACATGATGGAAAAGCCAAGATGTTTTAAGCCAAGAGATATTCTTCTGTCAAACTTTTTTTGCTTCACTTCTTTACCCCCAAGAGATACTTGTTGTTTGAGCCTCTACAGCAAGGACAATTTCCTCCAAGAAAATTTCTTCATGCAGAGAGGAAAGACAGACAAGACCAGCATGCAAGAAATATTTTACTATTAGGGGCTTCAAAGATGAGACTTTTCCTCTTGCAAGAGCTGCTGTAACTGGCAAGACGTGCTATTTATCCTCTGCTCCTTAAGAACGAACACAGGATCTCTGCCCTTAATTGAACCACGAACTGCTGCAGGTACAGTAGCACAATATACAATAATCTAACCACATGAGGGTCTTAAAGTGGGATCAAGTATTTTATTATTTGACTTCAGTCAAAACACTATCCTGTATGAAAGCGTCTCCAATTCCCCATCCCTTCCCTACTCACCCCACTCCATGTCCCTCATGGGGAACATGTACAAAACAAAAGGCAGAAGGAGAGTTGATTCATTTTAACAATGGATATGTACAGGAGACTATTCAGTGTTCTCTTATTCCTTAGCATAGCCCCAAATTATAATGAAACAAGTAGGCATGTGTAAGTTTATATGTTGAAGTAACACCCTAACTATGTTCCATCGAATACCACATTTCCATTAAGTCACTCTCATACAGAGTTCACAGACATAATCCATAATTCCTCTGACACAGGATTATTTCATTTGAGCATGATTTATGCTGTTGGGCTTTCAATCTATATATTCCCATATACTGGCTGCTGGAATAAGAAAGAGAGATACCTGAAAAAACAGGCATTAATGAAGTCTTAAAGACAATTCTCATTTAATCAACCTCCACAAAATGAAAATATGATTTTACAGTTTATACCCAATACATGCACAAGGGAAAAATGAAAGCAGGCAGTTTTAATGAATTACTTGGCACAGAATATCACTGTCAAGAAGAACCTACAAGATAATACATTAATAAAGTCAGATTTCTTATAATCACATAAAAAAATTAAAGTGATCCTAAGATCAGTGATGCTGAATGCCACTACTATTTAAATCATGATAAAATGAAGGCCTCACATGAAGTGTTGAATATCTTGCTGACAAGTGTGACTAGGAAACTCCCAACGCATTTTAAACTAGATATATAGTAAAACTGTATTACTACTTGCTGCTATGTAACAACTTGCTATTTAAGTAACAGATGCATTTTAAAGTTCAATACAGCAGTAGCACAATATACCATTTCCTTTGTCATCCCTTTCCTGCTTCTTGAATTTAAAGTATCCTAATTACAGTCAAATTCTGCTAGAGACCCACTACCTGTAAATTAAGTAGGCATTTATCCCCTGTAGTTGCATATAAGCTATTTTAAGTGTAGAAATCCTAAAGTAATTTCTCTGGGCTGTTCTTATATCTCTCCACAGGATGTTACTGCAACCGTAAAATCCCTTTTAGGGGGTAGGTTAAGAAGTTACTGCCCCAGACCTTTACTGTGAATATCTCCTTGAATACTCTGCCCAGACAGTCCCTGATGTACCTTTCATGTAGCATTAAGCTGTGAATCCTGGGTGTCAAACAGATCTTGATTTCTCAGAATGCATCCCCTTCCCTCACCTTTCTGTCAGTCTCTGGGGAGATCAGCTGTGGTTAGGCAATTTCAGCACACTGCCTATGCATTTGGAATGCAGGAGGCAAGAATCCTGGGGTCAAGGCAGCCAGGGTGAGTTTAAAAAGATTTCAGCAACAGCCAGGGAAGTGCCAATAGATGTATGTATGCATTATTCATGTATTGGAGAGCTATTGCAGATACACGGATTGATCTATACATGCAAAATAGCTTTAAGTGCCTGAGGTTCTTTATTTTGCCTCACTTTATTAAAAAAAAAGCTCTGCAGCAGCCCATTTCTGGCAGATTTCTGTTTTTCAAAGCAATGTCAAAAAAGTGCTCTTTCACAAACCAATTAGGATTGCTGTTGAAACAGAGCAGCTTTCCCCTCAACACCACCTTTCCCCTCAAGCTTATTGTTGGTCTCATTTTTCCAATCTCCTTGCTTGTGCAAGAGCAGTTCATAATGCTATCCTTTGCACAGTTGCTTTTGTTCAACAGAAGCAATTCAAGCTTTATTTGACACAGCTAGGTTTCAGCCAGATCAAGGAGTACTGGTGCCGACACTGAAGATGTGACTGACTGCCTCTTGTAACATTATATTTAAATCATTCATAAAACCATACTCAAATCTTTCCCTTCTCCTGCTTTTCTTAAACAGTTCTCTCCCCAAGTGGTTCTTTATCACTTCAGAAATCCTTTGTTAGATAACCATATTGGTGGCTGAGGTTTTCATTACATTATAAATCTACCCTCCCTCAAAATATTCTGCTTCTTGTAGCTGATGATCCACTTAAGAGCTAACTGAAAGCCTCATGTTTATCAGCCCACATTACTTTTAGACCTTTCTTGTTCATGAACTCTTCACAGAAACTTTGGGACTCTGAGGTACATCAAATATTCAGAAAAAATCAACAGCATAATCTCATATTATCCCCTGTAAAAGAGAAAACTGAACATCTGTATAATATGCAAAGAAAGAATGACAAGCCTCTGTGATACAAACTAGTAAAGACAGCAGTCCCACAGTGAGGGTAAGATTTTGCTATAAATTTTTTTTTCTGTAATTGTACCAGTTAGGTGCTCAAGAAAAAAAATAAGCATTTAAAAACTGAACGTGAACACATGCTATATAACTTGAAATTCGCACAGAAGCAGGGAAACATTTTTGATCACTGGTTTAGAGAGTATGTATGTTATTGGATGTAGGTAGCTGAAAGTCAGAAATTCCTATTCCATTTCCTGCTTCTACTGAAGATGTTCAAAAGACTTACAGCCTGCACAAAAGAGGAGAGACCAATCAATAGGACAGTAATCCTGCAATACCATCTCCATTGGTTAATCCTGGAGTCTAGAGCTACTTTTCTCCAACTCAGTCTAGCGCTCTGACATTTGAAACACTTAGCCAGCAGCTAAGGAAATGAAACAGTATTAACAGTGTCCTGCTTTCGGCTGAGAGAGAGTTAATTTTCCTCCTCGTAGCTGGTGCAGTGCTGTGGTTTTTGGATTTAGTATGAGAATAACATTGATAACACAACAAAGTTTTAGTTTTTGCTAAGTAACACTTACCCTCTACAAGGAATTTTCAGTTCCCCTAATGGGCCATTGAGGAGGGACACAAAAATCCAGTCGGGAGCACAGCCACGACAACTGACCCAAATTAGCCAAAGGGATATTCCATACCACAGCACACCATCTCCAGTATGTGAGCTGGGGATGGGGTGGGGGAAGGGGAGGCAGAGTTGGCTGGGAGGGGCCAATCACTGCTTGGGGACAGACTGGGTGTTGGACAGCAGGTGGTGAGCAATTGTATTGTGCATCACTAGTCTCTCAGCCTTTTTGTTATCCCCCTTTTCATTACTGTTACTATGTTTTACTTTAATTATTAAACTACAATAGACTAGTTATTTTTCTAATCTCAACCCCTAGGTTCTACCTTCTTCCAATTCTCCTCCCCATCCCACTGAACAGGCAGGGGCGCTGAATGAGCAAGCAGCTTGGTGGTACTTAGTTGCCCACTGGAGTTAAACAAACAGAACAAATAGACAAATTAAAACAAAAAGTGTGCTATTTCATAAAAGTATTAGTTAGCTTGCAAAAGAAGATACTTGCTGAACTGTTCAAGGCTATGTCAATTAATACTGCTTTCTACAGACTAGCAAATTCATTACATTCACCCCCCCCTTTTAAAGAAAAGTTTGTGTGTTTGGCCCTAAGTGCTAATTCTGAAGTTCCCCAAAAGTTGAAATTTAGTGTTATTAACAAAACAAAAAACTTTATAGCTTATTACATTGGCTACCTCTATGCTGTTTAATTAACAAGTGCTACAAAGCGTTCCACAACACTGCAATTCAATTATCCATCCTTTTAATTATTACAACAGCCCTGCCTGGCATAGTTTTTGGACTGGACTAACCAGTGCTCTCCCAAACTATTCCTAGGCATGATTCAGGAGTTGGCAGCATTTAGAAATTATTCCCAAAAGCCAATTTGGACAGATTTTAAAGGCTAAGAGTTTAATATTCTGGCATTAAGGCTAGCTGATATTGTATAGAATCACAGACTCATAGAATGGTTAGGGTTGGAAAGGACCTTAAGATCATCTAGTTCCAACTCCCCTGCCACATGCAGGGACACCTCACACTAGACCATGTCACTCAAGACTCCATCCAACCTGGCCTTGAACACTGCTAGGGATGGAACATTCACAACTTCCTTGGGCAACCCATTCGAGTGCCTCACCACCCTCACAGTAAAGAATTTCTTCCTTATATCTAATCTAAACTTCCCATTTAAGTTTGAACCCACTGCCTCTTGTCCTATCACTACAGTCCCTGATGGAGAGTCCCTCTCTGGCATCCTTGTAGGCCCCCTTCAGATACTGGAAGGCTGCTCTGAGGTCTCCACGCAGCCTGCTCTTCTCCGGGCTGAACAACCCCAACTTTCTCAGCCTGTCCTCATACGGGATGTGCTCCAGCCCCCCTGATCATCCTCATGGCCCTCCTCTGGACTTGCTCCAACAGCTGCATGTCCTTCTTATGTTGAGGACACCAGAACTGTACACAGTACTCCAAGTGAGGTCTCACAAGAGCATAGTATGGCTATATTCATGACAGTCTTAGACATGTTTAATTTACCAATATAGGCATATGCATAACATCCCAAGGCACAGCCAAGCAATACATCCCAAAGCACAAATACCATGAAACTCTTATGTCAACAAATTTCTGGCACCATTCAGATGACTAAAATCCTTTATACAATCTAAGAATTCTGATAGTAATCTAAGAAATTTGACAAAGGACAGAGGCCAGAATTGCAGACCTGTTCTGCTTCAAGAAGAGAATTTCTGTCTCAGATTTGTTGAGAGGAAAAATAATTTCCTCTATAACATGGGGGGGGGGAGGATGGGGGTGAGGGAGAAGAGTGGAAAGCTGTAAGTGCTTGGAAAAAGTCATATTTCATCCTACCTAGCAAAAAGGTGCCTCCATAAACTGTACAAGATACATATTGATTCATCCTACAAATGGCAATGCAGTCATCTTAGGATAGATGATAGAAGTAAGTAGACTGAATAAGAGAAAGCCACTTTCCTTTAAAATTTATTTTTTGGGAACCAAACTGAACAAGGAGACCCTTATGTAAAGGCTTTCAAAGGGGCTGAGAAATCTACCTAAACAAAAAAATCCCAGACCATGAGGCATCTATCAAATATTGACTACTCTCATCATGCTGAGACTTTCAGAAAAGTAGTGTATAAGTAACATATGTCAGACTAATAATAAGTTTCTCCCCTTTTTGGGGTAATTGGGAGCTGTATTACTCCCCTTATGGAGAGTTGAGATATACAGTTGAGAACTCTTGGAGAAATAAGCCTCCTGAAAGTAGAACTCGCAAACAACTGTTTATTGGTTTCAGTGCTTTTTTAATGCTCCATTTAGTAAGTATTTACACCTTCTCCTAACATCTTCCAATAGCAGCAGTGTAGTGTATTAACCTAGGTGTTATAAAGAGTCTTTTAAAGTCGAATTCCTTCCTCCCCACTGACTGAGAGGTAAAACCAGTAAAAATTTCTTGATGCCAGAACAGTCATGATACCTAAAAGGACATAAAATTAAATTTTATCTGACTCCATCCTCTAACCCTGACTAACAATCATAGCTTAATGCATAGTGTCTCACTTCAACAGACATGTTCTGGTCCAGTTTCAAGTGAAAATTTATTAAGAAGTCTGGAGTTTAAAAAAAAAAAAAAAAAAGGAAGGTAATTCACTAAGGGGAGGGAAACTACCAAGTAGAATGGGATGTATAGGAAAATACTATATGTTTATACTCTAATAACTAAAAAGGATTATTTTTCACCTTGCTTTTCCCCTGTGTTACTATATAGTTTTCTTGAGAACTTGTGCAAACTCCCTACTGGCTCCCCCTGCTTAATGATGCCATTAGCTCTCATCAGTTTGCTCACCAGGTGCAAATGCTGCATATTAATCTACACATACAGGAACTTAAATTACACAATGATAGGCTTATTTAAAGGACTATCTAACTTTATTGTGCTGCAGTATGTAGTATAAACTCAGAGCTACAAAAACAAGAAAAAGGACTAGAGAGGAGAAAGACATGAATCTCCTGTCAGCAGCAGTCAGTTGCCTTATGAACCTGCCACAACAATACTATCAGTGTTCACAGGTGTAGAGCACAAGACTAACGATCTGGGAATAACATGAGGAAAATGGAAGAAAGCTACTGCCAAAGACGCCCTGGAAAATGCTACTTTAACAGCTTTAGCAAAAGGCTATAGTGCTGCCTTTGTAATACCAAACCACCTGCTATGGCTAACACTGTACAGTATAAGAGGGGATTCCTCTCACCCTCAAACAAACAGTGTGCCATTGTAGTTACCACTCTAAGAATAGTCAGGCTTTTGCATTAAAAACACCTGGAAAGCTCTGTCAATACAAGCTTCCATAGGAGAGCACATACTTCTTTCTAGATACCAAATCTGACTTCAAATGCATCTTGATAGCCATATGGGCTATGTAGAGGAAAAGAGTGCTTTTCTGCTAGTTTTAATGTGTTGATATGACTGCCTTGAAAGTGATGTGTCACCCCCTGCTTCAAGACCCACTTTAAACAGATAAAAAGAACTCTCAGGAAAAAACCTAATGCAGTATTTCGAAAGGGAAAAATACTTTGATCCAAACCAAAGCAGTGATGAAGGCAGCAAAAGCTGCAGATGAAATTGCCAAAGCCCCATTTTCTGAAAAGTCCAGTATTACCACCAAGGCATGTTTTCAGAAGAGTTCAGTATTAAAAATATAGGATCTGTAGCTTACTAATCAGGCTGCAAAGTAGCATAGCCAATAGTATCACAACACTTCACAAACCAGTATTTACTGAAATAAGAAAATGGGAACTGAAGTCCTGAAGGAGTAACTCCGTATGTAGATTACTTTTTATAAAGAGTGGGTCAAATTTCGCTGACAAAACGAAATTATTCCTGCATTCCTAGCACTTATACCACAAAATAAAGAGTTTTCTTAGAGCTTTTGCAACAGCTCTAGAGGATGTACAACACTATATTTAAGTCTAGCTCATAAGCATTGAAGATACTGCTCCAGAAGTTCAAATATTAAGCTCATTCAATTCTACCTGTAATGTATCACTTAAGCCAGAATCCAGAGCATCCCCAGTCATGTTCAGTAAGTAGTTATGACTGAAATAAAAGTTCAGTTATAGGATGCTAAGTCCTAATAGCTTTTGTCCAGGTTTCAGCAGCTGAAAAGTGGCCAAGAAAAAAATTAAATGCCTTGCCTTTAGTTTGTAGGCTTCTACTGTATAAGCCACTCTTCCAAAGAGTTGCATATACTCTGTAAAGGCCTAGCTGATAGGAAAAAAACCATTATGTAGTGACATTAACACTTTTAGGAAATAAACCATGTGTTTACCTAGCAAGAGGGAATGCAATCCAGATAGTTCAGACTGTGTTGCACATTTAACAGTAAAAGTTTTGGAGTTGCTAAAAATACCATAAAGACTGGACAGCAAAAAAATTCTGTTCTGAAAGCTGTTCGGTCTAGCTATGCTTATGACAGAGTATTCATGTTTGCTTTCAATTGAATTTTCAAACATTTGTGTCTGTTCCACTCGTATATAAGCAGGAATATTACTATTTAACCAACAAAATCACCCCTAAATACTCTCTGTTGTGAAGAAACACCATGTTAAGGTGACTGGCTGTCCACCACAGAAAACAGTTAAGCTGACCAAGAGTAGACTTAAGCTCCTGTAAGTACTAAATATGTAAAAGTTCATTAACAAACAGAAATAAAGTTTTAGACACCTTATTCTAATGAGCATGCTAAGCAGTTTGTTTCAAGAGTACACAAAATATTACAAAATATTTTCTCCTCATGAACCTATGAAACAGTAAGAACTGCCAGTTAAAAAAGGACAAGACACACATTGTGTTAAATAATTGTGTCCTGACATTCCATAACAAAATTTCTATGCAAGGTCCTATAGCAAAAGAGCACTCTTCTTCATTAGAAATCCCCTCAGTACAAATCAACTGGAAGATTACAAGCCTTCTCCTCCATTTAGAAGCATAACAGTTGTAAATTGTCACTTGTAAACACTATACACAATGTTTTTTAAAAACTTACACCACTAGCAACTGACAGTGTAAGGATTCTTCCTGCCTCAGTATTTCCCTTGTTCCCCACCTTGCCTTGTGAACAACTACAAATGCATCTTCATGCCTTTGCTGCTTCAAGAGGGAAAAAAAAAAAAAAAAAACACACAACAAAACCAAAAAACCCACAAAGCATAAACATCTTGAAGCATGGGAAGCAATCAAACAATAACACTTCTTTCTTTATAAAAATACAATGGAAAATAACTAGTTACAGATAGTACAAATTAAAGGCAGAAATACGATGCTTCTACAAGGGTACTGTAAATGGATGAAACCAAGTGTACAGTTACTAGCATTTACTCAACACAGTGAGGAAATATACACTCAAAGTACAAATGCACCATACGTTCTATACTTACAGCACTACCATCTTTCAGTTTTCACATGCATGCACAGGTCAGACATGATTCACTGGTTTCAGATATAACTTCTGTTTTCTAATGTTACCTGGGTATAACAAGATTCCTAGGCAACAGCTATATTCAGGCCAGTTAGTACTCCACAGTTAATGGAGTCCACACTAATATGAGAACATACCACATGCATCTCCAGAAGACAACTACATCCTTTTTCATACTCTACTATGTTATGTTCTAGAACTGAGGTGCAATTTCAAACACATTTGCTAAAGAAAATGGCTACAACCATATATAAGCAATCTTCCTTGCTGTTTGGGCCACTGCTTTATCTCCTTTTACCAAGATTAATCTCAGCACATAGCAAGGGCTAAGACATAAAGACGATTTTACTAGTTACACATGCAAGCAAGGCCTACAGAGATACTGAAAAGCATCTAGAAGCTGAACTCCGTGTAGGTATCCAGATACACGGACAAAAACCTATTTTTTTTACTCAATACCTTAACAAAAAGTCTGCAAGCCCATCAATATGATCTACATATGATAACCACATCACCCTTTTCCTTAAAAGCCCCAACATGCCTTTAAAGAATTTCATGCAAAGAGCATCAGCTAACCGAAAACACTGCACAAAAAAGTAGTGAAATAACTCACCTTTCTAGATCTCTCACCCATCTGCCTTTGCTATGTCTCCATTTTCACAAATTTGGCTGTATAGGTCACCAAACATTTCTTCTACATTCAGTACTTCGGTCTCATTATTTATAAGACTACTGTGTAGTGTCAGTTTGTAACTATCATATAGCTAAGCTTAAATCAAAAGGACTTAAACTCTTAAACATGACAAACACATTAAAAACAAGGTCCTATACAACTTACAGAACCATTTCTTGCAAGATTAGGCCTTGCAGCAAGTTGAAGTTGGTAGTTCTTTAAAGGAAATTCAGACATCCATTATCTTGTCTTTAAGGAGAGCAGGTACACCTAGAGATACAAGCTCAACCTTGTACAAAAGTCTAGTTTCCTTCTCTACTTCACTAGATTTTTGATACCTTTGGCTATAAGGCACTTCCTCGTAATCTGTTCTCTAGTAAAAGCCTTGTACACAGCTCTCTAAAACAAGTAATAACATTCTTCCAAAGAAATACCCTTTCTTCACCAGGTAAGTTATCTGGGTCACAAAATGACACTCCTTCAACTATCATGCTATAAACCAGTTTTAATGCCTTTATAGACAAATAATCATTATAAACTTGTTTTGTTGAAGAAAAAAAAACAAAACCAACCTCATAAATCAAAAAACCCCACCACAAACATGCAGTATCCTTCACTACTTTCTGCAAGAAAACCAAACTTTAAATTGAAAACAAAACCACAGGTTGCTTCACTGAGACAACACACATCACCAGACAAAAAAACAAACAAACAAAACAAAACCATGCAAGCAACCAACCAAACCAATACTAAAAAGGAAAGTAAGAAAGCTACCAACTCACTAAAGGAAAAAGGCATCTTCCTCCCTCACTCCTCAAGCACAACTACTTCACTCTCCTATATATTTCCTGGGAGAACCTTTTATAGAGTTGTCTGATTTTCCTCAGCATGTCTGACTGGGCACAGCTGTGCATCATTACCTTGCCCTGTACAGCTGTGTGAAAGCTGAGGCAATAGTTGTTGCTCTGACTGCTGATATTTGCTAGTCTTTTCATGCTGCGATAGAAATGGGAGAGGATTTGGGGGAGTGAGAGGTATGGTTTCATAACAAAAATGTACTTAATAGTATGGTGCTTAAAGTGTTTCTTTATTGCAGAAATGTATTAATCTTTTGATAATATGCAAGAACAGTTTACGTAATAAACACAACAGAATGGAGTTGGCCAGCTCTTTCTCTGCTGTATATCTCCAGGCTAATAGAAAGCCCCTCTTTTTCTACTATTCTTCACTTATTTCCCTCTCACTGTGAAGTTACAGGTATGTGATTTGCTGTGTTTTATAGAGGATGTAGCAACAGAAGCCTCAGTCCTCTAACAAAACTCTTCTTTCCATCAAACTAAAACATGCACACCACTGAAGCCACAGCCATAGTGCAAATTCCAACAGGAGTTTAAAGAGAAAGCATGCCTGTCTCTGCTCTGAGAAGGTGTTGAAAGTTATCTTCAGTTGATTCATATCCAGCAGGGTACCCAATTATTAGACTGGAGTACCACAGGCTAGAGGATATAAATGTGGGTATGTTGCTCCCCAATTGTACTGCCCACAAAAACAGGCAGGCCTTTAGACAGTAGGCAATGAAGATCTAGATTTGGATGTAACTGTAGGCTCAGTATCGGACACGGGCGAGCATCAGTTCACTCCATTCCAGACTTAAAGAAGTTAACAGGGATAAAAGAAATGCAGAGGGAAAAGGGGGAGACAAGTGTGATGTATAAGAAACTCCCAGAATGAAACAGAGTAAAGAACACAGGAGGCACTTCTGAAGAAAAGACAGAGAAATAAAGTACTCAGACTATACAGACACTGACTGTGAAAGAACAGGGCAAGAGTTCCGGATTCTAACAGAAAGAATAAAAAAAAGATGCACATACAGCATTTTAATAATGCTTTAATGTTTTAATAATTTTGTTATAACAGAATAATCTGAAGTAGTAGGTGAAAACCAGGATTAATCTTTGATTTTAAAAATTAATGTCAGTACTTAAAAAAAAATTTAGTCACCACATCCATTACTTTGCTGTTTACTTGAGTGAGTGCTATTAAAGTAAAAATTATTCAGGATCATTATAATACTATTAATGACTCTATGCAGGGACCATTGCTTTGGAGACTATGCTAACGCTTCTATTATGTCTCTGCTTTCCCAGAGGCCATGGTATGTTTTGATCTAGTCGACTGTTCCCGTTTGATGAAAATATGTGTACATATTATTACTTTTATTACAGATAATGTGTATCCAAATACATATATTTTATGTTTCGACTCAGGCCTTCAAATTTATAACCATAGTGACTTTTAAGGAAGTTTATAGTTCCTTAAGCAGGAATCCTCACTCAAGTATTAGATGACCAGATTTTGTTTGCCTGAAATGAGAAAGCTGCATTTGCCTCAAACAAAACTAACTGGCTTCAGAAATATTCAGCTTTCAATATATCTCAGGCACATGGGGTTACTGGTTTTTTGTGGGTGGGTTTGGTTTTTTTGTTTTGTCTCAAATTCTTTTATTTGCAATTCACTGAAATCTTCCTATTTAACAATACCTTGTATTCTCACTTTCCCATTCCAAATACATCTCTTCCTTTTCTGGGAGCTGGGACTCAATGTTTCCTTCTACCTCTGGCAGTCTTGCCATGGCTTTAGGAAGCACAAGAATGGTGAAACTTTTGAGTGGCTAGAATGCTTGGGGTGTGGGTGCAGAAAAAATGAGAGATTCCCCACAATACAGGCTGACTGCGGAATGTCACGATTCACCTTGATGCCAGGATTAATTTCTTTCCGGGACTTTGGGCTGGATCAGGTCACAGCTACTTGTTCAAACCTAGTGTTTTTATGTTTTATGTCTCTTTGTTAGTTTTTACCACTCCAAATTAGGATTCACAGACCACTGCTTTGCTGGCATACAGGTGGTTGTATGTTTAGTATAAAGATAACTGAACAGAATGGAGTGATGATAGCTTTGATTTTCTTAATTGCTACTCACAAAATCAGCCACCATTCATAATTATTTCGGCATTTACTATTTCATTTCTGCTACGGTTTGTTAATGCCTTGGTTCAAATGCCACTCCCTTGCTTCACTCCAGACTTAGCAGGAGTACACCAGGCCACAAAAGCATTAGAATCTCCATGATACTGAAGCTCAAGATGTGTGACAGAGAAGCCATGCAGATAGCTTCTAATGACTGATACTATGTGGCACTTCTCACCTCCTGTGGGTGGGTGTCAGATGACACAGCATGGCATGAGGAGACTTGTTACTGAATTAACACTCCTAAGTTTCCAACATCTAGAACATGGGAATCCCATTTACCACAGCAAGTGTATAAGCAAAAGGAATAGAATTTGTTCTCCACGAAGTATCACAGTTTTCATGCTATGTTTAAACAGTGCAGCATTCACATAGTTTTCTTATTTTTATTGTGTTTGCATTCTGCAACTCTATTTGAGTAAAATCAATATGCCACAGCTCCTTAGACAAGATCCACATTTCCTAGATGGCACTTCAGTATTTTTCCTAAATTTAACATACCTGTTTTTTATGTACATTCTTTTTATTACTCATTACTGCCGAGTTCCACAGCAACTTGAAAAATTATTATCTTTCCCTGTTATACTGAAGTGTTGCAGTGAGTTTTGACTCACTGTTGTTGAGTCAATGCAACGTGCATACAGTTTACCTAATACACATCTTCTGGGTAGTACAGTAAAACATTGGCCAGACATAGACTCCCCTTTCAAGCAGGACAAGCTGTGTTCCACTTTGCTATTACATTTTACATAAATGAATTAAAATCTAAGTAATACCTAGTACATTTATCCAGAAACCTGAAGGCTGTCTTTAACAGCAACAAATGGGCTTATATCACATACTTCTGCTTTTATCACACTATGTAGCTTTAATTTCTTTCATATTTCATGATTTCTTTAATAATTTTCAACTTCTGCCATAAAAAGCACTGCCAGTGTATTTATGCTTGTATATTTGGTCTACCACAGTAGAGATTTTTAGATAATATTCTGTTAAATTTGCTTCCATTACACTTTCTAATGCGTGTAAAAGCTCCGGAATCATGCATACACTCTCAATATGGCACCTCAGGAGAAGGCCCTTAGACTTCAACAAATTTCTTAAGATAAGACAACTGATAAATTAATCTAAATAAATATATTTTTTTATATTTTTAATTTAATTCATGTAAAATTGTTTGATAGTGAATCTTTGAAACAGTGATAATAAAAGATTTAATGATGATTAGTAATGCATTAAGCAATGTTAATTGTTATACTTCCCTTTTTGTTCTTATTCTTCATTATGTCAAACATGTTCTGCTACTTACCAATAGAATATAATTTTGTTAGACATTAATATTTATGGCAACTCGCTTTTGTCATGTAGTAACACACAGAAACTAACAGCATGACTGCATCTCCGTTTCAACATGCTCTGAATTTTCTTCAAGTATAATAATATTCTGAAATTTATTTTCCACTTGAAACACTAGTTTCAGAGCTTAAAAATGTGTTTTAATGCCTAAGTATTCATAACTTTTTATATGCATTCAGCACTTTTAAAACATATCAATTATACATATAGCAAAAATGTTGTTCTGCTTACACATCTCTTCTCTTGGATTTTCACATCCATAGATCATCTCCTAAGACCATAGGTACAGAGAGCCTGTATGGATTGTCTGATCTAAATTTCATGTCCTTTGAGGAGAGAAGACAACAAGCTAAAAAGCTTGGTTGTCGTTAAAGCAGATTTTTCAGTGGCTGCTGTATATAGCATTTATGATACTGAATCATGATTTTTAATGTCCTGACACAGAGCAAGATCACCGCTGTATCCAGAGAATTGCTACTCAAGGCATGGATTGTCTTCCACTTTTTGCCTGGCACAATGGTGCCTTGATCACTGATTGATTATTTCAGCATTACTGTGATACAAAGGACAAGGTTGGTTGGGAGACAAGTATCTTTTAGATAGACACACTGATATAGTTGGGGGGTAAAAAGCACTAGATTTCAAGCACAAAAGCCTTTCTACAGTCTATCCTCAGAGAATCAACAAATAAGTAACAGGTAGAGTTTGGGGACAGCAGCATTTTAAACAACTTCGTTCAGTGTAAGGATATTAACCGCACACACACATTTCATTACTTTGCATCATCTCATCTTTCATTCAGACTGGAAAGCCTTAAATCTATGTCATCTTTTTCTTTCAGGACTCTAATTACACACCATATTCCCACAAATCAAGTGCAGATTTCTTTGTTATCATATGCTCCCTCATCGTCAGATGATGGCTTGATGTATCTTACAATCTTAAACACATCTATTCTGTATCTTTCATGACAGACAGTTGATTTTTGGTGTTGTACATAGATTCAGCACTTAAGAGTCTAGAAGCCTAGCCTAATAAGGGCCCTCAAGAGAAGCATCTAGCTTTTTCAGATTTCTGGGTGGGAATTTTTGCCAGAAACATCTCTTCACTGCTTAAAGAACCCCTTACACAGTTGAACCTTTTGGCTGCCGACAACACTTGGGAGAATATGGTTTAGAGTACTGCCAAGGCTCAGGCCTTCTGCAAAACTGCTGGCTATACATCCTCAACATGCTGAAATGAAAGCACAGTTTTCTATGAAGTTACTGGCTCAGAATGCTGCATCCCAGTTGGCATTGTTGTCAGTGGTCTCAGAAGACAGAACCACCTTCTCTCTTTAATAGCTCTTTCCTCTTGGTTAAAGCCCAACAGACAAGTACAGCTGCTGACAGAGTTGAACCAATTCAGTGGACAGATAAAGAGATTTAATTCTCCAGCTTTCTCAAAGCTGCTCCTTTTGAAATTGTACATTCAATGAACAAAAAAGAAAACGTATAAGGCTTCCTAAGATAACCCAGTCATCATCAAATTAAATCTAAGTATTATGTAAATGTATTCTGGGTATTTGACTCAATGTATTTTAGATACTCCCTATAAGCTTTCTAGCACTCTACATGATATAGTCCTTTTGTTCCTGGTATACTGTGAAGCTGTAGTTGCTCCTGCACCTTCAGCGCTCAGGGAATCTGACTATGCAGGACAGGCTTTTAGGCTTAATGGAGTTTTTGGCTAAAGGTTAATTATTGGCTTAAGGTAGACAGTTAACCGAAATTTGCTTACTTTTGCTAACAGGCTTCAGGTTTACTACAGCTTATGTATTCTTCTGGGATTACAATAAACATAGAACACTAACACGGGGAGCTCTACTAAGTGGTGCCCCAACTGGCATTCATCACTCTGGTGGCAGTAGGCTCATGGGATCAGCGAACATTGATGTCAGTTTATGCTTATTACCCAACATGGGGGTAAATAAGGGTAATTCACAGGTCTTTTTAAACAGCTCATAAATGTCTACTATTGTGGTCTATCTGTTGTATTGCTGACACTGATCCCGAAGGTGTAGTTCACTCATTACTGATTAATTACTTGTTGCTAATTAATACTTCAACCCTGATTCAGCTTAAATCATGTGAACTGATCAGTTTCTTCCCTGTGACAGCAGTACTACCGAGTTTTATGCCATGCATCATGCAACCCCTTGGAGATGAGGAGAGGTCCTGGTTCACCTTTATTTCTGAGGAGTGAAAAATATTTAGGAAACCTTTGTAAGTAACTGCTGGAATAATGAAGCCACTTACAATAGAAGAGTACAAAGGAGTGACACCTAGGATATCTGGCAATGCTGGAAAAGAACAAGGGAGAGAAAGCTCCTCAGAAGTCAACAATGAAATCTGGACCTCAACGGAAATGCTTCTACCGCATGTCCATATAAAAAGAAGCAAGGATAAATTATGACCTGGAATGCAATCACCAACCTGTATATTATTGTGAGCAGTGCACAAAGGAATAACAAAATCCAAAGACACGAATACCATTACCCTTATGAGATCTCTCTTAAAAGTCATCATTTTTTTTCTCAACCTCAGATTCTAAAAACAGAATCTAAGGAAGCTACACAGGCTGTACAAAACTGTGTTTTGTGAAGAAAGTCTGAAAGAGTGTCTTTTGTGTTAAGTTAATCATGGTTTTTGCTGTTTATGGGTAATGTGAATAATAAAGTATAACTGGCTAAACTGTGCTGTTTTTTGCCAAATGAAACATCCATGATGTGCTGATGCACACAGGTATTTTTAAGATTATTCTCCATCTGCCTGAAAGGATAAACAGCATTTAGGTCAGGGTGAGGATCTGATTTATATTGTCACAGGAACAATGTGTTTTATAATGTTCTCTGACTCTGCCTACGTATTTATAATTCCTGGTCCAGTTCACTACTAGGCAATCACCCTGTCATTCTTTTCCTTCTCTTAATGTGCTCAAAGTGACGACTTTGAGCTGTCCTTCTTTCACTTCCACCTGGGAGCTCAGAATGACACTACTAAGTAAATATATTTGAGTACTGTAAAACTAGGTACCATTCAAATTAATTCGCTTCATAGTTTGATCAGTGCCCTAGATGTTACAGGTTTCACAGCACTTTATGAGGTACATTTCATAGCATTGTTGTATCAGCACTGTATGAGCTACAGCATTTTATCATAGCATTTTATAATATATTTTTGATAGCGTTTTATGTAGCCACTTTACCACATAGCATGAATACCATTTTAGCAGTAAACTTTTAGGGCACATTTCATGGCATACAGTTGCCTACAAATATAAATGCACAGAAACAGAGATAGAGGAGATGAAAAACAATGTTAACTCTTGTTATTCTGAAGGAAGCATAAAGGAAGAAACTGCAGAACACAATTTACTCTACAGTATGTATTTCGTACAAGGAAACGTAATACGGGATTTCAGGCAGAATTCTTCTCCTTAGTTCTTACATGTCAAGAGCTGCCTTCTCATAGGTGTTTTTCCAGCCCAGTAGTACTTATAATATTGCTGTATATATCCCACTAATGTATTCTCACTCTTTTGCAGTATATTTTCTCCTTTCTGTGCTCAGAAATCAGTTCCAAGTCCTCTGACACTCCTGCAGAAGTGCAATCCTTATCCTGACCCATTTAAGCTCCCTGCTGTCAGTGCACTTTGGTAATACTCAAAGAATTTCTGTAGCCAAGCTCTCCAGACCAAGTCCACAAAATTAACTCAACTCATGCATTTGACAAACAAGTAGGGAACCAAATACAGACAAAGTTAAAAGGGTAACATACATACAGCTTCCATAAGTAGCAGGAAGAACCAGAAGGAAGGAAACTCAAAATTGAGATTTATTTGCTGCCATGGAAACTAAACAAAACCCCCAATAACTTCTGGGTTTTTCTATACTTCTTACAGGCCCAGCATATTTGCCAGGGCTACCATGAAGAACAGAATCATTATCAGTCTTCCAATATCTGCCAAATGCGAATAGGAATTAGGGAAGAGAAAGAGATTATGTTTGGAGAATTTAAAATGAGGCTAGAAAGGGTTGGAAGGGGGTCTTTGGTATGAAAAGAAGGGCAGAGAAATGATGTGATCTGCAGGTTGTGACTGAACAAAATCTTGGTATGATTTGGTAGAAAAAATGACTGAAAAGCCCAACTCAGCAAAGCTGAGCTTGGTACATGGCAATGCCACCAGGTTTTCCATTTTCCAAAAACATGTTTTCAACTTCATCTTACAATATGTAGGCGCCAACTAAATAACTATCTGCAGCAATGCTTAGCACTCAGAGAAAGACTTCATCGGAGAGAATAATGATCCTCCCATAACAAGAAGAGCACCAACACTATTAATGTTTACAGGGCTAAACAAAGGAACAAATAAATGGAAAGATGTGAGTTCCACAACAGAATCACAGAATCAACTAGGTTGGAAAAGACCTTTAAGATCATCAAGTCCAACCTTTACCCCAAGACTGCTAAGATCACCACTAAACCATATCACTAAGCGTCTCATCTATACGGTTTTTGAACACCTCCAAGGAAGGTGATTCCATCACCTCCCTGGGCAGCCTCTTCCAATGCTTGACTACCCTTTCAGTGAAGAAAATTTTTTCTAATATCCAATCTAAACCTCCCCTGGTGCAGCTTGAAGCTTTTACCTCATCCTATCACTTGTTACTTGTGAGAAGAGTCCAGCCACCTTCTCTCTCCATCCGCCTTTCAGGTAGTTGTAGAGAGCAATAACGTCCCCCGAGCCTTCTTTTCTCCAGACTAAACAACCCCAGTTCCCTCAGCTGCTCCTCATAAGACTTGTGCTCTAGACCCTACACAAGCTTTTTTAGACCTGCTCCAGCAACTCAATCTCTCTCTTGCAATGAGGGGCCCAGAACTGAACACAGTATTCAATGTGCAGCCTCACCACTGCTGAGAGAAAGCATTAATCAGAGAAAACACTGTTTATAAACAGTGCCAAAAGGTGAAAAATAAGAATTAGGTTTCCCTCTTTCTGTATAGTTGGGAAGCCTATGTGAACAAAGTAATGCAAAACTTGAGCATGGCAAATTATGTAATTGATCCCACAATGTTTTTTTAAAAGTGATGATTCTCTCATCAGAAGAGGCCTCTTAATCTGTAAAGTCAAGTCAAATCATGATATTTCTGTATGGTAGCAGCCATAGGCAATATAAATTTTCATACTGGTTTGTTGGTGATGCATCATGTAAGTTCTAAAGCAAACTGTCATTCTGACACTCCACTGCAATTGCCAGATGACAAAAGTTTGCAGCAGTCTTCTCACAGCAACAGCACTGAATCTAAACAAATATGACTCAAGAAGAGCAAGTCCTTCACATCCTGCTATTACTGATAGTGGCAGATCAGTTACTATCTACTGAAACTGCTATAAAAAATTTTTGATAGCATAATGGTAATTTGCAATGTGACGCTAACTGAAGATGACATAATTAGTATTTCTTCTTGAACTGCTTTAACTGCTGTTGACCAGTTAGTGGCATAGAATACTTTTTCTTTAAGTTAGACAGGCATAATTTGGAAGTGGCACCTTCTGACTGCTGAGCTGCTGAAGAAGTACGTGACTGAAACGTCACATAACTGTCTGGTTCCCATTATGCTTCCCATGGTGCAGCACAAGAAAGAAAATAACAAAACCTCAAATTTTCTCAAGACTGTCAAAGTATCTCATATAATTCTGAAATCAAATTAGCTATGTTGCTCCAATATCTCTTGAAGGGGCAACACAGTAGGGTACAAGCCAGACATGAGATTCCTGCTTGCACTGATGATAACTTTCTGATACAGATGACTGAGAAGCTGATAAGCAAAGATGTTTTGCTGGACCTGATACTTGCAAACAAGAATGAACTGGCTGGGGATGTGAAGGTCAGGGACAGACTTGACAGCAGTGAGATAAGATGGTGGAGTTTAAGAGACCAAGAGAAGGGAACAAGACAAAAAGCAGGATCACAGTCACAGATTTCATCAGAGCAGACTTTGGCCTGTTCAGGGTTTTGCTCAGAAGAGTTTAATGCGATATGGTTATGAGAGAAGAGGGGTCTAAGAGAGCTGGCTGATTTTCAATTTAATATAGAAGCACATATGACTTCAGAAAGTTCCCCCTCCTGGGAAAAATATCTTCATGTTCAATGACTTTTCACGGATTTCCCTGGGAAGACACAAACAATTTTTAATTCGGTTTTCATTCTTATTCCGAAGCAAACTTTAAAGTTAACAGCTCTGACACTTGCCAAAAAATTAGTAGGTTCTCCTTCTCTCCAAAACTGCTCATTTAACAGTATCAGATTTCAATGAAATCTGAGTTCTTTCTTCTAAGGAAAGAACTCTCTAACACAGATGACAAGTAACATACACCATAAGAAATGGCAATCCTAAAATATCTTTCTGGAAGCCAAACTGAAATTTAATGCAAATAACAAAAAAAGTAGTAAAAGCTGATTACATTCTGATCTATTTCCTATGCATGTATGTTTAAATATTATGTAATATTCTACTTGCGTCTTTTTTCCAAGAAAGGTTCTTTCCTTTTTTTCTTTTTTTATTCATGAACAGAAGAAAACATTAAAATCTACATTTCCCATTCAACACTGAAGTTACATCTGGCTTATTTCTATTATTTCCCTTTCTTTAACTTGTAATGTTGTTCACCTTAGCTGAATTGTCAACAAAGCAACGTAGATTCAACATATGAGTGCATGTGCACATATACAAGGCCTGATTCTGCAACTTCCCCCTTACACAACTCATGTTAATGATGTAAGAATCAGTCTATGGGTTCAGGCCTAAGAAAACAAGGGAGAAAACATAGTAAACTGTCTAAAGGGAAGATAAAAGCTGTAATTTTAGTTCTCTAGGGATCACCATGTCGTATCTGTTCATATGGAATCTTAGCTGCAATCACAGACCAACTACAGAGACACAATAAGACCCACATTTTAGAAGTCTCAAGATGGGGAAATCATGAATAAGTAAATGAAAATGCACAAACAGGGAGGAAGAAAGACACTTTAAGCTACAATAATTATCGTAAGTTTTCTGTCATGACTTAAAGATTCCAACAAATATATGCATAAAACTAAGCTCTGGCTGATGGACTTCAAAAGAACTTCCTTGCCTGTTATGAATAATAGCAAACAGAAACAAAAAAATAGCAACATGTAGCACCTTCAGAAAGGTCAAACCTTGAAGGCTGTTAAAACTCAGTAACATAAGAATAAGCAGTTCTACAGTTTTCTGGTTTTACTCACAAGTTACAAAAGGTAGACTGTAGCACTGAAAACTTTTTTTGGCATATAAACATTTTCTTAGTCTAGCTTGGAAAAGAAAAGAAAATGTTGAATAACCCTCCATGTTTTATATTTTTATTAGTGCAAATTAGCAACCACAAACAACTATCAAGACAATCTGCTGATGAGCAGGTAGCATTTCACCAGAAGCAAAGAATAAAAATAAACTTCCTTTCTCATATATGAGCATTAGCGCGTGTACCTTAGCTGATATTCGGTATTGCATAGAACAGTATTAATAACAACAGTTAAAGGGAATTAACAAAAATAACTTGTATTACTCATTCCTCTCAAGCCCAAAAGACAATGGAATAATTTAATACATAAGCAATACATTTAGCTAGTAACAAACCCTTGCAGGCAACGAAAGGTATGTACTAATTTTAATGACAGTAAAAGTCAATTCCTATTTCAAACAGATAGTGCCAAAGTGGGATGTCATGAATGTCACAGGAACTGAACAAAATCTGAGCTAGAGTGACTTTCTCTTTGTTTCTGTGCTAGATTATCAGAGAACGTATTTGTAAGGTGATGATTCTCAGGGCCTACTTTTTCATAGTGTAGGGTACCTATCACACAGGGAAGCCAAGAGGAATTATATATGCTTTGACACAGGCCAAGATATGCTTTGTGTTGCTGGACCCAAACCAGCCAGAAGCTTGAGTGTCTGTCCAGACCTCTTCAATAAGATCAAAAGAATTTCTAATTGCAAAAGGCTTGTTTTATTAAAAGGTAAAATCAAATGATTTAGTAAAAATTACTGGGTAAGACAGAATAGCACTAAATAGGAAGAATGGAAGTAGACCAAACACACAAAACAGATACCATCCACCACACTTCTCAAACCAGTTACTACCCATCAGCAAGCAGCTCAGTGATAAATACATCCAACTTTTATAGAACTCGTAACTTTTTTGCTTTCATCTTCACAGGTCCTCAGCAACTGATGTTACAGCTCCTCTTCGATATTTCTTTATTTAGGTGGGCAAAAGATAGACCAAATATGATGCTAGACCCATCCTTCACTGTTTTTCTGCTTAGCTTTGATGAGAAAATTTAAAGTATGTGTTGTACACTTTGCTCTTACCTTTCCAAGCAGTGGAGTTACAAAAAGTCTTTTACTCATCCTCTTTATGGGCATATGATCTAAGAATAGATTATGAACCTATTTTGAACATAATTTTTAGCATCTTACGAGTTTCACTTAGGACCTAACTGTTGTATTCAATTTCACAAGCATTTATAGTCTATGGCAACTATAAATGGAGCTATGGAATTAAAGTTATAAATGAGTGATAAGCATGAAAAATGTATTTGTTCTATGACCTTAATATGCATAGCAGGGTACCAGGGCTATGCTTGTGTGTATGCTCAGTGGACTTAAGCCATTAATTTCCTGGGTGATGCTGCCAATCTTCAGCATAGAGAAAATAATGGACTCCTTTGAAACAATGAACTGACCTGAAAGTAGGTGACTGAACTCCAAGCCACCTTCACAAGTAGTAGTATTTGACTGACAGTTACAGAAGCACTTCATGAGGAATTCTGGAGTATTTTTTTGAGATTTTTTTTGAGATTTCTTTGGGAAATCCCTGTTGTGTCTAGTCCAACTTGTATGCCTAAGTGTTGATCAACATCCTGTGCAGTGTGACTTAGGGATTCCCGGCCAGTTCCTGCTGGTGAAGTGATCATATTTTACATAGATAAGACACTTGTAAAAGTCTATTTAAGATATGTTTTGTATGTAGTTGAGAAAATCAGTATCAATGGATTATGCATGTGCTGGAGTGTTCGTGTAGGACCGTGGATTAAAAGAAATGAGCAGAACAGCAGTTTGGAGAAACTCATCCAATCCAGATGACAAAACTTGTGCAAGGACAGTTAGAACAGGTCACCACCATCCAGACAACTGACCATGCTATTCAAGAGATATTTTTTACTGTATGATCATTAACCAAGAACACAACAAATTATGAGAGTAAACCAAACCAAACCCCTCTATCCATGAGTGTCTGTTCAAAAAGGCATATTAATGTAAGGAAAAAATCACGTGAATATTCTTAAGTAACTGAAATAGGTGTTCATTTACAACAGTAACGGGAACTATCTACACACAAGTAGACTGCTCTTGTGTGAAGAGTTCAAATCTTTTAAAACATCATTTTTCTCCAGAGGAATGATGAGAGGAGATTAAATGACATACTGAAGTAAATGGAGCTCTTCACCTTTAATCAATTAGGACCTTTAATTTTAGATTAATTTTTACTGCAATTCCATCTGAAGTCAAATATTGGCAGAGCATGCCTCTGGAAATGCTTGTAGAATTTGTATCTACAGCAACAGCCCAACCTAACAGCTAGCATCCTCTGAGAATGAAAGGATGAGTTCTAAAATAGCAACAGTAGTGTTAAACCTGAGTTTATTTTGCTACACAGAAAATACACTGCGGAAACTCTATGGCTTTATAAGTGCTTAAACCATTTATGGCTGCTAAAATGGCATGCCATCTTCAGAATAAAATATTGTATGATCGCAAAAATATTCAGTCAAGACAATCCTCAGAAATAACAACTGAGAAAGAAACTGTCAAAGTTATTAGGAAGAAACTGTCAACCTCATCAGAAAGATGGAGATAAATATGGTCAGTCCTAATTCGGTTTTAAAGTACTGTGAAGCAGAGATGGTATCCTAATGAAATTCAGGATATGTTTCCATTAGCAGAATTCTCAGCACGCTTCATATTAGTTAGTATGAACCTCCGAATGTTTCCTGTTTTCACATTACTCAAGATGATAATTTTCTCATCTAGTTCAGAGAAAAGGAGATCACCTCATTTCTCTCTGCAGCTTCCCTAGGAGGCAAAGGGAGAAGGAGTTACTGATCTCTTCTCCCTGGTAACCAGTGACAGGATGCATGGGAATGGTTCAAAGCAGTGCCAGGGGAGGTTTAGACTGGACGTCAGGAAACCTTTCTTTACTGAGATGGTGGTCAAACACTGGAACAGACTTTCTGAAGACCTGGTCAATGCTGCAAGCCTTCTGTACCAGCTGAAACAATGTTCTGAGTTTATACGTGTGAAGGCAAGATCTGCTTTCACCAGCACTCCAAGGACCCTAAAGTTCCCTTTTCAGTCGTTATTTCTGTGATCAAGGGGTGGACTGTAGGGAGATGATCCAGATCAAGTGCAGTGCTTTGGTTGGGGATCTGACCTTTTGTTGTGCTGGGCGCTGAGCTTGACAAACAACTGTAATCCCTGAATTTTCCTGACAAGCGCAAAATGACATCCGTGGTTGGTGACTACAGAAATGCTTGAGGAAGGGGGTATAGATCACTCCCTGGGATGTGATTCCAGCGCTCCTGAGGAACAGTTGACCCACACCTTTATTTGGGAAGCTGGGTAAGGATACTTCCTTGGGAACTGAGTCACACCTACTAAGTACGTTATAAGGAATCTGGAATAGAAGCAGAATAGTTCCCACTCAAATGGTGGTGTCATTGTTTTCTACTTAGTAAGTAAGTCTTAGTAAGTGCCTTATTCTAATAAACCTCACTTCGTGCCTTGGACTTGGAACCTCATTCCTTCAAGGAGCAGATAATGGCAGATGGTCTGATCACAGCAGATATTATCAGAAAGCAATTAAAGAATGTTAGCAAAATTGATGGGTTTAAAGAAAATAGCTCTTTTGCTACAAAATGGGTATTATACACTGTACTTAGAGGCCTAGTTGAAAAAGACAGCTTTGGATTTGTGTTCTGTGAAACTGAGCTCTCCGTTCAAGATCACCATTTTCTGACTCTCATACCACACAACTGGGAATTCACATATTCCCATACAGTGCCGTAGCTTCTTTGAAGCACCTCAGAAGGTCCTCTAAACTCACACAGATTCAGAAAAAAAAGTTGCATCTCCAATGTAGCAGAGCTGAAGATAAGGAGTACTTCTAGAGTCCTGCATTTAGGTATTACGATGTGTCCTGAGTTGGGACTACAAATGTCATATAACCTATGTGAATTAGAGGGATCAATGTGTTCGCATGTGAGAATGTCAATCCATGAATAAAGATAACTATGTCAAAATAATAAGCCTAAACTTGTAAAATGAAGATAGCTATGGCTTTGTTTTGATAAGCTTTGAATTTCATCCAGCTCATCCAGGGTGAGCATTATCCTCCCTGGGTAACTTGCCCTACTCTGCTATTGAAAATAATTTTCCTAATGTCTGAATGAATCAGCCAAGTTGCAATTGGAGACACTTACTCTTTTTGTCTTTGTCTCATTGTCTTTCAGTACCAAGAACAGTTTGGTTCCGTCATTCAGTATGGAATATTGTCTCCACCTTCTCTTGACCCATGAGATGAGCATCCACGGTCTATTTGCAACATCTCTCTGCATTTGTAACTTTTTCTCCATAGCCATACATACAATCAGGATTTTGTGGTTTTGGATGAAGAATAATACATAAAAATTATTCTTTGCCTATTTATGAGCTCTACTGTTTCTCTATACAGATATGCACATGAATATGACAAGACGTTGCAATCTGAAACTTAAAATCCAAACCATAACTATACATGTATTTTTACCAGTATTAAAACCTGTAATTACATAAAAGTTGTCAGTGCTACATATATCTACTAATGAGACAGGTGGATAGTTTTTCACAAGAAATACATCAACATGTTTTTCTTGCTAACCTATTTTTAATTACTTTTATATTTTAAGCAAGCGACAGTATGAGAAAAAATAAAGGAAAGAAAGCTTGAAGCTAACTCAAAACTAAGCAAGGACTATTTTATTTTCTGCTTTTATGTTCTGCTACATCCTTTCAATTTTCTCCTTATTGCTTTTATGTGCAATTTTTTCTTCTACATTTTCCTTTATCCACTCCATAGCATGATGAAGCTGCTGAATACTGCATTTTTATATGCAGAAAGGAATGTAATGACCTCATGTGAGGGATGACAGTCTGGGCTGGTAGGCACTATTTAATACGTTCAAAAAAAAAAAAAAACCCCAAACAAAACAAGCCCTCAAGGATTCATACATCACTTGAATCTTATACATTAAAATAAAAAAAAACCCCAAACAACCACAACCTGGTTTCATTATCATCGTTATTTTTAATTGTCTTAATATGATCACTTCTTCTCACCGCTTTTAAGCTTTCCAGCAAGTGTGTTAACAACAAAGAGTGGAACATCTTGACTGAAATTGAAATATCCTTCTTCCTTCTAGGCACACAGTTGTATCGATACAGTAAACAAAAGAAATGATCCCTCAGCGTTTTAAAGATAGCTCTGACAGTTAAATACTATTAATGATATTTCATAATCTTGTGACGCTGCCTTACTTACTTCTGTCATCACTGTATCTTATTAGCAGCTACATGTATTACCTTTTTGTCATTCCAGTTTCTTATGTTGCAAGTGTCCAACATGTATTGAGACATTAAATTCTAGAAAAACACGTTTTCTTCAAAGCAATTAACTCCTACATACTTGATTAGATATTGCTATATCTCAGATTTCTTTAAGTTTCAGACTATACTTAAAATTTAAAATATAGATTTAAATCTCCCTTTTAATAAATCACTGCACGCTTGGCTGGGACATGAATGTGTTATAACAGGAAATTCGTTACTAATCTAGTACCAGTTATTAGGCTGATATTCTACTGCAGAACGAAATTGTACAGAAAGTAAAAAAGTAGTATTAGAAACAGTAATTCAAGCCTAATGAAGCAACATTAGCACTTTCATGCTGGACTTTCTAATTAGGAAGTCTGTTAATGAAATTCGGGCTTTTACTTAATTGCTGTGAACAATTATTTTCAAATTAAGCCTCGCAATTAAATAGCATGATTAAACTCATGGTACAGGCTTTTTCGTAGAGATATGGTAAGTATTTCGCCTGCTCTGTTATGCGTGGTAGTCAAAGCTGCAAAAATCTCCTGATTAGCCCATGTAAATTAAGAGCAATACCATTTCATTGAGGATATGAATGAATATGCAAAGAGGGAAAAAAACCAACCAGCTTTATTGTGGAGGTCAAATAATAGCCAGAAAAACTGCTGTAAATCTATTATATTGGTGATATTTTTCCTGATATCTTCTATCTAAGGGAGGGTGAACGAGATGAATGCAAATTCATTGTACTAGCTTGTATTCCCTGTAACGGAGATGATGCAATAAAACACATTTTCAAGCTGAAGCCACAGTTGACGCTGAAAGCCCTTTAAACCATTAGATCCCTCCTAACACATCACATCAGGAATTCTACTTGTGAACATACTGAGATAATTGAGCAATGTAAGCTAGTAGTAAGATTGCAAGATGATGGGTACAATTTCATAGGACATATATGTTTCCTTGAAACTATGAAAAGCTTACGACACCATTCATCAATGCAGAAGACTGGATTTGGTGTTTTGTCTCCCATGAGATGCAAATCCTGTTATATGCTACTGCTTGAATCCAATAACAAAAGATACCTTGAAACTTGGATTTTTTTCACGTTCAGCAAACTACCTGAGGAACGTATTAAAATATATGATAATTGCAATTTACAAAAAGAAAGAAAGAAATATTAATAGCAAGAAAAACTGAGCTAGTGCTCTTTTTTTTAAATAACATTTACGTGCAATCTTTTTTTTTCCTACTAATGGCACGCAAAAAATTACACTATATTTAAATAATAAGCATGCCATCCTTTTCATAAAAACTTTGGAAAAGCGATAAAAAGTAGTGTACTTCAGCGCTTTTGTATCAGTTTCAGATAGAAACTGATTCTAGAAAAATGCTATATCTCATTTGCCATAATTCACATTACAGTAGTTCAGCACGTGATTAACAATTACTCTTAAGTACTTGAGATATGTAGAATTTAATGGGATTGAAACATTAAGCACTTTCTTAAATGGTTCAGTCAAGGACTTAAAAAGTGAAGACTGCAAAATATGTAATGTGAAAGGATGTATCTAAAACACTTAAAAAAAAAAGTAAAGTTTTAATAAATTTGCCCTATGACTTGAAATAATTTTTTGCCCAACTCCGCTGAAGTTGTCTTGGATGCAGATGTCATTTAACATGAAATAAAATGAGAAAAACAGAAATGAGAATATGATAAAGAGCAAGGTGAAGAATTAGCACACATAAAAAATATCAGTTATATTTTACTATTTTAAAGTGTCCAGTTGAAGACATAAGACATTCTTCTTCTGAACTCGTGTGTTACATCTCAGCAATCACCCCAACCGCCTATCTGTCTATTCAAAATTTCTGGGTAATGTCAAAAGTTGTTTCTGTGCTTTCTTTAAAAAAGTAAGACTAACACTGGGAAATGGCTTTCTTTTTAATAACTAAATGGAAAGAAGTACAGTCACTATAGCAATGTACTATTTCATATATCATAAAGACTCACATACTCAACAGAGTTGTTACAGAAGTAAACACATTTTTCAGCTTTGAAATGAACATGGAAAAGGGAGTAACCTACGATTAAGTGCTATGAAAAAAACGAAGAAGTTAATTATTGTTGGGAGATAAGAAGTTTACAGAGCTTAACGTTCAAAATTGCCTGCCACAAAGGTAAACATCTTACATGAAAATCAGGATCTCTGCAAACACTTTTGTCATGTGAATTTATTTCATACATTTCTCCCCTTCCAACTGATCATTGTTTTTCATCTCCCAGCTCACTGCCAGAGCCCCGACTGAACCAGAGGGCTCTGCAAGCTCAGTGTGTGCTGCGGACTGACGTCGTGGCCTGCACCCTGTATTACCCCAGGCCAGCTGGGTGCTGCAGCAGGACCCAGGCTGCAGCTGCCAGGCAAGCGCCAAGTGAAAGGAAGCCTGGGGACGCCTTGGCAGGGGCCTCCCTCCACACTCACACACTGCCTCACAACCCCAGCCCTCAGTCCCAGCTCTGCTTTGGCCACAGGCTCAGGTGTAGGGAGTGAGTGTGTTTTTATTCTGGTATCAATGGCCATCACACAGCCACCTGCCCCAACAAATCCTGCTCTGACCATTGAAAGTGTGCACCCAGAGGTGTGGGCACTAGAGTCCTGTCTCACACTAACTTTTCTTCATCATCCCATGTGAGTGCACCGTGTAAACTACTGCTTTGCTGGTTATGGGGGTGTCCCGTGGTTTTGCTGCCTTCTGGTTTGCTCAGAGAGCCCGAATTCCCACCCAGACCCAGCCCACACCACAACCACAGTCACTGCCATAGATGGGAGCAGAACAACAAAGGGCCTGTTACCTGTGAGACCAATATCTGAAGGGGCCTATAAAGACGCTGGAGAGGGACAAGGGGTAATGGCTTTAAATTTAAACAGAGGAGATTTAGCTTAGATAGAAGGAAGACATTCTTTACCGTGAGAGTGGTGAGGCACTGGAATAGGTTGCCTGCCCTGATTTTGGCTGGGATCGAGTTAATTTTCTTCCTAGTAGCTGGTGCAGTGTTGTGTTTCGGCTTCAGTCTGGGAACAATGCTGATAACACACCGATGTTTCAGTTGTTGCTAAGTAGCACTTACCCTGATCAAGGACTTTTCAGTCTCATGCTCTGCCAGTGAGGAGGGGCACAAGAAGCTGGGAGGAAGCAGAGACAGGACACCTGACCCAAACTAGCCAAAGGGGTATTGCATACCACAGCACATCATGCCCAGTATATGAACTGGGGGCAGGTGGCCGGGAAAAACCGATCGCTGCTCGGGTCAGGCTGGGTACTGGTCAGCGAGTGGTGAGCAATTGTATTGTGTATCACTTATGTTTATTGTTTTTCTTTCCCCTTTTATATTTCTCTCCCCTTGTTATTTCCTTTATCATTATTAGTAGTATTAGTATTATATTGTACTTTAGTTATTAAATTGGTCTTATCTCAACCTGTGGGTTTTACATTCCTCTGAATCTCCTCCTCATCCCACCCTCAGAGTAAGGAAGGGAGGGGTGAGTAAGTGGCTGCATGGTACTTAGTTAAGGGCTGGGTTTAGAACAGGACATTGCCTAAGGAAGCTGTGAATGCTCCATGCCTGGCAGTGCTCAAGGCCAGGCTGAATGGCACCTTGAGCAACCTGGTCTAGTGGAAGGTGTCCCTGCCTGTGGCAGGGGTTTGTAACTAGGTGATCTTAAGGTCCTTTCCAACCCTAACCCCTCTAAGATTCTATGACTTCCTGCAGGAAGGGCATGCCCAAAGCCTGAGGGCAAAAGCCAGGGTCTCTCAGGGGTGTTCTCCTTACCAGAGCACTCTGCATCAGCTGAGCAGTTTTCTGGCCAAACAATCACCATGGTTACTGTCACTAGACTTACTATGTGAGACTGTGCTCTTTCAGGGAGGAAAATGCCCTGCCTGCTCTGTTGTGAGCCTTAAACCCCTGTGTGCCTCCTCTTGCAGAGCAGAACCATCTTTCTTGGAGATGCTAATGCACCGGTATTTACCTACAGAAATAATGTTTTGGGATACTTGGAACGGTATCTTGGTTCTTTCTTGTCAGAAGATAGTCAAAGAAAAATATAATCCCCAATGGGTATCGTTAGTATGTGATGAAACATTAAATGTAGCACACATTTCCACACACATGCTACTTCAATATATTTCTATATAATATAGTGGGATGGAAAACACACTAGTATAATTACTGATGTCACAATTAAAAAACCCCACCCAAACCATATATTACTTTATCTTCTTTTCAGTATGGAATTAATTAGACCAGAAATATCCAATTCAGAATAAGAACAAGTCAGTATTATCTTCAAAAAAGGATGACATATATGTACATATATTTTCTATTTTTAAGTCTGATTATATAGCCCTTGTTATAGATATACATAAAAAACAAGGACAATATATAGTATGTTCTACTAGATGACACTACAGTAATTACAATTATCTATAACAAAACAGACTTTTTCAAGTATCTTCAACTTGAGGTTTGTTACCCTCCCCTGCAGCCCCATAAACATCCTTTTTCTTCTGTAATAATTAGATCTGGACTAACAATGAGTCTTGTGATAGACTATTTAGATTTTTACTGTATTTATAATAAAGTATTTGCATTATGTGAAAGGTTTGTTACCTCTTTGGCCATATATAAGATTTTCAGAATTACTAATTGGTGAAGAATGGGGACAGCCCTTCCTTATCTACCCTTATACTATTCTGGGGGCACTCCTTAGGTATAAACTTTTGTGGGTTAAAGCCTACAGTAAACACAGAAGACCAGGAATGCAATTAATGTGTATGCCTATGGTCCCAAGAAGTATCTTACTTAGAGTAAACAACTGATTTATAAGGAATCTAAGCAGACCTTTCTAAGGACTTGTTGAAAATCTAAAAAAAAAAAAAAAAAAAGGGGGGGGGGTAAATTAAAAGCTTTGAGAGAGAGTAACCCAGAGGTATTGTGTTCTCTGCCTTTGTCCTGGGGGAAGAAGCATTTCACATTTAGAGATGGGAGGAAATCCATGCCAGAGCTATATTTATAGAAAGGCTTGCATGCCTTGGAGGAGCTAAAAAGCCCTTTATCTTTCAGTAAGAGGAGAAAAAATCTAAAATAGCTCTATTTCTGTGGCCAAATTTACACAGAACCCCTGGAAAAATATTCCTGCTTCTTTCTCCACCCTTCTTCCCCCTCCCACACACACCCCCATCCCCTCTCCCTGCCTGCTTGCATCCTCATTTTGGGGAAGATTTTTTTTTGCTTCAAACGAAAAAAAATAAATTGAGGAGAAAATAAGTCCTTGTTATTAGTGAATACACCCCCCTACAGAAAGCCCAGGATTTTCTAGACTTTGGGGCTATGATTTTATCATGGAACTCCATCTACTATGAAGTAGTAAGAAGTAATCCTTGTGAGCCATTTTTCATAGATGTTCTTGCTTAATAAAACTTCCCCAGTATTTATGTATCTATCTGTGGAAAAAACAAACAAAAACCAGAGTTTGAAATTATAACAGAATTCAAAGGTTTGTCATATATCAGATATATGGCAAGAAGAGGGATTTGAGAATTAGGAAAAATCACACTAGTCACACTCAAGTACATATGGCGCAAAGAAGACTTAGAAGGTGTAATATTCAATAGAAATAGCAGAAACAAAAACTAAATTATAGTTCATGAAAATCTTTTCTAGATATGCCAACCAATTAAGTATTATGACCTTAATACAGCAAATGAATAAAAACTGTGCTGTCAAAAGAACAATTATACTGACAAGTATTAAATCAAATGCCTTTGCTGACTCCTTACTCATTCAAATTAACAGAGTCTTTCAGTTCTGCAATGATTTAGTAATTCCAGTGTAACAAAGGAAAAAACAACTTCTCCATGTCTGGTACTGCAGCTTTCCTTTTGTGTGTGTTGTGTGTGTGCATATTATGTGTGAACAGAATAATTAGGAGTTTGCAATTCATCATCTAATAATCCTTATATTCTGGAATTTGAAGCAGAGAAAAAAAATGTTCTGAATTTCTATCTGCGTATTTTTCTTTAAAATATACACTATATGTTTTCTGAACTTGGTAGTATTATTTTTTTTAAATAGCAATTGATATATTTGAGAAATACAAAAAGGATAGTCATAAATACTAATAGTGTGGCTTTTGAGTTTAATTTAATTTAGGTGAATCTTTGCAGCAACTATTTCAGTAACATACAAGAAAAGCTTCCAAGAGACAAAGCATGTTTGGCCACATGGTGTATCCTAGATAAAAATATTTGACTAAGGTGGCAAGGGCCAGACTTCAGGAGACTTTTTTCCTTAAAATCATTAGAACTATTAGTGTTTTAAAAGTTGCATGAATAATACTGACATAGTCCTTATTATACAACTTCTCCTCTAAGCTCTTTCTTCCCAGTTCTCAGAACTAATTATGGAATCTCCAAAATAAACTGCTGGGTCCCACAAAAATCTCAGTCCACAACTCTCTGTCCCCCCCTTTTTTTTTTTTAACTTATTCACAGCCCTTACCTGTACAAAACATCATTTGAAGAGGGAAGACTTCCTAGACCCTATTCCAGACTCAGGGTTAGGGGAAGAGGTAGAGGTAAGATACCAGCTAGATTGTTTCATTAGGATTGGTCCCCAGGAAGCTGGAGAGAGCTGCTAAACATGCAGTGTGAATTACTAATGGAAAATTAAGACAATAGTGGCTATCCAAGTCTCCACTGGTGTGGCTATCAGTCACTGTACCTAACTGGATGGATCATACACTCTTTCAGGCAGGAGATTTCAATCTGCAATACTCTGCTATTGCCCAGTCTGTATGTTCTCTTCCCTCATTTGTATGTGCCACTATTTAGACACTCATTCACAGGAAGGCTGTGAAAATCTCAGTTCAACAAAAGAATGTAGTGGTAGCTATTAAGAAAATGTTTAAAATGCTGAATTGCACAGAAAAAGAAGTATCTTTAAATTAAATTCACAGTTTATATATGGTATGAGAGGTCTTGCATCTTATAAATTTTCTGTGTATGGGCAAACTTTTGGTAGATTTTCTATGCTGCAAAGACCTGCAAAAAAGCTCTTTGTCCTTTTCGTCCACAAGTTAACTGGTAGGCATTTAAGTAGTTAGATAATACTTAAGGAACAAGTAAATACTGAGCAAAAATTTTTCAAATTCCCTTTGGGTTTGGCAGTTGCATATTATTATAAAGATCTTTCTCTACATACGAGAGTGTGTGTACCTACATAAGCACTGAGAAGAGTATCAAAACAAGTATGTTATTTTAAAATAATATTTTGATCTTAAATTCTGATCAACTAAACTTGATTTACCATGATAGTCCTCTCTGTTCCATATTCCTTCTGTAAACAGCATTACTGTAGTATAGATGCAGAATATTAATTTTTGTTTTTCTTAATAATATCTTTTATATGTATGCCACAAAAATATATTTCCCTGAAAAAAAAAAAAAAGGGCAAATTAAACAACAGCAAAATAGACCATATGAAGTAATTTTTACAGGAATGCAGTTCCTGGGCAGATGTGGCCCGGGACTGGACTTGCATTTGTTGCTGCAGCAGTGCACTGCTGACTAATGGTTACCTGGTTGTCCATCAGGACCCCAGGCCCCTTTCAGCAAGGCTGCTCCTCAGCCACACAGATCCTAGCCTGTAGTGGACTTTTCAGTTATTTTGTCCCAGGTGCAGGACTTTGTACTTTTTTAAACTTCGTACTGTTCTTGCTAGCTCACTCTTCCAATCTGCCCACGTCTCTCTGTAACACGGCTCACCCTTCTGATGCATTCACCTCACTACCCGGTTTGGTACCATCAGCAAACTTGGTGAGGGTGCTTTCAATCCCACCATCCAACTAATTTATGAAGATGCTGAACAGCATGGGACCCAGTATCAATCCCTGGGGGACCCCACTTGTGACAGGTTGCCAACCTGAGTAAAAGCCATTGATTACCACACTCTGGGTGTGATCTGTTACCCAGTTTCCTACCCACCTCATACACCACCCATCCAATCTGTGTCCTTCCAGTTTGTCCAGGGAAGGTTGTGGGAAACAGTGCTGAATGCTTTGCTGAAGTCCAGGAAAACACGTTAAGGAAGTAGGAATTTTTACATCTATGCAATGCCAGTAAAGGTAATTCTGGCTATGATTTTGTTGCTTACTTTTCCAACTGAAATGCCAGAAAACTGAGAAGACAATAAATACAAATTAAAAACACATATTGTGGGTTGGCAAGAAGTATTTTGTATAGGAAAGTATAGTGTAGGACAACTCAGTACATGTGGCTTATTACAAAATAAGAACAGATAAAAACTAGAAGTAATTAGATTACCGTGCAAACTGCCTACACAGAGAAAGACATGCGGGACACTGTAAGCCTGTGGAGTCTAGTAGCCAAAGGCAAAAGAAAATATCATCAAGAGAAATTACAATTGGAACTAAAGATGAATACATACTGTTCTATTTGTAGTTAAAGTTTGTAGTTTTTAAACAACACTGTATTATGTTCACGAGATCATGACTAAAGGAAACAGTCAGAAATCTATATTCTTTGCCTACTGATGCCCCCAAATGACCTTGATGTTTTTCTAATTTAGCTCTTTGGTAAATTCAGTTCTAAGTAAATTAAGATCTGTTCTGCATTTAACAAACACTTGCATAGTTCATCAGTAAAGAAAAACACTTTCTTATCCAACTCAAAGGTATTATACAAATTTAGCTTTAGAAATTAGAGGGAGGGGATCAGAGCTTCACTGAATGATCTTTTCTCTTTGGAACTAGGATGTCATGGAAACCTTGTGTTTGAGTTCAAAGCAGCCACACTGCCACAGGAGGTCTTATTCATACTGAGCCTCAAATAGGTACTCAAACAATAGTTATCTGATCCATTTGTTAAATATACATAGCACTGAGGTTGTCAAAACTTTGCAGATACTGTATTTGCAGAAGGGTTTTCGGATGTATGAGGGGTAAAAGGTAAGCATCAGCTTTGAAACCTATCATCCAAGAATAAAACTTCTCTGTTCTTATACCCATGAATTGCATTCTGCTCTGTCATCACAACCCCCTTTTTTTCATTCCCTTCCTCTGGTACCACCATGGCTTCTCAATCCTTTCTTATTGTTTCTCCTCTTCTAGTATTAAGGTCTGAGCCTTCTTCCTCTAATTAAAGCTATCTTGCCTCCTCCTGATCCAGCACCCTACCTGCCCTATGCACACATCAGTCTCTGAAAACCTAGGCATTTCATGTTCTCAGATCCTGTAAGGCAAGAGAAACAACAAACAATACTTTTTCATTGCAGACGTTATGCTGTTTTGCTGTATTAATTTTGTTATAGGAAAGACTGAAAGGAAGTGAAGATCAGTATGCTAAGTATCTTACAGCACAAGCAGGAGTAACAGGAGTTCAGGATGTAGAAATGAGGAAACAGGAACTGACAGTCCAAGCTAGAGGTTTGTTCTTTTGCAAACACCCTTTATCTGAACAATGTACAAAATAACCATTCTACAATGAAAAGCAAAACAAGGAATTATAATTTTGCAAAAATAGAGGGGAATCATGAAAGATACACAGTGCTGCTGAGCCAGTGGTTTTTCCTTGCAATGAGCCTCAGTGGAAGAGTAAAACTAGCAGTCTGGGAACCCAAGCGGAAGCAGACCAATCTGCAATGTATTGGTTGCACTGGAACACTATCTGCTTTTAAAATACCATTTCATAGAATCATGGAATAATAGAATCATTTAGGTTGGAAAAAACCTTTAAAATCATTGAGTCCAACTGCTAACCTGACACTGCCAAGTACACCGCTAAGCCATGTCCCTAAGTGCCACGTCTACACATCTTTTAAATACCTCCTGGGATGGTGACTCAACCACTTCCTGGTGAGGCTGTTCCAATGCTTGACAACCCTTTCAGTGAAGAAATTTTTCTTCATGTGCAATCTAAACCTCCACTGCCACACCTTGAGGCCATTTCCTCTCGTCTACCACCTGCTACTTGGGAGAAGACACCGACACACACCTTGCTACTACCTCTTTTCAGGTAGTTGTAGAGAGTGATAAGGTCTCCCCACAGACTCCCCTTCTCCAGACTAAACAACCCCAGTCTGCTCAGACATGCCTGAGTACACCTGTCCAAGCCATGAGCAGCCAGTTTCTCCAGGAGAATGCTGTGGGAAATTAAAGGTTTCACTAAATCCCAGGTAAACAACATCCACAGCTTTCTCTCACCCACTGAGTCACCTTGTCATAGATCAGGTTGGTCAAGTAGGATCTGCCTTCCATAAACCCATGCTGACTGGGCCTGATCACCTGGTTATCCTGTACATGCTGCATGATGGCACTCAAGACAATATGCTCCCTAACCGCCCATGGCACCAAGAACAGGCCTGTTGCTCCCAAAATCCTCCTTCTGGCCCTTCCTGTAGATGGGTGTCGCATTTGCTAACTCAGGAAGCCAACTGGGACCTCCTGGTTAGCCAGGACTGCTGACAAATGATTGAACGTGGATTGGTGAGCACTTCCACCAGCTCCCTAAGTACCCTTGGGTGGATTCCATCCAGCCTCATAGACTTCTATGTGTTTAAGTGGTATAGTAGGTCACTAACCATTGCCCCCTGGATTGTGATTACTATATTTTTCTTAATAATTTTTCATTAATCAAATTTTCATTAATCTTTAGAAGTGGTCCACGTACAGATATAAAAAAACCCAACAACAGAACACGAACACAACACTGTCTCTCTAGAACTTTCAGTTTCAATAATGCACAATTTGGTTAGCTGTCAATACTTATTTGGGATGACATCCAGTATTTATGTGATCCCCATAGTAGTAAAGATTGTATACAAAGTGCTTCCTTTGGGAAAAATGAAAAGCAGTCCTGGAAGGAAAATGGCAGGCCACCACAATATTTCATGGTAGAGAAGCACATGTGCATACTTAGGTAGGAAATGTAACATCCATTTTGTTTAAAAATGTCCTTTCATAAACAAGTAGACATAAGCCTCAGCTTGTGAGCATTTCTTGTAACACTTCCAGCAGAAGCATTAGCAGAAGAATATCGTCCCATCTCAAGGATATCAGACAAAATGGTTTTCAATCTGTTTTTTCTACTACTTTGATTAAAAATATAGCTAAGAAAATTGTTATAAAAATCCAAATTGATTTAACATACATTCAAGATTGCATGACCTATGCTCTTGACTCACCTGACTTGTGTAATGCTAGCACATAAACTAGATTTAGTAGGGGTTTCTATTCAGTCACAATTAGAGAAAGCTACTTTTTTTTAGTGAAACATATTCCATTAGAAAATTCTGCTCCATTGAAATGGCACGTTGCACAGAAACATATTAATTCCAACAAAGATCTTAACAGGTAAGCTAAAGAACTCAGAACAAGGCAAACTATTTCTCTTTCTTATAATATGCAGTAGGAGATGAATTACATTTGTATTAAACTCTTTACATTTAACATTGCCAACTTTATTTCAATTAAAAATCTTCATATTTCTGACATTTCTAACAGCATTCCATCATTTTGTAGTGTTCACAATATATAAAACAAAATTCTGCAATCCCTTTCATGTAACAATGAATGAATGTGCTGAGCGAGCTTTTCTTTTAGGAGACAGTGAAAAGAACATGCTGTGTACAAACCCCTTTGTACACTGGAGACACAGTAAAATGGTGTGGAAACAATCAGTGCTGCAACAGTAGAATGTGACAAAAGACAGATGTCACACAATATGACAATGCAAAATAAAGGGAACAGGGGAAGGGAAAGCTAGAGCACGAAGTCTTTAATGAGATACAGAATAGGAATTCTCCTCCTTTTCAGTACATAAACATAAGGGCAGTAATTTGGGAGCATGAGAGGCATGTTTACAGTCAAGAGTGTACTGAAGCTCTAGGTCTGGATATGAATCTATCAAATTTGTCCAAGCCTGTTTTATGATATTTCAGCATTTCCAATTCAAGCTGTAAAGCAGGAATGAAATAAACACTGTCAGAGCCTAAAAAGAGCTTAACATAAAGCAGGATTCCAAACATGAACACAATTATAAAGGTTTATCCTTGCACTCTTTGTGAACTGATTCATCAAAAATCTTATGAAATGAAAGCCAAATTATAAATGCTGTTTAAAGACAGTACTTATATCCATAAAATGAAAGCCAATCAAAATGCATATTCTGCCTCTTTTCTCTTTGTTGTCTGTTGTGCCAAATACTGCAGGTGCCACCAGAAAAATCTGGTGCAAAGAAGAATGCACTGCAATGTTTTGCACAATAGGGCCACTGCAGATGGAGATAACAAATTTCTCTTGAAGTTAATGCTACACAGATACCTTTGAGTGGAAAAGGAATCAGTTCTGTATAAATTCAATTTGATGAGAATTCAATATGAAGACGACTCAATATGAATATTAGATACACTGAGTTCCTGTTGGGGGGGGGAGGGGAAGGAGAGGAGGGAGAGGATGGGGCAGACGACCTGTCTGTTTATCTCTTTTCACGCTGGCTAAAAACAAATCTTTGGATGGGTTTACAGAATCCATGTCTATACTGATCCTGAAAGAATCAAAAGCAATGACAAGAAAACGATAAAAAGAGTAAGGAACAGATACTCATCAAACACTTTTCATTCAGGAAACAGCACGACTAGACATGCTGGCTGTCTTCCAGCTTCAGTATCTGTTTTCATTTTGATGAAAATCAAAATTATTTTGATTATCTCTATAATTAAATATTTTGGAAGTGGGGTACTAGATACACCTTGCCTCTGCAATAGAGTAATTCCCCTGTCAATGGAAAGATAAGACAGAATAAAGTGGAATGCAGCTGAGGCTTAGTCCTGAATTAAGGCCTAAACCAGTAGAGCAATGAGACATACTAACTTCATTTCTGCCTGTCTCCCCAAAATTCTCACTTAACATTTGTCTTTCTAATTTCATCTTAGGAGAAACAGCATAAACAGTGGCTACTTCTATTAGCCTGAAACAGAGATATTCTAAGCTAGAATCTTATGGGGGGGGGGGGGGGGGGGGGAATGAAACAAAACGTGAAAAACCATGTTTCTGAGCTTAGTTTTAATCTGTAAACCAAACAGATTCTAATGAAATGAATTCATAGTCTTTTGCAGATTTGGGGGCTTATATGAAGCATCACCTAGTGTATCCAACTACTTGATTCATCTCCTTAATGGGAAAGGCTGATTCCTATTCTCATCCTCTGAAACTTTGGTACAAGGAGTCTAAAGAAGGAAGTAAAAACCAATATATCCCCACTCCACAGAGTCATTTCCTCTCTTATCAGCACTGGCAAATGGCACAGAAACGCATGGAAGAGCAGAGGTTGCTAGAGAATGGAACAGAGTGAATATACAGTTCAGCTTTTAATAGCCACATTTTGGTAAGAAATGCTCCTTTAAAAACAAACAAACAAAAAATCCTAGTTTGGTGTAGTTATTAACCAGCACACCATGTTCATGAAACATGGAATTGACAGCCACGAATCTACTAAAAGAAAAAAATAATTAACAGTCAAACTAAGCAGCATTTAGAAACCCAGACTAAAGAACGGAAGAACTCAGACTAGACAGTAAGCCAGATTTCAAAAGGAAGAAAAAAAGGAAAATAAAATTTTGTAAATGGTACCAAGAAATGAGACTACATGTAGAGATAAGCATGCAAGATAAAGATAAGTTGATGAAGGTAGAGCCTTTTCTATTTCACTGAAGAAGCAATGAGAAGTGAGTAAGACTGATGCTAGAAATAAGCCTGAAAAACATATTTACAGCTAGTAAAGGTGTTCAATGAGCAATATAACCCTTAAGAGAATAAGATACAGTTTTTCACTTGAGACCAAGAAGCAAAAGGTGAAATAGACTAGTTAAAGCTGACCTTCATATAGAACTTCTAGAATGGTAGTTTCCTTAATTAGAGACAGACTCATAATGTCATCTAATAGGAGTCATGTCTCTTAGAGATCCAACAGAAGAGTTACAAACAACAAGCAAACTTCCTCCAAAAAACTGAGTGTAACTGAATCATCCAAGATCAAAAAAATAGACACAGCAAAGTCACTTTTAAGTGAGAGATATTGTAGTAAAGATACCACAACATAAAGTTCAATGCACTCTTGAAAAATGTCATGAGAACATGGGTAGCTGCTCAGGCCTGTATAACCTCTATCCTATTCGGATTCATTGCTGGCAAGTTTAATGACAGTTCAAATATATCTGCACTATATTACCGCCTAAGTGTAAGTATTTGTAGCTACATTTATAAAGTTAAGGTCAAACTCAAAAAAATAGGGGAGGCAGAATGGATAGCCCAGTCAGAAACACAGAATGAAATACAAAACATAAAAGGAAGAATGTCCAGTACCTAAGCAAAATGGGGGGAGGAAGGGAACATATATGGTAACGCAAGACTACAATTGAGACTACACACGTGCAGCAGAGGAGTGCATCTACAGCGGGACTCAAGCAGACACAGACATCTCCAATATGCACAGTGAGCAATAAAAAAGCTGTCAACCATCCAGCTGCTGCCATATTTAGTCATGCTACTGGATCAATAACTCATTGCTCTTCAGCTGCATTGTAAAGCCAGCAGCAATGTAATCCCAACAATACAAAGCTGTAACAGACTGGAAGATTGTGACCAAAGGTTAGGGGATGTACAATAAAACCATTCTGTGGTGGGTGAATAAATTCAGGCTGTCAGTAAAAAACTCACAGAACAAGAAATGTTGCAGCATTGAGTTTTTAACAGCTGACACACAGAGGTCCTGGAAGAGGTCGGACATCACTGTAGTTTCTGTTCAGCTTTCTAATAGAATATAGAGAGAATATGTCTTAGTAAATTCACATGGAGGGTAAACTGCATTGTGTATATCAACAAAAATGCAAATATAAAGCCAGTGAAAAAAAGTTAGTAAGCCTCTAAGGAAGAAGCACGTTTCATCTCTTGAGACTAGCACAGAACTCATCAGAAGACTTGTAATAGCAAGACAACCTTTAAGTAAACGGAGGATCTACACTGAGACATACTTCTTGATTTATCCATGGCAACATCATTCACAGTGCTTGCAACACTAAATGTATTCTGACATTTGACACGTGATGTGTCAATTTTCCTCATGTCTTCTTAGTAAGTGTCACAGGACATGAACCCACTTGTAAAGTTATTCACAGAAAACACAAGAATCTCAGACAGTCAAGATCACAGCTGATGATCTTATCCTGTAACAGAAAGAAATATCAAAGAAAAGCCAATCCAAGACTATGGACAGCCCTCAGATATCCACACTACAATTAGTCTTAAATGGCTGCCAACATTCGAACACCAGTCTAGAAGACGACAAGCTTAAAATGATAAAAGAACAAAAAAGCAATGTAAGCTTAAATCATAGGTTTAAACTAACGATAGTGTATGTGGCTTTAAACTAACATAGAAAATAGAGCAAACTGTTCTAACTTGCTAACACGTAAAGGGAAAGGAATGTTCGGCTGATGGGGGAAGGAACATCACAGGACTCGTAACTAAGGAGACAGTAAGGCCAACCAAGGATGCTAGCCTTCAAGATTACAGAGTGGTGCCCAATGTGGAAAGAGATTGGAGCAGAACAGAAGCAAGGACATACCAACTGCTAACTCGGCTCTAGGACCTTGAGAGCATGCACAAGCACCGAGGTCATTCAGTAAATACAGTGAGGAAGACTATCGACGACCACCAGAGACCTCCACTCAGCAAGAAAGCAGATGAGTAATTAGAATGCAAATATTATAATTAGTTCCTGTAAATCTCAAGAATATGTAAATAATTGCCTGGAAAATCCGTAAATATGCATGAGTATGCTGAATTTATAGCCACTGCTGGCAAGTATCAGGTGCGCTCACCTTTGCGAAACTATTCACGTGTGCAGCCAGCACTGCAATGAAGAATGCCTGCTTTCTAAAACTCCAAATTGAATCTTGGAGAGTTTCTCCGACCAACTTTTATGGTAACAGCAAGAATACTAAGTCAAACCAAAGGGACATCTAGCCATTTTTCTTGGGCTTATTTTCCCTCTTCTTTAAATCTGCAAAGGTAATGTTTGGAAAACCTGTATGATGCTTCATTGTTGAAAGAAGGGAGCAGCAATCCAGGGAAAGGGATAGTTTCAGTTGGTCCATAACTTGTAGCACTTGCCGTTGGCAGCCTGAAATAAAGAGGAGTTGAACATGCACCTCACATATCACTGCTGCATAGGCTGGAGCTCTGCTTAAAATTCAGGCTTTATAGGTGAGGGACATTCCCACAAAGGTGGTATATCTGTATTTGACAGCCCTCAACTGATGTCAGTGGGTTATTCAATCACCCTTTGAACTGAAGCGAACTTTTGTGATTTTTACAGCCTTAATATACATTACGTGAAGAGCCCAAAAAGGACACCTGTACACAGATTTCAGCCAGAGAAACTGACAACCACTAAAGAAAGGCTAAATAAAAATAAAGCCAAAGGTGTTCACACATCAAGCCAAAAGAGTGGGAAAAACCCCTACAATTGTAAAAAGGATATTCAGGTTATAGATTTTCATGTTCCTGGGTTTTATGGAAAGAGAACATATGTCAACAGTCTAAAAGAAAATGAAAACTTGTACGGTTTGGAAAAGGGGCTTAGTAAAATAGTTTGGTGATGCACTGTTGCTGCCTACTACTGGTGCCTTTAGTGAGAAAATATAACATAAAGCTAATACTGTTGTGCACAATAGACAAAGAACGTAGGTTGCACACAAATTTGAATTTACTGACTTATTCAGAAACTAGCTTTGATATTAATGGATCATGTAGTTGTGGAAAATACATTGAGATTGTGATCTTTTACCAGCACTAGGTAATATTGAAGAAGCTACCATTAGACAGCAGTGAATGAGTGACATAAGAATGTAGTTTGCAACATCTTAAAAGGCATAAAGACAATTTGCAATATTTTTTCTGTTCTTCAAACACATTTTCTCATTAAAGTATTCTTGATAGGACATCACCCTATGTCTAAACTCCTTACTTTACAGGTCACAGGACACCTAGGACTGCTTTTGTGCATGTGAATTAAAACTGTGTATTGGTTCATTGTTTAACTTCCCTCCCCCCCCCCCCCCGATTGTCCCTTTGGTTTTTCCAACAGGTATAGTTTCTAGATGTTTGGTTTCTTATAGAACAGTTAAATTCCTCCAAACTGCTTAGTTCCATTTCCATTCCTTTATTTTTTAGTTTCTTTGCAATGATTAGTTTTAGTATGCAAAGTCATATAATACGTGAATATATACTCAAGCAGCATGGTGTATGATCTGCAAAGTGTCAAAATGCACATTTCTGCAGCTACAAAGTTAAAGCTATAAATATATGGCTGAAGTTAATCTATGAAGTGAATGATAGTATGTTCATATGAGTAATTAGTATTTACTGTACTCACTATCATTCTTTTTATCCATAAAAATGACTGTTCATATTTCTGGTAATTTTTTTCATTTTACAAGGCAATTTTCCTATTCCTTAGACTTTTAATGTGTCTTGAATCACACTAGTGGCAGGTTTAGTGCTTTTTTTTTCTTCTTTAGTAGTCAGCTTCTCTGTTACAATTCAGTGGTTAGTGATTTTTACCTTGCTTGAAAAGCCTTTGTTGTAACACACTGCTGGTCATCCAACAGGCAGATCAAAAGTGCTACCCACTGAATGAGTAGTTGCCAACAGAGGGAATTACTCATAGCAAAGCAATCTGGTTTTAAATGGTAATTCCCCCAAAAATACTTAGACGCCTGAAATGCCACAGCTTTCTGCTCTCAAGTATTACAGTTTAAATTGTATTTTCCCCAATTAATAAATCTATGCATACTATGTTGCCTTCGAAGCAATTTTTAGTGTAAATCCTTCAAATTCTTTTCAGAGTTTGTAATTGGTTAAAATAGGGTTTATTTGACAGCTTACTTAGGGTTTGCATTAGTGACTCAGAGCTGAAAAACCCAGCCCCCTACTATCTCTAGTCATCCAACACCACTTGGGACTCTTTCCCCTATCTGCAAAACATAAGTGAAGGTAGCTTACCATGATGTTCTAACAAATGCTGTCAGAAAGCCCTGTTTGAGCTTGGACTTTTATAGCTGAAGGCTTAATTGTAGACTTTTATTACATAAATAATCAAAAGAGAAAAAGGACATTAAAAAAAATCAAAAAGACTATCTATAAGGAAAATATAAAATCCTGGCACTTCTAGTACCATGTTTTCCAGTACAACTCTTTGCTCTTATCCAAAAATCTGAATATGAAATATCTGAATGAAGGTAAAAAAGTCCATTTTAAGGACTACTGAAAAGTTTGCACATGGTATTGGTACAGTCTCTGCAAAGCTCTGTGTAACCTGATCAGGGTCTGAACAGGTTAGTCTTGTGTCTAATAGTGTAGATTGCTTGAAAGCCACCTAAAAACTTTCCTGTAACCCAATCCATCATTTCTGCACGTCATCTGCACCCTCCTCTGTGCCACTACAGCTGTTATTGAGGTCACACTGTAAAACAAAAACTGGAACTTGCAACAATTAAAACAATCCACCTTTGAGGTTATATTTAAGATGGATCCTTTCAGTAATATGCTGTGTAACGCAGCCTATAAACAACAACATTAGAATCACAGACTCATAGAGTAGTAAGGGTTGGAAAGGACCTTAAGATCATCTAGTTCCAACGCCACTGCCATGGGCAGGGACACCTTGCACTAAACCATGTGGCCCAAGGCTCTGTCCAACCTGGCCTTGAACACTGCCAGGGATGGAGCATCCACAACCTCCCTGGGCAAACCATTCCAGTCCTTCACCACCCTCACTGTAAAGAACTTCTTCCTTATATCTAATCTAAACTTCCCCTGTTCAAGTTTGAACCCATTATCCCTTGTCCTACCACTACAGTCCCGAAGGAAGAGTCCCTCCCCGGCACTCTTACAGACCTCCTTCAGATACTGGAAGGCTGCTAGGAGGTCTCCACGCAGCCTTCTCTTCTCCAGGATGAACAGCCCCAACTCTCTCAGCCTGTCTTCATATGGGAGGTGCTCCAGCCCTCTTATCATCCTCGTGGCCCTCCTCTGGACTCGCTCCAACAGCTCCATGTCCTTCTTATGTTGAGGACATCAGAACTGTACACAGTACTCCAAGTGAGGTCTCACGAGAGCAGAGTAGAGGGGCAGGATCACCTCCTTCGACCTGCTGGTCACGCTGCTTTTGATGCAGCCCAGGATACGGTTGGCTTTCTGGGCTGTAAGCGCACACTGCCCGCTCATGTTAAGCTTCTCATCAACCAACACCCCCAAGTCCTTCTCTGCAGGGCTGCTCTGAATCCCTTTTCCGCCCAACCTGTAGCAGTGCCTGGGATTGCCCCGACCCAGGTGTAGGACCTTACACTTGGCTTGGTTGAACTTCATAAGGCTGGCATCAGCCCACCTCACAAGCATGTCAAGGTCCCTCTTCTTAGGATGGCATCCTTTCCCTCTAGCGTATCAACTGAACCACACAGCTTGGTGTCGTCGGCAAACTTGCTGAGGGCGCACTCAATCCCACTGTCCATGTCGCTGACAAAGATGTTGAACAGGACTGGTCCCAACACCGATGCCTGAGAGACACCACTCGTTACAGGTTTCCAACTGGACATCGAGCCATTTACCACAACTCTTTGCGTGCAGCCATCGAGCCAGTTCTTTATCCACTGAGTGGTCCATCCATCAAATTGATGTCTCTCCAATTCAGAGAGAAGGATGCCGTGCGGGACAGCATCGAATGCTTTGCATAAGTTTAAGTAGATGATGTCAACTGCTCTGCCCCTGTCCATCAGTTCCGTGGCTCCATCACAGAAGGCCACCAAATTGGTCAGGCAGGATTTCCCCTTAGTGAAGCCATGCTGGCTGTCACCAACCACCTCATCATTAATGTAACTGTCACGGCAATGATAAGTGGCCAGAGGATGAACAGGAGTTTCTTAGGCTGGTTTTGCAATCAAAGCCAAGAACTGCATAAATACCTGCCTTCCTTGTCCAGCCTTGAAGGCTGACAGCAGAAGATAGAAGTGGGGAGAAGAGAGAGTCCATTTTTTCAGAAACTTCATTGACTGGGCAGGCAGATACCTCAAGGATTGTAGCTATTCCTTTTACTATTGAGCATGTAGCCCATATTTAGGCACTGAACATAAACAGAAATGAATCCAAAGTGATGATGGTTCCCCATCTGACTGCATTCAGACTAATAGGAATCTCTGAAAGGAAAATCTAAAATGCAAATCTTTTGGCTTAAATAATTTCTATGTTCTGCAATAAGCAATGATGAAAACTGTCTCAGGCTGTATTTACTTAAAATATGTGAAATGTTAGTATAAAACAACACTCAAGTAGAGAGGGCACTGGCAAACTGAATGTCAGTAAAAATATAATTAAGTTTAAATAGCTGTTAGTTTTGTCTCTAACAATCTTTCTTATTTGTTGTATTCAATGTTACAGTGTATAGTTTCAAGTTTTTTATTGGATACAATGCATATGATTTGCCTCTGAGTTTCATTACAGTAATTACTAGAAGAATCTGAAGAAACATTGTAAATCATCAGTTAATGAAAAATGGGTTTGATTGTTTTACTCAAATTGTGACTGGATTATCCCCATCTATAAAAATTATGAGCAATTTTGAAATTAAAAAGACAAGAAAATGTATCTCATCAGTAGACACAAGTATGTGCTAAATCAGAATATTTTATTCCTCCAATTATTAGAAGCCATAAGATATGCAATGACTATACAAAGGGACCATTATCAACCAGCATTCAGAGAACAAGAAATGTAGAATGAAAGAATACAGAAAATATCTTTGGTATTTTACTCTATTTTTGGCCAGAGACATAGCATAAATGAATATTCAGCTAAAAGGAACGAAAGGTTTTCTTTCTGCTCAGAACCAAAGATCTGTGCTTTTTCAGCACTCTGATATACAGAATTGGCTTACTTATATTTTCCACACTAAAAATCTTTATAGAATGCTGAAGACATAGGTAAATACAGATAAACTCATTTTCAGGAAGGCACACGTAATTTCATTCAATCCACTTTCTCTGGGAAGCTGGTAAAACAGGCATTGGGTATCTTATTGATGCTTGGGTTTGCTTCTAGTTCACAAATACCCTAATGCTGTTTATCCAAGAGAGGTATATGGATGGTGTCCATGCTTTAGACATTTATTGACTCTGGAAGCAGTTTGGTTTCCAAGTTTTTGAAGCTCTCTGTACTCCTTCCCTTCTCATCACAATGAGTCTATGTAGAAGAAAAACCATAAAAATTAACATCATAGAATGGTTTGGGTTGGAAGTGACCTCTAAAGATCAGCTAGTTTACCCTCCTGCTATGAGCAGGGACATGTTCTACGAGATCAGGTTGCTCAAAGCCCCATCCAACCTGGACCTGAACACCTCCAGTGATGGGGAATCCACGCCCCCGGGCAACCTGTTCCAGTGTCTCACCAACCCCATCATAAAAAACATTCTTCTTTATGCCCAGTCTTTCAGTTTAAAACTGTTGCCCCTTGTCCTATTACTACAGGCCTTGAGAAAAAGTAAAATGATGTCAGTGGGACATCTGTATTTAAGCCTCTGATTCCAAAACTAATACTACAACTGTACAGAAATACAGGAAAATGTAATATCCACATGCTTTTAATACAGGAAATGGTATTAATGATTCATACAGGAAATCTTATACTGGTAAATCTCAGCAGCAGAAGCATTTGTTTTGGCTCTACTAGACTACACACAAATAGAAAACTTCTTCCTTCCCTCATTAACCAATTTTCCACACGTGTATGCACTCAATACACTCAAAGAAGCAAGTATGCTTAGTCACAGCACTCTTTCTTCTTTCCTTTCTCAATCGGATACAGCAACGACTCCTACAATGGCAGGTCCATGCACACAGGCAAGAAGTATATCCCTTCCCTCCTTTCTTTGAATAACAAAAATGGCACCTTTGGGCTTTCAATCAGGCATGAAAAGGCAGGTGCAGCTTCAATGGCCATTCCCTACTTCTTCCAAGAGAAAGTATCTGCAGTTTATCATGAGGTCTTCAGTGACTTTGAGCATATATAAGCTAACCTCACTGAGACTCCATAAGAGCCTGCAAAAGATAGCAAAAATACTGGGGTTTATTTTTTTCTTCAAAAGACAAAAAGCAAAAGTAAGCCTTGAATTTTGGCAGAATTCAAACCTGAGGAATTTTACCTCAAGAGATGAAAGCTTTAGAGGCTGTAAGAAAGCACTGAGAAAAACTTACTATAGGATATCACAGTCTGTTTGCTCCTAATGCAGACATATGTAAAGTATAAACAAATTCTGCCACTAACAGAAATTCTTGGTGAAAACTGTAAAGCCATCCTATTAATTAGATAAATAGGATGGGGTTTTACATTTATTCTTTATGTTTCAGGAGTGTGTGGTGGGGAAGACATGAGCCTATACAAAACATGTATACATGCACACATTAATACTGCAAATATGTAATATCTGCCCTAAATTACATACATGCTTGCATTGAAGAAAGAAAAAAACAACGAAATCCAAACCAAAAACCAAACCAAACAAAACAAAATTTAAAAAATCCAGTTAAAAGACGTATTTTAAAAGCACAAGACTATGCTCATGCAGTTTTCAAATTACAGAATCACAGAATCATAGAACAGTAAGGGTTGGAAAGGACCTTAAGATCATCTAGTTCCAACGCCACTGCCATGGGCAGGGACACCTTGCACTAAACCATGTGGCCCAAGGCTCTGTCCAACCTGACCTTGAACACTGCCAGGGATGGAGCATCCACAACCTCCTTGGGCAAACCATTCCAGTGCTTCACCACCCTCACTGTAAAGAACTTCTTCCTTATATCTAATCTAAACTTCCCCTGTTCAAGTTTGAACCCATTACCCCTTGTCCTACCACTACAGTCCCGAAGGAAGAGTTCCTCCCCAGCATCCTTATAGACCCCCTTCAGATACTGGAAGGCTGCTAGGAGGTCTCCACGCAGCCTTCTCTTCTCCAGGATGAACAGCCCCAACTCTCTCAGCCTGTCTTCATACGGGAGGTGCTCCAGCCCTCTTATCATCCTCGTGGCCCTCCTCTGGACTCGCTCCAACAGCTCCATGTCCTTCGTATGTTGAGGACATCAGAACTGTACACAGTACTCCAAGTGAGGTCTCACGAGAGCAGAGTAGAGGGGCAGGATGACCTCCTTTGACCTGCTGGTCACGCTGCTTTTGATGCAGCCCAGGATACGGTTGGCATTCTGGGCTGCAGGCACACACTACCCGCTCATGTTAAGCTTCTCATCAACCAACACCCCCAAGTCCTTTTCTGCAGGGCTGCTCTGAATCTCTTCTCTGCCCAACCTGTAGCAGTGCCTGGGATTGCCCCGACCCAGGTGTAGGACCTTACACTTGGCTTGGTTGAACTTCATAAGGCTGGCATCAGCCCACCTCACAGGCGTGTCAAGGTCCCTCTGGATGGCATCCCCTCCCTCTAGCGTATCAACCGAGCCACACAGCTTGGTGTCATCGGCAAACTTACTGAGGGTGCACTCAATCCCACTGTCCATGTCGCTGACAAAGATGTTGAACAGGACTGGTCCCAACACCGATGCCTGAGAGACACCACTCATTACAGGTTTCTAACAGGACATTGAGCCATTTCAAATTATCACACTAAAAACATTAGTGATATGTTGTCTATTCTTCTTCCCATTAGCATATGAGAAAATGGAAATTTTTGTTTTTAGGGAAAAAAAGAGGAAAAAATGAAGAAGCCTTTCCCTTTGTGCTTGTGTATTGCCAGCACTGGCTCTCCCCTTCCCCATCATGCAACCTCTTTTGGTGCTGTGGCAAACTGTTTTGCTGACTCTGAAAGAAATCTTTGCACTTTCTGCTCTATTAATGTTACAGGCTGAAATCTGCTCAAATTGGCTTTAATGTACACAATCTGCCTCTTTCTGACTCTCCTTGTTATATCACTATGTAGGTGGCCTTTAGTTAGGCATACTGCTATCATTTCAAGGGCAATGGCATACACAAGGAAGTACCTGGGTCCCTTGCTGGGATTTAAACGCATTAAATTAAATGGCTTTCCAGTTTCAGCAAAAGAGTTTAGGAACAACTGGGAAGTTTCTGTATTGGATGAGTCACCATGTTTGGTTACCACAGAATGGCAAACATCTGACAAATGATAACCTAGCTAGAAATGAGGATACTACTAAAATAAACATTCTGGTCACCCCAGAGAAGCAGCATTCCTGCAACATAGTTTTTCTTTTCTGAACTACAGTCATGACTGAATAATGCAAAAGGCTAAGGAGACATTAATCTCGTCTATTTTATGTAGAAAAGAAAGTGATGGGGACGCTGAAGCTCGAATGGCAATTTGTGCACTTTATCTGATTACTCTTGCAATATAATAAAATAGTATGAGAAATTACTGTATTGTTATGATATAAAAAGTATTTTCAGGCAATTACAATAAACAAGCACAAAACGCATTTATTACATTTTATGTCTGTGGCTTCTTTTACAGTTCAAAATAAAAATCATTAGAGACATTCCAGAAAGATGACTTATGCAGGAGGCATTATGACTCATCGGCCTTACGAAACAGATGAGACTTTTTATTAGGGTTGGGCAAATCAAATAACAAGTATGCTGAACAGCATACTTATCAGATGTATCAATGACAGGAATAGGTCTTTATTCTCTGTCTGTAGTAATTTCACAGCAGTGCAAATTTGCTCACCTCAGCGGGACAACTCTGCAGGTAGATGTTAAAAAAGATTTATCTCCTTGCTACATGCTAAGGGCTATACATCAAAAAGTACTCCTGATCCCACTATTTCTTCTTACATTTTTCATAGATATCCATAAATAACTTCAACCATTCCAGCCCTTTTCTTCATCTTTTTATATAAGATTATCTGTTATTACAGAACTAAATCAAACAAACACTTAAAGATATGGGCATTTTATTCTGATTCATACTATAATTGAACCGGGTTGTTCACGTGGTCAAGGGAACAAATACGTAAGTACATTCCAAATCATGTCCACAGTGAGTCAGTTGCTCTTATTTCTGTTCTATGGTTCATCATAGTAGCACTCTGAATAGTAACCCTGCAAATTTGAGTATCAATGGGCTCGTATAAAGTTAATTCTACTAAAGGAATAACATTTTCAAAAATATTAACAAGTTTACATACCTGTTCCCATTGTCAGAACTTATGTTGAGCACTTAAGCACTTTTATTTTGAAGCATTAAATTTCAATGTGACCTAATACATGTCGCATTATACAGAAGAACAGGTATTTTGAAAGTGTGTTCCAAATCTGCATTTATGTATCACGGAATTAATTGGTATGAAAGAATGACATGGAAATCCATCCAATACCAACATTATTAGGAAAAAAAAAAAAAAATCCTATTCTTCCTTCTGTCTACCTGTTCGTCTCCTAGTACAATTGTGGGAACCTTACAAAGTGGATAAAGCTGCTGTGTTCTGCTGTTCTCCATTTAAAAAATGCTCAGAAATTGAACAGAATAGAAATAGAACATGAAATTTCCAAACACAGGACAAACAGAAAAGAGGTGTAATGATTCTGTAGGCATCAGATTTCACTGAAACACATACCTAAAATTATTAAATTTAGATACAAATCTCCAGGGGGAGAAAAAAATCACCAGTTTGAACTAATGCCAATGGGAATTTGATTTTAAAACAATATGTACTATTTTTTTTCTATTCTCAGAAATACATTGCTATATAGAAATAGTAACACGTACGGCTGAGAAGCAAAGGAAGCTGTCCAGTATCATCCCCTTTACTGTCCATTATTACATGACAAAGTTTCAAAGAAATGTGCTTGGAAGATGGTAAATATCTCATCTTCCTCTTTCAGAATGAGTAACACATATCTGAAGAAACCTCCACTGACTTTGAGGCTGAATACACCAAGTTATGCACTTGTTTGTGCTGCTTATGAAAAATCAAGCAAAGCTGAATGGGCTAACAGTAGTGGATGTACACACATTTTCCCCCCCTCCAGCATAAGGAATAACGAAGTTGGAATCATGCTTCCAGAATGTCTTTGTATCTCACGGCTCCAAGATTGTATGCTCTGAGGCATGTCACTTCCTCTTCATGCCTTTTGCTCACTATAAGAACAACAATCTGCTACTGCCACTAGTTTTGCTTAAGCTGGAGAATGATGAATGAGGAACTTGAGCTCCAAATCTGCACATAGACTTGGAACATATGCAGAGTTTGGGGATTTTTTAGTTTTTTTTTTAGCAAGTTTTGTTTTGATCTGTATTTTTTAGTAACTCTTTGAAAAAGATTTTTTCTTGTCACTAAATATAAAGGTACTCATCATACTAAGTTCCTGCTATAGTTTCTGCAAATTCATTGGAGATTTAGATGGAGATTAGATTCCACACCTAATTATGTTTCCCACTGAGACATTATTTTTTATGGCAAAATAATCTGCAGGAAGCAGTGGTCACTATTTCTGTCAAACCTCCTCTATCACTTACTTAATTTCTTTTCATCTAGCTGCCTTTCAAGAAATTAGAAAGGTTACCAGATATTACCATGCTGTTCTTTCTCCTAGCATCCCAAAGTACAACTGGGTGGAAAGACAGACTTGCAGTGAGTGCATAGTTACTACGTTTACTATGAAATCTCATAGAGAAACTGAATAGGTTGCTTACTGTCTCCTAGAATCAAAAGAAACAGTAAGAGAACATCTGTTCTACCACTCACTATCATGAGATTATATATCACAAGAGATTATAAAGCTATTCTAGCTGGCTGGAGTAGTTTCAAGAATATAAAAAGACATGGTCATTCTTCACCTTGTCAGGTATGCTTTTGAACTCCTTGGTGCAGAACCAGCAACAATTCAGTATGTAAAGCTCAAGCAAAAAAAGCCCAGTTGTTCTTAGCATCTCAAAGTGTACTAAATACAACAATGACAAAGCCAAACCCAAAATGACTGTTCTTGTCAATGGATGCCAACAGCCAGGTAATCAGACTCTAGGAAGACCAATTTCAATGTTTAACAAGTACTTGTTGGTAGATGTAGTGATTCGATACTTTGGAAGATCCCTATAGGCAGCAAATCTAAGAAAGATTTGCTTCCCAAGTACAAACAGGCGCTCTCTCACATTCACAGTCATAATAACACTACCTTCGTTCTTAAAATAGCTGCTTTTGTGCACACTCCACAGAGTTCATATTATGACTTTTACGTCTGGCTGATTACTTTCATCGATTCTAAGTATTAAGTGCTAACTATATGAAATAGATTAATGATACTGTAAAAAAAAAAAAAAAAGAATTATGTGATGCTCTAAAACCCTCAGCAATAAAACCTAATCTTAATAAACATTCTGAAGTATGATACTAAAAAAAGATCACAAGAATTTTCAGGAATCAGTACAAGAGCCTGAATCAAGGAATCCTCTTAATGTATCTCTCTGGCTTATTTCCTGCTAGGTATTTGTGTTTGCTTGCAATTACTGAAGTGATTCAATTCTTTATCTGATGCCAGAACTGAGATAAGAAACCCTCTGCTAGATTTCTTCGTGCTGAATGACCTCTGAACAATCCAGGGAGACAGAAATAACAGAAGCTCTTCTGAGTTAAAGAACAACCTCACTGAACATAAAGGGTTAAAGGGAACTGATAAGGATCTTAGCAATGCTTTGCTACATCTCAAACATTATGGCCCGTTCCATGTGCACAGATCATTGTAATTTAAGTACTTCAGTTGCATTTACTAATAAAAAAATTAAAAAGTTTTTGCATTCTTGCAAATCCTCAGTGTATAGAAATTCTGAGTAAAAACTTCCAAGAGTCATAAAATAAGCGTCCAAAACTTGTAACACAGGTCATATTTTGATTTTCTTAACATCCAGGAAGTTTACTGTGCCTTTAAAAGACACTAACTGCTAGACTCTGCGGCATAAAATCTTGTAAAACTAAATATATGAAGACTTATGATAAAACTGAAAGATAAAACCATTCTATTTGTTCTGGTTAGTAAGAGCAGCACATCGGTCAGATTGAGAAGCCACAGAGAGCAATGAAATTTTTGTGTGTGTGTAGGGCATGCATGTAATCTTAAGAAACAATGTTATTTTTTAGATTATCTATAAGTGTTTTGTTTGTTCGGATGTTATTTATTTTAAGAAATTGTTACCAATGAACCCATTAAGCAGAGGATCTATGAAAGTACCACACATTGTTTAAGTGTCTCCTACTGCTGTTTTGTCTATGAATTATTCTAGCTGAAAGAAGAGCTCATCTTGAATTCCTCCAGCAATCTGCAGTCCTTGACTTAAGCTTTTGGCTTCTAAAGCTGGTTCTTTAACTTGACACCAGCTTTAATAATCTTGTATCAACTATTCTCCCCCGTCTCTTCACTGCATAGCTGGTTAAGGTTTCTTCTTAATCTTCTCTTTCTAAGGAATTTGACCCTTGATTTTCTAACCTGAATAACTAAAATACTTGAGTCTCAATTCTAAATGCCCTCTCCTACCCTTTTCTTTGCTGCCTGATTTCCTTAATACGTCTATTATAATGATCTGATTAGAACTGTTCACCTTATTTTAAATATGGTCTTGATCGCTGTTGCCTTTTACAGTGTCACCATCATTTCTTCTTATATTTAGTTCACATGTAAGAGTCCTACTCCATTTTAGAATGAAAGATATTACCTCAGCTATTTGAATTATTTTTTCTTTTTTCCTCTGGTGAGGTCTACATTCTGATATTTTTATTCATGCTGAATGTACCTTCATTCCTCAGATACCATCTCTGATTTTAAATGGGAGGCTAACAGACAAATGGTTTGTGGTAGAGTATGTTCTTGAGAGTTAGATGATATGTAGTCTAATCAGTACATGAAGTTTCAAATTTTCCACATTTCTAGCTCCCCAGATTTCTGCCAGCATAGTAACTTGTTTGTGCTGGAGCACATGTATTCACATGTAGGACTACCATAATCCCTAAAAGTAATCCTCTTGATTTTAACTTCCACTCCCTGGGGGTCATGCTGTATATTTCACTCTGAAGTGTGATATCCTAACACCAACAGCAGAAAATCTTCTGAAGGATTATAGCAGAGAACTGGAATAGAAATGTTAAAATTCATATGAATGGAGAATGAATGGGAACATCTGCATGTGAAAAAACAGAAGGAACAAACTAGAGAGAAAGACCTGGAAGAATGGCATGTATTGACAGCATCTAGATGAACACATGATCAACATCCCAGCACACCTTGGGACACCCAGATTGGGAAATGTAAGACAAATTAAACCAAGTTAAACCAACACTCAGAAACAAAAGATTATGCTGTAAGAGATGACAAAAAGACAATATGTTAAAGAACACAACTGGGGACATAGGGAGAGTCAGTGTCCTTTACACTGAGTTCTGATGATTCAGACACAGGACAAGCTGTACAAACCAAAGGCTGCAATCACTGTCAGCTTCTAGGTAGCATTAAAAGTCAAACCAAAAACCAGCACACACTGCACTGTCCTCCTAACTCCCACTGCTACCTGCACATGTATCTTGGCTCTTCCCTTCCTCCCACAACCCTTTCCATCTTCTTCTTCTGTTCTGTCTGAGCAATGGGAGCAGCTGAAGCAACAGCCAGATAGATTCAGGCATTATGTTCCCTAAGTTGGTACCTTTCCATTTTATACAGCTGTTTGAGTAACCTGTATGACAGAAACTTTACACCTAGACTTCTGGATTTTTTTCTCGGATGCTTCCTTCCATCAATACACAACACAGCTCCAAAGTCAAAGTAACTGTCAGTTTAAAGGGGTGGTGGTGGTTCCTGATATTTATAACACAGTGCTGCATGAACTAAATAAAAAATTCTTTAGAAGATGTCTGTACTGGTTGTGAGGACAAGGCAGAGATGAATCAGCCAAAGTGCACACAAAAGGAGTCCCAGAGGGTTTTGTTCCAGACATTTCTCTCTACTGAGTGTTCTCCCTCTCCCAAAATATAATACCAATTTTTTTTAATGCAATTCTTGTATTAAAGAGATCATGACCACATCCTTGGAATGCTACAAATAGTTTTCTTCCCATGTTTTCTGATTTGCCTATTGTTTGAGAAGAGACCTATTAAGCACTCATCTTCCTGCGCTGGATGGTGGATTTCTTAAATAGACATCAGTATAATGTTGCTTTAATTCCCACCTGCTTAAATGTTTTCTGAGAGAATTTTTCTCATCTCTTTGTGTCCTAAATTTAAAGACTCTTGACCTATACTTATATTATTTCAGTGTTTATATATGGATTTCTGAAAGAAAATGCTTCATCTGCCTCAAAAGGTAGTATTTGCAAATCCAATTTCTAAGCAGTCTGATTTCAGATGAGTGTACCCCATGCTTTCCTCAGTTTTGGAGGAAAAGTTCTCTTGCTGCTTCAAGATGAGACTGGTGTTTCTAACTATTGAGTGATTTCTGCTTTGATGGCCCTTTAAATCTTTCCTTGAACACAGAATTTGCAAATGCCTCTCAGCTCCTTCTCAGTCTTACAGTATGCAATACATTTCTGAGTAATTAGCTATTTTGGCTAAGAAGCCTCTCCAAAAACCAACAGCCTAAATGAGCAGTATTTGAATTGATGCATATCCAAAACTGATGATGGATTAGGGTGATCAGTAGGCACAATGTATGCATCAGATCAGGTATTAGATTGCTTAAACCAATGCCTGCTTTTCACTGTATGAAAAGTTATTTTCACCTTACGTATGTCACTTCAAACAGCACTGTAATACAAGGATATCAAACTTCGCTCTTTCTTAGTAATCTGATTGCTATGGTGTATCAAAACCCATCTTCAGATATATCAAAACAACCATCATCAATAGAACTACTCAGTACTATACAGAGAGCATATAAGGTGCATGTTCTGAGAAGAAAGCAGGAGTGTACAAGCAACATTCAAAACCTGCGTTGGATATATAAATAGCTTTTTTCACCTCTCATTTTTTACAGGAAAACAAAAATAAATGAAGAACAAACACAGAAAATACAGTATAAATATACAAACTTTTGTTCTTACTGAAGAGTATTTCCACATCAGTTCCTTACTGTCATATCCTTCACGAGATTTCCCATCAGACTGTAGAATCAGACAAAGTAACTATGAATTTTACATTAAGCCAGTATCTTCTAGGACTTCATCTTACCAGATCACAGCCAAATCTGATCAGAAATTGAATTCTCTAAGAATGAGGCCCGATCTTCTGCTGTATTTTTTCAATCTGGACTTAAGATACAGACTAGACAGTCCAAACTGAGTGGATATATAAGGAAAGGTTCTAGGCATGTTACTGCCAGTTTCTGTTCACTGGCACTAGAGATGAAAGCAGTACTTACTACTTTTCATTCCATCTTTCTATGGGATTCTGCTCAATAATGCATTTGCACTATTGATAAACAACATCAATGGAGGGGAACAAAAATCACATTTTGCATCATCTTTTCATGCCTGTTCCATTTTTTCATTGTAATGTATGCCTCCTGATCACACTGTGACTGACAGACAACACTTACAACAATAGCCTATGTGGCACTGAATGATATAAAGAAAATGATCCCCCAGTCTATGCCAGCAAGACACATTCCTTAGTGAAACGCTAAAAAAGGCAAATCCCATTCTACATCTTTTCTTATGTTGCATTCACTTATGTTTTTTCTCAAGCCTATGAATAATCGGACTTTAAAAATTCCCTTGGATTTTGAGGATCTGTTTGAGGAACTTTGTAGGGATGGACTAAAGGACTGTCATCTGTGTCACAGTGATCTACATTGCAATTTCCCTGCATCAGACAGAGAAAAAGTTGAACTCGCAGGTTTGCCCTTAGTCCAAGATAAGCCAGCTGGACCAGTATGGAGGCAGTAATAAATTTAGATGAGATCTTTCGTAAGTGAAAAGGGCTCAATTAAAAGCTAAGTTAAACTCTGCAACCAAGAAAGGTCCAGCAGCTCTACACATTTACATGCTTTGGTATGTGCACAAAAGGGCACAAATGCCAGCAGGAAATCTATGCTGATTCTGCAACTTGAACACCTTACTGCCTGTTTTTCACAATTCATTTTATATACAATAAGTAATTGAGGGGAGAGAGTGCTCAATCCAATAGCCTTTTAAAATAACAGGAGCTTTCCATTGGTATAACTGAACTCAAATCAGGCTCTTATAAAAAAAAACCACCACCACAAAAACCGAAACAACCACCCACAACAACAAAAAGCCCCAATTCACCATATTTACAAGAAACTCCACGTAATTTCTATAAAATTCTTCTGTACATGGAACAAATCTCTCCTGATCAGAACACGAAGTACATAATATGTTAATTGCTATTCTAGTCAGATTATATTAATCTTCAACAATTTAACAGCTCATATATGAAGCTATGGGGGTGATGTGCTTTTTAATTTTCCTGTGAGTAGTATTTTGTTTAAATTGGCCTACTTATAATCTTCATAGTAATTCAGAAAAGTAGAAGTAGAAATTTACAAGAATTCTGAGATTTATATTCATCTGAAATGTGAAATATTCATGGGTTTGTTTTCATCTTAAATTGAATGTCAAAATATTGAAGATTTGTGATTTAAACTAAATCAAATTTATAAATATGTAAACATCCTTATTTATTTTCAAAACATTTGAATGTTCTATATAATTTCATTCCTGCAATATATTTGTTTTGAACTACATTAACACTAAGCGTTAGCTGTGGTTTACAGAAGGCATAGTTCAGCTATTTTCTCATGCATTAACACAAACTAAAGAACATTATTAAAGATATAAATTATATTTTTCTTACATACTGAAGACAACTGCCATAGCTACACAGCATCACTAATTCAGCAACCTATTTTTAATATCTTTGCAAAAGACTGTATGAGACTGAGAATTCTTTACAGTATCCAGTGAAAGGTAAGAGTCCTATTTATGGCAATGGTCTTTGGATGAAATTCTAATTGTTCTCACCAGTGACTTGGAGAGGAGAGGACATGAATTCTCAGATGCCTTTCTGAAATCTCTCCCACATAGAAGAAACTGCTTGAGATCATCTCATGAATTATAGCAGTTCCAATAGTAAGTGCTGGCGTGGCTTCAAAAGACAAAATTTTGGAAGACAGTTTGTGTTTCACAATGTGCTTAATCTCAGTTTTCAGTAGCTGGTTCCAACCAATCTATTCCACATAAATTAAATTGAAGTTCTCCAAAGAGATTTTCTGTTCAGGTTCCTTAGAGATTTTGTAGTTGCCAGCACAGTCCATGTCTGATTTACAGAGGAGGGAAAGACAAGTCAAGTATGATCCTAGCTGGTCTTCTTAGAACCATATTGGAGGAAAAAAGTTTTGCATTCAAGTTCCTCGTGATAATTCAGTCACAGAATTATGAAAATTCATCATGGAGATGTGAGAGACCAAGATATATGAGAAACTTAAATCCTTGTGAACTCTGTTTTACCACTGCAAATTCCCAGTCGTCTTATCCCCCAGAAAATTGCTTCTCTCTGTCCTTTCATATCTCCACACCTTTGGTAGATGTAACACTTTTCCTTCACTATACCTTGCTCTGTTTATTCCTTTTCAGTCTTACACTATATTTCATGGTTTCAAACAGGAGTAAAATTCTCACCTCTGTATCCATCATTCAAATTATTTGCTGACAGAAGGACAAATCCATCATTTCTTATGATTAATTAGCTAATGTTTGTATTACAGTTCTAACAGCAACAGCAGTGTCCTTCAGGCGCCAAGTGTTTCACTTCTGCAATTACTTATGCAGAGTGCCCCTTCATTTTCTCAGAAAAGGCACATAGTGTTTCTTTGTGCAGCCCATCTAGACAACATTATCAACTGTTCGAAGACATTTTTCCACTTTGTTCCTTGTTGGAATCAGTCCATACATGGAAGCACAGCACGATAAGCAATTCACAGGCAGTTTACACCTTCTCCCAGTCTGTCTATCTAAAAGCTTTAGAGAGTGCAAGGACTGATCCTTCTTCAGTTCTCTGGAAAACAGACTCCCTGAAATAAAATATAAAGCACTAAACCTGTATCTTAGCTTTACTTTGCTATGGGCCCATCAGCTTATCAGTCATCACTGCTTTTTTTGTCAACTTCCCTATGTTTGATGTATAATGTCTCTTGACAAAATCTGTACCATACCTTCATGCCAGCACACTATAACTACTCATGACTGCACAGGAGCTTTATAGAACTACTAGTAACAATATGATTGCCAATTCTTGATGCTGCCAAAAAACATTCTTTAAACTGATTTTAAAAGTACTAACCAAATACAAGTTCTAATCCAGCAAAAGGTTCCATGCAGGTAAATCCTGATTTCTGTAAAACCTGAGAGGAAGTCAGAACCTCTGAGCTCAGTGAAGCTAGCAAAATCAGAGGCACTGTAAGCATCTCTGCTAATATTTTGCTAAATAAATGCACACAGGCTAACATATCACAAACCAGTGCTTTAAATCACTGTAGTTTTGATAACTTTCATAATTACTGGTCAATGCTGTACCCAGGATGATGAATACCAAAACAGAGACCTATAAAACCAGGGTTTACACTGCTAGCACTCGAGACTGACCAAGTGTGAACGAACTTCACTTGAAAAGTCAGGTAGCTGCCCTTCACTGGGGTAATCAGGTCAGACACACTGCCATGTGAACCCTGCAAACCACTAAACACCAATAACAGGTCACAAGCTTTGTGCTAGGCTAACAAGGACTTCAGAATTTCTTACGCTTTGTCTTCTTCTGACTTGCCTGAAACTTTGTTCAGCTTCTTTAGCTGCAGCAGCAACCACCTAATGACCAAGTAGCTATTATCATAGAATCATAGAATAGTAAGGGTTGGAAAGGACCTTAAGATCATCTAGTTCCAACCCCCCTGCCATGGGCAGGGACACCTTGCACTAAACCATGTGGTCCAAAGCTCCGTCCAACCTGGCCTTGAACACCGCCAGGGATGGAGCATCCACAACCTCCTTGGGCAACCCATTCCAGTGCTTCACCACCCTCACTGTAAAGAACTTCTTCCTTACATCCAATCTAAACCTCCCTTTCTTTAAGCTTGAACCCATTACCCCTTGTCCTACCACTACAGTCCCTAAGGAAGAGTCCTTCCCCAGCATCCTTATAGACCCCCTTCGGATACTGGAAGGCTGCTAGGAGGTCTCCACACAGCCTTCTCTTCTCCAGGATGAACAGCCCCAACTCTCTCAGCCTGTCTTCATATGGGAGGTGCTCCAGCCCTCTTATCATCCTCGTGGCCCTCCTCTGGACTCGCTCCAACAGCTCCATGTCCTTCTTATGTTGAGGACATCAGAACTGTACACAGTACTCCAAGTGAGGTCTCACGAGAGCAGAGTAGAGGGGCAGGATCACCTGCTTTGACCTGCTGGTCATGCTTCTTTTGATGCAGCCCAGGATACGGTTGGCTTTCTGGGCTGCAAGCGCACACTGCCATCTCATGTTAAGCTTTTCGTCAACCAACACCCCCAAGTCCTTCTCCACAGGGCTGCTCTGAATCTCTTCTCCACTCAACCTGTAGCAGTGCCTGGGATTGCCCCAACCCAGGTGTAGGACCTTACACTTGGCTTGGTTAAACTTCATAAGGTTGGCATCAGCCCACCTCACAAGCGTGTCAAGGTCCCTCTGGATGGCATCCCTTCCCTCCGGCGTATCAACTGAACCACACAGCTTGGTGTCATCGGCAAACTTGCTGAGGGCGCGCTCAATCCCACTGTCCATGTTGCCGACAAAGATGTTGAACAGGACCGGTCCCAACACCGACCCCTGAGGGACACCACTCGTTACAGGTTTCCAACTGGACATCGAGCCATTTACCACAACTCTTTGCGTGCAGCCATCGAGCCAGTTTTTGATCCACCGAGTGGTCCATCTATCAAATTGATGTCTCTCCAATTTAGAGACAAGGATGTCATGCGGGGCAGCGTCAAACGCTTTGCACAAGTCCAGGTAGATGACGTCAACTGCTCTGCCCCTGTCCATCAGTTCCGTGGCTCCATCATAGGAGGCCACCAAATTGGTCAGGCAGGATTTCCCCTTAGTGAAGCCAGGTTGGCTGTCACCAACCACCTCGTTGTTTTTCATGTGCCTTAGCATGTTTTCCAGGAGAAACTGTTCCAAGATTTTGCCAGGCACAGAGGTGAGACTGACTGGTCTGTAGTTCCCCGGGTCTTCCACCTTCCCCTTCTTGAAAATGGGGGTTATATTGCCCTTCTTCCAGTCATCGGGAACTTCACCTGACTGCCAGGATTTTTCGAATATGATAGACAGTGGCTTAGCAACTTCATTCGCCAGCTCCTTCAGGACCCGTGGATGGATTTCATCAGGTCCCATGGACTTGTGCACGTTCAGGTTCTTAAGATGGTCTCAAACCTGATTCTCTCCTACAGTGGGCCTAAGGTCTTCCTTCTCACAGTCCCTGCATTTGCTTTCCAAGACTTTCGTGGTGTGGTCAGAGCATTTGCTGGTGAAGATGGAGGCAAAGAAGTCATTAAGAACCTCAGCCTTCTCCAAATCCATGGTAGCCAGTTCTCCTGATAGCTTCCGGAGAGGGCCCACATTGTCCCTACTCTGTCTTTTATTTGCTACGTATCTATCGAATCCTTTCCTGTTATCTTTTACATCCCTTGCCAAACTTAATTCTAGCTGGGCCTTAGCTTTCCTAACGTGGTCCCTAGTTTCTCGGGCAATGCTCCTATATTCTTCCCAGGCCGCCTGTCCTCGCTTCCACCTTCTATAAGCTTCTTTCTTCCCTCTAAGTTTCCTCAGCAGCTCCTTGTCCATCCATGGAGGTCTCCTGGCCCTCCTGCTGCCCTTTCTTCTAGTCGGGATGCAACACTCTTGAGCACGTAGCAGGTGATCCTTGAATATCAACCAGCAGTCTTGGGCCCCCCTGCCCTCTAGGACTGTATCGCATCAAATCTTACTAAGGAGGTTGCTGAAGAGGCCAAAGTCCGCTTTCTTGAAGTCCAGGGCAGTGAGCTTGCTGCATGCTCTTCTCACTGTCCTGAAGATCTCAAACTCAACCATCTTGTGATCACTAGAGCCAAGGATGCCCTGGAGCGTCACATTTCCAACCAGTCCCTCCCTGTTGGTGAGCATGAGGCCAAGCATGGCACCTCTCCTCGTCGGCTCCTCTATTGCTTGAAAGAGGAAGTTGTCTTCCACACAATCGAGGAACCTCCTGGATTGCTTGTGCCGGGCTGTACCGTCCCTTCAACACATGTCAGGATGGTTGAAGTCCCCCATGAGGACAAGGGCCTGTGAGCGTGAGGCTGCTCCTATCTGTCTGTAAAGCGCTTCATCCACAGAGTCCTCTTGATCAGGCGGCCTGTAACAGATCCCCACCCTAATGTCCCCCATTGCTGTTTTCCCTTTGATCCTGACCCACAAACACTCTGCTACCTCATCACCCGTCCCCAGACAGAGTTCCATACTCTCTAGCCTGTCACTGGCATAGATAGCAACGCCCCCTCCCCGTCTGCCTCGCCTGTCTTTTCTAAACAGCCTGTAACCTTCCATTCTGACACTCCAGTCATAGGAGCCATCCCACCATGTTTCTGTGATACCAATGACATCATATTCCCGTAGCCTTGCACACATCTCTAATTCCTCTTGCTTGTTCCCCATACTATGGGCGTTTGTGTAGAGGCACCTTAGCCAAGCTCCAAATGCAGCCGACTCAATGGCTGGGGCAGCTGGAACATCTCTACATCGCTCCAAGCACTTATTACAGGTGCCGGCAACTGACCAGGAGTGTTGGGATGGATCAATGCTCCCCTCCCCCAACACATCTAGTTTAAAGCTTTCTTCACCAGCCTGGCAAGCCTCCTACCAAAACAGCTCTTCCCCTTCTTTGTCAGACCAACTCCACCAGCCTCCAGTAGATCTGGCCTCCCAAATGGAGCCCCATGTTCTAAATAGCCAAACCCCTGACTATGGCACCACCGTTCTAACCATTTATTAACCTGCCAGACACGCCTAGCTTTTTTAAGGTCCTCCCCTTTGTCCTGGAGAATCGATGAAAAAACTATCTGAGCTCCAGAGCCCCTAACCACCTCTCCCAAGGCTCTGTAGTCCTTCTTAATGTTCTCCAGGCTACTGCTACCTATATCTCTAGCACCCACATGGACCACTAGAAGGGGGTAATAGTCAGCAGGACTTACTAGAGCAGGCAGCCTCTCAGCAACATCCCTGATCTGAGCCCCTGGCAGGCAACACACCTCCCTCGAGACTGGATCAGGCCAGCAGATGAGTGCCTCTGTGCCTTTCAAAGTAGAGTCCCCTACTACTATGACCCTCCACTTTTTCCTGGAGGCACCAGTAGTGATCCTCTCTACTGGTGCATCAGCAGGATGCTCGTTAGGTGTGCTGGGTGCTTTCTCATTAGCCCCCTGCAGAACCGCGAAGCAGTTCTGGGTGGGGACATCAGATTTAGGAGGAAGCTCCTTGTCGTTAATTGTCCTCTTCCTCCTTTTCTTGTTCTTCTCGTAACTAATTCCCAGCTTCCTGGGTTGCTGCCCTCCTTCTTTCCTATATGAGCAGTGCTGAACGTTTGTAGCCCCTGCACAGTTTGGGCCTGGAGCCAGCAGCCCAGCTTCCTCTCAGCTTCCCTGGCATCTTTTAGCTCTCCAACAGCCTCCCGCAGCTCAGCCACCTGCTGCAGGAGGACCTCCACCAGGGCGCACTGAGTGCAGCCCTGTCCATTGTGCACCCTCGTCTCAAGAGACCAGTCAAGGCACTTACTACACTTCGAGGTCTGCGTCGCAGCCTCCCCTCTCATCGGCTCTGTCTGGGTGCCTACGCTGGCCACCGCCACGGTAGAGCTCCCAGAGCGGGCCCTGGTCCTGAGGCGAGTGCTCACCATCCCGCTCGCTGCCCGCTTGCCCTGCCTGCGTGAACTGCTGCGCAACCTGCCGCGCCACGCCCTGACTGCCCGCCCTGTTTGCTGCACTCCTGGTCGCTCACACTGCCTGGGGTGGGTTTTTCCCCACTGAGGGCTGGTGCCGTCACTCCTGGCGCCGCCCCCTTTGAGTCAGCTGCTCGCGTAAGCTGAGCTGCCGGCTCCTGGGCAAGTCCTGTCGAGGACTTGAGGCTCCCTCGGTCGCTCTTGCCGCTCCAAACTGAGGCTCCTGGATGCTGTGCTTCCCCCCGCTCCAGTGTTAAAGGCGTCCTCTCTGGAGATACTCACCTCGGCAATTGAGGTTGCCTAATTTGTTTCAGTTTTGCTGAGCTTTGTGTAATTGTGTGGTGTAATATCTACTGTTACAAATTCTGACACAGATATAAATTGCAAGTAAATATGCTGTGTGCAATGAACTCTCTATGACCACAGAATAATGATGAAGCATGAAGAAATACAGGTAAGAGGTGGTAGCAAACGCCTTGAAGGTGAGAGCAGAGAGTGGTTCTAGAGGTCCCAAGGGTATTAGAAACTTTTCCATTTGAAAGTGGGAGAGGGACTTTTTACAAAGGCGTGTAGGAACAGGAAAACGGGGAATGGCTTTAATCTGAAACAGTGCAGATTTAGATTAGATATTACTGTGGATGCCCCATCCCTGGAAGTGTTCAAGGCCAGGTTGGATGGGGATTTGAGTAATCTGGTCTACTGGAAGGTGTCCCTGCCCGTGGCAGAGGGGTTAGAACTGAGTGAACTTTAAAGTCCATTCCAATCTGTGATTCTACAATTCTACGATTTACATCCTACAACAAAGGCTCATCTATATTTAACTGCAAAGTTTATAACTTTGCGTCATCCTTTTCTGTTCACCAACTGCCTTCTCTGTCCAGGGAATGATATACTGATATATGCCAACACAGTTCCTCAATTAGTGGGGCCCACATACACTGACATCAGTGTGTTCACATTCAAACACAGAATCCATGCAATAGAGTGTACTTAAATAGTACCATTCCTCTCCATCTGCAAAGGTATCTTGTAATCAGAAAATTAAAACCTTCATATATTTTCACAAAACTATATGACGCTGATAAAACTGTATTTGCTAATGGAAAGCTCCTTCAGCCAAGAAACAGTGAACAGCTCGCATTAAACTTGGGGTTGTGCCACACAGATTATTTCAGGGACTGAAGAAAAGATTTACAGTATTCTTAACTGTCCGGGGCCAAACGCAGGGTCTCTTGCCAGCTCTACCAGCAGTCATGGTAAGGCAGCGGGATACCTCCTGCCTTTTGGCATTGAGCCCTGCATGGACACAGTGGGCACTGTGCCTCCACTTTCACTGTTAAACATCACTTAAATGTTGACAGCAGCAATTCTTCTAAAGCACTGGCAAAGGATATATGAAATTATCCTGCATGTGGGCTGGTTTGACTGTCTTGACTTATGCATATATATACTGCAGTTAGTGCTATGTATGCACCTCATGTACATGTTGCTCAGCAAAATTTAAATTATGTAAGATGCTGTTGTCAGTGTAGCTGCAACGACAGAGTGTTTGGCACAGACTGCAACAATTCACCAGCAACACCATCAGGAGCTTTGTGCTACCATGCCCAAGATGTCAGCAGTTTGAAAGGGATTCACATACAGCTTCTCTTTAGCCTGTACATTATCTCCCACAGCTGTAGTCGCTTCAGAGACAAGAATAAAGAGATACTGAGAATCTATTTATAGTGTGCAAAGGTTTTGCCTAAGGATAGGGATCTCCAGTGAACCTGCAATAAAATGCACGTTCATTTAGCAATTTAATGCAGGTCAGTTTTTGGTTATTGGTGGGTGAGGAGAAGTCCCTGACGTACTGGTCTGACATCAAGACCTTCTGTAGCTGGAGAACTGAGACTGTGATAGTTCAGCTGTCTTACCTTATCTGCATATTTAGAGATATAAAAGGTTAGTTATTAAAATGTTAAATATATTAAAATGTATCTCACTATTGAATATGCATAGCTAAAAGCATCATTCCGTGATACATATGATGTGCCTAATTAGGGTAACCTAATTTCATTCAGTCAATTATAAAAAATCTGTTGAGGGCCATGGAAGCATGGCTTTACCTGCTTCAGCTACGTAAATTGGTTTTGCTTTGTCAGTGTTACTGTAGATATTTACTTCCTATGAAAAATTTTGATAATCTAAATCACCATCTGGTCATCAAGTTAATGAGGTTTCTTCTTTATAAACAGAGAATCACAGAATCACAGAATACCAAGTTGGAATGGACCTCAATGATCATCTGGTCCAACCTTTCTAGGCAAAAAATGACCTAGACTACATGTCCCAGCACCCTGTCCAGCTGAATCTTAAAGGTGTCCAGCGTTGGGGAATCCACCACTTCCTTGGGAGGTTATTCCAATGGCCATTTATTCTCACTGTGATTAATTTTCCTCTTCTGCTCAGTGAGAATCTTCCCAGAAGTAACTTGTGCCCATTACCCCTCATCTTTTCCATGTGACTACTTGTAAAAGTCTCCATTATCTCTGTAGAGTTCAGATAGCCTTTCAAGAGAAGTGGCCTCAGTCTCACCCCATCTGGAACAGTTGTCCTAGAACATGAAACCTACGATACCAAACCTTGTTCTTTTGCCCTGGTACAGTTCTTCAGTGGAGTTACTCCAAATGCATAATATTCTAAATAAATTAAAAATGAGATCAAAATCAAGTTCTCAGATGTACCAGAGGACTTACTTACTTTTATTTTTAGTAAGTAACCTTGTTTTTACTAATTTAAGAAACATCATAATTATATTTGTTTATAATAATCATGCATTATTATTCACCAGTATTTAACACTGTAACTTAAATATTAATTATTGCGACAGGTATTCAAAACTGGAATAATAATGCTGAGCTGCAGAATATGTTATTTAGTTCTACAACTGGATAAAGGCATGACAGTTTCTTGTGTGAATTTTCTGAGATTTAAGTAGAAAGCCAGAGTTCTGTTAACTACCACAAATGTGATTTGAAACTTACTTTCCACTGCTGTTGGAAAAAATCAGGGACAGATGGAAGAAGTAAATATATATAGATCACAAATACAGTAATTGTTGGGGTTTTTTCTTCTCATTTTACTCTTCGCTGACCTCAAACAGGACATAAAGATCACTGAAAATATTTAAGTGAATTTTTCAAGCAAGTCTAGTGAAGCTTTTCAATAGTCGAGCGCATTATAAATGATGAAAAGTGAGGTAGAAATGATGAAAATGAAATCCCATGAGAAGTTAATGCGGGAGTCATTAATCATAAAAGTTCATTGTTTAAAAAGAAGCCTCACTTAAAAATAAGTAGGTACCCCAATGAACTGAAGTAGTTCCCATATTCCAGGCACTTTTAATGTTTTATTGAAAAAACCCATGAAAACTGGGAAGCATATAAATTGAAACTCAGTGACTATCCACTAGGGAGACCAAAGGTTAATCTTCAAATTACAGAGGGGAGATCATCTCAGCTAACATTAGATGTCTACAATTAGACATGTCCAAGTCTGCTAGTCACCCTACACTCCTTTTGTAGTCATTGGAGAGAAACAGGCTTGTGGATGTAATTTTCTTTTTTCTACTTGTTCTCTTAATCTTCTTCAGTGAAATTTCTCTGAAGGGGTATTTTATTTCTCTACTAATTCCAACAGAGCAGTCTCTAATTAAATTAGTAGCTCTTGGGCAACATGGACTTAAAGTGTCAGCATTAAGTTTAAAGTTGTCGTGCATCCTGTATGAAGTGGTTTACTTCTCACAGTTTCACATTAAGTAAAAAATATGAAAAGAAAGGAAGATAACTGGGTTCACAGAAGCACCACAGCTGAGGTAAATAGATATGTCTTGTTCATTAGCTGAATGCAACTATTCTGAGACCCATCCCAATTATGCAAACAGCATAGTGCTGAAATATGAGCAGCCCTTTCGAGCAGCTTCCCTTCTCAGACAACTGAAACACATACTCTATCCTGTATTTTATTACAGTTGAACAAATATTTGTATTCTGAACAAAACTACTATATTTTGAAATTTTTTGTTCTCTAATAAGGCCGAAAAGTGACAGCAGTCTCACAGGTCTATGGTTGTCTTTACAATCTGAACTGTACTTTGAATTAAGTTTCCTAGGAATACACTGTGTGGATGGCAAAAATTGCTTTCGAACTTTTTAGTTAAAAAGTGTGACACATTTAAAATGGATGCTTTCATATAGAAGACAAATTTATCTGTTCAGAAATTAATTTGAAAAAACAGGCAGTTCCAGGTATTCTGCTCAAAGCACTGTTTTGTTCTGAAATAAAAATGTTGCATTCAAGGCAACTGTAGCAAACAAAACATCAAAAATGAAAAAGAAAAGGTAGAAATTATTTTCTACCTACTTTTAACAATTTGCTATCACTATTGACCATCATTTCCATAATCAAAATAGCTAGTACTCCACTGCAATCAGCTTTCATTCAGAAGTGACATTTTTGTGTAATTTGTATTCTTCCAGTTTAGCAATAGTCTGAATAAACAAGTATTAGATTTAGATCGTACTCCTGAGAGTCTAAATCAAGTAGAAGCGCTTTACTTTTGGATATATTAACTGATCTGTGGAAGACAGGTACACCTCCAGGTAACAGTTCGGCAAATCTCTGTCCTGAGTGTTCAGCTAACCACACTGCATGTTAATAGTTGGCAACTGATTTATACGGAACACTTCTCTCAGATTTTACTGCTTTCTACTAAGCAGTCCTTTATATTTTGTGCTGATCCAGTACTCAGCATGTTTTACTGAATCCTGCCACATCAGACACGTAGACTGAAGTTGTTTTTTGAGTTTTCCATTAGCTGCTAATAGATCTAAAAACATTCCTCGTTATTTTCTTTACAACCCAGTTTAGACAGCTATTTAGCTTCACTGAATTTGCAATGATGTTTAATGTCACTTTGCAGAGCTTCTACTATTTGGTCACAAAGCTTCCTATATTCCTGGCTTTGACACCTGTGTTTGCAAATAAAATTTCAGGAATTAGTTAGAAGTCTGTAATGTGCTTTACAAGTTTAGTAAGATAAAACCAGTAATATTTCATACCTTAATGCACATGAAAAAAGAAGAAACTAAACAGCACTTGGGTTGCACTATTTTTCCATTTTATGAGAGACTTGATATGACCCTTACATTCAGGTTCGTTAGTAAATCAAAGCAGCAATGGACAATGACTAGTTTGTGTTTTAACTTGTGCATAACTCTTCAATACACACAAGAACTCAATTAAGTGCACTTGCAAAGTGAAAATTATCCATTTACTTTCCCATTAATCTGTCCAATTAATCAGGCACAGAAGGTCATTCAGCATTTAACATACAGCATTAGACTTTGTGAAAAATCTTTCATATCATTCATTCAGTTGGTGTTAGCAGCCCCTCTGCAGCAACCCAGAATGCATCAAGCCTATGGTACAGAAAACAGCTTTACGGGACAGTTTATTTCAAGCACCATAAGCAGAGGTAAGTTTTCTGCAGTTGATGCCATGGTATGCTAGAAGATGCACTTTTCATGATTTATTTTCCATTTTTCATTATGTTGCTTAAAAAGCCACAAGACACATCACCTTAATAGTAGAAATAAATAATAATTGAAAAAATTTTATTCCACTTCTAAAAAGATTATCAAACAACCCAATAAAGAACCATAAAGAGCTCATGATCAAGAATCATATTTTTTCTTCATTCTCGGCTCTTTTTCTGTCCAAGTCAGACCACAGACTATCATATTTACTTTTAAGTGTTAAGTGTGTCTGTTGTCAAAACCAAGTGAGGCTTTTTTACCAGGAAAAGCTTCACAAAGCCAAGCGGGAGTCAAACTACAGGTTATGCCACCTAGGTGTATAGTGTAAGTCATTCAGACCTGTAAGTCAGACCCTGCTCAGTTTATTGCTGTGTGTAGAGTCTAGTTATGTGAACATAACATTTTCCTTCATGAAAGATTCCTACACCAGTAAGGATGAACTGATAACATTCCATCTATCTACAAACACGTACCTGCACCAGAAGCAGTATCTTCTTTGCTCTCTGTACTAACCTTATAGTATGCTTACAAAAGTTAATTTGAATGTTCTAAACATTATGTATTTGACATCTTTATATACACACGCATCTAAGTATAAAATAATTGTTACGACTTAAAAAATCCCAATCAAATTTCTTAAGATTTTGGGTCAACGTCACAAAACTTTTAGGGCATCTATTAAGAATTTCTCTTCAAAATCACTTTCAGATTGTTATTAAAAGAATACTAGTCAAATGGAAAACTAAATGGTAAAAATTCTCCACACATAACATCATCACTTTTTTGTAATTTAATTTTATGATGAAACATTTTCTAGTCAACAGTATTGTCTGAAGTTATTTCCCATATATTGGAGAGAAGTTTATACGTGCAGAGGTAATTTATTTGGATCACAAGAGTTAACCTTTCTTCAGTAATAAAGACATACTTTATAAAACAAACTGTTGTGTAGGTTGCTAAAAGCTTTGTACATGATGGTTTTGTGACAAAGATGAAGCCTTTAAACAGCTCTCAATCAGAAGTCTGGCAGTGCTTCAAAGCTGAGAGAGATGGAACCGCATAAAGGACTTTCTCCCCCTTTTCCCCATATTGAAAATAAAAAGTCTAAGGCAGAAGGATGTGCTTAAACGGAGGAAAGATTAAAACTCATTTTGCCAAGAAAAACTTCGTATGTTTTTCTTTTCATATAAAGAAAAACGAGTTTCCTTGGTTTGAATACAAAAAAGAGGCAGAATATCTGGAAAAATCTTTTGAAAGAAGAACACAGCTGACTGAGTTCTCCAAGTTTAAAGCCAAGAACTACATAAATAATTTTGAAAGAGAGGTAAATTGATAGTGTTTTGAAGAGGGATTTCCTCATATTTGCATACCATTTCTTCTTTTTCAGAAAAGATGTGATTTAGCTATGTGATTTTTCTCAGTGGATCTTTTCTAAAGAAATTAAACAATTAACGCTTCTTCCACTAGGCTGTTCTTCATTAAGGGACATTCAAGTTTGCTTTTAATGACAGAAAAAGAATCAATTAAATGAAAAAGAAAGCCCTTCCAGATGTGTTATCAGAAATGAAAACAACTCCAAAGAAACACATGTATAATGTAAAGTAATTAAATTATAAAGAATTTTTGAAATAGGTTAAACAAACACATGTCAAATAGTTTATGTACTATTTAATACTTTAGTTGTTCAAATTTCTGGGCAGAGATATGGACTAGGTAACTTCTCTAACAGTTACAATTTAGTTCTTTGGGGATTATAACAGACAAATACAGACTTCATATGCATATTTAGGTCAAATTAAGTTGATTTCATTACGCTAAAAGAGTACATGCATTCAAAAAATGCTGCAGGAATCTAATCTGTGCTTCAGACCTCTAAAGAATCAAATTTTTTTCCATTTAGCGCCAAGGAAAAGCTAATGGAAAACAGACAAAATAGTCTGTATTTAAGTGTAATCCTAATAGCCAAATTATGTAGGAAGCTGGAGGGCTGTGATTTGCATGGGACACAATCTAGGCAGGAATAAATTTAATTCATCAAGGCAGGTGATGTTCAGGACACAATCATGGACTCACAGTAGGGAGACAGAAGTCTAATCCTAAATTTCATTCAGTGCCGAATTTACAATCTCTGTGAAACAAGACAGTATTTTGAAGCAACGGAAAGGCACAGCCCAGTAAAGGGCCACTATGCCCAAAGCAGAGTGGGAATGTAACTTAGTAACAATGTAACTTCGTAGAATGTAACAGGTTTTATTTCTATGCCTTACTAGCTTTGCAGCACTATTACAACTTGCCTAATAGTACTGCAATAAAACATCACTCACATTAACAATCTAGCAGCCTGTGTCCTCATAGCACTGTTCCTTAAGATTGCCTAGAGCTCCTGCTCATAATAATCCAGACCCTTCAGGTTAAAGCATCATCCAAATGCCTGTACCCAAAGTCAAACACTCACCTTCAACGATTATGTTTTTAAAAGCAGTCTATTTTTCAGAGCTTGCCTACACCACCCAAAGCCTTATTGTCTCCTGGCATCCTTACAGATGAAGTTCTTAATTCCAAGTCTGTGATATTCAAAATCAAAACAACCAACACGATAAACAGATTTTTCTAAGCAAATTACCCAAACAAACAAATAAATAGCATTCATGGCAATAAAAAAGCAGGGGAAAAAACACCACTGTTAGGGAATATAAACTCATCTTCCTGCACTAGCTGAGAGAAGGGAAAACCCCCCAAACAACAGAAGTTCCAAATTTTATTTTAACCAAATCTTGCTTTAAAAAGTGCAATAATAAAAATTCAATTACCTCCTTTTATTACCTAATGAAATATACTTCAAGCTATTTTTACTCTTTTCTTTCTGAAGTAAGCTGAACTATTATAACCCCTTTCTAATTAGCCATGACTTCAATACCATGCTGATGCTTCTCTACAGCTTAGGCTCCAGGAGCCAGCGTATTTTCAAGCATAGCATTTCTTGTATTATAACAAAGCAGTACAAATTATCATATGAAAATGCTACATTAGAATATTGTGCACACTCTTCTACTTGAGTAAACTGACTACAGCCCACACAAGGAACACCCAGAAATCTTTGATTCTTCCCTACAAACAATTTCTGACAGCTTTTCACCCCTCTTGATTATGAGGACTAGCTGGTTTTCTCCCCTTCTACTTTTCAGTGATCGTAAAAGTCATAAGGGCTCTGCCTGTAGTGCTACAAAATTCATTAAAACTGCAGAACTAAGCAGATGCAATGTTTATATTTTTTTACTTACTGACAACCACACAGAGAAACACTAAGAAAAGGTCTTACAAGCTCAGCTGTTTGTTATGTCTGCTGATCATCAGATTAACAGTTATTTTTAATTCACTAATTATTTACTAAATTAAATTTAGCAAATTAAATTTACTGATTGTTTACTAAAGTCACTAATTATATTATAAATTTCATATTATAAGGTAGCTAGAACAATGGGTCGATATATGAGATCGACACAGGTATTAATCAGTATCTCTCCTGTAACGCAAAGCTCGTATGTATTATATTGCTCAAAGGAACCAGTTGTGTTTAAAACCATTATCCGTAATTCTGGAGACTAGATAACTGCAAAATATTTGCATGCCTTAAGTAAATAATGCAAACAATGAGTAAGTACTTGTCTGACATCAGTGTATTTCCTGAATAGGTCTAAGTGAGAATACAATTGCATTTCTTTCCAAGTGGGAGATTACTGGACACTTGAAAGGCAATTTGAAAATGCTTTTGTAGATTTTTGGGAGGGAAAGACGAGAAAAAAGAGTCTTTCAGTGAAATAGACACTTTTTTTTTTTCTTAAAATTTATTCCCCATGTAGGGATTTTTTACATGTTTTCCATGCTTTCTCCTTGCCCAATTAATGTAACGTACTTAAAGAACAGGCTAACCAAAAGGACTAAGGAGCAGATTTTTCTGACACTTGGAATTATCTCTCTTTGTACTAATGAGGAAGATCCTTGGGTGTTCTCTTACAGCATGTACTAAAGCTTGCTCTCAGAATTAACTATAATCCACCCACTATTAGAAGTATCATGCTCACTTTTTTCACATCATGATCTCCTCTACAGTTGAGAATTACTGTGATTAGCTTGCCAAAATGTCAACAATCAACTTTTATAAATCTAAGATGTTACGTAACTTGTAAAAAGTATTTCTTGGCAGTAAGAAAATGTTGCCAAAAGAAAACACTGTGTGAATCCACTAGTACCTGAAGGATATTATCAGCTACATCCACAGATATTTTCACTTTAAAAAGTATTTGTTTTTCTTTAGAAGTGATAGCAGTTGCCCGTAAGTAGGTCCTACTTCACATACAGAGTTAAGCTCATGCAAGGGAGTTTAGTAATTACTATAGTACATGTCATCTTTTACTTCTCTCCTACCACCCATGCAAACATAGAACTCAGTGCTTCTTAGTGCTCTGCCATCCACAGACATAGCAGGTGTCAGTTCTTTCTTTCTTCTTTTCATGTGGGTGTGGTATTTTCCAGCTTTAAATATGTGGTTCTTTGCAGATACAATGTGTGTTTCTCACACTGGTACAACAACAATGGGTCAGAACGCATGATCTCTATAAGCCAGATACCATGGAAGGAATAGAAGTTGGTCCTGAAGTATATCTCATGTGCCTGCAGAAAGATGAGTGCAATGTACTACTTTAAGAACTATGAAGTTAAGAAGTAGAGATGCTTTTAGAAATCTTTCAGGTATCAAACAATTCATACAAAGTGACTCTGGCCCTCTGTTCAACACTACAGGACCACATCTGGAGTACCATGTCCAGTTTTGGGCTTCACAGTATTAAAAAAAAAATTGAAAAAACAGCATGACTACAACATAGGAAAGGGACTGGAGGACATGAAGTAAGGCAATGAGAGATGGGTTTGTTCAATCAAAAGAAGGCTAACAGATCTTATCACTGTCTTCAGATGAATAACAGGTAATTACAGAGGATGAAGCCAGATTTTTCTTAGAGGTGTATCAGAAAAAAAAAAAAAGCAATGTTCAAAAATAGTAGCGAAGGAAATTCTGATTAGATGATAAAATTTTTCATGATGAGGTTGGTCAAATACTGAGAAAGGCTGTTAAGTGAGTTTGTGGTATCTCCTCCCTTAAACATACACAAATTTGACAGCAACAGCCTAGACTATCCGATCTGACTTTTAAGTTAGTCTTGCTTTGAATAAAGTTTGATACAGATGACCCTAAGAGACCAGAAGACCATCTATAAAGAATTCCAAGGGGTATGGAAACTAACGCTGGCTCTAAACTTCTGTTGATCCACATACAGAGGGCACGGTCAAAGTAATCTAGTCCAGAACAGAACTGGCATCTCCCTTACAGCTACTTAAGAGATTCCATGGCAAAATTCTGTATTAACTACAACTGTTATATTTAAATGACATTTCTCAGTCAAAAGTGAGGAATGTAATTCTCTCTCATGAGAGAAATCAGTTTGTTTCTATAGCAAAAAAAATAGAAAAGGATTGCTGTAGAGCTCTAAAAGGTATTTTCTCCAGCTAGTGAGCTAAAAATTTCAGCAAAACTTATCATGTACTCTATTACCGCAATTAACTCATATTTTCACAGTACAAATATTTTACTTAAACTCCCTTACCTTCTCATTCAAATTATTCTTAATGCCACTTTTTGTCCAGAGCTACCATAGTGACTTTTTGGATATTTTATTTTTTTCTTGTGGGAAAATGAGGTATAAATAATCAGCTGCAACTCTTTCACAGGGAACCTTACGATTAGCTCTTTGCTCCCAATGAAGATCAGTTTCACTTCCAGAGTGGCATGATCCTTTCACTCACTGCCAACATCATCTTCGTAAATTTCCAGAAGGACATGCTGCCATTCTTCTGTGAAAATAATTACTTCTAGTCATGTATGTCGAGTGACAGTGACTGAGCCATTACAATTTTACCTCATGAGTTAAAAAGGATACCACAGTGGCTGTATCTCCTTATATCACCCAGAGAAAGCCTTCGATACCACACTAATCTCATCTACGAAGAGCCATTTCACTAGTAGGAGAAGAAAGAAGATGTCATTGTGTTCCTTCACAAGCTATCATCTTTTCCTGTTCTCCATAAGAAAGGGTACTTCTACACTTCACTACACATACTACTGGACAGGAAAAATTATAATTTTATAAAGCTAAACAGATGATTCATCTTTAGAACTGAATTAAACAGCCTGCTCCCCTATTTACTCCCCCTCAAAAACGTATTCATGCACATATGCATTATTTTCCCCCTAATCATTAAAGTGAAGTGTAGCTTAAATAAATGCTAAATCTGATTCCATGCTCCCTGGCAGCAAAAAGAGATTTCTCTATATTATTATGAATAGAGTATTAACAAAATGCACTGCATACAAATAGCATTTAAATGGGTAAGGACTCAGACACTGATTTGTATTTTCCAGAATTATTCATTACCTTTAGTTACTTCCAGAATGCATCAGAATTATTCTCTTCATATCTCTTACAGTACTACTACCAAAACAAGGAAACATAAAATATGTTATTAACATCTTTATGTATTTAATTTAAAATATACATAACAAATGAAATATACAGCCAAGGGGATATTAAAAACAATGAAGTACACACATAAATTACAATGAAGTAACATCACAAAAATATCTCTTCATATTTTAGTACATTTCACTACCTGAACAAGTTTATTTTAAACTTTATAAAATTAATGGTATTCATCACTTTTTCAATTAATTTTTAAGTTGTATGATAGAAGAAATGCAAAAGATGGCAACACAGAAAAAAATAATTAGAGTTCAAATATTTCTGCATAAAGATCCAAATCCTCCATGGATATAAATTAGTTCAGATGCTTGAAAGTAAGTAATATATGCAAATTTATGCTCCAAAATCAAGCCAGAAAAATTACATGAGTTGTAGACTACAGATGTTCACATATTATTGAGTAAATCAGGTGCACTACTTTTTTAGATAAACTGCAAAAATAAGGTTTGTTACAAACACAGCAACACAAAATTTGATTGAAAATGCCCAAAGTAAGATCTTTTGTTTGGGATTGCATGGCTATGAAATACAGAAGTAGAATTTGCTCAGTTAAAATGATTTTGCTTCTTTTTTCCACTATTAAAAGTCTGCTGCTATTGGTGGACGTTGGCCAACATCACAGACATAACAAAAAATAAGAAGGAAAAAGATTTATATTTAGTACTCTTTCTGTGACACTTCAAATACTGGTATTTGCTAGAGAGAAGTAAAATCCAAGAAGGCATTGCTTTGTTATTCTCTCAATGTACCTCATGTTTACAGCAGCTAAACAAACTAAACATGTTTCATTCCCAAGACATGCCCCTTCCAGTATCTGCAAATAACAGAAAAACTAATTGTCGTGGTTTGAGCCCAGCCGGTAACTCAGAACCACACAGCCGCTAGTTCACTCCCCCCCCCCCCCCCTTCCTCCCCCCGCTCCCGGAGGGATGGGGAGGAGAATGGGAAGAATGTAACTCCCACGGGTTGAGATAAGAGCAGTCCCGCAACTAAGGTATAACACAAAACCACTACTGCTACCACCAGTGATAATAATGATTAGTGAAATAACAAGGGGAGAGGATACAATTGCTCACCACCCGCCGACCGATACCCAGCCCGACCCGAGCAGTGATCAGGGCCTTCCGGGTAACTCCCCCCGGTTTATATACTGGGCATGACGTGCTGTGGTATGGAATACCCCTTTGGCTAGTTTGGGTCAGGTGTCCTGTCTCTGCTTCCTCCCGGCTTCCCCTCCTCCCTGGCAAAGCATGAGACTGAGAAAGTCTTTGGTTGGAATAAACATTACTTAGCAACAACTAAAAACATCGGTGTTATCAGCGTTGTTCCCAGGCTGAAAGTTAAAAAAACACAGCACTGCACCAGCTACTAAGCAGGAGAAAAATGACTGCTATAGCTGAACCCAGGACAGTATCCACCCCTTATTCCATACCATTCACGTCATGCTCAGATCCCACATCTCTCAGCACACCATCACCCCTGTCCCATATATACACATATATATACACCCACACCCACACACAGAGAAAGATATCGTTCCCTAGTCCATGGACCAATCCCTGTAAAATTGCTGAACTCATCCAGTCCATGATGTCAGGCTCCATCTCTTGTAATAGTCTTTCAGGGCAGGAGGGACGGTACATAGTGTTGGGTTGTTGCCTGCTGATGATACCGCCAAACTCATCTGGTCACTGCTGAGCTCGTCTGGTTTCCTCAAAATTCATTCTTTGTTGAGGTGATGATCGGAGGGAAGTCAGGGTCAATGGCTGGTGACCTGAAGATATCTAGCTGGTGGGCTATAAAAGTGTTATAGAGCAGGCAACAGCGTACAATTGAGTTCATTGGCTGTTTTCCCCCAAAATCAAATCCCCTTGAGGTACACATCGGACTTCCCCATCTTCCCGCATTACCCACCAAGTATATCCAGGTCCCTGAGCAAAAGCAACCCCACGAGTGGGTTTGCCTTTACCTGAAGCAGGAATAACCCAGACTGTCTTCCCCAACAAATTCTTTATGTGCACCACAGGAACTTTATCCCCCTCTACAGTACGTAAAAGTTCTGATTGGGCTGGGCCAGCCCTGTTGGCAGATCCCCTACTGTTGACCAACCAGGTGGCTTTTTGTAAATGTGTATCCCAGTGTTTGAAAGTCCCACCACCCATTGCTCTCAGTGTAGTTTTTAACAGCCCATTGTACCGTTCGATTTTCCCAGAGGCTGGTGCATGGTAGGGGATGTGGTATACCCACTCAATGCCATGCTCTTTGGCCCAAGTCTCTATGAGGTTGTTCCGGAAATGAGTCCCATTGTCTGACTCAATTCTCTCTGGGGTGCCATGTTGCCACAAGACTTGTTTCTCAAGGCCCAGGATAGTGTTCCGGGCAGTGGCATGGGACACAGCGTATGTTTCCAGCCAGCCGGTGGTTGCTTCCACCATGGTAAGCACATAGCGCTTGCCTTGGCGGGTTGGTGGGAGTGTGATATAGTCAATCTGCCAGGCCTCCCCATATTTGTACTTCAGCCATCGTCCTCCATACCAGAGAGGCTTTAACCGCTTGGCTTGCTTAATTGCAGCACATGTTTCACATTCGTGAATAACCTGGGCAATAGTGTCCATCGTTAAGTCCACCCCTCGATCACGAGCCGATCTATATGTTGCATCTCTGCCTTGATGGCCTGAGGTGTCATGGGCCCACTGGGCTAAAAATAATTCACCCTTATGTTGCCAATCCAAGTCCGTCTGAGCCACTTTAATCCTAGCAGCTTTATCCACTTGCTGGTTATTCTGGTGTTCCTCAGTGGCCCGACTCTTGGGTACATGAGCATCTACGTGGCGTACCTTCACCACCAGGTTCTGCACCCGAGCAGCGGTATCTTGCCACAATGCAGCAGCCCAGATGGGTTTGCTTCTGCGTTGCCAGTTGCTCTGCTTCCATTGCTGCAACCACCCCCACAGGGCATTTGCCACCATCCATGAGTCAATATAGAGGTAAAGTACTGGCCATTTTTCTCGTTCAGCAATGTCCAAGGCCAGCTGGATGGCTTTCACCTCTGCAAATTGACTCGATTCACCCTCTCCCTCAGCAGTTTCTGCAACTTGTCGCAGGGGACTCCACACAGCTGCCTTCCATCTCCGATGCTTTCCCACAATACGGCAGGACCCATCAGTAAACAAGGCATATTGCTTTTCACTCTCTGACAGTTCATTATATGGTGGGGCCTCTTCAGCACGCGTCACCTCCTCTTCTGGTGACATCCCAAAATCTTTGCCCTCTGGCCAGTCCATGATGACTTCTAGAATTCCTGGACGACTGGGATTTCCTATTCGAGCTCGTTGTGTAATTAGTGCGGCCCACTTACTCCATGTAGCATCAGTTGCATGATGTGTAGAGGAGACCCTGCTGCCTTTGAACATCCAGCCCAGCACAGGCAACCGGGGTGCCAGGAGGAGCTGCGCTTCAGTTCCAATCACTTCTGAGGCAGCTCGAACCCCTTCATAGGCTGCCAGTATCTCTTTTTCAGTGGGAGTGTAGCTGGCCTCGGATCCTTTATATCCCCGACTCCAAAAGCCAAGGGGTCGACCTCGAGTCTCCCCTGGAGCTTTCTGCCAGAGGCTCCAGGTAGGACCATTCTCCCCAGCTGCGGTATAGAGCACATTTTTCACATCTGGCCCGGCCCGGACTGGTCCAAGGGCTACTGCATGAACTATTTCTCGTTTAATTTGTTCAAAGGCTTGTTGTTGCTCAGGGCCCCATTTGAAATCATTCTTCTTCCAGGTCACGTGGTAGAGAGGGCTTACAATCAGACTGTAATTTGGGATGTGCATTCTCCAGAACCCCACAACACCTAAGAAAGCTTGTGTTTCTTTCTTGTTAGTTGGTGGAGACATTGCTGTTATCTTGTTGATCACGTCTGTGGGGATCTGGTGGCGTCCATCTTGCCATTTTATTCCCAAAAATTGAATCTCCTGTGCAGGTCCCTTGACCTTATTCCGTTTTATGGCAAAACCGGCCTTCAGCAGGATTTGGATTATTTTCCTCCCTTTCTCAAAAACTTCTTCCGCTGTATCACCCCACACGATGATGTCATCAACGTATTGCAGGTGTTCTGGAGCTTGCCCCTGTTCCAGTGCAGTCTGGATCAATCCATGGCAGATGGTAGGGCTGTGTTTCCACCCCTGGGGCAGTCGGTTCCAAGTGTACTGGACGCCCCTCCAAGTGAAAGCAAACTGTGGCCTGCATTCTGCTGCCAAAGGGATTGAGAAAAATGCATTGGCAATGTCAATTGTGGCATACCACTTGGCTGCCTTTGACTCCAGTTCATACTGAAGTTCTAACATGTCCGGTACGGCAGCACTCAATGGTGGTGTGACTTCGTTCAGGCCACGATAGTCTACTGTTAATCTCCACTCTCCATTAGACTTTTGCACTGGCCATATGGGGCTATTAAAGGGTGAGCGGGTCCTGCTGATCACTCCTTGGCTCTCCAGTCTGCGGATCAGCTTATGGATGGGAATCAAGGAGTCTCGGTTGGTGCGATATTGCCGCCGGTGCACTGTTGTGGTCGCAATTGGCACTTGTTGTTCTTTGACCTTCAGCAACCCCACAACAGAAGGATCCTCTGAGAGACCGGGTAAGGTGGACAGCTGCTTAATTTCCTCTGTCTCCAAGGCAGCGATACCAAAAGCCCATCTATACCCTTTTGGGTCTTTGAAGTACCCTCTCCTGAGATAGTCTATGCCAAGGATGCATGGAGCCCCCGGACCAGTTACAATGGGGTGCTTTTGCCACTTCCTCCCAGTCAGGCTGATTTCAGCTTCCAGCATAGTTAACGCTTGGGATCCTCCTGTCACTCCAGAAATAGAAATGGGTTTCACCCCTTGATACCTTGATGGCATCAGAGTACACTGTGCACCGGTATCTACTAGAGCCTTATACTTCTGTGGGACTGATGTGCCAGGCCATCTGATCCACACAGTCCAGTAAACCCGATTATCCCTCTCCTCCACCTGGCTGGAGGCAGGGCCCCTCTAATAGTGATCACAAAATTCTCCACTTCTGTCTTGTAGAAAGGGATTAGTATTCCTTATCACAGGAGCTGGAGTAAAATCAGCTCTTTCGCTCCATCTGGGAAACTGCTCGCCAGAGACTGGAGCAGCAGCTTTCCTGGGAGGATCATCCTTGACCATTGTTCTCCTCTTCAGTTCACGCACCCGTTGCTCCAGAGCTGAAGTAGGTTTTCCATCCCACTTTCTCATGTCTTCTCCGTGATCCCGCAGGTAAAACCATAGGGTGGCCCGTGGCGTGTACCTCCTATATTTTCTTTCTCGAGCAGTAGGGTGCCTTTTGTTAATAGCTGAGACATGGGTTGGTACGCGTGGAGAGCTGGATAGATCAGATAAATCGTCTCTCAATTGTTTGAACTCCTGGGACAGTTTTTCCACAGCTGAAATGATGGAAGGGGTGAGATTGTCTTCGAACTCTCGGAGTTGACGAATCAGGAAATCCACTGTTGGTGATACTCCGTCATTCCAGGTCATTGATGCCAATGTGTGGGCATATGATGATGGCGCACTCCGTGTAAGTTTCCGCCACATGGGTCATGTACATTCGACTTCATCTGGATCTACGGATGTGTTCCTGGAATCCGGCCTACGATAGATCATCTCTATAATGGCTGATTCCCTCAGGGACTGGATGCCTTTCTCTATCGTGGTCCAGTTGGCTGAGCGATTCGTAATATCGTCTTTGTAGGGAAACCTTTCCTTCACAGCTGCCAGGAGCCGCCTCCAAAGACTGAGGGCTCGCTTCTCTCTTGCAATCGCTTTGTCAATTCCTCCTTCCTTAGCAAGTGATCCCAGCTGCTTGGCTTCCCTACCTTCTAGTTCATGACCGTCGGCCCCATTGTCCCAGCACCGGAGCAACCAGGTGACAATGTGCTCCCCTGGAAGACGGGTGAAATCTTTTTGCATATTCCACAGTTCGGTTGAGGTCCGGGGTCGAGAAGTGACCTCTTCTTCTTCTTCCTCTTCCTCTGACCCACGTAGGAGTAACTCTTGTTCAGGTGCTGTTGCATATAGTAATGGCACTGGGTCTTCATCTTTCTTCGCTTCGCAGGTTGCTCTTTGTGCCTTTCGTCTGCTTTTGCTTACAGGGGCAACAGACATTGTCACAAACTGGACATTTGGTTTAGCTGCAGTGTTTGTCACTGTGGTTGGAGTGGCTGCAGTGTCTGCCACTAGGATTGGAGTGGTTGCAATGTCTATTGCTGGGGTTGGTGCAGCTGTTGTGCTTGGGAGTTGAGTAACACCAACAGCTGCATTATCTGTTGCTGTCGGGGTTTGAGTAGCTACTGTGCATGTCACTGGGGTTGGTGTAGCTGCAGTGCTTGGAGTAGCCATATTGTCTGTTGCTGTCGGGGTTTGAATAGCTACTGTGCATGTCACTGGGGTTGGTGTAGCTGTGGTGCTTGGAGTAGCTATATTGTCTGTTGCTGTCGGGGTTTGAGTAGCTGTTGTGCTTGTCACTGGGGCTGGTGTAACTGCTGTATTTGAAGTTGGAGTAGTTGCGTTGTCTGTTGTGGTCAGGGTTTGAGTAGCTGTTGTGCTTGTCACTGGGGTTGATGTAGCTGCTGTACTTGGAGTAGCTGTGTTGACTGTTGTGGTCAGGGTCTGAGTAGCTGCTGTGCTTGTAGCTGGCATAGCTGCGTTGTCTGTTGCTTTGCCATCAGATCCAGAGACATTTTTTTCCCTTTGAAGGTGCTGGATAGTGTTGAGCAGGGCTCTGTAGGCATAGGCCAAGCCCCAGCACGTTGCCAAAATTTGTCCCTCTCTGGAATAACCAGGACGACAGCACACCTCGTTTAAGTGTTTTACTAGTTTTTCCGGATGTTGCACTTGTTCAGTGGTGAAGTTCCAAAGCACTGGAGGGGCCCACTGGCCTAGATACTTGCCCATACTATCCCACACACCCTGCCACTCATGACTGTCCAGCCTCAGGGAAAATCTCCTGGTGGTCCTCCTATATCGTCGTCTAACCCTAGACCAGATTCGAACCTGATACTGCTGAATTTTTGACATTAAACGAAATAGGATGTTCCTACGACGGGATGGCCGTGGGTAAAACACACTCCGTATGTTTGCCAACATGCTGATCCCCAGCACAATCAGCAGGCAGGTTTCAAGGGTACTCAAAGGCCATCTAAAACCTTCAGAACTCTCAACTGCTGTTGCAAATAGGCTGGTGGGGGAACGGGGGGTGAAAGAGAATGCTTCCTTCGTAAGTTTACCCCCCGAGGAGAAAAAAAAGATATGCAATTGCTAAAATATTTCATTATATACCTCCCAATGTATAGTGGTGATGGCCACGCTGGAAGCACAAACCAGACCAGTTTCATGATCAATGAGTCTATTGTATTACAAGTCATTACCATGAAGTACAGTGAAACAAGAACCTTAGCCCAGGCCCCCCAGCCGATAAACGCTAAAACAGCAAATAGTGGCTGTAAGTAAGGTACAACATGCTGAAAGTCTGAGATCAAGCGCAACAAGTCTGAGAGCCAAATAATCACCATTGTGACGAGTAGTAACAATGAATTCTTATCACAAATATGATTAAACACACTCTGGTCAGATCTGTCGTTATCTCAACCTTTCGTGCCCCACGTTGGGCGCCAAAAAAGAACTGTCGTGGTTTGAGCCCAGCCGGTAACTCAGAACCACACAGCTCACCCCCCCCCCCCCCCCTTCCTCCCCCCGCTCCCGGAGGGATGGGGAGGAGAATGGGAAGAATGTAACTCCCACGGGTTGAGATAAGAGCAGTCCTGCAACTAAGGTATAACACAAAACCACTACTGCTACCACCAGTGATAATAATGATTAGTGAAATAACAAGGGGAGAGGATACAATTGCTCACCACCCGCCGACCGATACCCAGCCCGACCCGAGCAGTGATCAGGGCCTTCCGGGTAACTCCCCCCAGTTTATATACTGGGCATGACGTGCTGTGGTATGGAATACCCCTTTGGCTAGTTTGCGTCAGGTGTCCTGTCTCTGCTTCCTCCCGGCTTCCCCTCCTCCCTGGCAAAGCATGAGACTGAGAAAGTCCTTGGTTGGAATAAACATTACTTAGCAACAACTAAAAACATCGGTGTTATCAGCGTTGTTCCCAGGCTGAAAGTTAAAAAAACACAGCACTGCACCAGCTACTAAGCAGGAGAAAAATGACTGCTATAGCTGAACCCAGGACACTAATAAAATTACATGGCAAATTACTGATTTCTGGAATCTCATGAAAACTCCAGAACATTCTCATGCCATCTTTCATGACATAAATACAAAGCAACAGGTTCTGATGCCTCTGACATCTTTTGAAATGCCACTAATCAGATTTTACTGATTACTAGATATTAAAATTTGATGGTTCTGTATATAAACACCATTCATATTTTCTTCTCCACACAGTTTATTTTATTTAATATAGAATCAGCTGCTGAAGCACGTTTTCCTTCTAACTTTGTTAATGATTTCAGGGTGTGCAGGAAAATTCTCTCTACTACTGTCAAGCATCCTCAGGAATCACAAATGCTCAGGCTTAGCCTGTTGAGATAGACTCTTATCAATAATGCAGCGTTCCTCATCAAAAAGTTTTAACCTCTGCTCATGGGATATTGAAAGAAACAAAAAAGCATAAGGATTGCTTTGTATGACAACTTTCTTTTTACCACTGTGCTGTAAGACCAAATACCTATGCAGTCAATAAATAGCAGCTCATCAGGACAAAGCATCAGGTTGCCTTTCAGGGTTCCATCCTGCTAGCAGAAGCAAAAATCTATATGAGGACGCCTGGGACAAGAGAAGAGCACGAAATTGCTCTGAGCCGCTGTGCTCACTGATAAATGACACGCTAAGAAAAAGACATTACTTTCCTCCCTCACAAGCAGTGCTAACAGAAATCTGTAATAACTTATTTTCAAGATCATGTTTCTTATTTAAATTCTCCCTCAACATATAAAACAACTCTGATATGTACAACTCTTAAGAAACACACAGAAATCCAAGCTGTATCCTGGGACACAGAAAGCTTTCATAATCTACAACTGACGATACACAGGAGGAGAATGGTATAACACTTACTACAGCCTAGGACACATGAGGATTAGATTTGATTTTCTGATTCTCACCATACGACTACTCCCTCTAAAAGTTAAGACAACTCACTTGGTCTTTCAGCTAAGCTAAACCAGGGCACAACGGTACAACTGTGTTCCCTGAGTACACAACTCACCTGTTTTCTACACTATATTGCAATGAAATCCATCTCTCCCACACACTGATTTCAAGGTAGAAAATGTATGTGTGAGGTAGGAGAGGAGCCAGCAGTCCCACCATTCACAAAGGGGCTAGGTCTGCAGACCATACACAGTTCACACCTTTATGAAAGTTCACTAGCCTTTAAAAAGAGAACGCTGTTATAACAGCTAAATCTCATGAATTATGAACACTACAGATGTTGAATCCCTACGAACAGTTTAAAAAGCTAGTTGGAGCCCACCTCTCACTGAAGTTAACTTCATTTAGGATTGTGATCCTAGATGTTATGAACTAAAAGGAACTATGTAAGCACCCAAAAAAACACCTCTGGGAAAGTTAGTTTAGACCACACTTTGTTTTACTTACTTTGTATCTGGCCAGAGGGAGCTATTTTGGTATCACTATGAGTAAAGAATGCCTACAGTACAGCAGCCTTGCCCAACAGGAGACAAGAAGAACAGTATGCCAAAAATCATGCCAAGCTTCAGCCTATGACTCCTAAAGAAATCTAGAATAACCCACTCTTGAATAAACCTCAGTAATTCCCTCCCTGTACCATTACTAAAATTTCCTGCATTTTATGACCTTTTAACACTGTGCTGGTCCAATGCCTATATATTATAAACACTGCCAAGCAGAACTTAGAGTAACCTCCCTAACCCAGGGATGGACCATCATTTGGACACAGTACCTCTTTGAGCAAGCAGTAACACACAGTACTTATTATAGAACAAAACATGCACTGAACAAGATGTGAAGACTGATTGGGTGAAATGCTTTAAGGATAAGTAATTTAGAAGTATTTACCTTATGTACATTTTTGCAGTTTTTGGTCTTTATTAACATAAACCACTGCGTAGCTGCTGTTGGTTATCCAGAAAGGCAATTCATGGCTGCCTATAAAATCAAGTATAACCAGTTTTTAAAACAGCCAACCAAGTAAATTAAAAGCTGTTATTATTTGTAAATGATATTGCAAAGCAAGTTCCTTGCAGTATCAAGTTCCTTGAAGGAACCAGCAAGTTACTTCAAACAGATCGTACCATTACTGCATTCGTCCATATAAACACGTGAACAAATCTAAAAATTACTTTAATATCTAAATAGAGAATTTCAGAATACACAAATCAGTATGAATTTGGCTAGGATTCACAAAATCTAGAACACTGAAAGAAACCAATACAGATGGTTTAAGCCAAACTTAGTTTTGCCCCCATTCTTTTATTCACTTTTTCCTTTAAGATATTTTTTGCATAAAATCAAAACACTAGAATTCCACTGATCCAACCATACAGGGTACAAAAGCAGATATCAAACATTTATAAGTCACTTTAAATAACTATCTCCATCTTATGAAATCAAGACAATAATGTCCAAAACCACAGGAACTTTCAAGAACTACGGGGGGTTTTTTAACCTTTTTTGGGGAAACAAGTTTAATGGCTGGAAAAATGACGGAAATTTCATTTATATCTCTTTCATACGATAGGTAGTTAGAACACATCTATCAGCTTTTAGAGCATCCTTTCATCTTGAATGAGAGTAATAATATAAGACTTCAAATGTTTTCACAAAATCAAAGGTGAAGAAAAAAAAGTTTTATTTCAGACACAGCGGAGCTGATCAGACTATATACTGGAGCTATTTGGTTCTTAAAATATGACCCTGAAACGTTTATCACTATTTCTAAACTTAAGTCAATTTTCACAATACCATTTAGATTAAAAAAAAAAGCCTGTAGAAAAGTGTTGTGTATCTAGGCAGGGCACCATGACAGACTTCCTAGGAATCTTCAAAGAAAACAGTGTGAAGAAAAACATCTGGATAAAATGGAGAAATTCAAAATGGAAGAAATATAATGGATCGATACTTCAACGAATTTCATAAATGCTAAAAAAATATCCCCCATAACCTCACCTTGAAAAAGACCTACAGTTTTGTGACAGAGGCCATATCCACAAAATCACGTTACTTATAAAAGAAAAAATTACAATTTGCATAAGCATTTTTAAATCAGCTCATGTTCAAGTATGTCCTTCCTGTTAAATGACATCTACTTGTAATAACTGTGAGGTTATTACCCATTTGAAATCAGTAACCCATACAGGCTTGTGACTTTGAGCTTTCCAAAAGCAATTCTTCAGTGAAAAGAAAGCAGGGTGAAAGATGGAAGTGTATTTTATTATTAGAAACAGTTGGTGTTTCAGACTTGCTGAGGTGGGAAGGGGTGTTAATAAACTTGGGGAGATTAGTTTAGCTGGAGATTTGTTAAATGATTTATTGCACTTATTCTTACATCTACAAAAATACACCTGAAGCAGTACATGGCTAATTGCACTATGAGAGAAAAATACCTAGGTATATAAAACAGTTTCAAGAAATATCTGCAACAGATTTTGATATAAAAAAGTAATATAGCCCACTGCAAAGTGGGGGAAACTGATTTTCAGTAGCCCATTTCCTGTGCTGAGTATTAATGTATGTTAGAACTGTGAGGCCATCTTCATGTATAGCAAAGCTGTTAATGTTCAACAGCCCAGGCTAGCTCATAATGTGCTTCTAGCACACTTAGTGTAGGGAGAGCAGAAGAAAAGTTTTTTTTGGCCGGCTGAACTTTAAAAGAAGTTGGGTGTTTCAAGCTGCTGAGGGATATGGATTGTGAAAATAAATCCCCAAGAGATGGATTAGTGGGCAGGTAATGGCAAAAGGCATCTGATAAACTGCAGAGTTATTTATTACATGCCTATCCCATTTGTCACAGGGCTGTCCCATTTATCACCTCCCCATGTGAGATGCATATATTAATATTGCACACTGCTGTCATTGTCTGCCACCTTATAATCCTGTTTTTTAAATTCATACATTACTTTTCCATGTTCTCTCCTATCACAAGAAATTCCATCCAATTATATTTCCAGATAAATGCTGAGAAAGGATTCCTGATCCACCTGCTATCACGTCTCATGCTGTTCCCAACTCGAATTAATAATGTAGAAAATACATTACATATTTTCATATACATACTGCAGAGTCAGTCAATGCCATCCTGTTGCACACAGATTTATTATATTACGTTATGTCATTGTTCAATCAGTAAAAGCATCCTGTTATCTTCACTCAACTGAAATTGATCTTGTCAACAGTATTCTGCTATAACACCTTCTTAACCTAAAGGGCTGATTCATGAAAACAGTTCTTGCTTTGCTGGTTTTGTGGGATCATGTTAGCTCTTAGCAAGAACATCACTTTTCACTGAAATGCCTACAACAAAAGGCTGCAATTGTATGTTCTTAAGAGTTCATTTTGTCTATCCTGAATCACAAGAGTAGTCATCTGTGAGTCAGCTAAGGCTGTCATATGAATACTGAGTCCTGTATGCATTAGGGTAAAATCCAAGTCATGGAAAACTTTTGGCATGGAAATTTTGGCCATTAAGCCAGTTCTGTCAGCACCTAATGAAAGATACATAGTTCTTGCTCCCTTTATGTTTCTCAAACTCCTTAAAAGAATGCTGGTTTTATGAGACAAAAAGCTCATAGTAGTTCTGAGCTCCAACACAATCCCCCTATTAAAAAGCATCTAGGAATGGACTTTCTGTACCTGCATGACAGACACTAGAAATTCATGTGGAAAAAGAATAGTGCTTCATGAAACAAAAGGATGAAAATTATAGGTAACAAAATCAAAGAGAAAGACTCAGTTACAAGTGGAGCACTCAAGTAACTCAACAGGCAACTAAAACAGATTTAAGCAAGTATTGAACCTGTTCATGTAGATATCTGGAGCCACTAAAAAGTAAACTGAGCAAGAAGTAGGAAAAAAGTGTGTAATTGGTTTTCTGACACAGCTCAACAGTGGACAATTAAATGTCTCAAGCAAAGAACCTTTTTTTTTTTTTTGTTATTATTTCAATGTTTTAAGCATTCCCCTCCCCCCCCCCCCCCAAAAAAAGAAAAAAAAGAGGTTTTTTCTTCCTCCAGAGTTTCTAAGAAAACTCTGCCAGGCTGCCTTGTTTGAAATACAGAACCTTACTCACTCCTCCTTACTTCTTCCTGAACAGGCACCAAAAGTCAAGCTAAAATTTTTGACAGTTTTCAGGCTGTCCTATGGAGATGTGAAGAACAAATTAAACTTGGTATGTACAATTTTGTATGTAATTTTGAAAGGGAGAAGAACTTCACGGCTATTTGTATCAGCATTTAGACCAACTAAGCACAGATGTATATAGAGGGATTCTGAAATCCTAACTTATGTTCAGATCATAACTGGCATGTGACCAAGAAGACAACTGCCAGAAGATTTTAAATAAAGAAGTAAGAATTTTAAAAGATGCAGAGCACTGTTGCATCATATTACAAAGTCTGGGCAGGAAGAGAAGAAATTGACAATTGAAATCAGATGGAAATACAAAGAAATACAGTAACACAAAGGGCAAAGGAAATTCATGGGCACTTCCATAATCTTCATAATGCAGTTAAACTATGTTTTCAGGAAAAAGAATGCACTTAACATGGAATTTAACACACTTGAGCATCTGCCTTGGAAATAGAGCCATAGTTCGCAAAGGTTAAAATAATTCTGCAAAGCACATGGAAAAGCACTGAAAGTGCTGAAAAAGAAACACAGCACACAGAGCACACAAAGAGCATACAGTGTATAATTTGAAAAACATTCATAAGAAACCTTCAAGACAGAAGTAGATTCTTAACATATTTGACAGAACTGAGCTCTGGGTAATTGTAAACTAGATGCTACAAGCCAAAATGATAGTGGAAGTTCCATTACAGTATTTGCCCCAGGAAAGCTTTAGCTCACCTTATGGGTATCTGTCCTATTGCAGGGTATGTAGAGAGATGCAAAGGCAAAGCTAAAACTTAAAATGATGACATCTGTAATTTTTGCAGGGAACAAATTGCGTACAGTGGGTCAAAACTATGTCAAATTTTAAATCTGATTCTGGGTCCATTCATGTAGAAAGGCAGTGAAATATTAAAGATTGATTCCATGTTGTCTTTACTAGCACAGGGAAGCTGTCAACAGAATATAAAAGTATGTTGACAGAATTCAATTACCCTGTCATGGAGGCATCCAGAAAATTCTGGCAATAAAAATCTTAATGACAAATTAAATTGATTAAGCAGGAATCAAAAATGAAAATGGAAGAAACTACAGAACTGATTAATATCTCTAGTTATTTCAAAAGCAGAATTACTCATACAGCTCCTGATGCACCGAAAGAAATTATGAGAAGAAAACACTTCCACATACCCATTTCCACTGAGGTGGTTCAAAGCAGTCAGGCTGGCCCTTTCTAAAACTTTAAAGGAAGGGTTGGTGAAGCAGATATATTAGAGCACTATTATAACAAGAAATACATTCTGTTCACTTCAGCTGATAGCTATATAATATGATAAAATTCAGATACAAACAGTCTTCAGTGGTAGTTACAGGAGTTTTGGAGCCTTGGATCAAACAGTTATTGGAAAACATACATTATTTTTTAAGTATTACACCTGCTATCCAGAAGTAACACTGCTAGAGCATAGGAGCTGCAGTACTGAGAGACAGTAGATCATAATTAGACTGTTAAAAGCTCAAATGTTTTGCAAAATATATTATTTTAAAAACACTGCTGTCCATCCAGTACTTGATTAAGCAACCATAACATTTAGAACAGGACTATTGTAAATCTCTCTTATACAAACAAACACCACCCTCCCCAAAAAAAATACATAAACAATAAAAACCAAAACAAAACCTAACAATCCCCCAAAACCCTGTGATCATCAAAAGATCAAAAGCATTTGTAGCCATAAGACAGAGTTCACAGATATAACTGGAAAAAAGGCTCTCAAAATGGGTATTTCTTGCGAGGTTCATTTTACGAACGGTAACTAAGGAGCAAGCCTTCAGCCTTCAACATTTTCTAAAGAAAAAGAGATATAAAACCAGACTTTAAGTTTGAGAAACTGAAAAGGCTGAGCTGATAAGTGGAAAAGAATGTGCAAAACAGTATAAAATCTAATCCACAAAAGGCTTCACAGATATACAAGGTAAAAGAAGTCAGTTCAGAGATTTGACTGTACACATCTGCACTTCAAAATACAAGAAGTCCAAAGAATGAGACCAAGCACAGGACTGTTGACAGCCTGTTTCTTAATTAACAGCTTGCTCCCTAGCTCTGTTCTGAATCTCACAACAGATGTAGTCTGAGCAGGATTCAATAAGCAGAATGAATGAGAATACGTAAGCTTTAACTTCCTTCATCCCATACAGTCCTCCAGCAGTACAGGGTTTGTGCCTTCAGACCCTCTGCATGCCTTCATTCCACACCTCAGGTTTACAGCGCAACACCAATGTGTTTTGCAGAAAGCAAAAGTAGTAGGCAGTAACACAAGTCTCACATTCATTCAGACACAATTAACTGTCAAAAAAGGTACCAGAATAACAGTTAAATCTTAGGGCTACAGCAGAACTTCCTGAAACACCTGTGTTGTGCAGCGTGGACATGGCCAGTTTGTTCCAGGGACAGCAAGCCCCAAGGAGCATGATGTGATCCAGTTTGGGCTACTCAGCTCCAGCATCAGGGACCACTTCTTGTCCTTTCTGTTTATTAGGATATAGAGCAACAGGCACCGTGAACTGACTAGGTATAATAATATTGTGGCGAACTTCATATTTTTCAACATGGAAGTGAAAGAATAACTATTTTGAAGTCTTGAATTGAAACATGGCATACTCAGGATGTTTTGGTTTATCAGAGAGAGTCAAGCAATGTCAGTCAAGAATAAGTGATGCGAGTCAAGAGAACAGTCCTATGCAAAGAAATTACAGAGAAATACGCAACTTTATGTTTTAGGATTACTTGTTATTCTATTAGGGATTCACTCACAAAATATGGCAAAGACTTCTTGCTATGCATTGCTTAAGAATGTTACAGTATTGCAATCGATATGCAATGCAACATTAACAATGGCAATAGGATTATGGAAACCTTATATAGAATCATAGAATGGTTTGGGTTGGAAAGGACCTTAAGATCATCTAGTTCCAATCCCCCTGCCATGGGCAGGGGCACCTCACACTAGACCATGTCGCCCAAGGCTCTGTCCAACCTGGCCTTGAACACTGCCAGGGACGGAACATTCACCATTTTGGGCAACCTGTTCCAATGCCTCACCACCCTAACAGTAAAGAGCTTCTTCCTTGTATCTAACCTGAACTTCCCCTGTTTTAGTGTAAATCCATTACCCCTTGTCCTATCGCTAGAGTCCCTGATGAAGAGTCCCTGCCCAGCACCCTTATAGGCCTCCTTCAGATACTGGAAGCCTGCTAGGAGGCCTCAACGCAGCCTTCTCTTCTCCAGGATGAACAGCCCCAACTCTCTCAGCCTGCCTTCATATGGGAGGTGCTCCAGCCCCCTGATCATCCTCATGGCCCTCCTCTGGACTCGCTCCAACAGCTCCATGTCCTTCTTATGTTCAGGACACCAGAACTGTACACAGTACTCCAAGTGAGGTCTCACAACAGCAGAGAAGAGGGGCAGGAGGATCACCTCCTTTGACCTGCTGGTCATGCTGCTTTTGATGCAGACCAGGATACAGTTGGCTTTCTGGGCTGCGAGCGCACACTGCCAGCTCATGTTCAGTTTCTCTTTGACCAACACCCCCAGGTCCTTCTCCACAGGGCTGCTCTGAACCTCTTCTCCGCCCAACCTGCAGCTGTGCCTGGGATTGCCCCGACCCAGGTGTAGGACCTTGCATTTGGCTTGGTTGAACTTCATAAGGTTGGCACTGGCCCACCTCACAAGCGTGTCAGGGTCCCTCTGGAAGGCATCCCTTCCCTCCAGTGTGCCAACTGAACCACACAGCTTGGTGTCGTCGGCAAACTTGCTGAGGGCGCACTCAATCCCACTGTCCATGTCGCCGACAAAGATGTTGAAGAGGATCAGTCCCAACACCGATCCCTGAGGGTCACCTCAGGGAGAGGTGATCCCTGAGGGACACCACTCATCATCTGTCTCCAGTTGGACACTGAGCCATTGACCACAACTCTGTGTGCAGCCATCCAGCCAATTCTTTATCCACTGGGATATGCTGTGAGTGTTTTATTCTGTAGCCTTCATAAGTTATCTAGCCAAATGATATGCTATTTGGTTAAAAGTAGGATGGTTTGTCATACAGTCTAAGTTTCTTCTGAGCAGAAGACTTCTGCACAGAATTGTAACATGGGTCAGACAGCACAATATAAAATTACCTATGAAATTTAAGTAAGCTTTTAATTTTAAATGTACTGCTTATTCTCATCATATTCAATGTGTTGCAACATGCAGCACATTTGCCATCTGTAAAGAATACCAACTGCTTTAAATTTTTGCCTCCATTTTAAAATCATCTAACCACCAAAATAAGAAGTATTACGAAAAGCAGCAAATGTACTTTTAGAATAGAGACATTTCCAGGGCAAGCCACAGGCATTTTCAGCCAGAAATGATAGGCCATTTTAACAGCTTTTGAGCAGATATCATCACATACTTGAAAAAGTATGGTGTGTAGAGATACAATTACTTCTTTTGCTTAGGACAGCAGAATTAATATCACAGATATTTGTTCCTGTGGTTCTGTTTGGTACTTTTTAAGCATTACATATTCCCATCTAAACAACATTCCTGAGAAATCATATACCCTTAACCCTCATTCAAGCTTCAGTCTTGTTTAACAGCTTTCTCCAAGTATGTGCTTTTATCAGTACAAAATTACCAACCTTTATTTTCATACTTTACAAAATTCTCTTTGGACTATTAATTAGTAAAAGCAACCAAAGATAGTATAATCTTGGACTTGCCAGCATACTCTCTCACTCTTGGGTGCCATGATAGAAGGTAACTGTCCACTTACATCTTCTGGGAGCAACACCTTCTTGAGTCTCCGTGAAGCAAACTTAAACTCAAGGTTTTTATGAGCTAATATTCTTTGTCTTTGCTTCCTGCCTCAAGTTTCTATTTTGTCTTCAGGCGATTTAAATATTTGATCAGTATAAACAACAACGTCAAACTGTATGATTCTATTTCTTCAGTTGTCAACTCCTTAACACACAGACCCAGGAGATTAAAACCATACCAACAAGGTAAGAGAGAGACAACACAGACCACTAGCCTATAAACTTTTTCAACAGTTAACAATACAACTCACTATATCTCAATCTTGTTTTTATTCCACTTTGAATTAGACTCATCCAGAGCGAACTGTTATGCACATGAGCAGTTCCTCTTTTTTCACCACCAAAAACCTTAAAATTCTTTAAAACACACCTCATTCCGCTTTCCAATCCATATCTGAGTGTGCCATACAATGGAGACGTAATACAGCACAAAGCGGCCCCAGCGCAGGGCAGAGCTGAGCCCCTCAGCCACGGGCAGGCGCCTCGGGGAAAGCCTGGGTAAGGAAGGGCAAAACGCTGCCCGGCAGCCAGGGCTGAGGGGAGCCGGGTGAGAAACAGCCCTGCAAGCCCCAAGGGCAGAGCGGGAGGAGGGCAGGACGGGCTCCGGGCGCCCGGCAGAGATGCCCCTGCGGCACTGGCAGGGACCCCAGCAGGGCGGGGGTTCCCTGCAGCCCTTTTCCAGGCTGGAGCAGGGGAGAGTGTGAGAGTGAAGGAGCAGCAGAGAGGAGCTGCTATGGACCAACGGCAGTCCCACATTCCCCATCCCCTGTGCTATTCAGGGGAGAGAAAGTAGAAGACGTGGGGATGAAGGAGTGAAGGTGAACCTGAGAATAAGGGGGAATGGATGAAAGATGTTTCAGGTTTTTACTTTTTTCTTATCATCCAACTCTATCTTTAATTGACAATAAATTTAACTGATTGTCCCCAATTTGAATCCATTTTGCCAGTGACAGTAATTGGTCAGTGATCTCGCTGTCCTAATCTTAACCCATGAACTCTTTCATCTTATTTCCCCTATCCTGTTGAGGAGGGGGAGAGAAAAAGCAGCTGGGTGTATGTCTGACAGACAGTCAATGTCAACTCACCACACCCTCATTACACTTAAGAAAAAATATTGCATAATACTGCAATAGTCTGGTAAACTTATAAGGCAACCTAAAATTAGATTTGATTTTTTGTACATCTGTAAAGCAGCAATAGGGGCCAATAACATGACATGCGGAGAAATAATGTAAGGACATTGTATATGAGAGAAATGGGAAGAGAAATTAAGATATAATTCAGGCTGTGGCCTGAAGCAATTCCACACACAGATCTCATGTTGATGCTAACCATGAAGCAGCTGAAAGCTGCAGTCCTGGAAAATAAATGTCTCTAAGAAAAAATGGTTTGTCACTTTTGCAGAGTTGAAAAATAAACCGTAAACAATCCCTATGGTGAGATGAATTTGCGTACAATAGGTAAGAACTTTAAGCTATTTCTTCTGCAGTTTTTTTTTCCTTTTACGTTTAATCAGAAGAGAGAACAAGTGGATGGAGACACAAGAGACTGGAGTGGCTAAATATCTTCTTGTTCGGACAACTACAAAAGCAGAATAAATACTTTATTAAAATATATATATATGAATACATTCATTTCAAATAACATTCTGTGTCCAAGTGGCATCTTGATCATGATGAAGAGATGCAAAGGATTTATATGAAGGGATGCAAAGGACGCATATGTGCATTATACAAAATACGGTGTTACGACATGGGCAGTCAAAGAATCAAGAACTCAATGAGTTTGTTCATTTCTTACAGAATTAAAGCTCTCAGCAATGTCAGGCAGAAAAGTTTGGAGACAGAGTCTTATCAACAATATTTCAGCTACCAATCACATCTGATATTCAAGCACTGTCATAACAGTGAATGATACAAGGAGATCAACCTATTTATATTATTAAAGATGTGAAAGGTTAATAGAAGTACTCATCACAGCCTGCAAACACTGATATAAGAAAAAGATAATGTATTTTAGAAGGACCTTCTATCTGTTTAGCCAGAATATAATAGCAGAAGTGGATCAGAAACATTTTTTAAATGAACTGGCTAAAGGAAAAAAATTGCTATGGAATATTACAGCTTTGCCATCATTTTACATTTCTAAGTTGAGTCTGGATATATTTATAAAGTTATATGACCAATAATGGCTGAATGTAATAAAAGAAGTTCCAAATATTTAATTTAGATTAGACTGGCATTTGTTCACTCTAGCCCTAAAATGCATGCGTGTATAGAATCACAGAATCAATCAGGTTGGAAAAGACCTTTAAGATCATGAAGTCCAACCATTACTCCAGGACTGCCAAGAGCACCACTAAACCATGTCACTGAGAGCCTCATCTAGATGCTTTTTGAACACTTCCAGGGATGGTGATTCCACCACTTCCCTGGGCAGCCTGTTCCAATGCCTGATCATCCTCTCTGTCAAGAAATTTTTCCTAATATCCAATCGAAACCTCCCCTTGTGCAGCTTGAGGCTGTTACCTCTTGTTCTATCACTTGTTACTTGGGAAAAGAGACTGACCTCCACCTCACCACAATCTCCTTTCAGGTAGTTGTAGACAGTGATAAGGCCCCCCTGAGCCTTCTCTTCTCCAGACTAAACCTCCCCAGTTCCCTTAGCCGTTTCTCGTAAGACCAGTACGAACTGGTGACTGCAATAAAGCTTAGAAAATTTGATAAAGCTAAGATACTAGCTTACATAAAAGCTGCAATTTAATTCACTAATATTTAAGTTATTTTCAAGTGCATTTGTCAGTAAATAGTAAGAAGTTAAGAGGAAATAGCTGAATGCATATCAAAAAGATGTACTGGAATGAATTCTTGTGCAAGAGTGAGCTAATTCACCTGCAATTTAATGACAAACAACTTTTTCTTTGTAGTGTGTTTGCATTGCAACCTTTTAATGGCAACTGTTAATTATCATGTATTTATTTTTAAAGTTTGGAGCTATTTCTGTTAATGGGTAACATTTTCTATTTAATAAACTCAGTTTGTGAGAGATTTTGTCCCATTTTAATCTGGAAATTCATGGGCTCTACTCACTCTACGTTTTACTTTCTGTGTACATCAGATTCTGCTTAGAGACCCAATGTTTGCTGGCACTATTCGTGTCTAGACAGAGCATTTCAAACTGCTCTTGATATACAGAAAGTCACTACGGCATGCACTTAGCATTTTTCAGCAAAGCAGTATTTTGTGTGATATTCTGAAGCAGCATCCTTGTAAAGAATCCCATCATATGCAGCAATTTCATCTCTGTAGCCACTGTAATTTTATACTTGGAAGAATCTGTGCTGCTTCTTTTTGCCATCCATGAAGAAGTACTCAGTCTGTTCTAAGGCTGGATCATTTTATCCATTTGTTTGAGCATGACATATTTTGCTGAAGAGGTGGACAGTACCAGCATCATTTACTCTAGATATTTTTTCATGCAACTCCCTTCCTAATTTTTAGGTTATTTTGAAAGCATCAACTTAATTTAAGAAAAATTCTTCAATTTAATACCAGTTTTTGAAGCTGATATGACATTTCAAATATTGTTTCCACAAGATGTGTCTGTCAGAATTTAGCTCAAATGATTTCAAGTCCAAATACTTGAGGAAATGACTGACACTTAGAATGTACATTCTTGCTTTTTCTCAATATAAATATATTGTGACTTTACTGGAAATCTTAATCACAACGTAGCTATTCTAGCCTAATAAGAACAAATCAGACAGAAGATTTATTTTTTTAATTGCTCTATTTACTATAAATACTCGTATGTATGAAATCTTCATCAGACAGTATCCAGTGCAATGTATATTTATGGTGTTCTTTATATATCTTTTAACTATTTTTTCTCTCACTTACATAGCTCGTGTCTTTTTCCTAATCACACTCATGTACCATGAACCTAGACATGCTCAAATGTTCTGCGAATCTTGCTGAAAATGTTCAAAGCAGCTCACCAGTAATCCAGAACCCACCACACAAGAAGTTGCAGCACTATCAGGCAGAGAGCTTGAGGCTCAGAGAACGTTGTGAATTTAATTTACCATACAAACCTTGCTCTTTGGAGCCCTCCCCCATCAAGAGGTACATACATCTTACTCTCTACTTACAGTGAAGCAAGAAAGAAATACACCTCACTGTCCTTTAAATCCCTAAATAACATCTTCTTATGCCACCCAGAAGCATACCTTTGAACTTTTGCTCTTACTTAAAATTCAGTTTTAAAACTGCAACTGTTTACAGCAGGAGGATAGGAAGAAACATCCACAGTCTCCCAAATTCTTTTGGGAAGAAGCTGTCCATAGCTGTAGTATCATCAACTCGCTGCTACAGTACAAACCAGAAGTTATTTTTGGATAAAATAGCCACAAAATGACTTTATATTACAGTCCCATGTATTCAGAATGGCAGCCATGCAAGTCCAGGCAACATGATACTGGCGCTGCTAGTAATATGCCACAGGCTCTGTACTCTGTACTCTGCACTCTCTACACAGCCTCAGGACTTGTCAGGCTGCGTCTTCACCTGTGCTTGGCTCAGGTGACAGCATACTGCCTGGTGGTACAGTGAGCATACCTTAACTTGCTCTAGGTTATCTTTCTGAAATTGCATGGATTTACTTCTGAAAGATATTAAACTGCACATGGTAAAGGTATAATAAAACTAAGCAACCACTGCATAATTGAATTTGTGGACCAGTAAGAAAAGAAGTGTTAATAATGGACTGAAATCATACAAAAGCAACCCCAAGTGGAGTAAGTCTGAGGAGGAAGAAAACTCCCCACCATCAATACTGTCCTTCCAGAAAAGTCACGTGAATGCTCACAGCTTGCCATAAGAACATTCCAGAAGGGTGAGCATAACACCCAGTGTGTAGAAACAAGAAATCTTGTTTATAGCAGTATTAAGTGGATCATTACCGGGAATGGGTTGAAAATTTAGGTTAGTATCATTTTATTCAGAATAATTGTAACTGTTTGTAGTACTTTGATTAGACTGTCAAGACATTGATCAGACTCCCAATATAAAGCATTCTTTAGCCCACACACTGCAGAGGGTGCAGAGCAGCACAACATTCTTGCATTAGACTAATTTCTACAAAAGGGTGCACGTTGCATTCACAATAGCCTTTACAAGTTATCTGCTTTTAAAGTAAAGTAGAGGTAAAAGTATTCTTTCTTGCATGCTCTTAATTCTTTAATATAAGTAGCCATCCACAAGTCTTTAAAACTGTTTTGACAGGCTAAAATATTTCTTACACAGATTAATGCTGTATTACTATTATAAAACGAAGCAGGTAATGCTACTGATTTTCCACAAATTTCAATGAGCAGCAAATCACTAAAAGACAATGTTAGAGACTAGAAAATTCTTTAAACTGAGACTGAATTACCATATACTGGTAACAGCAATAATTCTTTTGGGTTGAGGTCTGGGAACACCAATAGGACATGGAATGGGAAATTTTCCATTCCATCTCTTGTGTTCACTTCCCAAGCTGCTAGTTTTCATAGTAATTCTACTAGTCATTGAGCTCTACCATTCAAAAGTCATTGAGAACTCCTCTACTAAGAGAATACTAAAGCACAGGTTGCACAGATCAGTTAATCATCAGTTTAATCAGTTAAAAATAATATTTTAATTATAATTATATATTAATAAAATGTTATTCTTTTGTGGTATTATATTACCATCACAGCAGTTCAGTAGCATACCATGTAAGTATGCCAGCGCACATGTGATTAAGTGTTGTTTACTGTTGCGCTGTAAAGGTAAATAACGTATTTTAGAGAAGCAAATTCTCCCCCACTGTGCTAGCAATTCTTCTAGCCAAATTCACCGAAGTGAAACAAAAGTAAGAGGTGAAAGTTCTGTCTGTGAACTAGTGGGTAACAGTTCACCAGCTGCCCAAATTATTCTCAAGCACTTTGGCACATCTCTAGATAAAAATTATTATGGTTCAGAGGATTCGATGTAGACAGTAACATTTGTCAAACTATAACCAAACTTTTTCAATTTACATTAGTGAAGTTATGAAGCTGAACTATGGCAGCCACTTCCACTAATCTATTAGTTAAAGAAAAAAGCCACCAAGCATGACATGCCTTCAAATCTATCTATATCTGTAAGCAGATGTGTATATTCAGGAATGCATTTTAAGCATCATTAGTACTGATACAGAAAAGATACTGCAGTCATCTTTCATAACTGTAGGTTTCACTGCTGCAGTCTGCCTGAACAACCTTCTTCAGTTTAGAGTGTTCATCTGTCTTGTAGAAATGGTTCAGCATTTTCATTCATCATTTGAATGAGGTGTGGTAAAACTTCTATTTTTTTTTTTTTTTCCCTTTTTTTCCCGAGCTGAACTAGTGTATTTTCATGGACTGTGCTTTCTGAGCCCATTAATAGTAATGATGTTATATGGTTCACTCTAGTCTTTTCCATGGGCTGCTGCTCACATCAGAGCAAGTAATAAAGAGGCAAAGCCCTCCTGTATGGAAATGTGCAGCTTCACTGGAGTGGGGTGAGTGGAGAGCAGTTAAAAAAAGCTTCAACTATTAGAATCCACTCTTTTGCCCAAACAACAAAACAAGTACGCAAGCACAAACAGAAGAGGGACTCATCAGATATAGGAATTAACTCCACTATTTTCTTACTCATTTTTAACAGAATTTCGTGCTTATACACATTCACAAGAGTAAACAATGAGGTCTTTTGGATGGCCTGTACAGGATATTATTCTGAACTGCCTATTCATTGCATTCTGCTAGGTATGAGAATAAAAGTGAAAGCTCGCTACCTTCCCTATACCTTAGGAAGCTGCCAGTTACGCCAAATAACCATCACATTCTGAGATACACTGCACCTCACATCTTCCCAATCTCAAATGACTTTACAGCATTCAGAATCATGATGATCACTGTGCTTTGAAGTGGCCTTCAAATTTTGTATTTGTGTGAAGGATTAATCAATTTATTGGGAAATTGCTCAGCTTCCTTCCTATACTCCAAGAGCTGGGCTGCTGACATCCATACACAATTTCTCCCCCATCTTTTCTTTTCAAAGGTCAGTTCTCCAAATAAGGTGCACATTTTGGGGCTGCTAAATATCTGTAGTCCCAGATGGCTCTGTATATGACTTCAGGACACTGGTATAAGCTGAGAGTCACAGCACAGAAAATATAACTCAAGGAGATCAAGTTGATACTCTGAATTCAGGACTGCTATTACCTAGAATGCCTGAGAGTACTTAAGGTTGTAAATTACAGCAGTGCTGCACGGTCACCCTAGCATACTCAACTGAATCTGCTTCTTGAGTGCCTACACCATCCAAACATAGTATTATAATGTCATAACAGAAAAAAGTATCTTTTTCTACAGTGAACTTACTACAGAGTAACAAAATACTGACAGAAAAACAAAAACAAAACAAACAAATAAAAAAAACCCACAACCAAACACACCAACAAACCCAAAACAAAAAAAAAAACCAAACCCCAACCAAACCCAAAAACTAACCCAGCAGGTAAAAGCAGGCATCACACTTCTTCGCTGATCCAAGTAAGATGGCAAAACAGTATATCCATGCGTTACCTGACATTATCAGGTATATCAAAGCATGCTACAAAACGTACAAGCAAACAAACCCCACCACAGCCCTCTAGACATTCTCTACAAAGTTCCACAAAACAACTGAAGAAAAAAAAGGAACGACAATTATCAATTTGCCTGCTGCACACAGTGAAGGCAACAATGGAAATATTCTGGGTATACACTTGACACAATCTCTTTCAGAAGAAGCTAAGCAGGGGAACAGAGGTCCCCACAAAACCCTAAGGAAAACTCATAAGAAATAGAACATAATTGTCATTCAGCACCACGGAGAAGAACAGCAACTGACAGACAGGAGTGGAATGGACCTTTTTCACCTTCTTAAGTGGTGTGGAGAGAACAGAAGAAATCCTGAGCAAACAAAAAACAGTACCAATTTTTTGTTTTAATTTTATAATTATTCTCACTTTTAACTGTTCACTTACTTTCACACCATGGACATATCTTTCTTTTGTTCAGAGAACAGACATTTTTCAGCTAGATTAGGCACAAAAATCTGCAGACCAGCAATGATGCCTGCAGATACCTAAATGACATTAATTAAATGACATGTCATAATCAGATTACATGTTTGTCTTAAGAAAGCCATGGCTGTTGTATCGGACACCAAATGAATTAATCCAGACTGTTTTTTTGAGAGGGACAGCACTATCGGTAACCCCCACATACATATATTTTAAATGCAAAATGGTCCTGAACCTTGAATACCAAATCTCTCTGAAGCTGAAAGCAAGTGGCACTACCTCTGTTTTAAGAATGTAATCTTAATTTCATGTCTACAGAACCATAAGAACCGAATTGTTCAGTATTCACAAATCTTAACTGGTGGGCTTTCAGAGCAGCCACTATAGATACTAGACAACTTGCAACTGTGCTCTTTGTAAAAGAAGCTGAACAGGAGCTAAGAAAGCATGCTTTTCTAAAAAAGTATGTTAATTTAACAGATTATTTAGAGTACTAAAATGGTTGTGCCTGGAGGATGATCAAGAAAGCATCAGTGAAAACATTGATTAACAAGTAAAACTGAAAGGTTGGTGCAGAGCAGGGTATGTTTAACTTCCATTTGTGAAGCTGAACAGACACTGAGAGGACTTTTACAGTGAAGAAATTGTAGAATGACTTTGAGGCCTTTGATCCAATATGGTGGAAACCTGCTCTGACAGGTCTATTTATTCTGAACTGTGGGCTCCAGTGTCTGACAGAGCAGCACTATCAGGGAGTTGATCAGCAAGATGTATAATGTAGAGAGGTCAGAATCAATAAGGATTTGCTTCTGACACTATAGCGCTGAATACCTCACTTCATGCAGCAGTTCTTTTAACTAAAAATATCTTCCTGATTGCAGGCCACCTCTTATTTTAGCACCAGTCACTGAGACTGAGAAAGCACTCACTGCCAAATGTATCGCTTATTTATTAGGATTCTAAGTGGGGGATAGCAGTGAAGCAATTTCTTTCCTGTGGATTTCAGCAGAATGAAAACAATGTTATGACAAAATGCCTGTTTTGTTAGAATTAAGGTTGAGAAGTCCTTACTGTTTAAAGATCAGCTCTTCTTAAAAATCCACATGCTTAATAAAATCTATGGTACTGGATCAGGACAAAGGCCCATTTAGCCCAGTGTTCTGGCTGTAAGAAAAGACAAAAGTGAATGTTCAGGAAAACATACATAAAAAATAATAATTACACAGCAACATCTTGCAACTGTAGCCTCCCCAATTCCAAAGATATGACTTGGGAAATCCCCAAATCGTAGAGGTAATTTTGGAACTCTGTACACCTTCACAAATTATCCTTCCATTAACTTCACCAGGATAAACTACTTCTCATGAAACAAAACTAAAAGAATAGCAGATACCAAGAACTCTTCAGTCAAAGTTCTGCTTATCTAGGTTCCACTGATAATTTCAAGTAGTTAGAAATTTGCTATGTTGGAGACCTAAACATGAATCCTTTGAAGAAGGGGTTCCTATAATATAACCTCTACTTATAATCACATATGCGGATGTAGCTGTGTGTCTTATACCTTCCAGAATTACCAGTTTCAGTAAACTAACTGGTGCTAAAACTCTCATCTATCTGTTTTCAAAATGCAAACACAAGCTACCTAAAGACGTCCAATTTTCATGAGATTCAACTTGCTTGTGTGAGTATGCCTTTGTTATTCAACCTGCCCTCTCAGTAAAAATCTTTCCTAATATTCTAAGAATGAACTACAGGCATACTACTAATACCACAAATGACTGATGTTTGCTTTTGTTTTAAGATAACAGGAAGCAGCAGCATCATAATCTGACTTGGAAACATTGGACTGTTTTTAGAGATTTACAGTGAAGGCTAACTTTCAAGAAGAAGAGTAGGCAGATTACGCAAGAAAACAGGAACAAATTGTAGCAGCAGGAAGAAAAGTGTGTGTGAGACTGGTGACCCAAACTAATGGGATCTAGAGTGAAGCAAAATGTTGGGCTTTTTGGAGGGAGAGCATAAGAATAGTCTTGAACTGGTTTTCCCTCCACATGGCTTACTCTCCAGAACCCCAGGGTGAGCTGAATCAGGGTTTGAAGAAAGGCTATTAAAACAACCCTGAAAACTCAGGAAAAACGACAGTTAAGGTATCTACCAGTTCACTGCACACCGTGTGAGGGAAACAGGTTGCTGAAGTTGAGCTAAATCGTCATGCAAGAACACTGCTTAACCAGACTGGCTAGATGAGTCAATATGTCTAGTTAAACACACAGCTTAGACTACACAACCAAGGAAGAGCACAAACCCAATTAAATTATATATGTACATACAACATGCTCTGCCCCCTCTCCTCTTTCCCCCAAAAAAATCCAAATCACCCAGCATGCCCAGAACAGCAAACCCCAATGAAAATCAACTTAAGCCAAAACTCTAAGGCTCCAGAGAAATTATTCATGTGCTAGTGGCTTTTAAAGGATTGATGATTAAATAAAACGTAGTAGGGAAAGTTAACAGTTCTCTAAACTCTCTGCCAAACTCATTCCCTCCTATTTCTACGAGACTGTTAAGCATGGTATATTCACTTTTTTAGTATCCCACTTCACCATCTCTGCAGTAGGAACTTCACCTGTCCCTTATAATAGTATGTACTTTTCTTCCCTTTCATCAGAAGAAAAATGGGGATGGCTTTGATAACCTGAAAGGGTCAAAAGGCCGTTTAAATTCTTTGTGTCATGAAAAGATCAGCCAAACTGCTTGGATCACCAATGTGCAGTTTCCCCCCTGCTAAATTCTTTTGGCTTTTCCTTCTGCAATCAACACAGATATGTCTAACATAATGAATATTAGCAGACTGTATGCAGGTAACTCCAGTGACCACTTTCTGACTCTGGAAGGGACAGACTACAGGTTGTATCATCCTGTGCCTTAATTCCCTATTTGTTTTCAGAGGCTTGCGGTTTGCTGCAGTTGATCATCTGGAAGGGCACAAGATACCTGGCAACATTAAATTTATAGCATTCAAAGAATTAAAAAAGCAGCATATAACAAGTTAAGAACTTCCTTAGATGCTGAACATTAAGTTTGCATGCCCTACTTTGAGATCACACTTTTTAATTTTGAGGTCTCAGATAACTTCATGCTTGGAGCAGAAGGAGTTGGACTGACAGTCTCTAGAGGTCCCAGCTGTCTAGTGATAATTAGAGGGAACACGGGTCATAATGTGGGAAAGATCATAACGCATTCCAGTTCTTCTCTCACTTTCTATTACATTTAGTATCTTCTTCTGGCACCATTTTCTTCCATTTTACTTCCTATTTCAAGCTTTTGATAAAGCTTTGGATTTTCTCCGAACTTCATGAAATTGTAATATAGAGCACTAGTTGATGGAATAAGAACTGCACATCACAGTAAACTCCATCATCCCTTTCAGCTCTGTTCTGTCATTAGAAACAAAACTATATCCAAAGCTTCTAACAATGTTACAGTTTCAATTAATAATAACAAATGGTACCTCCCCCCTTTAGGAAACACGAAGAAGTCAGCTTAACTTACAAACTACCTACACTTTTTATCTCTAAGACGTACAAAAAGACTGAAGTTCTTTAGAAGTATCACAAAATATTCCTCACTGGAGATTTTTTTTGTTAACAATAGGCAATACATCATAAATATTAAAGTGATGCTTTGGTATACAGAAACTCTCCATGCAGAAATTATTCTAAATTATCACAAAGACCTTCTGAGTCTTACAGTTCATATCTCTTTCAAATGCTTATAAAAGTGGGATCTAAAAAAAATTAGAGGGTTAAAAATCATATTTTCACAGATTGCATTCATGTACATTTATGCAGGGAACAAGGAGGAGGGAAGCTGAATAAAGAACACTTGCATTTAATGTAAAGATGAATGTAAAAATACTTTACCATCATTTACTCAGACACAATACCTCCTACCCCCAATGCTGTCCACCTACTTCCCATGAATTTGAGGATATTGCTTTTACAGAAACACGTACTACTTAACAGATAAGAATGCAGGCAATACGTGGTAGTTTTATAGTTTTAACACCCAAGATCATAGAATCATAGAATAGTTAGCTGGGAGATTACAGTAAGCAAAGAGCCTTAGGAGAAAAATTTGTTGCCATAACTTGTCATCCTACTAAAAACCAAACCAAACAAACAAAAAAACCCCCACCAAAACCCAAATAAAACAAAACAAACAAGTATAAACCACAATAGGAAACAAGTCAAATGTTTTGTGAGCTTTCAGTACTGAATGCTTCATTACTCACTGAGCCCTTCATTACTGGTACAGATACACAGCTGTTGTATCAGTTTGCAAATTTAGACGAAGAACTGATTAGAAACAATCAGGATGAAATTACTATTAACTAGTGAATAAGCTCTTACAGGGTTAACACCTTCAATGCTGCCTCAGGAAACCAGATTTCCTGCCTTTTTAGAGAGTTCTGAAAGTATGAGATCCCTAGAAGATTTGACCCTCAAAAATCTGCTACGCTATTATGGTATTATTTCCTCAGAAAAATAGTGTAAGGGAATGCACAGGTGTTTGGAAAACTCATGAGATCCTCTATGGCTGAAGATCTCTAGAGCAGACTATCCAACACCTGGCTCACAGCCAAGAAATAATCCAGGTCCACGATAGGAGACCATAACGAGTAAAGAACCTCAGTAATTCTTCCATGTGTCTGACATAATTGCTCAGCACTTAAAAATTAAAAAATAAATAGAGGAAAGTAGCATTAAAATTTTGTAAAGTGAAAGGTGCAAAACAAGTATCATAGTGAACTGGAACCAAATTACTCCCTTGTAATTTGACAAGATTTATGTAAGAAAGCCCTGACTGGGTAAGAGTACTAGTAAAGCTCATTAACTGAGGGAAGGAAGAAAGAGGAGGTATAGCTGCTTAATTGAGTGAGAAACAGGGAGGAATGGTCTCTATTTCCTGGCTTTAAAAATGTCTGATCCCCACTAAAATTACTACTTGTAGACCAATTTCTGGGTTTTTTGCAATTGCAAAAACCAAATATTTCCACACAGAATAAACAATTGCTTTACCAAGACAGTGATGAAGGACATCACATCAGTTTTTCATCATTGTAAATCACTGGAGAGTCGTTTTTAAACAGGTGCATGTTTTTAATCCAAGTATCCATCTGAGTGATAATAATTTGTAATGACAGCTTGTGATTCCAAGCTCAGACCTGGAAAGAGCAGAAATGAGACAGCTTTAGCTGTCTGAATAGACACCACTGGTGGAACAGAAAAGTATGCATTTACTACACTCCTGGTTTCCACTATGCAAAAGTGGACTACCTTATGTGCTCTATTTGCTAGTACTTAACAAGAAAGTGAGTTTTCAAGGCCTCAACATAAACTTGTTTCCTTGTACAGATCTTTTTAGCTCAAAAAGACGCATGTGATCAGAAATAAAACTACAGGAAGGTTTCACTACAACTATGACATCGTAAATAAATAGTTATCTTGGGGGGAGGAAAAAAAAAAAAAAACCTCAAAAAAACCACATACAAAAAATGCAAAAGAAAACAACAACAAACCACCAACCCACCCCGTAATTTTGTTAATTCCTGAAAATTAACGCTCATAATTGCCAGAGACCGTTCCTATTAGCAGCTAAGAATTTATTAGGCATTTGGTCATAAATGATGCAATTCAGGTGCCTACACATTGGTACTTGGTACTATTTAAGAAACCCCAGGGTATGGCTCCTGTCTCCACCTGTTGTTCCACACAGTCTCCTCTAAGTCCTAAACCTCATCTGCTTGACTTACTTAGACAGAAGTTCTAAGACATCCAATACAGCAGTAGATGCAAATACCAGAATATTTGAGCTGCAAATGAATTTGAAACAACAGTCTATCTGTATGAAGAACCTGCTATCATGCTGGAAGCCATTTTAAGGTTATTAACATAATTCTCTATGGTAAAGAGTTAGGAGCGGTATTCTATTGGCTCACTTGAACACAAAAATCTGAAGTAAATCTATGAATGCTTTATGTGTCTTAACAATGAAATGTGCCTACTGCACCATGCCATTATGTAATTTTTTTAATTTTTTTTTTGGATGCACACCAAAACTAAGCCTCTTTCAGAAATGGATAGTCCTGGTCTCACTTTGAAGTGCAGCCAGATGCCAAGCTTATCAATGTTGTGCTTATTTTTCTTTTTACTGTGTACACCTATACAAATGTCAGAACAAACCACAAAGCTGTGTAAAGAATCCAAAGTATATTTTCTAGTAGTAAGTCAGAAAATCAACTCTCTGGAACAGATAGTCTTTTGTACCTTACACTGAGTCACTAGCTATCTGACAGAAGAAAGCTATTTTTTGTTCAAGGAGATGACAAGACAGTGAATCGTAAGTTTGTCTTTTCATAAGGGTTAAAAAAGGAGGTGAAGCAGACACTATCCATTTGGGTGGTGAGGAAGAAGACATATTTTTTTGAGCTATTCATTAAACACCAAATGAAAATAGCGTGTCCTCAAGAAAATCTTCAGACATTGCTGGAAGGTTCGGAAAGTAAAATGCCAGTTCATTAGAGAAGCTCTGATGGACTGATTTCCACAGACGTGATTTGAAAGCAGTCCAGTTATTGGTCTTGTAGTCTGTCATCACATTTATAAATATTCAGTCTTTCCTTTTCTAGTAGAAATCTCATGATGAACAAAGGTTTTACTCTGTCCTATGTTGTACAAGTTTTTCTCCCCCTGCCTCATGAGCCTTCATTTATTCTCTCCTTGACATTTGGTAGGGTTTTTGGTGGGGTTTTTTTTCCCTCCCACTTTTCAATACATGTTTGTTTCTGGCAAATAAAGCAAAATAAAAACAAAAGTAATGTTGTAAAACAAAAAAAAAAAAAAAAAGAGCAAAGCACATTGTATTTAAGAGTTAAGAACACGAGTATAAAACATAATTATCAAAGACATTTTGTGTGAAAAACATTTTGAAGCTAAAAATGAAACCACATTTACTATGCACAGGCATTCAGTGTTGATATATATTTTAAAATATTTTTTAAAAAGTTTGGTCTCTCATTCAGTTTAATAAGAAAAAAATAAGCAGATGGCAGCACAGTATGTGCCTTTTGGATATTATGATAAGATCTCCATGGCTGAAATGTAAAAATTACCTTGTGGCTATTTCATCAGTATAGTAAGTTATGCTGTTTGAAATGCAGAAACAGACATTTAGAATTATGAGTTAACTCAGTGTGCAGGAGAGTTTTCAAAGCAAATTACAGTTCAAGTTCTGAACAGAGTTTTTACTTGAACAATCTTTGTAATATCGCAGTTAAAAGATGCCCATAAAGCAGCTATTAGTTAGGCTTCCTGCTTTCTTTTAATATGCCAATAATAAATATTATAGCTACAATAAACTACACAATACCTGAAAATTGCTGTTGTGAGATCTTCAACTCTGAAGTTAATTAAGAAATGTTATACCAGTAAAATGTACTATGACACAGTATGTCATGTAATAGCTTAAAATGTATCTCTGGGATGCACAGAAGCATAAATATAGCTTGGAGTTTGTTTTAATATGAATTTTTCAAGTTATACATATATACACTAAGGATACGGGGGTTTTTTCACCTGAATACAAACGACAAGAGAAAAACAGTTACAGCATCAAACAAGAAAGCCAGTGACAGGCAAGAGTTCTTGAAGAAACAGCTGAGGTTATTTATCAACATTTTATTTAGCACAAAATACTACCTACTTGGCTCCAGACATTTTAAGAGCCACTTCTTTAGGGGAATAAGCATCTAAGAACAAAGCTTCTACCACCTATTTGCAGCCCAATTTTAAAGAGGGTGTAGGAAAAAGAAGGCCAACTGCTGGGGAAAGAACCATGGGTTACAACTACATGGTATTTTACAGGCAGTTGCTACTGGCTTTGACTGCACTCCAGGCTGGCTGGATGTAAGCCAGCAGCAGACCAGAAGATGTCAACGTACAATTAACATGGCACTGAGTTTGAGCTAATAAGCCTTGCTGGGAGACAGGGTTTTCAGGCTTGTGTGGCACTCAGGCTCAGCACCATGCTAACACAGCTACATGGCTTCCAGTTTAGAGCTGGCTTGTATCCAGCTGGTTCAGAGAACAAGCAAGGACAGTTGGTATTTACTCTGAATGTGGACGAGATTTACTAGCGACTGCCACTGCCTGCAGAAAACGCACAAGGCAGAGACCGTGCTGTGAGCAGGACCTTCTGCTTCTGTTAGCTGGAAATGCAGGACAGATGCTGAAGGTACTTGGAAGGCAAGTTGAAGGTATAAGCAAGAGGAAAAATTTATCCAAGACACAATTCCTAAATATATTTCTTCTGTCAATCTTCAATGACTAAGTAATTATGCTGTCCTTCTATGACACTGCAAACATAACTGACCCATGTTTATAGAAGAAAATAGAACAAATGCCTGACAGATGCAGTGCACAAAAAGAAGGTCACATCCGCCTGCAGCAACATGCAGACATAAACAAAAATCCCCAAAGCTACTTGCACCATCATGTTCTGAGTTCACAAAAACATTTGAGTTGCATCTCAAAGCCCAGCCTATCAGCTGCAGGAAGCATGAAAATCCCAACAGCAAAATGAATGAACCCAGGTTTCCAACTTAGGGACTCCAAACAGACAAGTGAAAGAAAGTCTAATGCAAGGCTCAGTTTACAACCCTAACAGTATACACATATCAGGAGGTTAACTCAGTAATAGAATGTAATTCTTCTTACTCCAGTGGGTTAGGAGGCAATTAAGAAAAAGATTTTCACTGAGAGGATACTCAAACATTGGAAACAAGCTCCCCACGGAAGCGGTCATGTCAGTGTTCAAGAAGCATTTGGACAACACTCTTAAATAGATGGGTTTAAATTTAAAGGCTGTCCTACATGGAATCAGGAGATGGACTGGATGATCCTCACGGGTCCCTTCCAACTCAGGATATTCTATGATTCTGTGATTCAGTAGACAGTGTTACAACAAGCTTTGGTGAACCACACTGAACATGGTTTTCAGGTACAATAACGCTCTCCCCAACTAACTATCTTCTGAGTAAAGAGTGTACAAAGTGGGATCCAAAATCAGGCATTATGGGAGGAGGAGGAAGGAAAAAAAAAAACCTTGTAGACAGTACATAGAGTAACAATGAAATAAAAAAACCTGACAAGTTGTGAATTAAATGGAAAATACAGTTATTAAGGGAGGTGAAAAAATTTAAAAGAAGCTTTTTTTAAAAAATGAATGCTACAGCTGAACCCAGGACACACATATAAGGATTCAATGCAAAATCACCTCTCTATGCAGATCCAGTATCAACAGCAGACTACTCTCTCTGCGGTGTGCTTAAGGCAAAGTAAAGACTGCATTCGGTGAGTCCCAGGGCATACATTTACTTACCGAATGCAATCAGTTTGTAACCCTCAAAGCTGAAATGCTGCAGTTTAAGACCAGTTCTGACAAAAGGAGACAGCATGCAATAAAGGCGGCAAGATCATATGTGGAAAGGTGTGGAACAGATCTGCCTCAGAACTAGTTGCTGCTGGCGTAAGGTAGAGAAAGAGTTTCTTCCCAACAAGATGAAAAGAGATCGAGTGAGGAGTTGGTACTACTTGGAACCTAACTTTTGAGAGACAATCCTTGAGAATTCTTTCCCAACTAAGGAAATGAAGGTTACAAACGTTAGATGAGGGAAGCTAAGCCCAGCGATTCCCTTGCTGGGAAAAAAAACCCAACAGCTAGACATAGACACAAAGTCCACCGAAGAACCACTTAGTAATTTAGCTTCACTATATAGAAGGTAGTAGTTTTCACAAGACAGAACTACTGAGTATCTGATACCAAACTTACAGTCACGAGAAATACTTTTTTTTTTTTGGTGCAAAACTTAATTACTAAAACTAAGGATTATACTGAGGGTTTCTTTGATACCCCTTTCATACCACTGTCCCAAATGCACTTCATTCTGTGTACAAAACAGCAAGATTTAATTGTAACAGGCGGTATTTTGTAATTGGAGGTCAAATAGCTACTAACAGTCCATCAAACTGTTTCAGAGAACTACTGATCAAAGGTGTTTTACAATTGAGGTACCTATTCCTACTCAATATACACACTAGAAGTGCCTTTCTACTGTCTTGAAATTTAAGCCAAAGTTTAAATTCTGAGGCGTAGCTAGGAAACTTTTATATGGGTTGAAAGTAAATACCCTCCGCTGTTTAACCAGGAATGTGGGCAGTTAAATCCATAGTTGAATACAAAGGTATCTACAGTCAGTCATTCCCAGCCTTACGAGCAATGCAACAAGGTCTTCACATTTGGAGGACCCATAAAAGCTTCTATTTGTACCACACAGCACTGAATGGCAGGTACAGGTAACCTCTTGAAACTGAGCATTTTCTCTCTGTGAGTAACAGGTCTCAGATCTCCCCTAGAGGCTAAGTTTCATTGCACATCTGGATCTCCAAGCAAGGTCAGCTGCAGCAGCATATACAGTCTTACTTCCTCCTACGACCATGGGCTAAGAGTAATGAAAAGCCTTTGTGGGTGCACAGCCTTTCCATGTAGCAAATGAGCAGCAGTGGCACAGGAACTGGACTTGAACTGCTTGCAAGTTGTCAGCAGCCAGTGGATTGGATAATTCACTTCTGAATCTATGCTTCTGAATTCAGGTTTCTTACAAAGCTGAATTCAGAAGTATAGATTTTATTGCCTCCAATTACTACTTATGACAATATTTCTGCTATTTTTACACTATACTATTAGACTCTCTACTTGTAAATATTCAGTCTCTGAAACATATCTTAAAGACAACTCATGTCCCTGAATGTGGCAGTAAAAACATAGCTAAATCAGTGGTCTTGTTCCAGCAATAGACAGGTATGTCCCCTAGGATGTTTTTATTCATGAAGCATGCATTGCCCCAACTGCCAATTACACAGATTCCGCTTATATTTATTCCTGAACCCTATAAAATACTGAGACCTCCCATAAGTCAATGAAAAAAAAAAAGGGCCTGTACCACTCATGCTTAAATACTAAACCCAATATTTTCACAACTTTATTGCCTGAAGAAACAATTATGGGAGAAAGAAAAGAAAAAGAAAAAGGAAGAAAAAGGAAGATACAGAATGCGGTTACAGAATAACAACATTTCTTAATGGAAGTAACTTATGTGAAGAAGTGCCTTTTCAGTTCTTAAAATACATAATTACTTGTCTCAAATCCAAAATCCAGTGCCTTTACAGGTTGTGGTGCTTTTAAAATTTGAGGGATCATGCTTTTGGGGGGCCAACGTTTCAGAATTGCTTCTCAACGTACCAGTGACAACGAAGCAAGATGTTAAAGCTCAAGCTTGTGGAAATGTAAAAATATAAAGTCCATGTGCCTCAAACCCCATCTTCTGAGTTCTAAGTAAGTTTCAAAGACATAAAGTGAAGGTTTACTTTTAACAAACTCATATGAATTTTAAAACAAATCAAACTAAAACAAAAACCTCTAATGAAACTAAAATGAAAACCAAAGCTGAATCAAGTCGAATTGAATAATGTATTTTCAAAATTTTTAAGGGGAGCATATTAGATCCCTCACTAGATCAGATTACTACAGTGGGTTTAATATAAAGCCTGAACACAGCCTCTGACTTCTTGTTTAAGAATTGGACAAAGCATGGATCTTGATGTCTAAGCTCCAGTTCAACTTTTTTCCTCCTACTTTTCATTTCTTCCTTCACCTGTACTTTTCTTCAAAACATAGTTACAACGACTTGAGACCCCCCAAAACCAACCAACCAACCAACCTAGATTTCCCTAACACTTAAGCAGCAATTGCTTTCCCTCCAGCATCTCTCTTGGGTACTACTTACTACTGCCTCTAATTAGCAGATTTTGGATACCCATCCATGTTGTAAAAATAATATAACCAAAAATTATTAAATAGTTATATAAAATATAAGCATCTCAGTATTACTGGATTAAAGAAAGGATTATATTGACTATTTTAATTTCAGTATGTGCTCAAATTAAATTAAATAACCTTCATCCATCCTGTGAGCACCCTAGATCTGACAGCAAAGTCTTTGAAGCTGACGTTCTCTTTAACGTTACTCTGACTCCAGCAGAATAAAAAATGCTACTTAGCACTTACCTAGCACTTTTTATCTTCAAAGCATTTTGCAAACGTTATAATTAATTTTGACAACAACCTGGTGAGGCTTGTAAGAGTCATCCTCCCTAGGTGATAACATGGGAGAAATAGAGAGAAGTTGCTTACCGAAAAAAGAGAGGTGAGGAATAAAGTTTGAGTTTCCAATTCTTTGTTCTATGTTTTGATCACATCTACAAACAGCATTTTGAACAGTATTTATTGCTGCTATTGCCTCATTATAATGTATTTTAGTCTTAAATCATGAAAGGTAAGAAAAAAAAAAAAAAGGAAAATTCACATGCTGACTATAGAACCTCATCTTAGTATTGTGCGTATACCGTGAAATGTTTTCATTACTTATAGTACATACATATAAATACAAACAAGACCAAGAGACCCGAGATCACCTTGAACTAGTAGATTTCAATGTATCAAAAATTATTATGATTTCTATTTCTTTTATAGGCAAGATTCCTTACTCTTTGAAACACTATCATTTCTCTATTGTGTAAATCCGCCATTTTCTTTTCTGACTACATGAGTAGTTGTTTCAAAATCCAGCAGCGCAAAAGGCACGGGGAAGGGAACTGAAAATCCTTTTTTCATTGGTTTAGAGTCTGAATGACGTAGAAGTGGCATAATCACTGCTCTTGCAGACAAACAGTTGGGAATCTTCTGCAGCAGGAACTCATTTCAGGTATTAAATGGCAGCAGCTGCCTATTTGGTTTTTTTCTCTCTCCGCATTTGAGGAGCAAGCCCGGAGAGGGAACTGTAGTTTGCCTCTTCTTTAGTGGACGTTGCAGTAACTAACTGTGAGCATACCCACAACAGTGCAGTACAGAACAGACTGCAGTATGACAGTCTGCAAGCCAATTATCAAATTATCATGAAGATGACTCCTAACTGGGAAAGCGTAAGACTAATCCTCTGCCTGACCTGTGGGAATAGAGATTTCTCACTGTTATCTTCCTCCTTTTTAGACATGTATGACTCTACAGATATCAACAAAATGTTATCACATGAAAGTTCAGAAACACAGTGGAACTGCATGATCAGTAGTTGCTACTGAGAATAAGTTTCAATGTAAATGAGAGTACAGTCATCTTTCAGGTATTTGTAGGAATGATATTATTGTAGAAAACGTCTGCTGATTGTGATTTAAGATCATATTGTCAGAATAATAGAATGGTTTGGGTTGGAAGGGACCTTTAAAGATCATCTACATCACCTCCCTGCCATGGGTAGGGACATATTTCACTAGACAAGGCTGCTCAAAGCCCCGTCCAACCTGGCCTTGAACGCTTCCAACAATGGGACATCCACAGCATCTTTGGGCAAACTGTTCCAGTGCCTCACCACACCCACCATAAAAAATGACTTCCTTACGTCCAATATAAATCTACCCCTCTTCAGTTAAAAACCATTGCCCCTTCTCCTGTCATTACAGGTATTGTTAAAGCATCTTCCTGTCTTTCTTACAAGCCACCTTTAAGTACTGAAGTCTCCCAAAGCCTTCTCTCCTCCAGGCTGAACAACCCTTTCTCAGCCTGTCTTCATAGGAGATGGGTTCCAGCCCTCTGACCATTTTTGTGGCCCTCCTCTGGACTCACTCTAACAGGTCCAAGTCTTTCTTGGACTGTGTACCTCTAAGAGCCTTTATGCTTCACATTCCTTGCCAAATTCAATTCCAACTGTTTCGTAGCTTTCTTAATCCCACCCCTACACATCCAGGCATTGTCCTTGTATTCCTCCCAGGATCCATATCCCTGCTTCTACTGCCTGTGCAGAAAAGACAACCATAGCCAGAGGAAAAAGTAAATTTCAAAATTTACAAATGTACTTTCCAAGGATTCAATCCATTATACATTTCAGACCTTGAGGTGAAAGCAAGCTATAGCTTTTAATGTATTCTGGCTAGCAGTACTGGAATTACCCATATCTATGAATCACAAAATTTATATGAATAAGTTAATTTCACAAGTAATCTCAGTTTATATCCCAATTCATATGATTTTGACACAATATAAGTAACAACTTCTTCCCTAGTTCCTTATACAAAACACAGCGAAACAGGAATGCAATCTTCAAAGCTGATATGTAGAGCAAGAACTACCCAAAATGATGCAAAGCATCCATGACAGGGCTTTTAAGCCTTCTGCCTTTCAGGAACAATTAGATACTTTCTCTGTTTGCCCTTCACTTGGGAGTCATGGCTCTGAATAATCACCTGGAGTTCGGCACCTTTTAAAAAACATAAAAGGATTAGTCTTTCCTATCAAAGGACAGCCAAAGGAGGAGGCGATGCTGGCACAGTTTCATCTAACAGTACATGCATAGTCACCCTAAATACAATTCATTTGTCTCTGTTGCCAGAGAAGATGTGAAACACTGTTATACCTGCCCCACAGTAAGAAATGCCTTAGCCACCCACCTAACACCTGCTGTAGGAGATGGCATATGACCTTGTTGCTGCTGGTTTATTTTTAAGATAATTAAGTATCATTTAGGCAACACACAAGAATGGTGACAATGACTTTCAGTGGCTACATCACTTGCTTGGGATGGGGAGTCCTATATTTTAGTCTATATGACATGATGAATTCTTACTAAAAAAATTTGCCAAGTATTAGTAGGAGTTTGTTATGGATCACCCAACCAAGACAAAGCTACAGATGAAGCATTCGTCAAACAACTGGGAGAAGTTTCATGATATCTAGCCTTTGTTCTCGCGGGGGACTTCAACCTACCAGATGTCTGCTCAAAGTACATTACAGCAGAGCAGAAATAATCCAGGAGGTTCTTAGAGGGTGTGGAAGGTAACTTCCTAACTCAGCTGGTTAGTGACCCAACTAGGGGAGACACCTGGCTAGACGTGCTGTTCACAGAGAACGACCAAGTCTATGGGGCTGGATGGGTTCCACCCAAGAGTGCTGGAGGAGCTGGGAGAGGAGCTTGCCAAGTCACTTTCCATCATTTATGAATGGTCTAGTAGGCAGGTCCTAGAGGACTGGAGGTTGGCAAACATGACAACTCTCTACAAAAAGGCCAGGAGGACCCTGGAAACTACAGGCCTATCAGCCTGACCTCAGTGCCGGGGAAGGTCAAGGTCATGGAGCAGATCATCCTGTGTGCAACAGCATGTTTGGGAAAATGGAGGGATCAGGCCCAGCCAGCATGGGTTCATGAAGGGCAGGTCCTGCTCAACCAACCTGATCTGCTTCTATGACAAGGTGACCTGCCTGGTTGATGAAGGAAAGGCTGTGGACATTGTCTATTTGGACTTTAGTAAAGCATTTGACACCACCTCCCACAGCGTTCTCCTTGAAAAACAGGCTGCTCATGGCCTGCATAGGCGGATTCTTCGCTGGGTTAAAAATTGGCTGGATGGCTGAGCCCAAAGAGTGGTGGTAAATGGTGTCACATCTAGTTAACAACCGGTCACTAGTGGGCTCGGGTTCCCTTTGCTTTATAATTTTACATAAATGCTGGATTTTTCAGAGTGTATGCAATTTGCACAAAAATCCCACCTACATTTATAGAAAGTGTTGCTTGCTTCTGCTTTGGTAAATCCTTACAAATCCTCCTCATAAAATAACTCCATACTTAGACAGAAGCCCACAAACACAGACAGGTACACACTTATGCCGTAATTGCAGACACATAGGTAAGTGAAATAGAGATAGGCAAATACAAGAAAAGCAGAATCATTTACATGGAAACATTCAGACCCATTACATAGTGGAAAACTAGTAGTGGAGATCTATGTCATAAGTAGCTGAATTTCAGTGCTCTCATTTCAACTATTTGCATGCAAAAGTAAAACAGCATTAGCATAACTACTCTGCAATATGGCATAATTGCTGGAGCAGTATAAAACTCATACATTCCAAAAAACATCTGTACACATAGTTTCTGCAATAACGTCAACGGAAAAGGAGAGCAAAACCACCAAAGATCTAAAAGATTTTCTGAAGGAGGAGGGTTAAAAATTTGAGTTCAGTAAAGCTTTGATCTCTAGCTACCTCTTACTTTCCTCAACCTACCATACTGCAGAGAAAAAAAACTGTTAAACAGCTGAATGCTTAAGAAAAATTTCAAAGTAGGTGTGTATCATATTAACTATTGTTATTTATCTACTTCAAAAACTATTCCACTAAATGCAGAGGTTTTCTTGTGACTAAAAAAAAAAAAGGCATAATTCTTTCGAATTACCTAGCTGTTTCTCCAGCATCAGGGGATACTAGCAAATACAAAGCCTTTGGGTTTATACTGTATTCCTTTTAGAATGGACAGCTGGGAGGGAGGAATTAAAAAAAATAAAAGCAAGCCATGCTGCAATAATTCTTCAAAAATCCTAGCTCCATGTCTTTCAAGGGAGAGTCAGACAGAATTCAGAAGTTTTCAGGTTAATTTCTGGAATACTGAAGGTAAACTTGTGGCTGGCCTACGTCAAGTAAAATGAAAATCCATTTTTGCTTTCCTGGTCTTCTTTAACACCAGAGAGCTGGAAAGATTCAGTTACATTTTTCTACAATTGATATTTGCAAAGCAAAACTGAAGTTTATTTTCTCTTTTTTTTCTGTATTCAGCCATTTCTCATGTCTCAATTTCAGAATATAGTTGTTTACCAACTGTTTCCACCAGTCTACTTCTGGGAAATTGTTTATTTCTGAAAACAAAATACTCATTACATTTTTTAAGAAATAAATGTGATAGAGCACATATTATAGCAGTGCAAGCTCCATTTCTAACAGAGTACATGTTGCCAAGATGTCTCTTAGATTCTTCTGGGCGAGTCTGTATTTCTTGTAATTCTGGTAGTCTTCCAAGTCCCCCTCACCTTGCTGGGTATAAATGCTGTTTCATATTTGAAGATACAAAAGATTTTCAAGATTTTTCACTGTGTGAAATACTTCAATACTTGCAAGGATGAAGGAGCTGTGCAGCATTGCTGGGATTGTTAACACCCCTTTACACCAAGCCTGTATCATACAGGTAAGCTGACCACACAGCTGAAGCTTCAAAATGAAGCAGCTCTAGTCTGGTCCATCACCTTCTCCTGCTGGATGCTATGTATGTCAAAGGAGAAGTCTGTCTTCCTGCACCAAAATAACAGACATGCCAAGAATAACCTAAAGAAAATGGAAAAACAAGACCAAAACCAACCAAACAAAAATAAAAACAACCCCACAAACCAGATTTAAAAAAGCTATAAAAATAAACTCATTCTGTTAAAAAAGGAAATTTAAACCTACTTCAGTCTGATGAAACCCTGCAGTTGCTAAAAGCTGAACTTCTAAAGAACGTAACAATAAAATCAGCAAGATGGTGCTCATACAGAATAATACAATCTAACACAAGTATTTATAATCAGCAGTCCAGATGATACATAGTTAAGGTGATATAAAATCAGAATGGCATAAAAATTAAGTGAGCCACTGGTACAGCACTTAAGTGGCATGTATCAAAGAATGGTTAGGGCTGGAAAAGACATAACCTAACAGGACCTTAGGATCTAGTTCCAACCCCCCTGCCATGATACAGAGGTGACCATGCCCTGCCCGTACTTCACGCTGGCAAGCTGGCAACACTACCACAAGTGCTAAAATAGAGCTGACCAGCTCAGCTGAAACGCTCTGCAGCTAAATTGCAAGTGGTGTTCTGGCATATGGGACAGGCTAGCACTTCAAGGGGGTGGCACCACAATTTTACTGCGGTGACCTGGTCTTATTTATACCACTGGTTCCAGGGACAGTCAACTCAGATAAGAAATTGTGGCATCATTTTACTGCACAGAAGCATTTTCTGATTAGAAAGCACATGAGGTACGCTTGAAATGTGTTGGTCTTCATTTCTCCAGCACTCTAGCAGTTGCAATGCTACCTTCTGTGGACAGAGCCTTGCCTCATTTCTCTCGCTGCAGAACAGCAACAAATCTGCTTTAGCAAAAGAGAAAACGCAGCTGGCCATGCCTTTAAAAACACAAGGATTCAGGGCCTTAGGTATTTATCAGTTCTTCACCCATTTCTTGTGTGTATATACTGGCCCATTATTTTAACTGATACAAGCAAGTAAAACTTGCAATGCAGCTACATTTCACGGTAGGAGCTTAGGAACCGCCTCTTCGTATTTTCACTCTGAGTTTCTTCCTTTCAGAAACTACAGGGTTGCAGCCTGCAGCAGCGGTTCAGAGGTTGCCCACCCCTGTTCATCCCAACTCAAAGCCTCCCCTAGCTGGTATGCCTCTGGCATGTCCTCGCAGGTTATTTTCTCCCCGGGGACCACCAGAGCTTCTCCGCCAGGGGCATACATGGAGCAGGACCGGCAGGGTACAGCAGCCTCTGGCTTTTACTCCTTTCTGCTATCCCCAAACCTCAGGAACTACCTGGACGTTTCCACCATGCCTGGAGGTCGTCCTGTGGGAGCGCCGCTCTTCGCAAGCCAGGCCGTTCGCAACACCCGACACGGCAGCCGTGGCAGGCTGCGGACTACGCGGAGCACGGCGGGGACCGCCACGGGATCAGCCGGCTCCAGGACAGGCCCCGGGAGTGACCCCTGTGGGGCGGCCGGGAGCGACCGGCACAGCGCCCCCTCCGCGGGCGGCTGCAGCACCCCACGGACCCCTCGTGTGGCGCTCCCCGACCGCCACGCTGCCGGGGAGCACGCGCTGGCCTCGCGGCCTCCCCTGCCGCGCAGCGCCCACGCGGAGGTTGCTAGGGCAATCCAGCTTGCCTAGCAACCAGCAGCAGCCGAGCCGGCGCGGAGAACAGCCAATCACAGCGGCCTCGGTGGAGCGTGCCGGCGTCGGCGGACATTTTGCAGCGGCGGTACCTGGCGGGGCCGAGCAGGAGCGCTCCCGCGCCCGGGCATGCCGAGGGGAAAGCGGACAGCCATGGAAGGGTTTGGGTTGGGAAGGACGTTTAGTAGGGAGGTTGTCTCACACAGAGGATATACTGCAAATTGTCATCCCTGACGTCTGCAGAACATCAAAATTGTGTTGCTGTTACAGTTTTTACAATACAAGGAAGTTTGTGTCTTGATGTCACTGGTTTTGAACCACTGTGTTGAACTCCCCATCTCAGAAACTTGCAGATTCAGCATCACTGTGCTGTTACTCTGGTAAGACACACAGACACACTTCTGTCCATTCATCACTGACTTGTGTCTTCCACGTACATGACTAGAGGGAGCAGGAAATTATTTTTGTCTTAAGAAATCTTAGCTCCAGAAGGAGCTGAACATTACATCCTTCCTCCCTTGACTCAGCTGAAATCAGATAGCTCAGGCATGACTGATGGGGTGAATATATTTATATTTAACAGAGAAATATATTTAACAGAGAAGAGCTTTCAAACCTGCCTTAGGATGGCTTCAGTCTCAAAAGGGAACTAAACGCATACCTATTAACATCCGGAAGATAAAAGCAGCCTATTTTCCCTTCTGGCTTGACTTGGAAATTTCAATCTGTGCTTGCAAGAGACCAGTGGTGAAAGATTAGGCACAGCTTTTTGTAAGTGTAGCTAATAGTATTTTTCTTCTAGCACTAAACTAATACCATCCAGCCAAACCATACAGATTGTTGTGCGTTACATAAAATCAACTTACTGTACAGTCTAACTGCTGACTGCCATGAATACTACAGTAAGTTTACACCCATACAAGGTGTGGCCTCTACAACACACAGAAACTTTTCTGACAACTAACTTATAAACTACAAATCTGTATTACCTCTACACTACCATGGAGACAGGTCATTTCACTGATCTTGTCCATAAGAAATTCCCTAGGGTACCCTTTGGAGCAACCTCCAGGACCAATTTAGGTATGGCCTTCATGCTCCAAGGTACTCCAGGCAAATAGCCTTAACCGCCGCTTTCGATCTAGCAATATCAGCTTTCAATGAATGACTGGTCCATGCAGTAGCACTATGCTCCCATGAAAACCTTGTCAAATTATTCGTATGTGGAGAATGCACTCATGTATGAAGAACAGCAAGTGCTCAGAAGCAATATGCCTTTTAAAAGTATAAAAAATTGCTATAATGCAATAAATGCTATAAAGCATTTTTCTGTAGTATGATTTTAAACATCTTTGTATACTTGCAAATGTAAGACAGATGTGGAAGACAGTATCGAATGTGTCAATTTAACTGCGGTAATAAAAATCCTACATAAAGACCAGGAAAAAAAAATCTGTTCTTTAGACATTTTGGGTCTCATCATCTCAAAAAGCACAAAAGGAAGATATACTGATCCTAAAATAACATTTGCTGTATTTGAAACATCTGCTCCAGCCTCCACTTCTAATTCTTTTCTGTTTTCATTGTTTCCCAACATCTTACAACGTACTACTCAAAATAATATAAAACCAGACATTTTCTAAGTTTTCAAGGCAATGGAAGGAGGAAGAGACATACACATATCTTGGCACCCATCCATAGAAATTAAAACATGCTACAGATAGCAATGTTTACCACTTAGGCAGTTTCTTTATAGCATCTCTGCTCTCAACTCAAAACCATTTCACAGACCTTCCACTCCCTCTAAAGACATTTCTTTGGATCCTGCTGAGAACTCTGAAAGTTAAACTTAAATAACAGTACGGGAACAAAAAGTGAAACAAAAAGCACACCCTCAGACACTCGCATATTACCACTGTGTTTTGAAGCACTTTTCTCTGACAAAATGTATTAAATTGCCATAACAAAATATTAGACTCTGACTATGGTAAGGAGAGGGGAGATGATTGTTTTTTAAAGGTATCTGGAAGACATTTCCAGACTGATTTTGGGACTATTTCTTTACAGGAAATTAATAGATACCATGCACTAGTTTTGTCTGTAAGGTAAATGACTGGATTCTGCAACTGTGAAGATACTGGGTCTTTTTTATACATGAACACTCTATAATCCAAGGCTGAAAATGTGACAGAACCAAAAAGGCATTTCAAAGAGACAGTGCTATAAGCAAAACAGCTAACTCAGAAAATACTTTGATTTCAACTAACTATTCTGCTTTCATATAACTGTTGTTAAAGCTGTGGATCTAATTATACCCTCATATACAATGGTAAGTCAGGAACTTAAGATGTAATTCCAGGCATGGTAAAAGAGAGGCACAGTAGTTCATAGTGCTGTGTGCACTATGATGTTCCTTCGTGTAACAGAACTAATGATATCTTTTAAGGCAAAGCCCCCCATTATCACTACACTTATTCAGGATATATGCTCTCAAGGGTAATTTTTTAATTATGATACTCTTCCCGTAACAGTCCAAACACAGAAAACCTCAGGGGACTCAAAGGTTCAAGACCAGTGATTGTTTTCACCATTATATTGACATTATGTATGGGGACTGGATTCAATGAGTAAAAGCTGGTAGTGCCATGTAATCTTTATGGTTCATAGAAAAAGAGGAGGTGATGATGAAAAGGATTAGCAAGCCAGGGATATCTCCCAAGAGCTGCCGAGTGAATTCAGAGGCAATTAAAAGTACTGAGTCTTTTACAAGGTATGGCCCCAAGGGCTGCAACAGAAGTGATGACAAATGGCTGTTTCAGACTGCAGGACCGAGAAGATGAGGAGGTGCATGGACTTGTGAATACAGCAGTAGTCCCTGCTGGTTAGAGATCGAAACAGGGATGCAGCAACTTCTCTGCCACTGTCATGCTGTCCTCATTGTGAGGTGAAAAAGATGAGTTTCCAAGAGCTGAAGGGGCTGTGTGCTTCACAGGAATGAATGAAAGTCCTTGCCTTCTTAAGAGCAAAATAACCTCAGCACCAGTCAAAAGCTTTCGTAGTCTCACATCAGTCATAACACACCTTGCAAATCCTGGCTCAAAGCACTAGACTTGACTGAATTAAAAATAATAATAAAAACATTGCAGTAAAAGTGAAAACTGCTGAAACCATCATAACCAGATCACTGTAACCCTTTTATACGTTCCAAAATGAGATTTTCTCCCTTGCTTTAAGGGGTGATCCAAGACTTGTGCATGACAGCAACTGACAAGAAGTGAGAGAGAAGTTAAGCCCCAAAAGAGCACTGGCAAGACTTTTTCTTCTTTTAAGCATCAGAATGAAGATTTAAAAAAAAAAAAAAAAAAGGTGTGAGTGCATTATCTGAGAACAACCACCTCCCCCCCTGGCCAGACCCCCCTATTTTCAAGTGCTTGCTTTGCTTGTAGAAATCTTTCTTTCATTTTAGTTAGTTGACTACTCTGGGTGTGAGACTATAGGACCAAAAAATGAAAATCGAAATCCCCCCAAACAAAAATGAAAATCGAAATCTCCCCAAACAAAACCCATCCAAATTACAAAAGCAGCAGCACTACTTGTGATTTTTTGTGTGTGCACGATTCACTTCATTATGTTTGACAGCATCTAGGAGAACGAAAAATGTATCTATAAACATGGAAACAAACAGGGTTGTCTATTCCAGCTGTTACTGATGCAAATTTGTTGCCCACATTTATATTACCCTGACCCTACATGCAGCATACAGCTTCTACATGCATTCACCTTCAGTGAAAAGTTCACTTTTCCAAATTACAGCAGGGGTTGAGGTAACAACGTAGCCTCCCTCATCACTTAAGTTCTCAGACAAGTTCTTTTTTCTTGTTCTATACTTCAAAGGAGTCCCTCTTTCCCAGAGCACTGTCATAATGCACTTATGTGGAACACAGATTAGACAGATTCAAATGCGGTGCAAATGGGAATAGAATAAACAAGAAACTACTGCAGAGGCATACGAGTCTTGTAAATTCTGGAAGCTACAGGATACAGGCCAAAGTCAAAGAGGAAGGGATATTGATTTATCCAGCTAATTACCATTTTCTTCTTAAATAAAGTTTTCACAAATTATAGTTTTCCATCGATTAACTAGATGTTGGCAAGATGACAACACAAACTCAGAATCAGCTAGGACATGACCCTCAGAAAGTTCTAAAAGAAACAGAATGAAGTATTCTCTGTCTTAAAGATTTTCTGATGAATCCTCTCCCCTCATATTCCATTTGCTAAGGTCACTGGCACCAAGTGGCAAAGAGAGGTCAGATAATGTCATGGCTACATCCTGGCTTGCCCCAGATGCTCTACTGCCCAGTAATGCCTGTATGTCAGAACAGCCATCGTCCAGCTGTGTTGGGCGGTGCCTTGGTACCTCAGCCTTCACAATGACAGGGGCCTGCTAGCTGCAGCACTCTCCACCCAAGCTGTGCTGGCAGTGCCTCTCACAGCATTATTTTCCCTTCCTGCAGCTGTTGTGATGCTGTGGGTCTCATGCCTTGCACCTGCAAAGCCTTGTAGTGCTGTTGTGGCAGGTATGGACCCTGCTAATACGTCTCTGTGTATGAGAATCTACTTCAACATCCTACATTACACAGCTGTCAGGCTGCCAAAACAGCCTATGAAATCCCTAAAAATTTACAGGCATTTTAAGGAAACAGATTTTGTTTTCATATAGTCTTCCCCCGGCCTCCCAAAACGCTCCACCTTATAATTTCCAAGCCATAATCTGTTGCTGAATTCCTCTTTACCCAGTATTAAATGTGTAGCTTCTTGAAACAAGGAGTAAGAGCTTCAGAAGGAATTGTAAAGAATGTCAGTCATTTGGGATGAGATAGGATGAACCAGTACAAGCCTACTCCAGCAGTACATCCAGCACATTACTGGCGAAACATGCTTTTTCTTTCAGGTCTCCTGGAAGTATTCTATCAGATGGAGAAGTCTTATTAACACAAGAATTTCATCTCACCTCCTGTCATACTAAATTGCTGCGCCTTTCCAACTCACTTCCAGACATACACTATTGCTCCAAGCACAACAGCTGCAATTGGGCAGCTAAAACTGTATACAGCCTGGAGCAGAAGCATGTTAACAATGTCCTCTGACTATCCTTTCTCTCCTCCAGTGAAACAGTAAAGTTAAGATTTGCATTTGGAGGTGACTTGCCGGGGTTACAGAATGCTGCAAATGCACAGCAATGCATTGTTCCTGCACATGGTTCTTCTGCTTGCCTCGAAGCAACAGTATGCTTTGATTCCTGGAGGCTTAGTGCATAAGCAGCACCCTGTTGATGTAGGCTCTCAAGTGATATGGTGGTGCTCCTGAACAGGAAATATTTACCTCCTGCAGTCAAGGCAGCAGCAGAACCAACGATTTTTGGAGGCCCTTGTTAACTGCCTACTTCCTCCTCCGAAGGGCACATTATTCCCAGAGTGCTGTACAATCAAGGTAGATGTTGGGACTATTCTTTCCGTTTTCCTGTGCACCTTAGACTGTTTCCTGATATGTAAATTTCCGACCTAGTTCTGTTGAACAGGTGCATGCAGGAGCTGAAGACAAATAAGGCAGAAAATATCACAAACTGGCATTCACAGCACCGGAAAGTGGCATGAAGACAAATATTCCAAGACAAGTTTACAAAGACCCAAGTTATTTATATGCAAAGCAAGTTGACAATTTAAATTCACACATAAATTATATTATTTGGAAAGTAAGAAACAGTAAAAATCCACATTATATATTTGTAAGTAATGGTCAATTAGATTAGTACTACCAATAAAGCAAGCAGTTTATATAAATTATTTGGCAGATTCTAGGTTTGACTGGTCACACCACTTCAACTATGTTGACTTCTTTGCTATTGCTCTACGTTAATTAGCAGAGCAGCAGAATCAGAGCCTTTACCTGTTATTTCCAGAGGAAAATAACAGGAGGGTCTGATGACAATTGACTTAAAGATATGGGCAGTAAAACACTCAGATTTTTGTCAATGAACTTCCCTATCACTATGTGACACTTTTCCAAGACTTATTATGATTTTCTATAGTGTTTATTGCATCCATTCACTTTGAATACATTGAATTAGCAATCGTTTTAGAGAACACGATCCGCTTATTCTGCTGTTCCCACTCAGTAGCGATCAACTTCTGCTGCTGTATTACATTTTAAAACTGCTTCTGCTCTTCCTCTTCAAATACGTTGTCTGATCTCTGGATGCTTGAATGACCAGTCCCTGGCTTCTTCATACATTCTTCCCAAATCCCAGCGGGTCCTTTTTTCTCCTGTTGTCCTACAAAGCCAACACAGCAGTGTACCCAAGTACCAAGAGGTGAGATCTTATGTAAGCGAGAGTCTTATGCTGTCCGACATGCTGGTATTTGGGCAGCCATAGCTGAACAGGATATTGCAAAGCCCTCATAGGGGAAGATCTGAGTCAAGTCTCACAGTAACCGTGAATGACTTCACTCTACTTCATTATAGTTTTGCTGAATCCAGAACTGAGATTAATGTATACAGACTATACTTATACTGTACTAGATTGAGGATAAGGTCACAGACTACTGCATATAAATTCACATGGATTAATACATCCAGAGACTGAACTGTATCTGAATACTTTGCTGCTGAGAAGGATACTCCCAATACAAAAGAATGATTTTTGTACTTACGTACTTTATAACAGTTCTCTCAGTCTGCACAACTTTGTGTTAAGTGTCCATAATAAATTGTAGAAAATCATACATTCAGATCAGGGGCTTTGATCATTCAGAAGAACAGAATGATGACAAGCATATGAATTTGCAGCATGCCTTCAGAATGTCAGGGCCCCAAGTACATCCCCACTCCTGAAGGCTTGGCTGCCAGGGCTCGGGGCCAGCATAGCTGCACGCTGTCATGTTCCTTCAGTGACCTGGGACATGGCCCTCCCAGTAAGCAGTGAAGAGGACACCTCAGCCAGGGCTGATCCTTTGACCACAGGAGCAGCTTTTAGGCTGAGCCTCTCCATTTGCCCCCTTGCCTAAGCTACATGTATAACCATATCACAGCCCTACCTGTGCCCAGCTACAGGTCCTCTTCATCCGGACCTTGCCTCAGGCTGACATCCCAGTCTGGCCTCAGTCCTGCTGTACCACTTTGGACTTGCTTAGTGATAAATGGACTGTATCTGACCCTGATTACCCTCACTGAGCCTGATCCTGCTCCCTGGCTGAGTGGAACAGTGGAACAGACCCTGTCAGGAGAGGCCCCTTCCCTGCCAGCGCATGTGTCCCCTGTGGCCCCCAGCACCCTGACAGCACAGTGGATTAAAGCAATGAAATAAAGAGGCAGCATATTAAATGGTGAATTATGACTACTGTGTTATCCACTACATAGACTGTGGGAGGAGAATGAAAATTTGAGGAACTTCTTCCTTGAACAACACCCATTTCCCATTTTACAGCCAGTGATGCTTCCAATGCATTCACCTGGACATGGGAATGTACCACTCTACAGTGCTTGCAATCGAAAAGCAGAAGAGGGGGTGAAAAAAAGCTAGTCTAGATCAAAGTCATGCACAAAAGCTAAACTCCAATATCCTGATTTATTACATTACTTTAATACTTTCTTCTTGGGAGGGACATGCAATACCAAGGAAGATCAATGTGTGCCCATTAAGATCTTAAAATTAGGTGGTTCTTATTTGTTTTAATCATTTCTCTTCTCTTTCCTCCAGATGACTGACTTTGCCACAGTTTGAAGTACTTTTGGTATAAATACAAAACCAGTCAGAAGACACTTACTATAAATCTTCATTTCACTCTGATCTTGGCTGAAGAAGACAAGGCTAGTGAAGTTAGAAGTAATTAAATGACTACTAATACCATGAATTGTCAAGTGTCTTTACTGAAGTGCGTGGAAGAGAGGAAGTATATAATCCATTTTAGAAACACAACTTATACCTTAAACTTCCTATTCTCTTCTTATTGCAAAGATCATAGCGTTTGTGTTTCAAATGCTGTGTCCCATATAGTCTTCAATAGGAGAGTACTACATAACTACATGCCTACACAGAAACAATTTGGTTTCAGCCTTCCTGAGGAGAAACAAGCACTTCTGCAGAGTGAATTATACAAATGAAGTGATTACATAGACATCTGCTAAACTTGTTTACAAGAGCTCCTGTCCTAAGTGAGAACTCAAGCTTGAGACCAAACCCATCACTGCCTTTGAAAGCTGCTATTAAAGCCTGTGCAGTTCAGTGCAGCTACATTACAGCCTTTAGAGTATTAGCGAAGCCATTGAACTGACAGCAGACTAAGTCAAACTCATCTGCTCTGAGGTTTACCAATGAGATGCGAGGAATTCCTGAAGCAAAGCCATATAATTCACCAGGAAAATAAACACAACCATTTCTTTACATTTCTAGGGGTTTCATATTCATTGCCCACTTTGTATAAAGATGAAATTTCTTCTTCCACTTCCTCTCACTTTCACCATATGAATAAGGCTAAAAAAAAAAAAAAAAAAATTTTTAATTTTTTTTTTTTTAAACAGGGATTAGTGAACATCCTTTTTTCTTTTTCTCTTCAGTAAAATATACAAGGGCAGTAATAGACTGTGGGTTTTATATGTATGTGCGTGTAGACAGACATTTCAATAGTACACTGACAGTTACTTCATAGTGCAAGGCAAAGAGACGTATGTTTCACAGTGATTAGGAAACTGCCTATGGAGGGAGAATAAAATAACATCTCATGTTGGCATTAAGCTGCAAAGTCTTTCTGCCACAGGAATTTGTGGAACTGTGGATGTTAAAAAAAACCTGCAAAAACATCAGTTTTCAGGCTTGGATTTTTTCCCCCCAGAAGTAACCTTTTCTTACAGAAAGCAAAAATTCTTTGTGAAAAAAATAGCTCTTTATACATAATAGCACTGAGTAAGCCAGATGCATAGCCATTTTTGACAGCAGAAATATCTTAGGATTAAGAGGCCAATGCTGTACAGTAGTCTCAGGTGACAATACTGACTGCTTGGACAGTACTTTGAAGTGAAGGCTTACAGAACTTGACCTTGAGGTCACAATCAGATCATATTTTTTGCATGAAATAAGGCCCTTACATCATAATGAGAAAAACTATACCACTTCTAATGGATTTTTTTCAATTAGATGCTAAATCTGCAGGGGTTTATTCTCATTGCTTCTCACTCTCTTCACAAAACAAGAGCTAATATTTGAGAAGTATTATTTCTTCAGCATTCATTACAGTAAGTTTTCTTTTTTAGAAAAAGAAGTAACTTTCCTTCAATTAAGGCTAGCAGTCATACATTTCCCTCCCAACAATGCCCGGTTCAGTGAGTTCCCATTTAACCTTTAATTCTCAGTATTGGAAGTCACTTTACAACTATGTAATCAGCCTTTCAGAGCAGTGATAAATCCAATCTTCTATTAGTACTCCCGTACGAAAAAAACAAGTGTAGGGTATGCACAGCAGCTACAAAATAGATTTGCCTTTTATCAAAACATTATTTCAGAAAAAGGATTGCTGCAGTTATTCCCCACTTGTCTGGATATACTGATTTGCCTTACCCCCATTTTTTAATATGTTAACATCCTGGCCCAACTCTTCACGCAGTGTGATGATAGTGGAGTTTCAGATACAATATTTCCTTACAACTTCAGACATGAATTTCAGTAACACTGAAAACACCATCTTATAAACACATAGTCAGAGCTGATGTTCAGCACAGGCAAGAAAGAGGTGGGAAAAGAGCTGCTCCGTGTGTTTCCCCCTCCTGCACATCCTCTCAAAGATCAGAGTCATAGAACAGTTTCAGTTGGAAGGAACCTTTAAAGATCGTCTAGTCCAACCCACCTCCCTGCAGTAAGCACGGACATCTTCATAGAATCACAGAATAGTTAGGGTTGGACAGGAACTTCAGATCATCTAGTTCCAACCCCCCTGCCATGGGCAGGGACACCTCGCACTAAACCATGTGGTCCAAGGCTCTGTCCAACCTGGCCTTGAACACTGCCAGGGATGGAGCATCCACAACCTCCCTGGGCAACCCATTCCAGTGCTTCACCACCCTCACTGTAAAGAACTTCCTCCTTATATCTAATCTAAACTTCCCCTGTTGAAGTTTGAACCCATTACCCCTTGTCCTACCACTACAGTCCCTAAGGAAGAGTCCCTCCCCAGCATCCTTATAGGTCCCCTTCAGATACTGGAAGGCTGCTCTGAGGTCTCCACACAGCCTGCTATTCTCCAGGATGAACAGCCCCAACTCTCTCAGCCTGTCTTCATACGGGAGGTGCTCCAGCCCTCCTCTGGACTCGCTCCAACAGCTCCATGTCCTTCTTATGTTGAGGACACCAGAACTGTACGCAGTACTCCAAGTGAGGTCTCACAAGAGCAGAGTAGAGGGGCAGGATCACCTCCTTTGACCTGCTGGTAATGCTGCTTTTGATGCAGCCCAGGATACGGTTGGCTTTCTGGGCTGCAAGCGCACACTGCTGGCTCATGTTAAGCTTCTTGTCAACCAACACCCCCAAGTCCTTCTCTGCAGGGCTGCTCTGAATCTCTTCTCCACCCAACCTGTAGCAGTGCCTGGGATTGCCCTGACCCAGGTGTAGGACCTTACACTTGGCTTGGTTAAACTTCATATGGTTGGCATCAGCCCACCTCACAAGCGTGTCAAGGTCCCTCTGGATGGCATCCCCTCCCTCCAGCGTATCAACTGAACCACACAGCTTGGTGGTGTCGGCAAACTTGCTGAGGGCGCATTCAATCCCACTGTCCATGTCGCCGACAAAGATGTTGAACAGGACCGGTCCCAACACCGATCCCTGAGGGACACCACTCGTTACAGGTTTCCAACTGGACATTGAGCCATTTACCACAACTCTTTGCGTGCGGCCATCGAGCCAGTTCTTTATCCACCGAGTGGTCCACCTATCAAATTGATGTCTCTCCAATTTAGAGACAAGGATGTCGTGCGGGACAGTGTCGAACGCTTTGCACAAGTCCAGGTAGATGACGTCAACTGCTCTGTCACTGTCCATCAGTTCTGTGGTCCCATCATAGAAGGCCACCAAATTGGTCAGGCAGGATTTCCCCTTAGTGAAGCCATGTTGGCTGTCACCAACCACCTCGTTGTTTTTCATGTGCCTTAGCATGCTTTCCAGGAGAAACTGTTCCAAGATTTTGCCAGGCACAGAGGTGAGACTGACTGGTCTGTAGTTCCCCGGGTCTTCCACCTTCCCCTTCTTGAAAATGGGGGTTATATTGCCCTTCTTCCAGTCATCGGGAACTTCACCTGACTGCCACGATTTTTCAAATATGATAGACAGTGGTTTAGCAACTTCATTCGCCAGCTCCCTCAGGACCCGTGGATGGATTTCATTGGGTCCATGGACTTGTGCACGTTCAGGTTCTTAAGATGGTCTCGAACCTGATCCTCTCCTATAGTGGGCCTAAGGTCTTCATTCTCACAGTCCCTGGATCTGCTTTCCTAGACTTGGGCGGTGTGGTCAGAGCATTTGCTAGTGAAGACTGAGGCAAAGAAGTCATTAAGAACCTCAGCCTTCTCTAAATCCATGGCAGCCAGTTCTCCCGACAGCTTCCGGAGAGGGCCCACATTGTCCCTACTCTGTCTTTTATTTGCTCCGTACCTATAGAAGCCTTTCCTGTTATCTTTCACATTCCTTGCCAGATTTAATTCTAACTGGGCCTTAGCTTTCCTAACCTGGTCCCTAGCTTCTCGGGCAATGCTCCTATATTCTTCCCAAGCTGCCTGTCCTTGCTTCGACCTTCTATAAGCTTCTTTTTCCCCTCTAAGTTTCCTCAGCAGCTCCTTGTCCATCCATGGAGGTCTCCCGGCCCTCCTGCTGCACTTCCTTCTAGTCGGGATGCAACACTCTTGAGCACGTAGCAGGTGATCCTTGAATATCAACCAGCAGTCTTGGGCCCCCCTGCCCTCTAGGGCTTTATGCCATGGAACCTTACTAAGCAAGTTCCTGAAGAGGCCAAAGTCTGCTTTCTTGAAGTCCAGAGCAGTGAGCTTGCTGCATGCTCTTCTAACTACATCAGGTTGTTCAGAGCAACGTGTACTGATACTGGAGTTGCCCTGACCCAGGTGCAGGACCTTGCACTTGGCCTCGTTGAACCTCGTGAGGTTCCCATGGGCCCACTTCTCAAGCTTGTCCAGGTTCCTCTGGATAGCATCCTTTCCCTCAGGCATGTCAACTGCATCACTCAGCTTCGTGTCACCTGCAAACTCGCACAGGGTGCACTTGATCACATTGTCTGTTATTGATGACAATATTAAACAGTACTGGTCCCAGTACAGGCTCCTGAGGGATACCACTCGTCTCTGATCTCCATCTGGACATTGAGCTGTTGACTGCTACTCTGGATGCAATCATCCTGCCAATTCTTCCTGTGTCATGTCTCAGCTTCTACTCTCCCTCTTTAATAGAACTTTCTCCTCATCTTCCCTTTCTCAAATTCATCCTCAACTGCATGCAACCACAATCTTAATTTCTGCACTCTAGTACTGACCTGCTTTGTGATGCTTTTTAGATCCAACTAAGAACAGGGAATCCTCACATCTGCCCAAGATAAATGCTTAATCTCTGAACGAACAACTATTTCTAGATCTCAGTGACAAGATCATGAATTCTATGATTCTACGATTCTATCATTACCCTAAGCAGTATAGTTTTCTTTATAACAATGCATACTCTCAGAAGCACAGATACTGATGTTTAAAATGAGGGTGATATTAAGAGGAAATGTAAAAATACTCATTTAGACTGATTTTGCAATTTATACTCAAGTTCAAAACAAACACAGGAAAGAAACATTAACAATTTAACAGTGTATCAGAAACAGGGAATATTATTTTAGTTAGGTTTATAAGCTTAATCATGTGTAAAATTGGGGGTGGTGGTTTTGGTGGGGTTTTTGTTTTGAGGTTTTGGTTTCGTATTAATTTGTACCTACCTGCGTTATCGAGATCACATTTAAAGCATGTATAGTCCCTTGAAACTCCTCAAGGCCCTTTAATATGATAGTCTCCCAAATATATGTGATTTTACGGTCCACTGAAAAAATTTGTATGAATATGCGCTGTTTAGCTGAGTGCTGCAATATAACAGATCAATTCAGACTTCTAGTAGTCTATATAGGATCAAGCCAATCTCCAGACGTGTAACTCATGTATCTAATCCAACATTAAGTAACAGGAGATCTTCAAGAATTCCAAGTGCCAAGGATCTCAGTTTCACTTAAAAGCAACACTGTCCTTTATAGATGAGGATTACAAAATCAGATTCTGTTTCTCCTGTGATAGTCACAGGATGCTTTGAAAACTGTTGACTTGATAATGACTGGGACTGCATAGGCAGCGTGACAGACAGCTATTACAAAATCAGTAATAGCTCACGTGCACCTCTGGATACTAGAAATAGAATTTCGCATGTCACAGTCCGACTTCCAGCAATGTGCTAGCCAGAAGTTAAAAATGAACAGACTAAAGGCTGAACGTAAGCAGCCAGCCAGTTTTCTTAACAATGGGGAGAAGAACTGGCCACACACTTTGTCTTCACATATAACAGGCAATTTACTGAATCCAGAGAGGAAATGCAGAGTTCTTTAACATGATCAGTGCTCTGGGGCAGGTTTTATTCCAAAGGGATCGTATGAGTTCTACGATCATTATTCCAAAGAAATTGTATGCTTTTGCAAAGGAAAGAGAACACCATAAAGAAAACCACCAGATCTCCAAGGTTTGGGGTTTTGTTTTCCCACCCTCCATCCCCGCACTCCCCCCCCACCAATAAATAGTTCCCCAGTTCTTTCTCTGATACCACAGAGACTGGCCTATTTATCATTTTCTTGAAGCGAAGAGAGCACAGAAACCAACAGCAAGTGTATTCCTTTGCTACAAAATATTAAAAATCAGCTCCAATATGAAAAAAAAAAAAACAAAAACCAAAAACCCCCCAAAACACCAAAGCACCAAACAGAAAAAAAAACCACCCTGCACCCTTCTGATCCACAAAGCAGTAAGTCCATGAGTTTCACAGAACCTTGGAAAGGTGGCTAATTGTATTGAGAGACAGGCATTGAAAGCATCAGGTCACCTCTACAGCACCTTGAAAAGCATTGAAAGGTGTGGGAGAACAAACCAGCCACCTGCCTTCATTCTGCTTCCCATTATCAGGAAAAATACATCCACTTCCCTCTGTGGCATAGCCCAAGCTGTCTGACCAGCTGAGGCCTGAAGGAATGACCCTTCTTTCATATTACTCCCAGGACTTACAGATCTTTAAAAATACCCCCTGCTATTTCTCACATGGGAAGGGAGATACTAACTAGTTTGAGTTATGCTGCCAGAGATTTCAAGGGAGTAAAAGAATGCTTTAGCAAGTGTTTGCTTGCTTTGAGTATGTCATGAGGCCAAATAAACTGTGGAAAATACAATGGAACAGCCACATGACAGCACTGACTTTTTAACAATAGTTGCAGGTCTTCAGGTCAAGTGTCATACATTCACCTGTGCTTTCATGTAGCTTTCTGCAGTATTTCTTATTTTATTACTGGATACAAAACCAGAGTTTAAAAAAAATCTGAGGGATGGGAAATACTGAGGTGAAAACTTAATACCAGACATTATCAATTCAAAGCTGATCTCTGGGGCTTGGCAAAATTTAAATCCTTGTGGTGTAGTCTGTGGTGTTTAATAAGAAATACTAACTTCTTTGACTACTTAAGAGAGAACATGCTGGATTCAGTCTGTCATTTCTGTGATAACTGAAAATATATACAAAAAGGAATAAGAAATCAATGGAGTATTCTTCAACCAAGTGTTATATCTAGAGAGAACATAAGTTGAAATAGTTTGCCTATCAGCTATTCCTTTTCTCCATAGTATCCCTCCAGACAAAGAAACATGGGCCAGTAACTATACCAGATTTCTCAAGAAGCTTCCACTGTTGCCCTACAAAACAGTTCCAGGACCAACTGTACATCTTTAACTGCCTTAACCTGAAAATTCTTGGCAAGAAAACACTGCTTGTAAGAAAATGCCATGATGACCATTACTTTTTCATCATCAATTCTAACATTTGTAGGAGGTTTAATGTTCCAAATTCTGAATGCTGCATTGCTCATTTGTGAAATACATTGCAGTGTATTGCATACTAACCTGCTCTTAAACTTAGTACCAAGTCCTTAGTACTTTAATTTCTTTTATAGTGGTAAAAAGTCACAAGATTTAAGTCACAAGAGTTCTTTACCAATTAGTAGAATGTTTATTCATCTAAAACTATGATGATGTGATTTCTTTCTATTTAGGAGTATGCTGTAGTTTCACACTTTGTTGTCCGAATGATTTACGATATATACATTTTGTTTCTCAGCTTAGAATGGCTATGGTTGCATATGCTATGGAATTTAATTAAACTACACCTCTTATGCTTTGAGCAAAACTGTTAAAAGACTCTGCTATGTTTATGTCAAAGGTTATGCCACATTTTCCCTTTTACAGTATCCTTTCATTCTAGAAACTAGAATGACAGAATGACAGAATATGCTGTCATATATTTTTAATTGTAATATACAGTAATCTTCTCCCATGCTTTCATTATAATGCTCACTGGTCATTGTAATTTCCTCTTGGATGGTCTGCCAAATTCAGCTTGATCAAAATGACAGCAATGAATTCAATTCAGCTGCCAGATTTCTTTTTTTTTTTTAAACTCAAGCTGTGTAGTATTTATACACTGTTACTTTTTTTTTTTTATATACGTACAATGGCTGCCAAGCCTTATCAAACAAACATATTTACCTTATCAAACATTAAGGTAAATTTAAGATTATTTTTGTCTGCATTCACACTTACCAGAATTTTATTTATTGAAAAGGTGGTAGTTAAATCCCCTTGTTTGTATACAGTCATAATAGTAACTGAGCTGGGATATGCAGAGCACCATGTGAGTCCTTCTGCAAGACCATCGTTTCATAGTAAAAAAACCCAAAAAACTACCAGAACAAACTCCCACCATATTTAGGGGTGACGCTGTTTGACAACAGTAAGTGCTTCTTCATATAGTTTCTTTCCCTTCAGTTATATTAATGTATCTGTATAATGGGAGAAGTAGTCATCATCACGCAATGTTTAAACAGTTGTTTGTTTTTTTTTCCTTTTAACCTGCACTTGTTCCCTCATCCAGATCACAACACAACTCCAGAAACAGCTCTGCCTTGGGAATGGAGGGGGCAGCCAGGGGACAGAAATGATCAGCTGGGAAGGAAGGTTACTTGAATATCCACAAGTAGTTTGTATCACGGAAGTACTGGCTTGCTCACAGGCAGTAACAGATAAAATTGTCTTAGTTTTTAAGGTGTTGAAATGCACAGCTAATTCCCCTTCTTCCTTCCAAGAGGGAGATGAAAGAATGGGAAAACAGACCTTAAGCTAAAAATGGCATCTGTTTCACTTAGAATACTGTCTGAAAGGTTCAAACACTGTGACAGCAGCAGTACAAAAACCTGAAGAAAAGAACATTGCAAGCATTCAAGCCCTGTGCTGCTTATTAAGCAATCCAGTTTCCCATATACTGAGAACTTCAAACATGTCTTTGCTCTTAACATTTACTTTCAAGATTTATAGGCATACTCACTGTGCCTGATGTAAATGCTTTTGCACACATTATGCTTGCAAAACCTCATAATGGCCATGCAAATTGATATTTATTCACTCAAAGCCAGCAACTACACATAAATTGCTTCTGCAGTTATGTTGGCGTATCCGTTGAATCTTCTTTCGAACTCTTTTCCAAGCAGTGTTCACCATGGAATATATATAGGGGGTTTTTTTGTTGCCTTGTTAGGTTGGTTTTTGTTGTTTGTTGGTTTTTTTCTTTTGGGGGGGGGGGGGAGGAGTGTAAAGCATTGGTAGATATAGCCACAGAACAGATGGAGAGGTTGTGCAGCAATGAGAGCACATCACTGGAGCTGCCTGCCCTCCACTGGGAGGTGCTACACAAAGTGGAGCACAGTCAGCAGCAACCCTTCCTCCCACAATCTTCAGCCGAACTGGTGGTTTGTATTATCATTAAAACACTATTATGCCCAATTTTACTTTCACATGCTCAGAATCAGATTCCAGAGACAATGAGATTCTTGTCTTAACCACCATGGAAGCTAGATCAAGTACTCTGCCTCATTCTCTCTACACCCACAGAACTGCCACAATAATTATTAGAAGACTTATGAAGATTGATTAATTTAAGGTTGTGAAGCTCTGATATATGAATTCTACAGTAAACAAACTCAAAGCGCTTTTAACCATGAGGCCTTTAGCCAAGAACAGTAACAAAAGTCATTATTCCCTCCCACTAATTAAAAAAAAAAAAAAAAAAAAAAAAAGAAAAATCCACCATTTTCTGATGTTGTTACAGCTCTCATTTTGAATACATTTGTTGTAACACTACATTTCTCTCATAATAGTAGATGCACTTCTGGTCTTTAAAAACAAGAACACAAACACACCAATGATCTTTACTGTTGTTAAAAGGATGAAGAAAACAATTGTGAAAACAATTATATTACGCTTTATGACAGAAATCACAACTATAGTTAATGTGCAGAGGTGTTCTCTGTGAGGACAGAAGATATACTGACTTCTCATTCAGTCTCTCAACTTACAGAAAGGTTAAATCACTGCTGTTATTATTCTGCTAAAGAACTGTTACAATAAGGTTTGTGATGCAATATAAATAAAACGGATCAAATGTTTTAACTCCCCAGGATGTATTAAGAAAGGAGCTATTTGGTGCGTTAGCTTTGTGAAATGAAACTTCAGCTGTATTCTGTTTTGAACTACTTCCATACTTCAGCAGATCAACCAGTTTAGATTGATCTCGTATCTACTTACAAATCAATGTGATGAATTAGTGTATTTTATTTTAATATAATGGCTTTTCAGAAGCAAAACAGAACAAACCTTATAATGTTTACACCTATGATTTCACATGCTCCAGTGAGTAGCACTTGCTAACTCAAAGCACTTCTTTCCCCTATCATTCAAGACAAAAGTTCTCTAGCTTCCCATAGTAGGTATTATTTTCAAATTGTAATGTCAATGCATTAATAGGATAGAGCCCAAAATTTCCATTTGTACTGGGGAATAGAAGGCCTTATTTTACAGGAAAGACTTAGCTTCTGAAAAGATTAAGGCTTTTTTTTTTTTTTTTAATTAAGAAATAACCAGAATTTATTTAAACTCAAGGTAAAAGGTAATTTTATTAATCTAAGTTTAGAAAGATAAAACCATCAACTAAAAGCTTTGAAGAGGGGTGGAAAATTGAAAAGAAGATGTTGGCATAGCATGTTTTATACTATGCTATTAGTTTGTATTAAGCTAAGCCTAAGCCATAAAGGTCATTGCTTATATGAACTTTAAAGCTGGTATGACTTTCTTCCAGTATAGAATTACATATTCATCCATATTTTAAAATTGTTACACCTGTGTTCCAGTTATTATTCCAAAACTATCTATTAATTTTCATTTAATTCTTTTTTAGACTTACTGAACGCAGCTGAAACAGTGACGAATGATGACTGGTTTTCCTCAGTTCATATTCTACTAGTGCTCTGACTCTGAAATGCCTTTCATATTTAAGCTTTCATTGGTATCTCAGGAAGCCTCCAGATGAAGGACACCATTCTGAGTTAACTTGTGTTCAATGTAAATTTCTTGTTTGTGAAAGAAGACACTGCTGCTGTATTAGACTGCCTCCACACAAGAAAATGACCAAGGATTATGGCTTCCAACTTCTGAATTTGCCTCATGCTTCTGTATTATGCCCTGAGGCAAGCTTTAAATTTCAGACTGTACGCCTCTTTTCAAAGTGAAAGTGCTGTGGCCCTAAGACAATTTCATTAGTTTCCTTTCTTTTTTTCTTTTCGTTACATTTTTATACATACATCATATACATGGATTTCATCTTGCTTTGTTTACATAGAACATATTTAGTTCCCTTATAAACCTGTAAAATGAAAATAAATGTTCATGATTGTTATGTTGAAGCAATTAGTCATGAGCTCAGGAGACAAATTACTCTAAGCATAGTTTCAGGAAGAGCAGACATTGAAGACTGCTCATTGTAACTCATCTTTATTACGAAAAAGAAAACAACAAAAGTGAGCATTGCCAGTGATGTACATGATGTACTATCCTTTTATCTGACCACTTAAGTAAGGTTTCAAGGGAAAGAGAAAACTAATGCTTGAATTAAGGCTTTTATACAACCTCTTTGTTTGTAAGACTTTTGTTCTGTGAACAGTAAGAAGTAATTTTGTCCTTAGTTGTCCTTCACAATGCTTCAACTTCCCTCTATACATCGTAACTGAACCAAGTGCATTCTCCAAGACAACTCCAGAAGACAAAGAGATGAATACTGCAAGTAGACCAAAGCTATTCACACACTTACTAGCCTCTCCACGTTATCAGGATAGCTTGTATTTCCTGTCAGCAGAGGTCACCGATTTGTATCTCTGCTGTTCTCAGCTATCCTTCTCACAAAATATACAGGAATCTTTGAAAATACTACTTTGAAAACTATACCTTTTTAAAAGCATGTCCAAAATTAACCAGTGTGTTCAAAAGTTTAAGGCGGGAAATGTGACCGACAGACAAAGGTGGTTAGTAAAACTGCACAAGTATCATTTCATTCCAGAAGTAGGAGAGAGCTAGAACTGAACAGTAGTCTTAGAAAAGTGGATTTCCAGGCACAGAATATTTAGAAGGAGGAGTTTGGAATCTTTTACTGTTCAAAGCTAAGAAACTCTGAACAGCAGTAGAAGGATATGGATACTAAGATTAATTTAGAGATGCTTTAGACACAGAGCATGATTAATTTGTGACATCAGAGGATTAACCCAAAAACCTCTGGTGCCTTTATTGTCATGTCTTGTAACACCAGTGCATTTAGAGATTCAAGGTGGGGTTTTTTCCTATAAACGTCACTGTATTGTGATATCACAGAATAATATATATAAAAACCAGACAGACTATTATTCCTAGTTATCAGTAAATACATCAGTAAAACTCTAGTTCTAGCACTGATAAATAACCACAGGATAGAACGCAACCTATCTCCAAAGGTACTTCAAATCATCACAGTTTCTCAGGCTTTGTGACTGCATTACTAACATTCTCCTATATGAAAGCAGATAATTTTGACAAGCAAAAGTGCTACAGTATCTTAGGTTACCCTAAAAATGTCCTCAGTCACCTGACAGAGCTCACAGGGGATAATGTCTCCACAGCTACTCATCAAAATTTCTCATCAAGCATCTGGTTGGAGATACTCATTAATGTTAAGTTTACTAGCAATTCCCAGAACATGCATCTGATTCTTAATTCACAAATTCAGAAATACTTTAACTACTTACACAGCTTGATGAGCACAGAAGAACTTATTACATGGTCTGATCAGTAAATTTCACAACTGAATAATCCTTCCTTTCTCCATCTAGGTATTGAAGCAATACTATGGGTTTACTTCAAATGCTTTCTAGTGCAGTTATCATCATTATGGCTATTTTGTCCTTGAACATCAGTTATAATAGTTCCTAAATTTCATGTGTTTCCATATATCAGTCATGTTTGCTGCGAGGTTATACTTCCTAATTCAAGGTAAGAGAAAGGCATAACAGGAATGGAAAAAACAGACCTGCTGCTTTCCTAGCAAAGCACAGGAGGGTTGCCCACATCAACACTACAAAAATAAAGGCATTTATCACAGACATACTTCAGCTACTCTGATGACCATGCTCTGCAGAGGGAAAACTTAAGAAAATGGCCTTTCAGACAGTGCACAAGAAGCTATTGATTTCACTGGCTAAAATCCATCTAATATCTCATTCTTTTTAGAAAAAAATTTGTGAGCTGGGACACATCATTATCACCAGCAGCATCAGACTTGTTCTGGTGTAAGATCACACTAAAACATTAATGGCTTCATTGACAGCTCTGTGAGGAACAGGTAAGGGTCCTGCCTATTTACCAAGAGATTCGTAAGTGAGCTTTTATGCTGCGATTCATCCTGCAGATTCCCACTACAAAGGATTTATCATAATCATCGAGCAAAGTATGCACTACGTTTAACAGGTTGCCAAAGCGTAACAGAAATTCAAACATATCATGGAGCTGAAAGACAAAGTAAAATAGATTGTTATGCCTCACAGTTAAGTCTGAATTTAGAGAAAATTACACAAATACATTTTTATTAAAAAGAATATTAGCCAAGTGTTTTTATTTCATGCAACCTTTTTCTGTCTGCAGTCATCTAATTGTGACATATTCAGCAAGCTACCATACATTTTAAATAGAATGCATTCTTGAGTAATGGCAAAGCAGTTTTCTATTCCTCGATTGCTGGTTGGAGACCACTAGGGATAATATGATGTCTGAAGATTTCATAAGCTTACCAGATTTGCTTTCTATTTGATAAAGCAGGATTACTCCATACTCTGAACCAAACTTGTGCTTGCTCCTGTTACATTTTTCTTTAATCTTTCACCCTTGAGTATTTTTAAACAAATGATTATGTTCTTTCCTGCCAGAAAGGTGTTAGAAAAACTGTCTACATCACTAGGAAGATCTCGAAGTCCTATGGTAAGGATTTCCCCCAGAAAAATTTACTTTCTTGAGAAACTGTCAAAAGAAGAGTTTGCTAGTAAAAATAGGAATCATCAGTTACCACAGAAAAGTAAGCAAGATAAATGAATGTGGAAAATATATTCTACATGTGCACCAAAGCATTTAAACGTAAGATTCATTACAAGAAAGCGAGTAATCCCAGTACCTACATAACGGTTAGCAGCAGATCGTATCACCAGGACATGTGAGCTGTTTTTCCTTTCAGGGAATTGTTGAGTTTCTGAGATTCCAGGATACCTCTGGAGAGGTTACAGGCCCCAGGCAGGTGCCAGCTCTAGGGCCTGCAGATACTGACTGCATCTGACATAATAGCTCGAAGTTTCTAAGCGTATTTCTGAATCATCTAGAAGGACAAAGGAACTCTAAGTAGGGCCTGCACCTCCTTTAGCATCAAGTGTTTAAGGCCAGCTTGGATGGGACTTTGAGCAACCTGGTCTAGTGGAAGGTATCCGGGCCTGTGGCAGGGGGGTTGGAACTAGATGATCTTCAAGGTCTCTTCCTACTCTAACTATTCCTTAATTCTATGAATATGTCAGAGGAACTAGCTAGCTGGGCACAGGTGGGACACCATGGTGCCAGGGAGCTGACACAGAAGGAAAAACTCAAATGCAGAGTAGGACTCTTGAATTATCCCACCTCAAAAGTCAAGCAAGCTGCCTCCTCTGTACTGAGCTACACAGTGCCCATTCCAGCCAACTCCTGTAAACCATTAAGATGAGTATCACTGTGTTTATTTTTCAAAGAAAACTCTGAGCCAGACTAAATGATTCAGGAGTAGACTCTGCTTACTTGTTTGCTTTGAAATGCCTTGGAAATCATTTAAACCAGGGGCATTTCAGAGCAATGAAGCTACTTCAAAATACACTATTCTATCTAGCTCTTCAAGAATACCCTTAAACATTAATGTGTTATCCTCTTTCATGTAAGAAAATGTACTCCCAAGTGATGAAGAATTAACTTCGTGCCAAGAGAATATCATACTGAGCTTTGTTGAAAGTGCCTTTATGTTTAAAGAGTATTTCCACTGCTTAGTGGAAGAATAAAACTTCAAACTGCTTAGTGAAGAATAAAACATTATAGTTAGGAATACAGACTAAGTACACGGTTTTAGAAAAAGCCAACGGCATACTAAAAATCAAGAGTAGATAGTAGTACTCTCTTCCCTCCTACCAGTGCAAAAGAGTGGCATTTTCTTTGATATTTTCAGTGTTACTCTACCTAAAAGTTAATGTAACTGAAACAAAATGCCAGTGTTGAAATTGGTATAAGAGGCCAAATTTGGATTCAAATTCAGTAACATGAGCATTTGGATTTAAATTCAGTGAGATCAGTCAGATCCCTGCTACCCCTGGGACAGATCTGCTGTTTAGAGTTTCTGCACAGTTCAAGAAAACAATGTAATTCAGAAAGATCACAAAAATATCCATTTTGGAGGATTTCAGCAGTTCAATTTCAGCTTTAGGGACTACTATCACTTCTGGTTAGGTATAGGCAGTTATAGGGTATCACCAGAGTTTTGGTACTTCATATATGAACATTAACAATATTGCAACTCCCAATATATCAAAGCATCTTAAAAAGAGCGCTGTGTGATGGGCTGGGTCATTATTCCTATCTACCAAGGTGACTGGGGGATCTAGAAACTCAGTTCTGTGGTACTCTGATCTTAGCATCAGGGATTAGTAGGATGTGAACAGAAGAAAAATTGCAGGTATATTGGTGAATCTATGTACTGCCAAAATAAAGAACAACATTTCAGATTGAGTATTCAAATGCAGTGTTAGTGCTGACCTCTACAAAAGATCAGTAATATAGAACTTAACATGGTCAATTACATTATCTTAGTGGTACTTTTCATTTCTGCAGTGAAAAGTGTAATCTATAGAAGATTACTGCCCCATTTGCCCAATTCTTGAAGTACTGCATCAGGAAGTACCATGAATAGGAATGGATTTTCTGAGTTGTTTCGTTATACTCATCAGAAAATCCCCGAAGTGACAAGACAAGAAGAAAGAAAAAAGCGATTACTTAATGTACCAAGATCTGCTTTCACCAGCAATAATTTGATTAATCCGCTGTAATGTTGTAGTCTGCTGTTCATGCTCTAATTTAAGTATGAATATAGCAAAGCTTAGCAGAGGTGAAGTGTTGATAGCCTCTCATATAGCTGCCTTAAAACAACCACTTATTTCACTATCAGTCCAAGAGCAGGCTTTTTTCCTCCTCTCTTTATCCTCCCTCCTCTTAACTCATCTGTTACCTCTCAGTTCATTGTCAGCCTGTGTACATAAGTCTGTCATGCCTTGTATTTGAAATAAAAATAAAAAGGAAATTTGTACAGCACAGCAGCATATTCATCTTTTCTGCTTTAATTTGTGTTGCCATTTTACTGTTATTGGAAGCACTTTCGCACTGTATTCAAGTAATGAAACGTTCAAATGCTGGCAAAACCAGCCTGAAACTTTCTCTTGGAAACTAGAGGCGACACATTCCACATGCTTCAGTTATTTAGGTTCTTTGTATTTTCTGCACACATTGTCTTAAATAATCCATAATGGGCTGTTCTTGTCTCATATCAGATAAGACCAAATGAATTTGTTGCCTGTCCATTTTTCTTAAAGTCGTATCATTTCAGCATGATAATATTTCTTCTTTTCTCTTTGGCTTTTTCTTGACTTTCCAACTCTATTAAAAGAACTTTTCTTATTTGAAAGCTTTACAAAGCTGTGCATTGGGGGGAAATTTATTGCAAGTTAATTTGCCTTTTCTAGGAAAATATACTGCGAAGTGTCCCATTTCCTCTTGTCTATTGCTTATTTGTAGCTGCATGTAATCTTTTTCCTGTTCACAACTGGTTTTGCTTTTGTTAATGCATTCCATTACTATGTTTTTCTATTAATTTCCCTTTCTCAAATTAAATCTCTGGATTTCATAGGATTACTTAAATTTTATTTCTTCATGTTAAAGTCAGTTTTGCAGTCTTTACCCTTACCAAAGAATCTGTGCATACATGACAACCTATGGATCTATTTACTTAGCTGAATAAAAGCTGCAGAGTCTAGAGCAAGAGTAGTCATAGTTTTTCCAATTATTCAAAAATAGAATTTATTGTATTTTTTTCACTTGAATTTTTGTAGGCTGCAAAATTATTTTTCTCTAAAATTCAGTTTGGATGCATCCATATGGATCCTATTCCATTTGATTACACATTGTTGAAGTACATGGAGTACAACTGATGCAATCCATCTAAGAAAACTAAGAACACAAGTCTTGAAAGAAAAGCAAATCAATTCTATATTCAAGATTCTTTCAAAATGTCTGCCACTCAGGAACTAAAAGGGAGTGATTCCACCCCAGCTAGGGAGTAATTGATTCACTCTGTAGTCTTTGTCCCCAGTTATTTTTACCTATATTTCAAGCATGGACTTCAGCTTCATTGGTTTTTATTTCCCTCCATTGTATCAGAGCTCAGCTGATAGTAAACCTAACTGCAGTTTGCTTTTTAGACTCATCCAACCATGTTTTACCACTTGAAGCCTTCAACAGCTTCAACGTAATCACTGTCAGTCATTTGGTTAGGCACATGTTCACATGACTCTTCAGGCAGGACCCTTTAGTTCCCATCTTTGTTGCACGTATGCCCTGGCAAACATTCTTGAATTGCACTCAGGCTACAGAAGCTCTGCTGGAGGACACTGCTAGAAAGCTGGCTGCACTTTGCAGAGCAGCCAGCTCCCCCCACCACCACACAAAAAACATAAAGAACATGGACTACCAAGAAATCCTGTCAACTGGTCCACCAGTACAGTTCTCTGCGTACAATCCAAAGCATTTAGACCTCAAGGCATCTAGACCTCAAGGCACCATTATGGTAATTTAGTTTCACCTCCTGCCTAAAATGAGAATTTGCATCTTTTATTTCACTGCTGCAGATGCTAGTGGGTTGGAAGCTGAAGATTATTATTATTATTATTGCATCTACCTGACCTTAACACATAAAAGTGAACACCCCATAAAAATCGAATTTTAGGAGCAGGGGATTATGTTATTCTCCTAAAGGTAAACGGCTGGATTTTTTTCTTTTTCATTTCTCATTTTTATCTCTGCACTTAATTTATAGTGCTAAACATACACACCAGCTAAGTCACCTCAATAAAAGACTGAGAGGTTGATAAATTTTTTGTATCAGAAGTCCATCCTAACAGATTTACTGAATCACTATCCCTGTCCTTTCAGACATTTCCCAAATGATGGTGGGTTTGGGTGTTCCCCTCCTCCTCCTCACCATTCAAGTAGGTGGTGGAGGGCAAGTATATATTTTAGTTAGGCTTCAGGTTAGCAGCATTAAACTTGTCTGCTACTGAATGCTAGCACACTGTCTTTACAACACTTACTATTGAAGCTTTTAAAAACATGACTAAATGTGCTGAAAAGACCTCAGCACAGGCTGAGATTTCTTTTTAATATACTGATCCACCACAGTAAGATGGAAAAGTTGTTTTAAAAATTCACAGTACATGCAGAAGTAGCAAAAGGTGGGGTATCAACTGTTTTGACAGGTATCTATCAAGGTGAACACTGAGAAGAGACTCAAATACTAGTATGACTCTGCATTTGGCTACCATACAGTGGCACAAGCGTTAATGTACTAAAGCACTCTACTGTTCTCGAGTCCTAAAGCCCTAGACATTAACAAGGCAGAAGCCAAAACTAGTCTCTCAGGTTGCTACTTTACGGAACAATTGCTTCCCAATATTAACTGTGGGTGGACAGAACTCTGGATAATGAGATAGCAACAGGAGAATCCAGACTTACAACCACAATGTAAGATCCATGGGTACGGACAAGCTGGAAAGTATGGTGTGTTGTCTGGTGACTTCATTTTTCTACACCCCCTGAGTCCATGTGAGACATCAAGTTTCTGCATCAATGGCTTCACAAGTAAAGGTCATGGAGGGGTTGATATGTAATTGATGTGAAAGACTAGTAGGGCAAAGAGTTCTGTGCCTAGAGGAAAACATACAGTTTCTAAGACAGGAATATTATGTGTTCAAAACCCAGGGTGCTGTGGAGTAAGGCCTCAAAACTGCTGATGCAATGGATTTTTAAGCAGTCCCTCAAGCACCATTCTTCACCTGTTAAAGCCTGTAGCCATCTCTAACTACTGATACATAAACTTCCATCTATGAAGTCAAAGTTGACTTGAGTATTTGGTTTCTTAAACCCATATTTCAAATGGGACCTATTCAGAATGTACACAACTCAGCAAACAAGTTCATGGAGGTTTTGGTTGTTGGGAGGTTTTTTCCCCTCCTTTTAGAAACACATTCTGTAGCAATGACAGCAAGCACAGCCAACCAGAGACAAGTTCTGAGCAGTTTCAGAAAGGCTTCTTATCACAAGCGTGATAAGGAAGATTTTATTATTTTATTTGTATTTTAAAATTGGCCAACAGGCCCCCTCCCCCCCCCAGAAAAAAAACAACCTAGGCTACCATTAAAGTTTTCAGCAAGACAGTGTAGCCAATCGTAAGAACTGTTAAAACTGAAAAAATTTCAGAACAGTAAGAACATATGACAGAGCAAGACAAACTAACGCATAAAATGCACCAGTCCTTGCTTGGACCATAGTATATTTAACAGCCAGAAACTCAAGATCAAATGCAAACTGAGAAACATAAAATTATTTTTTTAAGACTGAGGTCTGTTAAATTGGTTAATAATTCTCACAGAAGTGGTAGAAACCCCATTACTTGAATTAGTTAAAGCTGGAGCATACAGAACATCTAGCTTACAATATCCTGTTGGGAACAATCCTACACCTACAACATATTGGACAAGATGACCTCAGAGGTCTTTCCATCCCCTATTTCTTTGACTCAATGAATAAACACAAACCTAATCAGAATAGATGTACTGCTTACTTAAGCAATAACATTCAGCTAACTGGAGCACACAAGGGAATTGACTGCTCTTATGTTGCTGATTAAACAAGATCAGAGACCTTTAAAAATAGGCTTCGGAGTTTTAATTTGCAGGCCTTGGTATGCATTTGTGTTGTAATAACCCATTTATAACCTTGGACCTATGAAACAGAAACCTTTAGATGAAAGGTTTTTTTATTTTAAGAAAATAGTTTGTAAAACATCAAGACTACAGGCTTAAGCTCAAACTCTTTAAGATCACATGTAAAATAATGTTTTAAGTCTTCAGACACACAGGCTTAAAGAAAATAACTTCGCAGAGAAAAAGAAAATGCAAACAGTGATTGTAACTTATACCCTAACTGCAGCTTGCACTTTATGATATTGCTGGATATTTTACAAGTTTAAACGTGTTGCATTTCTTCAGATAAATCAGATTTGCCTATGAATTTAGAGCCAGGTATCATTTGCATCACTATTAATTTTGATGTTTTCTTACTTGAATGTGGTTGTTGACTCAAAGTCCAACATAATTTCTTTTTCCACTTTCAATCACTCAAGCCTTATGAGGAAATCAGGCAATTTCAGGATGGCTACGACATTACAATGGTCAGTTCGTATATTTACAGTTTTAGTGTGGCACATTCTTTCCCTAAATATCTGTGCCAATTCAAGCTTTTACAGCAAAAGCAAACAGAAGTTCGCAGATCCAGTCGGTCTGACCATACTCCATATAAATGGAACGTACATCCGTTCAAATGAACGTGTACTGACATTACTAGGTCTGCACCAAGTTTCACTTTAAAATCCCAGACGTGAGCTTGTTTTGAATTGTGGGTGTCACTCAAAAAAACCCACAGCACTAGGGGCAGAGGTGTAAGGTGAACCTCCTTGAGCAAGAAAGAAGAAAAATTCCAACTGCTCATGGTGGATGAAAGAAAAAACACAACTAGACTTCCCAGTCCATGGGGAAGCTTGCACAGCAAGCAGGGCAGGGGGAACAGCAAAACTCACCACAGGTCGCTTGGCTGATTGTGGAGAGTCATTGCCATAAAATGCTACCCTGCAATTCTAGTCTATTATTCAGACATCTTTCAGATTATAATTGCATTTGATACCCAAATTGCTTAAAATTGTAAAACACAGCCCTTTCGCACCAATTCACACTGTTCTACTTGAGCCAGCACTGTGACTGGAATGGGACCATCCAGGTGGGAGAACCATTTTTACAGCACGCATAGCATTATGACCTGACCTTTGGAACTGAAGAGATTTCAGACCAGTTAATCTACATATGAAGCCACAGCTATTATCACTGCAGAAAGCATCTGGCTTGGGAGCAGCAGTTTCTCATCCATCAGACCACTTTGATTTTTTTTAATCAAGCAGCAACCTGTGCGTACTTTCGTGTATTTTTCCCTTTGGACACGTAAACTTTTTAGATATGTTCCTGAATTTATTTTTTTTTCCTGTATTAGTTTATCCCCTAAGTGAACTTTGAACCTAACTACTGTTTCCTACTTTATTTTCCATATTGTTACTAGTTTTCTATATCTTTCCTTAGCCCTGCCTGTCCTTTCGCCACTGCCATGCAGATCTCCATTTTTCAGTACCAGCTTATTTTTGTTCTACCCCAGTACCTGAACGGGTCCTACAAGAAACCTGGTGAGGGACTTTTTAAAAGGGCACGTAGTGACAGCACAAGGGGGAGTGGTTTTAAACTGACAGAGGAGAGATCAGACATTACGAAAAAAATTCTTCACTGTGAGGTTGATGGGACACTGGAACAGGCTCCTCAGAGAAGCTGTGGCTGCCCCATCCCTTTAGGTTTTCAAGGCCAGGCTGGGTAGGACTTTGGGCAACCTGGTCTAGTGGAAGGTGTCCCTGCTTGCGGCAGGTGGGTCAGAACTGGAAGATCTTTAAGGTCCCTTCCAACCCAAACCATTCTATTATTCCACTTTTTTCCAAACAGAATATGTAACACATATAATGTCTGAGTAAAACAACGTATGCAATCAAAAGTCTTGGCAGTGGTGACTACAAAGCAAACCAGAAAATTACAGTTGAAGAAAACTGTATTTTGAACTGCAACACAATTTTGTGTTTTGGAGGAAAATAAAACAAACAGCAAAACAAAACAAAACAAAACAACAACAACAAAAAGAAAACCACAAAAAAAAAAACCCAAAACAAAACAAAACCAAAAACACCACCACAAAACCACAGCCAAAAAAAAAAACCAAACCACCTTACATCAAGAAATTGAAAGAGACTGAACTCCTACAAAAACATAAAGAAAGCTCTGAACATCACAGGAAAGGTTCTAAAAAGATAAAGATTCTACTTTTGGTAGTAAGGGCAGTTGCAGTAGATGCTTTTATGTACAGGGATACCTCACCAGCAGAAAAATAAAGAATGTTTAGGGAATAAGCAGTAAAAAAAAACAACTTTGAAGATGAATGGGTTTGCCATAATTACGGCAGAACACTTACTTCATTTTACTACTTCCAGTTTTCAGTTAGCTATTTGGAGAAATCAATCATGCATCATGAATCTATTCAATTTCTAATTTACTTAGTGAATTAAGTTAAGAGTTATCAGCTACAGTTTCTTTTGAGTCTCTTAGAACAATTAGAATCCACCCAACAAATGAATAAGATACTGCTATAACGAGTTACGGTTCTTTATAGAAATCAACTGCTGAAGGGAGCGTCAGGGAGAGGCACAATTAGGTCTCATTAACGTGATGTCCCACGACTGATGATTAGTGTTCATACAATAGTACCGTTCAAAAAACACTTGCAGTGGTGATTTATTTTTCCTTGAAGTATAATGCACATCCTGGGAAGTTTCTGTACTAAACCAGCCACATTTTAAAAGCATGAGTTAGACAAATGAGGAGTGAGAAGACACTAAAAACTTGTATTTTCCAGCCTTTACAGTACTTTATCACTGCTGAGTTTGCCTGAGGATGACAATTACTCTTATTGCCATTATATAGTCTGTCAGTTTGTGGTAGCTGTCTCACGCTCTCCGCTAGAGCATGTGGCACTGAAAGCTTTTACTAATAGTCAGATTAGTGGCATAGTAGGATGTATGAAACCAAATTTAAATTTGCATTAGGAGTCAAACCAAAATCTTCACAACTGTGGCTGAAAGGGTAGTAGTCACATATGTCTAAACCTTCCTCTGATGGACAACCTTAACATCAGCTGCAGAACTTACTGGAGTACCCTGCTGAGTGGTGTTTCAAAGCAAAATAAATCACCCATCTGACCATGATGTAGATGCCTACTTCTAGGCTAGTTATTCCGAACTCCTTTTGTAGCTTATATATATTGGAGATCAATATGGCGTATTGTATGTAAATCATAATTTCATTATAGATCACATGTCTAAAACAGGGCATAAATCTATGCTAAAAAAGCCCCCTTGTGCCTACTGGCTAAAAAGGGAGCCTAGACAAATTAGCAGCCATAGATACTTCCAGCTGAGTCAAATACACTGACAGTAATAGATATCTTAAGAAACTAAGACTTTTGTTTGCTTGGTTTTGCATCAGATTTAATCCCAGTCCCTTCAGTTAAAACACTGTAATGAAAACACTGTAAACTATTTTTTCCCAACTCGTATGCCCGCTTTTCCTTTTATTATTTCTCCAAAGCCAGCACGGAAGCACAGCACCAGTGGTGTTTGTTTCAAGTTTGGGGATTTGGTTTGGTTTTGGTTTTTTTTTTTTTTTTTTGTGATCCAAAAACATTCCTCCTTGGTTTTCCATGCATTAGTTCCAGTTGCCCTCTTCATCAAGCTTTGCACCCAGGAAGAGAATTGCTCTGATAATTATTTTCATATTTCCAGAAATTTCTGCCAAATAAGAAGGCCTCAGTTTTCACTTACACCCCTTAAGTCATTAGGTATGTGTGATAAAATTAGTGGATTTGTGGACAGTAAGAGAACAGTATATGTTAGTTACCTCAACTTGAGCAAAACTGAGCTGTCTCTCACAACATTGTTGGTAACAAATTACAGTGCTATAGTCTAGGTTGGCGAAAAAGCAGATGGGCAAAAACCTGTCCAAATTATTGGGTTCCAAGGGTAGTGGTGAATCGGTCATACACCCAGTAACAAGTAGCCAGTACTCCACAGGGTCCATTCTGGGACTGGTCCTGTTTAACAGCTTTATCAGTGACCTGGAGGAGGTTAGAGAGGATGTGCTGGTCAAGTCTGCAGATCAGTGGTTGGTGTGATACATTTGAGGGCACAACTGTCCTCCAGAGGGACGTGGGCAGGCTGGAAGAGAAGACCAAGAGGTAACTCATGAAATTTAACAAGAACAAAGCCAACTGCCGCCCCTAGGCAGGAAGCACCAGTGCAAGGGCACAGGCTGGGCATGTCTGATTAAGGGTAGCTCTGCAGTAAGGGACCTGGGGGCCTTGGCAGACACAGGCTGAGCATGAGCCAGCATTACACCCTGGCTGCAGAGACAGCCAATAGTACCGTGGGCACTCTTCACAAGGGCACAGCCAGCACATCAGTGGGGGTCACTAAGCCCCTCCACTCAGCACTTGCACTTCATTCTAGATCTTGGTCCCCCCAGCACAGAAAAGATATCAAAGAGCTCAGTGTTCAGGAGCTCAGTGGAGGGCCCCCAAGCTGTCTTAGGACCGGAGCATTTGCCCTGTAAGCAGAGGGTGAGTGACCAGGACTTGTTCAATCTGTAGAAGAGACTGCCTTTGGGGGACGCAGCCAGCACTCTGCCCATATCTACAAGGGGGTTGCTGGAAAGACAGAGGCAGGATCTATCCGGAGGTACACAGTAATGAACTCAAACCAGTAGGTTCAGACTGAATACAAGGAAAAGTCACCCTGAGGAAAGCAAAGCAGGCTGCCTGGAGATGCTATGCAGTCTACGTCCTCAAAGATGCTCAAGAACAGACTGGATAAGGCACTGACAAGTCTGGTCTGACTGCGCAGCTGACCATGCTTTAAGTAGGGGGTTGGATTAGAGACTTCCTGAGGCCTCTTTCCAACCTGACCTTATATGACCCCATTCTATGATTCTGTAACTCTTGTTACTGTATTCAACTTACAAAAGTGCTTCCGTTTTCCCATGCCCAAACACCGCCAAAAAGAAACAAAACCAAACCACCACAGTAACGCCAGTAAAACTCAAATCACCTTCCAGAGGCATCAGACCCTAAAGTTTAATTTCTGCTGTGTTTCAATATCATCCTTTTGAGATGTAAATTTTTTCCTGAAAGAAGTTCTCCTGAATTTATAAAACAAAGCAACCTCATCCAGGTATATATTTAATTTCTCCAAAGGTCAGCAAGCTACTGTAGATATCATCTGGTATTGTTTTTGCCTGGACACCTGCTTCCAGCTCCTGACTCACATTCAGATTCTTGCAAAGTACTGAGGTTGTCAGAGCTTTGTGCTGCACCCATTCATCCATAAAATAAAGAAACCTTAGTTTTTTGGGTTTGGGGGTGGGGTTTTTTTTCAGTAAGTAAAAGATTTAAAACTTAGCTATTATAGTTGTGCATTGCTAAGCATGAAATAGTTCTGGGTTTATAATGCCAGAACTGACCCCCTAAAATTTAGAACCTCTTACGTGAATCTTGCTGTCTTTCACTCTTGGAGGGGGGTGTAGATATTCTGAAAGGAAAGGAGACTTGAGGAAGCCTAAGGTTAATTTAAACAGCAGTAGGTGTATGAAACATCTGAGGAATTCATAATGTTACAATTCTGGCAGGAATGGATTAATAGAGGAGCAAGTGGTGAAAGGAGTATGATTAATAGTTTCACATGACTAATTCATTACATTGCATATGATGCTGTTACATACTGCCTTGCAGGTTCTCTTGGAATACAAGCACATATTTTATTCTCAAGAAAATGCTGTGCCATGCAGTTTTCTGTGCATATTGGCTGTGACAAGTACTACCTTGTACTTGGGAACTTCTATTTTGCCTCAGCCTCTCTCTTACAGTGATGATGCTGGAAAAAAGAGTTAGTTTGCAGGAACAGCTTATTCTATTGAAACTTCAGAGTATCTCCACATACTATGTGCTAGCATCTTTCACTCAAGAGCCAACATGTATGTGCAACAGAGGAGCAGGCACTAACAAAGTACTGTATCAGCAGCTTCCATTTTATTCCAAATTCAACCATACAAAGCTTCCCAGGGTCTGCAGCCACAGTAAGGAGAAGGGGACTGGAGGCAGAACATATGCGTACATCTCATTGGGCAATTCTGTACAGTTTTAACATTGCCATCTGTGAAGCAAGTTCTACATATTTTCTTCTTCAAAGGCTTAGAAGCCAAATATGAGTCTCTCGACCAAAAGATTTCCTTCTCTGAATGACTACACTTTATATATACACTTTGGAGTTTTTGCATGAACTTAAACCTAGGCCTAAATTCTGCAAAATTTATGAGAAGCATCCACTATTACTGCAGTCTCTACTTAAGTGAAATGATGAAAAATAAGTATTTTTCTTGCCAGATTCTTTCATTTTTGGAAAAGTATGTTTGTTTTACAAATACCTCATTCTTCATTCACAAATCTAAAGACATTCAAACTACGTTCATGAATCTGGGTCAAATCAACTGATAAAATGTTAATGAAACTGCATAATAGTTGTAAGCTATTTAACATTACTTGACTAAATGCTTTAGAAATCACAATCCTATGACTGAATAAGGTTTCATGGATTTAAGAGAAAAATCAGGATGCTTCTCAAGGGGGGAAAAACAGCACTAATAAAATCCCACAACACATATGAAATGACAGTACAGTGAAAAACAAAAAGTTATAAATCGGAGGGGGAGGGAAGGGGAAGGAGAAGAGAGGTAAGAAAGAAAAAGGCACTGCAGAAAAAAATTACTATCAAAGTTAATAAATGAGAAGGCATAGGGTCTCACATTTACTTTTATTTCTAACTCCTTAAGTAATTAGCATAGCTCAAGTGTCTTTCATGTCAAGCTAAATAATAGACGCATATTCGTTTACTTGAAAGTTGGAAAGAAAGAGGTGATATTATATCACAGGATGGATATGCAGCTGAAATTCAGATGTTGGGAAATTGCTCCCAGATTGCTTGCATCCAAACAGCCTGCTTCCAGAGAGAGGCTGGAGTAGAAATGCTGAGGTTCAACAGCACTTAGCACAGTGTCGTGGTTTGAGCCCAGCCGGTAACTCGGAACCACACAGCCGCTCGCTCACTCCCCGCCTTCCTCCCCCCGCTCCCGGAGGGATGGGGAGGAGAATCGGAAGAATGTAACTCCCACGGGTTGAGATAAGAGCAGTCCCGCAACTAAGGTATAATACAAACCACTACTGCTACCACCAATGATAATAATGATTAGTGAAATAACAAGGGGAGAGGATACAATTGCTCACCACCCGCCGACCGATACCCAGCCCGACCCGAGCAGTGATCTGGGCCTTCCGGGTAACTCCCCCCAGTTTATATACTGGGCATGACGTGCTGTGGTATGGAATACCCCTTTGGCTAGTTTGGGTCAGGTGTCCTGTCTCTGTTTCCTCCCGGCTTCCCCTCCTCCCTGGCAAAGCATGAGACTGAGAAAGTCCTTGGTTGGAATAAACATTACTTAGCAACAACTAAAAACATCAGTGTTATCAGCGTTGTTCCCAGGCTGAAAGTTAAAAAACACAGCACTGCACCAGCTACTAAGAAGGAGAAAAATGACTGCTATAGCTGAACCCAGGACAGTATCCACCCCTTATTCCATACCATTCACATCATGCTCAGATCCCACATCTCTCAGCACACCATCACCCCTGTCCCATATGTACACATATATATACACCCACACCCACACACAGAGAAAGATATCGTTCCCTAGTCCATGGACCAATCCCTGTAAAATTGCTGAACTCATCCAGTCCATGATGTCAGGCTCCATCTCTTGTAATAGTCTTTCAGGGCAGGAGGGACGGGACGTAGTGTTGGGTTGCTGCCTGCTGATGATACTGCCAAACTCGTCTGGTCACTGCTGAGCTTGTCTGGTTTTCTCAAAATTCATTCTTTGTTGAGGTGATGATCGGAGGGAAGTCAGGGTCAATTGCTGGCGACCTGAAGATATCTAGCTGGTGGGCTACAGAAGTGGTATAGAGCAGGCAACAGCATACAATTGAGTTCATTGGCTGTTTTCCCCCAAAATCAAATCCCCTTGAGGTACACATCGGACTTCCCCATCTTCCCGCATTACCCACCAAGTATATCCAGGTCCCTGAGCAAAAGCAACCCCACGAGTGGGTTTGCCTTTACCTGAAGCAGGAATAACCCAGACTGTCTGCCCCAACAAATTCTTTATGTGCACCACAGGAACTTTATCCCCCTCTACAGTACGTAAAAGTTCTGGTTGGGCTGGGCCAGCCCTGTTGGCAGATCCCCTACTGTTGACCAACCAGGTGGCTTTTGGTAAATGTGTATCCCAGTGTTTGAAAGTCCCACCACCCATTGCTCTCAGTGTAGTTTTTAACAGCCCATTGTACCGTTCAATTTTCCCAGAGGCTGGTGCATGGTAGGGGATGTGGTATACCCACTCAATGCCATGCTCTTTGGCCCAAGTCTCTATGAGGCTGTTCCGGAAATGAGTCCCATTGTCTGACTCAATTCTCTCTGGGGTGCCGTGTCGCCACAAGACTTGCTTCTCAAGGCCCAGGATAGTGTTCCGGGCAGTGGCATGGGACACAGCGTATGTTTCCAGCCAGCCGGTGGTTGCTTCCACCATGGTAAGCACATAGCGCTTGCCTTGGCGGGTTGGTGGGAGTGTGATATAGTCAATCTGCCAGGCCTCCCCATATTTGTACTTCAGCCATCGTCCTCCATACCAGAGAGGCTTTAACCACTTGGCTTGCTTAACTGCAGCACATGTTTCACATTCGTGAATAACCTGGGCAATAGTGTCCATCGTTAAGTCCACCCCTCGATCACGAGCCGATCTATATGTTGCATCTCTGCCTTGATGGCCTGAAGTGTCATGGGCCCACCGGGCTAAAAATAATTCACCCTTATGCTGCCAATCCAAGTCCATCTGAGCCACTTTAATCTTAGCAGCTTTATCCACTTGCTGGTTATTCTGGTGTTCCTCAGTGGCCCGACTCTTGGGTACATGAGCATCTACGTGGCGTACCTTCACCACCAGGTTCTGCACCCGAGCAGCGATATCTTGCCACAATGCAGCAGCCCAGATGGGTTTACTTCTGCGTTGCCAGTTGCTCTGCTTCCATTGCTGCAACCACCCCCACAGGGCATTTGCCACCATCCATGAGTCAGTATAGAGGTAAAGTACTGGCCATTTTTCTCGTTCAGCAATGTCCAAGGCCAGCTGGATGGCTTTCACCTCTGCAAACTGACTCCATTCACCCTCTCCCTCAGCAGTTTCTGCAACTTGTCGCAGGGGACTCCACACAGCTGCCTTCCATCTCCGATGCTTTCCCACATTACAGCAGGACCCATCAGTAAACAAGGCATACTGCTTTTCACTCTCTGACAGTTCATTATATGGTGGGGCCTCTTCAGCACGCGTCACCTCCTCTTCTGGTGACATCCCAAAATCTTTGCCCTCTGGCCAGTCCATGATGACTTCTAGAATTCCTGGACGACTGGGATTTCCTATTCGAGCTCGTTGTGTAATTAGTGCGGCCCACTTACTCCATGTAGCATCAGTTGCATGATGCGTAGAGGAGACCCTGCTGCCTTTGAACATCCAGCCCAGCACAGGCAACCGGGGTGCCAGGAGGAGCTGCGCTTCAGTTCCGATCACTTCTGAGGCAGCTCGAACCCCTTCATAGGCTGCCAGTATCTCTTTTTCAGTGGGAGTGTAGCTGGCCTCGGATCCTTTATATCCCCGACTCCAAAAGCCAAGGGGTCGACCTCGAGTCTCCCCTGGAGCTTTCTGCCAGAGGCTCCAGGTAGGACCATTCTCCCCAGCTGCGGTATAGAGCACATTTTTCACATCTGGCCCGGCCCGGACTGGTCCAAGGGCTACTGCATGAACTATTTCTCGTTTAATTTGTTCAAAGGCTTGTTGTTGCTCAGGGCCCCATTTGAAATCATTCTTCTTCCGGGTCACGTGGTAGAGAGGGCTTACAATCAGACTGTAATTTGGGATGTGCATTCTCCAGAACCCCACAACACCTAAGAAAGCTTGTGTTTCTTTCTTGTTAGTTGGTGGAGACATTGCTGTTATCTTGTTGATCACGTCTGTGGGGATCTGGCGGCGTCCATCTTGCCATTTTATTCCCAAAAATTGAATCTCCTGTGCAGGTCCCTTGACCTTATTCCGTTTTATGGCAAAACCGGCCTTCAGCAGGATTTGGATTATTTTCCTCCCTTTCTCAAAAACTTCTTCCGCTGTATCACCCCACACGATGATGTCATCAACGTATTGCAGGTGTTCTGGAGCTTGCCCCTGTTCCAATGCAGTCTGGATCAATCCATGGCAGATGGTAGGGCTGTGTTTCAACCCCTGGGGCAGTCGGTTCCAAGTGTACTGGACGCCCCTCCAAGTGAAAGCAAACTGTGGCCTGCATTCTGCTGCCAAAGGGATTGAGAAAAATGCATTGGCAATGTCAATTGTGGCATACCACTTGGCTGCCTTTGACTCCAGTTCATATTGAAGTTCTAACATGTCTGGTATGGCAGCACTCAATGGTGGTGTGACTTTGTTCAGGCCACGATAGTCTACTGTTAATCTCCACTCTCCATTAGACTTTTGCACTGGCCATATGGGGCTATTAAAGGGTGAGCGGGTCCTGCTGATCACTCCTTGGCTCTCCAGTCTGCGGATCAGCTTATGGATGGGAATCAAGGAGTCTCGGTTGGTGCGATATTGCCGCCGGTGCACTGTTGTGGTCGCAATTGGCACTTGTTGTTCTTCGACCTTCAGCAACCCCACAACAGAAGGATCCTCTGAGAGACCGGGTAAGGTGGACAGCTGCTTAATTTCCTCTGTCTCCAAGGCAGCGATACCAAAAGCCCATCTATACCCTTTTGGGTCTTTGAAGTACCCTCTCCTGAGATGGTCTATGCCAAGGATGCATGGAGCCCCTGGACCAGTTACAATGGGGTGCTTTTGCCACTTCCTCCCAGTCAGGCTGATTTCAGCTTCCAGCATAGTTAACGCTTGGGATCCTCCTGTCACTCCAGAAATAGAAATGGGTTTCACCCCTTGATACCTTGATGGCATCAGAGTAGACTGTGCACCGGTATCTACTAGAGCCTTATACTTCTGTGGGACTGATGTGCCAGGCCATCTGATCCACACAGTCCAGTAAACCCGATTATCCCTCTCCTCCACCTGGCTGGAGGCAGGGCCCCTCTAATAGTGATCACAAAATTCTCCACTTCTGTCTTGTAGAAAGGGATTAGTATTCCTTATCACAGGAGCTGGAGTAAAATCAGCTCTTTCGCTCCATCTGGTAAACTGCTCGCCAGAGACTGGAGCAGCAGCTTTCCTGGGAGGATCATCCTTGACCATTGTTTGAACTCCTGGGACAGTTTTTCCACAGCTGAAATGATGGAAGGGGTGAGATTGTCTTCGAACTCTCGGAGTTGACGAATCAGGCAATCCACTGTTGGTGATATTCCGTCATTCCAGGTCATTGATGCCAATGTGTGGGCATATGATGATGGCGCACTCCGTGTAAGTTTCCGCCACATGGGTCGTGTACATTCGACTTCATCTGGATCTACGGATGTGTTCCTGGCATCCTGCCTACGATAGATCATCTCTATAATGGCTGATTCCCTCAGGGACTGGATGCCTTTCTCTATCGTGGTCCAGTTGGCTGAGCGATTCGTAATATCGTCTTTGTAGGGAAACCTTTCCTTCACAGCTGCCAGGAGCCACCTCCAAAGACTGAGGGCTCGCTTCTCTCTTGCAATCGCTTTGTCAATTCCTCCTTCCTTAGCAAGTGATCCCAGCTGCTTGGCTTCCCTACCTTCTAGTTCATGACCGTCGGCCCCACTGTCCCAGCATCGGAGCAACCAGGTGACAATGTGCTCCCCTGGAAGACGGGTGAAATCTTTTTGCATATTCCACAGTTCGGTTGAGGTCCGGGGTCGAGAAGTGACCTCTTCTTCTTCTTCCTCTTCCTCTGACCCACGTAGTAGTAACTCTTGTTCAGATGCTGTTGCATGTAGTAATGGCATTGGGTCTTCATCTTTCTTCTCTTCGCGGGTTGCTCTTTGTGCCTCTCGTCTGCTTTTGCTTACAGGGGCAACAGACATTGTCACAAACTGGACATTTGGTTTAGCTGCAGTGTTTGCCACTAGGATTGGAGTGGCTGCAGTGTCTGCCACTAGGATTGGAGTGGTTGCAATGTCTATTGCTGGGGTTGGTGCACCTGTTGTGCTTGGGAGTTGAGTAACACCAACAGCTGCATTGTCTGTTGCTGTCGGGGTTTGAATAGCTACTGTGCATGTCACTGTGGTTGGTGCAGCTGCAGTGCTTGGAGTAGCTATATTGTCTGTTGCTGTCGGGGTTTGAGTAGCTGCTGTGCTTGTCACTGGGGTTGGTGTGGCTGCGGTGCTTGGAGTAGCCACATTGTTGCTGTCGGGGTTTGAGTAGCTGTTGTGCTTGTCACTGGGGTTGGTGTAACTGCTGTATTTGAAGTTGGAGTAGTTGCGTTGTCTGTTGTGGTCAGGGTTTGAGTAGCTGTTGTGCTTGTCACTGGGGTTGATGTAGCTGCTGTACTTGGAGTAGCTGTGTTGACTGTTGTGGTCAGGGTCTGAGTAGCTGCTGTGCTTGTAGTTGGCATAGCTGCGTTGTCTGTTGCTTTGCCATCAGATCCAGAGACATTTTTTTCCCTTTGAAGGTGCTGGATAGTGTTGAGCAGGGCTCTGTAGGCATAGGCCAAGCCCCAGCACGTTGCCAAGATTTGTCCCTCTCTGGTATAACCAGGACGACAGCACACCTCGTTTAAGTGTTTTACTAGTTTTTCCGGATGTTGCACTTGTTCAGTGGTGAAGTTCCAAAGCACTGGAGGGGCCCACTGGCCTAGATACTTGCCCATACTATCCCACACACCCTGCCACTCATAACTGTCCAGCCTCAGGGAAAATCTCCTGGTGGTCCTCCTATATCGTCGTCTAGCCCTAGACCAGATTCGAACCTGATACTGCTGAATTTTTGACATTAAACGAAATAGGATGTTCCTACGACGGGATGGCCGTGGGTAAAACACACTCCGTATGTGTGCCAACATGCTGATCCCCAGCACAATCAGCAGGCAGGTTTCAAGGGTACTCAAAGGCCATCTAAAACCTTCAGAACTCTCAACTGCTGTTGCAAATAGGCTGGTGGAGGAACGGGGGGTGAAAGAGAATGCTTCCTTCGTAAGTTGACCCCCCGAGGAGAAAAAAAAAGATATGCAATTGCTAAAATATTTCATTATATACCTCCCAATGTATAGAGGTGATGGCCACGCTGGAAGCACAAACCAGACCAGTTTCATGATCAATGAGTCTATTGTATTACAAGTCATTACCATGAAGTACAGTGAAACAAGAACCTTAGCCCAGGCCCCCCAGCCGATAAACACTAAAACAGCAAATAGTGGCTGTAAGTAAGGTACAACATGCTGAAACTCTGAGACCAAGCGCAACAAGTCTGAGAGCCAAATAATCACCATTGTGACGAATAGTAACAATGAACGCTTATCACAAATATAATTAAACACACTCTGGTCAGATCTGTCGTTATCTCAACCTTTCGAGCCCCACGTTGGGCGCCAAAAAAAACTGTCGTGGTTTGAGCCCAGCCGGTAACTCGGAACCACACAGCCGCTCGCTCACTCCCCGCCTTCCTCCCCCCGCTCCCGGAGGGATGGGGAGGAGAATCGGAAGAATGTAACTCCCACGGGTTGAGATAAGAGCAGTCCCGCAACTAAGGTATAATACAAACCACTACTGCTACCACCAATGATAATAATGATTAGTGAAATAACAAGGGGAGAGGATACAATTGCTCACCACCCGCCAACCGATACCCAGCCCGACCCGAGCAGTGATCTGGGCCTTCCGGGTAACTCCCCCCAGTTTATATACTGGGCATGACGTGCTGTGGTATGGAATACCCCTTTGGCCAGTTTGGGTCAGGTGTCCTGTCTCTGCTTCCTCCCGGCTTCCCCTCCTCCCTGGCAAAGCATGAGACTGAGAAAGTCCTTGGTTGGAATAAACATTACTTAGCAACAACTAAAAACATCAGTGTTATCAGCGTTGTTCCCAGGCTGAAAGTTAAAAAACACTGCACTGCACCAGCTACTAAGAAGGAGAAAAATGACTGCTATAGCTGAACCCAGGACACACAGCAATCATGTTCCAAACCCAATGGAAGAGAGATAAAATTTTGTCCAGCTATTAGAGGGTAGACAGAGAAGTCTGTGTAGTAACAGCCTGATACTGATCCTGAGTGAAATATTGAATGGCTGACACAAGACTATTCATGAAGTGCTAAAAAAAATAAATATTAGAATAATTAATACCAATCAAGAGAAGAAAATGGCAACACTACTTTTGATAAAGATACACCTGGCTAGTTCAAATAGCTTAGTGCCTTGCTTACCAAGTTGCTGCATAATACTGCAACTGAAAGGATTCATCAAAAAAGTGACACAGTAAGTAGATTAAAAAGCTGATAAATATTTCCTTGATCTTCCTGTAGAGAAGAATAATACAAGAGCGTATATTTCTTGCAGGATTTCAGGGAACAGTTCTAAACTATTACTTAACATTTTATGAAAGACCTAAAAGGAACACACAAATTAATGCCTGATAAAAATTATGAATTGCAAGAACTAATGAAATTCATCTAATTAAGAGGACCGATCAGTAACCTGAACTGATCTGGGCTGCTTGATAAATTGTGCATAAGCTAGCAAAATGAATGCCATGATAGCTAAGAGTAAGGCTACACAAATTACTGAGGTCAGGAGAGTCCTTCTGAAAAGCCCTTTCAGAACCAATAGGTAACCGCTACAACTAACATTCTGTGTAGCATTCAAAAAGCGTTGTATTGGATGGCACTAAAACAAACATGTCTTTGAGATTTACTATTAATCCAAAAAAGTTGGCCTTGGTGCTTTGAGTTAGCCTGTGTGAACCAGCTTTTACTCCCAATGCTGTACAGAACAGTTGAATGTTTGTAACTACAGGGTCAGCAGTTCTGCCTTGATGAAGTATTTATATTGGTGTAAAAATTCCTTGTTCTCAAATAACAAGAATAATAAAGTCACAGTGGCCGTTCACTATCATTCTGGATAAACTATCCAATTAGATCCATTTGAAATATAAAGTATAAGAAACTGAGCAAACACAAAGGACTTTAAATACAGAAGTTCCTGGTCACAAAGATTAGGCTGCAGTTCTCCACAGATGGAGTCCCATTATCTGAACTCCATCTTTGCATTACTTTTCCACACTGCCAACTATAAAGTCACAGTAATGACTTTGGCAGTGTGAATTTCTCATACTGACACTCTCAAACGTCCACTTTACACAGCGTAAAGGAAAATTAGAAACAAGTCTGACTGGGGCAGGAATGCACAGGAATATTGCTATGAGGATAGTCCCCTTCCCTGAAAACAGGCCCCCCAAAAAAAATCCTTTAGGAAATTTGTTTAGAATTCAGCTGATTAGATTTGAAAGATACAGGCATATACTTATATCGGATAAAACTTTCCAAATAACTCACAATACACTGTTCAAATGCAGTTCAGGAGCCACAGTTTGTATTTTACAAGACAAAGTAAATGTTGAGTATAAATTCTCTATCTTTCCAGACCTACATTTGTAAAACCAGCTGTCATTACTGATTAGATTCCCCATAGAAAATACCTTGCACAGCAGCTTATTTCTAACTCAGTACCAAATTATTTGCCAATTTCTGTAATTCATTTCCATAGCAATGTTTCATCCACAAAACTAAAGTTATACGAAGACCATTAGTTGTTATTAATATACATTCAGTTAGTTTACTTTGAAGTACAGAGTCTAAAACACAAATAGGTTCCTCAAAGCCCACAAAGAAGTGACGATTTTTGACCTATCATGCTTGCCACTATCTTGGGAATTGGATTACTTTGGCACATTAAAATCAGATTAAGTGCATGACAGTGAAATTTTAATGCTTTTTTCTGTATGCCATCTGTATATCTATAGCTTGTTTGTCATTCTAGAAAACATTAAATCTTTTGCAGCGGCTACAGCACAGATAAAAAGCCAGAATACTAACAAGAAGTAGGCATCTGTTCTGATGGAAGTCTACCTCAATACAAGACCCTTTTGCAACATCAGTTTTCACATCTGATTAAATGCTTATGTAGTTCAAACTTTTCCCTATTACCATGTCCAACAGGGGATGGCTAGGAAACACTGAGAGCAGCACATGCATTCAATGATAAATCTCCAGAATACGCTACAGTTCCCAGCAATTTGCGTCTCAGACTTTAAGGAGCAAAATTATATCCATAAATTTCCTTTATCTGCTTAATCATTTTTTGGACATGAGACAGGAAGTTTCTCTTTATAAAGTCTCAATCACTCTGGTATACATTATTCATCTGTGTTTACTAATTTTACTTCTCAGAAAATTTTGCATTAATTAACCCTGCAGAGATAGCACAGTCACAAGGCCTGCAGTCACCTAGAACACCTTTGACACTAGTGCTACATCAGCCACTTCCTGGCCTGTAATACCACCACAACTTTAAGTTGGAGATAGCCAAACTATGGATTGTGGCAAGCAATTTAATTTGAGTTTAGAACTCTGTGAATATCATCTGGCCATCACAATTTTTTCCTGTTCATTTTCTCTACAATGTTTCATAAACCTTTTCCACCAAACAGCTTAACAGATTCCCTGACAGAGTAAACCTAAGCCTTCTATGTGGGAAGTCCCCAAACTCCGTAATGATGAGCAGCAATGCAAGAAAATCCCCATATAATTCCTTTGCTGTGGTCTCACTCTCTAAAGTCCTCTTTTTATGCCTTCATCAATTAGCTTCATGCACTCTTGTCAGCTCTCCTCTACCTGAGGTCTTTGGAAAAGATTTGACTGCACTTTATAGTTTAAGAATTATTCCTCAGACAATCTGGGGTTTGCCTCAGTATATATTTTGCACATAGCTTCCTAAAGTTTTTGATCCTTTCTGTTTTCTCTTTGCTTTGATTTGCATCAAAATACCACAAATCTAAAGACAAATTACACATCCAGACATAGTAATTCAACAAACTCCTTAGTATTGCCTATTGCATGTTGACACTTTCTTAATACTATTCCCAAAGACTTCGTTTAGAACTTCCTTGAAAACACATCTAGGCACCTGAAATCAAAATAAATTTAACTCTGTTTCTTAAAAATGTACACTGTTCAGTGAACTATATCAACAATTGTGGGCATTTTGTTACAAGAACATACTTGAGATAAATGAACAGATAATTAACTGTGATCAAAACTGGCAAAACAAGATATGACTGCTTTCATATGGGATGTCTTTAAACATACTGTGTTTTTTAAACAAGCTTTGCTAGATTCTTTCACAGGTGAACAATCTTTTTTGGCTTAAAGAAAAATAATCTAAATATCAAAGCCTCATAATCTCATGATACATGCAGAATACCTAAGCAATCTGTATTGTGCGATTCAGGAGGATTTTTCAAAGGATTTTCCAATTAGCTCACATTCCAGAATATAGTTTCATCTATAGAGTATTTTTATGTGGCTAAATCTTTCTGTGGAAATATGCCAGGCACAAGCAATGCTATGCAGCCATACTGCTTCCTACATCTCAGTTTTTCTGCATTGCACAGCATAATGCCAAAGATATAATAGCTTAGTTGTAGTTAGGTGAACTATCTCTATAGGCAATGCACACATTTCCAGTGCTGCCTTTAATTATATTGTGTGGTAGGAGCACCAGAGTAACTGCATGTTCACATACCATGCTCAAAGCATAAAACAATAAAGTCCCAAGCAAAAATGCATTCAGCCCATTCTTAAGCTAGACAATACTTCTGCCACAGGTATTGTGCCAAGAGCTGACAGATCAGACTGCTGAAGTCCCCTCTGTCTTCTGCAATCAGAGAAGTTGTTGCATTTGCAAGTGCTGTTATGCATTAGCTATACAGTCAACCTAAATCTGAGTTTGGTGAAGAAGCAGCTATGCAGCTGCTTAACAGAAGCACATCATGTAACCAGAGCTGTATTTCACATTAGGCAATGCCAGGAAGAAGGTTATTGCCTCTTATCTACCTTCTTCCCAATTAAGCCATCCCTATTTGTTGACAAACACCAACACATCAAGAAAAGCAAAACCAAGATAATACAGAAAGTAAGCAACTCCAGGGTAATAGTTTTCTGGAAGCCAAGTACTGGCAAGATGGCTGAGATTTGGGGAAGGTATAGAACACTGAACATATGTATTATGTTCCAAGATTGCACCATATACCTTATTCTACTCAGAAAATAATAAATGTAGTATGGATTTGTCTTTCTTCTGAAAAAATATCTAAAATCTCTAAAGGTAACAATCTGCATTTGTCACAGGATGAGTTAGAACAGAGCCGTTAACGTAACATCATAATACTCAGAATTAAGGCTGCTTTTTTTTTTTTTTAGTGACCAAAAATAAACAGAAAAGAAATACTTCAGGCTTGTTTCTTACCTTTTTTAAATAAAAAGACCATGTTTTTTAACATGTTATTTTAATTCACCTAAAAGAATCACAATAAACTTTTTGCAGTAAAAGCAGGAGAATCTTTTTTCAAAGAATATTAAACTGTCATAGACAAGCTGCAATAGAGCCATCGGCACCTCTGGATACAACTCTTTGTGAAGACACTCCAGCACTAAAAGAGGAAGGGTTGTATCCTCTTTTCTGGTCACCTCAAGTATTTGACCTGGGGCTTACTACCCAGCATAGTTCTGGGTCACCAGCGGGGGGGGAGGGGGGAGGGCAGGGTAATAACTTTAAGACTTTCCCATTTCATGTCTTTATTTCATTATTTTGTGAGCCACCAATAGAATTCTTTCAGCTTATTGTTTAGGACATCCTCCAGGGCAAGGAGAATCAATTGATGTCTCACTGGTTCAAAGGAAGAGAGCAACACTGAAGTAATTCAGCTTCATGCTTTTCATCTTGGACCAGAATCTCCTATGCTTTCCAGCCACTTGACTATAATGTAGGATGTATTGAGAACATCCACTTCTTTCACTTGGTAGTGTTTAATTTTTTACAAAAAATATAGACAGAAAACTGAAAAATAACAAAAATAACTAAATGAGCCATCTAAGAAAAATGTGCTCCTTCTGTAGATGTGCAGAAGTGTTAACTCCATCCCAGAATAACTCTGAGTTTACACTTTTGCAAGAAGCCTATCATTATATTTTGCTCCTGGCAGTGGAGAAAAATCAATCCACAGTAGAAAGCAGCAGAAAATCCTGTCCTACACATTCAACTATTCATCACAGAAACAGGTAAGAAGAACAAACAAAGAATAGGAATCTAAATACAAACCACAACAGAAGATCAATGATAAATCAACAGTAGTGTAACAGTGGTGAATTATCCCCAATTACGACCTAGAACTAGTGTTCTAGACAATTTTCTTGTCCTGCAGAGTACTGTACACACTCTTGATGTGTGAGGATTTAACTAAGCATCATTTTTCCCGCCATGTTTGAGGTTCCCCGACAATACCAGTGTTCAGCAAAATTTACTTTGTAGTAGGTGGTCTCACTGCAGTCCAGGGATCCTGATGTTTAGCTTCAGGCATGTTACCAGCACTTAATGAGAGCTACTTGTAAAGTTTCAAGGAAAGTTAGAGATCAATTCTTCACAAGACAGCTGTATCAAGTTATTAGGGTGGTTTTAACCAGGACCTCACTAATTAGCTTGTAGCCTCAAATGAGTCTGTCACCTCAGACTGTCTTTTATCACCATTAACATGGTATTTGAAAAACCTATACAGTCAAGGTGTTTGTGCTTAGACTTCCCTAGCATTTAATTGGTAAAACATCAAGCTAATTCTTTATAGCTAAAGTGTTCTCAATGATGCATATCCTAAGACCATAATTAACCGAGATAAATGTTTTGAGTGAATCATATATACCCAATAATATTTGTAGCAGTATAAGTAGAACTGCCATATTGTGTATAATTCTCATTACAAATTATATGAGATTATATCAGGTCATACCTGAAAACACATTCTGGGAACACAAACATGCACGAGAAAAAACACTGATGTATAGAGGAGGAATGCTTGGGAAGGGGTTCCTGTTAGAAAGGCATGCAATAAAGTGCACAAAAAAGGTGGAAGATGTTACAGTTGTTACTTGCTTCTAAAGGATGCTTCCCAAAAAACAGAGCACAATAGAAAATATAGGCTTATCACTTGGTATACTAGTCAAACAACACAGATCAGAAAGTCATGGGAAGAGGGTCTTCCTTCTTGTTCAGAAAAAATAAAGCAGTGACTCCTTAGTGGTTAATCAGCTTCCTCCCAACCCAAAGCAGAGGTTGGCCATAGGGATCTGGGTGCAACCCAGCAGCTGTGATGTCAAGCACAAGCAACAGTATCACCTGGAGAGGGAGTGTTTGCAGTGGTTCACGCAGCAATGGTTACAAGTAGTCCTTAGCAGATAGCTAGCTACATGATGACCATCAGGCTTTGTGCATACTAGAGAACTCTCTTCACAATATGCATGAAAACAATGCATGTTTCATCAGCTGTCACTGAACAAATCATAAGCACAGGCAGCAATCAGAGCTCATCAGAATTTGCTAAGAGATTATACCAAAATGAATACATAAACTTTTCTTTGGCAGTATTTTCAAGTTGTTAAAATCCACAGCTCTGACAGTAAGGTCTCATTTAATATACAAATTACTTATCATTCAAGGCACTACATTTCTTCTGTATTTTTAGCTGACACCTATGAAGGATCTATATTCCCACAAAACTTCTGCAATGATCACCACAGTATGTATGCTACATTTACCTTTGAACTGGCCTTCACTCTTCATAGTTCAAATACTTCAGACGCAGAAAATCCTAGTGATCTCCTTAAATACTCAGTGCTTGTTTTGGGAAAGCATAAACACAATTCAAGCTTATCTTTGTGTTTTCCTGAAAGAAATTACTAATACCTTGAGTCTTCACCAGGGCATTTATAAAGCCACATTATTCTTTAGCTAACCAGGTACAGTGGTATATCTTTTGTCTGCCCAATTCTAAATCAGGGCAGGATCTTCTATCTTGAGTTCTGGCAGAGAAGAACAGCTACGCCTCAAGTCATTCAGAACACTACGTTGTTCTGAGCAATATATGACCTAGTCCCATAGCTTGTAAACTGGAAAACTGTTCATAACCGACAAAGAAAAAATACTTTTAGAGAAGCCAACATGCTCATTTTCTGAAAATGATGAGATCCTGCCCATTTGTTGACATTAAAGCTTCAGCAAAGCATACACAGTGAGACAGGCAATCTATATTCCAATCACTGTAGAAAAGCCACCAGACACCAATGAAATGAATGCTTTTATTTCTATAGTGTCTTTTCTTGCCTTACAAGTCAGTCTAGCATCAAAGTTTTCACCCCAGATAATGCTCATATCTGCTTATTTTCTCATGTTATCAAACAGCCAACTATAACAATTAGGTACAAATAAATGCCTTCATGCTTCTGCGCAACACTTACTCCGCCCATGACATAACTGATCACATGCACTGTAATGCCCCTGTGAACAGTTTCCTCCTTTCTGTGCTTCCTGCCATGGTGCTCCTCATCCACTTCCAAATAAAATACACAATCACCACAGCAACTCTCCAGGAGCAGTCAGGGCAGGGTGTTCTACACTTGCCATTAACACAGTATTCGTTAAAGTACTGGGGGAAGGGAAGGGGTGTCTTAAATTAATATTAGCTATAGAGAGAAATGCATTCATCATCTTAGTACATTAAAGGGGAGATGGCTGACAACTGCTTCTACATGTATTTTACTTCTGCTTCTGTTATGGTATGCTGTGACTTAGATTCACTGCTGTACTTAAAACAAGTGTATCTGCTGAAAACAGTTCAACAGGCAACAGTTTAAAGTTCATTGTAGATGAACAAAACATCAAGAAAGATGATGGCTTTCTGCAGGATTAATTTCCACCTCTGTACTGACTGGTTATTGCTGATAACTGGATATGAGGCTTAAAGGTTTTCTGGCATGAGTTTAACTAGCATTAAATCAGTTGTTTGCTGTTGCCTTTAACAGAAGCCCAAACTTTGTTTAGCACTGTTATGAGCTATAAGAAAGCTTCTACAGTTTTCTCCAAACTCTAGGTTTTGGAAGTCTTCCACTACTAATTGTCATAGTACTTCGGCTGACATATAGGTACCTGTACTAGCCAAGTGAAGAGTAGATTTTCTGTATGTAGTATTCGTCAGTATAGTTTTACTTTCTTACTAGACTTCCCTTTCTCTACTTCTGGTGCTCAGGATATACACTAGATGAGATTACTTTATCAGCTCTTCATTGTTCTTCTAACAACTTCTAAAAACATTGAGAGGAAATTTTAATTAAAAAAGCCTGCCTGGACAGAATACTGAAAAGCATACTGTAGTATAGCAAGGTAAAAACAGAAATAAAGCCTGAAAACTTGAGCCCAAAGGCTCAGAAAGTAGTAACAACACAGAGTAAGACCATCTCCAGTGTTTGCTAATGATCTTGCAGTTGAAATAGCAACCACAGCCACCATTAGCAGTTGAAACAGCACCACAGCCAAAAGGGAGGTTTGGCATGTATATGACTCAGTAATGGAGTCTAACTGTGTCTCATGTTGATACTTAAGAGACCTGTAGGTGTTCTTAGAAGAGCAGGGCAAATAATGAAGGTAATAACTCTTGATCCATGTGCTCCAAGAGAAGCAATGTATTTTGAAGAAGAGAGCTGTGAACTTGCATAGTAGTAAGGCTGTAATAAGGTGATGCAAGTAATTATTTTGGTTTTTTTATAGTTAGTAGTGTATTCATCCACAGCAAGCCTCCCTTGTCCAATCAGCACACTTCACTATGCAATATGCCCTTCCCCTCCAAAAACATGAAAATTTTATAATGATGCATAAAGATTACTATTTCAGAAGCTAGTAAAATACTATTATACAGAGTTGCTAACGGACAATTTAAGGAGGTGTATTATTAATCTATTCAGTTTCAATGATTTGGATGCTTAATCACCACTGGTCCTAAATACTTTGAAGTCCAGATAAACTAGAAGAACCAAGATCCAATGTGCTTTATAAGCAAAAGAACACTGTCATAACCCGAAATATTTTAGGTGGTCATAAAAAAGTGAGGGAATGAAGACCTTGACCCTGAATACTAGCAACTATGGTAAGAAGAAAGTATCTGGAAGTCCTTAACACTCCCTTTTGAATGACATAAAAAATCTAGTTCAACATTAATAACAATTTATAATCAGCATAGTAGTAATAAGATTAAAAGTCTAGTTGCACTTCATCATTAAATCCAATTTTTAATGCATTTCAAAACCAATATATACAATAAAGTCACTGTAATCTTCAAACTGAAGAGTTATGCAGTTGATCACTCTGCATCAGCACAGGGCAACAGACTTCCCTTGGATTTCTACGCCTGACAGTCAGCATCCTTACGATTATAGTTCCAGCATCTGCTCGCTTTAGTTCCAGCATCAGATTTACTTTTTTTACCTGCTTATGAAGTATAATAGAAGACAGACTTTTAAAAAGCAAAATGTAAAGTTGTTCCTCCTGCAAATTGAATTGCTCAGATTATTTATAGCTCTCTTCAGAGCCAATATCTCCATGTTACTGGATGACTAAGAATTTAGTGTATGATGAGACACCAGCCACTTTTAATTTTAGTTTTTCAAATGGAAGATGCTTAAAAACGTTTAACACCACTATCAACTCTACAAGACAGTTTCATGCTCATTTGAAACTTTCATATGGCAAATTTGATTTTGGAATTCAGTTTGCACAAACTAATGACTGCTCTGCTTTTAAAAACTGATTATCAGCATCTTAAACTTTTCTTCTAAGTTCCAATTTCAGAAAAATACCTTATTAAAGTTGTTCAGTTATTTCATATCTATTTTTACATGTGCTTTTAGGTCTGCCATCATGCTCTAGATGAATGCATTTCCTCTCACTGATAATTAGTCAGTGCGTCTTGGTAAAGCTTAACATTGTCAAATTCTATGCGACACCAGTTGAAGTAAATGTGCAGCATTCATTGCTGTTATGCTGTTTCTCTTCACAAAGCTGCTGGAATACACTAAAATGACAATGTTTGGGTTCTTTGTTGTTTCCCCTTGCCCCTTCCCTCACCCCCCCAAAAAGCCACCAACCTGTGAGCATCCAGAAGTAAGAACAAAAACAATGCCTCAGATATACCATGGAGGATGAATAAAATTTTTATGGATCTAATCAGTATAGATGATAAAGGCAAACGCCCTGCAGTTTAAGACAATTTCAGGGCTAGCTAATAAGTTAAAGTGGAATTAAGAAAACTTAAGACTTAAAGCTCCCATAAAAACAGTTACTTGTAGCACTTACTATATATTGGCACCAGTTACCGTACTTTGGTCTCTTTGCAAGTACATATGAAAATGTTTAGTACATGATATCTATGTAACAAATTCTCATGCATTTTGGTGAATTATTTTGCTGTCTCATCACCAACATGCCATTTCTGATCACAACACCACACAGGTGGCAAGCAAAAAACAGGTACAAAGCCTCTCATTAAATCATACTTCCCTACTTCTATTTCCGTATTTCTTCCACATCACAAGCCAAGAGTTTATACAGCCCATGGACTGTTTGTTTTTAATGTTCAAATGCCACATGTTATCACCAAGACATACCGAGTACACTTCGTTCCAACACATAGAATCATGGAATCATAAGGGTTGGAAAGGACCTTAAGATCATCTAGTTCCAACCCCCCTCCCATGAGCAGGGACACCTCACACTAAACCACGTGGTTCAAGGCTCCGTCCAACCTGGCCTTGAACACCGCCAGGGATGGAGCATCCACAACCTCCCTGGGCAACCCATTCCAGTGCTTCACCACCCTCACTGTAAAGAACTTCTTCCTTATATCTAATCTAAACTTCCCCTGTTTAAGTTTGAACCCATTACCCCTTGTCCTACCACTACAGTCCCTAAGGAAGAGTCCCTCCCCAGCATCCTTGTAGACCCCCTTCAGATACTGGAACGCTGCTAGGAGGTCACCACGCAGCCTTCTCTTCTCCAGGCTGAACAGCCCCAACTCTCTCAGCCTGTCTTCATACGGGAGGTGCTCCAGCCCTCTTATCATCCTCGTGGCCCTCCTCTGGACTCACTCCAACAGCTCCATGTCCTTCTTATGTTGAGGACACCAGAACTGTACACAGTACTCCAAGTGAGGTCTCACGAGAGCAGAGTAGAGGGGCAGGATCACCTCCTTTGACCTGCTGGTCACGCTTCTTTTGATGCAGCCCAAGATACGGTTGGCTTTCTGGGCTGCAAGCGCACACTGCCCGCTCATGTTAAGCTTCTTGTCAACCAACACCCCCAAGTCCTTCTCTGCAGGGCTGCTCTGAATCTCTTCTGCACCCAACCTGTAGCTGTGCCTGGGATTGCCCCAACCCAGGTGTAGGACCTTACACTTGGCTTGGTTAAACTTCATATGGTTGGCATCGGCCCACCTCACAAGCGTGTCAAGGTGCCTCTGGGTGGCATCCCTTCCCTCCGGCGTATCAGCCGAACCACACAGCTTGGTGTCGTCGGCAAACTTGCTGAGGGCGCACTCAATCCCACTGTCCATGTCGCTGACAAAAGATGTTGAACAGGACCGGTCCCAACACCGATGCCTGAGGGACACCACTCGTTACAGGTTTCCAACTGGACATCGAGCCATTTACCACAACTCTTTGCGTGCGGCCATCGAGCCAGTTTTTGATCCACCGAGTGGTCCATCTATCAAATTGATGTCTCTCCAATTTAGAGACAAGGATGTCATGCGGGACAGTGTCGAACGCTTTGCACAAGTCCAGGTAGATGACATCAACTGCTCTGCCCCTGTCCATCAGTTCCGTGGCTCCATCACAGAAGGCCACCAAATTGGTCAGGCAGGATTTCCTCTTAGTGAAGCCATGTTGGCTGTCACCAACCACCTCGTTGTTTTTCATGTGCCTTAGCATGTTTTCCAGGAGAAACTGTTCCAAGATTTTGCCAGGCACAGAGGTGAGACTGACTGGTCTGTAGTTCCCCGGGTCTTCCACCTTCCCCTTCTTGAAAATGCGGGTTGTATTACCCTTCTTCCAGTCATCGGGAACTTCACCTGACTGCCACGATTTTTTTAATATGATGGACAGTGGTTTAGCAACTTCATTCACCAGCTCCTTCAGGACCCGTGGATGGATTTCACCAGGTCCCATGGACTTGTGCACGTTCAGGTTCTTAAGATGGTCTCGAACCTGATCCTCTCCTACAGTGGGCCTAAGGTCTTCGTTCTCACAGTCCCTGCATTTGCTTTCCAAGACTTTCGTGCTGTGGTCAGAGCATTTGCTGGTGAAGACTGAGGCAAAGAAGTCATTAAGGACCTCAGCCTTCTCCAAATCCATGGTAGCCAGTTCTCCTGATAGCTTCCGGAGAGGGCCCACATTGTCCCTACTCTGTCTTTTATTTGCTACGTATCTATAGAATCCTTTCCTGTTATCTTTTACATCCCTTGCCAAACTTAATTCCAGCTGGGCCTTAGCTTTCCTAACCTGGTCCCTAGCTTCTCGGGCAATGCTCCTATATTCTTCCCAGGCTGCCTGTCCTCACTTCCACCTTCTATACGCTTCTTTCTTCCCTCTAAGTTTCCTCAGCAGCTCCTTGTCCATCCATGGAGGTCTCCTGGCCCTCCTGCTGCACTTTCTTCTAGTCGGGATGCAACACTCTTGAGCACGTAGCAGGTGATCCTTGAATATTGACCAGCAGTCTTGGGCCCCCCTGCCCTCTAGGACTGCATCCCATGAAACCTTACTAAGGAGGTTCCTGAAGAGGCCAAAGTCTGCTTTCTTGAAGTCCAGGGCAGTGAGCTTGCTGCATGCTCTTCTCACTGTCCTGAGGATCTCAAACTCAACCATCTCGTGATCACTAGAGCCAAGGATGCCCTGGAGCATCACATTTCCAACCAGTCCCTCTCTGTTGGTGAGCACAAGGTCCAGCATGGCACCTCTCCTTGTCGGTTCCTCTATTGCTTGAAAGAGGAAGCTGTCTTCCACACAATCGAGGAACCTCCTGGATTGCTTGTGCCGGGCCGTACTGTCCCTCCAACAGATGTCAGGATGGTCGAAGTCCCCCATGAGGACCAGGGCCTGCGAGCGTGAGGTTGCTCCTATCTGTCTGTAGAGCGCTTCATCCACAGAGTCCTCTTGATCAGGCGGCCTGTAACAGATCCCCACCCTAATGTCCCCCGTTGCTGTTTTCCCTTTGATCCTGACCCACAAACACTCTGTTACCTCATCACCCATCCCCAGACAGAGTTCCATACTCTCTAGCCTATCACTGACCTAGACAGCAACGCCCCCTCCCCGTCTGCCTCGCCTGTCTTTTCTAAACAGCCTGTAACCTTCCATTCTGACACTCCAGTCATAGGAGCCATCCCACCATGTTTCTGTGATACCAATGACATCATATTCCCGTAGCCTTGCACACATCTCTAATTCCTCTTGCTTGTTCCCCATACTACGGGCATTTGTATAGAGGCACCTTAGCCGAGCTCCAAATGCAGCCGACTCAATGGCTGGGGCAGCTGGAACATCTCTACATCGCTCCAAGCACTTATTACAGGTGCTGGCAACTGACCAGGAGTGTTGGGATGGATCAATGCTCCCCTCCCCCAACACATCTAGTTTAAAGCTTTCTTCACCAGCCTGGCAAGCCTCCTACCAAAACAGCTCTTCCCCTTCTTTGTCAGACCAGCTCCATCAGCCTCCAGTAGATCTGGCCTCCCAAATGGAGCCCCATGTTCTAAATAGCCAAACCCCTGACTATGGCACCACCATTCTAACCATTTATTAACCTGCCAAACATGCCTAGCTTTTTTAAGGTCCTCCCCTTTGTCCTGGAGAATCGATGAAAAAACTATCTGAGCACCAGAGTCCCTAATCACCTCTCCCACGGCTCTGTAGTCCTTCTTAATGTTCTCCAGGCTACTGCTATCTATATCTCTAGCACCCACATGGACCACTAGAAGGGGGTAATAGTCAGCAGGACTTACTAGAGCAGGCAGCCTCTCAGCAACATCCCTGATCTGAGCCCCTGGCAGGCAACACACCTCCCTCGAGACTGGATCAGGCCAGCAGATGAGTGCCTCTGTGCCTTTCAAAGTAGAGTCCCCTACTACTATGACCCTCCGCTTTTTCCTGGAGGCACCAGTAGCGATCCTCTCCACTGGTGCATCAGCAGGATGCTTATTAGGTGTGGTGGGTGCTTTCTCATTAGCCCCCTGGAGAACTGAGAAGCGGTTCTGGGTGGAGACATCAGATTTAGGAGGAAGCCCCTTGTCGTTAATTGTCCTCTTCCTCCTTTTTTTGTTCATTTTTCTCGTGACTAATTCCCAGCTTCCTGGGTTGCTGCCCTCCTTCTTTCCTATATGAGCAGTGCTGGACGTTTGCAGCCCCTGTACAGTTTGGGCCTGGAGCAGGCAGCCCAGCTTCCTCTCAGCTTCCTTGGCATCTTTTAGCTTTCCAACAGCCTCTCGCAGCTCAGCCACCTGCTGCAGGAGGACCTCCACCAGGGCGCACCGAGTGCAGCCCTGTCCATTGTGCACCCTCGTCTCAAGAGACCAGTCGAGGCACTCTCTACACTCCAAGGTCTGTGTCGCAGCCTCCCCTCTCATCGGCTCTGTCTGGGTGCCTATGCTGGCCACTGCCAGGGCAGAGCTCCCAGAGCGGGCCCTGGTCCTGAGGCGAGTGCTCACCATCCCGCTCGCTGCCCGCTCGCCCTGCCTGTGCGAACTGCCGCGCCACACCCTGACGTGCCACGCCCTGTTTGCCCGCCCTGGTCGCCGCGCTCCTGGTCGCTCGCGCTCCCTGGGATGGGTTTTTCCCCACTGAGGGCTGGTGCTGTCACTCCTGGCGCCGCCCCCTGTGAGTCAGCTGCTCCCGTCAGCTGAGCTGCCGGCTCCTGGGCAAGTCCTGTCGAGAGCTTGAGGCTCCCTCGGTCGTTCTTCCCGCTCCGAACTGAGGCTCCTGGACGTTGTGCTTCCCCCCGCTCCGGTGTTAAAGGCGTCCTCTCTGGAGATACTCACCTCGGCAATTGATCCCAAAGAAGAAAAGTAATCAACCACAGTAACTTTCTGTGCTACCAAAACCAGTACTGATCTTGGAAAAGGACACAGTTTTTTAAGGTCCTACAAAAGCAGTATGGAAAACCCAGCACTCCTCCGAGAACTTCTACATGTATTTTAAAGCAAGAAGCAGTGCATAGATGCTGCTACAAATCCTCACTTCCCACACTTTCTAACTTTTCATCAGTAGAACAAACACTGGCTGGAAACACAAGAAATAGTAACGTAAATCACTTTTGTCACCGGGTACACTTAAAACATACTACGCTATCACACCTGACCACTGGAAAGCTCTAGGAAGGCCACAGCAGCAGAGAACAGATCCTAGTGAGGCCTACCCTACAGCATCCCACACAGCCTTCTCATTTGTTGACAAACTTCACTGCTTTATCAGGCCACACAGCCCAATCCATACAACTTTGTTATTTCTACTAAAAGATTACAAGCTTTGTACAAACCTGACAACACAATTAATTTAGCAGTAAGAAAAACATACTTCATTCTTCCAGTAGAAAAGATGAAAAACGCCACAAAATGTAAATAAGAGAAAGCTAAACAAAACAGAGAAAGCACAGTTTTCCATTCAGATGAAATAGAAATATGTAAAAAAAAAAAAAAAAGAGAGAGTTTTTGTGTCTTAAAATGATTTCTCTATAGGTCAGACCCTTCAGGGTCCATCTTCACTACTTGCATGACTATGAGCCAATCATTTAAAATCATTACCAAGTTCTCTCATGTCAAGATGCTGGTTGTGGATAAAGATTTCTTCTATGTAATAGTCAGTTGTCAACTCCTTATTTTATTCTAATTCCTAAGCTGTATGAACTTTAAGGTCCAGTTCCCCCAGCCATGTAATTAGAAGAAAATCTATGCCTAATATTACAAGCTCCTAGCTCTCACAGATTTGGAGTAAGGAAGGACAAATATAACCCAAATGCGCTAAAACTTCTGAGGCCAACGGACAAATAAAAATTAATACAATTTGCTGGAAAACGTTATATTTAAGTCACTGATTATTTCTGCCTGTGCTGAGTCCAATTTATGAGCTTTGCATACTTGAGATACTGACTAGTTAGCACCTAAAACACCACGGCAATATTCAGCTACACATGCGTCCCATCCTGCATGGCAGCTGTGTGGGAAGTTGACTTTTTATCACACTCTGCCCGGTTTGCAGGAGAAACCACAGGCCCTCCACAGATTGAAAAACTAAACCACGATTAATTTTATTGTAAACTTCCTAGTGGAAGCAGGAACAGAAGTCTTTGCAAGTTCTTATTCTTATAAAGGACCTGAAACAGAGGAAGAAAGGAAAGCAAGAAAACAAAGCAACAGGATCACCACCCCATGGATTCAGCAATGCCTCCTTGGTCAGCCCTTTCCGCTGTAGCCCTTTTTGTCAGCAACCTTACCTCACTTCACTGTAGAAGAATGCATGCCAGGAGGCTCTTCACGGTTGCCTGTTTAGCGGGTCAGGGTCTCTTGGACCCCTCCCTCAGGCGCAGACCCATTTCCCGCCCGCACACGCGCCGTGAGCTGTTCTGGAAGGTTCCAGCCGGTGCCAGGGGTCTCTGGTGAGCCCCAGCCCCAGTTCCCGCTGTGCCCTGAGGGGCGCAGGCGCGGTGCCGGGCAGCTGCAGGGGCTGTGCCGCTGTCTCCGGGCAGGTCTCTGCCGGGGCAGTCGGTGTTCGCGGCCTCAGGGCAGACAACACGGGAAACGATCCCCCGCCTTCGTGAAACATGATCCCTGCTCTGCCCCGACCAACAACGCGCTGCTCACCGTGACCAGGCGCTCAGCCTCTCTCAGCTCTGTCTATTGAGTTGTTTCGAGACACGCACAGAAAGGGTCTATTGACCATCACAACAGGAAACCTAAATCTATGTCCTGGAGAGCTTGAATTAACTACAGACTATGAATTGAAATATCTGTACCTTGAAAACTCTATGCAAGCAATGTGCAGTCTTATTTTCTACTGTTCTCTTTAAAAGTGCAATTACCTGAGTACTGGGGATTGCAGTCTGGTGCAAAAACAACGCAAACCCACCCTCCTCCAAAAAGCTATTTTTATTTTCGTCTTTTCAGTCATTTAGAACTTTAAAAGGAATACTGTGTTTTCTTAAGTGTCTGAAACAATTGCCTTTGTGATCTGACAGAAATTCTCCATTCATCTAAATCTCTACACCTCAGTGTGGAGTGCTCTGACTGCTAAAGAAGGAATATTCAAAAGAAAACCACCACTGCCATTGCTGCTGTATGCCCTGTTCTTTTCTTGTCATCCATCCAGGGGAAGGCAGAGCAAGTTGAAGGCTGGGAAAGAGGCATAGAGGAAATGAGACAAGGTCTGGTGCTTAGATCTTCTTGTAGCATGCTACTCAATGCACAGGCTTCCGAAGCTTTTTTTGGGGTTTGGTTTTTTTTTTTTTTCTGAATGTCTAGTCCTCCCCATTGACAGTAGACAGTGAATGACTGTAATGAATCTTCATACGGAAATTGGGACTCCAATTTAGGCATGCAATTTCAGTAGTCTAGATCTGTCTCCATTATTTTTTTGTAGGAAAATATAGGGTTGTGGGGTTTTTTAGCATTTATGTTTTCTGTACTCCCTGAAATTATATTCAGTGTGTTCAAAACTACCTGCAGAGACTGACAAGTTATAAGTGGCTGCACTGTAAATGTTTTTCAAGTTTGCTTTGTTATTGTGGTGGGTTGACCATGGCTAACAGCCAAGCGTACATACACATAGTTTCTCCCCCTACCTTTCCCAAGAAGGACAGGGGAGAGAATAAGAAGCCCAAAACAGGTTAAAACTGTGTGTAAAGACAGTTTAATAGGTGAGGGAAAGAGGGGGTGGGGGTGAAGGCAATGCAAAGGAAGTCAGTCACCACCTCCCACAAGCAGACCAATACCCAGCCATTCTCCAAGCAATGGTCACCATGGAAGCCAAAACCCCTCCTTTTTTTTGTTCTTTCACTGCCTTTTTATTACTGAGCATGTTGTTAAATGGTACGGAATATCCTGTTGGCCAATTCAGGTCACCTGTCTTGGCTGTGTCCCTTCCAAGTCTTGCTGGGAGGCACAGAATGGGAAAAAGAGAAGGCCCTGATGCTGTGTAAGCACTGTTCAGCAACAGCTCAAACATTGGTGTGCTATCAACACTGTTTCAGCCACAAATCCAAACTCCAGGACCCTAGTTAATTCCATCCTGGCCAGACCCATTACATTTATTTAGAATGTCTAACAAGTATATTTCGGGAATACTCACATAAACTGGAATTCATTAGTTTTACCAGAGGCACTTACATACTTGTGATTTTCTAGCATTTATCATGCCATGCAATAAACCTCAAAATTAAGAATTTAATAGACTGGGAATTTTTATTTTCTCCTGATTTGTATTAATCTTCTATATTCTATATAATAATTGCACCCTATGCAATCTATATGGCTTGATAGAAGCTAGACACCATTTGTAGACTGCTTTTTGATTTTCATAATATTCAAAATTAATAATACATAAAATATTTGAGTACAGTACAAAGAGTAGTACAGTAGCTAATAGCTGACCTTGTCAGAAAGCTAAAAAATACATCTTTGAAATGGGGGCTCAGATCAGTGTGCAGCTTCATATTTCAGAGTTTACTGTCATTCCAGCAGTTGGCAGAATTGTGAAACCAGGCACCAGACTTTTCAAACAAAACTGACTTTTCAAATAAAACTGAACAGAAACTGGAAGTAATTATTACTTACAACTGGATGGTGTTTGGCTTGGGCTTTGTTTGCTGCCGTTTGTATTATTATGGAAGCAAAGGGAAAAGTTAATAGTATATCATTACTAACAGAATGTTTTGATTGTCTGTAACTATCATATTTCCAAAATGTTGTAAAGAATGCTTGGCTAAAACAGGAAACTGCTATTGAGACAATGAATAGCAAGGCTTGCCATTTTCTCTTTCTTCTCTTTTAGTAAAATGAGCTGATGTTCTAAAAATTCCTCTTTGTGCTCTTCTTTATTCATACTCACTCTTCCTATATCAGTATTTTTTTCAGTCTTCTGATTACGTACACATGTTTTCCGTCGGAATCGAAAGAGTAATATTATGTAAAATTTTGTAGCCAAAAATGCAGTAGTTCCACATGAAGTTCTTGTTTGGTAAGATAGCCTCTATCTGTTCAGTCCATAGGAAATTATGTTGGCAGAAATTCTCTTAGGATAGAGAATCATTTTTCTTACTTATAGTAAACTGTGTCTTGTGCTTATTTTAATGGTCAATTATATCAAACACATAAATTCTGACTTATTATTGTTCACAGTTCCTCTGCCATAAAAAAGTCCTAACTAAATTTTACACTGTTTTGTAAGAATTTCTCAGTTGGTGTGTTTCAGTTTCAAGCAAGTCTGGCTCTTGTACTCAATCTGCCATGGTCCTGAAAACTCTCTTGTTGCCATAGTGCAATGTCCTATAAATCCAGAATGGTAAACTAGTTATAGTATACAAGATACTGTGTTGCTTCTAGGATTTTTATTCTGCTAGCTTGTAAATTCTATATTTTCAAATTACAGCCTAATAAAGAACAGAATTTCATTATAGTCTAGATTCCTAACTAAATCATGCAACAGAAATCGAGAACGAGAAACTCTGGCTGGTTCAAAGAAGTAGACACTGTAATTAAACTATCTCTATTTTATAGATTCCATAAAAAACAAACAAACAAAAAAAAAAACAAACAGTGGAAACATTAGGAAGATGAAAGGTTATAATGGAGAATATATAAACACAAAATCTGTTGCAAGATTTAAATAGGTAATATTACTAACTCACCAATCTCTTCCTGAATACTGGATGTTTTAGCACAAATCAGACAGCAAAAAAAAAAAATTCTAATACGTGTTTAGTCACTTAAGGCTTAAAATTTTGTCTTTGCGACTCACTATGGGCTTCGCTTTATTCTCACAAAAAAATTTACAGTCCTTTTGTCTTACTTTTGACACCCTACAATGGTATGTCATAGATGTCTACACAGTAATCATTGCGTCTACCAGTAGATTCAATATAAAATTATATATTCCAGTTCAGTCTGAAACATTAAAACCAGAATAGCGATAGCTACTAGTTACCTAGGAAGCCACATTGTTTTTGCCTAATGCCTTCTGCATGTACAGGCTGGAGAACTTCTTAAAACTTAGAACAAGCTAAAAATACATATAGCCTTGACACATTCACAATGATTGAACTAAAAAAACCCCGTAACTTAAAATATACGTATTTTATATAACCAACACAGGCAAATACTCCAGATGTCTCTTCGTTATCAGTCCTATTTTATAGATTTTTTTTTTCTGGTTGGTTGGTTGGGGTTGGTTTTGGTTTTTTTTGAAGGGGGCATATACTTTACACTTAGTTGAACCCAAGTGCATGCCCTCCAGTTTTGTTAGTTTCAATTGGCATCCATCACTACTTGAGATGCAATTGCTGGTCAGGTAAATTTGTTTCTTACTCAATTTTCTTAGAGCAAAGCAAGTTGGGATATGATTTTCTTTGTAGAACCTCTGACTATTGTTTTTCTTCAGCAAACACCTAAAAAAATAGCAAATAAAATTGTAACTCAACTCAAATCTGACACGTTAGTGTACAGAAGAAAGAGCAGGCATTGATTCTAACCAGTTTTATGCAGTTAGGACTGCCTTAAGAAAGTGCGAGTGTAATATTGAATATTCTACTCAAATCCATGTTCAACACCCTGTCAAATAATTTTTTCTGTTATTTGGCAGCTGGAGAAAAACTGCTCACTCTCTGCGTATTAGTATGAAGAGACTATGAAGTTGGCCAGCTCAGTTTGAAACAAAACCTCACTGAGGAATATGAACACAGACTGATTATCACATAGAGAGTCACTTGCCTTCAAGATAATTTGCAATTGTTTTCAACATCTTCAAGAAACTGTCAGCTGGGCAGATCAATTATGTTGCTGCTTTGAAATTAAATTTTGTTTAGAACCTGCTTCCTGACATGAAGGATTTCAAGACCTTTTAACGGCACTTTTATAATTAGTGAGAGAGAGTAAAAGACAAGGTAATAAACAAATAAGATGCTGTTGTGGGAAAAAGCAAAACAAGTCATGTTTACTTTATTCTTTGCTGGGTTTACTTTAAACTAAATGTGTACGTTTCACATAAACCCAAGAAAATATATACTCAAGAAAATATATACCTCAATTTCCACAGACAAAACGAATGTACAGACACAAAAGGGCTGTGTGTTGTTCGTGGCTTGTTGTGCTTTTGAGGAGGAGTGTGTTGTGTTCTATCATAACTCAGTCCTTTTAGCACCTTTTGTTTTGTCAATACAGGTGTAAGCAAGAGCTAAGAGGCAGCAGGTGCCTTTACTAAAATTGCAGTAGTTTAAATGACATCTTTGAACAAATATGTGAACAGTTTAACTAACTAGATTTATCTATAATAGCATGTTTCCCTTGCTTACTGTGGTCTGAGGGGTAAAGAATGTGTTCTAAACTCCTTGAGTAACACATCCAGTTATGTAATGGAGGTTTCTCTACCCCAAGGACCAGGATTCATGCTGCTAAATTCTGGGATTGCTGTGCAATATTAGATGACTATATTCATCATTATCTCATCAACTATGTCATCAATTACAGAAACATGACCCCCCCCCAAAAAAAAAATCAAGAAAAATTCTCATTAACATACCTATTATACTGAAAATGTACTTTATTTCATATAATTTGTATCGTCTTCCTCCGTTCATCTCAAGACTTTATATTGAAATACATCATCATATTCAAATTAGAACTTCTATACTAGTTCTAGTCACAGTTTAGCAGAAAACTTACTCTTGTTTCCTTTTAAGTGAAATAGACATATTTTCCCATTATTCAGCAGAATGCACAGGTTTATTCCTAAAGCAAGCCTTTATTGTCTTAGAAATCAAACTATCAAGGAAGAGTGTAGTAAGTCTTCTCTATAGGTAAAATTCATGCAGTTTAAATTTAAAGCATGTGAAAAAGTTGAAGTTAAGGTTTAGAAATAACTTCTTAGTCACTTCAGTTTCCTCTATGTTTTGAAGTACGTTCAAGCAGTAAACAAACAAAACAAAAAAATAAAAAAACCCTAAAGCAATAAATAAACTACTGGTCCCCTAAGATTATATTCCAAGCAAGCAGGTATAAAGAAATGCAGGATATCTGTAGAAGTTATTTGCACTCTTACATGGTGCTGTGGGCATCGTTTGTATTATAAAATACTCAAGGCCAGTATCTGGGGTTTCAACTTCAAACCCCATGCAGACTTGTAGTGTCACTGAATTTTACCAAAGCGATCACAGATCTGGGTTTGAATCATGGCCTGTATTACAATCTAATTTTGCTGTAAGCATCTTTACCTTGTCACTGTGGTAGCTTCATATTAAATTCAGTGTTTATTGGGAAATAAAAATGAAAAATGCTGTCTTTGCTCTTGAACTGGTGAAGTATTATTTACCTGAACTGCAAATGCAAACATAACTTCAGCTTCTGAAGATACTTTCTCTGTTCCTTAGTGTCCTGGGGAGCATTGGTATATACCATTTTTCTCTGTTTTCCAAAGATGAAAATGCAAAATTTTCAGTGCCCTTCCTGATGCATACTTCAATGCGGATGCAGGTAGCATGCTTTTACAAGTTACAGAGGTTTCCAGAGACACAGTCACCTCTGATATTAAGTAAACTTATGCTAGTAATGACAATGCAGTGCAGTATTTTGTAAATGTAGGGATAGTCTACTAGCTAGGCATTAGTAAACTTGTAGTTTACATTAATAAAAAACAATTCCAGTTGACTTCAGTGATTATGAAATCATTGTATTGAATGCCAATGACCACAGCATTATTTAGGGTTGTTTGTTAAAGTAGCACAGAACCGGCATACACCCACAGCAAATTTTTTAAATCAAAATACTGCCATAATAAGTAAGTCCACTAGTTTTAGTTTAACAGTACAACTGGCATATTAAAAACTGTCCCTTCTACTGAAATAATTCTATGTCTTGGGTAGGTCAGAACTACTCGTCTAATCAAGAAAAAATTATTTACCTGTGTAACATACAGATACTGCCTCTGTTTTCCTCTAGTTTTATTGAATTTAGAGACGGTTTAGTGGTGGACTTGGCAGTGCTAGGTTGGACTCGATGTTGGACTCGATGATCTTAAAGGTCTTTTAAAGCTGAAATTATTCTGATTCTATGATTCTATCTGCAAGGGCACAGCATTGCTATATAAACAACTTCTTTTTAAACCACTTAATATTTACCATCAAAAACCAGCACTGAATTAGCATCATGCTTTCAACCTCTTGTAAGAGAGGGAAAATTTACCATTAGACTTTTTTACCTAGGTTGAAGAGAGACATGGTACCTTTAAAACCAATATCAAACAGCCAGGACCTGGGTAGAAAAATCTTTAATGCTTCTTTTTCAAATATAATACAAATGTTTGTATAGTACAGTGCAGGATTTAAGGTCATTTGATGTTGTGGATGTATCTTAAGCTGCTAATGCAAAATAAGAAAAAAAAGAAAAAAGTGTTTTGTCGAGAGCAGTATTTACACAGAAAAGATAAGTAAAAAAGGTAAGGTAAAGAAAAGATAATCAGTTTAAGGAAAAAGATCCCAAATGATCTTGATAGAGTCCTCGACTTCTCTACCTTGTTCTAATGAATTAAATGTGTAAGGAAAATAAATTGGCTAGAGTTTAAATAGACCAGACTACCCTAATTGACTGCTCAAAAAATATGCCCTTTCACTAATGGCTTTCTGTTTGTTTTATCTGAGTGTATTTAGTCTTCCCTCTATCTAAAAAGGGAAGCAGCAGAGACATTATAAAGAAGAAAATCTTAAAAACAGAAATGCATAGAAGTGGGCAAATATTAATAAAATCTCATTCAGGGTTAACCTAAAGTACAGATATAACACACGAAACCAGGCTCTACCTCTCTAATTAACTTTTTAAATTGACTACTCTTAATATATTTGGCAGTCCCCTAAGATTTTAAAGTCACCTTCTAAATCTACTTGTGAAGGATCATTTACTCCACTTCTTTTCTTCTGTTTAAGAGTATGATAAATTATTCACCTCACAGTCACCACAAAAACTCAATAAAGGTGATTAAAATCTGTGAAACTAGAGACTGAAATGGAGTTGCAATGGAATGGATTACTACTTCGGGAATAAAAACCAAGCAAACTGTTGTAATTGTCATTAAAACATAGATTAGCACCCCATTTAAAGGTTAGCTTAAAAATGAAAAGTTTATTTTTGTGCTGTTTAGGACACTTGGAGCAAAAAAGAGAACTTTTAGAGCAAACTAAAAGTTGGCTAATTATCCACATATTAAAAGCTTTAAGAAGAATGAAACAGAGAGAGCAGAGATCTGAAATCATAGAATCATAGAATCATAGAATAGTAAGGGATGGAAAAGACCTTAAGATCATCTAGTTCCAACCCCCCTGCCATGGGCAGGGACACCTCACACTAAACCATGGGGCCCAAGGTTCTGTCCAAGGTTCTGGCCCAAGGTTCTGGCCTTGAACACCGCCAGGGATGGAGCATCCACAACCTCCCTGGGCAACCCATTCCAGTGCTTCACCACCCTCACTGTAAAGAACTTCTTCCTTATATCTAATCTAAACTTCCCCTGTTTAAGTTTGAACCCATTACCCCTTGTCCTACCACTAGAGTCCCTAAGGAAGAGTCCCTCCCCAGCATCCTTGTAGACCCCCTTCAGATACTGGAAGGCTGCTAGGAAGTCACCACGCAGCCTTCTCTTCTCCAGGATGAACAGTCCCAACTTTCTCAGCCTGTTTTCATACGGGAGGTGCTCCAGCCCTCTTATCATCCTCGTGGCCCTCCTCTGGACTCGCTCCAACAGTTCCATGTCCTTTTTATGTTGAGGACACCAGAACTGTACGCAGTACTCCAAGTGAGGTCTCACGAGAGCAGAGGGGAGGATCACCTCCTTTGGCCTGCTGGTCACGCTTCTTTTGATGCAGCCCAGGATACGGTTGGCTTTCTGGGCTGCAAGCGCACACTGCCCGCTCATGTTAAGCTTCTCATCAACCAACACCCCCAGGTCCTTCTCTGCAGGGCTGCTCTGAATCTCTTCTCTGCCCAACCTGTAGCAGTGCCTGGGATTGCCCCGACCCAGGTGTAGGACCTTACACTTGTCTTGGTTAAACTTCATAAGGTTGGCAAATACCAGACAAAAGAGTAATACCTTTCTGTGGAGACTTTTTCTACATTTTTTTGTTGGAGACAAGTTTTCTACAGAGAATCTGAAGGATATAACAGTGAGTTATCCCAGATCTAGGGTCTTTTGCTTATGAGGAAAGATTGAAAGGACTGGAGTAATTTCTAGAGAAGGCACGATGAGAGAGATGATAATTCATAAATATCTGCTCCTTCAAAAAGAGGAAATTAACTGCTCTTATTCCATCTCCAGTAAATCCTTCACACTTACTTATCAACATGATTATTTGTAAAATTGTTTTTAATGATAAGCACTAGCATATGCTGCAACAGACATCTGGAACATCTATAACCAGAAGCTTTTAAGAGTACTATGGATAAATAGCATAGAGCTGATCCTACTTTGATCAGCTATATGCTGATCAAAAGTAATGGAATTTTTAACATCATTGGCAGCTGTTTTTCCTCCTGTACTATACCTTCATCCATTCTAAATTTTACAGAATTAAAAGAAGTAGAAATGTGTTAACTGCTAGTGTAATTCAAAGGATTATGCCAGAATCTAATTATTACCTTAGGCAAGGGGTATTACAAATTGAGTAGGTTCTGGTCATAGTTGGAGATCAGATTTAATTTCCTTTTACTGTGATAACTAGCAAAATAGAAGCAGAACTAGATTCTTCATCAACAGTGCTCTGCAATGCTACAATAATCCTTTAAAGCTAACAGTGCTAATTAATGTACTAATCTATTTCTCAAGCAAGCAAACCAAAAGAAATAGAATAAAGTTTTCATCAAGGACAATGTGTTCAAGATGGTTTTTTAAAAAGGTCCTTATCTTCATGATGATTCTGCACACAGGTGCAGATAGAATATTTGAATTTGTATCACTGCCCTGGAATACTTTAATACATCAGTCTTAAACAAAAAAATGCAGATGGATATTGCTATTAAATGCTACTTATTTTTCCCACAACTTCTTGTGTTTTCACTAACCTGGCATAGAAGTACTAAGCTAGGAAAAAACCCATGCATTGAAGAGAATTACTGTGGGGAAAAGAAAACTGCTACAAGCTGTTAAGTATATTTATTACAACTATTACAACAGTGAAATTCTTTAAGAACAATCTCTCTCCCTAAAAGTACAATTTCTGTAATACTGCCAAAGACCTTGATATCACGATGATTTGTTTTGAAAGTGAAGTGACGGCCATGAAAGTTAATTCTTGACTGCAGAGTATAAAATTGTTAGAGGCCCCTAACAAAATCAGTTCATTCATTTGAAAAAAATTGCTTTCAGCTGGAGCTAAATATTGGAATAGGCCTCTTCTCCATAAAGCCTTTTTTATCCCATCAGTCTAATAAGAGATGTGTTCTGGCAGATTCAAGGGATTCTTTTTCCTCATCAATCCACTGGAGATAGGAAGTGTGCACATTTCATGGGCAATTATCTGCTTGTAGCTCCTTTTAACCCCAATGTGGTATTTCTTTCAATTTGCACTAACATCACAGCTGTGGTAGGTCAAACTGGATCATGTTCCATCATACGAGGAGCTGTTATCCCATACATCTTGCCACAACTGTTATAAAAGTTAAGTGCCTTCTATTTCAAACAATAGTTGGAGGAGTACTCTATGAAGGTTAAGAAAGCAAAAAAGTTTCTAGTATTGCCTAGAAGAGAGACATAGCAGACAGAAAAAGCTTATAGTTCAGGAACTGTGACATTTATATAAAGAATATAGGGGTTTGGTATTTTGGTTCTTTTTAATTTATAATCTTTAAATCTTGCATTTGGGAAAAAAAAATTCTATCACGGTAAACAAAATACTATGGTCTTTCCTCAGGAGTACATATAGCTGTCTCACTACTTTCAAAGAAGTAGATCACAAGTCTTTGTGGGGGGGACAAGATCTACCATTAGATTAATGCACAGTATTTCCATTGACCTAAATATGACACGTACCTTAGTACACAATTTAGCTATGAAGACTAACTTCAGTTGTGCTAATGCAAGAAAAAATACAAAAGTATAACTGAGCACATTATGGAGTTTGCTAGTGGGTTTTTTTTTTTTTTGATTGCTGAATCTTTATTATCAACTATCTTTTTTTCCCAGGGCTGGGGTGGGGGGGGATGGGGGAATTGAAAAAGTTGGAGACGAAATTTGATCTATATGGAAATATGATGTTGGTGATCAGCAGATAATGATAATGGACTGAAAACTATAAATGTGACACTGCTGTGCTTTAAATTATTAATTCCAAATTCAAATTTCCTGTTTTGACATATTTATCTTTCATTTTACAACATAAAATGATATCTAGGAGTGCAAATAGTTGGAAAATTGGACACAGTTGACTAAGCATCAGACCACAGTCTGCTTTCTAGAATAGGCATGGATTTAGCTAATGATCATTGTAATCTACAGAATGACATTTTATACACTGTCTTCCTTAAATATATTATGATTCCGTGCGGCACTACTTAACTGTCATTGGCATGTTAAAAAAAAAAAAAAAAACCAAAACCAAAAACAAAACAAACAAAAAAAACCCCAAGAAAAAGGTATACACATAAATAGGTTCAGATCGATATGAAAAAGTAGTTGTCATGGTGATTTTATAGCCTAGGCTCACTAAATCATTCTCAATTCATCACAATTAGTGCCAATACATAAAAACATAGAATTGTTTAAATTTAGTCTTAACTTATTCCTTTTCCATATTATGGAAAGGGCTCAGCACAGTCTGCTGACCTCCTCCCACATCTTCAGCTGGCGACACATATCCTTAACCTGTGCATCTGTGTCAGGCTAGGAGATCATCTCCTGCTGCCTGAGTGTCAGTGACAGGTGCCAAGCACACCTGCAGCCCAAGAACTGCAGAGCTGCATCCTCCGTCAGGAGCTCACTGTGGGTTGAGGCCTCTGATGTTGCAGGAAAAGTGATTTCAATCCCTGCCAAGGACAAAGGCATCTGGAACTTTGCTCAGGACATATATGCTGTTCTGTGCAGTTGCTGCCCCATTCTGTGCACATCTATGCGAACTGCCATACAAACTGCTGCATCTCTGCCCCTAATACATAAAGGCAGTTATGTTTGATAATCTCTTGTTGAGGAGTAAACTAATTATACCTGCACTGAAAGCTGATCTCTGAACTATAACTTCAGGTAAAAACAAAACCCAAGCATGTGAAAGCTTTCAAGACCTACAGAAAGGATAGAAATGGAAGTTTGAGCGGGTGATGGATTGGCTAAATCCATAATGAATGCGTATATTGCATGTTACAGTACATTGATTTGGCTTTTGTTTTCCAGGACAGATGTCATTCTAGCACCTGCAGTTACGAATTCAACCAGGCACTTGAAAACTCTAGAATAAGTTTCAAGTTACTCACTATTGGGCCATTTTCCCTGAAGGTACAATCCTATGATCTTAGTTTGGCAAACATAGTTTCACTAAGATTGTTGTTCATATACTGTTTTATTAGTATTAAGCTTAATTTATATGAATAGATTTTGCTAGGACTCTGCAAACATAACAGCTGTTCTGCTACTTACAGGTATATGGAGGAAAGAACGGGAAAAAGTTAAAAAGAATATTGTTAAATTTTCAGAAAATGACAGCACAGTTGTATGTTCTTATACATCTCAGAGAGGTTGCTTATTTTTTTAATCATTAATTTATAAAGACCTAAATAGAAAAACAGGAACATAACAAAGATACAGGAACAGGGAACTATTTTTTCAAAAAAAGAATGATGAGGAGGGCTCTGAAAGAAATAATCTGACAAAGATTATTAAATTCAAATACTGCCTCTGGTTCAACTTGACCTTGAGCTGCAGATTGCCAGGGGCTAGAACAGAATCCCACAGAAGTATTTTTCAGTCTGCTAATAAGCATCACTGGAAACAGCTTAATGGACTGCATGAACTTTATATACAGTATAACTGCACTTAAGAAATGTGAGGGTGCATAAAGTGAGTGGGCAAGCATAGGATCACTTAAATTGTATCTGAAAATTACCTCTGTAATTTTTGCTTAGGGACCCTTTTTATTACAAATGTTTTCTTACTAAAAGAATTTTTGCTTAAGGACCTTGCATCAGATGATCTGTGTTTAATCTTTATGTTTAGTGCAAACAAATTGCCATAGTAGACTAAACTGAAAATTATGGCATGGCTGCCATGAGGAAAGTGAATGAAGAGTGGGATTTTGTTTCTCTAAGTTTTTTCCCTTTGTTTTGGAAGAAAAGGACAGTTTTGCCCTTCTGAAGAGCAAAATGTGTCCTCAAAAAAGGAAAACTTAAAAAATTGTCATTCACTAGTTTTAGTGAAAGTGTGCGTGCAGCCCGTTTCCTACTGCCCAACTTCTACATGACTAATATGATCTAAGAAGAAAGAAAAGTGCTTCACAACATATGGTTGCCCTGAAGAGTCTCACAGACCACTGTAAATATCATGTGTGTTTAATGAGAAGATCCTTATGACCTATCAAATGAAATGGAAATGGTTCTTATTTCTACTTTCAGGTTTTTGTGCAATAAAGCAAAAGTGGGGGGAAGCTGAGGACTCTCAACTGCTGAATCCACCCATAAAAATGTACAAATGATTGACATTTCCAAACACAAATGTCAAATGCTTGAGGATGTAAAAGATCTAGCTGGATAGTTGTCTCTAAAAGATGAGATATGCCACCAGCGTGGTAAAATGGACTTATCTGAGAAACACCGACAGGCAAAAGAAAATGCCTGCGGGGGACATTGAAAAACTGTCGTGGTTTGAGCCCAGCCGGTAACTCAGAACCACACAGCCGCTCGCTCACTCCCCCCCCCTCCTTCTTCCTCCCCCCGCTCCCGGAGGGATGGGGAGGAGAATGGGAAGAATGCAACTCCCACGGGTTGAGATAAGAGCAGTCCTGCAACTAAGGTATAACACAAAACCACTACTGCTACCACCAATGATAATAACGATTAGTGAAATAACAAGGGGAGAGGATACAATTGCTCACCACCCGCCGACTGATACCCAGCCCGACCCGAGCAGTGATCTCTTGCCACAATGCAGCAGCCCAGATGGGTTTACTTCTGCGTTGCCAGTTGCTCTGCTTCCATTGCTGCAACCACCCCCACAGGGCATTTGCCACCATCCATGAGTCAGTATAGAGATAAAGTACTGGCCATTTTTCTCGTTCAGCAATGTCCAAGGCCAGCTGGATGGCTTTCACCTCTGCAAATTGACTCGATTCACCCTCTCCCTCAGCAGTTTCTGCAACTTGTCGCAGGGGACTCCACACAGCTGCCTTCCATCTCCGATGCTTTCCCACAATACGGCAGGACCCATCAGTAAACAAGGCATATTGCTTTTCACTCTCTGACAGTTCATTATATGGTGGGGCCTCTTCAGCACGCGTCACCTCCTCTTCTGGTGACATCCCAAAATCTTTGCCCTCTGGCCAGTCCATGATGACTTCTAGAATTCCTGGACGACTGGGATTTCCTATTCGAGCTCGTTGTGTAATTAGTGCGGCCCACTTACTCCATGTAGCATCAGTTGCATGATGTGTAGAGGAGACCCTGCCTTTGAACATCCAGCCCAGCACAGGCAACCGGGGTGCCAGGAGGAGCTGCGCTTCAGTTCCAATCACTTCTGAGGCAGCTCGAACCCCTTCATAGGCTGCCAGTAGCCGCCTCCAAAGACTGAGGGCTCGCTTCTCTCTTGCAGATAGGCTGGTGGGGGAACGGGGGGTGAAAGAGAATGCTTCCTTCGTAAGTTTACCCCCCGAGGAGAAAAAAAAAGATATGCAATTGCTAAAATATTTCATTATATACCTCCCAATGTATAGTGGTGATGGCCACGCTGGAAGCACAAACCAGACCAGTTTCATGATCAATGAGTCTATTGTATTACAAGTCATTACCATGAAGTACAGTGAAACAAGAACCTTAGCCCAGGCCCCCCAGCCGATAAACGCTAAAACAGCAAATAGTGGCTGTAAGTAAGGTACAACATGCTGAAACTCTGAGATCAAGCGCAACACGTCTGAGAGCCAAATAATCACCATTGTGACGAGTAGTAACAATGAATGCTTATCACAAATATGATTAAACACACTCTGGTCAGATCTGTCGTTATCTCAACCTTTCGTGCCCCACGTTGGGCGCCAAAAAGAACTGTCGTGGTTTGAGCCCAGCCGGTAACTCAGAACCACACAGCCGCTCGCTCACTCCCCCCCCCTCCTTCTTCCTCCCCCCGCTCCCGGAGGGATGGGGAGGAGAATGGGAAGAATGTAACTCCCACGGGTTGAGATAAGAGCAGTCCCGCAACTAAGGTATAACACAAAACCACTACTGCTACCACCAATGATAATAACGATTAGTGAAATAACAAGGGGAGAGGATACAATTGCTCACCACCCGCCGACTGATACCCAGCCCGACCCGAGCAGTGATCTCTTGCCTCAACGCAGCTATGCCAACTACAAGCACAGCAGCTACTCAGACCCTGACCACAACAGTCAACACAGCTACTCCAAGTACAGCAGCTACATCAACCCCAGTGACAAGCACAACAGCTACTCAAACCCTGACCACAACAGACAACGCAACTACTCCAACTTCAAATACAGCAGTTACACCAACCCCAGTGACAAGCACAACAGCTACTCAAACCCCGACAAAAACAAACAAGCGAAAATGCACAATAGCATAGGTAAATAGGAATACAAGCTAACAAAGCATAACAAAAAGATTTCCTTTACTTAGAGAACAGACAGCAGCTTAGTAGAGGTGACCTTGCAGATCCTTGCTATGAGATACTCACATATGTATGCATGTATATACAGCAAGCATGCTGGAGTATGAACATCACTGTTGCAGTGGAACTGAATGCAATCTCTGCAGAATGATCAATGGTATCTCTGCACATCATTTAAAACTCTGTTTAGATTCCAGACACCTCTGAAGGTCTAATTGGTACTAAACCTGCTCCAATCCAGATTTTGGGAAGTTACAGCTCTCTGTTACAAGTCAAGTAACAGGTGCTGGTTCAAAAATGGATTGCAAGTAGGTTTTATCCAGCACACCACTAAGGTCCTGAAAGTATGATGTATTCCACATTTGCAGAAGATTACAAGTTCCTTATCATTCTCTCAGTTTGCTAATGAACAGATAAGTGCATCACTACCAATCATAGACACGAAAGAAAATTGAAACATCTACCTCTCACAATAAGAATCTAACAAATGTTTCCTGCTGAGGAGATATTGATAAAAGCTGATTGACCAGCTGCAATCTCACAGTTTAGACTATACACCAAATGAGAAAAAAAAAACAAATAGGTAAGAAATGTAGATGTACATTAGCAGACGCTGGTTATCTCCCGTTTGAAATCACAAGAACAAATGTGATTTCCCATCCACACATCTAATAACATCTAATCTTTGGGCAATGGGATTAATTATAATGGCAATTAGCACACAGTACTGGATATAAAGGCCGCAAACCATTTGTTAAAACTTCACAGAATCACAAAATGTTTGAGGTTGGAAGGGACCTCTCGAGATCGCCTGGTCCAAACCCCTGCTCAAGCAGGAAACTTAGGCTTTTGTCTCATCCTGTTATAATTTAGTACTAGAATAGCAATGGGAGACAGCGTTAGGACAGTTAAAGTTTTCCCGTCACATTAATATGTCCACCATAGAAAATATTTTCCTGAATCAAAGCTGAAGTCAAAACTTCCAAGATAATTTTTGTCTTTGAACTTTGTGTTAATTTGCCATTTTCTTTTTGATCAGAGATTCTTGTGATTGTCTTAAAAGGGTAATTGCAGCAAACAGGAAAATGAAATGTCATTTGAAAAAAATCATCAAGTCTTTCAGTCTTAAACTATTTAACTGCTTGTCTTTGTCAGTTCAACATTGCCCTGTGTTCAGCTATAGCAGTTATTTTTCTCCTTCTTAGTAGCTGGTGCGGTGCTGTGTTTTTGACTTTCAGCCTGGGAACAACGCTGATAACACCAATGTTTTTAGTTGTTGCTAAGTAATGTTTACTCTGACCAAGGACTTTCTCAGTCTCATGCTCTGCCAAGGAGGAGGGAAAGCCGGGAGGAAACAGAGACAGGACACCTGACCCAAACTAGCCAAAGGGGTATTCCATACCACAGCACGTCATGCCCAGTATATAAACCGGGGGGGGAGGGGTTAGCTGGAAGGCCAGATCACTGCTCAGATCGGGCTAGGTATTGGTCGGCAGGTGGTGAGCAATTGTATCCTCTCCCCTTGTTATTTCCCCTCTCATTATTATTATTATTAGTAGTAGTAGTGGTTTTGAATTATACCTTAGTTACTGGACTGCTCTTATCTCAACCCGTGGGAGTCACATTCTTCTGATTCTCCTCCCCATCCCCCCGGGAGCGGGGGAGGAGGAAGGGGGGGAGTGAGCGAGCGGCTGCGTGGTTCTGAGTTACCGGCTGGGCTTAAACCACGACAAACATTCTTAAAAATTAAAACAACACTGACTCCAGAGAGCAGTTAAAGCAGTTAAAACAGATGCTATTTCATAGTTTTGGTTTCATCTGTTGCATTTTCAGGGTAGGAATCAAACATTTCTTGCAGAATTTTAGCATCTGTAAGGGCTCCATGGTTCATCATGGTACAGTCCTGTGTCCACTCCAGAGTACTGCCATTGAAAAGTGGTTATCTCAAGACAAATGGTTTGGCTTTGCTTCAAGACCACTGAGGAAGACAGCATGAATCTGAGACTTGCATGAAAAGCATTTGGAATTATTTCCAGACTACAAAGGTGAGGAGAGATGACAATGGACTCTACATGATTCAATGTGAATCAGGCAGAAGCCACTGTATTGTTCTCACGATCCCTTTATATACAGAGTTTTCTATCTCTACATGCGGTCACGCGCCTTTTGATTGGTAAAAGCCCTCTTGCACGAGGCAATCATGCGGCTCGGTAAGTGTCCTTATTGGATCACCTAATTCCTGGTGTACTTCCCATGTATCCGACAGTAGATGTTTTCTTCCTCTTATCTTCTTCTTGGTATGCGGCTACATGTTTAGAAGAACCTCTCTGATGGCTGGTTCACATCCTCTTATCTTCTTCTTGGTATGCGGCTGCATGCTTAGAAGATGCCCTCATATGGCTGGCTCATCACATGTCCACTGTCCTCCAAATACGACCCCACAATTCCCCCTTTTTCTCTTTGAACCAGCCAAACTTTCTTCAAGGAATTAGTAATCATGTTAGACACTCCCTTTAAGATACAGGGAATGATTAACAATACAATCACAATTATACTTAAAGTTACAGTGCCTTTTTTACAAAGATCTAAAAGCCATCCCGTTATGCCCCAACCCCTTAACCACTTATCTAAACCTGAATTGACCACCATTAGTTTGTTCATGTTGCCTTTTAGCTCCTTGAGGCTTTTATGAATTGACTCCGAATGGTCAGAGAGATTCATACAGCACATCCCTTGAACCATTGTGACTGATAACCTTCTACCCCGCGCGTGCCCTAGAACTTCGACAATACCATCTGACCCCACAATACTCGCAAACGCAAAAACTCCAAGGCTCCCAAGTTCCACAGTTATGGCACGGAGTCCTTAGGTGCTGGGGTGTTTTCGGGCGGGTCATGCAACTTTTCTTGCCATGGCTTTACCCACTTGGCTGGTATCCATCTGGTTCCTGTATCTGTAACAACACATGCATATCCTCTTCCCCATGTGATTAACTTAACTGGTCCTTCCCAGGCCCCTGTTATCCCGTTTTTAATCATTACCTTGCATTGTCTGCTCTTAACTTCTTCCAACCCTCCTTGTAGACCAGCCCTGTGTTTTACCATTGGTGGCACCAAGCTATCTTGCGGCAATCATAAGAAAGTTAACACATATAGGACTTTGTTTAATCTATCTGTTGGTGATATAGCACTTTCTCCTCCTTTTTCTTTTTGAAGCAAACGCTTCAATGTCTGATTCATACGTTTGACCATAGCCTGACCGGTAGGTGAATGGGGCATACCCATCACGTGAGTAATGCCCCAGAGCTGGAAAAATGCTTGCGTAGAATGAGCTACATAGCCAAGGCCGTTGCCAGTTTTGATTTCTTGTGGCAAGCCAAGGGCCGCTATAGCCTTGTGACGCATGTGACGCTGCACATGTTTGCTAGATTGGCCAGTCTGAGCTGTAGCCCAAACTGCAAGAGAAAAACAATCCAAGCAGACATGCACATATTTTTGTTCACCGAATTCTGGGACATGTGTAACATCCATTTGCCAAATTTCTAAAGGTCCAGTACTACGAGGATTGACTCCAGGAGCCAAGCCTCCGGTATACTGTTGACAATCGGGGCACGACTGGACGATGCCCCGGGCATCTGATTCAGACAGCCCGAATTGGCGCCGCAGTACTTTGGCTGACTGGTGGAAAAAATCATGAGACCGTCTGGCTTACGCGAACCGGTCCGTTGAGGGGGCCACCCATAGCAGCACTACCAGCTTGTCGGCTCTCCAGTTGCCTTCCGCTAAGTCTTTGATTATTCCTGTGTGACTCCGAATATGGGTGATAAAATATTCACATTGTCTTTCTGACAGCAATAGCCACAACCTCCGAAATAGTTTGTACGATACCTCATCGTTTATCTCTTTCAGCAATGCTCGTTCTATATGTGATACAACTCCTATTACATACAGTGAATCACAAACAACATTGACTGGTGTTGTCTTCCATCGAGCAAACACTTCTACCACGGCTTGCAACTCCAAATGTTGTGTGGAGCCTTGGTAGTCTGTTAAAACTACATCATGCCATTGCCTGTTGGCCTGCCACGTGATGGCAGCCTTTTGAGATCTTCCTCCTGCGTCTGTAAAGACTGTAGCACCGTCTACTGGACGTGCAGAGCGTCTAGGTCGCTCTTCTATTTGACAGGAATGTAGTACACTAAAATACTTGTGTGGTGGATAGTGCACCTTTACTTCACCTGAATAATCCAGCAACGCCACTTGCAATAAAATACACTGGCACAAAGCCCAAGCTAAATATTCTGCCACTAAAGGTATTATGATGAAAGATGGTTCTTTCCCTGCTATTTCAACAATTTGATTTCGCCCCCTCATGATTAATTGTGCTAGCGCCTCCATTCGTGTTGTAACTGTCCGCTTTGACTGTGCCGATAAAAACATCTACTCTAATAACCACAAGGGATCTCTTCCAGGAATCCATTGCAGTATTACAGCAAAAGGGTGCTGCTCACTATTGATTATTGCTAAACCTATCCCATAATGAGGGTTCCAGCGATGGGTGTAGGCTTTACTAAATTTTACGCTAATCTGCTGTAAAGCCTCTTTGGCCTCATTTGTCAATGTCCAGGGTGCGTTTGCACCATCTCCTCCCCTGAGTAACCTCAAGCTCATCGTGTTTAAATCCTCTCTTGGAGAGTATATGTAGGAGCAGTTTCACAATCACGCTTTCTTCCTTTGTTACACTCTGCCCCATCTCTTATTACCGGCTGATCACCTCTAAGGGTGTCCCGTTGCAACGTACGTTCTTCTTCTTCACGGACCGTCCTCCAATCCGTCCTGACTCCAGTCCCGCTGGCTCGGCTCTCCAGCTGGTCCTCTCCTTCAGGGTTGCTCCCAGTACTATTGTATGACGATCATGTCGGGGTCACCAGCTGAGGAGAGACGACAAGAGACTCTACACAATTCAATGTGAATCAAGCAGAAGCCGTTTTATTGTTCTTGGCTATCCCTTTATATGCAGAGTTTTCTATCCCTACATGCGGTCATGCGCTAGTCACGTGCCTTTTGATTGGTAAAAGCCATCTTGCACAAGGCAATCACGTGACTCGGTAAGTGTATTTATTGGTTCATCTAGTACCTGGTGTTCCTCCCATGTATCTGACTGCAGATGTTTTCTTCCTCTTATCTTCTTGGTATGCGGCTACGTGTTTAGAAGAAGCTCTCTGATGGCTGGTTCACATCCTCTTATCTTCTTCTTGGTATGCGGCTGCATGCTTAGAAGATGCCCTCATATGGCTGGCTCATCACATGTGCACTGTCCTCCAAATACGACCCCACACAAAAATTTACTTAGCATTTGCAGAGATGATGCCTTATGCTTTGGAGAAATCTTTGTCCTTTCTTTTTATTTAGTGCTAACATTGAGCTATCATTATCTGTCCACAGAATGCTTGAGATGTACAGGTACTGACAGCAGGAACTAATAAACTGAAATAAACTGTACTACATGTAGACATAGCCAGAGAGCTAATCAAATAGATTGCTTAATGAGTTCCTGGCAGTCCTCTATGGGTGTTTAATGAGGAAGAAGTCTCAATCTCATTCATTGTAATCTGACATAGGCAAATACGAATATGCCAAAATTGGTCCTGAAAATAAGATGTAGGGCCATGTGTCACTTAGAGCATGTCACCACTAAAAGTTTACCTCCAGTTTTAACCTGTCTCTTAGCCCAGCTTCACACACTTTTTCAAAAAGAAGTCTTAATCTTATGCTTCCATGCTTTGAAACAACATGAGTTGTTCACACTAAGAGAATTCAGTTTTCATCCTTTTTTCTTTCTTTTTTTTTCTCCCAAAGGCAGATTACTTTGTATTGAGAATGTTTAAAAAGCTTACTTGACTATATCGCAAATTTTGATAATCCTCTTGCTACATCCAGTTTTTCTAGATACTTACCTCTCACTTCCACACAGTGGAAGCTGTTGCTTAGTATGCAACTCTTTCATTTAACCCTATCTTCAGCAGTCTGCTTCTATGATACCAAACTTAGGCTCTTCAGTCAAAGAGCTCTGTCATTTCAACATGAGTTAATAAAGAATGAAGAATTACCTCCAATTCTGGTTATGCTCTCAGATGTTACAGAGAGTACGATTATGCGAGACAGGGAGTACAGGTTTGCGAGAAGCATTTAAACTCTGTGGTCGTAGAGGAATATTTGGCTGGTACAGATCTCCTAGTGAAGGGTTATAATAAAACGTTCAAGAACTTCTGAGCAGAAATGGTTGATTTTTTAGCTTTAGAACCTAAAGCTGAAGGAGGTAAAAGAGAAACAAAGAGAACCCTGAGAGAAAGGTGTGGAAAAACAGGACCAAATTGCAGAACAGAAAACAGAACTGACTGAGGTCAGGTAGTGTGACAATATGTAATTGTCTTACAAAACTATATGCTTTTTTGAACACTGCCATCTTGCAAAAAAACCACCAAACCCCAAGACAACAGCATTGGAGTGGAATGAAGAACCACCTTAATGAATGAAGCCTCTAGCATTGTTATTATGAGTAAAATTGCATCAGAAATATGTATCATATTTCATGCCTGATGTCAATAAAAATCTTGCTTTTGGAAACATTACATTTTATTAGTGCAGTTCTAAGTCTGACATCACAATCTACTTTCATGAGGTTTTCTTCCCACTTTTGCTATTTTTGAAATGAGACAAGTGTAAGGAGGAAAAGAACTTTATCATTTAACAGCGACATTCTTAGGCAGAAAAAAGTTTCAAAACCAATCCCTTTAGTGTGCAAAACCTTTCTATTTCTTGCATATAAAAGAACAGAGTATCAGTCAATCAGTATATTACAAAAAGTCATTTTACAAAAAAGGATGCAAATTTGCGTTAGAAGGAGGCTGTTTTTTTCTACACAGAGTTTTCCTATAAATCATTTAATTCTAGGAAAGATTTATACATATTGATGTTCTAAGAAATTTTGCTAGCAAGTAATTTTTTTTCTTTTCTCACTTTATCCTTTTCATAATGACTTGTGGGAGAAGAGTTCTGGGGTCACTTTTTTGCATCTGAAATTCTTACCTCACTGAATCCATATGTTAAAAATGAAATAAATACTGAACCAATACAAGTTTAAAAACATCAGCCATATTCACTGTTTATTATTTTAGACAAGAAGTCTATGCATGTATTTTTTTAGCATTTTATATCACTATTGCAGTGCCAGTAGATGGCCATTATCAGGGGCAGAAATCATCATGAAAACAAGGAGTGTCTCAGACATGGTCTACCAGAACAGACATTGGATAACCAAAGGAGAAGTACAGAATGGCCACACTTAGGACATCATCAGAGTAGGCCAAAGAAGCACATAGTATTTGGACAGCTGAATTTAGGAACTCATCTTCATGCTGGTAGGTGATCTCTGCACTTCCATGGGATCATCAGCAGTGTACTGGGACTCCTTCCTGTACTACTATAACCACAGAAATGCCCTTATTGAGTCACCATCCTGCTCTATATGTAACAGCTTTAAAACAGGATGCTTAAAGAAAGGTATAATAACAGGTCAAACATTGTAATTATTTTTATTCTCAATATACTCTCCCAGCTTTCAAAAATCAATGAATTTCCTGAGCTATAGAGTACACCTGTGTGTAACATGCCTTCATTAGGCAATTTCTTCCCACTTACTTTTGGGTTGACGAACTCAGCACAGCACCGTATTCTATACTACTTCACATTTTTGTAACATAGAACCACAAATTTTCTTAGCACAGCAGGCTGGGTGGTTTGGGGCAGTGGGTTGAGGCCCATGGCTGGGACAGGGGAGGACCTCATGGCCAGGGCTCCGAGGTGGCTCCTGAGTGCAGGGGGAGGCCCCACTGACAGGAGCAAAGGGCAGATTAATTTCCTTGGTTTCTGCTGAGGAAAAGTCTCAACTACAGGCATTTGACAGGGAAAACCTGCAATGATAATATAGAGGGCATTAGTCACTGACATCTAAATAGTTGTGTAGGTAGCTTCTATCTTACTGTACCAAAACCTGTCAACCCTGCCAGTACAATCTTTGCAACTAAAATTTGTTCTGTGAGGTGCTTTAGTTTCACATTTTGTCTCTATATGTCAGGGCATTGGAGAGAAGGTCATAAAATAAAGAATAAGATAATACCTTATTCAGTCATTAAACCTCAGATAACTTCAGATGAAGGATGGCAGCACTCATATGGCAAAGATGCACTGCTGTTGCACCAACACTTGCCTTGAAGGAAGATAAAGAAAACAATGTAAGTTGACTGTTTTTCCTTAGGTTGAGCTTATGAGTGACAAATAGAGTTGCTGCATCATTTTTCAAGCAATTTCTGACTTCACACACACAAACAGTATCTAATTTGAATAAATAGCATCAGTACTTGCCTCTGAGTCAATTCCTGCACTACTTTTCACTGACTTGTAGATATTTATTGTTAGGTAGGTAGCTGCAACACTGTGAAGTTGCAGCCTCTCAGATCACAATTACAACTCATTTCTGAAGTGACTGAGTCCCTTTCCTGATGGGACCTGGTATGAGAGCTTCCCTGATGCTTCATGTTCACCTCTGTAAAGATCTTCCTCAGGTCCATACTCTAGCATCAGTGCTGAACATCTCAACTAAAATCACATGGAACAACCCCATGCTAATTGTTTCTCACCTAAAGCCTGAACCTACAGGAGAAAGCGAAAATGTCAGTGCCTTGCATGTAAAAGCTGCTCTCCACATAGTCCTTCCACCTTCTCTGTGTGTAAACTGAGGCACTGCCAGCAATCACAGACTGCTAAGATTACAAACAGTAGTAGCAAAAAATAATTCTCTTTTGCTGAGATATTCCATGTTATTACACTAGATGAAAAATTCCATGTAAAAATTTCCCAAACGGAAAGCCTTAGTGTTGCTATTAGCAAATTGGAACCTCAGTGCACTCTGCAAATTAAACAAATCTCCGTGTGTTTTTAAAGCATCCTGTCACTATTCCTCTTAATGTGATTGCCCTAACATGTTTTTATTATATTGTCAAAATTGCTGTAAAAACACTGATCACTTAATCTATACTTCTGTGTATAATCAGACCAAATTCTATGACTCTTCTAATTCTCCTTAGTAAAATGTTGAGTATACCCAGATATATGAGAATATAATACTGGGTTGGTGGATAAGGGAGGAGTGACTGATGTCATCTAGACTTGTGCAAGGCATTTGATACTGTTCCACATGATATCTTTGTCTCTAAATTGAAGAGTCGTGGATTTGACAGATGGACTTCTCAGTGGATAAGCAATTGGCTGGATGGTCATACTCAAAGAGTTGTGGTCAACAGCTCAGTGTCCAAGTGGAGGTCAGTGATGAGTGGTATCCCTCAGAGGTCAGTATTGGGACCAATCCTGTTCAACATCTTTGTCAGCAACATGGACAGCGGGATGGAGTGCGCCCTCAGCAAGTTTGCCAACAACACCAAGCTGTGTGGTTTGGTTGATAATGCTGGAGGGAAGGGATGCCATCCAGAGGGACCTTGACTCACTTGTGAGGTGGGCCAGTGCCAACCTCATGAAGTTCAACAAAGTAAAGTTCAAGGTCCTGCACCTGGGTCGGGGCAATCTCAAACACAAATACAGGCTGGATGGAGACTGGACTGAGAGCAGACTTGTGGAGACCTGAGGAGAAGGACTTGAGGGTGCTGGTTGATGTGGAGCTCAACAAGAGCCATCAGTGTGAGCTTGCAGCCCAGAAAGCCAACTGTATCCTGATTCTCCCTCTCTGCTCTGCTCTTGTGAGACCCCACCTGGCCTACTGAGTTCAGCTCTGGGGCCCCCAATACAAGAGGGACGTGGACCTGTCCGAGTGAGTCCACAGGAGAACTACAAAGATGATCAGAGGGCTGGAGCACTTCTCGTGTGAAGACAGGCTGATTGATAGAGTTGGGTTGTTCAGCCTGGAGAAGAGGAGTCTCAGGGGAGACCTTATAGCAGCCTTCCAGTACCTAAAGGGGACCTACAGGAAATCTGGAGAGGGACTTTTTACAAGGGCATGTGGTGACAGGACAAGAGGGAATGGCTTTAATCTAGAAGAGAGTAGATTTAGATTAGATGTAAGGAAGAAATTCTTTACTGTGAGGCTGGTACAGGCTGCCCAGAGAAGCTGCGGATGCCCCATCCTTGGAGGTGTTGAAGGCCAGGCTGGAAAAGGCTTTAAGCAACCTGGCCTAGCGGAAGGTGTCCCTCCCTGTGGCAGGGGGGTTGGAACTAGATGATTTTAAGGTCCTTTCCAACCCAAACCATTCTGATTCTATGATTTACTTATCTTGTACACACTGTAATTGACAATGTTTCACTTTTTTTTCCCCACATTTCTTATTCTCTTTCCTCTTTATTTACGTATTTTAATTACCCTGGTTTTCCTCTAGAACACTAGCAGTTCAGTACTTTACAGTGAAACAGGTAAGTTTCATTCACTGATGCTAAAGCAATGGTATGTCTCTCAAGTTTTAGATTTTTGAAGGAAGAATGGGGAGCTTCTCTGATCTGTGCAGATAGTCAGGGCATAGTTAATTTGACACTAACTGGGGTTTCTTCATACAATTAAACACAAAAATCATAGTTCTACAAAAACTTCGTGCAAGCTTTTGCTAAGAACTACCATTTTATTAAACTTGATTGAGTCATTATATCATATTAATTATTTTGCTTTAGAAGTCCCTAGATGTGAGCATAGTTTACCATATAAAATCTGTTTAATCTACACTCCTAAATCAGTTTATCTTCAAATTCCATAGTGACATTTCAAATCTCAGTAGATTTTTGTTATCTGTGATTCAATTTTTAAAATTTTGTATTTTCGAAATACATTATGCAAAATCTGTATTTCTACTGGCTAATATGAAACATCTTTTGCCCTGCTGTCTTGATTGTACCGCTATGCAGAAGGGAGAAAAGTCCATGACAGAATCATAGAATCACAGAATCATAGAATAGTAAGGGTTGGAAAGGACCTTAAGATCATCTAGTTCCAACCCCCCCTGCCATGGGCAGGGACACCTTGCACTAAACCATGTGGTCCAAGGCTCTGTCCAACCTGGCCTTGAACACCGCCAGGGATGGAGCATCCACAACCTCCCTAGGCAACCCATTCCAGTGCTTCACCACCCTCACTGTAAAGAACTTCCTCCTTATATCTAATCTAAACTTCCCCTGTTTAAGTTTGAACCCATTACCCCTTGTCCTACCACTACAGTCCCTAAGGAAGAGTCCCTCCCCAGCATCCTTGTAGACCCCCTTCAGATACTGGAACGCTGCTAGGAGGTCTCCACGCAGCCTTCTCTTCTCCAGGATGAACAGCCCCAACTCTCTCAGCCTGTCTTCATACGGGAGGTGCTCCAGCCCTCTTATCATCCTCGTGGCCCTCCTCTGGACTCACTCCAACAGCTCCATGTCCTTTTTATGTTGAGGACACCAGAACTGTACGCAGTACTCCAAGTGAGGTCTCACGAGAGCAGAGTAGAGGGGCAGGATCACCTCCTTCGGCCTGCTGGTCACGCTTCTTTTGATGCAGCCCAGGATACGGTTGGCTTTCTGGGCTGCAAGCGCACACTGCCCGCTCATGTTAAGCTTCTTGTCAACCAACACCCCCAAGTCCTTCTCTGCAGGGCTGCTCTGAATCTCTTCTGCACCCAACCTGTAGCTGTGCCTGGGATTGCCCCAACCCAGGTGTAGGACCTTACACTTGGCTTGGTTAAACTTCATATGGTTGGCATCGGCCCACCTCACAAGCGTGTCAAGGTGCCTCTGGGTGGCATCCCTTCCCTCCGGCGTATCAGCCGAACCACACAGCTTGGTGTCGTCGGCAAACTTGCTGAGGGCGCACTCAATCCCACTGTCCATGTCGCTGACAAAAGATGTTGAACAGGACCGGTCCCAACACCGATGCCTGAGGGACACCACTCGTTACAGGTTTCCAACTGGACATCGAGCCATTTACCACAACTCTTTGCGTGCGGCCATCGAGCCAGTTTTTGATCCACCGAGTGGTCCATCTATCAAATTGATGTCTCTCCAATTTAGAGACAAGGATGTCATGCGGGACAGTGTCGAACGCTTTGCACAAGTCCAGGTAGATGACATCAACTGCTCTGCCCCTGTCCATCAGTTCCGTGGCTCCATCACAGAAGGCCACCAAATTGGTCAGGCAGGATTTCCCCTTAGTGAAGCCATGTTGGCTGTCACCAACCACCTCGTTGTTTTTCATGTGCCTTAGCATGTTTTCCAGGAGAAACTGTTCCAAGATTTTGCCAGGCACAGAGGTGAGACTGACTGGTCTGTAGTTCCCCGGGTCTTCCACCTTCCCCTTCTTGAAAATGGGGGTTATATTACCCTTCTTCCAGTCATCGGGAACTTCACCTGACTGCCACGATATTTCGAATATGATGGACAGTGGTTTAGCAACTTCATTCACCAGCTCCTTCAGGACCCGTGGATGGATTTCACCAGGTCCCATGGACTTGTGCACGTTCAGGTTCTTAAGATGGTCTCGAACCTGATCCTCTCCTACAGTGGGCCTAAGGTCTTCGTTCTCACAGTCCCTGCATTTGCTTTCCAAGACTTTCGTGGTGTGGTCAGAGCATTTGCTGGTGAAGACTGAGGCAAAGAAGTCATTAAGGACCTCAGCCTTCTCCAAATCCATGGTAGCCAGTTCTCCTGATAGCTTCCGGAGAGGGCCCACATTGTCCCTACTCTGTCTTTTATTTGCTACGTATCTATAGAATCCTTTCCTGTTATCTTTTACATCCCTTGCCAAACTTAATTCCAGCTGGGCCTTAGCTTTCCTAACCTGGTCCCTAGCTTCTCGGGCAATGCTCCTATATTCTTCCCAGGCTGCCTGTCCTCACTTCCACCTTCTATACGCTTCTTTCTTCCCTCTAAGTTTCCTCAGCAGCTCCTTGTCCATCCATGGAGGTCTCCTGGCCCTCCTGCTGCACTTTCTTCTAGTCGGGATGCAACACTCTTGAGCACGTAGCAGGTGATCCTTGAATATTGACCAGCAGTCTTGGGCCCCCCTGCCCTCTAGGACTGCATCCCATGAAACCTTACTAAGGAGGTTCCTGAAGAGGCCAAAGTCTGCTTTCTTGAAGTCCAGGGCAGTGAGCTTGCTGCATGCTCTTCTCACTGTCCTGAGGATCTCAAACTCAACCATCTCGTGATCACTAGAGCCAAGGATGCCCTGGAGCATCACATTTCCAACCAGTCCCTCTCTGTTGGTGAGCACAAGGTCCAGCATGGCACCTCTCCTTGTCGGTTCCTCTATTGCTTGAAAGAGGAAGCTGTCTTCCACACAATCGAGGAACCTCCTGGATTGCTTGTGCCGGGCCGTACTGTCCCTCCAACAGATGTCAGGATGGTCGAAGTCCCCCATGAGGACCAGGGCCTGCGAGCGTGAGGTTGCTCCTATCTGTCTGTAGAGCGCTTCATCCACAGAGTCCTCTTGATCAGGCGGCCTGTAACAGATCCCCACCCTAATGTCCCCCGTTGCTGTTTTCCCTTTGATCCTGACCCACAAACACTCTGTTACCTCATCACCCATCCCCAGACAGAGTTCCATACTCTCTAGCCTATCACTGACCTAGACAGCAACGCCCCCTCCCCGTCTGCCTCGCCTGTCTTTTCTAAACAGCCTGTAACCTTCCATTCTGACACTCCAGCCATAGGAGCCATCCCACCATGTTTCTGTGATACCAATGACATCATATTCCCGTAGCCTTGCACACATCTCTAATTCCTCTTGCTTGTTCCCCATACTACGGGCATTTGTATAGAGGCACCTTAGCCGAGCTCCAAATGCAGCCGACTCAATGGCTGGGGCAGCTGGAACATCTCTACATCGCTCCAAGCACTTATTACAGGTGCTGGCAACTGACCAGGAGTGTTGGGATGGATCAATGCTCCCCTCCCCCAACACATCTAGTTTAAAGCTTTCTTCACCAGCCTGGCAAGCCTCCTACCAAAACAGCTCTTCCCCTTCTTTGTCAGACCAGCTCCATCAGCCTCCAGTAGATCTGGCCTCCCAAATGGAGCCCCATGTTCTAAATAGCCAAACCCCTGACTATAGCACCACCATTCTAACCATTTATTAACCTGCCAAACATGCCTAGCTTTTTTAAGGTCCTCCCCTTTGTCCTGGAGAATCGATGAAAAAACTATATCTGAGCTCCAGAGTCCCTAATCACCTCTCCCACGGCTCTGTAGTCCTTCTTAATGTTCTCCAGGCTACTGCTATCTATATCTCTAGCACCCACATGGACCACTAGAAGGGGGTAATAGTCAGCAGGACTTACTAGAGCAGGCAGCCTCTCAGCAACATCCCTGATCTGAGCCCCTGGCAGGCAACACACCTCCCTCGAGACTGGATCAGGCCAGCAGATGAGTGCCTCTGTGCCTTTCAAAGTAGAGTCCCCTACTACTATGACCCTCCGCTTTTTCCTGGAGGCACCAGTAGCGATCCTCTCCACTGGTGCATCAGCAGGATGCTCATTAGGTGTGGTGGGTGCTTTCTCATTAGCCCCCTGGAGAACTGAGAAGCGGTTCTGGGTGGGGACATCAGATTTAGGAGGAAGCTCCTTGTCGTTAATTGTCCTCTTCCGCCTTTTTTTGTTAGTTTTTCTCGTGACTAATTCCCAGCTTCCTGGGTTGCTGCCCTCCTTCTTTCCTATATGAGCAGTGCTGGACGTTTGCAGCCCCTGTACAGTTTGGGCCTGGAGCCAGCAGCCCAGCTTCCTCTCAGCTTCCCTGGCATCTTTTAGCTCTCCAACAGCCTCCCGCAGCTCAGCCACCTGCTGCAGGAGGACCTCCACCAGGGCGCACCGAGTGCAGCCCTGTCCATTGTGCACCCTCGTCTCAAGAGACCAGTCGAGGCACTCTCTACACTCCAAGGTCTGCGTCGCAGCCTCCCCTCTCATCGGCTCTGTCTGGGTGCCTATGCTGGCCACTGCCAGGGCAGAGCTCCCAGAGCGGGCCCTGGTCCTGAGGCGAGTGCTCACCATCCCGCTCGCTGCCCACTCACCCTGCCTGCGCCAACTGCCGCGCCACGCCCTGACTGCCCGCCCTGTTTGCTGCACTCCTGGTCGCTCGCACTCCCTGGGATGGGTTTTTACCCACTGGGGGCTGGTGCCGTCACTCCTGGCGCCGCCCCCTGTGAGTCAGCTGCTCGTGTGAGCTGAGCTGCCGGCTTCTGGGCAAGTCCTGTTGAGGACTTGAGGCTCCCTCGGTCACTCTTGCTGCTCCGAACTGAGGCTCCTGGACGCTGTGCTTCCCCCCGCTCCAGTGTTAAAGGCGTCCTCTCTGGAGATACTCACCTCGGCAAATGGAGAAGAAATGACATTATTCTTGTTTTACTCAAAGACTAAGGTAACATTTTCACACTGTCCGAAACAGGATTTGTGTCATGAACCTGCATTTTATGTGGCTTCAAACTTACTATAATTGTGTCTGAGTTTTGATGGGACAAAAAGTATGCATTGAAAGAATTTTCCTGCCTATCTCCTCAGGATTTTCACATTTGTGTCGCTATGCGTTTTGGGACAGGGAGTCACTACTGCATGAAAATCTATCCAGGAGAGCTGATGTAAAAGCATATCATGTAAGCTTTTTACAACAGAAACTGGGAAATCACTGAGGAGAGGCTCTATAGAAAAGGGAGCTACCCTAGATGACAGAATACAAATATCAGCTCTGCAACAGTACTCTCATGTTACACAAATGGGGTAAGATAGCTTTGTGAAGGCTGCTCTGCAAGGTGAAGCTGTCGTTAAAGCATAAAGTAATGAAACTTGCACTGGATTTTTCTTTGTTTCAAAATGCGGGAAGGTTCAAGACTGTATGATGAGAGAAAGGCAAGAGAAGATTGAGGGAACAGAACCAGAGGGAAGAAAAAGGACATGAATTAATCAAAGGTTGAAGGTATGACGAAGGTCAAGAGACTAGAAGACGTAAGATTCCAGGAAAAGGGAAAATAGGGGAACACCAGCTGTAAATCATCTGTGCCGATACTGAGGAAATTAAAAAATAGCATAGGAAAGAAGACAAGGTCAAGGAAAGGTATTGCTGCTGTCACTCTTTATTCCCTTTCAGAAAGGTCTGCCTGTCCCGTTTCACTGTCTCAAAATTGGCTGCTATTGTGACTCTTTATCTCCAGAAGTCCATTTGACAACTTCTTCAGTTAGCAATGTCTTCTGTGGTATCATGTTGCATATATGGCTGTGCCATACTGTGCCCACAATATTGCAGAGATACTTGAACTTTACATTTTCAATTGTTTCCTTTCCCCCCACCCTCCTCCTTTAAAGCATGGATCTTTGATTAGATCTACAAATGTGTTACATATCCTTCCTTCTTCATGTTCTCACTACCCCTAACTGCTCACAGTTTTCATCTTCAAACACCATCTCATGCCTTGGAATTACAAACTGAGTATCTATGTTAGGAGAGACAAATGTCAGTTTAAAAAACAGCAAGCATTTCAGAAAGCCCGAATTCAATCTTTGCTCATATACTGTAGCATATCTCAGATGGGTAATGCATTTCTTGTCATTTATTACTGGGCTCTGTTGAAATGATAAGCAGTATTTGGAATATATGATTTTGTAATTCAGTCTAAGGCACTAAATTCAGACACAGTCGTGCAAGGATTGAACACCATAGCAACAGCTTTATGTAACTGCAATTTTTCAGCATCTACTCTCCTGGCGCTTTCACGAACCAACAGCATTGTTTTGGTGGTCACTTTGCCTGCTGCATACTGGAAGATAAATCCCAGTGCCTGCTCTTTATTACTGGGTATTTTTAGCTAACTGTGTTGATTTAGCCCTAATTACTTACCAGCAGTGTCAGATAAATTAAATATTTCCAGGTGTGTATTTCATTAAGGCTTTTTAATCAATTTTATTAAGGCAGTAACTCATTAAATCAACATGCTTAATTGGCCAAATTATACAGAGAGTAACAGTCATAGACTGGTGTCACAGTCTAATTTAAGGCTCGGGTAAAATAAAATCTATACTCATGATAGACTGTATACTGTGAAAGATCTTGAAAAAGTCATCTGTACCTAAAACTTCACATTTAGATATAGATTTTAACTCTTTCCTACCTTTTTTATCAAGGCTTTCTGATGTACAGGAATAACCCAACAACCATCACTAGAATATGAGTTGCTGTTTCTCCTTTTCTTCTCTGCCTTATCAAACAATTAGTCTCAGACTAATCCTTTTTCCAAGACTGTATTCCTTCAAGCTGCAGGCCAAGGTTGGCAATAGCCTATAAAGAAGAGTTGTGGATTTCAGAGGTACTGTGAAGGAAATGGAAGTACAGTATGTCTCTTCTGTTCCTATCATTTAATTGATGTTTGGTAATCTTATGTATCTTGATGTTATGTTAGCTTATGTTTGGTATCAGCCTAACTTTATAATTTGACTTCTGCAGTATTTAAGTAATTCAACAGTCCCTTATTTGATGTCATGAGGGTTAGCCTACCTTTGACAATGGAAAAAAATGAGGCAGTATGTTGATTGCCCTTTCTTGCCCTAATTTGGTTGTCTTTATGCTTTTGGATTTTGAGGGCCCTTGTTGGCCTGAGTTAACAGGATTTTGCACAGTATTTGACTTTAAGTCTCCAGTGCTGCTTAAAGCATTGACGAACACAGAGCAAGAATGGCTATGCAAAACCAGCTCAAGCATCCCTACCTTCCACTCCATGTTATCTATTTTGGCGCATGGTGCAGGGACTTACAGATTAACTATTTGTGGAATGAGCTTGCCTTTGCCTGCACTTTTTAGCTTAAACTGAATACTGCTTGAGTGTGACTATGCTTTCTCCTCACACAAACTACCCTTGAGGCAGTGCTGCAGTGATTTTCTGCCTGTGCTAATAAACTAGGTTATTGATATGCTGGTGGCACAATCAGAGGTTTAACAGAAAAAAACCCCTATGATAATCTGAACATTTCCAGTCACTTTCACGTGCTTTGTAAAAATTATTAAAATACAGGAAAGAACTGTGAGTTTCCAAATTAGGCTATTTTCATATGAATGTAAACACTCTGGAAGTTTACAAATACTCAGCAAACTCTATGAAGTCTTGCATGTTTTCAGATTCCTCAAGCTCTCAAATAGCACGTTTGTCCAGTACTAGAAGCTAGTTAGCAAACATAATACCTACAAGCAAAAATATTGTCACTTTGTCACATGACACTGCTGTACCTTCATCAAACAGCAGAAAACAGCAGAAGTCTTGAAGGCCACTTTATCAGTGAGTAAAAATGCAGAATGTATGCAGAGTCCATCCCCCAGTGTAATTTGCTTCCCTCCACGTAAATGTTCACACCCTTCTAAGAGGTTTCAGAACAACACTTTCCCTTGAGAGTATTTGCTCTTGCTCAGGGATCTCTCTGTATCAAGAACAGAAGAATCATATACTAAAAGCGGAGGAAGGTAATCTCCAGATTGTTGTATAGATCCATATACTTATGCCACTGTCTCTACTTCAAACCTGGAATAGTAGCAGACATGCAGTAAATACTTCCAACACTGAGTATTTGATTGCATGCTAAGAAAAATTCCATTTGTTGTAACAATACTGCCAAGCAGCAGCTAGCATTTATTTCAGGGTTTTGTTCCAGCTCCATCAGAATTAAGAGTTTTATACAAATCCTGTTTCACAGAATCTTAAGGAAAAGAGAACAGCAGCAATAATTGAGAAAAAACAAAAAAAAAAGTGCTAATCTAATTTCTGTAAAGATTGCTAAATAAATATGAGGAAGTTAATCTTTCAAAGAGTCAAGAGCTAAATATCCTGCTGAATTCAACAGTTTTACAGTATGCAAGGAATAGTTAGCTATCTTACAAGTAATACTTGAAATAAGCAAGGAAGGAAGAGGGACTTTATTGCCTCTGGCAGTGCACAGTACCATCTCTGGACACTGCTAAACTATCCATGCCACCTGTGATTTTTCTTCCTGGCTTATGAAGCTACTTCTGAAAAGCTTAATGTTTGCCTTTGGAAAACAATAGGCTGACCCAAATAGCAAGGTTTATCCAAGTATTATGAAAATACTGCCAAGTGCTTTCCAATGCTTTGAAAATTAATTTTTGGTTATCTAAGCCCTTTTTCACTGTGGAGCTTTTAGTGTCGTCAGGACCTTTATTCATAAAAATATAGCAGTAATATTACCATTTTTGTCTATTACTCACTGATGTACAGAAGCAGAAAGGGTTTGGCAGTAAACAAGCTTGAGTTCATTCCTCCATTTTTTTTTTAATTTTGCAGTCTATTTTAAATTGATTCTCTCTTGGGCTTCTTGCTTCTGCAAGCAGTAAATGAAGCAGTGGAGTGAAAGAATGCTTGAAAGGGTCACAGCACCAGTTGGGCTTAAACAGCTCCATCGTATTATCAGAGCAAAAAAAAATCAACTCCACTGTAATGAACCCAGTGTTTAGGAAGCTCTTGTGCTTTTCACATAAGTGTTGTTTTAATATATGTGATATTCCTAGTGTGACTATGTGATTAGGCCAATACAATTCTATTCTTCCTGAAAAGTGGTACTCAACATTTTGCTGGTAATCCAAACTTCAAATATATATGGGTGTATAAAACTACAGAATAATTGCCTTCATGTTCATATGATGATATTCAAGTTTCTCCACAAAAAAAAAAAAAAAAAAAAACCAAAACAGAATACTTCCAGTTTTCATCTAGCGAAATGGTGAGAGCCATAAGGTGTGTAAACTGGAAAATTCCACATTAGCCCTCAGTATAAAATGCAAAAGGTTAAGTAGGTGATAATACATAGACCTTTTCCTATGCCTCTTAACAGCAAATAAAAAACATTTCAGGAGAAGTAACCTGCAAGAAAAGAAATATGCAAGCATGGGGTAAAGAAAGGTTCCGTTCTGCATGTTAACATGAGTAATGAATGGCCTGCTTTTCAGTGAACTTTGTCTTCTGTTTCATAGAATCATAGAAGGGTCAGGGTTGGAAAGGACCTTGAGATCATCTAGTTCCAAACCTCCTGCCATGGGCAGGGACACCTCACACATGTCGCCCAAGGCTCTGTCCAACCTGGCCTTGAACACTGCCAGAGATGTAGCATTTACCAGTTCTTTGGGCAACCTGTTCTAGTGCCTCACCACTGTCACAGTAAAGAACTTCCTTATATCTAACCTGAACTTCCCCTGTTTAAACGCATTAACCCTTGTCCTATCACTACAGTCTCTGATGAAGAGTCCCTCTCTGGCATCCTTGTAGGCTCCCTTCAGATACTGGAAGGCTGCTATGAGGTCTCCATGTAGCCTTCTCTTCTCCAGGCTGAACAGCCCCAACTTTCTTACCCTGTCTTCATATGGGAGCTGCTCCAGCCCCCTGATCATCCTTGTGGCCCTCCTCTGGACTTGCTCCAACAGCTCCATGTCCTTCTTATGTTGAAGACACCAGAACTGCACGCATATTTCTGTCTTCTTAATGCAGTAAAGGAGGCTGTACATCTAGTTGCTGTCCAACCTATGCAGTTCGTAAAGTGCCTGACCTCTTTTGTAATGATGCTAAATTACAATGCTAAAGGATGGAATTAAAAAGTCTAAGGAAATGGAGTTCAAAATTCCCTAAGGACTTCTAATGAATATGCTGGATCAGGAGGCACAAATAATGTAGAAAATCATTCGGCATCCCCCATTACAGGTTATCACAGTACTTATAGTCTAATTAAGAGAATAGAGACAGCACCCTATGTTATATGTTTCTGTCTTTAACACAAATTGGCCGTATTGTCACCAGGTCAGAGCTCACTGCTCTTGAAATAATAGCATGTAAAGTATGGATAATGCTACAAATTAGGTTAAACACATAATGGTAACAAATGTGGAGGAAATAGTTTGAAAATGCAAAAGCAAATAGATTAAAATACTACCTCTGGTTGCAATTTAACATTTGCTACTATAATATTACAACCATATGTCTATCGTGTGTAACTGGGGTGCAAAGCCAGTCCCATTTACAGGAAAAATAGTACTAACTTAATGGCTATACTGCGATATATTAAAAACATCTCCACATCTACTTTTCTGTATTTTAGGTTAAAACTTACCTACATTTATTGAAATTGTAATTATGTTCTAATTAGGTATTGATCATTACACATAATGCTTTCACGTGCAGGTGCCTCATTTTTTTGTTGTTGTTTAAGTTTCACTCTAGTCAATCTTTAGAGTCAAATTTATCATCTTTACTATTATTTTCACTTAATGACCTAACATCTCAATGCAGGGCATGAGAAAGGAGGCAAGAGGGAAAAAGAGTCACTAACATGATTTGGAAAGACCAAGCTATCAGTAAGTTCTAATTATAGCTTCCAAAGTATTTGAAGAAGCCTGTTGATGGCATGGTTTGGAAAAGTTTGTCAGAGACATGGTGCCTGGTTGGATGCACATTTAAGCAGCTATTTTCTTGTGACTTCATGACATTACTTTTTCATAAACTTTGTCATGAACTAAAAAAATGCAATGAGAGGAAGCAGATAAGACGGAGTGTAACTGTAACCTTAAATCTTAAACTAACAATAGTGTGTGTGCCTTTAACATAGTAGAATAGGCCAAACTATTCTAACTTACTAACAAGTAGAGAGAAAGGAATGTTCGGCTGATGGGGTAAGGAACATCACAGGGCTGATAACAACTAAGAAGACAGTAAATAAGACCAAGGAAGTCAGCCTTCAAGATAGCAGAGTGGCGCCCAGCGTGGAGCGAGACTGGAACAGAACAGAAGCAAGGACATACCAACTCCTAACTCGGCACTAGGACCTTGCAAGTGTGCGCAAACACTGAGGTCGTTCAGTAAACACAGTGAGGAAGACTATCGATGACCACCAAAGACCCCCACTCAGCAAGAAAGCGCATGCGTTATTAGGATCAAATATTATAATTAGTTCCTGGAAAAGCTATGAATATTCATGAGTATGCTAAATATATAGCTGCTGTCGGCAAGCATTGGGTGCGCTCACCTTTGCGAAACAATTTGCGTGTGCGCCCAGCGCTGCAATAAAGAATGCCTGCTTTCTAAAACTCCAAATTGAGTCTTAGAGAGTTTCTCCGACCGACTTTTACAGTAACAGGAGAAAAAAAGAAAAGAAAAAAATAACACATGAAAAATGCATGCATGAAGTAAAAAGACTGAGCACAGAGGAAGGAGATGACATAAGTCAGTAAGCCAGTCAGTTCAGGGCAGAGAAAATTCTGCCAAAGCTGTAAAAAACCTAATCAAATACATTAGGCAGCAAGAGAAAATTTCTGATTATCTAGTTGCTGGCCATCACTCATGGTGTTTGCTTTAAGTAAGTTGAAAAGTCAATTATAGTATGTTCCTCTTAGCATCTCAGTATGACTCTTGCTATTTAATTTAAAAAACAGACTTTGAATGAATGACAGTCCATTAACATGTTACAATCAACTGGAAAGATAGGAGATTTTTCTATTTGAGAAGTAGTATGCTTATAATTTAATACAGATTGTATTAAAGAAATGTTAAATAACAGAAGAAGAAATGTGAGGGCTAGCATCTATTTTCATTCAGATAAAAAATCTCCTGTGATTTACATAACAATAACATAGGAAAGAACCTGATAGGTACATTGTAGTACGAAAGCACATGTGATGTCATATTACCATTGTTGGACATTTAACATGTCACTATTACTTCACTAAATAATCATAGAAAAATAGAGATTATCTAATCCATGCCAATTTACTCCAGATATCCCTACTTTCAGTTTCTTCTGTAATGAGAATTCTGGTTTGGGGATCTTTCCTGAAAGGTTCTTTAGAGGTGAATATAATGGCATTTACAACCTATTAGCTGATCATACACTGTTGCAGAGCAAGTATTTGTTAACTGCTTTACAAGATGGCACTCTACTAGCCATTCTGAATCTCCCCTGGGGCTACATCAATATAAAGCAGTGTGCCAGAAATCCAAGTCTGGGCCATGGTCTAATAAAACTATCCTGCATATGTGATCCATCAATAATGCCTAATTCTGTTTTTTTTCACTCGACCCTCGGGTATTTGAATACTGCTTCAGAACAATTGATTTATATGCTTATTCTTGACACTAGTCACTTAAAAAACTGTTTCACAAATTGATTTAGCATCTCTTTTAAGCAGTGAAACTGAAGTTCTCTGAAGAGTTACAAAGCTTAAGCTCTGTAATTTATTATTAGAAATAACAAAAATGAACAGTCACTGCCACACAAGAAAGATTTCTTAGGAGCCTCGGTTTCTTCTGCTTCAGTTCTCTCCTGAGTATCAGGCATTGTTAAAATCAGACATTGACATTTTTCATTTTATGCTCCACTTCAGCATGATGTAGCTAATGTTAGAGTTTAAGACCACAAACTTTACAGTAGCCTTTTATTGCTGCTCCGTGTCTTCCTGACTTCAAATTAGGGTCATGAAGCTTTAGGGTTCCTGAGCTTTAATTAGGGTTTTAACAACCCTTAGGTTTTCAACTTATTTTAAAAAGCAGAAGGTTCACTCACCAGATTTGTCTCTCACAGATTTGTCTGACTATTTAGTAGTTAAACTCTTAGGTGCAAAACATGCAATCAGAAGCACAACCTGCACTAAGGAGATGCAGCTACCCTTCCTTCCACAACAGCAGTGAGATTCTGAGCCTTGGAATCAAAGTATTACTGCTGAGCTGGGTAATAAAAAATAAAAATAAAAATAAAGCAGAACTGCTGATGGACCAAAACTGAATACTGAACACTGAACAAAACTTTTCCTTCTTCCCAATAAGAGGACTAGCAAGTGGGTGAGCTATGGGAGGACACAGGAAGCATAGTTCCTTAGATTTTTTTAAGGAAAAAGACAAAAACATGAAAGTTACAAAGGGGAGTATTAAGAACAACAATTACCTAACACATGAAAGAATTTGTCACAAGCTATTTGGAAACATTGGTAGAAGGAAAAGGCTGATCTTATGCCATTGGAACTTGAGCACTAAATAGAAATAGACTGCTAGCAGGCTTCTTAACTTCAGATGGTATTTTCCAAGGAACATAGGAGAAAACTAGGAAAATACGTTATGTGCAGGAAGTGGACAGCTAAAAGCATCACTGGTGCTGAACCTTTCTGGAAATACAGAAGAAAATCGCTCAGGTTCTGAAACTGAAGTGCATTTGTACCTGTCAGCAGCAAGAGTCAGCAAAAGAGACTTCCAGATGATAGCTTAATTTCCAACAGCACCCCTGAAAAGTTCCAGAATTTGTAATTGCTGTAACAAATTTTCAGTAACTAAGGCTTGGGAAGCAAAGCTGAAAGTTGTATGGTAGAAGTGAGAGCAAGTATTTGAGATTATGCAAGAAAAGAAACATTGGAGGGAGCATTTCTCAGGGAATAACAAAAAACCAAAACCAAAATGAAAACCAACAAAACTACAAACTAACAACAACAACAAAAAAAAAAAAAAAACCAAACAAAAGATAGAAGTTTTTGACGAACATAAAACTACAGAACCAACCCAGTCTTAAAAAAGAAAGGTCTGAAGGACAATGCTTGGAGGATACTGGAAGTGATCAGAATTTGCTACTCTTTATACCTCTGTTTATAGAGTGGACAGTATCCTGACACGGCAGCTATATAAAGAATCTCATATACTACAAGACTGAAGGCAGAAAGGTGTGCCAACCAAGCCAGAGCCTAATTAAACAGCACATGTAGCCCCACAAATTCTAATAAACTACTGAGGTCTTTTTTTAGATAATTCCCCGCTTTGCCCAGCAAAAGAAGAGGATAAGCAAAAAAGATAATATCTGTTCTGCATGTGGGAACATGTACAGATGCAATGAAAACAACAACAGGAGTCACAATAGCTCTCTGTGGAAAGCTTAACAGCTACCAATTCTTATCACCTTGTTAAGAATTTGTCCTTACAATATTCAGTCTGTCTATGAATACAGAGTGAAGATATCTTCAGAAAAATGTGCCCACTCAATTTTGAAGTGGGACAGCAAAGTTACAAATCTAGTCATGTATCTTTAATATCTAATATGTTCATATCTAATAGTTATGTATTTTTATACCTATTAATGTACCTAAGTTGGTAGTTTCCAAAAAATTACATATTGATTTTGTCTTAGTCACCAGAATATTTATAAAGATATGCAGCTGAATGTAGCCCTGCCATATGCTATTTATAACAACAAAAAGAAAGATACCTAGCAAAATACGAATACAACAATTCACAATTCAAAGTCATTTTCAGAAAAAAAACCCCTTCAAAACCAATCTGATCTAAGGCGTATATAGATTAAATAAAAGTATCTTTTATTTTTCTTTTATCATGTAAAGTCCTTCAACATTTGTCCCATTCTTGCAACATCCTTGTAAGTCTACAGTGGGTTTCTTACAGCAGCTAACACTCGTTTGTGCTTTTAATTTTTTAGGTCTTATAATTTATTAGTATCATATTTTGAATCATGCCAAACTAAGGCACATCACAAAAGAACATTGATTAATAAATGCATGAGGGTTATGAGAGCAGCTCTTATCAATCAGGAGATAGAAAACAGACCACCATGCTGAGCCTGTAACCACAGGAACTCCCTTGATTCTGAAAAGAAATGTGGATTTTCAAAAAGATCAAAACCCTTTGAGTCATGAGTCACAAAAATCACTAAGTAAACTTAGAGGTATACAATTTTCTGTTTCATACTATCCAAGATAAAATGTCATATCTGATATATATAATTACAACTAAATCCTGCTTCTTTAGGCATCTACACTATACATTTTGAATAAGTCCTGAATGGGTGCATCTTTTTTCATTATGCAAAAGCTGCAGCAGTGAAATTTCTATGCAAATAGTTCTGTTCTCTGTGATATAAGGGGGAGTAAGGACAATATCCTTTACATCCTATTAAATTTTGCAGAATTCCAGTGAAAGGGTAACTGCTCAGTTCCACTACTTAATTGTGCTTTGTACTTGACCTAGAGGTTGATGGTGTTATTTATTAAATCATGTGGAAATTGCAAGTATTAAATGCCTGGATGACTCTTCACAGCCCACTGTACCAACTAACAGAGGTGTCTGTCATATCTTAAAACAGTAGTGATGGATCAGCAGAAGAGTCTGCCTTCTTACTACACTCACATTTCTTTCAATAAAGCCTAAGTACACAGGTATCACAAAGGGACAGATGATTCATCTTAGACAGCAGCATAACCACTGCAGTAAAGGAACACAAGAGGAATTATTTCCTCTTGTATTTATCTAAATAAATATCCGCCTTATCTAAATGAATTCATTTCTTCTGCAGTTGCTGAGAATGTCAGGTTCAGGGAAGGTGTAACAGGCTGGTACTAAAGTTTAATTACTGCTGTGGAGTATTCAAGCAGCTACAGCTAATAATATCTAAGCAGTTTCTTTCTCAGAAAGTCTTTTCTGTATCCCCTGTGTGGCTATCTCCCGTGGGCCCTAACAGGAGGCTCATGTGTGTACAGTAGCCAGAGCAGAACAAAATATCTATATTCACCACTGAGGGAGTTTTGGGTTGTTTTGTTTCTTTTATTTTTTTCTTTTTCTTTTTTTCCTGTAAGTCGAAGACAAAAAAATATGGCTTAGAACTTTGTATGCAACTGGGACTGGAAAACATTCCCTGAAGAAGAAAAAGACATCTTTAGGAAAGGGCTAGTTGCTTAACTACATCTTCAAACAAAACACTCTAAAAATCAGATTATTGACTCCCTTTCTGACTCTTTCAAAATAGAAGTAAGAAAAGAACCTAGTCTTTGGACAGTTTGCATACTTTTCTATTTATCTAGCTAAAAAATCTTTTAGAAATATTTGTTCTCATTAAAACAAGATTTTTCATATAGTATGAATGAACCTCTGTGCATGGTAATGAGCATTCACACAATCACTATAAAATTGCAAGTGATATATTATGAGACTGTCCATTCTAAGTATATTTAAAATGTATGGTAATTATCTCAACAGTTAAATCACTTTAGTACGGAAGTGCTTGACATATACATTTGCTATACTAGGAACTGTATTACACTCTGGCATTAATGTCCCATAAAGTCGTTACTGCCATAGGAATATCAACAACATTTCTTCATATTCAATGAAACATGCAGAATCAGATGATTAAAATGAAGTGTCAGAGAAACTCTACTAACAAATTCATACTTGTTGTTTGCTTCTGCCTGAAGTATTCAAATTTGTGATTGAACAAAATTTCAGCAACAAGAAAACCAGTAGGTGATTTACCTGATTTCAAGTTCACATTGGGTGGCAAAAGTTGCCCATGGGAGTAATAATTCTTACTATGGAAGAAACAGTAGTTGCTACTCTTTCGTGACATTACAAAACATTCTAGTCTGAGAAAACACTAGCTCTGTCAGCAAAGGACTCAAGAGTACCTCCTAATGCCTGGATTTGTTTGAAGTGAATGCCCTCCGGTATAGACAAAGCCATCCCCCACCAGTCCCATTTACTACCTTTTGTTTTCCTTTTGAGTATAGGTTAAATTACATTCTGCATGCCTGGAACAATATAATAAGCAGGGAAAGAAGTTACAAACTCCTTATAAATTACAAACATTGCTTCCTTTACACTCCTCTTTTCTTTAAGCTGATAGTCATGTAAATGACTTATGACAAGACTTGAATCAGTCTATTTCAGTTCAGATCACACTTAACATTAGCTTTGTAGATGCATTGACAGATCATGATTTGTCATGAGAAAAGGTGGTGGTTGCAAGAACGCTTCAGCTTTAGTTTGAATCTAAATAGGTAAAATTCTTTTAACGCTCTTGCCTGAAGAAGACAAATTACCTCACATGCATCCAAATTCTGCAACAGCACTTTTCTGAATATATATATTCAGGGGAGGAAAATACAGTGCACTATATTATTTCTGTAAATTCAATTGTATATTAAATTGCCTGAAGATTACAATATTACAATGCTGCACTTAATACTCAAAGTACATTCCTGGAGCTCTAAAACAGAAACAGATGTTGGCAGTTTCCCATTTAATGAATTAGGGGTGATAGAAAAATCCACCCAATAAAATGTTAAGTATAAGGTGTCAATTTTGCAATAATTTATTGCTTCATTTGAACATTAAACAGCAGTCTGATGATGTAAGAGGAAATTCTTTCTGTGCATCTTTTAGCAATTCTATTAGGTTCTTTAGGTCATCAAGAATTAAAATTTTACAGTCAGCAAAAATTGAATAAATTGTTTAATGCTTTATTTTTTTTTTTGTTAAAAGTAATTTTTGTTGTGTTGACTTATAAACTACAGTTCTTCAGATCCTCTTTAGATCAGCTCATAATTGGGCTCTAATGATGTAGTTATTATCACATTTCATAAGCCTCTTTCTACCACCTACACTTCCTGTAAATGAAGAAAACAAGCAGAAACTTAATTGTAGCTGCTTGCTGAATATTTACCTCTCAGCTCCATAAACCATGATGGTTCACCTCTTCCAAAGTCAATAACTATTTAATATTCTAGTAACCTGATGGGAGTAAAAAAATAGTGAACTATGTTTCTGGTACAGCAATGTAATTAACTAAAACAGGGAACAATTCCCCTTTCATTTAAAATGGCAATAAAACATCCGTTATTCAAGGAGTGTGATCATTATAAAACTGTGTGGAAACAAGTGAGCCCTGTAAACATGGACTTAATTCAGTTTTCTGAGTGGAAAGTTAAAAAACTGAAAGAATAACTTTACTACTTTAGTGCCATACTATTTCTGAAGGAATTTTTATGCTGTGCCCTCAACTGATGATGGCTCATCTAAATAGGTAAAGTTAGTGAGGAAATAATGTAGAGTTTTCTTTCATAGATTAATAGTGAATATGCTGTCCTTTCAGACACCTAAATTCTAGATAGGCTAAGCTCATATATTAGAGTTTTGGAATCCCTTAATTTGTAACAGTTGGATTATTTCTATGGTAGAGTAAAACAGATTTACTCTATCCTTCTTCTGTTTACAGTAACTTGAGAAGACTGAAGAAAGGAGTCAGTTCTTCAAAGAAGAATATTGTTTCAAAGAAAATATCATGCTACTTATTAAGAAAATAAAAAATTGCCATTTTCACACAATCTGAATTTGGCTTCGTCCTTCCTGTTGTCTCCAAGTGTAGCACTGTGGAAGAGGGAAGAATATTGATCACTATTTCTTTTTAATTTCATCTGCATTCTTCACCTCCTTTCTCCATGAGAGAGATAGCAAAGGGACACAGCAGTCAGAATGAAACCTAAGCCATTTGCTCCCATAGACTTTAGACAACTGAATTAATTACAGACTAACTGAGTAGCTGCTGATTTTTACCTGCCTATGACTCTGCTCAGGTCTTATGCTTTTCTATTGCTTTTCAACATGTTGGTTTCCTTACAAAGTCCATAGATTTTATTAGCATCTTTTGTAACAAAATAATCAATTGGAGGGAAATTCCGGAGCATCTAAACTGGTACCCCTTAAGCAGCCGCTCACTCACCTCCACCCTTACCCCTCCCCAGGTGGGATGAAGCATCTAAACTGATAAATAACTGAGTAACACTTCCACAAGGTGCCATACAGGTATAATTTAAATCTCACTCAAATGTCATGAATTCCACTACAGCAAGTATGCTAAAAAAAAAATAAGTACATAAGTCTCTTGCAACTCAGTGGGGCGTTTGCAAGGATCTGAGCTCCACAGTATGATAAGGAGATCTACCTCAAAGCTATGTCTAACACAGAGCTATAATATCTCCTGCTTTTGACATGGACAACATGTGGATTTGGGTTGTGTTTTACTAGTTGAGTCGCTGTGCAGGCCTCTGGATGTTGCTTCAGGACACTAAGCTGACATTGTCACTGTCCTCTTCCTTAAGTTTATGTATTCCAGAGGAATCAGCCTTTGCTGGGGAAGTCTGTAGTGGTATGGCCTTTTGAGTTCCTGGTGGTAAGCATCCCTATGAGGTGATAGATCAGTGAAATTAATCTGCATATAACCATACTGTGCATTTGTACACTGGTATGGGTACAAACTGATCAGTTCTGCAGCCACTGACCACACCAACAGAAACACATATTCAACGTCTCTATTATTCATTAATACGCATTTTGTACTTTTTTCTCTGCCTTCCTCAAGAGGACCTGGGGAGAAAATAGCATGGAAAAGATCATGGGTTGAAGTAGATTTTTTACCAGTTACCATTGTGGGCAAAACAGACTCAATTGGGGGAAAATTAATTTAATTTATTGTCTGAGGGACCACTCAGTGGATAAAGAATTGGCTGGATGGCTGCACACAGAGAGTTGTGGTCAACAGCTTAATGTCCAACTGGAGACAGGTAACAAGTAGTGTCCCTCAGGGGTTGGTGTTGGGACCGATCCTGTTCAACATCTTTGTCAGCAACGTGGACAGTGGGATTGAGTGCACCCTCAGCAAGTTTGCCGATGATGCTAAGGTATGTGGTTTGGTTGATATGCTGGAGGGAAGGGATGCCATCCAGAGGGACCCTGACATGCTTGAGAGGTGGGCCAATGCCAACCTCATGAAGTTAAACAATGTGAAGTGCAAGGTCCTATACCTGGGTCAGGGTAATCTCAGGCACAACTACAGGTTGGGCAGAGAAGAGATTCAGAGCAGCCCTGTGGAGAAGGACTTGGGGGTGTTGGTTGATGAGAAGCTTAACATGAGCCGGCAGTGTGCGCTTGCAGCCCAGAAAGCCAACTGTATCCTGGGCTGCACCAAAAGAAGCGTGACCAGCAGGTCGAAGGAGGTGATCCTGCCCCTCTGCTCTCGTGAGACCTCACTTGGAGTATTGCGTGAAGTTCTGGTGTCCTCAACATAAAAAGGACATGGAGCTGTTGGAGCAAGTCCAGAGGAGGGCCACGAGGATGGTAAGAGGGCTGGAGCACCTCCCATAAGAAGACAGGCTGAGAGAGTTGGGGCTGTTCATCCTGGAGAAGAGAAGGCTACGTGGAGACCTCCTAGCAGCCTTCCAGTATCTGAAGGGGGCCTACAAGTATGCCAGAGAGGGACTCTTCCTTAGGGACTGTAGTGGTAGGACAAGGAGTAATGGGTTTAAACTAAAACAGGGGAAGTTCAGGTTAGATATAAGATATAAAAATTTCTTTACTGTGACAGTGGTGAGGCACTGGAACAGGTTGCCCAAAGTGGTAAGTGTTCCATCTCTGTCAGTGTTCAAGGCCGGGTTGGACAGAGCCTTGGGTGACATGGTCTAGTGTGAGGTGTCCCTTGCCCATGGCAGGGGGATTGGAACTAGATGATCTTAAGGTCCTTTCCAACCCTAACCATTCTATGATTCTATGATTAAAATAGAGTTGAATGATAAGGGGAAAAAAAAAAAAAAAAAAAAAGTAAGACGTCTTCTCCCTACTCTCCCCTTATTTCCAAACTCACCTTCATTACTTTCCTTACTTCATTCCCGACAGTTTGATTTCCTTTTCCCCCAAGCAGCGCAAGGGGATGGAGCATGGAGGGCTGCCGTCAGTCTGTAGCAGTTCGTCTCTGCTGCTCCTCCCTCCTCACGCTTTCTGCTGCTCCAGCCTGGGGCCTTCCCACGCGCTGCAGTCCTTCAGGATAAACCTGCTGCAGTGTGGGCTCTCCACGGGCTGCAGCTTCCTCCGGGGCATGTCCCTGCCCCGCCGGGGTCCCTCCCGGTGCCGCAGGGGCACCTCTGCCGGACGCCCTGAGCCCCTCCTGCCCTCCTCCCGCTCTGCCCCCGGGGCTCGCAGGGCTGTTTCTCACCCGGCTCCCCTCAGCCCTGGCTGCCGGGCAGCGTTTTGCCCTTCCTTACCCAGGCTTTCCCCGAGGCGCCCGCCCGTGGCTGAGGGGCTCAGCTCTACCCTGCGCTGGGGCTGGTGGAGCCGGCTGGGACCGGCCGTGTCCGGCACCGGCAGCACCGGCCGCTCCGCACAGGGGATGCCCGGGCAGCGCCTCACTGCTGCTGGTGCTGACAGCACATGGGCTCCTGCACCCGGATGCGCATAACATTCACAATACTTTATATTATGAAGCAGGAGAATATAAAGGTGTAACGCAGCCATATTTACTTTTCAACTCCATACACAGTAATGTCATTTTTTTTTTTCACTTTACATTTAGCCCTACCAGCAATAACATTATGGATATACACAGACAAGCTAAGCATAAAACATGTAATTAGAATTTTGGGAAAAACATGATTGCACAAGGCTTTAGTTTTGCAATATGTTGGGAAGACAGATGGTAGGTTTTGTTAAGCTAGTGCAAACAATTTTTGTGGCTTCAAAGGCTAAGTCTAGACACCTGTGTGCTGTGCAATGATATGTATGTATATTTCTGAACTACCTTTTAGAATACATTTAACACATATAACCATGATGAGCTGGGAAGCATGTCAAGAGGCTAAAGCTGAAGCTGTTTCACAGTGGGAAAGTAGACATGATACATTTTCGGTACAGTCACCTCTTATTTGCTTAGGATAAAAGCAGGTCCAGCATCTTTGGTTTATTTTAAGAGAGGTATCCTGTATGACCAGTCTACTTCTGGAATATCTAAAGAAAAGATAAAGTAAATATTTCAGCCAATGCATTGAGCAACAGAGTACTCTTGCCAATGCAAGTGTTATTGAAGTCGTTAATAATTAAATGACAATAAAAGCACTGATTCCTAAACCAGGAAAATAGAAAACCTATAAAATTGCTAAAAGCTGGCTGGGTGGATAGGAGGTGACTAATGAAATGTTTTAATAGAATTATTATGAATTGAGAATATAATAAAAATCATGGGTTAGTAGTATTGATATTCCTAAGACTTGCAGAGTGATTAAGGAGAGCTGAGGAGTAACCTGATGCCTGCTTGGCTCAAGCTGTAAGGCCAAAGGGACGAGAGGTGGAGACTGGGAACATGTCAGCATCAAGACACCTTTGCTAAGCAATCAGGAGGAGACACTGATGGCTCTTACCAGGCTTCCCAGCGGGTGGTCTCTGCGTGCTCTGATGCACGGGTAGTCACCCTACAACCTACAGGCAGCATTACTAAACTCATTTAAATCCTATTTAAGAGAAATAGAAGCCACATAAATTGCAATTGTTCCTACTCTCTCTAGGATGATCCCTGGGTAATTCAGCATACCTCATTAAGCAGAGTTAAGAACTTCCCAATTAAATATAGAAGACTTTTCAAGTACCTTTAAGGATCGTATTTTTTAGTGTACAACAATTTCATGGCAATCCCACTGGCAATGAAACTGGCAGAGTCAGTAATTAATTTTAACACATTTGATTACTAAATTAATATTTTCTTATTATAAATACATAATCTAATGAATTCCCATTTAGTAATTCCACAGACAACTATAACTATTACTGTTATTCTTCCATTATTTTATCTAACCATGTATGTTTAAGTTTTGACTGAGTTGCAACTTTGCATATAGGTCCTGATCTCAGCTAAGAAGCTGTATTACAGATATGTAAAGTTGCTTCATTGTTATTGAACTGTTAGTATTTGTTACCTTCATAAGACTCTTTTATTATTCTGTCTTCCGGCTGCAAGACATTTGAAATTAAACCAGGTAGAAGCTCCTCCGACTTGCGGCAATACGTGTTCTCGCTGGCAGGTTGAGGGAGCTGATTTTCCCCTTCTGCTCCACCCTCATGAGACCCCATCTGGAGTGCTGCACTCAGATCTAGGGCTTCCAACATAAGAAGGATGTGGACTTGTTGGAGCAAGTACACAGGAGGGCCATGAGGATCATAATGGGGCTAGACCACCTCTCCTATGAAGACAGGCTGAGAGAGCTGGGTTGTTCAGCCTGGAGAAGAGAAGGGAGACCTTATAGCAGCCTTCCAGTACCTAAAAGGGGCCTACAAGAAATCTGGAGAGGGACTTTTTACAAGGGCATCTAGTGACAGGACAAGAGGGAATGGCTTTAAACTGAAAGAGGTTAGATTTGGATTAGATCTTATGAAGAAATTCTTTACTATGAGGGTGGTGAGACACTGGAAGAGGTTGTCCAGAGAAGTTGTGGATGCACCCTCCCTGGCAGTGTTCAAGGCCAGGTTGGATGAGGCTTTGAGCAACCTGGCATAGTGGAAGGTGTCCCTCCGCATGTCAGGGGTGTTGGAACTAGATGATGTTTTAGGTCTCTTCCAACTCAAACCATTCTATGATTCTATGATTTATTCCAAAAGAAGAAAACTATTTTTCTCAGTTTAATTTTCACTGGACAGCCACAAAGAATAGCTGGACTGGGTAAGCTTTGAAATGGGAAGGTTATGGATTTAGCAGTCCAGTGGTATTATATAGCTTCCACTGAAATGAAAGCAGGAACATGTGCTGTCTACCTGTGAGTAATGTGTTCTCTCAACTTGGGAAGCAACATACCCTGAACACAGTAAATATCCTGTCTACAAAGGTGTATTGCCCTCTGAGCTCCTTCTGCTTCTGGCAAACAAGCTTCCCTTTTATGCGCATACATAAGCTCATTGATTTAGAGAATCACTGCCAGTATTGCATCAAGTCAGAGTCCCACATCATTTCTGCTCTGAGGTTAATTTAATGCTCACAGCCAGCTGGCTGCTCTCTTTTATTACCAGTTTTTCAAGAGTACTCACTGAAGCACCATTCCCAGTCTACCCAGCGGTAAAAGGTGCAGTCACCAAGGCACACTATATCTGTCAAAAAATGCTGGCTTTTCTTGCTGGCTTCGCCTCTTTGTTTATCAAACAATCATTTTCAGTAATAAAGGAGCAGAGTGCAAACATGCTCTTCACTAATTTGCTATGTTTGAACATCTGATTCTTTAACATTGTGAACAGGAAGCACTGATGAGCTTTGTGACTGCACAGTTTGGTTCCAATTAAATTTTTAATGAAACAAAAGTCAGGCCGAACTGTGAGTTGTGTCAGAGTTTAGATTTCAGCAGTACCCTCTTACGTCCTCTAATTTGGCCAGGTTTCTCCCACTGAACATAAATATTGATAGTTGACAAGACAGAAAACACAGAGAGGGGCATGGAGTGTGTCGAGCAGTTGGCTTTTCTGAGCTGTCACTCGATTTTATATTTTTTATTATTTTTAGGGGCTGTTGACAGATTGGCAGCCAAGCCTATCTTGGATTTTCAAGTTCATTCAAATCTGTTTTCAGAATGGATGTCCCAGGGTGATTGTAAGGCAAAGGAAGCTAAGTGTGCTTGCACCATCGAGCACAGTGCTTTAAGCTGATAGAAAATGTTTGAAGCTATTTAACTTCTCTGTAGGAGCCCACAAAAGTCTGTTGCTTCCTGCCACCAGTAAACGCCATGGAGGCCAGTTGCTTTCAAAACTCCCAATAAAACCCATTGGTGTTGTTTTTAAAGAAACACAGCAGAAGGGAGGAAAACTAATTTAAGAAACATTTGCAACAGTGAAATAGTGCTCAAAGCTATGGTATTAATGGCAGCAGTCAGGAGCAGCTCGTGACTGCCTGGATTTAAATGGAAATCTGGTTGGCAGTAGCAGTTTAAAAACAATGCAGAGGGCTGCACCCTCCCTTCTGTATACATATCCAACAGATTGGGTGATTCAACCCATGGATACTGAACTCTGTAAGCAATCAGATTATATAAAGGATCCAAATTGCTTTGGATCTGAGGCTTGCTTTATTTAGCATTCATCCAGCGCCAGTTTTGCTATGAGGAAAAATTAAACAAAAAAGAAAAAAACCCCAAAACCTAAGCTTTATACTAGTAAAGAACTGCCAAGAAATAGTTTCAGTAGTAGGGGACAGACTCCCCAGCTGGAACAAACTGGCTCACCTCCAGTGACTACAGCAACATTGCACCACAGCTGTTGAGCTGTGGATGGGGTTGCATGTGCCTGACACCAGGCTCCTTAAATTAATAGTAAATAAGTAACAGTAAGATTATCAGAAGTACAGCATCAGCCTTTGGATCAAAAGATCTGATTGTTTTTTCTTAAGTTTGGTAAGAAAAAAGGGCTACTTACTCTTGACCCTTAAATACAAATTTAGGAGGATAACTTTAAGAATATGATTTGGAAGAAGTCGTGCCTGGAGTCCACAATTCAACATCTGGATAAATTCCATGGACTTCAAAAGATGATGGAACTTAAAGGTATCCTGCAATCATGCAATCTTGGGAAGTTAAATTACTTATCTTTGAAAGGCACTTTAAATGCATCCTACTCCATGCCAGAAGTGGAACCCCAGTAACTGACGAATCAGATTTCAAAGGAGGAAAGATATAAAATCTCTGGCCATAAAAGCTGTATCTACTTTTTCACTGGAACTTTTCCTCACCCTCCAACTACAAGAAACAGTCTGACTCTCATGCTTTTGTTAAAATGGTAGATGTAAATGATGGAATACGGTAATCAGAAAGGATTTATTAACATGCTTTTTCTGTTGCTCCTGACTTGTGCTGGTGCACCTGTATGCACCTGTATGGTATATTACAACTGGAAAATATTTTAGATTACTGATTTCTGCAAATGTATGTATGATTCCTGAAAGTATGGGGTTTTTTTGTGTTCTTAAGCTATTTTATTTGAAACCCCCAATCAATGCCTTTGAGACTACAACAAAAATCCTACTGATGTGGCAGTTTTTCTCACAGCAATCTTATATTTCCTCATTATTTGATGAATTTTACTATGCCTACCTCATTCTTCATGTCCTATGCCAAATAATCTTCCTTATTCCCTGGAGTTCATACGTTGTTGAAGACAGTATGTCATGTTTTCTTTCAGCCATTACTTAAACACACTATACTCTTGCAGTATATTCCCTCACAACTCACTTCCCCAACTCTCTAACACTATTTTGAGTTTTTTTCTGGCTTGAATCTTTCAACAGATTTTGGAAAACATGGTGCCTGCTGTATTATTGCAGAGGCAATTTAATATCTCTCATTTAACTGTACTAGCTTATACAAAGCCTACATGCTCTTTCATACACAATTGCTTTCAGAAAGATCAAATACAGACAAAGGCATTGAGCAATTTATGTAAGGGTAATAGAATCAAGACAATGGAAGGAGTTTCAAAATTCCTATAGAATATGTGAAGGATACTAGCTTTTAAATTACCTTCTTTTCTTTGCTATACCACACAGCAAGGAAATATTTTGACTTTGACACATACTTCAAATGTACTTTTGGGGACATTAGCATTTTCCAAGAGCTAGCTGTATTTAAAATTATTTCAGGCCTCTTATATAGGAAGTTGTTGATGCTTTGAAACAGGTACTTAAAAAACTGAAAGATAACTGACTTTACCCTTCTGTGTAATTAAATGGTCAGTCAAATTTCAGCTCAGGTTGTTCACAGGAACATCTCTTTATTCCCCAAGCTGTGGTTCCAGTCACTGTCATTCCAACCACCATGATACCATGTGGCATAATTTATACTCTTTTCAAATGCAGAGAGCTATGCTATCCGGAACCAATTCTATTTTAATTTCTATTTTTCTAGTCTAGCTATTTGCATGGGTTTTTTTTCTTTTCATCATAGCCAGTATATGGAACAGCCGTGTTTTAGTTTTATGAATATTACTTTTGTGCCATACGTTTTCTCATCCAGTAGTAGAGGAACTATGTTCGTCTTAATGGCAGGACATGCATCATATAGGCAAAATGGATGGTACCAAAAAGCTGCAGATGCCTGATTGAATTTAGGCTACCATGGCAATTCTGTTGCAAGCATCACCATTATCCCAAGCCTCTTTATGCATAGAAAAAAGAGGGGAAAAAAGCTAGTGAAAACGTGGAGTTTAAGTTCCTTTTCCCTTTACGTTCAAACTGCTCTTTTTTTACACTGAAGTTTTAGGGAAGTCTAAGGAAGGCTTCTGAGAACTTTTGCCTGCCTTCCTGCCAAGCATAGAAAAAGGTGAATATGATCCAGTAGTGTGTCCTCCCTTAGTAACTGCAGCAACAGCTATTGAAAAATAAAGTGACATGAGCTTCAGTGACTAGAGAACAAGATTGAAAATAATTTGTGCCTGGCTCTAATTAAGGCTGATTGCAGTGTCAGTGACCTTGGGCAAGTTACTCAATCTCATAGTTCACCATCCTGCTCAGCTGCAAAGTTAACTCAAAGCAGGATATCACTGGAAAACACATGCTGCATCAGACATGAATTTTTCTGCTAAATAAATTATAGAAGAAAATATAATAATTAATTAATAACTATCATCCAGGACACAGTAATTATGTGCCCATATCAATTACCACTGTACATAAGCAAAATGAATTTTCAACAGAAATATTGTTCTTAAAAATCATTGCTAGAAAGGACTTGGCCTAAGGCTCAGCTAAAAGATGCCATGCAAATTAGGGGTACAGTTAGGGTCAAGGATAGGGTTCAGAGACCCAAAAAGACTACAGCTTCAGGGATACTCGTGCTAAAAGAGGCATGCCAAGGGGAACACAGCATTGCACCAACATTCCTCCTTCAACACCTTTCTCATCTGGGACACACATTCGCCTGGAGGACGTCAGCCTCAGTTCTAAGGTGCTGCGCAAACAAGGGTTAGGTTAGGTTAAGGTTGAGAGAGACACAAAGCCTACAGCGCCAGGGATAGGGGTGCTATCAATGACATGCCAAGGGGAGCACGGTGCTATGCCAACATTGCTCCTTCAATACCTTACTGATCTGGGACACCAATTCGTCTGGAGGACTTCAGCCTCAGCTCCAAGATGCCATGCAAATGACGGTTAGAGTTAGGATTAGGGTCCAGATAGCCAGAAAGCCTACAGCACCTGGTGCGCTGTGGCTGCCAAAGGCATGCCAAGAGGAGCACGGCACTGCAACAATATTGCTCCTTCAACACCTTTCTCACCTGGGACAACCATTTGGCTAGAGAACATCAGCCTCAGCTCCAAGATGCCATACAAATAAGGGTTAGGGTTTGGGTTCAGAGAGACACAAAGACTACATCTCCTGGGACAATGGTGCTGCCAGTGGCATGCCAAGGGGAGCACGGCACTGCACCAACATTGCTCCTTCAACACCTTTCTCATTTGGAACACTCATTTGGCTGGACGACGTCAGCCTCAACTCCAAGATGCCATGAAAATTAGGGGTACGGTTAGGGTTAGGGTTGAGAGGAGCACAAAGCCCACAGTTCCAGGGACACTGGTGCTGCCAAATGTATGCCAAGGGGAGCACGACACTGCACCAAAATTGCTCCTTCATCACCACTCTCATATGGGAAAACCATTTGGTTGGAGTACATCAGCCTAACCTCCAAGATGCCACGCAAATTAGGGTTAGGGTTGATCTTAGGGTTAGGGTTAGGGTTGAGAGAGACAGAAAGCCTACAGCTCCAGGGATATGAGGGCTGAAAAGGGCATTCCAAGGGGAGCATGGCACTGCACCAACAATGCTCCTTCAACACCTTTCTCTACCTGGGACACCCATTCATCTGGTCGATGTCAGCCTCAGCTCCAAGATACCATGCAAATTAGGGTCACTGTTAGGTTTCAGAGAGACAGAAAGCCTACAGGTCCAGGGATACGAGGGCTGAAAAGGGCATTCCTAGGGGAGCACGGCACTGCACCAACATTGCTCCTTCAACACCTTTCTGATATGGACCCCCATTCGCCTGGAGGACCTCAGCCTCAGCTCCAAGATGCAATGCAAATGAGGATTAGAGTTAGGGTTAGGGTTCAGATAGGCAGAGAGCCTACAGCACCTGGGGCACTGCGACTGCCAAAGGCATGCGAAGGGGAGCACGGCACCACAACAATATTGCTCCTTCAACATATTTCTCATCCTGGACCCCCATTCGTCTGGAGCATGTCAGCCTTAGCTCCAAGATGCCATGCAAATTAGGGGTACAGTTAGGGTTAGGGTTAAGAGAGACAGAAAGCCTACAGATCCAGGCATAGTAGGGCTGAAAAAGGCATGCCAAGAGGAGCATGGCACTGCACCAACATTGCTCCTTCATCACAATTCTTATGTGGGATACCCATTTGTCTGGAGGATGTCAGTCTTTGCTCGAAGATGCCATGCAAATTAGGGGTACAGTTTGGGTTAGGGTTGAGAGAAACACGGAGCCTACAACTCAAGGGACACGGTGTCCTGGGTTCAGCTATAGCAGTCATTTTTCTCCTTCTTAATAGCTGGTGCAGTGCTGTGTTTTTTAACTTCCAGCCTGGGAACAACGCTGATAACACCAATGTTTTTAGTTGTTGCTAAGTAATGTTTACTCCGACCAAGGACTTTCTCAGTCTCATACTTTGCCAGGGGGGAGGGGAAGCCAGGAGGAAGCAGAGACAGGACACCTGACGCAAACTAGCCAAAGGGCTATTCCATACCATGGCACGTCATGCCCGGTATATAAACTGGGGGGAGTTACCCGAAAGGCTCAGATCATTGCTCAGGTCGGGTTGGGTATCGGTCGGCAGGTGGTGAGCAATTGTATCCTCTCCCCTTGTTATTTCACTAATCATTATTACCATTGGTGGTAGCAGTAGTGGTTTTGTATTATACCTTAGTTACTGGACTGCTCTTATCTCAACCTGTGGGAGTTATATTCTTCTGATTCTCCTCCTCATCCCTCTGGGAGTAGGGGGAGGAAGACTGGGGGGAGTGAGTGAGCGGCTGTGTGGTTCCAAGTTACCGGCTGGGCTCACACCATGACACACGGGTGCCAAGGGGAGCACTGTGCTGCACTAGAAATGCTCCTTCAACACCTTTCTCTACCTAAGACACCCATTCATCTGGTGGACGTCAGCCTTAGCTCCAAGATGCCATGCAAATTAGGGTCACGGTTAGGGTTCAGAGAGACAGAAAGCCTACAGGTCCAGGGATAGGAGGGCCGAAAAGGGCATTCCAAGGGGAGCATGACACTGAACCAACAATGCACTGTCAACGCCTTTCTCATCTGGTACACCATTTCGGCAAGAGGACATGAGTCTCAGCTCCAAGATGCCATGCAAATTCGGGTTAGGGTTAGGGTTTAGAGGCACAGAAAGCCTACAGCTCTGCGGATACTGGTGCTGCCACAGGCATGCCAAGGGGAGCACGGCACTGCACCAACATTGCTCCTCCAGTACATTTCTCATCTGGGACACCCTTTTGGCTGGAGGACGTGAGCCTCAGCTCCAAGATGCCATGCAAATTAGAGTTATGATTAGGGTTAGGGTTGAGAGAGATACAAACTCTACAGCTCCAGGGATGCTAGAGTCGTAAAAGGCAGGCCAAGGAGAGCATGGCACTGCACCAACAATGCTGCTTCAAAAGCTTTCTCATGCAGGGACACCTATTGGCAGGATGACCTCATCCTCAACTCCAAGATGCCATGCAAATTAGGGTTAGGGTTAGGGTTAGGGTTGAGAGAGACAGAAAGCCTACAGCTCCAGGGATACGAGGGCTGAAAAGGGCATTCCAAGGGGATCATGGCACTGCACCAACAATGATCCTTCAACGCCTTTCTCACCTGGGACACCCATTCATCTGGTGGACGTCAGCCTCAGTTCCAAGATGCCATTCAAATCAGGGTTAGGGTTAGGTTTCAGAGAGATACAAAGCCTACAGCTCAAGGGATGCTACAGTTGTAAAAGGCAGGCCAAGGGAAGCATGGCACTGTACCAAGGTTGCTGCCTCAAAATTATTCACATCTGGGACACCCATCCGGATGGAGGACGTCAGCCCCAGCTCCAAGATGCCATGCACATAGGGTTAGGGTTCAGAGGCACAGAAAGCCTACATCTCCAGGGATATGAGGGCTGAAAAGGGCATTCCAAGGGGAGCATGGCACTGCACCAACAATGCTCCTTCAACACCTTTCTCTACCTGGGACACCCATTCATCTGGTCGATGTCAGCCTCAGCTCCAAGATGCCACGCAAATTAGGGTCACTGTTAGGGTTCAGAGAGACAGAAAACCTACAGCTCCAGGGATACGAGGGCTGAAAAGGGCATTCCAAGGGTAGCATGGCACTGCACCAACAATGCTCCTTCAACGCTTTCTCACCTGGGACATCCATTCATTTGGCGGACAGCAGCCTCAGCTAAAAGATGCCATGCAAATCAGGGTTAGAGTTAGGTTTCAGAGAGATACAAGCCTACAGCTCAAGGGACACTGCGGTTGTAAAAGGCATGCCAAGGGGAGCACAGTACTGCACCAACATTGCTGCTTTAACACCTTTCTCATCTGGGGCACGTGTTTGACTGAAAGATGTCAGCCTCAGCTCCAAGATGCCATGCAAATTAGCGTTAGGGTTCAGAGAGATACAGAGCATACAGCTCAAGGGATGCTACAGTTGTAAAAGGCAGGCCAAGCAGAGCATGGCACTGCACCACGGTTGCTGCTTCAAAATCATTCTCATCTGGGACACCTATCCGGATGGAGGACGTCAGCCCCAGCTTCATGATGCCATGCAAATTAGAGTTATGGTAAGGGTTAGGGCTCAGGATGGTATAAAGCCTGCATGTCCAGGGATAATACGACTGAAAAGGGCATGCCAAGCAGAGCACAGCACTGCAAAAACAGTGCTCCTTCAACACCTTTCTCATCTGGGGACACCCACTGGGCAGGAGGACCTCAGCCTCAGCTCCAAGATGCCATGCAAATTAGGGTTAGCGTTGGGGTTAGGGTTCAGAGAGACAGAAAGCCTACAGCTCTGCGGATACTGGTGCTGCCACAGGCATGCCAGGGGGAACATCACACTGCACCAACATTGCTCCTCCAGTACATTTCTCATCTGGGACACCCTTTTGGCTGGAGGACGTGAGCCTCAGCTCCAACGTGCCATGCAAATTAGAGTTATGGTTAGGGCTAGGGTTCAGAGATATACAAACCCTACAGCCCAAGGGATGCTGGAGTTGTAAAAGGCAAGCCAAGGGGAGCATGGCACTGCACCACCATTGCTGTTTCAACACCTTTCTCATCCGGGGACACCCATTGGCAGGAGGACCTCATCCTCAACTCCAAGATGCCATGCAAATTAGGGTTAGGGTTAGTGTGGGATCATCTTTAGAGGGCAATGGACATATGATGAACCAGTCATATGAGGGCCTCTTCTAAACACTTAGCCGCATACCAAGAAGAAGATAAGAGGAATAAAACATCTGCAGTCAGATACATGGGAGGAACACCAGGTGCTAGATGAACCAATAAATACACTTACCGAGCCACGTGATTGCCTTTTGCAAGATGGCTTTTACCAATCAAAAGGTGCGTGACTAGCGCATGACCGCATGTAGGGATAGAAAACTTTATATATAAAGGGATAGCTAAGAACAATAAAACGGCTTCTGCTTGATTCACATTGAATTGTGTAGAGTCTGTTGTCGTCTCTCCTCAGCTGGTGACCCCGACATGATCGTCATACAATAGTACTGGGAGCAACCCTGAAGGAGAGGACCAGCTGGAGGGCCGAGCCAGCAGGACTGGAGTCGGGACGGATCAAAGGACAGTCCATGAAGAAGAAGAACGTACGTTGCAACGGGACACCCTTAGAGGTGAGCAGCCGGTAATAAGAGATGAGGCAGAGTGTAACAAAGGAAGAAAGCGTGATTGTGAAACTGCTCCTACATATACTCTCCAAGAGAGGATTTAAACACGATGAGCTTGTGGTCCGAAAGTCATTAATATGGTGCCGAGAGAACAGGTTCCCCCCAGATCCACAGGCTGCTTTTAAGGTTGAAACTTGGGAAAAGGTTGGGGAATGGTTATGGGATGCCGTAAGCGATGGCAACAAAGAAGCTAAGGGACTAGCAACAACTTGGAAGATGATTCTAACGACCCTTCAAGCGATGAGGGCGGAGCGATCAGCTGCTGACGGAGCTTTTACAGCTTTACAGCCCCCATCATCTAAGATCAAAGTTTTCGATCGGCTCCCTGTCCCTTCCCCCGCTGCCCCGTCGGCACGTCCGATAGAGGACGAGGTGGATCCCTGGAAAAACGAGGGGATGGAAGTGGATGAATCCTGGCCCGTACCGCTGCCTCCCGACCCTTGCATAGAAAAACCACCCTGGGGAGAGCCGCCGCCCGTCCCACCCGACCCGTCTCACTCCAAGAGCCAGCCATCGCTTTTTCCACCTCTCCCTCCATCCACGTCTCCCCCACCAACGTCTCTGCGAAAATCATCCACGCTCGAGCCCCACAGGGAAGCGGACTGGGTGCAGAAACTACTTCGAAAGTTGGAGGACTTGGAAAGAAATAAGATCGCTCGAGAAGAACACAGGGGAGGAGAAGGGCACGATAGCACTCTTGGGAAGCTCCAGGGGTTGGGGGGAGGCGAGAGGCAAAACTGCTAAAACTGACTGGGACCCAACACGACGATGGAGAGGGATTATTCAGAATGCGTTAGTGGAAGGAGAGTTCCTTCCCACGGCATTCCTGGTAATTTTAGGTGGAACGACACCGGGGGAGCCGTGGTGACCTAATCATTGGGAGGGCTTTCGTTGGGAAATCATAAAGGAGGCGCGAAAATCAGTACAACAATATGGGTTGCATTTACCATATATGCAAACATTTATTGATAACATATTTTCTACTAATCTTTTGACTCCTTTTGATAGTCGACAGCTGATAGCGATGTTACTAACACCAGTAGAGGAACTTTTGTGGTGCTCACGGTGGTACGACTCCATAGGTGCCGCTGTTATTGCAAACCTAGACCACGCAGAGGGAGATCCATTACGCATAGCAACTTTTGAAATGCTTACAGGACAAGAGCCTTTTGCTGATGCACAACACCAGGCCAGATTAGACCCGGCGGTGCTGCAGCTTTTGGCACAATTAGCGAGAGACGCACTTAAAACTCTCCCTGAGGACGGTAAGGTAACATCCCCCTATACTGCAGTAAAACAGGGAAGCAATGAGTCTTACATGCAATTCTTAAACTGCTTACAAGATACGTTAGAAAGATCACCTGTTCCCGATCATGCTCATGAGGCATTACTAATGTCATTGGTCTTGCAAAATGCTAATGTGGCATGTAAGCGCATTCTAATGGCTTTACCAAAAAATTCTAGTATCGTGGAGATGGTGGAGGCATGTTCTTGAGTGGGTACACCTGAAGAGCAAGCAAACTGTATGGCTTCCGCGTTTGCAGCAGCTATTAAACCTTTTATTCAGCAGGGCAAGGGCGATTGGGGTCCCAAGTGCTATCACTGCGGAAAAGTCAGACATGTGAAAGCGCAATGTAGGGCTCGAAAACAAAGCAAGCAAAATCATACGAATCAAGGGGAAGGCTTTGGAGGCACATGTAACTGCTGCCAAAAGTTTGGGCATCGAGCAATAAAATGTTGTTTGAAGTTTGAAAAAGATGGAACTCCTTTGGGAAACGGGAGACTGAGCGCACCGGGACCGAGCGCCAAGACACAAAAGAGGTCTCAGGCTGCCTGGATAGTGTCCTTGCCGCCACTGCAGGAAGCGCCAGAGTGGACGTAGCAACAGCAGTAGAGTCGACGCTAATTGATTCGCAGGTATCATGTATCCCTACCAATATGAAGGGCCCACTGGGTCACGGGCTGAGCGCCTTACTTGTAGGACGCTCATCCGTGACTCACAGAGGTCTTTTTGTATTACCCGGGATAATTGACGCAGATTTCACTGGCGTCATTTCTATTATGGTATGGACACCCTCCCCCCCCGATTAACATCCCGAAAGGTACGAAAAATGGGCAATTAGTACCTTTTAAGTCTGCGGTGCCTTTAGCTGAAGGCTGCATATGAGGCACAAGTGGCTTTGGCTCCACGGGTCAAGGGACAGGCTGGTGAAGAAAGCTTTAAACTAGATGTGTTGGGGGAGGGGAGCATTGATCCATCCCAACACTCCTGGTCAGTTGCCAGCACCTGTAATAAGTGCTTGGAGCCATGTAGAGATGTTCCAGCTGCCCCAGCCATTGAGTCGGCTGCATTTAGAGCTCGGCTAAGGTGCCTCTATACAAACGCCCGTAGTATGGGGAACAAGCAAGAGGAATTAGAGATGTGTGCAAGGCTACGGGAATATGATGTCATTGGTATCACAGAAACATGGTGGGATGGCTCCTATGACTGGAGTGTCAGAATGGAAGGTTACAGGCTGTTTAGAAAAGACAGGCGAGGCAGACGGGGAGGGGGCGTTGCTATCTATGTCAGTGATAGGCTAGAGAGTATGGAACTCTGTCTGGGGATGGGTGATGAGGTAACAGAGTGTTTGTGGGTCAGGATCAAAGGGAAAACAGCAACGGGGGACATTAGGGTGGGGATCTGTTACAGGCCGCCTGATCAAGAGGACTCTGTGGATGAAGCGCTCTACAGACAGATAGGAGCAACCTCACGCTCGCAGGCCCTGGTCCTCATGGGGGACTTCGACCATCCTGACATCTGTTGGAGGGACGGTACGGCCCGGCACAAGCCATCCAGGAGGTTCCTCGATTGTGTGGAAGACAGCTTCCTCTTTCAAGCAATAGAGGAACCGACAAGGAGAGGTGCCATGCTGGACCTTGTGCTCACCAACAGAGAGGGACTGGTTGGAAATGTGATGCTTCAGGGCAGCCTTGGCTCTAGTGGTCACGAGATGGTTGAGTTTGAGATCCTCAGGACAGTGAGAAGAGCATGCAGCAAGCTCACTGCCCTGGACTTCAAGAAAGCAGAATTTGGCCTCTTCAGGAACCTCCTTAGTAAGGTTTCATGGGATACAGTCCTAGAGGGCAGGAGGGCCCAAGACTGCTGGTCGATATTCAAGGATCACCTGCTACGTGCTCAAGAGTGTTGCATCCCGACTAGAAGAAAGTGCAGCAGGAGGGCCAGGAGACCTCCATGGATGGACAAGGAGCTGCTGAGGAAACTTAGAGGGAAAAAAGAAGCTTATAGAAGGTGGAAGCGAGGACAGGCGGCCTGGGAAGAATATAGGAGCATTGCCCGAGAAGCTAGGGACCAGGTTAGGAAAGCTAAGGCCCAGCTAGAATTAAGTTTGGCAAGGGATGTAAAAGATAACAGGAAAGGATTCTATAGATACGTAGCAAATAAAAGACAGAGTAGGGACAATGTGGGCCCTCTCCAGAAGCTATCAGGAGAACTGGCTACCATGGATTTGGAGAAGGCTGAGGTTCTTAATGACTTCTTTGCCTCAATCTTCACCAGCAAATGCTCTGACCACACCACAAAACTCTTGGAAAGCAAATGCAGGGACTGTGAGAACGAAGACCTTAGGCCCACTGTAGGAGAGGATCAGGTTCGAGACCATCTTAAGAACCTGAACGTGCACAAGTCCATGGGACCTGGTGAAATCCATCCACGGGTCCTGAAGGAGCTGGCGAATGAAGTTGCTAAACCACTGTCCATCATATTCGAAATATCGTGGCAGTCAGGTGAAGTTCCCGATGACTGGAAGAAGGGTAATACAACCCCCATTTTCAAGAAGGGGAAGGTGGAAGACCCGGGGAACTACAGACCAGTCAGTCTCACCTCTGTGCCTGGCAAAATCTTGGAACAGTTTCTCCTGGAAAACATGCTAAGGCACATGAAAAACAACGAGGTGGTTGGTGACAGCCAACATGGCTTCACTAAGGGGAAATCCTGCCTGACCAGTTTGGTGGCCTTTTATGATGGAGCCACGGAACTGATGGACAGGGGCAGAGCAGTTGATGTCATCTACCTGGACTTGTGCAAAGCGTTCGACACTGTCCCACATGACATCCTTGTCTCTAAATTGGAGAGACATCAATTTGATAGATGGACCACTCGGTGGATAAAAAACTGGATCGACGGCCGCACGCAAAGAGTTGTGGTAAATGGCTCGATGTCCAGTTGGAAACCTGTAACGAGTGGTGTCCCTCAGGGATCGGTGTTGGGACCGGTCCTGTTCAACATCTTTGTCGGTGACATAGACAGTGGGATTGAGTGCGCCCTCAGCAAGTTTGCCGATGACACCAAGCTGTGTGGTTCGGCTGATACGCTGGAGGGAAGGGATGCCATCCAGAGGGACTTTGACACGCTTGTGAGGTGGGCTGATGCCAACCTTATAAAGTTTAACCAAGCCAAGTGTAAGGTCCTACACCTGGGTCGGGGCAATGCCAGGCACAGCTACAGGTTGGGTGCAGAAGAGATTCAGAGCAGCCCTGCAGAGAAGGACCTGGGGGTGTTGGTTGATGAGAAGCTTAACATGAGCCGGCAGTGTGCGCTTGCAGCCCAGAAAGCCAACCGTATCCTGGGCTGCATCAAAAGAAGCGTGACCAGCAGGTCGAAGGAGGTGATCCTGCCCCTCTACTCTGCTCTTGTGAGACCTCACTTGGAGTACTGTGTACAGTTCTGGTGTCCTCAACATAAGAAGGACATGGAGCTGTTGGAGCGAGTCCAGAGGAGGGCCACGAGGATGGTAAGAGGGCTGGAGCACCTCCCGTGTGAAGACAGGCTGAGAGAGTTGGGGCTGTTCATCCTGGAGAAGAGAAGGCTGCGTGGAGACCTCCTAGCAGCCTTCCAGTATCTGAAGGGGGTCTACAAGGATGCTGGGGAGGGACTCTTCCTTAGGGACTGTAGTGGTAGGACAAGGGGTAATGGGTTCAAACTTAAACAGGGGAAGTTTAGATTAGATATAAGGAAGAAGTTCTTTACAGTGAGGGTGGTGAAGCACTGGAATGGGTTGCCCAGGGAGGTTGTGGATGCTCCATCCCTGGCGGTGTTCAAGGCCAGGTTGGACAGAGCCTTGGACCACGTGGTTTAGGGCGAGGTGTCCCTGCCCATGGCAGGGGGGTTGGAACTAGATGATCTTAAGGTCCTTTCCAACCCTTACGATTCTATGATTCTATGATTCTATGATTGTTGAAAGAGATAAACGATGAGTCATTGTACAAATTATTTCGGAGGTTGTGGCTATTGCTGTTAGGAAGACAATGTGAATATTTTATCACCCGTATTCGGAGTCACACAGGAATAATTGAAGGCTTAGCGGAAGGCAACCGGAGAGCCGACAAGCTGGTAGTGCCGCTATGGGTGGCCCCCTCAACGGACCGGTTCGCGTAAGCCAGACGGTCTCATGATTTTTTCCACCAGTCAGCCAAAGTACTGCGGTGCCAATTCGGGCTGTCTGAATCAGATGCCTGGGGCATCATCCAGTCGTGCCCCGATTGTCAACAGTATACCGGAGGCTTGGCTCCTGGAGTCAATCCTCATGGTACTGGACCTTTAGAAATTTGGCAAATGGCATGTCCCAGAATTCAGTGAACAAAAATATGTGCATGTCTGCTTGGATTGTTTTTCTCTTGCAGTTTGGGCTACAGCTCAGACTGGCCAATCTAGCAAACATGTGCAGCGTCACATGCGTCACAAGGCTATAGCGGCCCTTGGCTTGCCACAAGAAATCAAAACTGGCAACGGCCTTGGCTATGTAGCTCATTCTACGCAAGCATTTTTCCAGCTCTGGGGCATTACTCACGTGATGGGTATGCCCCATTCACCTACCGGTCAGGCTATGGTCAAACGTATGAATCAGACATTGAAGCGTTTGCTTCAAAAAGAAAAAGGAGGAGAAAGTGCTATATCACCAACAGATAGATTAAACAAAGTCCTATATGTGTTAACTTTCTTATGGTTGCCGCAAGATAGCTTGGTGCCACCAATGGTAAAACACGGGGCTGGACTACAAGGAGGCTTGGAAGAAGTTAAGAGCAGACAATGCAAGGTAATGATTAAAAACGGGATAACAGGGGCCTGGGAAGGACCAGTTAAGTTAATCACATGGGGAAGAGGATATGCATGTGTTGTTACAGATACAGGAACCAGATGGATACCAGCCAAGTGGGTAAAGCCATGGCAAGAAAAGTTGCATGACCTGCCCGAGAACACCCCAGCACCTAAGGACTCCGTGCCATAACTGTGGAACTTGGGAGCCTTGGAGTTTGTGTGTTTGTGAGTATTGTGGCATCAGATGGTATTGTCTAAGTTCTAGGGCACTCGTGGGGTGTAGAAAGTGTTTTGAAAGAAAGTTGCGAGATTGTCATGATACGATATGTGTGCTATTGATAACCGGACACGAGACAATACACAGCTCACGTCTTGACGGTCTATGGGCAGAGTGGGTAAAACACCTGTTTTTAGAAGCTAAGAAAGCGCACATCTGTAGTAGCAAGTGCGGGTGGGATAATTTAGTGCCGCACATTTGGGAAGATTCGGAGGAAGAGTGAGAGGGCAGAAAACGAAAGTGTAGGAAACGATATGCGTAGAAAAGGGGAGGAAAAACCTGAGGGATATGAAGGGCATGCTTGTGCTGCTTGGGATAATTGCACAAGGACTTGCTCACCTTGCTGTCAAAATTGACCCACGGCAGAACATATGGGTCACTATAGCCAAAGAAACAGGTCAGGACTCCCTGTTTGTCTCTAGCAACCCGAGGAGACCCATTTAGAACTCTTTTAATCGGGGTAGAAGGTTATCAGTCACAATGGTTCAAGGGATGTGTGTCAAATGACACACTGTTTAAGTTAGAGCTCAATAATTACTTGTCAACAAGGATACAACTGAGGCCCAGTTGTAATGATCAGGTACAATTTTGGGATGTGCCGTCTCGAGTTATCTCCTCCTTGTTTGCACCTGGAGTAGCTGCAGCAAAAGCATTAGGAGATGTGACTGAGTTAGGGTGTTGCGCCGCAAAGCAGATAAATTTAACGTCAGAAGTACTTACACAAATGCTTAATGATGTAGATGGCATAAGACACGCTGTTTTGCAAAATAGAGCTGCAATTGATTTTTGCTTTTAGCACAGGGTCATGGGTGTGAGGATTTTGAAGGAATGTGTTGTATGAATTTGTCTGACCATTCGGAGTCAATTCATAAAAGTCTCAAGGAGATAAAAGACAACATGAACAAACTAACGAAGGTCAATTCAGGTTTAGATAAGTGGTTAAGGGGTTGGGGCATAACGGGATGGCTTTTAGATCTTTGTAAACAAGGCATTGTACTTTTAAGTATAATTGTGATTGTATTGTTAATCGTTCCTGTATCTTAAGGGGAGTATCTAACATGATTACGAATTTCTTGAAGAAAGTTTGGCTGGTTCAAAAAGAAAAAGGGGGGATTGTGAGGTCGTCTTTAGAGGACAATGGACATATGATGAACCAGCCACGTGAGGGCCTCTTCTAAGCACGCAGCCACATACCAAGAAGAAGATAAGAGGAAGTGAACCAGCCATCAGAGGGCCTCTTCTAAACACGTAGCCGCATACCAAGAAGAAGATAAGAGGAAGAAAACATCTGCAGTTGGATACATGGGAGGAACACCAGGAAATAGATGAAACAATAAATACACTTACCGAGCCGTGTGATTGCCTTGTGCAAGATGGCTTTTGCCAATCAAAAGGCGCATGACTAGAGCATGACTGCATGTAGGGATAGAAAACTTTGTATATAAAGGGATAGCCAAGAACAATAAAACGGCTTCTGCTTGATTCACATTGAATTGTGTAGAGTCCGTTGTCGTCTCTCCTCAGGTTAGGGTTAGGGTTCAGAGAAATACAAACCCTACAGCTCCAGGGATACTACAGTTGTAAAAGGCGTACCAAGGGGAGCACAGTATTGCACCAACATTGCTCCTTCAAAGTATTTCTCATCTGGAACAGCCATCCTGGTGGAGGACATCAGCCTCAGCTCCAAGACGCCATGCAAATTAAGGTTAGGGTGTGGCGTATTGAGAGCAGGTACTCAGGTCGGTGAGGATACTGAGACAAAATTTATTACAATCAACACCCTTTTATTCCCTCCTTTGGTAGCTTCTCAACATGCCTGGGGGTGCCACGCTTTTCCTGTTTCCCAACATCCTGTCTTATCTGTCTCCCAACATCATGGCTTATCTGTCTTTCAACATCCTGGCTTATCCGTTTCTCAACATCCTGGCCCATCAGCCCAAGGCTTGTTCAGTATCAGGGCCTCATAGCTTGCATTCAGAGTGTTGCTCAAGCCCATCATGCAGATCCTGTTGCCTCTACCTCCCACATTAGGGTTAGGTTTAGGGCTCAGAGAAATACAAAGCCTACATTTCCAGGGATACCAGAGCTAAAATCATGCCAAGAGGTGAACAGCAAGGCACCAACATTGCTGCTTTAATACATTTCCCATCTGAGAGAACCATTTCAGTGGAGAACATCAGCCTCAGCTCGAAGATGCCATGCAAATTACGGTTAGGGTTATGCTCAGGGTTCAGACACACAGAAAGCCTACAGCTCCGCGGATACTGGTGCTGCCAAAGGCATGCCAAGGGGAACACGGCACTGCACCAACACCGCTCCTTCAGTACATTTCTCATCTAGCATACCCTATTGGGTGGAGAATGTCAGCCACAACTTCAAGATGCCATGCAAATTAGGGACAGGGTTAAGGTTAGGTTTCAGAGAGATACAAAGCATGCAGCTCAAGAGATGCTACAGTTGTAAAAGGCATGCCAGGGGGACCGCGGCACTGCAAATACAGTGATCCGTCAAAATCTTTCTCATCTGGGACACCCATCCGGATGGAGGATGTCAGCCCCAGCTCCAAGATGCCATGCAAATTAGGCTTAGGGTTAGGGTTTAGAGGCACAGAAAGCCTACAGCTCTGCAGATACTGGTGCTGCCAAAGGAATGCGAAGGGGAACACGGCACTGCACCAACATCGCTCCTTCAGTACATTTCTCATCTGGGACACTCTTTTGGCTGGAGGACGTGAGCCTCAGCTCCAAGATCCCATGCAAATTAGGGTTACGGTTAGGGTTCAGAGATATACAGAGTATACAGCTCCAGGGATGCTATAGTTGTAAAAGGCAGGCCAAGGGATTCATGGCACTGTGCCAACATTGCTGCTTCAAAATAACTTTCATTTGGGACAGCTATTCGGGAGGAGGAGGTCAGCAACAACTCCAAGATGCCAAGCAAATTACGGTTTTCATTTGGTTTAGGGTTCAGGGAGACAGAAAGCCTACAGATGTGAAGATACTGGTGCTGTCACAGGCATGCCAAGGGGAGCACGGCACTGCACCAACATTGCTCCTCCAGTACATTTCTCATCTGGGACACACGTTTGGCTGGAGGACGTGAGCCTCAGCTCCAAGATTCCATGCAAATTAGAGTTATGGTTAGGGTTAGGGTTCAGAGAGATACAAACCCTACAGCACAAGGGATGCTAGAGTTTTAAAAGGCAGGCCATGGGGAGCATGGTACTGCACCAACATTACTCCTTCAAAACCTTTCTCATCTGGAACACCTCTCCGGGTGGAGGACGTCAGACCCAGCTCCAGTATGCCTTGGCAATTAGGGTTAGGGTTAGGGTACAGAGAAACAGAAACCCTACAGCTCCAGGGATGCTAGAGTTATAAAAGGCTGGCCAAGGGAAGCATGCCACTGCATCACCACTGCTGCTTCAATACCATTCTCATGCAGGGACACACAATGACAGTAGGACCTCATCCTCAACTCCAAGATGCCATGCAAATTAGGGTTAGGGTTAGTGTTAGAGTTCAGAAAAATACAAAGCCTACAGCTCCAGGGATATGAGGGCTGAAAAGGACATTCCAAGGGGACTATGGCACTGCACCAACAATGCTTCTCCAAAACCTTTCTCACCTGCGACACCCATTCACCTGGTGGACGTCAGTCTCAGCTCCAAGATGCCATGCAAATTAGGGTTAGAGTTAGGGTTAGTGTTCAGAGAGACAGAAAGCCTACAGCTCCAGGGATATGAGGGCTGAAAAGGGCATTCCAAGGGGAGCATGGCAATGCACCAAAATTGCTCCTTCATCACCACTCTCATATGGGACACCCATTCATCTGGTGGACATCAGCCTCACCTCCAAGATGCCATGCAAATTAGAGTTAGGGTTAGGGTTAGGGTTGACAGAGATAGAAAGCCTACAGGTCCAGGGATACGAGGGATGAAAAGGGAATTCCAAGGGGAGCATGGCACTGCACCAACACTGCTCCTTCAGTACATTTCTCATCTGGGACACCCTTTTGGCTGGAGGAAGTCAGCCTCAGGTCCAACATGCAGTGCAAATTAGAGTTATGGTTAGGGTTAGGGTTCAGAGAGATGCAAACCCTACAGCTCCAGGGATGGTAGAGTTGTAAAACGCACGCCAAGGTCAGCATGGCGCAGCAGCAACATTGCTGCTTCAACACCATTCTCATGCAGGGACACCCACTGGCAGGAGGACCTCATCCTCAACTCCAAGATGCCATGCAAATTAGGGTTAGGGTTAAGTTAATGTTCAGAGAGGTACGAAGCCTACATGTCCAGGCATACTAGGGCTGAAAAAGGCATGCCAAGTGGAGCACGGCACTGCAAAAGCATTACTACTTCAACACCTTTCTCACCTGGGAAACCCATGTATCTGGTGGACGTCAGCCTCAGCTGTTAGATCCCATGCAAATTAGGGTTAGGGTTAAGAGAGATACAAATCCTACAGCTCCAGGGATGCTAGAGTTGTAAAAGGCAGGCCAAGGGGAGCATGGCACTGCACCAAGGTTGCTGCTTCAACACCTTTCTCATGCAGGGACACCCATTGGCAGGAGGACCTCATCCTCAACTCCAAGATGCCATGCAAATTAGGGTTAGGTTTAGGGTTAATGTTCAGAGAGGTACGAAGCCTACATCTCCAGGCATACTAGGGCTGAAAGAGGAATGCCAAGGGGAGCATGGCACTGCAAAAGCATTGCTGCTTCAACACCTTTCTCACCTGGGAAACCCATGTACCTGGTGGACGTCAGCCTCAGCTTTTAGATCCCATGGAAATTAGGGTTAGGGTTCAGAAAGACACACAGCATACAGCTCCAGGGATGCTAGAGTTGTAAAAGGCAGGCCAAGGGGACCATGGCACAGCACCAAGGTTGCTGCTTCAAAATCTTTCCCACCTGGGACACCCATCCGGATGGAGGACCTCAACCTCAACTCCAAGATGCCATGCAAATTAGGGTTAGGGTTAGGGTTTAGAGGCACAGAAAGCCTACAGCTCTGCGGATACTGGTGCTGCCACAGGCATTCCAAGGGGAGCATGGCACTGCACCAACATTGCTCCTCCAGTACATTTCTCATCTGGGACACACGTTTGGCTGGAGGACATGAACCTCAGCTCCAACATGCAGTGCAAATTAGAGTTATGGTTAAGGTTAGGGTTCAGAGAGATACAAACCCTACAGCTCCAGGGATGCTCGAGTGGTAAAAGGCAGGCCAAGGGGAGCATGGCACTGCACCAACATTGCTGCTTTAACACCTTTCTCGTGCAGGGACACCCATTGGCAGGAGGACCTCATCCTCAACTCCAAGATGCCATGCAAATTAGGGTTAGGGTTAAGGTAATGTTCAGAGAGGTACGAAGCCTACATCTCCAGGCATACTAGGGCTGAAAAAGGCATGCCAAGTGGAGCACAGCACTGCAAAAGCGTTGCTGCTTCTACACCTTTCTCACCTGGGAAACCCATGTATCTGGTGGACATCAGCCTCAGCTGTTAGATCCCATGCAAATTATGGTTAGGGTTCAGAAAGAGACACAGCATATGGCTCCAGGGATGCCACAGTTGTAACAGGCAGGCCAAGCGGAGCATGGCACTGCACCAACATTGCTGCTTCAACACCTTTCTCACCTGGGAAACCCGTTCATCTGGTGGACGTCAGCCTCAGCTGCAAGATGCCATTGAAATTAGAGTTAGGGTTAGGGTTCAGAAGGAGACAAAGCATACAGCTCCAGGGATGATACAGTTGTAAAACGCAGGCCAAGCAGAGTATGGCACTGCAGCAAGGCTGCTGCTTCAAAATCATTCTCAGCTGGGACACCCGTCCGGATGGAGAACATCAGCCCCAGCTCCAAGATGCCATGCAAATCAGGGTTAGGGTTAGGGTTCAGAGAGATACAAAGCCTACAGCTCAAGGGATACTGCAGTTGTAAAAGTCATGCCAAGGGGGGCACAGTACTGCACCACCATTGCTGCTTTAACACCTTTCTTATCTGGGACATGCATTCGCCCGAAAGATGTCAGCCTCAGCTCCAAGATGCCATGCAAATTAGGGTTAGAGTTAATGTTCAGAGAGGTACGAAGCCTACATCTCCAGGCATACTAGGGCTGAAAAAGGCATGCCAAGTGGAGCACGGCACTGCAAAAGCATTGCTGCTTCAACACCTTTCTCACCTGGGAAACCCATGTATCTGGTGGACATCAACCTCAGCTGTTAGATCCCATGCAAATTAGGGTTAGGGTTCAGAAAGAGACAAAGCATACGGCTCCACGGATGCTACAGTTGTAAAAGGCAGGCCAAGGGGAGCACGGCACTGCACCAACATTGCTGCTTCAACACCTTTCTCATGCAGTCACACCCATTGGCAGGACGACCTCATTCTGAACTCCAAGATGCCATGCAAATTAGGGTTAGGGTTAGGGTTGGGGTTGAGAGAGACAGAAAGCCTACAGCTCCATGGATACGAGGGCTGAAAAGGGCATTCCAAGGGGAGCATGGCACTGCACCAACAATGCTCCTTCAACACCTTTCTCACCTGGGACACCCATTCATCTGCTGGAGGTCAGCCTCAGTTCCAAGATGCCATGCAAATCAGGGTTAGGGTTAGGTTTCAGAGAGATACAAAGCCTACAGCTCAAGGGATACTGCAGTTGTAAAAGGCATGCCAAGGGGAGCACAGTACTGCACCACCATTGCTGCTTTAACACCTTTCTCATCTGGGACACGCATTCGCCCGAAAGATGTCAGCCTCAGCTTCAAGATGCCATGCAAATTAGGGTTAGGGTGAATGTTCAGAGAGGTACGAAGCCTACATCTCCAGGCATACTAGGGCTGAAAAAGGCATGCCAAGTGGAGCACGGCACTGCAAAAGCATTGCTGCTTCAACACCTTTCTCACCTGGGAAACCCATGTATCTGGTGGACATCAACCTCAGCTGTTAGATCCCATGCAAATTAAGGTTAGGGTTCAGAAAGAGACAAAGCATACGGCTCCATGGATGCTACAGTTGTAAAAGGCAGGCCAAGGGGAGCACGGCACTGCACCAACATTGCTGCTTCAACACCTTTCTCATGCAGTCACACCCATTGGCAGGACGACCTCATTCTGAACTCCAAGATGCCATGCAAATTAGGGTAAGGGTTAGGGTTAGGGTTCAGAGGCACAGAAAGCCTCCAGCTCCATGGATACGAGGGCTGAAAAGGGCATGCCAAGGGGAGCATGGCACTGCACCAACAATGCTGCTTCAACATCTTTCTCACCTGGGACACCCATTCATCTGCTGGAGGTCAGCCTCAGTTCCAAGATGCCATGCAAATCAGGGTTAGGGTTAGGTTTCAGAGAGATACAAAGCCTACAGCTCAAGGGATACTGCAGTTGTAAAAGTCATGCCAAGGGGTGCACAGTACTGCACCACCATTGCTGCTTTAACACCTTTCTCATCTGGGACACGCATTCGCCCGAAAGATGTCAGCCTCAGCTTCAAGATGCCATGCAAATTAGGGTTAGGGTGAATGTTCAGAGAGGTACGAAGCCTACATCTCCAGGCATACTAGGGCTGAAAAAGGCATGCCAAGTGGAGCACGGCACTGCAAAAGCATTGCTGCTTCAACACCTTTCTCACCTGGGAAACCCATGTATCTGGTGGACGTCAGCATCAGCTGCAAGATGCCATTGAAATTAGGATAAGGGTTAGGGTTCAGAAGGAGATAAATCATACAGCTCCAGGGATGCTACAGTTGTAAAAGGCAGGCCAAGCAGAGCATGCACTGCAGCAAGGCTGCTGCTTCAAAATCATTCTCACCTGGGACACCCATTTGGACGGAGGACGTCAGCCCCAGCTCCAAGATGCCATGCAAATTAGGGTTAGGGTTAGGGTTCAGAGGAACGGAGAGCCTACAGCTCTGCGGATACTGGTGCTGCCACAGGCATACCAAGGGGAGCACCGCACTGCACCAACATTGCTCCTCCAGTACATTTCTCATCTGGGCCACACGTTTGGCTGGAGGACGTGAGCCTCAGCTCCAAGATGCCATGCAAATTAGAGTTATGGTTAGGGTTAGGGTTCAGAGAGATACAAACCCTACAGCTCCAGGGATGGTAGAGTTGTAAAACGCAGGCCAAGGGGAGCATGGCACTGCACCAACATTGCTGCTTTAACACCTTTCTCGTGCAGGGACATCCATTGGCAAGAGGACCTCATCCTCAACTCCAAGATGCCATGCAAATTAGGGTTAGGGTTAAGTTAATGTTCAGAGAGGTACGAAGCCTACATCTCCAGGCATACTAGGGCTGAAAAAGACATCCAAGGGGAGCATGGCACTGCAAAAGCATTGCTGCTTCAACACCTTTCTCACCTGGGAAACCCATTTATCTGGTGGACGTCAGCCTCAGCTACAAGATGCCATTGAAATTAGGTTAGGGTTAGGGTTCAGAAGGAGACAAAGCATACAGCTCCAAGGATGATACAGTTGTAGAAGGCAGGCGAAGCGGTGCATGGCACTGCACCAAGGTTGCTGCTTGAAAGTCATTCTCATCTGGGACACCCACCCGGATGGACAACGTCAGCCCCAGCTCCAAGACGCCATGAAAATTAGGGTTAGGGTTAGGGTTCAGAGAGACAGAAAGCCTACAGCTCCATGGATACGAGGGCTGAAAAGGGCATTCCAAGGGGAGCATGGCACTGCACCAACAATGCTCCTTCAACACCTTTCTCACCTGGGACACCCATTCATCTGGTGGACGTCAGCCTCAGATCCGAGATGCAATGCAAATCAGGGTTAGGGTTAGGTTTCAGAGAAACAAAGCCTACAGCTCAAGGGATACTGCAGTTGTAAAAGGCATGCCAAGGGGAGCACAGTACTGCACCAACACTGCTGCTTTAACACCTTTCTCATCTGGGACACGCGTTCGCCTTAAAGATGTCAGCCTCAGCTCCAAGATGCCATGCAAATTAGGGTTAGAGTTAATGTTCAGAGAGGTACGAAGCCTACATCTCCAGGCATACTAGGGCTGAAAAAGGCATGCCAAGCAGAGCACGGCACTGCAAAAGCATTGCTGCTTCTACACCTTTCTTACCTGGGAAACCCATGTATCTGGTGGACATCAGCCTCAGCTGTTAGATCCCATGCAAATTAAGGTTAGGGTTCAGAAAGATACAGAGCATACAGCTCCAGGGATGCTACAGTTGTAAAAGGCAGGCTAAGGGGAGCATGGCACTGCACTAACATTGCTGCTTCAACACCTTTCTCACCTGGGAAAGCCATTCATCTGGTGGACGTCAGCCTCAGCTGTTAGATCCCATGCAAATTAGGGTTAGTGTTAGGGTTCAGAAAGAGACAATGCATACAGCTCCAGGGATGCTACAGTTGTAAAAAGCAGGCCAAGCAGAGCATGGCAGTGCACCAAGGTTGCTGCTTCAAAATCCTTCTCATCTGGGACACCCATCCAGATGGAGGACCTTAGCCCCAGCTCCAAGATGCCATGCAAATTAGGGTTAGGGTTTAGAGGCACAGAAAGCCTACAGCTCTGCGGATACTGGTGCTGCCACAGGCATGCCAAGGGGAGCACAGCACTGCAAAATCATTGCTGCTTCAACACTTTTCTCACCTGGGAAACCCATTCATCTGGAGGTCGCCAGCCCCAGCTGTTAGATCCCATGCAAATTAGGCTTAGTGTTAGGGTTCAGAAAGATACACAGCATACAGTTCCAGGGATGCTACAGTTGTAAAACGTAGGCGAAGCGGAGCATGGCACTGCACCAACATTGCTGCTTCAACACCTTTCTCATCTGGGACGCCCATCCAGATGGAGGACGTCAGCCCCAGCTCCAAGATGCCATGCAAATTAGGGTTAGGGTTCAGAGAGACAGAAAGCCTTCAGCTCCGATAGATCGCATAAATCGTCTCTCAATTGTTTGATCTCCTGGGACAGATTTTCCACAGCTGAAATGATGGAAGGGGTGAGATTGTCTTCGAACTCTCGGAGTTGACGAATCAGGCAATCCACTGTTGGTGATTCTCCGTCATTCCAGGTTGTTGATGCCAATGTGTGGGCATATGATGATGGCACACTCCGTATATGTTTCCGCCACATGGGTCGTGTACATTCGACTTCCTCTGGATCTACGGATGTGTTCCTGGCATCCTGCCTACGATAGATCATCTCTATAATGACTCCCTCAGGGACTGGATGCCTTTCTCTATCGTGGTCCAGTTGGCTGAGCGACTCGTAATATCGTCTTTGTAGGGAAACCTTTCCTTCACAGCTGCCAGGAGCTGCCTCCAAAGACTGAGGGCTTGCTTCTCTCTTGCAATCGCTTTGTCAATTCCTCCTTCCCTAGCAAGTGATCCCAGCTGCTTGGCTTCCCTACCTTCTAGATCGTGACCGTTGGCCCCATTGTCCCAGCATCGGAGCAACCAGGTGACAATGTGCTCCCCTGGAAGACGGGTGAAATCTTTTTGCATATTCCGCAGCTCGGTTGAGGTCCGGGGTCGAGAAGTCACCTCTTCTTCTTCTTCTTCTTCCTCTGATCCATGTAGTAGTAACTCTTGTTCAGATGCTGTTGCATGTAGTAATGGCATTGGGTCTTCATCTTTCTTCGCTTCGCGGGTTGCTCTTTGTGCCTCTCGTTTGCTTTTGCTTACAGGGGCAACAGACATTGTCACAAACTGGCCATTTGGTTTAGCTGCAGTGTTTGTCACTGTGGTTGGAGTGGCTGCAGTGTCTGCCACTAGGATTGGAGTGGTTGCAATGTCTATTGCTGGGGTTGGTGCAGCTGTTGTGCTTGGGAGTTGAGTAACACCAACAGCTGCATTGTCTATTGCTGTCGAGGTTTGAGTAGCTACTGTGCTTGTCACTGGGGTTGATGTGGCTGCGGTGCTTGGAGTAGCCACATTGTCTGTTGCTGTCGGGGTTTGAGTAGCTGTTGTGCTTGTCACTGGGGTTGGTGTAGCTGCTGTACGTGGAGTAGCTGCGTTGTCTGTTGTCGTCAGGGTTTGAGTAGCTGCTGTGCTTGTAGTTGGCATAGCTGTGTTGTCTGTTGCTTTGCCATCAGATCCAGAGACATTTTTTTCCCTTTGAAAGTGCTGGATAGTGTTGAGCAGGGCTCTGTAGGCGTAGGCCAAGCCCCAGCACGTTGCAGCGAGTTGTCCCTCTCTGGTATAAACAGAACGACAGCACACCTCGTTTGAGTGTTTTACTAGTATTTCTGGATGTTGCACTTGTTCAGTGGTGAAGTTCCAAAGCACTGGAGGGGCCCACTGGCCTAGATACTTGCCCATACTATCCCACACCCCCTGCCACTCATGACTGTCCAGCCTCAGGGAAAATCTCTTGGTGGTCCTCCTATATCGTCGTCTAATCTTAGACCAGATTTGAACCCGATACTGCTTAACTTTCGAGATTAAACGAATTAGGGTGTTCCCAGGACGGGATGGCCATGGGTAAAACACACTCCGTATGTTTGCCAACATGCTGATCCCCAGCACAATCAGCAGGCAGGTTTCAAGGGTACTCAAAGGCCATCTAAAACCTTCAGAACTCTCAACTGCTGTTGCAAATAGGCTGGTGGGGGAACGGGGGGTGAAAGAGAATGCTTCCTTCGTAAGTTGACCCCCCGAGGAGAAAAAAAAAGATATGCAATTGCTAAAATATTTCATTATATACCTCCCAAAGTATAGAGGTGATGGCCATGCTGGAAGCACAAACCAGACCAGTTTCATGATCAATGAGCCTATTGTATTACAAGTCATTACCATGAAGTACAGTGAAACAAGAACCTTAGCCCAGGCCCCCCAGCCGATAAACACTAAAACAGCAAATAGTGGCTGTAAGTAAGGTACAACATGCTGAAACTCTGAGATCAAGTGCAACAAGTCTGAGAGCCAAATAATCACCATTGTGACGAGTAGTAACAATGAATGCTTATCACAAATATGATTAGACACACTCTGGTCAGAGCTGTCGTTATCTCAACTCTTCGTGCCCCACGTTGGGCACTAAAAAGAACTGTCGTGGTTTGAGCCCAGCCGGTAACTCAGAACCACACAGCCGCTTGCTCACTCCCCCCACTTCTTCCTCCCCCTGCTCCCGGAGGGATGGGGAGGAGAATCGGAAGAATGTAACTCCCATGGGTTGAGATAAGAGCAGTCCCGCAACTAAGGTATAATACAAAACCACTACTGCTACCACCAATGATAATAATGATTAGTGAAATAACAAGGGGAGAGGATACAATTGCTCACCACCCGCCGACCGATACTCAGCCCGACCCGAGCAGTGACCTGGGGCTTCCGGGTAACTCCCCCTGGTTTACATACTGGGCATGACGTGCTGTGGTATGGAATACCCCTTTGGCCAGTTTGGGTCAGGTGTCCTGTCTCTGCTTCCTCCCGGCTTCCCCTCCTCCCTGGCAAAGCATGAGACTGAGAAAGTCCTTGGTTGGAATAAACATTACTTAGCAACAACTAAAAACATCAGTGTTATCAGCGTTGTTCCCAGGCTGAAAGTTAAAAAACACTGCACTGCACCAGCTACTAAGAAGGAGAAAAATGACTGCTATAGCTGAACCCAGGACAGTGTCCCAGATGAGAAAGGTATTGAAGGAGTAATGTTGCTTTAGTGCCGGCCTCCCGTTGGCATGCATTTGGTAGCCCCAGTCTCCCTGGAGCTGCAGGCTTTTTGTTTCTCTGAACCCTAACCCTATCCCTAACTTAACCCTAATTTGTATGGCATTTTGGATCTGAGGCTGTCGTCCTCCATGGAATGGGTGTCTCAGATGAGAAAGATGTTGAAGGAAGGAGCAACGTTGGTGCAGTGCTGTGGTCCGCTTGTCATCCCTTTCTCAGCTCAAGTATACATGGAACTGTAGGCTTTCTGGCTCCCTGAACCCTAACCCTATCCCTAACCGTAACCCTAGCCCTATCACTAATTTGCATGGCATCTTGGAGTTGAGACTGACGTTCCTGAGCCAAATGGATGTTCCAGATGACAAAGGTCTTGAAGGAAGAATGTTGGTGCAGTGCCGCGCTCCTGTTGGCAAGCCTTCGTCAGCCTCAGAGTCCCTGCAGCTAAAGGCTTAGTGTCTCTCTGAACCCTAAAACTAAATCTAACCCTAAGTCTAATTTGTATGGCATCTTGCAGCTGAGGCTGACTTCTTCAAGATGAATGTTTGTTCCACATTACAAAGCTTTTGAAGGAAAAATATTGGTGCAGTGCCGCATTCCCGTTGTCATGAATTTGCTAGCCCCAGGGTCCCTGGAGCTGTATGCTTTGTGTCTCTCTGAACTCTAAAGCTAAATCTATATGTAACCCTAAACCTGATTTATATGGCATCTTGGAACTGAGGCTGACGTCCTCCAGTCGAATGGATGTCCCAGATGAGAAATGTCTAGAAGGAGGAATGGTTGTGCAGTGTCATGCTCCCCTTGGCATGCCTATTCCAGCCCCAGCATCCCTGGAGCAGTAGGCTTAGTGGCTCTCTGAACTGTTACCCTAAACCCAATCCTAATTTACATGGCACTTTGGAGCCAAGGCTGACGTCCTCCAGCCGAATGGGTGTCCCATATGAGAAAGGTGTTGAAGGAGCAACATTGGTGCTGTGCCGTGCTTCCCTTGCCATGCCTTTGGCTGTCTCCAAATCCCTGGAGTTGTAGGCTTTTGTGGCATCCTGAACTCCGAGATGCCTTGCAAATTAGTGTTAGGGTTACGTATAGGGTTAGGTTTAGGTTTCGGGCAGACACAAAGCCTACAACTTCAGGGACACTGGGGCTACAAAATGCATGTCAAGGAGAGCACGGCACTGCACCAACATTGCTCCTTCAATGCTTTTCTCATCTGAGACACCCATTCAGCGAGAGGACATCAGCCTCAGCTCCAAGATGACATGCAAATCAGGATTAGGGTTATGGTTATTGTTAGCGTACAGCGCGCTATAAAGCCTACAACTCTAGAAATACTGGGGCTGAAAAACGCCTGCCAGGGGGACCACGGCACTGAAGCAACATTGCTCCTTCAACACATTTCTAATCTGGGACACCTATTCAGCTGGTGGACGGTAGCCTCTGCTCGAAGATACCATGCAAATTCTGTAAGGGTTACCTACAGGGTTAGCTTTATGATTCAGAGAGACACAAAGCCTACAGCTGCAGGGATACTGGTGCTTCAAGACCTTTCTTATTTGGGACAACCATTCATCTAGAGGACTTCAGCCTCAGCTCCAAGATGCCATAAAATTACCATTAGGTTAGAGATAGGGATAGTGTTCATAGAGAAACAAAGACTGCAGCTCCAGGGATACGAAGGCTGAAAAAGGCATGCCAAGGGGAGAATGGCATTGCATCGATTTTGCTCCTTCAACACCTTTCTCATGTGGGACACACATTCGGCTGGAGAATGTCAGGTTCAGCTCCAAGATGCCATGTAAATTAGGGTTAGGCGTAGGGTTATGGTTCGGATAGCCACAAAGCCTACAGCTCCATGGATGTTGGAGCTAAAGGCATGCAAGGGGTGATTGGCACAGCAACAACATTGCTTCTTCAACACTTCTTTAAACTGGGATCTTCATTCGCCTGGAGAATGTCAGCCTCAGCTCCAAGATGCCATGCAAATTAGGGCTATGAGTAGGGTTAGGGTTATGTTTAGCTTTAGGGTTAGGTTTCAGAAAGCCACAAAGCCTGCAGCTTTTGGGATACTAGGGCTGCCAAAGGCATGCGAAGGGGAGCATGGCACTGCACCATCATTTGTCCTTCAACACCTCTCTCACCTGGGACACCCATTCGGCTGGAGGATGTCAGCCTCAGCTCCAAGATGCCATGCAAATTAGTGTTAGGGGTAGGGTTAGTGTTAGGGTTATGGTTCTGAGAGCTACAAAGCCTATAGCTGCAGTTATACTGGTGCTGCCAAAGGGTTTCCAGTGGGAGCATGGTAATGCATGAACATGACTGTGCTGTTAGAGAAAATTCTGTCATCACAGAGCTGAAATTGTCGGATTAGCTCTTGTTAATACTGCTTATTTTTTCATTTTATTTCCACAATAAGATTGGATAAAATAATGCAAGAAGTCATCTACTTCATCTGACATCTAGAAACAGAGGGACTACACATTTGAAATGTCATTCTGTTATTTAATAAATTTGATATTGGATTGGATATGGTAGATATAGAGGGTTGCATTTGTCTATAATTCATCAGTCATCTTACAGCTTGCAGTTGTTTCATTTTTCTTGGCATATGGTTGGAAGACAAGCACCAGAACTTCAAGTCTGTTTAAAAATTAAATAAATAAAAATGGACATCAGTGGTCATAGAAATGCAATGTTACACCTATTGCATGATTTTCACACCGCAATCAATGAGCATTAAGTATCAAAATGATCTTGATAATCATATTAGTCACATAATATAAGCCATACTTATTTGGTACTGACAGATGAACAAATCTTAGTGGCCTTCTTAATGCATTTTGCACCAGAAGTGAAATGTGGAGGAATGTGTATCTGACCTCTGCTGGATTCTTCAGTTGCTATATTTTCTGATAACATCTCAGGTACTTTAGAAATGAGCCATTGATGGGATTAATTTCTTTCCCTTCCTCTTCAAAATTCTCTGGTCTCCCCTTGCTCTGAGATGCTTAGTCAGATCCAGTGTCAAATACTTTGAGACTAGGTTATTGCTGAACATGTCAGTAGGGCTCTGCTTTTCACATAGAAACTTCACCGTCCTTCAGGTAGTGGTGTTCGGCAGAATGCTGCTGGTAATCATTCTTTTTATTTCTGCAGAAATATCTGTAGAAGCCCTTGGGTGTATAGAATTTAGAATTGTAGGCAATGAAGGTGCCAGAAAGAAATACAGAACTATCTCCATGTTTATACCACATTCATTGCTAAAGTAGCCCATACAAAACCGCATTCTTGCAATAGCATATTGTATTGTAAGTTTAATTGTCCTATATGTTTTCATCTTTCAGCATTTATGACTTCAAAACTACAGATGTCACCTCTCAAAACTGCATTTATCCGAAGTACATAAGTCAAATAAACAAACAAACAAGCAAAACTTCTTAATACAGATTAAAAACTATCAATCAGAATGCAGCTTTATGTGACAAATTACAGAAGGAAAATTGTGAATGTGATCATGAGTATGCATGGGTATGTACACAAAGGTGGCTCAAAGGAGCAGATGAAACAATATTAAAGTAGGAGCTAATTAATGAATAAAATTTGGGTGTTTTCTTTTGAAATAAATGAGAACAGTTCCACTCAAAAACCTATCTTTTCCTATCTTTACATAAAAATAAATCGTTGTAATTTGCATCACTAGGAATAACGACCCAACTGGGCTGCATAGTTTTAGGGTGGATAGTTTGAGAGTGACATCAAATAGTTCAGGTTGGATGGAAATTATAGCAATTCAAGTGCTAACTCAGAGTAACGAAACTGAATTTGTGTGAGCTCACAAAAAGACCAAAAGCCGCAGTAGTCTTTGAGTAATAACAGAGGAAAAAACCACCACCACCAAAACAACAAAGCAATAACATAAAAGGAACACCATAAAGGTGCAAATATTCAGTAAAGTCAGACTTTTGCTACAAACAACTGAATGGTAAACATCTACATTTGGCTAGAACGACAAGCAATCACACGGGATCTAATCTGCAGCTCATGGTGAACCAAAGTGATGTGCAGACTGAATCTGAGCAACACTGGCAAATAGCTGCTACTGAAAGTGGGGCATTATGAAGAGGAATATGAACAGGATAATGGATTTGTGCCAAAAGTCTTGACTGTCAGAAAGTGAGCTAGTGACAGTGCAGGAAAGTAGGGAAATGGAAGCAACTCACACTATGCATATTAAATAACATAGGGAGAGTTTGCTGGATATAAATATCAAGATTAATATATGATTTATTATATTATTTGAGACATTCTACAAATCTCTTTAGTAGAATAGGATTTTTTGACAGGATATAATTTTCTTCTTTTAAAAATTTGCTTTCTATCTTCAGATACACAAAAAGTATTTTTACAGGGACTTGGCATGCAGAAATTCCCAGGATTCAATGCATGTTTAGTATTCAGTTCATTACACCAATGCCTCTAAATTTGGTACCCAGGATAATACTCATTTCTGAAATGAGTCAGGCTCCAGTGAAATTGAAAAGAGCTACGTGCATGCGTTTGCATTCAGAATGGAATGGATCATTTCAAGATGCAAGAATAGCTTTGCTGTGTTCAATATCACAAAAAAATTGAAAGTTTTTTTCCTTTTGCTATATTTTATGACCAACTACCATAGTTTCCAACAAGAAAATATGGAAGAAATCCATACCATCATATACATAGAAATCTATATGTAAACTTCTAGTCAGACATGTTTCGCAGGTATAATGTCAGGGTCAAATTTAAGGAGTCACTAGTAAAACATAGATTAGATCCTTCACATCATGACAAAATTAATATGAACTTTCTTGTACTCGTTCTGCCTACTCACAGACAAATTTTAGTAAACAAAGACAACATAACAAGAAAGGGGATTAGGAGGCTAAGATTCAATTCTTAAATCACAGGGGTTTTTTGACTTCTACTCTGATGACAAAACTGCCGGTGCAGCTGGCTTTCCTGTTTTTTTGTTTTTTGCAGTCTCTTCTGCACATACTTTTTAAGATTCACTGTTTAGGAAGGCACACATGAAGTCGTATTTGATTATGGTTTATGCCAGATCTAACATATTTTAATTTTTTATTACTGCTGTATTTCACTAGCTGGTCCCACAACACTCCCACTTTCTAACTGCCCTAGCTGTTCCTCACCCCTCCTTGCTCTGTTAGCTTCTATTTACTAATTTCAGTGTTTTTAATAGTTCCAACTGTTCTAATTGTTTTCAAACTATAGGTAGCATTAAGGACTTCCATATCCCTTTTATACACAGGATGCTACTAAGCAATTTCTTCCACCTCTCACACCACAGAAAACCTTTTAACAACTGTTTCTTCTTAAATTCATGCATATTATTAAATAAAGGTATGTAATAGCAAAATTCATGAAATTCAGGGGACAGAAGTTAAAATTTGACATCAGCCAACAGGTTTTTCTTAGCATGAAAAGCTTTATGATGTAAGTATTCTAAATAATTAATTACATGCAATTAAAATAATACACAGACATTCGAATGATGAACTACCTTATGTCAAATGCACCTTTTGGACAGAGTTATTTTCTAGTTCTGAAAATCACATTGTTACAGAAGTGCCTCCAATCTCTAGTATGAGTACAAAGTGTACTGCTACCTGAACAAGTAGAAATCTTACAGTTGCCTAAAGATTCATATATCTATGGGTTTTTTTTCTCTTTTCAGTAAAGATGGGGAAGTGTCTAATTGTTGAAAACTGCTCATTGAAAATGGCAAACTCTGTTATGTGGTGTTTAAAATGACTGGAAAAAGGGTTTTTACAGTTTTTTTGTTTCCATATATTCTAGCTATATTTTATTCATTCAAAAGACAATCAAACAGACTTTTCTATGAGAGAGAAGACTTAAAATAGATTAAAATAGATTACAGTTGTTTGAAAAGAATTTCTAATTAGAAACTGTTTGGGAAACAATTCCATTATCTCTTTACTGACAGTCATATATACTAGAACTTCTGACTTGGGAAAGGATGGCAGTAGAATAGTTTGCAATGTTTTATCAATTTGTACTCTACTTTTGTCCATAGAGCTACTCCCAATACACAGTAGAACAAAATTGGTACATTATGTTTGTTTGTACCTATAATAAATAGAATCACTAAAATATTTCATATCCAGCAAAAGAAGAGCCTTTGAAGGTCCTTGCTTGAAGAAGGTCATTGCTTGTTAGACTTGTAATGAAGAATGTCAGCTTTCATAATTCATCAACCTGCCACAACCAAATTGCTTTAGACCAAACGCTTGAAATGAGTGTTTGAAAGTATGAGATAATATTCAAGAAGAAACAATCAGTGTTATAACGTCACTTTCATCTTGGAGACTTTATTTTTGTTGTTTCTTTTTTCTTGTACCACCACAGCTCTAAACAAAGGTAAGTCACAGAAATAAAGCAGACACTGAGAGAAAAATGCCAAAATGCAGTAACTGGGGCAATATTTTATATGCTAGCACATACCTAAAACTCATTTAACATCAATTAAACTTTCTTATTATATGATTTATTTTCACTTGTTTCCTACTGCTAATCCTTATAGGCATGGCTTGGAGCTAGGTACTGTACTGCCCTTGATTGCATAAATGTCCTGGTTTCAGCTGTAGCAGTCATTTTTCTCCTTCTTGGTAGATAGTGCAGTGCTGTGTTTTTGGCTTTAGTCTGAGAACAATGCCGATAACACACCAGTGTTTTGGTTGTTGCTAAGTAATGCTTGCCCTGACCAAGGACTTTCCACTCTCTCATGTTCTGCCAGTGAGGAGGGGCACAACAAGCCAGGAGGGAGCAGATACAGGACACCTGACACAAACTAGCCAAAGCGATATTCCATACCACAGTGCAACATGCCCAGTATATAAGCTGGGGGGAGTTACCTGAAAGGCCCAGATCACTGCTCGGGTCGGGCTGGATATTGGTTGGTGGGTGGTGAGCAATTTTATTGTGCATCACTTGTGTTTATTGGTTTTTTTTCCCTTTCCCCTTCTAGTTTTATGTTCTTTCCTCTTGTTATTTCCCTTATCATCATTATTATTTGTGGCAGTAGCAGTAGTTTTGTATTATACTTTACTTATTGGATTGTTCTTATCTCAACCCAGGAGATTTACATTCTTTCGATTCTCCTTCCCATCCTCCTGGGAGTCGGGGGGAAACAGTGGGGGGAGTGAGTGAGTGGCTGAGTGGTTCTGAGTTTACCATCTGGGCTTAAACCACAACAATAAGGAATTCAGCTGACTGAAAATGGGATGGCTGATACGGAGCAGCAGTTGTACTAATAAGGAAATTTTTGTCCTGTCCTGATCTCTTAATTTTAAATTATTGTTCTCATAATCACAAGTAATTCAGATTACAAATACTCCTGCTCACCATGGGTTGAAGAAGCAAGAACAGTTTTTATGCAAGGAGAATTCAGTCAGCTTAATTAAAACAGACAAACAAAATCAGACACAGGCAATCACCAAATGCAGTTTCCCCAGTTCCTAGATTCTGTTTGCAAGATACTTCCTATCAGCTGAATTTTTGACATCTTACTTTTCCTACTACATTTGTTTGTAAGGTGGGACATGACAACTTGAGGAGCACAGGTAAAACACATTCATAAGGTAAAATCAATTTACCACCATTGACAGAAGGAACTAGAGACAAAAGACAGGAATCGTGCCTTCAGGTTGTTTGAGATACCCTAGCTCCAACAGGTGCTTCCCAAAAGAGACATTGCTTCAGATAGTCCTTTACTTAGAGCTTGACCAAAAGGGTAGATCTAGCCATGAAAAGAAAATGTAGGTAAACTAACTTGGCTTTCAAGGAGAGCAGAATTTTAATTCATATTTGGTTTAGGATATTACCATGTATTTAGCAGAATATTTTCTTATATGGTGAACTTTCATAAAGGAAATAAATCCACAAACATAAGGATGTATGTTTCCGACACATAAATAAGATAGGAGTAATATTTTAAGTAAAAAAAAAAAAACAAACAAAAAACCAAAAAACCAACAAAAACAAACAAACAAAAAAGACTAAGCTGTACATTAAAACTATATGAAGTATTATTCTACTTTAAAATAGTGCAATTCAGTAAGTGCAAAACATGCCCTTCTTTAGGACATGCTTAGGACAACATTTTCATTGAGCTGTATAAAACTGTTAGGAGCCCATCTATTAATGGGAGAGGGAGAGTTACTTTCTCTTAACAATGTAACTAAACTTTCTTCTATAAATTATTTACTCCACTCTTGCTTACTGAGTTATAAAGGTATGTTCAATTTCTGTTGTTTCTTCTACTGCTGGAGTACTACAGATGTATTACATTCAGTATGGTTAATTAATCTTTTTTTAACCCACTGTGAGACCCCAGTATTTCATAAATGCAGGACTTTTCCAACACCCCTTTCTTTGGCATTTCTCCTTTTGTCTAAGATTTGATTTTCTTCCTTTTTTCCTTAAATGACAAACGGTAAGTGTTCTCAAGTTGTAAGTGGTGCGCAAAATAAAATATGAGTTTACAATTGTAGAGATACTGCATAAACAAAAACAATGTAAAAAGGAAAGCTATTATTTTGTTACTCATACTACAGAATGGTTTATTGCCTATATCACTACTAATGTTAGAAATAAATGTCATTTTAAAAATGCTTAGTCGTATTTTCAAGATGAATGCAATTGCAAAAGAACTAATATCACTTATAAAACCTAAGTGTTTTATCTAAGCTATTCATCTAAGTTCCCCCTTCAAACAATAGAGAAAAATAGGCATTTACAGAGTATGTATCTACCTATTTCTTCTAATTGCTGAGGAAATCTAGATGCCAAAATTCTACTAAAATAATCTCAGCTTGGAAGTCTAAAACTCACTGAAAATAGATTTTTATTTTTCAATTAAAGCGTTTGACATGGTTTTAAAAATATGCTAAATTTACTAATGCTTTTTACCACTAAGGTAGCTCAAATAGGATATCAAAGGATATCAGAAATGTTTCTCTCTTTAAATATATACATATATGTACACACACACAAGAGACAAATAAATATGTATCAACCCTAACTATTCTATGATTCTATGATTCTATGTATAGATACGTACAGGGTGCCTACCTATTGCACTTCAGGTGTTGAAGATGTGTTTAGGGAAGTTAACCAAGGCTTATTTTTCATGTACTGAGTAAGTCTGTATAATTATAAAAAATGTGGGAGATTTCTATGTTTAATGATCCGTGAAAAAATCCCTAGGTTCAAGTTAGACTGGAGAAAAGAAGATGTAATTATGTTTTTGACCTTGAGCTGGTCTGGGGTAGAAGGTGTAGGGGGTGTGGGGTGTGGAAAAAGAGATTAAAGGGCTTAATAAAACTATACTCTGAAAATTCTTCCAGTTCATAACTTACGCATTGTTAAAATGCCTACCTACATGTTTGATATTTGCCAGAAGAAAAAAAAACAACAAAAAAACCTTGAGACAAGAAAATTAGACACTTGCTTTCTCTCTCTTCTTACATAGAAGAAGAGTCTGAGAAATAATTCATAAATCCTCCTCTTAACTCCAGTTCTCCAGTTGTATTGATCTTCCTTGCCCTTAGGTCTTCCGTAGTGAGCAAACAACAGACACTTGACTTCCTGTCTCTTCTCTTTCCTCTTACAAGCTTGTTCTGAATCCCTGATGGACTCAGACCTCCTATTGACTTCAGATAGGAAATCTTCTTAAAAATGATTGCACAGCTATCCCCTAAAAGACCTTCTGCTGGGTGACTCTCTGCCACCCCAATATCCTGTCTAATTACATGCCTTAGCCTCTCCTTCTACTAACAAGTACAGTGTCTATGAAAATAAAAAATAAAATCGTTCATAACCATTCTTATGAATGGAATATACTCCTCTATCATACATAGATTACCCTTCAAAACACATTTTTATAGTGGAATCCCAAGTCTTTGCAACATGTAAATTTGTTTGTACACATAGAACAGTCATAGAATCATAGAATCATAGAATGGTTAGGGTTGGAAGGGACCTTAAAGATCACCTAGTTCCAACCCCCTGCCACAGGCAGGGACAATCCCTTTAGTGTCTTTTGATCGCTACATTGCCTAATTGTTGATAATGAATACCCATCTATGAGTTGAGAGTCCTGCTTCCAGGCTTGCCAATACATTCAAAAGACAAACCTGGGTCTGCCTTTTTCTGTTATTTAGAAATTTTCTTTAAGAGAAATTGAGAGTTTACAGTTATGGTTATATTTTTCATATATGGGTACTTAAGAGGTTATGTGCTAGAAATTCCAGCCTATGCCGCTTAGGAATAAATATACATCAGCAAGCTCAGCCTGAAGTTAGGCTACACAAATGAGTCAGCCAGGAGTCTGGTGTCCTGGTTTCAGCTGTAACAGCTATTTTTCTCCTTCTTGGTAGATAATGCAGTGCTGTGTTTTCGGCTTTAGTCTGAGAACAATGCTGATAACACACCAATGTTTTGGTTGTTGCTAAGTACTATGTACCCCGATCAAGGACTTTTCAGTCTCATGCTCTGCCAGTGAGGAGGGGCACAACAAGCCAGGAGGGAGCAGATACAGGACACCTGACACAAACTAGCCAAAGAGATATTCCATACCACAGCACAACATGCCCAGTATATAAACTGGGGGGAGTTACCCAGAAGGGCAGATTGCTGCTTCAGTCGGGCTGGGTATTGGTTGGTGGGTGGTAAGCAATTGCATTGTGCTTCACTTGTGTTTATTGGTTTTTTTTCCCTTTCCCCTTTTAATTTTATATTCTCTCCCCTTGTTATTTTCCTTATTATTAGTAGTAGTAATAGCATTATACTGTACTTTAATTATTAAACTGTTCTTATCTCGACCCATGGGGTTTACATTCTTTCAATTCTCCTACCCATCCCACCCAGAAGGGGAGAACGGGGATAGGGACAGAAGGCTTGAGAGAATGGCTGTGTGGTGCTGAGTTACCAGCTGGGCTTAAACTATGACATCTGGTACACTGGCTCTGACACTGACCACTGGTAGTTGATTATCAAGAAACTACAAAAAATCAGGGCATACATTGATGCAAATTAATGCCTTCTATTTGCTAATGCTGCACATATTTTGTTCAGTTACATTGGACTAGCATCCTTTTTATTCCTGCCTCTGGTTCTGAAATTCTAAGCCATTGACTTCTTCACATGTAAATCTCTGCCAAAGACTGCTTCATTGTTGGTAATGATTACCAGTACTTGAAAGTCCTGCTTCCAGGTTTGCTAATACATCCAGTTTTCTCCTCCTTGATTTTCAGATTAAGGACCTTTCCAAGGAGTGACTGTTTCTTTTTTTGGACTTTACCAATTGTTTGATCACAGCTTACTACAGGAGTAATTGATAAACAAACAATTATGATATATTTCATGACAAAACTTCTTCCTGTATTGTCGTTCCAGGTTTGTTTTTAATTTATTGATCCAGACAGACCCTCTTGTAAAACAACTAACTTGCACTATACAATCAACATGATCACTTCGCAAAGTGTCATAGATCATGAAAAAGTGTCTTATAGCATCAGCTCCTTAATCAAACAGTAGGCTACCAGACAGCAAAACCAAACCAGATGAGACCTCCATGGATGGACAAGGAGCTGCTGAGGAAACTTAGAGGGGAAAAAAGAAGCTTATAGAAGGTGGAAGGGAGGACAGGCGGCCTGGCAAGAATATAGGAGCATTGCCCGGGAAGTTAGGGACCAGGTTAGGAAAGCTAAGGCCCAGCTAGAATTAAGTTTGGCAAGGGATGTAAAAGATAACAGGAAAGGATTCTATAGATACGTAGCAAATAAAAGACAGAGTAGGGACAATGTGGGCCCTCTCCAGAAGCTATCAGGAGAACTGGCTACCATGGATTTGGAGAAGGCTGAGGTTCTTAATGATTTCTTTGCCTCCATCTTCACCAGCAAATGCTCTGACCACACCACGAAAGTCTTGGAAAGCAAATGCAGGGACTGTGAAAATGAAGACTTTAGGCCCACTGTAGAAGAGGATCAGGTTCGAGACCATCTTAAGAACCTGAACATGCACAAGTCCATGGGACCTGATGAAATCCATCCACGGGTCCTGAAGGAGCTGGTGAATGAAGTTGCTAAACCACTGTCCATCATATTTGAAAAATCCTGGCAGTCAGGTGAAGTTCCCGATGACTGGAAGAAGGGTAATACAACCCCCATTTTCAAGAAGGGGAAGGTGGAAGACCCAGGGAACTACAGACTAGTCAGTCTCACCTCTGTGCCTGGCAAAATCTTGGAGCAGATTCTCCTGGGAAACATGCTAAGGCACATGAAAAACAACGAGGTGGTTGGTGACAGCCAACATGGCTTCACTAAGGGGAAATCCTGCCTGACCAGTTTGGTGGCCTTTTATGATGGAGCCACGGAACTGATGGTCAGGGGCAGAGCAGTTGACATCATCTACCTGGACTTGTGCAAAGCGTTCGACACTGTCCCTCATGACATCCTTGTCTCTAAATTGGAGAGACATCAATTTGATAGATGGACCACTCGGTGGATAAAAAACTGGCTCGATGGCCGCACGCAAAGAGTTGTGGTAAATAGCTCGATGTCCAGTTGGAAACCTGTAACGAGTGGTGTCTCTCAGGGATCGGTGTTGGGACCGGTCCTGTTCAACATCTTTGTCGGTGACATGGACAGTGGGATTGAGTGTGCCCTCAGCAAGTTTGCTGACGACACCAAGCTGTGTGGTTCGGTTGATATGCTGGAGGGAAGGGATGCCATCCAGAGGGACTTTGACACGCTTGTGAGGTGGGCTGATGCCAACCTTATGAAGTTTAACCAAGCCAAGTGTAAGGTTCTACACCTGGGTCGGGGCAATCTCAGGCACAGCTACAGGTTGGGCAGAGAAGAGATTCAGAGCAGCCCTGCAGAGAAGGACTTGGGGGTGTTGGTTGACGAGAAGCTTAACATGAGCGGGCAGTGTGCGCTTGCAGCCCAGAAAGCCAACCGTATCCTGGGCTGCATCAAAAGAAGCGTGACCAGCAGGTCAAAGGAGGTGATCCTGCCCCTCTACTCTGCTCTTGTGAGACCTCACTTGGAGTACTGTGTACAGTTCTGGTGTCCTCAACATAAAAAGGACATGGAGCTGTTGGAGTGAGTCCAGAGGAGGGCCACGAGGATGGTAAGAGGGCTGGAGCACCTCCCGTGTGAAGACAGGCTGAGAGAGTTGGGGCTGTTCAGCCTGGAGAAGAGAAGGCTGCGTGGAGACCTCCTAGCAGCGTTCCAGTATCTGAAGGGGGTCTATAAGGATGCTGGGGAGGGACTCTTCCTTAGGAACTGTAGTGGTAGGACAAGGGGTAACTGGTTCAAACTTGAACAGAGGAAGTTTAGATTAGATATAAGGAAGAAGTTCTTTACAGTGAGGGTGGTGAAGCACTGGAATGAGTTGCCCAGGGAGGTTGTGGATGCTCCATCCCTGGCGGTGTTCAAGGCCAGGTTGGACAGAGCCTTGAACCACGTGGTTTAGGGCAAGGTGTCCCTGCCCATGGCAGGGGTCGTGGAACTAGATGATCTTAAGGTCCTTTCCAACCCGTACTATTCTATGATTCTATGATTCTATGAAATCAGGTGTGCTTAAAACATTCTCTTTCATCCTATTTTATCTGTAAGACTTTCAAAGTAAGACAAGGAGTTAAAACATGACGTAAAACTGAAGAAACAGACAGGCACATAAAAAAGTTTAGATACAGGCATATTTTTGAGGAAAAAATACTTTGCACTTTCTTCTTTTCCTTCTTTTCAGAAGTTTCACAGCCTTTCTTAAGTAGTGGAGATGACAGCCAGAGGAGATATAAACTAATACATGGAATGGAATGGAGAAAGCCATTTAGCTGTTTCTGTTGCGCTCCATTTTAGGTCAAAGATTTCTCAAAAGTAATGTCTTTTACCTAGACAAATAGATTATTTTGCCAGTATAGAATAGGGATTACTCAATTGAGGCTTTCCTTAGAAGTTCCTGATCACAGAAATTCATTCATGTGCTGATAATATAGACAGCTGTAGGCCATTTTTGCGCTGTCTTTATTTATTTTATTCCTTCAAATTCACAATCATTTATAAATACTTCATGAAGCAAGAAGGAAATTAAACAAATCACAGAACAGTGTTACTGGGAAGTTTTCATAGACTCTCTGTGAAAAGACTTATACAATTGGTCCAGCAGTTTTCAGGTCTCTTTTTAGTAAGTGTTGAGAGAAAATTACTTAGTAGGTAATTGCAACTCCTTTCAAGGTGGATTGAAGCTTTCAGTTTGAGGTTCAGGAAAGTGGGCTTGAATGGTGAAAATAATTTAAAAGAAATTAGATTAGTGGAGCACATGTCAAAAGGATGAACATGGCAAGTAAAAGGATAAGTAGTAAAAACACAATATTACCTTTCCTCTGATATTTATGGTTAGATATTTTCGGTGCAAAGATATGATCTAAAAAAATATATATCTGTTTTTTCCTGATCTATTCAGATATGAAAATTATTTTTAGATAATTTTCAACATTTCTTGTATTTATTAGTTCAGTGAAAATAAACTATTTATTAAAAAAACCCCACATAAACACATACTGTAAGAAATCAAAATATTTGATTTCTTTCTACACAGGAAATGCATGGAAAAAGATTTGGATGTAGGTTTATAGGTTCTCCATCAAAAAGAAGAATCAAAAAGAAGGGGAAACTCTGTTGGCTGAGGAAAATATATTCCAAAATGATATGTTAACTTTAAATTTTCTTAATATTTTTATTTCAGATAAAGACCTAATGAAGGTGATCCCTTGCCTTAGGGAAAATAAACACTTGAGTATATCATACTATGATTTACTGTCAGGCAAAACAAACTTGTCACGTGCTTGCTCACCCCTGACTTCATCTGTGCCAATGTTCTGATAAACCATGATTTGACCTGCTGCCAGAAGCAGCTTTCCCTATTTGAACTTCTTTTAAACCTCTGTTCAGACTTCTTTTCTTTCCTCAGCTTGTAGGAAGAGCATCCAGTTCATGTTGCTGCTTAAACCTTGGTAAAATTAAAATCTTTCTTCTTCAGGACCTTGATCACCAGAGTAAAGCTAATGGCTGCAGTTCAAGATCTAGTCCAATAACTGTGAGTCAAATTAAAATATAGGACCTTATTAGTGTCTAATTTTTTTTTACATCGTCATAGGCATGGACTACTTCCACACCCCCACCCCCATGCCATTAAAGCAATAGCCACAGATAATTTAGTAAGAAAGATTCCATTTATGTTCTATTTCATATATCTTCTGAAATATATCAACATGGAGATAAATATTTCTCTTTATTTTCTGTACTCTTCCTCTGAAGATATCATGCATTAGGGGCTTCAATTTTATTCCCTTCACATATATATTCATAGACTAACAATTTACATAGACTGTCACATTACACTATCATACAGCAAACAGCAAAGGATATAACCCCTACCTGAATGGGATAATGTATGTAGCCATGACCATGGCATACAGTACAGACTGGTCCAGAAAGGCGAACATGAAAAATCCCTTCCAGCAGTTTCGGTAAGTGCTTTATCTTCCAACACCAGATTAACAGAGACAAAAATGTTGCTGTAGTATAAGACCAGCAGTTAGCTTAAGACTTCCTTCTTGTTAACTTTTTCACTATTTCCACTTTACTGGAATCTCTTTGACCTTGTCTGATTGTTCTCTACAGGTGGCTTAGTAATACAGCATGTGCATCTAAAGCATGTTATCTGGGATTAATCTGTTGCTCTACACTACAAATAAGTGTCATGTGATGCACTTCACTGGTTTTATGATGTTCCTCCCTGCAGGCTACTCCGAAGTGGTATACATTACCTTGATATTACCGAAAGGCATCTCAGTGCAGGACACCACTTTCTAAGAGATTATGCCTTGGTACTCATTGGTCATGCTGAGAAAAATCAATCTTAGTTTATACACCGACCTTCTGTTCCTACCCTAGTCTGAAAGAAGGAAAAATCCACAAGCTATATATCATTAGCTTTAAAAAAACAAACACAAGTTAATAAGAGGGTGAAATAAAAACACTATCTTTCTGAATTACACTCAAAGTTGTAAAAAAAGAAAATAGAAGACGAGGAATATAATTCTGTAACCAGCACTTAGTTATACATACAAATATTTTTGCACTGAGTTTAAAGATACTTTCACATACACATATTTACAGGTACACATGTCAGAGGAAAAATAGATGGAGTTATAGTGTTATAACATATAATTTTAACTACATTTGAACACGAAATGCTTTTCTGTTCTTAAACTGTGTGGAAAAATGCATATTCACACATAAACAGATACATTCAATTTTTTTCTGTGAGAATACCTAGAAGCTTTGGTCAGAATACCATTTAACACACACACAACAAGCTTATATTCTAAATGTTAGTGTTCTAAACACTAATGTGGTTGCCTTTGTATGTCACCTTTGTGTCTATGGAATTAAGGGAAGCAAGAAAAGGATAAGAGAATCAAAAGCATAGAAATTTTTAAATCTTCCCATTGATTTTACCCATATGTAAATACTACTTTTGGTAAGAATGAAGATATGCTATTTGCAGTGGTTTTTTTACATGTGTATACGTACCTACGTGTCTTCTGATGGTTCTATAAGACTCTATAAGACAGAAGTGATATATAAATGTAGTAGTAGTATATAAATGTGGTAAAATAGTGGTAAAAACATGATATAAATAGTAGTATATAAATGGCTATGTATTTCTCTAATAGTATCTGATATAAACAAGTGTTAGTATTTCTACTTTAAAAACAGAACAGAAGGTCTAGTGATTAAATGCCATGTTCAAGATGAAACCGAGTTTTCCAAGAAACTGGGTATGTAAAGACTCAAGCTAAAGTCTTAATCACTGAACTGCTTTTTTCTTTCTTTACCTCAAGGTACAGATAAACAAATTAGTCACTTTTCCACAGTTGAGTCTCCTCCTTTTTCTATCTAGATAGCTAGTTTCAGTTGATCAACTGTCTCTGCCACTGAGGAATGTAAGAAAAAGTGTCCAGCAGACAATGACTAAGACCACCCATACAAAACAAACCTACAGGAGCTGCTATTAAAATCTAACTAAATAAAAAAAAATTTACTGCCACAGCAATAACTTTGTATATCAATTTGGGAATCCTTTAAAATATAGTCTGGGAACCAGAAAACTTGGTTTAAACTAACATGAAAAAAAAACCCTCCAGCAGAATGTGTACAAACCTATGAACTGAAAGAGGCCTAAAAAGCAGGAGTTAGTGCTTGCAGTTTAGGTTTGTATCATCCGTTTGTAAGCTATTGTGAAAATATCCTCATTCAAACATTCCATCTCTCTTAGCAGCATCTCCACCTTCCTGAACATGTGCATTTCATTCTTTTTGGCTTCAGCTTCTGAAGCTGCTGTTTCCTAACCTAAAACTTCTTAATTCCCCCAAAGGCAGAATAAGCAACATGCTCTAGATGAAATAAATCTGACTTTCCTGGAGAAGGCATGGAGGAAGGGTGCCAATTTTGTGGGAAAAATGCAATATCCTGTCTAAAAGTCAAAATGATGATTATTTGGCTGCCTGTCCCTAAGACATATTCCACTCTCAAAGGTGAGATTGGAAAAACAAACAAACAAACAGAAAAAACTTCTCTGAGAAACTGCTGTGAAGATGTAAAAATAAAATAAATAGTTTTTCTTTCCTATAAAGCAATTCCCTTAAAGAAATTCTTCCCTGACTCAGATAAATTTGGAGTAAATAAATAATAATAAATAATATAAAATAAATAATAAAAATAAATAATAATAAGTAATAATAATAAATAGGAAAAAAGTCTCTATGTTTAGAAATCAGGAAGGTTTCAATACTATGAACAAATCTTCTGCAAACAAAAGACAATGGGCAAGGTTGGCTACAACAGCAAGCCAAGCTATGCAGTAATGTATTCTACATTAGGAAGAAAACTGCTCTGGCTTGTGTATGCAACTCCAATTCAAAATTAATTGTAAGCTGAGTCAACACTGAGTCCTAGGTTTTTAGTAGCTAGCTAGCACTCACAGAATGACTGACAGTAAACTTAGTATCAAGCAGTGATTTTTTACCCAAAGATTTGTTGTTTGCCAAATACAAATGTAAAGGCTGAATACCACTTGTGGTACTTCTGAATGTCTCTGGATTTTATGCCTTTCTAGTTTCAGAGTTGATTTAGTAAACAGCACATGATTCTTAATGAAGTCATGAATCATTTTGATTATTTTTTAAAAAGATCTTTTTCATCAGATGTATTTAATTTTTATTTTTTAACTCCATCATGTAACTAAATGATTAAGCAGTATGGATTAGTTGTGACCCCAGCAGACTAGGGTCACAGCAATCACCTTCTGTGCTTCAGTTTCACTGACTGCGAAGTGAAGTTAGTAACAATGACATCTACTGCAAAGTGCTTTGATGAGAAGTGCTGTTTATATGGGAATTAGTTATTAATCATCAGCTAAAAGCATGAATTAGGTGTACTGATGAGCAGAGGCAGAATACAGAGTTCACCAAAATTATGACAACCCCTAGTTTGCAGCAAATTGGGGAAATTAGTATCAGGGAAGGCTTTTTTATTCACACTCTTATGCCTGCATTTCTATGCAGTTAGATTGCAAGAGTTTATTGATTCACACTGGCTTTTTGCAACAACTATCAGCACCCTGACTTCTTTGTCAAGAAGAATCTGATGTTCATGGTAGAAGTTTCTTCCCCCTTAATACTGGGGTCTTCTTGGATTTAACCCCAGCTCACCACAGGGAGGTGGGTCACTCAGACCCGGGCAGTCAGGGCAGCCAGCGCAACCAGGACCAGGCTGGCCTGCCCCACAGGCCTCAGACCCTGTGCCCCCAGAGCACTGTGAGGTCAGGGCTTTATCAATGAAAGACTGGCTCATTTTCCTTTTCGTTCCTTCTTCAAGGTTGAAAAGGCAAAGGGAAGACTATGGCAATCTTAATAAAGACAACTAATTCTTTAATCTTTCTATTTGTACCTTTGCTTTCTCAGAACTGAGTATCAGATGAAAGAGATATACAATCCCTTCTTTACTGAACACCCCCTGTAGCTGTTTTTCCAAAGATTACAGCCACATGAAACTGATACATCACCATACATGTAAATAAATATTCTAAACCCTGTCATGCTCATAAATGATATAGCTAGGGCACTGCCATAGAACACACTGGCAGTGTTCTAGTTATCTGCAGCAACAGACCACTATCATTCTGAATTTGCATGACAGGTGAGCTTTGCTAGAAATGCCTATGACTCTATTAAGCTAGGTTGTTAATCAGGGATGGAGATAGTGTTCCTATTGCTCTGGTTAGCGTTAATAACGCCTGCAGTAGTCCAATTGTATAATTTCAGCATTACGTCTTTAAATGTTCGGCTCTAGGTAATTTATGGATAGTACCAAGTGATATATCCCATAGCTATGAACTCGGTAACTACCTGCAGAAAGTTTCTTAGCAACGAATATGAAGCAATTTCATAGTATAGGGTGATTTAAGACAGAACCTTCATTAAAGTCTGCTGCTTTACAACTAGAATCCTTTTTTGCAATCAATACATTACCACCTAAAAGCAGCCTCACACAAGAGTCTGAGTTATTTATAACTTACCAGCTTTTTTTCTGTCCCTGATCAACAAAATGTAAGAGTCACAGACATGTATTCCAATGCACCAGAGTCTGATATGCCCTTGCATACTCCTTTCTGCTCTGCACCAGCCTTAGGATTGCCTGGGCCTGGCCCAGTTTATCTTGTCTCTTGGGAGTAGTTTACTAGGCAAAGGCCTCTAGAGAAGAGCTCACTAACGTTTTTTCCCCCTCCTCCCCTGAGCACTATTTGTCAGATTCAACCCAAAAAAAACTTCCTGTACTGGAGGGAGCAAGAAGCTGTCATTAAGACTGGGAATAAGGAAGCTTCAGCTACCCAGCAAGGGTAATCTTATGGCCCTTTTGTGCTAAAAGTTCAGTTCAAAAGAATTCTCTTGGGCTCTGGCTGGCTCTTTTGTCTACAGTTGAAAAATAGGGCTGGCATCATCTTACCTTGTAACCTTTAAAGCTCTGTCGAGTGCTACATTTATGTCTGCATACGAGCCATTACCTCTTCTTTATACCCTGTGATGGAAATAGCCTATGCAGTTGATGTTTTATCATTACCAGAGATAGTTAATTTAACCTAAAGACGTTTACACAAAGTACCTAATTAGTTCGAGCTTTCCTCCATTTCCTAGATGCTCCAAACTCACCTTCTAAATGCAGAGGAAAGTTCATGTAAGCCTCAAGGAGACATTGCTGTGACCTTAGCACCTACCTGAAATGCTCATTTAAGTCTGGCTACAGCAGACTTCTTGAAGCACTGAGGCAGCAGTAGCCCACCTTGAGCTGCTGTCTTTCCCAAGCATTTCTCATACTAAGCCATGCTACAGCCTGCACATGGACCTTGCTGTAAATCCAGAAATGGCAGGAAGCAATTGGCTTACTAGACATATGGCAGTTAAGTGATTAGTTGTAGGTCCCAGCATGTTACAGAAGGGCGCTGTGGTGCACATAGCATCATGCTGCTAGATAAGCTAAGATCTGCAAAGCTAAAAAGATCAGTCAATGTCAGTTAAGCAAGGTCTTTTCTAACAGCCTTTAAATGTTTGTCATGTAGAGGCTCTTCAACATTAAAAGGAATGATGAAAGTTAAGAACCCATGTAACCTTTGGAGTGAAATTAAAAGTTCACAAGGCATATAGGTAGGTAAGAGAACATCTAAGAGCTGCTCTTGAGCGCTGCAAAAATCAGATCTTTCAGGATACACTTCTTAAACCTCAGTTCTTGGATAAGCAAATGGATTTATCAATTGCTGCAAAGAATGGCTCTAAGTAACACATGAAATTATGGAAGAAAAGAGTAAGTAAAGAAGCCTCCAAATTACTTTAACCCCGAATGTAACAATTTAACTAAGTCTGTGTCATTTTTTTGGCTGGGGAAGTGTTAAATGAGTCTAATAATGATTGTTAGGAAAAACTAATCCTGATAGGGCCTCTTCTACCATATGGACAAAACAGGTGTTTGCCAAGGGCAGCAAAGAATATGGTGCAAGAAAATCTTTAATGGCTTTTGCATGCATGACCGACCGTGGGCCAGGAGGATCAGCAAAACATTTACATATACCAATGGCAGCAAAAACCACTAAGCTAACAAAATATAGTCTTTCTAAACTGAAATATATTGCTGCATTATGTCCACATCTAGCACTTCAGTTTTTGCTGTCATGATGAGTCAAAGTGTCAAAATGCCGGTTTAAAATGGGATCTCCAATGTTTCAGTTACACCAATCCCAAACATGACAACTGCATCCTATCAAGAGAAGCCTAAATAATATAAATTCCATGCAAATGCCATGCAGAAAAATATTAAGCATTATGTTTTATAATGCAGTAAGTATTCTTTGTCTATAGCAAAAATTATATTCCTCTTCAATACAGACTGTTTACTACATTTCCGTAGTTGGCTAAACATGCAGTGATGCAATTTATTGATTCTGCAAAACTATTTTTTAGTCGTCTTTATTTTTTTCTGCTTTTACTGTGACATATATGTAATAATGTTAAAAAATACCAATGCAGTGTCATACCATGCTCTCTGCAGTGAATCAGGGGCTTTTTTAAACTTCAGAAAAGAGTATTTTATAACCAGTAGTATACAGATTATAAGTCACTCAGGCAACGCGTCTTATTAATCTTGCAGCGCCCTGGTGGAAAACTGTCATGACAATGGAAGTTTTCTGTGACATGGTTTAACTGTTTTATGCGGTAGGGTTGTACCTTTATTTCCCAGTCAGTGGCTGGAAGGAACAGCATCGTCACCAATCTCAACCAAACAAAAAATGGCTGAATTCCATGTATCTGAGTTCAGTACTTTTTACAGCTCTGTGTCTCTTATTCTTTTCCATCCTGTCTCTACTGCCACCATCTGCTCCTTCCTGTATTATTTGACATATCCTGTTGATTCCAATACTTGTTTTCTGTTCCTTTCAGCTCTATAGTCGTCTCACAAGAGTAATTTTAGGCTGTCTGCCATTGTTTCTCACTAGCCATCTCTGAACCAGTCTTGACAACTTTGGTAGACCCTTTCCCACTTTTCCTTTCATGATTCATAGAGTTAACTGGGTGGAACTTGTGTTCTTGCTTATGCTAGCAGAGATAATTTAAGAGCTAAGGTATTGGGGACCTGGATGACTTGCTTCATTTATCTGCTTTTTTAACAAAAAACCTTTATGTTCTCATTTCCACGCCTAACTCATACAACATAATTGACTTGGCAGTAAGAGGCAGATTTGGTTCTAGCTATCTTTTGCAAAATAAGATTCCTTTAGAAGAGTACAAAGTTAATTCCATTGAAAAAGAAAGGCCCTCCATCATATAAAAGTGGCTGGAGAAAAGCAGCCTCTCTCTTAATTAAACACTTCTAAAATAATTTAATACAGATGATAGAATTAAATCAATAATGACATACAAGTAATTTTTTTCCATATGTAGAGAAGCCTTATCTCCCCAGTCAAGAATCTCTATATTAGCTATTTCCTGACCCAGAAAGTAATAAGCTATTTATTTCTTGTTGAAATGCGGCTTAGTATGCATGAAAAGAAGAAGGATAGAATTCCATGTAGCTGCTAATAATGCTTGCCATTTCTGCACGGCTCCTGTGCAGAAAAAAAAGCATAAAAAAACCCCCAAAAAACCAACCACCCCCCAAAAAAACCAAAAAACCCTTCCCTTCCCTCCCTCTCAAAATACTGCATGTCCTTTACAGCTACTTCCCTCCTGCACTTACAAAAGCTGCATGTAATTTTATTTCAAAACAGATGGGAATGAACAAAAATAAAATGTTCCCTCACTCTTATTTCTTTTCTATCCCACAGAAATCTATCTATCTACCCACTGAAATCTCATTCCGACCTTGATTTAGATACCATTTACCAACTTCTTGCAGAATTTCTCACTATTCTCTGTGAGCAGCAAAATTAGGATACTAGAATGAAAGGCAAAGCTGAATTTAAGACATTTCATAAAGGATCTTCCAGGGACACAGAAGGCAGGAAAGGGCAGCGATACAACTATTGAGTCACTCAGTAAGATAATTTCTGATTCAAGAAAACAATATAAAGCATTTAGACCACCTACTGAGATCCAGATGGGACTCACTGACTGTGGAGATTGGTGACAGTGAAACTAGGTAGACAAAGATGACCTGCAAATGTGCTTTCAAAGGCAAAGAGCTGCTTGAGGTTAAAAACAACACAAAACCCTAAGCACACAACCGAACAGAAGCTTTCCCCACACACACATACTGCATCCAACTTAGTACAAATGAGACAAAGTTTACCTGTGGAGCTTCCTCCTGCTTCTATCCGTTACCTGCTATTGGCTGGCTTAAGGAATGTGTGATGATCAATGGGATGCTACACAGTACTTTCTATCTAGAAAATATACATTTTACAGCATGTCTAGAGGAGGAAGATCACTTCTGAAGGGTGGAATATACCTGAAACAGACAGACTGCTCCCATGTAATAATTTCTGACACATCACTAAATCAGTGATCTGGATTGTTAGATTAAAACAAAGGGAAGTGTTATTTTATGAAATCTAAACTTATTCTACAATCCGTGTCTTGGAATGCAGGATTAACAGCATGTAGATGGTACAGGCAAGAATTGCAAGGATACCCATTTTAGCAATGAGTACTCCCTTTCCCTTGTTGGACAAAAGTATTTTAAAGTCTGCTTGTGCATTTTCTATTTAAGAGCTGTCATATAAGACACAGTGGTAGCAGAGGATGTGCATTGTAAGGCAGGACTCCTTTCTTCCAACAGTCTCTCATTCCCTACCCTATAAAGTCAGGAGTCTTTACTTGGTTCTGTTCTCTTTTATTCTGAGAAACCCTGCACTGCTGATGTACACTGAAACACCTTGACTGTGCAAATGAAAAATGACCATATTCAGTATCTCGTATTGCATGGCTAGAGCATCTCTTCCTCCACCACTCTGTATAGTTTGAGGTGAAAATGGCTACAACTGGTGGCTTGTCCATGGAGCACAATCCAAACATTCCCAGCTGTTATCAGGAGAAATGGTGAAATTTAACTCTTCAATCTCTAAATGGGGAGCAGGAGATAAGAATTTATACCCTGGATTTTAAGAAATAACATAACCAGTCAGTGTAAAATCCTCCTAACAGTTTTGGTGTGTGGTTATTTTGTGCAACAAGGCTGACTGGTTAGTTTCCTCCAAAACCCATGAGAATGTTCCCACTGAATATCCTACCGGGTCCCATTGAAATGAAGATGCAGATGGGCCAAGTGTGTTATGTTAATCTATAACAGCAGTGTTCTGTACTTCAAATATAAATTAATCTCAGGGTAGACACCTCCAGCTATACCAGAAAGAAAATACCCCAATTACTTACAGAGCTCCAAGGAACAATGTAGCAAAGTTTAAAAAAAAAAAAAGAAAAAAAGAAGAAAAAGAAAGAAAAAGAAAAAGAAAAAGAAAAAGAAAAAGAAAAAGAAAAAGAAAAAGAAAAAGAAAAAGAAAAAGAAAAAGAAAAAGAAAAAGAAAAAGAAAAAGAAAAAAAAGAAAAAAAGAAAAAAGCCCTTTGCTTTGTTTCTTCCTCCTAGCAGAGAATGACTCCATCACTTGAGCTGTGACAAATTTTGTTTTGTGTCCTGTTAATAGGTACAAGCTCCAATCAAAGACCAACATCATGCTGCGTTGATACTGCTCTAACAAGCAATACTCTTTCTTAAATAGCTATGTCAGAGAAACTAGGTCAGAGTTTTCTCTTCCCCAGCCTCCACCTTGTACCACTCTGAAAAGGCCCTTTGTCCTACGAGAGAGCTCTTTTACTGGAGATTCAGCCTAGTGAGAAGTATCCCAGGGTTGAAAGGCAGTGGGAACGTTAACGATTAGCTGAAAGGAACAGAACGTGCACACAAAAAGAGGCCTTGAAGGCAGGACCAGGTGATGAAGAGTGCTGCACTGTGATAAAAGAGAAAGGAGCACTGCTCACCCCACAGAAGGAATCCGTTTTGGTGGTGGAAGCTCCTGCCTTTTGGTGCTGGCTCCAGAAAGGGGGCACCACAATAGAAAATACCTAGGAATAATTAATTCAGGACAGCGGTTTCTGGCAGTCATGAACTCACCCTGCTCTGTAGTTTACATTCCCCGAAGCCACATGTGTGTAGCATGGTTCTGACCAGAACTCAAGGCAGTAGGTATTGTCCTCAAATTTATTCAAGAACGTCTTCTGCTTCACCAGCTGTCAAAATACAGCTCAAATACTCCCACTTAAGAAGGGTTCTATAAATTAACTTGCTAGTAGATAGCTATCATGTACCCAAGTGTTGCCTGGCATATTTATGCTAAAGTTGATGATAAATAATACCTGACTGATTGCTTAGAAAGACCGGCTTTGTGGTTTGTGGCATTCCCAGCTACATCCCATCTTAGCACCTGCATCTGATTAATACAGTTGTGATAGCTTCTGTTTACTGCTATCATTTCTATAATTGACTGTTTACTCAAGAGCAATTGATTGATTATTTTATTCATATCCCATTCTCCCTCCTTCATAGCTGTGAGTAATATTTAGAAAGATCCAAATAAATCAATGTGATATAAATGACTCCTATTACTATTGGCTAAGCATGCCTGATTTCAGTTAATTAATAATTAACATTTCCATCTGACTGGGTCATAACAGTGTGTACTGGAATATCTGAATTGCAGGTAATCAAGGGAGTTGCTGTTTAACCAGAAAGTCTCAGCTATAGGTAAAATAGGTACAAGAAGATTTTATGACATATGATAATACACTCAGTTCTTCATATCACACAGGCCAGACAGTAAATATTCTTCAGCCTTTGGAAGATCGCATTTTCTTATTTATTTTTTTTAATAATACTGCATGTGTAAATTTAGTGTTCCAATCACTGTGAAAAAATTATAGAGAAGGTACCCAAAAATCAAGGTGGGAAATGGTTTCTTTCTATGATGTTTCTCTCCTTTCTTGAGTATTGGTGAATACTAAGTAAAGAGCAAGTAAGTCAGTCAAATGGAAGAACAGTGGAAGAACAATGGAACCTCTCACAAAAGATTTCTGTTAAGAATCACATGTACATAGAGTACTTTGGTATAGTGGGAAATGGTAAGACAGAAATCATATGTTCTAGGATATTAACAGAAATAATTGTCAATATGAGTATCATGGGGAATAAAGTTTCTGTTTACACAAGAAACATGCTCAGGTGAATGTGTAATTTCTGTGCCCTTGCTGAGATACTAGAGCACTCTTCAATTAATGTAATCAATACATGGCAGGAAACGGCAACCCTTTAAAAATCATAATTCAGAGGTTATATATACAAAATGAGCTTTACAGGAAATGGTACTCATCCAGTATTTTCAAAAGATGTGTAGATGTGGTTTAGTGGTGGACTTGGCAGTGCTAGTTAATGGTTTGACTCGATGATCTTTAAGGTCTTTTCTAGCGTAAACGATTCTATGATTCTAATCCACGTGAAGCACTAATTCTGGAATATAGTGCTATGACTTACTTCATTACAACTACAGGAATCAATTAACATAACGTCATCACAACTCATCCTTCCCTTCTTTCATTGAAATTTCAAATTATTAATTGACTCATGTGCAGTAGATGGTACACATAATCCTCCATAGACTGGAAGCACCAGTTTTTCAAAGAGAAGCTGTACCCCAAGCTGCCTAATGGCCCTTGTTACTCTAGCACATAATTAAAAGGCTTTCCACCTTGGCAATTAGCCAGCAGAAAAGCAGACAGAATGCTCCACTTGTAAAATATGGAATGAAGCTCATACTTTGAAGAAGGAATGATAATATTTTACAATTCCACAATGTCTTTTATTCAGGGATTTTAAATAAATTAATAAGTATTAATTACTGGGACCTTGGAAATTCCCTGGGAAATACTTGTGCTACCCATTATAAAAGAGGAGAAATAGGAATTCACTATGTCAATTTCCACAGGATCGTTCTTTTTTTGGATGCCTCAGCACTGTTGTTGTTGGGTTTGGATGCCTCAATACTGTTGTTGTTATTATTATTATCGCTATTATTATTATTGTTGTTATTGTTGTTATTGTTGTTATTGTTATTATTGTTGTTATTATGATTATTATTATTAAGTTGGGGGAACTGTTGAGCATTTCTGGTCTCACTAAAACAAGAAATTTTTATGCTTAGCATCACTGAAAGTCAGACTTCGGATGTATCTTGTGTGACAATCAAAATTCCTGTATCATACTAGCGCTATTTAAGAGACAGACTTGAAAATTAACCTGGTGCCAGGCAAAACCTTGCTGCTAATGCAGATACAGTTACAGATAAAGTTACTATACTGTAATAATGTTAAACATAATGGTAAACTTATTTAGTCATTCATTTTGGGACACTTAAAATTATCTTCGTACTCAAAACATTTGTAGAAAAACATATATTAATGTTTTGAGTGGTCATCTATCAAATTATGTGTTCCAGCTATTCAGAGGAATTCTGTGATCACTTTCCTTTCTACAACACTTGGATGAGTCTCAGCTATTAACAGAGATAACATCCATGATTATAAAACAGCAAATGTGTTACAAGCACTCTGCAGTGGAGCTTTTATAACTACTGTCATAGTTTAAATTCTTCTCTTGTTTTTTTATGTTTTGCATTTGTTCTTTGGGTAAAAGATCTAACAATTTTTAACTGACCCATATACATTACAAATGTATAAAACCAAAAGACTAAAGGGGGAAATTATTTTGTCAACACACTAGCTATCAGTACATGCATCTCCTTCAAGAACAAGGCTCCTTGAAGAAGAATAAAATCAATGAAACTCAAAGCACTTTAGCACAGATGTAATCTTTATCTCTACAAAACAGTCATGGTAAGACAAACAAGGTTTTAAAACAGTCCTTTAAAAGAGACTGCAAATCTCCTGAATGGAGATTTTCTGTTCAGGAAGTATGCATTTCAGAGTCATAAGCCATATCACTAGAAGAGCCTTTTTTTTCCCACTATGTCCCTTGCAAGGAGAGCAGTGACTGAAGCTATTCTAGTATGGCTGAATTTTATTCTAGTAATGAAGTTATTCTAGTACGAAGTTATTCTAGTATGAACTGTTTTGGTTTTTTTTTCTGCAAACACAAAAACCCTGCAAATTTTAATCAAAACACTTATAACTGGGGAAATTTTGGAAGACGTTATCCCAAATACATGTCCAAGAGCATTCTGGGAGTTAAAAGAGACAACAGCTTTTGAATTGTGTGTATAGATATCCTATACCTTAATGAAATTTATTTCAGTTAGTAGAAAATGAAGTAGCTTCTGTTCAATGCAGCAAGGTTAAATCTGATTACTACTAATAGGACACATTTCAGCATGGAAAAATACTGCTACTACTTAAATAAATTATTTAAGTACCAATGTTTAATCAGCTTCCTTGACTAGCTCATAGAAAACAAAACAGTCAATTTGAAAATTTCTTCAAAAGAAAAGAGAACATCTTATTTCTGTAATTGTAACTTCTTAGAAACCAGATAAGGGAAAAAAATCATCAATGCCCATACTATTTTTTTTAGATGGATTATTAAAGTCTTTCTGGAATTACTTAGAGAGGAGTTCCCATGCCTCTTAAGAAAATGAAATCTCTCAACAAACACACTAAATGAAACAGCGAAATATTAGTTAAATGGTACTGAAAATAGTAGCAAGTAGGTATATACTTTTCAGGCATTAACCTGACTACATATTGATAGCTGAAGTTAGATATTTTTAAAAGGATTGGAGGTTTCTCCTTATGGCTAGAAACATTTAACAACTTGCTTCTGAAGGACAGTAGTCATATGTCTGCTTACTCTATTTTTTTGCTGATTTCACCCGACTTGAAGCTTGTCTGATCAAGTCAGTAACCTGGCAGAAGACTAATTCAGGAAAAAAGTGCTTTTCTGTTTTAAGGAGTAGGTGCTTGTTTGTTTGCCAATTTAGCAAATTTAATTTACTACTGCATGTTGAGTCAAGCACCAAAATTGGTGTAAGACACAGACTAGGAAACAAATATCTGCAAGCCAGAATTTGGGAATGAGATCTTTTGATGGAAGCAAGCTGTCCATACAGCTATAATAGTAAATAGCAGCCTGAGAAAGCACGCTTTTCTTTCTCATTTGTTTATGGAAGGAGGAACTAAAAAACCCTCCTAAGCAGAGTAAGTCAGTCACTTTTTCCCTCATATTCTTTTTGTTCCTGTTCTAAACTTACTTGTAGAGGGCAACAAGGAGCAGGTCTTTTCTGCCAGGACTTTGCCCACACTCTCCCCAGCCACCCATGAACAAGGCCTGGTGCTCCACAAGGGCCTGCTGAGAACACATCTCTGTAAATAGACCATAGGGCTGTCCTCACTAGTTATGCATTCACATTTTGGTCGGAAGAGTAGGAAATAGGTCTTTGGTTTAATTTCCAAAACTTAATCTTTGCCATTTCTTTATAACCTGTTTGATGTTAGGCTTTGAAGATTGAAGATGTTTACAAAGGCATGTCAGAATACATTTCTCTTTGCAAAGTTTTCTCAAGGTTGCATGGGATATTTTAGAACAGAAAGTAATAAAGATGCCTGTTGCATACTTGAAGAAAACAAGTGGAAAATGCGTGAAAAAAGCATCCTCCTACTTCCCACCTTTAAAGACCCACCTTTCACTGCCATGCCAACAAAATCACACCATATGGTCACTGCAAGAGTACAACTAGTGTGTCAGTGTTTTCTAACTGACACTGATCTCAGTGGTCATTTACTGTGCATTTTGTGTATTTACAGATGCTCATGTATACTATAGAAGTTAAACAGAAGCATTTGTTGATTGTTAAAGACTGGTGCTAGTGTAAAATTGAAGTATTTTTGTAATTACTGATTTTGGGTTAAAATCTGAGACAGGTGTACTGACTCAGTGTGAACTGTTGAAAAATGTCATCTTCTGTGTATGGTTTTTATTGGATTTTATAAGACAGAAAACCTGACATTGCTGTGTGGTGTGATTTAGTTAGTGTGAAAGTTATTTGTAGATGGGTTTTTGGAAGTGGTAGCTTTATTTTACCTTCCATGTGGACTTAAATGGCTTACAGCTCATTCCTCTTTTGCTCTTACTCAAACGGAATGAAAAGGACTTTGAAAATTCTGAAGCCTGTGAGAGCTTTAGCAATTTCTTATAGTTCACTAAAGCTTGTTCAAATGCAATCATTGCAGGAAAAATATGTGGCCATTAAGAACTTGCATTCACAAGGTGTATCTTTTTCAGTATTATTATAGTATTCTGATAGGAATTTATGAAATCAAGCAGTGAAGATTCATGATCTCTATTCAGTAACATTTCAAACACTATATTTATTAAATTCATAAACATTAATCTATTACTTCTCAAACCACAAGGTCAGTTTTGTCTTTGACCAAATGACAAAAAAGCCAGTAAAGCTGTAAAAAAGGGAGAAGCTTAACAGTCATTATGCTTTCTTCTTACGTGATATGAAAGTAGCTGCTATACTACACTGTATTTCATATATTTTTAATCTAGTTTTCTGAAGGCATGCAATTTTCTGTTATCTTGAAATACAGATCTTCCTCTTCTTTACTACTTCAAATCTATTGAAGCCTGCAGTTAGCTGTTAACTTTCCCTCTTTCATTGATTATTTTTGTTCTACAAAAGATCCACTCAGGAGCTCGTTTTGTGTGAGTCCTTATTTTTATAGCAAGGTTGGCCTCCATTTTGCAAGTCTTCTGAGTTACATAACACTGTCATGAAGGGCAGTTTGAAAGGGGAATGAAAGGTTGCTGAACAGAAGAATCACATACTTTCAAATATATAGATATTGCTAAAATTCTGATGTGCTTCAAATGCTCATGCTTTTTAAGGATGATGCATTCTAATCATCCTAATTCAATCATTCTGATTTTGCACAATCAATTTTTTTGGTGCACAATGAATTGGGATGGAAGTATTTCTTTGCCTACTATTTGATAATTCATTCAATTTATACCAGGAATTAACTTATTTTAAATTTAGTTCTTATGTAGCAGGCCTGTACCAAAGGCCAAGTATTACCCACAAATTTTGCAATCTGTGTGTCCTGCCAGCATCTTGGGCTGTCTTTATAGGCACTAGTGTACCATGTTTGCCTCGGATAGAGTTGATTTTCTTCATAGTAGCTCATATGGTGATAATGTTTGGGATTTTTGATTAAATCAGTGTTGATAATTCGGGGATGTTTTAGTTACTGCTGAGCAGTGCTTACATACAGTCAAGCATATAAGCTTGTCAAGACCTTTTTACTTCTCACACCACCCCACCAGTGAGTAGGCTGGGGGTGCACAAGAAGTTGAGAGGGGGCATAGCTGGGTCATCTGACCCCAAATAACCAAAGGGGTATACTGTATGATGTCATGCCCAGCAATCAAAGCTGTGGGAAGAAGAAGGAAGGGGCACATTTGGATTTATGACGTTTGTCTTCCCAAATAACTGCTATGTGTGCTTTACTACATGGTTACAGGCTGCCATGCATAATCTGCTCTGCAGTAACTGCTGGCCAAGTGTCAACGCATCATGATGATACCAAGTAAAAGGAAAAGTGAGCTGCCCCTCATAAAGAACCTGGGCACCAGGTGGGTAAATAAGTGTTTGTGCCCAGAGAGAGAGGTGTAGCTGTCAATCACAGGCATTTTCCCTGACCAGGGACAGTGTTCTCCCAAGGCAACCTCAATGTCTATAAAATTCAAAGCTTCTGTTAATAACTACATAATCACATCTAATGCTATGCTTTAGCTCCCTCTATGACAACTTCTGAAATCAATATATAGGGTTTAGATGGTCATGGATTATGTTAATGGTCATGCTGCTCTTACATGTCCTGCAGATATAGAACCATGGTTAATCCAGTCCAACAGGCCACTTTCAGCTGATGAACTTCAGAGTCCTACCGGTGCAACGAACAGGGATAATTCTGTGTCAAGTCAGACAGCTGTGCACACAGACATGATTTCACCTTCACGACCTTTCCTTGCCTATCCAATGTATACTTTAGGCCTCCCTTGTAAGGTCTCATCTAACTTCAATTATCCTCCTTTCCCACAGGGTGAGAAAGGGAAGCTCAGGGTGACAAGGAACAGGACTTGAGATTGGTGGTACTTGCTTGCATTTTTCTCCCATATTGTACAAAAGTCTCAAGCTCTCAGTAATGTAATTACAAAACAGCAGGGTAGACCCCATATAGAGAACACCCTGGAGATCATCTCTGGCACTCTTGTAGCTTTGTCAGAAAAAGTAATTCATTAGTAGTTAAGCGGCCATTTCTACCCTTCCCCTGCCCTGTCACCATTTTTCCTTCTCTCTGTGAGTACCAGCCTGTCATTTAGTTTAGATAAACCATAAATAAAAGAACTAAGAAATGGAAATCATCAACTAACAAGAAAGAATTTATTCCCCAAACTTGGAATTTTTTACTTTTAGTATGCCCTGGTTTCATCTGGAGTAGTTAATTTCCTTCCTAGTAGACGGTACAGTGTTGTAATTTGGATTTAGTATGAGAATAATGTTGTTAACACACCAATGTTTTAGTTGTATTAGTGGATGATTTAGTTGATTTAGTAGTACTTACTCTAAATAAACAATATTTTTCAGTCTCTCATGCTTCACCAATAGGGAGGGGCACAAGAAACCAGGAGGTAGCAGAGACAGGACACCTGACCCAAACTAGGCAAAGGGATATTCCATACCATAGAATGTCATGCTCAGCACATAAACTGAGGGAGTTGCCAGGGAGGGGGGACCAGAGCACTGCTCAGGAACAGGCTGGCATCATTCAGCAGGTGGTGAGCAATTGTGTTGTGCATCACCTGTTTTTCTAGAGTTTAATTCCTCTCTTTTTTTGTTATCTCCCTTTTCACCATCATTACTATTATTATTATTGTTATTAATACCATTACTATTATTTAGTTTATTTCAATTATTACATTGTTCTTATCTCAGTCCAAGGGTTTTATCTTTTTCCAGTTCTTGTCCCACCAGTGGTGGGGAAGATGAGATACAGTGAGCAGTCGTGGGGTACTGGCTGGCTGGCATTAAACTACGACATGGCGCAAAACCACAGTAAGCCTGTTGCCATCCTTTAAAATATTGCTAATGTGAAATGAAGTATAAAAACCATGTATATAGTATATATATAAAGTAGCATGGTATGAGATTGCCAGAATGGATTCAGGGATCTAGTCATAGATTTAGAGAAATTTAGCACAGAAAAAGGTTCCACAGTAAGTGGCATCACACTGGCTTCCTCTGGATCTCAGATTAAAAAAGGGAAATAAACTGAGAAAGGATTAGGTTTTTTTTACAATCTAAATTATGCAGGAGCATCCACACAGAATTTTTTCATATCCTTCAGAAAGCTCAGTGCTCCCCTGCGCAGTACTCAGGTGACACAAATGAGTTCTCAGTGACCACTTCCCAAGAGTCTTAGGTACTTGCTGACATTGTTAACATTGGGGTCTTTATTGTATCAGTTTTACTGAAATGTGCAGAGTTTCTCTTTTGCTTTTAACCCAAATTCAAAATAAATAATTGAAGCGACTGCAAGTAAGTAGGAGCCAGGTCACAGAATGTTAAAAAGAAGCAAAAGGGATCCAGAAAATTTTTACCCCAGGCTCGGCAGCAGATAAGCATTCCCTGTTGCTCTAGAGCCTCCTCCTTCTCCAAAGCCACCTGTCCTCCTGTTACCATAGGCAACCCAGTGCCCCATTCCCATGGGCAGCCTGGACTCTGCCTCTCCATGGGCACGATTTCTGTCCACATGATCTCACCCTTTCCTACCCCTTTGGTATGTTCCACCCCACTCAGGGTGACCAGGGTGGAAGTAACCTCTGCTGGGGAGAGGGAGCTCTCTTCAAGTAGGAGTCATGAGACCACCTAGTAACATGGATCTGGGTTTGATGCAGCTAGTGCAGACGCCAGTAACATTATGCTTCAGGGGAAACATGCTTAGTGGGGTTCCAAAAAGGGTGGCTCTGAAATGAGTGGAAATCCCCTTTCTGATTATCTTGGAGCCCTTTAAGAGGAAGAGCGTGTTTTCATATTTATTTTCCAAATCTCCAGGCAGGGAACTTAACTGATATGTAAAATGTTGAACAGAAAATTAAATATAAATCTAAAAAGAGAAGGAGCAACAGCCAAACTGTAATATTTGTATACACTTCGTGTGTGGATATATATTTTCTGCTTTTCTGGGTAAAGCACAATACCTTCTGAAGGTACTTTTGTCTAGGGCTTAAAAGCTTTTTAAAAGTCATGTGGGGGCTAGGAATGGTTGGCCATTTGGCTTGGCATTTAGCATATTCCATTATTGTTCTGACAGACTTCTGTATCCTGCAAGTTCTCCCAAAACAGCTGTGATGTGTTAGGGCCTTTTCCTTCCTATATGAAAAATAATTTTATTAAACCACTTCTCAGGTGTTATTTTGCCAATTAATCTCACGCATTCCTTTATAATCAAGTGACCACATTAAATTATAATTTTTATGTACCTTATGTTTCGGTGTATGTGGAGAGTGTCACTGTACTGATTCCAGAGATGAGCTATATGTTTTTTTCTTATTTACAAATACTTTGTGCATAAATTTTTAATATAGATGAAACCAAACACATAAGCAAATTCTAGTCAAAATAATGAAAAAGAAATTCTCCAGGGCAGCCAACAGAAGTACTAGCATAATAAAATACAGAAGGCAAAATGAGTGGAGGAGTAAACCATAATACCTAACGGTGGCAGCAGTCTGCTAAATCTGATTACTTAGAATGAAATAAGGGAGAAAGCAAAATAAGGGAAATAAGGAAGAAAGCAAACCTAAAAGCACAGAGATAATGAAAGCCTGAGCTTCTCAAATAGGATCAGCGCGCATTTCGCTCTTAGAAAAAAGTTTATGTAGTGTTTTTAGTAGTGAATAAGATTCAGAAATATCTTGTAAAAGTTTTCATCAGAAGTGTTAGGTCAACTATAGCTTCTTCACTGGCAATCAGCAGGAAAGTTGTCTTCTAATACAGCTGTAAAGAGCAAAGAACTCTATAAACACAGTGAAAACTGATACTCATACAGTTAGGTTTGTTTTTCCTAACATTTTTATGCCTAGCAGTGATCACTTACATAGAAAAAATTTAATGCTGTCACATGTGAATGGAAATGGATACAGTAACTCGGTCATCTTTAACATTAAAGTGAAAGTCTTGCTCTGCAAGCTTATACCACAAACCTGCAAGCGTTCACCTATACGAGTATGTATACACATATTTTACCCTATTTTCTATTTTATCTATGTATTAAAAAGTATTTCTACTATTTAGTATGGAAAGAACTGAAGAACTTACTTTGTCATATAATACCAGTGCGTAGCACACAGGCTTGGTGACTTCCCAATACAGACCTGATCTTAGATTATTTTGACTTTCTTCATTCTGCAAAGAAAATATAGCTAGTCCTAAACAACACCCCTGTCATTCGTCAAAAGGTAGTTTATGTGTGGGCATTATTACTACAGCTGTGTGGTAAATAATTTTCCCGAGTTCAAAATTACCCCAAATCTCATAATGATAAAACCAATACACTATTGCGTATTCAGAGTGGAGGCGTCCATTATTTTGCTTAGAAATCTACCACTGCAGGAACTGGCACATTTGCTTTTGTCATGAACTCTGGTAACAGTATTTATAAATGAAAAAATAATAAATTCCCTTAGAAAATTCTGTTAATTTCTAGCTCTGACTTCGTATCTGAGTAGTAGTTCACTGTGGCAGGTACATACCATTGTGAATTAAACATCTGGTGGTTCTGTTAGTGGCAAAGTTGGTCAAAGATAATCTGCAGCTCTGCTTTGTGTAAGCCTGCTACCTAACAGTGTAATGTGCAAGGAAGGAGAAAAATGCAGTTGCTTTCTGCTGTCCCTTCACCCTCTCAGCAGGGGAAGGACAGGGAGTGAGACGGGGGAAGGTAAATGTGGGGTGAGAGAAAGGTGATTGATTGTCAGTTTCTATCTTTCTTTCTCACCATCAAACTCAATTTTTAACTTGTCATAGTGAAACTACTCTTTTCCAAGTCCAGCCTGTTTCGCCCATGATGGTAATTAGTAAGTGATCTCTCCGTCTTTATCTAGACTCATGAGCTTCTTATGTCCTGTCCTGTAAAGGAGGTGGAGTGAGAGAATGCCTGATTGGGCATCTGGCACCTGCCCAGGGTCAATCCAGCAGAATCTGTTAGAACTTATGTTAGTGTGAATACTGCATTAAAGCATTTGCTGAATTATTTTATCATCTTTTGCTTTTCTACAGCATCACACTCAGGATTTTAAAGAGGCCTCCATAAATCAGTTAAACAATATATAATAAGTGATTTCACTAGAGTTTTCATGTCCTGTTTATCCTGATGCACTAAACTAACGCAAATTCCAGCTATTCACTGTTACTTCAATATGGTATTTGTAAGTAGACTTACAACAAATGACTGAATGGTTTTAGCAAACAAAATCACTACTAAAAGCCTAGGATAAATTACACAGGCATTCATTCTGCTAAATAGACAGAGTGTTTATGGCTCCAATAATGTTTGATAATGTTTGCTTATTTGTTAAAAATAGAGGAAGGAAAAAATGGGGGTTTATTAATGAAATAAGCCTTTTTGTCAAAAGTATCGAGAACGTACTCAATGTCAACTTTTTTCCCAGATATTCGCTAAGAAAAACTCGAAATGAGATTATTTTAATAAAGCAAAAAAAGTCTGTAAGATTTAATAATAAACAAAAATATTTTATATCTATTTCCACTTAAGTATGCCTAATTGTTTACTAAATACCAGTGCTTCAAAGCCTTTTTTTTTTTTTGTCGTGTCCTTAAATCTTGAGATGAAGAGCACTCAACACCAAGTTTGCGTTTAGCATGCACCAAAAAGAAAAAAGTTATAAAGAAAATCGGATGACATTGAGAGGGCTGTATGAGAAGGCAGGGGGTGCATAATACTGAGTGGTTTGTTCCCATGGCCTGAATGTCCATTAATGGATGCAGTGTACCAGGTGTGCTCCTGAAGATATCTGTTGTTTAACATCATTCAAGAGAAATACAGTTCATTAAGTCAATTTTAAAATAAAGATAATATAAGTGGGTGTGAATCAGGAGATTCACAGTAAAAGACGACTCCTGATCCAAATCAAAATGCTAATGCAGATGTACTCCAAGCAGATGGAATAAAAGCAGTATGGTTTTCAAACAGAACATGGTGAGCAGGACTGTGGGTTTTCCTACATTGCTCTGCTGAGGGACATCTCCCCTTGCTGGAGATCAAAACATTTACATTCAGCTTCTGAGTCACATGAAGCCAAACTCAAAGATGCCTATAGGTGAAATGTTCCATATATAATTCCCCTACAAAGTAGGGAGTTTTAATGAATCAAATGCAGCAGCTATTTTTAATATAGAGATGCATTGGCTTCTTAGCAGAGTGTCTTCGTTGGCTGCTCAAAGCATTCCTTATACTTATCCTGTCCTAATGCATCAAAAGGCGCCACAGATGCACTGTATAACAAAGCCTCCCATTATATATGATCACAGTTTAAATTTCACATAGTAATACATTTTTTATGTAATTATCTTCTCTACTTATCCTATCATTGTAGACCTTTTCTTCATCTCAGTTTTGATGACACTGTGTTTCATCTAACACTTGAATAAAACTTATGCCAATACATACTTTCTCTCAGCCTTATAACCTTTTGAGCCTCTTATATTCCATTAAGCCTTCTACTAAATGTGATGTCTCAGCTTTATTTAGATCTCTCTCTCCCCACAATATCTTTAAGAGCTGTATTACACTTTTATTCCACCAAGGAACAAGGATTTTTATTACCTTTCAAGCAAATGGATTAAAAATATTTTTATTAGCTTCTCTTACAGCTGCGTTCATCTCATTAGTATCAGAAAAGTCAGTATCATCATTTGTATGTATCTTTTTCAATTGCCTATAAACCTTCTCATTCAGTCCTAGGTGAAAGTATGTGAAATTTTGTTTTAGAGAACAAGTTGACTTTTTCTTCTGAAACTCTCTTTGGAATAACTTGTCTAATGGAGGGAAGGGAAGCCCAGAATAAATGCTTGCAAATATTTGACAAATGGCCAGTGTTTCTGACTTTCATGTATTGTGTCTTTGCATGGAATGAGAAATGTGAAGTACTCAGGCTGCTCAGAGCTGATGCTGCAGATGTTGCTACAAGACACAAGGAGCATATGAACTGCAGCTTCTACGAAAACCTGCATTAAAACCTGAACTCACTCCAGCTGGGTTTCCTGAGCAGCTCCAGGGACTACTGAGAGGTTCATATGAGCAGCAACTAATGATCGTTAATAGGGTTACGATTCTCAGGTAAGGCACATGTGCCTTGAGCCAGGCAAGTGGTGTTCCCCAGGGGTCAGTGTTGGGACCTATCCTGTTCAACATCTTTGTCGGCAACATGGACAGTGAGACTGAGTGCACGCTCAGCAAGTTTGCTGATGGCACCAAGCTGTGTGGTTCGGTTGATAAGCTGGAGGGAAGGGATATCATCCAGAGGGACCTTGACACACTAGAGAGATGGGCCAGTACCAACCTCATGAAGTTCAAGAAGGCCAAGTGCAAGGTCCTGCACATGGGTCGGGGCAATCCCCACCCAGCACAAATACAGGCTGGGCAGAGACTGGATTAAATGCAGCCTTGAGGAGAAGGACTGGGGAGTGTTCATTGATCAAAAGCTCGACATGAGTTGGCATTGTGTCCTTGCAGCCCAGAAAGCCAACCGTGTCATGGGCTGCATCAAAAGGAGAGTGTTCAGCAGGTTGAGGGAGGTGATCCTGCCCCTCCACTCCACTTTCATGAGACCCCACCTGCAGAACTGCATTCAGCTCTGGGGCTCCAATATAAGAAGGACATGGAGCTGTTGCTGTGAGTCCAGAGGAGGGCCACGAAGATGACCAGAGGGCTGGAGCATCTCTCCTGTTAAGACAGGCTGAGAGAGTTGGGCTTGTTCAGCCTAGAGAAGAGAAGACTCTGGGGAGACCTTAGAGCAGCTTCCAGTACCTAAAGGGGGCCTACGAAATATCTGGAGAGGGACTTTTTACAAGGACCGGTAGGACAGGACAAGGGGGAATGGCTTTAAGCTGAAAGAGGGGAGATTTAGATGAGATACTAGGAAGAAGTTCTTTAAGGGTGGTGAGACACTGGAACAGGTCTTCTTCCACATAGAAGCTGTGGCTGCCCCATCCCTGGCAGTGTTCAAGGCCAGGTTGGATGGAGCTTTGAGCAGCCTGGTCTAGTGGAAGGTGTCCCTGCCTGTGGCAGGGGTTTGGAACTAGATGATGTTTTAGGTCTCTTCCAACTCAAACCATTCTATGATTCTATGATTTATTCCAAAAGAAGAAAACTATTTTTCTCAGTTTAATTTTCACTGGACAGCCACAAAGAATAGCTGGACTGGGTAAGCTTTGAAATGGGAAGCTTATGGATTTAGCAGTCCAGTTGGTCCTTTCCAATCCAAACCATTCTATGATTCTATGATTCTTTGATTTGAAAGAACAATGAAGTGTGATATAAGGCAGCAAGGTAACATTATGCTGTTAAATTGCTGCTTATATTCATAATATTTTTATACCTCTGCTCCAAGTGTAAGACATACAGCCAGAATGATGTCGTAACATGCTCTGCTTCTCAAAATCCCAGGCCAGAAAATTGTTGCAAAATTCTGGACTCTGGCCATATTATTTCACGTTCAGAGTCCGCCCTGAAAAAATTCATACAGATGGATGGAGATAAGGCTACTATAATCCTCTTGTTTGCACTGCCCAGATCTTTGACAGACACAATCTGGTTAAAGGATATTATCTCCTTGTATCACTGTCAATGCTGTCTATACGAGGTCATTAATTTGACAAAATCCCATTAGAAATTGTGCAAATGCACCTATAGTAACAAAAGAAGGAAAGTAATACAAAGACTCCAGACACTTTTTCTTCAGGAAGCTGAAGCGAATAGAGAATTTCCTGTGCTGGTTTCACAGCAGCTACCTGAGTGTTAATTAAGACCAAATAGTGTGGAGGAAGGAGCTGATGTTGCTCTGTGCAACCGTAAAGATTCCTTTCCAAAATCAGAATTTTGCCAAAAAAAAAAAAAAAAAAAATTTGAAAAATTTTGAAACAGATTGATGATTAAAAAACCAGAACTTTGTATTTTTGTTGAGCATGAAGGAGTTTTTCTCTTCACCTTCCAATGGCTACTAATGAAAAGACGCAAGAGACCAGCTTTTAAAAAATAATGTCAGATGCCAATGAATATTGCTTTTCACTATATATACCTTTGAATTGTTATAAAATGCAAAGCTAGAGCTATTGAAGATGATTCATAAGAAAAGCTGTATCTAAAGAACTAATTACATTAGCATAAAATCTGTTTCCTCTAAATAACTGCACCCTACCCAATGTCCAACAATTAAACAGAGTTTATCAGAGCTACTAGTTCAATTACAGCTATCTAACTGAGGAAGTCTCCTTGACAACATCTGGCACACAGAAACAGGAAAAAGAAAGCTGAGGACTTCTTAAAGTTTCAAACAAATTCACAGTAAAGCTAAAAAGCTTGAATAAAAGCAAGTTTTTTAGGTAACTGATATAATCTTTGATTTTCTTTGCCACGATTGTATTGCCAGTTTTCTCACAAAAGCTCATGCAAACATCCTTGTGCAAGATGAGAATCAGACTGTGCTCCAGTACTTCAGTGATCCCATTAATATGGAAACAGTGCCACACAAATAGTAAATACAGGTTGACATCACCTTATGCATGCAGGGAAATTATCAACACCATTAATTTAAAATCAGAAACAGAGAGGCACGGAGAGGGTGATTTACTTGTCCAAGCTCAGAGTGGGTATCTCTGGAAGAGACTGTTCTCACCGGAGACCATGCTTTCTCTATGATGTTCAGCAGAAAAGCAGAGTGTGTTTAACATTCCTTCTCTTGTGCAGCACCTAAACATTAGTGTAGTACTCACCAGATTTTTTCTCAAACTTAAGAGATAGTATTCACATATGTGCATGATTTTCATTAAGAAGGAACAACTTAACATGATTAAATTGCAAATGATGAAAAATACGTTATAGTTACATTCACAGAAAAGCTTATTTCACCTTAAATTGCCGCGAATCTGTCTCCTCAGACTTTTCCTGTCTGTAACAATAAAAGTTAACTTTATAAAAAGGTAGAAAGTATTGATGTAAACACAAGCATCATGATAAGATGCTATTAAAATTATGCTTTTCTTTGATACTCTGTGAAATATTCCCTGATATTAAGATGGCAAATTGGTTTTGTCAATAAGAGCTGTAAAGAAAAAATTGTTCTCTAAAGTCATCATCTGAAATTATCATTGAGCCATATCTGCAATGTCTTATTAATAATACACAATTGCATTTGTTAATAATTTACATAGAGACTTGACAGTTTTCCCCCAAGCAAATCAGTCATTATTGCTACCAAAACAATGTAACTTGGAACCAGTAACACTGCTCTTTTTGCCGTGTTTAGGAAGAAAAGAGGCAGTGATGTTCACCACAATAATACTGACATGAGCAGAGGAAAAACAAAGGCTGCTATTCTGTATTTGTCTACACACATGAAAGAAGGAATAATGGCATTATAAGTGGAAAAGCCAGTCTATGACCAAGACACACTTGTTCTACTGTATTTTAATTATCTGCCTGTATTAATGTGACTGTGTCACTCAAAAATGAGTTATATGATTTATAGATTTATATTAATTTATATTGCACATATTTAAAAGAATACCAAAACACATAAAGCAGAATTTAAAATAACTATATAGCTTAAAGAAAAAAAAAAGAAACCACACACACACACACAAAACCAAACCAACCAAACACACAAAAAATAAAACCAAAATGTAAACAAATCCATGTATTCTGCAGGGAAAAGGATAGTGGAAATTGTCCAGAACGGCAACAGACTACACACACCTCAAGTATGGGGGACTTACACACCAGCATCCCTACCCTTCCCTTATCCTAAGCACAAAGGACAGCAGAGATGAAAGTGTTCCAGCTTCCTAGCCTTATATTGTTTTACAAGATGTCTTGGTTTTCCATTGCCTTCAAGAATTTCCCCATTTCCTTCTGGTCTTTCCATGTCACCAACATGTGCCTTAATGTATCTGCAGAAAATTTGAATAATACTCTACCACAATAAAGTGTTACATAAAGATTCTAAACTGTAGATTTCCCTTAAATAAGTAAACTTAGCTAAAATGGACAGGAGCTGATCTCTATACAGATAGCTACTAACAGTAACACCCCCCCCCCCCCATCTGGTTATGCTATGTATGTGGAATCTAGTAGTGAGAAATATTAGTAATAATAGATTAAGACATGCTGGTTGTTGAATTATATGTTTAAATGGTTCTGCATTTGATAAATAACTATACATGAATATATGTGGTATTACATGTAAAACTGCTGAAGTGCTTACTGAATACTGACAGAAGCAGGTATTGATGCAAGTAACTAAATATCATACTTCATCTACTTAACTGCAGAAACGCTGTGTATGTTTACCAAAATGAGACAACATGATCCATCAGTGATGGCAGATTGGGCACTGGAGGGTGAAAATTCTATTTCCATTTGTCCTCACCTCTCACCCACCGGTCCAATGCAGGAATGTAAGTCCTTGTATCAGCTTCTTTCTTAATTTCACATATGTTAATTTCATTCATAAAGAACTGAGATTGAGTACTGAAATAAAGGTTTAAACAATATTTTCCTTAGCCAAGTTAAATACATTGTTAAATACGTCAAAAAAAAAAATCACTGTTCTCCTTTAAGCTACTCATTATCTTTTCTTCCTTTCTGTTCCTCCTATAAAGCTGCTAGGTGCTGTATCCCAAACAGTTTTCTGTGTTTATTCTAGCTCTATGCGTAACACAGATTTTTCTCTTGTAAGTAGCTGCACAAAGACAACTCTATACATAAAAAATGGTCCATAAAGGAAACACTTCTTTTTGATGCATAAGCAGACTCTTCTAGCAGGTCATTACAAGTCACCAACAAAATTCTTGTCTTTGAGAACTGAAACAGCAATAGCTCCAATGTAAAATTTTAAGAAATAAGAAAAGCAATAATGTTATATACATTTAATCTAATATGAAATCCCCAAGAGATTTATGATCCCTTTTTCCAAGGGAAAGGTTTGACAAATATGCTATCAACAGGTAATGGTAAGAAATATCTTCACTTACATGTCATGTGTACAATTTAAATAAACAAAAATAACAACATAAACATGTATGCATGATAGTGCAACACAAAACTCTTAAATAGTCCTAATGCCATAAGTTATAATTGACATTGTCTTTCAGTTTGCATCTTACTACTCAGAACCGGGTTTTGCTACTTCTGAGGTCTGCTGGTAAGGCACTATCATCAGGGTCCAGGTTTTGATTCTGGCAGCTTATTTTCCTTTGTAGCTGTGTATGGATTAAAGGATTAAGAAAGAAGTGTAAACAAAGGCTATCTTACTTGCAGCTAGGTAAACAGTTATCTTTTTTTAATAACCTAATTTTAACTGTGTGTGATCCCCATCTTGATCACGTTCTGGAATTATTCTAGTGAAGAAAGTTTACTGGCAGGAATATTGTGAAATATTTCTCTAACGCAAATTTCAAAGTCAAAACAGACATCTGTGCCAGTAAAATAATCCCTAGATTTATGTTTAGCCAGTAATAAAAGAGATGCATATGATGATAAAATTTCTAACCTGTTATTCATACTTCACAATATGACATTAGACTTATAAAATTTGCAAGAAATCCAGGCAACTGCAATGCAGTTTCAAGTAATATAAATATTTCTTTTGTGTTTTTTTTTTTTTTTTTCCATAATGGGTATGAAGTAGGGAGAAACACAGACTCATCTAAAGCTTCATTTCACAATTAAAGAAACTAGTCAGCACATATAAGTCAGCACGTATAAGTGTGCTTACATAACGTTACATAATGGATGTAACAGCTTTTCACAAGTATCAATGTGATATTTTGTTGTTTAATCTACTTACGCTTCACCTTAGCAACATTATCTTTTTATAAGCAAGGTGTCACCTTCTATTGTTGGCCAACAGATAACACGAAATGATACCATTTCGAACTGCTTACAAATTCACCTCACTTCAACTTTTTTTTTTTTTTGGTGAGTGTAAGAGAAAGATTTGAATGAACAGATGATGAAAATCAGATCACAGATCAGCAGACAACTCTTCAAATAAAATTTGGTGGGGTGAAATTAAGACCAAGAGTTATAGTAAAGGGCATGAGCCTTTCTGGAGAAGACTAGGTGTCCAGATGCAGGCTAGACCTGGGAGTCGAAGCAGAGTTGTGACAAATGGTGAGAGTAAGGAAAGCCTTAAGGCTATAGAAGATTGTGGGATGAGAGAAAAGAGAAAGCTAAGAATGAAGAATAACCACATACAGTTGAGAAATAGTACTTTAATGTTTTTACGTTAGTTTAAGCAGTCATCCTAAAGATTAAGTCGTGTCCATATAAAGAATACAGAAAAGATAAACATGAACAAAAAAAGGGAAGACCAACTTCCAAAAGTCTGAAAAATAATAAAAAATCTTTTTACAGTACAAGAGGAGCAGAAAGGGAAGTACTCATGTCAGAACACAGGTAGCCTGTAGGAAATTCTGTCTTTAATTAAAAACTTGCTGATAAAGGATATTCATTGGAAGCTAGTGAGAACTGTAGTAAATCATGAGGATCAGAAGATAGTCAGCAAAAACTCCCAAAGGTCAAAATAACTGAAACGCAGACCTCATATGAAATCTCTCAAAACTGTCCAGTGCTGTTCTACAGTAAGGCAGCTTTATGAGACTCCAAGACATTAAGTCAAGTGTCTGTACTAAGCACATCAGTCTGGAACTGTTAGAATTACTGAGACAATATTGCTTGCTGACAGTACTGAATTCAAGTCAGGAAAGATGTTACCCAAACACAACAAATTTGCAAAGGGATCTCATAATACAGAAAATCCTGTAATAAAATGGCAAATCATTTTAGTGTAGATAGATAAGAAATGCTGTCCTGGGTTCAGCTGTAGCAGTTATTTTTCTCCTTCTTAGTAGCTGGTGCAGTGCTGTTTTCAACTTTAGTCTGAGAACAGTGCTGATAACACACCGATGTTTGCAGCTGTTGCTAAGTAATGCTTACTCCAATCAAGGACTTTTTCCATCTCATCCTCTGCCAGTGAGGAGGGGCACAGGAAGCTGCAAGGAAGCAGAGACAGGACACCCAACCCAAACTAGCCAAAGGGGTATTCCATACCACAGCACATCATGCCCAGTATATAAACTGCAGGGAGTTGCCCGGAAGGTCCAGACTGATGCTCAGGTCGGGCTGGGTATCGGTCGGCAGGTGGTGAGCAATTGTATTGTGCATCACTTGTGTTTATTGTTTTCTTTCTCTTCTCTCCTTTTAGTCCTATATTCTCTCCCCTTGTTATTTCCTTTATCGTTATTATTATTGGTGGTGGTAGTAGTAGTGGTTTTGTATTATACCTTAGTTACTGGACTGTTCTTGTCTCAACCTATGGGATTTACATTCTTTCGATTCTCCTCGAGCAGGGGGAGGAAGAAGAGGAGGAGTGAGCAAGTGGCTGTGTGGTTCTGAGTTACCGGCTAGGCTTAAACCACCACAGATGCCATACCTCCAAATGAGAACCCTAATTTTATGTAACAGAAGATTGGCTCTGAGCTGGTGAGCGCCACTCAGAAAGGAAACCTTGGACAAAAGGTGAAAGAATGTTAGACATCATCAGGGACGGGACAGAAGAAAAGAGAGAAAACACTGCCATTCTAGAGTTGTACATCAACTTTCATCTTGAACACCTCTTGCAGTTTTGGTGCTTCTATCTCAAAAAAAGTATACTAAAACTGGGATACACTCTAAGAACGTAACAATGATGCTCATAGGTATGAAGCAGCTGACGTTTGTGGAGTGGATGGGCTAGAGTGCTGCCATTTAGAAAACAAAAGACTAGAGTGCTGCCATTGGGAAAAACAAAGGATTACTAAAACAGGAAGAGACAGCAGTCTAGAGTAGTGTGAGAATTGCGGGTGACTCATTTTCCACCTCTAATAAAAACACCAAAGGATATTACATGAATCCAAGAAGTGACATTCAAAACGCCCTGAAGGATGTGATTCTTCACACAGGATCTAAAGAAGCCATGAAATTCCCTACCAGGAGTTATTATGAATACTGAAAAAATGCAAAAGCAATTAGATAAATCCATATAATGAAAAAAAAAAAAAACCCCACAGATTTTTTTACCCATAGATAGCAGCTCTGGCTCAAGAAGTTCTTATGCTGGAACCAGCTGGAAGAGTGTAATTTTATAATTTCTTTTATGTTCTCTTGGAAACAGGATTCAGAGCTTTTTGCACCTCTGATCTGAACTGATACGATTGCTCTTATGTGCTTATGTCCCAGTAAAGGTAGACTGTGCAACCCTTTAATTCTTTTGTGCTTACTTACTACAAAAGGTATTACACACAATATTACGGTCTGTAACCAATCCTGTTCTATCTATCTATTTAACCTCTGTTTCATTCAGTAAGCTGGATGGATGGCCACAATTAAAGAAAAAATAACGTATGATTATGTAGTTTATCTCAAAATTTTCCCTATATCTTCACCTATCATGGGTGTAGATGGATAGCAAGTTATTAGCTTTGGAGTTATTTAGATTATTCGCAAGAATTAGCTTTCAAATGTTTAATATCCTTCTAACAATATTTTTCGTGTGTAATTATAAAATACATAAATATCTCTATGAAAGAAATTAAAAAATGAAGAGGAGTTGTGAAAGTGTTCTTTTTTGCTACTATTCTCTTCAGACTGAAACTTTACCTTGTAGCAAAAAAGGCCTGCTATTTGGAAAGGGACTTTCAGCCAGCTGTAGTCTGGTAGATGTCAAACTACAATACTGTGGTGCCAAACCTGAGACCATAAACACCCCTCTTTAGCTTCATTACTGTCCTAATCAGGCTAGATAGCTATAAGAACTGATGCTGTTCATGGACAGTTGGTTCACAGCATACGAATATTACACTCATCTGTTTCGGCACCTTCTCACATTAAAATGCTGTAAAGTAATGTTGTGGTTTAACCCCACCCAGCAACTAAGCACCATCCAGCCACTCACTCACTCCACCTGCAGCGAGATGGGGGAGAGAATCAGAAGGGTGAGAAAACTGATGGGCTGAGAAAAAGACAGTTTAATAAGAAATTAAAAAAACATGCATGCAGGCAAAGCAATACAAGGAATTCATTCACTACTTCCCATTGGCAGGCAGGTGTTCAGCCATCTCCAGGAAAGCAGAGCTCCATCATGTGTAATAGCTATTTGGGAAGGCAAATACCATCACTCCGAACATCCCTCTCTTCCTTCTTCCTTCAGCTTTGTATGCTGAGCACGAAATTATAAGGCATGGAATATCCCTTTGGTCAGTTGGGGTCAGCTGTCTCAGCTGTGTCCCCTCCCAGCTTCTTGTTTACTGCCAGCCTACTCACTGGTGGGGTGGGGTGAGAAGCAGAAAAGGCCTTAACTTTGTGTAAGTGCTGCTCAGTAATAACAAAAGCATCTCTGTATTATCAACACTGTTTTCAGGACTAATCTAAAACAGCCCCATGCTAGCTACTGTGAAGAAAATTAACTTTAACCCAGCCAAAACCAGCACAGGTAAAAACTGTTGTAGTCAGAAAATGTTCAAGGACTGCTTCCTTTTAAACACTGAATTAAAACTTGCAACCTGTTAAGTTATTGGCAAAATGCGAAGTGGCTTTAAAAAGCCTGGCAGAAGTAGAAGCAATGACTGAATTTTCTCGGCAGTGGAAAAAAAGAATAAACAATTCAATACATGTTTCTAAACTAATGGAAATTTCATATATAAGTTTTAGTCAGTTGATTTCACCAGGATGCACTGATGAAAAATTGGAGTGACACTAACAGAGAACTGGGCCTTTAATTTTTATTTCAATTGCATTACCTTAATCAGAAGTGGTTTCTGCTATAATTTCTTCCTATTAAGCCTCTCAAAGATTTAGAGGGTTCTGTCCCCCAGTAGCCCATATATGACCTTGCTTTAGAAACATCATCACCATTTGTAGTTTTTGTAGCATCATTTTGTTGCGTTTTAAAAATCAAATGAAAGTATTTACTTGGTGACACTATGTAGTTCAGTTAGACATATTTATACTGCCATCAGTTACAGGATGTGGTTTCAAAGATGTTCAAAGGCTGCTGATTTTTCTTTAAAGTAAAAAAAAAAAAAAAGACTCTATAAACTCTGAGAATAATAAAGGATGTTCTGTCTATAGGCAGGCTTCTTGTTACAGGGAATGTCACATGCTGGAACCCGAGACAATCAGGAAAGTAATAAAATAGCTCCAAAGCAGCCAAGAGTTCTTACTTCATCTACAGCATGTTGAATTTGTATGTAATAAAATGGTCAGTGAAATAATTTTTCTCAGAATAAATTGCAAGTAAAATATGAATACTTTGGCAGACTGGCAGAGGTAAATACATTAGATTTGATTAAAAATTCCACAATGACATTTTTTCAATTACCTCCTTTACTTGTGAAAGATTAAAGAAGGTCTGTACCTTACTAGTAGTTCTCATGCTGATCTTTTTGCAGCATTTATAGAAGCAAGTTATTCTGCATGACACTCCAAAATGCTATCTATTCCATTTGGTAAAAGCAGTGACATACATGTGATGGATTCTAACGCTTGTTTATCAAAATAAAGGAATTTAAGGTAAAAAGACATTTTTTTTCCTCATGAAATATTCTAACATTATTGAATTAATTTGCACATTCAAAAGGTGTGAGAGAAATAGGTATGAAGCCACAGTACAACTGGCAATTAAAATTAAGGAAAATAGTTGAGGATAAATAAATCACGATATATCCAAACCCATATACTATCAGTCAATATAGGAGATATGACTATTTAAATAATCTCTGTGGAGTTCTGTAGTTTTCACATACTCCCCCCACCCCGAGAAAAAAAAAAAAAAAGGGGGAGTTTAGAAACGTAATTTGATTACATCAATGAAAAATAAACTCTGTTAATTTCCTCTTTTATTCTGTATATTGAGGAAGGAGTTTCATTAGTGTACAAATGAAGGGGTTAGTTTAGCGATAGAGCAGAGGTACCCTTTTACAGACAATTCTCTCAGAAACTGGCCAATACTCAGGTGTGAAAAGAACTAGAATTACTTTTAAAAATCTTTTAAAAATGTAAATGGAAGTGCTCTCATTTTTGTAAGTGTTACAAATTTCCCTAAGAAATCTGTTTCAGTAAACTACATCCCTCTCAAGTCACTGCTCCTAAACAGTAATTTTTAGCACATAGAAGAAACAGAGAAGGTATACTTGAAGAAAGATACTTCTTTTTATTCCGTTTAAGAAAAGTTTTGAAAGAAAATTATGGTCAGCTTTCTGGCCAGCACCCTTTACAATATCCCTGAGTGAACTGCGTAGTAAACTATCAAATGTTGACTTTTGAATGGAGACTGTTTCAGGCAATATTTCATGGACAAAGATTGAACATGTATAGTACAATGATTATTGCTTTTTAAAAGTGCTGCATGAATTAATTAAAAACAAACAAACAGAATGCAAATTATTAACTTGAATGTACCACAGGGTTAACCTCCTCATTAGAGTACTAAAGTGATTAACATTTTTAGAATATTAGTTTTTACAGTTGTATGTGAAACAAAGAAACAAATGGAATCTTGTTGCTTAGAAATCTCTACTTGCAATGATCAGCCATTCAAAATGACAAAAAGTGAAGCTTTAATATTAATAGCAGTACTTTTGGAGAGCATGGATACAACCTTCTATAAGTCTTACTGTGATGGGCAAAGATGAATCTTCCAAATAATAGTAATATCCTCTTACTATTTTTACTACATTAATTTAAACCCAAATTTTACTTCGTAATAATCACTGCTATGCTGTTACAGTTCTTATTGACAACTCCAATTTATTCACCCTATTTGCCTCATACAATTCTTCTATGGTAACCCAGTCTCTCCTGTATTGTTTCTATAATGATATACCAACTTTCCTCTCACTAAGTCAGTCCTTTTCTGTCACACTTTTGCTCCTACTTCTTCTCAATCCTTATTTTCAGCAACATGATCACTTTCATGTGAGTACCAATCTCAAAGGGTATTTGGTTTATAATCTAATAATTAGGTAAGATCGTTTTTCTTGGAAGTTAGAATACATGAATGTCAATATTTTCTTGATGTAATAATCCTACTTGGTCTGAAGCATGAACAAGTTAGTCATCCAAGAAAGAAAAGCTTGTAAAACTGTCTTAGCCCTCTTTCATTGCTATTTGGCCCACAAATAAGAGAGAAGTCTTAATGCAGTTTTATAATACTGAATACCTATATTCATGTTGTAAGGAACTAGCAAAGACCAGAAGAAAATGCATACCATACACAGTTCCTTTTCTTCACTTGAATTATATCAGGGGTTAATTTTGCCATGACATGTCTGCATAACATAGTATAAAGAATGTGAGCATAAAGGGTGAAATTTTTATTCTCTTAGACAGAGGGAAGCTTTGCCTTAATGCTAATCAAGCAAGGCTTTTACCTTAGAAGCTTATCAAATGACATAAACTACAGTAAATGCCAGACTTATGCTCTTCCTTCATTGCCTCATTTTTACTTCTGTCATTAATTCTGCTATGTAATCCTCTCCTTCCAATACCTTCTGGCATTTACATTTTGATTGTCATGATTTCCATCTATTATATACTTAATTGTGCTTTTACTTTCTTACTGTTCCGTTGATTTACAGTTATACTTTTTTCTTATATATAAATTTCTGATAAATGAAGGGCACATGTATAGACTAATGAATGTAAAAATTACTCACACCACTATATGTAATCATATTGGAATTAAACTAAGTTTTCTAATAAAATTAATATATTATTTTGACAGTAGTGTTCATTTTTCTTTTCTTGGTCATTTTATTTTTTATTTTTTCCTAAATCTCAAATGTTCATTGATTACACACTGGATATTACTATGTTAGATGGAGGCTGTTACTGCTTACCACATCCCTAAATGAGCCTATGTATTTCTCTGAAAAACACTAAATTCATCTGCATTCAACTTAGTGTAACAACAGTTTTGAGAGAAATAAAAACCTGTCCCATTAGTAATGGAACATCAGAAATATTTAAGGAGTCAGAGAGTAAACAAGAAGGAATACCAAACCTCATATATTATTAAAATAAAGAGCTTTTCTAGTGATGCTGTTCAACATACTTGCTTCTCAAGGAACTGCTGGTGAAAAATAAAAGTACAAGCAATAATTTCTCAATGTATTCACCTTGTTTGCTTAAATTATTTTAATTATTTGTTTAATGTTTTAACTTTACAAGATGAAGCAATTAATAATATTTATGTCCTTCATGTTATTTTTTTATATGTCTGATGGAACCGGATATCTGCTAACTTAGAATTTTATCTAGTTTTAAAAAACCGACATATTTTTATAAGGAAATATGAGTACTGAATGATTCCGGGATGCATCAATTACCAGGAAGAATATATAAATATTTGTTCACTTTTTTTGTTCTGAAAAAACTCCCCAAGCCAAACCAATGAAAGACATCAGCTTCATTCCTTCAGAATGAGCTTGACATATACGATCAGATGACTGGACCATAAAAATTCCTTCTCTGGAACTGATGTAAAGAGTGCCACTGAAGAGGATGAATATTATATGAACATATATGTATTTGTGCATTAACTGTGTGCAAAAGATGCATCCATTCTGTTGCCAGAATTTTTCATTGGTTCTATATTCAGTGTGGGAGGGCTTTTCTCCTAATATAAACTCTTACATAAATTCATTAAGCCATCCTTAATGTCTCTATTGAATAGATTTGTAAATTTTGATGAAATCATAGAATGGTTAGGGTTGGAAAGGAACTTAAGATCATCCCGTTCCAACCCCCCTGCCATGGGCAGAGACACCTTCCACTAGACCAGATTGCTCAAAGCCCCATCCAATCTGGCCTTGAGGACTTCCAGGGATGGCGCATTCACAACTTCTCTGGGCAACCTGTCCCAGTGCCTCACCACTCTCACAGTAAAGAATTTCTTCATTATATCTAACCCGAATCTCGCCTGTTTAAGTTTGAACCCATTATCCCTTGTCCTATCACTACAGTCCTTGATGCAGAGTCCCTCTCCAGCATCCTTGTAGTGGTTTCAGATATTCTTTGCAAGAACACTATGATTATTTTTTCCATTTAATTTTAGAGAGCAACAGGGGGTTATGATCAGGTTTTATGTCTTGTTTCTTGAAACTCAAGTTTAAACAAGAATAAAACTAGTCATTTGTGACTAAATTTACAAAACAAAATTGGAATTTAGAGGTTCAACAGACCAGGAGAAATGTCACTGAAGGTTTTTAATTTTGTTCAGTTTGTTTCAATTAGTCCTTAAAGCTTCTTTAAATCTGCCTTCTTATCTGAACTTACTTGGAAAGGTCTTATCTACTAAGTTAAGGTCCCTTAGTTAAAATATACATGGGATTTAGGTTATTAAACACTGTAAATGAAAACATTCCGACACCAAATAATCAACCTGGAATGTCAAATCATTTGGCATTTACCTAGGTATTACTGCATATGAAGCCAGACTCACAGTAATAATAATAGCTAAGGAATTCTCCAACTGTAAGTTTACATATAAATTTCCTCAAAAATTCTTTAAAAAACCACCACAACCAAAAAAAAAAAAAAAAATTTCAAGCAGTAATGTTCCTTTGTTCAAACTGTCATTTTTTTAATCTGATTTTTTTACAAAAGCTTTTCAAAACCAGAAGACTGTTTTTCAGCAACAGCAAAGAAAATGCCTGTAGAGAATGTTAGTATTATATGTCTATGAGCTGGGAGTTCTTCATCCAAGAATCATTCTCTCAGCTATGAGCAGGACATGACATTAAGAAATACTGTTATATGTTGTCTTCTACTCATCAACAAAGATTCATCACATAAGCATCTGCTCATGTTTGCTTTATTCTGCTACTCTCCTTACTTATTTACTTCGAAGTCAAGACCAAAACATTCTGAGTCCAAACTAGGTTGATTGATTGATATGCATATTTTTTCCCCAAAAAAGATTTCAAAAAGTGTTGTGCTTTTCAGCTGCTTTTATTATTTACATACTAATTTCTTTTTAGCTGTCTGTTTAAGTCACTCTTCTCTTTTACAGTGTTCTTGTGAAAGACAGCATACTATCTGCTGCATAAGCAATTCAGATTTAATTCTCTAATCTAGTACAAAAGGCGTTTGACTGGATACTTGGCTGTAAAGAGTGTCTCACTCTTTGGGTGTAGGTACCTAAATATGAGAGAATGTATACAGCAAAGGTTTTTCCTGTATTTTTTTTTTATTTGGCTTCTGAGCTCACTACAGAATGCAATGCTATATCTGGCCTTAATGAATATGATAGGTTATTTAATGAAAAAAACATTTCAGCTAGCTTTCTTGATCCAAAACTGTGATGAATTATTGCTTTCCAATCCAGTATTCACTGATGTTTTAATTCCAGAGCAATTTACAGAAGACAACATGGCAAATAACTGTAATAGCCTCCGGCTTTAAAAATACAGATAGGCCACATTATTTAAATATTGCATAAATAATGTTTGTGTATAGTTTTCTAAGAATTTTATGAAAATAATTTCTGTGTAACATTGTGTAAGACTGTATTTTAGAATTAAACATTTAAAAGCAAGTAATATGAAAACTAGATCCGTAGCTACTATTACCAGAAGCTTTACAGAAAAGACTATTTAATAGTAGTAATAAAATCAGGTTCACAGTTATACGAAGTTTTTCTTAGCAATTCTGTCTTTACATAACTCATAATGCTGTAAAAGATTCATCGGTCTTTCCTTTAAAAGAGTTAGTTGAGCACACACCCCTATTCCCACTGTTTCATGCGTAGTTCCATTTCCACTAAAATACAAACTTCCCCAAGTACAGGTTGTTCCCATACCACCAATCCACCAGAAAAACAAACAAACAAAACACAACAGGAATATTGTTCAATTGACTGAAATGAAGAATAGTTTAACTTAAGTGCAACTTAACAATATAAGCTTACCACCAACAGGTGTACACAAAGGGCTACAAAAATAAGACAACGTAGTGTGAAACAAAATAAATTCATCAGCTTTTTAATGAAAAACCTAACATAGCTTGCTGAAGCACATAGGACAGATCCTTCTTGTTATGATATAATTTTTTTTTTTTTTTTTTTTCATTTTGAAGACTTTCTTCCTTAATATTCGAACGTTGTTAAGATTTTTGAAGTTTCATATTCTAGTCTGGTTGACCTCATCTCAGAACCAAAAGAAACTTCCCTACAAATTGTCAACATACATGCGTACACATGTATATGTATATGTATATGTACATGTACATGCACATGCATTTGTATACACAGGTGCACAAAAACAGTTGTCTTTTTTTCCACTTTCATTACAGATGACAGAGCTACAGTTATTTGGTTATAATCAAATTTTAGATTATTAGGATATAAGTCACCAAGCTTATCAGAATGCTCAAATTTGTCAAGAGTTTTTGTTCACTTTCAGCACAAATGTGAGGTCAAAAGTAATCTTTCAGAATTAGAGGCCTCAAAACCTCCTCATGGACCTTTCCTCATGATAGTGGCAGAAGGGCTGGTTCGGAAGTCTTCAAAGACCAAATTCTTCCATCTCAATCATTCTGCATCTTTTTCAGGACAAAGGGAAATAAGATTCAGAGCCTAAACTACACTCTTTGAGTAAACAAAGAGAAATCTGTTCATGCTACAGGTGTTGTAGGGGTGTTGTGTTGGTAGTTTTCTAACTTTTGAACAAGATACAGTCCTATTTCTGTAGGATGAGATAGCAAGTTACAGCCTGCTTACCTTCATGTATTCATTAGTCTGTTTTCTAGTACTTCTATATACAAATCAAAGAAGGTATACAAAGAGCAGAATTTTTTTTACATATAGGTTTCTAAAGGTTTTTTAAAAATAGAACATGACATGTTTAATTGAACAAGTGAATGCTTGAGCTATGGTAGATTAAAGTGTTCTAGCATCAATTTAACAGGATTCTAGCTTAAGTTGTGCTAAAAGAAAGTGATAAAAAAAAAAAAATCCTGGGTTGAACATTATATTAAAAGTGTTTCAAAGGAATTACTTGAGGGAATCCAGTTGTATTGCTTCTCCTTTTGATGCAATTTGATAAGGTCATTTGGTGCCAAATTACATATTACCTCTAAGAAGAATTAAAGTTTTTGACACAGGATGGCAGCTGAGAAATGAAAAGCTCTTTGAAAGGGTTTCCAAACCTCTGTTCAGGAATATTTGGAAAATTATTTTGTAACTGAAGTTTTCGTTGCTGCCCTAGGGAGGTTATTTGCTCTACCCAAAGTAGCCTTCACTGCAATAGTGCTAACAGAGCAGTGTGCACTTGTGCTGAAAGAGGCCCTGTCTATATTAACGATTAACAGGATTTAACTAATTTGCCTGCAAACTTTGCACTAACAAAATATAACTGTTAAGATCAAAGCTGGGTGCTTTTTTGAGTAAACAAAGTATTTAAAGATAAATGTATATCCTGGCATTGGTGATATTGAAAATAGATGTAAAGCTTGTTTAAAAAGCTCTATCTGGGCCAAAAATGGCAGGTATTATTAAAACGTTCAAGAGCCAAAAGATTAGGGCTCTACTGCAAATCTTTCCTCATCCACCTGGTGATATTTGAAGCCATGGTCCTAGGAATGCCAGGCATTTTGGGCAAAGTAAAGATTTTTTAAAAAATCGTCTTTTATTAGTGAAGATCCCTACTCCATGAGTGAGCAACCATTAACCATAGCAGATTCTAAAGTCCTGCTTCCCCCGGGAGTGTGTCAGGATGAAGACAGGAGGTATTCTCATTTTTGCTATGGGACTATCCTAAATATTTTACATAAATTGAAGGAGCAACCCTGGAAAAGGCAGTGAACTCTCCTACTGAACCAGAATATACAGGTGTGAAGACATTAGATTCCAGCACAAGAAATTAAATGTATTAAAAGGACATGGAGCTGTTGGAGCAAGTCCAGAGGAGGGCCACGAGGATGATGAGAGGGCTGGAGCACCTCCTGTATGAAGACAGGCTGAGAAAGTTGAGGCTGTTCAGCCTGGAGAAGAAAAGGCTATGTGGAGACCTCATAGCAGACTTCCAGTATCTGAAGGGGGCCTACAAGGATGCTGGGGAGGGACTCTTCATCAGGGACTCCAGTGATAGAACAAGGGGTAATGGGTTTAAACTTAAACAGGGGAAGTTTAGATTAGATATAAGGAAGAAGTTCTTTACAGTGAGGGTGGTGAAGCACTGGAATGGGTTGCCCAGGGAGGTTGTGAATGCTCCATCCCTGGCAGTGTTCAAGGCTAGGTTGGACAGAGCCTTGGACCACATGGTTTAGTGCAAGGTGCCCCTGCCCATGGCAGAGAGGCTGGAACTAGATGATCTTAAGGTCCTTTCCAACCCCATCTATTCTATGAACCTACGATAATGAGTCTCCTAGCCATTAAGTTACCACGGGAAAAAAAATAAAACCACAACCAAAAAAACCCAAAACATCACAGGCATTTTATTATATCATTTGTGAAAAGTTTTTGAAATTTACTCCTTTCTTCTCTACAATATTCTTTCAAATGTCCTTCACATCAAAAGACACATTTGCATTTTTGAGTAAAATGGAAGATATTATTTAATGAGAATCAGAAATTTCAGCATTATGCTTCCACTAGAAATATTTGTATTTATTTATCTACTGGTCCTGTAACCACAATAAATAAACAAAGTTATTTGACTAAGTAGGATGGTATTTCCAACAAGTATTAGTGTATGCAGTACTGTTCCTGTTGCAAAATTGATCAGTATAATGCCACAGACTTCAAAGAAATAAAAAAGGATAGTGGCCAAGGGGATCATACTATGTAGGGGTCAATGTCTCTGTACAAAGCTGTGAACTATAATTTCAAGTTGGCTGCCTAGCGCTACTTTTATCCTAGGATTTTGAAACCTTTTACTTGTGTGGTTTCCTCTTTCTCCCCTTCCTGCTTCTAGCTGTCATGTAAGAAATGTTTGATTAGTGCTTGAAAAAAAAGGAGAATTGTTAGAAAGACTGTGACTTTATAATTTATCACCCAAGTAGCTGTAGTTCATTTAACATAATATACTGGAGTATCACACAGAGCAGTGCATGAGGAAGTTTAAGTGGTTTCAATACTCACAAAAGCAGGAATTACAGCAGGATCAAAATCCCACTGCTTTTGCCCTGCCTGTAATGAAAAATCTTCACAGGGACATTTCATAGGTCCTTCGTATTGCAATTTAGCCTGCAAAAGCCAGCTAGACTCTTCTTACCTCTGATTGACTCATACTATCTATCCCAGAAAAGAAAAACATGTTGCTGAATTTCTCATGAGATTGTAAATCTACTGACCAATCTCAATATCAGTACTATTTTCCTCCTCTGCAAACCACAGCCTACCTGATGTATGGGGGAAAAAAATCAGTGAGCTAAGTGTTTCTTATATCCAAATTTTTAATTTGCAATCCATCTCTACTGTCCCTTAAAATCTTGTGCATGGAAGACTGCATTTCACTTATTCAATAAAAATAACCTCAGTCCAAATGCAGTTTAGATGCTTTGCAGAGATGGGAAAATATGCATGAAATAATGTTTCATGTGCTGAAAACAAAGAAAAAATCATTAGCTAAAGATACATTAGCTTCTAATTCTTCTAATATGATCACTCCATATAGAAATGAACCACCTATACTGCTTGTCTGCTACACACTCATTTAGCAAGTGGTCTACAAAGTGTTTTCTATTAGGTACAAGATACTTCAACTTAAGAGAAGGCATAAAACATGGTTTAGTTGGCTTCTATAGCAATCTTCATGAAACTTTCTGAACCTTTGTGGATAATATTTTACCGAAAATGGAAACAATGGCTGCATGTACAAAAAGGTTGCTGGAGATACAGGACACAGTAACAGTTTCAGTTACGGAATACACAACTGTGTGTTCCAACATTTGAAGATTGTAAATTCCAATATTATTTTGTCTGGCTCATACTGGCTGCAAAAGCTAAAGAGCTAAAGCAGACATCCAGAGTAAAGATATGTGACCAGACTCAGTTAGGGAACATAATTTTGAGGACAAAAATCAGACTTGGGAATGAATGTAATTTGTGACCCTGTTTTCTGTTCATCTCTTTGAAAGTGCTGCCTTTAGTCTTTGATAACTTCAGAAAAGGAGGGCAGAGGAGTAGATAAGAGGACCTTTCATTATTTTAGTCTCACCTAGAGTATAGTTTAGAGACACAGTGTCTCTTACAAAAATTCACTGCTGTTATCTCCCACCTCCCCAAGAGGCTGGGAATCAGTTTCCTTTGGGAACTCTGGTGAAAACCACACCTCATTTCACAACTAATTTTTGAATAGAAGCTGAACAAACTGTCACTAGAAAGTTCTCGTAAGCAAGGATATCATTTTTATAAATACTATGCATATTGCATGGGGGTTTTTTTCAATAAAATATCATGACAGAAAGCTCAAAATAATTCATCATGTATAAACACCTTAATGAGGTTTGTTACTATGAGTTCCAACAACGGAAAAGAGGTGGTTTGCAAAAACTGAGTGTCTAAGGTTTGTCTCATGATGAGGACAATCTGAAAACTGCAAACAGATTTAATCTGACATGGACTCAGATAGCCAGGAATTATAATAAGGAAGTTACTGCTTGATGCCTAAGAAATAATGAATATCATGACTGAATTAGTTGTGGAGTATGTAAAGCAAACATATGACACTGCATGTACAGGGACTTTTATTTTTTAACTATTTCAATTGATTGCAAGGTTTAGGAATGCACTTTAGTTAGGAGAAGGCGTTATTTGTGTCACCTCATTGCATCATTAAGGACACATTCCAATATGAATGTCAAAAGTTTCCTGAAAGGAAATTTTTCAGATTGACTGATAATATTGCCTAAGACATGGCTGAGGAGTGACTGTTGTTCAAACTGTTGTATGAACTTTTCTAATATCTCCTCTTTTTTGTTGTTGTTTTTTAAGCTGATTGCATACCCATTAGCTGACAGGTGGTTAACTGTACACCTAGCAGGTTGAATGGGCTGGCTTCCTATGACCAAGATAGTAATTTGATTGACTCACTCTTAACTTCATTTTTGACTAGAAGCAGGGAGAAAGACTGACTATACTGTGTTCTTGCTGCTGCACACTGGGCAAGGTAAAACTATGAGGAGGTGGAATGAGACTGCATCTTTCAAAGAGAGCAGTGGACCGCACCAGGCTCCAGACAGGCAGGGAGACCACTGCCCTTGAGAGACAGCTATTTCCAGAAGTGTCAACAGTGCAACTATGAACCAAACTTTGGTGTCACAAGAAAAAAACCAGACTTTCCTGAAGTCCTAATGACAACTGTGTGAAGGCTTTACCAGCCTAGGATGCCCCTGACACTTGATAAATCAGAGCAAGTTTGAAGGTGATAACTTGCCCAATTACAATGTGCAGGGCTGAGGCTGAGGGAGGAAATAACTTTCAGAACCTGTATCTGCTAGCAAAACTGATTATTCTTGAATTCAAAATTAATTTCAATATAGACCATGTTGCCATATAACATCATTAAATATGAAAGCTTTCTGATGTGTCTTGGTGTCCTTACTTTAAGGAAAATACAAACTTCTACTTCAATGCTCTGGCTGGTGTGGGATCTCAGAGCACAATAAATGCTCACACAGCAAATTCCTGTAAAACTAAGTGTGACGAAGTGTATACAGACTTAAATTACTGGATTTAAAATAGCAAAGAGGTTTATATTATATACAATTAAATTACTGCATTTAAAATAGCAAATAAATTTATATTATGGATGTTTTATCAGTTCTTCTCATTTCAATCATGTCAGCACACAGTGCTGTACTAAAATGCCAGCTTAGCTAGGGCTGTCTATGCAGTCTGTCAGCCTGCAGCTGCAGATAACTTTCTTGTTCCTCTTCTACAGTGCAGATTATTTGACAGAACAGTATCTGTCACACCTCAGCTTCACCCACAAATGCTGTGCTCAGAGTGAAGCAGAAAAGTTCTTTTTAATGAGCTTGGATGCTGCATTTTCAATAATTTTTTAAGTGAGTTTTTTTTAACAATCTTTTTACTAGTACATTCCTAGAAAGCACACAGGGACATGGAGATGTGTCTGCAAAATATTGGTAATTTTCAGTTCTCTGCAGTTCAATATAACTCCAAAGAGGTGATCTGGCTAACTAAAGCCACTTGGGCATTTGCAAAGCCTCTCTGGAGATGTAGTTGATCAAAAGACTGTAGGAAGCACTAACCCTACTACTAATGACATGGTGCCACGGAACAGGAGGGTAGAAACTTGGCTGGCAAAATGCTGAGCTGAAATTCACTATCCATTTGATCCTTAGACTAAAAGCACTGAAAAATCTGCGCATTTCAAATGTGTTTTCTGACACATTAGCATTGTGCAACCTAGGTGGATACTGAAAAGCTTGGACTCTCCTTTGTAAATTGCTTCTGAATTTAGAGGGGAAATAATATGCAGGTACAATGTGGAGATAGCTCTGAAAACAATCACACCTGCCTTAACATGATATTTCCTTTATGTGGTACTTTCTCAGTTATACCTGGATGATATATTTTAGGGTATTTAAGATCCATACATTCTTTGTAATAATGCCTACATAGTTTGATCCATAGTTCAACCTTTTGAGTTACAGAAGAGAATAAACAATAAGCATATCATGAATGGAAAAGGGGGACACTGGCAGAAATAAAGGGGAGAGGGTGTAATTATTTTTGTGAAGATTCCCAGGAGCATTGACTTAGAGGCATTCCAGTTATTTATATTTTCAAAAATCATCTTCCTTGATAAATTCATATTTAATAGACTCAGCAATGACAACACAACATGCAAAATGAGAAGTTTGAGTATAGATAGTCTGCATGAATCACAGCATGTGGAAAAAAAGGATTTAATTAATATCTCTGTGACATAAAGTATCAGAGCAAATAAACACATTTGTCAACTGTGGAAAACATTCCCTATCTTCTGAAATTCTACTCATTTGTCATGTTCACTTCAGGCAGCCATTTATACGAAGAAATAATTCCTGAAATTATGAAACTGATTTGGCATGACAGACACATAAGGCTTATTAGACAAATAAAAACAAACACTACAGGAAGCAAGTATAAAGGCCAACTGAGAATGAGAACGATATGTACAGTTTGGATGACAGAGAATATGGTAGTAAGAAAGGTGACTGATGACAGAAAAAGTGTACTAACAAGAAATCCTTGGAATCATAAAGGAAGAAGAATGCACCATGCAGGGAAATACAGGTATTGACTACTCCTCCTCCTGGTGCTAGTGTTAGTCTATATGACTTTTTATGGTGATATTTATACTCACTTCACCTGAATTTAATGTACAAACACACTAACCTGTTGGGTGCTTTTTTTTTTTTTTTTTTTTGTGAGTGAAAAGAAGTTTATTTGTGTTTCTTCTGGGGGTGGGTGGCAGGAGAAGACCTATTTGTTAGAACAAATTATACTGTCAACTCGGTTTATCTGCTTCGTTTAAACCAAGAGCTTGTTTTCCCTCATTAACTGCCCGGAACAGGAAATGGAGTTAGAAAAATGCATTCCTTCACAGATGATCTCAGACCTCTCATGTGTAATTCACTGGAGAATTACTTCCTTCTTCATCATACAAGGGAGGCATGCCTAGAAATCCCATAATGATTCTGCTACTGTGTAAAAGGGAAGGGAGACAAAAGTTTATAGCAGTTCTGTCAAAGTATCTGACACTTCAGGAAAAAATCTTAATGAGATCTTTTAAGAAGAATTAACATAACAGTGAAGCTAATAAAATTGTAGCCAACTTTAAATTTAATTTGTATAATCTTTTTATTCCCTGAAAAATCTAGTGATTCAGCAGGACTAACCAAATGCTTAAGTATACTGTTACATGATTTAGTTGTTCAGCATAAAGTTTAATCTACCAAGTTTAACCTTAAATTCAGTTTTTGCAAACTTCACAAAGAAAACTAATTTATTTAGGTTTCTTCATTTGTTTGTTTGTTTGTATAACACCCTTTAATTATAAAATTCATGAAATTTTGCATTTGGAAAACTTCTCAAAGAAATATTTTATATTTTCTTTCTAGGGATAAAATTTTATTGACTTTCAAGTAATCACAATGATTAATTCAATGTGTTGATGTTCTGTTAGTTTTATAACTGTTGTGTGATATCACTGCAGGTTACTGTACATGCAAATATGCCAATAAATATTGAAATAATTGATTACTTATATGGCAGGACATTTATATATTAGACTATCTGTATTAAGTGAAGAATGAATCAGTTGTTTGACCATCCTTACTATACTGGTGAAGGTAAGAACACTATACCTCAGGATACTAAGTATAAAAAGACATCACCTTTTTCTGCTAACCACTCTGTATTAAAACATACCATTAATGACCACTTAAACTTAAAAATGTTGTTCCAAGAGCTTGAAGCATCTACACAGAATATATTTTTTTGATTAATTAGAAACAAATTAAATTCTTGTTAAAATCTAATGAAACTAAAAGGGTATCTCAGAGACTACACTGAATAAAATGAAGAATGAAATGCTTTTTAAAGGTGTGGTGATAGCTCCTCATGATAAAGAGAGCGTGAATATAAAATTTAAGGGCAAATACAACTCGGTTCATATATAGTAGTACGTTTCAAGTTCATGAGATTAAGTAGATGCAACAGATATCCACAAAAGTGTTGAGTCAATGAAAATTAACAGCTGGCAGTGTGTGAATCCAGTGAAGCCCCTAAAAAGATTTTTTTTCAGCTTTAATGAGACTGTGGAAAGAGCAGCTCTTAATTTGAATACTGTCTTACATTGTCATGCTCTTGATCACCCACAGTTCTCTTGTTAATCTGTTGACTGTCTGTTCATCCATCATATATTCAAGCCAACACCTATGTTTCCAAGAAAATAATAGCAGAATGCCACATCTATAAAGTCACATCATACCTTCAACAAGAATAAATTTTCTTTACAGCATTAATTCTGAAAAAATAGTAGCATCAGAGACATCACAGTACATTTTTTATATGTGTGGAGGATTACAGTCTGCAGAAGCACAGTTAAAGACAAAATCTAACTTTTTTTCCTAATATTTGCTATAGTACTGAAAGATTGTTTTAATACAACAAAGCAAGAGCAACTTTTAAATATTCCTCAAAGTTTTGGTCTAAATACTGGACTTGGTGTTGAATAGATTGGACAACCCTTCTGCTTTTAACCATTGTATAACTGGTGATAAAAAAGCTATGATGTTGCCTCTGTTTCTTTATTAAATGAGCACTGCAATTCAATTTAGGGTTTTTTGGTTGCTAGTTTTTCCTTTTTTTTTTTTAATTATTCCTTCAAATTCTCATGATAAATAATTCTATTGAAAGAGTAATGCATTTCTATTCAAAGTAACTATGAAAGAATTTAGTAAACCAATTTCACTCTTAAGCATAAAACTTCAATGATAGATTTGGTAGCAGAGCAGGGAGAATAATACTATATTTGAGTATTTGGATATTTTAATGTGATTAAAAAATTGTAATTTGACAAGAATTTGAATTAAGAAAAAAAAATCCCCAAACCACTGGCCAGCTTTCCATAAACAAAAACAGATAAGCAAATAAATTAGTAACTAAAACTTCTGTAACAAAAATATGTAAGTACTTTTTTCCACACTTACCCCAACCTGAAAAAACCCTGCAACCTTATATCAACTGTATATATCAAATCCAAAACATATGTGAATAAAAAAAGTGGTTGTTTACCAGCCTATGAACCAACTGGAAAAATGTAAAAAGTTTAGAAACTGAGATTCCTGTTTAAATAACCACACTTAAAACCCATGTACAATAATCATATATGGTCTTGATGGGCTTAGTATTGAAAGCTGAATAAATCTGCCAATGTTTTTTGTATTAAGTTACAATAGTATCAAATAATTCTGTTAAAATACTCTCTTGCCCTATTTTTAAAAAAAACATTTACGCCACTGTAACTTGGAAGAATTTCTTCCTCTCATCCTTTATCTCCTTTTGATCTGCATATGCCATTCACTTAATGATTCCCTAGGTTCCTTGTATTTGAAGATTTAAAGTCCACTTTGTTTATAATTTTCTTTCATATGACATTTGCATGTTTTAGTATTTCACATTATACTGATTTTTAAAATTGCAGTTCTGTAACCAAAATCTCATTATGGAAAGAGTGGTGAAAAAAATCTGGCCATTATTCATAACATTTCTACAAATTCCCCAAAGACTTCGCTAATGTTTCAATTGCTTTCATTTAGTAGCATGATTTTAGAAATTTTCAGATACCATCAATAAAAGGTATTTGACACAAAAAAGGCAAGTAGCGAAATGTCTATTTTGCTTGAAAACTGTTGGACCAGCCTGACATTTGTAATTTTTGATTTTCTAATTTATTATTACTGTATTATTACTATTAAAGTTATTAAACTGAGCAAGATTATTATGAAAAGATAGAAGTATAAAAGCTACGAAATTAGTAGTGCCTTGAAATAGAGCTGCATAATATATGAAGATACATACATGATTCTGGGTGAATGGAAAAATCAATATTCTAATGGATGGAATAACACTATGCACACATTGTACATACAAATATATACTCTGGGAAAATATAAGACAGGGTTATACTGTATATGTATACATGGATGTAATAAAAAGTTATCATATTAGCAAACAAATATTATACTACTACAAAGTCAGATCATGCTTAAAGCATACTTCAAGTCTTTCCTCAAGGAGTAAAGTTTCTTTTTATGTTTGAAATGGTAAAAATATTGTATGTATTGCATGTGTTGCATGCAAATGAACACCTAAGCACACTTTTAGAATGACAAATCTCTCTGTAACCACAAAAGAGTCTGCTGCAAAGATTCTAATGTGATCTTAGATATAAATAAATAAATAAATAAAATCTGTGACAGACACACAGTTAGTTAAGTCTGCTTATCTGGGATTTCCATAGGCATTTTGAAGCATCCAGAAGAGCAATACTATAGGGATATGTCTTGCACCAAGCTCAATTGCAAAGTCCAGAATAACCTAACATAAAACAAAATGAAAAGTTCTCTATACAAAATATATTGAGTTCTTCTGTGTTAGCTAAAAAAAAAACCAAAACAAAACACCAAAATCCAAACAACAAACCAACCAACCAACCAACCAAACAAACAAAACCCTAAAAAATCCAGATTTTTTCAGCAGAAGGCAGAAAAGGAAAAAACTGCTAAAATTAATGAACAGAAGACTCCATTATGACATTTTCTGACCTCAGCATTTCATTCTAGTCTATCTTTCTTTCCTTGTAAAGTCCTCTCAGAGACTTCACCTTTTTTTTTTTAAAAAAGAGCTTAACTGAATGTTGTTAGAGCTCCCAAACAAGCTTTTATGTCAAAAACCCTCCAAACTCTAAAGACAAGTTAGAGTAAACATTACTAAAACTCATAGCAAAGTCACAGTTCAATGTTCTATTAGCCATTAGAGTATAGAAATACAATTTTAATGTCAGCAGGCTATGGATTTAAAGGATTTTATTTTAACTTACATTATGCACTCCTTAACAACACAATGACAGACAGATGATTTTAATTCCAGCAGAGAAGCATTTTAGATGCCTTTTGAAAGTCTATCTTTGCTTTAAAACTGGCTATGAAAATTCATGGAATTTCTGCCTTTTTGGTTACTTTGAGCAGTGGCAGCATATTTATCTGTTTGTTTGTGCATAACTCCAGAAACAAATTTCCTCTGTAAGGCTAAATCTTGATACTGTACTTTGCTTTTAGGGTGGATGCAGAAAGCATCATCTCTGTTTATCGATAGCTGAGGTTGACCAGAGTAGTATCCCTTGCCAGGAAACTGTCTGATGAAAACCAGCATTGCTAGACAAAATGAAACCATAGAGAAACAACAAAGAAACCATCCTAAAAGACTTGATTTAAATGAAGAGCAGAGTAATGCTGGAATTAATTTGAACATAATAGAGTCTATCAAATGTTTTTCTATAAAAACATGTTTAGAAGTCACCATTGACCATTTAATAAAAGATATATTAGTCTAAAATGGAATTTAGACAGAATTAGGGCACCACACTAAAAATGCAGAAAGTATGTGACCACAGTTCAATAGCCCAGAACAGCTAGTAATGATGGACTGAAATGCTGGTTCATCCATTTTTTTAAATGTGCTTTTTTTAATTCTCAGTTTGTTGAGAAACAATACGAAGTGTAATATTTCAACCAATTCATACTACTAGGAATACTTGTCTGAATTTCACAAGATTCAACAAAGACAAAACCAGGAAGCATTGCTACAAGGGCACAGGCTAGTGGAAGGGACCTGGAGGTCCTGGAAGACACCAGCTGAGCATGAGCCACCAGTGTGCTCTGTCTGGAGAGATGGCCAACAGCACCCTGGGAGGAATGGACAGGGAAATAGTCAGGACATTGAAGGGAGGAACTATGCCCCTCTGCTCAGCATTTATGAGATCCCATTTTGATACTTCTGTCTGAGTGTTGGGCTCCCCCAGCACAGGGAAGAAGGAGGGCCTTCAAGCTGGCTAAGTTCTGGAGCACTTGCCCTGTGAGGAGAGGCTGAGAGACCAGAGCTTGTTGAGCCCGGAGGAGAAATGGCCTTGCGGGGAACAAAATGCAGCCTGCTGGTACCTGTGAATAGTTTGTCGATAAGATGGAATCAGACACTTCACAGTGGTGGACAGTGGGGAAATGAGAGACAGCAAGCATAAGGAAAAGCAAGTCTAGAATCTTTTTCACTCTAAGGACAACCAAACAGTGGAAGAGGCAGCCCAGAGAGACCATGCAGTCTCCATCCTTGAAGATTTTCAAGACTCAGCTGGATAAAGCCCTGAGCAACCTGATCTGAGCAATTTTCCTATGATCATGTGATGTCAAGAGTGAATTAAAACTAATGACATTTTTTCTACAGCTCTAAAATTTCCTGACAAACATCTAGATTTTCAAATGACAATGCTGCAGAATCTGAATGACTTCTTTATTTGAAACAAACCCAGTGCCTCTTGCTGGTTTTTGTTTCTGTAGTGAGGAGGTGCTAACCATTAAGACACCATGGCAACTAAATTGGAGGTGCTTAAGTTCTTGATTAGATCTAATCTTAGTCCTCATTGCATCTAGACTTTATGTCATTTCTGTAAAAGTTTTAACCAAGGGAAAAAAAAAATCTATTTTTGCTGTCATTGGCAATTTAAAAAGCAGATTTGCAGAGTAACTTGTGCATTAATGCCATGCCTTAGGGATATTTATATGAACCCTTTAAATTAAACCTTTCAAATTAACTTGCTAATCCTGTAGAATTGACAACCATGCATTCAGCTAAGTTTATTATTCACATCATAATGATTTATGGACATTTTAACAAGTTACAACTCATGTGTTGTGTTGTCATGTCTTTCTGAAGATTGGTTATTTGGATTAGCTACACAAGTGTACGAATATTTCTTATGATTCACAAGAGACATCCTTTAAGTTAGGATTTCCTCCAACTGCTTGATCAGACCATGTTTTTGTAGACAGCTGATCTCTAAACTGCAGCTTCTTCTTCAGACAAAGTGAAGGGATGTTCCTCATACAGCTTACTTTTATTTTTTTATTATTATTTCTATAAACCTGTAAAACAACATTACTTCAGCATTATAAATTCAAATGCAAGCTATGTAATTTTAAACAAGATTATCTCTAAGAAGATTTGTAATAAGTAGCTTGTTAAACTGTCTGGGAAGTTTAACTGACAAAGTTAAGAGCTCTTGTTAGCAGTTAATTCTTTTGGAAGAAGTAAAATAAGGTATGGATTTGTGAGACAGACAAACAGAGAAAGACACAAAAGGGAAATGCTTAACAATGGTATGTTAAGGAACCAATCTAACTTTAAACTTTACAAATTGTGACAATGAAATCTGTCTTACAGTTAACACTACATACGAATGAATACTTTATTTGTTATTAAAATATCTAGACAGACTAAAAGTTGCAAGGTACCTATCTAATGCAGATCCAACAAAGAAGTTTGTAACAATTATTATTTTAGTTTTCACTGAGGTCTTCTGCCCCACCCCCTTCTTTTTAATTTAAATTCAAAGCAGCCATTGTGCTAGAGTAAATGTGTTTAAAATTTCTGATATTTTATGTCATGTAGACAAAGCATGCTCACTAGCTAATGGGCAAGTGAGCAAAGCACACCTTACTGTGATAGAAGAATATCCCCTCTGACTCCTCTGGGGTCTGAGAATCTCCAGCCCAGCAACCTCCCTCACCTACTCCTGCCTCTGCTTGTGAAATGCAGCACTGGCTCGCTGCTGGGTTGAGGGATAAGTGCCAACTGTTCCTTAACGAATGTTCCTAGTTCGTATGTATATGTAATGATACAAAGAGAACTGAAAACAAGAAAATTCCTCTATTACTTATACAGTAGTTGCTTATGTTCAGTGACATTATACTACAGCAACTGTCCTGTCAAACCATTTCAGAGAGTAGACATAACTTACTGAAGACACCATCTTGCAAACCTCTCGCTTGCCATTCACAATACTGCAGGCCTGGTCGTGAAACAAAATTACTTTCCTGACAGCAGGCACTGAAATAGAAAAGTATTATGAAAATACTCTACATGTCCCATCTGCCTTTTAATACAAGAAACTGAAAGTCACGCAGAAAGAAGCAGAGAGCCTCCTAGCCTTCTGCAGATCATCAACTGTACTGGGTCTGGCTGGCATGGAGGTAACTTTCTCCACAGCACCCACTATGATGCTGTGCTTTGGATTTGCGACTAAAACTCATTGATAACACATCAATGTTTTGGCTGTTAGTGAACAGTGCTTGCACAGAGTCCAGGCTTTCTCTTTCTCCCACTCTGCTCACTCAGCAAGTAGGCTCAGGGTGAGCCAGACTGGGAGGGGACACAGCTGGAACAGCTGCCCCCAACTGATCAAAGGGATATTCCAGATCATATGACGTCGTATCCAGCAATAAAAGCTCAAGGAAAGAAGTCTGAAGCAGGGATGTTGATGGTTACAGCATTTTTTTCCCAAGTAATTGTTATGCATGCTGAAGCACCGCTTTCCAGGGACGTGGCTAAACATTTGCCTGCCAGTGGGAAACAGTGAATAATTCCTTCTTTGCTTTGCTTGCATATGCAGCTTTTGTTCCACCTATTAAATTGTTTTTATTTCACTCCAGAATATTACTGCCTGCCTTACTTATTTTTCCTCCCCAACCCACAGAAGGGAGTGAACAAGTGATTCCGTTAGGTGTGGGTCAACCCACTGAACCAAATGCCAAATAGCCCATCATTTAATGAACTCTCTTACTGAGATATGGATAGAAGCGGACTCACAAGAGAAATTTCATTCATATCGAAAACAGCCAAAACTGGAGACTAGAGGTTCAGAATGAGCAGAATTAAACATTTGAATGTCTTTTCCACAAGTAAAATCTAAGGTCTTTTCATATACTATAGTTGCTTTAGAATGACATAGGCTTGCAGATACCCCTTAGAAAATGATGGCTACTATACTAAATAGCATATTTGCTGAGATCTTTGTTCCTTCATTGTGCGCAGAAAAAGAAAGTTGTCATATAATTTACTTGATTAGTGATAATACAGTTACAACACAATTTAAGTGCTATAAATTTGATATAATAAGCCGGCTGCAACTGAAGCCAAATAGAACATCACAGAAGTGCACCACACTTCAAAATAAGTATCTGCCCTTTTGCACTAAAACATAGAAGCTGTTACCAGACTCTGCAGCCAGAGAATTCTGCACTTTTGGTTCAATATCAACTTATTAGTCCCAGAGGAAAGATGATTAATGGCCAGTCATACCCTGTGAGAAGAAACTGAAAGGTGTGAAAGTCAACTAGAACTGCACTAGCAATCTAATTGATTCTGTTTCCAGCTAGTACAAATCGCCTATGTTGTTACAGGTAAGATGAGTTAATTTGTCCAAGGCTGTGACATTAAACACATGTCTACATATAGTTTAATACAAAGGATGAAGGATACTCAAGAAAGGAAGAAAGAAGTATAGGAAGCAAGGACCCTACTTTCATGACTAGTACAGAATGTGAAATGGCATTTGATGTAGAAGAGGTGAAGAAGGACATAAGCTTTCTGTGTGTATCTATCTGGTCCACATGTCTCACCCCAAGATTTACTAGTTTATTCCAGGACTAGGACATTTTGTTTAGATATGCCCTGTATATTACAAACACACCTTCTTTCTAAGTCTACCTTGTTGCTATTCAGTGCTGGCATGCTATTTCATTGCCTCTTTTTGGTGGGAAGGGAAAATCTACTCTTCTAATTCTTCTAAAACAATTTTCACTGAAGAAGTAAATATGAAAAGGTGGCATGAAAAGTGAAACCACTAACAGGCTGTCTTACAAATAACATTACACATTTAACCTGGACAAGAAAACATGGGAATATTTTAATTTCATGCTGCACATAACATCTAATTAGAGAATAAACCAGATGTAAATCTCTTCATTTTCTGCCTTAAATGCAACATGCAGTTGGAGACTAAAATGAGAAGTAAAAATTAATAATGTACACATTTATTTTGTTAATGTACATATACTAATTGAACTCCACAGCTATCAGTACTATTAATTGAAGTTTTCTACACCTCCATGAAGATGAAAAGTTTGAAAGGTTTTTTTGACATAGTCATGAACACTTTAGAGTCAGCTTTTAAACTCTATATAACTGCATTTTTCAAGAAGGAAAATACCAGTTATTTCACTGTTTAAAATAATCTAATTTTTAATCCTTTTCAAGAAAGGGAAGTGAAAAGAGAAGTGACCATCATAGAAATTAATAATTAACTCAGCTTACTTTACTTTATTATTTAGCATTGTAGCTATGAGTATTCATCACAATAGTATCTGAGCATCTTAGAAATGGCAGTAAATTATGCCTCAGTCCACCAACTTGTAGGGAGCTTCTGTTATTCCTGTTTTACATTTCTGGAAGCCAATGCACGCAAAGATCAATAGACTGATTTTTCAGAGGCACTTAGCATCTGTCTATCTATCTTACCTATTCATTTCATTTGGCATTGCAAACCACAGGTCATCATTTTTTCTCCTACAACTTAAAGACTTTGAAAGTACCATTTATAAGAAACTTCCTGCCTAGAAACAAATTTCCATATACATTTTGGAAGCAAATTTTCCATAATTATGAGAATGGAAAACATTGAAAGTACCAGAGAACTCACCTATTGACTTCCAGCTGGTAGCTGTTGAAGCAGTCAGAAACAAGGAGTCAAAAATAAAAACATCATTAAAGTTTTGGATTGTTTTTTGGTTTTGTTTTTTTTGTTTGTCTTGTGTTTGTTTGGGGTTTTTGTTTGGGTTTTTCAAGTGTGTACAAATAATTGCACATCATGCTGTGCACTGACTTTAGATTGTTTAAAACAAGAAAAAATGAAACAATCAGAAAGCAACCCAGACCTTTTAAGTCTTCCAGAAAGCCTAATGTCTTGTGGTTTAAGATGGTTTTATTTCCAGGCCTTATTAGTGAATTATATCTTACTCATAAGATATAAGCCTCATATATTTTAAAGATTGTATTTCCCCAAGGAAAACACTCAAACATAAGTAATCCTTTGATTCTACTTACAGCAATGAAAACACCTACGAGGTAGAAGTGATTTCTATTTGCAGGCCTAATTGTAATCATTTATATTAACCACCAAATGTTAGGTGACATAAAAACACATAGAAAAATCTCAAGTTTGTTCAAAGTTCTATGTTGTCTTAAATCCTTCATAATAGAATTATTTACCTAAGCCAGAGACAATTTAGGAAATACAACGAAGATAAAATTAAACAGAGTGACTATGTATATAATGTTTTATTGTTTCTGCTTTTGCATATGGAAGTACTACAGCTAAAAGGCAGAACTGAGAAAACCTGTGATCCTGCCTGCATAACTGAAAATTTAGCAGTAATGCCTTATGATAGTGGATTAACACACTTATTTAGCCTTAACACACTTATTTAGCCTAACTTCAGAACAGGCTCTGAGCAGGGTAGTTGCACAAGGTGTAAGTTATTGCAAAAACTGATGTTACAACATACAATTGTAACAGACAGGTAAGAGCCTCAGTCATCAAGTATTCAACTGCTTTGAAAACTGCAATCTTCAATATTGCAAAGCCACAGATTCTTACTTGTCATTAGCAATAGTTGACACTTTGAAGAGAATTGGTAAGATTTGATCAAAAAATTCCACCCAAAATGAATATTAGCTTTGAAAACATATTGTATTTCCATTACACATCTCTAGGACATAGCAAAAATGAAAGCAAACAATTTAATTCCAGACAGTAAAATATTTAACGTTTGTGCAAACATGAATGATAAGACTGCAGCATACAGAGTATGACTCTCACACTGCACAGATCAAGCAAGTAACCCCTACCTATTCTCTCCACACCTCTCACGATGTTGCAAAGTGTGTATTAAAACCAAAGTACAGTATTCTGTCATATACATCCCATGTACTATTGAAGATATCTAAGAAAGAGCAGGTGGAGAACTGAGCTTCAAGAAATGATAAATCCAGTTTATTTGTATATTATTAAGCATTTAATAGAGTATTTCTGCATGGAGGGGAAAAAAAGCACTACATAAATATTGCAAAATGTTTCCTATTCTCCAATAAGCATGTCTCTTACAAATGCGGTCTCATGCGATTTTATATTTGGACTTTGCACTAAAGGCATCCAGATGGTGTAGTAACAGAGTGTTCCAAAAACCATAACTGGCATCTTTGCTGGCAGTGACAGCTTCCAGCTACTTAAAGTTGTTATCTCCTTATTCTTCAACAAACAGAGAGAGTTTTGTGACAACAGTGGAGAAAATGAGAGTCTTTAAGAATTTATGACATGGTAGTTTTCACCTTTTCCCATCCAGCTGAGAATGTTCCCTTTGGAATTGCAGAGTAGTTGTTACTACACACTGCCTTTTTCTTTACCTTCCCTTTTCCTAAGAGCAGTTTCTAAATCTGTCTGCTCACTAAAAGACATTTCTTCAGTCAGCATAAGGAAAAAAATGGACATGATTACACTCTTGGACATATATCCTTCCATTTGGTACAGCCCTTCATTTTAACTTCGCTAGAATCATTATTATTGCCTCATAAAACATGGCAATGGTACCATTATTGCTCCTACTCTACAAATGCTGTAGATGTTGATAGCATAAAGAATAATGGAGACACAGTTTTCAACACGCTAAAATAAATTGTAAATGCTCTCAGGTTAGCTGAGAAGCAAGCATGTAAATTATTATACCAGTTATGGACCAGTTTCAAATCTGGCTGCAAGCACTACCACTGGGGTTTTTAACTTGTCCTTTGTAATTGAATTACGTTTTCAGCAGCATGATCAAACAAAAGGTTTGGATTTGAAGTCTCACTTCAATTTGTGGAGAACTTCAGACCTTTTATGCATAAGTTTTGTACAAATGTCTTCATAATATAGTGCCACTCTTTTCACTGATTGTGAAAAGAAGACTAGATATACTTTTTTTTTTCTTTAAATGACCAGCATATGAAATTTTACTTACATACTTTGAATTTAAATGTCTGTGTGTATCCATGGTCTAAACTTCTTGGCTTTTTATACATTTTAAATTCTACTACAGATACTATAGTGTAATATAGAAAAGAACCTAATGCTACATCAACTTACGCTCCACATTCTGTAGATGTTCATCCTCATTCTAATGTGCACCTGAGTGACACGCTCTCACTTGACATTACCTTATATAGCTATACAATAGAAGTATTATACAGATTCAGTGAATAAGGAAATTCAATCTTGACTATATGATCTATTAGTCATTTTGGTCTGACTGAAATAAACTGAACAATACAGAAGTTTGAATGCAATAATCTTATGTTTCAATACAATTGTTTTTGCAAAGAAAATAGGAGTTACACTTTCACCTGAAAAAAAAAATTAACTGGGTTTTTTAATTTAATCCATGCTTACAGAGATGTATTCTTTTAAAATCTATATATTTATACCCACCTCAGGCTAAGATAATCTTCTGGAATGAAGAACCTGCCACTCCTTTATCTTCTGATTTACACTGATGTCTTTAAAGCCCAATAGTATGAGGATAAAAGCTTTATTATGTACATTTGCATTAAAAGATATTTTTGCTTCATATAATGTTCATTGAACCTATTGACTACCAAGTCTCTCTGAACTGGACCACTGACTCAACAGTCATGCTGAAGAAAGGGCAAAGAATCTTGCACATACAGGCAGCTTTTTCTGAATGCTTTTAGGAACATCCTCATTCCCCTAGAAATAAACAAATGCACCATCTGGATTTTTAAGGATTTTTTTTTCATTTGAGTAACAAATAACTGGTACTTCTGGAATGCTGATAGTGAGCAGGCTTATCAAAAGGCAGAGCAATGATAGAGCAGACATTTAGTATGGATCCACGTACTCTGTGGTTATTTGAGATGCAAATTTCTGCAACTTACGAACCCCTCACACTGTTCAAAGTGTATCTTTACAAGTGCTATTTATACACCATTAATTACTACGTAAGTCACCTGGAAATGTCCAGAATAAATGGAATTATTTCCTAAACTGAATCAGCATTTAAAATGTCTGCGTCTAATTTTATAGAAACTAGGTAGTTCAAGAAATACGTCTCTGCATCTTGTGTTTTCAGGTTTGATTTAGTGACTCTCTAATCAAGCAACTTACTTTTATGTAGAAACTGTAGCTCAAAGCCTGATACACTCAGTTCCACTTGAAAGAATCCTATCATTCTTCAACACATGCCATAGAGGCTGGCATGTGTCCCCTAATAAAGTCAATCCCAAACAATGTGGAAAAGCCTATTTTAACTAAGCCCTATACTGAAAAACAAAACAAAAAAACCCCACTACCACCCTTACCAAGAGCACCAGCACCTTGACGAAAGCTTCAGTAACTGTATTACAGGTATGTAGATAATTTGTTTCACTGACGCAAAATGTTCCCTGCATGCATTTCTAAGTTCTCTCCTGCTTACCCTTTTATTCCTACATCAAACACAAATCTTATTTTTCTTCAGGGTCTAAATAACTTCCAAATCTTAACACTGGGACTTCTCTCTGACTTATTTTTTTATTATTTTCTAGGTATCTGCTTCTTTCACAAACATCTCACTTCCCAAGTAAAACAGCTTCCTTGAACTTACAAGCTGTATGATCTCTCTCAGCCCTCAAATTACTTTTATCGTCTCTTGTTTTTTACTTTGTTTCCAGTGCTGGTCTATCTCAAGTCAAATTCTTTAAAACGAGATCAAATCTAGCTATTAAACCGGAAAAAGCCAATGATTTTTTGTTCAGTGTCATTATTGGTGTGCTTCCCACCCTTCCTCGGTTACTATTCTATATTGTCTGTTGTCATTTTTTAGGTATCACAGGTGCTCAGATTGCTTGGGAGAAATTGTTAAATGTTTTACTTGGGGTATAATGTATGATATCACATGACCTTTTTTATTACAATAGCAAAAAACCCTACTAATGAAAATCATGCAAATATGCACTGAAAATATGTATCAGATTTGAAGATGCAAAACATCTGCAGAGAATCTTTTAAGGGCAAGAGACAGGTTAAACACTTCTAGATCTGAATACAAATGAAATTCAGTGGGATTTGATATCCAAACCCATGAGTGCATCAAAAGTTTCCAGGTATACAACTTCTATTAAACCCCTAAAAATACTGTTTCTAGTTACAGTGTTTCTTTTTCAAACAATCAAAATTCCTATTTCTAGCCAAAGTTTTCAGATCAAAGCCCTTCATAGTAAATCAGTAGACTTTCCAACCACACATACAGCCTAACCTTAGGCACACAGCCTGTGTGACAGTCATAAGCCTGTATTCCAAGTACATTCAAAGAGGTATGCTAATGAGGCTTCTAGTTCAGACACATACATGTCTTCAGTTGGACAGTAAGAATTTCATTCATACTAGCAATAGGACTATTTTTCAATCAGATATTATGCAGAACAATGGCATAATCTGACTTACAACATACAGCAATTGTAGCAGGTCTACATTCTGTACTAAACCATATTAGAGGCATATTATTTAGAAAGTAAAAAGATTCCCTAAACAGTATTAGAAAGTGCAAGAAAAAAATGTGTCAGGTTTAATGATTACTTTTTCTTCAGAATACTATGAATGTTCTGAAAGTTACATTAAATATTGATCTAAGTATCAGCATCCAATCCTTCTGCATGGTTGCTTTTGTGCTTTCAAATGAAAAATGTACTTACCATGACAAAACAACCTTTGAACTGTTCCCATAGGAAGTTGGATTGCTTGCCATTCCCAAGCAGAGGGATACTTTGAAAATTCTCTGCAAACTTTGATTGCTCTGCAAGAACAACATATAACCAAATAAACAAAGATGACTCACACACAATTATTTACTAACACTTCATTTTAGTCACAATTTTGTTGATGGACTGTTGTTGATACATGCATTGAGAGAAGTTGGGTATATTAACGTGCTTTTTCTGTGAACATTTATGCAAACAAAATGCTCAGTGTTCACATATAGCAAACAAAAGAATAATACACAAAGTAAAAACGAATTAATTTTCAAGGTCGTGGAGGAGTCTCATAAGTTTTGCAACTGTTTAATTCTGTCACGAAATCACCTTACGTAGCAGCTGATTAATACTTCTTTGCACAGTGTATTGGACTGTGCTGGAATACCTGGACTGGTATACCTCATATTTTAAATTCACAGAGGACCATCCCAACTATAAATTTACACTTAAGTTTGTTATGAAATTTGCAGCTCTGCTCATGTAATCAGTTAAGGGCTACTCCCAGGCCTGCATATATGAGGAAAATCTATGTAAAGCTCAGACAGCTCAATTTGCAGGCTTTGCATGACGCATTTAACATTGGAGTTTTATTGGCAGAAATCTATATGCTGTACCTACTGCCACCAACTTCTTCAGTGGAATTCCACTTCAGTAATAGTCTAACTGCATCATATACCTTTCCATTTACCTTTTTAGCTAGGGTGAAATGGGTATTTTGTTATCAGCATAGGAAAGGAAGCCCTACCAACCACCTCAGTTGTGGATAAGGCATACAGTGGGAGAAAATTATTTGGAGAACAGGGAAAGTGAATTAAGTGGAGATCTGAGAAGTTGATTTGAAATAGATATGGAAGAAGGGTTCCAAAATGGAAGTGAACAGGATTCATGGATATGGAATGACTGAGTAGATCTAACAGAGGATTTTTCTCTCCAGATTTCCACCTGTTCTTGCAAACTTTATGTTTGTGCCATAACAATACTAGGTCAGACAAGCAATTCCAGGACACAAAGTTTAAAGATCCAGTAGGAACACTTTACGGAATATATACTGTTTAATTCTTCACAGCCTGCAGGTGGAATGATAAATAATATACTCCATGAATATAGTTCTTTTTTGAGAAGTAAAAAAAAAACCAAAAAACCAAAAAGTTTAAAAACTCATCTCTCATCTTTAGATTCTCTTTGGTGCAATGTAACAGAAAGTACTGGGCAATTAGCTAATTACTGACTGGTATTGCATGAACTGTGTCACACTTGCCATTATGAGGCACTTCCCAGAAATCCAGTTAACAATGAAAAGTCTTCCGGCAGGAGTTTGTTACTTTATGTTTGTTACTATGTTCTGTGAATTTTATTGATGTTTCATTCATAGTCTCTCTAAGAAATGCAACTAATAACAGGGCTAGACTAAAGATCAGTCCTTAGTAGCTCATAGTAGACTATGGGAAGAAAGCACAAAGCACTGGTCTAAACTTTTGTTTCTAGTGTCATGAAGCCAGTCTTTACATGAGGCAGCAGTTTTCAGTAAGACCCCTATCTGAGAAAGATTCTGGGGTTTTGTTCTGTGCTCATACAGGTTGATTAAAACTGTCATCAATCAGTAAAGCTCTCAACAGTACAGGAACATTAAAAAAAACACATACGAAGAACTGTAAGGCATTTTAATATTTTGCATTCATTTTACTACAGACTTAAAATATGTAACAAATAGCAGGTGATTAGTATGAAACTAATAACTCTGATTAGTATGAAACAGCCGTACAAGGTACAATACCAGGTGACTTCATTTTTGCTCTCTGCATAAAAAATATTTCAGCGCTGCTGTCATTCACAGCAGTATTAGGCTAATTTAATTCTAGTTAAGCATAGTAAGACCAACTCCAGTTATAACTTCCAGCTGACTGGGCCCCAGCATGTAGGGGTGCAGAGGGTTGCTCCTCCCCAGATTCAGGACTCCACACTTACCTTTATTGAACTTGCTTTGTTGAAGCTGCTGTCTGCCCATTTCTCCAGCCTGTCGAGATCCCTCTGGATGGCAGCACAACCACCTGCTGTATCAGCCATTCCCAATTTTGCCTCATAGGCAAACTTGCTGAGGGTGCACACAATCCCATCATACAGTTCATTATAAAGAAGTTAAACAGCATGGGACTCAGTATTGACCCTTGGGGTATATTAGTATGGACTGGCCTCCAGATGCACTCTGTGCCACTGATCATAGCCCTCTGAGCCCGGCAGTTCAGCCAGATTAAAGTTCATCTCACTATTTGATCTGTATTTTATCAGCTTGTCTATGAAGATGTTATGGGAGACAGAATCAAAAGCCCAACAATCCAAAGTTAGTAACATCCACTGCTCTCCCCTCATCTACCAAGCAAGCCATTTACCTTAGAAAGCTACCAGGTTGGTTAAGCACAGTCTCCCCTTTGTAAATCCATGCTGAATACAGCCAATTACTTTTTCATCCTTCCTGTGTTTGGAAATGGCTTTCAGGGTTATTTGCTCTATCACCTTCCAAGGAATGGACATGAGACTAACTGGCCTGTAGTTCTCCGTATCCTCCTTATTGCCCTTCTTAAAGACAGGAGTGACATCTGCTTTTTTCTAATTCTCATGAACCTCCTCTAATGCCTATGACCTTTCAAAGATAACTGAGAGTGGCGTCACAGTGACATCAACCAGCTCCCCCAGCACTCACAAGTGCATCCCACACAGCTCCATGAACTTGTGTGTCCCTTTTGCTTAAATGTTCTCCTTCTGTGCCAAGGGTAGGTAAGTTTTCCTTGCTCTTGACTTTCGCTCACATCCCTGGACTCAAGATTCGTGAAGGCCAGCTTTATCAGGAAAGGCTAAGGCAAAGAAGGCTATGAGTATCTCAGCCTTTTCCATGTCCTTTGACATCAGTTCCCTTACCCCATTTAGCAGTGACCCCATATTTTCCTAGTCTTCCTTTCACTGCTCATGTCACAGAACTACAGAATTGTTAGGGTTGGAAGGAACCTCTGGAGATCATCTAGTCCAACCCCCCTGCCAAGGCACGGTAACCTAGAGCAGGTTGAAGTCCTTGAAGCTCATGTTCATGCTTCTCACCAGTTTTAAGTCCAGGTGAGCTTTGGCTTTCCTAAGGCCATCCCTACATGCTCAGGCATTGACTCAGTATCACTCCTGGGTTGTTTTTTCTTTCTCCTTGAGTATAGCCAGGAGATCCTTGTTCATTCGTTCAGGCCTTTGCTTGATTTCCTGCTCATTGTGATGAGCTATTCCTGAGCTTGGAGTTGGAGGAGGCAATCCTTGAAACTTAACCAGCTCTCCTGGACCCCTTTTCTATCCCGGATTGTCTCCAGGCAGATGTCTGAAAAGGCATGCTTTATTATAGTCCAGGGTTGTAATCCTGCTTTTTCGCCCTGCTTCTTACTTGTAGGATCATGAACGCCACCATTTCATTGCCACTGCAGCCAAGGCTGCCTCCCAGTTTTCACATCTATAATCACAGATGTGAGATGATCCTAAAGCTTTTCGCAGCTCAATAAAAGCTATACTATCTTGTTTCAAAGTATTATTTTACAAGTGGTAAAGGTATAAAGGTTTTGCTGAAATGGTCTTAATGTTGGCAAATCATTCACATATTTTACTTCCTATTTAATAGTCTTTGGGAAGACTATTAGAAATGATATAGCTAAAATTTTGCAAAAGATCTGATGTCAAAGAATTTCTAACATGTGTAGAACAAAATGGAGAACAGAGGTATCAAGCTTTTGCATTGCGTATCTAGATTCACTTTGAATATGATGCAATTAATTCGTATCAACAGGTTGAACTTCAGACAAATTGTGTGACCGAAAACATAAGCACTTCACTTAAATGTGAATTCAGCATGCTAAATGAAGGATAAAAAATTTATTAGATCACAGATTAAAGTGAAAACCAAACTGAAGAGTTTAAAGACAGTCTGTATCCACACAACCATATTTGCTACTTTCAACATTTCCTTTTTATTGCCTGCTTCCTCTATTTTAATTAATATTATTATCATTTAGGTGATTAGAGACTTGTTTTTTAAGTGATCTGTAACTAAAAAATGCATTGCGGAATTGAGAGACCTAGATCTTGAAAGACCTAGAGAGAAGCAGTGAACCTGTTCGTATTCCTCAAGCTACCATAGGAAATGAAGACTTAACTGATCATATATATTGCAGTATCTCATGCTCAAGTTAGATCACCATGCAATATTTTTTATTCATGCCAACAGCTCACATATGTAGCTAATGTAAAAAGTAAATGGGAGCAGGTGAAATTTCACCTACTTACAAAAGACCCAGAAGGATCTTCAAAGCTACTCCAAATTTAATATTCAAAAAATGTGACCGGGCTCAGCTTTTTCTACATTTTGCTACTAATCTTGTCAAAAACGAATGGCAGCTGTTATATTAATGATGTGAGGGACATACATCTGAGACAGCAAATTGTATGCAATCACATATTCTGTTTGAAATATGGCCACGAATAAAATTCGGTCCTCTGTATACAGATAAATGTATTTTGTCACTGAAGCAGATAGGCATCTTTTCAAAATCCCAGTGGCTATATATATATCTGCATTTTAAAATATACTTAGTTGATGTCTGCCCCAAAGTAATTTGGTCTTTTTTTTTTTTAAGTACACAGGAATTGATTTTTTCACTCACATACGTCTCAAAAAATCTCAAGCAAAATCTGAAAAATCTCTATTAATTTTCTTTTCCTATGTTAAAGTATTTTACTTCCAACAGTGCACTGCTGCGTACATTTTAATCAGCTCCACTGATACTGTCCAGGAGATAAACTTAACAGGTCACCAATCTCAGCAACACCTCAAATTAACAGAAGTTACTGAAACATCCACATATGAAGGAGTAAAATATCCACAGCTGGATTAGGAAAATGAGCTCTTTTGCCTGTTTAGGACTATCCCAGTAACCAAGGTACAAATTGTGCTCACAATTATGTTCTTTCTTGTGGTATACTAAAACTGTATTAAGTGAGCAGTACCTATTTAAAACCCCAAACAATCTGGTGGCAGAGAATCTCACCATAGTTACAATATACTCCAGAAACTGCAATTTAATCTTGAAAGACTTCTGAACTCAACAAGGTAAGTAGAGGGCAAACAGAAATCCCGAGAGGCAGAGCTAAAAATAATCACATAACAGGCAAGCAAGTTTCATCATAATGAAAGACAAAGTATGCTTTGAAGTATGCTTTGGTAATTATTCCATCCCTGGCAGTGTTCAAGGCCAGGTGGGACAGAGTCTTGGGTGACATGGTATAGTGTCTGGTGTCCTTGCCCATGGCAGGGGGGTTGGAACTAGATGATCTTAAGGCCCTTTCCAACCCAAAGCGTTCTATGATTCTATGAAGTCTGAAGTGCGAGGCCACTGAGAACTGTGCCCCATCTGGCACAAATGAAGTATTTGTCCTCCATTCCACATGTGTCTCCTAACTTTCTCAATAACCAGCAGACCCTGGCACTCTCTTCTAACACTTAGCAGGTATTAGGCATGGAAACTGTACATAGCTGGTAGGTACTCAGAGCCAAAGGAGACCAGAAGGTAGGAAGTGAGCCAAAAAAGATTCATCTGGTATGATAGGAGAACTCATCTAGCTACCAACTCTTGTTGGTGGACCTTAACTACACAGGAGCTATAAGTTATTTGCAGTGGAGAGCTGACCAGGGCCTTGATGATATGGACTACAGCTGTTCATAGAGAGTTTTTCTGGGCAAAAATCTGGTGTAGACACAGCTGTCTGCATCAATTTTTACTTTATAGCTAACACAGGCATCTCTGTACTGCCCTACACAGCTTTAATCCAGAGGACAGTGACAGTCCTCACATTAGAGATCATGCTTTTTGCTATGGGGTGTCGTGGTTTGAGCCCAGCCAGTAACTCAGAACCACACAGCCGCTCGCTCACTCCCCGCCTTCTTCCTCCCCCCACTCCCGGAAGGATGGGGAGGAGAATCGAAAGAATGTAACTCCCATGGGTTGAGATAACAGAAGTCCTGCAACTAAGGTATAATACAAAACCACTAGTGCTACCACCAATAATAATAATGATAAGGGAAAGAAATAACAAGGGGAGAGGATACAATCGCTCACCACCCACCGACCGATACCCAGCCCGACCCGAGCAGTGATCTGGGGCTTCCGGGTAACTCCTCCTGGTTTATATACTGGGCATGACGTGCTGTGGTATGGAATACCCCTTTGGCTAGTTTGGGTCAGGTGTCCTGTCTCTGCTTCCTCCCGGCTTCCCCTCCTCCCTGGCAAAGCATGAGACTGAGAAAGTCCTTGGTTGGAGTAAACACTACTTAGCAACAACTAAAAACATCAGTGTTATCAGCGTTGTTCCCAGGCTGAAAGTTAAAAAAAACACAGCACTGCACCAGCTACTAAGAAGGAGAAAAATGACTGCTATAGCTGAACCCAGGACATGGGGTCATTCCCAAAAGAAGCTTGGAACCAAATAAATTTTAAAGAACAAATATTCACTCTGTGTAATATATAGCTATTTATTTTTTTGAGTTTTATGCAACCGTGGCATTCAGTCTCAACCACAATGTAAGGTCAAGGTTTTTATATTAGTCTTGGTGACATTTAAAATATAGCAGATAAGACCAAAGAACTGATACAGTAATAGACTACATAAGACATTTATGGTGGCTTTTAATTGAAAAAATGAGGCACTGATCATAATCGAAAACCTACTGCCTTATCTTAACCTCCAGCACTTCTTTGCTTTTTAAAACTTCACTATTGTACTTGCTTCTATTAAAGTTCAATCTATTTTTCTAAAGTTTACTGAGTGTGGGCTTTCAGTTCGTTATGCTACTTAAACAAACTGTCATGGTTTAAGCCCAGCTGGTAACTCAGAACCATGCAGCCACTAGCTCACTCCTCCCCTTCTTCCTCTCCCCGCACCCTGAGAGATGGGGAGGAGAATCAAAGGAATGTAACTCCCACGGGTTGAGATAAGAGCAGTCCAGTAACTAAGGTATAATACAAAACCACTACTGCTACCACCAATAATAATAATGATGATGAGGCAAATAACAAGGGGAGAGGATACAATTGCTCACCACCCGCCGACCGATACCCAGCTCGACCTGAGCAGGGATCTGGCTCTTCAGAGTAACTCCCCCCAGTTTATATACTGGGCATGACGTGCTGTGGTATGGAATACCCCTTTGGCTAGTTTGGGTCAAGTGTCCCGTCTCTGCTTCCTCCTGGCTTCTCGTGCCCCTCCTCCCTGGCAGAGCATGAGACTGAAAAGTCCTTGATCGGAGTAAGCATTACTTAGCAACAACTAAAAACATCGGTGTGTTATCAGCGATGTTCTCAGACTAAAGTCGAAAACACAGCACTGCATCAGCTACTAAGAAGGAGAAAAATGACTGCTACTGCTGAACCCAGGACACAAACATTTATTGAAAATAACATTTCTTCGGCAAAGCCGGGACATACATGATATTCTGTTCAGGTTTTTTTTTTTTTTTTTTTTAATATTGAATTTGTCAATAATTCTGTTCAGCTTTCATCTCAATTTCTCTAAAAACAAAAGTGCAGTTTCAGAAGACTTGCAAATAAATAGCTTTTGGAAAACCTTTATGCTTTATGAGCCATTATTTCTACCATCCCTCTATGTTAATACCTATACCTGGCTTTTAAATAAATACATCAAAATTCATAATACATTTTGGGGTACACAAATAGAAATCAATGAAAGCTCATTACTTGAAATCTTTCTGATAATTATTACCAAGAGACTATACTTTTCCTCACAGCAGTTTTCTAGTGTCTTCTACAGCACTTTGTGGCACACGTTGTACTCAACCGACAGGACTGATCAAGAGCTTGAGAAGGAATTTGCCATAGGTGGAGGCCTGACAGAGTTCTTCTAATCTTCAGCATTTGTTTCATTTATACTACACCACAAAGTACAAATACTGCAGAAAGAGGCTAGCTCTGTGCTTTTAGCTTTCTACGTTCAAAGCCGTTACAGTTTCCGTAACACAGTGTGACCTGGTGGTACTGAGTACACTTCTCCTCCAAAGATCTGTCAGCTTCTACAATTTAGAAAAACATTCCACAGTGTACTCACACCCAACATGACGAATCAAAATTTTTATGCATGTTTAAATATGTTTTTGAAGAAAGTAAACAAAGGTGATTTGCTACATAACTACTGTACCGGGCGCAGGCGCCCATGTGCTGTCAGCACCAGCAGCAGTGAGGCGCTGCTCGGGCGTCGCCTGTCCGGAGCAGCGGGTGCTGCCGGTGCCGGACACAGCCGGTCCCAGCCGGCTCCACCGGCCCCAGCGCAGGGCAGAGCTGAGCCCTCCAGCCACGGGGGGGCGCCTCGGGGAAAGCCTGGGTAAGGAAGGGCAAAACGCTGCCCAGCAGCCAGGGCTGAGGGGAGCCGGGTGAGAAACAGCCCTGCGAGCCCCGAGGGCAGAGCGGGAGGAGGGCAGGAGGGGCGTCCGGCAGAGATGCCCCTGCGGCACCGGGAGGGACCCCGGCGGGGTAGGGACATGCCCCGGAGGAAGTTGCAGCTCGTGGAGAGCCCACGCTGCAGCAGGTTTATCCTGAAGGACTGCAGCATGTGGGAAGGCCCCAGGCTGGAGCAGCAGAAAGTTTGAGGAAGAAGGAGCAGCAGGGGGGAGCAGTTACTGATTTAACTGCAGCCCTCCGTGCCCCATCCCCTAGCGGCCCTCAGGAGATGGAAGTAGAGGAGTTGAGAATGACGGAGTGAAGGTGAGCCTGGAAAGAAGGGGGAATGGAGGAAAGATGGTTTAGGGTTTGACTTATTAACAGTTATTTTTTCCCCTCACTTCTTTTCTGATATTTCAGGTAAGACAAGGTTCATGCTGTTACCTCTTCAGAAATATCTTGAATACATTCAAAATTACTTGACAAAGTTATACCAAAATCTTTGTTGTTCTGAATTAATCAAAAATAATTTTTTTTTGCTTCCTATGGTTAGTTGCTTTTGATCTTTAGGGGCCCTCTTTCTAATGCAAAAAACCTGACTTCTTCCAATAGCTCTGAAAAGAAATAGAAGTCTTCTGCTGTCATTTATGCACTTAGATGCTCAAGGCTAGCTCATAACCAAAAGATAACAGCCAGACTACTCACAGGAAAGCTTTCTCTGAAAAACTCATATTAATGCTCAGCATCACCTTTTAGAATGATGCCATTTAACCTTATTTTGACACTGAGCTGAGTGAAGAAAATGAAGAGTCACTTCCTTATGGTCTGTGAAGCAGTTAGCACTCCTAGAGTACCATAATGCTTGCATCAAGGAGAATACAGGGATCAAATCTTTGTTAAAATCCATAAAAAGATGTTAGTGAAACTGCATTACATGAAAGTACCTGTTTCAACAAAAAAAAAAGTAAGTTTTATGAGTGTGTACCAGTAGGTAATGTTCAAGAGATTTTTCTATGTATTGAAGCTTTCCGAAGAGCAGTGTACAACACATGAAACATCGATTTGGCAACTGTTTAAAAGACAATGCTTATAAGTGTTTAATTGTTTTTTTAACTAGTTCCATGATTTCTTTTAGGTATTATTTTCACTGAAATTTGATGTAAAAAGAGGGAGAATACAGTTGATTGTAAGGAAGCAATGGCACAGAAGTTGCACAAATTTATACCATCCACAAACTGCAATTCTTGGTTCCAGTAAGATTTTTGGTCTCTGAGAAGGGCATACTTCACCTTTTAACTACAAAAGTTTGATTAATCTGAAGCTTTTAAAATGACCTTTCATAATGTTTTCATAGCTTTGCAGTCATAATGAGATGTAAAATGAGTTGTACGTCAAAGCTTGACTCAGATCATAAGTTATCTTTCATGTCGTAAAGAGAGCAGAACTGAAGATCCTACACAGAATAAAAATAAATGCATATACATATCAGAACCATATGAAAAGAGAGTAAGCCAGCATAAAAATGGTAGGTTTGTTATATATATTTTTGATGTGCTCCTTAAAAGCCGCACTGAAGTTTCAACAGGACAAAAAAAAAAAAAAAAAAAAAAAAAAAAAAAAATCCAACTGAGATTAACAATTAAGTCTTTCATGGCACCAAATGGTAAAATATTGTTTGAAAAAGTGAAATTAGTCACCTCTCTGTAAGTCTTTTATAATGAAACAGGCAAACTGAAGATGTTTTCTACTATCAAGTCAGACATTCTTATGTCTACTGCTTTTAAACTTTTTTTCAGGAAATGTATAGCCCATGGAACAGCTTTGCTGTAACTGAGGCTAGGTTTCTTTCCACATTTCAGGCACATCAAGATTTTTAGGTTCTAATGTGCTGTTTCATTTTGTTACTACTGTATGACCAACAGACTCTGTTACAAATGTTTCCAGGCATTAAAGATCTGTCTTCATTACAGCTAGATTTGTTAAGCTACAAGACAAAAATAGAATTCTAAAATTCTAGTCTGCATAATCATTTTCTTTATTTCCATGGTTCATAAAACTTTTCCTTTTTTGTGTGATGTTTCAACAGTGCTTAATTTGGCTTTGCATTTTATATAGCATATAAACCAGTGGTGCATAACAAGAAGAAAGTAATGGGCCAATGTTCATGGCTGGCAAGCAGTACCAATGATCTGTGATAAAATAAACCTAAAAGCGTGGTTAAAAAGAAGGACTAATATTCTGTTTAATTTGCTTATTACTGGAGAATGATTCAAGGAAAGATCTAACTTTCAAATTTAGCCATGGATTTTAATTACTGTTACTCACTTATTGAACAGAATTTTAGTTCTGAGTTGAGGAAGCAGCTAAAAATGTCCTTGTGAAATACTATTTTCAATTGAATATTTTATTGTCATCTTCAAAAAGAAACAACAGCTGATGTAATTTTGAAAGACTGATGAGGTCTGGGTGATCTGAGCTGGTCTGAAGAGCTGGGGCCCTCAATTCTGTGTGATGTCCATGTCAAAGTTCAAATTTAAATCTAGTTTCACATGGTGTTTTGCATGACCATTTCATAAGGTTTCACAAAATAGTTAAAATAGAAAAACTAGAAATTAGTACTTGTACTTTGAAATTAAAGATGATTCAACAACAACAACAACAAAAAAAGTCACACAGAGCAGTCTGGATTTTTTTCAAAAGCAGACGGAGAGCTTGTGGAACTAATGGAACACAAATGTATTGTTTTCTCCCAACAAGCCCACTAATCAGGAACTGATTTTCCCATTAAACTCAAATGCCATTTTAAGACATGTTGAATTTCATTCCTGAGAAGTTATTTTTTAGTCAGCCAGTATATAGACTGACACAGGACACAAAATATGGACAAATGATCAGGTTATTTCAGAGAGAACATACTCCACTCATGCAGATTTAAAGTGGCTTCTGGGTTTACTGGCCATATATCTTAAAAGAAATCTTCATTGGAAATGTGTGTATCTATCTCCCAATAAGTCTGTTCAGTTTTTGTGCTGAATTATGCCACAACCTGCTTGCGTAGAACACAACTGTTTGTTAGCTCTGAAAAGGGTGCTGGTTAAGACCTTAAACCTTCATGGCATCCACAAATGGAAAGCCCTGTGGCGAAACCTGTATGTCTGTTTATAGAAGTATTCACACCCTGATCCAACCAAAATCTATTTGTGCTTTTTACTTCCAGCAGTTTTCCACTTAAAACTTCCATTGAGTTTTAATTTATACTTGCATAGTTCACGCCTGAAATACCTCCATAGTTCTCACATTAGGTCCCTGTGCCCTTTTACAGCCCAATGAAGTTCATATAGCAACAGCTGAAAAACTTAAAATCTGTATGAATGCACAAGCACCCTGATTTTAAAGATGTATTTTTAGATACATAACGAAAGAAGTCTACAAGCTAAGTAGTAGTTGCCACCCTATAGCTCTTCTATCATCTCTATCCATTTGTCTTCTTTAAACTGTTTCTGATTTTACATTCTTATCATTCTACTTCTTGTACATCTCCTTCAGATTAAAAAAATTAAACACTTATCTCACCCATTTCTCATCACATACACAGCAAATCTCTCAGTGCAATTTCAGAGACCTCTGAAATGACACACCCTATATTGCTTTTCATATAACTAATACAGTCACGACTTAATGTCCTCATTAGGCCTTTTGTTTTTACTTTTGATTTGCAATTGCTCATTGATCAACCTTTACTGAGTTTTCCATTTTAGTAATTAGATCACTTTCAGGAGTGCATGCAGTTAATTTCAAGTTCTGTACCAGCTGCCTAGTTGTAGGGTGTCATCCCCTTTCCAGCAGGACCGCTTTCTTCAGCACTAATTTCATTCAGTATCATAGTACCCATTCACTTTATTTACTCCCTCAGCTTTCTTATATTTTCTTTCAGCTTTAATAACCTGCATTGCAATCACCTGCAAACTTTGCTCTCACAGTCCCATGTCCCTGACTAATGAACTAAACATAAATTATAACTTTGTTAAACTGCTGACATGCGCCTGTTTAGTCATAGGCTTATCTTTTTGCATGACAGTACTTAGAAATTCATCCCATCTTGTTCCTAATCTCCATTTTTTTTCAACTTCTGGCAGTCATTTTTAAAAACCTATTGCATTTTGAATGTCACTAGAATACTTCATGGGAGAAGAATCTTATAATATTAATGCTTTAATATTATCCAGAAAATATACTTCACAGATACGCAGAGGTGAACTAATGTAAGAGGAACCATTTAAAAGATAAGTCAGTTGTATCAGATCTGGTGGCTGAATATATAGAAGTACTTCCCTAACAAGTCGAATGCATCTTCCTAAGATTCAACCAAACAACAACATTAAAAAAAAAATCTGCAACAGCTTTAAAAAAAAGTAATCTGAACATTATTTCTTCGTCCCTTATGATTCTGCAAGTTCTATACAAATCCAAAGGAACTTCTATAAAAGTAAAGTCTTTCTACAGCTTAATGAAAGAATTTGTACCTTTACAGGGGTAAACCAAATTCATCAATTTCTGCACCACTGGCCAGTTAGATTAAGCTTTGCCAGTTGCATCCAGTTGTCTCCAACACTTTGATAAATGAAGTCAACTAGGAACTAGAAAATAAAGCAATATAATTTATGTATTAATTCAATTAAAAAAAAAAGAAAAAATTCACTGTGACATTCAGGACAAATCAGACCTACTTAGAGAAGTGCATTGTAGACATGCAGAATCTGTCAGAATTTCTCAAGTAAGCTAAATCAAAATTCTCAAAGCTCATGGATGACATATTTAAATACCACATAGTGATCTTGACATCTGAGGAAGGAACCTGATTGCAGATATCATTCCCTAAAAAAGTCTGTTATCATGGTTTAAATAGAAATAAATCTTTGCCTTTAGCATTTCTGATTTTTTGCCTTTCTTTTTATCTTATATTTGATATTTATAGGGACAACAAATACAAAGAATTCTCTGAGAGGAGATTGATTCTGGGGGAACCCATACCCTAATGTGAATATATTTCTCATTGCTTTTATATTCCTGGGGAATCTTTACAGATTCATAAAAAATAAACTAGGGTTTATTTAGCACATATTAAACCATCAAGTCTGTCAAGTGTTTTGTTAAACGTACACGGAATGCCTCATTTTGAGAGTTAACTTTAAAAAAAAAGAAATCATAAGGTTGTGATATCTACAGCCAATTACCAGAATTAATTGCCAGAAAAGTTGTAATCATCCTCTTACTGTAATATTATATTGAAAGAACACGTGGGTATGCATCTATTTGTTGATAATGGATTATTCTGTGTCATACTTTGTAAAGTAAATGAACCAAGAAAAAGATATAAGTAAAAAACCACAAACAAACAAACAAACATAAACCATTAACTTTGAAGCAAGACAGCAGCTATGTTACAAATGTTGGCTTTAAGTGCACAAATAATGAGAATTTCAGATCAGACTGCGTCAAGCTTACAAGCTAATTCAGGTTTAGAAATTGTAATCTTCACTTTGCATATATCTGTATTAATTTAAAATTAAAATTACACTCTAGCGTGTTTTCAGCTTTCTGTAATTCTCCCTGGTTTTGCTTATCAGCAACTATAATTGATCATTCAACTACGTGATGCCTGCTGTCAGGTACACTGGTTTCTTTCCAAAGAAAGAACATGAAGACTCACAGAAGGGTCAAGAGCTTAAGGTCATTAGCTGCATGTGACATATAAAAAACCAAAAGGTGGGAAACAATAGCATGGGGTATTTTCAATGTAGCAAAACTGGAGTGCCTGGCTAGGACATACCGAGCTAGTTACTGGATATGACTGATAAATTCTGATCTTGTTAAAAGATGTTGTTGGTATGCAGAGACATGTCTTCTTTCATTTTGGTTTTATACTTCTTAAAAATAATGACATGACACAAATCAAACTTCTGGTTGAATAATAATTCCTAGTTTTCAGCAGAAAAAAAACCCCACCTGAACTTTATAATAGACCTTGAAAGAAAAATAAGCTCCCTGCCTGCAAGAAGCTGAGAAGTGCTTGGATTTTCTGAAAGAGCTAAAGTACAGTATACTTAAACTCAAGCTAATTAATTCACAAAAAGATCACAGAGAAGCTTCAATCAGTAATGAACCCTAAACAGGTTTTTTTCCAACGTATGCTCCTTTTACAAAGTTTACTGCCCAGTTTGGGTTAGTTTGCTGAAAATGTGGTAATCTCCATGACAGATCAGATGGTCTATCTAGTGAAGATTTTTTTCAACACCAAATACTTGTAAAGGCTTCTAAGAAAGACAAAGAACTTCCTTGTGCTTGGTAATCAATAAGATAAAATCAAATCATAACTAAAGTTATGAAAAAAAGTTATGAAAAAATTAACTAATATGACATTAATCAAAATTTAGCTGTTAGAAAAAGTAGGAAGCAGTCTTTATCATCATGTTAGCTAAGTAGCAGGTAAACCTGATGGGAAACGTAATCCAACCACACAGGAAATTTCTTCCCAGTTGTCTTATGCTTGGAAACATGAAGAGTTTTATCTCCTCTTCCTGAGAGGATTTATCTTATCTAAGGGTGTGTTCTCAGTAATGTAATTACTGAGAATATTCATTACTACAATCTTTGTGTTAGTCATAGCTTGTAGCAGTGAATGCCAGAAAATAATTAGCATTATGTAAAAACTTAAATATTTAGCTTTTTAATTAATTTAGCTTAATTTTATTAATTATTTATTTAGCTTTCCTTTTTATTTGTTGCACCCTTGTAATTTTATTGCACAAGATAACAAGTACCCAAATGTATGTTATCCTTTATGTAACAGCTCTCACTTCTTTTTAAGAAGTGCAACTAGTTTCCAGTATTCATACTTTTAATTCATACTTTATGAACCCTGTAAACTATTTCAGGCATTTTTTTAGAGTAAGATCAGTTATGCACTTTGAATATTTCTTTCCACTGGTTATAAAGGAGTTTAGATGAATGGTTCAGAAGTTAGCATTTGATCCAGTGAACCTGACAAGTTAAAGCTACTTCCCAAGTTAAAGCTGCATGTGTATGCATAGCTGAAACTAGGACAGGCATAAGCTATTTTGATTGCGATCTGGTCTGTACAAATATCTCACAAAATATACATTCAAGAGCTATAGGCTCATTTCCAGTGAAAGATGTAACCCACACTCACAATACCTGCAAATTGTCCAATATGTTCATTAAACAAATGTCTGAAGAGCCTGTATTTGTACTTGCTTTTTCTTAAACAGTAGGAGAGCACAGTTTTAAAAAGGTAAGTCTTAAAATCCATAAAATTATAACAGCAGTGACAGAAGTTGATGACTCTAACATGATCCATCCTATTATAGGACACTTTCTCAATACAGAGCTTATAACAAAAGTATACCGTATCCGTCACTCAATACAAAGCTCATAACAGAAGCACATTGTGTCTGTCACTTCAAATCCTCATTCAGCCAGCCTTAATTGATGTCTGAGAAACAGCACAGCACCTGAAAATAGCTACAGTAGCTGATGCCTCTGATGTCAATGTCTGCTAACTACAATTTTCATAACACAGTGACTTAGCAGATATGACTTTACAGTACTGCTGTGTAGTTTAATAATACAGGATATGTTACAGAATAAAAGGATTGATAATCTGAAGAGTAGCACAGTCAAATATTTTCTTCATATTCTCATAGCATAAAATCTGATGATAGACTATAGGAGGCAAGAGTTGGTGTGATCAACACGATGCAGTAGGAAAACAACAAAATCTATATAGACTCTGAAGCGCAATATGCACAACAAATCTTGTGACAAAACCTGCCACTAAATAGTAGCTTCTTAGCTGAAGTGGAATAAATGAATAAGTTTATTATCTCAGAAGAAGAAAGTTGTGAGGGCTGAACATCAGTATGCAATAATGAAAAGTCTGTAACTGAAAATAAAGCCAAAAGAAATACCAACTGTTGCACTGAAAATTAGTGGAATGTACTCTTACTAACAGCTGGATTCTCTAATTATCCTAATATAATGAGGTACTTTAATCTTCACTAAAGTATTTTTCAGAAATCTATCCAAACATTTTTTGTTCATCAGAAAAAATGCTGTTAATCATAATCTATCAACAGTATGTGCAGTCTGATTAAATTATTTTGTTCTTGGCTTCAGCAGCATCCTTCCGCCTGTTGAAGTGACCGAAATCATCCTGCACTGCAAATTTAGTGTGCAGCTTAAAAAAAGGCCATTTACTTTACAAATTTTATTCAAAGATGTGCTTTTTGCTTAAAAAACCCACATAATAATTACACAATTTAGCATTTTAGTATTTAGTATTTTTTATTGAGTAACTATTGTTGCATGTGTATAGTATAGTTGCCATATTGGAGAGCTTTTGACTTCAGATAAGTCACTTATAAGGCAGTAGATCTTTCTCAAAGGTTGTTCTGGAATTCATCTTAACATAATTTTCCTACTGAATATAGCTGTATAAAGATGGTCTGAAGTTATTATCAGCCTAGAAAACCTTTCTGTTTAAAACTTTGAGATTAATCTTCAGTTGTGGAAATGTGAACCCTTTCATATGCAGCCCCCAAGTATACAAAGAGAAAATATATATGTATACATGCACAGTGAATCAATGGATCAATGAATCCTTCATGTTTTGCTCCAATAAATATTATAATGAACGCAACAATTCCCTTGTTTTCCTTCTTTTCCATCTGAAAGCTTAAACACCTGTAATACTCTCAGTATGTGGACAAATGTCAACACACAGAATCAGAAGTTTTATTAGCTTTTCTCAGCAATTTCAAATTATTGTTTAAACCATCAGATTTTCTTCTATGAAGTTCCTCTGGAAAGCTTATTGTCATGAGGGCAATGATGTTTTCATCATTAGTTTGGTAGAAATTTTGCTTCTACTAATATTTACTAAAGCTTCAAAAGCCTGACATGAGAAAGAAGACATGAGAATTTATTAACAACCTGAACACTCAGCTCAGGCTGAGTCTTCAGGGTTACAGCAGACTTTAATTCATGTGAGGCAGGCTCACAAGCTTCGAGTATAAACATTTTATGATGCTGATTTTCACTGCAGTGTTAATTCTTTCACATTCTAACTAGCATTAACTATCTTCAGGTAATACCCTACTGTTGAGTTACTCTTCCCATCTCTTCTTTTCTTCTTTTCCTTGTTTCCTTTCGTCTCATTGCACAGGAATTTTTAGTAAATACCTACTCACTACAACCTACTTTGCCATATTCTCCATAACTATCAACAAAAGAACAAGTAGCCAGACATCAGAGCACAAGAAGAAACAGTAGATGAGGAACCACTGGTGATTAGTTAGAGGTAGTACATGCACACACATGCATTACACACCAAACTTTCCAAGAAACCAGTATATTTCACTTTACTCCTTCCACTGTGATTACCTGCAGTAAGGTATAATTCTGCATGGTTCAAACTACTGTGCTGTTAGATGTTGCTGTGTTTGCAACTGCATGATTCTTGCCCGAGATCTGGTTATCTTCCTGAAAGGTAACAAATCTTATGTCAGAATGCAAGGGAGAATTCTTCCAGCTCAAAACTGAAAAATCTAAGAATATACGAGAAAACAGAATCAACAACTTAGAAAAAGTAACTCTAAAATACCTTGCAGAAAAACGTATCCTGAGAACAGAAACCAAATTTTAAACAGACACAGACTTCTATGTGTTAACTTAAAAATGTAACACATACTTCAGGGGGTGGGGGAAGGGAGAGAGAAGCCCACTTTATATGTAAATTTATATCATGCTCATAAAATAAAAAGTCTGATACATAGGCAGCAACAAAATTGTGCAGTGCCCATGCAGACACACACAGACACACGATTACATCAGTGCAGTCTGTCTTGATGGCATATATCCGTTAGCAGAAGCCCATAAAAGAATGTTAGAAACATATCTGCAGCTGCTAGGTGATGATTTTTCTTGACAGGCTAATGTGCTATGCTCTGAATAGAAATTGAGTAAAATTGCTGAAAACAAGAAAACAACTTCAGTTTCTTTTATGCAGAGTAAATCTCAAGCACCCAATGACTTAGATACTTGTTCAGGAAGCGCAAGTACAGATATATGCTTTTCATTTATTTTTCTGTTTTGTTGAGATCGATGTTGATTTTTTTCATTTTTGTATTAGCGCCAACGCTGATCACGTTGCTATAGTTAAGATTTTGTCAGCACTTCAAATGTGAAAATATTTTCATGAGACTTTAACTTGCCTAGAAAAATTACTCAGAACCACAGGCTGGTGTAGGAACATTCTTTTCTGATTAGACCACTCTTGCATTTAATATAAGGTTTTAACAATACATTGGTAGGGGTTTTAAGTTTAAGGGAGAAATATATTGACAAGTCTCCATTTTAGGAGTTTTATTGCCAAGCTTCAGCTATATTGTTTGTTGTATTAAAAAGAAAAGAAGCATCAATTGTTCCAAAGAGATGCAGTTTTCAGTATAGACCAGTGTTTTCCTCTAAAATAAGTCAGTGATGGTAACTTCCAAATGATGTATGTGGAATGGAAATGTATTATTTGCTTCATTTCTGGAAAAAATAGCACCTAGCTAAGTGGACCAGAAGGAAAAAAAACCAAAACCCCACTCATACAAGACTTAATTTTTTGGTCTTCATGCCAATTGGCTTCATCCAAATACATTTCCCAGGGTACAACATGTAAGGCAGAATCAAGCCCAAGTCATTAATAAAAACTCTTCCCTTTGCCATTAAAAAAACCCCAAAGTCAATAATGAAACACAAAACAACTAAACAAGAAAAACTCCACAATGCAATACCCATGCTACTCCTGTTTCTTTGACATGTGACCATCTTCAAAGGAACACTTACATCCTTAGAAGTGTTACTTTTAACCATCACATCTTCTCCTTTCTCCCAGTCTATTTCATGTGAAATCTGATATCCATTTTCCAACATTGAACAGTGAAGAGTAATTGCTGTCATTTGTAATATGGCTCTGTCTGTGTCAATAATGCTGGCCACTACACTCAGCTCACTGGCAAAGATTTCTGTTTAATAAAATGCTACCAAGCTCTGAATAGTCTTCTAGGAACCATCGCTAAAGAATATGCTTCAAAGTCCAGGCTGTTCAAATTAATACCATGTGCAGTCTGTAAAAGCCCAACAACATTGTTCATTCTGCCTGATGTGCCAAATGAGTCTGGAGGACAACAGTCGGTGGCTGCCTCAGCCTTCATTCAAAGCATGGCCCAAAGAACAAGATGCAGACCTCTCTGACATTAGTGTAGGGGTGATTTAGTAAGCAAGTTAAATAAGCACACTATAAAAGTAAGGACAAAAATGACAAAAAAGCTTGGTAGTAATAATGAAATCAAGACTTGATCATTAAGATTAGGTTTTTTAGATGGAGGAAAGCCACACGCTACAGAGATTTGAAGAACACAACTGAATTTTGTGACGAGCAGTATTTCTCTGAAGTAATGTAAAAGTGGATGACTAGCTAAAAACAACTAGCTAAAAATATGGTCAAAGAAAAGCAAGAATACAAGTCATGAGACTAAAATGACCCCTTGCATTGAAGTAAACTAGCCAGGGCACTTCTGAATAGAAATCAGTTATGTAGTGTCCTGCCAATATGAAGAAACAGATGCGTCTCACCAAATTTGCAGCAGCACAAATACAGTTGAAGAAATCATATTTCAAAGTGCACATCACTAACATTTTCAGAAAAGAGAGCTCTAAAACAGATAGAATATCAAATTATACCTTTTAGAAAGCTTGCATGTTTAGTGATGTGTAACAGCCACAGACCAGGACTCAGTTACATAAATCTTTCAAACTTGGGAGGAGCTGGAAATATGCCTGGTCTGATGAATTTCAGGATGCACAGTCATTTATTAATATATGCTTTGCAAATAATGGGATAGGATTTTAGCTGGGGTCTCTATGCAGATGGCAAGTTTTGAGAAAGTTTACTCTAAATCCAAATTTATTTCTAAATATGCGGGCACCTATTGTTTATCTTGTCTACAATTCAGGTTATGGCAACCATTTTCAGGTTCGTTGGTTGATTAGTTTGCTTGTTTAAATTCAGCAGTTACAAATAAAGATTATGATGGCAGAACTCTCCTGTGATTTTAAAATACTTTCTACCTAATCCATAGAGTTTCACTTGAAACAGCACTTGGAAACACCTCAGAAGTTGGGAAAGTAGAATTCTGTAGCACATACGCCTTTTAAAAAATACTGGTTTTCAGAAAATAGTGTTTTTATTAAAAATAGCAGCAGACAGCCATTTTGGCACTTAAATACACTTCCCAAACAGAGAGCTGGTATTTTAAATATGGACTTTCGTAAATACAAATATACATTATGCAGTATGAAAGAGATGTTTGAAACTGGTGATACAGATGTTTGTCCAAGATTCTGTACTGCTAATTTAGCTGGCTGATGAAAGTGATATAATCTGTGGAGCATTCTACTGATTTAAAGATAGGTATTAATTCAAAAGGTCAATTTTTACTTTTCTACATGAAATACACAGTAAGACAAAGGTCAACATTTTTCTCATGAGACAGGATACCTAGATATTCATTCAGGTAAATTGCTATACTTACATATGCTATTGAAGTAGATACATATTGTCACATTCCTACATTGTTACATCTCCAGAAATGAAAAGGTTAACTTTCCTTATAAAATCGTTCCTGAATTACTTTCCTTTGAAACTAACATTTAATAATGAGATGAACTCCAGGACAAAATAAAACCCCCTCATCTCAAAAATGTCTATATGGACCAGTATTACAATTCCACCGCAAGTAATTACATGTTCAGCTACAGCTGAACCCAGGACACATGTCTACATCTGACTGGCTATTACAGTTACATAATTGTTTATATGATCTTCTAAGAGTGGTGTGTTCCAGCCAACCTGCAACACGTAATTGGAATGCAATTTTCTTATTCTTTGGGTGTTTGTATTTAAAACTTTGCACTTAAAGTAGGGATTGTTTGGGATTTTTTGTTTGTTTGTTTTCCCCTTCTCTTCATAGGATCTCTTCTCACCATTTTTTTTCTTCAGGAATACCCATATTTTGGCTCCATGTCTTTTGCAACATCTAGGCAGTGTTTTAGAAGAGGCCTTATCTCTTAAGCCGACTGGTCGTCACTTCTCAATTCTGTCTTCCAGGAATATATCTCGAGACCTTAGAACTAGTATACAGAAGTCCATCATTTCACTTTACTATGACTCTCCCAGAGTTCATGTGTTTCATAGTTCCTGAAGAGCAGAACAATTGGAGGAAATCACTGGGTTGTGGAAAAATATGCTGAATATCACAACTGCTGTCTATATATTCTTTTTTTTTTTCAACAGGTCATAGTCCTCAAACCCTAAAAACCATCTTGTAGCTGACTACTGGCTCAAACATGGGCTGATATTTAAACAGGATCTTACCTTCCTTACACACTTTTCCACAGGGGGGAAAAAAGGAGGGGATTAATATTGTTGCACAGAAGAATGGTTTCAAAAACAGAATATAATGGATCTTCAAAAAAATTCAGATTCAGGAGTAAGCTATATGCAAGTTAAATCAGCATCAACCAGATGCCATAAGTTCTGATATTTTCCACAGAAAATCATGTGGAGTAGAGTCAAGAAAGCCTTTAAATGAATAGAGATTTTTGCATTTTGAAGTATATTGCTAAGTGCAAGAGGGTAAAATAAATAATTTGGCTTACAAAATAAGGATTAAAACCACTATCAATCCAAATAGCATTTTCCCTGTAAAGCAATTTATTGCTGATGAGCACTGAAAAATTACTGCAGAGAAAATCACTCAATAAAGCTTAAACATTATCTGATTATCATTTGCTTGTTTAAGAAAAGTCAAACATGGTGCAAGATTTTTTGTAATTTAATTTTTTTTTTTCCTAAAAGCATTTAATGCATTGGATGTGAAATACTTGCAACTTCGACAAATCAATTATGGCTATTATCCTTAAATCAGAAGCTAACCCATTATTAGTGTGCAATTAAAATAAAGAAGTTTGTCCATGAACCGATGCTGAATCTTTAAAAACTGATGTAAATAACAGTGGAAAGAGATTTCTCTCTAGTGCCTTAGTTTACTAGAGATGCTTTAAACGCTTCTTAGGTTCATTAAACGTGTTTGCAATCCATCAGGAAAGATACAAGATACAAGCCCAAAATGTGTAGCCATGCAGTTGATAAGACTTTTTTAACACTTAGTTGAGACCTCTGTTGAGTTTTAATTACTCATTTTCAGATTGCACAGTTACAGACTACGTTTCTAGGGAACGGAGCTACTATCTTCCCTGTCTGACACAAAAAATGAGAGAACTGAACATACAGACTAATTTAATACATTCCAGTGTTTATATTGCTGCTTTCAAATATCTCTTCTAAATCATCAATCGTGATAAACCAGAGTATGGTGGTTCAACTTCATGAATATATACAAGAATCTTTGGACAAGTTCATTACGAAATGATAACAACTATGCAGTGCAGATTGAAACAGACATGTAGGTTATGTTTCTGAGGAACTACTGTCATTATGATTTCATTGTATGCATTGCATAAAAACACTATGCATTAGGCTGTGGGAAATATTAAAAAAAGGATTAGTTTTCCTTTCATGCTTTTTCTTCCCATGTAGAATCATATATAATACTTGGACTCAGATGGTACAAGTTTACACATATTCTTTATAGAGATGAATTGTTCTACTGAAATACGTGAAGCTGTTCACACATGTATAATGAACTACAGATGTAACGTACTGCAAGCTCAGAGCCTTAGCTACCAATATGCAAGGGGGAAAAATCCACAGATAAGCAGGGTGAAATGGAAAATGCTTAATATGCAAAAATATTTCATATTATATAATTTCTATTGCAAATATGAGGAAAACATGCATGTGTGAATACAACGAACCCAAAATACCTTCAAGAGACCTTGGTGCCTATTCTAGTAAGTGATGTTTGGTTAAGAATATCAGGAATATGGTGTTAGGAAAACCACAAGTATAAGCAGGAAGAGGAGGAAATAACGCTTTACTGTGATGCATCCATCTCTTTAGTTCAGTCATAGACACAGTTCAGCCTATATATATAAAAAAAATGGCTTGGACCGTTTTGCTAGTGGGGGTGCTGTAGATTATATTGAAAATTAAGTTTGGAAGCTTTGGTACTGTACGAGATGCAGGTGCCCATGTGTTGTTAGCACCAGCAGCAGTGAGGTGCTGCCTGGGCATCCCCTGTGCGGAGCAGCCAGTGCTGCCGGTGCCGGACACAGCTGGTTCCAGCCGGCTCCAACGGCCCCACCCCAGGGCAGAACTGAGCCCCTCAGCCACGGGCGGGCGCCTCGGGGAAAGCCTGGGTAAAGAAGGGCAAAACGCTGCCCGGCAGCCAGGGCTGAGGGGAGCCAGGTGAGAAACAGCCCTGCGAGCCCCGAGGGCAGAGCAGGAGGAGGGCGGGAGGGGGTAGAGATGCCCCTGCGGCACCAGGAGGGACCCTGGTGGGGTGGAGGGTTCCACCAGTGACATCTAGATCAAGAAAGGAGCAGATGGATGATGATGTCATAGAATTATAGTTGCTTTACAAAACAGTAGTATATGTGTGAAGTAGTGGTTAGACAAATCATATTGTACCTGAATGCCTGAAAGGTGTAAGAACCATGTCTAAAACCACATTTGGTGTGCCCCAGTATGAATGGTGCACTTCATGCACATGAATAAAATTACTCTTGTAATTCTATACTTTGTGTCCTAGCCTCTCTCCTCAGTCAGCATAGGCCAGTTGTGAATTTTTTGTGACACATCCAATTCTATTTTTGATGGAATTTTCTGTGGAAAGCACGCTAAGGCACATGAAAATAAATGAGGTGGTTGGTGAAAGCCAACATGACTTCACTAAGGGGAAATCCTGCCTGACCAATTTGGTGGCCTTCTATCATGGGGCTACGGAACTGATGGACAGGGGCAGAGCAGTTGACATCATCTACCTGGACTTGTGCAGAGCGTTCGACACTGTCCTGCACAACATCCTTGTCTCTAAATTGGAGAGACATCAATTTGATGGATGGTCCACCCAGTGTATAAAGAATTGGCTGGATGGCCGCACGCAAAAAGTTGTGGTCAACGGCTCAATGTCCAGTTGGAGATCAGTAGCGAGTGGTGTTCCTCAGGGATCGGTGTTGGGACCAATCTTGTTCAACATCTTTGTCGGCGACATGAACAGTGGGATTGAGTGTGCCCTCAGCAAGTTTGCCAATAACACCAAGCTGTGTGGTTCGGTTGATGCGCTGGAGGGAAGGGATGCCATCCAGAGGGACCTTGACACACTTGTGAGGTGGGCCAGTGCCAACCTCGTGAAGTTTAACCAAGCCAAGTGCAAGGTCCTCCACCTGGGTCAGGGCAATCCCAGGCACAGCTACAGGCTGGGCGGAGAAGAGATTCAGAGCAGCTCTGTGGAGAAGGACTTGGGGGTGTTGGTTGATGAGAAACTGAACATGAGCCGGCAGTGTGCACTTGCAGCCCAGAAAGCCAACTGTATCCTGGGCTGCATCAAAAGAAGCGTGACCAGCAGGTCGAAGGAGGTGATCCTGCCCCTCTGCTCTTCTGAGACCCCACTCAGAGTATTGTGTGGGGTTCTGGTGTCCTCAACATAAGAAGGACATGGAGCTGTTGGAGCGAGTCCAGAGGAGGGCCACGAGGATGATAAGGGGGCTGGAGCACCTCCCGTATGAAGACGGACTGAGAAAATTGAGGCTGTTCAGCCTGGAGAAGAGAAGGCTGCATGGTGACCTCCTAGCAGCCTTCCAGTATCTGAAGGGGGCCTACAAGGATGCTGGGGAGGGACTCTTCCTTAGGGCCTGTAGTGGTAGGACAAGGGGTAATGGGTTTAAACTTAAACAGGGGAAGTTCAGGTTAGATACAAGGAAGAAGTTCTTTACAATGAGGGTGGTGAAGCACTGAAATGGGTTGCCCAAGGAACTTGTGAATGCTTCATCCCTGGCGGTGTTCAAGGTCAGGTTGGGCAGAGTCTTGGGTGACATGGTTTTGGGAGGCATCCCTGCCCATGTCAGGGGGGTTGGAACTAGATGATCTTAAGGTCCTTTCCTAATTATTCTATGATTTTATGATACTCATTTCTCTGAGGTTTTTTTTGTCTATCACAGTAACTGCTCAGTCATCTCCCTGTCCTTCTCTCACCCCATGAGCTTTTCCATCTTATTTTTTTCCCCTGTCCATTTGAGGAGGGGGAGTCAGTGGCTCGGTGGAAGTTTGGCAGTTGGCCAACATCAACCCACCACATCAACAAAGCTGACTGCATTGGTTGAAAGCAGCAATGTTTTTGTACGCTAAACAAAGTATTGCAGTCCATTCTCATAATCTGGGCTATCAAAATAACCACAACACAAATTGCATAGAGCTAAGTAATCTGAACAACCTTTTTTCCCTCTGATCTTGAGAAAAGTTTTAGGATTTGCAATAATTCAAAGTTGATATATAGCAAAGCTTATTCAGGTAGCACATAAGGCAATTTCAGTAATGGCTATAAAACCTGAAACCTTTCAAGTGTTCTTGGCATTAGCAAGAAATTTCCAGGAGACTATTTATAGGGAATTTAACTACCATAACAGAAACTACTTTGATTTTTGTAAATCATTTATTCAGGTCAAAAAGTTTCCATCTCATAGGTGATATTTACTGAGCCAACTGATGTGTTATAAAGTTAGAAGAAAAGAATTACAGAATAGATTTGAAGGCATGCATTTGAAGGGCCATGTTCTGACACAAACTGTCGTATTCTCTCAGTGAACTGAATGAATTTATCTTACTTATGTACTCTTAATTCCAGTGCTGTAATTAATAAACTTTGTCACCATGCATTTTGAGGTCTGATATTCTTATACTTACCTCTATTGCTAGTCCCTGCTGAAAGTGTATTTTCATAGGGGCAGTTTAATAACTGCTAAAACTGAAAGAGGTAATTGCAGGAATTGCAGAGTGTTAAAGACAGATGCTAATTAGAGCTATCATAAGATGTCTGAAGGAGTAAGTGCATCTGCAAATCTGAAGGCTTTGCTAGGACACTGGGGGAAATAAGAGTTATGGAAAAGAAGCTCATAAGTACAGCACAGCAAGGCACTAGCCTCAGATGGAACTCAAATCAACAATTCTGGCAAAGCAGCAGATTCCTCTGACAACAGGCAATTTGAAAGAAAATTAACATACGAATTGCACACAGGACATGCAATAAAATCTCACTGTTCTATTGAAAAATAATAAACCAGAAAACTTTGCAATAAAATTTAAAATCAGAAAGAGGTATTGTTCTGTTAGTCTAGTGGTGATTATAGTATAGGGGGGGCAGGGCTTTCACTGTTCTCAAGGCTGCAAAGGCTAATCTGGCATAAGGGACAAGGTAGGAGTCTATTAACTAAGGGGTCTAGAAGAACCAGGAATAGGAATGTATCTAAACACTGCCACCTCCAGCTGGAGTGACCTCAACGTAATTCCGGCTTTGGGGCCCTCTGGAATAAGAAAGAAAATAAATTAGGCCTAGTGAGTATCCAGGGAGGAGTCATGTTACTTGCAGCCACATTAATGTTACTCTGTCAATGAAAGATGGCCGAAGAGTAATCTCCACACATGTGTGGGGGGACAAATATTGGCATCACAGTCCCCAGGCAATTTAACACTTAAAAGATCAGGCATGTGTTTTGAGCAGATCAAACATGACAGTTGAATTGGCTATAGCTGCAGGGCTCAATCATCTGATGGTGTAGACACTGAAATTCCTCACCATGTAAGCAGTCAGAAGCTTTTATAGTTCAATTCTATCCAATATTTCCACTGTTGTATCAGGCAGACACTTTAGTAATTGATTTTCAGAGTAGAAGAAGGAAGGGTAGCCTCTAACAGGGGGATTAGAGCTGGCTGCAAGCACATATTTGTGCCATATTTTTCAAGGGATGATTTCATAGCATACTTTGTTTATCTCAGCAAATATTATCCTGCTGCCATCAATATAGCCATTTCTTATAAGGCACAATCTTGCCTGAAAAAGCAATGCCTTTTTAATATCTTATACACCTTCGTATTAAATCAACTCTTGCTTATTATACCAGTGATTTAAAAGAACATGAAGTTAGTTCCTTCTGCCATCTTTATTGTTGGGTTTTCTACCACATTATAGATAGCTCCACATTGTGCTATTTTTCATGCCAAGAGACAGTACCCCTCATTAAAGCCCTGTGATCTTAGTACACTGCTAGCTTCAGCCACAATTCAGTTATACAATAATTACTATTTATATTTGTGCTTGATGAGAAGGAATAAACAGATGTACATACATAATCCTATGGCTTTGTTTAGGAACAGTGATTTCTTATAAAATCATGAGGCTTGCATTTCAATATGTGATACTTGTGTGATAGATAGTGGTTGGAAACAAAGCATTAACTGTTCCCATCAAGTTTTCTGTTCAATATGCATAGGAATGGCACTGCGAGTGCCATTTGCATTATACCATGACAGAAGATGAGTGTTTTGCTTTGGGACCACAAATGGTAAGTATCAGTTCTTCAACTAAGTATCAAACATATCATAATTTTAAAATGCAGAATATTTGTCTTATTCATGAGTAGAGCAGTAATCATCAGTAAAATCTATGTAATTTAGTTTATTTTACTTCTGTTTTCAGATACGTTATTTGTTGATCATAGATGAGAACGTCCAAGATACTATTTCAGAATAGGGGTAAGCAGATCTAGAAAATGCAGAATCAGTTCATGATATTGTAAGGTTGACATCTTTTCATAGAATCATAGAATACGAGGTTGGAAGGGACCTTAAGGGTCATCTGGTCCAACCTTTCTTAGCAAAGCCTTTCCTCATACAGTAGGCTTGATCATTGTGGCACTTCTCTCGACCCTTTCCAGCTTGTCCACATCTCTTTTATATCTTGTATACCTGTATATCTTGTATCTGCTATATGTTAAGGTTATGAGATTGCAGGCTGCAAAGTAGATTTTGAGATAAATGTCTGAACAAGCTAGTTCAGGTACCGACAGTAGTCTAACTCTCAAGGAGCAAAGATCTCTTTCAGTTTTCTTTACATATGACTTTGATACACTATTATCTGAGGGTAACATACACCATGTGAATTGGATTAAGTCATCAGATTCCCATTTATCTCAAGTTTGAAGGTACCTGGGCAACACTTCAATGCAGATACTAAACTGTTTTTGAAACCAGTCAGCATTAAGCACCAAAATACCTTTACAGGCTGGTGCCTTGATATTCACTTTTAGATGAAATTTATTTATTAATGGTACTTCAAAATTATATTTTCAAAAGGAGTAGGCTTACTTGGTGACAAAACAGCCCTTGCAAATCTTCTGATGAAGGTCAGCATAGAAAAGAATTTTTGACATAGGGCTTAATGGTGCAAAAATTACTGAATGTGGTAAAGAGTCTGCAGGTAATACCATTGGTCTGGGTAACTTTCTTATTGATTTTTGAGTCATTTTTCTGTATGTAATTTACCTGCTTTTACTGGAAACCTTTAAAAGTAATCACAGCTCGAGGCTAGCTGCCACACAGATTGAAAACTGAGCTTATATCAGGGCACCCCTTCTGTAGACAGATTGCTCTTCTGTTATGTACCAACCTCTGTGTTGAATAGTCCAGAATTGCTGCTCAAGTTCTAGTGCCTATTATACACTCTCCTCTCCTAGATACCTATGCGTAAGCACAATCTTTTTTTATTAAAGACATCTTATAATAACATTCTTCCTCATAAACCACCAGTGAATTGCTCTTTGTGACAAACTTTGTAAAACATGATAGAAGTTTCTACATGGTTCAGTTGAGTTTACTTATTTTCTATACTTCCAAAGCTGTATTTGGAGACTTATTACACTGAATAAAATTTCTTTGCAGTCTCTAATAAATACAGGATGGGCTTACTTGCTCCTTCATTACTACAATACACTGTATTTTTACTTTACCCTTTGGAGGGAAGCACAAGTGACAAGACTCCACTGCAGCTTCTCCTCTTTGTTGGACTTCTAGTAATTTGAAATCTGTCACTATTCATTGAAACTGAATTTTCACAGATGCCAGTTGGTCTTCCTGAAACACTAATATTTGATCTCTAGAAGCTTTCTCTTCAGCCAAACTCCATAGTGGAATCCTTTAATGTACAATATCTTTTCTAAGAAGTTACTAAGAGTTGAATGACGAAGCTTTAACAGTCCTCAATACACAATTCTGGGCAATACCAGAAATCAGTGTATCACTTCTCAGTAGATGATTCAGATTTAATTGGTTTCAAACATGCTGGAAAAAAAGATTGCAAACATTCTAGGCAAGGGAATTTACATTAACTTTTTAATTTCTGATGCTGTCTTGAACAATCAATCCTGAAACTCAGTTGTTCCCCTAACTCTACTTCCTCTCCTAAAATCAACCCTTGTTACCCAGAACTTTGGCCAAAAACATCTAGGTATATGTTTCTGTCAATTCTAGGATTTGAGAATCAGAGCTACATGTAGATACTCCAACAGAATTGCTCAGAAATGAAAACTAAGTCTGTTCTGAAGTGGTTGGAATTGACTTACAACCCAGCAGCATATTCCAGTATTTCAGCTTTTTGTCTTCTGTTTTATTATTTGTCTGTGGTCAAAAAATATCATCTATGTCCCTAACCAACTGCTAAAATTGAGTAAGTTCCTCTGGAGTCCTTCAGGAAACCTGCATGTCATTTCATAAATAAAACTTTGTCATACATTACATAATTACATTGCAACTGCTATATGTAGCAAGCCCAAACTGATCTGCAGTTTTCCTACTGAATTTTGACTGCCTAATATGTTAACTAAAAAGTCTGCAGTAAGTAATAAATTATTTAATATTAACATCACAGCTCAATCTATTTTATAAACATTAATATAGTCTTTAAATTTTCATATACACACATATATTGATAGGAAATCTGTTCCAGACTTTATTTTTTCTGTGCTTTACCTAAAAATATTCTACTCTGATATTATTTTTTTTTCCCAAAGATTACATTAATTAAGATATAATTGAGATATACCTGTGTGATTCAATTGCCCCAGTTTAACACTAAAAGCAATTAGCAAGTAGTTTAGTGATACTGTATCATCTGTTACCACCTTCTGGAATTCCCACACAAATAAAATTATCAAGTATCTGAAATAATGCAACACATTTTTGGATAACTTGGGAATTGTATGTCTGCACTTTTAAAGGCTAGTATATATTGGTTTAGTCTGTTTGTAACTGCAGGCAGGGTGAAGAATTTGCCATATTATTTCAAGATAAAATAAGAACAATCTATGCACATCACTTCCCAGATCAAAAAAAAAAAAAAAAAAAGGAGAAGGAATAGATGCCTCAGTTCTCAAATTCTTTGGAATTATTTTACTGTATCACACTTCAGTATGCAGATGATCAAAAAAGATGGTAAAGCATCTTATACCAAAATACCAAAAGATGGTATTCTGATTTGTGGTATGCAAAAGAAATGCTTAATGACTCAAAATACAGAGTTTTGAGGGAAAAAATCCAAAACTTGGGCTGCTGGAAAGCAGTCTTAAGAAGAAAGGACAATCAAATTACTGAAGTATATTTGCCAACTAGTGAAAATCATTTAGCAAGTCCAGCACAGGATGTTGGTATTGCATCTTTTAAACAGTCAATCCAGATAGTGTTTTGCAGAAAGAATGGAAAAGATGGAAAGAAAGAATGGAAAAAATGTCAGGGCCAATCTGAAGCAAAGCAAAATCAAATAGGTAAACAAAAATCTAACCAGAACATGTTAGCAAAAACACATTATGTTAAGAACTATTAAAAAAAAAAAAAAAAAGGAAAAGAAAAAAAGAAAGGATACAGCTGGAAAAAGCTGGTTAAGTTCTTAAAATTTTATAATGTAATAAAAGATAAGGTGCATCTAGAAGCGTAGCTTCTTTTGCCAGTACACCCATAGACAATGCTTCAGTCCTAAAGCTGGAAAGAACTAGAAAAGTAGTGTGTTATAAGTTCCTGAAGAGTAAATTTAGTGGAATAAAAGGGTTTATAAATTTGAATGAAAGAGGAGAGTATTTTTATATAGAAGGGTATATAGGATATTATATATAGGGATATTCTTATCAGAATAAGAATTTTTCTAAGCATTGTTTGATGGACAGAGGAAAGGCATGCAGAAGAAGAATGAAAATTAGTAGAAAGAGAATCAAGTGTTGCCTAATCTGAAGGCAGTACCCAGATTAATACCCAAACTTCGGTAAATTCCCAGTACTAAGAATCTAATTATTTTAGCATGAACAAAAATAAATAACATGTTCTATTGCACTTAAGAGTATACCTGTACAGATCTGTGTAGATTGCTGCAGATTATCTGTGCTGGCTGGGTATGAGACAGCATCTGAAAACCATACTGCATGATTTATCTTGGTCCTTTTTAGTAGGCTGAGTTCCTGTCTGTGTCACAAATGTCTATGCCAGAGTGATGCAACGACATTACACATATGCAGTACATTTGGCACATCCTCAAAAGGAACAGCTTTACTACACAATCACTGTGCACTCCATTCATGTCCTGAATGTGAAATAAAAACATAGAATAATTTAGGTTGGAAAAGACCAAGAAAAGACCATTGAATCCAGCCGTGACTAAATAGAGCAAAGCATGTGCTAATGGAATGCAACACGGTCTACACCTTTATGTCCAAATACAGAGTTTAATGTACATCAGCTTCAGATGAGAAATAAACTGCCCATGAACACCAGCGGAAGCAGAGAACTTCTGAAAGTCCATCTTCAATATTTTTCTGAAATATATATTAAGATGGATTGCAGGGTCAATACTAAAACACATTAAGTATGAGTTACTGGCCTTTTAGAATGGCTTGTGGGAAAGAAGAATTTTCTAATAGAAACTTTAAGATAAAAAGAAGTATTTTTTCATAACAAATGTAATTACTTTCACTGCCAGTAGAAAGTTCTCAGCAAACAAGTAAATTTGATCCTATACATATAAAGAGGATCAAAAGATACCACATAATCAAATTCAAGAATGATAGCAATAAAACTGTGTATTAGATTCAATAATGTGGCTCAGGAAATCCCCAAGCCACTAAATCCCAGAAGAAAACATCTGTAAACTTGTCTTTTTCCATAAGCATTTGCTGTCAATCAGTGAGTCACACACAGGAATCCTGACTAAACGTTTATTCTGGAGCAGTATGTGTCTTCTGTGCTAGGCTTTGTGTGATGATCCTGTCCCAGCTCCATTGGGCTGTCTGCCTCAGTGCTTGGTCCAGTGGTTGTAGCTGGACTGACAGGCAGGTAGAAGAAGGATGGAGCTGCTTCAGTGGTTCTATGAGCTGGTGAGACTCAGCAATATCCAGAGGTACCTTCCACCTTTCACTAATACTGCTTTCCAGATCAGCAGCTATGTTTACACAGCCTGGAGGAGCCACAATGAGATCAGGCTTAACCCTCCTACTGACAATGGGCCATGCGGTTCATTGCCAGTGTATATGTAGCCACGCCCACTGTAGTCACTGCTATTTTGGTATCTGGAGCCCTGTGTCTCCTCTGTCAGACACACAATTAACATTCTCAAAAAAAAGACAGAGGAAGGAGGATTCAGAGGAGCAAGTACCCTGGTGCACCAACTCTTACTCTTTCCTTGCTGTAGTCCAAGCCTGTCTTGCAGGCACCATGCATGTGTCCACTCCTGTGCACACATCCAACTTCCCTGGTGTGCCAGCCATGCCTTGGCTACCCTGACACCAATCTGACCAGCAGAATGAGGAACATTGCTAGGACATAGAAGGATCCTATCTTCACCACTGCCATCTATGACTAGAAGTCTGTTTTTTTGCTGGTTGGGGCTCTGCCTACACGACTACATCAAGGGAACCATCTTTTTTCTGCTCTGATGCAAGGTGCCATTGTAGGGCTGACGAGAATGATATGCTTGTGCCTGGCTGTGTATAGATGCCTACCACAACCTTTCCAGATGAGAGATGTTTCTTCACACAATCACTTTTTAGGCTTTTGATGGGTACAGATTTCAGTTATAATAATACAAAATCATGATGGGAGCAAGCACTGCTCTCTGCTACTGCAGCCATAGCAAGCTGCAGGTTACAAAAATGATGACCCAGATAGCACAGCCCATTCTCAGCTCTGCCTAAGGCGTACTGTTATAAGTAACACTTGTCTCCTAGGTGTGTTCCAAGAACTGAGAGGAAGGGCAGCAAAACTTGACACTCTTGAGTTAGCCTTGGACCCTGCTCCTAAGACAGTCGTGCTGAACGCCTGAGAGAACACAACTGGAAGAGGCCTGAAAGGCGGCCTCCTTCACCGGAGGTCAAGGCAGAAACAGTCAGGTACAGCCAAAATGTAGAATTGATGGCTGTCATCTTTCTGGTGAGAGTATAAGCCAAGACTCAGGTATACAGGGTTATCTGAGGCAATGAAGTAGGAAGACTACCGACTTTGTATGTATGTGCACTTTATGCACAGAAAGCTGCAGATAATCTCTTACCTTCTCTGTATCACTTACTCCCTGATGCCTTAGGTCAGATCAGGCTTAAAACAAGCCTCTATTTTGGCCTACAAATGGGCCAGCTTGTTCACAGTTAGTAATTCTAGTAGGATCTCAGACTGAAGTGGAAAACTACACAAGATGAAGTATCAGAAAGTGGTTATCTTAAAAGCAGCTTTTCAAGAGAATTAAATTGATGGTATCTTTGTCTCAGATCCAGTCAAGAAGGCATGCTAACCACACATCCAGTGCAAGCAATATAAGATTTGCTTACTTCCTCCTGTCCTGTATAGAAAATAGGCAATTTTATTTCATTTTTTAAGTTGCCTGCTCTGCCCCTACATAGTTGTGATCAGTTAAAATTGCCAAAACATTCATTGATATTCAGAACTTTTTCATCTTGTAATGTCAGTTTTACTGCTTTTTCAAGTGATCAATAGGCATCAACTTGATTATTCATATCAGTAGAATAGTTGAAGGTCTTTGAGATAAAACCCCTGTGAAAACATGTTTTTGTAAGATATCCTGAACACATCAGATGTCTTAGAAATATGTTAGGAAGGACAAACAAACAATTCTTTCAGCATGCAAACATTTGCAATATGAGCATCAACTCCAGAACGTGCACCTTCTTTCTGCACCTTCCTAGCTGCTGCTGGAAGAAAAATCAGACGGATAGCACATGACATGAATTCCTGCTGATGAGAACAGGAACACTGAGTGCATGTAACATAGCAATCTCAATGAACATTCATACCATTCAGGGAAAAAAAGGTGCCCTCTTTTTGCCCTTGTACAGGTATAAAGCAGAGACATAACATAGGTTCACCTCACATTTAGGAGAGAGTTGGACACAAATATGGTGAGTTTCTGTTATCCAAATCAGTTCTTTCCACATCTCTAACTTACACTTAATTTTTATTTTTAGTGCCAAATGTATCCTGACAGCACATTTTAAAAGCATGTATTCTTTGCAGAATTTCCCAGTGGAAGATGTACTCTTAGTAGGTTCTGGAAACATATATCATCATGTATTTAAGATATCTAATGATTCTGCTTAAGGATCTAAACATCTTCTTTGTTCTTAAAAGAACAAAGTTCAGATGATTCAGATGGACTTTTCTGATAGATATGTTTACATATCTATCTAGATCTTACAGGCTGTTTAGAAAAGACAGGCCAGGCAGACGGGGAGGGGGTGTTGCTATCTATGTCAGTGATAGGCGAGAGAGTATGGAACTCTGTCTGGGGAGGGGTGATGAGGTAACAGAGTGTTTGTGGGTCAGGATCAAAGGGAAAACAGCAATGGGGGACATTATGGTGGGGATCTGTTACAGGCCGCCTGATCAAGAGGACTATAGCGCTCTACAGACAGATAGGAGCAGCCTCATGCTCGCAGGCCCTGGTCTTCATGGGGGACTTCAACCATCCTGACATCTGTTGGAGGGACGGTACGGCCTGGCACAAGCAATCCAGGAGGTTCCTCGATTGTGTGGAAGACAGCTTCCTCTTTCAAGCAATAGAGGAACCGACAAGGAGAGGTGCCATGCTGGACCTTGTGCTCACCAACAGGGAGGGACTGGTTGGAAATGTGACGCTCCAGGGCAGCCTTGGCTCTAGTGATCACAAGATGGTTGAGTTTGAGATCCTCAGGACAGTGAGAAGAGCATGCAGCAAGCTCACTGCCCTGGACTTCAAGAAAGCAGACTTTGGCCTCTTCAGGAACCTCCTTAGTAAGGTTTCATGGGATACAGTCCTAGAGGGCAGGGGGGCCCAAGACTGCTGGTCGATATTCAAGGATCACCTGCTATGTGCTCAAGAGTGTTGCATCCCGACTAGAAGAAAGTGCAGCAGGAGGGCCAGGAGACCTCCATGGATGGACAAGGAGCTGCTGAGGAAACTTAGAGGGAAAAAAGAAGCTTATAGAAGGTGGAAGCAAGGACAGGCGGCCTGGCAAGAATATAGGAGCATTGTCCGAGAAGCTAGGGACCACGTTAGGAAAGCTAAGGCCCAGCTAGAATTAAGTTTGGCAAGGGATGTAAAAGATAACAGGAAAGGATTCTATAGATACGTAGCAAATAAAAGACAGACTAGGGACAATGTGAGCCCTCTCCAGAAGCTATCAGGAGAACTGGCTACCATGGATTTGGAGAAGGCTGAGGTTCTTAATGACTTCTTTGCCTCAGTCTTCACCAGCAAATGCTCTGACCACACCACGAAAGTCTTGGAAAGCAAATGCAGGGACTGTGAGAATGAAGACCTTAGGCCCACTGTAGGAGAGGATCACGTTCGAGACCATCTTAAGAACCTGAACGTGCACAAGTCCATGGGACCTGATGAAATCCATCCACGGGTCCTGAAGGAGCTGGCGAATGAAGTTGCTAAACCACTGTCCATCATATTCGAAAAATCCTGGCAGTCAGGTGAAGTTCCCGATGACTGGAAGAAGGGTAATATAACCCCCATTTTCAAGAAGGGGAAGGTGGAAGACCCAGGGAACTACAGACCAGTCAGCCTCACCTCTGTGCCTGGCAAAATCTTGGAACAGTTTCTCCTGGGAAACATGCTAAGGCACATGAAAAACAACGAGGTGGTTGGTGACAGCCAACATGGCTTCACTAAGGGGAAATCCTGCCTGACCAATTTGGTGCCCTTCTATGATGGAGCCACGGAACTGATGGACAGGGGCAGAGCAGTTGACGTCATCTACCTGGACTTGTGCAAAGCGTTTGACACTGTCCCGCATGACATCCTTGTCTCTAAATTGGAGAGACATCAATTTGATAGATGGACCACTCGGTGGATCAAAAACTGGATCGATGGCCGCATGCAAAGAGTTGTGGTAAATGGCTCGATGTCCAGTTGGAAACCTGTAACGAGTGGTGTCCCTCAGGGATCGGTGTTGGGACCGGTCCTGTTCAACATCTTTTGTCGGCAACATGGACAGTGGGATTGAGTGCGCCCTCAGCAAGTTTGCCGATGACACCAAGCTGTGTGGTTCGGTTGATACGCTGGAGGGAAGGGATGCCATCCAGAGGGACCTTGACACGCTTGAGAGGTGGGCTGATGCCAACCTTATGAAGTTTAACCAAGCCAAGTGTAAGGTCTTCCACCTGGGTCAGGGCAATCCCAGGCACAGCTACAGGTTGGGCAGAGAAGAGATTCAGAGCAGCCCTGCAGAAAAGGACTTGGGGGTGTTGGTTGACGAGAAGCTTAACATGAGCCGGCAGTGTGCGCTTGCAGCCCAGAAAGCCAACCGTATCCTGGGCTGCATCAAAAGAAGCGTGACCAGCAGGTCGAAGGAGGTGATCCTGCCCCTCTACTCTGCTCTTGTGAGACCTCACTTGGAGTACTGTGTACAGTTCTGGTGTCCTCAACATAAAAAGGACATGGAGCTGTTGGAGCGAGTCCAGAGGAGGGCCACGAGGATGATAAGAGGGCTGGAGCACCTCCCGTATGAAGACAGGCTGAGAGAGTTGGGGCTGTTCAGCCTGGAGAAGAGAAGGCTGTGTGGTGACCTCCTAGCAGCCTTCCAGTATCTGAAGGGGTCTACAAGGATGCTGGGGAGGGACTCTTCGTTAGGGACTGTAGTGGGAGGACAAGGGGTAATGGGTTCAAACTTAAACAGGGGAAGTTTAGACTAGATATAAGGAAGAAGTTCTTTACAGTGAGGGTGGTGAAGCACTGGAATGGGTTGCCCAGGGAGGTTGTGGATGCTCCATCCCTGGCGGTGTTCAAGGCCAGGTTGGACAGAGCCTTAGACCACGTGGTTTAGGGAAGGTGTCCCTGCCCCTGTCAGGGGGGTTGGAACTAGATGATCTTAAGGTCCTTTCCAACCCTTACGATTCTATGATTCTATGATTCTATGATTCTATGTTTGTGTTTGCTATATTCCTTATTGGAAACATAGTTGTTTATCTTGTTATGACTTGTGCTGTACTTTGCTTTACTAGTGACAATATTGATAATGCTGGTGCGAACTATTAGATGTTTTCGTTAAAATTACATGACTGTTACATTTCAATCAAAATGAACGTTAATCATCAGGAACCGTAACCAGTTAAGTCAGCTTTATTTTAAGTTGTATTTGACTATGTTGTAAGCAATTCAGTTCTGAGACACTAAGAAAAGCACATGATTTTGTCCCTGATTTTATATTCCCCAATGGTCTGTTAAAATGACTGACAGATTTGCAGCCTAATTATAATAAGTTTCATAAGCCATACAGAAAGAACATTGAGAGGCACATCTATTTGCAGCTGCCATTAATTGTAAGAGAAATATTTTCTTGTTAGACTGTTCATTGAAGCAAGTTCTTTTCTTACTGATAACAGTTCTCCCAAAGGAAAAAAGAAAAACCGAAAGCGATCAAGTGAAATACACCAACACTGCTGAAAGCTCCTCCTTTATTTTACCCTCTAAAAAGTCATCCTGCAAAGCGACATCCATGTCTGTGTACCTCACTTTTAGGAATAGGACTTCCAGCTAAGTTAAGCCTATGTCCCTTGGAAAGTAATTTAGATAGAACATTCCATGTAATCTGACAGGTATTTCCTGGTTGAATTGTTCAGACTGAACCAACAACGATTTCATGCTTTACTAATGATCCTACTACTGGACAATCATTTCAACCCGGGAAGACTGATGAACAGCTATCTGTTTAGATACACACTTAACAAAATGAACAGACTTCTTGATACTGTGTCTTCATCATTATATGAGCAGAATACATATACTGGATAGGTGTACTCTAATTTATATATATGTTTCTAGGATATGTGTATTATATACATATGCATTTTATATCTGTGCATATATAAAACCCAGAGGTGAAAGACTATGGACGTTAAAGTAAATCAGACAAGCAACAGATGATGCTCATCTGGTTTTCTAGTTTAGGATAAATACTCTAGGCAAGATTTGTAACTTCTACATAAATATCCATGAACTCTGATTTTTTTAATTATAAGAGTTCCATGAAAGTGTTGCAATCAAAACCGTATTATTAGCAGAAGAACACATCATACATATGGAGCTAAAAATTTACTATTGGTCAAAATTATCTAATTAATACAAAAAAGCCTTATAATAAAGTTCAAAGTGAGTTGTACAAAAACTTCCTAGTATCTACCTCTTTTCTTTAGTGTTGTGCTCCTCTGGGTCCTATGAGGACTTTTCAGAACAGCAAAAACAAATACTACCAGGGTATCATCCCAGTTAATAGGTGCTGGTTATTAATAGTAGCTATGCCAATTAAATACTTTCTATCTTGAAACAAACTCATCGAGTATATTTGGTGTTAGATACACAAACTTCAGTAATGAGGGATGCCATATACTAGTGGTTTAGCCAACCTCATTTGCATTTGTGGTCACTGTAATGGAAAGGAGGTGAGAAATTATTTTGACTTGCACAAAGACGAAGGTTTTTCTATGGCATTATGTATGAAAAATTTGGTTTTCTACACAGTGAAAACACATTCCAGTCCTAGTGGTTGTCACTACACAGGGTGTGCTACCTTATCCTTAATTGGCAAAGACCAGACACTAGCCATGTTAAGGGGTAAACCACTGTTCCATATACTTATCACCTAAGCTTCATTTTAGCAAGTTTGCCTAACTAACCCAAATTTAACAAGTTACAAAACCTTTCCTTCCAAGAACCACCATACAATGGAAGAGATCATCAATTCAGCAAAGGAGAGAAAGGAGCTTTAGACTATTTAGTGAGAGCTAATGATAAAAGCCCTCCACTAAGTAAAACACAATTCCTATCTAGCCAAAAGAGCTGAAAATTGATTGCTTATTTCTACTAAGAGTGAAAAGGAAGAAAAATGAACTGCAGTGTCTAAACTTCAAAGTAGAAAACACAGGCAGATCTTGAATTCCTAATATTTAGACAAAGCTACAACCTCACTGGCACTACAAACATTCATGACAAGTCACAATATTGGAATTTAAGAGGACAAATATAGAAGTAAGAAAGGAGGAAGTGTTTAATATTAAGAAAGATATATTTGGCCTAAAAACATAGTGATGAAGAGACTATACTTTTCATTTTTTTTTTTTTTTTTTTTCCCCTGCATGAATATAGTAAGGGATAGGACAAATATTTGTAATGACTCTTTTAAACTATTGTACCACAGGTAGGAGGTTAGGTATTTTTAGCAACAGAAAAAGTGAGAGCTAGTGATAAAGGGAAACATTAATTATCCAATACCTGTTAGAAAGCAACACAGCCAGGCAGAACTTCTAACAGAATTTAAGAGAATGCGCTGGGGAGAATGTGAAATGAGAGTTAGTTTAGGAAACAACTGTCTCCAGTCTCTACTCCAACTGACAGGCAGTGGCTGAGGATTACAAGGTGGAAAGTAGCAGGGATTGTCATAGGAGGATCAGGTTCACAATTCTAAGAAAAAGAAACGAAGAAAGCAGCTGAAATAATAATAAGAGATTTTTTTCAGAAGTTTCCACTCATTTTGGGATCAGCTGAGTGACATGGCAAGATTTGATTTTCCATGGAATGGAATAAAATACAGAATAATTTGCAGTTATTAAAAATAAATAGAGATATCCACAAGTAGAAGAACAGCAGAAAATTGTGTTAAAAATACAATATAGCTAAACCAGGATTTCTGTCAGACTCAGGGGGGAAAAAAAAAAGGAAAAAAGAAAGGATGTCATACAGAACAGGAAAGCAAAACTACAAAATCAAGCAGGAGTCTACAAAACCAGCACAATTGTCTACAGATAAAACCTGGAAAATTAAAATACAAAATAGATGATAAACAGGAAGAGACAAAAGTTTTATAAAGACAGCATAAACTTGAAGACAAGAAAGGAGAATAAAGATTTTGTTATGAGAAAAAGATCATATAACAAAAATTTCAAAACATGTTGGTTTTGTTGCCCTATTATCTTTCTTTTAGTGACCAGGCACTTAAGTGTAGTTTATTCTAATACTGAAACCCAATATAAAATGCCATGGTAAAAGGTATTTAAATATTTTTTATGTAATTAGATGGGCCACGATAGGGGTGGAGGAAAGGAACAAAACCTTGAGCACTTAATGAAATAGCCAAAGTAGTGTCTGAATCACAAGTCATTCTCTTTGAGATCTCATAGAAGAGAGAAGTCTCAGGGGACTGATGAGGGCAAACCATAAGATTCCCCTAGGAAAGGAGAAATCGCTGACCAGTCACAGTATTTTCAGTATGTGGAAAGATACTGGGAAAAGTTATTAAACAGCCAATTTATAAGCACTCTACAGGAAAATAAAAAGGTGATAAAAGCCAGCCAACGTGGCTTTCTCAAGAGTAAATCATGTCAAAACAATCTAATTTCCTCTGACATAGTAACTTTTACTGTAATGTATAAGAAGGAAATAGAAGATGAGATTGCTTTACTTTAATAAAGCTTTTTGCACAATGCCACATGAGACCTCATAGGGAAGCCAGAAAAATAAAGCCTTATAAGTCCAGTCTGAAGAAAAGATTTAAACAATATTGAGGATGTGTCATACATGCTAACATAAGGGATGACACTACTGCACAACATACTATCAATGCAAAAAGTAGGCCTAGGCATTCCTAAGCTCAATTACTAAACCTTTTCCTGTTTATGTCCTCCGGTTTCAGTGAAGGTGTTTGTTTATTGCAGATTTTGAACTTAATCTAAACTGAAGATAAACTATGGTTAGAAAATGCATTTTACTTGTAATTACAAGGAGGTTGAGGTGAATTTTTTAAAGTATAAGAAATAATATCTAAATTTCTGTATTAATTGTTAAGCAAGGTGACCTGCATAACTTCCGCCAAGATGAGCAATAGAAACCAGTCTGAACTTGGGATCATAAGGGTCACAATTTGAGGGGCCAAATTTGATATGGTAACAACAAACTCCAATCAGCTGTGATCTGCCCAGTGGCCAACCATGTATATAACTTCAGAATGATAATCTAAAAAGGAAAATGTGCAGATCCTTCAAAAAATTGAAAAACTCTAGAGCAGTGGCTCACATTGATTACCAAACTGGCCAATTTTGTGCTATAGAACTTTCAAAGTTTTATAATTATTGGATGTAAACAGTGATCTAACAACAGCCTTCTGCATTGTGGTGTGAATTATCACAGCAAACAATTTTAACAATTTTGACCAACAACCACACAGGGCAGAACTTAACAAGCTGTGGCCTATGCCAAAAAATGGAACAACAAATGCAGCTGGTAAGTCAATAGATCCTATACATGAAAAATTAGTCACTTAAGTCAAGCACAATTCATTTCACAAGAAGAAAGTAAAGACACTAGCATTCTCTTGAATAGGCTAATCACCACAGTTTGGTGTCATGAATAGAAGATAGAATCAACCAGGAGAAAGAGGGAGGAAAAGATCAGAACATGAGTATAATTACAGATATCAGACATGGTAGAATGTGAGACTCTGGCTGTGTTCAAGGCCAGGTTGGATGGAGTCTTGGGTGACATGGGTTAGTAGGAGTTGTCCCTGCCCATGGCAAGGGGGATGGAACTAGATGATCTTAAGGTCCTTTCCGACCCTAACCATTCTACGATTCTATGATTCTATGACTCTATTAATGGAATTCTGAAACCTAAAACTCCACACAAGCAGGAGACTGGTTTTCCTGTAATTTAAAAAAATCACGGTTCTGCCGACTCCTCTGGCCCTTTTTATTCCCTGGTTTTCTACTTTGAAATAAAGGTGTGCTGTTAATACAAAGCCTAAGAGTGCCAAAAGGAAACATAGTTACAAATTTGGTTAGGAAAAGAGAACTCATACCATGCAAAAAGTATGTATATGTATACGTATACATATACATATACATATATGTATGCATATATGTGTAGTGTATGTAAATATGAATGTGTACATGTATACATGTATACATATAGACATTATGATCCCTTATTAGTTTTAGGCTAACTTTAGTAACTTGGGTTACCAAGGAGAGGTCAGCACTGGAATTGGGTCTTGAAGAAATAACAGTACTGTAGTTCAAGCGTTTTTATAAGCAACTTTTGAATTTAAATTTGTAGATAACCCTTGATTAAAAGATGTACTGGACTGGTTGTTGCAACTTGTAGAACTTCACAAGTTAAAAGGAAAAGTACTGGAGCAGGTAAGGAAGGGAAATGTCAGAGGGTCTCAGTGCATGCACATGGCAAGCCAGTAAAAGACATGAAAAAGTGTTACAGGATAAGGGGTACATATTTGCTAGCACTGAAAAAGTAGACTAGAACAATCCGTGATGTCCAGTCCCCTGGAAAAAGGATGGCCAGTCAACATCTCTTTCTTTCCTGAAATCATGCTGGTTTCCAGTATTTTCCAGTAAAATCAAGGAATTTCAACAGCCTAGATAAAAAACACTGTAAGATGAGTGCACGACAGGGTAAAAATCACATTCAGCTAATATATATTTGAAATTCACTCAGGCTGCATGAACATAAGATGTGAGATTATTGCAAAGGCTTGGGATGGGCCCAGTTCAAATCACTGTTTTCATGAATGATTCAGACAACGGAGTATGAAATGTTCTTTGATGTTTTGCAGGTATCACCAAACCAGGAAAAGAGTAAACACTTTCAAAGACAGATCTGAATCAGCTTGTCAGAATCAGTCTTGACTCCAATTTAATAAGATGAAGTTAACAAAGAGAAAAGCAATATAATATAAAGCAGAAGGAAAAATTAAATTGAGATATAAAAATAGAAAATAGCTGTCATATTGTACTATTTTTAAAAGTTATTTAGAAGCTTTAATGGCCTACAAGTCAATGATACAGTATTGTAATAAAGGAAAGAAAAATAAAAAGCAAAATCTAAAGCTCACTTCTGGGATGTACTTTACCTTACAAGCAGTTAAACTATTCCACTCTTGTCAGTTTTGCTAATGCCACAGCTAGAATATTCTCTTCAATATTTAGCAGTACATTTTATGAAAAGCAAAAAAAAAAAAAGAATAGCTGAGGGGACAAAATGCATAGTACAATGAGAAAATTGAAAATATTGCGAGATGCTGAAATAAATTTATTGTTGTTAAAAAAAAGGAAAATTAGAAGGATGTATAGATATCTTCAAAAATGCTCAGATGATTATAGCATAACTGCTCTGAATCAATTAGAGCTTTGAAGGATAGTTGCCCAGATTTCTTCCTTAGTAGAATTTTCCAAAAGTGAGTGAACACAACAGAATGTGTGCCCCAGTGGCTGTTAAAAATGAACAGTACTTGCTGGTGCTCAGCATCTCACAAGGAAAAAAACTTTGTGTGTAGAATGAACTCATGTCAATAGATTTAAGTATATCTGACCATGATTCTCTTTATGCTATCATTTTTGACATTTACTCCTGTGCTTGTCTGAAAGACTATGCAGAGCAAGCACCTTCCATAGAGATTTCTAAACACTGGTATGAGGGAAGTATGAATGGGAATGCATTAGTCTTTAAGTACCAGAAAAAAACAACAGAGGAAAAAAATGTATCGCATGTATTTAGAAACAGGACATGACTGACAACAAAAAGCTGGTGAGCACTGAAGCAGATGTATTTTGCAACAAGACTAAAGAACAGATGACTTTCAAGTGGAAAATGTGCACTCAATGGCAATCATCTTGCATGTGTGATCCCTCTGCTTGTCGTTTTAACAGGAAAACACACTTTAGCTGTAAGATATAGAATATAAAGCAATGGGCAGCAACCATGCCTCAGATTTACAGGGAGGGAGGTGAGGGACAGAAGACAGAAGACATCAGGGATGAAAGATGAGACCATATCAAGTGTTCACTTATAAGTACTATAAGATGTATTAGCCAAAAATCAGTTAATTGTCACCATTCAAGAAGAACCTAAGAGATGACTTGATAGCTGGCAACCTTATCATCCATGTCACCACAAGCAATGCTACTCTAACTACTTCAATATATATAGCTCTTGGTGCTAGTATGAAAGAATGAATGAGTAAAATACATGAGGGAGTGAGTGAGTATGACTGAAAACATTTTTATTTGAAACAAAAATTCTGTTCCATAAGATCTTGCATAGAGTTTTCTTACATTTTATTCTTACTCAACTTCTGGAACTCCTATTAAGGATAAAGTCAGAATGAACATAAAGCAATCATCAGAGAATAATTTTCTGCTTATGGTTGAGTAAACAGATTTTCGTTCACAAATGAATTAAAAGAAAATATCTGGGTTTTGGTTTGAATGAAATTAATTTTTTTTTGCTGGTTACAGAATGTATTTTTTCTTTAATTTGTGAGTGTATTCTAGAGGCCTTTATAGCTGTAAGGAAAGATTGTTATTAAAACTTAGTTGCTAAGTGATAGTCCAGAGACAGCATGATAGTTTCATAACAAAATTTGCTGTCATTTCAACTGGAAAACTTTTTAAGAAATTAGAATTTTTCCCCACATACACATTATTTGCTAAGCTTACATTATCCAACAGGTGAAATTAAATTTTTTCACTAAAATGAACTTCAGAACATTATCTCCTTCAGCAGCAGGATTTTGATGTTCTTTAAATGAATTAGTAATCTTAATTGTTTGGGTGGAGGGGGTGTTTCCATTTAGTTATTTTAATTTTTTTTTATGTTTAGTGTACCAGAGGCGTAAATTCCACATTAGAAATCGTGTCCTCTCTTAGTGTCACAATTGCATGCAGGAAATGTAAAAGCAAAATTTCTTATTGCAGGCAACACTTAGGCAATTTTATACCACAAATAGCTGGCCCTTGATATTCGGTGAGTTCACTAACTTTAGATAACCAATCAGTAAGTCTGCCTTGATAAACATATTTTACCTCTTCAAAACTCTGATTCAGGGAAGCCAATAATAACTGTGTGTAAAAACTCATTGAAAGATTAATTTGAAGTGCTGAAGTTTTCTCTTGAATTTGCTCTTAGCATTCTGCATACTGTGATGAATATTGACCTGAAATTTAGAGCCTTGCCAGCAATCTTTTCTGTGTCTGATAATATTTCTCTAGGACAATGAGGTGAGATGATTAAAATGAATCCTAGTGGCTAAAAGGAGCATGAAATGCAAGGCTATAAAGTCAGTACTGCCAATTTGTTTGCAGGCCATGCCCCTAAGTCAATTGGAATATGTGTGAAATAAAGCCATTAAACATAATTTATATTCAGTGGAGAAAAGCTGGGGAAATATAATGTGTGGCTTCAAGCTTTGCCTTTATCATCTCCTAAAATAGGCTTTAGTAACTAACACTAAAAATTACCCTACTTTTTTTTTTTGGTACCAGTTTAAGTTGGATAAAAGCAACTCCTTTTTCACGTTCCTCCTGATAGCATACAATCTGCTGCCTGCCTGAAACTTTTATCTGCATTTACTCTTTATTTGCCTTTTATTTCAAAAGCCCCATCTCTTTGTTTTGGTCCTCCATGAGGAAACAACATGCAACTCTCTCTCTGCAACATTTTAACAGGTAATAGTCTCCTAGTTATGAATCTACTTCATTTTACTCAGGATCTATAACAAATTTAATCCACTTTAAATTCAAGGACTTAATTTCCTACTGGAGGAGATACATAGTCATTAAATATGGCGGGTTTTGCATAAAATTAGCTTATGCAGAGGAAGCAGTTAACTTTATTTGATTAGTATTTCATCAAGTTACCAGTTATCTCTGCTTTCTACATGTATAGACCAGAATTACACTGAAGTTCTAGTCCTTATGCACAGATACACAGAATTATGACAGACCAGTCCCACAAAACACAAACTGGCAAGACTGCTAACAGTTCACACTCTGCGTTTGCTGACTGTAAAAGTCTGCCTACTCTCCTTTTTGCAAGGTCTGGAGGTTTTTACATTTCCAATGATAATCAGACAAGAACATTAACAAATTTTAAAAGGTGTGCATTAGGAGAAAATTCTCAACTGTTACTCTTAAACTGTCAGTACCATTAGAATATTGAAGTTTAACTGTTTGAAAACCATTATTTCATTATCGATAGATAAGGAAATAATTCCTTATAAGGAAACATTTCCTTATCCATAGATAAGGAAATTGTAGATAATACAAAAGTCAGGATTTTATTTCTTTACTACACTTATTTCACATTTTTTCTTTATCATAGAATCATTAATCACAAAATAACTTAGGTTGGAAGAAACCTCTGCAGGTCACCTTTTCCAAACTCTTGCTTAAAACAAAGCCAATTTACATCATGTAAACTAAGGCTTTATCAGGTCATGTTTTGAATATATTCACAGATAGACATTCTACAAGCTCTCTGGGCAGCCAATTTAACCACCCTCATAATGAAAATAGATTTCCTTGTATCTATTTTGACTTTCCTATCTTACAACCTGTGTCTGTTGCCTTTCATCCTAGAAGAGCCTGCCTCTGTTTTCTCTTTATGCTTCCACTAGCTTGTTAAAGGCATCTGTGAGACTGATGATCAAGAGCCTCTTTTTGTGTTTGTCTCAAAACAACTCAACAGACAGAAGGACCTGAGGGAGGCTGAGCGCCTGGTCACGGTGAACAGCCTGTTGTTGGTCGGGGCAGAGCAGGGATCATGCTCCACCAAGGCGGGGGATGCTTTCCCGTGTTGTCCTGAGGCCGCGAACATCAACTGCCCGACAACAACCTCCCGCAGACACCGGCATAGTCCCTGCAGCAGTCCCTGGGCGCTGCCCAGCACTGCACCTGCGCTGCCTGCGCCCCTCAGGGCACAGCGGGAGCTGGGGTGGGGAGCTTAGTTGTACGAGAGGAATAAAAAAGAATGAACTGTGAGACTTGTCCAACCCTTATCTTTTGGAGAAAATTATGTCTTCTTCGAAGGTATCTCAGAATATCTTTATTTCAAAAAAATAGGTACTTTCCTTCTGTTCAGCTTCCTTGCCAGTAAGCAAAAGAAAAATGCAACTCCAGGTGCTGTTGCCCTTTGCTGCACACTGCAGGCCCCTATTAAATTTGCTGCCCTCCAGGACCCCCAGCTCCCTTTCTACTAAACTTCTGTCCAGTTAATGTCCAGCCAGTTCTGTTCTGTTGGGTTGGGTTATGTTCATGGTGCAGGACTTAGTGTTTATGGTTTTTATAGAGTTTCTGCTTTCCTCGCGTGGGCAGCTCATGCTTCTAGCCCTTCAGGTGTATCTTGTCTGGCCTGCTGTCTACTGTTGCAGGAAGGTGTGAACCTCCTGTATGATCTGTATCATATGCATTCTGCTGGAGAAGTCTAAGGTACACTAAGAAATCTCAACAAATGAGTGTATTTAGAAAGCAAAATTGGGTCCAGAATGTCAGCCACAGGATGAGTTTAGAGGCCTGGCATACACATGCGCTCCAGCTTGTAGAAACTTAAATTTATGTTTCTTAATCTCAAACTGAATCACCCAGTCTTCAGCATTATTTTTAGACCTATAACTGATCTATTGCTTTTTATACACTTTTATTTCAACTTTTCTGAATAAGGTTATATGTATTACAACAAAATGGCATTGAAACAACAATTAAATTACCACATTTAAGAATCGATTACCCATAAAAGTAACCCATTTTACCTCATGAAGAAATTGAGTAAAAGTTGTAATTAATTAAGCTCTTAAGGTCACCTAATAATTTGCTCCTTGTCTTCCAGTAAATGCATTAACAAAGTTCAAACTAATTTTAAAGGCTGACATAAATATTCTGATATTTTATTATGTTATGTTATGCTTATATATAGCAGAAAAGTCCTGTTCCTTTTGACTGAAGGTAGGCTGGCATTATTGCAATAGCCAACCACCTTTTCCAGGTAAATTGCTGAGAGTAAAAAACCACCCTTCTTAGCAGATAGTCCTGTCAGTCCTGCTGCCAGTGCACACAGCCTTGCACCAATTTTTTTACTTAAGTTTGGAGTTCCTCAAAATAACAACATGCTGCTGGTACACCAAGCACAGCAACATCTTCTCTGTGGAGCTAGTGGGAGTACAATAAGTTTTGAATGTCTCAGCCCTGCAGACTATTGTTAGTATGATCCCAATGAATTCCTCTTCCAGGGAAAAAGAAAGCCTTGTCCCTTTGGAAGGCAGAAAGGAGAAAGATTTATCAGTTGCCATTCTCCTCCCAAAATTCATATTGTCTTTCTCCTTCAAACAGCAAAATTCAATTTTGTCTAGTCTGCTGAGAGCATAGGACCAATTCTGACTACAGTGGCCAGAAATGAAAGCTCCAAGTCCTTTAAAGTACATTAATTTAATCACAGAAATAACATGTAACGGTTCCCATCCCTTAAGATGAGTCCAAGGGTAAGTAAAGTAGAAATCCAGGCATGACATGTATCCACAGTCCTGCTGCAAACAGCAGATAACACTTTCTGCTGCTGACACTTTCAAGTAATATATTAGCTCCAACTAGTTCAGGCTTCCCTTTCTCATCTGCCTTTATGACTTTGTTAATAATTTCCCTAGAAACCTTTCAGAGTGCTACTAGAAGCTTACTGCTACAGCTTTCATGCAGCATTTTCTGATATGTGATGATGGAAGACCCCGTAGCTTCTCAAAACCTTGAAAAGGATGTTGACTTGGGATGGAGTAAGTGGAGAAAAGAGAGAAGCAGTGAAAAAGTGGGCTGAATATACTGCTCATTCTGTCATTTCCCTATGGGCTACATTTGGAAAGTAATTTTGATTCTGCAGTCCCATTTTTAAACTAAAACTTTTCTCATTAGAGAAGATGAGAACCTTTTTACATATCCGGATACCTTCTTTTATAAAAGGACTCATAAGATTACTTTATACAATGTAAAATTTATGAAGAGTGGCCATTAAGATACTTATGGAGGTGTAAGTGAGGATTTTTTAGGAGTGCTGATAGCGAGAACATGACTCAACTGTGTGAGAGAAATAAAAGAGAATGAACTATGGGACTCGCGCAGACTTTATCTTTTGGAGAAAATTATGTTTTCTTTGAAGGTAGCTCAGTATTTCTTTATTTCAAAAAATATGTCCTTTCCTTTTGTTCAGTTTTCTTGCCAGTAAGCAAAAATAAATGTTGTCTCTTTGCCACAGAGATGCTTGGAAAACTCTATTTTTTTTCACTGGGGAAAAAAGTGAAAATAATTCTGTTCATTTTGTTAGCATGTGCACAGGTGTCACATATGCCTGTGACAACATTTTAAGACAGGCAAGGTTTGCAAAATCTTGTAGTGATTCATCTGTCTTCATCCCTGAAGTAGTTATTTCCATTAGGACTTTGACATTATACCAGTGTAGCAAAAATTACAGCTAACAGGCCCAGAAACTATTCCATTGTTTGACGAGAACCTCATGCTGTGGTCCATGTTAGTCAATTTAGTCTTTTCTCATGCAGCCAATTAATAGCAGCAAGACCAGTTGAAGTTTCCAGTAGCAAAAAACTTTTCCATTAGGAAGAGCTCAAGATGAAACTTACATGTAGTGAACAGGCCATCATACCTGTTCATATCACTTTATCCTGTAAGAAAAGAGAAACTCCCAATTCTGAAAGATCTGTGACTGGAAGGTAGGTGCAGTTGTTTCTAAAATTTTGTCCAAATGCCATTCTGACAACTTCTCTGAGGCAGCCATCAGAGACATACTTGTTTGCTGTACTGTAACATTCAAAAATCCTAATCATGAATGTCCTAAAAGTTTATTTTTAATCAAAGTTTTTTAGTTTTAGAGGACAAACATTCTAACATTTTTTTAAATGCTGAAAAACTCAGATCTGGTTGTAGCAAAATCTACAGAATTTAAGTTATAAATTCTATATTAAGGATGAACTTCAAATTCTCCTGTATTTGTAATTGTGGTGTATGTGGGCAATTCCAGCGCACTCAGTCATCAATTCCTTGGCTGATCAAAGCAGCTTCTTGGCCAGTTCCTGCTGAGATGAACCCATGACTGATTTGAGACAAGGGATTTGACTTTCCAGCTTCACCACAAACATTTCACTAATTGTTGCAAGCAGTCATCAGGTAGGCAATTCAGGGACCGACACTGATTCCCTCTGCTTTTCACTTGGCAATTCACAGCGACCATCTGTGTGCTTCAATGTGTTGATTAACATCTGGGATGGAGAATCTGGCTGCTCCGGAGACTCTCTGAAGCAGTTCTTGCTGCAGAATTTATTTAACTTTAAATAGATAGTATTGTGTTTTGTACACAGTTTAAGTTAATCAATAGCAATTTAATATGCGTATGCTGGAGTGGTCACATAGGACCTCAGGGCACAAGAATGGATGTAAGAATTCAGAAGAGCTGTAGTTTAGGGAGTCTTTTCTAACCCAGCTGAAGACCTTACAGCAAAGTTCCTTACAATGGAGACTCCTGTCACCATTCAGACAGGAACTGATAAGGTAGCAAGATTTGAGAGATGTGGTTCTCCATGTGAGCACTGTCCTGTTTAAAAGATCCTAATAAGTAAGGGCTTTTAAACATCCTCTCAGTGACAACCTGTACAACATGGTCCTGTAAGGCGACAGCAAGGCCAGGCTGCTCCCTGAGAGAAAGAGGGAAAGGAGCTGGGGATGACAGCAAGATGGGCAGAAGCAGGGGCCTCACCAAAAGGAGCCCCATCCTACAGTATTGGGATAAGGCAAGCAGGGCATGTTGATGCTGGTAGCCAGGTGAAGACAAGTGCCCAGATTGCCAGGCAAGTCCTTAACAACTACTTGTTCACCAATCCCGAACTGACTACCCTGAAACATTGTCATTTTAAAGGAAAACAGTGGTCTCTGGTTCTTCAGGAGATTGAAAAGGAAATTCCTTGCACAGACACCCACTCTGATAAGTCCATGGGTAATCTCAAAAGACAGGTTTTGAAGCTAGAGTTTCAGAAACCTTCATAAACCTAAAAGAGACCAGGAAATCCATTTTGTAAAAAGAAACCCACGAATATAGCATGTCTACATGCAACGTCATCATTCCAGTTCAGTTCGTATTATATTGCTGTCCTAGGTTCAGCTGTAGCAGTTATTTTTCTCCTTCTTAGTAGCTGATGCAGTGCTGTGTTTTCGACTTTAGTCTGAGGACAGTGCTGATAACACACTGATGTTTTTACATGTTGCTAAGTAATGTTTACTCTGATCAAGGACTTCTTCAGTCTCTCATGCTCTGCCAGTGAGGAGGGGCACAGGAAGCTAGGAGGAAGCAAAGGCAGGACACCTGACCCGAACTAGCCAAAGGGGTATTGCATACCACAGCATGTCATGCCCAGTATATAAACTGGGGGGAGTTAACTGGAAGGCCTAGATTGCTGCTTGGGTCGGGCTGGGTTACGGTCGGCGGGTGTGAGCAATTGTATTGTGCATCACTTGTGTTTATTATTTTCCTTTCCTTTTCCCCTTTTAGTTTTATATTCTCTCCCCTTGTTATTTCCTTTATCATTATTATTATTGGTGGTAGCAGTAGAAGTTTTGTATTATACCTTAGCTACTGGACTGTTCTTATCTCAACCCATGGGAGTTACATTCTTTCAACTCTCCTCCCCATCCCTGTGGGAGTGGGGGGAAAGAAAGGGGAGAGTGAGCGAGCGGCTGCATGGTTCTGAGTTACTGGCTGGGCTTAAACCACGACAGTTGCAAAGGGGGTTTTGGAAATACTATATGTATTATATCTATATGTATTATATTGAAATATTATGCATATATTATACAATACTTTGCTAGTGCAACATCAGTTGTAGAAAAGGTAACAGTATGCTAACAGCGTTCTTAAGACAGAGTAGATAAAAGGTAGAGGAGTAATGAGAAACAAATGTTAATATTGTACAGTAATGTTTCTCTAAGAATCTCTTTCATATTTTACCACTGTTATTGGCTCTTCAAAACTGGAAAAAGCAACCGATTGTACTTTTAAGTACCCATTTTGCGACTGACTCCGATGCTGCTGCTGCTTCTCCAAATAGCAAATGCCAGAAATTATTTGGAATTCCTTCCTTTTTAACTCTTTCTAGATCAGAGGACACCATTCTTTACACACATTTTTCTGTCATTAACAGGTTTGCACATTTTATAGAATAGTTTATAACTCATTTATTTGGCATATCTTTTTACCACTACTACTGGAAGATTAATTTTGTTGATGAAGGGGATTAAACCAATATAGGAATGAAATCACCTAAATCCTTCTGAATGCAAAAATCTCTGTGAAAGTCATATTTTTCTACTGTTTTTACCTTAGCCGTTATAGCCTTACCTGGAACTACTCAGAATTCATTACTAAGCACCGCACCTTCCTCAAGTCTACTCCACACACACATCCCTTACTGCAAAAGAATCTCAACAGTTTCTTCCGCAGAGGGCAACCAGGAGTCCTTGGAAAACTTCATAGTGGGCAAGTTATAACCACTGATTGCCCAGCTTAGTGCCATGGAATAAAAAAACAAACCCCCAATACTACATATAGTATCTTTATTAAAAGAAAAGTTAAATATTGTAATTTCATTCGTAGCACTTGACACATTTCTCCAAAAGAAACAAAGAATATTATAGACAGAGCAAATTTTGCAACACTTCTTTAGATGCTCTGGATTTCTCTCAGTATTTTAGCAAAGAAAGCCACAGTGCAGTTTAGTGCGAAGGTGACCTGAGACACTTATTACTGTTAACAGTTTCAGAATACCTTTTAGGTGTTGAGGATTTTCTGCAGCCTGACCTAAAGTACTGCTTATTCCACTGGGAAAATTTACTTCAAGTTTAAAGTACTTTTCAATTCTTGTTTCTCATGTCATATTTGCTACTAGTAACTTTATCTGACATCTTATTTTAACATAAAACTGGAAGAAAGCAGTTTACAAAATTAAGAATCACACTGCACTTTTTGCCCTTCCCTGTATATTTTCTTTCTAATTTCCTGTAATTTTTCAGAAACTGCAATACTCCTGCACATTTAACAGGCCTATTTTAAAGTTCATACTGCAGGTGGTGAAAAATTACAGGAACTTAGTATTTTAGTGTTCTTTGAAGATGACCAAAGGTAATACCACTGTGTCAGCATAAAGTAGCTATGCCATCTCTGTGATACCAGATGTAATGAGAATTACATATGGTGAAATGAGAACCACATGTGGTTATAAGAAGTGAAATAGAACAATTGCAAAAGAATTTTTTCTCAGTTCCTCATTGTGCATTAGGATCTTGCCAGACTGATCAGGATTTACTGAGGAACTGATTATCATGTTCAGAATATTTGAAGTAGATATAAGTTACTTTGAGAACTAGTTGAGATTTAGTAGTACATGTATTGTTTTATTTTACTTGAATTAGCTTTAGTTAGTTTTAATCAGCTCTTCTAGATATAAGTATTGTTAGGTGCTTTTATCAGGGATTGACAAAAACAGTAAATTGGCTTAAATTTGTGTGTGAGCAAAAAAGCCATTACTGTGGGGGAAAAAAAAGAGGACAAGTTTTAGAAATAAATAAACTATATATGTCTTTCCCGCACGACATCCTTGTCTTTCCCGCACGACATCCTTGTCTCTAAATTGGAGAGACATCAATTTGATAGATGGACCACTCGGTGGATCAAAAACTGGATCGATGGCCGCACGCAAAGAGTTGTGGTAAATGGCTCGATGTCCAGTTGGAAACCTGTAACGAGTCGTGTCCCTCAGGGATCGGTGTTGGGACCGGTCCTGTTCAACATCTTTTGTCGGTGACATGGACAGTGGGATTGAGTGCGCCCTCAGCAAGTTTGCCAATGACACCAAGCTGTGTGGTTCGGTTGATACGCTGGAGGGAAGGGATGCCATCCAGAGGGACCTTGACACACTTGAGAGGTGGGCTGATGCCAACCTTATGAAGTTTAACCAAGCCAAGTGTAAGGTCCTACACCTGGGTCGGGGCAATCCCAGGCACTGCTACAGGCTGGGCAGAGAAGAGATTCAGAGCAGCCCTGCAGAAAAGGACTTGGGGGTGTTGGTTGACGAGAAGCTTAACATGAGCCGGCAGTGTGCGCTTGCAGCCCAGAAAGCCAACCGTATCCTGGGCTGCATCAAAAGAAGCGTGACCAGCAGGTCGAAGGAGGTGATCCTGCCCCTCTACTCTGCTCTTGTGAGACCTCACTTGGAGTACTGTGTACAGTTCTGGTGTCCTCAACATAAAAAGGACATGGAGCTGTTGGAGTGAGTCCAGAGGAGGGCCACGAGGATGATAAGAGGGCTGGAGCACCTCCCGTATGAAGACAGGCTGAGAGAGTTGGGGCTGTTCAGCCTGGAGAAGAGAAGGCTGCGTGGTGACCTCCTAGCAGCCTTCCAGTATCTGAAGGGGGCCTGCAAGGATGCTGGGGAGGGACTCTTCCTTAGGGCCTGTAGTGGTAGGACAAGGGGTAATGGGTTCAAACTTAAATAGGGGAAGTTTAGATTAGATATAAGGAAGAAGTTCTTTACAGTGAGGGTGGTGAAGCACTGGAATGGATTGCCCAGGGAGGTTGTGGATGCTCCATCCCTGGCGGTGTTCAAGGCCAGGTTGGACAGAGCCTTGAACCACGTGGTTTAGGGCAAGGTGTCCCTGCCCATGTCAGGGGGGTTGGAACTAGATGATCTTAAGGTCCTTTCCAACCCTTACGATTCTATGATTCTATGATTCTATATAAAAGCTAGTAATATTTATTCACGGAAAAAAAACCCAACCCAAACCCCACAAACCCAGAGGCAACGTCAGGTAGCTTTTCAAAGAAGATGTTCAGCGCATTGATATTTAATAATTTTAAAACTGGAAAAAATTTCTTTTTTTAACTTTGTTTTAATGTAAGTGGTCACAAAAGCAGATGTTGGATTTTCTCTTTTTCAGCATATGCAAAATTATGTTTTGGGAGTGTGCTGAGGATTCCCTAGCAATTTTATTCTGTTCTGGCAGTTACCATGTTCCCGACTTGGGCCTCTTAGAGAATTTCCAATTTGGTCAGGTCCTGCAAATTTTGAATCTTGTATAAATTTACGAAAAGAGGTCTCCACATTTCAACTAGTCCCTTAGGTTTCTTCACATCTTTTCAGCTTATTGTTCCTTAAGTGTTTGATTTTTACTTACCCTCTCACTTCCCAAGTTGTTATTAACATTTAAGACAAGTAGTGACATTTGAAAAAAGAGGTGCTACATAAAATCTTACACCGTTTAAATAATCCTACTGCTCTGCCCCTATTCATTTACTAGGAAGTGATGTTTTGATGCTATAGCATTAAAACGACACAGTTCACATGAAATAGAAGGCTGCAAGTTGTACAAAGATTTTGCACTGAACACAGTTCTCCAGAAGCTCAACATTGAACAACAGCACTGCTTTCCATGGAAACTAGGAAAACTAAAAAACTAAAAACAAAACAAAAAAACCCAAAACCAAAACAACAACAACAACCAAAAAAAAAAACCAAACAAAAAAAACCCATACCAAAAAAAACCAAAAAAAAAAAAAAACCCAAAAAACCTCCCACAAACAATAAAATATTCCAAAAGACTTAAATCTGCTAGTTAATTCTTAAACGATTAAATACTTTTGGAAAAAAATAAAATTCAAATGACTACAGAATGGAAAACAAACCTGTGTTTTAGATGTATTAATGTGAGGTTTTGAGTACTTGCAGCTTTAAGCTAAGCAGAACAATAGCATGCGGTTTCACTTTTGCCAGCTATTCCCACTGTATACACAATTGTATATATAAAACAAAATTCCACTGAAATATATTGAATGCTTTAAAAAAAATCGAATGTATTTCTGTGCATTCAATTTAAATTTAATGACCTGAGAAATACTTATGTCTGATTTTGCCAGCTACTTAAATAATAAACTATCACTTCATAATTGGTCTACTTGGAATGATTCTTACTTTACTTGGATGAAGTAAAGTAAACAAGGAAAGAAATAATCTGCAAACAACATGAATATTACAATTAACTGTAGAATTGATAGTAACTTTAATGCTCTGTATGTCTCTGATGCTGAATTGCAATGACATTTTAGAATTGTAAGTGTATATATATTTTTATTGTACAGAATATCTTATGGCGAATTAATTGCACAAGAAATTAAATGGAAATAAACATAGTAACCATCACTTGCAAATCATGGCAAATCCATGAGCCATAAATACTGACCACGTGAACTAATTAACAATTATGTTAAGCAAAAGGGAAACTGGTTACACACATGATCTGCAATAAATGTATTGCTTTTGAACACTACAAAAGCAGAGATATTTAGGCTTTCTTTTATGTACCAAAGAAACAGAGAATGCAATTAGATTTTAATGTTTCTTCTGAAGAATGACTAGACATCATGTTTTGAAATCTAGGAACAGAACAGAGTGGCACTCAGGAATGTAAAGCAAAATAAACCAAAAGAACTGTATGCAGAGATTTTGTCAATAATGGAAATGAAATAGAATTTCATACCATTTTAAAAATTTTGTGGTTTCTTTGGGGACAAGTTAGATATTAAAATTGGTATTTTTTATGTTACTATTTTATATTTCATCATATCCAGTCAGATAGTTCTGACCATGATGATGATGCCATAAAGCTGCTCAAGGGCAGGTTAAAGTTTTATATGTTCTTCAGAAGAATCAGGGATCTGAATGATATCCTTGACATTTTGTCAATTATTAAATAAGAAGTAGCATTTCCTTTTCACATAAACTAGTAATGTTCATCTTAAAACCAGAGTTAGCAAGCAAGAACTTGCTAAAAGAGTGCAGGAAAAGGCCAAAGAGTTGTTTGAAGGCAATCACACAAAATTAAAGCAGAACACTGTGTATGAAGGGTAGGCTAATAGTCACCCTTTGTGGTTTAGGTGAACAAATCTAAAATACAGCTATTAAGAAATATGTTCTAACTAAAAGTTCTCTTGACTGGCAAACATTTTTGCACCTGTACATACCTTCAAAGTAGTAATATAGGCAAGGTGGGTGCTTGATGTATTTTACATGTAAATGGATTATCCAATTCAAAATTAATGTAGGTGGGAGAGAGAGATTAAGAGGGAACTAAAAATACAAATCCAGTTCTGTTTTCACCAGGCACTTTCCTGTTTTGATGTTTAAGGTGAATATGACCAGCATATTAACATTCCTTAAATTTCAAACACAAGCAACTGTGGGTTGTGGGGGTTTTATTATTGTATTTTTATTATTATTATTTATAAAATAATTTGTCGTGATAGAAATGCTTGGACGGGCTCCCAAAATCTCAGTCTCAGAAACCTGTAATTGTGATAAATTTTCCGTTTCCCGGTAAAACCAAAGAACAAAGTCAGAGCTTTGTTTCTCTGGCAAATGCTATGTTAATCTTTCTCTTTTTCTATGGGAAGAACCCCTAACTGTTGTAGATCTTACACTGGAATGTTCTTCCTTGCCACATTATGCATTTTTTTGGAATTGTGATCCACCAGTTTCAGGGTTTGACGGGCCATAGTTTTCTCACTAAATGTAAGTTAACATAAAACACGGTTTTGCTTTTTGCATTAAAGCATGATTATTCAATGCAAAACTATATTAAGTCCATATTAACAAGATGAAGTCTACAAAGAATTACATTTAAATTGCAATCTCCTTAATAAGGAACTAGATTTTTTTTAATCTTTTAAGCTCTTTGTTAGAGCCAGCATCAGTGGGTTTTGATAAAGAAACCTCCTGAGAAGTGATTTGTATTTAATAACCTGCTTATATGAAATACACTTACTGCCTCAGGTTCTGAGGCTTGTACTTAGCTTTTCCTAAATTGCTTTCCCCAGCGTGTCTATCCCTTAGTCTCAGCCAGCCTTCTCTGTCACTCCCAAGGATTCCTGAATCATTTACTTAATTCTACTAAGTTTGGTAGAGGTGGATGCCTGAAACAGTTAAGTTTGTACTAGCTTCATAAAAAGCTGAAGTGATGGTGAGGGGAGAGATTCATACTACTTTCCTAACTGCAGGAAAGGCTGGCAATTTCTCTTCTAGTTTTATAGCCTATGATTTGCTTTACATTAATAGCACTGATATTGAGGCCTGGCTTATTAAAAATATAAATGTCTGAATCAGAGAGACTGATCTTAAAAAAAAAAAACAAACCAACTCATAATATTTTATGTATTCAAAACCCAAACCTGTGATGTGTACATTGACCTCATTTGCTAGTTTATAACAGAATTTTAAGAGCTTCCCAGGAGCAAATACCCACAGTATTGCACTTTTGTTCATCTACAACTGCAAATAAGAAAAAGACTTCATACCCAAAATATTTTATTCACTGATATACAAAATATAGTGTGTTCTTTTAACACTGCGAACTGCATTCTTATCTCCTCTGGTATCTAGGTCTCAGACTCCAGTACATAAAAATGCTAGTCATTTATGCATAATGTAACTCTGATGAGAGTTAATTTGTTTTGCAGGTCTAGCCATGTAGCCAAACTATTCCACTGTAATTCCACTGCTGAGGAAAGGAAAGATGAAGTCAAAGCACTTTAGCTGTTCCTGGAAGGACTCTGACTGGAAGGAAGGAGATGAATAGGATGCCTTCCCATACATGCTGTGGAAGTATAAACTGAGCAAGAGCTGAAGCATGTTATCCTCAGTGCTAGCTGTGGACAGCTGGCTTGGGCCTGTGGGCCACCTGTATCTGTCCCATTTATCTTTGGTGTGATTAGTGAAATTAATGGTGCTGTAACAGCTTTCAAAACACCTGGGAGCCTAGGCACCAAGAACTTAACCTAGATATGCATGGGAGCAAATACTGCATGTCTGTTCTTTCTTTCTTTTCACTTCTGTACCTAAGACAGAGCAGAAACTGCTCGATAGTTCTGTCAATTATAAAATACAAAAAGGTTAGCATAGTAACAACGTTTTCCTTCTTTCATGTTCTCTGTGTGAATGTCTTTCAGTAACTATAAACACTTCTTCAGAGGCAAAAATAAGTTTTATGTATGTTAGTTTTCTACAATTTTTCCCTGCAGCTGTTAGGTCTGGTTTTCATGTTTTTTTGTTAAAACGTGGATTGGAATTTCAATTAGTCTTTCATGCTAAGCTCTATTAATTTAAATTTGTACTGAAGGAGGGTGATGGTGGTTGTTATGTAACATGGAGTAACTACACAAACTGGGAATATACTGAGCAGTCAGCGTTACCTCTGTGCCCAGTAAGATCATAGAACAAATCCTCCTGGAAGCTATGCCAAGGCATATGGATTATAGAGGGGTGACTAGAGACAGTTGGCATGACTTCACCAGTTAATGTTGTTATAAAAACCTTTTCCTATGGTCTCCACTAAATAGGTAACATTGGATAGTAGCCTACTAGAGTGAGTGAGGTACATCTTGTATTGATATACTCTACCAGCTAAAAGTGATCATGTATGTGAAGTGCATGTGGTGTAAAACAAGCAAAACAAGGAACACTGCTGAGTCAATAATACCACAGTAAACAGGAGCTATTGACTCAACAAGGTTATTACACTGCCAAAAATTGATAGCTTAACTACAGTGCAAAAATATGAAACAGATGCTACAGAATAAAAAGCTGTAAAATTTAATTACTGAAATGCAGACACTGAAGAAAAGTGTAGTCTGTTACGAGATGTAGATTAGTATTATATATTTTGACATTTAAAACCAGTTTTCAATAGCATCAGCTAATACTTAGAAAGAACACATTTATGATACTTTTTATCATGCATAGCAATAGGTTATTAGATAATAATAAAGCTGAGTATTTTTCACTGTGTTCAAGTCTGAGATTCTGGTTTTATGATATCATATAAGGTTTTCCTGGAAATTAGGAAAAAAAAAATAATTTCTAAATCATTCTCCTGACTCAGTTAACTCAATGTCTAAGTAAATCATGCCTGCAGAGTTGTCTTCATTACCTGTCACAGAAAAGTAATAATTTAAAAAATGTAACATAAATGTGTATTTCCTGTAAATGACTGAACAGGGAATTAAATGTCTGTGAGCTCCATTACTCAACATTTTAAATACCTAATTTCTGAGGTCCATTTTTTATGTAATTATTGAGGGGTAAAGAGATTGGAGGAGTATAGAAACTGAGTGAAATGATACTGAAGATCTCAAAAAATATAAACCAGATAAGTTTAAATAATTTTGCCTCAAAATGAAGGAGCTTTGATGATGATGTACATTTCATTATAACTAAAATATACTGGTTAATTTATTAGAGGAGTAGAAACTACATGCACAAACACAAAAGAACTAATTTCAAATGTTCCTATAAAAATTGATATGATTCTCTTCTCTGGATTTAAAAACAAACTGTAGCAGATTCCATTATGGTGTGGTATATGTTAGTGATACCTGCTTTCTTAGACACTGTAAAAGAACTGGATGTGTAGCCTTTAACTATATGATTAGAAATCAGAGTGATGACTGCTTGGAAACTGTATCATGCTCAAGTCTCCTTTGTCTTGTATGGGAACAGCTGCAATGAAATTAATGCATTTAGAGTGATAAGGAAAGAGGCACATAACGTAATAAAATTTATATAGCATCTCATAAAAAAACCCACATTATGTAAACCCAGGATATCAGATAAAACTTAATGCTTCAACTTCAGTTTTGAATACCCCTGTATATTTACTCACTGGAAAGAACACTGTGGCAAAACCTGTTACTCAGATTGCAAAAAGACTTATGTCTTTGTACCAGCTGCTTTACTGATGAATTTTCATTGTTTTCCGAACTAGTTATCTTTTAATAGTTTTTGTAGGTTTAATAGTTAATATTAGAGGGAAATTAATAATGACAATTTTTCCTTTTCTGATATATGTAGCTGCTTCCTAGTTATGTGGTCAGAGGGTTGAATAAAAACCTAACTTTTATTCACTGTTGTACCTATGAATCATAGAATCATAGAATCATAGAATCGTAAGGGTTGGAAAGGACCTTAAGATCATCTAGTTCCAACCCCCCTGCCATGGGCAGGGACACCTTGCCCTAAAACATGTGGCTCAAGGCTCTGTCCAACCTGGCCTTGAACACTGCCAGGGATGGAGCATCCACAACCTCCCTGGGCAACCCATTCCAGTGCTTCACCACCCTCACTGTAAAGAACTTCTTCCTTATATCTAATCTAAACTTCCTCTGTTTAAGTTTGAACCCATTACCCCTTGTCCTACCACTAGAGTCCCTAAGGAAGAGTCCCTCCCCAGCATCCTTGTAGACCCCCTTCAGATACTGGAAGGCTGCTATGAGGTCACCACGCAGCCTTCTCTTCTCCAGGCTGAACAGCCCCAACTTCCTCAGCCTGTCTTCATATGGGAGGTGCTCCAGCCCTCTTATCATCCTCGTGGCCCTCCTCTGGACTTGCTCCAACAGCTCCATGTCCTTTTTATGTTGAGGACACCAGAACTGTACGCAGTACTCCAAGTGGGGTCTCACAAGAGCAGAGTACAGGGGCAGGATCACCTCCTTCGACCTGCTGGTCACGCTTCTTTTGATGCAGCCCAGGATACGGTTGGCTTTCTGGGCTGCAAGTGCACACTGCCGGCTCATGTTAAGCTTTTCGTCAACCAACACCCCCAAGTCCTTTTCTGCAGGGCTGCTCTGAATCTCTTCTCTGCCCAGCCTGTAGCAGTGCCTGGGGTTGCCCCGACCCAGGTGTAGGACCTTGCACTTGGCTTGGTTAAACTTCGTAAGGTTGGCATCGGCCCACCTCACAAGCGTGTCAAGGTCCCTCTGGATGGCATCCCTTCCCTCCAGCGTATCAACCGAACCACACAGCTTGGTGTCATCGGCAAACTTGCTGAGGGCGCACTCAATCCCACTGTCCATGTCACCGACAAAGATGTTGAACAGGACCGGTCCCAACACCGATCCCTGAGGGACATGACTCGTTACAGGTTTCCAACTGGACATCGAGCCATTTACCACAACTCTTTGCGTGCGGCCATCGAGCCAGTTTTTTATCCACCGAGTGGTCCATCTATCAAATTGATGTCTCTCCAATTTAGAGACAAGGATGTCATGTGGGACAGTGTCGAATGCTTTGCACAAGTCCAGGTAGATGACATCGACTGCTCTGCCGCTGTCCATCAGTTCCGTGGCTCCATCATAGAAGGCCACCAAATTGGTCAGGCAGGATTTCCCCTTAGTGAAGCCATGTTGGCTGTCACCAACCACCTCGTTGTTTTTCATGTGCCTTAACATGTTTTCCAGGAGAAACTGTTCCAAGATTTTGCCAGGCACAGAGGTGAGACTGACTGGTCTGTAGTTCCCCGGGTCTTCCACCTTCCCCTTCTTGAAAATGGGGGTTATATTACCCTTCTTCCAGTCATTGGGAACTTCATCTGACTGCCAGGATTTTTCGAATATGATGGACAGTGGCTTAGCAACTTCATTCGCCAGCTCCTTCAGGACCCGTGGATGGATTTCATCAGGTCCCATGGACTTGTGCACGTTCAGGTTCTTAAGATGGTCTCGAACCTGATCTTCTCCTACAGTGGGCCTAAGGTCTTCATTCTCACAGTCCCTGCATTTGCTTTCCAAGACTTGGGTTGTGTGGTCAGAGCATTTGCTGGTGAAGACTGAGGCAAAGAAGTCATTAAGAACCTCAGCCTTCTCCAAATCCATGGTAGCCAGTTCTCCTGATAGCTTCTGAAGAGGGCCTACATTGTCCCTAGCCTGTCTTTTATTTGCTACGTATCTATAGAATCCTTTCCTGTTATCTTTTACATCCCTTGCCAAACTTAATTCTAGCTGGGCCTTAGCTTTCCTAACCTGGTCCCTAGCTTCTCGGGCAATGCTCCTGTATTCTTCCCAGGCCGCCTGTCCTTGCTTCCACCTTCTATAAGCTTCTTTTTTCCCTCTAAGTTTCCTCAGCAGCTCCTTGTCCATCCATGGAGGTCTCCTGGCCCTCCTGCTGCACTTTCTTCTAGTCGGGATGCAACACTCTTGAGCACGTAGCAGGTGATCCTTGAATATCAGCCAGCAGTCTTGGGCCCCCCTGCCCTCTAGGACTGTATCCCATGAAACCTTACTAAGGAGGTTCCTGAAGAGTTCAAAGTCTGCTTTCTTGAAGTCCAGGGCAGTGAGCTTGCTGCACGCTCTTCTCACCGTCCTGAGGATCTCAAACTCAACCATCTCATGATCACTAGAGCCAAGGCTGCCCTGGAGCGTTACATTTCCAACCAGTCCCTCCCTGTTGGTGAGCACAAGGTCCAGCATGGCACCTCTCCTCGTCGGCTCCTCTACTGCTTGAAAGAGGAAGTTGTCTTCCACACAATTAAGGAACCTCCTGGATTGCTTGTGCCGGGCCGTACCGTCCCTCCAACAGATGTCAGGATGGTTGAAGTCCCCCATGAGGACCAGGGCCTGCGAGCGTGAGGCTGCTCCTATCTGTCTGTAGAGCGCTTCATCCACAGAGTCCTCTTGATCAGGCGGCCTGTAACAGATCCCCACCGTAATGTCCCCCGTTGCTGTTTTCCCTTTGATCCTGACCCACAAACACTCTGTTACCTCATCACCCATCCCCAGACAGAGTTCCATACTCTCTAGCCTATCACTGACATAGATAGCAACGCCCCCTGTTAAAACCAACTATTGCAAACACCTACAGCTTTTACAAACCTGTTTGCCAGTGCAGCTGGGTGTCACTCTACACTGATTATGCGCCCCTCTGGAAGCAGGGAGGGGATCATGCAAGATCATGCAAGAATGCTTTGCATTACTTGAAAGTGCAACAAACCCTAGAAATACTTAGTTTTGTGAATATACTGATACAAAGCTGTATGTCATACAAAGACTGTGGCATTGTTTATGCATATTCTTATGTTGGAATTCAGATGGTAGATGACAGATGGCAAACCTCAACATGTGACTGAAATATGAATGATAATAAACTATGGATGTTTTACTGATTCTAGGTACGCTACAAAATGTTATTAAGTAATATTTAGAAACAAAAGTAAGTCTCATCGTACATTTAAAAAAAGCCTGGGCATCGGGTTCCTAGGGTGACAGAAAATGCTGCATTCTACTCTGCATTTCACTTCACAGGAAGAGTGATCTAAGTCTTTGAAGTTATCTTCTAGGAAAGACCTAATCACTTTAGTTATAATTCACAGAAGAGAAAGATGGCACACTGGGTCAGATAGCTGCTTACCAGTTTTCGTAATAATTCCTTCTTTTCCCAAGTTGTTCACTAGGCCTGGTGTACCTCTTTATTTCTAGCTTTTGTGTTTTGCTTTTTTCTTTATCTTTTATCCATGCTTGTGCTTTTTAGATCTGGTTATTCACAGAAGTTCAAAAAACAAATCTTAAAGATATTTAGATGTGAAGCATAACAATGCATGTAATATGCTCCATCATTTTTCATGCTCCTTGGTACTGCATGATGACATGATTTTCACATTAATGCGAGGGGACAGCAAGTTTCATTTTTGAGAATGATGAGCATGGTAGATACTTCTAGACCTAGGTGAAAGAAAAGACTCCCAACCACCTGATAACTGGATTAAGAACTCATCTATTCCTGGTCATTCAGTGAGTCATTTTACATGTATGGGGAGAATACATAGTCAGAGTTGTAGCACTCTATTCTGCACAGATGCAAATGATAAAAATAACTGAGAGCAGGGGGAAAAAGCAATACTTGAACCTACAGTTCCCAAACTTTTCTCTGAATCCCAACTCCATTTGCCCTTTCCAAGCACAAAAGACAAAGTTTTGGAATTACTGCCTTGATCATTAAAGAGGAACGGTGCCTGAAGAAAGTATTCTGTTATTGGATCTCTCATAGCAAAGATAGTAAAGAAGAGATTCATCTCAAGGCAGAAAAGGTTAGACAGGCATCTTTTTATTGCTTTTCTTGGTAGAGGACAGAGTGGACACATATTACAAGGTTTAATAATATCCAGCCTCTCCCTGTCTGCAGGCGAAAAAAAGCAGCAGATAAGCAAACAAAAATTACAAGCCACTTGTACCATTCATTTAGCAGAACTCACATTCATTATTTTCCTTCTTATGTCCAATCCAAATAATTGTCATTTGAAGAACAATGCTACCACTTCTTGACTAGTACTGCTATGTGTAGGACTTACTAAGTGTTGGAAGCCAAACTGTGAGCTCTTCTCACTATCAAGCTCATGGCCATTCTCAGAGATGCCAAGGTATTTATGGAGTTATATGCTACGACCTAGTGTCTTACCTCAGTGTAGAAGGTACTTTCTATTAGGTAATACCATAGTATCTTTGTAGGCATCTCTGAAGGATGCACGTTTGTGTTGACAGAGAACTATTTCTTCTCTCTAAGTCCAGCAAGCCTGTTTGACAATCAGTGTCCAAATCATTTCAGTTTTATTTTGCACTCAGAAACCTCAATATGGCAAACATAGAAAAGAAGCAATATTCTTTTGTCAATAAACAAGCTTTTTTTTTTTTTTGCCACAAAAAAGTGGAAAAAAGATTGCAAAATAGAACTAAAATAGCACTAAATCTGATTTATGTAAATTGATTGCTTAATTTATAAAAATATTCTGCATGTTCTTTTATATATGTAGTTTAAACCGCCATACGATTGTTGGTGATCCTTAATGACATGAAATATTTTACTGGATTCAGAACAGAAGTAATAGCTAGTCTGACATACATCTCTAATTTCAACATATCTGAAAGATTATCTGTTTCTTATGCTCAGGCTAAACAGCATTGGTTTGTGATAATGAGAGTAACAGCCTTGCTGTAAGCACATCATACATGGAAGAGGAAATTGCTAATGAAAATAAAATTGTCTTTATATGCATATTCAAAAATTTTATATCTATGCTGAATTTTATAATTCTGTGCATTCAAACCTTGCAGTTCTACTCTTCTTCACTATGCCTTTTGTCACATGAGCAACATACAATTTTTAGCTAGAAAGGAATGGATGCCAGTTCCTATCCCTAGCATGGGAACTGCTGATGACAATACAACTGATTTAAAATAGGTTTAATTACTATGATCTTCCCAAGTCTTTTTAAACATTTTTCATTATTTCATTTTTTCTGGTGAGGGTTTTGCAGAAGACATGCAGAAAGAGAAAAGTGACTGCTCTTACTGAGGAATTACACTAATTATGGTAAGAGTATGAAATAAATAATCAGACAGACTCCCTCCTCATGGTTCTAGTAATGTTTTGCCACCCAAAACAATAAACCATGTTTGGGAACTAAATTTTTTTATTTTGATTTGTTTTCACAGTTGACAGCTTTCCTTAGCATTTTTATTTAACTTTAGTGACAAGGAAAATAATGCAACTGCCTTAAAGCCAGATTATGTGACAAAGCTTACCATGTGGGAAACAGATCTTACACAGTATGTCTCATCCTGTCAAGCCAAATAGGAAGTCTGCTTCTTAATGGGATTCATTTGTACATGAAAGTTTTACCACCGGCTGGCTTTTATCAGGAATTACTACTTATAAGAAGTATGGCTTAAATAATGGAATATACAAGTTAGAATTTGTGCAAATGTGAGATACATACTGTTACTCTGTAAAGACATTTGACATTTGTATCTTGGTTTTATTCTGAGCAGCTAAAGGCAGGATTAGCCTTTGATCCCTTATGAATGTAACAACCTGGAATGCAATCATTTTTTAAGTCTTGTTTCCACATATCCTCCAAATGCTCTGCGGGCTATCTAGATCAGAACCAATATAATACCAAGTACAAGTCGAGTTGCGTCATTCTGTGATCATTCTATGGTATTACTGCCAAGACAGAACTTGTCAAAATCTTTTCACTTGGTAATAAAAAGACTTGCTGTGCGCAGCTGGGGTTCAGATGTTAAATACAGGAATCAGTTAAATACACCCAATCTTAAAATAGCTAACAGCATTATGATATATTGTTTCCATTGTGACACATCGCCAGTTATGAACCTTTGTCAGTGCTTAATGTTCATAACTTCATTTCCTACTACTGTTGTAACAAATTATTATCTATGCAGTTGTATTACATGAAGTACAGTTTGCATGAGCACACAGTCGTACCATTCCTCTTTATGTCAGACCTGCTCTGAGCAGGTGGGATTCTCTCCCCACAGATGGTATGGTTTCTCCTCATCTGACAATGTGGCCTGAATTGTTCTGATACTAACGGTCACTGTTCAAGAAACACCAACTCTTTTTTGTCTTTGTATCTCCCCTAAAATGCTGTGCAAGGATGATCTATTCAGATCATTTTGAAATACCCTGTACACTCAATTTCCCTGCTCCTATATCACATAAAATTGTTGCATCCTCGTCTTTTCTGTCATGTTTCTTGCATGCATACGTTTGTATAAATGGAATGCTAAGTAAATGTATATAAGGAAATATATATAACTGCCATCTCATCTACTACAGAAAGGGATCAAGGAGTGTGCTTAAGACACAATTTCCTTCTATTTACAGAGAAGATTATTCATGACTGACATTGCTAACTCTATTTTCCAAGAAACAATGAGACAAATTTAGTGGGATTACAGTTCTGTTATTTACTACATGAAATGAAAAATGTCACAGACCTCAGAGGTAACCGAAGTGGTTTAAAATCTAGCAAGTATGTGTCAGAACTTCAAAACCTTCAAAACCTTCCATATTGTGTATCTGCTGGGTACCTAGGTAAGCACTGTCTTTTAACTGGGAATTATAAAGACATCTCAGAATGCTTATGGTCAAAGTATTGAAATCTGCAATTAAAGCCAGTAAAAATTCTACTGATTTGGTTTGGGTTGTTTTTTGTTTGTTTGTTTGCTTGTTTGTTTTTCTCTTTTGTGACTGCATTTACCTCTTCAAGAAAAATGTGAACTAATTCCCAGGTATGTCCTACATTTACTTTAGTTAATTTTAAGTTAAGCCACTGTGTCCCTCAAGTTCTATAACTTATACATTCACACAAACATCCTCTTTTAAAACAATGCATTTAAGATTGAAATGTTAGGGTTTTTTTCTTTGACTAGATTTTTTTTTTCCACACAGTTTATCTGCTGCCTCTGCACCAAGAGAACTGCTGGGCAACAGGAAGTAGAATCTTCACTTGGCTGAAACACAACAAATTCCTCACCTTAGAATCATAGAATCATAGACTGGCTAGGGTTAGAAAGGACCTTAAGATCATCCAGTTCCAACCCACCTGACATGGGCAGAGATGCCTCCCACTAGACCATGTCACCCAAGGCTCTGCCCAGCCTGGCCTTGAACACTGCCAGGGATGGAGCATTTATAACTTCTTTGGGCAACCTGTTCCAGTGCCTCACCACCCTCACTGTAAAGAACTTCTTCCATATATCTGACCTGAACTTCCCCTGTTTAAGTTTGAACCTATTACCCCTAGTCCTATCACTGTAGTCCCTGATGAAGAGTCCCTCCCCAGCATCCTTGTAGGCCCCCTTCAAGTATTGGAAGGCTGCTATGCGGTCACCACGCAGCCTTCTCTTCTCCAGGCTGAACAGCCCCAACTTTCTCAGCCTGTCTTCATACGGGAGGTGCTCCAGCCCCTCGTGGCTCTCCTCCGGACTTGTTCCAACAGCTCCATGTCCTTTTTATGTTGAGGACACCAGAAATGTACACAATACTCCAAGTGGGGTCTCACAAGAGCAGAGTAAAGGGGCAGGATCACTTCCCTTGACCTGCTGGTCATGCTTTTGATGCAGCCCGGGATACGGTTGGCTTTCTGGCTGCGAGTGCACACTGCTGGCTCATGTTAAGTTTCTCATCAACCAACACCCCCAAGTCCTTGTCCACAGGGCTGCTCTGAATCTCTTCTCTGCCCAACCTGTAGCTGTGCCTGGGGTTGCCCTGACCCAGGTGTAGGACCTTGCACTTGGCTTGGTTGAACTTCATGAGGTTGGCATCAGCCCACCTCACAAGTGTGTCAAGGTCCCTCTGGATGGCATCCTTTTCCTCCAGCATATCAACTTAACCACAAATCTTAGTGTGCTGAGGGCGCACTCAATTCCACTGTCCATGTTGCCGACAAAGATGTTGAACAGGGCCGGTCCCAACACCGATCCCTGAGGGACACCACTCGTTACTGGTCTCCAAATGGACATTGAGCTGTTGACTGCAACTCTTTTTGTTCAGCCATCCAGCCAATTCTTTATTCACCGGGTGGTCCATCCATCAAATTGATGTCTCTCCAATTTAGAGACAAGGATGTCATGTGAGACAGTGTCAAATGTTTGCACAAGTACAACTAGATGACATCAACTGCTTTGCCCTTATCCATCAGTTCTGTAGCCCCATCATAGAAGGCCGCCAAACTGGTCAGGCAGGATTTGCCCTTGGTAAAGCCATGTTGGCTGTCACCAACCACCTCGTTGTTTTTCATGTGCCTTAGCATGCTTTCCAGGAGAATTTGCTCCATGATCCTGCCAGGCACAGAGGTGAGACCGACTGTCTGTAGTTTTCGAAGTCTTTCATTTTCCCTTTCTTGAAAATGTGGGTTATATTAACCTTTTTCCACTTGTCGGGAACTTCACCTGACTGCCATGATTTTTCAAATATGTTGGACAATGGCTTAGCAACTTCATCTGCCAGCTCCTTCAAGGCCCATGGATGGATTTCATCAAGCCCCATGGACTTGTGCACATTCAGGTTCCTAAGATGATCTCAACCCTGATCCTCTCCTACAGTGGGCCTAAGGTCTTCATTCTCCCAGTGCCTGCATTTGTCTTCCAAGACCTGAGCAGCCTGGCTAGAGCACTTGCCGGTGAAGACTGAGACAAGTCATTGAGAATCTCAGCCTTCTCCAATCCAGCGTAGCCAGCTCTCCCATTTCCTTCCAGAGAGGGCCTACATTATCCCTAGTGTGTCTTTTGTTTGCGACCTACCTATAGAAGTCCTTCCTCTTATCTTTGACATCCCTGGCCAGACTAAATTCTAACTGGGCCTAGCTTTCCTGACCTGATCCCTAGATTCTTGGATAGTGTTCCTGTATTCCTCCTAGGCCACTTGTCCTCACTTACACCTTCTGTAAGCTTACTTTTTTGCTTCTGAGTTTTCTCAGCAGCTCCTAATCCAACCAGGGAGGCCTCCTGACCTTCTTGTCCCATGTCCACCTGTCTCAAGACTAGCATGAGAAAATAGAAGTGGAAGTCATTTCATCACTGAGATGGTGTAATTCTTTTTCCTTTTCAGTCATGTTAATGTCAAACAGTGGGCAAATACTTTTAAAAATAAAAATCAAAATCAGCACTAACATTAAATTAATGCTAAACTTGGATTTTATAGCTACAACACTGGCAAGAGGGTTGGGTGTGCAATGACTTACAGTCACTCTCTGAATGTGCGGCGGCAGCAGCTAAAAACAGCCAGTAAAATTCTGGCCATGGTCAAGAATGGCACTGAAAACAACAGGGAGGGATTTCTTTGCCAGTATGTGGTGCCTTGGAACATCCATATCTTGACTGCTGTGACCAGTTTTGGATTCCACACAGCAGGAAGGATATAGTGACATCAGGGCAACTGAAATGATGGGAATGTAGCAATTGCCTTTCAAGGAGGAATGAAAAAGGCTGCAGATCTTTTTGGAGGGAATGAGGTTGACTAAAGCTTACAAGATTGTGGAGGAGTGGAGAAGTCAAATGCAGGATGTTTGGGGTTTGTTGGTTTTTGTTTGGTTTTGGGTTTTTGGGGTTGGTTTTTTTTTTGTTTTTTGGGGTTTTTTAACAAACAGGAGAACTAGATATGTTTAATGAAACTAAGTCGGAAACAGATAAAGGAGATCTTTAATTTTGGGCAATAGTAGTGAATAGTAGTGAATGTCAGAGCTGGGAAAGCACCGAAATGTCTCTTAACTGCACTTTAGTCCATAGATGTGACTAGTGAGAGATTCAAGGAAACCATCTATTTTAAGGGACAAAGCAAAGGTTAACAACCTCTATGAAAACAGAAAGAATAAGACAGAAGAAGATAGTTATCTCAGAGAAAACTCAAAATCATTTGGATGAGGCAGATTAAATGAAAGCCTCAAAAATAGACTTCTATCCTACTGTTGTTTATGTATGGTGGATTCTGCCCCACTGCTTTTTGCCTTTTTGTCCAGCAAACCTGGCATCCAAGGTTAAAATGAACAGTTTCCTGCTGATGAAAAGATCATTCTCCTCCTTTCTGCTACTGCTGATATTTGCCGATGTATTTATTCCCTTCCTGGTTTATCACAAGAGTCTGCCATCTACACTCATCGTCTCTCCTCGCCTTCTGTAACTTGCTCTCTAAACACTTTTCCCCTGAGCAGACTCAAGTTGCTCTATGATAGTGCTTAGGAAAACTCTGTATTAATCCTATATATAAAACAGCTCTACCATTTAGTTCCATGATAGTGCTACTGTTTCCTACTTTAAAGGTAAAATCTTCTTATAATCGAGTAAGATTTCCCCACCTAACTACAGACTTTAAAAGGCAATGTTGCTTGAAAATTTATGTCAGGGGATCTTCTGAGGCTAAGCACAAAGTCTCCAGTGAAAAAAAGTCTTACGCAAGCCTAAGGAAAATGAACTGGCTCTTTGTAGAGGGACATATTTTTAAAGGAGAATGATTCTATATACATTCATAGTCCGCTAAAGTTGTTCTGCTCTGCACAGCCATAGTCTTGATTTTTAAAGACTCCCCCTTTCAAGCGGTTAACATAATTATTTTCTGCTAACTTATAACTATCCCCTATTGAATATGACATTGTGGAAAGCTGAATATGAACCACCTGACTTTTTGTTCAGGAGGAATACTTTTTTGTTTAGTAAAAAGTAATATGCAAGGACCTTTGAGCTGTTGGTCAGTACAAACGGGCTGAAGTGAGGATCAGGAATTGTCCTTGTGGGCAGGGAAATGTACATTTACGTGTCTGTACAAAACTGCTACTTATTTTTTTGCTTGTAGTGTTTGTTGCTGGAAACTTTCTGAAACTTTGTGAAAAAGCAATCTTGAGTTTGTCTCCAAAAAAATGAACTGGTGAGTTCCAAGGACATAAATCACCGGTGCTCAGTAGCCAGACTGCTCTTTCTTGTGGGGTGGGAATTGTAGTGTATCTTGTAATTCTTTTGGGAAGTAGCTTTTGAGCTGCACAAACCTGTGACTCAGCCCTGCATAGTCCGTTTATCTCAGATAATTCCATCTGTGACCACCTGTACGTAAGGCTATATGAAAAATTGTAAAGAATGCTTTCGGGAAATAGCTTCATAATTCATTTATTACCCACTAATCTCAAAGCATATTGACTTAACAGGGGAGTTGGCACATCCTGTACAGTTCATCTTTTTGAGTTATTTTTAGACTATATGGTATTTCCTAATTACATTTTAGAGCAAAAGCAATCCTTCCTTCCTCCTGAATTTACATCTCAGCCACATTCAGAAACTCGGAGTAGACTAGTGTAAAAGGTAGTTTTAAGTTTAATAAATACCAAATTCTACCTTTTGAAAGGAAAAATGAAATCAAAATCTTGAGGAATAATCAGGATAGTCTTAACCTTTGTGTGAAAGTCTAACTTTCTTCTAGTTTTGATGTTCTGAATCTGGAGAAATTCCATAAAAATTCATATAGCTAACTTAGATTGGTGCCACAGTGAGAGAAATCAGACGCTGACTTTTGTATCTGTTAGAGCTTATCGTTACCTATGTAAAATGTAGCATAAGAGCCGTAGAGGTCTGATCTACAGGCCTGAAAACTGGAGCAGTTATGTGCATTGGAGAATGTCTTTTCTGTAGCTCATGTCCCCCCACTGCTTTTTTTACTTGTGTTCTCTTATACTGGTGTGCCTTCTTGTTTCCACATAATGGCCGTAAATCACTAGTGCAGCTGCATTACTTTGTAAATAGAAAAAGCATTTTAAGTTCCTGTAAGAAATGCAGTTCATGATCCCAACAGATAATCTCTAGAAATGACTCCATGATAAGGATATTTCTTCCACACCCATAAACACGACAGTGATCCTGCAACTCAGGTTCTGATTTTTCCATTAAGAAGTGAATAGTTCCATAGAAAAAACAGCAAGGACTGCACCACTGCAAAGCATTACTGAACTTTTCTGGGAAGATAAGCTTCTTAGAGATGGAAATAATGCTTTTTTCAGAAGGTGACAGGATTTAGAGAATGTAGCTTTGATTGAAATATAATCACTATGAAGAGGTTGGTTTCAGAATCGCAACATTTCTAACAGGTTTATAAGCATGATAAAGCATCAACTGCCACTAAAAGGAGTGATGTTCTTTTGTGCATCCAATTAGCTCATGCCAATCTGCATCATGTTAAGCATCCAAGTGCAGCAAACCTGTGCAGCAAGGCTGAAACTTACCCGTGGATTAGTTCCCCTGTAGAGTGCATGGTGCTTCTACTCCCTCCAGCAGCAGTGCTAAATTATGATGCCTTAAAGCATTCATAGAACATTATGGATGTACAGTTTAGGAAAAAAACAGTGCTTTTTCCACAATGTTATGCACCCATCCCTTTTGACAGATGAGACTGCAGATACTTCTAATGCCTTTTTACATTTTAATAGATTCACCATTTATTTTAAATGGAACTTGGATGCCTTCTTTCACATTTTATTAACTTGTTGTAAAGAAACGCTTTGCTGTTATGAGATGATATAATCTGTAGGAAATAATAATCATTTAGCAACTGTTCCTTGCAGAAAACTAGCAGCATGTTTTCTCTTAAGAAAAATAACCATGCAGGAGGTTGAGAATAATGTGTGACTTGTGATAAAAGGCAGATGATAATGCTTATGCATCAAACTAAGCTGGATAGCTGTAGAAAAGCCTGAAAGTAGAGGGCTCTGAAGGGAGAAAATTATCAGCTATCTGGAACAGATAATCTTCTGAAGTCATTTATTGAGGTCATAGATTTAAGGAGCAAAGGGACTAGTTTTCCATTCCCCATGAAAAAGGATAGAACTCTAAACCTGAAATCCAAAGATCTCTTGTGAATCTAGTAAAGGTACGGAGATATCCACTGGGATCCCAGTGCTCCTGTGCTAGCACAAAGGCCATCCACTCCTTCATTTCCTAGAATCATAGAATCATAGAATCATAGAATAGTTAGGGTTGGAAAGGACCTTAAGATCGTCTAGTTCCAACCCCTCTGCCATGGGCAGTGACACCTTGCACTAAACCATGTGGCCCAAGGCTCTGTCCAACCTGGCCTTGAACACTGACAGGGATGGAGCATCCACAACCTCCCTGGGCAACCCATTCCAGTGCTTCACCACCCTCACTGTAAAGAACTTCTTCCTTATATCTAATCTGAACTTCCCCTGTTTGAGTTTGAAGCCATTATCCCTTGTCCTACCACTACAGTCCCTAATGAAAAGTCCCTCCCCAGCATCCATATAGACCCCCTTCAGATACTGGAAGGCTGCTATGAGGTCTCCACACAGCCTTCTCTTCTCCAGGCTGAACAGCCCTAACTGTCTCAGCCTGTCTTCATATGGGAGGTGCTCCAGCCAACAAACAAGAGTAGATCTATCTAATGCAACAGAACTGGAAGAAACTTCCCTCTAGCTTAATGCAAATTGGGGTTCCTTTTAACAGGCAATTTTACTTTGTAAAGGGCTCATCCCCAAAATTAACACTGCCTATGGGTGTATACATACTTTTCAGTCTGCCCCTTGTGTTCTTGATGGAATTGTCTGCCAGCCCAGCTCCCATCTTTCACTAAATGTCTGGGACTCCATACACTTTTGTTCCTGGATTTACACAAGAAAGGAAATACTGAAAGGAGGTCTGACATCCTTCTTTGGTGGTTAGAGCTAGGCATTAAGATCTTTTGCTATTTAAACAATAAAGCTGCATTTTGTGGTGTTCTGTGACAGTGTGCTGGTTATCCTTGCTAAATTACAGCAAATGTCTGGAATTTCAAAACACCAGGTAAGAGAGAAAGGGAATTGCTCTCTGGGGCTCTGATGCCACAAGTAATGAATGGAAAAGGAAGGCAAGAAGCCTGTGACCTTGCACTGTGGAGATTACATGCTGTGGAATTAGAGGTTAGTATTAGCAGGGTCCTGCTGCAAGGAAGCCTGCAGCAGCTTTTGCTCTGAACACCAGTTTCACAGACCGTGGGCTGCAGAGCAAAGGAGGGGCAGGGAGCGACATTAGTGATGGAGAACACTGATTGAAATTCAGAGCAAATTAGAAATTAAAGATCATGACATGCTATTTCCAGGCTATTAAACAGTTGTGAGAGACAACTACAGGTGATTGAAATTTCCATGACTACAGAGTGTTAACTAAACACATGGTAAAAAGAAAACTTTGGAGGATCTAGGCTGCAGCCTTAAAAACGCTGATCATATTTTCAAAGACCAGCTGTGCTTTCCCACTTAGGACCTTATTTACTTTACTATGGTGGCTTGGTGGCTGCTGTCAACTTTTTTTTTTTTTTTTTTTAAGACAGCGAAATCGGTACTATTCAAACATGGGATATCTTGCAGTAACAGTCTCCTTTGTGAAGTCTCAGAAAACCAGAGTTCTCTTAATTTTCCATAGAAGAGACTGTAATGTGCACCTTAATACATTTCAATTTTAATATTACTTTTCTTCTACCCTTGTGAATATACAGCTAGAGATTAATAGAAGGCAGCCACTTTGCAGTGTAGCAAAATTTCAGACTGATCTCTCAGTTGCCAGCACCTGTAATAAGTGCTTGGAGAGATGTAGAGATGTTCCAGCTGCCCCAGCCATTGAGTCGGCTTCATTTGGAGCTCGGCTAAGGTGCCTCTATACAAACGCCCGTAGTATGGGGAACAAGCAAGAGGAATTAGAGATGTGTGCAAGGTTACGGGAATATGATGTCATTGGTATCACAGAAACATGGTGGGATGGCTCCTATGACTGGAATGTTGGAATGGAAGGTTACAGGCTGTTTAGAAAAGACAGGCCAGGCAGACGGGGAGGGGGCGTTGCTATCTATGTCAGTGATAGGCTAGAGAGTATGGAACTCTGTCTGGGGATGGGTGATGAGGTAACAGAGTGTTTGTGGGTCAGGATCAAAGGGAAAACAGCAACGGGGGACATTACGGTGGGGATCTGTTACAGGCCGCCTGATCAAGAGGACTCTGTGGATGAAGCGCTCTACAGACAGATAGGAGCAGCCTCACGCTCGCAGGCCCTGGTCCTCATGGGGGACTTCAACCATCCTGACATCTGTTGGAGGGACAGTACGGCCCGGCACAAGCAATCCAGGAGGTTCCTTAATTGTGTGGAAGACAACTTCCTCTTTCAAGCAGTAGAGGAGCCGACGAGGAGAGGTGCCATGCTGGACCTTGTGCTCACCAACAGGGAGGGACTGGTTGGAAAGGTAACGCTCCAGGGCAGCCTTGGCTCTAGTGATCATGAGATGGTTGAGTTTGAGATCCTCAGGACGGTGAGAAGAGCGTGCAGCAAGCTCACTGCCCTGGACTTCAAGAAAGCAGACTTTGGCCTCTTCAGGAACCTCCTTAGTAAGGTTTCATGGGATACAGTCCTAGAGGGCAGGGGGGCCCAAGACTGCTGGCTGATATTCAAGGATCACCTGCTACGTGCTCAAGAGTGTTGCATCCCGACTAGAAGAAAGTGCAGCAGGAGGGCCAGGAGACCTCCATGGATGGACAACGAGCTGCTGAGGAAACTTAGAGGGAAAAAAGAAGCTTATAGAAGGTGGAAGCAAGGACAGGCGGCCTGGGAAGAATACAGGAGCATTGCCCGAGAAGCTAGGGACCAGGTTAGGAAAGCTAAGGCCCAGCTAGAATTAAGTTTGGCAAGGGATGTAAAAGATAACAGGAAAGGATTCTATAGATACGTAGCAAATAAAAGACAGGCTAGGGACAATGTAGGCCCTCTCCAGAAGCTATCAGGAGAACTGGCTACCATGGATTTGGAGAAGGCTGAGGTTCTTAATGACTTCTTTGCCTCAGTCTTCACCAGCAAATGCTCTGACCACACCACGAAAGTCTTGGAAAGCAAATGCAGGGACTGTGAGAATGAAGACCTTAGGCCCACTGTAGGAGAAGATCAGGTTCGAGACCATCTTAAGAACCTGAACGTGCACAAGTCCATGGGACCTGATGAAATCCATCCACGGGTCCTGAAGGAGCTGGCGAATGAAGTTGCTAAGCCACTGTCCATCATATTCGAAAAATCCTGGCAGTCAGATGAAGTTCCCAATGACTGGAAGAAAGGTAATATAACCCCCATTTTCAAGAAGGGGAAGGTGGAAGACCCGAGGAACTACAGACCAGTCAGTCTCACCTCTGTGCCTGGCAAAATCTTGGAACAGTTTCTCCTGGAAAACATGCTAAGGCACATGAAAAACAACGAGGTGGTTGGTGACAGCCAACATGGCTTCACTAAGGGGAAATCCTGCCTGACCAATTTGGTGGACTTCTATGATGGAGCCGCGGAACTGATGGACAGGGGCAGAGCAGTTGATGTCATCTACCTGGACTTGTGCAAAGCATTCGACACTGTCCCACATGACATCCTTTTCTCTAAATTGGAGAGACATCCATTTGATAGATGGACCACTCGGTGGATAAAAAACTGGCTCGATGGCCGCACGCAAAGAGTTGTGGTAAATGGCTCGATGTCCAGTTGGAAACCTGTAACGAGTCATGTCCCTCAGGGATTGGTGTTGGGACCGGTCCTGTTCAACATCTTTGTCGGTGACATGGACAGTGGGATTGAGTGCGCCCTCAGCAAGTTTGCCGATGACACCAAGCTGTGTAGTTCAGTTGATACGCTGGAGGGAAGGGATGCCATCCAGAGGGACCTTGACACGCTTGTGAGGTGGGCCGATGCCAACCTTATGAAGTTTAACCAAGCCAAGTGCAAGGTCCTACACCTGGGTCAGGGCAACCCCAGGCACTGCTACAGGCTGGGCAGAGAAGAGATTCAGAGCAGCCCTGCAGAAAAGGACTTGGGGGTGTTGGTTGACGAAAAGCTTAACATGAGCCGGCAGTGTGCACTTGCAGCCCAGAAAGCCAACCGCATTCTGGGCTGCATCAAAAGAAGCATGACCAGCAGGTCGAAGGAGGTGATCCTGCCCCTCTACTCTGCTCTTGTGAGGCCTCACTTGGAGTACTGCGTACAGTTCTGGTGTCCTCAACATAAAAAGGACATGGAGCTGTTGGAGTGAGTCCAGAGGAGGGCCACGAGGATGATAAGAGGGCTGGAGCACCTCCCATATGAAGACAGGCTGAGAAAGTTGGGGCTGTTCAGCCTGGAGAAGAGAAGGCTGTGTGGTGACCTCATAGCAGCCTTCCAGTATCTGAAGGGGGTCTACAAGGATGCTGGGGAGGGACTCTTCCTTAGGGACTGTAGTGGTAGGACAAGGGGTAATGGGTTCAAACTTAAACAGGGGAAGTTTAGATTAGATATAAGGAAGAAGTTCTTTACAGTGAGGGTGGTGAAGCACTGGAATGGGTTGCCCAGGGAGGTTGTGGATGCTCCATCCCTGGCGGTGTTCAAGGCCAGGTTGGACAGAGCCTTGAGCCACATGTTTTAGGGCAACGTGTCCCTGCCCATGTCAGGGGGGTTGGAACTAGATGATCTTAAGGTCCTTTCCAACCCTTACGATTCTATGATTCTATGATTTATGATGGAATTATGAAATACGAGTGCATCTTCATTTCAAAATGAAGTGGCAAAACAGGTAATTTGCCTCTCACTCCTGCTGAATAAAAAAAAAGTAGAAAACAAGTCTATATAGAAGTCCAATTTGATTTACACAGCTGTTACAGTATTTCCTTTTAGTACCTTTTCCTTCCAATACAGTTTAAGCTGAATATCTCCTAAGAACATTTAATTGAAAATTACTGTGACAAGTATGTATATTAATTAAAAATCAAATAATTATTAAAACATATTTAGAGACTTTCTCTAAAGATGCATATAGTTGCAATTAATTTCATGTAATACAGCTACACAGTAGTACCAATTAATGTGTTACTACGGTTGGTGTTTTTAAACCAATTATTTTTGTAATTACCTTTGTCTGCAATGTATAATCTAAACCAAGCAATGACAGTGTTTTCAGAAATACCCCCTGTTGCAGTGCACAAGAAATAACATTACTAACAGGTAATCATCCAATTTACTTTTTTTTTTTAATGTGTGTAAAATACAATAATCTAGCTGACTGTATCTGATCTCTTCTCATCATGCTTTCAGTGGTATCTGCACCTGTAGTGGTGTCTTCTACCTCAGGTCTTTAATTCTTTATAACTCCTGAGTAAAGATTGCAGTTTTGCTGCTCAGGAGTCAGACAGGTTTTATTTTTTTTCTTTCTTTTAGTTTGGCAGTTTGGGAAATCAAAATATATATTTTTAAGTTATGCTCTTTTTTCCAGATAATTTACTCTCCCAGGTTGTCTTGGTATGATGATTATGCATCTGTGTTTATTTTCAAATTTTTCTTTTAAAACTAACCAAATAGTTCCTTACAACACAAATCTGATCACAGTTTTGGCAACAGTCTGCTCCAGGTATTGCTTTCTATAGGTAACATGGATATAGCCACACCATGTTTAGGTCTGTGCTTTTACACTTCTCCAATACTGTCTCAGCAGGCTTTATAGCTTAAAAACCCTCTCACACCAGGTTCCAAGGCACAGAATACATACCACACAACTCCTAAATGCTATTTAATATAATGATGCTGGGGATAATACGCTAGAACTATTTGAAGCCCTTGCAATAGAAAAAGGAAAAAGAAAAAAAAAAAATCCTTTTTGTAAGGCACTAGATCTGCCCCCTGAGCTCCAGAGGAGATGTGGATTATGCAGAGTGGAGATGGCCACTACAAAAACAAAAGGCAATGAGAAACAGGGTTTCCAGCCACACTGCATGATTTGAGCTGGAGGCCAGGGATTTCTCCTTGGACTGGATACTGTGCAGACACAGCCTGACAAAATTACTTAGAATAATTCCAGAGTAACGTATTATTTTTATAATTAACCAAGTAAAGTAGATTTTAAAGGTATTTAGAAGGATACAGTATTTTCTAATAGCATGGAGCTGTATCTCTCCCAGAGACAATGCCTGTTTGTTAGGTACGTTCAGTTTACATGTGTTTAGCCTGACCTGAGAAGACACACTGCAGTACACTGCAGAATTTTATTTTCTGAATCATCCAGATGCTGGGAGTGTGATGTGCCTTTCTTGTGGCACAGGTATAAAGATTTTCTTCTATGGAACTGAACATATGATGAGCAAAAAAGCACTAATACACATGAAACACCTGTTCACACATAGGATGCAGGTCAGGTATGCGCTTAAAACCAACAAGCTTAGCTATTTAGGTATAAACACTGTCAATCTGAAGCCTAAGTAATCACAATGACCAAAACTTCTTGAAAGCATAAAAAATTATTTCTGTAGACTATTTTTATGATTTCTTGCCATATTGTTGAGTCTGCAGTCTCAAGGACTGCTAGTATTCTTCACTGTGACTGAATCAATTTAAAAAAAAAAAGTGGAGTGTGATTATTGGCAAGGTTTTTTTGTTTGTTGGGTTTTTTTTTCTCATGTATCTCAAGCCCTCAGAATAGTGCTTCTGGGTGTAAAATGAAAATCCATCCTGACCGAGAATGCTCATTGAACTAAAGTCTTAACATCCCAGAATGCTCATTGAACTAAAGAGTCTTAACATCCCAGAATGCTCATTGTACTAAAGAGTCTTAACGTCCCAGAATGCTCATTGAACTAAAGAGTCTTAACATGGGATAAAGGAAAAAGCCCACATACTTATCATTAATAAAAGCTTTTGTGTACATAGAGTGCCAGAGTGAACGCTAAGAAAGAACTTTGTTAGTCCAGTCAGTTCCTTAAGAACCTAATAGTCCAAGTTATCTAACAAATATGAAAAGCCTCATTAATAATAGAATTCAAATTGTCATTTGACCCTCAAGGATGCCTACTCTTCAGCCCCTCTCCCCTGGCAGGATGCTCACCCTCACAAGGCTCCTGTGGTCCCACACTGGCAGCTCTGGTCTTCAACAGCGGCGGGCGGGTGCAGCTGCACCAAGGAATCAGCACCCTGAGATCTTCCCTTGGCAGTGGGAGTTTCTCCCCCAACCTTTGGGTTCCTCGCATTTATTTCTGCACATTTCCTCAGCATGGCCCATGCCACCGGGGGTATGGCACAGCCCCAGCTCACTCTGGGAAGAGGAGAGTCACTGCTTTCTGTGCTGCCAGTGCCACCAGGCCCCAGCCCCACAGGCCTCAGACCCACAGCTGCCTTGGCAGCATGGAGCCTGCATGGGTGGGTCATGGGCTGGTGGCCCAATGAGCTGAGAGTGGAGCAGGGGGGCTGTGGACAGCAATGTTCAGTCACCAGAACTGAGGATAAGGAGTATATGGTTTGAACAGGAACTGATCTGTAAATGCAGGTTTAAGTCTGGTACATTGCGCACAGGAACTCATTGCTCTGACTCCTCCAGTAGAAGTAAAAATTCAAATAGCCCATTAATCACAAAACACTAATATATTCTTCAGAGAAATAATTTACAATCTGCCTCTGGATGGGAACTCTGTGCAAACAGCTACTTTCAGAATTGGTTCACTGTTACATTCTGTAAATCTATTTTTAATGGTGCTTGCTTTCCTGCACAAAGATGGAGGGAGGTGGAGATATGAATCCATAACTCCCAGTGATAAAACTTCACGAAAGTAACACTTTTTCAGTTTCCATAGGAACTGAAAATGCCACCTGACTTGCATTTATACAGCACTCTGCCAAACACCACAGTTCCTGCCTGACTCTCCCATTGTTGCTCCTTCGTGCCCATTTCCCACTTTTAATATTGCCAAGCAGGCATTTTGTTGGCTGTATCAGGGAGCTGAGGCAACTGAATAGTGCAGAGAACAGCATGTACCTGGGTTTTTTTCAGCCAGATCTGCCTCTGATTAGCTCCCCAGGCTACCGCGAAAATGCTTTTGTGAGCACAAGTTAGGCAGTGGTGTGAGAGTAGGGTGAGCAGCCAAGGAAACACAGAGGAGCAGGAGCTGCTTTATCACTACCATGGCAGCTTAAGTGCAAGGCAGGTGATGGCCAAAGCTTATTAGTCTGCTTGTTCACATTATTGAGTCCTCTTACAGAATCACAGAATGGTTGAGGTTGGAGTGGACCACCATGGGTCACCTGGTCCAACCTTCCTGCTCAGGCAGGGTCACCTACAGCACATTGCTCAGGATTCGATCTCAGACTGGTTCTAGAACAGCAAGAGTCACATCAAAGATTTATAGTCTGCCAGCAAGCCTAGGAGTTCATTTTCTTTACAATCAACACATTTACAAGAAGTTAGTTGCTTGCCAATAGGATCATAATGCTTCCTGTCAATCACCATAAAGAAGTAGGTGAAAAAATTGTAGTAAACAATAACCCAAACCCTAAACTATTTTGCTAGGGTTTTATTGGTTTGTTTTGGTTTGGTTTAATAGTCAGATATATTTTGTATCTTATTTTACGTGTGTAAAAACGTGTAGAAAAAATTAACTGCTTCATGGTTTTTTTCAGATACCACTATTTATAAAACTGAAATACAGGTAGAAGAAACAAGCATGATATACTGAATGATGAATATTCTAATTATTTTTCTGTTCACAAATAGGGCTAACGGACTACTTTAATCCTTCTAATTTCATTGGCTTGGACCTAAATAGTTAATCAGCTACTCTTCTAATCTGGTTTCAGGCTTGATACTTACTTTTTTTTTTTTTTTCCCCTTCCTATTTTAATGTTATGAGGTTTAGGTACTGGTTCAATTTTTGCTCCTTTCCACAGACTGAAATTAAGGGCAAGTCCAGATATTTAATATGTTGTATTTTTTCATGTTTGAAAAAACTGTATTTTGTCATTTGTGCCATTCACATCATTCATAATGAACCATGAAGGACAAAGAGCATGATCTAGAGGCATGATGCTTTGATACATCTCAGGCTTCTGCAAGATCTTCAGCAAGTTATTTACTCAGGGGTTTTTTTCCTGAAAATGGAGGGGTAAGACCTCCTTCACTGGATTAGCCTAATTAATAGTGAAACTTAAGAGTTATTATTAGCCCTGATACAATGATACTAAAACTTCTGGTTCAAATTCTATCCCTCTGTATCCGAAGGTGCATATCTTAATCTGGTTCAGATACTGCAAATTATAGAATCATAGAATAGTTTGAGTTGGAAGAGACCTTCAAAGATCATCTAGTCCACTCTCCCTGCAATGAGCAGGGACATAGAATCATAGAATCATAGAACAGTTAGAGTTGGAAAGGACCTTAATATCATCTAGTTCCAACCCCCCTGACATGGGCAGGGACACCTTGCACTAAACCATGTCGCCCAAGGCTCTGTCCAACCTGGCCTTGAACACCACCAGGGATGAAGCATTCATAACTTCCTTGGGCAACACATTCCAGTGCTTCACCACCCTCATTGTAAAGAACTTCTTCCTTATATCTAATCTAAACTTCCCCTGTTTGAGTTTGAAGCCATTACCCCTTGTCCTACCACTACAGTCCGTAAGGAAGAGTCCTTCCCCAGCCCCCTTCAGATACTGGAAGGCTGCTATGAGGTCTCCACACAGCCTTCTCTTCTCCAGGCTGAACAGCCCCAACTTTCTCAGACATCTTCAACTAAATGAGATTGCCCAGAACCACATCCATCCTGACCTTGAATGTTTCCCGGGATGGTGCTTCCACCACCTCTCTGAGCAACCTCTGCCAGTATTTCATCATCCTCATTGTAAAGAATTTTTTCCTCACATCCAGCCTGGATCTCCCCTCTTTTAGTTTAAAACCATTACCTCTCATCCTATCGCAACAGGCTATGCTAAAAAGTCTCTCTCCACCTTTCTTATTGGCTCCTTTTAAGAACTGAAAGACTGTGAGTCTTTGCTGGCTTGAATGTTTCTTCATCCTCACTCTAGGATCTAGTATGTTTATTTAATACAGTCTTTACATATTTACATTATATGGATAGACTGAGATATGTACATTTGTATGCTTACTAGCTTTGCCCTTGCTTCATTGCAAGCACTTGTTACATCCAGATTTAGAAAGGTGTGTGTTATATGTTGGATAATTGTTATCTTTGCTAATCCTGAAACAGCTTTGCCTAGCTTTCTGGAGACCAGAATCTAGAAAACATTTGGAGAGTGGGAAAGAGTGACTAATAAATATAGAAATACAAGATAAAGAAGAATCCCGTTTCCCTAAACACGCTATAGGACTCACATATATTTTGATAGATTTAAATGTGATCCCTCTGAAGTGTTTATAGAACTTTTATTACACTAGCTGAACATCAATGTTTTTAATGTTTTTAGCTCATATACTAGCCCATCTTATGGCATTATAATAAAAATAGGGCATGTAGGAACAAAGAGGTCAAGTGATAAAGGCCAAAGTTGTATGGTACAGCCTTTCTCTGTACATACAATTAGTGAAAAAGAGGAAAATTGCAATCATGCTAACTTAGTGAACAAAATACTTCCTATTTCAAGAATTAGGAAATGTCAATTTTGAAGTAACATTAATGCAACAGAAGAGATTTACAGTAGCAAAAATTAATCTATTGATGTTTACCAGGAGAATTGGGCACGCGTGAGATCCCACAACCAGTCTGCAATAGTGATGCTATAACTAACCAGGGACAGCATAAACCTACTTCAATGTAATGGACTAGAAATATCCTTCTATTCAGTGTCTGAGACATGGGATAAACATGGCAAAAGGCAAATCCTTCCTATATTGCTCTGGCAGATTGCTAAGTCTTACCCCATGATAGCTTTAGTAAGGCCAAATGGTAATGCTCTGAGCAAAATGCATGCAAATCAATGAGACCTAGCTAAGAAAACTATCATTAGTTTATGCATGATGTGAGAGAGGCACAAAGAGCCCCATCGAAATAAATACCAGAGTTTCACAGGTCTCAGTTCATTGCAGCGCAAGCAGGAAGAAGAACAAAAGCTTTGGAACTGCCTGGAACCAGAAGAGAAACTTCAATGTCCCCTTGTTTTTGTCGTTGTTTTTTGTTAGCTTTTTTTTAATATCTTGATAAAATTAAAAATTATAATATTTTGAACATCTGCACAATTAACTGAGTAGCATTTAATTTTGCCACTTCAGTCAAATGAAGGATATTTTGTATGCTGAGCCTGAAGAAGCATAATTATATTTTCCTCTCCAGCTCCCCAAATTCCTTCTGGATTCAGCCCCTGCGAATAAAATGCAGTGAAGTGCTTCCTTTTAAAATACCATTGGATGATCACTGAAAGAAAGTTGTATTTTATCTTTAAAAAGCCCTTTCCTGAAAACATCCCCTGAATATCATTGTACGGGTAAATCTTTAAAGGAACATATTTTAATAAATAATTGAATAAAACCCCATAACATAAATACCTACGTCTGTTTTCCATTAAAGCAGCATGTACTGGTCTTTAAATTCCTATTTTAAGTGATACATAGCAAGGACTTTATTTTTCATATTATACCAGCTTTATTTACCTGCTGCTACCCTTTCCCCCCTTCTCTTTCCTTTATCTCTCTCAATGGGAAAAATGAAGTTTTTAAGTTTCTTTCAAGTCTGGTATTTCTATAGAATTTGGACTCTCTATTATTCTGAGTAAGCCATAAATGCTTCCATAAACACTTCTTTGCAGTTGTTTTGCACTGTGCCCTCTTTATTGTTTGCTTCGCAGTTTTCCAGGGGGCTAATGAGAAAGCACCCACCACACCTAATGAGCATCCTGCTGATGCACCAGTAAAGAGGATCGCTACTGGTGCCTCCAGGAAAAAGCGGAGGGTCATGGTAGTAGGGGACTCTACTTTGAAAGGCACAGAGGCACCCATCTGCTGGCCTGATCCAGTCTCGAGGGAGGTGTGTTGTCTGCCAGGGGCTCGGATCAGGGATGTTGCTGAGAGGCTGCCTGCTCTAGTAAGTCCTGCTAGTGGTCCATGTGGGTGCTAGAGATATAGATAGCAGTACGCTGGAGAACATTAAGAAGGACTACAGAGCCCTGGGAGAGGTGGTTAGGGCCTCTGTAGTCGATTGTGTGGAAGACAACTTCTTCTTTCAAGCAATAGAGGAGCGGATGAGGAGAGGTGCCATGCTGGACCTTGTGCTCACCAACAGGGAGGGACTGGTTGGAAATGTGACGCTCCAGGGCAGCCTTGGCTCTAGTGATCACGAGATGGTTGAGTTTGAGATCCTCAGGACAGTGAGAAGAGCATGCAGCAAGCTCACTGCCCTGGACTTCAAGAAAGCAGACTTTGGCCTCTTCAGGAACCTCCTTAGTAAGGTTTCATGGGATACAGTCCTAGAGGGCAGGGGGGCCCAAGACTGCTGGTCGATATTCAAGGATCACCTGCTACGTGCTCAAGAGTGTTGCATCCCGACTAGAAGAAAGTGCAGCAGGAGGGCCAGGAGACCTCCATGGATGGACAAGGAGCTGCTGAGGAAACTTAGAGGGAAAAAAGAAGCTTATAGAAGGTGGAAGCGAGGACAGGTGGCCTGGCAAGAATATAGGAGCATTGCCCGAGAAGCTAGGGACCAGGTTAGGAAAGCTAAGGCCCAGCTAGAATTAAGTTTGGCAAGGGATGTAAAAGGTAACAGGAAAGGATTCTATAGATACGTAGCAAATAAAAGACAGACTAGGGACAACATGGGCCCTCTCCGGAAGCTATCAGGAGAACTGGCTACCATGGATTTGGAGAAGGCTGAGGTTCTTAATGACTTCTTTGCCTCAGTCTTCACCAGCAAATGCTCTGACCACACCACGAAAATCTTGGAAAGCAAATGCAGGGACTGTGAGAATGAAGACCTTAGGCCCACTGTGGGAGAGGATCAGGTTCGAGACCATCTTAAGAACCTGAACGTGCACAAGTCCATGGGACCTGATGAAATCCATCCACGGGTCCTGAAGGAGCTGGCGAATGAAGTTGCTAAACCACTGTCCATCATATTCGAAAAATCCTGGCAGTCAGGTGAAGCTGCCGATGACTGGATGAAGGGTCATATAACCCGCATTTTCAAGAAGGGGAAGGTGGAAGACCCGGGGAACTACAGACTAGTCAGTCTCACCTCTGTGCCTGGCAAAATCTTGGAACAGTTTCTCCTGGAAAACATGCTAAGGCACGTGAAAAACAACGAGGTTGACAGCCAACATGGCTTCACTAAGGGGAAATCCTGCCTGACCAATTTGGTGGCCTTCTATGATGGAGCCACGGAACTGATGGACAGGGGCAGAGCAGTTGATGTCATCTACCTGGACTTGTGCAAAGCGTTTGACACTGTCCCGCATGACATCCTTGTCTCTAAATTGGAGAGACATCAATTTGATAGATGGAACACTCGGCGGATAAAAAACTGGCTCGATGGCCACACACAAAGAATTGTGGTAAATGGCTCGATGTCCAGTTAGAAACCTGTAACGAGTGGTGTCCCTCAGGGATCGGTGTTGGGACCAGTCCTGTTCAACATCTTTGTCGTATCCTGGGCTGCATCAAAAGAAGCGTGACCAGCAGGTCGAAGGAGGTGATCCTGCCCCTCTACTCTGCTCTTGTGAGGCCTCACTTGGAGTACTGCGTACAGTTCTGGTGTCCTCAACATAAAAAGGACATGGAGCTGTTGGAGCAAGTCCAGAGGAGGGCCACGAGGATGATAAAGAGGGCTGGAGCACCTCCCATATGAAGACAGGCTGAGAGAGTTGGGGCTGTTCAGCCTGGAGAAGAGAAGGCTGCGTGGTGACCTCCTAGCAGCCTTCCAGTATCTGAAGGGGGTCTACAAGGATGCTGGGGAGGGACTCTTCCTTAGGGCCTGTAGTGGTAGGACAAGGGGTAATGGGTTCAAACTTAAACAGGGGAAGTTTAGATTAGATATAAGGAAGAAGTTCTTTACTGTGAGGGTGGTGAAGCACTGGAATGGGTTGCCCAGGGAGGTTGTGGATGCTCCATCCCTGGCGGTGTTCAAGGCCAGGTTGGACAGAGCCTTGGACCACGTAGTTTAGTGCAAGGTGTCCCTGCCCATGTCAGGGGGGTTGGAACTAGATGATCTTAAGGTCCTTTCCAACCCTTACGATTCTATGATTCTGTGAAGTGAAATGGATTAAATTCTGCTTTAGGTAGATTTTTGTACAACACTCATCACCAAAATATCTGGTCACATTTTGCTATGCCAATTGATACGAATCACATCGGTCCTACATAGCTTTCTTTTTAGGGGTTTGGATCATATTTTTATGTATGTGTATGTATATTACTGCGTGCTTGATTCCAATGATGTGGAGAAGGAAGAAATAAGGTTAGTCATGACCTTTAGTTTCTAGGGACTGTCTGATATTCCCTGAGAAACTGCTTTCTGCTTGATTTCACAGAGTAACAGGTTGGAAGGGACCTCTGGAGACCATCTAGTCCAACCCTCTGCTCAAAGCAGAGTCTACTTGAGCAACTTGCTCAGGACATAGTCCAGTCAGGCTTTGAATATCTTCACAGATGAGACTTGCAACCTCTCCATGTCGTTTTTGTTTCCTCCATTGTTTGACTACCCTCACCATAAAAAAAGAAAAAAAGGAATTTCTTGTTTTAATTTGTGCCCTTTGAGGTGTGGTCTCAGCTGACTAGAGAGGAGGGATCGCTTCCATTGAATTGCTGATATTTTTCCTCATGCAGCCCCAGATGCTGTTTGCCACATAGGTGCACTGCCAGCTCATGGTCAACTTGTCCAATGGGACCATCAGGTCTTTTTCTCCCAGGCTGCTTTCCAGCCTGTTGGACCCCAGCATGTTCTGATGCATGGGATTATTCCCCAGGGTACAGGACTTGGTATTTCCCTTTGGTGAATGTCATGAGGGTGCTGTTGGCCCATTTCCCCAGCCTATTGAGGTCCCTCTGAATGGCAGCACAACCATCTGCTGTTTCAATCAGTCTTCCCAGTTTTGTATCATTTGTAGATTTGTACTTTAGATGCCAATATCATGCTCAGCTGAATGACTGCTATGGTTGATGACCTCATAATAACCAATGCTCTGAAAAATGGGATTAAGTCCAGCTATGAAAGGAAACTGGGGTTTCATAGGAATGAATAATGAGTGTTACACCCATCTGAAATGAAGTGGCTTACATATGAGTTTTGTCAGCATTTTTCCTCCCCTAAAGTGGTATCATGGTGATGAAGAAAATAAAAACACTGCAAAATTATATACTGAAAATATAAAAGTATTAAGATTCCTGTTGGTAAATTATGTTTGTGTCTCTTAAGCAATGGTTGAATGCAGAAGGGATTTCTTAGAAAATCAGAGAATTTAAAGACAAAAGAAATTACGAGTTCAACTCATGTGTTCCATAACTCAGCCCAAAGAACTGAAACCAGTCATTTATGTAGTAAGGGTGTAATTTCTGCTGTGTCTGTAACATATGTATTACTATCCAGCCATGGCTTAAAGATTTGAAGGGATGGAAATATATCATAATTTTAAGTAAGCAGTGATACGAGTTAATAAGAAATTTACAGAAGCAATCATACAATCATAGAATGGTTTGGGTTGGAAGTGACCAGTAACCTTAAGGACCATCTAGTTCCATTCCTCCTGCCATGGACAGGGACACTTTCCACTAGACCAGGTTGCTCAAAACTTTGTGATTTGGAACTGTGTTGGTTATGTTCATGATATCACACCAGTATAAAAGCAAAAATGGTTATGAGTGGCTTAGTTCCAGCAGTACAATGGTACTTTACAAACCATTCTATTTACCCAATAAAAGTAAGCTGTAAAAACACAGCACGTTCATATCCCTCTCGTTTAACTAGGTAAGTGGAGCGTGAGACTTTGAGCAGAACAGTATGACTTCCTCGTCTAGACAGCACCTTCATGCAAAAATCACTACAAGCTGAAATAGAGCACTTCCTATGATTAGGCACAACCATTAAATGACATCTGCTTTTCCAAAAATGTGTGGATAAAGTAGAAGTTTTATTCTAACATTAATTTAAATATTGTTCTAAGCTTTTTATGTATAGCAGCCATCAAGCTTCAGTTGAATTGAGTTGTAAAATCTGGCTGACCTAATATAGATTCAGCTATGACTTTTCAAGGAACAGTATTACCTGCAACATCCAAAAATCAGTGCTACATATTCTCTCACACAATACTGGCCAGTTTAAAACTCATGATACAGTTCAAAAATAACAAATGTGGAGGGGGGTAGGAAATGATATTACTTGTCTTTTAGTTTTTAAATGTTACTAGACCCTTTTTGACTTATTTTCATTCTCCCTGTTTGCTGGCATAGTGTGGAGTTATAATGCTTGAACCCACTGCACAACAAGTCTTCCTGTTCCACTCAAGAAGCTCCCAGATGGTAACTAAATGCGCAGTTAGTAAAGGTTGCAAAGCTGCTTGAGATAAAAGTACAATGAGGAGTATCAGGATTTTTAGGTTCTGGTTGGCAGACTGGCTTTAATAGGTGAGGAACAGGGTGGCTAAGCACATGATTTGATTATGTGAATGCTGAAAAAGCCTTGTGGTTGGTAGACTCGGCTGTGCATTTTCACAGAGAGTGCCCAAGTTTTAATCCCAGTTCTACTCCCAGTAGTTCTGTGAAATTTGACATTAGTTTATTTGAAAGAGGGAGTTGAGGGTTACCTGGCTCCGGGATAGAGATAGGAGACTTTGATTCCAAAATTCTGTGCTACAAAGATATATTCTAACTGCTTAGTCGAAGATGTGCATTTAGAAACTATAAAATCCAAATCTTCAAAATCTTGGCTTTCACCCCAATGTACATTTTTTTTGTTCTAAGAAGTACATGATGTATATTTCTACCTGAATTTATTAATACATGAAACCATTAGGAGATGCAGACAGGAATCATAGTGTGCCAAATGTGAGTTCCGTAAAAGATGTGTGACACTTGGCAAATCTGAGGAATTTTCAGCACAAACCTCATTGCCTTTTCTTTTGCACTTTAGTGTTGCTAAATGGCTACATTTTTATTGCTTGTATGTGGGTGGACTTCTGCCTTAGATTGACTTGGAGAAGAGGAATTTGAGGCAGTGCTTGGAAACAGTATATTTAGTGAGTTTTGAGGGAGGGAAATGTGATGGATAGAGGGAGGGAAGGAGGAGATCAGGGTATTTTTTGGCATGGGGGAGACCAGCACAGTTTTTGTTCTAAGATGAAAAGAACAGATTTTGGCAGTGGGAAGGAATCAAGCAAAAGAGCATTGGAAGAAACGAAAAGGAAGATTCAGTCTTCCTGTCCTCTGAGAGGTATTCTTTAGCACTTTATAGTGATGTCTTAGAAGAAAATGGAGGATGTTTGTTGTAAATGAGAATGTGTGTCTACGCAGTTTTTAAGTATCTAGTCTTTACTTCTGTCTCATTATATTCCCAGTCTTTTGATCTCCTCCTTTAGGCTTTCAGAGCAAAAGAAGATCCACCAAGTAGGTCTCTGCTGTATCCTGCTCTACTTGATTTTGGAATTGTAAGAATATTTGTTCGTCAGGATGTGTTCTTACCATTTTCTATGAGAACTGCTTTTTTATGACGCAAAACTTCAATCCAACAGCAATTCTTCAGCAACCAAGCCACATCAACCTTTTGTTGTCTAGTATGTTAGTAATATGTAAGAGTTTTCTCTTCTGGTTTCTTGGTTTTCTGATAAAATCAACCCAAAGTGAATAAGCTGTTGAGTAATGTGGGATAGGGAACATTGTGCTGCCAGCAATGTAATGCTGACCCTGTCCCTTTGTCAGTCTTGATTTACTGGCAACATAGTTAAAGTTTCTACAAGAGAGTGAGCTGGTGGTGATACTGAAAGAAAGGCAGAGAAAAGAGCAGCTTGACCTTTAACTTAATTTAATGGACACACTATACAACTGCATGAATAATGGGGGTTTAGTTAGTGGTAATTCAAAAGTTGAAAAAAAAAAATTCCTTCAACAATTTAAATACGTTTTTTTTTCCCCCAAATTTTGACTATTTAACGTACGTTCTTTAAGATAAGCAAAGCATATTTGGAGTCAAATGTATTACATATGCACAAAGGAAGTATGTTTTTTTTGCTGAGCAACTCCTGCTTTAACAAAGGAGATTTCTAAACAGGCAGTGTAGCACACCTCTATGCAGACCTGTCCTCAACTTGTACTCTGGGCTTGGTACACTTGGACTTCTCACTGCTTAAAAGCTCAACTCTGCAGCAGAAATATTAGAAGAGCACATGTTGTGTGAACATGGTAACTGTTAATATCAGAAGTACAGATTAAATTATGTTGTGTCTTGTTGTGCTTATTAAGGTATTCTCTCTAAAGTGGATTAAGCTGCTTTTACTTCTGTGTATGCTATGTGTTTTTCATTCAAATGCAACATCTACGTATCACCATTTAAAATAGGAAAAATTAGCCCTGATAATATGGAGGAAAAAAAAAGATGTTTACAATATTAATTCAGGAAAATAATTGCATGCTACCATTTCACCTCTTTCTGCACTGGTTTAAGAAATTCTGTAGAGTTTTCAACTTAATTGTATTTTTTTCGTAATTCTTCCATAATTGAGAGTATTCCTTGATGTTTCAGCTTCTCGACTCCATCACTAAGTTCCTTTGTAATTAGCAAAATGTAACACGTCTTCTTGACAGGAAAGCTAAAAAGCAAGCTTTTTATTAAAAAAAGAAGAAAATAATAAAAGTTATGCAGACTAACTAAGCAATTCAAGTAATTAGAGAACTTTAAATGGCTTATCAAGGCAAAATCCTCCAAAATTCACTTTTAGGAAAGTCCAAGGTGTAAATAGCAAGGAGTAAGAACAGTTGTGCATATAGACAGAATATGTAAAACTGTAGCTGGGTGAATAAAGTGTATGGTTGCATCACTCTTTCCACAACAGAAGTGGGTGGTATAACTTCCAAAATGAAGGTTGAGAGAAGGATATCGCTATGCATTACATTTGGAAGCAAACAACAAGTTGGGGTTAGACAGGAAGGGAAAGGGAAGGAACAACTTGGTTATAAAGGGTACAAGTAATTACCAATCTGGATGTTGGACACGTGAACTCAGAACTACAAAGCAAGACATTGTTAGAACCTTCTAGTAGGACCTATTGGGTCTTTAAATGTAAGCAGCTTTACTATAGAGCTTAAAGACAATGCATTACTTGGTTACTTTTGGTTGCAAGGGATGGGACTTACTGAACCATAAGCCTGTTTCAGTGGTTTAGGACAATTTTTATTCGCATAAGAGCACTTCTTGTTTGTGCGTGCACCTATTTGGTAAGAATTCTGTTGATAGAGAGCACACAGTCCTTTGCTTGTGAGAGTAAACACAATGGTATTCCTTAGGAGTTGGAGGAATGTGGAAGAAGTGATGCGCTTAGCTATGAGACTGCAATGCCTCTTTTTTCTTCAACCTTAAATTTCAAGGAAGCAAGAAAAGGCAGCAGCTACCATTTTGATCCTTGAATTGCTGCCAACTGCTAGAGGAAACACAGCTTACCCTCTCAGACCTTCTTTTTTCAGCAACTTAAAATACCTTTGGAAGTCGAAAGAGGATCACTGTTTGTGTCAGGAACTGTGAAGGGCTGCTCCATAAAAGAAGAGAGCTGGGAGTGGGGGCTGACCCCAGCACAGGACAAGACAGTGCCTGCCTCATCCCACAGCACTTCGGCTGGATGAGAGAGTAGGGTGGTGAGAGCAGCAGGTCCCATTAACAGTCCAGTAGGTATTATGTGAAGCAAGGACACAAGATGATAGGTCCCTGGGTAAATCCAGGAAATCCAAGCAAGAGTTCAGAAACAGGCCAAAGGCACCACACTTACGACATAGTTCAAACAGTCTCTGGGCTGAGCTGAAATGGGACTCCTAGGCCCATGGGAAGGGGTGCAGGAAGGCTGCATGCAAGGCTAGTCGTAACTAGTGATGCCTATTAGAATCCACAGAGCCCTGACAGCTTGTTGGAAAAAACAAAATTTAACAAAAATCAGACAGCTGCCATTTCTATTGCAAATGACGTGAGCACAGCCACTACTGCCTCCCCTTTCCTACCTCACCTTCTTTTTCCATGGAAAAGCAAGGAGCAAAGCAGATTAGCCAGGGGGAACACACAAGGAGGGAATGCACACACCATTTTCTCTGTCTCTTTTTATCGGAGCATGAGTCAGCTTTATTGGCTTCTCCCTTCGCAGGACCGGGGGGCTTTAGTGTCACAGAAAGTGGTATACATAAGTAAATTTTCCCTGCTTTTTCCTGAGTGGTTTTATGGAGTCTATCTGAAGTTCAGAGAACCTAGTAAAAATTATAGCAATGAGTGGACTTCAGAAAGTGCTTTTCTTTAAACCAGCAGGTAATGAACCTCCTAGCTTCTCTTGCTAATTCAGAACGTAAAGGTCATTAGCCTTGAAATAAGTTGCAGAGGAAATACCTCATAGAGTTGCATTACAGCTCATCAAGTTACAGTGTTGAAGAGATTAATTTATGCTTGAGAGACCAGAGGTTTATCTTTGTTGTCGTAAAGGTTACTCTCCTCTAGTAAGTTAGGCCTCTTTGGTCTCTGTCTTTACCTTACCCATCTGTCCTGGGTTCAGCTATAGCAGTCATTTTTCTCCTTCTTAGTAGCTGGTGCAGTGCTGTGTTTTTTAACTTTCAGCCTGGGAACAACGCTGATAACACTGATGTTTTTAGTTGTTGCTAAGTAATGTTTATTCCAACCAAGGACTTTCTCAGTCTCATGCTTTGCCAGGGAGGAGAGGAAGCCGGGAGGAAGCAGAGACAGGACACCTGACCCAAACTAGCCAAAGGGGTATTCCATACCACAGCACGTCATGCCCAGTATATAAACTGGGGGGAGTTACCCGGAAGGCCCTGATCACTGCTCGGGTCGGGCTGGGTATCGGTCGGCGGGTGGTGAGCAATTGTATCCTCTCCCCTTGTTATTTCACTAATCATTATTATCATTGGTGGTAGCAGTAGTGGTTTGTATTATACCTTAGTTGCGGGACTGCTCTTATCTCAACCCGTGGGAGTTACATTCTTCCGACTCTCCTCCCCATCCCTCCGGGAGTGGGGGGAGGAAGGAGGGGAGTGAGCGAGCGGCTGTGTGGTTCTGAGTTACCGGCTGGGCTCAAACCACGACAGTTCTTTTTGGCGCCCAACGTGGGGCACGAAAGGTTGAGATAACGACAGATCTGACCAGAGTGTGTTTAATCATATTTGTGATAAGCATTCATTGTTACTACTCGTCACAATGGTGATTATTTGGCTCTCAGACGTGTTGCGCTTGGTCTCAGAGTTTCAGCATGTTGTACCTTACTTACAGCCACTATTTGCTGTTTTAGTGTTTATCGGCTGGGGGGCCTGGGCTAAGGTTCTTGTTTCACTGTACTTCATGGTAATGACTTGTAATACAATAGACTCATTGATCATGAAACTGGTCTGGTTTGTGCTTCCAGCGTGGCCATCACCTCTATACATTGGGAGGTACATAATGAAATATTTTAGCAATTGCATATCTTTTTTTTTCTCCTCGGGGGGTAAACTTACGAAGGAGGCATTCTCTTTCACCCCCCGTTCCCCCACCAGCCTATTTGCAACAGCAGTTGAGAGTTCTGAAGGTTTTAGATGGCCTTTGAGTACCCTTGAAACCTGCCTGCTGATTGTGCTGGGGATCAGCATGTTGGCAAACATATGGAGTGTGTTTTACCCACGGCCATCCCGTCGTAGGAACATCCTATTTCGTTTAATCTCAAAAATTCAGCAGTATCAGGTTCGAATCTGGTCTAGGGTTAGACGACGATATAGGAGGACCACCAGGAGATTTTTCCTGAGGCTGGACAGTTATGAGTGGCAGGGTGTGTGGGATAGTATGGGCAAGTATCTAGGCCAGTGGGCCCCTCCAGTGCTTTGGAACTTCACCACTGAACAAGTGCAACATCCGGAAAAACTAGTAAAACACTTAAACGAGGTGTGCTGTCGTCCTGGTTATACCAGAGAGGGACAAATCTTGGCAACGTGCTGGGGCTTGGCCTATGCCTACAGAGCCCTGCTCAACACTATCCAGCACCTTCAAAGGGAAAAAAATGTCTCTGGATCTGATGGCAAAGCAACAGACAACGCAGCTATGCCAACTACAAGCACAGCAGCTACTCAGACCCTGACCACAACAGTCAACACAGCTACTCCAAGTACAGCAGCTACATCAACCCCAGTGACAAGCACAACAGCTACTCAAACCCTGACCACAACAGACAACGCAACTACTACAACTTCAAATACAGCAGTTACACCAACCCCAGTGACAAGCACAACAGCTACTCAAACCCCGACAGCAACAGACAATGTGGCTACTCCAAGCACCGCAGCCACATCAACCCCAGTGACAAGCACAGTAGCTACTCAAACCCCGATAGCAACAGACAATATGGCTACTCCAAGCACCGCAGCCACACCAACCCCAGTGACAAGCACAGTAGCTACTCAAACCCCGATAGCAACAGACAATATAGCTACTCCAAGCACCGCAGCCACACCAACCCCAGTGACAAGCACAGCAGCTACTCAAACCCCGACAGCAACAGACAATATAGCTACTCCAAGCACTGCAGCTACACCAACCCCAGTGACATGCACAGTAGCTATTCAAACCCTTCTCAGGAGACAGCAACAGACAATGCAGCTGTTGGTGTTACTCAACTCCCAAGCACAACAGCTGCACCAACCCCAGCAACAGACATTGCAACCACTCCAATCCTAGTGGCAGACACTGCAGCCACTCCAACCACAGTGACAAACACTGCAGCTAAACCAAATGTCCAGTTTGTGACAATGTCCGTTGCCCCTGTAAGCAAAAGCAGACGAGAGGCACAAAGAGCAACCCGCGAAGCGAAGAAAGATGAAGACCCAATGCCATTACTACATGCAACAGCATCTGAACAAGAGTTACTACTACGTGGGTCAGAGGAAGAGGAAGAGGAAGAAGAAGAAGAGGTGACTTCTTGACCCCGGACCTCAACCGAACTGTGGAATATGCGAAAAGATTTCACCCGTCTTCCAGGGGAGCACATTGTCACCTGGTTGCTCCGATGCTGGGACAATGGGGCCGATGGTCACGAACTAGAAGGTAGGGAAGCCAAGCAGCTGGGATCACTTGCTAAGGAAGGAGGAATTGACAAAGCGATTGCAAGAGAGAAGCGAGCCCTCAGCCTTTGGAGGCGGCTCCTGGCAGCTGTGAAGGAAAGGTTTCCCTACAAAGACGATATTACGAATCGCTCAGCCAACTGGACCACGATAGAGAAAGGCATCCAGTCCCTGAGGGAATCAGCCATTCTAGAGATGATCTATCGTAGGCCGGATGCCAGGAACACATCCGTAGATCCAGATGAAGTCGAATGTACACGACCCATGTGGCGGAAACTTACACGGAGTGCGCCATCATCATATGCCCACACATTGGCATCAATGACCTGGAATGACGGAATATCACCAACAGTGGATTGCCTGATTCGTCAACTCCAAGAGTTCGAAGACAATCTCATCCCTTCCATCATTTCAGCTGTGGAAAAACTGTCCCAGGAGTTCAAACAATTGAGAGACGATTTATCCGATCTATCCAGCTCCCCACGCGTACCAACCCATGTCTCAGCTACTAACAGAAGGCGCCCTACTGCTCGAGAGAGAAAATATAGGAGGTACACGCCACAGGCCACCCTATGGTTTTACCTGCGGGATCACGGAGAACACATGAGAAAGTGGGATGGAAAACCTACTTCAGCTCTGGAGCAACGGGTGCGTGAACTGAAGAGGAGAACAATGGTCAAGGATGATCCTCCCAGGAAAGCTGCTGCTCCAGTCTCTGGCGAGCAGTTTCCCAGATGGAGTGGAAGAGCTGATTTTACTCCAGCTCCTGTGATAAGAAATACTAATCCCTTTCTACAAGACAGAAGTGGAGAATTTTGTGATCACTATTAGAGGGGCCCTGCCTCCAGCCAGGTGGAGGAGAGGGATAATCGGGTTTACTGGACTGTGTGGATCAGATGGCCTGGCACATCAGTCCCACAGAAGTATAAGGCTCTAGTAGATACCGGTGCACAGTGTACTCTGATGCCATCAAGGTATCAAGGGGTGAAACCCATTTATATTTCTGGAGTGACAGGAGGATCCCAAGCATTAACTATGCTGGAAGCTGAAATCAGCCTGACTGGGAGGAAGTGGCAAAAGCACCCCATTGTAACTGGTCCAGGGGCTCCATGCATCCTTGGCATAGACTATCTCAGGAGAGGGTACTTCAAAGACCCAAAAGGGTATAGATGGGCTTTTGGTATCGCTGCCTTGGAGACAGAGGAAATTAAGCAGCTGTCCACCTTACCCGGTCTCTCAGAGGATCCTTCTGTTGTGGGGTTGCTGAAGGTCGAAGAACAACAAGTGCCAATTGCGACCACAACAGTGCACCGGCGGCAATATCGCACCAACCGAGACTCCTTGATTCCTATCCATAAGCTGATCCGTAGACTGGAGAGCCAAGAAGTGATCAGCAGGACCCGCTCACCCTTTAATAGCCCCATATGGCCAGTGCAAAAGTCTAATGGAGAGTGGAGATTAACAGTAGACTATCGTGGCCTGAACGAAGTCACACCACCATTGAGTGCTGCCATACCGGACATGTTAGAACTTCAATATGAACTGGAGTCAAAGGCAGCCAAGTGGTATGCCACAATTGACATTGCCAATGCATTTTTCTCAATCCCTTTGGCAGCAGAATGCAGGCCACAGTTTGCTTTCACTTGGAGGGACGTCCAGTACACTTGGAACCGACTGCCCCAGGGGTGGAAACACAGCCCTACCATCTGCCATGGATTGATCCAGACTGCATTGGAACAGGGGCAAGCTCCAGAACACCTGCAATACATTGATGACATCATCGTGTGGGGTGATACAGCGGAAGAAGTTTTTGAGAGAGGGAGGAAGATAATCCAAATCCTGCTGAAGGCCGGTTTTGCCATAAAACGGAATAAGGTCAAGGGACCTGCACAGGAGATTCAATTTTTGGGAATAAAATGGCAAGATGGACGCCGCCAGATCCCCACAGACGTGATCAACAAGATAACAGCAATGTCTCCACCAACTAACAAGAAAGAAACACAAGCTTTCTTAGGTGTTCTGGGGTTCTGGAGAATGCACATCCCAAATTACAGTCTGATTGTAAGCCCTCTCTACCACGTGACCCGGAAGAATGATTTCAAATGGGGCCCTGAGCAACAACAAGCCTTTGAACAAATTAAACGAGAAATAGTTCATGCAGTAGCACTTGGACCAGTCCGGGCCAGGCCAGATGTGAAAAATGTGCTCTATACCGCAGCTGGAGAGAATGGTCCTACCTGGAGCCTCTGGCAGAAAGCTCCAGGGGAGACTCGTGGTTGACCCCTTGGCTTTTGGAGTCGGGGATATAAAGGATCCGAGGCCAGCTATACTCCCATTGAAAAAGAGATACTGGCAGCCTATGAAGGGGTTCGAGCTGCCTCAGAAGTGATCGGAACTGAAGCGCAGCTCCTCCTGGCACCCCGGCTGCCTGTGCTGGGCTGGATGTTCAAAGGCAGGGTCTCCTCTACACATCATGCAACTGATGCTACATGGAGTAAGTGGGCTGCACTAATTACACAACGAGCTCGAATAGGAAATCCCAATCGTCCAGGAATTCTAGAAGTCATCATGGACTGGCCAGAGGGCAAAGATTTTGGGATGCCACCAGAAGAGGAGGTGACGCGTGCTGAAGAGGCCCCACCATATAATGAACTGTCAGAGAGTGAAAAGCAATATGCCTTGTTTACTGATGGGTCCTGCCGTATTGTGGGATAGCATCGGAGATGGAAGGCAGCTGTGTGGAGTCCCCTGCGACAAGTTGCAGAAACTGCTGAGGGAGAGGGTGAATCGAGTCAGTTTGCAGAGGTGAAAGCCATCCAGCTGGCCTTGGACATTGCTGAACGAGAAAAATGGCCAGTACTTTACCTCTATACTGACTCATGGATGGTGGCAAATGCCCTGTGGGGGTGGTTGCAGCAATGGAAGCAGAGCAACTGGCAACGCAGAAGTAAACCCATCTGGGCTGCTGCATTGTGGCAAGATATCGCTGCTCGGGTGCAGAACCTGGTGGTGAAGGTATGCCACGTAGATGCTCATGTACCCAAGAGTCGGGCCACTGAGGAACACCAGAATAACCAGCAAGTGGATAAAGCTGCTAAGATTAAAGTGGCTCAGATGGACTTGGATTGGCAACATAAGGGTAAATTATTTTTAGGCCGGTGGGCCCATGACACCTCAGGCCCTCAAGGCAGAGATGCAACATATAGATGGGCTCGTGATCGAGGGGTGGACTTAACGATGGACACTATTGCCCAGGTTATTCACGAATGTGAAACATGTGCTGCAATTAAGCAAGCCAAGTGGTTAAAGCCTCTCTGGTATGGAGGACGATGGCTGAAGTACAAGTATGGGGAGGCCTGGCAGATTGACTATATCACACTCCCACCAACCCGCCAAGGCAAGCGCTATGTGCTTACCATGGTGGAAGCAACCACCGGCTGGCTGGAAACATACGCTGTGTCCCATGCCACTGCCCGGAACACTATCCTGGGCCTTGAGAAGCAAGTCTTGTGGCGACACGGCACCCCAGAGAGAATTGAGTCAGACAATGGGACTCATTTCCGGAACAACCTCATAGACACTTGGGCCAAAGAGCATGGTATTGAGTGGGTATACCACATCCCCTACCATGCACCAGCCTCTGGGAAAATCGAACGGTACAATGGGCTGTTAAAAACTACACTGAGAGCAATGGGTGGTGGGACTTTCAAACACTGGGATACACATTTACCAAAAGCCACCTGGTTGGTCAACAGTAGGGGATCTGCCAACAGGGCTGGCCCAGCCCAACCAGAACTTTTACGTACTGTAGAGGGGGATAAAGTTCCTGTGGTGCACATAAAGAATTTGTTGGGGAAGACAGTCTGGGTTATTCCTGCTTCAGGTAAAGGCAAACCCACTCGTGGGGTTGCTTTTGCTCAGGGACCTGGATATACTTGGTGGGTAATGTGGGAAGATGGGGAAGTCCGATGTGTACCTCAAGGGGATTTGATTTTGGGGGAAAACAGCCAATGAACTCAATTGTACGCTGTTGCCTGCTCTATAACACTTTTATAGCCCACCAGCTAGATATCTTCAGGTCGCCAGCAATTGACCCTGACTTCCCTCTGATCATCACCTCAACAAAGAATGAATTTTGAGAAAACCAGACAAGCTCAGCAGTGACCAGACGAGTTTGGCGGTATCATCAGCAGGCAGCAACCCAACACTACGTACCGTCCCTCCTGCCCTGAAAGACTATTACAAGAGATGGAGCCTGACATCATGGACTGGATGAGTTCAGCAATTTTACAGGGATTGGTCCATGGACTAGGGAATGATATCTTTCTCTGTGTGTGGGTGTGGGTGTATATATATGTGTATATATGGGACAGGGGTGATGGTGTGCTGAGAGATGTGGGATCTGAGCATGACGTGAATGGTATGGAATAAGGGGTGGATACTGTCCTGGGTTCAGTTATAGCAGTCATTTTTCTCCTTCTTAGTAGCTGGTACAGTGCTGTGTTTTTTAACTTTCAGCCTGGGAACAACGCTGATAACACTGATGTTTTTAGTTGTTGCTAAGCAATGTTTATTCCAACCAAGGACTTTCTCAGTCTCATGCTTTGCCAGGGAGGAGGGGAAGCCGGGAGGAAGCAGAGACAGGACACCTGACCCAAACTAGCCAAAGGGGTATTCCATACCACAGCACGTCATGCCCAGTATATAAACCGGGGGGAGTTACCCGGAAGGCCCAGATCACTGCTTGGGTCGGGCTGGGTATCGGTCGGCAGGTGGTGAGCAATTGTATCCTCTCCCCTTGTTATTTCACTAATCATTATTATCATTGGTGGTAGCAGTAGTGGTTTGTATTATACCTTAGTTGCGGGACTGCTCTTATCTCAACCCGTGGGAGTTACATTCTTCCGATTCTCCTCCGCATCCCTCCGGGAGCGGAGGGGAGGAAGGGGGGGAGTGAGCGAGCGGCTGTGTGGTTCTGAGTTACCGGCTGGGCTCAAACCACGACACCATCCTATCTTATGCTCAGCAAAACTAGGAAATTATTCCTCTTTTTGTCACTTCTCCAGCATAATTTCTTTAAAAAGCGTAAGAAAGAGTCCAGAAAGTGGAGAGAGCTCTTCATTACTTACTGTATTCTTAGTGTAGCAGGAAACAGCCCTCAAAAACAAGGATCCTCTTAAACTCTGGCTGCATTTACTCACTGTTAGCTGTCATGTTTACTAAACTGAATAATTTGATACCACCAGCATCACTTCATTACTTGTCTTCCTTTCCAGATGATTCATATAAATGTTTAATATAAGCATTAGTTGTAGCACAGGTATCTCTAAACCCCTTCTTGTGAACTCCCTCATTATGAAAATTGACCATCTGCTTCTACTATCCATATCAATATCTTAACCAATTACTTATCCACTGAAAGATCTTTCATCTCATGGTTGTTTCCTTAGATGACTGATGAATGAACTTGCTAAGTGCCTCTATAAAATCAAATGACCCTACCTTGTCCATATACTCACTGACTGAATTTCCTGGTCTGACCTCACAGTAATCCTGCTCTGAGCAGGAGGTTGGACTAGAGACCTGCTGGGGTCCCTTCAGCCTGTGACTCCTCTAGAGAACTTCGGTGGGTTTGTGACCCAGGGCTATCCTGTATAGAAATCATGCTGACTGTTCCTAAACATGCCATATTTATACAAGAGTCCACATTTTTGTTACAGTTTTTGCTAATTTGATTTGCATGTACATCAATCTAACTGGTTTGTGGTTTCCCAGGTGGTCCTTTGAAAGAATTTCCACAACACTTTCCATTCTTCGGTCCCCTCATAGTTGGATGGCTTGATACAATAAATGTGCACAACATAGCTAGAAATTGCAGCTCACTCCTATTTCCTCCACTAGTCATTCACACTCCGACTTGAGACAAATCGTGACTACAGTTTCAGCTGCAACTAAAATTTGAATTTGCAGACTTACTTCAGTATTGACCTTGTTTACAGTAGCCTATCTATCATCTCACTCATCCTTAGGGGTTCTTTTGTGTGTGTGGTTTTTTTTGTTGTTGTTGTTTTTTGTTTGATTGGTTGGTTTGATTTTTTTTTCCCCTATGGCAACCTATTACTTAGTATCCCATTGTTCTTGATCCACAGACTTTACCTGTACTAGCACAAGGATTATAGTTCTGAGGAAGTCCTAAGCTGCCTTGTTTTCCTAAGTTATTTGGGCACGTAGTACATATGTTCCCTAATACCTGGGGTGAAGTTTGACATTGTATTGCCATAGAAAACTTTCATATTAATATCATGTTCTCTACAGTAACTTGTGAAATAAAGTTGGCAAGTATTATTACAAAACATTCCATTGTTGACTGATGTTGGCTCAAAAAGCATAGCAAATGTCTCTGCATGAGTCTTGATATCTACTTCCAAGGAGGTAAAAGCATGTATAGGACTTCTTTATTTCAGTGGTTCTTTTTGCTACTCAAAATTAACAGGGTAATGGGATATTTACACCAGCATTATTATTCAATCCATGATATACTGATAGTACTACATGATCTGAAAGCAAGCAGTTTAGTAGGAGATGCTCAAAAGAACTGACATTATTATCAAGATCTGTTGCAAAACGCATGAGTATTTAAAATAATTCAATTTGCTTATGATATTTCTTTGTCACAGATTTTTTTTTGCTAATTTGCTGTAAGTATTCACGATATTCTCTCTCTAGGCTTCTAGGCTGTATTTATCTTAATGAATTTCCTTGCATCGTGTTTTGCTTTGAACAGACAATTCAAAAATAGAGATCATGAGATCCATGTATATTACAAATGTCTGTAGCAGACAGCAGTGAGAAGACAGGAAGCAATTACCAGATCTAACTGTATCTTATCATACTCCTCTGAGAATATTTTTGTATGGGACTATAAGATTTAACTCTGTAGTACTCCTTTCACTGAGCATCTCTGCCTTTTTCTTTGCTTTCAGCATCAAAATAAGTTTCAGAATCTGTGTTTTATAGTTAGTGAAGAAACAATCGAAAACTAAGAACAGCTAATCATAATGGCATCCCAGAAGCAGAAGATAGACCACATACCATTTCATATTGTTAGCACTGAAATGAAAACACAAAACCCCCCTATGAAATTAGCTATGAAAATGGACCTTGACTTTCTAGTTCTTTATAGTAAGGCCATAGTATGAACTGAGCTAATGTAATTTCCTCTGTTGAAAATAAGAAGCAATTCAGAAATACTCCTTTATGTGAAAAAAGTACATAGGAACAAAATAATCTGTGTCTCTCTCTTTTTTGGCAAGCATTTACTGGCTTTGATCAATACTAGGAAACAAAATGAATAAAAGCTATTACATTTTATTGTCTATTTTGTTAAATTGATGAAAACACGTATTTCATCTGCTTTACATCTGGTACAATTATGTTTTTACAGAGTTCCAGGAGTGCTGTCAGGAGATGACAGAGGTACTTAGTCTTTGGCAATTTAGGACGTGAATATTTTGATAGCCTTTTTCTCAGACCGGATTTTACAGATTATTTTTTACATATTTTATTTCCAATTTTTACTGGTTGTAGATTCAATCCTGCAATGAATTAAATAACAGATAAAATCCACAGAACACTTCTATATGCATACCGCTTGCAGTAAATGATGATCTCTACTCAAAATTAAAATTGAAAATATGTTGAAAAGCTCCCATGTATCTTGTGGCAGAATGCTCACCATGATGTAAAGGGTTTTGTACTTAGGAGGCACATACAGGCCATATCTGTGACGGCGACATGCTAACAACAGAAATGAGAGTCTGAGCTCTCCATCATTTTACTTGGGCCATTCAGATTTACCTCCCCAGGGTATTGCAACTTTGTTTCTGTAGTAGTGGATTATCATCCCATGATTCAATAAGATCTGAGCTGCAGCTACTGTTATTCATAACTCAGATTCTTAAATAATGACTTAGTATTTTACCTCCTGCATTTCTGTTGTTTCAGTACTAGGAAAAAACAAAACAGCAACAAAGAAAATTCCAAAGAAGCAGGCGCTTCTGTAAGCCCATCTTAGAGCCTTGAATATAAGGCATTACTAATTTTTAATATCTGAGAACTTGAGTTTGATTTGTTTTCTCCTTTATAATTCCAACAGTTCTAAAAGAAAAACAGTGTATCTTTTTAAAAGGTAAAAAATTTATCACTTTCATAATTTAAACAATTGTGGAGAATTGCAGAGAGTATAGGATAAAATTTTAGCACACTCTTTTTCATAAATGCTATTAGGAAAATGTACCAAGATGAAAAAGAAAAGGAAAGGCTACCCTTGTTACTTGAATAATAGCAATAAATATGAAGATCTTCCCCCCCTGTTAAAAAGCCTGTAAGTTCAAGTTATTTCCTCGGGCAGGGGATGGGGCAGGGAGGTTAGCTTATTTTGGGGATGTCCAAGTCAATTTAACAGTCATACTGAAGTCATGCAGTTGAACAATACTTATATGAAGTCTCTGGAGTGAAGGCTGATAAGCAATAAGCATCTGTAAAGTTTAATGGACTATTCGTACTGGATAGTATTCTCTCTAAGTACCCAAAGTTGGCTCCAGTCCCACAGCGTTGAATTATACTTGCTTCTGTTTTTAATTAATGCTCTTAAGCTCTTAACTCCAATGTTACTTCCACATGTCCAGGCACAATGAATTGATGTTAATTTATTCAAACTGAGCTAAGTGGCATAATAAGGAGCATAGTCTTCTTTGCATCTGGCCAAATGTGAATTGTCTTCCAAATTTCTTTGCTTTGAAGGCCTTTATTGTTGCCTTCTAGTCTGTATTTTGTAGAACTAAATGCAACTCTTGCAAGTAGCAGTTTTATCTGACAAATACAGATATTTGTGCTTCTCCTATTCATTGTTAGGCAGGGGTACTAATATATTTGGGATATCTGAGCATCTAAATAAATGATTTGAAATGACAAATGTCTGAAAGCATACAATTTTAATTTCAACTAGCGAAAGCTGTGTTTGCTTCGAATTACAGGTGTTTTCCACTCAAAAAAAAAAAAAAATTTTATTTGAAATGGATTTACTTGTTTATTTTGATAGGAAGTTATTAAAAATATTTTCAAAATGCCTGTGTTATATACCATTACTATATTACATACCATATATTAACAAATGTGAAGGTTTTGGTTTTGGTTTTGGTTTTTTTAATGAACACCCTCCCTCACCCCTTCCCACCCTCCCCCATTTAAAACAAAATATTAAAAAATATCTTGGAATATAATATCTAGTGGAAAAATTCAGGAATTTGTCTTTGTTTCTTTCATGTCTTCCAGGTAACATCTAGATTAAGGTGGTTTTTTAATTATCACCTTTGTTATCTAGTGTTTACATTCCTGTTTAAGACCCACTTCAGAGCTTTGATCTGAACCTCTTTCACTGGGAAAAAAACATCTTCCTTTATGTTTTGAACTGGCTACTCTGTTTCAATAACTTTCTTTAACGAATTTTGTTTGCAAAATAAACCCAGAAGACATAATTAATAATTGTCTAATCTCTCATGTATTTGAGAAACTATAGGGCTAAACTTAAGAATGGTCACATTGTGTCCAATATTTGCCTGAGTGAAAAACCTTTTTTAAAAAAGTGGCAAAATTCAATTATTTAGGCAAGGAAGACTACAAGGTTAAGCAAGGTATAAGGTGTTCCTTGTTTTCATTGTTATTAAGAGAAAATGTAAGTGTATAAATTTTTCTAGCTGCACCTTCTCTGTCATGAGTCTTGTTACACATTTTTGTTACAAAATATATAGTGCTTTTTAGTATCAGAAATGCTGCCAATAGATTCGCATTTACAGATTTTCTTTCTCCTGAATAAATTCAGTGTATTGACTGTTTTAAATTTTTCAATGCACAGCATTTCTTTTTTCCTCTGTACTTCAAATAACTCGTTTTTTTCTAAACCCATTTGAATATTTTAGCATCCTTTTTAGGTCTGAATACTGAAACTAGTGACAGTACTTCCATATTTACATATCAAATATGTAAATTGCATAAAGTCTTACACTTGCTTGTTGCTTTATTGTTTTAAGATTGTTCCAAGACTGCATTTATTTGCCTAGCAACATGAACAATATAAGCTGTCTTGACCAGAACAGGTCGCTAAGAAGCCCTGTTCAATTACTCGTGAACACCTTCTACCCTCACCTTTTCAAAGGCACATTTATATTACTTATAATGTAGATCTGGTCTGTGTGTCTTGTTTTTTGATGGATGACTTCACCTGTAGCTAAATTGAAATTAAGTTTTATAACTGTACTGTCTATTCTGTCCTAATAAAATATACATGCGGATGGCTTTTCCGTGGACTTCAGAAAGAAAGCTAGAAGCATAGCTTACTGTAAACAGTGGCACCATTCATTTAATAATTAATCTTTAGAAAATTATATTCAGGTGATTGTAATTTCTGTGCTTTCCCTAGGAGATCCTGAGGACAACTAAGAGCTTAACAAGGCACTGCCAAGCTATAGGTTTTGGATCTGGTAACAGACATCAGACAGAACAGCTTTAGGTATAAACAATTAATCTCTAAATAACAATACAGTGATAAATACAAGTCAGTAGTACAATTATCCAGGTCATTTCAGTAGTACAACTATCAAGGTCAAAAGGACAGCAAATCCAGCAATTCACCAATACTGGGCTAAACTCAGCCATGGTTATAAGACGGGCTCACAGGAAGTATCATCTTTGGATGAGTGACTTGGACCAGCCAAGAGGCTCAGGGCATTACGAATTTCCTGATCGGACTGCCCTCTTTTGCTGAACTGTGGAAGCACTGTCTGGACTTGTTGACCAATCAGCATATAATCATAGAATACCAGGTTGGAATGGACCTCAATAATTTGGTCCAATCTTTCTAGGCAAAACATGACCTAGACTAGGTGCCCCAGCAACCTGTCCAGCTGAATCTTAAAGGTGTCCAGTGTTGGGGAATCCACCACTTGCCTGGGGAGATAATTCCAATGGTTGATTTTTCTCATTGTGAAAAATTTTCCTTTTGTGTCCAGTCATATCTCCCCAGGAGTAACTTGTGCCCATTACCCCTCGTCTTTTCCATGTGACTCCTTGTAAAAAGGGAATCTCTGTCTTCTTTGTAGTCATCTTTTAAATACTGGAAAATCATATCCCACCTCTATTCCCCCTCTCTGCCTGTTCTTTTCTTTGTGTGCATGGTCCTTGGAAATATTGTATAAAGCAGTGCTAGCCCCTAAGAAGTACAGGAAGGAATGCCACACATACTGCTCAATACTACAACATACAAATGAAGAGTCCAATTTATACAAAAATCTGGACAGAAGTACAGGATGTATTTGGAAGAAAAATTATGTACTATGGTTCTGAGTCAATGCTCTTGAAAGTGGCATGTGTGGCTGCAAGCTTATCAAACTACTGATTTGCAGTCCATGGTGTTGGTTTTGACCTACAAAACCTAAACGATTAGCAAGAAATCATTTAGGTGAATATAAGATTCCCTTCCTCCATAAGTACTACTACTATGATGGATAAAAACCAGGCTCCAAACTGACTGATAGTGGAAGAGATGAGGATGAAGGGGAAGAGTTAAATGTTCATGGCTTATTAGTTTTAATATTTCACTGAACAGTACTTTTCATGATGTCCTTTTTGGCTTTAACTAAAGTCATCTGGCTAGAAGCATTTTTAACATTTTTGTTATGTAAATAGCTTAGCACATCTAAAAAACATCTGAATGTTGGGCTGTAACTCTTTCACCATAAAAATTATTCAGATTTCCTGTTATTTCATTTGTATATTTGTTACCGCTATACTTATCATTTTTACCTGTTAATAGTCACTCCAGAAGCTTCATTTTTTGTGAACTTTGTTTTTTTATTCCATGCTTCTTTTTTGTGATAATAATAATTTGTTGAATATAAAGGTCTACGATATTCCATTTGTACCCTTAAAGAAAGACTCAAAATTGTCCCGTTAAATATGTTCTTCCTGAACTACACATCGTTAGCCATTTCTGTTTATGTAAGCCATAAATATGAGACAGACATAATTGATTATTATTCACACTATAATGTTTTCCCTTAATACTTAAATAATGTTTTTTTGCTGTTTTATACAGATGCCTTGGTAATGACTAGAAAAGACTACACTAGTTCAGGTGATATGCTAGTATCTTGGATATCATTTTAAAGCCTTTAATGATTTGACACTCAGTTGCTTATTGCAATTCTTTTTACTGTCACACTTACTTATACTGAATATCATTATTTTATCCTCTAATGACATGATTATCTCATTTTAGATTAAGCTTCAGCAACCATTTAACAATAGCAAATAAACTCTAATGCAAATTACACTTAATGGAAAGAAATAAAATAGAGCTCTTGGAATCTGAATTTAATTTATAAGAAACCATTTAATCAGCAAGAAATATTTACCTGGCAATGTGTTTCTACACATTAAAAATCTCAGTATCTGGTTTAATACTCAGCAGAGCTTTTGCTGTATAGATAAAATCTTGAAGGAGTGTTTTTTTCTGCCTTAGAAAGAATTATCTGTGGTCAATGTAATTTATTTTAGTATAACTTCTGGCTGGTCTCTTCTCCCAAGTAACAAGCGATAGGACAAGAGAAAACAGCCTGAAGCTGCACCAGAGGAGGTTTAGACTCGATATTAGGAAAAAATTTTTCACTGAAAGGGTAGTCAAACATTGGAACAGGCTTCCCAGGCAAGTGGTGGAATCACCATCCCTGGAAGTGTTCAAAAACCTTGTAGATGAGGCCCTTAGTGACATGGTTTAGTGGTGGTCTTGGTAGTCCTGGGGTAACAGTTGGACTTGATGATCTTAAAGGTCATTTCAACCTAGCTGATTTTATAATTTTATGATTCTAACTTGCAGGTACTTTCCTTTCTTTTGATAGAAACTTCTCAGCTATTTCAGAGAGAAGAGATGAAGAAAATCTGTTAGGTTTAAGAAGCTAGATTTGTGTCTTTACTGTTTCATGACTATTGCCTATGGAAGAGCTGTGAATGTCACCTAATCTTAAGAAATCACCTTAAAAGTAGTTTGACCTGAACAACAGCAATTTTTTAAATAATATCTACTAAAAATTTTTGCATGCTTGGTTTCATCTCATTATGTTTAGCTGTTGGGCCCTGAAAAAATGACATAATTAACAGCATGGATCAGTCTTCTATCTTGCACATTTGATTTGGGAATATTTTGCTTTATTTATTTATTTTAATTACAAATATCTCAACAGTCACTTCAGTAAGAACAGTTTTCAGCATTCTTTACAGCTCATTACATTTACCTATGATGTTTGTTTATTTAAGCCCCAGCTTAAAAATATTGATTCATTCGTAAATCAGTGTATAGCAAATGGATGAGAATGTACAGCAAAAGTTTTAATTAAGTTGTATTAAAATAACATGTAGAATCTTTGTGATCCTCCATAATTTAGAAATCAAAAAGTAGGACAGTGGCTGTTGAGGCAGATTAATTTTTATGGGCTCTGGCATGGCCAAACTTATTGATCATTTCAACATAGAAGTTTTGTAGATCTTTTAATTACCACATGATTATGTACATTCTTCCCTGAGTTACTGTCTATCGAACTGTGTGCTTACCAACTCAAGCACAAAAAACATTATCATAATTGTTCATAAATAAATATACTTTTTTTCTGGGAAGTGATTGTGATTTACTATAAATATTAGACTATTCTGATGGTAAACATGAGGCTTCTCTTTCAACACCTCTGAGAAGAGATTTAGTTGTCTAATATATTTTCTGAACTGTATCCCTTCTCCTCTTGTTAACCTCATGCTATATACCTTAGAAACGAGAAACAAGATTGATATAGTAATATTCAAACCTTCAAATATTCAAGCCAGTTAGAGGGTTGAATAGGTCTGTGGATACAGCTATATGGGGTGAAAGACTGTGTGGATATTAACATTGAATTGCAGAATTGTTGTACTCAGTAATTTTCTTTTAATGAGTTTCTTAAAAATTAGATATTCCAGATACATTTTGAACTTCATTGAAACTTAATTGTTAATATCTTATTTTGCAAGTCCTCCAAAATATTTAATATATATTTCAGAAATAAGTCAGTACTATTATTGATTACTTTTACATTGGCCTTCTACTTTATTTGCAGGAAAAGAACTCCTATAAACTAAGCTACTTAAAAAATCAATTTTGCAGTCATTATTCTGCATGTCAGATATAAAATGCAGGACACTGTTGGAAAAGAATAATCTTCAGAGGGCAGCCAAACATAATCATAGAATCATAGAATCATAGAATCGTAAGGGTTGGAAAGGACATTAAGATCATCTAGTTCCAAACCCCCTGCCATGGGCAGGGACACCTTGCCCTAAACCACGTGGCTCAAGGCTCTGTCCAACCTGGCCTTGAACACCGCCAGGGATGGAGCATCCACAACCTCCCTGGGCAACCCATTCCAGTGCTTCACCACCCTCACTGTAAAGAACTTCTTCCTTATATCTAATCTAAACTTCCTCTGTTTAAGTTTGAACCCATTACCCCTTGTCCTACCACTAGAGTCCCTAAGGAAGAGTCTCTCCCCAGCATCCTTGTAGACCCCCTTCAGACACTGGAAGGCTGCTATGAGGTCTCCACGCAGCCTTCTCTTCTCCAGGCTGAACAGCCCCAACTCTCTCAGCCTGTCTTCATACGGGAGGTGCTCCAGCCCTCTTATCATCCTCGTGGCCCTCCTCTGGACTCGCTCCAACAGCTCCATGTCCTTTTTATGTTGAGGACACCAGAACTGTACACAGTACTCCAAGTGAGGTCTCACAAGAGCAGAGTAGAGGGGCAGGATCACCTCCTTCGACCTGCTGGTCATGCTTCTTTTGATGCAGCCCAGAATGCGGTTGGCTTTCTGGGCTGCAAGCGCACACTGCTGGCTCATGTTAAGCTTCTCGTCAACCAACACCCCCAAGTCCTTTTCTGCAGGGCTGCTCTGAATCTCTTTTCTGCCCAACCTGTAGCAGTGCCTGGGGTTGCCCTGACCCAGGTGTAGGACCTTGCACTTGGCTTGGTTAAACTTCATAAGGTTGGCATTGGCCCACGTCACAAGCGTGTCAAGGTCCCTCTGGATGGCATCCCTTCCCTCCAGCGTATCAACCGAACCACACAGCTTGGTGTCGTTGGCAAACTTGCTGAAGGCACACTCAATCCCACTGTCCATGTCGCCGACAAAGATGTTGAACAGGACCGGTCCCAACACCGATCCCTGAGGGACACGACTCCTTACAGGTTTCCAACTGCACATCGAGCCATTTACCACAACTCTTTGCATGCGGCCATCGAGCCAGTTTTTTATCCACCGAGTGGTCCATCTATCAAATTGATGTCTCTCCAATTTAGAGAAAAGGATGTCATGTGGGACAGTGTCGAATGCTTTGCACAAGTCCAGGTAGATGACATCAACTGCTCTGCCCCTGTCCATCAGTTCCGCGGCTCCATCATAGAAGTCCACCAAATTGGTCAGGCAGGATTTCCCCTTAGTGAAGCCATGTTGGCTGTCACCAACCACCTCGTTGTTTTTCATGTGCCTTAGCATGCTTTCCAGGAGAAACTGTTCCAAGATTTTGCCAGGCACAGAGGTGAGACTGACTGGTCTGTAGTTCCCCGGGTCTTCCACCTTCCCCTTCTTGAAAATGGGGGTTATATTACCCTTCTTCCAGTCATCGGGAACTTCACCTGACTGCCAGGATTTTTCGAATATGATGGACAGTGGCTTAGCAACTTCATTCGCCAGCTCCTTCAAGACCCGTGGATGGATTTCATCAGGTCCCATGGACTTGTGCACGTTCAGGTTCTTAAGATAGTCTCGAACCTGATCCTCTTCTACAGTGGGCCTAAGGTCTTCATTCTCACAGTCCCTGCATTTGCTTTCCAAGACTTTCGTGGTGTGGTCAGAGCATTTGCTGGTGAAGACTGAGGCAAAGAAGTCATTAAGAACCTCAGCCTTCTCCAAATCCATGGTAGCCAGTTCTCCTGATAGCTTCTGGAGAGGGCCCACATTGTTCCTAGTCTGTCTTTTATTTGCTACGTATCTAAAGAATCCTTTCCTGTTATCTTTTACATCCCTTGCCAAACTTAATTCTAGCTGGGCCTTAGCTTTCCTAACGTGGTCCCTAGCTTCTCGGACAATGCTCCTATATTCTTGCCAGGCCGCCTGTCCTCGCTTCCACCTTCTATAAGCTTCTTTTTTCCCTCTAAGTTTCCTCAGCAGCTCCTTGTCCATCCATGGAGGTCTCCTGGCCCTCCTGCTGCACTTTCTTCTAGTCGGGATGCAACACTCTTGAGCACATAGCAGGTGATCCTTGAATATCGACCAGCAGTCTTGGGCCCCCCTGCCCTCTAGGACTGTATCCCATGAAACCTTACTAAGGAGGTTCCTGAAGAGGCCAAAGTCTGCTTTCTTGAAGTCCAGGGCAGTGAGCTTGCTGCACGCTCTTCTCACCGTCCTGAGGATCTCAAACTCAACCATCTTGTGATCACTAGAGCCAAGGCTGCCCTGGAGCGTCACATTTCCAACCAGTCCCTCCCTGTTGGTGAGCACAAGGTCCAGCATGGCACCTCTCCTCGTCGGCTCCTCTACTGCTTGAAAGAGGAAGTTGTCTTCCACACAAACGAGGAACCTCCTGGATTGCTTGTGCCAGGCCGTACCGTCCCTCCAACAGATGTCAGGATAGTTGGGAAGTCCCCCATGAGGACCAGGGCCTGCGAGCGTGAGGCTGCTCCTATCTGTCTGTAGAGCGCTTCATCCACAGAGTCCTCTTGATCAGGCGACCTGTAACAGATCCCCACCGTAATGTCCCCTGTTGCTGTCTCCCCTTTGATCCTGACCCAGAAACACTCTGTTACCTCATCACCCCTCCCCAGACAGAGTTCCATACTCTCTAGCCTATCACTGACATAGATAGCAACGCCCCCTCCCCGTCTGCCTGGCCTGTCTTTTCTAAAGAGCCTGTAACCTTCCATTCCGACATTCCAGTCATAGGAGCCATCCCACCATGTTTCTGTGATACCAATGACATCATATTCCCGCAGCCTTGCACACATCTCTTGCTTGTTCCCCGTACTACGGGCATTTGTATAGAGGCACCTTAGCCGAGCTCCAAATGAAGCCGACTCAATGGCTGGGGCAGCTGGAACATCTCTACATCGCTCCAAGCACTTATTACAGGTGCTGGCAACTGACCAGGAGTGTTGGGATGGATCAATGCTCCCCTCCCCCAACACATCTAGTTTAAAGCTTTCCTGACCAGCCTGGCAAGCCTCCTACCAAAACAGCTCTTCCCCTTCTTTGTCAGACCAGCTCCACCAGCCTCCAGTAGATCTGGCCTCCCAAATGGAGCCCCATGTTCTAAATAGCCAAACCCCTGACTATGGCACCACCATTCTAACCATTTATTAACCTGCCAGACACGCCTAGCTTTTTTAAGGTCCTCCCCCTTGTCCTGGAGAATCGATGAAAAAACTATCTGAGCTCCAGAGCCCCTAACCACCTCTCCCAGGGCTCTGTAGTCCTTCTTAATGTTCTCCAGGCTACTGCTATCTATATCTCTAGCACCCACATGGACCACTAGAAGGGGGTAATAGTCAGCAGGACTTACTAGAGCAGGCAGCCTCTCAGCAACATCCCTGATCCGAGCCCCTGGCAGACAACACACCTCCCTCGAGACTGGATCAGGCCAGCAGATGAGTACCTCTGTGCCTTTCAAAGTAGAGTCCCCTACTACTATGACCCTCTGCTTTTTCCTGGAGGCACCAGTAGTGATCCTCTCTACTGGTGCATCAGCAGGATGCTCATTAGGTGTGGTGGGTGCTTTCTCATTAGCCCCCTGCAGAACTGCGAAGCGGTTCTGGGTGGGGACATCAGATTTAGGAGGAAGCCCCTTGTCGTTAATTGTCCTCTTCCTCCTTTTTTTTGTTCGTTTTTCTCGTGACTAATTCCCAGCTTCCTGGGTTGCTGCCCTCCTTCTTTCCTATATGAGCAATGCTGGACGTTTGCAGCCACTGCGCAGTTTGGGCCTGGAGCAAGCAGCCCAGCTTCCTCCCAGCTTCCCTGGCATTTTTTAGCTCTCCAACAGCCTCCCGCAGCTCAGCCACCTGCTGCAGGAGGACCTCCACCAGGGCGCACCGAGTGCAGCCCTGCCCATTGTGCACCCCCGCCTCACGAAACCAGTCGAGGCACTCTCTACACTCCGAGGTGTGCACCGCAGCCTCCCCTCTCATCGGCTCTGTCTGGGTGCCTACGCTGGCCACCGCCGGGGCAGAGCTCCCAGAGCGGGCCCTGCTCATGAGGCGAGTGCTCACCATCCCTCTCGCCCTGCCTGCGCAAACTGCCGCGCCACGCCCTGACTGCCCGCCCTGTTCGCCGCGCTCCTGCTCGCTCGCGCTTCCTGGGATGGGTTTTACCCACTGAGGGCTGGTGCCGTCACTACTGGCGCCGCCCCCTGTGAGTCAGCCGCTCGCGTCAGCTGAGCTGCCGGCTCCTGGGCAAGTCCTGTCGAGGACTTGAGGCTCCCTCGGTCGCTCTTGCCGCTCCGAACTGACGCTCCGGGACGCTGTGCTTCCCCCCGCTCCGGTGTTAAAGGCGTCCTCTCTGGGGATACTCACCTCGGCAATTGGTTTTTCGAATAATGTTTTTTCGAAGTGAGCATTAGGCTTTAAAGTTTATTGTGAATGTTTGGGATATGCCTGTTTAAATAGCTCTCAAAAGTGTGTACTTACCTGTATGTTCTTTGGCAAGGTGGTACTTTTAATTTCAAAACGTAGTAAATTAGTTCCATGCAGACATATTTATATATGGTGTGAAGGAACTGACATTTTATCTCTTCTGCTGTTGACCCGATCTAAATAATGACATTTAAGTCATTAAGAATGTGCCAGAAATGTACTGTCAGGTGCTGTGATTATACATCTGTGCCAGCCTGCTCCATTGAATAGATTTCTAGAAAATGCACTTTCGGTATCCTATTTTGAAATGTTTTTCAGCAAAGGAGGTATTTTGGCCAAAGAGTTTTCCTTTGGTTTTCTGTTTCAGCTTTTGGAATAGAATTTTTCAGACAAAACTTCTTAATAATTTAATTTTGCCTTCTTTATTCTGAATATAAATGTGTGTGTATATATATATACACATTTATATAAAGTGTGCTGTGCACATAACATCAGCCAAAACACTTCTAACTTTAAAGCTTAGAGTAAAATTGTAGAGAGTAGAATTGGCTCAAAAAAATAATGCAACCTATATGAAAGGAATGATTACAAGTGAATAATTAAAAAATATTAATGATTGCAGAAAAATGAGGATAGTATTTCAGCTGGGTTCTCTTTCTTGATCTCTGTATTCAGTTCTAGGGACAGACATTTATCTTCCTTAATTTTATGATAGGCATAGGTTAGTGGTTTGAAAAGACAAACAGCATTTCTAATCAGAAGGCATCTATACAGGTTCTGCTTCCTAATTTCATCAGCTAAAGAATGCTCTATTTTAACAAATAGTTGTCAGAAATATCCCCTTTAAGAGCAGGTGTATTTCTTGGTAAGCTGAAGTAGGTTAAGTTAGAAATGACTGAAACAAAATTTATTACAACAAATTACCAAGTTTTTAACTTTTGTCAAATGAGATTTGAAGATCCTCCTGTTTCTTCTTATGCTCCAGATGCAGTGAACAAGTTCTGAAATGTCTTCAGGACTGAGTAAAACATCTTCATTACTGGTATTGGCTAGATTTTATCAAAACACATGATGAGATGTTAAATTCTTTGGAATTAAAAACTGGGAAATAATGAGTGCAGAAGTAGCAATGACTACCATGTCTAAAATTGTCTAACACTTCATGACGCTATTTTTGTGGACAACACTTTTTTTGTGCTAATACTGTTTTTAGTATGACATTTTAGTATGTCTGCCATGTTTGAACACAAGGAATATGTGGAAATTTCCCACCTATGTATTTCCTTCACTTTCTTCTCATAAAATATTGTTTAGTTTCTATAATAAGTCTGTCCTAGATAGCCAAAAAAATTCATCCATGTCTAAATTTACCTTTCAGCAAATGATAGCAAAATGTCTAAAGTAAAATGTCAGCAATATTTCTAAGAGATAGTATTACTCACCTATCGCGTTAAACAAATTTTAAGTTTGGTCTAAAAATGACAAATGTGAAATAGCCTTTTTATAAGTTTTATAAAGAAACTTTTTAAAGTGGGGTTTTTTTCATACAACAGTGTCTCTTCTAGTCTGCATTTCTCATAGATGACATTTGTCTATATTCTATCAGAAAAGATCTATTTTAACAAAATACCGCCCATGGGGTTTTACTGTTTGGGACGGGTTTTGTATTTGGTGTTGTTCGGTGTTTTGGGGTATTTTGGGGGGAGGGTTGTTGTTGTTTGTTTGTTTTCTTCAATCAACTGCTATTTCTTTTGCAGAGACTGTGATTTAGAAAAAATGACAAATTGCAAATTGGGTTTTGTTAATTAATTGAATAATCTATTCCTAATAATAATCAGTGGCTGAATCACTATTTAAATGGTTTTATTTATCCATTTAGATCAAATATTTACATGCCTACCAATATAAATTCCCCATGCCTTCCGTTCCAAGAATAGCCTTGTCATTCACCTAATTTTAATAACTTCTCAGTTAACTGAACTCAGTTAACTGAACTCAGTTAACTGAGTTAATTTTTATAACTTCTCTGGAAACTACAACATTGACACTAAAGGTAATCTCATACTTGCACAAAATGAACCCTTTCACTTTTTTTCATACCTTATTTTGATTAGTTGCTGTGGTCGCAAGTATAATGAAATTATGTAACTGCATAGAAAATTGCATAATATATTTAATTATAAAGTCTCTGTATAAATAATGATTGGGCAACATAAATCCCTCTCTGCATAACTTCCATCACTGCTTCCAAGCAGTTTCCAGGCCCCATTCACCATCAGAAGTGAATCCTTGCATTCACATTTGCGACTCCTTGCATGTCACATTTCCGTACCTATATTTCTACGAATCCAATACTCATTTTGTGAACCAAGTAATCTCAGAGTAACTATATAGGTACAACTAAGCCATCACTATCTACAGGAATGTATCCTGACAGATAATCAGTGAAGAATAAAACCCACTTCACTTCCAGAGCAGAATATTCCTCAGAAGTCAGTTCAATCTCTGATCTCTTGGTCCTAATTCTTAAGGGAACCAAAACTGCTTACAAAAATAAACCTTGGAATTAAAATTCATAACTCTATTGGGTACCAAAACACACGACTTCAGTAAAGATCATGGTTTTGTAATACACTGTCATAGTCCTCACTGAATCTGAAAACCATTAATCTCTTTGTGTTCCACAGTTTATGAACTACTTCTCTTTTTCCCCTAAGAGATAACTACTTATCATCTTTCCATCTCCCCCTCCCCTCCTGTTCTCCCCCTTTCCCTTTGCTAACAGACACAGGTATATCAAGTAGCTTTTTTTTACAGAGATGATAATCTGAAGAATACATATTCCTCTAAATTTCTGCTAACCTGTGATTCACAGTAGGTACCTAGGTTTGAAACCTGAATCTATCTTAGACCTGCAGAAGAATTATTGTTCCTGAAAGCTTGTCGGATTTTTCCAGCTATGTTTGCTGGTGTAATATAAAGTATCTCTGTTGAGATACTTTATAGTTGAGAAGCCTTGTCCTACTTTTTTAACTTGTCCAGACTTCCTATAAAATAACACAGAAAGCAGTGTTCAGAGGCAGATTGTAAAGTCAGATATATACTTGAAAAGATAGATATATATATATATATAAAAAGAGAGAGAGAGGGAGAGATTTAGAGAGTGAGAGAGATAGATTAGATATTTATTCTGGAGCATTCAAATACCATTGCTGTTGGCAGTGGCAATTTTACATACTACTTGTGGCTGGTTGCACAATCAGGAAAGATGCATAAAGATTAGGTCACAAGTGAGAGTGTTCATTAGGTTTGTGTGGTAAAGTTTTAGTGGCCGGGGGCTACAGGGGTGGCTTCTGTGAGAAGCTGCTAAAAGCTTCCCCTATGTCCAATAGCGCCAATGCCAGCCAGCTCCAAGATGGACCCACTGGTGGCCAGTCAACGACAGTAGCAGAACCTCTGGGATAATGTATTTAAGAAAGCAAAAAAATTACTGCACAGGAGCAATTGCAGCTGGAGAGAGGAGTGAGAATATGTGAGAGAAACAGCTCTGCAGACACCAAGGTCAGTGAAGAAGGAGGGGAGGAGGTGCTCCAGGTGTTGGAACAGAGATTCTCCTGCAGCCAGTGGTGAAGACCATGGTGAGGCAGGCTGTCACCCTGCACCGCATGGAGGTCCATGGTGGAGCAGATATCCACCTGCAGCCCATGGAGGACCCCATGCCAGAGCAGGGGGATGCGTGAAGGAGGCTGTGACCCCATGGGAAGCCTGTGCTGGAGAAGGCTCCTGGCAGGACCTGTGGACCTGTGGAGAGAGAAGAGCCCATGCTGGAGCAAGTTTACTGGCAGGGCTTGTGACCCTGCAGGGGTCCCATGCTGGAGCAGCCTATTCTTGAAGGACTGCACCCCATGGAAGGGACCCACACTGGAGCAGTTTGTGAAGAACTGTAGCCCATAGGAAGTGCTCACACTGGAGAAGTTCATGAAGAACCATCACCCGTAGGAAAAACCCCATGCTGGAGCAGGGGAAGAGTATGAGGAGTCCTCCCCTGAAGAGGAAGCAGTGGCAGAGGCTGATAAACTGGCTGATGAACTGTGATGAACTGGCCACAAACCCCATTACCGGTCCCCCTGCACCACCTCCTGGGGGAGGAGGTAGAGAATTCTGGAATGAGGTTGGGCCTGAGAATAAGCAAGTGGGGGAAAGATGTTTGAAGATTTAGGTTTTATTTCTTATTATCCTGCCCTGATTTGATTGGTAATAAATTAATGTTCCCCAAATCGAGTCTGCTTTGCCCATGATGGTACCGGGTGAATGATCTTCCTCTCCTGTCCAAGATAACTTGACCTACGAGCCTTTCCTTATATTTTCTCTGCCCTGTCCAGCTGAGGAAAGGAGTGATAGAGCAGCTTTGGTTGGCACCTGGCATCCAGCCAGGGTCAACTCACCACAGAGTGGCAGGAAGATGCCAGGGGATGTATTTATCATGAAAAAAATACAGTAAACTCAGAATGCTTGATAATGTTTTCAAATGAAAATCTGGCACAATTTTGGGGATTACAAATCTTCCCAGGCATGTTTTTCTTGCTTATCTTTGTTACAAATTTACATCATTCTAGTTCTAATAAAGAGGCAATTTGTTGTCAGCATTTTCCAAAATACTAATTTTGCTTGCAGTAGATGCATCAGTATACATGGAACAGATCTTAAGCATTAGGCCTGATTTCACCCTGGATAAGAGATCCTGTATGTCACGTCTTTGGCAAGGTCAGCAAAGGCTTACAGAGCTTCAGCGTATTATTAAGTGACCTGTGCAGAACCTCAGCCTTAGAACTCTTTTTTTCTTAAAATGTGCAATTCTCTCCAGTTACTGATGTAAGCAGTGGAGGATATCAATTGATACTTGCTGAGTAAAAGACTTTACAAAAACCAAAATATACCAGCTAATATCCCACACTTTATTATGAGTACATATTCAAACTTCTATACTAGGTAATGAGAAAGTAACTTGCCTAGCTTTGTGTGAAGTAAGTAAAATATCAGATGTCTGGCTCAGTGTTCTGTCTGAGCTGTTACATCTGCTTTCTCAGATTGTAAAAGCGGGGGAGAGGAGGAAAGCAATAATGGTTGTGTTAGGTTGTAATAGTTTTGGGTTTACTAATGGTCTTTTTATTGAAGGGAAAGTGAAGTTGATGACTGCTTAGTTAGAGATTAGTGTGACTTGGTTATAGAGATGTATTAAATTCTCTTATGTAGATTCTTTCCCCAGTTACTCAGGTGTAAAAATATCTTGTTCTATCCTATAGTAAAATATTTCAGATCAAGTATCTTCTTTAGCCTGTTAAGAAATTTGAACTGAAGGAATGGACTTTCCAAAATAAATTCTATTGTCTTAAAAATAAATGGAAGTAAAGATTTGAGTGACTTCCTAGTAGCAAGTCCTCCATTAGAAGGTGAAATTTTATCCATTGCAAGAATGCAACTTTCTCACATCAAAGATTGAATTGTTAGATCCTAAGAAGCCAAAACCACTTCACACTAGCAACATAAAAAACCCCAACAACCCAAACCCCCCAAAACCCAAACAAAACAAAATAAAAACCAAACCACCAAAACAAAACAAGAAAAGAAGGAAGGAGGGCTTGTTAACATAAAAATCAGGTCATAAATAATATAAACCAAATCTATTTTTTAATGTAAGAGTCAAGTAATTGCTAAGCTTAACATGTATCTGTGTCTGTTTACCCTGTTTTCCTTTTATAAAACATACTCTTAGTAGTTATCGTATCAACTTCATGCAGACTTCCATTTGTGTTGCATTTACATGCTCTCAGATGGTTTGGTATGACCTCAAGAACATGTAAATATAAAGTAGGATAGACACTCTACTACATGACAGGTATAACAATGAAAGGAAGAATCAATTTCCCTAATATCACTAGCAAGTCTTTGAACAGTGATAAAGGAATAGAAGTTTTATGCCTTCTTATGAAGCTCCTTTCACCCTTACTTCTTTTTAGGTTATGGCAATGCTACCCAACATGCATAAAGTATTCTCCTCTCCTCTTCTCTCCTCGCCTCCACTTTAGGCACTGTGGGACCCCTCCCCCTCCGCTCCACTCCATCTTAAGCACTGTGGGATGTTGAGGGTGGCTTTTCATTCAGCCAGTGTGTGTGTATATGTGCTTAGCTTTTGTCTCCCAAAATACAAGGACAATGCAATCTCTATCTGAACATTTTTAAGTATGCTTGGGAAGCTATTTCTCTACATTTTGAACTTTCTGGAGAAATTCAACATTTTTCAAGAGTGCCAACATCTTGGAAATAACTCTTTTTAACATTTTGTTAAATTGGACAGCCGAATAAAGGGAAGCTGCAACTTGAGGTCACAGTGTTAATAGATGAGAGAATCCACAAAACTGAACTGCATGCCCTTCTACGGAGACATAACCTGGGGAAAAGCTTCATTCATAGCTGAGGCCTTTCTGAGACACCGAAGTCAGTAACTATGTGACACAAATCTGTAGAAAGTTAGAGATCGTTAGATCTACGGTTGCAACTAGTCTGTCCCCCCATTGTGACTGACTGGCCCTGAACATCACATATTCTATCCAGCTTATATATTCTTGTGTGTCCATAGGTAGAAAGGAGTTATAACTCTCTTGGTTATAACTCCAAATGGTTATATACCTCTTGGAACAGTGAGCACTGAAGTCATCTGCAGCACCTGCTAATGCATAAGATACTTCAACATGTAATGCTTTAAGTAAATATAGCTTTAATGCTATAAATAAATACAGCTTTTCAGTATTTATCAACAGCAGCAGAAATAATGTGGATGTTATTTAACTGGTACCATTGACCCAGCATTTACTTACACATTTATTGAGAAAGACCATATACATGGAGCATAAAGATTTTGTCATAAAGTATACTGCTGCTTACTGCATAAAATTTGTCATATTTTCCAGATCAGGATTTTAAGCTATCCATATTGAATGTTATTCAATTGACATATTTTAATTAGAAATGAAAAAAGACCAAAAATAAATGTGAAAAGACAGGTTTTACTAGAGGGGGATCAACCAGTCTATCATTTAAGAAGCTGGAGCTCACCTGCAGACATTTTAAAGTGAACAGTGCCTTACACTGGAAATAATATGCTAGGTTACTGTATACTGTACTGTTAGTTACTGTTACTGTAGTGACTGTACTAGGGCTTTTTTTTTTAATTATTATTATAATTTTATTATTCCATTGTAATATTTCCTAATGCCAGAAGCAGCTTCCCCTAATTCCCCTACCTCTTTTAGTCACTCTAATCAACAAACCAGTGCTCTCACAGCTGGCTTTTTGTTTAATTTCTCCTTTACCTAGACTGTTCAGCTAAACTGTAGAATAAATGTTAGCTGGCTAGCCATTGTACATCCTCATGGCAGGTTACAGCTGTTGCTCCCCTGAACCTCAGCCTTGGACTCAGCTTCATTTTCAGACTGTGCCTTACAATGCATTTGTCTCTAAATAAAGACTTCAGCAATTCTTCTGACAATTCATAGAATTACAGAATGGTTTGAGTTGGAAGGGACCTTAAGATCATTTAGTTCCAACCCCCCTGCCATAGGCAAGGACATCTTCCAGTTGAGCAGGTTGCTCAAAGCCCCATCCAACCTGGTCTTGAACACTGCCAGGGATGGTGCATCCACAACTTCTTCACTGGCAACCTGTGCCAGTGTCTCACCACCCTCATAGTGAAGAATTTTTTCCTAAGAAAATTTGCAGTATCTAATCTACCCTCTTTCAGTTTATACCCCTTGTCTTATCCTCACATGCCCTTGTAAAAAGTCCCTCTCCAGTAGGCTGCCTTTACGTATTGGAAGATTATTACAAGGTCTCTCTGGAGCCTTCTCTTCCTGTGTGTGTGTTTGCCCAAACACACCATATATACACTCCATGTATATTACACCTGTATACCATCCAGGCCATACCATTCCATTCCATACCATACCATTCCATTCTGTTCCAATTTGTATGCATACCATCTATTCTAATGCATATCTTAAACCTAGTCATTACTTTATCTAGAGTAGCAAAAACGAAAGAGTTGTTTTATGCAGAATAGACAGCACTTAGGCTAAGCATGCAGATTGTCTATCTAAAGTTATCTTAGCTTGGCGCTGGAGCTCCTGTGATACTGGCATACTGAGCTGCAGTAAGGCTTTCTGCCTGCTTCACAGATGGCTTCGAATGCAAGCAGCCAAGACACACAGAACACTGTGCATTTGTGCAAGCTAAAATTCCCGCATGGTGTATTTGGAGTTGTGTTTAGCCAGCTTGGATTTAGATCTGTTTTGTGTTATCAAAACCATAGTGTTTGCAGCAGTCTGTACCATGGCTGGGGTTTTAGCTACATTGTTATGAGCCTATGCAGCCTCCATGGAATTTGTGTTTATTCCTTTATGTGTAAGAAATTTTCCAAAATCTGGGCCAATCGCCTTGCATCAGCAAAGTGCCTTTTGCAATAGACCAGCCTTCTTTCCCTTTTCTACATCCAGATGTTTTGCTATTAAACCCTTGTGCAATGATAATCTTTCCTGACGTATTCAATGACAGCTATTGAAGCCTTCCTCAGATTTGTCAGTGTAATTACCCAGACATGTATAATGAGTAAGAGGAGTGGATCAGAATCCTGAAGCATAAAGCTTCCATCCAAATTTTCCAATAATGTTCATACTAAATTTTGGAAACTGAGCTTTCATAAATGACCTGAAAAAAATATTTCACTTGGGCAATTTCATGCTGTCTATGGTTCTTTGTGGGTGGTAGATACCCAATGTCAAATATCAAGAGTGAAAAAATTTCACTGTACCCTTCTGCTGTTGTCTGTCATATTTCTTATTTTATTCAGGAATGAAAGTATCCCAGCATGGGAAAACGTTTTTACAGAGTACTTTTTTGTATCCTGTAATTCTTATGTTTTGGTGAGAAAAGTTGGTCCATTCAAAGAGAATGGACCCAAACCCTGTGTAATACCTCTAGCATTATGTACTGAATATGAATAATTTGATTTTAGCAAGATCTGGAAAGCTTTGACACAGAAGATGGCATTTAGTTTCTGTTAATTGACTGAAAGCAGGGAATTCAGTGATGACATAATTTGGTGTTTGTGGTAGAAAGACGATTAGAAATTATAAGATATTTGTAATGGACTGTTGTGGTTTAAGCACAGACGGTAACTCAGAACCATGCAGCTGCTCGCTCACTCCCTGTCTTCTTTCTCCCCCAGCTCCCGGAGGGACGGGGAGAAGAATCAAAAGAATGTAACTCCAACGGGTTGAGATAAGAACAGTTCAGTAACTAAGGTATAATACAAAACCACTACTGCTACCACCAATAATAATAATGATAAGGGAAAGAAATAACAAGGGGAGAGGATACAATTGCTCACCACCTGCCGACCGATACCCAGCCCGATCTGAGCGGTGATCTGGGCCTTCCGGGTAACTCCCCCCAGTTTATATACTGGGCATGACGTGCTGTGGTATGGAATACCCCTTTGGCTAGTTTGAGTCAGGTGTCCTGTCTCTGCTTCCTCCTGGCTTCCCCTCCTCCCTGGCAAAGCATGAGACTTGAGAAAGTCCTTGATTGGAGTAAACATTACTTAGCAACAACTAAAAGCATCGGTGTTATCAGCATTGTTCCCAGGCTGAAAGTCAAAAACACAGCACTGCACCAGCTACTAAGAAGGAGAAAAAATGACTGCTGCAGTTGAACCCAGGACATGGACTATTTCAATTAAAATGAAGTATCAGAATCTTTTTCAGGTCATTTTTTCGTGTTAACAATACTGTAAATGCAAAACTGACAAAGTTGTTTTTGTCAGCGGACTAAGATACTTGAAGTGTGTTATGTGATATATATGTACAATAATTATGTAAATTTAATGATTGCTTTTAAAAACGGTTCTCAAAGATGGCTTCATTGTTAAGCCCGTTTGCCAAATCATTCCTCTTCCAGTCTTGGTTTTAGAAAGGTTTGGCTTTGTAACAGTCCTTCCTTAATTACAGAAATGAAAAATGTTAATTTTTGTCTTTTGATTTCTGCTGAAACAAATAATTTTCTAGTTATTAATTTGGCATGACTGATTTGAACTAATCCTAGGGGGGAAAATGTAATTACTATTGGTCTCTGTTAATCTCAATGTAGCCTGACGGCCAACACAAAACTAACAGTTCTTCCAGGCATTTCTGCTTGCATCAAAGCTCAGAAGGAAATAGTGTCATTTTCTGGTGGTGGTGTTGCAATATTTCAGTAGAAACTGCTCATGAAGTTTGAGGCATATCAGTATTTTTATTAGCCACAGTTAATAAAGCCTCATAAACCTGATAAATCTCAGTGTATCGGTATTATTATTCTTTTTTTTTGAAGTCCAGAGGACCAAAGGCTTTTCCTGTATAACAGTTCCCCCACTGTTCTCTATCATCTGCCTGCCTCTAGTCAAGTTTTCAGGTTTATGTTTCTGAACCAAATATTAAATTAAAGGTGTCATAAGCAGTTAGGAGGAAGACGGTGGAATGGATTGCAAATTTTGAGAGAGAAAAATACAGGAAAGGCTTGCCCTCTCACAGCACAGGAATGAAGATTACATATGTGCAGATTTAGAGCCTCAAGAAACATCATTCATTGACCAGAACACCATTGTACTGTGCCTTTTGCACTAAACAAGCAGCTCTGGAGAACTTGTAGCTGTGATGCATCACAACACAGAACAGAAGATATATTTGAACAAGAGAGGTTAAAGGGGCTCTCCGATAGCATTAGTCATAATCAAAGACATTAGGCTAAACATTTCAGCAGCCTAATCATTGCCAAAATTTCTATTGGCATCAGAGAAAAGATGATAGAGTCGATAATGAGCTAGTTGTGTCAATGTACAAGAAGGAAATCCTCCAAATTGAGAGGGCACCACAGCAGAAATCATGAAAAAGCTGCTTTGAAATTATACCTTGCATACAATGTGGGCTGATATCACAGGCAGCTGAGGATAGAGTTGGTATTTACATGGCAATTGAGAAATGCTTTGAAAGAATGATTTAATGATGGAAATTATGTTCTGATTTGAAAAAGGCATAGCAGTTTCTGCTTCTGAAGTTTTAACTCTTTTGCTAAAGATCTCTTTAGTTCTTTTTTAGTAGAAACCACCATTTTTTGGTTTAAATAATTTTCTGAGAGGTCACTTTAGTTATGAATAACAGAAGCCTTAAGTAAAATTTTTTTGAAAGTCTTAAATGAGGATGAAATGTAATAATTACAAGTTATAACTAGTATTATTGATCTCCAGAATCCATAACTCTTGAGGTGTATATTATTGGTATTAATTAGCAGTTTGTCCAAAAAGCAATGCCAGGTGAACAGTGTAGTATCCAAATTCGGAAATAGGCACCCAAAAACGATTGGGGTATACTGCTTTTTTTCTAGTAATGTAATATGGGATTTTTTTTTCTGTAAACTATATAATGGTTCTGAAAGTGATGTTGTGTAGCAGTTATTTTTGAAAAAGTCCTGTTTATCTGCGTGCTTCTTCATCTTTGTCTCCTAATGACATGTATATAAATACATGTATACAAATATATAGAATACCAAATTTGTGCATATACAATAGATAGAATATCAAATCATAGCTGATGCTGGTTATCTGTCTCCCTGTACATAATAACAGTTAAGCAATCCTACTGAACAGATTAAAAATATAGCTGTACAAACTGTGTGGTTATTTCGGACATCTTTCCATCACTTTCTGTGCTTGTCCCATCTTCCTCGAGTAATTGCAGGGAACAGTCATCATTGCAGAGACAGTCATAAATCTTTCTTGATCAGTTATTCAAGCCAACATATTGTGTTTGTTTCTGCATTTCTTATAACCAAAAGCCTGTAATGCTACATTAACCTTGTTTAATTCAACAAGGAGCAATACTTTTGTTACAAAATTTAACCTATTTTGACATACCAGATCTTTCTGATGCAGAGCACGTGAAACTTCCTTTCTTTCAAATCTTAAAACATATTTAAGTACTGAACTATTTACAATAGAATAGTTGTGGTTTGTTTGGTTGGTTTTTGCACTGACTCAGTGTTTTACCAGGTTAAACCCATGAATGCTAACTAGAAAGTGTTCATTTCCTCGCCTGAAGGAGATTGGTTTCTTACTCTGTGACCTGACTCTATAAGCTTTATGCTGAACTACATTGCTTGATGCGGGAGATCCCAAGGTGGTCAATTCAGGGAATTCTTAACACTGCATGTATACCATAAAAAATATTCTTCCTAGTACATTAATAATCTTTATAATAAAATGAGTCAAAAATCATCTTGTAACACATCTTTTCTAAATAATAACTGCTATCAGTATGTGATTAATATTGTAACTGCACTCCTTGTGATCAAGTCCTCCATGTCATCAGTCGCTATCCAAAACAAAAAGATCCAGCAGCCAGCAGTAAAACATAAGTGTCCATTTATATATCTGCAACTCTATTAGAACTCGAGAATTCTTGCAAAATTATGTTTATTTCTATATTCTAAATAGATCTACAACATCTGTTTGCGCTTCACATACTCTCATCAAGTAATTATGAATTTGTGTATTATGGATTACATCATGAATTCCTGTAATAAAATGAGGAATGACCAGATGCTGAAACTGTATGATACCACATGGTGGACTAAGACCTAAAATTTGGCATTTGGACCTCAAACTTGGACTCATTTGGACCTAAAATTTGGACTAAGACCTAAAATTATGAAGACTTTATGTTAGAACTGTATGATAGTACAAACAGTTATAACGTCTTCATAATTTGTAATTCAATATTTAGTCCCTTACTACCTATTTCGAATTCCCATGCATTCATTCTACTCATTCTTCCTCCATGTTGTGTGCTCCCCCTGCCCACCCCAAACTTCCAAACTTAAGCAAAGGAGATGTTTTAGGTCTGTGGCCTTTTATTGGTTGTGGGGGGATGTATTGGGTGCGAGGGATGGGTACCGTATCATAAGTCTTCCCTTGCCCTTCTGTCTTCTTTTTCTCCTGGTGTACTAATTCTCTCTCTGCACATTTTGTTTCCCTGGCCACACACAAAGTCTAACAAAGACCCCAGAATAGAGAGCATTTATGTTTCAAAGCAAGCAGAGACCTCTAAAATAACCTTTCCAGTCAGTGCTCTGTGTAGGAATCCTTACAAGTACATGGCTTCTCTGCAGTTATAAGAAGGACTCTTTTAAGCATAAACCTATCCAGATTCTAATCTCATTTTTCCAAGTCTAATAAAGAGCTTTATTACATTTTGTAATTGCAAACAGCTAGATGAGGCAGCTGGTGCATAATGGTATACATGCCCTTTTTGTATTGAACTGGCACTTTGCATTGGAATACGAATGTCTTGGCATTACAGAAATAGCTTTTCATATAGGGCCAGTTATATTTTAAAGTTACAAGATGTAAAGACAAGTGGCATATAAGGCGGTTGATGTGTAATGGCATCCTGTGTGGAATGTGAACACTCCATAGTTCCCAAGAGGCAGCCGGTTAATAATGCACAGATTTCAATGTATTTGGCAATGGTTGCCTCAAGAGGCACTATAAGGATATTAGGCTCAAAGATATTTTATTCATCATTTCTTTAACCTTCATTTGATACAGTCTGATACCATATATTGCTAGGTATAACTTGCTGCCTCATTAGTATTTCACTATTTTGAGCACACTGAAAGGGAATGGGTGACATTCACCAAGTCCCCACATAATTCACATAAATTCAAGGTCTCTTTTTACTTTTGGAGGGGAGCATCTAAGAATCAAAGCAAAATTACAAGAAAAAAAAAGCAGGTAGGTTATTTTTTATACAGCAGATTATCTCTGCTGATTGTAAGGTAAATTTAGTTCTATTTATTTCAAAGTAAAAAGCAGTCATTTTCTCCATATTCCATTTAAAAATTAAACAACAGCTACTTTCTAATACAGTAAGTGCAGTGCTTTGTCTATCATCTCTAAAGGAGTTTCAAAGTTTCCAATTTCAGACCATATTTTCTTTCCAGAAAAGACAGCAATAGGGAGAGTTATAATCAATTATAATCATGACAGTGATAAAAAAAAAAATAAGTCATAAGTTTCCTGTTTAGTCAATTGCTTTTATCAAGGATTGGATTGGTATAGAGCCATATACGCCTTAGAGGGGATGCCCTCTAAATGGTGACACCTGAATACATATAAAGACACCTATTGGGTAATACAGTTTCAGTGCTCCTCTGTGCTTAATTGTTTTTTAAATACTCTCTTCTTTCAAGAACACATGAACAAGTGTCATGGGATAAAGTCTACCTGAAAGCATCACTCAGGTAAGCAAGGGCTTGGCTACATCTGCTCAGTTCTAACTCATGAGATGACTGGTATGTGCTATGAAAATGAACCAAGTACAGGTAACTGGGGAGGTAGGAGGAAGGATGGAACTTACCCAAAGCATCCAGACTACATCTGCCCTCCTGTAATGTTTTAGGTATGCACAGGAAAGTAACAAAAAGGACAGATGGACTCCTAGCTTTACAGCTATGTAATCCATTTGGATTGGGAGGATAGAGTGTGTAGAATGTGATAGTAACCCAGATAGAAAGTTACCTAGGTAAAGTCAGAGATGGGTTTCGAGTGACAAGAATGATGAGGCTGTTGGTGACCAGCTGAGTTAGAAAGCTAAACCAATGAAAACAGTAGCCCTTTAAGGAGGAACACATATCCAGAACTCTACAGAAGGGTGAGATAAAGGCCCACTAAACATAAAGGCCAGGTCACCAGCCAAGACTTAGACACCTTGACCAGCTGAAGTGACTGCCCTACTTCCCTGAGTCCGTGGTACTAATCACACATGGGCTGGAGGCCCTGGTTTGTTGAATGTGGTCTGTACTCACATGGGTGAGTATTTGTCATAGAATAAAAATCACATCCACCCAGTATAACCATCCTGCATAGTAAATAAAATCTGTGTCACTGAGTAGTGTAGTTCTGGTTTTGCCACTAACCCACTCTAAGTGCCTCTGTGACAATAGGCAACATGATGGCATGACTGACTATGCAGGACAATATTGTGGGTTGACATTTCTGTTGCTAAATTGAGGAATTGAGGTGGAGGATGAATTGGGTCTAACAGATCTCCTGGCAATCTTTGTAATTTTTAAAGCAGCTCTAATTTACTCCAAAGACAATGGCTGTGGAATCAGTGGATTTAATTTTTTATTATTATTTATTTGGACTGACAGAGAGGAGACACGAATGACTCACAGTGAAAATTCATTTGGAGATTTTGAACAAGATAAAGCTAAATGGCCCACCCAAGCATTTGGGTCTACTTGGCCAAAACCTCAGAATATAGGTTAAAGAATTGTTCATTAAGATCTGTGAGTGTCTGAGGAATGTTTGTCACAAGAAGCACACAAGCCATGAACATGATCCATTATGGACATTCCAATGAGTTTCTCTCTCCACAGCTGAGAGATCTCTGGCATAGCTTTGCTGTTTATCTATTTGTTACAATCAAGAAAATTACCCCAGAGAGCTGATAATCATATGTATAAGTACAGCACTCTGTTTTGTGGCCACAGGAGAACCCCCAGTTCACTTGCTTGTTTATAGTTGAGAATGAAACAAATGTGACTTCTTATTTTAAGGGGGTTGCTTTGAAAACATTTGGTGACTTAATAGAGGATTTTAGGCTCAAAGAAACAGCTACATGCAATAGTTGCAACATAACTGGTTATACATGTATTGGAATATTGCTGGGGAAAGGAGCTGAAAAGATATTTAGGCCAGACTCCTGTACTTTTTCTCTATAGACTGCAAGAATACAACAATAAGGAAGGTATGTAAGCTGTCCTGTACCCATATATTATCAAGACCAGGAACTACATGAATTTTGCCTTGAGAGTACTGTTGGTTACCTACAAAAAATATTACCTGGTTCTTGAGGTATTCAGAGAAAACAAGACACGTATCTCCACTGAGGGAATATATATGTTGGTTTTGGACAGTGTTAAGAACAGAGCTGCTCTTGCTCTGGGAATGCTGTTGATAGGATGATGCACAAGCCAAACACCACTGTGTCAAAATTAAGTACTCCTTTTTTAATGGGTACAGTTCTTTGATAATCAGAAACTGGAAGTAGATGAAAAAAGGCATTCCTTAAGTAAATTAGAGAATATGATTTGATTCTATGGTGGGATTTGTCAGATGAAATGTTAGTTGTCTACATCTGATCTGATCACTACAGACTCCCTTTAGAGTCTGTGGGACAAATAGTGCTGTGATATGATTCTTCTGATTTTAGCAACAGCCATTTCTCTCCATAAGTGTGAAGGGATGCATTCATATGTAACTGTCTACACTGCAGACATAGAAAAGCTGAATCCTGACTCTAATATCCAGTACAAAGATAATAAAACTATTCTCCAGACAGCTGTCATATGGAGCAAGGCAAGGAGGGGAAAGTGCAGGGGTATGATGTTAGTAATCCCACAAGTATTTAAAATTAAGGAAAAAGGCTTACCTTCACAGGGTAATTTATCGCCCAAGTATTTCAAGATCAGTTAAGTTAGAGAGCAATCCAGCTAAGTCTTATCCATTATACGTAGTTTTCTCAGATAATTTATTATTTCCCACACTAAATATGTAAGAGCAGAACCAGCAACCAGACTAGTTTTCCTGCTGGTCCCCAGAAGTTCATGAGAGTACATAGAATCATTGAATCACAGAATGGTTAGGGTTGGAAAGGACCTTAAGATCATGTAGTTCCAACCCACATCAGTTAAAAATTCCAACCAATGCTAATGCCAAGATCTGAATCCAGTGCAAGTGGAGGACTGTCATGCATCCTCCTCAGCTAGCATGTGCCACTAATTTACCTCAGCCACAAGATCATTGACCTACTCAGGTGATACTGGATACAGTTCTTTGCCTCCAAGGGGACTACTGGAAATAATCATTGCTCCTTTCCCTTCTTCTGAATTTGTTCTTCCTTCCCCATGAAACATGACTGAGTAGAAAAGATGAAGTTTAAATAGCTCAGAAAATTAGTACAGAAGTTTGTACTAAACATGAAGAAAAATGGTATTTCCAGATACAGTTGTTTATTGTTTTCTAATACAGCAAATTTTGAAAACTAATGAGAAACACTAATTATTCATTTCTATATTGAATTTATTGAATACTGTATTGTGCCCCACACATTTTCACTTTTAAATATGCATACTAGGTTTACAATGGTAAATGAGTAGGGAATAGGTCTTGAAGTAGTATAAATGAGAAAATATGTGTCATAAATAATAAGAGGAGGATAGCAATACATTTTAGTACTTTGCCTCCTAGATGATCCTAATGCTGTTACAGGCAAATACTATTTAATCTACCTCTGAAAGACAGCTGTCTTTGACAATGGAGGAGCGCAATTGTTGACTGCAACCTTACACTGGCTTTTAAGAAAAGCAATTAGTTACATGTAATTGAAAAGCAGAGGAAAATCTATACGAATGTAAATTGATGGAATAGAGGGAGTTTGTGCAGGGAACCAGAGCTTTATAACTTCTGAAAGTGATGATGTGGGGGGTTTAGCAACAAAAGGATCTGTAAGACTTGCATTTAAATCTCATTTGAGATGCATCATCACTAATGGCATAATCCCTTTCGATTGTCTAAGAGGATTTTATCTTTCTATAGAACCATCATATAGGCCCCATACAGTAGAGATCTGTTAAATCACTTGACTCTGTTGAGTTTCTGTTAGAGCATCTACTTTCATGACCAGATGTTAGTGAGCCTAATTTGTGAGATCTGATAATACTTTAGTCTAAGATAATGTGAATGATTTTCAGTGATATGTGTATGTATATAATTATATGCATGAAAATGTCTTGATTGCAGTTACAGATCAAGTATTTGCATGTGGCTGTGGCTGGCCAAATGCCTGGCTTCCCATGTTTGGTTGCTAATTTGTACTATATGAAGACTCGAATCAGGCACCACTGTCTTAAAATTTTAGAATAACATCTGAATAGATGCTGAATAGATGCTTAACATCCAGAGGAAAGAATATTAAACTTTTTTTTTTTTCCCTCTCTTTCTGTACTAACAAAAACTTTGACATTATATAATGTTATTAAAAGCAAAATTATTTTGGAAGAAAATTTGGTGCTGGCTCTGCACAGTGTATTTGAAGCTAACTGCCAGGTCTGGATCTAGTACCTATGCAGTGATGGCAGGCCAGCTGTTTTCTCTGCAATGAGTGATTTCTGGATCAGGTAGGAAGGGAGACGGCAGAATGAAGATTTGTGGCATTTTTGCTGTAAGTTGAAGTGAAGCATGAAGTGCTCATTGCCAAGTGCTACCTGCAGCTAAAGAGGGGCTTATGCTGACTGCTTGAAAAAGAGTTGGAACCAATAATACAATAGTAACCAATAATATAGCCTATAAGTGCTGCAAGTTCTGTAAGCACCTATTTGTCCATTTATCTCTTAAACTAGTTAAATGGTTAAAAGTATTTACCCCCAGGAGGGAACAATAGTCTTCTCATGGAGCAAGAGCAAGAGCACTCTCAAAGCTTTCAGTGTAACCCTATGATTTTTCGTAATACTCAGGACCTTATCTGTGTTGGAGCTCCATGATTCTTTGCCCCAAAAGAGGAGATCTGCTGCCTTGGATGGGATCTTTTTACAGAAGCCTGACTTTTGACAAGAAGAATGTCTTCTCCAAATAATAAAAGTAGCTATAGACTTGGTTGTGTTGCCTGCGTGGCATAGATCATAACCTTGAGTCTCATCCTTGAGATGAGCTGGCTCCCTGCAAGGGTGATATCGGGATCCTTCTTGACCTCTGGTAGAATAAAGTCTGAAGTTAAGAAGGAGTAGCTTTTCATATCGCCTAGCTTGATGTGTTGCATAATTGCTGGCATGAACTGGAGAGTTTTGGATGCATATATGATTTTTGACAAGGAGGGTATGGTTTCTTGAGGACATGAAGCTTAGTCTGTGGCAGAGAGGGTTTGGTTAATACAGTAAACCCTGTGTCCTGTGCTGGAGGAAAATCCTTTTAGCCCCTTTAAATGTACTAAGAGATAGATGGGAAAATGAGGCGTATTATCTGCCCTGACTGCACTGCATATAAAATACTTGTTTTGCTTTGCTGGTCAAACTTTCTACTGAGGTGTAAAAACTACTTCCATGCCAGAAACTAGTTTGCTGTAGTGACGCAGAAGACTTATATTTGCTTTAAGAGTGTTCCAGTCACGGTAATTCACTATAATAATCATCTTGCCCTTTTTTATAGGAAAAACTGTCAGTCATAATCTTTTAGGTTCCTTGCTTGCTTTTACCATTCTCTGTTAGGTTGTCTGCTGCATTTTAGGACATTGGAAATGAAATATTGTGATTAATAGAACTCCAGAGACTTTAAAACCCCTGGCCTTTAAGTCTTGCAAATAGGGGTGACAGTAGAAACCGAGTTAAATAAGCACAGTGAAGATTGAGAGGAACCATTACATTGTTTTCACCCACTAAAAATGGAAGGGTAAGGATACTAGACTCTGGATACTGGTATCTAATAGCAGTGTTGAGCTATTAGGCACATTCATTAAAGGCCTTACAAATGACTGCTGTATCTGTAGGCCTAACTCCACTTTTAGGTTATATGTTATGATAGCCCATTGGTGGGGACATAGGCTTCCTGTAAAATAATTCAGCCTGCAGAGCTGGCATCACCATAAACAGATGCAGAAAATGCAGAAGACCTGTATTTTTAATACGCTTTGGCCTTCTCCAAAACTGATGGTTTTTTATTCTAGTCATGTGCATAACTTTTCTTGAGTTTTAAAGGTTCATGGAAGTGTCTGCAATTCTATCAAAACCAAAGACGTTTCAAGCCCTGACAAATCTGTTTCTAGTTATGTTCCAAAGCAGAACTTTATGTCTAGGGTTTTACCAGCAGAAATTTGTATTATCATGGCCTTTGAGTTCTACAGAGGTGCTTGGGGATATAGTTCTCCTACTTACATGTCTCTTTGGTGTTCCATTTTAGATTTTTAAGCCTTTTTGTGGACTTTTCTCTTCAGTAAGAGCAATAGCATGCATACTTGAAGGATGCCAGTACCACATATGACAGACTGTGTCTGGATTACTTTTTTCTGTTAGTCTACTAACTAGATTTGCTCTTCACCTGATCTTATTTGTTTACATCCTGGAAACAGCTGAAGAAGTTGTGGTCTTATTAACCAATGCAAACAAGTGTTTGAAAACCAACTATAGAACCTAATGGCTCCCTTCGCTTAGATACTAGAATAGAAGGTCTGCTCTGCTGGTTTGTGTCAGTAGTAATTCTTTAAGGAGCTATGGCTGTGATGTAGGAGTGACAAGTATGAGCCTAAAACATCTATGTAAAGAAGCCCGAGATTTCAAACTGAAGAATATTTTTCAGAGTTTGGGTAAGCAAATTTTTTCTTGTAACAGTCCAGTGAGTTCTTCCGGATGTCAATTTTTTTGAGGGACATATTTTAATTGTAGGATTATGTGTAACATTAAGTACAACATTGTGTAACGTTATTCATTTTCAGGAAGAATGAGCTACAACTCAAAGACAGAAGCAAGAACAAGGACTGTTAAAAATGCTTTTCTCACAAGAAAAAAATCTGTGAGGGTCTGTCAGCATTAACTATGAGCCAGCATACTGATCAACCCGAGAAGAAATATCACATATCACAACATAATTGCTGGGAAAATGAGAAAACAAAATGCAGCTTTTCCAGAAAAAAATGATGTGACCGTGACAAAATTTCTCTGCTCTGTGACTCACAACCAATCCGTGAAGGCCTTGCCAGACTTTAATTTGAATTTAGATTCAAAGTTAGAGTATAATAACACTTTGATTGCTGCTATCCTAATTCCTTATAAGAAAAATGTATTCTATGTATTTCAACTATGACATTACCATATGATAACAGGCAGAGGTTTATGATGTTATAATTCACTTTACCCTGTGATGCCATCATAGTAGCAGAATTTATAGGGAAAAGATTTTTTTCTTTTTTTTTCTTTAATCTGTGACATTTTAAGGAATAATGTAATTTATTTGATGTGGGGATTAAATAAATAAATTACTTCCTCCTCCTCACATCTTATTGCTAAGGAACGTATCTTTGGAGATTCTTGATGTTGCTCAAAGTTGACAGAAAATCAGAAACACTCTTCCAGATATAGTGAGCTTTTCTTTACATTCTTGAGTCATTGTTGCACAATTTCTTTTTTATTGTTATTTCTCCTATACTAGATATGTGAGAAATATTTCATAGTGTGAACTGAAACAAAAATGGTTAAAAACATTGCGATCTCTTTGAGAAGGATATACTGAAGTTTTGTTCTGTTACTGAAAAGTTCCCTGGCATAAATGGAGTGATTGTAGCTGCTGTGGTATCTCATTGCAGGATAGTCCTTCTTCTAGAACTGTTTTAGCTCCCTGAGTGATTTCTAAATCAATGCCAGAACCAACTTCATTATTAAGTGAAAAGCTAACGAGGAAGATACTGTTCCTACATTTAGTATTATATTTTTGGTAGTCCACTTAAGAAACTTTCTCCTCAGTACAAACTATATGAACTCCTTCCTATTTATTCTACATTGTACTAGTTTCAGTACATGATTCTCTCAGCAGAGGGGTTGGAAGGCAAAAGAGTCTTGGTTTCTCCCTGTTATTCTCTCCCTATTTTACATTAAAGAACTATCAGAAAATGCTATCAGATAAAATATAGCATTGGAAAAGGAATTAAGGTGCCTCACACTTGGATATTATCACATCTTTTGTTTTCGATTTTGTGCATCTTGCACTCCATTTCACAGCTTCAAAGATAGACATTTTTGGATAGATAACCACATCACATTAAAAACATGATTTTGATCATCAGGCTTCCAAAAGTGTGGAAACCCGATCTATCTGTTCCTAGCCATGGAACTTTTCTGTTTTGAAAAGAAGGGACTAATCGGTCAGATGATATATGCCAAAAAACAATTTAGAAATCAAGTAGAGGAAGATATTCAGGGTCTGATTCCTAGACTTAAGAAATCACTTAATTCAGTTTGCACCTATGTCTGGAATAATGGTGGCATTTCAGAAATAATCTCCTTTTAGTGTTTCTTATTGGCCAATTTAATCAGTTTATTTTGCAATGCTATTGCCTCTCTCTTTCTCCAAATATTTTGACTGATAAATCCCTGTTATCAAGGAACCTAAGTATATGGTCAGAAGATTTAGCTGAAGTGGTTATTTGAACCATGCTATTTGTTTAAGAAATTATTTGCTGCTCCTGTGACCTTTCTAAGACAGACACACAACAACAACAAAAAAACCCCCAAGAAACCAAACAAAAAACCCCAACGAATCAAACAAAACCCTACCAAACAATAAAACCCCACCACAATAAATGTATATATAATTTAACTTTTGAACTATAAAAATGAAAACAAAAGACAATTGAAAACAGAAGTGGTTTTCAGTTCTTTGTCTGTATCTCCAACTAGTGTTATGCAACAGTCCTTCTTTTGAAAAGATGAGACACTTGGTCTCTTTTGAAAGCTCAAACATCAGATGTATCTATATATATAGAATATATATAATATGAAAAATAACTTTTGCTCAATTTTTACTGTGTTTGTCTTTTCATAAATTTATAGCAACCAGAACATTTATTATTCAGAGCCTTTACACTGTTTTTCCTATTGAAAATCAAGTACATATTATAATTTTCTAGCAGTTTATCATTTTAAAATTAACCTGTGTGAATAAGAGTTGTTTCCCTTGAAACATAATACAAGTGTTACTGAACTAGAATAATTTTCTCCTGATGGTTAGTTTAATGAAATTGTTCTACTCTACTTTATTCTTATTAATCTAGATATGTCTGTTGTGAGTACACTGGCCTCTAACTGGTATTTTTACTTTGCTTCATGGTTATCCTTGGAGATTAAATTTCTGCTCAACAAAAGAATCCACCATTCTATCTTGCAGGTCAAATTGTACAGGTCATGGATTAAACCAAATAGAGAAACAAAAAGCACTTTTTATATCACAGTCACAGTACACAAACTTTCCCTGTTCCAATCCTTGCTTGCAACCCACACTTTAGAAAAGAAAAATAAAAAAAGTAAAAAACTTTGATGAGCCTCTGCTGAGAACTGTGCCCCTGAGGTTATCTAAATTCAGCAGCACAGACTCATAGCTTTTCTTCTACCATGCTTTCCACACCACAAGGTATTATCTACCTTCTTAGATATATATTTTGCTACATACCCTAGTCTCTTAGGTTCTCTTTTCTGAAATGGAATCTGCAATTTGGGGGGTTGTGGGAAGCAATTCAGGTAGAAAAAATAATTTAATTGCTTGTGAATGAAAAGGCTGCAGAATATGCTCTAAATCATTTAGGAGTTGAGGGAAGACTGTTTATTGGGAAGTTTTCAGAAGTGGACTGGCAGATTAAGGGGTAGAACCAGCATGTCAATGAGAAAAGCAAAACAACCCTTAAAAGGAAGATTTTGTTGCATTATCTAATCACTCTCCACATGAATTTAATCTCTGTTGCTAGCAATTGAATGCTCTCATTCATTTTTGCTCTCCTTTTTCAGTATACAGCTTTCACCTTAAAGGTCCATTATCAAAACTCACATCAAATATGGCATGAAAAGAGCAAGATACAGTTTAGATGGAACTCTAGGTCAAGGCCAATAAAAAATTACCAACAGAGAATGCTGTCATACTGGAGAGTTGCTAACTGTCTTCAGCCAAGGAATTTCTAGAAACTAAAAGCACTTCTTCACTCTGCAAAGAAAGCCCCTGCAGGATTCAGTACTTGCTATAGCTGTATTCTGCAACAGCTGTTACATGTGTTCGGCTTCCTTTCTTAAGGTTGCACAATAACAGCCAATGATTCTACAGATTATGTCAGTTTTAGTACTGAAGACATTATTTTTTGCTTCTAGAGTTTTACATTGCTTAATAACATTCTTTCATAGTTTTTGAATGTCTGGTGTGTTTACAACTGCTTGATTGTGACTTCTCAACCAAAAACTTATGTTCCTAGCTTTTTAACTGATTATCTTCCTGTCTCCTTAACAGTTAATCTAAAAATTATTCCCTTTCAAATACTGTCCCGCAGCTTCTTCTGTTACGACCCCAGGCTGTATGAACTCCTGGGAGCCAAATAACCTTTCTGTGCTGCATCTGGAAGCTGTTGCCTAGGGCAACGGGCAGATCTGGGCTTCTCTAACATGAGGGGAGATTAGTTGTGGTTAGGTAATGAAGATGGCCCTGTAATCATACAAGCTCTCCTACACCTACAGAAGTCATGGGGTAAAAAAAATAAATTGTTCTGAGGGTCTTTGTGAAGTAACTCTGGTTTGAATTTCCTCAAACTTCCTGAGGAAGACCAATGTGACTGAATGTGCCTTTGAAACTGAACTCCCTCTGGAGCACCTATATAGTACCGCTGCAGTGAATCACAGAATACTTCAGGTAGGAAGGGACCCGTGGAGGGAAGTCTCTGGTCCAACCTCCTGCTTAAAGAGGGATCAGCCAGATCCAGATAAGATGACCTTTGCTGGCAGCTGTCTCAAACTGACTGAGCTGTAGAGGCAGGCTAAGTTGTTTTCTATGGTGCTGAAGAGGAGTTATACAGAGAGTATCTCCAGAGAGGATGCCTTCAGCACCGGAGCAGGGGGAAGCACAGCGTCCTGGAGCCTCAGTTCGGAGCGGCAAGAGCGACCGAGGGAGTCTCAAGTCCTCGACAGGACTTGCCCAGGAGCCGGCAGCTCAGCTCACGCGAGCAGCTGACTCACAGGGGGCGGCGCCAGGAGTGACGGCACCAGCCCTCAGTGGGGAAAAACCCATCCCAGGGAGAGCGAGCGACCCGGGCGGCCAACCAGGGGGTGGCACGTCAGTCAGGGCGTGGCGCGGCAGTTCGCGCGGCAGTTCGCGCAGGCAGGGCGAGCGGGTAGCGAGCGGAATGGTGAGCACTCGCCTCAGAACCAGGGCCCGCTGTGGGAGCCCTGCCCCGGTGGTGGCCAGCGTAGGAACCCAGACAGAGCCGATGAGAGGGGAGGCTGCGGCGCAGTGTAGAGAGTGCCTCGACTGGTCTCTTGAGGCGAGGGTGCACAATGGACAGGGCTGCACTCGGTGCGCCCTGGTGGAGGTCCTCCTGCAGCAGGTGGCTGAGCTGCGGGAGGCTGTTGGAGAGCTAAAAGATGCCAGGGAAGCTGGGAGGAAGCTGGGCTGCTTGCTCCAGGCCCAAACTGCGCAGGGGCTGCAAACGTCCAGCATTGCTCATATAGGAAAGAAGGAGGGCAGCAACCCAGGAAGCTGGGAATTAGTCACGAGAAAAACGAACAAAAAAAGGAGGAAGAGGACAATTAACGACAAGGGGCTTCCTCCTAAATCTGATGTCCCCACCCAGAACCGCTTCGCAGTTCTGCAGGGGGCTAATGAGAAAGCACCCACCACACCTAATGAGCATCCTGCTGATGCACCAGTAGAGAGGATCACTACTGGTGCCTCCAGGAAAAAGCAGAGGGTCATAGTAGTAGGGGACTCTACTTTGAAAGGCACAGAGGTACTCATCTGCTGGCCTGATCCAGTCTCGAGGGAGGTGTGTTGTCTGCCAGGGGCTCGGATCAGGGATGTTGCTGAGAGGCTGCCTGCTCTAGTAAGTCCTGCTGACTATTACCCCCTTCTAGTGGTCCATGTGGGTGCTAGAGATATAGATAGCAGTAGCCTGGAGAACATTAAGAAGGACTACAGAGCCCTGGGAGAGGTGGTTAGGGGCTCTGGAGCTCAGATAGTTTTTTCATCGATTCTCCAGGACAAGGGGGAGGACCTTAAAAAAGCTAGGCGTGTCTGGCAGGTTAATAAATGGTTAGAATGGTGGTGCCATAGTCAGGGGTTTGGCTATTTAGAACATGGGGCTCCATTTGGGAGGCCAGATCTACTGGAGGCTGGTGGAGCTGGTCTGACAAAGAAGGGGAAGAGCTGTTTTGGTATGAGGCTTGCCAGGCTGGTCAAGAAAGCTTTAAAGTAAACTAGATGTGTTGGGGGAGGGGAGCATTGATCCATCCCAACACTCCTGGTCAGTTGCCAGCACCTGTAATAAGTGCTTGGAGCCATGTAGAGATGTTCCAGCTGCCCCAGCCATTGAGTCGGCTTCATTTGGAGCTCGGCTAAGGTGCCTCTATACAAACGCCCGTAGTATGGGGAACAAGCAAGAGGAATTAGAGATGTGTGCAAGGCTACGGGAATATGATGTTATTGGTATCACAGAAACATGGTGGGATGGCTCCTATGGCTGGAGTGTCAGAATGGAAGGTTACAGGCTCTTTAGAAAAGACAGGCCAGGCAGACGGGGATGGGGCATTGCTATCTATGTCAGTGATAGGCGAGAGAGTATGGAACTCTGTCTGGGGAGGGGTGATGAGGTAACAGAGTGTTTGTGGGTCAGGATCAAAGGGAAAACAGCAATGGGGGACTTTACGGTGGGCATCTGTTACAGGCCGCCTGATCAAGAGGACTCTGTGGATGAAGCGCTCTACAGACAGATAGGAGCAGCCTCACGCTCGCAGGCCCTGGTCCTCATGGGGGACTTCAACCATCCTGACATCTGTTGGAGGGACGGTACGGCCCAGCACAAGCAATCCAGGAGGTTCCTCAATTGTGTGGAAGACAACATCCTCTTTCAAGCAATAGAGGAGCCAACGAGGAGAGGTGCCATGCTGGACCCCGTGCTCACCAACAGGGAGGGACTGGTTGGAAATGTGACGCTCCAGGGCAGCCTCGGCTCTAGTGATCACGAGATGGTTGAGTTTGAGATTCTCAGGACAGTGAGAAGAGCATGCAGCAAGTTCACTGCCCTGGACTTCAAGAAAGCAGACTTTGGCCTCTTCAGGAACCTCCTTAGTAAGGTTTCATGGGATACAGTCCTAGAGGGCAGGGGGGCCCAAGACTGCTGGTCGATATTCAAGGATCACCTGCTATGTGCTCAAGAGTGTTGCATCCCGACTAGAAGAAAGTGCAGCAGGAGGGCCAGGAGAACACTCCATGGATGGACAAGTTGCTGCTGAGGAAACTTAGAGGGAAGAAAGAAGCTTATAGAAGGTGGAAGCGAGGACAGGCGGCCTGGGAAGAATATAGAAGCATTGCCCGAGAAGCTAGGGACCAGGTTAGGAGAGCTAAGGCCCAGCTAGAATTAAGTTTGGCAAGGGATGTAAAAGGTAACAGGAAAGGATTCTATAGATACATAGCAAATAAAAGACAGACTAGGGACAATGTGGGCCCTCTCCGGAAGCTATCAGGAGAACTGGCTACCATGGATTTGGAGAAGGCTGAGGTCCTTAATGACTTCTTTGCCTCAGTCTTCACCAGCAAATGCTCTGACCACACCACAAAAGTCTTGGAAAGCAAATGCAGGGACTGTGAGAATGAAGACCTTAGGCCCACTGTGGGAGAGGATCAGGTTCGAGACCATCTTAAGAACCTGAACGTGCACAAGTCCATGGGACCTGATGAAATCCATCCACGGGTCCTGAAGGAGCTGGTGAATGAAGTTGCTAAACCACTGTCCATCATATTCGAAAAATCCTGGCAGTCAGGTGAAGTTCCCGATGACTGGAAGAAGGGTAATATAACGCCCATTTTCAAGAAGGGGAAGGTGGAAGACCTGGGAAACTACAGACCAGTCAGTCTCACCTCTGTGCCTGGCAAAATCTTGGAACAGTTTCTCCTAGAAAACGTGCTAAGGCACGTGAAAAACAACGAGGTGGTTCGTGACAGCCAGCATGGCTTTACTAAGGGGAAATCCTGCCTGACCAATTTGGTGGCCTTCTATGATGGAGCCACGGAACTGATGGACAGGGGCAGAGCAGTTGACGTCATCTACCTGGACTTGTGCAAAGCGTTCGACACTGTCCCACATGACATCCTTGTCTCTAAATTGGAGAGACATCAATTTGATAGATGGACCACTCGGTGGATAAAAAACTGGCTTGACGGCCGCATGCAAAGAGTTGTGGTAAATGGCTCGATGTCCAGTTGGAAACCTGTAACGAGTGGTGTCCCTCAGGGATCGGTGTTGGGACTGGTCCTGTTCAACATCTTTGTCGGCAACATGGACAGTGGGATTGAGTGTGCCCTCAGCAAGTTTGCCGACGACACCAAGCCGTGTGGTTCGGTTGATACGCTGGAGGGAAGGGATGCCATCCAGAGGGACCTTGACACGCCTGTGAGGTGGGCCGATACCAACCTTATGAAGTTTAACCAAGCCAAGTGTAAGGTCCTACACCTGGGTCGGGGCAATCCCAGGCACTGCTGCAGGTTGGGCGGAGAAGAGATTCAGAGCATCCCTGCAGAAAAGGACTTGAGGTTGTCGGTTGACGAAAAGCTTAACATGAGCCGGCAGTGTGCACTTGCAGCCCAGAAAGCCAACCGTATCCTGGGCTGCATCAAAAGAAGCGTGACCAGCAGGTCGAAGGAGGTGATCCTGCCCCTCTACTCTGCTCTTGTGAGGCCTCACTTGGAGTACTGTGTACAGTTCTGGTGTCCTCAACATAAAAAGGACATGGAGCTGTTGGAGCGAGTCCAGAGGAGGGCCACAAGGATGATAAGGGGGCTGGAGCACCTCCAGTATGAAGACAGGCTGAGAAAGTTGGGGCTGTTCAGCCTGGAGAAGAGAAGGCTACGTGGAGACCTCCTAGCAGCCTTCCAGTATCTGAAGGGGGTCTACAAGGATGCTGGGGAGGGACTCTTCGTTAGGGACTGTAGTGGTAGGACAAGGGGTAATGGGTTCAAACTTAAACAGGGGAAGTTTAGATTAGATATAAGGAAGAAGTTCTTTACAGTGAGGGTGGTGAAGCACTGGAATGAGTTGCCCAGGGAGGTTGTGGATGCTCCATCCCTGGCGGTGTTCAAGGCCAGGTTGGACAGAGCCTTGGACCACGTAGTTTAGTGCAAGGTGTCCCTGCCCATGTCAGGGGGGTTGGAACTAGATGATCTTAATGTCCTTTCCAACCCTTACGATTCTATGATTCTATGATTAATTGTTGTTGGGTTGGTTTTTTTCAGTGAAGTACCTCCATAGGCATACTGTGTAATAAAACATTAGCAAAAAAAAATGCAGTGGCACTACTTCTTGTACATACTTGCTTAAGAATACTGAATTAAATTACCCAAAATATATCTGAACCCTTGGAGGAATTTTTGCTTTCTCTGTATCTGAAATATGGAAATGTATGTTTTCTTCATAATTTTTTGTAACCTCTGTTTGTAAATTTGTCCTCAATTCATTAATACAACTTTTACACTTTTTCCGTTGTAAAATTTGAGACTAGTTTTCTACTTTATTTTAGGAGTTTTACACTGTGTGCCAGTACTGACGTAAATTCAGTGCATAAGACAAATACCAAAACATCTGTATCATTTAGGAGTGTTCAGTTGACTGATACAACCCTTTGCTTTGAGCTTATAGCATAGTTGAAACATAAAGGCTAATCTGTTCTATAAATTCTTTAGTGATTCTTTAATGACAGGAGTAAATTAAATATTGTGTGGAGAGAAAAAAAAATCTGCATTATTCTGAGGTTGAAATCTTGGTGGAGCTGTTCTCACTGCTACAGCATAGCTCCATTGGTGTGAGCAAAATGTATGTTAGCATCCTGCATTTGAATAGTCTGCACAAAGTCTGACTCCTGTTTCTTGCATTTCCAGGTATACAGATGGAAGTCAGTTAATAAACAGTAAGGGATGTGTGTTGCAAGGTTTCCCTATGCTGGGGAGGTGAAGATGCTGTTTTTCGTTTAGCACCAGACAAGTTCGGAGGCTTAAAGGACTAGGCAGTTCAGCAGAGAATTTAACAAATTTAGGTCTCCACAGATGTCTGAAGACAGCAAGTCATTAGTTCTCAAGTGCTCAATCAAAGTATATATAAGAAATATTTACTGTGAATCATGTCTTTGGGTTCTTCTACTCAAAGGGAAAGATTAGAAATGCTAAGTATGTTATTTGTTCTATAATTACTATAATTACTGAAGGGAAATAATAAATAAATACATTGTTTACCTTGCCACAAATTTTTTATTTTTAATTTTTTTATTTTCCTGGATTAATTCTAAAGGTTCATGTAGATGAACAAAGTTTATGTATTTGTTTGTTTGTTGTTTTTTTTTTCTGTTCTTTCCTTTTTAGGGAGAAGAAGAAGTGATAAGAGAAGCTGAAGACTAGAGTTGCAAGGTAAGATTAGGTAATAGAGAACAGTACTGTTTTGTCTAGTCCTATTCAGAAATTTAATGTAGATCATACTTTCTGACACCTACTAATACATGAGTTTTATAATGTTCTTGCATTTTGCAATAACAGACATCCAGGTATAACTTCTGCAACTTTTCTGAGACTTGACACTTGGATTCTATATGTATTTTGATCTCTAATATCATCTGTCATCATCTTCTGTTGCATCTTAGTGTAAATACTTAAAGTGCTTTGTATCAATTAATCTTAACATACTTTTCAGGATAGAAATCAATTTAATTAATCATGTAATGGGAAAATAATGACTTGACTTGTTCAAGATCAGAAGAAAACACCAGCTTTCTTCCTCTGGAGACTGGTCCAAATATCAGTGCTGGAGTATGTCTCAGCAGCTCAAACACACATTTTTGAATTGCTACGTTTCTTTCAACCCATTACAAAATTAGAGATAGCCCATTGCAAAATTAGAGCCTGTTTATAGACTTTAAATCTTTGGATTTGTTTTTGATTTGGGTGTATTTCTAAATGTAACATGTTTTTATGAGCAATAAGCTATATGTTCTGTGCTAAATTATCTCCCATGCATGTGAGATGCTAAAAGCTGGAAGTGCCTTACGTGCTACTGTCAGCATTTTTTTCCTCTTTTAAAGATCTGTTCTTGTCCTAAGTCTCTTCCTTGCAGTATTATCAGATCCAGAGGAATAGACATATTTTGTATAATTTGGAAATTCATTTTCATGAATTCCCATCAGCAGTTTTCAAAACCTCTTTTCATTTACTCTTCCAAGTGTTTACAAATCCTCTAAAATTATCATTTGTTTCCCAGGTCACCAACAACAATCTTTTTGATGTTCCCTTTTCAACTTTTCACCTGCCAATATAGCTGATTTATGTTCTTTTTTGAAATCTTCCCTCTGGTACCACTGATAGGGCAATTGTATTTTGCTAAGTAGCAGCATACTGAAAAATAATAGACTTTGTTTTCTACTGACACTGTAAGCTATCCAACACTCCAGGCTGCAGCTGGTTTTTGTTGTTGGGGTTTTTTTGTTTATTTTTAAGGGGAAAAAAGTATCCATTTCCTTCTGCATGTTCAGAGTCTCATTTTCTTACATGAATGCTATTAATCTGAGTTATATAATTAATTGGGGTTTTTTGTTACTTGTGGCACATGGAATTCTTTAAATAGTAATACTCCAAGTACTGGCAAGGCACATAAAGGGGCAAGGGTTATAAATGAATAAACAGACACATAAATCTCCCCTTCCTCTTATAAATGATGGAACTAACATAATTAATAGCATAAAATTATTGTTTAGCCTGTGAGTAAAATTGTGATTACCGTATTATCCTCAGAGAGAATTAATTAAAAAAAATTAAATTGATTGATCCATTATGAAACTCTTCATATTGACAAGCTGTAATAAAAACTCAAGCCAAATGTAATGTTTGCAAATTACACATGGAGTTAACTAAGTTACTCAATTCACTAATAGACATTTTTAAAATTCCTTTGGAAAGGTGCTGGAAGCAGCTGTGTCTGGCAGCGGGCAGCACCGGCCACTCTGCTCAGGGGAAGCCGATGAATACACACAGCCCCAAACACTTTGCCAGGGACATCCAACACAGAACTACAGTGAAAAAGCTTTAGTCAGTATTTGTCATGTATCTTTTGCTACAGATTCATTGTTATGAGCCCTGTTTTGTAAAATTTTTACTGTACCCTTCTAGACTTTTTGCAAATTACATTGCATAGACCTTTGAAAAAACAACATGTCTTTGAAACTCCTAGAATTCTTTCCTTATCACCTCTTTAGAACTGAGTTTTTATTTAGCTTATTTTGTTGGGTTTGTTTGTTTTTTGTTTTGTGTTTGGGGTTTTGGGGGGGTTTTTTTGTTTGTTTTTTTTTTAATTCAAGATTTGTTGCAGCTAGTTTCAAAACTGGTTTGCAATGATGGCTGTTCATATAGCTTGTAGCAAGCACCACATTCATAGCTGAATTTTCAACAAGCTATCCTGAGGTAAAAGGCTATTGCATTTACTGCCAGGTCAGAGAACATTGGTTTAAACTCTCAACAATACATTTTCTACCTGACCTTACCACCAAAAAGCTTTGAGTCCCTAAAATTGTTGTTAAAAGCTATATTCAGTGACACTTGTTTATTTTCAATGCCCTGGGGTGCAGGGTCTGGGGCTTGCATGGCCTGGCCCTGGTACAAGTGCTGCTGGCTGCCCCGGCTGCCTGGGGGAGTGACTCTTGCCTCTCTGGTGTGAGCTGGGGCTGTACAATACCATCAGTGCTAAGGGTGTGGCAGCCATGGTGATTGCTGCATGCTAGACTCCAGGCTGGTGTGTCTCAGAAGCCGGGCGTGGCCAACAAGCGCCAGCCTGGAGTATGTTGCAGAGAGTTTCTGAGGAAAGGTATGAAAATAAACCTAAGCAGGCTTATGGCTGCGCAGGACGAAATCCCTTCTATAGAATCATAGAATCATAGAATAGTAAGGGTTGGAAAGGACCTTAAGATCATCTAGTTCCAAGCCCCCTGGCATGGGCAGGGACACGTTGCCCTAAACCACGTGGTCCGAGGCTCTGTCCAACCTGGTCTTGAACACTGCCAGGGATGGAGCATCCACAACCTCCCTGGGCAACCCATTCCAGTGCTTCACCACCCTCACTGTAAAGAACTTCTTCCTTATATCTAATCTAAACTTCCCCTGTTTAAGTTTGAACCCATTACCCCTTGTCCTACCACTACAGTCCCTAAGGAAGAGTCCCTCCCCAGCATCCTTGTAGACCCCCTTCAGATACTGGAAGGCTGCTAGGAGGTCTCCACGCAGCCTTCTCTTCTCCAGGCTGAACAGCCCCAACTCTCTCAGCCTGTAGATAGCAAACACCATATTTCTCCTGGGAGAGCTCTCAAGAAGGTGACATCTTGTCACATCTACCCCCACTTTTGTTGCTGGAGACTGAAACTCCCTGCTTTACGAGCCAGAAAAGCCCTTTCTGTAGAAAAAACTCAATTGTATCATTGAAGTTTTCCTGTAATAATTTGAACTACTTGTGTTATACGTACACTAATAATTTGTGTTATTGGTCTCTTAAAACATGTATTAGACTATCAATTGCTGGCATTCATTACACTCAACATCCTGCCATGAGACTCCTCCTTGCAGATTGTTTGGCTTTCTTTGAGATCTGCCTTTTGTGGAGAGCAGGAAGTTTAAAGCAGGGGACTGCTTATCTTATGTTAGATATAAGGAAGAAGTTCTTTACTGTGAGGGTGGTGAGGCACTGGAACATGTTGCCCAAGGAAGTTGTAAATGCTCCATCCCTCACAGTGTTCAAGGCCAGGTTGGACAGGGCTTTGGGTGACATGGTCTAGTCTGAGGTGTTCCTGCCCATGGCAGGGGGTGGGAACTAAATGATCTTAAGGTCCTTTGCAACCCTAACTATTCTATGATTCTATGATTCTATGACTGAAAAGAGGTTTACAGCTCCACCCCTCAAAGAAAAGACTTAGTACATTTTGAACTATGGTGGCATTGACATGACTATGCTCGGTAATAGGGCCTTGTATCAGGCTAAGGCTCTGCTTGCTCCTCTGCCTAGTGGGAGGTAGCCACCAGCAGGGTTAAGAATCTTCTTAGCAGTAGCAATCCAGTTGATAGACTAGGAATGTTTGATTCTTAGGAAAAAAAAAAAATCAGACTTCTATTTAAAAAAAAATTCTTTCAAACTGGGAATTGGGAAATGAGATTCCTTCAAAGGTTCTTGTGTATTTGTTAATAACATAAATGAATATGCAAGGTGGGGAAATTATTTCTGTGTGTACCATTGAAATGCATGACTGTTCAGACAATTGGATGTAATCTAATGTAATCAGAAGTACCAGTCTACTGTCATAAAACTGGTAATAGAGGGTTGCATGTTCATAAAAGATGTTTAGAATTAGTGGATCAGCTCCTATGTTATCAAATATTTAAATTACTCACATACTTGGCATTGGTATAACTGACAGTTGAAAGTTGATAACTATCTACCAATTATCTCAGCTGATGATTTTTTGGCAAGTTCAGCTCAGGAATGAATTTTGCCTTGCATGCCACTATTAATTGCCTTCTCCCAGAAGGGTTCTTCCCTTGCGTAACTGAAGAGAATAATAATTTGGAAGGAAGCCTTTAAAATTTTTAGAAGGTGTGATTTTAGAAATATTAATTTTAACAGTTTTGTACTTGCCTTGAGCATGGCTAGCAATCTCTCTTTGTTTTGCAGTTATAACACTGAAGATGGTAAACCTTTACATTCTCAGCTTGATATAAAAGTAGGTTTTCAAGTCAAAGTAGTTTACAGTGTAAGATTTTTCTTTGTAAATAAATAGCTTTCCTTTATTCAGTATTTGCTTTTTGCTCGTGTGCGTGTGATTTCCCCCTCACTCTTTTTAAACTGGCCTTTTATTTTAGGTATCATCTTCAAACTAAACTTCTATTTACAGAAGATCAGAGTGAATAATTACAGAGAGAGGCTATTGCAAAAGAAATAGCAGTATAAATTAGTTTCTCTGAAGTTTCACTCATTTTTCTCTGCTTAATATGTTCTTCCTCCATTGCAGGAAGCAGTAAACAATGTACTTGTTAATATCTGATATAAATATATCTTGCTTTAGGATACATGAAGCTTTCATGGGATATTTTTACACTTGGATGCCATGTCTTTTGCTCCCCCAGAGCATTATTTCTCAAGGTCAATTGTAGTTTATTCATATGCTAGCAGACGTTGTTTCAAAAAACCAATTTTCAAAACATTGTTTCTGTCGTGGTTTGAGCCCAGCCGGTAACTCGGAACCACACAGCCACTCGCTCACTCCCCCCACTTCTTCCTCCCCCCGCTCCCGGAGGGATGGGGAGGAGAATCAAAAGAATGCGACTCCCACGGGTTGAGATAAGAGCAGTCCCATAACTAAGGTATAATACAAAACCACTACTGCTACCACCAATGATAATAACGATAAGGGAAATAACAAGGAGTGAGGATACAATTGCTCACCACCCGCCGACCGATACCCAGCCCGACCCAAGCAGTGATCTGGGCCTTCTGGGTAACTCCCCCTGGTTTATATACTGGGCATGACGTGCCATGGTATGGAATACCCCTTTGGCTAGTTTGGGTCAGGTGTCCTGTCTCTGCTTCCTCCCGGCTTCCCCTCCTCCCTGGCAAAGCATGAGACTGAGAAAGTCCTTGGTTGGAATAAACATTGCTTAGCAACAACTAAAAACATCGGTGTTATCAGCGTTGTTCCCAGGCTGAAAGTTAAAAAACACAGCACTGCACCAGCTACTAAGAAGGAGAAAAATGACTGCTCTAGCTGAACCCAGGACAGTATCCACCCCTTTTTCCATACCATTCACGTCATGCTCAGATCCCACATCTCTCAACACACCATCGCCCCTGTCCCATGTATACACATATATATACACCCACACCCACACACAAAGAGAAAGATATCATTCCTTAGTCCATGGACCAATCCCTATAAAATTGCTGAATTCATCCAGTCCATGATGTCAGGCTCCATCTCTTGTAATAGTCTTTCAGTGCAGGAGGGACGGTGTGTAATGTTGGGTTGTTGCCTGCTGATGATGCTGCCAAACTTGTCTGGTCACTGCTGAGCTCATCTGGTTTCCTCAAAATTCATTCTTTGTTGAGGTGATGATCAGAGGGAAGTCAGGGTCAGTTGCTGGCGACCTGAAGATATCTAGCTGGTGGGCTATAAAAGTGTTATAGAGCAGGCAACAGCATACAATTGAGTTCATTGGCTGTTTTCCCCCAAAATCAAATCCCCTTGAGTTACACATCGAACTTCACCATCTTCCCACATTACCCACCAAGTATATCCAGGTCCCTGAGCAAAAGCAACCCCACGAGTGGGTTTGCCTTTACCTGAAGCAGGAATAACCCAGGCTGTCTTCCCCAACAAATTCTTTATGTGCACCACGGGAACTTTATCCCCCTCTCAAGCTCGTTGTGTAATTAGTGTGGCCCACTTACTCCATGTAGCATCAGTTGCATGATGTGTAGAGGAGACCTTGCCTTTGAACATCCAGCCCAGCACAGGCAGCCGGGGTGCCAGGAGGAGCTGTGCTTCAGTTCCAATCACTTCTGAGGCAGCTCGAACCCCTTCATAGGCTGCCAGTATCTCTTTTTCAATGGGAGTATAGCTGGCCTCGGATCCTTTATATCCCCGACTCCAAAAGCCGAGGGGTTGACCTCGAGTCTCCCCTGGAGCTTTCTGCCAGAGGCTCCAGGTAGGACCATTCTCCCCAGCTGCGGTATAGAGCACATTTTTCACATCTGGCCCGGCCCAGACTGGTCCAGGGGCTACTGCATGAACTATTTCTTGTTTAATTTGTTCAAAGGCTTGTTGTTGCTCAGGGCCCCATTTGAAATCATTCTTCTTCCGGGTCATGTGATAGAGAGGGCTTACAATCGAACTGTAATTTGGGATGTGCATTCTCCAGAACCCCAGAACACCTAAGAAAGCTTGTGTTTCTTTCTTGTTAGTTGGTGGAGACATTGCTGTTATCTTGTTGATCACGTCTGTGGGGATCTGGTGGCGTCCATCTTTCCATTTCATTCCCAAAAATTGAATCTCCTGTGCAGGTCCCTTGACCTTATTCCGTTTTATGGCAAAACCGGCCTTCAGCAGGATTTGGATTATCTTCCTCCCTTTCTCAAAAACTTCTTCTGCTGTATCACCCCACGCGATGATGTCATCAATGTATTGCAGGTGTTCTGGAGCTTGCCCCTGTTCCAGTGCAGTCTGGATCAATCCATGGCAGATGGTAGGGCTGTGTTTCCACCTGTGGGGCAGTCGGTTCCAAGTGTACTGGATGCCCCTCCAAGTGAAAGCAAACTGTGGCCTGCATTCTGCTGCCAAAGGGATTGAGAAAAATGCATTGGCAATGTCAATTGTGGCATACCACTTGGCTGCCTTTGACTCCAGTTCATATTGAAGTTCTAGCATGTCCAGTATGGCAGCACTCAATGGTGGTGTGACTTTGTTCAGGCCACGATAGTCTACTGTTAGTCTCCACTCTCCATTAGACTTTTGCACTGGCCATATGGGGCTATTAAAGGGTGAGCGGGTCCTGCTGATCACTCCTTGGCTCTCCAGTCTACGGATCAGCTTATGGATGGGAATCAAGGAGTCTCGGTTGGTGCGATATTGCCGCCGGTGCACTGTTGTGGTCGCAATTGGCACTTGTTGTTCTTCAACCTTCAGCAACCCCACAACAGAAGGATCCTCCGAGAGACCGGGCAAGGTGGACAGCTGCTTAATTTCCTCTGTTTCCAGGGCAGCGATACCAAAAGCCCATCTATACCCTTTTGGGTCTTTGAAGTACCCTCTCCTGAGATAGTCTATGCCAAGGATGCATGGAGCCCCTGGACCAGTTACAATGGGGTGCTTTTGCCACTTCCTCCCAGTCAGGCTGATTTCAGCTTCCAGTACAGTTAACTCTTGGGATCCTCCTGTCACTCCAGAAATATAAATGGGTTCCACCCCTTGATACCTTGATGCATCAGGGTACACTGTGCACCGGTATCTACTAGAGCCTTATACTTCTGTGGGACTGATGTGCCAGGCCATCTGATCCACACAGTCCAGTAAACCCGATTATCCCTCTCCTCCACCTGGCTGGAGGCAGGGCCCCTCTAATAGTGATCATAAAATTCTCCACTTATGTCTTGTAGAAAGGCATTAGTATTCCTTATCACAGGAGCTGGAGTAAAATCAGCTCTTCCACTCCATCTGGGAAACTGCTCACCAGAGACTGGAGCAGCAGCTTTCCTGGGAGGATCATCCTTGGCCATTGTTCTCCTCTTCAGTTCACGTACCCGTTGCTCCAGAACTGAGGTAGGTTTTCCATCCCACTTTCTCATGTCTTCTCCGTGATCCCGCAGGTAAAACCATAGGGTGGCCCGTGGCGTGTACCTCCTATATTTTCTCTCTCGAGCAGTAGGGCGCCTTCTGTTAGTAGCTGAGACATGGGTTGGTACGCGTGGGGAGCTGGATAGATCGGATAAATTGTCTCTCAATTGTTTGAACTCCTGGGACACTTTTTCCACAGCTGAAATGATGGAAGGGATGAGATTGTCTTCGAACTCTCGGAGTTGACGAATCAGGTAATCCACTGTTGGTGATACTCTGTCATTCCAGGTCACGGATGCCAATGAGTGGGCATATGATGATGGTGCACTCCGTGTAAGTTTCCGCCACATGGGTCGTGTACATTCGACTTCATCTGGATCTACGGATGTGTTCCTGGCATCCGGCCTACGATAGATCATCTCTAGAATGGCTGATTCCCTCAGGGACTGGATGCCTTTCTCTGTCATGGTCCAGCTGGCTGAGCGACTTGTAATATTGTCTTTGTAGGGAAACCTTTCCTTCACAGCTGCCAGGAGCCACCTCCAAAGGCTGAGGGCTCGCTTCTCTCTTGCAATCGCTTTGTCAATTCCTCCTTCCTTAGCAAGTGATCCCAGCTGCTTGGCTTCCCTACCTTCTAGTTCGTGACCATCGGCCCCATTGTCCCAGCATCAGAGCAACCAGGTGACAATGTGCTCCTTTGGAATATGGGTGAAATCTTTTCGCATATTCCGCAGCTCTGTTGAGGTCCAGGGTCGAGAAGTCACCTCTTCTTCTTCTTCCTCTTCCTCTGATCCATGTAGTAGTAACTCTTGTTCAGATCCTGTTCCGTGTAGTAATGGCATTGGGTCTTCATCTTTCTTCGCTTCACGTGTTGCTTTTTGTGCCTCTCGTTTGCTTTTGCTTACAGGGGCAACAGACATTGTCACAAACTGGCCATTTGGTTTAGCTGCAGTGTTTGTCACTGTGGTTGGAGTGGCTGCAGTGTCTGCCACTAGGATTGGAGTGGCTGCAATGTCTGTTGCCGGGGTTTGAGTAGCTGCTGTGCTTGTCACTGGAGTTGGTGTAGCTGCTGTGCTTGGAGTAGCTGCATTGTCTCTTGTGGTCAGGGTTTGAGTAGCTGCTGTGCTTGTCACTGGGGTTGATGTAGCTGCTGTACTCGGAGTAGCTGCGTTGTCTCTTGTGGTCAGGGTTTGAGTAGCTGCTGTGATTGTAGTTGGACTAGCTGCATTGTCTGTTGCTTTGCCATCAGATCCAGAGACATTCTTTTATCCCCTTGAAGGTGCTGGATAGTGTTGAGCAGGGCTCTGTAGGCGTAGGCCAAGCCCCAGCACGTTGCAGCGAGTTGTCCCTCTCTGGTATAACCAGGATGACAGCACACCTCGTTTAAGTGTTTTACTAGTTTTTCCGGATGTTGCACTTGTTCAGTGGTGAAGTTCCAAAGCACTGGAGGGGCCCACTGGCCTAGATACTTGCCCATACTATCCCACACACCCTGCCACTCATGACTGTCCAGCCTCAGGGAAAATCTCTTGGTGGTCCTATATCGTCGTCTAATCCTAGACCAGATTTGAACCCGATACTGCTTAACTTTCGAGATCAGACGAAATAGGGTGTTCCCAGGGTGGGATGGCCATGGGTAAAACACACTCCGTATGTTTGCCAACATGCTGATCCCCAGCACAATCAGCAGGCAGGTCTCAAGGGTATTCAAAGGCCACCCAAAACCTTCAGAACTCTCAACTGCTGTTGCAAATAGGCTGGTGGGGGAACGGGGGGTGAAAGAGAATGCTTCCTTTGTAAGTTTACCCCCCGAGGAGAAAAAAAAAGATATGCAATTGCTAAAATATTTCATTATATACCTCCCAATGTATAGAGGTGGTGGCCACGCTGGAAGCACAAACCAGACCAGTTTCATGATCAATGAGTCTATTGTATTACAAGTCATTACCATGAAGTACAGTGAAACAAGAACCTTAGCCCAGGCCCCCCAGCCGATAAACACTAAAACAGCAAATAGTGGCTGTAAGTGAGGTACAACATGCTAAAAATCTGAGATCAAGCGCAACAAGTCTGAGAGCCAAATAATCACCATTGTGACGAGTAGTAACAATGAGTGCTTATCACAAATATGATTAGACACACTCTGGTCAGAGCTGTCGTTATCTCAACCCTTCGTGCCCCACGTTGGGCGCCACAAAGAACTCTCGTGGTTTGAGCCCAGCTGGTAACTCGGAACCACGCAGCCACTCGCTCACTCCCCCCACTTCTTCCTCCCCCTGCTCCTGGAGGGATGGAGAGGAGAATCAAAAGATGTGACTCCCACGGGTTGAGATAAGAGCAGTCCCATAACTAAGGTATAATACAAACCACTACTGCTACCACCAATGATAATAATGATTAGTGAAATAACAAGGGGAGAGGATACAGTTGCTCACCACCCGCCGACCGATACCCAGCCCGACCCAAGCAGTGATCTGGGCCTTCTGGGTAACTCCTCCTGGTTTATATACTGGGCATGACGTGCCATGGTATGGAATACCCCTTTGGCTAGTTTGGGTCAGGTGTCCTGTCTCTGCTTCCTCCCGGCTTCCCCTCCTCCCTGGCAAAGCATGAGACTGAGAAAGTCCTTGGTTGGAATAAACATTGCTTAGCAACAACTAAAAACATCGGTGTTATCAGCGTTGTTCCCAGGCTGAAAGTTAAAAAACGCAGCACTGCACCAGCTACTAAGAAGGAGAAAAATGACTGCTCTAGCTGAACCCAGGACAGTATCAAAAAGCAGTTGAACTAATAAAGTTCCATTTCCTATAGGTGCATGCTCTATATCCTCTTAAGATTTCTTCCCTCCCTTCTTTTCATTGAACACTAGCTGTTCCTTGAGCTTGTAACTTCTGCCACTGGACAGAGGACAAGAGTGGCTCCTGCCCTTGTGGATCAGTGTACCCTCATGGCCAATGTCTGTTGCCAAACCATGTGTGGTAGCTGCATTCTTCTTGCATTTCACACTGCAGGGACTTGCTCTGTCTCTACAAATTCCTGTAGGAATTTGATTCTCATTTAGGGTCTTTATTGTTCTGTCAAGTCTGGTTGAAATAGTCCAATTGGTCAAAAGTTTACTAACATTATGCTGAGTTGGTGTGTAGCAAACTGAAGCAGGGATAGACAAGCAATCTTAGGAAACTTTGGGAAATTCTGCAATTTGTTTTGTTTATCTGCACTCATCCAATAATGTTGAATAAGCAATGAAATTTCTGACATATCTCTTAACAGTTTAATAGAAGACACTATTTTTCTGAACGTCGGCACTTTTACTATCAGTCATGTATTAGGTTCCAGTTCAACAGTTCTTATAATTTAGTTTTGACAAATTGATATCTCACTTATGGTTGAAGTATCGTTCTTACCACATTGTGGTTAGTAAAGGCCCTTTTTTGTTATCATTTCGTCCCATTTTCTTCCTAAACTATCACTTCATCTTCTGTACAATGATTGGCTCTGTTTTAGTACCTTTTAAAATGACTACTAAACACAAGCCATAGATCTTACCGATTCATATAAAAATGAGTGTACTGTTCAGTATTACAGAGCGTGATTGAACATGTCTGTGATAATTCCTGATGTGTACAAAGACACTTCAGGGGCTGTAATTTTTGTGATCACTTAAACAAAAAAGTCCTTATCTGCCCAGATGGCTTTTCCTATGTGCCTTTTAGTGATCTGACTAATTTCCTTTTGGAGTACAAATTGCATATGATGTAGATAAAATAAGCTGGCTCCCATGGGTAATGATTATATTTTAAAGGGATATTAATATAATCTTAGTATCAATCTTTACAATGTTTTCTTGAGCAGTAGCTAGTTTTAAAAGTTCAATGTACTTTTAACTATTTGATCAAATTACGAGTTCAGATCTTAGTTCAGAATTATCTTACCTTGATATCATTTGGATAACAAAGTCTTCGTGAGCAAAGTCATCTAAAGAAGTAATAGCCTCTCTCTAAGATTCCACATAATTGCAGAGCTATCTGTGTGGTAAATGATTTTTTGTGCTGTTTATACTAAAGAAAAAAAACCTAATAAAGAAGGCAGGACCTTTAGTTTGCTTATTTAAATCAAATGTACTGTGTGCTGTGAGACTGTTAAATTTGTTGAAAATGTTCTTTTAAATTCCTGCAGATACCTTTCTCATACTTGGACTGAATGTTCTCAGCAGTTATAGCTCCAGCTAGGCTGGGCTTCAGCACAGGCTGTGCAAATCAGTATGATGGGGGTGTTTGTGAAGTCTTTGTTGTCATCTAAACATGAAATCTTTCAGACATATTTTTATGTGGTGTTTTGAGTGGAGGGGTTGTTTGTGTTTTGTCTTTAAAAATCCAGTGTTGTAATAAAATTGTTTCTCAAACAGCCTTCACCTCGCATGCAAATTTTTTTGCAATTTATGTTTGAGCCTTTTTATTTATGTAACTGCATACTTAGTAAACATGTATTTTGCCAGTTCACTTGTCTTCTGACTGTGTGTATGTCACAATTACTATAAATCTAAAATCTGGATTTTTGTCCTTCAAATTATCTATTCCTTGATCTTTTATGGGAAAAATTATTTAATTTTTAATTAAAAAATTAATCTTTTAAATTAAAAATATTTTGATTTTTTAATTAAAAAATTAAATACCCATGTTAGTTTAGATCTTGTGTGGGAATACAAGATGGTGCTCTAAATGCTTTCACTTAATACAGTTTTTAATGCCTTTTAGGAGAAGAGACAACTTGTGTATGTTTTATTCAGTGTGGATCCATCTTTGATTGCACTGATGTGCAATATGTGCTGCAATTTTTTCACAGAGAAGCATATTTTTATCATTGTACAAACAATTGATTTTGTCCAAATTTTCTCATACCTGTAAAAAAAAAAAAAAAAAAGATTTTTGTCCAGAAGCTTTTTAATCGTATGCTAAATTTCTAAATGCTTTTTACTACTTTTTCTTCACTAGGTCTACCTTGACTGTATTCTTGGCTCTTCTTTTGCTTCCACAAACGAAGAGTGTTCTATGACACTCTCAAACCTTCAGTAATTTATGTAATATGACTAAAATAAAGATTATAAAATAGAGAACATTTTAAAGTCTCCTATGCAGAGTTCAGCTGGCAAAACAATTCAACAGAGTTTTCTCATGTTATCTCTTAGATAAGTAACAGTATTTAAGGAATCACCCAAAAGTTTGTTTGTTTGTTCACTAGTGCTAATAACATAGGCATGTTGTTGTATAAATGGCCTATTCTTTGTTAGACCTCTCCATTCAAATACTTCTTGCCTCGCATTGGACATCTTTCTCTCTTTCTAGCAAGGACTAGTGCAATAATGCACTGTCATTAACAAGTTAAAACCAGATTTTTGTCCAGGTGCATCTACTGCTTGGGTTGCCTAAGACTGCCTGCAGTGATCCAGCTTGGACCCCAGATTGGGTACTGCTACTGCTGGCTCCCTGTGGTTTTCTTGAGCAGTCTCTTATTTAAAAAAAAGTTCAGCACCAAGATTCATACAATCATAGAATCATAGAATAGTAAGGGTTGGAAGGGACCTTAAGATCATCTAGTTCCAACCCCCCTGACATGGGCAGGGACACCTTGAACTAAACCATGTGGTCCAAGGCTCTGTCCAACCTGGCCTTGAACACCGCCAGGGATGGAGCATCCACAACCTCCCTGGGCAACCCATTCCAGTGCTTCGCCACCCTCACTGTAAAGAACTTCTTCCTTATATCTAATCTAAACTTCCCCTGTTTAAGTTTGAACCCATTACCCCTTGTCCTACCACTACAGTCCCTAAGGAAGAGTCCCTCCCCAGCATCCTTGTAGACCCCCTTCAGATACTGGAAGGCTGCTAGGAGGTCTCCACGCAGCCTTCTCTTCTCCAAGCTGAACAGCCCCAACTTTCTCAGCCTGTCTTCATACGGGAGGTGCTCCAGCCTTCTTATCATCCTCATGGCCCTCCTCTGGACTCGCTCCAACAGCTCCATGTCCTTTTTATGTTGAGGACACCAGAACTGTACACAGTACTCCAAGTGAGGTCTCACAAGAGCAGAGTAGAGGGGCAGGATCACCTCCTTTGACCTGCTGGTCACGCTTCTTTTGATGCAGCCCAGAATGCGGTTGGCTTTCTGGGCTGCAAGCGCACACTGCTGGCTCATGTTAAGCTTCTCGTCAACCAACACCCCCAAGTCCTTTTCTGCAGGGCTGCTCTGAATCTCTTCTCTGCCCAACCTGTAGCTGTGCCTGGGATTGCCCCGACCCAGGTGTAGGACCTTTCACTTGGCTTGGTTAAACTTCATAAGGTTGGCATCGGCCCACCTCACAAGCATGTCAAGGTCCCTCTGGATGGCATCCCTTCCCTCCAGCATATCAACCTAACCATACAGCTTAGTGTCGTCAGCAAACTTGCTGAGGGCACACTCAATCCCACTGTCCATGTCGCCGACAAAGATGTTGAACAGGACCGGTCCCAACACCGATCCCTGAGGGACACCACTCGTTACAGGTTTCCAACTGGACATCGAGCCATTTACCACAACTCTTTGCATGCGGCCATCGATCCAGTTTTTTATCCACCAAGTGGTCCATCTATCAAATTGATGTCTCTCCAATTTAGAGAAAAGGATGTCATGCGGGACAGTGTCGAACGCTTTGCACAAGTCCAGGTAGATGACGTCAACTGCTCTGCCCCTGTCCATCAGTTCCGTGGCTCCATCATAGAAGGCCTCCAAATTGGTCAGGCAGGATTTCCCCTTAGTGAAGCCATGTTGGCTGTCACCAACCACCTCATTATTTTTCACGTGCCTTAGCATGGTTTCCAGGAGAAACTGTTCCAAGATTTTGCCAGGCACAGAGGTGAGACTGACTGGTCTGTAGTTCCCCGGGTCTTCCACCTTCCCCTTCTTGAAAATGGGGGTTATATTACCCTTCTTCCAGTCATCGGGAACTTCACCTGACTGCCAGGATTTTTCGAATATGATGGACAGTGGTTTAGCAACTTCATTCACCAGCTCCTTCAGGACCCGTGGATGGATTTCATCAGGTCCCATGGACTTGTGAACGTTCAGGTTCTTAAGATGGTCTCGAACCTGATCTTCTCCTACAGTGGGCCTAAGGTCTTCATTCTCACAGTCCCTGCATTTGCTTTCCAAGACTTTTGTGGTGTGGTCAGAGCATTTGCTGATGAAGACTGAGGCAAAGAAGTCATTAAGGACCTCAGCCTTCTCCAAATCCATGGTAGCCAGTTCTCCTGATAGTTTCCGGAGAGGGCCCACGTTGTCCCTAGTCTGTCTTTTATTTGCTACGTATCTATAGAATCCTTTCCTGTTATCTTTTACATCCCTTGCCAAACTTAATTCTAGCTGGGCCTTAGCTTTCCTAACCTGGTCCCTAGCTTCTCGGGCAATGCTCCTATATTCTTCCCAGGCCACCTGTCCTCGCTTCCACCTTCTATAAGCTTCTTTTTTCCCTCTAAGTTTCCTCAGCAGCTCGTTGTCCATCCATGGAGGTCTCCTGGCCCTCCTGCTGCACTTTCTTCTAGTCGGGATGCAACACTCTTGAGCACGTAGCAGGTGATCCTTGAATATCAACCAGCAGTCTTGGGCCTCCCTGCCCTCTAGGACTATATCCCATGAAACCTTACTAAGGAGGTTCCTGAAGAGGCCAAAGTCTGCTTTCTTGAAGTCCAGGGCAGTGAACTTGCTGCATGCTCTTCTCACTGTCCTGAGGATCTCAAACTCAACCATCTTGTGATCACTAGAGCCAAGGCTGCCCTGGAGCATCACATTTCCAACCAATCCCTCCCTGTTGGTGAGCACGAGGTCCAGCATGGCACCTCTCCTCGTCGGCTCCTCTATTGCTTGAAAGAGGATGTTGTCTTCCACACAATTGAGGAACCTCCTGGATTGCTTGTGCCGGGCCGTACTGTCCCTCCAACAGATGTCAGGATGGTTGAAGTCCCCCATGAGGACAATGGCCTGCGAGCGTGAGGCTGCTCCTATCTGTCTGTAGAGCGCTTCATCCACAGAGTCCTCTTGATCAGGCGGCCTGTAACAGATCCCCACTGTAATGTCCCTCATTGCTGTTTTCCCTTTGATCCTGACCCACAAACACTCTGTTACCTCATCACCCCTCCCCAGACAGAGTTCCATACTCTCTAGCCTATCACTGACATAGATAGCAATGCCCCATCCCCGTCTGCCTGGCCTGTCTTTTCTAAAGAGCCTGTAACCTTCCATTCTGACACTCCAGCCATAGGAGCCATCCCACCATGTTTCTGTGATACCAATAACATCATATTCCCGTAGCCTGCACACATCTCTAATTCCTCTTGCTTGTTCCCCATACTACGGGCGTTTGTATAGAGGCACCTTAGCCGAGCTCCAAATGAAGCCGACTCAATGGCTGGGGCAGCTGGAACATCTCTACATGGCTCCAAGCACTTATTACAGGTGCTGGCAACTGACCAGGAGTGTTGGGATGGATGAATGCTCCCCTCCCCCAACACATCTAGTTTAAAGCTTTCTTCACCAGTCTGGCAAGCCTCCTACCAAAACAGCTCTTCCCCTTCTTTGTCAGACCAGCTCCACCAGCCTCCAGTAGATCTGGCCTCCTAAATGGAGCCCCATGTTCTAAATAGCCAAACCCCTGACTATGGCACCACCATTCTAACCATTTATTAACCTGCCAGACACGCCTAGCTTTTTTAAGGTCCTCCCCCTTGTCCTGGAGAATCGATGAAAAAGCTATCTGAGCTCCAGAGCCCCTAACCACCTCTCCCAAGGCTCTGTAGTCCTTCTTAATGTTCTCCAGGCTACTGCTATCTATATCTCTAGCACCCACATGGACCACTAGAAGGGGGTAATAGTCAGCAGGACTTACTAGAGCAGGCAGCCTCTCAGCAACATCCCTGATCCGAGCCCCTGGCAGACAACACACCTCCCTCGAGACTGGATCAGGCCGGCAGATGAGTGCCTCTGTGCCTTTCAAAGTAGAGTCCCCTACTACTATGACCCTCCTCTTTTTCCTGGAGGCACCAGTAACGATCCTCTTTACTGGTGCATCAGCAGGTTGCTCATTAGGTGTGGTGGGTGCTTTCTCATTAGCCCCCTGCAGAACTGCGAAGCGGTTCTGGGTGGGGACATCAGATTTAGGAGGAAGCCCCTTGTCGTTAATAGTCCTCTTCCTCCTTCTTTTGTTCGTTTTTCTCATAACTAATTCCCAGCTTCCTGGGTTGCTGCCCTCCTTCTTTCCTATATGAGCAGTGCTGGATGTTTGCAGCCCCTGTGCAGTTTGGGCCTGAAGCAAGCAGCCCAGCTTCCTCTCAGCTTTCCTGGCATCTTTTAGCTCTCCAACAGCCTCCCGCAGCTCAGCCACCTGCTGCAGGAGGACCTCCACCAGGGCACACCGAGTGCAGCCCTGTCCATTGTGCACCCTCGCCTCAAGAGACCAGTCGAGGCACTTTCTACACTTCGAGGTCTTCGCCGCAGCCTCCCCTCTCATTGGCTCTGTCTGGGTGTCTATGCTGGCCACCACCGGAGCAGAGTTCCCAGAGCAGGCCCTGGTCCTGAGGTGAGTGCTCACCATCCTGCGCAAACTGCCGTGCCACACCCTTGTCACCACGCTCCCTGGGATGGGTTTTTATCCACTGAAGGCTGGTACCATCACTCCTGGCGCCGCCCCCTGTGAGTCAGCTGCTCGCGTCAGCTGAGCTGCCGGCTCCTGGGCAAGTCCTGTCGAGGACTTGAGGCTCCCTCGGTCACTCTTTCCGCTCCGAACTGAGGCTTCTGGACGCTATGCTTCCCCCCACTCCAGTGTTAAAGGTGTCCTCTCTGTTGATACCTCAGCAATTCATCGTGCTGATCATCCAGCACTTTTGTATTGGCATGAGAGGTGACAGGAGCAATGCAAGAGCAAGAACAAAGATATGACAAGACAAAAAATGGTGGTGGTTTTTATGAGGATCATAAATCATCAAATGTGACATGAGTTTTGAGTATAGCAAAGATGAGGACAGGTAGCCTTATTCTATGATCAATAATGTGTTTGATAAAGTTGAACAAGGGAGACATGTCAAGACATTTCTCTTCAAAAAAGAGATTAGCATAACACACAACTTTAACTCATGTGTCAGGTTTTATAAAATTGCTCCAAGAGGCTGACGTTGTCTTCTCTGGATATTTTTCAGGATAGCAGATCCTTTAGCAAGCTGTCTATCTTGTTTTTGCTGTGTGGGCATTCTGTATTTCCTGGAATGCTGTGTGCTATGGCATCTTTGGGACATACTTGGTCATATTCTGACATCTCGCATGCCACCTTTTACGTACCCCAGAATGAAGTGCAATAGACCCCAACAATCAGAGAATAGGTGGTTTACTTGAAATACATTATCTGTTTATTTTGATGCATGGCTCAATTGTGATACTTCAAGAGGAACAACAGAGAAAGTAAAACATAAAATCAACTTTAAAACTAATACAAAATTAAATAAATATTAAAAAATAGACAATATCCTTATACAAATTTATATTTTGTATGATGCTTCTGATTCTGGAGGAAAAGCACAGGAAAAGCAAAATACACAGAAGCATACAGTTCCTAGATGCTTGAATGTGCCAAAAAAACCCCCAAACCAAAAACATCCCTGCGTTATCAACACTTTTCATCACAAATCTAAAGCATAGCACCAAACCAGCTCCTGTGAAGAAATTTCAGTCTATTCAAGCCAAAACCAGTACAGGTGACAAAGGAATCTTTTCCTAATTCTTTGAAAATGAAAAAAAGTAATGGAATAATGGTGCTCAGCCAACTTTTGAGACCCCATTAAGAATTCAGCAAAACATTTCAACCTCTGAATGTAATAACAGAAGTCTTCCCTGCTGAAAAATAGGCATACAACTGGCTGTCTGAAGAATGGAAATTGCTACTGATAATTTCCAAAGCCCATTTTCTAATTGCATTTAAGTATCATATATGCTGAAATCTTATTATCTACAAATGAAACCTTTAATTTTGAACATCTATTACCATGATAGCTGATTACCTTGTATTTCAATTTTGGTAATCCATTAAGAGACATATAATTTATAGAGGCAAGCTGATGGGAACTTAAAAAAATTTCACAGGGCTAAGAGAAACACTACAAAGTAAAACAAAAAACACAAAACAAACAAACAAACAAACCCTAAGCTGAAATTTGACTGTAATTAGAGCACAATAATTATCTTATTTGTTCATGGTTTTTTTAACAAGCAAAACACCTGTCAGAAATATGTTGGCCTGGAGGGTTGTATCACCGCAGTATAGTTCTGAAGTATTATCAGGTAAAATCTTTGAACAGAGATTCCTTGATATCAAACACTTTGTGCGCCATCAGCAGCAGTCCTCTCTCTGAGATACAATTAGAGATTCTGAGCTTCACTCTGTAAAACAAGTATAGAAATAACGTTTAGAGTGAAATTAAGATCAGAACAGATTTCTAAAAGGTACTGCATTTGCAAGTTTACCGGTTATGTTTCATATTCAGAGAGGACAGTAGGTTTTGTTGTTTTGTGGGGTTTTTAAATACTGATTTAAAAAGATACATACTTCTTTGAGTATCTACATCAAAAGAGAATCCAGGAGTTCAGAACTTCTTTTTTCTCATTGTTTGTTTCTAGCAATAAAACATATTGAGTGATAACTTTTGGCTGACTGAGGTATAAACACTGCAACATTACTTAAATACCAATTTACACATCCTTCTGTTTTACGTAATGCTTATTTGTCTAGAAAACAATAAAATAAATGGTTGGTGAATATTTACCTTCCTCCCCACTGTTTTAGAGTAAAGGAGATAAAACCTCTTTGGGTACAAATCTCCTGGTAGCTGGTGTAAACCGTTAAATGGGTACATAGGAGAAAAGAAGGAAGAAAAAAGAGAGTGGAACATACTTCAGAGTGTTATCAAACAGCTGACTGGGCAGGGTTGCAGAACCAAGGGTGATTCCTGTTTTAAAGTGGGAAGTCTATATTAGTACTAAAAGTGGAAAGCTAGCATTCCACAAACTTCACTAAGGAATTTGTAATAGTTCTGTGACAGAAACTTCAAGTTTGGGTAAAATGTTTGAGTTTTAGTTGTTAGAATATTTCTTCAGTTAAAGATCCGTACTCCTTTGAGATTGTTAAGCAATACTGAAGATTTTTAGGTATAATGCAAAGCAAGGTGTTCGTCTGTTTTTTTATGGCCCAGAGCACTCATTACACACTGGTCTAATAAAAAGCTGGTAATTGTAAACATTCATATCTAAATGATCTTATGATATTTCATTTTTACTTTCCAAACTTCAGCCATTTAAGTGCTAGAAGTCGGGGGGGGGGGGGGGGTGAATTATCCACTGTATGTCCCATTCAGAGTATATTATAGAGCGAATTTATTTCTGTAGTTTATATGTGCAGCAGTCCTATGTGCTGATGAGATGTAGCATCTAATACATGTCTGAAAGCTTAAAAGAAATATTTTTTCTGCGTGTCTGATGAGAGAGTCAGTCATTTCTAGAAGGTCACAACCACCTCCTGCACTTTGGAAGGGAAGTCTGTGTCTAACAGACTGCCTGTAGCATTAACTTCCACTGAAAAACCTTACTTCTCTTGCATACCAGCACCAGAGATCCTATCGGTAATTGTAATTTCTTCAGCATGTAAGGAGACCCTAGAATTCAGAAACCTTCCAGTAAGATGCTACCTCTGGAGGAAAACCCTCATAGTAAGAAAGTTCTTATTTCAGATCTCATAATGATCATAGGAGATGAAGAGTTACAGTTCTGAAGAGTACTACTGGCTGCTTGAAAAGTTACTGCAAAAGGAACAACTAAAGGCTGAGAGCTTTTTTCTTTCAACTTACCTAGTCCTGGAAATATGTTTCTGTTATAAAAAAAAATAAGTGACATTCTATTCTCAGCTTTGTATTCACTGCAGGTTAACTCAGCATTTTCAGAAGATGAAAAGTCAATATTGTAATAATTACTGTCTCTTAGAACCAGCATATCCGTTGTGTTTGTTGGGACTGTTTGGTCATTGTAAAGACACAGATAACTAGTTACGCTCCCAAACCTCTTGATAATTTCCTTCTTTTCAAAGTGCTATGGTGGGCTGCAAAGGCATCAGGTAGGGTGTTCTCTTCAATTCCACATGTTTACATAATCCTTCCCTATCCTTTTTAAAGACATGTATCAAGTATAATGCTTTCTGTCTTGAGAAGTTTGGTATTGGTATTGGGCCCAACTCAGTCCATCTACGAGTATGCATGACTGAGTGGGAAATCCTTGGACACTGGTGGGGAAAAGTGCAGGTCCCTCTGGAAGTCAGAGGTTTGCCTTTAGTTTATTGGCAAAATCCAGCAAGCTTAGATGTGAGAATCATATTCTTCCATTACCATCCAGAATCTTAATAAGAGATTAAATTGATATGGCTTTCAGGTTCACCCAGATTTAGATTTTTTACTTTTTTCACAATATGGACTGAATGCCACAAAACCTGGACTAAATTGCTAACAATTATCAAATCAGAAATTTGCTGCCTCTCTGCCAATTTCTATTGCTCGTATTTGTAATGAATAAGTACAGTGTCAGGCACTGGCATATGGTTAATAGTCCTGAGAAGTAATAATTTGATCTGTATGATTCTGATTGTAGTCTTTTAAGAAAAATAAACATGCCATTCATTAGTCTTTCTCAGGTAGGTAATTTATCATTAAAATCTTTATGATTGAACAGTCCAGTTCCCAGGCCCTCCAGAGCAGCTTGGGTTGGCAGGTATATCCTCCTTTCAGAGGTGCTGCAGCCGCCTGTCAGTCCAAGACCAAGAATCTTGGACATTTGCATTGTGAATCATGCATAAAACAGGCAAAGAGTTTGCACTTCTGTGCTGGACAGGGAAGAAGTGGCATGCTAGAAAAAAGAAAAATTAAGTCTTTCCCTTATACTCTGCAGAAAGCAGTCACAGCTGGCTGCATTTTCTTCTCTAGCATTTCTAAGTTATGCTTTTCACTCCCCAAGCATCATTCTAGGGATTAGTCTCACCAAGATATTCTTAACATTGTCTCTAAGCATCATTTTGAACTTCTCGTAGGCTAAGGTAGCTGTTTTATTTTTATTTACTACGCAAGTATACTTTAGAGATTCCTGACTTAGACTACTAATAAATAGAACAGCTAATCTCCTACTCCAGAAATATTGCTACTGAACTAGCTAGCTTTAAAACGATATCTTTTATACAGACACTTCAGAACTTAGCTGGTACTTTTAGTCAAGCTCATGAACAAGAGTATGAAGTGCAGGTGTAATATTAGTGGAAATACGATGTTTTTTAAAATATTGCATTTCCTGTTATGGAAATAATCAAATTTTAAAGCTCTTGCTAGAAAAAAATACTGCAACATTATCTTTATGTATGTCTTTGGGTATGCTACTTCTGACACAAGTCATAAGGTGTCTAGTTATAAATCTAAGAGGCCAATTCACTGATTCCAAAGAAGTCTCAAATATAAACTAAGACTACATTGTAATACATCAAATGAATGTATAATCAATATGGTCCCTTCCTTGAAGGACCTTGTTTAGTTTGTCATATTAGTTTAGCTTATATATCCTAAAAAGTTCAAATAATTATTTCCAGGTATAAAACTTTCTACTTCAGGTTTCCTTAACAGAAATTTCTCCCATTACATACAAACGAAAAGAATGATTATCGAAACGGATTTATATTACATCACTTGAAGTTATTTTCATAGTAGCATTTTTATTTACCATTCTTTCTTCTTATGTCAAGACACCACAAGCAAATCTGCAGGAAAACACTCAGTTACATCATCTACATTGCCCTTAGCTGGCAAAAGCTTCTGAAACAAAACATTGTAATCATCACTGATTATTCAGCGTAATGTTTCCCTGTTAATGATCTAATTTCTTACTATACTTTGCTTTCTTGATTTTGATTTGCTTAGTAGTCTCTTGTCTAAATCAAACTGTTGATATCTAAATATCTATAAATATCTGATACCTATGACAGAAAGCTCATTTTTCCTTTTTATTTATCGATTTGATACTGTTCTATGTAGCTTTGGTTTATGGTGATTCTTGTATCAAAAAGTAGGAAATTCTAAAGGTAAAAATAGGAGGTTTTTTATTCGGACCTTATTTATCTTCCTGGAGAATAGTCTATTGCATGGATGATCTAGGACAGACAGGAAGCACCCAGAAATAACAAGGGATGTCACAAATTCATAATAAAAGTTTATATCTAAGGGACTAAGGAGTCACTCTAGGTTTAGACTTTATTTATATTTGCAATCAGTTTCTAACATCCCTCAGTTTCTATACTTGGAGACAGATTCTCAAGGAGAACAAATCAATATATTTCCCCTGAGATATGCTAAACTATACATATTTGCATTCATCGTGATTTTGATATTACTTGAGTAATACTGAGTCTTCCTGTGACTTAGTTTTATGGCTATGTTCTGGTTTTGGCTGGAATAGAGTTAATTTTCTTCCCTTTTCTTCCCATTTTCTTTCCTGCCTGAAAGACTGTTACGACAGCTGGAGCCCAAGGTCATTCACTAAATGAATTCAACAGACCTTTATAGGGATTTCCCATAGACTAAGGGAATGATATCTGTGTGTATATATATATCAAAAGACCAGAAATGTGATGGTGGTTAACTGGGATTTATTGTAAAGCGTGGCACCTGGGCATGACATAAATGGTACAGCAGCGATCAGCCACTTCCAGGTAACTCCCCCCAGTTTGTGTACGGAGCATGATGTAGCGTGGTATGGAATATCCCTTTGGTTACTTCAGGTCAGGTGTTCTGGCTGCTCTGGTGCCACTCCTCCCTGGCAGAGCATGGGAGACTGAAAGGTCCTTGACTTAGGGTAAGCGCTACTTAGCAACAGCTAAAACATCGTTGTTATCCACATTATTCTCAGACTAAATCCAAAACATGACACTGTACCAGTAGGAAGAAAATTAACTCTATTCCAGCTGAAACCAGGACCTATTATTAATATTTAATGGCATAGAGATATATTTACTTACCTTGTGATTGACACTCAAAAATTTCAGAGTTGTCAGTGGTTTTCCCCACAGTTTAATGTGTTGCAAATCCTTTCCATAATTGACAGCACAGTCACTGACTTTTTATAAAGAATCTTTAATGGAAGTGTACTAGACGTTGGTCTTTAAACATGTAGTGGTAACTGAATATGTCATGAGCAAACAAAGCAGAGTTCTTAAAAGGTAGCTAAAAATCCTATGACTTTCAAATTGCTTGCATTTTATCTTCTTGAATACTTTGAAGTCAATTTCACAGTTGTCACAGTCACTTCTAAGCTGGCCAATCCTAAATTTAGCATCCAAAATGCAAGCAGGAAAATAACCCCAGTATTTTGTTGGTTTCAGAAAAAAATCCATGCTGATTTTATACATAATGAGGTCCTGTAAGTCACAGGTGACACCAGTAGCAATCTAGGCCAGCCTTCTCCATCTAATGGTGACTGATACCAGGTCTGTCACAGTAAAAAGCAAGTGTTCATAACGAACAATAATGACCTTAAAGGAAGTTTCTTCCAGACCCCTTCAGATGGTGATTGACTTGTGTGTGGTTTCTTTTAAAAGAAATTTGAAATAAAACCTAGCAATGTCTTTTTTTTTAAATTTTGAATCATTGAATTCTTTTTCTGTCACATTATGATAGCGACCTCCTTATATATATATCCAACATTATGCGGCAGAAGATACAGCTCATTCTGGTAGCGCTTCGTCATATTGTTCTTTATAAACATAAAAATGAGCAAGTTAGATTGGGCAGTTTGTTTCCTGTTTTTCTGATTTCTTCTACAGTGACATATTTAAGTGAGTAAGAGACATTGAGACAATCTCAGCCTTTGATGACTAGTCTTTCTTGCCATTCATCTTTAATCTTATTCTTTTTCTCTGGTTTTAGAAAAAAGAAGGAGGGGGGCACAAGCAGTTCTTATTCTTTTAAAACACCGAATGCAATTAATGAGATGTGATGACTATGCAATCCTTTTCTGTTTTGCTTTTTGTGCATGAAGTTTCTAAGATTTTTAAGATATGAAAAGCAAAAGAAACCTGATTGTATGATTTTTATCCTGCTCTCACTGAACTGGAAGTGGCCCAGCAGCATCTGGCTCTGTTTCGTTTCTCTTCCTTGATATGGCGTTCACTTGTCCATGTAACCGTTTCATCAAGAGACCCATTAAAGTGAAGCAGTTGTGTAATTTTGCAAGATAATTTTCAGGCAGTCTTACAAAGAGAAATCTCAGTCCAAAACCTGACAGTTTGAGAAGAGCAGTGATTGAAAAGAAGAGTATTATCTATGCTGTAAGAATTGTAATTTGTTGACATAGAAATTCTATCAGCCTGTATGCCAGTGTAGATGGCTTTTGACGGACGGATTCTTTTTCTGCTGATGTAACTACATTGCCTTTCCATGTGATGTGCACTAAGATGTCAGAAGTTTTCTTCTTGGGAGGCTGTGTAGACCTGTTTGAGACCTGTTTATTAATAGTGAGGAGCAATGTGGAAAGAAAAGAAGGAGGGGTTTTTTTAGTACGTTCTGGTATTGTGCCTGCAGTACTTCACATGTAGTTCATATGCACTGCATTCATTAGCACAGTGGAGGAAAAAAAAGACAAGTGTTCTCAGTTATACTGTTAATATTCACAGCAATGAAATTACAGTATGTTTACATACACTGTGCATATTAAAAGATTCACTATATGATCCATTGCAATCTATTTTACCTGGGATGGTTCTCAGATTAGGCTAGAGTAAATTTCTTGATTTTTATGAAGTTGCTTTGGATTTGTACCGGAAGCATGTTACATGTTTCTGTTTTCACACCGAATATGTCAATTTACCATTCTCCAAAGCTGCATTCCTATTATAATTTACTGTGTGCCATATTGCTGATGAAAGGTTTATTGCTTGATGAAACTAATTGCTAGGGATTACGCAGTGCTATACAGCTTTTTGAGAAATCTGGCAGTTTTACATGACTATAAAATTAGTCTTTTACTATATAATTAAAATAATAGTGTCTTTGCCCCCATTACTTTATGGTTTGACTGACATGCACACATGCATGCATAAAATAGGTAATACATATAAAAATGAAAGGTACTCTGCCAACCTTGGTCATTCAGAAATGATGTGACAATGAAACAGGAGACAGGATTTATAGAGCTTATCCTTTCTTATGGATATAGAAGGGAATTTATAATCCACTCTGCTTTTTCCCTTGCATGTAAACACAAATAACAGAACAACAATTTTGTTTGTGACTGTTTAAAGATGGAAATTAAGCATTGGGGGGAAGCTTATCAACACCATGCAAGGCCTTTGATGTAGGGAGATGTGTTACTGGAAAAATATATGTATAAATACCTACATGTATACGCATATGTGCAAATATACGTGCATGTATATTTATATATGGATCTTACCTTCTCAGCTAGCCAGGGCTCTGATCAACTGTGTTACTGTGGAAGAGTTAACAAAGAGCAACTGAATTTCAAGCCAAACAGGATAGCCTTCTTTTCTGGGTGGTACAGCTTCCTCCAAAGCAGAATCTACATTAATAATAGCTTTGTTTTCCCATTTGGCGAGATCAAGACTCTTCTGGCATAGGAGTAGATACCAGCAGGTAGGAGATGCTGATAGTAACCCTTTATATCTGTCAAATTTTCATTGAAGGGCTAAATATTCTGCAGTCTTTGGCAAAGAGCAGTTGTTGCAATAACCACTGCTTTCCATCACTGCTTCCTTTTCCCTTCTTCCAATTCCTGTCATCATCTTCTGGATACTTAAATAGGTTCCTTCGTTGTACTGGTCTCTTCTAAGAGGCTTTGGGGGATGTTTGTTTGTTTTTCTTGGGTTTATTTTTGGTTTTCTTCCCCTCTGAAACAACTTCCAATTTCCTCTTGGGGAAGTTAATCTCTTGTGCTATAATTATCAGTGTTATCTCTTCCAGAATCAATGTGTATTCTGGAAAGCTGTTTAGATATTGTTTGTCAAAACTTCAAAGGTGCTAAAGTAAATGCAGTACAGTGAGGAATTCCAAATTCCTTTATTTTGGAGCTATTTTAGTTCATGCCAGTGTAACTTTTTTTTTTTTTTTTTTAAGCTAACTTTTGGTACTTGTAATCTTGAGATGCATAAAAATGGTTTTAATTGAAAAAAACCCCAAAACACCACAAAGTGGTTTTAATGGCTTAAAGGGCATCCTTTTACTAAACTACTGAAATGGATTGTCTTCATAACTGAAGTTGTTTCAGACTGTAGTTCTGGGTTTTTTTTCTCAAGACATTTTAGTTCAAATTCTTAGGTCTGACTAAGAACAGAATCCTCACATCTATCCAAGATAAATGCTGAACCTCTGAATGAACAACTATTTCTAGATCTCAGTGACAAGATAGATAGGCATTCTATGATTCTATAATTCTATCATTACCCTAAGCAGTATAGTTTTCTTTATAACAATGCATACTCTCAGAAGCACAAATATTGATGTTTAAAATGAGGGTGATATTATGAAGAAATTTAAAAATACTCATTTAGACTGATTTTGCAATTTATACTCAAGTTCAAAATATACAGGAAAGAAACATTAACAATTTAACAGTGTACCAGAAACAGGGAATATTATTTTAGTTAGGTTTATAAGCTTAATCATGGTTAAAATTGGGGGTGGGGAGGGTTGATGGTTTGTTTGTTTTGAGGTTTTGGGTTTGTTTGTTCGGTTGGTTTGGTTTTGTTTTAATCTGTACCTACCTGCATTATTTGAGATCACATTTAAAGCATGTATAGTCCCTTGAAAATCCTCAAAGCCCTTTAATATGATAGTTTCCCAAATATATGTAATTTTGCTGCAAGAATTCAGAAAGAAGAAACAGAGGGATTTCTTCTGAAGTGTATTGTGTCTGTCTGATAAGATACTATATCTGACTGTTCAAAAATCCAAAAGGAAAGAAATCTAGGACTCATCTTTTCACTCATTGCTTCAAAGTTGCATATGCTGTTTTATTTACACAGCTTATAATTCCTATTCATCTTTATTTAGACATGGAAAAAAATCACAATTTTTTTGAGGACTGAGCTATTTGATAGTGAATGCATATGTGAATGCTTTCACAATTAAAAGGAAGCATAATATAGCATTTTTTAGCAAAATGAACAGCATTTAGACAATTTGGATTCCAGAGTTCCTACTCAGCTTTTCTTCGAAACAGCTGTGGTACGAATAGTTGGTTGACTACCAGAGTGATAATGGCAATTTGGAAGCATTACAAAATTCTTCTAGGTTTCTCATTTAACAATTGCAAGGTTAAAAGTGGCTCTAGAAATACTTTAAATTAAAGACTGACAAGTTTTCCAATCTGGAGCCTGATCTGTTATAGGAAGAAATGATTTTGTTCAGAATCTGAATACTTCAAAATGCAGTCATCAAAATGTGGTGGGAGATTCAAGCAAGGACACGTACCGTGGTGGTTTCAGTGGCCTCCTTGTGTTGGTTGATAAACATTTGAGGTATCAGTTGGTATCAGCTAGATCTGAAGTGGTTTGTTATTGCTTAAAATGGTACAACTATGTGAGAGAGGCTGTCATCAGAGTGTATGTTCATCTTGATATTTAGGTCAGTGAACTTCAAAGAGAAACGGGGTCATCAATTTTCTAGTTCTCAACAGTTGCAAGTTTCAGCCTCCCCTTTCCCATCAGAATGAAGGACTGCTCGGCTTTTTCTTTTTGCCCTTTTTTTTTTTTTTTTCCCCTAGAAAAACTCTATTTCTCTTCCTTCCAGCTTCTCTGATTAGCACAGAAGTAAAAATAAGCTTCAGCTATCTTTCTCTACTCAGAATAGACAAAGGTACTCTAGCAAGACACAAACGTGTCATAAAGAAGCAAGGTGCTCAAGAAAGAAAGCATGGAAAGTGGAAGTGTCCATTTGCATATGCTATGTAGGTCATGGCAAACCTGCCACAGCTCTTCTCATTGTCATTCACACAGATGTTAAAGTAGGGAAAGGAAGAATTATCCTAGCCTTTTCACAGTTGAAAAAAAAACCAGTACTCGATCTGGTTCACTTGTCATCCAAGCAAAGATGTCATCCAAGCTTATTTTGACACCTGCTAGCAGCTTAGATGGTACTTCAAAAATTATATTTACAGCATGTTTATTTACATGTGCCTGTGCAAACTTGGAAGTGTTTATATGTAGGAGATTATTACTATTCTTCCATTACATTAAGTTGATTGGGTTTTGGACTGGATTGGATTGGATTTTGTGTGAAGCCAATTAGTATACATTTGCTTATGCTTATATCAATACAAATGCATGTAACAAAGCACTTCAAATCTACATCTTTGCACCTCATTTTAAATATGCAGCAAAGTCTGTTAGATTGTTAGACTCTGTTGACATCTAGTGGCTACTGGAGCAATGGCAAACTGTTTAATCTTTCCACATTATATATATGAAGTTTGTGGGGAGAACAAGTCAAATTATGGTCCTCTGCATTTTATTTTTCTGTTTTTTATGAGTAAGAAATTAGTATTAGTAAGAAAAAGTTATGTTAACACTCCTAGTGAGTCGTTGAGATTTTCCACTAGAGAGTTTGAATAGTGCTGTTCTTGGACTTGTTACGCTTTGAGAACTGAAAGAAAACGGATTCTTTATTAACAAAGGCCTCTCTCACTCTGAATGCCCTGTATTATTTCGTTCTTTCCTGTGTTTAATGTAAACACAGCAAAAATGTAAATGTTTGCTCTGTGTTACTCTAATTCTTCAAAAACACACAAAAAAAAGTGTTTTTGACAGAACCAAAGCTCAGTCTCGATTTTGTCGCATTTCACTTTAATCACACAAGGCAAATGATTATCCAGTATTTTGATTAGATTACCTGTGAGGCTCTTGGGAGATGGCTGAAAATATGTTCAGAGAAACTGCAGTTTATTAGAAGGCAGGCAGAGGAGCTGGTGGTTTCTGTTTGTACCTCTGAAAACGCACCAATCTTTTTAAACATTAAGGGTGTTATAATTTTTCTCAAAAATAACTGCAGTTGAAAATTTTTACTGCTTGTTTGTTTGATTGTTTGTTTTCATTTGTAGCTGCAGAGGGAACAGTTGCCTTACTATTTTCTGTGTACAACTTATACTGTAAAACTAGAAACTTTCTTGGCAGGAAAAGTTTTTAACTATTTCTAACCTGTAATAGGTTTATGCGGCTGTGATCTTCAAAACTACATTATCAGCTCAATATTTGTATTTACTGCAGGGCTAAAGATATTCATGTCAAGAACCCCTTTCAAAAATTCAGTTTTCTGTATCATGCGGACTTTCTGTTCACTGTTTCATGCTTTCATTTTAAGTTAACTTCATAAGAATAAAGGTTATGCTTCTATACTCTTCAATGTGATTATAACAGCCATGGTACAAAAGAAGAAAATCATAAGCTATTTCTAGTTATCTATCTGTCTGTGAAAGCCTATGCCAAAACAAAGCAGTATGGATTAGGTCTTCCTGTCCTCTGCCTCCATCAAAATGAGAATTCATTTTATAATCAATTTCTTCTTTTAGTTGATGGAACTCTCAGTGCCACAAAACACTCAATAATTTTATTTATTGGATGTTAAATGTAACAGTGAAACTATAGAAGAAATGCATTTTTTTCCTGTATATATTATTCCTGGAATGACTACAGCAGTGTTAAGGAAAAAAGTGATGAGTAAGCTGAGACAAAGGCAAAATGGGGTAAGGCTATTCCCCCCAAAAAGTTTTTCAGTGTTATCTGTGGCAGTGACTTTTCATTTAGAATACCTGGGGCTGAGGTAGGGAGTGTGTGTATTCTGAAATTTAATTTTAGAATACTTCTAGTGGAGGAATTTATCAATATTTCAGGGATTTGAATTGACATCTTTTTAACCTTAGGTTATAAGGTGTAATTCCCCCTCATTTTGAGTAACAATGAGAAAATCATACGGAATTAGAGTACTATTTTACTTCTTCAGCTTGATTTTTATGGCTGGAAAGGCAGGTTTTTATATGCTTCATACTCTACCCAGTAGACAGTGATAATTCATTGTAACATTTCCAAGCTAAGGGCAAACTTCTGCGTTTATCAGACTTCAGGCAGTTTTGTGTTAGGTACCCTACCTAGTTTTCTTAGGACTCTTTATATTTTACTCAGTGTTTGCTCAGTTTTGCTTAGTGTTTCACTCTTCCTTTCTGCCACCACCAATCATCTTTGTGCTTATCATCTATAACTAGTTTGTACTTGTCTTACAAAGATTGCCAGCTGAGACATCAGATTGAGCTCTGTACCTGTAAAAAAAAATAGGCATCCCCAGGTCAGGGAAATCACTTGGAAAAGTGGTGAGCTAGTCAACATCAGGCACACCTTGTGTTATACTGTGGCAATGTTGTTAAGATTACCAGGGTTGGCGTTTGGGGGGATGGGAAGGGTGGGGTGTTGATTGTTTGGTTTTGGTTCGATTTGGTTCGGTTTGGTTAGGGCGACGGTTGTAACTTGAGATAAGGTCACCGCACTTCCTAATGACATCTCTGACTGCTTCATATAGGAACAAGGTACATCAGTAATTCTCAGCCTTTGCTAAAAACCTCTACATGTAGATTATTCAGCTACTGCAGTGGGACCTGTGGTACTGCTCTGGTAATGTAAAGTCCTTAAGTGGCCTTAGGCCCTGAGAAAGAGGGATTGCAACTGAAAAACTATACTTTAAGTATTCAGTAATTCGAATGGCATATCCTGTTCCCTACAGGACAGATGTCCTCTTGCTCTCTAAACTAGATGAATTTCAATAGACTATGTTTTTTCCCTTGTACAAAATGTTCTAAAGCTGCGATGAGATTTGCTTGTCAGAAGAACTAGAGCATACACTGCATATATAATGTTAAGAGAATGAATATACTGTACTGCTTCTTCCATGTTTGCTGTATTACAGGATAGCATTAGACATCTACTTTGCTTTTCAGACCCTTTGTAACTGTATCTGACACACTAAATAAAATTCACTTTATAATATGCATATCAGGCTTTCTTTGTAATCAAGGAGATACATCAACAAAGCACAAGCAGTTAATTAGTCTGAGAGCTACAAGACAGAAACATGGAATTTTTACCACTTAGTAGAAGCAGCTAAGTCCAAAGCCAAAATCAGGAGATGAGTAATTTGTTGTTGCTATTGAAACCTCTTTTTTTTTTAATTTCCCAGAAAAAGGTACACCTTGCTATTCTGCCATAGGATATAGTCTCTGACAAATTATTGACTCTATCTGGATCAAAAGGTTTGATTCTTTGGGGTGTGTAATGCAGCACTAAACACATGAATTTTTTGTTTAATCCTTAAAAATAAGTAATCTGGGGTTTGTGCAGTTTTTGCAACTGAATAAATGCCTATCTGTACACGGATTGGTGATTACTGCCTTCTCAGTGTTTAAAAGACTGACAAGTCAGGTGAGTTTCAAATTTCAGAACAGCACTGGATTGACATTAGTTAACAATACACACTGCTAATAATTAGTTCTTACCCATTGTCCATTATTGTCACTCCATATAGAATACAATTAGTCATTTAAGAGTTTATCTACAATTATCTGTGAGTATGCTACACCAGGAAGTTGATGTCATAAAGCCAGTGCTGATGGCTGTGGTCCTTGATGGTCTTAGCTGTGGAGAAAAATGTAATAAGGCTTGAGAACTCTCAATGAGGGAACTGCTGTCGGCTACTTCTATATTCCCTGCTTTTCCAGTTTCATTGTTTTATGTTCCTCAGCCTCTTCCACAGAGAAAAATAAGGAGAATCTATCTGCTGCTGACATAGCTTATTTTAATCTTTTTGGAACAGGACTCATTCTGGTTTTGTCAGTCACTTTTCTTGTTTGTTTTGGAGGATTATTCCGGTTGCACAAGACACCCTTCTGTAGCAATATTTTGGTTTTACCATGTCTTTCTTACCTGCTTTCATGCTTGGTTCTCATCTTACAGATTTTACTATATGCATGCTTTCCTGTACCTTGTTTAGACAACTATACCTCAAGTCCCTATTTGTCTTTTTGCAATTGCCTATTATTTATGCTTAGTAGAATTACAGTGTTAACAAAAGCTTATGTACAGTCACCTGTTATGCATGCTTCTATGCCTTAGTTCAAAAGAAGCTGGGGGTGGGTTAACCTTGGCTGGCTGCCAGGTGTCCACCAAGCTGCTCTCTTAATCCCCCCTCCTCAACAGGAGAGTGGAGAAAATACAGTGAAAAAGCTTGTGGATTGACATAAGGACAGGGAGACCATTTACAAATTACTGTCATGGGTGAAACAGACTTGACTTGGGGAAATTAATTTATTGCCAATTAATAACAGAGTAGGATAGTGAGAAAACAAAACAAAACAAAACAAAACCCACCTTCTCCTCATCCACCTTCTTCCTAAACTTAACTTCACGCAACTATTCTACTTCCTCCCACTCTCCAGCTGACACAGTGGGAGGAATAGAGGATTATGGTAGTTCATAACACTTAGTCTCTAACACTTTTTCCTCTTCACAATGTACCCTGACTCCAGTGTGGGGTCCCTCCCACAGGATACAGTGCAGATATCTGCTCTGACATGGGCCTTCATGAGCTGCAGAGGGACAACCTGCTTCACCATGGTCTTCTCCATGGGCTGCAGAGGAATCTCCAGTGCCTGGACCACCTTCTTTCCCTCCTTCTGCACTCACTTTCATGTCTGCAGCATTGCTTCTCACACATTTTACTCAGTCCTCTCTCACAGCTGCTGTACAGAATTTTTTAGTCTTTCTTAAACATGTTATCACAGAGGTACCACCACCATCATTGATTGGCTCAGCTTTAGTGATGGGTCTGTTTTGAAGCCATTTATTTCATATTAGGGCAAACACCTGTGTTGCTAAAATTCTGTGGTTATATTTTATCATTTGCTCTCCAGCTCTTAAGTATCATGAATGCATGTCAGTCAGGTGTAATTACAAGCCTACTTTATACTATCTGAATTAAAAGTGATTTGGTCACTATGATAATGAAGTATGTGATGCTGTTTATTCACCAGTCTTTCATGTGGGTGTTCCTGATTTCAATTGTAATGTACTCAAGTGACTACATTTCTAGTATTTGGGAAAATTAAGAATTTGCATAGTTGGGTGTCATACAGCATTCTGTCATCTTTGATGGCTAAGTGCCTGTACAATCTGTGAAGAATCTATACCTGCTGGGACTTGTTCTTTTTTGATGCAGCTGTTTTATATTCAACCTGGAATTTGCATCTAGTAACTATATTTTCATGCCACAGATAGAAGCAAAAAAACCCTTATATTTTTAGGTTTTAATACATTATTATTTCAACACTTCTTCCCTTCAGACATTTTCAGACTTTCTTTAGCAACAGCTTAATCATACTGTAGTTCATATTCCAATAGTATCTTCTTATTCTTGCTAATGTTTTTAACATTTTAATGGAACTTTTAGGGAAGAAAACCTGTTCCATTTGCTTTCTTTAAGAAAAGCAAGTAAGGGTGTAAGGTTTTATAATTAATTTAGAAAGTAAATGAAATATGTCTAGATTTATGATATATTCTTAAATTTGCCTATTTCTAAATAGGCATAGTAGTAAAAACAAACAAGCAAACAAAAAACAAAACCAAACCAAACCAAAAAAAAAAAAACAACCCAAAACAACGAAGCAAAACTTTATAACATGAAAATAAATATATTTTAAGAATCAGTTTATTCAATAAGTTCCTTTTTTTTCCTAATCATTGTACGTTAGGTGCATTCTGTGAGACCAGGGATTATTAGGTCTTCACTGAAAATTTAGACTTCAGTAAGAATCACTGTAGTTAACCTAATTTTCTGAAGAAGCTGTGAATTTGAGCTTCATCTCCAAAAGAAATATTTGCATCTTCAAATGGATATAATCCATTTACTGGTAAGTATAGCAAGCTTTTCTCTGAAATCTCAGTGTCCCATATGCAAATGTCAAATTTACTTGCTATTCCTTTGATGTTGATATTGGAATCAAGGAGGTGTGCTAAACTTGAATCAAAATGCTATGACTGTGGATAACAAGAAAGTAGCCAAAGCTGTTCTGGAATAGAAATAATCAAAGGTAGTACTCCATATATGAAAGGTTAAGATGAATGTTTTTAAAATTCCTTCTATCTCTGGAGGAAGGGGATTGTCTTTTATTACTGGAATAAAAGCTAACTTATATGGTGTTGACCATTTCACATGAAAGCCTGAGTAAATGTCTTATTATTGTTACTTTACCGGAGTATAACAGTCATCCTTACAAACTCACAAAAAAAGGCTTTTAAAAAATCCTCAGAAATTTGCTATTTGGCTCATTAATGGTAAGAATGTTGCAGGAGGATGTGATTAGCTACACTCAAAATAACTAACTGAGTCCTTCTACAGACTGCAGCTTCCTTCAGGAAATATCCGCTTGCTCCAGCACAGGATCTCTCCGCAGGCGACAGTTCAGATACCCCCGCTTCACCAGAGTCCCTCCTAGGGCCGCAGGGGTATCTCTGCCGGGCACCCGGAGCCCCTCCTGCCCTCCTCCCGCTCTGCCCTCGGGGCTCGCAGGGCTGTTTCTCACCCGGCTCCCCTCAGCCCTGGCTGCCGGGCAGAGTTTTGCCCTTCCATACCCAGGCTTTTACCCCCAGGTGCCCGCCCGTGGCTGAGGGGCTCAGCTCTGCCCTGCGCTGGGGCCGTTGGAGCTGGCTGGCAGCATTTGAGCACCTAATACAGGTATTTTTCAATATAGAAACTTTTAAAATCCATTTGGAGTTTCATATTATGTTTATTATAAATTTTTAGAAATAGGTTGCACATAGACATCACGTACATACTTATTCCCTCTTCTCCCTGGTTTTACATACACACATTGAGTATTTCTTATCTGCACTTTCGGGGTATATTTCAGAGTCTTCCAGAGATAATAAATGGTTGCAGCTTGCTTGTGTCTTTGCAGTAGTTGGGAGTACTGCTCCCTGTGTGGCTGCTCCAGGCCACATCTGCCCTGCCTTCCCTCACTCATGAGGAATGCTGCTCACTCTGGCTCTTAACCTACATTGCGCACCGGAGGGAGTGTTTCAGTGCTTCACAGGGTGGTGCAGAATAATAAATGTACTGAAATACTTATCAGAACAGACAGGAAGATGATGAGAATTGGAATATGAGAGAACACAGGGAACACACAAATCTTAGCTTCTCTAGCATTGTTGTTTATTCCATGCCATGTACAAGTAGTTTAGGTTCAAATCAAGTCTGTACTTAAAGCTTCCTTAGTCAAATAAATTTTTGTTCAGTGTAAGAGCTTAATGGATGAACAAAAAAATATTTTTAAAAATTCTCTAGTCTCTTGTGTCCATTAGTTCAGCATCAAATTCTGCTGGATTAGAAAGATTCCTTTTATGTTCATCTGCTTCTTCATTGGTATGCCTTTGCCAAGTTATTCAGCGTGTGCACAAAATACTTCTGTGTTTTATCTGTCATTAGCAATGATGAGAACTCATACAATTTTCTGAGTGCTGTCATTTTAAGTAAACATTAGTGCTTCATGTTGACTCATGGCAGTAACTGTGACAGAACATTTTCTTGATATGTTAATAGAGAAAGTGCAGTACTTTTCAACATGTCTTATGACTGCTATAAGTTAAATGTTGACATATTCACAAAGGTTCTTCAGAAACTTGAATTCTGCAGGGAGCTTTTGAGGCACTTGTTTAAACTCACTGTATTTTTCACTTGGTTAAAAATGGAATTATTTCAAAGCAAATATTTTGTACATTATATTTAAGTCAAAAGTATACTTGTTTTAGTAACATATCTAAAGTGCTTATTCCAAGATAGTCAAGTGTCTTTGAATCTGTTTTACTTTCTATAGTAGCAGCAAAAAGTAAGTAGAAAAAAAATATTTTGTTTCTTTGTTTCTCTGAGCCCTCCCAAGATTTTGATGAAATATTCTTGGTCAGGGAGAAAATAAACTTTATTAAATGCTAAGACAAAACCAAATATATCTGCATAGTTTGATTTGATTTATTCCAAAATTATCTCAAACTTAATTAAAATTCTAGCTTTATAATATTGAAGTATGTAATTATTTCAAGCTGAGAATTTGAAACTATACATTTTAATGCCTCATTGTCCATTCTGTAGCCTGTTCTGCTAAAATATCTTCCTCTAGTTGATATTTGTTCCTGCCAGAAAGCATGTAGTTCTCTGAAAAAGTGCATTGAATACTATTTTTTTGTGACTTTTATGACCAAAATGATACTTTCCACAAATATTTTGTTTTAATTAGTTGACCTTTCTGTTCTTATTATAGCGATAAGCTACTGCATACCTGCTAAGACATATGAAAACTTCAGAGGATGTTTTTAAAAAACCCTTTTTATATTAAGGTATTAATTGATGGTTTAAATTAATATTTTTCAAGAGCTAAGAGAGAAAAGAACATTAATAAATGATGATCTGGAGCTTTAATCCTCATGAAACAATGTAGATGCCAACTGACTACATTTGACAAATAGACTTATGGAATAAAGAAATCTGTTTCTGAAATGAACTACTTGATCTCCAGAAAAAAAATGCAAATGGCTTTGGCAGCAAATCAGGACAGGTGAATGACCCTTCCGTCCTTGCATTACAGTAATTCTTCTCTGTCCCTCTCAATATTATCTGTGAAATAGAGGGAGAAAACTGGTTGCTGCATCGGTAACCATTGGTTGATTTGATACGGTAGAATAAAAGACTTTCTGAGAGTAAAGGACAAGGCAGATAGATATAAATTGAGGAGGAAAGCAACACCAGCATCTAGAAGAGCAAGCATAAAGTTAACACAGAGATTTGGAAGGAAGAAAATCTGAAGAGCACTACTGCTTGCGTGATGAAAAATGAAGAGAACAACTGCATACTTCTGGTTCTTGAATCACTGCAGAATGTTTTCTTGCATTTTATCTTCCTTCTGTTTGCTAGTACCACTGTTTTGGCTGTGGGAAAACAAAAAGGGAAAATAACAACTTTCTTAAGCAAAAACCAAACTAAAACAAAACAAAACCCCAATGTGTGTGCATGCAAAAATGTATGCCAATATTTCAGATTTTTTTTTAAGTTTTGCCATTTTAGAAATATGTTCTAGGGGATTACAAAGCCTCTAAGAAAATGTATTACTCATTTTTTTATATTCCCTTGCTATGTATATGATTTTGTATCTTACCCCCATTTGTACAAAGCCTGGCTGCACCTCCTAGATATCGAAAGCTGCTTCATACTTCCCCCTAAGCCAAGCTGAACAAGTCCCAGAGCCTCAGCCTCTCCTCACATAATAAGTGCTCCAACTCTGATCTGCTTGGGGGGCCTCTGCTAAACTCACTCCAGTTTGTTAGTTTTTCCTGTGCTGGGCAGAGTATCCAGATGTACCCTCACAAGTGCTAAACTGAGGAGGATAATCCTTCCTCTTGATGTCCCCGCAGTGCGCATATGGATACCTTCCAGGGTGGTGCTCGCCATCACTGCAGCCAAGATGCAATGCTGGCTCACACTCAGCTTCTGTCTACCAAGGCCCCCAGGTCCCTTCCTTCAGATCCCGTGTGCCGTTGCACCAGTGCTTCCTGCCCCAGGGCAGTACTCAGCATTTATTCTTCAATTTCATAAAATTCCTGTTGGTCCATTTCTCTAGCCTGCCTAGGTCCCTCTGCATGGCCCTGAGTGTATTGACTATATTCCTTCTATTTCAATGTCATTGCAAGCATGATGGTGCATTCAGCCTGTCTTCTGTAAGTTATTGATAAACAAATAGATTGTTCTAATGTTGCATTTCACTGAAGTAGGTCATACATGGTTGCTTCTTCATTGTCAATGGTAGTTACCAGTATCATGTAGGAATCCCAGTCATGGGGTGAGAATATTTTCTTCAGACATTTTGCAAATAGGCAACCCAAAATTTAGTCTTTCTTCTAAACTTCCCTTTTGTTCTTTTTAATTCTCTACTCTGTGGTTAAGGATTCACAATTTCTCTATATTATTTTTATTACAATTTTTGCTGCTTTAAAAGATCTATCTATTCAATTCTATATCCTTCCTTTGAAGAATTGGATGATTATATATTTTCACATATACAACCCAGCTTGAGTGTATGATTGGCCTCTGGTAATAATACTTAGAATTTCCCATTCCCCAGATGACTATGACAGCAAACATTCTTTTCAGTCAAGGAAGTTTTAAAATGAGATCTAATCGTGACTACCTTTTTAGTTTTATTAGGGATTCTAATAATGGTGATAGTTTCTTGGTATATGACTAAAGAACGTCTCAAAGCCAAGAGCTGTTTTATTAGTTTATTTATTTAGTTAAACACCTTGAGTATGATCATTTAAACATGCACATATTTAATACTTTGTGTGTGAAAGGGAAAATGATTTGAGAATTACCAACTTCTCTCTTTCTTGGCTTCTCGCTTTCCTGATGCTATCTAATTTCTCACAGCATTTTTAAATAGTGCCTTAACTGAGAGATTAATTTCCACTACAGAATCAGCAGCCAGTTTAAATGTAGTTGAAATGTAAGTATTATTTACCTTTCATGGTAGTGGGTAGAGGCTGGGAGGGCAGTAATTTTTGGAAAAGGTTCTTAGCATCTAAAAAGGAAAACACTTTCTGTTGTCTGTTTTCCAAGATTTGTTTCTGTTTCTAGAAACCTGTAGATATCTGGAGTTAAAATTCATGACAGGAAGAAAGTCATTATTTATCTGTAAGAAGGATGTTTCAGATGCTTTGATAATTTGCCTTGAAAACCTGTGCTTAATTAGTTAAACTTTGAAACTACCACTTACCCCTTGACTGCAATTAGCAGAGCTTTTTTATCACTGTTTTGGCGTACTGGTACCCATCTTTTTCATTCTTTGACCAGATGCAGCACCTTTACTGGAGTACCTTTTACCAAAGATTACTTTCCTGGTCATATAATTATGAATACCAAGGTGGTATGTTCGTTTTTTCCTATTTAATGTTCTACTTTGTGAAGTATGCATACAGATACCAGAAAGATTGTGCAAACTGCAGATTACTGAGCATCCCTTGTGTAGCAAAATTTCACATTTGTTTCATCTTTTTGAATTCCTGCAACACTGTTATCTTGCTCTTCTTTAGATTTGCTAACCCTTCTTTAGTAGTGCGTTCCTCCAGATTAATGGCTGGAATATTTGGGGAGGAGAGGGGAGAATAGAGAAGGGAATGAATTATTTTCCTCCTCACTTTTATAACTATTCTGCATATGATGTTAGCTGTTAATTCACCTTTTTTATATCAACATCATCACAATGGATGCTACTTGACTTTCAACATCTGTGAAGGGCCAGATGGGAAATGGTCCATCAATACCTGGCTAATTCTCTTATTTCGAGAAGCATTGATTTTGATTCTGAAGAGAGAGGAGATTTTCTGAAATATGTTAGAGACTTACGTAGACTATAAGAGACTTTACATGGGAATTTGGAGACAGAATGGTTGAGTTTATTGACATTTTATCACTGGTAAAATATCTGGAATTTTGACTACAAAATACTTGCCTGACAAAGCTAATACTTCTAGAATTAACCTGTCTGTTAATTTTCCTGTTGATTTAAGAAAGTTGTATTGATAACTAATATGAATATAAGTCTCAGATCTGCATCTTCCATGACTTTAGACAGTTCAGGGTTGGTCATATGGCTTATTTGAAGACAGCAAGGTGGCAGTGTGATTGTTATAGTTAACGCTTCTAGCCGGTCCAAGTTTCAGCATGCACTATTTTGATTAAGCACTGCCTTACTCTTGCATGTTACAAAGATAAAAAATATTTATTTAAGAATGCGTAAATGTTAGCATTTTGAAGAGAATTTTTTTTGCATTGGAAGCCTATTTCGCAGTGGAGTCATGGGTCATTGATAGCACTGCACAAGTCATAATTGCAAGAGGACTTAAGTGGTTGACAACGTAAGTGGAGTTTTCAAGAAGTACTTTAAAGAACAAATGTGTATTCACAATTACTCTTCCATTTTCTTTATAAGCAGAGTAAATCAGGGTGAGAGATTTTTGATGCACAAAGCCCTCAGATTTAGCTGTGGAGACAAAGAAATGCCAGTATGATGTTAAAAGGAGGGAGTAGTCTGGATTTTTTTACATGGAGGCCTGATGAAATTCACTTTTATCATGTTGTCTGTAGTAAAATTAAAGAAAAACAAACAAACCCAACCAACATTGCAGTGGCGTATATTCGTCTACACATACATTTTCAGTCTACAGAAAAATGTTTATATGATTCATTCATAAACATCTACTCTATTTTGTGAGCAATGCTTGAAGCACCTACATTCTGGTTTATATCTATTTGTAATTATGTGTTGGGAAGTGAGCACACTGGCAGGAAGAAGGGAAGCTGCGGTTTCTGCTGGTCTCAGGACAGTTGCAGCTTGTCTAGCCCTTAAATAGGGCACAAAAATTAGGCAAAATAGCAAAGTGTCTTTTATCTCTTTGTAGCAGGCAAAAGAATCATTTCCCTTTGGGTGTGAAAAAGAAGTCACACTTTACTGATGAATTACTTTCAAACTGGTGCTGATAATTTATTGTCCTAAAAAGCCTGCAGCAGCATTTGTGGTCTGTTCATTCCCAGTGTCCCTGAACAGTCTCAGTTTGTAATGAAAAGAAGAATCAGAAAGGAATGTCAAACTGTAATTTTTTTTGCTTTTTATTTTTTTTCTTATATGTGTACACTGATATGGTGTAATTGTTCTTCACAGAAATACCTAATGAAAGACATGAAAGGCAAAAGAAGAAATAATGGCAGCACATAAATGAAACACTAAATGTACTGTTGCATAACATAGATGTGATTTTTTAAATCCATGCTGGTAAAGGAAGCTTCTCAGAGTTACTGAAAAAAAAAAGTTTTAAATTGAAGGTAAAGCTTAAAGAAGCAAAGGAATCTGCCTTACTGGGACCACTTTAAAGAAACTTAAAACAAATCTAAACCTCATAAGTAACTTTTTCTGCTCTTCAAACTTTGTTGATACTGTCATCGGTGCTGCTTGTTATAATCATGAAGAAGATTGCATTCTTGTAACTGAAATACAATTGTATCCAAAGTAAGTGTCTGTTTGGCACTATTTAACCATGAATGAAGTTTTTTACTTCCCTTCTAAGTGATACTCAGGAATTTGGAACAGTACTTATTTTAACTTTTAAATGGAACTTTTTCAACAAACCAGGAGAAACCACTACTGCAAGTATTGCAGCACACGTGCTTGGCAACATTAATAGTGACAGACTTTCACATCTTTCCAATGTGGTCCTACTCTAGTCTGTCCATCATAAATAGTAACAAAACAACATAAAAAAGCAGAATTGGGGCTCTTCAGAGAAGAAAATGCCTACACGATTGTAGAAAACTAAAAGTTGGGAGTGTGTTTTTGTTTTGTTTTTAATGGCAGACTGCTTTCTTTCAATGGTAATCAGACATCAGATGTATCTTACAGGTCAAATTGAGGTGGTATTGCTGAAGTGGTGGTGTTCTCTTGCAGAGAGGAAAGTCTCTTTCAGGAACATTTGGGAAGCAGTTTGTGCCTACAGCTTTCTTTAGGGATCTTCCAGGAAACCTTCTACAGAGATACGGGGCATCTTGGCATGATTATTCATAGAGCTTCAGGAAGCAGGCATGGAAAAGGGTCTGTTGCTTTCTAAAAAAACCTTACTACCACAAAATGGATAATGCTGATTGCTTGCAGAAGCAATGTGCCCTCTCCATAACTGGAGAAAATGTTGTTTGTTCTGGGATGAGAGCTGAGGTGCTTGGAGAACCAGAGCTTTTAGCCTGCTAGGCAAAAATACTCTGCTTTCAAAATTCATTTTTTTTTTTCCTGGTAGATACCTGTAGGAGTAGTTAAATGTCATGAGTCCAAATGATTAAAGGTGAAGTACTATTCAGGAGGAATAATATTTTGTGCATTCTCAATTTTCATAGTATATAAAACTTCTGTGTGACAGACCATTTGAATTAATCAAAAGCCGGCTAAGTAGAGGAAGCACTAACAAAAATCCTCCTTTTGGGTACCAGCTTTGATGCCAGCACGATCTGCAGTAGAGCGCTTTAATATAAAGTACACGGTAGTTTCCTGAACCAGGGAAACCTGAGGGGAACAGAGAGGCCCACCAGAGTCCTGCAGCTCGTGCATGGGAGCTACAGGCCTGTCAGTCTGACCTTGGTGCCGGGGAAGATTATGGAGCTGATCATCATAGCGCGTAGAGGACACCCAGGTAATTGGGCCCAGTCAGCGTAAGTTTATGAAGGGCAAGTCCTGTTTCGCTAACCTGATGACCTATGAGCAGGTGACTCACTTAGTGCTTGAGGGAAAGGCTATGGGTGTTGTTTACCTGGACTTCAGTAAAGCCTTGACACCATTTCCTACAGCATTCTGCTGGAGAAACTAGCTGCTCATGGCTTGAACAGGCATACTCTTTACTGGGTAAAAAAATGGCTGGATGGCAGATCCCAAAGAGTGGTGGTGAATGGAGTTAAATCCAGTTGGTGGCTGGTCACAAGTGGTGTTCCCCAGGGCTCAGGACTGGGGACAGTTCTGCTTAATATCTTTATCAATGATCTGGACAAGGGGATCAAGTGCACCCTCAGTAAGTTTGCAGAAAACACCAAATTGGGTGAGAGCGTTGATCGGCCTGAGGGTAGGAAGGCTCTATAGAGGGATCTGGACAGGCTGGATCAGTGGGCCGAGGCCAGTTGTATGAGATCCAACAAGGCAAAGTGCCAGATCCTGCACTTGGGCCACAACAACCCCATGTAATGCTACAGCCTTGGGGAAGAGTGGCTGGAAAGCTGCTCAGTGGAAAAGGACCTGGGGTGCTGATTGACAGGCGCTGAACATGAGCCAGCTTGTGCCCAGGCAACCAAGAAGGCCAGCAGAATCCTGGCCTGTATCAGAAACAGTGTGGCCAGCAGGGCTAGGGAGGTGATCATCCCCCTGCACTTGGCACTGGTGAGGCTGCACCTCGAATACTGTGTTCAGTTCTTGGCCCCTCACTACAAGAAAGATATTGAGATGCTGGATCATGTCCAAAGGCGGCCAACAAAGCTGGTGAAGGGCCTAGGGCACAAACCTTATGAGGAGCAGCTGAGGGAAGTGGGGTTCTTTAGCCTGGAGGAGGCTGAGGGGAGACTTTATCACTCTCTACAACTACCTGAAAGGAGGTGGTAGTTGGGTGGGTATTGGTCTCTTCTCCTAAGTAATAAGTGAGAGGACAAGAGAAACAGCCTCAAGTTGCACCAGGGCAGGTTTAGATTGGATATTAGGAAAAACATTTTCACTGAAAGTGTTGTCAAGCATTGGAACAGGCTGCCCAGGGAAGTGGTTGAGCCACCAACCTTGGGGGTATTTAAAAGACATTGTAGATGTGACACTTGGGGCATGGTTTAGTGGTGGAATTGGTAGTGTTATTTTAATGATTGGACCTTTACTGTTCTTAAGGGTCTTTTCTGACCTGAATGATTCTATGATTCTACTAGACTAACAGTTCTGTATACCACAGCTATATACTAACTCATGTAATAATCATGCCACATTTGTGATTGGAGGTTGTTCTACTTCGCTCAACTGTAATGTGCTATTACCTGGAAAGATTCTCAGGATGAAAGTCTCTGTCCTATAACAGCTGAGATGTGAATGAGGCACTGATGCTGACTTAAAATTCTGTTACTCTACCCAGTGCATCTCTTTTCTTTGTTAAACTTAATATATTCTGCAGAAACATATCAGCTTCTGCAAGATTCAGTACTTTCATTTTATTTAAAAATATTAGTATCTAGTAAGATGGTTGACTGGAAGTTTTACTGGATTTTCTATTGATACAGAATTTATGCTAACACTATATACAAGGGATGTGACCTTATGCACTACTCAAAGAGAAAGATAAGATTATGCTGCATATTAGCACTTTAACAAAGCTGGTTTAATTTAACCGTGTTCGTTCTTTCTTGCAACCACTTTTCCCGAAAGGATGAGGTAATGGAGAATGATAATGTAGAATCGTTCTGTGAAACATGATGGTATGTTGTAAATATTTGACCTTTCCATCATTTAAGCAATAAGACACTCCAGGGTGTACTGTTGAAGCATAATATTAACACAGTTCACCTCTATTGAACTTAGTATGCATGCTGATATCATACAGTAATGGGCACCCTGGAGTATTTTATGGAGGTATAAAATGCTAGATAAATTATTAGAGGGGATTTCCTAAGTCTATCATGTTTTTAAACAGTCAATGGAAATTTATATTTAAAACCAAAACAAACAAGACAAAAAACCCACTTAACGATGAAGAGCTCTTAAACAAATCCAAAGGTTTTCTAATTATTATTAATTATATCTATTTGTTGGTATTCAAAGGCCAACTTAGCCTAGGGCATGTTGCCATAAGCTCTAGTATATATACATAGTAGTAAAGAACCCCTGTTTGGAGATAGATAGAATTGAAGTAGATAAAGCTAGCTAGTTTTGTATTTAAGTGTAATTACTAAACAGGATCAAACATATTTGCAATCACTTCCATGTTTGTGTTTTCTCAAACTACTCAGTAGCTCAGTAACATTGACTTATTGACTTTCCAGGGCTTTGACACAAATGTATGCTTTTATGTTTTCCTAAAGTTTTACTACATTCCTTGCCACCAGTAGTTGATAACCTCATTTTTCATTTTCCCTCTTTCTCATGTTCTTTCCATGTATAAATTTCCCTTGCCTCCTTGTATTCAATAAATGACCTTATAGGATTTAGAAACAAAAAGAATATATCAAAAAGCTCACCTAATAATCTCACTGGAAATCCTGTTATACAGAACCTGAATTTGCCTTACATTTTTATCCTTAAGCCATTATCTTATTTGTGGACTTGGCTTCTTGGGGAGTGCAATGTTCCAAATTACAAAGATAGATCAGATTTTGTAAATGTAGGTAGAAATATTTCCAAAAGAATAGAAAGGCAGTAGGAAACCTGTTCAAACTATCATAACTATCATAGGAGTGTGCTCCTGTGTGATTTCACCCACATATCTGATAGCCTGTACATAAAAACCCAATTATTATGTGGATCATCAGCATCTTTGAATGCTCACTTATATGGTTGATTCTCTGAACTATACTACTTGAACTATAACTGTAAATTTTGTACCTGTTTTAACCATTTATTGGGATGTTAATGGTGCTATGGGAAAATTCTGCAGGAATGCACAGACAGAATTGTCAGCTGGACACAGTATAACACAACATACTACTAAGTAGCTTCTGGAAAGGATAAAGTTATGCGAAGTGTCATATGTAAAGCTGGGTAAGCAGACTTCCTCAGAAACGAGATCAGCTGGGGTGGAGGGAAAGAAACAACAGAGAATAATGATACCATATTCAGTGATACCAAAATTTGTAATTGTTAGGAGTCCCATGAGAAAGGATGTGTACAGGTGATCCAACCTAACACAGAGTAAAAGTTTTTAGTCCTTTGGAGCTTGTGTTAGATGAGATATTAATAAATGTTTCGGTTTGCTGGTTTTTTTGTTTGGTTTTTGTTTTTGTTGGTTTTTTTTTTCCTTTCCTACAAATGCTCAGAAACTGAAGATTTGATTTATATGTTAAACTAACCCTGCAATTATTGACATAATTGATTAGCCAAAAAAAAAAATCCGTATTAAGGAATGCACTTCCATAGATTATTGACCACAATACCAAAGCCATCTACATGCAGATTTTGGAGCATCTAACCACCTCCCTACAATGCCAAGTGTAGTTCAGTGATCTAAAGGAAAAAGCATGTGCAGTGGAGGTGAAGTATGCTCCTGTGTTATAAAAGGCAGGTTCAAGAAGTATGCCTTGCAACTGTAGGAGAAGGGACCTCAGCCTGCTATTACTGGTTCTTAGAGAGGTAGTCTGTGGTTTCAGGCTGGCACTCCAACTGAAATGGAAGGAAACCGGGTTTACTGTCCCATAAAAACTTTAAAGAAGAAAACTTTCTTCCCAGTAAGGGAATTATTATTAACAACAACAAATTATCCATCCCAGGATTGCCGAACCAATTGGTTCTTATTTAATCAATCCTCAAAAGTGGAAGCCTGAACAGGAGAAAGTTTGGACTGGGACTGTGAAACTAGAGATCACTGTTTGTTTGTATGGTTACCTAAAATGGCTACAAAGAATATAAAGCTAGTGATAAAAATATAGTAAATGTGCTGTGGAATTTAATTTTAAAAAATATGGTGACATATTAATGACTGAAACTGAGTTATTAATTTTCTTAAAACATGTATTTGTTATAAAAGAACAGACCCATATCTAGGTCAGATGTAAACAAGACAAAAGTTAATTGTCTAGAAAAAGTAGGAAGGTCAGACTCAAAGCCTCAAAGCCAATAATTACAGGGACAAGACCTCTTTAAATGAGAATGAAGGTAAACATTATATTTCATTACTAAGTGATAAATGACTTATGATTGAATTAGTTTTCTCTGCAAACACACATTTCAAAATGTCACATTTATACTAAAATAACCTTTCCAGGAAAACAAGAATCTGGTGTGGGATGTATAAATATTTTGCTGAAAGGTCTCATGCTTCACTAAGTTCCCTTCATTTACAATTCATTATTTTGTTCATTTAAATGACAAGTGGCATGCTAGCTTTTTTTAAAGAAATTAAACAAAAATAAAATACAAAAATAACTTCCCCCTTTAATATAACACAAAATATAATTAAACCTGAACAAAGCATGAAGAATTTTGATTCTGAAATAATTTTCAAATGTACTTTTTTTGTTTATTTAGACCTTCTAGCAACACTTGTTTGATTTGGGTTTGTTTGAGTTCCCTCTTCCCCTCCTTCCGTGCCCCGATAGATAATGAAGAACTCTTTAGAGGAAATGGTAGGTTTTAAAAGTAAAACTATGTTATATAAATACATTTCAGTAACTTTTGAAAAAAGCCTTTCAGCTTGCATGCAAATTTCTCACTATCTTATGATGGCATGTCACTGAAAGGTCATGCAGTCATTTAGTTCTACTTTCTCTGACAATTTTGTTCCATCAACCTACAATATTCAGCACCACAGGCCATTAAAATAGTGCTACAGAATAATGTACTGAGCAGGGAGGGAGGAAGCAAGGGAAAACCCTGTATGAGCTTCTATGCAATATTTTGGGGTTTTTTTCTGTGATACTCATTTGCTTGCTAGCAACAAATCTGTCACTATGCTTGCAAAGAATTTTTAGTGTGAAGTTATTTTACAGAGGCAGCAAACTTCAGATTTCCGGCTATGAAAGGAGTAAAGCCATTGATTTTGAGAGAGAGGGAAAGACAAGTTAGTCAAAATGTTACATCTGCCCCTCAGGCAATTGCCAAAGAAGTGCTGAAGCATTGCATCCTTTAAGGCCTGTAAAGTTTATATGTAGAGGTTATGAAGGATGTGTTATGTTTAGATGTCCTTCTCGGTGAAACATTTGAAGTGTTTCAACGGCATGTTCCCAGAGGAAAATACATGTACCTGAACTAATCTCATGGATTTGTTTTACAATCACAGAAGACCAAGATACTTCCTTGATGCAATTGATTGGAGCATCATGGAATAAAGAAGTGAATGATATCTGATGAAACATGTCCTAGGGGTGTGGTTTTGCACCACTTAACAGTAAAGGGAGACTGGATGACTAGCTCAGATGAGAGAACAAAAATAAGGCTAGGTGAACTATAGTCCTTTACCTTATGGCCTTATAAATGGCTATTTAATAAAATAAAAATAAAATAAACAGCAAAACAACAAGAACAACAACAAAAAAAAAACCCCAAATCCCAAACACCATTTGTAACATCTTTTATCCTTAGAAAAAAGGTAAAAACAATAGTAAGATGAAAAAGTTTCTGTTGTAGGAATTTCTACTTGGTCTCCAGCTAAGGTAATGATATTACTCGATTTTAGGTAACGTATGAGAAGCAGAATGTCCAAAATGCAGTAGGTTCTGCTAGCAGGTATAGAAACACAGCAATGTACATACTTCTAAATTATTCTGTGAAGAAGGCTATTCCAATTAATGGATACCCAATTCAATTAGACCAAATTCAATTAGAACAAAAATATTGGCAAAGAAATCAGATATTCTTGCCTTTTAAGCCCAGAAAGCAGAGAGTGTACTGTACCCCTAAAAGTGCAATATTTCTTGTTTTAGCCAAAAAGTGAAGAAATATTGTTGACCTAAAATGATTTCTTTCTACGAAGAGCATCTCTGTCAGCTGCGAATTTGGAACTATATTGGCCTGCTTCCTCAGTATAATGTTATCTATTTATTTCAGAAATTATTACTATTGACACTAGGATGAAGAGAGGAATAATTGGTTATTAGAACATTTGGTAGGTGCACTGGTTGGGAGAGGCCATTAGCAGAATCTGGAACAAAGAAAGACGTCCACTTACTGTAGAGCTAAGAACCTGAAACAGAAAAAAGAGGGCTATCTCATTCTCTCTGAGGGTTACCATTCTTCGAGGGAAAACAGATGCCTATCACACCTTGAAGAATTTCTGTCTTTTTCTTTTTTTTTCTTCTTTCAGATGAAATGATGAACTCCTGTAAAAAGTAGCAAAATATATGTATAAACCAGTTTTTAATCAGTGTGTTAAAAATCAGTATTTGGACATAACATAATACATGGATATTTCTAAAACTGCAATACACCGAAAATCAGTACTCTCAAATCCTTCTGTTCCATATTTAGTACAGAAGTTACAAATTAATATATAAATCATGGCTTTAGTCTGCTGCATGCTGGTACTAGTACTTTTACAAGCAGTGTTATACATGGACTACACAGTTTTTAAAGCACAAACACTTAGGAATTCCAACATGCAAGTTAAAACTTCAGCCTTTATGCTGCTTTCAGTATGTACTGAGACACTAGGTTTTTTAAAACACAGAAGTAGTGCAGGAATATTCTCAGCCTTGAGAGCTCTTGCCTCTAGTGCTTCTAAACCATCAATTTATATGCTGATTGCACACTTGGTATATGGATGGAAGTTAATAGTAACCTTACCTGACAGAGTGCTTAGGTTAAGCAAATAGAGGTGTTCTTTGATTTTTGGCTTGCTCTGGCTAGAGAACTGTGACTGTATTCAGTTCTGAGGAAGAGTGGCCCATGATTTAGCCAAATAAAAGCACACATTCTGAAGTTCAAATGGACTTAGCTGTGAAAATGGAATTAAAATATTCTGGCTCCAAAGTCTGTGCATTACTTTGTCACAGAGGTCATTTAGATAAGTAATGCAGAACAAGTAATCAAAATGAATAATGTGATGAGTAATTTCCAGATCCCATACAAGCTCCTATATTTGGAGCTATTTTCTAGTAGCACGTAGGCTCATGTCTTGAATAGTTAGTAGATATGGCCATGGAGAATTTCAGTCCTTACTACAAAAGCATGCTGAAATGCATTATAGATGCCTAGCTCTGTGTTTTCTATGTGTCCCATTATCTTTAGCTCTGTGCTATTCCAGTCCGCTTGAATGTGTTTGACTTTCTCAAACTCTTTCACAACGACTTAAATCCTTCTCCTGCAGTCAATATGAATTTCTGCTAGTCAAGTGTTCTCTGTGAAGGCTGGGAAAGACAAAAGGTCTTTTCAGCGATGAGTTAGTTTTAGGTTTGCACTGAACAATTACAAATGTAAATCTCAAACAGCCATATAATCTGTGCATTATGCATGTGTAATAGGAATGAAAAAGGTAAGAATTTAGAAAAATTTGTTCATAAATATCTAAGGAAAAGAATAAGTTGAATGGAGAGGGAAGCAGTTAAGATATATGCTTTTAAAGTAATCTGCAGGTATGGCATGGAATGTTGCCTTCTGTCCTGGGAACAGGAATGCGAAATTTGAGACATCTGTGGGTGCATGATGATACCTACCCATCTCAGTAGAGTTGTATGTACCACATAGTGTTAGACAAAGAAGAAATGAGCTGTCCAGAGCTTACAAATCCATCTTTCTAAGCCTTTCTGTAGTAGTGAGTTTCTCAATGGAATCCCAAAAGATTTTGAGGCACAAAAATTGGATTTTTTCAGAATATAAGCTCCCATACTTGCGATTTCGACTAGGATGACTATGTAACATACTAGAACAAAAAGGTCTGTATAAACAACTCCCTGCCTATTTATAAATCCCTGCAAGATGGACTGGGTTTCTAGGCTTAGTTTCAGTCCATTCAGTGTCTGTCTGTGTTACTGCAAATTCTGCAAAATCCTCTTTAGATATTTTTTTGCTGTCCCCACAGCAGCCTGCCTGTGTGCTGCCCTCTTCTTTCAGCAGTCCATGTCTTTGCATGAGCTGCAGTCTGTCCACTTGTGCAATGACTGCTTGCTGCAATTAGCAACATGGAAACTTTATCTCTGGTGCATATTCACTGTCTTCATGGATACCACTTTCGTCTTTCCATTTCTACCTTGTCTGGTCACTCTTCTTGAAGGAACAAAGCACACAAATGAGAAGTCAACACATAGAAGAGCTACTGTTTAGCAGGCTGCCACTGCACATACCAAGTCTCTTATAGTCAAGGGTTTGAATTGCAATGAACCAGCTACACACATGATGGCGGGGGGGGTGCATAGGAAACAAGCAAACATAAAACAGTCAGATGTTAATGTCAGGGAAAATTCTGCAGCATCATTGGTGAAGGGTTGACTGGAATGAGGCTGGACAGCTAGGATATAGTTATCATAGTACTGTCATGGGTTTGTTTTCTGTGTTGCAGTTTGTGTGATGTGGGTACTATAGGTCTGAAAAAGTGTTCGATTTAAGAAACAGTTTTCAGGGTAGTAAACCAGTTGTTGCAATATTAACACAGAAAATTTATCTCAGAGTCCTTGGAAGTTTTGCCTGTGTAAGGTCATGGAATTAGATTCATAATGCTTGTGTCATATTTTAGCACCTAATGCAACCACAGAATAGTAGAAAAGGTCAAATATTTTTATTTTAGGCTACAACAAGTCTGGTATAACTAGAAAAATAATTCTGCCAAGTAGACAGGCTTGTCTGCAACTTATACTACTGCCAGTGGAACTGAAATATGATGATGGTGCTCTTTGTAATGTAATATAATTGGTGAGAAACATTCAGTAAATTCCTGAAGAAAAGAAATCTTCTGTCATAATAGTGCATCTTCTACCTAATGAAACAAGTGGCATTTGGACTATTTTCTGTGGGAGAACTGAGATGGATGCAAGGAGAATGACTAATGGAACATGAGTTAACATGCACAATGACAATAGTTTAGCATGTTGTGTATTTGCTATAGTTATTTGGAAATAGTACTGTGTTATATTACATCAGTGCTACATTTTTATATTGGTTTGAGAAACCTTTTTTAATTTTATTTTTAAGTTGAGGCTAAACTAAAACTTACATAAGTGTGTAGTAATGTTGCTTTTCATAACTTTTTTGGATTCCAAAACAATTGATAAATATTGGGGTTTATATTTTACAGTTTACTTTCTTAGATATCAGTCTGGGTTATTTTCACTATATAGAAAGGTCATGGGGAAGAAATAAAAAGGAGATGATGGCAGCATTTGTAAAACAACTCAACAACTTATTGTTGTGTCAAAAATAATAATTGGCAGTGAATTCTGTATAATCACTGATGTTACTGCGTGCAGGCACACTGTCTCTCTTTTCTGTCAGTGCTGATAAGGCAACACAGTCCTCTTACAGTTTTTTTATAGGCTTTTCAAAAATACCAGGTTAGCTCATAAATGTATCAAGTTACTTTAGATGACTACTTTTACTCTTGATGTGCTTTTCATACTTTTTGGGGTTTGTTTGGGGATTTTTTCCCCTTAGTTGCTGAGTTATAGTGGAAGTGATCTGGCAGGAGTTGATTTTTTTCTTATTTCTTTCTATTAGAAATTATTTTAGCAGCATTCGAGTAAAATATATCTGAATCAGAATAAGACTAGCGATATGGGAGGATGATAGAATGTAATTACCATCGAACAATACTATACGAATGTTTCACGTGTTTCACAAAACAAATGAAATGGATATAAAAAGCAATTCTCTCTGGTCTGAAATTTCACAAACACAGCAATTACAGCCTCATATTTGCCTCACAGAATGTATGGTGCTTTCCACCATGGGTTTTAGACTGCATTAGTCAAACTACACTTTAGCCTTCATTTTTTCCTATGTTCTTCTGTTAGTTGCAATTATTTTTCTCAGAAGATAAATTTATGTTGTAAATTTATGTTTTCACTGGAAATAAATCTGCTGACCTTAGAAGATGGCAAGAAAACATAGGCTTCCCTTTTTGCCATAAAAAAAAAGTTACTTGATCAATTGATATGTCAGAATGTCTGTGAGTCTGTATATAAAAATTATTTTTTTCCTAAGAGAAAGAGAGAATTTGACAAGCCAATGTGTTTATGCAAGTACCTCTCTCTGTGGTTTTTTTTCTGGAAAGAGCAGAGTTTTATAGCTCAGTTGAATTTCCTTTGCAAAGGCTTCTTATTTGCTGTAAAGATAAAGCTCCTCAGGATTACTTTCTCTGAAATCTTCAGGTGCAATTGAAATGCTAGACTGTCAGGGTAACTGGCAGAAGTAGACTAAAGCAAAACACAATAGAAGATGCCCTCATGCAACTGTAATAGGAAGATACAGTGGCTGAGAGGAGGGTTTTTGTGTTAAAACACGACTGAGACTGTGATTGTGGTTCTACTTACCTTCAAGACCAGAATGGAAGTGTAGGATCCGCATGCATAGCCTGTAAATATGATTTTGCCGTTGTTAGCAGATGCCCTTTGGTGCCCTGAGGCCTGCGGGGCCAGATTCTGGCCCAGGCCCTGGCCCTGGTCTGGGTGGTGATGGCCACCTTGGTTTCTGAGAGGTGACTGACTGTCACCTCCTGGGATGAGCTGAGGCTGTGCAGTACCATTGATGATGGGAGCCTTTCTGAAGGCAAGTGCAGAAATAAACCCAAACAAGCCCAAGACTGAGGAAGAAGAAAGCACTGACATGCTGCTCTATGAACTACTTCTGGCAAAAACCTTGCGTGTGACCTCCTCTTCTACTTCCAGTGCTTTTGTTTGAGGAAGACTGAAGCTGCCCACAGGAGAATCCAGAAGAACATTGCAAGGGTGAGCTTGCTGGGTGAAAAGGGGTCAGTATTAGCAGTTTTGTTTTTATGGTGTTTTTGAAAGTGATATTATTAATGAGTCTTTACTGTGGCAGTTGGACTATGAATATTAACATTACTGGACCTGTCATAACTGTTGTGGTTTTGTTAAATTTTAATTAGGTTGATGATGGTTTGGAGTTTTTTTCCTATATAGTGACATGGATTTTTTCAGGCTTTTGATACAATCATGCAAAGATCCAATGAGACTTGTCCGTTGTTCCACATGGATGTGGGTCCTTTTGGAATGTGGCAGCCTTTAGAGGAAATAAAACAAAATTATTTATATCAAAATATTTCAGAGAGATTTTACAGTTGGGTTTGTGGTTTTTTTTTATTTTCTGTCTAGTAAATAAAATACATTAGGGCATCCTGCAAATCTATGAATATGCCCTGAAATGTTCTGCTGAAGGAAAGGGACCACTTTCAGTATTCTGAAACAAGGAATGGCAATTATACTTTCCTCTCCCACAATAAAGTTACTTTCTTTTTGTCCTGCAGTACTCTGAGCAGACGCATTTTAAGTCTGTGCAGAATTATGTCTTGTTTCTCTTTGGCTTTGCATCTATGACATGAGAATATGTTAACATTTAGGGTATAAAAAAAGTTTCTTTCTCTGGAAAGTTTTTTGTCTTCCCACTTTTTCTTTTTATAAATACTGGCTTAATGTGAAAACAGACCCTGGGAAGAGGATTTAGTTCAGATGGAAAGTGTAATTTCATAATGAATTTAATTATCAGGGTTTTTTTATCAATTTATTGTCAGTGTTTACACAATATGTTTTAATATATGTATCACAAAATGAACCTACCTACTGTGGTTAAGCAAGGGAACAAAACCTCACCAAAACCTGGTATGAAATATTTTATGTAGAGATGATAATTTTTGTATTAGAATGTAATAAGGGGGGGGGGAAGGCATATGACTTTCTAACTTCTTTTCTAGAAATGAATAAAACCTTTTGGGAATTGCATGGATATTACTCCTTTTCCTAGTAATCATGGTCTCAACCTCTTGAAACTGTTTTATAATCCTAAAAAGAATTCTTTTTCTCAGATTAGGAAATCATGGTCTAGATTATTTTCACTAGAGCATATCTACTTAATATTCTTTAAAGATAAGCTTTGGTAGAGACCCTGATACTGTGAAAATTTCATTTAGAGGATTTGCCTATAGTTAAGCCTACTTTTGATGAAAAAATCCATTTATAAGATGTGTGGCAACTGAAAAGAAAAATAAAATTGTATTGGGGAACCTCAAATCTGCCCGAATATTGGAGCAGGGCAGATTTGTGACTATGTATATCATCATATTTCAATTTATAATTTCTTTTTAAGTATTGTGACTTTTTTTCTCAAACAGCATATTGTTCAGATACCGTTGTTGGGTTTTAAGAAATGTTTCCCTATATGCATTCTAGGACTCATTAGACTGAACCTTTTCAGTCTCAATTTTTGGTGAGTGTGACCTTTGGCAGAATAGTTTACTGTGTGTTATAAAACTCAGTATTTAAAATAACTTGACGTACAAGAGTGTCTTTCATTCCTCCACAAATTCTTGTCAGAATAGTTCTGGAAGCATTCTTCCTCATTCTGATTGAAACCATCACTAAACTTAAGTTCAGGAGTTAAAACATAATACAGTTCCTATAAAAGTAGCTAAAGAAAAAAATATCTCATAATCCTAAATGTTTCCTAATAGGACACTTATGACGGTTTCTTAGTGTCTGTATGAATGTCATGACTAATTTCAGGCTTGGAGAAGCAGTGGCTTTGTAGATGTTCTTCTGTAGAAGATGAGATGAAGTGCTCTTTTTAGAAAGGGATACTTGGAAAACTGGAAGAGGAGTCATGTGATCTAGAAAGTCTTGAAGGTAAAGGTGACTTTTCAGTGATACTGAAAATGTGAGGAGAGACACTGAACCAATATATGCTCTCCTGACTGCTAGACATACCCCTCCTCCCTAATCCAAACAGCAGGAAAAGGCCACAGAATTGTGAGGTTTCCATTGCAGTTTGTCTGCATAAGAAGGATCATGTAGACATGCCTACTCTGCATGAATCTGTCTGTTCATGTTGCCATTAGTTTTCATGGCATAATTGTTCACATACCCTGATTTTTGTAAGTAAGGGGTCTAAATTTGTCTGTAATTCTACAATGAAGTTATTCCACGTGAAACAGGCAAGAGTTATTGTGAAATTTTAGACTTAGCTTTTTCTGACCTGTAATGTTAAATTCTTTTTTTCTTGCTACTGGCTTAATGACCTAGAATTTCAAGACATGGAAATCATTCACGTCCTGTATAGATAAATGGTCTTCTGCTGACCTCTAATGGAGAAGATAAATGTGAAATTATCTCGTAGCCAAGTGCATGTTCATAGCTCAACAGAACAAGAAGACATAGCAATAACACACTGTGATAACACTGTCATCCTGTTAAAAGCATCTTGGATGTATGAGAGGATGTGAAGAAAATTATACTGAAAAATAATATTTCAAGAATTGACTGGTTTTGCAAACTCAAACCTCCTTTGTATTGAAAAAATCTGTGCCTGCTTTTAAAACTTAGAAAGTTTAGACAGAAATTGAGAATGCTTGTGAACCTGGGTGTTGTACTAGAAAGCCCTGCGCTCTGTAAGCTATAGCCAGTGTGGACTTAAAAGAATTTAGGAGTTACACTGCCAGATTAAGCAAGAGGTTCTACATGAGAATCTTCAATATTTGGTGTAGAAGAGTAATGCTCACCTTTGCTTTGTCTGTAATTCATAAGTCTAGAAAATGGTGCCAGAGGTAATAACATGAATGGAGTACCAATTTTCACTTTAAGATTTGGGGTTTTTTTTAAGATCAAATGTCAGTATAGCTTTGTAAAGAGAAATCTTATGGTAAGTCATCATAGAATCATAGAATAATAGAATGGTTGGGGCAGGGATAGACCTTAAGATCCTCTAGTTCCAACCTGACTTGAACACTGCCAGGGATGGAGCATTCACAACTTCCTTGGGCAATCTGTTCTAGTGACTCACCACCCTCACAATAAAGAATTTCCTTATATCCAGCCTAAATCTCCCCTGTTTAATTTTAAACCCATTACCCCTTGTCCTATCACTACTGTCCCTCATGAAGAGTCCCTCTCCAGCATCCTTGTAGGCCTCCTTCAAATATTGGAAGGCTGCTTCAGATACTGGAAGTCAGCTTCATGTGTATGATGTTTTTAGAAACACAGAATAGCTGAGGCAACCAGAAGGTATTTCTCAAGATTGTCTAATTGTGGTGGTTGACCCTGGCTGGCAGCTAAGGCCTTACTCAGTTACTCGTTCATTCATCCCCAGAAGGATGGAGAAGAGAATCCTAAGTGCAAAGGGGAGAAAACTTGTAGGTTGAGATAAAAACAGTTTAATAGGTGAAAAAAAAAAAAAAGGAAAAATAATAGTGATGCAAAGGCAATCACTCACGAACTCGCACCAGCAGACACATGCCCAGCTAGCCTCTCAGTAATGGTTACCTTGGAAAAACACCCCTCAACCCCACAAATTCATTGCTGAGCGTGATGTTACATGGTATGGAATATCCCTTTGGTCAGTTCAAATCTTCTGTCCTGGCTGTGGTGTCCCCTCACAGTATTTACTCACCCCTAGCCTACTCACAGGAGGAGGGGAGAGAGCAAAATGAGAAACAGAGAAAGCCTCAATACTGTGGAAGCACTGTTCAGCAACAGCTAAAACACGGGTGTGATATCCACACTGTTTTGATCACAGATCTAAACCCAGCACTGTATGGGCTGCTGTTAAGAAAAGTAACGCCATCCCGACCAGCACACTAGCCAAAATCCCCTGCTCAGAGCAAGGGAGCCCAGATCTGGACACGGCACTGCAAACGTGCCTCACCAGGGCTGAGCAGAGGGGAATAATTGCCTCCCTTGACCTGTTGGCAGCAATGCTCCTGCTGCAGTTGAGATGCTGTTGGCTACCTCTGCTGCACAGACACATTGCTGGCTCACAGTCAGCTTGTTTTCCAGGACCCCAGGTCCTTTTCTGCAAAGCTGCTAATCAGTATATCAGCTTTCTTTTTTCATTGGCTACAGTTTACCTGCTTTATGCCAATTGGTTTTGGACTGGTAACCTAATGTAACTCCATAACCCTGAATTTCTTGTTAAACTCCCATTAGCTTTTTAATCTGTTGGACAGTTCCAACAAGATTTTCAGTCTTTTAGCCATTCCAAGAAACAGCTAACATTTTGCCAAACAGCCCATGTACTGGTTGACTATGCACATAGCTCTGAACTAGCCAGAGTGTGAGTAGCTATTGTCCAATGAAAAGAAACCCATGTTTGAAGGAGCTTCTATGAAGAGAGCTGTGTATGATGCTGCAGAGGAAGGCAGGCACTGATGACGCAGAGTAAGTTGGCAAGGTTGTGAAGGTTATGTGCTGGGAGAGGCAGTGCGCGAATCTGAAATCACACTTCATTAGTTCCTCTGCTCACAGAACAATTTGCTAAGCTTGTTCCATATATAAACATTTAACTGAAATGCTCTGTGAGCTGAAATGAAAGTTAATGCTCTGTTTTCACTGTAAAGTGTGTAAATGCCTCATTTGCTCCAGAAGATGGTGCTCTCTGCATTTATTTTAGAGTTTATTGTGCCAGAAACAATTTCTATCGAATTCAGCCTCTGTCGAGTTGTAAATTATTGAGGATACCTTTGTAATAGGAGCCGTTAATGCAGCCCTGCTCCTGAGGCTTTCACATTTACAAACAATTTGCATAACATTTCCACATGAGAGGTTAGAGAAATCACAACTTCTCAAGTAATGTTACATAATATAACCTGATATGTTAAAGCAATCCCAGTTATTTTACTATAGCTAGAACATACATATTAGATTTTAAAAAATCGCATTTTATTCAATGCAGTAACAGCAAAGTTGACTTTTTAGAAGAATATTTGCAAATTCCACTGTTGTAATGATTCTTTATGGAAGATATGGGTCCTTTGCTATAAATATTTATATATGGTTATAGAAAGTTGCACAGAATATGTGTATAACTGTTGCTTCTGATGTAATATATGAACCATGATGTTAAAATCAGTGTGAGAAATTATGCTTTGTAGTTCTGAAGTACATCCTCAGATTTGTTGCAAACTTCACATTGCAGTGTTATGCTTCTGCGTTTGTAATTCATTTGCTGCTTCTGTACAATTAAAAGCATTGAAATTTTCAAGATTTTTTTGTCTTTCTCTTCATCCTGTTTCCAGGGAAGGTGCTAATACAGACTGAAAAACTTTCTAAGATAAGCATACATTTTACATGCATATGAGAATCTGTGAAATATTGCAGGTAATTCTCTTTTATGCAGGGTCTCAGAACAAATGACAAGCTCAACCTGGAAGATGTATCGAATAGCTGTATACCTGTAGGCAGCAGTTACAACTGTTCCTGATCAGCCTCTCAGGTACAGGTTTCACGTTTATTGTTTTGTAGTATTTTGGCCATTTTGATACAGCTAATTAAGTTATTACATGTCTGGGGTTTGAGTAAGAAAATAAAAAGTGGGAGGAGTAGTTAGAAAATCTGAGGAAGGAACACGGAAAGTGGAAAAAGAGATGTGTATTGTAGGCTAGAATTAGATAATAGTTGAGATTGGAAGGTATCTTCCTAAGTCATCTGGTCCAGCCCACTGTTCAGAGCAAGGTCGATTTTGATGTTGGATCCAGCTTTGTAGTTCAGTCAGGTGACTTGGTCTTCATCCAGATCTCCCTGGGCAAGCTGTTTTGGTGTTTGGCAGACACTGTGAATTCTTTTTTTCCAGATAGCTGAATGGAATTTCCCTTATTGCAGTTGGTACCTGTTGTCCTTCTTTTGTTGTGTACTGACGAGAAAATGCTAGTTCCAACTTCTCTGCAACCATACACTGAGTAGCTGAAGACAGCAGTGAGATCCCCCTTTAACCTTTCCTTGTTTAGGCTGAACAAATCCAGTTTTCAATCAGCACTTGCATGTTTCATATTGGAGAGCCCCTTAATCATCTTGGTGACTACTATCTCATAGTGAAGTGCGAACCTCCCAAGATTTTCCTGTGATGGTCCACATGTCTCATATTACTGTGGCATTCTTGTTCTGCAATATACAGCTTATTTCTACTTTTAATATATGTGACATATTGCTCTATCCCATGTGAGTAAATTTGTTCCTGACTGTGTTGCCCATAGCACTGTTTTCTTCAACTCTTGAGTACTAAAATAAAAATCCAAACTAATATTGCTGTTAGAAATCTCTCTAGGACTTAGTTGCATGAAATTGAAATATGCTTTATCACTACCAAAAGACATTTTTAGTTACTGCTTTAAAATTAAAAAAGGCAGCATGCATGTTTAGAAAAAAAAAAAGACAAGAACCTCTCCTTAATTAATATATGACAGAGAAATCTATATTTTTCTCTGTATATATCTGTGTTTATAGATATATAGAGTATCATCTCTACTGACTTGTTTAGTAAGAATATTTATAAGCTATCCTCGGTAGCCCAGGCTAACAGCTATAATCTGAAACACTACTGTTCTTGTTTCAGTGGGTATAAATAAAGAGTCCAACATTCAGGTTTGATTCTTACAGGTAGGATAGGCTTATTACTGATGAATAATGGTAATATTGCCTTTCATAAAGGCTTAGTATATATAAGTAACACCTCAGATCTTTCCAGGTATGTACAGTTTAACTGTGAAAAAAACAGACAAATGTTCATAAAATATTATCATCTGAAATGTACATTTGGGAACTACTGATTTCTGTCTTTGGAAACTTCAGTACTGTGGAAGAATGTTCAGAAAATCTTTCTGTGGATTGCTTAGAGAAGTAAATGCCTCTGAAACCACATCTGGTGTTAGCAAATTTACCTAGGAAAATCTATTTTCTTATATAAAATAACAGTTAAAATAACAATGAGATTAAATTAGGTTTTATTTAAATGACCTTTTAAATGCCTTTTTATCATTCAAATTACCCATATCTGTAGAGAGAATAGCAGGACAAATCAATCAGAGGAATTATTGCATACGTCTTCCTTTATTTTGTTTAACTCTTAGTGAAGCATAGAGAAGCATTTTTGAAAGTCATTAAAAACTGATTCAATATGCTGCATTTAAATCTGATTAAAGGTTTTTAAATTGCTACCAGCTACTGTGAAAGAGTACCACAGAAATTTCTCATAATGATTTGATGAACAAATATTGACATTTAATTTTCTTTCTCTTATTCCTCTACTGTCCAAGTCTTGGACATGAGATATTATTAAGTTTGCTCATTCTTACTGCAGAGATTAATCAGTTGGTCTGAGCATTATGCAAGTAGAGCCAGGTGATATCACCCGAAATTGCATGTTTACAAGGAGTTGTCAGGGTACTACCTTGCCATTAAGATTATATCTCTTTCCCCTAATAAAAACACTTTCCATTTGGTAACTTGGATTTTTGCTGAATTTAAATTTTTAGGGAAATGAGCCCTTCTGCAAACTGTAAAATGGGAAATTGACTCTCTATGGAAGATGTCACTGTGGTGGTTTTTTTTTTCTGGTGCTATAAAAATATTCTCATTTTGTATTGGTATAAATCTGCAGACACAAAAATGAATGTAAAACTCTCTCCAATCTCTTCTACTTCCTAGTTAATCTCCAATTCTACTTCCTAGTTAATTTTTGAAAAATAGTTTTTACATGAATCAGTCTGAATATTTTGCTGAAACTAAGCGGTATCAGTAACTTAGGGATGACATGATTTCTGCAGATGATTTATGTGGACAAGTCTGCTCTGAAGATGATCCTTTAAAGTTTATTTCTGGGACTTGGATTCTCATCTGATATTCCTATGACCTCCACATTCCTTCTTGGGGAATCCTGTTTCTTAAGCTTCCATCATTAAAATTGAGATAATATTATATGAGAAGCTTTGGAATAGACCTTAACATATGCAATTGTCTGTCCTCTGGACTTCCAGTATCTTTCTTGAAAGATGATTGTTCATACATCTTGTTCTATAATCATAGAATCATAAAATCAACTAGGTTGGAAAAGACCTTTAAGATCATCAAGTCCAACCACTACTCCAGGACGACGAAGACCACCACTAAAGCATATCACTGAGGACCTCAATACTGTATTTTATGTATGGTAATATGATTTAATTCAATATCTTGATTTATGTTCAGTTTGAGTAAGTAATCTGATCTTTCTTTACCAGAAAATGTATTTACTTCACACTATTGCTATTCTTTGCTCTTCTCTACATATAGTTGCATCGTATTTTAAACAATTTCTGATCTTTGAAATAGTGCTGCATTTTGATCCTTTCTTCCAAATAAAGTTCTTCCATCTGAAAATGCAAATATTTTCTGCTCCTTTCTCCTTCCCATTAATATGTTGAATAGATGTGGTTACAAAGACCTGTACTTGCATAAGCTTACTGAATGAAACCATCCAAGTTAACAAAGAATCTTGATCAGAGTTTTGAGTGTTTTCATAGTTAATTCTGTGCCTACCTTTTGAGTATTTTCATCTAAAATATATTACCCTAAAATCTTTGAGAGATTCTCATAATATAGGATCAAAATCTTCCTTATATTTGAAATGTACGTCACCTATTTCTTCCCAAACTACCAAGTTTTATTATTCCAGTAGTTTCCTAGGAATTTCATTTGTTAAGCTGTCTGGTTTATAGTTTCTTGTGTCCTCTTCTCCTTCTTCCACTTCAAAGTTACTGTAAATATTTGTCTTCTTCCAGGCTTAGTTCTTGTTGGTTCTACAGCTTAGCTGTTAACAGTCTGAGACAGTCTCATAGGTTTGCAGGGTATTTTTTGACAATTTTCATGGATTACAGCTGATTTGAGAAAATTTACTTTATCTAAGCAGTCTATACACTAGTCTTTCAATATTCTAGTTTATGTTCTTACTCCTTTATTCTTGTCTGTTGTGTCAATTATCCGTTCTGTATGTTTGTGATTTAGATTGAGTCACAGATTGGGACTGATGTAATAGCGGGCAGTTTTAAATGTACTTCCTGTAACCAATGAATGATGCATATTCCAGAGTCAAGCCATTTTCACAGTTTCTCAAAATAGAAGATTTGATTTTACATGATTTTTAAGTAAAACCCTTTCTTTTGGAAGGCTTTTGGTCCTGCTCTTTTGCTGCAGCCTTTGCACAGATCTTTCCAGCTTTTTACCATCCCATTCTGAGCCATAGGTCAAATTTTCAGAGTCTGAGACCTTTTCTTTCTTTCTCTAAGACAATTGTCTATGCTGTTCCATGGAATTATCTCTCCTTCAATTTCTTAAGTGGAGGTAAATTTGAGTCCGTCTTTTCCCTTGGTATCTAGATTCTCCATGCCCCGAACAAGGCCTTGAAAAAAAACAAACACAAACAGTCAACCAATCAGGTAATGGACTATAGGAAAGTCTGCATGCAGTAGGAACAAATTAAGTTACCATGGTAGGAGAATTTCTGAACTTCTGAGAGCTTGGCTTTGAAGCTTTCCATACAAGAAAGCTTCCATACATTCTACAGAAGAATTTTTGGTGTGATGTTTTACAAGTTAGTGTACTAACATGTTATGGACATTTCATTCATATTTGAAACAATTTTGATACTGTAAATGCCAATCTGGCTCCTGATTCCAGCATAATTTTTGCTGTTATTATAGCTTTTGATTTCAATATAGATGAGTTACAAGCCAATTACCTTCAAAAAGAAGTAAAAGGAAGTGCAATCCCTCATGTAAATAGAAAATAGGAGATTGCTGGGATGTTAAAATGGTAACTTGCACTAGAAAGATTTTGCTTTTCAGAAGAGTTATTGGGCTGTCAAAATGGTAACTTATGCTAGAAAGAGTTTGCTTTTTGGAAGAGATATTAAAACAACATAATTTGCTCTAAAAACTTTAATTTCTGCTATCTTTTCTGTATAGCTATTGTATGCAAATTCTGATATCTTCTGGAGAAAGCAAGGTCGTCTTTTTTTCTTAACTCTGTATTTTTTGTCTTATGTAGTAATATATGTTCTATTTCACTTCATAGATGACCGTGCATTTTCCAGTGCTTATTATATGAAGTGATTCTCAAATATAATTAGGAGTATTACAAGCTTGTTCTGACTAATAATTCTTAGTTTTGGAATAAAGAAATAAAAATAAGAAAACTGTTCAAAGGTTATTGTTTGATTTTAAGGTTAAAAGAAGTTAAGAAATTTGCATGGGATAGTCCAATGTTTTTCTCATAGTATGTTAGTACATCTAATGAGTCATCAAGGGACCATTTCTTACATGTCCTTAAACATGTAAGCATGTTTGGCCCAGAGAAATTTTGAAAGAAATAATGCTGTGTAGCTAATATTTTTCTTTTCCTTTTTATATTTCTTGTAATAGAAGGTGTAATAGACATTGTTGAGTGTCAGATTGATTTTGTTGCCTTTTAAATATAACATCTTTTTCACCATCTCTCAGTGACATCTTTCTGACATGAAAACTGTTATTAGGGGTGTTTTCCAAGTGGAGATAGAGAAAAGCAAAATAACTAGCTTAAAAAGAATAAAAAAAGAATATAAATGTCAGAAATAAAAGGCAGCTCTCTTGGTCATCATTTTTACATCTTTTCCAACATGTCAGTGATTTCCCCTTAAGGCAGGTAACCTACCTGTGCACTCATATGCCTTATGAATTGGGCACTGAATCAATACCAAGGCACACAGAGTTCTGGCCCATATGCTCTATGGTTACATGGAGACCTATCAGGTTTAGGAGTGGGATCCAGGTTTTTTAGTGCTTAGCTTTCATATATTCATTGCTGTTCTATAATTTATTAATATTTCACAAAAAAACCCCCAACTAACCACTAAACAAAGAACAGACCATACATATTGTTCATGTTCACAGATATGCCTATAAAAGTATTGGATTCAACAACAAGCTTGTGTGTAAGGATGGTGTCCAAACACCTACAAAAGGAAATCAAGACAATGTGTTAACAAATTAAGCATTGAGACTATAGTAGTGCTTCCCTGAAGCACTCTATATTCTTTTCTACTGGTTGAACTGGTTCATAGGAGAGAGAATACCTTCTGTATGTTCTTTTTGGGGTTTTTGTTTGTTTGTTTTTGAAGGTGAAGAGAGAATAATCTCTTTTCTGTTGATAAAATGACTATATTTACTAGGTGGAAGAAAAGGATGACATTTTAATCTGTGGCACCACTCTATGTGCTTGTTACTCTCATCCACTTAGGCTCTCTATTCTTTATCCTGCATTGTATATACTATGTACCTTTAACTTAAAAAAGGATGCTTACTGTGCGTTTAGGCCAGCAGCACAGGGACAGTCACAGCAGTTAGTTAGGCTAAAAACAACAAGGAAGCATTCAGTAAAAAAGTTTTGGTAAAAATGTTATAAACCAGACATTGCATCATCACCAATGTAACTTTTCGGTCTTCTGAGTGGCAGTCCAGGGCAAACTGGCAGCATTAGTTGACAAGTAAAGTAGGTAAGATTTACTAATCCATCACTGCAGAATTACTGCCTTGTTAGTTTATTCAAAATCCAAACAAATATTTCAATTTAAAAAGGAATGTTGTGTCTCTTGTCTGAGGCACTGTGCTCTTAGGGTTGAGTATTTTAAACAATATTGGTCAGTTCCAAATAACATGAAATATTAGTATTTTTTTAATCTTTCTTCAGTAACAGAAAACAATTACAAAGTTAAGGAAACTAGGCAAGTAGGCTTCTATTAGTATCTTTCAAGGTGGCTCCAAATCACTAGCTCGTTGTGTATTTTCTGTCATGATTTTAAACACCAGTGAAAACATAATGATGATGGTTTGCAGTAATTGGCACCAGAAAACTACAGGCTCTCTGCTATTTAATAGCTAATATTGCTAAAGGTAAGGCAAATGTTCAGTAATACCTGAATCTAAAAGAAACTGGGATGGGATTCAGTTCTAAATTCAAAGACACAAAGTTGAAGTTCAGTGTAACCTGCAGCAGTATTTTGTAGCTGTCACCTACTGGCTCACATTCTGGAGTGGTTATAATCTTAAATGTGTATAAGTGGCTGTCTTCAATGTTGCAGAGAAAGGAAATTTTACTTGATTTTTAAACTTGCTTTTGAGAATTCATGAGATAACTCAGGTTTATTTGGTACTTGTGTTATTTGAGGGTTTAGGGGTTATTTTTAATCAAACCTGTAACGCTTATATCACATCTGTTACATGAAGCCTGTTTCAGTCTAAGTCGTTCTTAGAATATTGGCCTTTTCTTAAGGTAAAGGGTGTGAATGTGCTTTACAGTAAATTCACCTGTACACGGGTGAATAAAAAGGTTATAAGTCTATAGACCTCTGGCGGTGAAACCACTAAATTTTACAAAGGTGTAAGCAGGATTTTCTGGAGGGAGGTGGACTCTACAATCGTTTCTTTAAAAATAAGGAGACTTCATAGAAATATTAGGCTAAAACACTTCTCTGGCTTAGGTAAGGGATTCCATTTGTTTGCTGGAACTTGTACTATAAGAAAAGATTTGGAGAAACCATTAAGTTCAATTTCATTCCTCATTCTGGCTGGAGTCCTTTCCCAACCTAAGTACTTCTTTGGACCTTTTTAACACATTGTAATGTTGTAATGTATTCTTAATGGGTTATATTTGCTGTATATATTTTGCTTAATAGGTTATATTTTGCCCAAATCAGAGGTCAGGCAACAGGTAGCTTCTGTAGTTACAAGAACTGGGAAGGAGAACAAAAGTGTATGGGTGATTTGATAACCATTTTGTCATTCCTTTCAGTATCTTCGCATTTTGAGCATTTGTGAAATTCACTGGTAAGTACCTGAGAAAGTTGTCATGAAATGCTTTCTTTAGTATGACACCTTTTAATAGTGCCTTCACTGTAATATTGTATATATCATCCATCTTGAAACAGGTAAACAATCTAGTGAATTTTAATTAGGAGACAGCATGTATAGACCTTCACAAATTGTAGTTATCTCACAGCAGTAATTTATACATTCATTTAATTTTTTATAGTATTGACAGCGAGACTCAAGCCTTGTTGGTAATCTTGTTATGTTGTGTAATTGGTAGCTTTTCCTTACAATCTGAGTAAAATATACTGGGGTGGGGAGAGAGAGAAGGGGGTTGTTGGTTCTGAATGTTTGAAGTATACTTTGGATTTCCTGAAATATTTTAAGTATTATTTTGAATTATTGTGTGATCTCTGTGATAAGAACATAAATGTGTGCGCAGTCAGATGAGATATGTCACAACTGAGAATGTAAGAAGAGATCATTGGGAAAAAAACACTCTTCAGCACTTAATAAGTGTCCTCGTTTTGGCTGGATAGAGTTAATTTTCTTCCTAGTAGCTGATACAGTGCTGTGTTTTTTGAATTTAGTGTGAAGATAATGCTGATAACAGACCAACGTTTTAGTTGTTGCTGAGTAGTGTTTACTCTAAATCAAGGACTTTTCAGTCTCACATGGTCTGGCAGTAAGGAGGGGCACAAGAAGCCGGGAGGAAGCACAGGCAAGACACCTGGCCCAAGCTAGCCTAAACGATATTCCATACCACAGCACATTATGCTCAGTATATAAACCGGGGGGAGTTACCCAGAAGGGACTGATCGCTGCTTGGGTTGGGCTGGGTATCAGTCATTGGGTGGTGAGCAATTCTATTGTGCATCACTTCTATTTCTTGGGTTGTATTGCTCTCATTTTCTTTATTATTGTTGTTGTTGTTGTTATATTTGACTTTATTTCAATTATTGAACTGTTCTTACCTCAGCCCTCAAGTTTTACCTTTTTCTGATTCTCCTTCTGGTTGGATTGGGAGGAGTGACAGCGAGTGACTGAGTGGTACTTCGTAGCTGGCTGGGGTTAAACCATGACAATAAGATATAAATCCAAACTGAAGATAGGCACATAATCTGGAAATAAATGTAGAAACTATAAAACAGTAACCCAATAATTTCCTATTTACAACTCCATTGCTTGAACAGTGGAATAAAATGCTTATATTCTGTTTTCTTTCTTACACAATTTTTGTTTAATATCACATATTTAAATACATAGTATTAACAGTTGAGTAGAGATGAAGTCAGTGAATATTTAATACCTGATTAAGAAACCAGAACAGACAAATGAAAAAGTCTTTTGACTTTACAGACTAGTAGTGAAGCATGTGACTAGCAAGTAACTAGCACATACCAAATTCTGATGCATCATATAAAAAAATGAGTGTAATTGATAAGGGGAAGCTTAGGCAACAGAGTTTGCCAGAGGAATGGACTGGTTTTCATTTAAAAGATTAAGGATTCTTTAGTATGAAAAAAGATGATTTAAGGGACAGTACACTGGAGATCAATAAACTCATAAATTATGTAAACAGTGAACAGTAATGTGTAGTTTTTACATCTGTCTTTTTCTAAGTTTCAAAAAATTATTCTATTAAAAACATCAAGCCTGATTCTTACAGTCAGTTGAAATCACCTAGGATGATTTCAACTGAAAAGCCTCTTGCTATTGTATGTATTTAGTAAAAGTGATCTGTTTTTTGCATTTGGGTACCAATTGCTATTATGAAGCTGATGTAATAATACAATCTTATAGAAATTCTGATGTAAAGCTATTACAATGAGGGGTTTTATGTTGTCCCTTTGTTTTTATCTATGTTGTACCTTTATACGAATATATTTTTTGAGAGTTTTATTTAAGAGTATGAGAAGACTTTTTCTTTACATTCTTCATGAGTCTTTTCTTTCTCCTCAACATGTTTAATGTCTGATTCTTCTTCATCTTTATGATACTATGCCCAAATCTGGTGAAAACGAATATTTTAATCTCATTACCTCTGCCTCACTTATATTCTTGTACTATAAGAATGATGTCATCTGTGTTCTTCCACATGTTCTGGTCATGCTTTCTATCATTCTTTGTTCATCACCTCACTGTCAGTCTTCATTATTTTCTCTTTATCCTTCTAATATCTCTTCCTCTTCCCTCCTTCAATTTCTTTTCCTGCATTTTCTCTCACTCACTTCATTCTTTAAGATATTAAATATTTAGTAAGCTAGGACTGCCTCTCATCCATATATGTAAAGGGTTTATGATATCTTTTTAAATGATGTAGCCTATCAGTAATGGTCTGGTTCTCAGTCTAAGGTTTGAAATCTTTCCATTTCTATATAAATAAGGACAATGCTACTCAATGAAACTGTTTCATTGTGAAAAGGAAACATCATGTCTTTGGTACCAAAATACTTTTGCTTGATTTGCCTAAACTACTGCAGTAAAGTACTTTCAACATTTAATTTAGAAAATCTAGTAAATATGTTGTTAATCAAACAAACAAAAGTTTTGTTCTATAAAGTACAACGAACATAATTGCTACAAGTCACTTAACATTTTTTGAAGGTATTTATCACAGAACCACAGAATCACGGAATGGTTGAGGTTAGAAGGGGCCACCATAGGTTATCTAGTCCAACCTCCCTGCTCAAGCAGGATCATCTGAGCACATTACTCAGGATTGTGTCTAGACAGTTCTTGAATATCTCCAAGGAAAACAACTCCACAACCTCTCTGGGCAACCTATTCCAATGCTCAGTCACCCTCACAATAAAGTTCTTCCTCATGTTCAAGTGGAACTTCCAGTATTTTAGTTTATGCCCGTAGCCTCTTGTCCTATCACATGGCACCACTGAGAAGAGTTTGGCCCCATTTTATTTTAAAATGAAACATCTCAAAATCAAAATGGAATGCTAATAATGCCTCGAAATTAACTTTATCAATCTATTCACTCAAGAGAATTTAAAAGATATTTTTCTTGTATTGGTTTTAATACACTTGTTTGTTGGCTGAGATTGAAAGATTGTGTCCAATATGCAGTGATGAAAATATGTACAGAAAAATGAAAAACATAATTTTTAATGAGACAATTAGCAAGTTGTTGGGAGTTTTATTTGCTCCAATGGTACTGGAATAGATCTTCCTAAATGCAACAAAACCAACCTTTTCTGAAATGGTAACATAGGAATTTAAAATATTTTTTGTGGACATGCACTGACCAAGCTGAGATAACACACCGTACTTTCCTGTTTCTTTGTTAAGGAGTGTTTTGGGATCCAAAAATAAGGAACTATGGTTTATTTGTTAAGAAGGATATCTGGAAGTTCAGAAGAGGCTCATTGTTTTGATTTTTTCCCTGTCATGTTTGCAAGTACACAGAACAATATTGTAATAATTATACTGTGGATCGAATATATTATGTTTTGTCATTTATAGCAAGCATTAATATTATATATAACATTTTTAAACCTTATTCTTATCCCACTCCTTTCACATCATATAAATAGAGTGCTATTTTGAGGAGATTTAACAATAAAACATATAATATCTTGGTAATACAGAACTCATTCCTTTGTATTAGGTGTGTGCAGTATTGCATTTCTTATGAAAGCATGATGATGCATTATAAAGCTTTTCTGTATTTATCCTTTTTCATCTGTATACATATTCTTTTTTGATTTTCACAGTACAAAGTTATAGGCTGGTAAGTTTTGGGACTAAGGATCAGCAGAAACAACAGTTGGGGAAAGAAATGAACTTCAGAAGGGAAGTTAAAAGAAGAACTTGCATGTGAGGATGCTTGAGTTTGGCTACCAAAAATTTAGGGACTCCCTAAGGTTAGGAATGAAAAGAAGCTAACAGCTACTGGGAAAGGGATAAATGAGGTAGAGAAACGATATCAGACTCCAAAGTTTTCAGTGTTTCATCCTATGATGATTCTTTTCTGCTGTAGCTGCTGCTTCTCATATGAATGCGAGCAGCTGCCTTGAGACATAGGGGAAAAGGGAATTTTTTGTCAGTCAAGTACAGGGATTGTTTTTGTAGTGAATATTTGACTTGCTCAGAGGTTAAATACCTACAGGAAAACCGTGCATAACACAGTGGTCCATGTGCTGTACACCTGTGCTATACGCAGGTTCCACTATCCAGATAATACTGCTTCCAATACCACTACAATACAGCTTCCACACCACTAACAGTTCTGAAATAGCATTACTCAGCCAGACATTTTGCAGATATGTAGGCTGCCAGGTTGCCTATAGCTACATCACTATAGAGCTACAGTCAAATAACTGTTTCCTTATATGAATAGTATTTTATTGTACATGTAAAATCTTTCAAAGTCTACCTTAGAATTAAGAAAACAATGCAGAAACATGGTTCAATTTTCAGGTATAAGACAGATGACATACAAGTAGGAGCTATGATTCTTGAAAAAAGAAAATATTATTTCTAGCCTACGTAAGTAAAAGTAAAGTAAATCTGCACATATCTAGGAGTGTACAATGCCAGTTGTAAAAGAGTAACTAAAATTATAGAAAACCTTTTTAAAATTTTCTCTGGTTTTATTTTTAGTGATAAGACTATAGCAATTAAAGTGAGTGTATTCCTAAGGGTTCTAATTATATGCAGGATATTTTGTCCTTAAGGTTCAAATCTTGAAGAATCCAATAGAATAAATTGATGAGCAGATCTTATGACTCCCTTGGAATGGAGAAGTAAAAAAAACATGCATAATGACTAAATGATGGAATGCTACTACTGCTAAAATGCGGAAATTTAGTACTGCAAACTGCATGGCTGCTATTGGACAGGTACAACACAAGGTTTTGTGAATGGCCTAGGTTGTACTTTTTGTAGGACCTTGTGTCTTTTGGGATTATTCTTGTGATATGTCCTTTGATCTGATGTTGTGATAGTTGAAACCAGAGGAATATATGCTTTAGCTCTATTTTTCACATTGAAAGAATTAATCAGAAATTACAGATAGCATTTGTACAGAAATAATTTGATAAAAGAAGGGCTGGTTTGAGAACCTTCCTGTGGTAGAGGAAGTCTATAGGCAGTTCTGGCTGTAGGGTGTTATATAGGAAGGAAGAGTGGGAAGAGGGATCTCTGATTCACCAGTGCCTCAGAACTCCTTGATCTCTCCCCATTTACCTGTGTGTTTACAAACCTGCCTTGGGTTTACAATCAAAATTCATGGAGGATTTAGGAAGATACTTGAGGAGGCTTTGTTCTTTTTCTGCTTTCCTGGTAATGGAGCATGAATAAATTGAGAACAGATCAATTTCAATATTAACTTTAATTCTAATTTGATGTTAGAGCTGAACTGCAAATTGCAGGATTTCTTTTGCATAAACTAAAAGTTATGATAGGCATTTAAAAAAAAAAAATCTGGGATTTTGATTCAGATACAAGTTTTCTCTTCAGTGAATATACTGAATTTGAGGTTTAGTTTCAATCTGCAGTAGAATAGTTGCAATGGCATGACTGAAATTTATCCTACTTTAAAGAGAATTTTAGGTACTACATACTGGCCTTACTCATCCATCTTTGAGGAAGCAAAATTATGTTTCCAGAAAATGTGTGCATAACCTAGGAAAAAAAAAAAACCTATAAAGATTTCCTATTTGTGTATATACAAATGGACTTAGATGGCATTAAGTAGTGTTTTTGAAATGAAGTCTGATTTTTAGCAATATAGTACAAAAACGGAGCACTGCAAACCATGACTGCTTACGTGACAGAACTTGAATACATTCTCAAAAGCTATGCAAGCAAGGAAGTAAGGGCTATTTTTCAGTTATAATAGGCCAAAGATAAGTTTTGATGTAAAAACTGTCAGCTAGTTGACGTCTTCCTAATGCTTTGCCAACAGCATAAATCTACAAAATAATGCCAATTGTGCCATTTCTTTCTCAGATTATTGCGTAAAAGCATAAACCTTTCATGATTCAGCATATCAATGTGTCTTTTGAAAGTGCTATGAGCAATGTCATTTGATCAAACATTCATAATGCTTTTCCTGAGCACTTGTCTATTTTAAGAATCATGTTAATAGGTTCCACTGATTAGTAAAAGATGCCTTTCAGAACAGGCTCCTTTTTTTTGTTTTGTTTTTTTGTTTTTTTTTTTTTTGTTGGTTTTTTTTTTTTGTTTGTTTTGCTTCTAGACATATGTTTATTTCCTAAAATGGAGAAGCGCAGAGGTAAAGATTACAGGCACAAATTTACATGAGTGTATGAAGGAGTACCTTTAACCTAAAGCCAGTCAGGGAAAATGAGCTGCTTGACATCTGGTTGATCAAATAGTGCAGGCAAGGTAATATTTGTTCAAATGCAAATTACACTTGCCCCTTTAAAATTTGATTAATCAATGTGATCATAAGAACGTATTCTTGATCTCCAAATTCCTTGCTGAATAACTATTCATACATAATAGTGCCAATATTCAGTGGCAGTATGGATTTGTACAGAGAGCTAGAGGCTTTCTAGGAGAGAATGAAGATGAGAGGAAAAAGTAGCTGTTCTAGTGAAGAGTCAGTGATGGGAAAACAAGAGGTTTTTTTAAACAATGCTATAAGGTGTAAAATAAATTAAGAAAACAGCAGAATATTCAAAGATGGAGCTGAAAGAGTTGAAAAATATATTACAGAGCAAAAAAACCCCTAAATCTTCAGTTACTTCCTAAGATCTCTGAATTTGTGTATATTCTCTGAAGATCTCTATTCCTAGAAGATAACATTACAGTAAACTATATTTGTGTAAAGTAAAATATACCAGTCAATTTTCCTTTGCTGATATGTTTAATGGGAAATTCATGTCTAGTTTCTCGGCTACTGTTATTCCATTTTCTTTCACTATTAGTGCTTTCAACTTTTTCTCAGGAAAAAAAAAACCAAAAACCCAACACCTTGATTCTTCCTGAATACTTCCTTCAAATAAGGTAGCATACATATTTCACTGATAAATGTAATTATTTCTTTATTTCTACATTTATTATAGTTCCTTAAGTATATCTTCTTTGACACTGCACATACCTTGTCCATAAATTCCAAATTGTTCCTGTATTTGATATGCATATGCCCCTATTACTTTCGCATGAGAATACAAAGAAGTGAAGCAGACACTACCCTTTCCCTGCTATAGCTGTTCCAGAAAAATAGATTTGGCAATGTTTTCAGTATTGTTTTCCCCAGCGCCAATTTGTTACTGCAAACTTACCTCAGTTCGATTTACTAGTGTGATGCAGGTTTTGGTTTTGTGTCCATGACATTTATAACTCAGTCATTCAGCAAGTTGGCAGATTTCATGACAATATCACATCAAAGTCAGTTTTAATTAGTTCATTAATTAAAGAATCCATCCTAATCTGATTTCTTTTCAACAGTTGTCAGTGATAGTGTCTGCTTCCAGATAATCTTGATTATTTAAATAAACAACATAAGGATAATGGCTAGCTGAGTAGAATTGCATTGCTTAAGGCTTGCAGCTGATTTTACAGCTAATAATATGAATGTGTTGCAATTAGTTCTGATATGATGTTCAGATTGCATTTCCTTGATAAGAAAAAATAATGGCATCAGAGATTTGACAATATGGACCGTTACTCATTATGCAGGTGATGGCAATGGTTCTTTGAAAGTAAGTAAATCATATGCATTGGGATTTATATAATGTGATCTTTGATTATATATGGACAAATCAAGCATGCTGAAGGCTCAAGATTGTCATGTCAGGAAGAGACCCCAAGGTAGCTAGAAAAAATATGGTTTTAATTTAGCAAAATAAAATATTCGGATAAAATATTCAAATCCCCAAACCTGTATGTCTTTTAATATTGTTAGTGTTTAAGATTCTGATTAGCCTTACATTTTCCTTTGCCAATTAGTAGTTTTCTTTGTTTCAGAAAAGCCTGTTCTCCTTCTTTCCTTCCCTTTATGGTTTTTTTTTCCAATTAAAGAGTTTGTATGTTTAATTATTCAAGAACAAAAATGTATTTTTCAGACATATATGGAATTACAAGCTTTCCAGAATAATATACATGCAGGGCTGACTTCTGCTCATGATAAAGTAGTGTAATTTTGAAATAGCTTGTTAAAAATAAATGATATTCAAAAACATGAGAATTTTTAGTAGTGTTACCCCTTTCCCCACTACCTAGCAACCCCAAAACAAAGCAAAAGTAATGAATAATTTTATTGGGAGAGTTTTCTGTTTATCCAACATAAATTTTACACTGCACAGGCATTACTTTTTAGCTGTTTGGATAATTACATGGTGTCTGCTAACACTATCTTAGATGCAGACATCATTATCCACAGCTTGCTCTTTCTAAAGAAAAGTCCTGGAAACCAAACTGTCTCCTCTGATTTTGCTATGATTATACAAACCGCCACCACTTAAAAAAAAAAAAAAAAAAGGGGCAATAAATCCAGGGAACCAGAAACTTATGTATGAAAGAATACTTCAAGTCCAACTCTAAGGTGAAGAAAATTCAAGTCAAATTTTATCACTATCTATATACTAGTTTTTGCTTTATTAAACATTCATGCTATACCTTTTTTTTTCTCTTTTCTTCACACAGAACTCCACATTACCAACACAAACATTTTTGCAATGTTCTTTCAGTGTCTTCCTCTGGCCAAACAAGATCATGAATTTCCCTTGGCACGGCATACAGCTAGCACAGAGGTTTCAGTTATTAAACAAACCAGCTCCTGCACGCTCTGTATTGAAACACTCGTAAGTTTAATAACAACTGAAGACACATTTTGCTTAATCAGACTCTCAAGGCAAATGGTATGATTTCTTTTCTACTAATCTACGTTCCATGCTTTTCTTATCTCTATTTGTCCACGCTGAATTCTAAAACTAACTTCAGTTCTAGGAATAGATTCATAATTCTATAGTTTGGCCTATATGCAAATTATGAGTTAAATGCAGTGCTTTGGCTAATATTACCATATCATGCTGCCTAAGTTGTCTCACATGCATTTAATATTGACTGCAAGTTGACCACTTGATTTTTTGTTCAGGATCAAAGATTTTTTTTTTTTTTCTCTTGAAATAGTGATAATAAAATGAGAATAATACAAACAAAAAAATACCTTTATCGTAGTGTAACTGGCCATTGTAAGCCATCCCCCTTTTACTGAGCGTGGAACATAATGTTACCAAGAGACAGTCTTATCTTACAATATCTTGCATATCTTACAGTGACTGTCAGTTTTGAGTCAAGTTTTCTGCATTTAGAGTTGCTGTCATGTAAAATTAGAATGACCTGACATTTAATTAAACCTTGTAAGCAATATCTGTCTGCCTATTATAGAATGAGTACTTTTAACTCACTAGTCTGAGAGAAATTTCTTAGATCTTTTATCTTTGTGCATTACTGAGAATTTGGCTTTCATAATGATTTTTTTTTTCTAATCTTTTTCCCCCAGATTGTTATATATGGTTTTTGGTTTTTTTTTTTCCCCTCGGTAAGAGAATGCTTAAGCTTTGCAAGAATAAAAAAATTAAGTACACTGCTTTGAAATTGTTTGAAATCATCTGTTTCTTTGGAGACTGGGGCAGAAAGCTCTGTGCCTCTTTAGCAGTGTCTGAGGGTGACAAAAATTGGAGCTGAAGCTAGAAACAGCCTTAAAAATCATAAACCATTTTGAGGTCCTTTGTGACAATAGCCAGAGGGAAGACTGCTATAGAGACTTACTCGTAAGCCCTTGTAATAGCCAAGTGGTACGTAAAGGAACATAAGGTTGAAAACGTGGTAAATACTAGAAAAACAGTGAAGGCTGCTTTTTCTGACTGCGTCCGCAATCATTGGTGGGTATCATTCTTCTGGAGGGCACAGTTTGACTCAACAACAGGAGGACAATACATGATTTTTTTCCCTTCCCTCTTTGAAAACAAGAGATTAATTTTAGAATTTCAAATTTGGGCTTACTATATTTGCTACATTTTGGGATGCTAATGTGAGTTTTCATGTTAGATTAGGGAGCTCAGTACCCATCTTGACCACTGCAGGTATGTCTGCATTTCAGGTCCTTGGAAACTCCTAGCTAGCCACTCTTTTTTTAATACTAGTTGTTGCTTATCTGTTAAGACTGGTAATGCTCCTTAGTTCATGCTGGTAATGTACTGTTAGGGAGGCCCATCTTTCTCACACAATTCTGTTTGTTCTCTTAGAACTACATTTCCTCTGCCATAACCAATGTGATTGTATGTTACCAGGTTGAAGATGTAGCATATGCAGTATACGCATATGCTGCATATGCATATACACAGCATATATCTGTATACTACTGATACTGTCAGTGTTTACCTTTTTAAGTTGTTTGTTTATTTTTCTTTCTTACATGCAATTTTCTAAAACTGTAGCTTGGATTTTTTTTATGACATAAAGAAACTTCTACTCCATTGTGTGATTTATAGATTTCTATCACAATACATTTCCTTAAGTCTCTCAAAGATAAGAATGAAGGAAAGCTTTGTGAAGTTTTGCTTTAGTAATCTGAGATGAGAAAATCTTGTGGTATTTAAATGTTATTTACTGCACTGTTGCTTATTTTCCATTTTAATCCATTGCTTCTTAGTTTTTTTTGTCTGTAGCATTTTATGCATCCCTTCATGAGCACACAACTATGTAAAGACGCTAATTAGTTGAAGCATGTCTAGCCATAAATCTCTTGCCATGTTTGTGGCAGGTGGTAAGCCAATGAAAAACCTACTGTCTCAACTGACAACTAGTTAGAGTATTTAATCTGTTTACTCACGTAATTGTACAGCTATGAAGAGGCTCAATTGTCTCACATTTCCAAGGAGATGATGACCTGATTGTCATCTTGAACAGTTCTAGGAGGTTTCAATATTATTCCTGAGAGATATCCAGCAGTAGCAACTCCTACCTCACAGTATCAAAATTCTAGTAGTACACTGTTTAAATGAGGAAAGAAGAAATACAGTTTTCATGAAAGAGAAGATTAAAAAGTCCTACTATGCAACTAGGATTGTGTATGTGCAATGTGGTATAAATCCAGAATATGGAAGAGAAATGAGTGCTAATATAATTGTTTGAAGTTTTGAGATCTCCTTCGGCACGCTGGCACATGTAGCTCAATCATTACCTGCAGAGCAATTACAATGTCAGTCATTAAAAGAAACCTTCAAATTAGGGTTTCTGCTTCTTTCAACAGAAGAATGAAATCTTTCAACATTTGTAAAAGTGACAGTTGCCTTCACAGGCATTTAAAAGGGATCTTATATTTGGAGAAAGGAAAAGGTTATAAAACGTAGGGATTTAAAAGAAATTAAGACATACTACAATCGCTGAATCAGAAAAAAAAATATTAAAGGAACAGTTGAAGACAAGTACTATTGAACATTAGGAACTAAGGATGCAAGATATTTTTTAAAGGAATGATTGCTGAGGTCCCAAAAATGGAGTGTAGAAAAGATTCGGAAAGATTTTTAAAATAGAGAGTATAAATGAGATCTTCACACTGTTTTAAATGGTATGGATGATGAATGTAGGTGAATCTGATCTCTACTTTTTTCCCTCTAAGATTTCATCTCTTGAGGAAGACTAGCATCTTCCCACCAGTAATAACAGCTGTTTTTTGCAATCTGCATTTTGATTTTCTGTCCTTTTCCCCCTGCTCTTTCTTTTCTCTTTTAATTTTATGTCCTTGGGAGTGACAATGTTGCTGAACAAGAAAAAATAATGATTTTAATACCTGACAGTTTCATTTTGGGCAAATACAGTGGAATTTGAATAGAAGCAAACCAATGGTATTATCTATAACAAAAAGCTTTTTCGAAATATCTAATCCCCTTATGAAAGTTACTATGTTCTTGAATCTTCAGGTTTAGTATGCTTGTTAAGTCTGTGATTATGGGAATATATCCATGAAAATGTCACTTAAAAATTGTCAAGGGCTGAAATATATCTACTGCATTAAATAGCCTGCATCATCTTGAAATAATTATAGGACTACCTAATGCCCTCATTTTAGCTGAACTAGTTTCAAATCTGATTATAACTTTAACAGAAATGTAACCAGTTTGCAGAGGCTATAGAATGTACTATCTGAAATGAAGTCTTATAATTAATCTTACATAGCTTATTCCTTCTGTCAACTCTCCTGGTATCTCCATCCTACATAGTGTTCTGATCACCAGTCAATAAAAAACAAACATTTTGTTCCATGAGTTTGATCAAGAGGTTTCTATGGAATTCAGGCCCATAGCACTTAAGAATATCTGATAGAATATGTCTTTCTAGATGAAAAATGTGCTTGTATTGTGGATGTGTGTAATTCTGTCATTGATTTATGGATCATTCTCTATCTGTCCTTCAAAAAATATATACAGTGATAGTGAAGGTGTAGAATGAGTAGTTACATCTGAATAGAAGGATTCAGGCTTCACATTTTGTTTTGAAGATAGGTTAAGTTAGGACTGTTCATTGTTCTAGGTTCTGAATTTTAAGCCGAATTCTTATGAAAACTCTATTTCCCCCAGATGACAGGAAATGTTTGCCCTCACATTGTGTTTTTCAATGCAGGAAAAGAATTACAAGAGGGAGAGAGAAGATCTTTCAAACAGCTAAGATCCAAAGCATATAGTGCTTTGAAAATCAATACAGCAACCTTGAACCTGCAATCTTTGTATGAGGAACTAGTGCAAACAGTTCTGTACGGAACACAAAATACTGGATAATGATCACAGAACCAGATATACCATGTATTCCTTTATATAACATGATATCTGGATAACCTGCATAAAAATGGACTCAAGCAAATGCATAAGAAGCGTGAGAGAAGCTCAGAAACAGAAAAGATTTTGTGAGGAAAAAGAGCAAATTGATTAGTGGAGAAGATGGAGTGCTGGCATAGGGTTGTTTGGTTTTTTTTTGCCTAGGCATGTGTAACACTGCTGCTTGATCAGAGAATTAAAACAGCAAAAGGTAACAAACCCACATTAAAAACAGCATATTGAAACCACAAGAAAACATCCTTTTCTACACTTTGCCAAACTTACTTCCTGTGCAAAAGGAACTCAAATATTTTGATCATAGTTGCTGTATTCAATAAGAGAGTGTGTCACCATCCAAACCACAAATTAATTCAGTATTGTTTTCCACTGCATTATTTGGATTGGTTTATACAGAGATGTGGTCACTTAGCTGAACAGCTTCTGCAGGCTTACACATGTGATAAAGTTTTTGGGTTTGTGCTAAGCAAGCAAATACAAAAAATTTACCATTGCATTTGGCTCTACATGTCACCCCTGGTGCCTCATGAGACTACAAGGTATGTCTGTGGGAAGTTTATAAACTTTCCTCTTTTTGCCAATACATAGTCCTACCACTTAAGAAATAAGATAACTCAATAGAATAATGGGAGGAAGCAAATTGTAATTTCATCTTTAATTTACAGTGCTTATTGCTCACCAGTTCTATTATTCTGTTACTTCTGTAAGTCCCTAAATTTTTTGTAAAAAAATTATGAAGTTGTTTAGCATATCAGTGCTTTTCTATGATTCTTATATCTAAAAGGTGTTAATCTTTGGGAGTAGACTCTTATGTGCTTTACTAGTTGGACTTTAATAGTTTTCATTAGAAATTAATTTTCATCTTTATCATTAGTAGTGTGTCTATGGTAAACACAATAGAGAAAAAGCATTTTAAATGAGTCTCTCTATATTACACAAAAATGACACTGGAGACCACAGCAGGACTAGCAAAAGTAATAATTCCCCCTGTACTCAGCACTGGTGAGGCCGCACCTTGAATACTGTGTTGAGTGTTGGGCTCCTCATTATAAGAGAGATATTGAGTTGCGGGAGTGGGTCCAGAGAGGGCAACAAAGCTGGTAAAGGATCTAGAGCACAAGTCTTATGAGGAATGGCTGAGGGAACTGGGGTTGTTTAGTCTGGAGAAGAGAAGGCTCAGGGGGGACCTTATCGCTTTCTTACAACTAACTGAAAAGAAGATGGAGAGAGAAGGTGGCTGGTCTCTTCTCCCAAGTAACAAGTGATAGGACAAGAGGTATTTGATCACAAACTAAAGAGAAGGCTATAATATAGCACATCATGTAAATTAAAAGAAAACCCAACCAAACAACAAAACAACAATGCAATAGTAGATTAGTTAGACATTAATATTTACAAGGAGGTATCTCCGAATTAAATTTTCATAAGGATAAAAAGTCAAATTTTTTTAAACTTTTAATTTCATTAATGTCACTGTTCTGTTTTGATTACCTTTTCACAATGTTTTATTTCATTTGTCCATATTTATTAAAGCAGGGTGGTATTTTACATTATGTATTTTATGTTAGAAGATTTTGAAGTGGTGTTAAGTATTATTCTATAAGAAATTTAAAAATTTGGAAATTTTATTCAAATGTTTAGTAAGCCAAGTTTGAAATGTTTGTTTTTCCAATTGAATGGAAACAGAAAAAATAAACCAACTCCCTTAACTGTGATTTGAAGTGAAGCTCAACACTACAATTAAGTTCCCCTGTGTAATTATCATTGTGTCCTGAGATGTTTTGAGTCAGGTACTTTTGAATATTAAATCTAATTTCTGGTATGTAATGGGTCTTCTCCTTTGTTTGTTTGTTTGTTTGCTTTATTGTGTTCATTGTTACAATCTTATCGATCTCATCTTTTGATTTTTAAAAATTAACCATTTATCTATCTGAAGTGCATGAATAGGGTTGATGAATATGAAAGGCATGTAACTCAAAAGATGTGTTTTTCAGCATCTTTGAAATTTATAATTGGTCCTTAATGACATTTTTTTCTTTTTAAATATGTGTGCTTTTTGCCATAAATAGAACTTAATTACACTTACTAGTCAACTATTAAACTACATTATTTTTAAATTGCAATTTGTGCAACATTTTCACATGTATATAGTTTTAAAAAGGCATGTGCAAGAGAAAACCCAAGAAAATGTAAGTAGTATCCTATTCAGAGAGTGGAGGAGCAGAAATCTTTTCAATAGGTTGAAAAGAGGTAGCTCAGTATTAACATGCACATTTCATTTAGTGTTTCATTAGCAGCCAGCAACTAAGCACCATGCAGATGCTCGCTCACTCCCCTCCTTGGTGGGATGGGGAGGAGAATCAGAAAATTGCTCACCACCCACTGACTGATGCTCAGCCTGTCCTGAAGCAGCAATCGGCGCCTCCCAGGCAACTCCTTCTGTTGATATACTGAGCATCACGTTCTATGGCATGGAATATTTGGCTAGTTTGGGTCAGGTGTTCTGTCTCTGCTCCCTCCCAGCTTCCAGTCTCCCTTCTCACTGTCAGAGCATGAGAGACTGAAAAGTCCTTGATCAAGGTAAGTGCTACTTGACAACAATTTAAACACTGGTGTGTTATCAACATTATTCTTACACTAAATTCAAAAAACCACATCACTGTACCAACCACTAGGAAGAAAATTGACTTTATCTCAGTCCAAATCAGGGCAGTATATACCCTTTGTTCTATACCATTTGTGTCATGCCCAGGTCCCACACTTTACAATACATCCGGTAACCTTTCTGGTCTTTTGATATATATACACACAGGTATCATTCCCTTAGTCTGTGGGACATCCCTATAAAAGTCTGTTGAGTTCATTTAATGAATTACTTTGGGCTCCGTCTTTCTTAACAGTCGTTCAGGGTAGGAAAGATGGTGTGTGGTGCTGGATTGTTGCATGCTGTCAGTTGTGATTCCATCACTGCTGCGCTTGTCCAGTTTCATCAAAATTCATTCTTCATTAATTTGGGTGATTTTTTTTACTGTAATACCCTTGATGTGGCATATAGCCACCACAAAACTTACGTTATGCAGTGTTATTATATAGCAATTAACATCATATGTTGTAATTCACTGGCTTTTTTCACCCAAAATCAAATCTCCTTGAGGTACACACCAGACTCCCCTATCGTCCCACATTACCCACCAAATGCGCCCAGGTCCTTGAGCAAAAGCAATTCCATGTATGGGTTTGCCTTCACCTAAGGCAGGAATAACCCAGACTGCTTTCCCAAGTATATTCTTTATGTGCACTACAGGAACTTTATCCCCCTCTACAGTATGTATAAGTTCTGATTGGGCTGGGCCAGCCCAGCTGGCAGATCCTCTAGTGTTGACTAACTAGGTGGCTTTTGGTAAATATGTATCCCTGTGCTTGAGTGTCCCACCACCCATTGCTTTCAGTGTCTTTAACAGTCTTTAACAGTCCATTGTACCGTTCTATTTTCCTGGAGGGCAGTGCATGATAGTGGATGTGATCTACTTGGCTTATTCTTACAGCATCTGTCAAAATATGCACATTTGAAAGCATTCATCTAGAGGGAAGTATGTATCCATGTAATTGCCCGCCAGGCTGAGGAATTTGTTTAATGGCCAGGGCTAAAAGATCCTCAATTAATTGTTTTGAAGATTAGCAGAATCTGTTATGTGTAACAGAATGCATGTTTGAAGCAGATATAATCTCAAAACCAATTTTAATTTGTAACATTTATAAAAAGTAGCACCAATTTTTCACACCTTAATTCAAGTTCTGAAATTGATCTGACTTGATCAAATATCTCCTGATGAAAAGAAGTTTGTCTGTCAGACAAAAAAAAAGAAAAAAGAAGAGAGAAAAAAACCTGTGTTCTTTTCATGTCTCTCATTATCCACACTGCTGATTCCTTTGACTCTTGTAGCAGGAGGAGTGTGAACTCCTGGAGGGCCGATTCTGATTCTGATGCAGGACCAAGCCTGGCCTCAGAGCAGGCGGCAAAGGAGGCCTTTGCCAGCTTGGTTACAGATATGTTAAACAAAGCTGGCCAGTGCCAGAGAGGTAAAGCAGGAACTCTCTTCTTGAATGTTCTGGCAGGGTTGGTAGGATAGGTTGTCTCTGCTGGCATACACTTGCACTGCAGAAACCACAACTTTTATTCATTACTAAGAAGGAGGACAAAAATCAAGGAAGATGGAATTTTTTTTTTTGCATCTGACCCTCTAATAAAATGAAGAAGCAGTGATGAGAAATTTTTTTTTCTTTTAGTAGATGATTTGTGATGTGTATTACTGAAACTTGACTTAATGTGCTACTAAAGCAAGGACTATAAATGTTCACTTTGAAAACAACATATTTGTCTAGGGAAATGCTGTTAATTTCAAAATGTTGATTGCAATATTTCTCAGATATATTCTGGGGGAAAGAGAACATTATAGTTCTTTGTGCTTATAAGCTTGTTCTGCTGGAATTTTACACTGGCATGTAATCTTGGCTGTGTAAATTTGTTTTCATAATGGGCATCAAAGGGTCCCTATTTGTTTGACTATGGGTTGAGGAGAAAAAGTTCTGAATGGAGAAAATGTTCTGAATTTAGCTGGAACTTCAGAAAAGGCATGAAATGTTTTTCAAACAGAAATAGTTTTACATGCAAGTGTTTCTAGTGGAAGGAGTTAGGGTTAGGTAAACGAGACTGGAATGAATGAGAAGTATTGAAGACAATTCTAAAAGGATGGGTTGCTTGAAAAAATAGAGGTTTGGGGAGACCCAGCTGGAGGAAAGGAGGATTGGAGAACATAGGAACAATGATAGGAGAACGCTGGAGAGAGATGGAGGATTAGCAATAAGGATCTGTCAGTCATGTTCTTCTGTATATGTTCCTTGTGGGACATGAGTAATGGGGGACTTTTTCCTGCTGGGAGAAGGGGAAGATTGATGCTCGTGCTTTCAGGAAGTATTCCATCTTTATGGGGTGCAAAGATTGGAGGTCATCATCTTTCTTATGGCAGGATTTTTGGCTGTATAAGCGTGTTTTTCTGCCCTCATGTGATCCATCATTTAGGAACACATTTCTGTTTTAAGTTAACAATAATCATACTAGAGAGGTGTTTCTGAATACTGACAAAATGTTAGCCTTGTATTATGTGGATTAAGTAGACAAATGCAGATCCCTTTCCTTGCAACAAGCATTGTGTAACATGGGCAAACACAAGCTGAAAAGGCAAAATCTATTGATCATGTTATCATTAGTGACCATAATAACTTCCTTGCTTAAGACAGTTAATGTGTTCAATAGTAACAAGGTAAAATTTTACTAAAATTAAGACCTAGAGAAATTGTAAGTTCTGGTATCTTTACTGAGAAAAGAAAAAGAAGATCATATACAGAGAAAAACAGCAGGGTTCCTATAATGAAAGGAAGGAAATAAAGACAGGAAAATTCAGATGGCAAATAATAGCTGAGAAGGTCAGGTTGGATGCGTTTGAAACAACACGGGGTCAGACTGCAAGAGAACCTGTGAGAGGACAGAGAGGAAGGAGCTGAAATCTGTAAAAAGAGAGTAATAATGAGCAAAAATTTATTTAAGGGAAAACGAAGGGAACACCAAAGAAGTTTTGTGGTGACAGTGTAAAGAATGAAGAATGCAAATGTATTGTTATTGGAAAATTATTGGAGTAATGAAAAAGCAGAAAAGCAAAATATGTGATGGACAATACAGAAATATTCTTTTCAGTTACTAGACTGGAAAACTGGTTCAGCTGTTAACTGTTGAATTTACCTTAACATTTGCTTAGAAGGCAAATTGAGAAGCAAAATACTCACTTACAGAAGGGAATCACATGAGGCTGACTTGTCGATCACCTTCCTCATTAGCATGTGAAAAAACAGGATCAGTGGTGCTCCCTTCATTAGGAGAACAGTATTGAGTTAGAGTATCTGAGCAGGCAGATAAATCAGAGCCAGTGAAGGAGCAGAAGGTAGAGGTACCCATTATTGTACTAGCTGTCAGAACTGGAGTCTTTCTGCAGGGAGCAAGAGTGGAAGCAATAAGGTTAGGGAGTGCTGTGGTCTCTTCCACACCCCACACCATTCCCCAGCTGGTTCTGTTGATCGCTTTCTAATCTGTGGTTCAAATACCTTTAATTTAGCACGTTTCAAACCAAATCATGCCAAAACTAAATGTCTTATTTTAGTCTTGCAGTTGTTGTGTATTTTGATAATATTTGGAGTCAAAAGCCCGCATCCAAAAACTTTGGCTATCTGGTATTCAGACTTAGAGTTTTGACTGACAGCTACATCACTGATACAGTAAATAATAATTTTAAAAGTCAAAACATAAGTGGCATGTTATTTAAAGCGATCTCTTTTAGATTATGTATCAGTAAACAAAAACAGTATCAATGTATCCTTACTCTGAATATAGAACTTTAAAGCAAAGGCTTTGCAGCTTATTGGGGTATTCTGAGGATGGAGGTATGAAACAAAATAGGTGTGTATTTCCAGATGTCTTTAGCCTCCCAATGCTTTATGGTGTAGTATTTTATCTTACTGTTAATCATTAATAAATGCAGCTTAGGTTTAGCAATAGGAATTTTCTTTGGGAGCATTCTGAGCTTAAAAGCACTGAAGTAAGAAGTACCTTGCTATTTCTGTATTTTGCACAGTGTTTTATTTCTGTATCCAGAAGACTTTCATCTTTGATAGTTATTGAAAGGTGATACATATGCCAAAGACCACGTATCCATATTCTCAGTAGTTAATGAGAGGCATTATGTAACAATATGCCATACTGTCACAATTTAATATTTTTGAGCATTTTTGTGCTGCATCAACTGCTAATTCCTAGGCAAACAGCTGCAATCTGAATTGTTTAGAACATTTGTCTGTTCGCTAATTGACAGTTAATTCATGCTTTGAGAGACAGTCAGCTAAACAGCATGTGAATGCATTCAGGCCTTGCTTTCATGAAGAAAAGAGACAGTTAATGAGCTACTTCCACCAGGGCAGCTACTCTCCTCTGGTGCCAGAGACAGGCTGGAGAAGTTGCTGCTTTAACGCAAAAAACAGTAACAATAGTCCTCAAGACTGTTTGAACAAACCTTTCATATGTATTAGACCCTAGGATGCAAGAGTGATTTTTACCTTTTTACCTATAGCATCCTAAAAAACAGAAAAACAGATGTTAGCAAAAAAGAGGAAAAAAAACCCCAGGATGTAGGAGATCTGATTGATTTTTATTCTGAATGTTCTTCAGGATCACCAAATAGCATGGAGTGCTTGTTGTGAAACTTACACAAAATCAAATGATAAAGATGCACAGTAGAATGTTACTTCAACATTTAGAAACAAAGTCCACCTATTTTGAATCTGCAAATACATTTTCATGCAAGGATTTCCAAATTACTTCAGTAGCAACAACATCACCATTCAAAACATTTCAATACTGCTGTCAAATGTTAATTAGAAAAATTCTTCAAGGAATAGTACAACCATATTAAACTAAAATCATATTTGGTGGGCTAAACTCAGTGCCCTCTCTTAGACTATGATTTAACATCAGGGGCTTAAGGAAAACCAGAAGAACAAGGGTAAGCATGTAGAGCTACCTCCCTAAAACCTTCCTTCTACTAGAAACTTGGAGTTCTTCCTCAAGAGATTGTGTTTTTATTTAAAGGAATTACTGAAGTATTCAGAGGGCAGCACACCTATTTACAAAATGCCGTGATTTACCCAACCTTGTTTTATTTCTCTCTCTTCAAATCTCAGATGTATGTATAGTAATGGCTTTGGAACAAATGATACAGCACACAAGAACGGCAACTTGCAGATTCACAACTTTATTTTGGGTTGGTGAATAAAGTAACTAATTTTGTACTTTTAATCTGTTAATTTTTTGTTTATTTATTTTTGAATAAGTTTTGTTAATTTGAAATATCTTGCCCAGCCTGGAATGGTACCTTCCCTCTTACAGAATTATAATGGTTGTCTTCTGTATTTCAGTATTGGTTCTAACTACAGAGGCCATCTGGCTCTAAGATTTTATTCTCTTGAGATCTTATAGTGCTTGTTTCCTCAGTCACTCGTTAAGATGTTTCACAAGATAGCAAGGTTTATTTGAACTGAAACAGAAAAGGTAGAATTAGACTTACATGGGACTTGTGAATCAAAGAGAAAATACAGTGGTTACATGTAGGTGCTCATTTGACTGCACGGAGTACAGAGAAGCTACAGTAGTTGTGCAGCGTTTTTGTAGCCTTAAAGATTTGCTGTGTATGGGAGTGTCATTGTTTTCCTCTAGGTGGCAGGTTTTGGCAAACTTTGTTGTAGATGTTTAAGTAAACAGATAAGTCGTTCAGAATAAACTGTCCAGTTTAACCACTAGCTTCGTCCTACTACCTTCTTTCACTAACCAGGATGTGTGTGTGTGTATGAAAAGCCTTTGCAGTAAGAAACTGCTATTCAGATCCCACCAGTTTCCCTTACTTTTTTGGACCCCGATCTCCATATTTAGTCAGTAGATGAGGTAGGAATTAAACCTCTTGTAGGCAAAGATCTTAAAAACCTCTTATAAAATGTTGTTGCATCAAACAGATCAGGAATGGCTAGTTTTATTTTAAAATGTGTATATAACTTATACATAGAAATCCTAGATTTCTGTGATTTTCTGAAACTGTTTAGCTGTTCATTAACTTTTGAAAGATAGTTAAGCCACATATCACAATCTTCAAATGAAGGCATTTGTTGCAATTGCATCCCAAAGGGTGATAGGGTGAAACAACTGTTTTGGAGACTTCAGTTCTTGCTTATAAATTACCATATCTTTCACATACAAAATTCTCACTTTTAGGGTTTTGTCTAGTCTAAATATATATTTGCATGGGGGGGGGATACTTAGTTTCTTAAGCAATATTAGTATTGTTTTTAATAAAATAATAATGTTATGTATTTACTCCTTCACTTTCCACATTTGTTGTGTATAACTAAGTTTGAATAAGTATATGTGTGTTTGTGTGTGAAGAAAAAACAATATGTAATGAAAAGCTCAGGATACAGAACAACTGCATTATTTTTCTCCAACAGAGAATAAAAACAAACCTGAAATTCATATTTAACTTTTCATGAAACTTCTGTGGCATTGCTTGTTAACCCACTCTTTATACATTATTTCTGAATGTGAAATTATACTGATAATTTAAGTAATATCTTGCCAGCATTTCAAAATCAGTATTTGGCAATATTCATTCCACACATAGTAATGAAAAATCAATCATATAGTTTTCAATGGTCTTTGAATTGGACGTAATACTCATATTAGCTTTTCAAACAGGGCAACCAGGGAACATATTTTCTAGAAACTCTTCAGCTGCAGAATTGCATCGTGACTGAAATGTTGCTAGAATGGATATTGATTGCTGTACTTGCCACCATTTGATGCAGTAATATTCCATGCAAACTCTTTTGTACCTTTATGTCCAGTATAATTTTCCATTCGATAACCAAACCCACAGTTCCTACAATTGCTAAGCTCTGGATTTTGTGATGGTAGAGAAAGGTAATGATGTTGTGAACAGGATCCTGAAGAATAACTGCTAGGATTCTAAAGATTATACTTTGAAGCATAAACAGGCTTTTGCGCAGTAAGATTGTATTCAAGAATTGCAGACCGCCCTTTAGATGGCAGAGAAATGAAGAAACAGTAAAATGTTCAGACAAAATACTTAATGGTTTTCAGAGAACAGAATATTTCCACAATATCATTATATCCATTCAGCAGTCAGTTTTTGTGTTGCCTCCGCACGTGAAACTGCCTTTTCTCTATGTTAGTTTTTAGTAAAATGTTCTCTCTTTTTGAGTTTTTGCTCTGAACCAGGTTTCCATAAATTACCAAAAGCAGGGTGCCAACAATGGTGTGGAAATTGACAGATTTGTGGCTAATAGTACCTTGTTTTCTCCCTCTAAAGATGTCACAAAAATTAACAAGTTGCAAAACCAGTACTAAATGCTCATGGTTTCTCAGTTTCTGCAGCAAAATTGTTTCTCAGATAGGATTTCTAGGTGGGATGGTAATGCCCAAATGGGGAAAAAAATAACACAATAGTAAAAACCACAATATCTGTAATTTTGTTGAGTGAGAGTTATCTCTTCAAGACTGCTTTTATATGCTGTCCTATAGCACAAAAGAAGTTTAAGTAGTTTGGGTTATACAAACAAGCGCTAACCTAAGAAAATGGAGAAAGAGAGAAGTTATGTTTCTTGTTTACTGATGTGAAACGTGTGCAGCCTCCTTGTCACTGCAAGCGCATCTTTGATCTCTTTCCTGTCAGAACTATTTCCTGACCCTGAGCATAAAGCAAGAGGGTTTTTAGGTGTATGCCAAGAAACACTCAAATATGCAACAAAATAGCCCTCCTATGTTTGTGCACTGGGATTGTGTATAGGGTTTATTTTTAGTTTAAAATATTATATAGCTTCTTTTGAGATACACTGATTTATTAAACTCTGATTTCAAAAAGGATATATTAAAAAAAATAAAATCTAAAAAATATTTGAACAATTAACATTTCGTCACTGTCCTGTACGTAGGGCAGTATTTGTGAATATCTGAGGGCATGAAGTAATCTTCAGGTTTTAACAGCTTCCTCTTTGTAATTCTTTACTTCTGTACCACCAAGGAGCAATACTTTTGCCTGCATTCAGGATGACAGTACTTTAGTGCCTCACAAAAGGTATTACCTGTTGTTATCATTGTTACCTGTTGTGCCTATCATAAATGTATAATCCCTAGTCCAGGAGATCCCTCCTATTAACAACTTCTTAGCTCCACCTGTTCATCAACTGCCCCCCCAAAAAGCTGCTAGAGACATCACCTGCATGTGCTGCCTGTTGCAGCTTTTCTAACGATATTTGAGAAACTGTCACCCACTTTGAGGCAGAGTGATTGTTCCCAGTGTGGCAGGTACACCTGCCCTGACAAAAGCCCATGAGCACTTCCAGACACAGACAAAAGCCCACAAAGTGCTCCTGTTCCACCCACATGGTGGTGGTTGGCAGGTGCAGGGGTGAGGAAGTTGAGACCTGAGCCCGTGGGTGGCTATGTGACCGTATCTCACCACAGCTCAGATTCAACCAGGGTATAAAAGGAGCCCCATCACAGAGCCATTTGGAGTTGATCCTCCTCAGAGCAGTGGGCCTGCAGTCAAGGACTCTCCCTTTGGGTGGGGACACTGTTTGAGGGAACTCCTCGAGGTTGAGAGCCCTCCCTTTTAGTGAGTGATTGCACATCTTGGATCATTGCCCATAAAGTTTAAGAATCAGCAGTGCAGTGATGAATCCATGTGACACCCCAAATCTGTAGTTAATTTTGGTGGAGCTTTAATTGAGTTGGAACAGAAAACTTTGTTTACCCTCAATTTATTGGTTCTGTGACACCCAGCAAGCAGAATTTTATTCAGTTATTTCAAGGAGTTATGTCTCATGGTAACTAAATTAAAAAAAAAAAGAAAAAAGGTGAAAAAAGCTGTCTATTCTACTGTAAATACTGAGTCAGTATGTGAAACATATTTATTAAAATCATACACCTTTGTTTTTCAAGAAATGATCTAAATGGTTTTGTATTGTCTACACATACAAAAATTAGTTCCAGAAACCTGCATATGCAAAAATTGCATGAGCATGTTCCTTGGAGTTATTACACTGCACTAAAACAAGTCAGTTGCTTAATAATTAGGAAGTCAATATGGAAATTAATGCTAAACAGTTAATGTGTGATATTATTAATGATTTCCAGTTTCTGGCTCCAGTTCAGTTCCATTGCCTGTTTCTCAGTGTTTTCAGGGACTTGGCACTGGAGAAGGAGAAACAGGAGTTAGGACACAGGAAGGGGGTGAGGAAAAAACCATTCTGGGAGACAGTGAGCATGAAACTGAGAAGGGCCTGTTGTGTTGCAGCTCTGAAAGAGATTATAAATTTGCCCAATATCATACAGATGGGTACTCAAAGCTTTGTAGAAAAAACGTTGTTATTGCAAAAATACTCCAGCTCCCATAAACCTGCACAAATAGAAGATAAATGAATGGGGTTTTTTGTTGTTGTTTTGCTAGCAATAGTAATATGCTGGTGATATGATTTGTTACTTTTTGTAATTTATTTTTTAACGCATCAAAATTATGCCTTTAAGGACATCTACTGATCCTGTTACCTAGGTCTCTTAAGAGCTTTTTTTGCAACAGAAAAAGGAGTCTGATAGGTCAGTTCTTCCATAGGTGTTAATAAATAAATTAAAGACAAGCTTTAGGCAGACATAGGAAAAGAGTCTGCCATTGCATTATTTCTGTTCAAACTGCTGTGTTTTGGAGCCCATATTGTTTTACCTATTATTGGATTAACATGATCTCTGCCAAGCAGTCAAGGTACGCGATGATTATCCATCTATTTTTGTGTATATGGAAAGGTTAGCTGGTTGAATTGGGCATTAGGTTTGAACTTAAAGGCAGTGTAGTTGTAGAGGATTGTCTAAGAGGAAAACCCTGCCTAGAATTTGATGAACATATTTCTCATCAGCGGCCTTGTGTAGAGTTGAATGTGAGGTGCAGTTTAGTTGCTGGCATCATAGGTTGTGCAGAAATTTAGTTCCAAATAGTCTGTGAAGACCAGTTTATCTGTTTGTAGTTCTAGAGAGTTTAGACAAATAGGATGTAATTAGGGGTACTGCGATTTTGCCATCCCATTCTAACATCTCTGATTTTTTAGTGGGTTGTAAAGGAATCTTTGACGAGCATGAGTGATTTCAGCCTAAATTTTATTGTCTCATCCCAAAGTTAGTACTTTGATGTTGTTAGAAAGTATCTGCATATTATTATCTGCTACCAAAAATATTAATAAGGTACTCCCTGCGAGAAGAGCTGCTGTTAACAGTGCTTAGATGTCCTTCTAGTTAGTGCTTTTAAAGGCTGAAAAAGGGCATAGTCAATGGACTGTAACTTTTTCCTTGTTTTATAAATCTACATGTGCTCATCATATTTGGCAGAATAATCAAACTAATAAAGTTTTCAGCTCTCAAGATGATTCTAGTTCATTGCACTGGAATGACTGAATCCATAAGCTACCCACTAAAACTAAATCATTAAGCAGCAACTAAAATGAAATATGTTTATAAAGCTATTTTCAGGTATTATCTAATGGATGCATATCATTGTACCACATCATTTTATTTTCTCAGCAAATTGTTTTTAGGGGATATGTGCGGCAGAGTACTTACAAAATTTAATGCAGTTCAATGTAATGAAGGAATTTGCATTTGAAGCACAGTCACTTACAAATGTTATGGGACAAGCAGCATTCTATTAAAAGGCATTTCAAATGTTTCTGAACAGCAGCTGAGGAGGATATTTCCTGATGTGGCTCTATTACTGCAGCACATTTTCTCTTCATCTGTAACTACTTTTTAAAAATAGAAAAGGCAAAATGGAAACTTCACTTACTGGAGAATACAAAGGACCTCAATTCATCTTTTGAGAGAAGTAATGAGCAGAAGGCTGCAGTTAGGCATCCACTGAAGCTTTCCAGTGGAGACACTCTGATAATTTGATTGCTCATTTTGAAATAGAAGTTCTTCCTGTCCCCAGAAGGTTTTTCTCTTTATTGGCAGCTCTGATCAGTAGTTTGTTTCATGAAAAAAAGGTAATGAATAATGGCTCGTAACATTTTCTCTGTCAGACTCTCTCTTTTCCCATACTCCTCCTGTTTCTTTCAGAACTTTAGCGGAAAAGGACCCAATACTCTTCCTGGATGATAGCCTGCAGAACCAGGCTCTATGTATGACCAGTTCATAGAAATCTGTCTGAAGTCAAGCCTAGGCTGCCAAAATGCCAGTGGAACTTCCTTATTCTCATTTTTATAGTCTCCTGCTTGAATAGTCTCTCTCTTCTTGCTGTCCATGCACATGAATATCTTTACCTTTATTCTTGATTTCGTTTTCTCTGATCTATCCCAAGTGGTTTCGTGCCCCAGAGCCTTCTTCCAATAGTGTATTGTGGCATTCTGCTAAACTGCGTCTGTAGAAAATTACTGCTGTGCTGCTACTACTACAAAACTACTTTCACTAATGTTTTGAAATATGGTAGAAAAGTATACATTCTCTGTAGTTCATTGAGGCACAAGTGTGGATAAATCTTCCTATATCCCTCAGACAAAATTGGGCATTTTTGATGTGGAGTCAAGCAGAGAGCTAGATGGTGGAATCAGTGTAAATGTACAATACTGCATGTGAAAAATGATAATTTCACCTCTATGATAATAGCTATCTATCTACAGCTGTCTCCCTGTTGATGTTTTTAAGACTCAATTTATAAATTTGTTTGTTTGCTTTGTTCACCATTTGGATTTTAAACTGCCCCCAGTTAACTATCACAAGTGAGAACTAAAATTTTAACTGTATGCACATATAAAGTACAAACATGAAATACTTATTCTTTAATTGCTGCTGAATTCCTCTCTGTTTCTACAACTTACTTAATGAATCCTGAAAGACCAAAGAGGGGAATTATACTTTAGATATTGAGGTTATTCAGTATATTAAAGGATCAAGATATCACACAAGATATAGAATAATAAGTTTTCAGAATGGTTTGGTCCTTCTGAATTTCATCATCTTGGGAGAATTATAAATCAAAAGCATCTAGTTATAAATGTACTGTATGGAAGCATATAGACTCTGCAACAGTATGCTTCATCAGCTTATTTGGCACTGTGGCTTATGTGGAGTGACATTACATAATTTGTGATGACTTTGTTCTGACATCTTCACATCACAAAGGATTGATGGACCAAAGTCTCAGAAATGTCATCAGTGATAAATTCAAGCTAGACTTTAATCTTCCTCACTTGATGTAACATCAAAGAGGAATAACACAGCCTGCAAGATACTTTAGACAACTTATTAAAGAAAAAAGACCCACAACTGACAGATTGAGTGAAAATTGTATTGATAATTTAAGGTGTATTTTCTTCTGAATTTGTAAGGTCTTCACATATAAAGCCTGAAGTTAACCAGAATTCGAAAAAAGATGCAAACCTAATTCTGCATTGAGCGCATTTCCTCTCTCTCTAGCAGATTTAGTGTTAATTGTTAAAAGGGCTTTGAAAAAGAGATCTATTCAGTGCTTAATTTGAATAATGAAAATACAGTTACTATTGAGAACAATGCTGCTGACTGCTTGTTCTTGAAATTGGGAATCTAAAATTATACGTAAGGCCTATTCACTTCGTCCTCGAAAACTTCAGGTATTTGCTCTAAGTGCCTAAAACAGAAATGAGGCTGGTTTTGGGTCTTACCATAATCAGTGGATAAAGACAGGCAATTCCAAAGCTAGGTTCCAGTGAATTTTTAACACAACATAATACATGGGTTTTACTCCTCCCTTTCCATATTAAAAATCATCTTACTTTTCACTAATAGGAATCACAGTCTGTCTGTATTGATCAAATTATGTTTTGATAACTGGTGTTGACTTTCATCCTTCATGAAAACCTAGCTGAACAGAATTTGGAGGCTTTTTTAAAGTCCTTGCAGTCATCTGAAGTATTTCAGTTATTATTTCAGTATTATTTTGATTACACCATTTCAGCAACAGCTATGATCTCAAATCCAATGATGACTAATGTACTGAATTTAATGTCAGTAGATAAGCTAGTGATCAGACGGTGAAAAATTGGGACTAAATATTGATGCAACATTGTCTCTAGCAATATAACCTCTTTACAACTCTTTTTTCAAAAGCTGATCTCTGAAAAACAAAAACAGAATTACAGTATATCCGCACCATGGAGTTTACAAGTGTCATAGATTAAGCCTAGCCAGTAACTCAGAACCATGCAGCCACTTGCTCCCTCCCTCCCTTCTTCCCCCCGCCACTCCCAGCAGGATGGGGAGGAGAATCGAAAGAATGTAAACCCCATGGGTTGACGTAAGAGCAGTCCCATGACTAAAGTGTAATACAAAACTACTACTACTACCACTAATAATAATAACGATAAGAGAAATAACAGGGAGAGATAATATAAAATTAAAAAGGGAAGGGAAAAAAAAAACCAACAATAAACATAAGTGATGCACAATACAATTGCTCACCACACTAACCGATACCCAGCCTCACCTGAGCAGCAATCTGGGCCCTCCAGGTAGCTCCCACCAGTTTGTATACTGGGCATGACATGCTGTGGTATGGAATACCCCTTTGCCTAGTTTGGGCCAGGTGTCCTGTCTCTGCTTCCTCCTGGCTTCTTGTGCCCCTCCTCACTGGCAGAGCATGAAAGACTGAAAAGTCCTTAATCAGGGTAAGCATTACTTAGCAACAACTAAAACATTGGTGTGCTATCAGCATTGTTCTCAGATTAAAGCCAAAACATAGCACTGCACCAGCTACTAGGAAGGAGAAAAGTAACTGTTACTGCTGAACCCAGGACATCAGGAAGAATGTATTCTCTTTATATAGGCTAAGTCTTTGATCTTTCTTTGTTAAGAAAAATCAGAAGTCTGCAATATTTCAGTTTTGAGTTTTGTGGGGTTTTTTTGTGTTTTAATTATTGTTACTCATAGAGTAGAAAGTAATATGATATTGTTATACCATTTCACACACAAGTCACAAAAAGCCTTTACTTACCATAAATTTTGGGTATTTCTAAATTTGGCTCGATTGGAACCCATGAACTCAAAGTGAAAGGCTCCAGATCCCATTACTAAACTTGTGATCTATCTGGTTCTCTTCAGTTTATGTTTTCAATCCAGCTGTAGAAGTTCTTTTGCTAAACTGAACTATATTTCAATGCAAAGAAATGGTTAGACCCAAGTTTTAATATTCATAGCTCATTTTTATTTCACTAGCACAGTTGCACATTTTTGGGGTTTTTTTTGTCATGCTAGAAATGTCACTTTTTTCAGACTTAGAACTGCTATTTTAAGAGACATCTTGGAATATAAAGCAAAAAGCTTACGGAAACCTTCAATATTTCTCTGGTTTCTTCTTCAATTTAATCGCAAGTTTAATGGGATTAGAATGCAAAACCACAACTACCTCATAGGTTTCTTTTACTATATTTATTAAAATACACGATAATAGAGGATAGTTTGATAGATATATCAAGCAGCATTTCCTTTAAAAGTGATGCCATCTCTGCTCTCTGCGTCTGCAAAAATAATGCAGGGCCTGAAAGGTTACTGACATTTCAACAGAAGAAATAGATTTTGAGTTGCTGGCTAGCATCATGTCCTTTAGAATTACTTTTTTTTATATTTCATCAAAGTGTAATTAACCTTAGAGGAATGGATAAAACCCACCATCATCAACTGACAGAATAACTTTGTCTTCTAATGGCTACTGGTCATATAATGTTCTTTCAATAACACTTTCCTTCATGTAAAAGCTGTATCGGCTTCATCACCACTCTTCACCACCACCACAGATAGAATTCTACACCTTCCCCTCGCTATACAAATACCCTCTTCTGATGTTTAAGAATTGTGGTCTGTTAAAGCAATAACATAGTGAAAATGAGGACAACAACAAATAGTTCTATTATGTGAGGAAAATAGCACCAGTATCAAATACCTGTGAGCTTTATTTAGTAAAGGAATAGTGGGAAGGTTTTATTTCTCTAATCTACTTAAAAATTTAGGAGAGGAGAAGAAAAGGAAAGATCTTTTGTGGTTTAAATATTTGGTGGCATAGTGTATCATCCTTACAAATTAAAAAATATGTTATCCTGTGCAGCATAATTTGTGTCTGCAAAGAGTTGCTGATGTTAAAAGGAAAAATATATGTACATGCATCTCAGTGAGGGGAGTCTTATGAAAAAATAGACATATTCAAGAAGAAATCATAATGTACTTTATACAGTTGCTATAGATCAGTCTACAGTGCTAAATATTTATATAATCATAGAATGGTTTGGGTTGGAAGGGACCTTAAAGATCATCTAGTTCCAACCCCTCTGCCATAGGCAGGGACACCTTTGACTAGACCAGGTTGCTTAACCTGGCCTTGAACACTTCCAGGGATGGAGCAGCCACAGCTTCTCTGGGCAATCTGTCTTACCACCCTCATAGTGCAAAATGTTTTCCTAATGTCCAATCTAAACGTCTCCTCTGCCAGTTTTGCCCTATCATTACACGCCCTTGTCAATACTCCCTCTCCAGCTTTCTTGTAGGCAAATAAATTTTACAGATTTTTCTAAAGAAGGTACTTAACATGACTAGCTTTATTGCATAATGACCTTTTGAATTTGGAATACTCCCTTTGCAAGTGTGATGTAGGGTAATTCTTTCTTTTAAAATCTTTTGGTGACTTGTGTTGATGGTTTCCTTTACTGTTAACAGATATCACTGTCTCGAAGTCTAATTCAGTTTCTTGTTTTGATATAAAGCCAAATTTCATTGGGCCAATAAGTTTCAGTGTAGAAAATTTATTCTGCTTATTTCTGTCTGCTAACAAAACCTTAGACTGAGAACAGCAAAGGCAATTAATCCAAGAAATTATTTTCAAATTATAAAAATACACAATTGTTTAAAATGCTGAGATTTAGAAGTTAATTTCTCCAGATCTATGAAATAATAATAATACAAAAAAAATGTTCTTAATATTTTCCATGACAGAAAAAAAAAAAAAAAATGATGTCAGTGAATGCGCTTTCACTACTTTGAAATATTCACAGGTAGCTTTTCTTGGTTCTTAAATATTCTTTCTTCAACAATCCAGTGTACAACTGCCAACAAGATGGTCTTAATAAAAATAATGAATGCCAATGTCATAATCTTGTTCTTCCTTGCAGTTCATGTCTTTTAAGTACTTCATGCTTCATATTGCAGTACAATGGTACATATTACCATTAGTTCACTACAAAGTCCTTCTGAATTGGTCATACCTATCCTATTTTAATTCTGCTTACTCTCTTACCCTCACAATTATCATCTCCCCTAACCTGAGCTGTTCACAGACTGTGCATCCTAACTTGTAATTAATCTCTTCTTTAAGTAAATAGCTTTTCTGTTCAGCCTCTGCTTTCCACAATTTCAGTAATTTCTTTTCATGCCCTCGCATATTTTATGACTTCTTGGCAATGATTATTTGAACATGGATGTCTCCTAAGCATTTCTTCCCTCCCTGATCCTTCTTGGATTCTCTGTCCCTGGACTAAATCTCCGAGTGGTCACAGTAGTTGTCTCATTACCTCGTCTCATTCTGACAGATGCTGTTTTCTTTGGTTCTTCAGTTCCCATAGAAACCGATTTAGATGCCCAGCCAATACAACTTACTATTTTAGCTATCTGTTGTTTGGAGACAGGAGTGGTACCCCAGGTGGAAAGACTGCCTGGACCTGGCTCCCCCAGCCTGAGCATGAGGAGGAAGTGCGCCTACGCCATGAACTCGCAGTGGTGGGGTTGAGTTCAGAGTAACCAAGAAACCATCAGATTCTGTGATGCGCATTACAGACCTTCATTTCATAGGTGCAAGCCAAATCACAGTTCATATAAACACTAAACATATGTAGTACTTCCAGTGCTTTTAAGTTTTGACAGCAGCTGCAGCAATAACAGCTCCTCATTTCATGCCTTTATAGGGTTTCTCTTACAACCACTATGAATAGAAACACAGCTTTTCTTACAATAGGGAGAGAATTTTCTTAGAAATCAATGATTTCAGGTCTTTCTTGCCTGTGAGAACTTTCTATGTGAGTCAGGTGAGAAGGACTCTGCAAATACTTTTTAATGTACCAATTAGAGAGACAAGAACTACAGTGGAACATCAGTTTGCTAGGCAGAGATATACGGCATTATCGGTGTCTCTGCCAAACTTTTGGCTTGTCAGAATCACACCCAACTTTATAAAATTAAGATAAAATATTTAACAACCTGGAAGTGTAAATTAAAGCATAAAACTTTTAATGGTTAGTAATCTCTCAGCCTCAGCTGATGCACTTGCACACTGAACCTCAGCAACTATATGTCTTAACTTGGCACCAAATCCCACATACCTTTTTCACATGACTAACATGCTGAATGTCAGCAGACCTGCACCTATGAATAACATTATAGCATTTGATTAGCTGATTTTGAGATTCTTGAGATTTTCATGCTGTATAAATCCTATGCAGATGTATGGTGCTATAAAGTAATAATAACTGTTGTTGTTCAGGAACTTATTTTCAACTATTGTTAAAATGTTATGGAAATACAATAATTATGGGGGGGGAAGAGCTATATCTAGAATAAACTGAAAAGCATTTGTCACCTGCTTATTGCTCCATCTCTGGATAGATTTTTTAATTCTTCAACACACTCTGAAATGTGGTTCTGAATACTGATGAGCAGTAATGCATTAGTAGTAAATTTAAGACACAATAAAATAAATTTTCAGTGAGCGCTGCTGGATAAGGCAGGGCACTTATTCCTATTCAGGCACTTGAAAGACTTTTTTTGGTCAAGGTCTTTCAATGGAATTTTAGATAGAGAATATACAATTTGGGCGTACACATGAAAGTCCCAATGAATATAATCATCCTGTTTTTTCTCTTGTTGTATTTTAGATACTTGTATACAAAAACCAAAAATATTATATTAATGTTTTGTTTCATTTGACCTTAACGTAGTTGTCAGGTAAAAAGTTCTCTCACTTGTGATTAAGTATTTGTAATTAGTTTGTTGTTTTTATAAATCCATGGTCTCCTGAAAAGAGAAAACAGGTGATGTAAATTCAATGATGGAAAATAGAAAACACAAAATAGTACAAAGGATTAGATACTAAATCTCTGAATGAACACCTGTGGATCCTCATAACTTGCTTATAACAGCTGATTCATTTTCATAGCATCTGAAAGAGAAAATTATAATCTTTGTTTTGTCTCCTATGCAGCACAAGACAAGTTCTGAGGTTTTATTTGTCTGTTGGATTCTTAATAGTAGAATTATTGAAGAAATATTTGCTACTTAGCATTTGTCAGTCTGTTTTCTTAATGTAGTTTTTAATAATTCTTTTTTCCTCTTAAAAAGTAAATAGGGGAAATTATTGATTTGATGAGAAAAAGTCCTACATTAGACAAGGGATACAATTATAGGGAAAAAAAGTTGGAGATTTTTCCTCTTCTGAGGGGGTAAATTTTGCTAGCCACTAAGGGAACTGGACAAAGGAACAGAAAGATGCTAAGTTTTTCAGTACCTAAGTACTTTAAATATTTGGTTTTTCATTTTGTTGCAGGTTTTTGCCACTCGTTTGTAAAGAAAGAGGCACGTTTTCTTCTCTCTTTTGACAGGACCCAGTGACCAGCCAGCTCACCACCTTTCCAGCTTAGGTTTTTCCTTAGAATTATTTAAGGTCTGTGGAGCAAGAGAAAAAAGTCCTCTGTTCTTTAAGAAAAAAAACCCCAAAAGGCATGAGGGGTGCACATGTAAAGAAGCAGAGGCTTGAGTCATTGTAGAAAATCACAAGGAGGAGATGAAAGGGAGATATTTGAGGAAAAAAAGTAATTGTGGGAGCTTTTGAATGCAAGCAAAGAGTGAATACAAGGCTAGGTGGGGAAGAAAAATGCCAGGTTTTAGTAAGAAGAAGAAGAGAATAAATATAATTTAGAGACGTGTCGTGGGTTCTTCCAATTCTCCTCCGCATCCCTTCGGGAGCGGGGGGAGGAAGAAGTGGGGGGAGTGAGCGAGCGGCTGCGTGGTTCCGAGTTACCGGCTGGGCTCAAACCACGACAGTTCTTTGTGGTGCCCAACGTGGGGCACGAAGGGTTGAGATAACTACAGATCTGACCAGAGTGTGTCTAATCATATTTGTGATGAGCATTCATTGTTACTACTCATCACAATGTTGATTTATTGGCTCTCAGACTTGTTGCACTTGATCTCAGAGTTTCAGCATGTTGTACCTTACTTACAGCCAGTATTTGCTGTTTTAGTGTTTATCAGCTGGGGGGCCTGGGCTAAGGTTCTTGTTTCACTGTACTTCATGGTAATGACTTGTAATACAATAGACTCATTGATCATGAAACTGGTCTGGCTTGCGCTTCCGGTGTGGCCATCACCTCTATACTTTGGGAGGTATATAATGAAATATTTTAGCAATTGCATATCTTTTTTTTCTCCTCGGGGGGTCAACTTACGAGGGAGGCATTCCCTTACACCCCCTGCTTCCCCACCAGCCTATTTGCAACTGCAGTTGAGAGTTCTGAAGGTTTTGGGTGGCCTTTGAATACCCTTGAGACCTGCCTGCTGATTGTGGTGGGGATCAGCATGTTGGCAAACATACGGAGTGTGTTTTACCCATGGCCATCCCACCCTGGGAACACCCTATTTCATCTGATCTCGAAAGTTAAGCAGTATCGTGTTCAAATCTGGTCTAGGGTTAGACAACGATATAGGAGGACCACCAAGAGATTTTCCCTGAGGCTGGACAGTCATGAGTGGCAGGGGGTGTGGGATAGTATGGGCAAGTATCTAGGCCAGTGGGCCCCTCCAGTGCTTTGGAACTTCACCACTGAACAAGCGGAACATCCGGAAAACTAGTAAAACACTTAAATGAGGTGTGCTGTAGTTCTGTTTATACCAGAGAGGGACAAATCATGGCAACGTGCAGGGGCTTGGCCTACGCCTACAGAGCCCTGCTCAACACTATCCAGCACCTTCAACGGGAAAAAAAATGTCTCTGGATCTGGTGGCAAAGCAGCAGACAATGCAGCTACTCCAAGTACAGCATCTACACCAAACCCAGTGACAAGCACAGCAGGTACTCAAACCCTGACCACAACAGACAACCCAACTACTCCAACTTCAAATACAGCAGCTACACCAACCCCAGTGGCAAGCACAGCAGCTACTCAAACCCCGACAGGAACAGACAACGCAGCTGTTGGTGTTACTCAACCCCCAAGCACAACAGCTGCACCAACCCTGGAACAGACACTGCAGCCACTCCAACCCTAGTGGCAGACACCACAGCCACTCCAATCACAGTGACAAACACTGCAGCTAAACCAAATGGCCAGTTTGTGACAATATCTGTTGCCCCTGTAAGCAAAAGCAAATGAGGGGCAAAAAGAGCAACTCCTGCAGTGAAGTAAGATGAAGTTCCAATGCAATTACTACATGGAACAGGATCTGAACAAGAGTTACTACTACGTGAATCAGAGGAAGAGGAAGAAGAAGAAGAGGTGACTACTCGACCCTGGACCTCAACTGAGCTGCGGAATATGCAAAAAGATTTCACCCGTCTTCCAGGGGAGCACATTGTCACCTGGTTGCTCTGATGCTGGGACAATGGGGCCGATGGTCATGAACTAGAAGGTAGGGAAGCCAAGCAGCTGGGATCACTTGCTAGGGAAGGAGGAATTGACAAAGCGATTGCAAGAGAGAAGCGAGCCCTCAGCCTTTGGAGGCGGCTCCTGGCAGCTGTGAAGGAAAGGTTTCCCTACAAAGACGATATTATGAGTCTCTCAGCCAACTGGACCACGATAGAGAAAGGCATCCAGTCCCTGAGGGAATCAGCCATTATAGAGATGATCTACTGTAGGCCGGATGCCAGGAACACATCCGTAGATCCAGATGAAGTCGAATGTACACGACCCATGTGGCGGAAACTTACACGGAGTGCACCGTCATCATATGCCGACTCATTGGCATCAATGACCTGGAATGACGGAGTATCACCAACAGTGGATTACCTGATTCATCAGCTCCGAGAGTTCAAAGACAATCTCATCCCTTCCATCATTTCAGCTGTGGAAAAACTGTCCCAGGAGTTCAAACAATTGAGAGACGATCTATCCGATCTATCCAGCTCCCCATGTGTACCAACCCATGTCTCAACTATAAACAGAAGGCACCCTACTGCTCAAGAAAGAAAATATAGGAGGTACACGCGACGGGCTACCCTGTGGTTTTACCTGTGGGATCACGGAGAAGACATGAGAAAGTGGGATGGAAAACCTACCTCAGTTCTGGAGCAACGGGTGCATGAACTGAAGAGGAGAACAATGGCCAAGGATGATCCTCCCAGGAAAGCTGCTGCTCCAGTCTGTGGTGAGCAGTTTCCCAGATGGAGTGGAAGAGCTGATTTTACTCCAGCTCCTGTGATAAGGAATACTAATCCCTTTCTACAAGACATAAGTGGAGAATTTTATGATCACTATTAGAGGGGCCCTGCCTCTAGCCAGGTGGAGGAGAGGGATAATCGGGTTTACTGGACTGTGTGGATCAGATGGCCTGGCACATCAGTCCCACAGAAGTATAAGGCTCTAGTAGATACCGGTGCACAGTGTACCCTGATGCCATCAAGGTATCAAGGGGTGGAACCTATTTATATTTCTGGAGTGACAGGAGGATCCCAAGAGTTAACTGTACTGGAAGCTGAAATCAGCCTGACTGGGAGGAATTGGCAAAAGCACCCCATTGTGACTGGTCCAGGGGCTCCATGCATCCTTGGCATAGACTATCTCAGGAGAGGGTACTTCAAAGACCCAAAAGGGTATAGATGGGCTTTTGGTATCGCTGCCCTGGAAAGAGAGGAAATTAAGCAGCTGTCCACCTTGCCCGGTCTCTCAGAGGATCCTTCTGTTGTGGGGCTGCTGAAGGTCGAAGAACAACAACTGCCAATTGCGGCCACAACAGTGCACCAGCGGCAATATTGCACCAACCGAGACTCCTTGTTTCCCATCCATAAGCTGATCCACAGACTGGAGAGCCAAGGAGTGATCAGCAGGACCTACTCACTCTCTAATAGCCTCATATGGCCAGTGCAAAAGTCTAATGGAGAGTGGAGACTAACAGTAGACTATCATGGCCTGAACAAAGTCATACCACCATTGAGTGCTGCCGTACCGGACATGCTAGAACTTCAATATGAACTGGAGTCAAAGGCAGCCAAGTGGTATGCCACAATTGATATTGGCAATGCATTTTTCTCAATCCCTCTGGCAGCAGAATGCAGGCCACAGTTTGCTTTCACTTGGAGGGGCATCCAGTACACTTGGAACCGACTGCCCCAGGGGTGGAAACACAGCCCTACCATCTGCCATGGATTGATCCAGACTGCACTGGAACAGGGGCAAGCTCCAGAACACCTGCAATACGTTGATGACATCATCGTGTGGGGTGATACAGCGGAAGAAGTTTTTGAGAGAGGGAGAAAGATAATCCAAATCCTGCTGAAGGCCGGTTTTGCCATAAGACGGAATAAGGTCAAGGGACCTGCACAGGAGATTCAATTTTTGGGAATGAAATGGAAAGATGGACGCCACCAGATCCCCACAGACGTGATCAACAAGATAACAGCAATGTCTCCACCAACTAACAAGAAAGAAACACAAGCTTTCTTAGGTGTTGTGGGGTTCTGGAGAATGCACATCCCAAATTACAGTCTGATTGTAAGCCCTCTCTATCACATGACCCGGAAGAAGAATGATTTCAAATGGGGCCCTGAGCAACAACAAGCCTTTGAACAAATTAAACGAGAAATAGTTCATGCAGTAGCCCTTGGACCAGTCCAGGCCAGGCCAGCTGTGAAAAATGTGCTCTATACCGCAGCTGGAGAGAATGGTCCTACCTGGAGCCTCTGGCAGAAAGCTCCAGGGGAGACTCGTGGTTGACCCCTTGGCTTTTGGAGTCGGGGATATAAAGGATCCGAGGCCAGCTATACTCCCATTGAAAAAGAGATACTGGCAGCCTATGAAGGGGTTCGAGCTGCCTCAGAAGTGATTGGAACTGAAGCGCAGCTCCTCCTGGCACCCCGGTTGCCTGTGCTGGGCTGGATGTTCAAAGGCAGGGTCTCCTCTACACATCATGCAACTGATGCTACATGGAGTAAGTGGGCCGCACTAATTACACAACGAGCTCGAATAGGAAATCCCAGTCGTCCAGGAATTCTAGAAGTCATCATGGACTGGCCAGAGGGCAAAGATTTTGGGATGTCACCAGAAGAGGAGGTGGCGCGTGCTGAAGAGGCCCCACCATACAATGAACTGTCAGAGAGTGAAAAGCAATATGCCTTGTTTGCTGATGGGTCCTGCCATATTGTGGGAAAGCATCGGAGATGGAAGGCAGTTGCGTGGAGTCCCCTGCGACAAGTTGCAGAAACTGCTGAAGGAAAGGGTGAATCGAGTCAGTTTGCAGAGGTGAAAGCCATCCAGCTGGCCTTGGACATTGCTGAACGAGAAAAATGGCCAGTACTTTACCTCTATACTGACTCATGGATGGTGGCAAATGCCCTGTGGGGGTGGTTGCAGCAATGGAAGCAGAGCAACTGGCAACGCAGAAGTAAACCCATCTGGGCTGCTGCATTGTGGCAAGATACCACTGCTCGGGTGCAGAACCTGGTGGTGAAGGTACGCCACGTAGATGCTCATGTACCCAAGAGTCGGGCCACTGAGGAACACCAGAACAACCAGCAAGTGGATAAAGCTGCTAAGATTGAAGTGGCTCAGATGGACTTAGATTGGCAACACAAGGGTGAATTATTTTTAGCCCGGTGGGCCCATGACACCTCAGCCCATCAAGGCAGAGATGCAACGTATAGATGGGTTCATGATCGAGGGGTGGACTTAACAATGGACACTATTGCCCAGGTTATTCACGAATGTGAAACGTGCTGCAATTGAGCAAGCCAAATGGTTAAAGCCTCTCTGGTATGGAGGACGATGGCTGAAGTACAAGTATGGGGAGGCCTGGCAGATTGACTATCTCACACGCCCACCAACCCGCCAAGGTAAGCGCTATGTGCTTACCATGGTGGAAGCAACCACTGGCTGGCTGGAAACATACGCTGTTTTCCATGCCACTGCCCGGAACACTATCCTGGGCCTTGAGAAACAAGTCTTGTGGCGACATGGCACCCCAGAGAGAATTGAGTCAGACAGTGGAACTCATTTCCGGAACAACCTTATAGACACTTGGGCCAAAGAGCATGCCATTGAGTGGGTATATCACATCCTCTACCATGCACCAGCCTCTGGGAAAATCGAATGGTACAATGGGCTGTTAAAAACTACTCTGAGAGCAATGGGTGGTGGGACTTTCAAACACTGGGATACACATTTACCAAAAGCCACCTGGTTGGTCAACAGTAGGGGATCTGCCAACAGGGCTGGCCCAGCCCAGTCAGAACTTTTACGTACTGTAGAGGGGGATAAAGTTCCTGTGGTGCACATAAAGAATTTGTTGGGGAAGACAGTCTGGGTTATTCCTGCTTCAGGTAAAGGCAAACCCACTCGTGGGGTTGCTTTTGCTCAGGGACCTGGTTATAGTTGGTGAGTAATGCAGGAAGATGGGGAAGTCCGATGTGTACCTCAAGGGGATTAAATCTTGGGAGAAAACAGCCAATGAACTCAATTGTATGCTGTTGCCTGCTCTATAACACTTTTATAGCCCACCAGCTAGATATCTTCAGGTCACCAGCAACTGACCCTGACATCGCTCTGATCATCACCTCAACAAAGAATGAATTTTGAGGAAACCAGACGAGCTCAGCAGTGACCAGACAAGTTTGGCGGTGTCATCAGCAGGCAACAACCCAACATTACACACCGTCCCTCCTGCCCTGAAAGACTATTACAAGAGATGGAGCCTGACATCATGGACTGGATGAATTCAGCAATTTTATAGGGATTGGTCCATGGACTAGGGAATGATATCTTTCTCTTTGTGTGTGGGTGTGGGTGTATATATATGCGTATATATGGGATAGGGGCGATGGTGTGTTGAGAGATGTGGGATCTGAGCATGACATGAATGGTATGGAAAAAGGGGTGGATACTGTCCTGGGTTCAGCTATAGCGGTCGTTTTTCTCCTTCTTAGTAGCTGGTGCAGTGCTGTGTTTTTTAACTTTCAGCCTGGGAACAATGCTGATAACACCAATGTTTTTAGTTGTTGCTAAGTAACGTTTACTCCGACCAAGGACTTTCTCAGTCTCATGCTTTGCCAGGGAGGAGGGGAAGCCGGGAGGAAGCAGAGACAGGACACCTGACCCAAACTAGCCAAAGGGGTATTCCATGCCATGGCACGTCATGCCCAGTATATAAACTGCGGGGAGTTACCCCGAAGGCCCAGATCACTGCTCGGGTCAGGCTGGATATGGGTCGGCGGGTGGTGAGCCATTGTATCCTCTCCCCTTGTTATTTTCCTTATCATTATTATTATTGGTGGTAGCAGTAGTGGTTTTGTATTATACCTTAGTTGCGGGACTGCTCTTATCTCAACCCGTGGGAGTTACATTCTTCCGATTCTCCTCCCCATCCCTCCAGGAGCAGGGGAAGGAAGAAGGTGGGGGAGTGAGCGAGTGGCTCTGTGGCTCTGCTGAGTTACCGGCTGGGCTCAAGCCACGACAAGACGAAATTGAAATTTAAGAGAAGTGAATTAGAAGTATATCCAAACAGAAAGAAGCAATGGAAACATATGCATGGAAGTGGAGAAGCCTAGGATAAATGTCTGGAGGGAAGAAGGTATTAGTGCTGTTGGGACACAGCATGAGTCTGTCAGATTGCACAGTAGGAGAGAAACAAATGAAAGTGTATTTGTACTGCAGCAGCTGAAAAACGAAATGTGTGAACTTATAGAGTTATTAAGAAATCTCTTACACAAGCAAAATTGTTCTATCCTGCACATTTTATTAAGGATCATATGCTCTTGTAAAATCACCAGTATTGTGATCCTCCCACACTCACAAAAGAAGTAAAGGGATAACTGCCTTTCTTGAATTAACAATGTGTTGTAGGGTTTTGAAGAAGTTAAAGGAAACAATTAAAAAAAAAAAATGCTTTTTTGGTGAATGTTAAAATAATTCTGAATTATAGTCTACTCTACTAAAATTCATTGAATCACCTGACCATCACTTGTCCACAGTTTTAAAATTAGATGTCAGGGTAGCATGTCTTTTCAAGTTAGATGTCAATGATGTCAGAATGTAACAGGATAAAAGAACACTTCGATTACATGTGCAAAGAGATTATATGGACAAAATAGTTACCTATTAGATCCAGTACTATAGTCCTTATGTGCTTTTTATGAGGAATATTCCCTTAAGTAGAATAACAGCTTGGGCAGCATCTGCATTTGTTAAAAATTTTGTCATTGTCATAGATTATTCTTTGCTAGTAATTTTTGTTGACATTTTATTTAGTTGCTTTACTTAAAATTCATAATTGTTGCCTAAGTGATAAAATGTCTGAGAATTGTCAGTGATGTTTTATTATCTTCTTACTAGTAATAATCATAATGGAATATGATATACTTTCCAGCTCTTGTTTAATAGAATGTCAATTACATTGGAATTGTTCTTGAATGATCAAAAGAAAATAAAATTTCATTTTAATGGGCTAAGATATTCAAATGTATTTTGATGAATGAGGAGTATGCTGATGGAAATTACACAGTCTAATTAGTTCATGCAGATGCCATAACCAGACTGCATGATACGTACTGGTAAGTGTCTATTACATTGCTAGTACTGTTTTAATTTATGGATAAGAAAAAAAAATCATATGTCAATTCATCATACAATAATACACCATGTACAGTATGTTTCCTTTACCTGTTCAAAGACAAGAATTTTTTTTAGGGTACATATAATCTAGAAATCAATTACATGGCAAAAGTTTCCAGAATAAGTACTGATTTTTTAACTTTTCTGGACAAAGTGAAAATAAAACCCGAGGCTTTTATTTGAAAGATACATAAACTAATGTGGATTTTAAAAAAATGTGTGAGTCTAAACCTTAAAATGACTACTTGAATAAAAAGTTTTAACCTGTATGTTTTGCCACATCAAACTGTAAAGATGTTTTCTTAGTAATAATTATATATATGCAATTCCATGCAACACTTACATTCACTCACTAAAGACACACACAGATTTTTACATCCCAAGTTTGATGGTTTTATGTGGTGTTTGTTTGTCTTTTTAAATCAAAAGAAAATGTGACTTCTTTTTAAAGATTTTCAGAGATCTGGGCCATAGCAGCTTAAATCTAAAAGCTCATATAACCCACAAGAACTCTTGAACAGGCTCTTCTAAAATGTCACTTCTGGTGTAGTTTTAAAAAGGCCTCACAGCTTAAATATTCATCCTCCAGATGTATCTTCTATATATTATACAAGTCTCAGATTTTTCTTTAATACTGTATTATTTGCATTATCATTTTGGGAAAAAAAAAGAAGCAGCTAGGGAAACTATAATATATCCTACTGTGCTATAAGGCACAAATAGACAAGCTCAAAACTACAGTGAAGCACAAATATTTTTGCAAAGATAAATGATTACTTCATACAACATTTAAGCTTGCAGTTATGTTCCCTTGTTGCAGGCAGGAGGAAGGGAATAAGTAAAGATTCTGTTCTTATCTTCCAATTATATGATACAGATGCTGAAGACAGCCCTTTGAGGCATATTAATCGTCTGTTGAATTGCTACTTAGCTAAAGGCTCAAATGATATTTTCCAAACTAACACTCTGCTTGTTAGGCTCTTTTGTAACTAGTGTAATGATTTAAAGGTCAGTTCATAAGAGGTGTGTCATTTTCATTTGATTTAATGACTCTTGACACTCAAAAACTTTACCTCTGGTATATTTAAAAGAAAATAATGCTTTCAGAGTCTACTAGTAGAGTTAATCTATTTACTTGAACAGTGACTAGTCATTTTTCTCTGAATCCTCTCTTCTCAGCAAGAATGTGGTCATTACAATGTTAACTGCAAATGGATAATCTACTACACAGTTTGTGCTCCTTCAACCAAGACATGAGGAAAACGCACAACTCACAAACCTATGCTTTCTCAGTTGGAAGTTCGCTAACTCTCAGCAGAACTTAATGATACCCGCCTCAGTCTCATGGTTGCTAATGAAATGGCCCAATTTCTGCACTGGAGAAGCGTAAGTGAGGCCAAGCTAACTTCTATATGCAGTGTATTTTTTAGAAAAAATATACAACAGAAAACAGTCAGATTAGCTGTAGCAGAAAAAATATGCTAGGAGGAGTGCAAATATATACCTTATTATTAACCAGTATTTTGACAAAGCCTAGTGCTTTCTAGTGAGAATTCAATGGCTGAAGTTCTGTGGACTTTAGTAACATGGTGTCCTGGTTTCAGCTGGGATAGGGTCAATTTTCTTCTTCTTAGTAGCTGGTACAGTGCTGTGTTTTGACTTTAGTCTGAGAAAAATGCTGATAACACACCAATGTTTTAGTTGTTGCTAAGTAATGCTTACCCTGATCAAGGACTTTTCAGACTCATGCTCTGCCAGTGAGGAGGGGCACAAGAAGCCAGGAGGAAGCAGAGACAGGACACATGATCCAAACTAGCCAAAGGGGTATTCCACACCACAGCATGTCATGCCCAGTATATAAACTGGTGGGAGCTACCCGGAGGGCCCAGATCACTGCTCAGGTGAGGCTGGGTATTGGTTGGCAGGTGGTGAGCAATTGTATTGTGCATCACTTGTGTTTATTGCTTTTTTCATTTCCCCTTTTAGTTTTATATTCTCTTCCCTTGTTATTTCCCTTATCACTATTATTATTAGTAGTAGTACTATACTATACTTTAGTTATTAAACTGTTCTTACCTCAACCCATGGAGTTTGACATTCTTTCATTCTCCTCCCCATCTCACCCAGGAAAGGGAAGAGGAGATGTGAGTGGCTGTGTGGTACTTAGTTACCGGCTCGGTTTAAACCACAACGATTTAGGATTACTTTACTGCTAGAGTAAAATAAAGACAATAATACTTACTGAATTCAGACTTTAACATTTGGTGGTTTAAATTAAATTAAATATGAGGTGAAAATATAAATACTAAAAAACTCCTGAGCAATTAATAGTAAGTATTTGCTTGTGACTGTCTGATCTGCCAGCTGTTGCAATTGCAGATCCTCATGTTTTTGGTTTTATATCTTGTTCAATCAGTTATGATAGCTGTAAGTTCATAACAATGCAGATGACTATACAGTGCAACAGAGTGCCACAACTTTCTTTTTAAACTTTTTTTTTCTTTTTTTAATCCTGAGTTTGGCATAAATATATAGTATTTCAAGATCCAGAGTACTTCATAGTCATGTCAGAATAGAAATTCTAAGTTCATGTAATTGACATGGTGTTTATGTATAACATCGCAGAAAATTGGTGTTTAGTTTGAAGCAGAAGTGAATCTTGTTATTTTGGGACACGTAATATCTGTGCAGAAGCTGCTATTACTCTCACACTCAGAAATCTGGACTATATGACTATGCAATTGTAAAGCTGATACAAAGGCTGAATGTTGCTACTAAACGAATTCAAGTTCAGTGTACTTTAATTTTGTTTAAAAACTAATAAAAAAACCTCTTCAAATTTTATACTTACTTTGGAATAGTGGATTTTATGTCATGGATCCCAGGTTTTATACTTTTTTCATACCACTGTAGGTTTATTGAGTCTTAGAATTTGAAAGGTGCACAGCTGATGCAAATGTCTTTGAAACATATTTTTCTAGATTTCCACATCTATCATATTGGTTTTGCACAGCTTTCTTTGGTCTACTGCTTGTGTACACCCTTGGTCTTTTGGAGATTTCATTTCAAATCCATTTTGAAGTTGGCTGATCACGGGATGCAATTCCACATTCTCTCAGGCTTTTATAGATATGTACATTTAAGCCAGCTGTATAGCAATAAACTATTGGCTTGAATCACTCAAGTTAGTCATCTATACCAAGCTTTAAAAATAGCACTATTGCACAGCTACATAAAGCCATAAATTTCTATTCTTGGTCACTTTGAGAACTGAGCATCCCATATTGTACAAAAATTTCATGCTTTCATTCAATATTGTTACTCTGTGTAACAGTTCATTGTTTATCAGAAATTCTTCTTGAGCAACACTGAATTAAAATTACTTGTTACGGCAATGATTAGAGTGTTCTAGCCTCTGTTCTGCTTTAATTGGTTTTTGTGCTCTCAGATGAAGCCTATTTCACCTGAGGGGAGACAGTATATCCTTTCTTTAACCTTGAAGTTACAGTACAAGAAAAGAGACTTCTGAGTAGTGAACACTTCAAGCTAAATCCTAGTTTTAAATGATTCTGCTTTTGCAATTGAACTTGCACGTGACAAAATACAGGCTTGTTAGCTGATGCGGCTACACAAGCTAAATTTTCTACTGGTAACAAAATGTTGCTATATATTATGTTTAACAAATATTGTTGAAATGAGAGTAACTGACTTTAGCATGTTAAGATCTTGTAGAGAATCCAGGTTTTAACTTCATAGTGGAAAGTAGGAAATAGAGTTAGTCAGCTCTTTTTTATTTAGTCAGAGCTGTTTCATTTGAGTAGTACATTATTAAAAGCAAAACCAGAGCCAACCTGGCCAATGATATGGCAATCTAAGCAAGCAAATATGTAAAATGACCAGGGAGCATAAGTGGTGTGCAGTATGACTGTAAATGAATAGTTGTTGCCTCACTGTTTTCTAGTGTTTGGGGTGGTTTTTCCTGCTTATTAATAGACCAACAGATTAAAAAATGAGCTTTAAGAACAGATATGCAGAGGAAGATGTGTTTGTTTTTGCTGTGTTATTTAGAGCACATCTTTTATAAGCTATGAAGAAAAAAAAGCAGAGTACAACAGTGATTTTTGAGAATGTTCTCTTCAGGTGAAAACAAATGCCATTAATTGCTGAAATTCAGCATGGAACCTCAAGTCTTACATCAGAAAAGAATTTGCAGGGTTAATTGAAGAACACTGTGACAGGAATATGAATAATTTTCAATGTATGTCACGAATAAGGGGAGTCGTAGGACAATATAATGGAATGGCAAAACCTTACAAGCAATGAATTAGGAAAATGAAATTCACGCAGCCGCATTGTATCCAGCTCATATCAGTTCAAAATAACATTAAGGCTAGAAAAGAAAATAGTTCGGTTGTGAAGCTGAAATATGATAAACACTGTAGGAAAAAAAGTTGCAGAGACATGGACTTATGGCAGAAGCTTTTTCCTACAGGTAGTGTACATAAAGATTTTAAAGCACGATTTCACAATGTTTGATCTGATAAAACAGAAGCTTCTCAAGTCTTGAGAAAAAATACTGAATTACTGACTAATACTATTTTTAAATAGTAATTTTAAGTATATTTCAGCATATAGTCTGAACACTACCATAGTCTGTTCCCATCTTAAGTTCTTAATGCAAGACCCAAAAATATTTCAGAGAGAACTTTGCAAAAGCAAATAAAGAAATCTTAAAATACTTCGAGAGAGTATATAGGTGAAATTTGAAGAAAAACCTTTAACATTAGAAATTCATTATCTACTTCAAGATAGTGATAGATATACATTCTTTTTTTGGTTGTGTTGACGTTTGACAGTGGGATTTGGTAGAAGGGTCAACATCTTTATGGTGTTCAGCCATATTCTATATATTTTTTTAAATCTATATGCCAAGTTTATCTAATTGCTATACACTGGCACTATTAATAATATCTTTCCTGAAAGATTATTTACTCCTGCCACTCTACTCCTGCTTTGGATTGAAATGTAAATTAACTACGTCTGTAGTTTCAAGTTCACCAGTCAAACCTGAGACAGACTGTTTGTAAATAAAAGTAAATAAATCTCCTGACACTGTTCAATGTAGTGATCAAAAGACTAATAATATATATATATACATATGTATGTATGCACATGTGCAGCTTGCCATGCCCACCTCAGTCCTCTTATTCTTTGGTCTATTGGATAGGTCACTGATAATTATGCCATGACAGATTTCAAAACTGCATGTAAAATGCAATCTAGGAAATCATGCTTTCTAACCTAATAATATTACATGCTAGTCTATCATTTTAAATGCTTTTGTTGTCTAGCAAATGGAGGCAAATGAGCAATTTAACAAAACATTAAAATATTTTGTGCATTATGGTTTACTTCATCTGTAAATTGAAATGTCAGAAATGTTTCTATTCCACATGTTCAAAAGTCACTATGGATTTATTTTATCTTTTACTTTACAAGCTAAAAAGCAACATATTTTTGAGTGAGGAAATGATATTGGGATGTAATGAATTGACTGTTTAAGCTATCTCAGCAGTTTCACAGATTTGGCAGATCTTTATAGTTTTCTATGTCTTTCCTTCTGGTTTTATATCTTTCTTGATATCAGTGTAACACATTGTGAAAAACCTGCAGAAGTCTGTTTATGAATTCTGATTAAGATTATTAATGGTTTGTATGGATCTACACCAGGTTGCTGTTAGCAGTTCATATGTTTTGCTTCTTTGTTGCTTTTTTCAACCCAATATTAAAAAGCAGCTCATAAAGGGGATAGTTCAGAGCTAGCAGGTCTATTGCTTTAAGGGCTCCATTGCTGACCTGTAATTTTTCTAACCAACAACCTGTCTCCATTTAAGAAAAAAACGGTTTGTCAAAGGGAGATTGTTGACAAATCGATTAGTTCCAGTAATGATTCCAATCAGGCTTCCTGTTAAGCAGAGCAAGAGGAAAGGCAAAAAGGAATGGAAGTGGAGCTCTGTGATTTTCAGTCATGTCCAGCAGTTAAGGCTGAGGAAGACCATCTGCATCCAGAACCAGAGATGGGGGAGGCATCCCTAGAATAGCCACAACACGAGTGCGTACACTGTTGAGCATGAAGGCTTTTGTCATTAAAAGGTCTTGTGTTTTTGCCATCAGGCAAAAGAGAATAAATATGTTGCATTCCTTACTAGCAACCCATCACATGGTTACTGTGAGGTACTCAGCCATATTTATCCCATTAATCAGGTACCTTTGTTCATTAGGTTTACAGGTAAGACTAGGTGATGTTTGGTTTGAATGAGTGACAGTGGTGCTACGTATGTTGAAAGTCTGTTATAATTATCTCTCTTTAGGCTGAGTTAACCTGCTGCCTTCTTTGTTTTAGTTCTTCTAGATAACTTATTTTTTCCCATACACATTTCCTAACCCATCTTTCAGCTCCTTCCACTTTCAGTTCTCCTCCTTATCCACCTCCTTGCTAGACCTCCTGTTAGTCTAGGATCTGTAAACCAATATGCAACAAACGCCATCAACTGAGTGAGTTTAACAGACATCTCAGTCCTGGAATAATAATCTGACGGATTATAAATAGCGGTATAGGCAGAAAAAGTGTAATTTGCATTGATTTGTCATATAGTGAGTAGCCAAATTAAGTGTATAATAAGTGAGCAAGAGATGGTGTAGCAGGAAATGCATCTGACAGGAGGAGGTGAAATAATTTTCGGAAGGAAGAGACAATTATTTACTCACTTATCTCCATTTTTCCATCATCTGCAACTGCGTGATCCAATTTATAGCTGAGGTTACTGCTTGATGTTTTGTGGACCCTTGGAAATGTGAAATATACACAACTTTTTCTGTATTTTTACACAAGCCCTTTTTTTCATTTTAGTGCTTTCATTGTTGCTTTTATGCACATTATTTTTTAAATTTAAAGAGTCATTTCGTACAGTCTCTGGATAAATTGATATAAGTAGACACTTGCCATTTATGATTGTAGATTTAATAGACAAACCCCACAAACTTTGCAGTTGAAGATACAGTAAATAAAGAAACACAGGAATAAAAATGTAAATGTTAATTCTTCCTAATTCTAATCTGAGTTTATAGTGAGCAGACCCTGACCAGTGGCCAAACACCCATGGTGCCTCTTGCTCACTGCCTCTCCTGTGGGATGGGGAGAAAATCAAAGGAAGGTGATAGAACTTGTGGACTGAGATAATGAGTTTAATCAAGAAAGCAAAAGCTGTGTTTGCAAGAAAAGCAAAATAAGGAAGTTATTCACTACTTCCCATCAGCAGGCATTTTCTAGGAAGCAGGGCCTCAGCACCTAAATAGTGCTTGGGAAAAGAGCATAGCTGTGAATGTCCTTCCTTTTTTCACCTTTCTCTGAGATTTTGCTACTGAGCACAGTGTCATATGGTTTGGAACATCCCTTTAGGCAATTTGGATCAGCTGTTCTGGCTGTGTCCCCTCCCACCCTCTTATGCCCCAGTTTGCTTGGTGGGATGGGTTGGGGAAGAAATGGAAAGACAGAAAGCTTTGATGCTGTGGAAGCACTGTTGAGCTAAAACACTGGTGTGTTACTAACCTGTTTCAGCCACAAATGCAAAGTGCAGCACCATGCAGGCTGCTATGAAAAAACTTAACTACATCCCAGCCAGACCCAGTTCAGAGTAGCCTGTGTGCTGAACTGCTGTACCTGTATGCTTATACTGGAGATAGTGTTCATGAACACAGAAACAGAAAGACTGTGTTAAAAGACGTGGGGAAAACTGCAAATTTTTACTCCTTCCAAGTAAACTATTCAGAAATCTTATGCAATTTTTATTTTTTTTAATGTATTAATCATACCCTTGCTGTGTGTTTTACAATGCAGGATTATATCTTGTAAATAACAGCATCGTTTACTACATACATTTATATAGCATTTTCCAATTCATGTTATATTCTCCTTTGACCTTGCTAGATATGTTATAATTTGCGAGCCAGCTAACATACAAATGACTCAGGAATCTATTAGTATTTTGAGATTAAAGCATTTGTCTGCTGTTCTTGGTTTCCAATTATTACTTCTTACTTGTTCTCTATTTCCAATGCATGAGAAGCAACATTTTGACTTCTTTTCTTAAAGACCACCACTAGTTAGCTAATAATGCATGAGGGGAAGCAAAAAGAGTAACCCCTTCAATAAATTGAAAGCTCTATTTTGCATTAACATTCCCTCAACAGAAATTGTCTATTTTAAAAGTTTATTTTAATTCTTAGTCTAGTAGACATCAGTATTATTTCACAGAAATGTTTCCTTTACTTCTCTGTTGTCTTCATGAACTTGTGAATGCAAACTTCTTTCTTTAAGATAAAGTACTGAATATTGTGCTTATGTTCTGTAGAAGGAGGGGAGTTTCTTAAATTTATAATTCCACTGCAAACAAAAATCATACTAAGAAAACAAATCTTCTGTGAAGCAGAATGGCATATTAGAGAGATACTTTCCAATTTAACATCCTCTGTAGAATCTTTGAATCGCCTAATACAAATTCTATTTTTTAGTTAGTGACTATTAGCCATAACCAGCTTTTGTGATGCGTATTCATTGGTTTTTTGGGGTTTTTGTTTTTTTTTTTTACTTCCATGAAAGGTCCTCCCACTGAAAATATTTAGGTTTTGGACTGCAGTGGCTTTCAATAGCAAACAATTCTCCCTCCTCCCGCTTCATGTTTAATAACTTAGGAGCATTTTATGGACAGAGGGCTTTATAAACTGTTTATAACTGGAATTGATTGGGTGGGAACAGGTAGCCAGTGATGGGAGTTTTCAATATCACCTCCGTTGCCAGAGAAAACATAATCTAACTAGATCCATAGAGTTATTATCTTCAGATATTATTTTCATAAATGCTTAATAGCATTTTTATCACATCACATTGTAGTTTGCTATGTACATAAACTACTGTATATCAGAGATCTGTATCTGTTATATGGCAGTATGCGATATTAATCAATTTAGAGAAACTTTAAGCAGTGATTACGATTGCAATAAAGACATAATAGGCCATATTGCAAAAGATGGTGGTGGCTGGTGTTTTTTTTTTCATCATCATGGATTTTTCACTATTCTCTCTATGACTGCCAAGTATGAGCTATGATAATAATACAATTTTGTGAGCTGGATTCTTTTTATTTCTATGTATATGTGCATACATATACATGTATATGCATGTATATGTGTATAGATATGCACATAATTAAATATGTATGTATAAAAGACAGTAAGTTTGAATTTTTTCACCAATAGTTATACATTTGTATTGTAAAGAACAGTTAATTTTGGGAAAAGCATAAAGCTGATCTTCTGAAGAGAGGAAACAAAACCACAAAAATGTTTTTTCCTATTAAATTAAAAAAAAAACCAAACCATATTTTAAAGTGTTGTTAGGGATACTAATTAGCTACTTACTATTAGTTTAAGCAGGATTTGTTTAAAAGGCCAAAAGCACATTTACACTTGAAGATATGTTTTAGACCCCTGAAAGTACCATAGTCACTACTTTGTTTCAACCATCTTTGGACAGTCTTCTACAGTATTCTGTTAGTAGTAGTAGTAGTAAGTACTGCTTAGTACTTAGTAGTACTAAGACTGAACGTTGTTTAGTAATAACTCAGCACATAATCGTATGTTGGGTAGTATACTTTGGGAGACAATTTATGTTGTAGGAAGGAGGATCAAAGTTGAAACCTACTGTTTCACAGGGGATGTGTATGCAGATAGGGCAGATAGGAACATTTCTAGAAACATCTGTTTTCCATCATTCTTCTGCACAGCAATCCAGATGCTGTTGACAACTTGTATGTAAATCATGCTGACAATTTGCTTAATGTCTTTCCTGCTGTGATTGAGATTGTTCTGATCATACCATCTATCAGATATAGAAGACATCGTGGTCCTGCAAGAGTGGCTCCAACTGTTTTGTTGGCCAATGAACAATGGTAGTCATTAAATCAGTGAAAAAGTTTATTTACCTATAATTTATCTCTATCTTACAGAAGGAATTGTTACTTCTTTCCCTGATTCTGTGTGAAAATGAGCATTAGGTTACACAGACTAGAAAAATGCCGAACTGCTTTCTGTAATTTTTCTTAGACTTTCTCCTTTACTTTTTTAATGTCATTGGGATATATTTCTTTGACCTAGTGTTTTAAAATTACTTTCATCACAAGAATGTGACATACAAAGGGGAAATTATGCATGAATTATTGTGTAAATGTCAGGCTTTTTAGTTTGCATGTGCTGCCATAAAATCTTTGTATTCATAGGAGGTTGATTTATACCCCATATTAGGCTTGAATCTACATCTTCCTAATATTGTACCCCAAATGAATCAAAATGATTTTGATATTGTGCTAAGGGTGGGGAAGGAAGGAATGCGTAATGTTCCTTTAATTCGTAAGGTTCTCCAAATAATGAACTAACCCACTGGATTTTAATTGATTAATATAGAACTGTTAAGCAGTATTTAAAAGAGTCCTCTATTCTGAAAAAAAAAAAAGGGCAAAAAATTGTGTAGAATGTGATTATAACAGATTTGAAATATCACTATAGTTATTCATTTTACAAATCAGCAATCAATAATGATTTGGATTCCAGCTTGCAAGCAAGTTAGAGGTGAAAAATTGAACACTTCCTACTTTGTGACAGGTTCTTTCATAAATTTATCCCTTTAATAGAATATTTCACTGCCTTGAATTATAACATGCATGTGTAACAAGATACAAAACATACATACAGCTCTTGAGATGGAAGATTAATGCAGCATTATGATTCCACATGTGATTGACTTATGATATGTGCATTATCAGGAAACAGGTATAAAGTCTGTACTCTGCAAACTTTTCGAAAGTTAAGAAGCCATGACTTCCTATGCTTTCAGCTGCAGTCAGATATAACATTTAAATTTCAATAGTCATCATGATTATAATATTTAAATCACACGGAAGATAGATTGAAGATAAACTGTATGAAGCTCTAACAAACCATAAGACCACGGTTTGTTAGAGCTATGTAAGTCATATCTTGCATTTCATCACACGTAGTAAAAGCATCAGTCCATTGAAGAAAGTACAAACTGGAGTAGGCATTTAATACTGCAGACATTTTCATGCTTTTGTAAATTAATGATTTATTCGGAACTGTCCTGAGCCAGTAAAGCCCTAAAATTAACCTCATATTTATAGAGGCTTGCTGACATTCTATCTTACATCAGCATTAGTAGATCTGATGAGTGACATACATTGTTTCATGAAATTATAGAATGCATTCCAGCTGGGTGGAATTCTAGCTCTTCCGGGATTAAGAAAAGGCTACAAAGGAACTAGCAGTTTAGCCTTTGTTACAGCACTGATGTTGGCATGGTGATTTGTGTAGAAGTTCGTTTTATGGTTATTCTACTTTATCAGAACCCTCTATGACATTCAGAAACCATTGCTCTTTTTAGCTATGTGATGAGTTTGTTTTACAGTGGCAGCCTTATGACTTAGTAAAGCATTCTGTATTTGAATAAAATAATGCTTTCTTGTCTTATAACTATGTTATTTGGTAATATTTTGTCTCTATATACCAACATATTTTAAATCCTGAGGTAAATTTTTTGGAGCCCATGTGTTTGTTTGAAATAAAGCATTAGTGCTCTAGAATAGAGGTTTGGTCTTGGCCCTGCAAAAATGCATAGAGTTAATAAGACATATTAAAAAGAAAATAATAAAAAGCTTTGGATCCATGGAGGTATTTGTGTGTAAACGCTTGTAAGTTAAGGACAAAAATTGATTAAACATTGATTTTGTTCTTACATTCTCTTTGTCTAACAGGTTTGCTAATTAATATTTTACCACATATATTTTTCTCCTGTCCTTCACATAAATGCCAGTTAAAATAATAAAGAGTAAAATTTTGTTATGCAAAATGAATCTGCTCTTTTAACAGATCGCTTATGTCTACGGAGAGGCTTTTCATCCCTTATGAGCTTTTAGGCTCATGGGCCTTTGCTAAACTCTTAACATTTTCTTTTTTAAATTTTTTTAAATTTTTTTTAATTATTTTAAATTAGTATTTAAATTTATCTCTTCATAGAGAGGTCAGGGTAATTTTATAAACTCAAGTGGTAATTTGGTGTAGTTTGAGGATACTAATGTGAGTTCCTCCTATTCACGGAGCCTCAATAAAGGATCTTTGTAAGAGTGTGAAACATTGTTTACTTTTTTGCATTCTTATTTCTGTTGCCCCATCCATTTATAGCTCTCACTCTAATCTCTGGATGTCTTTTGGTTATTTAATTCTATGTCTGGCATGGTAAAACCAGGCTGTAAAGAAAAATGCCATAAAAACAATGTGTACTTCTGGAAGACCAATGAAATATTGTCACATTTCTTTTTTAAATTTGTATTTCATAATCCATCTACACTAAAGTTTTAGAGTATATCCCAGACTTGACTTTGTTATGTAATTAATTTTATTTACTTTTTCCTCTATATTCCTCTACATTTAAAAATATTGCTATAATACCATTTAGTATGAATTGGTCTTGCAGATAAATTTGAACCCATAGTGCTTCTGATTTTGCAAAGCATTTATGCCCAGACTTGAATGTTATAGGTTTGAATCTGTTTTCTACTTTAGTCCAGGTCCATTACATCAGATTACTTCATATTTCTGCTGTGACATTAAATTCTTCTCTGTAATGGTGCTCATTACTTGAAACAATTTATACGAGTATCTTTTTCTGTAACACCGTTTTTAATTTCAGTAATGCATTTGTCCCTAGACATGAATGCCAAAGTCTTTATTTCAGTTTGTTTTATTGTTCCTGTGCAGGAAATAAAAGCATTTGGGAAATCATTATGAGTAGCCAGGTATTTGTCATGACTGGGTGAACAACAGTAGGATTTCCATCACTTGTTCTCTTCCCAGAAGATTTAGAAGAGTTTTGGGGGAATGGGGATACTTTTAGCCAAATATAACTGATATGGGGCTAGTTCTGAGGAAAAAGAGTTAGGAAACACAAAATTTAGGATATATATTCATATTGATGACAATAATAACCAGGCTCACGGAAGTTACTTCTGTTCTTGCTAGGGCTATATAAATGGAAATAAAAATAATTTTTTTTTTTTTTTCTAAAGACTGAAGTTTATTTCTACATTTAATAGCTGCTGGAACATGACTTCCTATTTCTATTTGGTCAGAAGTTTTTATATGTATTTCTCTGAAGAGTTTGAATAAAGGGATGCTCCGAATGAGCCCTAATCGGATTGTCACAACAGTTCCTGTTCCTATTGGGAAATATACACTGGAAACAATGTCATGCAGACGTAGCTCCAACTAAACTTTTTTTTCAGGAGCAACTCTGAAGGCGAGACGCAGAAGTCAAAATGGATGGAAATCCAGAGACTGATTAAATTCTTTGAGTCTTATTGCTAGGTACACTGGAGTATGAAGAACACCGTCAAAGTCGACTAGAAACTTGGGAGTTTTCCTGTTGCTCTCTTCATTAGGAAGTGCATTCCTGTCACAGGGGTCATGAAAATTGAATGAACCCTCCCACCAACCAAGCCACGAAGTTAACAGCTCTCTTGATAAAGATAATTTTGTTGTATTTTACTTAGGAAAGCATAATTGTTATTTTCTAAAAGATTGTATAAGGTGGAAGCATGCTGTTTGTGAAATGTATTTGTTTTAGTTAAGGTAGAAATCATTATAAGATATGAGTTAGTTGGATGGGTCCTGTATCTCTGAAAGATAATCAGAGCAGCTTGGAGCTAGAAATTGGATAATTTAAACATAGATATAATTAAAGTTTTACTATTAAAGTTCCAAGTTCTATTTAGAATGGTTTCAAGTTAACCTTTGGTGGGAGAGCTCTATGACCAGAAATCTTTGATGGTTTTCTAAAGCTACAAGTATTAAGAGATTAGTTTCTGCCCTCTATCTTTCAACTCCAACTGTAGCTTTTGAACCCATGAAGAGTTGCAATCAAGTTTCTCAAAGATATAGAAGTCTTAGAATTAACTTCATATATGTTGGAAAGTTGGAAGACAAATAGAGAAGAGAGATGCATATGTGACCCATATGAAGACTTACAGCTCCTGAAGATTATATCCCTCATTTTGGGGTTTCCACTTGGAAGATATAAGTGGTGTGCTATTCCCTTGCACTGGGCACTGTTTGATCTTTCGGTGTGTCATTTTTGTGATGCTGAAATAAACCAAGATGTGAGCTTTCAAATTAAAAAAAATCAAAAGGCTATCTGATACTATCTGAAGGTGGACAAGCCAATATAAAAGTTCTAAACTGTCTTCCAGAGGAGTATGATCCTCTTCACAAACAATCACCTAATTTAGGCACCTGATTCTGCCTTTCCTTCTGAAAAACAAGGCACTGAAACTAAATCTGTGTGACGCATTTCTTGCCCTTTCTGTCACATTCTTACCTTTTTATGTTTGTAGACTTTGTTATTTACGCCATTTGGACAGAAAAATCTAACGTAAAGAATCTGCAAAATTCAACTGTGTGCATCTTGAAAAGTACTATTTTGTTTAAAGATTTCCATCTTACATATTTACCAGCTATTATATCCTGCCTATGCTCCCTTTTTCATAGCTATTTCACTGATAAGTTCTGTAGTGTAGAGACTGTAGATCTGATATAAGCCTTTAAAAGCTTCCAGAGTACACATAAAAAATGAGCAAAGAATTACTTAGACTTCGTTCTTGAAAAGCTGGATTATGAATATTCCTGAACCTTAATAAAATAATAGACATCATATAACCAGGAAATGTTTCTCAACATTTTAGATTTAGATTGCCCTCACTAAATAACTAGAATTTGTGGGATTATTCTTTTGGTTGCTTTTATTTTCTTCTCATTCATTTTTCTCCATTAGTCTTGTTTTATAATGCCTACTTTTTTTTTTTTTTTTTTTTACCCCCTCAAAACATATTCTATCATATTATTTCTTCATAGAAAATAAATCAGTGCTGCATTTGAGACTGGACAAAAAGTTACAGTATTTTATTATTATGAATAAACATGAATTCTTTTAAATGAAATTATTTTAGAATTAATAACCTAACCTATCTTGTAGTACAAATATTCAACATCTATAAGGATGCTGTATAGCTCTCCTTTATTACACATATCACTGACATCTGCCTGCTGTGCTTTGTAAGAGCTTATTCTATAGTGAGCAAAGTATTTCATACTCTTCCATCTTATGAACATCTCATATATATTATTCAAATGCAGTAACCATTACAGAAACATCATATATATCTTATTAATATTACAATAACCATTAGAAAGATGACCTATTTTATTAATATAGCAATAAATCACTAAACTATTTTAATATTAATGAAAGTCTATTAAAAAGTCATTTCAATATACAGCCCTAGTATCTTCCATACACAGTACAATTATTGTAATGTTAAAATAAAGAGAAAATATTGGCCCATAAATACATCAGACATACATTTTTACGTGATGTGAACAATAGTTTGAAAGAATTTCTACTGTCTAACAAAAATTAAAAGCTGTATAAAGATGCATGTTATGCTTAGGTAAATATGCTTCACATCTAGATTGATTAATCAGTGAGAGCCTTTCATAGAATCATACAATCATAAATGCTATGTTTAGGTTGAGAAAGACTTTTAAGATCATCCAGTCCAACCATAAACCTTACACTGTCAAGTCTACTGCTAAACCACGTCCCTAAATACCATATCTATGCATCTTTTAAACAACTTCAGGGATGGTGACTCAACCACTTCCTCGGGAAGCCTGTTTCAATGCTTGACAACTCTTTCCATGAAAGAATTTTTCCTAATATCCTAAAACCTCCCCTGGTGCAACTTGAGGCCATTTCTTCTTGTTCTATCACTTGTTACTTGGGAGAAGAGACCAACATCCACCTCACTACATCCACTACTACTAACTTTTATTGCATTTTTCACATACAGATCTTGTCTTCATTTTCATAGTGCCCTTAGTTTTATGTTATCCACCTGACTAGGAATAAAAAATTCACTTTGAATTCACTTTTTGTGAAATACAGCACACAATCATCTTTACTATAAATTGTTTTGCTTGAGTAATATGTATCATATTTCTTTCTAGAGAATGAAGGCCATATATTAGCATGGAGAACTGTTGAATGCTGATCTTTCGCAAAGATACTGCAATTTATTTCATTGCTGTTCTTATCTTCAAAAATATAGTTTTAATTTATAGATAAATTACAAAGGAAATTATGCATTTGTAATAAAAACTCAGAGAATTTGCAATGAATAGTGAGAGTCAGTAAATATATTGAAGATTCCAAAAGCGTTGTATGTGATTTAATAGGTCTCCATATTTTAGACAATAATAACGGGAAAAGACGTGACATTTTCAGTAGACTGAAGCTATCATAAGAAATAATTACTGCATGATTGTAGATAGGTCACCATTACACAAACTCCTAGAAACTTTGATTAGATATGCTTACTTATATGGTCCCACAGAATTTCATTTTTATATTCATTTTTGAAAGCACATTGCTATAAACCTATAAGAATACAGTAATATTCATTGGTGATGTCAAAAATACTTAATTCTAAACACAGAACTATTATAAGTAATTTCTCAGTATAAGAAAACTGTATAGCATGTATTCTTTAAAATGTTTTAAAATACTTCATAAAATAATATGCATTTTAATATTTTAAATTTTTAACTTACATGCAATGAGTTAATGGAATCATGGAATAGTTTGGGTTGGAAGAGACCATTAAAGGTCATCTAGTCCAACCCACCTGCAATGAGCAGGGACATCTCAATTAGATCAGATTACTCAGAGGCCTGTACAACCTGATCTTGAATATTTACAGAGATGGGGCACCTACAACCTCTTTGGGCAACCTGTTCCACTGTTTCATCACCCTTATAATAAAAAAACCCTTCCTTATATCTAGTCTGAATCTATCCACTTTTAGTTCAAAACCGTTTTCCCTTCTATTGCAACAGGCCCAGCTAAAATGTTTGTCACCGTCTTTGTTATAAGCTCTCTTTCAGTACTGAAAGACCACAATAAGGTCTCCCCAGAGCCTTCCCTTCTCCAGGAGCAACCCCATTTCTCACAGCCTTCCTTCGTAAGAGAGGTGTTCTATCCTTTGATCATTTCTCTGGCTCTCTTCTGGACCCACTTCAACAGGTCCATGTCTTTCCTAATGGCTGAAGATTCTAGAGCTGGATGCAATACTCCATGTGGGGTCTCACCTGAGAGGAGAAGAGGGGCAGAATCATCTCATTTGACCCCCTGGACATACTTCCTTTGATGCAGACCAGGATATGGTTGGCATAACTTTAGTAGCTGCTGTACATCTAACACCTACTGTACCAGCAATGCCAGGTGGTTTTGCACATGGACAGTCAATTCAAAGAATCTCTTTCATGTAAACTTTTGGAACATATGTGGCAAAGATGAGAAATGGAGAAGCATCACCCACACAGAGGAAGAATAAGTAAAATTTTGTCCTGATTTCACATTTCATACTTCTACATGTTGACAGAATATAAAGATGTATTGAAAAGTGCTTACGGGTAATTGAGAGCAACCTGATAGTACTGGGGAGATTGAGTCAATGAATGTTTGGTTTTTAATCTAAAATATTAATTTTGTAATAATACTAAGGAAACTCAGATATACTAATATTCTGAAATTTGCAAACTATATGAAATGTATTTTTGGCAGACAAGGGATAGTAACGATTCTAAGAATGGATAGTTGCAGAAACTACCCTAGAAGATAATAAATGAATCTAATTTTAAAGAGATGCTGAGATGATCCTAGGTAAGGTACAAGCTTAGCCTATTTTTCCTCTCACATTTTACTTAGGATACTTTGTGCTAGCTAATCAACTGATATTAATCATTCAGGTACCATGAAACACATCCAAGCCCTAGGGGCAGTACTGTTACATTTATCTTACTGTGACAGAACTGGTGCAGAACTGCCTTAAGACAGCTGTATTCCTACATTGTATACAATGTCAGCTATATCTAGCCCATGTAGCAGACTGATCAATTCTGTGAGCTTGTTCCTTCTCTACTAGCTGATGTAGGGACTGTAGAATGGAGGTGGAAAGAGAGGGGAAATTGTGATCTTAGCTCTAAAGCAAATGTCTCTGGAAGGGTGGAAAAACATTGAGAACTCTTCCATTTGTGTTTCCGTTTACTACTTTAACACTTTTTTTTTTTTTTTTGACAGTTTTTTCCTCCCTATATATTAAATGGGCCACAGTGTACGGAATCCACTCCTGAACTACAATTTGTCAACCTAGCTTAAAATAATGCACATGAAAACTCAATTTTAGTGGTATTTTGGTATCTAGCTTGCTTGTCTGTTTGCTTCTTTTAATCATTATTCATGCTAACAACCTGCAAATATGTGATATTTCCTAGGATTTTGCCAGGCTGAAAACTGCTGCCTTGTTCATATCAATTCTAGGTCAATTTGATTTTGTTTAGATCCTGACAAAATGTTATGTGGTGTGATCTTCATGAGGTAAAACAGTGCTCTGCTTCCTTGTGAGCGTTCGTTGTATGCGTATATTCTATTCTAGGATAATTTGTTGTTCCTAAATGTGTTTGTTCATAGACACGCATGTATTTGAATAAATTTGCCATCTTTTTCAATTCTCAATACCATTGGAAAACTAAAGATTAATTAATCCGGAGTTTGTTTTTTAACATGGCTTGTCCTTCTAAATGGGGCTGGAAAATCAAATGTCAAGTACTTACTTTAAGTACTTTACTTTGTTCTGTAGCACTCAATTATCTGTTTTGTGGTCGGAATAATGTGCACATATTGCAGTGAACATGAGCCAAGAGAGATCTTCAGACTGACACTGACTGCTAAATCAAACCTAAGCATCTTCTATTTATCTGAAGTTCTATAAATTCCTTTGTACAGTGATAGAAAAATCTTGGTGACAAAATTCAGGACCTTGGTCACAAGAAGGAAACTCAAGTAGAAAAAATTCAAAAAGTTGACTTCTTTTGCAACAGGTTTATACTACTCTTTTTTATTAGCTTCAGCAGAATTAATGCAAGGGTTAAGCAAAATCACATCCTAAGTCTTTAGATGTCATTTCAAAGAACAGCCTGATAAAGATATACTCTGGCACACTTAGCTTCTAGCAATGAAAGATCTGGAAACTAAGGTCTCAAACTGCTAAAAAGATTGCATGTATTTAAAAAGGAAATTAAAATTAATTCTCACTCAACTAATGTGTATCAATCAGATGAAAATTCAAAACTTTTGGCTGTTCTAATTAGATATATTGTTCATACTAAGATTAATGTTTCAAGGAAATACTTAGATGCTGCTGATTTTAAACTACTGTATTTAAGGGAAAAAAAAGAATGTTCTTTGTCATGTAATAATCTCATGGCTGTTCTTGGATCCACACTGCATAGAAAGGAGTGTTGTGGTCTAGTGAAGACCTGCAGTCAGTGGAATGGAATGGAAAGGGTATTAGAACAAAAAAAGTAGCCTCTAAAGGAATTGTGCCATCAGCACAGAAAGCATAAGTATTATAGATGAAAGAGTACTTGAATTTCTGTTACACATATAGACTTTGATTGCATGTGGGATCTGGAGCTATGTGCTCTAACCCATCAACTTATGGATCAAAGACACTCTTGGTCCAGTTATTCTGGACTCTGTAGCTCCAGTTCTCTGCATTCAAACAGATATGACAAAGAATGTATCAAAACAACTCTGTTCATTATCATGTACAACTGTCTGATGCAGTTGTTTAGTGAAAATAACAATTGTGTTTGCTAGCTTCTATTTATCTAACTGTTCTGTTAACGGACAGTTAACTAAATCCAAATCTGACTTTTTTTAGACAAAGTTGACTGTATATGGAGAGAAAGTGGAAAAGTAACTAATAAAAGTTTAGGAAGTCTCAGCAGTCATCCAAGTATTAATGCTCACCACACACACACAGCATGGGTCTGGCACATTATTGCCAAGTTTAAAACAGCTTTATTTCATACTTCCCAGAGACATTTTTAAGGTTGTTAAGTTGGCATTTGGTCAATTTTGAAGATGCTGCTTGCATGCCTTGTCAAATTAAGAGGTAGGCATTTTCCAACGATAAGGAAGAAAACTGAGAAAGTTAACAACAGAAGCAATGTATAATGAGCTGAGAAAATTCATAGGGCATAACTGGTCAGGATTGTCTCTAGGAGCCTTGGCTAAGACCTTGCTGTCAGCTGAAAATGAGCCAAGACAATTCTGAGACCGGATCCCTGAAGAGATACTAAAGAAAGTTCTGAGTTGTCACCATACTTCTTTACAGTCTGTGCAAAATGCATGCATGAGCTGGCACATGCACACAAACTTGCTACCTCTAAAAGGAACACTATCACTACCATCACCATATGTCCATTATCCGTTAATTCTAACCTTAAATAGGCAAATACAGTTCTATGCCTCTCTGCTGAAAGACTGATCACACTTGGAAAAGCAGGATGGAGAGATAGGAGTCACACCTGTAATCTGAACACTTTGAAGACAGTCTAGTTGGACTTGGTCAGTTTAATTATTCAGTTACCTATGTTTCATACTTGTGTAAGGTGTGCTTGTGTGATGGTCAAGAGACCCGTTTTGTGTGTGTCTCAAAACAACACAACAGACAGAAGGAGCTGAGGGAGGCTGAACACCTGCTCATGGTGAGCGGCATGTTGTTGGTCGGAGTAGAGCAGGGATCGTACTCCATGAAAGCGGGGGATGGTTCCCCATGTTGTCTGCCCTAAGGACGCAAACATCAACTGCCCCGGCAACAACCTGCCCGGAGACAGCACAACAGACACTGCAGTGTTGGGGCACAAAGTTGTGGGTCTGGGGGCCTACCTAATACGCTGCAAATGAGCCTCCACCTGTGGGAGGATTCCAAGAGACCCTGACCCTATGAAAAATCGACCGGGGTTCAGCCATGTGGCTCATCGCCCTACACCCCAGCAGGCTCACTGACTGAAAGGACTCCAAGGACTATAACTGAAAGGATTTCAACTTGCTGAGAAGACATCGCTTGGGGTGGTGAGACTATTTCTCTTTGTTTTCTTTCCTTCTTTCTTTCCTTTCTCTTTTTCTTCCTGTATTTTGGGTCCTTTATAAAAATAAGAGCTTGCCAAGACTGTTGTTCCTCCTAGCACAGTTTATGGATATTTAAAATAAAATTAACTGTTGTTTCATTTTCCAAACTCTGGAGGGCCTGTGGTTTCTTCCGTGAACCTCACAGAGTGTGCTAAAAGATCAGCCGCCCACACAGCCACTGGGTGGGATGGGATATTAAAATTGGTGTAGTCATTAGAATACTCTGAGTCAGAGGTTATTTTTTACTGGGATAATGGCCAGAGTGCTGAATAAAGAACTGGTTTTCAGTCGAAGCTGAAATCTCCAACAGAGGGTGATGGCAACCTGGGAAATGCCTTACTTGGCTCCCGACTGTTGGTTTTGTTGAACAGTTCTAAGGCTTGCCCAAACCTGAGGGGGCTAAGCTGGGCTGAGGAACGCTGTCAGTTCCTGACAACTGTGGCAGGAAGGATAAAGGATTTGGCAAAGGAAAATAAAACAGGGAAAGGGAAAAGCTGTGGTTTGTGGTGTATTAGGGGCAGCCTTGATAGCTGCCCAGAAAGATAAGCATAATGTTAAGGAAACTGAAAAATAAACTAATGAGTCTCTGTTAGAGGTGATTAAGAGCTTACAAAGCAAATTGGAAATGAATGCCAGGTACCACAACAGGCTTAAGAAGCACTGGCTGACAAAAAAGAATTATGGGAAACCTGAGAAATAGCTTTCAGGACACTTTCCAGAGGGAAAGAATTAAGGACAGAAATAGCCCACTGGTGGGGAGACCAGGATAATGAAACTAGGTTTTGTAGTCTCACTATGGAGGCCCACCTCTTCGATCGGGAAGTTATCTCTCATTATCCCTGGAAAGAGTTAAAAGAAACTAGGACTGAGTTGCTTTCCGACCCTAAACTCAGACCACTCCTTAAAACTGAAGTAGTTTACGATGACTAGCAAGAGGGGCCGGAACCCAGCGTCACTGTAGAGGCAATACCTCATAGTGCCACTGAATTGGCTAAGTTACAGGAAATATATAGGAGGCAGCAGAAGCAGCCCAAAATGAAATATGTATGGAGGGTTTCTCTGTCTGGAGGGGGCAGGATAAAGCTCTCAGAAGAAGCCATGAGATACTGGGGCCCAAAGGTATTGCTAACAGTAGGTGACAGTAAAGAACCACAGGTCCTGACCCAGTGAGTGGCATACTGAGCAGGAGGACTGGATCCCATAGAATGGGCAGACCCAATATCCATACCTACTCCATGTCTGGGTCAGTTAACTGAAAGTATACAGAAAGCAGCTTGCCTTCAGTTAATGCATACAGACAGCTTGGCAGCCTTCCCCCATGTTACTTATGGCTAATACTGATGAGATGACTGCTCTTATTAGAGGGCTGCCTGATTCTTTAAAACTTTATGTTGTGTGAATTCAGGAGGAAACAGTTATGGAAAGCAGGATTAGAGAAAGGCATCCCCAAGAATTAATGGATGGGCAACCACTATCAAATTTACAGGCATTAGTAAAATGGTGGAGACCGATAGACGAGGCCCACCAAAGAAGGAAAACTTCCCTGTAGTACCTACAGAACCCATAACCCCCACAGCTTCTCTGAATGAATGCAAACCTAATGATGCCCCAGTATCAGGCAACTCCCTGCGCAGTCTCCAGTAAGTGAGCCAGGGAAAAGCCAGTGGTTGTGTGTAAGATGGCTCACAGAGAACAAAAATGGGGATTTATTAATTATTGATTACATTTCCCCTTGGCCCTTTTAAAACACTAGTTATCCTTCTAGCAGAGACAGGAGCCTGAATATGAGCTGAGACAGCAAAGTGGAGTGACAAAATCCAGAGCTTGGCTAAAGTGTTGCTTACATGGTGGCTCCACCCCCACGGAAACTAGTATGATACTGCGCATATTCCCTACCAGAATCTTGAGGCTAGATATATAAAAAGCAAAAACTTGGATGGATTCAAAGGGGAACAAATGAAGATTCAGGTCTCCCATGACCTCCATATATCTCGTACAGTTCACTCCCTAATTTCCCCCATCCAAGACTGTAAATGTAAAACTGTAGCCCTTACCACTGGGTGCAAGAGGAGGGGATCACCCCTGTCATTCATGAGTTAAAAGAGAAGGAAATTGTCATTCAAATCCACTCACCTTACAATTCTCAGGTATGGCCAGTTCACAAACTGAACAGGAAATGGCAACTGATGACTGACCTGCCTGAATGCAAACACTGGTGCCCTCACTGCTACTGTACCCAATGTAGTAAAATTAGTATCTATGATAAAGGAGCAATCTCATTCAATACTAGTTACCACAAATGTAAAAGATACGTTTTTTTTATGTTACCTATCCAGGAAAATGATCAGAAAAAAATTGCCTTTACTTGGGAAAGTATTCAGTACACCTTCACTTGGCTACCTCAAGGGTATCAGCACTTACCTACACTAGCGCACTATGCCCTGGCCCAAGAACTGGCAAAGATCTTCCCTGAGGAAGGAGTAAAGGTATATCCATACATAGGTGATATATTGGAGGGTGGGAGCGATATTGAACTGGTAGGACAGACTCAGACAAAAATTACTACAAACTTAGAGAACACAGGACTCCAGATTCTGCCTGAAAAGGCAACATTCCACCTACTCCCACTGAGTGGAAAGGCACAGTTTGCATCAAAAATGATCAATTCAGTAAAAACCCAAGAGCACTCAAGAATGAGCATTTGCAGTTGTAAACAAAGCTTAAGTTTTGTTTAACTGGAGTACAAAAGTTTTCAAATATCTATTCCAAACATTGGCAAATGGCAATGTTGCAACATATATTTTACTTAGTTTACATTAAAAAAACCCCTGTCTACACTGTAGTGTCTTAGAAAATACATTTTAGGCATAAATAATAATGACCCAATTTTCACATTCCTGGTTGGAATGATGTTCCACCTTGGTGAAGCCTTAGGGGGTGCCACATCCACCTGAAAAATGGCAACAAAAAGCCTTGAACCCCACCCAGTGAGAGCTGTGTCTCTGGTCTTGGATGTTCCTTGTCCATCTGTTTCCATAGCATTTGTCACGAGTGAAAGCCTTCCGCAGAGTATTGTGATTTGTCAAAAAGAAGTTTCAAAGAAACATTTCACATTAACATTTTGTATTTTCCTCTATGCCAGCATTTTATGTTAATAGATTCCTCCTGCATTTGATTACATCTGTTCAGTTCTTAGCCAAAATCTGTTAAATGACCAAGAGAAAATGAAAACAGTTTATAGACAGTTAAGCCTTGCACAACAGCATGCATAACAGTGGGTGTTTGAGAAAGTCAGAATTCAGGTTTTGACTTTAATAGAGAAGAACTCCTACCTCACAAGATTATGCCATTCACTTTATAGTGCAAACCCTCCAGGTTTGCCAGGAAAAAAAGAACTGTGAAAAATGTGTGAGATAAACTAATTAGCATGAAAGTAAGGAGCAGGTCATAGGGTATAACATCTGCAGAAATAAGGTGTGAAATACCTTTTCAAAAGGGTTAAAGGAAATAAGGATTGGTGCTTTTCAAAGAAAACTTCTGACTACTTTTCCTCCATTACTTAGAATTTTGCCAACAAATGATATTAAAAAAAATTTGAAAAATCTCAATGTTTATATGAAAAAAGCATACCAAGATTTCCTTCTTTCCTGATAAAATCAAAAATACCTTCATCGAGATGCACTTACTCTTCTTCAAAAGTTGCATGGAGAAAAACAGGATGTTTCACTACTGTAGATGTTATGAAGGTAAAAGCAGAATTGGCTAAATCAGGTGTTCTAGTGCCATGTTTTAGAAAGCATTTTATGAAAGATGCAATGTTCTACAAAATTACATTTTGTTTTGGCCTGAAAAATGTGTTTCATAGCCTTCTGCAACAGCTGATCTAGCTTTCTGGAGAAATTATATGGCCTTCCTTCAAGATTCTGAATGCTATATTAATGTATGTCTCACATTTAATATGAAAAGTGATAAGGCTTCAGGAAAGCTTTGAACACCATTGCATTTTCATATCTTGGTATTTGAAAAAACAGTATAGGTCCTTTTTCCAGCAAGTGAACCTTCCCAATGTTTTCCCATGGAAAGAATGATCAGTCATAGCCTCAGGCATCAGACATAGGATTTGACTGACCAAGAATGTCTCTGAGTCTTGAACAGGATGCTCTTACCAGCTGAAAGAGCTAAACAATTCTGAGACTTCAACCCAGAAGAGGTGCTAAAGAATCACAGAATTGTAGAATGGTTTGGGTTGGAAAGAACCTTAAAATCGCCTGGTTCCAAGCTCCCTGCCATGATGGGGGACACCTTCCACTAGACCAGGTTGCTCAAAGCCCCATCCAACCTGGCCTTGAACACTGCCAGGGATGGGGCATTCACAGCTTTTCGGAGCAACCTGTTCCAGTGTCTCACCAACCTCACAGTTAAGAACTTTTTCCTGATATCTAAGTCGCCCCCTCCATTCTGTCATCTTTAAGCCATTTGTCATTGCCATGTCACTAGATGTGCTTGTAAAAAGTTCCTTTTTTAAAAGGCCATAAGACCAAGATAATGTTGGTTATATACGAACTTCAAAACTATTTTTCTTTTAAGGAGAGCATTCTTAGATATTTCATTAATATGCAAAATCACTTAACAAACATCTGAAGTTTGTTCTTTTTCTAATTCTTTCTAGTTTTATACGAATTGCATTAATAATGCTACTATAGGACCTCTAGTACTTGACATCTAGTACTTTAAATAAAAGACTTAATATAGTGGAAACAACAATTATTACAACAATCTATCTTTCATGTTGAATCAATTGTGTGATTGAGCCCAAAACTTTACAGTGAAATGAGTTTGGCAGCATTTCTGCATAATATGCCTCTGTTTAAAACATCGGTCCAGTTGCAAATAAAAATGTTTGGAGGGTAAGGTGGATGAAAGACCCACAGATCAAAATAGGAGGATTTGAAGCCCATTAAAAAAGTCTCGATTTCCAGATACAACATTAGATTATATTGTGATTTTACTTCTTTTCTTTGCTTGGTTTAGTCAATTGGCACATCAATTATACTGAAAAAGTGTAATGTTTCACCATATCCTGATTTGTTATCCTAAAGTAAAAACTCACTAAGCTAATAATAGGTATAATAAGGGTGCTTGGATAAGCTAATGCAAACTTTTTTTTTTCCTTGATGTAATTGATTCTTTTCCCACTTGAAACAGCGCTGAAATAAAATGTTACAATTGGGAAGTTGATTACTTTGGAATGAGAATTTTCAGTGGTTCATTTTGTATTTGTAAGATGATTTGTCTAGAGAAGACATTTGAAGTGTTCTAATTCAAAGTTCCTGAGACATTTCCTATACCCCTCTTAGTCGTATAATTGTGTGTGTATCTTATGTAGTCACAAAACTATGACGTTTCTTGAGCTACTCTATCTTTGTGAAATCGATACCTTTAATGATATGCTGAAATGTGAACTAGACACACTTTAATGGAGAGAACTGATATACCCATATTGTGGAAATGTTATGACATATCCTGTAGCATTTCTGAAACAATTTCTTAGATTCCTGTATGCTTTAAAAATGTGCTTTGGTAGAATATCATATGCAGCTATCATGAGAGTCAGGAGTTCAGTTTGATACAAGTTCTTGGCGAGAGGTCAAGGGGGAATGGGTTTAAACTTAAACAGGGGAATTTTAGGTTAGATATAAGGAAGAAGTTCCTGACTGTGAGGGTGGTGAGGCATGGGAACAGGTTGCCCAAGGAAGTTGTGAATGCTCCATCCCTGGCAGTGTTCAAGGCCAGGTTGGACGGAGTCTTGGGTGACATGGTTTAGTGTGTGGTGTTCCTGCCCATGGCAGGGGGGTTGGAACTAGATGATCTTAAGGTCCTTTCCAACCCTAGCTATGATTTAAGCATTTATTATTTTTTTTTTTAAATGTAAAAATATTGTTGCTTGCTGAATACTGGGCTTTCTATCTAAATATGCTAAAGAAAATCTAACTGAAATGTGCAGATCTTTCTATATTAAGCAAAACAGATGACATCTTGCACAGACATTAGAAATGTAGAGCTTCTCACTGAAAGGCAGAAAATTTTTGGCATATAGAATGTGCTGTAGACAGTCGTATCTTGAATCTCTTCTTAGAGGCCTAGGTGATATTTTGAAATGTATAAATTTTGGAAGAGCATTAACAAAGAAGATCACAGACTCTGTTTGTATGACTTTTGCCATCCTTCAGAAGTTTTGTGGTTAAGATAACAGCAACCTGTAACCAAATATATAAAAATAAATAAATGCAGTGTGATATTAACTTATACATTTGAATCTCAAAGAAACAATGAAACACTAACAGTAACATTTTCCCCGAGATACAGTAATACTGGGCAGAAATATGGGCCATCTTCAGTCATAGTAATGCCAGGCAGAGATACGGGTAATCTTCAGTCATAGTTTTCCAAAAATAAGAAGTAAAAATGCACTATACTGCTTCTGGTTGTTTTTATTAATCAGGGCAGGGTCACAGACTTTGGAGTTCTTCTGTCTTTTCTCTAATCTTGTTTTTTCCTTATCTATCTGGAACAGATGCCATTAAAGTAAATTCTCTCTGGAATACACAAGGAAAAGTAGTAGAATCTGCTACAACTTCTTTCCAAACTCAACCCGTCTCACACCCAGAAAAATTTATGACTATGTGTGTTGAAAAAAAGAGTTAAATAATCCATAGTGCACTGCTTTTCTTTTTATAGCTCTGTGACTATTCTTTATTAAAGAACAAATGAGGGAATGGTAGACTTCCAGAATGAACAAGTTGGTATTTACCTTGTACATACTTGTTTCTCAGAAATAAGATGTTTTAATAGAAGGTTTTATTTATGTAAGTTTTTATCTTTGAATGTTCTCTCTACTTCCTTGGTTGTGCATGACAATACTCAATGTAGTTATGAAAGAGATTAAAAAACTCAGAAATCAGAAAGTAGATGATCTTGATTAATTCAAATTGTATGCTGCTGAAATTACATGAAAGTTGTCTCATGATATATCAAACTCCTTTGCCAGACTTAGGGCTCTACTTTTTTTTCAACATTAGCTGTGGAATATCAAGGTGCCAAGAAGGACAACAGCCTGAAAACATTCAGTTACACTGAGTGACTCTTGTGCTTACCAGAACTGAACTGAACCTCTCAACTGTCAAGGTATATCCACTGTTAATATGCAAGAAATAAAGCCAAACCAATGACAGAAGGAAATATCTGCCATCTCTGCAAGTAATACACCAATATTTTATTGTTAAATTATTTTAATACTTTGTCTTGTAATAATACTGCACAAAAATCAATGACACTCATTGTTCAGCTTGCACTATTTTATAAATAAGAATGAATTTATATTTAAACTGCAGTTGCTGCATGAAATTATGTTAATACATTTCGCAGCATTTGGGTGCTAGGCAAAAAATAAAGCATTCCCCTCTTCTGTCTGACATTTTCCTTTTAAATACAAATTGCTTTTCCCTTAATACCTTATGTAAGATAATTGTTTGGGCATTAAATGGCTTAGAAATTTAGAAATAGCTGTCAGTGACCAAGAGGAGTTATTTTCAGTGGGCTTATACCGACTGTATCTGCACATACAAATGTTGATTACTGTTGCTTTTACTTATATTAATTAAATTAATAGATGTAATCATAGTAATGTTTTATTTTCATTGAAATGGATAAACATGACAAATAGCTATAAAGTTGAAGCTTAACTGTTAGGACTATGTCCTTGTTATCTCTGTGGGTTGTTTTGTTTTTTTCTTACAGAAAACTTTGAGGAAGCTTTCTGCTGCTCTTCCTGTTACAGGTCTTCAAAGTTACTCTCAAATCTGGGTAGGGGCATCTTCAATAAAGCTTGCTGCTATTCATGTTAATAATGCTAAGGTGTACTTGAGAAATAGATGGGCCTTGCTTGTTCTGTAAGACGTGCTGTACTTGATGCTGAAAAGAACTAGCATCCTTCTGTAACCATGAATAATCAATCAGGCTTATAGCTCTGGAACTACACAGATTTGAACTTTGAAAGCAGATACTTTGAGGATTGTTTGCTTGCTATCTTAGCTAAAATACACCCTTTCAGTGCGCAAGCATGTTTTATACCTGCAAGGATGTCATGTCATGAACCAAATGCAGAAGGCTATAGCACCGTATGTGAATAATTTCACATTAGATATTTGATGTTCTCACAGTTCTTAAAGAGTAGAAGGTCTATGGTATTAGTCGGGACATTCTTGTGAATAAAATGACAACAAGAAATCATAGTCTTCTTTGGGCGCTCTTTAATGTACTATCAGAAGGGGAAAAGATACAGCAAAATTGTTAAATCTACTTTTAACAATGCTTACAATTTATTATTCAATCGACTAGGTTGAATAACAGATGATCTTTAAGATCCCTCCCAGACCAAAACATTCTATGATTCTATGTTTTTACATTATGTTCTGGATTTTTAGGGAAATACGTAGAATTTGCTTTTATCTGTCTCGTGATACCAAGGCTTTCCTTTTTTATGTTTTATTATTTGAAGGGTTGGAGTATTTTTTTTAATCTTGGCAGAAAACTATTCTGAAGTTTTATTGAGCAGTTTAATAAAAGATTCTGGTTTTTAGGAAACAGTTATCCAGTCGACCCTCATTTATAGGAAACAAAAAAAGGAGGGGTTTTTTTTTAGATTTAAAATAAACTCAAATTTTAAAGAATGCTCCAACTACAAAGGACTCTTAAACCAGTCACATCTGAAAATTGTACCTATAAAAATATGAAATTGTTTATTATACATTACAAGACAGGAAAATTTGAACTTATAAAGAAAAATTTGATGAGCTTTATCACATAGTAATTGACATATTCTAAAACCATATTAGTTGACATTATTAAAGTTCCAAAGGCAACTCAGGAAATGCCATTATTGAGGTTGGTTGTGCTTATTTTTCTTTTATATGTGTTATGAGTTATTTTTAATCATGTGGTGTTTTTATCAGATTTCTCCTTTACTGAATGAAAGCTGGCCTACACTTTGTAAGTAACTATTGTCCTTGTCCAGTGGGTGGCCATACATCTCATTTGCTATACTCTGCTCAAAGGGGACTATTAAGCATTATATTTTCTTTCTGACATTCCTATGGTGCTCACCACTATAGTAGATGAGTGTTTCATAATAACCTTAGCCAGAAAAATCCTCATGGCCTAAAAGGTTTATTTATCTTTATTTTACAAATAAGAAGCTAAAGTATAACTACTAAAGTAACACTTTCTAGCTGAGATATGTTGCTGTGAATTCTTGGTCTTAAGAATTGATGGCCTTGCACACCAGGAACATTTTTCCACAAGTTTGGAGCTCAGAAATTCGAAACTATATGGGTTATGATTACCAATACTTTAAGCATCTGTAGTAGAAGTAGAAATAGAAAACTGCTTCCCTGAAAAGAGCATAGTTTTTGTTGGAATTCCATCTCTGTATCAAATGAAGCAAAAAAAAATTAGGTCATTATATGGTAGCCTTGAACCAACCCCAAAACAAGTCTATCCAGTGTGTAACTGAGGAAAATAGAGCAGTATGAACTAAGATAGTGGAGCACATAGGAATTAGTAAAATACTTGGAGTATATGGAAATTTCAATAAGGAAGAAAATTTATTCCTCTCTTTCAACAGTGCCCTGGTATAAAAGAAGGCCAGGTTGAGTCCTTAGCTACAAAGGAGTTTTTTTCTTTCTTCCATCCTCATGTATACCAAGGATGCTCATGTCATTTTTTGCAGAAGATGATAAAGGATGGTTTATGTATCTTTGGCACAATTGTGCATAGTAGTTGTCTAAGGTTTTTCTGCTGGGTGTGTCATCTGACATTTCCAAAATTCTCTTCTTAATATGAATGAAATATGTTTGTTTCCCATGCCATGCATATATATTGTGCGCATGTACATGTCTATTTATCTAGGACACACATACATACAGTTACATATATATGGAATATCGATGTTAGAAATAATAATATCTTTATGTTCAATTCTGCCTTGAATGCATCAAAAGGAGTGTGGTCAGCAGGTTGAGGGAAGTGATTCTCCCCCTCTGCTCTCGTGAGACCTCACCTGGAGTACTGCATTCAGCTCTGGGGCCCCCAACAAAAGAAGGACAGGGACCTGCTCGAGCAAGTCCAGAGGAGGGCCATGAAGATGATCAGAGGGCTGGAGCACCTCTCCTCTGAAGACAGGATGAGAGTTGGGCTTGTTCAGCCTGGAAAAGAGAAGGCCCTAGAGACCTTGTAGCAGCCTTCCAATACCTGAAGGGGGCCTACAGGAAAGCTGGAGAGGGATTTTTTTACAGGGCATGTAGGGATGTGGCAAGGGGGAATGGTTTTAAGCTGTCAGAGGGTAGATTTAGATTAGATATAAGAAAGAAATTCTTTGCTGTGAGGGTGGTAAGACATTGGAACAAACTGCCCCAAGAAGCTGTGGATGTCCCACTCCTGGAAGTGTTCAAGGCCAGGCTGGACGGGGCTTTTAGCAACCTGGTCTAGGCAGAAGGGTTAGAACTAGATGATACTTAAGGTCCTTTCCAACCCTAACCATTCTATTAACAAAAAGCAGCAAGCAAACCAATACTTCTCAAACATGAATAATTTGGAGGAGAGAGAGGAATCATAGAATCATAGAATAGTCAGGGTTGGAAAGGACCTTAAGATCATCTAGTTCCAACCCCTCTGCAATGGGCAGGGGCACCTCGCACTAAACTGTGTTGCCCAAGGATCTGTCCAACCTGGCCTTGAACGCCGCCAGGGATGGAGCATTCGCAACTTCCTTGAGCAACCCATTCCGGTGCCTCATCACCCTCACTGTTCTTTCCAATAACACAGTTTTTATCAGCTTCCAAGTTATGACAAAGTTTCACCAACTTCTTTTACTAAAAAAATAACTTTCTGTTAGTAAATATGGCAGCTAGATTAACTATAATATCCTTCACTGCGTCTGATGGACTTTCATACGAAGTGAAGTATTTTAAATGGCAATTTCATATAGTTACATTTAAACCCAATGATTGTTAGCTGTTGTACCAGCAATGTATTGAAAATATAGCCACTACATTTTCTTCAGATAAATTTGTATTTGGGCCCACTTATTTTAAAGTGCAAATACACTGAAGGAAAGATCTATTTAGCTGAGTACAGTTAAAGCTTATTCTATCAATACCACCTACTATTTTCCTCGTCTACTTCTCTTCTCAATACTGTTAAAGCATTTTCTGGAAAGTTATCCCAAGATGATTCAGCAGCAGTTGCAGATATAAAGAATGTCAAGGATTGCCAGTAATTTGCATTAGAATTATAGGGTGGGCATGAGGAATGTCATAAAAAATGAGAACATATGAGTCATTGTACCAGAAATCCAATGGTCAATAAAGCTTGTCTTTAATGGCGGTCAGTTGTGGGTGTTTGAGAAGAGTGAAAATATAAAGTAAGTATACTTTTACACAAATTACTTCTATGATCACTGGCAATGTAAAATCCCAGGGCTTCTTGAATGGTTGCAACTTGCATTGAAGAGCTTTTGAAACATTTCCTTTAGCAGTTTTGTAATACAGTTAAGCAATTAGCTTCTAAAAAATATTGCCGTAAACCTCCAAAGTTTAAAGTGTCTTTTGTGTCTGAAAAATAACCTCATTTTCTTCTTTTTGAACCTGATATTTGTTGGCTTTATTAGATGATTCCTGTCACTTTATTGAAAAACACAGTGAATAGTAGATCCTCTATATCATTCATGTTTTCATAGATATGTGTCACATCTCTGTCAGCTGAAGAATGTTAACCTGCCTCATTGTCCCTCACAAACAAACCACCTTCTATTTTTCATTATCCCTTAACCTCATTTTTTCTAGGTTTAGAAATCATGTCGGCGGTAGAATGTGATTAGGACTGCAATAAAACTTTCAGTATAAGGACATGACAGATAGTAGCATAACAATTTTTTTGTTCTTTCCTAATAATGCTTAATATTTTATTTCCATTTACTTTATACTGTGCTAAGGTTTTCACACAATTAACTATTATAACTACAAGATCTCATTTATGAATAACCATGTCCCATCACTGCATCACTTCACATAAATCCATAGTGATTTTATCTGCTAACTTAGTGTTGAGTCATTTATAGTTGCTATGTGTCACTTAATTTCTTAGGACTGGCCCCTTTATTCATGGGTCTTAAACATAATAACAATAACAAATAAGTTTTCTTACCCCCTTATTCATCTCCTTTTCCATATCAGAAGATCAAATCATGCAGGATTCCACTTTTGGCATTCCTTTACTATGATTACTGAATATTTATGATCACTGATTTTCTGTCTTTTGCCTAGATGAGGACTTACTTACCCTTTTGTTCTATGGCAGCTTAATTTCTTTAGGAATTTTGATGAGATACCTAGTCAAACACCATTTGGATATCTAAGCAGACTATGAAATCTGGACTTTCCTCCTCTACATATAAAAATTGTGACTGTCATGATTCATAGCAAGTAAATGATGTTCCTGAAGGTGATCAAATCTTCTGACTTTCCTCGTGAACAATCAGATTACCATACTCTGTGGAAACCAGCCAAAATTACAAATGTTCATGACTTCTGTAATTCTTATAATGATGACATTCATGAGGGGAGATGCATACTAGAGAGGTGCATTTAGATGGAGACATTCTTTATGCACCATTGTTAAATATACCGAATTCCTCCATAAATTAAAGTTTGTCAACACTGTCATGACTTCTAAAATTTTTCAGGAGTTACTGATTCATGAATTTCTTGGATTTGCTGTACTTTTTGTGACTGTACAGCTGCAAGTCACACTACTTCGAGATCCTATAACCTGTTTGGAACATAAAAGATGCTTTCTAGATATAACTGTTGGCTTTCCTTTAACCTTTTAATGAATATTACACCTTTAGAATGTGTTCTGTTTCCCCCAAAAGGACAGATAGAAGAGAAGCTTGCTGAAAGTTTCCACACACAGTACCTAAGCATGGGTGCAAGTATATTTAGATAGTATTTTTATTCTAATGCTTCATGAATAATTGAATTACAGTTTTGCAAGCGTTAATGGAAATGTTCAGTAGTATTTTGCCAAGTTCAAAATATATCTGATGTCTGGTTTGTAGACAAACATCAAAGAAAGAGTATTTGTCATATTTCTTTTCAAAGAGTTTTTTATTTTTTGTTGTTTATTGAGGTTGACATCAACTTAAAGACAATGAAGTTTTCTCAAAAGTTAAATGCTTGGTTTGAAATATTTAAAAAAAAAAGTTCACATTCAGAAAAAAACATTAGTTTAAAAATGTTATTTTTATTTAACAGTTACTACATCCCTTTAAAATGAAAACAAAATAAGAATTTAAGAAATTGATTCTCTCTGACTTCTTGTATTTATTGATTCCCTTGTTGTTATTACTATATTTTACATTTTCATTTATGTGGAATGTGTCTTTTCAGCCAGTTCAAGCATATTCAAATAGAGTTTGAATAAGCTTCTAAAAAACTGGAGTGGCAATAGAGAAACCCACGATATTTTGTTAGAAAAAAATTGTATTCACATGTCTCCTTATATTTGCTATTATCTCCTTTTGTTTTCTATTTACATAATGGGTTTGGATGTAAGAGATAAGACTGTTATGAACATGTGAAATTGTTTTAGCTTGAAGATCTATCTGCTCATCTTGCTGTAAACAGATTACTGTTGTTGATTTCTGTGCTGTTCAAGTGAGTCTGATTGATAGCGATAACACCATGTTTGAAGGCTTCTGGGAACTTTTATAGTCAGATCTCTAGTTCACTCATTTGACAAAAAGTAACAAAGCCTAAACTCTTTTGTTGATATGCTTATATCAGTTACGTTACCAACTAGCTTCCTAAACAGTTCATTCATCTTTTGAATAGTTAGTGATGGGCCAAAAGAAAATAGTTACCTTTTCCCAAATGTTGGATAAACCTAGAACACCATCAAAAATTTGATTTCTGTTAGAATAAAGGCAAACCAGTCTGAAACAACCTGGTGCAGTGATTGGATTCATCTCCATCATTCACGATTAGCAGAATGAGCAGCTCTGTAGCCCCCAACAGGTATTTTTGTAGTTACTCCAGTAGGATCAAATTATAAGAGGTTTGAAGGATAATAAGGTAGTAAATTTGGTTCTTTTTCTTCCAACTTTGTGTGTTAGGTAGCATAAGAAAGATTTAATAAAACATTATAGGAATATCTAATTCAAGGACAATAGAGTCACACTGGAAAATAAGCGAGAAGAATGATGGGTGGACTCTTGGCAGACAGTAATGTAATTGCTGAACAGTTTGGCCTGGGAATAGTATTACATGTGGTCAGAGGAAAAATGGTGGAAATGTGACACCTTGTAACTGTATGAGTGAAAAACATATACAGGGCTATCAACTGGTGGATATTACCCGATGACGTTCAATATGTGGATTTTCTTGATTTAGGTGCTTGTTTTATTCCCCCCTTTTTTTTTTTTTAAGTCTATTTAGACAGTTCATATGATTAACCTTTTCCCTGAAGGCCCTATGAAATATTATTTTTGTTATTAACATAACATCTTGTACACGAGTCCTTTGACAAAATTCCTTGGGGGGGGGGGGGGGAGAAAAAAGAAAATAATGAATTTTTTGCTATAGACTAAGAACGCTAAGAACCTAGGGGGTCCAGTAGCTGCAGTAGTTTTGATATGTTTCTGAATTTGTAAGGTCTGTCTTGCAAGTCAGTCGTAGATTCCATCTGAAATGCAATATTAATGTATTTTCTCTTTATTTGGTGTGGTCCTGTGGTATTTTTGCCATCAGAATGCATTGAAAAGTCATTCAGACTAAACAGCATTAGAGTCTTGTTTACTGCACGTTATCGCATTTTCTTCAGTTTCATAGAATTTCACATGGCAGGGCTTAGCAGGTACTACTTGGGAAGCAGGTATCCTATTTTACATTTTCTCCAATTTGAACTGTCTGGGAGTTTTACTTTCCAATTCCTTACTATTGAAAGGGCTCCAAGAAAGACATTGGGACAGTGTCCTTGATTCGTTTCTTCTCGCTTTCCACGACATCTGATCCTCATGACTTTTATCTTTTAATACATGGCCTTACTTTTGACTAAGCTGTTATGACTCATCTCTAACATGTAAAAGCACGGAGAACATTGTTTGTGGACTATTCTGTGACTGTATGTAATATTAACAACTGAACTCAGTTGCTTAAAAGATCTAGTTCCTAAAATAAATTAGATACAAGAATGAATTATGACTTCCTGAATGCTCTTTTGTGATTTGTCTGCACAGATGACTGGACGTTCCTATGTCCACTTTCACTAAACTGAGGTATTTGTACAAAAAAATGGTATATATTTGCACAGTGAAATGCTATTTGCACATGTATAGTGCTGAAAATTATGTTTTTTCCTTCTCCTAAAACATACTGGGGAATAAAACTCCAAGGATATGGCAAGGGGTAAAAATAAATTTTCATTTATACTATTTATATAATAATTTTAGTTGTATGTTTATATGTTGTTATATAGTTCCACAATATATACTACAATTTTATTTAATAATGCATTCAGGATTAAACACTAGGTTCAGATTGTGCTGAACAATTATAAAATAATTTCCTTAAAAGTAGTGATAGACAAGTACTACACAGTTATTATTTGAAAAGAAGTACTGTAATGCAAATCAAAATAATGGTCTTATTTGACATTTTCTGATATGTTTAAGGAGTGAGGGAGCTGTGTGTATTTGTTTTTTCTTTCTGGAAACAAAACAGAGATTCTTATTGAGTTATATTTAAATGTGTTGGCTGGACTTGTTCAACCAAAATCTTGTTATTAACAAAGAGGTAAAACCCAGCTGTATTACAGCCTATTTTATCTTCTGTCCTAATACATACTCAGTTAAATATGTAGCATGTCAATAGTCTCAGTGTTACCGCAGGCAGAAAACACTATTGGAAGAGTGCCTTTTGGCTATTTATGTATTTAATGGACAAATTTTCTTTGTTTGCTTCTTCCTATTACATGTTGTTGAAGAGCAAATGGAGATTAGGAAGGAAGGAAGAAAGAATTAGGTCCCTTTCACTAGATAATCATAAAGAAGATCCGTTGCTTTTATGGCCTGTATGACTTTTACAAAGCTTTGTAATGCTGATCATCTAAGATGTTTCTTAATATTCTCAGAATTATTTTCTATTCAGGTATATAGAAATTCCTTGGTTAGTGAAAGTATTATTGAGTGAAATTACGAAAAATCCATAATCTTCATAGTTTCTTAATAGATCAAATAGTTTAACTTGATATCAAGTCAATAAAAATTTTGTCTCCATTGCACCAAAATAGCTTTCATAATGGCACTGCATTCAGCTTTCAACTTCATTGGACTTAATCACTCCATTAAGGAGAAGAAATATCAAATAAGAATGCAGCATTGAACTTTTGGAGGAGCTAATATATTTTCAGTATATGTTGATTTTATGCTAGTAAGAAGTTAAGAGAGACAGAGAAGGGATGATCCTTTAGATATACTTCTTCCATAATAAATAAGTAAATACAACCATATACCATCCTGCTTTTCCTCTGAAATTATTTCATCTCAGCAATGTTTCACAATCACTGTGCTTTTTTACCAAATAGATTTGCATAATCTGAAGATTGAAAGAAAGAAAAGACATCTTCAAATGTCTTGGGATACCTACTTTGCTTTGTGATAGCTAAAGTATGATTTCTGTTACAGTTGGCTAGTTACTCAGGTTTCTTTTTAGTAGACTTTTCCAAGCTATCAGAAAACTCAGTAAATGGGGAGTGGGTGGGCGTGTGTGCGCGTGCTATTTTTTCTGACACTTTGTCAGCCTTCAGCCTGATGGCTTTAAAGGAGATTAGTGTACCCTCAGATGGCTGCAAGACAACACATGGTAGTTTGTCATCAAATGATTTGTCTTTGGAAAAGGCTAGTGCTTAAAAATGTTTGTTTAAATATCTTTTTAGACTTTATCCATTGAAGTTACAGATCACCTCTGATGATACAATCATGATTCAAAATGGAGAACTATAGAACAAATAAACTCAGTTTTTTAGATGAATTTTCTGTGTTTGGGTGGACTACATGTACCAGCATGTCTTTACAATAGGGTAATTCCAGTTGAGACAATTTTGTTTGTCTTTCTAGAACAGAATATCATTAGTTCAGCTCAAAAATAAAACAAAATTTCCTTTAAAATGACAAGTGTAGGAAGTAGCACTTTTGAGCAAGCAAATAGGTCTGTAACTTGATCCTCTTCCGGTGAGCACAAGCACTTCAGACCGTGTTAAATGTATGGAGAATACTGCAGCATAGAAGTACTGTTGGCTATGCTGTCATTGGAGAAATTTCATGTTCTCTTCAAGCCTGGAATTCATGGCCAGAACAGGCAGGCAAGCATTAACATAGTTGTAAAAACTGGTTTATTTCTTAAAAATAAATACAAAAATATAAATATAAAACATTGGCAGATAGAATTTGATGAAATGAAGTTGCACAAACTTTTTTTTTTTTTAAACCAGCTGCATATTACACTTATTAACACCACGTGTACATTTTGTTTTAATTTTAATGTACAGAACAGGACATACTGGGTTTTTTCTTCTTTGCCATCTTAAAAGCTGCACTTGCGGGGATAGGACATGTACCTAACAGAAGCGGCTTGTACATGAGGTTGCTGAAGGGATTATCACCCTGTTCAAATTTCTGAAGGTAAGATATTATTTATTTTACTTACTAAAATGAACAACACTGAATTTCCATAGCTTTGGGTCTTGGAAGGTGGTTAAATAAAATGCTGTATACATTCCAAGTGGCATCCTACTAGAAAGAATGAATGACATTAATGGACAAATTTTAAATAAATTTTAAAAGGAAACCATTGTGCTGAGTGGCAGGAAAATATTCCTGAATATTAAATACTGTTGAGTGCAGAAGGTGTCTGTAAAATTACTTCCGCTCAAAGGAAACAAAAATGTAGTCTACTGTAGGTTAAGAAGTGTCTTTGTCACTTTCTCCTCCACCATACATTTCAGCTAGCTTATTAAACCGAGGGCCCCATTCTCGCAGGTAATCATAGTTTTGGTCTCCTTCAGTAGTAGCTGACTCTAATGAGCTCAAGGATTCAGCTATTGAATCATTCCCTTCATAGGCATAGGTTGCAAGCGAGTCATACGGCGGTGCAGAAGGATCAGTATCATGCTCTTTTAGCCTTTGGTTAATGAAATCTCGGACATCTGTATTATCTGGTACTGAAGGAGTCCTCCGTGGTATAAATAGTGTTTCAGGGATAATGTCTCGTCGAAGCTTCTTATCTTCAATAGCTGCAGGATTCCTCAGTGTGCCAATATCAAAGGCTTGGGTGTCTTCCTCTCCACCACCTTCATCATTATAACTCACAATGTTGTCTCTGATGTCCTCTTTAGAGAGGATCAAAGGCTCCTTCTTTCGTTGCCTCTTCAGAGCAGCAAACAGCACCACAATAACTTAGAGAGAAACAAAGAATGGGTAAAGATCTCTCTCTCTAACAATTTCTTAGTAGCAAATCCACTAGGTACAAGAGCTACATTTCACCAGTTTGTTTCTGTCTGATAAATGGATAAACACATCTATCTGTATTATGGTGGCACAATAAGGTCTATATCAAAAAGTGCTATTTTGCACACACATTGTGTGCTTTGTTTTATAGAACCATAAGCTTGTCTACATGTTCCTTCTGTAACTTCAATGAGTTTTAAAATAGCCAGGCCTATTCTGAAGATCCTTTCCCTTTTTTTAAGCTCAAAGTATACTGTTAAAAACTGATTTGAGGTGAATTACAGGTTATTATGTGATATTCTGAAAACCATAAAATGGATGTTTTATAAAATTTAAATTTTTTTTATTACGGCACAGAAACCTCTGAATAGGCAGTGCTTTAATCTAGTAAAAATACTATTTACTGGCATCTTCTGATTGAAATATATACTGCATGCTGACTTCAGATAGTTATTTAAATAAAAAAGAGACATTCCCTCAAAAAATATTAAAATGAAAGACATGAATTTTGATTATGCTCTTCCTTCTCTCTGATCTGTTTTGGACAACTTGATGAAAGAACAACAATGAGCTTCTGGTTTCACAGTGATAGTTTTAACAGTCTGAAACTGGAATTCTTATTTACAATGTCCAATTCACAGGCACACAGGTTTTGCCCATTTTCTTTTTTTCTCTTTTTTTCTTCAAGTTGCAGTTAAATTCTTCTCACAAAATCCATGATCATTAATTTTCCCAACTTGCAGTTTTGTAAAATGAGTCAGGCCTGAAGCATTTGTTCATGGCAGGAAAGATGCCTTTCTTTTTCTTACCTAGCAGGATAATGATGCAGAGGAGAATGGCAACCAGTGCCCCTGTGCTGAGTCCAGCAGGGAGAAGCAAGGCCTCAGCATTGCAGGACTGCATGTTCCCCCGGCTGTCACAGGCACACACTCGAATGGTCAGGGTGCCAGTGCTGCTCTGGATCGGGTAGTCGTTGTCTGATATCACCACTGGTAGAAGGTAAGTACTTATTTCATGTCGACTAAAGCCATTCCTTCTTGTCAAAATTCTGGCAGTGTTATCTAGATTGATTGAAATATACTGTTGTAGAGTATACGAATATAAAATGTATATTTACAGTACATGCAAACCATCAGCATTTTGAAACTGTTCCTGATATCATAGTGATATCTCTTTTCCTAACAACATTCCCACTTGATCAGAAAGCTATTTATAAGGTTATATGTACATCTGGCCTGCTCCTCTGTGCTTCTGCATCACCTTTGAGTGTGATTTGAAAAGAGGATTTCTCAAAGCTTAAAATGTTTTATATATTAATGCATCCAGTGCATGGCACAGTTCCAGTTCAGGGCTGAATTCCTGAAATGAAGTGGCCAATTGAGAAAAAATAACCTTCCACTTCACACTGTTCAACAAGAACTCTGTTCTGAAAGATTATTTCTATGGATCTTCTCTGACAACACCCATAGGAATGCTACCTGCAAACTCAGTATGAGATTTTCCACACCAAAACACTTTCAATATATTGTAAAACAATGAATTATGTACCTTGGCACATGGAGTATATTTTTGGGGGTAAAAATTGTCTTAGGAATTCAGAAAATGTGAAAGATGGTAGGTATTCCTGCACCATTTTGAGAAGTGAATTTACTAATCTCTATTTGCAGTAGACAAATCTTAATTGTATGCAGTACACTTCAGTATCAAAACCTGTTCACTGAGGGGCTAGAGGGCAGGAAAGGAAGAGAAGGAATGAACAGGGAGAGAGTATTTCTTCTAGGGCCACAATACTAGAGTGTGAGCCAACACCTGAATTGTTAACTTTTTAGTCCAAAAGAGAGAAAATACATATTGTCTTCATTAGAAGGAAAAATTCATTTTCATCATACTTGTGGATCTCTTGAGGTAAGTCATTAGCTACCTTGCCAGCCAACTTCAGGCTGAATTAAAGCAATCCATGTGCAAAAAGAATTACAGATAGAAAAGAAATAGCTAGGTCTGTACCTCTATACACTCAGGACGTAGGCATCTTTGTTTAAAATGTGAATTTTATTTTTTTCATACCTTCCACAATGTGAAACACAAAGTTTTCCTTTATTGGATACTTCATTGGTTTGGGGTATTTGGATGCTATTTGTTTTCACTCAACACCAAAACCAGTGTCTGACATCTTTAAATTACTGTTGCTGGGGATTTTAGAAAGTACCCAAAGTATTTCAATCCTTCAGTTTCCCTACTGTTAAAATCTTTTTCTGCTGTTTTTTGCAGCCTGTTGTTTCCTGAAATCTTCAGCAGGAAAAGAGGATTGCTCCTATTGCCTTTATGCCTTTAACACATTTGAAGGCCGACACCATGTCCTCCCTCATTTATTTCCTCTGAAATCTAGAGGCCTCTCAGTTAGTCATACTGATAATGAGGGACAAAATGGATGCATAGTCCCCTTCCCCCAACAGAACCTTCTGAAAATTTTCTCTGATAAAGAAAGATTGACAAAGGATCAAAAGAAAAGCCAAAGTGGCTATGTGCTCAGAACCATTATTTTCATTAATGGTCAGAAAGAAGAAAAACGGAAGACTGCAGAAATCAGAACTATGCAACAGAAGACTGAAGAGAAAAATCTGAACTTGTGAGCTGAAGCCATCTTTGAAATCTTTTTTATTCCTTCAGTCAAGCATTTTATCTGGCTCTTCATACGAAACCAACACTTTTACTGATTTTCTTTATAACTTCTTTTATCACATTTTTGCCATGCTAATTTTTGCCATGCTAATTTTTGCCTTCCTTACACAGATAAAAATGTAGAAATGTATAAGTCCTAAACCACAGACATTCAGACAAAATTATTATTCTTGCTAGCAGCAGCCTTAACAGCTTCTCTATATATTGATCGACATCAAAAGCAGATATGTACTTCAGGAATGTACGCCAGACAGCAAAAATAAAACTCTTTCTATGAAACAGGCATGAATTTTACCTTCATTATCCTGAACAGTGAAGTTAGGGTTAACAGCAGCTAAACTGAAGAAAAATTTTTGTCCACCAAGAGGGTCATCTTTATCTACTGCACTTATGGTTTGAATAAGCTGCAGGGAAAAAAGCAAGCAAACAAACAACAAAAAAACCCAAATACACCTAGGTTTTTGATACAGCTGTGTCATTAAGAATACTAGAAGTTAGTTAGACAGCTTCATATTCAAACTATACACATATTGACTTAACACTTAATCTGTAGGTCATATTAACTGAACAAATGTTAAACAAGTATTTATAAAATCAAAATTTTTCTATTTATTAGTATACCAAAATACCCCAGTAAGATTCCTGAGATGAAAAATGCCAGTTGGATTATAAATATATTTCAACTCTTGTAAAACATTGTAGCAGACTTTACAGATGCACCACCTCAGAGTGGGATGAGATTCTGATGTCACAATTCTCAGAGTAAGATGCATCAGGTCAGATCAATACTTGGATTGATTGCTTTCTGCAATGACTACAAGAAATTTGGGTATTTTGGGGGAAGTAATGGCAAGCCCTTTATCAGCACGGATCTGTCAGGGGCGTGTGCGTGTGTGTGGGGGTTTTTTTTCACTGAAATTTCTATCAAAATGTCATTTCCCAAACAAAATGCATTTTTTGGCATGTTTATTGCTTTATTTCAGAGTGGTTTATTTTTATACCATAGCAATAAAAACTGTACCTATGGCTGAATTTTTGTACAAGCAGGCATGAATGTTCAGTTATGTTCTTACGTTTAACTTGTAAAAAATAGGTTAATCTTTAGCATAGGTAATTTTTATTATTCATTTCTAACCATCATTTTAAATTGCGGTGTTTTTTCAAGCATGGAATTACATCCAATTTTTGACACTACTTATTCCCTGTGTCATACTTGTTAAACCCTGCTTGTTTTTCCTCTTCCAGTTCTTCCAAATGCAGCCATTTCTCTTCATATCACAGCTTTTGTCAGGGTTGATCATCTTCAACATCAATAATTGCAATGTACTCCTGTTTGCCTTAAGAAATGCATGATTAACTCCCAACTTCTTTCTGTCCATCCAGAATACAGCAACGAATTTCTTCATGAGGCAAGAGCTGGATTTCTTTTAATACAGCAGCTTGCTTGCTTTCTCAACTGGAGTTTTGTGTTTCTCTAAATTTGTTTTCTCATATAAACCTCTAATAACTTAGTAGATGAAAAAAATCCCAGATAATACACGCAAAGAATACTACCTGGGTTGAAATAAAGAACCTCTTAATCATTTAGTGAGCAATTAGTAAATAAGTATTCAGAGATTTTTGCAAAATTAAGTCAAGAAAACAGTAGTCCATTTTACTTCGTAACTTAAGACGATGAATGCAGTCAGTGAAAATCAACTCCTCCGCTTCTGAGTGCCCATACAGTTTAAAAGGAGTATGTAGAATCTTTTTGTAGCCTAAAGTCTTTTACAGTTTACAGGAATTGTTCACCTAGTATGGCACTGCCAACCAGTATCCCTTATCAGAACAACAGACAGCAAGAAAAGAACTCCTATTAATTCTTCCATCCCTCATTTGTTGTAGCAATTAAAGTTCTCTGGGAACTTGTCTGTTCAAATAATGACCAAGTTTAACCTTATGAAATATTTTGGAGGCAAATTCAGCTAACTTGCTTGCATTATGGATTAAAAAAACTTGCTTGTGTTTTTTGTTGCAAGCATAATTTAGATATGAAAATGTAAGGATAATTCAAAAATGTCAGCAAACATTTGATTGACTAAATATTATACAGTGTCAGTTTATTTGCTGATACATTTCATTAAAAGGCAAAGTTTTAAGGACGATCTTAGTGAAAATATTTAGATACATTGTGACATTTACAGCACCTCTAAATTCAATTGTAAAAATACATCAAAAACAAAAGCACTATTTGCTTTGCTATTCCTAATTAGAACCTAAACTTTTAAAATGTAGATTTATTTTGCAAATGAGGATATTACTGGAAATTCGCACTGGAAGTGTATTACTAGCTCCTTTTCAAATAAGGCCACATACACATTCCAATAGACCAAGTACTCATCTACTGTTTGAGTATGGAAAGTTCTCCCTGCAGTGTCAGTGGTGCACTCGAGTTCCTCCTGTATGTTGTCACAAGGAACATGCTATTCACCAGATTGGGAGCTCAGTGTGGGTGAAGTTTATTTAGAGTTGGTTTTTGGTCTTTGGAGTGAGCAGCATCTTTCTGTTAATTTTTTGAAGCTCTGCATGATCACTTGTGCACTTTCAAGGCCTGTACATGAAGCAAGCTTCAGACAACACATACAAACACAACATAAAAACGAGCAAGGGGGAAAGCAGATTCCTCTTGCATTGCTGAGAAGCAATAAAAGTAGAGATGTAGTCAATTATATAGGTTGTTTTGGTGATTTCTTTGCTAGCCTATTCCACCTTTCTTGAAGACAATTATAGCAGCATCACAGGTTTGGATATTGTAAGGTATATTTGACTTCCTGATGACTTGAGCAAAAAGAGTTTTGCCAAGCTGACTCAAGCAAAAAGAGTTATCATAGCTTCTGTTTGAGAGAAGGTTGAGATCTGGAACGTGGATTTTTTAAATTTTATTTTTTTAGGTTTTTTTAATTATTTTTTTTCAAAATAGCTCTGATTTACTTGTTTCCTGCACTCTCCTTTATTTCACTGCTTCTGATCAAAATGAAGGTGAGGAGACAATGAGGATCCCAGTGTGGTACAGGAAATGGCAGACAGTAAACTTTGCGTTATAGGTCATCTACAATGCAGTGTTAGAGTAGGGCAAGGTGGTGAACAACCAAAGAGAAATAAAAGAAAACTAATCAATTTCCCATTTAAACATCACAATATACTTGCACCACGTGCAGGTGCCCATGTGCTGTCAGCACCAGCAGCAGTGAGGCGCTGCTCGGGCGTCGCCTGTCCGGAGCAGCGGGTGCTGCCGGTGCCGGACACAGCCGGTCCCAGCCGGCTCCACTGGCCCCAGCGCAGGGCAGAGCTGAGCCCCGCAGCCACGGGGGGGCGCCTCCGGGAAAGCCTGGGTAAGGAAGGGCACAACGCTGCCCAGCAGCCAGGGCTGAGGGGAACCGGGTGAGAAATAGCCCTGCGAGCCCCGAGGGCAGAGCGGGAGGAGGGCAGGAGGGGCTCCAGGCGCCCAGCAAAGATGCCCCTGCGGCACCGGGAGGGACCTCGGTGGAGTCGGGGTTTCCCTGCAGCCCTGGAGAGGACCCCATGCTGCAGGAGATTTATCCTGGATGACTGCAGCCTATGGGGAATACCCACACTGGAGTTGGGAAAAGCGTGAGGAGGAAGTGGCAGAGAAGAGAAGGTAGAGGAATCAGCAGCTGTTGTTTTTTTCTCGCCGTCCTGTTGAGTGGCTGGGGCGGCACCTAGCTGCTGTCCAAGGTCAACTCATGCCTTCTTTTTCTTTTGGCAGGTCATTTACAAAGGGAGAAGAAGGGGCCCATCTTCTGACCATTACTATAGTAAAAATGAATATGTATAAAAACCATACTCAGCTTCCATGTACAATCTCTCTAAAGCAGGACTGAATTCTGCTTTCAACACTGATTCCTGTCTTTTACCTTAAAGGATCTTTGGAAGTTGGGCTGCTGAGCTGGCAGATGTTTGGCAGCTGGGAGCTGACAAAACCAGTGGGAATCCGTCTGCCCAGATGCCCAGCTCCTGACTGTTTTCACCTAGGGGTGGAGGACAGCTGAACTTTGTGCACAGGACTATAGCAGTCTGAGAATTTCTCTCCTTCTTTCCCTCTACTCCTACTGTGTCAGCCTTGTACAGTTCACATGAATGTCTATGTCCCTTTATGTCATCACACCAAGACTGTCCTCATTTTGGGGGGGTCAAAAGAACAACAACCATCAAAATGACACACATGTCTATATATTACAGTGTGTGTCTATATATGTAAGTGTCTATATATGTGTGTATATTCTATATTTACTTCTATACAAATTACGTAAATGGAAATTTCAAGGGGAAATGAAACTGGAAAACTATAATATTCATTAAAATGTTTGTCAGTAGGAGATAGGAAATATTTAAATGAATACCACAGAATTCATGAATGGTGAAATATTATAATAGTTTCAGTGATCTAACAGAAGATTTAAATTTGATCACAGATCAAACATAATTATGAAAAGGTGAAAGGAAAAAAAAGTATCATAAATGTGGGAGGAATCAAACCTAGAGCACCATGTTCAGTATGGATTGGTTAGATTCAATCTCAGGAGAGACTGAATTCCAAAATAAGTCTTATTTAAGATCTACCAGTAAGCAAGAAGAATATAATTACATTCAAATGGACTATTCATGTTATGTTTCATTGCAATTCTTTCTTTTCCTGTGGATTTTTTTTTTTTTAACAATCATATGCAACATAGATTTTCTTAAAAAAAACAAAACGTTTATAGCCTTTTTAGTAAACTTGGCACTTTTTTTCTGATAAAGGAGACACTACTGAGCTCTGTAACAATTTGAATAAACATTTATGGATACATAAACTTAACTTAGGTTTTCATTTTGGTCTTAAATGATTAGTGTGGGTTTTTTCAACTTTTTAACTGATGGCTTTTTCTGAGTGCAAACAGAAAACCAGCATAATGCGAAAATAACTTTTATATTTACTTCTAAATTATACTGACCTGAATATTCTGGATAGCTCAGAAAAATTAGAGCTCCTCGAAATATGTCTATATGATAATATAATTTTCTATTGAACATTTCGTGTTCCCTCTATAGTCAGTCACCTGGACAGAGTAAGATTTGTGGATTAATGCATTTATTTTTTTACCCAGAATACTTTTCACAAAACTGGAAGAGGAAAATTCAGTGCTTTTAATGTTCCAATTCTTAATCCACATCTCGTATTGAAAATTATTAAATATTATTTTAGAATTTATAGAAGACACTGCAACTGTCAAAAGTTCTAGATGTTTAGCCAGTGATTTCTATTTACCTAACAGCTTGAATTCTCTTGTAACTGTCATACCAGACAAATGCCTTTGCTTACTACCGTTATGTATCTTATGCTTTATAAACTTGGGCCTGTTCTAATTTCCAGCTGATATTACTTTAGAAAGAAGAATGGCAACCTGAATGTAAAATTTGTAATACAACCTTAATGCCATGCCTGTAGGACTCAGACAGTTAAGATAAGCTGGCACTTCTCCCACATTCGCTTCAAAGGTGCTGAAATGATTGCACTGAGGTACTACTGCTACCATTTTAAAGGATTTGTTATTGGCTGACTGTACTCTTGGACATGCTGTGCTGTAATAGGAAAAAGGTTTTTTAACAGTTCTAATAAGCAGGTGGCTATTAGGAACTAGATAATAAGCAGCACAGCCATTACACTTAAATTGAAGTACACATTCTGTAGCCTCTAAGAGGCAAAACAAAGTATTATGTTACCAGTTCAAAAAAAGTGCGTTTTCTTTTCACAAGTTTTTGGTGCTATAATAAAAGATGTCTAACATTAAAAAAAAGGTGTGACATGTAAATGTATGTAATCACCATTAGCATGGATTGAAATATATCTGAATTATGTTATTTGATAGTTATTGAAAATATAGATCAAACATTTTATAGTTGCATGTAACATTTTACTTGGTGAAGATAATAGCAAAACTAATTATGACCATGTCTCTTGGACGTACCTAGTCAGGATTTAACAGTAGTACAGGGTTAGGTAAAGGAAAGTGGTAATTCACACCCCGATGCTGTTGTAATATATTGATATTTCACTCTAAGCCTCACCTACAGAGCTACTTTGCTTTCATTTTTAACCTTCAATACCTTCAAAAGCTATTTCGGACATGATTACTCCCAAGTGACAGGCATGATCTACAGTTGAATGCCATAGAAAAACTGGATAATGGGAAGTGTTTATCAAAGGCATACCTGTCCAGCTCTTGCATTTTCACAGACAAAAGTATCATAGAATACTGCAAACTCTGGGGCATTGTCATTAACATCCAAAATTCTTACGTAGACAGGAACACGAGTAGCATCTTTGGGGTTGTCTGACAGAAGAGAAAAAGAAAGAGTTTATTTTCCTATTAAAAGTTTTCTGGTTTCTTACAAATTTCATGAGCAATAGTCATAGAATCATAGAATGGTTAGGGTTAGAAAGGATCTTAAGATCATCTGGTTCCAACCCCCCCTGCTATGGGCAGGGAAGTCATGCAAGATTAGGTATGAAACAGATCAAAATATAGCATACAAACTGATATCAGGTAAGAATCAGACCTCCTGAAAAGTAAGATGTTTTGCTTAGGGTAAAAAGTAAATTAAAAGTATTGATATCTAGTGAGCAATTAAAATTTGTACATGAAAATAGGGAGTACAACTGTTAATGATCTATGCAAATATAGTATATGAAAAGTATGCCCACTACTATAATGACATATTCGGTTATTTGGTTATTTGGCTCAAGAGTATTATTCTGCTGTAAGGTTTTTATTTTAAAATTATTTGTGATTTGTTTTGTTTTACACAGAAAAGATGTTACTGACTTTGTGCATTGTGCTGGTTTTGGCTGAGGAAGAGTTCATTTAAACCACAACATGCATATATGTTTCGAAAAATTTTCAAGCCTGACTTTCCTCTCTTGTGCTTTAGTAAGGAAAGAGAAATTACATCAAAGCCAATGAAACCATCCCCCAAATAATGTGGTAAAGAATTTATTAGAGTCAGAGTTTTTATGTTTAAATTACCTTAAAAAATATGACTGTAGATTTTCAGACCTTAGGTTAAGAAACAAGAATAGTAACCTCCCCCCCCTTGCCAAATGACAAACCCCTATTATTATTTAAATGAGTTCTCATTAGTATATGTTAATTCAGGAATACAAGTGTCCCTGTTCTCATTTGCTGATCTAGTTGCCATGTCAGGTTTTGGGCACTGTTTTTCATAGCCTTTTGCATTTTTATACTAACTTTCCAAACGAAGTTCTATTTGTAACACTACTTTCCCATTGTGTCATGGTTTACAGGTAATATTTTTAAAGTTTTAAAGACCTAAATCTTCCCATTCACATTTTTCTCTAAAACTAACATACCTCTTTGGAGATTGCCAGCCACTCCAAGAAGGTCCAAAATGTAAATTTGTTCAAAGTATCCCAACAAGGAAATATGTTTAGCACTGTGATATAATCATACAAGGATACTAAGTTTTTTCATTATATAAATACTTCTGAAAAGTATTTGTAGAATGTTGGACAGCACTGTGAAGGATTGTAAATTCAGGACAGTGCATAGCAAAGAAAAAAAAAAAGGAAAAGGCTTAAAAAAGCAAAAATACACCTGTTGGGTGTGCTCAGTACAACCAGCCTATTAGTCTGGGCTGTAGAAATGGGAACAGGCAGGCTAAGAGAGGTTAATTGCCTGGACACAACGTTCCATTTAGTTCCCTGCAGTGTAGGTCTTGCCAGCCCTGTTTCACTGCTGATGAGCACTCTCTTCTTTTTTTTTTTTCTGTTTTTTGACCAATACAGAATTAACCCTAAAAACCCCCAGTGTCTCTGAAAGCAAACGATCCTCACTAGCTGATTTAAAAAATCAGAGCTTTGTCCCTTAGAAAATTTTCTGTTGGGTGATTATTATTAGTTAATAATGTAGCAGGCTTAGGAGGATCTCTGCTTTTCTATTTGTACTTTTAACATGAAAATATTCCAAGAAATGCTACAGCGTTGGGATCGAATTGAGCATAACTTATCAGATGTATTGATTGCAAGAGCTGTAAGCGTAGATACCATAGGAAGAGATAGTGAAATTATTTATAAGAAAATAAGGAAAGCAATAGAGACAAATACGTGGATGATCATCCTGACCTCTGCTACCTTAAGAGCAAAATCATGTCATTGTGCTCAAAGAAAAGTAAGAAAACATAATTATTTAATTGGGTAACTTTTCAGAATGAACTTGAACATTAAAAATCGGTGTTGGATGTAGGTGAGAAACACAACAAGGAGACAGCTGTTGTTATCTATGCCCAATTTACTTTCCCAGAATATCTAATAGAAAGGGGCAGGAGGGAAGGAAGCGAGTGTTTTTCTCATGAAGTCACAGCTGTAACTTTGCAGGCTAAGGAAAACTGAAAGGAAGAAGAGACCAAATTGGCTTACTGATCTCAGCTGCTATAACGCTAAGATTGTGCCATTGTGATATCTCACGGTCAAGTGGCTTAGAAGTATAGATGGACCCATTTCCAGAATGAATATTAAATATCCTGTCAAGGTCAGTGTGACGATCCAGAGAAAACCTAAATATGGATAAAGAAAGAAAAAGTATTGTCAAAATGATAGAAAATGGAAGAAAGCATACATCAATACAGTTTTTAGGTTCTATGTATTACATTACAAAGGTTAGTTTTGAGAACGCATATATTTAGTTTCTATAAACACTTATGAAAATTCTCAAGGTTAGTTCCACAGAATAAGGAATAAAAATTGCAAGAATTTAATAAATATACAATGTATCTGAGCTTTTATAGACATAAGAGAATCATAAAAAAAGTCAGAATTTCAATATAACAATTACAGGATTTTTTAAACCTGAAAGGAAAATTGTCTTTGATGTTTCTTCAGACTGAGACTGACAGCTAATTTATGAGCTTTTCAAAATTACTGTTATAAGCTCAGCTTCTGCACTTTAGAATGTATTAATTTGCTAGAGCTCGAGTTAAAAAAAAATCAAGTTAAATAAAGTTCACATGCAGAACTTTCAGGAATACAGCTATGTCAAAGGACACTCTGCGTTGCTATAGTTGCTGTACTTCCACAGGCAAATCTTCTACTAATACAATATGGCAGAATGTATTTTTCTTTCTTTTTTTTCCATTTTTTCTTTTTTTTTCTTTTTTTTACTAATATTTAACACCACCTTCAAAGTTAGGATTGAACCTTTGATGTGGAATTTAATGTAGGATTCTGGCAGAATTGGGCCAAATTAGAAAAAATGTCTGCTAGTACACTTTTACAGTGCAATAGATACACTTGATCATATTTCCATGAACTTTTATGAGTGATGTAAACAGTTCATGAAGTGTATCTGGTTTTATTTACAGTACTTAACTAAATTGAGACAAATGAAAAAATCTATAATATGAAAATAATGTCTGTAACATTTTGGTGGGTTTTGTTTGCTCACTCCACCATGTACAATAACGTAAATATGTAAAACAAACAAAATGTCAACAAATTAGTGCAACAGAAAGCTGTTTGCACTCAATTTATAGAAAGCCAAACTTAGAGTTTTAATAAACAGAAACTAATATTTTAAAGTAAACAGAAAACCAGAAATAAAACCACAAACCTGAATCAATTTTACAACCTGAAGCCACAGTATTTTTTTTAATAGCAGTATTAAAGTATTAGACAAGCTTCCCTAATTTCAAAATATGACAATTTTCAAAATCCTTTTGTTTAAATGTTAGCTGTTAATTTCTGGGGTAAACAGGTAGTACTTTAGTATTGATATCGTTAACAAGTAAAATACTGTAAATACTTATTCTAAGTAATTATTGTTTGAATGAATATACAAGGTTGTTTTGCAAGTTGAGGAATAGAGAAAATACTAAAGAGAATTTGATCTGTGCTATGCAAATTGCTTTAAAGTTCTTGTCTTCAACTCGATAGCATTAAATGAAAGCTAAAGAAATGACTGTAATATGAAGAGCCTTATCAAATATATCTTTTATTTTTTTCTTCACGCAAATTAAATCTAGGTTCAGTGGTCCCTTTCACTTTTTAAAAATTTCTTTGCCCTTATTATTGGTTTGCCTCACCTGCCTCTTCTAAACTTTCTATAGGAGAATGAAAAGAAACATAGACAAAACATAGGAAAATTACATAAAATAATCTTTAGGTTGCTACTCTGTGTAAATAATAATGATGATACCTGCCACATGTATCATCACTACTCGATTCATCAAGTTATGTCAGAAACAAATTAAGCTAATGCTCCAAGTTTGTTATTTTTCCAGTCACGATTTAGAAAATACAACTACTGAAACTGTCAGTTGTCTCATGCAATTAGAGTGGGTAAAGATGTAATTCTAAGTTATTTTTATATTCTTCAATTTCAGAGGCTTGATGTTGTCTCCTATCTTTTCCATACACACAAATCACCACAGGAGAAAATTAGATTCAGTTTCATTTCCTAATCCAGTTTTACCAGCTGTGCCTCATTAAGAAATATGTGGCAATTGACTTTAGAGTCAGTAAATAAGGTTGTTTTGCCAGAATGTAATTTTTGTACTTTGTTCGGTATTTCAAGACAACACATGTCCAACTTGGACAGTGTTGCTTACCTGTTTCTTAAGGCTTATATATATAGCAAAACAAACACACACCCACCACCTTCTCCCTCCCCCAAAATATAGCTTACTACATTCAGCTAGATGCACTGTAGCATGTAGCATCTAGTAGTAGTAGAAATAAATTAAAAGATATTAATCTTTCAATGTTTAATTTCTTACTGGAGTATTACCTTATTGGACTTGAGGCTGAATCAGGATCCCGTGCCATTACTGTTCCTATTATTGTCCCCAACTCAATATCTTCATGAACCTCAAAGAGGTAAGAAGATCTGCTGAAAATGGGAGGTTCATCTACATCTTCAACAGAGATTTTCACAATAGTTGTATCTTTGAAAGGCCCAAGATAATAGAAACGTGGATCCACATGGGTATTCTCAGCTTCTACTTTCAAGGTATAAAGTCGTCTTGTCTCATAGTCCAGTGGCTAAAAATGAAGATGATAAAATTCATTAAATTACATTACATATTGACAGACGTTGACTTATATACATAATGGAAACTGAAAAGGACTCAAGCTTTGTCAGATACAGTTTAAATTTTCCACAGCAGAGGGATAACTTTCTCTAGTGAAAAATTTCCAATGTTTTTAGAGGAAGTTCCTTTTCCTAAATATTATTGAATTATTATAGCACCACCAACAAAAAGATTTTTCAGTGCAAATCTACCAATTATTTAGTTAATTTTTCAGTTGTTTCACAAGAATATGGGTTTGAAATGATCATATAAGCATTTAATATACTTGAAATATAGACTTAGAAATACTGACATTTCAGAACAAGGTAATTAATACTAATATTTCCCAGGAAATACTATAAACTCTTGGATACACAAAATGGCCTGAGTATCCTTATTGTCAAACAAATGTAGCTGGCCTTAAATATCAGCAATGTTTTAGGTTTCTTTTAAGGAGGGGAAGGTGTGTCAAAGTTCTCAATATCTAGAGAAACAGTAAAAGCTTAATATTTTTCCTTTTTGTTTAATTTAATGAATCCAACATCAGGGATTTTTTTTTTTTTTTTTTTTCGAAATAGATTTGACATTTTTGTCAGCAGTTCCTTTCTAAAATGGAAGAAGGAAAGGTTCAGGATTATAATTAGAAACCATTTTCAGTAGAAAAGAACCTTTATTCCTTCAAACTTTTCTGTCATAGATGAAAAGTGTTAGCTAATTAATGATACTGAGGAAATGAGCAAGCTGAGAATTTACCTTTTTGACACAAAGAAGACTTCCTGAACTCCCCCAAAATCTCAGGGAGATAACAAACGTGGTTTTCATTCACCAAAATGGGTGGTAGGAGACTTGGGGTTTTTTCTGGCTAACTGCTTTAAAATACAAATTAATGTTCATGAAAGATACCAGAAATTTAAATATTCAACTTAAAAGCAGAAAGATGCAGCCGAGTGAAAGAATGAGTTTCCCCATTGCCTCCAATATTTTCTTTTCAATAGTATTTAGAGCAGAAGGGAGAATATCTACGAATATAACAGAAATGCAACACAGTGCTGCTATTTAACCTAGATCTGAGACTATCGGTACGTTTATAAAGTGCAGCATGCTGCTGTTAAGGGATGCTGGTGTCAAGCCTATAAGAAAGAAGCCATGTTAGTCCTCCTTTATTCTAATCAGCTGGCTTAATTTGCCAGAAGGTGTGCCATGAAGATGTAAACTTGCTACGAGTACATTCACATCCAGTTTGGACACATGTTCAGGCTATCCTGCAAAACATAGATTATACAGGTATTCCAACATATCACCAGTAATTAACAGAACTGTCCCAAATACATGCAATTGTGGCAAAGCAATAATTTTGGCTGTGAGAACTTGTTCAGGAAAACTTGTACAGAAAAAGCTCTATTGCAGCAGGTATTAAATTCAGACTTAGTAATCTACGGGCTCAGTAAAGGAACACTAGCTGTAGTTGTTCACCACTGAAAACATAATCAGTGTGGGGAAATAATTAAAAAATATTTGCATAAATGAACAAACTGAGCATATCTTCTTCCTTGCTAGTTAATGCTGTTTTCTGTGCTGTTTGAATAAACTATTTATTTATCAATATGAGAAAGCATCCTGAAAATTGCAAAGTGTGTTAGATTGCTAATGATAAAATGAGAAGATCTTATTCATTAGTATTTTTGGTGACATTTTTGGAGCTGCTGTGTTATAACTTAGGATTTTTTTTTGTGCTTGATCAAGTTATTAGACTGCTTTTTCAAGACTATTGATTCAATATAACAGCAGTGGGGTTTTATTCAGTGTGAAAAATCTGAAGCAAGCAAGCAAGGAGCATCTCAAGGGAAGCCTTTGCAAACTTCTAGGAAAGGAAAAATGATCAGGCCCCAAACTCTGTATTTTAATTCCTTCCCAGATAAGCTGCAATGCTGACTATGAACATAGAAGAAAAGAGAGATTTAAAAGGAACACACTGATCTTTGCAGAACTTACCTTTTCCTTGTTTGCCATATCAGGAGATGTTCAGATATATTTTATAGTAGTGTTTAATTCGCTGTTCTGTGCTTAAGGAGATTTGTTTTAAAAGCTAATATAAACAGTATTTTATGTTAGAAAAACTGCCTGAACTCTTCAGAAACACATCTCAAAATCCGCAAAAGAAGGACTGAGGGACTTCTAGAAAGGAAATTCATTTGAGAAATTGTTGAGGAGCAGGTGAATTGCATTTCTAAGTGTGAAATCTTACACCTCTGGAAGTGCTTTGACATGCAAGACTGAGGGCAAAGCTAAAGCTAGCCCTGAAACAGGGACACCGTCATTTATTCACTGCTGGCATGTTAACCAGCTGACATGTTGGAAACAGGAGCAAAACAATATAGCTTGCTACTCCACTTCTGTGAGTGTGTTTGTGTTCTGGCATACATTGGTAACCTCACTTGATGAGAATATCCTAGATAAGGAAAACGTCATACAGTGTGAGTGAACTTCATATTGCTTGCTGAAGAAAATAAGTTACATGAATAGTAAAGAAGTGTATTTGAAATCAGAGAGATAATTAGTACCAACACATTTGGGATGGGCCATTTTTTACGTACTTTTCTGGCAATAATGCTTTAAACCTATGCTGCATCTCAGATATTGTTACCGCCTGTTACAGTTCATCTTAAAAGGAAATAGTACCTCACTGGTGGGGGATGCTTGCAAACATTAAGCCGTAGAACATGTCATCTTATGATCTAAACACTTTTTTTACAATGAACATTTGTGGCATAACGTTGACACAAAAATCATTTAGTGAATGTTGTTAACAGACACCTTTCTCACAGTTATGATGCCTTCCTGTGTATCCTTTTGTGTCACAATATCAAACATATCTGTTCCATCGCCATCTATTATTCTGTACTCTACTTCTGCATTTTTTCCAGTGTCTGCATCTGTGGCTTTGACGCTGCCAATGACTGTCCCAACTGGGGAGGACTCAGGGATGCGGAGGTGGATAGTACCTAGCAAAGAGACAAAGAACCACTCAGGAGCCCCATAGGTTAAGTAACATTGTGTCACATAGTAGCTGATAACATATTGTTGTGTATCTTTTATTCTAGAGAACTTTTCATTTAATACTGGGGGGTGGGCAAAATGTAAAGCAGAGAACAATGCAGAAGAAAACTTTAGGTAAAAGATTGAAAACAAAACCATAGGAAAACAAATTAATTGAAAAATAGTATTGAAAAGGACCTCTATTCTATCTCGAAGAAGAATCAGCTAGGTCTGTACTCTGCTGGTCTATGTCATCCCTGAAACATAATCTGAAAAGACTGCTCTCTGTTCTTTTCAGGCTTCACTTGCCTTTTTCCCCTTAATATCTAAGGTATTTGGTTACCTTCGGGATACATCTATATAGGTCTATACATTTATATTTGGGATACAATAGATTTTACATCTATTTTATCATGGAAGCAATACAAAAAACAGAATCCCCTTCTCTGGCCAAGTCTAAGCAGCAGACTGACATTTCAGCTTTCAAGTTTAGATAGTCAGATACAATATTAAATAAATTTGAATGACATCTTAATGCAGGATAGGTTTTTGAAAATCCACAAGCAGACAGTATGCCTATACTTGTTAAACCAGTTAATTCATACTTAAATAAGGCTTATGAATATTGCAATTTTGGTTTTGTGCTACTTTTCTAGCTCAGTTGTACCCTTTATTGTGGTGTCATAGAGCTGATAAAAAACATAGGAATAAAACTGTCACCATTCAGACATGCTGCAATAAATTGAAATAAGTATCTTACCATACATTTTAGTATTCTATGTCCTAGCCTTACTGTGAAAACTGTAAATAAGGGTTGAGATCTTTGGTCCCATCTGTCAGAACATACTGTAGGAAAACACGTGGGACACATTATGCACTATGAAGAACTGTCAGAAAAAGATTTTTAAATGGATGCAGATACACCTGTCATTAGAAAGATGAAAGTTAAGTCATCAAAGCTCTATCGAAAAACATTTTCTTCTCTATCCTTAGTTAACTGTTCCAAGATTTGCTGTTTTACTTAGAGACTTCCTAAGGTAAGTAAGGTGAGTTAGAAACACAGTAAAACACAAAACACAAAAGTGGAAGTAGTAAAGGCCAGCAACCACAACAGAAAAAAGTTGAACAGGCTGCCCAAAAGGCAGCACATTCGTAAGTCACTACAAATAAGAAGTACAGAAAAGTACATAAAGCGAGTCCTTAGTTTTGTGCAATCAGGAAGAATCATAGGCAGATAGCAGTGGCAAGGCAGAATGGGAAGACCACTGGCAACATGATCTTGTAATATCTTCAGGAAAGCACAGGTAAGTCATGTGAAGATTATAAGTGTCTCTCAACAGACTATATTACAAACAGGCTACAGAGTGACGTAGGAACTGTTTTTGTTTTGGAGAATACTCGCTGAAAAAAACCCCTATTATTTGTTGGAACATTGAGACTTTTTCTCCTTCTACAGAACAGTTTTTTTCTGTTTCATTATGCTATAGTTTGCCAACACTAACAAATCAAAAACAAAAACCACCAAAACCAAAACCAGAAACAAAAACCAACCAAAAACCCAAAGCCCCAACAAAATTAAAAATAAACCCAAACCCCACATTCACATTTGTAATTAAATGTTGAATGAAAAATATTGAAATTTCATTTCTTCATACAATTTTACTTAGGCAGCTTTTGACATCAAACTGATATACTTTATGGCCACATATACTCCACATTCTAATTATATGATTGATTTTTTTTTCTCAGTTACATTTTGATGTTTCAGTCGAGTGATTTATCTTGCATTTGCTCTGACATTTTCATTACCTTTCTCTAATACCTAAATCTGTGTACTTTGCTATGTTAGTGTATAATCTGTCTGTAATCGCCTGATGGTTAAAAAAAACCCAAAGCAAAACCAGAAGAAAAACCCCTCTGTTCCCATTTAGTATTTATTCAGTACTGTGAGCCTATGATGAAAGACCACTTTTTTTCCCAATTAATATTTATACGTTAAAATTAATTTTATGGTGTGTAACATTCCCCACATTTTCTTCTGGATTGTTTAAAACTACATCCCTAAGCTATGCTTTTGTGGACACTGCTTTGACTCTAACTGCAATAACCAGCTCTACGAAGTGGTAAGGGCTCATATCTTGAATTACTAACAAGGCAGTTGAAACAGAGAGTGAAAATAACCAGAAACCTATAATCTGAAAGATAATTTTATAACTAATCTATCCATTTATAGAAATCTTCACTATAGAAATCTTCACCATAAGTATGACTTTGTTTTATTATTTTTGTCACTGAAGATATTTAATGCGTTGACGAAGTATTGGATGCAGTGCAGCTTTAGACACTGTATCGGAACACAAACTATACCAAACTATAATTATTCTTGCAAAACTCTGCTGTCCACCCTTTTTCTCTCACTTCTTCCTCAAAGAGAGTAATTGTTTGCATTTACTCCAGTGAGAAATGTTCTTTCGTTTGTCTGTCAGGAATAAAAATGGGAGGAATCAAGGAAAGGAAAAGATTTTCCATATCCTGAGGGGAGTGAAAATCAGCTGGAAGATTAAAGTCTATGCACTTGTGTCTGGAAATACTTCAGTCAGTCATAAAGAATGAAAAAGTAATCTTATTCATGTTTATCCTTCTTCCCATTTACCCTTGAATAGGCATACAACATAAAGGTGAATATTTTTATAGAGTAAAACAGGCTATAGTTTCACAGAAGATCCAAGTTGCTATAACTCAGATGCACTGAGTTTCAGTCAGAGTCAGGCTCTGAAGTCTGTAAACAACTTTTTCCATTTTCCATTTTTTCCATTTATCATTGGCCAACACCATTTACTTACTTCTGACAACACCTGGAATATTACAGTTGAAACAAAGATCCAATATCTGCTACATCAGATCCTTATCGGCCTCAAATATGACGTTGGACTGCCAGATAAGTCATGTAAAATTGGTCTAGAAAGTTGATTCTATCATTCTAAGTATTAATTTAACGCACTGTTTAAGAAACAAGAAAAAAGGCCAAGCCCAGATGGGAGTACCAGCATTCCTTGCCTCTACGGCACTCAAATTACCATAATCCTCTATATGCAAAGGGAACAAGACAAATTGTGAATCAAAAAGTTGTGGAAATACCGAGAACATAAAATAACAAATTACCAATAAATTCCATCTTGAATAGGGTCTGTGTGGAAACACACAAACTGTAAGTATTTAATTGTTCATGACTTTGATATGAAATCATGTGGTGATAAACACAATATATATTAACTACGACGCCAAAATGAACAAAATTGCATACTGCATTTGTGCTCTAAAGAGCATGTAAAAATCAGAATAATTTGAAGCTGGTTTTTTTATTTTGAGCCTGAAGAGTGATCATCAGTAACTAGTGGATTCAGTAGTTATACAGAAGAAAAAATAGTTGGTGTGGATACTTTAAATACTTTAGTTATTAACTATGTCCAAACCACCAGCAAAAGGCTTCAAATGTATTTAAAATGCTTAACCTTTAACAAGCTCGATGTGACACAGTTTAAAATTTCCATTTTCCATAGAGACCAAGATTGTTTTTATATTTTAATTTGAGGATACACAGTCTTGATAGCTGTACTATCAGAGGCTAAAAAGCATTATAAAAAGCATTATAAAAAGCATTGGTAAACTGAAGCCGTAAAAAAAAAAAAAAAAAGTTAAATGCCTCTTACTTTGGGAAATTTTCTATTAGGTTTTGTAGCACTGTAACTGAAAAAGTACAAATCTGCCTGATTCCCTTCAAGCAATTTCTTTTTCCACGTTCTTCATGATTAAATATTTAAGCAGATACTACAATTCAAACATTTTTGAATATTTAGAATTACTACATGTTTTATTTTCCAGTGGGGGCGTGTGTAGGATTTAAGCAATAGGTAAGGAAAAAGAACATTGCTCTAATGCTCTTACAAGTCCACCTACCACTCCCTCCCATAGTACTAGAAAGTATTTCAGGTTTCCTGCAGTTATATTTGACCATGTAACTAACAAGCAAATGCTGTAACATTTAATATACTGCTTTAATAATAGTGAATAAATCAGTACATAAGCCTTTAGTTCATGTGTGCCCCATAATCTAGATTTACTCTAAATTAAACCAGATGGTGATTGCTTAACTCTTTAGTTTGAAGCTCTTACAGTGCAAGGCAACTATTAAATGCAGCTTACTCTGAGGGAATCGAGGTGGATTGTCGTTGACATCAGTCAAAGTGATGTTGACAGTGGTGGTCCCTGATAATCCACCCATCTGGCCTCCCATGTCCTTTGCCTGGATAACTACTTGATATTGCTCCCTGTTCTCTCTGTTCATGTTTGGCAAAGCAGTCCTGATGATGCCTTAAATAAATAAATAATAATAAAAATGTTAACAATCTCTTTATTTTTGATGTGCAGCAATCTGATGCATCTTTTTTGTATTAGTCTGTGAAATATATTTATAATAAATATATTTATAAAAAATATAAAATATTTACATTTTAAAGTACAGATTTCTGTTCATAAGCTTTATAAATAGCCTTCAGTACAGACTATCTCTTTGTTAAACAAATTTGCTCTACATCACAGCTCCTTTCCAGTTTACATTTCATGCTAAAAATGATTCAAGATATTTATGCACAAGTTTTATGAGTAGAAAGAACACCTTTTATTAACCTAAGTAGAACCATTAAGAAAAAAAGAACATTTTCTAGGACACAAACCTTTATTCTTGCCTTTATCAGAAATGTTGCTACTTAGATCCTAAGCTATCAACAGTATCACTGTAAAGTTATTTATAATTCATAATGTCAGCTGTAATAACTGAAGTTTTTGTATTTATTATAAGAATTATAGATTATGAGAAAAAAACAAGAAAGATTGTTTCATTTCAGTTAGGTTTTTTTAAATAATTTTTTTAGATGATATAAGATTTTTAAAATGAAAAAAAGTCAACAGTTTCTGCTAATGGAAATAATGACAATTTTCCTGACCTGTTTCTGGTTCCACAGAGAAATATGGCTGTCCCTGAAGTATGCTGTAAATTACTCTGGCGCTGTTTCCATATGAAGGGTCATCAGCATCAGTAGCTGTAACTTGCACCACGGAAGTACCTGAAACATCCAAAGACAGCTTAGTTTCACATGGTACTAGGTGGAGGTCCAAGAGCATAATTTTCCATTCAAGCAGACCACAAAGAAAATTTCTAATAATGTTGATTGGACTTCTCAAACATATTTACCTATAGTTGACTTCAGTACATTCTTCTCTATTTCCTACATAAATTGAATCTAAACTTCCCTAATCCCACAAGTGTGCACAAATACAGGCAGGGCAGAGACTGGATTACAAGCGTTCTTGAGGAGAAGACCTTGGGAGTGTTTATCAATAAGAAGCTCAACATGGACCACCAGTGTGCACCTGCATCCCAGGAAGCCAACCTCATCCCGGACTGCAGGTTGAAGGAGGTGATCATGCCCCTGTACTCCACTCCCATGAGACCCCACCTGGAGTACTGTGTTCAGCTCTGGGGCCCCCGAAAAAATGACATGGACCTGCTCAAGTGAGTCCAGAGGAGGGCCATGAAGATGATCAGAGGGCTGGAGCACCTCTCCTGTGAAGACAGGCTGAGAGAGTTGGGTTGTTCAGCCTGGAGAAGAGAAGGCTCAGGGGAGACCTTGTAACAGTCTTCCAATACCTAAAAGGGGCCTAAGGAATGCCGGAGATGGACTTTTTACAAGGGCATGTAGTGATAGGACAAGGGGGAATGGCTTTAATCTAAAAGATTTAGATTAGATGTAAGAAAGAAATTCTTTACTGTGTGGGTGGTGAGACACTGGAACAAGTTGCCCAGAGAATTTGTGGCTGCCCCATCCGTGAAGTGTTCAAGGCCCGGCTGGATGAGGCTTTGAGTAACCTGGTCTAGTGGAAGGTGTCCTTGCCCATGGAAGGGGAGCTGGAACTAGATGATCTTTAAGGTCCTTGCCAACCCAAACTATTCTATGATTCTATGAAAATAAATCTTAAACAATTGTATTTGCTATGTAATAAGATGTGTGTAATAGTTACTGTTGCCTTAGTCATAACACACATTAATTAGTGCAGTACACATACACATGAAACAGAACAAATCATATCAGCTGTCCTCTCTAGCTGCAGTGAGTGTGGCTGCATATACTTCCAATAAAATCGATCACACACTTCTTAAAACTGTGTGATCCTTTTCCCTTTAAAGTCTGTGTGAAAAGATTTGGGCTCTTTAATTCCATCACTCACACAGCATGGTTTACTCAGTGGGTTGTCCTCAGGGTAATGTGTATCCCATTACCCAAAAGCAGCAAGGATGAAATATACTTTTAATGTTGCCTCAGCTCTCTGGCTTTTGCTTCCACCAGTCAGGTACCTGGTAGGAAAAGTGCAAGGACAACACTAGACTTCTGCATTTCATTCAGGAAGCAGAAGTCACCACTTTCATCTTGGCTGTTGCTCGTAAGAGGAAGAGAAACATGCTTTCTAGGCTTACACTGAGGGATGAGTGATTCCTAGGAAAAAACTGACTGAAACCACACAAAGAAGCTAACAGGAGGAGTATATCAGTATATAAGTTATGTTGTGCACATCAACTGTCAAACCATCAGCTTGCCTTGCTTTGCTTCAGTTCACTGAAGTCACTGAATATGCTAAATACTATAAATACACTGATCTAATCAGAAACTCTGACCGGAAATCTGAAGACACTGAATATGATCAGTCTTATTGGGGTTTAACAGCTGCAGCATCAGTGTGACTTAGCATGCACTACCAGGTACGGGTGTCGCTCTGTCTTTTACATAGGCACAGGTTGCTTCTGATGAAGTTTGTAAGAGTCTAGTCTGAACTCTATAGGACTGCATAAAGGAGACAGTGACGTGGACAATCTGAAACATATAACAGCATTACAGCAGCTATGTTATTAGTAAGACCTATGAATTCTCTAATTTTCTACTTGTATACTTGCGAATTTATTATACAGTAAACTAGAACTATACAGTGATGAACTAGACCCAGAAATAAACAGTCATTTGTCAGATTATTGTAGTTCTCAGAAGGCGTATTTTAACATAATTTTAATTATAATGTTTGAATATCCCTAGGGTCTGGTACTATAATAGTAATTAATGTATTTGGCCCTTTTTAATGTGTTCTTAGCAAGCGTCTTTGAACACCATACAACTATTAATGACTTTGACCTTACAATGTAGACAAATTGATAAGAATCACTGAAGATAATTAACTAGAAAAAGAATCCACAGAATATCCATTGTAAAGCAGAATTTGAAACTTACATTTCCTTTTCCTTACTCCCAATTGAGTTATGTGATATTTAACTAGAGCATGTACCCTCCATAGTAAATTATCCATACAAATAACAAGTTGAATTAATAGAAATTTTCTGCTCTTTCTATTGGAAAAGAGAGGAAATAATAACACATTCTCTCCCTAAAATAAACTGTTTAATGCAGCACAATAACAGAGAAGAAGTGGAAAGGGCTCAATTTTCAGAGAAATCGGTGTCAGAAAGGTCTTTAGCTATATGGTACTCCTGTAACTTTGAAAAGAATAACTGGAAGCAAGTACGTCAGTGGATATTTCCAATTCTTTTATGATGTTCCTTTTAAAGAAAAAGTGTTTAATCTTGAGTTGGTGGTTTGTGTTTTTTTTCGGTTGGTTGGGATTTATTTCCTTTTTTGTCTCCTCTCCTGATGGTAGGATTTGGGTGCAGAGCAAAATCAGAGTTTGTAAAAAATCTAAAAAGTGTAATACAATATTTTGAGTTTTCAAAACCTGTCATTGATATTATAAAATCATAAGTCAGAAAATGCAAAGGATTTGGTGATATAACTGTAAAAGGAAAAAAAAATCTTTGTTTATAGGAAAAAAGAAGGAAGTACTATAAGATAAATGCTATGGCAGAGAGGACTAAGGATTGGGAATTCGTGGAATAGCACCAATGAGGGACTGTACAAAAAACCCTATGGAGAAATCAAGCAATAGTAGCTCTAAATGCTGTCTAAAGAGAAAGGCAAAAAGATATCCACAGGTAGAGATGACATGCTAACTGTAGGACACCCAACCTGTAACTCACATGTAAACCCAGAGGGAGATTACATTTTATGAAGCATATATTGATATCACTAAGTCAGAAGCAGAAGAGACCAGCGAGGGAGTATGACACATAGCAGAAACAACACTGAGGATATGGGATGCAATAAAGATAAGGAATGATTAGAAATACATAGGCTACAAGAGATGAATAGAGAAACAGCAACAAATCAAAGAAAGTATGTGACGATTGAAAAAAAAAAGAAGAAAATAAAAAGAGGTCTAAATAGCAGGAAGTTCTGAAAGCTTGTCTAAAAGATACCAATAGGCAAAATCCATGGGAAAAGCTGTATGGAGGAAAATAGGCTGATCTGCAGTACTGAAAATAAACCTTCAAATGAGCAGAAACAGATAGGTGAAGAATATGATGGACGGAAGATTTCTGTTAAAACCATAAGAATATTCTGAGTTATAAACTTTGAAAAAAAGGAAAAGAAAAAAGTAAAAGAAAATATCCAGTAATCATACAAAGACTTCAGGAGAACAGGATGTCTTTGAGGATACTGATCCAGGTGCAAGATCCTAAAGTTGGCCCATTTACCTCTGCCTTTACTATGATTAATGAGCAGGAGGAAAAAGATGAACAAGACCACAAAGAATTAATGGGCCTTCCTCAAAACACTGGATTTGACAGTAGAAATAGCCGCATTCTCAGGTATCCATCTGACTAATACCACAGCTTGAGGAAGAAATCAAGAATTCTGGTTGAGGTCTGAAAAAGGCTGGTGTACAGCTACATCATGATTTGGTAACTCAAGGATGGGTGCAGATGGAGTAGATAAAGACTTAATAGTCTCTCACCTCCTGGCCCCCTTTTAGTGCCTTATAGTACAGGGCATTGTAGGATGAAGCAAACCCTGTAGTCCGAGGGGTGCACAGATTTCAACTTTTTCAAGCTGATGTGCTTCTTGCACATTTTTGCTACTTGTGCACTGCGTTTGATGCTTTTGGTGAAGAAAGAAGGAGAAAATTAGGAAATAAAAGCCTTCATTTATGAATTAGTAATGAAATACTGGTGATTAAAAGTTTATCAATTTAACAGGTTATTAAGTAACAGAGATGTGGTATACTGATGAATGATATGTGCAATCTTGCTGAAAACATGAGAAAACCAGTATCTCTCAACTCCAGCTCTTATCTGCATTATACACTGTGACTCTAAAAGCAATGAGGCATACAAGTGAACTTACATAGTAAGATACACTACATGGCTGTCTTCTTTCTGGTATTCAGGTAAGTGCATACAGAACATATCACTGTGGTTGAAGTACAAACGTGTATAAATAGACAACACAGTTGCAAACATGCAGAATGGCTGTTTTATTGACACTTCTTAAAATAGAGATAAGAAGGGACCCATAAGGATCATCAAGTCCAACTTCCTGCTCCTTGCTGGATTACCTAAAACTAAAGCATATTACTAAGAGCATCATCCAGACACTCCCTGAACTCTTGACAGGTTTGGAGCCATGACCACTTCCCTGGGGAGCCTGTCCCAGTGACTGTGTACCCTCACTTCCCCTGATGCAGCTTCATTCAATTTCCTCATGTCCTATCATAGTTCACTAGAGAGAGAAGATCAGCACCTCTTCCTTCACTGACTCCCTTAAGGAAATTGTAGATTTTAATGAGGTCACCTCTCAGCCTTCCTTCTTCAAGCTGAATAAACCAAGTGACCTCAGCTGCTCCTTGTAAGTCTTGCCTTCAAGACCTTTCACCACCTTGGTTGCCCTCCTCTGAACACACTTATAGTGTGATGCCTTTCTTACACTGAGGTACCTAAAACTGCACATAGAACTCAAGGTGAGGCCACACCAGCGCAGTGTAGAGTGGGACAATCGCTTCCCTCATCCAGCTAGCTACGCTGTGCTTGATGCATCCCAGGACATGGTTGGCCCTTTTGGCTGCCAGGGTGCACGGTTGACTCAAATTCAAGTTGTCATCAATCCAAACCACTGGGTCTCTTTCCATAAGGCTACTCTCCCAATTTGTTTGCACAACCAGGAATATTCCATCCCAGGTGGAAAATCTTTCACTTGCTGTGGTTAAATTTCATATGATTGGTGACTGCCAGCTCTCTACCTTGTATGTTAAGACCTCTCTCCCCTTGAGGAGCCCAGCTCCTCCTAGTTTAGTATCATTGGCAAACTTACTTAATGTAATTTGACTCCTGCATACAAAACATTTCTGAAAACATTAAAGAGCACTGGCTTTAAAATTGAGCCCTGGGGACCCCCATTGGTGACTAGCCCTGAAATAACCTCATTTATTATAACACTTCGAGCCTGACTCATCAGCCAATTGCTCACTCAGTGTATTATGGACTTGCCTAGCTGTGTGCTGGACAGTTTATCCACAATTTTATCAGGCAACGAAGTGAGACAGGCCTGTAATTACCAGGGTCTTCCTTCTTTCCTTTCTTGAAAACTGTGACATTTGTATTCTTTCAGTCAACTGGGACCTCTTCAGACTTCCAAGACTGAAGAAGACTCCCAAATTTCTAATGAATTCTATTTGCCTCAAAAGTTCTATGCAGTGGGTGCTTTTAGAACGTTTCTCCCCTTCTCCATTTAGCCTTTAGTTTTGAGATTACAGAGTAGATTTTTTTAAGTTGGAAAATTCAATCAGAAATGAATCAACTTTGAGGAATATCTTTTAAAATCATGTCATCCACTCATGGACCACAGATGAACATATGGCTCTAGGGATCAGCCATAAAACTAAAAGCCAATTCTACCTATGAGATAGTTAGTAGTCTAGCAGCTGAATTACCACATTTGTCAAATCCAGGAACATGGTAGATTTTAACCTAGTTACAATTCTCTAAATCGTGGTAATTTTATTGACAGAACAGTCTATTTGTTTCAGCACAACTATTTGGGTAAGATACAGAGTTGCTACTGTAAATGCATCCAAGATTTTTTATTTTTTTTTCTCAAGTATCGTCCTGGGTTCAGCTGAAACAGTTCTTTTTCTCCTTCCTGTGGCTGGTGCCATGCTGTGTTTCAGCTTTAGTCTGAGAACAATGCTGATAAGAAACCAATATTTTAGATATTGCTAGGTAATGCTCACTCTGATCAAGGACTTTTCAGTCTCTCATGCTCTGACAGTGAGGAGGGGCACAAGAAGACGGGAGGAAGCAGAGACTGGACACCTGACCCAAACTAGCCAAAGGGGTATTCCATACCACAGCATGTCATGCCCAGTATATAAACTGGGGGGAGTTACCCGGAAGGCCCAGATTGCTGCTCAGGTTGGGCTGGGTATCAGATGGCAGGTGGTGAGCAATTGTATCGTGCATCACTCATCACTGCTGTTTATTGTTTTTTGTTTTGGTTTTTTTTTTCCCTTTCCTTTTTAGTTTTATATTCTCTCTCCTTGTTATTTCCCTATCATTATTATTAGTAGCAGTAGTAGTAGTTTTGTATTATGCTTAAATTACCAGACTGTTCTTATCTCAACCCGTGTGGTTTATATTCTCATGATTCTCCTTCCCATCCTGCCCAGAGATGGGGAGGAAGGAGGGAGTAAGCGAGTGGCAGCATGGTTCTGAGTTACCAGCTGGGCTTAAACAATGACAACTATCAGTGTACTTTTTGGGATATTTTGCACTTTCAAATTTTTATGATATATGTGGATGTACAGATACTCTGGAACCTCGCATCCTGAGTATTTCAGAATCACTGAAATAATGTATTGGATATTTGAGAACACTTAAGAAAAAGATGATCTTTCCGGAACTGAGACTGACAAAAGTAGGAATAAACAGATCATAACTGAATGTTATAAAATAGCATAGTATTTAATGAACACACTGAATCATTTTCATAAAATCTTTCCTTGAATATTTTAAGCAATGCCTTCTGGTGTTTATAGAAAGAACATAAGAATTAAAGTGGAAGCTTTAAGACATCTTTTTTCAACCCTATTGTAATCTTGCCATATGCTTCTCTAGAAAATGTAGCAATGGTCTTTCAACATGCTCTGCCTGAAGCTATATACATATATGGAAATGCATGATTCTAGAGAACTGATCAGTAAATTAAATAAATCAGTATTAAATTTTGTCTATTTTGGAACAGTAAAGAAAGAAGACTTTTCAGTTCTTCTCTTTATGTGGACTAGTTCGATGGGATTCCAGTATGGCCCTATGCAATCATTTCTCCCTCAATCTTTTTTTTTTTTTAATTTTTTATTTTTATTTTTCCTTTATGCTAAAGCTTGCTTGCTGAATGTTCGGACTTTTAAAATTATTCAATCACAAACTAAAAGCAGACTGAATATCTTATGAAGAATAGAAACACGCATTGCTGCACAGCTTGCTGGGACCATTCCCTTTCAGTAATTATGTATTTTCTTGCTCTTTTAACACTTTCAAAAACCCATGAAACTAAGTACTAAAACTTCAACACCTGTACATATAAAACTCTTTGATCTAGTTCAAGCAGTGACAGTAATTAAAATTGTAATAATGGCCAAAAGATGTATTGAAGATAGTGTGTGTTTTCTGAATATTTAGAACTTAGTATTATATCTACAGTTATACAATGAATAAATGAATATTTTTAGAAATAAACTCTATATGTTTTTAAGCTTTTTAAAATTCTTGCTAAAGAATTGCATGCACTAATTAGTAACAGTTCATATTCCAAAATGCCATTGTTTATGAATCTGACAAGCTGGCATGATCTAGGCCAGAACTTTGTAGTTAAGAACTGAAAATACATTGAAAACAGAAGAAAGATTAACTCAAGCAGCTGTTTAAGATCTGTGAAGCTGCCATTCATGAGTGAGTTAAGGGAGGAACTGAAAGTGCGAGAGGATTTGTCCATACACTAAAAAACTGAAAGCAAAGAGAATAAAGAGGCTGTTTACTTTCAGGCAGTGTATCAACAGCACATGACTAAACATGTAACTCCCTCACCCACAGAAAGTGAAAGCGGAGACAGCTCTCCATTCAGTATTTAGCACTGGGGACCTCCAGTGAACATGAAAGAAAAAAATTATTGAGCTTTCAACACACTAATTTAGTGATCTTATTTTAACAGTTCTTCAGGAGGAGGGTAATTCACCAGTGACTACTTTCTATTTATATTTATGTTTGAAATCACTGTAAATTAGTAATTTAAATAGTCCAAGTAGAAATAGATCTTAAATCACAGAAATGTCTTTCTGGATGCAATTCCAATATTTGAACAAACAAATCACATGAAAAATACTTCACCCATCAGGCAGAATTCTGAGCATGACTGACTTTTCAGAGGATGGAGAAACTATTCATCCAGCAACACAGCACATATATGCCTCAGTATAAAGCACTCACCCACTACTGACATTTCAGGAACACTAGCACTGTAAATTTCTTCTGGAAATGTTGGTTCATTGTCGTTGATGTCATGGATTTTGATGACAAACTCAGATTCAGGTTCCACTGGTCTCAGAGTTCTTCTATTAATAGCCTGGGCACGGAGGGTGTAAAAGGCTTTCTCTTCTCTGTCAATTCTCCGAGTAGCATGAATGTCACCTGTTTTCTCATCAATTATAAAAAGAGTACCAGCCCCATCTCCTGACAAAATGTATTTTAGGGATCCATCTCCCTTGTCCTGGTCAGAATGAAGCTGAAAAGGAAGAAAAATTAGACCATTTTATTTAGAAGTAGTTTATTTGTTTTTAAAATAATTATTCTAAATAATATTAAATATTAAATAATTCTGTGTACAACAAACATGTTTAATACCAACAAAGCACAGTAATCTCCAGTCCCCATTGACTGGCAGTCATGATGACATACTGAAGCATTTGTTTTCTAACAGCTCCAAGAATCTTTTGACTTGACTATTGTGGCAGATTTCAGCTTTGCAGCACCACCTGTTCTCTGCTAAGAAACCTTTGCACCACAATTCTTAAAGATTTTTATGTTAATACTGGCCTTTTTCTTCCTTGAAGAGATCCTATTAAAAATTCCCAACCTGCTGTGCTAGTTGTAAATTACTAAGTAGATAAAGAACATGACAGAATACGTGACAATTAAGGAAAATAGAACAACTGGTTCGATGTCATACTAATTTAAAAAAAATAGAAATATTTCATATGATTTCTATTTCTCCTAAATTGGAGAACATTTCATATCAAGTTATTATCATTTTCACTCCATCAACTAATGTAGGTAGCCTGAAGGAAAGAAACAAATTTATTAAGCATTCAGTATCAATTTAATATTCATTATGTAAGTAATATAAAGCTTAACTTCATCTCTTAATGACCTGTAGTACTGACTGATTTTAGTACACCCATAACAAAAAAGAAAAATCAGTATTACATTGCTTTGTTCAGTACAGTAATGCGGTTGGCTCATTTGATTTGATTTTGCATACACTTACCAGAATTTCTTTTGGAAAGTTCCTTCCAATTTCATTAATTGCATAATTAACTGAAAGAATTTGGCATTCAGATTTATTTTCAGCAAGAAATGTATACTTTTTTATTTTGGGGTTCAGCAGAAGTTCCAAATCAAGTAGAAGCTTTGATTACAAAAATGAAGTGCAAATATACTTTTTAAAAATCACAGTCAAAAAATATCAGAATGTTCTAAAAAGTTTGACAGAACTAGGGTAATTTTTTCTTTTCTAAAAATATTTATTTGAACACACATTAACAATATCAGTTAGAACTACATCAAGATCATACTTAGTCATGTAAAGGGTTTTTGTTAATTTAAGCTCACATTTCATATTATGAAAAACATTATACACGTAGCTTAGTATAAATATCCCCCATTGCATTTGGTTATGGAAATATTCCTCTTTTTTGTTTATGGTGCCCTCGTATTGCCTTCCATAGCATCCGGTTTAAGTCAGTATCAGAGGTAGAATATTCAAATACTAGGGTTTTGTGTGTGGCTTTCCTTGCCTTTTGTGCTGAAACCAAACACACAGTGGACTGGTGGGATAAGATGAAGGCAAACAGTAAACAGTTCCTGCTATGCAACATTTTCAGACATGGAGTGTTTCCCACACACTTGCAATATGTAGAACAAAAGGAGCTCGTGGAATCTTGGATCGAAGCATTTTTGGTAGAAATTTAGAAAGCTATCATGGTTCTGAACTTTGATTTTCTATATAAAAAAATTTTCTTTCAGTTCAGAAATAAACCTTGTAAATATTTACCAAAGAATGACAAACTTTACTTACATTACATATGTGTATTTTTACTTTACAAAATAAGCATTTTCTAAATCTTTATTTCATTCTATAATAAATAGGAAGCTCCACCAAAAAATGAAGAGTAGGAAAGCAGATGTTAAGAGGAATCTTTCGCAAATACATCTTATTTTTATTTTGCCTTCTGTTTTGCTGAATTCAAATTGAATGTTTCAAACCATTCTTACTCCTTTTTTGCAAATTTTTACTGTGAACTTTAACCCCTCATGCTCTTCTTTTGATGGCCCATTAAAAAGTTGTGACTTTTCACCTTCTTAAGTAACATTCTTTTTAGAGGACTGGACAGGATCTTGCAGGCTGCAGCCCATTCTGTAATGTCATTTAGTGTAACTAGTTCTCAAAAGATTTCAAGTGTTTTCTTCTCCAGAGAGGAGACACGACCTTATCTTCAAACATGTTGTGGTACCAGAGCTTACTAGTGGTCCATGACCACTAGATACAGTATTTTTACAGCAGAATGATGAAGAGCAGTTGTAGGAGGCTGCTCCTCCTTAGAAATGTGTGCTAGAAATACAAAATAAAAGACTGTTTGAGCAAGAAAGACTGGGGAGAGGGAGGGCAGAAGGGAGTCAGGCAGAGAAAATCTTTAAATTAAATTCAGTTTTCCCATATGCTTTCCAAAGACAGATCTGGTATTATAAATGCTTATAAAAGTTGATGATAGTACATTGAGGCTGCAATGTCTGTTCTTTTATTCAGAAATCAGTTAGCAGAGTCTGGAAAAATCCATTCTAATAAGTTCTCTATCTCCGCAATAGCATAACCCCATGCAAACATTTCCCAGGGATAGTATCTGGCCAAATTTAACTCATGAATCATGCATGGAAATTGTTTTGGAGAGTGATACTTAGCAAAAGCATGCCAGGAACTTGTAAAAAATATTTAGCAATCCCAATAACCATATTCTGGTGCCTGAGAATGCTGCTTGGCACTGGAAGCACAAGCACAGCGTAGTGATCAGAACTAAACCAGAAAATGAAGAAAACCCCTACACCACATATATATGAAGCTTTCAAACAACTATATTTAGATCCAAATCTGGATTTGGATCTAAATATTTTAGCATACTTATTTGTCTAATATGTAAGCTACCATCAATGTTAATGGTTTTCTATTGCTCCTCCTGTAGCTAGGTGTGTGTCAAAAATTCTTGCTAAGCTGATTTGGAAGTTTACTTACTAAGTAAAAAATTCTTACTAAGCTGATTTTTTACGCTACTCACCTCTTACCTCCACCAAATTTAAACTTTATAGCTTTTTTCCCACCTATATTAGCCAAAAGACTAGAAAAGGAGCTGAATAGAGGATTTTGAGACATCCACATAAAGGCTTTTAGGGAGCTGGTAGTTGCATTTCAGAGTGACATATTTATAAGAAATATCAACCTGCATAGTTTAGAAGAATACTTTAAGCTATAACACTTTACATTTTCTAAAGAATGTTGGTAATTTCACTTTGGATTGGTAATCCAATTTGAAATTTATGTCTACACTTATCAGTCCATAGTTGTTGTAGAAAAATTTCAAATTCAGAATGACATTTCAGAAGGTCTTATGGGTGACCAGGAAATTAAAAGCTATATATACAACAAACAAGGCTTCCAGAGATAATTAAAGGAGTGAAAATGTGGCTTATGTGTAAATTAGGAAAAATAATACCTCTTATTTAATTTCTTAGCTCTTCATGCAATCCAGATGTTGTTAGAGGACTTAAGATGGCTAAAGACCAAGTGCTTGACAGCCTTTAACACTGAATCTTTACCCAGTTCTGAAATGCATGAGCAATGTGTTGATCAGCACTGCAAAGTTTTGTCATTTTACCCAAGTATTAAAAAAAGAAAATTCTGCAAAATATTTCTCTGCTACTTTTAGTATAAAGTGTTTCCTATAGTTATTTTGGCTAATGGGCATCTGTGATTCATGTCAGCCAAGCCGAGAAATGGAGAGACATCTGTTTCATTTAGAAATTTTATTGCACAAAATGATCAGCTGTGAAGATGCGGTTTTGTTTTCATATCTGTCACTGGTATTTTGCAAACTCCTGTTTCAGTGAATTTTTTGCTGTTCTTCCACAGAAACACTTCCCTTTTCAGCTGTCAGTGAAACATACTTTATATATAATTTTTCTCACTGTATAAAAAACCAGGGCATCTGTTGGTTTTATTATATATAGCCCCATTTCATCTTACAGGAATTGCAATTACTGTGAAACACAATTTTGCGTATTTGTACATCTACCTAAATTGGTGGAACAAACTTTTAAATTGAGAAAGATTTCACACACATGAAAAAAGAACGTATTGTAAATCATCGGATATTATTAATTTTGCTGTTAAACAGAAGATAGTTAATATTTAGAGAGAGTAACAAAACGGATTGTTATGTGAATGCTTAAAAAAGTAACCGAGTTACCAATCCAAGAAAGAAAAACATGTTTTAAATGATGGATTTCTTTTTTCCTTAATTACAAGAAAAACACAGTTTATTAATATATATTACCTTACTCTTAAAGGTAAATGCAACCAAAAATAAAATGAGTTAATGAAAAGATGCCACAATCAAATTCAGCTCAGTATCTTTTTAGATCTGTAAAAGATCTTTGTGAAACATCTTTCAGAAGTCTTTAGATGAATAACATAATAATTCTGCTTTGAAAATTACAATGCATGGATTCTATGTTAATTGAGTTCCAGTGATCCAAATCAAACCTGCCTATTACAGCAGTGTGGGTTTTCTTCCCTCCACACACTTTGAATTCCACCACAGTCTGAAATCTCCTAATTGAATATGAAGGTCATGGACCTTTTTCCAATAGCATAAAAAGTGTTAACCCTATTTTCATGAAAAAGCCAGAAGATGCCACTGCGAAAAACAAAGAGCAGATTAGTTTAGCCAGATACATTTTAACATACAAACTACTTCTGGAATTTGAAATTATTTATGACAATGACAGAGGAAGACTTTAAGATTTGTCACATTCCATTCAAATTCCATTTGAATTTCAGATTCAGAAGTCCCTCTATGAATTTTCAGTGAGTGATATTCAGATAACTAGAGACCAGAATATGACTATATTAACAAACCAGCCTTTAGTTTGAATTCTTACTGTGGGCATTAATACCGTTCAAGATTATTTTTATCTTAACTTGTTATGCTATAATGTATAGGAGAACTTACAATCATAGAATCATAGAATGGTTAGGGTTGGAAAGGACCTTAAGATCATTTAGTTCCAACCCCCGTGTCATGGACAGGGACGCCTCACACTAGACCATGTCGCCCAAGGGCCTGTCCAACCTGGCAGAGTTTACAGTTTTCTATACTCTTTTCCAAATGACAGACTATTCCAATATTACCTCACTAAATACATTTTTACTCTCCTACTTTATAAAAGTAATTTTTATTTGTAAAATCTAGAAAACGGGATTCTACTTTCTTCTGCAATGTATTTGTCAACATTTCAATTTAATCCAAGTATCACAGAAACAATGAGACCTCAGTACGCTCCTGAATTACTCTTTTAGATTTTATTCAAACAAGTCCTTAATTTCTCCTAATTCTGACGACAAATTTCAGGGAAAATTGTAACCTATTAGCTCTTTTCTAAGTAATCGTATTAGCCATGTGATGCCAAAATATACATGTGGAAGCATTCACAATTTCACTCTGAGTTTTCTAGAACACACGTAATATTAGCAGATTCAACAGGATACTTTGTAAAATGATAGTCTCTCTAAATATAATCTCAACAGTGAGCAGATTTACCTGAAATTAGCAGAAAATAGTTGATACAGAATTCCCACAATGGACATTTTAATTTTAAGCATCATGAACTGAACTATTAAATGATGCAGTTTAACATTAGCAACTCTTATTTTAAAAGATCGTCAAAATAGCTCATATCCTGTGCCATATTCTCTTTGTTGCCAGATTTAACCATTATAGCTTTGAGTCAGATATTACCCACCAAAGAGATTAACTTATTTCAATTTATCCTTTAGGTAACATTTAAAGAAAATTTCTTCAGTGATGCAAGATTTTGCACTAAGTTTTAATGAGACATGTCACACATTTAATTTTCTCACCCAATTATGTTGTCGCTTTGCCAGTCCTGTGTTATTGTGTGTTATTTAAAAGAGGAGACAGGTGAAAAGGAAAAAGGCACATTTCAAAAGGAAAACTTTGTGAGACTTTGAAAGATAAAGGGAGAGCAAACCAAAATGGAACCATAGCAAGCAATGCAAGATGAGGAGACCTCTGAAATTCTTTTGCTTGCTGAGAAGAAGCAACAAACAGAAATTAAAGAATCCAGTCTGCAGTGCATTTTCAAATTATATTAGTTTACTTTAAATTGATTCATTATCCAAAGGAAAGATAAAAATCATTGTTACCATTTGTACTAAGAAACATTACAGTAGTTCCTTGCTGTTCAAGATTTTTGTTTGTTCCTACCAGTGTTTTAAAATAGTAAGAGATAAATAAAAATTAGTAATAATTTTAGGATTTCTTTCCACACCCCTGATGAAGCAATATCTATCACAGGATTAGAAATATTATTTTCCCAGCTCCCTAAAAACTTCACTACTAAGTGATATCATCTTCAAGATTCTCAATTTCCACAAAATAATCATACAGTAAAGGTACTTTTTCATCACTAGACTTGCATCTTTCGTCCATTATTGTAGCTTTTTCTAAAGGCTTCACAATCTGGAGAAGGTAGATGGTCCTGTCACTGACAAAATGTTCTAGGAGTTCAGCTGAGAAAGGCAGTTTCTTTTTTTACAACACATCATACGAGCAACAAAGAATCTTTTATAGATTCACTGAGTCAACGTTCCAATAACCAAACTCCCTCCTCAAGCCAAGGTCTTTAGCTGATGTTCAGAGAGCTAGACCAAGAAAGTTTCAGCTTCATTAGACTGTTGCAGCTTCTACACCAGAAGGCATACAAGCATTGAGCTAGCATGATCTAGAGACTAATTGAATTTCATACACCAAGGAGTTCTTGCATGAGCCAATATGCATGCTCTCTTCCAGTTTTAATGTAATAAACACAGTCCATACATTAGGTGGAGACAGAAAGTAGAGAAGCGCAATGAAACTGAAGGATTAAGTAGTTTCCAGAACAGTATCTCTATTCCACCAAGGATTGGCCTAGAAAGTCTAATAAGATAAACCAATACATATCTTTCATTTACTGAATTCAGAACAGCTCTTATGTATTCAAAAGCTTTGGGTTTTGTCTGTTTAGCTTTTGGTTTTTTTAAAGGAAAAGTCACCACTAATCCTCATGTTCTCTGCATTAATGGCAACAAAGAGCTAATTAAGAAGCAATTTTAGGTAATTTCTTTTTTGTTAAAAAGATATTTTTTTTTTAATTATAGCTTATATATGTTTTCCTAAAGTATCTGTGTTATTAACAAAATAACCATTAAAACAGCATTAGTTTTTTATATATCCTAATTTACAATTTTATTTATCCTAATTTACAATTTGCACTATAGATAAAAAGCATTACATACTTTGTTTAAACAAATGCAGAACGCCATTAAGAATAGTGATGCTTAATTCATTTTGCCTGATGCTGGAGGCCATTTAAAAACACGTTAAATAAGATCATCTTGGTTTCCATCTGAAATTGCCGTAACATATAGATTGGTAAGAGCTGTGAAGATTTTCTGCCTTTATTATGTGTGCATTTCCCTTCATGAATATTCTAAACTATATATATATCTCTTTGGAAGAGATCTACTTGGAGGAAACAGCAAATATACCAGAGAAAACTGAATGACAATGTTTTCTAACCAGGAATTGGAAAATGCCAGCTAAGGTGAGGGTATATATATATTAGAATTCAGGAATAAAAACCATTAAGGGGATATTTAAATGATCTCCAAAACAGTGATATCCATGATAATATAGTATTATTGGAAAATTTAATCCCAAGGAAGGGAAGAAAAGAGAGAGAGGAGACATATTTTTCGTACTTCTCAGGAAAGTAATGATGAATCTGAAATGATGCTATACCTAATATTGTAAGATTTCAAACAATGAGGGATGAAGATATCTTCAATAAATCTTGGCTTCATCTATATTACGGTGACATCAGTGGGGCTATTCATGTAATAGATGCATATTCCAGAAGCAATGTATTGATATCTTAAAACCCTACAGAGGTAGTCAAGATTTAAAGGTAGATCTGTGAGAGAGGTGGAATATGTGTAAACCCTTAAATGTAACTCACATTTTTATTTGCCCATCAATCTTCTCTCTCTTTTTAGTAAATTATGAAATCCATTATTCTAGAGAATAGTATTATCAAGAAAAATCCTATCTACATATCAATTACTAACAAAAGAAGTTATAGTTTCAATCATTATATACAATTACATTACAGAATGGTTGAGGATTGTAGGGACCTCTGCAGATCACCTGTCCAACCCACCCCTGCTCAAGCAGGGCCACCTAGACCCTGTTGGCCAGGACCACATCTAGACAGCTTTTGAAGATCTCTAATGATGGAGGCTCAACAAGCTCTTTGGACAACCTGTGCCAGTGCTCAGTCACTCTCACAGGACAAAAGTGTTCCCTGATTTTCAGAGGGAACCTCCTGCATTCAGTTTGTGCCCACTGTCTCTTGTCCTGTCACTGGGCACGACTGAAAAGAGTCTGGCTCTGTCCCCTTTGCACCCTTCCTTCAGGTATTTGTAAAGATTGATATGATCCCCTCTAGGAAAAAGAGTTCCAGCTCTCTCAGCCTTCCTCATATGTGAGGTGCTCCAGTCCCTAAATAATGCTGAAGGCCCTTTGCTGGAGTCTCTCTCCACTATATCCATGTCTCTCTTGTACTGGGGTGTCCAGCACTGGACACAGCACTCCAAGAGTGGCCTCACCAGTGCTGAGCAGAGGGGAAGGATCCCCTTCCTTGACCTGCTGGAAATACTCCACCTAATGCAGCCAGTAGCCTTCTTTGCAGCAAAGGCACCTTGCTGGCTCATGTTCAGCCTGGTGGCTAGCAGAACCACCAGGGCCTTTTCTGCCACGCTGCTTTCCAGTTGGTCAGCCCCCAGCATATACTGGTGCCTGGGATTGTGCTTCCCTGGATGCAGGACTTTGCACTTCACCTTATCCTTCATGATGTTCCTTTCAGCCCATTTCTCTAGCCTGCTGAGGTCCCTCTAGATGGCAGCATGACCCTCAGGCATTATCAGCCACTCCCAGTTTCGTGTCATTTGCAAACTTGCTCTGCCCTAATGAACCTGGTCCAGTGGAGGGTGTCCTGGAAAGGGCTGGGGGGATTTACCTGCAGTGGCACCTTGTAGGCATCTTATGGACACCTCAATTACATAGAGAATTACAATTACATAGTGAAATTTAAGTGAATTTAATAACTTTTATATTAAGACTAGGTAGGTAGCTATGATTAAAATTTAAACTTCTCCTACCATAGCAGCATATTTTATTCCTCTATCAGACTGCAAAATACCAAAATAATCAGAGTTGGATATAAATTTTGGCTCAAATCATAGAGTATTACATGTTATGTGTACACATATAACACAGCATCATCAGATTAGTGAACTGTATTCCTCAACTACTTTTACAGGAGGCATAAAGCCCATCCTGATCTTTGCTGCTATAAATTAAGAACCATACTCCATTGTAACTTCTTTCCTGTGCAATATTCAAAAATCTGCTCTGTGTACTACATCACTGATGAAAAATTATTTCTAACTTATGTGAACTCTGGTAATCAGCTGATAGGCCTGATCAGTGTTACCATAAAACTTCTATGACTTTGCTGGTATTTGTAAGACATCAGAAGCATGCTTCTCCTAATCTCCCTTTTCCTAATTTCCAATAAAATATACTATATTGGTTATGCTGTTGGTGTTTGGGTTTTCTTTGTTGTTTGGGTTTTCTTGGTTTTTTTTGTTTGTTTGTTTTATTTTTTTATATCTCCTTAGTTTGGAGATTTATCCTGATTTATCATTTTTACCAAAAATTCCTATTCTTTTATATTTGTCTACAGAACCACAGAGAGGTTTTGCCTTTTCTATTTTTTTTTTTTTTTTTGAGAATTAAGCCAGTTCCTGAAGCTTTAGTTCTTGCCTTGTGCACTAGTAGCTCCTACTTTTTTCTTTTGGAAGTAAAAAAAATTGTACACCATTCCTAGAAAAACTTCCTAATTCTCTTTTATGGCACACAGTCTTACATGGCACTTAAAATAGTATTTCTTGCTCCTTCAATTACTTTGTTTTCTGTAGCATGTCATTATCCCTTTCTAGCAAATACAGCAGTATTACTGAAATCTCTACCATTATTCTTAAATGTTAAGCCTTGGTTAATCCCATGCAGCTCTTTTCAGCGTCACACTGCTCAGTAGTCCTCTAGCTATTGCATTTATTTTACCTAGCTTTTGCTAGACGACATGCCATTCCTGACACATAGACAATGGTCTGTCACATAATGCGACCTAACCAAAGAGATAATTAACCAATCATTTTCCTTATCTTCCAACTGTATTATTTATCTAGCAAATTCATTACCCTTTTTGAATGATCGAAGACATCTTTCTGAGTGCTAAAGGTGTTTTTAAGTCCTCTGAGGAATCTTCTCCACTGGCCTCCTGAGTAGCATCACTATGTAAAAATATGGTCATACTCTTGCACAGTACCTCTTACAGGTGACAGATATTTTCAAAGGACAGAAGGAGTGTTCCGTGAAATTTTGCAAGTGAAAAAAACAATATCAGTTTACAAAAGTCCTGTATCTTTTCTGGCTCTGTTCCATCATAGGTGCTATTTGGCTATACCCATTTAGCCTCTCCTGAAGATCATATATTCTATTTGTCACATTAATTTAGTGTTTCACAAGTACTTCCACTTCATTAAAAGTTTTCTTAAATTTTAGTAACATGGCCTGGAACACTGCATAACCCTGTCTGTCTTCTCTGTTTCCTTCCTCAAAATAGATTTTCCTCAAAATGACATTTCTTTAAATTCCTACTTTTTAAAATACAAAATTTAAATAGAACTCTCTTCTTTTTTTCTTCCTGTTTACTTCACCTCTCACACAGTTGCATTAGTCAGTTTTCTTACCATTAAAATTTAAAATATCAATTTCATTTTTATCATTTAGTAATAAGCTAGATAATTTATAACCATGATTGCCTAAGTAGTAATAGTTTCTGATTATTATATTCATGTTAAAGTAATATTTCTTAAATAATTCTACTTCTTAGAGATCCCATTTGTAGTGGAATTAGCAATCATAAAGATGGAGACTCAGAAATTTTAATTTATACATATTTTATATCAAATGCCATATCTCAGAAAAGGGTACTCAAAAGTTCTCTTTGGAAGATGGGGTTCTTAATATAGAAGTAAGAAATCTTTATTGCTACTTCATGTCTCTGCATATCAGGTCTAATTTATTCTACTAATCACTATATTGTAGCATATGTACTTCTAAATTATATGTCAAAAAACTATTAAAACTTTTTAGGAAGAAAACCCAGAAAAGCATTTTCATAAAATAAAACAGTTTCTAAACTAAATGGGAGGAAAGATAGGTTGCTTCTTTACTCAGCTGGTTTTGGATGAGGAAGAGTTTTCAAGGCCAGGTTGGCTGGGGCTTTGAGCAACCTGGTCTAGTGGAAGGTGTCCCTGCCCATGGCAGGGGGTTTGGAACTAGATGATCTTTAAGGTCCCTTCCAACCCAAACAATTCTATGATTCTATGATTCTGTTCTGCATGTTCATCTCTGCTGTATCATGCATCCACTTTACAAAATACTCAGAATGGCAATCTTTCAAGTTCTTCTGCAAAGTAAGTTTGTTTTGTTTGGTTGGTTGTTGTTTAGGTTTTTTTGCTGCCGGTTTCATGCTAAAATATTTCAAATCATCAAGTCCAACCTCAAGTCCTGTTGTCTTAAAAAAAGACATTTGCTTGAGAACTATTAAGAAAGGACAGCTATTCTTTGAGAAAAATAAATAAAAATATCAGAAGTCACCAAAATATTAAGAATGAAGGACAGTATGATTACTTCAGACTTTACATCAAGAGGAAACTTAATATATTCATGTCTTCCCGCTACTGCTTTGAGATATATATTTAGGCAAGTTGAAAGGAAAGGCAGGCTTGAAGGAATAAAAGTTCAGAAGCAGAGAGAGCACCTCTACTATTCCTAAATAAAAATGACCCAAGAAAAGTTAATTCAGTGTTGGTCTGTATTGCCTGTAAAGCAATAATGCTAAATCCAGCTAGCATACCTGAACTGAAGACTATAGACATAGGAAATAGAAGAAAGGCACAGAGTATTAATGTAATCCAAATGAAGAAGGAAGGCTTTTCTGCAAGTAGGAAAAGGGTAATGGAATTGATGCACAGAATTGCAATTGAACACTGAGGTTTTCTTCCATTTTTACATAACTGGAAGTATCCAAAATTTTTTCCCACAGAAATTTTGTTTGCCCAGCCATCTGAGTCTTACCGTAATCTTTGAAACTCCATAGTTTTCAAAAGCACGATATCATGAATATTCCAGAACATAACATTTCTTCTTTCAGCTCATATTTTCCATGTACATGCTTGCATGCAATCTATTTAGACATGCCTTTTAGCATGCCAAGCCACCTAATTGCTTATTATTGCCTTTATAAGTTGTTGGGTGTGTTTAGACATGTAACGTACCGTGCACCTGCATTTCAGGCAACTGGATGGTTCGCGAATTGAATCTTCACGTCTGAGAACAGGACACCTTCTGTTCTCAGACTTGAAGTGTGTATGAACTCATTTATGGTTGCACATCTAAAATTGCTAAAGACTGAAATATTGTCAAATTAGAGGGTAATTTTTCCTCAGTAGTCCGATCCTCCTTTAACACTCTCAACTAAATAGCTATTAAAAGACTCGAGAAGCAGAAATAATTTAGTGTGAGGAAGTAACACTGATGAGTTGGACAATGATGTTTGTTTACTACTGCAAACAAATCCTACTCTGTATAGTTACTTAGTCCCTCAAACCAGAAGGCATTGAAGGGTTTGAAAGAACTTGCCATTACAGCCTTTTTGGTTCAGCTTATTTTTAATTATCTTCAGAGTCAAACCCACTCTTATAAATATAAGGAAAATCTTCCAGCAGGAGGACATTTTGAAAAGGTAAACATAAACTTTTAACTTCTTAGAACTCTCTCCCTCATGGGTATTTTGTTGCAAGTCACCGATTTTCTCTCACTATTACCCCTGGCTCTTCCTTGTTATATGTGTATATAGGATATTTAGAAGGACATTTGATTGAAAAAAAAAAATAAATGGAGAGAAAAAAAAGCCCTTAAAGCATCAGCCTTTGAACTGCTGCTGAAACTATTGGCTATTTATACATTTATCATTTTAAAAAAGGTGTAGGTCAAACATTTCTAAAGCTCTCTTTTCTACCATGTTTTTTAATTCCTTGAATGAATGAATGAATGCACTGTGATGAAGCAAACTCTATTTTTCCTGATCTGTGGCTTTGAATATAAGTAACTTCAGTTTTATCTGTTCTTTCTTTTTTGGAAGATCTTTTCGTGACAATCAATCAGGCACAATTTTAAAATTGAAAGAAAAATTGAACTGAAAGGAACTGGGGAGTTCAGAGTAAACTACTTCCCTGATTCTTGTACTATTTTGAAGCATGATGCCATTTTAAGAGCAATGCATAATCGGGTACAACCTCCGAGTTTGGAAACCACCCAAGAGAGACATAACTCTTCTCTTTGAAGGCAGCAAAATGCATCTTACTGGTGATTTTACACCTCTTGGAAGGATGCCCATAGCTTAGACTATCTTCCCTCTAAATCTTCCCGACAACTGATCAACAGTATTGCAGTTTGTTCTTGCACAGAGTGGAATTGTCTCTTTTAGAAATCAGTTTCAAAATGGCAAATTGCTGTTATTAGGGGATTATTAGGTGAAAAACAACCCCAAACACATTTTAAAATAGTTTTCTCAGAGACTGAAAATGGCAGTGGCAGAAAACCTATCCTAGTAACTAGTAGGACCATACTGAACTTTCAGTATCATCACTTAAAATTCTCATCAAATTGATAAATGGCTTGCACTCAAGTAACAATGTGAAAAAAAAGCTAATTTAATTTTCAACTGATTAATAACTCTGTTTAGCAGAATTTAATGTTTCAAGCCTTATTTCCTCTACTTTGTAGCCTCTACAAGAAATAGCATGTAGTTTTAATTTGTTTTCCTTAAGGACAAAAGAGAATAATGATTAAAACCACCTCATGTTTTTCAGGATCTACTGCATCTTCCATGCTTTGAATTTCAATTAAAGACCGTTAATAGTGTTAAACTTATGTTTAACAGTGTTAAACTCATTTAATATAATACTTAAGGTCATATAGAGGCCAAGGAGAAATAAGAACAGAATATCAAATTATTATTTGCTTGAAAGCTGAGCAAATATAACTTTTAGAGATGATATCCCACTTCATTCACTATAACTCGTCCAGTTATTATTACTTTTAATATTATGCAAAGTATGTATGAAACTGTACCACAGAAGTGAAAAAAGTCCTGGACTTAGTGTTTAACTTCATGCTGTTGTCTACAAGCAGATTTACATGTGTCTACCTAAGACAGATATGTCTACCTGAGCAATTTAGTGTCTTGCAGTTATTTTTCATGTGGTTTGCCTTACTTCTCTATTTTGGAGTCTTGTACTCTCAGAGCATGGGTTCTGTATTCTTGAGACCATGGTTCACTTCGTTCACCAGGGCATCACTTGCCATGTGACTCAAGGTCGTCTGGCAATTAGGTAGGTATGGAGATACATGATATGAACCTGGAACAGGCACTGATTTCATTGCCAGTGAAGATTTGGTGCAGATACAAACCTGGAACTGAGGAGAGATGACAATGGACCCTACACGATTCAGTGTGAATCAAGCAGAAGCCACTTTATTGTTCCCACGATCCCTTTATATATAGAGTTTTCTATCTCTACATGCGGTCACACGCCCTTTGATTGGTAAGAGCCCTCTTGCACGAGGCAATCACGCGGCTCGGTAAGTGTCCTTATTGGATCACCTAATTCCTGGTGTTCTTCCCATGTATCCGACTGCAGATGTTTTCTTCCTCTTATCTTCTTCTTGGTATGCAGCTACGTGTTTAGAAGAAGCTCTCTGATGGCTGGTTCACATCCTCTTATCTTCTTCTTGGTATCGGCTGCATGCTTAGAAGAGGCCCTCATATGGCTGGCTCATCACATGTCCACTGTCCTCCAAATACAACCCCACATGGAACCATGGCATTTCCCCTCTTTCACCATACCAGTTGTTAAAGAAGGCATATCCATTTGTTTAAAACTAGATTAGCACTCTTAGCCAGAGTTTTTCCCTAGCAGCACCCATGCAGGCATTGGCAACCTCTGAGCTCTCTTCCTTGTGTCCAACTTACACAGTAATAAAAACATGCAACACACTGCCTTTCAGTTCTGTCAAAACAGATATTCTCTGCTAAGATAGTTTGGATGACACCACTGTTAGACTTTTTCATCTTTTTTGGTTTACTGTTTTCATTTTTCTATCCTTGCCTATATTCTTCCTTCCCTTCTTCCTTTCTTTCCAATGTGTGCTATAGCGCAGAAACATAGAATCATGGAATGGTCTGTGTTGGAGGGGACCTTAAATATCATGTAGTTCCAAACCCCCTGCCATGGTCGCAACATTCTGCTAGACCATGTTGTTCATAGCTCCAGCCAACCTGGCCTTGAACACTGCCAGGGAGCGGGCATCCAGAACTTCTAAGGGCAACCTGTTCCAGTGTCTCACCAACCTCACAGTAAAAAATTTCTTTCTTTTATCTAATCTACATCTACACTTCTGCAGCTTAATGCCATTCCCCCTTGTCTTATCACTGCTGGGTCTTATAAAAAGTCCCTCTCCAGATTTCTTGTATGCCCCCTTTAGGTACTGGAAGGCTGCTATAAGGTCTCCCCCAAGCCTTCCAGTCTCCAAGCTGAACAAGCCCTTCTCTCTCAGCTTGTCTCCATAGCAGAGGTGCTCCAACCCTCTAATCGTCTTGGTGGCCCTCCTCTGGACTTGCTTGAGCAGGTCCACATCCCTCTTGTGTTGGGGGCCCCAGAGCTGAACGCAGTACTGCAGGTGGGGTCTCACCAGAGCAGAGTAGAGGGGGACAATCACTTCTTTCGACCTGCTGGTCATGCTTCTTTTGATGCAGCCCAGGATGCAACTGGTTTTCTGGACTGCTCGCACCCACTGAGCTTCTCATCAACCAACACCCTCAAGTCCTTCTTCTCAGGACTACTGTCAATCCAGTCTCTTCCAAGCCTGTATTTTTTCTTGGGATGGCCCCAGTGCAGGACCTTCCACTTGACCTTGTTGAACTTCATGAGATTTGCACTGGCCCACCTCTCAAGCCTTTCAAGGTCCCTTGAATTACATCCCTTCCCTCCAGCTTGGTGTTGTCAACAAATTTGCCGAGGGCACACTCAATCCCATTGTCCATGTCACTGACAAAGATGTTGAACAGTGCCAGTCCCAATACCAACACCTGAGGAACACCACTCACCACTGGTCTCCACTTGGACATTGAGCTGTTAACCACAGCTGTCTGAGTGCAACCATCCAGCCAATTCCTTATTCATCAAGCGGTCCAGCCATCAAATCCATGCTTCTCCAGTTTAGGGACAAGGACGTTGTCTGGGACAGTGTCAAATGCTTTGCACATCCAGGTAGGTGATGTCAGTCACTCTTCCTTATCCACCAATGCTGTAACCATGTTGTAGAAGGCCACCAAATTTGTTAGGTGTGAACTGACCTTAGTGAAACCATATTGGCTGTCACCAATCACCTCCTTATTGTCCATGTGCCTTAGCATAGTTTCCAGGAGGATCTGCTCCAGGATCTTCCTGGACACTGAGATGAGACTGACCAGTCTTCAGTTCCCCAAGTCTTCCTTTTCTACTTTTTTTAAAATAGGGGTTACATTTCCCCTTTTCCAGTCAGTGGGAACTTCACTGGACTGCCACAGCTTCTCAAATATGATGTATAATGTCCTGGCAACTTCATCAGCCAGTTCCCTCAGGACCCATGGGTGCATCTTATCAGGTCCCATTGACTTGTGCACCTTTAAGTTCCTTAGATGGTCTTGAACCTGATATTCTCCTACTGCAGGTTGTTCTTCATTCTCCCAGTCACTGCGTTTGCCTTCTGTGATTTGGTATCTCCTTTAATACATCACTTGCCAGTTTGAGCTACCAGTATCTGATGAAGCTCCACTAGTTTTATGAAACATGTCTATTGCAATGTTAAGTGTTTCTGGTTGGATGAACGTCCTCTGGTTGGATGAACGTTGGATAAAGTCCTATTGACTGTATCATTTTTGAGAAAAAGCACAATCCCAAAGCAGTCTGCCTGCTTCGTCTGCGAGGACAGATTTTAAGCAGAGAAGCATTCAATACATCCATCATTTCTCCTTAAAAGAACAAATACTGACACTGAACTCTCTGAGTGAGGCAAGTTCCACTTGGAATGTCTTGGAACATCTACCCTCATCTCTGTTGGATATGTCCTTAACCCAGTAATCCATTCCAGTGCTATTTTACTGTGAAGCACTGGAGTTTCACTGGAGTTTCTGTTCTTCTTCACCCCTTCCAGTAAAGATTTGTCAGTCTAAAGAGGCAACTGGGAATTCTCACTTGGGTGTTTTGTTTACAGTGCCTGGCACATATGAGCAAAATTACCATCAGATAATTTGGACATTGGGGATTGGGGTTCATCCCCTTAAGCAGTTGGCTTGAGTATGCCTTGTGTATGCCTTACCCAAATTACTTAACTCCTCTTCCCTTGTTTCCAGACAATACTTTTAAGAAGCTCATATGCATATCTGTCCAAGTCTGGGAATCCACAGCCTTCAAACAAATACGTCTGGCTTTGGATTCATGGTGGCTTCTTCAGTCTTCACTAAAAGACTGGTGGATACTACAAAGCCTTTGCATTCCTCAACAACTGTTAATTCTGTCTTCTGCCATCCAGCAAAAACCAGTGTCTTGTAGGTATACATCCAGTACTGTAGCTAACAAATAATTCATTCTTTATGCGAATAAAAACTTACTATTCAGCCAGATCAGCTCTTTGCCACCAACCAGTACCTTCTGCTGCTGTTTAATGAAGCAAGAGGTCAGAAACTCCAAAATACACTGAGGTTTCCAAAGAAATAGTCCATTTGCAAAAATAAATTATAAACCCTCTACTCTAAAATTTCAATTTAGAGTAATTGATAAATCTAATGAGTTATAAACTCCCTACTAAGCTGTATTCCAAAAGAGTTTGAGAAAGAATTTCATCTCAGAGCTCACTGAGAATCAGTGAGCCTCCTGGACAATCTTACAGAAAGCTTTTAATGCCTCTGTTATGGAAGAACAATGGTTGTTCTCATGTTTGGAGAAGCCATTGTAGCTCCTGTGTTCTGGACTACAAGAAAAGGTAGGAAGGAACCAGTCCTTCAAAAAGAAAAGAAATTGAATCATATTTCTTGATCTGTGCTAAAATATCTACAAGCAATGGACCTCCAAAAGCCAGCTTCCATATCCTTGCCAAAAATTGGTGCGTTAAATAACCCTCTTCACAGCCTATGTGTTAAGTCTTGCTGAGAAAGACATGAATTTCTAAATGTTGCTGTTCCTCAAGTGTCAATTTCACCCCAGTGCAGTAACTTCAATGAGTGAAGATTTTTGAAGATGATACACAAGCTGTGAACAGCTTGCTTTCTGCATTCAGTAGAGTTACACCAAAAAATAAATAAAATTAAAATCCCAAAAGGACACCATTAAAGGACAAGCTGTCCTCTTTCACCTTTGCAGCTGAGTCCTAGACACAGCAGATCACAATTCATTTATTCAATTTGCAGAGTATCTTCACTCCCTTTCCCATTCTCCTTTATTGATCCCTGCCACAGGAATCTGCTCTAGCTGAAAATTCGACCTCTACAGAACTTCAGAGCCACAGAGCTGATTTCATTCTCCTGAAAGGGAAAGCATTTTATGCTTCTTCACACTAAATATTAAGCCTGTGTATGAGTACTTTCAATTAAAAATCCTACTCTTTAGTCTTTCATGATACCAAAGGTCTTTACAAAATAAAGAGTTATGATAGAAACACTCTTCAGGAATCAAAGTACAGAAGTTTTTAAAAGGGTTTGGTAAGTCTTCATCTGACCACTACAACAGGAAGACTTCCCTAGGATAGGGGTTTTTTTTTGTGTGCCCCACTTGATGGTGAACCCTCTGAAATCAAGACAGCATAGTCTTTTGTATTACCCTTTCCAAACAAGTATTTTTCATAGCTGCTTCATCAGAAAGAAAAGTCCAGTCAGAATTCCTGCCCAGTATAGTTTCTGGCTTTCATTTCTCGCAGGAAATTATTTGTTTAATCTTTCTTTAAAATTGACTGTTTCTCCAACAGCAACAACTCTATGCACGTCTGATCTTAGCTAATCTTTATCCTTGTATGTTGACAGAACATGGACTTTCAGGAAAATGCATCTTTTTACCTCTGATGTTGCTAAATTCTATCTAAAATATTTATAATTGGAATATGGACTATATGAAGCAATACTAAGCAACACATGCAAAAATTCATATAAATTTACATGCAGGGGTTTTTTTTTTGAGATACTAAAAACTACTGCATTGTAACTAAGAACTTCAGTCTCTCAGAGTACTGAAAAATTCATGTCAGATGACCCTTTGATGATGCAATAAAACTACTAGGATAAAAATTTCTGGAAAATGTCACTATCTATCTCAGAAAGCAAACTGGAAAGAAAAGTATCTGCAAGAATGAAACAAATGGCCAGATCTGGTGAAATTATAAGGAAGAAAAATAAATTTTAATGTGGATGAAGAATTTATTTGTAAATTTAATTTTGAATGACTACAGATTGAGACGTTGTTAGTACACAATAGTGGTTACTTTAGGTGACAACTATTAGAGTATAAATTTTAGATTTAAAAGATATTGTTTTCTGGATATATCTAAAATAAAATGAAGTTTTTCTGAACAAGTTTGAAAATGTGTAACTCTTTGTAATTGCCCCACTTTATTTGAAAAATAATAAATGGGCTTTGAAACTATATACCTCAAATAAGAATAAAATGGCTTTTCTGATATGAGGCTTAAGCTTCTTTTTGAACATCCCTGCATTGTTTCTCTGAAATTGAGAAAAGTTCTTTTTCTCAGAATTACTGTCTTCTAGTATATTTTTGCAAAGATAGCTCAAAAATAAACTGTGTAACACATATATAGGTCTGGTTTCCCATGCTATTTTTATGGCTTCAACCTTTACTAGAAACTACAGTTGCAATTATTATTTGAAGTTCTGCATATATAAAATTCACTCATATTGTTTTGATTTCTATCCTCAGGATCCTGTGTATTACATAAAGGAAAGGATGACCATCCTCCTTTCTTATAATAGTAAAAATAATAAATACTGACCTGAAGAAACCAGTGAATGCCCATAATCAGTCAATATGTACAGTGCCACCATTTCACAAGCATGGTTGACTTAAACAAGGAACTCTTCAGCTATTATGAGATTACCTATTCCATTCATTCATTGAACCTCATTTCCATCATATTATTCTAGATAACAACTTCAAGTCAACTTAAAGAGTGAATAAATTAATGCATAAATTACATAGTAAATTGTAGATACTGGTTTCAAGAGTAATGTGATATTCAACAATTTCTAAACTCCCTTGCTCAAATTAAAACTTTTTTTGTTCTAAGCAGAGAAAAAAAGGTGAAAGCGTAGTCTTGATTACTCCTCAAGTTTCTTTATTTGCCATTTTATCTATCTTTACTTATCACTTCCCATTTGCAGACACTTATTTTCTCTCAAAGTAGTTCTGTGTTTATCAACATCCCTCTCTCTTTTTCTAATGCAGATGAGTTAGCCTATAAAAATGTTAACCATTTTCTCTCTAAAGAGTCTTCCTTCACTTATCATGAGTGGAAGAAAATTACTAAGTAACAACACTCACACTTTATGACTTGGGATCATAAATATTCAAAAATAATGCAAGAAGAAAAAGCAATCAGCAGGTTTTTAAAGGAGCCTAAGTTATTTGAATTTCAGGGTGCCCTGCAAAACTATTTATTTCCTGGGACTTCTGGAAGCAATATGCTTCCAAATACAATAACATTGTGTTTTGGTACAGTCACATGTCTCATTTTATAGGCAAGGTCAATTTTCATAAGCTATCAATCTGGACTAGATACATTGGAACACTTGGGAGGCATGACTTTACAATTGCTAAGTGTATGAAATAAATATAAGGATTATTTGCAAGGCTTTGGAAATGGTTATATCATTTAAATGCTGGTGCTAAAATTACAGACAAAGCAACGAATAAAAAGTGGAAACAAAAAGGCGGTTTACTCCTTCATAAGCTTGCACTCTTCAATTTTTACTTAGTACTTAAATCTTCTAAATTTCAATATGCATTTCCTTTCTCAATCCCCACAACATTCTTAGTCCTTTCAGGAAACATAATTGCTGGGCTGCATCAAAAGATGCTGGGCTGCATCAAGAGGATCATGACCTGTAAGTCAAGGGAGGTGATTCTCCCCCTCTGCTCTGGTGAGACCTCACCTGCAGTACTGTGTTCAGCTCTGGGGCACTCAACGCAAAAGGGATGTGGACCTGCCCAAGCAAGTCCAGAGGAGGGCCACAAAGATGATCAGAGGGCTGAAGAACCTCGCTATGAAGACAGGTTGAGAGAGGTGGGATTGTTCAGCCTGAAGACTAGAAGGCTCAGGGGAGACCTTATAGCAGCCTTCCAGTACCTAAAGGTGACCTACAAGAAGTCTGGAGAGGGACTTTTTACAAGGGCATGTAGAGATAGGACAAGTGGAATGTTTTTAAACTGAAAGAAGGTAGATTTAGATTAGACATTAGGAAGAAATTCTTTATCGCGAAGGTGGTGAGGCACTGGAGCAGGTTGCCCAGAGAAGTTCTGGATGCCTCATCCCTGGAAGTGTTGAAGGCCAGGTTGACTGGGGCTTTGAGCAACATGGTCTTGTTCAGTATGTCCCTGCCCATGGCAGGAGGGTTGGAACTAGATGATATTTAAGGCCCCTTCCAACCCTAACTGTTCTATGATTTTATAATATAATAATATAAACATAACATAACATATAACATAACAATCCCATGCACCAGTACATGCTGGGGCCCAAATGGATGGAAAGCAGTTTTGCAGAAGAACCTTGGAGTCCTTGTAGACAGCAAGCATGAATCAGCAATTTGCCCTTGCAGCAAATAAGGTCAACAGCACCCTGGACTCCATTAGGAAAAGCATCACCAGGAGATCAAGAGAGATGATCCTTCCTCTCTGCTCTGCCCTAGTGAGACACATCTGGAGTGCTGTGTCCAACTCTGAGTCCAGCAAAAGGCCACTAAGTTGATTAAGGGACTGGAGCATTTTTCATAGTCTTCATTGATTTCATTCAAATATTTCCGAGTAAATTTAACTAACAATATTAATTTCATGATTGTAGCACAACAAGCGAAATATATATATATTGTCTGGAAATTTGCTTCTTACGCATTAGAATAAAACATAGAAACAAGGGTTCTCTAGAAAGATTAAGTAAATTTGACAATTATACAGAAATCTTAATGAGAAACTTACCTTGCCTACATACTGATAATCAGATCCTGTATATTCCTCTAAAAGAAAAAACTGGTTCCACATCCAGCCTCGCTTCTGGCGGTGAATTGTTTTTCCATCAATCCTGGATGCATGTGCTCCAAAGCTTTTAGGTCTGAGATCAGAAGTCCTTCTGAACAGCATTTCTGTGTGGCAGGGATGTGGCAGCCACATCCAGAGCAGTAGAAGTAGCAGGACTTGCTGTATTGTCATAGTTCTCCACTGCTGAACTTCTTCAAGCTGGTCAGTAATGGAGTCTACAGTTTTGTTTTCTGAACTTGCTTTTGATGTCTCTAGTTGCTGATGCAGCCAAGCAGTTTCCAGCAACTCATTTCTGAACTGTATGAAGTAACCAACTCCTGAAATTAAACAGAGAAGAGACAATGTAAGTTGAAATGCATTCACTCCCTAGTGTCCAACATCCCTGCTGCTGTATCCTCCAAATACAACACATTATGACATAGAATGCAACCTGGTTAGGAATATAAAGGTTATCCAGATAGGCAGAACACTGCAAATATGTTAGGTAGCTGCTGCCAAAACACCTCCTAAGAAAAAGTAACAGTGCCAAGAGATGATCAACTATTTCCCTATTAAAAACTTTCAATTTAGAAACTTCTAGGAGTGTTCTTTATATAGACTGTGGATTTAATATTGCTGAAACTTGCACATTAAATACTGCTCCCTTTGCTTCAAATGTTTTCCACCTGATTTGATTTACATGAATTCCAGTGTTTTATTAACCTTACTATCAAGAGAACTGAAAAGCCAACACAAAGTCATTTTAGAAATTATGAAATGGTAAAACACCAGTTCTTCGGGGTATTTTAAATGGTGAAAGACAACATCATATGCATCAGAAGTAACACAGCATGACAAGAAGGAAACTATTAAATACAAAAACTTCTTGAGATGATCTTGCAATATGGAGTGATGCAAAGCCTTAAAAAGTAGGAAGTGTTTAAAAAATGAGGGCATTTTTTTGCAAGTATCCTCAATTTTGGATAGTACTGAAATTAATCTCATTGTGGGAAATGCTATTGCAGAGAAAAGGCAAGCCTCCCCTAACTCATTTTTGTTTTGTCTCCACTTTTTTTTCTTTTTTGTTTTGTCTTCTTTTTTTTTTTCCTTCTGATAGAACCATGAGATGTTATTTCAGCAAGACAAATTTAGCCAAGTTCTCTTCACTTCTGTCCCAGATCATTTGGTAATGTTTTGATTCTGTATGGCAGGGATGTAATCATGAAAACCTCATTTGTCATCTTAGTAGGGTATACTTTCTGTAAGTTTTAATCAGAGTTGTTTGGATTTATTTCTTTTAGCATGTCCACAGAAAACAAAATGCATGGATGGTGGTGGCAGTTCCTTGTATGTTTTTCCACATGTGGCACAAAACTCAAGTAGTAAAAAGCTTGGGTTGTTTTTTTCGCTTCTTTTCTGATTTTGATAGATAAGTAACATTGTACACAGCAATCCCATCTGTCTCCTGCTTTCAATAACATTATGTATAGCTCACTATCATCTTAAATATTTTTGATTTTTCAAAGTAGAGCTATGTAAAACTTCGGGTTTTTTGAAAAGGAGACATATTTTCTTTGTAGCTTTTTTTTTTCCCCACTTTCTTATTGCTATCAGTATATATCTTCCATTATTCACATATTATTATTTGATGTAGAAGTGTTGTTAAATTCCTCTTGGGAAATAATGCTTCAGTATTAGGAGTTGTTATTGAATTTCCTTCATGTTAAATTAGGTCAGCAGAATGAAAACTCAGATGAAATTTGTTAAAGTTACAAAAGCAGCTAATGCACATGGACTTCGCAAGCATGGCTGCATAATGGATGTACGTACCACTAAGGTCTTTTCCCTCCGTTGAGACTCCTGGTGAAATTCAGCTTCCTGCTTTAGATGCAATGATTTTTATAGTAATCTACACTAAAGCAATGAAACATTTACCTTTAAAAATAAGATAGCAAACAAGGAAAAAACAGACTGAAGTAATAACAATTAAATAAAAAGCACTGGAATAAAGAAAATGTTTAAAGAGAATTAGATGAAGGAAACCTTTTAATATTTAACAGCAGAAAATAGACAGAAGTCCCAGTTCTGTAATACATTGCATATTTGGTTCTCTACTACCCTGCCAGAGCTGGAACAGTCAGTGGAGGAAGATAAATTTATTATTTTATTTTAATTCTCTGGAAAACTAATTGGAAAAAATGTCTAAATTTTGGTGAAAATCTTATCTTAGAAGAGGGTCTGAGAACTCAGCGGAATTCTAATATTTTTGCTGGCTTCAAGTAAGTTTTTTTTTAAAGAACTGAAATAATTTTAAAGAGGTTAAATAGTTTTAAATGAAACTACTTCACCAGTTGTTCTCATCAAATCTCTCTCTACTACTTCTTCCAGAAGAGCACTTCTCAACTTTTTCCCACAATAGAAAAGAAAAAAAGAAAATCACTAATGTATTTTTTTAATTAAAGCTTTCTTTTTTTTTTTTAATTAAAGCATATCAGATATGTGCAACGTTCCATATTTCTGTCCTTCTAAATAATATAAAACTTACTACAGAGGAATACTGTGCTCAACTTTGCTCTAGTTTATATAAAATTTTGTTTTGGAATTATTTTTACTAAATTTTCTTGGTTCGATCTCTAGTAGGGAGGAAATGGATCAATCATCACTGAAGCTATTAATCATGACACCATTAGCTTTCAGCTAACAATTTTAAGACAATTAGGCCATTCTCCTTTTCCACAGCTTAATCACTTCTGCATCTCTCAGAACTTAGAAGAAAACGTTTTATCGCATCTGCAACTGTATTCATGTGATTTCAAATGTAATTTTTGCAAAATTTGGAAAATACATTTTGCTTACTCAGTAATGCAACCCCTATAGTAATACTAAACCATATTCATACCTTTGAAACTCATGAGATTTAACTGACATCTAAGATGGGCCAGGAGCGCCTCTAACTGATGGACTTCTCCTCAGACTTCCATTTACTGGTTGCTCCATGAGGAGTTCTTTCTTTTGCAAACTATTTCCTCCTTTTGGCTGTCTTTCTACATTAATTTATAGCTTCTTTTGGAAGTCAGCAGAACTAAATTTAAAACGAATAGATAAAGTAAGGAAAAAATCAAAAGCTTGTATATATATATATATGGTGGGGTTTTTTTACTCCAGAAATGTTATTAAACTCCTGTCTTGTGAAGAGCAGATTTGAACTGCAAAAAATTTTACTTGGGATAGCTGCCATTTATGAATTTTGTCCTGTATTTAACCTTGGTCAAACTTGAACTGAATTTTAATTGCATAACATTTGAAAAAGCTTGTTTAAAGAAAGATACTTATGCACTGCCATTTCTGTTTTCGCCATTTCTGTTTCAGTTGGGAGCTATTATCCATTTACATCTCTAATCTTGTCTTTCAGTCCTTTTTGCTATGTTTGCACAAAAGAAAGATATTTCTGGAACTGAAGATGATTCATGACAAATTAGGTTAAACTACATTGGAATTTTATGAGGAGAACAATCTTTAATTTTATTATAATGGAAGACACAAGCATATTTTGTTGTTGTTTTGTTCTTGCTCTGCAGAGGTGACACCAATAGAGCTATTCTTATCTAGAGCCACAGTGAAAAACTCCTCTTATTTTCTGCTCCATTTCTTAAAATCTTTGGTCCCTTTCCAACCTCAGCATAAAGCTGCTACCACAGGCTGCAGAGCCTCTTTCACAGTGTCTACAGCCATTAGCCATACGACACAATTGCTATCATTTTGGTTGCCTCCTTGTAGGAGGTAACTTGGTAACGTGCCTCTATATCTCATTAGAACTCTGTCTCCTGGCTTATGATGTATTACATGAAATTAAACAATCTGTCTAGGTTTTGAAAAAATAAGAACTATTTAACAATAAAAATAGAAGTAGGAAGGCAGCTAAGTGCAGAAAAAGCTGAGTTTTCAATAAGCCTGAGAAGAATCTCCAGCTCAGCTAATTTAGTTCTTTTGACATATTTGCCATCTCTTTATCAAGACCAGGAATAAAGTTATAATGATTTAGAGCATAGTATGATGAACAAGTTCTTTAAACAGACATCTCTGCAAGAGACTCTTAGTGAAAACACTACAAAATATTTCCCTCTGTAAGTGTAACTTACAGGTGTAAATTATCTGTTAAGAGAAAAAGACAATAACAAAAGACAATAATAATTTTTATAAAGATTTTTAAGTCTACTTGAAGCAAACTAATGAGATCTTTCAAACTATAAATTCTTTATGGATATTCTAATCTCATCATTCCTTGTATCATAGGTTTATGTTCCTTGCTTTATATATTATATCCCAATGAAGTTGTCTAAAGCTGTTCATAATTTAATTACCTAGTTCTGAACTAGGGAGATAATTGGCAAATTGTAAGCTGCTTATTTCATAGCCTCCAGTGGAACACTTACACACTGCAGTGACCACGCTTTGAGTTATTAAATTATAACATGAATTTGCAAAGTAGTCAGCTATACCTTTGAACTTTAGAACTTGGTCATTTTTATGAAGTCCTGCAACCTCGGATCCACTTAGGAATCTGAATTACGTATGTACAGTTTGATGCTAAACTAAAAAAAAAAAAAAAAAGCAACTCATTTCAGGAATTATGTATTTTAATTAGTAATACTAAATCATATTTTACAATCATCAAAACTACTTCACTCAAATAAGAGTTTTTCATACTATTTTCATAGTTCATTGGAGAAAAGACTGAAAAACAAGCAGAGGAAACAGAGGAAAGGGAAATACTGAGAATTATAACTTTTCCGACGAAAGTTAAGTAATATTTTGGGCAACAGAGAGATTACATAGGAACATACTTTATGTCTTATTTTTAAGCATATTTATATAGTACAAATCCCAATTGTTTTTACAAAAACAAGTTAACATGCGCTATACTGATTTCAAAGTGAAAGGTTAAAGATTCAGTCTACCTTCCACTGGTAGTTCACAAATGTGATACCCAAAGAAATGGATAAAATAACCCCAACCAGACACTAAACTGAGGAGGAAGAAAACATTAACACCTCACTCTTCTCAGCTCCCCTGCAGTGGGGAACATTGTCCTCCTCCCCATACGGGTCTTTAGATCTCTCACCACAACCCTTCCATGTCCTTTTTAAGGAAGACTGATACCCTCAGTCTTAAGACATAGCAGGACACTGAAAGCGTGAGCAAAACAGAGAAAAGGCAACAACTACAAAAGCACCAGAATTAAAATTCAAAGTATTCCCCAAAAATAAATGAAATGTGCAGGATATTATTTTTAAAAAAGTCAAAAGGTCATAATAGGTTGCACAACATAGGAATAAACTACCTAGGCACTGTTCTGGAGAAAATTGAGGAATAGGAGTATAATAGTTCTGAAACATTCTCAACATGGTGGATTTCTTTCCACTCATCTTTAAAAAAAATAAAAGGGGAAAATGAGATATGTGAGCAGGAATATTATTCTTAAGAAGTATAAAACAATCCTCCCTCTCCACTAATTTCAAATCCTCTGTCCAGGTTTGAACATCACAGAACCAACATGTAGATAATCAGAAATTAGGCTAACATCGAAACGTTTAGGAAAAAAGTGCAATTTTTGAGGAAAGAACAACTACATCTATTTACTTACTCTACATGAAGAAAAAAAGATGAAGAAGGTGGTAAGACTGGTTTTCAGAAACACTGCTGAAAATAAGAAATTATTCTCAATGCACACCATAGTTAAAGCAACTGATTTCAATCACAACAATGATGATTTAGGTTATGCATTAAGAAAAACTTCCTGTACATTTGCTGTGGTAGTCAGCAGCCAAAAGGAGATGTGACTTAAGGTTTGGAAGAGCCGTCTGAACAAACTGCAGTCTGGCTGCCTGCAGCTCATGTGACCAGAGGGTTTCTCAACATCTGCTAAATCTTCAACCTGAAAATGCTATCCCATCTTTTTCCCTGCCATTATTTCTCCTCATCATGTCTTCCTACATCCAATGTCACTGTTACCAGTGGCCATCCTGTTCTCCTGTATATGAATATCTATTTATTCATTACAGCTCAACCCAACCCCATCCTTTTCCATTTATCTGATTTCATCTCAAAAGCATCTGCAGATTTACTGTTGTGGGTTGAAAGTGACTTAAATTCTCTTGCTTGCCAGCCAGCATAGCATGGTTTTCCACAACAGATAATACAGTCCTAGCCACACAGTTCCCACCCATTTTATGAGGTCTGTCCTATTCCTCTGAGTCTCCCTCTGTGAGATTTTGGAGTTGCATTTCTCCCATCAATTGTCTGCTATATTCTCCCAGATAAAGAGTGAATTTAGCTCTTTCCTACTCTAACTTGAATTCACCCCAGGTACCCCATGCTAAATGATTATCCCCTTTGTGCTTAGCCCATGTCCACGCAGCCTTCTAAAACATCCATATTCCATTATTTAATTTTTTTTTTTATGAAGAAGGTAGTCCTCTACTTTATTTATTGAAAAAACAATAGAAATCCCACTATAGCTAACAGTATTTGATTATACTTTTCCCTTTCTTTCTTTGCTTATTTAATAAAAAAATAAAAAAACCAACCAACCAACCAAACAAAAAAACCCAAAAAACACAACAACAAAAACCACCCCCCAAAACACCTCTCACAATTAAACAATCAAACAAACAACTGTTCTGATATCCAGCGTGCATGCTAGGGGAAGGGGAGAAGAAAGTGATGGTAGAGAGGAGGACAGTGATTGCTTCTGATGGGAAGCAGCAAAAAAACAAGTTTCAGAATATTTTCTTCTCTGAAGAAGTATGAAATAGGAGGGGGAAAGTGATCTATCAGAGAAAGTAATTTTCATCTCTGTAACATTTGAATTTAGACACAAGAGCATATGCTAAAGAGATTTTGTTAACACCCCATTTTGTTTTTTCTCATTCATTACCTTCCATCTTTGACAGACCAAGATTTTTCTGGAAAAGATCAGAAAATTCTGTCTCAATATTGCCAAAAGCCCAAACCAAGAGATCATTGAATACCTAGACCTGGGGACTTTATATTCTTTCTCCCTGTACTGAAGGGTTTTCCCAAACAGGGTGAATTGCAACGAATAATGCCAAAGAGTTACGAAAAAGACATTCTTTTCCTTCAGGGCAGGTGGAATTTTAAATCTGCTAGTCTTTGCAACCCAATGCTTTCACCTGCCTGCAAACTGTAAGCCTTATTAGAGAAACAGAATAAGCACAGAAGTGTGCCAAATATCTAAAAACTCACCATAACCTCATCAGGAGTTTTTGTCTTCAGCTGAGCCTGAAACCTCACAGCTTCAGAGAGCAGAGGCAGTTCACTAAAGCATAAAGAATTGGGGCATTGAGAGACCGTGCCTGCTTAGAAAACTGTGTAATTTAATAAAGTGTTCATTGATGTCTACACAGTGGCTCCTCAAACTTGTGTTAGTGCCTGTGCCTGCAGCATGGATAGTCACATTCCTGCTAATTAGATGATAGTAGAAGGATTATGTACTTTCTTAGCAGACAGGAAGAAATGGAAACAACCATTTCTCATGGAAACTCACAGTTGAAATGTAAGAGAGGGTCATATTTTAAGAACGTTTGTTAAAGCATATGACTGTATCTCTCACATTTATAAGAATAAAGTATTGAAAAATGCTCTTTAATATTCACCATAAACATTATATTTGACATTAAAAAAATAAATCTCAAATTACAAGAAGGTATATTTGAAATGCATTTGAAATTTTTAACTATAAATATTTCTTAAAGTGCTTGGAGTTTCACCTTGGTTTCAATGCCTTTATAATTATTTTAGCGTATTAAAAAGTGCTGCTATGGCTCTTTGTATCGTTATATGTAGCAAAGTAAAAGTCCCTTTATGGGGTGACTGCAGTTTGTTGGGCCAGGATGATCTGAAATTATGAAAAAAGACAAAATAAAAACAACAACTGCCAAAAAAAAAAAAAAAAAAAATCATAATTTCTTCACCATTAGTGAGTCAGAATTATAGAGCCCCCTTTATAAATTTTCTTATAAGTTATTTTAAAAGTTAAACCAGGACCAGGAACCTGTTAAGAATATACTATATATATGTACAGTGTATAGTAATCTGTAACCTGTTTTGCCTAACATTATACCATCTACAGTGCACTGCAAAAAGATGAAATATATCAGGTATTAAAATTAGGCAATATAAGATTCGATATTGCCTATGCAACGTGAAACTATCAGCTGTAGGAGATATGCATGATGATAAAAGCTAATTAGATCACATCCTACCTTTTCCCAAATGGTACTTGCTTTAAAAGAGTACACAGCGGGCTAAAGCTGACATCTTTTCAAAATCAGGTTTACACCATGGTTAAGTATAAAGACCTGCAATTCACATCTTTAAAAAATCACTTTTTGCCTATCTTAGTAATGAGAAGGCTGTGTCTTGACTAGTTTTGAAGAGATACCTGTTTTTAAGTAGCATATCACCCTTACAAGGCATGACATATGGGCACAATAAACTGGTGATGGATGTGGGTCAGGTCAAAACTTTGGAAGTAAGGAAATTTCCTCTTAAGAATGCTTCTGTGTACTGTAAAACTCCACCAGCACCGTAATTATACTGACTCTCAGAGAGCTCTTCACACTTGGTAAGCATCCTTTATACATATACTGGCACTGCTGTGTAAGAACATAGAGGTAGACACATTGATCAGATAGATGAAATCATGCATAATCTGACTATGGACTCCACACTTGAATCAAGACTCTTCTGAATGCCTCCCACAATAGCTTTATAGTGCTCGCTTTATATAAGCTCTATTACTGCCTCAGTCTTCAAGGTAAGAGAGATTAGGCCAACGCAATAGATTCTATTGGATTACCAATTTTAGCTGGAAAAGCCAGATCAACTTGTGGATTTCAGAAATATTCTCTGAGAAAATCTGATGATATTTAAGAATATGTTTGTATAGTGCAACTTTTCTGAACTTGTCTTTTGAGGTTGCTGTTGTCCTGGGTTCAGCTATAGCAGTCATTTTTCTCCTGCTTAGTAGCTGGTGCAGTGCTGTGTTTTTTAACTTTCAGCCTGGGAACAACGCTGATAACACCGATGTTTTTAGTTGTTGCTAAGTAATGTTTATTCCAACCAAGGACTTTCTCAGTCTCATGCTTTGCCAGGGAGGAGGGGAAGCCGGGAGGAAGCAGAGACAGGACACCTGACCCAAACTAGCCAAAGGGGTATTCCATACCACAGCACGTCATGCCCAGTATATAAACCGGGGGGAGTTACCCGGAAGGCCCAGATCACTGCTCGGGTCGGGCTGGGTATCGGTCGGCGGGTGGTGAGCAATTGTATCCTCTCCCCTTGTTATTTCACTAATCGTTATTATCATTGGTGGTAGCAGTAGTGGTTTTGTGTTATACCTTAGTTGCGGGACTGCTCTTATCTCAACCCGTGGGAGTTACATTCTTCCCGTTCTCCTCCCCATCCCTCCGGGAGCGGGGGGAGGAAGAAAGGGGGGGGGGGGGGGGAGTGAGCGAGCGGCTGTGTGGTTCTGAGTTACCGGCTGGGCTCAAACCACGACAGCTGTTTATACAGAGATGTACATGTTGGTTTCCTGTTTTCTATATGCTGTATTTTAATGGTCACATTTTTTGATGTCGACCGTAGCATCTGTGAAAATGCTAATAATATAGGACTATTACAGAGATAGCCTGTAGACAGTTATTGAATTTTTGATGAAGGCCAGTAAGGACGTGCCTACTTGTCCTGTTCAGATGTCATCTATGTAGAACACTGCTTGACAAAACAAATACTTAAAAATTATTATTTCAGTAAAAAAAATATTTACTGAAGAACACTTCCACTCCCCATCTCAATAATGCTAAGAGGAACTCTTCCCAACAAGAACACGCCTCCGGAGAAATAGGTCACCGAATTTTACAGTGCTTTTTCCCATAATGATGTAACACATTTCACACACTGTGATGTATGCTTTTCTGATAAATACATGGGTGGAAATCAGCAACCACCTTGAACTGGAATGAACTTGCACAGGTAATTGGTGAAAAGCTACATCTAGCTTCCAGAGGAGACATTTTTTCATTTTTTTCAAAGCAGCCATTCCATCTCTGATCTTTCACTCTTGATTTTCAAGGAAAACTGACAAAATACCTTTCAAAGATAAACCTGGAACAGAACTTCAAAACTCAGCTGGAAGCCAAAAACAATGGACTCAAATGAGTTTCTGGTTTTATTGAACTGTATAGTACATCTCTCTTCCCTTCCAACCTCTATATGTCTGCAGGTTATAAACTACCTAACTCTCCTGTTCCTTTGAGAGCTAAGTAGTATCTTTTTCTTTTTTCTTTTCTTTTTTTTTTTTTTTTTTTTAATTTTCAGCACCTTTTTCATTCTATTTCACTGGTGAAAATTATAAATATGTATATATGTTTTTCTTTACAGGGTTCATGTAGTTGATAGGTTCTAATTAAAATTAGATAAATTGTCCTCAAATTCTGTTTGGTCTTAAAGTCCATTTTTTCTATTTCAGATATAAAAAAGGGACACTATGCCTGAAAGAATTTAATTTTTTTCCAAATACAAACAGGCTAGTAAAATATTTTGACTTTATTAAAAAAGATGTATTTCATCTGTAAGTCCTTGGATCATTACTATTACAGCAACACTGGCAGTCATTGTAGCATTCATTACTGCTTCATCCAAGATGCAGAGAAGGAATATACCCTTTTCTATTATTCTACAGAACACAAAAATAAAATATTATTCTATTATTCTAGTCTGCTATTCTAGACTGTATGAATTAAAATCTCAGGCAAAGACAAAGTGGTCATCTGAGATTGCAGAGCAAGTGTGTGACAGGCAGGGAAGCAAACTGCATCTTTTGAAATCTCAAGGTACAATAGAGAGTGGTCTTTTATTCATCCTTTTCTGAGAAGCTCCTATTCTGTTTCCTGTACTTATTTACCCTGTTTCAATCCTGTTTGATGAGGTCATCAAGGTTGTGAATAGTAATAGACTTCCTATACTAGCCAAGTGAAATCATTCAGCTGCTCAGTGAGTGGGGGGATGTGGTAAACAAGAAAAAAAAAGTAAGCTTCTCCTACCTCTAGGATAAAGTATGCTCTGAAGAGCTATAAATACAGTGAAATTATTGTAGCTGTATGAATCAAGTAATAGAACATTGACATAATTGAGTGTGAGCTAATGAGCAACTAGAAAACGGAATAACAAGCAGAATTTCCTTAGTCCGTAGGAAGACTAACGATGTTTTATGGAAGTTAATCTATGGTATTAGGTGAGAGATGTACAGACCAAGATGTTACTTTCAAAAATGAATAAAAGTAATTTTAAAAAAGATGCTGGCTGTCATTAAAGTTTGTGAGGCTACATATGAGAAGATGAGGTTGGTAACCTATTAAAACATAAATGCCAAGGACTGATAAATAATAGGAGAATGAATGATACAGTGTATAAGGAACCCTTAGAGATATACAGGAGAGACATTGTTCTCCAGAAAGAAGTTGCTGAAAACTAGTATCACTGAAATAGTAAAAGTTTCATATGTACAGGTGACCAAAAACTGTCTATATCTGCTTTGCTGCCCCAAATGAAGAAACCTATGTGTCAGATGAAGTATTGAGTGCAGTTGTTTGGGTAAGCATGAGCAGGCTTTGCCTTCAAGAGATGTGAGATATGAGGCAAATTTAGGACAACATTTGTAATTAGTGCATGAGCAGTTGTATTTTGAAGGTCTAAGCATGGTTCGCAGTTTCTGGAGAATGAATAAACAATGCACATATTGTCAATCAGGACAAAGTAAAGAGTGAGAGGAAAAAAAGATGAGAAAATCAGGACCCTCGACTTCTTAATCTTCTCTTCCACCCTCAAACCTTGCTTAGCAGCAAGTAACGAAGTAGCAACATCCATGGTGTACAGCATAAAGATATTCCTGAGTAATGACATTTGCAAGTAGAGTGATCAGGTAGCAAGCAAGAAAGTAGCTCTGACTCAGGGTACAATTTAAAAGGAATTATTATCCCTACAGATGTGATATTAAATTTTCTCTCAGTTTGTCCTATGTCATCACATTAAGCCCATTAAAAATTTTTAATACAGGAAAGGAGGTTTTGTTTAAAGGGTGGGAGGGGGTTTTCCCCTAACATATTTTCTCTCCAAATTGTGACTTTGTTAACTCAAAAATCATTCACAAATTCAATACAGATGGCAGCTAACCAAGCAGAGATGTTAACCAAGACCATTCCTCTCCAGAAGACTGTTCCGATCACCAAGTCTTTCGACCTCTCACAGCCCCTCTCACTGAAATTATTCAACACTGTAGTCTTTTTCATAGTTGATGAAACATAGAAAAAAAGGTGAGAATGACAGCTGCCCAGCAGTCATGCCATTCAAGAATGTCTCAGAGGAAGAAAAAACAAAGCCAGACAGAATATCGTGTTATAGCTGTTGCTAATCTGCATTCTGGCAGTCTCTCACTGCTCTTGCCTTCTGCTCACAATGCCAATTAGTATTTCTAGGAACCACGCAAAAAAAATAAAACCATGCTTTCATCAGTAATTTCCAAGGTGCTAACACATTCTGAAAACATACTGTGAGACTTGCAAGACCTATTTTTTTCATGTAACAATCACAAAAGTCCAATTGCCCATGAATTTCAGGCTAACATCATTGTACTATTTAGGGTCTTGAAAACTTCAGTGGTCTAAATTTGTGTACACCTTAGCAGGCTGGCCATGATCCATCTGACAGAAAAAAATGTTCTCCTTCTTTTCCCTCTCCCCAAAGACCACTGGTATTGCTCTGAAATAATCATCCAACAGACTGTATTAAACTGTTTCACTGTACCTAACAGAATACGACCTGCATTGCCTACCAATTTTAGGTTTTTAGGTTTGGGGTTTTTTATTTATTTTTCTTTCCTTTTTTTTTTTTTTTTGTCAGAATGACATAGAGTACCATCTCCACAGTAAATGAACTTTATTTTGTAACATTCTCGAGTAAAAAGAATGAGGTTTCAGTATCATTTGCAGATAACTCAAGAAATTCTATACACAATTTGTTTGCAGTAGACAATTGAGAAAATGAAAGGACATTTCTATTTTGTGAGATTTTAGTATTTGTAAACAATGATTGGAAGGTGAGGATTACTTTGGTAACAGATGTTCCCTTTTTGTTCTTACAAGCTTTTGGCCAAGCAGTCTTCTAAGTTGGAACACTGAAATACAGCAAATTGGCAATCGGCAGGTAATATACAGCAGCTACAGTGCCTATCAGTGTATTATTTAAAGCTAGCATTTGCTGGAGAGTTTTCATCCTTTTCACTCAGAAGAAATGAGAAATTCTCCTTTTGGACAAAATAAAAAAAAAAAAAAGATTGAAGGAAAGGAAAAATATAGTCATATAAGCAAAGCAATAGTGTGCAATTATTTTTAAAAATCATCAGGAAGTAGGATAACATAAAAAGGTAAAGATAAAAAAAAGGTGGAGAAGTACAGATACACTTATATTATTTGACAGATTTTAATGTTACACCAGTTTCTTTCTCAGATGAATTCTGTGAGATAACCTCAATTTCATGAAAGGTTTTGGAATCAGGATTACAAAAGGAGAGCTCTTCAGACAGTAACAGTTTTATCACAAGTGCTACCTGAGAGGTGGTGGACAGCTTGTAAAGTTTTAAGTTACCCAGTTTGAGTGCAGTTACTTGTTTGTTTTGTTTCTACTTATGTATGCATGTGTGTATGCGTAAACTTTGCATAGAGATACTTACTCAGCAAAGCATATAATATTCCCACTGCTATATAAAGATAGAAAAGTTTCTGTTCTGAAGGGAAACTAAGAGAAAACTAAAAATATTCAAAACTTTGTTTTGCTTTTAAATTTATATTTTAGTCTTAATGCTGTTCAATATTCTGTTTTAAGTACACCCGCTGGGTTTTTTCTTTTTCTTTTTTTTTTTTCTGTAGCACTACAGTCACAAATTTGTTTTACATGGCTGTTGGAAACCTGTGTGTACAACCAATATTAACTGTTCAACCAATAATGACCAGCCCTCCACAGCCTTTGTGTTGCATCCAGTGAGATTATCTTTTGCCTAACAGCTCTCTTTAATCCAAACTGAAAATGCAAATCTGGAAAAGCATCTACTATGTAGAATCCTTTCTTGTCCTCACCACATCCAAAGTGACAATGAGTCTTCCTATTTCACTCAAATGATTCTCCACCTACACCCATAAGAGCCAGAAAACAATATACAAACATTGTATACATTGTAACAATTAGCTAGCTAGCAAACAACTAAAACAGGCTGCAAGACGATTTAAGAATACTGTATTACAATAGCAAGGTAACTGTCAGGGTTAAAGTGAAAATGGATTCATATATTAGAGGTTTATCCAATTCCTTCTTTTCTTAAACTAACAGATAATTAAAATTATATATTTCCACAAATACAGTTAGCTACAAAATCAATAATCTTTCTGCCAGATTTTGGTGTAGGGTTACACCTCAATGATTTATAGCAATATACCTGATCTATTATTAATTCTGTGGGTTTACCTAAGTAAAGAAATTATTTTATAATTATTTTATAATGCAAGCAGAATTTATGAGATTTTCCAACTTGTATTTTGAATCTAAGATTAATAAATTACTACTGTAATCTGAAACCAATTGTTTATAATTTAATTATAACTGCAATTCAATTAGGAGTTAAAGCATACTTCTGTGTGAAAAATACTCTTTATTTGTATTTAATTTTGCTGAATAATTATTGTCCAAGAGAAATACCAGACACTTAGATTATTGGATTTTTTTATATCTGTCAATTATTATCATTTTAGAAAGAAACAAAAAAAACCTGTTATATGTACAGCTAATAATTTAATTATTAGGGTTTTTTTAAACAGGAGTCTTTTTTTTTAAACTGAAAACAAATTATTAGTGGTTAATGATGTATTGATTGTCAAAGTTTACAGGCTAAAAACCAATTTTTTCTACAAAAAGTTTTAAATTGTTTTTACAGCGGCTCATTCCTACCTTGTGCTGTATCATATACATTTTAACATAATTTCAAAATGAGTGATTCTGTTTTAGGCAATGTATACACATTTTTTCTCTATAGAATATTCTTCTGTAAATTTACCAAAGGTCTAAAAGAGCAAGTGAAGAGAAATCTCTTTTGTAAAGATCACAAACAGGTAATCACGAGGAGACTGCAGAAAAATAATTTTCTAATTCCAAGAGTCAACAGTGTACTCAAACAAAGTGTCTATTCAGTGATAAACAGACTTCCACCTCATCCTATCCTCATAAGTGAAAAAATAATTATGTAAATACCACCTAGTTCCCTGAGAAAACTGCCCTGAACAAAGGTGTTATTCTTAGGACAGCTGGAATTTGATAGCTCTCCCATATTTAAAGGCAAATCCCTTCAGCTATGCATATGTGAAATACATATAGATACATGTGGCATATAGCTAAGATACTTTACATAGAATTTTTTTGACACTATTACTTTAGTAATAGCTTTAGTTAATGACAGACAAAATATTTCTGCAAAACAATCAATACGTTAAAATACTCAGCCATGGCAAAAATAAATTCAACTTAATCCAACTAGATGCATAACAATAATAAACTAGAATGCCTCAATTCATTTCACCATTGCACTGATTTTGCCTAGGATAGAGTTAATTTTTTTCACAGTAGCTCATATGGTTTTGTATTTATACAAAAGCCGTGTTTCATATTTATAACCAAAATGGTGTTCATAACACAGGGATGTTTTAGCCCTTGCTGAGCAGTGCTTAGAGTTAAGGCCTTTCTGTTTTTCATACACACACTTCCCCCAGCGAGTAGGCTGGGGGATGCACAAGAAGTTGGGAGGGGGCACAGCTGGGATAGCTGACCCCAACTGACCAAAGGGGTATCATACATTGGATGATGTGTTCAGCAATAAAAGCTGAGGAAAGGAGGAGGAAGGGGCGACATTCAGAGTTATGGTATTTATCTTCTCAAGTAACTGTAAACGTGTGATGGAGTCCTGCTTTCCTGGGGATGGCTGAACACCTGCCTGCTGAAGGGAAGTAGTGAGTGAATTCCTTATTTTGCTTTGCTTGTAAGCACAACTTTCGCTTTCCCTATTAAACTGTCTTTATGAGCTTTCTCAATTTTATCCTCCCCTTTCACTTCCCCAACTCACTGCAAGGAGATTGCGGAACAGCTGTGTGGTGCTTAGCTGCCTACCAAGGTTAACCCACAACATCCATCAGGATTTTTTTTTGGGGAGTGGGGGGTCGGTGGGGGGTGGTGTTTTTTGGTGGGTATTTTTTGTTTGTTTGTTGGTTTGGTTTTTCAGTTGGTTGGTTGGTTGGGTTTTTTTTTTTTCAGATAGGTATCTAAAAAATATGTAATCTTTCAGGATACCAAGAACCAGATAACCTGTACTTTTTTACCAACCAACTCCTGCTAATCAATTGCAAAGAGGGAAGCACTGTAGAAGATCACAGAACTGTTCGTAATAGACTTTCCTTACCACTCTTTGGCTGCAAAGTCATCACAAAAATCTCAATCTTATATCTTCTAATACACTACCATCTAAAAGCTGTCTAGGAAATAAATCCACAAAGATACAGATAGAAGAGTACACATACAGATACAGTACATTCTGATACCTTCTGCAAAAAAATATTCTGGGAAGTGACAATATAGGAAATGTTGACCATCTGCAATAAAATCACTCCTGGGGAAGCAAATCCATTTCCATCAAAAGCGTACCATGACTTAACTAGTAACTAAAGAACTACTGTATTATCTAGTGTGCCTTGATGTTTTTACAGAACAGCATCCAGCTTCTCACTTTTGGAAGGCTTATGTCAGGCTGAACCTCTGTCATACTGCTACAAATAGTATTTGTTGCACCTGCCAAGAAAAATGCATGGACCCAATACTAGTGTCAGTGTGGGAAGATGCAATGCTGAACATTTAAAGCTTCCTATTCTCATTTTTACAGTAAACCAACTACTTACAAGAAGTTTAGGACTTTACAAGAAGTTTTAGACAAACATAGGAGAAAGGCTCTATGACGTCCTACATCCATTCATTATGGTCCAAAAGAACAGTGGTTCCAAACTGCAAGTAAAAGTGATTCTTAACAGGTTGTAAAGGTCATATAAAATAAATGGTAATACATCAAATCAACTCTTTTTTTCTTATGGCTCCTTCTGTTCACTTTTGTATTTTTCACCCAGTATCATTCATGAGTTACATGCTCTAGCCTATATTGTGAACATGGATATTCATTGGGATGTTCACAGCTATACCTTCTTTTCCTAACCTTCCCATACCTTCTTTTCACTTTATCCCTGGTGCTTCGTTTAGCCCTTTTCCAAACACTTGTTTGAGAAAGGCAGGCTAGCATAAGAATCTAATGTCAATGAAAGTGTTATATTTATGTTACTACCAGAATGTCAAGGATCTTTTCTCAGTTTCAGCAGCAAAAAGCCAGCTACTTCAGTGACTGAAGTGTGCTTGCTGAAGATATTCACTGGTGTCACTCAGAACACAATGTGACATATATATTTAAAGTGTATATTATCATATTTAAAGAATGGGGATTAAAACTATGGGGATTTTTTCCAAAGTGATGAGAAGCACAGAACTACGATGCTATGAAAAAATACATATGCACACATTAGCAAAACTTTGAGAAAGTGTCAAGCAATGATTTCCTCCCTCTCCTTTAAACACTATTATAAAGTAAAATAGAGATAGCATCTCTAATAGCTGTTATATGAGTCAAGATCAAAGAATTCAAGTATAAATTTTTATGTGACTATGAACAAACCTTCCAATTTGCAATGTCTTCATCACATTACTCAGTGCAATTCTTACAAAAGACAGCTGTATGAAAGGGGCGGGGGGGGGAGGGGGAGGGAAGTCACCACAATGAATACACCAGCTCTAGAAGACAGGTAGTTGTTTAAAAATATGGCCAGCCACCAGATATGGTATAAAGTAATTTTCACACTCTTGAAAGTTTTGCACCTTTCTGGCAACTTGTGAGGTAAGACATCAAACAAAACCAGACAATATGGTTAGCAAGAAGTCATATCACAGAGCACTTAGATCACAGCAGCAGCACTACTGATGCCATTTCCATCTTCTGTCCTGACAGGTGCTGCATGTGTGTCCCTTCTTCTGGTCTGCAACTGGAAAACAGCCTCTTCAAAGCCTCCCTGCCTCAGTGTTTTGGCAAATCCTGTTCTGCAACTTTTTCCAATTAATTTGGTAAATTTCTCCCCCAAAAGCTCTATTTATGCAAACTGCTGAGGTCTGCTACAAATGTTCATACATGCCAAGGTATGCAAGTTTTGTCCCCAGTATCAACCTTTGTAACAGCCTCTTACTCTTTTCATTAGCAAGTTTGTTTTATTCATTATCTTTTAGAGAACCTTCTCATTAGGAAACAAATATCAGTTCTATAGAATAATATTCTGGAAATAAATTCATGACTTATGGTGTCACCTGGACTGCTTTGTCTTCCTTATTTAGGGGGACATTTTTCATTGAGCTATTAGATAAAGATGAATTCTTTCTTATGGGACTTGAATGGAAATAAGGAAGATTCAGTTACTAACTTAGTAAAAAGGATTTTAAAGGAAGATAAAACATGGGTATACTAACATAAACCTGTAATTTAGGAAGGCGAAGGAGAAGAAAAAGAACACATGACAGCAAGTCAGAAAGGATGAAGGTACTGTATTCGTCATCTATCAAACATCTTTAACATTTGTACATTAATAGAAAAAATGCTGTAGCAAACTTAGACAATCTTGAAGTCTTTTGTTTTAAAAGTTGAAAATCATATAATAAGCATAATATAGAGCTGGTGAAGTATGCCATAGGACTGGAAGATTATGTACAGGAAAGACAGAAAGACCAAAGGATGGGGTAGTTTTTTTAAAGAAACTATATGGCACAAACAAAAGCTTTTTTAGTGCAAAAGTGGGATAGGAAAGTAAAGAACACACTTTGGCTAAGCCACTGTCACTACATTCAAAATATAGAGAAGCAAGCACGTAAAAAATATAAAATATATTGTATTGCTAAATATAATTATATAAAGGAATGGCAGGCAAAGAAAGGGGTAAAATGGACAGAGTCGAGGCACAAAATGAGAAGTCAGACACATCGAGGGTGAAATAATTCTGTCAGAGCAAGATTAAAAACTTTGGTTCAATGATCAGCAGAAAAATAGTGCTGTTGCAGATAGAATTATGGAAGTTCGAGAATGCAGTGTCTTTTTTTAGCAACATTGTTCCTAAAAGTAAATTTAGGGCAGGTAGCTAATACAATTAATATTGGAAACAAGATGTTATGATCTCAACATTAAATAGGAAAAAGTTAGGATAAAGATTAATTGAAGAACTTAGATGAGAATGGCCAGCCTTTGCAATCCTATTAGCTGTGTAACAAGCCAGTTTTGCAACCAAGATCCATGAGACATCAGAGAAATCCATAAACAATTCCTCGGTGGGAGGTGATGTGAACTCCTGAAGGGGAAAGAATGACGCTGGATAAGGTGTGCAGCTATGAGCAAGGCAACTCAGTTATGTTAAGTTAGACTCTTTCTTCAGCGACAAGACATTCAGAAAACCCAGCAACCCAGTACTGGTGTGTTCATGGGTAGATAAAATAAAACCACCTCAGCATGGGAATCAGGTGTGCTTCAGGACCACACACTTTTCACTGCAAATTACAGGTATTTAAAGCACTGGGGCCTAATGAATTTAATAATGAATTTACTAGTTTTTTACTACTAGTAAGAAACATGAATTGGCTGAAGCAGTTTCAGAATAATTATTAATTCTCTTATTTAAAAATACATTTTCCACTCCAATTCCACTCTAAATTCTTTCTATAACTGAATAATTATCATGCCTTGTGGACAGAGAAAAATCAGTAAATGTCAACTATCTTAATGCTAGTGAGGCAAACGGATCACTGAATATGAATTAACAGCATCATCTGGATCCAAAAAAATAAATTATAAGGAGGATATATAAGGAGAATTACTACCTGTAAGAAAAACACAGTGTATCTTCTCAGGCAACACCAGAAGGGCTTAGCTAAAACAATAAACCAGTTTTTGAACACCACACCTTAAAAGAGGTGTGAAGAAATGAGGGTAAAAGAGGAGTTATTGTGACTATCCTGGCACAAGTGAACAAACTAGTGCCATTAGGTCATAACAGAAAAGCAGATGAGAGGGCAGAACAAGTTACAATTTTCAAATATGACTTCTGTAAAAGAGACGGGATAATCTGTTATCCATATCTACTGAACACAGGAAGAAGTAATGGTTGAGAAGATTTGTAGCTAGAGAAAAAAACAAACAAACAAAACCCAATACAAAACCCAGCCCAGCGAATGATTTTTTTTTTATAACTGTAATGATAATTACATCTACAGACAGAACTAGCACACATTTACATAGCACAATTCATCTCTTAAGACCGTCTTGGAGATCAACTTCCCTTTCCACATTTATCCATCCTTAATCTTGTAAGTGCTATACCCAGAAGACCAACCCTGAACTTTATTTTATTTACACTGAAAAAAAGTAATAAAAGGCTATTATATAATATATACTTCCAGATCTTTCACTTCCACATAGTAACTGAGCAAAGTAGGACCAAATTATTTGAGGCAATCTTAATCATACAGACCCTATTTTGTGAAATAAAAAATAATAAAAATGTCTGCTAACCTAGATTCAACATAAAATAAGTAATATTTGCAGGCTGGCTTCCACAGCCCTCTAGGGATTAGAAATAATTTGAAAAACTAAATGCCTACCCATACTTTGTTTAGCAGCAGCTCACCGTACATTTTCTTTTTTAGAGTTGTCACTTTAGACTCTGGATTTTCAGAAGTACCTTTTAACATCACTGGAAACAAGAAACATAGCCCAAGGGCCCAAACACACAGTGGTTAATGCTGTGTCTTCAAGAGAGGGAAGATGGAATAATTTCAAGTATGCTGAAGAAATGCTGTCTGAGAGGAAAAATAGTATGAAAACTGTAATCACGTTGCTATTAAGGATGACCTGTCTCCAATATAATGTTTTGATTCTTTTAGATATTTCAGCCATTGCAGATAGCACTTAGCTCTAATGTGATATGTCATTTATCATGAAACTTAAAATGTTATATTTCCAAAGTGATTTTGGTGGAAAGAGGCAGAGCAAACAAATCATATTTTTTAACGTAGATAAAAATTCTAAAAAAAAAAACCAAAAAACCAAAAACAAACAAACAAACAAAAAAATCAACATTTTTTTAAATTAGTATACTGCTTCTTCATCAGCCTTGGAAGGCCCCAAGGAAGTTATATTCCTCTTCCTACTTACAGACTAAGTAGAGGGAATATAGGTAGTGTGTGTGTGGGGGGGTGTTCATTATTTATAAGGCCTGAAGCTCTCCAGTGATGTTGAAGCCCTTGCTGTTCTGCAAACAACGAGGCAGCGCTCAAACAGATAGAAGGACAGCGCTTAAGCACAAACACTGTTGCAATTTAAAACCCCCCAGTACTTCATAAACCCATTAATAGCTAATAAGGGTATATGATAAAACCTGACTTTACCATTATTTAAATTTTCATAAATAATATCCACTGTATACCGAAAACTATCCAGGAACTACAGCTGTACAGCATGAACACTGTTGATAGCACTGAATATCCTTAAAAGGTCCAATGCATACCATAAAATCCATGGTTTAAAACAAGTAGGAGACTGAAGAAACACAAGAAGTAAAACCTGTTTGTAAGAATATGCGAAGTATCATAAAGTATCCAAGAAGTATCTGGATGTGTGTACTGATACCTAGACATAGTCTGGCTTTGTAAGTAACTGGTTTTATTTCCTACTCAAATTAGGCCTATCAAAGCTTAACCAATTTTTGTGCATCTTAGTGATACAGCCTAGGAAGATCATACCTGAAAGAGGTGTCACAGTACTTGGCCACCCACTAGAACAGAAATTTTCTATGCTTAGCCAGAATTCATATATTTTGTTTCAGTAAGTTCTATGTTTCAGCTACATAATAAAATTTCTCACAGAGGACTTCAAGCTCCTTTTACCCTGTCACAGTGAACCCCAGTCTTGTTCACAAAAAACAGGATTTCGAAGTATTCAACTTATATTTTTCTGTATTACATCATACAGATGAAAGTCAAACACTCCAGTTTGAAGTAAAAAGCAAAGAATGTAAGAAGTATGCCCTAAGCAAAGTACTTCATGTGTAAAAGGAACACCAAAATACCAGCACAGGCACAGCACAGAAAGTAAGTGATCAAGTTCTGAGTAACAGTTGGGCAATGTGGGATGTAAGAAACATTACAAAAGCAACCCTTATAATTCTGGAAAGCTTGTGAAGAGAAAATAAAGGATAACACAACGAACATTAAAATTTTAGGAGTAAAATATGTGGATAAAAAAAGCCCAGAAATGAAAGCTCGTGATTAGATTTCCCTTATAATTTTACCTTATAGTCTTCTGTTTTTATTTACTAATTCTAAAATACTTGGCAGTGTTTGACTTACAACTCTGTAGCCTTTTTACTGAGATAGCATATTGGTATTTTATTAAATACATAATTCTATATATTGCTTTGGATGTGAACATTTCTGCTTAATGCACCCTGAAGCAAAAGTGCAATTAAGCACTTCCCAGGTGATAAGAATGATCAGCTCAGTGTAGGTTCTCATTTTGCACTTCTCTTCCAGGACAAGCTCTGATCACATGTATTGTATATATAATTCATTCATTCCAACTGTCCTCCACATTTCACTACTAAAGCAGAATGCTCATCTTGGTCTTTAAATCAATTAAACCAACTACCTGACAAATACTTACTGGAAAAATAATTCTAAGAATTATGTAGGGAATGAACATTACACTTTTATTAAAATCTGGGTGAAAACCAATAAAATGTCTGAAAAAATTAGAAGTCCTGAACACAATACTGCTAAGCACAAACTGAGACAGACGACGTTGATGGTTAACATCAAGTTCTTCTCAGAAATACAGAGGCATTTTATTCTTATTTTCTGTTAAGAAACTAAAGTCTCAGAACAAGGCACAATCTTGGTTAAGGACTAAGTTGGCCAAAGCACATGAGGGTGATGACTGTGTATATATCTGCACACTTTGTTTAAAAACATTTTAAACATATTGTTTAAAACAATTTAAATGTACTAAAATTTATACAGATGATCAAATCCTGTCAATGCTAATAGAAATTAAACACAAGCTTAAGTAATTGACAAAATGCTGGGGTCTCCCATGCATGAAAGCACATTAACAACATACCACGGCCCTCAAACTTCTGTAGTTTAGTACATCCTCCAAGATCGCAATACATTGTAGGAGGTGACTTTTAACCTTCCCTGAAGGCAAACTCTTTCCCTCTAATTAGGAAGATGGCATCAGAAATCTACAGACAGTGAGGAGCTTCTGCAGTGCTGTCCAGCCCTGCATCTTCTGGTTCTTCAAATGCATGGCTCTTATGCATGAACAAGTACACAATATTTCAAGCATGGCCTAATTGACAAGCACCTGACTGCTGTTGTTAACCAAAATGCCTTTCAGAGGAAGTATGAAAACACACAGAAAGAATCATTCTAAATTAACTCTTATTTACCCTCCCTTGGGATCATTTTTTTTTTAATAAGGAGTAATAAAGATCCTCGTATGGTCTGTTCAAAGTGCAAAAACTGTCAAGTTCTTGTAGATCGCAACCGCAACTAACAGAAAATAAAGCAGGAGAGCTGATCTTTGTTACCATTCCTTTCTCATGTAAATCAGCTGTCACAAACTCTGAGGAGCTAGGAAAGAGCTGTAACCTGGTCTAACACTACCATAAAACCACTGGAATTTGTGGAGATTTTTTCTTTAAACTGAGGAGAATTTGACTGAATTCCGTTGAACAGAGACAGTTCTAGAGACACAAGGGTTTAGTTTCTCTGAAAATTTTTCTTTCCTGCACAAGACATTGCAAGACTATTGCTGAATTACTGTTAAACCAGGGGAAAAAAATGATATAACATCTGTTAAGGCAGGACTTTTTGCTCCCATTTTTAATGAACTATGATTTCTTTTGTGTTTTGTTTCCTGAATTCTCTTTACAATACTCAAAAGTGACAGCTATCTCCATGTCAGTGTTTCACAGTGTGCTCTGCATCAAAGGAGCTGGATATAAATCCATTGCAGGAAAATACAGTTTTATTTCTGAAGCACATAGACTTCATTACACCAGTGAAATAAAATAAAATTTAAAATTTTGTCTTATTTTTATATTCATACCTCAGAGGCAGTTTAAATTATTTCTACACTATAAAAAGTAGGGAAGGAAAAAAGTGCTTCATTTGCACTGTATACATCGGCTTCTCTGTTCTTCTTCATGAGAAAACAACCAAGTTCACTTTGGCAAAGGAAAGATCTTTTAATCTAATTCCAAAATGTAGATAACCCGAAATATGAGTGTCACTACTCTTATTTTAGCAGGTCTCAATTTCAATAGTATGTCCTCATTTGCCCTAAATACTTTAATCTCTGAAGGACAAAGTCATAGTTACAAATTCATTCAGACTGTTTCTGCAGGTGTCTGAAAAGATGGTAAATCTATGTCCTATATGTAACAACAGCACCCATGGTTGTTGGGATCCTGTACTTTTGTGACCTTTATGACTTGTTTAGACTTTTTCTGGGCATTCAGGCCCTGAAACATGTCAGTTATATATAATCACAGCTGTAGAGTAGGATGAATTTTCTACTTTTACTGCCACAGTCTAGGTGCATGTTGCTTAGACTGGCTTGTAATCACACTAGACATAAATAATTTTGACAGTCAGGAGAACACACTAAATTTATGACTTCCACAGATCAGCAATCAACCAGATATGACAGTCTAACTCCAGAAACAGTATTAAAAAACATTTTTTCTTTTTTATCATCTAGACAAGGTTTGTGACAGGCACTTTTCTATCTCCCCTTTATATACAGGATCTAACAGTTTCCAGCATAAATAATGTATTTACTTACCTACCTAAAAATCTAACTAAATTATGCACACTGGGATTAAAAGAGAAGTGTACTATTCACAGGTGTGATTTGCAGAGAAAGTATACAAGGGATTTGGAAACTGAGATGAAGAAATTCTAGCAATTCCACTTCTTTCAAAAACGTGTTCTGAAATGGTACTATAGAGAGTCCCAGGTGTTCCTGATTATAATCACAAAATCATTAATTTGTTTTCTTTTCACATCCAGAAGCTCCACTGATTATTAAATAGGAATAATCAGTTCAATGGACTGTGTTTCCTCTTCCCTCTCTAACTTCAATGGAGCCATTGATACTTCAGATTATTTCATGTAAAACACTTTCCTAACTATCTACGTTTTCTTTTTACCCCTTAAATTTATTTTACATCCATCTTATCCACATGACACTCTATAAATTCTCTTAATCTCATGTCAGCATAATTTCTAATCAAATCCTTGGCCAAACCAGTATTTCTTCAATCATTGGATACCACTCCTCTTTTGCATACGGCCTCTTCCTTCATTGTCTGAAGGCTGGTGCAGTACGTTCTCATGTGAATTAAGAGATACAAGCTTTAGAACACTTTCTCTTCAAATTTCAAAATTCTTCTGTTCAAATAAGCATTCACTCATTTCCTGAAGTGGTTCAGGTACGTGTATCAGTCAATCCAAGAAACTCTGTTCCTCCACAACATCCACTGACTTATCACAGTTACATTTCTGCTTTTTGCACTGCATAAACACAACCACTATTCATTGGAGACTCTCTCTTCGATAATTTATGACATGCTACATCATCTTTCTGCATATATGCTTGATTTGTTGCCTGTTTCCATTTTTCAGGTGAAGCATGCTGCCTGCCTTACCTATAGCTTTTATAAGTAGATACATTGAAAAAAACCCATGAACCAAAATTTTAAAATCTTTAATATATTTAACAGAGTTCTACTTTTCCCCTCTTAAATAGACTTTCATATATTCTGCACTCAGTTTGCGTTAGATGTAACTACATGAAAATTACAGTGCCATGCATACACAAATGTGCATTCATCCAGAATAAGATGTTAAGAAGATGCAATTTTGGTAAATAACTCTCTAGAAAGCTTTTTAAAACATCATTTTTACAGACCATTCACAGGTTACTTTGAAATGACAGAAAATACTGTTTAATGAATAAATACTGACTATACTTTTCAATGTAAGAAAATTTAAACTCTACCAGCCCTAGAAATTGTAGTTATAGAAAACATCTCTGTTAGGCTTAGAAAGATCATAGAATGATATAGAAACTTATTTTATATGGATTGAAAAAGCTACAAATGATATTTTGGATTTATTATTGTGTGTCATAATACCATAACTTTATACAAATACTATTTAGAGTCATGCTTTAAGCTTCACACCTTTCTATCAAAAAGACTATGTCACATATTTAGGTTGGTCTTCCTTGTAAGGGAATACCATGTTAGTTACTGGAATGGGCAATTGTAATTCTTTCTTTAATTAATTCCCCATCCACTTTAGTCTTGTAGGCAAAGTGTACTATAGAAGGCACCAAAAGGTACAGAAAGAGAGAGAAGCATTCGAGTATGTTAGGTGTCAAGATACTTCTACTGGGATCGGAAGAAAAATTCTAACAATCACATCATCACATACATGCACAAAACTGTTTAAATTCTGTATCTTATTACCTTAATGTTATGATTCGTCTTTCCATTCCTGTTGATAGGCAATGGATCTTTATCTCTACCCAACCCAGCTAACCCTAATCAGAGAACTCACACAGTCTCTAACCATCCAAAAGGAATGCTTCAGCTGTTGACTGATTTATCGCAGTCAGGAGGTGGTGCAGCATACAACTGTACGCTCAGATCGCGACTGCTTATCATAAATCGCATTCAAGTTTAATATATATTTTAAAACATATCTTGTTTTAACATCCTTATATTTTTATTTTCTGTATAAGTCTGGAAAGCATGTAAAATACAACAAGGCGGTATTGACCATGTGTACAGGAAGTTATGGAAGTATCTGACATTGCAAGAGTATTCAGCTGGAATACTACTTCAATTTTAAAGACAAGATTTTAACAGTGTTCTCCTTTGGTACTCAATTTGATTCATAGTATTTCCTCCTGCAGCTAGGAGGATATACTATCAAAAATACTGTATTTTTATGTGTGTGCGTGTCTTTTGTGGCTATAGTACAGGACTGAAATTCAAAATTCCAGTCTGTTTTCTAGCCCTGAGGTATTAGCACTTTTAATTTTTATAAGCTTGCATACTCCTTGTCTGAAAAAGGGTGTTATTATAACTCACAAAGCTATAATTTGCAATTGATCTTTAATGACTAAAAAATATTTGGATGTTATTTGGACCAGACTACAGTAAATGTCTTTAAAAAAAAATTAAAAACCATCCTTTCTTTTGAAAGAATGAGAAAACTGGCTTCAGTAAAAGCAGGACTGACATCTTGATTTTCTTTCCAGCTATTGACAGGGAGTAGTATTTTTGCATCTAGAAACTTCAGCATGACTGGAAGTCAGAGATAAATAAGTAAACAAATACGGACTATCACATGGGAAACTCTTTAGGAAATTGAGCGAGAATGTGATCTGTACCGATTGCAGGTATCTACGAGCATTATCTTCAAAAACTCAGGTATTAAACTAGTATTCATTTAGTGCAGAAACAAAACCACTCATCTTGCTGAATCCCAATGAAAACATCAGGAAAATAAACAGCATTCCTGTGCTGTTATTGCTTTGTTGGATGCAGGCTAGCATGAATTTTCCCACTCCAAAACTAGAAAATAAAATGAAAAACAAGAATGCTAGCTTTCTTGGCTTTCTGTTAAACATTACAGAATGTTGAAGTGAATATTGCCTTGAGCTAGCTAAGTATAAAGTATTCTACAGAGATTTAACACACTAATATAATAAAAATCTATTGACAATTACCTCAAACTAGTTAAGTATTTAAGTATTCTACAGAGATCTAATGCATTACAGACTAAATATCTATTTCTATGTGGCAATTATGGTAAATTTTTGTAAGATTTCTCAAATCAATATTTATAGTATGCACTTGAAAAGATTAAAAAAAGGTAAGAAGATGAAGCAGCAACCAGAGGGAGCTTTGTCCTATGCATGACTTGGTTTGCTACTTTACAGTCACTATAAAAATTCAGACATATATACCTATCACCAAAGCAAGATATTTTGCTGGTAGGCATAGAAACTGCGCTAGAAAAGAGGGTACCTCCTGGTTTCGTTATCCTTTTGCCACAAGATGGCACTAAAAGATTAAAAGTATCTGCATTCCTAGATTCCCATCTGAAAAAATGAACAAACTTTTCAGGAAATGTTATCAACATTTGACTTTCTATTTGGTTAGCAAGTTATGAACATCATTCTGCTTACTTTGACAAACTGCTGAAATGTGGAGACTTACCAGAGTTAATGAATGTGGAGAGAATAAATGTTTTACTAAAGCTTAAGTTTCCTACAAATTGCAATGAACAAGCAATGAGCATTTAGAATGATATATTTCGTTTTAGAACAGGGGAGTGCAAAGAACATGTGCAAATGTATGAATAAAAACTAAGCAGACACAAGACAAAGTGACTCTAAACCCATCAACAATTTTTAGTCTTCCCTAAAGAAAAATTTATCAAAGTTCCACAACTTATACATTAAGAATTATTCTTTTATGCCACTTCATTTTACCTCCCAATTGCAATGAAAAAAAAAGTTGATCTCAAATTTAGTGAACTCTTAAAAGAGCTGTGTGGTATAGAAGGTGAGAAATTGTGTTTCCAGCTTATAGGATCTCTCACTGTCAAATGAAAGCTCTTCTATTCCCACCACAAAACCTCATCCTTCTCAAAGAATAGTACTGTATGATAGGAACAGGTCAGAGTGTGCTAACTGCACGAAGCCAAAACAAAACTTCAAAGGCTTCTGGGGGACGAAAATTTTCTAATCATAATTACTTCACTGGCAATTATGTCATGTACTACACTTCATTTATCTGTTAAAAAATACAACAGAAACATTTGAAAAGTATTCACAGCCTTCAGCCAGAAAGAAACTCAGCATCTCAGAATATAAACCTACTAAAATTCACCAGCAAATTTCTTTAAGTCACTGTAACTGTTTCCTTTAAAGAGAAAAGGCCCTAAACAATGTCAAGATTATAAAAGAACTGTATTTGTGTCAGCATTATCAAGATCTTCATTGCCAGTATTTCTGATTGCACAGAAACATAGCAAGTTATCTTCAAGCATTTTTTTCTGCACTTCATTTTAGCTCATATATTTTAAAGCACTAATGGATTACCCTTGAGAAGTCAGTGCTTGATTACGCATTAGAATCATTGAGATGAATTCTGTTTACTGAAATAGAACTGAATTTAATTCTTTAAAATATTCTTTTTGGGTTTGCAGTCATTACGCCTTTATGACACCACATTTTTTTCATGTTACTGTCCCGATAACCAATTGTCCAGTTTTAATCCACTATAATGATAATGTCTTCTAAACTAGCCCAGGAATCCTCTTTTTTAGTGCTGAGGTATCATGATTTTACTTGTGTGCTCTTTTTTAGTGAAAAGATGGATTTTAATATTCTAGAGCTAGAAATGGACTCTAACCGGCATACCCAGAGTCACATCACTGAAATTACATGATAGTCATGTATACCTGCAAGACGAGACTGTCTGGATGCTTTTCCAGAGACTGAGCTGGAACCATTTAACTGGCAGCTATGGGACTGATCCACCTAACGCTGTTATAATTCCATTAGACCTGGCTTTCACAGATGGTCCAAATGGCAAAACACCTCCAACCCTATGTACATAAGCACTTACTGGTTGGATTTTGATGGCTGCAGCCATGGAGGAAGGTGGGTATTTCCTCTTCTGAATGTACATAAACCAAAATCTAGCAAGAAGGCATTGCTGTGTTAACACAGGTTTTTGGTCCTGTGATTTAGAAAGTTGAACTACCTTGAGCTTTACCATTTGTGTTTAACTCCAACTAAGTGGGTGTTGTTATAAATGGAAACCTGAAAGATTCACTTGTAAATGGCTATTTGTAAGATCTGTTCTAGAAGACTAGTATAACAAGTATAATTTAAACCCCTGGATGTATTTAATAGTAATTACAGTGTTAAGTTTAAAAAAAACCTTTGCATTTCAGAACTTCACTAATTGATTTCTCCTCCACCGTCACAAACTTCTAGGTATCCAATTTAGAATAGCTCAAGCCCAGTGACCTTTCTAACTCACACCACAGATTTCAAAATTCTCTTGGAGATTTATGCTCATCAAAACTTTAATGGCATTGTTGCTACAATACACTAGGTCTCAGCTAATCTTTCTTTTCTAATTGTCATTACTCTGACCTCAAATAAAAAGCTAGAGGAAACCAAGCCACAATTAGGATATATTCGCTAATAGCACATGTGTTTCAGAGTGGGTTCAGATACCTTGCAAGTCAAGGATAAAAACAGAAATCATAGAATTGTAGAATGGTTTTGGTTCGAAGGGACCTTAAAGATCACCTAGTTCCAACCCCCCTATCATGGGCAGGGACACCTTCCACTGGATCAGATTGATAGTTTTGTCTTAGTTTTCCGTTCTGTACATATATTCCACACACATATTTAAATTTTAGAAATGAGATCAGTTTCTTCTGATCATCAGAATGATTAAACACTGTCTAAATAGTATAAATGAATTTAAAAATAATACATTTCCACCTTAAAAAACATTTTCTCAAATTAATCAGTCAAATCAGGTACTACTTCATTTGAAACCACTTAAGAAGAGAAATTTGAAGGAATCGTATAAGCAATGCAAAAATATATATTTTATGAAGAATACTGTTACAGAGGAAAATCCATTTGTCCATATTTGTACATCTGCCATTCAGATGTAACTACCAGGAAAAAATAGATCTAGTAACACATAATACATATGCTTTTAAGATCTTAGGAACAAACTGTCAATAAAATGCCCCCAAGTATTAAGTCACGGAGAGAACCAAATATATCTAGTATGCCTAGGGCTCAGTTTACCCATTTCAACCAAGATTTCAGCTCCAGTGATACCTTGGCCATACTTTTACACAAGGGAAAGAACACATCTCAGCACACTAATGACAGAAAAAACTTTGTCCAACAGAGAGAAAAGAATCATGCTTCCCTAGAATGATACTCAGGATAGTGTTCTATGTCCTGCTCTTTTACGGACACTACAGATTTCTGCCAAAAGCTTGTGGAAACTATTCCAATGAGAAGCAGAATAGGAGACAAAAATACTATTTAAAACTCCGCCTTGGGAAGTGGAAAGCAGCAGGGAACTGGGATGTATGTATGCTTAAGCAGATCTCAGACTTTTGTGTTATAATGCTGTCTTGCCTCCCTAGTCTTAGAAAGGAACATTTTTTTTTTTATATATAGCTGAAAAAAGACTGGGTATACCCAGTAACTCATTCATAAATTGACGTCTACATTATTATTTACCATTTAATACAGGACTATTTTGATTAAAGACTGCTGATAAAATGGTTGACTGCTGTTGATCACTGCTGAAACTCCCCTTATTCTATGACAGAGATCTTTTAGATTCTGATGTTTATAGATCTTAATGTTATGGGGGGGGGTGTTTTCTTCTTGTTTTGGGTTTTTGTTTTTTTTTTTTTTTTGTCGTTGCTTTAGATTATGTGTTTAACTATAATCCATTACTAGGTGACCCTAGGGTTGGTTAGCATGATTAATTAGTTTTGGTTTGATTTTTAGCAGAAAGTCAGGAGAGCAGGCTAATAGCCCTACATAGCTTTCTTTGCAGGATAAAGATTATAATGAAAGAAAAAAAAAAAAAAATACAACAGTACTGACATGTAAAAATGATAGAATCATAGGATGGTTTGGGTTGGAAAGACCTTTAAAGATCATCTAGTTCTAACGCCCTTGCCATGTTAGACCAGGTTGCTCAAAGCCCCAGCCAACCTGGCCTTGAAAACTTTCAGGGATGAGACAGCCACAACTTCTCTGGGAAACCTGTTCCAGTGCCTCACCAACCTCACAGTAAAGAATTTCTTTTTAATGTCTAATCTAAACCTACCTTCTTTCAGTTTAAAGCTATTCCCCCTTGTCCTATCATGTCCTTGTAAAAAGTCCCTCTCCAGCATTCTTGCAGGCTCCCTTTAGGTATTGGAAGACTGTTACAAAGTCTCCCTTGAGACTTCTTTTTTGCAGGTTGAACAAGCCCAACTGTCTCATCCTGTCTTCATAAGAAATGCTCCAGCCCTCCTTTCCCTACTAAATGAAAAAAAAATAAAAATAGAAGTCTTCTATACTGATAATGAAAATATGACCTATAGCATGATGTAATTTTTTTCTGAAAGGTTATTTGCATAATTTGTTATTAAAAATTACCCTTACAGGTGGAAAGAAAATAAAAGCTGAAATATTGTCAGCCTCCTGCTTCAATTCAACATGGTTTAGGATTTTTTTGTTTTAAACACATTCTGTTGGAGGGCGAGGGGTTTGTGCTTTGTTTCTGTTTTGGTTTTGTTTTGGGGTTTTTATTTATTCTATTTTTGGGGTGTATTTTTTTGCAATTATTTCTAACTGACAGTCTGGTACTGAAAATCCAGGTCATCCTCTGAGTACCCTGAACATCAAAAACCAAACAAAACCACTCCAAAACCACATTATTTTAAGAATTGAATGTTGTTCAAATAATTAGCATATGTACACTTCTAGGGAATGTATTAAAATCTTCAATGCAGAGAAATCAATCAAATTTAAGTCTACTTTTAACTAATTTTCAGGTGACACACAGATAAAATATATCTACAGGTCTTCAAGGAATCTTATCTATCATGAAACAGAGATGAACCTGAACAGAAACTTTTAGATTCATACCCTGTTTGATATGTTTAGGCTCAGATATTTCTCTAACAAAGAATGAAACATGAAAACATGGTTATAAGTGCATGTATTTTTAAAAAATAGAGAAAACCATCTGACGATTGGAAGAAGCCATTTTCTTTTTAATTCAAATTAAATATAGTAATACTATCCACAGCTTTCAAGCAAGACTAAAAGAAGGTTGGGTACACATTTCTCCACCAAAAACATTGAAAGATATATGGAGAAAAGATGACAGTACAGTCCCAATTCATAACTGAAGCCCATATGCCTCTCAAAGCCGTATCTGACACCATTTCAAAGTCTAGTGAAGGACAGTATTGTTAAAAGAACATTATGAGAATGATAACTATATCAAGAAAAAAAACCAAAAACTATGCCTAATAAACCATGTGACAGAGTCAGGGAAATTTCAACATCATGAAATAGGAAATGGTCTCTTTTTTTCCCACCTTTCATAATCTATTTTCAAAAGGGTGTCCAGATCCCTTTTTAGGAGACTTCATCTGCGGTAGTGGTACCAGCACAAAGACCTCTGCAGGATTCCAGGAGCCTTGGACCTAAGGATTCCACTACCCCAGGACAGGGGACAGAGGCAGGGATGCTAACACTGTGAACACAGCAACATTACTGATACTGACCATGTCTTGTATCTTGGACATTCTGTGCATTTTTGGTTCCAATTCCACTCACCATACAAAAGGCATAGGAAAAAGTGGCAGGTGACTATTTGTAAGAGAAAGGAATTTATACATTTATGGGATATTTTTTCTTAGAAATCTTAGAAGCAGGATAAACTTGTCCATCCTTCCTCTGTTGTGAACACTGCCTCAAATAATTAATTACCAGTACTTTAGGTTCCTACCTCTTTTCTCACCCTCATTTACAAACTCAAAGATTTCGTGCACGTATTTTGCCTATTGTGTAAAATATGAAACATTTTCAAGAAATTCTACATACAAAACTCTCTTGATTCTAGTGGAAGTAAAAATCAGGTGTGGACCTGTGATACTCAGAGGAACCAATGACAGAATGCATAGCATCTAAGTTTCCTAGACAGAGGCATATCTGTTTTATTTGTACTTACTATTAGGATAGCATAACAATTAATAAGATAACCTTTTCATTCATTAAACAGGCGTAAATAGCATGTGAACTACTAAAGTGTGGTAGACACAAGCACACAGTAACAGTTCAGTCACATATTTTTATGTTAATTTTGAGAAAAAAATTAACAGTCCCATTGGACACTGCATTTTGAGCCTTGATTATAGAACTGAAAATTACATTAATATCTATACTTTATGTCTTAAAAAACCAGGATATTATAGCATTCCAGAGTTCATGAGGATTGCATGCATTTTTAAGGATCATGATATGACTTGGCTAAGTGATGGTGTGTCTTGTTCTTTATGCTGTAATGCGAAGCACTGAATACAATAAATCCAATCTGTTATGCGGCAGGTGATGGAGTATTAACAGAAAAATCATAAACCATACATATATGTCTCACATATTATGCACTTCCTCTAAGAAAATATTTTGTAGAGGTTTTTTTTATTTCTGTTAAACACAGAAGAACCTAGTTCTAGCTTCTGAGGAACAGAATTCTGGAAATACCTATTTTCAATTAATTTTTGAATTGTTATCTTTACAGGAACACACACACACATCCTCTCTTCTTTATATGATTTCCTACTGTTTGAAATATGACTCAAAGTTCACTTTGAGTTACAATTAAGAGATACCATAATGAAGTTACAAATAAATTAAAAAATTATGTGAAGAATGATGTGTATGTGGGAACAATATTAAAAAGGACACCTGTCATGTTGCTTTTCATTATACCCAGTTAATTTTCTAAGTCTTTGTATTCCCCTGATGCAGCCTCTTGGTACAGAGATAGTACTTCACACTTCCAACCAGCAGACTTGAGTTTATATCCCAGATCAGATGCCCTGTGCCAGTACAAGCTTGGGAGTACCTCTGAGATACTGCTAGAGCTTTATGCCTCCTGTTCACGCTTCTTTATCAAAAAAGTGATAGATAGAATCTATGCCATATATGTTAGTAAAGGCAAGAAATGGTAGTGGGAGCTTAAAGAAAAAGTGCAGTAATAAAAAGCTGATATAAATTTAAGGAGAAATTCTATTCTGCTTGCTAGAATGCAACCCCTGTACATGACAAAGGTTTTCCCTGGTTTGCCCCTACTGCACACACACACTTGAAGTAACTGGCTCTGACATTTCATAATCAGGAAGACTGCATATACAAAGAAATGTGTATAACGCTTCAATTGGCAGATTTTTGGCAGATCCTCCACATACTAAAAATTAGACTGATAAGCTGGTAAACACAACCTATAAGCTCAATAGCTCTTTGCTTGGGTAGTGTTCCGGTTTCCCACCAGATGCAAACAGAACAAAGGCAAAACCAGTGCTCAGTTTACTTGTGTTTTTTCTGTGTGTAGTAGTACAGCCTGATAACTGTAATGCACTCAGCTCCCAGAGATGAGGATTCTTTTCTATTACTCTGTTGTAGAGCTTCTAACCAACAGAAACAGGCAAGTTAGGGAAGCCACCATGTCAAGGACTCAAAGCTGAAGAGCTGTAAATCTAGGGAGGAAAAAGGAAGCAACCTTCAACATAGGAGTTCCTCTAGGCCTGAAGAGAGATTTAAGGAACATTTAGTTCAAGACAGAATTCAGAAAACATTGTTTCTTCCTTGTTTCTTGCTTTCAAGTTTTTCCAAAAGTTGGATGGTAGAGGAAGTATGTTTTGGGGTTGTGTGGGGGTTTTTTTTGGTTTTGTTTTCATTTGTTTGGGGTTTTTTTTGGGGTTTAGGGTTTTGCTGGGATTTTTTTTTTTTTTTTTTTTGGTGGTGGTAGTTTGTTTGGTTTGTTTATGATTTTTAGTTTGTTTTCAAAGAGCAGATGTTTGAGGGTGCAGCAGGATGGGCAGCATGTGCATTGTATAGTCAACCAAGGTTTCAGTGAACTGTACCTTTAGTCTGTATGAGCTTTTATTGATAGTTGCATACTATTCAGAGTAATTGGAAATGCGCTATGGTATGGCACCCTTATGTGAAGTCACCCTTCATAATGTTTTACTTTGGCATATTTAAACTGCTCATAAGAAAGGAAGTTTTATTTCTGAGTTTCAGTTTTCCTCCTTTGTAATAAATGATGCATCAACTAGTATGTTACTAAAAAGCCCATCGCCATTTCAACGGTAATACAAAATATATATTTATGTGGTTCACTTAAAGCACTCACAAAAGGTTCTTTAAGCTCTTATATACTGCCCAAATTATAACCAGTGTTTTCCTTCCATTTCTGTCTATCACGTAATACTAAAGAATGAACTGTACAACAGATTTTTGCAAATCTATGAACAATGACTTATTGTGAAGTCCGATTACAACTGGTTTCAAGTCATAATAATGACTTAATTAAAAATAATATTAAGTCAGAAACTTCTCCCCATTGCTACCATTCAACAATATTTCAACCTGAATTTGACCCCCTGCACTAATGCTGCAACCTAGTGGTGTGACAAGGTATAAAATTACACTACTTTGCCCTGGCTGTAAATATGGTTAACCATAGAAACTAAATGTAAATATGGTAATGTAAATATGTAAATGTAAATATGGTTACAGCCATAGAAACTAAATCACCTGCACAGAATTATCCAGATGTGACAGGTTCTCTTTCACTCACTCCTTCCTTGAGAAATCTTGTTGAGATCAGGAAATTACTTTCTCAGAATCAGAGGTAGACATTATTTTCAAATTAATCTTTTCTGCCTTTTGCATTTAATGAGTTAACAAGGAAAAAATAACTCATATTACTTAGCTGAAATTTGTATACAAGTGTGCTTGTATAGATGTGTATCTTATGAATATCTATCTTTCTACACTTAGTTAATGATGAGCTCATTTGCTTTGACATGTAACTCTATTTTAATGCATTTTTCAACTACAACTAGGCACAGAAAGGAACAGTAACCACAGTGTCTACTGTGAGCACATTTCAGTATTTCACCAGTTTCTTCACAGATCCTTTGTTTATTGAGAACATGCAAGTACAAAGTTTTAGTATATCTACATTCATTTACTCGAATACAAAGCAACAAGACTATTTATATATATAAGGTCTTAAGTACAGTCCCTTTCAGATATATTTTTCCATTTACTTTTCCACAAACTATTACAAAGCATTATAAAACATAAATTGTTGGTAAAGCAAGCAATCAGGATGTATTTTCCAATGCTACCCAAAGTAACAAAAAATATCAAATCCTCATCAGTAGATTCAACTTCAAATACCTGTATTATAATCAACATTCCTCAAACATTACAAAGTTCCTATTTAAGTGTACAAAATCATCTTGACACCAAACGAAGAAAACATGGACATAAAGCTAAACTAAAATTAACAGAAACTGCTACAGCAATGACCTCTTCATTCATACTTCTATTTAATAAAGTATTTAGAAATATGAAAAGATTCCCTCAGACACAAACTAGATTACCAGTTTATAATGTAAGAAGTACTCCTCTCTTGATCTAAGCCCATATTGACTCCAAGAAAGCTGTTTTTCAACTTTTGAGAAAGATAGATAGCTTGTCTTTTCAACTTGCCTTTCCCAGTTCTCTAAGTTCATTCTTTCATCTTCTCTAAAATAGCAGACTACTATTACATTCAAAAAGTAACCAATTAACATAAAAGTTTGAGTACGTGGAAAATCAATAAATGCTTGTACCAGACTCATAATGTTCCTAGTAAATGGCAGGTTTTAAAAGGATTTAGAGATTCAGAAGAATGTTCCTGTCTTCCACTCCCTGCTTTCCCCCTCCAGTAATATCACCATGTAAATGTAAAGCCTACTTGCTTAAAAAAAAAAAAAAAAAAAACCACAAAAAACCCCGTAATTTTTTCCAAACCTGCTTCCTTACACTGTGCACGCATTCACACGCTCATATATGCACATGCACACACAACAAGTTGTATAATTCAAAAAATACCTTAAAAGCAACGGGTGTGCAGTTGGGCTAATACAGAGGCTTTTACTGAAATGAAAGACGAAGATTACAGGCAATAGCTCCATTTGTGTGGAAGCAACAGAGATGATAGGTCAGTTTTAATAGCTGGTTGCTATTTATCACTGATTGCACGTGCAGATATATTCTCTTAAACTGAAGGACTGTTAGATTTTTACAGCTGCAACTAGTATCATGTACAGTATTAGCCAATTGCAAATTTCTAATGCACCTGACAATGCCATCAATAGTAGTTGGGAACACGGATTTAGCCTTGCATTGTGCTGCATTAATTTAATAGCACATCAAATATGGATTTTATTGCAGCAGTGACAATAAATGCTCACACTGGTGCAGATTAAATTTTTCCTCCTTCCACCTTTTCCCTTCTCTCCCCACCCCCCTTTTACTGAAATGTCAAACCTGGCAATATTTTTCCCATTTGTGTGTATATAGCTATGCACAGATATTTGAAATATCGCCTGTATGCACCCTTCTATGCCTCTCCACAGGGATTTCCTTCATAAGAAGCATTTGCCCTGAGTGTGTATAATTATTCTGAAATTCAATTCAGGGCAGAACAAATAGCAGTGAAAGCTGTAACAGACTTGCACAGATACACAGAAAGTGAGGGCACATATGTAATGTTTCATGCTATGTTCATAACAGACTATGAAACGTGGGTTTTTTCAATTCCAGTGGTATTGTTCCCCCCCCTACTGAATTTGCAAGAACTGAATACAGATGAGAACTGCTGCTCAAAAGCTAGCCTGTGTACTAGGAGGGAAAAAAACCCCATATAGATATACATATATTTAAAAAAAAATGTTTAGTGTTTCAATCTTGAATAAATATGATACCGGTTTACTTTGAGGAGACAACACACAGCAGTTACTTCCTATCCCTTGCCTCATTACTTCCGAAGCATATTTATAAAATGTAAAAAGTTGTATATAGCAGAACAATTCTATGCTTTGATTAAACACCATACCATTCATGCTATAATAATGATAATAACAACAGCAGCAACTACAAAAAGCTTAAGAAAATAAAATTAAGAAAGGCTCCTACCTTATATTCTTTTATTCTGCTTCTGAGAAAGTGAAGTAGTATCCACCCCAACCAAACTGAAAAACGAGCTATTGGGGTCCTTTTTTTTTTTTTTTTTTTGCTTGTTTTCTCCAGTTATTTTCTAAGACTGATCCTACTTGGATCTAACTCAGGCTTTTTCTCCCAGCATCACTTAACTCTGGACAGCCGGGAACCAAAGCTAAGAGGGAGCTCTCCCCCTGACTGGCTTTCATTCGGAGCTCCTGATTAGGGAGAAAAAAAGACACACCACCACCACCACCACCACCACCACCACCACCACCACCACCACACCACACACACACACACAGCATGCCCAGACACGCACACTCGCACACATACACACACTCTCCCTCCAAGTACGAGAGCGGGAGAGCGAGCACACGCTGCTGATGAAGCCGCAGCACTTACCCTGGGAAGGCTGGAGACTAGGGAAGCGCAGGCTTTTCCAAGCACACAGTGATTTGCAAGTGAATGCGGTGGGAGGGTACAGCAAACGGAGAGGTTTTTGTTAAAGCCTGTCGTCCTCCCTTCTCTGGCAGAATGGTTCTGTGGTTTTGAAGTCTAAGGTAATCAGCCTCATCTGCTTAGCTTGTCATAATAACAAATACTGAAAGCACCACCACTTTTTGTGGTGTGTTTTTCTTGATCAAATATAACCACTTTCCTATACGACCAGTGATCTTACAGCAATGTTCATGTAATCTATATATAGATGTATTAAAAAAAAAATTAGCATGGTGCCAAGTTAAATTACAACCTCAGACTGCTCAGATGAAACCATCCAGTAGTTATTTTCTTCACTGAACTGCCTGTGCTATTAGATTACATTTTGCCTCGTGCTTCACCAGTTTTACGATTAATGTAAAACAAGACAGGTTCATATAATATTAGGTATTCACATTTTCCAGAGGTTATCTGAAAAAAAAGTCAGTGTCAATACTAATCCCTCATTAATATTTTTTTCCCCAGTTGATACTTGTGATGCCCATTTTTATTTTATTTCACTTGCTGTATTTGTACTTCACATTTGGCAATGTGTTTTCATAATCTGTGTTGGTTTCATGTTTCTAATACAGCAAATTGGACTTAGCACAATCCTTCTTGGATCATATCAAGTCCAATCCTTTCATTGTGATACTGTAGAGGGTTATGTGTACATTAGTTGGGAGAGATTTAACAAAGTCACATAAGATTAAACCAATGGATGTCAGTATTGCTCCATCTAAAAAGCGTCATAAGGGACTTTCTCTGGTTGTAAAAAAGTCTTCCTAAGAAAAATAAAAAGAAAGCTAAATTTTCTTACGACAGGGTCTGAAAAATGTATTTGAGAGTCAGAAAGAAAGCAACAATGAAAAATATTTCCTTATTAGAAAATCTAATACAGGAATAGATAGATAACTGGCTGTTGTTAGGCTGTTAAGTGGGGACTATTTTGCTGGTTTTCAGCTGTGAACTATCAGCCAAAAAGACAATTGAAAAAGAAAGGCAAGAACCTTATTGTGCCTGGTATGACTTCCTAATGTAACCAACTGCTGTCATGCTGTCATTTCCCCAGATCTGTAGCCATCAGTAGGAACAGAAATGACCACCACCTAAGCACAACTTTTTGGCAGATGAGCAAGTCAGCATTTAAGTAACATGCTGTACTAGCACGTGAACACATCACCTGGAGGTAGAAGCAAAGCAGCAAAATGCCAGAGGGTGGGGAGAATCTCTTTTTACTACTGTATATGAAATGATTTAGAGTTGAAAAATTTATCTACCGTGATAGATTTTTACTCTTTCAAGGAAAGACAATGAAGTTCATTAGCTTTGGATGTCCTTGGGCACATAAATACATAATGCAATGCATTGCACATCTGTAAAAAAAAAATTCCGCTGCTTTCCTTCTCCATTTCCCATTGTCATATCAATATAAAAAATTAGAATTTCCATGTGTCCATCTGCTCCTGGTTTCCAGAGACTTTCATTCTCAGTCCTTTCACAGGAAAGAAGGAGACTGCAAAATCTAACTCAAGCTTCCTAATCTCTGCTACCACTTGACTTAACGGTGTGTAAAGATACATTCACAGTTCCCAGTGATCCATGTGGAACTGACAATTTTGAGACATCTCTGCTATCTTCCAAGTTTACCCATTTATTTGTGCAAAACTGGAAGGATAAAATTCTCTTATTTTGGGCAAATCATTTCACATTGATCTGAAGGTAAAGATCATGGAACTTTCTTTTCTGGCTGTACCAACTGTGCTTCTGCCTCCTGAAATATTAGATCTAGGGTTGGGCCCAATAGTAGAAAGCTAAAGATTGTCTTAGAATGAAAGTTGCGCTTTCAATATGGTAATACACAAATTACATTATAATGAAAGGAGACACAAATATGTGGAAATGTATATACATGGCTGGTAAGTAGCTCTTTGAAGCTGGACTGCTTTTTGGATTATGAACAAAATATTGAGTGTTGAAAATTAAGGTAAAAACTTCAGTTTCTTTTAACATTGTCTTCTGTTATTTAAGTTGCAACCATGAAGTCAGAAATAATTTGTGTATATATATATATATACAAAAGCCTATTCTACATATGCGCATGCACATGCACACACCTAAGCCAAATTCTCTAGTGAAAAAAAAAATCTAGTGGAATTATTCAGGAACAAGAAGTTCGAAGTAAGTGAATGTGTGCTTACTCCATTTTCTGCAGAGTATTTTGGTATATTTCAGCTAGGTTTTTATTCAGCTAGAATGAACCAGTCTTATCCTAGAGATACATTAATTTATTCAGGCATAGTTATTGCAAGATACACTTGCACCTTTAAATTGGACCAACTTTGGGAGTTAAGGTTTAACTCTAGAAAAGACATACTTTGTCATTAACTCCTGTTCCTGTTGATCTGGTCAACTATTTAAAAGCCAGTATTTATTTATACTGATAGCATATGAATATCTAAGACAAAACAGGCATACAACCATGTACTTATTCATATACATGACAGTAACTTTAAAACAAGGTTGTATCATAACCTATTTTTAACACTGTCTAATACTTCTCATTAGAAGAGTCCTTTTATAGTTGCTTATAAATTTACCAAACAAATTATTTAGGATTGAATTTTCTATGCTGATGGTCTGCCTCAGGCAGAAATAGTTTAAAAACATTTCAGACAAAATGATACCAAGATTTCAGAGAATGAGGAAAAAGTATAGAGCTGGAATATTGTCACAGGATTAAAACAACTTTCATGCTTTGAAGGCAGAATGTGAAACTCCACAGGGTACAGCTGGCCTTTGAGTCACAGAAGCTTACCAATGGGGACAGATCAGGTCAAGGAGCATTAAAATAAAGGAAGAGTGGTAGAAGCAGAAGGAGAGGAGGCTGGCAAAGGGGAAAAAAAAAAAAAACCCAACCTATTTCTTATAAAGAAGAAAGAAGGAAGAAACAGTGGCAGTCAAGGGTAAAGACATAAATTCATGGAGACTGAACAAGAAAACTTGGGATGGGAAAAGAAAAATACATAAAAATAAAAATAGGAATCACCAAGATAAACAGTCAGAGTTACATATCTTACCTGGGACTGTGGGGTTGCTTTTTGCCATCTCTGTCTTCATGGTAGGCAGCTTTATCCTCTGAAATGATAGGTCTAGCATGACACCTACTCATACTACAGTAGAGATGGTTTCCTTGATTTCATTTCTGGTTGCAAACTTGGCAGAGATCCCAGAAGCCAGCAGTTGCATTTGTAGGAAGACGATGAAGTGTAAGAAGGACGAGGAAAAAAAAAATCCAGAATTAGATCCCATTTTCCTAAATATCAGTATTGGCAAATGTCTGTCAAACCTATTGGAATTCTCTCCACTCAGTGTTGGCCCACATGGAGGAAGAGAGCACATTAGTTCCTTTATGAGCTCATGAAATAGAGATCAATGTGGTGTTTTTAAAGACTCCAAAACAAGCAGTACAAGATCTGTATGGAACCTGATGATCCCATTTCTCTTAGTTTTATTCCATGTTCGATATATTTTTAACCTCTGTGAACTTGTACACCAAAACCTAACAATAAAACCCAAGAACTCCAGAATTAACAAAGGCCATCTATGCATAATAAAATCCACAGAATTATAGTGCATATATGAAAAAAAAACCAAATTATTACACAAACCTTGTGATTACTTTCCATCTCCCTTCACCGAATCACAAAAGTACCCTTCCTCATTGCACAAGATGGACTGGTCTATGGGTAAGTCACAGCATGGCATCAGTTGTCTAGCAAAGATTGTCTTTCATAGTGTAGAAGCCAGAAAATTTGTAGTGAATGAAGCTGAATGGAGGGGAAAATATAAGTTTTCACAATGAAAGCATTCTCCCTTGAACTAGACCTTATCTAATTCTCTGCCAGCTATGCCTATATGGTGCTGAGCGTGTCACTTGAACTAGATTTCTTTCATGGGTGTTTTCCCATTATATCCTATTATTTTTAAGTTTCTGACTGAAGAGCCAGGTCTGATACAAAGAGACGCTGAACACTCACATTTTCAGCACATACTGTGCTATAATAAGAGAAAAAAATTGTAAAAATTAAGTGGTGCTCTGTGTCTTGTCACTAAGTCAGCTTGTACTTTTTACCATGGTCTCTCTCTATGCCTCAATTTCTATTCTATGGAAAAAGGTAAACATCGTGGCTCCATGTAAGATACTTACTGAGAGGATAAGCTAATGTTTGGAGAACATTCAGCTATTATAGTATTAATCACTCCAAAAGTCATGAAGAAAGTTATACAAAAGCAGGGTTTGAAAAGTGTAGGAGGATTAGCTGTTAATGCCTGAGGTTCATGCTGCCATCTAGAGGGACCTCAGCAGGCTGGAGTAATGGGCTGAAAGGAATACCATGAAGGGTAAGGTGAAGTGCAGAGTCCTGAACTTCACTGGGGAGGAACAGTCTCAGGCATCAGTATATGCTGGGGGCTGACCAACTGGAAAGCAGCGTGACAGAAAAGGCCCTGGTGGTTCTGCTAGCCACCAGGCTGAACATGAGCCGGCAAGGTGCCTTTGCTGCAAAGAAGGCTACTGGCTGCATTAGGTGAAGTATTTCCAGCAGGTCAAGGAAGGGGATCCTTCCCCTCTGCTCAGCACTGGTGAGGCCACTCCTGGAGTGCTGTGTCCAGTGCTGGACACCTCAGTACAAGAGAGACATGGATATAGTGGAGAGAGACTCCAGCAAAGGGCTTTAAGCATGATTTAGGGACTAGAGCACCTCACATACGTGGAAAGGTTGAGCGAGCTGTAACTCTTTACCCTAGAGGAGAGAAGGCTCAGGGGGGATCTTATCAATCTTTACAAATACCTGAAGGAAAGGTGCAAAGGGGACAGAGCCAGATTCTTTTCAGTGGTGCCCAGTGACAGGACCAGAGGCACAAACTGAATGCAGGAGGTTCTCTCTGAAAATCAGGGAACACTTTTGTCCTGTGAGGGTGACTCAACACTGGCATTGTTTGCCCAGAGGGTTTGTGGAGCCTCCATCATTAGAGATCTTCAAAAGCTGTCTAGACATGGTCCTGGGCAACTGGGTCTAGGTGGCCCTGCTTGAGCAGGGGTGGGTTGGATAAGATGACCTACAGAGGTCTCTTACAACCACAACCATTCTGTGAGAGCTTAGAGACAAAAATACAACAGATCCCACACAGATGGATTTTTTCCAAAAAGAAGAAATGAAGGATGGACAACACAACATAAAAAGGTGACTAAGTGAAAACAAACAAACCAACCAACCCAACAACAAAAATACCCCAACCAACCAAACAGGGAAAGAGTAACGATAAATAGTAAAGAGAGGTGGTGGTAATATGGGAAAAGAGGATCCCATGCCAAACAGCCTAGGTGCTGTGGAGAAACACATAGATAATACTAGGAACAAAAGCCTGTTCACGAAGGAAGGAAGAGCAAAATACTTCACAGTACATATATTAAGAAAAAAAATTCAACAGAGCACTACCCAGTCTAAAAATGTTTCTCTTCTAAAAGTAGCATCATCACTCCTTTCCATTCAGCAATGCTCATACCAGCTGCAGCTCCTGCTCTGACAATAACACCACTTCCTGTAACTCTCCATGCAGTCACAGCAATGCTTTGCAGTGCCCTGACTGCTGTTCTAGATCATAGAATCATAGAATAGTTAGGGTTGGAAAGGGCCTTAAGATCATCTAGTTCCACCCCACCTGCCTTTGATCTATCATAATGGAAAAAACCCAAGGAAGTTGGTCGAGCTCTTTGAATTTCTGGCAGTTCTTTTTAACCTAAACACATACAGTTTTCCAACTATTGAAAGCCGTAAGTATGTAGCTGCCTCTAAGAATCAACTACCCATTCTTTCATTTATTGCAGTTATTCCAGAGTGCACACATCCTGCTATCTGCTAAACACCTTTTGTTTTTATAAATCATCTGCCCTCCTGTTCCTGTATCAATGTTCAAAATTCCTCTAGCAGTGTTCAAATGTTCTGATGCTACAAGAGAATTTCAGTATAGTAAACTTAAAAAGTTTACAGTTACCTAGAAAATATCCATAAACATGGTATAAATGGAATGTAATTCGTACAAAAGACTAAACACACAAAAGATGAAATTACTAAGAAGGATGTCAATAAAACGTCTATATGCTATATAAAGTTGTCTATAGTTTATCTAATGATTATTGAAAAAGAATTAAACAACCATAAAGACAAATCTTTGTGGATTATTGGTAGCATTCTTCAAATCACCTATCATGGTTTTAGCAGCATGAACAGAGAGGGCGCTTTTTGGAAATAATGATGTCTTAATACAACCAAACAGAAGCCTTTAGATAGCACGGGTATCCTCTGATTTGGATAAAACATATTATTTCTGCATAATACTACAAAAATAAATATAACAAAGTATCTTTACTTGACTTCACTAAAAGTATTCTGTGGTTTTCCCCTTTTCAATTCAGTCAGTTGTTTGTTATTTTTTCCTTAGTACTGGCTTAAACATTGTTAAAGTTCACTTGCAGATAGAAGTCATTACACCGTGTAAACACAACACTGCTATGCAAGATGTCTTTAGTAATAGTAATGTGAAAGTTACCAGATTTCTCTTTTTCTTGGTCTTTTCATTTCTTAGTTTCCATTCAGTGACAACTGCGCCAAAAAAGTTACAAACAATTCCAACAACTTGTGGTTTGATTCCCATCTAACATTAATATGTTTCTCTGCATTCACAAGTAAGTAGTATTTTTATAAATTGGGATTATTTAAATGTTTGCTTTAGCTGCATGGTTTTAATTTTACTATTGTATACCAATGCTGTTATACCTATATCTGTCTCTGCAGGTTATTCAGGAGGTTTAGTGCCATCCCATCACACTTAAATAAGAATGTGCATGGCGGTCGGTCTCTTCTCCCAAGTGACAAGTGATAGGACAAGAGGTAATGGCCTCAAGATGTGCCAAGGAAGGCTTAGGTTGGATATTAGGAAAAATTTCTTCACCAAAAGGGTAGTCAAGCATTGGAACAAGCTGCCCAGGGAAGCGGTGGAATCACCGTCACTGAAAGTGTTCAAAAAAAGCGTAGATGAGGCCCTCAGTGAGATGGTTTAGTGGTGGTCTTGACAGTTAATGGTTGGACTTGATTTTAAAGGTCTTCTCCAACCTAATTGATTCTATGATTCTATGTGTATGCAATTGCAAATAAATGAACAAATACACAAGAAATCCCTCTTCCCTTGATAACATACCTGGAAGAACACAGATTAAATGTACCGGTTTTGCATTTGGCAAATGAGATGGCGATGTGTTAAGAACAGCTAAACTGCTAAACAGCTTTAGATCAACTGCTCACACTTGAAAGAAACTATATTTCTGCAGAGAACAAAATCAAATTAAGCATAATTTTTTAGTTTAAATAATACCAGGAATTACATTTGTAGACAAAAGCAGACAGTAAAGCATAACCCAGCTCAGCCATAGGACAGGGTTTAAACTTAAACAGAGGAAGTTCAGGTTAGATATAAGGAAGAAGTTCTTCCCTGTGAGGGTGGTGAGGCACTGGAACAGGTTGCCCAAAGGAATGGCGAATGCTCCATTCCTGGCAGTGTTCAAGGCCAGGCTGGACAGAGTCTTGGGTGACATGGTCTAGTGTGAAGCATCCCTGCCCATGGCAATAGATTTGGAACTAGATGATCTTAAGGTCCTTTCCAACCCTAACCACTCTATAATTCTATGAATATTTTAATCTATTCTAGATAATCTGGGAAATAATTCAGTCTACTCTTTACAATAGGTTGAGGAGGGATTTCACTATGCAATTTCTTACTCAGTACCATAACTGCTAGATAAAACCATGAGTTTCAGACTATATACTTAAAATACATGCATTTAAACACTATAGAAGCAATAAGACCAAACCTTGGATCTTTACTAAAAAGCAAATGATATTAACAACATACAAATCAAATACTTCCAGATTCTGGTTAGAGCTATTTAATGCAAGATTTTTTAGAGGCATCACACACAAATCCACAACATACTTATGCATACAAAATATTTTGTGAATACAAACTGACCAATACATAGTCCAATATCCAGATGTAAGGACTGAGAGATTGGCAGTAAATTCACCTACTTCACCTCCTGTTGAAGTTTAGATAGCCAAAAGTAGAAAGAGATAAAAACTTAGCTAGATAATTGGTATGAACAGCAAATATGATTTTCTCTTAATTTTTAGAAGCAAAGGTTGAATCCTTTCAATTATTACCATCATTATTGAAGGTTCAATTTTATATTTAAAGACTTAAATATTTTATGTGATCAATGGTATTAGCATGAATTCCAGAAATGCCATATTGAAAGGCAAAAGATTTTGGCAAAAATCCAAGCAACAAGAATTTGCACATATATCAAGAATAAATCAAATTGGGATGTTGTAGAACTTCAATGAAATTATTTTTTAAAAATTGCCAGATAATTCACTGAGACTCTGCATCTGTGCTAAACCAACATAGCTGCTATTGCACACAGCATTTTTTGTTTGTTTGCTTGTGTGTTTGGGTTTTTTATTTGGTTTTTTTTTTGTTTGTTTGTTTCGGTTTTTTGGTTTTTGTCTCCTCAGAGCAGCATGTCTTAAACTTCCTCAGGTGAACAAATATCTGCTACGGGAATAGCAATGTCTTTCTCTGCAAAAGGGAGAAAAAGACAAAGTCAAGCTACCCATTACAGTTTGCAAAACCATCATCAGAACTGTTTGTTTTCTAACCTCTGTATTCACCTGTTTTACATATTTTACTTCCTCCCCTCCCACCCCCCCAAATAAATTTAGTCAAATCAGCAGCTCCTTTATTCCAAAGACAAGACCAAAGACAGATCTGTCAGGAGACTTTTAGGGATTTCTGTGTGAAATAGCACCCTAGATTAGAGTTCATGCTTTTAACGTTTCAGTGGGGTGACACAGAACTGCAGGCTGGAGAAGAGTGACTTCTTTACCCAGCAGGAAAGACTTCAGAGTACAGGTATATGCTCGACTCTAACCCCAGGGGTAAATTATCTGAAGTCAACAGGAATTCACCTGTTGACTTCATCCAAGTTTGGATGACAGTATTGCTTTCTGTATTGAAAGAAGAATCCTTCTGAAGTGTCACCGAAAGAATGTCTCATTTTCAAGACTGTCTGTCCTTTACTGATTCCAGCTAAAAGATCAGCATCTACATTGTGTGCAGAAATTTAATCATTAAGCTTTCTGGAAAAGAAAAATGTTGTCAACAGACAAATTTTAGCCAAATTACAGCATATTAAATTGCAATTCAAAATCACGTGAAAGCTATAGGCAAGTCTCATTTTAGAAATGGATGTAATCAGAATAGGCAAACTACATAACTGAGGCCATGACTATGCAGGTACTTTATACTAAAATTTAGTCAATGTTTAATATGAGAAACCTTCATCATTTAATGTCGAGTTAATGGTTTACATAAAGTCACTTTATGGCCTTAGACAACTGCTCAATAAGTACCCACATCATAACTATGCACAAATAAAAATCACTATCAGTACTAATTAAAGTGGCAACCTTATTGGCAGACTCAACAGAAAAGGAAAGGAGATTTGCTTAGGTGACAGCGTAATATCTGATGCCAAAATAAAATTGGATGAACAAATGTTGGCACAGAAAACTGCCTATCAAATCAGAGGAGTTTAAACTTTATAAACAAATAAATAAATAAATATGTTATGTTTGGTTGTCCCTAAAGAAAATGAAAGCTAATATACACAGCATGTTTCTTCCTTACTGGTTTGCATGGCTTAGTCATAATAAGACAAGGGAAAATTCTTGCGAATAAAATAACAAGACGCAGTTAAACCTATGCTTTAAGATCACTGTATATTACTTTCGCACACAGCTTTATGCAAAATTGTACAGTTTCAGGCATAAGCAAAAATGAAAGTGTTATTTTTGTGTTTTGGTAGGTATTTTGATAACAACAGATGTGAATTGTTTTCTTTTCATTACTACTTGAAGCTTAGGAATTGACACTTTGATATTATTCCAAAAGTAGATGTAAAACTTTTCTGGGCTCTACATACATATTTTTTACCACAGTGGTATTTCCAACTATTCCTCATCCTTTGAAAAAAGCACTGATACATAAAAGCAAATATTCTGAATAACATATATTATCTTTCTAGAACATAGTCCTCTTCTACAAAATATTTTTATGCAGGAGTCAGGAAATTACCTAAAAGATCTAGGTAGTGAATTTACTTTCACGCTCTGACCCTACTTTATTCCATCACGATAGAACCATAGAATAGTTACGTTTTGATAGGACCTTAAGATTACCTAATTCCAACCCCCCTGCCATGGGCAGGGATGCCTCACACTAGACCATGTCACCCAAGACTCATCCAACCTGGCCCTGAACATGCCCTCATGGCAAGAATAGTAACATAAACCTCTAAACCTCTAAATTACTTGAGTCATTTAATGCTTTCTCTTTTTGTTTAAAAATGTCACAATGTAGCATAAAATGAATTTTGCATACAGCTTTCTAAAAGACCACAAAATTTTAGCCTTGTGCCAGTAGCATTAAAAAAAACCCAAACAAACGAAAACCAAAAAAAACCCCAAACAAACAAAAAAAAAACCCCAAAAAACAAAGCAACAAAAGCAAAACCCCAAACCAAAAATAACTACTTAAGGAAGACGCAAACAGCCAACAGCCTTTTATAGCTTACCTTCAAACTGGACATCAGCCGAGAAGCTTGGGTACACTCTTTTGTTAGGTCATTTGTTGTGCTACATTCCCATCCCTAAGAAAACAAGTATTTGAGACCTCCAAGTTCTGGCATTTTTAAATTATACTTCTATGCAGTAGAACATGAAGTTATAAGGTATAATGAAGGCCTACGGGAGACTATTAGCAAAAGTATTTTTAGGACCTAGCAAATAGGTTTTAATATTCATTTTGTCATAAATGCCATATGCAGAATTAGTAATAAAGAGATACAGATGGAGTAACAGGATCGTGAAAAACAGAATCATTGTACAACACTTTTAACATACTATGGCCCTTGATTAATTTTTGCTTTTAAGTAAAAAAAAGGGAAATTTCTTTAAATGTAGGTCTCAGGACAGTTAAGTTGAGCAGAAAATGTGGTGCACTCAAGGAGATTACCATGATACCTCCTAGGTTTCACTGTGAAGAAATGAACACTCCTGAGTTTTTCAAAAACTGGCTTAATTTAAATGAGTAAAAAAATTTAAAGTTTAACACTAAACTGAAAGCTGTGAGATGCACATCACTCACAATCAATGGGTTTGCTACAGAAAACAAAAGTGAGTAGGAAGCAGCTGATAACAGCAGAAAATTCCTTCTGTAGGTATTCTATAATAGCTTGTAAACCGTAGACTGTCCAGTCTACCGGCAACTACACATGGCAAGTTCTAGAGATAATCACCCCTACTCATTTCTATCATCAATGTCTTTCATGAATTTTGGCCAATTGCTTAGCTATGTTCATCACTATGATGGAGATATTAATTACAGAATGAATATATTTCACCTTCAATTTGTAAATTGCTCATGCAAAGCTTACAGTTTCCTTGCATTTCTTCTGCATAATTAATCACTCGATTTCTCAGCTGACAAGTATTTTTCCATTGGAACTCATGCAATGCTGGCTAATTTTGTCTAGAAACATATTATATTGTATTTTTTCCCCCTAATTGGGTGAGTCTAGCTTTTAACCAATTAAACTTTTGTTACCAGCTATATATATCCACAGATTCCTAACTGCATTCCACAAAATATTCTCAGAAATATAATGGGAAATAATGCCTCTGTTGTCATTAAATAACGTGACATAACTTCAGTAAATACTGCCAAATAATAATTTTATTTATTTATTTTTTATTCATCGGCTTTCCCAAGAACTGTAAGAAGTGTCCTGCTAATGTTTGTACCATGTTATTAGGAAGCAACTGAATGTTAACAGTAACAGCAATAAACAATAATGATTTACAATGAGTATACATTTTCTAGAAAGGGTATTAAAATACTTAATAATGTTATAAGAATATTTTGAGATTTTTGGTTTGTTGGAGCAGGAAGAACAATTCTAAGGTTTGCAGTAAATTTGACAAAGTCACCACCCCCATTGAAATGTCAAAAGATTTTCCCCAGAGTCCAGGAATGTTTCCAGAACAATCTTTCACTCTACAGTGAGAAACTATACTGAGGGAGATGGAAACAGTGCCTGCAGAGAGCGGCAGTTAACTTTTCATTGTGTCAAGAAACATATAGGTAGAAAATACTGGCCAAAAAAAAAAAAAAATCAAACCAAAACATTCTAGCCTGCAGAGTTGAGTTCACTGCAAAGTTAGGATTAGACAAACCTGCTATGGATCACCAGAAAGGAAAAAAGAAATCCAAATAAGACAACTGTTCTGTTCATTAGAGACATGCTGCTTTTCTCAAAATGGCATTCTTTCTGGGTCAGGCTAACAGAAAGTAAGGTTTTCTGGAGAAAGCAGTATGCCTTGTTGCTCTAACTTTCATATTGTGCAGGCAAGGTACAATTATGTTATTTCATAACAGCATGCTATATTTCAAAGACATTTTGGATTTAAATCCCTATTTCTCACTTTAAGTAGTTGCAGATACAAAAGACGGAAATTAACCTTTTTTATAATACCCAGAATATCAAAAGCAGCACTCTTAGATTACAGTCATATTCTGAAGTTTCTGTCCTTTTAGAGTCAGTATTTTTTATTTTCAAGGTATACATTAGAAATGTCCCTTCAGATTCTGCGAAAGTAACAACTGAGAGATGCAAAACCATTGTGTTTTATTAAATGATGACAGATATTGCTAGAGTTAACCTTGTAGGCTAATCTCCTTCATATGACAGAGGTACATTTGGGTCATGTACCTACTGACTTTCCTTCTGATATGCTGAGAACATACATGTAAGTAAATAGCCATATCAAGATCTACTCCGTTTCATTTTTTGGTTTTCTGTGCATTTCTAATATAGTATATTAAAAAGTCCCCAAACGACCTGTCATGGTTTAAGCCCAGCCGGTAACTCACAACCACTCAGCCGCTTGCTCACTCCTCCCCTTTCCACCCCCCCTGGCTCCTGGCAGGATGGGGAGGAGAATCAAAAGAATGTAAACCCCTTGGGTTGAGAGAAGAACAGTCCAGTAACTAAGGTATAATACAAAACTACTACTACTACCACTAATAATAATAATGATAAGCGAAATAACAAAGGGAGAGAATATAAAACTAAAAAGGGAAGGGAAAAAAAAAATAAACACAAGTGATGCACAATACAATTGCTCACTACTTGCTGACCAACACCCAGCTCAACCTGAGCAGCAATCTAGGCCTTCTGGGTGACTCCCCCCAGGTTATATACTGGGCATGACATGCTGTGGTATGGAATACTCCTTTGCCTAATTTGTGTCAGTGTCCTGTCCCTCTGCCTCCTCTCGGCTTCTTGTGTCCCTCCTCACTGGCAGAGCATGAAAGAATGAAAAGTCTTTAATGAGGGTAAGCATTACTTAGCAACTACTAAAACATTAGTGTGTTATCAGCATTGTTCTCAGACTAAAGCCAAAAACACAGCACTGCACCAGCTACTAAGGAGGAGAAAAATAGCTGTTATAGCTGAACCCAGGACAGTATCTACCCCTTATTCCATACCATTTACGTCATGCTCAGGCCCCACATTTTTCAATATACTGTCGCTTTTTGTCTCTTGGAATATACATATATTTTTATTTATATATGTGCATGTATATAGACACACACAGAGACAAATATCATTCCTTAGTCCGTGGACCATCCCTATAACATTCGCTGAGTTCACTCAGCCCATGACATCAGGCTTCATCTGTCGTAACAGTCTTTCAGGGCAGGAGAAATGGCGTGTTATATGATTGTTGCTTACTGACAACACTGCTGAACTCATCTGGTCACTGATGAGCTCATCTGGTTTCATCAGAGTACTTTAAAGATTTCAAAAATGAACCTTGACCATACTGTGATGGAAAGAAAAATTAAACAGTACTTCATTTTAACAGTAATTTATGTAGCATATTTTAATGATTTCAAAATGTACTGGTCTCAGCTTTATTTGTAAACTCTGATATTTGCATTTAGCTTTATTTTCAAGCTAGAAAACAGCCATTAACATTCCTTGTCTTTGAATAGGGCTTCACAAAACCAGCTGCAAGCTAACCTTTACAAAAGGCTATTTCACTGTCTACTTAGCTTGAGTATGCACAGCTCTATTCCATGGATTAGTCTATTTCCGAAGAACCACCATCCAATCTCTGCTTCAAAAATTCTGCTGAATTTGTATTTACCTGGAGAAAAGAAGAGCAAAGAGGGATAAAGAGGGAAACTATAGTACAATAGATGTATTTGTTAAAACAGTGCTAAACTTTGGCACGTTAACCAAATTTAGGGAATATCTTTATCTAAATCATACACTGAATTCAAAACCAAAGCATTTCTAGTCTAACCAAGTGTGCAGAAATCTTTCTATCTCTCACCAGCAGTGCATACGCAAATCAATAAGTAACCAGGGAGCACAGGCTTATTTCTTGTGCGTGAATGAATGAACCACTCAGGACAACGGCACAGTGCTTCTAATTTTAGTTGCTGTTACTTTTACATGTGAATCACAATCGAGAGAGCTTCTGCATGGCAAAAGAACTTATAAAACCATTTTGGTTAAACTATTATAGCTGTGATATTTTCTGTAACAATAATTCTCATTACTATTCCCAGAGCCCCAAATTACTAGAGAGTCATACAGGATACCAGCAGGCCCATAAAATAGATTAGGGCTAGGTAACATATGCCCCAAAACCTCTTCTTCCATTTCAGAGTAACGTGAAAGAAGTCTACTAATATGGCTAAGTATCTGTTACACCAGGGCGTTCTACAGGAAACCAGTACAGACACTGTATCTCTTATTTTCTGTTTAACAGGATGTATGGTGTGTATTTTTTTCTCAGTAATGGAAGAGGAAGCAAGCGTGACAGTGACCATGATATTTATTTACTTTTTTAACTCTTATTATGGTTTGTTCTTATCCTTCTCTTACCAGTTAATGAAAGAGTGGGGAATTAAAAAAATACTGGGTCAGGATGATTATGCATGCAGCAGTAAATAATTTCTGGTTTAAAAACTGAACCAAATCAGGATGCAGTAAAGAACTGAAGATAAGCACACACTACAGTGCATTTTGAGATGTACTCTCATCTTGAGATGAAAATATAGCTTTTCAACAGCCGAAAAGACATAGTTTTGACTGAAGTAAACCTTTTAGGTGAATGACAAAGTGGAAGATGAAGTAGTTTCCGAATAAGGTATTCTTTTTTTAATCAAGGAAAACATGGCTAGCTGCATATACAGTTTGTCTTAAACTGTTCAGAGGAGATTTGCCAGCATTTTGAAGGTATTTCTCTACTCTTTTAAGTCATTTAGATACCTATGCACATATCACATTTTGTGCTGTGTATCACTGTGGCAGTTTACAAAAGAAATCACAGTAATGCACAAGCTCTTCTAAAGGTTCTATTTCTTGATACATTAAGAAAACCTGCATAAAGTAAGATAGTTACTTATATACACGCACTTACATACACATACAATCCATGAAATTTCATGTAGAAAAACATTACATTAGTACACATATATTAAAACACCCCTATTAGTGTTAGCAGATTTTGGGGTCGTGGAGTGGGAAGCTGTATGATCTGCGTGTCACATGAAAATAAACAAATAAGACCCTACAGGAATTAATGATACACAGGTTATGCAACAGGTGATTAATACTGAATCATTCTTATTCCAGGAAAAAATAATAGCCTATGCATCAAAACTAAAGGGGAGTGTAAGGCACCTAGCAAACAATGACAATGGGAGTGTATACCTCTAGTGACACAAGAGATGCTGCCAGAAATTTTTCTTTGTGTTACAACATTTGTATCATCTCTCTGTGAATGCACACTAAGTATAATTTAGCTTAAAATGTCAACTCACAGGAAGAAACAATTGCACTGGAAATTAGCCTCCTACAAACTTATAAGATTCCCACCAACTCAGAGAACTATTTTTTTTTTTTATGTACACGATCCTTATAATTTTCAATATTTATGTCAGTGTGACATCTATGTCTTCAGTTTTTTGACTCTCTGAAACCAGGTTCTCCCACTAATCATGTATCATTTTAGCCCATGAACATCATTTATTTCAGCTCTGAGGATAAATTCCAAACAGAATGAATGACCGAAAGAAAGAACTATATTCTTTCCCTTGACAGATGCACAGTTTTACTTAAGGAGCATTAAAAAGTAAAGAGATCTTGAATATTTATCTCAGTCTACTTTAGTAGACTGAGCCATTAGTTACAAAAAGCTTTAATGCTATTAGAACAACCAAGATGAAGTAGAAAGGTGGCACCTATATTGTTTGTTATTTTGGTTTCACAATTTCAAAGAACACTTATTCCAGAAATAAATACAGCACTTTGTCTGGGGGGAAAAGAAATATTAAAAAGAAAAATCTTCAAAACACAATTGACAGGAGGCATTATTAGGGTATCCATTCAGTACTGACTGAAAAAAAAAACCCCATCAACTATTTGGCTGCCCAGGAGACATCTTCAAACTGATAATACTAGCATGCATTTTATTTTTCAAGTTGAATTTTTCTGGTAAATATATAAAAGAAATATAATAGTTAAATAAAACCTGAAGAGGTTAGGACACTCGTATACACCACCAGCCATTACTTGTTGCTAACCATTGCCTGGATTTGTACAGCATAGTGTTAGGTTACCATCTACAGCAGACAGGGTATTGATATTAAAGAGGCATTAATGATCATGTGCAATGTGAGAAAGATGATATTTGAACCTGGGTTTCATTATTAAAAAAGATCAAAAGGATATTTCACCTCTCCCACAGGCAAAACTTGGTTTAATTTAGTCAAAGACAAAATTTTTTGAGTGGGATGTAATTTATAAAAAGTCATCAAGTTCCTACCTGTGGAAACAGCAACATTTTTCATTAGGACAGCACAAATTTTTTTCATTCTGTTCTGTTGTGGGTTTTTTTGGTTGTGGTTTTTTTTTTTTTTTTGTTTGTTTGTTTTTGAATCATGAAATTACTCTATTTAAATTATTGATATATGCAATTTCAGTATGATTTCTTCATTTAATTTTTTGTTACTTAGAGGCCTGCTCCTGACAAGTCCAATACTGTACATCTTAAGAACCATCTGATTATTTCTGTTTTTCTGAAAATATTCTGAAAATAGTGACAGGGAATAAGAATACTCACAGCTATCTGTGATTTAGTTGGTGACTATCTTCTGTATCCATGGTACACAGTTGTTCATAGTCTGGTTGGACAAGTCATTGGCTCCTATATTAGAAGCTTCTTGGGAAGATTGATGTCACAGTTCAGCTTCTTTTCAAACTACCAGTGCACTCTAGGCTGTTTAAAGTCCCTTAAGACACATATTCTAGAATTTAGAGAAAAAAATATAACACGGAAATAAAACCAGTAACAGCAAGTTATTCATATTTAATAATGCAGAACTCTGTAACCAAAAGGGAAAATATTTATGCTGTTACTGGCACCTTCCCTTCTCTCGTTCTTCCTTTTTCAAACGAGAAATATCTGGGCACATCAGAGCTACTGTACATTGCTCAAAATAAGAAGAAAAGGAAAATGCGGCAGAATGGGAAGTTGATACCAACCAAATCCAAGGTTACAAGACAGTTGTCATAGGGTAAATAAGAGTATTGAAAACCTGTTATTTTCATTTATTGTCCTGCTCCGACCCTTGGCCTACTACACTTTCTATTATTGTCAGTCAGATATCTAGTTAGCTGTATGTCACCTCCATTTTTGTCCCAATCTGGCAAGAGGAGAACCCAAGAGTTACCAACATAGAACAGATGTATAGCTCTGTAGAAGCGATTTCTCAAAATTAACTGTACTGCTCTGCACTGCAGAAGGTAATTTTCTGAATTATACCAACCAACTCAAAGAGATACTGTGGAGGAGCTGATTGGAGCTGGTATTAAGTAGGAAGGAAATAAACCAGAACAGTTTAAAGTCACCAATTTTCACCCCACTCTGAATTCCTTCTCCTTCTCAATGTTCTACTCTTACATTGTCAGCTACTGTTAACCACCCTTGAAGAGGAATCTGAAGTGAACTTCTCTTTTCCTGCCTCACTTCATCTTTCTCCTCCCTACAGACACACAAGTTTCTCATCAATTTTAATTTTTTAAGCTTTCCAGTGATCCTTTTGTTCTCATTTACTTCTGGTCTCAAACTTTCCTTCATATTTTATCACCTCAAACCTTCTACTATGTGCTCATTCACAACACATACATGCATAAATTTATCCCACTTAAGTCTCTTCAGTTGTTACATCTTTCAGTTTATACATTCCCAGACTTTCTTTCTTTCGTGAAATAGTTCTTTCTAGTAAGTTATTCATTAACAAAAATTATTATAAATTTCAGTATTAGCTCTTGTAAAAAAAAAAAAAAATCATCATCTTGCTTCTGACTTACGTTAGAGGGCCACACGGTGCAGTTAATTTCTTACCTAACTTATCTTGGAAAACCATAAAAATCTTGTACTCTCTTGTTAACCTTCTGCATTTGGAAAAGCACATTAAATAATGCTGTTTAACAAGTACACAGCTATACAGTGCTTCACATAAAAATTGTATGTAATACATCAGAGAAAATTATTACAAGAAACTTTACAATTATATGAGTGTTTGCCTCTTCTTTTCCAAAGTAATTGTTTGCAAGAATATGACACCTTGCATTTTGTATCTGCATGATCTACACAGCTCACCTGAAATGCTTGTTCAACACTGTAAACCAGAGAATTTAATCACCCAGCACATATGTACATTTTCTAGAAATTAAATACATTACTTTTACACACAGGGTTATTGAATAGTTGCTTAAACTTTACACAGTAAGCTAATAAGGAAAATGCAAGGTCATGGTAATAGTAAAACTATTGCAGAAGTGCTGAGTCATCTATGAAGGCCAAGGAAGATGTCAACAAAACAAATTTTCCATTCTACCAAGTTGTTTCACTATATTTCACTAAACTTCTGAAAATAAAGCCCAAGTTTTTAAGTGTTGCTGAATTTCATTTTGCTGAGTTAATTTTCAAAACCTTTGTCTCTGTAACTCCAGTTACTAAGAAAACCTTGTTCTCTTGTGAAAGATTCATTCTAATCTCAGGACAAAATAAGGAAAAGCAAATCCAAAGCAACAAATAAAAATACAAAGAAGTGTTCCACAGATTTTTTTTTTTCTTCATATTAAAGTCAATGTCAAAAAAAATCCAATAAAAAATTTAAAATCAGAAAGAGGAAAGTTATCAAAATGGGTAGCAGCACATGAAGAAAATTTCCTTTTGAAAGGAGAACAAGTGGAAATCTACCCTGGATGAAACTTGCAAAGATTTGGAAGATATACACTATAAACTCACCAAGAAAATCATCTAAACACACAGCATCCAGCAATTATTCAAGCTGTTTCAATCAGGTGCTCGTTTTTCTAATGACGATACAGTTTTACTGCAAATCCAAACAACAAACTTTCTTTTAGAATTCACAGTCCCAAATGTTACGCTGATGCAGCGCAACAACGATTTTAGTGAGGCACAGGTTAAGGGACTCTCAATGTCATCCATGGGGTCTGAGGCAAACCTCACTGTACCCCTTCCTTAAATGAAACTACCCAGAGATAGCCAAGGACTTTCAATCCTCTGTACTGTTTTATTGAAATGTAACCTGGAATAGTGGAACTTGTTTAAGCAGGGAAGATTCAGCTCTGCTGCAAGAGGCAAATAAAAGTTTTGGAAACAGGCCTTGAGACTCTAGCTCTGATTTCAGCACAATGCAGTGTAGCAGCATGTCTACTGTAATTGCTGAACACGCAAATGCCGTCCTTCACAGGAATGTGCAACTTAACACTAGGCTGGAGGAAAAAAATAGTCTGCTGAAAAGTAATTACTGGAAAGCAAAGGAAGCAACATTAATAAGTAGGAGAAATCCTGTGGTGGTTTTTTTTTATTGACTGTATATCTAATCTCCAAAATTAGGTAACTAACATGGTCATCTCAAATAATTTTAAAAGAATAATTTAAAGATATGGTATCTAATTAAAACTGCAATATTTTATTAGCTAGCCAAATGCATTACAGTGTTCAGTATATCTAGCTTTGAATAGACCTCATGTAAAGTAGGTAAAAGAAGCATATTTCAGATAGCTCCAAGTATCTGAGGAAAGGATTTAGATAGAAAGTACTGAAGTAAAAAACCTTGATGAGACATTTTTTCACTATTATGCTGCAATACATTGAAACCCAGAAACACGCAGCTAATAACCTGGAGAGAGATGACAGAAAGAGAACTAAATGAAGGAGTTTAAAGGTCCATGGAAACTGATCTACTGGTCCACTATGGATATCTAAAGAACTACAAGCTGTTAACAATAAAATCCCTTTGAAAATGTGTATTATTCCCTCTAAAATCTTCTGACAGTTGTTCTGAGTTTTTGTTGCTATGAGATACACATTTGCACTTTGCTGTTCATATTTTTTTTTCCAACAGCTGCAGTACTCTTAAGAAATTGAAATACTTTAAAATAATAAAAGCACAGCAACATTTTTTTCTGTCTGCTCACCACGTGTCAGTTATCTTGAAATGACCAAGAATACTATTGCATCAGCCAAACAGCATCCTTTTAGATAAGGACTGTAAAAATCTGGTATGTTACGCTGAAACTGTTATGCAAAAATTTGCTGCAAATTTGCTTCTAGTGCATTTTTATGTGTGCTGTTCTAGGATTAATTTGTCTACAAGAAGAAAACAAAACCCAACAAGCGAAAATAATTCCTAAGATTAAAAAAAAAAAAAATCTAGCATACCTGGCAAGACCCAGTGGCTGGATTTAAGACAAAAACAAACCCCGAAAACCACCAAAACAAAATATTAAGTGGTCAATTGAGTTAGGCAATGAAAAATCTACCAAAGATATTGGTAAGATCCCTACACCTCGCAATTTTTGCGTTCACTATTGTGACAGTCAAGAGCTCCTTTTTGCGTGTGTGTCCCAAAACAACTCAACAGACAGAAGGAGCTGAGGGAGGCTGAGTGCCTGATCACGGTGAGCAGGGACCAAGCTCCACGAATGCGGAGGATGGTTTCCCGTGTTGTCTGCCCTGAGGCCGCGAACACCAACTGCCCCGGCAGGAACCTGCCCGAAGACAGCGGCACAGCCACTGCGGCTGCCCGGCACCTTGCCTACGCCCCTCAGGGCACAGCGGGAACTGGGGCTGGGGCTCACCAGAGACCCCTGGCACCGGCTGGAACCTTCCAGAACAGCTCACGGCGCGTGTGCGGGCAGGAAATGAATTTGTGCCTGTGCGAGGAGTCCAATAGACCCTGACCTGATAAACAGGGATCCGGACCGTAGCTGAGTGCTTCTCCAGTCTGTACTGAAGTGACTAAAAGGACGGTAGTTTAAAGGATTATAATTCAAAGAATTTCAACTCGCTGATCGAGAAGAGAGCGTTGGATTCATGGGGTGGTGAGCCTATTTCTTTGGTTTATTTCCTTCTTTCTTTTCCCCTTTCTTCCTCCACTTTGGTTCTTTTGTTCCTCCTGACGCAGTTATAGGGAAGTTTACAATAAAAATAATTCTGTTTTGTTTTCCAACTCCTGGAGGGCCTATGGTTTCTCCCGTGAACAGCACAGAGTGTGGTAAAAGATCAGCTCCCCCCAGCACCCGAAGCCCCTCCTGCCCTCCTCCCGCTCTGCCCTCGGGACTCACAGGGCTGTTTCTCACCCGGCTCCCCTCGGTCCTGGCTGCTGGGCAGCGTTTTGCCCTTCCTTACCCAGGCTTTCCCCGAGGCGCCCGCCCGTGGCTGAGGGGCTTCAGCTCTGCCCTGCGCTGGGGCCGGTGGGGCCGGCTGGGACCGGCTGTGTCGGATGGGGCAGTACCGGCCGCTCCGCAGAGGAGACGCCTGCCACGGTGCTGCTGCTGGTGCTGCACATGGGCACCTGCACAGGGTACAGCATGGTAGGCAGCAGTACTGTAAGCAGCATGTCAGGTCAAGTTCTTTGACAGTAAACCCAGCTCTGAAGTCTTCATCTCTTAACGCCACGTGCCTGAGCCTTTGTGCAGCCTGATCTAGTTGGACCTGCCGTGAGCACAGGTTGGACTGGTAGACTTCCAGAGGTCTTGGAGACAGAAGTTTCAGGTCAGGGTATTTATTTACACGTTATACATACTAGTTTTGGAATGCCTGCTTGCAGCAGTAAGTGACACTAGAAATAATTCTATGAAATGAATAATTTGACGGTCAGGACACTTCTAACCTGGCAAACACAGGATTTGGGAGCAATGTCAAGTACCATTGAAGTTTTGAAAGAACCCAAAATTCTTCTCTTGTTTGTAGATTTGAAACTCATACTGAACTATCAATAGGAAATATATGATAGTGTAGACAGAAGTAAGTTTATTCTTCTGTAAAATGGAGTAAAATAAATAGATTACTGGTCTCAACATGAGTGACATTTCAAGAGACTCAAAAGCTTAGCAACCCTGGAGGAGAGAGCTTTAGCTTATTCCTAGTCTGCTTTCAGATAAATTTGAGATTCCTAATGAACTTTTGACTCAAACTGCATCAGCATAACTTTAGGATTTTCCCAGCAGTTTTACTAACTTCGTTGGCAGTGTTTTCATTTACAAGAGACACTTAAATGCTTTTCTCGGTCAGTTTACAGTGGTAGAGCATTGTTTAGGGACATGTCATTCAGTGACATCTTATGTGTAAGAGTCTGACCAAAACGAAAACCAAGTCTTTTAGTTGTGCAGCTAAAGAAATTTTCAGAGGAGATCACTTTCCTTGTCTGTGTTAGACAATGCCCTGCATGAAATTCTCACTGTTACCAGTGCTAATCTAGATATGCTTTCTTTGAAATGATATAAACATTCAGCAGTCTGAAAAAAAGGTGAAAGGCTTTAATGCTTTCTCTCAAATAGCGGCTTCAAATGGCACTGTTTTTAACAAAGTTCCCTTCAAAAGTAACAACTTTCCTTTTTTAACAATAATAAATAGTGATTTGTTTCATAATGGTAGTCTAAATGAAGCTGATGAATTACAGCATTGAACTTCTGCAGAGCACAAAGGTCAACTGAAAGCTGCTATCAGCCAAGAAAACACACAGTTGCACATCCTGGTTTGGAGCTATGTGAATAGTGATATGCATGGGGCAATATAAAGGTTGACATTGAAGTACCCAGAGTCTCACAAAGCTCACAAAGCTTCATGAATTTTGGCCACATAAATCTAAAGCTTTAGCTAATAATAAAATAATTTTCTCTTTTTTTTTTTTGGGGTAATGGCCGTTAATTCATCCTATGGCCTCAGACATAACCTCCCCACTGACCCCCATCTCTCCATGCAGATGTTTCAATTAGGCACTTTCAAAACTAAGAGCTATTGCATTGATTTCTGAAAGAACTATGCAGAAACTAAATACAGTACCTTCCTCTGTTCATAGCAAGAAATTAGAACCCTTTATAGCTAAGAATAGGATATCCTTTTATGTTTCAATTGTAGTGTACAGAAAAAGAAACCCCACCAACACCCCACACCAAAATAAAGTTGAAAACCCAAAAAAGCATGTTTTAAGTGGTTAGATGAAGTAACATGGCAACTGTGATTATGCCTTAGAAAGGAACCTGAAAAATAAAGCTAAGTTTCTCGAAGTTACTATGGCAGAAAAATAACAAACTAAAACTGCAGTGTTACTGTTTAGCCTGTTCAGCCTTCAAGCCCTGGTAGACATCCAATTTTACGTCACAATGTGTTCCACATGTGAATGGAAAAGACCCCGCCCAGAAACACACATGAGAATAAGACGACAAAACTGAACAAATCTCAGTGGTTCTGATCTAGGCAATATTTAGCTTCTGAAACACCACTCACAATTAAAATGCAAGTTGAATCTGCAAAGGTAATCAAATTAGAAAGATGGGAATTAATTAAGTTCTGGCAATGAGAATCCAGGATTTTCTCATGATAAGCTGGGCAAGACTTTACTTAATCAAATGTCACAGTGACATTGGTAATACTGATCTTTTTGCCCAGCTGCCTTACTGAATGTTAGTTTTAAAGGAGAATCAAAGTTGAAAATGTTGAGAGGGGATTACCTGAACATTGAATACCTTATGCATGTCAGCTTCTAATAATTAAGTATTCTAGTGACAGTTTTAGGGAGTTGTAAAGTCTAATTTCTATCTTCCTAAGGTTACCAGTCCTCATCCCTTCACAAAGATCTTAAATGTCTCTATTGTTAAGTTAGTTTTTCTGCTGCAAGGATGAAGAATTAACTTTCTTTCCCTTTCTAGATGCTTCCCTCTCTCTAAAATACTGATGCCTCTATTGTCTCTCAATAGTTCCCCCATGATTTCCTCATTACTTACTTTTCTTCCTTGTTTCTTTTAAATCACAAGCCCTTCCTCATCTAGTGAAAGGGAAAAAAACCCAAAACAAACAAAACCCTCACACCTTTTGTATCATTTTGAAACCTTACCTTTAAGTTTCCACAGTTCTGGAAAAAAAAAACTCAGCCAAACTTCCTCTTGGCTCACCTTATAGACGCTTTCAATTCTCTATTGTCACATTTCTGTCCCAACTGATAAGGCCACTCTTGGTTTCAGAGTCGTTTTTCAGGCCATGTTTCCCTCTTAACAGCCCAGATAGTTCAATTCTCAGTAGTCTGACTCTTTTACCCACACTTCAAGAATTTAAATTAAAAGCAGTTTCAAACTGCAGGGTTTTTTTCCTACTTTTTAGTGATTGTTTTCCATGCAAAACATTTCTGATCTCCCCCCCCCAGGTAATTTAATTAAATTAATGGCATTTTTATGGTGAAATCTCTGAAACTGTTACTACTGCTATAGTAGGCAATATTGAGCAATACATACTCAGACAATTCCCACTCTTACACCTATTTTGGGTAGGATGTTTCGTATGTATCCAGTGCTGACTGTCAGAATACAGTGCGTACACCTGAAATATTTGTCCCCAAAATGATCAATGAGCACACTTGCATTTGTGCCAATATTAATGCTTTGATGCTACCTTTACTGAAATACTAATCATTAATGTTTTCATGTTTAAAGACAGATCCACCTACAACATTTAATTAAAAAATAAAAGTTTAATTTGGATTTTAATTCTTTTACATTCAGAGGTCCTGTCCAGGGACAAAAAACTTCTAGGCTGAGTTTGGAATTAATCTAAGGGAAAGGCAAAGAGAAAACTCTGTTAGGCAGTAGAACATGTAAAACAGTGGGCTCCTTCACTAATTGCACAATGCAGGAGGAGACTAGTACTTAGTGAATCTGTAAACTATTGTGGAGGAGGTGGTTCACAATTACATTAAATAATCAAGTGTTTTGTTATGAAGTTTATGTGAAATATTTTGAGAAAACAGTAGAGCAGCAACCCACTGAATTAGTAACGGTTTCTAAAAATTTAAGCAACTTGTGTTGGCAGTATCTTTCTGTCCTGGTTTCAGCTGTAACAGTTATCTTTTTTTTTTCTTCCTAGTAGCTGGTGCAGTGCTGTGTTTTGGTCTAAACCATGACGCTTTCAAAACTCTTAATGAGTCTTAATGAATTAGGTGTGTTGATCTACTATTATGATAAAGTTTTCAGTGATACTTAGGACACTTAAATAAAAAAAAATTCCTTTCATCTTTACACAAACTCATCAGGTTGTAGCAGACCAGAAAGATACAAGGAGCTAGAAGTTAGAGATCTAAAAGGAGCCAGTTTACTTCATGCAGGCAAACAAGGGCTATTTGGTTTTCAACTGCCATTTGTGTTTTGATCAGAAATAGGTTGAGATGTATATAACAGGCCTGATTCTTTCCCTTCCCATCATGCTTTCCCTCTTAAGTAAATAATTAATACAGTTCAGCTAAATAACAACAGAAAAAGAAACCAGCAGCAGGTACTTTATGAATTGTTACATAAGAACTATTTCTTTCCATATATTATGTATTTCTGTACTAGTTTTTTTTTTCCCCAAAAAATATGTCCTAGATATATGGCAGTTGTGCACAAGCTGAGAATATTTGGAACCTGCGAGTAGTACTTTGAAGGCTTGATGTGACTATAGTTCATGAAAGTATTTCCTTTCTGTGATGACCAAAACATTACTTCCGAACTGTAAGAAATTGCTATGGCATTGTCAATTATATTTCTTAACTTGTGGCCTTTCATCAGTACATTAGTCTGCTAAAATAAAGACACATCCACAACTGTAGTTAATGAGTTAATGTGGGTGTTGAAGAGTGGATGCATTAAGACATGAGATGGACTTTAGGAGAAGCAGTGTAGCCAGTCACTTGGGCAACAAAATAACCTTACACTGATGCTTGTTTTGCCCATGCTATAGCCTTTCAAACCCAGAATGGCAGCAAATTTTGTCCCCATTAAAGGGTAAGCCTGTCATGATGGCCACTCATAAGTTGATGTGGTCATTTCTAACACTTGGCACTTCCTGTATCCATCCTGTCAGCAGGAACAGGGGTTGCTATCCCTCTCCATTTTTCATCCATTATTCATGATGTCTTGTCAACAATGTAATAAGACTCTGGCATAGCACCCTGGACGAATGGAGTTCAGTTTTGGCTACACAACTTTTGGTCAAGCAGCCTTCATTCACTCCATCTCTGCAGTGCTCATCTCTGATTTTGTACAAAAACTGACTAAAACTAAAGCCTTTGCCTCTTAATTCTGCGTTAATTTTTTTAATTGCCTGTAGTAGTTGCTGGTGTAACAGCTACTATTTCTTGCAACAGTAGCAGAGAAAAGAAGCAAAAAGAGGAAAATTCTTTCTAAATGAGGTTTTGGACTTTCAAGCAAATTGTATGACTGTTATAACCTAGGAGAGGCAAGCTTTCCAGGGCAAGCTTATATTCTGATTACAAAGCTTTAAGGAGTTTCTGATGTCATAAAAATCCTCCTAAAAACTGCCTTCGATAGAATCATTTACTATTTATCACTGAAAGGGAACTTACTAACAGCACTGTGACAATGCATTCAATGTTCTGTTCTGCATGTGACTAAGCGAATTAAAGAATAACATGTTACACATTAGCCAGATCCCTGAACTAGCTTTGTTCTTACCATCAGTATTTCTCTATTCTATAGTATAAAAAAAAAAATAATTTGGAAATACTTTAATTGAATTGTATTTGTAGTTTCCAGGTGAGAGTGAAATGCTGGTTAGCAAGAAAGAATTCCCTTTGGAATAGGTATGTGAGTGTTTGTAAAGGAAAAGACCTTGAAAACAATCAACAGAAGGAAGGCAACTTTGGAAAAATATTTTAAATAAAATATTTAAAAAATTTTGGAAAAATATTTTAACACATTAGTAATGTTATGGATGGATACAGGAAGTTAGAAATAAATATAACTTTTAGACTACCCACAAAGAGCATAATTGAATATATCTGCCACTGCAGATTGTAACAGGAAGCAATCTACTAGAAAATTCTGATTATTTTTGATTTTTTCGTATGGGAACCTGCTGAGGTAAGTAAGCTTTTGACTATTTGGAAGATGGTGAAAATTTCTAATAAAAGCTTGTCGACTAGGTTTTAGTGAAGACATTTAACCAACATTAAATGAATACTAGTAGGAATTAGAGTAACAACTTTGTTCTTTGTGGGTAAGCAGCAGGATGCAAGTGTCCTAGTTTTCAAATGAGTGATATGAAGTGAGTTGATGTTTACCTTCCCAGGCTGTGAAATACACACTTCAGTGAGGACCAATGTTACTAAAACAGGAAATGGGGAATGTGTTACAATGTAACAGGGTTTGGTTTTTTTGTTTTGAGAGAACAAGACCACTCAAGATAACATGTTAACTTTATGAAGACTCAAATTCTGAATTGAGAAATTACAGAACTAATGTTTGGGGTGTGGCCTGGTTTATATTTAGTTTCTCCATTTCATATTACTTAAATGATCCACAATAGCCAGATTTTCTTCTAAGTTTGTGAGCATAGAACACTTGCAACTGTGCCCCGAGAGAAAGTTGTTGAAAAGTCAGCTTTCTGTTGCCCAATGAAAGTGTAAGAAAGATCTTGATAATTTGGGCGTAGATAGGGAAGTATGAGAAAGATAACATTGAACAGTTTTTTCTTTTAACTGAATAGGTCTGTTTAGTTTGTGACTCTTTTTCTTTATTTTATCTATCACTATTGATTTACATATTGCAAATATTATCATAAAGAGATTTTTTTCCAAGTAGATATTGAGTATTACTGGTCTTGCTAAGAAATAAAACATGAAGCTAACAACTAGGTCTTCTATATCTCTGCGTATCCTTCTATATCCCTTCCCCATCCCTGGAAGTGTTCAAGGCCAGGCTGGATGGGGCTTTGAGCAACCTGGTCTAGCGGAAGGTGTCCCTGCCCATGGCAGGGGGCTGGAACTAAATGGCCTTTAAGGTCCCTTCCAACTCAAACCATTCCATGAATCTATAATTCTATGATTCTATGTTCTAAGCTTACAAAATCATCAAATCTCAAGTAGGAATTAATATCTGTTCCTGATTACATACAGAAATGAAACCTTGAAGCTTGACTGACAAGATGCTAGATTTGTTTCCAGTGTACACGTACACATGCATATATAGAAGTACTTGTCTAACTAGCACATTAATAGCTGTATTTCATATGACAGCATAGATGCTGACATTGTCTGATATGTAGTTGAAACCTATACTCATCATGTGAAATATGAATATCATTATTGGGAATACCATGCATTTTTAAATTACCCAAATAGTATTTCTGAAATGGTGTTATGATTTTCAGGTGAATTCTGAGTAATTTCAGAATGAGCTAAAAAAGTCAGCTTTCTCAGACATTTTAGGTTAATGATGCTGAATTATTTGCTTATTGGGACATACTAGGATTTCTCACTACGATAAGTGTTGTGCTCTGCTTGTTTTGTATAAACTGTGTAACACTATCAAGTCTAATACATAGGAAGATTTATCAAAATTAATAAAATTGGGATGTATAGTCTGGAAAAATTGCTTTCGTACTAGATAGCAGATTCAGTGTATTAGGGAAAGAGAAAAATGTTTTCTTTCTCTCCTTTATGATAAACATCATATATAGCCTGCTTGCTTTGCAAAATTCCCTCCAACTTTCATTTGAGTATACTATATGGACTTAAAACATTTGCAACAAAACGGTCATTAGTTTCAAAAAATCTTTTTTTGTTACAGGGCAGTTACTCAGTTCAAAGTTGAAAGATCAGTTAATAATAAAATATAATTCTTCAATTCGGTTTCCGTACCAAAAGACTTGAACTTGTAAAACAAAGCCTTCGGAAGCTAGAGATACCCATGCCCATACTACTTACATTCAGTTTAGCTTTTTACATGCTGGTAAACCTTACGACAGTTTTTAAGTGACACAATCATATTTTCTACAGAAACTCTTCTTCTTTCAATGGGTAGATAGTATACTGAATGGAAAGGATAAACTGAATTTGAATGATGTCCTTTTTCAACACTGGTTATTCAGTCCCTTTATAAACAGGAGGGTTTTTTTGTTTTGCTTTGGGTTTTTTTTTCTGGTTTTTGTTTTTATTTAATGTCTGCAGTGTTTCCTACAGCAGAAACAAAAAAGCAGCCTTTTCTTAAAGACTGCATTCATGTGTCATCTTCTTGTCTTAGTCCCTCTGCATCCTGCAGCTTCTTTGACAAATAAAGGCACTTGTGCTTTTCTGAATTAAGGGTACAATTGGAGATGCTTTGAATTCTGAGTTTCTAACTGTGCAGCTTAAACAGTCTCTTGTTTTAGCATGCCAAACAATACATAAACCAGGCTATCTAGATGTTAAAGTGTTCTGCAGGAGATGCATGCATTCTAATAATGAGGAAAAATCAAACTGATTAATAAGCACAGCTTAGTCCTACACAGTTCAAATGACAATCTGGAGACCCATTACCATGTGGCCTGCTGCTTTTTCCATGAAAGAGATGAGGAAAACCTGTTTACTTAGTAGCTACCCATAGCTTGGCAATGCGAGTATGTTGCTGCTACTAAGAGGATGGATCAGTAGCTAGTACAGTTCTCGTAGACACTGGCTTTATCCCTGAACTGCTGTGGTGTCCTGATGCTTCCCCCCCTTGCACCTCTTTCCCTATTGCACAAAGGAGAGGCGTGCAGGCTGATGCTAATGCCAAGGAAAGGAAAGATGGCAAGTGCTCATGCCAGATAAGCAGATGAAAAAATGAAGAAAAAAGCAACAGGAGGACACATCCAGCCCAAAAAATTGCCAGTTTTGCCTTATATTTCCAGCAATGAAGCCGAAGCTGAACAAAAAGAAAGTACAAACAAGTTGTTCAAAGCTTGCTTTTCAACTTGGAGTATAATGTAGTACTAAACAACTACATTAAGTTCAGAGATGAAAGTACTTCCTCTTCTGGACTGGATATTCCAAAGCTCTGCAAATGCAAATTAAAATACACGGATCCGTGTTCATACACATCAGATCTCAATTTTGGTGGTGGTGTTTTGTATTTTTTTAAGAGATTTCCTTTCTTTTCTATCTCATTTCCCAGTGTAAATAGCTGCTCTGATCTTTCATTAGTATAATTTCAGAGTATCCTCTGTTCCCTGCATAGAATCACAGAATAATTTGGATTGGAAGGGACCTTCAAAGGTTATCTAGTCCAACCCCCCTGGAATGAGCAGGGACACCTTCAGCTAGATCAGATTGCTCAGAAACACATGCAGCCTGGCCTTGAATGTCCCCAGGGATGGCTCATCCACCACCTCTTTAGGCAACCTGTTCCAGGATTTCACCATCCTCATTGTTAAAAAAACCCAAACAATCTCTTCCTCATGTCTAGCCTGAATCTCCCCTTTTTTTAGTTTAAGCCTATTAGCCCTTGTCCTATCACAACAGGCCCTGCTAAAAAGTCTCTCCCCATCTTTCATATAGGCCCCTTTTAAGAACTGAAAGGCTGCAGTAGGGTCTCCTTGGAGTCTTCTCTTCTTTGCACTGAACAACCCAAACCTTCTCAGTCTTTCTCATAGGAGAGGTGATCCATCCCTCTCATCATTTTTGTGGCCTTCCTCTGGACCATCTCCCAGCAAGTCCTTATCTTTCCTGTACTGAAGACTCCAGGGCTGGATACAGTATGCCAGGTGGAGTCTCATGAGAGCAGAGGGTCAGAATCATGTCCCTCAACCTGCTGGCCACACTTCTGTGGATTCAGCCTGGGAGATTCTGGGCTGTGAATGCATATTGCTGGCTCATGTCCAGGTTTTTGTTCACCAATACTCCCAAGTCCTTCTCTTCAGGGGTACTCACAATCCCTTCATCCCCCAGCCAGTATTGGTACGAGGGATTGGCCCAGCCCAGGTGCAGGACCTTGCACTTGGCCTTGTTCAATCTCATGAGGCTCACATGGGTCCGCTTCTTGAGCTTGTCCAAGTTCCTCTGGATGGCATCCCATCTCTCAGGTGTGTTAGCTGCACCACTCAGCGTGGTGTCATCTGCATCATGCATCACATCTCCACTGTACATAATTTGAACACAATTTTTAAATTCCTCAGCGGATATTTATGTTTTCAGCATTTTAACTTGGAGAATTCACAGAAGAACCTTTTTTCCTTAAAAGTTTTTTAAACATCAAGAACATTTATACATTGATATATTTTTATTTCAATTTTTTTATGCAGATGGTATGAGAAGTATTTGTGAGGGTAAGCAAGTCATTTAGTCTGAGCTACAGGAAATATTTCATACAATCCTCTACAGAGGGAGGGGATGGGGTTTTTTCATACATCTGTAATAAAAGGGAAGGCAAATGTGGTAGAGTGGTTATAAGTTGTTACGTAATAGTCTTTTCAGTTTAGACAGTCACAGGATTGGATCTCTTCAGTCAGAAGATGTAACGGACGTTTTGTACAATTCAGCGAAAGGGAGTAACCACTGAGCTAGCAGATATAACCACCATACTGCCTTACCATATGTTTTCAGTGTGAAGTATGCTATTAGTGTGTCCTAAATCTATAAATTTTTGGAGATAGGAGGGAATGAGGGAAACTGCAACATACAGTAAATCCATGATAAAAATACTTTAAAAGTGAAATTGTTATGTATACTATGTTGTTCACATAGCATCATCATTTGTTCGCTCACTGTGAAAATAACTTGACAGTGCAGTAGTTGAATGCTTTTCCCTACGCAATTTCGAAGCTGTATACAGGTGTCATGGTTTAAGCCCAACCAGTAACTCAGAACCACGCAGCTGCTCGCTCACTCCTGCCCTTCTTCCTCCCCCTGGTCCTGGAGGGATGGGGAGGAGAATCGAAAGAATATAACTCCCACGGGTTGTGGTAAGAATAGTCCAGTAACTAAGGTATAATACAGAACTACTACTGCTACCACCAATGATAATAATGGTAAGGAAAATAACAAAGGGAGAGAATACAGTTGCTCACCACCTGCTGACCGATACACATCCTGACCCGAGCAGCGATCTGGCCCTTCCAGGTAGCTCCCCCCAGTTTATGTACTGGGCATGATGTGCTGTGGTATGGAAAACGCCTTTGGCTAGTTTGGGTCAGGTGTCCTGTCTCTGCTTCCTTGCAGCTTCCCGTGCCCCTCCTTTCTGGCAGAGCATGAGGCTGAGAAAGTCCTTGGTCAGAGTAAACATTACTTAGCAACAACTAAAACCATCGATGTGTTACTAGCGCTGTTCCCAGGCTAAAGTTGAAAACATGGCACTGCACCAGCTACTTAGAAGGAGAAAAAATGACTGCTACTGCTGAACCCAGGGCAACAGGTAGGAATCTTCTTAGATTAAAAATTTGACTAGGAATGATGTGGCTGATTTTTCAGCTGAAAAGTCAATGAATAAATACTACACTAAACATGTGTGATACATTAAGTTTTCCTGTCTAAGAGGAAGCTGAATGATTAAATAGTATCTTGCCTCAGATAGAAAACAGTTATATTGCAGTATTTTATAGAATAATGTGTAATGAATAATGCATCTACATATTGTAGCTTTAACATAAAAAAGTCATGCTGTCATGATCAGTAACCTGGAAAATATGTCTTAAAATAATTGCAAATCTACAGAGTATCGTTAGTACTAAATAAGTAGGCCTCAAAACATTAACATCATTATCCACAAGTGACCTCTCAAATCAAGAAGTGGAATTTGATTTGGTTTTCTTCTCTGTATTAACACGTTCTGCAAAAGTACTAGGCAATTCCAGTTACCTTTACCAACTATATAAGCTGTAGTGCATCAACTGTTACAGTAAGCATAGTTCAAAACAGAACTGAAGTAAAAAGCTACAGCAGAAACTAGACTTCAGAATTCTTTTCCACCTTGTAATATTCTGTGTAGAAAGAATTTGTTTTAGGCTGATTGAATGTCTCGTTATCAATTCACACTGCAGATACATTTTGCAACTGAGTCTGCAGAAGTGTTTCATGCTGTTGAATGTAAAGTGGTTTTATAGGCTTTAAGAAATTTAAATCAGAATATAATATCACAGATATATAAAAAGTTTAATTTCAGATTTAAAAACTAAATTCCTTTCCATGTTTACCTAAATGTCTCATTCTCCTTCCAAAAAAAGAAAGAAATAAAAAAGGAAGAAACTAGGGTTGTCTTCCAGTGAAAATGAATTATTCAGACAATGATCACAAATGCAAAAAACAGCATACCAACTCTGGAGGTTTTTCCAGTTTTGGGCACACTGGTCCTCATCAGTCCAGGGGTTCTCATATAAAAATCTGGCTCATCACCCATGTGTGATAGCCTCACACATCAAGCAGCCATCTCAGATTTATTGATTATTGTGGCCTGGAAGCATACTTGGAGGATGTAAAGAAAACACAAGACAAACAGCTGCTTTTCCTTAAACAAATAAAGCAAGATTCATTCCATGCTTACCTTTTATTTCTTTACCTTTTGTTTCTGAAGCTGACAATAGAAAATCAACTATTTTCCCAAATTGTTTTTATGTAATATGATGGTTTCTGTTATGCTGATTTCCTGAGCAAAACATTTAGAGCAAAATCAGAGGTGCAATAAACTAGGCCTGTGGAAGCAATTGATTTGGAATACAGAAACAGGTGTAAAAAAAGAGAGGTCATCATGTTCATCTGTATTAGACTGAAAATAATTCTACAAAGAAATCTAGGATACCAAGTGTATATTACTCCTCCAGGGGATGGTCAATAGCTATTATCTCGTTCCATTTCTTTTTCTAAATGTAACGTCAGTTGCTTTCCTCACTTTCACTGAAATACGTAATATATGTATGTGTGCACTGCAATGCGAGAGGGGAAGAAGAGAAAAGAATTCTAAATATAAAATGAAAATATTTCACACAGGGGTGTACTCTTCAGTGTCAGTGATGCAACATATTTCTAAATTTGTCTACGTTTGACTTAAGGTACATCGTATAGTATGTCATCTACAGGCTGAGAAAGTTGGGGCTGTTCAGCCTGGAGAAGAGAAGGCTGCGTGGAGACCTCATAGCAGCCTTCCAGTATCTGAAGGGGGTCTACAAGGATGCTGGGGAGGGACTCTTCATTAGGGACTGTAGTGGTAGGACAAGGGGTAATGGCTTCAAGCTTAAACAGGGGAAGTTTAGGTTACATATAAGGAAGAAGTTCTTTACAGTGAGGGTGGTGAAACACTGGAATGGGTTGCCCAAGGAACTTGTGAATGCTCTATCCCTGGCAGTGTTCAAGGCCAGGTTGGACAGAGCCTTAGGAAGCATGGTTTAGTGCGAGGTGTCCCTGGCAGGGGACAGGGGGAGTTGGAACTAGATGATCTTAAGGTCCTTTCCAACCCTAACTATTCTATGGTTCTATGAATTGTGCAAGGTACTTGGCACTGTCCTGCATGACATCCTTGTCTCTAAACTGGAGAGGCATGGGTTTGGTGGACGGTCACATGGATAAGGAATTGGCTGGATGGTCACACTCTGAGGGTTGCAGTCAGCAGCTCAATGTCCAAACGGAGATCACTGATGAGCGGTATTCCTCAGCAGTTGGTATTGGGACTGATCCTGTTCAACATCTTTCAGTGACGTGGACAATGAGATTGAGCGTGCCCTCAGCAAGTTTACTGACAACACTAAGCTGTCTGGTGCAGTCTGCACCCTGGAGGGAAGGGATACCATCCAAAGGGACCTTGACAGGCTTGGGAGGTGGGCCACGGGAAACCTCATGAAGTTCAACAAGGCCAAGTACAAGGTCCTATACCTAGGTATGGGCAATCCCAAACACAAATGCAGGCTGGGCAGAGAATGGATTGAGAGCAGACATGAGGAGAAGGGCTTGGGAGTACTGGTGGATGAGAAGCTCAGCATGACCCAGCAATATGCGCTTGCAGCCCAGAAAGGCAATTGTGTCCCAGGCTGCATCAAAAGAAGTGTGGCCAGCAGGTTGGGGAAGGTGATTCTCTTCCTCTATTCTGCTCTTGTGAGATGCCACCTGGAGTAGTGTGTTCAGCTGTGGGGCACCCAGAACAAGGATGTGGACCTGTTTGAGTGAGTCCAGAGGAGGGTCATGATGATGTTCAGAGGGCTGAAGCACCTCTCCTCTGAAGACAGGTTGAGAGAGTTGGGCTTGTTCAGCCTGGAGAAGGCTTTGGGGAGATGTTATAGCAGCCTGCCAGTACCTAAGGGGCCTACAAGAAAGCTGTAGAGGGACTTTTGACAAGGGCATTACTTCATGAAAGTGTATAGTACAACATAAGAAAACAGAATATTTGTTTCTTTTTCCCAAACCCATTCCTATGTCAACAGGTTAAAAAAGGTCAAGGAAAATATCAGTATGTTGATAAACAGTGTTGTGTGCTTTTGCTTGCTATTTCTATGGCCTTTTTACTTTTTCCTTTATTTGTCGGAAAGCAGGTACTTGTACAGACTAATTAATCAGAAGAGTTAATGGCTATATTAAGTATAGCAGTTTTGTTACTTTCCATTTTAAGATGCGCACGTATAGAAATTAATATATTTTAAGACTATTTTCACATTCGAGGTTTCCTTTGGGCTGAGTTAAAATTATCTGAACAGGACTAGCAAAGTAAAACTCAAACTTTAGACATCGTTAGTGACCCCTACAACAGCTTCAGGTTCCTGTATGATACATGTGCTGGGCTTATGGGGCTTTTATAAGTAATAGGAGAGAGTAGCATTTTGTTTTCTTAGAAAACAATACAAAGAAAAATTATCTTGTTTCCACATTCTTTCTTCTGCTATCTCAGCAGTTTTCCCAAATTTTTCTCATTCCATTTTATTTCATCACCAAGAAAAAAAAGAGGATGATGAATATCAGCTGAGTCATACATTGGAACTTCTAAGTACAGATCAGTACCTGAGAAAAACCTTGAGTTTTCCATGAAATGTACAGCTGTAGGAACTGCTATTTAGGAAACCCACCAAATTTTCAATTACATCAAAGGAGTTCACAGCATTCTACTCAATGCAGAACAAAGAAATGGCTTACATAGGAGACAGCCATTCACTCAGCCCAATTTATGACTTAAGAAATCATTCCTAATCCAATCCACACTAAAATTACTGCTCGATGAATCACATCATGCCTTAGTCAACTTACATCCTGGCAGAAGGCCCCTTCCAGAAGTTAAGTATATTTTTGTCATCTCACGTCCTGTTCTCTCTATATCATCCTTTACAATGTGAAGGATAAGAATGTCAGCCTGGAAAAGGCAGAGGAGAAAGTTACAGTTTCCCATAGAAAGATAATGTATGCAGTTGCCCATTCACTGTTCCAAAGTGGTACCAATACAGGTAATGTCTTTACGGGAGACATGAAAATTTTAATGGAGCCATAGTCTTTCAAGGACATACAGGTAGTTATCAAATATTCCAGATTTCCTTACATGTCCCCCACGGTGTGTGTACATGGTGGTGATGGAAGTTCAATAGCAGATGAAAAAAGCAAAGACCCCCAAAAATAACCTTCACAGTCCTACTTTCTCTTTCATTTGGTATCTCAGTAGTTTTTCCAAATGTTTCTCATTCCATTTTATTTCATCACCAAGAAAAAAAGATGATGATGAATATCAGCTGAGTAATACATTGGAACTTCTAAGTACAGAGCAGTACATGAGTAAAACCTTCTCTTTCATCCTAAGAGAAACATACCTTGTTTTCTCTCTGTGTAATAATTCTGCACTTGGGTCCCAACAATCCCATGCAATGCTCTAAGGTTGGGGAAGAGTGACTGAAAACCTGCCTGGTGGAAAAGGAGGTGTTAGTTGTCAGTGGGCTGAACATCATGAGCCAGCTGCATGCCCAGGTGGCCAAGAAGGCCAATAGCATCCTGGCTTGTATCAGAAATAGTTTGGCCAGCAGGACTAGGGAAGTGATCATCTCCCTGTACTTGGCACTAGTGAGGCCGCACCTCAAATACTGGTTTCAGTTTTTGGCCCATCACTAGACATTGAGGTGCTGGAGCATGTCCAAAGAAGGGCAACGAGCTGGTGAAGGGTTTGGAGCACAAGTCCTGTGAGGACAAGCTAAGGCAACTGTGGTTGTTTAGCCTGGAGAAAAGGAGGCTTAGGGGAGACCTTATCTCTCTGTACAACTACCTGAAAGGAGGTTGTAGCAAAGTGGGTGTCTCTTTTCCCAAGTAACAAGCAATGGAAGAAGAGGAAACTATCTCGAGTTTCACCAGGGGAGGTTTAGATTGGATATGAAGAAAAATTTCTTAACCGAAAGGGTGTTCAATCATTGGAGCAGGCTGCCCGGGGAAGTGGTGGAATCGCCTTCCATGGAAGTATTTAAAAGATACGTAGATGTGACGCTTAGGGACATGGTTTAGTGGTGGGCTTGGCAGTGCTAATGGTTTGACTCTGTGATCTTAAAGGTCTTTTCCAACCCAAACGATTCTATGAGTCTGTGATTTAAGGACCTTTTTCATACATATTTATCAGAAGTTCAAAGGATGTTGATGTAATACTCATTTTCCAGGTGAAAAATTGAGACAGAGGCATTAAATAAATGATGTATTGTTTTCATTGTATTTTTATTGTATCTTTTCACATTATCCATTTGTCTTATTTCTTTCTGTAAACTAACTTTTTTTAATATAATCTCCCAAATGAAAAGGTTTAACTGTGGGCCACAGTGTTGCACAAACATTGTTTTATTTACTGAGAGGTTTGGTGTATTTTGGGCCTTTGGTGACATCTGTAGATGTCATCTTGGTCTCCTTTTGTTATCTTCCTGCATTTTATCCCACTGGGATGACATGGAATCTATCACCCTGCTATCCTGATGACAAAGCAGTTCATCTTAAGTGCTCAGAATAATCTTTGTAAACTATTTAAACTAATCTGTCTGATTTTGCCTGAAATGAATTATGGATCACTCCCTGTGCATCTGGAAAATGCGTTATCGTATGCCTACTTGATGCCACAGAGCTGTTGGGACAATTTAAGATTGCTGGTTTTGGTGGAGACTGTGTGTTTAGTTTGCTCATACTTTTACATTTTGTCTTGTTAAAATGATTGAGTCAGCAGAGTGAGACAGCTGTCTTGTTTCTGTTAATCATCCTCGCAGGGTCAGGGTCAGCAAGGCTTTTCCACAAGAACCCTGGTCGCCTTGAAGACATTTCTGTAGTGCAGAGTACCATTGTAGCAATCATGCCTACAGCCTGAGCATAGCCAACCTACATGATCTGAAAGGTTTTCTGAGAGACTGATTGCAGAAAATAGTGCTCAAGAGCAGTGTTTGGGAAGCTGTATGCATCTCACATGAGAAAGAATATAATAGGAGTAGGAGTGGTAAGTCTTGACTTCTGGACAAGCACAGAGTTCTCTGAAGATCCAAGCATTGATAAAGAAAATGAGGCAGTCATTTTTAGCAAGCGTATCATCCTTCTGAGGAAGGATGTTGTCTGCATTTGTTATAAATAGCTAATGATTAACAAATAATTTGCACTATGAAAAATACTTAGTTTTCCATTTCTATTTTTTAACACAAGTTTACATTTTAAAAATATTTTCCCACTAGTCTGGCAAGAAGGCAGCAATGTGTGACACTGCCACCAGAGCACCTTCCTTCAAGTGCCTGTATTGGGAATAAAACTGCGTAACCTGATAAAACATTATCATATGATAAAAATCACTTAACATGATAATACAGTAAGGTTTTTGTGCTTTAAAACATTAGCATTCTGGCTTGTTTGAACGATTCTCATTTAAGGAAGAATTCAGATTTTGCTTTCATGAAAGAAGATCACTTATAAGCTAGAGAGAAAGCACTGTCACTGTGTGAAAACATTACATATGTGATTGACATATGCCCTCACTGAACTAACAAGTTTATTTTACTAGTATTAAGTCCATTCTACTGCCTATTAGCAAACTGGATTTTTCTTTTTTTTGTTACTCAATTACTTGATCCCTTGCAAATCTTTATTGTATAGCTAATTTTGCTCTTCCCATTTAGTCTTTTCATATATTAGGAGATGCTACAACATTTCCAAGAATGTAAAGCAAATTGCAAACATGGCATTACTTAACATTACTTGTCAAATACATCTTCAAAACTGTGAATCAAAACAGCGGAGTGCCTGACCAAAGGGGCACTTACTGTGTCAACCAAATACTTTCAGTGCAGGTTTGCAAGAAAAAACCTTGTGCTTTCTCTCTAACTTGGACCACATACCAAAAAAAAAAAAAAAAAAAAAGATTTTTTCATTCTCTGAATAAATATTATAACTATTAATAAACATTTTAGAAAGGCAGCAGTTGTGTGTGGCAATGAAAATGATACTGGATTAATACAGTTAACAACTTCTGTCAGACAGTGATGTAGATCTGACTATGCATTTTTCATTAGCATATTCGACGGGAAAAATTCACAGCGCTTTTTGCCTCTGCAAGAGTTCATTCTTTCATGGACCTGTTGTTGAAGTCTGTTAATGGATGGTGCACATGAACAATGACAACAGGGGAACAAAGAATGTCAAGTAATGTCAACATTACACAGTTCAGGTAATACTTAAAAATGCAAACTTAGTTAAATGGAAGAAATTAATTTTGTATTTTAGGAATTAGATTCAATTGTCTGATAAAATTTTCATGGTTTTTACTAAGAATTTCAATTCATCTTTGACCTGCTAAAACTGCCTGATTTATCTTCTTCCTGAATCAGGAAGAAATAGCACTTTCTTCTTATAAAGTAGTCTATAAAATTTTTAACTTCAAAAATCAGCAGCCTAGAATAGTCTGTGATCTGAGCCAAACCAGATATTGATGGATGGATTTCCCCAGAGATTATGCAATTTTCCATTATCTCCTGCTTGGTTGTCTTATGTCAAAGCACAGATGAACTACGTACACCTATCCGTGAACACAGAAAACTATTACAGAGATCTACCCATGCAGCTGTTCCTTAGCTACCAATCCCCTGTAGCATTGCTTAGCAGAGAAAGGTTTGGCTTGTCGTTCCAGCCGGTTGTTAAGATGGCAAAGAGAAAGAAAGTTTTACCTGAAAACTAGCATACAATATAACTCAAAACTAAATGTGCAGACTTAACTTTTACATTTAATTACATATTCAAACCTGCTTTCTTTTGTTTTTCAAGAACACTTAAGTTTGAATAATCTGGTTGCATACAGTGTATATTTTCCCAATGATCAGCCTGATTTCCGCCCCCCCCCCTTAAAAATGAGCTCATAGTAAGTATCTATCATAAATTACAGTATTCTGTTGATTGTTACTACTTCAGGTAGAATGGCTGTTGTGTGAGGGCATATGGTATCTGTGATATTTTAAAGTTGTATCAAGGACACCTCAGCACAGGTAAACTTTTTTTTTTGTTTGTTTGTGTTTTATGTGAGTATAAATCATGCATATTTAACATTATTTAAAGCGGAACAAAATCAGATGCTTGCTTCTTCATACCTACCAAGCTGTATATTTTTTAATAATTTATGCTCTGGTCTGTGTTGAAGAGTCACCCGTACTATGTTGGAAGGGCATTATGAAGCTTTAGCTACTGCTACCTTTTTTCTACTTCCAGTCAGTTAAAATGAAAAGTGTTTCATGGGATTTATTACTGTTTTAATACACACAGGAACTTCTGGAATTGAACCTACATAAATACTTAGAATGAAAAGCATTAGAAGAAGAGTATCACAAAACTCAAAGCAGAGAAATTTAACTGAAGCCCACTTCCACTATATTTCTTACTTTTCATGACATCTGGATGATCTCTCTGTGGGGCAGGTCATACTGTACTAAGCATGTAAGTAACACATGGTATTTCATCATTTTATATTCTTACTATAGCAAAAGTATTGAGAGCCAGTAAAACAATGATATTGGAAAAGGGATCTCTATAGTCTTTATTTCCCTCTAATTTTTCTTCTGTTATCACCTCTCACATCACTGTTTCCTATTTATATTCTCTCTCTTTTCTGCTTTGTTCTCATTTTCTGTTTGTTGGCCCCTAATATACTTTGATCAACTGTGCTGTTGTAAAACTTCAAAATATTTGCAAAGACCAGTTGAAAGGAAAACAGATGTTCAAAACCTTGCTCATAAACAGACAAATTAAGACAGTGTTCAAGGTTGTTTCTCCATAGTATTTTCCTTTGAGGCATTTCCTATGGTTTGGAAACACCAGATCAGTTATGAGGGTGAAGTATCACAAACTCTGATGCAAGCATCAGCTAAAGACACAGTGTATTCCTCCAGAAAAAATTCATCAAAATGTTTTCTTTGATGAAAATCCTGGAGAAACATCTTGAAGATATCAAATGCGCAAGAAAATAACACTGAACACCCAAACATGTAAAAAGATTGTGGTGGAAATGCTAATTATGAGAAATTACAGAATGCATTTTTCAGTATCCTAGCCAAACTCCAGTTTGAGTTTGATGCCAGCTAAATCCATTGGTCGCACAAATGAAAAACATGACAATTAAAATCTGTTTAGAACTACAGAAAGTATAAACTTGATTTTTCAAGAAACTTGAAAGCAAGTGTAAACAGATTTTTTTCCCTCTACTTTCAAACTGAACGCTGACTTAGCTGTATGTTATTGATAATAAGCCTCAGTCTTTGCCAATGGAAAATGACAGATGCTTCAGAAGATGAAACACAGCCCTTCAGCTCAGTGTAAACCAACACAAAACACAGAAGTGGAAGAAGTGACAACCCGAATTCTTTCATTGTTGGGGGCTATCTTATACCTGTGTAACTTCCTGGTCCACCTTAGCTCTTCCTAAAGTAAAAAGGACCTCTTTATTTGGAAGGACGCTTGTTATATAAATAGAAAATGGCAGCTGAACTGAGAATTAAAAATTTAGTACCTAAAGACTGTAACTTAGCTGAAACTGAAGTTAGATATCCCTGGATTGTATTGTTTTGTTTTGTTCCCTCCCCACCCCTATTCCTTACAGATCTAACAGAATTCACAACTCAAACCCCCAAGAAGGAGCTAAGAAGAAACCACACATTAATTTTTAAAATCTCCTTGACACTATATCCACCTTCTTCCACAGTCTGCTTTAAAACCTGATACTAACTCCACTTCATCCTGTTTTTCCTGTGTCCTCTGTTTGAAGGAGGGAGATAAACATGGCTCTAGATTCCTCAATGTATTCCATCAAGTGTTTTTACTTAAAAGTAATGAAACTGTTGGGAATCTCTACAGGCAGTTCCTCATACAGTGTCCTCATACAGCACAAACAAGTGAAGACAACACAGCAATGTAACTGCAGACTAAGGGAAAGCTTAATTAACAGAACTAGCCGTGACTACAGCTTAATTTTCACAAGCTTTCCCTTTACTCACTCCCCAATAACACTGCTAGCTTACACATCTGATGATTTATTCCTAGTAGCACCCCAAATTCTGTGCAGCCGCAGCTGCATGATGAACTCTCGTCAGCTCACAAATCTACTTTGCCATGGGAACTTTCAAGTGTTATATTGACTTGGTGAATCTGGTGATGGAACACATGGCTGTGGTACACAAGCAGACACTGCAGTTGAAACAAATGGTTGTGACATCATACCCTGAAGGAATGACCAAATAATATCTAACCTACAGTAAGCAGTTAGGTGTTGCCTTATATCTTACAGCAGTCTCCCCCAAAATTGCTGCAACAATTTCACTCACTCTATGAAAGCCTTATTAAATGCTACACACACACATAGATGTATAAAACTTAGAGAAAAATAGTTCAATGGAAAGTGTTTAGTGAGGAGAGCCCAGAACCATGAATCACCAGAAATGAGAAGGAATTGAAGGAGGAGGAGAGAAAAAAAGGAAATTTCATCTTACTTACCCTCCTTTTTTCAGCTGTTAGACATATATTTTCACAGTTTAAAAGTTTCCGTGAACTATTTCAGCAAAATTAGGTTCTTAGAGAAATTCGAAAAAAAAGCAGGCAAGTAGGCAGGAATCAATGTTTTGTGGATTGTGACAGAGGAGCTTGCCTACCTGCTTTCTGTCTGTTGTTTAATATCTTGAGTATGGCCCTAAGGGAACAACATAGGCTAGGATTTATTAATAGTCCTTCTTACATTGTTACTAAGTAATCATTTAGAATACAGAAATGATGGACATGGACACAATGTTCCTTTTTTCCCTTGAGATAACTTAATTCTTCTGTCTTTGAACTCCCATAGGAAATTCTTCTGTTGACTTCAGTGGGACTAAAAGTAAGCCACAAATCTATGATGGTACTCTGATTTAGTCCTTGACACACCTAACACTGGCATGTGAAGACAAAAAAAATTTTTTTAAGTGAGAAAGCGTGCAGGAAATCATACATTCTTTTATCTCTGTAGTAAACAAAAGTCAATCAAATGGTTTAGCACTGCTGTAATCAGCTTAAATTAAAAGAAAAATCTCAATATACCAATAAAAGTAATGGCTCCAGATCACGTAGCAACACCTTGCATTTCTCAAATGATAAAAATTATTTAATCAGAATATGAACTATTATCTTGAACCAGGAAATGAGCCCTGAGATACTGCCCAACAGTTTTCTATACCTACACCTACCCCAGCTAAAGTTAATTCTGTATCACAGCCAACTGCAATAATTAAATAGTCACAATAAAAAATTGCAAGTGCATCTATAGCTGGAGAGTCATAGAGTGGAAGATGGGCATTTTCTGCTGTAAATCCGGTTAACCGGTTTCCCTGTATGTGTAAATCTAACATGCTTAGTGTGGGTGGGCACAAAAAGATTTTATGAGCTACTTTATTGAGCGCATATGGTCTCTAGGTGAATAAAGTTCCTTAAGTTTTGCACAGTCTTGGGAGAGACTGCTTTAAAATAGCAACTCTAGATCCTTATGTTGAACAGTGAGCCATTTGAAGTAGGTAAAAGAAAACTGTAAGCATAAAGTTCCTTAAGTTTTGCACAGTCTTGGGAGAGACTGCTTTAAAATGGCAACTCTAGATCCTTATGTTGAACAGTGAGCCATTTAAAGTAGGTAAAAGAAAACTGTAAGCATAAAGCTGTATCAGCTTGTGTGATGGAGATTTTCTCTGAGTCTTAAGCAACTCAACCAGGGATTTGGAAGCCTCTCCTATAATGGCTCTTTCAAAAAATTGCAGAAGGCTGTTTTCTAGCAAAATGCAGTTTTGGGAAGAAGCTATTATTTCTGTGCTTAGTAGTTAGGATCCTCAAGTAGACATCTAATTCCTCTCTCAAAATGAAGCAATTCAAATCTCTGAAGAAAAATCTGCAACTCACTGCCAGACTAGGTTTCTTAAGCCTTACACTATTCTGTTAGATCAAGGTTCTCTAAACATTTACATGAAAAATGCCTAGTTCCTATATTCTGGGTTAGTCACAAATCCGTAAAAGAGCTGTCCAGTCCTGTCTGTATTCATCAGAAAAACTTGTTTTCTGAGAGCTTGAAAGTAAGTCATGACGTTACATAGTCAGACTGAAAGCAACTCTGAAAAGAATTGTGTTTTGAGACTCAAGTGCCTCAGCTCTACCCAAAACTCTTTTTACTTTCATGCTGCTTAGTAAACATCAAGTGTTCAAGAGTCCAATTTTTCTTCGTGTTCTGAGACTTCATTACATTGCAATCTGGTCTTGCAGTCAGAGCACCTGAACTCCCATGAATGTTGCCAGATAATTCTTGAAAGGAAATTTCAAATACAAAAAATACTTACTTGCAGAATGGACAGGATGGATTTTATTCTTATTTTTCTCTGTGCTAAGAACATTAAAAATAGACTTGGTTTTATTTCTTTTTATAGAATCATACAATCATAGAATCGTAAGGGTTGGAAAGGACCTTAAGATCATCTAGTTCCAACACCCCTGACATGGGCAGGGACACCTTGCCCTAAACCACATGGTTCAAGGCTCTGTCCAACCTGACCTTGAACACTGCCAGGGATAGAGCATCCACAACCTCCCTGGGCAACCCATTCCAGTGCTTCACCACCCTCACAGTAAAGAACTTCCTTATATCTAATCTAAACTTCCCCTGTTTAAGTTTGAAGCCATTACCCCTTGTCCTACCACTACAGTCCCTAATGAAGAGTCCCTCCCCAGCATCCTTGTAGACCCCCTTCAGATACTGGAAGGCTGCTATGAGGTCTCCATGCAGTCTTCTCTTCTCCAGGCTGAACAGCCCCAACTCTCTCAGCCTGTCTTCATATGGGAGGTGCTCCAGCCCTCTTATCATCCTCGTGGCCCTCCTCTGGACTAGCTCCAACAGCTCCATGTCCTTTTTATGTTGAGGACACCAGAACTGTACACAGTACTCCAAGTGAGGTCTCACAAGAGCAGAGTAGAGGGGCAGGATCACCTCCTTCGACCTGCTGGTCACGCTTCTTGCGATGCAGCCCAGGATACGGTTGGCTTTCTGGGCTGCAAGTGCACACTGCCCGCTCATGTTAAGCTTCTCGTCAACCAACACCCCCAAGTCCTTTTCTGCAGGGCTGCTCTGAGTCTCTTCTCTGCCCAACCTGTAGCAGTGCCTGGGGTTGCCCCGACCCAGGTGTAGGACCTTACACTTGGCTTGGTTAAACTTCATAAGGTTGGCATCGGCCCACCTCACAAGCGTGTCAAGGTCCCTCTGGATGGCATCCCTTCCCTCCAGCATATCAACCTAACCACACAGCTTGGTGTCGTCGGCAAAGTTGCTGAGGGCACACTCCATCCCACTGTCCATGTCGCCGACAAAGATGTTGAACAGGACTGGTCCCAACACCGATCCCTGAGGGACACCACTCGTTACAGTTTTCCAACTGGACATCGAGCCATTTACCACAACTCTTTGCATGCGGACATCGAGCCAGTTCTTTATCCACTGAGTGGTCCATCTATCAAATTGATGTCTCTCCAATTTAGAGACAAGGATGTCATGCGGGACAGTGTCGAACGCTTTGCACAAGTCCAGGTAGATGACATCAACTGCTCTGCCCCTCTCCATCAGTTCCGTGGCTCCATCATAGAAGGCCACCAAATTGGTCAGGCAGGATTTCCCCTTAGTGAAGCCATGTTGGCTGTCACCAACCACCTCGTTGTTTTTCATGTGCCTTAGCATGTTTTCCAGGAGAAACTGTTCCAAGATTTTGCCAGACACAGAGGTGAGACTGACTGGTCTGTAGTTCCCTGGGTCTTCCACCTTCCCCTTCTTGAAAATGGGGGTTATATTACCCTTCTTCCAGTCATCGGGAACTTCACCTGACTGCCAGGATTTTTCGAATATGATGGACAGTGGTTTAGCAACTTCATTCGCCAGCTCCTTCAGGACCCGCGGATGGATTTCATCAGGTCCCATGGACTTGTGCACGTTCAGGTTCTTAAGATGGTCTCGAACCTGATCCTCTCCTACCGTGGGCCTAAGGTCTTCATTCTCACAGTCCCTGCATTTGCTTTCCAAGACTTTCGTGGTGTGGTCAGAGCATTTGCTGGTGAAGACTGAGGCAAAGAAGTCATTAAGAACCTCAGCCTTCTCCAAATCCATGGTAGCCAGTTCTCCTGATAGCTTCTGGAGAGGGCCCACGTTGTCCCTAGTCTGTCTTTTATTTGCTACGTATCTATAGAATCCTTTCCTGTTATCTTTTACATCCCTTGCCAAACTTAATTCTAGCTGGGCCTTGGCTTTCCTAACCTGGTCCCTAGCTTCTCGGACAATGCTCCTATATTCTTCCCAGGCTGCCTGTCCTCGCTTCCACCTTCTATAAGCTTCTTTTTTCCCTCTAAGTTTCCTCAGCAGCTCCTTGTCCATCCATGGAGGTCTCCTGGCCCTCCTGCTGCACTTTCTTCTAGTCGGGATGCAACACTCTTGAGCACGTAGCAGGTGATCCTTGAATATCGACCAGCAGTCTTGGGCCCCCCTGCCCTCTAGGACTGTATCCCATGAAACCTTACTAAGGAGGTTCCTGAAGAGGCCAAAGTCTGCTTTCTTGAAGTCCAGGGCAGTGAGCTTGCTGCATGCTCTTCTCACTGTCCTGAGGATCTCAAACTCAACCATCTTGTGATCACTACAGCTAAGGCTGCCCTGGAGCGTCACATTTCCAACCAATCCCTCCCCGTTGGTGAGCACGAGGTCCAGCATGGCACCTCTCCTCGTCGACTCCTCTATTGCTTGAAAGAGGAAGTTGTCTTCCACACAATTGAGGAACCTCCTGGATTGCTTGTGCCAGGCCGTACCGTCCCTCCAACAGATGTCAGGATGGTTGAAGTCCCCCATGAGGACCAGGGCCTGCGAGCGTGAGGCTGCTCCTATCTGTCTGTAGAGCGCTTCATCCACAGAGTCCTCTTGATCAGGCGGCCTGTAACAGATCTCCACCGTAATGTCCCCTGTTGCTGTTTTCCCTTTGATCCTGACCCACAAACACTCTGTTACCTCATCACCCGTCCCCAGACAGAGTTCCATACTCTCTAGCCTATCACTGACATAGATAGCAACACCCCCTCCCCGTCTGCCTGGCCTGTCTTTTCTAAACAGCCTGTAACCTTCCATTCTGACACTCCAGTCATAGGAGCCATCCCACCATGTTTCTGTGATACCAATGACATCATATTCCCGTAGCCTTGCACACATCTCTGATTCCTCTTGCTTGTTCCCCATACTACGGGCGTTTGTATAGAGGCACCTTAGCCAAGCTCCAAATGCAGCCGACTCAATGGCTGGGGCAGCTGGAACATCTCTGCACGCCCCAAGCACTTATTACAGGTGCTGGCAACTGACCAGGAGTGTCGGGATGGATCAGTTCTCCCCTCCCCCAACACATCTAGTTTAAAGCTTTTTTGACCAGCCTGGCAAGCCTCCTACCAAAACAGCTCTTCCCCTTCTTTGTCAGACCAGCTCCACCAGCCTCCAGTAGATCTGGCCTCCCAAATGGAGCCTCATGTTCTAAATAGCCAAACCCCTGACTATGGCACCAGCATTCTAACCATTTATTAACCTGCCAAACGCGTCTAGCTTTTTTAAGGTCTTCCCCTTTGTCCTGGAGAATCGATGAAAAAACTATCTGAGCTCCAGAGCCCCTAACCACCTCTCCCAGGGCTCTGTAGTCTTTCTTAAAGTTCTCCAGGCTACTCCTATTTATATCTCTAGCACCCACATGGACCACTAGGAGGGGGTAATAGTCAGCAGGACTTACTAGAGCAGGCAGCCTCTCAGCAACATCCCTGATCCGAGCCCCTGGCAGGCAACACACCTCCCTCGAGACTGGATCAGGCCAGCAGATGAGTGCCTCTGTGCCTTTCAAAGTAGAGTCCCCTACTACTATGACCCTCCTCTTTTTCCTGGAGGCACCAGTAGTGATCCTCTTTACTGGTGCATCAGCAGGATGCTCATTAGGTGTGGTGGGTGCTTTCTTGTTGGCCCCCTGCAGAACTGCGAAGCGGTTCTGGGTGGGGACATCAGATTGAGGAGGAAGCCCCTTGTCGTTAATTGTCCTCTTCCTCCTTTTTTTGTTCGTTTTTCTCATGACTAATTCCCAGCTTCCTGGGTTGCTGCCCTCCTTCTTTCCTATATGAGCAGTGCTGGACGTTTGCAGCCCCTGTGCAGTTTGGGCCTGGAGCAAGCAGCCCAGCTTCCTCTCAGCTTCCCTGGCATCTTTTAGCTCTCCAACAGCCTCCCGCAGCTCAGCCACCTGCTGCAGGAGGACCTCCACCAGGGCGCACCGAGTGCAGCCCTGTCCATTGTGCACCCTCGCCTCAAGAGACCAGTCGAGGCACTTTCTACACTCCGAGGTCTGTGCCGCAGCCTCCCCTCTCATCGGCTCTGTCTGGGTGCCTACGCTGGCCACCGCTGACCGTAGGAATGACATGACAGCATGCATTCAGTGTCAAATTTAATTCAGTGTTTGTTAATGTAATTTAATTAAATTAATCTCAATTCATATAATATAAGCAAGAGCAAAAAATATTGAACCATTAACATAACTCGGAAGAAGAAAGAAACACAATACATTGAGTTATCTGAAATATCTTCCACATTCAGTGAGATTCAACCTTTAACAATTGAAAGGTTTATATAATACAGCATTTTCAATAAACGAAAAAGTATTTTCTGAAATAAGGTTTTAATCTTAGTTTAAATTTTTATCTCCTCTTTTTCTTTCATGGTATCTGACTTTAAAAGCAAAAGAAAAAGTGCCAGCCTTGCCAGTAGATAATGTAAATGATCCAAAATAAAAACCAAATAAAACACATGACATTATATGAATTTTTTCATTGGTATTCGTAGAGATAATTCAATATTCAGTGCAGTGTAATGTGCCATCTTCAAATAAAGTTCTCAGGGCATACTTCCTTCCTTCAGCCCACTTGATTAATTCTTCACCATTTTGCTTTACGATGTCCATAAGAGGACATCGTAAAGCAAAAAGGGGTGGGGGGGGCGAAGTTTTCTAGTAACACTTTCCCTGGATAACAAAACAAGAATCTCAAATAAAATGCAGAGACATGTCTATAAAATCCCCTACTCCCTGTGTCACAGAAAACAGTATTATAGAAATATTTTGGCATTTTGTTGCCATTTAGGTGTTTGGGTTTTGATTTTTTTTTTTTTCACTAGATGACCTGGCTGAGATAGATTCGTTACTGCTATGAAGAGGCTTATACCGCACTAATACCATATATAAAATAAATGCCTAGCTGTGTTCTTATATTGTGATTATAACTGATCAGGGGTCAGAGAAAGATTTTATTATGAGATGTAGCAGCAAATGCTGCATGAACAACATCTCATGCTTCTAAGAATCAGTTTTGCCTTTTACTGAATTTTGGATTAGTGACATTCAATAGGGATTGAGTAAAAGAGGAAGGGGGGAAGAATAAATTAACAGCATGAATCAACTCATAATAGAAACACAAAAATGTGGCAGCAATTATGACAATGACCCATATAGGTAAATCACTGAGCAGAGTACACAGGTGGAAAGTGCTATGTGCTACAGATTTTAAATTTATAATATATTTGATATGTCAGCTGTGCACTTTATTGTTTTGGTCTGTAATCGTCTTGTGGATACCATTGTATAAAGGAAGCAGTGTGCATGAATGTAGACATAGTTTCTGGTAATTGCTAATATGAAGTCATCATTAACTAGTATTTCACAATAATTTGACTCCTTTTGTGTTTGAAGAGTTCATTGAATACTTAACGATCCTGACAAACCTCAGCTCTTGGTTTTCTCTGAGGGAAAGGGCAAGAATTAATTGTTGCATCTGATTTACATATTGGTACGGAGCAGATCTATTCATAATAAAACAGCAATCATTTGAAATGGAAGGAGTTTGTAGAATTCCCTTTCCTACTGTACACCAATAGTTTTAAAGTTTCATTTCTATTTGGGCAGCTCTTTTTATCATTAAAGGCACATTTTTAAGTAAAATAAAATTAGAGAGTGAACTCAGCCAAATCCTAATTTAACTAAAAGGAAGGAAAAATCCAGTGCTTCTTATTCATGGTCCTGAAGTAGGCTTAGAACACAAAATGTAATCTTAAAATTGAATAATCTTTCAGGATGTTCTATTAGGTATTAGAATCATAGAATCATAGAATCATAGAATCATAGAATAGCAAGGGTTGGAAAGGACCTTAAGATCATCTAGTTCCAACCCCCCTACCATGGGCAGGGACACCTCGCACTATGGTCTCATCACACCATAAATATAACTTCCTACAATGAGCAGTAAGCAATATTAATCAATGCAACTCAATTTAGTGAAAACTATACAAAATGTCAGTCTTGCATTTCACATATAGCTTGATGATGTCCTGGAAAGAAGGAAACTTTCTTGTTTGTTGCAATTTATTTTAGATTTTTTTTTTTGAGTAGTATTTCATTAAGATTTTTTGAAGCTAAAGGAAAAAGGAAAACTAAGTAAAATATTGTGGCCCTATACTTACCCAAAAGTTTATTTTGGAGTTTATTAGCCAATTAAATATTTTAACAGTATATTTTATTATTATAAAAAACCCCCAACAAAACAACAAAACCCTCCCCCCTTCCCAACCCATTGTAAATTAAACTATCTTACCATATCCATATGCACTATTAATAAAAAGGCAGTGGCAAGTTTTCTTTAAGTATCAAAGGTAAGGAGCTATGTAATGATTTTGTATGTAATGTAATGATTTTGTAAGAATTCATTAATTGTCTTCCTATCATTTAATGGCAACATAACAGATATTTTAATGAATGATTAAAGAAAACATGCTCTAATTGCAGCTACTGGGACTAACATTAAGCTAATGAAACAATAATCCATGTACTGTGGAATTTTTCCATTAAAACTATATAGTCTTGAATTATTTTTTTAGATTAACTACAGAAAATTCTTGCATATTTCAGTATTACCCTATTTATCATATATGTATGCATAAAAAATACAAACCTGGTAGGTTACGCTTGCCATTTTTTTATTTTCTTTCATGACAACTGAAACCTGATTATTTCATGTTCTGCTTCTGGTCACAGCATATGCCTGATCCCTGACCAATCTGGCAGACAACTGGAAGAATATAAGAACTTCTCATTTGTGCATGGCCTGCTTAGGAGCCATGCCTAGTTATTTGCCTAGTGCTTAGTGATGTGCCTAGTTATATTAGTTGTGTTTGCCTAGTTACATGTCTAGCTGTACAGCCTTCCAATAACTAAAGGGGGCCTCCAAGAATCTGGAGAGGGACTTTTGGCATGTAGTGACAGGACAAGGGGGAATGGCTTTAAGCTGAAAGAGGGTAGATTTAGATTATATATTAGGAAAAATTCTTTACTCTGAGGGTGATGAGACACTGGAACAAATTGCCCAGAGAAGCTGTGGCTGCTCCCTCCCTGGCAGTGTTCAAGGCCAGGCTGAATAGGACTTTGAGCAACCTGGTCTAGTGGAAGGTGTCCCTGCTTGTAGCAAGAGTTTGGAACTAGATGGTGTTTAAAGTTCCTTCCAACCCAAAGCATTCTATGATTTAAAAAATCTGCTGACTTGCATAGTGTCTAACACAAAGGGTACACATGATGGTCTGACATAATTACTGCTATAGACCACTTAGAATATTTGAAGTGCAAAGTGAACTGAGCCTAGTCCATGTACCAACATTGCTAGTAACAGACCACAGCCTTTGTACTGAGTTTGCAAAACTGAGGCTTGTCAGACTTATCTTGTCTCAACTTGTGTTGAACCTCCTGGAGATTTGTTGTTACTTTGCTTCTCTCTATGATTTTTTTTTTTTTTTCTAATGCAAGGTAACTGCTTCTGATTTGGTTTATGATTTTTTTTTATTTTTGCTTATTTTCATTAGATACAACCATATTTTTATGCAAATAGTAGTGCTAAGTACTTACTCTGTGCAGAATGAAATATATACAACTCTAATATAGTGGTATAGTGTAGAGGAATACACCCCTGGAATAGTAGTGGAGGCCTTGAAAGTTGGAGCACAGGATGCCATGTAAAAGTGCAGGCATAAGGTAAAAGGAGAGGGAGCCAAGGTAGACACTGGAAGCCTCAGAGCTATAAAACCCTAAAAAAGCGTCAGTTAAAGAAAAGCAGACCTACAGCTAAGACTAACCAGTCTTGGAATAAGTAACATAGGTATGTAAGATACGTAAAATTTACCATGTGCAGTAAATTCAGATGTAACATGGACCTGCAGATGTACATTAGCAAATATACAAAAGTGATCCAAACTGAATCCTCAGGTGCAGAAGAAATAGACAACATCATACCCCTCCTGGTAGAGGGCTTCAAATGTTAATAACCTGCTGCACACCACAACCAAACTGAAGATACCAACCCAAGGTATCAAACCAAGGACCCAGGAAGGTAGAACGTAGCACCAGAAAAAGATGTATACTAGGAAGAGAATGTATGTCTATTCTATTATTAGCACTGAGAAGACCACTTTTTTTTTTTTTTTTTTTTTTTGGTAATAACTAGATCTGGGCTAAAAAGATTTCATTGACTAGATAGTGAAGACTGCTGTTAGACCAGCAATACATCATTGGTTTACCTATAAAGTTTGTTTCCTTTTTGCCCAAAACAGGATTTTGTATAGAAGAGTCCACCTCCAAAATAGTTACAGCACATTACTGAAACTCCAGACTAAGTGAACTTCAGAAAATTGATCTGTCTAGTATGTATGTTTTCTATTTAGCTAGTAGCTCCATGTCTTAATGAACATTTAGAAAATTGGCTTTCAGATGTTCTCATCTTTGTCCGACTGGCTAAAAAAATTAACAGAAAATGAAATGAGTTTATACAGTCAGCCACATCACTGTTCACAACAGGTTTTAGCAACGGATTACTCTGACCCAGGTAAAAAACTAACTACTGTGGATGAAGTAAAAGTAAGCATAGGAATAAGCAAAACCCAGCAATCTGCATACCTCAGCTTCCTAAATTGTATTTAAAAACTGAAAATAACTGTAACCCAGGAATTCGCAAAACACATAAATACCGGTGAATCTGGCCAGATGCACTCTTATTTTGCAAAAAAAGCTTTCTCCTATCCATAACAGTAATGTAGCAGGGCTTGTATGTGGTAGTGGTGTGTTAGAAGGGGGGGGGGTTTGTATGATTTATTATAACTTGTTATTAATCTCCTACCGGATTTCTGTTTAATAATAGCCTTTTTCCTAATTAGTTCATTGTTTCTTTTGCTGATAGCTTAGGCTCTGACTCTTGTTTTTACCTTGATTCATCACATCCAGAAATCAAAGATGCTAGCCTTAGGGACCAATGCATATGGTATCCTCCCACTCTGACACTTCTAAAATTTAACTAAGAGCTTTAGGTGCACTGCTGCTGCTTTTGCCTTTCCCTCTGGCTTTTTTAATTGCTCTTCCCTCTTGCACTACACAGTGAATAATAACACATGACCTTTTACTTGATTCTACTTCTACATTGTGTTTAGTGAAAGTTCTCCCAATTACGCAGACTTCTGCAGACAGATTGCAGTGCTGACATTTCTATGGAATATCGTAACTTTCGCAACATTTTTTTGTTTCCAAAGGGAAAAAAAATTGTAAAGTGAACTTCCCTCCCGTACACACTTCTTGTTTCATAGCACTTTCTTTTTTTTTCTTTTTTTTGGTCATTTTTATCAGGCAAAACCAGAGAGGCATTAATCTGCTGACTTCACAGTGCAGTGTCAAGCATTTAATCAGAAAGATTTGAAGCATATCCAAATTTAAGCTCAAGGACCAGGATACTAATTCACAGAACTGTCATTTGCTGCTGCAGGCTATAGCTTTGTTTGCATGACACCTTCCCTGTGTGTTTGTTATCATGTAGTTAAGTTGTGTTCCCAGCATGAGCAGACATCTTTCCAGTTCATTGATTTCAGAACTGTATCTGAACATGTTCATTCCACAACGATAATCCCTGGACTCTACAGTTTTCCCTTAGAATTTGATTCAGTCACAGCAGAACAGCAGTTGATCTGAGGGATAGTACTGATGCTAAAATTAAGTACAATAATATATTTAAATGCTTTTGTTGTTGTTGTTCTACAACATCGGGTGCTGAAACAACAAACAGGCATATAATTCAAGGTATTCCTATACAAAATTATAGTGAGTTTCAAGCAGAAGAAGTGAAACTAATGTCACAACAAAAATTACTTCAAGTAAAGTGTCAAATAGGTTATTTGAAATTACAAGTGTGGTGTGGCACAGTAAAAGTAAAAAAAAACCTCCATGAGGCAGATAACTGTCCAGAACAACGAATTTTTGTCCATTCATAAAATACGCATGTCATATAACCCAAGCATGTCAAGGAATGCAATCATCATACCCATTTTTTTGATGAAGACAGATTGAAATTCTTTGGCACAGTCACAGGTGTTTCTTTCAATTTTCTCATGGCTGGGGAGACAAGTACTTAATGACAGTATTATTTTCTTCTCAGTGTGAGTCTACATCATTCTCTAGCACATATGTTAGTTTAATATTTCACTGGGTTACTTTCTAGACTAAGGTTCTTCCCCATATTAGCATCTTAAGGACAATCAAATCAAAATTATTGGGAAGTATAACTCTTAAGGATATGTGTTTCACTGACAATAAGACAGTAATTTCAGAAATTCTATGGTCTTCTAAGAGAAGATCACGTTTGTGACCACCTGAGGAACATGAACATACATAAGACTGTAGGACCTGACAAGCTGCATCCCAGAGGCCTGAGAGAATTGGCTGATGTAGTTGCCATGATATTCAAAAGGTCACAGCAGTCATGTGAAGTCCCTGGTGACTGGGAAAAGAGAAACATTGCACCCGTTTTTAAAAAGGATAGAAAGGTGGACCATGGGAACTACCAACCTGTCAGCTTCCCCTCTGTGCCTAGGAAAATGATGGAACAGATCCTCCTAGAAGGTATGCTAGAGCACATGGAGGACAGCAAGGTGACTTGAGACTGCTAGTATGGCTTCAGCAAGGACAAGTCTTCACCAACTGAACCTAGTGGCCTTATATGATGGAGTGACTACGTAAATGGACAAAAGAAGAGCTACAGATGTCATCTCTCTGTACTTCTGTAAGGCCTCCACAACATTATTATCTCTAAATTGGAGATACAGATTTGATGGATGGACTGTTTGGTGGATGAGGAATTGGCTGTATGGTCACATCGAGAGGGTTGTCGTCAATGGCTTAGTGTCCAGATCTTCGTCAAATAGACAGTGGGATTGGGTACATCCTCTGCAAGTTTGCTGATAACATCAAGCTGAGTAGTGTAGTTGACAGGTCTGAAGGACAGGATGCTAGAGGGACCTGGACAAGCTCTGGAAGTGGGCCCATGCGAACCTCATGAGGCCAAGTGCAAAGTCCTGCACCTGCATCGGGAAAAATCCTTGTATCAGTACAGGCTGGGGGATGAAGGGATTGAGAACACCCTTGTGGAGAATGATGTGGGGGTACTGGTGGGTGAAAAACTGGAAATGAGCTGGCAGTGTGCACTTGCAGACCGGAAGGCCAATTTTGTCTTGGGCTGCACCAACAGAAGTGTGATCAGCAGGTCAAGGGACGTTATCTGACCATCCACTTTGCTCTCGTGACATCCCACCTGGACTACTGTGTCCAGCTCTGCAGTCCTCAGGAAAGACCTGGACCTGGTGGGAGTGGGTCCAGGGGAGGGCCACAAAAATGGTCAGACGGGTGGAACACCTCTCCTATGAGGACAGGTTGAGAGAGTTGGGCTTATTCAGCCTGGAGAAGAGAAGTTTCCAGGGTGACCTTACTGTGGCCTTTCAGTACTTGAAGGAAGTTTATGAGAAAGTAGAGGAAGATTTTTTAGTAGGGCCTCTTGCGATAGGGCAAAGGGTAATGGTTTAAAAGAATGCAGGTCCTAGATATAAAAAAGTTTCACCACGACGATGGTGGTGAAACACTGGAACAGGGTTCCCAAAGAGATTGTAGATGCCCCATCCCTGGAAACATTCAAGGTCATGTTGTACAGGGCTCTGACCAACCTAATCTAGTTGAAGATGTCCCTGCTCATTGCAGGGGGTTTGGACTAGATGACCTTTAAAGGTCCCTTACAACCTAAACTGTTCTGTGATTCTATGATTCCTGTTTCTGCCACACGTTTAAGTTAGGATATTGAACAAAGTAATACCACTTTTCTCTTCTGCAGTTTAATCAACTGCAAATGGGGATACTATTTATTTTTCATTTTTACAAACTGTCTTAGAGAACACAAAATGTTGCTTGAATAAAAGTACTAGATAATCATATACTCATGTAATCTATCTGATGGAAAGGTCTCAGGGACAGAGGGAAAAAGTAGAAATGAGGAATGAAAAGACTGTTTACAGACATATGAGTGTAACCAGTACTTCTGTAGAATTAAAGGGTTTTGACAGACCTCATCAGGTAATACGTGTGGAAGTACAGTAGTATTTATTCTAATGTAACTGAAACATTACTTATTTTAAATTAATTACAGATGGACTTTATTATTTAAAGTTGATAGCATGCATGGTCTTTTTTTTTTTAAACCAAACCCGTGAAATCTTGAAGGAAGTAAAATGTATCCTGTTCTGATATTTCATGCAAAGCATTTATCAGAATTTCTCAATATTATTTCACAGTTCACATTTCCTCAGTTATCTGATACTGATTCAGTGTCACTTCTGAACACAGTGTACTGTTCTGTACTATTCTGAATGACAAAAAGATAAGGGCACAGTGCATATCATTAATAGATTCTTGCAGCTGGGTAAGTCACAGAATTTTTTTAGAAAAACAGGTCAAGATCCAAAAAAGGGCCTTAGGATCCTCCTTGCTGGACGTTGTAGTACTTAATTTTAGACATCCTATTTCCACAAGTGAATTCCTATCATTGTGTCCTCAAGAATCTTCTGAATCAGCACTATAGGCTCATATGAATGATTAAATTGGCCAAGGAGACACTACCATTACCATTTACCGATTTTTATGCAGAGATCATCACCACTTGTACCTACTTCACAAAATCCAGTGAGTTTAACCTAACATCTTCCCTGTGAGATAAAAGTATTGCAGAATTGTTACGGAGAAACATTGAGTATACTTTTATCTCAGAATGTATATCTGCTTCATAGTTAGTGCTACAGAAAGCAAAACAACAACTGTGCCCTACCACTGAATAAGACTCAAATCAACTAAAATGCAGCACAAACATAAAAATGCATGTGATATATTTCTGCAGTTGAAACACATATACGCTGTAAATCAGTGAACCAGAGTGTATTTCCTCAAATTTTTTGGCTTGTCAACAGCACCGTTTAAAAAATTCCTCTTCCCCATTGTCCATTGTAAAAAACCCCAACAGCACCATAATAAACTCTGCAGAGACTGGAGACTTTGTTTTATGAAAGCAATCAGGGCATCCCAGGTTGAATCTTCAACTTCCAGTGCCTTGTAATGTACTCAGTATGTAGCTTTGGCCAGTAGCTCCCATTGTAATTTACTTTTTCTACAAAGAAAATATTGATAACTCCGTCTAAATGTAGACCACAGTATGTGTATGTATATATACACATTACACATATATATACAGTATGTACCTACAGAGTATATGTGTATTACATACTGCATTATTATGTCATTGAAACTTCATGTTTTTAACAAGAAGTACGTCAGGTAAAAACAGTTGCTTCAGGGTCTGTCTAGCAGAGGTTTGAAGGCATCAAATACAAGCAGAGAATTTGAAGATAACCCTGGAATTAACATAGATATTCTTGCTCTACAGTGTGACAACATATGCCATTATTGTAACTCCTTATATAGTAAAAACCATCAGAAGTACAATTTCATTAAAATTTTTCAACATTCAGTCTGTATTTCTCAAATACCTCTCGGAGGAATCATTCTGCACATTTGCAGAAATAGTACAGATATATAACATAATTGAGAAGTGTACCATGTTTAAGCTACAAACACCTACTTAGAATTTGATTTCCATGTTAGAATGACTGTTACATTGTTCCATTGGGTTAAATTATTTTGAAATTAAGTGAACGTTAGAGAGGAATAAAGCGGCAGGACCATTTATTCAGCTCACTACCTCTCTCTTTAGCATGATGAGCAGACAGCTAAAATAATAGATATTTTTAAATACACACATACATTGCAAGTATATGGCAGGGAGGGGAAAAAAATCCCCTTTTAAAATGTATTTTATATTCTATTTCAACCACCTTATTTCAAAAGGCAGTGCTCAAATCCTTTTGGAAATACAGTCTACTGCAAGGTAGTTGTTGATTGGTGAAAATTAAAGTATGCAACCATGTAGTTTCTCTCAAAAAGCCTCAGCTGGAGGATGTGTTAACAAGGTATCTACTCAAATTCATAGTAATTTCATAGGAAGGAACACTTCCTAGGAACACTTGCCCTTCCTCTAAGCTTTGAGTTTTCAATCTGCTATGGTTTGTCATGTCAGGTAAGTTTAAAACATGAAACAACTATTGCTTTTTTAGTATTGTATGCAAATACTCACTCTCCCTGTAAGATATTTTTAAAGAGTTTTATCTCCTCATATTGCATGTATCATGATACAGGTTTGAAATGTTGCATGCAGAAGCCAGTCAGGCAGGCTGGCCAGGAAGGCAGAAGTAGTCCTGCTGCAAAGAGGCTCTCAGTATGCTTTTAATTAACTGCCGCAGATGTGAGCTCATAGGAAAGGGGTTATAAACCTCACCCAGATGTCACACCGTGGTGTAGTTCAGTCCTGGCAGTACTTGCCATACATCACTGCTGTGCATATATGTATTTCGTTGCCACTCCGTACAAGCAATCTTTGATACAATTACATTTTAATTTCTGCCACTATGTCATTTACTCACTTTTCATCTGCCTCTTAAGACCTGCTGTTTCTTTTATGCTTATGTCAGATGCATGCTCAATTACTGCTGGCCCTGGGGCTCCTGTGTAGAGCAGGCAAGCCACTGTCATTGCTTTATGCCAGAAAGGCAAGCTAGTGAGAGGAGCTGGATAGGTGGCTGCACACCTTTGAAGGGACCAAGAAGTGAATCATTCTGTAATTCAAGTGGGATCACCATTTGGACCTGGAGGAAACCAAGGCATCAGGGCTGACCTGCCTCCTGTTGAGTCCCTGCTTTGCTCCCTATACAGGGACAGTGAGGTTGTGGAGAGAAGAGGTGCAATTCCCCACTGTGCCAGAAAGGAAGGCTCTTGACCAATTCTCTTGGGGTCTGATATGACAGGAAAAGAAGAATATTAATTCTCATGATGTTAACTACCTTCTCTCTGCTCTCCGCTGGCTCTGTGTAGGTCAGCTGCTCTCATGTTCATGACCCCAGTTTTGGAAACCACCCACTGATTTGCTCTGTGACCTACTGACCCACCAGACAGGGGCACAAAGTCGGAGCTAGACTCCAGGCTGCACCCTCTGCTTTAAGGGGTGTTGGGTCTAGCAAACCACTGCCAGCACAGGGAGTACCATATATGTTCCTTCTGTGTAGCCTGGTGCTCCCCAGGGTACTCCCCCCCGCACAGCTGCAGAGGTGCTGGTGGAAAGCCAAGAAAGGGGAAAGCAATCAGCTGAAAAGACTCAGGGACAGGTCACAGGTAACCGTGATACAGGCTGTCACACTAATTACATTTAAAACAATCAAAACACAACTTGGTATTTTGGCTAGTTTTGCTTGTTTCTAGCAGCCCAAAAAAGTTACAATATTTATTAAACATTAGCCACCTGAAGATAAACATTTAATTATTTACAGAATGGCAATGGAATGACCTTAGTCAGTGCACTGGGTGGTGGGGGAGGTATGACACACAGGATGGGACCCAAAACCAAACTGAGAAATTGCTGATTTTGTGCCACATATAGAATTTGTGGAAAATACGGCGGTATAGAAACCTCACTAATAGAATATAAACCTGAAGTACACTCTGGTTTTTTTAGTTGGGTTTTTGAGAAATAACAGGTAATGCGCTTGATCTGTGTCACAGGGGCAAAGTCACCACTGGTAGGTAAAAATATTATAAAGGAAATAATAAGGTTGGAAATTTCAAACATGTATCATAATGAATCTGAGATACACGTATAGTATAAGAAATTTAATTATTATACTAGTTTCATATACTATGTGTTGCATTTACAGCAAAATAGTGAGGGTAAAAACCCCGTAATGCCACTAGCTAATTAAATGTTCAAGTTAGCAAATGTTTGAGTAAATGATCACAATGTTGAGTCTTCAGTTGAAGAATAGTATAACTAACAAAGTTTAGTTCTATATGGTTATCAAAAGTACTGCACTTTTATCTAATTTAACCTGTAACAATTTCTATTACCATATCTTTCTTCTCAATTTATGATTCTTCAATTATACTATAATTTACTCCAGGCATGGATGCTTTTTACTGACCTTATTATATTTCCTTCCAACATTCAGATACCCAAATTGACCTTTTATTTCTCATTTTGTTATGTCTTACAGTCTTTTCACAAAGTGTTTGATAAATTCAGAAGTTCAGATTGTCCCAGCTGTTGTGGAGGTGTAAAGAAATGTTTAAGATCTTTTTTCCTTCCTTTACATACAAGGGTTCAAGACACAATCCTCATGTCTGTTAGAACATAGAAACTGCCCTCTTCTGCTGGTGTTGCTTACATGCACTGTCCAAAACCTGGATACTCCTAAAAATGAAAAGGTACTAGAATAATAGTTTTAAATGATTTAAACATGGCAACAAAATAGCCTATCTGCTTTAGAGGACTCTCAGTGCAATTCTGTCTCAACATATGGAAATTTGGTTTACAGTAGGCAAAGATTTGCCAGTGTAGCATTAGTTACCAATCCTCGTTAGCAACACCAGTGCAAAACATTTTCTGGTTGCTGCTGTGCATGTGCCACACAGGTGGTCTTCACAGCTGCAGTGAGATCTGTTTGTCCTGGACATGACAGAGTCACTGCAAGTTATTTCTGGGAAACTTCAGAGGCATTAAGTATGTGTTATGTTTGGAACTTGCCAGGTGAGGCTGAAGGGTGTAATCCCAAATTCCATGATGTGATTACTTAACAAATTATTTTCTCCCTCATTTCGCAATTCTGGTTCAAAGTTGCGCCCTCCCATGTTGAAGGTGCAAATGCAGTATCACTCGCAAAATCCTCTTATTTTCCTGTGGTATGTGTTGGGAATTCCTACACTGTCTGCATCTGAACTCATAAAACCCTATCATATTCTAAAAGAAATGTCGTTACTGTTTTGTTTTGTGTAATATCTTGCTTCAGTAATTCCATGAGGTTGTTTTTTTAAACTTGTTCAGGCAATCTAATGTGGCACGTGTGACTGGTATAACTGTGTCTTCCTGAGCTAGTCTGTTCATATACTTTTGAGACAGTCTGGTAATAAGTGTACTGTAGAATGTGAAGAAGAATATATAGTAGCTTAAGTACTTAATTGAGGGCAAAACCCAGATGACTGCTATTATTTTTTTGTTAGCAGAACACACTATCCGTAAAACAGGTTGTTTCGTTGCTATTACTCCTTTTGATCCCATTGTACATCAAAGCCCCTATTATTCAAAACCAGTCACAATCCTCCCTTAGATCAGGGTTTAACAAACACTCTCAATCACAAGTAAGAAGATTTTCTTAGAGAACAGAGGTGTTAAACCAACTTTGATTCTAAGCTTAAGACTCTGTGTACATCCTGTATAGATCTGCAAGTACATATGGCAGTTGTTAATTCAGCAGTATTAATCAGATAACAGAAGAGTGATATTTTATAGATTTTATAATAGATAAATTTACAGCAACAAAACTTCCTTAATAGCCAGGGGAAAATTTCCATTCGTGAAAAACTATAAAATACTTGTATAGGGTTTGCGTAGCAAGGTTATTTAGGTGGGGGGGGTGCTACAGGGGTGGCTTTTGTGAGAAGCTGCTGGAAGCTTCCCCCATGTCCAGTAAAGGCAATGACAGCCAGCTGCAAGATGAGCCCATTGCTGGCTGAGGCTGAGCCCATCAGCAACGATGGTAGCACCTCTGGGATAACATATTTAAGAAGGTGGAGAGGGGACCAAACAACAATTGCAGCTGGAGAGAGGAGTGAGAATATGTGAGAGAAGCAGCTGTGCAGACACTAAGGTCAGTGAAGAAGGGGAGGAGGTGCTCCAGGCACCCGAGCAGAGGTTCCCCTGAAGCCCGTGTTGAAGACCACAGTGGAGCAGATGTCCCCCTGCAGCCCATGGTGGACCCCATGGCAAAGCAAAGAGATGCCCAAAGGAGGCTGTGACCTCGTGAGAAGCCATGCTGGAGCAGGCTCCCAGCAGGACCTGTGGCCCTGGCCATGGCAGGGGGATTGGAAGTAGGTGATCTTAAGGTCTTTTCCAGCTCTAACTATTCTACGATTCTGTGATTCTATGATTGGAGCCCAGGCCGGCGTAGGTTTGCTGGCATCACTTGAGACCCCGTGGGGGACCCACAATGGCGCAGTATGTTCCTGAAGGACTGCACCCCATGGAAAGGACCCACGCTGGAGCAGTTTGTTAAGAACTGTAGCCTTAGGAAGGACTCAGGTTGCAGAAGTTAATGAAGGACTGTCTTCTGTGGGAGGGACCCCATGCTGGAGCAGGGGAAGAGTGAGATGAGTCCTCCTCTGAGGAGGATGGAGCAGCAGAGACAATGTGTGATGAACTGACTGCACCCCCCATTCGTTGTCCCCCTGCACCGCTCAGGGGGGAAGGAAGTAGAGAAAAATGGGAGTGAAATGGAGCCTGGAAAGAAGAGAGGGGTGGGGGAAGATGGGGGAAGATTTGTTTTCATTTCTCATTTTCCCCAAGTTGAATCTGTTTCATCTGTGATGGTAATTGCTGAGTCCCTATCCTTCTCTCAACCCATGAGCCTTTTATTATATTTCCTCTCCCCTGTGCAGCTGAAGAGGGAGAGTGATAGAGTGGCTTTGGTTGGCACCTGGATTCCAGCTGGAGTCAACCTACCACAATGCTGTATGATAATGATGGTATTACTACTGTTCTAGTTTCAACATGGTAGGGTTAGCTGGAAGTTTCTGAGTGTTATAGGTTGTATTCAGAAAAATTATTATATATTTTGGAGAGATGAGAGAAGAGTGAGAATGCATTATTCATGCTGAATTTCCGCTGAGACAGAGGTAGTTGGGGTTCTTGCCAGTCTACATTGGAACCTTGGTTCCTAACCCTCACAGATTTCTGGGCTTCCAGCTTGTTTCTCATTTGCCTCCATATTGCTGTGCCATGGGACTAGAAACCCTGGGCTGTGCCTGAGCTGTGAATTCAGAGTCTGTATTTTCAACCGAATTTTTATTTTTAAACTTTCTCTTTTTATTTTTTTTTCACCTAATTCTGCAGAAAATTTTTGAAATCTCGTTTCCATTCAAAAACTTCACTAAATTCTTCCAGAACTCTAGACTGTTGCTTTCCTGGGACAGATACTCTGGTTTCAAGAATTTTGGCATCTCAAGTCATGAATTTTAATATTCTTGATAGCAACCCATTCAATAGACAGCCCAGTAAAAATGGGAGAATCTTTACGTCCATTTAAAGTTATGCTGTTAATTTGACTGGAATATGGCTATCCCAGCCATATAACAATTTTGAGTGGAAGCAAATGTTGGTGACTTATACATTGACTCTGTGCTAAAAGAAAAAAAAATCTGCTTTTTAGTACAATTTATTTGTATCAGGCATCCTGCAACATTACAGGTAGCATATGCATAGGATCCTTCTTTGGGGAATCCCAGCCTCCCAACCACAGTGTGTGCCTGAAGATGTTGCATTCAAAATATTGCAAATATTGTTCATGGGTGAAGAGGACTCAGACCTCATATATGAGTAAAAGCAAGAAATTATTGTTAGCTTAACTGCAATATTGTTACAGAAAAAGGAAGTAATGCAGTTAAATTTAGAACATGCACACACCTTAGTTTCTATAATTTTTTTCCTGGTGGTGTACTCTACTTCCCCTATTGTTCTGGGTGGTCAGTGCTCTGGCTCCAGCGGCGGTGGTGGTTGGGGATGTTGGGTGAGTTGTCAGCATCTGGTGTCCTTCTCCAGGAGGAATATGATCATATTGATGGTTTCTTCTTTTTCATCATAGGATCTACTTGGTATTGTTTTTTATGTTTCCTAACATGCTTTTACACCTTTCTCATTCTTCCTACATGCTTTTACACCTTTCTCTTTCTTCCTTGGTTTGGAGCTCTGTGTGACATCCAGATGCCTTTATGTAAACTATATATAATTTCTTAGTTCTCCTTGTTACACTTAAGACCAGTTTTGCCTAGATCCAGGTCTGCATTTCTTTAACTGACTGCTGAACTTATGGTAATAACTGACAATAATAAACAACTGATGGCTGTTTGTTGCTACGGAGTCTCCACTGCTGACCCTGTGCCCTACCTCTTTCCATGTCTGTGCTCCTCTGTACCTGATTGTGAGTATGTTCTCAAAGCCTTTGATATTTTTCCAGGCCTGTATTTCCCTATACTTCATTATTACTATTATTTTAGAGTAGCAAACATGCCACTCATCATAGACTACCTGTTTGTAACAGATGTTTGTATAAAGCTATGGTTCTATCACACGAAGATAAAAAAGGCAAAACAAATTACCTTAGATATGTGGTGAAATAGAAAAATTACTATCACGGCTAACCCAAGTAAAACAAAGCTGCAGGTAGGTGAAGAAGGCACCTTGATCTTGAGGTCTTGCAAATTCCATCCAAAGCTTATAGCCAGCTACTACCAATCTCAATACTGTCCTACAGGACTGCATGTTTACAATGAGCAGGAAAAAACTTTGCATTCAGAATTAAACCTGATCAGAGTGATAATGACACAAAGGAAAAAATGGTGCCTGTAATCACAGCTTTAAAAAAAAAATCAGTGCCATGAACTATGTATTCAGAAATTCAGCAGTTTTACATTGGGTAAAAAATAACATTTCAGAAGTTGTGAAAGGTGTCAGCTACTGTGGGAAATAGAATCCCTTCCCATAAACTATTAAATTTGAGTCTTGTCTACTTTTCTGTTCCTATTTCTGTTGAACCATCTTTTTTGTTTTTGTTGTTTAACTGTTAATTGCTTCTCCTCTTTCTTAAAAAAAATCAATATTTGCTCCTTGTAGTGAGCATTGCATTGTGCTCAGTAATGTTAAATAAGGAAAGAGAAAGTGGGAATATGTCATGATAAACCCATAAGGTGGCAATGCTACACGCATAATTAGGACGATATGAACCATTTGGTAGATCACAAGAAAAATGCTGTGACAAAGGACTTCTGCTTATAAAGCACACACCTTACAAGAAATTGCATGAAGACTATATTCATTAATAGTTTTATTAGCACGGTCCATACATAGGTACTCAGAGGCCTACTGCTGTATTACTACAACAGAGAGGTGCATCCCAAAATGCAAAACCAGACTCAGGGAGATACAACCTCTCCATAAAGCAGCTAAGTAGTTGTATTTAACGTCAATTCTAGGCGCCACAGAGCTTGTGTTTATCTGTATGCATTTCTTCTCCTTCAAGAGAGTTTACCTAAGGCACAGTGGGTCCTTCCCATTTAAGCTGGTGGTGTTACTGTAATTTTTGTTTTGCTATAACTCCCATACAAAATGAGCTCAGGCTTGTAGAGGGACACTTACCAGTTTGTTCACAGTTTGCCATATGTTTTCTATGTGACTGATCTTCTGTTTAAAAAAATGTGACTGTTCACCTTGTCTTTGCTCTACTACATTAGAAAGCAGAGGCAGTCTTCTGGAAGGAGGGGTAAAGGGCATGCTCCATCTCTGACAACAACTGTATTCATTTCACTGTACCCTAATCCTGTATTATGTGTCTCATCTGAGATTCCTAAAATGAATAGGGAAGTTGCAGCCAACAGGCATCAGAGCAAAAGCCATACCTTAGAATTGGTAAAAACCCTAAGAGTCAAAATGTTTGGGGTCTTGTGGTTTTGTTTTTGGTTGGTTTTTTTCTTTTTCTTTTTTTTTTTTTTTTTAATTGGTTTGGTTTGGTTTGGTTTGGTTTGGTTTTGTTTTGTTTTGTTTTTTCCAGGGACTGTGTTGCAACATGGAAAACAGCTAAGATCACAGGAATAGTTCTGCTGCTGTGAGGATGGATGCAGTGGGCAGAGTAGAAATCTGTTTCAAAACTTTTATCACAGCAAGTCCACTTAAAAGGTTCACTTGTAGCAGTTTTTCTATTTATGTTGTAATTAAGCACAATCTAAGAGATTGGAAACTTTTGCTGTCTTTGGTATGCTCACCTAAAGCCAAAGCAGTTCCTCTTCAAAGATTTCAGCTGTCTTGAACTACTAACTCAAAAGAGGGGGAAAAAAAAATCAAAAAATACTATTTATTGTAAAAAATATCAAGAGGAAATCTTTTCATCTTTTATATTCTTTCTTAATGGGTCCAATATATAGATGGGTTTTGGTGTCATCTGTTACTCAGTTTTTACATTTCATCTTGTTTAATGCTGATTCTTTCAGTATTACCTTTGTTACTTTGTTTTTCTTTCCCATTGTATTTAATTTGTTTTCCCTTCTCTCTGGTTTTAGTGTAATTTTTATTGCAGTCTAGTTAGTCTTTGTTAATGATAATCTGTTCTGGCTTTTGAAAACTGCATTGTAAATCAACTCTTTGTTTTCTAACTTTTTTTTTAGCTTCAATTATCTCTTGTTTTTTTGTCATATGAATATATATACTTTCATCATTACAGATTAATTTGTTAATATCATAACTATTTAAGGTGGTCGGATATTTTCATGGAATTCGCTTCTTTTCAGTTACAGATAACGATGCCAAATTGTAGTTACATAAACTGAAAGTTTACTTGATAAATGTTCCATGTTGTTTGTAGTATGAATGTGTGTGACTGTCACTAGTAACTATGTGGACAGGAAGCACATTTGATGTGTTTCCACAAATACAGTTCTGTAGTCTGTACCATTACAGCTAGTAATAGAGTATAATTGGTCTGCAACTAATTAATTCTTAAGAAGATTTCTCTGAAGCAAGGTTTTGGCAGATGAGAAGTCATATGTTGTTTTCTGCATTCTTATTTGTCTCCTGAAACTGGAAACATTTGTCTAAATCATAAAACTTTGAACCACTGCAGTCCACTTATGCCTAACAGAGGCAAGTGAAGACTTTAGAGGCTACCTTTCTGCTAACTTCATTTGTTTTGTGCAAGCCTCCATAATTTACATGTGCAGATCGCTGACACATACCACTGTTGCGAAAATGGCTGAGCATTATTCTTCTAAAACCTGCAAGGGAAGAGCAGGACTTGCCCAGCAACTTCTATTGTTTGTAATGTAGCTGAGAAGAAAAGCTAGGAGACTGACAGTATAGAGCTACTTGTGTTCTCCTCACTGAGAGTAGCTTCAGTTACATATAGCAATATACATGTAGAATGAAAGAGGAACAGATTTAAGTTTGTTGTAGAAAGGTGAATCAGAATAGAAAACCACTGTAGATTTTTTTTTTTTTTTTTTTTTAATTGGAATTCCTGTAGGACTCCTGAGTTACGGTAATGTGTACATATCATCATTAGCAAACCCAAGCCTTGACAGAAGAAATGAATTAAAAGATTTAGAAATCTATCCTTTTCTTCTTTCTAGCTTGCATGAATACTGTATAATGCCTTTGACTGTGACTCATAAGAAGTACTAGTTTGTTATTTTTTTTAACCAGTAACCTTAAAATGTTCAAAGTTAGGGTTCTTAAAGAGGCTTAATAAGCGGAGACTCTGCAAAAATTTTAATTTGTGAACAAAATATGGAAAGAACCACGAGGGACCTAAATGCAACGGAATGGCATGACCTACAAAGCAATGAAAGTATTGGTTCTAGCATGGCATTTGCTGAGATACATTTGATTACTTTAAGAGATTTAGGGCTGTAAATTATAGTGATCAATATACATATTTTTCAAAACAAACCTGTTGGGTTGTATGTCTTTATGTCTTGTGTACGTATCTATGAACACATGCAAACTCCTGTATATTCCTTAAAAAGACATATTAAAATGAAATTAAGGCAGAGGGCATAGATAAACTAAGAATAAAATTCACTTATAGAGAATATATGATTAATGCCAAGAGCAGGCTGGAGAAGGATTCATTTAATGTAGCTTGGCCAAATTGAGGTACGTAAATGCACAGCTAATCAATCTCAGATTTTTATCCTGAGCTGTTGTGACTCCATTGGACAGTCTGAGCATTGGAACAAGCGTATTTTATTGGTTTCAGTCCAGTGATAGGTTAGTTTGTCTGACTCCCCTGTGTTTCCTTAGCATTATCTTAACCTCATGCCATTCTTTGTGTACTTGAAAACCTAAGTGGGTATGCAGGTTAAAATGATGAGTAGAAGTATAAACTTTTATTTGTACATGCCATTTTCATTTGGGAAAACATAAAAAGAATTTAATAGTTGTCTAGCATACTCCACATTTACCCGATTCTCTAAGCATCAGTTGCCTGCAACCAGTAAATTAAAAAGAATTACTGAAAGTATTACTCATTGAATGACTTAAATGCTGCATAAAATCCTATCAGATGGCTTTACAAAAATGATTAATTCTAATTAAAAGTATCACTTATACCCAAGCTATAAAAGTACCTGTTGAACTTCTACATAATAAATGTCTTTTGATATCTTCCTAATGTATTTTATACCACATCATACATTTTTATTTGTTTTACAATACCACCAATTGAACTCACGCAATTGTTAAGGGGAAGCTAGACAATTTGGCACTATAATGAATAGAGAGAGGGAGGGAAAGAGGGACAGATGGCTGGAAAAATATTAGTTCTGCCAACTGAGAGGACAGCTTCTGGCATCCAAGTTGATTTCTGGAATTAGGAGCAGAAAAGTCATAAGGAATTTTGATATCCAGATAGGCCATGTTTTTTTTTTTTCCTCTTCTTCCTACTCTGAGGAGTAGAGTTATCTTGCTGTTGATCAGGAAAATAATTTGGTGATGTGTTTTTCTCCATTTGAGACCCTGCTGTTCTATTACTACCAATACTGTTAGTTTTGTGTTGACCAGTAGTTTAATTTGCTATTAACTGTGAACATAGCCTTGGAATAGGACTGTAGTATCTCTGCTGGGACCAAGAGTAAACAGGGTGCGATCTCATAAGAATTTACAGTGTGATTAATTCTTGGGGTTACTGATTTCCCTGAACTTGTTCATAATTATTCATTTATATTAAGAAAACCAGATAGTAATTATTTTCACTGAAAACAAGGGAATTCAAATTCTGTAGCTTGTGCCGATTACAGTTGGTGATGACTTTCCCCACTTTCTTGTAGGATTTAGAAAACCTAAGATGCTAAGATACAGCTTCTGGGAAAATATTCTTGAATTATGCTGTGATGGAGAAAAAATACAACTTTTATTGCAGAATACATAATACCATTTCAGTCAAAATCTTAATAAAATATGAAAACTCTAACTAAAGTAGTTGCATCAAAGTTATGCTACAAAATTAGGCATTTTTGTTTTAGGTGGCAAGACCATTAACAGGGTTGCCCTCTGGCTGGAATCAAAGCTTGGAATGTGACTTTCTCCTCTCCCCAGTTATTACATAATCATGTATCTGGGAATATTATTATCTTTAGCTAAGGGGTTTAGAAAATTAAAGAGAAAGAAGAAAAGAGAGAAAGAGGTGAAAGTTACTGAATTTCAACTATGTTCAGTATAGTCCTTGCACCCGTTAAACCATTTAGTATTTTTGTTCCCTGAATTACATTATTCCTTTTCAGAAAAATCGAAAAGATAGAGCAAGTAAGCTTACAGAGAGTCCCATAAAAACAGGAGTTTCTAGCACTGACAAATACAGTGAACGGAAGACTTACTTTTTTTTCCTGAAAAAAATTGCACTGTGTGATAGTATAAGTCCATAGACCTCCAAAAGATTAACCTATAATGTTATACACTCTTGTTCAAACTAGGACTGAGAATGTTTTGCAATAGTTTTTAATAGCCTATTTCCTTCCTGTTTACTTACTCATTGCTTATTACAAAACTAATTCGTTACTGTGCAAGTTCAAAGTCATGGATATGTGTCAGACATGGTTTTGGAACATTTACTGCAAGAGATATAAAAAATATTCTAAGATACTTTACATGGCAACAAGAGAGACCATCCTCAGATACGCTGTTAAAATCTCTCAGGACAGAAGAAAGTTATATTGCTCTTATTTTTCTCAGTTCCTTATTTCTGATTTTTTTTGTTTGTTTGTTTTCATAAGTTCTTTCAGCTTCATTTGCTCTATCGTTCATCTCCTGACACTGCTGGTAGCAGGGAGAATGTAAAATGGGTGACTTTTAAGGGAAACATGTCATAGAGATGTATAGCAATAGAGCTCAAAAGATACTAGTTTAAGATTCCCAGTGTAAAGCTTACTTTTTCTCCTCTAGGCAATTCTGTGAGGTGAATTATATACTTTATTTATAGCAATAGATTTCCTTCTGATGGAAAAACAGGAATAAATAAATACCTGTATAGGTTCACAGCACAATTCAAAAATAGTAAACAACTAAATATCTAAGGAAAATTTGCACAAATATTTTAGTTCAATGCTATAAAATGGAATAGGAAAACTGCAGGAAAAACAGTGGGGTAGAATAAATTAAAATAAGTAAGGTGCCACAGAGGTACCTTTATGTTTTGTTTAATTTAAACACAATATGAAACTGTTATGGAAAGATTCTGATGTGATGAGAACCATCTGGTCCTATTTTGTTATATAATGATTTGCATAAAATCTATTAAGTTTGTTGTATTGCATGCTTCAGGAATTTAATCACCCAGAATTATGTATGATATACAGCACATGGCAATGAATTGTAATAAACAAGAGTGGTACTTCTAGCTGCATATAGAAAAGAATGTGTGATTTTTAGGAAAATAAAGCTATTGTGACCTATTTTCTGTTGTATTTATTTAGTAATTAATGTGTTTGAATTCCTGTGAGATCACATGTTCCATAATTCTGCATACTTGACACAAGGGAGCGTAGAATGATGCTAGATTTACTTCGTATTTTATATTACTATTTTTTTCACATATCTACATTTCTTAAATGTTTACTAAGCTAATTTGGATTAATTTCTCAATTACGCTTTGCAGATACAGTGACTAATTCTAGTCTCATTTATACCGATGTAAGCAATGCCCAGCTCCAGTGAAATTAACAGCTTTGTAACTGGTATAAAAACCATGAGAATAATAAATGCATTAATATGCTATGATAAATTATTCAATTTTAATAGTAGAACAATGTCTAATGCAAAGCTTTCTGTCTTCTCTGCCATGGAATTGAAGGATACTGTAGAAAAAAATATTTTTGAATGAATTTTAGATGTTCTGACTTGGAATTTTCCTATTGACACTATCAAACAAAACCACCTCTATGCAAAAGTGGATAGCTAGTTCCTCCTCCAGTCATTGAAGCAGCTATGATCCCCATGTCAAACAACAGGGTCAACCAAGGCTACTTCTGAACTTCATTGGGTGCCTTAAACCACTTCGGGTAACAAAGACCAGTGGTTGAATTCCAACCATCTAGATCAACAATCAAAGAATGAGATGAAGATAAGAAAAGTGGGGAGAAAAAAAAAAAAGGTTTGAAACATGGTTGGGTTTTTTTGTTTTGTTTTGTTTTTTCAATTATGAGCTGTTCATGTCCATCAAACAAATAGCTGATATCATTTTGCTTTCCAAAGGTAGATTTAAATTGGTTGCAATTAACACCCCTGCCTACCTTCTTTTATCTCCATTCCTCTTTTTACAGCTCATTAACTACCTGCTGTAGCACAGTTCAAACTTTGGGTCATGTATTAATTCGTATCAGCTGAATGGTGTCTCCTCAGCTGACTGATGGTGTGTTTGCTTGGTAAGTTTCCATACTGAGGGGGGACTTGCAGGTTAGTTTTACTCCTTTTGTGCTGCTATAGAGCAGCATAAGAGAAACTGACTGGGGCAAAGAATGTCTCCCAGAATAATGATAACAATATCTTAACTAATTTGATATATGCCTGGTTTCAGCTATAGCAGTCATTTTTCTCCTTCTTAGTAGCTAGTGCAGTGCTGTGTTTTTTAACTTTCAGCCTGGGAACAACGCTGATAAACACTGATGTTTTTAGCTGTTGCTAAGTAATGTTTATTCCAACCAAGGACTTCCTCAGTCTCATGCTTTGCCAGGGAGGAGGGGAAGCCGGGAGGAAACAGAGACAGGACACCTGACCCAAACTGGCCAAAGGGGTATTCCATACCACAGCACGTCATGCCCAGTATATAAACCAGGGGGAGTTACCCGAAAGGCCCAGATCACTGCTCAGGTCGGGCTGGGTATCGGTCGGCGGGTGGTGAGCGACTGTATCCTCTCCCCTTGTTATTTCACTAATCATTATTATCATTGGTGGTAGCAGTAGTGGTTTTGTATTATACCTTAGTTGTGGGACTGCTCTTATATCAACCCATGGGAGTTACATTCTTCCGATTCTCCTCCCCATTCCTCCGGGAGCGGGGGGAGGACGAAGTGGGGGAGTGAGCGAGTGGCTGTGTGGTTCTGAGTTACCGGCTGGGCTCAAACCACGACAGTTCTTTGTGGTCCCCAACGTGGGCCTCGAACGGTTGAGATAACGACAGATCTGACCAGAGTGTGTCTAATCATATTTGTGATAAGCATTCATTGTTACTACTCGTCACAATGGTGATTATTTGGCTCTCAGACTTGTTGCGCTTGATCTCAGAGTTTCAGCATGTTGTACCTTACTTACAGCCACTATTTGCTGTTTTAGTGTTTATCGGCTGGGGGCCTGGGCTAAGGTTCTTGTTTCACTGTACTTCATGGTAATGACTTGTAATGCAATAGACTCATTGATCATGAAACTGGTCTGGTTTGTGCTTCTAGCATGGCCATCACCTCTATACTTTGGGAGGTAGATAATGAAATATTTTAGCAATTGCATATCTTTTTTTTTCTCCTCGGGGGGTCAACTTACAAAGGAGGCATTCTCTTTCACCCCCCGCTCCCCTACCAGCCTATTTGCAACTGCAGTTGAGAGTTCTGAAGGTTTTAGATGGCCTTTGAATACCCTTGAAACCTGCCTGCTGATTGTGCTGGAGATCAGCATGCTGGCACACATACGGAGTGTGTTTTACCCATGGCCATCCCGTCCTAGGAACATCCTATTTCCTTTAATCTCGAAAGTTAAGCAGTATCGTGTTCAAATCTGGTCTAGGGTTAGACGACGATATAGGAGGACCACCAAGAGATTTTCCCTGAGGCTGGACAGTCATGAATGGCAGGGGGTGTGGGATAGTATGGGCAAGTATCTAGGCCAGTGGGCCCCTCCAGTGCTTTGGAACTTCACCACTGAACGAGTGCAACATCCGGAAAAACTAGTAAAACACTTAAACGAGGTGTGCTGTCGTCCTGGTTATACCAGAGAGGGACAAATCTTGGCAACGTGCTGGGGCTTGGCCTACGCCTACAGAGCCCTGCTCAACACTATCCAGCACCTTCAAAGGGAAAAAAATGTCTCTGGATCTGATGGCAAAGCAACAGACAATGCAGCTATGCCAACTACAAGCTCAGCAGCTACTCAAACCTGGACCACAACAGACAACACAGCTACTCCAAGTACAGCAGCTACATCAACCCCAGTGACAAGCACAACAGCTACTCAAACCCTGACCACAACAGACAATGCAACTACTCCAACTTCAAATACAGCAGCTACACCAGCCCCAGTGACAAACACAACAGCTACTCAAACCCCGACAGCAACAGACAATGCGACTACTCCAAGCAACGCAGCCACACCAACCCCAGTGACAAGCACAACAGCTACTCAAACCCCGACAGCAACAGACAATGCGACTACTCCAAGCACCGCAGCCACACCAACCCCAGGGACAACCACAGCAGCTACTCAAACCCTAACAGCAATAAACAATGCAGCTGTTGGTGTTATTCAACTCCCAAGCACAACAGCTGCACCAACCCCAGCAATAGACATTGCAACCACTCCAATCCTAGTGGCAGACACTGCAGCCACTCCAATCCTAGTGACAAACACTGCAGCTAAACCAAATGGCCAGTTTGTGACAATGTCTGTTGCCCCTGTAAGCAAAAGCAAACGAGAGGCACAAAGAGCAACCCGCGAAGCGAAGAAAGATGAAGACCCAATGCCATTACTACACGGAACAGCATCTGAACAAGAGTTACTACTATGTGGATCAGAGGAAGAGGAAGAAGAAGAAGAGGTGACTTCTTGACCCCGGACCTCAACCGAGCTGCGGAATATGCAAAAAGATTTCACCCGTCTTCCAGGGGAGCACATTGTCACCTGGTTGCTCCGATGCTGGGACAATGGGGCCGATGGTCACGAACTAGAAGGTAGGGAAGCCAAGCAGCTGGGATCACTTGCTAGGGAAGGAGGAATTGACAAAGCGATTGCAAGAGAGAAGTGAGCCCTCAGTCTTTGGAGGCGGCTCCTGGCAGCTGTGAAGGAAAGGTTTCCCTACAAAGACGATATTACGAGTCGCTCAGCCAACTGGATCACGATAGAGAAAGGCATCCAGTCCCTGAGGGAATCAGCCATTATAGAGATGATCTGTCGTAGGCCGGATGCCAGGAACACATCCGTAGATCCAGATGAAGTCGAATGTACACGACCCATGTGGCGGAAACTTACACGGAGTGCGCCATATCATACGCCCACACATTGGCATCAATGACCTGGAATGACGGAATATCACCAACAGTGGATTACCTGATTCGTCAACTCCGAGAGTTTGAAGACAATCTTATCCCTTCCATCATTTCAGCTGTGGAAAAACTGTCCCAGGAGTTCAAACAATTGAGAGACGATTTGTCCGATCTATCCAGCTCCCCATGTGTACCAACCCATGTCTCAGCTACTAACAGAAGGCGCCCTACTACTCGAGAGAGAAAATATAGGAGGCACTCGCCACAGGCCACCCTATGGTTTTACCTGCGGGATCATGGAGAAGACATGAGAAAGTGGGATGGAAAACCTACCTCAGTTCTGGAGCAACGGGTGCGTGAACTGAAGAGGACAACAATGGTCAAGGATGATCCTCCCAGGAAAGCTGCTGCTCCAGTCTGTGGTGAGCAGTTTCCCAGATGGAGTGGAAGAGCTGATTTTACTCCAGCTCCTGTGATAAGGAATACTAATCCCTTTCTACAAGACATAAGTGGAGAATTTTATGATCACTATTAGAGGGGCCCTGCCTCCAGCCAGGTGGAGGAGAGGGATAATCGGGTTTACTGGACTGTGTGGATCAGATGGCCTGGCACATCAGTCCCACAGAAGTATAAGGCTCTAGTAGATACCGGTGCACAGTGTACTCTGATGCCATCAAGGTATCAAGGGGTGAAACCCATTTATATTTCTGGAGTGACAGGAGGATCCCAAGCATTAACTGTACTATAAGCTGAAATCAGCCTGACTGGGAGGAAGTGGCAAAAGCACCCCATTGTGACTGGTCCAGGGGCTCCATGCATCCTTGGCATAGACTATCTCAGGAGAGGGTACTTCAAAGACCCAAAAGGGTATAGATGGGCTTTTGGTATCGCTGCCTTGGAGACAGAGGAAATTAAGCAGCTGTCCACCTTGCCCGGTCTCTCAAAGGATCCTTCTGTTGTGGGGCTGCTGAAGGTCGAAGAACAACAAGTGCCAATTGCGACCACAACAGTGCACCGGCGGCAATATCGCACCAACCGAGACTCCTTGTTTCCCATCCATAAGCTGATCCGCAGACTGGAGAGCCAAGGAGTGATCAGCAGGACCCGCTCACCCTTTAATAACCCCATATGGCCAGTGCAAAAGTCTAATGGAGAGTGGAGACTAACAGTAGACTATCGTGGCCTGAACAAAGTCACACCACCATTGAGTGCTGCCGTACCGGACATGCTAGAACTTCAATATGAACTGGAGTCAAAGGCAGCCAAGTGGTATGCCACAATTGATACTGCCAATGCATTTTTCTCAATCTCTTTGGCAGCAGAATGCAGGCCACAGTTTGCTTTTACTTGGAGGGGCGTCCAGTACACTTGGAACCGACTGCCCCAGGGGTGGAAACACAGCCCTACCATCTGCCATGGATTGATCCAGACTGCACTGGAGCAGGGGCAAGCTCCAGAACACCTGCAATACATTGATGACATCATCGTGTGGGGTGGTACAGTGGAAGAAGTTTTTGAGAGAGGGAGGATGATAATCCAAATCCTGCTGAAGGCCGATTTTGCCATAAAACAGAATAAGGTCAAGGGACCTGCACAGGAGATTCAAATTTTGGGAATAAAATGGCAAGATGGATGCCGCCAGATCCCCACAGACGTGATCAACAAGATAACAGCAATGTCTCCACTAACTAACAAGAAAGAAACACAAGCTTTCTTAGGTGTCGTGGGGTTCTGGAGAATGCACATCCCAAATTACAGTCTGATTGTAAGCCCTCTCTACCACGTGACCCGGAAGAAGAATGATTTCAAATGGGGCCCTGAGCAACAACAAGCCTTTGAACAAATTAAACGAGAAATAGTTCATGCGGTAGCACTTGGACCAGTCCGGGCCGGGCCAGATGTGAAAAATGTGCTCTATACTGCAGCTGGGGAGAATGGTCCTACCTGGAGCCTCTGGCAGAAAGCTCCAGGGGAGACTCGAGGTCGACCCCTCGGCTTTTGGAGTCGGGGATATAAAGGATCCGAGGCCAGCTATACTCCCATTGAAAAAGAGATACTGGCAGCCTATGAAGGGGTTCGAGCTGCCTCAGAAGTGATTGGAACTGAAGCGCAGCTCCTCCTGGCACCCCGGTTGCCTGTGCTGGGCTGGATGTTCAAAGGCAGGGTCTCCTCTACACATCATGCAACTGATGCTACATGGAGTAAGTGGGCCACACTAATTACACAACGAGCTCGAATAGGAAATCCCAGTCGTCCAGGAATTCTAGAAGTCATCATGGACTGGCCAGAGGGCAAAGATTTTGGGATGTCACCAGAAGAGGAGGTGGCGCGTGCTGAAGAGTCCCCACCATACAATGAACTGTCAGAGAGTGAAAAGCATTATGCCTTGTTTACTGATGGGTCCTGCTGTAATGTGGGAAAGCATCGGAGATGGAAGGCAGCTGTGTGGAGTCCCCTGCGACAAGTTGCAGAAACTGCTGAAGGAGAGGGTGAATCGAGTCAGTTTGCAGAGGTGAAAGCCATCCAGCTGGCCTTGGACATTGCTGAACGAGAAAAATGGCCAGTACTTTACCTCTATACTGACTCATGGATGGTGGCAAATGCCCTGTGGGGGTGGTTGCAGCAATGGAAGCAGAGCAACTGGCAACGCAGAAGTAAACCCATCTGGGCTGCTGCATTGTGGCAAGATATCGCTGCTCGGGTGCAGAACCTGGTCGTGAAGGTACGCCACGTAGATGCTCATGTACCCAAGAGTCGGGCCACTGAGAAACACCAGAATAACCAACAAGCGGATAAAGCTGCTAAGATTAAAGTGGCTCAGATGGACTTGGATTGGCAAGATAAGGGTGAATTATTTTTAGCCCGGTGGGCCCATGACACCTCAGGCCATCAAGGCAGAGATGCAACATATAGATGGGCTCGTGATCGAGGGGTGGACTTAACGATGGACACTATTGCCCAGGTTATTCACGAATGTGAAACATGTGCTGCAATTAAGCAAGCCAAGTGGTTAAAGCCTCTCTGGTATGGAGAACGATGGCTGAAGTACAAGTATGGGGAGGCCTGGCAGATTGACTATATCACACTCCCACCAACCCGCCAAGGCAAGCACCATGTGCTTACCATGGTGGAAGCAACCACCGCCTGACTGGAAACATGTGCTGTGCCCCATGCCACTGCCCGGAACACTCTCCTGGGCCTTGAGAAGCAAGTCTTGTGGCGACACGGCACTCCAGAGAGAATTGAGTCAGACAATGGGACTCATTTCCGGAACAACCTCATAGACACTTGGGCCAAAGAGCATGCCATTGAGTGGGTATATCGCACCCCCTACCATGCACCAGCCTCTGGGAAAATCGAACGGTACAATGGGCTGTTAAAAACTACACTGAGAGCAATGAGTGGTGGGACTTTCAAACACTGGGATACGTATTTACCAAAAGCCACCTGGTTGGTCAGCACTAGGGGATCTGCCAACAGGGCTGGCCCAGCCCAACCAGAACTTTTACGTACTGTAGAGGGGGATAAAGTTCCTGTGGTGCACATAAAGAATTTGTTGGGGAAGACAGTCTGGGTTATTCCTGCTTCAGGTAAAGGCAAACCCACTCGTGGGGTTGCTTTTGCTCAGGGACCTGGATATACTTGGTGGGTAATGCGGGAAGATGGGGAAGTCCGATGTGTACCTCAAGGGGATTTGATTTTGGGGGAAAACAGCCAATGAACTCAATTGTACGCTGTTGCCTGCTCTATAACACTTTTATAGCCCACCAGCTAGACATCTTCAGGTTGCCAGCAATTGACCCTGACTTCCCTCCGGTCATCACCTCAACAGAGAATGAATTTTGAGGAAACCAGACGAGCTCAGCAGTGACCAGACGAGTTTGGTGGTATCATCAGCAGGCAAAAATCCAACACTACATACCGTCCCTCCTGCCCTGAAAGACTATTACAAGAGATGGAGCCTGACATCATGGACTGGATGAGTTCAGCAATTTTACAGGGATTGGTCCATGGACTAGGGAATGATATCTTTCCCTTTGTGTGTGGGTGTGGGTGTATATATATGTGTATATATGGGACAGGGGCGATGGTGTGTTGAGAGATGTGGGATCTGAGCATGACATGAATGGTATGGAATAAGGGGTGGATACTGTCCTGGGTTCAGCTATAGCGGTCATTTTTCTCCTTCTTAGTAGCTGGTGCAGTGCTGTGTTTTTTAACTTTCAGCCTGGGAACAACGCTGATAAACACTGATGTTTTTAGTTGTTGCTAAGTAATGTTTATTCCAACCAAGGACTTTCTCAGTCTCATGCTTTGCCAGGGAGGAGGGGAAGCCGGGAGGAAACAGAGACAGGACACCTGACCCAAACTGGCCAAAGGGGTATTCCATACCACAGCACGTCATGCCCAGTATATAAACCGGGGGGAGTTACCCGGAAGTCCCAGATCACTGCTCGGGTCGGGCTGGGTATCAGTCGGCGGGTGGTGAGCGACTGTATCCTCTCCCCTTGTTATTTCACTAATCATTATTATCATTGGTGGTAGCAGTAGTGGTTTTGTATTACACCTTAGTTGTGGGACTGCTCTATCTCAACCCGTGGGAGTTACATTCTTCTGATTCTCCTCCCCATCCCTCCGGGAGCGGGGGGAGGACGAAGGGGGGGAGTGAGTGAGCGGCTGTGTGGTTCTGAGTTACCGGCTGGACTCAAACCAGGACAATATAATACAGTTTCCTAAGTTAAACTCAACTCTTCTGTCAGCAAATCTAAATATAATTGGGTACCTCCTTTGTGGAAGTAAGCAATGATGTTTTACCTGGAGAGACTTAGTTCGCTGTGAAACTGCTTTGGTACCTGTGGAGCAGTATCTGTAGACTGAATGTGGTCACATTAGTCTTAAACAAGACATGAAGCCAGCCCATCGACATACCCTAGTCTTAACCAATATCTTGAGAACTAATAGTATGTATATACCTAAACACTAAATATTGCTGACACGTACTAATATTCTATATTTGTGATCATTTTTCTCAACAAATTTCATATGTTAATACAAAAGGAAACTATTGGTGTAATTTATTGATGATTATCAAGGATATATGTAACTAACAATACTACCTCTGAATTTGTAGGATTGAATCTAATAGGGTACTGAATTTTAAGGTTTGAAAAATTATTAGTGCCATTTTAGGCTAAGATAAACAAGTGTGATGGTATGTTGTGTAAAAAGTTTAGTTTTATTAAAGACGTTTCAGTCAGTGGAGAAAGTGTTTCAGTATTGTTTCATTTCCTCATCTTCTGGTCGTGTATACTGATTATTTTTACTGGCTGATTTGCAACGTGTTGTCCTGAGAAAATGTACATTTTCCTCTCAATCTCTTGTTTCAATTTCTTTGGTTTGGTTGGGTTTTTGTTTGGCTGGCTGGCTGGTTGTTGGTTTTGGTTTGATTTCCTTTTTTTTTTTATTTTTAAATTTTTATTTTCTCTCCCCTGTGTTGTAATGCCTTGTTTCTCTCACATCTATTCTTTTGGCTGGAAAACAAGGTTGACACTGGGCAGAAATAAGATTTTTTTTTTTTTCACCGTTAACAGAACTTTTGTCTCCTCCAGAACTCTGAAGATTAGAAAACCTTAGGAAAAAAAAAAGCTGTTCTTTTATTTTTGAGTTACAGAGAGATTCTTTAACTTTTCTCTGCATCAGCTGTGTTAAGCAGCTTTTCATAATCAGAAGAGCTACTGGTTTTTTCCTGTTTCCGTTTCCTTTTTCTGTTTCTGTTGTGTCTCAACAAGATTCTTAAAGCACAACTAAAAATTCTCAAATTATTCTGTCCACCTCTGCAGGAAAAAAATTACAGATGTTAAATCAAAGCTTTATTCTGAACAGTGTTAGAATGCCATGTTCCAGCTATGACCTTATGTCGTGGTTTGAGCCCAGCCGGTAACTCAGAACCACACAGCCGCTCGCTCACTCCCCCCCTTCGTCCTCCCCCCGCTCCCGGAGGGATGGGGAGGAGAATCGGAAGAATGTAACTCCCACGGGTTGAGATAAGAGCAGTCCCACAACTAAGGTATAATACAAAACCACTACTGCTACCACCAATGATAATAACGATTAGTGAAATAACAAGGGGAGAGGATACAGTCGCTCACCACCCGCCGACCGATACCCAGCCTGACCCGAGCAGTGATCAGGGCCTTCCGGGTAACTCCCCCGGTTTATATACTGGGCATGACGTGCTGTGGTATGGAATACCCCTTTGGCCAGTTTGGGTCAGGTGTCCTGTCTCTGTTTCCTCCCGGCTTCCCCTCCTCCCTGGCAAAGCATGAGACTGAGAAAGTCCTTGGTTGGAATAAACATTACTTAGCAACAGCTAAAAACATCAGTGTTTATCAGCGTTGTTCCCAGGCTGAAAGTTAAAAAACACAGCACTGCACCAGCTACTAAGAAGGAGAAAAATGACTGCTATAGCTGAACCCAGGACACCTTAGTACTACAAATTGTGACACAGTTTTACTCTGTATTTTTCCAAATTTCTGCAGTATTGTTGTTTCAGAAGCCTCCCTTTTATATTGATTTGTCCGTTCAAGTATAGTATTTCCCTTTTGTTTTCACTGAATTTCATTTCAATTCTGCACAGTATTTCTAAAACTCTCTAGAAATGAATTTGAAATTGTATCATTATCTAATGTGCTTGACTGCAGCCTCCTATCTTCTTCAGAAATGTTCTGTTGCAGCTTTTTAATGGAATCTTCAACTTCAAGTTTAGAGTTATATTTACACTTTGCATATTTTCATCAACTTTATTTCTGTATGTGAATGTCACAAACAACTTTCTGAAAGCCTTACACAACTCAAGGTACATCCTTGGGTTCACCTTATTCACAAAATCATCTGTCTAGTTCAAGGTTTATTTTATTACAGTGGAGTGACATCTTCCAATGCTGGTGACTCCAAATCATAGAATCATAGAATCATAGAATCGTAAGGGTTGGAAAGGACCTTAAGATCATCTAGTTCCAAACCCCCTGCCATGGGCAGGGACACCTTGCCCTAAACCACGTGGTCCAAGGCTCTGTCCAACCTGACCTTGAACACTGCCAGGGATGGAGCATCCACAACCTCCCTGGGCAACCCATTCCAGTGCCTCACCACCCTCACAGTAAAGAACTTCTTCCTTATATCTAATCTAAACTTCCCCTGTTTAAGTTTGAAGCCATTACCCCTTGTCCTACCACTACAGTCCCTAATGAAGAGTCCCTCCCCAGCATCCTTGTAGACCCCCTTCAGATACTGGAAGGCTGCTATGAGGTCTCCACGCAGCCTTCTCTTCTCCAGGCTGAACAGCCACAACTCTCTCAGTTGGGGTTCTTTTGCAAAAGATTCAGTGGTATGTGATATGCCTTTGGAGACATTGGCAGTAATCTTTTATTGAGAATATATTGTGAAATAGAAGTAGCTCTGCTATTTTTTCCTGAAAATTTTTAATTTATTTTTACACAAACGTATGTTGTTTTTCTAAACTAAGAGATTGTGTCCTTTCTGCAACAAAAAAACCCAAAAAAAAACCCCAAACAAAAAATTGCGAACAAGAAAATGAATACCTATGACATGAAGAAATCCAAATGTCAGAACACTGCAAGCTTGTAATGAAGAACAGAGTAAACAGCAGCTGTTGAGATAGTAGCCTTGGTCAGTTCAACTCTCTCGACTGCTGAGTTCTCAGGAATATATCCCCTTCTGACCAAGAGCTACAAAATACGTTCATGTGTTAAATAAATACAGTAGTGTTTTCTTTCTTGAGGTGTGTTGTGTTTCATCAAAACTGTAATTCAGAATGTGTAGAATACAAGATGGATAAGACACCTTCCATGGCTTTGTTACATATTTTAATTTCTGTGTAATGCTCACAATTTTTTCTTTGACTGAAATGTTATCCAAAGCGTGTTGACTCTGGCTAATGGAAGTGTTTTACTGATCAATGTGGTAGGTATTACGTGGATTCATTTTATTTTCCATACAATTTGAACTACAGAGCAACTGTAGATGAAAATGTGACATTCTCCTTAAAATCTAATGTCAGCAATTTAAGGCCTTACAGCCAATTAGCAGACTCAGACACAAGTTAGCATAATAATACAAATAGCAGATAAACCATACACCAAATTCTTGGTGTTGGTGTGATTTGGGACTAAGTCCATGGCAGTTTATTAAGTTACTCAGGTGTACCACAGTTTAGTTTAAGATTTTAATACCATTTTCTCCCTGTAACTATGATAGAATTTGCTGTAATCAGAATGAAAACCAAACCAAAACAACAACAAAAAAGAAAACCAAAATCTATGCTAAATGGACACTTTATCCTAAACAGCAGATCTCTTGAGCCTGTGATTGTAAACTTAATTTTGGTCATTTATTGACAGAAGGACTGGAAGAAGCAGTTTAAAGACAAGCCATTCACTTTGTTGTGTCCATGACAGCAAATACTTCCAAAGCTTGGAAATATTTATGAAAAGGAAATGCTGAACGGAAATAATGTGTTTATAATCCAGCCAGATTATACTACATGAGTTGTTTAGCCTCTTAGAGAACAATATATTTAGCAGTAGTATGTGATGGAAAGCTTGAAAATGTTAGCAGACAAGCACAAAACCGAGACAAAACAACTACCATCTAAAGTGAGTATCTGTACACCTGCATACAAATATAAAAACATGCATAGTAAAATACATCGAATTTAACTAGATTTTAAATATCTGTTTACTTATGTACAGTTCAAAAGTTTTGCTATAGGAAAAAATCTTCAGAGCAAAAATAAAGAGTATCACATGATTTTAGGAAGTTATTCTCGCTTCTAAACTGATGAAACATGAATTACCTTATGTAGAGAACAAAGCATGCAGTTTACGGTCTGAAAATTTCAGTGCATGTTGATGTTTGCACTGCATCTTGGATGCTGCAAGTTGGCTTAATTGGATTCCTGCTCATGTCTTTTTCTCTATCTCTGCTGCGTATTACAGATTTTTATATGCCCTTCCAATCACAGTAGTATCCAGCTGCTGAAGGTTTTATTACGCAAAATATTTCTCTGACAGTTTATTTGTGTTGATCTGTGCTCCAGAGTATGAATAAATGATAAGGATGCATTCCAAAACAGCTAATTTAGTCCCACCCAGGTAGAAAATTAGTTATTTTAATATATAAAGAATAATACTTGTAACCTTATCTGTTTACTTTCTCTTATGTTCTTACTAATTGAATTATTCATATATTGTAGAACTGTTTATAGACTCTTCTCCTTACACAGATTTTTTTTTTTTTAATAAAATTTTTCTTGATTTGTGTGAAAATAAAATATTCTCACTTTATACAATGATTGGTAATTTTGCTAACAAGTCTGTGTGTGTGTATGTGTGTGTGTATATATATATATTTAAACCGGCTAATATTTAGAAATGGATACCAAGTAACTTTCTTTTATAAAAAGCCTATGGGATGATGTACAATTTGTTTTTCAAACAAATTATTTTAGCTTGTTTCAGAATGTGAGGACACTTAATTTGAAGTGATATCCAAGAACAGAGACTGTAATCAAGAGTACAAATAATATTTAATAAATAGTAGTACTAAAAGTTCTTTGGTATTACTCTCTCCTTTATTCATAACAAATACATATTCTTGATGCATTAACATGAATTCTTCATACTGTTACAGAATCCTGTCAGCCAGACCTGTAAGGTGCATTACTCTGGACCTTTTCACTAAAGTCAGCACCCAGAGCACATCAACCATCTGAACCTTAAAAAGTGCTAATTTGCTCAGAAACTAGAATCACGCAATTTTTAAAGCTTAAATATCAGAATACCAGAAGTAAAAAGGCTTGTGGAAAAATTTCCCTGCTCACTGTGTCCTTGAAGGGTGGATGCTTTCCTTTAGCTTCATTTTCCATGTCTAGCAATTTTCAGTGGCTTTACTGTGAGGAAACTTCAGTGTCCTGTCTAGGTTTCATAGGAAAATGATTCCCTTTAGTTGTCCTTGAAGAGTGGCCTACTCTTGGCTTGTACTGCAGTCTTCTTGCTAATGAGGCATTCAGTTTTTTAGTCTATCTGTCTCACTCTAGAAAGTTTCTCTAGCCTGACTTTCTTCTGTTAGAAGAATGTTTTTATAATTGCAGTAAGAAGTACCTGAATGGAAATAGGAAAATTAAAACTGGCCTATATTCTATATTTGTAATTACTTCAGAATCAGCTTTTTTTACCCCTTTTCCCTTTTGAAATCCTTAGTGAGATAATGGCTGCCTGTTCGATCCTCCCCGTGTTGTTGCCAAGGTTATTAACTGAATGACAAATAAGATAGAAGTAGAATTAAGTAGTCTATGTGGTGACAATGGTATTTGAGTCCACATTTCAGAAAGATGAAAGCTATGATGCTGTGATTGAAATTCAACTATCTACAAAGGTACACTGTTGCTTTTGATCATAATTTTTAAGCAATGTTTTCCCATTCAGTTAATATTTATTAGTGTTCCTTCTTTATTATTTAATTCTGTTTGTAAACATGCTTACATCTATGAACTTCAAGCAAGAACGACTGTGGTAAATTATCAGAAAAACCTAGTGTATTAGCTGTACAAATTCTGATGTAAAGAAGCTTTCTCGAAATGAAACTTTTTTTTTTGAAATGACATACACTTTAAATGGAAGAGTATTATATTACTGTGCTAGAATGTGAAATAAGGAATTTCTCATTTGTGGTGTGCAAGTTTTTTGTAAGATTACTACAACGTATGTAGAATCATTTTTTTGCTAACTTACAACAGGTTCAGCAGATCACTGAAAAGATTTTTAAAAACACTGGAGTATATGCCAAGTACTTAGTAAAAAATACAGTTGTACAAAAGGAGAAATTTGCATTTGTGTCAATGACAATAATAAGTAGCCTGGAAGAAAAGAACTCTAACCTACAATCACTCAACAAAGGGTCGGCCACCACACCAAAGAAGGTGCTGATTGAGGTGGCAATCATTTGTTTGGTTATCTGGCTGCAGTCTCCCGTGTTGTGCTGAAAAACCTTTGGCCTTGACAGACAGGCGTAGCCCATCTCTACTGAAACCAAGAGTGTTACATGCCAGATCCTTCTTGGGGGTTTACAGTTTCTCAACATTATCTAGAAATCCTAGGCGAGCTGGAGACCCACACTGGTGTGGCATTGCCAGAGCAGGGACTAAAGGCCTTGGGGGGCTGACTTGGGATACTGGGCCCTGGGTAGGGTGGGAGCCACTTCAATGGGCTGAAAGGGGGTCTTGGGCTGTGGGCAGCGTGGGGGACACCCAGGGGCTCTGCAGGCACATTGAGGTTGAAGGAGCGTGCCCTCAGGGCTTGGGTGTATAAGTTGCTAAGTCCCAGTTTTAGAGCCCTTGTCACTGGTGGTGCAGTAGACTGAAAACAGAACCAGAAAATGAAACCGAAACATGAAAGCTCTTGAGATCTGGCAGTCCATTATTCCTCTGTTTCTTTCCTTCTTGATCATCCTGTCTGGCTTCTCATTCATGTCCTTCTAACAAGCTTTTCTGAAACTAGATTTTCGAGCTTCTGCCAATTCTCCATATGGGAGAATGACTCCATTAAAAACCAATTAGCAGCTGATTGCGATGGAGTCAACAGAGTTGTTGGTGTTTAAAAATTATTTGAAGTAGGAAGGCTTTCCCTCCTTTGGCATAATGAACTTTAATTTCCCATTTTATGCTCTGCATATGGAGCTCAACAAAGAACAAGAAGCTGGAAAGTGCTCAGACTCTCCAGTGTCTGTCATAGATTGCCCAGGCTCACAGCCATGCAAAAATATGTTCAAAATTAACAGTTTATTGATCCTAACATATGTGTTCTGAGACCTCCATTATCAGAGTATTACTTTATAAAAACTAAACCTATGATAATAACATAATCCTGACATACAGTTATGTTTTGTAACGGAGATGTACCTATAATTTGTTTCATATACAGAAGAAAAACTGGAATATAGTGTAAATAAACTGTAATTTTTTTTTATTATTTTTATTTTTTTTTAAATACAAAAGCTGCTGTTGTACATAGTAGTGTTCTGCAGGTGATTTTACTCGTCTAAAGAATCTGTGAAGCTCAGGCTAATTTCTCTATATAGTTCTCCATGGTCTAAAGAGCTGCACATTGGTTGCATGCTAAAATGCGCTAAAGAACACTGAAAAAGCAAACACATTAAAATGTAGAAGTATCTGGTAAGAGGCCCTTTTTCTGTCCATCACAAACTACTTCATTGGAAACCTGTGAGCTGAAAGCCTGTGATGACTATGAACTTGGGAAATCGTAACAGTTAGCTGGCTAAAAGGTGAAACATCTCAATCTGCTGGAAGGAACAAAACCAGCTTTGTGCTAGACCATTAGTCCAGGAGACACTTCTAAATCAGGTTATTACTATCTGATTTGAATACTACACATGCAGCATTATTTATGATTTGGAAACTGTTACATAATTAGAGAACTGATTATCTTTCGTAATCTCTGGATTTTGTTGTTCAGTCCAAGTGAAAGAATAATTTATTACACATGAAAATTCATAGCTTCATACATTTCCTTATACTTGCACTCTTACAGGAACATAACTATATTTATCTGTGAGAAATATCCCCCCGCAAAAAAATTCATAAACTCTGAACAGAAAAATGTATGCTAAGCAGTGTATTTATTTATTGTTTGATTCAAAACTGGGCATCAATTGCATTCCCATTTTGGAACCAGAATTAATTTGCCAAATTGACATTCAGATAAATTAGTTCTGCATAGAATATGATATCACTTAGATTAATGTGTCTCCAGCACATTACCCATAATGATGGTCAAATTAATTCATTAAAACTTTGGACATCATTAGAAATAATGTTCTCAAGAAACATTAATCAGGTAGATACTTCATATCATATTCTATATAGCATTGAATGTAAATTACATGAAATAAATATATGAATTTAAAACCAGTAATTGGTTCACATTATTGCTTAACTGAATGTAACTCAATGTTGTTATACAGTCGTATCAATATTTTGTTACATAGAGGTGACTGCATCTAGTACAGGATATGGGTAGGACATACCAAATACATAGTGTAGTAAACCAGATTGTAATGCCCTTTAACATTAATACTTTTTAGATTTTGGATGAAAACATTTGACCCTCCAGGGAACAAACAGAAATAGAGTTCGGAAATGAACTGAAGTCATTAGATCAATAAACTAATTCAGACTGGCATCAGAAATCAATATATAATGTACCTCGGTTTTGCAATTCTACAAGAAATATAGGGTATACACAAAATTTAACATTTCTGGATCTGACAGGTAGCCTGGTGTGGCAGTTACTATGTTCTTATTAACAACTTTAAACAAATCAATAGATTTTTTTTTTTTTTTAAGGAGTTTAATTAGATGCTTTTTTTGCACTTATTTATTACACCTTTAAAAATGTTGTTTGAGGAAAACCAAATATATATCTTTTCATGTTCAAAATTCTGTGTTAGATTTGCTTGTGTAATAACATATTTTCTCTTCACATTTATCATAATTATGTTTTAGCTAAGAATGAAAACTTTAATAATTGCCTACCTCTAAGAAGTTGCAACAAAGCCATTGATTACTTCTTTGATTTGGACTAAAGAAGTGTTGATACCTGACATGAAAAGCCCTGTTCTTCCATGATGGCTGGAGTTTTGCAACATTTGTTTGCACTGTATTGTTACCTAATGATGGGAAGTACTGAGATGAAACTTCCAGTTTCAAGAGCATCCGAACTATAGTAATCTTTCAAAACAAAGGTTTCTTTAGCAGAACAGCCATGAGATTTAGGCAACCAAGGCCAAACCCACAGAAATTATTACTTTCTCAGTCCTCTTTTCTCCTGGGCAGATAGTGTCTTAACATTAGCATGAAGAGCTTGCAGTGTTCACTTTTGCAGTCATCTCACGGCAGTGCTGTTAAATTGAAGAAGTATGTCTGGTACTTTTTGCGTAGCAGCCTAACTGCTAGCCCTCTTTGTTATTCCAAATATGCTTGATAAGACATACAGGATGTCAATTAAACCAGTAAGCCTAATTAGCATGAAAGAGTGAAGTAATTAATTTATTGCTTATATCACATTCTATTGGACAAACATAATGAAAGGATAGAGGTAGTTCGCTATTTTGTATATTAGTAAAATTTTCATTGTCTGCAAAACTGATATTTATCCCATTTGAATCAAGAGGCCTACAATTTATTACTTCCCTTGGAGGGGAATCAAAGTTCTAATAATAAAAATGTCGATACTTTCACATGATCATATAATCTCTAAAAGAACCAGGTTTTGGAGATACTCTTTTTTCAAAGGTTTACAAATAAAGCATCCTATCCTCTCAAATTCACTCTCAGTTTGGCACACATGTTAGGTTCTGAAAAATATCTATACTGTAAGGTCAGAGGTATTATTTTAGGGAAATACAAACTAAACATACCAGGAAAAAGCTTCTTTTTGCAGGAGTATTGAACTAGCAACATATTCCAAATATTAGAAAAGTATTTACCCAGTACATGATACAACCTTTATGGAAATTATTTATACTTTTTTCTTAGTTTCAGATTAATCATAGGAAGCTTCCAACCTTACCTTTTTAAGCAAGGTGAGAATTTCAGTTATTTCAACTGGAGTCTATCGTTTCTTAAAAGATGCATGATCAATTTTTATGGTGCACCCATTAATTTTGTTGAACCACAGATCATATCAGTGCTACATCAGGTAACTGTCCTGTCCTACTGACAATATACTATTTCTGATGTAGCACCCTAATAATGGAAATGAGACGCAGCTGTCTTAGCAGTTAATTTTCATTCTGCAACAAAAGAAAAACGGGTGGTGATTTGTTGGAAAACTTCTTTCAGAGGCCTGAGTTAACCACTAACAACTGTATAGTAAGTACATATAACTCTAGACTAGGATTATTCTCAGAATCAGATGCTTTCTTCTCTGAGCTTTGACTTGAAAAGGCCTTTATTGGGAATATATTTGCTAATGTGAGGTATTTCTTTTCAAAAATAAAACACACAATTTAACAGAACAGGGCAGCCTTTTAAAGCCATTCCATAATATTACATAAAGTTATAGAATATTTAAATTCTCAGAACTATTTTTAAAATCCTGTAGGTAAAGTATCACTTTTCATTAGTTTCTACAGATTTATTTTAATTAGGGATTAATAAATTAGTAGTTGAAATTAGTAAAAAGCATAAAATAATTTCAGTTCTTTCAGGAATGAATGGAAAGTTTGAAAAATCTGAACTACCATAATTTGGAAGTAAATCTAAAATACTGGAGGGTATGGATTTACAGATGAAATAATCTTAATTCAGATGGAAAAATGCAACATTTGATGATAAACCTAAGCCTGGATTAATATGTATATCATTGCTGAAATGCTATAACTAGAGATGTTTTAGCATAATAGAGGCTGGATAAAATGGCGTCCAGACGTCCCTTCAAACCTCAACCATTTAAAGACACTTAAAACCACTTATAGAATCATAGAATCATAGAATCGTAAGGGTTGGAAGGGACCTTAAGATCATCTAGTTCCAACACCCCTGCCATGGGCAGGGACACCTTGCACTAAACCATGTCACCCAAGACTCCATCCAACCTGGCCTTGAACACCGCCAGGGACGGAGCATTCACAGCTTCCTTGGGCAACCCATTCCAGTGCCTCACCACCCTCACTGTAAAGAACTTCTTCCTTATATCTAATCTAAACTTCCCCTGTTTAAGTTTGAACCCATTACCCCTTGTCCTACCACTACAGTCCCTAAGGAAGAGTCCCTCCCCAGCATCCTTATAAGCCTCCTTCAGATACTGGAAGGCTGCTGTGAGGTCTCCATGCAGCCTTCTCTTCTCCAGGCTGAACAGCCTCAACTCTCTCAGCCTGTCTTCGTATGGGAGGTGCTCCAGCCCCTTGATCATCCTCGTGGCCTTCTGCTGGACTCGCTCCAACAGCTCCATGTCCTTCTTATGTTGAGGACACCAGAACTGTACACAGTACTCCAAGTGAGGTCTCACGAGAGCAGACAGGCAGGATCGCCTCCTTCGACCTGCTGGTCACGCTTCTTTTGATGCAGCCCAGGATACGGTTGGCTTTCTGGGCTGCGAGCGCATGCTGATGGCTCATGTTAAGCTTCTTGTCAACCAACACCTCCAAGTCCTTTTCTGCAGGGCTGCTCTGAATCTCTTCTTCGCTCAACCTGTAGCTATGCCTGGGACTGCCCCGACCCAGGTGTAGGACCTTGCACTTGGCTTGGTTAAACTTCATAAGGTTGGCATTGGCCCACCTCACAAACGTGTCAAGGTCCCTCTGGATGGCATCCCTTCCCTCCAGCGTATCAACCGAACCACACAGCTTGGTGGTGTTGGCAAAGTTGATGAGGGCGCACTCAATCCCACTGTCCATGTCGCCGACAAAGATGTTGAACAGGACCGGTCCCAACACCTATCTCTGAGGGACACCACTTGTTACAGTTTTCCAACTGGATATTGAGCCATTTACCACAACTCTTTGTGTGCGGCCATCGCGCCAGTTCTTTATCCACCGAGTGGTCCATCTATCAAATCGATGTCTATCCAATTTAGAGACAAGGCAAGAAGCACCAGATTTTTTTGTTTAGCTTGTTTATGAGCATCCATGACAGTTGATCACTCACTCAGGACAGTGGGTTCTAATACTATCTCAGTTATACTTACATCTTTGATAAACAATCAATAAAGAATCAATGTTCCAAAAGTAATAATCTTTGTCCAAAACCTGTCCTTTTTGGTCAAGAGTCCACCTGAAGAGCATTGTGGAGTGGCATAGGAAGAGAAGGGAGAGGAGTAACCTTATTGTATGTTAAGGTCTAAATTTGATTCAGTGTATCCTTTTCAGGTTCTCTTTTCCTTCTACGTGTTAGAATGAGTGAAGTTTTGAAAGTAATTTAATAATTTTTTTTTCATGAGGTTTGTCCCATATCAAGTATTAAAAGGATAACTTCTAAATCAGGTGTTAGAGATACTATTGCAATCTATTTGACTAACCTTCTTTTAATCAGAAAATAAGACAGACATCATTGAACTGCTCTGATGTCTTATTTTGATGTAATAACATTAACTTAACTGCATATATGCAAAAGCGTAATCAAGTTAAAAATGAAGTAGTAACCAAATGTACCTGAGTCTGGAGAAAGATAAAGATCATATTCACTGTCATAAACGTTTATCAATGTATGTCAAGCTGCTTGAACATTACTATTATCAAAGAAACTCATATTCAGGACATCATGGAGATATCCTGGACGGAATTCAGGTTACACATTTTCCACCTGAGTGTGCAGAAATAAACCTAATCACTTATCTAGCTGAAGAATGAAAGCGGTGTATAATTATTTACCATAAAATTCCAGCAGTAAATGAATGAATGAAATGCATTCAATTATTTCCCTATACCAAATTAAATAGTCTCATTGCATATTATTGTTGTGGCTTAGCACAACAATAGTTGTAATAGTAAGTAGTGGATACCACTACTTTCAGACTTGCTGATGTGGTTTAACCCCAGCCAGCAACTAAGCAGGATACAGCCACTTGCTCACTACCTCCTGGTAGGATCAGGGAGAGAATCAGAAGACCAGAAGTGAGAAAACTTGTGGGTTCAGATAAAGACAATTTGACAGGGAAAGCAAAAGCCGCATGCACAAGCAAAGCAAAACAGGGAATTCATTCACTCCTTCCCATTGGCAGGCCCATGTTCAGCCATCTCTTGGAAAGCAAGGCTGCATCGCGTGCAAAGGTTACTTAGGAAGACAAACACCACAATTCCAAATGTCATCCCTTTTCCTTCTTCTCCCAGCTTTATAGGCTGATGTCATATGGTATGTAATATCCCTTTAGTCAGTTTGGGGTCAGCTGTCCCAGCTATGTCCCCTCCCAACTCCTTGTGCACCCCCAGCCTACTCACTGGTGGAATGGTGTAAGAAGCAGAAAAGGCCGTGACTCTGAGCAAGCACTGCTCAACAGTAATGAAAACATCCCTGAATTATCAACACTGTTTTCAGCACAAATCCAAAAAATAGCTCCATGCCAGCTACCGTGAAGAAAATTGACCCTATACCCTACCCCAGGAAAAACGAGCACACCTGCATAACAATAAATTAATAATACACCACTCTCCTTAGTTCTATCGACATACATAAGCTTCTCATTCTTGAAGTTAAGTTGTAATTATAAAACACAAAACTGACTAATATCCAGCCTAGAAACAAACCCATGCAGAGTAATCTCAATAGCAGTGGTCACAGGCAAACTCATGCTGTCATTGTAACATACGTTAGCCAACTGCACTGCTAGCTATAACACATTCACTGAGCTTTCAGTGTCAGTAGGCACAACTTCAACCATGGTTTCAAATGCTGAAAGTTTGGGTGTCATTCAGTATCTGACTATAAAACACAGTTGTGTCTGAAAAATGTTTTAAATTGCTTATTAATTAAAAATATTTATTCAAGTTATTTAAAAGAAAGTATTAAATCTTCAGTGTTTAACAAACATAATATTTCTCTAGCTTTGTAGGGTACTAGACATGGGCTACCCATATTATGTTGTCTCTGAGCAATCTGAAACAAATCACATTGAATCTAGATATCTAAAGCATAAATGTAGAGGACAAAGCCAAAGATGCAGAACACATAAGAGGACAATGTCCCTGTTCTGTTTGGCTCTTGAATGTAATTTGTGAAAGCTGCCAATAACAGTTATAATCCAGCAGAGACACTTTACATTCTAAGGATATACTTTATAAAAGGTGTTGAGATAACACAAGCCTAAGTTCTGTGAAAGACTAGTCAAACTGCTTTCATTTCTTCCACTACACTTTAATAAGTGTAATAGCCTTCAGTTCTTCCATTTAAACATAAAGTCAATAGATACATGACAACCTTTAATACAGTAATTCTGAACTGCACAAGTATATACTGTAACCACTGACTCAGGGAGAAATAACTGGCAGTCCCTGAAATTATGTGTAGACATGACTTTGACTTTAATTATGGACCTGATTTAAAGAACTTAATGGAGCTGGCAAAGTATTTCAGTTCTAATAAGTTTTGAATATAGGCCCATAACTTTTCTTAAGACTAGTTTTGGCTCCAAGATGACACTACAGGAATATAAAAACATTACTGCACCATCTGTGACTTTTGACATAAAGTACTGTAGTGAGGAAAACAGGTAAATCTCAAAAATCAAACCCTAGTCTAAAGCCTAACTCAAAGAACCTATGATATTAGTAATTGCCAGTGAATTTCAGAAGGAAAACAGGGACTTGGGCAGATGGTTCTTTTTACTTCTCCTTTCAGAGAACTGCACTGATCTTTTAAGACAGCTTTGATGTGTGCTACATTCACGTTAAGATAAAGGAGACACAAGAAAACTGGAATTCTAGTTGGTATTGAATAAAAAAGTTAGCTGACCTTATATTCCATTAAAAGTGTAGCAGTCCAGCCTGGCTTTAGACTAAGCAGCTCATGCATATGACAGGGTTGTAGAATATCTTTTTTATTTTGTGGTGATTTGCTATATTAATTACTTTTTTCTATTCACAGTTCTGTATACTTACTTTGCAAGGAAGGCCAAACATAAGAATTGTTTTCTGGTTGTTTTTTTCCCCCCCGTTTTATCTTTAACTTTTCTGAGCATACTGGACAACATCCATCATGTCTGTTTGAGGCTACTGCAGGTATTAAGCAATTCTAATTCTTCAGATGATTAATAAGAATACTATACTTTTTTGAAATTTCATCATAATATACAAACTAAAGTTAAAATTCATATTAAGTGAAAGCTGTAACTCCTGTAGCTGAGTACCCTAATTTCTATTGTACTCTCATGTGTTATATTGTACTTACTGTGATTTTTTTGTTTGTTTTGTTTTTTTTTCATAGAATCATTTTATTTTATTTTATTTTAATTGTTTCATGGCCTACTTCCAGAATAAACTCTTATTATTTTTTGTCCCTTACATATGAGAGACATTCATAAACTCAGAGAATCATAGAATGGTTTGGGTTGGAAGCGACCTCAAAGATCATCTAGTTCCAACTCCCCTGCCAGGGGCAGGGACATCTTCCGCTAGACCAGGTTGCTTAAAGCCTCATCTAATCTGGCCTTGAACACTTCCAGGGATACATTCTCGGGGTGATAGTGATTATTAACTGTAGTGTATCTGTAGCTTTTTTACAGATACAATAATATATGTATATGCATCTTATGCATACAATACTTGAAATATTTTCCCTTTAGACTACATATTTCTGCCTTGTTACCCCTGGTTCCATCTGAAGTTGTTAAGAGATATGGTCTTTTAACAGTTTCCTGATAATTTAAATCATTGGTAGCTGAAGACTCCAAAAAGGGCATGTGACAGTTTAGGGGACAGACAGTAACCAAGCTACTTGGAAAGAAGGTAGTAGAGGCTGACTTTTGTATTCACATAGGTATGTGTGACTTACAAATGAGAAGTATCCTTACACTTAGCTTGACATGAGCAAAAACAGAATAAAACTTCTGTATGGGGTCAAATATTTGTTAGCAAATCTAATCAAAATATAATGAGCCGTTATCTAGTTGCAATAACACCAATAATCATAACCCAAACTAATACAGAAAAGAGACAATGGTAGCCTTTAAATTATTAAACCAGGCACTTTATTAGCATCTATCACTTTTTCTGGATGTTATGCTTACCCCTTGGGTGTCCCTTTGGGTCCTCAAGTGGGCAGTTTCAGGTGAAGAGGAGGATTACAAGATTTCAACATCCTCAGGGCTTCACTGACAGGAATCTGATGCTCTTGGAGGAATTGTATTCCTTAGTCTTGGGCTCACTTAGGTTTATTTTTATACATTTCCTCAGCACAGACTACACCACTGATGGTATTGCACAGCCTCAGTGCACCCTGAGGAGGTGAGAGTTACCTACTCCCAGGCAGCCAGGGCAGTCGGTGCCAGCCAGACAAGGCCGAGATCCCAGACCCTGCACTCCCAGAGCACTGCAGGGCCGGGGGGCTTCTGCTAGTGATGGCAGTATATTTACTGGGCTAGGGCATTATTCCCATAGGATGGTAGGACATAATCCTATCCATCTCTGCTCTGTCCCTGTGCCTTGGAAGTGCTTGATATTCTTGAGGAGATGGCTGCTTAATAATTTCTCCCATATGTGGTTTCTTGACAACCACAGCATATTTTAGTCCTGCATGGCATGGGTATTGTTATAGAATCATTAGACAGTTATGTAGCAGCGGTAAAACTCACATAAAATATACTTGTATCTGTATTTAATTACAGCAGTGTAGGTGTGAAGGTTTGATTTGATTCTTTTCAAATTTTAACAGGACAGGTAATGTCACCAGAAACATTTGAGATAAGGTAAAAGCACGGATCATTTTGACAGTGGTTCTAAAGGAATGTCAATGCATTTGACAAGGAGAAGTTTAAATTCCTGTGAGGAAACAGTCTCTTAGCACAAATAAATATTGCAGATGACCTTAAGAGCCTTTAGTGTGAAAATATTGTGGCACTCCAGAATTGTTTCAAAATGGCAATTAAAAGAAGTAAATTAAACCTCTGTTTCAAGAAGAGTAGATAAGCTCAGGTTTTATTTGTTTTTACTGGAAATCTAATGGCTTCAGTTAATTTCATAGAGTTCAAGTGGAGAATCTTTACAACTTCAAGAGGTAAACTACCTAGTAAAGAAATTTCTACATTCAACAATGAAAATTTTGCTAAATATATGATAAAGAGCTTAAAACCACCCAGTATCTTGCTGGGGTCTTTGCCTCATAGTGGAGATGCATAATACATAGTAGGATTTAAGTTGAGATTTCTGGCAATGGTATGATAATCAAAGACAACTAAATAATGGAATTTTCATTGAATTTTCATATATATTAAAAAAAAAAAAAAAAGTTAGATTCCCTTCTCAGGTACCAAGGAATTTGTGAGTGCTCCACACAGGAAGCTCTTCACTCATCTCAGGGTGGTGTGATTTCTCAGAAGTGCCAGATGCCTAGTTTGTTGCAAAATGTGGAAACTTGTGTGCTGTATGGTGAATTTGAGAGAAACTTGTGTGCTATATGGTGAATTTATATGCAGACTATTTTGAAATATGATGATAGTGCTTGTTAGAATAGGGTAGATCAAAGAACATTCAAAAGAATTTACATTGACAAAAAATATTTATTGATAATACTCTATGACAATGACATCAACAATATTCATAGAATCATAGAATGGTTTGGGTTGAAAGGGACCTTAAAGATCATCTAATTCCAACCCTCATGTTGTGGGCAGGGACACCTTCCACTAGACCAGTTGATCAAAGTTCCATCCAACCTGGCCTCGAACACTTCCAGGAATGGGGCACCCACAGCTTCTCCGGGCAACCTGTTCCAGTGTCTCTCTACCCTCACATTAAAGAAATTCTTCCTTATATATAATCTAAATCTACCCTCTCTCAGATTAAAGTAATTCCTCCTTGTCCTATGACTTCATGTCCTTGTAAAAAGTCCCTTTCTAGGGCATTCTAGTAGGCCTGCTTTAGATACTGGAAGGGTACTACAAGGTCTCCCAAGAGCCTTCTCTTGTCCAGCCTGAACAAGCCCATCTCTTTCAGCCCGTCTTCATAGGAGAGGTGCTCCAACCCTCTGATCATCTTTGTGGCCCTCTTCTGGACCCACTCCAACAGGTCTATGTCCCTCTTGTGTTGGTGGCCCCAGACCTGGACACAGTACTCCAGGTGGGGTCTCACGAAAGCAGAGCAGAGGAGGAAAATCACTTCCTTTGACCAGCTAGTCACACTTCTTTTGATGCAGCCCAGGATACGGTTGGCTTTCTGGGCTACAAGCGCACATTGCTGGCTCATGCAGAGCTTCTCATAGACCGACACCCCCAAGTCCTTCTCCTCAGGGCTGCTCTCAGTCCAGTCTCTGCCAGACTGTATTTGTGCTTGAGATTATCCTGACCCAGGTGCAAGTCCTTGCACTTGACCTTGTTGAACTTCATGAGGTTGGCATTGGCCCACCTCTCAAGTGTGTCAGGGTCCCTCTGGATGGCATCCCTTCCTTCCAGCGTGTCGACTGCACCACACAGGTTGGTGTTGTTGGCAAACTTGCTGAGGACGCGTTCAATCCCACTGTCCATATAGCCTATGTTTAAACAGTGTCGGTCTCAATACTGACCCCTGAGGAATGCCACTTGTCACTGGTCTCCACCTGGTCATTGAGCTGATGTTGAGTGGCTTTGGTCAATCATACCTAAAGTACAGCTAAAAGACACTTCAGAGTATGTTTGGGCAAAGACTGCTGACTTGAACAAAGGCTTTTCATGTGTTCATACTTTGTTTTGGGGAAAGCAAAGACAGTACTAACATAAGAATTTATTGTGAAAATTTGGTCAAGAAAAAGCATTGGCAGGACATGAGAAGAAAGTCATATCCATTATGGTAGTGAGATTCTGAAACACACCTCCACTGAAATTAATGGGAAACACAAACAATATTTGTTATAGTAAAACAGAAATATACCTCGGCTTGATGACCCATGTTCTAATCTTCTAAACTTTGTTATAAAAAAATTATAATTCATCCTGTCTAATATTTCATGCCTTATTTTAATGCCTCAAATGTTGGCACCTGCATCTAAGCTTTGCAGTCAATTAATAAAACCAGGCATATTCAAAATACATTTAATCTGATATATTTTAAATGTTTGCCTTAAGGTGAAATGAAACTCATTCTCAAAAGTAATGCTTGTTCTGTTATTAATCTGTTAATTTTTGAAAATGGGGGCATTAAACATGAGAAACATAGTCATGAAATGTTCTTCCTTACATTGTAATAGCAGAGTAATGCCATAGGTACAAGGTAAGCTGTAATTGTGTTTCAAGCTGACAGAAAGACCACTCTTAAAAGGGCTTTTTCAACCACCATGACATCAAGCTTTTGAGATTCACTTTGTCATTTCATATTTTATAACCTTCAACTTTTTTTTTTTGCTTCTTCTCTGTACACATTTCTTTTTCAAACAAATGCATGAATATTTTCATTATAATGAATATTTTTCTTGCAAGAAAGTACATTTTAATTTGCAAATTATTTGCAAGGAACCTTTTGCTATAAAACCCTAAACAGCCTTTTTAGTAAGAGTTAGTTCAATTTTCCTTTTTCTTTAAAATTAATAACTAGAAGATGAATACCCCATAAACCCTTCAAATGCACTCAAACATTCTAAAGGTAATGTATTTTGATTGGTTGACCATCTTCTCTTTTATCCTCAGAGACTGTAAGAGCTATGGAAGCAGGGTACATCAGCACCCATTAAAACAAAGAACACTGAAAAGGTCAAAGCAGCACTATGCTGTTCGCTTTTTACACAGTGTTCATTGAATTAAAAATCTCATTCTTGCAGTAATGGGTATTGCTGGAGGAAAAAGTGTGCAAGTAACACAGTCTAAAAAAAATTCCAGTCTTCATGAGGATTAGTTAGTAGGGTTTCAAACAAAAGAAATAACACTGCTACTGACAAACTTTGTGTTGTTTCCTGATAAAATCTTATTTGCATTCCAATAAAATTGATTTACATTGTAAGAACAAAACACAAACATGAAAGAAATAGCTGCAAAAAGGTTTCTTACAAATATAGAACATTAGACTTCATAACTGAGTAGTAATTCCATTTTTATATGTTTGGTTAAACATCATGTTTCTAAAACGTTCTTGAATATTCATATGTTAATTTACATGTTTCCATGCTTCTGCATACTGAAAGAATGTAGCATGTTTCTTCCCTTTATATAACAAGGATAAAACAGGTCTTTGCCTGTATTTTTCTAGTATTCGGGCAGTAGCTATGGGGAAATGTCTGCAATAGAATCTTAGACCATGGAATATACGTCAAATTATAGCCTACTTCTTTATAGAATCATAGAATCCTAGAACGGTTAGGGTTGGAAAGGACCTTAAGATCACAAACCCCCTGCCATGGGCAGGGACACCTTACACTAGACCATGTCGCCCAAGGCTCTGTCCAGCCTGGCTTTGAAGACTGCCAGGGATGGAGCATTTACCACTTCTTTGGGCAACCTGTTCCAGTGCCTCACCACCCTCCCAGTGAATAGTAGTAGTACAGGAGAAATCCTGATTCTAGGAACAGCAGATCTTTCTAGACTTAATACTGACTACTCAAGTGGTAGAGAAAGATCATTCTTTTTTTCTTTTTATTATCCCTATCTATGCATCAATACCATGCAGAGGCAGACAGACTCTATCCCTAAATAATTTTGATAGTCTGTCAGTTGGCAGAGATGGAATTTAAATTATTGCTATCAATGGCTCAGGTTTTATGTGAAGAATATTCAGTTCGTTCTATTTAGCAGTATTTCAACTGCAATGTATTTTTTCTGTCCTAAAGCCAAGGAACATTTAAATATATGGGCAAGATAATTAGAACATTTGAAAATCTGCCACTTCAGAATCATAATACCAGTGGATTAAACTGACCAGTTTTTTTTCTGACCTATAGCAATAGCATTCATTATGCTATTAGAACAGAACTATGGCAACACTTTTTTACCTGCCAAGGTTCTAATGAGACATTAATTTCAGGAAACATTTTAGTACCTTTTCAAACTAGAAGATGAAACTGGAAAAACCAGACATTTGTTAGAGTAAACAGTAAGCTATCACAGAAAAGTGCAGTATACCCAGTTTCAAAGCATGAGAATAATTTTGTTATGAATAAATAAACAAGCTGTCCTCTTTGCCAGTAGTTCCGCTCAGCATCATTAAACAATTCTGAAATAACTGCATAAGTAAAAGTGTCAGGCCGTTAGAGTTTTTGTCTGTGAATATATAGAATCTCAAATCTTGCAGAAAAATTGAAAGTGTGAATATTTGTGAATCTCAACAACCCTTCAACTACAACAAATACAAAGCTGAAAACCCATTTCTAATGTTCAATTATGACCTTGGTGTGGACAGTAATATCATTAATAGTTCACTTCTGGTTTGCTCATGTTGGGGTGCTGTCATGGGTCACAGCCTTGGCTTCTGACGTTCCAGGTCAGCTTTCTGAAATGACAGTGAAATCCCATATGGAAATACATTAGAAGTTTGTAGAAGATTTTGGTAGAAATAAAAGCTGCAGGGTAATTCCCCCTACAAGCAACAGCTGTTTGTCACCCACTGATTTTGGTTTTAGACTAATTGCCATGCTAACAGATTGCTGATGATTTCTGAGGCTATTCAGAAAGAGATGAGGACTACTACCAAACTTCTAGCCAAAGGGAGGAAAAAGGGATTTCAAATTACATGGTGTACACTGGAATTTTCACAAATAGTAACTCGGTATTTTTTCGAGATTATTGGTACTCCTTCCTAGTCAATATTGTAAAGGTGTCTTAGCAATCAGTGACGATGTGTTTATTAAACTCCTCTGGAAAGCTGTTGACTGATGCACTGCTGCAAATTTTGATCTGCCTAACAAGTATTTACTGAAACTTAATGCATTATTTTCACTGTTATAGGAAGTTTGCAACCTGAGAAGCCATTTAACAACTTGCAAAATGGAAGAAAAACATCGGCAAGGTTGAGAAATCCCCTTTTTCCAAGGTGAACATGAAAGAAAGCAAGGTAAATTTTCAGCAGTAGTGGCTTGTCCATAGAGCAAGGTGTTCCAAAACATCCTAGCCTTAGACTATGACTTTTATGCTGGCGCTGAGCCTGCTGCAGAAAGACCTGTGGCAGATTTCTCTCTCACTACTAACAGTAAGGATTTTGGAGGGCTGTTAAAGGGCACCCATGTTGAATTTTAAGGAGTAACAGTGCTAATGAGAAACAGATTGGTTCAAACTCACAATTGGTTCAGCTCCCTCTGGAGCTGAAGTATAAAGGCTGTGAAAAGTAAACAAATAATCTAGCTATTAAACAAGCAGATGTGGGAAATAATCATACATCCATTTATGGATGATAATCAATAGTGGAAATATTAAAAAAATCACAACAAGGGTTCACAAGGTAATGCAGCTCAAACTGAAGTTCTTATCACTGTGAGCCTGTATGTGCTTTCATAGACATGTGTTTGCTGTGTTCTGACAAGTAGGTGTGGTTTGTGAGTGGTGACACCTAGAGCTCACATAATCAGAACCACTTCCATTCCTGGAAATCTTTCCCCCACCTTGATCCCACAAAGGTGTCTTCTGTTTCTGTGCAGTTTTAGAGTAATATCTTACAAATGACATTGTCTATGATGTGAGACAGGATGGTGTGCTAAACCACAATATTTTATTTAAACTTCTGTACAAGCAGGCATGTGAGAAGCATATACAAATTGCCACTACCAGACAGTCTTCCTAGGTTTGCCCACTAACTGCACACTGTCATCTATGTCCTTTCCATTTTTTCAATACAATTAAAAATCTTAAAGAGCCATGACACTCTCAATCCAGTTTTTAAACTGAAATACGGATTACATTAAAAATAACAAAATATATTGTATAATTTAGGAAAACTTCATAAACATTTTAAACATCTTATTTAGCTTGTAATTAGCAAATAATTATCCACTTTTGATTGAGAGAGCATTAAAAGCCAGATATTTTGGGGTTTTAAGTCTACATAGTACTTCATAGTTTATTTCGGTATTCCCAGCTAATATCAAATAGCTGACTATAAGCATATTACATTGAATTATATGCTATAAAATCAATAATTAGAGTCAGTAACCTTATTTAATGTCCAGTACAAGAATCCATTATACTTAATGAAAGGTGTGTGTTCAGTGTGAGTATTGAAGAGTACTGGAAAACAGCCTGAAAGCCCTGCTAAGGTTAAGACCCAACCTGTAAGAGGCAACCCAAAGTTATTCTGATTTTTCTAATATCAGGATATTAGAATAATGTATCAACAAGCATTTTGCGAATATTATAAGCCGAATAGCATCACTCCGTGTTTAATTTAATCTAAGAATCCTTCTACATTCGTAAATGAGAAGGAAAAATATCAAATATAAAAGGAATAAGGTTCTTATCAGCAAATGAATGAGATTCAATTTTGACTTCCAATTTGTAGGGCTGAATTATGATTCTGAATCTTATTGATACAAGAATGCAAGTTTAAGATGAAAATGTAGGTAATATAGACAGGCTTTTAGAATGCTAATCTAAAAAACTGCTATATAAGCTCCCTATATAAATTCTCCCAGAAATGTCTTGTTATTTACTCTCACTGTCTTGTTTGAATTTAAATCTAAATCTTTTTCAGATTTTTGGTTTTACGTTTTTCGGCTTTCTGCTCATTTAATTTCCATAGGTAGGTTAGAGGATTTTACAAAACTAATGGAGCTTACACTGAAATGCACAAGACGATAGCTGTAATTAATCATATTTTTTGTAACAGAATGTCTGTGCAAAAACAAAGCTTAAGTTCATGATCATTTATGCTTGCAGATTCACAAAGTATCACTATAGCTGTGATAGGTTTAATCTAACAAAAGAAGTGTAAAATCAAGAGAAGCTGAGATTTATCTTTTTCCCCAGAAAATATCCACAGAAAGAACTGTTTTCTGCTGTGAAGTAGAAGGAGGAGAAAATAGCATTTCTTACCCAAAGAACATTCAGTTTGAATGAAATACAATTTCTGTCTGAAATCAGATGACAACATCTGCTACACTGGGATAACCATTCTTACTAATAGAGATTAGTATGTCCAATTTGAAAATACTGAAGAAAAGCATTGCAACATTTTCCCCTATGATATGCTGTTTCAATTTTTGCATCCAATCAAGTTCAAAATATACCGTAAGCATTTGGGGAAAAAAAGGGCAGTAGGGGAGTGGGATTAGAAAGAACATTAAAATGCATAAATCACCCAAAAGAACAAGACTCCGGAAACTTTGACATGTAGTTCAGAGGCACAAACAGAATTCAAATGACCCAGTAATGGTTACAGATGAAAACACTCAGCTATCTCCAATGTTGAGTTCAAGTTGCACCATTTCTAAAGCTCTTACTGAGGTTTAAAATATGACTAAGCTAATTTACCTCCCAATATGGCATTAAATTTAGCAGTTCTTAATGATCACATATAATCCATTTAATTCTGGTGAACTGCAGCAGTGTAAGTGAAAATTGATGGAAGACTGATATAATTATACCCTACCAATAACCAGATTATTTGAAGAGGCTGTCAAAAAAGATTTAAAATGTAAAGATTTTCTAAAGCCATCCTGGAATAGTATCTAATAGGGATCTTCCTTTGTTCAAAGAAAGTTGGGCTTTTTGTTTTTTTTTTTTTCTTTTGTTAGCTCAAAGATAAAATAACCATAAAGAGAGCTATATTTTATTAAATAACAAAATATTGTCTAGCAAAACAACATATATCATAGAATCATAGAATGGTTTGTGTTGGAAGGGACCACTGAAGGTCACTTAGTCCAACTCCACCCTGCAATGAGCAGAGACATGTTCAAGTAGATCAGATTGATCAAGGACCCATCCAATGACCTTGAATGTTTCCAGGGATGGGACATCTACAGCCTCTCTGGGCAACCTGTTCCAGTGTTTCACCATCCTCATTGTAAAAAAATTCTTCCTTATATCTTGTCTGAATCTACCCACTTTTAGTTTAAAACCATTACTGCTTGTCCTACAGGGCCTATTAAAAACTTTGTCCTCGTCTTTCTTATAAGCGCTCTTGAAATATCAAAAGGCCATGATAAAGTCTGCCTGCAGCCTTCTCTTCTCCAGGTTAACAACCCCAACTCTCTCAATCTGTCTTCGTAGGAGAAGTGTTCCATCCCTCTGATCATTTTCCATTGCCCTCCTTTGGACTCAGGTCCTTGTCTTTTCCATGCTGAGGGCTCTATAGTTGGGCGCAGTGCTCCAGGTGGGGTCTCACAAGAACAGAGTGTCAGAATCACCTTACTTAACCTGCTGGTCACACTTCTTTTGATGAAGCTGGGGATAGAGTTAGCTTTTTGGGCTGCAAGTGCACACTGCTGGCCTATGTCCAGTTTTTCATCCACCAGTACCCTCAAGTCCTTTTCCTCAGGGCTGCTCTCAAACCCTTCATCCCCCAGCCTGTACTGATACTGGGGGTTGTGCCAACCCAGGTGCAGGACCTTGCACTCACACTTGTTGCACCTCGTGAGTTTCACTTGGGCTCACTTGTTGAGCTTGTCCCTCCAGATGGCATGCCATCTCTATAGGCATGTCAACCGCACCACTCCTCTTGGTGGTGTTTGCAAATTTGCTGAGGTTGCTCTTAATCCCAGTATATCATTGATGAAGGTATTAAACGGTACTGGTCCTAGTACAGACTCCTGAGGGACACCACTTGTCACTGATCTCCGTCTGGACACTGAGCCATTGACCACTACACTACAAATGTGATCATCCAGCCAATTCCTCATCCACCAAACAGTCCATCCATCAAATCCATATCTCCAATTTAGAGAGAAGGATGCTGTGGGGGACTATGTCAAAGGCCTAACAGAAGTCCAGAGAGATGGCGTCCGGTAGAGTCACAAGTTGGTTTTCACATCAAATCTCTGCTCAAGGAAAATGCCAGCCTGTTTAAAGTTCTGTAGCTGGCAGAGATGAATATGTAAATACAAGTAGGAATTACTCAAATCTTCTATTTTATTCATGCTATACCTACTTGCGTAAAGACCTAAAAAATAAGAATTAACAGATTATAGTCATATAAAATGCATGAAATGCATGTTTCTTTTCTAAAATCAGGAACTAAATATTCAAATTCCTTATTACCAAATGGATGGTAAGTACTGAATAGGTTATCAATCATTTTTGTAATAACCATTTAACCATAACTAAAAATGTCTGTGTAGCTGCATAATTATGATACAGTTCTGTGAACTAAAACTGGACGCAGGAGCTATAAGTGAAACAAATCTATTAATACATTAGAAATATGCCTTATCCTTCAGTACTCAGGGATATTGACTTAAACAATTTCAATGAAATACAGAACACAATTACTTAGATCACAGTTACCAATTACTCTAGAGCAAATATAACTGATGAGAAACAGTGAAAGACCTAATTTTGTAAATCTTTATTTATAATTGCTTTTAAAGCTACTGTGATATAATTCAGATGTCAGGGAAGGAGAAGAGCAAACAAGTATGTGGTGCTCTTTAAGAATTCAAATATCATCACGATTTATACCTGGATTATTCTCATAGCTAAAGACTGCCTCTTTATGGCAAAGTGGTTATAATAATGAGCAGTGTGTAAAACTTTGGTGTTTTTTTCACTACACATTGTTTCACGCATCGTGCATTATGAAGTGTAGACTACCTCTACAAGGTAAACATATATGAAGTGTAAACGTATATGAAGTGTAAACATATATGAAGAACAGTTACAGTAAGCTGTATCATAATTTGTGTAAGAATTGGGCCACATTTACCTATAACAAAAAAGAGAACATAGCATTTTCTTAAACTGCATCTAGGACAACTTTTGTGGATGATAATGACTAGAAAATGGATCACTAAATTAATTAAAAACTATGTAACTCTCAAAACTCTACAACTGTCAGCTGAAGAAAACAATAATCAAAAGAGACTTCAGACTGGTTCCACAGGGCCTGAACTAGTGCCACTTAATATTTTTAATCCGTGATCTGGACATAAATATGAAAGTCATCACTGGGAATATCTATATGTGCCACAAAAGCTAATGGAATGAAATGTAATGAAGGAACACAGCCAAACAATAGCATCCTGGCTTGTATCAGAAATAGTGTGCCCAGCAGGACTAGGTGATTGTCCCCCTGTACTTGGCACTGGTAAGGCCACACCTCGAACACTGTGTTCAGTTTTGGGCGCCTCAGTACAAGAAAGACATTGAGGAGCTGGAATGTGTCCAAAGAAGGGCAATGAGCTGGTGAAGGGTCTAGAGCACAAGTCTTATGAGGAGCTGCTTGGGAAACTGGGGTTGTTTAGACTGGAGAAAAGGAGGCTCAGGGGAGACCTTATTGCTCTCTACAACTACCTCAAAGGAGGTTGTAGTGAGGTGGGTGTTGGTCTCTTCTCACAAGTAACAAGGGATAGGAAAAGAGGAAACAGCTTCAAATTGTGCCAGAAAGGTTTAGATTGGATATGAGGAAAAATTTCTTAACTGAAAGGGTGTTCAAGCAGTGGAACAGGCTGCCCAGAGAAGTGCTTGAATTACCATCCCAGGAGGTATTTAAAAGTGCAGATGTGGCACTTCTTAGGGACATGGTTTAATAGTGGACTTGACAGTGCTACATTAACAGTTGGACTCAAAGATCTTCAGCATCTTTTCCAGTCTCAATGATTCTACTCTAAATATGCCAGGTATATATATTGCAAAGTTAGAAATAATATTAGGAATAAATGGAATTATATTTTATCTAGAAAAGTGAATATTACATCACAGAGAATAAGCAAGTGTGACAAACTTAAATATTGCAAATATTTGCAACTACAATTTTTGTATTTGTTTTTGATCTCTGTAATTAGTCAAATGTTTTTTTCATGTTTTTGAATGAGTACCACAGAGTACAAAAATGTTATGGCAATTAATCAGATATTTTTATTATACATTTATATTTATTCATGTGCATTAGTGAGCAGATGTGCTAAAAGTTTTATGATTGAAGACCAACATTTCAAAATCTTGTTTTCAAACCTGCATAACTGCACTACTGCATTATGTTGCCCAAATAATAAATCTTGTTTCTAGGTCATGTTAGTCTACCCCCTTCTCTGTAGACATGACCTCAGAACTTTGTTTTAAAACACTGTAGAATCTAAATGCTGCAAATGATGTAAATGCTGTAAAATGCTGGTTTTTAAAATGTGCCCCACCCATGTTTTTTGAGGAGGGTAGGTCATTTAGGGCAAGAACTGCGTTAGTGTATGCACTTTTTTTAATTCTGAATCTGGGTTGTACTTCACAACAGGAATCTCATGGTCACTTAATCATCCTTTAAGCGCATTGCCTCTTCACCAAAATAAATATACTATTTCTGGACATATTGTGCATTCTCTCTTGAGTAGGCATTACTCTCAGTAATATCAAAGTGTTAGAACATTGCCATTTACTGTAGAAGTTGTACCCACAAGTCAAAGGTCATTCAATTGCAGTGAATTCACATGGACAAGCTTTTTTTTTCCTTTTTAACATCCATCTGTTCACGTAGATTACACAGATTGTGCTTGTGTTTCTGGCTGTCAGAGAACAAGAAGGCTTAGCAAATATATCTAATATATTTTAAAAGTAGTTCAGAAACAATTTAAGAACATGGAGAAATGTGTAGGCTCCAGGCAATCTAGTACCTTAGAGAATGTACCCATCCCAGAGCTGTAAACTCCAATAAATCATATTGTGAACATACTGTAAACATTTTCATTGTTCCAGCTGGCAAAATGTTTTCTCATGCACGCAACATAGGCCGTCTTTCCAGCACATTATTTGCTCTTGACAAAAAGGACACAATTGAATTTTTTTAAACAGTATTAACGTTCTGTGTTGCATTCTTTGCATTTACTTAAAATATGATACTCCCTTTTTGACAGCAGCATAGAGAAGCTGAAAAACAATGAGTAACTAGAATCAATATGTACAAATGGGTAGTTAAAATACAATACAAACAAAAAATAAAAAATTATCCCACATAAAGTTAATCAGATGCAGTTAGTAGTGGTGTGAACATAAATGGAAAAAAAAAGTAGAATTTATAAATACCCCTTTCCTCCAAAGTTGAATTGAGTCTTGCCTATGGAAACAATACTAAGAGAAGTCTCCTTATAGACTATGTTACAGAGGTTCTTTCGTTATTAATAGCAGATAAGCAACATAGAACTGCATAATTACTATGATCACCAATCAAAGAGAAATAAAGCACAGATATAGAATAGTATTTAATCTTGGTGCATAGGAGCAGGCTGAGAGAAAGAAGATGTCAGGGGCTTGAGGGCATTGTTAGGTCTCAGACTCCCTGCCTGGCAAAGGACACCATTTCAGCACCCCTTGGGCTATCATTCCCTGATACCATCACAGAAGGCAATCAATCACATTGGTCAGTCATGGTTTACGCTTGGTAAATCTGTGCTGACTGTTCCCAGTTACCTTATTGGCTCAAAAATATGTTCCAGAGGGCTCATTCCATGGTTTTCCCAGGGACCAAAGTGAGACTGAATGGCATACAGTTCCCTGGATTTTTAATGTTACATTTGTCTTTCCCTAAACTTTAGGAGTATTTTCCACATCTCCATGACCTTTCAAAGATGATAGCAGACTTGCTAAGGCATGCATCTGCTCTCTCAGTACCATCAAATCAACTTCTCAAATCAAAACTCCGGTCTTCCTACTGTTCCGTTCCTGAGCTCCCTGTTTATACTGTTTCCCAGTGGAGGCCAGTTTTGTAAAAACTTCCTGATAATCCACTTATTTACCTCCATATTCCGTGACATCTCACCTTTCTCCTACAGGGAAAACATTTTAAGCAACAGCAGAGCAGAGGCTATGATAGGAAGGTGTGATTCCTGACAAATGCTGGGTAGCACTGACATCTAGGAACCACCTATCTAAATTCATTCCCATGGATTTCAAGCTTTCAGATGCACCTCATGGTCTGAAGGACATTGTGATGGAAGACACAGATGAAGGAGATAAGATGAGCCCAGCAGAGGACCACCTGGCATCAGAAGTCTTACTTGCTCTCTGTGTCATAGGGCACCAACCAGCTCAAGCAGATTATAGCAGCTTGTCTTGGATCACCAGAAGCAAAAATCAGCAAGGTGGGGTGCAAATGACAGTGTGAGAAACAATGCAAATTACTTCCCTCAGCCTCTATCTTGTCACAAATAGTGCAATCCTAGGCAGAACTTCCTCTCAAGCTTAACTGCACAGCCTCCAAGAACTGCTGTGGCTTCATCCTGTGACTCTCACTTCTGCCTTGCGCTTCATGCCATACCCTTAGCCTCTCTCTTAGTTGTCATCATCCTGTGCCACCTTCTCATGAGCTGTCATATCTAACTGAGCTTATGTCCTTATCTGAACTTTACTGCTTAACTAGCCAGCCCAGCAAAAGAACGCCACCTTCTACATCTGACCAGATTTCACAAAGCTGGTTACATCTGTTTTTTGTGGAAAGAATAACCCTGATGAAAATAGGCATAAAAGAATACATGTCCAGGAAAAAATTATATGTGTGAGTATCTGTAGAGGAGGTATAAACAGAATACTCTGGAGATAGTGTATTGGTGTTCATGCCACATTTTGCAGAAATGACTTGTGGTCCTTAGTAAATAAAATTTAATTGATCAACATCAACCGTTGCTCCAAAGGATGTGTCACCATCTTCAATCAGGGACTCAATACTAAATCATAGAATCATAGAATCACAGAATCGTTAGGGTTGGAAAGGACCTTAAGATCATCTAGTTCCAACCCCCCTGCCATGGGCAGGGACACCTTGCACTAAACGATGACGCCCAAGGCTCTGTCCAACCTGGCCTTAAACACCGCAAGGGATGGAGCATTCACAAGTTCCTTGGGCAATCCATTCCAGTGCCTCACCACCCTCACTGTAAAGAACTTCTTCCTTCTATCTAATCTAAACTTCCCCTGTTTAAATTTGAACCCATTACCCCTTGTCCTACCACTACAGTCCCTAACAAAGAGTCAGAGGAATAGTTTTCCAAATATATAAACCCCATCTTTCTGTTTTGTTTTGGTGTTTATTTCCCTTGTCCTTTCTCTTATATCAATTCTGTCCTATGCTATCCTTGAGAATCTAAGCCTCAAAAGATATGCTTTCCTGTGCACCTATTGCAAACCACCAGTTTGTCAATGTTTGTAGTAAGCTTTAAAATATAACGGCCAATTAATATAGATATGAGACCATTAGAAATAATCATATTCGAGAACCAGTTTAATGTAAATATTATCTCCTCATTTTCACTTTAATCTAAAGAATGTTAAATAAACAAATCATATATTTTTGTTAGAAAATGTCAGCCAAAGATTTCAAAGTAGGTTCTTAAAGTTAGGCTCATACATATTTAATTGTTCTGCACTATATGTTGTGCCTACTTACTGAGAAAGGGTATTTTAAGTCTTAGTTTTCAAAGTCCTCAGCACTTTAACTCATTTTTCTTCAATTAAAATTTCACATGCTCACCAGTTTGGTACAAGAGGATGTATTTAGTGGTTTGTAGATGTAAATATCAATACAGAACCCTAACTTTAGGCTGTCAGGTTTCAAACTTGGTATGGCATGATAAATTTATTTAGAAATAGTCACTGGCCATCTGTGAACCCACAAATGTATTGTATCTCATATGGTAAGAAAAGCTGTATTTATTTTTTTTTCTATGTAAAGTTCTAACTTGCATGTCACTTTAAATTTAAAACATGGATTTCAGAGAAAGTATTTTGAAACTCTGTGATAACCTACTGCCAAAACACTGTTTACATTGACAATTTAATAGAGTGGAAAATTGCTTGTTTTCTATTTAGTAAAATTTAGGACCTGATCTAGATGTGGATTGCTTCCACGGTAGATCTCACAAAACCTGTCAGGCAATGGGTTTTGTAGCACTGCCAGTGAAATGAAATTTTGAAAGGTAATACACCTTTGCCAACAGATAATTGGACACTCTGCATAGGTCACATCTCAGGGAGGAAGTTTTCATTCTATATAGTAAAAAACTATTGAACCTTGCTGATTTCATTAGTATACTGGACATTCTTGGTGTTTGTTGAGCAAGGGTACTTATTTTGCCTAAGCATCATTATGTCTGAGGATTGAGTTATTCTTCAAGTGTTTGAAAAGCGAAGAGGAAAATAAATGGAACAGAGTTAAAACCAGTGAGTTCCTCCCTTTCCAGACTCTTTTTCTGATGTCACACAGAGAAGCATATAATATGTATCATGCCTTGACCAAAAGTCCACTTTTTCAATACTGATGGAAAGCCAGCCAGGAAGGTGTGAGTCTCCCATTTTAAACTCCTAAATGGAACTATCAGACGATCATAGGAGGGTATGTAAGTCATCTTCTTTTTGATTGTACTCTGTTCTGCCTGTTGGCATACAGTTTGATGAGATTTTCCCACAGCACTCAAGGGCTTTGAATTTTAATTAAAAGATTTCTGTTTCCTTCCTTCCTCATGATGTCACAGAAGTAAGCTCTTCTGAACACCTCACTTCACAAACAATAGCAAAATATAAGGCATGGCAGCATGTGAGAGAATATTCTGAAGAAAATATTCTGGGTCACTCATCATATTCCATTTCTGAAACAGGAATAATCACTGACTACTGTGCATGCCTCATCTGTTAAAAAAATCAAGTACAGAAGGACTGCTGCTGATATCACCTCTATTGGGGCTGAAGTGAATATAACAAACTGGCGAGGAATTAGCTGATGTGCCATGGCCATAGCAGTCCCCAAAATCAAAGTCTTGTACAAAGCTACTTTTAATACGTTTTGAGCTTTTCTTCTCAATCTCAAGAATTTAAATGTATGCTTTAAATTAAGATTCCATATATATCTATAAATTAAGTTGTACAATACAATTAGAGAATACCTATATAATGAATCTCATATAGTATGTAGTGGAAATTATTAACAATTTGCAGAAGAAATGTAAACTGAAAAAAGCACAATTAATTAATTTTAAGGAGGAAGGAAATAACTTCTAATACATCAAAACAGTATGCCATATTGTAATAAAGGCAGATTCACTCGTACAATATTGTTGAAGTCAGTAAACCTACACTAACAGTAATACCTCTACTCACAGGTGTATTACAGCACATAGCTTGGAAGATTTTAACTATTAGTAAAATGTAAATTCTTAATATGAAACAGCGTTGACCAGTGAAGCATTTTATCAAGGATTCTGATGCACCGATTTTCTCTGGAAATTTAGGAATCCAGATATTTCTGCTGCATCTGAAATAATTTTTTCAGAGAGTTTATATTACTTGTGTTACATTGTAAATCAGTCTAGGTATGGCAAATTTTTATGGTGTTCTAAGGAAGTCTCTTTCAGTGTTTTCCAGTGTTTATTAAATTATCAGAATAAAAGCTAAAACTGTTGTGGTAATCTTAATATTTCTTCCAATATTTACTAATCTCAGACTTTTTTTTTCATGTAATAGTTATAGAACTTCATATTATATTTTTCCCCAGGTAATTTCCATTCTAGATGAGGTGGCTAATCTTGCTCCACACATTATTTTCTTATAGTTTCTATACTTTAATCCTACTCTCATCTTGAAGTTAGACCCTGTGTATATTACTGACTTTATTAAAGAGCCACTCCTTGAAAGGAAGGGATTTAATATGTTTCCTCACCTCTTGCCTTTGAAAATATGTCTAACATATGCTAGATAGATAGAATTGTAATTTTAGAACTTTCCAAGTATAGCTTTTCTACTTTTTCAATATTCTGATGAAGTCATTCTGATAAAGTCTAGTAATGCAGTTAAACACATACCAGTAAGTAGACAAACTCTTGTTACCTGCATGATTTGTAATGTAAAAAATAATATTCTTTCATATGAGTGAGAGAGTGTCAGAACAGTGCAAATATGATGGGACTCCACAAAGTGAGTGAGTTTCCTGAGATTTTAAGTGCCCCAAAGAAGATGACAGTATCATAGGGTATAATCTAACACACATTTAACTCAGTGGAATTACCTTTTGAAGTATAAAATTATGTGAATTTTTTGCAAATTATACACCTTGCCAACTATTTGATCGTCATAAGCTCATAGCTAGAGACAGGCTCAGGACTTTACCAGTCAGTTTGTTTTGGTCTTATTTTTGTACCTAATGGGGATGCTAACTTTTTTGATCACTTTGTCATATACTTGAATGTCTCAGGTGACAGCCACAAGAGAGGCTACAAGCTGGCTAACTGCTGAAAACACTTGAACATTTTCAAAATTTTCAATAAACAGCCTCTGTCTTCAGGGCACCATTTTAGTATTTCCCATTAGTTGATGAAGATACCTCAACTGCATAGGAGGCATGATCACTTTGGGGAAAAAAAAATCAACCTTTCAGTAACTTTCAGATTGTATTTGCTTTGTTGGTTCTTCATAAGTAGCTTAGAATAGTAATATTGAAAATTTTAATTGTGTCTACAAAGTTAATGGAGATATACCTGAAGCTTACACAGTGCCTCAGTAATTGACATGAAAGAGAAACTGATGACATTTGATATATTTATTTAATTGTCATATATTTGGTACATAGCAAATTATAAGAAAAAGACTGAAAAATAAATATTACAATTTTAAGGCTTTTTAAAAAAGTTTGTATGCCATTTTCAGATACTGACTCAAATTATGTGGAAAGGCCAGCCTCATTTTCTCAGGTTATCATCAAATATGGACAAGCCAGGAGAAGAAAGATTTTATTTTTTAACACAAGCAATTCATACATAAGTTGAGAGGAAAAGTTTTTAAAAAAATTCACGCCTTGAATAGCTTGTAGAGATGACTATGTAGGTTATTTACTTTCATTTTATGATAATGTGGATGTAGTGACTAACTTTCAGGTGTCTTTATCCTTTGGGGTTACAGTAGAGTCAATAAAATTATTTATGTTTTTCTTCTGACAAACAGTACTATTTACTGTTCATTTCCTGCATAGGGCAAGCTGCGTTTAATGAAATCCTTGTGGGTTTTTTGTTAATTCTAACTTGATGAGGTCCCCGAGTCATAGAACAGAGTTGACCACAGTGGTATTCAGACAAGCTTGCTCTCCTTAGGGAGCAGCTGGCCCTCACTCTGCCCTGACACAAATAGTACTATGCTTCTTGCTGAGTGAATTGAAACTCTTCTATTTTGGTATAAATTTTGCTCTAAATATTTTTTTCTATAAATTGGAATGTGTGTTTTTTAGTTTCAGTCTCTGCTCATTTAATAGTAGGATTTCCTGAATAATCATGACGATGTCTGTCTGGTAGTTATGCTGCTTTCCATATGTTATGGAAAGTTATGCTTATGTTCCATAAGCAAAATCTGGAAAACTGTCCTGGATATTTAGGAAGCCTTCGATGCAAGGAGTCTGACACTTGTCTTGACTCCTATTTTAAAGTGAACCTGGAGTTAACTGCCAAGTTTCTGACTGGTAAGGAACTTGTCCTGTCTTATTTAGGCTTTCCATATGGATTTTGCACCTCCAGTGGCAATAAGAGTAGATTTTACTTTAATTTTGTTGCAAATAATGGTGGAATTCCAAGTTATTTCAGTAGATCTATTCACTTTTTGATGAAATGTCTACAGCTGCACAACTACAGATATTAGTTGCATTATTTGCATTCTTACAGGTGATAGATCAGGAAGAACATGAACTTATGAATTCTCCTTCAGCAACAAGAAAGCCAAAAGTTAAAGCCTGCACTGAAAGGAAGAAATTTCTGGTGTGTTGATTCTTAGCAAAATGAATAATGGTGTTAATAGGCAGTTGCAAGTCATGTCTCTTCTCCTCTTTATGCATTTCACTAGCGAGTGTCAGCAACTCAGAGCACAGATTAAACTCAATGAACAATTGTTCACAAAGATTCCATTCTCCTGTGTTTCTAGTATATGTAGAATTCACTGGGGAATCACTTAAGAAATAATTGAAATTTTAGGAAAAAAGCTTAGAGTTTATGCTTTTATAAGTAGACATGACTGTAAATTGAGTAAAAGAAGCATTTTGATGCATTGACGACTGGGGAGAAAAGCAACTTCAGTGTAGAAAGGGACTTGCAAATTCACGAAACTATGCAGTAGGTTGAGAAAAGGCAGAGAAAGCTACAGAACCTGTAGCTTTAATTAGACAGTTGTTCAAGGAGTATAAGACATGCTGTAATGCTGACCTTGGAGACATAAGCCCCTGTGTTGTCCGAAAAGCTTCAGACAATGCCTGTATTTACTATGTTGTTGAGCATAATTTGCCTGCCCATAGAGTTTGTTTCTTGCCAAAACAACTACTCCACTCTGTTGCCAGAAGTAAACTACATCCGGTTCTGGATATCAGTTCAATCCTTGAGACTGACATATCAACGAGGGAAAAAAGAAAAGCCCTTGCAATATTCAGAAGCAGACTGTTCATTCAACTAAGAAGCCGGAGAGATGTAATTACAAAGCAGGTGATCGACTACTATGCATGCTGATCTTTAATCAACACACTCAAAGCTAGAAACCCATAGTAGAAGAAAATGATTAGTTAATTTAATAGCTAGAGGAAAGTCAAATGGGAATATGTTAAGAGCAGCCTGACAGTTTATTACTGTGCTAGCATTTTGTTTCAGTAAAACACCCATTTATTTGGAAACTATATGATAATTTTAGCAAAACCAAAACAAATTGTTAAAAAGGTCAGAATGTCAATCACCAACTAGAAACATTTTAAATAAATTGTAGTCTAAATTTTCAATTTTCACTTCATTATCTATTTTTTCCCTCTCTTTCAGTGAAAATTAATTTAAAAATATGAAATAACAACATTTTAACCTTTGAAAGCCATGGGATTAGGTGATCCTATGTCAATATACCTCCATTAAATATATTTTTTCTTAATTTACACCATCTTGAGAAAGGATAAAGTCAGGTCTGTTTTGAATAAAATTAAACAATGAGAAGTCATATAAAAATGTGACAAAATTCAACATTTCCTTGAGTTTTTCTCTTATCATAGACAACAAGGTAAAACGCCTAGGTCTGCTTTGATCATACCATAACTGTCTGAACTGGTTTGCATATTAATCCATATGAACTATGGATATGCAACTAGATATTTTTTTCCTTCATAGGCAAAGGTGAATTTCCCCTTTGTAAACATAGATGGCTTCACAAGTAGCTATACGTGTCACAATATGCAGAAAGAGTATGAGTTGAATGCCATTTGTTGTGTGTGAAATCTGATTTTTACATAATTTTTTTATAATTTCATTAATCATTGTTGAAACAAGGTACAACAAAAATAGAAAAAGTTCAACAGAATGATAGAAGTCAGCAAAGGAAATGATGAAACATATGAAATGAAGGTTAAAAGGAATTTCTGCTTTTAATCAGCTGCAGAATTTTACACATTTACGTTATGGCTTCAGAGGTAAATTGCATTTGTTTATCCCATGTGTTGTCTGTTCGGATCACTTCAGGTTTTCATTTCACATTATCAGATAACTGAGTCACAATAAATAACAGCACTTGTGAATTTGCTGTTACCTTTATGTGCTTGCAAATATTATAAATACTCCTTTACAAGGAAAGAATAACACCTGGGAAGCTATATATATATGTATATGCATATATACATATAGTTCACCAGTTGAAATGCTTAATGCAACAATTTTTCTTAAATGTATAACTTATGCTTATACATGCTTGTAATAAATTGTACTGTCTTTAAGATAGTGCTGTGGTAGTATTTAAAAAAAAAGACCTGGAAATGATGAGTGTGGTATGTTTACACCTAGTAACATCCTTCACTTTAGTTAGCACTTAAGGTAGTGAGTGTTTGGTTACTCCTCTGGAAAGCCTTTTTTTCTCCTCTTGTCCCCTCAAGTCCCAAGAATAATGCGTGCAGGCTGTCATTTAAGTGGTTACTTCTATGGCTGTAGCCTGACAACTTTGATTTCCTTCTGTCTTCTGTGGTAAGTCAAGCACTCCAAGGAGAATTAAAACCTGCATGGTGACACTCTGATTTGGTACTTGCTGCATCCTGATCCAAGTGAGCGAAGAGCTCATGTAATGACCCTCACTGGTACAAAACCATGCTCAAATATTGCATGCATTTTTAATTATTTTATTTCTTGTGTCAGGTATGTCTTCCTTTTCTCCACTCCCCCATATTTTTGTCTACTGATTTTTGACAAAGTGAAAAACAGAACCTCTCATCAGATCTTTATGAAAAAGAGTCTACTAAGTTTTGAACACTGAGTTTTTTGGAAAGAGAAGCAGTTAGAGGGGTGGAGGTAGCTGGTACAAGAAATATAATAGAAAGTCAACATGAAACAAACAGGAGAAAATTATATATAGAAAAAGCAATAGATTTCGATAAGAGGGCTCTGCGCTACAAGCAGCTAAATGATAGATTACTCTGAGTAAATGTAAACATACATTTTTGCATTCAGTTATTGAACTGGCTTCAGTAAATAGATGCCTATTGTAACCTCTATGCAGAATAAATAGAAAGTGGTTTCAGCAAGAACAATGAAACTACATTAGTGGGCAATATTTTAAACATTAGCCTCAATAAAAATACACCCATTTTACTCAAGGAATACATGTCTGACAGGGTGGCTTCCCAAAGTAAATTCAATTTTATTTTTTTTTTTTCCTATTTAATATAATTTTCTTTCAGTCCATCCCTTCTGAAGGCCAAGGTAACTTACAGAAATATTTTGCTCTGTAATGTAATAAGGAACAATCTGATCTTCTACCATTTATTGATGCTTTTAATAATGGCTTTCACTGCTAACTGGGTTTATGACTTCTTTAAATGCACTTTAAGCTCCTGATTCAACAGGGTACTTATGCTCAATGTAGGCTTGTTTATGAGTGCAAAAATCAATAGGATGACTTATGCACTTACAGTGTCAGTTCAAGCATCATAATGGTTTGGAACGTGCAAGTGAATTAGAAGCAGGTAACAGCACATCTCTCATTTGGTAGTTAGCAGGGAGGGAAGCATTAAAGTTCCATACAGGGTTTGAGATTCTGGAGAACCTGAATACTGTGGACAGGCTGGGAAATGAGTTGTCTTTTTGTTTTGCTTCTAATTTGAGTCAAAGTATATCCCATTACATTATCTCTAGGTGTGCTGCTGCTTTACAGACTTCTATGTATCTGAATCTGTCTGGTGTATGTTCTCATATAACTTAATTTTGGAGGAGAATCACAAAGTAGCTTTTCTGCTCCTTCACTCATATCTTGCATTTCACGCTATATTTTCCTGGAAAGATATGAATTCATACTAGCGATCCTTATGTGCCTTATTGGATATAGGCTATGTGTTTCTATATGAGAACAAAAAATGACAAATTACAGTATCTCAATAAATGCAGGGACTTCTAACTAAAAGGAAGATAAAAAATAACTGAAAAGCTACTTAACTATGCATTAGGAAAAAGGTTGGTAGTGGTTTGTTGTTTTTTCCTCCCCTTTCTGTCTTTGGAGTGCTACAAGATTAATACTCTCAGTTTTGCTTTCCCTTGTATTAGAACGGTGCTTCTTTTGGCATAGTTCATATTGCTTTCTTTTTCTATTTTCCTCCGTCTTCTCTGTGATGCTTTTCTTTCCCACCACTTACCTCAACATGCAGTGAAACTGAGAAAGCTTTATCTGAACATGTTTATAAATGCTGGTTCACTTCAACTATTAATGGGCTTTGTATACATTTCTGAAGTGGGAAAATAATGTCTTTCACTGAAGTGCTCATAAATAAAGGAACTTATAACCAGGAGGAAAGGGCAGTTGACTGTTTCCTTCATAAACCCCTTTTGCTGTTTTGCCTTATTTCTAGTCACCCTACAATTCAGCCAGGAGAAGTTAGGCGAAATGTAAACAAAATATTTCTTAGTGATATTATTTTGCATCACAGAATGACATTTCAGACTAACTTTAGTTCTTTCCTTTCTTGACATGCCATGCTCTTCACCACACAATTTTAGCAGAACTATCCCTGCTTGTTCAGAAATAAGAATTATTGGACAGTGCCAGAGCACTGTGAAGGTCTTTTCTTTGGGTTTTTGAGGTAGATTGAAGGAAGAAAGAGAGAGGATCTTATTCAAAATGAGTACTTGTTGGTTTGGGGTTTGGGTTTTTTTGTTGTGGTTTGTTTTGTTTGGTTTGGTTTGGTTTGGGGTTTTTGAGGGGTTTTTTGGGGTTTTTTTGTTGGGTTTTTTTTTTTAACAATATAAAAAAGATGAATATATATTCAGGTTTTGTTGTGGGAGTACCTTTTGTAAATAAACAAAACCAAAACTAAAACAAAAACAGAAAGGAAGAATCACAACAGGAAGAAATGGAGCGTGGTTCATATTTATAGAGATATAATTTAAGTTTGATTTTATAGATAAGCTTCTCAGGCTCAAGTCAATTTTGCATATGTCATACTGATTATATTAGTCTTCAATAAACATTAATATTATCTGCAAGATGACTTACAGCTCAAAAGATCTGTGACTTCTCGGGGGAGAGAATAAAAGGCCATACAACGTTTCAATTTTTTTTCTTTTTTAAAAATCTAATTTCTTTAACAGACAAACTTCATTACAGGTCTAATCAACAATGTTTACATTTGAAACTCAAGCCTGGTTTCTTTATTTTCTCACAAACTTGAAAAGTGTTGAGCAAAGAGCATGGTACAGAGACCTGCCTGTGATTATCTCAAGAGGTAGTCGAAATACACCTTTCCTTTCAGGGAGAACAATTAAGCAATGGTGGCAAAATGGCTACTTTTCAGTCTTCTTGGGGAGGAGCTCTTAGAATTTATATATTGCAGTGAGGTGTTAGCAGGTGAAAGTACATGTTGTTGGATATTAAACTGTAGTATGACCTTTCTGTGCATTAGCTCCTCCACAAATCCTGCGTGCATCCAGGTATGCATGCTCCCACCTCACAGCATCTCAGAATAAATATGATCTGGCTCACCTCTTCTCTGAACTTTCTGTATGGATAGGCTGCTACTGTTTACTCTGCTTCTTTGAGACAGATGTTGCACTATATTTTTGTGATTAACACAGAACATCTCATGCACTGTAAATTCAGCTTTGCTGAGATACCTTAGTTATGGAATGCAGGAATTTGTGATAATTGGATGAGAGCTAATATTTAAATATTAAAGCCACTGAGAGATGGCAAAAGAAATCTGGTCTGGGAAGTTGATGACCTTAATTTGCCTGGTCAAGCCAGGACCAATTGGCCTAGTTACATGCTGAGGCTGCAGTAACTGGTAGTTCTATCTTTTGAATAGGGAGGGGAAATTAAATTAAAACTGAAATTAAAGTCAAAGAAGAGCAGGTACAGTTGAAGGTGTCTTGGTGAAGTGAGATCTTGTTCAGGTCCAGTTTAATTACAACCACAGCACCCATTAAACAGAATTCTGAACAGCAATTTCTGTTGACATTAGCATTCAAATTTATAAAGTGTAATAGGTAAATATTTATTAATATCTTAAAAAAACATTCTCTTTATATTAAAATTTGTATATATAGAATCATAGAATCGTAAGGGTTGGAAAGGACCTTAAGATCATCTAGTTCCAACACCCCTGCCATGGGCAGGGACACCTTGCCCTAAACCATGTCTCCCAAGACTCCATCCAACCTGGTCTTGAACACCACCAGGGATGGAGCATTCACAGCTTCCTTGGGCAACCCATTCCAGTGCCTCACCACCCTCACTGTAAAGAACTTCTTCCTTATATCTAACCTAAACTTCCCCTGTTTAAGTTTGAACCCATTACCCCTTGTCCTACCACTACAGTCCCTAAGGAAGAGTCCCTCCCCAGCATCCTTATAAGCCTCCTTCAGATACTGGAAGGCTGCTATGAGGTCTCCACGTAGCCTTCTCTTCTCCAGGCTGAACAGCCCCAACTCTCTCAGCCTGTCTTCATACAGGAGGTGCTCCAGCCCTCTTATCATCCTCGTGGCCCTCCTCTGGACTCGCTCCAACAGCTCCATGTCCTTTTTATGTTGAGGACACCAGAACTGTACACAGTACTCCAAGTGAGGTCTCACAAGAGCAGAGTAGAGGGGCAGGATCACCTCCTTTGGCCTGCTGGTCACGCTTCTTTTGATGCAGCCCAAGATACGGTTGGCTTTCTGGGCTGCAAGCGCACACTGCTGGCTCATGTTAAGCTTCTCATCAACCAACACCCCCAAGTCCTTCTCCGCACAGCTGCTCTGAATCTCTTCTCCACCCAACCTGTAGCAGTGCCTGGGATTGCCCCAACCCAGGTGTAGGACCTAACACTTGTCTTGGTTAAACTTCATAAGGTTGGCATTGGCCCACCTCACAAGCATGTCAAGGTCCCTCTGGATGGCATCCCTTCCCTCCAGTGTATCAACCTAACCACACAGCTTGGTGGTGTTGGCAAAGTTGCTGAGGGCGCACTCAATCCCACTGTCCATGTCGCCGACAAAGATGTTGAACAGGACCGGTCCCAACACCGATCCCTGAGGGACACCACTCGTTACAGGTTTCCAACTGGACATTGAGCCATTTACCACAACTCTTTGTGTGTGGCCATCGAGCCAGTTTTTTATCCACCGAGTGGTCCATCTATCAAATTGATGTCTCTCCAATTTAGAGACAAGGATGTCATGCGGGACAGTGTCGAACGCTTTGCACAAGTCCAGGTAGATGACGTCAACTGCTCTGCCGCTGTCCATCAGTTCCGTGGCTCCATCATAGAAGGCCACCAAATTGGTCAGGCAGGATTTCCCCTTAGTGAAGCCATGTTGGCTGTCACCAACCACCTCGTTGTTTTTCATGTGCCTTAGCATGTTTTCCAGGAGAAACTGTTCCAAGATTTTGCCAGGCACAGAGGTGAGGCTGACTGGTCTGTAGTTCCCTGGGTCTTCCGCATTCCCCTTCTTGAAAATGGGGGTTATATTTCCCTTCTTCCAGTCATCGGGAACTTCATCTGGCTGCCAGGATTTTTCGAATATGATGGACAGTGGTTTAGCAACTTCATTCGCCAGCTCCTTCAGGACCCGTGGATGGATTTCATCAGGTCCCATGGACTTGTGCATGTTCAGGTTCTTAAGACGGTCTCGAACCTGATCCTCTCCTACCGTGGGCCTAAGGTCTTCATTCTCACAGTCCCTGCATTTGCTTTCCAAGACTTTCGTGGTGTGGTCAGAGCATATGCTGGTGAAGACTGAGGCAAAGAAGTCATTAAGAACCTCAGCCTTCTCCAAATCCATGGTAGCCAGTTCTCCTGATAGCTTCTGGAGAGGGCCCACATTGTCCCTAGTCTGTCTTTTATTTGCTATGTATCTATAGAATCCTTTCCTGTTATCTTTTACATCCCTTGCCAAACTTAATTCTAGCTGGGCCTTAGCTTTCCTAACCTGGTCCCTAGCTTCTCGGGCAATGCTCCTATATTCTTCCCAGGCTGCCTGTCCTCGCTTCCACCTTCTATAAGCTTCTTTTTTCCTTCTAAGTTTCCTCAGCAGCTCCTTGTCCATCCATGGAGGTCTCCTGGCCCTCCTGCTGCACTTTCTTCTAGTTGGGATGCAACGCTCTTGAGCACGTAGCAGGTGATCCTTGAATATCGACCAGCAGTCTTGGGCCCCCCTGCCCTCTAGGACTGTATCCCATGAAACCTTACTAAGGAGGTTCCTGAAGAGGCCAAAGTCTGCTTTCTTGAAGTCCAGGGCAGTGAGCTTGCTGCACGCTCTTCTCACTGTCCTGAGGATCTCAAACTCAACCATCTCATGATCACTAGAGCCAAGGCTGCCCTGGAGCATCACATTTCCAACCAGTCCCTCCCTGTTGGTGAGCACGAGGTCCAGCATGGCACCTCTCCTCGTCGGCTCCTCTATTGCTTGAAAGAGGAAGTTGTCTTCCACACAGTTGAGGAACCTCCTGGATTGCTTGTGCCAGGCCGTACCGTCCCTCCAACAGATGTCAGGATGGTTGAAGTCCCCCATGAGGACCAGGGCCTGCGAGCGTGAGGCTGCTCCTATCTGTCTGTAGAGCGCTTCATCCACAGAGTCCTCTTGATCAGGCGGCCTGTAACAGATCCCCACCGTAATGCCCCCCATATATTATTCTTTATCTTTTCCTTCAGGATAATGAACATGAATAGGACTCTAGGAGTGGGTGAACCTATGTACAGGCACTATATTATGCATTTTATGCATACTTTTGTGTGAGTAAGCACAGTTGAAGGAATGTGTTAGAAGGACAGACAGATTAAGACCTAAAGAAAATTTTCCTGTAAATAATATTTTAATTTTTAGGCAATGTCTCCCCAGGCAGATAGACCAAGTTTTGATGGGTTAAAATTTCGTTCTCATTGGTGAGAAAAATGTCTATGTGACAAAAAGGATGTTGAATGGTTATAAACTGGGAGTAACGTGAAAATTGTTTCAGGATGGTATGAGACTCTGTCTGCAAAAAGCAATATAACATTTCTGTCCCTGTTGCAATTAAATAGAAAAATTACACAGATCTGCTTCTTGAGTTGCTTGGAAATCACTCTGCTAAAGAGGCCTGTATCTGTCAGTTCCTCTCCAGCATAACTACACTGCACAGTTGTGTTTGACCATCGTTGCAACTGAATATATAGATCTGCATATCTGTTAGGAAACTAGATACCACTATGATGCAAATCAGGCCAGTTTCAAACTTCAAATCAACTGTTCACTGGATTCAGTACAGACTGCCAGTGTTCAGTTCTTAATAGCTATCAATCATCACTAATCTACAAAACAGCTGATCTTTTTAAACTTACCCTAAATTATCTATCAGTATAAAATACCATGGAGCATAGGAAGTATAGTTAGAACTGATGGCTGTGGTCCTTCATTGCCAAGGTCAAGATGATCAGGCTTGAAAGTTTTTTTGTCAGGGAAGCTAGAATTGAAACGGGCCTCCTCCTTTTTTTGCCATGATTCCTTTTTCATCATTGTTGTGCAAGCTTCACATCCCCCCAAAAATCATAGAATGATAGAATCATTTAGGTTGGAAAAGACCTTTTAGATCATCAAGTCCAACTGTAAACTGAACACTGCCAGCTCTACCACTAAACCATGTCCCTAAGTACCACATCCACAACATGTTTTAACTACCTCTAGGGATGGTGACTCAACCACTTCCCTGGGCAGCCTGTTCCAGTGCCTGAGAACCCTTTTGGTGAAGACTTTTTTTCTAATACCCAATCTAAACTTCTCCTGGCACAACTTGAGAACATTTCCTCTTGTCCTATCACTTGTTACTTAGGAGAAGAGACCATCACACACCTTGCTACAACCTCGCTTCAGGTAGTTGTAGAGAGCTATAAGGTCTTCCTTCAGCCTCCTTTTCTCCAGGCTAAAAAATCCCAGTTCTCTCAGCCACATCTTGTAAGACTTGTGCTCTAGACCCTTCACCAGCTTTTTTGCTCTTCTTTGGACATACTCCAGCACCAAAATGTCTTTCTTATATCAATATCTTTATAAAGGATCTGGATGACAGGGTTGAAAGTAACCCACTTGTGTCAGCCATGTGAATGGCAGCAAACCAGGAGGTAATATAGGTATACTAGAAGGAATAGCCATATTATAGCCATATAGTGACCTAGACAGGTTGGAAGATTAGGTCAGCACGAGCAGCATGAATTTTAACAAAGATGGAAGAATCCCAAGCAGCAGTACAGGCTGGGGTCTGACTAGCTGTGGTGCACCTGCAGAAAAAGATGTGGGGATCCTGGTGGACAAGAAGTTGAATACATACCATAGATCACCCTTGCAGCAATGAAGGCAAACCTTTTCATGGGTTGCATCAACAAGAATGTAGCCAGCAGATCAAGGGACGTCATTACTTGACACTTTTCTGCCATAGCTGGGACACTGTTTCTGGTTTTGGTCTCCACCAGTTCATGAGACATCAAAAAATTGGACGGGGTTCAGGAGCCACCAAGGGCACCATCAAGATGGCAGAAGAGTTGGAGAGTTTTAAATATGAGAGAAGATTAAAAGAATTAGATCTGTTCAGCTTAGAGAAGTGTATATGCATGAGGATTTATCACAGCCTTCCAGTACTTAAAAGGTAGATGTAGAGAAGAGAGATATGTTTCCTTCACAAGGATGAAGTGACAGGACAACAGGATACGGGCACAACCTGTGGCAGGGAAAATTCTCTCTGAATATAAGGGAGAAAAAAAAAAAGATCTTCACAGTGGGAAGATTTAAACAATGGTTGCCCAGAAATTGGTGGTATCTTTCTTCTCAGAAACATTTAACTCTTAGGCTTGGCAGGTCCTTCAATAAAAGCTAATCTAAGATCTTGTTTTCAGCAGGAGGTTGGAACAGATGGTCTCTAGAGGTCCCTTCCAGGCTAGACTTTTTTGTGATTGTAGGATTCTGTAGTCTTTTCTGCTTCTTCTGCAGAGTTGTTCTAATTCTACTGTACACCCTTCCTGTTTGTTTTGCAAAATTGTGTTAGTTTTCCAAGCCATCTTTCCTGCTTGCAGATTTTATGTCTTGCACGTACTTTCCTTCTCCCCATTTGGGCAACTGTACCACAAGTCTCTGTTGGCCTCTTTGTAGTTATGGATCAGCTGTGTTGCAAAATGCTATTGTTGGTGTTAAAATGTTCTAAAATACTTACACAGTCACCAGTTATTCAATTTTGTGCACTTCTGTCTGAGTGCAAGGTAGCAAATATGAATTGTATCTTGCTCAGTATGTATCTGTGCATGCAGCTGGCCTACTTTGGCCACACCACATAATATGCCCATAATTAGTATAGGACAAAAGGATTCAAGGACATAGAAGTAATTCTCCCAGACTAGGGTGCTCTGAAATTGATTCAGCAAACAGTAAGATGGGAAGCAATTAAGTTTTTTGTGGGTTGATAGTAGAAAAGGTGCATTAATTTCAGATTAAAGGCAAAATCAGTTTGTGTTGAAATACACAACTGTTACCTGCATTTTCCAAGGACTTATGGGGGTGATTTTTTTTCTTAGGAAGTTAATTTTTTTTTTTTTTTTGTTCATGTTATTAGGGAAAAAGCTAACAATTTTTTGGAATATTAGGTAAAAAAGCACTAATTAGGAAGTGCCTTGTGATGACAGGCCTTCATATGAAAAGGTTACTTGACTGGTGGGTAGCTGGACAAAGGCAACTTATGACATCTCTTGACCAGACAGAAACAAAAATGAACCATGACCTGCACTGTATGAGTTATTGCCAAGTAGTTTTCAGATTAATTAATACACTGAAACCTAATTAAACCACAATCCTTTTATCTTGTCTTTCTCTCTGCATGTCTAGGACAAGTAGAAGTCTTCATACATCTGAAATATTATAGATCAATTAATATGCACACAAGCTGCATATTCTGTAATGGGAATAGAGTTAATCTAACATAAATTACATTTTGGAGACTCAGAGTAAGATTAAAATATTTGTCCCAAGTCTGCTCCTACTTGCGCCAATTTCTCAGCAGTGTAATATTATTGATTTCAGTGGTATAAATTGAGTAAAGTTTTTGCTTTTTATCCCGAATATTTGAAGTATATGGACGTCTTTGTTCTTCTCCATTAGTTAATGGAAATTTAATGTGCAAAGCTGGGGTAAGTAGGATGAGTGATTCATTGTATGCAGAATTATTCTATTCTATTAAACTTATTATAGACCACATAGTTTTACATCGTATTGCTCCCAATGGTTTTGTTTCATTAGTTACATTACCACTGTATTAGCCTGGACACTCGCAGTTTGGGAAATAAACTTTATACTTTTACATAATTCTGTAAATCTAGACATGGCAAAGACCTTGAAGAATGTCTATAAGAACTGTATTTTGAAAGCATTTCCAATTATTTTATAATGCTTATTATGATACTAGCAGATTTATTACAGAATATGTTAAATTTTTGATTGCAAGACTGAACAAAGAGTCTTATGGGCCAGATCCATGTTCTGGCAAACCAGCTACCTTGTCTCTGACAGATGCCATCTGCAGCAGATGCTTAGTTAAGAGTAAGAGAACAGCAGCAGAGAGTACAAATACACAGACAATGACCCAGCTTCCATTTATTTATATCACTGTTTTTCAAAAATATAATGGAAAAGGTTTGTAGAAGCAATTAGATGGAGGTAATTTCATGTCATCATATGAGGAACTAAGACTGTGCTGTGTACGCTTCAGGAGCTGTGAGAAGAAGTAATTTGTCTGTCATTGGCTTTTCCTCTCATATCAACATATGAATAAAAATTTTTGGCCTGTGAGTGCACTCACCCCTTTCGATCACTACAGCAGTAAAATGGAAACATCACAGAAATGGCTAAACTGTACGTGTCCACAAGTCTTTTTGTTTTCTCTTGTAGCAAACTTACTATTGGGCATGTCACTGGAATACATTGAAATACAATTGCTTAAAACATTCGTTCCAAAGTGGATAATAGACTGCTTTTTGTTCGTTTTTAATTTTCAGCTTTGCTTTAGCTTTCAGTGAAGAAAATGTGCCCTATTTCATTACGAGTACAGTATGGAATAATTTTTTATCAATTTTACATTGATAATTCCTACAGGAAAAATAATGATGAGAATAATGATCTGTATAAATCAGAGAACCATACCAGCATATTTTTAGCTCTGCTACAGATCAAGTTGATTTGGTTCTTTAACAAGAAGAACCACTTCTTTAACAAATTTCAGGAAGACTGCATTTTATAATGGGAAAGGTCATCTGACAGTATGCGGCAGGTGGTGAAACGATTTGATCTCCCATTTTTGTGACCATGTAAGAGCTTACACATCATTTGCATTTCTAGTATGTAATTTCAATTTCTGTCTAAATATCCTAGCACTGTCATATGCAGATAAGAAGGTGGAAGGAGGCTGAAGTGCTGGGCTTCCCTGGCAATAAGAATGTCCTTGGTGCAGCTGAAGTTATAGGATTAACGAGGAATATTCTCCATTCCCCTTCTACTAATTCTGCACATAACAGAGAGAGAGATAAAGCAGCATCTATATATATATCTGCATGGGGATGTAAACCCATGGGAAGATCACCACTGCAGCAACAGATGAGACATAATGTGGAGATACAAACCCGAAAGAGATGGGCAGCCCCCTCCTTTTTGGATCTGCTGAGCTTTATAGCTGTTTAGCTAGTGCTGGTATCAGATAGATACAGAATTTGCCATTCCAAACAGCTCAATGTTCCAGTCAGCAAAACAGCATACAACAGTCACGATGATGAAGCATGGGTGTGCACTGCGATTCGTGTTGCAAAGTAAAAATAGAAAAAGAAGGTGGGGAAGAGTCTGCTATTTGCTGCTGTCCTGAAGTCCTTAGCAGCTGCAAATGATCTGTGTGCTGAATAGATCCCTAATAGAACAAATAATATTTTAGTTTAAACTGTATTCCAAACTAGTAATGAGAAAATAAACTAATGTTTTGCTTGCTGCCAAGTTTCAGTATATACTTCAAAATCATTGTTCTAGTTCAGTTCCAATTTGAGGAAAAATTGTTTCAGTTCAGTTTAGAAGCAATAATTGTTCCAATTTTTTGATTCATAAAGTCTGCTATTACAATGAAATTTAAAGGGAAGTATTCAGAAATTTTAATTTCTTTTTAAAATAAATTATGTTGCAATTCAATCGCTGCCACTCAGAGATTCTGATTACCTACTTTCTCTGTGTGAATTACTTTTATCTGAATTTGTTGTCAAGCTTAGTCTTTATCTATCTTCAAAAAGCATTATCAAACCTGATAAAAGCACTATTTCAAGCCAAGAAGGCATTTCACCCTTTCTTACTGCTTGGTATTATATTGTCTTTTTACCTAGTAAGTTCCTTTTGGAATTTAACATCACTTGTGCTGGGTTTTCCTTTATCTGAAAACTCACTGTGACAAGTTTACTGGGTTGTCTTGGTTTCGGCTGGGATGGAGTTAATTTTCTTCCTAGTAGCTGTTACAGTCGTGGGTTTTGGCTTTAGTCTGAGGATAATGCTGATACACACAGATGTTTTAGTTGTTGCTAAGTAGCACTTACCCTGACCAAGGGCTTTTCAGTGTCTCATGGTCTGCCAGTGAGGAGGGGCACGACAAGCCAGGAGGAAGCAGAGACAGGACACCTGACTCAAACTAGCCGAAGAGGTATTCCATACCACAGCACATACAGAAACTGGGAAGAGTTGGCCAGGAGGGGCCAATCACTGCTCGGGGATGGGCTGGGTTTCTGTGAGTGGGTGGTGAGCAATTGTATTGTTCATGACTGTTGCTTCTTGGGTTTTATTCCTCTCTCTTGCTTTCCTATTAATATTATTGTTATTATAATATTTTACTTTATTTCGATTATTGAACTGTTCTTATCTCAACCCCTTCAGTTTTACCTTTTTTTCCCTTTCTCCTCCCCATCCCACCAGAGGAGGGAGTGACCAAGCAGCTGCATGATACTTAGTTGCTAGGTGGGATTAAACCACAACATGGGTACAGACCATTCACAAGCAATATTGGGATCATGGGGGCCCAACTAGCTTTCCAAAACAGAAAAAAGCAATTGAATATTATTTTATTTTAAAGAAATTCAGAGTCCTTCCACTGTTTTAGGAGCAGCTTTGCCATCCGTAAGAACAAGTATCCTGGGGTGTAAAGTAAATTTTAGTTGCCCATCAGCCATCCATTCCCAGACAGTGATAGTGGGAAAGCTGATTTTCCCAGGGCTCGGCTGGGAGCTAAGCAATCCTCAGCAGCACAGTCTCATAGGTCCTGCTTATCTCAGAGTTCAGAAGGATCTCAGGTGGGTAACTCAGCCTTTCATAGAGGCAAATGTGGTCTGGAATAAAAAGAAGACTGCATAGTCAGGATGGTTCATTACTGCTCCAAAGATCCAGAGTTCTGTCTATGTGACTGTCAAAGAGTCTGTGTGACATTCAGTAAGACAAAGGCAATTAGTTGTGTATTTCTTATCTGTTGACTGCCCAGTTTGGAGGAATTGATAACTGCAACAGAAATTAATGCATTTTAAATACATGAAGCTACAAAATGCAAAACAATCTATCTGGAAAGTTAGATTCCATATCTCTTATATTGGCTTTGTTTATATGATAAATTCTTTGATTTTATAGTCTCTATTCCCAGTCTGTATAATCACCTTATTTGACCACTCACAAATAACAATGGTGTTACCAATTTAAATTTATTAAATGTACTTCTATTATATTGATGAACCTTGTAGAAAAAGTTCATGAAGAAACTTGTAATTCTGAGATCAGAGCAGGGGCTGAATACTGTGCAGTAACTGATCCTGCACATAAAAAATGAACTGAATGTGACTAGCTCTTCATTAACCAAGCATAGTGTCCTGGGTTCAGCTATAGCAGTCATTTTTCTCCTTCTTAGTAGCTGGCTTAAACCACGACACATAGCCCTTCCTCTGCAGGAATGACGTATGATAATAAGGAATAAAGAACTGTGTAATTATATATCTAAAGAATTATCATAATGATACACACAGTGGGATTAAATTATTGCTTTGCAGACAATCCATGTTCTAGTATTCTCTTACTTGTGAATGTTTTTGACTTCATGATGACTTGATATTGTATAATAAAATCTTGGTGGGAGGGAGATGATACAGATGATATGGTAAATCAGGTGTATAAAATTAAGTCCTTGGTATATTTACTTCTTCTAAAGAAAGGTCAGTGAATATTTACATTATCAAGACTTTATTAGAAGTTCCCAATTGCTAGCATGACATTTTTTCTTCAGAGAGAGAGAAGGAGGAGAGGAGGGAAAGTCATTAATTTAGGGAAACAGGAACAAGACGAAAGTAGCCATTTTGCACTTACCTCTGTTGATCAGATTGTTCTCCTTTTTACTTGGTTAATGATAAGCTTCTTCAGATTTAATTTAGTTTTAAACTGTTTTTCAAAAGGAAACTTTTATTGAAAGATTTATTGGAAAAATATTTTGACTTGAAAATACAGGATACCATACATCTTTCATAGAATCATAGAATGGTTTGGGTTGGAAAAGACCTTAAGATCATATAGTTCCGACCTGCCTGCCATAGGCAGGTACACCTTCCACTAGACCAGGTTGCTCTCCAGCCCAGCCTTGAACACTGCCAAGGGTGGGGCATTCACAACTTCTTTGGGCAACCTGTTCCAGTGCCTTACCACTCTCACAGTGAAAAACTTCTTCCTTATATCTCACCTGAACTTCTCCTGATTACGTTTAAACTTTATGAAGTTTGCCTCATCTTTAAAACTATGCATTTATGAAAAAAGATCATCTTGAGACCTGTTCTTCAGAACAGGTCTTCTTTGAATTACTTAGGTTTACTTTATTTCTGAAATCAACACTGCCTTGTGTTTAATAGGAGAATGAGGAGAAAGTTTAAGTTAAAAGCTGAAGAGAAAAGTCCCATTTAGTATGGCAACATTTCCCATGCAAGTCTGTGATGCAGCGTCCTGTCACTTGGCAATAAAGGTAATACCTGTGTTCTTCTAGATGCTGATGTCTTACCTGAAGGACTTAAAATGCATTTGAATGATTCTGTTACGATTGTAAGAAAGTAAATCTGTCTGATGGGAAGTATGAGAATTATCCTTTGCCAGGCTGTTTGGAAGAATAAATGGTTTCTAACTGCCAGGACTTTTGGGTTGGTCTGAGGAAGAAGGGTTGTATACAGATTTTGGTTTCAAGAGAGGAGAAGTCCTGGTGCCTGGCGCAGCACTTTGAGTCCAGATCTTTACACAATTAAGACAGAACCACATCTGTGGTATGGTTAGAATCATGTAACCCTTGATCCATACTGAGCATCTATTTTGCTCATTAACGTTTTGCAGAAATCTAAAGCTGATCTCTGCCCTACTGCTGAGACATCCTCCTTCCCTCTATTTTTCTGAACATCAAAGAAAGAGGAATAGCTTAATTACTGATCTTATTTCTGGGTAAGGTATGGGACAACAAAATGAACGGGTAGTATTTGCACACTTCTGTAGCCATTTCCAGTGGCTGTGGACCTGGTTATCTTGTTTTTCTGTTCTCATGGCAAAGGTGCGAAGATGGAGAAAACAATATGTTCAGCCTACTCTTCCTTGCACGTTGTGAACCAGTCATTCAAACCTCCCAGCTCTATCCTCAAGGGCTCACTTGAGGAAAACATAGTGGTTGCAAACCTGGTAAATAAAGTTCTCTGATTCCTTTTCTCTTGCCTGGAAGAATTTGCCAGAAAGTACACACAACAGAAGGAGAAGGGAATTGATGCTCACAGAAAATTTAGCTGCTAAGACAGTTAAGAGGGATGACAGAAAGAAAGCTTTGTTCTGGAGAAACAAACAGAACCAGTCTGGACAAATATGAATTTAGCCAGATGGATGAACCATGTGTAAATTCTGGCTAGCACTCTGGGACATCCCAGCTGTGCAAGCTGAGGATAAGTTTATACCGGTTCCTACCCCTGTAGTGTTTCAGATCCTGACTTGGTAAGTCTGCTTTTAGCATGAGGGAGAACTGTTTACTTTAGCGGCTTTTTATGGAAGGAAAGAGATATTAGAAGAGATGAGAAAATAAAACATCACAACCCAAAGGAAAGTAAATGGTGTAGGAAGACAGGGAAAAGGCACCAGATATTTTCATTTGAGAGAAAAAAAAGAGCAAAGAAGGTTATAATGTGTGACCAAATCAGAATCGAGAAAAGGTGATAAAAAGACTTTTCTAATGTTATCCAAAGCTCTTTAAATTTTTTTAAGTGACAGATCTTTGTATTAGTTGGGGGAAATTGTGATCTGCATGGCAATATGGCTATCTCTGTTTACTTCACTGTTTATTTTAATCTGACTTGTACAAAGCAGAATGTTTGAATCATTAATGATTTTTTTTCTATTTCTACGGTGACATTGTGTCACTTCAAAGTATTACTCAAATGTTCCTGTTTATCTTTTCTGACTTCAGAACAAAATCTTTGCTCTAAATCATACATTTCTATGGGAGGTATATTAGTTGCACTTTGAAAAAAACTTTTTTATCGGCTGCACTGGTCAGGAATTGCAGGGTTGATCACAAAATAGGTGAGGGTATGGAGCTGATTCCCTTCATGTGTTCAAGCTATTTTGTTCCTAGATTATGCTTGAGGGAAGGAAAAAAGAAGAAAATCAGTCTTTCTGCCCTTTGGTAAATACTATCTGGAACAGAAAATAAACCATGAACGCCATTAACACTGTGAGTGTTCTGAAAATACTTGCTTATTTTTCATAAACGTATAACTCAAATCACCCTCAGCTCTAAAACCTACTGAAAGAGTGGATCTCTCCCACAGAGAAAATGGACAGATTCATGAAGAAGCAGAAGTAGGGAGATACTGTCTAAGAACTAGAGACTGGAAAAATTTTCCCTATACTATCAAATAATTAAGACTGATCCTGTCTGTGTGAGGGTGCATGTGTGCATTTGTGTAGAGACTGTTTATGTAAAATTATGACATGTCAATCCATGAAAATTTCTTGCAAATACTGAAGTCAGTCTGGAATGCAGTATTGCTTTCTTTGTACATGATAGTGCTTTTACAATAAATTTAATAATTGGTAAACAAATCAAGCAAATCTTGTTCCTTTGTTTCACGCATCCCTTGATTTAGCACCATATGATACAGTCATACATTCCTAGTTGAGTCGTTTGGCAAGTGCAACAGCCATGCAATAGGTGTCCACCAGAAAAACTACACCCAGGAATGAACGCTGAGCAGAAAACTGGCTGTCCTTACTTTGGTTTCTCAGAGGACCCAGGGAATAATACACTCACATCGACTGCAGATGGCTATTTTGGGATGAAGCCTAGGAATTACAGGCGAGTGGTGGGCTTTTATTCATGCTGATATGTAAGCTTTTGATTCGTAACTACCCACACCAGCTCATAAAGATTGAAAGGAATGAATAAACAGAAGAAAGAAACACTTGCATGCTTTTTTTTTTTTTTTTCCCCTACTTGTTTTGGAGGCAGTCTTTTGCAAGTTTAGAGTTGATTCTATTTTCAATGTCTTTTAGAAGTGCTTTGATTCCAACTGAGAATTTTTCATAATGTCATTCTAAACAAAGTTATTATTCAGATGACTCTCTCATGCAAGAACAAAGTAGTTGAAATGGCTTGTAAATGTATTAGCAGGGCAAATACGTATTAACTTGTTGCCTTAGGTTATAAGCCTTCTTTTAAAGGAAGATAATATTTGTGTAGAGTGAATAGCTTTATTGAATTATAATGCAGCATTAGAGGCTGTCAATAAATGACATCATGTTTCTGTACTGACTGTATTTGAGGAGAGTCACCATAATCACAGAAAAGCAGCTACTTAGAGTAGAAGGTCTGGAAACTTTATCAAATCTGCTGTGTTTGGTTTATTTTGTTTCCCCTCCCACCTCTCACAGTAACAGAACTGCTTTTTACAAATACCATTTTGTTCTAGTAACTTGACTTACAGTAAAGCTAGATGTAAAAATCTAAGAAGTATTTTACACTTTCAGATGCTAATCATTTGTCACTTCCTATTCTCTTGTGCATTAAAAAGATGAACACAAAGGCTCTTTGTCCATCATTTCTTATCAAAGAACAAGTAGAAGTTACCATTTCCTTTTAGTCTGGACATTTCAGACTAACAGTCTTGATGCTCATTTACAATATTAACTTCATAAATTTCAACCTTTGCACCCAAATTCTTACCAAATAGAAATGAAAACACTGGAAGTGGCACAAATTATTTTGGCCAAAACTCATGGTGCTTTAAAAATATAAACTTAAAATACGTTTGTTCAGTGTGCGGATCTCTTCAGAAAACTCAGAGCTACAGTGGTGGGCAGAATTACCTAGTCGTCCTGGGATACCATAATAAAGTCGATGACCTCATTCTAACTATTTCGTATCGCCTACACTTATTTAAAAGTGCGAAACAAACATTCCTGATGAATTTTGAGATCTGTTGAGAGAAGTTACCATTTGATTTCACAGGTTCTACAGAATATATATTAGATAAACAGGCCAACAGTATGACTTATCCACATATGGCACTTCTGACGGTATTGCAATGCTGTACGGTTGGCAGATGGAGCAATTATATATTTTCTAGCTAGGAAGTAACCTTTAAAGTAAGACTGTAATATAGCATAGAATATGCTATGATTGAAGAAATTTCTACATGAGTTCTCACTAGGTAATAACTTTCAGTATTATATCTGTTGGACTATTGAGATTAGTTTCCCCTAATTAATACATCTCTACAGCAATCCTCTGACATTTAACTCCTACATATGGGAATATATCTGAGTTGGGTTGTTTGATGAACATCAAACTAAGTGGGTTTTTTAAAATTAGTGCATTATATGGCTTCATTTTGCTGTTGAGGAATCAGAAAAAAAAAAATTAAAGAAATTTCAGCAAAACCATTTTAGAAAAGCCAATTTTTTAAAGATATTTCCTAAAAATTAATGTGAAGGGTTTTGGTTGGTTTTGGGGGGGGTTTTGCGGTTTTGCTTTTTTTTTTTTTTTCCCATTCTCTTTATATCCTTTCCGGTTTTTAAAGTACATTCTCATAAGCAGTAAAAACATATATATTTTAAATAAGATATTCAGAACAGATTCAAGCTATGTTGAAATGCCCACTCTGTAGATGGACTAATTTCTTCATGTTCAAGCCTGTGACTTCCAGAATTCTTTCATGAAGAATTTTGTTTACTGAGATGTTTCTCACAATACTTTAGGAGCTCTGCCCTTCATTGAATGTACCTCAGCCTTCAACTTAATAGCTTGTGCTTCTCTCTTTAATGACAAATTCCAACCTGACAAAAACAAAGGAAAAAATGCTACTGTGAATATATTAACGTAAATTGATTTTTTAAATGTAACATTTTACATTTTCATTTAACTTGCAGTTATCAGGAGATTACAAATAAAGTATTCAGTGAATTTATACTCACGATATGACTCATGGCTTATTCGATCCTGACTTACATCTATCTTTAGCTAACCTTTAATATATGCTATTATTCAAAATTTAGCTTATGCATGAATAAACTGTCCTTCTGGCAGCACACTTGACTCAAAAAAATATGAAGATATGAAGTTATTTACTGACTCAGGCATTCATATTATTTTCCTTACCATTGTGTAAGGTGGACCTTTGGTAGTAAGAAACTGGTAGTATGGCTTCTTGAAACTCATGGCTAGCTTAACTTGTCTACTGACGACCAATACAGCTATTCATCTGCATGAAAGCAGCAATAAGGTTTTAATAAGGACTTAGTATTATATACCATATGTAATAAATCTTTTTCATGTTAAATTTAGTGATAAAATCACTAATAAAATAAGGAGGGGAATGGGGGGGAAAAAAAAAAAGGATAAAGGATTATCTTCATTTCTTATTAACCAAACAAATGAGCTTCTGGATCTATGGAAGCTGTGTCCTACCATCTAAGTAGAATTTAGAAATGTGCTGCTAAAAGCATAGAATTCCTTCCACAGTGTATCAGGAAGAAACCAGGCTGACTCTCACCTTTAATGCTGACTCATAGCTTCTGATCACCTTTATCTTGTGTTAAATGTTGGTCTTCATGACCTCAGGAGTTCTCTTTCAATCTGAAAAATTCTGTGATTCTGTGAAATAGTTTAGGGGAAGTCCCTGGCAGTGTTCAAGGCCAGATTGGACAGAGACTTGGGCTGCATGGTCTAGCGTCAGGTGTCCCTGCCCATGGCAGGGGAGGTTGGAACTAGATGTCTTAAGGTCCCTAACCATTCTATGATTCTATGATTATTCTCTTTATATGCCCCATAGCAGGAATTTCTAGTCCCTGATATTCTAATCATATTGCATTAGAAAAGGAGGAAAAGAAAGAAATGGAGAGAGAAAAGATAAAAAAGGAGAAAAATAATAAATTGGGGGGAATAGGAAAAAATGTAGGAGAGAAGGAGGCAAGAAGAAACCATAAAGAAACTCCTAGCAAAAAGGCATTGAATTGTACTGTCTGATGCTTAAACAAGAGATGTGAGAGTGATTAAAAAAAACAACAAAACAAAACAGGGTGGGAACTGAGTGTTGTGGAAAGCAGATCACAAACTCTTGAACACTTACTACTCAGGTCCCAGAATAGACTGGTAGAAACCCTTATGCTTCTAGCCCCTGCAGAGACAAACCTCATTCTTATTGCTAACAGTGATTTGTTCTCTGCATGAAGAAACCCAGATGGCACTACCCCCTGCCTTCAAAACTAAGGGTGGGATAGAAAGCTAACAGCCATCCTCAGGGAAAAAAAGCCCATGTTCTCTCTCTATGCTGATTTGTGTAGCTAAGAAAAGCAAATATAAGAGAGAATAGGAGGGATGCTGGAAGCAGGATACCACCACTGACATCTACATTCTCTTTCAGTATTTGTCAGCACTTCTTATTCACATACTTTAGAGTAAAAATTTAAAAAGCATATTAAAGAATAATGATTTCTGTGGTGTATCACTGAATGTCTTCAGATTAAATGAGAGAGTAAAATTATGCAACTACTAATGCAAGATACAGGTGATCAGAAGCTACGAGTCAGCAGTAAGGGTGAGAGTCAGCCTGGTTTCTTCCTGATACTATTCTGTAGGAAGATCAGTTTATGGGTGTATTAAGTACTTTACAGCTGGAAGCTGTTCATGCTTGTTGGGGTTTGCAGCTCCTGATAAGCACTACAAATAGTTCCCCATGATTTTGTTACTTTTAAATTACATTGTTCATTGTTAAGAAATTTACTTGTTGGATTACTGTTTATTTAAAAGAGAGATGGAAGAAAGTATGCATATGTAAATCCAGAACCTTCACTTTTCTTTGTATCATTGCTCACTGAATAAATATTCTCTGCAATACTTTAATAACATTTCAGTTATCCTGCTACATATTTCCATGGGAGTGATAGAATTGCATCAGATTAGCTCACACAACTCCTCTGTTATCAGGAGTTTCTGTAAGATACTTAACTTTCTAACTGCATCACTTCAGCAAATGGCAGAGTATCATGTAAATGGCATCTCTTAGGAAACCGTAATTGCAGAGTTGTTGAATTAAATTCAGACACGTTAAGCATCACATACATTTTCTTATGCTGATAAACTTTAAAAAAATACAGAATGGACAAAGAAGGTAACAGTAAGAAAGAACTTACTCTTTCAATTTTTTGGTGCTTCCCTAATACAGGCAAGATTAAAGAAGCAGAAAATGTTCTTTAAAAGGTATCATATAAATAGAGAGTTCATCTGTTAAGTCAGAAAAACCCTTATTAATGTGGCAGCTCCATAGCCTGGGTGCATACATATGTCATATTATATGACACGGCATTGTTTGCTGTACAGCCTTCTGGGTTCAGACATATGTCATTTCATATAACCAAACACATAGGGCTAGTTCAAACAATGCCTTCTGACAATAGGTATGTATTCAGGGAGATAGCTATTAACATAGTCCACAAATACTACTATATTTGTGTCTGCTGTCTACAGGGAGAGAACTTTTTGCCTCTAATATTTCCATAGCTCCTTTGAAATATGTCATATTTTTACCTCTGGTTGTTGTGATGTGTTGTTAGGATGTGTTGGGATATGTTATGCCTTTAGAGAATTAGTAACTTGCCAACTCAGAGCACTGGGTGGTAGGGAGTGGGTGTTAGAGTGGAAGAGGCACTAGAAGTGATTTTATTGTTTCCCATTTCAATTCAATGAGAACAAAAATACAAACATTTTTCCCTTGACCCTCAGGCAATACTGACATTTAATTCTTGCTTATGTTTTATTGGATATGTGTATCCATCATATTTCTGTCTTCAATTATGTTGATATTACAGCCGGGATAAGCTGATGCAATGTTTTGGGTTTTAACTTTGATTTTTTTCCTTAAGCTTCACATTCACAAAAAGTAGCACATTGAGAATGTTGATAATTGTTCTTTACTGTCAATTTGGGTTTTCTTGTTGTGCTTTTTTTTCTCCACATACCACTACTGTTCTCCAAAATGGAGAAAGGGAATTTTTGGTTTTCTCTCATTGTGTTGAACAAGAGAAAAATATACTATTTGGTGTGGAGCTCTTTTGCATAAGATATCTGTGAATCTTGTCCTGCTATTTGTTTCTTATTTTAGCCACTGAGATCCTTCTTACTTTCTCTCATTTCCAGATTTTGTTTCTTGTATATTTCAAATTTTTTAAACACAGACTTTTGCCTCTTACTTTTTTACCAGCAGACTAAAAAAACAGGGTATTTTCCTAGCTTTATGGAAAGCTATTGTGAACTGCCATACAGCTATGTGTAAATTGTTTCTTCTGCCCCAAAACTCGTACAGTACAGTTAGGATAAATAAGACATATTTAAAGAGATACTTAGATTGAAGAAGTAGCACATATTTTAATATATTTTCTATTCTTCCAAATAGTATTTGAGATTGCTATTAATAAAAGAGATTTAAACATAAATTTAATTTCTCTTACTTTATTCCCTTATTGCAGTCAATATCATTTTATCTACAGAGAAATGCATCATTTTCCTTATAAACTTAGTAATTTAATCACTTTCTCTTTTTTGTTTTTAAACAACAGCAGAAAACCACTGACATATGAAAAAAGGGGAGGAATCTGTGGTACATAGATGTTGTTACTCCTAACCTGAGAGAGTGACAGTGCTGTTTGAGCTACTGTACCTAAAACTGAAACTAAGAAGCAACATAAAATAAAAAGTTTGGTGAATAAGATAGTAATATGCGGGGAATTACATTACAAGTCTGTGGGAAATAGAAAAATAAAATCTGAATTAACACTATTCCATATCCCATTCTAAATTAGACATGAAACATTAATTTCTATATCATTAGCCTAAAAATGACACATTCAATAAAAATTATTCTTTGTTTTATACTAATGTTCATTCATTGTTTATGAACCTTTACTGGTATTTGAACAACTGACAACAATGTTGTTGTATAGGAAGATAAAAGGTTAAATGTGTTCTCACTTGAATTTCTCTATACAGGCAAAGATAGTTAAAAATAAAGGATTTTTTTTTTTTTAGTTCCAATATTTTTAACATTTTACTTGACTTGTGTCCTAATGAAGCAACTATTCAGGTGTACATGTACTGCTACTTAAATAATTAAATATTTTTGTATTAATATGCTGAAATAATATAATACTGAAAAAAAACCCCAAAACTTTCCATGTATATTAAGAAACTAATACTGACTGCTTACAAATTAATTGTTTCAAAAAATCTTTTTAGTGATGAAATGAAATTATTAAACCCAATACAATATTAAAAATCATATTTTCGGATTTAAGGTTATGTGCTCACAGACGGTTATAATTACAGGAGCTCTCACATTTGTGGGAGTTCATGAGGCTCAGTGCACACGATTTTTTCTATTGTAAGTGCGTGCAATGCTCAGATTTAAATTTAAACTTCAGCTATGTAGTACATGTACATTTTAAAGCTTTCTCAGTAAGAAAATTAGGTATACATGTACTAGAAAGAACTGTTATTCTTTGTATAAGTCAGGATTGTAATTTTCCTGTTGACATCACTTCACTGGAATTACTTTATGGAATTCTTCATGGAGCTGAATGTCTTCATTACATTCTTGTAATTACAACTTGACAAGATAGCAAAGAAAAAAATTTTCCCTTTTTATCAATTATAGATGTATCTAAATTGTGCTCACTCTTGCTCTGCTTTTTTTTTTTAAACTTGGTTATTTATCTTTTCCTTTCGAAGTGTCTTATTTCTTTGTCTAACATGACTTCTCTTTTCATGCAGAGGATCACTTCTTCAGGCCATTTAAAAATACAGCCTCAAAACAATTATTAAAAGGATTTTATCATACAAATGCACTGTCAGAAGGTGCATCAAATATGGTAATTCTGATCATTTTGCATGGTTTTGATATCTGATACTGGTTTGGGGGAAATGAAGGGGAAAGAGGAATATATTCTGAGTAGTAACAGACAAACTGTCTACTGTAACTCGTGTAAAATTTTAGGTTTATTCTATTGTTCTACAAAGGTTCAAATAATGTAACAACAGTGACCTCACCTTACAATATAATTTTTAGAGGAAGACAGTATAAGACACACATTAATAAGAAATATGGGGAAGGACAATAGAATACAGAGGTAAATAATTACATGTAGATGGACTTCCAATATTTTGACATCCAAATTTACTTGGAAAAAAAAAAAAAAATTGAAGTGCTAAGTTTCAGCAATACAATATTTTCCACAATTGATTACAAATTGCCACAATTTCCATACCACCAATGAAAACCAAATAGATTTAATCTCATTTTAGTGGTTTTGGTTTTGGTTTATTTTTTCACTGTGTCTAGCTCAGATTCTGTTATTGTCAGTTGTATTCTTCACCTGGTTAGAAAGTTGTCCTTCCTCTTATTTCCTCTTCTTGTCACCATGTCTTCAGAAATTAGAAAGATACTTGTGGGCACATGAGAAAATTCTGTTCAGTTGTATATTTATATATTTGTTTTTGTCAAGAACATTGTAAGTAATTTATTTTAATCATGAAAAAAGATTTGTCTTCAGGAGAGTATACCTGCTGCAATCAGGAAGAGCTATGTAAATAAACTTGTGAGAACTCATAAAGGACAATTAAATTATCCAGTAGTGGAGTTTCTGAAACTGAAGCAGTACTATTAAAGAACATTACAGAGAAGTATAATAATAAATGATAGCTGTAACTCCACAAATATTTCCTGTTCAATCTTACCATTATTTTCATAACTTTAAAATGAAAAATCAATAAACCACTTTTGTTTTAGCGACATGGAATGTTCGCTTTAAGTAAGGTATTTATTTAAGGAAACTTTGGCCTTTTGGTATAGAGGAAAATCAAGAATCCATTTGTCAATTATAACATATAGATGCTGGACTTGCCACTAGGTCTGACTTAAATTGTGCTGACGGGTTTAAAATTTTCTGTAAACTTGTGTTTTTAAACACCTACTCTATCACTGGAAAACAAGCAAACTTTGAAAATGGCAGTTCAGAAACATGCATGGGGGCAGATGTACAACATAATTACCCGTGATTAACCTGAGCTACTGCTAAATTTAACCTTCACTTCACAGGAATACAAGTTAAGTAAACAGCTTTTGTCTACAGATGAGCTAGAATTAAAGCACTTCCTACCTTCTGCTTTACTGCCTGCAGGTGTTTCCAAAAGGAGCTGGTACATAAATAACCAGTGTTATCATGTCTGTGACAATGAAAACGAGGATGAGGTACCATCCTCACCATGAAGCTGAACCAGTGTCATCTAGACTTTTTAGCTATATGTGGTTGATTTCTAAAATTTGCCTCATATTATAAACAGACAAGACATGACCTGCAGTTTTTGATTCTTGGAGAAAGTCTGATTTGGATTTGTACTATTGCAGAGTGTTTTGACGTGTCAGTTTGAATTCTTAAACTTAATAAATAACTCAACACTCTTATGGAATGCATAGATGCTGGAGAAGCAGAAGAGCAGAAAGACAATATTGCCACAAGAACAAGTAAATATAAACTGGTCACAAATAAGTGAGCAATATGAAATAATATTCTGCAAAAAAGATCAGAATTGTATTAAAATTTATTAGAGGAGTTACATGAAATGGATGCCTATGAGATCAAAAAGAAAAATTATGCAGTTTGCAGAAACAGCTAACTGCAGGAATATAACTTTGCTGTTAGGAAAAAGCCAGTCAGTGCCATTGAAACCTTGTGTTATCCCAACTGCTAGATATCCCAATGAATTCTTCCAGAACTTGTGGGTTAGGAAAGCTAAAGCACTGAAAAACTATCAATACAGACACTATGCAATACCGCTGTAGGTCCTTTTATTCCAGAACATCTTTTCCAATTCCAAATTTAGATAATCCCAAAATTAGGTATTTCTTTTTAGTATAACCCTTTCAGACACCTGACTTTTACCATTTTTTGAGGCAGGCTGACTAGGTTTGGGTACTTAGAGAATTGAACTTCACCTTTGAAATCAAATAGCGTGTAGATGTGCTGAAAAATGTGCTAAGCAGGAAAATAGTAAATGCCACCCTAAGCCTTCATAGCCTTAGTTCAGCTTTGCAAGGCTTTGCAGCTGCCAGGACAGTGAGAGTTCATGTCCATCTGATGATCATGCATTCTCCTTTCTTCCAGGTTGTTGTCAGAGTCATTAAACAACATCTGCTCCAGTGGCACTAGGACTGACACTGTCCCAAGGTGACACCTATTCAGATTTTGAGCTGTTGATCACTACTGTTTGAACTTCATGGTCCAACCACTTTTTCACTAACCTTGAAGTCCACTATTCAGTCCGTATTTCCACAAATTTCCTCCAAGTTACTTCAATTGCAACACTGAAAAAAGAAATGACAATAACAGAATTCAGGTGTCATGCTTCTAAGTTGTTAATATTTTTTCAACTTCTTTTTTTAGACATTTCTGGAAAGAAATAGCTGTGCCACTATGTGAGATTAATGTCAGGTTTTTTATCAAATATATAATTAATGTTTAAAAGCTTGTTCAAATTATGCTTATAATGGGCATTTTTACACCATATGAATAAATGTTTGCCCATCTTTCTCTTGTCATATCATTGTTATATCATTTTGTCTCTTTAGTGAACAGCAAAAGAAGAGAATCATAGAATCATAGAATCATAGAATAGTAAGGGTTGGAAAGGACCTTAAGATCATCTAGTTCCAAACCCCCTGCCATGGGCAGGGACACCTTGCACTAAAACATGTCACCCAAGACTCCATCCAACCTGGCCTTGAACACTGCCAGGGATAGAGCATTCACAAGTTCCTTGGGCAACCCATTCCGGTGCCTCACCACCCTCACAGTAAAGAACTTCTTCCTTATATGTAACCTAAACTTCCCCTGTTTAAGTTTGAAGCCATTACCCCTTGTCTTACCACTACAGTCCCTAAGGAAGAGCCCCTCCCCAGCATCCTTATAGGCCCCCTTCAGATACCGAAAGGCTGCTATGAGGTCTCCACACAGCCTTCTCTTCTCCAGGATGAACAGCCCCAACTCTCTCAGCCTGTCTTCATATGGGAGGTGCTCTAGCCCCCTGATCATCCTCGTGGCCCTCCTCTGGACTCACTCCAACAGCTCCATGTCCTTTCTGTGTTGAGGACACCAGAACTGTACACAATACCCCAAGTGAGGTCTCACGAGAGCAGAGTAGAGGGGCAGGATCACCTCCTTCGACCTGCTGGTCACACTTTTTCTGATGCAGCCCAGGATATGGTTGGCTTTCTGGGCTGCAAGCGCACACTGCCGGCTCATGTTAAGTTTCTCATCAGCCAATACCCCAAAGTCCTCTGCAGGGCTGCTCTGAATCTCTTCTCCACCCAACCTGTAGCTGTGCCTGGGATTGCCCTGACCCAGGTGTAGGACCTTTCACTTGGCTTGGTTGAACTTCATAAGGTTGGCATTGGCCCACCTCACAAGCATGTCAAGGTCCTCTGGATGGCATCCCTTCCCTCCAGCGTATCAACCGAACCACACAGCTTGGTGTCGTCAGCAAACTTGCTGAGGGCGCACTCAATCCCGCTGTCCATGTCACTGACAAAGATGTTGAACAAGATTGGTCCCAACACCGATCCCTGAGGGACACCACTTCTTACAGTTTTCCAACTGGACATTGAGCTGTTTACCACAACTCTTTGCGTGCGGCCATCCAGCCAATTCTTTATCCACTGAGTGGTCCATCCATAAAATCGATGTCTCTCCAATATAGAGACAAGGATGTCGTGTGGGACAGTGTCGAACACTTTGCACAAGTCCAGGTAGATGACGTCAGCTGCTCTGCCCCTGTCCATCAATTCCGTAGCCCCATCATAGAAGGCCACCAAATTGGTCAGGCAGGATTTCCCCTTAGTGAAGTCATGTTGGCTATCACCAAACACCTCGTTGTTTTTCATGTGCCTTAGCATGCTTTCCAGGAGAATCTGCTCCAAGATTTTGCCAGACACAGAGGTGAGACTGGTCCACAGTTCCCCAGGTCTTTCACCTTCCCCTTCTTGAAAATGGGGGTTATATTACCCTTTTTCCACTTGTCGGGAACTTCACCTGACTGCAATGATTTTTCAAATATGATGGACAGTGGCTTAGCAACTTCATTCGCCAGCTTCTTCAGGACCCACGGATAGATTTCATCAGGTCCTATGGACTTGTGCGCTTTCAGGTTCTTAAGATGGTCTCAAATCTGATCCTCTCCTACAGTGGGCCTAAGGTCTTCATTCTCACAGTCCCTGCATCTGCCTTCCAAGACTTGCTTGAGGGGGAAAAGAATAACTTTGAGGAAAAAAATTGATCTGTTTTGTTAATGTCTCTTGAAATTATTTACACATTGAATATAATTGCTATTATTCACTCATGTTTTCAGCTGAATCTTGTATCAAACTGGTAAAGGGTTTTATACTTTGATGTTCACCAAAGCCCTGTAAAAAAAGATAAAACATCAGTTAGATAGACCTTTTGCTGTTTCAGAGCAAACTTTTGCTGTTGCTCTGAAAGGTCCACTTGACTTGCGTGCATAACGGAGGTGAAAGGGGGAAAGAGAGGTATTTGTGGCCTCATTTTGATAACATTCAAGCATTTATTTAATAATAGTTTAAAATATTTCTTAGAACAGTTTGCATTGTGAGTACATACACAATTGTATGGATGCCATATAACTTTTTGAATTTTGATTTAAAAATAGTCTGGTTTTCCTTATTTAACAATGTGGAATAAATATTGAGGTTTTGGTGAGGTTTAAGTTTACTCTGCAGCCATGTTTGTCCTACAGAAACATTCTTTAGTACAAAAGTTAAGAGATTTCAGAGGAGAGTATAATATATTGGTAGTGGAAGTGAATATAAAATGGGGTAAAATTTATCACTAAAGGGAAAGTTTATGTTAGAAGAACTTAATAGGATAATTTGCTTTCTAAGAAAACAAAATCAGGATAGTTCTTGATATAATGCTAGAGAAGAAGTTCTTTTGTAAAAGAGGAAAAGGATGAATAATGGTGAACAGTAAACTAAGTAAGGAGATGGCAACAAGTGTTACTGAAAGTAGAAAAAGCCTGGAGAGAGGTTACAAAAGTAACCTATTACAAGAGTAATAGAAAGGGAAGCAGTGTAAAAAAAAATCAAGATCATGTGTTTGGGGCCTCAACCAAAAAATTTAGCTATACACTTGGAAAACAAATTGGATGGATGAATTATCATTGGAAAATTACAAAATAACAATTTGAGTCAGATGTGAAAAAGGCAATGCATCAGTATGAGTGTTTTTAATTGAAAGAGGTAGTATCAGTGACTGTAAAAAAGCCTAATGAAATATCATCAGGAGTATTTAACATAATTCTGGTTACTCATTTTTAGGAAGTTTTGAAACTGAAGCAGACATGGAGCTATTCAGATATAACGATGTGGAAAGGAACATATAAAGTCCAAATGGAGAAAAGCCAAAGGGTAATATGGGGGTGGGGGTGGGGGTGGGAGGGGCAATCTATTAATAAACTTGGGATAAGGATTGCTGTAATAATAATCAATGAGAGAAGTATAGCCCCCCCCCCCCCCCCCAGTTCCACCCCCCCCCAAAAAAAATCACATCTAAGATGTGTTTTGTTAGAATTATGGTGGACATCATGATCTGTGATCTTCTATACCCTGTTAAAAATATTGGACCAGAAAATCTGTAAATTTGTAGCTGCTTCTTAGGAGGTCTGGGTGATACATCAGACAGCAAGAGCCTGATTGCTCTTCGGCTTTAAGATTTGTGTGTTTGTGTTATGCATTGACTAGATGTTGTAATTCAGATCTGTAGTGTTCAGTGCCCTGAATTTGGTAAAAATATTACACATACAAGCATGAGATCTAAAACCTAGTGTGAAACAGTATTAAGCCAAAGTTCAGGCAGAAAATATATCGTTCATTTGATATTCAGTTTGTGGCTTTTTTTTTTTTTTTTAATATGCCAATTGAAATGGGAAGAAAATTTGACTGGTCTATTCCAACTTTATAAATACTGAAAATATTAGAAATCAAAAGAATAGAAAGATTCCATGGCTAAAGCTTGACATCATTATTATCCATACCGTGTTGCTGTTGTCATCCATACTTGTAAGTAAATGTTATTAACAATTATATGAAACCAAAATCAGGATAAATATATAACACTAAATAATCAGAAATGGAAAACATTTTCCCCAAAAACATTGCTAATGCTAACTGTCTCAATATTTTTGAGGTAGCTACAATTTACACTTATCTTTAAGACAGAAAGAAACCTGAGAAATGGAGGTAAAGTATTATGCCAGAAACATAATGCACAATATAATGATGAATTTTATTTAACACAATGCCTCTCAACTGAAAATACTGCTGGTTTTCATCTTCAGTCTTATTATTCATCCTTATTACACATTATTACTTTTATTATTTTCACATAAACACAATTCTAAATGAAATATTGAAATTTAAAATCTATTAATAAAGAAGGAAGTTTTAATCAGCATTCCAGCTTAGGAAATAGAGGCTGGTAGTGACATAGTTCCCTTAACTAAATGTCTTTTCACTATTAAAAAACCCAACAAACTAATTTGTTCTAAGTATGAGAGGTAAAGTTATATTTAATAAGAAAACATGAAATAATATTATTTTAATATTAATAAGAAAGCAGTTTCAGACTGGGCAACAACTTACGCGTGACTTAAGTTGTTCTCTGCTAAAGCTTAAAATAATGGGATCTCACAAAGCTCAGAAATATTAGCAGTATTTCTGAACTGATACAATTTAAGGACAGGAAAATGGTCATGGTCTAGAGAGCTGGCGATCAAGCGCTAGTTGTAAGTAGAATGGGATGAAATTTTCCACTAGAAATTATTTTGACAGAAATCTGTATAACAAAACAAAGTATTTTTATTCAGCCTCTCTGCAGAGATGAAAATGACACTATTCGCCAGTGTTCGCTAGTATTTCAATTTTTCTATGTAGGATAGAGCTGGCTTTTAAAAATATGCCATTGGAGTCTTGCAACTTTTGTGTTTGTAATGCCTTGAATTTTTTCTTTAAAATTGTTAATTCATTCCCTACAGTTTCATACTAAAATCGCACAGAGAGTAACCGAAGGGATGTAAAAACAGATTTTTGCCTTGGGGCTTGTGGTATGTCCAGTCTTTAATTCATATCTTTATGTTATCAAGCAAGCTCTTCTAATTAGCTATACTTAAGGTTTTTTTCAAACCTTCTTGTCATTGTGTAAAGTAAAAGAACACTAATTTTATCACTGTCCCACTTTGCTCAGCATTGTTTGTTATAATCCAAGAGATTCAAGAAAAGGCTTTATTATTTTTTCAGGTGCTTTTATGTTAAATCTCAGAAAGGAACACAATGCTGACCAAATAGAAAATAGTAGATTCAGAATTAAACCAAGTATTTTTACAAAGAAATGCTGTAACATTTAACTTGAAATAGAATGACACATGCAAAAAATTATACTGCCCCAGTGACATCAGAGAATCATCCAAGATGCTTTAATTTACTTCTTTTATTTTTGTCTTTGTAAAAATATTAAGTCCACTTGGACAAGAACACTTAGAAAGTTTTATCCAAAAACTGCATGAAAAAGGGCTTTATAGTCTATTGATGACCAAGCAGCCTGTTTTCAAAGCTAGATATGAGCTATCAAGAATCATAGATATCACGTTACGCAAAAGGATTTATCTGTAAAACCACAGCTCGGCCAGAATTTCATGATTGCTGGGCTTTCTGGTAGAGTTTTGTGTAACTGAAAGATGTTTAACAGGAATTTCAATGGTGTTTTGACAATAGTATACCTCAGTTCTTAATTTTTGGTTTCCTACTGAAGAAAAGTTTATAAGGAGCTGGACATAAAGGTGTCAGTGGCAAGTGAAAGGCCTGTTAGAATCATAGAATGGTTAGGGTTGGAAAGGACCTTAAGATCATCTAGTTCCAAACCCCCTGCCATGGGCAGGGACACCTCGCACTAAACCATGTCACCCAAGACTCCACCCAACCTGGCCTTGAACACTGACAGGGATGGAGCATTCACAAGTTGCTTGGGAAACCCATTCTAGTGCCTCACCACCCTCACAGCAAAGAACTTCTTCCTTATTTGTAACCTGAAGCTCCTCTGTGTAAGTTTAAACCCATTAACCCTTGTCCTGTCACTACAGTCCCTAATGGAGAGTCCCTCTCTGGCACCCCTGTAAGCCCCCTTCAGATACTGGAAGGCTGCTGTGAGGACTCCACGCAGCCTTCTCTTCTCCAGGCTGCACAGCCACGATTTTCTCAGCCTGTCTTCATACGGGAGGTGCTTGAGCCCTGTTATCTTAGTGCAGTTCAAAGAAATGTGAGAAATATTTATAATTACTTGTGTACGCTCAAGTATTTTTTATCAAACTGACAGGTGAAGAACTTACTACTTATTTGAAAAAAGAAAACCAACCCACAGACTTTTGAGTGGTTTCTAAAGATTTCAAAATACTGTCTTTATTCCTAAGTAAAAATAATTAATAAACATATGGAACACATTAACATCACCCTTCCTTGTGCAATACAATTGCATGATGGCAGATCACATGCATGGAAGTATTCAAATTCATCATTATGATTCCCTTATCCCTAGTTGTCCTGGGTTCAGCTATAGCAGTCATTTTTCTCCTGCTTAGTAGCTGGTGCAGTGCTGTGTTTTTTAACTTTCAGCCTGGGAACAACGCTGATAACACCGATGTTTTTAGTTGTTGCTAAGTAATGTTTATTCCAACCAAGGACTTTCTCAGTCTCATGCTTTGCCAGGGAGGAGGGGAAGCCGGGAGGAAGCAGAGACAGGACACCTGACCCAAACTAGCCGAAGGGGTATTCCATACCACAGCACGTCATGCCCAGTATATAAACCAGGGGGAGTTACCCGGAAGCCCCTGATCACTGCTCGGGTCGGGCTGGGTATCGGTTGGCGGGTGGTGAGCAATTGTATCCTCTCCCCTTGTTATTTCACTAATCGTTATTATCATTGGTGGTAGCAGTAGTGGTTCTGTGTTATACCTTAGTTGCAGGACTGCTCTTATCTCAACCCGTGGGAGTTACATTGTTCCCATTCTCCTCCCCATCCCTCCGGGAGCGGGGGGAGGAAGAAGGGGGGGGGGGGGGAGTGAGCGAGCGGCTGTGTGGTTCTGAGTTACCGGCTGGGCTCAAACCACGACAGTTCTTTTTGGTCCCCAACGTGGGGCACGAAAGGTTGAGATAACGACAGATCTGACCAGAGTGTGTTTAATCATATTTGTGATAAGCATTCATTGTTACTACTCGTCACAATGGTGATTATTTGGCTCTCAGACGTGTTGCGCTTGATCTCAGAGTTTCAGCATGTTGTACCTTACTTACAGCCACTATTTGCTGTTTTAGCGTTTATCGGCTGGGGGGCCTGGGCTAAGGTTCTTGTTTCACTGTACTTCATGGTAATGACTTGTAATACAATAGACTCATTGATCATGAAACTGGTCTGGTTTGTGCTTCCAGCGTGGCCATCACCACTATACATTGGGAGGTATATAATGAAATATTTTAGCAATTGCATATCTTTTTTTTTTCTCCTCGGGGGGTAAACTTACAAAGGAAGCATTCTCTTTCACCCCCCGTTCCCCCACCAGCCTATTTGCAACAGCAATTGAGAGTTCTGAAGGTTTTAGATGGCCTTTGAGTACCCTTGAAACCTGCCTGCTGATTGTGCTGGGGATCAGCATGTTGGCAAACATACGGAGTGTGTTTTACCCACGGCCATCCCGTCGTAGGAACATCCTATTTCGTTTAATGTCAAAAATTCAGCAGTATCAGGTTCGAATCTGGTCTAGGGTTAGACGACGATATAGGAGGACCACCAGGAGATTTTCCCTGAGGCTGGACAGTTATGAGTGGCAGGGTGTGTGGGATAGTATGGGCAAGTACCTAGGCCAGTGGGCCCCTCCAGTGCTTTGGAACTTCACCACTGAACAAGTGCAACATCCGGAAAAACTAGTAAAACACTTAAACGAGGTGTGCTGTCGTCCTGGTTATACCAGAGAGGGACAAATTTTGGCAACGTGCTGGGGCTTGGCCTATGCCTACAGAGCCCTGCTCAACACTATCCAGCACCTTCAAAGGGAAAAAAATGTCTCTGGATCTGATGGCAAAGCAACAGACAACGCAGCTATGCCAACTACAAGCACAGCAGCTACTCAGACCCTGACCACAACAGACAACACAGCTACTCCAAGTACAGCAGCTACATCAACCCCAGTGACAAGCACAACAGCTACTCAAACCCTGACCACAACAGACAACGCAACTACTCCAACTTCAAATACAGCAGTTACACCAACCCCAGTGACAAGCACAACAGCTACTCAAACCCCGACAGCAACAATGTGGCTACTCCAAGCACCGCAGCCACACCAACCCCAGTGACAAGCACAGTAGCTACTCAAACCCCGACAGCAACAGACAATATAGCTACTCCAAGCACCACAGCTACACCAACCCCAGTGACATGCACAGTAGCTATTCAAACCCCGACAGCAACAGACAATATGGCTACTCCAAGCACTGCAGCTACACCAACCCCAGTGACAAGCACAGTAGCTACTCAAACCCCGACAGCAACAGATAATGCAGCTGTTGGTGTTACTCAACTCCCAAGCACAACAGCTGCACCAACCCCAGCAATAGACATTGCAACCACTCCAATCCTAGTGGCAGACACTGCAGCCACTCCAACCACAGTGACAAACACTGCAGCTAAACCAAATGTCCAGTTTGTGACAATGCCTGTTGCCCCTGTAAGCAAAAGCAAACGAAAGGCACAAAGAGCAACCCGCGAAGCGAAGAAAGATGAAGACCCAGTGCCATTACTATATGCAACAGCACCTGAACAAGAGTTACTACTACGTGGGTCAGAGGAAGAGGAAGAAGAAGAAGAGGTCACTTCTCGACCCCGGACCTCAACCGAACTACGGAATATGCGAAAAGATTTCACCCGTCTTCCAGGGGAGCACATTGTCACCTGGTTGCTCCGGTGCTGGGACAATGGGGCCGACGGTCATGAACTAGAAGGTAGGGAAGCCAAGCAGCTGGGATCACTTGCTAAGGAAGGAGGAATTTACAAAGCGATTGCAAGAGAGAAGCGAGCCCTCAGTCTTTGGAGGCGGCTCCTGGCAGCTGTGAAGGAAAGGTTTCCCTACAAAGACGATATTACAAATCGCTCAGCCAACTGGACCACGATAGAGAAAGGCATCCAGTCCCTGAGGGAATCAGCCATTATAGAGATGATCTATCGTAGGCCGGATTCCAGGAACACATCCGTAGACCCAGATGAAGTCGAATGTACACGACCCATGTGGCGGAAACTTACACGGAGTGCGCCATCATCATATGCCCACACATTGGCATCAATGACCTGGAATGACGGAGTATCACCAACAGTGGATTTCCTGATTCATCAACTCCGAGAGTTCGAAGACAATCTCACCCCTTCCATCATTTCAGCTGTGGAAAAACTGTCCCAGGAGTTCAAACAATTGAGAGACGATTTATCCGATCTATCCAGCTCTCCACGCGTACCAACCCATGTCTCAGCTAGTAACAGAAGGCGCCCTACTGCTCGAGAAAGAAAATATAGGAGGTACACGCCACGGGCCACCCTATGGTTTTACCTGCGGGATCATGGAGAAGACATGAGAAAGTGGGATGGAAAACCTACTTCAGCTCTGGAGCAACAGGTGCGTGAACTGAAGAGGAGAACAATGGTCAAGGATGATCCTCCCAGGAAAGCTGCTGCTCCAGTCTCTGGCGAGCAGTTTCCCAGATGGAGCGAAAGAGCTGATTTTACTCCAGCTCCTGTGATAAGGAATACTAATCCCTTTCTACAAGACAGAAGTGGAGAATTTTGTGATCACTATTAGAGGGGCCCTGCTTCCAGCCAGGTGGAGGAGAGGGATAATCGGGTTTACTGGACTGTGTGGATCAGATGGCCTGGCACATCAGTCCCACAGAAGTATAAGGCTCTATGAGATACCGGTGCACAGTGTACTCTGATGCCATCAAGGTATCAAGGGATGAAACCCATTTCTATTTCTGGAGTGACAGGAGGATCCCAAGCGTTAACTATGCTGGAAGCTGAAATCAGCCTGACTGGGAGGAAGTGGCAAAAGCACCCCATTGTAACTGGTCCAGGGGCTCCATGCATCCTTGGCATAGACTATCTCAGGAGAGGGTATTTCAAAGACCCAAAAGGGTATAGATGGGCTTTTGGTATCGCTGCCTTGGAGACAGAGGAAATTAAGCAGCTGTCCACCTTACCCGGTCTCTCAGAGGATCCTTCTGTTGTGGGGCTGCTGAAGGTCGAAGAACAACAAGTGCCAATTGCGACCACAACAGTGCACCGGCGGCAATATCGCACCAACCGAGACTCCTTGATTCCCATCCATAAGCTGATCCGCAGACTGGAGAGCCAAGGAGTGATCAGCAGGACCCGCTCACCCTTTAATAGCCCCATATGGCCAGTGCAAAAGTCTAATGGAGAGTGGAGATTAACAGTAGACTATCGTGGCCTGAACGAAGTCACACCACCATTGAGTGCTGCCGTACCGGACATGTTAGAACTTCAATATGAACTGGAGTCAAAGGCAGCCAAGTGGTATGCCACAATTGACATTGCCAATGCATTTTTCTCAATCCCTTTGGCAGCAGAATGCAGGCCACAGTTTGCTTTCACTTGGAGGGGCGTCCAGTACGCTTGGAACCGACTGCCCCAGGGGTGGAAACACAGCCCTACCATCTGCCATGGATTGATCCAGACTGCACTGGAACAGGGGCAAGCTCCAGAACACCTGCAATACATTGATGACATTATCGTGTGGGGTGATACAGCGGAAGAAGTTTTTGAGAAAGGGAGGAAAATAATCCAAATCCTGCTGAAGGCCGGTTTTGCCATAAAACGGAATAAGGTCAAGGGACCTGCACAGGAGATTCAATTTTTGGGAATAAAATGGCAAGATGGACGCCGCCAGATCCCCACAGACGTGATCAACAAGATAACAGCAATGTCTCCACTAACTAACAAGAAAGAAACACAAGCTTTCTTAGGTGTTGTGGGGTTCTGGAGAATGCACATCCCAAATTACAGTCTGATTGTAAGCCCTCTCTACCACGTGACCCGGAAGAAGAATGATTTCAAATGGGGCCCTGAGCAACAACAAGCCTTTGAACAAATTAAACGAGAAATAGTTCATGCAGTAGCCCTTGGACCAGTCCGGGCCGGGCCAGATGTGAAAAATGTGCTCTATACCGCAGCTGGGGAGAATGGTCCTACCTGGAGCCTCTGGCAGAAAGCTCCAGGGGAGACTCGAGGTCGACCCCTTGGCTTTTGGAGTCGGGGATATAAAGGATCCGAGGCCAGCTACACTCCCACTGAAAAAGAGATACTGGCAGCCTATGAAGGGGTTCGAGCTGCCTCAGAAGTGATTGGAACTGAAGCGCAGCTCCTCCTGGCACCCCGGTTGCCTGTGCTGGGCTGGATGTTCAAAGGCAGGGTCTCCTCTACACATCATGCAACTGATGCTACATGGAGTAAGTGGGCCGCACTAATTACACAACGAGCTCGAATAGGAAATCCCAGTCGTCCAGGAATTCTAGAAGTCATCATGGACTGGCCAGAGGGCAAAGATTTTGGGATGTCACCAGAAGAGGAGGTGACGCGTGCTGAAGAGGCCCCACCATATAATGAACTGTCAGAGAGTGAAAAGCAATATGCCTTGTTTACTGATGGGTCCTGCCGTATTGTGGGAAAGCATCGGAGATGGAAGGCAGCTGTGTGGAGTCCCCTGCGACAAGTTGCAGAAACTGCTGAGGGAGAGGGTGAATCGAGTCAATTTGCAGAGGTGAAAGCCATCCAGCTGGCCTTGGACATTGCTGAACGAGAAAAATGGCCAGTACTTTATCTGTATACTGACTCATGGATGGTGGCAAATGCCCTGTGGGGGTGGTTGCAGCAATGGAAGCAGAGCAACTGGCAACGCAGAAGTAAACCCATCTGGGCTGCTGCATTGTGGCAAGATATCGCTGCTCGGGTGCAGAACCTGGTGGTGAAGGTACGCCACGTAGATGCTCATGTACCCAAGAGTCGGGCCACTGAGGAACACCAGAATAACCAGCAAGTGGATAAAGCTGCTAAGATTAAAGTGGCTCAGATGGACTTGGATTGGCAACATAAGGGTGAATTATTTTTAGCCCGGTGGGCCCATGACACCTCAGGCCATCAAGGCAGAGATGCAACATATAGATGGGCTCGTGATCGAGGGGTGGACTTAACGATGGACACTATTGCCCAGGTTATTCACGAATGTGAAACATGTGCTGCAATTAAGCAAGCCAAGCGGTTAAAGCCTCTCTGGTATGGAGGACGATGGCTGAAGTACAAATATGGGGAGGCCTGGCAGATTGACTATATCACACTCCCACCAACCCGCCAGGGCAAGCGCTATGTGCTTACCATGGTGGAAGCAACCACCGGCTGGCTGGAAACATACGCTGTGTCCCATGCCACTGCCCGGAACACTATCCTGGGCCTTGAGAAACAAGTCTTGTGGCGACACGGCACCCCAGAGAGAATTGAGTCAGACAATGGGACTCATTTCCGGAACAACCTCATAGACACTTGGGCCAAAGAGCATGGCATTGAGTGGGTATACCACATCCCCTACCATGCACCAGCCTCTGGGAAAATCGAAATGTACAATGGGCTGTTAAAAACTACACTGAGAGCAATGGGTGGTGGGACTTTCAAACACTGGGATACACATTTACCAAAAGCCACCTGGTTGGTCAACAGTAGGGGATCTGCCAACAGGGCTGGCCCAGCCCAACCAGAACTTTTACGTACTGTAGAGGGGGATAAAGTTCCTGTGGTGCACATAAAGAATTTGTTGGGGAAGACAGTCTGGGTTATTCCTGCTTCAGGTAAAGGCAAACCCACTCGTGGGGTTGCTTTTGCTCAGGGACCTGGATATACTTGGTGGGTAATGCGGGAAGATGGGGAAGTCCGATGTGTACCTCAAGGGGATTTGATTTTAGGGGAAAACAGCCAATGAACTCAATTGTACGCTGTTGCCTGCTCTATAACACTTTTATAGCCCACCAGCTAGATATCTTCAGGTCACCAGCCATTGACCCTGACTTCCCTCCGATCATCACCTCAACAGAGAATGAATTTTGAGGAAACCAGACGAGCTCAGCAGTGACCAGATGAGTTTGGCGGTATCATCAGCAGGCAACAACCCAACACTATGTACCGTCCCTCCTGCCCTGAAAGACTATTACAAGAGATGGAGCCTGACATCATGGACTGGATGAGTTCAGCAATTTTACAGGGATTGGTCCATGGACTAGGGAACGATATCTTTCTCTGTGTGTGGGTGTGGGTGTATATATATGTGTATATATGGGACAGGGGTGATGGTGTGCTGAGAGATGTGGGATCTGAGCATGACGTGAATGGTATGGAATAAGGGGTGGATACTGTCCTGGGTTCAGCTATAGCAGTCATTTTTCTCCTGCTTAGTAGCTGGTGCAGTGCTGTGTTTTTTAACTTTCAGCCTGGGAACAACGCTGATAACACCGATGTTTTTCATTGTTGCTAAGTAATGTTTATTCCAACCAAGGACTTTCTCAGTCTCATGCTTTGCCAGGGAGGAGGGGAAGCCGGGAGGAAGCAGAGACAGGACACCTGACCCAAACTAGCCAAAGGGGTATTCCATACCACAGCACGTCATGCCCAGTATATAAACCGGGGGGAGTTACCCGGAAGTCCCTGATCACTGCTCGGGTCGGGCTGGGTATCGGTTGGCGGGTGGTGAGCAATTGTATCCTCTCCCCTTGTTATTTCACTAATCGTTATTATCATTGGTGGTAGCAGTAGTGGTTCTGTGTTATACCTTAGTTGCGGGACTGCTCTTATCTCAACCCGTGGGAGTTACATTCTTCCCATTCTCCTCCCCATCCCTCCGGGAGCGGGGGGAGGAAGAAGGGGGGGGGGGGGGAGTGAGCGAGCGGCTGTGTGGTTCTGAGTTACCGGCTGGGCTCAAACCACGACACTAGTTCATGAGTTTTACTTTATATTCCTGTATATGGTTGCAATTTCAATGATATAAAGCCAAATTCTTACTGATGCTATAATAGGAAATCTCTGTATTTGAACATAAAGCAAACATGGCTCATTAATACTTATACAGCTGGAGTAATGCATTGTTCAAGATTCCCTTTTTCCACTGTAAAACAGATGATTGGGCACTGGAAGAGAAAATAAGTGTTTCCTCAGAGCGTGAGGCTTGACTGAATAGAACAGTCTGTGGTAAGTATCTAGATGATTTGCAGAGCAATAGAAAGCAAGGGCAAATTGTTCAGCTTTTCATCATTATGTTGCATCTTTGACCCTAGCGGTCTGGCTGTGCTGTATTACATTAAGCATACAATTAAAATTACATTTTTGAATGTACCGGTGATTAAAACATATTGACAGGCAAATTGCTGCTGCTCAGCTTTTCTTACATTTTTGTAGGAATACTCGCTGAATTGTTTCATTTGAATCCTAGGACAGGACTTGCCTTCCATATTTTTGGAATAATTCACAAAGTCCAAATAATAAATGCATGTTTGTAAAAAAATGCAGAGAAATTATCAGCTTTTTATTACTCTCTGAGAGGAAAACCCACCTCACTATAGCAATATTTTTTGCCTGGTCTCTCCTGGATTCAAAGGTAGGTTGTTGGGGGAGTGATAGGGTGGGATGACTGTTCCAGAGATAAGTGCAGATGGATTATTCTTAGATGAACACTTACTATTTTGATAGCAACAAATGATGAAATAATCATCCATATTTCATAAATAAGTAATTTGCCAGAACCATTCCTTTTCTTTATACCAGTGGCTCAAGTAAACCTCTGCAGCTGCTGAGTCACAGATTCCCTTTGCTTCCAAGCACTCAGCCCCACCTGCATTCCTGTTCCCCAACCCAGTGAAGTGTCTTGCCCTTGGGGCTTCTTATCTTAAACCAAGAAACTCTTTTTACTTTTTTTCTCACTCTAATGCTGCAGCTCCTTTAGAATGGCTTTCTTTCCGTTCATTTTCATTTCTGGACTGTTTTCTTGGCCAAGCAGTCCCAATTTCCTCAACTGCTAGCTCAAGGTTCCCTCAGTGAGAGACAGGTTAAGCTAATTTGAATTACATTATATTTTCTGTTGCCGTGGATCACTTTAGGTACTAATCTTGATCTCAAATGTCTGTTTTAGCTATTGAAATCTGATGTTGAAAAAGCTTGCATAAAAATTATGTTGGAGAAGTCACATAGACATTGCTCTTCCCCCCTCCCCCCTCCAAACATGAAATAAGTTATTTAATAATGGGGGAGAGGGAAGTTCATTTTCCTTTAGTTTTCTAATTAAATATCTACAGCTTAGGCCTAAACTTACGTTGTTAACAAAATTAAAAATTAGGCAGGAAATCAACAAACAGTTAAAAGTAAATGTGTGTCTCTAAACACAAGGTGGGATCTTTGGATTTTTCTGAATTGTATAAAGGAAGATACTAAGGATGGATCAGACACCTAATTTAGGGATCTGCTGATCAACAGAATATTTTTTTTAATTAGGTATTGTATTGCCCAGAGACAACCCATAGTCAGGTCTTTCTTAAAGATGAAATCGTTACTCTTAGCTTCCTACAAGTAGCACCTGATGCACTTATTTTTTTTTTTTTAATGCTATGGCTATATGTACACGTGCTTTATCCTGAAATAAAATTTAACTTCTCTTACAGACTCTATTTTCATTTATTATCTGTGTACAATGGCAGAATTTATGTTATTCTTCAGATCAGTAGTGCTGAAAAAACCCACACCTTCAGCTGTTTGTCCAAATCTTCAAAATAATCTTTTTCTCCCACTGCTGCTCCCTTGTTTTTACTTCTATTTCACTTTTACTACCACTACATCGTATTCATTTTATTTTTAATAAATTTAGTGGTTGTTTAGCCGCTTCTGTAAAATACCTTCAGGTGTATGAATTAATCAACATGCCAGTAAGACAGACAAATAGTCTTTCTATTTTATAGATGAGAATTCTGAATAGCAGAGGAACATATTTAATTTAAAAAATACTCATGAATATAGGGAAGAAAGTGAAATTAATCCCTACAGTGCTGCTCTGCCAGTCTAACAATGTAGCTCACAGGTATGCTGTAATCTCCTTCCGTTATTACTTTGCCTTACTTTACCTGAACCTTTTAACTTGTCCATTTATGGAATAACAGAACGGTTGAGACTGGAAGGGACCTCTCAAGGTCATCTTGTTCAACCTGCTTCCTCATGTAAAGCCACCTAGAGCCAGTTGCTGGGGACCATGTCCAGATGGTTTTGAATATCTCCACAACCTCTCTGGGCAAGCTGTGCCAGTGGTCAGTCACCCTCATAGTAAAAATTTCTCTCTTATGTTTGAACAGAACCTCCTGTGTTTCAGTTTATTCCCATTGCCTCTGGTCCCGACAGTGGGCAGAACTTTCTTATTGTGTTTACAAACCACAGAGTAAATATTACAAATGTAGATTCATTTCAGCTGCAATTCAAGTGCCCATAATTCCCCTTATAGCTGCTCTAACTTTGATCCGGTGTCTACAGGAGAATCCTTTTCCTCCCTTATAATCTACAGTGCAGCAGCAAGTCACTCTATTAAGGGATTCAGATATCAAAGGAAAGGAATGCTTGAAATTACTTTGACAAATTTCCTTAAATGAATTTCATGAACCATAGCAGAAAAGATTCTTTTTGTTGTCTATAGCTCACTTACAAGTGTAAAGTAATAAGTATATTTAATACACATACATATTACAGTACCTAAGATAAATGTCATGCATTTGAAAAATACTCAGGAAAAAATCCATCTTCATTGATGTTACAGCAGATGGGCTTCTGCAAAAGATAAGAAGAGCTCAGTTGGAAGTAGACCAGAGGCTATTTTTGACATCCTTGTTAGAGGGACAGATGATGCCACAGTAACTTTTTAACTAAAATTCACTTAGCCTTGAGTGATACTCAGTAAAAATCAATTTAGAGTTCAAATGAGTTCAATGAATGCATTTTATGTATGTGTTCAAGGTTAGAATTCTAGCTCTTCTTTTTACACTGTGACTTTTCTATTAACGTGTATAATTCAGTAGTGAAGGATTTAGTACATGTGGTGGATGTTGACTCTTGTATAAATATTTACCAGAAAAAATGAAGTGCACTGGCTTGATAGTAATATTGTTAACATTCCTGAAAAATTATTCAGAAATAAATCTAAACTTATCCCTTATCCACATTTCTCTCCCAATCTTCCTAGCTTTACTATGGTCATGTGTCATTTTTTATAGAAGTGTTTCTTAATATAAATGTTTATTTGTAACAGTAAACAGGGAGAATCAAGCAAGTATGGAATATTCTTGAATCTGTTATGGCTCTCTCATCAGCTTTATTAAGGGAGTTGTATGTCAGTTATGTAGGTTTAAAGGTTATCTAGATTCTGAATACACAAAGGACTGATAACATTTTTTTCTGAGCTATAGAAGAGCATGTTTTCTCATAGAGAACTAAATTATTATACTAAAGTTTCACATATGTGGGATTACACTGTTATTTAATTTCATTCATAAATTAAAGGCTTTTTGTGGCAGTAGGAGTTCTTATTCACCTCTTCAGAACAGTATGTAGGGAAAAACACAAGCAGAGGCTACTAGGTTTCATTCATGACAATGAAGATTTGACATAAGAGCTGTAAACCAAAATGTTGATTGTCTAGAAATTTTAGTGTAATGCTAGAAGTATTGGTGAAAGGGGGAAAGTAATCTTTTCCTTCAAGTTATTTCAAGTTAGTGAAACTTTGCATATGAGCCTACAATTGTTTGAGCTGTTAAGTGAGTTAATTTGGACTGCTCTCTTCCCATTCTTTTTCTGTTCATTTTGTAGATGAGTAAGTTTACAGCAGAACTATTCCCCTTAATAGTACATCTCAAGCTATCATTCCACTGAAAAAAAGGTATAATGAGTATTGACCATAGAATTCTGCAAAATTAGTCTTAAGACAAAGAGATAGACTATCTGAACAGTGTCATCAGATCAAAACACTACTTCTAGTGATTATCTATCTGACCTCTTTTCTCCACTACGTATTCTATGCTGTGATTATGCTATAGATGTAATGTGATGTGCTTGACTTTTAATTAACTTCTTGAATGTCCTGGTTTTGGCTGGGATAAAGTTAATTTTCTTCCTAGTATCTGTAACAGTGCTGGGTTTTGGCTTGAGTCTGAGAATAATGCTGATAACACACCAGTGTTTCAGTTGTTGCTAAGTAGTGTTTACCCTACTCAAGATCAAGGACTTTTCAGTCTCTCGTGCTCTGCCAGTGAGGAAGGGCACAAAAAGCTGGGAGGGAGCAGAGACAGGACACCTGGCCCAACTTAGCCAAAGAGGCATTCTGTACCACAGCATGTCATGCCCAGTATATAAATGGAGGGGAGTTACCCAGAAGGGAAAGATCACTGATCAGGGACAGGCTGGATATCAGTCAGCAGGTGGTGAGCAATTGTATTGTGCATCACTGCTGTTTATTGAGCTTAATTCCTCTCTCTCTTTTTGTTATCTCACTTTTATTTACTACTACTATTACTATTTTTATTATTGTTGTTATAATATTTTACTTTATTTCAATTATTAAACTGCTCTTATCTCAGCCCACAGGTTTTACCTTTTTTCAATTCTCTTCCCCATCCCCCAGAGGAAAGGGGTGCACTGAGTGAGCAGCTGTGTGATACTTAACTGCCAGCTGGGGTTAAACCACAATAGTGTTAAACACGATTTTAGAGCTTTAGCCTCCTGTTTTATGTTTGTATAAATCTATTAGAGGTCATAGAATCTGAACAGTGGGACACTGATCTGAACATTCAGAAATCACTCTAAATTTAGTGAGCCTTGAATTTTTTCTCAATTTATGCAAGTGATAACCTGCTAGCAAGGTAATGCAAAGGTGCATGTAAATACCTCTGGGTAGAGCCAAACAGTGGTTTGATTTCTTTTTACTGTATAAATGTCATGATGTACATATAGTGATTACCTGTCCTAGGAACCTGCTTTTCTCTTTCCTTTTTTTCTTTTTTTTTCCTTTTTTCATATGACAAGAGTAGAAAGATCAGGTGAGAATAATGATCATAATTGTGAGGCCGATATATCTATTATTATGTATCTGATTATTGTTTTCTACGTCTGATACCTACCAATACTGGGTTAATGTTATGAAGATTTTTGATAACCTCATGATTGATGTTTGGGTAGAGAAGATGACTAAAATATGACTAAATAAAGAGAGCTTTAAACTAGAATTGATGAGGGAAGGGGATACCAACAGGATTGCAGTGGTAAGCCAAGGGTTGGCATGGCATTGCTAGAGGGTGGCAATCCTCATAGGAACCTCAGTTTACACTGCTCCTCGGAGCACAGAAGGCTCAGAAGCATACCTAAAATGCTTGTATACCAATGCATGCAGTATGAGAAAAATACAATGAATTGGAAGCATTGGTCATCTCCCAGAGTTGTGGTATCATTGGTATTAGCAAGACTTGGTGGAATGAGTCCCACGATTGGAGTGCTGAGGTGGAGGGCTACAGGCTGTTTAAGAGGGATAGGTAGGGCAGGAGAGGTGGAGGTGTTGTAATATACTTAAGGGAGAGGTTTGATTGCACAACACTCACAGTTAGTGATGGTGTGGTTGAGAGAGTCTGGGTAAGGAATAGGGGGATGGAAAACAAAGGAAATATTGTAGTGGGTATCTACTATTGATTGCCCAGCCAGGATGTAAGCCCTGCAGAGTTATTATATAGGCAATTAGGAGAAATTTCAGTATCAGTAACCCTTGTCCTTATGGGAGATGTCAACTTCCCAGACATCAACTGGGAATATCATACTGCTGTAATGAGTGGGTCTTGGAGATTCTTCAAGCCTGAGGAGATAACTTTTTGTCACAGGTCCACTTTCCATCACTTTTGTAGCAATATTTTGCTCTGAGCTTTCGTTCTATGAAATTTTAGTCTTTTAAGTTTAAAGCAGACTCTAAAATGTACTTGAAACAATAAATACAATTTTCTGCATGAAGCACAGTAACCATTTTTTCTATAAGCATATTCCTAATTTTAAAAATATAATAAAAGACGATTCAAGTGCATTGTAACCCACGTTTAGTTTCTGGATGTTATATGTTTTGCTTTGAGTGCTCAAAAGTCACAAGATTGCAGAGATAGCCCGTGGTACTGCAAGTTCTGAGCAAAAAAACATATTAGAATGTCTAATTAGGGCTCTAATTTTATTAAGTGAGCAACCAGCTGTCTACCACCCTTCATGTTTGTGTACACTCGAAAGTATCACAAGGCAATGGGAGTGGAGCTACTGACTGAACCACTGGTACTGAGACACGACTATGATAATTTTGGAGGATTATCATCTGGACTAGATCCAGCCTGGATGAACAAACTGAATGTCCATTAGTTTGGTCCTCATTACGTGCATTACAGATTCGTCTTCTGGATTGGTCTATTTCAAGAGGATCCAGTTTGTGATGGATTTTAAATTTAAATATGTGATGTGACCAAAGCCCAGTAAAGGTAATAATTGCTTTGAAAGCACACTCCAAAGCCAAACTAAAATGCCAGTACAGCTGCAACCTTTAGAAATAAAATTACATGTAATATACTTTCCATACCTGTGTCATAAAACTATTGCACATACAGAGCAGAACTGTCACAGTTTTGGGATTAATTTTGAAAATATATCCATTAATATCCATTTGTGGAATTGCCCAGTGACAGAGATATGTGGAATTAGTGTTGTTTACAGAATTTTTCTTTAGTTTCTTATCTATTCTGATTTTAAATTAATCATGAAGTTTCACCTTTTTAATGTTGTTCCTTTTGTCCTTATTACATTCATTGACAATACCTTAAACTGAGTTTCAAAATATTTGTAGAGTGTACATTTTTTATTGATTGATTGATGTTCCATATTCACACTCCTAATCTTTTCTTACAGTTTTGAAAATTGTGTTGTGTTTTAGTGAGAGTCTATTTTGTATTACCTTTTTAATAATTTTGTAGTCAAAGTTCACTTCTTTTGATCCTGTAGCAACAGAAACATAAGAAAACATTTACTTTTTCAACCCTGCAAGATCAGAAAGTTTTTTTGTATTGCTTAACATGCTGCCAATGAATTTGATTTTAATTATTTCTATTCCAGTTCTCAGTTCCAACTGGTAGACACCTGAGCCATGCTTTTCGTATGCAGGAAACACTCTGAAGAATAAGATCTTGAATATTTTGAGATTGATACATCTTCCACCATCTTGAATCACTTCCTCCCACGTAGTTTGAACAGCATCATATTCTGAAGCTTGAGAATTTTCTCACAGAAAACATTAGTTCCCTGATTTGTAATACTCATAAATTTTGATGAATCTAGATCTTCTAAGGAAAAGTCTTACACTGAAATATACCTAACTGATAATGTTCATTATAATAACTATCAGTTACTACATAGTGAATAGAATATTAATGCAAATTGCCAGGATAACTTTAAAAAAACCCTCAAACAACACAAACCTTTTAAATCAGGAAGATTTGCTCTTCCTTTTTAATCAAATTAAAGTTAAAAAAAAAAAAAGGAAGAAAAATAGAAAAATTAGTGTTCTGAATGAAATGTTATACATAACAGTGGATCAGCATGTAGGACTCTTAAAGAAAGTAAAGTTCATGCTGTCTTGTGCTGTGCTTGTTAAGAAGACTTTAGAACGCCTTTTTTTTTTTTAATTGTAAATGTTTAAGCATAACTTGATAACTTGTAAACTTCATACTAATTCTACACATTCAACTGTCTGGATTGTGTTTTCAGGAATCATATTTTAAGTGATAAGTTAGTCAAAGTTCAAATACTAATGAAAAAACAAGCTTTTTTAAAAAATTCTTCATAGATGTTTCAGTGCAGATGGAAAAATAGATTACTTGAATGTGAAGGATTTGGTTGGTTTTGGTTTTGGATTTTTTTGTTTGTTTGTTTTATTTTGTTTTTCCCTAAATTAATTTTAAATGATGAATTGTATTGGAATTACATGACTTCCACCTGGGTTTACCAAGTTAATCTTCAAAGTATCCTTTCACACTGATAGAAAGTGTGTAAGCCATGTAAGACTTTTTCTTCGAGATTTGGGAAGAAATGTAGTCCCTGCTTCCATGAATAGCAGCTAAGCTTAAAGATAGATAGCATCATTGATGGGTGATTAGAAAACTTTTTTGTGGTACTTCAGATATAAATCTTGAGGAACTTGGTCAATTTCAAGGAACTGTACACCCAACTCCTGGCTTTTGCTATAGCACCATTCTTCCCATTCTTGTCATATTTCTTTGCCTGTGGAAAAACAGTCTTTGACAACAGGCTACCCTATCTATTTCATAGAATTTTGTAAGGAAGACTGATACCATTTTTGTTTGCATTTGTGAAGTCTGGAAATATGTCCTCAAAACACAATGTATTGTAACAGTTTCCCAAATGATTTAAACTTCTAGAAAGAATCTTATGCCAGTAATATATTTTGTCAGATCACTAAGTAAATTTGGCAGAGATTATAATAACAATGCTAGCTTTTATTAAATTAAGAGTTGTATGTTTACATTTGTCTATTGTTGGCCCTAACTAATTTACGTGCTTAAGGTCTTCTAATATTTTTTTTTCCCCCCAGCAACTCATTGATCCAGTCCTGCATTTCACATTAGAGCAACCTATTGTTTCTTTCTTCAGGAGTTCTTCAAAGATGACAACAGTGGGGATCAATTCAGAAGGTAAAACAAAATTCAGTCTGCAAACCCTGAAACAACTGTCACTCTTCTCTGAGAATACATATGACAACTTGTGCCTAATTTTGAGTTCAAACTAGAAACCAGAAAGTTCAGGTAGAACTGTATGTCAGAGTACTGTGAGGGCCAGGTAGAGAGAGCATCAAAGTCGGGTCAAGGCCTGACAACCAGGGCCTCTCTCACCACCCCAGCCATCAGGCACATCGCTGGGGATGGCAATGGGCTGAGGCAAATGTGGGATGTGGACCTCGGGGTGAGCTCAACTCAGCACCACCCAGCAAGGCAAGGCTGTGGGAGCCGGATACTGGCTCTACTGTGGCGTAGGTGCGGCAAGGACTGACAGTCCCAGTGGCCATAAATGGGTCCTAGTCTGTGAGCAGGTTAGGGGAAACCCCAGAGGGATGGACAGGGGATAGTCAGGGCTAACAGTGCCCTCAGGGCCATGTTGCTGCATTTAGTCAGAAAGCCCTATATAAAATAAATAAATTTTTATAAGGAATTTTTATGACCAAATTTTTCAGAAAGACTGTTCTTGAAATCTTCTGTTGCATAAGCAGTAGAACAACTTTCCTTGGTTCTTTTAAAAGTTGGAGGATTGTTTCATTCAATTTTATGTAAAAAGAGTCTAAGTTTTAAGCTTTATTTAGTAGTAGTTTGATTGCATTTTTCACAGCTTATATGTACTACTTCTAGGATAACTGGAAAGTGAAATATGTCAGTAAGTGCCACCTCTCTTAGCTATAGTTGACTCAATTTCATAACAAATTACAAGAACTTGCTGCTCTAAGCTACAGATCAGCTGCTCTAGGAGAAACTGTTTTGTGATGGACAGCAATGTGGTCTAAGGGAAGAGAACCCTGAAGGTGGCAAGGAAATAAAATCAACAAATCTTTCTGAAAACTTACATAAATAGCTTTTTTTTTCTGTATTTAGTAAATAACATCAAAGACATGCCACTCACAGTGAGATTCACTGCAGTGAATAGCTGAATAAAGGAGCAAAACTATTAAAGGACTCTTGGACATATATGGTAGTAACCTAATCAATTGTATAAATTAACCCTATTATGTGAAGTTGAGGTCTTGAGGCAAACTAAAGCTGTAGAAAGCTGTAAATGAGAGATAAGGGGCTTTAAACAAACAGATCTCCAGCAAGGACCGGGGACCTGTGTTTCTTATGAACGAACCTGTTATTTCAGAAGCAGTGGTACAAAGGCAGTAAGGAAATAAGTGAAAAGGAAGAACAAGCTCATTAATTCAACTAGTAACTGAATGAGGTAACAGGGTTTAAAACCACTATTTGTTACACATGCAATTCACACCTTTATCGACAGCAAATGTGAAGTTTGTGCACCGTTTAAGTTGCATATAATCCTTCAAAGAAGGTTTAGCATGGAGACCAGTGGCACATAAAAGAGCTGGGTCAGTTTCATTCTGACAAATAATATTTGGACAACTAATAATATTCACAAAATACTTACAGGTCTGGAATACTAAAAATGTATACTGCAGATATTTTTTTACCTGTTAGCTAGTATACTTTTCTGATTATTCATCCATTATTCTCTCCAAAATGCTCAGCCAACAAAATGTCCTGTAACAAACTACACACATCTTAATAAAAAGTGATGCTGACTAACTGCAGTATTTATCAAGGCTAGTTGTTGAATGTTAGACTGAGTTTTTTTTCACAAAACCAAGAGAAATTTGCAAATCAAGCTACCAATACAGTGGATAAACCTATCCTAGTTTTTTGCATTTTACATCTATTTACTTTTTTCTCTTGCTTTGTTTATTTTTAGTGGCTTTTCCGTGAAACCAATCAATTTCTTTTTTTTTGGGGGGGAGGGGGTTTGGGTTTTTTTGTTTTGTTTTAGTTTTGTTTTGTTTTCATTTTTATGGAAAAGAAGATAAATAAACCTGTATTTTAAAATTCAGTAGTCCATACACTAGAAATTCATATGATCTATTAGAAGTTCCACTGACTTCTGCATGCTCTTGTCTCCTGAGAAATTCAACTTGAAACATTTTTTGAAGCACTGTCTGGCATTCTGGTTATAGACTCTACTTTTAAACGTGATCAATTCAGGTCATCAGTATATGCCCTGCTTGCACTACAACTACTTGCATCTCTTATTTAATTAGAGTAAGGACTTCAAAATAAAGCTTTTCTTCTACAATTTCTTCTACATATTCAATTTAATAAACTAAAGTCTATAACCTAATGTCGATTTCATAGCCTAATGTCAATCCAATGTTTAAGGCCAGGCTGGATATGGTTCTGGGCAACCTGATCTAGTTTAAGATCTTCCTGCTTATTGCAGGGGATTGGACTAGATGACCTTTGAAGGTCCATTCCAACCCAAACCATCGTATGATTTATGATGTCCAGTAGTGAATATTTAAGTAGGGACCTTAAGAAAAATAGATTTACAATATTTCTGTGTTTAATTCTGATGGACTGCTTTTTACAGAATATATCTTCAATCAATAAATACTCTCCATACTTCTGAATTTTTGACTGATTAAGAGAGAAACAGTAGATATTTTCTGACCATAAACAATCAGGATGAATTTTTGCAATTGTCCATATTTACACTTCTGTTTGAAAGTCCATAGGAACAGATCCTTAGAGATATTAAACAAACACTGCAAAGCAGGTACAGTTGTATAAACATTTCAACAGTACGTGATCTTAAAATTTGTCTTTTTATGAGTGTCACACTCCCAATGCTGCATACTTGAAAACAAGAGCATTTTCCCTTTGAGTTCTGCTGAGAGGGACAAGATGCATGTATGATGCTGCTGAAGTGTGTGTGCACCCAGGGGAAAATAATAGACAAAAATCTATTTTTAATACAGGAGCAGACACCAGTTCATGTCGCATTAGGGTTCAAGCAGAGACAGGACAAGTAAATGGAAGAGAAATCCATAGAAGTAATGACATACATGGAACTCTGTTCTGCTCAGAAAGTGCCCTGAGCTGAAAATAGCTTCAGTTTGGAATACTGAGGGTGTGAGGGCACTATCCTTTTATGATTGCTCTTTTTTAAGAAACTACTCAGAAAAAGTGTAGTATTTTGAACACATTTGAATACATCTTTGGAAAATTCAATTGCCACAGACAATAATCCACTTTTTAATTGGTGATCATGGTTGTGCATTCATCTTTTTTTACGGATGACTACCTTGGAAATCTGAAATCATTCTTCATTCTTGCTGAAGTGCTGAAAACTTGCAATGGCTACTGAACAAAACAGGAGATATGATTTGAACAAATGAAGTGACAAGCGATTCTATTTACTCTGATGCTAAAGTAGTCTCAAAATGGTTATATAAAATTAATGGATACTGTTCAGAGAGAAGTGATGTGGTCGGCTGACCTTGGCTGGCTGCTAGGTGGTCATCCAGCCACTCTCTCAGTCCCCCTTCCTTAACAGGACAGGAGAAAATAAGATGGAAATGTTTGTGGGTTGAAACAAAGACGGGGAGACCCCTCACCAGTTACCATCATGGGCAAAACAGGCCCAACTTGGGGAAAATTAATTTTCCTCAGCCTTGGCTGCTGGGCAGCATTTTCCCATTCCTTACCCAGGCTTTCCCCCAGGTGCCCGCCTGTGGCTGAGGGGCTCAGCTCTGCCCTGCGGTGGGGCTGTTGAAGCCGGCTGGAACAGGCTGTGTCCAGGTCTGGGCAGCAGCGGCCACTCCTGTCTGGGATCACATAAGATTAAAACTGAACAGCTGTATGGTTCTACAAACTTCTGAGATCCCTCTAAATACATTAATTGCATGTATCTGGTAAGTTTAATTAAAGGTGTAAATTTGTGTAGTGTCAAACTACACCTGTGTAGTGTAAAACCTTAGCATAAAACATAAAACATATGCTAAGGTTTTCCACCAAGAAAACAGCTTAAATATTGCTAATATTTAATATTTCTTCTTTCCACAGGAAAAAAAATATGCTAGGCAAAGAGAAAATACATTTAAAACCAAGGATGCTTCAGCAATAGCCTCAGAATAAGACTTTCTTTTGACATCTTTAGAAAAAAAGTGCAGACATATCTGAGATTAATAAAATGCTTTCTGAATCTTCAAGAAACACAGAACCTTTTTTTGGGGGGTTGGTTTTTTTTTTGTTTTCCCCTTCTTGTTTCCAAATACCAGGGGAACTCAGAAATTTGGATGTAGTATCTTTTTGGTGTACTTGTGATTTTGGAAGAAAATTGTACCAGAAATTTTGCTGTGAAAGAGACACTCTTGACTACAAGGCCAGATTAAAGTGAAAATACATTCCAGAATTTCACTAACAGTTACCTTCTTGAAAAAATATATGGGTAAAACTAATCTGCTTCCTTGACTGTCAATTAAGAAATTACTTTCTAACAAATGATAAAGAGAGAAAAAATTGGAACATGGGCTTCAAAGCCCATCTTGCTTGTTGGCGTGAGTTCTGTTGTCACCAGTCATGAAAGGCGTTTGTCTCCCTGATTCTTAGCTTCCCACAGAGAGAGGAGGTAACACTACACTGCTGTCTCATAGGGTATGAAAGCATGAAATGTTTCTTATCAGTTTATTCTGTTGATGTTTACACAAAAATTATAATTTTAACTCGGAGCAGCGTTGAAATAGTGCATAGTGAGGCCAGGAGGCACACACTGAAGAGAAGAAAACAAAGAGTTAAACACCTACTTGCAAGAGGGTAAAGAATAGTAGCAGGTGAATTATGGACTTTCTAGTAGTCTTTGAAGCTATTTTAATCTGAAATAGCTGCTGTGCACACAAAAGGCACTCTCTGATCTTCGTGACTTCACAAGTATTAGGTCAATAGACTATTCATAATTATGAGAGAAATCTCCATGTCTCCATACTTTTAATGTGGAAATAAGTTTTAGACTCTCAGCAGGAAAGAAACAAAATTTTGTCATATTACTCATAGAAAGATAGGCAAAATCTCCAGACTTATCCAAGTTTCTGAGTTGGATGTATGAAGATGGCAATGGAAAGATCGTGTAAAAATTCTGCTATATTGTTCAGGTCAGATGTTTTGGGGTTTTGGGGGGTTTTTTTGCAATTTTTTTTATCCATTTAGCATGGATGACATTCTTTTTCTGGTATGCTGTATGTTACTGGAAGTATGAATTATATTGCTCTGAAAATAACGGTTTAAATGAGAATGAGACTAATTAATCAAAATTACTTATTTCTGAAGTCTTCGTTCTCATGGCATAACACAACTGTATAACTGTGTATTTATTAACAAACAACTTGTAAAAAATAACATTAGAGGCATACATCTGCATTTACTTAAAAGTTGTTTCCAGAAGACCAAATGAGATACAGATCTTGCTTACTGTAGTAATGTGGTGACAACAACAGCAACTATAATAGATCAAATTATTTCCAACACATTAAGCAAACAATTTATATAGACTAAAGCAAGTAAATTTCTATATTTATTGTGCGCAGTGCATCGGTAAACTGTGCCTAAGAGCCCTGTAGTGAAAAGCACATCACATTGTCTAAATCCATAAAATGCAAATTGCAGGTTGAACATAATGTATAAAGATTTAAGATGTGTTCTGAATCACATCTTAAAAAGAGGAGAAAATCCAGCCTTACATTAAGGAAAAGGCACAGGGGAATCCAGTGACTTACATAGTATTTTTTTGTTTCAAGTGGTTTAAAAATATATAATCTGCTATTTATTTCACAATGACCAAAGAGCTAGAGCCTTGTGATTTAAACAGCAGTAAACTTGGATAAATTCAATGACTCAATAGGGAGTGAGTGGACAAGAAGACTCACCTCTCATTTAGTCAGTAATATAGCATTTCCTCTTATTTACCAGAACTGTGAAATTACACAATTTTGGGTTCCAAAAAAGCCCGTTGTGGACACATCTGCCAGCTTGGAGAAGGTAATGAATTCTTTGTAAAACAGTAGCTTCAAAGCTGCTATAACCTCCAATCATAGGTAGAACACCTTGAGAAGGCAGTCGACCTTAAGGTGGCTTTCGCTTTCTACAGCTATGTCAGCTCTGATCACTTTATAATTTTAGTAGAGAGGGATATAAATAACAGAAATTTCTTGTGCTGATAAGAGACCTTTGTCTTAATTAAATGTCTGTCCAACATTACATTACCAGAGTACCAATATTATACCAGGCTTTTTTTTCCTTTTTCTCAGTGTGGGTAAGCTACAGGGCCATTCTGTCTCTCCTTGCACTGTTTTCCCTACTGTATCTATTTTGAGATTCTTGTTCAGAAACTGTAAATCTACCTTCTGATTTCTACAACAATACTAAAATATTGTTTATAAATGAAGCAATTTCTCTTGATACTGGTAAATTTTCTGAAATCAAAGCTGAATGTGTATATTTAGGAAAACACCTCCTATCGTAACTGAGGGAAATTTTTTGAACTGCCATTGTCCTTGAAAGAACTCAATGTTTTTATAGTACCAGTAATCATCTTTTCATTATTTCTCAAGCTTCCCAAACATGACTTTGTTTTCATTTAATGAGGGTTATAAATAATCTTCAATAGGCAATATATGTAGAAGTATACATCCTGAACTTTTCAAAACCTCTCAAAAGAAAGATTTCAGGGATAATGGAAAAAGCTGGCTACTATATTTGAGATTGTATAGGAAATCTTTCTCTTCACCATCAGCATATGTGTATAGATATTACTAACAAACACAAAATTGATAATTTGTAGTATCGTTATAATCTGATCAACTGAAATTCTCATATATGATTGCAACTAGCATCAACACAGAGGCCTATATTCCATCTGCATGGGAATTAATTAACATTCCAAGCATCTGAATGCTGTAAACCTGACATTATTTGGTGGGAAAAAACACAAAATATTACAATCTTACATTGCCTTCATGTCCTAAATTAAATACATACTGTTTAAAAAACAAAACACTATTCTTGCAGGGGGAAAAAAAAAAAAAAAACCAAACCAAAAAAACCCTAAAACTCAAACATCTAGAAATCATAACTTAAAGTTACAGGAAAATGGGAGTTTTTTTCAGCTTCACAGTAAACCTTTGTTAAAGTTTTGAAAACCAATGTAAAATGGCCTTTTTTATTGTTGAACATGCTACTAGGATTCTCGACAGTGTGGTAACGAAGGATAAAACCAAATAGCTGAAGGAACAGGCCAGCAGGGACGTCATGAAGACCAACAGGGACCAGAATAAGATAGATATTGCATGTAGCTCAGAATGACACAGAGAAGCAATAGAAGCTGGACATCCATGTGCTAGATAGAAGCTCCGCAGAGAAAGATATGGGTTTGTGTGGACAGGTTGAACTTCAGTGAGCAGTGTGCCACTGTGTGATGATGAACTGCAGTAACTGGGCTATATTAGCACGCACATAGCCAGCTGGGTGGAAAAGATTGTTTCCCTCTACCTGGCATATATGAAACCCTATTTGACACACTATGCTCAAGTTTAGGTCCCTTACTGGAGGGAGTCCATCAAAGGGCTATGTATGGGAGCTGAAGCACCCAGGTTACAAGGAAAGGCTGAGGGAGCTGTACTTGTTTAGCTGGCAGATGAAAAACCTTTAAGAGAATCCAACTGTAGTTGCAGAAAGGGAAATGAGGCCTACATGAGGGTGGAGAAACTCAAGCCAATATAAAAGAGCTTCTAACAACAGTTGAGTATATGAAAGTTTTAAACTGCTGTTGAAAAATACATTTTTGATTCCTGACAGCTCTGCAGAGTCTAGTCTGAGTTTGGTAGTGGCAAAATGTAGTTTGGAAGAAAAATGTAATTATTGTTTATTTTCTCACAGGAGGATTTTGGGTCCTGACTCTCATTAAGTGCTGGTGACATATAATACATAGGAATTAAATTTTCTTTGTTTTATTTTTTAACAGCAATGCTGTATTCCTATACTTAGTTGTTCCCTGCCAATTGAGTAGACATTTTTCTTGTTTGCAAAGATGATGTATTTATGTAGTCTGTTTATGATAATAGATGCTTTTTTTTTTTTTCATTATAGAATCACAGAATCAAGAGTAATTTAGGTTGGAAGGGACCTCCAAAGATCATCTAGCACGGTCCCCTGCTCAGAGCATGCCTCTTCAAATCAAGTTTTTCAGTCCAATGTCCAGTTGAATCTTTATCGTCTCGAAGATGGAGATTCCACGACCTCTTCCAATTATTGACCACATTAATGGGAAGAAAATTTTCCTGATTTTTCACATTCCAACTTCTAAAGCTTTGAATTTGGTGGCTGCATCTCTGGAGATCCATTTGAGAGTCTGTATTATAAATATTTGCTTTATTGGTAACTTGCTGCTGTTTGAGAAATAGTATTTTATATTTCTGTCTCAAATTTAGGCTTAGATAATTCACTGCTTTAGGCAATAAGATATAATTCTTATAGAAAGATTATAATTCTTTCCTTTTCAGGTAGCCAAATGTCATGGAGAATGGAGAATGAAAAATAAATTGATCAAGTCAGTCTCATATCTGAGGTTGAAGATACCACAGACCAGTAGAGTGAATACCATTTAAATGAGCAGTACAACCAAACCTTCAGAGCACAAAAGCTTTGAAATCCAGATGTCTTTGAATTGCTGCATAAAATTATCGTAGTAGGTCCCACAGGTGGAATTAGAAACAATTGGTTTGATACAGACTTCTTAATCTTACATCACCAGTTTTCTGCACAGTAAGTCATAGCTGATCACGTTCTCCTATAAGAGACAATGGTGATAAAAATGTCTGTCAAAGACAAAACCTATGGCTTATATATTGATAGATTATAATAAACAAAGACCACCAGCAATTAATTATGTTTGAGTTTTACAGTAAAAACACCAAAAAACCAAAAAAAAATCTTCAAACAATTAAGCCAAAGTTTAGAATCTTAATAGAGGTGCAAGAACAACCTTATGCAGTTTAGTGAGATTTCTTAGAGGAATACCATGACTGGATCTATTTGTGATACAGTTTTTTACTGTGTCTGCACAGATGCTGTTAGTAAAACACTGGCATTTCAAAACAAGAATCCGTTTTTCCTGAACTGGATGTCATAATGGAAAGAAACATGGGATTAATGTTATTCATGTTCAGCTTTCAAAACTGTTGTGACATTCACCTGTTTACATCAGAGAAAAAGAGAAAATAGGACAGGCAAAAAGGCAGCAGTACCTCTCCACTCGGTAAGATGGTGTTAAATATTGGCAAGAAACTATATGATGGACAGTACAGTAAATTTGGTTGGCAACATCACACTTTCAAGAGGAAATCACTAACTACTTCTGAAGCTAGCGTTCATAATATCTATTTGTTGATGTACTCGCCAATGCACACTCACACACACACTCAAAGGTTTTGTAAAGAGGAAGATATGTTAAAGAAAATATGAACAAAGAAAAAACCCTCCTAGCAGTTTGATTTACCATCATTCTTTCACTGGAATGATATTTATTTTGAGAGTTTAAAAACACTTTTTATACTCAGGAAAGCAGAACTCTATCTTAGTCTGCCAGTCCTTGCATGGGGATTACCTAGTTGGGACAACAAGAATAAGTAATGTAAAAAAGCTATATGAAATCATTAGGTTTATTTTTCTTTTTGGAGATGTTTCCTTTGGACTTCATTGGTGGGAAAAATATTCTTTGACATTTTCAAAGCTATTTTCTTTTTGTGTATGTCAATAAATAAATCCTGATTCTTTTGTCAGTATACTTAGAATCTCTTAGAAAGTTTAAGCACCCCACACTTTAGGATTAAATATGGTTGGAATATTTTAGGTTATGAGAACTAGAACATTCATACTCCTATGCACTTTTAATTTTATTTATCTTATTTTCCAAGCATGCAATGAATGGAAGTTTTACAGACATGTTTTGCTTTCAAAGTTAGCACTAGTCTTTGATTGCACACAGAGCTGAAGACACCTGAGACTTTTCTCATTTAAAGGTAAATGATACAGGTAATGCTGTCACAGACTGGTAACTCTGCCTTGCAGATCACACATTTTCTTAGTATACCCTGATAGAATACAGTCTCAATCAGTAGCAGTAACATGTTTTATGAATAGGCGTGGACATACATTGCCAAAATGCAAGCATTTGTCAAAGTTTGTTCTGTTTCAATAAAATTTGCTTTGAATATCAAGCAGTGTTCATAATTCTCTGCAAACTGATTTACTTAGTGGCTAGAAAGACTAGGTTTTAAAACACATAGCCAGGAACAAATATCCCACGGCAAAGTTATTGCTATTGAATCAGATATCCATGTGTCATCCACACAGCCAATATTGTGTTACATTTCCCAAAGAATTTCAAAATTATAATAGTTTGATTTGTATGGGAAGAAAACCAAGTTCTGAAATATCAAACCCTGTGACTTAGTTTTTTTATTGCTCAGCTCTAATTGAGGCTGCTTCCCATGATAAAAAATAGTGTATTTGAACACTGTCTATACTGTGCTTTATAATTCAATATTTTGCTGCACAAATTATAGATGGTATTGAAATGTTTTGCTAGCCTTTACTAGTTGCTATTGTCACTGATAACATAATTCTAATGAATGAATTAAAACCAGATTGGGCTAGAGTCAAAGCAGTTTCTGATTTCTTCATTTCTCACCTTACAACCAAACTAGTCCATACGTGCATCATAAAAAATATTATCAAATATTCCATTAGATGCAGAAATTGTTTTGGTTTTTTCTTTATTCAATTTATCAAAATAATAGTTCACATTCTTTCATTCCTTTGTAAACAGATGGTCACTGGTACACATCTATAAGAAAGTTGGGTGGAATTAGTGCTAAAGTCTTCTGAAATGAGCAAAGCCACTTAAGTAGAAGCATACACTGAATGAACCTACATATTTTCCTGTATTTGGACAGACATTTAGATATTACTTGAAAGCCTAAACCAAAAATTAGACTGAAGAAACTTGCTGACTTCACTACACCTCACCTTGCTTCACATTTTTTAATCATTATTATTTCTTAATGAATGTAAGAAGACCAAAGCCGTATGTCCCCAGGTTTAAACTAAGCCTATAGAAATTAACTCTAAGCCTGTGTGACTTAAAGATTATTTGTATGTTTCTAATGAGGCTGTGGTGTGCCATGTCAAGCTAATGTTTTGTCTACGAAATATAAGTTAAGAAGCTGTGGCATTGACTTCAGTATCTGTTGTACAAGTCAGTGATAAAAAAAGAAGCCTGCCTTGAATGTCATCATTAGCATTTCTATGTAGATTTCTATCTATATTCGTGTTTCAGATATACATCGCACCTTTCTTTACAGTTCAAGTACACTTGCAAGCAGAACACAGAAGCTTTATATTTCACTTCATTACCCAAGTCAAACCCCAAGGTATCTCTACAATGTAGGTTTCAATTTATTTTCTTCAGTTGATTTCACCTGTCTGGGGAATTCTCTTTGGAACTTCAAACAAACCCAGAGGGTTTTCTTACTGGAAGATCATAACAAGACAAAAATTTCATGCATTCACCAATAATTGTCATTTACCTTTTCAGCATATAACAGTACAGTAAGGGAACATGATAATGTAGCAGCAGAGATTTGACACAATTTTAGAGAAATATGATATTATTATTTTGTATTTTTAAAGTTGCTGACTTTTTTTTAATGGTCTAATTGTTTTTGACAAGTGCAAGACAGAAACTGTCCATTAATCTGAGGGTAGGCAGAGGTGCTATTCCAAGAGTTAAAAGTTTTCTGAGCAATCAGGATGTTAAAACCATGTCTTGGCTTAGCTACCTTTTCTGGTCATTTTAACATCTCACAGAGCCCTCTGGCAATCACAGCAACTGATGCATTAAAAACTCGTACTCAAAATGTCTTTAGTACATTTTATTTTCTTTGCTTATAATTTACCTTAAAGCAACGAGAAGCAGCAAGACTAGGAAGCTCTCTAGCTGTTTGTGCTTCTTAAGATATACATGTTTGCTGGACCACCATTTAAAAATTTCTAGCATAGCTGGTTCTAGAACTTCATGAACTCATTCTGCTCTGAAAAATAATAGAAAGTTCTGAAAGGCTTAGTATCATCTCAAAGCACCATGAGAAACAGAACTGTTCTCTTCACATCAATACCCATAGCACTAATGTTTCTCCAGATGCATACTCGAAGGGGAAAAATCCTTCTTCTGGTGGTTTTTTTTCAGAAAAGCTAGATGTCCTACACTTTCTCATTGTAATTCAATATAAATAAAGTTAAAAGTTCAGTTACTGTATTAAACATCTTTATCAACCTAGTGCCACAGTCTACCCATACAAGAATAGTTACAGTCCTTTGAATTAAACAAAACCCTTCGTATTTAAAAAAAAAATGCTTTCTAGATTTGCTTAATATTTTATAGAATCATAGAATCATAGAATCGTAAGGGTTGGAAAGGACCTTAAGATCATCTAGTTCCAAACCCCCTGCCATGGGCAGGGACACCTTGCCCTAAACCACGTGGCTCAAGGCTCTGTCCAACCTGGCCTTGAACACTGCCAGGGATGGAGCATCCACAACCTACCTGGGCAACCCATTCCAGTGCTTCACCACCCTCACTGTAAAGAACTTCTTCCTTATATCTAATCTAAACTTCCTCTGTTCAAGTTTGAACCCATTACCCCTTGTCCTACCACTACAGTCCCTAAGGAAGAGTCCCTCCCCAGCATCCTTGTAGACCCCCTTCAGATACTGGAAGGCTGCTATGAGGTCTCCACGCAGCCTTCTCTTCTCCAGGCTGAACAGCCCCAACTTTCTCAGCCTGTCTTCATATGGGAGGTGCTCCAGCCCTCTTATCATCCTCGTGGCCCTCCTCTGGACTCGTTCCAACAGCTCCATGTCCTTTTTATGTTGAGGACACCAGAACTGTACACAGTACTCCAAGTGGGGTCTCACAAGAGCAGAGTAGAGGGTCAGGATCACCTCCTTCGACCTGCTGGTAACGATTCTTTTGATGCAGCCCAGGATGCGGTTGGCTTTCTGGGCTGCAAGCGCACACTGCCGGCTCATGTTAAGCTTCTTGTCAACCAACACCCCCAAGTCCTTTTCTGCAGGGCTGCTCTGAATCTCTTCTCTGCCCAACCTGTAGCAGTGCCTGGGGTTGCCCCGACCCAGGTGTAGGACCTTGCACTTGGCTTGGTTAAACTTCATAAGGTTGGCATCGGCCCACCTCACAAGCGTGTCAAGGTCCCTCTGGATGGCATCCCTTCCCTCCAGCGTATCAACCGAACCACACAGCTTGGTGTCATCGGCAAACTTGCTGAGGGCGCACTCAATCCACTGTCCATGTCACCGACAAAGATGTTGAACAGGACCGGTCCCAACACCGATCCCTGAGGGACACCACTCGTTACAGGTTTCCAACTGGACATCGAGCCATTTACCACAACTCTTTGCGTGCGGCCATCGAGCCAGTTTTTTATCCACTGAGTGGTCCATCTATCAAATTGATGTCTCTCCAATTTAGAGACAAGGATGTCATGTGGGACAGTGTCGAATGCTTTGCACAAGTCCAGGTAGATGACATCAACTGCTCTGCCGCTGTCCATCAGTTCCGTGGCTCCATCATAGAAGGCCACCAAATTGGTCAGGCAGGATTTCCCCTTAGTGAAGCCATGTTGGCTGTCACCAACCACCTCGTTGTTTTTCATGTGCCTTAGCATGCTTTCCAGGAGAAACTGTTCCAAGATTTTGCCAGGCACAGAGGTGAGACTGACTGGTCTGTAGTTCCCCGGGTCTTCCACCTTCCCCTTCTTGAAAATGGGGGTTATATTACCCTTCTTCCAGTCATCGGGAACTTCACCTGACTGCCAGGATTTTTCGAATATGATGGACAGTGGCTTAGCAACTTCATTCGCCAGCTCCTTCAGGACCCGTGGATGGATTTCATCAGGTCCCATGGACTTGTGCACGTTCAGGTTCTTAAGATGGTCTCGAACCTGATCCTCTCCTACAGTGGGCCTAAGGTCTTTGTTCTCACAGTCCCTGCATTTGCTTTCCAAGACTTGGGTTGCATGGTCAGAGCATTTGCTGGTGAAGACTGAGGCAAAGAAGTCATTAAGAACCTCAGCCTTCTCCAAATCCATGGTAGCCAGTTCTCCTGATAGCTTCTGGAGAGGGCCTACATTGTCCCTAGTCTGTCTTTTATTTGCTACGTATCTATAGAATCCTTTCCTGTTATCTTTTACATCCCTTGCCAAACTTAATTCTAGCTGGGCCTTAGTTTTCCTAACCTGGTCCCTAGCTTCTCGGGCAATGCTCCTGTATTCTTCCCAGGCCGCCTGTCCTTGCTTCCACCTTCTATAAGCTTCTTTTTTCCCCTCTAAGTTTCCTCAGCAGCTCCTTGTCCATCCATGGAGGTCTCCTGGCCCTCCTGCTGCACTTTCTTCTAGTCGGGATGCAACACTCTTGAGCACGTAGCAGGTGATCCTTGAATACCGACCAGCAGTCTTGGGCCCCCCTGCCCTCTAGGACTGTATCCCATGAAACCTTACTAAGGAGGTTCCTGAAGAGGCCAAAGTCTGCTTTCTTGAAGTCCAGGGCAGTGAGCTTGCTGCACGCTCTTCTCACCGTCCTGAGGATCTCAAACTCAACCATCTCGTGATCACTAGAGCCAAGGCTGCCCTGGAGCATCACATTTCCAACCAGTCCCTCCCTGTTGGTGAGCACAAGGTCCAGCATGGCACCTCTCCTCGTCGGCTCCTCTACTGCTTGAAAGAGGAAGTTGTCTTCCACACAATCGAGGAACCTCCTGGATTGCTTGTGCCAGGCCGTACCGTCCCTCCAACAGATGTCAGGATGGTTGAAGTCCCCCATGAGGACCAGGGCCTGCGAGCGTGAGGCTGCTCCTATCTGTCTGTAGAGCGCTTCATCCACAGAGTCCTCTTGATCAGGCGGCCTGTAACAGATCCCCACCGTAATGTCCCCTGTTGCTGTTTTCCCTTTGATCCTGACCCACAAACACCCTGTTACCTCATCACCCGTCCCCAGACAGAGTTCCATACTCTCTAGCCTATCACTGACATAGATAGCAACACCCCCTCCCCGTCTGCCTGGCCTGTCTTTTCTAAACAGCCTGTAACCTTCCATTCCGACATTCCAGTCATAGGAGCCATCCCACCATGTTTCTGTGATACCAATGACATCATATTCCCGTAGCCTTGCACACATCTCTAATTCCTCTTGCTTGTTCCCCCTACTACGGGCGTTTGTATAGAGGCACCCTAGCCGAGCTCCAAATGAAGCCGACTCAATGGCTGGGGCAGCGGGAACATCTCTACATCGCTCCAAGCACTTATTACAGGTGCTGGCAACTGACCAGGAATGTTGGGATGGATCAATGCTCCCCTCCCCCAACACATCTAGTTTAAACCTTTCCTGACCAGCCTGGCAAGCCTCCTACCAAAACAGCTCTTCCCCTTCTTTGTCAGACCAGCTCCACCAGCCTCCAGTAGATCTGGCCTCCCAAATAGAGCTCCATGTTCTAAATAGCCAAACCCCTGACTATGGCACCAGCATTCTAACCATTTATTAACCTGCCAGACACGCCTAGCTTTTTTAAGGTCCTCCCCTTTGTCCTGGAGAATCGATGAAAAAACTATCTGAGCTCCAGAGCCCCTAACCACCTCTCCCAGGGCTCTGTAGTCCTTCTTAACGTTCTCCAGGCTACTGCTATCTATATCTCTAGCACCCACATGGACCACTAGAAGGGGGTAATAGTCAGCAGGACTTACTAGAGCAGGCAGCCTCTCAGCAACATCCCTGATCCGAGCCCCTGGCAGGCAACACACCTCCCTCGAGACCGGATCAGGCCGGCAGATGAGCGCCTCTGTGCCTTTCAAAGTAGAGTCCCCTACTACTATGACCCTCCTCTTTTTCCTGGAGGCACCAGTAGTGATCCTCTTTACTGGTGCATCAGCAGGATGCTCATTAGGTGTGGTGGGTGCTTTCTCATTAGCCCCCTGGAGAACCGCGAAGCGGTTCTGGGTGGGGACATCAGATTTAGGAGGAAGGGCCTTGTCGTTAATTGTCCTCTTCCTCCTTTTTTTGTTCGTTTTTCTCGTGACTAATTCCCAGCTTCCTGGGTTGCTGCCCTCCTTCTTTACTATACGAGCAATGCTGGACGTTTGCAGCCCCTGTACAGTTTGGGCCTGGAGCAAGCAGCCCAGCTTCCTCTCAGCTTCCCTGGCATCTTTTAGCTCTCCAACAGCCTCCCGCAGCTCAGCCACCTGCTGCAGGAGGACCTCCACCAGGGCGCACCGAGTGCAGCCCTGCCCATTGTGCACCCTCGCCTCACGAGACCAGTCGAGGCACTTTCTACACTCCGAGGTCTGCGCCGCAGCCTCCCCTCTCATCGGCTCTGTCTGGGTGCCTACGCTGGCCACCGCCAGGGCAGAGCTCCCAGAGCGGGCCCTGCTCCTGAGGCGAGTGCTCACCATCCCGCTCGCTGCCCGCTCACCCTGCCTGCGCAAACTGCCGCGCCACGCCCTGGTCGCCGCGCTCCTGGTCGCTCGCGCTCCCTGGGATGGGTTTTACCCACTGAGGGCTGGTGCCGTCACTCCTGGCGCCGCCCCCTGTGAGTCAGCTGCTCGCGTCAGCTGAGCTGCCGGCTCCTGGGCAAGTCCTGTCGAGGACTTGAGGCTCCCTCGGTCGCTCTTGCCGCTCCGAACTGAGGCTCCGGGACGCTGTGCTTCCCCCCGCTCCGGTGTTAAAGGCGTCCTCTCTGGAGATACCTCGGCAATTCAGATACTCACCTCGGCAATTTTGGACAGCATATTCATGATACTTAACATTCTTTCTGGAATTTTTTATTAATGGTGTGATGGGAGATCAGATAACAGTAGCTGAATAAGAAGATGAATTTAATTGCAACTGGTTATTCTCAAAAGCAAAAAATATCCACAGTGGTGGAATTACTAAGTCTAGGAAAGGGCAGAGGGTGAATGGTGGAGAAAAAGAATGATAACAAAAGTTCATACTTTCGCTTCTTTAAACACAGCTAAACATTTGATAGTTATTACTAAAAAAAACCTGCTTAGATTGAGGCTTTAGAGATTCTCAGTAGATCTAGTTCTTAGTAGGACTGTTGCCCAAAACATACTCTTGAACAAAATTTAAGGCAATTACTTCCTGTAGTATTTTGTGGGCAGGAAAGTATATTTTAGAGATTGCTAAAAACTAACTAAATCAAATACTAGTAGCATTATCAAGTAACCAAAATTATCACTAATGATGTACTTTTCCATTTTATAATTCCAGTATACGTGAATTTTTATTTATAATAAATACAAATCTAATATATGCATTACTGTAATACACACTGAATCATCAGTGTCTTCATGTGCAGTCTTTGAAGTTGATTTATAGAACTGTGACAGTGGAAGCACAGTAATGATTTTATTGGAATCAAAAAGCTGTTGTTTGCCAGTGACCATTGGTCTATTCAATAAAATGAACAAAGTTTTACATAGCCAAAAGATGGGGGGGGGGGTGGAATCAGAGACAAATTAAAATATATGTCAAAAAGGTAAACTATAAAAATGCTTGTATCTGTCAAGTCTCATTTGGAAGGACTACATTTACTCTACTGTTTTGCATATGGTATGTCATTGGTATCAGGTATTCTTAGCAATTTTATTACAAGGTAAAATCTTTCTATGCACAAAAAATCTGGTTCTTGTAGACACAGACTTTGTCATCTTGTTCTCTATGAGTGAGATGTTTTCAAGGGGTTGACTTCTGAACGTATTTGTCCTTTGAGTGAAATGTCTTCAATATTCTATTTGGCTTGTAATGAGACAAAGAAGATACCAGAAATGAGGAAAAGAAAAAAGACAGGAAAGAAAGCAAGAAAGGAAAAGAAAGCAAAGGGGAAAAAAAAAAAAAAAAGAAATGAAAAAAAAATTAAACCCAAAGTACAGGATGAAAGAGACAGGGCTTAACACAGTATTACATAGAAATTATTTTGATGTATCTGCCCAAAGGAATGAGATCACTTCCTGTTACTTTAGTCCTTCAGAAAGGCTGCAGTGTGAGAGTCACACTGTCTTAGAACTGGTGACCTCACGTGGCTGAGGTATAAAGACATCATAGGATGAACATGCAATTACAGTGGTAAACTTGTTCTCATTGTCTTAAGATTCTTGAACAGGAAAGACAAGGTATTTTACACTTAATATATGTGAAAATAGGTTAGAGAAATTAATGTTTGTATTGCAGTGGTAAGACTGATACTGTGTTATACATAAAAACACCTCCTGAGATTCATTGTGATACATTCACCTGTGCTTTAAGTGTATGTGCAAAACAAAGATGCTACATAGTATCTATATGTACTTAAGAATCAATGAATAATATTTATTTTTAGTTTATACAGTGGCCACAATCCATGACTGTCACATAAATAAACAAAATTTGTATAAAATAAAGACCAGAGTGAACTGTTGTTTACTTTCTGAGTCCAGCTACAGAATAATAACCGTTATGGTTCACACAGTATAATTCATTTTCATGTTTCTAGTTATCTGATCTTTGGTTACAGTACTTTAATGACAGCTTCAAAATATTGTGGTTCATGGTATTTCAGACTCAAACCTATACATTTGAAAGCCTTATGTATTCACACTCACACAGTTACACACTAACACAATGCAGTCGTCATCCATTTTCCTAAACTAATGATACTTAATCATTGAGTAGAGCTCATCTCAGTAGAGATATAAACGGAGTCTTTATAACTGATGATGGTTTCTCACCAATTGACAAAAATGAGTGAGCAGTTCTCTTAGGACCAAGTGGTAACTCAGCCTGAAAGGAACTTCAGGAGGTCTCTTGTCTGGCAGCCTGCTCAAAGCAGGGTCAGCTGCGGGATCTGACAAGGTTGCATGGGGCTTTGTCCAGCTGGGTCTTGAAAATCTTGAAAAGGATGGAGCCTGCATGGACTGTGTGGGCAACTACCTCCAGTGCACCTTTTTTCATGGGATGAATTTTTTTTCCCTGTCTCAACTCTTTAGTAAAACTTTTCCCTATCTCAACACTTTAGTAAAACTTTTGCCTGTTATTTTTGCATATTACAGAACCGTAACTTTTCTAAAGTGGTATTTTTTTAAAGAACACACTCTAAATATGTCATTATGTTATTATTGCCAGCATTTGACTGAACAGCAACATGTGCACATATCTCAGATGAAATTTTTTTTCCAGTTTCTTTGGCATCTGAATTTGTTTGTAATGAAATGCTATTAAACGATTAACATTTTAATGGAACAGAAAAATACTGAAGTTGAATTTATGTTCATGAAAATCTTATTTTCATTTCAGATGTGCTCATATTTCTGGTAAACACAGGAAAAAAGTCTGTGTATAACAAAAAGTTTAAATTGTTTTCTGAGGTTATTAAGAAATAAACAATGAGAAATACTCTTGGGAACTTGAAGATATTATAAAAGATGTTATTTTGCTTGGAACACACTAACAAAATGGGCTATTTATGACAGATATTTAAAATTATTCATATATATTTTGGTTTAGTTACTTGCAGAATGAAAAAAACATAACATAACATCGTCACTTCTTTACACGGGAGGCTAATCTAAAGGTCATCCCTTATGGAACAGAATTTGTGAAGGTCAAATCTGGTATGAGAGAGGATTCCAAATAAAGTGAACCTTAGGCAAATATAAATACTTCCTTGGACATTTATTACAGGATGTTAATAAAATGAGAAGCCAAATATTGAGCAACCTTTCGGGTTAGACTTTAACTGGCATAAGGATTTTACTATTCTCAAAAGAACTTTAAGAACCTCATCTTGCCTTGAAAATAATCAGGGGTTTGCCGTTTGGTTCAAATTTACACCGGAAGCCAGAATTTACTGAAGTGTCCTAACTGGTGATCTCAACCTCTCTCCATCAGGCAGCACAATTCACGCTCACCACTTCCATCTCAAGGAAGCCTCTAAGGATATAATCTTTTGTGGTTCTAAATATGCCTCCAGTTGTTCATGTGTACCACTTAAGCCTAGGGGCAGGAAGAAAATAGACTGGCAACTACATTAGAGGTTGCCTAAAAGGAAGAGTGGGGTCCTGAAACAAGTGTTTAATCTCTGCCACTAAGAAGAATAAATCATTCTCCATGAAGTAACTATCTTTACAATGTCATTTCCCATAATGTCATCTCATAGTCAGTCATGATACCTGTATAAATAGTAAGTATTGCTAGGATTGCTAAATGACACTAAAGCTAGATGTAATCGCAAATTAATTGTCTTGTGAACAACTAATTCTTTGGAACAATTCACTCAAGTGGTTGATTCCACGAATTCCAAAACATCAAGTAATGTGTTTCCTATATTAACAAATGCAACTAACCACCTAGAAGTAGTACATAAGCTTTATGGCACACTAAACATTTGTACAAAAAAGTACATATGAGTTTCACTTATTTAATGAATCTTCTTATATGTGTTCTGTTTCCATTATTTATTGTTATTATTTAAGAAATAGGGATTTGCACTCACAGAAAAAACCCTAACTTTTAAAAAAATCATGTTGTTGGCTATGACCTATTATATGGTACCATACCTTCTTCTAATTAACACTCATTTCTTTGTGCTTGTTTGTAATAGCTACCGTTGGCAAAGCTTATTTCACTGAGATTTTAATCCAGGTCATACCTAGCAGATAGTGACTTGATCCTTGTTTATATAGTCTACCTATGTAAGATTTCTCCTTGTTTAGAATGAACTTTTTAATAAAACCAGTTTACAGTGAGAAATAGAGATTATACCTAGTGGTCACTATTTGAAAGTAATATTTACCATGAAGATGTCATAGTAATTTTATAGAAATTGCTCCTAGAAATTGAATCTGTTTTATCATCAAAATCAGTGAAGTTCTGCAGTATGTTGTTCTGTTGTCTGTATTGCATTGGAGCAGTAATACTGTAGTAGTACAGGCTGCTTAAACTCCCTGCTCCAGCCTTTGTTGCGATTTCAGGGCACCTTGGAAATCAGTGCCAGTATGTGCAAGGCGCAGTAGTGGGTTTCCATAGGCATGCAAAGAGGGATCTGAATTAACTAGTAAAAATACCATTACATACTGCTGTTTGGCACAAGTATCTGCTCCATTTGCTGCCTTTTCAATGGGCACTGTCTTCAGCCTGACTTGTCACATACAGAGTTCTGCAAAGATGCAGCTAAGCATAAGGTTTCATTTTTACTAGAAAGTGACATCTACCAGAGGCAGAAATGTGCTCTGTGGCAGGGTGAGGCATAGGGGGGCAGTGCTATATTACTTCTCAGCAAAAATCAAAGTTTAAGTGAATAAAAAATGGGTATTGCAACTGCTCAGAGAGATATGTGGTGGCAAAGGCAGAAACTATAGTCACAAGAAAACTACTCACCCAACACCACTGGCTGCTGCTTGCAAGACAAATACTGCCTAGAGAAATGATAGTCCAGGGACTTCTTGGTTTTAGCTAACTGTGCAGGCTCCTGGAGATGTAGTCACTTGTTACTGATACCTCATTCTGAGTATGCTAACTGCATTTCCCTGATCCTGAAGCTCTGCTGCCACAGCAAAAGCCAGCTGCTGAATGTCAGGAATTAGTGCATCAAAAGGAGTGTGACCAGCAGGTCAAAGGAGGTGATCCTGCCCCTCTACTCTGCTCTTGTGAGACCTCACTTGGAGTACTGCATACAGTTCTGGTGTCCTCAACACAAAAAGGACATGGAGCTGCTGGAGCAAGTCCAGAGGAGGGCCATGAGGATGATCAGGGGGCTGGAGCACCTCCCATATGAAGACAGGCTGAGAGAGTTGGGGCTGTTCAGCCTGGAGAAGAGAAGGCTGTGTGGAGACCACATAGCAGTCTCCCAGTATCTGAAGGGGGCCTGTAAGGATGCTGAAGAAGGACTCTTCATAGAGATTGTAGCAATAGGACAAAAGGTAATGGCTTCAAGCTTAAAAAGGGGAAGTTTAGGTTACATATAAGGAAGAAGTTCTTTTCTGTGAGGGCGGCGAGGCACTGGAACAGGTTGCCCAAAGAAGTGATGAATGCTCTATCCCTGGCAGTGTTCAAGGCCAGGTTGGACAGTCTTGGGTGGCATGGTCTAGTGTGAGATGTCCCTTCCTATGGTAGGGGTGTTGGAACTAGATGATCTTAAGGTCCTTTCCAACCCTAACTAAGATTCTATGATCTATCTTTGCCCAGTCATGTCACTTTGTTTTCCACCTTCTTTGGTACAAGATATCAATTTTCAGTACTAGTTACAGCACAAAACCTCAGCCTCGGTACTAACTGGTAGCTGTTTGAAGTTTCCATGTAAAACACAGCATGAATGTTTTCCCTGTTTCCATTTTTTCTGTGCTTTTCTTTCCCACCAGCAACTGTGCTCGATGTCAAACTGTTCCGTGCTAGATCAGAAAAATAAATCCAATCTTTCTGAAAAATTACTTTTACATAAAGTGTCTTCTAAGACCATTCTGTCAGCAAGAACATTTCTATGTTCTGTCCAGATAGTGTTAAACACAATGTTAGGATTGGCAACTGAATACTTTTAATTTTAAAATCTACAGCAGATTAATGCTACTTAAAGTAGAACTAAAACAAAAGCCCAAAAGAATATTCAAAAATATTGATCACCCCCTGTTTTGAATTGTGGGAGAACTAGATTTAGTCTTTAAATAGAACTTTTCAACCCTAGTGTAAAACTGACTTTCATCCTTTTCTATTCCTTATGCACAATGCGAGGGAAGCTACTTAAGGTTTTGAGCTCAGCCTTCTTACAGGACAAAGTAGTTTGTTCCAATTCTTTGTCTTGCGTAGAGTTAAAACTCTAAGAAACATACTTCCAGTTAGAGCAGAAGCTTGGATGGTCATAGTGCTAAACTGGCCTTCCTTGACTCTACCTGCTGTCCGAAACACAACTACCCTTTTTTTTCCTTTGCTTCTTTATCTCATTGCCTTTTAGCACATTGACATTATATCTTGTCCTTCATTTTTTCTGTGCCTTTTAACTTAAGCTATGTTTATATTAGCCACTCTTCTTTCAGTTTTATCCATCACTGATGGCTCTAGTGCTTTGTTTTGTGCTCTTGTAGCATCTGTTCTTCACATTGGACTTACCACTCCATATTTTATAGTCCTTCTGTACATTTGCTTTTGGCTTTCTTTCATTTTAGAATATTGTAATGCTATATTGACCCTTATTTCCACCACAGCCCACAGATGAAAAACCCTATTCTTCCTTTTCAATACTTTCCCCATCTAATTTCTAACACAGAAAATAATAATGTTGGCATTTTTTTGTTTGGTTTGGTTTTGTGTTTTTTTTTAACTCCAGGGCAGAAATAAGAAAATTTTGGGTGGGAGGGGTTGTTAGTTCTCCTAATGTCCCATGAGTTTCAGGTGAAGAAAAGAATGGAAAATGGCTTATAGAAGGTGGAAAAATGAAATTAATAGCTCAGCAGCAATTCCTAGGGAGCTGACAAACAACCTTTCTGTAGATGTTGGCTAGCAGAAGTAATAGCAAGCCATTTGGGCCAGAAATTTCTCCTTGACTTTTTCTTTTGAAGCTTCTTTCAGCTATTGTTGACATTCATCTTACCGTTACAAACCTGCAGCTCTTTGAGGTCAGCAAAAGCAATTGAGGAAACTCGTGCTTTTTTCACACATCTCTTGGTCTACTTTTACTGTAGTTCTGGCAACTAATGTTGTTCACAATAGGAAAGTGTGGAAGCTGTTTATTATTTTCTAAACATATAAGCAATTAGAATTAAACCTGAACCTGAGGGTGAGATTTCCCATTGGATTAATTTGATCTAAAAATTTACTTGAACACAACTCTATGCCCATATAGGAAAAAAATACCATTAACTATACCTTCCTCATGTAATTATCCAACTAAATGTTTTTAGGGAGGAACAACTAGAGGTTTTTTATGATGTAAAAAATTAAAATATCTTTGAAGTAAAACACAGGTGGTTTTATTTGTACGTACTCTGGAACAAAAAGAAACAAATACTACTGTCACATTGCCTGAAATAGGTCATGATTTGTACCTGTTGACTGATTTTACCCAAAGTATCAATGTATTTGGCAGTATGTAAAAGCAACCCTATTTGTATCTGACCTCTCTCAGTAGTTACAGACCTTGTCTTGCTTGCTTGCTTGCTTGCTTGATTTCTTGTTACCCAATCATTCAGACTTTATAGAAATCTGCTATTTTCCTTTACATTTTAGCTGATGTAGTATTTGCTAAGATTTATTAGAAGCAAGATTACCTATGTATTTGGACTGATTTCTTTTTCTTTTTCCTTGTGTTTTTCAGCAATTTGTGATTTAAAATGCCACTTGAGGCCCTTGCTTTTTAGAAGGATACACTGTATAGGACTTTCTTTATACACCTATCACTTTCCACATTAAGCTGTGCATAAAAAGTTTTTCTGTATGTGGATTACATTTCCACAGTCTGTTAGTAAATTTAAGAATAATTATTATATACGTAGCTCTAAAAATGCACTCTAGGGATGATACTAAATTTTTTTCTTCTATATGTCAGGCTAATCCAAAATGGAATCTGAAATCATTGGGAAATAAGATTCTTTAACATCTTTAAAATCCATGCTGTGCCTGAATGTAGAGTCTTATCATTTTCATGCACATATATATAAAAACATAAGAAAAAGTATACACTCACCCTGCAGTAATAGAAGTCCCTATATGACCATTGTATTGTTTTAATCCACAATACTAACCTTAATTTTGAGTATTTTTATTTGCAATATATTATGTTATCTTCGGGGATCAGTGTTATACTCAGATATGAACTTGCTTTGTTATTTTTTTAAGAAGGTATCAGCCAGCTACTGAATTGATTTGAGTGCTGACATGTATTTTTGACACAATCAGGCCTCAGTCATGCAGATGCTGATTTCCAGAATGCAATGTTCTCTGATATAATTGCTATAGAGGTGTGTAGTTTTACTAATAATTTTAATACAGCTAAACAGAATTGCTGGCAATGCATGTTCCTTTCCTGAAATACTAAATTTGTAAGTAAAAGAAGTATAGTCCACTGGAAGCAAGATAGTATTTAAGCAACAGTGTAAGTACTTTCATTATAAAGAATCAATAATCACTTTTCCATGAGCTCATCTCACATCACCTATGATTTCATACTTCGATCAGCTAGTTAAGCTGAAAAGGTTATGGAGGTGGATCTTGGACACTATAGGTTATTTATGAATAAGTGTAATGACTAAAATGAGAAGCTTTTTAAATTCTCCATAATACCACCTCGTATGGTTGATGATATGAGGAGTTACTTGCCTCTGCCTCTTGCATTGAAATGAGCAGTATGTGACATATTTGATCTGCTCTTTCTAATCTCTGTTTAAAATCTGGTTATAAACTGAAAAGTTAATTTCAGACAGTAACCAACAGAAGTCATTTGTGGAGGAAACATAGGGAGGAGTTCAAATTACTGTAGCGAACTACTTAAACTTCCATGTTCAAAAGACTGATTATTTTAATTTAATTGAGCTTTGGCTGTTCTTGCAGGATATAAAGGATCATGTGGTTGTGGAAATGCTATGATTCTGCTGTATATGAGGCTGAAAGAGATTGACTTACTGAATTGGAGAATTCAAGAACCCAGTATAATTTGGAGGATTATTTTTGGACCTTGATCTTCCACTTGCAGGCACAGTGCTGAAGAAGGACTTGTTTTTTTCTTTTTTTAAATTTTTTTTTATTTGTATCTCCCCAGTTAAGAAATCCCACTAGATACTGCAATTTACCTCACCCTACTATAATTGAAAGAACATACCTTTTATCCAAAACGACTCTTGACTAACAATGCACCTTGCCCAACTTAAAAAAAAAAAAAAAAAAAATCAGTTACAAAACAGCTTTATATTTACTGAGCTGCTAATTCATAGGCATTTTTAATGTACACAGTTTGGATAAAATTTACAATTTGTGAAGTATTACAAAAAATATGGAATCTATAATTTAGAGGGTTCTAAAAATAAAACCTGAGTTGAAAAGTAATTTTGCAAAATATAAGCATTTCATTGAGAACATATATTTTGGTGGGATGGAACAATTTCTTTGTCTATTTGATTTTTCTCAGCTGTTCACCTTTTACTTCACTCTTACTTCACCTATAGTAATTTAGAACTTCAAGTGCTATATTTACTTTCCAGATAGAAATATGTCAGTTTCTCTTCTCTGTAACATTCTTTTATGACCCATATCTAGTCATCCAGAAATCTATTAAATAAATATATATTTTCCTGTCTTGTTAATGATAAGACTATATTGCAAAGCAGGATTAGAGTCTAGCTATAAAGGAAAATTAGTACTTTGTTTTAGATGCTAAAAAGAACAATTTATGTGTTTGTTTAAATACTGTCTAACTGATGTACTTTCTTTTCTGTCATGAGTAGTATCATCAGCTACATCCACTGTCATTTTCATCCATACAAATTGTTCTTCACATGCTACCAGGTTCAGACAAAACTGAAAGGAATTAACCTTCCTTACAAATATCCTCCAGACATTTCATAGTAAGATTTTTCCCCTTGCATGACATGCATAGGTAATAGTAGCCACTCTGGGGTTTTTCTGATACTTCAAGGGTCACCACTTGACAAAATCAACCAAAAAAAATGCTGTCTTTATATTATTTTGTGTGTTGCTCAAATATAAATATTTAGTCAAAAAACACTTTTAACACAAGACCAAAAGCGTATTAATATCACTATTTTATATTTTCTAATTAGAGGACAATACTGATAGTTCAACTGCTAGTGTTTCATGAAATACTCATGTATGTGATCTATACTTCCAAATCTAACAAAATTACTGTCTTTATGATAATATTATAGCAACGGTACAGTTCAAGAGATGTAGCTGCTCATTTATATGACGTACACACACAGAACATGAACACGGTTGTATAAAAAGCACTCAAAAAAAGTTCAGACTTTATGAATATAAACTGTATAAATCAAGAAACCAATAGTCTAAAACAAATTCATTTGTGTTCAGATATCATATGCTGAAATAATCAATTTTTTGCATTTTCAGAATACTTTCCTTTACAATGCTGTATGTATCCAAACCCTGAAGAGTAACAATTGCAAGTGAAGTCATAGCTCCTACCGCAGCCTGGGTATGTTATATCACTTACAAACATAAGAACAGTAAGTTATGTGATGTTTATTTATATTCTTATGGAGGCAAAATGTGAATGAAGTTTTGCTTGTGATCTTTTTCCTGAAGAATGTCATTCCAGCACTCTTGTCATTTACTTGTGGTGACATTCATGTTTCTCCAAAGCCCTGAATACGTCTTCTGACTTGAATTTCTGTGTTGAACTCTCCAAGCCTGGCTAGGGAATTTGTAACGTATCAGGAAAAATATTTAATATCAAGCAAACTATTTAGCAGAAGCGAAAAAAAGAAAGTGGAAATCAGAGACACAGATGCTTATTTGTGTAATTTCTAGCAGCTGCAACTGTGGTACCTGAACATATCATCTCAATGCAAAACAAAATAAACAAAAAATACTGTCTCTGTTGAAGACTGTAAAAATATACTTTGGAAAAAAAGTATCTATATGTAAGCAGGGATTAAATCCAAATATTTGAGAGGAATTAGAGATGACTGCTTAACTGCATATCTAAATCAGACTTAGCTAACCTACAGAACAGCTGTGGTGCCTTTGTGAGATAGAGCTGTGTGGATTATGTTATGTAAAATAGCAAGCTTATTGCACTTGTTTTGTGTGACTAACATTCATCACTGTAAATTCTTTTTTTTTAAATGAAGGGTTATAATATTTATAAATTGCTACTGACACCTGAAATTTAGCCGGCAGAAAAGACCTCCAGAGCATACATACTTTCCTCATAAGGTACTGTTGAATGTTGTTAGCAGTTCTGTGGTTTTGATTTTTTGGGGTTTTTTTGTTTTTTTTTTTTTTCCATTTGACTAAGTCTGAGGGATCTGTTAACCTGCTATATTAAATACCCATGAAGATTCAAGCTCAGGCAAAAAACTCTACTTGGAGCAGTCTTAGAGGAAGAGGAACTTTCATCCTGGAATAATCCATATACATGGAGACTTATGCATATGCAGGAATGCACTCCACTACCTACAGATTCAGGATGCAAGATGTGCTGCTCTGGCTCCTAAGCTGGTGGAGAAAAATGAGAGTGTGCCAGTATAGACTAATCCCATACTGTTTCCCAGACACAACACATTGCTTCTTCTCAACCTGTGCTAGCAAGTCCCTGTACTACAAGCTATAACTTTTACTCTGGTAGCTTGCTTATTAAAGATTCATGCTAACTCATATCCTACTAACGTATTAAAAGCAAAGTAAAGATGGATTGCTTATCGCATTTTTCTATTTTAAGTTCTGGTGAATTTGAACAGTGTTCAGTTTTCCTCTTCTGAAAGCAACTACTCATACATTAAAAAATGCTACATTTACAATGTGATTTACCTTAATTTATCCCCTCCCTATTGTGTGTATCTGTATGTACTGATATTAACATAATGCTGCATTCATCTTTTTTCTGGCCTTGTTTTGCACAAGAAGAAATAATCTTCATGAGAAGATTTTTGTATGGGTGATATGATGGGATTAATCATTTCAGGATTAGGGTGGCAATCAGCAGGCTGTACTTTGTGGTATTAGGCCATAGGAATTTCAGGGGTGATGGAAGGGCTGTTGGAAGTAGTATTACTGTTGGTAGAATAATTTTTAGCATTGTAAGAGATTTAGGTTGCATCAGTGGTCAGAGCCATCTGTGTGGAGGCTACTAGTATTGCTAGTCCTGTGCTTGCTTCACAGGCAGAGAATGCCAGTATAAGGATTTGTATGAGGATTGGAGATGTTTGGTTTTCGATTGGCCAGATTGATAGGGCAACGTATATTGATAATATTATACTTGCTAAGCACAGTAGGAAGGAGATCAGATGGGTTCGGTGGAAGGCCAGCCCTAAGCTGCTGCATGAGAAGTGGTAAACCTGCTGTGCCCATTTTCTTTTTTCTGTGTGGGATACTATTCTTCTGGCCAGATCAGAAAAATTTGGAATAAAAATATTATCTCACACTATTTCTCTGTTTTTTTGGAAAATTCATTTATGTTGTTTGATTTGGTTTTGCAAACTAGAACGTAGTTCACAAAGGTGTTAAACAGATGGACTAACATCCTAATAATCTTAAAGAGAGAAACTGAAAAATTCTAACAGTAGATCTGTTTTTTATAAAAATATTTGAAATTGTTTACAAAGGCTTTTGAATATAGTCAAGAAGCAGAAGAATAGCACTGAAAATACGTGATAAGGGACATGTACTGAGGATGCAAATCTGATAAATAGCCTCAAAATTAGGCTAAATATAACTAGAGCAAAGGGAAATACTCATTACCTCCAGCTTTGTTGGTTTAGAATTTTGCTTCTTAAGCTTTTGTATCTATCTGAGGTGTATCACACAGCTTGAATTGACAGCCAATTGTAAAATACACCCAGGAACTCAATTTGAATAGATATGTAGATTGCATTGTCAGGCAATAATCTAGAACATAGCTTTTTGTGGGGAAAAAGAGCACAAAACAGGGAAAATATAAGTAGCCACAAGTACTCATCTCAACATTTCAAATTATCTTGCAAGTCTCTTATGCATATAATATAGGATCAATCAGAGCTTTAGACACTTTATTGACTCCTATACCTTTTAATGCAAACAATGCCATCGTGGCCAATATTCCATTTGGAATAGAATTTTATAGCCCTCCAGTAAGCACAAAGAATGTAACAGATTTTTTTCCTTATGTGGGATTTATAAACTTCAAGGGAAAGTTGTTGTTGTTGCATTCAAAATACTGTTTAAAGGCAAAAAGGAGGCACACTTTGTAAATCATAGAATCATAGAATCATAGAATACTTAGGGTTGGAAAGGACCTTAAGATCATCTAGTTCCAAACCCCCTGCCATGGGCAGGGACACCTCGCACTAAACCATGTCGCCCAAGGCTCTGTCCAACCTGGCCTTGAACACTGCCAGGGATAGAGCATTCATCACTTCTTTGGGCAACCTGTTCCAGTCCCTCACCACCCTCACAGTAAAGAACTTCTTCCTTATATGTAACCTGAACTTCCTCTGTTTAAGCTTGAAGCCATTACCCCTTGTACTACCACTACAGTCCCTAAGGAAGAGTCCCTCCCCAGCATCCTTGTAGACCCCCTTCAGATACTGAAAGGCTGTTAGAGGTCTCCATGCAGCCTTCTCTTCTCCAGGCTGAACAGCCCCAACTTTCTCAGCCTGTCTTCATATGGGAGGTGCTCCAGCCCCCTAATCATCCTCGTGGCCCTCCTCTGGACTAGCTCCAACAGCTCCATGTCCTTTTTGTGTTGAGGACACCAGAACTGTACACAGTACTCCAAGTGAGGTCTCATGAGAGCAGAGTAGAGGGTCAGGATCACCTCCTTTGACCAGCTGGTCACGCTTCTTTTGATGCAGCCTAGAATACGGTTGGCTTTCTGGGCTGCAAGCGCACACTGAATATATAATTAAAGCCAACAATGAACTGTTAGTATAATCTTAATAGTCTAGATACACTTGTTATAGAAAAAAAAGAAGAATAACAATACAGGTAGTGCACTTATATACAAAAAAGTTGCAATAATAGCAATAATACAATTAAAGTTGTAACTTACTTCTCAGTTTCTAGCACTTTCCTGGGTGTTATGCTCCCACTTTCTCTGTTCCTCTAGGTCCTGGAGTCAGTGGTTTCACAATGGCGTTTGTAGTGGAGTTTGCTATTGTGAGTGGCCAGCATATGGAGTCCTTCTTTGGGAAGATTATGATGTTCATGTTGATGATTTCTTCTTGTCTTCCTACCTCTTTCTTGTATCTTTTTTTACTCTCCTTTCTTCTGCTTAGGGTCACTTTCAAATCCATGCTGACATGCTTTTATAGCTTTTCTTCTCTTTTGCTTTACAGTTCCATGTTACATCCAAATATACTATATGTAGTGGATTTTATGCATCAGATACTATTTCTTTGTTCTCTTTGTTATCCCTAAAACTAGGTATGCCCAACGCTGGATCTGCATTTCTTTAACTGACCACTGGAGAGTTGTTGGTAGTTGTAGGATCTCCAGTGCCAAACCTGTGTCCCCTTTCTTCTCATCCCATCAGACTCCTCTACACCGCATCTTGTACCTCCGTTTCTCAAGGCCTCTGTTACTGTACTAGGCGTGTATTTCTCTATACTACGTCATTATATTAGAGTTGTAAAGGTCTTATTCTAGATAGAATGCCTGCTTGTTACTGCAATCTAACACTGCAAATGTAGCTGTTGTGGTTTGAGCCCAGCCGGTTTGGCCATTTTTCTCTTTCAGCAATGTCCAAGGCCAGCTGGATGGCTTTCACTTCTGCAAACTGACTCGATTCACCCTCTCCTTCAGCAGTTTCTGCAACTTGTTGCAGGGGACTCCACACAGCTGCCTTCCATCTCCGATGCTTTCCCACATTACAGCAGGACCTATCAGTAAACAAGGCATATTGCTTTTCACTCTCTGACAGTTCGTTATATGGTAGGGCCTCTTCAGCACGCATCACCTCCTCTTCTGGTGACATCCCAAAATCTTTGCCCTCTGGCCAGTCCATGATGACTTCTAGAATTCCTGGACGACTGGGATTTCCTATTCGAGCTCGTTGTGTAATTAGTGCGGCCCACTTACTCCATGTAGCATCGGTTGCATGATGTGTAGAGGAGACCCTGCCTTTGAACATCCAGCCCAGCACAGGCAACCGGGGTGCCAGGAGGAGCTGTGCTTCAGTTCCGATCACTTCTGAGGCAGCTCGAACCCCTTCATAGGCTGCCAGTATCTCTTTTTCAATGGGAGTATAGCTGGCCTCGGATCCTTTATATCCCCGACTCCAAAAGCCAAGGGGTCGACCTCGAGTCTCCCCTGGAGCTTTCTGCCAGAGGCTCCAGGTAGGACTATTCTCCCCAGCTGCAGTATAGAGCACATTTTTCATATCTGGCCCGGCCCAGACTGGTCCAAGGGCTAACGCATGAACTATTTCTCGTTTAATTTGTTCAAAGGCTTGTTGTTGCTCAGGGCCCCACTTGAAATCATTCTTCTTCCGGGTCATGTGATAGAGAGGGCTTACAATCAGACTGTAATTTGGGATGTGCATTCTCCAGAACCCCACAACACCTAAGAAAGCTTGTGTTTCTTTCTTGTTAGTTGGTGGAGACATTGCTGTTATCTTGTTGATCACGTCTGTGGGGATCTGGCGGCATCCATCTTGCCATTTTATTCCCAAAAATTGAATCTCCTGTGCAGGTCCCTTGACCTTATTCCGTTTTATGGCAAAACCGGCCTTCAGCAGGATTTGGATTATCTTCCTCCCTCTCTCAAAAACTTCTTCCGCTGTATCACCCCACACGATGATGTCATCAATGTATTGCAGGTATTCTGGAGCTTGCCTCTGTTCCAGTGAAGTCTGGATCAATCCATCTGGATCAATCCAGATGGTAGGGCTGTGTTTCCACCCAGGGGCAGTCGGTTCCAAGTGTACTGGATGCCCCTCCAAGTGAAAGCAAACTGTGGCCTGCATTCTGCTGCCAGAGGGGTTGAGAAAAACGCATTGGCAATATCAATTGTGGCATATCACTTGGCTGCCTTTGACTCCAGTTCATATTGAAGTTCTAACATGTCCGGTACGGCAGCACTCAATGGTGGTGTGACTTCGTTCAGGCCACGATAGTCTACTGTTAGTCTCTGCTCTCCATTAGGCTTTTGCACTAGCCATATAGGGCTATTAAAGGGTGAGCGGGTCCTGCTGATCACTCCTTGGCTCTCCAGTCTGCGGATCAGCTTATGGATGGGAATCAAGGAGTCTCGGTTGGTGCGATATTGCCGCTGGTGCACTGTTGTGGTCACAATTGGCACTTGTTGTTCTTCGACCTTCAGCAACCCCACAACAGAAGGATCCTCTGAGAGACCGGGTAAGGTGGACAGCTGCTTAATTTCCTCTGTCTCCAAGGCAGCGATACCAAAAGCCCATCTATACCCTTTTGGGTCTTTGAAGTACCCTCTCCTGAGATAGTCTATGCCAAGGATGCATGGAGCCTCTGGACCAGTCACAATGGGGTGCTTTTGCCACTTCCTCCCAGTCAGGCCGATTTCAGCTTCCAGTACAGTTAATGCTTGGGATCCTCCTGTCACTCCAGAAATCCTGGAGTTCCACCCAGGGTTCCACCCCTTAATACCTTGATGGCATCAGGGTACACTGTGCACCGGTATCTACTAGAGCCTTATACTTCTGTGGGACTGATGTGCCAGGCCATCTGATCCACACAGTCCAGTAAACCCGATTATCCCTCTCCTCCACCTGGCTGGAGGCAGGGCCCCTCTAATAGTGATCATAAAATTCTCCACTTATGTCTTGTAGAAAGGGATTAGTATTCCTTATCACAGGAGCTGGAGTAAAATCAGCTCTTCCACTCCATCTGGGAAACTGCTCACCAGAGACTGGAGCAGCAGCTTTCCTGGGAGGATCATCCTTGGCCATTGTTCTCCTCTTCAGTTCATGCACCTGTTGCTCCAGAACTGAGGTAGGTTTTCCATCCCACTTTCTCATGTCTTCTCCATGATCCCGCAGGTAAAACCATAGGGTGGCCTGTGGCGTGTACCTCCTATATTTTCTTTGTTGAGCAGCAGGGCGCCTTCTGTTAATAGCTGAGACATGGGCTGGTACACGTGGGGAGCTGGATAGATCGGATAAATCGTCTCTCAATTGTTTGAACTCCTGGGACAGTTTTTCCACAGCTGAAATGATGGAAGGGGTGAGATTGTCTTCGAACTCTCGGAGTTGACGAATCAGGTAATCCACTGTTGGTGATACTCTGTCATTCCAGGTCATTGATGCCAATGTGTAGGCACATGATATGGCGCACTCCGTGTAAGTTTCCGCCACATGGGTCGTGTACATTCGACTTCATCTGGATCTACGGATGTGTTCCTGGCATCCGGCCTATGATAGATCATCTCTATAATGGCTGATTCCCTCAGGGACTGGATGCCTTTCTCTATCGTGGTACAGTTGGCTGAGCAACTCGTAATATCGTCTTTGTAGGGAAACCTTTCCTTCACAGCTGCCAGGAGCTGCCTCCAAAGACTGAGGGCTCGCTTCTCTCTTGCAATCGCTTTGTCATGTCCTCCTTCCCTAGCAAGTGATCCCAGCTGCTTGGCTTCCCTACCTTCTAGTTCGTGACCGTCGGCCCCATTGTCCCAGCATCGGAGCAACCAGGTGACAATGTGCTCCCCTGGAAGACGGGTGAAATCTTTTCGCATATTCCGCAGCTCGGTTGAGGTCCGGGGTCAAGAAGTCACCTCTTCTTCTTCTTCCTCTTCCTCTGATCCACGTAGTAGTAACTCTTGTTCAGATGCTGTTCCGTGTAGTAATGGCATTGGGTCTTCATCTTTCTTCGCTTCGTGGGTTGCTCTTTGTGCCTCTCGTTTGCTTTTGCTTACAGGGGCAACAGACATTGTCACAAACTGGCCATTTGGTTTAGCTGCAGTGTTTGTCACTGTGGTTGCAGTGACTGCAGTGTCTACCACGAGGGTTGGAGTGGCTGCAGCGTCTGCCACTAGAGTTGGACTGGCTGCAGTGTCTGTTGCCGGGGTTGGTGCAGCTGTTGTGCTTGGGAGTTGAGTAACACCAACAGCTGCATTGTTTGTTGCTGTCGGGGTTTGAGTAGCTGCTGTGCTTGCCACTGGGGTTGAGGTAAGAGCAGTCCCGTAACTAAGGTATAGTATAAAACCACTACTGCTACCACCAATGATAATAATGATTAGTGAAATAACAAAGGGAGAGGATACAGTTGCTCACCACCCGCCGACCGATACCCAGCCCGACACGAGCAGTGATCTCGGCCTTCCAGCTAACTCCTCCCGGTTTATATACCGGGCATGATGTGCCATGGCATGGAATAACCCTTTGGCTAGTTTGGGTCAGGTGTCCTGTCTCTGCTTCCTCCCGGCTTCCCCTCCTCCCTGGCAAAGCATGAGACTGGGAAAGTCCTTGGTTGGAATAAACATTACTTAGCAACAACTAAAAACATCGGTGTTATCAGCATTGTTCCCAGGCTGAAAGTTAAAAAAACACAGCACTGCACCAGCTACTAAGAAGGAGAAAAATGACTGCTATAGCTGAACCCAGGTCAACACCAGGGGATCTGCCAACAGGGCTGCCCCAGCCCAACCAGAACTTTTATGTTCTATAGAGGGGGATAAAGTTCCTGTGGTGCACATAAAGAATTTGTTGGGGAAGATAGTCTGGGTTATTCCTGCTTCAGGTAAAGGCAAACCCACTCGTGGGGTTGCTTTTGCTCAGGGACCTGGATATACTTGGTGGGTAATGCGGAAAGATGGGGAAGTCCGATGTGTACCTCAAGGGGATTTAATCTTGGGGAAAAACAGCCAATGAACTCAATTGTACGCTGTTGCCTGCTCTATAACACTTTTATAGCCCACCAGCTACATATCTTCGGGTCGCCAGCAATTGACCCTGACTTCCCTCCGATCACCACCTCAACAAAGAATGAATTTTGAGGAAACCAGACGAGCTCAGCAGTGACCAGATGAGTTTGGCGGTATCATCAGCAGGCAACAATCCAACACTACATACCGTCCCTCCTGCCCTGAAAGACTATTACAAGAGATGGAGCCTGACATCATGGACTGGATGAGTTTAGCAATTTTACAGGGATCGGTCCATGGACTAGGGAATGATATCTTTCTCTCTGTGTGTGGGTGTGGGTGTATATATATGTGTATATATGGGACAGGGGTGATGGTGTGTTGAGAGATGTGGGATCTGAGCATGACATGAATGGTATGGAATAAGGGGTGGATACTGTCCTGGGTTCAGCTATAGCAGTCATTTTTCTCCTTCTTAGTAGCTGGTGCAGTGCTGTGTTTTTTAACTTTCAGCCTGGGAACAATGCTGATAACACCGATGTTTTTCATTGTTGCTAAGTAATGTTTATTCCAACCAAGGACTTTCTCAGTCTCATGCTTTGCCAGGGAGGAGGGGAAGCCGGGAGGAAGCAGAGGCAGGACACCTGACCCAAACTAGCCAAAGGGTTATTCCATGCCATGGCACATCATGCCTGGTATATAAACCAGGGGGAGTTACCTGGAAGGCCCAGATCACTGCTCGGGTCAGCCTGGGTATCGGTCAGCGGGTCGTGAGCAATTCTATCCTCTCCCCTTGTTATTTTCCTTATCATTATTATTATTGGTGGTAGCAGCAGTAGTTTTGTAAGGTACTTTAGTTACTGGACTGCTCTTATCTCAACCCGTGGGAGTTACGTTCTTCCGATTCTCCTCCCCATCCCTCCGGGAGCGGGGGGAGGAAGAAGCGGGGGGAGTGAGCAAGCGGCTGTGTGGTTCCGAGTTACCGGCTGGGCTCAAACCAGGACACTGTATAAGTAAATTACCAGTAAGGTTTCATCAGCAATATGAGTCAATCATCTGTAGATCAAACAGAGAAATTTTTGCTTTTTTGAGGCCAAGCTGAGAAAAGATATTCAACTGATTAATTTAACTAAAGAAAGCAGCACCTTGTGAGGGCGAAAAAAGTGTGATATTGACTGGAAATAAAATAGAATCTTTAGGGGGAAAACCATTACCACTTGATTTTAAAAGCCTGGAGTGCATTATGACAGCATTACGTTAATCTGTAATATTGATAATAATATGCTCACAAAATAGGAAGCTGGTTAGAACTTCAGATTGTATGACTGTATATATAAGCACAGGCAACTAATTTTTTAGACAGAGAGGCTTCCTCAGTCACTAACTTCAAGATATTTCTCTTCTCTCTCATGTGACTGCTGACCCTCTTTGCTCCCCTCCACAACCAGCAATACACACTCCTTCCATTTCTAAATGGATGGATTAAATAAATTGCTTGTGAGTTTTTGGTTTTGGTTTGTTTTTTTTTTCTCTCTATAGGCAGATCATACTTCTCCAGTTTCCACTCCATCCGCTTCGTCTGAAACTGTGTTTACGACACCTTCCAACACCTTTTTCTGGCTAGATATTCTAGTCTGTATTTCACCACTTGACCAGAAACCTTTCTGTTCATTTATTTCCTCAGCAATAAATATCTTCTTCTCCTACACATCCATGATTTTATAAGACTATTTGAAAGCCTGGCATCTCTCGATTCTCCTTATTTTTGAATAATCACAAAGAATCTGCATTGGTCATTTCATCCATGATTTCTTAAATACTCAGTATACCCATGTTCTTTTCTTCTGGCCTCATTCTTTGGACGCTCTTAACTTTCTTTTTCACTCGCACATTGTCATGAGCTCTCAGACCCCATCACTACTGGGGATCATGACTTACCCATTTTTCTATCTTATAATTTTGCATGTGCCTCCCATTCTTCTCTCAGATCACTACCTTGCTGATTTTTTGTCTTCCCATAACCCTGCTGCTGGTGAACTCTTTCACTGGATGAAAAGCTTTGATGATAGCTCAACAGCACAGTATCAAATGAGACAAATGAGAGGACTGCGCACTTTTACTCCTTTGCTTAGGCTCTTGATCTAGCTGAGCTCCACTTGCCTTACGCTGTTGCATAAAAAAAAGAACAGTGAAGTAGCTTGTGCTTCTTGTGTTTATTTTTGAAAGCAAATTCTAGTGCTTGAAAATTCATTTATGCACTTTTTTAATACTTGGCCTATGAATTTTTTTTTTGGGAAGGGAAAGGTAGATTGGTTCTGACGTGATTTTAAGTGGAAAGGTATTACTGCTTCATTAATACTGTGTTCTTCGTCTGCTTATGTATTTTTTTTCTTTCCAGGAGTTGTATGAACGGAGTCTGTAGCTGTAGATGTTGGCACATGATCTCATGGCAGGTGATGCCATTTGCCATAGAATAGCAGGAGCCATCTAACTCTTTTTCATTTGGCGGATTCAGCACTGCTACCAGGGCTGCACTCCAGCAAGATACTGAGAGGCTGCTGCAAAATGCTCAATGCCAGCAAGTACAGGAATATTAGTCTCTGAACGTGTGCATGTCTGTGTATATGCATGTTTACATGTCATGTTAGTGCTCATTGCTCTAAAAAGCTACTTACTGCCTTCCGAGATCTGGTTTTAGGTAACACTGATTTTCATGGAGCCTAAGCACTTGCATTGGTTTTTATTACTTGTCAGTTTTCTGTCAAACCTCTGGCTTATTAAGTGTAATCTATATTGCTTTGTACGTTAAGTGAGGCAAATAGCCTGTTAAGCTCCATATATAAGTTCTGCTGAAATCTACGTAAATAGCACATACATTTCTTCTCTGTGCTACCTTTTGAAAACAAAGTGCTTTCATTACTCTGTCAGAGAAATAGGCAATCTCTTGTCATTTTCTTGTCTGTCCGTCTCCCTGTATATCTATTATGGTTTAAAAGGAAAGAAAACGTATTTCCAAATAAAAATTTGAAAACACTTTCTGATTAAAAAAATAGGGAATATATGTAATTACTTGACAATCAATGCATGCAACTTCCACACAATGATACTGCCTGTGCCTAACTAAAGGATTTTATAAAAAGTGTATGCTTATAATAAAGTTCAGGTCAAGAAATTAGCAGAAGTGATGAATAATCTGTTCCTTTAACTTGAAATCAGTATGTGCTGAACTTTTGGAATTCTGGCAGGAAACAGAGCCTCACTTGTATTCGTCTGTAACAGGTCCTTTAAACCTTGGCACATGTTGCTGTAGTTAAATGGACCAAACCCAGCTGAGAGCTGAAGCCCACTCTACTCGATTAAACAGAAGTAGGACGCAGGATTGAGTAATGGACAAAAAAGTGTTTCAGTGAGACTTCAGCCTAAGTTTAACTTAACTTAAATTTACTTCCGTGTATCACTTCTTCCTTTTTACAAAGATTTACAAATAGCTATCCAGTTTACTTTCACTGTTTTCCTTACTGCCTTATTTTGTTACTAATTTACATTTCATATTGTCACATACTTGTATAACGACTTTTTCCCAAATACTTTGATTTATTTAAATCAACCTCCTATTTGTAGAAGTACTAGTTTGATGACATGCATACTAGTATGATGAAGATGATATGTCTGTGATCAAATAATAGAATAATGATCAGGTCTAGATAGATAAAGATATTTCAAAGGATCAAGCCCCTTAAACCAGAGATTACTGTATTCTATAATACTGGAATTATTAATATTAGCTATTATTTTTGCTTTAGTTTTAAAAGTGAAGCTTTTTAATATAATGGACACAAATATATTATCTTTTAAAAAGAGAGAAATTTAATTTTTTTTTCACATAACTTGAAATTTTTCATATGTTCTCCAGCCTGAAGGATACAAAATCACACTTACAAACCCCCTTGATTTCATTGCTACTTTATGTAGCTTGTTTTATGTGCTGTTTGGATAATGGATGAAATTTTGATTTATTGTGTATATATATATGTAAGATACTTCACCATGGTAAACATTAAGTAGATTTAATAATAATAGAGATTAAAAACTTATCTTTATTCTACATTATGCAGACTATCACTTTTCACAATACTAAAATTTAGTTGTATTTAAAGCCTCTTGGAAGAGCATGCATGCTTATTTGTAAAATTTGGTTTTGTTTTCCCCCAACTGAAAATGTAGAGTTAATTATTATTCATATTGAAACATTTTTAGCAAAAAGGGATATGTTTATTTGTTTTTAAATCACCTCTTGTCAGGCATGGTGTGGGTATATTTCAGGCGCAAATCCATTGGCAGCTACAATGTTTAACAAGAAATAGTTGTCATAGTTCTCAGGCAGATCTCAACAGGGAGAAGGCTATGTATGCATCATAAAATTGTGTCTATTTTAGCACAAATAAAATTAATTTACTTTTCAGATTTTTTCACACCAAAATTAAGTGTGGGTTGTAAAATTGCCTAAGCCAGCTTTTGTTATAAAAAATGTTGCAGCAGAAAGTCCCTGGACTCAAAAGACAATGCTCTTGAAACCTGTAGGAGTATGTTAAGTTAAAATTAAACTTTCCATGAAAAACCAAATCTGCTTTCCTAATGCTTGATTCTAGGGAAAAAACCCTCAAACAAACAGTTACATGGATAAAAGGATGATTTGTCAAAGACTAAGTGTATTTAAACAAAAAAAAATGGTCATTTCAGTACTGTCTACATAATTCTTTCATGTTACTTGTGCTTTTTGCTTTTTTTCCCAGACATGGAAGTCAGAAAAAGAAACATAGTGAACCAGTCACAACTGAGCTTGTCTTATACTGAAACGAAACGAACGCTAGAAAGGATGCATCTGATAATTTGGAGGCTTGAAAGAAAGCATTTGCCATGAAAGGTTATGTAAGGTTAATGATAAGAAAATTATTAAGTAATCTTTGACAGTAATTCCATATTTTCAAAGCAGGTTGTAGTATTGACAAGATAGAATAGAATGGTATCCTGTCTTTTTGAAATAAAGCTATAAGATGTAGATGCATCTGAGATTGGACAGTTTTATTAAATAATATGATAAACAACCCCGTTAGGACCATTGAAACAGAAACAGTGATGGTAAAGCAAAGTTTGTAAGAAATTTGAGGGCGCTTGAAAGGAAATAAAGAAAAGGAAAGGTCAGTTATCCTGGATGTCTGACATAAGTCCCATGTAGAACAGTAAAACAAAAAGCTGATTCTGGAATCTCTTAAAAAAAAAAATATATAAAAATTTAATTACTTCCAGACTTTTAATGTTATACTAAATAAATCCTGTCCAGCTGGATTTTCTGCTTTGACTTTGGGCATTTGTGTTATAAAGAAACTGATCAGATCATAATAAATGAGCTTTTTAAGATATATGACTTTGCACAACATAATATGCTAATTAAGCCAAAAATAAAACACCGCTGGACAAGAAGCATGTCTCTAGAATTTAGCCTAGTATAGGAAGTAGCCAACTGACAGGTCCAAGGAAGAAAGTGTCAGCAGGGGACTCTGAGCAGTGCAGTATTTTATAACAATAACACACTATAGGCATTGTCCAGAAGCTGCTGGCTTCTAACAAATTTAGGTGATAATTTAATATTTCAGTTAATCTAATCTGTCATAAGATCATAAAAGATTATTTCTGAGGCTGAATAAACAGGGAATAATTCCTATAAAAACAAAGCTGGCAAAAGTTGTGGGATTTTTTTTTTTTTCTCCTTTTATTTCTGTCGTAACAACAGCTGAATGTATGAGCTCTTTCTTCTCTAGATAGGTGTTGGGACAGGAAGTAAAATACTTCAATCAACTGTCTAACCTATCCAAACACTGATGGAATAATGCACCTGTATTTTAAGCCTTCAGCATCTAGTAAATAACAAGCTTGTGAGTTAAGCCTGAAAAACTAATTAGTTGTTCTTTAGTCTCCTGTTACTCTGATTTTTCTCTTACTATGCAGGATATGTGAGTGTATAGATGTGGGCCATCCAGTAATTGCAAGATGAACACCTACATGTCAGTCACTACAACGGCAGCAGCTCTTTCTGGGTTAAGAATACTCGTTTTTAAAAGATTGCTATCACATAAAAGTAACAGCCATGCGTGGGTTTATTGTGAGGTAATATTCTGTATACCTATGTCGAAGGAAGGAAAACAGCAAACATAAAGTACTCTAACGTGGGAAAGGGCAGCCTGGATTCTTACAAAATAAAGAAGATAGATACGATTATTTCTGCCTTGATCAAATTGTAATGGTGTAAGCCCCGAAAAAGAAGTGACACTGGCAATCTGCAGATGATTTTGCTTGTTTTTACCTAAACCAGTAGGTTGCATTAGTTATGACACTAGCTGGGGTATAAACTGAAAGCAGCGTCCTCTTTAAATTTCACAAGTTGAGGCTACAGTCATCTCTTGTTTTGATTACCTGTTGTAGTAATTTAAGTGATGGAATGATTTGAAACTGCTGATTTAATCTTAATTGCAATCTTCATTTAATCATCACAATTTTCTCTTATCTTAGTGGTATTTTTATTTATGTGTATATTTGCTTGTTTCCTCTTTAAAATAAAACCCATGAGAGTGGGCCTGATTTAGTTCAAAGACTATTTTATGAATTTTACCTGTTTTTTCTAATGATTTAACAACCATTGCCATCCAGAGGGTGTGGGACAGTGCAAACCTCATAAAGTTCAATAAGGCCAAGTGAAAGGCCTTGCACCTGGGTAGAGGCAATTCCAAGCACAACTATGGGCTGGGCAGAGGATGGATTCAAAGCAGCTCTAAGGAGAAGAACTTGGGGGCGTCGATTGACAAGAAGCTCAGCGTGAGCTGGCAGTGGGTGCTTGCAGCCCATAAAACCAAATGAGTCCTGGGCTGCACCAAAAGGAGGATGGCCAGCAGGTACAGAGAGGTGATTCCTCCCCTCAGCTCCACTCTGATAAGACCCCAATTGGAGTACTGCATCCAGGTTGCGTTGAAGGTCTGGGGCCCCCAATGCAAGAAAGACATGGACCTGTTGGAGCGAGTCCAGGGGATGGCCATAAAGATGATCAGAGAGATGGAGCACCCCTCCTATGAAGACAGGCTGAGAGAGTTGGGCTTGTTCAGCCTGGAGAAGAGAAGGCTCTGGGGAGACGTTATAGCAACCTTCCAGTACCTAAAGGGGTCCTACAAGAAATCTGGAGAGGGACTTCTGACAAGGGCATGTACTGGTGGAACAAGGGGTAATGGCTTTAAACTAAGAGAGGGTAGATTTAGGTTAGATATTAGGAAGAAATTCTTTACAGTAAGGGTGGTGAGGAACAGGGACAGGTTGCCCTGAGAAGCTGTGGCTGCCCCATCCCTGGAAGTGTTCAAGCCCAGGTTTGATGGGGCTTTGAGCGACCTGGTCTAGTGAAAGGTATCCCTGCCCATGGCAGGGGGGTTGGAACTACATGATCTTTAATGTCCCTTCCAACCAAACCGTTCTACGATTCTATGATAAGATAAATTACTTAAATACTACATCTTCATTAGTAGTAATAAATCAGAGAGTGCCAGGAAATATTCCTGGGCGTTGGAGTCTGTCATCTGTTCTGATGGTTTTATAAGGCCATCCCCAGACAAGACTTGACCCAAGACAATCCACACTTCCAAGGCACTGTTTAGGAAGTAGAAGAGGCCATTTGCATAAGGGTTAGAGCATTTAGTAGTATGAACATAGTACATGCCTTATTAGTTTAGGTCAGTGTCAAGCAGTTCCAGGTGTGTCTAATTTACTGGGTGTAGTCAGAGACAGCAGAGCTGGGTCTGGAACCTGCCTCTCCTTTTTGCCTCCCACATAAGCACCTTAATAGCTGCACTGAAGACCTGATTAATCCCACGCTTGACCAAGTTCTAATGAATATTCAATCTCTCATTTCATACACACACAGGTAAATGTAATACAGCATTATAACTCAGCTTTAACTGCTAGAGGAAGGATGCCAGTTGAGAATGTAGGATTGGAAAAGGTAAAGCTAAGGAACTCCATGCACAAGTAGATCCCTTACGTTGGCAGACAACGGATGATTTCTTCCTCAAGCCATCCTATGTAAATAATCTAAGCACCTGACTGCAAAACAAGTAGAGGAATTGATAGTTCAGCTCTGGGATCCCCAACATAAGAAGGGCATGGACCTGCTCGAACGAGTCTAGGGAAGGGTCATGAGGATGACCAAAGGACTGGAGCACCTCACCTATGAAAACAGGCTGAGAGAATTGGGCTTGTTCAGCCTGGAGAAGGGAAGGCTCTGGGGAGACGTTATAGCAACCTTCCAGAACCTAAAGGGGTCCTTCACGAAAGGAATGTAGTGATAGGACAAGAGGGAATGGCTTTAAACTGAAAAAGGGTAGATTTAGATTAGATATTAGGAAGAAATTTTTTACTATGAGGGTGGTGAGACACTGGAAGAGGTTGCCCTGAGAAGCTGTGGCTGCCCCATCCCTGGAAGTGTTCAAGGCCCAAGGGGTAATGGCTTTAAACTGGAAAAGGGTAGATTTACATTAGATAGTAGGGGGAAATTCTTTACTCTGAGGGTTGGAAGAGGTTTCCCAGAGAAGGTGTGGATGCCCCATCCATGGAAATGTTCAAAGCCAGGTTTGATGGGGCTTTGAGCAGCCTCATCTCATCATAGTAGAAGGTATCCTTGTCCATGGCAGGGGGTTGGAACCAGATGATCTTTAGGATCACCCAGTCTATGATTCTATGATTCTACGATAATATTACTATCATGGACTGTTCCTTCATTTCTTATAGATAAGGGGGGTTACAGATAGTGCATTGCACTGAATAAAATACTATGCTGATGGAGAAGGAAGGGGTGTGAGAAAGGATGAATGAATCTGTAAGAGGACATGGAAACACGCATGACAAAAAGAAGTGGTCAGACCTTTAGGGCAGCCAATGAAGAAGCTCATTTCCAGCTCAAGATTACAATACAGCATAAACAATCCTGTATATATATGATGAGCACTTATGAGGCAGGAGATGACAGTGGTATAGGAACTAGACACAGGTACCTGGAGAAGTAAGTGCTTCAAGGGGAGGTCAGGCCAAATGCCCTCAGCTCTCAAAATAAAATTTATAGTGAGAGTGCTGGGGAGGTAGAGGACATAAAGATCTCAAAATGGAGGTTTAGTGATGAAGAGAGATGATGTGCAGCTTAATAGTACTGTGAACCTCTGTACTACATATTAAAAAGGAATGCAAAAAGGGTATCAGAAGATCCATCCAGGCTGCTCAGTTTGGGACCACATGTCCCTGTTAATTGCATTTTACTTGAGCTGTAGAAGCAGTCATATTAAGGCTCACTTTCTGCATCTGATGATTCGGGCTTTATGTAAAGCCTCTACACTTTATTATCAGCCCAGCAACAGAGTCCAAACAAACAACAAGAAATACATGCCTCAGTATTTGTATGCTGAAATATAGCTACGTAAAACGGATGCTAATCAATGTCACCATTTAAAATTACCTTTTATGCTTCAAAAATATTTTATAATCAATTTGGTATATATAACTTGTATTTTAAAGTATGATATATTCTGAAATATATGGAACAAAAATAACTATCTCAGTGACTTCAGTCAAAGTTAATTAAGGGGAAAAAGATCAAAATCTACTCAATGAAAGTACCAAGAGATGTGAAAGTTTTAATAAAAGATGCATGGTCACACTGAGATCTTTGAGGGTTTTGTTTCTGTCTGTATAAGAAAAATATCACCAAATTGATGACTCAAACTGAAAAATAATATTCTGATTCTATGCTTATTTTGCTTGATTGTTGTATCATTAGAAAACAGAGAGAGAGAACTGTATATGCTGATCTGTAGAAGGAAAAAAAATCAGAACTCTGAGGTTATATTCATTTATGCTCTTTAGTTACCCTCTAGTTGTGGAGGAAAAAGAGAAGCTCCTGTAACTTCCCTGTCACACATCTCTCACCATAAGAAATGGTATCCATAAAGCTTGTACTTAGAGCTTAAGCCTCATTTAATGGACTTAGTCTCATGCAAAAATACTCTGAATAAATAAGAATGGATAACAGGGCAGAGGCACTTGCACTTTTGAGAAAACTGTTCATCAGGGGAGGAGAAAGACTTGACATCATTATTACACCATCTTGTCTTGAGGCTTCTATCTCATTAAGAAGGGACCTCCTTGAAGGAGCTGACTGGAAGATGTGGATCATTTTTTCACTTGACTCATGTCAGCACCTTCTAGGCAAACTCAAAGCCTATGTGCATGCATATTATTTGTCCCCTTTTTTTCCTATAGCTGTTGCAAAATTCATTTTTTTCTGAAATTATTATCCAAAGTGTTGTGGGGGGGGGGTGGAGGGGGAAGGTGGGGAGAGGGAGGAGAGGAGGAAGATTTTCTCAGCCTCTGGTGTTTCATCTGTCTATCAGTGCCCCAGGAAAGCCAAGACCCTTGTGCTGGACGAGTCTGTCAGCATCCTGTCATAGAGACACTTCTCTGACCAGTCCTGCTGGATTGGAGGGCAATTCGACTGACTTGCTCAGGAAAATGTGCCAACAGCATAAGGGGGACCCCTCAGTGGGCCTTTCCAATTTATACGAATATGTTTCCTGCTGCTGGCAACTGTGCCCATGAAGGACTAACAGTTTACGGAATAACACTCTTTATTAATGCAAAATTGTGACAAATTAAGGTTCAGAGATTGCCAGTGATAGGGACTGTCAGAAAAAACAAGCTTGAAGTGATACACATCCAGACTCTAATCAATAACTAATAACAGCTAGCGTTAGTTATTTAGTGCTCATAAAATAAAGTTTTTATCCAACAGGTGTCCCTATGGGGGAGAAGACAGGTTCAGCCCGTTGACTGATCCCAGAAGTTATGATGGAGTCTACCCTGCTTTCCCTTTCCTAATTTCACATATTTATACAATTTGATTCAGGTTAGTAACTCCCTGTAACCTTCCTACCATGTACGGAGTGGTCAGTAAATTTGCATAAGGTTACATAATTTTCTTTGAAAGGACATCCTAGTCATGTTTTGCTGATGTGTGAAGCCATATGTTGATGATGTCCATGTGCTTCCAGGATGTACCAGGCTTCAAGGATAGTCTTTCCTGATTAAGCCCTGTTTCATAATCCACTTACACAGGGCAAAGCCTCCTCACCCACTACCAGTTCTTTGTTTGTCAGCGTTGCTCATCCTGCCCTTGTAGGAGGCCCTTGTATCTGTCCAGGCTTTTCCATAGTAACACAGGTTTCAGTTTTTTAACTATATGACTATGGAGCTTGAGTGACTCTAGTCATACACGCTTTGTTACTGATGGGTACAAAATTCTCTTACTTTGCTTTCAAAAATACAAATATAGTTTCCTTGTTTGGCACTGCTTTTGGCAGTGGTTTACCAGTATATGGTGCCTTCAAGTTTCTGCTCCTGTAGGGATTAAAACAGAGCCTGGCTGCAGGGCCGTTGCTCCACTCTACCCTCTGTTCAATTTCTCTTAGCATATGTCAAGGTTGCAGGGCTGCCTGGGGAGCTATCACCACGTAGGTTCCGTGCATGCCAACCTCATCCCATCCTGGAAGTAGCAGCTGCATTTTACTCTAAGGTTTCCTTAATGTTATAATGTGACTTTGGGGGATTGGGAGGAGGTGGTCTCTAATTTCCCCCATTTTCCCGCACCAAGCTACTGTTGTTTTCATACAAATAAATTGTTTCATGATTTCTATTAACGCTGATAACACCGATGTTTTTAGTTGTTGCTAAGTAATGTTTACTCTGACCAAGGACTTTCCCAGTCTCATGCTTTGCCAGGGAGGAGGGAAAGCCGGGAGGAAGCAGAGACAGGACACCTGACCCAAACTGGCCAAAGGGGTATTCCATACCATGGCACATCATGCCCAGTATATAAACCGGGGGGGAGTTACCCGGAAGACCCAGATCACTGCTCGTGTCGGGCTCGGTATCGGTCGGCGGGTGGTGAGCAATTCTATCCTTTCCCCTTGTTATTTCACTAATCATTATTATCATTGGTGGTAGCACTAGTGGTTTTGTATTATACCTTACTTACTGGACTGCTCTTATCTCAACCCATGGGAGTTACATTCTTCCGATTCTCCTCCCCATCCCTCCGGGAGCCGGGGGAGGAAGAAGGCGGGGAGTGAGCGAGCGGCTGTGTGGTTCCGAGTTACCAGCTGGGCTCAAACCACGACAGTAAGCTATTCCAGACAAGGCAATAAATCAAAGTCAGAGCTTAAAACCTCAAACTATCACAGCTTACTGTCTGTTTGTTGTTGCTTTCCTCTCTCCCTTTAATTATCAAAAGTATTTCAGCCCTCTTCCTTTCTTTGGTGCTTACAACCTAATTTTTATGCCATTTCATAACTTACTATGAGTACTTACTACATATTACTTTCTGTAATCTTTCATCTTTAGGTTGTAGAGAGGACTTCTGAGACTTCGGGGTTTTTTTATTAGTTTACAATAATGAGAACAGATTTTTTATGATGTGAAGCCAATAAAGATCTGGGATTCCTTTGCAGTTTGTTGTAGAGCATGCATAAGAGTGCAGAGTACATCGTAATGTCGACTTAGGACACACAAAGTGATTAATGTGTGCAAATAAAGTAATATTTTGATACTTATTCATCACTTCTGTTGTTCCAAAGTATGAAAAACTGCGACTAGAATACCAATAGGAGGTAGCTTGAAGAGAGAATAAGAAACTTTTTAAAAAGTAGTTCTGGGCACTGCTGTCTAGAAAGTTTCAGGGAACTGTGGTAGAAGGTAGGAAATTTTCGTCAGAGATCCTCATATAGAAAACTCAATGCCAAGTTTTTACCCTTTACAGAAGATGGTGTAGGAGAGCAGCTATTGCTAAGTTTATGTTCCTGCTAGTTCCTTGTTCTGAGCAGTCTCTAGAGGCACTCAGTACTCTGGTAAAGCTGTCCCATGTTTCTGGAAGATCCATATCATGGTGACAGACAGATAAACCAGAGAAATTTAAGGTAAGAGCTGTGCTGCACTAGGTGGTAAGTTTGGAAGAGAGCTGTAATATTCCTCTTTCTGCTGCTTTTGCCTGTTTGAGTCTCAGAGCCAACTGGATTTATTATTGAACTGTGACTTTAACAGTTTTAAGAAACATGCAAAACCAACATCATAAATTTATCATATATGGCTTACCTTTTTTTTCAATATGTAGATATGAAAGTTAAGTTAGAGCACTGCACAGAGTCTAGAAAGAACATCTCAGTTCACCAAGCACTGAACAAAATAGATATATCCTTAGCCTCCTAGTCCATGGGAAAAATTATATTACTCTATTTTGGGTTTAAGGATGTGGTACATTTGGGGCAGCAGAGTGTTATTGCAGTTGCTGGTGCCATCCGCTACCTTTCAACGTATCTAGGTAGGATATTTCCAGGTGGGGCAATCTGGGTATAGAATGACTGGCAGATGCACCTATATTAACCATGTCTTTTAGAACTTAAAATTTTACTTTAAAAATGTAACTTTTTTTTTTTTTCCCCATCCATGTTCTGCTACCAGTTCAGGCCTTGTATTCTACCTCTGAAGATTACGTAAAATCAGACAACTCAGAGATTATTAATTCCTTTCTGTTTGGAGATATCCATGCTTATACTTGCTTACAGACTCATACTTTATAAATTGTATACTATATAGCCACAGTAAAATTTTCCGTCAAACAATACTTACTAAAACCTGGAAACGAAAAAGAGCTGAAGGGTCTGTGAAGTCAATCTTATTTCCTTGGAAGAAAATTGCAAATTTCTCTTCAGCAGGATTTAGTAACCCTAAAAATCCTAGTTTTGAAATATATGTAGTATTAATTTTTAAACTGTAGTGACATGAAAAATATACTATTACAAATGGAAGACATTCCTATGAAGCTCTTTAATGCATTGCAGATTATGACTATGTACATATACAGAAATCTATTCAAAATTTTAAGCTACATTACATTTTTCATTACTTTTGTTTATGTTTTAGACACAGTAGTTAATCTTGAAATGAGCTTCAATTCAGTTAGTATTCTGTAGTATACTACAGAATTTTAAATATACTGGTGGAAAGAAATGGGTTGGATATGTCTTTGGAATGCAACCTCAAAAAGGTAAGTGTACAGAACTGCAATTACAGTAATTTCTGTTATCGAGTATGACAATTTGAAAATAAGAATAGCTTATTTTATTATATAATAGCTTATTATTAAAGCAAGGTTTTCGTGAAGGGTAAAAATACAGGGAAAATTATCCTTTCTGCAGGAATAGTGATGAAACTTTGTATAGGAGTATATATGGAATAAATAAATAAAATAATGGAAAATTTTTTTGTTGTTGATGTTGAACTAAAAGGAAGACTGAATTACTTCAAGTAATTTGAGGAGTGGAGGGGAAATCACACAGTAGGGAAAATTATCCTTCCAAGTATCTTCCTGGATGCTCATAGCAAATGCTGCTATTTTGGAGGAATTCTTATTATTAGTGCTCTCTGAAAGATGTGTTGGCTACTTACTTTGATAAAACTGATTGTTTTTTTTCTAATCAGAATGTCATTTTCCTGTCATAACATTCGGACTCACTGAGTGGGTACTTCAGTTTTTTCTTCTCTTGTTCTATGGCAATCAACTGCTTACTTTGTCTCCCATCACTGATGTCTGTTAATTTGCTTAGATCATTGGTAATACCCCTTCTGAAGACTGTGGCTGTTCATTCTACTTTATCAATGCAGCAGTTCAGACACCATGCTGCATTTACTGTACGCATTGTAATGCATTCAGTTTCTTTAGTTTCTTACAGGTAGTAGTTCAAACACAGATCTGAATTGAAGTGCATGATCATTTATTATGGCTCTATCCACTCTTTTTTCCATGACTGCAAATGAAAGGAGTCCATTTGTAAAAAGGGACTGTTAAATGTTTTAAAACATTTACATGTCCTCTATTAAAATCATTTTCCTGAGGTTTAGAAAAATATAGCTACAATTTTCATTTTATCATGACTTCTCACTTTTCTGGTTGTGTTTCTTGTTTACATACAGGTGTTTACACATAGGAAAGGCTCTTTGACTCTATTTTAATTTTGGCAAATGAGAAGAAGAGAATAGTGAAATCTATATAGAAAGGTCATTTGCAAATTTTTCTTCTGGTCTGTTAATGTGTGTTGTTGTAAAATTGGGTAGCATTCCTTACTGTTATGCATACTGGATAGGACAGTCATTATTACTGTATCATCATATTTGATGTTAAAGATCCTTCTTATGGCATGGCAAACTAGGCACAGACCAGCAACTGAATTGTACTAGAAAGGTGTCAGAAGAAAGAGAGACGTGTTTTGATGGAGCACTGGATTGTGATTGAGTGTCTGCGTTATATGGTACTTCACTTTAGCAACAGTTGCCTTGGATAAAAAGTGACAAGTCTCATTAGACAGGCTTTAAGCAGGTAGGACAAAATACAAAATCTTTTCCTTGGTTGTAACGTAGCACGTACTTCAGTCAGAAGCGTTCTGCTGCAAGATAGGACAAATAAGAAATGCATAACATGCTGTGGAATAGATCATCACTGCTTATCATTGTAGCCAAGATCTTACTAGGATTTGAAAAAAAGATTAGACATTTATATGGATGAGAACATCCACAGAGCTTTCAGATAAAATTAGAAAGAGCTATAATCCCTTATGCTTCAAACAAATACCATGCTCTAATTGATGGGGAACTAAAAAAACTTTCTTTAAGATCAGATGACTCCATTTCTTACGACTATTCTAATTCTGTATTTCTCTGAGGGTGGGATCCTGGCCACTCTCAGAGAGAAGATACCAGACTGGGTGTATTTATGATTACATGTGCACATACTGGCAATTTACAAGTGTACAATAAATAGCATGTGACACACACACGCTAAAATATACATGAATAAATCAAACCATAGCAGTGGAGTATCAGCATCATGGTGTATGATGTAAACAAACAGTTGAAAGATTAGATACCTTCAAGATAGCTTGATAATAATATCTGTGTATTTCTAAATTTTCTTTGCCATTTCCATCAATTTAGGAGTTTAGTGGCTTTTATTCACTTCACACTCACACTATTAAGGAGAATGTGACACAATAAACACTGAATGTTCTCCTGGAACCAGTTAATAGAGGAACTACACCACACACTTTAAAACAATGATAAAATTACATAAATTTGTATGAATATTTGTTTAGAATGTTCTAACTTTATTCATGATTAGTTCAGAAATAAAGATAAGACAGGCTGAGAGGGTCAGGGCTGTTCAGCCTGGAGAAGAGAAGGCTACATGGAGACCTCATAGCAGCCTTCCAGTATCTGAAGGCGGCCTACAAGGATGCTGGGGAGGGACTCTTCCTTAGGGACTGTAGTGGTAGGTCAAGGGGTAATGGCTTCAAACTTAAACAGGGGAAGTTTAGATTAGATATAAGGAAGAAGTTCTTTACAGTGAGGGTGGTGAAGCACTGGAATGGATTGCCCAGGGAGGTTGTGGATGCTCCATCCCTGGCGGTGTTCAAGGCCAGGTTGGACAGAGCCTTGGGTTGGACAGAGCCTTGGGCCACACGGTTTAGGGCGAGGTGTCCCTGCCCATGGCAGGAGGGTTGGAACTAGATGATCTTAAGGTCCTTTCCAACCCTTACTATTCTATGATTCTATGATTCTACGATTCTATGATTCTACGATTCTATAATATAATTTCATGTTCTTACATGTAATACTTGTATAAGGCTGCACTAGAAATTTCTAAAATTATCCAGTATTTATAAATGCCTTCTATGTAATGATGTAACATAATTTAAGTGCATAAGTTGTTTATTTATATTACTAATCTTTGATCTTATTATGCATTAATATCATAGTAAGACTATAATTGGCCATGGGAGATATTTTTCTTATATTTTTAGTGTTAACTTAGTGCTTTCAGGCATGAGGAGGAGAATCTACAGGACTGGGGCTAGAAGGAGAAATTGACAATACAGTGTTCTAATTAAATTTGTAAACAATTCCAAGCTAGGAGAAACAGCAAGTATATTGAAGGACAAGAATAGAATTCAAATTAATTTTGGTAAATTAAAGCAGTGGACTGAAAATCCTAAGATGAAATTCAGGAGGGAAAAGTACAAAATACTACAGGTTAGTAGGATTAATCAGCTGCATAAATATAAAAGAAAGATCAGCTAGTTAGGTAGAAGCCAGGAGCTGAACAAGAGTCGTACTATTGTGAAAAAGTCGAACTGGAAAGTATAAAGTAGAAATATATGCTTTTAGATGCAATTCGATTTTAGAAAAGTTAGGAGTTGCTTTCAGGAAGTCCAGTGAACAGCAACTAGAAAAAACTGAAAGAGGTATACAAAATCTGTTTTGTTTACCCAGAAGACTGGAAAAGATAGACAAAGTGAATATTTGAGGGGTAATGGGGATGAGTAGAGTTTTAAAATCTGCAAGAATATTTTCTCTGTATGCATGGTGGATGACAGACGTGCAGAGGGATTATTTAGGTTAGAAATCTGGAAAATCTTTTTAGCAGTAAGAACAGGCTACACAAACATTTGTCAGAATTCACTAGTTTGCAGTTGTTCAGCCCTGAGACAGTACGATGAGCAAGACAATCTTTCAAGACTCCTTTCAGGACTTTGAATATTGCTCCCCAAGTTTTTCCATTCATTTGTGGTTTTTTGCAGTCTTAGTGCATTGGTTTTTTATGTTCATGTTTTACAATCTGACTACAACAGAAGAAAAGTCTTTCTGTTATAGAGACTAATCCATTGAGTACAGAGAAAACAGAACACCAGGGACCAACTCTTAATGCTGATCCTCCTGGAAGAATCCAGCTGGTGATATATATGTCTGGCAACTAAAAGAGTTAAACAGTCATATTCTCTCACAAGTATGGCTGGTGATACTGCAGAGCTCAACTCTATGACATAGTAACAAATATTTCAACTAGTATGGAGCTATCATTACAGAAGATGGATTCAGAAAAAGAGAATGCCTTGTCTGTTATGTTCTACCCAGCTCAAGAGACCTAAAGTGTTTGGAAACATGTGCTAACATTTTAAAACTAGTCAAAATTAAGTACTTATGCTCTGTTTTATAGATATTTCCTTTACAATCCCTTGCATATATTAATATACTAAAAATAGCCTAATTATCAGAATTACGCAGCATTTAATATAGTTAATGCTATACAGATGGAAATACAGGAATAAAAATATATTCATTCTGTTTGAGGAAATACACAGGTCAATTTATATTTCAGTGAATATTTCTGTAGCTGCCACATAGCTCAAATGTCTCTATTGTTAAAGTCAGATGCAAAACCTGTAAATTGTTAAAATTCAAGGAATATTTTTTTGGACAGTGAGGAAATATCATCTACATTATGCCATCGTTTCTCAGAGAATTAATTTTAGTGAGGTTCACGACACTGTCCAACTTCAGTTATGCCTAGAAGTCCAGCCCTAACTGAACAACAGGCAGTGGATAGGAGTTTTTGATCACCAAATCCCCAATTCTTTACTGTAAGGAAACTGAGGAATGAAAATTATGTAACTGGTATGAACATGGGTCAGGGCAGTCCCAAGTACAACTACAGGCTGGGTGGAGAATGCATGGAGAGAAGCCCTAAGGAGAAGGACTTGGGGGTATTGGTTGATGAGAAGCATAACGTGAGCTGGCAAAGAATAAACCAACCACATGCTGGGCTGCATCAAAAGGAGAGTGGCCAAGCAGGTTGAGGGAGGTGATTCTTCCCATCTGCTCCACTCTGATAAGACCCCAATTGGAGTACTGCATCCAGGTCTGGGGCCCCCAACACAAGAAGGACATGGACCTATTGAAGCAAGCCCAGGGGAGGACCGCAAAGATGGTCAGAGAGATGGAGCACCTCACCTATGAAGACAGGCTGAGAGAGTTTGGCTTGTTCAGCCTGGAGAAGGGAAGGCTTTGGAAGGACCTTCTAGCAGTATTCCAATACCCAAAGGGGTACTACAAGACATCTAGAGAGAGACTTTCTGCAAGGGCATGTACTGGTAGAACAAGGGGTAATGGCTTTAAAGTTTAAACTGAAAGAGGGTAGATTAAGGTTAGATATTAGGAAGAAATTCTTTACTGTGAGGGTGGTGAGGCACTGGGACAGGTTGCCCTGACAAGTTGTGGATGCTCCATCCCTGGCAGTGTTCAAGGCCAGGTTTGATGGGGCTTTGAGCAACCTGGTCTAGTGGAAGCTATCCCTTCCTATGGCAGGGGGGTTGGAACTAGATGGTCTTTAAGGGTCCCTTCCAACCCAAACAGTCCTATGATTCTATGATGCTTCTATGAATTAATCTCTGTTTTCTGGATTGCATTCAGAAAATTTCCTGAATTCACACAGTTTCAGTATTAAAAACTTTAATATAGAACAAAAAGGAGGGAATAGTCTGCAGAAGAATAAAAGAAATAAATAGTTAAAAGGAGGTGTTGAAGGAAGTAGAAGATGTCAAAAGATAAACAAGACTGGAAATGAAAAATGAGGAGACAAGAAAGCAAGAGTATACAGTCTGTTAAAAGCCTGCAAGCAAAAGACAAATAAAGGTCACAAACCAAATAAAATTATTCACAAAGACCTTAGTGGTAATGTGATGGGCCTTTACAATTACTTACAGGAGAAAAAAAGTAGAGACAATGTCTTAAACTGACATGAGGCCTGAGACAATGACATAGTGTGTCTGGCTGTACAGCATGAAAATTTTGTGCTAAAGACAAAATGATGCTAGATTTAGTAGATTCCAGGCTAGAAAAGCCATTCAGTGGAAAACAAACAAACAAACAAACAAAACCACAACTCAGTCCCTTCACCCTAATTAAAATAGAAGTCAGAAAAAACAGCAATTAGTTTGACACAGTATCATTCGCAGAATAAACCTACCTACTACAATAACGGAGGTTTTTGAACAGCAAAGATCAGGTACAAGATGCCAGGCATACAACAGGCATACAACAAAATGTATGCGATTGCTGACTAAGTATATGTCCTCCTCCAAATATATGCAACCTCCTTTAAAAGGTACAGCTCTATTGAGGAAGTTATGTGAATTGTGAGAACCATGACGAGATTTGTCTATCTGTTGTAAGAATATTAGATCTTACAACATGCTTACTCTGCTCTTCGTCAAAGTATTGCAGTCAGCCAAATCTAAAAAGGTAGTTCTAAATTTAATGATATTTATAGACATCTAATAATGTTGCAAAAATGTCAAAGAAATTAGTCATGTGTATAGCAGGAGCTGTATTTGTAACCTGCTGTAGCTGCATTTCAAAAAGTACATTTCAAGACAGTGTATATCTTTAGAAGCAAGGACACATTTGTAAAGCTCCACGATGGCCCAAAATGTGGGAGAGGTGATAAAGAGGTCATATTTTGCATTGTTGTTCTTACTAGGAAGCCCCTGAATGAATGGCCCAACTGAACTAAGAGACATCCTCCCTTATCCCACAGTGTCTGTGCTTTGCTGGCATTTTCTTTAGTGAGTGTGTGCACGCATGTTATCACTCTCTAGATGGGGAAAGCAAAGGAAGATCTGTTCAGTTAAACTGTTAAGAAAGCAGATTAAGTGTCTTATTGATAGAAACCTCCAATGCTTGTCTTCATGTCACCACAACGTATCACATCCATTTATTACTAACTGATGCAAACTGGCAGGCAAAATTAACACATGTCAACTTTTGTGTCTTCAGTCTGAGGGCTAACAGGCATCCTAGGGTATTTTTTACTATTATATGTCTTGCTAACAGGCTGACACTGTCACAAGTGAAAGGGGTAGTCTTCTAGAGGAAGTAATCCTGGGCACAGAACATACTACAGTGCTCAGAAAAGCCCATAGGCTAATCAACTCTGCAAAGATACTGTACTGTAAATGACAAACAAAAGCTCCAAGTCATTCAACTCCTGAAAAGCATGACACATATTTTTAGAGTACAGAAGTGGGATGCATGCCCAGAGCAAATCATCTAAGCATATAGGAAAAAACAGGTAGGTGAAAGCTGAGGGATTTGTGGGCTTTATTTACTCACTCATCTAGGCCCCAGGAAAATGGTAAAACTCATGCTGGGTCAAGTTCAGAAACAAAGTACTACTCAATTTGTGTAAGTTGTCTTACATGAATAAACTTCTATTAAGTGACCATACAGGACTCTATAAATCTGTACACAGCTTATATACTGCAGTAATAGAGATAAGTTCACAGCGACAGAATTTTTGAACTAAGGACACTAGCAACTTGCAATGGACAGTTGTCTCATTCATTTACATATTCTAATTTGATGTTATGTTCCTGTGATTATGTCCCTCAAAAGCAGAGAATGTTGGTCTTTTTCTGAAGAAGCATGGAGCTTAGCCAAGGGGAGATTTTGGAGGATATAGGGTGTGGCAAGCAAGAATGACACTGCTCTTCACTTTTAACAAAAAATACTGTATTTCTTTATTGTATCACACTGGTAATCATAGAATCATAGACTCATAGAATGATTAGGGTTGGAAAAGACCTTAAGATCTTTAGTTCAAAACCGCCTGCCATGGGCAGGGATGCCTCCCACTAGACCATGTCACCCAAGACTCTGTCCAACCTGGCCTTGAACACTGCCAGGGATGGAGCATTTGCCACTTCTTTGGGCACCTTGTTCCAGTCCCTCACCACCCTCACAGTAAAGAACTTCTTCCTTATATGTAACCTGAATTTCCCCTGTTTAAACCCATTACCCCTTGTCCTATTGCTACAGTCCCTGATGAAGAGTCCCTCTCCAGCATCCTTGTAGGCCCCCTTCAGATACTGAAAGGCTGCTATGAGGTATCCATGCAGCCTTCTCTTCTCCAGGCTGAACAGCCCCGACTTTCTTAGCCTGTCTTCATACGGGAGATGCTCCAGCCCTCTTATCATCCTCGTGGGCCTCCTCTGGACTCGCTCCAACAGCTCCATGTCCTTTTTATGTTGAGGACACCAGAACTGCACACAGTACTCCAAGTGACGTCTCATGAGAGCAGAGTACAGGGGTAGAAGCACCTCCTTCAACCTGCTGGTCACGCTTCTTTTGATGCAGCCCAGGATACAGTTGGCTTTCTGGGCTGCAAGTGCATATTGCTGGGTCATGTTCAGTTTTTGTCAACCAATACCCCGAAGCCCTTCTCCGCAGGGCTGCTCTGAATCTCTTCTCTGCTCAGCCTGTAACTGTGCCTGGGATTGCCCTGACCCAGATGTAGGAACCTGCACTTCTCATTGTTGAACTTCATGAGGTTGGCATTGGCCCACCTCACAAGCGTGTCAAGGTCCCTCTGGATGGCATCCGTTCCCTCCAGCGTATCAACCGAACCACAGAGCTTGGTGTTGTCGGCAAACTTGCTGAGGGCACACTCAATCCCACTGTCCATGTCACTGACAAAGATGCGGAACAGGATCAGCCCCAACAGCAACCTCTGAGGGAAACCACTCGTTACCGGTCTCCGTTTGGACACTGAGCCGTTGACCGAAACTCTCTGTGTGTAGCCATCCGGTCAATTCTTTATCCATCGGATGGTTCATCCATCAAATTTATGTCTCTCCAGTTTAGGGACAAGGATGTCATGCGGGACAGTGTTGAATGCTTTGCAAAATCCAGCAAGTAATGATTATAATAGGGTTTTTTAAAATTTATTTATTTATTTATTTTCCTTTTTATTTTCTTTCTTTTTTTAAAGGAATATTGTGATCAGTTACAGTGGTACTGAATATTGTGAAAAACAAGAATGATACAGAAAAGTCCATTTATACGCTAGCAAAAACTGAATAAAATTTGCCTACTTGCCAAACACTTGATGTTTAACTTGTCTACACATGATGTTTAACAGTGAGCACCAAATACTAATGAAGCATGTGGGAGAAAGAAGGGAGAGAAAACCAGAGTAACCCAAAAGGTTTATGCTGCCACAATTGGCAAATAGTTGGGAAACCGCCTGAAGCAGAAACATGTGTTATTATTTTCTAGAAAGAAACTGAAAGACAGAAAAAGAATTCTCATTTTACATAATAAATTATTGTTGCTTTTTCAAACAGAGCAGGAATGAGCAGTGAGTGTAGGGTGATGAAATAAATTAATGAAATAATCTGCATCCAATACAGAAACTAAAAGGAATGCAATTTTTTAGGCTAAGAACAAAGGGCTTTGAGGATAGACAAGCATATATTAGGTTAGTTGCTGTACATAGTATTTATGAAAAAGTTACTTATTGATCAGTAATTTTATCTCTTCCAAGATACAGAATTTGTCCAACAATATCTATTTTTCTAGCATGATTAGACCATGCATTTCTAGCCAGTATAGTATATGATTGAAGTTATGTGATCTTCCTCAAAGACTAATTAATGAGATGCACCCATATCTATTACAACAGCAACAACAAAAAAGAAAACAACTACATATTTAATCGTCACATATAAAATTACTGACTGACAAAGGCTGCAGAAAATATCCCACAATTAGTGCAAATATTCACGATGTTATGACTTCATTAAGCAAGCTTTTCTTTATAATGAGAAAATATTTTTACTGCAAGTAAAACATGCTAAGAATGAAAAAAATGCTTGAAAAGAGGTGTACAGTTTTCCTAGAAAAAGACTTTTGACCATTTACCTTGTTACTGAAATTTACTAATATGCAGTTAATTAGTTTGTTGCTAGCAATTTAAAGATTTGTTCTCCAAACAACCTTATAAATTATATTTATCTTTCAGAAAGTTCTACATGCAACTGTTAACAAAGTTGGAAAGAAATTCATTAACATTTTAATAGACCTGACTATTAAATACTTTTCTCAAACTTTGTGAAATAATCCTATTTGTATAAATCCAGATTTTCTCAGCATCCTAGCCTCTGCAGTCCCCTACTACCCATTTACTTTTTATATCCTCTTCCCTTTCTTCCCAAGCATGCAATACAGCAGAGAATCGTGCTGGATTAAGCTGAAGATATGCATTTTATGCTCCATAAATGATTTATGCATCCTATGAAAATTGTAGCATTTACACTCCTGCAGCATAGAATGCTAGGCAGCGAAGATTTAAATGTTTTGTAAAGATGCTTCTCAACATATGGAGAAGCAAGACTTACTTACTGTATTAAATATATTTATGCAGATATAATCAGGAAAACAACTGGACTATAACTAAGGTTTAGAACAAAATCAAGAACAAGACTCAGTGAAGTGAATTACATTTTGAGCCACATTGTGACAGTTACAGTCAAAAATCTACTAGAATTATATAGATTGGACCACAAACCAAACATAATGTGCTATTTTTTATGGATGTCAACTTTGATTATAAAGACTGAGCTCAAAGTGAAATAGAGCTGAGCAAGTGAGTAGGTGTAAACTGCAACTGTTATAAAAACAGGAATTCAAGGCATGTCAAATATTCATATAGTATTCTTTGAACTCTTTCACCTAACTTTAGACTAACATGGAGCCTAAACTGTAGGAATTATTTGAGATAAAATGGAGATCATGTAGTTTAATGTCTTAATTCAAATGCCTTTTAATGCATACTCTTAACCGAAACCCTTGAAGTAGTTTACCTGTTCCAGTCATGACCACTGACCAAGTATATCGTGTCAGCAGTGCAGTCGTTACATATGTCATTGATGGGGAGTCTTCCAACACACATAACCAAATCTTTCCACTTAAATAATAGAACCATCCATCATTATAATCACTGACGAAATTGCAGTGCTCAGCATTACTCACCAGTTTCATTTGTGTCCATCACTTTGACAAAATCATAATTAGAATGCTAAAACAGATTTTCATGAGTGCTTTGACGTGTCACTAAGTTAAAATGTAGGGAATGCTGCTCCAGACTATATCCTATCTAAAATTTAGTGTATACTGTACAAGTGTTGTTAGGATGAACTGAAAGACATACGAAGTCATCAATCAACTTCACTCCAGCCTTCCAATTGGTTGGTAGTAACCATTTTTTTCAGCAGATCAAAACTAAAATGGAGAAGTACAGTTCTCATCATACTTCATATATTTATTTCACATATCCTCTAAAAATACAACTGTCAAATGAGTTTTAAAGACTACAGTCTGCATGATGTCTTCATTCTTCAATAAATTAAATTTAAATGAAATAGTCATAATGCTAGTCACCAAATAATGTGTCTGAAGGGAATAAAAAATTAAATCCAGGAATATTTTTAAAGGAATCTTAAAACATTTTTCACTCATCATGCACAAATAAATACTTTCATATGAAAAAGATACTTATTTTTTACCAATGAAGCATACTAGAAGTCAGATTCCAAGCTCCAAAGATATGGATGTGTGAAAGGGTGAGTTTGAATGAGGTTTTTCTGCTCTATAGATGGAAAGTACATTTCAGTGGCATACATATAATGAAAATTTACTGCCATGAGTTAAACTTGATTTTCCTATTCACAAACAGTAATCTCATGTAAATTACACAAGTGCTCCCAAGACTGCCAATATTATTATAAACAGCCATGTAACCTCAGATATTTCAATATGAGAAATTTTCTCCTGGATTTAAGAAAATCTTTATAAAAACCATGCTGACTGATAAAAAAAAAAAAAAAAAAATCTCTGACTTGCATCTATAAAATCATACTCCCTGAAACTGGATTATACTGCCAGAGGTTATCCTGGCTTCATAAAAACACAAGATGTTAGTACCATTAATTCAACCTGTATTATCAGTAAGGTAATGACAGGGAAAAAGAAAACACAGTCTTACACAACAAGCACAATGGATCTGAAACACAATAATTACAGGCTTTCAAGGGCACTATAACAATGCTGTGTGCATCCTGCTGAGGATCTGGAACATATCTTTTTCCAATTTTACAAGCACTTGTTTGTAGCTTTATCTGGAAAAGTAGTGTATCTTAAACTTGTTGCTACATAAGCAAACACTGCTTACTACAGTCATAGAATTCTTTATTGCAAAAATAGAGGAGAGTATGGCAGTTTTGGAAAAGTGGAAAGGATGCATCTATTCAATGTATTTTTCAAGACTATTAATTGGACCAGCTGCTTAAATGTTTCTGAGAAGTAGCAGTAAACTTGATGGATAAGGCCTAAAGGTAATCAATTGTGGTTTACAAGCATCTAAGGGCAATTTATCACATTGCTTATCTCAAAGTAGAAATGCTATGATTACCTGAATGAAAACATAAGGTAAGGACAGAGAATTTCTGGTATGCTAAGTATATGAATGTATACAAAATTATCTAAATTGAATATTAACGTAAGGGCCATAAAACAATGCTGTTTTCTTGAAGTACTGCTACAAATCCCTGGTTTGTTTCTTGATTTTATGTCTTTCATAAATATGACCTAGAACATTTGTGTCCTCATAGGAGATGTCCGCAACAAATGCTTAAAATGCTGATCTCTAGAGGATTGTCTCTATGGCCTTGTATAACAGCAAGAGAAAAAAACTGAATTTAAAAGCAGAAGTGTGAAATGCTGCAATTAAATTGCAGAGATTAACATGGTTCTTTAAAGCAAACTTTGTGCGTTAAGCTACCAGAGTCAGATTTAGTTAATGATCTAGTAATGGGCTCAGACATTAAGGTTATCATTCTCTGGGGTGTTTGTTTGTTAGACCTTTCTGTTTTCCACATTTAAGAAAATAAGTAACAGGACAACGGCTATTGCTTTTTCATTGTACCTCTGCAGAAGATTTTCAGTTCATTTCAATGTGTTTAGGACAGGTGCATATTTCTTCACAATCTTTTTACGTAGGGTTTTCAGTATGATGAATACAGTATCCCTGTTCTGGAAAGTGCAGTTTTAAGTCTTACATTCATGCCAAGAGACTAAATTACTGTCAATGGCTGTTTATAGGGGATAGAAAGCAATGTAGATGTTTCCTCTTGCTTGTCAATGTATTTGTCAAAAAATGATCATCATACAAATTGATGTCTCTTCTATGTCACCATGAAAGCCATACAATGGGTGGAAAAAGGCACTCAGTTTCCTTCTTGCTCCAAGAATTATTCCAGAGGTCAATGTTTAGACACAGTATCTGTAAATCATATAGGAGATTAGCTGAATTAGCAATACCTATTAAGTTCATAGATGATACTAATGCTTTTAGCTTCCAGTATTGTCAATCAAGTTCCTTCAGCACTAAAAATCCATGCAGAAAAATTAAAATACCTGCCTCACTTCCTTGCTTTTCAGTCATGGTACCCATTCTTTCTTAAATGTCACACTGAATGAATTTTAGTCTGTACCAGAAATACTCAAAGTAAAATTTTGCAGTCCTTGAATTGAGACTAATTATGCTTTTGCTTGTATAGGGGTTTCATGATTTTTGGTCAGACTTTAAAAGAAAATATAAGTTGAGTTATTTTTTTTTCTTGTTTAGCCATCAGATATACAAAATGTCATGTATTCATTGTGTAATTGCTGATATTTGACATTTAGTCTTCCCATTGAAATACATGGGAGGAATAAAACATCAGTTACAAAGAGAATATTGACATTTTGTTCCTGCCTTGTATTTCAATGATGCAAATTCCTTATTTGTGTACACAGATACATCAGTAAAAATGGCATTGAGACAGAAGGGATGTGAAAAGGTGAAGGAAATATAATTTAAAAGAAAGTGGAAAAAAAGACAGTTTTGAAAGGGAGGAGGAAGGAACAGATAATTGTAGGTCTACAGTGTTTAGACCTATATTGCAATTTTTTTTTTGTCCTTACAGTATGCTACTATAGCTCTTAATTTGTGGTTTAGAGCAGGTTTTCAGTATAAGGCATTTTCCATTTCAAGCTTAATTACTGTATGGAATGGATACTGTTAACATATAATACGATCATTCTATTGTGTTAATATTAAAACGCAAACAACCTTTATTAGAAAGTTATGTGAAACAGGAATTTACTAGAAAGGTTCCTGTGGTGCATTGACCCTAGCCAACAATTGAGCACTCACGCAGCTATTTGCTTCTATGATTCTATGGAAAAAAAACCCCAACAAAAAAACAAGTGATACAAAGGCAGTCATTCACCATGTCCAATAAGCAGACTGACGCCTAGCAACCCTGTAAGCAACAGTAATTTGGGAAGACTACCACCCAGCTTTAATTGCTGAACATTAAGTCATATGACATGGAATATTCCTTTGATCATTTCAGGTCAGCTGTCCCACCTGTGTCTCAGCCCCTTACCTATTGGTAGCCTACTTACTGTTGGAGTACAGAGAAGGCCTTGATGCTGAACGGGTCCTGTTCAGCAGTAAAACACTTGTGTGCTATCAATCAACAATGGTTTGGTAAAAATCCAAAACACAGCTCCATACAGGCTGGTATGAGGAAAGGTAACTTAATCCCAGCTGTATTCAGTACAGTTCTTCATTCTGTCATGCTTTAACCCTGGACAGTAAATAAAAAAAGGAAAATAAAAAAAAAAAAAATGGAAAATATAACTCGAGGAAAATCAAGTGATGCAAACGAAAACAATTAACAGTTGCTCACCACCAACTGACCCATGCCCGGCCAGTCCCTGAGCAGCCACCCCTCTCCAACATCCCCCCCCCACTGTTTTATTGCTAAGCACAACATCATATGTCATGGAATATCCCTTTGGTCAGTTGGGGTCAGCTGTCCCAGCTGTGTCCCATCTCAACCTTTCATGCACCCCCAGTCTACTCGCTGATGGGGTGGTATGAGAAGCAGAAAAGACCTTGACTCCGTGTAAGCACCGGTCAGCGATATTGAAAACATCCCTGTGTTAAGACTGTTTTCAGCACAAATCCAAAACATACAAGCTATTATAAGGAAATTTAACTCTATCCCAGCCAAAACCAGTATGTGCACTCAGGCTTTAGGTCTACTCTATGATCACATCAGTCAAATACATACTTGGACTGTGTCATGTGTCATATGTCAGTGCATAAATTGATTTTCTTTAAAGCCTGAATTAGAGCCATCAGCTTTACGTGTTACCTGAATATCAACGGACTCCTGAAGTGCATGTCTAAACTAGATTCTCTCTGCCTTCTTTGACTGGAAGATGCAGAATATATTATGAATTAAAGTGACATTGGCTACTAAAACCTCTTGTATTTCTCAGAAGTAATTTCTAACACCCAGAAAGATGTTTGAAGCTAGTAAGACAACCTTGGGAGGGAAAGAAATGACAGCATGCTCACATTAGGCAGGTACTGCACTGTCAGACCATGACACAAACTTCGGTATTACTAAAGAAAACCACTACTCTCACCATATTCACCCATGTAGAGCTTTTGGAACTAGGGAAATAAGTAAGCAGCAGTCATTGAAGAAAATACATCAACATCTGAAAGAAAAAAAGAAGGGATTGCTTAACTGTTGTGGTCAATCTTGATTCCAAAAGAAATAGTGACCTCTAAGTATGTTTCTATGAGTTTGTGGCCATGAACTCTTTACAAAAGGGCTAGACAATTTATCAAATCTAAATGATTTTGTCTTTATAGGACAATAGGTAATTGAATATCCTTTGACTTTTTTGACATTTACTATGTTATCTCTATGACCTGTGACACCCGTTTCACCAGCCAGTCAGTAAATGCAATTTGGTTGCTCTTTTCAATGATGATGGATAAAAAACCTTGGGTTTGTCCTGTCATCGCTTTCATTCTCAGTTTACTCCTTAAAGTTGCTAGGGTTAAGGGACACCTAATATGGTATTTCAGATTCTAGTTATGCCTCAAAGCCTGCTGGTCAGGCTATGTAAGTTCTGAATGCTTTTGTAAGCATATTTCAAACCCACTTCAGTGAACAGTTTGAATGTTAAAAAAAACCCCATGTATCTGAGGAGGACTGTTTTGATTATTCTGTTTCCTGGTTTAAAAGCAAACACAACAACAACAAAAAAAACCCTGTCCACATTTTTTTTTTTTTAACTGTGCGATAAGATTGTTTGGATATAATGAAAGAAAAGCTATTTTATTGTGTGTCAGTATAACCTATCCAAGCATACTCTGTCTTTGAATGGAACCAAGAAATTTCTTTCTTAAAACTTTAATTGCAATACTAAACTCTATTTTCTGTTTTATTTTCCGCTGCCTTATGGGAGCTGTAGTTTCTTTCTTACAAAGAACCATGCAGATCTGCTAGCCAAGAACTGAATGCAAATTTCACAGTCAGGAACCTTACTAGTGCTATTTTCCAGAAAAGGGACGATTCGCTATTGTTGTAAACAATAGGACCATAACTGTGATTTCTTTCTCCCCATAATAATGAGTAGAAATCCAGGATGCAAATGCAAAATACAAAGACAAATGAAAGCAAGTGAAAAGCAATAGGGATATCACAAAGAAAGCAAATATTGCATAGAGATTTGGGGCTTGGGTTTTATGTTTTCTTTGTCTTAAAATAGAAAGGTATAAGTATCTTCTTTCAAAAGGGGAATTATTTAAAAGTTTTGCTTTCTTACAGTTTTAATTCTTTTAACTGGCATTTGAATAAATTTGTGTTGCTAAAGGCTTTTTGCACAAAAGATGCCTTCGATTACTGTATGCCACATTTTCATGTTTTCCTCTTATTTTCTCTTATCATTTTAAACAGAAACATTTGTGTTCTCTAAAGCATAACACTTCTAAAAACAGGTCACACCTGGTGTAACAAACTGTATTTCCCATAGCTGCTCAGCAATAAGTCCAGACTTTTGCTGATCTTCAGCTTTTTAAAAGCTATCAGAATTCTATTTTCTTATATCTAATGTGATACATAAAATTCATAATTTTTATGAGAATACGCCTTCACCCCTCCTGTCTGAGTTTTGAGATAGTTCTTATTTTGGCTCTAGTTTATAAGAAAAGATGCTTTTTAAAATTTTTAGAATCATAGGATGATTAGGAGTGGAAAAGACCTTAAGATCATCTAGTTCCAATCCCCCTGCCATGGGTGGGGACATCTCCCACTAGATCATGTTGCCCAAGGCCCTGTCCAAGATGGCCTTGAACACTGCCAGGGATGGAGCATTTACCACTTCTTTGGGACCTTGTTCCAGTGCGTCACCACCCTCACAGGAAAGAGCTTCTTCCTTATATCCAACCTAAATCTCCTCTGTTGAAGTTTAAATCCATTACCCCTTGTACTGATGAAGAGGACCTGATGAAGAGGCCCTCTCTGACAGGCCCCCTTCAGATATTGGAAGACTGCTATAGCTTTGTTGGACAATTTCTGCAGTGTGATATATAAATATTTGCATTTTGTAATTGTTTCTTCAACGGAATATTAGAAACAATGACTCTTGACAAATAAAACTGTTTGGATTATGCAAAGAGCAAAATTTTACCAGGTAGACACAAGAAGCAGAAAGCACTCTTACCTCTCTGAAAACATGCTTTCAGAGGGAAAATATTCCTGATGTAAGCTTAGTGATCTGTTTTACCCTGCGAGTGCTGTGAACTGCCAATTTCCTTGGAATTAATTCCAGGTGAGGATATTCTCTGCATTACCTTATAATAGATAAAATGAAATTAACTACATTTATGAATTAATGTTCAGGTCAATATGGCAAAGAACTTACGTGTAGAAAAGGCTTAGAAAAATATTAGTATGTGTGTATATGAACCATATATGTGTATGTATGAGGGTAGTTGTATACATATAAATATCCACTACTTGGCTTTCCCAAACAGAGCAGCTATAGAAATACATACTTTATGTGGTTCAGGTAAGATCAGGTGTTGGAAAGAGCTGTTTCAGAAAGGAATAAGAATATACAGTACAGAAGGTGATGAGCCCTCCTCTTTCGTGCACTTGCAGAAGTGTAGCTTTGCTTCAAGACACTTCTTAGTCCTGTATTCATTTTCCTGTCCCATTTTGGACAACAGTAGAAACTGAATATCCTCTATACCATCAATGGCAGGGAACAGGGTTTCTTGCAACAGTTTTCCTTAAAAATATAATGCCCATACAGAATATATCATCGTCTGGAATGAAACAATCATTAGATTCTCTGATTTGCCTGATGTGAAGCACCACTCAAGAGTAAGTGAATCCACCCCAGTCTCTGCCAGTAAGTGAGAATACTTGTACAGCCTCTGAGTCTTTAAGTCTGCACTTATTGACTGCCTTCTTTAACTGCTGAGTGCTTTGAACAGTTAAGAGGAAGCAAGCAAGGCAGACAAGGGGCAGGCATAAAGGGGGCTTTATAAGCTATTTTTAAGATCTTCAATTCAGATGCTGCACTGTGCCCCAAATGCTGCGGCTAAAAGCTATTTCCATTTTCTGCAGACAGCCCTAAGAGACCATCAAAGGCAAAGAGTTGTTTGGCAACTTCTTTCTGAAGGTCCTAATGATACAGACCTTTGTGCTACCAGGCTGCAGTACGACTATCCCTTGATCTTCCCCTATTAAAAACAAAACAAAAAAAAAAAACCCAAGAAAAAAACCCTGCATGACAGTAGATGTGTGTGGTGAAGTATCAGACAGCATTCTAACTGGGTTTTGGAGAGTGAGATTGAGCATACTCCCAACTTTTTTTGTGATTGGTGTGCTTTAGGCAGTGACTTTTGTCTCAAAGTACAAAATTAATATTGCATTTGATCATGTGACTTTAAAACTGCTACTCAGGGAGATTAGACAGTCTAGTAAAAAAACCCCAAACCTGTATAAAGCACAGCCAATATTTCCTACCTGATTCAGTCTTTGAATCATAGCAAGTGATAAGAAAAAATAAGAGATTGCTTTATTGTAATTGTGAATGTATCTTTGCACCCTTTCAATGAAATCATGAAAGTGTTCTGACTGTTGTTATTAAAACTCCCAAACAGAATGGCTACACCCAGATTTTCTCCTACAACTCTTAGGGGTTTTGTCTGTACTTAAGATATATTGCATATTAGAGTTTGCCTAATTTATAGGTTATTTCAACCCTATAACATTTAAAATATCCTTCTTGGAAACAATTTTATTTAAACTTTAAAAAATTGTAAATTATTTTGAAATAAATTTGGATTTATTAATATTTAGTTTGAAAAAAAATTTAAACACCAAAATTTGTTAGCTACAACTAGGGTTCTGCAAAACTGTATAAAACGTGTTACATTCTTCTCTAAAAAAACTTGTTAACAAGAAGTAAAATATCTTTTATTAATTCATAACAATATTCTACCCTGTGTGTGTTTTGTACACTAACTGTACACACACACACAGACACATTTATATACACACACATACATATAAAAATATAACCATTTTCTTGCAGGAGGTGAATATCACAAACCAGCCATTAGACTGCTGTGGAAGGAAATAGTTTGGAATTTTATTTATTTGTTTCTGCTTGGTTTTCTTGAAGGGGCACAGCCTTCGATAGGTTTTCTACTTTTAGAAAACTTGTTCTTTGCTGACAGTTGGGCTATAACTATATTTCATAAACCCTAAAGCTCCCAAGTTGCTGGAAATAAATTGATTTTGTGAAAATATGCGACACATAGGTCTTCAGTATCGGTCCTGAACAGCCTGTCCCTAAAGTAGTTATTCCCATTTACACCCCTGATCTGCTTGTGTCTTTGGTGGTGCTGTAGTTTTTCATGCACTTCAAAAGCCACAGATCTGTTTCCATCCTTCTTAATTTAATATAAACTGCACATGCTTCTATCAGTAAGGACTTTCATTTTTATACTTCTTCCATTTCATGACACCATTGGTTCTATATTTCACAGTGTAGGGAGCAGAATGAAATTACACTGCTCTCAGACTTCAGCAATATCTGGTTTATGTGATTCAGGACCTCCACACAAAGAAGAGGTCACTCTCAATATTTCTGTAAATGGCTCTTTCTGGAGGAGTATATACTGGAAGTCTGACAAAGTGTGATTTGTTTGTTATGTACAAAGTGGGGCAAAAGCCCTACACACTTCTGTGAGAGTGGTAAAATTCAGCTGCAAAATCCAACACCCAATTATTTTGTTTTGACATAATTCTACAGAGGTTGGAAAAATTTAACTAAGAGTTCCTAGATTTTTCTTTCCCATCAGCTGTCTTGTATCTTACTATTGCAGTCTCTGCCAGCAGGATTTCAGCTTTTAAAAAGCCTCCTCCTTTTACACCTCAGAGCAGAAGCTGGTCTTATGTCTACATATGTTCCAGTAAATGACTTGCTATACAGAATCTGAACTATCAGATTAAATTTAGAAACCTGTTTTTGTATACCTAAGGAAACTGATATTTGTACTGAATATTTTAAATACTTCTTCAGTGTGTACTTTCTCAGTTCAGGTAATACTTCAAGAGTCTTTACTGTAATTGGTTCACTACAGAACTGTGATTTCTATTGTTTCAAGGCCTGCAATTCTCATAGATATTTCTGTCCTCACTTCAGCCATTGAACCGTTGTAATTCTGACAAATGATTTATTTCTCTCAGTAGACTGACTCGTGATGATTCTTCCACTACAGTGACAAAATAAATGGAGAACACAGTACACTATAAGAAAAATATTGTAACAAATATTGGTAGGAAACTATCTGAAGGAGTGGTCATTATAATCTCTTCTGGGTGATGGAATGTATAACTAGAGGGCCAGACACTGTCACTGAGTGTAGCTAAAGGTAGAGGTTCAGAGTTTTTTCAAACAATATTAGTTTTATCACATTATTGACAACACATGTTTAAAAGAATCACTATTATTTCTCTGGCTGCAAGGCTGAAACAACGGTAAAAAAATGCCATTTTCTTGATACTTTATTGGGATGATGTCCTCTAGCAAAAAGACAGAGCAGAAGAATTACAGCTCACCTGGCCCTTTGAAAATCTCTGTCATGTAGCTTATGTTTCATGTTTAGGCATCTGCATTTCTTTCTGGGTATTTTAAGATTGTGTAAGAGACAGTATCACATTTGGCTAGTGGACAATTAGAAGATTGATTGATACTCTCTGTCGAATTATGAAAGCATGGTCATACAATTTTTATTAGAGGGGAAAAATCAAGCCTTTGAGTAGTTTCCATAACTGAAAAATATAAAATGTGGTGTGTAGTGAAATATAGTTGATTTCAGTGTTTTGAAACCATAGGAATGCTTCAGAAAACAGGTTAGATGATAATGCAAATTTAAGATAAATTCTGAACTGCTTTCTGCAGTTTTGTGATCAGCATTCTCTTTGTAGACACCTGTTGAAGGGAGGAGAGAAAAATTAGTTAAAGAAATTATTTGAAAGAGACAACAATCTGAGATGGTGAGAACATTTTTTAATGGTTTTCAGATTTTTTTACTTCTCAGATTTTTAGGGTTTTATGCAAAATATCAAAACTGATACGTCAATAACTCATTGTTGCTGAACCCAGACACTCGTGTATCTTGCATATTGTTATTTACAGAAGACAGCAAACAAAAGGATTATCTTTGGAATGTAAAAATACATCAAGCTAGCAAGTACACTGAATATCAAAGGATGCAACCAACTAAACCAGTTACAAGTTATAAAGAATCAGCTCCTCAATACAGTGCACTGTCTTTATGAGCTTTATTGTTTTAAAACAATTAATTAATTCTGGGATTTCTATAATGACTTGAAAACCCATCTGTAGCAAAATGTGTTACTCTTATGGTTATATTTACACAGTTCTGGGACTTTGTATATTGTTTTGCAGAATGATCCTAAAACCCTTTCTGGCTTACTTTCAGAAAAAATTCCATTATCATCAGCCATTACCATATTTTTCTTATATAAATAAGATATACTTTAATTTTAAATGAATACATGAGTTCTTTTCAAAGTCTTTCATGCAATGTTATTGTAAAACTTGCTTTTACACAGCAAACCCCTTTTCATTTCAGTGTGACTTAACTCTTGTAAGACCTAAAACAGGCAATTTCACAAGCTCAGCACTTTGTTGAATTGGAGAACAGAGGAACATTTAGTTTCATGAACCAGAAACCATAATATTTTTTTTGCTAATTTGAAACCCTGAAGAAGTGAGTCATTGCTGAAGGTGAGTCAAAGAGTTAAGGGCAGAAGCAGGAGGTGACATCTTGAGATTGAAGTTGCCTTCTGTCATCACCAGAACATATCTCTGCCAGGCTTTGTACAGGCTTCTATATGTTTTCCTTCCCAATTTCTTTTTTCTCATATCAAGTTACATGCGCAGCATAATTATCAATACAACAAATTCATACTGGATTGTCAGATGCTCTGTAATTCCACAGTCTGCTGACAACAACCTGTAAACTCTTAACAATGCATTCCCTGAAAAAGTTATGAGTTTTACTGAGAGGAGATTAAATCGTAATTAACTTTTTGCTAACTGAAGTGAAGATGGAAAGACTGAACTAAGTATTCTTAGTAATCTTTGCCCTTTGTTACACTCTGTTCCAATCATCCTCAAAGGAATGTTTAAGAAAAAAAAAAAAAAAAAGCAGCTACTGCTGGATAGGGTCATGAAGAAGGGAAGTGAGACACCAGTGTCAATTGTTCCTCAAAATCTTGTGCTTCTAAAATTTCAATAGTAAATGTGTATAAAGAAGAATTTCTGGTTGTAAAGAAGAACTTTTGGTTGTAGCTAGAGGGTTAACAACTGAAGAAACATTTAAGTCTTCTGGATTTCCGTATTTTTTCCTTGAGGGTTTGAAGATTCTTAATGACATTTACTTAGCTTTTATATCAATATCCCTATTTTTTGAAAATTCTTCACCTGGCTGATAGTGTTTCTTTCTCTCAATACAGAGTTGTACTGAAGTTTGCTGGGGGTTAGGCTATAGCCCTTGGGACTGCAGGTTTAGCTTTCAGGTTTAGTGCCATAAATCTCTCCTTTGGTTATTGAATGTCTATTGAGGAAAACTTATGAAAATTTTCACATATAAAAAAAAAAATAAAAATCAAGAAATATCTGTCAGAATGTGCAATAGAGTACCTAGCAGTTAGTGGTAATATTCATATTTTGGGGTTAGAATGTAACAGCTTGTGATTATCTTAAAAAAACCCTGCGCAGTTCACATAGTTTAAAACAAATCAGGACAGAAGTAGTTTATTGATTTCTTAACAATACATAATTGCAGGCAACCACTGAACTATACATTCAGGATGAGTATCAATAATTCAATAGGTAAACAGTGCTAGTTAGCCACTTACAAATACAGCTACAAATTTCTAAGCATATTTCCATATCTAACCGCAAATAATTCTAATCACTCACATATTCATACAGTTATGTTTGGGCTACCAGCATGCCATCTTTTCTGTGGGACAGTGCAAGTTCCCTGAGCGCACACCCATCCTGTGAGAGGTGTGGGTGCTCCAGCTCTGTGTGTTCCCATGCTGCTTCTTACCATCTGCCCACCAGTAAAGTAAGGAACCTCTTCACAAGTTCCTACTCATGCCAAGATGTGGGTTCCTGCTTGCTGTGTTCTGCAGTTGCTGTCCTAGCTGTCTGCAGTCTTCTCCCAGAGCCCCACAGGGAGGCTGCAGCATCAGCCCTAGGCAGAGATTGTGATGCTTGTGGAATGACCACCAGCAGTGTCAAAACAGGGGCTGACTGCTGCTGTTTTCTCTCTGAGGTGTCACTAATTCTCAATTCTTTGCTTCTTTTATGGTTACTTTTCAGGCTGACTCCTTTGTTTCTAAAGTAGCTTTGTAATTACCCAGTTAGTGTTCAAACCAGCTGATGGTCATCTTCCTCTTAATAAGCCTTTTAGAAAGGTTGAAACATGTGATCATACTCATACTTAAAAACCTTAGATTGAACCTGTTATATAAGCAATTAGTCAGTCAAAGCAGCATAATTATTCAGCTATGCAAACAATTATTATTTTTAAATTCATGTGAAATTCAACAAGGTGGGATGAGCACTAAAGGAGTCTCATGAGCCCAATTCCTTCAAAGGCATACTGAGTATTTCATCTAAGGAACTCCTGGTCAATAGAGAACTCATTTGTTGTTTATAGTATTAGCTACACAGACATCAAGCATGTTCTGTTAAACCCTAATAAATCTTGGCACTGCAGTGGTTTGATCTTTCTAGAAACTGAATGGGTTATGCCTAAATGTCTACTTAGAGATAACATGACAGATTAAAAAAAATGTTGTTTAGATTGAAATTCTAGGTCCATATGCAAAATCTAAAATGAAGTATTATTTCACACACACACGAAAGTAGTATTGTGAGAAGACATAATCCTCATTTTTCTCCGCAAGCCTTTCTCAAATGCCTTTCCCAAGGCAGTTCAATGAAGTACTTCTAGGCACATTCTGCATCTGTCATTTATCTATTTGTTCACTGCCCGGTGTTCATTTACTGTTCCCAATGCTCACAACCATCTGGTTGTACTCTTGGCATTTAGCCATTTTTCTATTATTTTTGTCTTCCTGCTTACAGAAGTTCATTTGATACTTTCAGAGGTAGGGTCACAGTATTTTTACTTAGTGAAGGTCCTCTTATGGCCAAGATGGCTTCTTAGTATGTCACCATTAAATTTCTGTCTGGATGGGTTTGAGATTGTTTTGTACTTCTGTCTCTTGAAACAGATTATGATCAAGCTTGTGCTCAGTATTTTCATTCAAACTGATACAAGCACCATGTTCTGAAAGCCACTGCCATTAGTTTCAGAGTTTTGCAGTGACCAAAATGTGGTAGATACGTATGTAAATGTCTAGAGACTTGCAGAATAGGCAGCAATATCACATGTAGTAACTTCATTCTTTCTCTTGGTTCTGGCCAATACTGAAAAGATGAAATGCATGCAGGCTTATGTCACAGGTTTCTGGAAAAGCACATGGTGGATTCATGGAGGGATTAGTGGTGTCCAGAGAAAGGTGCCTTCTCTCCATTGCCAGTAGAAATAATTGCAAAATTAAAAATAAAGAAGGTAGAAATAAAGGTGTCTTCCAAGGTCATGAAGGATGTTAGCACTCTGAAGGGAGGAATAACATCTCAAAGAGGAAAAAAGTGTATGTTTCATTTTAATAACATGTTCTTGATAAGCAAACAAAACATAACAAGAAATACAATGGTCATGATTCAAGTGTGTGCAACCAGTTTTCTCAACAACCATAAAGTCTTACTTTGTATTTAAATGGAGTTTTTTAAACAATTAAACTCAGAAATCTGGTACCTAATCATGAGAACTTATGCTGGTTTTGTTCAGTTCACTTTATCTAATGCAATCTCTCCCACTTGATATAACAATAGGTACATCAAAATAAGAGGAAGAATTCTTTAGTACATACTCTCTGCCATGAAATTATTTTCAATCATCTGATGTAAAAGTTACAGAGTAAATTCTGTTCTCCAGTAAAATGAAGGAAAATGTTTGTCTTTTCATTTCATTATCATCCAAAGCGGCGAGTTATCCAGGAAGATTTTGTTGCTTACATTAATGCTTATTTATGTAATGATGATCTTGGTGACAAGTTTAGGATATTTCCTCAAGGAACAATTTGACAAAATTCTATTAGTAAAATCATTCATTTTAAATTTATCTTCTCTTAATTAAAGAAATTATTAATTAATTGACTGTAATCAATCTTCCACATTAGTACTCAGTTCTATTTCAAAAATATCTCAAAGAAGGGAAATTTTTTACTACACGCGCTTAATGAGTTACTTGTTCCATTAATATATGATATGGGGTCCCTATAGAAATCAAAATAGACTGAAATGCAGACTATTCAAAATGATGTTACCTATACTGTTTTAAATTTCTATGCTGCAGCTTCTTATAGAACCATAAAAATGTTTATATTGTAATTCATGTTACTGAAGAAAAAAAGAACAACAACAAAAAGCTACAGGATTCTGAAAGGCCTCTAAAGTATCTATGGTTTATAAAACATTACGGCATAAATTTATGACTACAATTCAGTTAGTTTCATGAGAGAAGACATAAAAAAGGAAGAATAACTGGCATTTCAGGTTCCCTCTTTATTCTTCTGAGATATCTATTCTGGAAGAAGTTTAAGAGTATTCTCTTATTAGTTGGCAGGCTCCACTAAGACGAAGGTCAGTGTATGGAGTCATTTACTAAGTTAGTAGGTAAATAAGAGAATATGTGTGTCTCAATTTCTATTTTGAAATTTCAAGGGCAGTTATGATGTCTTGAAAGGTAACCATTGACAGTGCACTTGCATTATGTAATACAGCCAATAGAACATGAGGCTAAATAAGTACTGTGACCAAAATAAGCAATAGTTCTCTGAAGCTTCTATTGGAAAGAATGCAACCTACAGAACAGCTTTACCTGGAGGATGAACAACTTGAGAGGGAAATTGCTGGCTGACAGCTGAGAATGGAAAAAAGTCTTCAGGTAAAAATCAACACCTTTGATTTTGCTGTAATATTATACAAATACTGCAATGTGATGTTTACATATATAAATATATAAATATATATATATTACTATTCTTATTCCTAAATCTTCTCTATATGTGAAATCTTTGTATAAATGAGCAAGTGATGGACACTGTTCTTCTGAAATTTTCAAACTGACTAGTATACTCAGCAATTAACATGAACTGTTAGATGTTCTATTACTATGGACTGAGATTTCATCCTTATGATGGGACCAGTCTGGGGACTAGCAGCCACAAATTTGGAAAAGAATTTCTTTGGGCAACCAGAAAAGAATGTTTAGAACACACTTGTGAATTCACTATAAGGCATGCATTCATCACAAGCACACTGCTAGAAACTTTCTGTGCCTTAATATGGAATCATATTATTTCAGTTGACAGAGAGAGGGCTTGCAAAAGATTTGTCATTTTATGTTCATGGTTAAATTAAAAAAGCTGATTCTACTCATATTGAAGCTAACAGCAAAATTCCTTCTCATTTCAATGACAGCTGGATTGGCCTATAAATGTTCCTTTGTTATGCTTATTCTGCTGTGCATAGTATGTTTTCCTTTAACAACATTCTGTAATTAACAACAATTTGACATACTGAAAGATCCCACTGTTTCATACTTGTTATTGCTGCACAAAGCTGAATTGCAGGTTTCGTTGATTGATAGACAGAAATTGGAAAGTGAAATGTGCTCTCTTTCCCACAAAATAGCTCTTTCAGTATAACCTTATGATGCTCATACTAAATAAGAACTTGCTGATTATAAACTCATACGATTACCATGCTGAAGACTTTTTACTATGCATACACAAGAGTATCCAGAATTTGATGAAACTGGCAAATTCTGACTTAACTATGCATTGAAGAAAAAACTTAGCATCCCTTCACCTAAGCTTGATCATTTGTTCTCATTACATGATTTTTCTAAGTGGCAAATTAAATCCTTTCTTGGGATAACTTTTATCTACCTAGCAGGTGAGATTGCCATTTTTCCACTCACAATTATTTGGACAATTAGTAATTTAAAAAAATAAATTTCATATATTTGTATTTCATTTAAGATCTTTAAGAGTACGAGATATTGCTTTCAAAGCATTGACCTTTTTTGCAGAATGTGCTCGAGAGTGTTAAAAGGAACTGATAGACAAGGATATATTAATGTAAATTTTCCATCTGTTTTGAAATATATTTTGCTGTATTTAATTCAAAAGGGTATCCAATACAATTTTCTTTCATAATATATTTGCTTGCAGAACAAGTAAGTACATGACATTCATCCACTCATATTTCATAGAATCATAGAATCATAGAATAGTTAGGGTTGGAAAGGACCTTAAGATCATCTAGTTCCAACCCCCCTTCCAACACCACACACTAAACCATGTCACCAAAGACTCTGTCCAACCTGGCCTTGGACACTGCCAGGGATGGAGCATTCACAACTTCCTTGGGCGACTTGTTCCAGTCCCCCACCACACTCACAGTAAATCTTTGCTTTCTCCCACCAATACAATTCAAATTTTCCCACTGGTAAAAGTGTTGCCTTGTTCCTGCACGCAGCAGTTAGAATACTCACCTTGGACACAGAAGACACAGGTAAATGTCTGCCTTATTCAACCGGAAGATTTAATCTGTTCATTTTATATAGTAATAATGCCTGTGACCCCACAGCTCAAAAGTAAATGCTTTAATATTTTATGTTATTCTACCTTTCAAAAATAACTAAATACTACCTCTTTAAACACATCTACGGCTACTTTGATGTTAAAATGTTTTAGAGAAGTTGGGTGCTTGTGTGCTTTTAATCTTACATGAACAAAGGCTTGAATATAACATACATATTTTGAAACATCAGCTATTTGGTTAGATTAATTCATATAGGTTAAAATTAGATTAGACATCAATGGTCAAGCAATCCCTTTTTCTATATATCTCTTCCACACAAGTTCTTGAACCCGTTATCCAGTTTTAAAAACTGGATAACATAAAGATTGATAAGTACTAATGTATTTTACAAGAATACTAGCGAATAGAAGAAATTTTTATGAGTATGCAGAATGTGAAAAAAAATTGCACTGTAAATTTGCTCATCCCAGGATTTCGCCTTAATTGATATAAATTGGGACCCAACACTAATAACATCCCTTACCTCTTCAGCCACACTTTTCCATACTGTCTTTTTAATCAGGCCTAGTACTCTTTCAATTATCAGTGGAAACAATTCACAATATTATCTGGCTAAAACATATCACTTATTTTTAAAGCCTCTTTCTAAGGGCCAATATGGTCAATGTGAAGTCACATATATGCTGTTGATGGAACAGGACAGAGAGGGAATAAGTAAGGTGGTCTGACATCAGAATGCAAACCCCAGTGACTGACTGGATTTAAAGCAGTTTCTGTTGTTCAGCTTCACCATGAAACACCAGAGACTTCACCCAGATAATAGACATCAATTATGTGGAAACCTCCACCTCAAACACAGAAAGTCCAATAGCTAATAAGCCAAATTTTAGGTAGTTCCCTCCTTCCGGAACAGAAATCATTGAAAAATGACTTCTTTGTTCCAGAGGGAAAAAATGTCCTAATTGTATCAGAAGACTAATTTTCTATTGCACAGTAAAGTATGACAGTGAAAAGCTCTGGGTTTGGAAATGAACCTCTAATCTCTTTAAGTTTAAGCCTCACAGATAAGATAAGAACTTGGGAAAATACCAAGAATGCTAAGTCAATCTATAATATTGATTCAGGCTGCAGCTCAATAAAGCAAGTCAGTCAGATTAAGTACATGCTTCAACTTATTTCGGTACATTTTAGTCTAATAAAGTCTCCCTCAAGCTTCTGTTTGGATCTGTAGAGGTGTCAACGGTTTGTTTCTGCAGACCAAACTGCAACTGTATGGCCACAGAACTCTGCATCGTTCTTTCTGTCAAAATGCTAATGACACTAAAATTAAGCCTTTTTCTCCTGAGACGTTAACTTTCAACAACTCTCAAACAATGAGAAAGCCTTCATCTTGCACCATTTTTAGAATCACAAGGATAATTTACCATATCTAGTTCATATATTTGTCTTTTTGTGTCTTGTTTCTCACATGCTCTTTTCATCTACCTTCTGTTTACGGTTGTCTTCTCTGGCAGAGCAGACAGTGCTTGGATATTTTGTATAAATATTTAAGAACTCTAAGACATGAATTCTGTAGGAAACAATACATAGCCTTTATAATTTCAGAGACATTGGTATATATAGTTCATGTTTATGGCTAAAGTGCAAAGCTCAGCCACTTATCTTTGAGGAGTTTTGTGAAAATATTAAGATTTAGGTAACTACAGGTCAGTCAGCTTGACTTTGATAACTCAGAAGGTCATGGAGCAGATCCTCTTCAAAGCTGTTTCCAAACATACGAAGAAGGAGGAAATGATTAGGAGTAGTCACTATGGACTTATGAAGGGAAAATCATGCATCCTGATAGCCTCCTACAATGAAATTACTAGCTTGGTGGACAAGGGAAGGGCAGTAGATGTTGTTCATCTTGAATTTCACAAGATTTTTGATGTTGAATCTCATGAATTTTTCACAGACAAACTGATGAGGTATGAACTGGATAAAGGTATACAGAGGTGGACTGAAAACTGGTTGAACTGCCAAGTTCAAGTATTTCTGACCAGTGCACAACCAGATGCCAGCTGGAGTCCAGTCACTAGTGGAGTGCCCCAGGGGACTATACTGGGGCTTATACTGTTCAACACATTCATTCCTGACCTAGACAATGGGACAGAATGCATCCTCAACAAATAATACAAAACTGGGGAGTGGGTAATACACCATATAGATGTGCTATTATTCAGAGGGACCTCAACAGGCTAGAGAAATGGGGTGACAGGAACTTCATCACAAGGAATTGCCAAGTCCTGCACCTGAAGAAGAACAACCCCAGGTACTTAAACATGCTGGGGGATAGCCAGCTGGAAAGAAGCTTGGCAGAAAAGGGTCTGGGGGTCCTGGTAGACAAGTTGAACACAAGGCAGCAATACGGCCTTGTGGACTTGTGGCAAAGGAGGCAAACAGCATCCTGGGCTGTATTAGGAAAACCATAACCAGCAGGACAAGGGAGGAGATCCTTCTTTTCAACTTGGGCCTAGCAAGACACATCTGGTGGTAGTGTTGGGTTCAGTTCTAAGCTCCCCAGTAGTAAAAACCCCAAAACATGGGCATATATGGCCCCGTAAGCCCAACGCGAGGCCACTAAGATGATTAAGAGGCTGGAGCGTCTTTCATATGAGGAGAGGCTGAGAAAACTGGGACGGTTTCATATTGAGAAGACAAAGCTCTGGGGGGGCATATGATCTCTGTGTATGTCATAAAATCATAGAACATCTCAAGCTGGAAGGGACCCGTAAGGGTCACCAAGTCCAACTTTCTGATCCTCACAGGACTACCTAAACCTAATCCATATGATTAAGAGTGTCATCCAGATGCTCCTTGAACTCTGACAGGCCTGGTGCCATGACCACTTCCCTGGGGAGCCTGTTCCAGTGACCGAGTACCCTTTTCAGGAAGAAATAAAAGTTCTTCCTAATGTCCAGTCTGAACTTCCACTGGTGTAATTACATTCTATTTCTTCATGTCCTATTACTGGTCACCAGAGAGAGGAGAATGGCACTGTGAGGGTAGTTGGACACTGAAACAGGCTAACCAGAGAGGCTGTAGAGACTCCACTCTTGGCGATATTAAAAGACTGACTAGTCATGGACCTGGACAACCTGCTTTAGCTGACCCTGCTTTGATCAAAAGAGTCTGACTAGATGGTTGTTAGAGATCCCTTCCAACCCTTATGATTCTGTGATTCTGATCTACAGGTCATTGTTACATATTCATTTTGAACAAATAGCAGATTTCGAGAAAATTCACCCAGCTTTCACTATTTCTTTTGTGCTAAATAGCAAGTTACATATGAATCTAGATTTGACTCTGATACTGAGAAATTTAATGGAGGACCAAAAGCATGACTGTTCTGAGGCAGACCAAAGGTCCACCTCACTTACTGACTGCTACCTGACAGTGAGCAGAATCAGATGCTAAGCAGAAAAGTACAGGAACAGTCAAGCCTACAGTAACACTCCCCTTGGTATACTGCTTCACACCAATTTGCTATATTCTCTTTTTCTTGACATCTAAAGCCCTTTTATAGATGCTAGATATGATTTTGAAGCCCACAGATAGAAGCATACAGATAAAAAAGAGATTGGAAAGAAGTGAGGTGTAAGGAGGGTATAACACTCTGCTGAATTCCTCCCTTGCAGCATCAAAGAACTAAGATGACATATGCTTTGAAACAGTGATAATTCAAACTATTGCATGCTACGTTCTTTGATGATGGTTTTCCGTCATCTGACCTGCACAGCTGTGGAATAGTTTACCAAGCCTCGGGTGAGTATCCTAGCGAGTCAGTCTCTGCATGAGAAAGGTGTTCCTTTTCTTTTGGATGCTGGAGTTTGGAAGTACCACTTCTTCCAAAGACCATTGTCTTTTACTCCCTACCTGCATGATAAGTCTACATTTTTTAAATGGAAGAATGATTTCATTATATGATACCAGATTTGGGGAGTTCAGATACGAATTTTAAATGCTTATGGTATAATGCAATTCTAATTCAGTAGCCCCAAATTTGTGCTTTCTGACTTTTCCACTTACTTCCAGAAGCTTTATTCTACAGTGACCACTTCACACGCAAGTTTTCCTCTTTGTAGATGAAAGTCTACAGGGAAAAAAAAAAAAGCAGGAAAAGGGCCTGTTATTTTCTAGCAACAATCAGATTTTATACAAATGTATAATATACTCCAGTTACTATAAAAGAAACTGCGTACTTAGGACCAGAATGCTTCCCATCAGTTCCAGTTACACCTTGAGGGAAAAGAGAAGCAAAACTCGAAGAGAAATCTTTAAGCCTTGCTGTCATAGATCACAAAACTTTCTACCAGTTAAATGATTTATTTTGCATAATTTAAGGAAATAGGATTGAAGCTAATTGATAAGCATAGATTCCATTTCTATATGCAGCAATACCATATTGCACTGTCTTCAGTAATCTCAGCCCTGAATCAGTGTTGATCGCTGAAAATTATTAAAGCTAGGCAGGCTGCTGGGTGCAGTTTTTCTCACTGTCACGAGAGATGTTAATCCTTTTTCTGAAGGCAAAATGGCAATGCTTAGGAATATAGCTGTTTATGTGGAATCAGGATGAATGCAGGAAAACTTAGGCATAAAGCCCAAGACACACACTTATGATTTTGTATCATACTCACAAGACACTGTGAGTGGTTTTTCACTGGTTTTATACCAACATGCACCCACTTCTCCTTTCCTTGTAGATGACATCTAAAAGGATTATTTATAGAGAGCAAATATGTTTATGAGGAAGTTATCAGAAGTGTTTCCTGCCATATGGGAGTAGCTTATTGGGTCTGCCGTACATCATTAACACCTTCATAAAGTTGCTTGTATGCAATCAATTATGTAATTGCAAATTGGCATTGAAAAGATTGATATCACAAAGCAAAGCAGCATCTTCATTTATTCTTAGATAATGCAATAAAAATGACACATTTCTAGACTTAAGGATTTTTTTTCCTAACATAAATCTTTTCAGTAAAAATATTTTCCAAAAACCCTTTTAATATAAAAATGCTAAAATATATGCCAATGAATTAATATTCCCTATGAAAGAGTGCATACTGTTATTATTATTAAAAGTTCTGAAAACTTCTACATCACTGCTGTTACCAGATTTTTCTGCAAGCTGACTTCTTCTCCATCTTACTGAGGGATAGCATAGATGTTAACAAGTAAATGGAATTATTTCTGAGTAGAATCACAAATCTCATGGCAATCTGTCCTTAACATGATATATAAATGCCTCGGGCATTACACTTCTGCTACCCTGAGGCACTGATACTCATTTTACTATAGCACTGTTAGTAAGACAAAGCTATGCGGTATCCTTCCACAATGTGATCCTTTAATGTCTGGCTTTAAGAGCCTTCAGCATGCCAGATTTTCACTAAAACACTTGGCGGCTCAGAAACATTAGAATAGTTTGAGTTGCAAGCAAAGGATGGAGATGTGAAAGAAAGTACAATTCCTTTCTCCTCTGTACACATTGTGAGACATCCTTGCAAAATATAAACTTTTTTTTTCTTCATAGGAAAAGCCATGTTCCTGTTAAACTCAAATTGTTACTCTGTCAGGGCAGTCTCTTCCACTCCTCTCAGCAGAAACTCCAGAAAGAAGAGAATATACAAACAGAAGGAAAAGCATTACACTCAGTTTTCTTTCTGATCATGAAAGTGATAATGAGTTCCATGCATTATGGTTTAATAAGACCCAAATACTGAAAATATATACGCAGTCTGTTATTTATTCTGGATTTTAAACTCCCACTTCCAGATAACCTCAAGAAAAAGTAATATAACTGCAGCATAAAAAATAAGATAAAAAAAGTCCCGTGTACAGATAAAGACAGTGACATCACTTACCAATTACCATTATGGGTAAAATAGTCTTGACTTCAGAAAAATTAATTTAGTTAATTGGCCGTTAAAATATGTTTGAGTAGTGAGAATCAAACCCCAAAAATGAAAACACTTCCCCTCCTTTTCCCAGACTCAGCTTCAGTCCTTCATTCCTGACTCCTCTACCTGCCCGTGCTCCAAGCAGCACAGGGGGATGGGGACTGGTGGGCTGTAGTCTGTTCATAACAACTTGTCTCCGTCACACCTTCCTCCTCGAACTTCTCCCTGCTCCACTGTGGGTCCTCTCCAGGGGCTGTGGACCTTTAGGGAATATCTACCTCCTCCAGCCTGGGGCCTTCCCAGGGGCTGCAGGGAAACCCACACCCCACCGGGGTCCCTCCCGGTGCCGCAGGGGCATCTCTGCCGGACGCCCGGAGCCCCTCCTGCCCTCCTCCCGCTCTGCCCTCGGGGTTCGCAGGGCTGTTTCTCACCCAGCTCCCCTCAGCCCTGGCTGCCAGGCAGCGTTTTGCTCTTCCTTACCCAGGCTTTCCCCGAGGCGCCCGCCCGTGGCTGAGGGGCTCAGCTCTGCCCTGCGCTGGGGCCGGCGGGGCCGGCTGCGACCGGCTGTGTCCGGCACCGGCGGCGCCGGCCGCTCCGCACAGGGGACGCCCGGGCAGCCCCCTCACTACCGAGATCTTGACACTTACACGCAAGAAACACCATTTAGCCTCACAAAGATTCGCGATTATGTGTCATTTTACCCCTGTAATTTTGCTCGCTGAGAGCATAGCTGTGAGTATGCACAGTGCGGGATCAAGCATGCATGTTTTTTTCCCATATTCCTGAGCTAGTTTAGCTGTATGTTGAATCCTAGACATACTGAGCCTGATCCTACTTGTTGCCATTAACTGTTTGACAGAGTGGTGATATATTGCACTAGGTGGTTTTTTTTTTTTTTTTTTTTTTTTCCATGGCTGTAGTGGCTGTAATTAGTAGCAATATACCATTTACAGCAATATACTTTTTTGGATGCCAGTTCAAGGAACAGAACCTGAATCAGCTTGTAGCACATAGAGAATAGTTAGCTCCACCCAGTCTTTGCTGTCAGTCATCAACTGCCCACTTGGAATTTCCTTTGTGTTAAGCTCAGAATTCGCAATGGAAGAACAATGGATGAAGGAGACCTGTTGCATCAAGTCCTAGGTCTAGCAACCTCAGATGTGGATAGAGGGGCAGGATGTAAAACTAGGCATCTGTCTGTTTCCTTTTAACTGTTTAGCAGGATCACAGGAAAACAAGAATGGTGAACAGGACTGTGCCTGGGTTTAGCTAACTTATAGCAGTTGAGAATGATTTTTACTCATCATCACTGATTGCTACTCTGCATTGAGACACATGTCCTTTCTGACTCAGCCTTACTTTCTTAGTCTGTCACTTACTGTAGTTATATCTTCAGATGAGGATTGTTTTGCTGGCTAATCCCCTAGACTGAAGGAGGATCATGCCTTTTATTATGTCCACTGCTGTCACATTCAATGTACTAAAAATTGTACACAGACAGACACCCCATAGCTCAGAGGGCTTAATCCTCAAAAATACTTTCATTCTTTTTATTAATTTATGGTGCAGAGCATAGGGCCCTTAGAGTCTTTATTAATCTAGATGCGTGTAGGAGAATTACACAAAGAATTAAATAAATGCACTAAAGAAACTTCAGCCTATAGCACAAAAGTCCCATCTTTCTATTCTACTTTTGAAAGCTACTAAAGTAAAATTGTGAAATGAAGTCAGTAGGGAAAAACTCTGTGGCTTCTAGTTTAAACTGTTGTTTTTTCGTTGTGAGTTAACAATTTACGGATAATTAAAATACAGTTAAGTTCCTTTTTTATGCCAATAGAAATGCTGTACCACATATTGTTTTCTGACATACGTAATCAGGAATATGGCTGCAAACCTGCTACCTTCAATGGACTTTACAGGAGCTGATTGGAACTTACAGGGCATGTCTGTTGGTGAAGGAGTAAATACAGAAATGGAGTTGTTCTCTTTTAGCTGTGTCGACTCTCTGCGAAAAGCGGGGTTAAAAATTGTGTAGATGTATTTTTGCTTCTGAAATCAGCAAACAGTTCTAAGTAGATACATGAGGTTTAGCTCTTGGTTAAGACAGTGCTGGTTTAACAGCATTCTTTCTGAATAGGATAGCAGTTTAAACCAGAGAAGGTTAAAAAAAAAGGCATAAGGTAAGAATGTTTAAGATTAATTTAATGTCTATCTACTGTTTTGTTAAATCTAGAATGTTCTTTTAATTGCAATATTACAGTTTATTTCCTTACATTTTATTTTAATTCTTTCCTATTGGTAATCAAATGTGCATGGCACTTAATTCTAAAGACAGACAAATTGCATACATATTAGAATCATAGAATCATAGAATAGTAAGGGTTGGAAAGGACCTTAAGATCATCTAGTTCCAAACCCCCTGCCATGGGCAGGGACACCTCGCACTAAACCATGTCACCTAAGGCTCCATCCAACCTGGCCTTGAACACTGACAGGGATGAAGCATTCACAACCACCCTCACTGTAAAGAACTTCTTCCTTATATCTAATCTAAACTTTCCCTGTTTAAGTTTGAACCCATTACCCCTTGTCCTACCACTACAGTCCCTAAGGAAGAGTCCCTCCCCAGCATCCTTGTAGACCCCCTTCAGATACTGGAAGGCTGCTATGAGGTCTCCACGTAGCCTTCTCTTCTCCAGGCTGAACATCCCCAACTCTCTCAGCCTGTCTTCTTACGGGAGGTGCTCCAGCCCCCTGATCATCCTTGTGGCCCTCCTCTGGATTTGCTCCAACAGCTCCATGTCCTTTTTATGTTGAGGACACCAGAACTGTATACAGCACTCCAAGTGAGGTCTCACAAGAGCAGAGTAGAGGGGCAGGATCACCTCCTTTGACCTGCTGGTCATGCTTCTTTTGATGCAGCCCAGGATACGGTTGGCTTTCTGGGCTGCAAGCGCACACTGCCAGCTCATGTTAAGCTTCTCATCATCCAACACCCCCAAGTCCTTCTCCGCGCAGCTGCTCTGAATCTCTTCTCCACCCAACCTGTAGCAGTGCCTGGGATTGCCCCAACCCAGGTGTAGGACCTTTCACTTGACTTGGTTAAACTTCATAAGGTTGGCATTGGCCCACCTCACAAGCGTGTCAAGGTCCCTCTGAATGGCATCCCTTCCCTCCAGCGTATCAACCGAACCACACAGCTTGGTGTCATTGGCAGAGTTGCTGAGGGCGCACTCAATCCCACTGTCCATGTCGCCGACAAAGATGTTGAACAGGACTGGTCCCAAAACCTATCCCTGAGGGACACCACTCGTTACAGGTTTCCAAGTGGACATTGGGCCATTTACCGCAACTCTTTGTGTGCAGCCATCCAGCCAGTTCTTTATCCACTGAGTGGTCCATCTATCAAATTGATGTCTCTCCAATTTAGAGACAAGGACGTCGTGCGGGACAGTGTCGAACGCTTTGCACAAGTCCAGGTAGATGACGTCAACTGCTCTGCCCCTGTCCATCAGTTCCGTGGCTCCATCATAGAAGGCCACCAAATTGGTCAGGCAGGATTTCCCCTTAGTGAAGCCATGTTGGCTGTCACCAACCACCTCGTTGTTTTTCATGTGCCTTAGCATGTTTTCCAGGAGAAACTGTTCCAAGATTTTGCCAGGCACAGAGGTGAGGCTGACTGGTCTGTAGTTCCCTGGGTCTTCCGCATTCCCCTTCTTGAAAATGGGGGTTATATTACCCTTCTTCCAGTCATCAGGAACTTCACCTGACTGCCAGGATTTTTCAAATATGATGGACAGTGGTTTAGCAACTTCATTCGCCAGCTCCTTCAGGCAGCTTATTAAAAACATTGTATTTATAAGACACAAAGCAAATAAATTAATTATACATATTTAAATTAATTATATCTATAATTTTCTATAAATTTTAAACTATGAAGATGTATGGATTTGTGCTTAGAGAATGAAACATAAACATATTGTGGGAAAATGGCTGGGGGGAGTTTTCTCTAATTATCCCCAAAGTTCTAACATTGAGAAAATTTTAGGGTAAAATACAGCTGCTACTTCCATACTTCCACACTTCCACCCTGCTTCACCCAGGTTGAAGTATGGTTGGCATGCGCAGAGTCTACCCTGCAACACTTCCCGAGGCAACACAACCTGCAGTCTTAGCACATGCTAAGAGGAACTTAATGGACCAAGCTCCCAGGAATGGGAACCTGAAGGTGCCATGTACTGTTAAACCTCATAGCAGCTGTCAGACAAGGAACATAAGGAAATATGTAAATGTTGAGCTGATAATTATGGCAAAGTTTCTTTCCCCAGATGAACTTTGCTCATTATAATCTCATTGTAATACCAAAGCACACATCTATCTCAATTATACCTGCATCCAAGGTACAACCATCCCTCACTGAGCTCATACTTTACATTTTTATTAATTGTAAAAAACAAAGCAAGAGAATTTTACACCAATAAGTAGCAGAAGTATGTATGACTAGACTCACTCAGCCCTAGCTAGAAGTAAAGAAGTAATACAAAATTGAATTAGGAACGGCAAAAGCTAGGGAAGACTCCATCGTAATTACTGGGATGGGTTGATGGGCCAAACCTGTCTTCTCCCTCATAGGATGCCTATTGGGTAAGAACTATATATGCACTTAATGATAAATTCCAGCTGGCTTTTGTGCATATTATTTCAGTCTTTTCTTGCAGTTAGTGTACTATCAACAGCAATCTTGGAACCTTAATCTGTCACAAATTTGTATAATAAAAATTCTCAGCTGAGTTCTGTTTTGTGTGAGTTTCTGGAAACTTGAATAATTCACTTGACTGGTGAATCTGTTACTGTGAATCCCTGAATAGGACAGTCTTATCACCTTCCAATATTCTTTGCTGTCTCTGTAGTGACAACAGTCCTGTAGAGGGCTCTGAGTCTACTTGGGCTCAAGGGGTATTGACAGAACCATCAAACATAAAGGTCTGTGGGAAACCTCCCCCTTAACGTGGCATGTATTTATTTCTAAATAAACAGAAAAGTATTTTAATCATGTCATTTGAAGGTTTATTTTTTTATTTGAATCTTAGTGTTCCTTGAGTTCTCAGCACGTTAATTTATTTATTTCAATCTAATAATTTTTTCTGCATTAATTAAAACTTTGACCCTATACACAGAAAAGAATAACCTTATCTACAGTAGTAGCTGAAGTTAATTTAGTTGGACTACTTGCAATGATAATTACCCAGTAGTCAATGATTTAAAAAATGCAAAGTTTTTTAAAATTGTTTTTTTAAAAAACCATTAATATATAAATTGGAAAATAATTTCTAAGCATTCATAACTACATAAGAATGATCAGAATTTGGCACATGATTTATGGATAGTTATGAACATATCAAATTCTACATTTAATTGTATTTGCAAATATTTGTTTCTGAAAATAAAAAGATTGAAATAACTTAGAAACAAAGGTAAAATCATTAATTCTTTCACAAATACGCTTTGAATTATTTAGATGGCATATGAAACAGCAAACCAAAAGGAAGAAAAAAAAACCCAAACCAAAACCAACACCATAGATATTAAAATGTAAAATGTATTTACTTATTTTTCACAGAAGCTTAGGATAACTTATGCTGTAGGTGACGAAAGCCTCATTGGAGCAGAGGTTACCATATCCTTCTCTTCCACATACTCAGTCAGGGTATGCTATGTAGCAATTCCTTAAGTAAACTGAAGATTGCTCTCTAGAAGACTCCAGTCTAAGTTATATTGCTTAGCTTCCCAGATCCTTCCTCTAAATTCTGAACTCAATCAGTTCATGGTTATGAAGTCCCTATTTGCGAGCACTAGGACAAGTAAAGCATTCTAAGCAGTTGACTCCTCTAGCACTTGTCTTGTGAAATCATCACCAGCATAATCTAGGAACCTCATGAACTGCTTGCACAGTGCTGTGTTTTCTTCTTGGAAAATGACTACATGTTTGAAAATCTCAGTAAGAATTAGGTGTTTGAGATCATGAGACTTCTAATAACTGCGTACAAAAAGCCTCATTCACTCCCTCCTCTTGTGGAGGTCTGTGATGGATCATCACCACAACACTTCACTGCTACTTACCATCTGATCTTGACTCACAAACTCTCAGATACCATGTTTCACAATGGGCCACTTCACAACCGAGGAGCTTCTTTACTCTCCTTCTTATAATTCCCTACCTGTCCTTCCTGATAATCCTGCAATGTTTATTTTGTTCCATGTCCTTAAAGTGAAACTGATTATGTTTTGAAGTGCAGATTCTGACAGCAGCTTAATGAAACAGAACATAAAAAATCAGTTCTTGATGAGTTAATGTCCTGTTATTCATGCAAATAATGTACCTATAGTTATTAAAACTTGCAAATTTACTCATGTCAGTATCTGATATGTGTTTTGGAGGTTCTTTTTCTTTATTTTTGAGACAGTAATATCTAATCAATTGCTTGGACTAACCTCTATGCCAGCAAAATGGTAGACCTTAGCAAAAAACATCTTTTGCTTTGGTTTCTTCATATTTCTGAGAAATTCCCTTTCTTTTTATTGTTTGTGTTTCCTCTCCTTGTAGACTGCAGTAATATATCATTTTAATAGTTGCTTGTGCTAATATCCTAATAACATAAATGTAACTCATTTACTAAATCTCCATAAGCAATGGCAGAACAGAATATAACCATGGAAACACCCAAGATCTCCCTCCGTTATACTTAAAAGCAATACATATTTCCTTGCCCATTTAGCTTTTCTCAGTATTCTCTTGTGTCATTTCAGTTTTCTTTGCTTGCATATGCAGCTTTTGCTTTACTTATTAAACTCTTTATCTCAACCCATGAGTTTTCTCACTTCTACTCTTCCAGTTCTCTCCCCCATGCCACAGTGGGAGGACTGAGCAGGTCGTCATGTCTGGCTCAGCTGTTTATTGGGTTAAACCTCAACAAAGGTTCATGCAATTTGCATGCATAGTCAATATTAATGCTCATCAGGCCTAAACAAAGCTAGTTTTCTGCTGTTCCTTTTGGTCTGAAGCCATCTTAAATCCTGTCCAGTGTCAAATTAACCAAATGAGGTATTTTGTGTACTAGCCTGGAAAGAGGAGAGAAAAAAAATCCAGTATGAGTATCACTAGGGATACTATCAGGTGCTCTATTACTTGGCTTTAATAAATGCAAAGCAGAAGATGGAAAAAAACTTTCTGTCATTGTTTTTTTTCTGAGAAACAGAGCAGTTTTGATTGAGCAATTTTCATGGAAAACTGGAAACTCACAAAAAGGAACAAAAAACTTCCACAGCAAAACATTAAAACAAGGTTTTGTAAAAATAAATTATTTCATTATCAACACTTTCCTGCTTAAATAATGAGAACCCTAAATCCTTCTAAGTTAAATAAGTAAGTAAATATGTAAATAAAAAGCAAAAGAACCCTAATGACCCTGAGTACACTTTTACTGCAAAGTACCTATCTTTTTTAAGAGATAAAAGCTATCTTGAACCCTTTTAAGTAAAATACTTCAGGAAATTGCTTTTGAATTGCTATGATAGGTGTTATAAATAAAACAATTTCTTCAGCAACGGCACTTTCACTCTGTGAAATGGCATATGTAAGAGGTACTTGCCTGACAACACTATGGTAAATAAACTGGTCCAGTTAACAGCATGGGGCACCTCTAGGGTTAATTGAAAATCATTAGTTTATTTACTGGGTTGTTTTTAAGTATTTGCAAGTGTATGCTGTATTAATGATAGATTTCTCTAAGTGATACTGTAAATAACTGGTAATAGATTTTCTGGGTCTTTTGTTGTTGTTTTTGTATTTCTGGAAGGCAAGATGTTGGCATGGGGACTCTGCTTTTAATTGCTAGGCTCCCTAAAGATTCTGTACAACTGTTATGTTTTGCACAGCTGTTGTAATAGGGAATGCAGTAAAACAAGTCATTATTAAAAGTTTTTGCATGGAATAATAAGTGAATGCCACAAAAACTTGTGTTTGCATGTGCATGGGAACAGACTCATACACAAGTACAGATGTAACAATAAGGAAGTTTAGTTAGCAAATAACTTTAGAAAAGACATATACATAAATATGACATTCTTTCATTCAATGTGATAAACCATATGCACATAGTATGCACACATAGAAAAAGTCTAAAATGCCAACAGGCATTACACTTGAAATTTTGAGATTTTTTTCACAAGACATACAGGTATAAATATGCAGCAACATGGGGAGATCTGATCAGTTTTGGAATGTGTCCCGCTGCTCAATCTTGGTAACATAAGCTGGGATTGTACTAATTGCATCTACTTAACTGTAACTTCAATTTAAGCTTTTGTGAAAAAAGACTGTCCCACCTTCCTCCTTTTGCCTCTAGCCTAGCATTTCTTGTATTCCTATGCCTGTGCACTAGCAATTTATGCAGCTTCTCAAATCATGGAACTGATCCCTCTCAGATTTAGTAATTTAGCTTCCTGATTTGGCTTGTCACGCCTGCAACTGCTTAAACAGACGTAACGGTTATCTAGGCTCAAGACCAATCCTTGCAACAGCAGCCCATACTTACACCTGTGGGAACTGGGTAAGAAATTTCAGCACAAAATACAACATAGCCTAATCAGAATGCTGAATCTGCTTAGATGGTAGTTAAGAATTGCTATGATTTCAAGCATAGATTAAAAGCAATGGAAGTATGCGACTATTTATGTCTGAGCTATAAACTGATAGTGATGTTACAACATATTTGTCATGCTGTTACAGATTAAATAAATGTGAAAAGTATATATATAATGCAAATGTAATAACTAGGAATTCTAGAAGATATAGGCAGGAACAACTCAAAATTATGAAGCCAACCACGTGTCTTCAAAGTGTGGTTATAAACATTAGCCTTATCCATAATATTCCTGTCACCTTAGCTTAAGCAACAAAGTTTCATTGTGACTCAGGAAGAAAGCAGGACATCTTAGGTTTCCCTAGATCACAGTTTCCTGAAATGTCAAGGAATAAAGTTAGAAGAAAAATCGCATATTGTTTCCTTTCATTGATTTATAAACCCCCAAATAAAGATAAACCAAAGATTTAAAACAGTCATTAATGGGAAGACAAATATTGGTATTAAAAAAAAAGTGGAAACTGAAAATGAGCTTGGGAAACATGAGCTACCTAGATTGTCTTGCATACACAAAAATGTATTTGACACCTCTCTTATGAAACCAATAAATTGATATAATCTAAATATCTGAACTGGGCATCTTTTCATAAATCCTTTTAGATCGCCATGCCCAATTCCTTTATCAGCAAAAACAATCCTAGAAGTCTAACAGTAGAGACATACTGTTCCCACCAACTACATTATGTAACTCTGCATTCATGCAAGTTCTGTGATCAACTCTTCTAGTTTTTGTCTTACATTTAAAATATGAGATAGGCTGATAATTTGTAATATTTGATGAGTTACCTATGGTAATATAGAACATCATTATAAAAATTTCATATTCTTTAAGCTGGAATTTTAGTTTACAGATCTAGATACACTTTTATGGACTCTCGAGGTGTGACCAAATGCATATTTTTTTCAGTGACAGAGGAGATTTATGTTATTGTGTGTAAATCATACGAAATTCCACTGGCATATTTTTGCCTGGAAAATAGACAAAAAAATTCAATAGTTTCATCTTAACTTTTTTTTTTCTCTCCTCTTTACGTTTCTTCAAGATATAGAAAAATGCCTTGTAAAATTTCAGTCAATGAAAATTTGTTTTACAGCATTTAGTTCAGAGAACACTGGTAAATGATTCACGTTAGCTTACTTGAGCTGAAATAACATTGTGAAAGAGAGAAGCCCTGATGTTTACCAATATTTACAAACACTGAAATACTTATCAAAACTGCTGCTAGTTAGAACCACAAAAATGCAGCTAAAATACTCTTTCCAAATTTTTTTCTTTATAATTGCCACACGACTAAGTATTCTTGAGAAAATGAGAAGACAACAAATGGCCAGCTAAGTTACCAGGTTTCTGCAGGCAACAGTAGCTACTATTTTAGAGAACTCTAGCAATTATAGGATTGCCCCATGGTAGCTAGGTTTCACTTCACACAAGTGACGATGTTGTACATCAGCTCTGGCATGCAGTGAGGGAAAGTTCACTTGCCTCAGGTGTCCTAAAGGTTTATCATCATTTAGATCACTCCAAAGGTTGGTTAATTCCCTATTCCCTTTCCAAAGGCCCTCAAGGAGCTATTACTTCAAGGAAAATCCAACCCCTCTTAGATTCTTTATGAAAACAAATTCAGCGAGGATGAACAGCTTGGAAGATTTTAAAATTACAATTTATGGAGTACATTTTATAAAGAAGTCGGATTTCTGAAAAACCTCCCTCTGCATCCTACCAAGTAAGTGTAATAAACTTCATTTTATGATAGCTTTGGGAGAAAATACTTCACTAATGAAAAGTCACAATCTGAATATTTTATGTTGCCTTAAGTCCAGTGCTGTTAAGATTGCTAGTCCCCATCTGAAGAGTTTGGATGTTATTATTCTCGATTTATATGTACCAAGTATTAATGCTGACTTGGTCTTCAGAGACCTGGTGGCTGAGCTGCAGGAGGCGACAAGAAGGCTGCATAACATTAGGGAGGTTGAGAAGGAGATAGATGGTTCCAAGCACGGTTTGCAGTGGACCCACAGCCAAAGAGCCAAAATCTTCCCCAGATGGACCACTCAGTGGATAAGGAATTGGCTGGATGGTTGTTCTCAAAGAGTTGCAGTCAATGGCTCAATGACCAAGTGGAGATCAGCGATGAGTGCTGTTCGTCAGGTGTCAGTATTGGGACTGGCACTGTTCGACATCTTTGTCAGTGACATGGACGGTGAGGATTGAGCACACCGTCAGCAGGTTTGCTGAAGACACCAAGTTGTGCGGTGCAGTAGACACACTGGAGGGAAGGGATGCCATACAGAGGGACCTTGACAGGCTGGAGAGGTGGGCCCGTACAAGTCTCATGAAGTTCAACAAGGCCAAGTGTAAGGTCTTGTACCTGGGTTGTTGCAATCTCAAATACAGGCTGAGCGGAAAATGGATTGAGAGCAGCCCTAACAAAGAGGAAAACCTGGGGGTGCTGGTTGACAAGAAGCTAAACATGACCCAGCAATATGCACTTGCAGCCCAGAAAGCCAACTGCGTCCTTGGCTGCATCAAAAGGAGTGTGACCAGCAGATCAAGTGAGGTGATTCTCCTCCTTTACTCTGCTATCATGAGACCTCTCCTGGAGTACTGTGTTCAGCTCTGGGACCCTCAACAAAAGAATGACATAGGCCTGTTGGAGTGAGTCCAGAGGAGGGCCAAGAAGATGATCAGGGGGCTGGAGCACCTCTCGTATGAAGATCGGCTGAGAGAGCTGGGCTTGTTCACCCTGGAGAAGAGAAGGCTCCAGGATGGCATTACAGCAGCCTTCGTATACCTAAAGGGGGCTTACAAGAGAGCTGGAGAGGGGCTTTTTATAAAAGCAAGCAGTGATAGACAAGGGTTAATGTCTTTAAACTGAAAGAGGGTAGATTTAGATTAGATATTAGGAAGATAAGGCCACTGTGAGGGTGGTGAGACACTTAACAGGTTGCCTAGAGAAGTTGTGGCTGCCCCATCCCTGGAAACGTTCAAGGCCAGGTTGGATAGGGCTTTGAGCAGCTAGTGGAAGGTGTCCCTGCCTATGGTAGTGGGGTTGGAAGATAATCTTCAAGGTCCCATCTGAATCAAACCATTCTGTGATTCTACTATTCTATGACTTTCTTTTATATAATCGGAACAGCATTACATATCTCTTCACTTCTCCAGGCCTTTCCATCACTTGGAAACTTCAGTCAAGTTGTGTGTGAAACAAAGAGAAAGGGTAAGAATGTGCAAAAGAACTGAAGATTGAGTAGCAAAGAGCTTCCTCTGTTATGATGTTAACACATTTAACACATTTGGTTTGTCATATTTTGTGTTCTACATGCTATTTCTCTTTAACGCCCACTGAGGATTTAAAATTTACAGTTTTATTCTTTCCTATAATGTTCTCCTTTATGGCCCTAGTGGGAAAAATCTTTAACTGAACTGTTTATATTTCCAACAGAGAGAGACACAAATGAAGCTGCAAGTCTGTTGATTTTTGAAGAAGAAAGACTTACCGGCTCTAGTTAATTAATGGAGGAGATGAGTATAGACTCCAGAGACAGACAATCTCAAATATTTTTTTGGCAGGGGAAAATAAATAAATACTCACTACTCTAAGATTGTATTAATGGTTAGAAATAGACAAACTCACTTGTAGAAGTGCTTTCATCCTCTTGGACCATTTGTAGCAGTCTTTATAAAGAGTTAGCATGACATGCTCTTTGCTTTCTTCCTATTCAAGGCTGCAACGAATTTCACTGGCTCCCTCCCCATCCTCTAGAAGTGCAACTGTTGCTCTATGCATAGCTAAGCTAATAAAAGGTTCCTGTCTGGACCTCAAGGGTATTGCCTTCATCCAACATTGCCTGATATGATCTCTCTCCACATTTAAACTTGAACAGAATATTATCTGAACAAAGCTAGATCGTGCAAAATTCACCTTCTGTTTCCAACTTCCAGGTAACCCATCTTCTAGAAACTAAAGTTGTCATATCACCTACTTGTTCTTAAAAGCAAAAAGATAAATTCCTACAAGTCGGGTGTCATGGGACAGCAGCATGAGTCTGTGTCAGAAATATAGTGGTTGATTTTGTGCTGTTCTATGCATTCTGGCCAGTGGATAAACACTTATCAATGCTGCTTGATTTCAGGACAGGACAGTTGTTATCTCCAGCTGTGAAGTAGGTTTCTAGCTTATGATATTAGCTTTTCTGTCTGCTTATATTCCTTTGAAGAAAACTTATATTGCTTTGTCGCAGCTCATCCCTCAAACAGCAAAAAAGGAAATCTCCTGTAAGTAGTGCTTCTGTTCATAAGGTCACCACTAAACCATGTACTAATCTTCTGTAATATCAAACTCCTCCAGTCCTTGGTTGGAACCCCTGGGTCATGAAAATACTGTAATTCATTGAGAGTTTTGTATTATTCTCTCAGAATTTGAATTAAAATTAGGTAGAAAACATTCTTCTACCTAGTATTCTTTCCATCTTTATATCATGTCCGACCTTTGCTTTTTCCATGGCAGGTCTGTATTGTTAGACTCAACAAGTATTTGTTTAATCAATTTTTTTTTCAGTCATTTGCTGATACTTCATTGCTTCTGATTTTTGCTGCAGTGAGGAGCAAGAGGGAATGTTCCAATCTGAGACAAAAAAATGATTTTGCAAAGATTTTTTTTCAAACTATGTTACAAATTCATTGTTTTTATTAAAGAGTATGTTCCATTATAGAACCAGAAATGGTTCTATGTACATCCAAGAGGAAAAAAAAAAAAAAATCCTTATATGTATGTCATTCCTTTAAGATTGATGGAAACTCTATGTGCATAAGCACTACATGAGTGAACCCTTAAAGCATGCTGAGGAGGAGGCTGCGTAGTCATTTAAAATTCAAACACAGCTTCATCTTGGCCATTAGTCAAGATCAGGCATCTTGGGAGGCTTCCCGTTTCACAAAGTAACCCCTGTGAAAGTCCTTTAAAGCAACCCTGTCTCAGAAAAGATCCAAACAAGAGATGCTTTGATCCATAAATCATCAGAGAAAGTGAAGAATATCAAGCTTAACTTTAAATTTAACAATAGTCTCTGATATGAAAAATCATGTCAGGGTGAATTCAGAAAAATGTTTGTTCCGTCTCAGGATGTGGCCCTTTGAAATATCTATTTTAGCATCTAAACAAAAAAGATCACTTTAAAAACCAACATAAATATTAAATTATTACAAATAATGAAAAATAAGTTCTGTTTGTGTCTCAGAATTCTCTTTAAATTATTTTAAAATTCTGTACACTTTAAATTGCAAACAATTTCCCATGCAAATAAAAATGAGTGTTAAGACTGTAGCTTGTGACACGTTTGCTAGTTTTGTGAAATACTGGTTAATCCCATGCACTAGTGCTCTGGTGTAAATGGGCTGAAAGGAGTTCCTTCTATGCCTTGTACCTGTGTGTTTTTCCTACAGGTCTTCTCTTCAGACAGAGAGAAGGCCTCTGTAAGAACTGATCTTTTTTCCTCTATATTTGTGGATGCTACTAAGAAATGTAGACAGCTTTGACATTGCACCTCACCATGGTCATGCCAGTCTGCTGGGATTTTTCACAGTGTTACAAAAAACAACCTGTTGCAATGTACTTTTTCCCAGAGTACTGTAAAAATTAGTTTCTCTTGCCTGTGGCCTTAACTGTAACTTATCATCTAATTGTGAATCCTAATTCTCCTCTCTTCGTTAAAAACAATGATCCAGAATTTTTACTGTGCTATTTATTCAAGATGGCAGCACAGAGGAAATGCTGTTGGATATATAAGCAAAGTCTGAAAGATCAGATGCCTATCAGAAGCCACTTAACAGCTCTGCACTTATTACACATCTCATATGCAGTTCTTCCTGTGGCTTAGTGCATCTATTTTCCACCCGTCCAAAGGCCTTTTCATAAAGAGAGAAAGATGGAGGAACCACTACACCATCCACCAGAATAACCAAAATACGTAGCCAAAACAAGCTTTCTGTCTCTACGTGGCAAGCTCTTGCTCAGCAGATTGGAAGGAGTGACTCGGTGTGAAATGTCTGGATGTGTTATATATAGAGTGGTGGTGAAGCTGCTCTCTCCTTTTTCCCAGGAGTTATGTCCAGGAGTATTATATAGTCTCTAAAATCACATGAGAATTAGTTCATAAAGGAGTATGTACCTGAACACTTTACTAATCCAGAAAGTCCATTACACCGTATACGAAACAACCCTGCTGAAAACTCAGCTTGCATTTATTGTCTTCTATTAAAAGTAATCTTTTTCAGTGCTGGGTGGCTAAGGAAACCAAAGTTATTTCTCAGTTGAATAGTGTAAGTTTGCAATATATATTTTCTTCCAAAATCTGTTATATTTAGAGAAATATACTTTTAAAATTGCATAATATGAGGGGAAAAAAGGGTTAAAGTACAGGCCCAAATCTCCCACATGATTAAATGTATATCCTAATAAATCTTTTGTAAAGACTTAAAGAACACAATACTGTCCATTCCCTGCTGTGAAAAATAATTTCCTGGACGTTACTGGGAGAAGCTCTTCATAACATCTTTCCCGCCTTCTTCTCGGTGCCAGCTGTGGAAGCAAGGGTGAGACAAATTGGTGTATAAATTGAACCTGTATCTTCTGCTGGCATCATATACTGGGAGACAACAGATGATAAGTTGTGCAACAGAAACCAACAGGTAAGGAACCCACTCATCTGGCAATTCAACAACTGGACTCTCAGTCAAGATTCATCCCTAAGGAGCTCCATCAACAAAGCGAAAGTGCAAAGCGGTGATGGTCATTCCCTTTCAATCTCTATGTCCTGGCTTATTTCCCTTATTTAAAGGGAGCTTTTGAGCAGTCCTATGGCCTTCCTAAATTCCCTGAAGTGATTTTAGCCCTACTTCAAGAAAAGCATCCAGAAGTAGATTTTAGTCTCTAACACATTTCGGTGCAGCAGAGAAAGAACTCAGAAATCCCAGACAGAGACTGTGGAAGTGTCATTTAAGTGTAATTTACTCAGAGCTACTTCATTCCCCTTGCTGTAATCCTGTTTGCCTGACGACTATGGGTAAAGGGACCTCTCTACACTGTGAAGCTGGGCCCATGTACACATAAGAAATTATTATCCAATTTACCAAAATTATTATGCAGTTTCATAATGTCTTCTCAGAAAACTTCCTTTCAGTTCTGCATGGGTGACAATTTCTCCTCTGTCCCTCTGTTAGACCTGTATATGTAATATGAATGCTAAGCTTACTGCTGTTCTGTGCACCCAGCTGTCAGTCTTTATATGACCTCTTTCCAAACAGGTAAGACTGGAAGACACACAGGTATGATGTACGTGACCTGCTCCTGCCTGTTCATTAGCAGAGAGAGAATTCCAACTTTTTGCTAGTGCTCTGAAGGAGCATGTTATGAAGCAGCTGTAAATATGATAGGATCCAATTTCATCCCATTTACCTCAAATCCTCAATCGAGGCAGGTGGAAAGTACTGAAGTCTCCTTGCAGACCATGCAGATGTGCCCAGCAGCATACTAAATTACTATGCATGTGTGGACTGACTAATCTGTTGCAGCTGTTCCTAAACCAATACTTTCAAATCTGCTGTTTGAACAGCAAACAAGTCTGGTTTAAATGTGACCATAACTGTGAGCTGTACAAGTACTGCATTTTTTTGTTTTATTTTTGTTTCCTAATACATGTCACAAATGTCATTCTAGGTATCACTGGACAACAGAAGCCTCATTTACAATATTGTCTGCACATACGTTGAAACCACATAACTCTGGCAGAAAAAAAAGTCTAGTGAGCAGTGTGGGACGTAACAGTGATTTTTTTCCTTCGCATAAATAAAAATTGTGTGTCATATAGAAGGTTGCTGTAAAACTGACATAGAGATGCCAAAATATTATTTTAGTGTTTTAATTTTAGGCATTGAACCTCCTATAAAGATAAAATCAGGTAAATTCAGGAACAAGTTTCAAGTATCATTTAGAAGAAATGTTGGCAACTAACAAATATTGAAATAGCTGGTCATGATTTTAGTTACTGCTCAACACCTTGTATTGCTGTGTGTTATATATATATTGCTGTATATATATAGCTGTACTGGTCTCAGCTAAAAAAAGACAAAAAAAACAAAACAACACAACAACAAAAAAAAAAAAAAGAAAACCCAGAAAAAATCAAACCAAAACCCCCAAAGAACAAAACCCCCCCCCAAACCAACCAAAATAAAAAACAAAACAAAACAAAGCAAAGCAAAAATATAAAACCACCCCCAGTTAGTTCCTTTTTTGTGGTATGAAATTTAAGCTGTAAAACTATAGGAAAACCTTAAATAAAATGTTTTCTTAAGTCTTTCAAAAACCAGTACACTAATACCTAATTTTTGAATTGTTCATATATTTTCAAGTTTGGTTAGAGAAATACCTCTCACAAAGAATAACTAACTTTAGGCACTGCATCACCTCTCTTCTTTGACCATGCAACACAATTCAAATATTATCCAGTATCCTTCACAGCCTGATGGTTCCATATCGCATTGGTTTTACAAGTTTTAGGGCATACCCATGAGTGTAAGAGTCAAGCAGACTTCAAACTTCAAAGCACAACTTCTTTGAAAGCGTTAAGTTTCAACCAGTTCTTAGTCAAGCAATATATATTTTTAAGGTAGTTTCTTCCCTGCTCATATGCTTTAATGTCGCTCCAAAGTCTGTGATTTTCAGATTTACCCAGTCCCCAGTAATCATGAATATGCAAAATTACACTCCAGTTTTAACATCTGCTGAAATCAACAATCTGATAAAGTCAGACAGTAACAAAATACATTTGATATTATAGGGGATCTTCTTGCCTATGCTTCTATTCTGTGGGTGAACTATATTGAGATTATTGCTGACAGATGAATAGCTGACTCTTAAAGTGTCACTGATGAGAGAGACACCAGTCTTCCAAGTAATCTCTTCCAGTGCCTTGTCTCTAACCTGAATCCTTCTTGTTGAAGACTGCCATTTCTTTTCTTCTCCATATCTGCAATGGAGAACAGATTATGTTTGATGAATACTTACAGGAATGGGACAAGTGGTATTCTTGTATCTTCTTGTTTTGCATGTTATGCTTCTTTCAGGAGAAGGATTAACTTAGATACTTACCTGGAAACAGAAGAGATACATTTCTTCCCAGGAAGCAGCTGATTCTGGCAGAGGGCAGGGCTCCTGAAAACTGCATGCTGTAGCAAGTAGAGGAAGGGATTGAAAAAGTCACTTGGAAGATGTAAAGGTCTGCAGATGGAGGAGAACCTGAGCTGCTGAGGAGAAACAGAGTGCAGATGGGAGATTTTCAGAGGTGTTGGAGCGGGAGTATGGGGAACTGGGCATGATTTGCTGTGACTTAGTCACTGAGCAGGCTGGAAGTAAAACATCAGTGGGTTGGGAGAGACAGCACTGCATATAAATCCTTTTTATTTCTAATCTGTCTGTATTTAAAAAGCTAGGAATTCTAGTTAATAGTATAATAATCCCTATCTTTTATGAGTTTAAGAACGATTCATTCTTTGGGGATTTCACAAAGAAAGAAGTAGGCAGACTCATGCCAAAATCCTGACTAATTTAGGGTCCTGCCTCAGGAGCTTCTTGAATTTCTAGCCCATTTGCTGCTGTCTTATGTTTTTCACAATAAATGCACATCTTTCCTGAAGTGCAGCATGTAAAACTGCATACAGTATTCCACCTGAGGCCTTACCAATGTGCATGAAATAGGAGGATGTGTAAAAATATGAATGATTGCATGGATACAAATAATGTGATCAGTAGTCCATGAGTCTGTTCATAAATTTTTTAAGACGTTTGTCTTTATTGTAAAACATAATGTCAGTACATTGACAACTAGTCATCTGCCAAACCCCCCAGATCCTTTCTTGGAGAATTAACAAGTTTTAAATGTTTTATATCCTATATCAGTAGAGCTGATTACATCTGTTCAGTGTAGTATTCTGTACTTCCACCATATAATCTATTCCTATTTCTGTATTTCTATTTATTCCATCATCCAAGGAAATAATGATAACCCAGAAATGAATCAGAGTATCAAGGCAGACTCCTTTTTGCCAACAGACCAGCTCTACTCCAGGAAAATTAACCAGTTAGGTTTTCATATTATAGTGATCCCATCTTTATTATTTTTCTTTGGTTTGTTCATGGGATTGTCATATGAAATAGCACCTAAAGCCACCATGATGTCATAGAACCAGAATGGTTAGGGTTGGAAAGAACCTAAGATCATCTAGTTACCCTCCCCCGCCATGAACTGGGGGGTTGGAAATAAATGCATGAATTTGAGGCTACTAGATGTCACTGACCAATCGATGCCAGTGACATCTGAGCCATGCAGGCACTTTGGAAACTCCTGCACTCCAGTTATAGGCTCTTACAATTTTCAGGCATCCAGGGTATTATTGCTCAGATGCTAGCCTCAGCTGTTTGCTTCAAAATCTCTTCCCAATATACTCATTTCAGGGAACAGTTTGCCCAGCCACAGCTCATTTCCCTTTTCAAGTATTTGGTTATTCTTATGACACTGTGTCCTATGTTCTTCTCCTGGCTATTGTTTCACTTATGTCTGACATGAATCTCTTAGTTTGTGCAAACCTGTATTTACTACCAACACACAGGCAATCATTATTATCAGCTAATGTGGTCTTCAACCTCTGACTATCCTAGATGATATTGACAACTTTTGGTGTTTTCAATATTCAAATCTATTCCTTGCTCATAATCAGCTGCTTGATTTTGTTACTTACTTCATCACATAGATGTAAGGGTTTCACCAGATACTTAAGAAGAGCTACTTTATTTAATATATGTACTTCACATTTAGCTTTCATCTGCTTAACAATTAAATCATATACATAATAATTCCTGGTTTTCAGGCTTTTATGTGTAATGTAGCACTGTAAACTCCAGGTTTGGCCTGTATACAATTGTTTCATCCTTGCTTCCTTGTTTACATGTGTCATCTATTAATGCTCTCCTATTCAAAGGCCTGTTACCCTGTCAGAAAAAGAGAAATCATCTGGTACCATAGCTATTTTCCAAGAGTTCTTAAAGATAAACACTAAGAGTTTTTTTGATTACGTCAGCCAGTATCCTAGGACAAAGTTCATCAGATCACATTGATTTAACTTAGATAAGTGCTCTGCAACTCATGTGTTTCCTATTCCATGTTGAGATCTTCCCCTTTTGTTGCTGATATTAGTTATGCACTTCTCTTTAGTGGATGTTTTTACTGAAGATTCATGCAAAAAAAGTCATTAAAAGCTTCAGCCTTGTCTATGTTATCTATCTATCTTTCCTTCCTGATTAGTAGCAGAACTCGGTGGATAAAGAATTAGCTGGATGGCCACGCGAAGAGTGTGGTCAATGGCTCAATGTCTAGTTGGAAATCAGTAATGAGCGGTGTCCCTCAGGGATTGGTGTTGGGATCAATCTTGTTCAACATCTTTGTCGGCGGCATGGACAGTGGGATTGAGTGCGCCCTCAGCAAGTTTGCCGACAACACCAAGCTGTGTGGTTCGGTTGATATGCTGGAGGGAAGGGATGCCATCCAGAGGGACCTTAACACGCTTGTGAGGTGGGCCGATGCCAACGTTATGAAGCTTAACCAAGCCAAGTGAAAGGTCCTACACCTGTGTCGGGGCAATCCCAGGCACTGCTACAGGTTGGGTAGGGTAGAGATCCAGAGCAGCCCTGCGGAGAAGGACTTGGGGGTGTTGGCTGATGAGAAACTTAACATGATCTGGCAGTGTGTATTCACAGCCCAGAAAGCCAACTGTATCCTGGGCTGCATCAAAAGAAGCGCAACCAGCAGGTCAAAGAAGGTGATCCTGCCCCTCTACCCTGCTCTTGTGAGATCTCACTTGGAGTATTGTGTACAGTTCTGGTGTCCTCAACATAAAAAGGACATGGAACTGTTGGAGCAAATCCAGAGGAGGGCCATGAGGATGATCAGGGGGCTGGAGCATCTCCCGTAAGAAGACAGGCTGAGAAAGTTGGGGCTGTTCAGCCTGGAGAAGAGAAGGCTACGTGGAGACCTCATAGCAGCCTTCCGGTATCTGAAGGGGGCCTACAAGGATGCTGGGGAGGGACTCTTCCTTAGGGACTGTAGTGGTAGGACAAAGGGTAATGGCTTAAAACTTGAACAGGGGAAGTTTAGATATAAGGAAGAAGTTCTTTACAGTGAGGGTGGTTGTGAATGCTTCATCCCTGTCAGTGTTCAAGGCCAGGTTAGATGGAGCCTTGGGCAACATGGTTTAGTGCGAGGTGTCCCTGCCCATGGCAGGGGGTTTGGAACTAGATGATCTTAAGGTCCTTTCCACCTTATTCCACCCTAACTATTCTTGCATTCTTATGCCTTTGCTAATTGCATCTCATTTATATCTTAACTTTAATATCTTTTCTATGCTTTATTTTTTTTCAGTAATCTGTCCTGATTTTTAGTTTTTAAAAGCTTCCTTCTAATATTTAGGCCAATGAAGAACTCAGTTTAACCAAGCTGATCTCCTACTAAACTTTTGATATTTTCTGATCTTATGCTCTGAGTATTCTTTATTTGAAGAATTGACAGCTTTTCCCAAATTTTCTTTTTCCTTAGTCTTACCTACTGGAAGAAATACTCAGTACTGAATTTCCAAGCTTACTGAACTTTACCTTTATGAATAAATCAGTCTTCACAGTCCAAGGTGACTCAGGAAAAGTACTGGGTAACATTGGTGACCTAGTAACATCTACATTATGGTTTATAACTTGACAACGAAAATATTAGAAATAATGTTCCTTAAATGTCCTCCATCCATTCAAACCTGATATTTTAAATTTTTTTTTCTGGTTATTTTTACTGCCATGATTTTATGCTCTTTCTATGAAGTACCAAAACCTTTAAATAAACTGTTTTGTGTTTTTTTTTTTTTTTAAAGAGGATGTCACCAACTAGGACAGTCCATACTGTTTTCCAAGTTCTTTTCATAAGGCATAAGAACAAATGATCTGCCATGGGGACACCTCTTCCGACACCAGTTGTAAGGCCAGAGATGTATTATTTAAAAAAAAAAAAAAAAAAAATAGCAAAAAAGCCCCTGGTCGCTTTCAGATTTTTTTTTTTTTTTAATTATATTTGCTCTAGAAAATTCTACATTCATTTCCATACGTTGAAATCTGAGACAATAATTGCCCAACCGATTTTTGTGATCAGATTTGTTAGAAGGCTGACAAAGGCCAAGTGCAAGGTCCTGCACCTCAGTCAGGGCAATCCCAAGAGCAAATACAGGCTGCACAGAGAATGGATTGAGAGGAGCACTGAGGAGAAAGACTTGTATGTGCTGGTTGACAAGAAGCTCAAAATGACCCAGTAATGTGTGCTTGCAGGCCAGAAAGCCAACTATATGCTGGGCTGCATCAAGAGGAGCAGCCCTTTGACCAGAAAGTCAAGGGACCTTAACCTAGCCCTAACCATTCTGTGATCCTCCCCCTACTCTCCACTCTCCTGAGACCCCACCTGGAGTGCTGAGTTTATCTCTGGAGCCCCCAACCAAAGAAGGACATGGACTTGTTGGAGCAAGTCCAGAGGAGGGACATGAAGATTAATTGATTGCCGAGGTGAGTATCTCCAGAGAGGACGCCTTTAACACCAGAGCGGGGGGAAGCACAGCGTCCAGGAGCCTCAGTTTGGAGCGGCAAGAGCGACCGAGGGCGCCTCAAGTCCTCGACAGGACTTGCCCAGGAGCCGGCAGCTCAGCTGACGCGAGCAGCGGACTCACAGGGGGCAACGCCAGGAGTGACGGTACCAGCCCTCAGTGGGTAAAAACCCATCCCAGGGAGCCTGGCGACCAGGGCGTGGTGCGTCAGTTTGCGCGGGCAGCGAGCGGGATGGTGAGCACTCGCCTCAGGACCAGGGCCCGCTCTGGGAGCTCTGCCCAGGCGGTGGCCAGCGTAGGCACCCAGACAGAGCCGATGAGAGGGGAGGCTGCGGCGCAGACCTCGAAGTGTAGAAAGTGCCTCGACTGGTCTCTTGAGGCGAGGGTGCACAATGGGCAGGGCTGCACTCGGTGCGCCCTGGTGGAGGTCCTCCTGCAGCAGGTGGCTGAGCTGCGGGAGGCTGTTGGAGAGCTAAAAGATGCCAGGGAAGCTGAGAGGAAGCTGGGCTGCTTGCTCCAGGCCCAAACTGTACAGGGGCCGCAAACGTCCAGCATTGCTCATATAGGAAAGAAGGAGGGCAGCAACCCAGGAAGCTGGGAATTAGTCACGAGAAAAAACAACAAAAAAATGGAGGAAGAGGACAATTAACGACAAGGCCCTTCCTCCTAAATCTAATGTCCCCACCCAGAACCGCTTCGCAGTTCTCCAGGGGGCTAGTGAGAAAGCACCCACCACACCTAATGAGCATCCTGCTGATGCACCAGTAAAGAGGATCACTACTGGTGCCTCCAGGAAAAAGCGGAGGGTCATAGTAGTAGGGGACTCTACTTTGAAAGGCACAGAGGCACCCATCTGCCAGCCTGATCCAGTCTTGACGGAGGTGTGTTGCCTGCCAGGGGCTCGGACCAGGGATGTTGCTGAGAGGCTGCCTGCTCTAGTAAGTCCTGCTGACTATTACCCCCTTCTAGTGGTCCATGTGGGTGCTAGAGATATAGATAGCAGTAGCCTGGAGGACATTAAGAAGGACTACAGAGCCCTGGGAGAGGTGGTTAGGGGCTCTGGAGCTCAGATGATAGTTTTTTCATCAATTCTCCAGGACAATGGGGAGGACCTTAAAAAAGCTAGGTGCATTTGGCAAGTTAATAAATGGTTAGAACGGTGGTGCCATAGTCAGGGGTTTGGCTATTTAGAACACGGGGCTCCATTTGGGAGGCCAGGTCTACTGGAGGCTGGTGGAGCTGGTCTGACAAAGAAGGGGAAGAGCTGTTTTGGTAGGAGGCTTGCCAGGCTGGTGAAGAAAGCTTTAAACTAGATGTGTTGGGGGAGGAGAGCATTGATCCATCACAACACTCCTGGTCAGTTGCCGGCACCTGTAATAAGTGCTTGGGGCAAGGTAGAGATGTTCCAGCTGCCCCAGCCATTGAGTCGGCTGCATTTGGAGCTCAGCTAAGGTGCCTCTATACAAACGCCCATAGTATGGGGAACAAGCAAGAGGAATTAGAGATGTATGCAAGGCTATGGGAATATGATGCCATTGGTATCACAGAAACATGATGGGATGGCTCCTATGGCTGGAGTGTAAGAATGGAAGGTTACAGGCTGTTTAGAAAAGACAGGCCAGGCAGACGGGGAGGGGGCATTGCTATCTATGTCAGTGATAAGCTAGAGAGTATGGAACTCTGTCTGGGGACGGGTGATGAGGTAACAGAGTGTTTGTGGGTCAGGATCAAAGGGAAAACAGCAATGGGGGGCATTACGGTGGGGATCTGTTACAGGCCGCCTGATCAAGAGGACTCTGTGGATGAAGCGCTCTACAGACAGATAGGAGCAGCCTCACGCTCGCAGGCCCTGGTCCTCATGGGGGACTTCAACCATCCTGACATCTGTTGGAGGGACGGTACGGCCTGGCAGAAGCAATCCAGGAGGTTCCTCGATTGTGCGGAAGACAACTTCCTCTTTCAAGCAATAGAGGAGCTGACAAGGAGAGGTGCCATGCTTGACCTCGTGCTCACCAACAGGGAGGGATTGGCTGGAAATGTGACGCTCCAGGGCAGCCTTGGCTCTAGTGATCACGAGATGGTTGAGTTTGAGATCCTCAGGACAGTGAGAAGAGCGTGCAGCAAGCTCACTGCCCTGGACTTCAAGAAAGCAGACTTTGGCCTCTTCAGGAACCTCCTTAGTAAGGTTTCATGGGATACAGTCCTAGAGGGCAGGGGGGCCCAAGACTGCTGGTCGATATTCAAGGATCACCTGCTACGTGCTCAAGAGTGTTGCATCCCGACTAGAAGAAAGTGCAGCAGGAGGGCCAGGAGACCTCCATGGATGGACAAGGAGCTGCTGAGGAAACTTGGAGGGAAAAAAGAAGCTTATAGAAGGTGGGAGCGAGGACAGGCAGCCTGGGAAGAATATAGGAGCATTGCCCGGGAAGCTAGGGACCAGGTTAGGAAAGCTAAGGCCCAGCTAGAATTAGGTTTGGCAAGGGATGTAAAAGATAACAGGAAAGGATTCTATAGATACGTAGCAAATAAAAGACAGACTAGGGACAACGTAGGCCCTCTCCGGAAGCTATCAGGAGAACTGGCTACCATGGATTTGGAGAAGGCTGAGGTTCTTAATGACTTCTTTGCCTCAGTCTTCACTAGCAAATGCTCTGACCACACCACGAAAGTCTTGGAAAGCAAATGCAGGGACTGTGAGAATGAAGACCTTAGGCCCACGGTAGGAGAGGATCAGGTTCGAGACCATCTTAAGAACCTGAACGTGCACAAGTCCATGGGACCTGATGAAATCCATCCACGGGTCCTGAAGGAGCTGGCGAATGAAGTTGCTAAACCACTGTCCATCATATTTGAAAAATCCTGGCAGTCAGATGAAGTTCCTGATGACTGGAAGAAGGGTAATATAACCCCCATTTTCAAGAAGGGGAATGCGGAAGACCCGGGGAACTACAGACCAGTCAGTCTCACCTCTGTGCCTGGCAAAATCTTGGAACAGTTTCTCCTGGAAAGCATGCTAAGGCACATGAAAAACAACGAGGTGGTTGGTGACAGCCAACATGGCTTCACTAAGGGGAAATCCTGCCTGACCAATTTGGTGGCCTTCTATGATGGAGCCACGGAACTGATGGACAGGGGCAGAGCAGTTGACGTCATCTACCTGGACTTGTGCAAAGCGTTCGACACTGTCCCACATGGCATCCTTGTCTCTAAATTGGAGAGACATCAATGTGATAGATGGACCACTCAGTGGATAAAGAACTGGCTGGATGGCTGCACACAAAGAGTTGTGGTCAATGGCTCAATGTCCACTTGGAAACCTGTAACGAGTGGTGTCCCTCAGGGATAGGGTTTGGGACCGGTCCTGTTCAACATCTTTGTCGGCGACATGGACAGTGGGATTGAGTGCGCCCTCAGCAACTCTGCCGACGACACCAAGCTGTGTGGTTCGGTTGATACACTGGAGGGAAGGGATGCCATTCAGAGGGACCTTGACACGCTTGTGAGGTGGGCCAATGCCAACCCTACGAAGTTAACCAAGCCAAATGCAAGGTCCTACACCTGGGTTGGGGCAATCCCAGGCACTGCTACAGGTTGGGTGGAGAAGAGATTCAGAGCAGCTGCGCGGAGAAGGACTTGGGGGTGTTGGATGATGAGAAGCTTAACATGAGCTGGCAGTGTGCACTTGCAGCCCAGAAAGCCAACCGTATCCTGGGCTGCATCAAAAGAAGCGTGACCAGCAGGTCGAAGGAGGTGATCCTGCCCCTCTACTCTGCTCTTGTGAGACCTCACTTGGAGTACTGTGTACAGTTCTGGTGTCCTCAACATAAAAAGGACATGGAGCTGTTGGAGCAAATCCAGAGGAGGGCCACGAGGATGATCAGGGGGCTGAAGCACCTCCCGTATGAAGACAGGCTGAGAGAGTTGGGGCTGTTCAGCCTGGAGAAGAGAAGGCTGCGTGGCGACCTCATAGCAGCCTTCCAGTATCTGAAGGGGGTCTACAAGGATGCTGGGGAGGGACTCTTCCTTAGGGACTGTAGTGGTAGGACAAGGGGTAATGGGTTCAAACTTAAACAGGGGAAGTTTAGATTAGATATAAGGAAGAAGTTCTTTACAGTGAGGGTGGTGAAGCACTAGAATGGGTTGCCCAGGGAGGTTGTGGATGCTCCATCCCTGGTGGTGTTCAAGGCCAGGTTGGGCAGAGCCTTGGGCCACATGGTTTAGTGCAAGGTGTCCCTGCCCATGGCAGGGGGGTGGAACTAGATGATCTTAAGGTCCTTTCCAACCCTTACTATTCTATGATTCTATGATTCTAAGATGATCAGAGGGCTCGAGCACCTCTCCTATGAAAACAAGCTGGGATTGTTCAGCCTGGAGGAGGCCCTGGGTAGACCTTACAGCAGCCTTCCTGTAACTAAAGGGGACCTTTTACTAGGGCATGTAGTGATAGTGCCGGGGGAATGTCTTCAAACTGAAAGAGGGGAGGTGTAGATTAGAAATTAGGCAGAAATTCTTTACTGTGAGGGTGATGAGACCCTGGAGCAGGTTGCCCTCAGTAGTTGTGGATGCCCCATTACTGGAAGTATTCAAGACCAGATTGGATGGAGCTTTGAGCAACCTGGTCTCATGGAAGGTGTCCCTGCCCATGGCAGAGGGGTTGGAACTAGATGATCTTTATGGTCCCTTCCAACCCGAACCATTGTATGATTCTATGATTTATGAGTAATGGAAATAAATTACACATAAATATATCTGAATTTATGGTATTAATTTCTTGAGTTTGTGCTGTATGTTTCTGTATATCCAGCCCTGCTTTTTAAAGGAGCTATACTAGGCTCAGAGAGAAATTAATTTCAGGAGATGCAGGACTTCTTCAACACATTATAGTAAGAAGAAAGGATCAAGAGAGCAGATATGATTTCAAGGTCATTCATGCCTTTTCCTTTGATGCCTATCTTGTATGTTCATAGATCCCTAAAATATAAAATTCTGCTGGAAATTCTACAGTAAAATATTTTTTTCTTTTTCTTTTTTTTTTTTTTCCAGGTTAGGTGCTCATTTTGCTATGATACATGGATGCTACGACGAGAGAACCTTCTTTGCAGTGAATCTATTGAGAACTCTTCCTTATTGCTATCTCCCCAAAGGATGCATGAAATATATAATCTATATTTAAAAGTTGAGGTGATGTTAAAATAGAAAGTACTATACTTAATATTTTAAATTATCAAATCAGAACAACCTTTGACTTCAGGCTAGGCTTCTTAGTGCCTTTTTTGAGTTACAAGAGTCTTTATTCAGTTACTGCCAGTCCCTATGAAGACTTCTGTCCATTCCTCAGAAGTCTGGCTGTGGCTATTCCCTGATCCCCACCTCACTCTCTCTTGTATTGCAAGCTCCCAGATTTGCACTCTCTCACTGCTCCTTTTGTACAGTTTGCACTCCCAGACTCAGCTGTTTACTATGAAAGCAATCTCTCTTCTAAGTGTCAGGCTAACTCATTCACTTTTCTAACAGGTTATAGCAGATAAACTGAGATCAAGCCAGTCAAACAATCTGTCACATTGCCCAAACTCTCCATCTTTTTTCAGACATTATTAAGTCCTTATCAGTACCTTATATCCTTATTCTTGTCCGATTCTAAAGTATGGATACCTACGTGACACTGCTTCCAAGAGGAGAAAAAATCTGGAATGAAAACATTAATTTTAGTTGACTCCTCATGTTGCCATACACACAAAGACATCAGGCCCACTTAGAAAATCCTAGGAACCATTAAATAATTGAAGTGGTATATTATTATATGCTTACCATCTGTTCTTGAAAGTGGATGTCCAGGAGAACACAAGGGTATATAGAAGGCAATCAGTAGCACAGGAGCTACATTTGTCTGATATAAGTTCTGAGTCAATCAAAGAAAAGAAAGAAGAGAAAGAAATGTATAAATATGTGGGATGGAATTAGGGCTGTGTAACTAGAAGTGTTGCAGCTTTTCAAAGCTTTTGAGAAAACAAGGAATACTTAGCTACGGGTTTAACTTATTGAAATCTTTTGTTTGTGAAGACTTCTGTGTGCAAAAAGGTATTATAGGAGGCTGAAAACAGACAGATACTGCCATTTCCTCAAGCCATAGGATCTCCAGGTGAAACCTAAATGCTTGGGTACAATGTGACCTTTCTCTGGGAACTGCAGAAATCATTCCTGTGAAGACTGGACAGCTGTCACCGTGATTTCACCTAGAAGATAGGAAAAACAGTAGTAGAAGTGTTTTGTATGTGAAATTTTTACAAGAGCACTGATGGCAGCAGTAATAATTGTTACCTTCATCAAGAAAAACAGGCAAAAGGAGAATATGATTTTTCACTGCAATGGGGCCTTCAGCTGAGAAAGAAAGATATCCTTCCAGCAGGACTGTTTTTTTTAAACAGCATCGAACATGTGAAAAATGGGGATGTTTTCTCAGTGGACTTGACCTAATGTTTCCCAAGGCTCATCTAATGGAAGTATGAGAAGCTTCAGTATCTGCTTTGATCTACCAATCATCTGCTTCCTTTATAACAAATTAGTTAATACTGCAGGGGTAGTCCTAAAGAAACAGAAATATCTGAGGAGAGCGAGGGGGCTGAAAGGGTACAGGGTGGTGGTAGACTGGGACAACTAGTGTTGCTTCCATGACTGCGCTCAGAAAACCTCATTTATCCATTCTTAATTACGTCTAAAATTAGTTTGGTATTTCTGACATACATTTCACTGTTCTGAAACTGCAGGTACCTGCATGAGACATACCCATTCACAGGAATTCTCATGTCTCTGGGGCCTCAAAAAGGAAGCTTTTTGAGGCCCCAGAGACTATCCAAAGTGACACATCTGAATCATTTTAGCTTTTGCGTCAATCAGAATCAATTAACACCTCTTCCACTTCATCACAGAGCACAGCTCCACACCAAGTGTTGCAAACCTTGTTTTTCAGTTGTATATGGAAAATGAATTAAGAACTGATTGGCTAAAGTAATACATTGCTCTGCCTTGAACCAAAAAAACCAGCACTGAATATATTCATATTAGTGAGAAGAATGTTTTAAGGGAATCTCATGAGCTCTCTATGAGGACGCTCTCATTTGAGCCTTTTTTGCTTCAATAGGTCTGATTATTTTATGTTTAATTAACATGGGGTGACAGTTAAAAGTTAAAACTGCCTATATTTACAGTACTAGGCTAAAGAAATAATATTCTTAAATTAACATTTTAAACTGATACTAGAGTTGAGAAAATAATGTTTCAAATAGCTGAGAACTGGCATGTATCACTGTCAAAAGGGAAACAAATGCTGTAATACATTCCCATTGATTTGTTTTTAATTTATAAGTTCAGTTTAAAACTGAAAAAGAAAAATAAACTTCTTACTATTTGCCACTGAAAACTGTTTTTCCTCACCTTAGTTCCAGTAACTTCTTGAGGAATGATTTCAAACAGTGGACAGGATTAACATTATCTTTACATAATTATTTTAATATAACTTAATGCTTAATATTTCAGAAGTCTGTGGAAAATAAACAAAACCACAGGCATACTAAAAATAGTTTTCTCATTTAATTTCAATGAGACACTTCACAACAATAAACACCAAGTATTTCAGTTGTGATGTCTTATTAATAAACAATTCTCATATATTTCTTCCTATCATTGCTAGTTTTGGTCTACAGAATTAAAGCATAGCATCTAGCAATGAACAGTGGTGTTAGAAATTGTGTTACTTTGTGCTCTTTTGTACTAAAAAAAGCCCCTTCCTTACCTTCAGTGCTTAGCTATTATGAATTTTAACTTCTTTATTTTGTGGAAGATAGCTCAGTGTTGTATACTTCTGGCTAAAGATTAACACAGATTTTATTTCACTTCTCTAACTGATTTTGCAATTCTAGGATTAATGTTATGTGGTGTAAAATATTTAAATATAATATAGTGAAAATAACTATGCATTACAAAACCAAAAAAAACCTAACGCATTATAAACAAGCTTATCAAATACTTTTCCAATAAATCCTGTTACTCTAAAAACACTTTATAATCACTTTGAGCTTGTTCCTCACAAATCATACCCACTCCAAAATAAAGAGATGGTCAAAAGTTAAAAGGTTGGGCTGTAAAAACAGGCTTTCCTCTTAGCATGTGATTGGGTCTTACCTCCCCTACCACCAATTGTCTTCAACAAAATCTTAAGTACACTTCAATGAGCAATATCAAATGTAACTGCACCTGATTATTTTCTTTGTCTGTGTGTTTGTGTTTGAATAATAGCTCAATGACATCATAATGAAGTTTGAAATTATTATGTTTATCAAAATCAGAGATTACATTGTGTTTGAGAAGGCATTATTGAAAACCAGATTTTTTTAAACTTGTTACTGACAAAGCCAGGAGGGTCACAGCAACAATGACTGCAGGTTGAACCACGATACCATATTCATTACACTTGTATAAGCAAGGTGTCTATAAGGATTTTGTTCCATGGCAATTTCCATGATGAATCTCCTGAGTATACCAGCTGTTGCAAAATGGGATGAACTCAGCTTTACTCTTGGACATAAAGTGGGGCTTATTAGGTAGAAAAAAAAAAATTATTCTTCAGCAGCCATTTAAGATTTTTCTGTCCAAAAAATATTTCTGTTCAGAAATAATTGTGATTAGAAACAGTTTTCTAGTTACTTGCAGGATCATGGAGTTAAATCTCCTGTGATAAACAGTTCCTTTCTGTCGCTAAATGTTTGTACACTGTAAGTCCTACTATCTTCACACATACTGGAAAATACAACCTGGATGAAATAAACTCATAGGGAGAAAAAGGAAATTGAAGCAGCTGTATACACTATCTGAATATTGTATTTATTGCATTTTCTTTCTTTGTGTTTTTTGTGTTTTTTCTTCATTTATGTTCACGTTTCTGATGAAAGAGACGTTTTCCATGAAGCAAACTTGCTGTAAATGGGGTTGGAGACGGTGTGAAGAGCAACAACTGCTAAAAATCTTAGCTTTTCAGAAAAAGTAGTTGATAGAAAAACCTTGGAAATACCCCAGACTTTTCTTGGCAAACCAACTGCTTGGCATAGAAATAAGACGAAATCAGTCTTGAAATTATGCTTTACAAAATAAGGTCTTATAAAAGAACTGACATTTAACATCATGAGTTATGAGTAATTCTGACTGAGATGAAAGGATTCTGTTGTCCCCTCATATTCTTGGTTCTGGAGTTTGTTAAATTTACCTGTATTGTAAACAATGTTCACAAAAGTATGTTTGCTTTGAAAATTTTTGTGCTTGTCTATCTTTTTTCTTTTGATGAATTATGATTGCCTTGTTTCTCAGTCTTTAGTTGTCACCACAATATGCTTACATATCATGGTGTAAGTATGGAAAACAAAGGTTTTGTTCTTCCTGAGTGTTAGTGTCCATTGATCAAGCTAACTTAGTCCAACCGGTCTGCAAACTTGTTGCAAAGAATTTCTTTATCTGATGCCTCTTTTCCAGCTTGCTGGTAACAGAGACTTTAAAATTGTGGCTGGCATTAAAATGATGGTGTAAAGGATAGGACCAATTTTTTTTTTTTCCCTAAGAAATTTGACAGTTTATATTCTTGGCATTTCATAAGCTAATGAGCTCTCCAATATGTAGAATATCAAGTACTGCTCCGGCATGGGTCCTTTCTATGCAGTACAGTCCTTCAGGAACAGATTACTCCAGTGTAGGTCCCCCTTGGGGTCATGAATCCTGCCAGAAAACCTGTTCCTGTGTGGACTCCACTCCATGGGGCCACACGACCTGCCAGGAGCTTACTCCTGTGTGGGTTTATCATGGGCTGCAGCTTTCTTCAGGGCATCCACCTGCTCCAGCAATGGGTCCCTTGTAGCCTGCAGAGTGGACACTTGCTCCACATGGACCTCCATGGGCTCCGGGGGGATGGCCTGCCTCATCATGGTCTTCTCCATGGGCTGTAGGGGAATCTCTGCTCTAGTGCCTGGATCACTTCCCCACCCTCCTTCTTCACTGACTTTGGTGTCTGCAGAGTTGTTTCTCCACATATTCTCATTCCTCTCTCCCTGCTGTCGTTGCATGGTATTTTTTACCCTTTTTTAAATATGTTGTCACTTTGGCCAGTGGCAGGTCCCTCTTGGAGTCTGCTGGAACTGACTCTGTCCAACATGGGGGCACCTTCTGGTCTCATCTCACAGAAACCACTCCAGCTGATCCTCCCCAGCCCCTTCCCCAATATTCCCCTCCTCCCCTGCTACCAAAACTTTGGCACATAAACCAAATATGACAAATTATTTAAATAAATGTTTTCTTCCCAGCATTCAAAACCTTCCATGTATCTTCCCTTGAATGCACTAAAATGATTGTTATACAGTTGTTTGTCACAAAACACTGATTTTTCTACCAATGCAATCTTCATAGCAAATCAGCATGGGGAAGGAAATCCATGTTCAAATGTGAATATCCATTTGGAGGGAAATTTGCTTTTGAATATGAGTTGTTGCATTTCAAAAATTTAAAGTTCACAACTTTAAGTGTTGCAGCTATTTTGGTCGTTTATGTCGTCTTCTGCTTTGTATCACTGGTGTCTACAAATAGCATGCCAAACATGTCTACAGATATGGCTTAAAGCTGGTCATCTCTATTCTGCAAAATAAAGAACCTGATGACTGTCATTTATGATAAAACACATGAATTTAAGAGTTAATAAATTAATATGGGACAAAATGTAATTTTTACTGGTCCCACAATGATAACGTGTTTTCCATGTGTATTTATGACTATAATATTGCTGTAGTATTGATGTTTCTATACAAGTCTTCTCCTCTAAACTTTATTGACAGGGTTATAAAAACACTCAATCTGTGATCCATCTTCCTTAGACTGCCATTTTCATCCATTACTCTAACTTAAAGGTATAGTAATTTAAAACATATTGCTACAGGAAAAGGTCAGCAGTGCTATATGATGTAACATTTTCTTTGTGTTTTCTGATTTTTTTTTTTCACCCTGTACAAGTTATGCTTCAGTTTGCTGGATGTATTGTAGATACACATCGTAGATTCAGTCTTACTGTCAGTTGCTCAGGTATAATTGACTGATGAAAAGTACCATAAACAGACCTTAAAGTACTCTGTAGTGTAAGCTTTGGTTTTAAAATGTGGTTATGTAAGTGGGAACTGTGCTAATGTCGGGACAGACAAGTTCATCCTTTCTTTTTTATTTTTTGTTTCTTCCTCATTATTTCTATTCTCCCAGTTAAAGGTGTTACGCTTTATTATTTTAGCAACTAGTACATGGCTATTTCTCCATTTTTCTGAATGTGAGATAAAATAGCATTCAGTCAGTGTATTTTCCCTGTCTTGATGGTTATGGTTGAGAAGGCGCTCATCAGCTGTTAGTTTCAAACCCTTATAACTTTAAAGGAGTCACCCTGTGGCTTGACATTTTATGTACTTATTGTTAGCTCCTAGGTAAGGTTGCTCAAAGTCGTGATGAGTTAGAATATATTTTTGCTTAGAATTTCGTTAGCTTACACACTTTAAGGCCTTTCCTCTTATTAAGCTCATACACACTAGCTCATAAAAGATAGTAAATTTGCTATAGTTTTAGCCTCTGATAGACAAGGTATTTTTTCTACATATAGAAATACTAGACTTGAAGGAGAGAGGGTGGTTGTAATGCACTTTATTGGATGAATGAGTTTAATTGAATGTGAAAAGAAAGAAGGATTAAAATAAAATTGCAGGAAAAAGAAAGAAGAGAAACCACTATTTCCCCACGCAGGAATAAAAAAAAAAAATAAAAAAAATCAGAAAAAGTCATCTCCTGCTGACAATACATTCATTTCAAATATTGCTCTGATTGAGTACCTGGAGAATCAATTAGGTGTACATAGACTGAATCATCATGATTGGTACAAGGTGTGAGGAAGGGAAGCAGAAGTCTGAAGGCAAGAAAGCAAATGAGAGACTTTTGCCAAGTTAAATCACATGACTCCCACTGCTTTGCATTCATGCTCCCTCTCATTAACTTTAATGTGCATATTTTAGAAAAAGTAATATGAGCTAGAAAGTAGTGACAACTCCATTTTAATATGGTGAAATAAGTCAGATAACGGTGAGTAACCTGTGCTTTCTGAATTCTGCCTGAATCTGAGAAACTCATTCAAATTCTCTGTCTCATCCCATAAGCATTTTTATTTTCTGAGCTTTTACCAGAAAAGCTTCCTGAATGCCTAAATAGCCTTCTTCACCATTCAAAAGGGCAAGGTCTTGGCAGTGCAAATCAGTACACTTCCTTTTTTGTTACACAGGCTAGTGGAATCAGCACTAAAAGAATGTAAGAGAAAGGGTAGCGTGCAGCCAAATGTTAACCAAGATGCTGTTCAGTGAAGTGGAAGATGAAGTTATGAATCCTCACAGGTTAAGAGTTGAGCCTGAGCCTGTATTTGAGGAGTTTAACAAACTTTTTCCAAGCTTTAAAGCAAGGAATACTCTGAAAAAGGCTGTCAGTACCTAAATCTGTGACCAGATTTTGGAATCATAGAATCATCATAGGTTCACAGAATGGTTTGATTTGGAAAGGACCTTAAAGATCATCTAGTTCCATCCCCCCTGCCATGGGCAGGGACACTTTCCACTAGACCAGGTTGCTCAAAGCCCCATCCAACCTGGCCTTGAACACTTCCAGGGATGGGGCATCCAGAACTTCTCAGGGCAACATGTTCTAGTGTCTCACCATCCTCACAGTAAAGAAGTTCTTCATAATATCTAGTTTACATCTACTGTCGTTCAGTTTAAAGTCATTCCCCCTTGTCATATCACTGCTTGCTTTTGTAAAAAGTTCCTCTCCTTCATTCCTGTAGGCCCCCTTTAGGTACTGGAACTCTGCGAAGTTCTTCCCAGGGTCTTCTTTTCTCCAGGCTGAACAAACCCAACCTGCTCAGCCCATCTTCACAGGAGATGTGCTCCAGGCCTTTGATCATCTTTGTGCCCCTCCTCTGGGTGTGTGAATATGTATCTCAAGTAGAAGTAGAGTACTGACCTCTGTAAACAGGTAATTCTGGAGACATTTTTTCCTTCTATGCTCTTATTTAATGGCACCATATTCTACGAAGTTGGCTGAATACCTCCGAGTTATCTAATTCTTCCCTGTTACGACACAGTTTTTTTGATATTCCATTCAAAGCATTGATTAGTCTTTGGGCCAAAGCCTTATAACTGGTTACTGATACACTTGGAACAAATGTATGTGGTCTGGATATAATTCTGCATCTTCTTTTTGAAAGAAGCTTTTTTCAAGGCAAAATATACAATCCCAATCCAATTCTGTAATGTTCTTCCGAATTTCTAGAAACAGACTTTATCTAGCACATATATTACTTGTATGTAAAGAAGCATTATTAGGAACTGTTCCCTGAAAGTCTGACTTCCTTTGTCTTCACTATGACCTTGAATTTAAATGCTGGTTTTCTCACAATCGTATCTACAAGCAATTTATATTTGGTGAAGTTTAAGCTAGAAATCAAACCTTTGTTCCAAAGGTATTCTAACAGATGCAGCTGGCTCTGTCTTAACTCAGCTAGACTCCAGCTGATTCCTTCTGTCATTTCAAATCTTTCCCCTGCAAGATGAAGGAAACAACAGAGTGATGGCAATATCTGTGACAGTCAGTAGCTGGAAAACAGATACCAGGTGAAACCTTATCACTGTGTTCTCTGAAACTTCAAGCTGTGAAATGCATCTTCTGACTATGCTCTTCCAATTCATGGTAACAGAACCTGTTCAAGGTTAAAAGGTACATATCTGTAAGATACAGTTTGTTCTTAGCTTTGGCTCTTTACAAGAGGCAAATAACAGATGCTACAGCCTTATGATGCTGCACATGAAAAGCTGTCACGGAATGATAAGAAAACAGTGAAAGGTAATTTGTATGGCTGCATGCAGAATAGAACCACCATCATGTCACTAAGAGTTACAGCATCTGTTTCTTAGGTCAGTGCTCAATTTCATGCTTCCTTTTTTGGCACTGAAGAAACACTTTTCTACATGTACAAGAACAATCTATTTTATTTTTATTTTTATTTTTTAGAAATGGCTTTTGTAAAACTCTTCTAAAGCTAAAACTTAATACAACCAAAGGACTAGTTAAGTCCTAAGACTTATTCAGCATCAAGTTCAAGTTCATCAAAAGCAAAGTCTGGTGCTGTAGAATTAGTCCTAGCTGATAAAGGCAGAGTAGGGAAGAAATTTCAGATTGCTTTAGTCGATGTCTATCACAATTTAATTCTTGCACAAGGTCCTCCAAGAAACTTTGTATCTTTACAAAATGCTGTTTTCAGGCTTGAGACACTGTTGGTAATAATCTCTGCCTAGCACAACATTAAAGGTGTCTGATGGCTGGTATTACCTAGCAAATCAACATCTTTTCATTCTGTTTAAACACAGCCTTGAACGTCAAACTGTATCCTAATTTTGTTTGTTTATGTGGAAATTCTTTCTCTGGTAATGTTACGTCAACAAAGAATGTTTAATAATCCCTCACTATACTGATAAATGCTTTCCTCTATAGTGGCATCTTCCAGGTTTGTCACGTATGGACTTCATATTCCAGCACAGGACAGTCTGGGAATGGTGGCTTGCCTGCATCCCCACAAGAACTTTGTATCATCAGATAAAATATTTGGCAACCTATTTTTTTAATATTTTGAAGACATTTTGAAGCCACTGTAAGTCTATCTCCTTTCATTAGATGTTCGAATCTAATCTATTACTAACTTTCATTACATGTATTCTCAATACTTGGATATTGTATCCAAATCAACCATTCAGTGAAATAGGGGGAGGAAATTTAGAACATGGGAGATGCTTCTTGTTTGTAGATTTTAATTCGGTTGACTTGCATTTTATCAGTTGTATAAATCTAGCTGGATGTTATTCTGCTATGTTTATCTACAATCAAGAGCTCCATCACTGATTTTATTTTATCAAATGTATTTTTCTTTGTAATGCACAGAATTGTAATAAAAATGTAAAACCTACTCAGCGTGGAGACTGGAAGGGAACGTGTGGGTGCAGAACCAACAGAAAGAAGGGAAGCATGGTTAAGAAAGGCAGGGGGAGACAACGCCTAGAGCAGCGGGTCATCAAGATCACAAAAAGTTGGCACATAACACTGAAAAGCTCCTGGAAAAGCACAGGACTGCCTCTACTTGGTGAAAATCAAGGACAGATCTTAAAAATCATTAAAGACAGACCCCTTGAAATACAGGAAAGGCATTATACTTTGCATTATAGTATCTTTGCTTCCATTTTGAACTGAAGACTTTTATGCATTATGGAGGTACTGTTGTAAGAAGAAGACTGATTTAGCTTAGCAACTTCTCACTCTTTAGAGTTTAACCCTTTGAAAAGGAAGCAGCTTGGCTGTCCTTTTTGGATTGTTATTCCACAAAAAACTGTGGGTGGGAGTTGGTAAGCTATTGAGAAAAATCTATTGCTGATATCCTCAGCACTTCAGTGTCTACTTGTCAGTTTTGCACTTTTCCTACAGTTACCATTTTATTCACAGTCACTATATTTCTTTTTTTCTGGGCTCTTGTATTTTATCTGTTATAGATTTCTTTATTCATATTTATCTTTCATCTTCAGAACTTCATGCTTTATTTCTCTAATTCTCAGTAATATTTTGCCGTTGCCACACCATGTAGTCATTTATTCTTAACTATAAATAACCTTCCAATTTTATCATGGCAGGCTTGTGGAAATGCATCCCTTGAAATTATACATTTCTTGTGGAGAGATAACTGTCCCTCTCAGGAAAAATGTACAAAAGATTCTAATATAAATATAATGTGATACACATTTTAATTTGCCTTTGAGCTCAATAGGGGCCTTTATCCTACACCCTTTATGCAAAAAGCAACGGTACCAGACAGTTCAATCAGTTATAAAAGATGATAGTCTGGCATGCATACTTATTTCAGGCTAGGCAGCTGAATGCTCATAAGCAACAAAAGAGTAGGTTAAAGAGTGCTATTTGGTATTTTACCTGATGTACTTTCCAAGGATATTGATCCTAATCTCTCTGGGCCTGTAGTATCCTTCAGTGAAATTGCGCCTTTTGCCTTGAGCTTACACCAGATTAGAGATGCGAGCGTCAAGCACCTCTTCAAACCATGCTGGGAAGACAGCTATAGAACTGCCAGACCTGGAGTGCAGCTTTGAGTGCAAATAACTGAATCTGTACAGAAAGAAAGCAGTAACTTTGCTCAAGGTGCTGGAACTTCTCAGCAATGGTGGTACCACACCACAGAATACTGGAGCAACTATCCTGGTACAGCAAAAGCCTGAACCCAGAGCAGGTCAAAACAGAGGATGCTGCTCCCCAGATCCTGGACTGTAGGAGTGCCCAGAGCCCCTGTCCATGGCCGGAGGAGGCAGGTAGGGGGCCCTCTCCTACAGAAGGTGTTTGCTGGATGAGGGGCTGTTACCAGGTGAAAGGGCTGCTGGTGGAGGTGAACAGACTGTGAAGCATGATGGAAGGAGAAAGATTGGCAGTATCTTCACTGAGGCCCTACACAGAAAAGAGTGAAACCTCAGCTGCACAAATGAAGGTGGCAGCCAACGATTCTGCTCAACTGAGTGGCAAATTGTAGGGCTGGGACTTATGACTTGTGGCACCAAAAAGGCATCTCCTTCCTTGCAGATTTGAAACTACAGATCATGTACAGTATCTGGTAGCTGGCAAGGAACAGAAAAATCTTTGTCAGGGGACATATCAGAGCCAACTATGAGCTTGAGCCATGGATCTGTACCAAGACGAAGCAGCAGGAGGTAGCAGTGAGGAAATTCCTTCCAAGTGGCAGAAAACCACATCTACTGAGATGGCTTTCCCAAAGGTGGTTTCGTGCCTTCCAGGGACTCAGATGTGGAATGATGCTTGTCCAGTAACTGTTATTCCAGAACACATGGACACCAAGGACACTGTTAGAAGGATATCTTTGGTGTATCAAGAGTGCCTATGCTGCTCTGGGTGTGAGAGTCAGGGACATCAGGAACTGTATCTCATGATCCTATCAGTTTGAGAAAGAACAGGTGGTCTCTTTTTACCATTGTTGTTGTCAACAAGGTTCTGCCTCTTTGGGGATTCAGGGCTGCTGGGCAGAAACAGGATCCACCTGTTGATGTGGGGCAGGATTGTCTTTGCGCCTTAAGTGTGTGTACAAAAATAGATACAGCCTGAGAAACAAGCATGAGTAGCAAAATTTCCATGTGCAGTCACAGAACTATAATGTTGGAATAACAGTGTATGAGGACATCTTGCACAAATAGAGTACTTCAATGAATAGAAACAAGCTCTCTAGGAAAAGCAAGGAAAATGGGAGGGAAGGTTGCCCTCTGTGGTAAAAAGCAACTTGGATGTATGAACTCTTCTGTGGGATTGTGAGGGTCCGATTGGAGAAAACCCCAGTGCCAGACCGTGTTTCAATTTGTGATCCCGAGAGTGAAATTAAGACGCAAAAGAGGTCAAGTGTCATAATCGATTAGTAAGTTTATTACAAAAAGACTGTTATTATAAAAAAGGGAAATTCTTGTAATAAAGGGGATAGCGATAGGACAGATTGGAAAAAAAGGTAGAAAATGAAGCAAGGATTTGGGGTGCAGAGAGAGAGAGAGCTAGTCACCACTGTGGATCCAGTGGTGTCCCAGGGATCCGGTGTCATCGTTGTCGGTGGTGGGAGTTCTTCAGGGTTCGTCGTGGGTATTGGAGCAGAGTGTCCCCCAAGAGTCTGTAGTAGTCATTGGAGGTGGGTGTCCTCATGGAGGTGTCCTTCTAGAGTTGTCCTCTTGAAGGTACCCCGTGGAGGTGTCCTGATGGAGTTGCCCTCGTGGCGATTCCTCATGGAGGATGTCCCTCAGGGTCTGTAGTAATCATCGGTGGAGAGTGTCCTCACGGAGGTGTCCTCCTGGAGTCGTCCTCATGGCAGTGGCTCCCCTGGCGATGTGCCTCTTGGTGATTAGCTTTCGCCCCTTTTATAATGAGTTGGGGGGAGTACCTCTGTTCTTCATGTCACGTATTACACGTTCCTGGTGGACCAGTTTCCCTGGTCTTACGGCCAGCTCTTCAACTGCACCTGTCTGCACACACACACACACACACACATACTCTCGTGTCTGCAGCAATTCTTGGGAAAATGAGTAGCAATTCCTCACACCAATCCTTGAGGTAATGGACGGAAGAGTCTTAGGTCTTTCCCACTCATGTCTCAGGCAATGGATGGTGGAGTCCCAGTTCAGCTCCTCACACTCTTCTCCCAGTCAGTGGATATTAGAGTCTTAACTCCTCCTACTCATCTCTGAGACAAAAGATAGGTGGAATCCCATCTCAGCTTCTCACACCAATCTTTGAGACAATGGACAGTGGAGTTTGATTTCAGATCAGTCTCATACAGGGATGGACAAGGGAACTCATTAAGAGCTTGTGGTTTAGGAACCAAGGAGAGGTCAATGAAGGTGATAACATGATGGGACTGTGTTTCACATGGGCAGATCAGAGTGAAGAAGTAGGCAAAGACTGCCTTGGATGACTTGAGGAAGTCTTGGGATTGCAGATTGATGTTCTTGGAGGGCTTGAACCTCCCTGACATCTGCTAGAAGGGCAACACAGTGAAGACTTCTGGAGAGTGCTGGGGATACAGGTAGTGAATGGGCCAAGCAGAGCTGGATCTCTTATTCACTGGCAGGGGGTTGGATGGGGCAATCAATCAGATCTTTTTCTGTAGTGACCATGAAACTGAAATGACTGTGAAGGTGAAGATACTGAGAGAGTAAGAGAATATATCTCTATATATCTTGGACATTAGATGAGCAGATTGTGGCTTGTTAAAGGAATGGATAGAGCTGCACTGGAGATAGCTCTGAAGGGTGAAGAAGACAAGGGAAGCTGGCAGATTTCTAAGGACAGCTTCCTTCATGCGTAAAAATGGCCCATTTTGACAGTCAAATAGGCAAGCAGACTTGAGATGACTAGCCTGGCTAAGCACGCCAGGGTCATGAATAGGATTCTGTGTCAAAAGACTGTAATGCAGAAAATAGAAATAAGGACAGGCTACAAAGCAGGAATTTAGAAATTTTGTCAGAATATGTAGGAATAGTGTCAGTAAAGCAAAACCTCCAGAAAACCTGAATTGCAAGTGAATTCAAGGGCAACAAGTTAAGTGTTTCCTACATTAAAAGGCTGAGTGAGAAAAATATGTGCCCACTGCTCAGTGGGAAATATTATTTAGTAAGCAATGAAAGGCAGATAATACTGAGGCACATAACGCTTTCTTTGCCTCAGGGTTCAACAACAAGGGAGGTAATGACTAACCAACCTGATTGCCTTCTACAATAAAACAACTGATTTGTGAATGAAGATAAGATCATAGAATCATCACACAGTCGTCATAGAATAGCCCAGATTGGAAGGGACCTTGAAAGATCATCTGGTCCAAGCATTTGTGGAAAAAGGAGCCTAGGTGAGTTTACCTAGAATATCTACTAAAAGATTATCTACTAGGTAACAATGAATGTTATCAACCTCAACTTCAGAAAGGCTTTTGACACTAACTCCTACTGTCTCTGAATGGGCAAACACCGAGCTAGCTGCATGGTTGGACTCAGAGGGCTGTGGTTAATGGGTCATAATCTACTTGGAGACCTGTGGCAAGTGGTGGAGGTTTGTGAGAAATGGAGTGGAATCTAAATTGGGACCTGACCTGTTTAACCTCTTTATCAATGATCTGGAGGAGGTAGTGGAGGACAATTTCACCAAATTTGTAGATGATAGTACTTTAGTGGGGTAAGTCGACATGCAGGAAATCAGAGCTGCCACCCAGAGGGACATAGTCAGGCTGGCGGAATGGGCAGACAAGCCTCATGAAATACAACAATGACAAATATCCAGTGCTGCCTGTGCAGCGAGCACCAGTGCAAGGTCACAAGCTGGGGCTTGGCTGATTAGAGGCACTTTTGCAGGAAAGACATGGGGGCCTTGGAAGATGAGCATAAGTGAGCAGTATGCCCTAGATGCAGAGATGGCCAGCAACACTCTGGAAGGTATTCATGGGAGTACAGCCAGGACATTGAAGGGAGGGACTATCACCCTCTGCTCAGCATCCATGAAATCCCATCTGGAGACTCTGCTCAGTTTTGGAGCCCTCTAGTATGGGAAAGACACTGAAAAACTGGAGCAAGACCAGTGGAGGGCCAGGCTGGTCAAAACTGGATGACTTGCCCTTTGAGGAGCAGGTGAGAGAATGGGGCTTGTTCAGCCTGGCTAAGAGCAGCTTAGCACAGTTTGCCCCTACCTGTGGAAGAGGTAAACAAGAAGATGAAACCAGGCTCTTTCAGCAGTGCATGATGGGAGAATGAAGCAACAAACATAAGTTGAAACATAAGTTTCATTCAGCATGTAAAAAAACTTTCTCACCCTGAGGACAGCCAAGCAGCAGCAGAGGCTGCCCAGAGGACATGGTCTCTATCCTTTGAGGTTTTCCAAAGTCAACTAGATGAAGCCCTGAGCAACTTGATTTGACCTCCAGTTTTGGGCAGGAAGCTGGACTACAGATTGCCTGAGGTCCATTTCAACCTGAATTTTAATATGATTCAAATTATTCCACCCACTGAACTGTAGCTGTGGTACGGCATTTCCTGTCATGTGTGTTCTGCTAGCAGATTGTCACCAGAGGAGCAGTGATCACCCTTTTGCTGTTCCTAAGATTGTTTTTCCACTTTATTTGGATGATCAAAAGAAATACTGAAAAGTTATTCTTAGACAAATATGTGTATGAATAATTAATATTCTCTGGATGTTAAGTTGTGTTACAGCAGGGAGATTTGGCGGGCAGCTAACAAGGTATAATGGTTAATGCTGCTGACTTGGTAACCAGAACAATGATCTGTGATAAATGCAGGCACTAACAATGCATTCACTTAATGAAATACTTTTAATTGCTTCATTAATATATGAAAAACTGTTAATTGTTGGTTTTCACCTTTAAGTTTCAACTCAGATTTCATTGCAAGTCTTGCTGTATTTAAGGATTTACTTAGTCTTCCCTTTTGGAAACAACTGTGAGGAACAAACAAAACCGCCCTTTTTTATCTGCTTTCATTCTAACAAAAGTACATACTGTGGCTCATGGATAAAGTACACTGAAATTTACAATGCTCACTGATTACAAAGCGAAACAAAACAAAAGGAGACAACGTCTCTTTGCATTGTGTCTTGCGAACTGCTGGTTTTGAAAAATTATTGTGGTGGATATTCACAACTGGAACACTACTTTTCTTTGAAAAGCCATAGAGGAGGTTAAAGAAAATCAGTATTGCAGTCTCTTCTAGAAAATTGTCAGAAGTGGAGTCTTAATAATTATCTAGACCATGGGTATATTGCTTGTTAACATTCTCCACAGTTTCAAAGCTTCAGATTATAAACCATAATTTATTTTCTTCCTTTCTGTGCCACCAGCATTTATATTAGCAAGCTTTTCTCTGAACTCATGAATTCTTTAAAAAGTCAGAGCTGAGAATCACTAGGATTTGAAAAAGAGCACAGACTACCATGAGTTTCACATAGCACTGCTGTTGGCAGCACTGATTTTCATTTTGTATGCATGTTTACAATTTCAATACTGATCTAAGGAGCTGAATAAGTTCACAAAATTTTTATGAAATATTACTGATTGAAACGAACTTGTATTAAAAAAAGCAGCACTGTTCAAATTAAAGGAGGTATTGATGTCTTAAGCTTCAAAATAGGAATCTGAATCCTGTGGATTGCCTACAGCTTTTAATGAAAATTTAAGCAGGTCTTAAGGTTTTTACATTTCTATCTATACTTTCATACAACGTACTCTTAAAATCTAGAATGTTTTGCTCCATGAGTTTGTTGAATGAAGATTCATGCATAAGTACAGTGTAGTAAACTAAACCTAAGCTTCTCAATTGACTAGTCACTTGCTGTGTCTTTCTGTTTCAGATTTTTAATTTTGCAAATTTTTTTGAGATAGAATTTCTTTACTGACATTTTCTTTACTGACATCTTCTTTACTGACATCTAGAAAATACCATTATTAATTTCTGAAACATTTACTGTATTATTTGGGCTACATTGCTATTCTTTTATTTAACGTAAAAGAGACTGCATTCTCTTCAGATGTGGAATCAATAATGGCTCGTTTGCTTACTAACACACATTTTGTGCAGTATTTAGTACTCCTAAAGGCAATATTCCAGCTGTCCTGGAATTAGTTCAGTTACTGCAATGCTTTTAGTATTTATTTTTGCAACTCTAAATTTTTCCATTTTAAAATAAGTTTAATTTCTTAAACAATTATTTAAAATATATATACATATATAAACCCATATATGCATTAGTACACTTTAATTTCAACTTGCTGTAACCTAGTAGTCTATGCACAGGCTTTTCCACAGATAACATACACATTTTCAAGATTGCCAATTATAAGAGTTGGCAAAATGTTCAGCACTAGCTTTAACATTCAAGAGAAGCATTGCATGACTAATGAGAATAGGGGAACAGTGCTAAAAGTAGAGATTAGCACCAAGGGAGACAGAAGAGAACTGTTTCTTGGCAACAGGACTAGAAACAGTGGTATGTTAGCTGAAATTTCTGCAGATTAAATTTCCTAGTTACACTTTCAGCTGTCTATTGATGGTCAAAAAGGATTTGTTTATATTTTGTATGTAAGTTATTGGCAAATTCAGCATGTTTTACAGCTTTAATTCTTTCTCAATTGGAAATCAGTCCTATAAAACCATGGAATTTATATCATTCATCAAAAAAGGAATAATAGCATGTACACAACCCAATCAAATAACTGATTCTACCAAAATGCGGCTGGTTTTAGACAAAACCACTGCTATTTATTGTCTTTCTAGTTCTTACGGTATATAAACAGACTTGAAATGGTGGAGATTTTGTATTTAGTATAAAGAAGGATTGGTTTTGTGCTTTTTGTTCTTTTCTCCAGAAACTTTTTTTGAGCGGTGAGCTAATAGGTTTGAAATACTACATCTTTGACTGTCAGTCCAGCACTGGAAAGTTTGTTGAATACATCTAGCATCCAAAAGACCACAGGGAAGGCTACAAAACCTGATTAAGTACTGCATTTTCATGCCAGGAAAAACCTCGGAACAAAACCAGTCACGAGAGATCTGATGAATATGGATGTAATGTAAGTTTTTTTTAAAATCCTAGTATTCAGGAAAGAATATACTGAATAACTGTAAGAACAGGGTTTTTTGAGAAAAATGTGAAGATATTTATCAACTCATCTGTTTTTGTAGAATCTGAGACATCTGATCATCCTTTCATACTTCAGATTCCTATGCAACCCTATGGTGAAGTGGCCAAGGAAAATAAAGTTTTCCTGACATTTAAAAAATGAAAAAGAGTCAGGAGGGAACCATCCCCACATTACTGTTAAATAAACCCCAACCTTGTCCAGCTTCCTTTTTACACACTACAGTATAAAGAAGCCTCTTGAGATATCACTTGTTTAGAGAAGTATTTAGAAATTATCAAAGAAGAATCAAAATCAGTTAAGTGATTTAAGGTTGCCGTTAGAGATCTGAAAACTGATTCAATCCACACTACTTGCAAGAAAATGTGTAGCAAATTAGTATGTAACCAGTCGCAATTTGAATCAATTTAATCAATCTCTCAAGATAATAATTCTGCTTAAAAATCAGTTTCACCTACTAAGGTCATTAATGAGGTGAATCTCATCACCATTCATTAGATATGATTCACCATATTCCATAAGAACCCTTACAACTTTAAATGGGTGATTAGACTCCAGTGGGTGATACTACCTGTGGAAGAATCATTATGATTCTTTTCCCCTTCTCTCTTTTCATTATGCCTTCTGTCCACTAACATACCTGTGAGGCTACCCTTCTTGTTAATTTTTTTTCCCTTGTACAGTACATTCCGTATGCTGAAAGCAATACTATTCAAAACCAAAGACAATAAAAACTTTCTCTCCTCATTAGCCAAGACTGGACCCCCTCAAAACCAAACCTACTAAACATTACTCTCCTCCTAATACCCCCAAAACTCAAGCAGCCTTTATTCAACTACCAGAAGCCTAATCATATATCTAATGTCAATTTACATATCTATTGTTAATGATTCACTGATAATTCTGACTGTTTTGAAAAGGCTATCATGAAATAGTATTTCATGATAGCATAGTTCGGCATAATAAGGCTTTCTAAGTTATCTTTTGAGTCTGTTATACTTAACACTCATAACAGACCAATTGTAAAGCCACACAAAGTAATAATTCAATGCTGTAAAACATCACCTACTCTTAGATATAGAATAGGTAGTACATGGTCCATGTGTTGGATAAATATTTCCCAGTATTTATACAGAAAGTCAATGCTGCAATGAATTGCATTTTTAAAGTACTCCAGCATTTCAGTTTTGCATTTGGACTGCCTCCAAATGAAATGAGGTCCAGATACTGATCACAACATGCAAATACCAGATCTTTGTATATGGCAGCAACATCTTCTACTGCTGCATTTTTATTGTGATGCTTCAAAGAAAATAGCTCTAAAGAAATATATTCTTAATTTATGGAACAAAAATATTCACAAAGCATCAAGCTGTCATGGTTGTTGGATGAAATAGTGGCAGAGAAAAAGAAAGATGGTTTAGTTCATTCACCTTATTGGAAGTAGAAAAAAATAATTCTTAGATTATATGGGCACCAGTGTTAGTGAGAAAATTAATTGTGGAACTTGACTCCTAGCATGTTTTTCTATCACAGATACTATGTTACGTAGTGTTTAGAATTAACATGCTGAAAAAAAGACAGAAAGCAAAGATCCAATTTGCATTTTAACACTGAACCCATTGATATCATTAATCACACTTATGTTTCAAATTTCAGGGCTTCATGTGTAAACAAATACATCTTAGAGTGCTGAAACTTGTTTGGAGTTTTAGTCTTGAATATATCTGTAAGATTCAAATATACTAGTGCGAAATGCTGCTACTGATAAATCATGGAAATGATTGAAGGGCTTCATCTATCTCATTTTAAAAGCCCACATGAAATGAAACATTTGTTTCTGTTCAGTGAGAGTAGAATTCTCTATCATGGTGTCATTAGTACTATAGTAACTGTCTCAGTAATAACTGAGTGCATACTAAAAACTGAAGCAGTTTTTTCATTTCTCAAATCAGAGTAAAAGCAATTTGAAATTTTTATTATTGCATATACTAAAATTCTTCAATGAGTAACTATTACAAGTCACTGGAACTATAAATATATTTAGGAAACAGTCTTGTGAAAAAAATCTAATAAACCATTCTGGCCAATAATACATAAATTCATTTTCAGGTATTTCAGCTGTTTGCTGAAGTGGCCAAAATCATTATCTGAATGCTGCACCACTGCAGAATATTCTTGATAAAAAGCCATGGTGAACTATGTCTCCTTATCAGAATCTTTTTTGCTTGTGTATTTACTTACATTTGCTCATGCAGCAAATCCGTTTGGAAAATCGGTACAATTATTGGACTAGTACACAGGAATTTTAAAATGTTCTTACTGTTTTGACTTGCATTTGTTATGACACTTCATAATGTTTTCGTTCATGTAACTCTTTAAGATCTCAGATGTCTAATGGGGGTTCTATGTTGTTCAGATTTTGAGATTATGCTGTAGCCTACATTTCATAGAGGGTTCTTCATTCTATTAGATTTTTTGAATTATTATTATTAATTTTTAATCTTATATTAAACCTCGATTAAGTTTCTGGTGGTCTTCACAAAAGGAATTAATTACTGAAATTTCTTTAGAAGACAACAGCAATCAACACTTGAGTTGTACAAAATAACTAGGTAGGTGTCATTGAGTTTGGAGAACCTCCTTAATTTTCTACTTAATTGTCCTGGTTTCAGCTAGGATAGAGTCAATTTTCTTTCTAGTAGGTGGTACAGTGCAGTTTTTGGCTTTAGTCTGAGAATAATGCTGATAACACACCGATGTTTTAGTTGTTGTTAAGTAGAGCTTACCCTGATCAAGGACTTTTCAGTCTCTCATGCTCTGCCAGCGAGGAGAGGCACAAAAAGCCGTGAGGGAGGAGAGATAGGATGCAGAAAAGTCAGTCTACTCAGTCTCAGCAAAGGCAACAGCTCTGCTTTGCTCTGTTTAGATCATTTCATATCAACCTGCATGTCTAACTGCAAGTGGGCAACTGATTCTGTGAAAAACTTTCTAGTTTTTTGTCTCTCATCTCTCACAAAAATCTTCATAATGCTTCTTGCTAAATTCTCAGCAACTCCTGTGAAGGTAGAAGTGTCCTGAATAACACTTTATGGTCCATGTCTGATATCAAGCAAAAGAATTGAATGTCACTTGGACTCCCCACTGACTTAGTGGATACATACAGCATTTGTGCATTTTTAATAGTCTTCTGGTTTCATACTGAAGATCTGTTGCCTTCAGTCAAAACAGCAAAAAAGTACAAATAGAAATATGTCATGGAGAGCTCTTGTGAGACACCACTTGGTGTACTGTGTGCAGTTCTGGTGTCTTCAACATAAGAAGGACATGGAGCTGTTGGACCAAGTCCAGAGGAGGGCTATGAGGATGATGAGGGGGCTGGAGCACCTCCCGTACAAAGGAGAAAGTCAGGGTTGTTCAGCCTGGAGAAGAGAAGGCTACGTGAAGACCTCATAGCAACCTTCCAGTATCTGAAGGGGGCCTACAAGGATGCTGGAGAGGGACTCTTCGTCAGGGACTGTAGCAATAGGACAAGGGGTAATGGGTTTAAACAGGAGAAATTCAGGTTAGATATAAGGAAGAAGTTCTTTACTGTGAGGGTGGAGAGGCACTGGAACAGGTTACCCAAAGAAGTGATAAATGCTCCATCCCTGGCAGTGTTCAAGGCCAGGTTGGACAGAGCCTTGGGCGACGTGGTCTAGTGTTGAGGCGTCCCTGCCCATGGCAGCAGGGTTTGGAACTAGATATCTTAAGGTCCTTTCCAACCCTAACCATTCTAGGATCCTATGATTCTATGACAACTGAAACAATAATTTTGGCGTTTGATGTTTTTTTTCTTCTTTCTTTCTAACATTTTTCTCTTGCCTATATATACATAAAAGTATATATGTCTCATCAACTATATACATTACCAGTTTTTCCCATAAGGGCAGAGCAACTAAGTCCATAGTCCAGAATTTGTATTTGTGTATACTATTTTGTTAATCTATCATATGGAATCATTCCTTTATTAACTGAACTTATCCGAGTAAATGGTTATCTTTAAGAAATTCTGTTTCTGGTTGTTCTTCAATTCAACATGTGGCATGTCATTGCTCCTTAAAATAGGCTATTCAGGGTTGCTTAGCAAAGGAATCTTTGCTGTCACTATCTTATAAGTAATTATGTTTGTCGTTGCATGTAGATGCTGAAAGCTGTAATTCCTCCTACTTCAAAATTGTTCCCACTTTCTAATAGACAAGTGACCTTATACAAAACCCCCTTATTTTTCATATCTAAAGGTACCGAGTGCAACTGTAAAGGCATGCTGCAGGATTTGCAAATTTCTAGGGGTTCAGTGTGAATGAATCCGTCTGTGAGCAATACCTTCTACTACACTACTTGCATGCTTAAACTGTTGAAAATAATCTGGTATTTTAAAAAATGCCATCAACCTGCCAAACTGTGTATTGATTGCATGTTCTGCTCTTCGCATGTGCCAGTTGTTCTCATTATGTTGTGGCCCAGATGAATGATTCAGTTTTTTTTTTTTCCCTCAACAGATAACTGCCGCTTCGATATAGTGTGAGAGATGGGGGCTGGCTCTTTGAACGTATTAGAAAAAAGGAAGGGAAGATGGTTCCTGGGTCAACAGGAACTGTGCAGGCATTCATGTTATACAGTTAGATTTTGTTTATCCTTAGATTGTATTAGGTATTGGGTTTTTTCACTCTTCAAAGCTTCCCCTCTCCCCCCCCCCCTTATTTTACATGTGTTACACGTGAAATTAATCTCTTCCAGGTACACCCAGGTAATATGGGTCCTCATTTATAAAAATGTGGACTTGGTCTTCACTGTAGTAGTGTTGTGACCCTCTCTACATGCATTTATATATCTCTTTGAGGGACTGAAGCTGTACTCACTTAAGGGATTTGATGCCTTAATCTTGAAAATGCATCTGGAAATACACTGGTCTCATGACATCAGGCATTGCTTGGCAATATTTCTGATATCCTTCAGGTGCACTTTTTGATCCTTTTTTTAACTCTTGCTGTGACTTTGTTCACCTATCACCCTAGTGACTGTCAGATAAACTCAGGGTGATTGGAACTAGATGATCTTAAGGTCCTTTCCAACCCTAACCATTCTATGATTCTCTGATTATCGTGATGTTTAACAATTCTCTTATTTTCTAGAATATGCTGCTCCATGGTGACTGAAACAGCAAACCAAATATACGGATGTAAATTTGTGTTCACTGAAATCTCCTAGGCTTCTAAACAAAGAGATGCCTCTCTGCAGTTTTGAACTGTTACATAGGGATTGCAACGCATCTCAGTGGTCAGTTTCAGGGTCATATGGAATGTTTTCTGGCTTCTAATAGAATAATTGTACTTTCCACTTCTAGGTGTCGTCTTGGTGTCAGGGGTCACTCAAGACAGTCACGTTAGCTCTAGTGATGGTGAGAAGAAATTGAATTATGGCAGAAGTTTATTCAGTTTTATCCTGTTGGAGACAATTCAGTGAGAAGTAGGACTCTAGAACAGAAGGTCTTCTGCCAAAGATTTGCTCCTTTTCCATCATGCAAGTATCTCTTCCTGACGTCCATAAATTTTTGGTATGCTGAAGGTTCAAGTAATGCTTTTTTTAGATTTTTTTTTTAGTTGCTTTTTTTTTGTTTGGTTGGTTGGGTTTTTTTATGCATACAGATTTATGGACCAGATATATGCTACACAAAAGAAGTTTCAGCTTGCTCTGCCTTTTCCTTATGCTCACTAAAAAAGAAATTGTCTCTGGTGCCATCACCATGACTTTAGGAAAGCTGATGTGGACACAGCCTCCCACATTTTCCATATACAACTTCACCTTTGCTGGAGTCCGTGCTAGAAAATGTATCTTAAAGGAGATTTTGGACTGCTTTGCTTAATAATGAAAGGATAATCAGGGCTGGAGCACATAGTCTGCTTTCACCTTTTCTCTGGTTTGTGAATCCTGGAAATATTTGTTCCTATGAGTGAATATTTTGATTACTGTCACTGCACTGAGTATATATATTCATGTCATTACATGAACCTTTGTTGTTTTGAAACATCAAATGTTCTTTCTTTCCCTTTAAGTAAAAACAAATAAGTGTAGTTACTCCTGTGTTGGCTGGAGACTCATTTTTCTCTCCTCGAAGAAAATTATGTTTCAGCTCCCACTTTTAAGTTTGATACTGTGAGAATATTTCTTAAATTACATAAGCTAACATATAACTGAGGAGAAGAAAACATTATATAAATCATAGAAAAAGGTTATCTATATTTTACAGTCAAAAGGTTTAAAAAATTGATTTTTACACCTTAGGATACAGTATAGATCTCAGAAGTATTGTATGCTTTGCACATAGCTTATATTTACAAATTGGAAATATATATATTTATTTCAATGGTTTCTGATTTACAGTCATGTAAAGATCATAATCAAGATGTATATTATTTTCTAATTCTATTGCAAGGGAAAGAAGAGCTGGAAGAGTCTTTCTTGAGAACTTAGCTTGCACTGAATTAATTTACAGTATGGTTACATTAACATGACATAACACACACTGGCATGGTTTTTTTTATAGGCATAACTTACTTTCTTTAAATTGCTTAAAGGAGCATCTCCGAAAGTTTTATTTACAAGCACTGTAAAAGAGTTTGTTTTTTTTTTTTGTAAACTTACCTTTAGATGTATGCTTATTGACATTCATCCTTTCTGTCTATTTTGTCTGTACGTATGTTTTGGTAGATGGTACATCAGATAATCTGTGACCTATACTAAGATCTACTCACATTTTACTTTCATTGGGATTACTCTGAGTTAATAGATTCAAAATGGTTTGCCTAACAACTTATTAAGTTTTATGAATTATCTGGATTATCTTTTTTTTTTTTCCTTTGCATGCTCAAGGTATTTTACATAGATCTTTAGAACAGCTTTAATTTCATATTGGTTGTACCTGTTGCAAAATCATTTTCTGAAACTCTAAAATTATTTTCATATAAGACTGAGGAACAGGTTTCCTTATATGTATTTCTGATACTCATTTGCTTTACAGATATAATTTCACTGGGAGAAAGACTATAAATCTATAGCTCAAGCAGACTAAGCTGGTTTAGTTATGAGGAGACAACTTCTAATCTTTCTGCACATCAATTCAGGTTTTTTATTCTCCTATGGAATGTTACACCACACCTTCTGAAGTAGGCATGGATTCTATAAAATGGTTAAAAGTAAAAATGTATGGATTAAAATTATATTCTTAAGTGATTGCTAGCTTCATTGGTATCAATTCAGGACTCTCCAAAGTAACTTCCTTTATGATCTCTGCTTAGAAATGCTAGTATTTGCTTTTTGTGGCTTTGTTCATTCTTTTCTGATTTTTCAGTGTCTGATATTCTGAATAAGCTTAGCCATGTTGCCATTGTTTGTGGTGAGAAAAAGTGTTTGCATCCCAAGAAAATGTATTTATATGTTTGAACTTAATTTATCTTAAGCAATTCTGATGTTGAATTTACTGTTGTAGGTCCTTTCAGTGTAATGACTGTTTTAAGTAGTATGATCTCAAAGACAGCCAAAACTTCAAATCTGTTTCAGAAAATTTAATCTTAGTAACAGGGTTTCATAATGGTGGATTCCACAGGTCTGGACTCATGTCTGTTGAAGGAAGGATGGTCAAGCAATGGCTAGAACTTTGTTACAATTAAAAAGGGAAGTGTTTTGGGTTCTGATGTGGTTATTCGTATTGAATTTCTTATGAAATGGTTGCAATTTAATTTTGCCTATGTGACATAACTGCCAATAGCTTTAAGGACAGAGAAGTCCTGGCAAATGACTAGGGACATCAGAAGTTTCTAATGTCAATTCCATGCCAGTTCCTGGCAGGCTTCTTGATCAACTTTTTTAATCTTGTGTGGTTATACAGTGCTGCAGGAGGCTGTCATTGACTGTTTACTATCATTGTTTGATATCTATTTCTCACATTCATCATCAATGTCTGAAATGAGATACAGAAAATATAAATAGAGAAGACATATCTATCAAATTGTGGAACTATGTAGTGCTGCTTAGGTCACATCCTGCACAACTACAAATTGGACCATTCCTTGAGCACTGTATTACAGGATGAAAAGCAGCTAATAGGATGCAGAAATGAAAGTGGGAGGAAAACAGTGTTTTGGCATTGAGTTTGTTGGAGTTGAGAGCAGGGGTGACATAAACGAGGCCAAGATGTGGGCCAGATGCAAGACATAAGATTTTAATATCAGGAAAATAGGAATAAGGCAACCATAGAGGCAGAAGCAGTGGACAATTGTCTAGAGGTTTAGTCTTCCAAAAACAGTGGAATTCTGCTGAACAAAAGCAGAAAAAAAATGTTTCTTGAATGGAGAAATTAGTCTATTTTTACATCCCTACTCAACTCTTAAAGTAGAAAATACATGTAACTATATGCAGAGATATTGAGCTGTAGTAGAGGAAATACATCTGTGAGGGACAGAGAAAAGCAAGACCCTGAACAAGGTTGCTATGGGTTTGGATAGAAATCCCGATTCTGAATATTTAGCCAAATCTTAATGTTTCTGTCTTTGGCACTGTTGTGATACGACTACTACTACCAAATAAAACACGTCAAACTTTGTAAGTTCAAAATGCTGATTTCTGGTACAGTAAAAATCTAAGTGGAGACCTAGTTTTAAAAAACTTTGTAAATGTTCTGCAACTTAAGTCTCTTCTAACATTGAGGCCTAAGTATCTCCAGGGATATTTATTTGCCTTCTATCCACCTGCTGTTTAGGTACTGCATGGTATGCTTGATGAAATAAACCTTCTAAATCAGACTAATGCATTGCCATGTGTGTTACCACAACACAGCTTATAGGTATGTAAACAGATTAGAATCAATTAAAGTGTAGTATTTCTTTTGGTCTTGTTCTTTCTCAGAATCATTAAAAACAGTAAATGATTTAAAAAAAAAAAAAAAAAAGAACCTGAAAATGTAAATAAGCAATCAAAGTTTTAGCTCTTGTCCTACCCAAAGGCTTGTTTTTCTGATATTCTGTTTTCACTATGTTTTTGAAACAAAACTATTTTGAGTTTTGTGGTATTGAAAACAGAGAAATTAAAATACTATTGGGCTCCATTCAATTTCAGCTAATGGATGCCTTCTTACATTTAGTGTATTAAATTGCACAATTTTATATAGCATTAATTTAAATGTGTACTATGTTATTCCCCCTCTACAATGTCATATGTGAAAAAGAAAAAAAGAAAAAAAATCTTAAGAATTTCTCATTGTATTTTAGTTAGATAAACTACAGGCAAGAATTGGGATTTGCATGCCAGCACATCATGTTATCATTCTGGGAGACCATCTATGGAACAACAACAGGTGAACCATAGTTATTTTTAGGCACGTCAGTCATCTTAGCACTGAAATATTTCAGCTTTCTATATCAAACACTATTGGTGTTGAATATCCTTACAATGGCTGATGCCATTATTACGTCTTTCTTGTGGCAAATTCTCACATCTTACATATATGTAAAGTTGAGGCACATAGTGACGGAAGATTTTTTTAAAGGTAGTTATATAAGTCTGTATCAAGGTACACAGAGAGTCTTAGATTTAAATATGTGGAAGTTTCTTGAGAAACTGTCATGTCTTAACTATTGAGAAGGACTATGATCCTTTTGCCTGGCAATCTTCACAATGCACAAACTAAGGAGGCATTTCTCAGCAAATTGTCCTACAAAAATTGCAATAGGCTATCTGTTGCAGTTTTTTTTCATGCTGAAGTTCACAGTAAGGCATTATTTCCCTTTTTAAAAGAATTATTTCCTTTCGCTTTTTAAAAGAATTATTTCCTTTCCCATTTATGTAAATAAGAGTAAGGATGCTGACCTTCAAGATAACAGAGACTGGAACAGAATGGAACAAGGACATACCACTGCTAACTCAGCACTGGGACTTTGTGAGCATGCACAAGCACAGAGGTCAATCAGTGGACACAGTGAGGAAGACTATCGACAACCATCAGAGACCCCTCAAGATCACCAACTCAGCAAGAAAGCGCATGTGTAATTAGAACGCAAATATTACAACTAGTTCCAGGAAATCTAATGAATATTTCCCAGAAAAGCTATAAATATGCATGGATGTACTGAATATATAGCCTCTACTGGCAAATATTGGGCACGCTTACCTTTGTGAAACTGTTCACATGTGTGCCCAGTGCTGCAATAAAGAATACCTGCTTTCTGAAACTCAAAATCAAGTCTTGGAGAGTTTCTTTGGCTGTCTTTTGAGGTAACAGTAGGATAAGAGGAAATGCTTTCAAGTTGGATGAGGGGAGTTTTAGATTGGATATCAGGAAAAAGATTCTTCACCAAAAGGGTTGTTAAGCATTGGAACAGGCTACCCAGGGAAGTTGTTTACTCACCATCTCTGAAGATATTTAAAAGATGTGTTAGACATGGTGCTTAAGGACATGGTTTTATACACAGGGTCTTTACCAACATAAATAATTATATGATTCTAAGGCTACATCTAAGGTAAGAGTAACTCTAGCAGCTTCTAAAAAGTTTTTTCAGCCTTGGCTACAATGACCGTGAGATGATAAAGTTCCTTGTCCTAGGACGAAATAGCAGGTCAGGAAGTGTGGAAGAAGAAACCATCCATGTTAGTAGTGTAGAAGAAGAAACAACCATCACCATTATGTTCATCCTCATGAAGAAGTACAGAGCCTGAAAATTTCTAACAGACCTCACACACCTGTTCCAACAAGTTCAAACCACTGAACTTAGGTTACTCTAGTGAGCAGAGAAAGCATGAACATAACACCAAGAAAAGGGGCAGAAACTGGGTTTATAACAATTTTAATTGTGTTATTATTGCTCACCATTATGGAGTATATGACATGCTTTAATCCCTTGATGACCTTAGCTGCTCTGATGTTTTATTTCATGACACTGTTTATTTTATTAAATTTCAGAGTTTTGGAAATTATTGGGCAATATGCCTTTTAAAAAGTTTTGGTCATAAAACAATAAAAAAATGTGCAGATCAACTAGTACACTTTAAAAATATGTTACTGTAAAATTTTGTTTTGTATAGTAATGAAGGGCGAATGTTGTAAATTAGGTGAGTAACATAGGAGTCAAAAATGTAATAGCTTGACCCTATCATTTCATATAGTTGCAGGCATTCTAATCCCCATTTTATAAATGCACTGGTGTGTTTTGCTTTTGATTGTAATCCTCCTTCATCTGAATATAACACCTTGGAAAAGCTTTGGTCTTTCCACTCTCCTGCTGGGGCAACCATTACTAAGTTTACAATGTAGCAAATTCTTCACTTTCACCTATTCTTTCCCCTCCATCACAGAAAATTCAGGATTGAAGAAACTATTATTTTCCTGTCCTTTGGTAATATAATGAACAAAAGGTGTTTTGTGCCTGTTAATACCTCTAGGGAGACTGTATTTATGTACTCAAAGAGATACAAAGTTTTCTAATTTCTAATAGCTGTTTTCATCTGTTTCATTCTAATCACTAACGACTCTCTCATTTTGTCTTAAGTCAAAAGCTTCCTTCTCCGTTCTTTTTATAGTATCTTCTATATTTTAGATGTCAAGGTAAAGTTTCAAAACTTGATTCCAGTCTACTTCTTCATTTCCTACTGGAAAATGCTCTTTCTTTAAAAAAACTTCTGTTTTTTTACAGCTTAAAACGTAAAATACTGTGATAGGAAAAGGTCCTGAAATGTAATGTCATATTGAAGCTACAGAATTTTACCATTCTAAGGTAGAATTTCATTTGGAATTCAAGCTCTCAAAGGTAATAATCTGCCTTTCTTATGAGACACACTGCAACTTGTCAATACTTTTAATGAATTGGATTTATTTCTATATCTAGATTTAATTATTACATCTTTGGCCTCTTTTCAGTTTGTGCTGTTGTATAGTGTGGGATAAAATAGTGTGGTTTCTCAAATGTTACATTTGGTTTTTTTGTGTAGTTATTTTAAGTACCAACTTAACTATGGAAAATATATACTTAGGGACACATAACATTTACACATGTGCAGAAAATAAAGTGATATACACAAATATATGCATTTACATAAAGAAAAAATAATTTTATAATTTTAAATTTATAAATTTTAAGGCGTTGCTTTTGATTTACATTGCTAACATAACTTATACATATTTGAAGTACTTTCCACTTTAATGTAGAATATAGAAGAGTTGCGAACTTGTTTAGCCTACCAAGCAATAAAATACGAAGCAAAGATATTTCTAATATCTAAAATGCAAATTCACATTTAAATTCTTAATTAAGGATGTTAAAATAGACAATGAAAATTCTTTGTGCAACATTCCTTATGGCTTGATAATATATAGATCTGTAGAGAACTCAAAGTCTTTTATTTTACTTGAATCACAAGATATGATGATACTAGCTGTGTTTTAAAATGAACACTAAACTAGGTTAAGGAACTAGATAAACACTAGAAAGGAAGACATAGCTTTGCTCTTGAAATTACAAATTTTCTGTCAAAAAGATGTTACTAATTAGAGGATACTGGTCAATCATCTTTGCTGATATCAGGCGTTATCAGTGTGTGCTTTTTTTTCCCATGTCTTTCCTGTGACACTTTCAACTTCACTTTTCAGTTGCAGTCTTCTATAGATGAATTAATTTTATCACAAAGATATTGTAAAATATGCAATAGAGCAGAATTCCAAAACTTGCTCTTTTTAGAGAACTGAAAAATCATCTCATACTTTCATAGTCTGTGGAACTCATTCAATAGTGCTATATAATTTTACAGTAATTTTATCATAATTAAATATAGGTTTTCTATTACTTTATTAGTACTAGCATTTGAAGGTTTACAAAGTTCAATTACAAAGCACTTTTGAAATAAGAAATAACGTTTTTTTCATGTGGACAAATAAAGGAAGTAAGAGGAAATAGAACAATAAAAGAGATTTATCTTAACAGCATCTTTTAAAGTAAATTTTATATTAGTAATGTAAGAAGTTTTATATTAATATGTGGTGGGTTAACCCTGGTTGGCTGCCAGCTACCCACCCAGCTTCTCTCTCATTACCTCTCCTCAGTTAGGCAGGGGGAGAAAAACAGATGAAAAAGCTTGTGGGTTGAGATGAAGACAGGGAAATCTCTCACCAGCTACTATCACTGGCAAAATAGACTTGGTTTGGGGAATTAATTTGTTACAAATTAAAAATATAGAAGTACACCTACCTGAAGGGGGATTGTAGTGAGGTGGGTGTCGGTCTCTTCTCCCAGGTAACAAGCAATAGGACAAGAGGTAATGGCCTCAAGCTGCACCAAGGGAGGTTTAGATTGGATATTAGGAAAAATATCTTCGCGTAATCAGGTATTGGAACAGGCTGCCCAGCGAAGTGGTGGAACCACCATCCCCAGAAGTGTTCAAAAACCGAGTAGATGAGGCCGTCAGTGACATGGTATAGTGGTGGTCTTGGCAGTCCCGGGGTAATGGTTGGACTTGATGATTTTAAAGGTCTTTTCCAACCTAGTTGATTCTATGATCCAAAGACAAAACTAAAACCACCTTACCCACCTCAGTCTCCTTCCCAGGTTCAATTTCACTCCTTCATTCCTGACTCCTCCCTCACGAGCAGTGCATGGAAACAAGGGGCTGCAGTCAGTCTTTAACAGCTCCTCTTTGCCCCTCGTTTCTCCTCACTCTTCTCCCTGCTCCAGCATGGAGCCTTCCCAACAGCTGTTGTTCTTTAGGATAAACCTGCTCCAGTATGGTTCCTCTCCACTGACCACAGTTCGTTCTTATCAACTGTTCTACCAGGGTCTCTTCTGGGGACACAGAGGAATGTCTGCTCATGTGTCTGAAGCACTTCCTTCAAGCTCAGTAATATTTGGTTTGGATTTTTTGGATACATTTTTTGATATCTTTTTTTTTTTTTTTTACAAGCTCAGTAGTTCTTGGCTTGGAATTTTTTGATATGTTTGTCTTCTTTCTCTTGGCCATGTGAGATGGATAGAGAAGAATTGCCTTTAAAAGGTGGAATCTTCAGGACTAACTTACATATTTGCTCTATTGCGTTCCTTTTGCATTTGACAAAATGCAATAGGAAAATAGTCATCCAAACCTGTAAACCCAATGTCTGCTTTTGTGTAATATGTCGTCTTGTGGGTGTTTGCAGAACATGTGTTCTTCCCTTCCCTTAATTTTAATCATTATCCTGAAACCTATTGCTGGGAATAATGTGGGTTTCTTAGTAACCTGCATGTAATTGTTTTCTGTTAACCCAGAAGGCTTAGAATATCTAAGAATTATCATACAGGAAAGTAATTGGCCCAAAACGTTTTCCTTTTTATTAAAGGGAAAGGATAGTCTAGAGGAAAATACATGATGCTCTTGTTTGTAGACTTGTCAGGAGACCAACACTCTAGGCAAATATCATTAAAAGCATTTTTTTAAAGAAAAATTATATTTATGATTGTTACAAATCCTAAAGAACTTCCTAAGAATTGAAGTCTTATTTTCATAGAGCTACAGATATGTCTGTAACATATAGTATGTATAAAGGTCAGTCTAAAAAGCTTTTAAGAATCATGTCCATGTTAGTCACTGGAAAGGGTCATACAATGTTATGATGATGGCACAGCACTGGATATGCCAATTTTGAAAAGTGAAACATTTTCTTCTAGGCAATGTATTTGCCTTCTCTCTTTTGAGATCTTAACAGGAGATTAACTGAAAGGTGAGTTGCAGCATGCTCTTCCTAGGAACTCCAGTAATTTGCACACAATACCCCTAGAGAGATAACCATAGTCTAAACTGAAGTCTCACAGAAGAAATTCAATATGTGCTGTTAAAAATTTAAGGCTAAAGTCTGTGGACTGTTGAGTAATTTGACATTAAAAAAAAAAAAAAAAAGCAGGGCTTTAGGAACATCTTTCTGATAAATCCTTCTAAGGATTTCTCATTTTTAAAGTTTAGTACCCATTGTCTCGTTTGTAGGAAAAAGAAATGAAAGTAGAGTATAAGAAAAGAAAATACCTGAAATTTTCCCACATCAAATGGCATCCAACTTTCTCCCTGTAGCATTACTGTTTTTTCCGTATGTGAATGCATATGCTTTTTTTTTTGAGAGTGTGAGTATATAAAAGAAGTCCAACTTATCAAGAAGAAAACTAACTTTTTTTGATCAAAGTCTAGTAAACAAGTGGAAATATAAAAGGAATGTAAATGATTGCCTTTAATCAATCATTTAATGTGGTGGTGTCACACAAAATTTTATTTCTTTACAAAAGCAAAGGTAGGAATTGTCTGACACTTCACATTTTGTGATTGTTAATGAGTACTTCTGTTCCCATTTTTGCGCAAAAGTTTTGCAAATAAAAACGTGTAAGTCCAGTATAGTCAAATATTTACAAGGTGTTATCAGTTTCCAGCTTTTGTTTCAGACATGCTGGTATTTAATCCATTAGCTCTTATAGTGATAGCACCATTCAGTTATTTTAAAGAAGACTGAAGCTTCAGTACTTTGATAATGCCATATTTCTCATTGAGATTCCTTGAACATGTCCAAAAGAGTTTGGAATAGCCTTCTGGACAGCTGAAAGCCAGCAGATATTTGGACAGGAGTGGTTTTTTATCCAGAGTAGCCATAATTTATCAAGTGAAAAAACTATGTTCAGAGGCATTAAACTAGAAAAGAAAAGCTTTGCCTGCTCAGAAAGAAACCATAAACTTTCTGCTTCAAACAAATATTCTAAATGGGTTGGGTGTTGGAAGAAAAATCAGAAAAAAACCTCTGTATTGAGACAACAAAGGTTAGATTACATTGTCTTCTTTATTATGCTCCTTAAAACTTTAAGCTCCATTTCTCTTTTCATGTAGCTCCTTCTTGCCCACATGCTTTACATCATCTTCTTTCATTGATGAAGTAACTTCAGTACAATAGTGATTAGGAACAAGTTACGTTTACCTAGAAATAGTAGATTTCTGGTTTTGACCAACACAGCCTTTTAACTGTTAAAATTTATTGCAGATATGGCAATTCTTGGTGTCATTCAGCATTGAGTGAATATCTGCAGAGTGCAGGAATTAATCAGTAGCTATCAGATTAGTAAACTTCAGAGATGAAATCAATGAATATCTGGCCCAGTTGCTGCAATTGCAGTTGCACAGCTGCAATTGTCCAGATTTCTGTGTGTATGTGCACATGTATTTGTGCATGCATGTGTAGGTGTGTAAGGTGTCTTCACATCACAAAATGTCTTCTGAAGAGACATTTAAATTTAATTCTGTCAAGTAATCATAAAGACAACAATTTTATAATTTAGTGAAGATAGAAAAATGTTTCAAGATCATTGCGTGAAATAGTATTCACTATTTCAAGATGAAGATCAAGATGAAAGAGGCAAAACCATTGCTTCCTGTGTACACTAGTATTCTTCTTGATCACTGTTTGATTTTAGTTCTCCATGAATGCATCTTCTGCTTGCAAGTGCATTTTTTTTTCCCCCGGATTCGTATTTGTATGTTAAATATATGTGTTTATAACTTGACAGTTAGAGAACTACTTCATAGAGAAAATACTCTGTGATTTGGCCTCCAACTTGCATTCTTCTTAGGTGGACAGCTAAAAACTGTGATACGCAAAAGCATGGGGATCTCTAAAGTTATTTTTCTTTTGACATTTTTACTTATACACACTTTGTAAGGTGTAAAAATGTTACTTTTTGGTTTTATTTTGGGGGAAATAACATCTTAATATGACAAGGGGTTTTTCTCAGGCAATATTTCCAAAATAGTTTAGTCACTAAACTTATTTATATTATTTAATTTTAAAACTTAACCTTTAAAGGTTGATGCATTAAAATCTGTTGTTTTACCCGATTCACTCAATAATCTATATTCTCCTAATTTTAACATGTTTTAGGATAGCAAATGATAATTACAGTCTTAATTAAAAAAAAAAATTATGATAGAATCATAGAATGGTTTTGGTTGGAAGTAATCTCTAAAGATCATCTAGTCTAACCCTGCTTTCATGTAAAGGAATATCTTTTACTAGATCAGGTTGCTGAAAGCCCCATCCAGCCTTACCTTGAACACATCCAATGATGGGGCATCCACAACTTCCCTGGGCAACCTGTTCCAGTGTCTTACCACCCTCGTTGGAAAAAATTTATTCCCTATGTCCAACCTAAATCTACCCTCATTCAGTTTAAAACTGCTGCCCCTTGTCCTTTCTCTACAGGCTGTGGTAAAAAGTCTCCCTCCATCTTTCTTATAAGTCTCTTTTAAGTACTGAAAGGCTGCCACCAGTACTCATTATTTACCAAGGGGGTACATATTGTCTTTAATTTTCTTTTTCTGGTCAACATACCTTTAAAAGCCTTTGTTTTTATTCTTCACATCACTCACAAAATTCAGCTCCAACTGCACCTCAGCTTTCCTAATTTCATGCCTACCCATCCTGGAAATGCCCATATATTATATTCTTCCCAGGATATATGTTCCTGCTTTCATTGCCTATGCATTTCCTTCTTACACTTTAGTTTGACCAGGAGGTCCTTACTGAGCCCTGCTGGTCTCCTGCCTTCCTTGCATGATTTCTTGTATATGGGAATTAAGAGCTCTTGTACTCTAAGAAAAATGTCCTTAAAGAGCTACAAGCTCTGTTCAGCTCCTTTGCGGCTGTTGGCAGTTTTCCAGGGTGTCCTATCCATGAATTCCTTGAACAACTGGAATGCTATGCTATGTGCTATGAATGACTTAAAATACTGGTAGATGGCCCTAACTTGTAGATACGATTTTTTTTTTTTCCAGAAGGCAAAACAGCCACACCTAAAAAATGGCAGGGGTCAAATGAGGCTGCCACTAACCCTTTCCTTTGTCTAGCCAGAAATTCTAGACTAGGATCAAAATCAAGCAGTTCCTGAAAAAAAAAAAAAAAAAAATGGAAATTACTTGATTGGGAAATCAGCTTCCAAAATTTTTAAAATGTATTCTTGGACAACAACATCTCTTAAAGATGCTCATACGCTTAAATCTTCCAGAAAATGTCTTGTATTTTTTTTTAAAAAAGAATGAATGCTCACTGTCTTGGAGCAGCTTTTTAAAGGTGATTGCTTCCCTTTTGTTGTGAAGAAATGAAACATGGAGACGTACTTTTTTCTGTAAACTTTAATCTGAGAGGCTTTGAGGCTTTGTCTTCATAGTTCTCTCTAGGTATTGTGCCTGAGGTAGTTCCCTGCAATGGAAACCTAAATTTTTTAGCTTTATTTTATTATTCCTTTTTGTAACATATAAGGTATGGGGCCCCAAATCCATTTATCTGTTAGTATAGTTTTTGGTGTGGGGGTTTTTTTTTTTTTTGGGTTGGGTTTGGGTTTTTTTGTTTTTGTGTTTTTTTTTGGGGGGGGGGGGGGGTTTTTGTTTGGTTTTTTTTGGTTTTTTTGGGTTTTTTTTGGGGTTTGGGTTTTTGTTTTGGTTTTTCTTTTTGATATTAATTGTCTTCAGCAGGATTACATTAAAGAGCAGATTTCATTACAAGGGTTTTAATGTTACTCAGAAAAATGTGTAAATCACAGCACTCACCATTCCATACATACCATACCCACTCTCACAGCAACATAAAGCCAGTCTTCCAGCATTTTGTCAATTAAAATTTCGTTTATAAGGCTGTGGTATGAGTCTTTGAGGAACCATTAAACCCAGAAGACCTGAAAAAATTAGCAGAGACTGAAAACGTCATTGCTAACACATTGTTGTGATTCTGAAAGTAGGAAATGGCCGTTCAGTTTTAAACATACTCAAGACTTTACTGGATAACAAAACATCCTAATAAATGACTGGAGTGAGAATAACGTCTCGGTATGCACTGTTTTAATTATAGTGTGATAATGTCTTAGTGCACTGTCTGGTAGACATATATTTTAAGATGTGGCATTTAAAGTATGTGCTTTTTAACCAAAGCGAAGTATTGTTCATAATATAACTGCCATCCTTCTCAAACTTTTGCCTATGCATGAGATCATGCATAAAATTTTTTTTCTTTTTGTACTGTTTCTTGAATCATGACCAGAAATGTTCAATAGGTTTCTTGAAGTTGAACTGAAAGAGAAAAATTGAAATTTAGAGAAGTCCAAATTCTTTCACTTGCTATCATGAATTAGTTTGTATAGGGAGGGAAACGTAATACTGATTAAGCTGAGATTTTATTATACTTCTTTTACATGAGTGAATATATTCCAATCTAAAGCATGATTTCTAAAGATAATACTATTATTCCATCAGCATCGCAGCTGGTATGAGTTGCAGTGTGTCTCTAAAGCATCGGGTTGTCCTCACTATAGCATGATGTACCATGAAAATGCCACTGAAGGCTGAATAACTTTCGAGCAGTTTTATGAAATCTTACTTCTCTATTAAATGTTTCTTTAGAATCTTGGATTTTTGCGAAACAACCATAAGCTGGGGTGCCTAATTCTTGTTGCGGCCTGCTTAGTGCACTCTTTTGCTTTTACAGTACTTTAAAGAAATAATAAAAATTCTGCTGACTTACTGTACATGTAATTTGATGAAGAATGTTTAGTTAGTTCTGGAGGTACTTTCTGATGAAGTAAACCAGGTAGCAGATTAAAAAAAAGTTTTGAAGGACTTCTTTAAAAATTCTTTACTGTGGGGGTGGTGAGGCACTGGAACAGGCTGCCCAAGGAAGTTGTGAATGCTCCACCCCTGGCAGCGTTCAAGGCCAGGTTTGACAGGGCCTTGAGCAACCTGGTCTAGTGGGAGGTGTCCCTGCCCATTGCAGGTGAGTTGGAACTAGATGATCTTAAGGTCCTTTCCAACCCAAACCATTCTATGAATCATCATGAATCATCATGAATCATTATAGAGTCATCATTCTATGATGATTCTATAAGTGTATAGTAAACTATACATATGCAGAGAGTAAAAAGAAGTCTTGTTCAGTACATTCCTTTTTACACAATGCTAGTGAATTGAAACTTTACATGTTGACAACTATTTTTCTCATGAGTTTTTCCTTAAAACCTGCAATTAGGAGCATAAGATCTATCCCCAAACTATGTCATTAACACCCTTCAAAATTAAGGCCCTTTTTACCCTTACCCTTCCTTTTCTACTCTCCTGCCTGAATTTAATATCCACTGAGTGTTAGTATTTTCTTCTTTCTTTGGAAAGGCATGATATTTGGTTAACCTCCAGTTTCACACATTGCAGTTGACTGTAACAAAACTTGCTTAGATATACCATGTCCTTGTTCAAATGAGAGTATTTCAGCTTGATTTAGCACTTGGTGTATGCTATGGCAAAAAAAGAGTATATTGCAGAGTATAGAAATTGCAGAGTATAGAAATTGCAGAGTATAGAAAGGCTTGTGTCCTGGCAGCTCAGATTCCAAGCACTGTTTTTGCCATTGCCGTGGTGTCATCCACAATTATGCTTATTTTGAGCTATTTGTTGAGGAGCTGTGGTGACCAATGAAACTGATGGTAGTGTGAATGGGGAGAAAATGACATTCAGGAAGCTGCATATTTCTAATTATATCTGTGAAATGGATATGTTGCATTTTTAACTTCTCCAGAAATTGCTGGGGGATCCCTAATGCACAGGAATCACAAAATCTTGCTGTGTTTGCCTCAAAATTCAGATGCTACAATTGTTCATGTGGAAAGTAAAACTTTTTTTTTTTTTTTCCCCAGAGTATGCGTTTTGATGATTAGTTATCATACATGGGAATTTTTTAAATGTATACACCTACTTCAGTTATGAACATAGGCCATACGTGAATCAAATGCTTAAAATCTATTCTGGTCTGAAAATATTTATCCAACTAAAAGATGCTTTCCTTAATAGTAGAGACTTCTACAGTTTTTTACCTCCTTCATCATAATGTTCCAGTATCTTTTCCACTAACATGATGTTTTTATAGACTTATGACAATAAACTTCTGGTCTTCACTGCTCTTTACTGTGCAAAATTAGCATTCTTTTATGTCAGGATGCTCTAGCCTACCAAAGTAATAGACAGCTCAGTCAACTGAAGTAAAGATTTATCTTTTCTTCAACTTTCTTGTATCCCTGTATTACATGATTTAGTATTCTTATACAGAATTGTTATTCTTCTATAGTTTTGTAGAACTTAAATTAGCCTAAGCATTCCTAGTGGGTTTGCAAACTCTGATCTATAGGAATTTATAATAAAAAAGATTTCTGTACCTTAGCACAGGATTTTTATAAAGTCAGTCAAAAATACTGACAAGTGCAGTCTTTCCTCTTTGATTCAAATGTAATTGTCCTAAATTCTTTTGCAAGTATATTTTCATCTTGCAAGAATCTCAGCAAGTTACCATGTTTCTTTCTTGTTTTTTATAATTACCAATTATAAATTTCAGAATACTCTTGAAGCAAAACATTGGTTATTTATATTAGAATTTTACATTAAAACCTCATTTCAGACCAAGCTTTACTGCTAAGTTTTATATTGAAGTAAAAGAGGTTATTCTTGCTTTGAAAGGCTGACCAAAAAAAAAAAAAAAAGATGCAGCACAGAATAACAAGGATTTAGTTTGCAGAAAGTACTCACCATGATCTTCTGCTTGTTTTATTTACTGGAATGCTTTAGATGTTTTTTAATTTTGAAGAAAATGAGAATAATTTACTCATAAGACTGTAATACTACACCACAGCTGTGTGTTTATATTTTGGGAATGACTGGACAAAACACAAACAGTGCATTGCTTTTAATTTTCCAACCACCTGTATTGCAGCACTATAACATGCACTTTGGAATCTTGTGTCCTCAGAGTACACTAGACAAAGGCCAGTAATCATTGTCAAGAGCCAAATATTTACAAACAGCATAAAGCTTTTTGCAATCCCACAAAACCTAGAATAAATTTCTTATAATGCAAAAGTGCTCCCTCCAGATGCTTTCGGATTGCAATAAACAAAATGCATTAGCTTAAAAAAATGCAGGCTTCATTTCCTCTCTTGCTTTTGAAAATAATGGGGTCATTCATATAGAGCTTGTAGAATGTTGTATTATGTAACATAAAGGGTTTTTTTGTAATGGAAAACTTAGATCAGTTATGACCTAGGTGTAAAATTATCTCTCAAAAGCTTTTTACTTTGTTTTATTTTCCTTTTTAAATGATACTGGGGTCCTGGAAAGAAAGCAGGGTATTTGTTTTTTAAAGTTTCCTTTACTCATACTGCTTGCAGAGATCATAATCAAGACAAGATAATCCTTCATTTGGCATCCTAATAGTTTCCATTATAACTGACTGACAGAGCTTTACAGTGCTATGAAATACTACTAAAATGAGGATCAAATTGTTTGCTCATTCTGAAGGAAAAGTGCAAAAGAATGGCAGATCTTCCCAAAAGTTTCATGGTATTGTGCACTTGAGAAGGATAAGCTTCTAATATGTTCTCTAGGGAGAAGCTTGTAAAAATAATTCAGCATATAACCTGAACTGTTGGCAGTATAAGTAGAGATCTATTTTTCCCCTCCTGCCTTTAGATTACATCCATAAGAATAATGAAAAGAAGATAACGAAAAGAGTGCTTTAATTTTGGTCATCTTCAGGTGTCCATTTTTTACCTGAAGAGTTCATATTATCCTGAATTAAGCTGAATTAAGCACACAGGTCAGAATGGATATGGAAAAAGAAATCAGCGATTAATTCTTGGCTACAGTTCATTTGATGATCTTCATGGTGCAGTGCAAAGTCCTTTTCCTCTGTCTGTTTCTGTTCTTTAAACTCTGTTGACTTCTTTAAACGTGTTGAGATAGGGAATAACACTTGTTTGGAATTGTGAAGGTTTCCCTTTTCAAGTAGAAGAATGTGCTTTTTCACTCTCTCAATAGATTTCTGAGTAATTTAGCCATCTCCAGTTGATCAAAGTTTCCTGCCTGCTGTTCAGCAGGACTTTTACCCTGAGGTCATAAGGAGAAGTTTTTTGCTAATTTCAGCCCTAGATTCAGCATGATCCAATTTTCAACTGCAAACTAATTTTAGAGTTACAGTAAGTTATTTCTGTGCCAACAATTTTTATTACCATAATTTTCATTTTATTGCTTTAGTTCTGTTTAGTAGTTGCTTCCTTGAAACCAATTCTATAAAAGGAAAAAGTACTGTAAGCAAATGCTTAAAGAAAACATGTACATTATTTAAAATTAAATATGACTTCAGACATAAGAGTTTTATGTAAAAACTAATCACTTTTTCTCCCACATATTAGTGTGTAAATTAATTGTGGAATGGGATTCTGTTGATTGTAAAGATAATTTTAATCATTGGGTAGCTTGAATGAGTTGAACATATAAGGGTTCAAACTCACAAAAAATTGCTTGTAATTCTACTGCATTCCCTTCAAGATATTACAGTAACTAATTTGCTTTGAGCATGACTCTACTTGCAACATGGTTAACAGTAAAAGGTCCTTATTCATCCTGAAGAAGGAACCCTACAAACCATGATGTGAGAAGGGCCAAAATGTGCTGCTTAACCTCATCTAGAAGGAGTCAGGTTAATTAACTATTGCTTTCCTAGAGATTAGACAGCTGTACAGAGAAGCCTGGCTACGCATATACGTAACTAATATGAACAGCAATAGATGATCTATTAATTTATTAGAAATTTAGTTCATAAACATGAAAGGCAGTTAAGCCTGACCAGTTCAGAGAGATGCCAGGTAAACAATTTTTCCTTATCTTACCGAGGAAAGTGCAATTGGCTTCTTACCTCAAACTGTTTCTTTTACAAGGCAGTAAGATTAATGGATTAAACAATCTTCCTTTTTGCCAGTGACGTAAATTTATAAATCCTCCATACCTCCCCTCCTGCCCATTAGAACATCCTGGATTATATTCTTTTGGGGCTTGTTACTGTCCATTATTGTTGACCATGTTGCTTAAATCTGCATAGCCACAGTTTCATTGATCTTGTATATAAGACTTGAAATAACCAAATTTTGCTCTGTAATACATGCACTTTCACTTATCGTGTTATTAATAGAAAAGCAAAGCATGCTGGAACTTGAAGATTTAAGTAAAGCAAAGACAAACTCTTGCCAACAATATTTTAAGCCCCAAAGTATGTTGACATGACTGTTTGTAGGTAAAAACAATGTGGCAAAAACTAGTTCTTTGCCAATGGGAATACAAGCAGTCATTTTCAACTGCAAATTGAATATGCTGTGCAAGGCTTTTGTTGTCTGTCACATCATTTCTATCAGTGCTACATTAAGAAGAGAATAAGTCTCTTTAAAGGAGTTTCTCGATACAGTCGCCAGTCTTCTGCGCTTTTGTTGTAGAGGTCAGAAAAGGTCACATATACCTCTACCTCCATTGCTACTGTTCTTTCCCAGAGAATCACATTGTAGCAGACACTGCTGACCACTCCTTATAATTTCATACTAGCACGTTATAAATATATGTCACTGCAAATATGAATGGTCTTATTTCTGATATTTTTGAAAATGCATAATAAACAATTTTTTTGTGAACAAATCTGAATAGTTTATGCAAAAGACCTGATTGGTGAACCAATTTTGATAAAAGTCTTCCAAATGGGAGCAATGGAGAGGGGACCCAGAATACTGGCCTAAAGTATGACCTGCTTATCTGGTTTTACTATTTCTCAGGAAAAATGAATCAGAAAGTGATCTAAGAGGAGAGTTACTACTCTCAAATAACACTTTCTGTTAGCAGTCACTGTAGACGAAAAGACTGTATCACTACAGCATAAGCATTTTTGAAGTTTATAGTTGTGTTTCAAAATTAATTTTTACTTCATATAAACCAAATAAGAGTGGAAATTTTCACTAAGTATTGACCTGCTATCAACTGGCAAGTTCCAGTGTTGCATGCACACCTTAACGCGATCTTTAGTATCCAGTTAGAGATTAATGTATCTGATGGTGCAAATATTTTACAAACCCATGTATAATAGTGTAGGCATTAGTAGAATAAATAATTATTTCTGTGTTCCTGGAGTGTACCAAATCAATTAGTTTATGTACAATACCATAAATTATTTAACTACAGGTACCTCTATGTCAAAGCACATGCAAAAGCTCTTAACACACACAAGTTGACCTTGAAAAGAAGATCATAGTTATTTCAAGGACTGATCCAAACAAGCAGTTCTGAACTGAATCTAATATATACAAGAGTCATTAATCTCTGCTTGTCATGGATATATATGTGCATAGTCACATACTTGCTGTTAGTAGTGACTACAAGCAAAACCTACTTGGAACGTGAGAAGGACTGACTTTCTATGGTGCTTTTTTGTGCAAAAGTATGCAGATTGTACTTATTTTCTCAATGGTTTCTACAAGCATTTTAAGTTAATGTTCTGAAGATAATATAAACGAACAGGGTAAATGTAAAGCAAATCCAGGGTTTGATGGGGCAATATTTGACAAGTTCTATTTTCATTGTAGGTCCCGTTGGTTTAACAGGATTCTTAACTTCAACCTCATCAGCTAATGTTGTCTGTCTTTTTTCTTAAGTTCACAAGAATATTGCACCATATGCTCTATATTGCAATAGTTTGAGTTGCAACAAGCATATACATTCCATAAACTTATATTTGAAATCTATGGGCAAGATGCACACATTTAGTAAAATGTATGGCTGTTCCGATTTTAAAATCCAATATATTTTCTGCTTCTGTGATCCTTTGTTGTCTGTTTTTGGGTGGGGTTTTTTTTTTTGTTTCTTTTTTCATTACAGTTGAGGTTTTTTAAGTATAAAAACTAAAAACCATCTATACATTAAAATGTATTAACAAATCAAAAATTAACTCTTCAATGTTGGAAAATATGAAAACCAAGCTAGCTTTCAAGAAACTGCTGGAATCAAAGATACAGTTTTGACACAGATGTAATAGGAAGGACTGATGCTGGGATGTTGTAGCTGTCTTTTTATATGCAGGAGGCGAGAGAAATCCTTGTCATTCAGTTGCTTCCAACATTTTAATTGTCTCTGGTGTCTCTTGCCTTGGTCTTCTATGCGCCAGAAGAGCAAATGTATTATGCTGCCTTTTATATTCTTAGAACAGTATTTGAGTTTTACAGCATGTTTTCCTCACTCTGATTTTGGCATAAACATTAGTATGGCAAAAAACTATAGCCCAGTGAACAGCTCTTGGTGTTCTCTTTTGCTGAAGCCTATCTGAGGCATAGACAACCATTCTCTCTTTAGCTAAAGTTTGCTGTTATGTGGCATACTCTGAGGAGACACACTCATTCAAATTATACTGACAGTGAAGGAGCTCTTCAATTGTTTGTATTACAGGACATATATATTTAAGAGAAGATGATGATAATTGGGGATGTTTAGCCTGGAGAAGAGAAGGCTGCATGGAGACCTCATAGCAGCCTTCCAATATCTGAAGAGGGCCTTCAAAGATGCTAGAGAGAGACTCTTCGTCAGGGACTGTAGCGACAGGACAAGGGGTAATGGGTTTAAACTTCAACAGGGGAAGTTCAGGTTAGATATAAGCAAGAAGTTCTTTACTGTGAGGGTGATGTGGCACTGGAACAGGTTGCCCAAGGAAGTTGTGAATGCTCCATCCCTGGCGGTGTTCAAGGCCAGGTTGGACAGAGCCCTGCGTGAAATGGTCCAGTGTTAGGCATCCCTCCCTATGGCAAAGGGGTTGGAATTGGATGATCTTTAGTTCCTTTCCAACTCTAACTAATCTATGATTCTATGATAATAAGAAAAACATACAGTTGTTTCATAAGATATCCAAAATAGACTTATTCTCTACCATTACTTTATGAATTTTCCACACAGTATTGTTACTATTTATAGGCTAAGCATTTTTCACATTTGACCAGGGCATTCAAAAACTTTTTAGTGAAACATGTTTATCCCAGCTATGACAGTGAGCCAACTGAGGCATGGTGTCAGCAATTCCAATATATTCAGTGCAAATATGATGCATTCTCTACACCCCAAAGGACAAAGAGTAAATCACTTTTTGTTCTACACCAGTTCACTCCTTTTAGTGGAATATCTTTGAAGAGGAGGTGAGCTGCTTTTCACTTTCTTAACAAGAAAAACAGTTTTTTGCTGACTCCAAACCAAGACATTACATTATTTCATCTGACTGTCAGATGTTACAAAAAGATCTTATTTTACACATACAAGTTGGTAAATTGGCGCATTTCCTTGTGGAAACCTATTAAAGTATCTGTGGAAAATATTCTATAACCATTATATTTTATGTCAAGTGTATCTCATCTTTTAATTTATTTTCCAAATATTTTTCCTTCTTTTGTAATAACCTCTTGTACATCAGGGCAAATTATTATAAGGATGATAGTTTGAGTTATGACACTAAAGCCCAAACTGATGTCCTGTAACAACTTTCTCTGAGCATGCTGAAGAGCTCTGAAGGAGGCATGTGTGTAATGCCATGCCTTTCCTTCTGTTTTGGGGTTTTATGGTTTCTCATCCACCAGCCATTAATGAAAAAAAAAAACCACCAATAAGTTTCATATAACTCATAGGATTATGGAAGTCTAAGATTTGGTCCTAAACATGAAGTGGATTTTGCTTTCTAAATCAAGTTTGGAGCTCTAGCAGGATTCAGATATTTATGTTATCTGGAAAAATGGTTGCTTTTTAGCCTTGAATTCACCTTTGCTCTTCTCAACACTTGCTACCTGAAGTATTTTGCTGATAATATGAAGAATTTTATGTTAGACTTAAAAAAAAATTAACAAAATGAGAAGGGAAAGGTGTGTTGAAAATACATCTCACCCACGTGTTTTAACAAAACTTGCAGAAAGTTCATTTTTTATTTTCTTCAATTTGTTTTTGAAAATCAAGCTAAACAATTATAGCATCAAGGTCTTAGCAGGTTTTATCACAACACAAAATTTGGTAGGGTTCAGGGTGTTCAAAGTAGGTCCTTTTAAGTTTGTGATTCCTTACAAAAAAGAAACATTTTGCAAAATTCAAAACTTCAATTTTCTGTCATTATTCCTCTCTCTGTATCCCATTCTTATTTTTCACTCAAAATTGTCAACAGTACATTTTCATCATAAGGTTCCTTGCTCTCAGTCTTTCATGTAATTCATCTCTGGATGTGCTGCGGAGGACATGGTCTTTGGTTTAGGAAACTAGGTTATTTATGATTGAAGACTTCGGGGTTTTACAGAGTCGAAGTAATAATTTGGTATTTTTCACAGTTACTTTTTTTAATAGGATAAAACCCCAGAATAAATACAAAAAAGTGGAATGCAAGCACAGATCAGATATCAAAGTGCAAACCACTGGTAAAACAATAAATAGAGCTCAACTGTTTTATCTCATCTCTCTTAGCTGATGACAGAAAATGGTTTAAATTTCTATATTTAGTATCCATGGCTTGTAGCTTTTCTATATTTTCAATTTGCTTTCTGTTTCAGAGTCTGCTGTAGCTCAGTCTTCCATTACTATATAACTGAAACTTGAGTAACAGCCTCTGTGAATGATTTTTCTCATTTTCTAATATGTATGTTGTTAAATTTTTCTTTATATGTGTTTTCTGTGTATACTAACATTATTATTTTTCTTTCAAAAGCTTAAAAAAAGCAATAGGACAAAAATCATATATACATTTTCTCAGTGTTAGCCCTAGGCAATAGTAAACATATAAATGGATATGTATACTTTCGTAAGAGTGAGCTAAGCAAATTGCACTATTATACTACTACTATTGTTCGGTTGATACGCTGGAGGGAAGGGATGCCATTCAGAGGGACCTTGACACGCTTGTGAGGTGGGCCGATGCCAACCTTACGAAGTTTAACCAAGCCAAGTGTAAGGTCCTACACCTGGGTCGGGGCAATCCCAGGCACTGCTACAGGTTGGGCGGAGAAGACATTCAGAGCAGCCCTGCAGAAAAGGACTAGGGGGTGTTGGTTGACAAAAAGCTTAACATGAGCCGGCAGTGTGCGCTTGCAGCCCAGAAAGCCAACCGTATCCTGGGCTGCATCAAAAGAGGCGTGACCAGCAGGTCGAAGGAGGTGATCCTGCCCCTCTACTCTGCTCTTGTGAGACCTCACTTGGAGTACTGTGTACAGTTCTGGTGTCCTCAACATAAAAAGGACATGGAGCTGTTGGAGCGAGTCCAGAGGAGGGCCACGAGGATGATCAGGGGGCTGGAGCACCTCCCGTATGAAGATAGGCTGAGAAAGTTGGGGCTGTTCAGCCTGGAGAAGAGAAGGCTGCATGGAGACCTCCTAGCAGCCTTCCAGTATCTGAAGGGGGTCTACAAGGATGCTGGGGAGGGACTCTTCCTTAGGGACTGTAGTGGTAGGACAAGGGGTAATGGCTTCAAACTTAAACAGGGGAAGTTTAGATTAGATATAAGGAAGAAGTTCTTTACAGTGAGGGTGGTGAAGCACTGGAATGGGTTGCCCAGGGAGGTTGTGGATGCTCCGTCCCTGGCGGTGTTCAAGGCCAGGTTGGACAGAGCCTTGAACCACGTGGTTTAGGGCAAGGTGTCCCTGCCTATGGCAGGGGGGTTGGAACTAGATGATCTTAAGGTCCTTTCCAACCCTTACGATTCTATGATTCTATGATTCTGTGATTCTACTATCCTTCCCATGAGTGTAAGTTAGAAAGAGCAACAATAGGATTGTTCAGCCTGAGGGTGATAGTGTGATGAAACCACATGTAGTGAAAGTACAAATCAAATGGTCAGTTCCTAATGTGATTCATTTTACCCTCTAGATGAGGATTAGAGCAGAATTGGACAGAGCATGTCAAAGGGGCCCCCAGAATATAAGCGTGTTTCAGAATACATCGTGGTATTAATTTTTGGGTTTTTTTTCTCCCAATCTTTGACCTTGGTGCAAGGAAAACTTCTCCTCCTGTCAAATTTATATCTTCTTGCTTTCTAGTTTACAGATGATATCTCTCACTTTTTCTGTAAATAAGTACCGAAGACCTTATGGATATAACTAACACAACCTTATGTTTAGTTTGTTAAATTCATAACAAAGTCGTACAAATCTTAATAACAAGCAGTCTTACAAAGTTTTCTTTAAAAGTTAAAATAAGTATTTTTTCTGTGTAATACCTGATTGTTTTAATAAGAAGGCATGTAGCTCTTCTAGACAGTGTGTTGTAAGATACCCACATTCCCTAGCACTCTGAAAAAAAGAATATATTTTATTCCTGTCACATATGGTATCATATATACTAGTCACATGGTATATGAGAAATATTAGTAAATGTGATTTATATGTGTCTGAAAAAAACCCTAGGCATCTGCCATCATATGTTATGCCTGTTTGCTCTGAGATATAATTTGCACATTAATGATATTTTCAGTATAAAATGGCTGACTTTGTCAGTGATGAAAACTTTCAAGGTATAAAACAAAAAAAAACCCTCATCTTTTACACCAAATAAAGTGCCTTTAAACAGCTGATTTATGGCTTGTTATGTGACCTGTCTCACTAATAGTGAAATATTCAAATACCATAACCTTTCCCATCTGTTCAGCGAACAGCTGTAACTTGGTGTTTGTCATCTGATCTTTGCGACAACTAAACTCCCTCTTTACATAAGTAACAAAGGTGATGATATGTTAGAGGCCAATAAGATTTTCAAGTGGGTCAGTTAAACTGACATACACAGATATACCTGAAGCACAGTCCCAGCATAGAGTAAAGATCAAAAATCCTTTCAAATCTTGAAAAGCTTCTGAGAAATGAAGAAAAACTGGGGTCTTGGTTTCCAGAGATTCAAATCAGCTTTCTTCAGGTGGTGAAAAATCTCCTCATACAACACTTAACAATATTGACTGCCTTTCAAAAATACCTGCAACAAGATCAGAAATGTACCTTTGCAAATTTCTAAAAATTTGGTTGTAATCTTTGAAATTCCAGTTCTTACTCTCTATTATTGGCTTATTCTTATATTTATATAAATTTTCTTTGTTTTTTATAGGTGCATATTGCATATTAATTCTTGAATATTTCTAAAGTGAAGCAGACGTAGAGCTTCCTGGTAGTACTGTGAATCATAGAGAAGTAAGTGTTGAAAGTGCTGTTGAAATTATAAATGATTTGCAAGTACTTAGAAATCCCAACTATTTCAAATGTCTTCTTTCTGCAATCCACAAAGAGAGTTCTTTGTGTAAGTTTGGTACATTGTGCATAACTTCATTTGTATACTAATCTCAGGATATGGAGTGTCTCAACAAGAAAATGCAATTTTTGTTATCAATCACCATTCCTTTAAAATACATATTACACTATAAAATATAGAGTGGAATGGTATCCTAATGATACACTGTTATCGTCTTCTCACTAACAATTTCTTAGTTTGATCTGAAATTATATCACTTTATAATTTCACTTTATATCACTTTAGAATTTATCACTTTATATCACTTCATAATTTATAATTATATATATAATTATATATATAATGATACAATTATATCACTTTATAATTTATAATTTATAATATCACTATATAATCATGAAATATACTTCTAGAGAAGTATATTTCATGCAGTCTGGCAATTACATATAATTCCATTCTTTTAACATTCAAGATACGTTACTTCTTCATTGTTTTAGAGGCTTTCCCAATTCAAATCTTAAAATTATGCAAGCAGAAATATTTTGGTTTTCAGCACATTTCTTTCCTGTAACTTTTCAAATCTAATCATTTAACTGCGTCTTTCATTCCTTCACTTGTGCTATAAAATATAACAGTGCCTAATTCTGTGAGATAAACTTGTCAGAGACAATTTCTTCTGATGTTTATCTGTTCATCTCCTCTTCAAGGTGTTCTTTGAATTAGTGTATTTTCTCTTCTACTAACTTCTTAACCTGTTTCTCTTGGGCAGACTGTCTGGGTGGAAGCTTAAAAGTTTATTTGGAACTTACTGAACCTATCAAACCTCTTTTTACCGTGACTTTTAACAGCTGCTTCATCTGACAGATGTTATGATATTATTCACCACAATTTTTTAATCTGCTCTCTATTTCATTACAGTTTTGGGGTTTGTACGGTGGTTTTTTTTTTACTGACATTTTTGCAGAGCTAATTTTAGTTCTTTCTTTTAGCTCTGTGTGGCCTCCTTTAGATAAACTTTTGGCTTTGTTCAAGAAAAGCAGTCATAGTTGTGATATTTAACACTATGATACAACAAAGAAGTTAACGTATCTTAGTTGACTTTCTGAGGTTTGAGAATGCTGCTGTAATGTCCTTGCTGTTGTCTTTTGTCATCAGCTTTCTTGATACTCTCTGAACTGTGTCATTTTTACTGATCTGTCCTTGACATGATTTGACCACTTCTATGTGGTCCTTTTTATACTCCAATATCCTAAAAAGCTGATCTAAATATTTCATTTAGTACTTAAAAATTCCAGTGTGGAACTTCTTTATGTGGAGAATTTCAAGTTAATTAGATATCTTTGACTGGGAGCAATGTACACAGATTTTGTACTGTTTTGGCTGTGGGATCTACATCACACTGACCATTGCTTTGTCTTGCCTAATACCAATATCTCCAGCCTTGTTACCGACATCTTCTTCTATGCAGATAATGCTAGCAAACTTTTTGACTAAATTGAAATTTGGGATTATAATATTTTATTTACTTGAATTTATTTATAGATGTTGCTATGAAAACAATATTTGTCAGTTGGCTCCCAGTTTTGTATTAGCTTTCTGGTTTACAGGTCTTAATTTCCTATGAATCATAGCTATGATGAGAAAGTTTGGAGATTTTTTCTTTCATTTTGACTCTTTTGTAAAATGATTTATCATTCATTTTGACTAATTGTAGGGACTTTAAGATACTATTAGTTTCAGAAATCAAACCAAGTATTTGTGTACTTGTAAAATAGTCTTTTTTTTCCCCCAGAAATTTCATACTTCTGAATTATCTATCTCTTGTGAATGAAAGAGATGTTAATAGAACAAAATTCGAAGTAGAAACATAGCATGTGCTTTTTCTCAGCCTTCTGGAATGTATAGCTGATGTTGAACTTAAAAAAAAAAAAAAAATTTGATCCTTCAATTACATATAATGAGTATCCAAAGAGGAAGAATAGTTTGAGATACTAGAAAAAATAAAACTATAGACAGATGCAATGCAAGGAAACCATTTATTTAGTTTGGAACCTAAAAATCGTGGTTTGTGATGAAATTTATTGCTATGAATTCTTTAAATCATTATAGCAACTGGATGAGTAATTGACAATACAATCATGAAGAGTGAAATAACAGTCTGGCTGCATAATAAATTTATCCAAAAATATGCTGATGCATCTGTTATGTTGCGTGCCAGGTTTTGGAGGCTTTGAGAGATATTTACAGATGAAAAATTGGCAATGCATATCAAACATAACAACAGCTACTAAGATCTATGCTTGATAAGACCTGAAATCTGCTTCTCTATACAACTGCTTTTTAAATTATATTTACATATATTTGAACGATTTCTTATACCTCTTTTCAGGGTAGTCATAAGTCACTTGGAGTGTCAAAATTCTGCACTGAAATTTTTGTAAAATAAGACATTCAGGCCTGAGGAAGATTTCAGACTTAGAGTTCATACTCTCTTTGATACATACATTTTTATTTCCAAACAGAAGAGTTAACTTTTTAAAAAATACTGTTGACTTTTCCCCCCTGAAGTCACAAAAATCACTTTTATTTCTACTTCATTCTTTTTCTCCACAACATTTTTAGAGTGTTTAGATATAAATAAAGCCACAGTGTGGCTAACTGGGAACTGTGAAGTGTACTTAACCTGCAAATCTGATATTTTAATCTCTGCTGAAGGCAAAATATTTTGGTTTCTGTTATTACATGTATATACGTCGTGAAGAACCTCTGGAATGAGGGCAATACAGATAATTTGAAACACATTTTTTAAACAGATTCTTAGAAATCACCAAAACAAAGCCAGTCCCTGTAATACAATATTCAAGCTGACTATAATAAAACAAAATCAACAACATTTTTAATACTGTATGGGGAACTAACACCTTTGATTCTTATGCAAACATCCGATTCTCTCATGGATATCCATAATCTTAGAAAGACCTAGCAAATAAAAATACTCGAGGGTATGTATATGAAGCTTTTTAAGAATCTGAATAGGTTAATTGAATTCTTTTGCAATTCTATTAAGCTAAACAATTCTATGTTAATTACATATGATTCTGTGTAGACTAAATCTTTATATTAAGTAAAATTGAGCTGTTTGCATTACAGCAGGATCTTTTTATGCTGTAGCTGTCATTCCAGAAATGTGTTATGAGATATATAAGTACAAAAAATAATATAATTTGAGAATAAGCCTATTAAAAACCTCCAAATAGAAAGAAGTTCTACGACTGACACTGGTGGAAGGAAACACAGGGCCTAAGTGATCAGTTATGATAGACTGGCAGGTGATGAAATCATTGTTTACTCGAATTAATCAAGTTCATACCTTGAACTTTTAGACACTTCTTATCCAGACAGGAAGAGCTGTTATTCCAAAGCAGAGATGTTTGTTTATTGAAATAAGCCACCTACATGAACTGGATGCTTCTGAAATTCTTATTTCTGTCTCCAACTTCTGTTAATTCTTCTTTCCTAAGATTATTTCTCCAATAGTTTTAACCACACAGCAGTATTCATTCAATTATAAGTTTTGTTTCTAAGCTTGTAGATTTTGTCATCAGTGTGCTTTTCATTATATTGGTGGAGAAGTGTTCAAAATAAGTAGTGTCATAACTGGATCAAGGCAGGTCGATTTTTTGGGAAAACAAGAAAAAAAAGAAAGAAAGGATTCTTATCTTGAGGGATTTCCAACTATCCATCAAAACTGTCTAACAAGGTAGTTTATGTAGAATGTTGATTGGATTACTTCCTGCTGGGTGGAATAAGTAAAATGTAGATCTCTAGCAAGTTTAATTTAGAACTCTGAAAAGAGTAGTATTGTAACAGATCAGTATGATTCAGAGGTGTTGTGTCACTGTGTTAACGATATCACTTGGTAATTGGAGGGAAGAAAAAAAGAGGACAAGAAACAAACAGTTCCAAAAACTGTCTTTCCATGGAGTAACAGTAAGGTAACACTCCACTCTTAGATATAATCCTTGAAGAGGAAATAAAAAATACCTATGATTCTATTGACCTCTGTCTAGTAAAAATACTTCTCTCTTCCCAGACTTGTAAACAGAACAAAACAATTGTCCAAGGGATGATATTATTAAAGCTTCTTGCTCACAGCAATGAAGGCTCTGACATTATCAGAGGCAATAAATGCTGTAACTTATTATAAGTCAAACTATTCTTTGTGCATTGAACATCATTAGAAAGAAAACTAGTGTCTAGGGATGTCACATTACATCTGTTTTACTAACAATATCTGGTTGCCTACTATATCCTGAGAACAAGACACTGAAAAGAACGAGTTAATGCCCTACTCTTGAAAAAACTATACATGAATGATAAAAAAATGGAGGTGGGGAGCAGAAATCAGGCTTAGTACAGAAAGGATGGAAAAGATTTGAAGGAAGATGAGCATGAAATTTAATCTGTTTGTGATGGAAACTGCTGTGACACTAGCAAAAATGCAGCAACTCTCAATGTGAGATCTAGAAGAGGAAGGTGACTAATTTAAAATAGCACTAATATTATTTTCTTAAATTCTTACACCTACAAACTCATAAAATTTGTCCACAAGATTTTTCCAGCACTCAGGCACTGAAAGGCTTTTATCAAATAGGTCTGCTCAAGATTTCATTCAAAGAGAATGAGATGCTGAACAAAGAACATCAGCTAGTGAGACCACCTCCTAACTGACTAGCCTCCTGGGTGGTTTTTTTCATTGGCCAGAGGGTTTGCTTTAGACAAAGCTTTTTCTACTCCCTTTGGGGCTGATGGTGATTACAGCTTTTCATCTCCGTCTTTTCACACCACTGATTATTTGGATTTAGTCACTGACTTTTTTCTTATCTGGATGTCTCAGGGTACCAAATCTGTGTCTTTTTGCCACAGTTTCTTCATCCCTTAAGTCTTTGGTTTAGTGTGGGTATAGGCTGTCTTCTCTGTTTTCCTAATCTAGTTGTCCTGAAAAATCTCAAAGGATGTGCTATGACCCTCATGACACATCGTTCTCATAACCATTCTTCCCATTTCTCCAGGATTTTCATAACTGGCCATTCTTCTTCATTTTCTCTTCATACCAGTTTTACCATTCCTGTTATGCATTTACACATATGTAATGAACTTGTTACTATGCAACAGAGAAGATGGATCCCAAGTGCATCATTCTGAAGACACTTGACAACATAGTTAACCATTTTTCTCTAAGTGTAGATTTGCCTTTCACCTTAGATTGAATTATGATCCAGTTTAACGTATAATAGATCTCAAGCAAAAGCTTTTGTTTTTTTTGTTTTTTAATTTTGAGGAACTTAACTTGTGTCAAGACCATATTTTTTTTTTTAAAGCTTCTCCTTTGGGAATTTGGTTAACATCCATCTTCTCTGTGTTCTCTGAACTGGAAAGCAGTATTTTTCCATGAATATAAAATGTACACTTACTGCAATATTAGTATGTTCTCCAAAGGGTTTAAGGTTAAGAGATTTATGTAAAGCCCCCAAATTCTATGCTTACTTACCTAATTGTAACTGGTACATCTCCCCCAAATACTGCCAATGGTCTGTTTGGATCCATTACATATTTCCTGCTTGATATTGCTTCATTAGGTTTTTTTCTGCTGTCTCCCTGTCATTCCTGTCTAGAATCTGGGCCTAAGAACTCTTTCTTTTTTTTTTTGGTAATAATCTACTCACTTAATCCAGTCTTTTTTAAAAATGTGCTTTAGCTTCAGCAGCTGAGTCCTTATCTGCATGATCTTTGCAGATCTACTGGACACCCAGTCTTACTTTTGCTAAAACACATGAAGTTTGTTGACTGTTTCGGCATCACAATATTTCCTAAAGAGACTGAAGCACCTCTTTTTTTGTCTTTTTTTTTTTTACAGAAGTTGTTAGAAACATCAAGTTTACAATTTTGCAATATTATGGTAAGAATTTCCTTTAACTTAAGTAAAATTTCAAGCTTCTGGTATCATCTTGTGTATGCAAAGTGGGGTAGCAAATAACTGCAAGGGTAGAAAATCATGCTAATCTGTTACTGTGCGAAAAGATAGAATGATAAAGTATGTATGTATACAAATTCAGCATACTTCTGTCTAATTCTGTAAAACTTAACTTCAATATAGATCTGAAACTTCATATCTGCTACAAAATTTCTGTTGCTTAAAATATGAAATTGGACTGCTAATGAATTTTCATTAAAATGGATTATACAGCAGAGTTTGCAGTGATTTGAGTTTTAATAAAATGAGAGAAATTGTGGACATAGCATGAAGAAGCCTTGGGAAAATGCTATGCTTATTCCAAAAGTAAAACATACAGACATTTGAATGGGAGCTATTGAAATCAATTTTATTTAGGAAAATGCTTTGATTTATACATAGGTTTTAAAAGAGATTAGTGAGCACATAGAGCCTTATTACTGTAAATAGTGTAAGAAGAGAGGCTTATTGTAGGCATCTGATGTTTAAAGGAAATAGTGTTGATATGTTGTCAAAATAGTAAAAACCATTCAAAGTGCGAAAGTAGTAGTACATAACTATCCATCTCATTAATATTGTCTGAGGTTAGTAGATCTACAGAAATTGTGCCACTTTCTGTATAGATGGATGAATCTGATCTTTCCACTGTCACCCAATATAGTTTGGGTATTATTTTTCAATTTACATTTTTTGAGAGTTTTAAGGGAGATGAAGTAGTAGCTAATTCATCAGACAAAAAGGCAATCAGGTATGGACCTGTTGGAGAGGGTCCAGATGAGGGCCACAAAAATGATCAGAGAGATGGAACACATCTCCTACGAGGGAAGGCTGAGAGAGTTGGGGTTGTTCAGTCTGGAGAAGACTCTGGGGAGACCTTATTGTGGCCTTTCAGTTCTTAAAAGGAGCCTATAAGAAAGATGGGAGAGACTTTTTAGCTGCTGCAATAGGAGAAGGGATAATGGTTTTAAACTAAAAGAGGGGAGATTCAGGCTGAATGTGGGGAAAAACTCTCCACAATGAGGGTGAAGTACTGGAACAAGTTGCCCAGAAAGGCAGTGGATGCACCAACCCTGGAGACATTCAAGGCCAGGCTGGATGTGGTTCTCAGGAACCTGATCTAGTTGAAGACGTCCCTGCTTTTTGCAGGACTAGATGACCTTTGAAGGTCCCTTCCAACCCAAACTGTTATATGATTTAGTGATTAATTTGAGCCATCAAATAATATGGTGATGAGCTGTAGGGCTGTACAGATACATTTCTAATAATAAATTATTTTTAAGCAACTTTACATTGCACCTCCCCAAAGGAAAAAATGCTTTTTTAGAATTGCCACTCTTGGCAAAATCTTCAGTATCTTTTTGCTCTTACATAGTTAAGTCATGATCTCAGTTGTAACAATTCCTTTCTGGAGCAATTGTAAGAAAGTGAACTGTTTATTGCATTTTTCTCTAGCTAGATTATTTTTGTGTTAAAGAAGATTACTTTTACAATTACTCATATTTAATCAAAGAGCATTAAAAGAAATCTTCATCCTAGTCAGGATTTGCCAAGTCCAGACACACTGATACCAAGCTAGACAAAAATGTGTTAGTATTTATGATTTATTCTCATTAAATCAGGAAGAAGGGTTTAATAGACTTGGAGTGCAATTGAGTCCAACCAGCTGTCTGGAAAACCTCTGTTGTGCACCTGTTCAAATATGATTACTCTGTCTTTGTATCCCATCCATATTTTCTTTGTTTCTTTCTATGCCTCCACTTGCAGAAATCTGAAAATATTTTATTTGACAAATTAAAATCAGGAAAATGTACAGAAGGTATGCAGAACGAGAAAGGAAAGGGTAAAAGGGGTAAAACATAGAATCATGTAAACTACAATAGGCAAAATAATGGGGAATGTATTGTGGTAAAGATGTAGGCATAGGAAAGGCTTATGTGAGTCTTGTGTTTATTATTAATTACTATGAATTCACAGGCTACATTAGTTAATAAATTGTCTGAATGAAATAAATAAAAATGTGGAGAGAACTGTGTGTTAGTGGGAGAAAGTAATATGTATTTTTAACCTACTTCAATTCTTTTTATGTGTTTTTTACCAAAAGAGATATATAAATTAAATGTTTAAATAATATTTCAAAAAGCCTTTGTTGAAGTTTTAGCTCAGGTAAAGTGTCATATTTCTTTTATTATTGATAAATTGCAATGATTGTGTTATAACTGATGTATCTGCAAAGTTGAAAAGCCATTTCAGAAATTCATTTACCTACTATTTGCCATTTGTCTTTTGATAATTTATGTATTGTCTCTCATCTTAACTGTAGCTGCTGAAGGATACCCACATCATATTTCAAACCAAGTAACCTGCGAACCACAGAGAATTATGCTTGTTCTAAAGTGGATACACTGAAAATAATTAAAACTGTTTATTCCTGATCTGGTTTTGTGCAATTGTAATTTTTTCTCCTTGCTATAAATTTTTGCCAGCTTTAATTTTCTGCCTTATCTTTTGAAACAAACAGCCCTTCCAAAACACAAAATTCCATGCCCTCCCCCCTCGTAACCCCACCTGGTTTTAATTGCAAAAGGACAGTGACAGTATGATGTCGAGTTCTAATGTTTTATGAGAAATAATGTTAACTAGGGTTTTTTAAAAATATTTTTATTCTCTGAGTAGCTTAGAATCTTTCTAACTACAATTCTCCCAGGCAGATTTTTTTAACTAAGCTCTAAATTGCTCTTTGTTTAACCATTATAAACAAACAGATGATGTCAATAGGAATGAAAAAAATATTTCCAGACTGCAGGACCCTGGGGGGAAAAAAAAGTCAAAGCATTTCAGCAGGCAAGAAGGGAGCAGGCCCCTAAAAGCACTCAAAAATTCTAGTGAAATCAAGAAGGCCTTGATTATCTTATGTGTTAAAGCCATTTTGCACAGGTGCCTGGTTCCAAGGACTGTAACATTGTGCTGCTGAAGTCCTGGATGCATGGAAAATACAAGATCAGGCCACAAGTTTTGAAGCTGGTAGATATACATGATGCCTATCATGAGGAGTTTGGAAGCCTATCAAGAACACCTGAAAGCCTATAAAAGCCTTCCTCCAGGATATCTTGCCAACAGACCTACAAGTATCTTTCAGCAGTAGCAGAAGCGCTGAATAATTTAGAATAATCAATCCCGGTCTGCCTGTTCAAACTGGAGGAGAAGAATCTTTAAGCAAAGATTACCTGACACAGCTGGAAAGTGCCAAGAAAGCCCACTTGAGAAAGCTTGATGGAAAAATACACAGGGAGGAAAAGTCATTGTGCAGTACAGAGTCTGTATGTAAAATATAATCAAAGTCCTATAACATGCTGTTTAATTAGATATGAAAAGAGAATTATGGGAGTCCTAAGTTCTCAGAAAGGCTGTGTTTGAAAACTCATTTACATTTCAGAACATGGTGTGCTTAAAAGCCTTGGGTTTTTTTAGTTTTTTGGGGTGTTTTTTGTTTGTTTGGGGTTTTTTTGTGGGTTGGTTGCTGGTTTTTTTGTTTGTTTGTTTGTATTTTTGTTTCAATTTGAGTCCTAAATAAGGCCTAATGGCCTCCAATCATACAGGAAACATACATGTAATAACTGATTTTCCGAACACCACTCATTTTTTCCCTCCTTTCTATATACTTCTATGTGGGCAACTTTTCGTAAGTCTATAAAGAAAGGCTTGAAATAAGAACTCCTTTAAAATTCAGTAAGAACTAGAGACTAAGGACTGAAGTCTCTGTTAGTTGCCTCACCTGCTGTGACACTGAGAACTCTTTATTCTGTAATACTGCTCAAGCTGGCAGGGAAGTTACTGCTCGAAAGGACTTCACACAGCAAGAGGCACATTGACGTTGGTGGCAAAATATCCAGATGTGATGTGCAGCAATACTAGTTCAGTCAGTGAGTTCATCTGAGGCACTGATGTTGTTCCTGAAAAATAGTAGAGTTGGTACTTCATGAAATAATGTCCAACAATAACAGTGGTGACTTGAGTAAGATTTGCCTCTTCAAAATTTAAATGCCTATAACACAGGTGTCAGGATTAGTTTCTCAGATACAGTCAGTGGAAAGAAATGACAGTTTCAGGGAAAAAAAAGAATAATAATATTCCACTCTAAAACAGATAAGATGAAAAGTATAATGGATTCCTACTATTAAGAATGATTCTTTGGTCTCATGCTCAAATGCAAATTCTTGTATGACAAATAATTCTGTATTTGTAATCCACTAGGGAGTAAAATGGCACAATCCTTAGCAGGAAGTCTTTGTAGATGTGGAAATTATATTAAGAAATACAGATTTTTATCCTTTTTTTCATTTAGCAAGCATTATTCATTCCATCAACCTTGAACTTTCTGTGGCATTTCCCCTAATTTAGATATTTTACTTAGAGGAAAAAATTTCAAGATTTCTGAAGACTAAACATTTATTTCCTTCTTCCAAATTATATCTGTTGTTCAGTGTGGAAACACAAATTATTTTATTGTCAAACCAAGAATGAACTGGAATAGATTGCTTAAAGTCATTGTAGTGTCCTGCTAATAGAGATTTTAAGAACAAGTGAGACACATATGCCACAAGTGTTGTTGATCTAACTGATGTTTCTCTACTGGCACAGTAATAGAACAATCTCCTGATGCTTCTTTCTGCCTTGTTTTCTAAGGTTGTGGTTTATCTAAATTACGAAATATCTAGCACATGATATTTCATTTTGTTTCAGAACAAAACAAATGCTTATGGAATTGAAATTCTGCTGCCAATACACTGTTGGGCTGATCTTCAGACTTCTGGAACCTCCTGGTCAATTACTTCAGTGCAGTAGGTGACTTCTTCAGTTCTGCTCTTCTTTAAAGTCAGGTTAAGGATCACATGATCCTGACAGTTTAGTGGCTTCAGAGGCAATATTTTGCCATTTATCTTGCCATCATGATTAAGTCTAATGGAGAGTAATCTGTTTTTTTGGTGTGTGTGTACTTACAATACTAGCTTCATGCTAAGGAGAGTTAGTAGTGTATTTCAACATGATTCTCACAGACATCAGAGCTGGGTGAATCATTAATTCATGATTTATGTACAGTTCTACCAGACACCACCAAGTGAAAAAGTGTGTCAAAACACATGAGATTTAAAATATGTTGTCCTTGACAAAGAGAACAATCTAGGCACAGTAATACAGTGAATCTCTTAAAAGTGATTAATTCATCTCTCTAAAGAAACGTAGTTTCTTCCCAATGCATATACGTATTAGGGGCATCCTTTCACTGCTGTACAGGTGTTGCTATGAGTATGATTTTTTTAAACCAGGGGAAGGCAGAAAATTCACTAGAACATGGAGCTTTACTTCAGATGACATGAACTACGATGATACAAAACAGATAGAAAATACGCTCTGGTTTGACTTACCATCTGTGTGTTCCCTCTTGCCCACTTTTAGTACTTCATGTCTAGCTATGCCTTTTTAGGGGGAAAGGAAGGGGAAAGGAAGGGGAAATGGAAGGGAAGGGGAAGGAGAAGGGGAAGGGGAAGGGGAGGGAAGGGGAGGGGAGGGGAGGGGAGGGGAGGGGAGGGGAGGGGAGGGAAGGGAAGGGAAGGGAAGGAAGGGAAAGAAAAGGAAAGGAAAGGAAAGGAAAGGAAAGGAAAGGAAAGGAAAGGAAAGGAAAGGAAAGGAAAGGAAAGGAAAGGAAAGGAAAGGAAAGGAAAGGAAAGGAAAGGAAAGGAAAGGAAAGGAAAGGAAAGGAAAGGAAAGGAAAGGAAAGGAAAGGAAAGGAAAGCGGGGGGAGGAAGGGAGGGGAGGAAGGAGAGGAGGAAGGGGGGGAGGAAGGAGCAAATGCTTCTTCTCTGCTCCTTGTACAAAGACTCTTTTTTTCCCCCAGAAAATATTTTTCCCTGCTTAGCCACTGTACTTTATCCATTTTATGTTGTAGATGTTAATTCTGAATTGTCATGACTGAAGAGCTGTAGGTACACATCTACCAGTACTAAAATGTTTGGATCATGAGCATGATTTTTTAAACTATATAATTAAGCAGCATCAGATATTAATCCAAGTTTTCCTTATTTGGCTCATTTATATCTGTTAAAAATAGTTTAAACTCGTTTGTGAGCTTTCACTTTCCCGAGGTTTTATGTTTTAATTATAACTTGCCATTGCCACTAATTCACTAAAGTTAAAAAATACACACTTCTTTAAGCAGAGGAATTATTCTCTCTCTGATTTTATTTTCATAGCAAGTATTATCATGTTCTATGTGTCAAAGTAAACCAAGCCATGGAGAATTTATTTTAGGCAAATGACTGAACTGTGAACATCATATAAAGTTGACAATTCATCATTTATGGAGACACTTGCTGCAGTGCAGTTTACCTTGCTCCACGGCTCTTGCAGAAACTCAGCAAAAAACAAGGCTTCATGCCCTCATATGGAAGGGAGAGTTAAACTCATTGCTTAAGAGCTATTATTTCCATATACCTACTTATAGAAATTCCCTGATTCTGAAGACCTTCTTACCTCCTCCACATACCTTTTGAATACTACTGAATCTTTTTGCAGCTCTCTTTGGTGGCAGCTCTTGAGTTGGGGAAGAACTGTAATTAACTCTTCAGTTGAGACCACAAAACACAGCTACTCTGGCATAAAATAGAAAATTAAAATGCATATGGCATATGTGCTTTTGTGCTGTTTTATTTCTGAAGTTCTAATTGTATGCTGCCAAGTCATAGACTTCTTCACAATATGTCTAAGCTCAATATGTCATTAGATTAAATTTCTTTCCATAATTTATGTTCTTGGTCATAGAACTGAAATGCAAAAAAATCAAGTGAGAAGTTGCACACAAGGATTTCGAAATATAGTAACTTGCTTTTTCAGACTTTCAGTGAAATACTGAGTCAAATAATTTTCATTTGAGTTTATTCAGGCTGAAATATTTCTCATTTTTATTATGGGTGACCCTCTCTATTGTTCACCTTATCTATGCAAGAACTTTGCATGCTAATTTGCAAGTTAATAAAGAAATTATGTAAGTGGATCATAGCATTTTGAAAATCCACAGGCTTTCTTTTGCTGGACTTTACTCTGTGATGTTTTCCTGTCTATAGTTGCAGCTACTTGCTGGAAGTCAGAGAACTCAGCTTCATCGTTGCTTTGCACAACACAGACTCACCTTGTAAGACTTTCTCTGGCAGATACAGAAATGATACACTGTATTCTTAAATACAACTGTTACTAGTATTTTTCTTGTGTTAGTAGCCAGTGAGAGTTACAGAGGATAATTGTTCTGCAGTAATTTCTTTTATCGGCTGTTTTTATTGGCTAGTTTTTGTACTACATTGTGTAAGATTAGCACTGAGTAAGAAGAAAGTGAGCTACTATGTTTTGTAAGGTTACTGTCATGTAGTGTGGAGTGAATCAAATGTGAAATATAATGCATGTGTTGATAACTAAATAAAGACTTTGACTCTTGGAAATTGTCACATTGGTTTTGTTTAAAAATAAACATATGGCATAATATAGATTTACATATAAATGTGTCTTAGAAGTCGGACTGAAAGTGCAGTCATTTTAATAAAAATGCTTTTAAGATTATTGGATTCCATAATTGTTTTACTGTAGTGGTTTTCAATGTTAAAGTCAATATATGCTTTTTATTCTTTTCCTCCACCTTGTTTTCCTCTCCCATATTCCAACTGCTAGCTTTTCAAACTTTGCCTACTGTCTAAATGCTGAGACACAAGACACATTAATTTTGTCCATTACATCTAAAGGTGCAGGAAGGATGACTGTGATCAGCGTGAGCAATCTTTCTGGTGGTGAAAAAACATCCTTCTCCTTCTGTCATAATTGTTTGGACTGGTGGTCATAGGCATACACTCACAGACTGTAAACTAAACAGGCTGCAACACAGTCTCAGCTTTATCCTGTTTCAGCTGAACTCCAGCTGTCTTCTGTACAAGCCAGATATATGTCTGGATTTATATCTATCAAAACATTTTAGGGTGGGGCAGTATGATGTGAATTGTGACAATAGTGTCCTATGAACTTGTGACCCACACTCCAGGGGAGAAAATTTGCTCAGTGCTTTATAAATTGAATAAATTATTAACAGATAAGGTTATGTTTAAGTGGTGCACAGACCTGTGTGTACTGAGGCAGGGATCTGCCATCTAAATCACTAAGCCTGTATTGATCCTTCAGATGTTTACAGTATTATCATTTTTTCAAGAGTGAGTTTAAACTGCGAGGGGTGGTGGGCTATATTTATTTGTTTATCTCACTATATCATCACAGCATCCCCATCAAAGTAATAATGATTTTTCTTCATCAGGAAACCTCAGCAATTTTGAAAATTTGTTTTTACTTTTGAGGAGTTTGTAAGATTAATCTTATTGGTAGAAAACCTCGAAAGCATAATAGTTTCAGGATTTCAGTGATCTTATTGCTAAGATTGCTTACATTCTCGGTAGTAAACTTGAGTGATGCACCAAAATAAAAATAATTCCCATTGATGTGAGAATATATTGCTTACATTAAAACTGGTGGACCCGGTTCTTCCACCTAAGGCCATGGCCTCTCTCTAGCTGTTTGCTATGGTACTGATAAGCTCTGTGGGATGACACACATTCAAAGAGGATGCTCATATCTTGTCACTCTTATTTTGGCCTTATTCAGAATATATATATTTTTTTTCATTTAATCTCAAAAAGTAATTGTGTTTCATTAATTTTAGTGAAGTTTCAGTGTGTAATTTTCACTGTTTTCAGTGTTGACTTCACATTTTTAAAAAATCACCCTGAGCAGTTTTAAGAGGATAAAACTGTGCTCAATTTCCCATTAACAGTTTATCACTGCTGCTTTTTTTTTTTTCAAGTCAAATATATGATTGTAATATTGTATCAGAATGTAACCCTTATGAAAAGATTGGATCAGAGATTCCTTTTTTCTGAAGGGTTAAACGTATACTTTATTCTGGTTCAAAATATCTGTAGAAATGCACAGATATGAGTCCCCACTTAAGTTTATCAAATACAAAATAACTTTACAGTAAAAGTTCTAAAGAAAGACAATCCAGGGAACTTAGTCAGCCCTTTAAGCCCTGATGCATCTGTGTTCTCCTACTGGAGCTTACCACAGCTGCATCTTTTTTTACGAACACATTGCAGAGAATGATAACAAGCCTTTTTTCCTTGGTATGGATTTATTGGAGTGCGAATATTATGTTCACATAAAGGCTAAGATAATTGATTTGCTTGCATAGGAGATCATATGAGCAGCAGAACTGTTGGGGATTTTCATCTTTGGTCTGTGGAACTTCCTAGTGAGTAGGGTTACCACATTAAGAATAACTAAATAAACAGACAGTCACCGTTGTCAAATTACTGTTCTACGTGCAGAGATAAAGTCACAATCATGTCTACAGCTTAGATGGTAAATGGCAGGTCGACACTAAAATGAGGCTAAGCTGTGGAATGTCTTGGTACAGTGAAACCAGACAGACTGAGTCACCTAAAGAGTTTTTACAACACAGTATTAAGTGGAATAAGAAGGGGATCCATTACCTCTCTTCACTGATATTCTATTGGAGTAAACTACACCTTTTCTCAAAGTATTGAGCAAAAAATGGATTTGTGTCAATAGTTCTTGCCATTTAGAATCTTCAATTGGGCTTTGTTCTGTGCTGTCCTCAAAAGAAACAGTGCCACAAAAAATTTAGCAGTGTGAAGTTGATTGTGTGTATCTCAGGGGACTCATGTCCTAATTTAATGTGACAACATGGTATAAATTGTCTATCAAGGTGAAATGAAGCTGTAAGGAGAAGATGCTCTGTTCTAAATCTTTCACCTTCTGTGAAATTGTAATATTACATCTTCAAAGGAGAAATAGAGCAAAATTACTTCCTACAGCTTCTATGAGCTGCTAGGCACTCAGAGAAGTTTCTCATATGAATGTCCTTATCCTAAATTGTTCACTGCAAAATAAGGAATATCAGTGTGAATGCAAGGGGAAAGTAACATCAGACCAAAAGTCTCAGCCTTTGAAAATTATCAAGGTTTTTTTTTTGCAGCTTGGCTTCAATCATAGGCTGAGGTTACTGTATTCAAATGTTATTTCTATCTTCTGCCATGTAGGTGTGAAAAAAATTTCTAAAGCGTTATGACATTTGTTTGCTTTAAGTTCAAAGGTTAACTGAATTTTCAAACATAATTCTGTAAAATAGCTTGAGCAGTAAGTAGCTCAGGTCAAACTAGTTATTATAAACATGTTTATATATTATAACCACTGGATTCAGTGATTTTCAGTATAAACCTGTCCAAGAATAATGATTTTCGATTTTGTTAAGAAAGAATTCTATGACAGTTTAACAACCTTGGCTAAAAATGTAAAAAAATTAAAAAATACCTAAACCATCTCTTTGTTTGGTTTGTGGAATGATCATAACAGTATTTGTTCCATGGAATATTTATGCCTAGACTGAGTACTTAAACTTTTAAAATACATATTACCTAAAAAAATTGTTAAATCCCTTAAAGTCATGAGACAATGGCTTCTTCATTCTCAAGTCAGGGAAATATAGCTATTTCACTTCAGTGGGACAACATGTTTAAAATTCTGCCATGAGTAACAGTTTCATCTTTGGTTGGAGTAAGCTGGTAATTCCAGTATACCATAGTTAATTTTAAGGAGAGAATGAGATAAGTATGGTCATTGTGTTCTATAAGCTCAGGTTTTCCTTGCCAGGAAGGGCATTGTTTCTTATTTGTTTAAAAACCCCACGGATTACTTGATGCAAAAAGATGAGTATAACCCATTCTTAGCAGCAGCCTAGCTTGGCACATGACAATCCAGTTTTCTCCAATCACTTTCATACTTAATAATTAAACATACGTTTGTACGCATCATGTCTGATTTGTGAAGATTGCCTTTCTTGTTTATGCGTGGGAACTGAGTCATGCACTTCTTTCTTCCATAAAGCAGTGGACAGATACCAGAAGTCTATTGACTGACAAAGCCATATTGCATGTCAATACATGCTTTGGGAACTGATCCAAAAACTCCAAGAGATTTCAAGAAAGTGAATTTTTAGCTTTGATTATTAAAGAACAAGAACAAACCCCTTATGGATGGAAAAGAAGATTTGAATAACTGAAATGTGAATGTTGGCTAGAGAAATAATTTCAATCCAACTTGTAAAAGTGTTTGGAAGTTTGTGAGCTCCCCTGTCTCCCCTGTCTCACCCGTTACAATTTCTCATTTCACTGTTCTTAATTCTAAAGGTTTCCATTTTGGAGTTGGTAAGAGAAAATATGCATACTCTGAATTTGCGGCTGAATGAAGCACAGTGTCACAGATTCTGTTCAGCTTAATGCATTTGGCAAATGGGCTTGGGAAAACTGACAGTACCTGCTGCATTGCCCTGGGGACATAGGAATTGAAAGCACTGAAAAGGAGAATGAGATGGTGCTTCAAATAAAATTCTTACTACTTCTTCTCCACCTTACAGCAACATCTGCACTCCAGTAATACTATCTGATGTGATGACAGACTAATAAGGCTAGTGAAAGCAATAGTTGCACACTGTTGCTGACCTGGAGTACCCCTTTGACAAAGTCGTGAGAGAACTAGTTTGACACAGCAACTGCAGTGGAAGTCATCAGCTGCTCATATGACTTGTTTACAAAGAACTGAGAGAAGGAAATTTCCATAATGCTGAAGCTGTAAGGGTGAATCTAGCTAAATTTTAATTTTATCCATTATGCGAAGGCAAATTTCTCTGTTTCAGGTTAATTGAGACTTCATTAATGGCTTCCTAGAAAGAATAATAGACTCTTCATTGACTGTTAGTGGAGTAATTCACATTTGCTGTTCAGAGAAGCCAAACTTTGCTGCAGCAAGAAATAGATCTAGTTTTATTTGGCAGCCCCTGGAACTGACATGGCATTTGCTTTCTGTTACCTTTGTGTCAAAAGCTTCTAAATCCTCTCATGGCAAAAGAGAAATTTCAAGTTTTTCTTTTAGAATGTCTGTGTATGTTGAGCACAGGTGATGCAAAACAGTTTATACATCAATATAGTATTGCATTTCTTACCTTTTGGTGTCAGCATAGCTGATAAGCGTGCCACAGAATTCTGAAACAAGTTTTAGGGCATTTACGCAAATAACAGACAGACAGCTCTTAGTTTGTAAATGTCCTGAAAGATGTTTAGCAATTCTAATTCTATGACATGCCTGGGTATTCATTTTCCTTATCACTATATAAGTAAATGTTTGAAAGAGAAAGGTGTAAAAATCAGTTTGGAAAAACAAAATAGTCATTAGAAGTACTTGTCCCTAAACTACCACTCATAGAACTAAGCACTAAGTGGTCCATAGATAAAATTGCCTTCTATTTTATACGCATACATAGGCAATTGAACAGCTCAAACTTTCTTCTTTTTTTTGAAGTAAAAGTAAACTGAGTTTGCATAACAGCATCCACATTAGCAAAATGGCAAACTGAGGCTACTGACAGAAAGAATGGTCTCGATTATAACCACATCAAACACACAGTTGAACAGGAACACAAAATGTAGCACCTTACATGCCCAATGTGGGTAAAAAGAAAAAATAAAATCATCCATACCATAAAACAGAAAAGAACTGGAAAGTTATCAATTACTGGTTTGGATCAGAGGTTTTAAAAAAAAAACATCTTCAAGATACTAGTTCTTGAGAAAGACAAATCAACAATATTTTCCACACCTAAGTACTTGAGTGTCAAAATTATTTACATTAATTTTAGATTTGGTTTAATTTGTGGTGACTAATTACCCGCTTCTTGACAGCATATTAAGAAACCTGATTTCTCTGCCAAATACCTTCCAGTAGCAAGTATCTAGCCATGTATTGTGGATGAGACAGGCGCTGGTCCCAAGGGGAGACACAGGCTCTGATCACAGGATAAATAAGATTGTACATTTGCAGTTATATCTGTAGTCTGACAGTGTGCAGTTTGTTACACCTTTGTTCATGTTATGTTGCTTACAAAAAAACAACTTTGTTGTCAGGACTTGTTTGTCCTGTTCACAGATGTATGCATACACTGTCTTATGAGCAGTCGATTTATATTTTTGTATTCTTTTTCCTTATTCAAAACACAAGTCCTACAACCAAAATTATGTTTTGCTACTGTGTATTAAAGAGATAGCAAAATTATGAAGTTCAGCTAGAATGTTTTTTTCAGCCACAGTAGTCCTTTAAGGTAGGTGTGTGATCTAGGGATTGAATAACTTTCCAGAAGGTTTAAGTCACTTGAGTTTGTACATAATTAATGCTAGAGACACCTATTGATTTGTCTTACTGTCATTTGTTAATATTTCAAATATTAATAGGTTCATGATAATGCTTCAGTATACTTCCTGAGGATGGGAAAGAGGGAGGTTGTATATCAGCACAGGCTTTAAAACATGCATTATAGAATAGGTACTAACTAGTTCTTTGATACTAAGCTCAAATGTTATTTTTGGACTGGTTACCAGCATTCATTAAACCCAATTAAAGTAAGTATAGTCTGTCACATGAAGTTAAGGTTAAAGTAGAAGTGTTTGTAAGCAAATGGCTTTTTCCAAGAAGTGATTTGTTCTCTTTTTTTTTAAATATTTAGTCTCTGTGTCGGTTCATTAGATGTTGAAAGGAGAGGTTGCATTTTGACATGCACTCTTTACATTGAATGTTGCAATCTCTCCTTCAGAAGAAAGCTGATCAAAATTAATTCATTACAATGTCTGCAACAGAAATTTCTGTTTCAGCTAAAGGTTGAATACTTTGCTTGCTTATTTTGAATGAGTTTCTAAAAAACATAAGTTTAACTTATTTGGTTAGTTATAACTTCTTATTTTTCTGATAGTTAATTCAGCACTGGAGTGATACATGAAGTCTTAGTTGATTGTTTACAATACCTGAAAAACAATTTTATTTGCTGTCAGAGGAAAAATGCTATGGGTTGGGGTTACACTGAAACATTTTTCTTATTTTGGAATAAGAACCTAATTTTATTTAGTTTGTTAGTCTTCTAAAAGAACTGATGGAGTAATGTGTTTCCATACATCCAGTTTTTTTAGTCCTCCCAAAATATTATTAAAAAAAAAAAAGTAAATCTAAACTACTATGGTTAAACAGTAAACCACATAATGAAATAATTGTGTAACACAACATGCACATTGTGAAGCTGTAAATCATGTACATGTAATTGCCATATACCAGGAATGTATATGTAAGTTAACTGTAACTTTCTTTTCAGCCTGGATCTGGCTATGCTAGAGCCCACAGACCTTCAGAAATAAGGTACCAACCTTTTTTTTCTTGGCCCGGCATCTCTTATTTAAAACCAAACCAAAACAACCAAACCAAAACAAAACAACCAAAAAACCAAACCAACCAGCTTTAAGTACCTAGTAGAATATCTGGAGAAACTGTTGGATCTTGTGAATTATCTTTGTGAATGTTAAAGGAAACCTTATTTTATGTGTATGTAGTAGAATAAAAGAATCAATAAATGAAAACAATCAGAAATTTTAATAAATGCAGAAGATCTGGCCTATTGCCTTTCCATCAGATATTGTGAAATCAGTTGTTATCATCATGTGGTGCTCAAGAACAGTGATGCTATTTGTGCTGCCTGCTCCCTATCACATAAAATCCTGGGGGTACATTTTAAAGAAAATTGATTACACTAAAAGAAATGTTAAAAAGTTGTTTTTATAATCAGATGTTTATTCTACATATTTGTAAAGCACTGCAGCACCGCTGAAGATGAAAGTTGGCTTTAAAGTCTTTTTTCATTCACCTTATCCTGAATGTATTCTGCATCTACCCAGGGACAATTTTTCCCCAATGTTGGCTGCCTTTATCTTTTTTACTTTCTTTGGCTGAACATATTTGTCATAAGTGATGCACATACACATATTTTGACATGAGTCATCCATTGCTTCAAGAAGGGTGTAGGAGTTTTTTCGGTGAAGAGCGTTGTAAGATCTATCCTTACATCTTTAATCTATATTTTTTTTTTTGTATTTATACTCTCTGCCCCTTTTAGAAACATAAACAAAGTTAATTTTAAGCAGTTAATGATTGACAACAAAGAGATCTAATTATTATTTTTAGAAGTACTGTGGCAATAAATCAGGTAAAAAATAACAATACTTAGAAGTCTGAAGTTTAAAAACAATGATAAATAAGTTCAGTTTCTTTCTTGCTTTAGAAGGTTTTCTGCTATTTTAGCTTTCAGCTCTTTTTGAAAAATGGAGCAGAAAGGAAGGAAAACCAGTGAAGAATGCCAAGCATCATTGCCTACACTGAACTTTTAAGAAGTGAAAACAAGTGACAGTTATTGAGCTATACTCATCTGGCAAACTAGGTTCTGTGTCAAGATGCAGATTATTGTAATTGAAACTTGAAATAACTAAATTCAGCACTGAGCTTTGGAAATTCAATGTCTCTTGTAACAAAATGGAATGTTTCCTGAGCTGTGGTGCTGAATTTGCTATGAATTGTCAATAAACTGCAACTCTATCAGCTGATTCTAGACAGAACTTTTATTGGGATTGCAAATAGTGGTCCTGTTTACAGCTAGGGTTAATGCACTGACAGGAAGCAACACAACTCTGGGTACTTCAGCTCCCTGTCTGCTGGGAATGAAGGGGGACAACACACAAAGAGGCACTATACAGTTTTCTTTGTCTGATGCATGGGTAAATTCGATTCAGTGGAGCAAGCAGAAGACAAAAACTGTAATGGCAGCATTAAGTATTCCCTTCACTTGTATATTATAGTTACTGTGGCTTCCCTTACTGAGCTTTTACTAAATGTTCATTTAGAAAACTAGTGCGGTGCTAGCTGGAGGGTGGCAGCCACATGACTCCGAAGAAATGGTAAAAAGTCTTTTATATTTTTCGTCAAAATTATTATGGAAGCTGAAAAAAAGCTGAACTTTAAAAAGTCAGACATAATCTCTATGGTGTATGTTCTATATTCTTTTAATGTGGCTGAAAGCTCTTTGTTACTTTAGTCCACCCATCACTAAAAATGTTTGTATCAGTCCACCTAAAGAATTCATCACAGAATGAAAACCTCTCCTCTTCACTGTATAAGGAACTGGTAAAACAATTATATAGAAAATGCTCAGTAACTGACATTTCACTAAATTTTAACTTGACATTTTTAAGTAGAAATTTCATCAATAAATTAAGGATGACGAAAAAGATGCAGTAATATCTTCTGATTGCAGTTATCCCAGATTAAATTGTTGACTTCTAAGTCAGAATGTGCAGTGACAGGGGAAAGTGAACCTTTAGAAAACACAGATATTCAATCCACTTTTTTTTTTTCATTTATATATATGTTGCAAGAAGGGAGTTTACTGGGGAAGAAAATTCTTCATTTCTCACTGTATTAATTTTTTAATTAAGAAAATGTCAGAGAATCAAGTTTTGATAGGTTAAAGAGTGGCTGCAGGTGTAACTAAGAAACATGTATGGGTACGAAGGAAGACCTTCACAGTATTTTTTCAAAATCTGTCAGAAGGAAGATAGCAACTTATGCAAAAGCAGGCTCTTCTGAGTGTGACATTCAAATATTCTAGTAATTTATAGAATTGTTAATCCAGTGAATTTAGAATATAAATCCATTTTATAGAAGTTTTGTTGGATTCTCAAGAGAGGGGAGAAAATAAACATTTTTCACCTTTTTTGATGCCTTTCGGAAACAATTGTCAGATGTTCTAATACCACAGTACAAAAAAAGTATCAAAGTAGTAATTTTTACTTACATGCATACACTATACACCTATGTATACCTAGGTTATCGTTTGCGAAAGAGTTAAAGACGTTAGCTATTTCTAGCTTTCACTAACCTGCCTTGGAAAAGAAGGCTCCTTATTGAGATTTTCATTATATTTTACGTTAACCTTTACATGCTATTAGTCTGTAAAAGGTGCGGCATCTGTTGCTTGAAAATGGAAATTATGATAGCACGGTAGACATTTGTATGAAAAAAGGCAATTAAGCTTCACTGTTCAGAAGCTGTCTGTGGGTAAGAAAGGTCACTTGCTTATTGCAGCACCGAATTTACTAAAGAATAAGACAAAAAAGTGGGATGATTAACAGCTGTCAAAATACAGAGTATACCCTGCCCAAGAAAGCGTTTGCTCACCTTCTTGATGTCATGTAAGATTTTTCTGCTGTAGTGTCATACATCATATAATCCAGGGAAACCTGACAAAATTTGCACCTCCCCAGTATAATAGAGCTTATCTCTTTAATCATTGACCTGTGTATTTTCTCTTGCTTAAGGGTTTGCAGGATTTTTCCAAAGTGGTGATTTCCTCAATTTTTTAATGCACTTCGGATTGCCAAATTAATACTTTTAAGAAAAAAAAAAAAAAAAAGGCATTTTTAGGAAATGTATGAATTATTTCAACCTAAAGCAGACATAAACTGAATTATGCTCTACACTCCACTGACTACTAAAAATCTTAAAAGAAGACCTGTGATAGCTGGCTCAGATGTGGAGATTTTTTATCTACAAGCTTATAATAAGATTGATTTCTGTCAGTTTTTCTACTCCCACATATAAAACCAGCTTATAGCTTCACTGTTTCTCCTTATGGAATCAGCTCTGCAGTTAGGCATTATGTGTTATCTCTTAAGATAGTGCTTTGTTATCAGCTTTTATATACATAAAGAGATGGTTTTGCTGATATTCATATGTATTTATATACATGATGTCAAAAGGAAAATAATTGTGGTAAATCCAAGAGTTGTGTGTACACAGTGTGAGAATGTAACATAGTAATAGTAATAGTAACAGCATACTAATAATAACATACTAATACTAGTAATAACATACTAATAATAACATAGTAATAGTGGTTCAGACAAAAAATTCGCTGTATGTAACAGTGTAATGAAATGTTCCCAGGAATCTGTGAATCTGTTATCTGTTAAACCCATGGACAATGTCATTGTACTTAAAAAAAAATCCTTTTGATTGCTTTGAACCTGCTAACAAGGGTGAACCCAGGGGACATCTGATTTCTTGTCTTGGAAGGGAGAATGAATAAGCAATCCTTTGTTACTCCCTTTGCCATTCATGATTTTGTAGACTTCTGTTATCTTCTAGTCATCTTCTCCTGTGCTGAAAAGTTTTAGTTTTAATTGTTTCCTTTGTGAGAGTTGCTCCATAATGTTAATCTTCCTTGGTACCCTGTTTTGAACCTTTTCCAGTTCCACTGTTTTCTGAGATGGGGCAGACCATTGTTCTGAATTCTCAATAGATAAAGGAAGCATCTAAATATGATTTTTCTCTCCTCCCTGTTTTATTTCTGAAGTTTTAATCTGTTTATTCTGATAAGAAAGTAGCTATGTACAGAAGTATGGAGCTTTCAGGTGCCTAGCCAATGCATTTAATTTGATAATTTCTTCTGGAAGGTGACAGCATGAATCTAGTAGTGCTTATACATGTACTTCAATGACATTTAAAGTCAAAATCTAAAATTGAGGTCAAAGACATATGGAGCAAATTCATGATCGTGACTTAATTTATTTCCAAATATAGCTTTGAAAGAGATAAATTGATTTTAACTTTTCTGAAACTATTTAATAGCTAATTCTCTTATTTTATTTACTGCTTGGTTTTTGTTTTGTTTTTTTGGTGGGGTTTTTTGAGGTTTTTTTTTTGTTTTGAATTCTATCACACAAAATTTGGTTCTCTTAGCTTGATAATTGTAGATTAAAAATATTAGATTCTGTTACTTGGAAAAAAAATGTTCTTTCTAGTTATTTGTGTGACCTATATAATGAGTATAAGAATTCATACAAAACATACTTTCAATGAAGGATCATTCAGGTTTCAAAAATTAAGGCAACAGAACCACAACCTAGGAAAATGGGTATTGATTTCTGTAAATAACAGGATGACAGTTTATGTAACATCTTCAATCTGGGAAACGAAGGATTAGATTAATTAAGAACTTTGGAGTGTTAATATGAACTATGAGGAAAAGGCTTAAGTTCCTGCTTCAGTTAATAATTTAAAGTGCAACAATGTCTAGGAAAAACATTAGAAAAGACCTACTTCTAGGTAGAAAAATGACTCGGTTATTTGCATACATTCCTTGCAGTAGGATGCCTAAGCCATTTTGTCCTTCACACATTTCTTAATCACTATGTATGAAGTGCAGACAGAAGAAAGAAGTTCCTTCTTTTGTTCCACTTACAACTTTGAAGTGCTGTTTTTTATCGTTATACGAAGCAGTAAAATATTTTAAAGTGTCTAGCATGTTGGGGAAGTTAAAGACAAGGAAAGAAAGAGAAAAAGAGAGTAACAAACACACAAAAATAAAACCTATTTCTTACAGAACTTTTCCAAAGTGAAATGAAGACAACTACAGGAATATTAACTAATTTCTACATTTGCTTAGAAATAAACGCAGGCTTAAAAAAAAAAGATAATATGATGTTCATGGTACTTTATGAGGTATAACACCTCAAATTTACTGTTGAAAGTAATTCATTTGAAATTTTCTATGAAGTCTGTGAAAACGGAAAATACTCATTTTGAGAAAGCAGAAAATTTTATTGGCTGATATTGTTGAGAGAGGCTGAAAGATGTTATGACCAAAGGGTCAAGACACATTAATAATTGCTCCCCCCATGTTACAGGTGAACAATAATTTGCTAATTTGCTTGAGTAAAATTATATAGGAATGGGGGGGAGGAAGGGTATAATTCTGCTTCTATGGTTGAAAACATGACATAAATTTGGAAAAACTTTTAATCCCACAGTGTTTGACTTATCAGCTCGAGCACCAGTATTCAGATGCATTTTCTTATTCTGTGTGTTACAGGATTAGGTTTCCACATTTACTTTAACTAATGCATTCCATATTTAACTCGTCTTTCTATAAATTGTCCGCTCAGGAGCAGAGTCATAGAAAAGTCAGCTTAAAAATCTCATCCAGCCATGAAATCAAAGACTGGACTGTATCTCATGTGCTTTCAATATTCAATTCTTATTTTAACACACTTCACTGTTATTCTAGAGTTAACCTTTGGGTACCTTTCCACTTTTTAAATGACCCCAAACTCTATTTTTAAGAAAACTGATATTTTCTTCACATTTTTCTCCTAATGAGTATGCATAAATTTATATATGCTCCTATATTCATAGCTATATCACATTTTAAATACTACTTTCAGTTTTAAGATCCAGTTTTGTATGCCAAGATATTTTGCAGTGGCTTTCCACTATGTTTGTACTTCTTTGCCAATGGATCATATGTTTATATCATTCTGATGTCAGAAGGACAATTCTTCCATATTTGTTTTTAAGTCAAGTCTTGCAGTGGCATAGAGCAAGTAGAATATATTGTATGCCACTTCTCAAGTCTGTAATTTATACAGACAACTTCATAGTTCAGCCTATAAATACATCAAACATGACAATAGTCCTAGCCTTTTGTAAACAATCTCCAGACTGAAATAAGACTCCACTATAGTAACTACGGAATACTGTGAAATCACAAATATTTTAAGACTGTAGGAGTTTCAGAAGTCAGCAACAAAGAGCTAAATTTGCAGGTATTGTAAAATACATAGGTGGCATCACTATATTACAATCGTAGAATATCTCAGGTTGGAAGGAACCAATAAGGTCCAGCTCCCTGCCCGTTGCAGGACTACTTAAAACTAAACCATGTGATTAAGAGCATCCACATGCAACATGAACTCTGATAGGCTTCAACATCTTGGTTGCCCTCCTCTGGACACACTATAATAGTGTGATGTCCTTATACTGGGATGCCCAAAATTGCGCATAGCACTCAAAGTGGGGCCACACAGTGCAGTGTAAAGTGAGTTAGTCACCTCCCTCAACCCCTGTGCTGTGCTTGATGCACCCCAGGACACAGTTGGCTCTTTTGACTGCCAGGGCACCCTATTGACTCATATTCAGCTTGGCATCAACCCAAACCCCCAAATCTCTTTTGGTGGGGCTGCCCTCCAGCCTCTCATTCCCCAGTTTGTATGTATAACCAGGACTACCCCATTCCAGGTGCAGAATCTGGTGCTTACTCATGTTAAACTCCATAAAGTTGATTATTTCCCAACTCTCTAGCCTATCCGCATCTCTCTGTAAGGCCTCTCTACCCTCAAGAGAGTCTACAGCTCCTCCTAACATAGTATCATCAGCAGACTTACTTAATGTACATTCAATTCCTGTGTTGAAATAATTTATAAAAATATTAAAGAGCACTGACACCAGAATTGATCCTTAGGGAAGCCCACTGGTGACTGGCCACCAGCCTGATGTAACCCCATTTACTATAAATCTTTGAGCCTGACCCATTAGGCAATTGTTCACTCAATGTATTATGAACTTTTCTAACTGTATGTTGTTGCCAATCATTTATTTATTGGAGTCCTTATGACAGTAGAAATGGCTAATGATTTTTGGTGTAAATATTTACATTATTTCAAGTGTATTCACCACGCAATAACTTCCAAGTTTCAGAAGGAAAGTAGTGGGATTTGAAAAATAACTGCTCTGTGTTTTATCAGAAAAATTGTCATATTTATTCTTTTTAGAATCTGTAAATTTTGTATGCAAATTCCAAAATTAGCTGTTTTAGTTTATTTTTAGAACTGCTAGTTTTAAAATATTCTCTTATGTTTTCTTAGATTATAGAAATCACACACAGTTCTAAAGAAAACCTATTTTGTCATCTTTTTTATTTTAAAGTTAGCTCATGTTTTCAAGACTTCTCCAAATATATTAGTACACTGCACTATATCTGCTTTATCTGTCGACCACACTGTAAGTTAATGATAGTAAGTGTTGATAAACTATCACCTCATGGCTGTAAAATAGATCACTTTTTACAGGACAGCACTTTTATACAGAAATACCCCTGAAGTTTTTAGGGTATGTTTAGTTTTACTTTCTTTCAGCTAAGCCTCCACCATGAAATGAGGAACACATTCATATCTTCTCATTCAGGTTGCTTCATTCATGCAAGTAAAAAACTGAAGGAAAAATTTTCACATTTTGAAGGAAAACTTTTTCCACTCCATTATTACTCATTTTGTGAATAAGCAGAAGGCTTGTATTTCCTAAAATGTCCAGCATGTTTCCTGAAGGTTGGACTGAGAGAAGGATTAGAAAAAAGTAAGTACCTTTCACAAACTATTTGCTTGTATCGTGGTAGACATAATTGCTAACCCATAAGAAAGTAGAAAGCATTGAAACAGCAATGATTATTTGACAGTCATTATCACATATATCATTTTTCAGTGTTAGTAAAACTCTGAATATTTTACATACTGCTGTGTGAAAATGGTTGGCAAATGACCTTTTAATGGCAACCCACTGTATTTTGTGATTAGTATGTCTCCCTTTCTGACCACTGTCAGCTGCTCTTCTCTCCTATTTTCTTTTGCTTCGCACATGATATAGAGGAAAACAGAATTAAAACTGGTTTTCATTTCATATTCTCCCATCCCTGTGTGGATATTGTCTGTGAGAAGCTCTTCTCATCACAATGTAATGACTACTTCCATGACTAAAGGAATAAAACATAACATTGTTTTAACATTGTTATCATCTCTAAGTTAAGTTGATGAGGTCCTGACATTCTGCTGTCTTTTTTCAATGCCATTTACAAGGATGATTCAATTACAACTATTGTGTAAGTGTTTCCTCTGGAGGGAATATAAAGGAGATAAAAATAGCCTTCCAGTTTTCTGACCAGATTATTCTAAAAGAAGATCGTTCACCCCAGCATACAATCAAACAACTCTCTGAGAATATTTTCATGGCTTAGATGATGTTTTTTTCTTTCAAACTTTCATTCACTAATTAATTTTGGAATTAAGTCAATCAGTGTTCAACTTATGATGCACCTTTAAGGCACCTTGTTGTAGTTCAGTTTTTTAAAAAAGGAGCTACAGATAATGTCAATTTCTTGTTAGACTGATTGCACGTTTCCAAAAGTGTGCTAGCAATTATTCAAGACAAAACTAAATTCATTTCAATATTGAAGAATGTAGTTCACTTTTTAAACCCAATGACATTCAAAAGGATCTCAACACGCTAAAAAAATGGACTACACAGGAATATCATGAAGTCTGATGAAGGGAAATGCCAAGTCCTCCACTGGAGACAAATAATGACAGACATCAATGCGCACCAGAGGCTGACTGACTGGAAAGCTACTGGAAAGCAGCTTTGTTGAGGACTTTAGGGTATAGGTAGACAAGAAGATGGACAGTGATGTGCCCTTGTTGCGAAGAAGGCCAACAGCATCCTGGACTATGTTAAGAAGATGGTCATGAGTAGGTCAAGGGAGGTGATCTTTCCCCTCTATTCAGCACTGGTGAAGACACATCTGAAGTGTTTTGTCCATCTTTGGGCTCTTCCATACTAGAGAAACATAGAGCTACTGGAGCAAGTCCAGCACAAAGCCACAAAGATGTTTAAGGGTCTGGACCATCTTTCATATGCATGAGCCCAAGAGACTTACAATCATTTAGCCTGGAGAAGAGCAGGCTTTTATCAGAGTGTATAAATACCTGTTGGGATTGAGCAAAGAAGACAGAGAGAATTATACCTTTCTCAGTGTTATACAGTGGCAAGACAGTAGGCAATGGGCACAAAATGAAAAACAATGCATTCTATTTAAATGTAAGAAAAAAACATTTTACTTTTGGAATAGCCAAACACTGAAACAAGTTGAGTAGAGAGGCAGTGGAATCTCCATCCTTGAAGATACTCAAACCCAGCTGGTCACAGCCCTAGCTGACCATCCTTTGAGCTGGGCTGAGGGGAGGCCAAACTAGACAATCTCCAGAAGGTGCTTTCCCTACTCAACTGTTCTGTAATTCGGTAATTGAGTTATGTCAAGAAGGAGCTCCACCTATAGCTAGGTGCTTTTTCTTTAAAGACAGAGTATAAGAAAGGTAAACTGCAACCATAGAGATACAAAAACATAACTCAGCTAAGTTCATCACTACTTGTAGCCAGAGAGAAGTAGTGAAACAACAGTGTGGATGGGACCTTGTGAGATTATCAAGTCTGCACCGCATACAAAAACTTCATATGGAATTTACAGATTGTGAACATCTGGCAAATTTGTTAGTGGGGAGCTATTGGTCCTCATTAAGGGAAGAAAAAGGAGATCTGTCGATGAAATGTTCCACAGGGAAAACAGTATCATGTAAAAAAGACAAAAGCTGAATCCAAAATGAATGATCAAGAGAGTGGAATCACCAAACTAATGGACCAGAAAGCTGACTACAGTAGACATATGTATCTGTATTAAAGCCCAAACAACATCTAATAACCTTTTAAATCTTTCTTACCAACTGTCTTTACCTATAATTCTACCTTTCTACTTCTACATCTTTTGCATTAGTTTCTTCCATTTTCTTCATATTTATTCTTCTCTTTTTAACTGGGAGCAATTACACGATTGAATTCCTAACTACACAGATGTTACTTTTCTCTCTAATTTTCTCTTGCAGAATTCCAGTAGAAATATGAAAACTTGTCTGAATCATTTCTAAGGTCTGCAGTTTTACTGAATTTAGCCTTCTTTAGTTTAATATTCACTGTTTGGTTTTTTTTCTTTTTTTTAATTGAGATTCTACCTGTTCTTTTTTTTTTTAAAGTTATTTTTATACGCAACACAAATGTATTTCCATATTCACAGCTTCAGTTGAATGTAAATCACTGGAAGTGTTTAAAAGTGCCTCCTCCCTGAATAAATAGGGAATTATTAACAGAAGTCTTAGCAAGTCAAACAGTGATTATTCCCATAAAAGGAAAACAAGATTTGGAGTAGAATTTTAAAACTGCATTCTCTTCAGAGTTATAAATGATCATGAGGAGAAGTATCTGGATGTACTTCTGTAGAGCTTCCTTATTTTCAGTTGTGCACTTCATTTGAAATTATTATGAAAAACAAGTTAACACCTATGTATCACATATGTTTCTAGACTCTACGTGAATGACTGCTCAGTTCTAAAGTTAGTCTTATGGACCCGCGCTTCTGGATAATAGAACAGCATTTTGAACTTTTCTGAAATCTTTCCAATTTTTCAACATAGTTTTTTGAAATCACAAATGCAGAATGGGGTGTGGTAGTTCAGTATTCATCGTCCTGAATACTAATGAAAGAGAAAATTTTTCTCTTCATGATTTTTGAGCAATATTCCCTTGATCTTTAGACAATTACTGTGAAAACTCTTGTAGAACAGATGATTATGACTTCTCTGCGTCAGTGTTGCAAAATACAATCCTCAAGTTTACAAGGTTATATTTTCGAACATAAACTATACAAATTCTAATGCTTATAACCCAGCACTTGGCTGTATTAAAATTCAAAAGAGCTCATATTACTGGGCAGACAAGAAGATCTCCTTCTCAATGTTTCCTATAAAAATTTGTTCATCTGTCATTCTTTTCACAATTTTTGCCAACATACTCATTCCTAATGGATATAGAATTGCCTGCATTAAATGCCTGCATTAAATCCCTGAAATATTTATGTCTCTTATAAAGGTTTAGCTAACAATTTAGATCACAATTTAAAAACACTTATTGTGAAATATGTAATATTAATAAAGTTTTTAATATATAGAAATGTGTCTATGTACGACATATTAAATAGATATAATATATATAAATAACATATTAAAAATCTGTTATTCTAACATATTTTTTTATAAATCAAATTTGATTTTTTTTTCATAAATCAAACCCAGAAAACTGTTCTTATGGCCTACTTTCTAATGCATTCTTTTACTTTTTATCAATTTCCTTGACATTGTTTAGTCCTTCCTGTTCTTGCCCCGTATCAGCTTACCAGATAAGGTAGGGGGTTTTTTTCAGATTTTTCCAAGATGAAGGCAAGAATGCTTATAATCAGACCATTTCACTTTTTACACTTTTATCAGATGACCTGAAAAGTAGTGCCTGTACCATTACATTTTTTTATATAGAAAAGCTGTTATCAGAAAATGTTGTGAAATTTATCAATGATATTCTGTCTTTGATCTTCCCATCTCTTCTGGATAGGGAAGCATAAACCTTATCCCACTGTCTCCTTGCATGTGGGGAAAATTACCTGTCATTGTACATTCTTAGGAAAATGAATGGACAGAACTGGTAATGTACTCTATACATTTGGTCACATCAGACTTTTGCCTAGTCTTAATGTTGGTCACACGATGATTTTTTTGTCTCCTGTACACTTACCATCAGTACTTTTAGTGTAAAATAGGAATTGGATGCCCATTCAGTCAAAACAAAACCCACTAGATCTTAATACATTATAGTGCTCCTTTATTAGTCATTGCTTTGACAGTTATTATTTTTTGAAGACTTCATCATCTATCTAAAATTATTTTTATTAATACTGATAAGAAATTTTTAAGTTGTCTAACAATATATATTTTCATACTCTGAGGAACATACATTGTGGTGTTGTTATAGTAACATTAGACTCTTAAACCTTCGTCTTATCAGAACAAAGATTTCTGTATTAAGACACTGCAATGCAAACCCCACACTTTTTTCAGTAAGACTACTGTTGAGTAAAATATAAATGCAGCGTAGATGTTGCTTTTGTCTATTAAGATGAGAAATAAGGAGTGAAATAGCAATCTCTTCTTTCTGGTGTTGCAAGAGTTTATTACTGAAATACATCAGTTTATGCTTAATCATGTAGCTAGCAAAATTTAAAGCAGTATCAGTCACTGGACAGCTGAAGGAGAATGATGCTTGTGTCTGCTATGAAGGAAGAGTACTATCACAGGAATACAAGCAAGTTTAGATTTAGCTGAGCTGTATTCAGAAGTTACAGGGAAAAAAAGTGTCCCTGTTTACCCAGGAGACCATATGACTGAGAGAAATAATAGGTTGCAGGATTTGGGTTAAGTGCTAAGTGTTGCCAGATGTCATGTTTGTGTTATTAAGCGAACTTCCACCTTGGAACATGGGATGTAGTCTGTTCTTTCTTGAACCTTAGTGGTCATTACAAAATTCATATCTTTTTGATAACAGAACCCTCCTTAGACAAAAACAGGGACCCAAATATCATAGAATCATAGAATCATAAAATGGTTTGGAAGGGACCTTAAAGATCATTTAGTTCCAACCTCCTTGCTGTGGGCAGGGGCACCTTCCATTAGACTAGCTTGCTCAAAAGCCCCATCCAATCTGCTCTTGAATGCTTCCAGGGATTGTGTATCCACAGCTTCTCAGGGCAACCTGTTCTAGTGTCTCACCACTTTCATAGTAAACGAGTTTTTCCTAATATCCAATATAAATCTACCCTCTTTCAGCTTAAAGCCATTCCCCCTTGCCCTGTCACTACATGCCCTTGTAAAAAGTCCCTCTTCAGCTTTCTTGTAGGCCCCCTTTAGGTACTGGAAGGTTGCTATAAGGTCTCCCTGGAGCCATCTCTTCTCCAGTCTGAACAAACCTAACTGTCTCAGCCTGTCTTCATAGGAGAGGTGCTCCAGGTCTCTGATCATCTTTGTGGCCCTCCTCTGGACTTACTCCAGCAGGTCCATGTCCCTCCTGTGTTGGGAGCCCCAGAGCTGAATGCAGTACTCCAGGTAGGATCACACGAGAACAGAGTAGATCTCTCGACCTTCTGAACACACTTCTTTTGATGCACCCCAGGACTCGATTGGCTTTCTGGGCTGCAATTGCACACTGCTGGCTCATATTGAGCTTCTCATGAACCAGCACTCCCAAGTACTTCTCAAGTCTGCTCTCAATCCATTCTCTGCTCAGCCCGTATTTGTGCTTGGGATTTCCCCCACCCAGGTGCAGGACCTTGCACTTGGCCTTCTTGAAATTCATGAGGCTTGCACTGTCCCACCCTTCAAGCCTGCCAACATCCCTCTGGATGTCATCTCTTCCCTCCAATGTGTTGACCACACCACACAGCTTGGTGTCATTGCCAACTTGCTGAGGGTGCATTCAACCCCACTGTCCACGTCGCTGACAAAGATGTTGAACAGTGTCAGTACCAATCCCAACCCCTGAGGAACACCACTCATCACTTGTCTCCACTTGGACCTTGAGCCGTTGACCATAAGTCTTTGAGTGCAACTATCCAGCCAATTCCTTATTCACTGAGTGGTCCATATGTCAAATCCATGCCTCTCCTGTTTAGACACAAGGATGTCATGTGAGATAGTGTCAAATGCCTTGCACAAGTCCAGTGCAAGTCCAGTGCAAGTCAGTCACTCTTCCCTTATTCAACAGTGCTGTAGCCCCATGTAGAGCTGTTAGGCATGATTTGCCCTTAGCAAATCAGCAGTATTTGTCAGTAATATATGTCAGTGCTTGCTGACAGGCAGGCTATGCCACAAAATGTTCACACACTAGCTGTATAATATGCAGAGTTTATTAAACAAGAACACTAAAGCCAATAAGCACATTAAAGCAAGCACACTAATGTGAATGAGGTAAATATCTCTCTATATATAGTGACTAAGTACAATAAGGCAAATCAGAGATATAGGTATGTAAGTAAAGTGCTGAAGAAAGTTAGCAATGCATTAAATCATTACTGCATAGAAAGAACAGAGATTAAGAAGAAATACGTCACCAGTTACCACTGAATCATCATCCAGGCCCACACTTCCAGCTGTGAAGCCCTGTTGCAGCTGATGCCAGGAGTCTAAGGTAATTGGGAAAATTCCCATACGGTGCGTCCACCCATAGGTGAGGCTTCTCCCATGGCCGCATGAGCGTCCCGCTTTTATAACCCTAGAAAATCAACCAGCTTTATGCCAGATCTCTAATTGTGTACTCGTGGGGGCATGCAGTTTCTCATGATCTCATTGTCTGCTCTGAGAGCGTTGGCCAGGTGCTCCAGTGCGGTCAAGTATGAAGGTCATAGAACAGCTGCACACCTATGTTTTCCTGTCTCTTTCCTAGAGTCACAATGAACATAAACATATATACTCTACCAGACACACTGTGGTGAAAACATACTTTGCTATGCCTTTCAATCATGAAAGGCAATCAACTCTCAGCCAGGTTCCCATCCATTACAGAAGCCATGTTGGCTGTCACCAACCACCCCCTTATTGTCCATGTGCCTTGGCGCAGTTTCCATGATCTTGCCGTGCACAGAGGTGAGGCTGACTGGTCTGCAATTCCCCAGGTCTTTCTTTATTTTCTTTTTTAAAAATGGGTGTTATATGTCTCCTTTTCCAGTCAGCAGGAACTTCACGAGACTGCCACAGCTTCTCGAATATGATGCTCAAATATGATGGATAATGGCTTGGCAACTTCATCCGCTAATTCCCTCAGAACCCTTGGATGTCTCTCAAAAGGTCCCATGGACTTGTGCATCCTCAGGTTCCTTAGATGATCTTGAACCTGATCTTCTCCTACATCAGGTGGTTCTTCATTTTCCCAGTCTCTGCCTTTGTTTTCTGTGACTCAGGCAGTGTAGCTGGAGCTCTTGCCAGTGAAGACTGAGGCAAAAATGTCATTGAGTACCTCAGCCATCTCCATGTCCTGGGTGACCAGGTCTCCTGTTTCCTTCCAGAGGGGGCCCACATTTTCCCTCATCTTCCTTTTATCCCCAGTAAAAGGCGTTAGCTTTCTTAACTTGATCCCTGGTTGCTCTATTTCTCTATATTCTTCCCAGGCTATCTGCCCTTCCTTCCACCCTCTGTGGGCTTTCGTTTTGTGCTTGAGTTTGTCCAGGAGCTTCTTGTTCATCCATACAGGCCTCCTGGCATTCTTGCCTGACTTCCTCTTTGTTGAGATGCATGGCTCCTGAGCTTGGAGGAGGTGATTCTTGAATATTGACCAGCTTTCTTGGGCCCCTCTTCCCTCCAGGGCTTTATCCTGTGGTACTCCACCAAGCATATTCCTAAAGAGGGGAAAGTCTGCTCTCCTGAAGTCCAGGGTAGAGAGCTTGCTGTGCACCCTCCTTGCTTCCCTAAGGCTCTCAAACTCCATCATTTCGTGGTCATTGCTGTCAAGGCTGTCCTCAAGCTTCACATTTCCCACCAGCCCCTCTCTGTTAGTGAGGACAAGATCCGTCACAGTCCCTCTTCTCATTTTCCTCTATCACTTGGAGGAGGAAGCTATTGCCAACACATTCCACTAACCTCCTGAATTTCTTGTTCCCTGCTGCGTTGTCCCTCCAAGAGATATCGTGGTGGTTTAAGTCCCCCATGAGGACCAGGGATTCTGAACATGAAGCCACTCCTATCTGTCTATAGACATCCTCATCCCCTCGGTTCCTGGTCAGGTGGCCTGTAGCAGACCCCCACTGTCATAGCCTCTGTCTCCACCCTCCCTTTAATCCTGACCCATAAGCTCTCAGTCAGCTCCTCATCCATGGGCAGGCATAGCTCTGTGCACTCCAGCTGGTCACTGACATAGAGGGTGACACCTTCTTGTCTCCCCAGCCTGTCTTTCCTGAAAAGCCTGTACCCTTGCGTTCCAACACTCCAGTCATAAGAGGTGTCTTACCATGTCTCCATGATTCCAATAAGATCGTAGCCCTTCAGGCCCGCACACACCTCTAACTCCTCTTGCTTGTTTCCCATGCCACTTGCTTTGGCATAGAAACATTTCAGCTGGGCCCTTGATGAAGCTGGCTCATTGGCTGGAGTGGCTGGAAGTCCTTTGTGCTGCTTATCAGGTACTCCCTTGCTGACCTGTGATCCCACTCCAGGCTCTAGGCATCTCCTGCTGTGACAAGCATCAAACTAGTAGGAGTAGGATGGATTGAGGTTCCCTGCCCCTGACAACTTTAGCTTAAAACCTTCTTCACCAGCTTGGCAAACCTGCAACCACAGATGCTCTTTCCTTTGTCTGACAGGTGGATCCTATCAGCCTCCAGTAGACCAGGTTTCCTAAAGCAAGCCGCATGGTGAAATAGCCAAACCCCTAGCTGTGGCACCAGTCCTGTAACCATTTGTTGATTCACCAGATTTGACTGACCCTTTCAAACCCCTTCTCTTTGACTGATTGATGAGAAAACTACTTGCACTTTGGAGTCCTTGACTGCCACTCCCAGGGCTCCGTAATCCTTTTTGATAGTTCTCACGCTGCTCCTGGCTGTATCTGTGGTGCCTACATGAAACACCACCAGTGGATAATAGTCAGTGGGCTGTACGAGGTTTGATAGTCTCTCTGTGACACCACTGATGTGAACACCAAGCAGGCAGCACACTTCTCTAAAGAGTGTGTCAGGTTGGCAAATGGGTGCCTCTGTACTTCTCAGAAGAAAGTTGCCTACTGCTATCACTTGTAGACTTTTCCTTGTGCTTGTTTTTATTCGAGGTGCAGACTGGGCTGCCATGTTGTCCTGGGTTCAGCTATAGCAGTCATTTTTCTCCTGCTTAGTAGCTGGTGCAGTGCTGTGTTTTTTAACTTTCAGCCTGGGAACAACGCTGATAACACCGATGTTTTTAGTTGTTGCTAAGTAATGTTTATTCCAACCAAGGACTTTCTCAGTCTCATGCTTTGCCAGGGAGGAGGGGAAGCCGGGAGGAAGCAGAGACAGGACACCTGACCCAAACTAGCCAAAGGGGTATTCCATACCACAGCACATCATGCCCAGTATATAAACCGGGGGGAGTTACCCGGAAGGCCCAGATCACTGCTCGGGTCGGGCTGGGTATCGGTCGGCGAGTGGTGAGCAATTGTATCCTCTCCCCTTGTTATTTCACTAATCGTTATTATCATTGGTGGTAGCAGTAGTGGTTTTGTGTTATACCTTAGTTGCGGGACTGCTCTTATCTCAACCCGTGGGAGTTACATTCTTCCCATTCTCCTCCCCATCCCTCCGGGAGCGGGGGGAGGAAGAAGGGGGGGGGGGAGTGAGCGAGCGGCTGTGTGGTTCTGAGTTACCGGCTGGGCTCAAACCACGACAGTTCTTTTTGGTCCCCAACGTGGGGCACGAAAGGTTGAGATAACGACAGATCTGACCAGAGTGTGTTTAATCATATTTGTGATAAGCATTCATTGTTACTACTCGTCACAATGGTGATTATTTGGCTCTCAGACGTGTTGCGCTTGATCTCAGAGTTTCAGCATGTTGTACCTTACTTACAGCCACTATTTGCTGTTTTAGCGTTTATCGGCTGGGGGGCCTGGGCTAAGGTTCTTGTTTCACTGTACTTCATGGTAATGACTTGTAATACAATAGACTCATTGATCATGAAACTGGTCTGGTTTGTGCTTCCAGCGTGGCCATCACCACTATACATTGGGAGGTATATAATGAAATATTTTAGCAATTGCATATCTTTTTTTTTTTCTCCTCGGGGGGTAAACTTACGAAGGAAGCATTCTCTTTCACCCCCCGTTCCCCCACCAGCCTATTTGCAACAGCAATTGAGAGTTCTGAAGGTTTTAGATGGCCTTTGAGTACCCTTGAAACCTGCCTGCTGATTGTGCTGGGGATCAGCATGTTGGCAAACATACGGAGTGTGTTTTACCCACGGCCATCCCGTCGTAGGAACATCCTATTTCGTTTAATGTCAAAAATTCAGCAGTATCAGGTTCGAATCTGGTCTAGGGTTAGACGACGATATAGGAGGACCACCAGGAGATTTTCCCTGAGGCTGGACAGTTATGAGTGGCAGGGTGTGTGGGATAGTATGGGCAAGTACCTAGGCCAGTGGGCCCCTCCAGTGCTTTGGAACTTCACCACTGAACAAGTGCAACATCCGGAAAAACTAGTAAAACACTTAAACGAGGTGTGCTGTCGTCCTGGTTATACCAGAGAGGGACAAATTTTGGCAACGTGCTGGGGCTTGGCCTATGCCTACAGAGCCCTGCTCAACACTATCCAGCACCTTCAAAGGGAAAAAAATGTCTCTGGATCTGATGGCAAAGCAACAGACAACGCAGCTATGCCAACTACAAGCACAGCAGCTACTCAGACCCTGACCACAACAGTCAACACAGCTACTCCAAGTACAGCAGCTACATCAACCCCAGTGACAAGCACAACAGCTACTCAAACCCTGACCACAACAGACAACGCAACTACTCCAACTTCAAATACAGCAGTTACACCAACCCCAGTGACAAGCACAACAGCTACTCAAACCCCGACAGCAACAGACAATGTGGCTACTCCAAGCACCGCAGCCACACCAACCCCAGTGACAAGCACAGTAGCTACTCAAACCCCGACAGCAACAGACAATATAGCTACTCCAAGCACCACAGCTACACCAACCCCAGTGACATGCACAGTAGCTATTCAAACCCCGACAGCAACAGACAATATGGCTACTCCAAGCACTGCAGCTACACCAACCCCAGTGACAAGCACAGTAGCTACTCAAACCCCGACAGCAACAGATAATGCAGCTGTTGGTGTTACTCAACTCCCAAGCACAACAGCTGCACCAACCCCAGCAATAGACATTGCAACCACTCCAATCCTAGTGGCAGACACTGCAGCCACTCCAACCACAGTGACAAACACTGCAGCTAAACCAAATGTCCAGTTTGTGACAATGCCTGTTGCCCCTGTAAGCAAAAGCAAACGAAAGGCACAAAGAGCAACCCGCGAAGCGAAGAAAGATGAAGACCCAGTGCCATTACTATATGCAACAGCACCTGAACAAGAGTTACTACTACGTGGGTCAGAGGAAGAGGAAGAAGAAGAAGAGGTCACTTCTCGACCCCGGACCTCAACCGAACTACGGAATATGCGAAAAGATTTCACCCGTCTTCCAGGGGAGCACATTGTCACCTGGTTGCTCCGGTGCTGGGACAATGGGGCCGACGGTCATGAACTAGAAGGTAGGGAAGCCAAGCAGCTGGGATCACTTGCTAAGGAAGGAGGAATTTACAAAGCGATTGCAAGAGAGAAGCGAGCCCTCAGTCTTTGGAGGCGGCTCCTGGCAGCTGTGAAGGAAAGGTTTCCCTACAAAGACGATATTACGAATCGCTCAGCCAACTGGACCACGATAGAGAAAGGCATCCAGTCCCTGAGGGAATCAGCCATTATAGAGATGATCTATCGTAGGCCGGATTCCAGGAACACATCCGTAGACCCAGATGAAGTCGAATGTACATGACCCATGTGGCGGAAACTTACACGGAGTGCGCCATCATCATATGCCCACACATTGGCATCAATGACCTGGAATGACGGAGTATCACCAACAGTGGATTTCCTGATTCGTCAACTCCGAGAGTTCGAAGACAATCTCACCCCTTCCATCATTTCAGCTGTGGAAAAACTGTCCCAGGAGTTCAAACAATTGAGAGACGATTTATCCGATCTATCCAGCTCTCCACGCGTACCAACCCATGTCTCAGCTATTAACAGAAGGCGCCCTACTGCTCGAGAAAGAAAATATAGGAGGTACACGCCACGGGCCACCCTATGGTTTTACCTGCGGGATCATGGAGAAGACATGAGAAAGTGGGATGGAAAACCTACTTCAGCTCTGGAGCAACGGGTGCGTGAACTGAAGAGGAGAACAATGGTCAAGGATGATCCTCCCAGGAAAGCTGCTGCTCCAGTCTCTGGCGAGCAGTTTCCCAGATGGAGCGAAAGAGCTGATTTTACTCCAGCTCCTGTGATAAGGAATACTAATCCCTTTCTACAAGACAGAAGTGGAGAATTTTGTGATCACTATTAGAGGGGCCCTGCTTCCAGCCAGGTGGAGGAGAGGGATAATCGGGTTTACTGGACTGTGTGGATCAGATGGCCTGGCACATCAGTCCCACAGAAGTATAAGGCTCTAGTAGATACCGGTGCACAGTGTACTCTGATGCCATCAAGGTATCAAGGGATGAAACCCATTTCTATTTCTGGAGTGACAGGAGGATCCCAAGCGTTAACTATGCTGGAAGCTGAAATCAGCCTGACTGGGAGGAAGTGGCAAAAGCACCCCATTGTAACTGGTCCAGGGGCTCCATGCATCCTTGGCATAGACTATCTCAGGAGAGGGTATTTCAAAGACCCAAAAGGGTATAGATGGGCTTTTGGTATCGCTGCCTTGGAGACAGAGGAAATTAAGCAGCTGTCCACCTTACCCGGTCTCTCAGAGGATCCTTCTGTTGTGGGGCTGCTGAAGGTCGAAGAACAACAAGTGCCAATTGCGACCACAACAGTGCACCGGCGGCAATATCGCACCAACCGAGACTCCTTGATTCCCATCCATAAGCTGATCCGCAGACTGGAGAGCCAAGGAGTGATCAGCAGGACCCGCTCACCCTTTAATAGCCCCATATGGCCAGTGCAAAAGTCTAATGGAGAGTGGAGATTAACAGTAGACTATCGTGGCCTGAACGAAGTCACACCACCATTGAGTGCTGCCGTACCGGACATGTTAGAACTTCAATATGAACTGGAGTCAAAGGCAGCCAAGTGGTATGCCACAATTGACATTGCCAATGCATTTTTCTCAATCCCTTTGGCAGCAGAATGCAGGCCACAGTTTGCTTTCACTTGGAGGGGCGTCCAGTACACTTGGAACCGACTGCCCCAGGGGTGGAAACACAGCCCTACCATCTGCCATGGATTGATCCAGACTGCACTGGAACAGGGGCAAGCTCCAGAACACCTGCAATACATTGATGACATCATCGTGTGGGGTGATACAGCGGAAGAAGTTTTTGAGAAAGGGAGGAAAATAATCCAAATCCTGCTGAAGGCCGGTTTTGCCATAAAACGGAATAAGGTCAAGGGACCTGCACAGGAGATTCAATTTTTGGGAATAAAATGGCAAGATGGATGCCGCCAGATCCCCACAGACGTGATCAACAAGATAACAGCAATGTCTCCACCAACTAACAAGAAAGAAACACAAGCTTTCTTAGGTGTTGTGGGGTTCTGGAGAATGCACATCCCAAATTACAGTCTGATTGTAAGCCCTCTCTACCACGTGACCCGGAAGAAGAATGATTTCAAATGGGGCCCTGAGCAACAACAAGCCTTTGAACAAATTAAACGAGAAATAGTTCATGCAGTAGCCCTTGGACCAGTCCCTGATGGGCCAGATGTGAAAAATGTGCTCTATACCGCAGCTGGGGAGAATGGTCCTACCTGGAGCCTCTGGCAGAAAGCTCCAGGGGAGACTCGAGGTCGACCCCTTGGCTTTTGGAGTCGGGGATATAAAGGATCCGAGGCCAGCTACACTCCCACTGAAAAAGAGATACTGGCAGCCTATGAAGGGGTTCGAGCTGCCTCAGAAGTGATTGGAACTGAAGCACAGCTCCTCCTGGCACCCCGGTTGCCTGTGCTGGGCTGGATGTTCAAAGGCAGGGTCTCCTCTACACATCATGCAACTGATGCTACATGGAGTAAGTGGGCCGCACTAATTACACAATGAGCTCGAATAGGAAATCCCAGTCGTCCAGGAATTCTAGAAGTCATCATGGACTGGCCAGAGGGCAAAGATTTTGGGATGTCACCAGAAGAGGAGGTGACGCGTGCTGAAGAGGCCCCACCATATAATGAACTGTCAGAGAGTGAAAAGCAATATGCCTTGTTTACTGATGGGTCCTGCCGTATTGTGGGAAAGCATCGGAGATGGAAGGCAGCTGTGTGGAGTCCCCTGCGACAAGTTGCAGAAACTGCTGAGGGAGAGGGTGAATCGAGTCAATTTGCAGAGGTGAAAGCCATCCAGCTGGCCTTGGACATTGCTGAACAAGAAAAATGGCCAGTACTTTATCTCTATACTGACTCATGGATGGTGGCAAATGCCCTGTGGGGGTGGTTGCAGCAATGGAAGCAGAGCAACTGGCAACGCAGAAGTAAACCCATCTGGGCTGCTGCATTGTGGCAAGATATCGCTGCTCGGGTGCAGAACCTGGTGGTGAAGGTACGCCACGTAGATGCTCATGTACCCAAGAGTCGGGCCACTGAGGAACACCAGAATAACCAGCAAGTGGATAAAGCTGCTAAGATTAAAGTGGCTCAGATGGACTTGGATTGGCAACATAAGGGTGAATTATTTTTAGCCCGGTGGGCCCATGACACCTCAGGCCATCAAGGCAGAGATGCAACATATAGATGGGCTCGTGATCGAGGGGTGGACTTAACGATGGACACTATTGCCCAGGTTATTCACGAACGTGAAACGTGCTGCAATTGAGCAAGCCAAATGGTTAAAGCCTCTCTGGTATGGAGGACGATGGCTGAAGTACAAATATGGGGAGGCCTGGCAGATTGACTATATCACACTCCCACCAACCCGCCAGGGCAAGCGCTATGTGCTTACCATGGTGGAAGCAACCACCGGCTGGCTGGAAACATACGCTGTGTCCCATGCCACTGCCCGGAACACTATCCTGGGCCTTGAGAAACAAGTCTTGTGGCGACACGGCACCCCAGAGAGAATTGAGTCAGACAATGGGACTCATTTCCGGAACAACCTCATAGACACTTGGGCCAAAGAGCATGGCATTGAGTGGGTATACCACATCCCCTACCATGCACCAGCCTCTGGGAAAATCGAAATGTACAATGGGCTGTTAAAAACTACACTGAGAGCAATGGGTGGTGGGACTTTCAAACACTGGGATACACATTTACCAAAAGCCACCTGGTTGGTCAACAGTAGGGGATCTGCCAACAGGGCTGGCCCAGCCCAATCAGAACTTTTACGTACTGTAGAGGGGGATAAAGTTCCTGTGGTGCACATAAAGAATTTGTTGGGGAAGACAGTCTGGGTTATTCCTGCTTCAGGTAAAGGCAAACCCACTCGTGGGGTTGCTTTTGCTCAGGGACCTGGATATACTTGGTGGGTAATGCGGGAAGATGGGGAAGTCCGATGTGTACCTCAAGGGGATTTGATTTTGGGGGAAAACAGCCAATGAACTCAATTGTACGCTGTTGCCTGCTCTATAACACTTTTATAGCCCACCAGCTAGATATCTTCAGGTCGCCAGCCATTGACCCTGACTTCCCTCCGATCATCACCTCAACAAAGAATGAATTTTGAGGAAACCAGACGAGCTCAGCAGTGACCAGATGAGTTTGGCGGTATCATCAGCAGGCAACAACCCAACACTATGTACCGTCCCTCCTGCCCTGAAAGACTATTACAAGAGATGGAACCTGACATCATGGACTGGATGAGTTCAGCAATTTTACAGGGATTGGTCCATGGACTAGGGAACGATATCTTTCTCTGTGTGTGGGTGTGGGTGTATATATATGTGTATATATGGGACAGGGGTGATGGTGTGCTGAGAGATATGGGATCTGAGCATGACGTGAATGGTATGGAATAAGGGGTGGATACTGTCCTGGGTTCAGCTATAGCAGTCATTTTTCTCCTGCTTAGTAGCTGGTGCAGTGCTGTGTTTTTTAACTTTCAGCCTGGGAACAACGCTGATAACACCGATGTTTTTAGTTGTTGCTAAGTAATGTTTATTCCAACCAAGGACTTTCTCAGTCTCATGCTTTGCCAGGGAGGAGGGGAAGCCGGGAGGAAGCAGAGACAGGACACCTGACCCAAACTAGCCAAAGGGGTATTCCATACCACAGCACATCATGCCCAGTATATAAACCGGGGGGAGTTACCCGGAAGGCCCAGATCACTGCTCGGGTCGGGCTGGGTATCGGTTGGCGGGTGGTGAGCAATTGTATCCTCTCCCCTTGTTATTTCACTAATCGTTATTATCATTGGTGGTAGCAGTAGTGGTTTTGTGTTATACCTTAGTTGCGGGACTGCTCTTATCTCAACCCGTGGGAGTTACATTCTTCCCATTCTCCTCCCCATCCCTCCGGGAGCGGGGGGAGGAAGAAGGAGGGGGGGGGAGTGAGCGAGCGGCTGTGTGGTTCTGAGTTACCGGCTGGGCTCAAACCACGACACATGTTCACCTCTAACGTCTCCTCTGCTGCGACAGGTCTTTCATCATTGGTCTGCAGCACAGTGAACGGGTTCTGCAGGAGCCCCTCTGGCTTTGGGGGAAGTCTCTTCCTCTTGCAAAGTCCTTGTCTTTGAAAGCTTCCATTCCCCTTAATTATTGGCCCCTCTCCCTCCTATGCGTGCCTCTGGGGGAATTTTTGGCTATTTGGCTGTAGGCAGTGTACTGACATGTTAACTTAGGATCTGAGCTTGCACTGGGCTCCCAGACCATCCATGCTACCCATCTGTTAGCTCAGATGTGTAGCAGGAGTAGAAAAGACTAGTCTGAACTTATCTGTTATGGTCTTATTATCCATAATAAGGATGAGAAAAATTAACTTAGTCAGGCATACCTAGAAATGTAGTGTAGAAATAGACAAAGCGTTATCTTTAATTTTATCTACATTTTTTCATTTTTGTCTGAATTCTAACCCCTCACTTACTAGATCTCCTTTTTTTATATTTTTCAATGTCTTTTCTTCTGATGTTGAAAGTCATTTTACTTCCCCAGTACAGTAAAGGAAATATATATTTGGTGTAAAATGTTCTGTAAAATATGTTTCAAATTAACACACTTTTTCATCTCTATAGTTAACTGAGAGTATAGATTTTTGGAGAAGGACGACCTACACTTAGTATAACTGTGTCTAAGGCATTTTAATTTTATTAAGGTTAGAAAATCATCAATAAGAGACCTTATTGCAAAGTGTTCTGCCAGGTATAGTATTACAGCAACATTTCACAGCCTTTTATAGTCTTCAGATAGAAAATAATTATATTTTAGTTGTTGTCTGAGGTCAACTCTTGTTCATCTGACCTTAGTAAGAGTTTTGCTGATGACTTCTGAATGATGAGGTTTTAACAATACATACAAATTTTTTGAGACAGAATTTTTCTTTTCTCTTTTAGAAACTATGTATTTTGACTGAAATGATCTTTTTTCATCTTTCTGGTATATGATATTCTTTCACATGTATTTGCTTTACACTTTTGTGTGCTTGAAAAAGAATATGACAAACACCACACTTCACAGGATATTTTTTACAGTGGTTGGATATAATACCCCAGATGTTACACAATTCAAAGTGGCTGAAAGGATTCATCAAGACAGATCAATTAACAAAAACTAAAGATAAAATGGAAAATATCAAACTGACCTGGTTTCAGCTGGGATAAAGTTAATTTTCTTTCTAGTAGCTGGTACAGTGCTGTGTTTTGACTTTAGTCTGAGAATAATGCTGATAACCCACTGATGTTTTAGTTGTTGCTAAGTAATATTTTCTCTGATCAAGGACTTATAAGCCTCTCATGCTCTGCAGTGAGGAGGAGCACAAGAAACCAGGAGGGACCAGAGAAAGGACACCTGATCCAAACTAGCCAAAGGGTTATTCCATATCACAGCATGTCACGCCCATGATGGGGGGAGTCACCTGGAAGGGACCGATCGCTGCTCAGGTTGGGATGGTGAGTCAGCAGGTGGTGAGCAATTGTACTGTGCATCACTGCTGTTTATTGGTTTTTCTTTCCTCTTTTTAGTTTTATATGCTCTGTCCTTGTTATTTCCCTTATCATTATTATTATTAGCAGTATTATATTGTATTTTAGTTATTAACTGTTCTTATCTCAACCTGCAGGTTATACATTCTTTTGATTTTCCTCCCCATCCCACCTGTGGAGGGGGGAAGATAGGGTGAGCAAGCGGCTGTGTGGTACTGAGTTACCACCTGTGTTTAAACCACAACACTTAACTTTGTTTTGTTTTGGTTTTGTTCACATTGTACACAGGCCTTTCAGGATGATTTGGTATATGTCAGAGAGAAAAATAAAACTTGGGGTATAAATATAAATCTCCCAAACCCAGCTTGCAAAGTGTAAAGGCAAAGGAATGGTAAATAGGAAACAAACCCCAGTAAACCGGAATCAAACAGAATGCTTTTGGATTTATGCAAGTTCAAAATGATGAATTTGTGAATAACTGTACTGAATGTCATGCTCCTCAATATAATGTCAAGCCAAACAAGCCATTCATGCAAAGAAATACTTGTTTTATTGGACAACAAATTCAGCCTGGAAGGCATCTTGGATTCCTTGGACTTAAACCTGTACAGAGAGGCATTTCTCTCTTCTCCCCCAGTAACCTACATCATTGAATCAAAGCAGTTTATTCTCTTTCATATACATGCTTCCATAAGGCCTTAGTGACAAAAAAACCCAGTAATGTACTAGGCATCTGAAAGTGGATAATAGGTGTTCAGTATATGCATTTCTAAGCATTTAAAGAACATTCAGCATTCCTTTTTATTTTTTTTAATTTTTTTTTTTTATTCCGGTGATGTTATTTTTGTCCAATCTTCTCCAATGTTTCTTCATTTCACTTTTACTACATATCATCTTCTACTTTCATCATTCCTGTTTTATTTTCTCCAAACCTTTCACCTTTTTTTTTTCATTTCATTTGTTCTGCTATGTTGAAATTGCTATGAAACACGAAGACTTTTTTTTTCTTGCAATCTAATTTTTATTTGGCTTGATATCTTTGCATTTCTGAAATGTCCATATTTGCCTTGTTTATTTCAGATATACTCTTTGTACAGTTGCATCCACACATGGACATCATTTTTGATAGTAGAGAGTAAATATTAAACTATAACACATTTGCTATTAAACTGTAACACATTTGCTTTTAAATGAAAACTTGTCTAGCTTCATGCCTGTTTGCCAAGACTTGATTTTGATAAACAATTAGAATGAAGGTTCTGTTGCTGAACACTGATTCAAACAGTACAAGTTAGTTGTGTAATTCCAACTGTAATAATTGCCATTTATTTACTGTGTCTGAAAAATGGGTCAATTCCAAGGTATAAATAGAGGCTAATTTTAGTTTTATACCATTGTGGTTTAGTTAGCATGAATTGAGCTGAGTTGTCTGTTGCCTCTAATGTGTTTTTTAAAGTAAAATAATGAGTTTCATAAAAATATCTTCTTTTTCAGAATACGTCAATCATTTTTATAAGAGACTTACTAGCAAGTTGAATTTAGGACACCAGTTAGACTAAGGGAAGAGAAGGAAGTACTGATAGAAAAATTATATAGACTATCTTTAACAAACTTCTTATTTAATCCTTCTTTTGTTCTTTTTGCCATCTCTTTTGTTTCTATCTTGTAGGCAAGGTCTAAGAAAAAGGGGATGGGAAAACATTTTACGCTATAAATTACAAGTTTGTTTCTTGAGTTAATGGAAAAAAGGGTTAAACCTCAGAACAAACAAGCAAAGACTCAGCATCATCATATTTGAGTGCTTTGTTCTGAAGTGCTGAGGCATTGCTGACCAGGTTGGCTTGGGTTGTAGTTTGGCCTTGCTGGATCAAGTGAAAATTTTAGTTTTAATTCATCTTTTGTTGGTATTGACTTCTTGCTTCCCATCATGATAATACTGGTCTCCATGGGCAACTTGCGAAGGTGATGTTAAGTTCACAGAGAGGGTTGTCAAGATGCAAAGTGAAGAAATGTCAGTGGGGCTTAAGTAGTAAATTAATTGTTTAATCCAGCAGCTCCTGTCCTCATTAGAGAGAAAACTAACTTTTCTTTTTACATCTTGAGGTTAAAAAGAGAACTTGTTCCATGGTTGCTGAAACTTTCTGAAGGAGACTTGCTAGTAAGTTTTCGGGTTTTTTGGATCAAGCCTATCAGTTGTGCATATCAAACTGAAAAGCTGAGCTCTGTGCTGAAATTTTTATGCTTGAAAAGCCACCAAATCTCATCCTTTTTATCATTCCCCTTTAGCTTTTGAAACATTGTGTCTTCCACCTCAAGCAATCTAGCTCACTTCTTTACTGGAAAATCACACCTAGTGAAAGAAAACATGGTGCAAAAGAGAGCCTGGAGTGCAGGTATCCACAAAACATGACGAAGCTCAACAGAAATGCAGGAGAAAAGGAGAGATGAAAAGCAAACTGATCATGAAGGAATGAAATAATGAGGAAAATAAGTGGGAGAGAGAGGAGTTACTTTAGTAAAAGAGAAATTAAGGAATATTTGGAAAGGGAAGGAAGTGAGAAAGAGGTAACCAAGAAGTATATTCTGTATTCCTTAAATTTCATGCCAACATAAATATCTGTAACTTTGTATTAGAGATAAATATTGGGAAAAAAAAAAAGATTAAAGTGATAATATACCTGTAAGTTCTGCTTTAAATCAAATGGATTAAGAATCCTGAGTTAGAGATGAATCACAGAATCATTAGGGTTGGAAGGGACCTCTGGAGATCATTTAGCCCAACCCCCCTGCCAAGGCAGGGCCACCTAAAGCAGGTTACACAGGAACGTGTCCAGGCAGGTCTTGAATGTCTCCAGATAGGGAGACTCTACAACTTCCCTGAGCAGCCCATTCCAGTGCTGTGTCACCGCCAATGTTAAGTTCTTCCTCATGTTGAGGTGAAATTTCTTGTGTTTTAGTTTGTGACCATTGCTCCTCATCCTGTTGCTGATTACCACTGAAAAATAGTCTGGCACCAACCGCCTTTGAGATATTTATATACATTAATGAGAACCTCACTCAGTCTTCTCCAGACTAAACAGGCCCAGCTCCTGCAATGTCTCCTCATAAGAAAGATGCTCAAAACCCTTATCATTCTTGTGGCCCTCTGCTGAACCCTGTCCAGTAGCTCCTTGTCTTTCTTGTACTGAGGAGCCCAGAACTGGACACTACTCCAGATGCGGCCTCACAAGCATCGAGTAGAGGTGGAGGATCACCTCCCTCGACCTGTTGGCCACATGCCTCCTAATGTACCTAAGGATACTATTGGCCCTCCTGGCTGCAACGGCACACTGCCATCTCATAGTCAACTTATCATCTACCAACAAACCCAGGTCCTTCTCCACTGAACTGCTCTCTAGTAGGTCGGCCCCCAACCTGTACTGGTACTTGGGATTCTTTGTCCCCAGGTGCAGTACCCTACACTTGCCTTTGTTGAACCTTGTTAGGTTTCTCTCCACCAAATTCTCCAGTTTATCAAGGTCCTGCTGAATGGCAGCACAGCCTCCAGGTGTATCAGCCACTCCCCCAGCTTTGTATCATCAGCAAACTTCCTGAGGGTACACTCTAGCCCTTCATTCAGGTCACTGATAAACAAGTTGAATAAGACCGGATCCAGTACTAATTCCTGGGGAACACCACTGACTACAGGCCTCCAACTGGATTCTACTCTGCTGATCACAACCCTCTGAACAATGCCATTCAACCAGTTCTCATTCCACCTCACTATCCATTCATCTAATACACTTTTCCTAAACTTACCTATGAGGACGTTATGGGAGACAGCCTCAAAAGCCTTGATGAAGTTGAGGTAGATAACATCCACTGCTCTTCCCTCGTTGACCTATCTTGCCGTGCCATCATAAAAGGCTATTAGATTGGTCAAGCAATATTTACTCTTGGTGAATCCATGCTGACTACTTCTGATGACCTTCTTTTCTTCTACATGCTTGGTAATGACCTCCAGAATGACCTGTTCCATTGCCTTTCCAGGGGTGGAGATGAGGCTGACTGGCTGGTAGTTTCCCAGGTTCTCCTTCTTGCCTTTTTTGCAGATGGGAGTAATATTGGCCTTCCCCTAACCATCGGGCACCTCACCTGTTCTCCATGATTTTTCAAAGATAATGGAGAGTAGCAGAGCAACAACATCTACCAGGTCCCTTGGATGCATCTCATCAGGGCCCATAGATTTATGGGTGGTAAGTCTGTCTAGCCTATCCTCAACCCAAATCTCTATGACCAGGGGGAAGTCTTCCTTTCCTCGGCCTTCATCTCTAACCTCCAAGGTTTGGGACTCATGAGGGCTGTTCTTACCTGTAAAGACTGATGCAAAGAAGACATTCAGTAATTCCACCTTCTCTGTGTCTTCTATTACTAGGACACCCATCTGATTCAGCAGCAGCCCCACGTTTTCACTTATCTTCCTTTTGCTGTTGATATACTTGTGGAAGCCCTTGTTGTCCTTGATGTTCTTTGCCAGGCTCAATTCTAAGTGGGCCTTTGCCTTCCTCATCTAGTCCCTGCATACCCTGATGATGTTCCTATAGTCCTTCCACTTGACCTGTCCCTTTTTCCACCTCCCATAAAATTCCTTGTGTTTAAGGTTTATTAGGAGCTGCCTGCTCGTACATGCAGGACTCCTGCCTCTCCATGCAGGACTCCTGCCCCCCTTGCCTGGGTTCTTCATCATGAGGATACACTGGTCTTGGGCTCGGAGGAAGTGGTGCTTAAAAAATGACCAGCTCTCTTGGACTCCCTTGCCTTGTAGAGCTCTAATGCACAGAAAGATTTATTGTAATGTGTAGAATATTGCACAAATGTGGCTATTCTATTTCTGATACATAAGCACAAAATTTTTACAAACATCTGATTGAATAAATGCAAAATTGGCTCATTTTTATATACTTAGCTTTTTTCTGACGTATTGCTCAAAACCTTAATACCTAAATTGTGCCTTTTGTTTTTTAATTCAAATCTGATTCTTAACTCTTTATTTCCCTAAGTGTTTTGGTTACAGCCAATTGCAGGGATGGGGCCTATGTGATTAAAAGTTAAATATATACCCCAGTCCAGCTTTGGATCTCATTACAGTTTGGAAGAGCATAGGACCAGGCTGACCACAGTTTCAGTTACTGTGCCATTCTATAGTAACTCACAAAATTTCCAGTTTGTGATTGTCAGGCTTGTTTTTGTTTTGTTTTTGGTTTGGTTTTTTTTTTTCCTCAGGACAAGTAGATTTGCAGGGGGGGTTTTTGTTTGTTTTTACAGCAATCTTAATGTCTTATTTTTATAAGATTGTTTCCAGTAAATTCCCTTAGGAATATACTTTTTTATAAGCTTATGATATCTTAGTTTTAGGTCTCAATTCTAAACCTAAATTCCATTGCATTTTAGATCTCAGTTCCATTGCCTTCAGTTGCACCTGCGATTTTTTCCTTTACAGTACAGAGTGAAAAAAGTCCCTATGTAAAGTCTGCTTTAAATAGCTAGCCCTTCATTTCATAAAATTTGCCTGGAGAGGATCAGATGACTTTCAAACCTTCTGCATGTTAAGAAGGATGTCAACCTTTCCCTTCCTGCTGCCCCCACAATGAAAGGTGACTGTTTGCCTGGACACAGCAAAGAACATCTAGGATAGGCCTGAACTCCATCCAAGTTGATTATCAAAAATAACGAACTGTGCACTTCAGAAAACTGTGCTCTTCAGGAAAAGACTGACAGAGGACATTAAGTCATTGAATTAGGGACTTCTCTATGCTTTTTTTTTTTCTTTTCTACGCAAGACACTATAGCAGAACTGCCTTGAAAATAGGAAAGTTTGGGGTTTTTTTTATACAAATCTTTTAATCAAATTTGTAATTGTAACTAGTTTTTTGGATATTAGCTTTTGATTCTCATTTCCCATACTGATTATTTTTGTTTTGTTGTTGGGGGTTGTTGTTTTGTGGTTTTTTTTTCCCTTGTAGGCAGTAAATATTTTACCAGGGATTAAATGAAAAGTTAAAATCAGTTTTTCAATAAAATATTAACTTTTATTTAAATCTATTTACTTTTTTTGCCTTGTTCTATTTTGACCCCTCAAATTAACTTAGGACACCTCAGTTTTCTGTTAACTATAATAGTGATTTATTAAAGTAGGGAAATCTTTTCTACACAAAAAATGGTATTGCACTTTTATTGATAGCATTGCATACTTTCAGGAGAAAAAAACAAAAATCAAGTGGTTGGTTTTTTTCCTTCTAGTTTGCTCTGCCATTACCAATATTTAAGACCTAATAAGGCAAACAGGACATTAGATAACAAATTAACTGTATGATGGAGGACTGGTGTCAGTTAATGCAGCGTGATAATGTTTAGCATGTTCAGGAGTTCCTTCAGAGTATATGAGGGAAAATTATATGGAAAAAAAATGATTATTTTATTTTCTCAGTACCTGAGAGCAGTTCAATTCAGTGGGCCTTTATTTTCACCTTCTTGATTTCAGACTATATTATCACAGGGAACATATCTAGCAAAATGTGCAATTGTGGGTATGAATGCCATTAAGACATCACCAAGGCTGGTTGGTGGATCAAAATAGAATCATAGAATCATAGAATCATAGAATCGTAAGGGTTGGAAAGGACCTTAAGATCATCTAGTTCCAACCCCCCTGCCATGGGCAGGGACACCTTGCCCTAAACCACGTGGCTCAAGGCTCTGTCCAACCTGGCCTTGAACACCACCAGGGATGGAGCATCCACAACCTCCCTGGGCAACCCATTCTAGTGCTTCACCACCCTCACTGTAAAGAACTTCTTCCTTATATCTAATCTAAACTTCCCCTGTTTAAGTTTGAACCCATTACCCCTTGTCCTACCACCACAGTCCCTAAGGAAGAGTCCCTCCCCAGCATCCTTATAGGCCCCCTTCAGATACTGGAAGGCTGCTATGAGGTCTCCATGTAGCCTTCTCTTCTTTCTCCAGGCTGAACAGCCCCAACTTTCTCAGCCTATCTTCATATGGGAGGTGCTCCAGCCCTCTTATCATCCTCGTGGCCTCCTCTGGACTTGCTCCAACAGCTCCTTGTTCTTTTTATGTTGAGGACACCAGAACTGTACACAGTACTCCAAGTGAGGTCTCACAAGAGCAGAGTAGAGGGGCAGGATCACCTCCTTTGACCTGCTGGTCACACTTCTTTTGATGCAGCCCATGATACGGTTGGCTTTCTGGGCTGCAAGCGCACACTGCCAGATCATGTTAAGCTTCTCATCAACCAACACCCCCAAGTCCTTTTCTGCAGGGCTGCTCTGAATCTCTTCTCCGCCCAACCTGGGATTGTAGCTGTGCCTGGGATTGCTCCGACCCAGGTGTAGGACCTTACACTTGGCTTGGTTAAACTTCATAAGGTTGGCATTGGCCCACCTCACAAGCATGTCAAGGTCCCTCTGGATGGCATCCCTTCCCTCCAGCGTATCAACCGAACCACACAGCTTGGTGTCGTCAGCAAACTTGCTGAGGGCGCACTCAATCCCACTGTCCATGTCGCCGATAAAGATGTTGAACAGGACCGGTCCCAACACCGATCCCTGAGGGACACCACTTGTTACAGGTTTCCAACTGGACACCGAGCCATTTACCGCAACTCTTTGCGTGTGGCCATCGAGCCAGTTTTTTATCCACTGAGTGGTCCAGCTATCAAATTGATGCCTCTCCAATTTAGAGAAAAGGATGTCATGCGGGACAGTGTCGAACGCTTTGCACAAGTCCAGGTAGATGACGTCAACTGCTCTGCCCCTGTCCATCAGTTCCGTGGCTCCATCATAGAAGGCCACCAAATTGGTCAGGCAGGATTTCCCCTTAGTGAAGCCATGTTGGCTGTCACCAACCACCTCGTTGTTTTTCATGTGCCTTAGCATGTTTTCCAGGAGAAACTGTTCCAAGATTTTGCCAGGCACAGAGGTGAGACTGACTGGTCTGTAGTTCCCTGGGTCTTCCATCTTCCCCTTCTTGAAAATGGGGATTATATTACCCTTCTTCCAGTCATCGGGAACTTCACCTGACTGCCAGGATTTTTCGAATATGATGGACAGTGGTTTAGCAACTTCATTCGCCAGCTCCTTCAGGACCCGTGGATGGATTTCATCAGGTAAAAATACTTCCTTATAAAGCACTAGATGAATCAAAGAAAATTCTTTAGCTTACGCTGCAGTAGCAGAAGGAAAATTATTACCTGACTTCTATAGATATGTTTTTTATATATCTGATCAAAATGGTTAAGAAGCTTTGATGCTGGTAATGTTATAAAGCACCCAGGTGTAGAAATTTGGAGAATTGATTTCTTTTTCAAGACTTTTAGTATATTTTTTATGTCCTGGAAATTTCTTAAAATATTTAACATATTATTTCAGACACGAATTTACTTAAAATTTTAATGATAGAGAACAAAAAAGCTCACTTATATAAAAAAAGCTCTGAGATGAAATCTTCATATAAGGTTTTAATTATGAGATATTAGAATGATACCTATGGTGACTAGAATCTGAACAATTTCATGGGGGTTTTTTGAAGCTCATTAAAATGTACTTTTTAATGTACTTTAACTTTTTTAATACTTTTTAATATATTTTAACATATAGCATACATCTTCAGTACTTTAGCACCAATGTAAGGAAAAGGTAGCACATACTCATATCTTATATACATACTACCTCACAAAACTATGTTTCAACCTGTTTAGTTTTCATCATGCACTCTGTTACTTAGGTATAATTTCAAATTTATAAAGTAAAATAAATGCTGCAATATATATTATTTTTAATTTTTTTTTTTTTTTGCAAAATGGTAGCAAATTAGTCTTTGGCAAAAAAAAAAATGAACAAAGGAATTTCTATAATTCAGCTCTATCTGTTAGAACCAGATTTTATTATTTTTCTGTAAGTTTTCTGAAAAAACTTTAAAGTTAAGTACACTTAGATGTTTGAAGGTTTCTAAGGAAATTGGGACTAGTTTTGTCCTTAGCTTTCCAGAATACATTGTGTGGTTTTTCAATATTCACTGATTATTCACAATATTCACAGGAACAAATAGTGAACATACTCAGGCAACGGATTTTAGCAAAGGACTGCTCTATTTTTTCCCTAGTGAAAAAGTACGTTCATCAATCATCAGTAATATGCTTCGCAAGCATGTTTTTTAATTATCTCAGTCCTTTCAACAAAAATCTATTTTGGGGATTTTTCTTTTTTCTTTTCTTTTCTTTTCTTTTCTTTTCTTTTCTTTTCTTTTCTTTTCTTTTCTTTTCTTTTCTTTTCTTTTCTTTTCTTTTCTTTTCTTTTCTTTTCTTTTCTTTTCTTTTCTTCTTTTCGTCTCTTTTTTCTTCTCTTTTCCTTTCTTCTCTTTTCTTCTCTTTTCTTTAGTTTATTTCCCTGCATGGCATTCAAATCAGACATTTATTCCTTAAAAAAAAAAAAAGAAAACAAAAGCCTCGAAAAATGCCTCTGTTGGTTTTGTTTTGCTGTGTATTTCAAGTGTATGTGGGGAATTCACTTGTATTTTATTTATGTATGCATAATCCTAATTATTCAATGCTGAATCAGTGAGTATGTGAGTAAGAGAAAAACAATGCTGAAAGTATGAAAAATGAAGGTATGTTTTTAATGCTTGCTAAAGATGTATTATAATGCTGAAAATGGTTATTGATGGATCAAGAGTCTTCCATGGGAAACACATTTCTATTAAAAATACTTATCTGTAGAAGGCCTTGAACTAGAGTTACCGTAATGCATCAACACTGATTTTAAGAACATCTGCAACTCTTATCAAAGAAAAAAAAAATTAGACGCTGATATTCCTTCCAATTCCTGACTTTCACAAAAAATAAAAATACTTTTTTTTTTTTTCATGTATTCAAACTTAGATTGTTGTTTAAAAGTTAAACAAATTTTGAATTGTTGTCTTGTGGACAAGCGTATGACTGAGGTAGAGGTACACATTTCCTTGGGGAAACGAAGAAATCCTTTATCAGCAGATGAATTAAATGAGTGGTGTTCTAACACTAGTTAGATCAGCTGGTCTTGCAGGAATTCAACTTAAGACTGGATTTTTAATTCATGTGTTCTAAACATTGTTCTAACTCTGTGTTTATTTGCCCTAACATTCAAGCTGACGTAGATTTTTAGCAATTCTGAATCATTTATTTTCTCAATCCCTTCAATACTACAATATTTGCATCTTCACATTTTCTACCTATCTACAAATCTACCACTTTTGTTTTCTTGGACTACTGTGCAGTATATTTCAATGTCTTTATGTTTTCTCATGCTTTCATTTTAATTTACTTTGACTACCCATCTTCACAAATTATCATCACATTTTAGTATCCTTCAGTCATGTTCTACGCATAGTTTACATTACGTTTGTCTTTTTGCTTGACACAAGGCATTAATAGACATTTTAGAGAATTGTGTCTAAATACTGAAGACACATCAGAATGCCAACTGTCTTTGAAAGAAAAGTATATACTTTTCATGAAGATGTCCTATTGATGTTTTGAAAGGAAAACCAAAAGATACTTTTATATAAATTATATGATCCTTATATAAAAAGTTAAGACATAGAAAGTAAAAAATGTTAGATTAAGTTCCCTTATGAAATAATACACATCCCTCAGCGAAATCTTTGTTTCCAGTTTGTAACTGTCACTGAGTAGTTCAGAGTTACCTTACAAGTTTCTAGAAACTATACATTTGCTACGGGAAGCAAAATTAAAAGAAGTTACTGATATCTTCATAAGCATGCAAGAATGGACTGAGTAATATATGCATGATGCTTCCAAACAGTAAATATTTTCTTGTCCTAGGGCTTTTGTTTTCCTACCCTTTCTTTCCTCATCTTTCTTCTTTTCCTGCATTCCTATTTTCTAGCGTCACACTACTTGTTCATGTTTTCCACTGCTATCTGCTTTTCTGTCTCTACTTCATTCATGCTATATGTATATTTTTACCTCTTTATATTCCCAGCTCTCTCTATTGTCCTATGAAGTACTGGCTACTTCATTAATTGTACTGATTTGGAAATGTACAGAGCCTGTTTCTTGGAGAAGTGGAAAGAAAAAAAACCAAAAAACCTCAGGTATATGCTTTTTATTATTTTTAAAGAATTTTTTCTTTTTTTTTATGTTTATGTGTCTGCATTCAGTAAGTTTCATTTTCTTGGTTTCTTAAGGATTTAAATTTATTCAAGAACTATTTAGATATCTTGTCTATCTGGAGAACACCACCTGAATTTTCTTTCTGAAAAGCTAGGTCTGTGCTTTTCTTTTGAGAAAGTGACACAAATAAGCATGACAAAAATGATAATTACATCAAAATAATTGGATTGTAACTAGCATTTTCAAAGTCCTTGTTTCCTCAGAAGAAAATAAAAGAACATTTTGACAGTGATCGTTTTAAAATGATACAGACTGCTTGTGAGTGTGAATGACATGCCTTTAGTATTGAAATTAACTCAGATTATTCTGGATCTCAGAACACTTTTATACCAAATGCAAACTTTCATAACTTTCATAACATAATGACTGCTATAGCTGAACCTAGGACAGTGATGATGAGAAATAATCTAAAATTATTTAGCCACTTCAAAATACATTTAAAAAAAAAATAAATCTTGAAAAAAATCTTGAAAAATAAAATCCAACACAGGAAAACATGTTTAAAAACTGTTCATTCATTGAATCATAGAATCATAGAATGGTTAGGGTTGGGAAGGACCTTAAGATCATCTACTTCCAACTCCCCTGCCATGGGCAGGGACCATGACACCAAAGGCTCTGTCCAACCAGGCCTTGAACACTGTCATTCATACAGAACAATATTTATGGAGGCTGATTTATTATTTTTGGAAGATGTTGATATAATTTGTTTTTCTGTTGTTTTAATAGAAGTAGGTAGAGAGATGTTATAGATCCAAATGGACAGGCATGTAGAATAGAAGTGTATCTATAATGGTAATTGATTCACGGTTGCTAAAATATCAAACATTGTACAGAATATAGGTAAGCCCACACAATTCACAGCTTCTTCACCAAGATCCACTACTGAGTGTCCAAGCTGAACGTAAGTTTTGTGCTAAGGGGGAATGAGTTTCAGTTTCTAGCATTGACCTTGACCAGCTGCCAGACCCCCAACCCAGTCACTTTCTCATTCCCCTTTACCCCAACAGAACAGGTGGAGAATAAAAGATGGGAAAGTCTGTGGGTCAGTTACCATCATAGGCAAAACAGACTTGATACGTGGAAGATGAATTTATTGCCAGTTAAAAAAAGAATTGGAAGGTGAGAAACTAAGACAACAACTAAAACACCTTCACATACACACTCCCTTTCTTCCCAAGCTCAGCTTCAGTCCTTCATTCCCAACTTCTCTACCTCCTCTCCCCAAGTGGTACAGGGGGTGAAGATGGGACGCTGCAGTCAGACCATAACAGTTCCTCTCTGCCTTTCTTTCCTCCTCACACTTGTCCCCTGCTCCAGCATGAGTCCATCTAGCTGATTACAGTCTTCCATAACTGCTTCAGTATGGGTCTTTTCAACAGGCTGCAGGAACTATGTGTTTCACTATGGTCCTCTCCATAGGCTGGAGGGGAACAACCTGCGTCAATGTCTTCTTCTCCTCAGGCTGCAGGGAAATCTCTGCCCTGGTGCCTGGTGCACCTCATCCCCCTCTTTCTTCACTGACTTTGGTGACTGAATGGTTGTTTCCCACACCTTTCTTTTTCTCACCTTTCTCCCTTGACTGCTGCACAGCATATTTTACCCTTTATTAAAAACGCTTTCCAAGGGCCACCCTAAACATGGCTGAGGGGTCGGATGTTGTCCTGCAGTGGGTCCATTTAAAAGCCAGCTACAACTGGCTGAGTTCAACGTGAGCATAACCTTTGGTCTTTTCTCACAGAAGCCATTTCTACAGCCACCCTATTACCAAACCTTTGCTATGTAAAAACAATGCACATTGATAATACATGTTATTATCTATTTTTGAGGTCATTTACTGTAGGATAGTCCAGCAACTAGGCTCACACATCACTGAGTTTTTAATTGTATTAGAATTTGAGAACTCAGTGTCTAACTCCACCAAGTCCTGACTTGTAGTCAAGAACTTTCAAAAGGATGCCTTCCTAGGTTTCCTTCCTTTAAAAGAAACCATCCTACACTGGTAGAAAACTATGGTGTGTTCCAAAAGTCCCCATGGTGTGAGCAACATAAAACAAAGGCTTTGGGTATTTATTTCTGAGTTCATCTATTCTGTAATTTTAGACAGTCATAAAAATCAATTAAACGCCATAATACTGAGAAACAAGTTGAAGTACAAGTTGAAGTGTCCTGTTGCTACAATAGAGCCTAACTGCCTGCTCTATTTTTTTTTAACTGTTTTTTTTTACTGTTTTTGTTCTTTCTGTGGAAACTATAGCAGAATGTGGTGGTTTCATACTGTCAGTAGATCCATAGAAGGTTCAGGACAAAACAATAATAATAATAATAATAATAAAAAATAATAATGCTTGTTTCATTTTGGATGACCAAATGAAAATATACATTAAAAGACCATTGAAACAAATCATTTGAGACATCTAAAAGTACAAATTAATTTTACTTAGTAGATCTAGTATTGAAAGTGGAACAATTTCTAAGGTGATTTTAGGTTATTTATAATTAAGTGAAAGTTTCCACTGGTTTATACTATTGTTCAGGTAATTTAAGAACAGAATTTTCTTCTTTATCTGACTTCTAACAATGCTGTCTATGGGGTGATATAGGTATTTTTTAATATGCTTAGAAGTTAAATGAAGAAATACATATGCACACTGAGACACATTTGGAAGTACTCGGATGTTAATCACTTGGAAAGCACAATTGATCTAGAACAAAACTGTCACTAGTGAGCCTAAAAAGCCCCATATAATCAATTTGCATGCCCTTTCTCCACTCCAGATACTAAATAAATTGATCAAAATTAAAATCAGAAAGAAAAAAAAAAATCCCTCCTACATTATCAAAAGTGCTCAGAACACTGCTGTTCACTCCTCCCCTCCTCACCCTTTTGGAGTGAGAGATATCAGTTGTACTCTGTTTATAGTAATACTGTTGTAAATTTTTAATTGTGCTCTGTTCTGCAAAATGATCACGTATTCTTAGAGGAGAATAATGAAAAAGAAAGAATGAAAATGGTAAGTATGAACACTTGCAAGTATTAATAAATATAATATTTCTTTTCAGCGATGTTTCAGGACACTTTCTTTTGTGATGTAATATGGTGTCCATTTCATTTAGCCAAGCTATATCATTAAGAAATGCCTTTTCTGCAACAAGTAACATCATTGGGAGTAACTAAACTTGTTTTGTCACCAATTATTTTTATATTATATGTGAGAACGGCAGTTTTTTCGTGTCACTGTTGTATGAAAGAGAGGGGAAGGGGAAGAAAAAGTGTTTTCATTCCCAGTTTGAGTGAGCAAGGTTCTCTTCAGCGTATAAATAGAGGAATCAATTATCTCAAAATCTATATGAAGATAATTTTGCCTTTGCAGATAATGAACTGTTTTTAGTGATGAAACTGAAATTGAATCCATTACTAATAATGAGGCTGATAATGCAATAGAATTACATACCACCTCTTCTGGCAAAGATGTTACATAAATCATAGGGTAAAAATAAACAGAGAAAGTCAAAGACATTAACACAACAGAAAATATAACTTTGTATAAAGTAAATGTACAATGAATGGTGCTTGAAAGTTTAAATTCGTATTTCTAGCTTATATTTTGAAAGTCCTGTGCTATAGGATTTAATCTATATTGTAAATTACAGTTGCTGAATTTAATATGTTAATAAATTATTATGTAAATTAGCAGTCCATATTCATGGACATCTGTTATTAGTATTTCAGTGTGGCATGTGTTCTATAGCCAGAAATTATTTGTTCAAATACGGATGCTAAGTATTCTTGATAATAAGAGAGCACACAACTATTTTCACCTTTATCTGCGGCCTTACAGTGCAAGCTTAAGAATCAAAAGGAATTTTTTTCTCTGACTTTATGAGTTTCTGTCATACACCTCAGGGGCAGTCAGGCGATACGAAAGTGTCCAAAAGGGTGGGAGCTAAGAATTACGGTCTCATCCATGTCAAGACCAGAGACATCAGTTAGATCATTTGTCTGCCTGTGTATTTAACACTGCCTGGAATATCAAGGCCAAAAGCTTGCAGTAAATGTAATGATTCCTTTTTAAAAAGTATCCATTCTTGATTTCAAAACTTCAAGAAATGTGCCAGTCTTAATTTCCCTTGATACTTCCATTGTTTGGCCACCAAAATGAAAAAAATTTCCTTTTATCAAATTTTTGCACTTGTTTGCCTTTTCTCAGCCGTTACCTAAGTCTATTAACTTTGCAGTCAGTATTTTCTCCTCTGATTGTGCTAGCATACTCTAGTTAGATGTTAGTTTCATTTCCGCACAGATATTGTTCATCTTATCTCAGTGCTATTTTTGTAATTTCTGAAGTAATTCTTAAATCTTTTTTGCGTACACTCTCCAGACTTTCAGCAACATCATAAGGTATGGACAAGTGTCACTGATTTAATTCCTCAGATTTTCTGTGGTTTTAGTTTTTTTAGACAATCAACTGCTTGCTCTTAAAAAATTTCTGATGTACTAAGGAACATACATAGGCACATTTATTGTCAGTTGTGCCACTCTTTGTTTCTTCTCGTATGAGGGGAGGAGGGGGCTATAAATTAGGTGAGATTTAAAATCTTGTGTGCCCTACCATATTTTTTCACTATATAGAGCAAAGGAATGAACAGTGGAAGCTGAGTATTAGATTTTTAAGGTGGTTTTGCTACAACTACAAATCTATTTTAGGAGAGATGAGAAACTACAAATGTACCAGTGTTTTTAACCCCCTAAGATTTAGGTCACATTTTAAGGAACTTAGTTCTCTTAGAGCTTTGAAAATAACTTTAATATTTGATTTGGTGCTCCATTGAGCTTGGTGTAGTGAGTATAGTAACAGATGTAGTGTACTTTCATGATTTTTTTCAATGGAGCATTCCATTACTTAGCAACTTAGTAGAAAGAAATCCATCAATGTCACAAAGATGATGACCTACATATTCCCATATTGGAAATATAAATAAGAAAACCAAGATGAATTATAAATTTTGCTGTAACTTCTTCACGGGAAAAAAAAACAGTAAAAGGTTATGTTTGCATTAAAAATATTGTTTGAAAGAAAGATGACAAACATCTACATTAGATCTATGCACTTAAATAATCTGAAGTTTTCTGAAAAAAAAATAAAAAAAAAGAAAATTGGCCAATTTTCATTTTTTCAAATGAAAGAGCTTATCTGATTTGAAATAATATACTGGTTATATTTAAGAACATTCAGTACTCAAATACAATGTAATTAAAGTACTTCTGTGTACAATATAATTTGCTTTCATAATGTTTACTAGTTCAGTTTCTCAGACATTGCCTAATGGAATAGGATGGAATTTCTTCAGGAAATATAGAGAAAATGTTATTCTTGTTTCTGAATGTTTATCTGTTCTTGAAAGTGTTTGTTGCTAGCTAGAAGTAAAAGACTACAGTAGCTTCTATTCTATGATTTACAGTGGAGACTGGCAGTTCAAAGAAAGAACAAAATACTCAATTCTTTGATTATAATGCAAAGGACTAGGGCAAAAATAAAATAAATTCTCAGCGGTTACTATGCCTTTGTATTTGCATTACCTAAATCCTAAAAAAGAAATAAACAACCTCTTCCAAATCTCAACTGAAATACTATTGAACACTGGGGGCTATTGCCAATTACTGTATTTTTCTCATATACCTTTTATTAAATCAGTTTGTAAGGTTTTGCTAGGTTCATGACTCTCGAGTATTTCAATAAGAATTGTGTTCCTAAGTAATTATTTAAATTTGAAAAGCATCATAATGATGTTCAAAAAGGAAATTTCTGAGCAAGTGAGGGTCTGTATAGGAATGCATACACACACATTGTCATACACACAGCGGCAGTAATCTTTCAACTGAAGTCGTGTTTAAAACAGATAAGAAATATGACTTCTTAGTAAAATGGTGTTTCTAAGCTACAGATAGTTGACAGGCAGAAGGTAATTGTCCATGTTGCAGATAACTAAAAAGTGGTTGTCTCATTAGCACATCTGAGCAAATCTATCAGGAGTAGTTGCAAGGAAACGTGCCTATATCAATGTGTCGTTGCAATTTATTCATGCTAGGGTCATTTATCCCTTCCTCTTTGTCTTTACAATTCGTATGTTTATATTGAACGTATATAATCTTGCTTTTCAGGAGGGGTGGTGGTGGTTGTGGCTGGTTTTTTTTTTTTTTTTTTTTAATTAGTAATTTTTTTCTTTTTTCTTTAGAAAGCTAAATATTTAACTCAAGATGGGATAATCAGTGCATTGTGGTGAGTGCTGAGTTGAACTGAGAAAACTGTCCAGTGTCTGGTAGGAATATTCTGTTGAAATGAGCAGCACAATTCATTCTGCTTCTTCCTCTTGTCTCAGACATTACTAGTAAGCAGGATTTTTTTGTTTTCTTCCTACGGTGCTGGCAACATCCTCAACTGCTCCTTCCTTCTTCCTGAGGCACACTGAAGTTTTGCTCTTTCAGGTAGGTTAGATTTGTTTTATTAAATCTTGGTGGGTGGGAGGCATTTTCTGACTGGTAAGGTATGTGATATTACACCGTGAATTTATTAATATCTGCAGTAGGAATATAACTTCTATGTAGGATTATATGAAAAAGATGGGCCTCTTCTTTTGGATGGGTTTTCCTGTTACATACTTTAGATTAGTAAGGTTACGCCAAAGCTTGGCAAAGTTTGTAAGGATTAACGTTCTTTTTTCTTTCCTTTTTTTTTTTTTTTCCCCAGATAACAGAAAAAGAATTAAAAACCACCCCTAAATGATGTCAAAGATTTTTTCCTCACTCTGTTAACTGGACTCATTTAAGAAAGCTTAAAACTATTTATTCTCTGGAGAAATCTGCTTTTTTTATGGGAGCCAAGTACTCATTCCTATATTAGGAGAATAATTCTTCTCTCTTTGTTGTATTGTAGGGTTTCAACAGCTTTTTTAAAATGGATGGTTTTACAGCTTAATCTCCCTAGCCCATACTATTTCCAAAATAAAAAGCATCTCACCTCAGTATATTGTATCTGATTTTTTTTTAAAGTTTAAAAAAGAGAGTTGATTTTTGATGTTGATGCTCATTTCCAGGTTCTGAAAACATGTGTAATTTTTTTCTAGAAAGGATATATGGAAATAAATGATTTTATTGCATTTCATCTGTATCCTTCATCTCCCCTCCCTTCTTAATTTGGCAACTTTGTCGTTACATCAGATCTTATTTTCAGTTTGATTCTGAACCAAATTAAGGATCACTTAATCACTTGTCCCAGGGCAAGTGCACTTCTCTTAAGCAACATTTATGTGAATTTTTTCCCAGATAAAATTAGCTGCCATTGACTGCTGTGAGGTTCATCTGTTTCTCCTAGAGACATTCCAATTAAGTGGATTTTCCAAACACATCTGTCAGGTGAAATGTATCATATATGAAAAATCAAAGGCAAATTATATGAAATTCAAAGATTTTTTTTTTTCTTTCCAGTATGCATTTGTTCAAATCTTAGCACTGCTGTCATGCTCTGTGGACTCCACATGTGTCATAGAATCATAGAATCATAGAATGGTTAGAGTTGGCAGGGAACTTGAAGATCATCTAGTTACAACCTCCTTGCTATGGGCAGGGACACCTTCCATTAGACCAGGTTGCTGAAAGCCGCATCCAACAAACACTTCCAGGGATGGGCAGCCACAACTTCTCAGGGCAACCTGCTCCAGTGTCTCATCACTCTCATTGTAAAGAACTTTTTCCTAATGTCTAATCTAAATCTCCCTTTTGCTAGTTTAAAGCCATTCCCCTTTGTCCTGTCACTACCTGCCCTTGTAAGAAGTCCCTCTTCAGATTTTTTGTAGGACCCCTTTAGATATTTGAAGACTGCTAGAAGGTGTCCCTGGAGTCTTCTCTTCTCCAGTCTGAACAAGCCCAGCTGTGTCAGCCTGTCTTCGTAGGAGAGGTGCTCCAGCCCTCTGGTCGTCTTCATGGCCCTCCTCTGGACTTGCTCCAGCAGGTCAACATCCCTCTTGTGTTGCAGGCCCCAGAGCTGAACACGGTACTCCAGGTGGGGTCTCACGAGAGAAAAGTCTCTCGACCTGCTGGACACGCTCCTTTTGATGCAGCCCAGGATTTCTGGGCTGTAATTGCACACAGCCAGCTCACGCTGAGCTTCTCATCAATCAACACCCTTCTTCTCAGGTCTGCTCTCAATCCATTCTCCACTCAGACTGTATTTGTGCTTGAAATTGCCCAGACCCAGGTGCAGGACCTTGCACTTAGCCTTGCACTTAGCCTGTCATGTCATTCCTTGTACTACTTTTAGAAGGCAAAAAGTTGAAAGTGTTTCTTCTTCATTTCCTTGAAACCAGCTTGGCAGAATGTTTCCAACAAGTGCCCAACACAAATGTCTTCCTGGATAGAATTAATTAATTCATTTTTAACTTACATTGGATGGAATCAAATAGCTTTCAAGAAAAATGTCTTTCAAGAAATCATTGACTACTTTCCTAGCTACATAGTGGAAACATTTCCAGCACACCAGATGCTTCATAGGGGGGTCTAAAACTAAACTAAAACTAAAAACCTTTTATCCTTCTTTCCTGAAATGGATTTATCCCTTTTAATGAGGAATGTATGTTGCTTTTGTTTGCTTGGTCAATTTGTGCATGCCACTTCTTATCTTCTGGAAACCACAAGACTAAAGATGGCATATATACTTAGAAAGTACTATAGTTAGAGAATGCATAAATTGGCATCTGTGCTTGTTTTTTCATATGCTTTTGCTTTGTTGAATTATTCATTCAAAAAGTGGAGAACAAAACACTAGAATCAGTGCTGGAGACAGAAAAGCTAACCCTTTCAAGAAGGCTGCAGATCTTACTAACATGCATTGACCTAGAATTGTTTAGTATGTTATGAAGACTACCATGTGGCATAGTTGGCTTAGAAGAGACTGTTTGGAAATTAGTCACTATCCATTTCATTCAGTCCCTATGTCAAATTTTGGAGCTCACAGACAAAGAAGATTTCATCCCAAGAAGACATGATTGAGCCTCAAATCACCATGTTGGATCTCCGATATATTAGAGATACTTACTTGTACTTCGAAAAAATGTAATACAAATTGTGATGTATGGATCTTCAGTGCATTAAGCAAGGAAGTAAAGGAAATGAATCCTCCTCTTAGCAGTTAATAAATTCCAAATGTGGAACATCAGCCTCTTTGGCACTACCAGTAAATGGGCACAGAGTCTGCAGACAATTAATTGCCAATTCTAAGTGATAACTGAAGATCTGTAGCACAGTTGTTTCTCTGCACAGCAATACTGATGTATTGTTACAATATTTATTGTTAGCTTCTGCCTCTTAACATTGTTCCAGGATCTATAGTCCTCATCTAAGGTAGACCCTCTGATGAAGTCTCAGAGATATTTTTGATGGACTTTAGTAAATCATAGAATCACAGAATCATAGAATCATAGAATCATAGAATCATAGAATGGTTTGGGTTGCAAAGGACCTTAAGATCATCTAGTTCCAACCCCCCTGCCATGGGCAGGGACACCTTGCACTAAACCATGTGGTCCAAGGCTCTGTCCAACCTGGCCTTGAACACCACCAGGGATGGAGCATCCACAACCTCCCTGGGCAACCCATTCCAGTGCTTTGCCACCCTCACTGTAAAAACTTCTTCCTTATATCTAATCTAAACTTCTCTTGTTCAAGTTTGAACCCGTTACTCCTTGTCCTACCACTACCGTCCCTGATGAAGAGTCCCTCCCCAGCATCCTTGTAGGCCCCCTTCAGATACCGGAAGGCTGCTATGAGGTCTCCACGTAGCCTTCTCTTCTCCAGGCTGAACAGCCCCAACTCTCTCAGCCTGTCTTCATACGGGAGGTGCTCCAGCCCCCTAATCATCCTCGTGGCCCTCCTCTGGACTTGCTCCAACAGCTCCATGTCCTTTTTGTGTTGAGGACACCAGAACTGCACACAGTACTCCAAGTGGGGTCTCACAAGAGCAGAGTAGAGGGGCAGGATCACCTCCTTCGAACTGCTGGTCATGCTTCTTTTGATGCAGCCCAGGATACGGTTGGCTTTCTGGGCTGTGAGCGCACATTGCCAGATCATGTCAAGCTTCTCATCAACCAACACCCCCAAGTCCTTCTCTGCGGGGCTGCTCTGAATTTCTCCTCCACCCAATCTGTAGCTGTGCCTGGGATTGCCCCGACACAGGTGTAGGACCTTTCACTTGTCTTGGTTAAGCTTCATAAGGTTGGCATTGGCCCACCTCACAAGCATGTCAAGGTCCCTCTGGATGGCATCCCTTCCCTCCAGCATATCAATCAAACCACACAGCTTGGTGTCAGATCTCCTATGTTATCTTCAGCTAAATGCTATGGAAATTACTGCCTTTTTTATGATATCTATTGAGTTGAAATTTGCTGTAATATAATTTCAGATTATTTTATGTTTGAGGAAAATACTGTTTTGGGGAGAATTTTCAGATTTCAGAAGGAAAAGAATAGAATAAAGAGCTGTGACAGAGGTGATAATGGCAGCTGAAAATTTGCATTAATACAAAGCTCTTTACTTTTACTCTTTTGCTATTATGTTTTAAAAGTAGAATGTTATGTGAGTACAGCATACATACCATATTTTGAATAAATATCTCATATAGATTCTATATAGGACATTCCTAATACTGAACAAAGGGTCATAGGATTGACACTTGTATTATTTTGCTATTCTGTTAATTGAAAAATATATTTTTTGGTTAAACCCTATATTGTAATCTTACTTAACTGGACTCATCCTTAATTTCCCAGACAACTGAAGACTCAAGTACAGGACCATGTAACCAGAAAGTAACTGGCTACCATGAATCAAATTATCCACAGTAATTTTGTGTGCCTCTTTTTCCCATAATAACTGCGAATTGACAGGATACAGGAGGTGCATCTGCCCTTGCAGCAGAGGGTTTTTATGTGTTAATGTGGATCAGCTGGCATAGTACAGCATGGTACTTCCCGGAAGTTTGTTACTACATTTGAGCACTTCAGAGTTAAATTGCATTTTAGAACTTCATTTGTAAATCTCTGATTATTTTCTTTTCTTTGAAATATTTTTGCTATTGTATATTCGTTGTTTTCATAAACATACTATAATGCTGCTAGATATTTTTATTACACATTATTATTTGCAGAGCCCCATATGTTCAATTTATTAGTTTCTGTTCCCTGGGTTTATAAAGTCATATTCAACCTTATTATTTTTAACATTTTCTGCTTCCTGCTTAGTTGTGCAAACACTTCCATATTTGATATTACTCAGTATTTCCAACTGTTTATCAAGAAAACTTAGTTTAACTGCAGATTAATCTTTCATCTGGATACTAAATCCAGGTGTGGAAATTTATTAGAACTCTAATGTAATAGATTATTGTCACAAAAGGTGAGAAAACATGAGCAGTAGTTATCCTACTTGATTTTATAATTTGCGAAGAAATTTGTACACAGGCTGTCATAGTGAAGAGTCAGAGTGAAAGAGCTCAGAACTTGGTGGCATCTGCCCAGATCTAACATTCTAGTTTAACCCGTTCTGGGCTGGACGGGCTAAGAAGCAATAGACAAATCTTGCCACAAAACTGCTGCTAACTTCACATCCTCATAACAGACTTGGGGTGGGAAAGCAGGGGATAATAGAAACCCCATGTGAAACCTCCTAATTTGATATAGGTATGGAGTAGGTTGGGCTGGGGCTATGTGATTACTGAAGCCATTGGTTTCTTGTGCCTGTGGGATTGGCAAGTGTGCGGGTGTCACAGGCAAGACATGGTTCTCCATTGCCCTAGCCATCCTGGCCAGTAATAATAATAGTAAAACTATAATACATCATATATCATTAAGTGATGTGGTTCTCTTTTTGTGCTGACCTCAAGTCCCCCATTACAAAAACAAATGGGTAAAAAAATGTAAAGTGAAAGAAAGCCTAATTACTGTTTCCTGGATCAGGACTGCCAGAAAGTGTGGATGTTAGTAACCTAGGAAACATGAATTTAACTTCTTATTCTAGATGAAGGTCAAATGCTTAATTTCTTGCTGGACTCTGGAATTTTCAGAAATCCTGCATTTAGTAGATCATTACAGGGGTGAAAAAGGGAAATATATGGTGGTTTATAATCCTTTTGGGTTGGCTGCTGCAATTTTTTTGTACTTTGTTTTCATGTTATTCTGACACCACCGTACCATACAAACACCTAACAATCAATGGTGAGGGTATTTCGTCTAAATTAAACTATACACATTAGATTATTTTAAAGCAGTTATTTTTGTTGCAGTTCATTTCTATGCTCCTTACAATGCTTTAGTGCTTCAACCCAGATGACAGATGTTTTCTTCAATGAGCATTTTATTTTGAAGAAATGTATTTTTCTGGAAAGTCTTCTGAGACAGAGATGTGAATAAAAAGTTTATACAGTTATCCATGACCTTGGGAGCTGGGGTCCGTGACTCAGGTTTTCCTGCCTATAAGTGTTGAGCTCTAACACATTTAAAATTTGCATTTGTCTTAGTCCCCATTTCAGTGATGTTTTATAGTTGGTCTTCTAGTACAGATTCCTGCATTGCACAAATTACCTGGAAAAATGTGTCTCCCTATGCCCAGATGTGCTGGGGACAGCCAGCAGTGTTGAATCTGAGGTTGCAGGGGGCTGGGAGCTGCACCCAGCCGGTCACAGCTGCTTCTGTCTGGCTCAGGCACCGCTGTGAGCTGTCTGCCAGCCACCTGCCAAAGCTGCAGCTCATCTGAGCAGGCACGTTAGAGGGAGAGTGGGGGGAGATGGAGAAGAGGCAGACAAGGACAATGCTGGGGACACGGCTGGTGGCACACTCTGGGAGAAGAGGTGCTCAGTGACAGAAGAGGCACTGCTCTGAGGGACTGGGTCCCAGGGGCAGCGTGCCCTGGGGCAGGGGATCCCTGGAGGGACTGTAGCTGTGGGCTACCCGTACTGCAACTTAGGAAAAAGAGTGAGAGTCGAGGAGCAGAACGCAGAAGCCGTTACACCCAGGACCTCAGACCCCTGCACTGCCTATTGCCTCACTGAACGAGCTAGGAGGGACTGAGCGTAATGCACAGTGAAAGTGAAGGGATGCTGAGACTCAGACGAAGGGAGGAGAGGTGCTTGCCTGAAGTCGAACTCAGGGAAAGGTTAGGAAAAGTGTTTCCCTAATTGTTCATTTAACTGTTTGGCTTCTTTTTCCTAATATCTGAATGGATTATCAAAAGTTTTGTGTTAATTGGCAATAATTTAACAAAGCAAAATTCCCCAAGACCTTTGCCTGCGACAGTTTGTACATTGCATATCTCTGGGTTTTAGAATGTCCGCTCTCAGATGCCATTCAGTAAAATGGGGCACAGATGCCCCACACATGGCGCACAAATTCACACATGTTTTATAAGACTCATATGTCTTGAGTTAAGCAAAACACGACAAAAGAGCTTCCTGAAGAAATTAGTAGTCCTGTCATGCTGCTTAAAGTAAAGAGGGGCAGAGAACAGGTAGTAAGCAAAGCTGAGGAAGATGATGTTCTTGATTATTCTTTTGTGGTAAGAAAGGGATGGACATTCTGGTAAAAGAGGTCAAATGACAGCTGACCTGTTAGGTGTATATACTCTGGACTACCTTCTCTGTTGAAAGAAGGAAAAAAATGTATCTTTTGCTTCAGAGGTTCAAGTGAATTGTTATACAAGTTGATAATATTTGTGACTTTTCTCCCATGAAAGCAAGCACTGACCTCTTTCCTGCGGACATTTCCATTATTAAAACTTCTGTTTATATTGTTAGTAATCCTGACACATTTTTGAGTATGCATGCGTACTCTGGTGCTTTCCAAGTGGAGCTCTCAGCTAGCCCTCCAGCTACTCAAAATGGCTCTTATGTTTTAGTTGGTGAAGAGAGTTAAACATGATAATTTCACTTCAGGACTGAGCCTCTAGAAATATATTCAATTCACAGACCGCACGCAATCATTTTCTAGCTGATGTTCTGCTCTGTTAAGGGGCCTGCAGCAATGTTAAATTTGATAGTCTTCCACTCTCCAAAGCTTGGGCAGAGTGACTGGGATAAGAAAAGACAAGGCAGCACTCTGAATGAGCTGTGGAGACAGAGAGGAGTAGAAATGGCTTTGTTTCAGTACAGCCAGGGTACCTCATTCTGTGGTTCTGGCATGGATGGCGACTCAAAAGCGTCACATGTGGCACTACATCAGGGATCTTTTCCAACCCTAGCTATTCTATGATTCTATGATTATTTTGCTTTGTTGTTGTGAAGCCATTTAGTAATAAAAAACTTGGTAACTAAAAAGTGAAGCTAAAGGCATATATATTTTTTTCATTTCTATCATCTAATGAAAAAGTATTTTTATGAATGGATGTTTAGCCACAATCACCAAATTTTTACCATTATGTAACTGGAAGTATAATTCAACATTTGCAACACCAATTTTCTGTGCACACAGAAAATCGGTGCCATTTTGCTAGAAATAGAAAAACATTGTTTTATCATTAGGGTCTTTTACTACAATTCAAACAGAGTTAAACAGGAAATGTTTGCTGTATGCTGCCATATGAAAATGCAGTGGACACAACTATCTTTTTGCTGAATCTTACACATTATTTCTTGTATACTATTTACATAAAGTGTATGTACACGTGTGTACAATCTTGAAATACCTACATACTTTTTCTATTTTTCTTAGCCTAGTTAACATGAGGATTTAATTAATTATGTTTCTTTCAGATATTTACACTATTTCCTGATAATGCTGATGTCACTGATTATTCACTTAATGTCAATGAGTTTGAGTGCCACTGTTCATGTGAAGGAATAGACATACTATTCTTTTTTTTTTTTCTCCATGAGGCTTGGTTAAGTATAAGGATCCCTTTGACATACATAAGGGTAAATCTAGGAGGGACTAATTTTCTGTGAAGGTTCTGGAGTGGCAATGTACAGCGACAAGAGTCTTGTAGTGCCGTGTATTTGGTTTGAGAAAAGTCACAGGAGTTAATCAGTTACAGAAGAGAACAGATATGAGAAGGAATACACTGACATTAACAAAAAAAGAAAAAGAGAAAATAATAAAAAAGATGGAGGAATTGCTCTCATATAGTATCTTAGAAGAGACTGAAGGATTAATGTATTTGCTTTTATGAGTCCGAGTGCTAAAATATATTCCTAAATATATACTAACCTTATGGTTAGTATAAGCTTCACACATGTTAAATTTGCATTCACATCATGTTGTTTGTATCCTGAGCCTGTGTACCTGGCAGGTCATTTTTATAGTACTAACAACTTCTCAGCTAGTGACCATGCACATCATTCGGAGTCCAGCCTCTAGGTGTGATTTTGGCTAAGTAAGGAAAGGTTCTCCTTTGACAGCAAAGGTTCTTTGAATTTCAAGAAATTAGTTCTGTGAGATTTTTTTTTCAATTATTTTTCATACTACATAGTTATAGTTTCTCAACTATGTAGATGTATTGGAAAGTATGCTAACCTTCAGCAGACACTCTGGAAAGCTTATAGGCAGCAACTTCTCAGGTTCCAGTCACTCCGTGGATGTACATGCCATTGTAATGAGATCAAATAATGAGCTATTTATCATTAGAGACCTTTGGGTCTGTTCATATAATGAAGGGTTTGGAAGTGAGTAACCTTTTCATTTTTCACTTCATGGAGTTTTTCTCCTAAGTAAAGAGAAAAAAATCTTTCCTCTCTTGTTTTACACCTATTGGTACACTGTTAAAGAAATTTGAATTGATTTCCCCATAAATCACACACTTAGAGGATACTTCTAGATGAAAATTGAATCATAAATGTTTTTCAGATTTGGATTCTGGCATATAGACTACGATGGAGGTTGCTCTTGTAATGATGAAATATTCTCAGTGCTCAACCTCCTGGATTCAAAATTGATGCAAGTTACAGATGTTACATATGAATAGAAGGCGTAGTGAGGTATTTAGGAAGCTCAGGAATGTACTAGTCTAACTGTATACCCATTGACGTACAGCACTAAATATGATAAATTCAGTTTAAACACTGTTTTTTGATTCCATGGAAAATTTGTGGAAAAGGCATTTTTATTTAGTAAGAATCTTTACTAAATGGTAATTATACCTGCTTTTGTAGATTTATAGTGATGGTATATATTAAAGGAAGGTTGCATCTAGAACTTGACTTCTTAGTCAGATGCTGTAAACCTCTTCTTTGCAGAATGAGGTTTATCAAACAAAAACCCTAAAATAAGAAAAAGAACAACATAACGGATAATAGCCTGGGATTGAATACTATGCCCCCTTTTGTGCCAGTTGCGTACAAGTTAATTACTACTAGGCTGACAAGGACTTGGTAATTTGGAAGTGGAATTAAAAGTCCTGAGTATCGTACCTACACTGTGCACATAACAGACTAGGAGTTGATTGCCGTGCTATAAACATAGAAAGGAGTATTTTTGAAAAAGATACATTCTCTGAGACTGTCAGGAAACATCTGCAAAGGTTGACTGGTTAGAAAGCTCTCCTGTTTTGGTACTCATATTGATTTGAATCCTGTAACCTTTCGACTAAGGAGAAGTGTCATTTTGTTACCTTAAAAGCCACGATTTAAGGTAATATTATTGTCTTCTTAGTCTGGTAGGTCAGTGGTTAGGTTCTGCCAGAAACTGTAAGATCTGGGTTAAATACTTCCTTTTTACTGAGTTTTTCAGCCTACATGACTAACTGCACAAGATACTGTCTTAGGCTTGCCAGATGTCTGGATCCTCTTGTTGCAGCTGTGTTGTGGTAAAGAAAGATCACTGAATCAGAGGGAAGATGATTGCACGGCAGTGATCAAGATACTTAGAGGTTTCTGAGAGTTACTTCAGGGACTGATTGTTAATTTGAAGATAAGCAGTCATTGGATAAAATGCAAAGCTAATCCTTAAAGATTTATATATCCATTTCCACGGCTTGGCTATTTCATTGAAAGTGTCTGTGAATCCTTGTATTGAGACTGTCAGGTTCTTGTAGATAAAGAGAGGAGTTTATATGTACCAAGACAGATTAAACTTAAACAACAAAATCAGTCTCTTTTTAAAGCCAGGAGGCTAAAAGTCAGAGATAAAAATAGTTTGCACTATGTATATGCTACATGAAAGCCCCAGTAAACTAGTCTCTGTTTCAAAGACTATATTTTCCAGGACAAATTTCAACAGAGATTAAGATTCAGTGGAATTTAAAGAGAAGTTGTTCAGAAAAAGGATTTTTTCTTGGTGGGTCCACTTTGTGAGCTTCCCATTGGCAGTTTTATCACATTGTCCTCTCAAGAAAATGTTCCTGAAGCTTTCTCATCTGCAAAATTAAATTGTATGATCCAAAGCTTTATTTTATTCTGTGCAGCAGTATCGAATACCATGCCTTTTTTTTTTTTTTTTTTTTAAGGAAAATACACTTTTTTTTTTTTTTTTTAGGTTGGTTTCAGGGTAAAAAGGCTGCTCTGAGGTTGGCAGTTTAAATCTCAAGAGTCACATGTTGCAAGCACAAATGTCTATCTGTTAGAAAACACTGACTGCAATAGTAAGACATGAAACCTCATTATTGACTGACTGAAAATCTCTTTTACCTAAATTTTCCCCAGATACCAGTGAAGTGTCATAATGTTGAAATGAGTGAAACCACCTGCACCTAGGCCCCACCCACAGTAAGGCCTATGCAAACAGTGCTTTTCATATACTACTGAAATTACTTGTTCTGAACTCTCTGGAAATTGCTTCAATACCTGTCAAAAACAGATCAGTTATGATGTCTTGGACTTAAATCTTTCACTATATTTTCTGTGCTTTAACTCTCATTTCAGAGGCTGGAGAGAATTTAGATTTCATACAGCATTGACCTTTTCCTTAATTATAGAAGCTTCACTACATCCCACTACACATTAAGTATTCACACAACTTGGGTAGATGAGATGATTTCCAGATCCTCAGAAGTCATTATTACAGATTAATTTATATTGATAAAAATATTGATTTTAAAGACTAACAACCAGATTCTTTATAGTCCAGAACCTTTACAATTGCTAAAATGCGTATACAGTGAGTGTAAAGTGGGTGGAAAATGCTACTACTTTCATTTGCTAGACTGTTTTGTTAATTTCACCAAGGTTTATATGACTATGTAGGATTGAAGATAAAATCAACCACGTGTTGTATTGTTGGAAAGTACAATATTCTCTGAAATTGAATTTGAGGTTTTGCATTGCCTAAATAAAGCGTACCGGCAAGACTGCAAGCTCAGAACATGAATCTGTAGTAGTTAAGATAAGAAACAAGTTTCTGTTTCACAGTTGTGATATATAAATTTTATTTCTGATTAAGATGCTTATAGGAACATGCAAATGTATTTTCTAAGGAACCGTGTATGTAAAGTGTTTTGAAAGATTTTCATTCATGTTTTCCTTTATGTAAATCCACTTTATTTGATACAAATTTATACTAACCTCCAGAGACATACTAAATATATTCACAGTGTTAGTAGTCTCATTCCTAATCTTAGAGAAATAAAATATGGTAAAGGATAAGCCAATCTGAAATACATTTTGTATTATATTCCACACTTTTTTGTGAGAACGGATTTTCTTACAATAAAGGTTAATGTTACACCATGATATTAAAAATGTATGATACTAGGTATTTGTCAATTGAGTGGAAAGTTATGCTACATTTCTGATCAATATGGAACTAAGGCTTTGTTAGTTGCTTTACAGAAGGTGTAATATTTTCATTCATTACATTTCAACAGTTTGAGAGCGCATCCTGCCTGTTGAGGAACAATACTTGTGCATGTATATCAAGACACAAACTGGGTTTTACTCATGAAAATTGTCTGATTTTGTGATTTCCTGAGTCAGCCATGCACCTGATCTCCATTAGATCAATACCTTACACAAAAAGATCCAGTCACGATGAAATTTTTCCAAGCAGTTTTGTCTTTCTGGTAGCCACAATTTGAAGAAAACTTTGTGGAGATTAGGAAAGTAATTTACTGAATTGTGAAAGTAACAGCTCTTCCTTAATTTATATAGCAGGTCATGCTAAAAAAATGTTTGAATTTATGTTGGAGTTTTTTGGCTGGTTTTTTTGAGGGTGGGAGTGAACTTTGAGGGATCATTATTTAGAAATGCCAATTTTCGAAGATTTCAAGGTTAATCTCAAAACAGATGTTGTTCCGAAGCCAAAATTTCTTTTAATTTTTCATACACCAATAAAATATTTCTATATGGTGAAACAGTTCAGATCTTAGTTTATGAGACCATTGAAAATATCAACAATATTTCAGTGTAAACAAATGTTTCACTTCCATTTTTTTTTTTTTGTTGTTGTGGGTGGGTGACAGGGAAGTGGACAAGGGAACAAAAGAGATTCATCTTCTGTGATTTTGTCATCTGTGTCTTGGATCCTTGACCTATGCGCAGTCTAGACACAGTCATTCCAATTTGGTGGGTACCTACTCCCAAGAAATAAAAAGCATACACCAAGGAAAAGAATCTTTGCTCCTCACAAGTAGGGTTCTTACAATTGCGAGGGTTTTTTTTTTTTCTATTTCTTTAGTTATTGTCTCTAAATAACCAAATAAAACTGCACACAAAATATTTTTGTTAATAGAAATAATTTGGGGATTAGATGTAATGTTTCTAAAAGAGCTGCAGAATTAGTGGTATATTTAACTAAAACAATATTAATATAACCATATTGACTTGATGAGGATGAAGTACATAAAAGATATTGGTAGAATATTAGGAACTTGATTCCTATAGGGACATCTCTTTGTTGCATTGAGAGTACAGAAATTTGGTAGAAAATAAAACCCCTTGCATTCCAGCCAGTCCTCATAGATCAGAGGGGCTGGGTGCAGCTGATGAATTTCTGATTATAACCGATTCAACACTATACATCCAGTTGTGTTTAATAAGAACTTTCACTATTACAGATTCACCAAAAGTGCAGTTTATTGAAGCAACAGAAATAGAGATATGTATAAATCTGATAAATTCACTTACTGCATTAACTTTAAAATTCAAAGCTAGCCAATGATTAATTGAGCTCATATAGAAAAACTAAACCAATTGGTAATTCACGAAGTTCAGTTTCACCCAGGTATCATCTAATGTATTCAGAGGCGCAAATCTTACTGCTTCAGGGAGGAGAGAGCAGCAAGCCCATCAACTTGTCTGCAAAGGAGGGTTGTATTATCATCCTCACATTATGAACGAGTTCAAATACCCAATTTATACTTTGAAAGAAGTGGAAGTGAGAAAGTGAGAAATTTGCTGTCACAGGTGGTGTGGTGGTAACCACTTTCTCATTTTGGTGTTTTTTGATGTGTAAATGAGAGATAATGAGAGTCTCAGTCAGGTGCCAGCCAGGCACTGCATCTGTGGGCCTTGACTCAAGGGCAGAACAGAACCTGACATGTTAGCATCACTCCCTCTTCCACCCTGCTGAGGCAGGCCATCTGGCCTTCATCACCCTTATCTGGGTCTTGCAACTCATTACTCTTTTCACCACACCTCTCAAAGCCTCAGGCCTCATTCCTACACCAGTAAGACAAAAAAAGAAAAAAAAATTAAAAACCCTATTTTAATAACAAGTTATCACTAAGCTTTAAATAACCCTTTTCTCTGTTTACAATAAAAGATGATAATTTTTGTTTAATAGCAGTAAGGACACTATTGTAGATGAAAGAAGAAACAGGCTAAACAGAAACAATTACTTGAAATTTACACTTCTTCAGTGAGTACCTGTTGACTTTTATGAGAAAAGTTTTATTAGGAAAGATGCTTGTTAACATGTTGCCAGAATGCGTTATGGCAAAAATTATAGTTTTAAGATTCTGTAGTAGAAGATTTTTTTACTTAACTATATTTGTTGATTTCCTGTTTATCCCTCTATACAATTGGCATAAGTAATTTGAAATGGCTGATTTCTGTAACATTAGTTTATTAGGAGTATGATGGATTGCTTAAAGCCATTGTCTTAATAGTTACGATGTGGAAAGTATTATTTGAAAGATAAAACTTCATTACTGAATTTATGAGTAGTTGCAGATATTTTCCTATACTAACCTGAGATTTATATCACATATTACATTTTTTTTGATTGAACATAGCAGATCATCCAGACAGATGTGGATTTGAAGCTGTCTTGGTACAGTTAACTCAAATAAAGGGTCACAATACTCCATTTGTCATCTGCACTTCCCTGAGAGGCTGGGTACAGTCTTTTGCTGGTTCTTTCTTTCAAGATAATTCAGAAGATAGCCAAGATGATTCAAAACAGTTAGCCAGCTTCCTAACACAGACCAAGTTCAGATAATCTGAACTAAAAAATTAAAGAACAACGGTTTTGAGAACAGGACTGTTCTCCATACAAATCTCAGTTACTTATAGGCACATTGTTCCCACATGGTAATATGGGCAGAATTAACTTGCTTAGACATCAAATTCAGTTAACCTAATTCTCTGTAACAAATTTTTCAAATTCTCCAAAAACATTGTTTAATTTTTTTCAAATCTGTTCTCTCTGTAGTAAGTCTTTCCCTCATTTCCCACTTTTTCAAACAGATCAGCTATCTGATATTTTTTCTATGAAACTTTATTTAGGGAAATAAATTTGTCCATCATATTTGAAAAACCATGGCAGTCAGGTGAAGTTCCCGATGACTGGAAGAAGGGTAATATAACCCCCATTTTCAAGAAGGGGAAGGTGAAAGACCTGGGGAACTACAGACCAGTCAGTCTCACCTCTGTGCCTGGCAAAATCTTGGAGCAGATTCTCCTGGAAAGCATGATAAGGCACATGAAGAACAATGAGGTGATTGGTGACAGCCAACATGGCTTCACTAAGGGGAAATCCTGCCTGACCAATTTGGTGCCCTTCTATGATGGGGCTATGGAACTGATGGAGAGGGGCAGAGCAGTTGGCGTAATCTACCTGAACTTGTGTAAAGCATTTGACACTGTCTCGCATGACATCCTTGTCTCTAAATTGAAGAGACATCAATTTGATAGATGGACCACTCAGTGGATAAAGAACTGGCTGGATGGCCACACACACAGAGTTGTGGTAAACGGCTCAATGTCCAGTTGGAAAACAGTAATGAGTGGTGTCCCTCAGGGATAGGTGTTGGGACCGGTCCTGTTCAACATCTTTGTCGGTGACATGGACAGTGGGATTGAGTGCGCCCTCAGCAAGTTTGCTGACGACACCAAGCTGTGTGGTTCGGTTGATACGCTGGAGGGAAGGGATGCCATCCAGAGGGACCTGGACACGCTTGTGAGGTGGGCCAATGTCAACCTTATGAAGTTTAACCAAGCCAAGTGAAAGGTCCTACACCTGGGTCGGGCCAATCCCAGGCACAGCTACAGATCGGGTGGAGAAGAAATTCAGAGCAGCCCTGCAGAGAAGGACTTGGGGGTGTTGGTTGATGAGAAGCTTAACATGATCTGGCAATGTGCGCTCACAGCCCAGAAAGCCAACCGTATCCTGGGCTGCATCAAAAGAAGCGCAACCAGCAGGTCGAAGGAGGTGATCCTGACCCCTCTACTCTGCTCTTGTGAGACCTCACTTGGAGTACGGTGTACAGTTCTGGTGTCCTCAACATAAAAAGAACATGGAGCTGTTGGAGCAAGTCCAGAGGAGGGCCACGAGGATGATAAGGGGGTTGGAGCACCTGCCATATGAAGATAGGCTGAGAGAGTTGGGGCTGTTCAGCCTGGAGAAGAGAAGGCTACGTGGAGACCTCATAGCAGCCTTCCGGTATCTGAAGGGGTCCTATAAGGATGCTGGGGAGGGACTCTTCCTCAGGGGCTGTAGTGGTAGGACAAGGAGTAACAGGTTCAAACTTGAACAGGGGAAGTTTAGATTAGATATAAGGAAGAAGTTCTTTACAGTGAGGGTGGTGAGGCACTGGAATGGGTTGCCCAAGGAAGTTGTGAATGCTCCATCCCTGGCGGTGTTCAAAGCCAGGTTGCACAGGGCCTTGGACGACATGGTTTAGTGCGAGTGTCCCTGCCCATGTCAGAGGGGTTGGAACTAGATGATGCTAAGGTCCTTTCCGACCCTAACTATTCTATTTCCTGGCCTTGAACACCGCCAAGGATGGAGCATCCACAACCTCCCTGGGCAATCCATTTCAGTGCTTCACCACCATCACAATAAAGAACTTCTTCCAAGGTTAACTTACTAAATTCAAACAAAACACTCTCAACTGCACCACAATTACCCGATGAGCATGGTGCTAACATGTTATACAGCAGATACCACATCTCCAGTTATGGTACAGGTATTACTTATTAGTAGTTGGTAAATAATAGAGAACTCTATTTTGGATTAATTTATCTTTTCTTAAGAGGGAATTTAAAGAATGGTGAAATGTCCTGGAGGAATTTTGGAGGCTTCATCTAAAAACATCAGCAGAAGATCAAGAAAAAGGTCTATGAAGGAGGAAAGTGTGTGAGAGGTTTTGGTTAAAAATGAATTTGAAGTTATTGTGGATTAGTTGTCATGGGGAAGAAAAGCAGAAGTCATAGGAAAGATGAGCAGAAAAATTAGTCTAAAAGAACTTCCTGTTTTCTTTCAACTTTGGTCTTTCTGCACTTCTGAGGAAATACTGATGACAAAAAAAACACTGAGTGGAGCAGTTTATTTTTCCTTCCATGCCACTGGGTATAGTAAACTCTAGTCTCCTCTTCTGATTCATTTCTGACATCCTAATGGGAAGGCAGAATATTCTGTATAATATCAAAAATCTGTAAACTCATCATACCACATCTGACTGTGGTGTTTATTTTTAGAGACACACAAAGAAGCAGGTCAATGTAGCTTTTTAATAAATGATTATTGAGAAAATAGTACAGTATTCACTTTTCAATCCTCAAAGAGTTTGTCTGGTCAAGGATAATGTGAATTGGTTGATTTGTTTACCTGGTTCAGTTTCTCTGCTTAACATTAATACAAAGCTGCTTTGAGGGTTTTGAAAAACACCTCAGTATAATTACTATGCACATTATTGATCTGCTAGCCTCCTGGAATTTCTTGTATTTCACTGCCTTTTCTGTATGTAATACTTAAATGACAAACATGTTTTTGAAACTGAAATTTTAGGTTTTATCCTGAAATAGGTTATTAATAAAAAATGAATCAAATTATTCATATCTCCCTATAACTGTCTGTATAGATGGTGTTTTTTAACAACTAAAAGCTTCCTGTAACACATGAAGAAAAAAAAAATCTTAAAATTTTTCTATATTAGGATAAATTTTCCTTTCTGTCTGCAGCCAAAGAGTTTTACCCCCTTCTGATTGTTTTGCGATCAGTTGTACCTCCTTCTGATGGTTTTGCAAGCTTACTTTGCTTATCTATGGAGAAACTAGAAATAAGCTCAAATTTTCTCTAATACTGAGATAGCACAATAATTTAGTGTGGACTGCTTTCTTAAAGGTATTGCACTGCATGTAAACAATCTTTTTTCTTAAAACTGATTTAAAACTTTAGCCTTTTTTTATGATGTTGTACCAGGGCTATTTGTAATTTACAAAAAGAAAGAACTTCAGCTAAAAAAAGTGTATAAACACTTTGGCCTCCATGATACTGAGTGAAGGTGCAAGAACAACAGCACCTGTCTCCTCTAAACCGTGCTTTATATTAAAGCATTGCATGGAATTTCTTTTTCTTTTTTTTTTTTCTCCAAGATCTTTAGTTTCTTCATGTAAATTTTGCTTACACAACAACTGTGACGTATCTTAAACTACTTACTTGGTTTTCAGAGACCATGGTCAAATGTCTTAGAAGATCTTGAAGATTTCTTACACTCCACAATGAAATTGAAGAAGAAATCCCAGATAAAATTCAGTGGTAATTTTGGAAAATGATATTATGTCACTAAATGAGTTGTTTAGGGCTCAAAGAATTACCATCAAAGGTATTAACATGAACAGATTTAATATGTTTTATAAAGGCACAACTTAACAGAACTTGATGGCAAGGTTCACTCTGTCATTTAATACATGGATAAAGCATACAGAGGAAAATCAAGTTAAAATTGAGCTAAAGATGGTTGATACAGAGACTGAAGGCACTAAAGGTAAGGCAGATCCTCCCATTGATTCACAATGATAAGAACAGACCCCCTTGTTTTCTAAACTACTGACAGAGCCTAGGTGTGTCTGGACCTAATCTGAATCTCAGACTTGGTTGATGGTATTCATCTAAAGGGTTTTAAGGCGAACCACAAGATTTCTAGCAACACTTGATTATTAAAGCTAACACACGTTCACTTGCAATCAAATGCCCAAACCAAACCAGACACACACTAAGATATATATATAAAAAAGATATATATATCTGCATAAAATACAAATATATATGTGCATACATCTGAATGCAAAAAAATTAATAAAAAGGATCCTGTTAAAAATTTTCCTTGAGTGAAGTGAAAATACTCACATCAGCTTTCTCAGCATTCCTCAGTGGGTGAGGGTTTGAGTGTCAGTGAGCAGAAATAACAGCTGGTCCTCATATTTCATGAACTTGAGAGTTTACAAACTCTGAGGGGCATCCCACTCAGAGGGAGATACCTAGTTGCAGCCCACTGCAGTCCAGGACAGCTCAAAGGGTCTCTCTCTTGGGACCACTATTTATAGGGTCATAAGATTATTTACTTCAGTCATCAGTAAATTTCCATCTTGGCCTCAATTCTGTGTCAGTTCCACCAGTTGCACAACAGTTATGTTCCAGGTTGCCAGGAAATGACTGATCATCCCCAAACCGCTCCTGGTATGACCGGGGCGTGCCCAACCATTCTGATCTTTGTATGCTGCACCTTAGCTTTGCCAGGCAACCAGAGCTCCTGGTACGGACCTTGAAAAAAACCAGGATAATAAGTGAAGGTGGAAGCCACAAACAAGAACTTACAGGGACACAAACCTGATCAACAAATGATAAAGGAGGCAGTGAGGAAAACCAAACCTGGTCAGTCACATTAATTAGAACAGAATCACAGAATAATAAGGGTTGGAAAGGACCTTAAGATCATCTAGTTCCAACCCCTCTGACATGGGCAGGGACACCTCATACTAAACCATGTCACCCAAGGCTCTGTCCAACCTGGCCTTGAACACCGCCAGGGATGGAGCATCCACAGCCTCCCTGGGCAACCCATTCCAGTGCCTCACCACCCTCACTGTAAAGAACTTCTTCCTTATATCTAATCTAAACTTCCCCTGTTTAAGTTTGAACCCATTACCCCTTGTCCTACCACCACAGTCCCTAAGGAAGAGTCCCTCCCCAGCATCCTTATAGGCCCCCTTCAGATACTGGAAGGCTGCTATGAGGTCTCCATGCAGCCTTCTCTTCTCCAGGCTGAACAGCCCCAACTCTCTCAGCCTATCTTCATACGGGAGGTGCTCCAGCCCCCTTATCATCCTCGTGGCCCTCCTCTGGACTTGCTCCAACAGCTCCTTGTCCTTTTTATGTTGAGGACACCAGAACTGTACACAGTACTCCAAGTGAGGTCTCACAAGAGCAGAGTAGAGGGGCAGGATCACCTCCTTCGAACTGCTGGTTGCGCTTCTTTTGATGCAGCCCAGGATACGGTTGGCTTTCTGGGTTGCAAGCGCACACTGCCGGCTCATGTTAAGCTTCTCATCAACCAACACCCCCAAGTCCTTCTCTGCAGGGCTGCTCTGAATCTCTTCTCCACCCAACCTGTAGCTGTGCCTGGGATTGCCTCGACCCAGGTGTAGGACCTTTCACTTGGCTTGGTTAAACTTCATAAGTTTGGCATCAGCCCACCTCACAAGCATGTCCAGGTCCCTCTGGATGGCATCCCTTCCCGCCAGCGATGATCATATGTGGGAGAGTGAGAACATTTTATTCCAGTAAGCCTGTCGATCAAGGACTATAAGAAAGAGAGAAAAAAAAAAAACCCAAACCCAAAAACCAACAACAAACCAAAAAACCCCATCAAAATAAACATGAATACAATGACAAGAAACAAACCTCATCACTCACATTAATTGATAGGCTATCAAGAAACTATAGATGTCAATTCCAGGAAGACCAATTTGGACTTTGTAAGTAGTAAGATTGTAACCCAGAGGTGATCCCAGACACCCACCTGGGAGGAGGTGAGGAAATCAGTAGAGCTATATGAACCCATGGGTGATGTGCAGGAGTAGGGGGAGCAGGGAGAAACAAAGAGGGGTAGGCAGAAACAGGTATAAAAGGGGCTGATGGCACATAAAATGTTTCTCTGGCTGAGCACTGCACCTGATCACTGCAGTCTGTCCTATCTCCTAATTATTTTTTTCTGAAATATCTCTCTGGTAACATTATTCTCAGGTAATGTCACTATCCTGTGTGTGTAGGTGCTGCAAGGACTAAATGCCAGCTACCGGTGGCATCTCTGTGAATGGACTGGGTACCAGCTGCTAGAGACAGACTGGGGCTATAGGTGTCCCTGGCCTGCGGTGCCAGCCAGTGCAGCAAGTAGAGGTCTTTGCCACTAGCCACTGGGGCAGGAGCAGTGTATGTTCTGAAAACCAGCTACTGGGGGGACCAGGGTGAATAAGGCAAGTGAGGGGCTTCATATTGACAGCTGTAACAGGAGTGTGAGTCACAGTCTGTTGATGCAGGGGTGTCTGTATTTCCCCCAAATCTGGTGTCCGTATGCATGTGTATTTCCTGCAAGCTTTCAGTTACACATACAATAGTATTTGAGTCATATATCAGTCAGATATTTCTCTTGGCTATGCAGGTATGTCCATATCTCTTTATGAAATAGAAAATCTTACATTATTGTGCAATTTCCTTTCATTATTTAAAGCAGATCCACACTGTGATCAATAATATCATCATAACACACATTTCAGTGCTTATGAAATACACATTTTAGTATTTGTTTGCTATGATCAGAAAATACTGACAAACAGACCAAAAGTCTAACCTAAAGTTAAAGAAAAGTTCTTAATTATTCACCTTCCTTCAACTAAGTATTTTCTCCTTTTTTGTAAACTGTTGGCTTTAGGTACAACACCTTTCTGTAGAAAGATTCACATCATCAAGTAATTCAAAGGTTTGATTCAGTGTGGTTGTACTTAGCATCTAAACTTGAATAGTTATCAAAATAACTTTTCTGCACTGTACTGAACTGTACAGAAATTAGATTCTTATTAGGAGATCTTCCTACACAGAAACTTTTCTAAATAATTCTGTTATTTGCATACGAATGTGTGACAAGTAGCATCAGAAAAAGTTATACTGCTCTCTCTTTACAGAAGAAGACATACATGACAATAGCACAATTTGCACTAGTCTGGAGATATGCTTGCAGCAATAGGTCAAGTAGTAAGATATAAAGATGCTGTACTTACTGACAAGTATTTAAACTTGTCAAGAATAATAAAAATAAATATTTCAGCATGCAGAGAGAAAAAACACCTTTGATAAGAAAAGAAAAACTAGTAGAAGGGCATGGAAAAAAATCTACATGGATGAAGAGCAAGAAAAAAAGAAATTAATAGAAAGAAAGGGGGCATTTGAAGCAAGATAAGAATAACAATAAAATAAATTGAAGAAACTATTGAACTCCAGAAAATCATAGCTGAGGAATGGAAGGCAGGGACCAATGGATAAGATACATAAGTATTATTCTATCTTGTAGAAAGAAACTAAAAATTGTATGATGAACAAAAAGGAATAAAAAAATGTTTCTTATGCTTCTATTAGATGCTGCAAAGGTCCAGTCTTCCACTGTTCTGCAATATAAGAATGTTAGCATTATTTAATAGGTAACTTACACCTGTATAAAGAGAGAAGAAATGATGCACCAAGACGTGAATAGATATTATTTCAGTTACAATTAGATATATATCAAAATGGTTTATACATTTTCATTTGTCGTATTATGCAGGTGAATTAATTCCTGTTTGTGTTAGTTTAGCTAGCATGTTTAGAAAACCTGAGATTTTCCTTAATTTTGTCTTTTTTTTTTTTTTTGTTAAAATTTTGATTATAACAGGTTTATGTAGAAAGCTTGTGTACATCTTGTTAACGGAATGTTTTCAGAAATTTAGGTAGTCTGGAAGGTAGCAGGTTTTGTTTTTATTTATATAGATTTTTTTCATGACATTTGGCAGCAAATATTTTTTATGCTGCCAAACTTTGTAGAGAAACACTTTGCTTCTTCACTTATTATTTCAATGAAAGCTATTGTGCCTTTTTATATAGGAAGGTCCTGGGAACAATTATATGATTTGAGACTTATTGTAACCTCTTCTGTAAAAGTTAAGACTTGGATAGCAGCTAGATTCTCCTAAAGAGAGCCTACAAGAAATCTGGGGAAGGATGTTTTAGAAGGGTGTGTAGTGACTGAACAAGGGGAAATGGCTTTAAACTGCGGGAGGGTAGATTTAGATTAGGCATTAGGAAAAAATTTTTCACTTTGAGGGTGGTGAGACACCGGAAAAGGTTGCCCTGAGAAGCTGTGGCTGCCCTGTCCCTGAAAGCGTTCAAGGCCAGGTTTGATGAGGCTTTGAGGAACCTGGTCTAGTTTTAGGCATCCCTGCCCATGGCAGGTGGATTGGAACTAGACGACCTTGAAGGTCTCTTCCGACCCCAACCATTCCATGATTTGATGAAAAGCAACCAATGATTAGGACAGAGAGGGAGAGAGCTCAAGAAAAATGTATTATTGCAAAATACGCTGACAATTTCTTCAGGGAACCGTAACACCTCAGAAAGAGTGAATTTGACTGGGAGGACAAATTGGTTTAGAGAGCTTTTTACATACTTGAATATCATGACTGAGGAAGTTTAAACAAAAAAGTAAATCTTTTCTAAATAGTATGAAGAATGAAGTAAAGAAAGGGAAACGGAAAAGAAGTTAAAAAATTAAATGAAAAGTAAGTGGGGAAACAAGAAACTAAAAATGGAGAGCAAGGAATTATTGCAGTGGAAAGTAAGCATATATTTCAAAGATTAAGGCATTACTGGGCTATTGTGTATGGTTCTTTTATTTGTCATATCTAGTAATTACTTCATTAATATAACGATTTATTGATTCCTATCTTGCTCATTAAACATCCTAATTTTAGACTTTACTATCCTGAAGCTGTCTTGCTGAGATATTGCCATCATTATTTCACTTCCCATTTAAAATTAACAACTTGTTTTCAGGATACACTTTTTCATTATTCTCAATTATTTTTTTGGTGGTACACCATTGCGAATTTGTCCAGGAAGTCTGCATTTCCCAGATATCTTCTCATTTAATATTTAATGATTGATCATAGTCCGTTAGAGATTTAAAGTACTATAATGCAATTACATAGCAATAATATCCTCCACTTCAGAGAATTTGGGATAAAGAATATAAATACACGGTTGATATTTGCAAATAAAGATGCAACCATGAACACACACAAATCTATCCAAATTAGTTAATATTGAAAATAACTAAAATATCTTGTGTTTTGGGTTTTGGTTTCTTGGTGTGGGGTTTTTTTGTTTTGGTTTGGTTTTTTTCACAGATGTCAGTCATTTTATCTACAGTGCCCACTTATTTTCTACTTTTAACTAAGATAAGTGTTGAAATAAGTTTAATGGAAAAGATCTTCAGGTTTAAAAAAAAAAAATAAAAAGATCTGTGAATAAGAGGATGAAGAAAGCCCAGTTTGTCACCTGTATGCTTGGCTTTAGATCTCAAAATGTCATTTTGTGGCATTTACCTTCTCTACTTTTAAAATCAGTCTAATTCTCAGCAATCATGGAAATTGGATTTTGTCTACTAAAACTTTGAATGCAACTCAAAGAACCCCTTTAAGAACTGTGAGGTTCAATATTTAACAGTTTCCCAATCTCTTCTTGCAGGTGGGTATGATTAAATTTGCATATTTTCTTTTTTTATATATAAAATGTTGTATATTATCATAGAAGATATCATTTAAGTATCATATAAGATCTTCTTCTAGACTTGTAGCCTATTTTGTATGTACTTATTTCTGTGAAAGTGCATATGCTTTTATAACATGTTTTATTTTTCTGGATTTCTTCACTTTTTCTTTATCTGCTTTAGAGCTAGTATAAAACTTCTAAATCAGTTTAATTCCCCAATAGAAGTACTTTATTCTCCAAGATGTACACTTGACAGAATCACAGAAGAGTTGGGGTTGGAAGGGACCTCTGAAGGTCATCTAGTTCAATCCCTCTACTCAAGCAGGGTGTTGTGGTTTAAACCAAGCTGGCAGCTAAGTACCACACAGACTCTTGCTCACCCGCTTCCCCCTCCCTGGGTGGGATGGGGATGAGAATCAAAAGAATGTAAAACCTGCAGGTTGAGATAAGAACAGTTTAATATTAAAGTACAATAGATTACTACTACCACTACTACTACCATTAAGGGGAATAACAAGTAGAGAGGTATGAAAATAAAGGGGAAAAGGAAAAAAACAGTGGTGCACAATACAATTGCTCACCACCCACTGACCAATACCCAGACACCTAAAGCTTAGGGCAATGTTCAGACAATTCCATCCAGTGTCCAGGGATGGAGACTCCACAACTTCTGTAGGCAACTCACGCTAACACTCAATCACCCTCACAGTAAAAAAGTTTGCTGATATTCAGATGAAACGTCCTATGTATCCATCTGTGCCCACTGCATCTTGTCCTGTCACTGGGCATCACTGAAAAGAGTCTTTCATTCAGTAAATGCTCAATATAATACAATGCTGATGTTTTGATTCTCAAGGTATGTTTCTTCACATGAAAGAGAAAGATGCTACTTTATTCTGCCTCTAATGTCAATATCAGAGAAGTTAATTCTTGGAAATTAAAGGTATCAATTTAGAAAAATTGTTCTCATTCAGAAAAACACTGAAATATAGATTATTCATTGATATAAATGAGGGTTATGTGCACATCTAAACTCAAACAAAAATCTAAGAGCGTTCTTGAAAAGGACATAAGTGTAAACCTGTGCTAATGTTTTCCCAAAACAGTAGAATGTCTTCTACTCTGGGAATGAGTAGAGCCATTACAACTATTAAATTAGTGCTTAAGAATTTATATGTAACTTTCAGAGTCAACAGAGTTGTTTTAGAAAAGAATCAAAAATAGTTATCATAAACAGAGCACAAAAGTAGCTTGTATAAATGTTAACAGTACAGGTTTAAATTAAAAAGATTCCCACTTTCTGTGGCACATCAATTAATATCAGTTTCTGCTGCTTCAGATCTATGTTGAGCCATAGCTCATACATTCTACTGTCTGTACTGATTCTTTATTAGGAATGAGTAACAGGGCTATTTCAATAAAAATGCAATATAAAAAACCAAATCGTGCTTACATAACTGCCTACACACAAGTACCCCACACTGCAGCACGATACATACAAAATTAAGTTTTGCTAATTTAAAGCTCAGTCAAACAGATCAGTATTAAGTTTAGTTAAAAATGGCTACTTTGTGTCAATGCATTGATATTAGGATATAATGAAGATGAGATGCATAACTGCTAAATAGCTTAGCACTTAATGAGCTCAGTACGAACTTTTGTATTACTAAAATTTTGGCCTATGAAAGTCAACAAGGAGAATATGCTACTCAGATAATAAAGGTTGATTTGGAAACAGTGTAGTATTTTCAGTTTTGAAGCACAACTTGTAACAACTTGTAAAACTTGTATTGACAATTTAGTTTGACATTTTTGCAAGAATTCATGTTCAAATGATACTGAATGTAATAAAAGTTTTAGTATTTCTGCTGAAAAATGCATACTTCTGCAGCCTTTTTCTGTATGAAGTTACTTGATCTGAGGTTAAATAACTTCATTTACTCTTACTAAACTGTTTCCTTAACTGTGTTTTGTACTCACCGGTAGATACAGAAAATGCAGACATGTAATTCTAACTGTACAAAGCTGAAAGAAATGGACTTGATACTACTTTTTTGGACAGCCCTAGAGCTAGGATCTATGTTCAAAAAAATTCTGAGGTATGTAGCCTCAGAAAAATCTTAATTGATGTATTTTTTTTAGTGCAAAGTTATGATATATCCTGTTAGCTTAAAGGGTGGCAGCCTAGGGTTTTTTCACTTTTTTTTTTTTCCCTGCAAAAATTCTTTTTTTGCCTTGTACAAACTTAGTGAGGCTTGCAAACTCTTACTTACGATAGTCTTTCTAATTGATCTTTTCCCCAGATACTTGGCTTTAGCTCAGCTCACGATGCTTGGCCCAGCATGAACAGTTTGTGTGCTGCCCATAGATTTGAATTTTGAGTTCTGCTTCACCTCTTTCTCACAGAAAGAGATGTCTCACACTTTCTCTCTTCCATATTCCTTGTATTAGTTTTGATTTATTATCAAAAGATCTGTCCTGTATCTGCTTCCTTTATCTTCCAGTTTGGACCAGATAGGATTCATTGCTTAGTGAATACTAATTATTTTGACAAGAAATAATTCTAGAATTGTTTGCTTTTCATTATTCTAACTTTTAGTCTCATTTGCAAGACAGAAGGTAATCAGTTGTTAGTAAGCTGTTACCTCCCTTGGTTCCAGACTGTCAGACTGGAATTTTAGCTTCACGTCATGCCTAAATAGATCACTAAATTTTATTTTTATACATAATTAACAGTACTACATACTTGTATGGTTCTTTGTATAAGAGTTGCTATTCTTATTGCTATAACATCTTTCAGTAGTTCTCCTCAGCATTAGAAAATGGAGATTTCTTTTGACAGCAATATTTTTAGCTTGAAGATAGTATAGTGCTATTTAAGTTTCCATCCCTTGTCCTCCACATTTATGCAGCTTCACTCCTGCTTCATTGTTAGCCTAAAGCACCCCTATTAGCCAGGATTATTTTTTTTTTACCCACTTCTTTTTCTTTATCTATGTCAGATGACATGGCTCTGTGTGATTGGTTGAAGTACAGCCCCTCAAGTCAAAGAAATCTAAGTTTAAAAGCCAAAATTACAATAGGTAATTTTAAAGCAACATTTTTAAATTTGAGAGTAAAAAATTTCACCTGTAAAAGCCACAAATATTGGTATTTTCCAGTATAATTGTCTTCTCTTTTCCAAATTACTCACCAACTAACGTAATAACAGATAACATTATAATTAAGCTGCTAATACAATATTAGTCAAGTTACAGTCCAGGAATCATCTTAAAGTTCTAAAAATACAGTTTGAAATGCTTCATCTTTTTGAGTCCTGGGACAATGATCATAAAGTTCAGAAACTATGTATGAGAACGAGCTGTAGCTAAAAACCAAGGGGCATTCTATGGATATTTCTTCTGTTCAGAATCTTTTTCCAACCTTAACTGTCTTTTGTGATAGCCTGCTCTGTACCTTGGTTCTTATAAACATCAACTTCAAAACACTAGGTTATAACTTCTTAACAGGACCACTTCATTTACCAACTTCCTGTTTTAGCATTAGAAAACACTATCTTCTTCTAGAAGGCTCTGAAGTTATGTGCTATATAAGGTAAATGGACACACACTATTCAGAGACAGTTTGTTGGTCAATTTTTAGAAAGTCTGCCATGTTGGTCTGACATTTATTGTGTGTGGAACTGTGGCTTTCGTATGAATGTCAGCAGCATGATGCAACATTACATACTGGATATGCACAGCAGCAACAATTAGAGATTTGCTGCAGAAAGGAAAAAAAAAAACCACCAACAATGTGTATAATCAAACGATCAGTTTAGAACCTGCTATCATTCAGGCAAGATGTCTGGTATTTGATATTAAATTAATTTAAATCAAAGCACTTCCAGAGTCAGTAATTGTCAGACCCTCAGCTTGACATGATCTGTTTTTAACATGAAAACACCAAAGGCTAGTGATTAAGGGATTAAAGTGGGAATTAATTTATGAACAGTGGAAAAGGATAACAAAAAGGATGAAATAACTTTTTAGTAGTTCTACTTAAAAATCATATGAGTCTATAAACTGTTAATTGTATTCCTAGGTAGAGATGTGATGGTAGAAGTTGATTTTCTGTTTCTATCTGAAACTAATTCAGTCTTACAGTATTGTCTGCATATTGTATTAGATGAACATATAACATTGGTGATTTTGGCAGTTCTATTCAATCAATTTTTTAAATTTTACTTGATGAATAAGGCACATTTCTAGAAGAGTCAACAGCGGAAGTAGAAGCTCAAAATAGTTTAACTGCATATAATATAGTGCTTTCATTCCCAATATACTTAGTAATTTATGTGTTTCAGTTTGCATACAATTGTTAAAAAGAACCGAATTATGCATATTAAATCAGATGGGTGAATTTTATCTTTAATGTACAATGGACTTTAGAGCATAAGATAAAAATGAATAAACAGATGTGAGTGAAATCTGGATGCTACATATTTAATCTTTTTCTTTTTTTAAATTCCTTTTTGCAAGTTTGTTGTTTGGTTTTGGCTGTATTTTTCTTTTCAGCGATTAAATAAAGCCAAGCTCTGTCCTTAAACTCTGCAAGAAGCAATTTTTAACTTACTTTTTTTTTTTTTTTAACTAATTAATGTGCTAGGAGAAAAAATTGTTCTCACTCTACTCACGCATTTCTTTTCTTAAAAAAAAAAAAAATCTGTCACAAACCCAAACTTTTGGCAATTTAGTGTACATTTATGGAAAAAAGTTTGATATTTTCTTTGTCATCACCTAGAAAATGCAGCTGCATTTTGTTTCTATAACTTGACTTGTTATGTTTACATACACTAAAGGCACAGTAGTGACTTTATTTTAAAAAGGAATTAGTTTCAATATTTTTCCAGTTTCAAGATTCAAAATAAAGCTAATTTTGATTTCTGTGTGCAATAAAAACCTGCAGAAATTTAGATTTAAATCAAAGTTATGCTTTATTCTCTCTAGTTCAGCATGATGTATTCAATTTCTTTTCAGCTTGGCACTAAGGAAAAGTTCCTTTTCAGTTCTGAGACAGTTATCTTTACTAATATGATGAAAATAATACTATTCTTTACATGTAATATCATCTCACCCAGAGATCACATTCTGTGATCAATTACTTTGAAATAGTCAGTTACATATTATGCATTAGTTACAGAAAGACCATACAGATGCAACTGTAGCATTTCCATATGATATGTTGTAGCGGGAAGAAAGGTATGTTTTCTATACTTTGTGACATAGACCAGCTCCTTACCTTCAGTAAAGCTGTCCATGGATGTACAAGAAAAATATTGTATGTTAGAATTTTCCTAGCCTCACTTTGTTGCAGTTTACACATTCTGACAATAGGTAAAGCTGTAGCTTTTTTTCTAAAATGGTTATACCGAAATTTCAGCTAGAAGGAACCATGCAACCGATGTATGCATGAACACTTTTTCTTGATACAGATCTTAATGGCAGGCCTCCAGACTGCTGTACACCATTAGTGGTAGTACCCTCTTCCTCCAGATAGAGCTGACAGAATTAAGTGACAAACTTTCCTAGACAAGCTAGCTGAGCAAGTCTGTCTTCAAAATCTGTACAAAGTGCTGAGTGTCTTTGATTAAGAATTAAAAAGCTTTAAATGGCTTCTCTTGTTTCTGTCCAGTCAGCAGGTATATTTCTGGTTTATCACCATGCCATCTGAAATCAGGTAGAATGGTCTTGCTAAGAGCCTTGCCTTCAACACTGAGTGACCAAAACTGTTCATCTTATTGCTGGAAACTACTACAGGGTACTCTCATGATAGTCAGGAATGTGTTTGGTCTATTTCAGCGATTGGTTTAGACTCATGCATTGTTTCTTATAAATCCTGTAAATAGATCTAAGGTATGTTTTTGAGCAAAACATTTTTTTACTGAGAGAAATTAATATGCTTTAGCTTTTGGTCAGCCTTGAATTGGTCAGGAAGTTGGACTAGATGATATTTGTAGGTCCCTTCCAACTGAATGATTCTCTTCCCTTCCCTTCCCTTCCCTTCTCCTCTCTTCTCTTCCTATCTAAAGGTGACAGTTGCAGCACTGTGGCAGTCACAAAAGAAAAGGGAAATGTGTGTTGCCCTCTGGTGAGTTTTTCCCAGTCTCCCTATCTCTCTGCCCAATGGTATGCTAAGAAATGCAAGGAGATATTCCACATTGTTTGCATGCTGGGCCTGTCCCATGAAGGCTTCTCCAGTTTAAAAGATGTGCTCATACTCTCAGAGCTGCATTTCAGCAAATTACCCTTTCTAAATTTGATAGGATTGAAGTAGTAGCTTCAGTTTTAAGCTTTCAGGCATACTCATGTAGTTCACAGGCACCTGACTTAGAAGCTGGACATAGGCTCCTGAAAGGAAGATTTTCCTGGTTCAGGATTATGTTGGTGTATCTTTTGCTTTTCCTGTATAAAGGCTATGCCAAACTTGTATTTTCCCTGAATATACTAACCTCATGTTTAGATTTGCTTTTAACTCATACTACAGTTATAAAAAATTTAATACTATCATTCTCCTTTACTCTTATCTGTTTACCTGCTTGTTTTTGATGGTTGTCTTGTTTCCTCTTTAAAAAGCCTACTAAGCTACGTAGTTTATGACAGTAGCATTTTTCACCTTAGTGACTTTATATGAAATAATGGGTACAAAAAATTGAGAGAGAAACTTTGATAGAAATAAGAAAGGAATGGCTCTGGTTGTGAGGTTGATTCTATCCCTTATATTACCATTATGAATTTTATTAACGTTTGTCACTATCTTAGAATAAACTTCTGTAAAGAGACTCCAAGAAGTCTTCAATATTGTTCTGCATACCTCAAAGAAGGATGAGTTATACTTAAATATTTTTAACAGATGCACTCTTGCAAGATTTTAAGTTGTGGTGACTCCCCAGACAATTTACGCCAATGTTTTATTATTATAATGACTAAAAAGCTTCTCCTAATGTCTAACCGAAGTTCTTTGTGTAACTCAGACCCATTATATTTTTACTTATCCACATTCACTGTGTATACCTTTTATTCATCTGAGAACAGCTATTGTATCTCTAACACATGCATTCTCCTTTTTAAACTAAGAACTGAATTATTTTTTAGTCCTTTCTTGTAGATCATAGACTCTTAGAATGGTTAGGGTTGTAAAGGATGTAAAGATCACCTAGTTCCAAAACCCCTGCCATGGGCAGGGACGTCTCCCACTAGACCAGGTTGCTCAAGGCCCTGTCCAACATGGCCTTGAACACTGCCAGGGATGGACCTTTCACAACTTCCTTGGGCAGCCTGTTCCAGTGCCTCACCACTCTCACAGTGAAGAATTTCTTCCTTATATCTAACCTAGATCTCCCCTGTTTAAGTTTGAAGTCATCACCCCTTGTCCTATCACTAAAGTCCCTGATGAATAGTCCCTCTCTGGCATCCTTGTAGGCCTTGCTTCAGGCTGAACAGCCCAAATTTTCTTAGCCTGTCTTTGTATGGGAGGTGCTTTAGCCTCCTTATCATCCTTGTGGCCCTCCTTTGGACTTGCTAGATTTCTCAATGTCTGCTAATCTTTTTCTTCTACACTCCTTAGATTTCTAATTTCTTGAGCTGCAGTGTACAAAAATAACAATAGAATTTCAATTAAATCTGATGACTTATTATTTTTTGTATTTCGTATTTATGCAATCATATATATATATTTATATATATGCACACACATATATTTAGTAACAGGATGATATTGTTGACTCGTATCCACCAAGCAATCTGTTGTAACCACAGATTTTTCTCTGAAAAACTTCTTCCTACTTGTGTCCCTGTAAAATTATGCATGTCTACTGACAATCACCTACTCGGCCAATTCAAATCTAGCTTTGGAATACCACTGAATTCAGTTTTGACTTCCTAAATATAATTTCTGTTTATTTCACTTGGATCACTTTGAAGAGCATTTCCGATAGATACGTATCAGATGACAGTGAAACACTGTTCTGTGTATCTTCTTTGGACAGTGAACAGCACATTTTACTCCATCCACCTCTGTGGCCACTTCTTAGTGAATTAATCTAGAGTTTGTTTTCCTAGCTTGCTTAGGAAAACAGAATGCAAAGGAATGTAAAAGTTTTTATTACGCCTCAGATATTTGAGCTGCTGCTTCTGTTCTGTTCACAATGCATGTTATCATGTTGCAGAGAAAGGATAAATAAATATGTATGCAACTTGTTCTTTCAGTTCATGATTGTTGTTTTCTTGCAGATATATGGAAATTTGCATCAGTGTTTCTCTGAGAACTAAAGGAAATTTGACTGACTTAAAATTCTTCCCCTTTATTTTCATGAAGACCCCATGAAGATCTTTGTACTGTCTTTCAATAAAGTGCACTATTAAAGATAACTTCTACCTCATCTAAGATTGCTACAGCCAGGTCTGCATGTAGATACATGCAGAACAAAATTTAACAGGTCCAGCAGAAAACACTAATGATTTTTTACCAATTGCTTTCACAAAATATTCAGATGACAATCACAATAAATGCGACTACAATGAAGTAAGATAAACCTTGAATAAAGAAAGAGCAATTTAGAGACTACTCGGCTAAATTGGAGGCTTTCATAAATAATCTCTGAACTTTCTTTTTCTATCAAAGTTGAGATCTTATCCTTTGTCTCTGATATTGTGTTAATGCCCTTTTTCTCTGATACTACTTGCATTAACTGTCTGATTTAAACTGAACTTTTAATTAAGGCTGATGAAGACTGAAGACATTGCAAAGAAGCATTCAGCACTTAGGCCCTTCTGAGACTCATCTTTGTTAGCTTTACTAGTCTATTAAATAAAGAACCATCACTAACCTTAGTTACTCTCCCATTTCTAATATAGAATATCAATTTGTTAATCTTGATGTCTCTATTTGTGCCATGGGGTTTTTTTAGGGTTTATCCTTTCAAGCTGTAAAATTTATGCTCAGTACCTGTAGGCAGATCCTATTTTTTCAATATTTCTCTTCTATCTCATAGAAAGGAGCAGATCTAATTCTATTCCCACACTGAATGAAGCCTCTGTTTTCTTCAAATCCAGCACAACTCATATACTTTATACTATCACCCTAAATTGTTGCATACAAGTGCAAAATAGATAAACTTAGACTATCAATAGTTATGCTAATTCAAAATATGAAATAGCACATGATCTCAGGGTAAACTCTTTGAAGATAATTTTTATTTTCTAATTAATTAGCTTCAATATTAATTATAAATGTAATGTCTCCTTACTGAAGTGTAAAAAAATTAAAGATTATAGTATCATAATTTGATTTACTATGCAATGTGTCTAATTATACTGCATATCTATTAATATATCTATGTACCATGCATTTATGGCATGCTTCTTTGGTCAAGAAGTTACACCCTTCTTAGAAGTGAACTCATATTCTTATATCCAGGTTGAGCTTCAGTTATAAATATTTAGCATGAGAGAGTTATCACTGAGATAACTGAAAAGGTTAACTCAGTGGTCTAGAATATAATTTTGAATTCCAACTGACTGAACTCCAAGACACTTATAAAGGAAAATAAAATTTGATTGTTGCAACGATGTATCATTGGGCCAGTTTTTGGAAAAAAGACTTTTAGAAATTTCTACTTTGCTTGATATGTTTTGGGAAAAGTTTTGTTTTGGTTTTGTGTTTGGGCTTTTTTTTTTTTTCCCCTCTATGCAATAACATTTAGAAATCAAACACACCTTTCTTTTCTGTTTCTCCTTTAATTCCTCACCTTTTCTTGTTTACTCCTTTCCATTTCAAAATGTGACAGGAATGGTGAAAACACCATAAAATAATAGGAAAAATGTGATATTGAATCCGGCTTGAAAAGTAATAACTGGGTTTTAACGTTCAGGATTTCTTTTGACTAATCTCTCATATCCATGTTTTCCATACATTAAGTAATTTATCAAGGAAGTTTTAGCTTCTCCATTGCTCTAAGGTTTTACATATAAGTTCCCTTCTTAAAATTGATGAAAATTTCTACATTCTCTACTGTCTTAGGAACTACATGGTTTCTAATATCATGTTTAATTTTGCAATCTTGAATAAAATCTGTGGGTACTTTGTGAGATTTTTTTTAATGGAGACAATTTTTTATTAAATCTGTGAAATTTCTACAGAATGCTACATATGAGCATAGGAACATCTATGACAATTTATAATCTATATATTTTTATAATTTATACATGTTTAACAATTATAAATTAAAACTGTGCAACACTGTTACTATATTCTTGATAGACAAGATCAAGATTGGCTTAATTGGATATGAAGTAATGTATTTGTTTCCCCTTAGTGCCAAAGAGCGCTAAGCATCAGAGCTACATTGTGTCAGTCATGCTAAGAACATTTCTCCTATTTGTTCTTTTTTTTTCAGCAGTGACACTTTGCTCTGACAATCAAGATGGAACAGTGAATCACGAAGACAACACAGGATAGTGAACCAACAAGAAGGTAAGAGAAACAAGTCTTTCTGTGGGTGGCATTCCACACAGACAGAATATAGAAAACTATAGACATTTACTGGAAAATGGTGTTTGGGAATAAGATACTTCTTACTGGAAGGCTTCTCATTGCATGCTGCGGTTACAGATATTCTGGATAAACTGATTAAACAGAAGAGAATTTATTCCTTTGACACACATGGGAGAATGTGCAAATAATTCTTCTTTACATAATGAAACAACTGAAAATGAGAAAGATATTATAAATTATCTCTTTTGTCATCCATTAGGTGGGAAACACATTACTTTAATATCTTTCAAACTGAGAAGCGTAATTATTTTATGAGACCAATCTCCATTACTTATCTCATCCTCTAATTATAATGTATTAGTTTTACAAGTGATTATGGAGAAGTTGATTAATCTAAGCAAGAAATCAATAATTTAAACCAATAGCTAAATTTCATGAGAAAAAGAAAAAAAAAGAAAAAGAAAAAGAAAAAGAAAAGGGAAAAGAAAAAGGAAGAGGAAAAGAAAAAGGAAGAGAAAAAGAAAAAGGAGTAAAAGGAGATGTGTGGACTTGCCCCCTTTTCCCCTACTTTTATTTGAATAGTATTTATTTTAAAGGAGGAGAGGCAATAGAAATGTTATCTAGATTAAGAAAAAAAAGTTGTAGATTTTACTTTTATTTCTGCAAGAGTCAACTGTTACACAATTTGTTCTCCTGTAACTGAGCCAGGATGCTGTATACCTTGAGTATCACCTGTGCAGATTAAACATATTCTTAGCTCTGGATTTCATTCAAAATCATACGAATTGGATTCTAACTTTTGCTGATTACCCATAAATACAGCCAGTGTTTTTGATGCAACCTTTTCATAAGCAATTAAGAAAGAATTTAAGAAAATCCAGAAATAAAACAGACTTTGAAAATTTTCCTTTCTATTGGCAATCAACAGTTGACTTTTTACTTTTCATAGGGACTCAGCGTACTATTTGCTGTAACCTTTTTTCATGACTTTCAGTGGACAGTCAAGTAGTGCTAACATGTGGCAATGTGACGGAGTTTCTTCAGTTTTTGTTTATCTATCTTTTCAGGTATAAATTGGATTACATATAAGGGTGTGCAGTAAATGAGTGATGTCCCTTTTCATCTCTTTTTGAGGTCTCTAACCCTCTGTAGAAGTGAATGCTGCATTAATGCAAGTGCTCAACAGTTCAGTGTTTTTCAAAGTGTGACAAAATATATTGTTATTGGTTATAGATATTTATTACATAGTATTCTATACTAAATATATATATCTTTTTGTTTGGGGAATATAGATAAATAAAGATGGTTGCATGTTCACAGAGCACATAATATTTATAAATAATTAATTTTGATTGTCTTCTATGTATGGTAAATCACAGGCGATCTGATGACATTATGTGATGAAATGGTTTATTTCCAAATGGATAAACATTTTTTATCTTAATGAAGCTGTATTGAAGATATAAATGTATTTCAGCATTCTTTTAAAGTATCACAGAATGATTTCTAATGGGTCCTGTGCTCCAACCCATACTCATTCTTGCATAACTGCTGTGAGCCAGGGTTACGGCAAAGATTTGAATTCCAGGGAATGTAGGACTTTGGGGAGAGGACTAATCCCCATCTGTGTTAGGTAGCACAAAACCCTTCGCTTACTCAAGATAACATACCATCAGTTTAGAATGTTCTCTTCTGTAGGAAACAGGTAGAGTAATATTCGCCTAACGGAAAAGAATGAGTTTTGCAAGACTTTAAAAGGAAATTTAAAATTGAATCATTTATTGAAGACTTACAATTTAAGCTGTGCTTTTTGCATATAAATCCATTTTTACTTTTAAAAGGGTTAGTTGAAGTGAAGCATATGACATGATTCTTTTCTTTTGGTTTCAATGTTTAACTTGTGCATGTATATTGATCTTTGTCCATAATTGTTCTTTCCATGCAATCACTTTGGGAACATAGACATAAGGGGTCATCTCCAAAGCTTGTTGAGGTTTATGATACTTCTAATACTGATTTATTTGAAATCTGATTTAGAATCAAACACACAAGTGATTAAGACAACGTTATGAATAAAAGTAATGCAGTAATCATTAAAAAGAAAAGGGTTAGAAAAATACCAAAAGCTCAACTATACTGAAAAGATGTTTTTTAATTTCTGTTGAGTCAAATTTAGATTGTAAAACAAATGGCATCGAGAAGAGTACTAGGCACTGGGTAATGTACTGCGTACAGTTCTGGTGCCCCCAACATAAGAAGGATATGTTGGAGCAAGTCCAGAGGATGGCGACAAGGATAATATGGTGGCTACAGCACCTTCCATACAAAGACAGGCTAAGAAAATTTGGGCTGTTCAGCCTGGAGAAGAGGAGGCTGTGTGGAGACCTCATAGCAGCCTTCCAACAACTGAAGGAGGGCCTACAAGAATGCCAAAGAGGGACTATTCATCAGGGACTTTAGTGATAGGACAAGGGGTGATGACTTCAAACTTAAACAGGGGAGATCTAGGTTAGATATAAGGAAGAAATTCTTCACTGTGAGAGTGGTGAGGCACTGGAACAGGCTGCCCAAGGAAGTTGTGAAAGGTCCATCCCTGGCAGCATTCAAGGCCATGTTGGACAGGGCCTTGAGCAACCTAGTCTGGTGGGAGACGTCCCTGTCCATGGCAGGAGTTTTGGAACTAGATGATCTTAATGTCCTTTACAACCCTAACCATTCTAGGATTGTATGTTTTTCACTGCAGACCTCTGAGCTAAACTAAAGCCATTTTTATTTTTTTTCCCTCTACATTTAATTTTTGGGAAACAGAGGCATGCCAATTTGGGACAGTAAGGACTAGAACATGAGTATTCAATTCAGCAGGAAAAAAAGTACTAAAGTAAAAGCATTTTATTTTCATACTCTGCTCAATGTATTATTTCACCTTTGAGTTTATCATTTTATATAAGCCTTTTCTTTGTTCTTCCGCCCTGTAAAATCTTTAAAATAGATGTTGTCATACGAAACTATACACCTCAGTGCATTCCCAGTGTAATTCAATATTTACTATAATATGCCAGTCTTCTTCCGCGTATCTATGGAAACAATCTACAATTATAATATCAGTATCCTTTAGCATAATGTGTTGATACAAAGACATATATAAAATGAATCTGCAGTGCTCTTGACATCAGCAAGGAACTTATTTTTAGATTTGGCTAAAGTTGTTTGGTGTTTGGTTGTTAAAGGATAATTTCCATTGCTGAAAGTTTGGAGAAAAAAATTGTATCCTGCTCCTAGCTTTGATCAAGCGATAAGGTTCCTTAGTAACTTGCACAGAACCTTGTGTGCTGCACTTATGTCATATTCTGCTTGTTTCTTTTTGTCATCCTAGCTATAATTTGCAAAACACAATAACAAAAATGTATTTGCAAGCCCCTTTTTTCACCTTTTATAAAGATAAACTCTCCAGAATCTCCATCATTTTATAATCATGGCACACAACATCATTTTTTTTTGGTTACTCTGTGTTATATTTCCTTTAGCAGAAGTCACAATAACAGCATGGAAACTGGGTGGAAAGAAAAAAAAAGACAAAACAAAAGAAATCATTCCTTGTTTGGAGAGCTACCGATCATGGACAAAATATTCCAGAGAAGCTGGTGCTGGGAGAACCTGAAGATTAGGTTTATTTCAAGATTTAAACATCCAAATATTTGGTGTCTACATATAGGCATCCACATACATAATATTAACATATATCTAACCTCCCTGTGCAGTCAGTGGAAAGACAATCAATACAACCTATGGAACCTAGATATATATTAAGTTGACCTATTGGTCAGCTGGTCAGACCCATTGATCAGACCTGGAGTCTATTTTGGTGTGAGTTATCACTCTTTAAGCTACTTGAAAGAAAAGCAGAGGTAAGGTTTTAATGCTTGACAGAAAGATAGTATAAAGAAGAATGTATCAGCTTCATCAGAAGCTGAGGAATGCCCAGCAAAGCAGCAGTCTAAGTAATTGCTAGTAAAGTTCTATGCAAAGGATTGCACAGCCAGACAACACACAGCTGAGAAGGACATCCCAAAGGTGAATTCTTGATAATTCTGTATCTTCAGGAGAAGGGTAGTTCAAAGGATGCAAATAGTCACGTTGACAAGAGGAAAACAGGTATTCTTTAAAAAGTTCTTTGAGACAGGAAGTGTAGTACACCCACTTCTATGCAAATATTAGAAGCTTGAGAACTAAAGTATGAGAACTAGTATGTTATGCCTTAAGGTAATGCTGAAGGAAGGAAAATGGCAATAACAGAATAGCATAAAATTAAGCTATAAAATATATAAGAACTATAGTATAAAACATACTGGTAGTGAAGTAGATATTTAAATATCCGTAGAATTAAGCCAAATTAGTAAACTTAACCATTTCAAGTACCAGAATCTTCATGAATTGAAATCCCAGGCCTAAACAGGGAGAGTATAGTAGCCTGTCTATATTGTCACTCAAAAAAAGGGAGAGGTGGGAATAACTACTATATCCTGAGAGAGGTCAAGGAGAGTAAGAAAGAAATAGGTGACCTCAATCACTCTATGGGCAGAGGCCAAATCTCAACAGGTGATATCCATAATTGTTTAATAGAATAGCTGGCTTGCAAGCCCACAGGAAGAAAAGTTACCCTTTATTTGGCTCCGTAAGTTGCAGGATCTGGTTCAAAAAATCTCACTACCGAAGCACCACCCATAAAAGCAACCATAAGGCACCTGCATTCAGCATCCCTACAGGAGTGTCAGAGGCCAGAGAATTCACTGTTAAATTTTGATAAGGAGAACTAGGTGAAAATGAGAACTCTTGTTAAAAGAAAGCTAAAGAGGACAGCTGCTTCAGAGAATTGCATGCTTCCAAGCAGTACAGAAACTGTTGAAGACCATGCTGGTAACACAGTGCCAGTTCACATCACCTTTTATAAAATGCTTTAGAAAGTATAAAAGGAGGTCAGCATGGCTAAACATGAAAGGTAAAGGTTAATAGTAATAAAAAGCATCTGAACAAAGAAAAAGATTGTGAAATATGATAGACAAAAATGCAAACATATTTAGGCCAAAAGAAGCATTTGATGAAAAGCTAAGTTAGGGAATCAAGACTACTATTAACTTTGTGAGACACAAGAAAAAAGAAGCCCACCAAAATCTGTAAGGTTTATGGACAGAAAGCATAAAAGAATTCCCAGAAAGGACAATAACTTTGCAAGAAAGAAAAAAAAAAAGGTAAATTAGTTCTTTACAGGAGTATTCACCATGAAAAAGATGGGGAGACTGCCCTACCAGAACCTTTTCATGAAGGCGACTCACCAGAAAATCTAAAATTGAAGTGACAGGCTTAGAAGAGTTACAAATAAGTAGAATTACCACCACCCAGCCACTAAGATTGGGTGGCATTCACCTGGACAACACAACAGTCTTTCTAGAACAATTTGTTCTAAAATTCTAGAACAAAACAGGTGAATTTCTAACGGTAATATATAATCTTGAACAATGATGCTGGTGATTATCCTTGAGTTATTCTTATTTGGTGGGGAGTGTACGTGACACAAAACTTCATAGAAAAGTTCCAGAGACTCTGTATGCCTTGTACTTTCTCTGTATTTGTGCAACCCCACCCATAACTGGCACAATCTTCTTCCATTGACCACTTGCTCTTAGCTAGGGGTTCCACAAATCTGATGCCTGTTGTATAGGAAAAAAAAAACAACAAACCAAACCAAAAGACAAAAAAAAAAAAAGAAGTCCCACTTATTTTGCTTGTTTTAAACTTAATGGAATGAAGTATCTCTCCCACCATTATAAAATATTTCCAGACATAGATATGAATGCTGTCCTTCTGAAATTCCAACAAAACCACTTTCCATCACACTTTCTTTTTTTTAGCATTTTTTTTTTTATTATTAATTTGAGAAAATACCAAGTAATGCACTGGTTGCAAAGCACACTTTTTTTAAAATAGATTATGATTAAGATGTATATATTTAATAAAAATAAGAAAGATAGACCTGCAGAAAAATGTTTATGAGAAGTATGGTCTCTTTTCAAAGGGTGAAAAAGACTTTGATGTACAAATAATGTAGCACTTTGATCTTTTCACTTTTTCTTTTTTTTTTAATTAGACATTAACTTTTTTTGAGTTATATATTGCTGCATGCCAATCTTTTAAATAATCTAGCCTGATTAAGGGCAACTAAGTCCTACTTGTAAGTGGCGTTAATGAGATTGCCTCCCTTTAAGTGTATCATCTTTGTGTTCAGTGAGGTGCACAAAATAAGAAAAAATGTCACATAACTAGAAGTTGTTAGTTGTTGGCTTTGATGTTCACTTTAATGCATGTTACTAAACTAGAGTAATAATCTAATTTTAATGTAAATTTTAGAATCGCTAACTGAATACATGCTAGTCTGTGTATGGTAACATACCAAAGAAAACGTACCTGTGGACAGAGAACATCACTGTTTGAAAAAGGTTGATTTGCAGAGGTGTTCTATACCAATACTTCTTGGAATACCACAGTAACACTGGTTCTTAAGATACACCTGCAGAACAAATGTGTTTGATATTTTACTTCCATTTCAAATGATGGTATGTAAGTGTATAAAGCTATATAAACATGAACTTTTTGCCGGAACTCTTTGTTTACATATAGCTAAAGGCTGTAGCAATTCTGTGTTCATACTATATAATGAAAAGTCTCGTTGCTCAAAGACTTGCAGTGCTGTCATAAATGACAAATAACAGCACCATCTGAAAGTGTTTTTAAACATATGTAAGGATATTGACACTATATGATTTACAGACTCACACTTCACATATGAATCCCTCCACTAAAGACACCCAAACTGTTCTAGAAGTACTTTTTTCATTTTCCCTCCTTCCAATACAATTTTTATATAATTTATTGCAATAGTGCTTATTGAAATAAATTCTATAAAGTCATCTGAAGTCTTTATTTCCCACTAACAAAATCACCTGAAAGTAATTTAATGGTGCTGACTCATGCTTAGGTGCCTTTGACCTGTTGCACTGAGACCTTAGCTAAACTGAGTTTTTGAATCTGATACTTTGTCTCACCTGGATGTACTAAAAGTCACTATATGTGATGGTATCAAGTTTTTGTCTTATTTTATTTTCTATTGAGAGAGGCAGGTATGGTTTGTAAGGTTTCTTCTTCAGAATCAAGACTTGTCGAATCAAGGTATGTGATAAAAAGGAAGTACAATGGTAAATGCTCTGTCACTCTGCATTCAAAAATTACATATTCTGAAAATGTACTTATAGGACTGTTTTTTCTAAATATTTTTGTTCCAGTATCTTCATAAATGTTAGCCCAAATAATTACCCCTATCGTATTTGTTGACACTGAAACTGCTACATATTTCTGAAGTTTGGCCTTGTTCCAACTTCCTCAAACCTTTTTTTACTTTAGAGGTTGGATTTTAGTGATCCTTAAAATTTGAAGTGATGGTCAAGAAAGTAATTTTCAGAGCAGTTTATCTATTAGTAATGTAATATAGTATGTGCTCACTGTTCATAGTTGTCTGTGTGCATAATGATTTATAACAAATGATAAAACTTCAGCAGTGTTTGAAACAGTAAGTGGGTTGCACAATTTGTGAGCTACAGAGGTTTGGTTCAGCAATAATTTTTAGGGCAATTTTTTTAGTTTATGCTTTTCGAAGAAAGAAAATATGGTGGTTGTGATGATTAAATATGATTATATGATTAAAATATGTTCTTTATCTTTCTTTAGAAAATCATCAAAGAAACGTTACATATGCATCTTTTATTTTGTATTCTAATATTAGTAAATACAGAATTTTTCATATTTTCATTCATTCATTACTGATCCTAGTCTGTTATGTTAATTTACCCCTCTGCAAGAGGATGTATTTCTACCACAGATTAAATTGGCACCTTATATTTGCAGTCAGATTAGATAATGCAATGTTTATATTACTGATTTATTTTTAAAGTAATGACCATCAGTTGCTAATCACACCTCATCAGCTCAGAAATATAGGAGACAAAGAGAATTATTTTACTTTTCAGTAAAAGTCTATATGCTTATTGAAAGTACAGTATTTGTTCTCTGTGTCAGGTGGATTTTTTAAGATGTAAAAACTTTATTAACTGAAAAATATTTGGCTATGATTTTCCCTCAAAAGAAACTCAAGAGGATCTGAATATGTTCTGAAGGAGTAACTAAACTTCACATTATATTCACAAGGTACTGTATTCACTGCTGTACATATTGAACAAGCTGACATACCACAAATTGTCATATGTATTTCGCTATCGTTTTTTCCCTAGAATTTCACAGCTTATGACACATTTTTGAAGCTTTCTGTTATTCTCTGAAATAGTAGTCAGCAATAGCATTCTTAGTGTGTTCACTGGTTTTAGCACTTCAGTTCATCTGTTTGCTTTCTATCTCCAGATCAGCCCTTTGACAGATGCCAGAATCTATATATGTCAGTTCAGGAACAAGAAAGAGAGTCACTATAGGGGTTATTTTCAGCTTTGAAAAATAAATCTCTTCATGTTAAGAACCAGATTCTGATTGGTTAAGTTAGAGTAGTCCAAGCAGTTGGGGTTTTTTTTACAATTAAATTTTCTTAAAAAGCAGGTACTGATGGATGTTAGGTGAAACACGAAGGTGGCTTCAGATAACTGTAACCCTTACAGTACAGTAAAATCAGCCAGACAGTATCTTGTCATGCTTTATTTTGATCTCATCTACATTTGAAGACCAGAAAGAGAAGGAAAAGTGAAAAAAGGATCTTTTATAGAACTTTAAACTTAATTCATGAGGTATGCTTGGTTTGCCATGCATCATGTCTCCCCCTAAACAGAAATCCATTCACATTTTTATTTTATAGTGAATCTTCAATTTCAATGAGGAAAACAGATTTTTCCGGTCAGGATGTCTGCTGAGTAATTGGTGTCAATGAGGCTTACATGAAGCAAATATGTACTATAGGAGTTCTTTTTGTCACTCAACTAAATGGTACCTTCAGAAGTGTCATAGATACATTATTATATGTATATATGACAGAAGAAGGTACCAACAGGATTGCAGTAGGTAAGCCAAGGGTTAGCATGGCATCACCTGAGGGTGGCAATGCTAGTGAGAACTTCTACACTGCTCCTGGAGGGCTCAGGAGCATATCTGAAATGCTTGTACATCAATGCCTACAGTATGAGAAACAAACAGGATGAACTGGAAGCTTTGATAAGCTCTCAGAGCTACGATAGCATTGGTATAAGTGAGACTTGGTGTAATGACGCCTATGATTGGACTGCTGGGGTGGAGGGCTACAGGCTGTTCAGGTGGGATAGGCACAGCAAGTGAGGTGCAGGTGTCACAGTATTGTAAGGGAAAGGTTTGATTGCACAGCCCTTACAGTTAGTGCCGATATGGTTGAGAGCCTCTGGGTGAGGATTAGGGGAATAGAAAACAAAGAAGATGTTGTAGTGTAGTGGTGCAGTGGGTTGACCTTGGCTGGATGCCAAGTGTCCATCAAAGCCACTCTATCACTCCCTTTCTTCAACTGGACAGGGAAGAAAAAATGTAATGAAAGGCTTGTGGGTTGAGATCAGGACAGGGATAGACCATTCACTAATTACTATCATGGGCAAAACAGGCTTGACTTGGGGAAATCAATTTGATTTATTACCAATCAAATCAGAGTAGGATAATGAGAAATAAAACCAAATTTTAAAAACACCTTCCCCACACACCTCCTTTCTTCCTGGGCTTAACTTTGCACCTGAATGCTCTACCTCCTTCCTCTCAGTGGCACAGGGAGACAGGGAATGGGGGGGAGGGGCTGGGGGGTGCAGTCAGTTCATCACATGTTGTTTCTGCCACTCCTTCCTTCTCAAAGGGAGGACTCCTCACATTCTTTGCCTGCTCCAATTTGGCGTCCCTCCCACAGGAGACAGTTCTGCATGAATTTCTCCAATGTGAGTTCTTCCCTTGGGCTACAGGTCATCAGCAACTGCTCCAGTGTGGGTGGAGGTAGATATCTGCTCCAGCTTTAACCTACACACACTGCAGAGCGACAGCCTGCCTCACCATTGTCTTCACCATGGGCTGCAGGGGAATCCACTCTGGCACTTGGAGCACCTCTGTGCCTAGGACAGAATAATGCTGGGGACAAGTATAAATTGGGAGAGGAATAGCTGGAGAGCAACCCTGCAGAAAGGGACCTGAGGGTGCTGGTCAGCAGCAGGCTTTATATGAGTCAGCAGTGTGCCCTGGCAATCAAGAAGGCAAACTGCATTCTGGGATGCATCAAACACAGAATAACCAGCTGGTGAAAAGAGGTCATCATCCTGCTGTATTCAGCATTGGTGCGGCCTCACTTTGAATATTCTGTGCAGTTCTGGGACCCACAATTTAAGAAGGATTTGGAGGTCCTTGATTGTGTCCAGATGACACATTCAGAGGACAACAAAGTTGGTAAAAGGGCTACTTTTCTGCAGCTTTCTGAGGAGCAGAAATGGAGGGGGAGGTGCTGATCTGTTTTCCCTGGTATCTTGTGAAAGGATACATGGGAATTGTTCAAAGCTGTGCCAGGAAAGGTTTTGACTGGACATTAGTAGACATTTCTTTACCGAGAGGGCGGTCAAACCCTGGAACAGGCTTCCTAGAGAGATGGTTGATGTTCTGGGAGAGTGTTACAAGGGACGATACCATCCTTTTATTTAAGATGGTGACCTTGAAGAATTAAGAATTTCCTGTGAGGGAAAATGACATAATTTCTAATGGTCTGTTGGAATTTGTTTTGTTTTGTCATCTCTAAAAAAAAGCCCCAACAACAAAAACAAGAACAACAACAACAACAAAAAAAAAAAAAAAACCAAAAAAACCTAAATAAAAAAGCCCCAGAAAAAAACTAATAATATTATAATATTTTTAAAATATTTTGCAGACCATTTTTTATCAGACATTTATGATAATCAAGTATGTTTTGTTGTTCAGTATAGCCTGATAAAATACGCATGGACAACCTCGAGAAGAATATATAAAGTGATAAAAACTTAGATTTGAATGAAAACTACCTTCCTTTAAACTTTTCTTAAGCTTCAGGGCTTAACATACATAGATTGCACCTTTGCCTTCGAATATGTTATGGGCTGAGTTCTGAATCAATGCCAAAATTAGTTAAACAAAAATTTCTCTACCTCCTTCTACTTGATAGCTAGTATCTCTTTCTTCACTGTACTGGGTAGAAGCTTCTATCTAGTGTTTCAAAAGTTTGGCAGGCAGGTGCAGGTGTCCGTAGGCACTTATATAATGGGTTCTGTGCTCTCCAAACTTAGAAATGTATCAAAATCGCCTTTCAATTTGTTTTGTACATTCCATCTGTCTGCTGTATCAGTAAAATTTACTTATTTCAAAGATAATACTTTCTCAATTTGATGGTAATTTCTTTCAGACTGATTAACACTCTGAGTATCTTTTCTCCTTTCTCCTTTTTTCCACCCAAAGTTATGTTGTACTGGGTGCCGCAAGAGCGAGGCGCTGCCCGGCCTTCGCCTGTGCAGAGCGGCCGGTGCTGCCGGTGCCGGACACAGCCGGCCCAAGTCGGCTCCACCGGCCCCAGCGCAGGGGAGGGCTGAGCCCCTCAGCCACAGGCGGACGCCTCGGAGAAAGCCTGGGTAAGGAACGGCAAAACGCTGCCCGGCAGCCAGGGCTGAGGGGAGCCGGGTGAGAAACAGCCCTGCGAGCCCCGAGGGCAGAGCGGGAGGAGGGCAGGAGGGGCTCTGGGCGCCCGGCAGAGATGCCCCTGCGGCACCGCGAGGGACCCCGGCGGGGCCGGGGGTTCCCTGCAGCCCCTGGGAAGGCCCCAGGCTGGGGTAGGGAAAAGTGTGAGGAGGAAGGAGCGGCAGAGAGGAGCTGCTGTGGGCTGACCGCAGCATCTCCCTTGTACAAGAGTCAGGAATGGAGGAGTGAAGTTGAGCCTCGGCAGAAAAAGGGATGGAGGAAGAGATGTTTTAAGGGTTTTTTGTCTTTGTTCCTCACCATTCAACTCTGGTTTTGTAGTTATTTAATTTTCAAATATTTAATTAAAAATATTTAATACATTAAATTAATTTCTGCAAGTCGAGTCTGTTTTGCCTATCACACTAGCAGGTCAGTGATCTCCCTGTCTTTATGTAACCCACATGCTTTTCCATCTTAATTTCTCCCCCTGTGCTGTTAACAAAAGGGATTGAGAGAGCAGCTGGGTAGGCATCTAGCAGCTGGCCAGGGTCATGCCACCACATTGTTACTTCTCTCTGGAACACTGAAATCACAAGGCTTCTTTCTGTAGATGTATTTGGATTGCATATTCTCTGTCTCTTTAATGTAGCAAGGGATAGTCATTTTCATATCAGTACTAGTTTGCTTCGAGAAGGACACTTCAGCATTTAGTTCCTCCTCAAGAGGGTTGCCAGGATGCCGTTCTTGGTTCTGTACCAAGACTACAGCGCTAAGTAGGCTCATTCCTCTGCTGTTCTACCTTAGAGAGATATGAAAACCAGTTTATCTAAGTTGCAGTGCAAACTTTACATCTTAAACCACGACACCTAGCCATTAGCTTTTTCTGCATTGAGAGTGTTCATATTTTTGAGCCCCTGGAGAGAGAGTTAAAAACAAACTCTTTTGGCTCAGTGTGTTGCTGTGATTCCTCCATAGCATGCAAAGGATATCCCCATCAGGAAACTGCTGGCAGGATGTGCTGCCTTCATGCCAACTCAAAATTAGATTAATTGTATAGCTCAGAAGCAGCTATAAAAGTTACCAGGAAGAACAACTCAATGTTATAACAAAAAGTGTTAGAAGGAAAATTCAACCTCTTTGGGGAAAAAAAAAAAAAAGCTAACTGTGACAATGCTCAGTGATATGGGTGGTTTTTGTAGTATACAGTACTTGGCTGCTGGTTTAGTATAAATATTGCAACTACTGTCTTAAAATACTCATAGATGGTTCTAAAAACACTTTTCAGATAATTTCTGCTGTCAACTAATTCCCTGAAAGCACTATTTTGACACAAAGATTATTAATTTTAAACGGGGAAAAAATAAGATTAATGGTATTGAATGAGGCAGTTAATATGTCTCTAAACAAAGATTTTTATAGAATGATCAAGTCATTGGTACTGCCATTATGCAAAGTATTAAAGCTCTTACCTTACTATTTAACCTAAGGAAATGTTGAATAATTCTACAATGTATGAATGGGAAAGATAAAAGCATTTATTAGTTTATTAATGTTGCTTTCAAAAATTATGTCCAGTACTGTGTACTCATCTATAGTGATTTCCTTCCACCCTAAATTTAATTGAAGAAACTATACAAATTGTAATACATGTGAGAGATTTAGGTAAGAGACCAGAGATTTTTTAAATGACAGATCTTCACTATAAGATTGATCCATTAATGGATATTGTATTCTTTACCAAAATCTAAAAATATCACATATTCTAGCTTTCCATTTGACAAAAGCTTATTGAACAATAGGAACCACAATTAATGTCAGCTGTATTTGTTTATAAATAAATGATGGTTTGTTTTGTTTCAATGTAAAATATCTGCTACAGTTATTTCCATCATAAATGAAATACTCAGAGACAAAATCTGTCCACATTTGCCTCCAGATAGTTTCTAACAGAAGCTTTTCAGTTTCTTTTATCTAACCTTTTTTAAAAAATAAAGGTTTTGATGGTGGATCCAATAATGTGGAGGAGTTAAAGGAGAATAATCTAATCATGGAGAGCAATCAGAATCGAGGTCTATTATAACTCAATTAGCAGTTTAAGGTATCATGTTTATAGTCTTTTCTATTAGCCTTACTGGAGTATTATTGATGCATAAGGTTTAAGCAGTTGGAGACACCCCGGAATGTAACTCAGGCTACATACACAGCATTACATGGACAGGATCTCGATACTTTGAAGGATATTAATGAAGCTGACAGAATCCTGGAACCAAATGACCAAAAAGAAACTGTCATACTGGCAATAATCTCCACCTGATCCCCACCCTGTTCCCTTGTAGTATTGCAAATGAAAGATTATTATTCTTCATATACTAAGAAATACCCTTCTGAAGTGGGGGATAAAGATAAATAAAGCAGCAGCCTAGAAGAAAATGGAGCTCCACTTGTGAAGCACAAAGCTGCTATGGGCAGAGACATCATGAACCTTTCTGCTAAGTCTGCTTGGGCAATGCTGAGATGCTCAGCTCCTGCCTTCCTGCATAGGAACCTGATACTGTTCTGCTGATTAGCTGGGAGTTGTACTTGTTGCAAGTAACAACAGACACATTTAGAAGGAATATAAGACAACACAGTCTTCCAGAAGAACTTACGAAGAAAGGCTGAGAGAGTTGGGGTTTTTCAGCCTGGAGAAGAGAAGACTCTGGGGAGACCTTATTGTGTCCTTTCAGTAATTAAAAGGGGCCTATAAGAAAGATAGGAAGAGACTTTTAGCTGGGCCTGGTGAGATAGGACAAGGGTTAATGGTTTTAAACTAAAAGAGGGAAGATTCAGGCTGGGCATGACAAAAAGATTTTTTACAGTGAGGGTGCTAAAATACTGGGACGGGCTGCCCGGAGAAGTCTCCCATCCCTGGAGACATACAAGGCCAGGCTGGATGTGGTTCTGAGCAATCTGATCTAGTTGAAGTTGTCCCTGCTCATTGCAGGAGGGTTAGACTAGACGACCTTTGAAGGCCGCTTCCAACCCAAACTATTATATGATTCTATGAATCTATGATTAATAGAGAAGTTTATTTGCACTTGTACAGAAACAATTAATATAATTAAATATGATGACTACAAGCTTAGTCTTCAAAACCTTAGCTGAAATTTCTTCAGGAAGAGTTAAATGTATGTTACTGGCGAGATCTGTTATTTTCAACTCCTGTCATTTAGTATATATGTGAAAAATGGACCCGCTGAAGCCCTGATTTGGGAAAAATTTTGAACATGAGTTGAAGTCCTCTTGACTGTAATGTGAAATGTACATGTTGGCTGTCTAACAGAACCAAATTTAGATTCTTATCAGACTTAACATACTCTTGAGTGATTTTCTAAACAGAGATTAATTTTTCAATAAGCAAAATACTGCTTGCTAAGCTACTTTAAAGACCTGCTGAAGTCTTTCTGCAATTTCAAAAATGAAAATGTTTGTTTTAGTGGGCCCTAGAATAGAACAAATCAGTATATCAAGGAGATGGAAGCATATGAATATCAGTAATGAAAATTAAATGGCTGTGTGATTTGCAGTACTTATCAAACTATAAATATATTCAGCTAGATTATAGATTTATCTGTTCAGGTCCATTGTCATGTTCTCTATGCATGAAAAATTCACACCAAAGAAACATTTTTCTTTTATTAGCATATAAAACAATATGCAGAAATAACATGAAATTTTTGAACAAAAGCTCTAGGAAATAAAAGACATAAATACGGGGATTCAGTGTTCCACTGTGGAACACTATGACATCAAAGTTCCTCTCGCTGCCTCTCTAGACCAAGCTTTAAAGACTTTTGGACTCAAAAAATCAAGAGAGCACAGAGGTCTATGACATCATCTGTTATCACTGACTGAGTGAACCCTAAGGTGAAAGGAGATTGTTATATCTTACTGTAGCACTAACAGATGGTAAAAGTGAAAGGACACAGTCCTTGTCTACTCATGGTATTCACTGATGTAATTATGTGTTTTGAAATTTGCAGATGAAGTTGAATCAAACCTTTAAAGACTGCTAGCTAAGCCATAAACCATGATTGCAATTCAGTGGCTAGGAACCAATTAAATGTATTGCACTTGAGACAAAGAACGAAAGAATAAGTTACTATGAAATTTCAATGCATAAAAACCCCTCACAGTTAGGACCATTTGCTTTCCCAATCTTAAAGTAAAACATATCGAAGACAATTAAAAACACTCTGAATGCAACCAGGTGTAGCTACACTTGAACATGGTTACCAAAGGAAATTATTATATATCAGCAAAAGTATGAACAGTCACTTAATCTGAGGCATGCAATTAAGGCTGCTTAATGCTAACAGAGTTTGTAGTCAAATGCCTTTTTCAAAGTAAAAACTTCAGTGCTCAGGGTCTGAACTTGATATACTCCAAGCACATGAACATTTGAGCACTGACTTCAGTTATAAACAAACTTGCCTCTTTGATCTTTATGAGTCAGAAATACTTAGTAAAATAAAGGCTGCTAGACCCTGCCTTGATACTCCTGCCCCAAGGAAACATTTGGTCCCCACAGCATTGTCATATTAAGGATGTTTGTGACCGCACGGGCAGGCCAATAATCTTCAGATCTCCTGTGGACTCATTGTCTGAGTTAACAGTTATTAGTATTAAACTTCTGCTAAGACGATACCTTGCTTCTTATAGTCTGACATTTGTCCTTTCATTCGTCAGTGTTCACTAATTAACAAGATGCATTCATTTTATAACATTATGGTTTTGATTCTCTATTTAGTTTGCTTTCTTCCTTCCTGATAAATTCAATTTAAATAAGAACCACAGTTAACAATTAATTGGGATTTTCCCTCCTCTGTCTTCTCTTTTCCTTCTTTATTTCCTTCACTGTCTACTTTGAACTCTGCAATCCTGCATTTTACTACTGTCTCCAATCTGAGGACCAATTGTACTACTTAGAGTCTCCTGGTTGACAGAAATTAAATTAGAATCAAACTCAGGGATATCAGTTGTCAGAATTTGGAAACTTCTCTTCAAAAGCCACACAAGTGATCGTTGCCATAAAATATTTCCACTTAGAGAGGAACATTTCCAATTAGAGGCTTGGGTTTCTGTTTGAAGATTTTTTGAGATACTTCTATAATGTACTTCTATAATGAAGTACATTTTGTTTGTTTATTTGGTTGTTTGGTATTTTTTTGCGGGGAGCAAGTAAGACTTTTCAGAAATGTAGAATTTAAGAAAAAATCAGTCTTATTTCTCATTTTCCGCTTTAGCAGTGGGCTCAGATGGCAACATTCAGATCTTGAATGCCAGTTACAGATAAAGTGTTCTAATACTCTTTTGGGCTTCAGGTTACAGGTCATAGTTCTGCACATCATAAAATTAACTTTACTAAATCTAGATTCAATCTTGCTGTTCCAAAAAAACCATGAACTCTCATTTGTATACACTCTTGCAACCAGTTTTTCCTCTAGTCAAATATTGCACAAACAGCATGTTTTCAAAAACTATAGCCTTAAAAATTATCTCTACAATGTCTTTCAAGAGCATGTTGTGGTGGTGCATTCTCCCTACCCCCTCTGGCCTCCTCAGGCGTGTTCTACAATTTCAATAACTCATGTCAGGCCTTGGTCTTTGCGCAAGAGTTTGGCCACGAAACATCCCTTAATTGCCGAGGTGAGTATCTCCAGAGAGGACGCCTTTAACACCGGAGCGGGGGGAAGCACAGCGTCCAGGAGCCTCAGTTCGGAGCGGCGAGAGCGACCGAGGGAGTCTCAAGTCCTCGACAGGACTTGCCCAGGAGCCGGCAGCTCAGCTGACGCGAGCGGCTGACTCACAGGGGGCGGCGCCAGGAGTGACGGCACCAGCCCCCAGTGGGTAAAAACCCATCCCAGGGAGCGCGAGCGACTAGGAGCGCGGCGCGGCAGTTCGCCCAGGCAGGGCGAGTGGGCGGAGAGCGGAATGGTGAGCACTCATCTCAGGACCAGGGCCCGCTCTGGGAGCCCTGCCCCGGCGGTGGCCAGCGTAGGCACCCAGACAGAGCCGATGAGAGGGGAGGCTGCGGCGCAGACCTCGGAGTGTAGAAAGTGCCTCGACTGGTCTCTTGAGGCGAGGGTGCACAATGGGCAGGGCTGCACTCGGTGCGCCCTGGTGGAGGTCCTCCTGCAGCAGGTGGCTGAGCTGCGGGAGGCTGTTGGAGAGCTAAAAGATGCCAGGGAAGCTGAGAGGAAGCTGGGCTGCTTGCTCCAGGCCCAAACTGTGCAGAGGCCGCAAACGTCCAGCACTGGTCATATAGGAAAGAAGGAGGGCAGCAACCCAGGAAGCTGGGAATTAGTCACAAGAAAAACGAACAAAAAAAGGAGGAAGAGGACAATTAACGACAAGGGGCTTCCTCCTAAATCTGATGTCCCCACCCAGAACCACTTCGCAGTTCTGCAGGGGGCTAATGAGAAAGCACCCACCACACCTAATGAGCATCCTGCTGATGCACCAGTAAAGAGGATCACTACTGGTGCCTCCAGGAAAAAGCGGAGGGTCATAGTAGTAGGGGACTCTACTTTGAAAGGCACAGAGGCACCCATCTGCCGGCCTGATCCAGTCTCGAGGGAGGTGTGTTGCCTGCCAGGGGCTCGGATCAGGGATGTTGCTGAGAGGCTGCCTGCTCTAGTAAGTCCTGCTGACTATTACCCCCTTCTAGTGGTCCATGTGGGTGCTAGAGATATAGGTAGCAGTAGCCTGAAGAACATTAAGAAGGACTGCAGAGCCCTGGGAAAGGTGGTTAGGGGCTTTGGAGCTCAGATAGTTTTTTCATCGATTCTCCAGGACAAAGGGGAAGACCTTAAAAAAGCTAGACGCGTTTGGCAGGTTAATAAATGGTTAGAATGCTGGTGCCATAGTCAGGGGTTTGGCTGTTTAGAACATGGGGCTCCATTTGGGAGGCCAGATCTACTGGAGGCTGGTGGAGCTGGTCTGACAAAGAAGGGGAAGAGCTGTTTTGGTAGGAGGCTTGCCAGGCTGGTCAAGAAAGCTGTAAACTAGATGCGTTGGGGGAGGGGAGCATTGATCCATCCCAACACTCCTGGTCAGTTGCCAGCACCTGTAATAAGTGCTTGGAGCGATATAGAGATGTTCCGGCTGCCCCAGCCATGGAGTCAGCTGCATTTGGAGCTCAGCTAAGGTGCCTCTATACAAACGCCCATAGTACGGGGAACAAGCAAGAGGAATTAGAGATGTGTGCAAGGCTACGGGAATATGATGTCATTGGTATCACAGAAACATGGTGGGATGGCTCCTATGGCTGGAGTGTCGGAAAGGAAGGTTACAGGCTGTTTAGAAAAGACAGGCCAGGCAGACGGGGAGGGGGTGTTGCTATCTATGTCAGTGATAGGCTAGAGAGTATGGAACTCTGTCTGGGGATGGGTGATGAGGTAACAGAGTGTTTGTGGGTCAGGATCAAAGGGAGAACAGGAATGGGGGGCATTACGGTGGGGATCTGTTACAGGCCGCCTGATCAAGAGGACTCTGTGGATGAAGCGCTCTACAGACAGATGGGAGCAGCCTCAAGCTCGCAGGCCCTGGTCCTCATGGGGGCCTTCGACCATCCTGACATCTGTTGGAGGGATGGTACGGCGCGGCACAAGCAATCCAGGAGATTCCTCGATTGTGTGGAAGACAACTTCCTGTTTCAAGCAATAGAGGAGTCGACGAGGAGAGGTGCCGTGCTGGACCTCGTGCTCACCAGCAGGGAGGGACTGGTTGGAAATGTGATGCTCCAGGGCAGCCTTGGCTCTAGTGATCACGAGATGGTTGAGTTTGAGATCCTCAGGACAGTGAGAAGAGCATGCAGCAAGCTCACTGCCCTGGACTTCAAGAAAGCAGACTTTGGCCTCTTCAGGAACCTCCTTAGTAAGGTTTCATGGGATACAGTCCTAGAGGGCAGGGGGGCCCAAGACTGCTGGTCGATATTCAAGGATCACCTGCTACGTGCTCAAGAGTGTTGCATCCCGACTAGAAGAAAGTGCAGCAGGAGGGCCAGGAGACCTCCATGGATGGACAAGGAGCTGCTGAGGAAACTTACAGGGAAAAAAGAAGCTTATAGAAGGTGGAAGCGAGGACAGGCAGCCTGGGAAGAATATAGGAGCATTGCCCGGGAAGCTAGGGACCAGGTTAGGAAAGCTAAGGCCCAACTAGAATTAAGTTTGGCGAGGGATGTAAAAGATAACAGGAAAGGATTCTATAGATACGTAGCAAATAAAAGACAGACTAGGGACAATGTGGGCCCTCTCCAGAAGCCACTGTCCATCATATTTGAAAAATCATGGCAGTCAGGTGAAGTTCCCGATGACTGGAAGAAGGGTAATATATCCCCCATTTTCAAGAAGGGGAAGGTGGAAGACCCGGGGAACTACAGACCAGTCAGTCTCACCTCTGTGCCTGGCAAAATCTTGGAACAGTTTCTCCTGGAAAACATGCTAAGGCACATGAAAAACAACTAGGTGGTTGGTGACAGCCAACATGGCTTCACTAAGGGGAAATCCTGCCTGACCAATTTGGTGCCCTTCTATGATGGAGCCGCGGAACTGATGGACAGGGGCAGAGCAGTTGACGTCATCTACCTGGACTTGTGCAAAGCGTTCGACACTGTCCCGCATGACATCCTTTTCTCTAAATTGGAGAGGCATCAATTTGATAGATGGACCACTCAGTGGATAAAGAACTGGCTGGATGGCCACACACAAAGAGTTGTGGTAAATGGCTCGATGTCCAGTTGGAAACCTGTAACGAGTGGTGTCCCTCAGGGATAGGTGTTGGGACCTGTCTTGTTCAACATCTTTGTCGGCGACATGGACAGTGGGATTGAGTGCGCCCTCAGCAAGTTTGCTGACGACACCAAGCTGTGTGGTTCGGTTGATACGCTGGAGGGAAGGGATGCCATCCAGAGGGACCTTGACACGCTTATGAGGTGGGCTGATGCCAACCTTATGAAGTTTAACCAAGCCAAGTGTAAGGTCCTATACCTGGGTTGGAGCAATCCCAGGCACAGCTACAGGTTGGGTGGAGAAGACATTCAGAGCAGCCCTGCAGAAAAGGACTTGGGGGTGTTGGTTGATGAGAAGCTTAACATGAGCTGGCAGTGTGCGCTTGCAGCCCAGAAAGCCAACCGTATCTTGGGCTGCATCACAAGAAGCGTGACCAGCAGGTCGAAGGAGGTGATCCTGCCCCTCTACTCTGCTCTTGTGAGACCTCACTTGGAGTACTGTGTACAGTTCTGGTGTCCTCAACATAAAAAGGACATGGAGCTGTTGGAGCTAGTCCAGATGAGGGCCATGAGGATGATAGGAGGGCTGGAGCACCTCCTGTATGAAGACAGGCTGAGAGAGTTGGGGCTGTTCAGCCTGGAGAAGAGAAGGCTACGTGGAGACCTCATAGCAGCCTTCCAGTATCTGAAGGGGGTCTATAAGGATGCTGGGGAGGGACTCTTCCTTAGGGACTGTGGTGGTAGGACAAGGGGTAATGGGTTCAAACTTAAACAGGGGAAGTTTAGATTAGACGTAAGGAAGAAGTTCTTTACAGTGAGGGTGGCAAAGCACTGGAATGGGTTGCCCAGGGAGGTTGTGGATGCTCCATCCCTGGCGGTGTTCAAGGCCAGGTTGGACAGAGTCTTGAACCACGTGGTTTAGGGCAAGGTGTCCCTGCCCATAGCAGGGGGGTTGGAACTAGATGATCTTAAGGTCCTTTCCAACCCTTACGATTCTATGATTCTATAATTGTACTGGGAATTCTTGCAAGGCTAAGGCAAGGGCAGCATGACCCATACCAGGAACTCCATTGCAGGGGATGAGAGCAGGGATAATCAGTTGTTTCCCTGATAGCCTTGGAACATTTCTTGTCAAAATGCTCCAAGTGAATTTACAGATGACTAAAGCCAACCATCTTGTGGCTGTATAAACAGCACTCCTAAGTAAGACCCTCTGAGCTCTTCTGGCTGGCAGTGGGCTGCACCACTATCTCCCTTTGAGTGGGACACCTCTCTGAGTGTGTGAACTCTCAAGTTTGGTTGTCCTTGTGAAAGGACAACTGTTAGCTTATGACAGAACCTGGGCTGATATTCCCACAACTCAAGGCTCAACACCTACCCATTGAGAAGTGCCAAAAAGGCAGTATATGTGAGTATTTCACTAATTCTCAAGGGGAATTTTTAAATAGGCCTACCTATATATATATGTATATATGCATATATATGTATATATATACTTATATACACATATGTACATATCTCTCTCTCTGTGTTACCTTTGTTCATCTGCCTGCACACACCTCTGTGTGTGTACTGACTTGAACACCCTCTAACAAATATACTCTACCTGTTATTATCTTGAATCTTTAATATTGTTACTATTGTTATGTTTATAGGTGATCAGTGCTTACCTAACAGTTAAGTGTTGCTATGATCAAGTGCTGTTAAATCCTTTAGACATAAACTTTTGACTGAGTCTGAGCCTAAGATTAAATTCTACTGCATCTGCACTTCTCCTTTACCCCTTTTCATTCCAGCCTCTGTATAAATCACTCTTAACTGATTCTAATCTGATTTTCCTTTATAGGTATTACCCACACACTCTGTAGTAGAGTAAACCTGGCCAAAAACTTTGTTGTGCTTTTGCAAATTTATAGTAAAGCTTGTTTTCACTAATACCTTTGATGGTGATAGTCTAAGCAATCTAAACCACTCCCCTTCATGACACATGTGCAGTTATATCTCTGCATATGCTTTCCCTAATGTGCCCTCAATAACCTGTGCTATTGGTTCAACCCCTCATCTAAAACTTTTGCTTGGTATACTGGAGTGTGTCTAATACACACAGTACTATGCAACTATCTTAAATCTCCAGACAAGTCAGTAAGCTTCACCTTTTCTCTTCATTAGTGCTACTTCAGGATGATTTCTACTTATTAATAACATAAGAATGAAGGTCTCAGTAGACAGACAGGTCTGAAATGAAATACATGTCTGCAATTATTCTGTTTTGTTTTTTCCTTTCCCTGACCTACATCGAACAAAATACTTATTTAGCACTTCTGAAACAGCTACCAATTGCTTATAAACTGGCTAATTTAATCTTGTCTTTTGAATTTTTTAGGGATATATGACACTTTACAGATAGAAGCTAAAATCATAACTTAAAGCTTGAAAACTAGGTCTGCAATATTAATCCAAACATTCAAATATAGAGACATTTGAGTATTTGCTTCTCAAATTCCAAGTTTCCTTCACATTGATGGGAAGTGAAAATACATTCTTCTACTTTATCACTAATAAAAAATTAAGATTTTTATGTGAGAATGTGACACTGGGAGTTAGGGCTCTGCTAAACCATGAAAAATAAAAACCATTAAATAATGTGAGGATAAAATCAAGGGAGCAGGAAGTAGTGAATTTTTCAAATGTTACAGGAGTTATTTTGTGAGCATGTAATTTAGACCTAAATAGGTACTAAGCATCTGCTAACGACTATTCAGATTTGAGGCATGCTGGGTATTTCAAAAAATATTCAAGCACAGCTTGAGAGAACAGACAGTACAAAAGGAAGGCTGCACATAGATTTGGTTCTCTGGGCTTTTTTGTATAAAGCAGCAATAAAAGCTTTAACATTCCTTCTGTGATTGGTTGACCCTGACTGGATGCTAGGTGCCCACCAAAGCTGTTCTAAGCTGGACAGGGAGAGATAAATATGACAAGAGCCTCATGGGTCAAAATAAGGACAAGGAGAGATCATTCATTAATTACAATCATGGGCAAAACAGAATCGACTTAATTTACTACCAATCAAGTCAGAGTAGGATAATGAGAAATAAAACCAAATCTTAAAAACACCGTCGCCACACACCTCCCTTTTCCTGGGCTTAACTTTACTCCTGAATACTCTACCTCCTCTTCCCCAGTAGCACAGGAGGATGGGGAATGGGTTTTGCGGTCTGTTCATCACATGTTGTTACTGTCACTCCTTCCGCCTCAGAGGGAGGACTCCTCACACTCTTCCCCTGCTCTAGCATGGGGTCCCTCCCACAGGAGCAGTTCTTCATGAATTTCTTCAATTTGAGTCCTTCCCATGGGCTACAGTTCTTCAGCAACTGCTCCAGCGTGGGTCCCATCCACTGGGTGAAGTTCTTCAGGAACAAACTCTTCCTGCGTGAGTCCCCCATGGGGTCACAAGTCCTGCCAGCAAACCTGCTCCATCATGGGCTCCTCTCTTCATGGGGACACAGGTGCTGCCAGGAGCCTGCTCCAGAACAAGCTTCCTATGAGTTCACAACCTCCTTCAGACATTCACCTGCCCCAGTGTGAGGTCCTCCACAGGCTGCAGGTGGATATCTGCTCCACCATGGACCTCTATGGGCTGCAGGGGACAGCGTGCCTTCCATGGTCTTCACCATGGGCTGAAGGGGAGTGTCTGTTCCAGTGCCTGGAGCACCACCTTCCCCTCCCTCTTCACTGACCTTGGTGTCTGCAGAGTTGTTTCTCTCACTTGTTCTCATTCCTCTCTCCAGCTAAAATTATTGTTGGTTTGGTTTTTTTTTTCCCTTCTTAAATACATTATCCCAGAGGCACTACCACCATTGCCGATGGGCTCAGCCTTGACCAGTGGTAGGTCCATCTTGGAGCTGCCTGGCATTGGATCTATAAGATACAGGGAAAGCTTCTGGCAACTTCTCATGGAAGCCACCCCTGTAGATCCCTGCTACCCAAAACTTGCTCCACAAACCAAATACACTTCTGCAGAAAATTTCTAATGTATAAGAGAGAATGAGTGAGTGTAGGAGGTTGTTTCTTGTGCAAACTATCACTAAGTGATTGTGAAAATTGAACATCTAAAGCAACCCATTTCTTCAAAAAGGAATATGGGATTATTTTCTAGGACCGGAATTGTGGATTGTATTTATTGTACTTGTATAATTAGATATGTATGTGCATGCATTTGACACTGTGCCACATGACATCTTTGTCTATAAACTGCAGAGACATGGATTTGACAGATGGACCACTTACTGGATAAGGGATTGGCTGGATGGTCACACTCAGAGAGTTGCAGTCAATGGCTCAATGTCTAAGTGGAGACCAGTGATGAGTAGGCGTCTCTCAGGGGTCAGTACTAGGACCAGTGCTGTTTAACATCTGTTTAACATCCCACATGTATGGTAGGATTGAGTGCACCCTCAGCAAGTTTGGTGATGACACCTAGCTCTGTGGTGCAGTTGACGTGCTGGAAGGAACGGATTCTATCCAGAGGGACCTGGACAGGATTGAGATTTTAGGAGAAGGATTTGGGAGTGTTGGTTGATGAGAAACTCAAAATGATATTTGTGCTTGCATCCCAGAAAGCCAACCAGACCCTGGACTGCATCAAAAGGAGCATGATCAGCAGGTTGGGAGAAGTAATCCTCCCCTTCTACTCTCATGAGACCCCACCTGGTATACTGCATTCAGTTCTGGGGCCCCCAGCATCAGAAGGATGTGGATCTTCTGGAGTGAGACCAGAGGAGGGCCACGAAGATGATCAGAGGGCTGTAGCACCTCTCCCATGAAGAGCAATTGAGATTTGAGTTTGTTCAGCCTGAAGAACAGACCTTATAGCAGCCTTCCAGTACCACAAGGGGATCTACAAGAATGCTGGAGAGAGACTTTTTATAAAAGCAAGTAGTGATAGGACAAGGGGGAATTAGATATTAGGAAGAAGTCCTTTACTGTAAGGGTGGTAAGACAGTGGAGCAGGTTACCCCAGGAAGTTTTGGATGCCCCATCCCTGGAAGTAGTCAGACTCAGGCTGGATAGGGCTTTGAGCAACCTGGTCTAGTGGAAGGTGTTCCTGCCCGTGGCAAGTGGGTTGAACTAGGTGATCTTTAAGGTGCCTTCCAACTCAAATCATACTATGATTCTAGGATATAAAGGAAATGTAACAAACAGAAATAATGGTTTGTGTTCTTCTAAAAATCAAGAAGTAGACTTGGTTCAACTACAGTATTTTTCAAATGCTTAGCATTAGTTATTCTAATGAAACATTTAATCATTTCAGTAATTTAGGCATTGTCAACTATGAAGCATTTGGTAAATGCTGGACACATTTGATTTTTCTAAATGCACTGTTGATTAATAAATTTCTTAAAACATAAATGATGATGCATGTTTATGCTCTTTACGTTGCCAGAATCACTGTTTAGTCCCTCGCTCAGTAAAAAACTGTCAAATGAAATCTAATCCCAAGAAAAACACACTTAAATATCACCCAAGGAGATAAACAGAAGCAAAGTGAGATGTGTAAGAGTGTGTCCATTCCCTTCCCATATGCAGGAATGTTTCTCCTCTATACTCCCCACAGCTATATTGATTTCTGTTTAGATATCTTGTGTCATGTGGTTTAAGCCAATTTCTTTTTTCCCATACATCTCAAAGTTTGTTCATACTTTCAGGTATCTAAATTTTTCAGTTGTCATAGCAAATCAAATAATAAATAGTCTGTGTATCAAGAATTTACTTAGAATTTTAAACATTTTATAATTTTAACAGTTTATGACACTATAATCTAGATTTGAGCCTATATTATTGTTTCATGTTGGTATGTTATGATTGTACTTGGGAGGTAAGTTGTTCTGTGCACTGCCTCTTGATGACTGAAAATGGAAGGTGTGGAACTGAAATGCGATCAGGCAGGAAAGATTAATTACAAAAACTTGCTCACCCAAATAGTTCTCAAAATTGTGAGACTTCTATTGCTTCTGTGATATAAATACGAAGTAACAGTGTCTGCAGCACTGCGATTTTACATCATTATATTTTGTGAAAGAAATACCAAATAAAAGAACTTGATTCAGCAACTTGTTTTTTATGAACTTGAGCTGAATGCTTTTGCATTCCTTTTCTTATTTTCTGCGCCCTCCCTCTCCCCCCCCCATTGTAAGAAAAACCAACACTGGTTAATGGAAAATACATAGCACCTTTACAGACAGTTGACATATGAATCATAGAATGGTTAGAGTTGGAAGGGAACTTAAAGGTCATCTAGTTCCAAGCCCCCTGATGAAAGACTGACTCAAGATGTATATCCTATATATATACACGCACACATTCATACAGTCTTATAAATTATATATATATGCTTATTATTGTAATATATATATTTATTAAAATAGTAGTAATGCCTTATACGTCTGCACTCTTTGTTAAAGGAATTATTATGTGTTACCTACCCATCTATATGATTTTTAAACAAAGACTTAGCTATAATATTTATTATAGAAACATCAGTATTTGTGTTTACGAAGACATAAAACAGGCTGGATGTTAGCTGACTTTGTGAAGCTACAGGAAGATCGTGAGGTCCCTGGAAAGCTGGATGCTCTACATAAACGCCTTGTAAATCCCTTGAAAGGACCTGCCACAAATGCATGGGCGTGAAGTCTACATACTGAATACCAGCAACATCTATAGTACAGTCCAGATTCCCTGTAGAGAGGGAGCAGGATGTACTTCACTCTAATGTGTGCCTGCGAAACCAATCCCAGATGTACAAGGATTTTTGAAGAAAATTGGACCCAATTGAGAAAAGACCTTTCACTTTCAAATTTAAGTAAGTCTTTCTATAAGACTCAATGGTGCTCCTATTTTATTTTGATCTACCCCAGGTTTTTCATAGTTCCAAACTTTCTATTAGACAACAGTGGTTACTGTGTGTTCCTACCAAGTTCGTAACAAAATGTGAGCAAGACTAGAAAACTTAACTGGAAAGTATGAAACCCCTGTCTCCTATGGTATGGAGTATTGCCTGACTAGCAGTGACACAGCAACATCTTCTTCTAATTTCTTCTCCCTTTTCGTATACGGAATAAGACAGTCATCAATCTTGATCACTAAATCACGCAACTGTGTCAGTTTTTATACAGAAGATGGTAACCTCAATTTTATGTTTCTTCTATTCTTGCTGAATGTTTTATGTTGATTGTATGAAATTGAACATCATGCTAGGTCAGTTTTGATCCATGAAGTTGAAATATGGAAATTATTTCAGCTAATATGCCATTCAGTCATTCAAAAAAGTGGAGCTAGGATCTGTCTGTTTTATATCAAAGAATGTCGATTTTTTGATTAGATATATGACAGAAATTACTCTTAGATTTTCCATTTTATCTTTATATACCACAGAGATTCATTCAGCTCTTTATAACTCCTTGTTTCCCTAAAATACATTTATGTTTGTGAATGTATCTTTGTGTGTGTGTATGATACCCGGCTTTACCCACAGCTTTATATTTCTAGGGTGGGTGAAAGAAATATGCTTTCTTAGCTTTTATGTATCACAGAAACTAACACCAAGTATCATTTTCTCTTGCAAGAAAAGTCATTCAGAATTAATTGGATCATGGATCCATCCATCCACGGGTCCTGAAGGAGCTGGCGAATGAAGTTGCTAAGCCACTGTCCATCATATTTGAAAAATCATGGCAGTCAGGTGAAGTTCCCGATGACTGGAAGAAGGGTAATATAACCCCCATTTTCAAGAAGAAGAAAAAGGAAGACCCGGGGAACTACAGACCAGTCAGTCTCACCTCTGTGCCTGGCAAAATCTTGGAGCAGAATCTCCTGGAAAGCATGCTAAGGCACATGAAAAACAACGAGGTGGTTGGTGACAGCCAACATGGCTTCACTAAGGGGAAATCCTGCCTGACCAATTTGGTGCCCTTCTATGATGGGGCTACGGAACTGATGGATAGGGGCAGAGCAGTTGACGTCATCTACCTGGACTTGTGCAAAGCGTTCGACACTGTCCCGCATGACATCCTTGTCTCTAAATTGGAGAGACATCAATTTGATAGATGGACCACTCAGTGGATAAAGAACTGGCTGGATGGCCACACACAAAGAGTTGTGGTAAACGGCTCAATGTCCAGTTGGAAAACAGTAACGAGTGGTGTCCCTCAGGGATCGGTGTTGAGACCTGTCTTGTTCAACATCTTTGCCGGTGACATGGACAGTGGGATCAAGTGCGCCCTCAGCAAGTTTGCTGACGACACCAAGCTGTGTGGTTTGGTTGATACGCTGGAGGGAAGGGATGCCATCCAGAGGGACCTTGACACGCTTGTGAGGTGGGCCGATGCCAATCTTATGAAGTTTAACCAAGCCAAGTGTAAGGTCCTATACCTGGGTCGGGGCAATTCCAGGCACAGCTACAGGTTGGGTGGAGAAGAGATTCAGAGCAGCTTTGCAGAGAAGGACTTGGGGGTGTTGGCTGGTGAGAGGCTTAACATCAGCTGGCAGTGTGCGCTTGCAGCCCAGAAAGCCAACCATATCCTGGGCTGTATCAAAAGAAGCGTGACCAGCAGGTCGAAGGAGGTGATCCTTCCCCTCTGCTCTGCTCTTGTGAGACCCCACTTGGAGTACTGTGTACAGTTCTGGTGTCCTCAACATAAAAAGGACATGGAACTGTTGGAGCTAGTCCAGAGGAGGGCCATGAGGATGATAAGAGGGCTGGAGCACCTCCCATATGAAGACAGGCTGAGAGAGTTGGGGCTGTTCAGCCTGGAGAAGAGAAGGCTGCATGGAGACCTCATAGCAGCCTTCCAGTATCTGAAGGGGGCCTATAAGGATGCTGGGGAGGGACTCTTCATCAGGGACGATAGTGGTAGGACAAGGAGTAACGGGTTCAAACTTGAACAGAGGAAGTTTAGATCAGATATAAGGAAGAAGTTCTTTACAGTGAGGGTGGTGAGGCACTGGAATGGGTTGCCCAAGGAAGTTGTGAATGCTCCATCCCTGGTGGTGTTCAAGGCCAGGTTGGACAGAGCCTTGGACGACATGGTTTAGTGTGAGGTGTCCCTGCCCATGTCAGAGGGGTTGGAACTAGATGATGCTAAGGTCCTTTCCAACCCTAACTATTCTATGATTCTATGATTCTATGGAACTATACTGCACATCAGCTGCAGAAAAGTTTATTGCTGGCCCTTCAATACCTTGATCCCTTTGTGTTTCGATTTTTTGCTGCTTTCTGTTAGAAAAAATTATGATAGACATCCAAAATCTTATTCAGCCAAGAATCTTTTCAAATTTATACTGATACAGCAACACTCACTAATGTGAACAAAGGTGAGTATAAACTGAACAATGACAAGTCTAAGGAAAAAGTAAAAATGTTTATTGTTGTAACTGAGCACTGTGTACTTTAGTGGAGCACACATGAATTAATGCATTGGCAGCAGAGGATGTCAGCTTTATTGACACCCTCCCCCCAAGCCATCTAACATTCTGACATAGGAGGTAAGTTCAGGAGAAAATGGTGAAGGCGTTGCTTCATAGATAAAAAACCAAACACAATAGAGAAGACATTAAGAAATCTCTGAACTGTAAAAAGTGGAAGTATTTTGGGAATATCTGAAGATTTTTGCTCATCATGCAAAACACGATGGGAAAAATAAAAGTGCGAGGTAATAAATTCCTTGAATTTGGATTTTAACAGAAAAATATTGCAAAAGATATGCAGCTGCAATAGCTGAAATGCACTTAAAATTCACAGCTTTTGTATTCTATATGTATGTACAGGTTAAAAAAAAGGTATCTCTCCAGGCTTTAAAACTCTTTTTTCCCCCCAGACTTCCCAAATATATGTTTGATAAGGTTTTCCTACTATAGATACTTTGGAATAATATAGACATTTGGGTCGACCAAATGTATAAGGATACAAATATTTTAATGAGGTAAAAGTGTTGATAGACAGCTTATATTGATTTGAGAATGCATGGCAGGGCTAATAAGGAAGAAATAAAGAAACTAACAATGTCAGCTAAGATGGTTGCCTAGAAGTAATTTCATCCAATGTATTATATGTTTCAAGAGTAATAAGTAGCTAGGTTTTCAAGTCTAATGTGTTTAGTTTATACAAATAGCATTCCCACTGTTTTCTCTGGGAAGTTTCTGTGATTGTACTACTTTAGTTTCCCGTAAGTAGAGCTCTGCAGTTCAGTTAGGCTGATTCTGTAGCAAGACTACGAGTGCATAAAGAGGTGTATGGGAATTTGTCTAAATGGTCTCAATGTTTGCTTCTCCCAGTGCTCTCTCTTTCTGTAACAGATTGTATCTGTTTTGATTGCTTCAGTAGATTGTGTTCTATTAAAAGATTATGACTTGACAGCAGGGAGGAATTTGTTTGGTTTGCCCTTTCTTGTGTCTTGAAATGTGGATTGAGTGGAAGCCTTTGCAAGGAGAAGAGATGGATTCCTCCCTGATTGCAACTGAGCATGCCATTTGGGCAAGCAGAGAAGGACTAATGTGGCAAACATGGGAGACTGCACTTTGGAAAGCCTGAAAATCCTCAAAGAGAAGTAGAAAGAAAGGATTCACGGCTTTCAAAATGCCATTTCTTAGAAGAGGCTGTGAAGGATTTCTTGCTGCTGAGAAAGAGGCTGTATGTTGCTATGCTAAGACTGAGACTGAAGGAAAAGGCTCATGTTACAGTGGTAAAGTGATCACAAGTGTGAAAGAAGAGTCGTGTTAATCTGTTTTGTTTTGTCCACTGTAGGTGAGTTTTTTCCTTTTTTAAAGCATTCTTATTCTAATTCTAATTCTTCTGCTCATGTTGTTCCCCCTTCCTGGGATATATGTGACACTCACTTTTCTCGTCTGGGATACTGATAGGTACGGTATGTAAATATATAATTTACTCAATATTTCACTTAAAAACTAAAGAGCTTGGCAATATTTGAGATGGATAATGTACAATAAATGGTATAGCTGTAAGCACAAGGCCCCATTGCAGCTTATTAGCAGAGCTGCATCCTCAGTAGGCTTGCAAGGATTTGGAAAGAATGACTACTGGCAAGTGAAGCATTATTGTTGAATGAGCAGCCACTCTAATGAATACAAAAAGGCCATGCTTAGCACAGCCTCTCATATGGCTCACATTGATTGAATTGTAAATTAAGCTGGTGTAAAACTGCAATGCATACATGCAATAGTGTAGTGTGTAGGATTTTTTTATGTGACCTGAAAATAACAACAGAAAAAATCACCCACAACTTTTTTTATTATTAAACACGGTGACTTAATTTATTAACATAAACTAGAAGAGCTTAGTAGAGTCTTAAATCATTACAGTTTCTTTTTAAGTATCATCTAAAATTTTCAAAAATCAATATTGGATTGATACGTACCAAGACAGTTTAATAGACAATTGAACTACAGCAGTTTTGAAAATCATAAGGCGATTCATAAAAGGTGTCCAATGAGTCACTTGAATGAGTAAATTCTGGATTTGATCCCAGATATGCAAATATATGTAGGCTTCTAACTCTCACCAGTTTTAAAATAGGGATCTAAAACTGGAAGGGAATGGGTCTGCTCCTTATTTTGTGCAGGTGAATTTGGCTGATTAATTCTTCATGTACAATGAAAGTAAAGGAATCTTTCCTTTAGGCTGTGGAATAATAGCAGAACGAGGTCTGATCTTATAGTAGTCACTGCAGATAGTAACTGCAACTCTATTCTTCCAGTTGTGAGCAGTAACATTGGAAGAAACAGACGGATCCAGTCTATTAATACATGGCTCTGTGGCCAGTTGTGGGTTTTTCAATAATAAGATGGCCTACATAGCACCAGCCCTCCTGCTGTCAAATGGGATTCACCTTTCTCAAAGGGGGAAGAGGGTCTTTGCTCACTAGCTACTGGAGCTTATTGACAGAGCTTTAAACTAGAGTGGAAGAGGGAGGGGAATAATATCAAGCTTACCCGTGACAAGCTGTGGGACAACAGACTATGAGTAGCGGGGCAGGATGCTAGCAAGGGCCCTCAGCCTGTTGCTCTGAGATGTGATGTGTCACTGGAGCACACTTGAAGTCTTACAGATATGCGCCAGGGACACCTGAGGTAATATGAATCAACAGGGAAACACCAGTGAAATACCTCAAAGAAATTAACTTGTGCTCTGCTAAGAAAGTGACAGTGCCCAGTTGGAGTGTCTTTACACCAATGCACGCAGCATGGGCCACAAACAGGAGGAGCTGGAAGTTACTGTAATCTAGTTGCCATTACTAAATCTTGATGGGATGAATCCCGTGAATGAAGTGCAGCTATCAATGGCTACAGGCTGTTTAGAATGGACAGGCGAGGAAGGAGGGGCAGAGGGGTTGCCCACAACATCAAGAAATGGCTAGATTATGAAGAGCTGTCTCTGAAGAATAGCCATGAGTAGGTTGAAAGCTTAAGAGTAAGAATTAGACAGCAAGCCAACAAGGGGAACCTTGTAGCTGGTGTTTACTACAGGCCACCTGATCAAGGGGAGCCAAATGATGAAGACAGGAGGCATCATGCTTGCAGGCTTTCATCCTGCTGGGGGACTTCAATCACCCTGACATCTTCTGAAAAAGTAGCATGACAAGCTGTAGGCAATCCAGGAGACTCCTGGATTGAGTGACTCCACAAACATCTGCATTGTGCATCCTGCATTGAGGATTACTTCTTAAACCAGGTGATAGGAAGCCCTACCAGAAAGGAGGTGATACTGGACCTGATGGTCACCAAAGCAAGTGAGCCTGGGCTGCAGTGATTATGCATTGGTGGAATTCACAGGGTTACGAGTCAGGTAAGGCGTAAGTTCAGGACGCTGAATTTTAGGAAAGCAAACATCCAAACTGAGTAGTGCATTTGACATGCCTGAGAGACAGGATGCCATCCAGAGGGACCTGGACAAGCTCTAGAAGTGGGCCTTTATGAACCTCATGAAGTTCAACAAGGTCATGTGCAAGGTCCTCCACCTGGGTCAGGGCAACCTCCAGTATCAGTACAGGCTGGGGAAATGCAGGGATTGAAAACATCCCCGTGGAGGAGTATTTGGGGGTACTAATGGATGAAAAATTGGACATTACTCTGCAATATGCACTCACAGCCCAGGCAGCCATATTCTGGGCTGCATCGGATAATTATGGCCAGTAGGTCGAGGGAGGTGATTTTGCCCCTCTGCTCTAATGAGACCCTACCTCGAGTACTGCATTCAGCTCCGGAATCCTCAGCACAGGAAAGACAGGGACCTCCTGGAACAGTTCCAGAGGAGGGCCATGAAATGATCAGAGGGCTGTAGCACCTCTCCTATGAAAGAGGCTGAGAGAGTTGGGTTTATTGAGTCTGAAGAAGAGAAGGCCCCAGGAGGACATTATTGGAACCTTCTGGTACTGAAAGCGAGCCTACAAGAGTGCTGGAGAGGGACTTTTTATAAAAACTAGTGGTGATAGAACAAGTGCGAATGGCTTTAAACTGAAAGAAGGTAGATTTAGGTTAGATAGTAGAAAGAAGTTCTTTACTGTGAGTGTGGTAAAACCCTGGAACAGGTTGCCCAGAGAGATGGTAGATACCCCATCCCTGGAAGTATTCAAGGTCAGGTTGGATGGGGCTCTGAGCAACCTGCTCTAGTTGAAGATGTCCCTGCTTCTTGCAGGTGGGATTGGACTAGATGATCTTTAAAGATTCCTTCCAACCCAAATTATTGCATGATTCTATTATTCTGAGATAAAAGCTTCCTGATTTGCAGAGATGCTTGTGGAGTCACAATCTGTACACTGATTATCACTTACTTTTGTCTGACCTCAACAATGTTAGTCTGGGAGATACTTTTTTTTTTACTATTTATGAATTTTCCTTCAAAATTATATGAGATTATTACACTAAAGAGAACAAGAAAATTTTATCCTGTGTAGACTTTCCATGCTGGGCACTATAAAATATTAGTAAGTTACAATGAAATTAGAATTAGAATAAATTGAAAGGACCCCTTTAGTAAGCATACAACAGTTTTAGATGGTCATTTTATGTTGCAATGTTACTATCTTTGGTCTGAAGTATCAACTCTAACACAGTGTTTAGATTTCAACACATGAATCACATTTCATACCTGTGGTGTGCTACTTCCTAGGATGTAGCACAAATCAACATTAGCTGTCTTAGTGCCTGTCCTGTCTAATCTGAGTTTGTTCGATTGCAAAGGGAAGCCCTAACATGATTTAGGAATGGAACTTTAAAAAGAAAGCTTGCAGCTCTTGTATTCAGATGGCTAAATGAAGAACTCCAGTTTCACCTATGTGTCTCACTCCCACAGCAATTCCTATACTGGAACCCATTTTTCTGCCCTCTCATTACTCTCCTGTCTTTCCAACCTCTATGAACCCAATTCCATCCCTTTACAGTGTCTTGTAAATTGGGAGTCTAGGAGATGACAATTCAACTCTTGTATCTTTCATCCAGACAAAAAGGGTTCCAGTGTTTTCTCCAGAACTGAAGATCATGCAGGAGAACAAGTGCAGGAACCTCAAGTCCCATCCTCATCCCCCTGAGATAATAGGACAGCATATATCAATTGATATGCAACACCAATAGTGTGTGGACTTGGTGCCATTTCTTTGGATTATCTGACATATCGTGAGCTACTTATGGGGAAGAGCCCACAGGGGCCTCAAACATTATATGAAACCAAAAGGACACCTGGAATTCATTCTTGGTGGTATCTGCTGAGATTTTATAGTATGGTTTTCAGCTCCTGAGGGATGCAAAGCATGCTTATAAATATTGTAGCAAAGTAATGAAAAATGTTCAGCTTTAATGGCCCTGAGGTAATGATATCATAATAATAATGGAAACATTTAAACATACAATCTCACATTCTGAATGCAAGCATGCACACCATTATCATATAAATGTAGATAAATTCATGGTTTTCAGAGATGTTTTGATCTTAATACATCTAATGAATTCAGTTCTTGGGGCAATTCTTGCAATTACTTAGCTTTTTGAAATATATACAGCAGAAGACAACATGTGAAAGTCTAAAATTGAAAGGTAGAGGCAGTTATGTTCTTCAACTACTCAGTGATTAAAAAAATTACAATTATGACATACAGATATATGTATATAAGTCATATCAAGGAAATTAAGGCTATTATATTACACAATGAAATAAGGAACTAATCTTTGGATTCTTGCAGAGAAGGGTCTTCAGCTACTATTTGGGTCTTCTACTACTTTTATTTGGACTACTGATAGCAGCCATTGGTATCAGTTACACCCATGTTCTTTTACCACAGAATGTGATAGGACCAGTGAAACCATGGAAACTACATATTATGTATTTCAGAAGCTATGAAGTTAGAAAGGACTACTAACTAGCTAAAGTTCAATAGCCAACATTTTAAATTGAAAGGTCTGTATTAAGGTTCTGAGGCTTTAAGGTCAGATGAGACTCTAACAGTCATTTAGTCTGCACCTACACTTGTATAACTTCTATGTAAAGTTTAGCTGTGGTTCAAAAAGAAATCTAGACTTCCTAGATTCTCCACAATCTTAAAAGCTTCTATAAGAATGATGCAGGTCTTCAAGACTTACCAAGGCTAAATTATGTCCCACGCAGTTTGTTCAGCTGTGAATTTGATGCCTGTAAAAACCATTGATTTTCTTGTCTTATGCGTGTTATCTCTTGCTGAAAGCTTTGGTGTTTTTTAGTCAAAGGAGAGCAAAAAAAAGGACAGATTCTCAACTTTATGCTATTCAATTGTTGTTTTATGCACTGTGTGTGTTCAGGGCAAGAGAAGGGTAGATATGAGGAGCTATGGGATTCTAGTTTGGCTCCAGTTGCCATTATTTCTGCCTTATGCAGAAAGCTGGAAAACTCCTTCCTTCTCTCACTCATGTAATCACTCCTGGTGAAAAGCTGTTACTGATAAAAAACTTCCCTTCAAAGTCCCAAATAGAGATATGATGCTATTGTATAATTTATGCTATTAACTTTGACAAATAAAGAAACAGGTTCTTGCTGGTAAAATCAATTCAATGCAAGAGCTGAGCTATTCCAAAGTTGTTGAAGAGCATTCATGTTAAAGTGTGTCCTAAAATCAGGTGTTTGAAGTTGACAGTGCTGGTGTATCAAAAGAAAACTGGAAACTACTGAGGGGAAAATCAAAACCAATGTGTTTTGTTTTTCTTGTTTCTCCTAAGTTGCTGTTGTTATCCAATTTCATAGACATAGCTGTTAGATTATCTATCAGATGTCAGTTCAGAACTTCATGCAGACATCTCCGAGCTTGGAATGATTTTTGACAAGTATATAAACCCCATGAGTTGCTGTAAGAAGAATTGTACTAAGCAACCTCTTTCCCAGGGAGTTATTTTTCAAAACACTTCCCTGAGGAAATATTTTATTCATGGTCTGGGCTTCCTGGAACAGCTTGTCTAAAGCAGTTTATTTGATGTGGATGGCACTTTTATGGTGATGGTCAGCAGTATTTAACAAGAAGCTACAGATCTATAGCATTTATGCTAAAGCAGACTTAGAAAACTAGTAGTTTCTTTTAATTAACTAATCTTATTAGAATGGTCATAGCTGAAGAACGACACATTTTCTGGCACTTTTGACTTAGTATTTTGAAAGCAAGCATTGATTTGTGAATGGTGGCAGATGAACTTTGATGGTGTTTATCATATGCATTTTAAATTTCATTTTTTCTCAAATGTCTAAATTAAAACTTATTTTTCTCTGAAAGCAGTTACACCTTTCATTTGAATTACAGAAGTATATACCTTGCAATCTCTTTTATAACTACAGTTGCTCCCTAGCAACTACTGTTCCCTGAACAGCAGTTTTGTTAGACATAAGTGGAGGGGTCTCTTGTACTAGAACACCAGCAGTAGTAGGAGAACGAGCAAAACTCCAGTGTGGAGAGAAAAAAGTACATTAAAAATGCAGAGCTATTTCAAATTGTCAATTTGACAATAATTTTATTCTGATTGGGTTATCTTAAATGACTCACAACAGTCCTAAATTAGACTCATACTCCCTTTGATTGTTTTAATGAAATATAATTTTGAGAGCTTTTGCTAGGGTCTTTTGTATCTGAGGTGCATTTTCAGCATTAGCTTGTGCCTATCAGAAGTTGTACCGCCTTTGAGATCAGTGGTCCCACTCCATCCTCAGCCATATTCCTAGTAATTTAAATGAATCCATTCTAGCAAGTGTGTGCCCACTGGCTGAAGAACATCGTGCCATTGATCTGACCAAGAATTATGCAGAATAAATTATTAGTCCTCACTCTGATCAGGAAACTGGTCTAACTGCCATGTGGCCTCATGCTTCCTAGACCTGACACGGGAGAGAGAAGGGAGACAAGGAGAAGGGAAGTAGAGGAGGACCACTGTTATTTGGTACAGGTACAATTTCAAATCTACCTCTACTGACTGTTAGCTCTTCCTGCAGTCCCTCCATTCAATTAGCTGTAGCCTATTAATATGTGTATCTCTACACATATATACGTGTATAGATATATGTATAATGGATATAATGTACATATCTGTGTATGTATATGTATAATATTATAGTCTTTTGACACAATATTTTTGGATTACAAACCACATTTTCCAAAAATTTATAATGATCTATAGTAGATGGATTCAGTGGCTTTTTTTCTTTGGAAAACCAAAATGAATTTTTATGCCTGACATTAGACTATTTTGCATCTAAATTATTCTGAATTTTTATAGGAAACAAAGTATTTCAGAACTCCTGAATCAAAGGTTTTTCCAGAAAGAGGAGCTCTCTGGTATACTTCACAGAAGCTGAATAACTAGGCAATTGTAGTCCAAACCCCTCAGTATTCCTTTCCGAAGGAACTCCTCCACTGGAGTTGTACCAAGGCTGAAATAAGCTTCTTAAGGCACTGACTGGTTTTTCACTGGTAGGTAAAGATTATTGTGCATCATAGCGCATGCATTTTGGGTCAGAAAATAGAAATAATGAATTTAAGTTCAAGAATAGAGAAAAAAAAGTTTGTTAAAAAGGCTGGTACAAAAATATCTTGCATTTATTTGTAACTCAAATTTATCTAGAGATTTTAATTTAATAACTGTTGATATTTTCATTTTTTCCTCCAGATTTATGATAAAAACAAGTACAAAATATTTTAATAGATTTTGGGATGGAAGATTTAGATTTGTCTTTCAGCTAGTGCTATCCTTAATATTCTGAATTGTTTTCTTACATATTTAATCTCAGTTGAAAGCTTTAGCAATGCCTCTTTGTCTTTCTTGCAGTTTCATAATTTTCAAGCTATGTTTCTTTTTTAGTCTTTTAATTTTTATTTCTACCACTGAATGCTACCAATTATTTTCCCTTTGGTGAAGGTCACTTCTTCATCTAATGTTAATTGGCTTTGGTCCACTGGTAGAATGGACCTGAGTTAATTTACATGACCTTGGAATTGCCCCAGATAGCTAGAAAATAAATACTTTATATTTACAGAACGACAGAAACAACTGAGTAAAGGCATACAATTTTCCCCACAAAATTACGGCAATGTTTAAATTGTGGTCTTTCAATATTGTTTAATTCTGTAAAAGATCTTGAATATGCAATTCTCTGAAATAGGCTGTCTTAGTTGAAATACAGATTGCTGTATTTTCACTGAAAATACTTTAAATCAAACAGAAATAGAATTGAAAAATAACTTTTCTTCTTATCTCCTTATGTCCATTCCAAGAATACTAACAGTGACAAATGAAGAGGTGACTGGTTTTTAAGCTATATTCTGCTGTATAAGATTCTACTTCTTTGGCTACTAGAAAGCTGTCAATATTATTTCTATTACTTTCCTAGACAAATGAAGGATGTTCAGTTTATTTCATGTAGAAGCTACACTGTGTTAACTATTGTGAAAGTGAGGTAAGCAAATCAATAGCTGCCAATAAGAATTGTTCACAGATTTGTAGTATAGCAAAGTACAATGTTGTATCTTATTTCATTTTCTTGTTTCTGTTTTTTCTTGATTTGTTGTTGTTGCTGCTGCTGTTTTTTTCCTTGCGTTTTACCCTCCTGCTCTTCTTATCATAAAGGTGGCATTACTTGTACAACTTTTGTCTGCAAACCAGTTCACCTTACCTGAATTTGACTCATAAAGATGACTGATATTTTTCTTTGTTGGAAAAAGAAACTTTACAAATTCTAGTAAAGCAGTATTTTAGTCTGGTAGTCTAATACATGTAGAAGTAGAGGTTTTAGACCAACTAACTTTTCTGACACTGCTGTATGAGGAAGAAAAATTACTAGAGGATGGCTTTGTATTGAGCTAGGTAAGGCATTTTTAGATATTGAGTTTGTAAGAAAGCTCATCATGGCCATCTGGTTAAAAATGTTTTTCAACTGCTTCAGTATAAATATAGCTTCATGTTGTGTAATATGTCAGGAAAGGGAGAAGGACGTTTTGGTAGTTGTTTATATATTCCTTGTAGCAAACCTGACTGACTGCATGTACTAACAGGGAAAAGATATCAATCATGTGGCCCCTCTAGATTGTTCTACTGTTTCCCGTACAAGAGTTTCCATTTTCTCTTTTGTAAGAGCCAACTTCTGAGGCTGTGTTTTGTTTGCTAGGGTTTGGGGGTTTTTTTTGTCTTCATAGAGAATGAATGGTGCTACCACTTTGACTAACAAAGAATGGCACTGTAGCAAATATAAACTATCCTGGATGCACTTCTTTGGGAATTTACTCCAGTAGTGTCATAACCATCCTTCAATATGGTGTGTAGACCATGATGGATTTCTTTCTCAACCTTACAAAAATCGCTCATTTTTCAATATAAATACATCTTAATGCTTTTGTATTTCCCTCACGCTGTGTAACACACTTGAAATTTATGGCAAAAAAATACATTGCTCAGCACTTCAACCTCTACTTCTAGCTTTATTCTACATATACAAAAGTAAAAGAAAACAGCAGAAAAATCTGGCATTTCATTGGGTTTATTTTTCTCATTTAGTTTCAGCAGCATTTTGTAGAATGTAAAATGTGGATTTCCTGCAAAAATAAATGCAGAAAAACAAATTCAATATCATCCTTTATTAACTTTTCTACTTTCCTGGCAGAAATTGTTTCTGTCAATTCTTTAATTTCAACTGAGCTGAATAAGAAAAGAAGTGATGGCTTTTGGCAACATGGTATCAGTGTCTGGGATTTGGTCTTTAAATATTACACTTTATAGTTTATATCAAACTTTTAGGTCATGATAAAAATCCTAATTCTTTTCAGGATTTATGTTTCTAAGATAACAATGTTGAGCTATACTGGTATTCATGAAATGTAAAGCAAAAGTGTGAAGACAATAAATACGTGAAGAGAAGAAATACACTGCCATGTAACTCCTTTAGGCATTGGTTTTGAGACTAACGCAGCAGGACAGATTTATTCCTAGTTATATATAGCAGAAAGAAAGGAGAGGTCCATGTTGATTTTTTTATTATTTTGTATGAGCTGTATGTCAGTGCTGAAAACAGCATTCTGATATTTTAAAACTTTAACATTCATGTATATCAGAGTTGCCTTTTAACCACAGTGAGATTGTTTGGATACAGAGAAGAACAGAGGCAGGGAACACAAGACTAGCATAAGCCATAAAACCACTTGGTTTTTTCATGAAACTTAGCTGACACACTTGAAAGCAAGGAGAGGTGCAACCCCTCCTTTACCAAAGAATCAGAGAGTGCAGCGATATTTCTTTTAGCAGACTTCAGCCAGGACAGAAGCAGTGAGTGGATGCCTGACAGGCGCTGACACTTCCAGTCACTTGGCTGGTGTTTGCAGTGAAGGTGGGAGGCAGTGCTTCTATTTCCTTGTGTTTGCATGGCAAGTAAGCTATGTAAAATAGGCTACAGGAAAAACACTTGGTGTTGGAAAAACGTTAAAACACAGCCTCTTCCTTGTAGGGCTCTGTGAGGGTGTTCCCAAATGGAAATAAGCAAATAAAGTTGCTGAACACTTTTCTTTAACTTCTTATATTCATTTATTGCCCAGAAGGTGAGAACTTATATTAGACTGGAGATTCTTGGACTGCAGAAAGTGAGGTGTCTGCTGGATACTGGCATCAGATTAGTCAATACTATTAGGTAGCCTGCCTAACACTTACATGCAGCACTGCAATGTGTGGTTTGGGGTTGGCTTTTTCTTTTGTGGTGGCTGCAAGGAATTGAGCTGTTTTTCTGGTCTTTATCTCCCTCTGAAACAATTTTTTCAGTCTATCTGTACTTACAAAGAAACTAAGGTTTAAAGAGCTAGGTTTTTTTTTTGTGTGTGTGTTATGCAGGTTATATAAAGAGATGGTCTGGAAATAGAATCCACATACACCTATGTTTTTTAACTGAGAAGATAGCAGTATTGCAGACCTTTACTGAGATACCAGCTTAGTCCTGAAGCTAGTGTGAAGCTAGCCTATGTCATACTTGAAAGACCATGCCATCCATTCAGGTATAGTTCAAGTATCTGAGCACTGAAAAATTCCTTAACTTCCTCCCTGATATGGGTCATTCCTGACAAACTCTTCCCTCCCCACACTAAATTTTGACATCTGAGGTCACTTGCATTTTTGTACAGCAACTTTTGTTAAGGGTACACAACTTCTTTTAGGAGTAAACTTTGAGGACTATTTGGAAGCTTTTCTGGCTGGTTTTATTCCCTTCCTGACTTCAAGAGTTCAAAACAACTTTGATTTCTAATTGACATTCTATTACTATTCTTGAGATATGATCTTTGTTGTACATCATCTATAATTAAATCAGCTAATACAGTAGGGGCAGGTATCTATCTTTCATTAAAGAGAGTTATCTTTTGAGTATTCCTTTATCAGTTGTACATTTGTTCTGAAATAAGTCACAGATATTTAAGCATTAAGTTACATGACCAAAGAGGTTGGAAATATTCAGAGACCCTTAATAGAGAAATGATTTTTTTCTTTTTTTTTTTTTTTTTTAACTTGGAGAGAGGCTTGACTTGAGTAAAGTTTCTCAGTACCCTCCAGGGAGTATAGTCAAAGGATATATGTCTCTGTCCAAGTAGATGACTTCAGTGATCCATTTTACTATTAATTTTCTCACTGTTTGGTGGTACTGTTAAAGGTGACAAGAACAGTCCTCATCATAGAAATAACCTGTTTGCTGTTCTTAGCAACTTATGTTTCCCATACAGCTTTTACGAGAACAATGTAAGTTAAAAAAATTAGAGGAAATTCATGGTATTCAACTTTCGATCACATGGCATGTAAGAATTAATCTATAATAGATTCCACTGCCTGGAAGAAGCATATTAAAATCAAGATTCTGCATCTCTACTGTGTTCAGTTAGATGAATTGATAGATTGTAGATGAAGTGCTGCTAAACCAAAATGAGAGCATGTTGTAGTGTAATTGTTTATTTAAGACAGAATATCATGGTGGTAAAAGATTAAGGTTCTTTCTATTTTATTTTAATATATCCAACTTACATGTAATTACATAGAAAAATTCACTCTTCTGACTGAAAAAAGCTTTCAGGTTATGTTTGAGGGAAGACGTAAATACATGCTTAGTACCAGCAACTTAAAAATTGATTTAGAAGTGCACACACATAACAGTTTATGGTTTGCCTTATTGGAGCATGTTTGCTCTATATTTATTGCTTGAACTTGACTGGTACCAAGCAATGCAGTTTCTCACTCAGGTATGACCAGCATCTGAGCAGCATGCTCCTGCAGCTCTGTTGAGTATTTTTCAAACTTAAGTTACGTTGTTCATGAGTTATAAACTGTGTCCAGTACCCTATGACTAACATTAAGAGCAAACTTAAAATGTTAAATTTTAAATAGTTTGTAGTTGATTCTTTTTTTTTTTTTTAATGTGTGTCTGAGTAACTTCCAGAATCTATTCCACCACTCTGAGGTAAAGTTCCTCTACTTTCACTTCTGGCAATAAAGCGTACCTATATCTTACCTTTAACTCAAATTGGGTGTTTGCATTCTGAACTACAGCATTATGTACTCATCCTGTTCCTTACTATTGCTGTATTCATACAGCATACATATCTGAACCTAGGTAGCTTTACAAATGAAATCTTTCTTTATTGCAAGTGCAATGAAATAGTGCAATACACTACTTTATAAATAAATAAATAAATAAGATCCTTTCATTTATTTCTCAAGTCAGGGATTAAGTAGGTCAAGGAGAACATAAAATTATTTTCTGTTTACACCCACCCCACTCCAGTATGTTACAGCACAACAGACACAGTAAAAGAAAAAAAAACCAAACTCTGCCCCCACACCCCAAAGAAACCAACACAAAAAGCAAAAAATGAGCTAGCAGTTGCAGCATTACCAATGAAGAAACAAGTTATAAAATAACTCACTTAACATTTTCAGAAAGAATGTAATCCCTTACAAGCAGTAGTCATGAAACAGAACTTGCCAGATAAAACAGTGAAACAGAAATTGTCCCTATCAAAGAGGTCATAACAGGTCCAGAAAATGTGCATCCTTTCTTATGAGATTACTAAAATTCTATATGAACTTCATTCATTATCTGACTGGTATAGTTGAATTATTGACATGATATTCCAGGTCAAGGAAAGTTCTGAGTTTGGGTAGGTAAGAATGACAGAGTTTTTTAAATACATGAAGCCTGTTACTACCTTTGAATGTATTAACACAATTTGATTCTGATTTGCCAATCCAATTAACGTGTGACGCATTCTCCCTATTGGGTGAGAGCAGTCATATCCCACATTATGCTCACAAGAGAGTAAAAATTACATTTGCTTCAAGGATACTAAGAACAGCAGAAAGACATTATGTACAATTGGACGGAAGCATAACCATTATCCTCAGAATTTGCAAGTTTCTTCAGTACTTGTATGGATGAAATTTCACATTTCTAACAATTCTTCTTCTTCTCATATCATATCTTCGCACCACACTTGGTTTTCCATTTCTAGCTATCAAGAAAATGCAGAGGTGGGCTCTTCTGTTATCTACCCACACTTGCTATCAAGCACAGAAATTCTTCATTAGTTGATTGCTCAGATGGCTCGTCAAGATTAGCTTAGTCATTCAAACACCAAAAACCTTCCTAGTTTTGAGAAACACATGCAAGAGGTTAAACAGGAAGGAAAATGTACAGGTAGGCCTAATAATATCCTAAATTCTGGTCAAAGTGTTGGCAGAGAAAAGCCTGAAGAGAGTTCATATGACAGATATTTCCAGATTAATAGAACTGGATAATCACTAACAAGTATTTTTCATTTATATTCAAGCTAATAGTTATTGAATTAAGTTGCTTATAAAGGCATTGTTCTGTTCTTGGTAAAGCTGTATCTACAGATGCATAATTAACCTTTGCCCAGATTTAAGACAGTGCTCAGGTATTTCTGGCCATTTTAATCCACTGTGTGGCATACAGAAAGTCAACAGTTAGCATTTTACAGCCTCTGGGGCAAGAACATGTAAAAGTAATTATGCAAGCTGTGACCATCAGACCTATATTTCTTCTGGAATATCAAGTTGCCTCATTTTGTCTGTTAATAACAACTGTCCTCTGGTTTCACCTTCTTGAAGGTAGATGTAGTGATTCCTTCTACACATTGGAGAAACTACCCAATAGGACTGGCTAGGTATTCTATCTGAAATTTCCGTGCTTGAAAGAAATCTTTTTTTCATCATCAGCCTTGTAACTGCATTTAAAATGTCTTTCATACTTTTGTTAAGATGACTTGATACAGAATATAGTTGATACTATGCAATATAAGATGTATTTTGATTGCTGCTACTACTTTTATGGAAACCTGACCTGAAAATACAGGTTTATGTTTATGCAGTTCTGTTCATTCACACATGACAGTATGCGTGTAGAATAAATTATCTAAAACCAAAATGTTTTGCATTTTATGTACAATAACATTGCTTGTATGAATATAATAAAAGTGCTTTAATGATAAACAATGAGAAACTTAGTTACCTTTTGAAATGAACTTTTTCCATAAACACTTTTCTCTTGTAATTTTTGGAGGTAAAAAATATTCTTAATGGTATTTTAAAACACAGTTTATGAACAAAATATATTTTTATCTGACTTTGTGCATAGAGTAAAAGCCATTCCAGAATGCTGAAAATCAAGATAGCAATTACATTGATGCATTACAGTCATGCCAGTTTCAGTCAGGTTAACATTGGCTTAGAAGGGATTTTACTTTAAGTTTGTAAAATTTCAAGTTCTAAACAGTTCTAACATGAACTTAAACACTGCAAAGAGTACACAGAGAAATTAACAATCATTGTCAGTATGTAGTTTAAAACTAAATTACCCAAACGAGGAAAGTTTTATGTTTCTGCAAGTATTAATTTTAAATATAGATTTCAAATATCTTTGTGGTTATCAGAACATATGCTGCTACTTAAGGCAAGCGTTTATAGATAGTACAGAACACTAACAGCTTGCTAAAGCAAATTTTTCAGTCAGACTTGCTCTTTGTTAGTTCCTGAGGACAGTGTTGAAGTGTGAAAACTAATACTTTTGCAATGCTGAAGAAGTTGTGCTTTCACATCCTTCCCAATTACAATAACCTGGAGGTGTTTCCTACTTCTGAGATATTTTCATTTTTCCTGCATTGACAAACTGTTATTTTTTGTTTGTTTGTTTTATTTGGTGCTTTGTGGTTTTACTGTGTACATTTTATGCCTGAACTTTATTTTCCAGGATCTTGGTATGTACGTGATGTCAAAGTAGTAATAGCATATCAGGATGTTTCCAGAAAAATATGTTAAATTTCTGTCTTGGGGATCTTATAACAGACTGCAGCAAGTTAATTCTGATGTAAACAAGTATGTGGTTCTTGGAGTCTGGGAGCCGAAGATGGAAGCTGGAAATGGTAGCTGAAAATCTTTTTTTGTGTTCAGTCAGTTGAAGAAATTGCATTGTCATAGTGGTTGCAGGTGGTTCCTGAACAGTTTTCATTTTGTTTTGATTATCTTTGTTAACGGAGCTATTACAGATTATTCCAGTTATATTTACCATGTTTGTGAAGGACTAAAACTTCTCTTTTTTTGGACAAGCTGGTTTATAGTCATGTTAATTTAAATAGTGTAATGCATCTTATAGTATGACCAGCTTTACTGTGACATTTTCACCTTAACTGAGAGGCTTTCCCCTGCTCTTTAGTATGTCTGTTCAAATGTTGAGAGTAAGCATAAGCACAGTGATAAAAAAAAAATAAAATATTGTATTAAGGGTAACTCCCTAGAGTATAGAGGTATTGTAAGCTTTTCTAGGTCTGTATGTTCTCACTGTAAACATGGACAAAGGATATGAAGGAAGGGAGAAAAGTTCTGGCTTCTGTTGCTCAAGCTGCAAATGAACTGACTCATTATTTTAGCAACATCTAAAGACCTATGTGAGTTGAGGCCACTGTTGGGTTCAATTTTCTATACTGCAATATATATATTACAGTACATATATTAAGATTCCCAAGTACTTCCAATCTGTTAAATGCTGGTTGTAAATCTGATCTGTAAGGATTGTCTAGTTTCATTATACCTAAAACTTTGTATCAGGCTTCTGTTTAGAGAAGTACATAGAGATGCTCTGGGCAGGATGAAGGTGAAGGTCGTCTACCTTAGCATTTCACAGAATAAACAGGATACCAATTGAGGACAAGCATGTGCTATTTCATTTCAAGCATATTTCTACCAATCACTTATTAAATAATTTGAACATTTTTCCATATATGTCAGTTTTATTTACCTTTAGGTAAATAAAGTCTAAGTATTTATTCTGTGGTTTTTAATTGCAGCTGTTGTTATTGAAATCAGCACCACTACCAAAAAAACCCTTATAATAATTTGAGTGTGGTAAGAACGTATTGTACTTCACTGATCACAGCCGGTATGCAATATGGCTGACCACTACTGCCCATGATATATGCCTGAGGCTCTTTCAAGGCTCTTTCAAGTGGTGCAACTAAGTCAATGCAAACTTTTAATTTAGTCTGAGGCTTTCTGGATAAAACTAAATTTTATATACACACTGTACCATAGGATTGATCTGGCATGCAGGACTCTTGTGCTTTTTGATATATACAGGGCAATACTTCAACCATAATTGAAGATATTTCACTTTAGGCTTTTAGTTCCTATCTATCCGTTCTGAATGGAACTGGAAATCTTGGTCCAAGGGAGATTGAGGTTCTACAGCTGGAACAGATAATTTTTTCATTTGTTACATGAAAGAATGGGGGAAAAATCCCAAGGACTTCCCAGGCATTTCAGGCTGCGTCCATAATGATAAGTTTTGTAATAAGCAACTTAGCAAGCTTTTATGGTAGATCTGGAGCCAAGGGTCACATCGGACCAAAGATAAATGTCTCCTTAAAGAATCCGTAGAATTTTCTGCCAGCAGTTGAAACAAAGGGCCACTGCTAGTCCACTTTATCAACACAGATTATTGAAATATTGACATTTCCAAATGTGAGATAACCTGCGATGACTTGAGGAGGAGAAAGCAGTCATTATTCTGACTCTGAGAAGAGCTGACACTGGCTCAGATAAAAACAGGCACCCTATCAGATGCTATTTGCTTCAACTCTGTGGAGATTATCCATGTCAGACAACTACAGATCAGCTAGGAAGCCCTCATCTGAACTGTCTTCCTTTGATATTTATACATTCTCAAAGTCAAACTTGTGCAGAAATTAAAATCTCCTTGTCGAGACAGAGAGAACCTAACAGGGAACTGGCTGAAACAGAGCTTCAGTAGACCTGTTGGTGGTGCCTTCTTGGCACTTCAGGGGTTTAATCTTGCAGCTGGGAGATGATATCCTGGGAATAGAATGATCGGAGCACTTTCCATACAAGATGTACCTGCAGAAGAGGTGTATCAGTTATAAGCAGGCTGAGCTGTTACATTTCTTCTCAAAGCAGTCCACTCTTATCTATGAGCACATGTGCTGTACAAGCCTACAGGTTGTGGTGATTATTTTCTGTGCTTGTTATATTGCTCAGCAAACATTTCCTACTAAAATCTTGCTGGACCTCAGACTTCTAAAACTGTGATGACTGTCCTTCTGTCTGAGTGGACTAGAGTAAAAGCAATCTTTCTGTTAAGTGATTTTTTTTATCCTCAAATTTTTTGAACAAGACCGGACCCGGAGGAACTATGGGCAGAGAAGCATAGAATTTTCCAACTGTGAAAAGGCCTGTACTAAGAAACTGCTTTTTGACTCTGTCCTGGGCTTGACAACCTGCTCAAAAATGGTAATTTGAAATGTCCAACTGAAAACACAGTTCAATATTAGAGGTGAGTGGAAAGTCTACTCTGGCTCATGAATTATCTCAGGACAAATACCGTGAATACTGATTTTACTATCTGAGATCACTGCTTGTTTAGGAAACAGTTTTTGGATGTTCTATAGATCGCCAGGAGGCTGAAAACCTCTAGCTCCCATGCAGCAGCAGTCCATTAGATTGGGTTGTTCTCAAGCATCCTAACAGTACTCAAACAATCCTCACAATCCTAACAACTCAAAGCAATCCTAACTCTGAACATGCCTGCAGTACTAAACCCAGGCACACAAGACAGTGTGCACACTCACAGTAAACACAGAGTTGCAGTCAGTGCTGGTCAGCACTAGGCAGCAGATCTCTGTCTTACATTTGTTTAATTCACGCTATCATCATGGAGCAGAAAGTATATGAATTGATTCATCATTGCATAGGCAGCAACATGCACCTACTCACTCTAAGTTCCAGGGGGAAAGGGTGGGAGAGATGGTGTTTAATTTTTTGCACAATGAAGAGTATATAGACAATGAATTTGTTTTGCCAGGCATACTGAATAGTATTTCCTGCCTGTATTATTCAAACTGATCACTTACAGTTCAAGAGATGATGGTAACTCTGTTGTGGGAAGGAGAGGCCAGGAACTGGCTGAGCAGAATAAACACTGAAATAACCTCCTACTGCTGGCAGTGACTGGCAAAGGTGCTTGGACATGTGTCAGGTAGGATGAGAGAGGGAAAAGACACGGTCAATTCCCTAAGTGTCAAAACAGCCCCCCATGCAGATGGAGATAATGCAGAATTTCTTAGTGAAATGGATTATTTTCCACATGCTACGTATGCTGGGCACACCCACTTGGGATGAATTCTGCTTTTTTTACTGGGGAGAGTTATAAGAAGACTGCATAGAGTATGATGGGCTACTCTACCTGTTGCATTTGTTAAAAAATAAAAATCTAAACCAAACCAAAAAAGTTACTTCCTGTTCAGCTGCCACATCCCATGAAGAATAGGAAATAACAGTCCTTTACACAATGGGGTTTGTCCTCTACCTCCTTTGGCTAGAAGTCTTCCTCTAAGACATACTGTGAACAATGCTTTAGGAACTATCTCACTCTTATCAGCTGCATCTGAGTAAATGGGTGGTCTGGACTTACTTCTTCCTCTTTCTCCAAGGAAACACTTTGTCATGAATTTCCCCACCTCTAGTGATACTTGACCCACTGGGAGATGAAGTCATGGTGTAACCAAACAACTCCTCAAACTTCTTTTATTGAGGTGTATTACAAGTATTCCTCTTCAGCAAGAAATTCTAAACCAAGGTTAGCGATGGATGCTGCAGCTACAAGTGATGAATGATGCAGGTTTTCAGCTTGTATAAATATTATATGTTGCACAATCTAGTTGGAAAGGGTATGGTGAAGTTGTCTGCCATATTGCTGTCCTACCTTTGGTACTTTGGCTGGGGCACCATCTTTTGGTGGGTGGGGAGATTGGATGTTCCCATAGAGTAGTTGGCTACATTCAGTCTGAGATCATCAAAGAGGAGTTTCTGTAAGGAGCAAGCAGCTTGTTTCTGACATAAGGACTTAAAGGTGTTGGGAAGGAGGAGGCTTTTCATCAGCATACAGATGAAGGAGAAGAAAGGAAAAATGTTACCCCAAAGACAAGAACAGCCTTTGAAATGATGAGTTCTTGTGCAGAAGACCTGTGTAAAAGACTAGTAGAAGACTAACGTCCTCTTTCTCAAATTAAATATGAAAACCTTTCAAGCTTATGAATGTGAATTTATGTCATAAAGTTTCATGTCCTCCAGTTGGCCAGCACAGTATTTAACATAATACTTACCTTTCCTTACCTGAAAAGACATTCAGTATACACTTTTCTAAAACATACATTTGTATGCTGAAAAGAATCAAATTTTACACTGTAATGAATCTGCCCTGTGAAGGCCTGTGATAGCCTTTCCAAGGACTGAAATTCGTTTTCAGTTCTAAGGACATTGAAATTTTTAAGTAAAAATGCCTCATAAAATAATGGTTTTGTTTTCTCGGATAATGACAAGATTCTTGTGAGTAGTTTGGGATTTCATTTTAAGAAGTATTATTTTCATTCTGCTTGACTCTGCAAAAGGTATAGGTTTTTTAGGACAAAGACAGCTAAATAACACTGTTACTGTGTTGCTGTCTTTACATATGTATATATATGTTGTTAGGCATATATTTATTTTGTCAGACGAGTGCCTGTTGTATTGCAGACATAGATTCTCCCCTAATTTGTTCACAGCCACAAAGCTGTTTCTTGAAAGCCCTTGTGTAAATACTTTGATGTATAGGAATATGTATACTATGATGTATATGAATATTTTATATTGATATTATTACATATTAACAATTAAATACTTTGTAATATATTTGTTACATATTTTGCAAGTGGAACACAAGTAAGAAACAGTAAGGAAGAAATTGGTCCTAGATATACATACCTTTCCCACAGCTACCAAAATGGTCAGGATGGTGACATTACTGATGCTAATAGGGGAAGAAGAGAGAGGAAGGATTTAAAAGGCAGATAAGATTTTGGATTTTTTAAAATTTTTGGCATAGTTCATGAAAGTGAAGTTACTGCTGGAAGCATTAGCAAATCACCTGCAAATACATTAATTTCCCTTTGGTTCGTAAACAAAACTGTTAATTGAGAGGAGCCAACACAAATGAATACAAGTGAATACAATTCCTACTTCACCAAGATTTCTTTTGAGCTTTGTTTTCTACATTGATTTTTGTTGCCAGACAGCACTGACTTCTAAAGAATAGAATAAGGATATCCATTCAGTGATGACACAAACTCTTTCTTACTTCAGGTTAGATTTAATTGATGTTTGTGAAGTTCCTTGTGTTGGAACTCAAAAGAGAACTTCTTTCTTTGGTAAATGTTTTAAAATTCCATTTTTCCTGCTGTAAGAGAATTCACAAGTTTGTGCTTCTCTCCTCCCATTTTCTTTCCCAAAATAAATGTGTTGTACACTCGCTCTTTGGAGAGTATTCTTGTACTTTGCCTGTAGCTGTAGTTTAGTGCTGATAGTTACAATTTTTTCAGTAGGTGTCTCCTTTACCCTTTCCCTCTTTCCCCTTGTCTTTTCTTCCTCTCTGTGATGAAAAGCTTCATAACAAATGAAAAGGTATGGTATTAATTACCTATGACAATGAAGCCTGTTTATATTACTTATCATTTCCTGTCCTCTTGAGGTCATGCAATAAACAGAAATATAATCTGCAAGTAAATCCTCCATTTTTTAAATCATGGCAGAAGGCATAGTAGTAGTTTTTTAATGTGCCGTATACCTTACTTCCACTAAGTCTTTCTATATCACAGATAGTTTTGTTGGTTTAATGGATATAAGTAACACTAGTACCACTATACTGATGAGGGAAAAAATAATACCATCAAGTAGTGAAATGAGTATTCCCTAATAGGCCCATGGCAAATCTGAGCATAAATTCTAGTTTTCCCCTCTTCTAATCTAAGTGTTTTATTCACTCACCTGCTGTGTTCAGATTGGTTGAACCAAATAATAATACTTCACTGTCACATACAATTTTTAATAATAGGATAGGTTTGATTTAAGCCTGATAACCAGCTTATTGTCTTTTACGTAAATTGTCTCTTTGAAAGAAATTCTAATGTCCTAGAAGAGCTGAGTTTTCCTACTTTTATTAAAATGTATGTGAATCTGATTCAAACGCAATTTATTAAACATTTCGCTATGCAGAAATTACTTTATTTTTAGCCAGTATGCCTAGAAAAATGCTGTATAAGCATCACGTCTTCATAAGAAATCAGTGTTCAAAACAATGGCTTTCAAATCTGAAAGAATTCAGTTACACTTTGGCCCTTTCCCCATTTGAAGTCAGAAGAGAAATTCCCAGCCATTTACTTTGAGTACTGTAGGATCCTTAATAGTTTCCTTCATTTCCTAAATCTACAGTGGTGCAGTTTCATAAGTGGCAAGTTCTGCTGACAAGCACATCACTAGGAAGCGCTTTTAATTCAGAGTTATGTTCAAAATGTTCTAACTACAGAAATTATTTGAAACTCTAAAAATAAATGTCATTTATATAGCATACTGCATATTCAAAACACTGTGTAGGCATCATGACATCAGCATTCCCTGTTCCAAAAACAGCAACAGGGAAAAGCAATGTATGTCTTACAGCAGCAAAAACTTGAGGCAGAAAGGTGGAAAGTGGCTGTTAGATGCAATTAGGAAATAGGCACAGCTACTCTTGACTTCTAATTCACTTCTCCAAATTGTACTGCTTCTCAAGGATGCAGCTCCTTGAGTAGGATCCTAGATAACATTGTGACTGTTCTTTTCACCATGTTGAAAGAAAAACTAAACAGAAGTGGGGAAAACATAGCTGCAATTATCTGTAAAAAACAGCCAATAGGGCTTTGTAAATCCCTTGAAGGCTCTGATAATTAAGGGATCGTCAACACTAATTCTTCACTGTCTGAAAGAGGCATCTATATTATTCAGAAAAAAACCAAACCCAACTATCTACATTTGCCTTAGATGTAGCTAGTTTTAAAGAAAGCCTAAGAAATTATGAAACTCGTAAAGCTTTGAAGAACTTAGTCTAATTACGATTCATTAGCTTGTTGTTGAGAGAAGGGTGATTTAAAAATCAATTCTCCATTCATTCTTACAAAATATGGAAAGACATTAGCTCTTTTTCCATGTTAGTCTGCATATTATCAAAGAAAAAAATGTTCTGTAAAACTGGGCATTTTCTGAATGTTATTCAGAGCAGCCCCACAGAGAAGGACTAGGGGGTGTTGGTTGATGAGAAACTTAACATGAGCCGGCAGTGTGCGCTTGCAGCCCAGAAAGCCAACCGTATCCTGGGCTGCATCAAAAGAAGCATGGCCAGCAGGTCGAAGGAGGTGATCCTGCCCCTCTACTCTGCTCTCATGAGACCTCACTTGGAGTACTGTGTACAGTTCTGGTGTCCTCAACATGAAAAGGACAGGGAGCTGTTGGAGCAAGTCCAGAGGAGGGCCATGAGGATGATCAGGGGGCTGGAGCACCTCCCGTATGAAGACAGGCTGAGAAGTTGGGGCTGTTCAACCTGGAGAAGAGAAGGCTGCATGGAGACCTCATAGCAGCCTTCCAGTATCTGAATGGGGCCTATAAGGATGTTGGGGAGAGACTCTTCCTTAGGGACTGTAGTGGTAGGACAAGGAGTAATGGGTTCAAACTTGAACAAGGGAAGTTTAGATTAGATATAAGGAAGAAGTTCTTTACAGTGAGGGTGGTGAGGCACTGGAATGGGTTGCCCAAGGAAGTTGTGAATGCTCCATCCCTGGTGGTGTTCAAGGCCAGGTTGGACAGAGCCTTGGGTGACATGATTTAGTGCGAGGTGTCCCTGCCCATGTCAGAGGGGTTGGAACCAGATGATGTTAAGGTCCTTTCCAACCCTAACTATTCTATGATTCTATGATTCTAATGTTGATGCCTTAGCAGTTTGACTGGAGAGTGAAGGTAACAGGTCTTTTAGTATGAAAGTGTTTGATATTAGTTGTTGAAGCAGCATTGCATAAAATGTTGTAGAGGAATAAATGTTTATTTGCTTTATTTTTGAAATAAGGCAAATTAATGGAAGTTTCTAAATACTTTTTATTGAAGTCCATTCTGTAATTTTGATTTAAAAAGTAAAGCACTAATTATTGTTTGTTACTGGTTTTCTTTCATTTTGTCCCAAATGGCAGTTAAATGTATCTACAGTCACAGGAGCAGCTTAAAACTGTTCCATAGCATTGATCCACCCATGAATAATCCTTTCCAGAAAAGAAATAAAAAGTATTGTTACTATTTTCACTCCAAGAAGAAATTCTCCAGTGTGGTTCTTCCTGTGCTGTCAGATATAGATGAAGTACTTGGAATTCTTAATGCTGTTGTTCTAGTAGGCTATGTTTTCCCACTTTATAGGGTCCTGCACAACCTGCTCTAGATGACCCTGCTTGAGCAGGGGGGGATGGACAGGATGTCTCCCAGAGGTCCCTTCCAACCTCAACCATTCTCTGATTATTTTCCTAGTTTATGGAAAGACACCATTTTAAATATATTATTTTTATCAATAGATAAATTTTATTATTTTTACTTACTTTGAAACATTATTTTGTTTTCATGGTTTATAAAAGATAAACTGTTGGAATTTTGATTAGGCAGATTAAGCAGATGTTTAAAGTATTGTGAAAACCTTCTGTGCCCTGGGAGTCCTCTAAGGAATTGTGTTCTCTCCTGCGTATTATTTTCCTGAATACAGACAGCTTTACTTCTCTGTAGGATTTTTAATAATATGTCTGCATAGAAAGTTCACAGTACTCTATATTACGAGAGGGAGATGAAGTACAAGGGTTTAAATTCCTAACCACACAGGTATTTTAGGAGATACTTTAATTGCTTAGGCATTCTTTATATATCTGTAATATTTTCTGTGTTAAACGACCCATTTCAGCCACACTTTCAACTTCTATGTCCATGGATTGAATGCCTTCAGCTAGTCCTTCAGCTGCAGAGGGTAACTGCTCCCCAACTCCTTTAGAGAGCTCAGCTAGAGTTTCAACAGTGACTTTATTTTTCCCTTTCTCCTTCCAGTTACCACTTTTCCATCAAAAAATGCTTCTTTTTTGCAGCCATAGTTTCTCTTGCTCATTCTCATCAAGCTTTCACATTTTTATCCAAATCTGAAATTCAATAAAACCTCCTTCCTTTTGTATTATCTCTTCTCTAGAGTATTTCTCACTACCTCATTTTCTCCCCTTTATAAATATCTATAAAGCACAAAAATTACATCACTTATCTGTGGTAAAACACCTAAATCACACTGTAGCATGGTTTGTTTTGTTTGGGTTTTTTCTTAAAAAAAGTAAAGCTCAGAGCAGTAACTTGTTTTTTTGCTTTTGTCGTCACATCATATGATACCGTGCAGTGTAGCTGTTCCAGTAAAGAATCATTCCTTAATACCCACGTGCTTAAATGATAGAATCAGTTCTTAATTTTCCTACCTTGCTTTAGTGCTGACTTATTTATTATGAAGCTTAATACTTGAAAAATTTTATTCTTCAATATAAAGCATTTTGAAAGTTGAATTAGTGATATCTTCTTGTCCACTATAAAGGGATTACCCACATGAGATATGCCTCTCTTTTGAGGATGACAATGCTAAACTTAGTCTTTGACCCTAGCTACTGAACTGTACTGTCTGAAGTTACGTTTCTATTGAAGACAGCTGTATGGATGTATTTCTTATACCTCTCATTCCATAGTTGACTGTGATATGATCAAAGACTGATTTTCTGATTTTCTTTCTCTTTCTACATTATTTGCATAATAGATAATGGAGCATTTCATATAGCAGTAAACATTATCTTGTGCAGCTTCTGTAGTTATGAGGCCAGGTGACATTATTGCCTCTCACATGTTCCATGAAAGGGGAGGTTATCATTTAATTAACCCTGATAATGTCAAAAGGAAATGCATAAATCATAGAATGTCAAGCTATTTCTAACAACTATTTATGCGTAAGCCTAGAAGAACTAGTAATAGCTCATATTAAGGTAGTACATGCTGGGGAAAAAAAACCAAACCAAAATAAAACAAAACAACCACTAAAACCTTTTTTTAATGTAGGGTTTTACTGTTACCTCTTTTTTTGGCATAACCAATCATAAAAAGACATATTTCATACAAAAATGCAACAGCTAAGGACTTGACAAATGTGAACACTGGAGAAGAAAAGAAACCATGAAAATGTATGCTGAGAATTTGGTCTTACAGGTATAAATAAAATTTGGATTTATGTATTTCAATTTTCTGAGTCAGACCTGCTTTTTTTTTAATTTTTTTTTTTTTTTTTTTTTTGTGTGGTGAACAACTCCAATAGGTCATTTGCAGAATATGTTATAATGCATTATTTGAATGTAGATGGTGTGGTCTAAATCCATGATGAGTGTTAGAGAAAAACATTTATACTAAAAATGTTTGAAAACGTGGCATTCTTAACATATGCATACATATACCTCTTTATATAAGCATAACGTCTTGGGTTTTGAACAAGGTCATTATACCTGTATATTAAATTCGACAGCACTCACCACAGCCATTATTCAGCATAAAGACCTGTTTTACTATCTAGTCATGAATGAGGGTGATTGATTGATAGAGCTAGCATTAACACCTAAAAAGAAACTAACAAACATCCACTCCCTCTTCAATGTTCCTCAAAATTCCCTGATTTTGTTTTATGGGCTGACAGTTCATGCACTAACAGGTTATAAACATGACAATTTACTATGTCCATCCTTACCAAGAATGACACATGCTGTGACATAAGAAGCTGTTTTAGCTCCAGACACTCACCCTATAAACAGCTTACTGTTGTGCATTTAATTTCAATTAAAAATATTAAAATGTTACCTTAAATATCCTAAATTATCTTTTTAAGAAATTAAATAATAACATATATGCAGATTGTCTTATTGTCTGCAGGAATATATTTTTTAAAATATTCCTATTAAGAGGACTTAGGTACATGATAAGAAAGATTTTTAATATTCTCATAGAGTTTGTTAAAACAGTTATAAAAATTGAATAGTCACCTCTGTACTATGGAAAGTAAATACAAATGCAGGGGAAAGCTGTTTTTTCTTCTCGAAGACAGATTTAAAAAAAATAAAATCTGTTATGGAATGGCTTTTCCCTGCCTGAAGCAAGCTGGAAAATCTCTATGCCCTACAAAACTAACATTTTCTGATCATTTTTTATTCCCTTAATGCTCAGCAGCTCTAAGTAAAACTATGTCTGTTTGGGATAGAGAAGCTAGCCCTTCTTTTCCTGCAGACATTGGTTTATTCTGAACTAATTTTGATAAAAGATGTTTTTATTCCCTGTGTAAGGATAAACAATACAAGTAACTTCAACGTAAGGTTTTTAGTAGCCGACAGCTCACTCTGATTTCATGCAGTTTCGATTTCATAAAGACTTCTGAAAGGAGGCAAATGTGAACCCAAGTGAATACAAACTTTTTTTATCATTATTTTAGTAAGTGGTCTCTTTTGAAATATTCATTTGGCATAAAAAAGTAATGTTAAAATATCTATAAATCATTATCAGTTAATTAAGAAAGCTAAAAATAACCAGCAGAATATTTGATCATTTCACATTTCATTTTCTGTGTGAGCATGTTAGCAAATCTGACTTAAGTTTCCATTGCTGGATTTCTGCATAACATTTTCCACATATATTCTTGTGAAGATTATTTTCATGAATGCTGTAAGCAAATCACCCAGTATATTGGGTAAAATTAATACTGCGCTCATAATTGTAAACATCATGATTCTGAAATTGCATGATGAGCATGATTCTTATCTACCTGGGGCACAGAAACATATCACATATAATAAATGTCTGATCAAAATGGATTATCCTCAACATATTCTGTAAGATGTACCAGTCAAACAAATTACAAACAAATTTAAAAAAAAAATTGAACACCAAAAGATTCAGAAGGATGATATAATATAGTCTTTAAGTAAGAAAAGGTGGAAAACAGGAAAATCAAATCAAAAATTATCCTCTTCTCAATTACTTTGAACACAAAGTAATTGTGTTCAATACAAAAAGTATTACAAGTGTAATACTGTGTTAATGAGAAGTGATTTTTGAGTAGTATCTTGAGAAGTCTTTTGCAGTACCCTGTCCTAAATTAAGCAACTTTTCTTAAAACTACAAAAATTAAGCCTGTGTTTCTTAAGTTTTTAACCCCTCATTTAGAGTATGAGTGTCACCTCCTCACCTCAGAATTTTATAGGGAAGTTCTTAACCTGCACACCTTTTTTTCTTCACAGTAATAGTAATTCTTTACTGTGGTGTGGTTCCTACAAAACATTGTTTTTCTGAAAACATCATATTTTTTTTTTAATCTTATGCCTAAAAATATCCCAAATAAATCTAAAGAAGTGGAAAATTTTACTATTCTTGTCTGCTTTTGCAGTCCTCCCTTTGAAAAACACATGCTGTATTCTTGAATATATTTTGGGCCTTTGTCCTGCTTTTGCAACATTGCGTTGATCTCAAAGATGAATAAATACCAACTTTAAACATGAGCAATAGACCAACACGTAATTCTATTTTGACTTTCTTGAATCCTGACTCTAACAAATAAACCTGATGTTCATAGATGATACTGATAGCTGTGCTCAAGTATCACAATGTCATTTGTATGCTCACTGTAGCTTCTAGAGCAAAAAAAAGTTTAGAAGTTCAGCCTGCATTCTGTTACTTGAAAACTATGAAAGCTAATGTTCTCATGTGTGCCTAAAATGAGGCACCAACCAGTATGACTTCTGTAAATGTTGGCACTGGCTTATTTCAGAGGAAGAAGCAAATGCTCGGGACCTGTGAAAATGAGAAAAATATGTTTACAAGTGGCCTATGTGGTGGAGTTTGGGGTTTTTCTTTTTGGTTTTGTAAAGCCCTGCCTTCTTGCAGCAAGTGATCCTGCATATGTGGATCTGTTGATCTGTTGATCGTTCCATTATGTGATTAAAACAGTTCTCAAGGGATTGTCTCAGTGCTTGTAAGGTTGTCATTCTTTCTTTCTACATATATTGCCATGAGGTCAAAATATATCAGAAAATATCTGTGTCTGTCAGATATGTAGTTGAAAAAAAGTCTTTATTTTATTTCCAAATGATTGACTGAGTAAAATTAAAAAAATATATATTTATTGTTATATGTAAAATCATTTTTCACTTTATTTTTGGTGAAAATACTGCACATCCTATAATTATCTGTAGTTTTTCATAAAAAATCAGAGAACAAAAGTTAAGATTTTGAGCTGGAGGCCTAGAAGTTTCAGTAATCTTTTATAATTCCTCAGAAGTGTCATAAGATAAAGGTCTTTTCATATGCCAATGTAAACTTAGCTGTCTTACTGTGCATAGGGCCCACTGATTTTTATACACTGTGGCCATTTTATTTTGGTCTTTGCTTGCACTGGGGGAAATATTACCAATCTTTTTTAAGACTCATATATCTATAAATTAAGTGCTATGTTTTCCAGTTCAGGAGATTTAAGAATACAGTTGAGATAGATACACACATAAAATTTTATACATCTTCAAAATACTTCTTCATATTTGTTACTGTTATTTCATTATGAAGAGTAGAAAGCATATGTTATGAAACCTGATTGAAATTTTCACTTGCAAGATGTATAGGACACTGCATGAAGCCACCACACCTGTTTTAGTATGGGTAGTCTAACTACTGCTTCTGAAGGGATACATAAAAATTAGATGTTAAAGTCAGAAAAAATTGGATCATTATATCTGAAATAGTTGTTCTATTACTTTACAAGGAAAATCTGGCTCTCTGGCTTCACTGCTGACAATTATAATCAGCTGCATAAGGGTGAGAGTCCAAGTAGGGCTGAGTCCAAGCAGGAATTAAGATATTGTGAAATGAGCAGCAAACTTGCATGTATTTTTCATGGCTGCCTATATATAAATATAATTTAATATTATCGATTGCTCTGTTACAGTACTATTTGAGTAAACACCTTCTTACTTTATGGTACCATAAAATTCAAGTAAAATTTGAAATATGCTAACTCATTCAATTTCAATGCTTGATTTTACAGTATAAAAAAATAGACTCACCAGTGCTTGGGTACACTGGGGTGAAAGTCTCAAGAGCTGTCCTGCTGCAGTTAGAACTAGAGATTGCAGCTAGCAATCCAGGAACTAGGAGATAAAGGGGTGTTAAAAGAACCATTCTTTCTTTCTTCTTTTGCCATTACTACTACAAGACTGGATGAAGAACTGTAATGGAGTTCCATGAAGTCCAACATTTTTTTCTAGACTATGGGAAAATTATAATTATTTTCCTCTAGTTTTAACTTTTGCAGAGGAGGATTCTGCTATTGAATCTTCCCTGTCATACTTTGCAAGACATTATATTATTCCCTGTAGGCTATATCACTATGTAGTTCAGGCCAACCAGAAGTTATTCAGAAAGATTTCATGTTGCAGTTAAAAGCAGAATCAGAACTGAGGACTGTTCATCTAATACTGCAGCAACTTAGCTGCTCTTATTAGCAAAAACAGCAGAGAGTTGCAAGTAAGGAAGTATAATGGCAAAGGGCCTAAAGTTTAACAAGTGCCCAACAGTTTTACTAATGCATGATTGCTTGGATGTTAGAAACCGCTGTCATGCCAGAAAAGCCTAGAGAAGAAACAGAAGGCAACGTTATGGATAGTTTGCTCTTGCCAGGAAGAATTGTTGTTCTTATAACTGATATGGCGATCAAAAGACACTGAGAGCTTAGATTTTAATTCTTTTAAAATCAGCTACCTAGGAATCTAGTTCCTATTAATTCTACTTGCAAAATAATCTCTAAACTCAATAGTTAGCAGACTGTTGGGAAGAGAAAGAGTAGCAAACCTAAACAAAAAGCAGCATGAAGCAGGTGTGGGAACAAATATGGGAGTAAATTTCACACAGAACCACACAGAAAGACTGAGGCTGGAAAGTGCCTATGGAAATCATCTAAAGCAGATTGCACAGGGTCATGCCCAGTCAGATGCTAAATATCTCCAAGGATGGAGACTTCACAACCTCTCTGGGAAATCTGCTCCAGTGTTTGATCACTCCCACAGTTTGCAGCAGGGGAGGAGTGTTTATGTTTAAATAGAGTGTCTGATTTTTCATTTTGTGCCCATTGCCTCTTTTCGTATCACAGGACACCACTAAGAAGAGTCTGGTTCCACCTTTTTTACTCTTTCCCACTGGGAATTCAAACACATTGGTAAGATTCCCCCTGAGCCTTCTCTTTTGCATCCTGAATAGTCCCAGTTCTCTCAGTCTGTTCTCATAGAATTCTCCAGCCACTTCACCAGTTTTTGGCCTTTCACTGGACTCGATCCAGCAAGTCCATGCCTCTGTTATACTGAGGAGCCCAGACCCTGTACTCCAGATATGTCTCACCAGGACTCAGCAGAGGGGAAGTATCACCTCCCTTGACCTGCTGCCAGTACTCTGTTGTATTCAGTTTACATGGCAAGGTTTCTGGGGGAGGTGGAGGCTGGAGGGGTGACTTCTGTGAGAAGACACCAGAAGCTTCCCCCATGTTGGACACAGTTTCAGCTGGCTCCAAAACGAATTCATTGCTGGCCTTAGCTGAGCCAATTTGCGATGCTGGAAGTACCTCAGTGACAATATATTTAAGAAAGAATAAAAAATGCAGTGCAACAGCAGTTATGAGAGAGAAGTGAGAGTGTGAGAGAGCCCTTGAAAGCACCAAGGTCAGTAAAGAAGGAGGGGGAAAAGGTGTACAAGACACCAGAGCAGATTTCTCTGTGGCCCATGATGAAGGCCATGGTGACACAGGTTGTCCCCTTGCAGGCCTTGGAGTATCATAGCAGAGTAGAAGTCCGCACTGCAGCCCATGGAAAGCCCCATGCTGGAGCAGGTATATGTACCCTGAAAGAAGCTGCAGTCTGTGGAGAGGAGCCCACACAGGAGCCGGTTTTCTGGTAGGACTTGTGCCCTGTGAGGGACCCATGCTGGAGCAGTCCCTTCCTGAAGGACTGTACCCCATAGAAACGACCCATGCTGGAGCAGTTCTTGGAGAACTGCAGCCTGTGGGAAGTACCCATATTGGAGAAGTTCCACAAGGACTATATCCTGTAGAAGAGATCCACACTAGAGCAGGAAAAAAGCATAGGGAGGAAGGAGCCAGAGACAAAGCTTTACAGCTGACCACAACTGCAGTCCTCATCCCCCTGCACCACTCAGGGTAAAAAGGTGGAAGAGTTAGGAGTGAAGTTGAGCCTGGGAAGAAAGGAGGGATTGGAGGATGGTGTTTTATTTTTGTTCTATTTCATTTCATACTATCCTACTTTGTTAAAATTAATTTGCAACAAATTAAATTAATTTCCCCAAGTCAAGTCTGTTTTGGCCATGATGAAAATTGGTGAGTGATCTCCCTGTCCTTATCTCAACCTATGAGCTTTTTCATTTCCCTCTGTATTTCCTCCCCTGTCCTGTAGAGCAGCTTGGTGAGTACTAGGCACCCAGTCAGGGTCAACTTATCACATCTGCCTAATGCAGACATTGGCCTTCTTTACAATGAGAGCACATGGTCAGCTTAGTGTCCGTCAGGATCTTCAGATAGCTCTCTGTCTAGGAGTTTCCCAGCTGCTCACCCCCAGTGCTTACTGGTACATGCATTATTCCTCCCCATGTGCGGGACTTGTCAGTCCCCTTTACTGAACGGTATGAGGTTCTTTTCATCCTGTTTCTCCAGCTTACCAAAATTCCTCTGAATGGCAACACATCCATCTAGTCTATCATGCACTCCTCCTAGTTTTGTATCATCTGTACTCCTAATGAGGTTTTGCACTATCCATCGTCCAGGTCATTAATCAAGATATTAAACAGTATGAGATTCATAGAATCATGGAATGGTTTGGGTTCAAAGGGACCTTAAAGATCATCTAGTTCCAACCCACCTGCCATGGACAGGAACACCTTCTGAAAGACCAGGTTGCTCAAAGCCCCATCTAATCTGGCCTTGAAGACTTCCAAGGATGGGGCAGCCATAACCTCTCTGGGTAACCTGTTCCAGTGTCTCACCAGCCTCATAGTAAATAATTTTTTTCCTAACGTGTAATCTAAATCTACCCTCTGTCAGTTTAAAGCCATTCCCCCTTGTCTTATCGCTACATGCCTTTGTAAGAAGTCCCTCTCCAGATTTTTTGTAGGCAGCCTTTAGGTACTGGAAGACTGCTCTAAGGTTTCCCTGGAGCCTTCTCTTCTCCAGGCTGAAAATCCCAGCCCCCTCAGCCTGTCTTCATAGCAGAAGTGCTCCAGACCTCTGATCATCTTTGTAGCCTCATCTGGACTTGCTCAAGCAGCTCCACATCCCCCTTGTGCTGGGGACCCCAGAGATGAAGCATGTGGTACCGTGGGGTATTTCCCAGAGCACGACACTTATTGATAACAAGCGCTTTTTTGTCTTCCAAAACTTGCTCCACCACTGTGCTTCTTGAGAAGTGATGCATGAAAAGCGCTCTCGTGCCTGCCCTGCACTTGTGTTGCACACAGGGAAAGCTGGAAAGTGGCAGCTTCTGATGGGGCAGCAAGCCTGGAGCCCTTTCAAGCACAGGTTTGCTTGCTGCTTTTGCACCTTCAAGTCACCTCCAAGTCACCACTCATGTCCTGGCTCTCTCTGGCTCTCTTGCCCAGTTCAAGCTCATAGCAGGAGTAAGCTCTGCTCTTCGCTTGGCTCCATTTCCCCATGGACCTGCAACTGTAAACTGTCACCTCCCAATTTTCCCTCCGAGCTCCACCACACCTTAGCAAACATGTGCTGTCAAAAAGGAGGAGGTGGTAAAATCTGGTTCCTGTACGAAAGACTAAACTGCTCTAAAGCACTTTTACAAGACTTTGAAGAGATTCAATTAGTGTTTTCTGTCCCTTACTTGAAAATATAAATACACAGAAGTTGGCCAAAATGGTGGTAACCTCTCTTCACGTGTCAGGGATCACCAGGAGTCTATAAAGTTGAGTGGTGTGGAAAATTCAATTTGAGCAGAAATTATATGGATATAGCCAGCAACATCAGTGAGACTAGACACTGGCCTCTGGGGTACTCCACTAGAGACAAGCCTCCAGAGGGAAATTTTGTCACTAATCACAGTCCTCTGAGTCCAACAGTTCATCCAGTTTTCAGTTCATCTCCTTTCCCATTTATCTAGACCTTACTTCATTACCTTGTCTATTAGGAAATTACATAAGACTTACTAAAACCTTACTAAAGTCAAGATAAACAACTTCCACTGCTCTCCCCTCATCCACTAGTCACCTCATTGTAGGCAGCTGCTGGGCTGGTCATCCTTTGTTATATTTTATTAGTAGTAACAACTGGAAGAAGATTTTACATTTGTGCACTGTATTTGGAAGAAAAAAGATGAAGTCTTTGCAGACTACCTAAAGGCAGAATGAGCAGCTAAGGAGACAGCAAAGACCTGCAGTCAAAAGCTAAAGGGGTACAAGCAGTGCACACAGTTACAAAAGAAGTAAAAATAGACCAGGCTGAAGAATTGGGCCAAAACTATAAATTAATAAAATCTCAAAACCCACAAAATGAAGAGCCTGAACATGACATACTTTGTGAGCAAGTGCTGGTGAAAGTAGGAGGAAAAGCCAAATCTGATCAAAACAGGAGTTAGAGAGTTACTTTGCCAGTGGCATTTTTACTGGATGGGATAAAGACATATCAGAGAGTTCAGCTTGGAATAGAGTATAACAATTAGGACCAAAAAGATAAAAAGTGCTTGGACAGAGTTTTGGTTTTGGAGTGGACAAATAAGCAGCTCATGGGGATGTGGAAGGGAAAAAAGTGAAGATCTAACAAATGGTGGTGAACTGGGAGATAGAAAAGAAGATTAAAACGTACAAAGGATTGCACGGCTGGAAAGCTTTGTGAGGCTGGGGAATAATGGCAGATAAGAAGACAGCGAAATACATTAGAGTGATTTTAGTTGTAAAAAACCTGATCAGATACATCGTCTTCCAGGGCATTGGAAAGACACTGTCTTTCAGGAATTATCTGCAGAAATAGCTAATATATTTGCTTGAACACTATCTTTCAGTTTACCGGCATTCTAATGCTCTAACTACTGATCATTTTTTCTTCACAATGTACACATCATTACCCACTTCTTATTTTTAACTATATAGCTTTTCTGTTCAACATTGTAAAATATAGTATTTTACTAAGAACATTAGAAAATATTTCATTTGATCACATATGGCTTAGCAAACAGGTCACATTATCTCAATATAATATTCAAATAAACCTCAGAACAGCTATTATACATAATGTCAACCTGTTTTCTAAATTCAGCTTGTTGGTTGTTAAATGTTCTTCAATGCATTAAGGATTTTTGTCCTTGGCAAGTTTAGAACAAGATGATTGTCTAAATTGAATAAATAACTACAGGTTTGATAAAGAATGAAGGTTTTATAAACTATAATGCAATTCACAAAATCCGCTGTTATTTCAGTTTCCAATTATCTGTGAAACTGGGAAAAGCAACAGCAGAGGAAAACCTAATACAGACTCACCAGAGCTAATATTTACAAGTGCTCTATTGAAAGTGTGTTTTGATGACTAGCATTAACACATCTTCAGCTGCTGCTGCATTTGGGGGTTGATCTATTGTACTTGTCTAAGTTCACATTCATATATTACTACTGTCTTTAAGACATCAGCATCCTACTATAAGTAGGAAAGGTAATATTAGTTTTTTCACTGTCCACTCCCTCCTAAGCAGGCAGACAGGATGGATTCCCAAAGCTTGTCTATTCTCAGCACTGCGCCTCTTGCTTTTGGTGAGTATGTTCATGTTCAGGTCTGTGTATTTGCAAAGACTGGGCAGTTAAGCCATGCTTTTCCTTCAGCAACTATAAAAAATGGGGTTTGTTATAATTTTATCATCTGTATGTAGTTGGCTTTGCTAACTATTCTTCTAATCATTCCTTTAAAACATTTACTCTAACCTAAGAATTTTTTTTTTTTTTAAATACCAAGCAGTTTATTATACAACCATAGAATCGTTGAACAGTGAGCAGCTGTGTGGTTCTGAGTTACCGGCTGGGCTTAAACCATGACAGAAGGAACCTCAAAAAATTATCTGGTCCAACCTTTTGTGGGAAATGTAGCCTAGATGAGGTTATCTAGCACCCTGTCCAACTGCATCTTTGAAACCTCCAGTGATGGGGACTCTACCTCAGCCTTGTGGAGGTTGTACCAGTGATTGATAGTTTTCACTGTAAAAAATTTTTTTCTTATTTGAGATGAAACCTTTCCAGGTACAGCTTGTAACCATTGCCCTTTGTTTTCTCCGTGTGTCTCCTTAGGCAGAGAGAGCCTCTTTCAGGCACCCTGTAAGTACTGGAATACTATAATGAACTCCCTCCAAGCAGTCTTTTCTCCCTAACTCCTTCAGTCTTTCTTCATAGTACATGTTCTCCAGCCCTCTTTTGGACCCTCTCCAGTCTGTCCACATATTTTTTGAATTGTGGGGCCCAGAACTGTATGCAGTACTACAGGTGCAGGCTGACAAGTGCTGAGGACAGTGGGAGATGTTCTATGATATTTATTTTCATTTGTATAAAACAGATTTAGAATCATAGAATCATAGAATCATAGAATCGTAAGGGTTGGAAAGGACCTTAAGATCATCTAGTTCCAACACCCCTGCCATGGGCAGGGACACCTTGCCCTAAACCACGTGGTTCAAGGCTCTGTCCAACCTGGCCTTGAACACCGCCAGGGATGGAGCATCCACAACCTCCCTGGGCAACCCATTCCAGTGCTTCACCACCCTCACTGTAAAGAACTTCTTCCTTATATCTAATCTAAACTTCCCCTGTTTAAGTTTGAACCCATTACCCCTTGTCCTACCACTACAGTTCCTAAGGAAGAGTCCCTTCCCAGCATCCTTGTAGACCCCGTTCAGATACTGGAAGGCTGCTATGAGGTCACCATGCAGCCTTCTCTTCTCCAGGCTGAACAGCCCCGACTCTCTCAGCCTGTCTTCATACGGGAGGTGCTCCAGCCCTCTTATCATCCTCGTGGCCCTCCTCTGGACTTGCTCCAACAGCTCCATGTCCTTTTTATGTTGAGGACACCAGAACTGTACACAGTACTCCAAGTGAGGTCTCACAGAGCAGAGTAGAGGGGCAGGATCACCTCCTTTGACCTGCTGGTCACGCTTCTTTTGATGCAGCCCAGGATACGGTTGGCTTTCTGGGCTGCAAGCGCACACTGCCGGCTCATGTTAAGCTTCTCGTCAACCAACACCCCCAAATCCTTTTCTGCAGGGCTGCTCTGAATCTCTTCTCTGCCCAACCTGTAGCAGTGCCTGGGATTTACACATGTCATTTCTCATAGTTTCCTATTCCCATGGTTTCCTATAACTCAAATTTAACAGTCAATTAGAGAAAACCATTTGGAAAATTATGTGTATAACTATAGGTCTATACATTTTATTAAGAAAAAAACAAGAAAAATCAGAAAATATTTTAATAGAAGAAAAGGAAATGCTTTTGTTGTAAAGCTACTAGCAAAAGTTGGTTAAAATAAAAATAATCATTACTTCTCAACATTATGTCCTTTTCAAAAAATTTATATCAAATTCTGTTTTTATAGAAAAATGCCAAATAGTCCTGCAAATTGTAATAGGAACTTCTATCAAAAGTGTTTTACTGAAAAAATTATAAAAGTTTAGCAAAATACATTTGCAAAATTCAATTGAACAGAAGAATGATAGGGGATTTGAAATAGCTATTAATAGGCATATCAGAGCCACGCTTTTAAGTTGTAGGAGTCATAATGAGCCTATATAAATCATACTATGCAGTTACAGCCCAAAAATACAGTTGTTCTTCTGAATAATTTAAAAGAGAAGGAATGAGTTTCTTAAATAAATAGAAAAAAACCCCATGTTATGGAGCAGTATTTGCATCAACAGTGGCAGATATACAGGATCAAAATAGCGTGCATCTTGCTACATTGTGCTAGGTAAAGAATAGAAATGTGAAGAAAGATTGTTTCCAGTTTAGTGCTTAAAAGACGTAGGGATTGCCCAGACTGCGTCTGAGATAAGGTTATATCTACGGAGAGTTTAAAAACAACGTAATTTTTAATTACCTGAGATAAATGCTGATGCTGTCATTTTTTTTCTTACACAAGAGGAAGAAAGAAGCAATACTTGTTTCTGATGCAGTATGAGGAGACATTGTATGGGAATATTTATTGAAGCAGCATAGTGAGACAGAAAATAGATGACAGTTTTTTAAGAACCGGTAAAAACAGTGCAATGGAGGATACGAGCAGTGTTGTCATGATAATATAAATGTTGAAGATGTCTGTGCTACGTAAAAGGGCAGATCATGCATTTTATTTTCAAGGTCCTGAATCACTGATGCTTGGAAATACACTAGATTTTGGGTTGGTAAGTCCTGCTTTTTCTCAGGAAATAGCTAAACCTATCTACTAGCAACTAGAAAATGGGGTAAGGAAAAGTCTTCATTTTTCCAGTTTTCTCTGAAAGTTTCCTTTCTTTAAAGTCTTTTAACTGAATTCCAATTTCCCACTTAGTGGTTTTAAATTCAATGGAGTTACCTCCAAAGTACCTAAGTAAAGATGAATTCTTAATCTTACTCTTTCCTGCATTTCTTTCAACCTCTGAGTTCTACCAGTCAGCTCTAGACTACATAAAAAATTATTAGAATCATAGAATCATAGAATAGTAAGGGTTGGAAAGGACCTTAACATCATCTAGTTCCAACCCCCCTGCCATGGGCAGGGACACCTCGCACTAAACCATGTGGCCCAAGGCTCTGTCCAACCTGGCCTTGGACACTGCCAGGGATGGGGCATCCACAACCTCCCTGGGCAACCCATTCCAGTGTTTCGCCACCCCTCACTGTAAAGAACTTCTTCCTTATATCTAATCTAAACTTCCCCTGTTCAAGTTTGAACCCGTTACCCCTTGTCCTACCACTACAGTCCCTGATGAAGAGTCTCTCCCCAACATCCTTATAGGCCCCATTCAGATACTGGAAGGCTGCTACGAGGTCTCCACGCAGCCTTCTCTTCTCCAGGATGAACAGCCCCAACTCTCTCAGCCTGCCTTCATACGGGAGGTGCTCCAGCCCCCTTATCATCCCCGTGGCCCTCCGCTGGACTTGCTCCAACAGCTCCATGTCCTTTTTATGTTGAGGACACCAGAACTGTACACAGTACTCCAAGTGAAGTCTCACGAGAGCGAGATAAAATTGATAAAATTTTCTGTACTCACATATCAAATATATTTGACATAGTAAGTTAACAGGTCACCATTAACTCTGAGTAATTTACTGACGGGAAATACTTAAAAGGGGAACAGACTCAACTAGTGACTGTCTGGAAAGTGTATATGCTTAACAGCAGTCATTACAAATTTTAAGAATGAAAATTACCGACTAGGACTCTCAAGAGGGGGTAACAGAAACGGAAGAAAGTAAAAAACACTATATGTGAATGCAGTGAGAGAGTAGGACAGGGCAGGTCAAGAAAGGAAAGAACGATAAGCGCATTTTTTTCTCTTCTTTCTTTTTTCGTATGGGGTGCTGATATTTCAAAGATTGATAAGCTGACTAATTTTGAGCAGTAGTTCCTCTCCCCTAGGGCTATTTAACTTCTGTTGAGGGCTTTCTGTTCTCACTTTAAATATTTTATATGCAGGCTAATGAATACAATTTAAGTGATGTGTTGAGTTTCATGCTGAACCAATATACCATAAATAAAACCACTCAGTCATGCTGATTCATTACACTGTAGATATGTAAAAAAAATATCTTTCTGTTTCAGTCCATGCTACGATTTTTCTGTGAAAGCAAGTTAACTTAAGATAACTTAAGACCTATGAGAGAGAGGAAAAAAAACCCCCTCAAAACTGTATTGATTAATAGTGACAATGAAAATTTGTACCAAATCATCTGCTCAATTAATAAAAGAAAAAGGAAAACAAAACCATATTCTTACTTTAAAAACTATTAATCCTCTCCTTCATTAAATTATTGAATCTGATATTATATACTATGATACTAGATTAGTAAGATTTTAGCATTTTCTTGTATGGGATTATTGTGTCATAGACCTTGGAAATTCTTGGGTAAAATTATTATATCAGTTTTACTTTGGAGCACAGTGCACAATCTCATTTATATGTAAAAAATTAGAGGTGAAACACTCCAAAGCGCAAAGGATCTGAAAAGGCTTTCCATCCAACTTAAGTCTGCTAATAATTATAGATGGAGTTAGTAGTGGATGGCTATTCATAAACACCAAAAACATTCACTAATAAACCCTTGGTAAACTGAGTATCATGCAGGCTTGCCTGAGCTAGGCAAAGAAAAACAACTCTTCCTCTGATCAGCCTAGGGAAATGAAAAGGTGAAGTTACATTAATATTGTAGAAGAATCATGGTAAGAGCAGACTGAATTTTTTCATCTGAGCAATTGTTTGGGCAGCACCTGTGCTGTGATTGGGCAAATTTTTATAATCCTCTAAAGAATATTGCAGAACATCTTGGAAGAACTGTCCGCAAGGAAAAAAATTTAAATCCCTAAGTAGTATTTGCTTATTCAAGGATTCTGGGGGAAATCCTTTTTCATTTTTAAGTCTGTAACAAGATTTCATGTTACATAAACCTATAAAGGATGGAAAACTTCTTTACCTGTAGAATAATTTCAATAAGTATTAATTATGTTCTATATCTTTTAGAGTAAATCAAGTTTAGCACTTGTTTACAATACCCTAATAACCTTTTTTTTTTTTTTGACCCAAGATTTTCTGGGGCAGGCTTACCCACAGACATGCTTCTTGGAGTCCCTTGATTTATGAAAGGAATGGGAAAAATCTGCAGAGTTGGGGAAATGGAAAGAATCATGTGGGTATAGTTAATCATATCACCATGTGTTTGCATAGTCTAATCTAATGCCAGCAAGGGCAATAAAATTAGTGACAGATATTACAATTAATCAGCAGCCCATTAATAGAATATTTCATAAACAGATACTTAGTATTCTCACTTCAGAATGCTATCCACTTACAAAGAAAGTGCACTTAATAATAATAATAATGCGCTTAAAAATAAGTAGTGTACTTATCTATTTCTTAAATGTGTAATGTCACAAATATGTTATATAACAGTGTGCTTGTTTTGACTGCTATTGAGTTAATTTTCTTCATAGTAACTAGTAGGGGGCTATGTTTTGGATTTGTGCTGGAAACAGTGTTGATAACATAGGGCTGTTTTAATTATTGCTGAGCAATACTTACACAGATTCAGGGCCTTTTCTGCTTCTCACCCAACCTCACCAGTGAGTAGGCTGAGGATGACCAAGAAGCTGGGAGGGGACACAGCTAGGACAGCTGACCCCAGCTGACCAAAGGGATATTCCATGCTGTATGGTGACATACTCAGCAACAAAGCTGGGGGAAGAAGAAGAGGGTGATATTTGGAGTGATGGTGTTTGTCTTCCCAAGTAGCTGTTATGTGTGATGGACCCCTGCTGTCCTGGAAGTGGCTGAATACCTGCCTGCCAGGAAGTAGTGAACGAATTCCTTATTTTGCTTTGCTTGAATATGCGGCTTCTGCTTTACCTATTAAACTGTTTATCTCAGCCCACAAGTTTTCTCACTTTTACTCTTCTGATCCTCTCCCTCATCCCAGCATGGGGGGAGTGAGAGAGCAACTGCATGGTGCCTAGTTACTGGCTGGGGTTAAACCATGGAAAGCAGTATAAAACAGAGAATCAAATTAATCTCTTATATTGATCTTCTCAACTACAGGCAGCACAGAAGCTGAAATCTGGAAATCTATCTTTCTTTACAAGCAAATACAAAATATTTAATGAGCATTTCCAATAGAGATTAGACAAGACAATGTGCTAAAACAGCTTATTAATGACACAATAGTGCCTGTTCTTAGAAATTTGAAACTGTTTACTGTATGATGCATATGTGTTCCATATGTAAAGACTTAAAGTCAATATTAAAATATTAGCAAAGTTATTCTGTTGCAATTATATTAGCACTCTTGCTTGGTATATCCCGAATCAGTGACATTGTTAGTAACCCAAAAGAAGGAGAACCTACCATTCCAAAAGCTAAGGCAATTCTGGAATATGATTAAAATGTGGGCCAATTTTTCACTTCCTAATTTTATATCTCAATTTTCATAACTAATGGTTTAACTTATTAGCATACTAGAAAAACACTCTTTGCACAGGTAAAATAATCATTACTATCTGGACATAATTAGTGGCATAGTAGTGACTGTAGTACCATTTAGAACTACAGTAATAATATTTTACAAATTCATTTTACTCCATTATGCAGTAAAATAATTGCCCTTACAGATGTAGTAAGTTCATTTAAAATATCATTCGTTTTAGCAAGATATTTAACAGTGACATAGCTGCATTTAACATATGCTAACCTGGTTTTGTTCACTTCATATATATTAAAGGATATAAACTGATAGGAACTGTTACAATTTCTTTCAGTATCTGCAGTTGTTTTCTAAATGCATTTTAAATTTAAATCTGTATGTATTTAAATCCGTTATGATATGTGTATGCAATACCATACTGATTTGCTGATATTTTTTATTAAAACCTTGTCAGGCACACTTAAATCAGCCTAATTGCTCAGTGAACATCATCTTTTACCCTCATTCATTTTAACTTTTAGTTAAGCACTTTTAGTAAAGACAGACATTTTATTAAAAAACAACCTAATGGAATATATAATGTGACAGCCTATATGAAATTTCCACTACAAATGCATGAACATTTGTTAAAATTGCTTTAGCATCTGTTGGTTCTTACATATTAGTTTTATTATAAAAGTGAATAAGAAAATAAGAGACAGATGATTGGCAGTATTCCAGTGTGACCTATACTGGTATAGTACTATAAATTATAGCAATTGTTCAAGGTCAATAGTTAAGCCACTTGCCATTTAAAATGAAGCAGCAAATATGGTTTTGAAAAAGTTATCATAACTTTTTCCTTCATTGTTTTTATTTAATTAGGACAAGTCAGTTGTTACTCACAGATTTCAGGAAAGTAAAGTAGGCCTCTTTCCATTAAAATATTTCCAACACTATTAATTATTTTTTGAAAAAGTGCTAGAGAAGTAAATTCCTCTTAAATTTTACATAGAATTGGCTTGAGTACTCATAAGTAGAACAGAGGAAAGCAGAAGTATTAATATTTGCAGGATTTACCTTTAAGATTTTAGTTGCTCTTGGTAGAGTTAAGCAGACACTGGAAAATGAATTTTCTTATTTTGGTCTACTGCTACCAAATCTGTATGTGATGCTTTATTAAAAGGCTAATGACCGTAAAGCTATCAAAATACTGATGCACACACACAGATATTTCTAATAGTTTTGGAAATTAAAATAGTCTTCAGAGATTTTCTGACTATTTTCTTAAACAATGAAGACATTCTGTACTCTTTTCTATTTTGGCTCGTTTACAAACATGGAAGAGAAGGTTTTACAAAGACTTTGTTCTCATCTTCCATATATATTACATGAAGATGGGGAAAGAGCAAGCAGATACGGATACATGTCTCAGGACGGTGCTCTGCTTATTGATGGTATGCTTAAAAGAACTATGTGTCAGAAAATGTAAATAATGAACTAGATTGTCCTGGTTTTGGCCCAGCCGGTAACAAAGCACCATGCAGCCACTAACAACAGTGATGCACAGTACAGTTGCACACCACCTGCTGACTGATACCCAGCCTGACCTGAGCAGCAATTAGTCCCTTCAAGGTAACTCCTCCTAGTTTATATAACAGGCATGACATGCTGTGGTATGGAATATCCCTTTGGCTAATTTGGTTCAGGTGTCCTGTCTCTGCTCCCTCCCTGCTTCTTCTTGTCTCTCCTCACTGGCAGAGCATGAGAGACTGAAAAGTCCTTGATCAGGGTAAGTGCTACTTAGCAACAACTAAAACATTGGTGTGTTGTCAGCATTATTCAGACTAAAGCCAGAACCCAGCACTGCGCCAGCTACGAGGAAGAAACTTATCTCTATCCCAGCTGAAACCAGGACACAGGTAAAAAGGTAGTCCCATTTATATAGTTTGCAAAAAGAGAACCAATGTAATAGCATGCATGTTTCTTCATGAATGATAGAATTCAAAATTATTAGGTGGGGAAGCTTGGATGTTCACTCCCAAATGAAGATACTGACTTAGTAGGCATATCAGAAACTTGATGGAATACTGTCGGTCCATGTGACACTAAAACATAAGGATGACAAATTTGGACATGGTGATGATGTAAAAGTATGTATTAGGTGTCAAACCATACTAATGAACTACTTATCTACATGAGTATCATATCCTGTATGAAATGAAATTACAGACCTAAATAGAACAAATGTAATATCAGATCTATATTTCTGATTATACACCTAGGACACTGATACTGTCTGGGTATTTACTAGGCTACAAGGGAGATTACATAAGAATGATGCAGCTTGTAAGCAACAGGTGAGAAAATTAAATCCTTACTGGCATTGTGGACACTACTGTAGAATGCCATATTAGAAACAGGGCAAAAAACACCGCCTATACAGAAAGTTTTCAGAGAGAGGGAAATGGAAGAAAAGAGATGCTATTACAAGAAGTGTTCCTTCAGAAAACTGAGCTCAAGTCCAAATGAAAAAAAATGAAAAATGAAACAAAAGGACAAGAAACGCTGCCAGAATAGATGTAAAAACAATGCATTAAAGGAGGCCAAACAAAGTTTGAGGAACAGTTAACTAAAGGAAAAAACTGTTAATAAATCTTTGTTAAACAAGTCAGTACCAGGAAGGCTTGCAGCAATCTGTAGGTCTTACTGATGATTAAGATATTAAAAAAAAACCAAAACAGACGACATGGACAGTGGGATTGAGCGCGCCCTCAGCAAGTTTGCCGACGACACCAAGCTGTGTGGTTCTGTTGATACGCTGGAGGGAGGGGATACCATCCAGAGGGACCTTGACATGCTTGTGAGGTGGGCCAATGCCAACCTTATGAAGTTAAACCAAGCCAAGTGTAAGGTCGTACACCTGGGTCAGGGCAATCCCAGGCACAGCTACAGATTGGGTGGAGAAGAGATTCAGAGCAGCCCTGCAGAGAAGGACTTGGGGGTGTTGGTTGACGAAAGGCTTAACATGAGCCGGCAGTGTGCACTTGCAGCCCAGAAAGCCAACTGTATCCTGGGCTGCATCAAAAGAAGCGTGACCAGCAGGTCAAAGCAGGTGATCTTGACCCTCTACTCTGCTCTCGTGAGACCTCGCTTGGAGTACTGTGTACAGTTCTGGTGTCCTCAACATGAAAAGGACATGGAGCTGTTGGAGCAAGTCCAGAGGAGGGCCACGAGGATGATAAGAGGGCTGGAGCACCTCCCGTATGAAGACAGGCTGAGAGAGTTGGGGCTGTTCATCCTGGAGAGGAGAGGGCTTCGTGGAGACCTCATGGCGGCCTTCCGGTATCTGGGGGGGACCTACGGGGATGCTGGGGAGGGACTCTTCCTTAGGGGCTGTAGTGGTAGGACGGGGGGTAATGGGTTCAGACTTACACAGGGGAAGTTTAGATTGGATATATGGAAGAAGTTCCTTGCAGTGAGGGTGGTGAAGCACTGGAATGGGTTGCCCAGGGAGGTTGTGGATGCTCCGTCCCTGGCAGTGTTCAAGGCCAGGTTGGACAGAGCCTTGGGCCACATGGTTTAGGGCGAGGTGTCCCTGCCCATGGCAGGGGGGTTGGAACTAGATGATCTTAAGGTCCTTTCCAACCCTTACTATTCCATGATTCTATGATTCTATGATATAAAGATGCTAAATAGAAGCTAAATAAACCCTTAGCATTCACAAGGAAACTGAGAAGATTCATATGCTTGAATTTTTCTTGATGGGCAACTTGTCAGGGGATCTGTCTGAAAGAAGTTATAGAAGAGATTGTGGTTCAAACAGAACTAACACATCAGGACTGAATGGTATTTATTCAAGGCTTACAAGCTAAGTCAGAGTAGTTGTGTGCCATCTCCTCCTTCAAAATTCCTTAACACAAGTGGAGAGTGGCAAATATGATGTCAGTCTTTCAGAAAAGTTTCAGGGAAGGTATGGGAAACACTGTACATTTATACTGGGCAAATTAGTAAAACTATAGTAAATGATAGAATTAATGGCACTTAGGCAAATGTGATCTATGGGTGGAGAACTGACCTCTTTTTTGTCAAGCTTAACAAAACTTTCAGTTTTCTGAGGAAGTATAAGAACAAGTGATGTTGTTTAGTTGAACTTCTTAAAGATTTTCAATAAAGTTGGTCACGGAAGCATGTGACAAAACTGAACAGCCAAAGTGTAAGAGGTGAAGTTCACACATGGATTTGCAAAGTTTGCTGCTAAAGCAAAGTTATTTTTGGCAGTAGAAGTGAAGGTCACTTGCAAGAAACAGCGGAACTTCTTTTGTCTGAGTGACAGGGCAATAAAATGGCCTATGAAATTCAGTACAAGTGAATGAAACATGATGCAAGGGAGAAAACGATCTTAACTTGCATACAAAATAGTTTCTACTGAAGTGATCATTTCCATTTAGACATGAGACCTTGGAGTCACAATAATTTTATAGCAAAGTCTGATACTGCTGAGTGGTGTGTCCCTGCAAAAAAAAAGATAAGTATTATCAGTGTGAAAGGAACATAAATCAAAACAAAGACCAAGCTACTGTGTATACCTATTTTCTACCCATATATTGATTACAGTATATAGTTCTAGCTTTTTGGCCCTCTTTCTTCTCCTCTCCTTCTCTCACAAGCATATAGTAAAACTGTAGAAGGTTTGGGTGAAGACAATAAGGATTATCGGGTTTATAATTATTTTTATATGAGGAACGACACTTAACCTGAGAGAAGGGGAAGGTCTACTGTTCATTCCTGAAAAAAAAGATGCCTGAGGGAGTTACGATAGCAGTCTGTAACATGGGCGGCATGGATAGGCATATAGGCTTTTGGTGATTTTTTTTTTTTTTTTTTTTTTTTTTTAATACTGGAGGACATTAAAAAAGCTGTCAGGAGCTATATAAAAATAAATAAAAAGAGATGGGTTTTATTTTTTTCAGGAATGAACAGTAGGTCTGTGATATTTGTTGATATCTGTGGATATTAAAATTTTAGCTTATGCTTGGTGCTAGGGGAGACTGGACTGGACTTTATGTCAGAGAGATCAACTGAGGTTCATTAATTGATATTACAAAACAAGTGTACATAAGTTGGAGGATAGGAAAGCAAGTGCCATGCACGTTCTCAGTGTATACACATACACATTCATATACAGTTCTCCTTACACATTTATCTGTAATCAGTGTTAAATACAAGATACTCAAGTGCACCTTTATTCCATTCATTTTCGCCACCTGTGTGTTTAAACTGCAGTGAATCACCACAGAATCAAAGCCCAAGCCCAGTATATTGTTTTGAATTGTGCTTCCATGAAAAGTGACCACCTCCAAATGCTTAACAGCTAATCTAGAAAATTGAATAAATGTTGTAAATGGCATGTACAATACAGACTAAATTCCTTCCTAACACAAATAGGTAGTCATTTTGTATTCTAGTAGAATTACACTTAAAGGGCAAAAAAATTGTCAAACCCTTGTATGACTTCAACCACAGTGTTAGACTTCTGGGTTCTAAATTGTCTGACATATTCAGGGGATCATTGAAAACACAGAAAAACCCCTCAGTTACTGCAGTTCAGTTTACACTTCCCCAGATAAATGGAAGGAACTGCAGACACTTATAATGATGTCAGAGATGGCAGTTCTTTATAGGCTGCTGACTATTCCTACTAGCCTCATGGAAGGAATTCTAATAGTCTCATCCAGACACAGACAACTATTGGAGTGAGGGAAGTAGAAGAGTGGAAGAAAATATGTAAAAGAGACAAAAAAAAAAAAAATTTCCAGGGTTTAGAAAGCGGTAAAGTAATTGAATGAATTTCCCACACATGGAAAGGATGATATTCATTTTACCCACACAAAGCTGGAGTGATCTATAGCAGGAGTATATGCAGCCAATTTCTTGCTTATGTATTATGCAGTGAGTGTGGGCAAGACCCTTAATTCAGTGCCAGAAGACAAGACCCTAGCACACTTCTTGTTGTCTCTGAACAGGCTGCAAACAGGCTAAATACACACTAATTTTTCCCATTCTATATTTTAGAATTGCTTATGGTGCATACTCACTGGTGAAACAGCATGGTGGTTCCCTTACCTTCTTCCTTGCAAGCTAATACTGAATATTTTATTGTGTTGGTTACTGTTTCAGAACATGAACAGGCTTTAAAAGCATAAGCGGTGTGGGAGGGCTTTCATTTGTTACAGTAAATTTCAAGCCTTCATGCAGACAGATTACATCATCTTGCAAATATTGCTACAGAGAGGATTGCTATTTGCTGTAAAAGGCACTCAGAGTTTGCTGCTGGTAGATCTAGAGTTGTATTTGCTGACTATAGTGACCAGCGTAACTTTTTAAAACTTTCCCTTTCAGATTCTCCTCTTTACCAACATTGTTTTAAAACACCTGGTTAAGAGACTTAGCTAGGTTTCACAATCTCTTTCTCAACTCGACAACTTTATGACTCTGCATGTCTACAACTTGTCAGAAACAGCTGAGCCAGCAAAAAACTTTTGAGAAGGACCAAGGTAGTACTTCGGATTTTTGTGTGAAGGATCTTTACCTCAGGGGATAATTAAGAAAGAAAATGTCTTTAGAGTGCAGTGATACTTCTGATACTACCTTAGACCAGTGATAATTTCACCGCCAGGAACAGGACAGGCAGAGGGAAGCCTTCATTCTCTTTCAGAAGGGTGGAAGTCTTAGCCTGCCAGATTTTCGACTAATAAAATAGAAGGCTGTACAACTGCTAAAGGTAGGTATGAAATTTCTTTTACCCAGAGCAGCCTTATGGACTACTAACAGTGTCACCCCAAGGGTCAGCTGAAAACTTGAGGTTCAATGTTTTTCCAAGAAAAAGAGTCAGATGCAAGAGTCACAGGTAGTCTGCTCAGTGCCTAGGCCAGCCCACAGCACATCAGACTTCCTATTTTACATAACACTGCTTATCTGTAGGCCAGGAAAATATAACCACCAACTCTCCGAAAACATTAATCTCACAGTGTGCCCATCTCCATGAGTCTGTAGGAGTAAATAAAAATGCCCAGCAGAAGTTCAGTCTTTTTCTTTCAAACAGAACTTGTGGCATTGTTCTGGTCAGATTCACCTATATCTGTGGAGTCCAAACCTGCATAATCTCACAGAACACCCTTTGCACTTTAGATTGCCTTTATATCAAACGGATGCATCACCTGAGTTTTCCAGTGCTTACCTGAAATAGCACATGGGTAGAGAAGAGCAAATGAAAGCAAAATGTAAATTTAAGGAAGGCTGAATGTAAAGGGAGAAAGTTTTCTGAAAAAAATTGCATTTTTCTCAGCAGGTTTCCCCAAGTTATCAATGCATCCAAGTTCATATAGCAAACTTCTTTCATTTTCATGAACACAGCAGCAGCTTTGCTGGAGGATGTGTGGAGGAACTACTTATGACAGTGAATCCACAAAATACGATTTTGATTTTCTTCATAATAACTGCTATGCATTTAGGAAAATATTACTTTATACTTTTTCTGGGCTATCCATCAGATTGTTTTCTGGTATTTTTTCAGTAATTTTCATTTGCTCTTACTTTTTAAGGACCTATTCAGGAAATTGTTTTGAAGCAATACACCTTGAAGTTTGAGATTACATGATGAAAATTTTTAACAGACAAATTTTGCATTACTACTGACCCTGTAAAATTACTTGAAATTAGAACACCTAATTGTGTTCTTATGTGAGAGAATTCTCATAGTTTAATGATGTAATAAGACCTGTAGAAGTTACATGAGTTTTGAGTCTCTCGGCACCTAATTTCTTTTTTTAATGCTTTTTTATATATCATATTTTCTATATAAATTGCTTTATTGACAAACAGGATCTTGTTCCAAATTAAAATGTTTAGAAAAAATTCAACTATTGGTATGTAAAATGCTTACATGTTTGTTATCACTCTTTTAATGAAAATGAAATATAATAAGATAGTAGGTAAGGAAAAAAATAAATGAGAATATTTAAAACATGTATTACATCTTTAATAGTTCTCCACCACTCTTCATTACAAAAATAATCATAAATAACATGATTAAAAGGTTTTGGCAACATAACAGATCATCATCATCCCTGAACAGAGAATTTTTTAAAGACATAAATCATGAGCTCTATTGGTTTGACTAAGTTATGAATTATCCCTCCTATGACCCTTCTGAGCATATCTCACTATTCCCACTGACAATCTTGACAGTTATTTCACAAAGCAATAAATCAAACTAAAGAGTGCTTACTTGTAAGAAAATTAATCTAAATTTATAGCAAATTTCTGGTGCTTTATTTAAAAGATGAAAAAAGTATTTATGAAAAATCCACGTTTTATCTATCTGCCAGATAACATACAGAAATGAAAATGAAAGTCTTGTACTAGAACATTAAATAAACCTCTTTGGTTTTTTCATGTTTATTTGTTTTCCTTTTCCCTCTAAGGCTGTAATGAACATACATACTTTTTTTTCCCCTGGACTAATTATAATCTTCTTAAAGTATTGTCTTTCCATACTTGATCGAACATTCCTGATTAGCACTTTTAAGTTATATATTTGAAGTTCAACCTTTTTGGAGAATTATAATGGTGGATGTGGGATGTTTTTCACCACAGTAAAAACAAGGTAGTGATACCACTGCTGAGATGGAGAGGTGACTGCTTCTTTAGTGTTTCCTCCAGAGTCAGCTTTGGGTATTTGGGGGGGATGATATGTTGAAGAAAGTCTGAGTGGAGCTATGTAAATGTAAGACCCAGTAAAGACAATAGAAAAAAACAAGTAGTTTGTTCATTTGTTACTCAGTTGTTCAAGTGTCTCTCTTCATCATTTCTTTCCTCTTCTTAATTTATGTACAATCTCTTATTTTAAATTGTTACGAATTTCCTTTTTAATTTGATTTTTTTTTTCCATTTAATCCTTAAAGGGTATATATAAAAAGTCATCATAATACCTTATCACAAAAAACTGCACTCTATATTTGAGTATGCAATGAGACTTCATCAGAGCTAAGCATGTGTTTCAGATTTGTTCTGATTTTTTTTACCTTGTAGCTTTATCCTAGCACTTGAAATTTCATCCACATTCCTGTAAGCTTCCCAGAAGAAATTAAGCTGCCTATAATGAAAGCGGGATGAGGTCCTAACTAAACTGGAATTACTGTGAAGCTGTATACCATGTAAATCGGGTTGTCACATAGTTTAAAAAGTCATAGATAATATTAATGTGGTCTTTCCTGAGGCAATAGTATCTGATTTAATATGGTAATACTCTTATACCCACTACAGAAGCAGACCTTCATGCATGTATTTATTGCTTGTAAAAAGATTGGTTTAAGGTTATCTTGAATTGCCATTACATTTTAAAACAGAAATGGCAATATTGTTCTCAGGCAGAATTTCATTACCACTCTTAACATTCATTATAAATTTACTTCCAGTAGACATAGAAGAACTTTTAGTACATATAGAGATTTTTGTGTTAAAAGGTTTTCATTGTTAATTTACAATAAAGTGTTAAAATTGCCATTTTCACCCTCACTAACCCATTAAATAAGTTGTCTTTTTGGTTTATTGTGAGCTTAATGTATTTTTACGAATGAGATGATAGAGGAATAGATGGCTGCTGAGAAGTTTCCTCTTTACAGATCTAAAAAGTCTCATAACAAAATTCTGTCATGAAAATTACAAGCACAAGGCATACTGTGGATCATAGGATTTTTTTCTGAGTGTTCATGACTGAATATTTTGCTTTCACTACATCTTAGCGGAGAGAAAAGGTCATTTTTATTCATTGATGGTTTTGGTCACATGGGAGCAAAATGGTTACTGTCAAAATTCCAAGGAAATATGGGATAAACTTTCTACATCTCACAAAGAATATTAAATATTATGCCAAGTGTATCACAGATATCAAACATCTCCTGTGTTAGCAACTGAAGATGAAATACTAGAGAGAATAAAAAGCCTACAGTAAAAAGAATATAGGACAGAATATGGGATTAATTGTGTAATCTTTGAGACATAAAATCACATCAGAAAAACCATAAAAAATAGTTGGCAATATGTCAGAAAAAGACTCAGATTCATTACTACTTTAATATTGTTCGGTAATATGAAAAAGTGCATCTTAGGTAATTTTTAAAGTATCTTTTTTTAATGTATAAAAGTAATACTAATGATAAAAAAATCTAGTTCAAATTTGCATTAGGAAAAGGAAACTCGTTAAGAAAACATGTGAAGGGTACTTGAAGCAGCTCTGAATGAACAATGCAAACTTCTAGATTATTTTCAATAATCAAGATAATTTAAGAGATACAAAATATTTATCACAACTTCATAGACTATATTCTAATAATTAAGAGTTTAACTGAACATTTGATATGAGTTCTGTCAGATTTAAATTTTGAACACTTTTGTATAAGAGAAATATATTTCTCTAATTATATGGTCCGTTTCTGATTAACTTCAAAAACATCTTTGCCTTCCATTGAGCCCTTTGGATTTCAGAACACAAGATACTGGTCTCTTAGGGAACAGTACAGTTTCATTTTAAAACTGTACACAGAATGTTACTCCCTGCTCCTCAAATAAGATTTCAGGACTGACACCTTCCCACACATGTGTCAGCTCCTCAGCTTCCCAAGGGCACTATCCAATCTAATGAGTCTGGTCCCTCACCTCACTGTCCTCTTTGAAGGGCGAACATGGTTTTGAAAATCTAGAAAGAACATTTCCCCCTTTTTTTTCTGGACCTAAGATACTCTTCCTCATGGACTGTAAAATGCAATATACACTTTACCAGTCTAATCCCATATTTTGTGATATTTCGTAAACAGATAGAATGACACAATTCTTCTTAATCTATCAGCCTAATGTATCTACAATGTTTAGTTGAGAGTCATAGATGTAGAAATGTAAAGCTCCCATATCACCGATGGAATTCTGAGACCATAATGACTAACACACATACTTATCAGCAAGGGAGATATATATCGTAAGTATGCTCCAGCCAACCAACTAATACTGCTTTATGGGATCATACAGTATTTAAAGTGCAAATGATTTCTAAGTGTTAAAGCATTTATTAGAGAACATTCTGGGTGCAAATGATTTGAACACCTTTACGCTGAGCCCCAGTGCTAGGAAATAAGTGTGCACTAGCAAACAGTCAAACAATGTGAGTTACTTCTCATGATTTCAGTAAGAACTAAAAAATACTAACACACAAGTAAGTCACTGTTTGCAGAGCCTTAGAAGTGAATAGCTAATAAACCCGGGAAATTTGCTTTACTTCATGTAACTGCAATAATCAAATAAAAATAAATAAATAAATAAATAAATAAATAAAGTTTATACCATTTTCCTATCCCACAAATTGGAAATAGTTCTTACTTTCATTTTTATCTGCTAAAACATAAAACCTTGCTACATTCTGAAGGCCTGGCACTGTATGTTATTCAGACTAATAGCAACACTGGTATTCATCCAAATCTGAGGATAAAATTACTTACACAAGCTTCTTCTTAACTAATGTATCTAATGAGAAAATCAAGGAATCATAGCATGCTTAGGTTTGGAAGGGAACTTTAAGATCATCTATTTCCAACCCACCTGCCATGGGCAGGAAGACCCTCCACTAGACCTCATTGCTCAAAGTCCTATCCAACATGGCCTTAAACACTTGGCTCCATCCAGGGATCGAGTAGCCACAACTTTTTGGGGCAACCTGTTCCAGTGTCTCACCACCCTCACAGTAAAGAACTTCTTCCTAACTAATCTAAATCCACTGCCTTCCAGTTTAAGGCCATTGCCTCTTGTCCTATCACTACATGCACCTGTAAAAAGTCCCTCTCCAGATCTCTTGTAGGCCTCCCTTAGGTACTGGAAGGCTGCTAGAAGGTCTTTCTAGAGCCTTCGCTTCTCCAGGCTGAACAAGACCAACTCTTTCAGTCTGTCTTCATAGCAGAAGTGCTCCAGCCCTCTGAGCATCTTCATGGCCCTCCTCTGGACTCACATGGGCAGGTCTATGACCCTCTTGTGTTGGGGCCTCCAGAGCTGAACATAGTACTGCAGGTGGGGTCTCACAAGAGCAGAGCAGAGATGTAGAATCACCTCCCTTGGCCTGCTGGTCATGCTTCTTTTGATGCAGCCCGCATATGGTTGGCTTTCTGGGCTGCAAGTGCGTACTACCTGGTCATTTTGAGCTTTTTGTCAAACACTGCCCCCAGGTCCTTCATTGACCTCTGAAATTTTGATTATGACTTCTTGCATAAATAGAAATGGATGAAAAATGAAATGAAATGAAATGAAAACCAGGGAAATCACCTGTTTTTTCCTTTGTCTTTATGACCATTTCTATATTGTTTTTTCAGGGTTTTTCAAATGAAATTGGGAGATTAAAGTGGGTCTAGCCCCTGTCTGATCTGGATTATACAGCTCAGAACATTTCTTGCCTTTCTCCCTGTTGATTATATGCATCTCAAGGAACTCAGTGCATCAGATATCCTGACAACTAAGATTTGGCACTGTGGAGCCTATAGGAGAGCAAGATAAGAGCTAAAATCATCTCACCACCCTATTGACCAAATTTCCAATAAATCAGTGCTTGTACTGGCCTGAGAAAAGGCCAGCTTTGTGGTTTGTTGGGTGTTTGTCTGTCTGTCTTTACCACTACTGCCAAGGCTGATAGCTTAATGAAGAATAAACTGTTTTGGCATAAAAATATCTGTTAGCACATTTCTCTCAGACTCTCAGTTTATGTAAAGCATATTTTTAATCTTTGTAGAAATAATCAAAATCTGTCTTGAGAAAAAAAAAAAAAGAAACATAAATATGGTAGAAGCCAAAAATGCTCAAAAAAGTAGGAAAAGGTATTGCATAGAGCTTCATGGAGTTAAAATTGTGCTTGTCTAGGACTCAAACATATTACTTTAAAAATCATAACATGGTGTCAGGCTTCCTTCAGTGCAAGACCAAGAGTTCTGGTATCCTTATAATACACAGTACTAGATTTTTTCATCTCATTAATTTCTTAATGTGATAGGTACTGTGATAGCTATTATTATTATTCACAGTTGTATTGCTGTATTGAAGTGTAATGTATTTTGCTTTTCCTTTGCATTTGGGAAGCATAATATCTTTATTTTGTGCCTAGGTCAAATGTTGTGCTACTATTTATATCATGTAATTTTGTTGCTTTCGTGTTCTATTAAAATTAATTTCTCTCTTGTAATCAATAAGATAGGTTCTACTATAAATAATCTACCACTCTGATCTTTACAGTATTAAGCTTACAGGAAAGTTGTGTTTAGCTACTATTATAGTATTTTAAAAGCTGACTCGCTTATCAGTAGAACCATGCCTTACTTTTTATGGGTCATGAGATTTTCCACAAAACCAGTAAAGCTATACTGGTACATACTGACAAATGGAGTAAATAATTAGAGAAAAACTAATTTTAACAGGAGTTTCATTGACATATATGTGGTAAAAAAAACATTCCTTGGTCAGTTGCAAAGCACTGTTTCTTGCTTACGTCAACAATTATTGGCACCTTGCTAAGGGTATCTATTGAGATATCTATTGATATATCCAAAGAAAGAAGATAAAGAAGTACACTAGCAGTTTGCAAATTATACTGTAACAAATTTTTTTTTAACTAGCTATTACAGCATATATTTGTGAAGTCTCTCTGAAAATTGTTTCTTAAAGATTATCAATATAATTCTAAATTTCAGTAATAACTCTGTAATTTCTCTATAAATTAATCAGGACTGGAACCTGTAATCACAGACTCCCTTTTAATACTTTTGAGATTTGTCTAAATATGACCAATATCAGTATAAGCACTTTTTTTGATTTTGAAATCAGTTTAAGATTTCACAACTGCATAAACACATATGATTTATTCTAAGAAAACCTGTGTCTGAATATAACAAGTAAGGATATATCTGCTTGATCTGGAATAAAGCATGCAAACTAACCATGCCTTACTTAGTCCAAATTGTACCTCTAAAGTTTGTGAATTTAAAGTTATTAACTGGATTGTCTGGTACTTTCAAATAAAAAAATCTATTAATAATACAGTAAAATCCTACTGAGTTTTCTACATGCACAGCCCCTCCAAGCTTAATGTGCATTGTCAGTGTCAATTGAAAATATGTTTCCTGGCCAACTAAATCATCCCTTGCTGCCTGTAGAGTTACATCTTGGAAGGGCCTATTGTGTATTTACTCCTGCAAAACAGTGGAAACCTTCATCACATTCCTTCAGTTTGTGGAACCTGTTTAATAACCAAGTCACTTGTGCATGGCTGCAAATTGGATAGTTGAAAAAATTCTCAATAGAATCAATAGAAAGCTTCATTATTGTTGTTATAAATCAAATGCATTTTCACAAAATCAGGATACTTATTTTTGTGCTTTATGTCAGGTTTAGTTTAGAACAGGGCTCAGAATTCACTAAAGGATCACTGCACGTGGGATCTGCTAAGTCAAGGGTGTTTAGAAGCACACACAGTAAACAGTTTAACTCAGTTCAGCAATTTGATGGAAATGGAAATTCCTAAGAGTTAATTTTGTGTATGGGAAATAACGTTAACTAACCTCCATCTGTACAATGTGAATCAGAGTGGAATTTTCCAGGTTGGACTTGGCAAGGTGTTGTCCCTTCCATTTAACCTTTCCTGTCAGGTCAAGGAAGAAACCTGCTGTCATAATGTCAAGTGCAGTTTATGTTCTGTAAGTAAAGTTAATTTACACAGTTTGCCAAAATTAATGTGACTTTGTCAGGGCAATCCCAGGCACAGCTACAGGTTGGGTGGAGAAGAGATTCAGAGCAGCCCTGTGGAGAAGGACTTGGGAGTATTAGTTGATGAGCAGCTTAACATGAGCTGGCAGTGTGCGCTTGCAGCCCAGAAAGCCAACCATATCCTGGGCTGCATCAAAAGAAGCGTGACCAGCAGGTCGAAGGAGGTGATCCTGACCCCTCTACTCTGCTCTCGTGAGACCCCACTTGGAGTATTGTGTGCAGTTCTGGTGTCCTCAACATAAAAAGGACATGGAGCTGTTGGAGCAAGTCCAGAGGAGGGCCATGAGGATGATCAGGGGGCTGGAGCACCTCCCATATGAAGATAGGCTGAGAGAGTCGGGGCTGTTCATCCCGGAGAAGGCTGCGTGGAGACCTCATAGCAGCCTTCCAGTATCTGAAGGGGGCCTATCAGGATGCTGGGGAGGGACCCTTCATCGGGGACTGTAGTGGTAGGACAAGGAGTAATGGGTTCAAACTTGAACAGGGGAAGTTTAGATTAGATATAAGGAAGAAGTTCTTTACAGTGAGGGTGGTGAGGCACTGGAATGGGTTGCCCAAGGAAGTTGTGAATGCTCCATCCCTGGCGGTGTTCAAGGCCAGGTTGGACAGAGCCTTGGGTGACATGATTTAGTGTGAGGTGTCCCTGCCGATGGCAGGGGGGTTGGAACCAGATGATGTTAAGGTCCTTTCCAACCCTAACTATTCTATGATTCTATGATTCTATGTGGACATAACTGAGAGTAGGATTTAACAAAACTTCTCACATCGTCATAATTGTGTCCAGTTAACTCTAATAACAAACTATTTTTCTGAAAGGACCTAAAGTGATTTCAAATTTCATACAAAATCACAGTATCCATAAGGTGATATATCCATTATTAAATGGAAGCATTTTCTTGACAGTTTACCAGGAAACAGCTGAGGATGCAGTTGGTCTAATAGCTGTAAAATCTGTGTTACACTCATTAGAGATGATTTGCAAGCTGTAGCACAGCTAAGACTTTAAGGCTTTGCAGAGTGGAAGACTTGCACTACACAGATTGTGGTCCTAGTCTGTGTAGGATTAACTAATAGGAGATTCGACATTTTTTGGAATTCTGCTGGTGTACAGGTTAGCAATTTCAATTTTACAATTATAGAATTAAAATAAAGATTGCAGTGGTCGTTCTGCAGCCTGATAATTATTAATGTCATGTATGTTCATGGAGATGTTTTCCTTGCACAAAGCTCAAATAAAAAAAAAAAATCAAACATGCTTCATTGCAGACACGAGTGCAATGTAAGGAGTATCCATTTAGCTTTGTGTAATGTTAAGAAATTATTAGGAAACTCATATGGTTGTTGAAGCTTTTGCAAGTATTTTATACAGTTCAACACTTACACTGAATCTAAATCTAGCTACTTCTAAACAAGGCACTGGCATTTTTGTTTACCTGCTTATCACCCTTTTAGATTGTAAAATGCCATACATTTTCTTGACCTGAATAAAATAGACAAATAATTCTTTCAGTCACCCCATTCAGAAGTTATTCCTTTGCTGGATAACATACCTGCTCTCCCAAAAGTCTTTGCTTTATTCCTCAGATATTGCTCAGATAAAATATTTCCAGTATCTTTTCTCAGCAATTTGAAGGGTAGAAAGTTGTTCAGTATTCAAATGAAATTCAAGATTTCCAAAATATTAACCCTACATTATTGTTGGAAAATAACAAATAATATTGAGGCATCTACTTTTTACATTTTTTAGATGTGTCTGTGGAGTTCTAGTAGTATCCCTAGCTTTTGTGTGAACATGGTTAGAAGGCAACAGGACCTCTTTTTAAGTTCAGTTCTAGGTCTTTAAGCTATGGTGTTTTGATTATTACAGTCTTTCTAAGAAATAAACTCAATAGCCTTTTGACATCTCCATGAGAATGAAGATTGCCACCAAGATATTCAAATCAAGTCAAAGATTTTGACTGTTGTCTTTTTGGCTTAGTTTTTAATATAAATGAGTCAGTTAAGGATTCAGGATTGTTGTTTTTTGTTTATTATTAGATCTATGTTCCTTGCCTCATTGAGAATAACTTGAATTTTCACAATATTTTAGAGCAGTAATTGCTCTGATGTGTTATGGCATCACTAGGATTTAAATTATTTAATATTCTTTTCCTAGTCTTGACTTGCCTTAAGTGTATCACTTCCAACATTAAATAGTTGAAGTGAGAGAATGAGTCCTGTGATGTCTTTGTTGATGCAGTCACTAAGCCTGCACTTTTTAAATTGTACATGCTTCATTTTGGTATAAAGCTATGATCTTATGCTTTTTGGCATATGATAATGTCTCAGGAAATTCAGGAGTGTATTGTGATGGAAGCAATAAAATATTTATTAGTCTCACAAATATTACTAATGCAAGAAGATTTTCATGTAAGAAAGCTCCACAGCTGTAAACAAGCAATATAGTGCTAGAAAAACATTTCTGTAAAAAAATCTCTACCAGAGTTTTACAATGTTCTCTATAAATGTTCTTTTGACTTGATTCTACCTTTAACTTAAGTTTCTGGCAGTTACTTTTTTTGTTTTTGAGTAATATCACAGAGCAGTTTAATCATTGCCGTCTTGTTGCATATGAGATTCGGCTGAAATAATTTTAGATGAGTTATACATAGATAACTTAGATTAAAGATAATATATACTGCACTTTAACATCAGCTTTTCCTTTCATGTTTAGCTGCTGGATGGTATTCCTTTCACTTAACTAATAAAATGGATTGTATTTACTTGCTAGTGTTGCAGAGGTTTTGTCTAACATGAAAATATCAAGGTTATTCTTATACGCAGATAAGTATGAAAATTTCATGTTAGCAGTAGTATCTGCTAAAGATTAATGACTGCTTAGATTTCAAATTCTAGCAGAAAGAACAAGAGCCATACAACTAGATAATACATCAAGCCTAGACTGTAATCTTTTTGCTGATTGCTTGCAGAGTCCCAGACCTCTGAACAGCACCCCACAGCTCAGCTTAGCTTCCCCTTCATGGTTGCTGTCAGGATTCTGTGAGAGCAAGAACATGCAATTTTAAGAAAGAAAATGTTATCTGCTTTATGATGCTGTTTTATTTGGTGTGATAAACTAAGCTAAATGCTGTGACCTCTTTTTTGCATTTGGCTGATAGCCATTAGCACTGCAGAAGTTCAGGTGCAAAAGATGAGATTAAATGGTTTACACTTCCTCAGAATTTGAAGATTTTCTGGTTCTATGAAAGCAGGAAAAAGATGTGAAGGCGTATCAGTATGAGTTCTATTGCTGTGGTAAACAAATACATTATTGAAATAATAGCACTTTGATGTGAAACATAGTCCCACAGCAATAATACTCTGACAACATACTAATGAATAACTTAGTGATCACACAAATTTCCTAAAACTTGCAAAACATTTTAGTTAATAAGTGCCCTCCTTCAGTAGGGAAGAAAAAACACAAAAAACGAACAAACAATTTTTAAAGCATGAGCAAAGGAGGGCAAGACGATACGAGGGGAAATAAATTGTTATGTCCTCACAAAGCTTTCCCTTTAATTTCCTTGCAAATACAAATACAAAATCCTCGCTTGTATTGCATGTACTAAACACTACACTGCCTGTTATTAAACGAAGGAGTGAAGGTCAGGAAACTGATGAGCATATAAGGACTAAGATTTGGGACAGCATAGTAAAGAGAAAATCAAACCAGGCTCTGATATGGTGTAGAATGTTTTGGAAAGCCAAACCCCTTTCAGAGTACAAATTGATGCAGTAAATTTTAAACAAGAAGATTTACTAGCTTTGATCCAGCAAAGCGCAATAGCTTTTAGTGAATATGGTTCCACAGAAAAAATATTTTGCTGAATTGGGATGCCAGTAGGGAACAAATGAAGCAGGACAGAGTATGTCTTGTCTAGAAATTCAGTGACTTAATTAGAATAGGAGAACTGATTCAGCTGCTGCATAAAATACAACAACAAATGCCCTTTTCAATCTCCTTTCATCTGGCCATTTAAAGAAGGAGCAATGGTGAAACATTGCCCTAGTTGCTTCCTGTACTTTCAGGCCTTTTATAAGGGCAATTAAACAACTGGCATTCTCTTGTTTGTGGGGAGGGCTCAGGAATTGCTGATTTGAAGAAAAAACTTCTTCTGCTTCTTTCAGCATTCAGAAAAGCACTATTTTGAATGGAGATGGGTGTCATCTGCTACTAGTTCATCATGTCTTTACATAGCTCCTGAACAAACGCTTCACTGCTTTAAAGGTGGTTAAGATCCAGACATCCTTAAGTGCATGAAGCTTCTTCATTATCACCTGTTACTTCATAAATGGCTTTTGAGTTTCCTGCGTTCTATTCTATTATACTATTGCATGATTCTAACCATATTAAAATAACATCCTAGAAAAAGTTTATCAGTGCCTGAATTAACTGAAGTCCATCAGGGCATCATGTATTAGTGAAAGTTGCCCTAAGAGATAAGTTAAGGTGTTCTCCCAGGTAAAAGCTGAATCATGAACTGTCTTTTTTCCTATTAATATTCCCTTCATTTTGTATTTTTTATCCTGGGTTGCTCAACCAACAGGACATTGAAAATTAAATGAGTATACTATATTTTTAAATTGGAATAAAAATTTGCAGATTCAGAAGATATTTTCTATAATGTTCTTGACTTCAAAAGCAGCTGAAATACTGACTGAAAACTGGCACATTCTACTAAGAATGTTAAGCCAACTACAGATATTGTAAAAGTTTCTGCATGGTTATGGCTACTTTTATTAAGAAGTTGTGTCAAATATGAATGACTCATGATCAGCCATTCTATTATCAACATACATTTTAAATAATAGATTCCTTCTTCTGTCATTTATCATCTCTTAGAAAAAAAAATTAAATACACTGAATACAGGTTACCTGTTAATGTAATTATTCATTATAGAGAAACACTGAGATACCCTGAATCTTACATGAAGATGAGTAAAGTAAAATGCTGTGAAGCTAGGATAAGAAAACACATTCAGATTCTCAGTTCACATTGAAGGAGGGAAAATCCTCAACTGCAACAAAAAGAAAATGTTAATTAACATTGAGATAATCAGCCAAGACGTATACTGAAAGACATACCTGAATAAGTTTTCAGGCAAAATGAGAATTAAACAAAAAACAGAATTCTGTCTCTGGTTTCCAACTAGCTATATTAAACACCACTAACTAGCAACTAATCAGTGCAAATCCCAGATCTTCTTGTGATGCTGTGTGCCCAGATGGGGCAAAATCTCTTTTTGGTGCTAGAACAGATTTCTTCAGGAGATGTCTAAGTAAATTCCTCATATACAGTGCAGGGTTTATACAGCTTTTCTATAAAGTTTTAGCAGCAAAAAAGTTATGGGCATGCGCTGGACCTGAAATTAATGAGCTCGAAGAATATAACCCATCTGGGGTTGCAATGTTAACTTTCCTTATCTTTGTTACTTGTGTTCTCACTCACCATACGAACTTTTTGCATTTGTTGCTTTCTTAAGTGCTCCTATCTTTCCTTTTCTACTAATGCCTTCACAGGAACCATTTTCTTTAAATTCCTTTCAATTTTTTTCTTTCTTCCTCCTTCTCTTTTCACTATTCTGCCCTTTTTCTTTCCAAGTACAAAACCATAAAGAGACATGCAATTATCCTCCTTGTTTACTTTATCTTTTTGTTTTCTTTTGCTTTATTAATGTGAGTCTTGCAGACAGACTGGAGATGTAGTCACTAGCTATATTAGGAATCAGTTTAACAGAGAGTAGACATGCTTAAATTCATACTTAATTTGAATCAATTTGGACCTGATTCATAGAAATTATTCTGGTTTGAGCCAGGTTATAGTTAAATTAAGGACAACATTGTGCTCTGAATGGGAATTCAGCTGGTTTGAAGCTGTCCTGTGTTTTGCCTGGAGAGAAGTTAAATGCAGACAAGACTTTAGGCTTGTGCCTGAGGCATGGGCCAGGGATGTAACTTGAGCTTTGATCCATCATAAATTTGAGAAGTGGGAAAAGCAGTAGTGACCGAGGAACTAGGAATGAAATTTTGAAACTGCATTATTAGAACACATATCATGTCAGTAAGGCACCTATGGTAGAATTTATTAGTGAGAAGAAATGTAGAGGAGAAGTCACAACGGACAGCTGGATTTGCAAGTCATCTGTAAAGTTTTTTCTTTGAGGAAGTATATGGTCTCAAGTGTCTTTGAGCAATTGGCATGAAAAGCAACTTAACTTTTGAGAAGCAGTATTAGTGATGAATTATGTGTTTGTTTTATTCTATGTTTGAATGAGAAGAACTACTTTTGACTGTGTAAAAGTCAGTTGCCCCAAAACAAACCAAAAAAGAATTTAAACTGTCAGGCTTGCCAGCATTATAAGTACCAGTGAAATAATTGCTCCATTTCCAGTAGACACTTCACATTATAATTAAGCAGTAGTGATTTGTATTAAAAATGAATAGTATTATGGCTACTGTAATCTCATCTCCTACAGTTAGCGAGACAGATGGTACATTTTTTTAAGTTATAAATATAAATGAGAATATTAATACCATTAGGAATTAACATTAGTAGTATCAAGTATATTTATGCAACATTTTTCTAGAATATGCTTTTTAAGTCTATATTTTGGATACAGGAAATAACATATTTTGATGATTACATTTTAGTTTAAAAGACCTTCTTTCTAAGACAAAAGAAGTTTCCTGAGATGCACTCTCTAATTCAAACTTTAATTCAAAATACAAATTTTTGCAAAATTTTGCTTTATAGAGTTTTTTGTACTTCTCATGGAGGCTTAAAAGAAAGAAATGAGTGTGAGGGAAAAATCAGATATCCATACAGTGGATTATGCCATTTGAAAGAAACAAGCAACTTTGGAAGCTTGTAGCACAAATAACCTTTGTGTGCTCAGCCAAACTATTACTTTTCCAAAGAAATAAATAACTATCAAACTGAATTGTTACACACTTGAAACTGAAGGTAATTTTCAACTTTGGATAAAAAATGGTTGTTATATTTTTTTTCCTGTATGAAGGATTGAAAAATCCAGGTTTGTCAGAATTACCAGTACTTCATGTCATATACATTCTGTGTACCTAAAGCAGTCAAATGGTCTTTAGGGAAAAAAAAGAAAAAAGTTTTCATAGAATTTTATTCTGGTAGCAGATCAATATGTTTAGCCACCTTCTATCCTATATTAAACTTAGCTATTGTACCTTGCAAATGAGATGCACATTTGTGTTTGTTGCTGAGAGTTTTGACAACTCAGAGTACAGCCTAGATACTTTAAACCAATAAGAGCTGTTTTCTACATATTTATGCACTCCATTGCTATGTCAAACTTTGAAGCAGATCTGAAACTGTGTACTGGGTCTGGCTGGGATGGAGCTAATTTTCTTTGTAGCAGCGCATATTGTGCTGTGTTTTAGATTGGTGACCTAAAGAGTATTGATAATACACCAACGTTTTGGCTATTGCTGAACAGATCTTGCACAGCATCAAGGCCTTTTCTGTTTCTCCTTCTGTCTCCCCAGCAAGCTGGGTGGGGATGAGCAAGAGGCTGGGAGAGACATAGTTGGGATGGCTGACCCGAACTGGCTAAAGAGATATCCCATACTGTACAACATCATGCTTAAAATTTAGGGGGAGTTTTTCCAGAGTAGCCATTGCTTGGAAAATGATTGGGCATCTGTCTTCTGGTAGTGATTTTTGCATTACTTTTGTTTGTCTTTTTTTTTTTGTTTACTTCATCTATTAGGCTGTCTTTATTTTAACTGACAGGTTTTGACCTTCTGATTCTCCCCCTATCCAGCTGTGGGAGGGAATGAATAAGCGGCCATACAGTGCTTAGCTATCTACCAGGACAAACATACTACAGACTGGAAATCATGTGATTCTAGTGCGAACATCTGAGGCAGTAGTAAACTATGTTGTGAGCCTTTCAAACCTGAGCTAGTGTTGCTGCAGAGTACTGTGTACTGCTCCAAGTGAAATGGATTGAGAGCCACTCCATCACCTCCATCACAATCAACTGAAAATAGGAGATTTGCTGTTTGGTTATTCTGTGCACATCCAGTGAATCCTTTAAGGCATGACTGAAAATAAAGCAAAGATGTTAAAGACTTGCAAGATCAAGTAGTCTATCATTCATCTTTTTGGAAAGTGGGCAGATGAGCAGTGCAACAGAAATTGCGCTTGTGCTTCAGTTTATATCTCAGGATGATTTAATTAACCTCCTTAAAAAGGACTCCACAGCTAAGCCAAAGGTTTTTGCATGCTAGTTGCAACTGGGGTAGAGGCAACTCTCAAGAACAAGTCCAAGTTAACTCTACAAAAATCACATACCCTATATGCTAAACCTTTTATTCTTGCATTCAATAAGCAAACACTAGCTGATACAAGAATTTAAGCCGTTAATGAAGGTAAAATTCTGCTTGTATTGACTAATTAGCCAGAAAAAAAATAATTAGTTTAGGACCTTCAACCTGGGGTCAAAGGTGTAAAGCCAACTTCATGTCCTAAAAAACTAATTATACACTTAGATTGAAGATAGGATTTATAATCAGATTCTATATTCTGTTTAATTAGTTAATTAGTGTGTACCAGCATCATTGCATACTATGGAAATGTATGCATGAAATAATGCAGAACATTTTGAATTTTAACAATACTAGTTCATATGCATATGTTATTCAAATAATATATGCAATAATGTATTTGAGGCAAAGATGAACATTTGTGACTTTGGATGCTGGATAATGAGGTAGCCTTCATAAGGTTGTATTTCTGGCTTATCACATACTCAGTGACATCAAACTTCATTAAAAAGTACAGTATTGTTTTTATATCAACAACTTTCTGGCCAAGAAGGTGATATTGAATGTAACCCAACAAGGGAGATCAAAAAGATCATAAAAGCACAATTTTCTAAGAAGCATAAAAACTACTATTAAAATTTCAGCACCAAGAAATTAGCCAGAGATGTTCTAATCTCAGTAGATGACCAAGGTAGTAAATGATAAACTAAGTTCTTTGAGGAATTAAGGAAATGGAAGCCAAAGTCTTCCTTGCCTTGCCTTGCCTTGCCCTGCCCTGCCCTGCCTCGCCTCACCTCGCCTCGCCTCGCCTTTCTCTTTTCCTTGCCTTTCTCTTTTCCTTTTCCCTTTCCCTTCCTTTCCCTTTCCCCTTCCCCTTCTTTTCCCTTTCTCCTTCCTTTGGGCACATGACGTAGAACAGATTTGTAAGTAATCTGAAAATTGGTCTCAATAATGAGGTGATAAAGTTTGTTTGTAATTCATTACAATAAGAGGGAAATCCCACTGTGAAATATTACAGAAGTAACTGTATAATTGTATGGTATATAAAACCTAGAGTAGATTGAATGAAAAATAATACACTCAGGAAACTTCACATAAAGCTGATGGGTTCTGAACTGACCCTTGTCCTCAGGAGTGAAATCTTGGTGTTATGACATATTGTCCCACAAAAACACCAGCTCGGTGCTCAGTAGAGGACAAAGTACAAATTTTGTGTTAAATAGTAATGATGAAAGGAGTAGGGAAAAAAAAAAAAACAAAACCAGAGCACATTGTTATGTCATTGTATAAATACATAGTCCTGACATGTCTTGAATACTGTGTGCAGTTCAGGTGTCTCTATTTGCAGAGAAGAAAATAATTAGAATATAAAAAACCTCAAACTAAGGAAAGAAAGGCGACCAAAGGAGTGAGGTATGGAGCAGCTCCTGTATCAGCAGTGATCCTTTTAGCTAGGGACTTTTTGATTTTGTGAATAACATCACTTGGGCAGGCATTTTATAAAGATCTAAAGAATCACAAGTGTCACAAGTATCAGGAGAAGGTGAACATGGGTTAATCAACTGACAATATGGCAATCTGGAAAATTCTAATGAAACTAGTAGGAGGCAGGCTAGAAACAGAAGGGTGTTGTTCTCACATGCACTTGAAGCTGTGCAACTCTTTGCCATGGCATATTGTTGGTTATGACAGTTTACACAGGCTGAAGAAGAGACTGGATTGTTTCATGGAAAAGAAGTCTATCAAAGGTTACAGATGTTGCGTCTAGTTCTGGAGTGCCCTAATATGCAACTTGTTGAAGGTTAGGAGAACATTGTGGAACTGCTTTCTCTCATCACCTGCTGTAGCCTTACTGGAAGCAGATGATCCTGTTGATCCAGTACAGTTGTTCTCAGGGTTTTTGTGGTTCTTATTCCTTCTTCAACCACAGGGAACATTTGTTCATGTGTTTAGATTCCAGTAAGTCAGAAGTCAGACAGGACTTCATATTCTTTTCAAAAAAAAAAAAAAAAAGTTGTTATTTTATGTGTTTATAAAGATAATACTTTCAAATACTAACTTCAGAATATCCATAAACTACAGGAAATGTATTGTGTTTTATGTGCATGTCTCTGCATATCTTTTGCAAGCAGAAGTGTTTGACCTTTTCAAGGCTCTGAAGTGACCAGAAGCTGTGTTTCCATTGTAATGCAGGGGTGCTGCGAAATTCTGCACCTTATCTTTCTGTAGCAAAGTCTCAAAACATGCTTAAGTGAGCTTTAAATGTGCTGAAAAATACCATGTAGATATTCCCTATACGATCCATAAGTAGTACATTTATGCCTATACCGCTGTCACCCTTGGCTAGCTAACTATCTTGCTTGTAAGAGTTAGTGTATTTGTGAGATAGTGAATTTATGAATCAATGAAGTAGTAAGTTAGAAACTTAAAATAGACTACTCAGTTAAAAGGAGATTGCCTCCTCACAATACTATTCACAATACTCACGTCTTTTTCTAATTCATCCACTTTTCACTTTCACTTCATCTTCCACTTTTCACTTGTACTGATAAGTAAAAATCTTAGGCAGAAATAAAGGTAGCAATAAGTATCATTGAAATTAACAAAACATTTTCTGAAACAGTGCTGCCAAAATAAGCAAGCAGTGAAAGTCTGAGATGTTACTGTTTCCACTTATGATAGAACTGAAAGCCAATAAATTCAGCCAGTTAAAAATGATTAACTCATCTGTTGCCACCATATTATGGAGAGATATTGGGTTAATAGAAGGTCACAAAACATATAGACAAAACCGAGATGGGGACAAATTTTACAAAAAGCTAAACAACTTCCAACAACAGAAGTAATTCTATTTTGTACTGTAAAAGCTGAAGCAATGGAGCTCATGTTAGTAGAGTTATATTCTATATGCTATGAAGTGAATTGGAGTATGTATTTCAGAGAGAGCACCTCTGTGGACAGAGGACAGGCTGACTGAGCTAACAGGGCTATTCCACCTTTAAATTCTTCCATTTTATGATTGATGGTCATTGATCTGACTGCATGCACACAGTTCTTTTCATATAAGTGTTATACAGTACAGCAATTGGATTACTGTCAACTCCTAAAACTCTGTTCAGCGGATCATCTCTACTTGCATTTTTCTTGCTTGAATATTGCACTCCTTTGGCCTTTTTGGGAGGTTTTTTCTTTGTTTTTTGGTTTGTTTTTTTTTAATTCCTGAGAAATGTCTAAGTGACACCTTTTTCCCTAGGACCAATGTGTTTAAGATAGCACCTGGTCAGAAATTGTAGTCGTAGAGCTACTTTTCTGTCACTGTAGCAGGGCATAATAACCTTAAGGTACCTGAACCTATGCAAATATATACTTCACGTACGACCTATCTTTCTGATGACACTTTATTTTAGAGGTGTTTTCATTACATTATGTGACGAGGATGGCTGGGAGACTTGGAATGATGAAATTCTGTGGAAACTGGCAGCACAGGTTACTGCTTGAAGATTTCTCACTCAAAGGAAATATGCACCAAACACAAGATACATGACAACAATGATGAGGTGACAATATAAGAAGCCCTTTTTGTTCTTTGGAATTAACATAAGTAGGATTTACAATGACATTTCATGTTCCTCAGCTGATATAAAATATCAGGTGATTTGTACCAATTGTCAGTTTACCTGTACAGTGTTTGAAAGTGATCATTCTCAAAACATTAATACTGAAAAAATGAACATATGTTTTTATCCTTAATGATAGTTTTCCTATGCAGTGTTTTGTGATTGAAAAAGTGAGCTGCCTGATGTTAATATTTTTGTTTTCTTATTGTAGTTTGTTTTCTTATTGTAGTTTGTAGGTACTTCTCCCATTTAGCAGAAGTCATAGAATCATAGAATCATAGGATAGTTAGGGTTGGAAAGGACCTTAAGATCATCTAGTTCCAACACCCCTGCCATCGGCAGGGACACCTCGCACTAAACCATGTCACCCAAGGCTCCATCCAACCTGGCCTTGAACACCGCCAGGGATGGAGCATCCACAACCTCTCTGGGCAACCCATTCCAGTGCTTCGCCACCCCTCACTGTAAAGAACTTCTTCCTTACATCTAATCTAAACTTCCCCTGTTTAAGTTTGAAGCCATTACCCCTTGTCCTACCACTACAGTCCCTGATGAAGAGTCCCTCCCCAGCATCCTTGTAGGCCCCCTTTCTGCGTATACACAGTCCCTTTCTGTGTATCACTTTTCCAGTTATGTTAATATCTGCAAATATCATACCAGTATTATTGAAGTTATAGTCTTGAGTTTGACCTGAGAATGGTGTGTGCCAAAGCCTAGCCATAAGCACAGCAATCATCGTGCATGAGCTTAAAATAAACACCTCTTTTTAGTGGAAGTTGCCTTGTAGAATCGCAGACATGGAACAGAATTGAGAACAACTCCTAAGAAGAGTGACTGTTAAGAGAAACAGGTTTTTTCATTGCAGCCATTTTATGAATCATCTTCTAAAGAAGCCAGGGCTTGCAGATGTCAACAGGACTCCAAACTGTTGTAACTTCTGGTTTTGAACTGCCAGGATGCAACAACATTCCTCACTATTATTACTAGCAGACCTATCACTACCTTAATTAGTTCCTTTCTAGCATCTGAAGAAACCTGTTTGCAGACCTTTTAGAAAGTTAACTGTTTCCTTTTTATATGAAAATCACCTGTTGTTTTGTAAACACATTTCCAAATGACCTGAAAACGTGTTACAAACAAATCTGATGAAAACTCAAGCATCTGAGAGAAATTATAGCCAAGATCAGACATAAGTAAGTATATTTAGATATGCATGTAAGCATGTACACGTATATACAGATATGTGTGTATTTAGAGATATGTACATATATACTTTTTTTTTATAGATGTAGTTACAAAAAGAATCCCCTCAGACTTCTGTCACAGGAAATTTATATCCTGTAGACTAAGTGAGATAGTCTGCTAGTCTTTCTAAATGAAGCCATGTACTTATTACAGCAATATTCAGCATGCTCTTGTCACACTCTTTCTGTCACACAAAATTGTTTGCCTGCCAGGGACACACAAGATAGGTCTGCTTCCCTCTAGAAAGCAAAACACTTTTTCTAATGCAAGAAGAAATTTTGCAAGTTATACCTTTAATCCCCACTGTTAATTTGGAAAAGTAGGATCAAACTTATCTAACTCTACCCTAGCTTACATGACTTCTGTGCCTGTGTACAAATGGTCTTATGGTCTTTTTCCTTTTACTCAACAGCTTGCCTTGTTTTATTTTTCTATTTGCTGAAAGAAACCTATGAGAAAATGCTATCTCAAATTTTATTTGCTTCTAGTTGATCAAAAGTTTCCTGAGGTGACTAGAGCTTGTTATACCTGAACAAGTTCACTCATTTCTGATTTTAGGTATTTGGTGAATTGTTCCCATGAAGTGTTCAAAACACAATCAAAACAGGCTTTCAATAGCGTTTTGATGCCATATTGCTCTCAAGCTATAATGTGTCAAAGTGCCTATAGCTTTACTTAAATATTGCTGTTTTTTCACCTTTTAAGGGTCAGCAAATTACATGGAAAGTTATCCCTTTGTGTCGGAAGTAAGCAGTGAGCAGGAAGTGTCTGAAGTGAGCAGGAAGATTAGATAGCAGTTAGAGACAAGAAATGACTGAGAGGAAGTGAAGAGAAACTTCTAATCAGATTAAGTGGAGGAGAGGATGCTATTGTAACTGAGAAGTGATAAAGAAGAAAACAGTTACTGAACAGCATCAAGAACTAGAAAGAAAATCCTAAAAACTCCAAACCTGTTCTGGAAAATGTCACACACTGGTGCAAGCCAGGGCTAACTTGTGAAATTAGCTTCTTAACTAGCAATAATAATTCAGAAAGACATAACATCAAAGTCACTAGAAGCAGATCTCTCTAAGTTTTTCTTTCCACCCAGCTGGCTCAAAGTGGCAGAGAGAGAAGGATAAGGTGGTGTTAGTGATGGAAAAAGGAGGACTTTATGTCAGGTACTTACAGCTAAATCCTATTAGCCTATCTGTCCTTTGTGTTACTGGGTAAGGCAGCCATGCATCCTCTGAGGATTCCTTTATGACAGCTATTCCCTTAAGGCAAGATAAAGTCTTTTTCCACTGCAGGAGCAAAAGAGGGAATTACAAGAACTCAAGGATAAGGCCTTTTGGTTTCAGTAATAACAGATAATTTTGGCATGTTCTCAGCTCAGGATTTAAAATACACTGAAATTCAGTGACCTTGGAAGGGAGATAGGAAAAGGTATAACCAATATCCAAGATGTAGACCAAACAGAGATTGAAATGATGACATAATAAAATACTTTTTTTTTAAAACAATCCACAACATTTTACTTGACTTTTTGACTACTTCTGAACAGTGAGCCCATATTTTCATAACCCCATTCATAATGACACTAAGCACCTCTTTTCTGAATGTTAATGCTTATTCAGAGCTTATCAGTGTATGCGTAATTGTGTTTGAGTGCATTACTTTGCATTTATCAATTCTGGTCTTATCTGCCATTTTTATCACTTAGTCATTCACAAATGTATGATCCCTCTGAGGATCTTTGTAGTCAGTGCTAATTTTGTGCCCTCAGCAGGCTGTTTCCTCTGTATTTCCCCTTTTCCAAATTATTTATGAGTAGCTGAATAGTGTCGTGTACAGCACATATGGCTGAAAAGTTCTGTAGGAAATCTCCATTGTAAAAAATTACTTCTTTGCAACTTTGATTTCTTCTTTTTTCCTATTTCTTCCTGAAAACCTGGTGTTACAAAGCAATGAGACAGCTACTCCTCTCTTGCTGTGGGAATTTAGTCTCTTTAAGAACCTTTATTAAGGTAACTTATAAAAGTTTATTGGAAATCCAAGCAGTCTATATCATCCTAATAAATTTTATCCAAAAGATATCATAGAACTTGAACAGATTTTGATTCATTATCTCCTTCAGTGAAAGTTGTGTTGCATTGAATCTTTCCCAGGGTGTCACTTATTATTGTACATATGTCTATTCTTAGCTGGATTCTACCAACTTGATCACTACAGAAATCAATGCTGCTGGTGTGTAGTCCTTTCTATTATCTTATGATCTAATCCCCTTCAAATAATGGGTTATGCATGACAAGAAGTAATCTGATAGTTCTATATCTGAGCTCTTCCAGAGTTTAGGGATTAATAGTATCTTGTTTCAATTTTTTTTTTTTTCTGTTATATGTCTGTTCTTTTCAATACTTTCTTCTGAAACCTATTCTACTGACACTTCAGTATAAGATTTTTTATCAAAGTTCTGCCTTGTCGTCATGGTTTAAACCCAGCCTGCAACTCAGTACCATAAAGCTGCCCACTCACCCCTTCCTTTTCCCCCTCCCTGGGTGGGATGGGGAGGAGAATCAGACGAATGCAAAACCAATTGGTTGAGATAAGAACAGTTTAATAACTAAAGTACAATATAATACTAATACTAATACTTAGTACTAGTACTAGTGCTAACACTAATGCTAACACTAATACTGGTACTAATACTAAAGGGGAATGACAAAAAGAGAGATATAAAACTAAAGTGGAAAAGGAAAAAAAAGACAAGAAACATCACTGATGCTCAATACAATTGCTCACGACCCGCTTACTGATACCTAGCCTGACCCAAGCAGTGGTTGGTCCCTTCCAGGTAACTCCCCCCAGTTTACACACTGGGCATGACGTGCTGTGGTATGGAATAGTCCTTCAACTAGTTTGGGTCAGGTGTCCTGTCTTTGCTCCCTCCTGGCTTCTTGTGCTCCTCCTCACTGGCAGAGTATGAGAGACTGAAAAGTCCTTAATCAGGGAAAGCGCTACCTAGAAACAGCTAAAATATTGGTGTGTTATAAGCATTGTTCTCAAACTAAAGCCAAAACCCAGCACTGCACCAGCTACTAGGAAGAAAATTGACTGTACCTCAGATGGAACCAGGACACTTGTAAAAAATCAAGATCTCCTTAAGCTCTTCTGTATTGAACCCTATTATGAAAAAGTAAGGTAGTTTTTCTGACCTAAACCTCTGTTAATTGCTATGAATCATCCTTACAGACTCAAAGTACCACACTGCAAGAATAGTTTTAGAATAATTGGCTTAAAAATGAAACTTTTGAAACACAGATGCATTGAGAATGCATTGAGAATCAACATTAGCACCTTTTGTTTGCTCTCTATTTGCTTGTGGGGGTATAACTTCAGGTTAGAAAATTTGTAGGGTTCTTGTGGTAACGTGGAAGTATAGTTTAGGCATGAGATCTCTTTTGCATTCTTATCACAGTTTCAAAGGTATCCAGGCCTTTGAAATGTTCAGAAATACAGGGCAGCTTTAGAGCATGACTTGCAGAAGACTCCAATATACCTTTTGCATGATAAATACTTGTGGCATTAAATTCCTTCTGCCCCTCTTTGTTTCCTTCTGCCAACACATCTGTTGATGCTCTTTTTCTTAGAAATTAGCTTATCAAAATATCATCTCATATTTAAATAACCTGCATGTTAGCTTCCTGGAAGAAGGGTATGCAGTCAACTCCTAATCATACAAGTATTTGATCATTCTTACTGCGTTCATAGGACCAAATATTACCATTTCTTTTGAAAAAGAAATTACAAATCCTATCAAAGTAGTATTACTAATGTTATCTTTGACCCACATAACAACCCTTAAGCCCTTATATAAGAGGCAAATCACAGAATTTCTCTATTCATAGAGGAAGCATCAAAGGCAGGCTGGATCCACTATATACTGCCTTCCCCATTTCACAGTTCTTTGGACATCAGCTTTGCTTTTTACTCAATTACAACATTATTATTTGTTCCTAATGGCTCTGACCTATCTGTGACTTTCACCTAACAGCAACAACAGTAGCCTATTGGGACTCATTCTCTTACATTCATTTTTGTCCATAGCAGATGTTTAAATAAAACTGCAGAATTTAATGTTTCCTATATCCACTTCATTAACTTTACATAAAAATAAAAATAAAATACAAGATATGAAAGAGCACAATGTGTGTGGTTGCACAACAGGTGTCTGACATGACCCATCAACCCATGTTTTCTAATACTGCTTGTTATTACAGAACAGCTTTTCTCTGTGGTGTGGATGGTATTTTTGCTTGTTTGTTTCATTGAATTTTAGGTCAAATTGTGGGTCAGTGCAGGTGTTATTGTTGTAAGGTGCAAAAGATACATCCAACATTCACAGCAGTGGCAATTTTGTCTCCAAATAATTAAAATAAAAACTTATCCTTATAGAACTGCTATTTTAGGGGAATAAAATTATGACACAATTTAGGTAATAGGCTTTTAGTTCTGGAGATTTTAAATTAAGTCCTTGTTCTGACACACACTTTTTTAAAATAATTCTGAAATAATAACATGTTATTTACTGATATGATTCAGATTTACTTTTATACATTTTCATATTTATTGATTCTTGCTGCTATTCAAAGCAGTATGAGAAGATACTCTCAATTCTCATCATTTTGCCAGCATCACAGCCAGGTAAGCTTTTGGGATTTTTTTCTACGAATTTACCAATAATATGTTTTGACAGTTGTTGTAAAATTTTTATTCATAGCCAAGAAAAAATCAACGCCAAATAAGAATGTGTTCTTATGTGATTCATAAAAACCAGTCGAATGATTCTGAAGACTAAATAATCAAAAAGGTCAAAGGTAGTGTTGCTTAATAGGAAAAAAAATCTTCTCTTTTATTTTTTCTTCTGTTTTCTCAGAGAGGAAAAGATTTTCTGTATTGGATGAAAATCAACAATCGCTTGTCAGTCTTAAGATTTCTATACCACAATGGTCCTTTAAAAGTCCACTGTATTTCTCATTCTATGTTCCTGATCCATTTCACTTTTGGCACTTGTATCCCAGAGGAGTTTCTAACCAACACTCTTAGTTTGGCCTTCTTGAGCAAATTCCACTTGCTATATGCTGCATTCTCCATAATTTAGCTTTCTTTACATTGCTATGAGCAAAAAGCCCTTAGGTTTTTGTTTAAATTTAAGAGAAAGAATAAACCTCAACAATTAAAGACTGAAAAAATGAAAAGTATCCCTTTGTGTGATGGCAAAGTAGTACACATTGCCTTTGATTCTTCTCTGTTTTTTCAAGCTGAAGTGTATCACCAAATGATAGCTACTTCATTGCTGCTGCCTTGTCCTGGAAATCACTGCTCTCTTTAATGACATAATTTACACAGAGTGGGGGATGAGGAGAAGCTATTATTAAGCTGCACACACAATACTGGAACATATAGAGAGAAAAGCAATGTGGGATACAAGTGGAAATGAAGCAGAGAGAATTTATCTGTTTCTGAGCAGAATACTTAACATATCCTTTGTCCTCTGTAGTTCTGGTTACTCCTTTGGTTTCCCTCAAGTCTTTGAAATTAGCTACTCTCTAAGTGACATCCGTTTAGGCATTAGCTAGTCATGTAAGGATCAGTGCTTAAGCATGGGCTTGTTCCCTTTTCAACCCATCTGTCATTTTACTGAGATAATACATTAATTTCCATAGCAACAGCCTGTAATATTACCAATAGGATTATTGTGACTCTGTTGCAGGATCAAGCAAAGGAAGCTGGACTGGTCTGGAATAAACTATTATCCAAGCACAGGAAGTCTGAAATAATACGAAAGCTGTTATAAAGGCTGTAGTTACGTCTCCTTTGCTATCTGTCACATTAAAATATATAGGAAAAGTAAGTTAAATGTAGTGCGAACTGTCACCATTTGTAAATGTTAGTCATGTCCACTTGATTGGGATTATTCCAGGTTTTGCTAAAGTCCAAGAAGTACACAGCCCTGGCCTAAATCCGTTGTAGCCTTTTAAATAATTAAATTATGCAATCTGGATTCCCAATATTAACACATTGTGCAATATCCTAAATATAATTAATTTTGATAGTATAACAGAAGAATAAAAGCAAATTCGTTCCAACACTACATGAGGTGAAATACATACATTAACAGTACTTTTCAACTTGCTGATATTTTAACAGAATTAGAATTTCATATTAACTAAGTCTGTAACACATCTGACACAGCAATTCCAATCAACCTGATACACTTTACAGAAGCTCTGGTCTTACTTGTGACCATTTCTGGATGATATCTTTGATGGTTTTGGCTAGCCTGACACAACATCCTGTGGATGACTGAACTTCTTCACCCTGCCCCCTAGCAGTGTTCATAGGTCTGGGAGTCTTCCTATTCTTCTCCCAGGCAAAGACACATTCAATCGTATCCAAGTCATTCCTGAGAAATGTTTGTTCAGTCAATTTTAAGGACCACTAACGATGGAGATATCTTTGCCTTTCTAATTCATACTTTCTCATCCTCATGAGTAAAAATCATGGGTTTTTTGTTTTGTGTTTTTTTTCTTTTTTATTGTCCTGAGTTCAGCTATAGCAGTCATCTTTCTCCTTCTTTGTAGCTGGTGCAGTGCTGTGTTTTTGACTTTCAGCCTGGGAACAACGCTGATAACACCAATGTTTTTAGTTGTTGCTAAGTAATGTTTATTCCGACCAAGGATTTTCTCAGTCTCATGCTTTGCCAGGGAAGAGGAGAAGCCGGGAGGAAGCAGAGGCAGGACACCTGACCCAAACTAGCCAAAGGGTATTCTGTACCATGGCACATCACACCCAGTATATAAACTGGGGGGAGTTACCCGGGAGGCCCAGATCGCTGCTCCAGTCGGGCTGGGTATCAGTCGGCAGGTGGCGAGCAATTGTGTCCTCTCCCCTTGTTATTTCCCTTGTCATTATTATTATTGGTGGTAGCAGTAGTGGTTTTGTATCACACCTTAGTTACTGGACTGCTCTTATCTCAGCCTATGGGAGTTACATTCTTCCGATTCTCCTCCCCATCCCTCCGGGAGCGGGGGGAGGAAGAAGTGGGAGGAGTGAGCGAGCGGCTGCATGGTTCCGAGTTATCGGCTGGGCTCAAACCACGACATTTACTTTTTGATCTGTAACCTGATTCTCCATTGTTGTAAACTAATCTCACATACAGGGAAGACACATTTTTCTCTGCTTTCAGTATTGAAGCTGAATCAGTCATAAATAGGCTAGTGGTCTCCAAAAAGTACTGTATTTTCTGTTATGTTTGTAGACATCCCATAATTATGAGTAAGGCCAGTTCCTGATACAACCTATCCTGGTATTGTATGACTTTTTCTACATGCCCAAACCATTAATTATTGTATAAGAAACCAAAATCTAAAATTAATTAGGACATTGTCAGTTATCACATTATTTAATTAATAACACTTATATAATATTAAAAGAATTCTATCCCCCACCAGTTCAACAGTGCTGTATGTATGTCAGCATGCAATTTAGAGGGAAGAAAAATTATCCCATTAGACCGATAAAGGTAAGTTTAACAACTGTGGGAATGTGTAGTTATATGCTTTATAGTATAACAATTGTGCATGGAGAAAAAAACAAAATTATGAAACTAAAATGTTGCCATATTTTGTCAAGCTAATTCTGGCATTTTAAAGTTTTCTGCTGGAAAATTTACTTACTCAAGTCTAGAAAGCACTCTACATCCAATGCTTTAATAAAGTGCTGTGGGTTAGGTGGCCTAGATTTGCAGGGGAAAATGAGAGTTAGGACCCTCTCAGAATTCAAGAAGATCTTCTGTAAGTCTTACATGAAAAAATGGGAAAATGTTTTTTATGGATAGGATTTGAAGTACTTTGGTCTAGTAATTGGTTGAGTTCCCAAAGTATTTAATACTGCCACTCTAACTCATTTATTTAAGTCAACCCATTAGTGGCAGGGCATTTAGTGAGTTTGTAATCCTCTGGGAATTACTGATTTTGGCTCCAAAATAAACAAGTTTCACAAATAAACTTCAGATTGAATTAATAATGGGGGGTGGTGGGGTGGTGATGGTGGTGGTGTTTTGTTTTGGTTTGGTTTGGTTATTTTGCTTTTGTATTTTTATAGTGCAACTGTGGAGGGATTCTTTATATATATATCTTTTGAGGATAAAACCTCATGAAGTTCAACAAGTCCAAGTTGGGTGCAGGATGAATGGATTGAGAGAAGCCTTAAGGAGAAGGACTTGGGGGTATTGGTTGATGAGAACCTCAATGTGAGCCAGCAGTGTGCGCTCGCAGCCCAGAAAGCCAACCGTATTCTGGACTGCACCAACCAGCAGGCGGAAGGAGGTGATTCTCCCCCTCTACTCCACTCTAGCGAGACCCAACCTGGAGTCCTGCATTCACCTTTGGGCACAGTAATATAAGAAGGATGTGGAGCTGTTGGAATGAGTCCAGAGGAGGTCCATAAAGATGATCAAAGGGCTGGAGCACCTCTTCTATGAAGACAGGCTGATAGAGTTGGGCTTGTTCAGCCTGGAGGAGGTTCTGGGGAGACATTATAGCAGCCTTTCAGTACCTAAAGGGGGCCTTTTTACAAAAGAATGTAGTGATAGGACAAGGGGGAATAGCTTTAAGCTGACAGAGGGAAGATTTAGATTGGATATTAGGAAAAATTTCTTCACTATGAAGTTGGTGAGACATTTGAACAGGCTGCCCAGAGAAGCTGTGGCTGCCCCATCCCTGGAAATGTTTAAGGCTGGATGGGGTTTTGAGGAACCTGCTCTAGTGGAAGGTGTCTCTGCCAGTGACAAGAACTAGATGATCTTTAAGATCCCTTCCAACCCAAATAATTCAATGATTTTCTTGGCAAAGCTATTAGAAACACTAAGAGAAAGACTGTGTCTTTTCTAAAGCTGTGTGAACAATAACCCTAATGTCTGCATTAGAGGATTTCGTAAGACCTGGCACCTGGACCAAATTTCTTATGCTCTCCCTAACAGTACTATCCAACAGGGATCTAGAAATTGAAAGAAACATCCAAAACTCGAAGGCCATCAGCTTACTTGTCCTGAATACTGCCCCTTCTGTTGCACCTTACATCACCTGCAGTTAGAATAAGGTTTCACCTTGATCGCAGCCCTTCCTGTTCTCAAGGTTTCAGGAAATAAAATGAGACAGTCTTCAGTGCAAATAATACCTGCATCCTTATTAACATCAATTTCATCTTAAGTTCCATAGCCATATGGACATTGATTTAAAATTGCTGGTGATGGGATGTGTAGTCTGGAGAAAAAAAAAAGCTAAAAAGATGTATTGCTGCTGAAATTTTCTGTAGTCACTAGATAGTTTAAGCTCTTAGACTGATAGAACCCAACTGGAATAACAGCAAATTCTTGGTTCTGCATATAAAAAGTGTTCCATTTCTGCCCAGGAAAGCAAGTTTCTTAAATCACTCTTCCTGAAAACCAGACTCAGTTTCTGCTCTGCCAGTCTAGTCTACACAACACTGCAGCACAAACAGTGAGACTTGAAATTTTTACTTACAGCCTAATGATGCTTTTTTTGTTAATTTCATGACTGTTGCCCATGTATTATATACAATACAATCCCAATAGTTAATGAACTCATACCAAAACCTACTTTTTCCAAGAAATTTGCATACTTTCTAAAGTCCAGGTTCACAACTATCTATGAATAGTTCCTGTAACTTTTAACACCTTTCACTTTGCAATAACTCTGAACATTTCTTTTGAAATTTATTTCACACCTTCAAGTCTTCTTGCAGATGTGTCTGATTGCCCCTGGTGTGCAGCTCCTTGATGAGATCTGTTATCCCTCCACTTCAGTTTCTAAGATCAAAGTCCCAAATTTCTATAGCTTATTGCAAAGCTTGGTTTCCATATACATATGTTTCCCTGTGAAAACTCAACTTCTTCCTCTCATCCAAGGATTTCCAGTGTCGCTTCCTGTGACAATCAGACAGCAACCAAGTACCATGCAGCAGCTCACTCACCCCTCCCAGAGTGGGATGGGGAGGAGAATTGAAAGAACGTTAAACCTGTGGGTTTAGAAAAGATATTTAATAAATAAAATAAAGTACAATATAATACTAATACTTATAATAATAGCAATATTATGGATTCCCATCCACCATTATGGGTGGGAATCAGGGAGTCTCGGTTGGTGCGATATTGCCACTGGTGCACTGTTGTGGCCGCGATTGGCGCTAATAAAGAGACACATATAAACCTAAAAGGGGAAAGAAAAAACCAATAAACAGCAGTGATGCACAATACAATTGGTCACCACCCACTGACTGATACCCAGCCAGAACCTGAGCAGCAATCAGTCCCTTAGAGATAATTCCTCCCAGTTTACATGCTGGGCATGATGTGCTGTGGTACGGAATAGCCCTTTGACTAGTTTGGGTCAGGTGTCCTGTCTTTGCTCCCTCCTGGCTTCTTGTGCTCCTCCTGACTGGCAGAGCATGAGACTGAAAAGTTTTTGAACAGGGTAAGTGCTACTTAGAAACAACTAAAACATTGGTATGTTATAAGCATTGTTCTCAGAATAAAGCCAAAACCCAGCACTGCACCAGCTACTAGGAAGAAAATTAACTCTATCCCAGCTGGAACCAGGACACTTTCCCTCTTGTTACTTCTATTCAAGAGCTAAAATTTTATTTCCCTTTGTCAATCCTCTGTTCCACAGCAAATGAAAATTCAATTAAATAGTAATCCTTTGGGACATTTTATCTATGTCATGGACTATTCTGGCATAGTTCATTGCCCAATTCTTGTTAAACAATTACTGTTGTGGGAGTTAAGGTCTCCTATATTAAAATAAAAAGAGTTCTCTACTAACACTTGAATGAATGCTTAATACTGTAGTTTGCAAGCCAAATCACAGAGATGCTTAGTGTGAGGAAGGTGAGTGGCAAGAAGGTAAGACAAGAAGGTTTCAAGTTAGAATCATGATTTCCTCTATAGGTATCAGCTTCAGAGGGAAAATTTTCAGCTCCCTGTTTGTTAATTGCTTTAATCACTTTGTCCCTGCAGTCTTGTGCACTTCCACTTCTCCTGTTGAATTCAGGTTTCTTGTGGAAGTATACTATAAGTACTCTTCTATATACAACTTGAAATATCTAGAAACATTTAATAAGGGACACTTTTCTTAGTGGGACAGTGTTTGGTACTGGCCACAGCTCATTCACATTGGATATGCTATATATTAAACACACACACTCACCCTCCCCGATATACCTTTAATCATTGGTAAGTGAACAGTTGCCTTCTAATAACCGCACAACAGCGAGCAAGCTGTGTGATTGCATCCGATTAACACAGTGAAGCTCTTGCTGCTGCGTCTGTAGTGACTGCTAAACTGATGAACATCACTCATCTTTTCCTCTTACTCAGTACACTATTCCTTGAACCCAGTATGTGTCAAAACCTTTGTCCCTGTCAGATCTTTGCTTTAGATCTTGTTGCTCATGTTGGTGCAGCTGCTACCTTGGCTCATGTGCAAGTTTCTATGGCTCTTGCCTCAGATGACCCCATGGCTGCAAGCCGCAGCTACTCAGAGAAGGGTATTGTGATCAGCACTCAAAATACCACTGCCAGGATGCAGCATGATTTCTCTGGTCTTCAAATGGCCATCTGGGAGTTTTGGCGTTCACAGCTGTGGCAGCCATTCCCAGCAGAGATCTCTGCTCCTGGGATCTCTGATGTGTTGCCATCTGAAGACACACCAGGATGCTGTGCCTTACTGTCCCCGCCAAGAAGTTGGCCCCTGGTTCACTCCAGTACTTCAGCTGAAGTTGCAGCACACTTATACATTTTGCTGAGGTTTACGTAATTCTCAAAAGATTGATTCAAGGTGCCTTGAAATTGCAACAGTTAAAATAAACACAAAATAAGACCAATATCAGCAAATTAGAAAATGACTAATAAAAAACACTTATAAAGATACCGGCAATTAAGACTGCACATCTCCATTTTCATTTAAGCTATATTTTCAAGGATTCGCACCTCTAACACTGTCACCCTTTTCTGCTAAATGCTCTGCAAACAATCCAAAGGAGGTTTGCAACTAGTGGATTTACTGACATTTATCTAACACTGTAACTACTTGTCCATTTCCAATTATATTCTGCAAGAAAAAGCTTGATTTTCTTGCTGGAATAGTATTTTTTATTATTATTCTGAATATAACTAAAGCATAGTAGATGGGTTTGTTGATGTGTCAGTGTCTGTGAGCTGAACAAGATCAAAGATGAGTTATGTCAGCACACTGTAGATCTTTTCCACATAAGAAATTTTGAGTAATGTTACACACTTCACTTACTGAAATGAACTTACAATGCTGCATACCAAACATCAGCTCACCCTTTTTGTCCTTCTGCAAGACAATAATGTTCTGCTTCAGCATGTGGATAATTTTTCTTTGTGCTAATCACTGAATTAATGAGATTTACAGACCAATTTCTTCCTCTACTTCTCCTTCATTGTATTCATACATGCACACACAGATATTTTGTCATTGGACAAGAACAGGTGAGAAGGTGACTTGTTTATAAAAGACTGGAAAAATGTTATAGATTATGTCAATATCTTTATTTAAAGTTTAAACATTTGAATACCTAATACCAAATTTTCAGAAGTCCTTGGCATAGCTGATTGCTCTGAAGATTAATTGGATTGTAATCACTAAGTACATTAGAAGTGAGTTCATTTTTATTTAGAAGCTTCTCTGTACAATTAAATCTTACATTTCCACTTCAAAGCTTTGAATCACCTTATATATTTAGTTAGGTAATGTCATGGCAGATGACCTAAGCACCACTAATCAAATAAGATAATTTTATGAATACACTTCATAATTAAAAGCATAAACATTATTAACATCTACATCTATAAATGGCAACTTCTTCTGCAGATTCTATTTTTTTTTTTTTCTATTATTAGTTTTGATACTGGATAACATAAGGGAACTGGGAGTCCTATATAGTAGACTAAGTATTAAGCTAAAAAACATCTTAAGAAGCTCAAATTCAGGGCTTAAGACTGTAGCAGAAAAAAGCACAGATGGATTCAGGAAAATGAATTTATATTTCTTGGAAAAGCACTGCTAATCCTTCAGCTATTCTTTAAACCCATGCTTTAAAATTGACCAAGTACCTTAACAAATATCCCAAAGCACACTTTACTTCCATATGCAAAGAAATCCTACATCCAAGCAACATCCATTATAACTGCTTAAAAATGTTCTTCCTTCTCCTGTGACTTTATAATTGTATGTCAAGATATATTGAGTTATGTCCATATTTGTCATCCACCTGTGTCCATCTGCTACTTTGTAAATGTGATGATCAAGCATTTGATTTTTAGTATTTTAAAATCAATAATCCAATTTTGTGTTGACAGTTGGCATACTTTTTTGCTAAGACTACATAAACTGTCTTATAGATCATTATATAAAAGTGGAGAAATACATACTGAATACTGATTTGAAATAAGCAGGTTTGTTCCTTGTTTTTAATTTGTGCATGATGTGCTTTGGCTTTGGTAACCTTCGCAGTGCTTTTATGTCAGCTAATACTAAATGCATTTATAGGATAAGATCAGTCATATGCCCTTATAAGAAATGCAAATGTTTTTATTAGGAACTGATAACTCCTAAGTGCTGTACAAATGTACACACAGATACAGCTACATCTCAAGCACTAAGAGCTGATAATGGCTTAATCTACTAAATTAAGTACAAGATGACTATAGTAAGTAGCATGCAGAGAGTTGCCTGCCATGCCTGCCATAAAATTGCCAGGAAATAGGATAAAAAATGAATGTGTTTCTTGCAGCTCCTTCTGTATTTCTTATACTCTTATAAATCTTTAGCACATTTGTTGTACTTGGAGAATACCGTAAGTACAGGCTGCTGTTAACATCTTCTGATGCATCTGATCTCTATAGTATTACATTCTGTGTACAAACTTTTGTCCATTGTCTGGACTCACCTTTCCAGTGAAAAGACCAATATCATAGAATCATAGAATCATAGAACGGTTAGGATTGGAAAGGACCTTAACATCATCTAGTTCCAAACCCCCTGCCATGGGTAGGGACACCTCACCCTAGACCATGTTGCCCAGGACTCTGTCCAACCTGGCCTTGAACACTGCCAGGGATGGAGCATTTACCACGTCTTTGGGCAACCTGTTCCAGTGCCTCACCACCCTCAGAGTAAAGAAGCTTCTTCCTTATATCTAACCTGAACTTCCCCTGTTTAAGTTTAAACCCATTACCCCTTGTCCTATTGCTACAGTCATGAGATTGGCATTGGCCCACCTCTTGTGTGTATCACGGTCCCTCTGGATGGCATATGTCTGCTGAAACGAATGGAGGAATCCACTGTGGCTTCACTTGGAACTAGGTCAGACTCTAAAAGAGGCAGGAAAATATCCCAGAATATTCTATATATTCCTTTTTATGCTTCTTTCTGTGCCAGCAAGACTGCGGGAAGCCTATAAGATTTTTGTTTCAGTAAAAACATTTTACATGTTTATGAACCTAGAAGTCCTGTAGGGGTAGCTTTTTGGTTCATTTGTGCTTTTTTGACAACAAGATGATCTTACACGTCACCTAGTTGGGGTTACCCAAAAGATCTGTCTAGTCCAGCCTTCAGCCTCCAGTAGTGGCCAAAAGCAGATGCCTGAAGAGTATAAGACAAGACAAGCATATATGATACTTTAATGTTCTTTCAACATTCACCTTCTCTTAGTTCAGGACCCAGCGGAGTCAGGTATGGTTTCTGCAATAACCCTTGATGGATTTTCTTTCACACAATTGCCATGTTTGGATCCATGTAAAGTCGTAGCATCCATTATATCCTTTTCTAAGGAGTTCCACAAAATAGTCCATCAATGAAGCACCATTCAATTTTGTTTTGAACCAAATTTCTACGAAGTTTGTTTCATGCCTTCTAAGTCTTGTACAGAAAAGAGATCGTGAAGGTGATGCTTATTTACCCTACTCATGCGTCTTGTAAGATTATACACCTTTGTTATGCTTTCAGGCTTTCCAAGCTGAAAAGCATTGGGTTGCTGAACCATTTTTCATATAGAAACATTTTCAAACTTATTATTATTTTTATCAGTCTTCTCAGAATATTTCATTTTATTTCTGTTTTGAGGGCACGAGAACAGCACGCCTTATCAACTACATGAGTAACATACAAATTTATACACAAGCATAACTTTGTTCTGTACTATGTTTATACTAATTCCTAATGTTTAGTCTGTTTTTCTGTTACTGAGCACTGAAATAGAATTGTTAGAGAAGTATTTATCAAAGATCAAATATTCTGCTTAGAAATGTCAGGTTAGAAAGAATCATTTAATATAACAAGTTTCCTATATTTTCTCCCCCATTTCCTTAGTTTTATATTAATGTACACAGGATTTCTTCTGCTGTTCTATTGCACTGTCAATTATTTCAAAAAAGGCTTTCAACAATTCTTCCAAATTCTCCCTGAATAACTCAATACAATCAGCAAAATGTGTCATCTCATTATTCACACCCATTTCCAGGTGACTTATGGGGTCATTCACAGTACAAATTCCAGCACAAGTCACTGAAAGTTTCACTGGTAAATTTTCATCTTTGTGGGGGAAAAAGAAAAAGTAGATTTCTCTACCCTTCTGCTTCCATTATTTTAAACCACTGCTCATTCACAAGGACTTTTATGCCACTACATCTTTTTTTTTCTTTTCAAAAATGTTCATTAGCAGAATTTTAAAAGCCTTTTTGAAATAGAAATAAAGCTTATTAACATTTCGTGTAGCCCAAATCTTTCTAAGGCAAGATTTTCTCTTTGTAAGGATGGTAACACTTCCCTAATGTGTCACACGGATTCAGGTGGCCATTAATTCTAAGAATACTCCCAGGGATTGTGACTCAACCACCTCCCTGGGCAGCCAGTTCCAATGATTTACAATCCTTTTGGTGGAAAAAAGTTTTCCTAATATCCAATCTGTACCTGCACCAATGCAACTCGAGGCCATTTCCTCATGTCCTATTACTTCTTGCTGGGGAGAAGAGACTGATACCCTCCACACACTGCAACCTCTTTTCAGGTAGTTGTAGAGAGCAACAAGGTACTTCCCTCAGCCTACTTTTCTCCAAATGTCTTCCTTGTAGTGAGGGGCCCAAAAGTGGACACAGGATTCGTGGTGCAGCCTCACCAGTGCTGACTACAAGTGGGACAATAACTTCCCTAGTCCTTCTGGCCACGCTATTTCTGATGCAAGCCAGGATGCTGTTGGCCTTCTTGGCCACCTGGGCACGCTGCTGGCTCATATTCAGCCAGCTGTTGACCAGCACCCCGAGGTCCTTTTCCACCAGGCAGCTTTCCAACCACTTTTCCCAAGCCTATAGCATTTATTGCATGGGGTAGTTGTGACACAGGTTCAGGAGCCAGCACTGTGCCTTGCTGAATCTCATACATTTGGCTTCAGCCCAGAGAGCCAGTCTGTCCAGATCCCTCTGTAAAGCCCTCCTTCCCTCAAGCAGATCAACACTCCTGCCCAGCTTGGTGTTGTCTGTAAACTTATTGAGTGTGCACTCAAATCTCTCATCCAGATCATTGATAAAGATATTAAACAGAACTGGCCTTGGTGAGTTCCTGTTACTTTTCTGGCTATGGATATTAGGCTTACAGACCTGTACTTTCTCATATCTCTTTTGGAACCCTAACATCACACTTCTTGACACGTTGTCTCAGGTACCAAGGCAATTTCAAGGTATTCAGTGTTACTCATCCACTTCTTTCACTTCTTGGTTCTGGGATTCCTGGGAGAATACTGTTCGTCTCTAGTGACCCATTGCACTGAGTCATCTTGCACAGCTCCAGAACATTTTGAAACTCAAATTTAGTTAGCTCTTCTAATAAGTTTATACAAATTAAAATGTAAGGCTGAAATCTCCTTACTTTTTTCTGCAATGCACAAAAATTTCTTCAAAAAGAACTGATAACATTCCTCTGTTCTGGTCTCTTTTGCTGTGAGTGGTGGGGTTTGTTTGTTTTACTGTTAAATTTTGATCACCCGGGGACTCTAGAAGACTTTTTGCTCCTACTGTGTAAGAATACAATGTGTTGACCTTGGCAGTCTGCATGACTGCACCCAGCCACTGTTTCACTTTTCCTTCTCAACAGGACAGGGGAGAAAATAAGATGAAAACACTCATGGGTTGAGGCATGGCAGGGAGATCACTTACCAATTAGCATCATGGGCAAAATAAACTTGACTTGGGGAAAACTAGTTTAATTTATTGCCAGTTAAAATAGACTTGTTAGTGAGAAAAAAGACAAAATTAAAACAGCATCATCCCCTCCCTTTTTTAAAACCGGGATCAACTTAACTCCTTCATTCTCAACTCTATCTCCCCCCTGCCCTGAGAGGTGCAGGGGGATGAGGAATGGCAAGGCTGTGGCTTGTCCATAACAGCTCCTCTCTGCTGCACCTTCCTCCTCACACTTTTCCCCTGCTCCAGCATGGGCCCATCTCACAGTCAGTGTGGAAGTAAGTGCTCCACCAGGGTCCCTCCAGGGGTTGCAAGGAAATACTTGCTCCACGTTGGAGCTCAGAGAAGAATTCTTGGAGAAATTTGTTTCTTAAATAAAATAAAACTAAAATATCCCTCTTAATATGGAAGATATTTTTCTCAAATTTCCTTAGAAAATGAATTTTTCATTCTACCCATGAAGAAAATTTGATTAAGAGGAAAATTTTAGGGCAGATTTTTCCTGTGTTAGCGGTGAATTCTTTTTAATAGCTTTAGTGAAATTAGCATAGAGCTACCTGTTTTATATATGCAATACATACAGTAAGAGTCACAAAAGCAAGAAAAAGGAGACAAGCAGAAGGAGAAGAAGGGAAAAAAGGAAAATGGAAGCTGGTCAATAGCTGGTCAGCTATTGTGAAAAGCTCATATTTCCTGCAAGATTTGCCAATTACACTCAAGGCAATTTTTGTGAAAAAAGTAGCAGACACTCTATTTTTTCAGCATCATTATATGTTGAAGCCAAAGAGTAGTCTTGCAAACAGACTGTAGCAAGAAAGAAAGGCGTATAAAAATCTTTTATTCCCTTTAAATTATCTAATGGTTTTCAGTTACTGCAGAAATATCTTAAATATTCTCATGTATTTCCAGAGGGCAGGCAGGCAGGCAGCAGCAGAGTTGCGCAGCAGCATGGTGAACCACCTGACAAAAAACAGTGTCCTCTGCTGTTTCTGAGCTTCTAGCACCTGGTAGAACCAATGCAGCCACACAGACAAAGCTCCTGCTAAAGCATGCAATCACTGAGGTTTCCAGCTGTGGGATATGTGAAGAGCTATTCCTGGAGATGGAAAGTGATTGCAAGCAAGGCTGCAGGAGATGTGACCAGATTGATGAACTGCTCTGCTTAGTGGCTGAACTGCAGGAGGAAGTGAGCAGACTGAGGGTTATTTGAGAGTCTGAGAGGGAGATTGATCAATGGAACCATACTCTGCCACCTATAGAAACCAAGTCAGCGTGGCCACTACAGAGGCATGTCCTGTATTGGGCATGGTAGATGAAGTACAAAATGAGAAAGAGGAGAAACCTGCACAAGCAGTCTTGCCAAGATCAGAGAGACCAACCCCTTGTAACAAAACCCACACTGAAACCAGCACCAAGAAGAAACAATGTCAAATTATGGTCATTGGTAATTCCCTCCTATGAGGAACAGAAGCACCCATTTGCAGACTGGACCCCTTTTTCAGGGAAGTTTGCTGTCTCCCTAGGGCCCTAAATAGGGGTGTCTCCACAGGACTGAAGGGCCTAGTTCAACCTTCAGACCACTATCCATTTCTGCTGTTTCAATTGAGTACCAATGATGACACAACAAAAAGGCTAAGGTCAATAAAAAGAAACTTCAAATCCTGGGAAGAATGCTAAAAAATTCAGGAACATAGGCAGTATTTTTCTCAATCCTCACAGTAGTGGGGCGAGACTTTGGAAGAAAGAGGGGAGCCCAGGGTATCGATACTTGGTTCCAGGACTGGTACCAAAACTTTGGTGTTTCAGACATAGAATCATAGAATCATAGAATAGTTAGGATTGGAAAGGACCTTAAGATCATCTAGTTCCAACCCCCCTGCCATGGGCAAGGACACCTCGCACTAAACCATGTCACCCAAGGCTCTGTCCAACCTGGCCTTGAACACCGCCAGGGATGGAGCATTCACAACTTCCTTGGGCAACCCATTCCAGTGCCTCACCACCCTCACTGTAAAGAACTTCTTCTTTATATCTAATCTAAACTTTCCTTGTTTAAGTTTGAAGCCATTACCCCTTGTCTTACCACTACAGTCCCTGATGAAGGGTCCCTCCCCAGCATCCTGATAGGCCCTCTTCAGATACTGGAAGGCTGCTATGAGGTCTCCATGCAGCCTTCTCTTCTCCAGGATGAACAGCCCCAACTCTCTCAGACTGTCTTCATACGGGAGGTGCTCCAGCCCCCTTATCGTCCTCGTGGCCCTCCTCTGGACTTGCTCCAACAGCTCTATGTCCTTTTTATGTTGGGGACACCAGAACTGTACGCGGTACTCCAAGTGAGGTCTCACAAGAGCAGAGTAGAGGGGCAGGATCACCTCCTTTGACCTGCTGGTCACGCTTCTTTTGATGCAGCCCAGGATACGGTTGACTTTCTGGGCTGCAAGCACACACTGCCAGCTCATGTTAAGCTTCTCATCATCCAACACCCCAATTCCTCCACAGGGCTGCTCTGAATGTCTTCTCCACCCAACCTGTAGCTGTGCCTGGGATTGCCCCGACCCAGGTGTAGAATCTGACACTTGGCTTGGTTGAACTTCATAAGGTTGGTGTCGGCCCACCTCACAAGCATGTCAAGGTCCCTCTGGATGGCGTCCCTTCCCTCCAGCGTATCAACCAAGCCACACAGCTTGGTGTCGTCAGCAAACTTGCTGAGAGCGCACTCAATCCCACTGTCCATGTCGCTGACAAAAATGTTGAACAGGACCGGTCCCAACACTGACCCCTGAGGGACACCACTCGTTACTGGTTTCCAACTGGACACAGAGGTGAGACTGGCTGGTCTGTAGTTCCCCGGGTCTTGTACCTTCCCCTTCTTGAAAATGGGGGTTATATTACCCTTCTTCCAGTCATCAGGACTGGACAAGCCAGTCACATGGATGAGCCTTTGAGAGAAGAGGTATGTTGAGGCATGATAAGATCCTCCTGTCCTAATTGGGAAAACAGGTCTTTGAGCATGAGCTAGCAAGGCTGGTCAAGAGAGCTTTAAGCTAGAATTGATGGGGGAAGGAGATATCAACAGGATTGCAGTTGGTAAGCCAAGAATTGGCATGGCATTGCCTGAGGTTGGCAATCCTAGTAGAAACATTTACACTGTCCCTGGGAGCACAGGGGGCTCAGAAGCATATCTGAAATGTTTGTACACCAATGCATTCTGTATGAGAAAAAAACAGGATGAACTGGAAGCATTGGTCAGTTTCCAGAGCTACGATATCGTTGGTATTAGTGAGACTTGGTAGAGGGACTCCCACGAGTGGAATGCTGAGATGGAAGGCTACAGACTGTTCAGGAGGGATAGGAGGGGCAGGCAATATGGAAGTGTCACACTATGAGTAAGGGAGTGGTTTGGTTGCACAGCCTTTACAGTTAATGATGACGTGGTTGAGAGGGTCTGCGTAAGGAAGAGGGGGCTGGAAAACAAAAAGATGTAGTGGGTGTCTACTACTGATCGCCCAGACAGGATGTAAGCTTCCAGTGACAGGATGCGTGGGAAAAGTTCAAAGCTATGCCAGGGGAGGTTTAGACTGGACATTAGGAAATATTTCTTTACTCAGAGGGTAGTCAAATCCTGGAACAGGCTTCCTAGAGAGGTGGTCGATGCCTCGAGCCTGCCAGTGTTGAGGAGGCATTTGGACAGTGCCCTTAAAACTATGCTTTATCTTTTGGTTGTCTCTGAATTTGTCAAGCAGTTGGACTAGATGATTGTTGCAGGTCCCTTCTAACTGAAATTGTCTATTCTATTTGCCTTCTCATTAAACATATTTTGGAAATGCTATTTCACGTTAGCAGAAAACATGCTGACTCTACATCTTCATTTATGGTGTTATTTTTATGGGATTCTCAATCTGTGTTAGTTGATTCAAAAGACTATGTTTCTGAAAAAATTTGAGAGCCTGGTAACAAGCCTAACTAGCAAGAACTGTTCTGGCATTGTTCTGCTCCAACCACCATCTTTCCATGGGCACTGAAAACTTTCTCCCTACTAGGAAATGGGTGGGTTTTCAATGCATTTCCTACCCAAACAGAGTTCCCAAGAAAGTGTCTGAGAACCAGATGAATGAATTTATCTGAAAATTGCAGTCCATGTCTACATGAAAGGATTGCCTTGTTTGATCTTCAGACTAGAGCAAGAATAAAATTTCAAGCAAACCTGTGATATGGTACTTGGCTTGCATAGGTAACAGGCCTGATGCTTCTCAGGCATCAGACAAACTGCCTCTGACATGTTAGGTGGTTCTTATTAGCCTGCAAAGGATATGTAACAACATAGAACTATTTCAGGCCACCATAAAAGTTTGGAAATGTTGAGAAACATTATTAAATTACTTCAGATTTTCCAGATCCAGATAAGTAAGACTGAGATGTAATCTTGACCCATGTCTGTTGGATACCTAGCATTTGACTTTTCTTATTATATCATAGTCTTGACTTAACCACAACTAATGTCTATTGACAGTTCCTTTCAAACTTGAATTGTCACTGGGCCCAGGTTTTACTCTGGCTAGGGCAGAAGTGTATTCTAAAACCATTTTTTGTTTCAATGGTGAGACAATAAAATTTTTTTGTTTGCTTATTCTTCTGGTTTTCTTTTCTCTGCAGTTCGTTGAGGAGAGTAATAGGAAGCTTTCTGTGCCACAGTTGTAAATGGAGTAACCCCTCCCTTCATCTTTTCCTTTTGGGTACAGATATAATTGCTCTAGTAAAATGGACTTAGAGCTGGTGATTCTGTACATTGGGCCATCCTGCTATAGAAGAGTGTTTTAGTCATTGTATCAGTCTGCAGATCTAGGTCATTCTCTCATCTCCTTAAACAGTGAATGTAACTAATGAGTGTAATATCTTGTTACAAACACAACACCACTGTTGAAAAAAGACAAATCACAATTGGATTTGGTGATATATTTCAGTTGTGTCTCATTTTCTGTGACTACAAAGGGGCAATTTGAAAAATTCCACTCAACAATTCAAGTGTTAAGCTCATGCAGCATCAGGTACAGTAGAAAAAAGAAAAACCTTGTGTTTCTGAAAAAGTCCTAGACTTTTTAAACTCTACAATTTCATTTTCTGAGGTGCAAAAATCTCCTATATCCAAATACAGGGGTTCTTTAGAACAGAAGAGATTAATGTTTAAATTGTAATTATCATGAGGGGTTTTAGTTCTCTTTCAAAACTGGATCATTTCTGCTTTCATGTTTCTTGTCAGCAGCTGTTAATTACCTTTTTTTTCTCCAAAACCAGATGAAACCTAAATTCATCTCAACTTCTGAGATAGTAATCTCTGTGGCAAATATTAAAAAAGAAATAGGAAAATAATCAGAAGATAATAACTGAAAATCTCAAAGATGTCTCAAGTTTTATATCTCCTTAAAAGCAACACATTCTTCCATCTACAGAGCCAAAAAAGAACACATGGTTTTGTTGTGAGTTCAGTTGTAACAGTTATTTTTGTCCTTCTTAGTAGCTGGTGCAGTGCTGCGTTTCAGCTTTAGTCTGAGAATAATGTTGATAACACACTGATGTTTTTAGTTGTTGCTAAGTAATGTTTACCTGGATCAAGGACTTTTTCAGTCTTTCATGCTCTGTCTGGGAGGCAGGGCACAAGAAGCCAGGAGGAAGCAGAGACAGTGACCCAAACTAGCCAAAGGAGTATTCCATACCACAGCACATCATGCCCAGTATATAAACTGGGGGGAGCTACCCAGAGGGCCCAGATCGTTGCTATGGTTGGGCTGGTTATTGGTCGGCAGGTGGTGAGCAATTTTATTCTCTCCCCTTGTTATTTCCCTTATCATTATTATTATTGGTGGTAGTAATGGTGGTTTTGTATGGTACCTTAGTTACTGGACTGTTCTTAATCTCAACCTGTGGGAGTTACATTCTTTCAATTCTCCCCCCCATCCCTCCAGGAGTGGGGGCAAAGAAGGAGGGGGAGTGAGAAAGCAGCTGCATGGTCCTGAGTTACCGACTGGGTTTAAATCACAACAAGCTTGTGTTCATTTACAGAAGTACTAGCATAATTTGCATTTAGCACAGTGTGCACTCAACATTTGAAGAATAGCGTGACTTATGTGCAAGACAGACTTGAACAAATATTTTTCATATATACATTCAAAGAATTTATAGTCTTTTCATGCACATGAAAACTAGTTTTACTAGTTGATAGAGTATGAATTATTTCCTCAAACCCGTGTTTTTCCACTTTATAAGTATCTTAAAATGCAAAGTGATTTTAATGATTGATAATGCTTCTCTTTAGTGTACTGTAGCACTTTAAAAGTGTAAAACTCTTCAGAGTCAGTCACTGCAAGGGAAAATAATTCAATGAACCCTAATGCCAGCTAGCATGTGTCATCAGCAGTTCCAGTGGTAGCAAACCACTAGACATGAACATCAAGGACAGTCTGTATTTCAAAAAAGTCAGCTGGAGGCAACTCAACTGTTTTACCGTTGTTAACTGTCATCAGAATTCTAACCTGTTGCTCTTACTATTTCTAACTGATATCAAAATGAAGAGCATAAAAGTAACTGAATAAACTGTCAAGAACTGAAGTGGTTTCTTCATGTAATAGCTTTATACCTACAAATAACTTGGTAAGAAAACATTGATCACTGAGTATGTTTGTATAAAAAATATAGACTATTATTACCAAACAAAGTTTGATGTTATTAAAATCATTTCATAGATTAAATCCCAAACACTATCTCCCTTACCTTCTGCTCCCCAGCAAATGGTCACATGGAAAAGGCACTTGCACCACTGATGATCTGTAATTCATTCTCTTTGGTGAGTCGCACTTGTTTCTATCTTCAGGTTTTGGTGTGTTCATTATTTTTGAGGATTAAATGGGAAAGGATTTGCAAGAAGTATTCTTAACACTGATGCAGATGGGGTTTTTTGTTACAGCATGTTCTACATTTCTGGAATTTGTCAGCATACACATCACCCTATCACAACTGCACGGAGAGTGTTTTGTTGGGATTTTTTTCCTCTTGGGAAATTATGGGCAAAGTTTTATTAGCTAGAATTTAACCATATATCTCCAAATAATTATTACCACATTCTCTATGCTGAATAGAGGATATATAGAAATAATTCAAAACCAGTTTCAAAGGAGCCTGTTGCACTCTTTTAGCTACAGCAGAAAGATGTCATGGTTATTTATGGCTTATAATGAGGTCATGGCAAACAGAAGAAATGATGGAGTAAGGTGCATGACAGCAAATGAAGACATCTTCTGGCTGGAGAATACTGATACTATTAATCCCTAGCAAAGCAAATATATATGCATATTGCAGTTGCTTGGCCAGGGGGTTGCGCAGTGGCAAGCAAAAAGCTACTAGAAAACAAAAAGAGCAAAAGAAACACTGAATTTAGACATATGTAAACCTCAAATAAGGATTTTGAATTCTCCAACAGATTCTGTAATATAGGCAAAACAAACTATTAAACTATTCTTTCCCTTACTCTTCATTGTCTAACTCATAAACTCTCACTTTCTTGTTTCCAGTATGCTTATATGCACATTTATTAATTGTCTAGCTTTCTTGGATATCTAGTCCCTGGTGAAGGTAAGCATTCAGATGAAATCTGGAAACAGACTAGTACTAATGAGTGACACTGACTCATTTTAAAACACGAATCCTTTATTGTGATTGCCTACGTTATTTTCACTGGGTACTACTTAGAGAGCCGATAACAATTTTAAATTCTGCTACTGGTAGCTTTTTGTAGCTGATTAAAGCATGGGATCAACATGTTCTTGTTTAAATAACTTCATAATCTTTTAAATGTTGTGTCGGGCTTTAAAAAGTTGAATAAGTGAATCAGTCTTGAATAGACATGACTGAGAGAATTTTTTTCATCTCCATTCCAAGTCTAATTTCTGGGAAAAATAAATGGGTCAACAAGGTAAATCGTGTGTGTGTATATATATATGTGTGCAATTATATATATATATAAAAAAATACATTTACTTAAAAATGGAAGTGGCTGTGCAATTAAGAAATGAATATTAAACTGTCAGTGGTGGGTTAAGGATTAGTTCATCAGAATTTTTAAATTCTTGAAAACAATAGGTGTTCCTTTTTCCTGTAACCAGAAAAAGTAATCTGTTCATATGACATAGTTTTATAACAATACATGTAATTAAAAGCCAGAATGCAGAAACTGCTGGGTTTCTGATCAAGGAAACCTCCTGGTGACAGTTCTAAAACCTTATGAATGAAAACCAGATTCAAGGAAGAAGAGATTTTTCCTATGCAAAAACCATATTCAACATACCTTGGCCCTAAGCTCAGTTAAACATAGCCAGGGAAGAAGATGGCAAAGCGAAGAGCAATAGATCAGACTGTGGAAAGATCTATTCAATGCTAAGGAATACTACAAAAGGTAGCAACCCGAAGTATCATGGAAATGTACCTACACAGAATTACAATCATAGAATGGTTAGGATTGGGAGATACTGCAACGATCATCTAGTTCCAACCCCCCTGCTATGGGCAGGAACACCTTCCACTAGACCATGTTGCTCAAAAACCCATCCAGCCTGGCCTTGAACACTATTTGAAAAGTCTTTGCGATTGTTTAATACCAGCAGTACCATACACACTGAATATAGTGTTTTAAAATGTAATGGACATGTCAATTGCTACAAAAGATTCAAGTAAATGGTAAATGTAGAATGTGACTAAGAAGAATCTAAAATACAAGTATAAGAAATGCTTCATTTTGTGGAAGTAAACTCTATTTATAATTAGAATTTCCTCAAGAACATACCCTCAGGTCACGAAAATATCCAGTGATTGTAAACTTGCCTAGGTCTTAGTAAAGGAGGATTGTACTTAAATTTAGCAGCTTGCTGAAAGAAAAGACAAAGTTTTCAGTCATCCATTCTAGATTTTTTCAGGAAACATATGGAACAAAATACTTTTGTTCATTTCTGCCTCATTCAGCTTCAAAAACAGAATATAGAGCTGATACAAATTGAAATGACGAATAGGAAGCTATTAGCGTTAGCAGCAATTTGTATTAAAAATACAAAAGAACACAACTGATACTGTACTTCATGATAGCATGTTCCATAAATGGTTCTTTTTAAAGCATATTCATAGGTTAGAGTTACAATTCTTTGCAGAGAACAGTTGTATAACACAAATGTACAGGAAAAAATGGCTGTTGGCATAGGCGAAGTGGATACATGAATGATGTTCATGACCTCAATCCATGATTTATCTATGCCAGAGTTATGGCAAACAGGCAGGCGGCAGTGGCGGCTGCTGGTGTGGGAGCAGTTGTTGTTCACAGCCTCCCATCTGCCAGGCAGCAGGAGTGAGAGCAAGCAGCTGAGCTCACCGCAGCTCCCCCTTGGTTCTGTGTTCCTTCTCCAGCCCTTTTCAGATTGTCACCCATGCAGCTGCAAATTTTAATTTTGTGAAAGTTGCCGAGAGGTCTTGAGCCAGCTATGGGAATCTTTCTGAGAACTTGGAAGCAAAAAATATCGAGCCAGCAAAGCTGTTGGTCACTGTAAAAGCTCGCACTCTCTTTTCCTTTTGGTTGTATTAAACTGTAAGGTTTCTGTAGGAGGTGTGTACATCTATATTTTCTGCACATGCACTCACAAGCATATCCCTTCATAACTTCTGTCAGAGGAGTTCTATGAAATGTAACCTTAAGAATTATTGAGTGTTTCTGGGATTCTCCAGACCCAAAGAAGTATTATTTCACATTTTTGCAATCTTTTTGCTATCAAAACTGGGGTCCTTACAACTTTTGTATTGCAGACCTTGGAATGATCTCTGAGAGAACTTTTTGGCTGATGTTGGAAAACAACAGATGATATAAATCACACCAGATCTATCTCTTGACCCTCTGTCAATCTGTCTTTAAATAAACAAATATTTCTTAACTCATATTCATAAGCTTCTCACTCCCATTAAGAAGTCAGATTATCTCAACTACCAGAAGGGGAATATTTGACTCTTGTTAGATGCCTTGCTTTAAAATTAGGTAAGTAACCCAATACAGTTTTATCAGCAGATAGTCAGTTTGTCTAACCAGCAAATAAAACAGTTTTGCATATTTCTAAGCTTTTTTAGCTAAGTTACCCAAACTGGCACAATGAATATAGCTACTACAGCAAAACCAAGATTACACTTTAGACCGCTCATCAATCTCTTTATTCCTCTATGCTGCCCTCTCCAGGAGTAACACTAACTAAACAAATAATAATAGTACAAAATTAAATTGGCATTTACTTAATGTAGGAGTAGAAAGGAGGGAATGAACAAGTATTTTCAGCTGTTTTCACTCCTGAAGGAGTTGGATATGCTGATGTCCCTTATAGCTTTCCCTACTAAAGTAGGCTAGGCAGAGGACCAAGTCCTTTAAGGGAGTTAACAGCAGCATGCCCCCAAGAACCCAGGAGATGGGTGAAGATCTGAGCTGAAAATGGAGGGCTTCATCAAAATCATACAGGTGGGAACCTGACTGACAGGTAAGTTAGACAGCAATGAGGTTTACAAGCATAACATTAGTAAGGGATGAACATGGAACTAGTGCTACAAAGGGAGGGAGCCAGCTCGGGCGTCATCATGATCCTGGCATCAAGAGAGAACACATTCATACTCCTGAAATTCCTTCTTCCAATCCTTCCTTCTGCACTTAATGGCTGCATTCTTACTTCCTTATTCTGTGAAGTATTACAAGAAGCCACTTTCCATCCAGCAGCACAGAAAGGCAACCGTTTGCTGGGCTGCATTAAAAGGATCATGTCCAGCAGGTCAAGGGAGGTGATTTTACTCCTCTACTCTGCTCTGGTGAGACACCACCTGGAGCACTGTGTTCAGTTCTGGAGTGCCCAACACAAGGGGGATGTGGATCTGCTCGAGCAAGTCCAGAGGAAGGCAACAAAGATGATCAGAGAGCTGGAGCACCTCTCCTATGAAGACAAGCTGAGAGAGTTGGGCTTGTTCAGCCTGGAGAAGCAAAGGCTCTAGAAAGACCTTTTAGCAGCCTTCCAGTACCTAAGGGAGGCCTACAAGAGATCTGGAGAGGGACTTTTTACAGGGGCATGTAGTGATAGGACAAGGGGGAATGGCTTTTAACTGACAGATGGTAGATTTAGATTATGCATTAGAAATAAATTCTCTACTATATAGGTGGTGAGAGAGATTGCCCAGAGAAGTTGTGTCTGCCCCATCCCTGGGAGTGTTCAAGGCCAGGTTGGATGGGACGTTGTGCAACGTTGTCTAGTGGAAGGTGTTCCTGCCCATGGCAGAGGAGTTGAAACTAGATGAATTTCTCTTCCAATCCAAACCATTCTATGATCCTACAAATTTTTCAGGCTTCTTTACTTTCATGTAGCTACAGCTCAGAATTATATTTAAATCATCTTAGAATTTCATTTGAGATGTTTTGGGTTTTTTTTTTTTGGGGTGGAGACAGGTTCATACACTTGAAGCAGCTTTAAAAGGTGTATACAACAAAGCTATTAGACTTGTCCCATTAACTGAACTGTGGATAACTGATACAGTAAAATTAGTATATGTCATAAAGTAGTACATCACAGACATATCACAGGACTGCCATGGGCTGGTTTCTTCTGTCCTAGCCTGGTGACTGGTTGGCAGCATGAAGAACCGACAGACAAATAGCAAGATGCTGTTTATCACAAGTTCACTTTTTGAGTGACTGAATATCTTGGGTTCAGCTGTAACAGTCACTTTTAGTTCTTCTTAGCAGCTGGTACACTTCTGAGTTTCAGCTTTAGCATGAGAAAAATGCTGATAACATACTAATGTTTTAGTTGTTGCTAAGTAGCGCTCACTCTGATCAACTTTTCAGTCTCTCATGCTCTGCCAGTGAGGAGGGACATGAGAAGCCAGGAGGGAGCAGAGACAGGACACCTGACCCAAACTGGATCATGCCCAGTATATAAACTGGCAGGAGCTACCCAAAAGGCCCAAATCGCTGCTCGTGTAGGGCTGGGTGTCAGTCAGTGGGTGGTGACCAATTGTACTGTGCATCACTTGTGTTTATTGTTTTTTCCTTTCCCCTTTTAGTTTTATATTCTCTCCCCTTGTTATTTCCCTTATCATTATTATTAGTAGTAGTAGTTTTGTATTACACTTTAGTTATTGGACTCTTCTTATCTCAACCCATGGGGTTTACATTCCTTCGATTCTCCTCCCTATCTCGCCTGGAGGTGGGGAGGGGGAAGAGAGATGGTGAGCAAGTGGCTGTGTGGTTCTGAGTTACAGGCTGGGCTTAAACCATGACACTGAATAAGACTAGATTGGTAAAAAATGAAATCTGATGTTGATTCTAGGGTAAATATATTCCAGAATTTCTGAAATATCCACTCACTAAAGTCACCAGACCCTAGGCAATCACCAGTGATAAACCTTGAGAACTGGGCTTTTTTAACAACTTTGACCATAAAACTTAATTTTTAACTAGAATTTTAGTGTTTTCAGAGCAATTCCTGCTTTGTCGCTTTCAGAAAATGATTTCAAATAGGAATCCTAACAATTACTGCAGTTTCATTTACGCTTAAACTACAATATCTTTCTTGCACAAAAGTCTATGTGTGAAACATTTGTGAGCATGCCTGAATTCAGTCAATGTAACACTCAGCAGAAATACTATGGACAATGTGCTTTGTATTTTTCACCTAGTTCTAGTGTTTTTTCAACAATAGGAATGCATAAAGTAGTAGAGCAAGTACATTGCTTGCCCGGGAACTTCATGATTTGCTCTTCACTTCTAGAAAAATCGAAACACACTGGTAAGATATGGGAATTCATGGTAAGAAGTGTCAGTCTGTCTAAGTCTCCTCTCTCATGCCTTTATAAGAAGTTGGACACAAGAAGAACAGTCTGCTTTACTTTAATCCAAGAAGTAGGCATGCATCAAATCATTCTTATAGAATATACTTCCCTTAATATGTTACCTTTTCTTGAAATCCATAAAACAGTCTTGAAGTGCTGAAAATGTCTTTTTGAATTAATGAATAAATGGGGCATTACACTTTTCCTTAAAATGAGGAAAAGCTTTTATGTTTACCTAAATATTTTTTTATTTAATAAATAGGAAAAGATAATTTCTTAATTCTTCCTGTAACGATTGTCTTATAGGATATTGACATTGCACAATATACAGTAAATTAACAGGTCACACACAGTACGTAAAAAGTTATTTATCTCCTTAGGTCAGTGCTAATGCAACTGAACTTTATATGGTTTTGATTTCTGTACTGGATTCAACAACGTATTACAGAATTATTTGCTTTACCAAGAGAAATAGAGTTCAGTTGTATCTTAACCAGATTTAGTAAATATCTTAATTTGTAAATAATAAAAGCGTTAAATCATGTCAGGAACAAAGCAAAACAAAAAATAAAAAACATATTATGATAAAGTGTGTATCACAGAAGAAAGTATTTAAGGAAAGATAAGCTATTAAAAGAACCTTTTTTTTTCTTGGGGGGGGATTTTTTTAAAAATAAAGCTGTCTATTCTGAGCATAGAGGAAGAAGTGTTTGAAAGGAAAAGGGAATGCTCTGCATTATAGAGCAGGCACCTTATTTAGTCAGGTTGTTAGAGCACTAAAAGGTAAAGGTACTTCTCAAAACCACTTTATGAAATGTTCAAACCTGCTTATTGCTTTTTTAAGTCAGGAGGGAAGGGAGCTAATGCTATGAAAAAAGACTTTAAGGGAGTCTGGAATTAAGATTGTAGGAGAAAGGCCTCCAGCCACTTGCATCCGGGGTTTTGTTTCTCCGAAGACTTTGTATCCTACAAGTGACAGACTCTTTCCTGTATAGGTGGTTACTTTGGTAACTTAGCTGTCTTGGAAACTAAGAGATAACCACCTGAGAACAAAAGAAAGCAAATCAGTGGCTGACCTGAAACTGGTGGGAATTTTTCAAAAGGTTTCACACACCTCCATCAGTGCCTTGTCTAGTACATTTTGTCATGCTAATATTTTTATCTTCAATTAACAACAGGAGTAGTAATTTGTTATGGTTCCTATTGCTTTTATTGCTGTTGGCTACTACATTCTGTACATAGGACTTTTTAAATTGTCAAGGGTTAAGCTAGTTCATACAGCAGTCCTTTGTTACAAAATAGCTTATTTGTTCATAGAGATATAGTCTTTGAATTAAAAAAAATAGTGCCTTGTTACATTTTATATCCAATGATGAAAGGAAATTTTTTTATGTGCCATGCTAGTATACTGTCCTTGACCCTATGTATACTACAACCATGCTATGCCATGACCTACAAGATCAATGAAAACAAAGGCTTCTAGAGTTTGCTCTGATGAATACAACACCATATTTTAAAACAAAGTGAAATATTATTTGATCACAATCTATTCTTCACTGGTTAGAGGAGTTCACCTACAGAAAGTTTTTCAAAATAGGAAAGTCAAATGTGACCAGGTGTTTGGGACAGTGGAACTAATGAAGTCTCTTTCCGGATGTGTTCCTTTTCCCTGAAGCCTTACCCACTGTATTCCTATAGAAAGACTATATAACCTAGTTCTCCTTTTGAAACACTGCAGGCAAGAAAGAACCTGTGGCTAGTTGCTTCCTAGAAAGGTACTGAATGTCTGAGTTCCTCCTGCCTTTTCTTCACTGGCAGAAGCATTTTGCATCTTCATCCTCCATCTAGTAGCTCATTTTCGAGAAATATGAGACTTCTTTCCAATTCCTGTGAAACTGGCCAATAGGATTAACAGTTAAAGAGTGTTATGAAAAACAGACTGCTGGCAAAACAAATGGACAGCACAGTCACCTTGATAATCTAGTACTTCAAATGCGTGTATAGTAGTAGCACAAGATACTTTCCTCTTCTCAGCCCCAGTGAAGAAAGTTTAAGGCAGACACAGTGACAAGATGTGTCAAATGGATATCTCATACTGCTGTCATTATAAATTGCACATTTTCTATTGCTTTGTCTCACCTAATAGATGCTTTCTTACCTCAGCTATAAATTAATTAATTTTTTCTGGTACAAAATCAAACAGAAGGCAGTGGTACACTGAAATTTACTTACTGTGCATGTTTGCCTGGCATACGAATTAAGAGAATAATTTTCAGTCCTTTCTTTTTCTCCCATTAGTGAAAAATAAGTTTAGATATCCTGGTAGAGATACAAGTGTACAATGTGTGTAACTTAAAGAGGGATGAATGCTCTGCATTATGGTAGTAGGATGCATAATTCTTGCATAGGATCCAATGCCAAGGAAATTTGCTACTTGGCAGAATCTGAGGGTCTGATTTACCTGCTATTAAATTTACCACACAGGAGTATTTCATTTTACTTCTCCGAAAGCTACAACTAAACATCAACTAGTTACACAGAAACATGAAACAAAACCAAGTAGTTACATAAAAATATCTATAATAAAGAATAAGTTAGGAGACTGATAATGTTCTAAATAATTTAAAAATCCCTAAAAATCATTCTAATGTGACCATTGTTAGTGATGGTGGTGCACATCACAAGAATTCCTACCCTTTGCTTTCGTATTTTAAGAAAAATAATCCATTACTTTTTTATTTATTTACTTTAATTTTTGCGAAGAAGCCTGCACCTGACAGGGAAACAAGCTACAAGTTTTAAAAACAAAAAGCATCATTAATAATATAGGTAAAATATTTATTTTGTAATGTATTCCAAATTTTTGATTCCACATTTGTTTTCTAAGACATCTCTTATTATGGCGGTTTTTTCACCCCAGTTTAATGAAAAAACAGCTCATTTTATCTTTAAATGGCTTGATGGTGCTAGATTAATACTAAAGGATTAGAAATTGGCCTGGATTGCTGCCCAGCATGTAGAGTCTCTCCCTGATGAACCAAAAATGGGAATGATATTGAAGGACATATAGTTTGTTTTACTGAGTGTAGAGAGTACAGCGCTTTGAATTTACCATTTTTTTTTAATTCAGAAGAAAGTCACTAATTAGCTGAAATCACAATTAATCCAACCTAAGTAAATGAATAAACAACTACACTGTTGTATGTTGGTGGCTCTGTTTAGAGGAATAGTAGTATATTATATACATTCCTCAGTATACAGGAATTATATCAATGCAGAGAGTTTAAGTCAGCCTATATCTGATCATCATAATGCTTAGTAAGGTTGAGCGTAATCAGCAAACAAGAGATTTTGCAAGAGAATATACTAAATATAGGAGAATACCATTTGATTCTGAAAAAAAAATACATATGTCCTTATCTCAAAACACTATAATAATAAAATCTATTTTATAAGATTAGAGGGAAGTATGACATCAAAATCTCAATTCTTAAACAAAACATTTTATAGTTTTGTTTTTACATTGGGCAATAGGCATCAAGTGATTCAAATGAGTCATCTCATTACCACATTCTGACTGAGGCTGGCCTAAGCATATAATGTCCCTGAGAAGAAGGCACAAACACGTAGCCTATAATCTCTTGTGTCCTCTCATAGTATCATTTGAAGTTGATAGTTAAATGACCTTTTTCAAGAATACCAAAAATAGATAAGAATCCTAGCCCAGCTGATTTTCGTGAAAAATTCAATGGACTTAGATTCTTAAATATATAAATTTAGAATTTTCTTATATAAAGAGTTACAGCTTATTAACACGAAATGGAAATAATGAACAGGAAACTGGACCAATGTCGATGACCAGTCTGGAGCTGGCTTAAAAGCTTGATTGAAATATATGCTTTTTCTAGTTTGTTGTTAATCTAGTGCACCAAGAAATGCCAGAGAACACTTTGCTGTTAAAGTATTCCAACTCTATCGCCGCTTAAAACAAAGCTATAATGATTAATAAGGATATCTGAATTCACTGTTTGCGTATTTGAAATGATATTTTAATAGCTTATTTTTCACTGTTCTTAATAAAAAGCAAGTTTTTTTAAGTATTTGGATTGTATGTAAGGCTTTAATTTACAGAAGTGCTTAGTGGAGTTACATCTCTTCCACTGAGTTTTTCACATTGGCAGCATTTTACTTCATTTGTAAATTAATCCAACTAAGCAAAGCTAGCTGCAAAAGTATCATCTTAATGTGTAATAATGGAAAATAAAACTGTCACTTTATGTCTACCTAATATTTCTTCCCTTCCCCAAATTGCAAAAGTTACATTAATATGTCCAATTTATTATATCTGAAAGCATCGTTATGTAAATGTGCTGTATATCTATCATAAAATCATTTACTATACAATATTCTAGAGACAGGAATGTTTTTTGCAATGATGTCAACTCTATATACAGAAAGCCAGAGAGAGTTCAGCTGGCTAGATATTATTTTGACTACAAAAATTATGTGATATTAAGAAATTGACAGCACAGATACAATTGTTGCATTGTTTTGGCTTTTAATAATACTACTAGGCTAAGAGAAAAATTCAAGTTAGAGCTTTCAGAAGTTCCTTTCTAATTCAGGGGTCTGGGTAGATAAAAAGAATAAAAGGAAACATACACTGGATCAGTTGCCTAAACACTGAAGAAATAATGATTTTACTAGAAAATTCCATAATTAAAGAATATTGTAAATGTTTTTATTGTCAAGGTAGAAAGCCAGAATAATGAGAATATGGCTTGCACGAACAAGGTACAGATGACAGGTACAGCTCTGTTATGACAAAAAAAAAAAAAAAATGAGGCCAAGAAAGGCAAAGATTCTGAAAGGGCAAGATTACACAACTACTTGATAACTGCCTGCATTTTTTCTGTAACAAAAAAACCCAACAAACTGGTGGGAAACTAAATTAACTGGACAATAGCTTATTACTGCAAGTCAGCAGTCTGAATTGTCTTAACTCAATAAAACAGGACAATTCCAGATTATGCTCTATTTTGTGTCTGAAACTGTACAATTGAAAGATAAACTCCAAAACTATTGTAATATTATACGTAAGAACTGATTTTAAAGTATACAACAAATTACGTTGCATTAGTTTAAGCATCCGTCAAGAAACAGTAAGCAAACTTAAATGAAATGGGCAGTGCGTTTGTGCATATGTAAGTAGAGGTATACAGACAAGCACACAAATATTGGTCCAGAAAAGGGCAAATAAAGATGTGGCCAAGCAAATAAGAACACCTCTGGATTGCCTTTAGCTACATTTCTAACACATATATATACTTCTGAACATCCAATGAGAGGAATGCAGGCTAGTTTGCCATACTATCATTTTAGGATGCCCACTTCAAGGTAAATAGTAAAGCAAAAACTATTTGCATAAACATCATTTTCTCAAGAATGCTAATCTTTTTATCTGTTAGTGTTATTTGTGCATTGTTAGATAGCCTGTATCACTGACAAGTTAAATCTCAGGACAAAGTCAAGGATATCTCAGTTCGAAGACCTGATCTTTCACAGATTTTACATTTCTCCAGACTTTCCCATTGCAGGCTTAAGGGCCTATTCATTACTTGAACTAGGTGATGGTTTTCATTAAAATACTGTCAATATTTACTGGGATGCTCCAGCTATGTAATTAATATTTTACTGAATAGTTCCCCAGTAAAGAAATCCCATTCTGTGATATCCAGTAAATACTAAACTCCACCAGAAATATTGCACTTTTGAGACACACTACTCAGAAAATTACTCTGCTTGTTGTTGTCGTGGTTTGAGCCCAGCCGGTAACTCAGAACCACACAGCTGCTCGCTCACTCCCCCCCTTCCTCCCCCCGCTCCCGGAGGGATGAGGAGGAGAATGGGAAGAATGTAACTCCCACGGGTTGAGATAAGAGCAGTCCCGCAACTAAGGTATAATACAAAACCACTACTGCTACCACCAATGATAATAATGATTAGTGAAATAACAAGGGGAGAGATTACAATTGCTCACCACCCGCTGACCGATACCCAGCCCGACCCGAGCAGTGATCTGGGCCTTCCGGGTAACTCCCCCCGGTTTATATACTGGGCATGACGTGCTGTGGTATGGAATACCCCTTTGGCTAGTTTGGGTCAGGTGTCCTGTCTCTGCTTCCTCCCGGCTTCCCCTCCTCCCTGGCAAAGCATGAGACTGAGAAAGTCCTTGGTTGGAATAAACATTACTTAGCAACAACTAAAAACATCAGTGTTATCAGCGTTGTTCCCAGGCCGAAAGTTAAAAACACAGCACTGCACCAGCTACTAAGAAGGAGAAAAATGACTGCTATAGCTGAACCCAGGACAGTTGTAAAAGGAAAGATTTGAGTGCATGAAACAGTATTCACAGAGGATGAACGTGGATATAATATTGTTCTGATTTTTTTTGACCTTTAAAAGTTGAGACACATTCATTTTTATAGAGTGCAATAACTTTAAGCCATATTCTGCTACATTCTCTCCAGGGTCCTCAGCTTCCCTACAAACATCTATGTTAGGGTAAATGTAAGTTTTCAGGTAAGTTTCTGAATTCTTCTGACCTTAACAGTTTAAATGACAGAGTGGCAGACACCCCAGCTGCTTCCTGTAGGAGGGGACTCAGGGCCCTGTGTATCCCAGCTCTCCCACCTGGCAAGGGCAGCCTCTTTATTCTAAAGAAAACACACCTTTACTTACTCCCTACAGATATATGTAGGATATGTGGATCTCTGCAAGCTCCCAGCAAGTACTCTGCACTGCTTCTCTCTGAACACATTTTTTCTTGTGGCTGAATATAATTTGCAAAGTGTTATTCACTATACGTATACATGTGTTTGCATGCACATTGCCCACTTTCTAGTTTTTAGTCTTGTTTGACTGCAAGTGAAGCACAAGTCTTGTGTCAAGATTTCTCTGGTTGAAATTTTGTCTTTTTTTTGTCATGAAGTGACTCTGAAAGATGTTAGATGCTTTAAATGAAATAACAGAAAAGGGTTATTTTAGAATATGTATAACTTAATCTCCTGATCATTGGCCATCAGAGCATGTACAAATTTTTCACTGTCGGTGGCAATTTAAGAATATTTTTTTCTATGCAGAATAAAGAAAGAACAAACATTTTAGCATATAACAAAAGTCTGCTTATAACTTTCACTATGCAGCTGCTTTTTATCAAATAATTTTTTGATGACCTGTAACTCAAAAACCAGCTTGACAGATTTAAATCCATAATTTGCAGGAAATATACACATTTGGGTGCCACTCTGCAACAAATCCATTACCACTGCAGAGGCTATAATCTACATAAACTACACAAACCTTCGTAACTAGGATTAGCTTTTGCTAATCCTCTCTTTACTTCTCTCCACTGTCTTTCCCTTCCCTGCTGCACCAAGCATAAATGACTTTCTTCCAGATTTTAAGTCCTTATGACCTATCTCTGCCCAACTTTTCATTTCTTCTGTGATATCAAGACATTGACACCCACTTACAGTTGTGCTACCAGTACATGTACTTTGCCATATGTAGCTGTTTTTCAACAAAATTCCCTCCTTTTCCCAAACCACCTTGCAAGAAAGGACAACATATTCTTTTCATTCCGACTCCCCATATCTAAAAAATAATAAAATTACTTTTCTTCAAACCCCTTTAAATCTATTCTATGCTTTGCAGCCCAGAAAGGGTGGATGAATGATGTGTTGTGACACAAGGTGTAGCACTTGCATCATTTCACCCATCTTGGATATATCTAATTCTACTTTGTCTACTGCTGCAGTACATAGCTATATTTTTCCTGATGCATCTCATTCTTCCTACTTGATTACTGAAGGACTAATTTTCATTAGAACTGGTCAAGGATAATTTTCCCTTTCCTGTTTTTTGATTCTAATATGGCAGATTTTGGAAAATTTCAAGTATCCTGAATTTCATCATAGTGTCTAATACCAGAATGAGTACTTGGAGTCTGGTGCTGGATTCATAAATAATGATGTATCATTCTAGAAGATCTGACAGAATTTTCTGACAAAAATATGTTACTGACATGGAGAAATTGTATCTTAGAGTATGAGTTACATATTAAAGCCATTTATCTTCTTCCTAAAATTCTAAAAATACACTCAGTTGGCAGCTGGCAGCCGAAAGAAATTAGGGGCATTGGTTTATTCTGGCCACAGATTCTGAAGTGTGAGAACTCTTCACATCTTATCTTCTCTATATCAACAGGCCTTTTCATTTACACCTTCATACCTCGTATCCTGTGTTTATTGAAATCCTAATATTATGCCTCTGAGCATAAACAAAAAGATAGTTTAACCCATTTTCCAGAAATAAAGTAAAAAATTATATGTAAAATATAAGAAATTCTTCTAAACTAAGTGGAACAGGTGCTGTCTTCTACTTTGACTTATACCAGAATTTTGGAAACTAAATGAAAGCTTTAGATTTTTTATCGCACCCTTCTTTCTACAGAGAAAACTATTTTTTGAATCCTTAACAATCACTGTGGTTGATGTTTGCCTGTTTTCACTAAGCAAAAGACACACAGACATACATTAGTCAGACATGATACAGACTTTACATCAAGCTGGCATGTCATGCCAATTTAGGCCTTTATAGCATTAAAAAAGTGACAACTTACGTTTCTCCAGTAGAATGCAATCATGTAATTTATCAGTAACACGTCATTGAAGTATAAATTAGCTATGCTTTTCCTGCTGAAAATAAGAGAAAACATTTCCAATTTTCCTGTGATAAAAGTTCTGTCATTTGTGGGGCCAGCAGAAAAGGTTAGAAACAGTCTTCCATTTTTTTGAGGCTCATGCCATTTGTCAACCTCAATTCCATGTAACAAGCAATAAGATGAAATGATAGAATAATGCTTCACAGCAAAAGTTTGAAGTAATAAAAAGTTATGTTCATCTGGGAATGCTGCCATCAATCCATGCTTTTCATTGTGGAGAAAAATAATTATGCTGAGCTGGCTTTTATCCGACACATAGAATTTGAATTGTAAGCATGTTTCATATTTATAATTGTTATAATTCAGCTGCATTTTAGAAGTGGAATGATAATGGTGAATAAAAGGTGTAATTGGCCTTTCCCTGGTACTTATGCAAAGTAACAACACACATAAATTCCCTGAGATTTTGTTTGTGCAATCTGATAATATATCAGCTGGATAGCAATAAATAGCTGATATGGGACAGAGTGCTAATTTCTTCAATTGCTCTATCTGTTTCCAGGGTCTGACTGTTGAGCTACACACTTTGACTAGTATGGACAATTATATACATATACTTGAATGAAGGAGGTATTTTACAACCATGTAAGACAGGAGAGGGAATAGATGTACTAGTATTTGTACGTATATAAACAAAGTAGCTTTTCCTTTGCATATTTTGAGTTTCTTAAGAAAGTGTTCTTCTGTGAAAACTGGACCAGTTTTGACAGCAGCTATGAAGAGATGTCTGGACACAAATTAATATGGTGAGTCAGCCCAGTATCATTCTGCAAATAAATAATATTTTTCTTCATCTTTCTGAACTACTGCCGTAAAGATTACTAAATTCTTAGGCTTTTCCTCACTGGGACACCGGTAATCTTGAAATGCTTAATCCTGGATTAATTCTCAAGCTTGTCAACTTTACTGGAGAGTCTTGCTTTGTCCTTGATTAGAATTGTAATTATGTTACTATGCCCCAAAGCCATATTTTCCACCTCACTGACATTTTACTATGAAGTGTTTATCTACTCTGCAAACCAACCGCATATTTCCTTCAATGCTTACTCTGGCTCCCTACTACCATAGATGATCTACTTTTTAAGACATGCATCCTACATGTACAGCACTAGAACTTAACCAAATTAAGTTTCAGTGAGCCAAGTTCACACTACATAAACAAATACATAAAAAACAGAATAATATCATGAGTACTGGTCTCTCATCTGTGTTTGTACTATGGGTCTAGTATTTTCAATCTTTAGATCAGTTCAAAAAGCAAACATGATTGAATTCATACCAGGTGTTGAGAAATAAGAAGGATATCCAGTTTTCAGAAGCAAAATATAGTACCAATACCAGAGTGTTGAACCTAAAGGATGCATGGAGAAGTGCTGGCTTTTCTGTATCTCAAGAGCAGCAGTTCCTACAGTTTGTACACTTGTACGGAAAGACATATATGTTTTTTAAGATAAAGAGGGAATTTGCTTGGTTTTGGCTTAGTGCTAAACTGCCTTTAAACATTTATTTATTTATTTATTTTGCATTTGGTGGGAACATTCTTATTGCTGATTTCTCATGTCAATTAAATTAATTGATATGGAACAACTGTCCAGCTGTTCTACCAAATGATCTCTGGGCTTTATATTTTTAGAGTGCTGAATAAGCAAACCTGCAAGATAAAAATCAGTGGAAGATGTGGATGTTCAGTACTTTGGGAAAAACAGGAGAGAATTCACCTTACTGTCAGTCATAAAAGATGAATCGTACAAAATTCAAAACTAGTTATAAACTTCTTTATAATTATTTCCATGTGTATTATACTTTTAAAAAAAAAAAAACCCAAACCCAAAACTTCCAGTATTTGAATTGCTCATGAACTGTGTTTATCATACATATTTGCTGTTTTTATTGCAGCAATTCCCCATACACCTTGTGGGGAGTGGGGATGGGGTGGAGTATTTATTAGTCTGGTAAGTGGATGCTAGCAGATTCATGGTTCACAATTAATTTTTAATATTTAAAATCTTTTATCTTGCACACTTTTTGAGTCTCTTCTGTTATGAAATCTTGCTTTGAAATTTTTCCCCATAAAAAACACACACTGTGGTTATTTTAATTGTGTAAACTTGTACCGGATTTAAGATTGATATCTACCTGTACCACACTAATTGTATGTTGTTCATAGTAGTTCTAAACTACATGTTTTTCTTGCCTATTTAATTTTCCTGGTTAAAAGACTTTAGTCACCAATCTGTAATGCTTGCATATAGAAAGCACAAATATATGTTGGTGCCTTTCTTATTGAATCATGTCAGTATAAAGGTTATGTCCAGTCTTTTTTAGTTGTAGGCTCCCTTTAATGTGTTGTCTTGACATACTTGCTCTATGCAATATAAATAAAACTGCACACAGTATGACTGAACTAACTTTTAAAGTTCTGTGTTACACCATTTGAGAGATAGAGATCCTCATTTGTCAAGAACAAAGAATTTACCAAATGTGATTCAAAGCTTTGTTGTCTAGTTACAGTACTTTACTTCAAAAATAGTTCATCCTATTTAATTGAAAATAATCTCAAAGTTTTCTAAAATGAAACTGGTTTCATGAATATTCATAGATTAGCATGAACATTTGAAGTTGGAACAGTGGATAGACAATGCTGATTGATAAAATATTCAGGGGCAGAATTTTCCTTATTGCACTTGAGTTGCCAATTAATCTGAAAAAATAATTTAGCAAGGGTCAGATCTGTAAATTCTCATACTTAATGAATCAAAAGCTGGATCTAAAATGCACATCAGAAAGGCTTATCACCAATCAGGAAAACACATGAGAAGCCTTGAGAACAGCAGCATGGGGAAAACTGGTATAGAAAGCATCAGAAGGGTAACCTGAATGTCAGCTTTGGTCAATGTTGACAAATATGTTTGTTCAGCCCTTTTCTGCTATGACTCAAAAGTACTGAAAGGTCCTTGGGAGGATATATTTTGTGGAAGCAGGAGTAAAATGATAATACAAAGTGTGAACATTTATCACCTACCTTTGCTTAAAAATTAAATATCTTGTAGGTATATTATGAACAGAAAACATTAGCTTACACAGTGTTATCAATTTTTTTCCTAGAATTGTTACCCAAATCTGAGCTGTGAAGTATTTAGGGAAAAGAATGAAGAGGGGAGCTGAATGCCTTAGGCCATCAAAAACCGACCATGCCTGTGCTGATCACTTTAGATGACTTTCCTTTTGGAAATAAAGAAATAAAACCTTATAGTGCTAACCTGTAAAATGAGAACTCACAAAGACAGTTAGGGGGCAGGGTTGGTTTGTTTGTCCGTTTATAAAACTGGAAATAATAGGTTTGCTCTCAGAAGAAGAAGGAAACAATCCAATTTCCCAAAGACAATAGTTCTATCAATCAGTAGAACTAAAGTAGGGCTAAAGAAAGGCTCTTTTATTTGCATTAATACAAATCGATGCAACGAAATCTGTTTTCCACTGGGTGATTGTACAAGCTTGTAATGATCCTTGTCCCTCTCAAAAAATAAATAATTTTAAAAAGGAATCTCATACATTTAAAAATGCCTCATGTCTGTGGCAATCTATTGACAGAAGGGAAGACTCAGTGATCCTGTAGGTTTCTCTCTGTCACATGTCTTGACAAAAGCCATGGTGCAGATTGGGTCAGACCTGGAAACTGAATACATATCTCCTAAGACTTACCCCAGGACTTCTCTGTTTGGTCACTTCCAGTAGCTGGGAACCAAATTCTAGATTCTCCTTTGAGTTCCTGCATGACTAGATTTTGAGGGATTCTGAAATACACTAATTTTTCTGGCAATAGCTCCATGTTTTCTTTTGGATTATTGACCACGCAAAGTGATTGAAGGTTTTGCTTTCAGCTTACTGGCAAAACATTATCATAGATTTCTCAAACCAACCAACCAAACAAAAGAAAACACAACAAAAACCCCCCATAAACTCCAGTTCCTTCTGTGTTAAAAATAATGAAATGTGTTAATAACTTCTAAGAAATTTGCTGGTGATAAAGCCCAAGTTCACAATAATTGTGCACTTCAAAAGCTCTTTATGCAGTTCTTACAAAGAGTTGACATATTCTGCATAACTCAAATCCCAACATGGATTTCACGGCAAGAGAGATGCCTTTGCTGGCTGTGTTGCAGGCCAGTATGAAAGCAGTTTGGTTTAACACTCTTTCCACTTTGCCCTGTTCTTGGTTTATGAGACAAGAAGAGATACAGTGTGTAAAGCTGCAAGCTCACAGGCTTCCCTTATCATTAAATTCAGAGACTGTACTTGGATTAAATTTGGTTTGAGGTTCACACCCTTGGTAGCTGGCTAAATTGTTTTGCAGCTAAGACCATGCCTGGCTGTATGCCTGGTCAGTCCTACTCACCACAACCTCACCTGGCCATTTCCCACGCATGTCCCTGCTAGGATGCGTCCTGACCCTGTTCAGCTCACTGGGACAAGGGTAGACTGTGCTTCTCTGGGGAGGGGACTATTGCACTCAGAATGCTAGAATTGACCATATATATTTGTGTATTTATTTGCTTTGAAGCCCGTTAATATGTCTGTAGTATGGTCAGGCAGCAACACTAAACCCAATGTTCTATCACATAGGACGGGTGCAGCAGATACCCTGAAAAAATTCTTTTTTAAAAAATGTTATTTTAAGTAGTTCTCTGACTCATATGCTGCCATGATAAATGAGAGAGCAGAAGAAATGTGTTATTCTGCAGTGGTTTATATAAATTTATAGCATTTTCTGCTTTTGCATTCTGTCCTCCTTGCACTGTACTTCTGTTCAAAGGCCTGTGTCTATCCTGGTCTTATACATTAAATCAATTATCAGAGAGAGCAATAAAAATGAATGGGTCAAAATATGCTCGAGCACTGTAGAAAGCCATGACTATGGGGATGGCAACATGCAATATCATTGAATTTGAAGAGAAATGAACATGTTATTTCATGGTGGCAACATAGATGTTTGTCAGGGTCTGACTGGAGAAAACCCCAGTGCTGGACCCTGTTTCGTTCGTGATACCAAGAGTAAAATTAAGACGCAAATGAGGTCAAGTACTGTAATCAATCAGTTGGTTAATTTCGAAAAGACAATTATTATAAAAAAAGGAAATTATTGTAATAAAGGGGATAGCGATAGAACAGATTGGAAAAAGGATAGAATATGAAGCAAGAATTCAGAGTGCAGAGAGAGAGAGAGCTAGTCACCACAGTGGATCCAGCAGTGTCCCAGGAATCTGTCATCAGAGGTGGTGGAAGTCCTTCAGGATTTGTAGTCGGTATCGGAGCAGAGTGTCCCCCAAGAGTCCATAGTAGCCATTGGAGGTGGGTGTCCTTGTGTAAGTGTCCTTCTGGAATTTGTCCCCTTGAAAGTACCCCATGGAGTGTGTCTCGTGGAGTTGCCCTCATGGTGATGTCTCGTGGAGGGTGTCCCTCAGGGTCCGTAGTAGTCATCGGTGGAGAGTGTCCTCATGGAGGTGTCCTCCTGGAGTCATCCTCATGGCAATGGCTCCTCCTCATGATTACCTTTTCCCTCCTTTTATAATGAGTTGGGGGGAGTACCTTTGTTCTTCATGTCACATATTACACGTTCCTGGTGGACCAGTTTCCCTGGTCTTGCAGCCAGCTCTTCAACTGCAGGTATCTGTAGCAATTCTTGGGAAAATGCGCAGCAATTCCTCACACTAATCCTCGAGGTAACGGACAGAAGAGTCTTATCTCAGCTCTTTCCCACTCATCCCTCAGGCAACGGACAGTAGAGTCCCAGTTCAGCTCCTCACACTCTTCTCCCAGGCAATGGACGGAAGAGTATTATCTCAATTCCTCCCACCCATCTCTGAGACAAAAGATAAGTGGAATTCCATCTCAGCTTCTCATACCAATCTTTGAGAAAATGGACAGTGGAGTCTTATTTCAGATGAGTCGCTCATGATTTTTCAACAAAATCAGCATTTTTTTACTGTACACAGTGCAGTTGCAAGTAACCGATTGCTATTTAAATACACTAAATCACATATGCAGGAGCATTCACAATGAACAGATTTTTAAAGATACAAAATAGTTGTTGCTGCTCAAACTTTCTCATGATCTCTTTTTCCTGCATTTCTCAGCCTTAATCTTATTTTCAGCCTCAAAAATAGCCAAGGAAAGATATGCTTACCTTCACCAGATCCTTCAAAGAGCCCAGAATGAGGGAGTTTCATCATTGTGCATGGATGGGCTCCATGAACTCTCATCTGATAGTCTGATTTTCACAAACTGCCACTTAGCCTGCCGCTCCCATCAAGTGTAGGAGAGGTGGCCTGCCATTCAGGCCAACCAAACAAAGATCACACCTATGCGACCTTTCCTCGAAAAAAAGGGCTCATTTTGAGAGTCTTCAACTAAGAAGCAGATTCTGGGGTGTTTTCTTCCAAATGTACAAACCTATCTAAAAAGTTTGCATATCAGCCATTACAGCCCAAAGGCCCCCGTGCATAAGCAGGGAGACACTAGCGCTAGCAAATGCTCCGACCACACCACCCAAGTCTTGGAAGGCAGATGCAGGGACTGTGAGAATGAAGATGTTAGGCCCACTGTAGGAGAGGATCAGGTTCAAGACCATCTTAAGAACCTAAATGTGCAAAAGTCCATGGAACCTGATGAAATCCATCCATGGGTCCTGAAGGAGATGGCTAATGAAGTTGCTAAGCCACTGTACATCATATTCGATGTCAGGTGAATCATGTCAGTCAGGTGAAGTTCCCGATGACTGGAAGAAGGGTAATATAATCCCCATTTTCAAGAAGAGGAAGGTGGAAGACCTGGGGAACTGCAGACCAATCAGCCTCACCTCTGTGCCTGGCAAAATCTTGGAGCAGATTCTCCTGGAAAGCATGCTAAGGCACATGAAAAACAAGAAGGTGGTTGGTGACAGCCAACATGGCTTCACCAAGAGCAAATCTTGCCTGACAAATTTGGTGACCTTCTATGGTGGGGCTACGGAACTGATGGATAAGGGCAGAGCAGTTGACGTCATCTACCTGCACTTGTGCAAAGCGTTCGACACTGTCCCACATGACATCGTTGTCTCTAAATTGGAGAGACATCAATTTGATAGATGGACCACTCAGTGGATAAAAAACTGGCTCGATGGCCGCACACAAAGAGTTGTGGTAAATGGCTCGATGTCCAGTTGGAAACCTGTAACGAGTGGTGTCCCTCAGGGATCGGTGTTGGGACCGGTCCTGTTCAACATCTTTGTCGGCGACATGGACAGTGGGATTGAGTGCGCCCTCAGCATGTTTGCTGAGGACACCAAGCTGTGTGGTTTGGTTGATACGCTGGAGGCAAGGGATGCCATCCAGAGGGACCTTGACACGCTTGTGAGGTGGGCCAATGTCAACCTTATGAAGCTTAACCTAGCCAAGTGTCAGATCCTACACCTCTGTCGGGGCAATCCCAGGCACAGCTACAGGTTGGACAGAGAAGAGATTCAGAGCAGCCCTGTGGAGAAGAACTTGGGGGTGTTGGTTGACAAGAAACTGAACATGAGCTGGCAGTGTGCACTTGCAGCCGAGAAAGCCATCCGTATCCTGGGCTGTATCAAAAGAAGCATGACCAGCAGGTCGAAGGAGATGATCCTGCCCCTCTACTCTGCTCTTGTGAGACCCCACTTGGAGTACGCGTACAGTTCTGGTGTCCCCAACATAAAAAGGACATGGAGCTGTTGGAGCAAGTCCAGAGGAGGGCCATGAGGATGATCAGGGGGCTGGAGCACTTCCCATATGAAGACAGTCTGAGAAAGCTGGGGCTGTTCATCCTGGAGAAGAGAAGATTGCGTGGAGACCTCATAGCAGCCTTCCGGTATCTGAATGGGGCCTATAAGGATGCTGGGGAGGGACCCTTCATCAGGGACTGTAGTGGTAAGACAAGGGGTAATGGCTTCAAACTTAAACAAGGAAAGTTTAGTTGAGATATAAGGAAGAAGTTCTTTACAGCGAGGGTGGTGAGGCACTGGAATGGGTTGCCCAAGGAAGTTGTGAATGCTCCATCCCTGGCAGTGTCCAAGGCCAGGTTGGACAGAGCCTTGGGTGACATGGTTTAGTGCGAGGTGTCCCTGCCCATGGCAGGGGAGTTGGAACTAGATGATCTTAAGGTCCTTTCCAACCCTAACTATTCTATGATTCTATTCTATGATTCTATGAACTTGGAGTGTTTGTTAAAAATTGTTCTTCATTTCTCGTGATCTGCACAGCTCCTGTGCAACTCACTTTCACAAGTAGCACGTGAATGTCTGTGACTGTGTCTTTCTCAACATCAGTTCAGATAGGCTAAGTAAAACCTTTGTATTTTAAATACAGAAAAGCTATTAAAACAACCCAGGACCCTAAAACACAGTATTGGGTATGGTCCAGAAGAAGTGTCAGTACAGAAGCAGAGGTGAGCTTTCCTTGCCCATGCTCCAAGCTGTCAGGCAGTGAGCCTGTCTATGTGGGGAAATGGATGCCTGCTGTGCATTACCAAAGTAGCTGAATTAACACACGCCCTCTCCTAGCTTCTACCTCAAAAATAAAATAGTTCCCCTATGTAATATATACAGTTTTTATTTGGTTATGAGACTTTAGTCCCATTTTATGTCTCTAATTTATTATGCGATGCCCAAAACAATACAGTTGTACTATATTAGTTTAAATAATTCATTCCTCTTTTTTTTTTTCCCCCCCCAACATGTATATATTTTTTAGCCCTTATGGCAAAATATTTGAAAATCTGCTTTATCTGCAGTATCCTTCCTAGGAGCAGGAATGAGATGTTTAGGAAAGAAATATTAAAACAAGATTGAGTTAAAAGGAAAAATTGGTCCCTGATCAGTAGAGTAAATATATTCTACAGTATAGTGTACTAGCAAATGTATACCAAAAGTAAAGGAGAACTTAATTTCAAAATAAAGAATTTATTTCTACTTGCTGCCTTACCTGCTTCTTTACTGGGACTTTACTGAGCAAAAACTTTAGTGAATCTCTTTCTTTTATTATTTCCAAATCAGGCAGTTCTCAAAAGTTATTTCTTTCCAAATGAAATGTCTAAGATGTTAACTACACGAAACAATAAGATTTTTAAAACAAATGGTTCTATACCTAAGTGGTTATTAGAGGATAAGTGTTTGCATTTATCTAAAAGAAAATGTCAGCTTGTCATTTACTAGGTGGAAGATGTTATAATAGTTCATTCATTTGTAGAAGAACATGATATAGGCAAATGCCAAGATAATCTATATTCCTCCTTAGGAAAAACATTTAGTACTTCAGTCAGAGACTTAGACTACTTACAGAAATAAGCGATGTACTTCAGCATCCTATTCCAAAGACAATGTGCTTCAAAGAAAACCTTGAAGAGGGTCTTCACTGATCTTAGTAAAGGAGAAAAAGACAAATTATATTTGATTCCTCCCACAGTAAATGTGCATAAAGAAAATGTGAATTTTACAAAAAATGAAGAAACAGATTCAAAACCAAATTTCTTCCACAAACAATCTGCCAATTAAAACACATGAAAGACTATATCTCCTTGTTAGCCAGAAACTCAATTTTATCTAAGGAAAAAAAAAACCCCACAACAAAAGAACAATTTCATTGTATTCCTCAACAGTTTTATTTTGCTCTATCATTTAGTTTGTTAATTACTGACTTTTCTGCTGGAATAAAGCATTCCATTATTTTTCAGAATTCCACACATCATTTCCTGCTTCTTTCAGTTCTGCTTCCTAATGGACATAGCAGCTGTTAGAGCATGTTGTTCTTTATTGTATTAACTAAAGAAGTGATAACAGAACAGTGACTCATGTCATCTACCTGGATTTGTCCAAAGCATGTGACAGTGTCCCACATAACATCCTTGTCCCTAAACTTCAGAGGTATGGATTTGATGGATGGACCACGCAGTGGATAAGGAACTGGCTCAATGGCTGCACTCAGGTGTGATAAACAGTTTGATATCCAAGTGGAGATCAGTGACAAGCGGCACTCCACAGGAGTATTAGGACTGGAGCTGTTTAACATCTTTCTCAGTGACATGGCAGTGGGATTTAGTGCACCCTCATCAAGTTTGCTGACAACACCAAGCTGTGTGGTGTGGTTGACATGCTGGAGGGAAAGGATGGCATCCAGAGAGACCTTGACACACTTTAAAGATGGGCTAGTGCACAAAGTTCAACAAAGCCAAGTGCAAGGTCCTGCACCTGGGTCAGGGCAATCCAGGCACAGCTACCGGTTGGACAGAGAAGTGATTCAGAGCAGCCTGAGGAGAAGGACTTGAGGGTGTTGGCTGACGAGAAACTGAACATGAGCCAGCTTCAGTATGCACTTGCAGCCGAGAAAGCCAACCGTATACTGAGCTACACCAAAAGAAGAATGACCAGCAGGTTGAAGGAGGTGGTTCTCCCCCGTCTGCTCCACTTTCATGAGACCCCACCTGGAGCACTGTGTTCAACTCCAGGACCCCCAACATAAGAAGGACAAGGAGCTGTTGGAGCAAGTCCAGAGGAGGGCCATGAAGATGATCAGAGGGCTGAAGCACCTCTCTCAAGACAGAAGACAGGCTGAAAGTGTTGGGATTGTTCAGCCTGGAGAAGAGAAGGCTCTAGAAAGACCTTACAGCAGCCTTCCACTACCCAAAGGGAGCCTACAAGAAATCTGGAGAGGGACTTTTCACAAGGGCATGTAGTGGTAGGACAAGGGGCAATGACCTTAAACTGGAAGGCAGTGGATTTAGATTAGTTATTAGGAAGAAGTTCCTTACTGTGAGGTTGGTGAGACCCTGGCACAGGTTGCCCGGAGAAGATGTGGCTGCCCCATGCTTGGAAGTATTCAAGGCTGGTTGGTTGGGGCTACGAGCAACCTGGTCTAGTGAAAGGTTTTCCAACCCCCCATGGCAGGGGAGTTTGAACTAGATATCCCTTCCAACACAAATAATTCTAGGGTTCTAGGATTCTATGAAAAATGTGAACGATTCTTGTTTCAAAAGCCATTAAAAATGAAATTTAAACAAATAGGTAAGAAGCTGATCACATGGGATAATTTCTTACTGTGAGTAGTTTGCTTCTTGTTATTTATTGCTTTTTCCTCCTGCTATAACCACTTGTTATAATCCCACATTAGGACTATGAAATTTTAGCAATAAGTGCAATAAGCAATAGAGCAGTACATCCAGAAATCATCAAAATCATAAGATCATTATGCCAAACTATGTTCTAATGTGTTTATTCCCTCTAATACTTCTAGACTGACAAAGAATTTTACATGCCTGAAAATAATATTTGCTTGTCCTCACTTTTTATACCATCAAGAATAATTGTGCCGAATATGTTAAAAAAATTCCCCCTCTCTATTTCTATTGTTCCAACTACTGAAAACATCATTTGTTAGAAGACATAGTGAAATAAGCCTGAATTTAAAAGAAGTTAAATTTCTGGAACTTCTTAAAGTGAAGAAAAAGGGGTATTGTTAGCAAGAAAATTTCAGCATATACTGACCTGAGTTACACAGTTTAGCTGACACAGCATACTAAAAGAGAAGTTGAATGTATGCCACATGGTTTTCTTTGCTCACAGAACAAAGTGTGGGGAAAGAAAACAAAAATTTCTCACCACTGAAGAAGCTGCGGATAAGCCCCCTGCTGATGTTAGACATCCCAGCCCTCCAGCTTAAAACCCATGAAGAACTTCCGCTGTTGTCATCAGTGCAAACTGTATTGATCTCATATGAAGGAATAACCTAACAGGCCAGAAAAGGATATACAAATATATTTTGAGATTATAGTGGTGCAAAGACTCTGTTCATGCTTACAATTTTTAAGTTTAACAGTGTGCCTGAATTTATACACTTTAGAACCGGCTAAGAAACCACCTCTTATCCTACAAACTCACCAAATAGTTTTCAAGTATAGGTCTTCTTTCTATTACTTGCCATCCCGCAAAATAATTAGGTTTACAAACTAAGCCAATGACATTTTACTTTGGTTATCTAGTTAAAGGACTACAAAGATCTGCATAAATACTTACAGAATTCAGTTCTTGTCTATACTAAATGTAAGAATTTGCATAGTCTTCAGAGACCTGAACTTTATAAGATTGAAAACTGTGTAAAAACTTCAAAGTTTAAGCCCATATTTGGTGAGAACAATTTCAAATAAACTTCCCCAGGAGTATTTTCTTAATAAAAACCACAATTGCCTTAAAGCTCACTCTGGAATACAAGATATAATAAAAACAAGCAAATACAAAGTAATGAATAGATGTGCCCACGCCATCACTGTGTTAACTCAGCATTTCACTTTTATAAAACCTGTTCTTCCAGTCTTTCTGTCCTTTGATCAGTGATTCTGTTATATAAAGATTAAAAATTACTCAGACTTCTCCAGGTCAGGAACCTTGACTTTTTTCTGTCTGTAAAACACCTTGTAACGTTACAGTTTCTAGATAATAAAAAGAGCCCAGCAGTGACTCTTGCATTCTTGTTTATTGAGTTATATTTTCCTCAATATATTATTCCTTGATGTAAGCATAACAAAACCAATAAAAAGCCAATATTTTGAGGGTAAACAATTTAACAGTCTTTTATTTTTAATTCTCAAAATATATGCCTATTTCAGTTTAACTGTTTTCTTAATAAGGATAATACTTAATTTTATCGTTGTACAGGAAAAAAAAGGTCTCTGTGTAAATTTATTTTGACAAATGAAAACTTCTTACAGGTTAATACTTTTAATTGCCAGAAAAGCAAAATCCAGGTGTTCCATATCTGAGTGTTTTGAAAGCTGCTTGACAGCATTTTATTTCTATGTTATAAGCCCCTGAAAACGGACATGCTGACAAAACATAAACTGGAGCAGGTTAACTGACTTTGCTCTTTAATACATTCAACCCTTTATTTGTATCATGTCTAAATTTTCCTATTTAACTTTCTATATTTTCTGTTCACTTTGACATATGACTTGTTGATTTTGGTGGATAAAACACTAGTGGAACATAGAAGGTGATTAAATAATGTAAATATTCAGAATTTTTATTTGGATGTCAAATGCAATAAATTGCAATCCAGCTTTCTTTGATCTATGTCTTCCAAGGAGACAGTAAAAAATGAAAAAATGCTGTCACAAAGCATTTCAGTTTTCCTATGTGGATTTCTAAGAAGCCAAATCATACAATAAAGGTCTGAAACTTCGCCTAGTAGCATAATAAGCTCTGTCATCCCTTACTAATAAGACAAAGTTTAAACTATAGTATAATTTGTGTATACTCTTGTACCTCTTTATTCATAGTCATCCTGTTGTCCTTAAGATTTCTTGTAGAGAAACTTGTGAAATGTTTCTTGCTTTCCAGGTGTTTCTCACTAGATTTCCTTTCCTAAATAAAAAAACAAAAAAACAAAAAACAAAAAAACAAAAAAAAAAAAACAGAAACACAAACAAACAAAAAACCAAAACAAAACAGAAAAACTTAATAAACAAAGAATACTGGAGAAGACTGTAATATGCTGGCAAAGAGTGGAAATTCCTTAATATTACTATATAATCTGTAGCATTCTTTCATAAGAAGATATTGTACTAGATGTGTTCAGTATGCAGACTTTGTGTTTCATTATGAATTACCAAATATTGAAACAAGGGCTTCAAATAATATAGACGTTAGATATCATTCTTATTATATAGCAGATATTGCACAAGATTAAATGTTGATTTAATTGAAACTTTGTATTTGATATAAATGTTAAATTTTAATTATTAGATAATATATAAATAAGGAATTAGCCTCAAGGGTTTGGGGATTTTTTTTCCTTGGAATGAAGCATGGATGTGCGGAGTAGGACTGCAGTCAGAAATTACTTAGTACAATGAGATCCTAGTCCCTGACTGAGATTTCTGGGCTTTTGATAACAGGTAGGTGTTTGGTAGAAATTATTAGGAAAAATCTTAAGCATCAACATCATTATTATTCTTTCTGGTGTATATATGCCTTTTAAAAACCTTAGCACACTACTATCAACAGCGTAACAGAACACATTTTTACCTGTGAATTTAAATTAATGTTACATTGGTAATGGGAAAAAAAAGCTGTGAAACACACCACAAAAGTTACGTTGGAAGTCATATCCTGTGCTTTAAGTAATTACTTTCCAATAATATCACTCACAACTCCAAGATGTTAAAGACAGGTAGTATGATGCTTTCAATATGCAGCATCTTGTTGCAGCAGGGGGATGGAAGATAAGGGAATTTTTCTATACTTAAAAGATGTTTCTGTGTCATGAAAATTCATCTACAACGTGAGAGTTTTTTGCTTTGAGTGACAAGGTCAAGTAACTGACATCAGTAAACAATAAAATAGAAGATATATGTTGGACTAAAGAATCACATATCATTTCACTGTCTATGTCAGTGTCCCTAATCTGTCTTGTCTCTGAATGAAACTCCAACCTGTTCTGTGGCATCTCCAGAATATACTCAATATGAATAAAGGAAAACTCTTATTACTTCTCCACGCCCCACATGCTACTTACTTTTTCTCTAACCACTTTTTCAAACAACTCAATACAGTCTATCAAGAACTTTTTTTACCTCTTCGATCAAGTGACTCCTATTCACTTGTTGCAATTGGATCTGCATCCATTTTACCTCGTACTTAAACTGTGTCTTTACTTTTAAAGTCCATCAGAGAAAAAAAAGGTCTTTCTAATTAATATCAGCCCTTTCTGGCATGTTATGTCTCTTCCGTCCATTTTCACACTTTATCTGCATTGAAGTTGTAAGGCTTTGGATGTAATCATAAAGACTAAAGAACCATATGTTTAGATTTTGTTCTCTTTTACTAAGCTAAAACATGGCTCAATGTCTGGGCCGGGACTGATGATGCTTTCAAAATCCCCAAGACTTTAGTTCTAGTCTTAGGACAAAACAGATGAGATCAACTAACCAACCAAACAAACAAAAAAAATCCCAAAGAAATCATACCACACAAACCTAAGACTACATTTTTCCACTTACTTTTTCAGCTTATGACATAGAGGTAAACAGTTTTCTTTTAAGTTAGTAGAAGAGACACATAGCCAAATGACTGTGGCAAGATATAGATGATCCACACATTTGGAAGTGAAGCAGCTTGTTATCTTTTTTTTTCTTTTCCATTATTTAGAATCAACAACCATTTGGCCAAGAGACCCTACACACCAGCTATTTATTCAACAGGATAACTGCTTATGGATTCTTCCTAGAAACACACAGAGCAGAAGGGACTTTTTTTAGAAATGTCATTCATCTTCACTGTTTAGATGTTGAAGGCTGGATCAAAACACTCATATGGTAGAGCCCAGTTTTTGCCATAAATCATCTTTACTACATTAAGATTAGTCTTTGTGGACCAGTTTAGAGGAAAATGTTAATCTTTATTCAATAGTCTTCATTTAACACAAAATAGCTTCTAACAGTACTGATTGTATATCAGTTTAGTTTTAGAAAAGTCTTTGTTTTAAAAACAGTATCAGTATAGTTGGACGAACTCATCTGAAATGCTGGTGACTTTTGTGCTAAAATAAAGCTAACAGTGTATAAGTTGTAAAAGAAGGTTAACATTTTAACATTTTTGGATATTATTATTTGTTACTTTCAAAGCTACCCAATGAAGTGTTGGAAATAGCATGATCTATGTCTGTGGAATTCATCTTTGCTAGGGATCTGAGCTCCAGTTGTGTCAACAGAACTGAAATATCCAGGAAGATTTCCATCTGTAAAAAAAGGTTTAGAGCACTTTTCCTCTCTTGCGTACAAAATTATTATTTTGTTATTGTTACACTTACTGTTCTTGACTTAATGTGCTTCTATTCAGCAACTGTGGGCAAGCTTTAAAAATTATTCATTTATGGCAAACTGTACTTTTCTCATCATTCTCTAGTGAATTTAATGAATTCATGCCTGGAAAAAAACTTCACTGCTTGTTCTTGCAGAGCTGATGTTAAAAATCTCAGTAAAAATTTAAAGAATTTCTGTGGTCTGAAGTAAAAATTTAGATCACAGTGTAAGTTCAATGGCATTCAAAACCATAACCATTTTAAATGATCTAATCTTCAAATCCCCTTGTGGATTCTGGTCATCTGCACATATTATTGTTTGAAATTTGTTGCTTATGTTCACCTTCCTTTTTAAAGTTTTAAGGCTGATTAAATATAGAACAATGTGTGTATATATATATATGGTACGTATTTTTAGCCAGGGACCAGAAACCTCACTGCAAAGACTTCTTTCTTAGGTACAGGGTGTGATATGCTCCTGCTTCTAGTTCTGAAAGCTATAACTGAAGCAGGAAATAAAGCTTTACTTATTTCCAGTGTGAAAGCTTCAGCAGCAAGTGCACAAAAAATAATATTGACTCTGTCATCCTCATCTTAATATGGTCTTGTGATCCTTTTTAAATCCTTAGACTTCATTTATGTTACCAGCATTCTGAGGGTTGTCCTGACATCAATAGGAGGAAGAACGACTGTCATGCATTCTTAGTAATTTGAAATGGTTCAGTTAATGTTATTTAATTATTATTTGCTTAAGGTTTTATTACACAGGCTTTTGTGAGGAGGAATACTAACTTACAAGTGAGCTTTTTGTATAGAAGATATAAAATATTGGTCCCTAAATTTCCTATTCTGTGAGTAGATTGTATCATCTTCTAACACCTGCCAACAGCAGTGTGTCCTTGCTACAAAGGCAGCCAATCACATCCTGGGCTGTATTAACAAGCCTCTTGGGCAGCATGTCAAGAAAAAAGATCCTTCTCCTCTATTTGGTGTTGTGTCCAGTTTAGGGCTCCCCAGAACAAGAAAGATATTGACATACAGGAACGAGTCCAGCAGAGGCCCACCAGCATTGCTGGGTGTTGGAGCACAGTACGTACTCAGAGTGGCTGATGCAACTTCTCTATTCAACAGAAGAAGAGAAGGTGAAGGGGTGATTTTACTGCTGTCTGTAACTATGTGATCAGAGGATACAGAGAGGATGGACTCAATCTCCTTTTGAAAGTGCACACTGAATGGACGTGAGACAACAGCCACAACATCGAACATGGGAAATCCAGATTAAGTACAACAGTTTTTCTATAGTATCATGGTGGGGGATAAACACTGGAACAGGTGCTGAAAGAAGCGGTGGGATTTCTATCCTTGGAGGTGTTTAAGACATCTGGATGTGTTTCTGAGCCTTCTGATCAGTTTAGCTCTGCTTTGAATTAAAGGAGAGAGTAGGACTGGGTGACCTCTGGATGTCCTTTCCAATGTGAGTTATTCTGCGATTCTGTCATTCTGTCAACTTCAAATTTAACAACTCATTTTTGCTGTGAAAGAGCAGCACTGTGTCTACATCTCTGTAGGAGCTAAAAGTCTATAACTTCCACCATTTGCTGTCACCGTGCTGTTACTGTATCTGGCTTTTTTTTCACTGTTTTGTACTGGTTTGGGTTCTGAGTTAAATGAATTAACAGATTACAGGCACCATTCTACACCACTGTCTTGACGAATTTATAATTACACGAGAGTATAAAAGCATCTGTCTTCTTCCTTAGGCTTTTCAAGACAACAGTAATACTCTTCTTCAAAGACTTTCAAAGACAGTTTGCAAGTCTTTCTTCATATTTTGTTTACTTCTCTTTGAAAGTTCTACAACTGCATTATTTTCTATTCAGATTTTGCTTTGTAGGATTTCATCAAAAAAAACCCCAGGCAGAGCTCTTCCCCATTGTTCATCATCAAGCAAGATAAATGCCAAATATATTGCCTCAATGCTAATGTGTTCAGCAAGACTTGGAGAGTTCTTTCACAAAGCGGGCAAAAAGACATTAAATTAGAAATGCCATTTTCCCATATGTCTGTATGTCAAACAATTAAAGCACTGGCAAGCATTGATAACTAGCAACTAAATTGAACTCTTGCTAATAGTTTTTACTGGAAGCAAATAAAGACCAAGAAGAACTACACTGCAGGTATATAAAATGTCAGTGTGGGCTGAAAACTGTACCCAGATTGTTTGACGGTGGAAATCAGGAACCTGGCCAGGTATCTAAGTACTATGGTGAATTTTTAGATTTTGTTGGTATTTTAAACCACCCCTTTGTTTTGAGCTTTGCTCATATATTCTTTATATTCTAAACTACAGTCTATGTATGTAACTTGCTTTCAAAGAGGGTATCACATGCTAGACTATCTGCCACAAGCCAAAACTTCTCATTCATATTGAATGAACTCCAAAGGATACAGAACTGCATGGTATTTACCTTTCCCTAGTAGTAGTAGTAGTGTTAACTACTATGTAGTTAACATAGTGTTAACTATGTAGTTAACATAGTAGTAGTTAACATGCACTTAACATAGTAGTGTTAGCTACTGTGCTTTTTGCTACATCTAACATGGTTATTGACTGAATAGCAGATACCGACTGGCTGAGATACTGACTGAAACTTTACAGAATTTCTGACCATGTTTGAAATTAAGTCTTCACATCCTTTTATACTAATGGCTTACTCTATTTTGTTTTGTTTTTTAACCAGATAGTTCAATTAGTTTATTTAGTTGTTTAGTTTTTTAGATTAGTGGGGTTTTTGTTTTGTTTTGGGGTTTTTTTGATCATAATGTCTTCTGTGAAACCATCTTATGCTTATACCATATTGTTTGGGGATTTGGGGGTTTTTTTTGTTTTGTTTTGTTTTGGTTTGTTTTTTACTTTGGAACTCTTTAATTCCATTTAGTTGCATTCTGGGGCAAAAGCTTAAACAGTTTTGCAACTTGAAAAAATGATGTTAACTTACCAGGTAATTTTTATTTTTTTTTTATTCTTTAAATCTGAGTAAGCACTCTTCTTCTGAGCATTTCATTGAGTTAAATTGTAAATCACAAACTGTGCATATCTCCCATTAGGCTGTCAGTTGCTCAAAGCCTACTCATTAGCAACAGAGCCAGCAAAAAAGGTTATATTTCTCGCTACATAAAAGAAATAAACTATCAAGTTATATTTTAACTAGCAGTGGAATTCAGAAAGGTGATCCTGTAAGGCATGTGCTTACAGAATATGAAATTCAGGTCTCTAGGACTGTGTTCTGTAGTTTCTTTCACTGGTATAATTAATTTTTCTTGCCTTTAATACTGTGGAATCACTGAAGCTGACATCAAAGCCATCTTTCTTGTCCCCTTGTGACACCATACCAAAAGTAGGGTATAATATGAGAAGGCAATAAGCATAGGATCAGTGATATATTCCCTGAGACAGTGGAAATATTCTAAATAAATACATGTGTAAAGGGAAATATAGGCAATTAAATGAGTGAATTATGCATTTGAACATACACTTTTCTTCACTAAAATAAATATGCTGTTGATAACTTTCAGGTGCAATTAAAATTTTATATCCATGGTGTTTTATACCACCTATTCATAGGCACTCCTGGTGAAAGTATTCTCCCTTTGTACTGATCACTGCAGTTCTATAAGTAATTCTTCAGTCTTTGCTATTATATTTCCTTTTGACTTATCATAGAAAGTTAGAGTGGAAGTTCCATTTTATATAGAAAGTTTGGCATTTGATGTTTTCTTTTAATTTGTTTTGGAATGAACCCTGAAAACTTCAGAATTTTCCTGAAAAATAAATATAAATGAAAAATATCCTGAAAAGATAACGTTTTCTTTTAATTTGACATTTAATATATTACAACATATACCAACTAAAATTCAAAATGCATGGTCATTTTAAGATCTTATATCAACTAATTTCATTCCAAAAATCATAAAAAATATTCTTTATCCATGAAGCATCTGACTACAATTAGTACAGTTTTCAAGGAGACTGCATGTACCATTTTTCTCCCTACCAGGTACAAAGAAGTAAGTATACTGGGGCTTAGACCCTACATATAAACCATGCATGTATTGAACGTATTTCCTAGATAAAAAATATTTCAGTCATAGAAGTAAATATTATGTAGTACCACTTAATAGTATTTCTGGGTCATGAAATACTGTTTGAGTGATGTCTAAATTTACTTAGAATCATAGAATCCTAGAATGGTTTGGGTTGGAAGGGACCTTAAAGATCATCTAGTTCCAACCTCCCTGTCATGGGCAGGAACACCTTCCACTAGACCAGGTTGTTCCATCCAACCCCTTGAACCAGCCCCATCCAACCAGCCTTGAACACTTCCAGGGATGGGGCAGCTACATCTTTTCTGGGCAACCTGTTCCAGTGTCTCACCCTCATAGTGCAGAAATGTTTAGGACCGTTTTTCTGTAAAGAATTAATCACAAAGTAAAGCAAAATGCATTTGCAGGACCTATGTATTATGTTGTATCTTAACAGTTAAACTTTTTTTTACTGCATCTCACTCTAAAACAAAAGTTAGACTTATGAAGACACTCTTAGACGTAAAGCCAATTTTACTTACCAGTATGGTTCATTGTTAGCGTGTGTATGCAGGTTTCAGGTTGGATGAATATTGAAATATATACTGATCCTACTGGATTGGATATATGAGTGAAAAAACGGCTGCTCTGTTCTTATACTCTTATGCTACCAATCACAAAGCTGGGATATTAAGATAGTTTAATGCATTTTTGCTTTTAGCTTTGTTCCAGTTCCATTAAGCTTGTAAAAAACTGTCCAAATGGCACTACAGGATGATTGAATTATAGGCTATGAAAATTTATTTGGAAGTCAATAATGCAACATCAGAATGATATTAAGGCATTATAGGGTATAGTTTTCCTTCTGTAAGATGGCAGGAGAGCACTGCAAACATGGAGATTATCAGAAAGATAATAAATTAAGATATTTGTGCATACTAAGGCTGCTAAACAAGAGCCAGGGATAGAATTAAACTGTGAGAAAAATATTTGTGTTCACAGTTCATTATTTTTAAGATATGGAAAAGGGCCGTTGTCATTTCTATTTTATCAGTGATTTCTGTGATGAAAAAGAAGAGTTATATAATACAATAGGAACTTTTTAATGGATAATACAATAGGAATTATTATTTTTTTTAATGTGAAGGCTAATTTCTCCAATGATTATCACAAGCAACACTAGCAGAAGTTGCTTCTTTTTCCTCCTTCAAAGGAATTCTTGGAGTTCATCTAACTAGGTGTCTCCTAAAGGAATGATCTGAATGACCTCCATGAATGACATGAAAATAAATGCTATGTATTTAGTCTTCATTTAATTAGGTAATTCCTGGTTATCTCTTAAATAAGGTTTTGTACATATTGGAGAAGAAAAAAGTATCTTTCAACACTTTTCCTGTATTGATGGATTTTGGAAAGCACTTCTGAATACCAAAGTTTTTATTTATGCTACTTGATGACTCTTCAGTGTCCTTGGCATACCTACATAGCGTCAGAATAGCAGAAACCTGTTTCTTCAATTCAAAGAAACTAACACATTCCTATAAGAGCTCTCTAAATGATATGGAGGTTTTTAGTGCTCGCTAGCATGCTTAAGGTTCATCAATGCCATACTATGCCTTTAGGAATGCAATAATATTGCTTTTAGCTTGTGTTTGAACCAGCCTAAGTTTTCTCTTTCTCATATCTCTTTATAGTTTCAAGGACTAGGGCCAGGTTAAATTATTTAGATGAAGCGTTCATCAAAGAGGTAGCTGAGATTTTGACATAGTTATTCAGACAACTACCTGACAAAGACAATTTATTGACAGCATTCAGTTTTAATTCAGTGTCAGCTGACTGTTACCTTTTAAAGTCAAATGTTAGGATAATGAGTCAGGAAAAAAAAAATCTTGCACTAAATGAATGAAATATTGAAAAAAATGGAAAAGAAAAATGAGAAATATTGATAACAATTTCACTCTTCGCTGATGTTTAACTGTTATCCATTTAATTTATTCTTGGGAATCACAGATTGTATTAAAATAATCACCTCCTCACCTCTTTTCTTATTTGCTACCAATAATTATGACTCACTGAGTATGGCCACATATATGCTAATAAAAATTTGTTTCAACTATTAATTATAACATTGGGAAGGTTTGAAAAAATATTGACATCTATGTGCCTTCATTTATGTGCACAACTCTTCTTGTTTACAGAATACATTTGTTTCTTTGAAAACATGGTTATATTACCAGTACAAATGAAGGTACACACCTTCATGTGTTTTTAAATTCTGCATGTGAAAGTATTTCAAGTGTTGCGACTGTACTCACTTGAAAGTCACTTTTCCTTCCAGAAAATATTTCTAGTTACTATAACATATTATGTCAGCAAAGTTAACCACCATATTGTAATTGTGTTGATCAATTTATCAATTAAATATGGTGCATTATAAATAGATGCCAAGTTTATAGGAGTAATTTATTTTTCACAGCAACTTTGTTACAGGTTCACGAATGTACATTTTCTTTTTTCTTGACACCATAGTTATGAAAAGATCTTAGGAAGCCTAAGCTTTAGAATCCCCAAAATTCTGACCCCACTTTTCAGAGATGAAAGCTATAAAGAAAAATCATTCCTTCAGAATGGCTTTCATTAGGGAATACTGTATTACCATCTGGGGGGGCCTTGAGACAGAGTGGGAAAGAACTTTATTTCCAGTAAGAAACTTGAGACAGACTGCTATTTTCTGCCTTTCAGTGAAGTTGAATGTAAAGAGTAAGTTTTCTAGCCCTTCCTTCTATTTTCAATCCACTACTTTTTCACAAAATTATGAAATAGAATAGTTTGTGTTGGAAGAGATCCTCGAAGGTCATCTAGTCTAACTCCCCTGCAGGGAGCAGGGACAATAATGCCAAGGGAATAGAAAAAAAGACCAAGGTGTCAGTCCTGCAGTGATTTCTCTGCCCTGTAAGGTGCACAAAGAAGTATCCCTTCTGCTTGTCTTGATTTTGGCATTATTAATTTTATATTCCTGCCTGTGTACTGGTCTACTCCAGTCAAGGATACCCAATGTAGTCTGACTCCCCTAGGTAATGTGGTTTTGGGCTTCCTTCCTTTGGAATGGAAGCTACAGTTCTAATGGAAGATACCTCTGTCATTGATAAACACTTCATTTGCTAGATCCTTATGAAAAAAGTGAAGGAAGCCATGGACTCCCAAACTGTTTTTCAGACAAAATCATCGTGGAATATCCCTTCTCCTCTGTGAAATATTACAAGAGTAAAGGTAGAGAATGCAAATTCTCAGTCCCAGGCTGCGTGATGAAGTAAAGGGGAATTGGTACATCGAAAAAGCAGGCAGCCACAGAGATAAGGTGCTCATTACCCCAGTGGGTTGCTCAAGGGTCTTATGCACAACAACATCCAACTTTTGACTGACAAATGGTCTCACAGAGGACTAATGCTCAGCCAGCTAGATAGATATTTTGAGTGTGAGAGTGAGTAAAATTTTAGGCAACTATGAAATTTTTTTTTGGAAAAAAGTGTGACATACCAGATGAACCCTCCTTGTACGACTCACTTGAGTTTCAGGATCTTTTACACACCTTTCTTAATGCCCTGCAGTTGTATAACACTAATCTGGTATGGAAAGAGAAGAGGGAGAAGAAAATACAAACATGAACATCAGGGCACTTGTGAAAGAGAAGCAAAATTCTCTTTAGGTTCATCAGGCAGAAAGAAGCTGGAGCTTTTTTTTTTTTGTAGATTCTTCCCTTTTTTCCTTTCTTACCCTTTCTTCAGGGAAGCTATTAGTTTTTCTAAAACAACTGGGTAAATGTGAGAAATGCTGTAGTTCTCTTTTAAGAGGAAGAAAAAAGAAGTAATTCTAGAGGAGAAAAATAAAAACTTTATAATGGACTGTATTCAGTTCATTCCACAGGTAAATATCATGAAAATATGTACATCCTATTACTTTTTGTTTACATTATGACTCAAGAAATTTTGCTTTAATCATGTTGCAGTATCAAGAAAGAACTACACTTCATTATTAAAAAAAGTGCTGTCATCTTGAACAAATACAGCCTATAATTTTGTCAAGAAACTGCAGTTTAAAAATGCAAAAGAAAATTAAGTTAGATCTCAAAGAATATTCTAGATTCTACAAAATGTGGATAGGCATATAAGATAAATTAATGCTGGAACAGTCTGCTTTTCAGTTCATCTTGCTTCTGGACTATCAGTGAAGTGGACTAAAACCCAACTGAGAATATAAGCTTTTGCAATGCACTTCTTTATCTACCTTGATGTTATGAGTTTTTCTACAAGGCCTTTAAAGTGTTTTGCTTGGGGAGAACAAACAGCTTTCAACTGTAAGTTCTCTTAGTGGTTATTTTGTCTCTCCCTTGTGGTCTACTGGCTGAAGGTCTCTAAGTTTGCTGACCCCTGAAGATTTGAAGTGAAAAAAGATGACATTGAACTGAAATAAAACCTGATATGGTCTTTTAGATGAATTAATGAGAGAGATGGAATATTAATAGTGTTTATTCACATTTGTGATTTTATCTTCCTAATACACTGTGAAGTACAAAAAGGAAGAGTGAAAAAGGAAAAAAAGCCAGACAGGGAACTGATGTATGTGAGTTTTGCAGCTACAATAGTTTACAAGCAGGTTGTCTTATTCCAGAAACCCGTATTAAATTATCTTCTCAGAATAGCTTATTACTTTTAGTTGTTCTTTGGTGTGCAAAGTGGGCCTGACAAACCCCTTTACTTGGATTTAATCTGAAGGGAGAAAGACTTTGTAGGGTCTGCAATCATTCACCAAAAGGAAACAGATTACAGACAGAACAAGAAATAATGTTTGGACTTCACCTGTGTTCTGCAGGAAGGAAATTGTACTTCCATACAGCTTTAGACCAGCAGTCCTTCATATTGCATCACTGTGCCTTAACCCATGTTTTATTTAAAGTAAGATAATGTAATTAGTCTAAATCTATCAATGACTGGGAAATAGCAATTTAATTCTTCATAATCTCTTGCTTCTGTGACCTGGGAATCCAAGTAATTTTGATTGTATGATGAGATGTTTTGACATTTTCAAATCTGAACATATTTGTCCTATGCTAGGTTATTATCTTGATTATGTGTCTACAAACACAGAATTAGCTTCATAGGATCTTGTAATTTATAATGCCATAACTGAGGCACAGTGTCCTTCAGTGTCCTATGTCATGTGTGTTTATCAACATGTGTTAGTATCAACAGTGTTTTCATTGTTCTGTTGTGGCGTATGTAAGGCACGGACTCAGCATCTTCATGCAGCGAATCACTTTATTGCCTATTGTTCTAGCTTTTATACCATTCTAGCAAAGCTATCGTTAGCCTATTGCTCTAACTCTTATGCCAAACTATTTTATCACATCATGATTAGTTCCTGGTTTACAGTTTTGTTTTTTTCAACATTCTTTGTCGTTTCACAAAAAGTCCCAGAATAACCAGTTCCTTATCTTTCTGTTCTCCTGCTCCTGTCCAGCTGGGTTGCTCTGCTTAATCACACAGTGTACTTTGCTTCTTCTTTAACTCTTTCTTCTCCAGCCAAGCAGTTACTTCTTTCTGGCAATAATAAAATGCTTTCCATCCTCTCCTACATTCCGTCTCATTCTCTTTTTTAATGATAGTCTAATATTGACTCCTGATCCCTTGGCTCAGATCCCATCTCTATTAAGCCCTGTCTGGTAGAGTGCAACACACTTTTACCTCTTTCTGGCAGACATTCAAATGCCTCATTAGTTTTCTGAAGATGTGATCTGCTCCTACTAAAAGACTTTTATACCTTGTAGTTATGGCATTTGGGAGTTTGCATATGGCTTCATTCTAATATGTACATTATATTTTAGTTCCTAGATGAATGTTTACTTCAAGAAACAGTATTTTATCCCATTTTTTAATTAATTTATGCACTTTTCTCTTATAATATGAAGCTCCTCGTCTGTCTGCTCTTCAAGGGGTAATGATTTTGCATTTGATTAACAGCTTGGAGAGAATAGATATTTTAGCTTCTGTATATGGAAAAATGTTAAATACAGATTGAGGCAGTGTTGCTGCTGGTTTGTGGAATATACTTTTTTCCTCTTCCTTAAATATTATAAAATTTTAAAATATTTTTATTACCACTTTGCAGTGTCCTGTTTCTCACCTATATGACTGTGGGTAATATCTTGATTCCTTTTCATTGCCATTGCTTTTGAAGTGCTTGTGGTATCTTCAGGCTCCTTCTCTGCTTTCCTGCTGGCATCTTGACAGGAAATTGAATAACTAGATGTTGTATTTTTGCCAAACAATGAATTTACCATGGTCACATGTAATATCAGTGACAGAAAGTAGAAAGAAGACATCTTCCTTTCCTATAACTATATAACTACAAATACAATTACATTTCTGGCACATGCCCGGGAACCTCATTATTGACCCCAACAAATTAGCATCCAGAAAAACATGAAAGAAGCTCCATTCCCTCAATTATACCCTTCAGTACTGTTCATGGCATGATTATTTTATATAATATTGTAGTTCCACTCTCTGATACTGCTTTTGGTTGGATGGTAAACAGTTTAGAAGTCTTTCTGCTTTCTAAACATGCCTGAAGTACACTAGTTTCCACATCACTTTTCACAGACAACAGTGTGATGGCTTTGTCTGATTTTAGGAAAACGCTTCCTGTCAGGCCTGGCTTTTCCCCACATGAGCAATATTGGGTTTGTGCGGTGCTATCATACTATACATAGAAACTAGGGGTTTTTTTCTGCAACAGGTTTGGTTTTTTTGTTGGGTTTTTTTTTTTTTTTTTGTGCATATCATAGTTTCCACCAAATTCATTAAAATCAATAACCTTTCAACAGAGTACAATTGCGTGTGATTCTTTTCCAGATTCAGCATTAAAAACACTTGCAATTTACTGTGATTGTAATATTCAGCAATAAATCAGCATATCATAAAAATTTCTGTGCTCAGTTGTACTGAGTCCAGCTGAGCTGGAAGTAACTTTCTTCATAGCATCCCATATGGTGCTGTGCTTTGCGTTTGTGGCTAAAACAGTGTTGATAACACATCAGTGTTTTGGCTGTTGCTGAACAGTGCTCGCACAGCATCAGGGTCTTCTTTATTTCCCCCTGCCACAAAAGAGAAGGCTGGGGGTGCACAAGAAGTTGGGAGGGGGCACAGCTGGGACAGCTGTCCCAAATTGACCAAAGGGATATTCCATACCATGTAGTGTTGTGCTCAGCAACAAAAACTCAAGAAAAGGAGGAAGAAGAGGGGACACTTACGGTTATGGTTTTGCTTTCCCTGATAAACTGTCTTTATCTCAATGACCAAGACTTCTCTTCTTCCTTCTGTTTTCTTCCCATTCCATGGAAGAGGGAGTGAGCAAGACACAGGGTGGGTTTTGGCTACTGTCCAGGGTTAACCTAACCCAACTATTTATCCTAACCTACTTGCTCTTGAAACTAGCATAAAAATATGAAGAGATACTTCCAAGACCTTTTCTAGAAGAGTTAAAAGTATTCTTTTCTTCACTATTTTTTTTCTCTGATGCTAGAAATGGACTACTCCTAAGAAAGATGCAATTCAGCTTTCATGCTCCCTGACTAAATCGTTATTTTGCACTGGGTTGGGATGGGGGGAGTGAGGTGAGAGAGAGAATGTGCAGGGTTTTTTCTGGATTTCGTTAAGAAAGAGCTGACAACAAACAGTTTAATGGTGGTAGAGAGTAAAAACACTTGGAAGGTGCTTTCTCACCAATATGTGTGTTAGTGGATTTTAGGAAGAAATGGGTACACATGAAGCAAAGCATCTACATCCCCCAGGGGAGTGTGCAATCAGGGGAACCTGCACTTACAGGTGAGGAGATGACCTAGTAACTCACCTGACCATCTGTTTAATTCTGTCATAATCAAGATGTTAGAATTAATATCTATGTTATACAAAATAATGCAGTAAGTATAAGGAGGGAGGAGGGTACTGGAAAATTCTTGCATAATTTAGTGGATATATGCACTCTTTGAGAACTACTTACTAAACTAAAGAACAAAAAAAAAAAAAAAAAGGATATAATAAGAAGAGAATTAAAAAGAAACTAGAGGAAAGTCAGCCAAAGACAAGTGTCACATCTAGAGAGAATCCACTACTGGAGGTGGCGATACCAGCTGTGTTGCCACCTACAGCTGGATCCGCTCAGTGCAGCCCTGAGCCACTTCAGTGCTGCCAGACAAGATCCTGATGTTGGAGGAGATGGTGAGTGCAGCAGTCACAGTGGTATCATTTTCCTTTCCACTTTGGTTATCTTCAATATTTTACTTTTCCTCTGCAACTCTCTTTGAAAGAACTAAAAAAATTAAAGATTTGAATCTTGTCATTATCTTATCCCTCATTTAGGCCTCCTTCTCCATGGATTTGTTTTGGTCCATTGATTTCAAGTTCTATTCTCCTTTGCTAGTAGCAGATGATCATAATGCAGTCCTTTGTGATGCCAGTGAATTTTTTTTTTAATGAAAGAATCCAGACATTCAGTCTTTTATTTCAGAAATGAGTTTATACAAAAGGATGAAATTCTCCAAAATCTTGAAAGTACAGGCCATGATTCAAATGGTTCCTAAGCAACTTAGACATATTTCAAAATGTTACCTACAGTAATTAACTTAGAAGGGATCTGGCATATACCATGCATATTTGTCTGTCACTATTTTAATTGGTTAAGATTAATAGATACAATCCTCTTTTAAAAAACAAAGGAGGTTTGAATAACGGATTAAAGGACAATGTATTAAGAATATTGTTACCTGGTGATGAATGGCCTACTGGTATCTTATTTTCATATTTACAAGAAAGATTTTGCTTCTGTGTTTTCTTTTCCTCTTTCGTGATTGAAACACACTCAAAAAAGGTCCAGCCATTAATATTTTTCACAACCTAGCTCCTCAGTATGTTGGGTCATGTATGAGTACATTTAATGAAGTAAATAAAATAATTGCAGTACTGTTGTTCTTTAATGTTCCAACACATCTTGTGAACTGGGTAATGCCAGTTGACAATAAGGCCCAGATCTGTAAAATTACATCTTCTGTCTGCTAGCTTGATATTTTGTAAAATATGATGTAATTCTTCCTACTTTTCTCTCTTAATCATCTAATACGATATTTGCAAATGGATAAATGACTTTAAAGTAATTAAAATGTAAATTAAGAGAAGTACTGTCTCTGATGGGGAGAACCAGACTGTTACTAGGCAAGCGTTTTGGGTTTTTTTTCATTAGAGCTGTAATTTTTAAGAACTTGTATCAGTCAGCTTTTCTGGATAGAACAAGTTTTGCAATTAGCATGGATGGCACTAAACACATCAAGGTGATAGAAGTCACTTAGGGAAACAAATTCAGTAAGGTCATTCATTTATAATCCAGATGTATCAACTTCCGCATTAAAAAAGATAATTTACATAATTTGCAGTTTGGTAATTTAATGTTTTAAGTAAGAAGTGTTTCAATTAGTCTGAAGTCAGTCTACCAAACTGTAATAAAATTTGTGGCAAGTTAAAAAGCGATTACAGATTAGCTATAGTGCATTGCTTATCTCTTTAAAAATTATTACATATAAGGACACATACAAACTAATATTAAAATAACTATGAAGATGCCTGCTGCAACTCTAAGTGCCCTAAAATGTTTAGAAGTTTTTAGGCTATGCCTGTATGAGAAAGCGTTGTTGCACAAAAGGAGTGGATTTGTAAGGTGTAATGGTTGGCATTAAGGAGCTGATGCTTGTTTGCAGTGTATTTGTCTTGTGAGGGTAACTATGGACCAGACATAGTCTGGTTCAGTAGGACTCCACCCATTACAAAGATGAATGCAGGAACCACGATCCAAAGTTGCATCTTCTGGCAAAGCAGAGATGATCAGGAGATTCACTGCAAAACCATACTGAGATCTGAGCTAGAGCTCTCCGTTTGAGCAGCACCCTTGAGGTCTCATTAACCTCACGAGTACATGATCGTTTTACTAGCTATTTACCCAGGTTTCTAGACCCTACAGATGTTTTGTTCAGGCTTTCCCTAGCAGATATTTCTCAAGTTATATTGGGAAAGCCACAAGTACTGACAGGGAACAGAAAAAAGATATCAGAGGTCCCCAAAGGCCTCATAGACCCTGTGAGATACCACTCAAAAATATAAAAGATCTTATCCAGCATACAAGACTGCTGTCTTTGTATGTATTTGAAAAATCCGCTTGGTTTTAAAGCTATCATTGGGAGTTTAGAGAATGATGGCACTGAAAATACTGCCAAGTTTTTAATTGTGTTAATTCTAATGTTCTGTCTTCGGCTATACAAAACTCCCATGAGTCAGCCATATTTTAGAAAAGGTTAGCTGCCATAGACTTGCTATTAAGTACAAGTGGATGTTAGTAGAATTACCTATATATCTGTTGGACATGTGAAAAGGACCTTTCTAATTTGGAAATTCATGGGATTCAGAACAATTTTTATGGAAATAAAGTATAGTGACACTTGCATAGTTTTACTGGCATTTACAAGACTCTTTCAAAATTAATGTTTTCAAATATTCCTGAACTATGTTAATATAAAAGTTAAACTGTCCATATGATTAATATGACATTTTTAACAATGAAATAACCACTCTGTGATTAGACTGTAACTTAGATATTTATATGTGTGCTTTCTTGTCTGAAAATTACAGAATTTATGTTTGGATAGATAATCTCCACAGTTAAAATTTATCAGTATTATTAAAAAATAAGAGAGAATGACTGCAAAATTACATGTTTTTTCTCATCAAAGCAATACAAGAATGAGTTATTTTTCTATGACTTGAAACCTGAAAGTCACTTTATGTCTGATTGTTCTTAGCATAGCTTAAGACAAGTCAGTGGACTGCAGCAATAAATATAAGTCTAATAAAATATGTATATGTGTATGTATGTAAGTAAACTTTTCCACCCTGTAAAAACCAATAAATGTTCAAAATACAGCTATTGCCAGCAGTTATTATTCAGTAGCCTAGAGTATGAAGTTCTCGAAAAATTATGCATGTACTCAACTCTTCGTTGTTTTTCTTAAACCAGTTCATGACAGAATTTTAAATAACTAAAGGCAATTTTCTGAAATCACTGTCTGGGAGGCGAGGTGAGAGTAAGGGCAGTGCACACGTAACAAGTTAGCCGATATTTCCAGGTTTCCTTTTACAATATAATAACAGTAATTTATACCAGGCAGAATGAGTTTTAATTGAACATCTTTCAAGCTGCAGTGCATGGAGTAGTTTGGATTAATGCTAGTAAGTGCAGAGAGCTTAATGCTCAGTTTCAGAGAGTGCAATAACTTTCTGTTTTATCAACATGCCAGACTGGAGCTTAAAGCATAGTTGGCATATTTACATATTCATACTACACTGTTACTGTGCAGATTCTGCAATGTCACATTGGGACTACATGGTGAGGAAACACAAAAGCAAGTTAGTATTACCGTTGTTCAGAATCTCCAATATTTTTCCAAATGTCTTTATTTACAGATGGCTTCTTAGGTCAAGAGTTTGCACAATAACTAATCAAACTAATTTATCGCCTGCTCAGAATGTAATGTTTTGATTAGAATATTTTAGTTTCAGGTCTATATTTCCCATATATCTAAACTAAATTGTAGTACAATTTGTAATTACATGTTTTCGCATGCAGTTCAATTTGGCAGAATTATGGATGAACACTCCAGAGAGAAAAGTAAAAAGATTTAGGTTCACTGTTTGGAGTTTTGAGGATATTCACTCCAGTAGAGGTACTGAAACCACAGAAACCTGAATGGCAAGGTGCTTTTTGCACAGATGCTGCCTATATCTAAACCAACCATATTCATTTTGGTTTATTTATAAAAGTAATAGCCTCTCTGTACTGTCATCCAGTCCCCACTTTCTTTTCAAGGGCATTGGCTGTTTCAAGAGCCATGCTGTACTTAGACATTTTGTTGTGATTTATTTAAATAGTGCATAAATGCCATCCTTTGAATTTTTTCAGTGAGTGCATACTGAAATGTCTTACTTCAGTGCTTATACTTACTCAAAAGCACAGAGAAAAAACACACATGCACATTTGTGTTTATTTATGATTCAAGATATGTATATATAGTTCATGGACTGCTTCAAGAAAAAATCTGAAGAGCCAAAAGATTGATATAGTATCTTTTCTTCAATTAAATAAATATGTTAATTTGAATTGCAATAGGCAAGACTCCTTGATCCTGACAAGTACAGTGCACGGGAAAGCAATATGCTCTCTTACTCTGCTAGGTAAAGCCAAATATATTCTGTTCAGAGGAAGCAATGGCCCTGATCTGTGGTTTGTCTCCCTTTCACTCTGTCCCTGCTTACTTTTCTGTGTAAAGCATGCAAGAAGAAATTGTCCCATGGATACATTATTACTGCTGAATGAAAGTTAAAGGTAGCTACAAACATGAAATAATATTGCTTAATCTGCACTTGAGTGGACAAATATAATTCCCTAGTTCTCTCAGTAACTGTTAATTTTTTTAGTATTAATGCTACCATTATATATCCTTCATTTATTATGTGATTTAATGTGAACACTTCTTGGAAGAATGAATGTGTAGTTATCATTTTAAAGTATTAATTGCAGAAGAACCAAATGCCTTTATTTCAGTCTACAACTCCTGCTTTTATTTCTTTCAAATATAAAATATGAAGAGCAGAAAATGCTACTGTTAATCCTCTTCTGATTTCAAAATTTATGTGACAGTGAATGCAATTAATCCATTTTCTCATTACTTTTCCTGAGAATATATGCAGAGGCATGAACAAGTAACAGCTTTGACTCGATAAAATATTTTAAACTCAGTTTATAAAACTTTAAAACAATGATTCAGAATTTAAAACAAAAATAAAAATCCACCAAGTGGCTTTAGTTTTCGTGCTTCTGTAGCTTTGCTTTTAGTAACATTAGAGTGGCTCTGTCAGATTAAAAAAGATAAATGTGGATGTCTGATTAATTCATGTTTATTTTGAGCACATCATGTTTCAGATGACCAGAATAACATAATACAGAGTGACAAAAAATTCAACTTAATCTGAAACTATGTTATTCACTTACAGTCAGAAGTATGAGCTTTTAGAATAAATACAGATTACTTGAAAGTTCATCATACCCTTCCTTTCCTCTTCCTTTTCTTCATTTTTCAAAGGTAAATGTGGTGGTGCTATTTGGAAAAACTTTCATGGGAGAACCAAGTCACACTGGAGACAAGAGGTTGGACAGAAGAACAACAAGGGAAAATATAGGACATTATATTGTCATTTGTCAAAAACACCTTGTTCTATATGCTGCAAAAGGCTTCCTAAAGATTGTTACATTAAGAGTAGCTAAGCTGAGGTTTTGTTCTTCTGGTGATTTTTAAACTGTAGAGTTTGATAGCAATGACCACATGTAGCATTCAAAGCTCATTAATTTTATTGTGGATATAAGTATGCACCTATGACTCACAAAATTAATTCCACCTTACTGAGGCAAGTAAGTTTGAAATAGTCAGGTTCTTGAATCTAACATCAATGGAAAGAAATAGCAGCTCTCAGGTGCTGAGCTGTCCCACGCCATGACCTGGGTATGGCTCTTTTCCTAACAAAAAGTAATGGAGCCCAGAGTGCTGAAACTCATCACTTTGAGATCTCAGGTAAGCGCCCAGAGTTAAGCAAATGGATCCAGATCTGTGTTTCTTTAGCTCCAGATACCTTTCATCTATCATTAAGTCTGCGTTATAAGGAGAAGTGTATTTATGGATGTGTATTCTTTCCTATTCTAAACTTGATGCAGTCAATAATGTCAACACTAAAATAGGCTACAGAAAATTGTTTTGTTTGGTACTCAGAAAGAGCAGAATCCTGAAAGTAATGGACATCTTTTTACCAGGCACAGACTAAAGCTATATAAAGTGAAGATTCTGTGTATACGAAATAATGTATGCACCATATGGCCATGCTAGAGGTCATTTCTCGATGGTAACAATTATGGTTGTCCAAGGTAAACATTTTATCCTGTGAGCCGTGGCCTGGACCAGTAACTGAAGTGGGCATAATGTTTTCTCTCTCAATTATATTTTATAGCAGATGTTAATACATATTATGTGTTTCACAGGACAAGTTATTGGTTTAGTAATAGTCTGTTCTTATTTCTGATGTGTAGCACTTGCAAAGACAGACAATAGTTTCAAGGTCATTTTTTTAAAAACTGGGTTTCAGATTTGCAGCAGATTCTTATGACTGTAGTGGAAATTACAAAGTGAAATTTCTGTATCATGTTTTGAAAATTTAGGGGCAGATATTATGCAGCAGGGAGCTAACATAGCTATCACTGGCCTAAGGAGATTTCATCAATGCCATTGTGTTGATTACAAATTTAAATATCTGAAGAAACTGGCATAGTCCTTTGTTTCTGGCACCAATTTGGCAAATTTGTTTCACCTTTGATCATCTGTACCCATTTTAGTTTTTAATACACAAATATCAGTCATAACTGTTATTTTCCCTTTCTTGTAATATTACATCAGCAGGTATCACAGAAATAAATATTTTCTCACAGGCTTTTGGTTATATTGCCTGTTAGCAGGAATGCAGGAAGACTCAGTAATTCTTTTTCATTCATAAACGTGAATTTTTGTAGACTAGCAAGCATTACTCTCTATCTATTCCAGGAGTCATGATCTCCAGGGATAACCTAAATATTTCTAAGATTTCATTAACATTCTTTGTGACTTTTTAAGCAAATCAAATTTTCAGGTCACTGTTTAAGGATTAATGATTAACTGGAAGGTACTGAAGCAGAAAGCATAGCTGAAAGCCATTAGCTCCAGGTAGTCACTGGTTCTTCTGTAAAATAAGACAATCCCCTTCCCCCCAGAATATTCTAAAACTGAAAAATATAGCAGAAGCATGAGGAACAAAGCTAGTAAGTTTAAAATATTGTTTGAAATAAAGCTGCTAAGTTTAAAAACTTATAAAGAACTAATACACTGTATATAAGTTTGATTGACATTCCATCCATCTGTTGTGGTTTAAGCCCAGCCAGTAACCCAGAACCATGCAGCTGCTTGCTCACTCCCCCTGCCCCTGCTTCTTTCCCCCAGCTCCCGGAGGGATGGGGAGGAAAATTGAAAGAATGTAAATCCCACGGGTTGAGATAAGAACAGTCCAGTAGCTAAGGTATAATACAGAACTACTACTACCACCACCACCAATAATAATGATAAGGGAAATAACAAGGGGAGAGAATATAAACCTATAAGGGGAAAATGAAAAGGAAACAATAAACACAAGTGATGCATGATACAATTGCTCACCACCCACTGACCAACACCCAGCCCAACCTGAGCAGTGATCTGGGCCTTTCAGATAACTCCCCCCAGTTTATATACTGGGCATGATGTGCTGTGGTATGGAATACCCTTTTGGCTAGTTTGGGTAGGTGTCCTGTCTCTACTTCATCCCGGCTTCTTATGCCCCTCCTCACTGACAGAGCATGAGACTGAAAAGTCCTTGATTTGGGTAAATATTACTCAGCAACAACTAAAAACATCAATGTGTTATTAGCGTTGTTCTCAAACTAAAGTCAAAAACAGCACTGCACCAGCTACTAAGAAGGAGAAAAATAACTGTTAATGCTGAACCCAGGACAGTATCCACCCCTTATTCCATACCATGCATGTCATGCTCAGATCCCATTTTTTCCAATATGTCATTGCTTTTTGTCTCATACATATATATGACATATATATATGTCTCACACACATATATATAGATGTACACCCACCCACCCCCACGCACACAGATATCATTCCTTAGTCCATTGGCCAATCTCTATAAAGTTGCTGAATTCATTCAGTCCATGATGTCAGGCTACATCTCTTGTAACAGTCTTTCAGGGCAGGAGAGATGGTGCATAGTGTTGGATTATTTTCCTCCCTTTCTCAAAAACTTCTTCCCTGTACTGCCCCACATGATAATGTCATCAATGTATTGCAGGTGTTCTGGAGCTTGCCCCTGTTCCAGTGAAGTCTGGGTCGGTCCATGGCAGATTGTAGGGCTGTGTTTCCACCTCTGGGGCAGTCGATTCCAAGTGTACTGGACACCCCTCCAAGTAAAATCGAAATGTGGCCTGCATTCTGCTGCCAAAGGGATTGAGAAAAATGCATTGGCAATATCAATTGTGGCATACCACTTGGCTGCCTTTGACTCCAGTTCATATTGAAGTTCTAGCATGTCCGGTACAGCAGCACTGGTGGTGTGACTTCATTCAGGCCACGATAATCTACTGTCAGTCTCCACTCTTCGTTAGACTTTCACACTGGCCATACAGGGCTGTTGAAGGGTGAGTGGGTCCTGCTGATCACTCCTTGGCTCTCCAATCTATGGATCAGCTTATGGATGGGAATCAGGGAGTCTTGGTTGGTGCAATATTGCTGTTGGTGCACTGTTGCGGTTGCAATTGGCACTTGTTCTTCAACCTTCATAACAGAAGGATCCTCTGAGAGACCAGGCAAGATGGACAGCTGCTTTGTTTCCTCTGTCTCCAACGCAGCTATACCAAAAGCCCATCGATACCGTTTTGGGTCTTCGAAGTACCCTCTGCTGAGATAGTCTATGCCAAGGATGCATGGAGCCCCTGGACCAGTCACAATAGGCTGCTTTTGCCACTCCTTCCTAGTTAGGCTGATTTCAGCCTACAGTCAACTCTTGGGATCCTCCTGTCACTCCAGAAGTATAAATGGGTTCCACTCCTTGACAGTTTGATGGCATAAGGGTACACTCTGCACTGGTATCTACTGGAGCCTTATACTCCTGTGGGACTGATGTGCCAGGCCATCTGATCCACACAGTCCAGTAAACCCAACTGTCGTGTACATTCAACTTCATCTGGATCTACGGGTGCATTCCCAGCATCCGGCCTACAATAGATCATGTCTAGAATGGCTGATTCCTTCAGGGACTGGATGCCTCTCTCTATCGTGGTCCAGTTGGCTGAGCGACTTGTAATATCGTCCTTGTAGGGAAACCTTTCCTTCACAGCTGCCAAGAGCCTCCAAAGGCTGAGGGCTCGCTTCTTTTTTGCAATCGCTTTGTCAATTCCTCCTTCTCTAGCAAGTGATCCCAGCTGCTTGGCTTCCCTACCTTCTACTTTGTGACCGTTGCCCCATTGTCCCAGCATCAGAGCAACTAGGTGACGATGTGGTCCCCTGGAAGATGGGTGAAATGTTTTTGCGCATTCTGCAGCTCGGTTGAGGTCCGGGATGAAGAAGTTACCTCTTCCTCTTTCTCTGATTCCTGTATTAATAACTCTTGTTCACATGCTGTCCCCTGTAGTAAGTGCATTGGGTCTTCATCTTTCTTCACTGCATGAGTGGCTTTTCGTGGCTCTCGTCTATTTTTCCTCTTGCTTACAGGGGCAAATGATATTGGCACGGATTGATCCTTTGATTTAGCTGCAATGTCTATCACTGTGGTTGAACTAGCTGCAGTGTCTGTCACTGGGGTTGGAGTGGCTGCAGTGTCTGTTGTTGAGATTGGTGTAGCTGCTGTGCTTGGGGGTTGAGTAGCTGGGTTGTCTCTTGCTTTACCATCAGATCCAGAGACATCTTTTTCCAGAGACGCTCTGCAGACATAGGCCAAGCCCCAGCATGTTGCCAGCTGAACCCAAGACACCATCTTAACATGTCTCACTAATATTAGTGATTCCTTTGCAACAGGTGTGCGCTAAATGTATTCTTCGTGCATAAACATCATCTGGAAAAGTGTGGGTAGAAATAAAGCACAAAGCAAAATGTGAACTCTTTGTCTATAACTTAACACTGTTTTCCTGCATCAGAACATTGAAAAGCCACTGTGATAACATTTTAATGGAAAAAAATCCAAGACAGTTGAAAGGCAAGATTTTCCCCTACTTTTACTTGCAAAAGTCAAGTCATTTTATTTCCATAAAGCATCTTTCATGTAAAGTACTTCAAAATTGTTTATAGTGAAACATAAAATAATGAGATGGCATTCACAGAAACAGCTTCAGTGAGTTTTATAAAGACAGCCAAATAAATGAAATTGGACCCATTTGTTCACAGCATGAACATGAATCCTCCAATTACACTGAAAGTGAACTCAGATTTGTGCTGTGAATCCTGTTCCATTAGCCTTGACTGGATAAAGGTAAGGTAAAGGTTTCAGTCCTATTTAAGATTAGCTCATGTTTTTTCTTGCATTGTTTTGATTATATGTATACATTGCTATTACCATTTATCCTTTTCACTTGTTTTAGTTACAATAACACTTCCAACTAATCAAGGTGTAGCAAAAGACACTGTAAAGAGAAAAGACTAGCTACAATACTGGTTAAATTAGTTAGGAGCTTAGTATTTATTTCAGGTAATTCTACTATTCTACTTCATTATAGTATGAAATAAGTCATTTGACTATTCCTAAGAGATTAAAAGGAAAAAGAAAACCCTCAACAGTCTTACAATGAAACTGATAATTATGTTCTACCATATGTAATAAACAATATGAATTATTAAAAATGACATATTTCTGTTGCTTTTTGTGATTTAGTGAAAGATATGCAATGAAAGAAGTAAAGAAGATTGTGCTGGAATCCTGACTTCAGAGACATTGCTGACATTATTTTGCTTCTTACATATTTCAGAAGCAGTATATTTACTTTATTTCAGATAGGTTTTGCTATTTGTCAAACAGCTCAGCAAATTTAACATCAAAACATTTCTTCAAATACATGTAAATCCAATTTCTGAAAGCAATTCAGAAATTCGCTCCAAAGTTTGCTTCACTGACAATCATTATTTTAATTTTCTACTTCAATTAAGTCCTTTAGAAAATTTACCCTAGGGAATATAGTTTCCATTGTTTTCCATTAAAAAAATAAAACCTTTTTAAAGTTTTCGCTGTTCACATCCAGTAGTGTCCCTTATGTTTCATTCTCTTTCAGTAAAGTCAATGTCTTCTCTAAGTCAATGTCTCTTCTCTATTTTGAAAGACTTAAAATTACATAGTATAATCCACTAAAGTTTATGCTATGTATTGGTAGCTAATCTGTCCTCAATCTGCTTGAGAGGTTTTGACCAGCAGATTACCATCTGCTTGCCTGTAAAACTGACTATACTTCTGTGAACAAAGCAGCTCACCAAGATTCTTTCTCACAAAAGATCTTGATGGCTTCAAAGTTTCACTAAAGTGAGATATCATGTGACAACCTTAATCATAGTGCACAACCCTGCAACAATTTAGAAAATTAATGTGTTCTACCAGTGAAACATAAATGAATTAATGGTGGGTTCTGATTTGCTACAGAAGGTGTGAATAACTGTATTGATGCCAAACCCATACTTGAGGACTGCCCACAGCAGAGACGTGCAAAATTAAAGGGCCTGGGGATGGCAATCACAGTAGAATAGTTCTAGCTATCAGATAATATTTCTAATGTGTGACTTGATATGAAAAGCAACACTCAAATTTTCAACTCACTGCAAATAAATATGCAACTGTGCAATAAAAGATATATTTAACTTTATGTCGACATGTATGCTCATTGAATGCTTTCACGCTTTTCATGCGATTTCTTTGAAAAAGACATGAAACAGAGTACCAGGGAAACCCTTTTTGGGATAGATTAAAGAGGAATAACTGATGGATAGTAACTAACAAACAGATACCAAAATGAAACTTTAAAATAAAAGAAAAAAAAGACATCTATGTCAAGCAAAAAAGCTGGAATCCCTAGTGCCATTATAAATCATAAATAAAATAATTTATTCATCTTACATAGCAAAGATATGATTAAACAAAGTTATTATTGTACCAAATGTTTTCTCCCTAATGTTTCAGCAACATTAAGATGACTTTATCCAGGAAACTGCAGTAGCACAATTTACCTACAACTAGCAGATGGACAAAGCATCTTGAACACTTTGTATACAAACCCCAACTCTGCATATTATTTATCTTGCTTAAATGAACATAAAAGCATATCTTGACACTTTTATGTAATATACTTTAACACTTCCCTTGAAAATTGCTTTCAGTTTACATTCAAAGCACTGCTGCTCTTGCAGGTTTTCTTGAGCACGATGTTTTCCTGTGCTAGCATGGTAATACACCCTTTCAGTCTAATAAATACTAGGTGTAAAGACAATTTCTGATGTAGGAAGTTTGGAAAGCTTCGATATCAAACATTTTTTGTTTGTTTACTCCTAACATCAAACCAATACATTCCGAAATTTGAATGATTTATTATGCTGATTTATTACAGCACAACCAATTCTTCCTACATTAAGGGCTGCTTTCACCATTCTAGTACCTACCCTTTTTTTTTTTTTTTACTTTTTATTATCATGCAAACTGCCTATCTTTCCCTCAGCAATGCTTCTTCCACTACGTGTTTTACCTTGAAAGTTCTCCTAATTTTTTGCACAGGAAAAAGGGGAAGTCGTTCTGGTATGTCTGAAGCAATTTTGTCATGCTATTCATGAAAAAGTAGTACATAATTTTCAGAAAGCCTTCAGTATGTGGTGTCTGCAACTGAACAAACATTGGCTTCCTGATTTCAAATGTTTTACCACATGTTTTTCATGGCATCTTAAACTGTTTCTATTTAAGGAGAGATTGGGTAGAAAATCGGGTTTTCAACTATTTCAGTTTCCCTGTTCTCTTTGTTTCCACGTGCTGTCTGGAGATCAATTCAAATTCTTTGTTAAAGAAAGAAACTCTTTTACTTCAATTTAGTGCTCACATTTATAGAGAGGTGTTTCATTCAAGGTGAAATTTTCTTGGGTGAAGAATACTTTCTGAACAGCTTAAGCATTCTTCTCCAAAAAAGCCTCAAAAATCTGATCTTGGGAATATCTCGTCTTCTCATGACTTGTATTGGGATTCCCATTTTCCTTTATAACAAATGCTTCAGTCCTTGGTATGCGAAAGAAAACCTTGCATGTGTACCAGTGCAGCAGTGACATATCCAAGGAAATTGCTTTCCTACTGAATTGGGTGTTTCTGCTGAATCAGAACTTGGTTAGTCTTTGACTGATCTCTTGTATAAACTCAAGTTATTTGTCAATTGTCTCTGTAACTTGGATTTAATTTCAAAATTTAAAACACATGTAAGGAAGAAGACATGAAATGTGTTGCTGATGTTTCTTAGAAAGATTTGGTGCTGAGTATCCTGGAGCAAACTGTCTGGTTTGAAGTCCAGAGAAATAAAGCTCATGGTCCAGCAGTATGCTATTTTGAACTGTATTACTGGTTTCAAGACTTTTTTGTGTGTATAAATAAATTAATACAGTATATAAATAATGTGTACTATATAAATATTTATATAAATACAAATAATGTGTATATGACAAATTAATATATAAAATATAAATTAATATATATACTTTTTTTTTTTAATAAGTTCTAAACTTATAATAATTACGCTAATAAATTACTGAGTTTACACATCAGGTATTTCCTTACAACCTATAAGGAGATTTTGGTTGTAACAGAAAGTACTCAAATATCTTGACGTCAGGACTCTAGATGCCTTTTAATCTGTCTTACTGGCTTGTTCATCATATTTAAGTCATCAAGTACTATGAAGTAGAAACAGCAGTTTGTTTTAGCTCACCTAGGGAGAAAATGCAAAAAGGAAACACGCAAAAATGAGAGTGTATTTATCAAACTAAATGACAAAATGTGTCATAGAAATGCAGAATCTTTAAAGAGGTCATATACAATCAGTAACAGAGATGTTTTTTTCTCTAACAGACACCAGATCGAACACAGAGCTGAGCTAAAACTAGCTAACATACACAGACTTAGATGACATTGGTTTAGGCTTCAGGTCAGTCTTTATGGTTTATCTGTATAATATGTGTAAGCAGGCCTATCTTGGAACCCAACAGTATTGAGAAGATTGAATTTCAGGTGAAATTAAAGCATGAAAGAATATGTAGAGGAAAACTATATATTTCTAATTCTTTTCTATGCTTACTTTTGTTTGAGAGTTTCTCTGAATCAGGAAAAGTGGTATAACAAATTTATTCTAGAAATTATCTAAAAATCTCTCATGGCAACTAGTTAGATTTAGCAATATTCATTATTCTTTCAAGTCCAGTAAACCACTCAAACATACATATTAATTGGCCACAATGATATATAATATTGTGTGTTTAGATCTGAGTACAAAGTGTGCTGGCTCTGCTATATAACAATTTACATTTAGACTTGTTGACTTGTGTACTTACATGAACTTACAGTAAAATTTAATGCTTTTCTTGTGTTGTGTTGTATGAAGTTTCACATATATAATCAGAGTGGACCCTGTCTTTTCCTCTAGAAATTGATAAGTTTTAATATATACTGCTTGCATAATATCTAGAGGAAAAAGGAATTCCATTAAAAAAACCTGTGAGAATGATTCCCACCCCAAAATTATTTTTCTTAAACCATTTTCCCCATATTAATTTCCTGAGCTCAGAGGAAGAGTTTGAAAATAACCATGCCTAGAACTGTGTCCTGGAGATTATGAAATCCAGGCAAAGTTTTATGCAAACTTTGTGGCATCAGATTGTGAAATCAAAACTTGCTTAGTGTTCTACTGTTTTACTAAATCTATCTAAGATATTTAATTTTTCCTGAATCATGCAAAGCTCTGGGCATAGTTTCCTAGATGTTAAAAATAGCTGTGAACTTGCCTAAAGTTAGAAAGAGCTAAATGAAAGTCCACAACTAATTCTTCATCCAGAATTTGTTAGTCCATGTAGATAGGCAGTCACCTCATTTACTCAATGGTAGGAATACTTGAACAAGAAGCCGAATTTCTGTAATAGTTGCAATTTCATGGTTTGAAAGCGGCATCACTGAGACCAAGAACTTAGATATGTTCAGAAATGAGTTTGATATTTATGTGGCAATGAGATTTTTCTGTTGTACTAGACTTACTTTTTTTTTAAAGTAAAAGGTAAAAGGCAAAAGGCATAAGCCTTTGTGCCTCAGGGCTCAGAGTCACTCTCAGGTGATGATTAGGAAGTGAGTCAGTTAATGCACATCAGCTACAGAGACAATTCTTGCTACTTCCACTAATGTGAGTAGGCCTGATTTCTGGTGGGAATAAAACGCTGAACTAGAGAGATCCACGGTATGATCTTTCATGGCAGCTCTTGCTTTTCACAAAATCCCTTTTTGTTCAGTTCTGAGATGTTTTAAGGGGTCATTTTTTAACTCTGTCTGCAAATATATAAGGGCATTTGAATGAGCTGAGTTTCAATTCCATCCAGAAGCAGTAAACCTTACTAGAGGCTTTTAAAACAATTTATAGTCTGAGCAAGTTCATTATCATTTAAGATCTATTTTAGCTGCACGTATTAATATTCTGTTTTTGTTGCAGAGCTATTTAGATACTGCCATTCATTGATAATAAGTCATTTATTCCTCATTAACTATTAGAATGGATGTAGATATTCATTATAGCAAGACAACAGACTCATTTAACTGCACACAGTACTTGATTATACACATGAACATGGACTGGAATGCAAATTTCATTTTACATAAGTCTCATCTTGGTTGTTATTCTCACCATGGAATAAAGTATCCTGTCAAAATCTGCTGTACTTTTTTTCTTTTTTAGTATCTATCTTGAAGTGCAAGAAAGAATATAATAAATACTGGTAATAGCCACCATTTGGGTAAATAAAGAAATAAATGTTTCTTCACCTACTCTGCTTTTGAGTTTTAAAAATGTTCTGTGAAATTACGTGTCCTTCCTTGGTAGTGTGCTAAAATTAGTACAATCTTAAAATAGATGAGCTTCATATTTATAGAACGTGGGACCTTAAATACTTGTTACACTTGTCATGGACATTAGTTTTTACTCTCTCATGAGATTGATATTCTGTGCCCCAGCTACAGAAATATAAGTGTCCCTGTCAAATGGAAATAAAAGTATATTCTCTGTCATCTTTTGCTCTATACTAAGTCTGACTGACTTCATTTTTTTCTGTGCATATTTGTGATTTTTTTTTCTTTTCTGTTTAACCTGTTTACATTTATTGAAAGCCTTTGTGTGTATATGCAGAAGTATTGTAATCATCCTTCAGTTATTATTAAATACTATGCCACTGCAATGCTCAGGGCATTGTACAATGCTTCTAGTAATGTAACTAAATTACAGCTTTGAGGTAAATTGAGGATTTGAATGATAGGCAGGTCAGGTCTACTGCACTATCTCATGAAAGTGTTAATTGCTGAGGAAGACTACTGCAATCTTCTGCACTCAGAGTGGGAAAGAACTTTTGCTTTAGGCAACCGATCATTTCTCTGCAAAGCCTTCGTATTAGCTGAACAGTAACACAACAGCATTTCTTGTCTCAAACAATATAAGATAACTTTATGTTCTTTTTCCATATCCCTACTCAAGTCTTCCCAACTGTAAATATATATGCAAATATTTTGCAAGGCATAAGTTCTTTCCCAGGGGGTATACATAGGATCTTTGTGGCGTATTCATGACTTTTACGCTTTTACCTGAAGGCAAATAGTTCTTTTTTTACAAGCTAAATCAGAGTCTCCATATATTTCTTACAGAAATACAGAGAATAAGTAAGGGAGCCTAAAGCAGCTTAAAAACTGGGAGGAAAACAGAGCTAGTGTTTAAAGAAGAAAAATAACTTCATCAAGTTAGTTATCCCAGTTCCGCTGTTCAGCTAATATGAAGGCTTTGCAGAGAAATGATCAGTTGCCTAAAGCAAAAGTTCTTTCCCACTCTGAGTGCAGAAGATTGCAGTAGTCTTCATCAGCAATTAACACTTTACACACAGACATTCAGGCTTTTAGGTAAGGTCCTTCTATACTTCTTTTTGCATACTGAAGTGTGCACATTGAATCTGGCATTCTGTTGCATATCCAGACAATGGGATGTCTGTATGTGATGTAACTATACATGAGAACTGCAAAAACCAGAGTTGCTAGGCAAGCATAATTTATCTTTTTTTTGACATTTTGGATCTCTCAAGGTTGGACCATCTAGCTTTTATGGACAAAAAAACCCCAAAATCCCAAAGAAACATTCTGAAAAGTAGGCATTATTTTGGGAAAAAATCTGTGTTGTCAAAACATAGCTTTACACAGCAGAATAGCTCTGGTGGAAAACTTTTAACCAGCCTTACTGAAAACCTTTCAATATGGAGGAGACAAGACATCCAGTAGCTTGCAGGAATAAACTGTTCAAAGTTCTAGAGAAAAAAGCCAGTGCAGAATATGCTGCATATAGGCAGTAATACTGAAGGCTCAAAAGGCTCCTAACTTCTTCCCATTGAAACCACTTTTCCTTAAAACATACTTTCAAAAGTAAATTTCATTAAAGACTCTCTATCTGCATTTGAACTTTCTATTATCTTCCACTTCTTTTCAAGTCCTTAGAAGTTCTATTTTTCACTGCAAAATATATTTTAGAAATTCAGTGCTGAAAAAATATAAAATTAATCCATATGTGAAGGTAATAAAGAATGTGAAGACTTCAGAATCGGCAATCAGAGTGCAAGAGGTCTTGGAAACCATACTAAGGCACATGAAAAGCAACGAGGTGGTTGGTGGCAGCCAACATGGCTTTACCAAGGGCAAATCATGCCTGACCAATTTGGTGGCCTTCTATGATGGGGCTACCGAACTGATGGATAGGGGCAAAGCAGTTGATGTCATCTACCTGGACTTGTGCAAAGCATTTGACACTGTCCAGCATGACATCCTTCTCTCTAAACTGGAGACACATAAATTTGATGGATGGACCACTTGGTGGATAAAGAATTGACTGGATGGCTGCACACAAAGAGTTATGGTCAACGACTCCATGTCTAACTGGAAACTGGTAACGAGTGGTGTCTCTCAGGGGTTGGTGTTGGGACTGATCCTGTTCAACATCTTTGTCAGCGACATAGACAGTGGGATTGAGTGTGCCCTCAGCAAGTTTTCCAATGACGCTGAACCGTGTGGTTCAGTTGATACGCTGGAGGGAAGGGATGCCACCCAGAGGGACCTTGACACGCTTGTGAGGTAGGCCAATGCCAACCTCCTGAAGTTCAACAAGGCCAAGTGCACGGTCCTGCAATCCCAGGCACAGCTACAGGTTGGACAGAGAAGAGATTCAGAGCAGCCCTGTGGAGAAGAACTTGGGGGTGTTGGTTGACAAGAAACTGAACATGAGCTGGCAGTGTGTACTTGCAGCCAAGAAAGCCAACCGTATCCTGGGCTGCATCAAAAGAAGCATAGCCAGCAGGTCAGGGGAGGTGATCCTGCCCCTCTGAACTGCTCTCGTGAGACCCCACTTGGAGTACTGTGTGCAGTTCTGGTGTCTTCAACAGAAGAAGGACATGGAGCTGTCGGAGTAAGTCCAGAGGAGGGTCACGAGGATGATAAGGGGGCTGGAGCATCTCCCGTATGAAGACAGGCTGAAAAAGTTGGGGCTGTTCATCCTGGAGAAGAGAAGACTGCGTGGAGACCTCATAGCAGCCTTCCAGTATCTGAAGGGGGCCTACGAGGATGCTGGAGAGGGACTCTTTGTCAGGAATTGTAGTGGCAGGACAAGGTGAAATGGATTTAAACTACAACAAGGGAAGTTCAGGTTAGACATGAGGAAGAAGTTCTTTACTGTGAGGGTGGCAAGGCACTGGAACAGGTTGCCCAAAAAAGTGGTGAATGCTCCATCCCTGGCAGTGTTCAAGATCAGGTTGGAGAGAGCTTTTTGTGACATTGTCTAGCGTGAGGTGTCCCCGCTCATGGCAGGGTTGTTAGAACTGGATGATCTTAAGTTTCTTTCCAACCCTAACCATTCTATGATTCTGTGAAGAAGTAGGCTATAATATGACATAGATTCCATGGTCTGAGCACTTTTTATACTATTACATGCTTTCAGAATTATGCAAATATATGTTTTATTGGTTAAATTCACATGATCATTTAGACGTAAAAAAGCCCTGTAAATATAGGTGTAATTTTAAAAAGGCTAGTACTTCGAAAGTAATTTAATAAGTGTACAACAAAATTGAATTTCCTGTTATTCCATGAATCTCAAAAATAAAAATTGCAAACTCTATATTTCATTTTCCTTGTAAGCCTTACCGAATTTTGCAAAAAGCAAGTGTTACTTATATTTTTCTTTAAAATGTACGGTTTAATTTGCAAAATCTCAAGGCTGATTCAATCAGATTGGTAGCATGATTTTTGACATCATTCTTCAAGTATTCTAATTCACATTATAAACTGAAGACATATGTTGTGGGAGAAGATGCCTTAAGAATGAAAATATTGTTGATTCAGACAGATGGTAATTTTGTTTAGCAAGGAAAATGAGAGACAAGAATATGACAGCTGAATAAAAGTTAAAAACTATTAAACCTGACAAGGTCAAAGATTGGATGGGGCAAGAAGGAGGTGGATTTCAAAATAACTGTTAGAAATAATACTTTATAAATGAAAAGATTTCTTTCCATTATGAACGTCGTCACGAAAAAACATTTACTTTTTCTTTTTTTTTTTTTCCCCCCAAAAGTATGAAACACACACTGGAAAAAAGAATCCCTGAAATTCATTGTAGTTTTAGCTCTTTTTAACTTGTGCATCAATACTCATTTATTTTCTTGGGTTCTTTATTCAGAAATATTCATTCAGGGCCAAACTGTATTGATAAAAGTGAACATGCAAACATGAAAGTTCTTCTGCTATAGCTAATAAATTTAATTGCTTATTTACAGATTGGCAACACCATGTGAGATTCTCTGTTCCTTTCCAGTTCCAGAGAGTGACTTGAAGTCTTTGGCTGTTATTTTATTTCCCCTATATTTTTTCTTAGCTGGTAAGTGGTATTATTTTATTTCCTTGTTTTTATATTTGTATTTGATTAGGTAGCATTAAATTTGATGCTATGCATCAACAGCTCCTTTCCAATAATCTAATTTTTAAAGCTTAAAGAAAAAAAAGAGCTTGAAAGGTGAAGCATTAAAACTACAACCATTTAAGGAAGCCTACCTTTAAATGCTATATTCCAAGTGGGATTTATAAATGAAACTGCTTAATCAGTGTCAGATAATCTCATAAAAAAAAAGGAAAAAAAATAGGTACAGAAATACAGCGACTACTCTGACTTGAGGTGATAAAACAGTATGTTTTGAATGACGACTATTTTGAACATATCAGTCAGTCTATTTTCTTTGAATGGTAAAAAATATTTTCTGCTGACAAGAAAAAATATTCTTGGATCAAACATTAAAGAACATATTTTATTTATGTCTGTACAGGCTTGAAATTCTTCATCTTAAAACCACATTGATTCTTCAGAAAACCTTTAAAAATTAAATTATGTTTAGGAAAGGCTGTTTTCTAAACCTTCAGCATCCAAAACTCTACTATTCCAGAATAAGGCAATATTTTCTTAGAACTGTAACGCTGATCCAGCCTTCTAAACAGGTTCTTCCCATTAGTTCATTGACGTCTATATCAGGCTTTTACTTTCTACAGTGAACGCTTTCTGGGATATTTATTCTACTAAATAGCTATCAATACTTAGTGTTATTTTTATTAGGTGTGTGTCATTAAAAGGACAGAGAGAGAGAAAGTTGTAACATACTTATTATAAGTAATTCTACCTGCTGCCTAGCACCAAGCAAAATTTTATTAAAGGTGTCTGCTGAATGGCACTGCTACTTCACTGTTTATTGACCAAAAGCCTCTTTTAATAATTCGTATAACAGAAATAAAACACATGTACCCAGTTTGGCATACTCATGGGAATTTAGGATAAATCTATGCAACAGTGCTGGCTGCCAGCTCAACTCTTATTTAATGTTTGGCATATACAACAGCTTGGAGTACTCAAATTTAAAACAGACAGTTCTCCTCATGTAGTATTTTGTAAAACAATGTTAAAATCCAACCCTTGTGAACAGATTATGCCTCGTACTTTTTACAGGAAGGGCTGTATATATAAGCCTGTATACCCAGGTTTACACAGTTATCGGTATCAGAGGAGAGCAGAACTGAAAAGGTCTTGAAGTCTGCTTTGCTATTCAGCAACCTTTTTTCATCACAGATTCTTATTTCAGATGGTGTGTTAATGACAGTGAATCTAGGACACAGGGGTAACTTAAATCCTAGGTCACCTAAACAATGTTATTTTCTTTTTTATTGATGTTAATAAAAGAACAGAATGTGCGTTGTCTCTTAGTCAACCATAAATCATCAGAATTCAAATGTGAATAATAGCACCCACATTCTCTGAAAGAAAAAAGAAAGCTATGAAAGGAAACCACTTAGAAACAAAGAAAATTCTGAGAAAGTTCTCTGTGGTCTTCAGAAGGACTTATGTGAAAGATAATGATAGGCACCCATTTATACTACCTTGGCGAAACCTTTGATTTTATGTATTAAGTAGTATGTAACAGCCCTATACCAGAACCATAGAATCATAGAATGATTAGGGTTGGAAAGGACCTTAAGATCACCTAGTTCTTTATCTATCTGTTCTCTTTTTTGTAATCTCCATTTTTAATAATAATTGGGGTTTGTGTTTCTATGGTATTAAATTAAGTCCCAATCTTGTATCTACCTCTTTTTTTGTTGCCTGTCTAAAACCTTTCAGTGTCTCTCCCAGTGCATTTTTATTTCCTCTAAAACATTTAATAACTCAAAGGAATTCTATTTTTGCAATAGTCTCTGTTAGAGTAACCACAGCACAAGTTTTCTTATTTCACTATTAACTTCTACTTCAGTTCTTTGTGCAACCCAATATCCTATTTGCAAATTCAGGATGACACTTCAGGCAAATATTTAGGTTTCTTTTTCAATTCAAGCTTAGCTCACCCTGCATTCTAAATAGACATAGGATTTTTCAGATTAATGAGAAGCGCTGTAATTAACAGAATAAATTCACGGTTGACCCAAACAGAAAAAGCAGAGATTATAACATAAATGACTTTATGATGTCCAAATTCAGGGAAAAGTGTTTGATGCAAAGAGATTCTCACAATAAGATTGTTGCTTAAAGAAAAGCCAAGTGGTCTGTGAAAACTATGATCTATCAATTACAACATTTAGTTTTGAAACTGTGTTGTTAACTGGAGAAGCTGGGAGACTTGGAAGTAAAGTTATGAGTTTTAACTGTTAATTATAAATGACCGGAAAAAGAGAAGAGACTGAAGACTTCTGATTAATTTATCTTCCTGAAAATGTCCTTTGATGTATATTTTGGGCTCTTAGCAGCCAAGGAAGTGGATGAAAAATTGTGAAGAAACTATGCCTAGCAGGAACAATCAATTCTTTCTTCTTTAAGAAGTCCTGTCATACCTGCAGAAGTATATCAGAAGTAATCTCACAATTTCATGTAAAACCTGGAATACAAATATGTCATAAACACATTGATGTGCTTTGGATCATAATGATACCCATGACATTTTTCAGTCTCTGGAGTGCACAGAGCCCTGATATCATATCAAGATAAACAACTGCATTCACAGTGGAGGAGGCATTAAGTGTGAGACAGGATCGAGACGTGAGCCAGTACAAACAGCATGAAGTTCAACAAGGCCAAGTGCAAGGTCCTGCAGCTGGGTTGGGGCAATCCCAAGCACAAATACAGGTTGGGTGAAGGCTGGATTGAGACCAGCCCTGAGGAGAAAAACTTAGGGGTGTTGGTTGATGAGAAGCTGAACATGACCCATCAGTGTGAGCTCACAGTCCAGAAAGTCAACCATATGCTGGGCTGTATCAAAAGGAGAGTGACCAGAAGGTCAAGGCAGGTGATTCTACTCCTCTACTCCACTCTCTTGAGACCCCACTTGGAGTACTGTGTTCAGCTCTGGGGCCCACAACATAAGAAGGATGAAGACAGGCTGAGAGCTGGGCTTGTTCAGCCTCAGAAGAGAAGGCTCAGGGGAGACCTTAGAGCAGTCTTCCAATACTTAAAGGGGCTTACAAGAAATCTGGAGAAGGACTTTTTACACGGACACGTAGTGACAGGGTGAAGGGGAATAGGTTTAAGCTGATAGAGGGGAGATTTATATCAGATATTAGGAAAAATTTATTTACTGTGAGGGTCATGAAACACTAGAACAGGTTGCCCAGAGAAGTTGTGGATGCCTCATCGCTGGAGGTGTTCAAGGCCAGGCTGGATGGAGTTTTGAGCAACCTAGTCTCGCGAAAGGTGTCCCTGCCCATGGCAAGGGGGGTTGGAATTAGATGATCTTTAAGGTCCCTTGCAACCCAAATTATTCTATGATTCTGTGATCAGGAATGACTCTGAGATGCATGGTGCATCTATTAACCTTCAGGGATCTGCATTTGCAAGCCATCATCAGATACACTATCTTTGTAAAATATCTTCTAGGATGTTTATTTGTTACCATAATTCACAAAAACAAAGTGATAGCTCATGGGATCTGGGAAAGAATGAATACCCAAATGAAACTAAGATCTTCTTCTGAGGAAAAAAAAAAAAAAAGCAGCAAATAAAAAAAAAGAAAGCAAGCACCCAACAAAATACAACCCAAAAGTTTACAGCATCTGCCTTCTAAAAGTATCTTCTATCATAAACTAAGCATAAATTCTATAAACTGACAGCAAAAATATTTACCTATAATGTAAAAATGAACTGGTAGATGTTTTCCATTCTTAAATTAGTGAAGTGGAAAGTTCAAAATGAATAAATGTTCTTTTGAAATGGAGAACAGAGAAGTTGAGCCTTTCAGAAACTTCTATTTTAAGCATTCTGTTATTGTATTTCTGGGTCAAAGGATAGCTCTGCATCTAAGGCCACTGGTCTGCATGTTCTTTTGCATGATCTTCTGTTCTTTATGTATCACTCAATAACATGGTTTGGTTACTGATCAGCTTTACTTACAAATTTTTTTTAAAATGAAAGACCATTTTTTGTTACAATTTGCAGTGTAGCTTCTCTCTCACTTTCTTGAACTCAGGGGCAGTGAACATCTTAGAAAGACTTTAATTTTATTTTTTTTTAAATTCCTCATCTACAGGAAAAAGGACAATGTTTGCTCTTAAATCATAGGTAAAACTAAATAGTATAGTTTATCATCACAGAAATTAAAATAGATCTAATAGAAGAGTGCTTAGGTGACAGGTTGAAGACTGACATATATATCAATGAAAACTGTCTGCATTTTATTTTCTAAAGAAAAAAAAAGTCAAAAGCCTGTATACATGCCTATACCTCTAAATGTTTTGGGAATATGTAAGAAAAAGAATATGATGACTTCATTTAATCCTGCCTCAAAAACTGAAGATTGTTCTCAGTGAAAATTATCCCTTTAATAACCTGCAAAAAAAAATTAAACAGTTCTAGTAAACCTTTTGACTAGATTGCATGTTCCTTCTAATACAGTAATGTAATTAATCATAAACTACTTCAGATGATAACTTGAATTAGCTTAAAGATAAATGATCTTAATACAAGACCAAATAAATTTTCAGGAATATTTCCTCATTTTTTATGAATTATTTTGGGGTATCATATTTTGAAATATTTTGGTCATATCAGACTGGTCAATAAGACTGTCTTTCCACTTATTGTAGAGAAATAGAATGACCTACCCCATGTCTCTTAGGCTGAGGAGACTCACTCTAAAGATACTTGTTTTTCTCCACTGACTGTAAAGGAAGTCACAATGACCAACTTGCATATGCATTGTAGATACCTGTAGTTAGAATGCATAATCCAATACTTTGCGTCTGAACTTTAAAGATGCTGGTGGAGCTAAAATATCTATTCTTTGGGTGCAAACTCTTAATTTTTTTCTGTTGTGTGACTGAACTCGTGTGCTGTTTCTATACAAATAACTGCAAAATGCATGCTTACTTCATGTTGGGTAGCTAAAACTTAGTCCACATAAAACTGTTAAGCACTTCTGAAATATAAGCTGCATAATTCCTTTGGCAGCATCCTAATTAATTTGTATTTTACCATTTAAAAGTGAGGTTGAAATGTATTTATTTTTTTAATAAGCCGTATTTTACTGAGCTTCATCTCTGTCCTCACAGTTTTATGTGACAAGAAGTATTCCAGAATAAAGATAAATTAACTGTCCTACACAATGAAGTGGATTTTCTGTTTCTCTTGACTCTGTTATGCAGTACTTGATCATGCCTTTCAACTGCACTATTTAAATAATAAATTCTTAAAAAAGAATGTTTTTTTGATGCTGTATATCACATCTATGATAATGGCATTAATATTGTTGGCACTCAGAAATCTGTAAATATTTTTTACAGTCTACTAGTGTGTTTTGACATGGCATTTATTAAACCAAGCAAAATAGAAAGAAAATATCAGATGCACTACTGTGAATTGAAAGATAACAAACTCAGTACAGTGGCACTTGTTCATAATGTTTATATACTTGTTTCATCTTTGGCAAGCATTTCATTGTGTTACTAAAAGATTTTAATCCTTTGGTCTTCGGCTTTCCTTCCTTTACCACAGAGAATTAGAGGTAAAGTAGCCACAAACTCACTGGTTTGTTTGAAATCAGGACTAAGTAAATTCTATTTGATAGTATTCACTTCCACACTCATCATTGCACCATGATTCTGAAAAATCAGGCTGCAATCACGTGAGTCAAGTGTTCAGCCCATGAGATGGAAAGCATTTCACCACCAGCGTATTATTGCAGGTAACAGATTTAGCACAACTTTCGAGTGGGCTGGAATTTTTCAGAAAGATAATGGCCTGGCCTACTTTGGTTACTTAACCAGTATAACTGCTGGTTTGGGATGTGTTATTTCAACACATGATCTATTGAAAATACATTTTGTATTTATGTAAGTACATATTAGCTCAGTAGTTTTCCTTTCTTTTTATTTCTTTCCAGTAATAAGTGTCCGTAGGATTTTTACCCGGTTTTGTATAGGAATATTTCTGGCAGGAGAGAAAAGTAAAATCTACATAAGCATTTTTGGAGTTGCTTTGCAACAGCCAAGATCATCATAATATCACCTGAATCCAGCATGCAGCGTCACCTGAATACCAGAATACAGCAACAGGTATGTAATTTTTATTTTTTTTTTTTTCCACCTAGAATGTGATTTGTTCACATTTTTTCATTACATACTTTGTTTTCATCAGTTATTATAGACTTTGAATGCTGTTACATTCACACACAGATCTGTGTAAAACTATTCTAAAATAGTAGTGTCATATGGTCAAGGGAAACTTCTTGCCCTTTATCAAAGTTTTATATTTTCTAACAAGCTAGAACATAACAATATACTGATCAGAACATAATACACTTTATTTATATTCTCATAATTTTCATGTAGCCTGTGGTTCCTGTTTTTGAAGGATGAGCTGGGAATATATACACTGTGAGGCCAAACCTAAGAATAAATTTGCAGCAATTTCCTTAGGTTCAGCATTTTGACATGGAGAGGTTCTCAGTGAGAGCCAAGCTCAAAATCTGTAATGGAAAATGTATAGTTATTTTTAAGAAAGTTTTTTAAAAGGCATATCTTGTATTCCAGTTGCATAATAAGTAAATATTTACTGAAAATACATTTTGAAAATAAATGTAATAGATTTTTAGACTGACAATTCAGCAATATGCGTCAATCAATTTGAATGACAATATAAATGCCATGCCAAGAATCCTATAATTAAGGTGATCTTTCATAGAAGTCTTGGAATTAAAGTGAAATCTGACAGTGTCTCTCTGGAGGAAGTGGTAATGGAGATACATTTGACCAGGCTTTAACTGTAGACGGATGCAGTACTCTGTTTTCCCAATGACTAACAGGTTTTATTGACCAAAATAAAAGAAACCATATAAACAGTCAGCATAAGTAGGCAGAGTAAGGTAAACACAATGCAAACTTCAGACCAGACTTTTTTCCAGCGATTAGCTCAGGCTAACAGTATAGTTATTATGTAGTATAATGTAGTAACAAACTACATTATCAATACTCATACAAACAGAATTTCCACAAGAATCAGCAGCTTTAAACTTAAAGAAGAAAAAACCCCTTCAAAATCTCAAAAAATTGATGAATATTTACCTTGCATTGTCCCACTAAGTTGCAGTTTCAGCACAGTCTGTTGTAATAATGCCTACTGCTTATATACACACATTTGAATATTACTGTTACAGAAATATGTTGAATGTAAGGCATTAAAAATTGCCCCCAAAATAAAGTCTTTCAGATACTGTAGGTGTTCTGTTGCCTTCTGTTTGGTAGAGCTGTACGGTAATATACCTCCTGACAACTGAAGTTGTTGCTTGCTATTATTTATATTACCATAATACTTAGAAGTCTATTAGAGGCCAGGATCCCTATGCACAAATGTGAGCCAAGAAGACAATCCCTATCCAAATAATTTTCAAACTAAGTAGAATATGAGACAACAGATGGAGTGAGACAGATGGTTGGAGGATGGAGGTGGTAAAATAAAGCCCAGAGACGATATTAGGCTGTGGTTTTAAAACTATGAGTTTAACAATTGTTACATGCTTTGAAGACAGCATGAAAAAAACAGAATTTTAATTGGCATTCTGAGGAATTATAATGAAGATCTGAAGATGTCTATACTGGCTTACTGACTTCTTGACTGGCAGGGGAAATTGACTTTATATATATATGTATACATATATGCATGATCATGCATACAGAGATACTGGTCCAAAAATCTGATAAGTAATGATAATTTAATTTGTATTTGTGCATAAGATTCCTCTCACTAAGGTGAGATGAGAGAAAAGTATAGAGGAAAGGTAATTTATATAAGAACCTGAAAAATGTGAATCAAGGAACAGTACTTAGACATTTTTATGCCGTCTAATCTAAGTCTACCTTTTATTCTGAAGATGTGCTCCCTCAAGACAGCTGGTATTTTTAACCCCAATAATATTTGTGTGAACAGCTTTATAATGTGGTGCTCTTGAACAGCATCCCATATGAATCAGCTCTGTGGTGATGGACCTTATACTCTTCTGAATGAGCACAGATTATCAAAAAAACTCAAGCTCCACATGCCTCTCAGTGAAGGTTCAGAACTTTGCAGCTATGAGGAACAGTAAAAAAAATTAAAAAATCCCATGGCCAGTGATGCACTTTGGGCTCTGGTGGAATGCTCTCGGCTCACAGAAATTCTGCATTGTTTGTCTTGTAGTGTGCCTTGATACGACCAACTATCCACAGTGACAAACATTCATGGAGATAATGTTTCCTTGATTCCCACACCAATTGACAAGTATAATTAAACTTCTTCTGGTGCTGAAGAGAAAATAAGTATTGATTCAGATACTCACAGAAGAAGTTCACATAATGTCAAAAAGCTTAATTTTACTGTGTTGTTATTAGAAAGGAGGAAATGGAGCTCTTCTACATCTTCTCTTCCAAATTGCTATCATAGACTTGAGTTACTTCATTTGGAAACAGTATCTAGAACCGAAGCCCAACAAACTTCAGAAATTCTGTGGCAAATCTAGTGGAAAGTGGTTCTGGGAATGGTCAGTCAAGGGCAGGGAAAACCATGTGTGACCCTGGCTAAATGTCAGGTGCTCACCAAGTCATTCTATCACTTCTCTCCTCAGCAGGACACAGGGAAATAAAATAAGGACTCATGGGTCAATATGAAGGCAGTTTAATAAAGCAAAAGCAAAAGCCATGTATGGAAGCAAAGGAAAACAAAAGATTTATACTTTACTTCCCATCAGCAGACAATGTCCAGCCGCTACCCAGGAAGCAGGGCATCAGTATATGTAGTGGTTGCTTTGGAAGACAAACTCGATAAAAAATGCTCCCCTGCTCCTTCTCTTTCTTAGATTTATTGCTGAGCAGATGTCATATCTTACGGAATATGCATTTGGCCAGTTTGGGTCAGCTATCCTGGCTATGTCTCCTCCCAAGATCTTGCCCACCTCCAGCCTACTGGTGAGGGGGTAGTTAGAATCATAGAATCATAGAATAGTTAGGGTTGGAAAGGGCCTTAAGACCACCTAGTTCCAACCCCCCTGTCATGGGCAGGGACACCTCTCACTAAACCACGTCACCGAAGAGTCCATCCAACCCGGCCTTGAACACTGCCAAGGATGGAGAATTCACAACTTCCTTGGGCAACCCATTCCGGTGCCTCACCACCCTCACAGTAAAGAATTTCTTCCTTATATCTAATCTAAACTTCCCCTGTTCAAGTTTGAACCCGTTACTACTTGTCCTATCACTACAGTCCCTAATGAAGAGTCCCTTCCCAGCATCCTTGTAGGCCCCCTTCAGATACAGCCTTGATGCCATGTGAGCACTGCTCAGCAGCAGCTGAAAACTGTGTGTTATCAGCACCTTTCTAGCTACCAATGCAAAGCACAGCACCATCAGGTCTGCTGTAGGGAAAATTGACTCTGTCTCAGCCAGACCCAATACAGACAGAAATAAGTGGATTTAAGAATACTTGAGTAAAAATGAACTGCTCTCCATAAATGCAAAAACCTTGAAATGTAAATTGCAGTTTTCACAGTCAGTACTAGTACCCAAAAAATCCCAAGGCAGATTTAACATCACAAATGTGAATTTTTAGTTTGTTATTGTTTATTGTATGCTAAGTTTGTTTCTTGTGCCTACACTTTTTTTTTTTTTTTATTTTTGAAAACACAAAGAATTGGCTTAATTAGATTGCATTAGATCTTAGGTTTGTTTCCATCTCTTTTACCCAGTTTCATAACTTTATGAGAAAAAGGGCAAAAGAAAAAAAAATCCATGTAAAAAACGGTATTAGCTCAGGTCCTCACCTTGTTCATTCTATAGGTCTGAGTCTCAAAGTACGAGCACAAAATAATACAAGTTTTCAAAGGTAAAAAACATTTCTTACATAAAATTGAAATAATTTTTGAAATATCAATATTTTCAATTGATTTTTTAAATTTCACATTATAAATGAATTACTTTTCCATCCACACTAAAAAAAAGAAAAAAAAATCAGAGATTTTCTTAAATTCCAATAATTTCAGTGTTAGACAAAAATATTTGTCAGTAATCCTTCCTATATGATAAAGTCCTTCCTAGATAATATCTCTTCTTTCTGCCTAATTTAGTCTGTTTGAAGAAGCTAAAGATATCTAAACTGAGACAAAGCCAGAAAGATTTGTAAAAGGACATAGATTCTCTTTCGTGTTACATAATTAATCATCATGTTGCTTTGTAAAAAACAAGAAAAAGTTTAATTCGGGGTTCAGTGATTGGACGTTGCATTGTGGATTGAGTGGATAACATTTGTGTACTATCTTTACAAGCTGACCACATATGAAGACCAGTGTTTTCTTGAGTAGGAGGAACATGTGAATGTGTGTAGGTATTTTAAGATTGGGTTTTTTTCTCCTTTTATCTCACTAGCTAATATTTTCAGGGCTTCAGACTAACAGTTTTTATTTTTTTTAATAGCCTGACCAACTCTTAAAATAAGGTTACTAAGCCAAATATTTCATTTTTCAACATCTGGATTTAGCTTCTGGAATCAGGAAGATTTTTTTATATTTCTATTTGGTCTGTTAAACTATATTCTCAGTGACAATGATATAGCAAAGGTAATATTTTCATGTGATATTAAAACCAGTATCTATATATGTTTTAATATGTTTTGAGACAAAATAGGGGAGAACAAATTGATTTTCAGGTGTGTTTGTTATTCTCAAGGCTCCTGAAATGGCATAAAGTGAGGAAAGCTAATAGTCCTGATTATTAAGCCAGGCTTTGTTACATAAATTTTCTCAGGTAATTAGTAGCAGTTTTACAAATTACACGAGGGAAATCATTTCCACAAAGAATCCAAAGGGTATACTCCCTGCTGTCTTAAAATTACTCTGGAGAACTTACTACTAGGTGGATTTGTTATTTTTTTAAATCTCATTTGATGTCTGCTTTTTGTGTTCAGTTCTCTTACACTGATTTAGGTTACTGTCCTCAGAAGGATGTTTTGATCAATCGATTTATTAATTGATTTGTAAATATATGGCAAAACATTCTACATTTAGATTTTTTTTCAGTTATGCTTCTCAAAAGAGTAACATTACTGTTCACTTTTTTCCTTCTTGTCAGGAAGTATAATTTTAAAATGCATTTATTACAGTCCAATTGTGTTAGGCTTTGGAACAATGATACTTCATCATAAAGTAGCCTCTTTATTTTTTCCCACGTGAGCACTCTGCAGAAGCGACATTCTCTTTTTACACACTACACTCTAATCATCTTAACAATGGATGTGTAAATTTGCAATATAAGTAAGAAATTAATAGAAGTGGGAAAGAGAAACAAATCACAATGTTCTCAGCAATTTTAGATTATCAAATCCCAATGAAAGTTAGACAAATCCACTTTCTTCCCACTTAAAAAAGTAAATCATTCTTTTTAATAAAGCTGGGAGTAACTGATGTTATCTTTCTTACTACTTTCTTGTAAACAGAACAAATATAGCACAGTCATATAATCAGCAAAGAGAAAGTGTCTGAAGCCAGTGCAGTTTCTTATGAGGATTATAGAGCCCACTGCAAATGTTTTGTTATGTATTTTTTTTTTTTTTTCCCCTATCAAGTTAAAAACTGACTAGAAAGGTTGTGGGCTATATGGAAAGTACTAGGTTAGGTGAAACTGTAGTAAAAAGAAATAAAGTAGAACAGTGAGAAAAATATTTCAAACAATTCACTCAAGGCCTATATGAAGTTTGACCCTCCTGTGAATGCAGGGAACACTTCTTTTCTGGATTTATAATGATCAGAAATTTAGACTTTTTCAGTTTCTTTTATCAGAATGCAGTTGGCTTTTTTAAATGAAAATTTTCTTAATCTATATTACTCTGAGGAAGTAGTAGATACTTTATTCTAATAATTTTTGAAGATTTGGGCTAAGAAGGGCCAAAAGAAGTTCAGGTATTCATTGAGCAGTAACTTGGGAAGGAATAGAAAGAAAGTTTTGAGACTAGAGAATCCAGCTGATTATTGCTGGTTCTTCTTATGGGGTTAAGCAGTCTTATCTCTTAGTGTCTTCAGTGGGTGTTAAGAATATTGTATGCTTTTCTTTTAATACCTAGCATGAAAATATTTTTCTTCTGCATTTTGCTCTACCCAAATATTAAAAGTCAAACTCAATCAGCTCTGTATTGTCATTAAAACAAATTTTCACCAGTACATGAGCTTTTGGCAGATAAGAAAGTGTATAATACCAGATCTATTTCAAATCTTCAAGCATTTTTTTAAGACATATTAAAGGAAGACAGCACACAACTTTTTGAACCACAATGATACTGTGTCAGCCATGGAAACAAGTGGAATAGATTAATACTGGCACGCTTTTCAGTTTCACAGAACAAACTCTGCAGATAATACATTATAATCAATAACGAAGAAATCTAAATTGCAATTTGGTCTTCTTGTATAAAAATGTAAGTTCTCCTAGCTACAGAATTCAACTTAATTGAAGTATCCTTGAAGAATTATTTTCATAAGGGAACTCTTATCCCTATGAAATGAAAACATCTATGAGGAATAGCTTGATGACTGAGTAGTTCATTCCTTTGTAATGTTAATTATTCTTACAAAGCAGCCACAAATAGAAAAAGGGCTGTATCCAGTTTCAGGTACAAAACACAGAGAATATTACTTTCAGATAAGCAAGCATTTTTCACCAAGTATGTGAAGACTGCTTATTTTCTTTGTAAAGATCACTACCTCTTTGAGGCCAGACTCACAAAGGTGCTAAAAGATACTAAAAAGTATCCTCAGCAGTTTTGGAACATAACTTTGCCTACACAGATTTGTAAATTTCAAGCTACATGGTTATGCAAAGCCACATGTAGTATCACTGTTAATAAATAGCTTGAAACAGAGAACATGCTTAATTATAGGATGATTTAAGCATGATTTTAGCCAGGAGTTTAGCCTGAAGTTTAACACATGCTTAAGTGCTTTTATTTCAATATTATTTATTTATTTACAACACTACTGCTGATATAAGTCCAAAAAAGGAGATTTATTTTTATGTACATTTCTATATAGGTTGTACAGTCTTCACAGTTTTTATACAATCAATACCGCTTTATCAGCAGTATTAAAAATGCTATAATTCCATCTAGATCTAGAAGCTTCTCTTGTAGTCTCATGCTATCTATCTGATCCTAGAGATTAATGTTAAGCTATTAATTTCATTGCTGTAGTGCCCATAGCTGAAATTTACTGATCTTCAAATGTCTCCAAAGTGCTTTCAAGTTAAGTACAGAGTGAAAGACAACTAGATGGATATAAGCAAACAGATAGAGAGTTAAAGAGAATGATGACCTAATATTGTAGTGTGCTAAGCAGCAGACTTAGCACAACAGGATGATAGTGACTGTCAAGTGGTTTTTTGTTGTTAGGGTCTTTTGGCTGGCATCATGCTCAGAGAGAGCAAAGACTACTAGCTTATATTTGATGTGACAGAAGAAAAGGAATCAGAATGCAGAGAGAAAATAAAGGCTGTCAAAATGGGAACAAGCTAAAAGAATAAATTGTGCAGCAGCAGTCTGGGTATTCTTGAGCACTACAAGAGGACACCAAGTCAAGATTTATGATTATTCTGTGTCTTTAATGAAACAGTTTATTTCACCAGTGACAAAGGGAATGGGAAAAGTACCTTTATCAAGATGTGAGCTAAAGAAAAACAACCAAAGAACCCAAGAAAACCTGAACTGATTCAAAAAATAAAGCAGTTCATGAGATGGCAGTCACACGATTTTACACAGTTGTTAGAACAGAATGCCCTGCTCTTCCACTGTAGTGCTGTAGGTCAACAGCCATCACCCAGAGAAGTCAGGGAAGCTTCCATGTCCTAGATGAAAAGAATTTTCAAATTTTCAAACAAGAATTTCACAGATCGTTTGGGAATACCTGAAATAGAACTAAATTCCACAACACTCTTGGCCCATCAGGGACCACCATCTTCATGAATAACTGCATCATACCTGACACTTTCAGCCTTCCAAAGGACAGTTGCTCTTACAGGAATAAGTGAGTCAATATTATATTTATCAAAGCCAAAATGAAGTATGATAAAAAAAGGATTGTTGTAATAAGACAGCTGGACTAGTTTTCATGCTTAAACTCTTAGAGAAAACTTAGAGAAAAGATTAAAAATGATAGTGAATGAAGAAAAACCCTTCTCCCTTTTAGTTTTGATTAAAAATGTTTTTTTCTGATTCTCCTCTCCATACCACTGGCTGGGGGCAGGGCTGTGAGTGAGTGGCTGCAAGGTAGTTAGTTGCTGGCTGGGGTTAAACCACCACAGTCCTTTGTAATGCATGCTTCAGAGTTCTTGAGGACAAAGAAGATCCCGACAAGACAAGACAGGATATCTACAGTGCCTTGTTTGTAATAGTCTATATTGACCTTTGAAGGTCTTTTGTAGGTTGTGAAAGAAGTAATCACCCTGAACAGCCCCAAAAAGCTTTTGTCTCTTTTGGAAGTTAAAAAAGTTTCCTTTTTGCTCATGCTTTCTGTGATAAGTAAAAATGCACACTCATTCACTTTGAATTACCTGTGGTCATCGGCATCTTCAGCATCGGTTACTGAGCACAAATATAATTTGTGATGAGTGACTAGTTCTAAATAAATTATTGATATTGGAAAAATCTGCAATTTCTCAGCACAAGGCAGTGTTATAGAAAAAAAAGGAAAGGGAAAGGGAAAGGGAAGCCTAAAAAAAAAGGAAAGGAAAGGGAATGGAAAAGGGAAGAGAAGGGAAGGGAACTAGAATCAATTATGTAAATTCGGTAATTTCTCAGAATATCTTTTTTTCAATAATAATAATAATGGAAAACATTCCAGAAGTTGCCCATTTTAGTACCTAAGTATACATAATAACACAACATAGATATATTTTCATATACCTAAAGGAACTTGCTGACTGAGCAAAAATTTCTGTAGCTGTAGCTACTTTGAGGCACAGCAAAACCCGGCAGCCTCAATCCTGAGTGCTTAGTACTATTTAAAAAAAAAATAAAATAGAAAAAATATTTCCATATTCAGTTTTTTCCTGCCACTTTGATTGATAAAGCACATATGAGAAAATTGATTTCTTTATTAAAAAAAATCTTTATATTTCATTAATATAACCATTACTGAACGTCTCAACTTGAGAGGCTTTTGATATTTCTTCCTATACTTGATAGGAATTCATAAATCATTAATTTTATGTAGAAGAAAGAGAATTAATAAATTAGAGTGAATTCTTGCCCAACTATTTAAAACATTTTTTGGTATTTAGAAATATTTAAGTTCAAGACCCTGCATTTTTTGTCAACTGGGTTATACTCTGAGGACTGTACAGGGCACAGTTTAATAGAGATGATAATACCAGAAAATAATGCCACTTAAACTCTTTCTAAAAAACACAGACCTGAGTTTCTGTTTTGATCTGTTTTGCTTCTGGTATCTTCAGAACATCACTACTGGGTACATGTGACCTAAAGAATCTCATCTTTTTATGATTCTTACAGAGATTATAAAGCCTTTAAGATATAATGCATAAAAGTATTCGTTAATTTACCCAAAGAATGAATATAGTGGAAAAATTCAGTGAATTTGTTTATAATAGAAATATATGAAAAATACATAGTGCTTGATCTCCATGCCATGAAGTGTACAATAGCCCTGTATTCTGTATTATTTCCCACTAAATAATCAGGAGGCCCTGACTTCACTGAACTGTAAAATGGCACATTTCAGATTGTTCAGCTTCTAATGGTTCCCCCCTCCTCTTCTGAAGAGAATTTCCAAAGAGCAGACAAGATCAATTTGTTATTAATCCATTCAGCCTTCTTGAAGTTATTTGTCTGTGGTTTTCTTTTTGTTCAATATTAAGACTGAGTTGTTCTTCATCTTGTCTTCATATCTATGTATTCAAAATAACTTTGTCAATGTGTTCCATCAGCTCATGTGTCTTCTGTTTTCCAATTCTGATGCAGTCCCAAAACAGCAACTAAAATCATCAGAAAGCTTAAAAAATGAATTCACTAAATTATTGAAACATATTCCTCTTGTAATTATTTCTTTCTAAGGTACTGGAAGTGAGGTATTATCCTTCCCCAGTGCAAGTTTCCTTGTTCTCTGTCATAGGAATTTGTGTAGTCTTTGGATGCTTCGAATGATTCACATCTGAAAAAAAAAATTGTTGCTGTTATTCCGGGAGAAAAATGGTAAAACTAATCTGATATTTGTATTTTTTCTGTTCCATAGTTAGATTAACACTGCAGCCCTCTACATATCTTTGATTAGGTTTAGGAAGGAGGTATAATAACTATAAGAGGAAGGAAGGCAGGAAGGCAGGCAGGCAGGCAGGAAGGCAGGAAGGCAGGAAGGCAGGAGGGAAGGCAGGCAGGAAGGCAGGAAGGCAGGAGGGAAGGCAGGCAGGAAGGCAGGAAGGCAGGAAGGAAGGAGAAGGCAGGAGAAGGCAGGAAGGCAGGAAGGAAGGAAGGAAGTCAGGAAGGAAAGAAGGAAGGAAAGAGAAGGCAGGAAGTCAGGAAGGAAGGAAGGAAAGAGAAGGCAGGCAGGCAGGAAGGAAGGAAGGAAGGAAGTCGAGATTATATCACAAAAACAGTCGAGATTTTTGCTACTTGATACCTCCTGAAAAGAAATCTTTGCTTCATCACCACTTAAAAAAAAAAAAAAAAAAAAATCCTTTCACTTTTATTTCGTAAATATGAAACGGATATCTTCATACTCTTACAGGATCAAATGCATTACATAAAAATATCACAAACATCATTGCATCTATCATTATAATATCCTGGAGCTATATACTCATTCTTACCTTCATATTCCAGAGGCAACGAACATTGCCAGACCCAGAGAGAGTAACTCAGAAAGTGATCACAGATCTTCGATGTTCCGGATGAAAACCTTGCCCATAAGCCTACTCTCACTCCCCCTCAGCTTCTTTAATCTTGAGAACCCTCATTAGTAGTAATAAAATGTGCATAATTAAAACCTAATAAAGTATCATAGAATCATAGAATGGTTTCAGTTGGAAGGGACCTTAAGGATCACCTATTTCCAACCCCCCTTGCCATGGGCAGGGACACCTTCCACTAGACCAGGTTGCTCAAAGCCCCATCCAACCTGGCCTTGAACACTTCCAGGGATGGGGCAGCCACAGCTTCTCTGGGCAACCTGTTCCGGTGTCTCAACAACCTCACAGTAAAGAGTTTCTTCTTTATATCTAAATCTACCCTTTTCTAGTTTAAAGCAATTTTTTATACTCAGAATGACTTGAGAGCTTCTTCCTCGCATGCATTACCCTTGGAAGCCGTGTTCTTCAAGAGAGAAAATGTCAACAGAAAGATAGTATGCTGTTTTTCTTTCATCTAATAGCTAATAGGTCACAGACCAGCCTTCTGTTTTCATAATATTTTTGTCTCTTTCCCTTTCAAAAATGTAATTCCAGTCTCTCTAAAAAAAACCATTAGTTATTCTACTTCTTCAGTCATGCTTCCTTCACTCTGGCTCCTTTGTTCTGTTTTTATACTTAATTTTTCAGTCTTTCTTTTGCTTTACTTGATTTAATACATTCAACATTTATAAACAGTCTAAGCCATGGCTTACTCTATTCACTGAATTACTCAAATCTTTTGTGTATATTTGTCTTCTGTATTTGCCACTATGTGCTTTACTTTGTAAAGATATTTGCTTGAGGATGACTGTATGTTCCTTTCATGAGAAATTCCCATCTGCTTTGCCTGGTAGCTCTCAGCTTGAGGAATTTAGTTGCAAACTAAAATTCTTTGTATTGACAAATGTAAAGAGATTTGTGTCTACGGCACACAGGTTTTCCACTGCAAGCAAAGGGATTTTCTTCTTTCCTTTGCATACCATCCAGAGATCAGAATAAAATAGGCACAAAGGCAGAAAGTTTGCTATATGCCCATTCAAAACAGGTCTTATCCTCTCTATTATATGTTCCTCTTTCCAAGAGTTTATCAGTTAAATTGCAACAACTTTTATGGAAGGTTTTGACAGACTTCTATAACACAGTTCACTTATTATCCATCTTGTTATCCATTGATACAGAGATAGGAGAAACAGTCTTTTAGAATTAGATGTGTTCTTTTTCTTTTAAGATTTTCCCCAAGCACAGCAGGGGTAACTTTTACTGGAAAGGGTTTCAGAAATAAAGTAGAAAAGTTGCTATCTTCTCCAGTTCAGCAGGTCTGGGGTTTGGGTTTTGTTGGGTTTTTTTTCATCTCAGTGTACTGTTTGGTTTTATCTTTGTTGTCTACAAAATTGATAAATAGCAAGCATCTTGAAACACTGCTCCTCTACAGAGAAAGAGAGCAAGGAAGTATGTGAAAAGGACAGTAAATTCCTTTGGCTATAAAGAACCAGGTAAATTATTCATATTGCTGTATCATAACCCCCCATTATTATAACTAATAATTAGAATAAGTATAAATGCATTCATTAAATATAAGTAATGATAAAGATACTATTTTAATACAATTGACATAATTAAAACATAATGAAAATATTCTAACATGTTGTTTGAAAAAAGTTAATCAGTTTACGTACACCTTTAAAGAACAATCCATAGCTAAACATGCCATAAAGTTCTGATTGTGGGTTCAAGACTGATCAGAATAATTTTCGCTGCTTATAATCTTCAAAATTTTTGAGAACATCCTATTTCTTTCATGAATTTCACTCAGGAGTTGATTATACACAGTGATACTACAGTTAGATTTTGTGGGCATGTAATAGGAATCGGGATGAAGATGATGGAGAGAGAAAATTATTTCATTATCAGAATTGATTTGTAAAACTAAAAGTTGCTATTAACACCAATATATTAACTATGGACAAACACTGGCATCTTTGGAATCCACTTTGTTCTGAGAGGGCTATGTAATGTTCTAGCAGTGTGAAATTAATTTATGTTTTTAAGAACATGAAAAGAATCACAGAATCATAGAATGGTTAGGGTTGGAAAGGACCTTAAGATCATCTAGTTCCAATCCCCCCGACAAGGGCAAGGATGCCTCACTCTAGACCACGTAGCCCAAGGCTCTGTCCAACCTGGCCTTGAACACTGCCAGGGATGGAGCATTCATCACTTCTTTGGGCAGCATGTCCTAGTGCCTCACCACCTTCACAGTAAAGAACTTCTTCCTTATATCTAACCTGAACTTCCCCTGTTTAAGTTTAAACCAATTTCACCTTGTACTATCACTACAGTTCCTGATGAAGAGTCCCTCTCCAGCATCCTTGTAGGCCCCATTCAGATACTGGAAGGCTGCTATGAGGTCTCCACGCAGTCTTCTCCAGGGTGAACAGCCCCAACTTTTTCAGCCTGTCTTCATACGGGAGATGCTCCAGCCCCCATACCATCCTCGTGACCCTTCTCTGGACTTGCTCCAACAGCTCCATGTCCTTCTTCTGTTGAGGACACCAGAACTGCACACAGTACTCCAAGTGGGGTCTCATGAGAGCAGAGTAGATGCGGGAGATAAACGGACAGCATGACAACCAATATGATTAAATGCTGACGCTTTTATTAAGCCCGAATAGCTGTTTATATATTCTCTCTGAGTGTCCATGTGGACCTTATACAATCCTAATTGGTTGAGCTTAACAAGACATGCGCATAGATACAGCTTATGATTGGCTAAAGCTTTCAGTTCACGCGAAGGCCTTATAAGTCCTTAAGTTTGCCAAGTTCGGCATTCCACATCCGGGAGTTGTTTTTCTTGAGCCAACTTCCTCATTCTGCCTGCACAAGTGTCCTTTAGATGACCTTGATGCTAGGCCGCGAGACCTAACTCAAACTCTTGCTATTGACATGAGTCCTGGATCGCTCATGTGTCCATTTTGTTCCAATTAGTCCTCCACAAATCCCCTTTCTTTTCTTTGAGCGATCCAGACACGTTTCGTAGCACTGGTTACCATACGTTGGATACAGTGAAAAAGGCAGGGCAACAGTATTAAGATCGTTAGAATGACTATAAACATCATCAGGCCATCTTTCGCTAAGGAGATCAACCAACCCTTCTGAATCCTCACACCCGTGACCCTGTGCTAAAAGCAAAAATCAATTGTAGCTCTATTTGCAAAACAGCGTGTCTTGTGCTATCTACATCATTAAGCATTTGTGTAAGTGCTTCTGACGTTAAATTTATCTGCTTTGCGGCCCAACACTCTAACTCAGTCACGTTTCCTAATGTTTTTGCTGCAGCTACTCCAGGTGCAAACAAGGAGACAATAACTCAAGACGGCATATCCCAAAATTTGTACCTGATCGTTACAATCGGGCCTCAGTTGTATCCTTGTTGACAAGTAATATTGAGCTCTAACTTAAACAATATGTCATTTAACACATATCCCTTGAACCATTGTGACTAATAACCTTCTACCCCACACGTGCTCTAGAACTTTGACAATACCATCTGAGCCCACGATGCTCGCAAACACACAAACGCCAAGGCTCCCAAGTTCCACAGTTATGGCACAGAGTCCTTAGGTGCTGGGGTGTTTTCAGGTGGGTCATGCAACTTTTCTTGCCATGGCTTTACCCACTTGGCTGGTATCCATCTGGTTCCTGTATCTGTAACAACACATGCATATCCTCTTCCCCATGTGATTAACTTAAATGGTCCTTCCCAGGCCCCTGTTATCCCGTTTTTAATCATTACCTTGCATTGTCTGCTCTTAACTTCTTCCAACCCTCCTTGTAGACCAGCCCTGTGTTTTACCATTGGTGGCACCAAGCTATCTTGCGGCAATCATAAGAAATTTAACACATATAGGACTTTGTTTAATCTATCTGTTGGTGATATAGCACTTTCTCCCCCTTTTTGTTTTTGAAGCAAACGCATCAATGTCTGATTCATACGTTTGACCATAGCCTGACCGGTAGGTGAATGGGGCGTACCCGCCACGTGAGTAGTGCCCCAGAGCTGGAAAAACACTTGCGTGGAATGAGCTACATAGCCAAGGCCGTTGTCAGTTTTGATTTCTCGTGGCACGCTAAGGGTCACTATAGCCGAACACATGTGACGCTGCACGTTTGCTGGATTCGCCAGTCTGAGCTGTAGCTCAAACTGCAAGAGAAAAACAATCCAGCAGACTGTTGCGTGAAAGGGTAAAATAATTTGGCAGAAAATAAACCCCCTTGCTTTCCAGCTGGTCCTCAGATATTAGAGGGGCTGGGTGCGGCTAGGCTTAGAGTCTGAGTGATGCCCAATTTGCCACTATCAGTCCGGTCGCATTCAATATATTGAATAATCACGATTCCGGATGCACTGATAGTGCACTGCACCTTCAGTCTAATCGTGCTCACGAACTAGCACGGCCACACTGAGGGAGCTGGTTGCGTTCAATGAGAGATTTACGATTAGCTACTTAAACAGTGCAGTTTATTAAAGCAACAGATACAGGTTCTTGTGGATTGCCGGTGATAAATACACTGTCTGCAAAAGCACGTGCAAATAATAAAGTATACAACTGCGTGACAAAGTTATGAATAATACAGCCTGGCTTTAAAGTATAAAAGTAAAAAGTAACTCTATATAGAGATTCCTAATTTTCCCGGGGAAGCACTGGATACAGTGCAAGTCTTACCCAAAGGCGTCCCTATGGGGGGGAAGAAAGGTCCAGCCTGTCGACTGATCCCAGGAGTTGAGAGTAGTCTGCTGATGGGGTTTTCCTCGGCTCGTCCATGATGATGTCTTCCCTAAAGCCCCCCACTTTTTGGGTAATTTTTATAGTATTTTTCACTTTCAAGGTGGAGCTTGAGTGACTCTAGTCATACATACCCTTATTGTTATTGGTGTAAATTTTCCTCACTTTGCTTTTAAAGGTATATGCCACAAAAAATTCAAAGAGCATGCTCAAAGAGGGGTGGTCTCACTTTGGAGGCGGGTAGCATTGGAGGTGGAGGTGTGTTTTCGTATTAAAATGCATTATAATGAAGCAAAGTTCGCACAAAGGACAGCATTTTGTCAAAAGATGGCAGGCCATTGGCTCAGGGCAGCAAGTATGCAGCTTAACAGTTTTAAGTACCACCTAGTTCCCATCTCTGCTGGTGTTGGGACAGAGTTTGGCCGCAGAATCTCCACTCTGCTCCATCCTCCATCAAGCAATGTTGGCAGGGGAACCGCTGTGGACTGAATTCCTGGCATACCACGTGCAGCTGCATCTTACCCTGAAAGTCCGTTTTTCCTTTATGTGTGAGCAATGCTACATTTTTAGATATAAGTTTAATTTTCAAATCATATTCAGTAATTATCCCACACAGACATGCACATATTTTTGTCCACCGAATTCTGGGACATGTGTAACATCCATTTGCCAAATTTCTAAAGGTCCAGTACCACGAGGATTGACTCCAGGAGCCAAGCCTCCGGTATACTTTTGACAATCGGGGCACGACTGGACAATGCGCGGGCATCTGATTCAGACAGCCCGAATTGGCGGCGCAGTACTTTGGCTGACTGGTGGAAAAGATCATGAGACTGTCTGGCTTGCGCGAACCAGTCCATTGAGGGAGCCGCCCATAGCGGCACTACCAGCTTGTCGGCTCTCCAGTTGCCTTTCACTAAGCCTTCGATTATTCCTGTGTGACTCCGAACATGGGTGATAAAATATTCACATTGTCTTTCTGACAGCAATAGCCACAACCTCTGAAATAGTTTGTACAATACCTCATCGTTTATCTCTTTCAGCAATGCTCGTTCTATACGTGATACAACTCCTACTACATACAGTGAATCACAAACAACATTAACCAGTGTTGTCTTCCATCAAGCAAACACTTCTACCATGGCTTGCAACTCCAAATGTTGTGTGGAGCCTTGACAGTCTGTTAAAACGACATCATGCCATTGCCCATTGGCCTGCCATGTGATGGCAGCCTTTTGAGATCTTCCTCCTGTGTCTGTAAAGACTGTAGCACCGTCTACCGGATATGCAGAGTGTCTAGGTCGCTCTTCTATTTGACAGGAATGTAGTACACTAAAAAACTTGTGTGGTGAATAGTGCACCTTTACTTCACCCGAATAACCCAGCAACGCCACTTGCAATAAAATACACTGGCGCAAAGCCCAAGCTAAATATTCTGCCACTAAAGGTATTACGATGAAAGATGGTTCTTTCCCTGCTATTTCAACAATTCGATTTTCGCCCCCTCATGATTAATTGTGCTAGTGCCTCCATTCGTGTTGTAACTGTCCGCTTTGACTGTGACGATAAAAACACCCACTCTAATAACCGCAAAGGATCTCTTCCAGGAATCCATTGCAGTATTACAGCAAAAGGGTGCTGCTCACTGTTGATTATTGCTAAACCCATCCCATAATCAGGGTTCCAGCGATGGGTATAGGCCTTACTAACTTTTACGCTAATCTGCTTCAAAGCCTCTTTGGCCTCATTTGTCAACGTCCGGGGTGCATTTGCACCACCTCCTCCCCTGAGTTACCTCATCAGAGGTGCCAGCTCCTCACTGGTAATACCACATAGGTCCTCACCCAGTTTAAATCTCCTAACAATTTTTGTACATCATTCAAGGTGTGGATCTCCGTCTGGAGTTCCACCTTTTGAGGTCGAACAATTGCTTTGTCCATTTCCCAGCCAAGATACTTCCATACTTCTGTTGTTTGTATTTTTTCAGGGGCCAATTGTAGCCCGTTTGACTGCAACACATTTCGTAATTCAACAATCAATTGGTCTCCATTCAGCTGTTTTCCGGCTATCAAAATGTCATCCATGTAATGATAAGTAAGCAAGTCTGGATGCGATTCACGTACCGAAGTAAGTGTCCAGGCCACGTAAACCTGGCACATGGTTGGTGAATTTTTCATGCCCTGCGGTAACACTACCCAGTGGTACCTTTTCATAGGTTCACTTTTGTTTACGCTCGGTACAGAAAAAGCGAATTTCTGATAATCTTCTGATGCAGGGGAATGGTAAAAAAACAATCTTTTAAATCGATAATTAAAATGTCCCAATTTTTCAGAATCATATTTGGGGAGGGTAATCCAGGCTGTAATGCCACCATATCCTCCATGACCTCATTAATTTTCCTCAGATCATGCAATAGGTGCCATTTGCCACTTCTCTTTGGAATTGTAAAAATTGGGGTATTCCAAGGGCTTGTGGTCGGTTTAATGTGACCTTTCTCTAATTGCTCTTGTCCCTTTCCAAAGCTAAAATTAAGGGATCTGGCAGAGCTCTCTTAATTCCACATTCCTTCTGTCACTCCTGCTGGTTTCTTAACATGAAAAACATATCTGCATACATTACTTCACTCTGTTGATATTCCATTATTAATTTTATGCACACACACACGCGATCCCACAAACACACTCCACACAACTACAATACCTAAAACACAAACAAAATCCAATTAGACAAACAACTATTAATGACACAATCACAACATACAGTGCAGCCTTAACCATATTATATCATCAACACCAAAATCGTTACCGTGATAATCCACAAAACTAGGTCAAATACCAGCAAGTCACAAACAGAAACAAATCCAAATGTATACCAATCGAGCGCTAGCAGCCGGGTATACGCCTTTACCTATGAGATTTCTATATCTCGATTTACAGAAGGCTCCAAACAAAAGGTTAACCCACCAAAATCCAGACTTCAAACAGACTTCCGTGCAGGACGTCTCCTACGACTTACGGAAAGTCAACCAAAATAAAACAATATTTACAAAATACTTTCTTAAATGTGGTCCTTGTCTGCTCCCGCAGTGATCCGAGTGAGTCGAGGGGTCCCTCCAGGAAAATTCCCCAGGGGCCCTAGGGAGCCGTGTTCTCAGCAGGTCCTGCAGCCGAACAGAGAGTGTCCCACCTGGGGTGCCAAATTGATTCGTAGAACTCGTTAAGAACTTGCCAACTTAATTAGTTAGGTAACACCGCTGGCATAAATGAGTGATTTCTCCTTGTCCTTCTACTTATCAGTTAACTTCACTACATCACCTCCTGAACATCTGCTTAGTTTCAGCTACTCCTTAGCTACAATCCTGCTTTGGCTACAATAAATTTTATGTGAAGGTCATAAGGTTCTAAAACTATGTCAGCTACAACGATTCATCTTAGACAAGGACCCTTATTGTGTTCTTTTGGTCTGGCCTTTTTTAGGTTTGGAAAGTTTTGTTGTTATATACAAAGCCACCAAGCTTAAAGTTACTTAGAACTAAATTTTCTTATTTACAAAAGATTATATTGCATTTTGTACTTCCTTGTCTTAAATCCCCCCTTTTTTTTTCCTATCCTTTTGCAAACTCTTTTGCAATTTTTTTTTTTTTTTTTTTCACTAGCGCATTCTGAATAATCCCTCTCCGTCGTCGTGTCGGGTCCCCGTCAGTTTTAGCAGTTTCGCCTCTCGCCTCCCCCCACCCCCTGGAGCTTTCCGCAGCTTCGCCTCTGCCTCTCGCCTCCCCCTACCCCCCTGTGTTCTTCTTGAGCGATCTTCTCTCTTTCCAAGTCCTCCAAATTTTGAAGCAGTTTCTGTGCCCAGTCCGGTTTCCTGTGGGGCTCGAGTGTGGATGATTTTTGCAGAGACGTTGGTGGGGGAGGCATGGACGGAGGGAGAGGTGGAAAAAGCGATGGCTGGCTCTTGGAGTGAGAGGGGTCGGGTGGGACTGGCGGCGGCTCTCCCCTGGGTGGCTTTTCTATGCAAGGGTCGGGAGGCAGAGGTACGGACCAGGATTCATCCACTTCCATCCCCTCGTTTCTCCGGGGATCCATCTCGTCCTCTATCGGAGGTGTCGACGGGGCAGCGGGGGAAGGGACAGGGAGCCGATCGAAAACTTTGATCTTAGACGATGGGGGCTGTAAAGCTATAAAAGCTCCGGCAGCAGCTGATAACTCCGCCCTCATCGCTTGAAGGGTCGTTAGAATCAGCTTCCAAGTTGTTGCTAGTCCCTTAGCTTCTTTGTTGCCGTCGCTTACGGCATCCCATAACCGTTCCCCAACCTTTTCCCAAGTTTCGACCTTAAAAGCGGCCTGTGGATCTGGGGGGAATCCGTTCTCTCGGCACCATTTTAATAAGTTTCGGAGCACAAGCTCATTGTGTTTAATTCCTCTCTTAGAGAGTATATGTTGGAGGAGCATACTGCTGCCTCTTCTTTAGACACTGAGACTCCCATCTCCTCCCTGACCGCTCACCTGCTTCAGGCAAGATTTCCTCTGTAGTCTTCGCGACAGCAGTCATGGCTAGTCTTCGCGACGGCAGTCACGGCTTCGCCCTCCTGGCGGCTTCGCTCCTCGAGCAGCTTTGTGTCCTTTGGATCGCGGTTCACTGAGTGCACTCCTTTAAACAGTTGCCGGGACAGCAACTACTCCGGTCGGCTTTCCCGCTCACCCTCCTATTCAGCTGTCTTTATCGCTCAGTCAAAGCAACAGCAAGAGGGTCCCTGTTTGGGCGCCATTTGCGGGAGATAAACGGACAGCATGACAACCAATATGATTAAATGCTGACGCTTTTATTAAGCCCGAATAGCTGTTTATATATTCTCTCTGAGTGTCCATGTGGACCTTATACAATCCTAATTGGTTTAACAAGACATGCGCATAGATACAGCTTATGATTGGCTAAAGCTTTCAGTTCACGCGAAGGCCTTATAAGTCCTTAAGTTTGCCAAGTTCGGCATTCCACATCCGGGAGTTGTTTTTCTTGAGCCAACTTCCTCATTCTGCCTGCACAAGTGTCCTTTAGATGACCTTGATGCTAGGCCGCGAGACCTAACTCAAACTCTTGCTATTGACATGAGTCCTGGATCGCTCATGTGTCCATTTTGTTCCAATTAGTCCTCCACAAATCCCCTTTCTTTTCTTTGAGCGATCCAGACACGTTTCGTAGCACTGGTTACCATACGTTGGATACAGTGAAAAAGGCAGGGCAACAGTATTAAGATCGTTAGAATGACTATAAACATCATCAGGCCATCTTTCGCTAAGGAGATCAACCAACCCTTCTGAATCCTCACACCCGTGACCCTGTGCTAAAAGCAAAAATCAATTGTAGCTCTATTTGCAAAACAGCGTGTCTTGTGCTATCTACATCATTAAGCATTTGTGTAAGTGCTTCTGACGTTAAATTTATCTGCTTTGCGGCCCAACACCCTAACTCAGTCATGTCTCCTAATGCTTTTGCTGCAGCTACTCATGTGTCCATTTTTTTCCAAGTAGTCCTCCACAAGTAGAGGGGCAGGATCACCTCCTTTGACCTGCTGGTCACACTTCTTTTGATGCAGCCCAGGATATGGTTGGCTTTCTCAGCTGCAAGTGCACACTGCCAGCTCATGTTCAGTTTCTTGTCAACCAACATCCCACGTTCTTCTCCGCAGGGCTGCTCTGAATCTCTTCTCTGCCCAACCTGTAGCTGTGCCTGGGATTGCCCTGACCCAGGTGTAGGACCTTGCACTTGGCCTTGTTGAACTTCATGAGGTTGGCATCAGCCCATCTCTCAAGTGTGTCAAGGTCCCTCTGGATGGCATCCCTTCCCTCCAGCGTATCAACCAAATCACACAACTTGGTGTTGTCGGCAAACTTGCTGAGGGGACACTGTCCATGTCGCTGACCAAGATGTTGAACAGGATCAGTCCCAACACCAACCCCTAAGGGACATCACTTTTTATTCATCTCCAGATGGACATTGAGCCATTGACCGCAATCCTGTGTGTGTGGCCATCCAGCCAATTCTTTATCCACTGGGTGGTTGATGCAGCAAATCTATGTCTCTCCAGTTTAGAGAGAAGGATGTCATGCAGGACAGTCTCAAATGCTTTGCACAAGTCCAGGCAGATGACGTCAACTGCTCTGCCCGTACCTGTCAGTTCTGTAGCACCATCATAGAAGGCCACCAAATTGGTCAGGAATGATTTGTCCTCAGTAAAGCCATGTTGGCTGTCACCAACCACCTCGTTGTTTTTCATGCGCCTTAGTATGGTTTCCAGGGAAATCTGCTTCATGATCCTGCCAGGCACAGAGGAGAGACTGACTGGTCTGTAGTTCCCTGGGCCTTCCATCTTCCCCTTCTTGAAAATGGAGGTTATACTTCCCTTTCTCCAGTCATCAGGAATTTCACCTGACTGCCATGATTTTTCATATATGATGGACAGTGGCTTAGCAACTTCACTCGCCAGCTCCTTCAGGACCCATGGGTGGATTTCATCAAGTCCCATGGACTTGTGCACATTCAGGTTGCTAAGATTATCTCAAACCTGATCTTCCGTTACAGTGGGCTTAAGGTCTTCATTCTCCCAGTCCCTGCATTTGTCTTCCAAATAATAAGAGCTCTTGTTAGATCTCTTATTTCATAAATTTTTACTTTAGAGGTCATTTGTTACATGGGAAAAAAAAAAAAAAAGAAGATGAATAAATGCGATGATTGCTATAGTAGTTATTAAAATGTTAAGATTTTGGTGGCATTCTGTTATTATATTCAATGACCTTTTATATAAAGAAGAAAATCAAAGTGATTTTATAATATCCAAAATGTCTTCAATTTTCAAAATAAATTACTGGGTGACTACTTTTACATCACTCTGTTAAACAAAATTAAAGTAACATTTCTAATTTTCCAAGTTGCACTCAAGCTCTTGTTAAACCCTTTACGTCCTTTGACATTTTATTTCACAATGATGATTTATCCTAAATCCTGTGCAATTATGGCTAAAAATTGTTACCTACTTATTAACACACTGTAATCCATAATCCAACTTTAAATCCTTAGTCTTTTTAGCCTACAAATTCAATAAAGTATTAAAACGCTTTCCTACCTTCATACAAATTAGCTGATTGTAGACTTTCTTATAAGACTCTTCCTTATAAAACAGTGCTATTTCACATAAAAAATGTTGGGTTTTTTTAATTCTTCATACTAATTAATATCAGAAGACTGAGAGTAATATAAGTTTCCAGATTTCCTAACTCTCGAGAATCATTCCTATTGATATATAAGATTTGACAACTCCAGGCTTCCAGGCTCTTTGCAAAGGATGGAAAAGTTGTAAGGATTCTATACTAAAAAAGAGCTCTCATGATGCTGAGGCTTCCTTGTTCTACAGGAGGAGATATTCTTGCCTAAGAATATACACACCTGCCTCTAACTGCTGAAGGGCTTCTGAAGAATGAAATCAGTTGTTATATTTAATTTACCAAAACTAAAAAAAAAAAAAAAGGCAAAAAAAGCCTACCAGAAAAAAATAAATAAATACACAATATGTTCTTATTATTCTGTAATATGCTTTAAATGTAACTTTCTATTTTTCTAGCTTTTCTTATGAATCAAAGTGAAAACTTTCTTGAAACCTCACACAAGGGAAACATCAGCCTGTTCAGAGTAAATCTGTTCACCATTATTAATTTACATGTTTAAAATATGTTTCGCTGATGGAAAGTTCTATTCACAGTATTTATAAGAATCCAATGTGCTTCTTTCAAAACGATGACACAAAAATACAGACACTTATTTTGCTGGTAGTTTTATGGTGACACATACTTTTACAGTAGAAAGAAACAGATGAGTAGATTAGCTTTCTCATTTCCAGGCAAATCTAATTTTTGGTGGCTACTGTAAACTACATTAGCAATATTGATTGATTTTATTTGATATATGCCTGAGATATATAGCAGAAGGCTTATTTTCATATTTGTTAAGCAACTGAGTATCTAATGACATCTTTGCAAGTTTATAATGATTCAAATTCATTTTTCTGACAGAGATTAGATGTATGGCATTGAACCAAATTGTTTTGAAGTAAAAGGAAAAACTCATTTTAACTTTCGTAGGTTGGACCAGGCCCTTGTACAAGAAGGAAAAAATGAAAGGAAACAGGATAACATATCGGAGAGGATTAGTTGAGTGCAGTACAAAACTGTACAGCATAAAATACATTTTCAGATATGTACAAATGCACTGGAAGTATAATATCTGAAACCATGCATTGACCAGCAATGCCACTGTGCAAGATTTGCAGTAAGATATGTAGTTAGACATTTCCAAGACACTTCAATATTCACTTTAAAAAATCATGTTAAAAATAATTGTACCATTTTTTACAATTACATCAGTCTGTATAATTTTTTCTTCCATTATTTATTATGTCGACTGGGATAGCATGCAATTGTTGGTCTTCATTTTCTTACTTTTATTTTATTTTTTTAAGTGTTTTCTTATTTAATTTGCTTTTATTTGAGTAGGTTAGATGTCACTTAACTTGAGCCACTTGGCCAAGCCATCAGGTCCCTCTGTGCTCAATAAAGAAATGGGTTTCCACAGGAGAATATAAACCTGTGATAGAATGTAATGAGTCATTATCCTTTCTCCACTGATTTTAGGGAGAACCTGAAAAACTGGATTACACTAGACTATTAGTTTTTAGATGCTTAAAGTGAGATAACATGAGCCCACTGTAGATACCTTGGTGAATAAGGTATTGTATTATGTAGCTTAGCATCCTTTTTAATTAGTGACACAACTCCATTGCACATGCATGTGGCCCATCAGCAGAAAGTTCTGTCTTAAACTCCTTCGGTGTCTGATCTTTGTTTATAGATATGTATCATCCACCCACTGCCTAGTAACGTCATTAAGACTTCATATCATTTTGCATTTCATCATCACTCCACTCCCACTGTTCTTATTTCACCTATACACAAAAGTCTATCTAGTTTTGAAGCCATCTTTCTGATTTATCATTCTTCTTTACTGCTAAGCATAGACAAATTTATTAAACTCTGTGTAATATTCTGACGATTTCATGCATTCTAAAATAAATGTAAGAAGACATATTCTTGAACTTAACTATATCGTATCAGTTAAATTTCATTGTATATGATTCTTGAATTGTCAAAGAACATAATCTTAAAGATATTCTTAATGCATTAAGCTCTTTTAGTGTTTATTCTTTAACAATGATCAGTTTTCATTTGCAGAGTTTTGAGTTTCAGTGAAGACAGCAACCACAATTCCACTTTGAAAAATCATTTAAAGCATTAGAATTGCAAAGATTTTGTGATGAATTTCAGAAAATAATTGTTGTGACTCTTGTAATGACACACTGGCTGACATTATGAGAACTAAATAACAAAAAATCTGAGTGCTGTCTATATTGCATTCTAGAGTATAATTCCTTACAACAGTGGATTTATTTTATTGCACAACACTGTGATCACAAGGTTATTTAAGTGGAACTTAACAGTAAACTTGCATGCCAGGCAAACTACTGCCCATTTTTAAAAAGAAACAAAGTTATCATTCCAGACAGATTATGGTTTCACAATAAGCATAGTAAGATAGCTGAGAACTGTACTGTTTCCAGAGGCACAATCTCTGTGTGTGCTAATAGGCTAGGGTGAAAGGAAAATCCAGTTACTCCATTCTTAATTCCATTGTTATGCCTCCTGAATCACAATGAAGCACAGCCAATGCTGGCATTTGGACAGATATTCATAAGCCAGCCAGTGTTTTTCTGGTACCAGTAACAAACCACCAGTATGCTGGAGGGGGATTGGAGGTGGTTAGAACATGATGTTACACAACACTCCTCAAGTATTTCATTCAGGTTCCTAAGATGATCTTAAACCTGATCCTCTCCCACAGTGGGCCTAAAGTCTTTATTTTCCCAGTCCCTGCATTTGTCTTCCAAGACCTGAGCAGCGTGGCTAGAGCACTTGCCAGTGAAGACTGAGGCAAAAAAGTGATTGAGAACCTCAGCCTTCTCCAAATACAGGGGAGCCAGTTCTCCTGTTTGACTATTCTTTTCTTTGTCAGACACACTACTTCTTACACTGGGAGCCGGGTTGAAAGAAACTCTACAATGCTTCTACATTGCTAACTACCCTGTATTTATGCTGGTATGACAGACCTGAATTTCAGACTTACAATGTTGAAAAATAGACCTTAATGGATTGAAAAGTCTGAATTGGTTTGTACATACAGAAGCTTTTTGAAGAACATCAACTTGAAAATTTCCTAAATGTGACATTAAAAAGTAGTAAACAGTAAAATCAGCAGGGACACAGGCATTTTTGCCCTTGGAAACTTCATGCTATCTAGGTTTGAGGAACAGCTTCTTTATGGTTGACAGACAGAAAGCCTGTTACCTAATTATCTTATCTTTTCTAAACAGTCAAGCAACATGTGAGCCATACTGACTTACACATCTTCATGACATCTGTGAAGCTAATGTTTGGTACTTCATGATCATAGGCATGAGTTTTTTGCTTTCTTTTAAGCTGCTGTGGGTATTGTTGCTTGGTTGATTTATATCTTAGTCCCTTTTATATTTCAGCAGACAACCTTAAAAATAAAGGCAATTTGCAAAATCCTAGAATGAGTAAGATAGTTCGGAGGAGTTTCATCAACATCAAGTCATCACCCTTAATTAACTAATTAATTTGCCAATTAATTTAGGTGATTAATTAATGATTCAGTAATGATTCCTAAAATGTTATTGTTATTACCTGTTTCACATAAGAAAACTGAGTTTCATATTGTCAGGGCTCTGAGGGCACTACCAGCCCTTGCTGGCCCTGCCCAGGCTGCCCTGGGAACTCCTTCCACCCCTGCACATGGACACAGAAGCCACATTTCAGCTCAGACTGGGCCCCTCAGTTCCCCACCCCATAGGAGTGCTGGTCTACAGTACTGTCCCCAGAATGGACCTCATGCTTGTAGCCATGTTTCCATCCCCATTCCTGCCACTTCTCCTACTGCTGGATGGATTTTGAGATCAGCTTCTCACTTGTCTGCCCAGGACTGTCAATAGACCTCATTATGGCACCCGGCTCTGTCCACCATGGTCAGATCCTGCGGGATGGTGCCCATTGGTCAGAGCACTGCCAGGCCCGGTGTCACCTTTGGCTCACAGCTCTCAGTCCATTAGGGAGCAGCTGGCCCTTGCTGCACCCTGACACATATTTATGTACTGCTGTACTCTGAGTGACATTCTGTGTCAGTGGCTCCAGGGTGCAAATTTTATTTGTAAATAGTTTTGGAAAATGCACCATATCTTTCTCAGTGTGACAGACAGCTCTTTCCTTTATTGAAGACTTCAGGTTATACTTTGTGATTCTTCATGTCCAGAGAGCATTATTTCAATAATCATTGTTATTAATTTATTATTTAATAATCTCAATTTTGTACATACAGTACCACTCATACAAGAGTGTTTTTCCATAAATGACCCCAACAAATCTGAATTTACTCCAGTATTAACTACCACTACTTCCACACTACATATGATCTTTTTTTTTATATTGCTAAGGCTTGTTATACAGATTTATATTGCCCGCATCTGGCTTGTTAAAATTTAATTTACAGTTTCTGCCTCAAGAGGATAAGAAGTGATATCTCTATGTTCCATTGTATATCCCTGAGAAACAATTCACTTTTGAACTCTGAATTTTTTCATGGCAAATTGGTTCTGTGATAGAAAAATAAACACATTTGTTTTCATGAAATGCTGCAGGGGATAAAAAATACATAATTTCTTTCTAGACAAATAAGCTATAGTGGAACCAGTATCTGTATTAGATGTTGCCATTTTGCATTTTAGAGAGTAATAAATGGGTGGGGTTTATTTTACCTTTAACCATTCACTTGTTATCAAATCCATGTAATGAGCATCAATTTCTGTTAAATAACATTTGATAATTGGAATCAGACAAAATAATAATTTTGACATAGCAACGCAATGGGGTGGGATGAGGGAGGGAACCCAGCAACAGAGAAGCAAAATTCCTTCTCTAAATGGTACTTTAATCTTTCCATCCTCTATTCTAAGTATGTTTTCATTACCAAAATTACTATAAAAGCATCTTTTCTGTTTTTTTTCATTTGTAATGACTTAATTTCTCCACTTACAGTCACTACTCTTGAACACCCTTCTCTGAAGATTCATTTTACAAAAGCACAAAACACATTGTATCAACTTCCCACTTGCCTTCTGCCGTTCCAGAAAAGCTGTCTTTGCTCTTCACTGACACCAGTGTATCACTAGTGGTTTTGATTTAAAGAAGGGGGCACTTTCATATTTATATTTACATAGATGTAATATCTTCACATGCTTGCTCATTTATAAGGCTACCAGTCAGAAGTATCCGAATGGATTAAAATCCAGGTAGCACAGTGCTACCAATCATGATAGGATGGATTGCCTAGAGCTCTGAGGAAGAAATATAAAATTTAGGATTTTGGGAGCCTTGGAATAGTAAACCTGAAAGATGAGTTAGTTAATTTGTTGCTTGCATTATTATTTTTTAAGATTATATTCTTAAATTATAAAGTAAATAATTTTCTAAAGCAGCAGCATCTGCCTTGGAGAAGGTTTGGTGGCTAACTATGCCTTTGCTTTAGATGGCTACAGTTCAGAATTTAAGCCCAGAACAACAGAATTACATAATTATAGAGCAAAAACCAGGTCAATGCTAGAGAACTGAGGCCAAGAGCAAACACCATCTGAAAGCTGTGATTGTTCAGAGACACAGGCTGTTGATAAGTACAGAATAGAGTTACAATCCGCTTGGGTCTGGCATTGTTGCCATTATGCCAGTTACTTCTTGTCACTGACATGCATTATAGCAACTACATAGTACCACAACAAAGTGGTATACCTGGGCTTCATATTACGCGACATTTGTTTTTGATTTATTCTTTCATATTGTTCTTAAATGTAAACCCAGTTTTATTCCTTCAGAATAAGCTGATAAATCCACAAGACTCTCCAAGGGGCAAAGAAAGGGTCTGCTTAGCAAAAAAGAGCAGTAAAAAAATTTAATTGGAGATCAGTGACTAGTGGTGTACCAGGGATTAATACTGGTCCAGTCCTGTTTAACTTCTTAATTAATGATCTGGGTGATGGGGCATAGTGTGCATATGACACCAAACTGGGAGGTGTGGCTGATACACTGAAGGTTGTGCTGCCATTCAGAGGGAACTCGAGAGACTGAAGAAATGGGCCAACAGAAACCTCAAAAAGTGTGAAGTCCTGCACCTGGGGAGGAACAATTCCATGCACCAATAAACACTGGGCACTACCCAGCTTGGCAGAAAAGGACTTGGGGGTCCTGGTGGACACCAGGTTGAACATGAGCCAGCAACGTGCCCTTGCTGCAAAGGTGATGGGCATCTTAGGCTATATTAGGCAAAGTATTGCCTGCGAGTCAAGGGAGGTGATCCTTTGCCTATATTGAGCACTCATGAGGCCACACCTGCAGGTTTGGGCTCCTCAGTACAAGACATAGCCATACCATAGAAAGTTCAACAAAGTGTCACAAAGATGATGAAAGAACTGGAGTACCTTACAGATGAGGAAAGGCTGAGAATGCTGGGACTATATATGATGTATAGAAGTATCTGAAGGGAGGGTGCAAAGAGGACAGAGCCAGGCTCTTTTCAATGATGCCCAGTGACAGGAAAAAAGACAACTTTGAAAACACCTTTCCTTTTTTTTTCTTTCTTATTTTCTTTCTTTCTTTTTTTTTGGGGGGGGGGAGGTGTTTTTTTTTTTTTCTTTTTCTTAATGTAACTTGTTCTATTAAGTCTTGGGAAGATAAAAATCTAACAATCTATACAGCTGTAGCTAGGGCACCATTGACTGGCTGCAGCATGAGTGATTCTTTTTTCATGCTGACTTTTATATAGGTTTGGAGTCTGGAAGTGAGATCAATCCCACTATCTCTACAACATGTTTATAGTTTCGAGTGGGATGTATTAGTCACATCAAATTAAGCAGCCACATAGAAACCTTCAGCAATCCTTGGAGAAAGCAATTTATAGTACAGGTTTGCTAAGGTGTGTCATTGCTAAAGAACACAAGAAAGGCTGGTAAAGCAGTGTTGCAGAGGCTTATGAATTGAGACCACTGCTATGCCTAAACGAAATTTATTTTACAAAACTGGTTAGAACTCTGTCAACATTTGGTGGAGAACAGATTTGGAATGTCAAAATGGATTTGCCGCATAACTGACTTAGGAATTCTTAAGTTTTGGAAAGAGCAACCCAGAATGCACAATCAGTCACAAATAAGGCTAGGGGTCTCAACCTGGAGGAGTTACGTTGGGTGGCTCCCGACTAGGCAGACTAGGGAAGTAATGATGTCCCTGTACTCAGAACTGGAAAGGCCGCACCTCGAATCCTGTGTTCAGTTCTGGACTCCTCACTACAAGAGAGATCCTGAGGTGCTGCAGTGGGTCCAGATAAGGGCAACAAAGCTGTTGAACGATCTGGAGAATAAGTCTGATGAGGAGTGGCTGAGGAAACTGGGGCTGTTTAGTCCAGAGAAGGGAAGGCTCAGGAGGGATGTTATTGCTCTCTACAACTACCTGAAAGGAGGTGGTAGCGAGGAGGTGGCTGGTCTCTTCTCCCAAGTAACAAGTGATAAGACAAGAGGAAATGGCCTCAAGCTGTGCCAGGGGAGGTTTAGACTGGATATTAGAAAAGATTTCTTCACTGGAAGGATAGTCAGGCACTGGAACAGGCTGCCCAGGGAAGTGGTGGAATCATCGTCCCTGGAAGTGTCCAAAACCCACGTAGGTGAGGCCCTCAGTGACATGGTTTAGTTGTCGACTTGGCAGTCCTGTGGTAAAGGTTGGACTTGATGACCTTAAAGGTCTTTTCTAACCTATTTGATTCTATGATTCTATGACCCAAGGGGTGAGCCACAATTGCAGACCCGCTGCTCTGAGAAGGACCAACTCAACCACCCCCAGCAGAGCTCCATTTATATCCTTGGTCAAATCTAATTTGTGGACAAATATGGTCACGTTAACCCTCACTGGCCCAGGTCTCTACCTGCATACAGCAACAGCTGCTATGTGAATGTGACGATGGCCACAGGGGCAGCTAGCCTTAGATAACCAAGGCCAGCACACCACCACCACAGCCAGGGGCAGTGCACCTGCCAGAAGCAGTTAAACGGTTTTCTTACTACTAACTATATATCTTAGTAATGTGATAAGTTGATGTTCTCATACACTGGCTAATATTCAGTATCAGCTGACATTCAGTTAATTCATTAACTGATGATATAGAACACTGAGTTTAACCTACTTTCTGATGGACACAAAATCAAATGAAATAAAATGCCGTTCTTGAAACACAGAAAGCCATTTAATCCAACGAATTCAAATGCAGTTTTCTAAGCTGAAAGCTATTGATAATTTTGAACTAGTGTAGAATTGACTACAGTGGGTGGCATTTCTAAGGCTTTTTTGTTTGTGGTTTATTATTACTGTTGTTGTTATTATTATTATTGTTATTATTTCCCAGGTTTTTTGCCAAAATACACAAAAACTAATTCTTTACAACTGGTTGTTCCTTTTCACTTGCTGATTCCTTTTTCATCTCTTAAATAAATGTACTGACTGCAATTGCATAATGTAAATTACAGCAATTTCATCAGAAAAAAAAATAAGTCACAAATTATCATTAGAAACTACCATAAAAATCACCCTACAAAATCAAAGTAATACAGCATTTCAGTTTAAGACAATACTATAAAGAATATTTTCTTTACTATTTTCTTAAGAAGATTGGATCATATAAATCTGTTCCTCAGTGTATTATAGCAAGAGGAGTTTTAGCTGAAAATGCTACATGTACAGCAATTTAGATGTTGCATCTGTACGTCTTTCTTGAGGTTTTTAAATGCATGTTTCATCTGGTTTGGTTTTTTGGGGTTTGGTTTTTTTTTTTTTTTTGAGGCTTTTAAATGGAAGCTCTTTGTTTAGTCACACAATTTTTCAGGATAAATATATTTAAAAAAGAACAGATGACCCTCTAAACTAAATTAGAAACAGCAGAGTCTTTGTAATAATTAAAAGTGTATACATCAGTGAAGAATTTGTCCCTGTTTCCTAATAATAAAGAAAAGACATGAAAGCTAAATAAAATGTACTTTTGTATCATTTTAGTATAGGGTAGGATCATGAGGTTTTATTTAGTCAGCCTTCCTATCAGCCCATATTTATGTTATGCTTCAATACTCTTCACGATAACAGTCCTCTAAAAATATTATTTTATGTATTTTCTTCCGGCCTCTTTTCATCAAGCAACAAGACAGCAATGGAGATGTAACATTATACTGCAGCTATGGTTAAAGAAATGTGCATAATGCCTGAGCATTAAATTAGCAATCAGTCTGCCTACTCATGTCAGGGATGGTCCACCAGTTTTATTATATAGACTCTACTTCAGCAGCTTGCAGCAGATGAGGGGATGAAAGGCATCTCTTTCCTCATGTGTGAATAAAAAAACCTCAATACCCCAGCAGGTGGATGGGGAGCAGGTGAAAAAGTAATGTCAATGGAAACACTGCTCCCTGAGTCCCCCACAATTAGCACCCATTCTTAGCTGGTTTGCTAAGCCAGTGTAAAGGAATCGTTTATTGGTGACACCTCCCTGGTAGGGGAGGGGTAGGTTTCCTAACGGAGCCTGGCGACCTCCCACATACCTGTCCCAGGCACCTCCCCATCAGTCCCAGCAGTGCTCAAGCACCCTGGTCCCTCTGCACCCGGATCCGCGCCATGCTGCAGGCCCGCCCACCACTGGCCGCGGTGTTCCTGCGGCCGCCAGGCACGCGTTGCCAGGCAACGGCACGCCACCTTGTGTGCGGGGCTGACTCCGCGGAGCAGTGAGGGCCGAGAGCCCCGGGCCTATGGCTCGGGCCCTGCCGAGAGCCTCACGGTAGGCTCCGCCGCTTCGAGCTCGGCTGCCCTCCAGCCGCCACCTCCTTTGTGGCTGCAGCAGTGAGAAATCTGACACACGCCACCTTCCCTGCTCCTTCCTTTGCTCCAACCCCCCAACCCCGGGCTCCCCATTCCCACCACAAAGGGGAATAAATACCCACATGGTATGTGGAATTTTTGGGGACATGTATAGGCATGCACGCCCCACCAAGAGTTTCTGAAACTGTGGATGTCTGAATACATTGCTGTGTCCTCGTGGTGAGGGTTCACATATCTCTGCACAGGCATTACAGGGTACTGCGGTTAAAGTTGCGCTTGTTTGGGATTTTTTTTACAACATCTGTGCAGTGTTTGCAAGTTACATAGCTATTATTATATAAAATCAGAACTAATCGTAAAAAAATAGCTGGTACAGCTATTGTCACAGTGGTGTGTGAATAGTAGCAGGTTTTTATACAAACATACGTTTTCGCTAAATTGCTTTCTTGCATTTTTAGGTTTTTCTCATTGTTTTCATTCATACATTGGAGTAATTTAAGAGCAAAAACAGTGCTTGAAGTGAAAACTCAGTGTTTTAGCTTTGACAATGACAACAGGAAATACTTCCTTCTTTATATCCTTTCTTTTTCCAGATTAATTTGTTATATTTAACCCAAGTTAACAAGTTGGGGGGTTTTTTGAATGCCAGAAACTTATGTTTTGACAAATACACTTTCTATAAGGAAAAATAAGTCCAAACAAACCTCAGGTTAGGATATGCAGGCATTTGTCACCATGCTAGGTTAAGCTGAAAGACTATTGAAGGCATCAGTTGATGAAACAGTTGAAAGCACAGTAGATGAAACATAAAAAGTCTGAGGGCAGGTGTATATTGTTATATGATAGGCCTTATTAATAAACCATGAAAAGATGGTTTTACTGAACTATACATAACTACAATTCATACGTGTACTCAGTTATATAAGAAAGAACCTAGTTGCTTATAATCAGACAACAGGCTAATAAAACAGACATCAGAGGTTCTATTTGAAGGTGGTTTGGGGTGACCCTTTCTTACAGATATTATGGGAGGGAAGAGGGGGAAAGAACTACCTAGTTAAGTTTTTGTCTTTAAGAGTTCAAAAATTAAACAGAGAACCATGGGAGCTTAATAGCAGTGTGTTACGTATACACAAATGTATTAATTTTTTTTTTTCCTTAAAGCTCCTTCAGGATAGAAGAAAAAGAAAAAAGCTAATACACATAACCACATTTATTTTGCACCTCTTCCAATTTGAAGTTCCTACTCATAGTAAGGAATGGCTGAAATGGCAGCAAAATATCCACAGTGAATAGCAGTTAAGGTTTGAGGTTGGCATTGACTCAGAATTCATCTTCACATATTATAATGTCAGAATCTTATCAGCAGTTCTTATAGTGGTTACTGATGACAAAGTAGTATCCAGAAACTCAGAGTGATATTGGGAAACCATTTTATTAGGTTCTGTACAAACATGTATTAATAAAGAGAGTCCCTGCCCCAAGTTATTTGTAGTATAGTCAAGATGAAGTATGTGGAAAACAAAGTAAGTTAAATTAAAAGGTAAAATAAGTAATTCCCATGGGCTACACAACACAACTATTACGAAGCAGAAAAGAGTCCCTGAATTCTGATCCACTGTACACCTAGACTTCTTGTGGCACAGATTTTAGATTATTATCCTACATGAAGCTCTCGTTCAGAGCCTGGCTGCATTTAACTGAGAACCAAAATACAGAAGCTAAAGATTTACCTGGTCTAAGCCATCAGAGCGTACAAAGACTCATGCAGGAGAAGGCCTGTTTATCGCAGCCTAAGAAAGAGAAAGGCTGGTGGCAGGCATAAAAATTTGCATCATAGGTAATAAACAGCAAAAATTACTTAGGGTTAAGCTACATCTGAATGTAATGAAGACATGCATTACCTCCCCTGACAAAGGAGATGTTTTCCAATGTTTTTACCACTCATACTGGTACATCATGTGCAAAAGATGTAACTGCTATCAAACATGAGCACCTACATTTTTAGGTGATCCAACCACACATATCATTATGAACTGGATTTTAATCTAACTTATTCTTGACACCATACTTAAAACTAAGTATACCTCATCCTCGTAGGCCAATTTTCTTACCAGTTAATTTTTTTTTCCTTTCCCTTAACTGACTGGGGGTAGGGAGTGTTCTGATTCTCTGTAATTTTCTTGTTCTCTTTTAAACTTTGTGTTACTTTGAATCTTGAAAACCATTTGTTTTTCTCTCAACCTCCCTACTCCCCATGTTCTTAAATGTTTTTTAATCATCAGAGCTGACTTTTACCCAGCTTTTCCTCTTGCACAGCACTGCAGCTCATTGTATTTTGCTTTGGCAGTATGGGTCAAATCTACCTCACTCTATTCACACGGTTTATTCCAATTACCTTTGCTTTTCATTTCCACACTCTTGCCTGCTGTTACAAGGACCTCTTCATACTCTGTTGTTAAAATGCTTTGGGGAGGTCTATGAACAATATCCCCATTGTGGCTGCAAGACATTTTTAGAAGAAAACCTACTGGTAAGTGAAGCTTCTATTTTTTTCTATGTTCTCAAGTGAACTCTTCTTGCTAAATATGGACATTAAAGTCAGATGAGTTGCAACTTCCCATCCTGAAATGATCACCTGCTCTATTGATTTTTTTTTTATCAGCCTTGTCAGTAAATGTTTTAGCTGCATATATTCTATCTTACAAGGCATGTTGTATTTTGGAGATGTCTTTTTTTACTGTCTTTGATTTTCTGTGCTACCTGCTCCAGCCTGAAACAGATTTATCAATGATATCACCCCTACAAGAGCTGCTAATCATCTCTTTGTTTTAAACTCTGAGAGTCTGTTCTCCACAAGCACACACTCTTGATCTTTCTTTATCTTTTGCAATCCACTTTGTCTGGAGAGCTTCTCTCCTTTGGATTCTACTATGTCATTTATGTCCTGTTTTGACGGTTATCCCTTTCATTACATCTTCTGAGGATCCTCTTCCCATTCACGTTCTCTCAGGGTTGACTGAAGGGTTTTTCCTCATTAGAATTTTCTGTCTCTGTTATAATTCCTTAGCTCTTCTCATCTGATCTACCCAGTATCCTTTTTCTTCCTGATTATGATATATCCTCAGGGAAATCCTGATGTTAGTCTGTTCTTTCGTCTTGAATCTTCCTTCCAGAATCTTCTTCTTTGACACTTTTCTATCATCTCACAGAACTAACCAGTCACCCTGTCATTCACCTTACAATCTTGTGGTTATTTCTTGCTTTTTGCTTTTCTTTCCCTAAGCCTTCCCAGATCTCATTATTTCATTCTTAGTAAGGTTTTGAAATATCATTTCTTACATCAGTTTTACACTGTAAAAATCCTGGAACTTGCATTGGTCTCTCTCACATGCTCTGAGAGAGCATTTTTGCTTTGGATCCCAGCCCACTCCTTAAGGCCATGAAACTATTTCTAACTTTATGCTCAGACATTTAAGCCTCTAATCTGGTTCTAGAGTCTTTTCACTCACTCCTACTTTTTAGCACAAAATTCATAGTTTATTGAGCTCAACATACTCTATCTTTCTAATTTACATAATAAAGCATGTATAACAGGTACAACAGAAATCTGTACATTCCCACAGAGTTAATGATGTCCTGCTGTGAAGTCCTTAGTGGGAAGTGCAGGAGATAGATATACACCAGAGCATTCCTGAGGATTTTGTTACCCGTGACAGGATGAGCCTGAGCCCACAGACCCAACATCTGAGCACTGTCAGAACTCTGCACGGATTTCAAATCAAATTTTAACAGAGTACTTGTTTTTTCTGTTTTTTAAGACATACCTTTATCTGATATTGTATTTAATACTTGCTCATTATTGTCAGATTAGACATCTCAATTAGATATAACTATTCCAATTAGATGATTATAGCCCTGAAATCATATTAGTTAATTTTAATGTTCTGTAGAATACTATTCTGGAATACGAGACTCTCTGTGCAATGTTGCTGGAGTTTACAGCCTCCATCATTTCCTGCAGATTTGAAGGGCACAGTTCTGTAGGTAAACGTATATACATATTTTAAATCACTATTTGTGGGAAATCACTATTTGTGGGTAACCTTATTATACTGAATATCGAGCAGGAAAAAAAAAAGGCACTTGTCAGTTGAAAGAATACATGTGATGGATTCAGTAGCTAACACTGAAGACAAAGTATATACACACAAAAAACCAAGTCGGAGAACAGATAAACAGTTTTAGAAGAAAAACCCTCATCTACCAATGAGAGGAAAAATACCCTGGAACGGTAAACCCCCACATGTTCTAATGGGATGTGGGAAATGTTCTTTTTCAATAATAGATTTGGTATTCCATCAGTAGCAGAATCTATGATAACTTACAGTGAGAAAGACAGGTTTAGAACAATCTTTGTGTATGCATGTTCTGAGGTGCTGAGTTTTCTGAGAGTGGGTGGTAGGTTGGTTTTATTCGAGGTTTGTTTTTTTTCTTTTAAACTCTATCTAAACTCTATATAGTAGCCACCAGTGCTGACCAGAATACATCCAGATTCAAAACAAAGCATATGGACCATATGAGTCTTGGAAAAGACCAAACTGAAGAGGAAATTTATTTAAAAAAAAATCTAAACCCAAAACATTAATAGTGAATTACTAGTAACTAGAGTATAATCAGTGAAAATCATAAAAGGGGATTGCAAAATATATCCAGTGTAGTTAAGAAACAGCTGCTTGATTTTTTTATGTTACACTGTTTATTCCAATAAACATGTTCCAACCACGGCAGAGGGGTTGGAACTAGATGATCTTAAGGTCCTTTCCAACTCTAACTATTTTAAGATTCTATGATTCTATTCTAAAACCCCAGACTATGGTTTGGTTTTCTGTTTTGTTTGTTGGGGTTTTTTTTAATAACAGTATAGCCATTAAAACTGGAATAAACAATATCTATCCTGTACCATGTCTCATTTACTAACATGATCCAACATAATATAAAGTGAAGACCTCAATCATCATGAAGACAGACACAGTTTAAAACAGAAAAAAGATATGACATCCAAATGAAATTTCAAAGGCAGTTATTAAGGAGAAAGAAAATAACAAAACTGGTTAAAATTTGTCCAAAACACTCAAGTTAACAGTGCTGCTCCTTTCAAGATGGTCAGTGTGTTTTAGTTGTGAGCAATCTAATTTATTAGCCTAAAGGGACTAAAAAGATTGTTTGTTTCTGGCTGTCAGCATATTTTTACTGTGACTACATTTTTCTTATCAGCTATAATCAACTCAAGCAGCCACAGTTTTTCTGCTTCACAGCTCCAATAGCATGGTGCTCCTGTCTCCTTTCCTATCATGTTGCTATGGCTGTCAATGAATCAGTAGAACTCCAGAATCAGAGCTGTCACAGAAACACAAATATAAAATCACATTGTCAAACTGCCAAAGATTTCACTGCAATGATGATACTTTCTTGTTAAGACAGCCTGGCTTTAAATGTTCTAATCAATGGAACATTTTCTACTTCCCATAGGGAAGCTACAGAAAAATGTTAGAAACACTCCCCACAGGCAGATATTTTTTCTTTAGTACAGTCCTCCTGTACTGCCTCAGAGGGAGCTATACTGATTGTTGAATCTCCAACTGGTCTTTTATAACTAGCTAATTTTGTAGAGGTGCTGTGGATTAACCCACAGCTAAGCACCACAGAGGGTTGGAGGAGAGAAAAGGAAGAGCCAAGGCAAGAAAGCGCATGGGTTGAGGTAAAGATAAGCAAAGGAAATAGGAAAAGGACACGGGGGGGGGAAAAAAAAAAACCACAACAAAACTAAAACCAGAAAACAAAGCAAGTTATGCAAAGACAATCACCCACCATCTCCCAGCCAGTCTCTGAGCAATGGTAACCTTCCCCCACAAAAGACCCCTCTGCTTATTTTTATTGCTGAGCATGATGTTATATAGCATAGGATATCCATTTGGTGAGCTCAGATCAGCTGTCCTGATTGTGTCCCCTCCCAGATTCTTGCACACCACCAGGCAGAGTTGGAAAAAGAGAAAGGCCTTCATGCTAATCAAACATGGTTCAGCAATAGCTAAAATGTTGTGTTATCAACATTGTGTTTTACTCACAAATGCAAAACACAGCACCAGACTGGCTGCTGTGAAGAAAATTAACTCTGTCCCAGCCAGAGCCAGTATGAGATGTCACTCAAACAAGTAGCCTACCTTAAGCTAAAGAATAAAATTAGAAATTATTGTAGCACGGGGATGCCAGCATAGTCAGTAAGATGCACTGGTCAAAGTGCACTGGTCAAGAACTTCAGCAAATGCTGGGAAAACACGGAACTTGCTGTATATATGTTTATTCTAAGATGTTGTCATGAGGAACTCCTAGGACAAGCTGGGACCATCACAGTGTAGGGGTGAGTGTAATCTCCATACAACAGGGTGACAAAAAATTATTCATCCCTATCTCACTGGAGAATTCTCCAATAGCTTTAGGGCTGCTTTAAACTACAGGAGTAACACAAAGTAGATTTAATGCAGCTACTAATAATGACTGAAATCGCTAAAGAATTTTAACTTTTCTGCATTTTGGAAAAAAAAAAGCTTTAGGCTCCAAGAATATATTTTAGCAGTACTTGTAAATGACTCTAGTCATACTACAAGGACATTCAGAAGCTTTGGCTGTGACACCACAAGTAAATGTAATGGGTATTACAATCAATAGTTCAACGTGTAGGACACAACCTTTTCAGTTTTATAAGCCTGTATGCTACAAGTATCTTTAAATCACTTTAGCAGTTGACAGGAAGCAGTGTTTCACTTTTAGTACTGATTCAGCGTTTATACAGGTTGCTTTTACAGGGTACCATAGCTGTTGAATTCTGTACAAACTGAAGTTTATGTACTGAAGAAAACATCCAGGAGAACTCCAGGGTTTAAGTCTTCAAGAATGTATTGCTAGACTCTACAAAGACATAAAGACTAAGTTGTGGGTCTGGCTGAGATTAGGATGTCTTTGGAAGAATATTGTGTCTTAATTTGGTTATCACTAAAAACTCCAGAGTGAAAAGTCATCTCAAGATGAGACTCAATGTTTGGCATCAAACAATAGATCCATACCTAGTTAAAACAGTTGTGATATTCATTGTTGCAGTGCCTAACTTCCATACTCCTGAAACAAAACACATAATCTAAACTGAATATGTAATTTTCCTGTATTGAATGGAAAATGCTAAGGTAGTAATCACATAATTAAGTCACTAAGTTAGGCTTCTTACATATTGTCAACTGCAAGAGACAGGCTTCTCTGAAACACAGTAAAAACAAGAAGAAAACTTTGGAGCTTCTAATCATTCTGTGAAGGAGTTAGCTCTCTGCATTGAGTGTGTCTGATTTACATTGACTAAGTTAAATTCCACAGCTAGGTGATGTAAACGCTCTCTCTTGATCAGTTCAGACCAGGATTCACAACAGGACTAGACTAAATTAGCTAATGGGATGTCTATAAAAGGTTGTAGCTTAAATACTGCTGCTCCTGAGATACAATCCCCAGAAATTTGAATGCATCTCTGTCAGAGAAGGATTCTGTGTTGACACCCTCAGCTGAAGTTAAGTGCCTTGTTTCTTCTTGGAAACTGGACAAGAGTTATTTGAGGCAAGAGCCTAGCTATTAGAGCACTCACTCATAACACAGGAGAGTTCAGTTTGGAGAAATTGTCAACATGAGACGAAATTAAATGTCTCATTTGTCAGATAAATGCCCTAATCAACTGGCTGTTGGCTGCTCTAGTGTATTTTTCTTGGTGAAGCTATACCACTTCACAAGAAAGAATTAAAAAGATTCACACGCGCATGTTTCTCCTACTTAAAAATAATTAGTAAGGAAGAAATAATATCTATGCACGTCACTTATTTCTCATAATATCAGCATCATACTGGTTCTAGGTTCATAGAAATATTATGAATGGTGTTTTAAATCAGGCTATGTGGATTCTCTTTTTGCATGTCTTTTACTGTGAACAGCCTTTCACGTGAGTGTTTTAGAAATTATTCCACACGCATACTTTGGCATTCCTTTGCCTATGGTTGTATCAGCAGAACCACATCCAACTCCCAGGCATTGTGATATACGGATTAACTCATTTCACCACTGACCTTTTCTGGGGTGCAAATGAATAGTTTTGCCTACTCATGCCAGTCAAGTCTGAGACACAGTCCATTCAGCTGGTAATGACAACCTTCAGACAACAGGCCTGCACCTGCTCTGATTCTTAACTTAACGGATGGCTCTGTTTCAGTGCATTTTTTTCATAGTGTTGCCTTAGAGAGCTGTAGCTTCAATGAAGTCGTTGTTTCCATCATTAACTGCTTGAATAATTCATTACTTAGCAGAAAACATCCCTTTTTGCTTTCTGTTTATTCCATTGTTTGTACATTTCAAAATAAATAAGTCAATGAGTAATACAGTGACTATTTTGAAACAGATGAAAAAAATGTTTGGCACAACAAGTAGGGGACTAAGAGAAAAGAAATTTTGTCTTTTTCATATTGTACACACACTCTGAAGTGTTTTAAAGTAACTGCTTTGAGTACAAATAAATGTAGCAATCAATAACAGTGAACTGATCATTTAATTCATAGTTATAATAATAATTAGTGTGTAATTGATTAGTGAATAAAAATGTTTCCTTATAAAAATAGATACAGAAATCATCTAAGCTTGGAAGCTGAAAATACAGATTAGTATCAGGACTAGAATTGTCACAAAGACAAACTGTGTTCCTAACTTGCACTAGTGAACGGTAGGGAGGTAATAGAGGACATAATTCAGTTCAGCATTTGCTTCCTGCGAGTTATGAATCATACACTATGGGAATCATTTAGTACCTAACCCAATATGTATGGGGTATTTCCTAAATCCATCCTTAAATTATTCTAAGTTTTCCACATACTAGTCTGAAGTGACCTTTACTGCTTCATGTACTTTGATTCCTTTTTGGTTTAAACATTTTTTTGGTAATAGATATACAGGAACTCAAATAGCTCAAAAATGGATCTGCAATTACGGATAATAGGATAATTGGCAAGATCAAGTTGCTGTTAAGGCATAATATAAGATAAATCCTACTTTATATGGTAGTAAAATACACTGTCAGTCTTTAATTATTTTCAATATGGAGCAGCTCTGGAACTTAATCAGTTAGTGTAGCTTCCTAAATCATTCTAGAAGCTTGTTAACAACAGTTTGTGTAGGCTAAAAGATACAAAAGCTTCTTTTACATGCTTCTCCAGACTAGGAAAAATGTGAAGAAGTGATCAAAATTAAAGTGTGATTTCTGTGAATAAAGCCAATGAAGAATATGTACCAACATAGTAGAATAACGTATGCAACAGAGTCGTAAGCAAATGGAAATGCAGAGTGAACCAATATAGCCAAATTCTAGTCAGCATGGTTGTATGCAAGAAGAGGACCCACTGTGTACAAATGCTACTTACAAACCTGTAAAATGTTAATCTGCTGTTCTGAGGCTACAATTACTGAGACTAAAATATAGGAATTGTAGACAAAGATTCTGATTCTTGCTGAAGTTGATAGGATTTTTACAATTGATTTCAGAGGGGCCAAAATTTCATCCAATGAGTTTGTAAGGACGTATGTGCATAAATAAATGTAAATATATTCACACAAGAGAACATGTAAGCAGCTCTATGCAAGGTAATAAAGAGAATATTGTTAATACTAATATATTAGTAGTCCTTTGGCAATGAAAACTAAGATTAACTATGGGAATAAGTTGAGAGAATTGAGGTCCAACACATTTTTTTAAAATTTATTTTAATGGAGTTTTTATATTACTAATGCAAGTAAAAATGCCAAACAGAGTTTTTAATAGAGTTTCTGCATAAATTATGCTTGTCTGATATTCGTAAAATCTTTTCCTCTCCATACATAAGCAGGAATGTCTCCTTTATGGATCCCTGGGGCATAAAACTACTGAAAGAGAGGCAAAGTGAGCCAAAAATTGGTGAAAAAAACTTTCAAAAAGAGGTTTGGTTTTGAGGCACTGGAACCCTCCATACTATTAATTGCACATAATGTGGATGTTTTTTACAGTTTACAAATGTTTTTTGAAAGGACATCAAACTGTACAGCCTTTCCTGTGTTTTCAAGTCACGTTTTCAAAGTGACCGAAGTAATTCAGACTCAAGGGGATGGATTATCTAATTTGCTATACCCACTTGGCACTATGCAACACACTGCAGTAGACTATAATTTCATTTGGAGTTTGGAAAAACTGCATTATTCATATGTGACAGAGGAAACTACAGGTGTATTAGGATAAATTTGAAAAAAACCCCAAAACCCTCCTATAGCACTGTTGTCAAGAAAAAAATCAAAAACAAGAAAAAGGACTTCAATAAACATTTGCAGAAAGACAGGTAAGAATGTATTTTAACAGATGCATATATGGACAAGTGCGCAATCCTTTTAAATTACTCTTAGCCTAGAATGTTATGAATTTCTAATTATTTAAAAAAAACTATCTTTTTCTATAAATTCTTAAGAATTTCTTTGCCTATTTGCAGTCTGTTGCAGAACACATATAATTGATTCCTAATAAAAGGAACTTCTACTGCCATGTCTCAAGTTTCAAATACTTCAGGACACAGGCTATTTCATTATGCAAGTCTGTCCATGCTTTTTGTAACATACTCTCAAAGCTGGGCACCTGACATCTATTGCAATCAAAGTTAGAATAATAGCAAACATGCTAACACAGCGATGCTAGCAATGCTTTAAAACCTGTGGTTAAAGTTCTAATTATGGCAAGCATTATTCAGATGAACTACAAATCCTGAGATCATCCTTACTGACAATCCCTTTTTACCAGTGCTCTTAAAAAGCTACTGTAGTGAGACACACTATCACTGTTGCTGTATGATTCCACTCTGGCACAATGTAATTTCAGTTTTAACACGCTTTTCCTGCTTTTCTCATAGCACTTGCCAAACCGTGGAAGCACCGCATTAAAAATGAAATACTGTGTATGGAAGAGAGACTTGAAGCACTAGAAAGGGAAAAGAAAGAATTAGTAGAGTTTGGGCTGGCTCTGTGCTATGAGTTAGATACTCAGCCCCTTTCTTTTTTTATTGGAACTCGCTTGGTAAAGCTGGGGAGAGTTTCCTGTGCCTTTCATGAGCATCCATCTCTGACCCTGGTTTCCTTTGACATGCCTACTCAAATAACAATTTCGTTTGTGCAAGGACAGCCTGATACGGTCTTTGGACCATGCCTGGTCACTTTGATGCCACTGCTTAAACAGACTTCTAGGCCCCACAGCAAAACAAATGCTGGCAAGTAACAGCATTGCTATCAGGACATGTCATAGAATCATATAATAGAATCATAGACTGGTTTGGGTTGGAAGGGACCTTAAAGATCATCTAGTTCCAATTCCTCTGACATGGGCAGAGACACCTTCCACTAGACCAGGTTGCTCAAAACCCCATCCCATGTCAACAGTGTATGTTTAAGGTCTTATACAAGGAACAGGTTTCAAAAGCTATCTGGTCAAGGGAACATAGTCTTGTATCATTTTTCACGTGCCAGCAGCTTGTCACTGGTGTGGGGCTTTGGGACATACCCATGGTTGGCTTGACTCAGGCTGTTTTTAACTGTGGTAAAACCTGCTTTCTAGGGACCAGGCAAGTATCAGGTAGCCTGTTTGTCCCTGAGCCCAGATAAAACCAACCTGGGTAATTGCTGCATAACAAACAGTATCCTTTTCTGTTCCAAATAGTTACTTGGGCTAAGGGGAATTGTAACTTTAAATAATAGCTGGGAACTAACAGGTAAAAAAAGAAAAAAACCAACCAAACAAAAAAACCCAAAACAAACCCAAAACAAATCAGGAAGAAGACCATTAAAACAATGTGTAAAGGGTACCCTGTGTGGACCCAAGGCTGAAGAGGAAGGTGTCAGCTGAGGGCTGCTGCCGCTGGCTCTGTGGGAGCCAGGACAGGCTTCACTGGGGGCTGCCCCGCTCCATGCTCAGAAGCTGCCTCTGAGCCCTGACCCCACCTGACTACTGTGTCCCTGGCACATTGTTCTCTGAACATGACTGCTACGAGGCATCAATAAGACATTTGTTTTATAAGTGGTACTAGTGTCCTAAGAGCCACTGATGTAACAGCAAGGTAGCCGCAAACAGCATGAAGGTGCCTGCATAAACCCAGTAGGAATGTGCCAAGGAACAGCCTGGCCCTCCTTTTCCCAAGCTCTGGGAACCCCCTTTGGTACCCATGGCCCTCCTTACAGGCTTTGAGGTGCACACACTCCTTTCATTCATGTATTTTGATGCAGGAGGAGAGGAGACCCCTGTGTAATCAGAAGAACAACCCCAGCTACAGCAGTTTCCTACAAGATGATGTGTTTGGTACCAAAATGTTGTACAGAAGGAGGAAAAAAAGTCAAAATTGCAAACAAAATCTGTTTTCCTGCTGATTCCCTTTCTGCACAAATCATTATGGTAAAGTCCTTGCTTCGTATTTTCTGCTTATTTCTGCATGAATAAAGGATACTCTGTACACATTCTCAGGAGTATTTTAGACAAAGTCAGCTTGATAATATTTAATGCAGTGGATTTCTAGGAGTGCCTCATTAGAAAGAGCAATACTAATTTTATATTAAAAATTAATTTACTTCTTTTTGAGTTAAAGCTCAGGGTAAACACAGTCTCAGATTTTTCTCTTGAGGCACAGCAGAAATTAAATCATTACTGAACAAATTTGGTGTGATCCAACTTGCTGCCTTTCCCTTATGGCAGCCCGCAGTTTGAGTTGTTATTAAACAATCAGGTGGTTTTCAATGCTCAGCACCATCTCTTTTTTCTTTCTTTACAATGCAAAGCTCATTTTCAGCCTTATTTTAAGAGGCCCAAGATGAAAACAGAACATGAAGAAACCTGACAGGATTATTGTAATTGTTCAAAACAGTATGCTTTTTTTAATTATTATTAGATAGTGACAAAAGACAAGAGTAACAGGGAAGAGAAGCATTTTCAGTTAGGATGTAGTGATCTTCAGTTTCCTACACATGGAAGTCAGATGCCATTTCAGTCGCGCTAGCTTATCCCTCTACACTCGCAGCACCTGCTCTTAGAAAGCAACTGATCTTCTCTAGGTCCAATGTAGACAGATGTGTCTGCTGCCCTCATATCTTTGAAAGATCACAAGACACGAATCAGGGAAATAAATTCCATTTTTGGTTTTCATTCAAATTAAAAAAAAAAAAAGAAGCATTTGTGTTACTGAATTCCTCCTGAAGTGTGTAGTGTAGCATACAAAATCCTTAAGGAAAGTGATTATAACCAAGGCAGGAAAAAAAAAAAAGAATCATAACTGTATAAAAAGGTTACGTCACATAGTTTACATGGGCACCTACATCTCTTAGTCTATGTTTGCCAGTATCAAACTTAGGTAAGATTTAAAACCCAAAAGCTCATTTACATCTTCTTTTACAAATTCAAAACCATAAACCAGCTTATTTTATAGTGCTAAATCACATTCAACTTCATAAACTGTTTTAACTATTCTAAATAGAGCTAGGTGTGGTTTAGATTTTGATATTCATATTGACTTGTGAGGATGTATTTCATTCTCTACCACATTGGTGCTATCTCATAACTGTTGTAAATGTGTAAAGTCCTGTATTTCCAAAGTACAGCAGGTCATCACCTTTGCAAGCTGCATCACCAAGTCCTTTCTAAGGCAGTTAGCTGCAACTATGTCCTGTAACAGGTTGCAAGTGGCATATAAAAGCAACAACTGAACACGCAAGTATAAATTTGAACTCACAAAAGGCCTTCATTCACACTGGCCAGGCTTCCAGCAGCAGAACAATGCCACTGCTGTGGCCAGAGGAGCGGTGCAGGCAAATGGCCCTCCACTGTTCGCAGTGTGAGCTTGGGATCCAGAGAGCTCCACTTCCCCCTTAGGCACAGAGACAATGACTCTCGGTGACCCTTCTTATAGGGTTGTCACTCTCCCCAGGCAGCCATAGGAGCAACATGTAAAAACACCAACACAAGCAAAGACTCAAACCCTGGTTACAGGGAGGTCACCCAGTGCAAAGCAAGCCAGGGTACAAAGGGTAACAGTGGTGCTCCTCAGTGACCCCAGCCCTGAGGGCAGAGAGATCCCTTTGCGAAGGGCACCTTTCTCTTGCCCACTCCCCAGGCCTCGGCTCCTCTTCTGTCTCAAGTGAAATTTTCCATCCTGGCATACTCCTTACTTTTTTTCCCCCAGTGTCACTCTCACTCCCTACCCTGAGAACCGCTTGCTCAACTCAGCAGGAAGTACTGGTGATTCTTTTCTGCCTTCCTTTGTAGACAAGGTGTCCATAATTTTAATTCAATACCATGATACCATAGCTTTAATTCAATCAGCCCCTATGGGGACTCCCCCCCCCTTAAAATCCCATTTCATGACCCTTTATTCATCCCTTCTGTACCTTAATGCCTAGAGCCAGAATAACATTGCAAAGATGGCTTGTTCAGCATGGTAACATTAAAGCTTCATCCTTTCTGCATCTTGCAACTTGCACTCTCAAAAACAGAATTCCCCCCCCCAAAACTAAAATCAACCCAACACAAAAGTGGACAATTTACACACAATCCACCCCTTGTCCTTTCACAACTGCAACAACTGAAATCCCCCATGATCATTCCATTCTCTAACATTGTTCAGTCCATGTTTTGTCCATTACCTCTCTCAATTACTAACCTTATCTCAACTTCTCCGTGTCCCTGTTCAGGCCCAAAAATGACTCTGGGGGGTTGACCTGGCTGAATGCCAGGTGCCAACAAAAGCTGCTCTATCACCCCCCTCTTCAACTGGACAGGGAAGAGAAAATATGATGAAAGGCTTGTGGGTTAAGATAGGGACAAAGAGATCACTTGCCAATTACTGTCACAGGCAAAACATCCGATTTGAGAAAACTAGTTAAATTTATTACCAATCAGATTGGAGCAGGATCATGAGAAATAAAAACAAAACTTAAAAACCTTTCCCCAAAACCTCCCTTCTTCTCAGGCTTAACTTTTCTCCCAAATTCTCTACCTCTCCTAACCCCCATCCTGATCAGCACAGGGGGACAAGGAATGGGGGTTGCGATCAGTTCAACACACATTTTCTCTGCTGCTCCTTCCTCTTCACACTCTTGCCCTGCTCCAGCGCAGGGTCCCTCCCACAGGAGACAGTCTTCCATGAGCTTCTCCAATGAGAGTCCTTCCCACAGGCTGCAGTTCTTCAACTGCTCCACAGCGTGGGTCTGCCATCGGGTCACAACTCCTGCCAGTAAACCTGATCCAGCATGGGCTCCTCTCTCCACAGATCCTGTCAGAAGCCTGCTCCAGCACAGGCTACCCATGGGGTCACAGCTTCTTTCAGGCATGCATTTGCTCTGGCATGGGGTCCTCCACGGGCTGCAGGTGGGTATCTGCTCTGATGTGAACCTCCATGGGGTGCATGACAGCCTGCCTCAACACAGTCTGCACCATGGGCTGCAGCAGAATCTCTGTTCCAGCACCTGGAGCACCTCCTCCCCTCCTTCTTCACTGACCTTGGCGTCTGCAGAGCTGTTTCTTTCACACATTCTCACTCCTCTCTCCAACTGCAATTGCTCCTTTGCAGAATTTCTTTTCCCTTCTTAAATGTCAGAGGCACCACCACTTCCACTGACTGGCTTGGCCTTGGCCAGCAGTGGTTCCCTCTCAGAGCTGGCTGGCATTGGCTCTATCAGACATGGGAAGCTTCCAGTAGCTTCTCACAGAAGCCACAGCTCCAGCACCCCTCCCCCCTCATTTACCCTGTACCCTCTGAGGTACCACACATCTTCCTTAAAAACTGTCTTAATTATCTCAGCTTTTCCCTCCAGAGCATATCCTCTGACCCTATACAAACTTCAGGCTCTTCCTGAAATCTGCTCTCTCTTCCATTATCTCATATTCCCTCCCCCCAAAAGCTTATTTTGTTACCTCAGTCTTCCCCCAGAATGTCACCCCTGTCCCTGCTACATTTCCTCAGCTTTTCCCTCAGAAAGCTCATTTTCCCTTCTAATTTACCTAATTTTTCCCCAAAATTGTCCTAATTTACCTCAGCTTCTCCTCCCAGAAAAAACCTTACGTATCTCCCCTCTAAGTTACCTCCGCTTTTCCCTCAGAAATGTTCATTTTTTCACCTCAACTTATCCCCTGAAAACATCACAGTGCTCCCTTCTAAATTACCTCAGCTACCACACCGCACCCAAAAAAAAAAAAAAAAAAAAAGTAAACAAAAAAATTTCCCTGAAAATCTGGAGATTCTTTCGAGGTAATTGCCTAGTCCCTGCGCAGTACTGCCCCTCTGTAATACCCCTGCCTGCCTCTGCCGCAGGGCGACTCCAAGGTTTGCTATCAAACCCGCCAAAACGCACCCTTATCCCCAGGTGCTCGCTTCGGCCCTGTGGTTACTTCCTGCTTAGCTGCGGCGCGCCCCCGGGCGTTAAACTAGCTCCCACGGACGGCTCGCGGGCCAGAGGCTGCGGGAAACATCGCGCGCCCTCACCTTGCAGCGGAAGGACTGCGGCAGTCGCCGGCGGTTGCAGATGTGCTGCACTGGGAGAGCGGGCACCGCACCCCCCGTAAATGGGGACACCAAACCGCCCTCACTGGCAAACGGGGTGCACACAGCCGCCCTCACTGACAACCGAGGCACGCACAGCCTCCTTCAGGGACACCCAACCATCCTCGCTCCCCTCACGTGACACAGTAGGTCAGTGCTGTGAGATGCCTCCTCCCAGCAGTCCACCCAGTTTCCTGCCCGGTACCTGCACCAGCCTATTTCGCTCTGGAGTGCTAACCCTGAGCACACCGAGGACCCTTCCAGCACCTCTCAGCTCCTCCACAGCACCCTGCAGCAAAACCAGAAAAACCCTCTATGCCTCCTGTGAAGCTACTTGTAGGCGTCCCAGCTGCCTTCCTGGGGTAGCCAGGTGGGAGCCCTCATTGCAAGCACCCAAGGGGCAATTTGCACAGGTGCAGCCAAGTCTGATTTCTTGCGTGGAGCTGAACTCTAAAGCAAAATATTATAAACCCTTTCCATGCAAAAGTATTGTCCCTGTGGTGTACACAATGAAGTTACTGCTATTTTGCAATGGCTTCCCTGGTGTTTTTAGAAACCTAGCTTATGAAAAAGCTCCTCATCTCTGGATTTGTAGCTTTCAATCCTTTCAAATTGCTGGAGAAAGACCCGGCCAGTCTGATTACCATAATATTCCCCTACAGTGAGAAATTTGAGCCCTCTGAAATATCCAAAGTCCTGAAATAAGGTTATAAATCATGACATCATAAAATAAATACAAGAAATTGCTATTTAAGTTCACTTGCTGGCTTGTAAACTTTTTTAACAAGCATGCTTTTCATCCTTTTGTTGCAAGGCCACGTCAGTCGGGACGGGTTCTCTGCCATGCAAGCAGCTGAGCATTTGTGATGAGCCAATTGTAGGACACCACGTCATTTTACTTTTTCCACAGGACAGATTTTACTCATATTGTGAATGTCTGTCTTGAAAAGTCTCAGATTTCAGCCAAAATGAGCATTGGGCAAGATACTCTAACAGCAATGTTTAGCAGTGGGACCACCACTAGGCTAAGGGAAATAGCAGAGAAAATGTATTTCTCAAAATACATGTCACTGGAGTGTTATGTGCCACTGTTATCCAGGGAAAACACATCTGGTTTTGTGCAAGAGGGCATTTGCTTTCTTGCTTAGTGGTGGTATTTGCTTTCCTCTGGAAGTGCCTGAGCATTACCCATTGTCTCATGGCTTGAACCCACCTGGCAACTAAGTACTGCACAGCCAGTTGCTAACCCTCACATTCCCCCTCTCTGTGTGGGATGGGGAAGAGAATCAGAAGAATGTAAAACCCACAGGTTGAGGTAAGAACAGTTTAATAACTGAGGTACAGTAACTACTCCTACTACTAATAAGAGAAATAACAAGGAGATACAAAACTAAAAGGGGAAAGAAAAAAAATAAAAAAGTGATGTACAATACAATTGCTCACCACCTGCTGACTGATACCCAGCCCCACCTGGGCAGTGATCAGTCCCTTCTGGGTAACTCCCCCCAGTTTATATACTGGACATGATGTGCTGTGATATGGAATACCCCTTTGGCTAGTTTGGGTCAGGTGTCCTGTCTCTTCTCTCTCCCAGCTTCTTATGCCCCTCCTCACTGGGAGAGCATGAGAGACTGGAAAGTCCTTGATTGGGGTAAGCGCTACTTAGCAAAAACTATAACATCAATGTGTTATCAGTATCATTCTCAGGCTAAAGCCAAAACAAAACAGTGTGCCAGCTACTAGGAAGAAAATTAGCTCTATCCCAACTGAAACCAGGACAGCTGGCCACCCTCTCCCTGTTTGAGAAGTTCCTCTCATACAAGAGAGGAAGGAAATATCCACACCCAACAGTATCAGTATAGTTTTTCCATTTGTCTAAATCTGTATTTTTATAAGTTTCAGGCATGTGGGGGTTTTTTGCCTTTTTTTTCTTTTTTTTTCCTATCTTTATGTTCATTTGTGGCCACTGGCTATTCTTTTCTGTTTTCTACTCGGTTGTGAAGGAGGGATGCTCTGAAGTAAGCGTAGGCTTAGCTTGTTTTAAAATTCAATATCCACTCCTTCCAATCAGCTATAACAAACCTAATTAATTCCATTTTATTCTTAACTTTCAAGATCATACTGTTGTTTGGTCTTTTTTTTTTTTTTAATGGGAATTGGTTCAATATTATATGTTCACAATTTAAATCAGCTTTCCCCTGAGTATTGTGGTTTCTTTCTCAAATTTTTGCAGACTCTTCAGAGGCAATATTCATGTGGGCACCAGCGTACAACTACTGGTCTTTACAGAAAGGTCCACTCCTTTGTTTTTGCTTTTGGTGACAACCTACAGAGCATTTATCTTGATCATTTCCCCATCTCTTTTCTCTTTTAGTGCATCAGAATAAGTAACTTTTCTTTCTACTGCTTCCGATTATCAGGTCTTTCATAGTAGGTGTATTTTTTGCAGCTGTCACAGTGCTTTCCAAATATGTGTCCTGCTTACATTTCTGCAACATTTCAATATATCATGATCTTTTTATTTGAAGTTTTTTTGCACTTTGCAGAGTATTTTGACTTACTTGTTTGTGCCTTTTCTTCTCTTGTGGATCAGTATAAGCTTGGTAATACAGCATCTGAGCATTTACTTTCTGACCTGGGTTACTTTAGCAGGTAGTAAGTAACTGTGTAGTCTGGTAACTTTTCTGAAGTGTGTACCTTCCAGGGTTCTTCGTGGATTTGGATCTTTGAGTTAATAGCAACATGATCTGTGATAATACTTTATTGTTCTATATTACATATCTGACTCACTAATGTAAGATTAGTCACAGTTTTTTCCTGAATCTGTTCTCAGTATTGGTAGCTCTATATGAAACCCTCCATCCTTTAGGAGTCTTAATTTTCGTAGGTATTCCAAAGTCTTCCAACTTCCTAATGATGGTTTTGCAGCTTGCCCTTTTATTCAGGTGTAGTTACAAACCATTTTAGACATCTCTAGCTTGAAGTCTCACAATACTCAAGATAACAGTCACTTTTTGCAAGCCTCCTTTTGACTCAGTTGAGTTCTTTCCACATAGGTGTCTGTTTTCTTCTGTCTTTTCCATGAACTGTAATGAATCACAGATTTTTAGGGGCTTTCACCTGGGTACATCTTCCTTCTTGCTCCTTTATTTTCTTTCTGTGGTGGTCTTCCTTCTTGGTCTTCATTTCTTCAAGCCCTTATTTTTCTGAGAACAACTCCCAGTACTCTAGTTACCCATTCTTTAAAGAATATGAACTTCGGCTGGAATGATGGGAGAAAAGCTTGGTTTTGGCATGATCCCCACTGTTATCCAGTCCAGTCTGACTTCACTTCTTCCTGCTTCTAGAGGAGCAACGTATAGAGGCTTAATTATAGCAAAACTATAATTTAACAAAAGGTTAAAGTATGTGGCAGTGTTCAAGGCCAGGCCGAACGGGGCTATGAGCAACCTGGTCTAGTGAGAGGTGTCCCTGCCCATGGCAGGGGCGTTGGAACTAAACGATCTGTAAGGTCCCTTCCAACCCAAACCATTCTATGTTTCTCTGTTTATAGCCATTTGTATTTCAAATGAAGGCTGATATTCAGAAAATATGGTCTAATTCAATATAATCATCGAAGTCTTGGAATTATGTGCTTTCTACCTATACATTATAACAAACAAGAAATACACACATGCAAGTTTACCACTTGCATTTAAAGATCCAAGATTTTAAAGTAAATCCAGCTTCTTACAAACAAACTTCAATGTCATTCAGGCTATTTCCAACATTAAGAAAATAAAATTGCTAGTAGGCATGCATGTGTTAAAAAGATCTACATGAGGTAGATCTGCATAAAAGAAAAACAAAAGGTCAGATCTACTCTTCCTTTTCTTAATGACAGGCTTTCAAATTTTTCTGGGGCCTTGAAGCAGTTACTGTCTATACCAGTGAGAAGCCAGATTCTTTCTTGTTTGAGGTGTTAGATTCCCTTTCGTAGTCTAGCAAAGCCATAAGATAAAAACCAAAGTAGATTGATAAAGGCAAGTGATGGGCAAAATAAAAATACATAGTCACTTTGATGTAGTCTGGATGTCCACTCTACACAAGGTTAAGTAAGCTAGAACTGAGACATGAGGCCAAAGGAAGTTGTGAGAAGGACTGAGGCTGTTCTGAGCACACTAGAGCAGCTAGGAATGAGACAGTTGCATTGAAGAATTTCATGATGCTCTCCTTACAGCACAGTTTCGGTAAGCTGGAATAATAAGACCTGCAGATGTACCTGCAGTGGTGAAGGAAAAAAAAAACAAAATCAAACCAGCTGTGTTGTCATGTAATTGCTAAAGGGCATCTTACTTCCCTCTGATTACTTCACTTTGAAACTTTATATCGAAGGATGACACATAAAGATACAAGTATCTGTAATTAATACTTTATATACATCTGATGTCAGCTGCAAATGTCTGTTTTTCCATTTGCGTATTCGAGATAGGAAATTTGTTTGGAACCTGGGTTACATGCTGTTAGAATGTTCTTGGGTTTGAGGTTTTTTTCAAAAATCTGATTTGAAGAATTTATATTTTAAAATATCATAAGGAAAAATAGTATATTAGTATATGTGGCCACCAAATGTTTGGCAATCACAGTCCCATTAACTTCAAGATGGTCAGTTATGCATAATAACATGAATTTTTAAGCATTTTCTGGTTTGGGGCTTCTGCAAGAAGTTGCAATTAATATACAAAATAAGCAGATCAGACTAAGCTTAAAAATAATGAACTTTTCTGACTACCTTAAAGAAATTTTGACATTTCTTAGCTCTAAATTTATGAGAAGCTCCAGCTCTGATGAAAAGCCTGCAACTGCCTAGGCTTGGGAGGTACTTTAATTTTGTAGGGTAAATGGTGCTTTAAACCTGAGTGAACTAAACATGTGCTCTTTTGTAACCACTGTGTTATGGGAAATCTCATTTTCATTTAAATTAACTTTTTTGGCTGTATCTAGTGCAAAAATTGTATAGAGGGAAAGGAAGGCGTGGGGAAAGGGGAGAGAAAGGGGGAAGTTGGCCAAACAAAAATTAAGTATCAAGAGACAAAAGCAGTTTTACAGCATGTTGTTATTTGCAAGTGACTGAAACACAAAGTCTTGCAGGGCTGACAGGTCTTTATAATGAGGTTATAATCTGTAGCAGAGTTATGAAAGCTTGGGAAGAGCTGCCTGTAAAGCAAGTTCTCAATTTATGCATCTTTTCTCCAAGCTAATAGGGTCTTTTAATGTAAACATAAATTTCCACAACTGTTATGAAACATAATTTTTTCATTAAAAGTGTGAAGATGCAAAATATAATTTATATTCTTTCCGTACTGGTATTGTTTTGAAATAGTGATTTTCTTACTTGCAGTATCAGTCATCATAACGAAATGTGATTAGAAGCCTTATACAGGAGTTGGGGGTTTAGGTGCTTTTTTACATCTAGAAGGTTGTTTCATTACATAGCCCTACCATGTACTGACTGATTTCGTTGGGAGCAATGCCATTGATTTTAACAGATTTGAAATCAGAGACTTATTGTTTTCTGTGAGTTCTAACTTTCACCAGACCACAATGCAGTTGCTTTCTCTTAATCAGAATTTTCTAACATGTATTTCCTTTTGCAGGAATCTAGTCCTAGTCTTGTTCCATGGTCTAAGGCTCATTTTGGTGTATTTTTGTTTTATAAAAAAATCTGAGAATTTAGTTATTTGGGTTTGGCATACAAAAGCTGACATAATTTTCTGTCTTGCTGCATTTTTGTATTCTGCATACAACAAAGCAGCTAGTGCTGTAAATTCCAAATAAAATTTTTGACATATTCACACAGGCAAAGAAAAAAATAAATTTCAGAGGAAGATAGGATCAATATCAAGTTATTTCCACAACTTTGAAGTTGTGGAACTTTTTAATTCATGCCATATGCATTAGCTCTTGCATATATTTTTGCTGCAACCCGAAGATAAACAGTTTCTGTTACCATATATAAGTGCTTTACTTTTTTAATGCCTTTAATGCCTTAGACTTGCTAAGCTAAATCTCTTCATTTAAGGCTCTTTGTTGAGATAATTTAAATTAAGTGTGTCTTAACTGTTGATCACTTTTTGTTTTAAAAATACATCCTAACAAAAGCTGAATGCCCAATCTAAAATAGAACGCAAAACGTTTCTGACTTTTCAGATGTATTCCTAAGCTTCAGTAGGTACTTTTGGTATGCCAAGAGGAAAAGCTGCTTACGACAGTGCAGATTCCTCAATACAGAAAATCTAAAGAATCAAGTTAGAACATTCAGCTGTGAATTTTATTTAATCAGTTGCCTCTTCCTCTAGAAAGAAGTAAAAACTTCTAGCTAGTCCTAATGTCTGAGGTAAGGAATGTAAATTCATTTTGTAGGTATCTAGTGTTGCGGTTTATCCATTGTATTGCTGTGATTGATATTGACTGAGTGATTGCTGGTTAATTACATATCATTAGTAAATGATATGTATATCAATAAAGAACTTTGATTCTCATTTGGTTTAAACCACATGGCAGACCAGAATCTGGACATTTACAGTGTCTCCCTGTAAGGCAACTGTTCTGTCATTGTTTTAATTGCTTTTCTGTACCTTATCCAGCCCCACTCACTGAGTTTCATTAAACACATGCCCAAAATAGAAGTGAATATAAAATACAAGTTTCATTTTAAAGGTACCTTTCATGCTGCAGTTTATGCAGTGAATCAACAGTCATGGAAGGTATCTTTCATTTGCCAATAGGAGAAGCAGTTGTTCTCCTCTTGCTAGAGTTAATAAACACTGAGTACAGAGGAGAGAATGACAGGATTTGAGATGAAACATAACAGCTAGCTATGAGTGGAAACTGCAGGACATTCGGGATGATAAAAGTCCCTAGTCACATTTTTTGAGTTAGCATCCATAACCGATTGGATAACTGCAGAGGGAGAAAGAAAGAGGTATACATATGTAGTAATTATGTAAATAAATATTCTCACCTTAATCTCCTACAAGTTTCATAACTGTGTTTTTTATTTTAGAAGTTGTAAATAGTTAATATTTATCATGATAATCTAATTTGAATTACTTTCAATTTTAAGAAGACTAGCTAACAACTGGTGTCTTTGGGGGTCATGATCCTTAAAAATCAGGATGGTAGCATGTGGAGCCCTGTGCTCCAACATATTTTTCCAGCATCTTGAAGATGCATATCTGTGTATCAGTGAGCAGGCTTATTTAAAAACTTCAAGCAAAGAATAGGCATGGAATGATAAGTACTAACTGGAAAGTTCTCTGGTATGAGAAAAGTAGTATGGAAAATATTTCATCTTCACAAATCATGATAGAAAGTGTAAAAAAGCACTTTTAAATAAGACTGCTGGATTGAAAGGTGCATTTTTGCTTAATGCAAAGTTTATCCAGTCTGAGAAGAATAATCCAAATCACTGGAAGGTGTTTCTTCTCATCATTGTAGTTTCCTGTAGATGGGGTAGTATTGGATGAGCAACAGTATCAAAACCAGGGATGAAAAGGGATGCATTTCCCTTATCAGTGAAAAACAAACAGAACAAACAAGAAAAATCAGCCCTAATTCCATGCTTTGGACTGGAGTCTGACTGAGAGAATTATGAAGTGCTTACTACTAAGAGCTGCTTCTGGAGATTGCCTCTGTAGTAGAGACTGCAATTACTTGATTACTGGATGGTAATTCCAGACAAGGTTCTCCAGCCAGGACTTCTTTATTTGGGTAGCCTATGGCATGTTGTAACATGAAGAACAATCTTTTATGGTAACATGAATAACAGGATTTGTAAGTGTTTTGTGCTTTCTTAATACACTAAGTCAATATTGAGGGTCATAGGCAGTGGCTTGCCTGCAGCTTTCAATTCTATACCCATTTGTGGTTTGAAAAAGCTGTGGGCTTTTTTCTTGGCTTCTCTTGGCTTGTTTATTTATTTATTTATGGAAAACATCAAGGCTATCTCAGCTGTTTAGGAAAACTTAGAAATAAGAGGGGTATATTCTGCATACTGAAATTTGCTGTGGCATTGAACTGAATAGATGAAGGATGATTTTTGTAGCAATTTATTATAAGACCTTGCCATCTCCATTTTGGCAGGTTGTCAGAAGTGGTTAGACAATGTTACAAGCCCAAATTCAATTACAGAATGAAAGATGTAAAAAAGCAATTCTCTTTTCTTGGCCAATGCTGTTGACTTTGAGCCAAACATTTTTCCTTTCACCTTTACCATAGAAGTATCACAACACCTCTCTTGATCATCATCTTAACATTGCTTTTCTCTGGCAGAAATCACTTCTCTTTTGTATTTGTCTGAGGATGTGTCACTAACTGTGCAACAAGTTTGTCATTTGGAGAATCTTCAAAGATACAATTCTGCTGTATCTGAGACAACAGGCACAAGCTCTTTTGGGTTTCTGAATAAAAGATAAAGAGCTTGAAGTATTTAAGCTTGAGTTAAAAACCACGTTAAACAAACAGAAAAAAAAAATCCTAATGAATCAAATACTTTCGAGGCCATGGTGGTCAAATTATTGATTTTTTTTATTATTTTTTTTTTAATATGTAGTGGATTTGCCCAATTAAACCCGGGCTTAATTAAATACCGGGATATATTTTACTGTTTGGGACACATTAATGGTCTATATTTTATAAAGGATTTGGGCTCAATTAAGTACAGAATACTTGACATATGAAAATGCCCCTAAAATTCCAGGGCTTATTTAGATTTTACTGTTGGCAGCCTGACTTATAATGACTGCCAAAAGAAAATCTTAGGATCTTACGAAATTGAGCTGCTGCTTTCAGAAAGTTCAGCATATTTTATCCTTAGAAAAGCTAATAAGGTTACAAAGTAATAAAGAGAATAATATTGAATTATCTGGCCTTCTTTTGTTAAACTGAGTGATTTTATGCTAATGACTTAAAACTCATCTTTCCTTACATAATTTTCTCCAATGCAGCTATACTTTTAATTTCAGCTTTAGTTAATATGATTGCAAAGCATCTGGGTATATTAAAATGGATGTACTGAAAAATACTTAATCAATTATTTTTCTTTTTTCCCCCAAAAGAGAAGTGTCATTTTACTGAGGCATGTATTATATCATGTTTGTTATTTGTTGATATTAAACTTGGCTGGATATTCTCTGCAGTGATAGATCAACAGCTTCAAAGATTTCTCTTTGCTAGTACGTTTGTGTCACTAAATATTCATATACACTTCCTGATTTATTGAATGTCAATGGTTAGTATTCATTTCATCAAGCTCACTTTTTATGAAGGTATGTCCTGTGAAAATGTGTGTTAGCTAAAAAAACTTCACACTTTTACTGTGATTACGGTGATTTCAATGCAATGACATCAAACTGCTTTACAAAAATGAATTAAAGTTTACAAAGCCTTTGTAGAGCAGCTGTGCATTGTTATACATATCTTCAAAGAGAATACTCTGAAGAACAAGAATTGTAAGTGGTTTGTCTAAGTTCAAACATGGTATCAATACAAATGACAGTCAAATCCTCACCCTAGCTTAATTAGTAGATCACAGTCCTTGAGTTCTCTTTAACAGTATGAAATACAATTCTGCTCTGAAAGTGACTCCATAAAAACAAATGCCATATTTATTAATAATAGCTTCTATGAATATTCCTGCAAAATTTTTGCTGTATTAAGAATTCAGTTGCTGGCATTGCAAATAACTTATACAAAGCTGCCTCTAAAATGAAGGAAGCAAAGTGACCCTTCTTCACAATTAGTACCATGATTAGCAATGCTTCTTGTAAAGAGGACCATCTAAATGGGATGCCATTTAATTCAGTCCAGGCACTTACTGCTGGGCAGAGCTTTCAAGCTATTTTGCTAGGTCAGCTGAAACTTACTATATCAAATTCAAGAGACAATAAAATATAATAACCAAAATCTGTAAAAAAATGTGTCCTATTAAAGCCAAAGATTAACTGCACCTGTTATTAAAGCAAATAGCCAATGTGCCCTTCACAGGAGCTCATCTGTCATACTCCTTAAAATCTAATCATCCCTCTAGTCCTTCCAAATTCAATCCATTAACCAGAGGAAATTTATCTGTGCTCACTGCTGGATCGTTCTGAAGAGATGGGCTAGTTTGATCCCTCTAAGACTTACAAGGAGGAGACTGCAGAAAGGAGGAAGTTTACCAGCTGCTCAGTTTTCATTGCTACAGGAGGGGAAAGACGAACATTTTACCTAGCCCAAGAGTGATGGGAGGATCCCAAGAGTTGATTGTACTGGAGGCTGAAATCAGCCTGACTGGGAAGGAGTGGCAAAAGCACACTATCGTGACTGGTCTAGATACTCCATGCATCCTTGGCATAGACTATCTCAGGAGAGGGTACTTTAAAGACCCAAAAGGGTACCAATGGGCTTTTGGTATCGCTGCCTTGGAGACAGATGAAATTAAGCAGCTGTCCACCTTACCCGGTCTCTCAGAGGATCTTTCTGTTGTGGGGTTACTGAAGCTCAAACAAGAAGAAGTGCCAATGCGACCACAGCAGTGTACCTGCGGCAATAACCAACCGAGACTCCCCGATTCCCACCCATAAGCTGATCCGTAGACTGGAGAGCCAAGGAGTGGTCATCAGGACCCACTCACCCTTTAATAGCCCCATATGGCCAGTGCAAAAGTCTAATGGAGAGTGGAGACTAATAATGATAGCACACCCATTTATTCATTCTGTGTTATGAAGGTATGTTATGAACAGGTCTTTGTTTATGCTGTCAGCCTGTCTTCCTTTGCAGCAATACAGAATGCAAGGCCTAAAACTCTGCTCTATTGGAGTAGAGAAATTTGACAGAAAAACATTATTCCATGTACCTGGAGTTGTAGGGGAGTTTTTGAAATCTATTTTTTGAAAATCCTTTTAATTATGAAAAATACATGCACAAAATGACATTTTTTTTTAACCCATTAGCATTTACATATCTCTTCTTTAAAAAACACAAAATCTCTATTCCAGACAGAATTTTTACCACAAAATATAATAATGCTAGAGAGCCCATGAAATGGAGTTCCTCTGAATCATTATCAATATTATGTCAGTATGTGAAGCTGCAAGCTCAAATCTGGAAGGGGGTAATTAGCTCCTTATTATTATGTAATTTCTTACCAGTGATTATCCATGCTTCTCTTTAACATTTTTCCTTGTTTTGATTGGCAATGGAAATATGATAGCAGATGAATATTACTTTATTTACACAAATACACTGAATGAATACAGTTCTTGAGTTTATTCAGGCATGCCAGGAAACCTCTCAATTTTTCTTCTAAAGAATAATGGCTTTTGCTTGTCATTCACATTTCATATTCTTTTCTGGCTCACATCTGCCTATGATTAAGCTTTGCAAATACAGCAGCATCTCCCGTAGTCAGTAAAAGACCAATTAAATCTTTTTTTCTAACGTACTTGTAAACAGTTTAAGATCAATGTAAACACTGTTCTGCATACATGTAAAAAAAAGCTCCACAGTAGCATGGAACAACCTTCAAGAAATAGGATGCACGCTTCTGCACCAAGTAATAGGCCACCATTGCCCTATGTATAGACACTTCCTAGATAAGCAGATCTGGTTAAACAACAGGATTGAATGAAAAAACACATGAGTTGCAACATAGGAAATTCTAATTACATACATAATGAAAAACTGAAGAGAGAATATGAAGGTGGTCAAACACTGGAGCAGGGATCCAGAAAGTTTGTGGAGTCTCTGTGCTTGAAATTATTGAGAGCTAATTGGGCACAGCCCTGAGCAGCCTCCTGTAGTTGGTCCAGCTTTCAGCAACGGCTTGGGCTAAAAGATCTCCAGAGGTCACTTCTGACCTCACAGTTCTGTGATTGTGTTATTCTGTTTACCTATGTGAGCACACTTACTGTTCTGTATTTAAGGCACATGTGTCCTTCGGTCACTATTTATTCTCTGGAAAAAAAAAAAAAAGGACTAGCCACCTAGGCTAGACAGTTCTTCTTATGCTTAATTCTGTGGGATTCTGTTCTGAAGATGAAGAAAGCTACATGTTATGGAAAAGCTAAAGGAGCTTACCCATGACTACTGTCTTGAAAGACACATTGCAATAGATATAAAGTCATCCACATGCCCTGAATATTATGTGTTTTGGTAATATAAAAGGAAGAGGGAGGGAAGTAGAGTAAAACATGATAATGAAATTTTCCTTGTGTTAGAAGTAATGAATACATTTATTCTCATTATCAATATATACTTGGAACAAGATGAGTCTACCTGATAGATAAACCACTGTGGTATGCTTTCAGAAGTTAACTGTGTCTGCTAATGAAAATGTAATGTTATCACTAACAGAGGTGTTTACAAAATCCATATTTTTCTATTTAAACTAAAAGTATGGGCCCTATATACTGTGCATTACTTGTCTAGCTAGTGTCTTACAAAATGGGCAAATCCAAAATTAAAATAGGGGCAGAGGGAAAGGCTTGCTTTAGTGCTTACTGAGGAGAAGAATTGGAAGAGAGGGAGGTTAGTATTAATCACACCCGAAACATGATTTTCAAAAGTTTAAGTAGACCTCTGAGTAAGTATATAAGACTTTGGGTCTAGCTTACAAACTGTTCTCAGTTTATAAATTACTATCATCTTTTGATTTCAGTTTGGCCTTTTCATAGGTTACCTGAGCAGACTTGAGCTAGAATTCTTTCTGAGAAACATTGTCCTGATCATGTCTCTGTTGACAGCTGGAAAGAGCAGTTGAGTTCAATAAGGAAAAGTAACTGGAGTCATTTCTTATGATTTTGAAAGGTCAAGAAAGTAGTATTACAGTTGGCTTCCTTTGCCTCAGGATAAGAAAATGACTAAGGAACAATTCATTCTTCTGGTTGGCAGAGGAGAAACATTTGTTACTCCAGATGTACCAACTGTCATCAACATCCTCTGCTGTGATTTGTTTGTTTGTTTGTTTTTGCAAGGGGTCCCACTCTGGTGATACCTGAACAGTATTTCAAAATTTATGTTCTCTTAAAAAAATAATTGTGGGCAACTCTGTATGTATTTGTGTCTTCTTTCCATACCAAGGGTCTTAAGCAACTTTTTTGGTCCTAATGTGAGGTTTCTGAGCAACTAGATTTTAAACCTATATGAAATAGATATGAACAATGGAAAAACAATAGCATACACAACAGTGACACCACAGAGAACTGTGGCATTAATTATATGCAAATCCTGAAATCTTTAAATTCCTCTGAGCTTCATTCTCAATATACCCAAATTTTTGAAAAATCATCTTTTTTTAGGTCATAAAGCATATTTCTTATGAGTTTACAGTGAACTCTGCGTAATGTCTAATTAGCTCCCTAACCTCTTGCATTTGCCTACTGTCCTTGTGTGGCAGAAGAATTATAGGATGACAAAGCCATGTTTCAGAATACCTGTTCCATTTAAGTGCACACTTAAAAAAAGAGGGAAAAATGGACTAAATTCAGCTTTGCACTGGGACATAATTCTTTTGTGAACAGAGCACTTTGCTTTACAGAAATAACAGTAAAAAATAATTGGATGTTGGACAGTTCAGGGATGTTCGTATAAATATATTAAAAAAAAATATTTGTCACTTGTGAACTTTCACATCTTCCAAGATAGAAGCATGGGATAAGTCATGTTCAATGCATTCAGAAGTATGTCTTTATTCTTTGTCAGACTCCCATCTCTTACATTCACCTCATCCTTTTCTCAAAGTACAAAACAGCATGTATCAGATCACCCTCAGATAAAGATAAGAAACCATCTCACACCACAGGATACAGAAGAGAAGATTAACTGTTTAATGTATAACTTTTTTTTTTTAATTCCTGAACAGAACAAGACTTTCCATTTTTTACACATTGATTTTATAGACTGTGTATGAATAGCTTCTTTTAATGGCATTTCCCATGAGTCGTAGCCTACATTTTCAAAAATGAGAAGTGGTTTGGGGTTCTTTTGTTTCTGGAAGCCTAATTTTGAGGTATCTGTGAAAGAGCCTGATTTAAAAAAAAAAAAAGGGATTTAGCTTTTGCCTACTAAAAATCAGAATGCTTTAAAGAGTCTCCAGATGGACAGTGTAGTTCCAGGTCAGTTTTTAAAACTGTAAAGGTGAGGTGGTTAGGAACAATCAGCCCTCACTCATGCTTTCAAAGACAACGTAGTTGTCTGGTACTATTAATAAGAATGAGAAATTCTTGCTGCACTAGAAATAATGCAAAGAACAATGGGAGAACTGGCTGCAGGACAAGGGGAAAAATTCATCCATTTAAAATACTAAGTATTAAATATTAACTATTGTATGTTCTCTTGTTTTCAAGAAGCGTATAAAATTATTCTGCAATGACATTTTAATTCGTGTAATCAGTGGAAAATGTTACATATTCAATGGAAAATGTAAAATCTGCATCCCACTCATCTTTCTTTTTCATATTGCTGCCCAGCAGCAGGATATTTGGATACCCTCCCCAAAATACATAACTTTAAAGTCCATTTTAAAATGGAAAGGTCTTGCACCACTCAACTTAGATTTTTACTTTGTGTAAATGCACAAATATACATAATTCTAAGTATTTTAATGCAATGCATTTTTAAAAAGCATAAGCAACACAAGAAAATCTCAGAGAATTGTTAAACTACATTTGGCTCCCTATGTACAAAAGTGCTTGCACAAAGATGTGGAAATTTTTTTGCTGCAGCCCTCTGATCATTTTTGCAGCCCTCCTGTGGATCCTGTCCAATAGGTCCACGTATTTCTTATACTGAGGAACCCAGACCTGAACACAGTACTCAAGGTGGGGTGTCACCAGAGCAGAGTAGAGGGGGAGAATGACCTCCCTTGACCTGCTGGTCATGCTTCTTTCTATGCAGCCCAACGTATGGTCGGCTCTCTGGGCTGCAAGCGCACATTGCTGACTCATGTCCAGTTTTTCATTCCCAGTGCTTCTCTGAAGGAAAATCTTGAAAGTGGAAGTTAAAGCAACATAATTTGTCTGGAACACTCTCATTATTAATGAGATCAGAATCTGGCCCAAAAAAGTCTATAAGGAAGATTTTAGCTTCTCAGTATTATCTGAATAGGCCTGTCAGAATACAAGCTTCTGCTAGGGATTAGTAATTATAAATTGCTTATCCAAACTTTATGAGAAAGTTTTTAAAGATTACTGTAAAGATTTTTACATTTCAGAGGAAGTCAGCTGATGCTATGACAGTAGGGTACATTAAAGGACTTGAGAAGTAATGTAATTCTGAACAGGGATTTTATAATAATAAAACATCACACTACTTAAAAAGGCAAAAAAATAAAACAAGGATTTGGGGGTTTGCATTTGTATTTCCTTTAGCTTTCTTATCCTTTAGGTTACAATTTCAGAGAAATTTTGAAGCTTTTTTCCATGACTTGAAGAATTACAAGCATAATTTTTGATATGCAAGCTGATATTTTCATGTGGGCTTTGAATTCTTGCCTCAGGATCTTCCAGGAAAACAGCAGCTATCATGAGACTTATGTTTAAAATCTTACTGACATACCTAGACTTCTAAGGACACATCCATATCATACAGTAGTGTAGACAGGATAACTTTGAAGCTGGCTGGAACCATGCTAGTTCTAGAATTACAGATAATGTAACTGATGGCATTCTTGTACTTGCCTGACTTCCTGTCAGCACACCTACTGATTCTGAGGCTAGAAATGGTACTGCACCAAACTGCACCTGCTCAAATCTCTGTGCACAGTGACATATGGTTAAACTTAGCCATGAATAAATTATGTACTAAACTATAATTACCATAGAATACATATCTGAGCAAAAAAAAGTCACTTCTCTCCTAGCTTGATGGGAGCTATTATTTAAGCTTCCATTTCCAATCTCTGAAAATCTTTTCATCTTGAAGACCTGGAAGAATATCTTCAAAATAGATTTTTGCCTCTTCTGTAAATTGGGGTTTTTAAGAAGCCAGATAGCTGGCTTTCATGGAAGGATTTTAGTTGCCTGGTGGACTGCCTCTTGCATTTTGATACATGAAAAAAAAAGAGCAATTGACACCATTTTTAAGAATTTTAAAAATAGGAGACTATTCAGTTTTTTACTGCTGGGCTTCCTATTATTTCAAGCTAGGTTAAGTAATAAAAGTTTTCACTGGTAAACTGAAACCTTACAAGGCTTTTTTTAAGCTTTTTTTTTTTTTAATGGAATGATTCTGTTCATGTTTAACAACCTCAACAAAGTCTGGTATTATAATCTTACAGTGCTCCTGCTCAAACAAGATATTTATCTATCTCATTAATGGTTTTTATGCAAAACATAACACTTAGAAATAACCATGTCCTGCATGAGCATGTACTTATAGGAAAAGCTTCAGTTAATCATGAATTGTTTTAAATTAATGAGAAACTGAAAATAAGGATTATTTGCTTTTTAGCTTTAGATCACCAGGCCTGTGATTTGTTGCCCATAACATGTGGCTTAGAATATTTTCTATGCAGTGTTTTGAAAAAAAACCAAAGCAAACCATAACCAAAACCATAGGCTTGCTCTGACTGTAGTCTAGGTTGAAAGGTACCTTCATGAAAAGTTGTTAGCGAAGGAGCAAGCAGAAACTAATAAAAGTAAACGAGAGGCAGGCTTAACACTGCTGCCTTGGGTTCAGTGCATTATGAACTACACAGCTTCCAGCTAATCCTGTGTGGAGACAGATCAAGCTAAAATCTGCTTTCCAAATGGAATGCAAGCAAAGCCGAAATGTTTTTTTTGTGAGTAAATGATGCAGTTCATATTGCATTTGTGTAATGTTGGTGCTTAGAATGGGGAGGGAGAGAGCAGAAGTTAATGAAAATTTTAAATCTTGTGTTTGATTTGTAGGGGATACTAGTGTTAACACCTGAATGTAATACTTGGTTTCTGTAATGGAAAAAGACATATGCATATTGCATCATAATAGCATATTATGTTATTTGGGCACTTGAATTATCTTTTGTTCATAGCATTTTTAATACATCTGCATTTTGTGAGTCTAAAATATGCATTAAATGAATAAGTTAAAATTGCCATAATATTTCAGTTTTAAATGGTCCCAATTTACATACATTTTGTATGTATTTCCCACTAAAGTTATAATTACTAACTCAAAAAAACCAACTGTAACTAATTGGTATTCTCAAAGACGTAGCAGCTGACTGTCTCTTGTAATGTACTTTCTCCAGATTGGAGCTTTCTGATAATGAGACTCTTTAATGCATGACATGAGGATAAAGATAATAGATTATCAAAGTTAAAGGCCTAAAAGTACTGAAAATTGCTATTTCTTAAGTGAAAGGTGCCACTCTGCTTTGACACCCTGACACAGAAAAGTAAGTGTTCATCTTCTGAAACTATCTTAGCATTGTGTAGGACTTTTGCTTTGGTTTGTTTTTTCACAAGAATGGAATATAACACAGAGTCTTCTGACTTACTTACATTTCAGACAGAGATCTTGATTTTCCCAATAGTTTGATGGTGATCTTTCTGCAGTTTTATAAGAGAAGTCAATTTCAATTAATTTGAAATTCAGTTCAAATGGATTCTTTTCAAGAATCTAAGAGAAATTTAAAAAACAGCAAAGAAAAAGCATATGTAAGTGTTTAGATATGAAATATAATATGTGGATTATCATTATACTTATGGGGAACCTTATATTGAATTTACTTAATGTGCTTTAAAACATTAATACGCCTTCTACTATGACTAGTACTACTTACCTATTATGTAAATAAAGTGAGGCAGATGATAGTTTTTTTTTGTTTTTCCTATCATTGCTATCAGCAATATCAGGGCAAAACACATCCCAATTAGAATATTATGTCTGTTCCACCAACTTAATTTAATTGATCACAAACTATAAAAAGAATGAAAAGCATAGAAAAGCCTGAGAAGAACACACTAAAAATGAGAGGCTCATGGGAGATAGCGCCTGAGGACATTTGTATATCCTTTTGGTAACAGCAATATTATAGAAGAATTTCAGGAACTTATCCATTCTCATGGGATCTTTCCCTTTTGGCCATGAATATTAACTCATTATTATTTTCTTCCTGAAGAGCCCAAGTGCAGACATCCATTCATGTTTGAAAACTTCTTAATGACAGAGAATTTAGCAAAAGTGAGAAGAATTTCTATTGTGTTCCCAAGTTCCTCTTAAAGGTTGTTGGTATTTGTTTTGTTTTGTTATGTAGTATGCGACAATAAAAAGGCTGTTTAATCTAGATCTAGCTTTGAAATGATGAATACTTTATCCTTGAGTTAACTGTTCTGTACTTTAAGGTGCTTCTTACATAAATGGCCCAGGCAGTGATCTGCTTCCCTGCACCTCTTAGACATCTGATAAAAACACACATGAAGTTGAATTACCTCATGAATATAAAGTGACAAGAAATGATTCTTCATAAAGACAGCCAAAGGGAACATAGTCATTTTATCTCATCCAGATCTGATATGGAATGCAAGAAAACAAAGCTGTCTTGTTTCTGCATAGCCTTTAAAATACTGAAACATGGGGGGGAAAAAAAAAAAGCATTTTCTGCTTCTTGCTTGCACTGTCCTAGTTCTTATAGTGGAGATGGTACACAGTCCTTTCCGATTTCAAAATAAAGCAAACACCAAAGGTGTATGTAGGTTTAGAATGTCCATTTAGCTAACATGACACAAAAAAAAGTGTTGGACTTTTCTTGTGCCTGAGAAAAATTTAGTTCAAAGCTAAAAATCTAGAAGATTTAAGCAACTAAAGAGGACTTGCTTCCACTGAGTTTGTTTGAATTTTCTTATATGTAGGAATGCTATCCATCCAGAATATTAAAATAGGTTTTATACTTTAGTTTACATCAATTTGACACCAATACTAATTTCAGTGATTTGATTTTATATTTCTTATATTAACTTTTCTCATTTACTTCTTGTTTTCTTACTAGGTGGAAATACATCCACCTTACAGGCTAGATTTCTGGCCTGTAAGAAACATTGTATTGCTATTTTCAGTGGCTTCTACTAAATACTCACATCTTCTAAAATTTCCCTACAAGTGAAAACACAATTTGTTGGTTTTCACCTTTAGCTACATAGCTCCTTTTTATAATCCTTAATTTAGGAAATATGTAGGCACACAGTATATTCATACTGACTTGAGATAGCTTCATTAACAACACTATTCAACCTTCTGATGAGTCATAAGAGGAAGAAACGTGCGTATGTGTAAAACCTCCCTACATTTCACAATTGAGTTGTAATATTTCTGATCCTAGTATTCACAGTCCAGGAGTATTTCAAATGTCTTTGTCAAATGTGTAGTGTTGAAGCTGATTTGGATTTGTATCTAATTTATTGTGTTCATTTACCCTATTTTATATAAAACATTATTTTCTCTAACATCATGTAGGTACTGCAGGGAGAATCTTTGAACTGGATAAATTAATAATGGAACAAGACTTTTTTTTTTCCCTGGGACCTACTTGTAAACAGTTCTCTGAGCAGTACCGTAGTAAAAATCCTCTCACTGGAACTCTTTGACTAGTTTATGTATTTACACATTCTTTTGAGGAGGCAAGAGAAGTAGTGAGTCATAATAATACATGGTGCTTGTCTCAGCTAGAGCATACATTTCATTTGTCTGCTACTGAAAAATGTATTCCATCCAAGTTTACTTTGATATTTATTAGCTTTTCCTGAGCCACATTAAATGAACAGAGAAGTACACTTTTGCTGTATTTTTATGTCCCTGATTCTAAGCCACTATGCTTGGTTTTCTCCCAAGGAGGTAAGACCAACATAGACCACAAAGAGGTAAGTTCTTACCAATAAAATCTTCTGATGATTAATGAAAAAGAGATAGAGATTCTTCTTGTACTGATTTTTGGGAAGCATAATTCTTAATCTAGAGAACAAAAATCTGTGACAGAATGTGTCAGAAAGACTGAGAATGAGAGACATGGCAGGAGTAGTAGAGAAATCTAAGAGCTTTGAAGTGACTGTTGCTTTTAGTGTAGTGGATTCAAAGTAAGTATAAAAGGGGCAGTCAAACTGCTTTCAATAAAACTATCATGTTGATTTTCATCTTCTTGAAAAATTATCTTTCATTAATACTATTCATTTTAAATGTTTTGACTATGAATATGATTTTCTGTCTTTTCAGACTTATAGATGAATTAATGTAGAGGTCTTTTTCAACAGCTATAACCAACTTTTTCATTATAAATTTTCTCCTGATCTTTGATTTTTACGCATTTGTTCATTATTCAGTATTATTTAACAAAGAGTTTATGTACACTTTCCAGCCTTTTTTCTTTTTTTGCTAGTTGAGTTAGGTAGCATTTTACTTTGCTTTACTATGTGCTTTTCTATTCCTGACAACTTATTTTTCCACACCCTAAACCAAAAGCCACCAAACGAACTTTACACAGAGCTCCTGACTTTGCAAAATTTTCTTTGATATAAAAATTCCTATGAAGTAAAGATCAGCTATCTGCTGCTTTCTGTTTCTCCTTTTGCGTCCTGCTCATTACATTCCCCAGTCATGCATTATTTCTCAAGCAGCTGGATTTCAGCAGCCCCAGTGATGGACTAAGTTAACCTGAAATTTGAGTATGCCTGTCTCTGACTGTGAGTCCGAATCTCATACTGAAGTAATTTACATTTTGACATACCTTTCCTTGCACTTGTCTATGTTTAGCATCATTTCTTTCCTGCACTACTTCTTTAGGTAGCTAGGTAATCAGTTTTCAGAAAATAGAAAGGGATCTGGACAGTCTGGATCAATGGGCTGTGGCCAATGGTAGGAGGTTCAACAAGGCAAAGTGCTGGGTCCTGCATTTGGGCCACAACAACCCCATGCAATGCTACAGCCTTGGGGAAGAGTGGCTGGAAAGCTGCTGGCAGAAAAGGACTTGGGGTGCTGATTGACAGACGTTGAACATAAGCCAGCTTGTGCCCAGGCAGCCAAGAAGGCCAACAGCATCCTGGCCTGTATCAGAAGTAGTGTTGCCAGCAGGACGAGGGGCAGTGATCATCCCCCTGTACTCGGCACTAGTGAGGCTGCACCTCGAATCCTGTGTTCGGTTCTGGGCCCCTCACTGTAAGAGAGATACTGAGGTGCTGCAGCGGGTCCAGATAAGGGCAACAAAGCTGATGAAGGATCTGGAGAATAAGTCTAATTAGGAGTGGCTGAGGCAACTGGAGCTGTTTAGTCCAGAGAAGAGAAGGCTCAGGAGGGATGTTATTGCTCTCTACAACTACCTGAAAGGAGGTTGTAGTGAGGTGGGTGTCGTTCTCTTCTCCCAAGTAACAAGAGATAGGACAAGATGAAATGGCCTCAAGCTGTGCCAGGGGAGGTTTAGATTGGATATTAGGAAAAAATTCTCCACTGAGAGGGTGATCAGGCATTGGAACAGGCTGCCCAGGGAAGTGGTGGAATCACCATCCCTGGAAGTGTTCAAAACCCGCGAAGATGAGGCCCTCAGTGATATGGTTTAGTGGTGGTCTTGGCAGTGCTGGGGTAACGGTTGGACTTGACGGTCTTAAAGGTCTTTTCCAACCTAGCTTATTCTATGATTCTATGATGCATATGGTCTGTCTTTCTCCAAGAAGTTTTCGATGTACTTATCAATGTGAGCCAAATTCACAGAGGGTTAAAGGTCACAAAGATAATTAAAATACAGCAAGTTTCATGAGATTGGCAATTACCAGTTTTGTGTGGCCAGCTGGTAAGTCTATCAGCACATGCACGTTTGCCGGCTAGCAGTAGCACATATTACAGAACTGTTGCAGTACAATACATTGTGCTATGAAGTCATTCTATACAAGCATCCTTTATTTTGCAAATATAGATTCTGATTATGTAAAATTAATATCCTGAAACATTAAAGTAACTGATTAATTAATTAGGGGTGGGGGGTTTTATGCCTTTATTTTGTTTTTATTATTATTTTCTAAAAGTACTACTTTTAGTGTTGAAGGAAATAGCTGCAGTAGTTTCATCTTGCCAGACCCCCCCAAAAAAAAATCTCTGAACTATTTGCTGACTATATCAGTAAAATCTTTACTATAAAAGGACTAATTTTTTGCCCATCAGATCTTTTTTCATAGCTGAAGTTGGCAAACTATTTACCCTTTTAGTTTTGCAAATTGTATGTAAGCAGCTTCAAATTGTTATTATTTTGCAATTGTTAACTGAAAACTAGGTACAAACATATGGTAGGCTAGTTATTTGATGTGTTCACTTTGAAGATGTCTTCAACTATCTGAAATTCATTATTCACAGACTGTGACTGCCCCCCACCATTTCAGATGGTCTCAATTGCTCTCTGATTAAATGACTTCAGCTTTACTAGGAAAGAACGTTTGATGCTCAGATATCATATTAATATTCCTATGCAAAATCAGGTATTTCCCTAAGGAGATGACACATCACAACTTTTGATTTGAACAAAAATCTATTTTCATTAATGATCATGGACAAAAACATATAAGAATTCTGCAGACCACTTGTACTATTGTGACTGTAATAGGTCTAAAGATGTAATGGGGAAAAAAAAACCCTAGGGAGATACAATGTCTTTTACTGTTAATAAATTACAGAGTTAATTTTATTAGTCCAAGCTTAAAGATGTTGGGCATGATATCGTTTTCTGGTTTTTCCCCCAATTATATGGGCTGATCTAAAACCAGATTGCTACCACTCACACTCCTGATTTTGCTCTTGCTCTGTTTGTTTTGATGAAGTTCAATCTGTCAAAAAGAAACTGCAAAATTTAGTTCTGATTTAATGTCTGTTATTTCATCCATGTTATGAGGTTTAATCTCTGTTAAAACTTACATTATGGATCTCAGTCACATACATCAGCCTGAAATTTGCATCCCTCCTCCTAAGTGTCATCAAACTTAATTCTTCAACTTCCAAATAAATTTCTTTTCTACATCTTTTCACTCAAGCATTCTCCCTGAGTAGTGGGATTTTTTTTACTGAAGTTCATGACACTTTCCCAGCTTCACCTTCCCAGAGCATGCCAGCCTATTTTAAATTCAGAGGTCCTGAATTCAGTGTATAAATTGATGTTTGCAACTAACCAAGCAGGCCTCAGCCTGGGTCAGGATCATAGCAAACAATACGAAGTCAAAAGACAGGCTGTTTCTCAGCCTTGCTAAAACTACAATTCTTTAACTAAAAAAAAAAATAAAAATCCTTGACCATTTAATGTCCTAGAAATAGCTGTGATCAAGGTGATTTCATTTATAACCAGACAAATATAAGGCTAACCTTTGAAAATTCATTTCCTATTACTACTGTTGACTTTTTACTTACTGACATGCATCAAAGTGAATATATGGGGATTGGATTTTGACTTTTCAGTCAGTGTGAACCATATTCTGTTATTTTGTCTATCATCTAGGCCATCATGACGCACAGGCTGAGAACTCCTGAATTAAGCCGTATTCAGAGTAACATTTTTTGTGGTGTCACTCTGACAGGAATCTTTGCTTAGTATGGCAGACTATGTATCCATCACGTTTGTCCTTTAAGGGCCAGCAGTTGACTTATTGTACCAGAAAAGATGGCTTTGGAAACGTCCTAAAAGAACCAAGATATTACTTGCTTAAAAGGCTAGTTTGTATTGGTAGCCTTGTTGAATGTGAACAAAAATGCTGCCATCTACAAGAGGAATGTCTGAAATGGTGTCTTTATGGAGGGTTGCGTTTGAGGTCACACCTTGGGCTTGACCAGCTTAGTTAAGTGCAGATGCAGATCTTACGCAACATTTGTCTTTTTCCTGACTTTTGAAATGAACTTGTTTCTCCTTTAATCCCATGCGTTATTTAAAGCAATGCAGTTGAGACTGTGTCACTCACATATGAAAATAACATTGTTTAGAGAAGACAGAAGACAGACAGCTAAACTGTAATCACTCTGAAAACATCTGAGGACAGATGCTGTGATCTTATGAAGAAGAGGCTAGCTGCATGGAGTTTATGATTTGCAACAAGTTGAAATGACTGGTTTTCATTCTGTAATAATAATTAAAAATCATAAAGTATCTTACAAACAGCTCTTATGTTGGCCAGAAAACTGTTCTCACAACTGAAAGATGGGAAACAAAAGCATATTTAAAACTTCTGGAAAATCCTTAGATACTTAACAAGACCAAATATTTTGGTAGCTTATGGTTTCTGGTGAAATAAATATGGCATAAACAGTGCTTAGAAAGCTTGTTTGCAAAGTACGCTATTGGAAATAGATTGAGATTTGTATGCCTAAAGAAAAAGAATCATGATTTCTATTTGTTGTAGTAAATTTGTCCTATTGGTCTCACACCAAGGGCTGATGACTTTTTAGAGAGATGATGGAAACCTTATGTACAGTCTGAGTACAAAGATAAACATCCAGTTTGGTTGAAAAATTAAAGCGAGAGAAGTGATCTATATAATTTTATATATCTTTTCAAGAAACACCCAAAACAAAGACCTGAGTGCAATTTGTAACAACCATAATCTTCCTGATGTAGAATTATGATAACCGCGGCCTTTTTGTTTTCTCAATGCTAATGATCCTTAACTTTTCCTGGGGATAGGAAATTTGCTTGTTGGTCTTTAGTTTCGTGCAAAAATATTAGTGTTTTTGTGAGGCATTGTTTTGACATTAAAGAAAATATTGTTTTTGTCACAGAGTCATATTTTTATATTTGTGAAGTGTGTGGCAAAAGTGTGGTATTTATCAGTGGTCATGGGAAAATACATGAAGAAGTTCAGAGGGTAAAAGGCTTTGTGAGTTTTACTTAACTATTTCTTACAAAAGTTCTCTCTTCAGTGTTTGTGAAGGTTAATACCCTTAGTGCTCACATCTTTTGGTTTTGAAAACAGAAAAATATTATTAACAAACAATGTTCCATTATGAAAATTTTTGATTTGCAAAAAATGCAAATAGATAAAAAAAAAAATTGAAATGCATTCAATAAACGTATTATGAGTCAATATTTAGACTGGCTTTGTTTTAGTTTTGGACTTGGATTTTCAAAGTTTAGAAAAATTTAGCAGAATCAACTGAAAAAAATAAATAAGGTTGGCTAGAGACTACCAGTTTGCACAGGTGCAAATGGATTTGATCATATGTTAATTTATTGAGAGCCAAGGGCACAACTCCAATCTGCAAAACCAGATGCTCAGCTCTTTTCTCTGTTTAAGAGAGAAGGAAAAGAGAAAGATTGAAAAGCCATGAACTGTGGGAGGATTCTGTGTATTTATGATATGGAGATAAAAGCAAACATAAAATATAAGAAACTGGAGATGGTTGCAAATTTACAAAGACCAGTGTACCTTAAAAAAACCCAAAACAACTCTAGTTTATCTATATTATTTGTCTACAACAGAGGCTCCTGAACCTTTCTTATTATTATTTTTTTTTTCTCCCTTTGCACTCCAATTCCAGCAAGTGAAATCCCTTCCAGCAAAATTCCGTTCCGTTCTCATCCCTTCCCTTCTCTTGATCTCTGGTGGCTCTTGAATCTATTATGGCACTCTCTATGAAACAACTTATGTCAATTCACACTCTTTCATCTTTTCTATTTTTTTTTTTTTTATTAAATTCACTTGTTTTGTTAGTGGCTGCATAAAAATGTCTGTTGCAGTTTATTAAAATCTTGCGTTATGAATATTTATTTTAGATACAAACTTTCAATATATTTTAACAGATAAACTGCCTCCAAGTAAATTGTGGAAGTGGGAGGAAGAAGGAGAAAAATAAAATAAAAAAGGAGAAATACTTATTTTACAGAAGAGATGCAGACCTTTTAGACGTGTAATCTTCTATAAATTTAAAGCATAATATGAAATGTATTGCAGGGTATAGCTGGACTTTCTGTGGGGAGGAAAAAAGTTAATTAGTGAACCTCTTTCAAATATTTCAAACTGGGTATAAATAAACAGTCCAGAAGTGATATATTTACCTTTACTGATATCCCTGACTTCCTTATTTTAACACCTTGAAATTAATTTTGGGGTTTTTTTTCTGTTGTGTTCATGACCTCTTCTCTGTTATTTTGGCCTTCTGGCTATAGCAAACATGCAGTTCACCAGTTTCAAAGCATGGCTTTCAAACAGTATTGGAAAGATATTTAAATTACTTGAAAAACTGTTTTTCTGTAGAAGATTTCCTTTCATCCAGTCAAGGATCTTGGCCTGCTTTTCACAAATAGTTGTGTCCAGTTGTTATTTAAAATTCATTATGGCCAAAATTAATCTCTTGATCTTCTCTTTCAAAACATTTCAGTCATTCATTTTACATCTTAGGCAGCAGCTTCACTGTTCTCCAAATTACTTCACTGATGTCAAGCTTAAAATCATGCTGTCTCTAGGAGGATGCTTTCACTGAGTTTCTCTCAAACCTTGTCAGTCCAACTGTGCACCCAGTCAAATATTTGTGCAAGCTTTTATTATTGCCTACATTAACTATGACAACATCTGTTCTGTAGCCTTGCTTACAGCAGCCTTGCTCCTCTGAAGTCATTACAGGATATTGGTGGTAAAGGCATCCTGAACTCATTTACTGCACATTATATTGACCCTAATTAAGCTGCTTCAACATTTTTAATCTTTATTTCTTTCCTGTTTTCCTCCTATGTCTTTCGAAGAACTAAGTCGAACAATCATTGTAAAATCTAATCAGACAAAAATGTGACACTCTTCGTTTCTCCCTTCTAGTCACTTTTGCTAAGGTTATGATCAAATCTAGAAACCATTCAAGTACCCATCCACTGTAGTGAATAGGTATTAACTGATATCTAAGCATTTTCCCCAATTTTCTTTTTTCTGTTCCTAAAATGTGTTCTTTTTTCAGCGGGGATAGGGTTAATTTTCTTCCTAGTAGCTGGTGCAGTGCTGTTTTGGCTTTAGTCTGAGAGTAATGCTGATAACACACCAATGTTTTAGTTGTTCCTAAGTAGCACTTACCCTGATCAAGGACTTTTCAGTCTCTCGTGCTCTGCCAATGAAGAGGGACACAAGAAGCTGGAAGGGAGCAGAGACAGGACACCTGACCCAAACTAGCCAAAGGGGTATTCCATACAGCAGCACATCATGCCCAGTATATAAAATGGAGGCAGTCATCCGAAAAGGACTGATTGCTGCTTGGGTTAGGCTGGGTATCAGCCAGTGGCTGGTGAGAAATTGTATTGTGTATCACTTATATTTATTGGGGTTTTTTTTCCTTTTCCCTTTTAGTTTTGTATCTCTCTCCTTTTTATTTCCCTTATTACTATTATAATGTATTTTATTTTAATTATTAAACTTCTTATCTCAACCTGCAGGTTTTACACTTTTTCAATTCTCCTTCCTGGAGTGGGGGATGTGAGCAACTGGCTGCATGGTACTTAGTTTCCAGCTGGGTTTAAGCATGAGAAATGACAATGAAAAAAAACCAAAGTCAGTAAAATACTGAAAATACCGCCCCTAGTCTATATTGCTTTTTTATTATTATTTTTTTAGGACTTCTAGTAGGAGGTCATCAGTGTGGACAGAGCTTTAGTTCTTGAAGGAAACATAATAAAACTATTGTGTAGAGGTATATTGTCATGGGATCCCAAGTCAGTCACACCTTCACAACTTTGGGGTTGCCCAGACCTTTTCTATGTAGAAAGTTCTCCAAAAGCTTAAAGTTTTAAAAAATGTAAATGAAAAACTTTTTCAGAACTTTTAATCAAAGAAAGCTGCAAGTGATTGGTCAGAAGAAAAGTAATAACAATTCATAAAATGTTCTCCCACTGTGGCCTTGCAGGCAGATTCCTCCTTTCAAGTTCATTTCTTTATCAGGTCAGTAGCTTTGAGTTGGAGCAAACTCTACATGGTCCCTTTTGGCCTCTGCGTTTTCTCTTTCTGTCATCTCTGTGGCCTGCCTCAGAGATGGGAGTCAGTCGTACCACTGATACACAAGGTATGAAGTGACAGGTGCCCTGAGACTGTTCCCTGATGCCTTTCCCAGAGCTACTAGTGTGGATGCCTTTGCTGTAACTCAATCTTGGCCACTCCCAAAGAAGAAGCAATCACTCCCTTCTACCCACTCGCTAGGTGTGCTCCATCCTGCACAGACAGCTTTTCAAAGGAATATGGAAATAATGTACACAGACATAACATAAAAACTGAGAATGAGATACCATCCACTGTACATTAAATTAACTCTCTTGGATTGTTTGGAGAAATAGAATTAATTTGGGACCATAAGATCAAATAAGTTTACTGATACATAGAGTGAGGTTGTATCAAACCTGTATTGGGTAGAAAAAAGCAGGTTTGAGACCTTAATTTTTAACTGTCTGCAAGTTCAGCAACAATCCAGGCAAGTACCATGGCTCTGTCTATAATCAATAAAACCTGATTCAACTCATCCTGAGATAATTAATCACTCCTATTTCTGGCAACAATGTTTGGAGGTGCCTCTGTCTTTTCCGTGATTACGGAAAGAAGACAGTTTAGACACTTAACTTTTAGAATCCCATCCTTGTGGATTAGGTTTGGTCATATTATTCAGTAAGAAGTTTTATAACTTCTTCAGAAGACTCTATTTTGACTGTAGTCTTAAAAATTAGGAATTTAAAGATTTCATTTCAAAATCGGTTTAGTTTTATTTTTAAATTATCAAATATGACAAAATAAGGAAAAAAAAAAAAGCATGACTTGCCATGTTTTAAGATTAAAAAATATTTCCACTAACATAAATATCTGGTTAAACATGGAAATGTTTTCAATCAATGGAATTTCCTAGAACACAGAAATCCCTTACTTGACAAGCTTCAACGGCAGAAAATAAATGTTGAGAATTCCCACAATCACATCTTCCACCGACTACCTGCGTTCAGCAACAGCAGAAAATGGTGTGGTAGAAGAATTCTAAGCATGACTGGGAGAATACCTAGAGTGTTGAAGGTGACACATTTGGATCTGTATTTGGAATATATATATAAATTGTTATACAATACAGTGGGAGTGTCTTTTATATAACATATGCAGTACAATGGGAATGGCACTTGTATTTTATGTACTTATTCATAACGTGTGTACCTATTGTATATATCTGGTCATAATCAAAAAAAGGATGTTTTTAATACAGTTGGAGATGAAAAAGGGAAGCTGGGTAAAATGGAAATATTTTCTTACAAATCAGTAGTATTATTATCAGCATGAAGCACAACAGTAGTGATAGGATCTGGATGTGCTTGGAAAGAACAAATTCCTAGAATCAAGATCCTTAGTAAGGTGTTTGTAACACCTTTGGTGAACTAGAAAAACTATTCCAATTAGCAGATTGGTCATATAATTGCAATATTACTAAACCAATTCTTTTTCTTAATTTTTAACCTACTACTAAAGCTTGAATTTCAAAAAAAAGCTGATCATTTGTTTAGTTCTAGTTAATTTGTTGTGCATTATCCAAGACCACTGCTATTTTGTTTTCCTATTAATACTATTTTGTTCTCCATTTTCCTCACTTCTTAATGATGCGTTTTCAAGACACTTTGCCCATTCCTCAAGAACTTGCCCAATTTAAGCATTGTCAACTATACAATCCTTTTCGTGAACCTTGTGTTGATATGTACTTTAAAATATTAAATTATAAATTATGAAAAATTTCTAAGGAAGGATCTTTACCAAACTTTTACTCATTTTCCAAAAGCTTAACTGATTTTTAATAGTTTGCAGAAACAAGAGGGAAGAGAGCAAGATATTTAATATTGCAAAGTTATATAAAATGATGAGGAATTAATTAGCTTCACTGAACACTAGAAAACAGGTCTAGATGGGTGTCATCCATGAGGAACTTAATCAGAAAAAGTAGGCATCAGTTAACTTTAGTAGGCTTTACCTTGAAAGGCTCAGATTATACTTACATTCTAAATTTTCTGGACTGATACTTAATTTGTCTTCTGATATATGTAGCTATTCTAGGTCTCCTTCTTTCTGTTGGCATGTCTTTTGTTGCAGCTAATAGCACATACTGTCTTTCATGTGGTGTCTGCCCTTACAAGTATAGGCAACATTTGCTACACCCTAAGTCTAAAAAACAGCCATGCTTAAGAAGGCAAAAATGTACATAAGGGGGTGCTGTGAACCAAATCTTGAAATCCTTTTCCCATCACATTTAATGAAAATTGTAATAAAATAAAAAAAAAAAAAAAAAGCATGGCTTTGGGAATCAGTAAAGGAATATGAACCTTTTCCATTCTAGGTCAGTAATTCAAATCTGTCAAACTTGATGGAGATCTATAATTCCATCAAGCTCTGCTGTAAGCAAAAAGTTGCTTTGTTGACAGTCTGAATCAAATTAATAGTAGGCAAAAGTCCACATGGCAAACCTGTTACAGAGAATTTTAACTACTCAGCACTCACATTGGCAGCGCCTTTATCAGAGTGGCTGCAAATGTAAGTGTACCACATTTCCTTATTTTATCTAGCTTGTCTAGCCTAATACCCAATCAAGTGGCTGGAAAGCTGCCCACCGGGAAAGGTCCTAGGGGTGTTGGTCAACAGCCAGATAAACATGAGCTGGCAGTGTGCCCACGTGGCCAAGAAGGCCAACAGCATCCTGGCCTGTATCAGACATAGTGTGGCCAGCAGGGCTAGGGAAGTGATTGTCCAATTTACTTGGCGCTGATGAGGCCTCACCGTGAACATTGTGTTCAGTTCTGGGACCCTCACCACAAGAAAGACATTGAGGTGCTGCAGCGGGTCCAGAAAAGGGCAACAAAGCTGATGAAGGGTCTGGAGCACAAGTCTTATGAGTAGCAGCTGAAGGAACTGGGGTTGTTTAGCCTGGAAAAAAGAAGGCTCAGGGGAGACCTTATCACTTTCTACAACTACCCGAAAGGAGGCTGTAGTGAGATGGGTGTTGGCCTCTTCCACCAAGCAACAAGCAGTAGCACAAGTGGAAATGCCCTTTTGTTGTGCCAAGGGAGGTTTAGATTGAGTATTAGAAAAAAATTCTTCACCCAAAGGATTGTCAAGCTTTGGAATAGGCTTCCCAGGGAAGCGGTTGAGTCACCATCCCTGAAGGTATTTAAAAGATGTGTAGATGTGGTGCTTGGGGGCCTGGCTTAATAGTGATCTTGGCAGTGCTACATTAACAGTTGGACTCGATTATCTTAAAGGTCTTTTCCAACCTAAAGGATTCTATGATTCTAAGCTTAGCCCCATTTAATAGCCTTTTGTATCTTACTGGGAGACTTCAGTCTTCAGTTCTGCCAAGGCATGTGTGCAAGCAGTAAATTAACAGATATACTCAGCAAAATTAAGATTGACTTTATCCCTCCAGTCAATTAGTAATTACGCATTCCTAGGTAGTCCAATGGATTTTACAGTTATGCTGAAGTGGTGTTGATTCAGCTAACTCAGTGAACTGTCCTTGTTTATACTTGCTGGTCAGGCCTGAATTTATTGTCAAGTGTAACAAGTGCGGACAGTACTACAGGGAGAATCTGTGGAGCTGGTCAGACAGAATAATCTGGCTTTTTTTTTTTTCTTTCTCAGATAATGTCACTATAATAAATATTATTTGCAGGCTGAGAGAGTTGGGGCTGTTCAGTCTGGAGAAGAGAAGGCTGCGTGGAGACCTCATAGCAGCCTTCCAGTATCTGAAGGGGGCCTATAAGGATGCTAGGGAGGGACTCTTCATCAGGGACTGTAGTGGTAGGACAAGGGGTAATGGCTTCAAACTTAAACAGGGGAAGTTTAGATTAGATATAAGGAGGAAGTTCTTTACAGTGAGAGTGGTGAAGCACTGGAATGGGTTGCCCAGGGAGGTTGTGGATGCTCCATCTCTGGCGGTGTTCAAGGCCAGGTTGGACAGAGCCTTGGGCCACATGGTTTAGGGCAAGGTGTCCCTGCCCATGGCAGGGGTGTTGGAACTAGATGATCTTAAGGTCCTTTCCAACCCTAACTATTCTATGATTCTATGATTCTATGTCGCTGTCATTGACCTCATATTTGGGAATTTCTGGTCCAAAAAATCCTGCTCCATCAGTTGGATAAGCAGGATAGTCGACTGCACTGGTTATCAGGTTAGGCAGACTCAGAAACTTGCAGGTCATACCTCCCAAGTAAGTCCCCTAAGACTCTTTTGAGCATTATTCTTCCCCACAACTAATGTGAAAACCTTAGTGTTTTTCACTAAGAAAAGAATGGTATTCCCCAGGTATGGGGAAGATTCGGTTCATTTTTCTACTTTAGTGTAATTCAGAGGCCTGGAAAATGCCTTCTCTGTCCGTGCTTTGATTGTTTTGAAGTAGGACATAATATTCTTATATGCTCTACATCTTTTTGCTATGATTGAATTTGATTGTCAAGAAGCAAAGCTACATGTCAAAACTTTTCAAACTGCATTCCTGGTTCTGACTAACAAATTATTTCTATATTAGATATAAGCAACAGTCTGCTTGCCACAGTGCTAAACTTATCCAAATCTCATTTGCTCCTGCATGTGCAGATGATCGAGTTGAACTGTTGGGAGGGGTAATACAGACCAACTTATTCTAATTTCCATATTGGAGGAAAAGCAAGGATACAGTTCTATGCTCTTTTAATCAGCAGGAAAAGGCCTTTCTTCACCTCACTGAAGTAATGGTAGCACAATATGCTAGCTCAGGAATATAGAAAGGACTCATCTTCCCATAGCTATACTGCAGTTAACAGTAAGTACTGAAATTGCAGCCCTGAGGGGAATAACTTGGGGGAGTTGGTTAATAAGAAGCTCAACATGAGCCAGCAGTGTGCTCTAGCAGCCCAGAACGCCAAGTGTGTTCTGGGCTGCATCAAAAATAGTGTGGCCAGCAGATAAAGGGAGGTGATTCTTCCGCTCTACTCTGCTCTTGTGAGGCCCCACCTGCATTCAGTTCTTGTGTCCCCAACATAAGGACATGAGCCATTGGAGCAAGTCCAGAGGAGGGCGCTGAACATGATCAGAAGGCTGGAGGACCTCTTCTATGAAGACAGGCTGAGACAGGTGGGCTTGTTCAGCCTGGAGAAAGCTCAGGGGAGACCTTCTAGCGGTCTTCTAGTACCTAAAGGGGGCCTACAAGAAATCTGGAGAGGGACTTTTTACAATGGCATGTAGTTACAGGACAGGAGGAAGGCTTTAAACTGAAAGAGTAAATTTAGATTAGACATTAGGAATAATTTCTTTACCATGAAGGTGGTGAGACACTGGAACAGATTGCCCAGAGGAGTTGTGCCTGTCCCATCCGTGGAAGTATTTAAGGCCAGGTTGGATGGAGCTTTGAGCAACTTGTTTTAAGTGGAAGGTGTTCCTTCCTGTGGCAGGGGGGTTGGAACTAGATGATGTTTAAGGTTCCTTCCAACCCAAACCATTCTGTGATTCTATGAAATACAATCACTTATAAATTTATCATGGGATGCTGGTGTGATACACTACTGATTACTTCCCCCTCTTGTACTATCTGTGTCACTAATTCAAGGATCTTTTATGACACCTCGTATTTGTGAAAAAAGAGGAAAATACCTCATTTTAGTAGAAGTTGGGCCAAAGAAGCAATGGGTTGAGGTACATGCTGTAAGAAATACTGAAGCCTTTACCGTAATTGAACCCTAAGTGACCTCTTTAGAATAAGGAAGGAAAAAATAAAAAATAATAATAAAAAAAAAAAAAGTCATCCAGTCTGTAGGAAAAAGAAAAAGGGACATCAGAGAAGCCCTTAACATATTTGTTTCATTCATGTAGCCATGGTCACAGCTTGTAGTCATGATTAATGAATGCCACTGATGCATCACTTTTAACATTAGTTTTTATTTAAAGAAACTAAGTAGGAAGTATTGAAAGCCTCTCAATTCAGGTTTTCATTAAGAACAGAAAGTGAAAGTTAAAAGCAAAATGGTTAATGATGACATAGAAATGGGGGCAATATTTTGATGCATTACAGAAAGGAGATTATACGCAAGAGCTCCAGACCCCTATGAAAAACACTGCTAAGGTACCTACCTGCATTGTAGGTTTTTTGTAAATAACATTTATTAGATAGAGAGAATATCCATGTAAGTGTTTTCTTCCAGTTTAGAAGAAATTAAGGAAAGCAGTCTTCAATTAAATTAAGGAAAGCACTCTTCAAGTACCCAGGAGATGTGTTGTATAAAGGAGAGTATTTGGGGGTTTGGGGATTTTTGGTTGGTCGGTTGGGTTGGGTTGGGTTTTTTTGTTTGTTTGTTTTCAGAGAATAATGGAAAGAATCAAAATACCACCCACTGAAAAAAGTGACATAGTGATATTTTCTCCTCATATGATTGAAGGGCTAGAATCAAAACCGTAGCACTATAAAAAAAAATAAATAATAAACAACTGTGAAACTTTGGTCATATAGCGCTTCTTTATGCAATCTCTTCAGTTGTTTCCTCCCTCATCCTCTATTTCCATGACCTACCTAGCCACAGGCAACTTAACCTCAGAGGATGTAGCACTTTATTTTTTTTATATTCATTTATTACTAAGCTCACAAGTGAAAGAATGATGTATTAATATAGTCCATTGTGCAGAAAGAAAGTGTTAACCCTTGTTACATCTCAAATGAAAAGTCTGCACTAAAGCCAAACCATTTCCCTTCAAAGCAGTTACAGAGTGGGATAGCACTGACTATTCCTAATTTAGTACTGGCCCTGAACCTTTCTTGAGAACAAATATTTTAAATTAGATTCTGACTAGCAGGTTTTAAGCTTGAAACCAATGCAAACCACTTCTGATAGCAAGAAATAAGGCTGCTTCTACTTTGGTCTGTGCTATCTTGTGCTATCCAGAAAACCCTCTGGCTTTTCTGAAGCTGAATGTGAGATAGCCCCTCCTGTAAGTTACTGTTTCAGCAGAAAGCAAGGAAAATAGAAAATAGCATATTCTCGGTGTTAAGTGGTAGAGCTACTTTTGCTACTGATGCTCTGTGATTGAAGCAGCATTCCAAATACCTGCAGGGGTACAGAGGGATTTGAGGATTCATGCAGCACTCCTTAGTTTTGCATTAGCCACTGCAACAATCTTCTTGATCTTCGTGAGCAGAAAACCCTTGAAGAGTGAATATCAACATCACACTAGAGAGTTCATGTCCTCACTGTGTACCTGATAGCTTACCTGCATGTTGACTCCACTGCCAATGAACTTTTTCCTATCACAGAAGTGAGGTTTGCCCCTGGCTGTTTCCTTTTCCTTTGAGGAAAGAAAATGCATGAGCTTGTGTCCCCAAGCAGTAATGACTTTCAAATGCTTGTCTTTAGCCCACATGCATGAAGTCAAAAATCCTATATAACTATTTGTAAGTACCTGGAGACTTATGGGTCTATACCAGTTATTAAAATCAAATGCATAATTGCTATTCTTGTGGGAGAAGATTCACGGAGTAGGAGTCATTTAAAATGGGCACAGAAACCAATTACATACACTGGGGGGATAAGATCCAGATCAAATTTAACAGGATATAGGCACACAAATGTGGCTTTTTGATACATACAATAATTGAGGATTAAGATAAAAGTTGTGGTCTACAATTGGTTGTTTACATTTTTTCAAAAAATGAAGGCACTTCAATTGTCACAATGGTGACAAGCATAAAATAACATGTCAATGTCACTGCGATGTCCCTGAAATTAACCCTTAATTTCCCTCTGAATTCCTGCTTTTCTGAGTTGTACATAAGCAGCTCCCTCCATCATTCCAGTAAATTGCTCAAAGAACCTTTAATATTTTGTTAACTTGAAAAAAAAAGGTAATTTGGTTACCTTGTACATTAACTACAACAGAGTATTTGCCCTAGTTCCTGTCTTTGAAAACCTTGAATATAAGGTTTGGATAAAGAACAGAAGTTGCGGGTCAGAAACATCCTCAACCTGAACTCCTCCCATTTTGGCTGTTGGAAGTGGGATTTCTGAAGTGAAGTTTCAAGGGAACATATTCAGAAAAGGTTTTTCAAAGATACATTAAAGACAAAGTGTACTGGACTCTTCCTTCCTTTCATCTTCCCTGCTCCACTACCTTCTTTCCTCAGTTTCTTTCTTACTTTCTTTAAGAATCTGAAAACAATAAAATATGTTACTGAGTGAAAGTAGACCTTGGATAGACATAGTGCTTTTGAAGTCTCATTTTGCTTAACTTTATTTTGCACATGGGTGTCCTCATCTGCTCCAGGAGAGATATGACTTTAAATCTAATTCCCTCAAGTAATTTGTAAGCTGCCTTGTTTTCCCCTCCAGATGTGGGGTTTTTTTTGTTGCTGGGTGTGTTTTGGGGTTTTTTTTACAACTGGCCTTCAGATTGTATAAAATTGTCATAGACTGTAACCAAGGCAGAGAAACATGTTTTTCGCATCTTCCAAAGAATGGGAAATTGGAAAACTACCGTCCATGTGTGACTTAGATATTAGAAGATTGTCAGTAAGGTACGTGTTCATGCAGTTAATAGGTAGTTCCTTCTCTCTTGAAGCATTTATTAACCATTACAAGTGACTTCAACAGTAAGTATCATATAAGAGATTATAGCTGTGCAATATTTCAGGACACATATTATTGTTGAGTCTTCCCAGTTCATATTATTAAAAGTAAATACGAGAATTAAGGATGGATCTGTCAGCTACTGAGGGAAAAAAGAAAGTGAGAAAAAAGTGCTACACAGAGTTCAGGGGAAGGAATGTTAATGAGGTGTTTTGATGTCTTGGAGATACAGACTTTCAACTATAGTCATTCAATTTCCCTTTCTTCCTTTCCCTGGTGGCTTCTGGCATTGCTCAACATAGGTTAACCCATCTGGCTTTGCACTCTTCTCTGTGGTACAATTAATGTTGCTTGCATGCACATTTTCTTTGTCTTAAAATCACTAGGGAGAAAGAATGCTTGAGCTACTATTTCTATGTCATTTAATACAATAGTCTTCTTCACAGAATTTATTTTGCAAACAATTATTTTCACTATACATCATTAGGTTCCCATTAGCTTTAATGCCCACTTTGAAAAACATTATGTTGCCTTTCGTTGTGGCAAACCTCAATTAATCCCAAGAATTATGCCACTGGAATAGACCCTGATGCAGTGTGAAATGAACAATAAGATTCACAGATCTCATTTCATATTCAAGACCTTTTCTTCCTCTATTTGTGCTTTTATGAGTGATGTAACAGTTCATGAGACAGTTGTAGATTTCAGCATAGGAGCAGTAAAACAGGCCTCTGAGAGCCATGAACGGAAGTGGTACTGCAATGTAATATTGTGGGATATTTATTTTTGTTCAACGTGCTGATGGAACACAGATATTAAAAATCTGGCTATACATGAAAACATAACTGTGTGTCCTTAGGCCCACTGCAGGAGAGGATCAGGTCTGAGATCATTTTAGGAACCTGAATGTGCACAAGTCCATGGGACCTGATGAAATTCATCCACAGGTCCTGAAAGAGCTGGCAAATGGAGTTGCTAAGCCACTGTCCATCACATTTGAAAAATCATTGCAGTCAGGTGAAGTTCGTGATGACTGCAAAAAGGGAAATATAACCCCCATATTCAAGAAGGGGAAAACAGAACACCAGGGAACTACAGACCAGTCAGTCTCACCTCTGTGCCTGGCAGGATCATGGAGCAGATTTTCCTGGAAACCGTTCTAAGGCACATGAAAAACAAGGAGGTGATTGGTGACAGCCAACATGGCTTCACCAAGGGCAAATCATGCCTGACCAATTTGGCGGCCTGCTATGATGGGGCTATGGAACTGATGGACAAGGGCAAAGCAATTGACATCGTCTACCTGGACTTGTGCAAAGCGTTCAACACTGTCCAGCATGACATTGTTAACTCTAAATTGGAGAGACATGGATTTGATCAATGGACTCCATGCTGGAGTTGGCTGGATGGCTGCACGCAAAAAGATGTGGTCAGTGGCTCAGGGTCCGATTGGAGACCGGTAATGAGTGGTGTCCCTTAGGGATTGGTGTTGGGACCGATCCTGTTCAACATCTTTGTCAGCAACATGGACAGTGGGATTGAGTGTGACCTCAGCAAGTTTTTCAATGACACTGAACTGTGTGGTTCAGTTGATATGCTGGAGGAAAGGGGTGCCATCCAGAGGGACCTTGATATTTTTGAGAGGTGGGCCAATGCCAACCTCATAAAGTTCAACAATAGGAAGTCCAAGGTCCTGCACCTGGATGGGGGCAATCCCAGGCACAGCTACAGGTTGGGCAGAGAAGAGATTCAGAGTAGCCCTGTGGAGAAGGGCTTGGGGATGTTGGTTGATGAGAAACTAAACATGAGCCAGCTGCATCAAAAGAAGCCTGACCAGCAGGTCAAAGGAGGTGATCCTGCCCCTCTACTCTGCTCTCATGAGACCCCACTTGGAGTACTGCATACAGTTCTGGTGTCCTCAACATAAGAAGGACATGGAGCTGTTGGAGCAAGTCCAGAGGAGAGCCATGAGGATGATAAGGGGGCTGGAGCACCTTCTGTATGAAGACAGGCTGTGAAAGTTGGGGCTGTTCATCCTGGAGAAGAGAAGGCTGCGTAGAGACCTCATAGCAGCCTTCCAATATATGAAGGGGGCCTACAAGGATGCTGGAGAGGGACTCTTCATCAGGGACTGATAGGAAAAGGGGTAATGGGTTTAAACTTAAACAGGGGAAGTTCAGGTTAGACATAAGGAAGAAATTCTTTACAGTGAGGGTGGTGAGGCGCTGGAACAGGTTGCCCAAAGAAGTGATGAATGCTCCATCCCTGGCAGTGTCCAAGGCCAGGTTGGACAGAGCCTTGGGCGGCATGGTCTAGGGTGAGGCATCCTTGCCCATGGCAGGGGAGGTTGGAACTAGATGATCTTAAGGTCCTTTCCAACCCAAACCGTTCTATAATTCTATCATAAGCCCAGCTGGCAACTATGTACCACACAGCTGCTCGCTCATCCTCGCTTGCTTTCCCCTACCCAGGCAGGATGGGGGAGGGGGAATCAAAAGAATATAAAACCCACAGGTTGAGATAAGAACAGTTAAATAACTAAAGTACAATATAATACTGCTAATAATAATAATGATAAGGTAAATAACAAGGGGAAAAAATATCAAAAAGGGGGAAGAAAAAACAATAAACGGCAGTGATTCACAATACAATTGCTCACCAGCCACTGGCTGATACCCAGCCTGACTCGAGCAGTGATCGGTCCCTTCCAGGTAACTCCTCCTAGTTTATATACTGGACATGACGTGCTGTGGTACGGAATACCCCTTTGGCTAGTTTGGGTCAGGTGTCCTGTCTCTGCTCCCTCCCTGTTTCTTGTGCCCCTCAGTGGCAGAGCATGAGAGACTGAAAGGTCCTTGATCAAAGTGCTGCTTAGCAACAACTAAAACATTGGTGTGTTATCAGCATTATTCTCAGACTAAAGCCAAAACAGAGCACTGCACCAGCTACTAGGTAGAAAATTAACTATCCCAGCTGAAACCAGGACACTGTGATATGTAGTCTTTGCAGAACATGCGAAATAGTAAAACTCTTCCCTCTCCCTTTTTGCCTGCCTTGTTCTATCCCAGTCATGATAAGACCAAGGCTGAGATTCTGGAGTAGGGGAGGAGAGATAAGTTGCATGTTTTCTTCCTCAGATGTGTTCTCAGGGGACCTTTCTCCTTTACAAGTCTGAGTAGGAAATGACATGGCATAATAGGGCATATTTGCCAATCCAGTGCGCTAGATAATGCAGATTAATTGCTCCTCCAACATAAACTGAAACTCCTGCAGTTCTATGCTAGTACTTATGTAACGTTACATTTTTGCATGTGGTTTCAAAATCCAGACTCTACCTCCTACTGCTTTGCTGTTTATCAATTAGAAATTTTGTTTCTTTCACTGTGGGAATATGCATCATTATTTTTTCCTCTACTTTTTTGCACATCTGGGTAATCGCCATAGCAACTGATGTATGCCAGGTGTCTGCTCAGAAAGAACTCTATCCTCCCAGTCTCTCTCACAAAATTCATTACATTAATTGCCAAGCAGATATTAAATCAAACCTGGGGCTCAATACAAGATGAAAAAGGAATATTCCTTATTAAAAACATAGTAAGCAGTTTATATATAATATAAAAGAGATATATAAATCACTTAAGTGCTTGAGTTGTAGTATCATATGCAAAATAATAAAAGTGAAAAATTTTAACTGAGAAGAGAACAAACTTGCACTTTGGAAAAAGTCCTTCTAATCATGCTTGCCTAAGATCTCTTTCTCACTGCAGTGAAACAAATAACATTTTTATTTTCTTTTTCATTCTTTTAAAGTAACATCAAAGTTGCACACTTAAGAATTCAAATGTCAGGCAAATAAGGTAACAAGCTTTTAAAACCTAATTAATCCTGGGTTTTGGCATGTAAGTTACGTACTTGTATACACGCTGAACTTTAAGCATAACATTATATATTTTTATGATTTTTAGTCCAAACTTGGGATATGCACAACATTAAGTTTTGCTTTACACTTTCATATGTATAAATTAATTTTATATATTGTATTAAAATTCTGATTAATTTTAATGATGCTAGATTGTAGCTAGCACTTTTTGTACCTCTATTAGATTCTTTTTTCTTGTATTCTTTATCTGTTCTCTCCTTATTAGTGCACTAATAATTTTCTTTTCACCCAACATCAGTTTCCCATAAATGTAATTCAAATAGTTCAACAAGACCTTTTTTTTTTTTTTTTTTTTTTGGCGATATTAGACCCTTAAGGAAGTTCTTCATGGTAACGTGCCATTTTTTTTCCTCAGACATGATATGTTGTTGTTTGAGACTCTAATCACAATAAATTTTTGAAAAGACAAAATTGTATGGTGCACATACCAAATTAATATCAGTTGTTTCTGCATGTCAGAATATAGCTTTGCATCTTCAGCATTCTCTTTTTGTAGCTGTTATATTTAATAATAACTTGTATCATAAATAACAGAAATATTAATTTATGGCAAGGTTATGCACTCTGATAATCTAAGATTACATTTAAATCATGGGACAGGTACATGCCACAGTCCACCTTGGTAACTGTGGACATCTAGTCATTCAGATCAGGTGTCTGACTGGGACAGGCTGTGTGCTCACTGGCACAAATGCCTGGATCTAATTTCTGAGGTTATGGGAGGGTGATGTAAAGCTGGATGTTGTTTCTGTAAAAATAGGACAAAATTGGAGCGTCTTCTGGATTTGGGAACTAACTCTGAGATCCTTCAGAAGATCATTTGATGAGAAATATTTACCTTGTTAACTAATGAGTAAATAATGAGATGAACAAAAAATTACTGCAGGCTCCTTACCTCAGTGAATCTATTTTTTTCAGAAAATGGGTTGATACATATGGTGGGTAGTGTAGTACCTTTAAAACTTCTGAATTCAGAATATTTAATGCCATGGTTACAAATGTTGAAAGCGTTCCACTGTGGACCTGAATTTTCTGAAGACATATCCTTGGTATCTAAAGAAAAAAAATTCATTCCATAACACAGTTTTTCATGGAAAATTTCAACAACCAAGTATGCTAGGCTCAATATTAAATGAACACTGTTAAATCCATATTAAACAGCCCTGAAGAATGACTTTATAAAAGAGTGAAATTTTGGTGTGTTTTCTGAAAGCCTTCATCATCAACTGATTGTCAAATCATAGATATTTCAATTCAGGTGAAGATTGTGGAAGAGCTTAAATGCTATAAATTCAGGCTAATATTGAAAAACATCATGGTGTGTTAACTAGAGCAGATCTTATATAAGCTCATATACATAAAAAAGTGTATTTCTACCTTGAGTTCAAGATACAGAAAAATAGATAACATCAGTGATTACATTGGAAAATGAGGCTGATTGATAGTTAATGCATAATTAATTCAGCATTTTCAGATTAACGTAATATTTTTGTCCCTTCTTTTTTCTTTTATGTAATAATTAGGAAAAAGGCTACTGTCCTGGATTCAGCTACAGAAGTCATCTTTTCTCCTGCTTAGTAGCTGGTGCAATGCTGCGTTTTTGACTTTCAGCCTGGGAGCAATGCTGACAACACCGATATTTTTAGTTGTTGCTAAGTAATGTTTACTCCGACCAAGGACTTTCTCAGTCTCATGCTCTGCCAGGGAGGAGGGGAAGCCGGGAGGAAGCAGAGACAGGACACCTGACCCAAACTAGCCAGAGGGGGATTCCATACCACAGCACATCATGCCCAGTATACAAACTGGGGGGAGTTACCCGGAAGGCCCAGATCGCTGCTCGGGTTGGGCTGGGTATCGGTCAGCAGGTGTTGAGCAATTGTATCATCTCCCTTTGTTATTTCCCTTATCATTATCATTATTGGTGGTAGCAGTAGTGGTTTTGCATTATACCTTAGTTGCTGGACTGTTCTTATCTCAGCCCATGGGAGTTACATTCTTTTGATTCTTCTCCCCACCCCTCCAGGAGCAGGGGGAGGAAGAAGAGGGGGAGTGAGCGAGCGGCCACATGGTTCCAAGTTACCAACTGGGCTTAAACCACGACAGCTACTCATCTTTGACTGCAACATGAACGTGTCCATATAGGTAGATACCACACAGTAGCTGTATTATTCCATCCTAATTTACATACTTATTTCTATTTCCATACAGACATATCTTCAGCAACTTCAATAGTATATCCATTATAGTAGAATGATTAATGTGTTTTCCAGTATTTCCATGGATTAAGGATACTCTTACAAGAGAAAACCTAAAGCACACAGTACTGTGATCTAAGATCAACATAATTTTTGGTGTTCCAAACTGAAACCAAGCATATTTTTCATGTTAAATGTTGGTTTTTTTTTCTTTGACTTGATTTCTGAGAGTACCTCAGGATCTTTGAAGTCACCAGAGCATCTGTCCTTGAAAACTGGAATAGTGTACCTTCTTACTCTTTTTAATCTTTTAAAATTATTATATCAAAGTAAAAGAATATTAGGAAAATATTCTTCACTGTGAGGGTGGTGAGACACTGGAATAGGTTGACCAGAGAAACTGTGGATGCAGCATACCTGGAAATGTTTAAGGCCAGGTTGGGTGGGGCTTTGAGCAACCTGGTCTAGTGGAGGATGTCCCTGCCTATGGCAGAGGGATTGGAACTAGATGATCTTTGAGGCCCCTTCCAACCCAAACCATTCTATGATTCTAAAATTTTAAAATTTGCTTTCATTTAGTCTAATGATACAAATGTATAGTTTGGAAAATTATTTTTAGTACTCAAAAGGGTTAAGATTTGCTTCACTCCTCTGCCTTCTATCAACATCAGAGAGTGTATTTTATCTCACTTCAGTGCAATAAGGACTTGGCCCCAAATAAGTTTAAATTAAGAGGCAGCCTGATCATAGTCCTTGGTTTGGGCAGCAGTTCTTGGAACAGAGAAGAAAACTGTCTGAGTTTGAAGATCCATTGTCCAGGGCCACTCATTGTCCATGAGTTCCATTTTTAAATAAAATCTGTAATTGATTTGTCTGAAAGAGAACAGTGGGAAGAAGATAGGCAGGGAATAGGTACAGAAAATACCACCTACAAATTCATTGACAGATTGCTAAGGAAAATGTGTTTTATTTAGTACAACCATTGTGCCAGATATGGTTCCAAAACCCAGAAATTTTGGTAATTTTTGGATTTGGTCCACAACCTTGAGAATTCTTACAATAAGCAACACCCTAAATCCATGTCACCACCATACACTGGCAGCTAGAAAGCAAAAAATTTCACAGAGGTGCCCCTGTTTGTATGTATACTGCTGTCTAGGAATTTATATTCCTAGACAGGTTAGCTCTCTGTCTAGGGAGGAAAGGGAGGTGGTGAAAGGGGATGAATTAATCATTAAACTGTGGGGTTTTTTTCCTTGCAGAGAGATAATCCACTGATCTAAAGCATTCTCTATAATGCGGCTTCAGCAAGTCCCATTTGTTCTTTCTTTGTTGCCCTTACTGGTGCCCACCATACAGCTTCAAAATAGTTAAATGAAAACAGAGTGAAAGAATAAAGATTTTATTAATAGAATTTTTCCAGAATGCAGATTCTCAAGTATAGAGGTAGCTCAGATGTGTCTACATCTATAATGCTGCTGTTCTTGGTTGCAGGGTCAACAGAGCTTTTACTTGGCCTTTGCCCATGATGCGTAATGAAAGAAGACTGCATTTTCCTTCAGTATTAACACTAAAACTGGACAGTATTGTCCCTTATGCACAAGGTAGGCCACGCATAAAATAAATTTCCTAGATGTAATTCAAAGCATAAGGAAGTGTCCAATAAAATTTTAATGAAATTCTAAACATTAAGCAGACTCAGAATATACCTCAACATTCAACCTAGATATTTTCTTCAAGTGCAACAGTGGAAAGAAGTTTTTGCTTTTTAGCTTTCATTCTTTACCTCCTTGTGTAAATGAGGGACTTTGGTACAGGATCTGTTATGAGACTATGCAAAACTAATTATTCCCTTTCTGAAGCAAATATGAATATCCCCAGAAGCTGCTATTGTGTAAAATTCATCACGTAGCGTCTAACAGATAGCCTTGAGGGCCTTCATAATTACTGACAGGGATATGAGAACTGACAGATTTCAGGTGCATTCTACAGAATAAAAAGGAAATATTGTAGACTTGGTTAACAATTTTTCATTCGCTTTTACACATTTGAAAAATCTGACAACTATTGTCTTATAAGAAAGATCTGGTTTTGTTACCTTTCAAATGAAGATGGATGGTTCAAACTAGACTGTTTTCTTTACTAAAAAGGGGTACCTGACATCCTGTAGAGAGACTTGTAATTCTTTAAACAGCATAAAGTTATTCTTTAGGAGGCTTCCAATTCCTTAGGAATATTCTTTAGGAGGCATTCATTGAGATACATTTTTGACTAATAGTTGCAATATCATTAAGGTGAAATGACCTAGCATTTTGAGAATTACTTTTATGACAGTGAGTGTAAAACTCTTGTTCTATCCCACATAATTTGGGGGAATTTCATTGGAAGAAAATAATTATACTCAGAAATACAAAGCATACTATGCTGAGTTATTTTATTTCTTATGCAACAGTTACAGCACTACTTCTACCCACTGCTTATTTAAAAACAAACAAAAAAACCCCAACACAAAAAAAAAACACCAAAAGAAAAACCACAACAAAACAACCAAACTATGTTTTATCTTCAATATTTCTTTTTGCATTGTTGCCAGATTAGTTTGCTAGATGAATTATAGCTTCTCTGAACTGACTATTACAGTGACCACTGGACTAGTGCTTATTTCAGCCAGTTTTTAAAACATTTTGGTTCATGATTCTGACTTTCAGCAACAATCAGCCTTTCCCGCTAACCTGTTTAAAGAGGTGTCCCAGGGACTAGCAGTCTATTACTCTAAACCAGTAATTTCCTTACTGTTTCTTATCCTCCTAAAATTACATCAAATCAGTTTTTTAAATGTAGTAGAAGTCAAAACATGTAAAGGCAAAGTTACAGCTTAAAGTCAGTTGAACTATGACCATTTACAACCATTGAGGATGTAACCTCTGTAGTGCCCTTATCTCTGGCCCAGGTGGCCTGCATTCACCTCTATCTGGAAGATTGCAGACCTGAGCTCAGGAAGTCACTCAGCTTCTGAGATTCACATTTGCAAAGTGGAGACTAGAGGGACATGAAGATATATAAAGATGGCAAAAGTAATGACCATACGAATTTATAATATATTCACTATTCCACAGTGCAGGTCAAACATATATTCTGTGATTCCTGCATGTCTGCTTTCTTCCTCCTTTATCGGCCTTTGACACCTCAGTCAAAAATAACAAAATTTAACTGGCAATAGTAGCTGCATGACTAGTCAGCTATATGTTTCTATAGTGTGGTTCTGAGGTACTTACATGTTTTTTGTTCCCTTACCAATCGTTTCTTCTCTGACTCACTACACTGCACTTCTTTCTTTTCTAACACTTTCGTCTTTTTTTTCGTCTCTTTTACATACTTCACTCCTTCTCAGTATTTGTGCAAAAGTACCAATGCGTCACATGCATGCATAATAAAATTTGTCAGGGTAAAGCAAATTTTGAAGGAAGTTAATGGATATCTCTAGCTTGCATAAAAAAAAAAACCTAGATAAAAGACATTGATGAGTTAAAGTTTCTCATGGATTGAAAATCCCAGCTCATGATCACTTGAAATCAATAATTCTTTGAATTGTTTGTACAGACTATGTTAACCAGTCTTTCCACTGTGAAGAAATCTGAATATGAGACTCAAGATGATGAACTGGATCTAAGCAAGCAGAGAACTAATATTTTTTGATGACTAATTCCTGGAATTTGCAAGTACTTTTAAAAGATACAGTCACCAGCTTAATATAATATGAATGATTATTTCCTTTAGTACAGTAACATTAAGTGAGTGCCCTGAAAATAATTTTCATTTCATAGCAGAATAATATTTTGTGGTACAAGTGGTCTTGTCTATAATTATAAATGCACCTATGCTGTATGGAGAGAGCTAGTATTAATTATGTTTATGTTGTAACAGAATAGACCAACGGAGTAAAAACGTCTCAATACTATGAAGCAATTTGACAATTACTGTGGTCTTTTCTTACTACATTATTTACATTACTGTATACTGGAAGCATATTCCAGATGCTAAACTTAGAGCAGTTAAATTATAATAGTGAATTATAGAAACAAACAACAACAAAAAAAAAGGATAGCATGAATAATTGCTAATTCAGCTATATGCAGACCTGGGATAGCCTCATCTAGGTAGCTTTTAGGACCTTGATAATTAGTGAAATCAATCCACGCAGGAATAGTTCTGCTGCAGTGCTGCTAAATGTATACAGAAACACTGGCAGTAGATGTCAGTCATGGAAACTGTGTCAAAGGCAATTTTGAAATGAAAACATAATTTTCCTTTTCAAAACGTGAAGAAATGAGCTAAACAAGTCCTGTCAAATTGTTGAGAATTATGCTATTTTCCACCTTGTCTTAAATTGCTGTGAGCTTAGATTGTACATTAATAAAACACAGAACCACATTCTCCAGGCATTTCCCTGTTTTTTGAGCAAAAAAGAAACTTTATGACATGTCAGGGGAGCAAGCAGAGCTCCTTAATATTGTACTACCTCATCCTTCTCTCATAATGTTAGGCCCAAATCCTGCAAGGACATGCACAGATTTAGCTTTATGCCCTGTGAGTTATTTCTCTGACTTAACAGGAAACGGAATTCCCATTACATTAGAAAAAGCCTTCTTTTTAGAGATTCAACTTGCTCATCTATCAGCTACCCATTTTAAGTTTTCTGATCAAGAATTCATGAGTGAAAATAAGTTTTCTTTACAGTGAACAGGAACGCTTTTGTGTAGGATTTAAAACTTCCAAATGCCCAACCCAGTACGATTCAGCCACTTTTACCACCAATGACTTTGCATGTTCTCCAAACATCCTCTCTTAAAAAACCTGAAAAATTAGCGGACTGATTATTTTCTCCAAGCAGCAGAATGACACATACTTGATTGTTCAATGGAGCAAAGGTTTTAACTATCGTCTTCAGGTAAACCAATATTGCTGAGAGAATTAGTATTACCCTATTGCCAAACTCATTCCAAAACTGAGATGAATCCTGATGAGCTTCAAGTACAGACTTATAATGAAGTTGGTGACTCATAGCAACCCCATATGGATCTTTTCAATAAAAATTAGGGACAAATACATCTGTCATGTCAGATAGAAGCCTGATGTGAAGTGTAAGGACAGTGTACTTTACAGCACAACAGTTCTTAAATTAAACTTATTGTGATATTTGTCCAAGGTAAAAGCACTGACAATTTTTTTTTTCTTTTTTTAGAAATACATGCTGTAGCATGTAGTACTTAAAATTCTGAAATCACCCTCCCTGCCTTCTATTCTACATTTTCATTACAGAGTAAACTGATGCTCCCTGTTAAATTCTCAGCAGCCCAAGGAAACAAATTATATTCTAACTGAAAATTATTTTAATCAGCATTGATGTGGTAGTGGCTCAGAAGCTTTTCCCAAACCTTTTACAAACCTGAGCTACATACAATTCCTTACCTTCTACTTTTAATATTCAAAAGGTTGTTTTCCTATGTCTCAGTATCAATACTGACTGGAGGATGAATGGATAGAGAGCAGTCTTGTGGAGAAGGACTTGGGGATACTGCTGCGCAAAAAAAAAAAAAAGGATATGGGCTGGCAATGTACACTTGCAACCCAGAGTGCATAAGAAGAAGCCAGCAGGTCAAAGTTGATTCTCCCCCTCTACTCTGCTGTGGTGAGACCCCACCTGGAGTACTGCATTCGACTCTTGAGGTCTCTACCACAAGATAGACATGGACCTGTTAGAATGGGTCCAGAGGAAGGCCTTGAAAATGATCAAGGACCCGGAACACCTCTCTTATGACGACAGGCTGTGAGAGTCTTCATGAAAGGAGTTCAGCCTGGAGACGAGAAGGATTTTGGAACACACTATTATGGCCTTTCCATACTTAAACAGGGCTTATCAGAAAGACAGACAAAGATATTTTACCAGGAATTGTAGTGACAGGACAAGGAGAAACAATTTTAAATTAAAAGTGGATAGATTTAGACTGGACATAAGGAAGAAATTTTTCACAATTAGAGTGGGGAAACACTGGAATAGATTGCCCAGAGAAGTTGTGGATCATGTAAAGTGTTCAAGGTTAGGTTGGATGGCACTTTGAGCAACTTGATCTAGTGAAAGTTGTCCATGCCTATGGCAGGGTGTTTGGACTAGATGATCTTTGAAGCTCCCTTCCAACCCAAACCATTCTATGATTCTGTGATACTATGATTCTATTAAATATAGTAAAATGAATGAAAGGGAAGGTTTGGGTTTGTTGGGTTTTTTTCATTTATACAAGAAAGTAATTTGTTTAAGTAATAAAATAATAACCAAAGGACTTCCAAAACTAAACTCCATGTATGCCTGCTGTGAAACAAGCCTATTTATACCTAATATGCAAAAAAAAAATCTAACACAATTCTATGAAAAATGTCCTTGTTCTGTCAAGGTTAGTGCTTTGCACTGGATGTGCACAAGAATAAGCTTTTTAATTTGCAGTCAACCTTATTGTAAAAAAAGTTCACAGAAAAAAGACTGAGAGTTCTTTGAGGCTCTTCTGAAAACTTTCACACACGCTAAGTGGAGCAGTATGAAGGGTGTCAGAACAAGTTAGTGAAGAGTCAAAGAGAGCTCAGACCATGGCATTTGGAGAAACGAAATATCAAAAAACGCACCCCAAGCCCCAAGAAAATTGCATACACCCTTAATGTCAGTTAGGTTTTTTTTTTGCTTGACTTTTCTGTTTATGAACACTTTTTTTTTACTGCAAAATACCATTCTCAGTTCCAGGGCTGCACAAAATGTGTTCTGCAATGTTTATTTTTACCTTGTAGTTTAAGGAGTTGGTCAGCACAGTTATTGTTGCTGGTAGTTCAAGCAACAATCTATTTCCATTCTTGTTACTGAGCTAACTACATAAGTACTGTTATTGTTCTCCTCTCATTTAGAAAGAAAATACCTAGATATCAAGCACCTACATCCTTCAGAAGACACAATTTTCACAACCAGTTCTATTCCCTTTTTATTCAATGACTCAACCTCTTTCTATTATTCTTTACTTTTCTTTTTTTTTTTTACTCTCCAAGAAAACAGTTGGTTTTCTGTTTTATACATACACACGGGGATCAGTGGAATACACTTTACCTTTTGCATAGGTTTTTGCTGTCACAGTTCATGGCCAAGCAAAGAGCTCACCTCCTAGTCCATTTCTTTCTCATCCACTCAAGTTGGTGAACAAATCAGCAAGAAAAAGAGAAGCTACACAGAGAGTTCCTGTCTCTCCCAGCACATGCTCACTATTGCAGCTGAACTGGAAGTGGAGGGGGAGTTGCCTGTATGGCTGACTCAAGTCACTTGGGTTTGTTCATGTCACTAAAACATGAGAAGAAAAATGTCCTGGGTTCAGAACAGCACCTCAGTGAGGGTTTGATGCAGTGCCACCATATGAGCCTGTACCTATTTTATTTCTTGGTTCTCTAGCTGTCTCATTCTTTTGGCTCACAGATGCACAGCACTTCACACATCACTTCAGGTTTCTATCACATGGTAGCTCCTCCATCATTCTCCCTAGCCCTGGTGGACTCCTGGACACAATATGAGAAGACACAGCAAAGCCCCAGTCCCAGGGGAGAATTACGAAGATCTGCACCTCTTGTGTCTGTGAGTAGGCATCACTGCTTGATGGTGTGTGGCAGCACCAGCTGTCTCCTAATTTGAGAACCTTTTTTTACTTTTCATTATGCTACCTGTTTTTTCTGTCTAGCTCACGAGAGTTCTCAATTATTTATATTTTAAAACCAATGTTACATGTTTGCTTGTTTTTCACTTGACAGGGAAGTAATGTTTAAACTGAAACTTTCACAGTTTGCATCTCTAATAAAAAATTTCTTTTAACTTGTGACTCTGTCCCTCAGAATATATTTGTAATTTTTCCTCATGTTTACATGCAACTTCTTAAAAGCTCTTTATTATGTTAAATATTCCTCTTGCTTATTCGTATTTTCTGTTTGAGACGCTTTTCATATATTTATGATAAAAACAGATTTATATTACTTTTTAAACTTCTTTTTCTTTGCTTCTTAACGAACTACCTGGCTAAATAATTCTTTTGGTTAACACCTCTGGGATAGCACAGAGTGCTGGGAGCACATTGCTAATACAGTCTGGCTACCTCACTGATTTAATTGCCTCAGAAAACAACATCATGAAGAAAAGGTGCTTTCCTCAGAATAAAATTGATGCCGAGGCTTTAACCCCTCTAAATTTTCCTGATACTAGTTCAGCAGAGATAAAGAAAGTTGACTGAAGAAAAATATATGGTCGCAATGTTTGCTTTGTAGACTGAGCCACCACAGCTGCATTTCATTGCAGGTGATCATTGATGCCAGTGTAAATTGGAATAATCCTTAAACTATCACATGTGATGTAATTAATGGTCATGTACAGAGCATTACTGGGATTATGACAGTGCTATGGTGTAATTTTAATCACAGCTGCAGAACAAACTTGACTTATATACTGAAGAGTTCAGTTATTGTTAAGTAGAGGTGGGGAGGAATTTTCGAATATTAAGACCATGATGTGATGAACTGAGGAATGTATAGTTGATTTGTTTGCTCTCAGTTTCTTTAAAAAGGAGTAGTTTGAGTATAATTAGTTCCATGGCATATTGATGTCTTCCTTTTCAACCAGCTGATCATTCGGGGGACGAATAACATGTCTCCTGGTGGGTGTGAAACAAGAAGTTGAAGGGTAGGGCTATCAGTTGTTTGAAATGAGGCTGAGATAATCACGTTACACAGATGGTAGAAAGTAAAACATCATAAGTAAGAATAAGAGTTTGCAAGGGATTTTCTGTAATTTAGAGACACTGGGTTAACTGAGACTAAGCCTAAGAGCAGGAATCTGCTTGCAATAGAAAAAAAATATGTACAAAGTCTTCTTATATTTGTTCTGACCTAGCTAAAAAAGCTAAAAAAGCAAAAGCTTTTCCTTTTTTTTTTTTTTTTTTTTTGTAAATTTGGGGTGTGTGTGGTGTGAAAGCTTTCTGGGTTTGGGAATTTATGATAAGGTAAAGGCTGAGTCAGCTCTAGCTCAGTGATTTGGCAAGTAAGAGCCTGTTACAAATTACAAAACTGTAATTAAAAAGACACAAAAGTAGCAAATACTCTCTAGAAAGAAAACAAGCCTTTTAAATATTTTTGAATTTTCTTTCTCCTAGCTATTGCCTGATCAGTTTGTTCATGTGAGACTCTGTTTCCCTAGATAATTCCTCAAGCCATGGAGGAATCTGTAGGAAATAGATTCATTTGATCACGCTCCATAGTCTTTAAGTAATCACACTGCTATGGTGTTTTAATCCAGGAGCAACAAAAGCAGAAGGGTAAAACCCACTGAGTTCAAGTTATAGGGTCAAGTGTGCTTATGCAGTCACATATTTCCTTGCTGAAATTTCATCTGAAGTTCCATTTCAGTCATGATGATGGTTATCTATCGTGACCCTTAAAAGGCATTTTTCAGTGTGATAGTAAATGTGTAAGATGAATTTTCAGTCTTCATGAGCAAGCAATGATGTGACCAGAAAAGGTGGCAGTTACATGGAAAATAGGTAAAAATATGTATTTTACTGTGTTTTACTCCCTTTTCATACCCTCTGGAAGACAGTGAAATTTCACAGTGTATGTGTACATAGTGTTTGTGTTGCTAAACATGCTAAAAGTGTCAAAACATATGCTTTTCTTTTTTTGTTTCTTGCTTTCGAATAACTTTCTCCAATTTGTAATAGTAGTCAAATGTAAACAGAAATGTAGATTAAAAAATAGTTTTTTAGCAGTGCATATTATGGCCGATCCCCTAAAATACCTATATTTGAGACCAAAGGCATGCATTAAGAATAGTATTTTAGACAATATTCTTCTTTTAAGTCTGTGAAACTTCAGACAAAGTGAAATACTCATCTGATTCTTCATTTCCCTTGCTGTGTCTAGCCACCAGGTTGCTCGTGATTTTAGCAGATGTTTCTGCTTTTGGTTGCGAGACAACTTAATGAACCAGGTTTTTCTCTCCTTCTTTTTCATTCTCCAAGGAGCAAATGCATTCATGAGCAAAATCTTTGCTATACTTTGGAAATCAACTTTGCATGTTTCACCCAATGTTTCCAGCACAGTTATACAGCAAAATTTGTAGTCTTGCTACATTATTTACGAAAATACATAAATAATTTAAAAAAATGTAAGGTTTGGAATGGTATGACCAATAAGAGGACCCACTTTCTGTGATGTTAATTGCAATATAAATCTTTGTCAAAGTTGTAACATGTGGTATCTTGTTCTCTGTTATCCAGAGCAGAATAAAGCTGGGTCCTGGAACTATAGCAGTAATTTTTAAGCAGTAAAAATTGGAAGTAGCTCGCATCAGTAAGACAAAAAGTAATTCCTCATTCCTGGAATGAGGAATAAAGAATATATCATTTGTGACCTGAGCCTCCTTAGATAACATAAAAATATCTGTAGCTGCTTTGACTTCAGTGGAGGTTTACCTATTTATATATGTTGAGGAGCAAACCTTTACTGCGACTGGAAGCAACAGAAATGCCATCAGTATCAAATATTGAGATAATAACCAAAAATTATCCTCTGACTCGTCATTATTCATTTAAAAAACTGACCGAGAAAAAGGTCCTTTGCGTAGTTTGGACACCACATATAGACGTTCAGATAAAACATTTCTAGAAAACATTTGTAGGGAAATTTCTGGACAATAACATTTTCATTAAAAGATACTTATTTGCTCAATGGGTTTTCCAGAAGATTTCACAACTCAATATCTGATTAAACTAATAAGAATTATATATATAAGTTAAATATGTAATTTTAGGGGTACGTTCTGGTGATCCCAGTATTCACCTTTCCAACCGTTCTATACTTAAATCCATTCAAAATCTGGTTCAAGATGTTATCCAACAAAGCACTGTTCTTTCACAGATATTGAGATGTAAACCACATGAATTTGGACACAGTTCTGGTTGAGGTAAATAAGTCTGTTTACATAAAATGGCCTGAATAGGCACTAAAAATTTCTTGCTTCTGGTCTGCCATAAGCACGCACCAGCAGTGCTGATATCTCAAGGGCAGAACTTCCTGACTGAAGGAGAATGAAGGGTCTATAACACTTTAAAAACTAGTTGTATGAAGTAAATCCAATGCAAAATTGAATTTAATTCTTGGCAGACTAAAATAGTTCTGAATCACATAATTTGAAGAGTACACAAGCCAGATGCAGTTGGCAGGCGGCTGTGTGCTTGCTGCAGAATCCCATGGGGGCTTACTGTATACTGTTGGTGAGGAAAGGTGGAGAGGCAACCCAGTGACCTTTGAATGGAAAGTCTGAGCCTGGTAGTAACCAGGACTGGGATGAGGGCCTTCTACTGCCCTGTTCAATCTGATTGCCAAGAATCAAACATGTTCCTTTTTTTTTTATTTTTTTTTTCCAAGAGCCTTGCCGAACAGGTATGTTTTTTCATTCTGGTGAGGAATTATTTGTACATCTGATTGATAGATAGTCTGATAACTTACATGAAGGATTCCTTTTAACTTTGTTCAAGAGTCAGTGAAAGTCTATGAGAAGTCTAAACTACTGCTTTTATTGCTACCAGTAATAACACCATTAGAAGAATTACCTATAATTATTAGAGTAGCCATGTGTGCAGCCATTGTAAGCACAGCATTTCTTCACCAATAGCAATATCCACAGTGTAATCAAAAAACACTGCAGATTATGATAATTTGAAATTTGAACTGAGGGATTCTTCTCACAGTATATTAATCATATAGGCTTTGTATCTAAAATCTTATACCTGTTCCAGGGAAAAATAGATAATCTGCAAAACACTTTGAATCTCTGCCAATTCAAAATAGGCCCAGCATGTACTCTTATTAGTATTCAGTGTTTAGTTTCCAAATTTTAAATTAGCCAATATTTCTGCTTTGCTTTTTTATTTTTTGGGTTGTTTTTTTTTTCTTTCCTACTGTCTTTCTGTAGGTTCTGTAAAATATTTCTTTTTCTCCTTTATAATATCAATGGTATTGTTGAAAAATTCATTATATTAATAATTTTCCCTGATAAATGCCCTGCCAGCTCTTACAATGTGTTTGAGATTCTGAAATGCGTTGAGATTTTGAATATAAAATATTCTTTAATTCATTTACATTAGATATGGCTAAGGTCCTATTGTTCATCCAGAAATTACTCCTAATGTATATAACTTGTCAGAATACAGGACAGAGGATTAAAGGTGTAGATAAAGAAAATAATCTAGTATCTAACTGCTTAGTAACAGATTGATCAACACAACAGAAAAGTAACCTTTTAAGTTTGTGTTGGTTTTTTGGTTTTTGTTTTTTCTTTTCTTTAATACTTAAATTGCCATCAGTCATGTTGAATACAGCAGGACCTTTGGATTGACAGGAGCAAAGTTACACTATGTGAGACATTGTGCAAACTCGATTAAGAGGCAGTCCTTGCTCCAAAAGCTTCCATTCCAAATTCGGTTTTGTTGGAAGTTTTTCATGATCAACTGTAAGTACAGTCTGAGGACATAACATATTGTTACATGCTACCATGAATGGTTTTATGACACCCATAAGTGTACCAGACACTGCTTCAGTCCATAGAAAGTACACAGAATACCACTCAGAAGCTGTGTAGTCTTAGTGAGTGATTAGGTAAGTAATACTGCAGCAGTGATGGTGACAATAAAGAACAAGTTTAATGCATGCAAGCATTTACACTAAAGGAAAACTGAAAAATTAAAATATGTCTATGGACAGCAGCATAGGTTCTTTTTTTTTTTCTTTAATATGAATATTCCAGGATTAGCAGTATTCTACAATGCAGCAAAGTGTTGATGATTACAGTCTGAAACTTGTAAGAAAATGAAGCAATAAGTAGAAAAAGTATGACACATCTGAGAGAAAAGCATTAAAGGCAGAGTTTTAAATGAGTATCTATGCATTATTGGGAGACATTCAAAGGGATGTATTTGTTGATGAATATATATAAATCTGGCACGGCTTCAGCATTAAATATGCTCACCAGTTATGTTTGCTTCTCAAAGAAAGAGAAAGAATAAGACCTGAAGAAAAGGGCAAGGTTTTGGTAATGATCTTCAGACAATGGGTAGAAACTGAGATCAGTATAAAGCAGACCCAGGAGGCAGACGTAGCTTATGAAGTAAGAAGAATAATGATTCAGATAATTAGGAGAATTATATTCATTCCTTTTTCTCTAAAGCAGCAGATGCCAGCTGTTGGAAGTTGAATATTAAACCTGGCATCCCTGTGGTATGATCCAGTACAAAGGAACCTCAGTTGTAATATCATGAAACAATGTTCTTAAGGATATAAACATTCTTATGTTTCTTCTTCAATACTTTGTTAGGCTTTTACCACAGCTAGAGGCAGACGGGGTCAGGCTTTGTTTAATTTTTAGAAAATACAGAGTGCATATGTCTTTTTTTTCCCCCTGAAAGAAATTTTCTTTCCACAAGGAATTCTGTCACTTACAGTTTTTCTTGCAAAATAAAATGTTTTAAAAAATCTAGAATTCCTTCCATTCTTCCAGAATGGAATTTCAGCATTTTAATTACTATTCATTAAGTTTATAAAATACATGGCTTAACTGGCTGATGAAGATGTTTTTAAAATCCAGTCAGTAATAAATGCCTAATATTTTCACTTCTAAGTCTTTGATAAGATTGGTTGCCTTAAAGATGGAATATCTCTTTGCTTCTAGCAGAAAGCGTACCATACTAAGCAAAAAGGAAATATTAACTTAATTAGGTGTTCAGGGATATCTGAGACAAGCAAATATTGTATGTTCTAGCAGCAGAAGTTGAAGTATTGTCATGAGTCTTTCATAAGTACCTGACTTTTTGAATTAATATATTATTTTCAAGCTAAGAACTTCATCAAACAGAAGCCATTTATTTTATATAAATTTACAGATGTGTATACACAGTGTGTGTGTAATGTGTCTTTCTTCCTAGGGGTAGTTATCTGTCCTGATTAGATATCAATGTGCACATATGCAAATGTTATTCAGTTATATGCATAGTCCATTTACCATGCTCTGATTAGCAACAGGAGCCAGCTTCAATTTCAAAGTGCCATAATTAAACACTGGCCTAAGTTCTATCCCAAAATCTAGGAAAACTAGACCAAATTGATTGCTCAGTGACCTTTGCTGCCTCCTCACAGACAGTGAGTCGGGAAACAAAGACCCTGTTGTTGAAAGAGAAATGAAAAGAGGGAAGGAGAAATGTAGGATGTAACAGTATTTGTTTTCCTAAATGACATGAATTTAATGTCATCTTCTTTTATTGGAAGGAAAGTTTTGGGTAGCTGGAATGTGTCTTCCTTTTGCAGAAGTGCTCTACTCCCTGCCTCCTGGTGGAAGTCCTGGGCACTTCCTGCCTCCCCTGTCCTCTTAGCAGTAGCTGGGCTTCAGCTAGTCCCCCACTAACCTCCTCATTCCATCCTGCTGGGTGGAAGCAGGGCACTTTTTAGTGACCTTTTTGCTTCTGAAAGTAGAGCACAGAATACTGGACTCCACACAGTCTGCTATCTACAGGTTTCAACAAGTGGCATTTTCTCTTCCTAGGACTTCAGTATCCTAAATCTGCAGGTTGACCCATTTGATTAGGATGAAAGCTTGCCCCAAAGACTCTTTCACTCAAATCCCTTTCTTTGCACCAAATGTGAATAAAGTTTTGGGTTTCCTTCAACAGTTTTCCGGGATGACCTACTGTTCTTTTTTAGGTCTTAGGCTACCTGGCTTACATATACTGATCTTTGCTTTGTTGGTATAAGGAAATTAAGCATTTGGAAGAGTATGACGTAAAAGTCCGGCATGTTTTGATAGAAAGCTATTGGGTATTCCATTTTAGAAATGTTTTTATTCTCATTTGTCTCTGTGGCCATCTATCTAAATTAATATGTGCACCTCTCCTAATGATTTTAATGTGCTTTCACATCTGCTAGCATATACTGCCCCCCCCTGCAGCTGCTGGTACAGACCCCTCACATTTACTTGCACACCCTCACTCATTTGAGTTGCTGGCACTCAGACTCCCATAAAAATACATGAGTTAGAAATGCCATTTAATAAGAGAGCAGGGAAAACTGCATTGATTGCATAGTATGGCCAGATGTTTACTGACCAGCCACCTGTTTACATGTGACCAGCTCCTTTTATCCTCTTACTCCTCTATTTTTCCATGCTTGTTCCTCCCCAAACCACCTTGATCCCTCCCTTTTTCTGCCTTTGATTCCTCCCCTAAACATCCTATAATGTCCTGTGCAATCACAAAAAGCTCTTCCCATAATGTGTCCCATACTCCTGGGCAGTGGTCCTCCACAGCTGGGAAGGTGATCTTCAGAGACTCTGCACTGGCTTGTGGTGGTGGGTGTCCCACCTTGGCACAGGAGCTAAGACTCTTCTGAGATAGCTGTGGAAAAATCCAGAGTTCATTTCTCACAGAGGTTATTGGGGTTCCCTTGCCTGGCATTGTCCCTCTCTGCTCCTTTGTGTGTGTGTGTATAATCACATGCCCTAACACCCACATTTACTTTTCTGCTGCTACGTTAATTTTTTTTTGCTTGGAAACTGTTTAGACAGCCAAAATAGAGGGAGACATTCAAAGTGGTCTTATTTCTGGCTGTTAGCTTTACATTAGCAAGGCAGGTAAAGGGATCTGAGAAGGAGGCTAGAAAGAAATGTGAAAAGTAAAGTATGTCGAAATAAAAAAGAGAAGTGAATTATTACATTTGGATAAATAAACACTATTTTGTATGGTAAATTTTGGCAATATTCATTTTAAAGCAAAAAGTCCAGGAGTAACATTTGAAAGCATACTAAACCAAGCTTGAGTTTGATGTACTTAGAGAGTGTTAGCGATTTAGTGGAATTCACCAAATGTTGAAATATTCACCACTGGGCTTATGAATGTCAGTTTGGCGGTTAAAGGTCAGTCCTGAATAAGTAGCTAAGAAAGGCTAATTTGCAGTGATATGATTAATTCTCCAAGATTGACTATGACAAGCTACTGCTGTCATTCTATTAGTTATCACTTAGATAATTCAGCAAATCTCTGATCAAAATGTTGCACAAAATTTATGATAGGCTTTCAAACTTTGAAAAGATTTCCAAGATTGCTTTGGAGAAATTCTGTGGCAACTTGATCCACTTGTTTGTTGCTTGCTTTATTGTTCTTTTGGTACTGCTACTGTGGCATTTATTCTTCGATAATTTAACTACTATAATGGAGGTTACAGGTTGTATTCATGGCAGGGCTTCTTGACTCAGCATTGTATTGTTACCCTACAAAATGCTAGTAAGCAAGCTCCTCTCAGCTAACTCTAAAAGGTGTTCAGCTGATTCAGGAAAAGGATTCAGCTATTCTGCTTGAAAATCAGACCTTTTTAAACTGCCATTCTGTATCTCCTCAAATATCATTTGAATGAATGCTTATGTGATCTCCATGCAGTTTCAAATCCACTGATATTTGGAAGTATTTCAGAAGTGGCCTTTACTTTTCAATAGTGAAAAGGAAATGGTCATTTGCCCATGACTCCAGCTTCCCAAGTAATGGCACTACCTTTAAGCATTACTAGCTATGCCAGCTGTCTTCAGCCCATTGTCCCTGGGGGACAGTGATAATCCTATTTTTTCTGTTCCTTACTGCAGTGTTCCAGAAGAAATCAGCCCTTGCAATTCTTTCATTTGCTATGAGGCAAAGGGTGTCAAGAGCATGAAAGACCACTTCTCTTAGAGTTTTCTTATCCTCAATGGCAATCTGAATTTCTGTTTCCTGTTTGTTTTTCAATCTGCTGTGACTTCTCCATTTCGCATGACTCCGAATTTCAGAGAGAATGGCTATTTGTCATTTAAATACATTTGTTCTTTCCTCTTGCATTTTCATAATTTATTTTCTCTGTCAGAGTAGGGCATGGACTGCTGCATGTGAGTGTAGTTTTTTTCAAATGTAAAAATAATGAAATAGTGTGTGAAAGACGTTCTGGGTATTTGTTTTTGTTGGTGAATTTTGTTGGGTTCTGACCTGATTCGGACATGGTTTGTAATCTTCTGTTCAATCTAAAGAAAAACATATATACATGAAATTATATCTATATATGTATAAATATCTATTTAACTCAGAAGATATTAAAATCCTTTTAGAATGAAAGCTGAAAAAAAAATGAAGTAAATTTGGTTATTCATTTCACATACATATCAGATAGAAGCAAATACTAAGTTTGGTTATGTGAGAAATAAACAAGAATTATAATTTTAATATCAGACTTTGAAAAATAATAGTTAATATTTTCACTTATCATGAACTCTTTAAGCTGAAAAAAATAAGGTCAGAGTTGTTTTGGACTATGATCTGAACAATTAATTTTGATTTTTCATTGAAAATCATTGCTTTTTGATTGAAGCTTTAAGTGATCAAGTTGTGAACATATATAATCAGAGACAAAATTAAAAAATAATATTGTTTGTATTCTTGTCCATGTGAGTGAAAAGGGAAAACCCATTCTTTTTAATTCAAAGTTCCATTCCCACTTGATTTATGGTGTGATGTGATAAACCTGCTATAGCGCTTGCTATCATCACCAAGCCTTGTGTTGAAAGGTAGCCTTGTGTTTCTTTCGTTACCACAGTAATACTTCAGTGACCTTTCTGTAGGCCAGAATAGAGGTTTTGTTCTAGAATAAAATCTGAGATGTCATCTGGCTAGGACATGCATCCTGCTTTTATGTTCTTTCAACACATGAAGTCTTTGAAATGCTCTACGAAACAGAACTTGGAAAGACAGTATGCATATGACTTTGAGTAAAAACTACTGGCCTATTATATTGCTATTAGTACTGAAAACTAACATGTTTGAAATTAAACAGACCTCCACAGACTCTTGACATCAACATAAAATTGCCTTTGAGAAATTATATCAAAGAAATTTTTCAATATAAATGCTATAATGCTTATATCACCTCTACTAATGGCTATGCAAATGTGCTCCACAACAACAAGAGTAATAACAGGCCTAGATTTAACAAGAACAAATATTCTTTCTGGTTTTACTCTCTGTATGTCTGTAAATCTTTCCAAATGTCCATATTATACCAACGTACAAAAAGTCCAGACATCATATTTTTTGCTAGTACAAATACAGGCATGCAACAATCCTTTGATTTTTCCGGAGTTGCATCACTTTACAGAGAGAGAGATTTTCACTCTCAGAATTTCATAAAAAAGAACATCAGCTTCAATGTTATAGTAAGCCTTCTGGCAACAAATGAAATAGCACCTATGTGTATTTCCGTAGTTCAGAGAAAAGTATACTTTGATAACATCTAACTTGAAAACAGCTAACTTGATATCCATTCTCTTGGAAATTCAAACAGTTGCTTTTGTTTCATATTGAACAGAAATAAATACCTTTAAAAAAAAAATTGGTGAAGAAGAACAAGGAAATACATTATCTTGTATTCAGATATTTTGTATAACGTAGAGTTATTTGGTTGGCTACAGTTAAATATCATTTTGGTTTGTATCATTCTGCTCTAATGTTACTGTTGTGGGGGTTTTTCCCAATATATTGACAAAATATATTAAATATGACCCATTGGTGTACTGGTATGTTAAAATCAGTAACCCTCCCTAATATGTAAGTTTAAAATATGAAGCTTTTCTTTCTCCTTTTTTATTTTATCTTGCTAAATTGAAGTGTTCTCTCACAATCTTATAACAATTTTATCAAAATTGATTAAAAGCTTTGAAATTAATACAAAACTGTATTTTAAAACTGTCATGCTGAGAATTATTCACCTAGTTTTAATTTTTTCTACCAAGAGCTGTTGCCTTCCCAACAAATCAGAACTCTCAGGCTGTTGTGCCCAAGATATAATTACAGATGTTTGTTCTCTATATACAAAATATTTTTGGATCTTCAAACCCTGTTTAATGTTTAAAAATCTGTTTACTTACCTAAATCAAAGTTATTGATTGTAAAAAAAGTATCAAAACTGCAATTTTGAGAAAAAACTAGTAAGACTGGTAGGGTCTAATTTGAACTCTTCTTATGTATCTGAAAAATCAATGTATTTTAATGAGGTCTATCCAAGCATGTTAGATTTATATCATTATTTCCAATCTGGGAAAAAATAAAAAAAACAACCCACGCCCAAAAAACCCCCCGAAACACAATGCTAAGCTATTTCTTAAATATACTGCTGTAGTCGGAGCAAGCTTATAGCAACAATGTGTATGATAGGAACAATGTTTTGAAAGACAGTGCACATTTTTGAACCAGGAATTGCTGTCTCTCAAACAGTATCTTTAGGACTGCTTTGAACACAGAGGCCAATATTGAAGAAACCTAAAAAACCCACACACTACTCTCTGGCATGAATTTATTATCAAAGAGGTAGGGTAGGAATAGCTAGAAATAGGGAGATTTACTCTCTTTCCTTCTGGGAACTAAACATCCTCATGTATTGTGGAGCACTTATGACCCTGCTCAGTGTAGTGTGGTCAGGTTATGGTAGCCCAGCTGTGCAGTTATACACCTTCCCTTTTTTCAAGCCCTGAATCTTTTAAACATTTTAAGTGCTGCTATGGGACACTACATAGAAAGCTTGCACTACTGCTGCCTCTATCAGTTCTGTGCTGATCAGTCGGCAACTTTTTGACAGGGGCAGATGTAGTCAGAAATGAGTAAAACAGAAAAAAGGAAAATTTATGTTATGAACCTTGATGTTATACCAGGAATAATGCAAAACAGTGTACAAATTTATAAATTTATACTCTTTTTAAAGAGAAAGGAGTTATCTTTTTAGGGTTGTTATTTTTTAGGCTCCACTAAACCATGTCACCATGTTTACTTTAGCAAGGACAGGCAGGAAGTATGACAGGAAGTCATACCAAGAATTTCAGAGGACAGTCAAGACCCATTAAAACTTCCCTTAACTTGTTCTTTCATGTTATGTATACATCTTAGACATGAGGTCAGGGAAGGAAGGATGGGCTTTTTTGGTAGCTAAAAGTTGCAAATCCTTGACAGAGACATGGTAAACTGATGCTGCTTAGCTGAGGAAGGAGACATGGGAGACCCAGAAATCATAGAGTGTTAGATTAGTGTCAGATATATCACTGCCAATATTAGTACCATTGGTTCATTCAGCTGTTGGCTGTTGAATTCTTGCCCTTCCTAGAAGGGAGGTGAGGTCAACTTTATGCCTCTGACAGAAGTCTAGTATATATTACCAGTGAGATTGGTGGTGTTCTCAAAAAAATAATCACCTATTTTTGTTCCTTGTGGGAAAGGTTGCTCCTAATGTAAGGTTTCTGAGATGTAGTTCACTATTAATATCCAGATTACTCATTGAAATAGCCTCCTGACTGGGCTTCATGTGCTAGGAATGAATCAGAGTCCCTTTTCCCAGAGGAGCTGATTCAGCCCTCATCTGACCCATGAGTGGTCTCATGCAGAGGACTATGATGCAGGATCATGTGTGACATCCTTCACAGTGCTAAGCAGAAGGTAGTTGCTCCCTCATCAATGAATACAGGCCTGTAAGTGCAATACTCTTGTAATTAGGCTGCCCTGAAGTGGCTTATTTACAGCAGTTGAGTCTGTGTTAAGATTTTTGTATATGACTTCCAGGATCATGAAAATTTGTTATTTCAACCCTTGTCTTGATCTTGATTTGAGCAATGACTAGCTGAGTTGTGTGATACAGAGAATCTTGCAGATATTCTCTAAAACAAAAGGATTTATCATGTTTTGCACTATATCAGGCTGGATAGATCAACAGCTGGTTCTGGTGATGTATGCATGGGACCTGAAGAAATTCATCCACAGGTCCCGAGGGAACTGGTGGATGAAGTTCCTAAACCCCTATCCACCATATTTTAAAAATCATGGCAGTCAGGTGAAGTTCCCAATGACTGGAAAAAATTAAATATAACCCCCATTTTCAAGAAGGGGGAAATGGAAGACCCGAGGAACTACAGACCAGTCAGTCCCACCTCTGTGCCTGGCAAAATCTTGGAGCTGATTTTCCTGGAAACCATGTTAGGGCACAAGAAAAACAAGGAGGTGGTTAGTGACAGCCAACATGGCTTCACCAAGGGCAAATCATTCCTGACCAATTTGGTGGCCTTCTATCATGGGGCTATGGAACTGATAGGGGCAAAGCAGTTGACGTCATCTACCTGGACTTGTGCAAAGTGTTTGGCACTGTCCAGCATGAAATCCTTGTCTCTAAACTGGAGAGACGTAAGTTTGATGTATCAGCCACCTGGTGGATAAAGAGTTGGCTGAATGGCCACACTCAAAGAGTTGTGGTCAATGCTGCAATGTCCAACTGCAAACCAGTAACGAGTGGTGTCCCTCAAGGGTTGGTGTTGGGACAGATCCCGTCGGTTCAGCTCCCATATGAAGACAGGCTGAGAAAGTTGGGGCTGTTCAGCCTGGAGAAGAGAAGGCTGCGTGGAGACCTCATAGCAGCCTTCCAGTATCTGAAGGGGCCTATAAGGATGCTGGAGGGGGACTCTCCATCAGGGACTGTAGTGGTAGGACAAGGTGAAATAGGTTCAAACTGAAACGGGAGATTTGGGTTGGATGTAAGGAAGAAGTTCTTTACTGTGAGAGTGGTGAGGCACTGGAACAGATTGCCCAAGGAAGTTGTGAGTCTCCATCCCTAGCAGTGTTCGAGGCAAGGTTGGACAGGGCCTTGAGCAACCTGGTCTAGAGGAGGGTGATCCTGCCCATGGCAGAGAGTTGGAACTAGATGATCTTAATGTTCTTTCCAATCTAACCATTCTATGATTCCATGATTCTATGCTTCAGACTGTCAGGTGCTGAAGTGGTAATGAAGACAATTTCAGACTAGAGCAAGACTTAGAAAACCAGGTATTTAGCGTAGTCATTGGAGATATGAGCATATTCTTTTGGGCTTTGTGTTATGAGCAGTTAAAATGACTTCTATGACCAAAGGCATTAAAAGAAGGTGACGGCAATTTAAAAATAAAGATGTAAAATGTAAAGACTTGGGATTATTTTTGTGGATTTTTTGTTTTGTTTTGTTTTTATTTTTTTGACTTTAGTTGATATAATATGCTGACTTCTTTTATAAAATAATTTATTTTTCATGTCTTTATTTTATAATGGATTGAGTTTTAGTTTACCTATTAAATTTTAAACCTAGTTCCTCCTCTACTGTTTCTTCCCTATAAACTAGTTCTATGGTAGAAGAAGCAGCCACCATATTCTTTAAAATGAGCATTTAGTTTGGTGATGAAGTAGGTACACTAATTAATATGATCAAAACCATAAGCCATTACTGCAAGCTAGAAAAGGACAATTTAATGGACTGAGTTTTATGCAGTTTCTAATGAAAGTTGACCCCTTTGGTTAATCAGAATTCATAGTAACACAGCCCTGTCCAAGTGTTGCGTAAAATTCTTTATCTGAAGCAGGCAAATAGACTGTGGTTAAAAAAGGAGGGGGGAAGAAAGCAATAAAAGAGACCTCATAATAATAAAAAAGCCCTCATAAAAGTCCATCATATACATTTATCCGGGTTAGTTACGTGATACTATTCCGTATGCTCTAGGGAAGAAACTGTTTCTAAAAGAATAAAGAAATCCACAATTACGAAGAGTCATGTGATATTTTAATATGAGTGCTGCAAGTCAGTAGTTCCTGGCTGATTAGATCCAATATAATTCTTCCACTTAGACTTCAACTAAAGAGTTATTAGTTAAGCAAAGTGCCCTAACAGTCTTTCACATCCCAGGCATAATTTTATGCCAAAGGTATAACTGGTGAGATATGAACATGAAGGATTCAATAATGATTTTTATCTGATTTTAACTACATTCAGTCATTTTTCTTTTTTATTGTCAAATATACTGAATGTTTAGAGAAGGCCTTGCCTTGATAGATGCAGTAGCATAAATATTGCTAGAAAGGAGTATTGAAATGGTGAGGTGATCTTAAAAATGTAGGCGGTTTACCCCAAAATTGTAATATGGAAATAATGATGAGGAGACTAAATCTGTGCTTCATTGAGGTGAAACGAAATGATCTGAATTTACATAAGAGTGCTTGCAAGGCTGATTGTAATTCCCTTATTTTTTATGTACCTCTATTTAATTTTGCATTGTATAAGGTTAATATCTTTAATCTTTACTCTCAACTATGAGTGTTGAGAATTTGGGGATGTTTGTTTCTAAGGTTTCTTTAGCTTGAAGGATAATTGTTTGATTGCTTTAAGAATATGTAGGGACAAAAATACCCTAGTGGCAACCATCTTCTATTCTCAGATGAGAAAAGAGGTGAAAATAAAGGCAGTTCTTTACTTCCTGATCACAGTAATAAAGTCTGTGCTTTAAAAACACTGTAATTATACAATGGGACAGATGATTGATTTTATAAGTACAATCTTGGATGATTTTACTTGTGAATAATACCATTGGTACACTGGTTCATATGTGCTCTGCTCTTCACAATCTTGTGGTATTTTACTTACCACAATTTTTATTAACAGGATTATATTTTTTTTTCAGTAATCACAATTATACTGCATGCAGTGTTAAGTGATCCGTATTTCTAATGAACTTGATAAACAAAGATGATCACTGTGCCTATATGTAGTAAGAGATAAATACAAGGAAATAGTCACAGATAGTCACTGTGAGTGCCCTGTAGCCATTTATTAAATGTAAGTAGTTATTTTGAAATATCTAATTACTTGTATTTTAAGAACATAAAACATTGTTAGAAGAAAAAAATCTCAGTGCAGTTTACTGCTACTACTTCTGAAACAGTGTAATTGCAGTACTGAAAGAAACCTAATGCCTCTTTAGTATTCTTTCTTTGGGATTTTGTGGTTAAAGTTATATTTCATTCTTGATTTCTTGAGGGAGGAGGGTGGATACAAATAAAGAACTGACTCCTGAGCTTCCGGGATTTACAATTTTGCCTACACGTAGCATTTACACTTCTGTGAGTGATTTTCTTAATGAATAAAAGTTTTTCAAACTATTTATATTTACTGGAAATAAATATAGATTCTGAGAACTGCTGATTTAAGGCTGCGCCATAAGCAGTCAATGCTGGGTGTAAATATAATTTCAAAATATCCTAGTTTCCCAATGCACTGCTATTGGAGGTAGGAGTCTAATAGGCTTAATCCCTTTGACAACAATTGCATTTGAAAAGGCTGTTAAGAGCATGAGATCAATAAAATTAAATTATTAAAGACTAGTGTTTAGAAGTGTCACAATCAAATGCTTTCTCTTATATTTCAAATAATACTCATCATATTTGTGCCAAAGAAATCTCCACTAATCATGCTTTCTAGTTAATTTAATCTTTCTAGTGGTTTCTGCAGGGGAAAACGAAATGCAAGAGGACAAATTCCCTCTTATTTACCCCACTGGAAACGAAACATCTCTGTTCATTTAATAGAGTTCACTGAAATTAACTTTGTGTAAGCAAAGACAGATTTTTGACCTCTTTGCTTTTCCATAATCCAGAAACTACCATTAGTCAGGTAAGAAAGCTGTTGGGTAGAAAAAGACTGTTAGCTTGTGTAGAAACTGCAGAAAGCTTCAATAACATCATATAGCTCCTGGAGGCTTATAATTTGCAAGGGACTTACAGTAATTGTCAATTTCCTCCTCCTGTCTTCTGTTTCATAAAGCTACTCACAATAAGTGGCTGTACAGACAAAAGACAAATACACAAGCACAGCAGGGATTATGCTTTAACGCTGCTATTTTATGTTAGCTTGATTCAATGTCTTTTTATGAAGGAAAGCCTCCATTTTAATTGTGTTTTAATATATTTTTATCCTTATAAATAGCATATTTAGCAGATGAATGCCACATAACCTCTTTAAAATGCTTCTGGAATATAACCCTATAATACAAGACCTGGCAAACGGCATTTCTCTAGGTAAGGGACTCTCCAACAAATGGATTGATTCTCTGGGCTCCAGATTTCCTATTTCCCAAGCATATCAATCCAGTACTTGTTAGCCCTTCCACTCTGAGGACCTGATTAAGGTGACTCTGGAACAGTATTTAATACAAATTTGAATTTAACTACTGGGTGGGGCAAACACAGACCAAAACAACCCACAACTCATTATCACAGAAAGTGAATTAACACAGCCAGACTTCTTGCTACATATTTCCTTATCACAGCATAATTTCACTGTCTCCAGCACTTTTAATCTCTACTTACAAAAAGAGAAAAACATATTTGTTCTTACCCATGGGTCTTTTTGTAGGTTCAGTATCAGCATTTGCCAACCAGCAACACAGGCATCCTTCCATTAAGTTGTTGGAGGCAGCTAGGGGTATCCCAAACCAGAGATATTACCATTGTTTCCTGAGGAATCTGGTCAGTGTTTATTTAATTTAACATTGTATTATTCCTTAAGTTTCCTTTCACTTAACTCCTAGCAGTAGTGCAGGATAAAATATTAAGGAATGCAGAGGCAGATAACTAAAATTCACATGTGTGTATGTTTGAGACAAATATTCAAACATATTTTCTGTTCCCCACAGCAAACAATGAAAGTACATTTTTTTTCTCCAGAATAGGAATTTGTGGTTCTGTTTTATCAACAGTTGGTGAGATAAAGCAATCAGTGCATAAATCAGAAGTGACAGCAATAGTACAGTGACAGAAATTTCGTTTTAAGGAAACGGATATATATTCTCAAATCTGCAAAGCAAATAGACTCTCATGCTTTCACTTAAGCAATGCAAAGTGAAGGGAACAAAGCCACATTCCTACAAGAAAATAGCTCAATACTAACCTCGTTTGCTGCTTTGATAATTTCAGTGTGTCACTTCATCTCTCTCAGCCTCACTTTTCTTATATGTATAAAGGAATGATGAACTACTGAGTCTATTCAGACTAGTACGAAATAACAATGTAAGTTATTTTTTCAGGAAAGCCTTTTCCTTCCTGAGCTGTCTTTAGATAAGAAAGAGCTGTTAGGCTGATGAATTAAAAAAGGATCAAATTCTACCACTGTATGAATGCAATAAGAATTCTAGAATTAAGACCAGTTGTTCCAAACATTTAAAGCACTGTGGACAAATTCTCAGATGGAAAATACACTCTGGAATACAGATTATTTTAAAAATATGTATCAATATTATTAGTCAATATGATAGTAAAACATGCTTAGAGAATTATGTAGAAGCTTCGAATCCAAAATACATGAACTTGTGATGCGAAGTGAAGGAAGTCAGTGTACAGACTGAGTTGCTGTATTAGCTCTAGAGAAGCTACACTGTTTCATTGCACCTTGTTCATGGACTCAAGAAGAAGTAAATCCCATTTCTCAGCTCTGTCACACAAAATAAGGATTTCTCTAAAAAGTCTGAATTCTTCCAGAACGTGAAGTTTGCTGTGGGCGAAGTTTTGGTCTCTGACACAAGTTTATATCCTAAACGGCAGCACTAAAATCAAGACAGGTACAGCTAGAACTCGAAATTGTGAGATCTAGTCACCAGTTAAGTTTTCCATTCAGATCCTTCATTATTGTTATGCCATGCTTTCTTCTACTTTTGTTGACATAAATTCTCATATTGATATCTCTTTTCCTGTCTCAATTTACTGTATTCTGCCTTTGTGAGAGGTTTTATTTGTTGTTTATTTACTTGTCTGTTTTTATTTTGGATTGCAATAGACATAAAATAAGACTGAGGGGATCTTTATAAAGCATCCCTTTTTTAATACATTCATATTGAAATGATTGAACTCTCTAGCAGAATAGTGTGAGAGAAAGAACTATTGTACATTCTCTGTCAGCACATCATATCAAGCTGTTCTGTGTATCTAAAATGATGAGTGCCTGGTGTTTTTAAGCATACATCTATCAGTATCAATTTATTTAAAAAAAAAATAAAAAATGAGGACATAATTGGATCTAAATTTATAATGCAACTGGCATTTTTCTTCTTCATGAGGCGAGGCGGGGAAAATTTTCAGAAAGTGTGGTGTGAAATATCTCAATTGCAATTGAAATTCTTCTGAAGACAGATAAATAAAGCATACTGCTTCTGCTATGCAATTATTTACAGGAAAACAATTACTTGATCTCCAAGGACCAGATTATGTTTCATGTATTATGCCTGTTGTTTCATTATTATATTTAACTGGGTTGTGTGTGTTTTATTCTGTAGTTCCAAATATCTTCTGCTTAAAATAGTTTTAAAATATTTTTATTAAAGTAAAATAAGGTTCTGAGGCAATCTCAGAGGAACAAGATCGTCAACATCACACCTAGTGCCAAAGAGGTGAGATTAGCAATTTTGTAACAAAATGTCAGCTGAAAACTAACCAGTTTTGTATTCATCTGATGTACAGAAATTTCTTAACTTCTATATTTCTTCCAAAACACTTTGAACGTCTCAGAATTGCACAAAAATGCTGAAAACTGATTTCTAAAAATGCTGAAAATTTTGAACAAAAAATAACTCATGACAGATCTTTTACAAATTTCAAGGGTTGTTTTTTTTTTCTCTTTTCTCTTTGATTTTATGAGTTGAACTTGTGACTTCTTCATGGTAAGTGTATGCTACTGTCATCATATTTAATGATCAGCAGATAGGGAAAACATAATGTTGAATTATGATCTGACGTCTCAGAGGGGTCTTTTTGCATGTCCTGTTCTGCATTTTATGTGAATTTAATTAAATGAGGAGGGGTTTTGGTGGTGGTTGTATTTTTTTTAACTATTGCATTCCAAGTAACTAAAGTTGAAGTGCACTTTTAAATTTCTTTTCAGAATAGTGAAGGAGCATGCCAGCAATTCTTTGTCATTTACATAGAAATTATGCATTGATAGAGCATAGATCTCCCATTAGTAAAATCCACATTTTACATTACTTTTAAAATAAGCTGCCTTTAACCCATCAAGCTGTCTTTCAATGTGCTTTCTGAAATCAGAGAAAGGTTTCTTGGTTTGATAGTCAAAGAAAAGTTCAAAAAAAAGGAAGAAAAAAAGAACAGAAAAAAGATACTAAAATCAATGGCAAAGTCCTCATGCTTTAGGGAGACATTGTTCTCAGGTTATTAATATATAAACTATATTAAATGAGGATTTTTAAGTACTTAATGGTATTTTACATCAAACTGAAAAATTGCTTGAGTTCAGATTAAAAGCAATATAGGCTTGAACATTGAGCTAATAGATCATTTTGTACAACATTAAACTGCTTAAAACTTGCAAGAATATTTGATGCTATGGCACTTCTAAACAACTTCAGCCTAAGCAATTTATTAACCTGTGTATGTTGCTAGCTAGTTGTTATACATGTATTTTTGAGACATTTATTTAGACTTAAAAAAAAAATCTACAGAGTATCCCAAACCCTGACAGTATTGATATGGGGAAACAACTCCAGATGTATGGTAATAATTTTCTTTTAAAAACCTGCAAGCTACATATAAAAGTATTTCTTTTGAAGGGCAAATAAATCTTACCTGTGTGGATTGCTATTAATACTGCTGATGATTTGCTGTCTTGTATTACCCTTAAATCATACATATTAGGGTTAGGAATGACCTGTTGGGTCATCTGAGCCATCTTCATATAGCAGTAGGATTACACTACAATTTTTTTTTAGATTTCCCCCAGTATTTCTTTCTGTGGTATGCCTTGACTGTTTTAGGTGATAATAGCTGTCTTGTCAGGTTATTCCACTATCTAATTGACCTCACTGTTATATAGTGCTTTTTTACTTTTTGGTTTCTATTTTATTAATTTCAGGCCACTACGTCTTTTAACTACAATGACAAATTAAATTAAAACTGTCAGGTTTTGGGGTTTTTTTTTTCCTTTTGAGTAGTTCCTGGAAGGTACTTACAGGTATTTATTTTATCAGCTCTTGCTGTTCTTCTCTGTGGGCTGTACAGGTTAAGTGCTCTTAACCTCTCTTCATAGGTCATGTTTTCTAAACCTTTCAACACTTTCATTGCTTTTGTCTCTACCATAATGATGTAATTTTTTTACAGCACAGAGACCAGAATCACAGTGCTCCGGAAGTGCCCTCGGTAATTTTGTGTTATATTTATATAAAGAAAAAATAGATCTGCAATTATCGATGGGCAAGATTTTAATCCATTTTAAAAGTATTAGAAAGTTACCAATTCAATATTTATTGTCACCTTGTTTTTAACAGAATGGAAATTAAAGCAATAGAGAACAAATGTCTTGTTTTCAACAGTACTTCACTATCAAACTCTCATTGAAACTGCTGCTCTATAAACTCAGCGGTTTGATTGTGGACTCTTAAAAAAAAACCAACAAACAAGCAGTCAGAAAAAGCTTTTTGTCATAACACAGTTCTTTTGATACAGCTCATCTTTTCTCATTCTTAACTAACACGTAAACCTCCTATTCATTACGGTATGGCTTTGCATAAAAAGAGACAACCCAACCTCATTGTAACAAATCTGGATTATTATAACTTTTTATTTATAACAATCAAACATCCTGTAAGAGTGTTTTTATTGCTATTTAGGCTTCTGATACCAATCTATGTGGCTGCCTTTTTATATATGCATGCTTATTACAGGAGAACATAGATGCAACTTTTCTTTTTCTGGGCTGTTTCTGCTTGAAACACTATTTAAATGTTGGACAGTGCAAGGGACTGAAATGAAAGTACTAGAACCTACAGTTTAATTTGAATGTTGGGGTTTTTTTCCTTCAGTCTTCTTACATGGCACACCATTAATCTTTATTGAAATGAATCTTATTTTATATTGAACAAGCCCTTTTGTGCCAAGCTGCTTTTCAACTGGGTGACCCTCAGCATACATTGGTGCATGGGCCTGTTCCACCTCAGCAGCAAGACTTTGCACTTGTTGAATTTCATGAGGTTCTTGTTGGCCCATTTCTGCAGCCTGTTGAGATCCCTCTGGATGGCAGCATGACCTTCTGGCACAAAAAATGACAGTTTTGTGTCATTTGCAAACTTGGTGGTTTCAGATCACTAATGAATATGTTAAACAGGACTGGATCAGGTATAGATCTCTGGGGTACACTGCTAGTTACTGGCATACAACTAGATTTTGTGCCACTGATCAACACCTTCTGGGCCTGGCCACTCAGTCAATTTTCAAAAAACCCTCATCCTAATGTAGGACTACTGTAAACACAGATTTTAAACACAGTCTTGGCTCTCTGTTTGGAACTTTTTGCTGAGAAACATAAATATGTTAGCATCCTAATAGCAGGTGAGTATTTTTACCATCTGGAAGCATTACATTATTTGACTGAAAATTTTCCTTTTTTCTTAAGGCCATTGAGTAACAAATAATTTTGGATTTGAAGTTAATTGCATGAAATCACAGTTTCTTTCCAACATGACTCAGTTCAGGAAAAGACTTATCTTGAAATAAGACTCAAAACTTAAACTTTGATAGTTTTTTCTCCCCAGTTATTTTTATACTTTAGGCATCTTTGAGACTTTCCCTTTCAGTTTAATGGCTCACAGTTTGATGCTTTTCACTTGTGACCACAGAGAGATACTGTCTCTTCGTCATATTTTTCCCCATACTCACTCTATTTTCATCTTCTCTGCCAATCTCTCCTGTTACTGCTAGTCTTTTCCATTTACTTCCGCTCAATGAGTCTTTCTATCTTTATTGTTACTGTTTGCGTCTTTATCCTTCTGCGTATGCTTAACCATTCTTTTTCTATTATTGGTGCTTAGTCCTCTCTAAGGTACTTAGCCTTAAGACCACTATTGCAGGCTGTTTTGATAGGATTTTTCAGGAGTAATGAGCCTGTCCAGACAAGGATTTAAATTCTCTCTTGCTTTGCTTTTTGTTCAGTCATTCATACTATCACAAGGAGGATGTCCATTGTTACAAGACCAACATGGAAAACTTTTGTAGTACTCTATGTTATCTATTCTATCTTCGTAAGATATGAGCAATAGTCAGTTGCAGCAGAAAAAAAATCTGTTGCTTCTCCTCTCTCCAGCAATTTAAATTTACTGAATAAAACTCCAAATTCATAATGAATATAACCTTAAAACTCAATTGTAAGAGGAAAATAATGTGCATTGAGCCTTAGTCACTTAGCTCTTTAAAGCAAAAAATGCAAAGTGTATTAAGTTTGTGGTGTCATTTATAAAGTGTTATGCACTCAGTTTTGTGGAAAAAAGTTTCATATAATCAACTGAATCTGGTTATAAAATAACTGTAATAAAGTGTTAGGGCAAACACGAGTTAGAAAAATCTATAAAAATATAAATTATTTTAAAACTGAAAACCTTAGAACATCTGCTTACGCAGAATACATTACCTCCGAATTTGCCTATCTAAAAAAAATTTTGTTTCATGAAAATATTTTTCTGTAACATTTCATATGTTGAAATTCCAAGTTTCTATTAAAAAATGTTAAAAAATTAACTGAAAGCAAAGTCCAGTAAGGACTTTCTATGCAGAAATTCATATCAGTCTACTGAATTGGATCTGTATTGTAAGAAACTGAGAAACAAAATGTAGTCCCTAACTCTGGTCTATACTTCCTGAAATATTCTAAATGTGGGAATAAGCTCAGTGTTGTTCTGATTGATATCTCCTGTTGACTGCAACCTGGATGGTGTTTTTTGAACATTCTCTGAATTTCTATAAGAACATAAAAATATCATATAGCCCTAGACAGCATGAAAATTCAGCTGTTCATACCCATTCAATTCTTCAGTATACAATTTCACAAGCAAATGTGAGTCTTGGTGACAGCAATGATTGTTCCCCTTAACACTAAACCCTTCTGCTCTCTAGGGAAAATTGAATGAATTTTAGAAGATAATTGCAAAGCTAACCACAAAATCCATGTAGTAGAGGCGAAAAGCGTGTATGTCCTATCAAAGACAGTTCTGAGCTACCTTTAATGAAGGCTGTTTTGACATAGTGGAAGAAGAGACTGAAGCTATGGTTGAAGAGACAGTAGTGCACATACATGTCTGTATGAGGAAGATCTATTTATAACACTTACTAAAGACAGTACTTCAAATACTACCTGACAGCAGATTTTATGTGTTCAATTTTATGTGTTCAATTTTATGTTATGTCAGTAACTACGAACTTATGCAGTTTGCAGCATAAAATTTATGTTATTAAGTACTGTGTGCTGAGAGTGAGGGAAAGGGATAAACAAACATTCTCTGCTTTAATTGGTAACTTCTGCTAAGCTTTCTGGAAGCTGAAGATGCAAACCTCAGGATGTATATATGTTATATTCCGCTTGTAATTGTTACAATTGCAATTGCTGATCCAATAACTGAACATGAAAATGATTATGTGTCCAAGTGCAGATTTGCTTCCTCTGTAAGTCAACTTGCCTGATTCCAGTATTTAATTGTGTAGGCCACTGAATATGAACTGGCTGCAAATAATTTTTATTTGGTCAGTTTGCATGAAATATAAATGCCTGAGACAAAGGTCTGAGGGTGAGTATGTAAGATATCAGTAAGTTCAGAAGTTTGGAAATATTTGGAATCAGTCCTATATGGTCATTTTCATGTGGTCAAGGTAAACGTAATAAGTAACCTCTGCATGAGTGTTATTCTCATTTGTTAATTTTTTAGCCAGTTAGCAATGTGTAGATTAACCAAAACAGGTGTAAGACAATACAGCATCAAGCATATATATATATATACCTTTAAAAGTTTTGATATGATCATTTTGGAGCAGTGTAATTGATGTGTCCACAGTGTGAATCTGAGAAGGGTAAAATTTCAGCTATGTCTCCAAGGGGAATATTATTTTACTTTAAAGTAAAGATCTTTTCTTCCAGCTGAACAAGGACTCTGTCACAGAACTGAGATTTATTTATTTCTCTTCCTTTTTTTCTGAAGTGCAGACTTAGTTAAAAAATAATCAAAAAGATTTTCTTTAAAAAGTCATTGCACTTGTGCAACCAAAGGGGCTCATTCTGGAAATTATTTTTAATTTTTTCTTTTTCTCTCTCTCCAATCTCACTTCTCTTTTTCTCTTTTCCTCTGAATGTTGAAACAACATTAAAACTTATATAGGCAAATCCTCTTTTCTCTCTCTGACATTTATGGAAAATCCCAAAGAGGATTTTCAGTCATTTCCATTAAGTATACACTATAATTCTTTATCTGAAAACCATATAACATTTAGAAGCCAGGTCTCCCTGATGTATACATTTTTGATTCCAGATAGGCTCTTTGCATTCTATCAGATTATAGGACTGTAGGAGACCTCTAAGGTCATCAACTTCAGTATTGTGCTATCACAGGTAACAACATTATACTAACCCTTTTATGAGTCATTGAACTGGATCTTAAAATTAGTTAGGTGGGATTTGTGGAGCTTTTTTTTTTCCTCCCTCTCTCTCATTAAGATACAGCAGTTGGAACTGTTTCAGCCTGACGATAATGTGCTAAATGTTACAGATTTGTGATTTTGACCTAAAATTCTAGCCTAGCCAACAAAAAGGATGCCAGAATGTATCTGTTTAACTATTTTGCCGTTTCACATGGTTAAAGAAGGTGCAAAATAAAACCTCTGGGAGAATGATATAGTAGCAGCAGGTAGCTCAGGAATGATGGTAACTGCAGCTACACAAAGCTTAAAATTACTAGTGCTACTGTTGCCTCCTCTTTTAAAAAATATTTGATTGTTTATGCCAGGTGCTGCAGTTTTCAGTGGATTTCATATAGGTATAAAAAAAGCGAAAGGATTTTTGACCATTATATGTCTGAATAACTATCAGACAGAATCTGGCATTTAATATTTTACTAAATATTAATGATATTCTGGAAGTTGGGCATTCATTTTACAGACTTACTCTTAGTGAAAATGCCCCTAAAAGCCAACAGGAATTTTTGTGATAACAGAAGCTACATAATAGACAAAAAAGTGGCAAATAACGTCCTTTAACCAAAGCACTCTGGGGAACATCAGCATCTGCTCCACTTGTGGCATCTTTTACTACCTTTCTACCATAAAATGCGGCTTCCTTTCAATGGCTGCTCTCTGTATGATTTAAACCTCATTTAAGACAAACAACAATAGTTTTAAGGTGATTCTCCTGTGTACTAGCAGTGTATTTATCCCCTATTTTTTCTTTCTTGCCTAGAGAAATCCACAACCTCAAATGAGGTGTCAAGACCTTCTAAAAACTTTGTGAAAATAAGAAAATAAGAGAAAATCACAGTATTCTAGGTAAGGAGCTGACATAGATATGTCTGGTAGGAGCCTGTGTCAGCCAGATCATGTAGCTGGATTTGTCTAGACTTCTGTATTCCTCAAAGCAGATTTTAAAAAGAGAGCTTTATACAAAAGCCAGTTTTTAGCAGCATGTAAACAAATCAACTCGACTTTTTAGGCTAGAAAATTCATTCACGGGAACAGGGAGAATAGAAATATAAACAGTTTGTGTAAGAAAATCTGTCCTTCTCCTGAAACCCTTGCAGGGAGATTTCAGTATGTTCAGCGGCTTTCAAGATTACAATGAGCCATACGCTTTTGCTTTCAGTTCCTGCATAGCTTCAGTCTCCTTTGAGACCTAGCTGCCTACTCCTTGCTCCTCAGTGTCTTGCTATGAAAATCCCTTCTGTGCCTGCTTCATCCAGTTCTATCTTTCAAGTCTCTGTCCCAAGGAAAGGACAACTTTCTTCTTGTGGAGGGCTTTATGTAACCTGTTCCTTGTAGAAGGTTGTCTTTATAAAAGAAATACATACAAACTGCTTTTAAGAAAATATGGATCCTGTCCATATCTGTAGCCAATAAGAAATGATGAGAAGGGGAGTAAGCTTAGAAAAATTCCCCTTCCCATGACACATGTGTTTAGCCTTTTGGCCTGCATCTCTGAATGGGCTATTTGCTCTGGCAGTTAGACAAGTAAGCAAGCATTAGAATTTCTATTAGAATCATATGGAAATGAAAGACAATGCTCCTCTCTCTTCTGATACAGAAATACAGCTGTAAGAGTAGTCACCCAAGCAGAGCAGAGCTGAGTTAGATCTTCTTTCTGAAAGAATTTTAGACTTCTTTTTCCTCCAAAGTGAATGCTCTGTTAGAGTGCAAAGTTTTTAATGTATCAGACTATCACTTAAAATAATCCTGTTTTTGAGGATATGAATAAATACTAATTAGGTCAAAGAATACTTGGGAAGGATCAAACTTCATGGTTTAATTCTCACCAAATGCACATGTTGGTGGAGCTATCTGAATCAACGTTAATGAAATTATAAAGCACCACCCACTCCATGGGAAAATTTTGTTAAACGTTTGGTTTAAAGAAAACCAACTACTGTTAATCCTGCAAGACAAAATGTAGTAACATAAATCTTTGATAAGATTGTGCATAAGGGTGCTGCTGGTATTAATGATGCTTCTGATTGTTATTGTTCGTACTCCATTTGTCCTAATCTGTGTATTATTGACACTGAAATAAAAGGTCAAATTGGAAAAATTGCACTTCTTATGAGTCATATCTCATGAACCAACCAGCTGTATGCAATGTAAGTGTATATGTATATAATGAAATTCAGATGAAGTTATTGAACCAGCTATAACTCTACAAAAGATAAAACTGGAAGCACTGTGAGCAACTCCTACACAATACAGCTCTCCTTCTATTAAATTGCATGCCACTAAAGAATTTCACCTCATGATCAGTATCTACATGAATAACCTCCTATTCCTCTGTGAGATTTAGATTCAGATGTAGAAAGTGAATGCTATCTCAGCCAAGACATTTTTCTTCGTTACTTCATCTGCAATATGCTAACAAAGCATGTGCAAAGGAAAAAGCTCTTCATTATCTTAAACTAACCCTCAAGTCATTTCTGAAACGGGCAATATTATGACCACTAGTGTCTTGTTAGTATTATCTTCAGTGTTCCTTTTCCTTCATCACCTCTTGCTGCTAATGATCTCTGATCCAAATATCTGTCCAAGATCCACATCTTCTATGTGCTTCAGAAGAGGGCAGGGTTAGTAACATAGGGTGCCTTTCATCCAAGAAGTTAAAATAGGGTTCTTAAAAGGTTTGTATGTTTTTAAACATAAAAAGCATATTATTAATAATGGGTTTAATAAAGCTTTTTCTATTTTTTTTTTTGCAATTTTTGATTCAATCAGTGATTCCTAGAGTCAGTAGTAGGACTTTTCTGCTCAAGTTCTTCTTAGATACACATACATTTTAGGATACAAATTACTGGGCTCTGCTTAGGCTAGGGCAACCATTTAGATCAGAGGACACAGTTAAAAATCTAAACTCTTTAGTTTAGAGGGATTTGAACCAAAGACTCCTTTCCACTGAAAAGAGAGTGCCATATCCAGAGGCTTCCTTATCCAACAAGTGTCATTTTATCCACCCACCACTATGTTTTCTTTCACAAATAAGCTGTCCATCTGTGGCCAGTTGTCTGATAACAGCTCTGTCTCTGCTTTGCCAAGTAGAAACCAAATGCTACAGACATTATGGCCAATTATCTTTACTTCATCTATGAATATGTTATAGCCTTTTCAATCCTTTCTAAGTTAGACTTCTAGATAAATAACCCAAAGAGATCTATTACAAATGATACATGTTATTATCTGTTAGAAAATAAAAAAATCTAAGTTGGACCTGCACCCAGGGAGCCCAATACTCTGGAGTGGAGGGGATATGTCCAGGCACAGACAGCTTCAGTGCACCTGTGCATCCTGTGTGCGCAGCGCGGAGCCCTCCCTTATCTGAGGACAGGGTGGATGTGTACTCCAAGAGGCCTCTGAAGGTATGACACCCTGCTTCTCCATGCACACAGGTGCAAACTAATTGCTGCACAGGAACATCCCAAACATAATCCTACTGGAAATAATATGGCTATTTTTTTTTTCTGACTGTGTAGTACCTTACAAATTTTACATTTCTCAAATCAAGGAATGTCTCTGTCAGAAACTGTGGTTCTGCACTCACTTCATGTAAAACCCCATTCAATCTTTCCTTCTAGACTAACATTCACTGTGGAGCCTTTTAGGATGCAGCTATTTTTGAGAAGTTTTTTTCAGGCTATTTCCTGCTATTTATTCTTAAATTTTCTTTCTTAGGGTTCCAACTTCAGTATTACATCTTCTCTTATTTTTCTTGATCCCTGTACTTTTCCAAATAAAGATGACATATAGTAAGCAACAGTTCAGACAGTTCTATTTATTTTTTGCATTGATTATTAATTTCATCCTGCAAAAACTTGGTAGTGAGGAAGGAAGGCTAAGCTGGGATATTTCTCAAACTCTGTGCAACACCCTCAAGTAACAGACTTTGACAAAGAGTCTTTGCAGGTTCCTATTTTAATGGTTTAGAGAATTTAAAATAATGTATTGAAAAGCCTTAGATTCCTTCTGGTAATTGGAATGTGAGTTTGAAGAAATTTGGGGTTTTCTGTTTATCATCTACTGCTTTGGACCCAAACACTCAGAATTATTGAAATTAACAGGAATGATAAACAAAACACTTGTTCAGAGTATCTCAAGGAAAGGAGATAGTTATAAAAAAAAGGAGGGTGTGAGCTTAATCTAAAATGCATCAAACAATTCATCATAGTAGCTTGTGGCTATCTTGTCTAACACCATACAGACAATGGTGTTTGACTTCACTAGTATTGTCAATATTTTAATGAATTTTGCATTATTAAATGGACTTTACAGAGTTTTTTAAATGTTTTAATAAAGTCCCGGAAAGGAAAAATTGCTATATTTATGCACAACGATCAAAGTCCTCCAAATTATTTCTTCATGTGATAAGTAGTCAGCTATTAGCTTACCTAGTTATAGTCATGTAGCAAGCTGCAGGGGTAGCATGTTATCTAGCTAAAAATAAAGTGCAATGGTTGAAAAGAAAACAAATCCAACAAAACCATTCTTATGACATATATGCAAAATTGTGAAAATATTACAAATTACTGAAAAATGCATCAATTGTACTGAATGCTGAACGTAAAATAAATATGGTGCTACTGAGCATTTGCAATCTGATTTAACTCAGATCTGTTGATTCATAGCTTATTAGTATGCTGTGATGAAACGAACTACCTAGATACATTTGTTTATTTGTCAGAGAAGCTTACACATGCACAGAGTAAAATCGATAAGCTGCAAGAGCACCTGGTTGTTTGTTAAACAGAATAAAGAAGAACCCATAGGCTCCCAAATGAATGAAATGGGTGGCAGGGTTGTTTTTGGTTTTTTTTTGCATTTTGATGATATGGAAGTAATATACATGAAAAACTAGTGGTTTAGAAAGAAATATTATTAGGTTTTGTGAAGTAAAACGTCGTCATTATAGGATAAGAAATAATTAATTTAATAAGTATAATCCTGCTTCTTGATTGCATATTTTCAACCTCTGGTTTTCACAGGTGCTGTCTCAGATTTAAATACGTACTTTCTGTTGTTCTTTTGTGGAATAATATTTATGCCTCTCCTCAGTCATCGCTGTTGGCATCTGAACAGTGGACTTTCAGCTTTATAGCATAAATCTCTTCCACTACGGCTATATTGTTATAATTATCACTGATGGCAGCAGAAATAAGTGGTTATCTCTGTGGAACAGGTGCTTGAGAAAGATACATAGCACAATTCACCAGTGGATCACATATTTATGAGTAAACACATTTCACAGAGAACATAGATTACTACTTAAATGAAGGAGTCCCTTTCTTGAAGGCACTGTGTCTAACTGATTGAAACATGAATTATGGATCCACCATGTTACTGATTACTGCATTTTATCTAACCTCTACTTTAAGCAGAAGAAATTGTAGTTTATAAAGGCAGTGAAATGTACAATGAACAATGCAAATGTATAAAGGATTCAGATATGTTTGTAGTGACACACCTATTTCAACAGGAGCTCTGTCTCTCTTGAAAAAAGGTTTAGTTGGAAAAATGGACTAGATATGTTATAATATGTGTGTGGAACACTTTTAATATTTCCCTTCTATCATTCCTCAACTCTTGCCAGACAGAAAGTGATAAATATGATTTCAGAGAACAAATTTCACAAAAGGTGTTTCCCAAGAACCATGACAACATTAACAAAACTCAGGTGCCTGCTCCTTATTATTTCTGTGCTAGACAGTGATAAGGATGCTGTGTAATACTTTTTTTAATATAAAAATTAATTTCATAAGAGAGGAAATGCCAAATGAAAATGTGCATGCAAAAGAGGTTTTGTTTGCTCATTAATATCCAAACTACAGCTGATAATATCTCCCAGAAGTAGTTCAATATGGATATGTAGTATCATTTGGTAAGTTATTGTGCCTATTATCTTACCTAACATGTTTCCCTTCAAAGAAAATATTTTATTTTTTCCCCCCCCACAAAGTATGGGAAATTACAAAAAAAAATTGGTAACAAAACAGCGTGTAAAACATTGTTGCTTTGATCCTGGTCTCCCTAAAATCAGTCAGAGAAGATAAATATTTTATATAGCTAGAACCAAGAAATTCGTCACTCACTGTTGTTTGTTGAGATCTTATGTTATTCTGTAACACTTACCTTTAAATAATGTGGAATGCTATGCTGGTGTTTCCTCATTATGCATTCAAGTCTTAATAACTGAGCTGGAGTTCATTGTCAAGTATTGGGAAGACAGGTATAATAATGACTGCATCAACTTTTCATAATTTCCTGGTCCTGCATGTTGCCTGATATCTAACAACACTTGAGGTGGTTTATGGCATCTGCTTCTTGGCAAAATGATGTAGCAGAAGGCTTCCTGTAGAAGTGTAGTGGAAGACTAGAACCTTGAACTTGTGTGTTTCTTTTATTTCCTTCCCCTCACACGAAGTCAAAACCCACATATAGGTCTATCATTGCTGGCTCCTCATGAGCCTTTTGAGAGCAGCAAAGACATTCTTGTGCTGCTCTGGCAGTAGGTAGGCAACAGTGTGTGACAGGATTTGGAGTCCCATACTTTCCTCATACTCATGATACTTTTATTGTAGTTTAGCAATGATTTACATGTGTCACTTGAAGCCAGATTCCTAAATTATTGTAAACCATATGATACCCACCTGCTTTTAAAGTGAAATGAGCAGGTCTAGTCTCAAAAGAAAACTAGTAAAATGGTATTCTATTATTCCCTGAAGCATCCTTGTTTCTGTGCTATGGCTGGATTAACACTTAACTCTATTACAGAAACGTTAAACTGGTTAAATACTCCTAACAGAGTATACATTTGAGAAGAACCAACTCCACAATCCCAAACTTGAAACACCTCAAGCCAGGGCATAAACCAGCATATGGGATCCTAGATTTAATGAAGTTGATGGAGACATACTGTTTTATAACACCTCATAATCCTGTTTCCTGTCTTTTAATTTTCAGGTTTTTTACACGTGGTGCAGGTATTTCCCTGCAGCCTGTGGAGAAGATCACGTCTCCTGTCAAGGAGGAGTTGTGGAGAGCAGCTGGTGGGCATCCATCCCCCAGCCAGGATCAACCCACCACAGTTCCTATATGCTGTGTCTTCTAGATCCCAGTAGGTTATTTCTATTATTTGTGTTTGAAATTAAGAAAAGCTTTTGTTCGAGGAGCTGTTAAAAATTAACAAAATATGATATATTAACCTCATAACTCAATATATCATCTGTTACAATTGGTTATCATCTGTAACAAGAGGGAGAATATTTACCTAAATGAAATCTTAAAGGAAAAATAGCTAGACAGTAGAGTTCAAATTCTTATTGCTCATCTAGGAAGAAAGTAGACCTAGTTAAATTAAAAAAAAAAAAAAAAAAAAAGAGAAAGATAGATAAAAAAGATTGCCATGACAAAGCTAGAATGACTAGGCTGCCATTAAAAGCAGTGTTTAGTAGGCAGGGGAAAATAAACCAAACTCAAACCCAAACCAAAACAAAAACAAACAAGCAAACTAATCAACCAAAACCAAAACAACTGAAAACCAAATTCCAAAGAAAATATGTAAGCAGAACAAAAGATTCTTCAGCCCAATTAAGTACAGATATTTAAAGATGTTGTCTGGCATCCAGGAGTCATTTACTGACAGATTTGCTCATATATTGCAAGAAAACTTAATTTAGTGGCAGAAAAAGTAGTCTTTTTGATACTGCACTTCAAGGATAGCTGCTCTCATGATACTGATGATATTTGTGTGCCAATGAATAAATACAAAAGAACAGTCAACAACAACTAAGCCAGAGGAAATATAACAGGTATCATGTTATAAGGGGCAAAAACCTGTAAAACACGACACCATGTGCTTAAGGTAGCATGTGATGCTTCACCTTCAGCATAATCGAAGCAACAATGAAATAAATAGAAAATGAAAAGTATAACGACCATCCAGTAAGAGTTAAAAATGCATAGTATTGTTGTATTTTTTTCTTGGTATTTTTATCATTATAGTTACAAAATTATGTATGTAAAGTGTTTATTCTGGAAACTCCTTTAATCATGTCTTCCAATAGATCAGTGTTAACATGATGCTTACAGTCATTTACTTTTTGTTCCTCCACTCCATTGCCAGTAAAATCAATTTTGGAATTTACTTTTATTCTAATTTCCCATTAAAAGATGATACATTTTTTTCCCTCTTCACAAAAAGCCTTGATGTTATTAAACCTTCTTTTGTTTCAGAAAAAACCCAAATAAAATGACCATTACTTAAGTTAAAATGATGGAACACCATCTCAACAATCTGAAACAAAACCGTGATAAATGCTAGCTGAGCAAGAAAGATGCATTTGTGGCTGTGTTTAAAAGGAATAAAATCCAAAGACATAGGGCCAAGCATGTCTCTGAGGGCCTCTTTATAATGAGATAAAGAATCAGAACAATGATTACAGTAATTCAGATCAAAATACTTTCCAGGATTCCAGGAAGTTTACATAAACTGCATTAGCAGTAGCAATTAAAATTCAAAATGCTACCATCATAATTGGCCTCACTCAAAACTCTTACAAAAATCAAATAGATACTCTGCAAGTGCTTAGCGGCTATTCTGTTCTCATTCAGATTTTAGAGACAGTGAAACAATAGTGTTCTGTCTTCCTGTGTTTGCAACATAAATAAATAAAATTTTTTGGAGCCTGAAAGTCCCCAATGTTCCACAGCAAAAGTTTATCAATATCCATTACCTTGTCAGTATGTGTGCCTGGTATGGATGGCATGCCATGGTTCACTTTCATTTTCTTTCTCTCCATCTCCCTATATCCTAAATTAGCCAGTTCCGCTTCAGTACAGCAATACAATGTAGCATAAATTGTCAGGTTTTGGTGTTACTTGAGCCATTGATATTGGTTTGTAGGTTACTTTTTTTTTTTAGTTAGATATGCCTGAAGGTAGCCAGTTATAATTTCAAGTAGCAGTCTGCTACTGAAAGAGGACAATAGCAATATTTTTATGTTATCACATTTTGGAATTTTTACTGCAAGGAAAAACAAACATGAAGCTGCAATTACATGAAAGCAAATTTCTCTTTTATTAGAGGGTGTGTTTCCTGCTTAGTCAAAATAACTTCTGGCTGCTGAAGAGGGGGGAAAGTGTTCCTGAATAAGAAAATCGATGAAATGTATAGAAATACATCAAATTGAATGTGTGCAAAAGATCAGTGTTACTTGCAATTTACTTTTTGCAACAGAGTGATATCGCCATTTAATGATAAAAAGCTATTCCTATAATGCATAACATTATATCATCAACCCTCAAGACAAGAGCTATGGCATTGAGGTTTTTTTTTGTTCTCTTTTTAAAAAGTAACTATTTTTTCAAACCATTCTGAATGGCAACCAGCTTCAGGTATTATCTAATGATTCCCATTTTTCAAGACACTTTATTCCAAAAGACAAGTTCCATTAATATTGGGAAAAAAAAAAAAAAAAAAGAAAAGAGGCTCTCTCACAATCTTTCTTCTTTCCATTTAAACTCTTTCTCCATATGGTAAAAAAACCCCAACAACTCAAAATACTGCATCCTATTGCTGTTGTGCATTAAGTCTTGCTAAAAGTCTTTATTCCCCAACCCAAATGAAACTACTGAAATCAAGTGAGGCCTCACTCATACTTAAATCCTGTAAACCCCTCCCCCCCAAAAAAAAGAAAAAAAAAAAACCCAAACAAAACCCCCCCACAACCAACAAAAATAACCAGAAAACTCCACAGAGAGTATAGGCTTGCTTAATCCATTAGTCTCAGTGCTGCTATGACAAAAGTTTTTCTGACTATTTTTTTCTATTAAACTGATGGCCTGGCTTCAGGTTGCTGAAAAAAGTCTCTGGGAACATTCAGAAAAGAGTGGAAGGAAAAAAAGAAAAGAATTAACAATGGACTTTCACAGGTTTGAAAAGCCTTTATCTTTGCTATTATCCATGTGTGGATTAACCACTCCTTACCTGGCCACCTAGAAGCTGTAAATTGGCAGAACTAATATCATACAATCCTCTCCTATGTTATCTTGAGCAGATAAAGAAAGAATCTATGTCTCATCTTTCTTCATCTTGCATCACTACAAATCTCACTGTACTAGCTTTGTTCAAGGACCAAGACTCATAAATATATTTCTCTAGTTCACTTTCTTCGTACCTGTGATCTTCTCCAGTATGTTTTATCCAGCTTATGATTTAGTATTGTCAGACCTCACTGGTTAGGAATTGTAGGCAGAATACTTTGCTATCCTATCTTTTATTTCTTATTGAATAAACAAGGTAACGTTTGAAGAGAGACATACTCTGTATGTCTGTATATTGATTAGCTTTAGGAATTGTGAATAAAACCCAAAGGCCAGCTGCAAAATAAGTCATTGGTCATTATTCTAGGTATAAAATTACTACAGAAGAAAAAGAATAAAGAGCAGAAAACCTCCTCATATCATACTTACCTCACAGAATGTAAATATAGATTTAAATACAAATATAAATGCATGGTGTTTTTTCTCAGTGTATTTTCTGTAGTTTTTTTTCTTTTTGTTTCTACTACATTTTCTTTCTTTCAAGATGCTCTCCTTTTTTCACCCCTTCACTCACTGAGGTAGAATCCTTTTCTCTATGCAGGCTTTCCTGGTTTGATTGCTCTGATCTTTACACCTGTCTCGGATTGTTGCCTTTCCTCCCAGAGCCATTGCAGAGCATGCTCAGACAGCAGTTTCTGTATATGGGCTTTTTCCCATAATCTCCAATCTCTAATGGCAACTGGTACCTTCTCAAACATCAGATGAAGAAATTATTGTAAGTGGGTGAACAGTATGGTTATGATTAACTAGGTCTGGTCAAATGTTCAAATGCATGATGCATCTGTTGCCTGAAAAAAAAACAAACCAACAACCAAACCCAAAAAACCCCAAACCAAAAATCCAAAAGAAAACAAACGAAAAAACAACATGGAAAGCTGTTCAATCCTGGCTGCCCCTTGGCAAACAGCAGAAATTGTGAACAGCTTTGTAAATGTCAACCTGAAGTGTGGAGGTGTCTCATTCATTATTCACATACCACTACCTGAGGCTTGAAATCAGATGTAGAAGAGAATTTTTACAACCAATTTTGTGTAGGGGTGTGTGTGTGTATGGTGTGTCTGCGACTCTTCGTCTTGAGATGACTTGTAAAGCAGTACTTTGTAAAGTGTTCTATAGATATTGGCCAACAAGATATAGCTATAGCCAACATAATATTTGAAAGGCTGAACAATCCCTGTAACAACTGGGTTATCTGTTAATAAATAAGATTATATAGGTTTTCTTTACTATTGGATAACAGAAAGATATTGTCTCTAAGCACAGACTTCTAAAACATATTTTGGTCTAAATATGTAAATTACATTTTACAGTATATAAAGGAGCAGCAGTAGTTAGTGCTGTTATCAATCATCAATGATTTACCATCAGTGTTTAACAACAACAAATACTGGATTCTGCAGCTAGGACAGAGTAATGCTGGGCACAAGTGTAAACTGGGAGAAGGAATGGCTGTAGAGCAGACCTGCAGAAGGGATCTAGAAGGGATCTAGCAGCAGGCTTAATATGAGCCCACAGTGTGCCCTGGCAGCCCAGAAGGCAAACTTCATCCTAGAGTCCATCAAACACAGCATAACCAGCCACCAAAAGGAGCGATTATCCTGTTGTATTTAGTGTTCGTGTGGCCTCATCTTGAATACTGTGTGTAGTTCTGGGCCCCACAATTTAAGGATGTGAAGGTCCTTGAATACGATCAAAAGGCTAAATCATAAATGCCCTTATCTTGTTGTCTTAATGCCCTTAATTAGGCATATAAAAAATTGCAACTGAAAATATTATTGTTGGCAAGAAAGCTGAGAGAAGTCCATTATGTTGCACGTCCCAAAATGTAGAGAATATTTTTCAAAGACTTTCAATCATGTTGTTCATTTGAAGCAGCATAGAATTGCTTTTCTTTTTATCCCATTAAATTCTGACAGCATCTTAAATATCAATATCTTTTACCCCTGACATTAGACTTTTTCTTTCAATTGATTCTCAGTTACTAATTTGGTGAAGGTTAGAATTCAACTTGGCTTCTTTGGCACAAATGAAGAATAAATTAAGGCAGAAAGCTGAAAAGTGCTGTTCTTTCTAAAAGAACCTTTGATGAGGAAGAAATCATAATTTTAAGTGAGTTTAATCATGGTTAAATAACGCTGGACCACCAGAATATTTGTTTAATTGAATAGAGACATAAAATGTAGCAGAGGTAATTTGTCAGGCTAAGGAAATTTAGGTGTGATTCAATTTTCTTCACACACAAATATCTATCCTGCATCATCTGCAGAGAATGTTAAGCACATTATTTTGCCTCTTGGCATTAGTGTTAGCTGTATTATCATGCGAACAAAGTCAATAAAACATGCTGTTTAGGTCATTTCACAGGAAGAAGTTGGTCTCTAGAAGAAGGATGATGATTCTTGCCTTTATTTTTCTTTGCCTTTCATTGATACCACAGCACACAAAGGTAAAATTTACTTTCATGTGTTAGATGACTATTGAACTTATTTAAAGAAAGTCTAACCTTCCAACCAAAACTATTCTATGATTCTATAAACTTTGCAAAGTATGGAAGTCCCAGTGATGGAATCTAAAGTTAAAATCATTGAAAGAAGTTTAGAAATAAACTTAAAATGCCACATTTTTAACAGAATGAAAGTGGATTATCTTGCCCTTTCTACTTCTAGGTCTGGCTGGTTATGGCTGAAACATTTGCCTAAAACAAGATGAAGAAGCTTGTACTACAAGGATAACAACTTCAGATTATGGTGCTGTCAATCTGATACCTCAGGAAAGTGACACAACAGTACTTTCAGTATTCTTGTCTAACCAACTTATGCCCAGAAGGGTTCAAGGTAAGAAAAAGAAGCAAAATGTAGTCACCATATTTATACGAGTCTAAATGCATAACAGGGGTTAGTTTCTTCTCTTCCCTTTTTGGGCAGACTTCAATCTAATATTTTCCTTAATTAGCTCTATCCCAGCTTCACTAGTTCATCACAGCCAATCCTGCTCTAAGAGGTAACTGAATTACTTTTTGAGCATAAAAAAAGAGGAGCAATATAAGAAAGCTTTTCCATTAAAAAAACCAACAAAACATGACTATGTTATTTCTCACAAGGTTTATCACAGATTCCAAACACAAAAATCTTTCATGAATCTTCTTATTTCTTTATCCTCTTTAATCCAGTTCATCTTTGAATGATTACATTTGCAAGTAATAGAGGAGGCGACAAGGAAAGGTGCCAGGCTTGACCTCGTGCTCACCAACAGGGAGGGAGTGGTTGGAAATGTGATGCTCCAGGGCAGCCTTGGCTGTAGCGATCGTGAGATGGTCGAGTTCAAGATCCTCAGGACATTGAGAAAGGCATGCAGCAAGCTCGCTGCCCTGGACTTCAAGAGAGTAGACTTTGGCCTCTTCAGGAACCTGCTTAGTAAGGTTCCATGGGATAAAGCCCTAGAGGGCAGGGGGACCCAAGACTGCTGGTTGCTATTCAAGGATCACCTGCTATGTGCTCAAGAGTATTGCATCCCGACTAGAAGGAAGTGCAGCAGGAGAGCCAGGAGACCTCCATGGATGGATAAGGAGCTGCTGAGGAAACTTAGAGAGAAAAAAGAAGCTTATAAAAGGTGGAAGCGAGGACAGGCAGCCTGGGAAGAATACAGGGATATTGTCCAGGAAGCTAGGGACCAGGTTAGGAAAGCTGAGGCCCAGTTAGAATTACATCTGGCAAGGGATGTGAAACATAACAGGAAGGGCTTCTATAGGTACAGAGCAAACAAAAGACAGATTAGGGACAATGTGGGCCCTCTCCGGAAGCTATCAGGAGAACTGGCCACCATGGATTTGGAGAAGGCTGAGGTTCTTAATGACGCCTTTGCCTCAGTCTTCACTGGCAAATGCTCTGACCACACTGCCCAAGACTTGAAAGGCAGATCCAGGGACTGTGAGAATGAAGACCTTAGGCCCACTGTAGGAGAGGATCAGGTTCGAGACCATCTTAAGAACCTGAACATGCACAAGTCCATGGGACTTGATGAAATCCATCTGCGGGTCCTGAAGGAGCTGGCGAATGAAGTTGCTAAGCCACTGTCTGTCATATTTGAAAAATCATGGCAGTCAGGTGAAGTTCCCAATGACTGGAAAAAATTAAATATAACCCCCATTTTCAAGAAAGGGAAAATGGATCACCAGGGGAACTACAGACCAGTCAGTCTCACCTCTGTGCCTGGCAAAATCTTGGAGCAGATTCTCCTGGAAAGCACGCTAAGGCACATGAAAAACAATGAGGTGGTTGGTGACAGCCAACATGGCTTCACTACGGGGAAATCCTGCCTGACCAATTGGTGGCCTACGGGACTGATGGACAGGGGCAGAGCAGTTGACGTCATCTATCTGGACTTGTGCAAAGCGTTCGACACTGTACCGCATGACATCCTTTTCTCTAAATTGGAGAGACATCGATTTGATGGGTGGACCACTTGGTGGATAAAGAACTGGCTGGATGGCCGCACACAAAGAGTTGTGGTCAACGGCTCAATGTCCAGTTGGAGACCAGTAACAAGTGGCGCCCCTCAGGGATCGGTGTTGGGACCTGACTTGTTCAACATCTTTGTCAGCAACATGGACAGTGGGATTGAGTGTGCCCTCAGCAAGTTTGCTGACGACACCAAGCTGTGTGGTTCGGTTGATACGCTAGAGGGAAGGGATGCCATCCAGAGGGACCTTGACACGCTTGTGAGGTGGGCCGATGCCAACCTCATGAAGTTCAACCAAGCCAAGTGTAAGGTCCTACACCTGGGTCAGGGCAATCCCAGGCACAGCTACAGGTTGGGTGGAGAAGAGATTCAGAGCAGCCCTGTGGAGAAGGACTTGGGGGTGTTGGTTGATGAGAAGCTTAACATGAGCTGGCAGTGTGCACTTGCAGCCCAGAAAGCCAACCGTATCCTGGGCTGCATCAAAAGAAGTGTGACCAGCAGGTCAAAGGAAGCAATCCTGCCCCTCTACTTTGCTCTCTTGAGACCTCACTTGGAGTATTGTGTACAGTTCTGGTGTCCTCAACATAAAAAGGACATGGAGCTGTTGGAGCAAGTCCAGAGGAGAGCCATGAGGATGATAAGGGGGCCGGAGCACCTCCCATATGAAGACAGGCTGAGAAAGCTGGGGCTGTTCAGCCTGGAGAAGAGAAGGCTGCGTGGAGACCTCAATAGCAGCCTTCCAGTATCTGAAGGGAGCCTATAAGGATGCTGGGGAGGGACTCTTCCTTAGGGACTGTAGTGGTAGGACAAGGGGTAATGGGTTCAAACTTAAACAGGGGAAGTTTAGATTAGATATAAGGAAGAAGTTCTTTACAGTGAGGGTGGTGAGGCACTGGAATGGGTTGCCCAAGGAAGTTATGAATGCTCAACCCCTTGAGGTGTTCAAGGCCAGGCTGGACAGAGCCTTGGGTGACATGGTTTAGTGCAAGGTGTCCCTGCCCATGGCAGGGGAGTTGGAACTAGATAATCTCAAGGTCCTTTCCAACCCTAACTATTCTATGATTCTATGATTCTATGATCTTAAGAGTAGGGATACTGATCAGCAGAAGGATGACAGCTATACCTTTGCCATCCTTATAGTTCCCTCAGCAGTTCCGCAAAATATACGACACAGAATTATTTTCATTCCAGAGGCGTTCATACAAATGCTTTTCTCTTTTGATCACTGCAAAATTTTGAAGTCACTATAGCTAAATCTGATGGACATAGTAAAGAACATAATTTGGCCCACTGTCTGGGCATATCATATGCTTTTTTATAACGCTTAGTAAAAGAATTTCAGTACCCCAAGATATCCTAAATAGACTGACAAAACAAGAATTCCACTAAATACTTTATATGAGATGGATGATTAGAAGTGGAAACTGTTGAACATGTAAAAAATGTTACAACTACCTACTGTTTTGTTTTACTTCTAATTTTAGCGCTAAAATAGCCCATGGTTCTAGTGACTAATATACAGCAGGTACAAAAAACAAACAAAACAAAACACACACACACCCCACCCCCCTCAAAAAAAAAAAAACCAACATAAAACAAAAAAAAGCAACCTGAAAAATACACATAAAAGAGGAGCGGGGAAAAAAAAAAAAGAATGCCATACGTGAATGCCAAGGACTTCTGTCTGAAAGAACAGAAAGTGCTGTTACGAAAAGGATTGGTAATGAAATCTTGGGTTTAAGGAGAAGCCTAGAACATGACACCAAAGTGCTTTTAAAACAATATAAGTAACAACTGTCTTATATTGGATGCAGAAGAAGAAAGCCTTCAGAGCAGGGGGTAAGGAATTACAAATGGAGAAAGAAGGTGAACTAGATTCTAAGGAGGGAGTAGTTGAAGTATAAAGAGGAAAGGAGTGAAGTACATGATAGACACATTAGTGCCCTTGTTATGCCTCAGTTATTTCCTGAATGGCTGTTTTTTCCTTACACACACAAATTAAATGGAAAGGCTAGATTTTGGAGATGTTTTAAACGAAAAATGTCAGTATTTAGTAACAGCCTGAATTGAGAGATAAAAGGCAGAAAAGTGTCCAGTATAAATTACCTGTTTAGGGGACAAGAGGGATTACAGGCTTATGTGCAATGATGGGCAAGGATGCCAACGTAAGGACACATGTGAAATGATTATTATTTGCTTCCATTCCCTAAAAGGTCTACATTTCTGCTACAGAGACATGAAAAAGCCACAGCGGTTTTCATAACTGAAGTTCAAGATGTGTCAAATATTGAACAAATACAAAATTTAAAGTGAGATAGGATGTCTAAAATTGACATATAGCCATCATATTTTGGCTGTCTATGTGTAAACTGTCTTAAGTGAGAATAGGAGAGATTAAAATACCTGATCATACTACTAATAGATGTCAGACAACTTTCCTTTACATTGCAGGCTTAATTACATGTTGATTACAGTAACTTCAATGTGTTTAAAAATAAACAATGGTGAAAAAATGGAAGAAGTGTCTGGGTTTTTTAAAAACCATGCATGTACAATCCTTTTTCTTCTCTGATTTCAGCTTCATAATTTTCTACCCTTTCCATTTAACAAATATGGCCAAATTGTATCACAGGAGTGATCTCTGGATCTTAGAAGGGGAAGAAACTACTTATAGCTGTGTACCATCATCTTCATTCTGTGATATCTAAATCTTAATTGCAGTATATCAGATCAGTTATCCTAGATAATAGAAAAATCCCATAATTCTTCTGAATGGTTTTTAATTTTCCCCCCCCCCCCCTTTTTTTTTAATTTAGCCTTTTATGGTTCCTATTCTATGTTGTCAATTCGATCAAGTCAGATTTAATTCCAGAGACTACGGCACTAGTGTCATCAACATATAAGCTGTTAAATCTCTCTGAAACCTTCAATAGCTTTTGTAAGTGGCAGAGCTTCTTTCCAGGGGTCCTCATTCTGCAGAATGTGTACTGGGTTTTGATCAAAGTTTTCTTCTTGCCCACTGTAAATTATTATGCATGTACGGTAGTTGGATGTACGTGTAAAACCAGTCTTGCAGGGAGAAGGAGATTCCATTAATGACTATGTGGAAGATGATCATCAATCCCATGTTCTTCAGCCTCCTACTAAACAAGAACTGTTGAAACTCCAGGGGGATATTAATTCATTTTGACACTTCATTAAACGCAATGATCAACTTTCAAGTTAGTTAGTTTTTATTTTTAAAGGCAGTTCAGAATTCAAAATAAATAAAATTTTAATCAAGTACACAATTGACCTTGACATAGACAAAGATGTATTTCTGTCCTGTTCTTCCATGAGAATACATCTTTATTACAGCACTTGCATCAAAATTTGGACTTTTATTTATGGAAAAAAGGTTTGTGTTTCACTGCAATTCATTCATGCTGCTCCTTATTGCTGTCCTCATTTTGAGAATATTTACTCATAAAAAAACACCGGTTAGAAAAAGCCTTATTTCTGTAGTATTTGTGGTTTCTACTGGAGTACACTGTGTGGTTTATATCCTAAGCCAGTTTGAGCTTCTGCTTTCAATTTGCTACTGTAAATGTACCCATGCAAAATTGAGTTAAAAGACTCAAAAAAGATAAAATGTGGGTTTGAAAACAAAGGCTAAAGTAGTCCTGTGCCTTGTTTTATGCCTGCAGCTCTTCAAAATGCCACCTCAAGTAGTGGAAGGTGTTTATCTTGCACTGAAGACACTACAATGTTTTCCCATAGTTTACCCCAACAGTAAATTAGCACATTCTAAAAAGACTGTCTTTTTCTTTTGGTTGTAAAACATCTACTTTGTTTCTTGGTGACTGTAAGTCTATATAGGTCTCTATAAATCTATACAGAAGTCAATAAACATCATATGCTTGTGTATGCATATGCACGTATTTTTATACACAAATATATTTGTACAGAGATTGAGTGATTGCATATCTGTATACATACATGTATAAAAAACCCCTGACTTTTATTCCAAAATGCATTTGGAAATACCTGCCCATTTAGGATATTTTTCATAAGTTTTATTTTTTATTCTCAGGAATGAGAATTTCCATTCTAAAAAGAAAATGAATATATTGCCTATTCTTCCATTTTGAACTAGAGTAGAAGGCCAAAGAGCAATAAGAAGTTCTCATCATTGAGGAGGATCAGAACAGCTCATTTTTTTTAAAAATCTTGTTTATGTATTCCTTCTTTTATCATTTGGCATTTATGTCATACTCTGTATATAACCTGAATAGTTATTTTATTTTTGAGGTAATACTGAGGGAAATGCAATACTACTAAATAAGAACTTCTGACTTCAAAATCATCAAAACAAATTTGCCTTTACTGTCAAATTTATTCAAAATTGAGATTCCTCCATGCAATGTTTCGAATTTCAAAACATTCTGTTTAAAATGTTTGTGAGGTTCTGTTATCTGTCAAGAAATGGTCAGTCTGATTAGAGAATATCTTATTAAAATAAAATGGACTTAAATAAAAACAGTTTTATTCAAGACTATGAAGATTCTCGGTAAAGGTACATTAGTTTTAGATAAAACATGTAAGGATTTTTTTTTCTGTTTTTTTTTTTCCCTGAACACATGCTTTTGTCTGAATTGTTTTTTATAAAGATATTTATGGTTATTAACTATTATTCTCTATGCAAAGCTTTTTCCCAACTTTGAGTACTAATTTCTGATTTATGTATTCATATCCCTACCTCGTTGGAAGTCATGCCTACATCTAATTTTTTGTCTAAAAGTGCAAATCTGATTGAGCTGTTTTTTTCTGTTTTAATTTCCTGTAGTAAAGACAACCTTGAAGAATATCATAAAATGAAACAGAAAATTTTGAATGGAAGGAAACAAGGGAGAAACTGTGAGACAAATTTATGCCTTTTGGCAAGAATTTTTACTGCTCAGTGTGGGGGCACAGCATGGGCCAGACATCAGGCCAAGGCTGGGCTGGGATGTGATTCTGCTGGTGGGGGTCAGGATCAGGCCTAGTGAGGGGACACAGGGTCAGACATAGCCCCTGGATGGCTGGGCAGTACCATGGGGATGGATGTGGGGAGGCTGGGCAGAACCAGTAAGACCTGTCAGTTCCCTCAGGGGCATTCTGTTCTATGCTAATAATTTGAGCTGAAAGAAAAAAAAAAAAAAAGAAAAGAAAAAGAAATTATAATAATATTGCAATTTTCATTAGGGCTTGGAAGGTTTTCTCCCACTGTATCTACTTTTATTCTCCTTATAAGCCTGAATGTTGCTGATTGCATGGGCATACTGTAATATAGCCTGCAAAACTGTCATAGCAGACAAAATCTGCTGCAGTTTTATCCTCTAGAGCATCAGAAGCAAACTCAATGTTATTCACTTTGGTAAAACTTTCTAGAGCATAGACCTTTTCTTCAGCATATATGATTTTTTTTTCTCTAGAGACTTGTCATGTCTCTTGTGTCTGCTCAAGCAACATAAAATATCTGAAAAGCCTTCCTTCTGGGTGTTTCAACAGATCTTGCTTTAGTTCAGCTGGAAACAGGAAGCTCAGGGTTCTAGGGAAGTAATGAACAATGACATAACTTTAATATACATAGATAAATCTTATTCCTTCTTGAATTTAAGATTCATTTCCCTTCCACCACCACCAGTGATCTTTCTCCTAAATCTAAGAAGTGTTTCTTCTTACATTCATATTGAGTAGGTCTTCTGCTGGATCTTATTTTCTGTTAGGCCCAGAAGAATAGGCTAAGATAGTAAACCCTACATTCACCTCAGTTGTTACAACCGTGCCACAGACTTCAGTAAAAAAACAAATCAGCAATTTTTTCCAAAAATTTTGAAGATTTGGTTTGACCTGTTTCAGAAACACATGTCAGAGTTCTAACTGATATTTAAAAAGTGTTTTGAGCTTACAGTGACTTCGAAAGATTTATTTTTTTTTTTTAGATATATTCTGAATGCAATATTACAGGTAGAGGAACTTATTTTGCTGAAATAGTATTTATAGTTTTCTCTGTGGTTACTTTTAGAGTACTTTTCTAATTATCTTTTTTCTGTCCCTTTTCTGTAATTTCTGTAATTTCTTTGGAGGAGGCGGAAATATATCTCTCCAATATTCATGAGCAGTGAGTGGTTAACTGCTGTGTATCTGCTCAGATATGAGTGCCCCCATGAAGACAAGCATAATATTTGAACAGGTAATATTTTTAAATCACAGTTCATACTTTGAATTTGATCAGGTTTTCTGCTGATGAGGAAGAGATATTGGCCCTATTTATGTGTTTCTGTCAAAGGAGGAATGTAGTAAAATAAAACCAAATTGGATTGCTGTCCCTCAGAGGCTGTGGTCTGCAGCACAGTCAGTGTTCTAGATGTGAAGGGTATTCAAGGACCAATGTTGGTATAGTGTCGCACTCATCTTGGCATGCCTTTTGCAGCGAAAGTGTCTCTGAACCTATAGGCTTTGTGGCTCTCTGAACCCTAAGCCTAACCCTAACCCTAATCTTTAGGACACTCTTGAAAGCTGCTCTTGAAAGCTCTTGAAAACTGCTAGTATGTTTCTTGAATGAACAAACTTCTGTTTCCGTAAGCACAGTTTGAAAGGATCTTTCTGGGTAATAACTTGTTAGCAGACAACTAAAGAGATAACCTTTACTGTCTGTTACTTCTGTGACCTTCCTGCAAATTTCCTTTATCAGACCTCTGAAAGTAAGCAGTTAAATCTGGCAACCATTGGGATGGAGAAGTTAAATGCTGTCAAAATGAGTGATGATATTAAGATTATAGAACTTATTACAATCTTTTAGGTTTAAGGTTCTATACTAAGTGCATGATTGTTACCATCTTTATAACTCCTGGGCCAAGAAGCAACAATAGGATAAATATTATTCAGATCCAGGAAAGATTTAACCCTGGGCACATCTAAAAGTGGATAAAAGCTTGTCTTCTACTCTATTCCTTTTTTCATGCATGAGTTATCTTGCTAATCCAGTGTTAACTAGATTAATGTGGCAGAAAAAAGGCATTTCTTTCTGCATTACACAAAGGCTGTAGCTGAGTACAGTGTACATCCTGCTTAGTACTGTGTGTGGAAAACTGAATGAGCTCATATCTCCTTCCTGAAAGGAGAAAAAAACGTCTGGCCTAATGATTGCTTTTACAGCCAGCAACAGCTGTGTAGTTAATATATTGTTATGTGGGAATTGCTTCTAGCAGCTGTCACAGTATACTTCCACTGTTAAATACTGGGGTGTAGACATTACTCTTGCTCTTGGTTAACAAGGGGGTAGTCAGGGAGAGAGAGGTGCAAGCACTGCGAAGGGTGATTTGAAAGAAAGGCCGGTCTCCCAGCATAGTGACTACACTTCTTCATAGGATTTTTCTCCAAGGCAAAGGGGACTTGCTAGAGCTGGTAAAGCCAAGCCAGCTAATGGACCTTTAATTGGTATTGCACTTCAGATCCTTTTCTGTAACAGTCTTTCCTCTTCTCATAAAATCCTCTCGAAATTTCTCAGAACCAAGTTATATTTCCAGTTTGAATGATTTTTCTTTTTTGTTTTCTATAAGAAAATAAGGTTTCTGTGATAATAAGACTATCTTTCAATACTAATAGCTTTGTTTTGGGACGGTGAAAACCAGCATGGAAGAGACATATATCCAGAGTATAAAAGTAAAGCACTAGATCTCCTGAAGCTCTTTTTTCCTACTCTGCCAAAGCATTTGTGATGCTTGTCATAAATCTATTTTGATATAAACAGAGAAAGATTTACAGAAAGCACTGTAAATGTGTTTAATATTTTTATTAAATATTAATATTTAATATATTTATTAAATATTTTATTTAAGGTTTAATAAATAAATTATTACTTTTTTTTAACTAATCTAACCCCATGACCTGACTTTCAGGACTCAATGCATTGTTTGCTTTTTTGTTTTGCAGGCATTTGTAAAAGGCATGACTAGCGACTTTCATTAGAAGGATGAGTGTTAATAGCTTACTCTGATAATATTATTCTATAAATTTCAGGAACCTGATAGTAATTATTTTGGGTTGGGATTTTGCCTCTGCTGCCAGTAATAGTTTGCCACGGTAGGTTTTGTGCACTAACTTAAATTTTTTAAGAGTATCTAGAAGTGAGATGGGCTATTTAAGAAACTAAAATTATTTTTATTGTTACAAAAGAATATGTATTTATGTTGTGTGGAACTTTGTCAAGGAAATGTAAAAATATTCCTCAACCTAACTGAACGTAATAGGGTAACTCACTAGGGTTCACAGCTGCATTCACCTGCATTTCTGCAAGTATATACATAAAAATACAAGCCTTATATATTTTTAAAACTGCTATCTATAAGATTCACTATGATTTGCAGGGGTGCTTGCATTTTCAAATTATCATCACCATATTAAAAAATCCAGAACACTTTATAATAGTAATTGGTCTACAAACTGTCCAACTGTTGCAGTGGCTGTAATAGCAACATGGCTTCGATGAATGGATATATGGTTATATTCAATTAATTACTTGAGCATTGGACTGTGCTGTATACATGTAGAGAGTTTAGAACATGTTGTCACTGCAGATGCTGTGATAGACAAAAGTAGTAAGTTTACTTCAGGGAAGCATATTGCTGATTTAGGAGTGTAATGGCCCCTGACAAACTCATTCGTAAGTGTTATACACTGTTGACATAATAGCACAAGTTCAGGAACATTTTCCTTAATTGCCTTTTTTGATTGTTGACAGGTTTTGTTTTCTCAAACAAAATCAAGAAGAAAGTCTATTATCCCAAAATAAGGAAGATAGATAGATAGAAAACTTTTGCTAATTTTATAAAACATACCGCTTTTATTCAGACATGATTGTACTAGTAGGTAAGACATTTGATTTCAGAATTACTATCAAGGGAGTTAGTGGGCTGTCAAGCTCTAGGAGGCTGATGATACAGTCTCTAGAAATGGTTGAGTTGTTTTCCTGCGAAAATAAATTATCTAAGCAATTACGCCTTCTTTATTCTGTTAGACAATCATTTATCAAATGAGCTTCATTCCTTAAATGTGATTTTTGTGCATAAATGTAATCTGAATAGCTTAGATAGCAGTTTGCTGTCTAGGGGGTATATGTGAATTGTCCACTTAGACTACATTTTATCCATTATTTTTGGTGTGTAACTGGTTTCATTTGATGTTTGTTATTGATTATTTGACTGTTTGGGAGAACTATGTAACCATCAGTTTTTAACAGAGGAATAACAAATTGAAAGTAAAAACAATGGTAGAACTTTTAGAAATAGTACCCAGTTGTCAGGAATTCCGGAACCAGCGCAACTTTCAAACACAAATAAAATAGAATTCTTCTTGCCAAAGAAGAATCAGCCATCTTACTGATTCATGTGGTAGTCTATTACTTAATTTTATACTTAATTTGGTTTCCTTCTAACCTTTTTCTCCCTGAAAATCAACCTAAGTAGAGAGCATCAGTTTAACAGACTTTGTCTTAAAATACAACTGCCTAGTTTCTTCCTAAAATTCTTTTTTAAAGTGAGGCAGCATAAATAGCTGATGGGAAGAGGCACATTGTCACCCCCACATGTCCATTGTGCCTTGTTTGGGGATAATATTTCCTCAGAATTTCCTTGTCAGGCAGTGGCCCAGGAATGAACACAGGTAAATGCTTTCCAATATGGAAGTTTTATGTTACTATTACAGGACGCCTTTGTGAAAAGTGTATTCCACTATAAGCCCATTTAAATTTTGCGTTTTTATAAAGTCCATTTAAATATTGCAAGGGTTGTTCAACCAAGCAACTGATGGGACTAATGGGTCTTTGTTCCCAGCTCTAGATTTACTTTAAGTATTGTGTCATCATAGCCATAAATACTTTATTTGAAAAGTTTTATTCATGAAATAGTTACCAAGGATGAGAAAGAAATTTGGCACATATTAAAGCTTTCATTTAAATGACACTAGATAGAACAATCCTTCAGAAATTCAATGTATTACAAATGACAGTGGCAGTTTCAAAATAGAAACATAGAGTCTGAGTGAGAATAAAAGATAAATTATCATCCACTAGGAGATTACAATGTCTTCTTTTTGTTTGCTTGACAAATTTTTGTTCAGCAACAGATGAGTTACAGTTATCAATTAAAAGTTTTTTCATTTAATTATTTTTCTCTTAAGGCAGCTATAATATGACACAGAGAGAAACAAACAGCCTTTTCCACCTAAAGACAAATAATTCAAACACATTAGCACTACATTGAGTAGCCTGCACTTATTCCTGACTATTTGATAATGTGTTAGAGTGAGATGGCTCCCCCAACTTCTTGTTGCAAATTTCTTTTAATGGGTTTCTTTACTCCACCAATCACTTGATGATTTCACCTCTTGAGAAACTCCTCCCAGTAAAAATGCCATAGTCTTCTACAGAGGAAAACTAGTGTCATGGTCAAAGAGCTAAACTGCGACTTGAGTAACTAGTTTAAGTTGCTAGCTCCATCCATTTTAACAGTGAGCACACAGCTCAAGGGTGGCTTGGTTTTGGTTTTGTTTTTTCACCCTACTATTTCTAAATGAAAGATAGTAAAATTTTTCAACTTCTCTGAAAAGTTCTTGTTTGTTTAGCTTGTAAGTACACCAGAGAAAGGATCATTCCCTATATGCTGCATTCTTTAAACATTGAAGTAACATGATTTATACTGCTATTGTATTTATAGATATTCAAATAGATATACAGCAAATGAAGATTAGATGTGCAACAGGAGTGAATAGTTGCATATGTACTGTGGAGATTTGTTTTGTCTTTAAGGAAGCAAGCCAGTTATTTATAAAATTTACATCATTAAATATTTGGTCACAAGTTAATTTAAAAAGGACATCCAATCAGCACAAAACCCCTTCAGTTCTATTCTTTTCTTAAAGCAGTAGTGTTTAATATTTGAAGGGGATAGGCAAGAGAATGACTACTCTACATATTTTGATTCTCTGATATTCTTGCATCCACTACACTCAAGGATAAGATCCTAGATAGGAATTTTACTTTTTCTAAAGCAATCACTTTCTCCAAGCTACAGTCTCATTACATATCTGCAGAAAGCACAGTTCATAGCTATTTCATTCTCTGACATTGTGAAAGATTCCTTACAACTTAAAACAAACCAACCAACCAACAAACAAACAAACAAAAAAAAAAAAGAAAAAAGGAGAAAAGAACCTCAGAAAGGGAATTAGAGATAAAATTTTACTCTTGTGGGTTGTGTAGAAGTCTTGGACAGTGTATTTTCTTCTAAATGCTTTTATGGGCATTCTGCAAAACAGAGAAAATGAAGAGATGGTAACAACATTCAAATAGACAAAATAATATTGCTCCCATCTGAGTTTATTACTAAGTGTAATCTGTGAGGCAACATGAAGAATCTATTAAACTAAGCAGGAGCACAGTGAACAGAATGGGCAAACAGGGCACGGTGCATCGGTCAGGGCATGCAGCGTCAGTATGTGTAGCAGTTCACATGGACAGGTGTGCAGGGAGGGTCCCTCTTCAAAGGAGGGACATTCCACTGGCTGTCTCCACAGGTCAGGGCACACATCCTATCAAGGCAGAATGGTAGGCACTCGTAGGAGATCAAAGGCTGCTGCTGCAGCACAGGGGTCTGCAACATCATAGAATACCACTAAATTTGTCAGGCAGGATTTGCCCTTAGTGAGCCATGTTGGCTGTCACCAATCACCACCTTATTTTACCATGTGCCTTAGCTAGTTTCCAGAAGGATCTGTTTCATGACATTTCTGGGCACCACGGTGAGATCGACTGGCCTGTAGTTCTCCAGGTCTTTCTTTTTTCCCTTTTGAAAATTGTGGGTTATGTTTCCCCTTTTCCAGTCAGCAGGAACTTCACTGGACTGCCACAACTTCTCAAATATGATAAAGTCTTGGCAACTACATCCACCAGTTACCTCAGGACCTGCAGATGCCTCTCATCATGTCCCATGGACTTGTACACCTTCAAGTTCCTTAGATGATTTTGAACCTGATCTTCTTCTACAGCAGGTGGTTCTTCATTTTCCCAGTTCTTGCCTTTGCCTTCTGCGACTTGGGTGGTGTTGCTTCACTTGCCAGTGAAGACTAAGGCAAAAAAGTTATTCAGTAACTCATCCTTCTCCGCATCACAGGAAACCAGGTCTCCTGTTTCCTTCTAGAGAGGGCCAACGTTTTCCTTTGTCTTTTATCACTGATCTATCCATAGAAGCTTTTCTTGTTGCCCTTGACATCCCTGGACAGATCAGGGCTTTAGCTTTCCTAACTGGATCCGCGGCTGCTTGGACAATTTCTGTATTCCTCCCAGGCTACCTGTCCTTGCTTCCACCCTTGATAGGCTTCCTTTTTGTGTTTGAGTTTGTTCAGGAGCTCCTTGTTCATGCACACAGGCTTCCTGGCATTTTTGCTTGACTTCCTCTTTGTTGTGATACATTGCTCCTGAGGTTTGAGGATGTCATCCTTGAGTATCAACTGTCTTTCTTGGGACCCTCTTCCCTCCAGGGCTTTATCCCATGGTAGTCCACCAAGCAGATCCCTCAAAACGCCAAAGTCCACTCTCCTGAAATCCAGGGTAACGAGCTTGCTGCACACCCTCCTCGCCACCCCAAGGACCTCGAACGCCACCATCTTGTGGTCACTGCAGACAAGGCTGCCCCTGAGTTTTACATTCCGTACCAGCCCCTCTTTGTTGGGGAGAACTAGGTCAAAGCACACACCCTTTCCTTCTTGGCTTTTCTACCACTTGGAGAAGGAAGTTATCATTAACGCATTCAAGGAACCTCCTGGATTGTTTATGCTCTGCTGTGTTGTCCCTCCAACAGATATCTGGGTGGTTGAGGTCCCCTGTGAGGACCAGGGATTATGAATGTGAGGCTGTTTGTCTCTGTCTGTAGATGGCCTCAGCCCCTCAGCTTTCCTGATCAGGCAGCCTGTAGCAGATTCCCACTATAATGTCAACTTTCTTACCACCACCGGCAGCTCAGCAGTCACCTGCTGAGTCCTCCACCTTGGCTCACCTTCTGCAGGCAGGTCTGCTGCCTGCTCCTGCCCCAGGATAAAAGTCTTAGGCACTTCCTGCAGCCCAAGGTCTGCAATGTAGCATCTCCCTTCAGCACCTCCATCTGGTAGAGACATCAGCCACCAAAAAGGTAGATGATGCAGATCCCTCTGCTGGAGCTGCAGCCTTTCCTCTCCAATGAGTGCCCACCATTCTGCCTTGAGGGTCAGGTAGGCTGTGTCCCCCTGACCTGTGTAGATGGTCACAGAATGGTGCCTAGTTACTGGGTTATGTGCACTCCAAGTCTCTGCACCTGGCCAGTGGAATGTCCCTCCTTTGAAGAGGGGCCCTTCATGTGCATCCTCACGCACTGTGCAAACTGCTGCACCAGCCCTGGCTGCTGTGCCATGCCCTGTTTGCAGATGCTCTCTAGGGCTGCCCTTTGTGGGGAGAGGGGGTGGCCACCATTACTCCTCCTACACCTCAGCAGCAGCTCTCATCCTCTTGGCAGGTCTCTGTGCTCCCCTGGGGCTTCTGCAGCTCAGGGACCTGCCCCCCCTCCCCTCCCCTGCTAGACTTCTACCCATGATATCGAAGATGTTACAACTAGGAAAAAAAAATTATAATAAAAGGTCTAAAAATCATGCAATCTTCAATATTAAAAAGAAGAGACTGAATGAAGTTTCTCTCTTTCATGTGTAGAGCAATGAGGAAGGAAATGTGTAGGGAAATGTGAGGAGTATTTTTCCACTGAAAGTGGGGGAAATTTACTGGGTTTTCATGTCAATGCTTTGGTAGCAGGGGGCTAAAGGGGTGGTTTCTGTGAGAAGCTGCTAGAAACTTCCCCCATGTCTGATAGGGCCAGTGCCAGCCAGCTCCAAGATGGAGCTGGCACTGGTGGAAGCTGAGAGCATCAGCAATGTTTCAGAAGGGGAAGAAAAAAACCAACACTGCACAACTGCAGCTGGAGAGGAGTGAGAGTATGTGAGAGAAACAGCTCTACACACACCAAGGTCAGTGAAGGAGGAGGAGGAGGTGCTCCAGGCACCAGAGCAGAGAGTCCCGTGCAGCCTCCAGTGCTAAGCATGGTGAGACAGGCTGTCCTCCTGCAGCCCATGGAGGTCCATGGTGGAGCAGATATCCACCTGCAGCCCATGGACAACCCCATACCAGGTGAATGCCCCAAGGAAGCTATGGCCCTGTGGAATGCCCACACTACAGGAGGCTCCTGGCAGGACCTGTGGAGAGGGAAGAGCCCACGTTGGAGCAGGTTTGCTGGCAGGACTTGTGACCTTGTGGGGAACATATGCTGGACCAGTTGGTGAAGAACTGCAGCCTGTGGGAAGGACTCACATTGGAGAAGTTGGTGGAGGACTGTCTTCTGTGGGACGGACCCCATGCTGAAGCAGGGGAAAGGTGTGAGGAGTCCTCCCCCTGAGGAGGAAGGAGAGGCAAAGACACCATATGATGAACTGACAAAACTCCCATTTCCCATCCCGCTGTGCTGAAGAAGGCATAGAAAATCAGAAGTGAAGTTAAGCCTGGGAAAAAGCGAGGTGTGGGGGAAGGCGTTTGTAAGATTTGCCTTTGTTTCTCATGATCCTACTCTGATTTGATTGGTAACAAATTAAACTGATTTCCGCAAGTTGAATCTGGTTTTCCTTTGATGGTAATTGTTGAGTGATCTTTCCCTGTCCCTATCTCAACCCAAAAGCCCTTCATTATATTTTCTTACCCCTGTCCAGTTGAGGAAGGGGAGCAATAGAGCAGCTTTGGTGGTGGGCACCTAGCACCCAGCCAGGGTCAACCCACCATAGGAAAAAAAGAAGCAGTGATTAGAAAGGATTTCAAAGTTACAAATGACATGGAATTAAACGTATTTTCTTCATAACTAACCACGACAAGAAAAGGAAATGTAACATGCCGTGGGGTCACAAGGAAATTAAAACCTATTATTTTCCACATGACTTGTACAAGCAGGCTTTTTATTTCTTTATCTGGTCTCATGATTAATAAATTGTCAATATATTTTTCCTGAATTTAACCAGTGGGAAACAGAAAACCGTATTGTTTCACCTGATTTAATAGACATATATTGCAGTCAAATTTCACTGGATTTGATTTACAAACATGTCCTGGTAGCTGTTATCAATGTGTCTGTTTCTAAGACTGCATATATTTCTATGCGATTTATACAAATCACTATCAGTCAAGTTTTCTTCATGAAAATATGAAGTGATAATAGGGAGGATTTATATGACCAATAGTCTGTGTAGGAGTAGTTGATTTGACTAGATCAATGATTACTGAACATTCACAGCTCCGTTTCCCTTTTAATTTTTTTTAGTGCAGATTTAACATTATGCTTCATAATTTCTACAGAGTAGAAGCTTTTCCTTTCTATGTTTTTACAGGAAGTGAGAAATATTAATTTTGGGGAGAAGGCCTTGATATAAATTTTTGTTACCTTCCTTGTTGGCTACTCAGTGTGATCCTGGCAATTTTATGAAAATTTTCTCATCAAAGAGATTCGGTGCTTGGGGTATACTTACATACAATTATATTGGTATGCTTGAAATCACTCTCTACTTATAGTTCCGCACCTAAGTGGTTCTTGCCTTGCTTTGGAAGAACCAGGATTTATTCCAATAAGATGAGTGTATTAGAGTCTATTTGTGTTGGGATTTAACTGGTTCCAGTGGGGAGCCACTCAGTAGGACCATACCTACTGCTTGCAGCTTCTTTGCACCTTATCTTTTCCACTACAGCAGTTAGTTGATCAGCTTATCACTGACCAAGAAATAAAATTAGCAAGTACCTTATTCCAAAAACAATGCAATTGCTGTATAAATTAGGAACAGGTGTTGGTTTTTTTTTGTGAATGGTGTAATCTGAAGAAAGGGATTGCTTTAAATTTATTGCCTGTCTTTTGCCTTTGTTTTCTAAACCTAAGAGAGAGCGAATTTTGTTTCTTTAGGTAATTTTCACCAATTTGATGGCTATCCTCAGCTCTCTGTGATCTTGACACCAAAAAAAAAACCCTTCAAACCCATGGAAAATCAAAATGTAGATATGGCGCAATGTCTGAAAGAGTTCTAAAGAGTTCTGACATGACAATAAACAGTATTATTCCACTTATTTGTAGCCAGGAGGAAGAGGAAAATGGAAATATTTTGATAAATTCAGAGGTAACTGGGAAGGTTTGCAATGTTCTGAAACAACAGCCAAAAAGGCCAAGGTCAAAATTTAAATAATTGAATAAAGCTGCTAATAATTATAAACCAAGTAAAAGTATTAAAACCTGGTATTTTTTGCTCAGTAATAAATGACTAAGAATAAATGACTGATTTTAGTACAGGAATTTGACAGGAATTCTCTAAGGACTGAACAACAGAACATTCACATCTATTTCTACTAGTGATTGTATCTTACAATTTCCACATACAGGTATCTTTTTCTTTCTGTTAACTGGGGTGAAAAGAAGAGATAACAGAGCTATGATTCATTATACACTTCAAAAATCTGCAGTATTTCCTGTGGTTTTGTGATATGTGTAATACAATATTGATGGTCCTAATGTAGCCTGATGCTTTAGGACAACTGGAAGAACCGTATTCTGGTGAAACACTGAATAGGTATAACATGATAAATCTTGTTTAAAAAAATGTATATTTTCTTTCATGAAAAATGAGTTAGGGTTTTGTGGGTTTTTTGTATCTTCTTTCTTGCAGGGTGTGTGTGAAAGATTACAAAAGAAAGATTCAGATACACAATTTCTTAACATCTTAAAAAGGAAGAGCATTCAGGACCAGTTTCAAGCACTAGATGTTTGCAGTACAATCATGTTTTATCTTTTTTATATTTATTGAAGACTTTTGGGAAAACTTTAAACCTTGTACCCAATCCACCAATTGAGTAGCCTCAAGACACTGAATTGAAATAAACGTTGTGGGGTGGTAGTGGGGGAGAGATCTTCTGGACTACATTGAGTTAGCAGTTGAGTATTATATATCTGAGTATTTGTCCAGGGTCAGAATGGGTACCCAGAGGCTGGCAGGGCCCTTCCCATCCCTCCCTGGCAGATGCAGTCCCCCTGACCCCAGTAAACTGAGCCAAGGAAGCTGGGCCAGGCCAGGACCAGGGCCCTGAGGTGGTCATGTGTTGTCAACTGTCAGGAAAAGCACCAGGACAGGATCGGGGAGTTACATGACCAGGAACAGGCACAGCCCCAAGGTTGCTCAGGAGAGGACCAAGGGTGCTCATCATAGTTTGCATGTGGCCATATGGTCACTTCTCTTAGGTCTTTCTCAAATGTCTCTTTTTCCTGACTTAAAGCCACATAGCTGCACCAAATGCTGGCCCTAAGCCCAGGCAGCCAGATCCCTAGATTTGGGACTGGGGGAGTGGCTTGCACTCCAACCCCTGATAATAAGTACAAGAAACATGAAATTCCTTCAACTAAAAGTGTCCTTTGCCAAGATTCTGCTTCCTGTTTGGAGCACAGAAGAAAGTGTGCACCAGTTGTAGCCTTCATGAGGATAGTGACACGCAGCTTGGAACTGAAGGCAGTGCAAGCAATTGCCTGCCAAGTAAGAAAATCTCAGTGGTTAGAGTAGACTGAAATATGGCATCCTATTTAACTGGCATCTGTAGAGGCCAGTAACCAGAAGCACTGTGATCACAGTGTGTGCAGAGAGTTCATGTGGCAACTGGTGTGAAGAGGGTGGTCAGGGTGGTTTGAGTTGCTGCTTAAGACTTCACAGGTCTGCTAGAATAAGTACAGTGGTGTTTGCAAAACATCACAGGACAGGATCCTTTTCAATGGTGTGACCATCTCCAGCATATCAAAAATCTCAACAAAGAATGAAACTGTGTGGCTTTCCACTGAGCTGGCTCTAGTGGCAGCCATATCTGAAGTACAGAGTTAGTTTTGGTTTCTCCATGCAGGGCAAATGTTGACTATCAAGAGAAAGTTAAAGGTGAGGAGGAGACTGGAGCACTGGACATAAGATGAGCGGCTGAAGGAACTGGGCTTGTTTAGTCTAGAGAAGAGATGGTAAGGCTAAGTGGAGATATAATTACAGTCTTCAAGTACCTACAAGGGATTTGAAAAGATGATGGAGTACGGCTATTTTTAAAATTCAATGAATGGACAGTTCAATGTATGGAGTATTGGTGGAAAGTAAGTTGACTATGAGCTGGCAGTGTGCCCTTGCAGCCAGGAGGGCCAATAGTATCCTGGGATGCACTGGGAGAAATGTGGCCAGCAGGTTGAGGGAGGTGATCCTCCCCCTCTACTCCACCCTAATGAGGCCACATCTGGAGTACTGTGTCCAGCTCTGGACTCCTCAGTACGAGAAAGACAAGGAGCTACTAGAGAAGGTCCAGCAGAGGGCTGGAGAGATGATTAGGTGTCTAGAGCACCTCTCATCAGAAGCAATTGCAGGAGCTGGGCCTGTTTATTCTAGAGAAGACTAAGAGGGGATCTCATTAGTGCATATAAATATCCATCTTGGTTTAAGCCCAGCCGGTAACTCAGCACCACACAGCCACTCGCTCACCCCCGTAACCTCCCCCCCTCCAGGTGGGATGGGCAGGAGAATCGAAAGAATGTAAGCCCCACAGGCTGAGATAAGAACAGCCCAATAACTAAAGTATAATGTAAAACTACTACTACTGCTACTACTACTACTACTAATAATAGTAATAAGAATAATAAAGGAAATAACAAGGGAAGAGAATATAAAACTAAAAGGTGAAAGGAAAGAAAACAATAAACCCAAGTGATGCACAATACAATTGCTCACCACCTGCCAACTGATACCCAGCCTGACCTAAGCAGCGATCTGCCCTTCCGGGTAACTCTGCCCAGTTTATATAATTTCATGGATGGTTTCACTATTCATCTATGTAGATGAGATAAGGAACTGATTTGAGAGAACAAGCTGACTTGAAATTACATGATTGACTGAACTTCAAGTCACCTTCACAATTAAGTATTTGATTGACATATAGGATCTCTAGAAATTACCCCAATCAGCTTCCACTATGCTTACTCCAATTTGTATTTTTGTGTGTTGGTTAACATCCCTGGAATGTTGCCCCATCGCTGGAAGTGTTCAAGGCCAGGCTGGATGGGGCTTTGAGCAACCTGGTTTAGTGGAAGGTGTCCCTGTCCATGGCAGCAGGGGTGCAATTAGATGATCTTGAGATCCCTTCCAACCCTAGCCACTCTATGATCCTGGATGAAGAATCTGGCCCTTCCCTCCACTGATTCCCTTAGGTGGGTGCTGAACCAGTCGTAGATAGTCAGTATAAACTTTTCCTGCGGATGGTCAGGTAGGACAGTCTTTTTTAAGTAGATAACATATTTAAGAGCTGTTTTATATGCTATTAAGATTACAAATAGTGATGAATTATGAATGGGCAGAATGGTTGGCAGAACCACGGGACAGCTAGATTATTAGAAGTGAGCACACTTCAGGATGTCTCATCAGATCCAGGTGAAGATGTAGCTGCAAGGATCTTTGTAACAGGGACTCCTGTCATGGTTTAAACCCAGCTGATAACTAAGCACCACGCAGCTGCTTGTTCACACACCCCCTCTTCCTCCCTCCCCAGGCAGGATGGGAAGGAGAATCAAAAGAATATAAACACCATGGTTGAGATAAGAACAGTTTCATAACTAAAGTAAAATATAATGCTAATAATCTTAACAATGATAAGGGAAATAGCAAGGGGAGAGGATATAAAACTAAAAGGGAAAAGGGAAAAAAAACAATAAACACAAGTGATGCACAATACAATTGTTCACCACCCGCTGACCCATACCCAGCCCCACCTGAGCAGTGATTGGTCACTTCTGGGTAACTCCCCCAGTTTATATACTGGGCATGACATGCTGTGGTATGGAATATCCCTTTGGCTAGTTCTGGTCAGGTGTCCTGTCTCTTCTCTCGCCCGGCTCGTTGTGCCCCTCTTCACTGGCAGAGCATGAGAGACTGGAAAATCCTTGATCAGGGTAAGCGCTACTTAGCAACAACTAAAACATCACTGTGTTATCAGCATTGTTTGCAGACTAAAGCCAAAACACAATATTGTACCAGCTACTAGGAAGAAAATTAACTCTATCCCAGCCAAAACCAGGACAACTCCCATTGCTATCAGGCCAGTAAGTGACCATCCTGTTCAAGAAATCTGATTTCATATATGAGTGTTCCCTTATGACAATATCCGACTCCCCTTTTTCTCCACCTGTTAACAAGCAATCTGTCCTGAGTTTCTAAGCAACTTTAAAAAAATATTTTTCACCATAAAGGTGGTCAAACACTGGCACAGGTACCCAGAGAGGCTGTGGGTTCTTCACCCTTGTAGATACTCAAAACCCAGCTGGACATGGCACTAAGCAATTTTCTTTGACTTTGAAGTTCATTCTTCTCTGAACAGGACATTGTTGATCTCCAAAAATCCTTTTCAACCTACTTTTTTTTTATGGTTTCTATTTTAAGATCTCAGCTGTTTGGGGAAGGCAATATTTTTCATCCATATATGTTCTTTTCCTAATGTAAGAAAAAAATGCAAACTCTTGCCTCAAGGAACTCTATGAAGCAACTGTGATTGATAGTGAATGTAGCACAAGTCACCTGTCAAGTTTCTCACTGAGCCTTTTCTTTAATATTTTATATCTGGTTTTCAGAAGAACAACACTCAATGGTTTGATTTAATGGTTTTGTGAACAAAAATACGTTCTGACCTTTGGCTAGAATACTTATGGCTCATTTCACTAGAGCAAAAAATGTTGCTTATTGTTTTCTAAACTCTTTCTTTTTCAGCTGTAACTGATACATGCTGGTACTCACATTCTGCCAATTTTCATAATCTGTACTATATATAATTTTTAAACTTGGGTCTGGTATGAGTTTCTATTTGGTTTTGTGGTCAAGAAAAAGGAGGAAAAGCAGAAGACAAAAATAAGAAAGATATTTTCTTCTAATATGAAAGTCTGAGGATGTTTGAACCTTTTATTTTTACCATGTTTGCACAGGTTTGTGATTGCTGATTTAGAGAGTCAAGTCTGAGCTTTACAAACCATGCTGAGATTCAGAATATGTTAATGGAGACTCAGCACTACTGGGTTGAATTTGGCACTGTGATAAGCACATACTCAGGTAGGGTGAATCTGAGTATGTAGATTATCCCTTGATATCTGAGAAATTATTTTTGTTCGTTAAAAGAATTTTTGAATGACAGGGGCAGTATTATAGCGAAGCATAATGATAAGATGTGAAAAATTTTAGTAGTCTATGTTAGAAGGACATTAGAGTGTGCGTTCTAATAGTTTCCATTCTTACAGTTTTGGATTGGCTACTGAATTTTCATTTGACAGTGATGCAGATATACTTGGCCTTCCTTGATGTGGTAGGTTATCAGGGCAAAATCAAACATCACAGTAATGTTAAAATATTCAAATTGGCCCCCAGGATTTTTTTTCGTATTCTTTCTTGCCTCAGAAAGCTTGTGTCATTTTGGGACTGCTAAAGGCAAAGACCTGTTTATTTTAATTTGGCAAACATCTACAAAGTAGTACCTGACAGGGTGAGAAGTTCATGCCACCAAATCTGCATGTCGAAGTGGGTAAGAAACATGTGAGTAGTATTTTTATGTGACGTACATAAATATGATTAAAAAAAGAAGCAAAGTGACACTTATAATTTGTGCAATGCTTCACAATTTCATATTGAAGCCATTGGGATTTCTGAAAAAGGCATAGACACCCCAGATTTCACTATGAATTTGCATACAGTTTTTTCTGTCTTCATGTTTTAAGAACTGAAAAAAGGATATTTCTCAAACTGTCCCAAGCATTGTATAAGCACATTTTAGCAAAATAGGACACTTTAATGTACAATGGATAGTAGCATTTTAACATTGGACAATGTTAAAAGATTAGCTTTAAGCTTAGGTTCTGAATTGGAAGCAGCAGCTTTTAACATTGATAGAATCAACTTGGTACTTTCATGTTTCTGAACACAAAGTACTGATTTTTAGCTCTTAAGAAAAGAACATGGAGGGAATTTAAAAATTTTGGCATTAAATGGAGAACTTTTCATTCAGAGGTAGAAAGGGGTGGGTTTTAGTCACACAAAATAAAAATACTTTTTGTACTTTAAGCTGGCATGTTTTTTAAAAATTCAGGATGGCTATCCAAGAAATGGAGAACAAATTAAACATACTATTTACATACTAAATTAAACTCTAGCAATAATTACAAGACTCTCAAAAACTTTTACATTAAATACATGAAATAAAGCACTTGTTCCCTATTCACACCGTGAACCTTCATTTTAAAAGGATAACTTTTTCTTATATCTGCTTTCCCATTTTTTGTACTCATAATTCCTCCAAAAATTAATGAACAATTTTTAAAATACTAGCTAAATATACATTTTAGTGAGGATGTAATTAATATAATTTTGGAGGATTAGAAGAGTTTTTTAACATGTGGTGAGTCTGCATTTATATAAAACAAGTATTTGTAACAAGTATTTGTAACACGTATTTGTGACATTTGGAAAATTATTATCAACTAAGCTAATAGTCTTTTTTATTTTTAACGTTTGTGAAGATATATACAGTCCAGCAGTACTGGGGTATTGGAAATGTCTAAATTCAGTCTTAAGGTAAAAAACTTCTGTACTTGTGACATATATGAATGCATATGATGTGTAGCATGTAATGCATAAGGGAAATTCCATGTGAAACCACGTGGTGGACTTACAGAAATCCATTTTCAGTTAACTGAGAAGGGCAGTAGGTAGAATTATCTGGGTATCATTTCTCAAGTAAAAGGGAGTTCAAGAGTGACAGAAGTAATTTTAAGATCATAAATGAAGGGAAGTTTAAAGATGTATCAACATCACCAATCTATATGATTTTCAAATAATGGAAATTGAAGAAAGAATGTCACAAGAAGTGACTAAATCGAATTACTGAGGATGAGAAATAAACAATGAAACTACGAATATAGAATCAGAAAGTTAACGCATAAAATGAATTGCAACAAATAAGGCATAGAAAGTATAGCAAGAGAAAAGTTTTGTATGAATGAGTGAGTGAAAGGTTAAGGAAATAGTTGGTCCCTCCATTATGCACAGGAAATGGTACAAAAGTAGTCATGAATGCTTTTTATTATTATTAAGCTTTATCTTAAATGCTCACTAATGAGCAGATTAGCTAATGTAAATGCAATCAATTGTGAAAGGTACAAAGGTGAAAGCATAAGTTTACTTACATGGTAGTTTTGACAGCTGAGACCTACTATATAATACTGACACGATCATTTAAATGTCATTCATAATTCTGTGCTAGGAAAATTGTGGGGGATAGAAAAATCATAGAATCATAAAATTATTTAGGTTGGAAGGGACCTTTAGAAATTGTGTTGTCCAGCAAAGCCTTAAACACCTCGAAGGATGGAGATCCTACATCCTCTCTGGTATTTGATCACCTCACAGTGAAAAAGCTTTTCTTTATATCTAATTGAAATTTCCTGTGTTGCAGCTTGGGCCTGTTTCCTCTTCTGCTTTCACTGTGTACTTCCAAGAAGAGTATGGTTCCATCTTATTCATGTCAACCCAGCTGGGAGTTGTACAACAGTAAAACTGCCCATTAGCCTTCCCTTATTATGGATGAACAAACTGAGCTCCCTCAGTCTCTCATCCTACATGGAGTTTTCCAGTCCCCTGACTATCTTGGTGACCATCCACTGGACTTGATCCACTACATTTATGTCTTTCTTGTACAGGGGAGCCCCAATAAGGGGATTTGGTCTCACAGGCTGTACTGGATGGGAACCTAGCTGAGAGCTGATTGCCACTCATAGTTGATTCCCATAACAAAGTATGTTTTTGTCAAAGTGTATTCGGTAGAGTATATATGTTTATGTTCATCACGACTGTTTCTCAGAAAGAGGCAGGAAAGCATAAGGGTGCAGCTGTTCTATGACGTTCGTGCTTAGCTGTGCCGGGGAGCCTGGCCAATGGTCTTGGCGTGGACAACAGGGAGATCATAAGAAACTTCACGGCCCCACAAGAAAACAATTACAGATCTGGCATAAAGCCAGTTGTTTTTCTAAGAGTATAAAAGCAGGACCCTCAAATCTGAAGCCTCACTTATGGGTGGATGCACCACACAGGAACTTTCTCAATTACCTGAAGACTCCCCAGCATCGGCTGCAACAGGGCTTCCCAGCTTGGAGTGTGGGCCTGGATGACGATTCGTTGATGATTGGTGATGTATTTCTTCTTAATCTCTGTTATCTCTATACAGTAATGATTTGACGCATTGCTAATATTCCTCTGTGCTTTACTTATATATATATAATTTACTTTATTGTATTTATTCACTATATATAGGGAGATATATGTTTGATTCGCTTTAGCGTGCTTGTTTAATAAACTGTGCATGTCATACAGTTAGTGTATGGTCGTTTTGTTGTGTACCCTGCCTGTCAGCAGAACACAGGCTCCAAACAAAGTGGTAGAATTCCTTGCAGTAGATGTCACTTACCGAGGTTTTCAACACTATCTCCCATACTACTGGGACATAACAGTCTGAATGGGTGGACAACTAAATGGATAAAAAATGGGTTGTACAGTTGGGCTCAGAAAGTGGAGGTTAATGGTTTGTACTCTAAGTGGAGACTGGTAACAAGTGCAGTGGGCTCTTCTGGGACCTCTTCCATTTAACATCTTTATCAGTGATCTGGCAGATGTGATGGAGGAGACTCTAATCATGTTTGGAAATTACACCAAATTGGGGAGCTAGTCAATACATTGACAGGCAGGACTGTAATCCAGTGTGATCTAGAGAAGCTGGAGGAATGGGCCAACAGGAACTTCATGAAATGCAACAAGGGCAAACCCAAGTGCTGGCCTTTCCCAAGGGCACAGGCTGGGGGCCTGCCTACCTAGGGGCAGCCCTGTGGGAATTGACCTGTGGGCCTTTGACAGACACAAACTGAGCATGAGCCAGCAGTGTGCCCTGGCTGCAGAGACGGCCAATGATTTCCTGGTAGGTATGCACAGGGGTACAGCCAGATCACTGAGGGGACCCCTCTATTCAACATTCATGAGATCCAATCTGAAATACTGCATCCAGTTTTGAGCCCCTCAATATAAGAAAGAATTGATGAATGAGCGAGTTCAGCTGAGGGTACTGGCTGGGGGTTTTACCACTTGACCTGTGAGGAGAGACTGAGGAACTGGGGTTTATTCAGGGGTGTTGAACAACAATGCCCCAGTAACTATAAGGGGCTACCCAGAAGCTAAAAGGGGACTCTTCCCAGTGGTTCAAGGAGGGAAGATGAGAGACAGCAAGTATAAGGTGAATTCAGACTGGCTATTAAGAAACACTTCTTCAGTCAGAGAACAGGCAGGCAGTGGAGCAGGCTGCCCAGAAAGGCTGTGCAGTCTCTGTCTTAGGATGTTTTCAAGTCCTGACTGGGTAAAGCCCTGAATAACCTGGTCTAACTGCACAGCAGACCCTGCTTTGAGCAGCAGGATGGATTAGGCAATTCCTGAGGCCCTTCCAGTCTGCATTTATGATCCCTGTATATATGGCTGAACTTCTTTAATGCAAGGGCACACTGCTGACTTCTGTTCAACTTGTTCACCAAGACTTCCAGCTCCTTTTTCGCAAAGCAAGCATACAGCTTCTTTTAAAAAAACAGAGAACAGGAAGAAAGAGAGACAGAGAATCTGAAGTTTTATAAAAAAATTAGCTTAAATTTCCAGAAAGATAACAAAATCTATGTGTTCATATTTTAAAAATGTAAGAGTCAGCACAGAATTATTAAGAATTGTATTTACTAATGATTTATAGAAGTATAGAATAAATTGCATGAACCATTCTGTATTTGGACAAAAATAAATTTACTGTTGAATACTTTTAATCTCATTGTTTTTATAACTAAAAAAACCCTCTATTTTTCAAAAATCTGAAAATTCCATCAAGAAAATTAAATGAAATCCTTTTGACTGCTTTTCTTGAAGAGTCATGTCAGTTTTGCCTCCTACAGGAGAAAGTGACATCGTGAAGATCCTCTCTATCAAATAAATGACAAGCAAAAAGAAACTCCAATATTAATTTTTTGGATTTTTTTAACTTTTCATCTAAGTTTTGGATTAATATTTTTAAAAAATATTTTGCTTTGTTTCATTTTGTTTCATGCAAAAAGATTTCTTTTTCCAGCTATTTCTTGTGTCATATGAGCTTAAAATCTGTCACTGCCTTATTGAGCTGAATGCTAAGAAAGCTTTCAGTTCTGTCCTAACCCCGAGAAACTTTATGAATGCATTTGCGTTCTATCAGTATATCTCTTACATTCTCAGTCTTCTGTGATATTAACAGTGAATCTGTTCTTTCGTGTGCAACTAAGGTTCTAATGGCAGCACCCAAGTGCTTCATGTGTGTTCTTCCTACTTTCCATTTCTAGGACTACATCATGCAGGACTGATTCCTAAACATAGCAAAGGTATGTCTAGTTCTCAGAAACTCTTGATGAAAGTGAAATATGAAAGATATAAAGCATCAACATTTTTTTATTACTCTTATGGCTTTTTCCTGTAATAAATTACAAGTCAAAATTTCAGAAATATACTGTGATATAAAATAAATATCAGTCAAAAAAAAACATGTAAAGCGAGGCCCAAGTATGAGCCTCTATAACTGTAATAAAAGTGCTTTCATGGAGTTTCTGTAAAGGATTTCAGTGAAGGTTGAGGGAAAAGAGACTGCTGGATGGTTATATAAATAGCAAGACTTTCTTTTTTAATGCAACATAAATTTTATTTTACTTTTATTGTTTTAGTAACATAAAAGGTGAGATTACCAATGGGACTTGTATGTTCAATTCATATTAATTTTAATAGGAACTGGTCATCAAAATCCCTTAGGTGACCTTGAAAACATCAGCCAAAATTTCCTACTGTATTTGAGAGCAAACCGCAAAATCAACAAAGCCCAGGAAAGCTCTCCCAGTTGAAAATCTGTGAGCACGTTTACTGGATTCCCACAGCACTGAATAGAGTATAGAGAGAAGTCTGAATCCTTTCTCAGGGCCCTGACTCATAAAGAATGCAAACAAAAGAGCTCTGAAACAAACACAGGTAGCACAAAATATGATCAAAGCTAGACTGTTTTCCCCACTGCTCTTGAAGCATCTTGTTGCATTTGACAAATGCAGATTGCTTAAGAGTAAATGATGAATGTGTTTGAGGTATAAAATAAAGAGTCCTTAGACAACTTTAGTAAATCAGTCTAAGGTTTAATTTACCAAAGTGAAATCATAGATTTAGCCTAGGTCAAGATTTTAATGGGTGGTCAACAGCCTGAAACTACAACAAAGCCTCACTGAAGTCTGTGGTCGTTTGGTAACCATTAAATCAATAGGCAGCCTTCCATAATTCCAGTGTCTGCTGCATCAGGTCACCGGGTTAATATCTGATTTTACTAGACACACCAACTGCATTAAAAAGTATTTCCTTACCCATGTCTGTAACAATTTCATGTCTGTAACATTATGAAGTTGTACTTTCCATTAATGCATTATATTCCTTAATCTATAGCTAAGACAGTTCAAGTTAAGATTTCTGTGACAAAATAAATGAGAATTAAATAATTTTTTTTTAGTAAATAAAAATTGTGAATCATCTATCTATCTATCTCAACTGAGATGAACTGGATTTGTTTAACATCAGTCATCCTCTCAAAATGTCCATACTTATTTTTATATTATTCAAATAGTATTTCATTACAGCTCTTTTTCAATGATAATAAAATAAATAATAAAAGTTTTTGTTATAAGTGTTCATTATTTATCTCTTTTAATAATTCTGTAGGAACCTATGACAAAACTAACATCTCTCATTTTTTTAGTGGAAGTGGAAATCTCAAACAGTGAGGTTTTTGCTAGTTTTAGAAGAGCAAGTTTTAGTCAAGGGATTAAATAGGAGTGAAATATTGGGTTCACATATTTTTGTCCAAATTGCTCCTCAATCTTTTTAATGACATTACACGTAAAAATTAATTAAAAATATTCAATTATTAATACATTAACTTTTTCAGAATTTTCTCCTTATAGAAATTGTGCATCCTGTTCTATCAGTTTTGCATTACCTTTAATTTATAAATTTCAGTCAATGTGCTCAAGTAAGCAAGCATCTAAACTATATTGTGCTGGAGAAGCTACTTTTTTCCGTTAGGAAAAAGGAAAAAGAATTTTTTTTAAGTGTCTTTATAGTTTACCATGGAATACATAAGTACTAGGACTATCAAGGGCATAAATCTTTACTAGAAAGATCATGCAGTTGTCTTTCCAGAAAAATTTAATTTAGAATGTACTTTTTGATAGCTTGATGCCAGTCTTCATCTTTTTAATGTTACATTTATTTTCTTTTGTTTTAAGAAGGGGCACGGGAGAGGAAAAGGGGAAGTTTGGGGTGCTGTGCAAGTGAAATGCAAAGGAAGTGCCACTTTTGTCAAGAATAATGTTTTCAAACAACTGTTTGCAATTTGTGAAGTAATACCATGGTAATATATTCCATTTTCCACTTTTAGTCAAGCAGCTTCATTCTTCAATTGACTGCAAAAGTGCTTGGAATAATTTTTGCTGGCTGTATCCAAAGTCTGCTTTTCTTGAAAAAAAAAATTGGAAGGCCTGAATGAATATTGTGCTGTAAATAATTCTTGCCTACAGGCCGGCATAAAACAAATAAAGCCATTAAATCTCTCAGTCTCTCCTTGATTTCAGCAACTGTCTCAATTTTTTTCTTTTTTTTTTTTGGTCAGATAAACTAAAATCATGAAATTGTATCATAATGATCTTAAATGCAACATTTGACAGACTAGAATGCAACTTTGATGCTTAACGCACAAGTCAAAGAACAAATCCCCAAGAAGAGAGGAGGAGGGATCTATCCAAATGCTGGATTTCAGTTGGTAGTCTGGGAAAGTTTTTGCCTCTCTGGTTATTCCTTACTAAAGTCTTGCTACTAAAGGCAAAAATGAACATGGACTTTTGCAGTAAAAATTACACCCATGCTTTTTAAAAGGAGCTAAACTGTTATTCAGACATGTAACTTGTGGAGTTAGGATAGCTGTAAAAGATTATTCCCTTGGAGTGGAGATTATGGGAAAGAATTGATTCAGAGACTTGCCAGAATGAATTTGAGCAAATCCAGGCCTTCCATCAGGTGTTCCAGGGCTCAATGAGAAACGAGCAAAGCTGTGCTGAGGACTGTCCTAGGTGTATCTGTGTTCATCTTTTGTTGGAATACTCTAGATCTGCTCTCATGAAGTGTATCAGCTTTCTAAGGCATGCAATCTACTTTTCTAGAACTTCTTAATCAACAGTATCCTCAGTGTCTTCAGATTGTTTCCTCTTTCCCTTTACTGTTTTCAGGCTCTCAGTGCTGCAGCCCTATTACTGAGGTTGAATAATTTAATCCTATTTAGGAAAGTCTTAGGTTTTAGTATTAGACTGCTTCTTAACTTTGATGTGTTTTTCATCATTGTCTCCACAGCACTGACTACAGTGTTTATGACAGGAAGGCAAGTGGGATGCTCTAGATTGCCAGTTTTGTGCATTTCCAGATTTTTGTGCCTCACCAGCAGATGTGTGTGCAGTTTGTAGTCCCCTAGATTGTTCAGCCCATTTGAGATTGTCATGCAGTTAAGAAGCATTACGCTTTGATTTATAAACACAATAATAGTCTGTTTTGAGATAGCAGAAACAAATTAAGCAAAGTAGAGCGAGATTGGGGGTTATTTACTTGTGTTTTCTGTCAAAAAAGCATTGCTGTGGAAATGCCGTGCATCTGACAATGTGTACTATTATTTTTGTTGACAAAATGCAGAATGTCTTTGGTCTGATAATGAATAGACTTAAAATCTCTTGGAGACAGAGGAGTTACAGATGTGCATTGCTCATCTCCTTCCCTTCTTATGAGGAAGATTTAAACTATTGCTGTCTTTTCCTAAACTCAAGCAGATTTTGTGCTTGAGTTCTGTGGTCTTTACCGAAGTGCAACAACAGAGAATAGTATACCTAGAAGAGCTCTCTACCTGCTATCTGTGGATTTTACAGCTACTAAAAGAAAAAGAAAATTTTTCTTGCCTATTGCCCTAACCTATCCAAAATACATGTCCAAGACAATTAAATAAGGAACTTACTGAAGTAATTTGACTAAATTCTGAGCTTCTGACCCAGAATGTAGTAGATCAAATTGTCAAGGCTTATTTGTAAGCATATGAAAACTTTGAACTCTAGAATAGGGTGGAACCTTACTGATTCAAATGTTTCTGAAGACTATAATTCTTCAGGTTAGTGAAGATCACTATCAGTCTGATGTGATGGTTGCTAATGTTAAGAAGATATTTCTCAGATAGATTATGGACTTTTTCCTTTTACTAAATGGTGGTAGGAGATAAAGGAAATAGTAACTTTTTAGCCTGTGTAGAATAGAAATTCTTGCAGAAGCAACACCTGGTTAGTATTTATTTCAGCTGTTCTGAGTAGAGTTCTGCCATGCTATGTCCCCTATGGGAAAAGCTTCCAGCATGCACACACATTTTGCTGGCATTTCAGACTTTATAAAAGAAGAACCACAAAACTAATCACTGAAAAATCTAAGAGGAATCCAGTTGCTAATTGTTTCTGCATACCATTAACTGAACCTCCTCATTAGGAATGTCACTGTATTGCACCACCAACTATTTTTAAAAAGGTACCAGCCCTACCAATTCTTTGAACTTATATAATTGTATATTTCAGAATGCCAGATAACTATTACTTACAGAAAGAACAAATGACAAGCCGAACAAAACTGTGCTTTAAAGAAAAACATGGTTTAAAATTGCATAGTGGCATAAGTTATGTGATTTTTCCAAAAAACAGAGCACTTGAAATCTCTAGGAAATTCAAGAGGCAAATGAAATACGTTTGACAGCTGAAAAGCACAAAAAAACAACAGTAAGGTCCCACATTGTAAAAGTAAATTTTTAAGGGCTCTCACAGTCCTCCTGTAACCTCGCATTAAACAGCCATACAATTCCTCATTGCTGGCTTAAGACTTTTCTTTTAAATTAACTTTCCAGAATGATTTAGTGTCTAGAAGCGTTGTTCAATTTAGAGAGCTTCATTTGCAGAGTTTTTTGATAAAAAAATTTTAAACATATTCTTGGTCCACTTTTGCTTTTAATTTAAGACTTTCCCACAATTTATGTGAGAGAGGTGTACTGGGTGCAGGAGCCCATGTGTTGTCAGCACCAGCAGCAGTGAGACGCTGCTCGGGCGTCGCCTGTGCGGAGCGGCCGGTGCTGCCGGCGCCGGACACAGCCGGTCCCAGCCGGCTCCACCGGCCCCAGCGCAGGGCAGAGCTGAGCCTCTCAGCCACGGGCGGGCGCCTTGGGGAAAGCCTGGGTAAGGAAGGGCAAAACGCTGCCCGGCAGCCAGGGCTGAGGGGAGCCGGGTGAGAAACAGCCCTGCGAGCCCCGAAGGCAGAGCGGGAGGAGGGCAGGGGGGGCTCCTGGCGCCCGGCAGAGATGCCCCTGCGGCACCGGGCGGTTGTACGTGCCCTGGAGGAAGCTGCAGCCCACGGAGAGCCCACGCCGGAGCAGGTTTATTCTGAAGGAATACGTGGGAAGGCCCCAGGCTGGAGCAGGGAAACGTGACGAGGAAGCAGTGGCAGAGAGGAGCTGTCTTGGACTGGCTGCAGCCCCACATTCCGCTGCACCTCTCAGGAAATGTAGGTAGAGGAGTCGGGAGTGAAGGTGAGCCTGGGGTGAAGTGAGGGGCATGGGGAGAAGGTTTTTTCGTTTTTGTCTTTCTCACCGTCCAACTCTATTTTTAATGGGCAGTACATTAAACTAATTTTCCCCAAGTCAAGGCTGTTTTGCCCATGACGGTAATTGGTAAGTGATCTCCCTCTCTATATGTGTTGACCCGCGAGCTTTTTTATCTTTCTTTCTGCCTCCTCTCCTGTTGAGCAGGGGGTGAGAGCGGCTTTGTGGACTTCTGTCCCTTAACCAGGTTCAACCCAGCAAGGATGGTCAGATCTTTCTTCAGACTAAAATTCTCAGATGAAGCATCAGTTTTTGCTGTCAAAAAATAGGCGTGTTATATTGTCTTCAAGCTTCGAAGGCAGCAAACATTTCTGTGGCAGCAGTCTTTTGGTTCCACCTATACAGTAATTTTAAAATAATATAATGAAGGAGCTTGTTCAGATTTTGTTCCGATAAACTGCTGGCTTTTCTAAAATGCCATGACTTCAGTGAGATCAAAATTTCACTTTTGACTCCAAGAATCAACTTAGAAACATGTGTCTTTGTAGCTAATGTGAAAACATGCCCCAGTTTTAATGTTTATGAGTGTATCTGGCTACCACTGGACTCCATAAGAAGCTATAGAAGCTGAGTACTTAAAAAAAAAAAGAAAGATTTGGCTGAAAGAACTCAGGCTTTTGTAGCGATGTATGCAAATGTTAGAGTAAATAGCTGTTTGTGAATGTCACCAAAATTTTAGCAACTATGATTGGACATCTATTTAATTTTTTTAAATGAAATTCCTTATTTTATGTTTATTTTTGTTATTTAGAGACTGAATGAGTAGGAGTCTTTTTTTTTTTCTTTTTTTTTTTTTTTTTTTAGGAAAAAATTCTAACCAGGTAGTGCGTTAGCACTTCCCATAGGACTTAGTTTAGTCCATTACAATTATTTGTCCTGCACAGTACTCGTAAAGTGAGATTTCTGCTGTGTTTTTCTATTGCAAGGAATAAATTTTTTTCTGAATGTGTCACATGGGAAAAAGGTTCACGTCAGTGTGAATTTTCTTTGCTTTTTGAAAGAAGTGTCAAAATTGTGTTGAATATGGTGAAAACAGGAAACATAAAAGACCAGTTAACCAAGTCCTTTAGTATTTTTCAGATCAGATCCAAATAATCTTAAAATTTTGGGAAGATTCATTAGATTTTGCATTAGGTCCTGTGTCTTAGGTAAGTGGCAGCCTGAAGTGCAGCTGTACAAGAGAATGAGGGGATGGCGAAAGAGAATTTCACAAGCGGTAGGAAAGCAAAAGTTAATGAGGAAGAACCTGTCTTGAAAAGAGAGCTACCATAGGTGACAGCAGCAGCAGAAGAGTTGACACAGGGCCATAACACAGTCAGGGGTTCCTGATTACTGTCATGCTGAAGCTAGGAAGAGAAAGCAAGCAGCTGGATTTCTGTGTCTTGCCTTTCTTTCTGAGATTTTACAGGTCATTAGAGGATAATAGTAACTTTACAAGACATGACCAGTAGGAGATAGGAAAGGCCTTGCTTGTTGAAATTGCTGTAATTACTCACTCATGTTGGGTTCCTTGAAGAAAGAGTGAGTTTTGAGGGAGCTGACCTCTCCTTGGAGAATGGTTTGTGTTCCATAGAAGGGTGCGCAAAGAATTATCTCAGGAGTAGTGAAAGTGAATAAGGATTAAAATAAATCTCTGCACTATCTAGATCTCTGGAAAACTGAATACTTCATGCAATTCCTACTTTTCACAGCCCACTACCATTCTTAGACATTACTGTATATCATAATGTTGATTTTTTACTGAGATATGTAGTAAAGTAAAATTACGAAAAATAGCATTAGAAATTATTTCTTTGAAAATACCTACTGGCAGTTTTCTTGCAGGCCAAAAGATATTTTAGTTCAACCAGTGAAGACTGTTCTGATTATTGCACTCAGGAGCTCTTTCAAATTGGTATCAGTTATAACTACTAGAAATATCAGCTCCTCGGTTTTCTACTTGACAACCATGGAGGAATTAATGTAACTTTTCTATTTGTGCTACTTTATAGCCATAATATTTTACATTGTTTTGGGATTTAATTCTCTCTGTTTTACAGCTTGATTAAGAGTTTTGCTTTAAAAAGGGCCTTGGCACATTATTCTCTTTCTTTACATTGCAGTCAGCAGGGCATGAATTTTTGCATGTTTTGCATGTTTTGCACAACTTGTGATTGTCTTCTGTGCATCACCTACTTTTTTCCATGTAAATCATTAATCTCAAATATAGATTGCACAGGTTCCACTCATCTATGACAATCAGTAGGACTGATCATACACGTGACATGCCTTTATTTTCCCTGAGTTAGCTCTAATGTGGCTACATTTTCAGCTCACCTTGGGTGGTTTATCAACAGCTTTATTAACAGCTCTGTTAATATAGTTAGCTGTTAACATAATTATGTCATGCAGCAGTTCAGTAACTGCAGCTTGGCTTCTCCTTAAAAGCTAGGCTAAGTGTCCAGGAGTTCACCTGAGAAAAGGTAGCTGAAATTGATGCTGCACTATGGATTCTCTGAAGTCTTGGGGTTTTAGATATTAAGGTGCATGTTTGTGGATGAAAAAGATCTGGAAAGAAATGTGACTAGAGGAGTACCAGAAGGATTGAAATCATGATGATCAATGGAATGAGCAAGAGATAGAATGTTGAGCTGTTAACAAAATAAGATGATCTCATTCATGATAGCTCCAGCGGAGTCAGCTCATAGACCTTGGTGCTATGTAAGTTAAAGTATGAAGATGAAAAGCAATAAGACTATGATGACAAAAGCAATAAAAATGACTAACATCTCATCTTTGCCTTCCCACTATGAGATTTGATATGGAGAAGGATCATGACATTTGAAGGTCTACGATTATATCGACTGGTTTGTAACAGTTTCAAAGTTTTTCACACTTTCAAAAAAATTGTCACATTAAATTTCATTAAGCTCTCCATACAACAAAGTGTAATGTGAGAGGAGCACTCACTGGTCCCAATTCTGCTTCGGGTGGTTAGAAATAAAAAAAAAAAAAAAACACCAAGAAAAATTGTTTGACTTTTTTTGTTTGGTTGTTTTTTGTTTGGTTTTGTTGTTGTTGGTTTTGTTTGTTTACTTGTTTGTTTTCCTCAGGATAAAAAATACGAAACTTTAGATAAATTAATTTTTTTATACTGCCCAATTTTTTTAATCGAAATGCTTGGAGTCTCTTTTTTAATATAATATTTCATTTTTAAATAAATATAAATAGATTTTTTCTGGAACTTGATCTTGAAATTTTTTTTTTGTCTCCTTTATATCCTCTCTCTCCTCTACCCATCTTTCTTTCAGCCCAGATAAAAGAACAATTTGAAAACTCTGGAATGTGCAAGGGAAGAGTGGCAGGCTGACCGCGACAAGAAAACAAAAGAAATTCTAGAGATCTTTCTTAGAAATGTATTGGGGAAGTAACAGATCTGCATATTTAAGTCTCTGTTCTCAAAGAAAGCTGGACTTCGGCTTTACAGAATTTTTGGTATATAGGTTCAAGCACTCTAGACAATGCAAATGCATTCATTTACAAGCAAGCTATAGAGAAATTAATTGTTTTTATTTCACATCTGAAATGTCAATGCTAGTTGTGTGGCTCATGAATGACTGTCACAAAATGAACTCAAGACCTTTCTGATGTTTGTGGGAGTTTTGCCATTGACTGCAATACAACCAGAAGGTTGCTTACAGCTGTTACTATAGCGATTGGAACTTATTTTTGTCTGACATTGTCAGAGAGTCCTTAGAAGTCTTGTTCCAGTTGCTTTCCTGTACACAATTTGTGAAGTTGTTGTGGTAATTAATAATGACAATATTGTTGATCAGCATTGCACCTATAGTGGGAATTCTCTTGGCTCTTTTGTGTGTTGTACGATTTAAATCCAGTATAAACATAGTGAATAACCTTGAAAGTGATAATCAGCACTAAGACAATAGCCTTTGTCTTTTCAGAATATCAGATCTACAAAGCTTTCTCTATGAGAATATTTGTAAGGCTAGACCTGGACCTGCAGAAAAACTTATTTTGAAATCTTATTGGAAGGTTTCTTTCTGCTTTTATCAAGGAGAATCTTTACATTGAAACAAACAAAGTATTTCTTTAAGGAGTGGTTCACTTAAGAGTTTTTTTTTTGATGCTGTTGATCTTAGTAAGAAAACAATAATGAGGGAATGAAGATTGAGTGTACTACCCATTATTCCACCCACACATTTCATATTCCCTAATCACTAAACTACCTAGTTCATTCTTTCTGAATGAGGCAGAGCCCCTACAGATAAAAACAGTATGTAATTGATGAGTAAAAAAGAGCACGGAAATATTGTAGGAGAGGAAGTTCCAATGACAGTAGCATTTTCAGTCTATGCTCTGGTTTACTTGTCTGATTTTTTTTATGTTTTTGTTGTTGTTGTGCAATAGTGAGAGACACTTGTACAGATGTGGCAAAAATTGTACAGATTTCCAACGAGAGCAAGCACATCCATTAAGAATGGACTGAAAACTGTATGACACATTTACATGTTATTTGAAAAAACCATGTTACACTGTGACCAAACTGTATTATGGAAGCTGTGTAGACGGACAGCATTAAGGTTACCTTTTGTAATTTTAATCTGATATTTGCTCTGTTAGAAACACTGATCAATACAAAACTATCATATGCTATTGTATTTTTTAGTGTACTGCTAATTTCCATTGGGTGGAATGTCAGAACTGCTCCATATGTATGTAACTATGTTGCCCTCTTGTGACCAGCTCTCTAAAATAAGAAGCCACAGACCACTGAAAGAACAGAACTTGATTTAAAATAATAATAAAATTAATTATTTATAGGCTTAAATTTCTTACATAGTTCTTTTATCCTAAGAGCAAAATTTTTATACTTTCTAAACATGATGTTAATTATCACATATATGTTGTTTCTATTCCTTTCTGATCCTACTGTCAATTTTTTATGGTTTTCACTTGACATTTCACTGTCCTTAGGTGCCCTACTAATATAAAAACAATATTCACAACCATGTAGGAGCATTTTCTGTGTTGACTGTGATGTCAGGAGATTAATGGCTTTTATTACATACGTATGTATATAAGCCATCAAGCATCAAGTCATTCTAGTTTTGGTTCTTTATCTCCTATGGTTCACATACTGGTTGTTGCTAGTAGGCAAAACCAGAGAGAAATTAATCTGTCACTTATTTTGGATGTAAATCTGATTAGGCTGTGTTTAGGGATTTGTTGTTTGATTTTGGTTGATTGGCCTTTTTTCTTCTTCTTGTGCCAGTCATTTTCAAATTGCTTCCATTTCTTTTGATTCATATATTGCTGTCAGTAACTCTCACAAATTTTACCTAAGAAGGAATTTTAAAATGGTAGCTTCAACTACTGGCAAGTGTAGCTGACTAGTTAAATGATGGACTAGTTACGATAGATGGACCAGACTTCAAACTGAGAAACAGAACAACTAATCATAAATTAGGAATAATGCACACCAGTTTATAAACATACTCTGAGATTAGTTGCATCTTCAGAAAGCTCAGATGTTTTTGCATGTTAAGCAGGTCAGATGCAATGTCAAGTAATTTTTTTACTTTCTATAGTATTTTCCAATGCTTCAAATGCAACTAAGTCAAGTTTAATTGTCTCATTGTGATTCAGTTTCCATGAGATGATGTGTTATGATATGAAGTGGTCCTAACTGTTATTTACTTGAAGATATTTAATCTATCTCCAATGAGACTCACTCAAAAAATAGTGAGTCTAAGGCAAATGAATTGGGGGCAGAAGTGGAGGATGCACATGTGCATACGTGCTCACATATGTAATGCTTTGGATGGTATTCAGTTCTCAAAAAAATACCTTGTTGTTTGATATACAGAAGATACTGGAAATCGAATGTATCTTTATCTTTTAGGCAAAAATTTAGGGGGTAAAGCCACTGGCCTAGAAGGCTGAAACATTCCAGTAAACTGCTCTTTTCTTAAACAAGGAAGACTCTAAGGGAAGTCTGAGCAAATTAAGACCTGAGAGTTAATTTACCTAAAACAGGGATTAGTTCCCATTAGACTAGAATTGGTGAAGCCACCCCAGGTTACATTTTAATTAGATTTTTTATGCAGCTTTTACACAGAGAATGCTTGATTAAACAATCTACTTTAGAAAAGTATAAAATACTTATTCATTATACTTCATCCACTCCTTAAATCACAAGGATAAACACAGACTAGATAGCTTGCCTGTCACCTTCATAATAGTTGAGGGAAAGACACTAAGTAAGCATACTTTTTTCCTATATGAATCTAGATACAATAATTTCTAAAAAAAAAAATAAATTCATGATTTAGAAGGCCAGATCTCAAGTACCAGGTAGCTGCTTAATGCTGCTCTTCCAGTCCAGGATAAAGGTGTTAATTCAATTGCAGCAGGAGCCTCTGGTGAAATACGGGTACATTATCAGTTTATCTTCAGTTGCGCCCGGCAGCATCACTGCTTGGGCAGACAGTGTCTCTGTGCCAGCAGCTGAACTGCCCTCTGTGTGTGAGGTCTGAGGCAGCACAGGCAAGGACATCCCTTGGGTTAAAAGGAGGTCTTCAGGAGCACACTAAGCACAGGAAAAGCGTACATCCATCACTGCCAGACTCTCCCTTGCTCCTTGACAAATAGTGTAGCATCTTCAAGGCTTTTTTTTATTCTCCGAGTTTGTCTGGTTATTGGTGCGTATGCAGTGAGTTGAAAGTAACTGTTTTGCAAAGTCAAAGCCCTGGGCCTACCTTTACTTCTTCAATTACCATTATATCTATGGAAATGGTAGCTTTTGAAAGCATGTATGTTTTGATTTAAATACCTTATTACAGTGTTACAAATCACCAGAATGTCTGGAGGCAGGAGTTTAGACAAATAAGCCTAGCTCAGTTCTTTGCTATCCTGGCTACTGTGTAGTTTTGCACAGTAGTAGTTTGTTTGGCCTGGAAATCCGGTAATGCTAAAAGACAGTCATCTGGACAGAAAATAAATGTCAGAAAGCGTTCTCTGAAACAGTGACCTATATGGATTCAGTTATAGGATAAAATTGTCTGAATTTGGAGATTTTATTTTAAATCTTTCCACAGGAACTGTTAGATAAGAAGCATATATCAGTGTGTTACTACATTATGCTAACATTGAAAAAGAGATATTTTTCCTTGGAATTTCTCAAACCTATAGGAACATTGAATTATTTTAGATGGTGAATTTCAATAATTGTCCTTTTGATTTTTGGCGGGTACATTGTTGGCTTTTTTTTGCAGTAAAGTATCGTCGTCTCATATGGTGTTTAATGAATGAATATGGTATTCACCTGTTTCAGATTCACCCAGAGCGTGACAGAGATCTGTAATTGCTCATGCGTAAAGTGTGATACCCGTGACTTAGAATAATACAGTCTAGACATAAATGTAAATTTTTATAGCTTGAAGGAGTCCTCCTATAAACAACTTTATTGTACCTCAGGAGTATTAAAAAAAAAATCTATAGTTATTAATAGTTTGAGTTTAAATTGAATCATGCTGAGAAATATATGAGCCATTGGTATTATTTATATTAAATATGGCTACTCATGCTGCCTCTTAATTGGATTTTATGCGGGTTAGAGATAGCTTACAATAATTAAGCTGTAAATAGGAGTTCACATAGGACTTCGCAATTTCTAAACAGCTTTTTCAGGGCTCATATACGGAGAGTGATGTCCTGACTGAATCTTGAAAAATAAATCATTATTAAAGATACATAAGGGGTGATCAGATTGGAAAAATTTATCCATTAGAAAATCAGAAAAGTTGCTTTATACTCACTAGCATCCCCTCATGCTTGACTAGAAGTTTTTCTTAATGAAACATTCGCTTTAGTACATACAATACATAAACATGTAACATAAGAAATGTCAATTTTCACTTCCAAAAATTAAACTATTGTCTTTGAATTCTTACCACTATGATGCAGGCAATGCTAAATTCCACAATTTAATTACTATTTTCAGGTGTGTTAAGCCATTACAGAAATTACAGATTGAAAAAAGTATACTAATCCTTATCTAATTAAGTCAGTTTGGATCCAATTTCTTTTTCTTGGTCAAAGCTTTTTGTTCTCTTTTAATCAAAAAATTTTTTATTTATGTTTAGGGTAACAAAATAATTTTAGAAATATCATAATAGTATTCTTAAAAAATGGATAACCCAGCACACAGATATTTTTTATGGTATGCCTACACATTACATTAGCTACTTTTTGAAGGTTTTACTCAGTTGTAACTTGTGAGCTTAACTTCACAGAAGTGAAGGAACTCAAATAAAAAAGAGACAGTAATGAGAAGGATTGTATAACAAAGAAATCAAAGCAAATTGAACATTTGGGGGGATGACCAAATGGAAGTGTTTAAAAACTGGGATGCATGTGAAGGAAAATATTTAGGAAAAGCAGGTTAGCAAAATGGAATATGTGACATAAATGGATATGTAAGAATTTTTTTTTTTTTTTAATTCTTTGGGGTCATAGAAGAAATAGTACATGACTGTATAAAAGTAGATGTAGGGGAAAGAAAGGGTTTCCAACGATGACTTTTAAAGTCATTGGTGACCCAGATTTCAGAGTATGGCATATGCGATCAAAAGCTCAGGCCTGACTTCACCATGTTGCTCTCAACAAGGGTACATTATATTCATGTACAAGGAATACTTTGCTGAGGACATATGCTACTGTCATCTAAAGAAGCGTGTTATGGACATGCAGGACGGTGTAACGTGGGATAAGAGTTTACATTTTTCAGCCCTAAAGAAAACCTTTTATGCTCTCTTAGTGAATCTGTATTTGTGCTCAGTAGCAGTCTAAAATTTGTTTTGGAGCGCCATTATAGAAATTTGCAGGTATTGTGTGTGATAATCTAAATTAATTTTTGCTTTAGTTCTTCAAACATTATTTAGAAGTTTGTATTACCAAAAGGCATTTGAGTTAGAGGACATTTTCTATGAGAGTTCAAAGTACATGGCACAATTCTGTTGGGATAGGATAATTGCATATATTCTTACAGATGGTTAATTTGTTCCCCAGTTAAATGTTTGGAACTGAACAATGTGAGTTGTGCTATATCATATTTGACCTGGAGAAGTTGAGATACAGCACTTTTCTGAGAGGCAGGGTAGATGCTTAACTTGTATAAAACATGCCAGGCATTAGAATTTGATGTTCAAGACCTTGGAAAAATAAACTAATAATATTTCTTTGCATACAAAGTGTAATTCTTCTTTACTTGGTACCATTGGAGAATGAGAAGCGAAGATGGTGGCATGCTCCTTTTCCACACTGCCAGTGTCATGGCTTCCTGGAGACTAACTTGTACTTCAACTACAATGTTAACGTTAGTCTTTTAAACATTTTGTGACTGACTCCAAATTACCCAAGCAAATTTTTCTATGGAATCTCTTCCTAGTCACATAAAAAGGAAAATGTTAAGTCGGTAATCTGAGCTTTCATAAAAATGAAAATGTTAAGTGGGTGATCTGAGCTTTATACTGTATGAGAGATTTCTCTCTCAGTATCTGACCTACAATAGATATGCAGAGTCTTTCATCAAATTATCTCTCACAGGAACTTAATGCTCATTATTACACCTGTCTTATTGGTGGCAATGTTAATGCAAAAAGGAAGCTAAGGAAATTACACAAAATGCCTTCCAGTATCTGAAGGGGGCCTACGAGGATGCAGGAGAGAGACTCTTCATCAGGGACTGTAGCGATGGGACAAGGGGTAATGGGTTTAAACTTCAACAGGGGAAGTTCAGGTTAGATGTAAGGAAGAAGTTCTTTACTGTGAGGGTGGTGAGGCACTGGAACAGGCTGCCCAAAGAAGTGGTAAATGCTCCATCCCTGGCAGTGTTCAAGGCCAGGATGGACAGAGCCTTGCGTGACATTGTCTAGAGAGAGGCATCCCTTCCCATGGCAAGGAGTTGGAACTAGATGATCTTAAGGTCCTTACCAGTGCTAATCGTTCTATGACTCTATGAAAATTCAGAACCAGAAAGTGAAGTAGAATTTAAGGCTTCTGTTCCATGTTAAATTTCAGACTCTGCTAAAATAAAAATCATTTAGGCTTTGAGAATACAGGTATAACTACATATTAGGGACTAAATTCTTCTGTCCTTGTCCAAGCAAATCCTGCCCTCAGACTGAACTGGGAATTTAGATTGAGTGAAGACCGCAGAATTGAGCCCTAAAGGAATATGGCTTACTGCAATAATAAACACAAGAGATTTGGAATAAAAATACTTCTAGCAACATGTAAAAACAGAACAACATTACTTAGGGAAACATTCAAATGGGATGATTTAATTAGAAACAAGGCTTTGATCTAATGGTTATGACAGTATTTATGTTCGATGTAACCTATAATTTGTATTACCTCAACTCTGTCACACGCTTTTTCTATTTCCTAAACATTCTTTTACTGCTCACGAAAGATAATGTTTTGCACTGTCAATGTATTTGTTTATTGTTAATAAAAGATTAAAACTAAAAATATAATGATGTGTCAAACAGAACTAACCCTCCAGAGAAGCTAAGCAGTTGGAAACAGTGCTGTGAAAATGAATATGTTGTAATTCAAATCATTTGCTTCTCTGCAACAGATAATCTTTAAGTACTGCCCACAACATACTAATGATGAAGCAAAACTAGAGCAAGCTTATGGATTGATTCTTCTATCCTTTACATCTGTATCAAACCTATTTAACATTGTTTGACGTCAACAGTTATTTCAGATTTACAATAACATAATTTAGGGCTCAATGAGTAGAAAATTAGTAAAGCTAAGTGTTCTGTTATCTCACTGATGAGCTCTATCCAGTTCCAGTTTAAAATCTGCTAGCTCTCAGGGAAAGATATGGATTAAGACTGCTTTGAAAACAGATACATATTCATTGAAGAGACATTTTGAATTTCTTTTTTTAATGCATGTTTTCATATTTACATTATCTGAATATTCTATAGTTTATTCTCAAGTAAATATTTGTTAAAATACAGGAAATATTTGTGTGCTGTGACAATTAAAAAAATATATGATTAAGTGTTTAGGTAGATTTTACAACAAGCAAGACTGCACAATTTTTAGTATTAATCTAAAATGAATTCTTCCATGTAAAAAAACAACTAAGTATATTCCCACTATAGTATTTATTCACAAAATTAAGAAATCAGTCATGCAAAGTATAATATCTGATTAATATAGAGAAGATAATTGCAACTTCATTTATACCTTTCCTAACTTAAGAAACCTTCATAAAGGAAGGCTACATATTTTTCCTTGCAAGCATAATTCCACCTTTCTTTCCAAAGTCATTTAAAATCCATTCCTGTGTAAGGATTTATAAACATGGCCTTTCTTGCTCATGCAGAATTCTAGCGAACAAGGCTCAGGAAATTATATTGAGCATAATTTCTTCCAAGAGCTAGTGGATTTCAGTTTTATTGCTTAGTATGTCCATTTGTTCTGGTTTTGCTGACTAGTGCAAAGATAAACTAATTATTTTCAAAACTGCCTTTGTTTCTTTTCTTCTGGAAACTTTTAGCTCTCTCTCCACATGTCTTGCTTGTTTCCTCTTTCAAGAACTTTTAATTAAATTCTTAGTTGGATTCTGATACTTTCCTCATTACTTCCAGGCAGATGTAACTATGAGACTTACTATGGGAAACTTCAATGCTTATGACATCGTCATGGGTGAAGCCTATCTAAAAGCAATGCTTTTGAGACCTGGACTACATCTATCCACTATAAAGATTACTCCAGTATGCAGAGGAAACAAACAAAGAGAAGAAAAGAAGCAGGAATGGACTTTGTTAAATAACTGTTAGCATTGTTCACTTCTTTTAATGTAATTGGGATGGGAGGACAAAGAGCGATAGTAAGCCAAGTAAGAACTGCTGGTTGACCTTAGAGATGGGGAAAAAAAATACAGAAATAGTGCTGGGGCTACATGATAGCAGGGTCATTTGTAGTTTATGCTGACAACCTATTTGGGGGGAAAAAAGGAAAAGGGAAAAAAGCAGCAATAAATTGTTGAAAAAGCAGAGCAGCCCCTTCTGGGAGGTGGAATGCATTGGTGCGTTCCCTGGTGTGGAACTACCTTGGGCTGTCAGGCAGTACTTGGAAACACTGAAGTGGTCTAAAATGAGCTGGAAGTTAATGCATTTGGTTTGAGAAATGTACGAATGCTGCAGGGTAAAAATCTTAAAAATTGCTATCCATCTTTTAAATCTATTCTGCTTAATAAATTAAATTTAGATTAAATATCATGGAGTGGTATGGTTCTGCTCTTGTGCCTCCTCCATCCAAATTTCCCTATGTGAGACATTCTGGAGAATTTTTAATTAATATGGTTTTCCTGATTCTGAATGGATCCAACTGTTGGTAAGAGAATCAGACTTCTACTTGAGGCATGGTCTTTTTCTACTGCCAGTCTACAGAAAAAGATTTTTAAAAATTTAGGTTCCCCAGAGACCTACTAAGATGAAAGCAGGGTCTACAAAATAGACTGAAACATTAAATGGCCTGATCTCATTCCAGTATGCAGCCACTATGGAATCAAAATAAGATTAAATCTTTGCTTACTGCTTAGTAAAATTAGAGCTGGATAAGAGCTTTTCTGATAAACTAGAGATATTTTTTCTTCCTCTGTAAAGGTGATAAAGAGAGCTTAGATTTTTAAATTATAGATTCTAAATAGAGAGGCATAGCTGGTAATTCATTGGTTTGGACTAATTAGTTGATAGACTGTAGGAGCTTTATTTATTTTCATATTTTACCATAAATCTTACTGCAAAATTCAAAGTATATGTTTTATTAGCAAAAATAAGTAACTATTGACATGCAAAAATAAATATCCTTATTTGGTTGTACAGTCACAAAAAAATAATGAAAAATACATAACCATTTATTCAAGGCTTTGAATCACCTTCATTAAGCAAGCAACTGTTGCTCTTTGAGGCAGGTAGCTGGCACTTGTTATTGCCACGCTCCCAGATGTTACTGCTCTAGTAGTAGAGTCAGCAGAATGGAGTACATGGGGGTGCTTCAGCTGCTCAAATTTAGTTCAGCAAATTAGCTTTAATCTTTGATTAGAGGATTTGGGCCAAGAGTCTGGGCTGAGAATAGTTGCTTCAGGGTTAGCATATATTGAGTTCTTCCATAAGATGATAGTTTGTTACGTGCATTCAACGATGTCTGAAACTACTGCAAAAAAAATCACCAGATCTCTTCTGTCAAATATCTTACATTTTCTGTGAAAATTAGCTTTATCACTTTAGGGTAACTTCCACCCCCCACCTCCCAAATTATCTTGACTTTATTAGGCAGGGCTGAAATAGTGTGGTTCAAAGATGTTCTTCCTCTCTTCTTAAAAAGCTCTTTCTGTACTTGAGGTGTGGCCTGCTGCAAAGAAATCTGTAAAATAACTTTCTAAGAGAATAGTCATCTTTTGTGTGCCTGCCTTCTCTGTTGGTGCTGCTGCCCACTGAGTTTCCCTTACTCATCTGTTCTACCTCCTGGAAACGTGGTTATCTTATGCATCAGATGACAAATCAACAGAAAGAGTGTAAAAATTCATTTTATGGAGCGCTAGAGAATTTTTGAGGCATTGTTAGAAGTTCCTCATCTCTACTTTTTATTTCAGTAACATAAAGTAATTTACCATTGCTGTTAGAAGTATGCAAACTGTACTTTACAAATATTTCTGTGTAGAAAATGTGTATTGCCTTTTAGGAAAACATGGGTAAATGTTACTGCAGTGGCCATTTTACTCAAGCAGTTACAATTGTTCAGCATAAAAATGAAATGGAGGAAATTAGAGCAGCCCCAACATAATCTATTCAGGACTTAGTAGGGTATGGCAGTTCTTACAGCCCAGTATAGCTGAGAGTGTGAATTAGCAATAAATGAATGGTGTGAAAAGCTCATAGGCGTTTCCAGATGGTGTGATTATGGTGGATCTGGAAGTTTTGCCTAATTCTCAGTGTAGGAAGTTAGAGCTAAGACAAAGACTTACTGCTAGTAGACATACAGGTCACTACAGGAAGTTGAACAGATATTTCCTCCCTGGATTTTCCCAATTTAATCATGAAGGCCAGGTACTCAATAACTTTTTTGCCTTGGTCGTCACTGACAAGAGCTCAGCCACACTGCCCAAGTCACAGAAGGCAAAGGCAGGGATTGGGAGAATGAAGAATTGCCTGCTGTAGGAGAAGATCAGGTTCAATATCATCTAAGGATCCTGAAAGTGAAGAAGTCCATGAGACCTGACAAGGTGCATCCAACTTTTGTAGGAGGTGTATTTTCAATAACACTATAAGTCATGGGGAATAAGGTATTCCAGAAATTTTTCTGCCTGCACTGAACTAAATTAATTCTTACATATTTCTGGACATTTTTTACTACAGTAAATGCACCTCTCACAAGTGGTTAATGAAGGTATTTTTCTGTATGTGTGTAATTATAGAGAATAATTTTATATATGCTGAAAATATTTTTGATGTGTTTAATTTGTTGAACATTTTAACATAATTTCACAATATTCCTTGTATGTGTACCTACCTCAGGCTATCATTTGCAACTCTTAGAAACAAGCTCATTTTTTACAAGTCTCAAAAAATATTTAGTGATCATTGGCCTGAAGCCATGCTGGACATGCAGCACAGCGCAGCACAGGCCTGTGTCTGCTCAGGTTAACTGTGGTGTTGATCACTGACTCCTCTATGCACAGCAGTCTCCAGATCAGGTTACATTGCACCCTTTGATCCACATAGACTTTACTCTTCCTGCAGATATCACAAATTACAGATTATATTAGTAAACTGTTCAGCTAACAGAAAGTTTCCTGACAGGCTGGGATGTTATCTCTCTCACAATACCCACCAGAACAGCACAGGCTGGCCATGGGGCATGCTAGCAGGTTCCCTTACAGCAGCTGCTCGTGGTAACATATGGGCCACTCAAGCTCTAAATACAAGTAACAATATAGAAAACATGGTCTGTTCAAGGGCACTAACTCCTCAATACAGTGTGTTCTGCAAGGCTTCTGATACAGCTACTGAGGAGCAATCATTTACGTATCATTTCCTTCCACAGTGTACACTTTAGTAACTTTAGGTTTGTACTTAAGAGTATGAGGAGTGAAGGCATCCAGTAAGGAAAACATATCTTTAATAATGGAACAATTACTGTAATGCAGCCAACCACATAGGGGAAGGAACAGCAGAGTTATGTGAGAAGAAAAAATTAAGTAGAGCCAGTAAAATATTTCTTCAAAATGTTTTTCTGTTGGAAAATCCTACAGCGATGAAACAAAGTGTAGGAACGTTTACAGGGATATTCTTGTGGGAATGTTTCAATTGCAATGACATTATTTCTGTGGCACAAAAAAAAAGCAAAATGGTAAATATGAAACAGCCTGTTTCTACATGTTTTGCTTGAAGTGTACAGATTTCTCAAGCTTGAGAACACTTTCAAAATATTTCTTTGAATATCTAAAGATGAATCAGTACTATTGTCAAAATTGAGGAACAACTGTGTATAACTTGCTCTTAAATTCCAATTTTCAAGTGATTTCAAAATTATTCAGTTCTGTTGTCTTTGAGAATGGTTGAGCAGGCACAGATGTTGGCTGGACATTTAATTGTGTTATGGTAAGTGATGAACACCCTCAGAAGGTCTGCCGTTTTGGCTAAGTTTAGATGCCTAAACAAAGGCTTGCCATACTTCCTCCCAGACCTGTAAAATAGGCCAAACCTCTTATATGAGCAGGCTTGCAAGAACCATTCAAAAGATGATATTAAAAATAAAATTTGATTTCTGGAGATAAAAAGTTATAAAAAGTGAAGATACCACCCAGCAGAAAGTAAACGGGGAGGAAAAAAGGTAAGCCCAAATCTTTACAAACCAACTGAAAACCAGTGGAGAAGTTCTGACATGTTCCATTCAGACATATTCTGACATAAGTAAGAATCTCAAGAAGTTGGAAAATTAATTGCCTTAATATGGAGCAGTAATGTTAGCAGGTCGCTTGCTTCATTGTAAGAGAACTTTTGATCACAGGAAAATGCATGGATGTTTTAGAGGCACGTGATTCACAAACAGAGATCTTCTAAAATCCAAACTACCCTGTCAAGACAATTCCATGAAAGACTTCCTGCAGTTAAAGAGAAAAGGAAAGAAAGTATCTGTGAAAGATAAGTCTTTTTTATACTCTAAAAGAAAGACTTCCTTAAATTATGAAAAGACTGCCTGAGAGGAAAGTAAGTTGATTTCAAGTAATGTGGCAAAGCCCTTACAATATATTGACTCTTGCAGATGTGGTATGCCGATGGAAACTTCAACCAATACTTCAGCTTTCTGTATACCAAGGCACTCAGCAGTTGCCACAGAAACAGTCAGGAGTGCAGATGTTTTCAGCAGGATGACAGAGGTGACATACCAGCACAATGCTAAAAAGATGGCTGTTCCTAGCTACAATCTATAGAGATCGTTAACACCAAAATTGTCTTAGTGCTGTTGGAAGAGTTTCCTAAATGCCTTAGAAAATTGAAACACAGATTGATTTGAAGCTTTCTGAAAAAAAAAGGTTTCTTTATTAGCCAACAAGACAACTGGAATGGATTATTAAAATATGATGATGACATTTTGAAGGGAGTTCAGAGAAAAGTGTCAACAAGCAGGAGGCCAGAGAAACTGAAAAAAAGATTAAAAGAGGAATTTGTAAACGTGATCAGGTATCACCAAAAGACTCTTCACACTTGCATCCTTCTAAAACAATATTATCTCAAAGCCGCCATTACAAATACATGTAAAGGAAAGGCTTAGTGTACACCTGATCCATGACCCTTTCAAATGCTTATTTTAGTGGTTTGATTTTCCTTTAACCACTTATTTGTCTATGGATTTGTGAAACTGAAAAGGAGCCTTTTGTACACCTTACCTTTTCTTGACATGTTCCTACAGGGCCTTACTTAGAAATTATACTGTAGACAACTCTATGTGAGGTATGTCCAGCAAGTAATGTCAGTATGGCAAACCTGCTTCGAGAAGAGCTGTGCTTTCCCTCTTCACTCCCTCAACTACAATCTTTGCACTAACGTTCAATATTAATTTAAAAACTGGGGTTTTACATATGAGAAGAAAGCTTCTAATAAATAGATCAAATATTAATGCTCCATATGTTAGTACAAAAACCAGAGAGGCAAAATGAAGCTTTAAAACTCTGCACTTCTGCAGTACAAGCAGCATGGGAAAAAGATCACTTATCTGCTTTCTTATCTCACTAAGTAGCCCCTACGTGTGTTATCAGAGGTTTTGGAAGGAAAGTACAGTCATAAAGGATTCTCAAAGGGGAGTCCAAGTAATATTTCACACCACTTAGGGGCCTGAAAAAGCCTGCATAGCACAGATGATCTTTCGGGATTGCTGAAGGTATGTAGTCGAGTGGAAAGCAGACTAGTCCGATTGAAAGGTATAAATATGGCTTTGAATTCTGGTAGCTCTAAATTCCTTATGCATGTTCATTTCCAGTCAGGCTAGTACAGAACCTTCCTCACATGTATTTGTAATTTACCATGCTTCCAATTTTACATGTGAAGTAACTACTTACCAAATATCTCTCTGACCTTGTATTGCAAGGCCCAATGTCAGACATGGCATTTCCTATGAATAGCATTTTTAGAAAGGGTCATAAATGTTCGGTTACAGATAGTCTTGATGTTATACATATAATATATAATTGCAGATTAAGTTTCATTTGTAGTTTTATGGTTCTTTTTTTAACACAAATGAAAAATATTAAGTTCTTTATTTTTTATTTCATATTCACCTTCCCTGTTGCCTTCTTCACTGCGGACTCGGGACATTGACTTCTTTACCAAAGTGAAGACAAAATATCTAGGAAATTGAAGGGCATTCAGCCATTCTCTCCCTTTTTTTTTTTTTTTAAATTTTTACTTAAACATCAAAATTCATAAGCTAGCTAGAAGTGTAAGGACTTTCTAAGCAGATAAAGCTTTCAGATCCCACTTCTGTGTGACTTTATAGCTCTGATTGTTTTTAATAAAGTGATTTTTACTGAAATCCACTAGGAATTTTATTTAAGACCTACTCAGTTCATAAGATATGTATGTTTCCTACCTCTGAAAAATCGATGTAAACACATCAGCTCTGGCAGGTTGTTATCAATGTTTCACAGAACCTAACATCAGCCTAAAAGGTAACCTTCCAAAACTCTGAGGAAAAGACACGCTTTCAAATTTGCCTGTCAGTATATCTCAAAGGAGACAAAGCAGGAAAATATGTCCTTAAATGTGATGGTCTCCTATGATCTGTTTCTAAAATTGTGCTTCCCATTGGATAGATCTTTTATCAGAACAAGACAAAGCTTTATGCTGTCTTGTCTGACAGTGAAGCACATACTTTATATAACTTGCTGCAAGGGTTATCTCATTTAAGCTACTCTGTGATCAGTAACCTGTTTCTCCCATGGGGCTCTTCAAAGGTGGCTAGTACCCAAAACATAAAAGGGAAATAAAGCATTTGAAACTACTTTTTTGACATTTTTCTGCATTGCTTCCATCTCTCTTATCTGTTTTTCATGTGGCGATCATAATTTCAAACCACCCAGCATCTAGAAGAGGCTGTGGTTCAAGCACATTCATAATTTGTAGTACATTTTGTGCATACGCCTCTTCACTGTGCATCCAAGGTGAAGCCAGAAAAAAGATGCTTTGGGATTACATTCTTCAGAATGTTGGCTGTTGAAGGAAGTCAGACTGTAAAGAAGCTTTCAAAATGTGCATGAGGTGGAATTCGATGTATCACAGAATCATAGAACAGTTTGGGTTGGAAGAAATCTTAAATATCATTTAGTTCCAAACCCTGCAATGGGCCAACCCCCCTGCAATGGGCCAGGTTGCTCGAAGCCCCATCCAGCCTGGCCTTGAACACTTGCAGAGATATGGCATCCACAGCTTTTCTGGGCAACCTCTTCCAGTGTCTAACCACCCTCATAGTAAATAATTTTTTCCTCATGTCCAATCGAAATCTAACCCTCTGTCTCTGTATGGCCCTATTCTGTCTCCTAGGAAACTTCCCTTATATAATACTGAATAATAAAAAGGCTGGTTGTAATTTTAACTCATCAGAAGACAGTTGGACCTTAATTAAAATAATTGAGAAAGATTTTCCTTTATTCCTAAGTCACTCTCAGTAGAATAGATTTGGTTTATTTAGTCCAGAGATGAAGGTTCAAGAAATGGGCCGAAGGGTTTTTTCTACTTCTACTTTTATGGGGAGAAGGAGAACTGGGTTATGCCCCATGTCTGTTTGTAATACTAGTGATTCAGAAAGCACAGCCCTCTGATCCTTCTGAACCCTCTGATCTGGATGTGTTATATGGGAACTTCAAAAAACTGTTGGTATTTGTATTAGCAATTACAAGTTTTCTCGGCTGCACTGAAATAAAAATTACTTTCATCAGCAATATCCAACAGAACTTGGAGAATTTATTTTGAAAGATTTATTGATTTCATCCTACTTTTATTGACAGTGTCAGTTATGGATATTTTATCTTCTGTATGTCCCCAACTGTATGCCACCTAGTCATCTGTGCATAGCATCATAGGAAAATTTGAAATATCTAAAAGACTCTGCACCATGCGCTCACAGAGAGTCTCTTCAGAGTGGGAGCTGATGGAGAGACTATTCTGAGGTGGAATATAGAGAGGAATGATGGTGGGAAATCAATGCTTGAGAGCTCAGCTGAGTTGAATGCATTCAGGTAATGGACCCTCATGGATCTGAATCTGAAACTAATGTTGCCAGAAGTAACATGCTTCAACTGTTGATGGTCAATCCTGAATAATGGCTGTATAACGGCAAGAAGTCTGTGGAGTCCCAAATAATAAAAGCTAATTTACAATGCTCTGGAAGCATGAAAAAGTCTGAAATGAATGAGAAATACCCATGTGTTAACGACATCAGCTTGAGGCTTTTATTCCAGCTAAACTGCCTTTAGGACTTTAAAGACACCTGTGCTATAGGGTACAGGGCCACATAACAGGATCTTTTAGACATGTTTGACATCCACTGCACTTTCCAGAAGCTAGATGGAGGGTATGAGCTTTGCAGTGTACCAGATTGTGCACTGGACAAATATCTCCATAGCCACTCCTTTTCTGTAAGTATGGAATTTGGTTCTTTTACCATTAGCAAAAGACCAAAATAAGTGAAAATGAGGCTAACCCAATGTAGTTCAACTTCTGCCAAAACAAAACAATCCCATCTGCATCATTTTTTACAGAACACAGTTCTGTGAATTTCTCCTCTCCTCTCCTCTCCTCTCTTCTCCTCTCCTCTCCTCTCCTCTCCTCTCCTCTCCTCTCCTCTCCTCTCCTCTCCTCTCCTCTCCTCTCCGCTCCTTTCCGCTCCTCTCTCCTCTACTTTTCTCTTCCCTCCTTTTCCTTTCCTCTCCTCTCCTCTCCTCTCCTCTCCTCTCCTCTCCTCTCCTCTCCTCTCCGCTCCGCTCCGCTCCTTTCCGCTCCTCTCTCCTCTACTTTTCTCTTCCCTCCTTTTCCTTTCCTCTCCCTCTCCCTTTCCTCTTCTCTCCTCACCATGCCATATCATCTTTCTTCATGCTAGTATCTTCAGTATTCTGCTCATTTCATTTTTATTGATAGAATGTAAAATTATCAGATTTAAGTACCCATTAGCTACTGAAATTTGAAACCAGCTATGGCACAAAGTAAAATAAAGTATCAGTCTCAATTTTCTTCTTACTGCTAGTGCTACTGGCAATCTCATGTGAACTGTTAATATGATGAATAAACGTGTGTTGAATTGGTTCATTAGGGCGGAAGTATCAATCTCTCTTGATGTTTCCTTTGTTCTTTGAAAAAGAGGCTTCATTGTTTCCATATATTTGGCTGTTACAGCTGTGATGTTGCAAAGCAAAACAAAGCGCCATACAACAGAATGCTTCTGCTTATAGAAAATGCAAAAATAGGAAGCAGAAAAGATAAAAGTAATGCAAATTGAATGCTTTATCTTGCTGATTGCCAGGCATATTTACTTGGAGGGAAATTTTTCTGTAAGTTGTGGAGTTACAATGACTTGTTGGAAATACATTCTCATCAAAATCACACCTTAATATTTAAAGGTTAAAGAGAGTGCTACAATTTATTATTTGTTCTACCCTGGAATCAGATACAACAGTATTACTTCTCTACTATATCATCATTCCCCATCTGAAGCTGTCTAAAACATTTTAGTCAATTAAGCTTCATTGCACATTTACAATGAAAAAGTTTCTCCAGCCATTGGGCAGATGGAGGAATGTTACTGACAAACATTAAAACGCCCTTGCCTGAACATTCACTGACAATACCCTCTTTATTTCAGTGTTTTTTTCATGAGGAGTGTTCTATGATGACACTGCTTGTCTTTAAAATTAAAGTAACATTTTTATTTCCTTTTACAGTGTTAGTAGATCACTATGAAGTTAATTATTTTGATTTATATAGTGCCTAGATATCCCACCAGATGCATGAAAATCCCACTATTTGCCTGATCCATGCTCAGAGTCACTACCTCAGACAGCTTATTTGTTAAAATTATAGAAAATAAGTTTGTGAAATAGGAGAAGAAAAATTTAAAAGAAAATAAATCTGGTGATAGTTTCATAGAATCATAGAATCATAGAATAGTAAGGGTTGGAAAGGACCTTAAGATCATCCAGTTCCAACTCCCCTGCCATGGGCAGGGACACCTTGCACTAAACTATGTGGTCCAAGGCTCTGTCCAACCTGGCCTTGAACACCGCCAGGGATGGAGCATCCACAACCTCCCTGGGCAACCCATTCCAGTGCTTCACCACCCTCACTGTAAAGAACTTCTTCCTTATATCTAATCTAAACTTCCCCTGTTTAAGTTTGAAGCCATTACCCCTTGTCCTACCACTACAGTCCCTAAGGAAGAGTCCCTCCCCAGCATCCTTAGGCAAGGAATGAACATGTCCAAAGTGACCCAAAAAGTTAGCTCGGTAGCCTGAGTCCAAAGCAGGTTCCATTATTCTCAGCTCAGCATTCTAGCAAGAAGACCATGGAGTCCGGTCCTTTTAGAATAGAATTGCAGAACCATAGAATGGTTTGCGTTGGAAAGGACCTTAAGATCACCTAATTCTGCCCCCGCTGCATCCTGCATGGGCAGGAACACCTCCCACTAGACCAGGTTGCTCAAGGCCTTGTCCAACCTGGCCTTTTACTGATACTTTGAGCTAGATGTTTGCGAAGGTGTGAAACCAGTCATACTCTGAAAGCAAGAGGTGCGTAATATTTGAAACTCATAAGCATTATGAATATTTGAGGAAAATCTTACATAAGTACCAATAAGTATACATGTACCAATGAGTACAAATGTGTCCCTGTCTCTTTTTCTTTCTCTCAGATAAAAAGAAACTGAGAACATAGTCTGGCTTACAGTTACCTAAGAGTGGAATTACAGAACACGCTATTAACTCTGCATTTACCATCTAGGACTTTTTGTGGTACTTCTGCTTTGAACAGGGTTTTTTTTTTTTTGATGCTAAAAATGCTGTACACATTTCCATGACAAGGTATATAAATTGCTGACAATAGAGGATATATGCAGTTAATGTGCAGATGGATGCATCAGAGTCCCAGTTTCTGTATTTCAGTGCTCTTCATATTATTCTACAGAAAGATACTCCCCAAAATGACTGAGCAGCCTGCTGCAAATGCTACAGTTCTGCCAGAATTTTATAGGAAATTCTGTATGTAGTGAACAAACATCCACTCTAACGTAAGAAAGTACTGTCTTTCATGGAAATTTTTGTCCTCATGTCATGGTTTTAACCCAGCTGGTGACTAAGTACCACTCAGCCGTTCCCTCACACTCACACTCCTCTTTCCCCCTCTCTGGGTGAGATGGGGAGGAAAATCAAAACAAATCTAACCCTGCAGGTTGAGATAAGAACAGTTAAATAACTAAAATAAAGTAAAATATAGTAATAATAGAAAGAATACCAGCAATAACAATAATGATATTAGGAAAAAAAAGAAAAGAAATGAAAGCTCGGAAAACACAAGTGATGCACAATACAATTGCTCATCATCTACAGACCAATACCCAGCCCAGCCCAAGCAATGATCAGTCCCTTCGGGATAACTCCCCACAGTTTATATACTGGGCATGACGTTCTGTGGTATGGAATACCCCTTTGGCTAGTTTGGGTCAGGTGTCCTGTCTCTGCTGCCTCCCGGCTTCCCCTCCTCCCCGGCAGAGCGTGAGACTGAAAAGTCCTTGATCAGGGTAAGCACTACTTAGCAACAACTAAAACATCGGTGTGTTATCAGCATTATTCTCAGACTAAAGCCAGAACACAGCACTGTACCACCTGTACCAGGAAGAAAAATAACTGTTAACAGCTGAAACCAGGACACCTCATGAGAAGCAGAGCTGAAACCTACTTGTGTTCCCTGATGATTTATTCTTTTTTTACACAGGAAAGCCCATCAAACAACCTGCTTCACAAATTCCAGTTAGAATTATGCCACCATTCTAACTTGACTTTTCACATATAAATGTTATTGCAGGTGGACAGAGGGGATTAAATTTCTTTGTGTTAAATATTGTGTGCTAAATGTTGCATCATTGTGCTTCATTCCAGGTTTAGTTTGTCCATTTCTTCACTATTTTTATAATCCTTACAAACTCTTTTATAAATTGACATTACATGTGTGAGTTTGGCTCACTAATGTTTGGTGTGGACTGTTGGAAAACAGAACAATGTAGAACCTAGTATTTCTAGGCATATTAGTATCTATAGATTCTGTTCTAAATTGCACATTCGGTCTTTGATGCTATTCACGTAGAGTCAAATGACACAGCTTGATTATAGTATTTCAACAGCAGGTTTATTCAGATGTACTTGGACATTGTAAGAAACAAAAACATTATAAAAAGACAATACAGTTTACTAAACAGTATGCAACAAAAGAGCATCACTAAATAGGAACAGTGATGGAAAAGCTTTCAAAAAAGTTGTTAAGCACAATCATACAAAGTACACCTGGTTTAAAGCTTACAGAGTGAACTGCTGTAAGCTGCAAATTAGAAGTCCTGAGAATCAGTATTTTAAAGTTAAAATATGACTATTATGACTACTTAATCAATGCATAGCTTGTGCTCCAATTAAGTGCATCCCAAGAGTATCTAATAAGCACTAACATATTGACTGGAATAGTTTGCTAGCCCCTCCACCTTCTTGATAAAGCTCTTTCTTTCCATGGCTGACTGGTTTCTGCTTTTCTGACTTTTTAATTTTACTTTGAACACAAGGCAATTCTTGAAGCATAGGTAAGGCAATACTGTGGGGGACAGAGGATAATCCAATGGTTCTTTTTAATTTGCTTTACGAAGTTGCAGTTAGGACAGAATTTATTCCTGTGCCAAAAAATGTATGCCACTCATGTCACACTTATCCAGACAACAGTTGCACAGTACATAGGTCTTACTCAGGGCTCATCTGTACTTTGAGTCTGCAGTCCTAGAAAAATAATTTTCACTTTGCAGATTCCGAGTCACCTCGTTGTCTTCAGGCTAAACAACTAACATCAAAGAAAGGGCTCTGTCCCTGTGTGAATGGAAGGGAACGGACTGTTAAGAGAGATGTTGGCTGCAATCTTATTACATGATATAAAGACGCCTGCCCCTGGAAACGCAGACTTTCTCCCTGCAACTAGATAAAGGCAGTATGCTCCTGAATTAGGACTCATAGCATTGTGGAGGATATGGTTTGAGCAGCAGCTAGGAAGAACCCCTACATTCTGTTTCATACATCCTGTGGCAGCTTCTTCAGTTTCCTATGCTTGGCATGTGGTCTTGGGCTGGAGATAAAATGTATGGTGGGCAGACAATGAATGAGTGAGCCCAGGCACTGTAAGCAGTGCTGGACATTGAGGCTACTGGAAGCCTAGACTTAGGAGACACCAATAAAAACATGAAACAGCTTCCAACTTTACCACTAACTCTGCCAACACATAAAAATTAATATGTAGTTTAGCATGTGCATACATAATAGAGGATAAAGTACTATATACTTGTATTCTAGTCTCTCATTGCCAATGTAGCTTTATGTTTAATATGGCATAGGTATTTCTTACCACATGAAGACTGTTTCTTGCAGCCTGTTCCTAGTAATACAATTTTTGTGTTTGCCATAGCCAATTTCTTAAACAAATATCCTGCACAAGCCAGGACATATGTAAATCTCATGAATGCACTTACTACCAAACAGTAAAATATATTCAAACACATGTTATTCTTTATTACTGTTGCAAAGCTTTCAGAAAAATTGAAAGAGGTCTCATTTAAAGATTTCCTATCCCACATTGTTGTCGTGTTATTTTACACAAATTAGTAGGAAGATGATAAAACATAAGCAGACTTTGAAGAAAAAAAAAAAAACTTATTTCTAGGTCCTTTATATGTCTCAATTTCAGAAAATGCTTTCAAGGTGTCGTAAAACCACAATTGAATTGAAATACTTTTTTCCAATTATATAGAATTTATTTATGTCAACAGAAAGACCATGGCTATTTCAAGTTAGTTCATAAGAAAGCAGCAGGAAGAACAACGAAATTCCCCTCTGCACCCTTCTGTCTGTAGCACTTTTGTCAAATGCTAGCACAAGGTAACTGCTTTTTGATTGCAGACATGAGAGATTAGAAATGATCATAACGAAAAGAACCATTAAATAAGAATAAAAATTACCAAGTAAATATCATAGTAGTATGTCAGTTATCCAAGTTTTAATGACCTGCATTCCAGCAATAGTAGTTATTCTTCTCTGTAGAAATGGAAGAAAAGAGGAAGAAGCAATCCTCATCAAGGTCTAGATGTAGTCCAAAGCAAAGCAGGTTTCCACTTGCATTAGACCAGAAATACTCTCTGTATTTTTAATATTGTCTGCTAAAGGCTGTCTAATCAGCTGTCTGCACAGTGCAATTGCCAAAAAATACAAGTCAGTATCAGATAAAATAAATGGGACTGTCATTGAGATCTAAGGAATTAATAAGTACAGGTGAGCACTGATAAGACCCTTCCTTTCAAAGCAAGCAAGATACTTTTTATTGTTCTGATGCTGGTTGTGCTGGAGGAGAAATAAGGACAGAGAATCTGAAGAGGTTCATCTTCACAAGTTGCTATCTAATTCTGGAGTAAGGCTGCTTTGCTGGTAGCTTGAGTAGCCCTAACATTGTCAGGGTTTTCCTTTCTTCTTGAACAAAACCTGCCTGTCTTCCAAAAGGCAGAAAAGGAACTTAATCTGTGTCAACCACTATCTGCCTTTTATGCAGATAGAACAGAGGAAAAGACAAAGGCTGTAATGCTTCCTGTCCCACAATGTCATTCTGTGTATAAATGAAGTGGCAAAGCATTATGAAGGCTCTCTTGTACAGCATCATCCATAGTTAGACAGGCACCTTTTGGGAAGAAGACTTGCCAAAGGGCAGGTGAACTTCCAGACATATACATCTTCCTGATCCACTTTAACTTTTGTGCCTTTACCCATCTTAACAGCTGAAATGAACTAGCATTACCTGATAAGCTCAATGCTAATAATGATATACAAGCAACAGAACAGGTAATATAGCCAATTATTTTATTATTACTCAAATGACTAGTTCTTTCTCCTCTACAGTACTTTTTCAGATATGTTAATCACATCTAACAATTGTCTACTGATGACTCAAGTGGTCATTGATAATTTTATTCCCTTTCATCATAATATTTGTGCTATTTTAAATGAAATTGAGCCATTAGGTGGCAGAATATGTGAAATGATTATGTTCGTAGAATTGGACTACCTGAACTTTATTTTAGAAAAGTAGAACATATAGATTTTGAAAAACACTTTTAAAATACACTTTGAGATATTCTTAGTCTAAGCCTAACCTAAGAATGCTAACCATAATTAATGTTTATTTCTAAATAAAGTTTAATTTTACTCATAAATTTTAATTAATTTGTTTAATCTGTAAGACTAAAAGTCAATCAGTTATTTCAAGCACAATGTGTTTTATGCTGTTCCCTCCATAAATCTAGGACTTGGCTTGCATTTCAAGCAAAAATATTATCCAGACTATGGATTGTTTTCCCTCCGGAAAAAAAAAATTAAAAGAATGTGTTGGTTGGCAAATGATACATTGCCAACATAACCTTCTCTGGAATCTGTCCATTAGCTAAAAGGAGAAATTAGCATTGTCCTCCTGCTTGGCAAAGGAACTTAATTAGGATCAAAAACTTGGTTGATGCAACTATTACAGAGCTTCCACAATTACAGCATAAAAAAATCACACACACAAACACAAAAAAAAATCAATTAATGAAAACAGAAGCCTTGCAACTTTTTGTCTCAAAAGCCTTATTTCACCCAGCCTACTCAGACAAGAACAGTGTGTATGCATTTCATTCCTTTTTTAGCTTTTGCACAATATCTGGATATTTTGGTCAAAAAGATGGCAAGTAGAGTGCAGATATTGTAACTCCCTCCAGACTTCCCACAGGATGAATATTTAGTCTTGACACACATAGCTCCCCAAAAGAGCAATTAACTGAAAACAATATCCTCTGTTGTCTCCCAAAAGAGAGGATTCTTACTCTCGGCCAACAGAAATCATAGACTCATAGAATCATAGAACCATAGAATGGTTAGGGTTGGAAAGGACCTTAAGATCAACTAGTTCCAACTCCTTGCCATGGGAAGGAATGCCTCTCTCTAGACCATGTCACGCAAGGCTCTGTCCATCCTGGCCTTGAACACTGCCAGGGATGGAGCATTTACCACTTCTTTGGGCAACCTGTTCCAGTGCCTCACCACCCTCACAGTAAAGAACTTCTTCCTTACATCTAACCTGAACTTCCCCTGTTGAAGTTTAAACCCATTACCCCTTGTTCTGTCGCTACAATCCCTGATGAAGAGTCCCTCTCCAGCAGATTGCTGCCCTCTTAAGCAAAGAGGATGCAGGGAATAAGCTATGAGCCACCTGAGCACTACCCAACCTCCAGGCTGCAATCGTCTTTTGGATATGTTGCAAAAAGTGCTGACCTTTACTTCAGGTGATGTATGCTCTCCAGCTCTGTGCACTGCCATAGAGGTAAACAGAAAATAGCACATTGTGCTTAAGAGAAGACACTTCTGTTTCTGAGAGGTTCTGGTACTCACCGCCTAGGTACATTTAAGTTAGGTAGGCAGTAAAATTTTCATGGAGATATCTGCTGGAGGGACTACACAGCAGGGCACAAGCAATCCAGAAAGTCCTGGAATGAGCTGATCACAACTTCCTTCTCCAAGCGATAGAGGAACCAGTGAGAAGAAGGCCTATTCTGGACCTTGTTGTAATCAACAGGGAAGGGCTGGTGGAGAGTGTGAAGCTGGAGGGCAGCCTTGGCTGCAGTGACCATGAAATAGAGTTTGAGAACCTTAGGGCAGTGAGGAGAGTGTGCAGCAAGCTCACTACCCTGGGCTTCAGGAGAGCAGAATTTGTCCTCTTCCAGGATCTGCTTTGTGGAGTAACATGGGATAAAGCCGTGGAAGGAAGAGTGGCCCAGGAAAGCTGGTTAATATTCAAGAATCACCTCCTCCAAGCTCAGGAGTGATGCATCCCAACAAAGAGGAAGTCAGGCAGGAACGTCATGAGGTCCATGTGGATGAACAAGAAGCTCCTGGACAAATCCAGCGTAAAAAGGAGGCCTGCAGAGGGTGGAAGCAAGGACAGGTAGCCTGGGAAGGATATAGATAAATAGTCAGAGCAGCCAGGAATCAGGTTAGAAAAGCTAAAGCCTTGACAGAATTAAATCTGTCCAGAGACATTAAGGGCAGAAAGAAAAACTTCTATAGGTACATTGGGGATAAAAGAAAGGCTAGGGAAAATGTGGGCCCCCTCTGGAAGGAAACAGGAGACCTGGTCATCTGGGACATGGAGATGGCTGAGGTACTCAATGACTTTTTTGCCTCAGTCTTCACTGGCAAGAGCTCCAGCTACACTGCCCAAGTCACAGAAGGCAAAGGCAGCGATTGGGAGAGTGAAGAACCACCTGCTGTAGGACAAGAGCAAATTTAATATCATCTAGGAATCTTGGAAGTGAACAAGTCCATGAGACCTGACAAGGTACATCCATGGGTCCTAAGGGAACCTGTAGGACCCATGCTTGGCATGAAGTTGCCAAGCAACTATCGATCACATTTGAGGAGTCGTGGCAGTCTGGCAAAGTTCCTGCTGACTGGAAGAGGGGAAATATAATTCCCATTTTTAAAAAGGGAAAAAAGGAAGACCCATGGAACTACAGACCAGTCAGTCTCACCTCAGTGCCCAGCAAGATCATGGAGTAGATCCTCCTGGAAACTATGCTAAGGGCACATGGACAATAAGGAGGTGATTGGTGACAGCCAACATGGCTTCACTAAGGGCAAATAGTGCCTGACAAACCTGGTGGCCTTCTGTGATGGGGCTATGGCATTGGTGGATAAGGGAAAGCAACTGATGTCATCTACCTGGACATGTGTAAGGCACTTGACACAGTCTTGCACTATGTTCTTGCCTCTAAACTGGAGGGGCATGGATTAGATGGATGGACCACTCAGTAGATAATGAATTGGCTGGATGGCCATACTCAAGAGTTGTTGTCAATGGGTCAACGTCCAAATGGAGACCAGTGACGAGTGGCATTCCTCAGGGTTCGGTATTGGGACTGGCGCTGTTCAACATCTTTGTTGGCAACGTGGACAGTGGGATTGAGTGCGTCCTCAGCAAGTTTGCCAATCACACCAAGCTGTGTGGTGCGGTCAACATAGTGGAGGGAAGGGATGGAATCCAGAAGAACCTGGACAGGCTTCAAAGGTGGGCCAGTGCAAACCTCATGAAGTTCAGCAAGACCAAGTGCAAGGTCCTGCACCTAGGTCAGGGCAATACCAAGCACAACTACAGGCTGGGCAGAGAATGGATTGAAAGCAGCCCTGTGGAGAAGGACTTGGAGGTGCTGGTTGATGAAAATCTCAACATGAGCCAGTAATGTGTGCTTGCAGCCCAGAAAGCCAACTGTACGCTGGACTGCATCAAAAGGAACATCACCAGCAGATCAAGTGAGGTGATTCTGCATCTCTCCTTTCCTCTCCTCTCCTTGCCTCTCATGAGACTCTACCTGGCATACTGCATTCAGCTTTGGGACCCCCAACACAAGAGGGGCATGGACCTGCTTGAGCAAGTCCAAAGGAAGTCCACAAAGATGATCAGAGGGCTGGAGCACCTCTCCTATCAAGACAGGCTGAGAGAGTAGGGGTTGTTCAGCCTGAAGAAAAGGCTCAAGGGAGACCTTATAACAGTCTTCAAATACCTAAAAGGGGCCTGCAAGAAATCTGGAGAGGGGCTTTTTAACATGGCATGCAGTGACAGGACAAGGGAGAATGGTTTTAAACTGAAAGAGGGGAGATTTAATTAGATATTAGGAGAAAATTCTCTACTCTGAGGGTTGTGAGACATTGAAACAAGTTGCCCAGAGAAGTTGTGGCTGTCCCATCCCTGCCAGTGCTCAAGGCCAGGTTTAATGGGACTTTGAGCAACCTGGTCTAGTGGGACGTGTCCCTGTCCATGGCAGGGGGGTTGGAACTAAATAATTTGTGAGGTCCCTTCCAACCTAAACCATTTTATGATTCTAGAATTTCTTTTAAAAAGTGAAGTGATGCATTTAGGAATAAACAATAAGCTGGAGTGTCAGTTAAAAATAAAGATGACCGTTACAAACAGTATGGAAGGAAAAAAAAAAAAAGAGTACAATCTATTGAAGAAATCAGAGATTTATCTGACAGAGATTTGCACAGGGGGAAAAATGTATAGCTGAATGTGCTGCAATGTCTTCAACTTTGACCCACTGAAAGCAATTACTGTGATACAAGAGTCAGCGGGGTTTATGACAAAATGTTACCTCTCTGACCAAGAGAGATTAAAATAATGACTAGAATTTCTGAGGTGGTATAATAATTCAAGTGCTAAATATTCTGTGAGGGACTGTGAAGGTTTAATTCATATCACAGTCAGAGGAAACTGAGGTCATCTAGGCCTGGACACTGAAAGGTACTTAAGGGCTTAACTTTCCTTCTCCCTTGCCCCCAGCAGCACTGATGTTTTTCTGTTTCTGATCATGAAAATCATGTGAGATTAGGTTCTCTACCATAAGTAAGACTTTATTAGCAAGTAGTAAGCAACAGCTTGACTAGTGTTGAATAGGCAATAGGAAGCCTGTACTTGACTGTTGTTTCATTCGTTCATCAAAAAATGAAATGTGAGAAATTACATGTTGGCCAATGTACCATTGAAATGTCTTATATTTTTTGACTAAGCAGAATTTGTTATAAATACAAATGTGGTAGTGACTAAACTAAATCAAATTCCTATTCTGAAAATAACTTATGATGGGTTTGTAATTTAAAAAATAAGTAAATATGGACGTTTTTAAATTAGTGTGTTCGTACAAGTACAGTATTTTGTGTTCTACCATTGCAGTGCAGTGTCTTCCTTTTCCTTCTCTGTCCTCCAACAAAGCCTACCAAAGAGGAAAGTTGAAAAAAAGTCTGATCTATGGAAACCACTGTGTACTCAGCACCAAATGCACAAGTAGTGGCAGTGTGTAGAATCCATGCCAGTCAATTAATCTGTTTTTTCTCTTTAGGGAACACAGTGGTCTTCAGAAGCCTTTTAGCTAAACTTAGGTTTGACACCTTGCTCAGGTGTCTCACTCACTTCCAAGAGCTTTCTGAATATATTCTGCTTCCAGATTTGTCACTGATAATTTCAAGTAATTTTGTTTATTGTCCTTTTCCTTCAGTCTATTTTTTAAAAAGTGCAAAATAGTTGTCACAAGGAAGCTTGCAGAGATGATAACATGCTTGCAGTTTATTTTGAGACCTTTGGAAATAGAATTTGTCTCTCACACCAATTCGCGTTCTTTCTCTCTGTGTTCTTTCTACTTGAGATATTCACCCAGTTCCACATTTTTGCTGGAAGAATATTCACAGAAGTCAATGGACCAAGAGTACTTATGGGAACAAATTTTAATATAATGCCCTAATCCAGTGATTTGTTTTCTGCAGTGATATTTGAAAATCTGGTAAATAAATAGTGACTGTGGACTTTTTGCTGGTCTAAAACCTTAGCAGGATAGGACCTCCCTGTCAACATCCTCATGCTTAACTGCATACAAATAAGGCAAAAAGAAAGTGAATGAACAAGACTAGTCTAATGATTTTTCTTGTCAAACCAGAGTTCTGCTGCACAACATCTCAATTTTTAAGTGTTAAAATAGCACCTTATGTTGAGGACAGTCAGATGTAACCAAAATAATTCAAATGCACTGGTTAGCTGAGCCTATGTACAAAACCAAACCAAACCAAACCAAACCAAACCAAACCAAACCAAAAATATCCTGAAATGTGCATAGATATATATATATGCACATCTTTGGGTGATGAAAGATGGATGAACACTTTTTTTATCTGCTCCTCGTCAAACTTGTGCTCCAGACCCTTCACCAGCTTTGTTGGCCTTCTCTGGACCTGCTCCAGCAACTCAGTATCTCTCCTACAGTGAGAGGCCCAGAACTGAACACAGTATTCGAGGTGCAGCCTCACCAAATACAGGAGGACAATCACTTCCTTGGCCCAGCTGGCTACACTATTACTGGTACAAGCCAGGATGCCATTGGTCTTCTTGGCTGCCTGGGCACAAGCTGGCTCGTATTCAGCCGCTGTTGATCAACACCCCCAGGTCTTTTCCGTCAAGCAGCTTTTCCAGCCACTCTTCCCCAAGCCTGTAGCATTGCATGGGGTTGTTGCAGCCCAAGTGCAGGACCCAGCACTTCGCCTTGTTGAACCTCATACCACTGGCCACAGCCCATCGATCCAGCCTCTCCAGATCCCTCTGCAGAGCCTTCCTACCCTCCAGGAGATCAATGCACCCACCCAATTTGGTGTAGTAGTACATTATCCACTAAGCTAAGTGAAGAAATCATAATATTCTAAGAAGAAAAAAAACCCAATTTTGTATGAAATCTGTTCTGTCTTTAGTTTTTGAATTGAGTAATTCTTCCATTTCACTTGGAACTTCATTATTCTGCTAAATAAGTGTACATCTTAGAGTATAATGGGGAACAACGCAAATGACTTGTTTTGTCAAAATATGGACAAAATGAGTTAATGATTCAACATTGTAATTACACTGCCACAACAAAGAACACTCTTATTTATGATATGAAAGAAAAGGTAATTCTTTATATTCTTCTTTGAAAGCTTTTTTCATAAATAGAATTTTCACTGGAAAAGGTCTGACTTGTGTCAGGAAATTCAGCTGTGATGTTTCCCCTCTTACATGGTATTTTTTCTGTAGTTTGCGTTCAGAGGAGATAAGTGCCACCCTTTTTGGAATAGTAGAAAGCAATCAATATTTCAAAAAAAATCTGAGTGAACATACTGCTTTCGTGTTTCTTATAGTATCTTTTGATACTCCTGAAGAACGTTTGTTCTCTTCAATAATCTAGCCAGAGACTTTACCCTATCATTCCTTTAAAATGAATGACTTCTTTAATTCTTCTTTTCTGAGTACTGTTGTGTGAGAGCAAACATTTTGGTTATATGTGTTGATTGAAAAGGTTACTGAAACTCTGAGCAAAGGAACTGCTTCTTATTGTTTGCTTTGTGGCATGTTCAAGGAAAAAGAACTTTAAACTCTTTGCAAATACATACAATTGAATAAAAAATAATGGACAAAAACAGTTCCCAAAGCAACTAACACCACATTAATTTTCTTCCTTAATGAAAATAAATTGAAACCTAATCACAGGTATTTTAAAGAATTCTTCTTCCTGTACTATTGTGCATTGACCCAATTGTGAAATACTGAAACAGGGTGAATTAGCACAAGTAGAAAATTACTTTAATGTAGATGTGCTGTTTCTAGCACCAATCTGTCTTGTTTAGAGTTAGCCAAGATGCTACTGTATGGCTCTGTATTGTGTGTCTTAAGAAATTAGTTAGCTATATTGAAATGTAAAAAAAAAATATTTAGCACCAACTGTATTATTATAACAGAACCTATACTAAATGTGATTTTTATATTAAAGGTTAAAGTCAACATTGTCAAATCTCGATGTACCTAAAAAAAAAAAGTTTGATTTCTCAAAACTGCTTTCTTGAGTTAAATGGGAGAGGCAAATATTTTGTGTCACTGAAACAGAGCTACGTATGCTTACCTGTCTTTAATGTGCACAGTGCATGACCTTCTTCAGCAGGTAGAAGGTAGAATTTCCATTAGTTCAGTTATACTATTTCCATTAGTTCAGTTATACTATTATAAACAACCATTTTCCTTAACAAATTGCTCTTAAATGTGACAGAAACAACCACTCTGGGTTGAAAATGGCTAGATGATAACTCTTGCGCTTTTTTTTCTTTTAACTTGGGTGGTATCTTCCTCACTACCAAAAAATTCTAAATGTTTAAATGGGATCATGGGAGCCTTCATCAAGGAAGTCAGGTTAAGAAAAGTAATTTTTTAGAACTAGGTAGGGGATTTATTCTCTCTTTGCACATACCTATATTTATTCTGTAATAGAGTGCTACTGATATAAAACCAAGGAAAATTATTTTTGTGCATGTATATCTTATACCTGTTCAGGGGCAAGTCTGTGTATTATTATTTTGCATAAGTATTGTCAAAGAAGGTACTATTCTGTATTCAAAAATAATGTTAATAATCCATAAAGGCTGAAAAATCAACATCTTACAAGGTAAGACTGAGCTTCAAAATGCATCTGCTTTGGACAATGCAAAGTTTTCACTGGAAAATGCTTTTCTACCAAGTATGCCTTTGAATGATTTTGAATAGATCTTGTCCAACTTTCTGCTGAGCCTTCCTGAGGCTAGGGATGCTACTAACTATGAGTTCTGGATTTTAAGCAATCTCTTTGTAGGTCTGCTCCTGTATCAAGAGCCCATGAAGCTATACTCCCTCTGGAGCAAACATGCACCATGGATTTGTCTCTAGCTGGATTCTGCTGGGTACCTGCACCCTGGAGCTGGCTGATAGACCTGGCAAATCTTCCATATGTGTGGTGACCCTTACAGCGTTTCTGTAGTTTTGCAGTAGCCTGGTGAGTGCTCATCAGTTTAATGACTGTTATTAGCATCAGAACTGCCATGTTAAATTTTGAACAGCACTTACAGTATCCAAGAAGTTTCTAGTTCACTCAAAAATTACTTCTGTCCAACTTAAATTGAAACTAAATTAAAAAAAACAGGCAAATAAAGCATGTTGTAAACAATGACATTTCTATCAAAGTCAAAAGATTTTTTTTTAATAGACAGCTATTTAGAGGAAACAGTGTTCATATGTTCACTTTTGTTTTTCCTAGAGTACTCTTACCTCACTCAACACGAGTGTTGCTTTAATGTCCTTATTTTTTATTTTTCTCTTCAATATATCATGTCAAACTTCATTTAAAGCTTTTTTCATACAATCTTTGCACTGAATAAAAATGCATGAATTTTCTCCCAGGAGTATCTGTAGTGATCTCATTAAAAATTTTTAAAACAGTAATGTTTAGTATTGTTCCAATGTCCATGTAGTATGAGTTGGTATTATTGTTATTTCAAAAACATTTCTAGGAAACTGAGCTTCAAGACAGTTGATGTCAAAGTCATTAATTTGTTTTGGTTTCCCAATATGATCTCTCCATACAGAATCTGATTTCTTTCAAGTTCCTACTGTTGGTAATGCACAGAAACAGCACAGAGGATATTAGGGTATGGAAGATAACTCTACCATCTATTTTAACTGCCTAGGTTGTCAGCTGAGTTTCCATGTATTGTCATAGAATCATAGAATAATCTCGGAAGTTGGAAGAGACCCGTAAGAATCACAGAGTCCAACTGCCTGCTCCTCACAGGACTGCCTAAAACTAAGACATATGACTAGGCAGTATTCAGCTCTTTGAACCTTTTCCTAATGTCCAATCTTAATTTCTTCTCACACAGCTGCGTTCCATTTCCTCTTGTCCTGTGGCTGGTCACCAGAGAGGGGAGATGAGCACCACCCCCTCCACTGACCCCCTTGAGGAAGTTGCAGACTGCAATGAGGACATTCCTTGTCAATACAGACCAAGCAGATCCAAAGAAACAGAAGTCTGAGCACACATATTTTCTTTGTCTGCATAGTTATTCTAAAATGTTTGAGTTTATACCATGTCAACTTTCTTTGATAACACCTTGTTAACTGGTGTTCAGGGAAACCTACCAACTTCTGTAGAATATGCAAGTCAAAATCTAGGTATGTTGAACTAAGTATCCAGAAAGAAAAAAACATACCATTATGGACTAATACATAAAAGACTATTTAAGTGATTTGGCATGATAAATAAACCAAGCAAGGCTTAAATCCGGATTTTTCAGGATAGCACCTAATCTTGCCATTGAAAATATTTTTTTCTTTCATCTACTTCACATACTTCACACACTTCACACACTTCACACACTTCACACTTTTCAGTGTCTTCTGTAAAGGAGGCACAGCTGACCAAACTTTATTCTCTCTACAGTCCTTATTCATTCCAAGTATCTTACATCCAATTCAGAAAATAACCCCAGAATTTAAAATGTAGTTATCAGCCTAGAGATAGACTCAAGGTGTGTGATAAGTAAAATGAGCAACTGAAAGACTGTATGTGTGATCTGAGTTCTAAAATTTGCAAAAGTTTTCAAAGCACCCCAAAGGTGCAAAGGTCCGGAACCACACAGGTGACCACCTCATAACCGATCCCAACCTTCCTTGTATCTGCTGTAGCTGCAGATATCCCAGTAGGCCAACAAATTTTTGCTGAGATTCTCTAGGGATATTGAAGTACCATGTCATCAGGTTCCTCCCTCTCCAGCCACAGTTCTTAGTTTCTACTTCTTCCATTTGTCCATTCTATTATATCATGGTAATTTGAGTCACTTTTCTGCTGCTGGGGTCCCAAAGAAGTACAAAACCATTACGGATTTCATGACTAGCTCTTCTGAATATAGGAAAAGCTCAAGTTCTTTGAAAGCAATTTCTTTTTTGGCCTATTCTAGAAATGGTTGTGAAAAGGATGTTATTTTCCACAGAAGAACAAGATTGATCTATTTTTTCTATATTATTACAATCTCAAGAAAAATCACTGTATCTTAAAATAGATGTAATCTACTAAACAGAACCTTTTTTTATATTTCTGCATCTGAACCTGCAAGCATTGTTTTTGTGTATAAAGCATGATATGGCTGATTATAATAGAGGGGATTGTTTAGATCTGTAGCTGTTGAAGCAGTTTTGTGAGCTGTAAGGGCTATCAAAAATGTGTACAGCTGCACATGATTTAGCAATTAGCAGTGTCCAAAGCATCTATCTCCGGCAGATGTTTCAGAAGCTGCTAATTTTAAATTGCATCAAAAAGACTCTTACGTGTAAGAGAATACTTTGGCCTTATGAAATAAAAAATTATTAGCTTAACTTTTAAAGAGTTTTAAAAGGATTTTTCTGTTTTTATAAAAAATGTTTGAATAAGCAAAGTCTGTTTTGTCAATGGAAAAATTAACTATGTTCATGCTAATGGTACTAATGCAAAGGTTTCCATAGTGATCAGGTGTTAAAAGGCCAATGCAGGATAATTTGGCTTTCTGAGATGGACAATTTGCACTCTTAGATCAGATTTTGTGTTAAGTGTGTTGATGTATCTTTTCCTCATTATCATTCAGGGACTAAAGTGACAGATCTGTTACAATACTGTTTGAACTGGGGGAGTGGGGAAAGGGTTGGTTTTTTGGAGTTTGGGGGCTGACAGTTGTTGGGTTTTGGGGGGGTGTGTTTTTTTCTTGTGTGTGTTTTGGGGTTTTTTTATTTTTATTGTGGGTTTGTTGTTATTGTTTCGTTCGGGATTTTTTTGGTTGTGAATTGCCGATGATTTTCATGAAGTTTCATAAAGAAGGGAAAGATGCTTTTACTTCATTCCAGTGTCATGAGGTGACTTCTATTCTTCATGTGTTTTTACCTACAAATTTTGACATTGCTGTTTGTTCAGTTAAATCCAGCTAACATTAAAAACATTAAACAAGGTTTATCAAGGCAATTATATAGTACTACTGCAGAAAACAAAAAAATAAATTCTTATACTCCATCAATTACTCAGAGCTTCTGTTAATTTATGCTAAGCTAGCTACAGCACAGTATATGAAGCTGGCATTTTTATGCATTTTAGGACAACAGCAAATTCTGAAGTTGACAGTGTACAATAATATAATTTATTTTTATTTTCATATTTTTTGGACATTTTTATATTTTATGGCTCTAATTACATTATTGCAGTTCAGTAAAGGACATGTGAACATAGAAGTCAACCATTTTCAGTTCAGAATAAATGTCAGGAAATAACATCAATTTTTTTTATCCAATATAGTTTTAAATTTTTTGCCCTGACTTCATCTGGATATTAATACCTGAATATACCTGAAGAGAGAAGAAAGATAGGAAGAGTAAAAGAGAATTAATTTCAAAAGGATTTAAGAGTACCTATCCCTTATGATTCGCTAGTATTGGAAAAGTGTTACTTAAGCTCTAGATTGCATCTTTCTGAGGACAACCTTTAATTCAAACAATTAGTCAGCGTATGACTAATTAACCTAACAATGCTATATTGAACACGATCTATTCTTTTCTTGAAAACTTTCAATTTATTAATTTTCTTCTTATCAGTGATGGGTTTTCTGACCTTATTAACAGGTCAGACCATTTGCATTAAAGCTTCACTATCGATTTCTTTATTAGCTATTGTAAATTTCACATGTAATATGGTGTATAAATCAGGCTTATTTTCTACAAAATAAATAGGCTGCCAAAGGAAAATAAAAAAAAAAAAAAACAACCTCCTGTATAATCCCTTATAGAATCATTATTAACCAGCTCTCTGTTTGCAAGGCCAATCAAGTTTGCACTTACAATATTTGGTCACTTTTGTATTTATTCTAGTTGATAAGTAATAAAAATAATCACATTCAAACGGCAAAATGTATGTTACTTCATATCGTATGTTCATTAAAAATTTATAATCAAGATACAGCATGTTTCATTTACACTTTGATAAAGCAGAAGTAGTTTCATTTAAAATATATGTATTACAGCAGAGTTAATCTAGTCCCATACATAATTCAGAGCAGGGAATTGTATAAAACATCTTCAGTATAAACAGCCCATGTCTTTAGTAGACTGTCCATGGCTTACCTATGAAAATATCTAATTTTACTTATGGCTCCTTAGCTTTTATCGTGAGTGTGTCCTTCCATTGTGCCTTGTTGTGTGCTATCCTCCAATATGGGGAGTGAAAGTGAGAAACAAAAATTTAATTAACTATTTGCACAACTAGTGCAAGTCTTCAGCTGCAGAGTGAATAACATTAATGGTAATGCTTTGGCTCTGGTAAAAGCTCTCTGCAGATCCACAGAAACCCTAAACTAACTTTACTGAAGAATCTCTCTTTCATCTTTATTTCTTCACGAGTTGCAGAGCTTCTTTAAGGACAATGCTGTCCTTGGTTACGACCCTTATAATTTAGCCAGCCTCTCCAGAGGAAAGGTGATAAATAGAATTCTCTAAAATGTCAACAGGGGATCTATGGAGCTTGCTTTAAAAATACAAAATGTAGAGAAAGAGATATTACATGAAAAAATCCTAAATATGTAGCACAATTTTCCATTAAAATGTGTAAATAAGAAAAAATATTTAAGAAAGTATATTAAGACTTTTAAATAAAGTTATAAGCTAAACATGCAAGGCTAATTTGAAGACAATATTTTGTGTAGACTGTCTCATAGGTCTTTGAAATCCCTGAATTTGTATAATTTAAACTCTTCTCTCACCCTCCACAGCTTCTGTGTTTTTTTGGTGTGTTAGAGGGAATTTGTTGTTCCCTCTTACATTTTACAGCTTTCTTTTTGCCTTAGATCCAGTAAAATATTTTTTTGAATCTGTTTTAATTTGAAGGTTAAATTTAGGAATATTCAACATCTGAAAAGAAGAAAAAAATAAAAAAACAAACCTAAAACTAACAACAACAAGACAACAGCCAGCCTCCCCACCAAAACTCCTGAGTTTTGTCTGGTTTTATACCAGATTAATAAATTTGAAAGACATGGACATATTGTTAAATATTCTTCTCAATCTTATGTCATCTGTTATCTAGCTTTCATTGTGGTGACTGCAACTTGGTAGGCAAAGGCAGTATATCTAGCACAGTACAAAATATAATATTTTTATGTTCTCTGTCCCACAAACTCATAGGGATATTTTGCTGAATTTCTATCTTACGAGAAAACCCCAGAATCTTTCTCAGTTTTCCTGTGAAAATTGAACACACCTCTTGCTATAATCAGTTACAGCAGTGGCATCAGGCAGGTTGCAACACAGATAACACTGAATAGTTACTGCAGCTACAGCAGTGTAAACTTTATAGCACTCTCATGCAATTGTGTGAACATCTGCTTTTATTACTTTTCTACTTCTCTGCTTTTCAAATTTGAACCATTTTTTCCTATTATGTTCTGCACCAGGCAAAGCCATCAATTTTAAGCATCTTTTTCACATTTGCTGCAGAATGAAATCATTTTCTTTTCTCATCAAACAATCTGTATAATTAGAGTACTTTATAGCTATCTGTATCAAACAATTAGTGTATTAATTTGCTGAGGGTTGGACTATACTAGTAAGCATGTAAGCAAAAGTTTATAAATGTGATTACATTGTTGAAACTGTAATGAGCAGGAATGGCATTTCTATAGACAACGAATCCTTTTCTCCAGAACCCAACAACAAAGCTTTCTGATTTTCATTATAGATAGTCTGTTGTTTATCCTCAGGGGATATTTCCCTTTTTTATATCTCAAATTTTTTCTTTAGATTTGAAAGGCCTAATTCTGACCTGGCTTATATAGGTTTAACTCTAAAGGAAATAAATTTATGAAGCCATAACTGGTAGCTTACTGTGTCCCAGAGTTTTTTTGAGCAACCTCTGAGAGTTCACTGAGAGTTAATCTCTTGTCTTGCTGCTGTGTTTTTTTAACAAATAAATATCAGATGCATAGCAGCAATTTATCTGAGTTTGTTGACAAGTATTTATTACATTATTCAAATCATTAGAGATTTTAGAACATGTGATGTGTGTCATGATTTTGTACATACATGGCCTGATAGTTAAACTGAGAGGGCTGTATTGTGCTTCAAAAGAGTTATTCTAGTCTTCTCTTCTTCTATTCTCTTCTTTAGGAGAGTTATTCTAGTCTTCCCTTGCAAACTGATTAACAGCTCCATCATCGTCCAAAAATATGAACTGTGCAGTGTCACCTGTGACGGGTCAGATGCGCAAGCAAATAGTCGGGATAACAGCCTTTGCTCATCCTGCTGATAATTTGGGGTTCTTTAAAGTAGAATGCCTAGCTACTCTACAGTAATACTGTGACTGGCTCATGAAGAGGAACAAATATGTCTGTCATTATAGTGACTGTTTTCACTGTATATATTTTTTAATTTCAAAAATTAAATTATCTTTTTTCAATTTTAAATACAAATGCATTAAGCATGCTAATATTTATTTGTCTTCCTGAGTGAAGGACTGGCAAACTGGAGGTCTTTTTGTCTTATGCAGTGGAGCTCTGCAAAGGCAGTGTCAAAAAGGAAAGCATAAAAGATACTGTACTCTCTTCTACCTCCGTTTTGATTTCACAAAGCATGATGATTCAGCTCTATAGACAGATAGGTTGTCACATAAGCAATCTTTGCTATGGAACCTAAAAACATTACACAGGTCCTGCAGATCTGTGTGCCTTAGGCTTTGCATTGAGATGAGGCTGAGTTATGTCCTATGCTTTCTTGCTTGATGTGTTCCCATGTAAATGAAATTTCAGTCTGCAGGTTAGAAAAGAGTGTAGAATATTAACAAAGGTGCTTAATCTGAATGAAAAAGGGAACAGTGCTGTGAAAGATGCAGAGAAACTGGCCTAACCCAGAGTGAGCACAGTCACAAGCAGTTTTACAAGCACAAGAAAAGAAGTCCAATAGTATATAGTGGTATTTTAAAACAGAGTGTCTTCAGTACATTTGAAAAAATACTGGTGTAAAACTCCTGTGGCAAACTTGTAAAGAGAATTCCAGCATCTGGCAGGTCATACAGCAGAATAAGTAAAACATTAGGGTAGGAGGCATGTGCATAAAAGAAAGGTAATCTAGACTCATTTGCATAGTTTCATGAATCTTTGCAGTTATTGCATCTTTAACGTGAGTTTTTCATGGAAGCAATTCCAGCAAATTCATGAAACCACTAAGGACACACTCCAAAACAGCTGTTCTATTAAGATATACACTTAAACCCTTTGTTACATTTGTTCTAGGATGTGAAAATGATGGAGTCCTCCAGCTTCTGAATTTACTCAATAACTCAGCAGGTGTTTTTTGTTTTTTTTTTTCTTTTTGTCAGTGAAACAAATAGGGCCTGAATACAAACAAAACAAAACAAAACAAAACAAAAAAAAGTGAGAGATTCCTGAATGGAGAAAAAAGTTTTATCATTGATCATGTTGCATGTAGCAGTTTTATATCATCATTTGTTTCTCAGTTTATGACTTTCATGCTGTAAATCTGGAATAAAATATCACACTAATATCCAATTTCAGGAAGTAAAAATGTGTCTATTTAACATAAAATGTTAGTAGAAATTATTAGGAGATTATACACAAGCACTAATTATACACTTCACTAATTATCCTCTGGTTTTGGAAGTATTTCCTGTACCACTCACCAGACTATATTTTCTGGAATTAGCAAGCACTTATCTGTTTAAGATTGATAAGGTTTATTTTTCCTTCCTCCATATTGTGTAATCTAGCATAAACAAAATATATACTATGACCAAAATACAATACTTTAGATTTCCAGAAGGACTATGTCCTGATGCCTGAAACAAGCAATAATCATTCCCATGTTTGGTTTTCCTCTTTATCATTGATCTTTCAGCTTTATCTGTAGTAATAAAAGGCATTTTCAAATAGATTAATATTAGGAGCCTTAATGAAGTAATTTATAAAACAATACCAGTTAGACATGATTTAAACATTTTGATGAAATGTTAAAAACTACTGCCAATGTAACAGTCAAGATAAAACTGTATGAGCACAGCAGAACTACATAATAACACAAGGCAAGTTCTTCGCTAAAGAAAACTTTCAGCAGAAAACATATGCATGAAACTTCATGCTCATTTTCAAGTTGCTTTGATATTAGCCAGTGAACAACAACAAAGTAGGAGGGCACAGTCGGATAGACAGTTTCTTTAGGAGTTATGTTGAAAAGTCTTATATTTCTGTAGGAAAAACTAGCAACTAGGTGAGAAAAAAAACTATCAATATTCTGGGACAACTTTCATCACTTTTAGGTTTTTTCAACCATTTGTAATTTTTAATCTCAGTGTAAATAGCTTACAGGGCAGTGTTCATAGCCTGGGGTTTTCTATCAGTAATAGAAAAAAATATATGGACTAGGGGTTCCCAAACCCAGGGAAATCAGAGCTGTCATGAGGCTTGGGTGTTGCCGCGCCAACCGCAGGAGACTTAAACACCCCTGGGAAGCATGAGCTGATGAGGACATGGCAGTTTGTGCAGCAAGGCGGTGCACGCTGCTGGTAGGACCACAGTCCAGAGAATTGCTTTAGGTCTCTGCCAGGATGGTGGCCACTCACCTCAGAGCTTAAAACAGTGTTTTTACAGGGAAAGCCCCTGGGATGTCTGACACTTCTACCCAGGCAGAACTGGTAAGGAAGGAGACTTCTGCACAGGTGGTAAGTTGCAAAGAGCGTCCAGACCCTTCTCCTGAAGAAAAGGTAAGTACCTATACAAGGTGTGCACAGCTGGAGGACCTTTTGCATCAGCTGGTAGAGTTGCAAGAAACAATTAAAAGACTGTACATTATTAGAGATGAGATGGAAATAGATAGGTGGTTTCACAACCACACTTTAATACTTTGGAAAATATTTTGGGCACTTTGGAAGGGAGAGCCACCCTGCAGGATGACCTGGATAGGCTAGAAGACTGGGCTAGCAAGAACCTTATGAAGTTTGACTAGTCAAGTGAAAGATCTTGCACTGGGAAAACACAATGTAAGAGCAGAGCACAAACTGGGATCTACCCGCCTGGGAAGCAGGTCTGTGGAAAGGAACCTGGGGGTCCTGGTAGACAAGCTCAGTATGAGGAAAGGCTGTAAGAACTGGGTTTGTTCAGCCTCAAGAAAAGGCAGATCAGGAGAGACCTTATCACCATGTTCCAGTATTTAAAGGGTGTCTACAAAGAAGATGGAGATTCCCTTTTTGCAAGGAAAAGATTAGGGGTATTGGGCACAAGTTACCTCTGGGGACATTCTAACTGGACACAAGAGGAAAATCTTTCACAATGAGAACAATCAGCCATTGGAATAATCTCCCCTGGGAAGTGATGGATTCCCCAATGCTTGATACTTTCAAGATTCAGCTGGACAGGGTGCTGGGACATGTAGTCTAGGTCATGCTTGCCTAGAAAGGTTGGACCAGATGATCCTTGAAGTCCCTTCCAACCTGGTATTCTATGATATTTAAGGACTACCAGCCCTTAAAAGATTTCCCTGAGGTACTTCATTCTGTGAGTTAATGTGGTTCATCTGATTGTCAATAGAAAGTATTATTTTAAAATTTCTGTATTGTTCAGTATTTTCAGTCAAGGTAGAAATTGATGTAGATAATGATTTTATCATGTGTATAATTTTATATTTTTCTGTTTATGTTTATTTCAGTTCTTCTGCAGAATCTATGTGCCAAGGACCTCCTAAACACACAAAGAATCATTCCTGAGTTCTTCCATAAAACTTCAGGAACAGCAAACTGATATTTTCTGTCATATATTCTGCATGGTTGAAAATACTCTCACCATTCCTAATACACACAAAAGCCATGTGTTCTTAAGAAAATCATCTTTAGTTGAAATTTAAAAAAGTTAGATATTTAAATGCATATCATAAACTCATCTCATGATACTCAGAAACTGTAAGTTAATTGTACAGTTAGTGATAGCATTTTATAGCCATCATGACTATAAAAGCCTAGTATTTGAAAGCCATTCAACAGCTTTTTTAAGAATTTCTTTGTGTACTGCCCAGTTCAGTCTTACATATATTAGCTGTAGTTATGGGGGGAGGGGGGTGTATGCTAATTGCATGGCATAACTTTTTTCAATATAGTATTTTATATTATTCCCTTCATGCTAATGATGTCAGAATGTGTAATATTTTTGCCTCACTGGTTTCTTCTGAGTTTTATTGGAAAATAATTTTGAGATGCTTTATATTTAGCATCCATGAAAATGTGGTTTTCTTCAGTGTACAGATTTTGTGGGCTGTGATTGTTTTTGTTTTTCAACAGGATTTAGTGTGCACAAACCACAGTCACAAAGGCACATAATTGCTTTATAAAAGCAATTTATCGCGATAGAATTCTGTGTCATATCCAAGTAAAATTTCATTTTAGCTGAGTTAAGAAATGAGTGCTCCCTACTGTATTTCACTTTTACCTCTGATTCTATTTAAGGATAGCTAAATTACTGTTATGAAAAGCAGGAGTTGGTAAGTCTTATGACACTAAAAGAAAACTAATGCTACATTGGTTCTAAATCTTCCTCTCTACTTCTTCGCAAGAAATATGTTTCTAAGGTATTGTTTTGCATGGTGTCACAGAAAACTCATAAGACAACTCATAATACAATTCTGTACCTCTAGACACTGCAGAAGATAGTACACAAGCAGATAGTTAAAAGTAAATACCTGCCTAAACTGTTTGCAGATAAAGCACACAAGATGAATAGCCTTTTTATAGAGAGAGAATGGATGCAATCAGAGAATAAATGTTTAGTCCAACAATACCTAGAAGTCTGCAGTTAAATTTGGAAACAGGATGTCTAATGTTTCTGTCTAATGTCATCATAAAAACATCTTTATTTTTTTCTGCCCCTGACAAACTAGACTTAGTGCCAGTATAGTGTACTGTACAAATTGCATGAGGTTTTAAGACCTCTTGATGGAGGCTATAGAGCTGCTTGTTAATAATTTATGTTCTAGTAGATGTTTTAGCATACAAAAAAGGTAGTTGGGTAAGGGATTCCCATTATGAAAGTGCCATCTCTTGCTAAATACATACTTGAGCTACAAATTGTTGAAAACTGGGAGACCACTAACAAACTCTTGCTTTTTCTGTAAGAAAAGAAGTAAATTCCTACAGGGTTTTGTAAACTGCAGGTGCTGGGCTGGAGCCACTTCTGAGCTGTTCCAGGACTATCCTTTTACATTGTTATTGTACTTGAAAACCCATATAAAATACACTATCAGTACATTTGGACCGACTAATATTTTTCTTGCTTCATAGATGGCAAACTGAGAACAACCATCATTAAAAATAACCACAATCCTATAAAAATTATTACCACTACTTTACTCTCCTACATATCTCAGAAACCATCCTGAAGAACATCCACACTAGAAGAATGGTTGTCCAGAAAAAAGTGTCAGAAGAAATGTTATCATTAATTTGGGCAGCGGGAGCCTTGAGAAGGTTTTTCTGTATTTGTAAAGAAGGAAGGTGAAGCAGAAATTTCCCTTAATAATGTTCTCAAACAAGTTCATTACCTGTGCTACAGCAAACATTATTGGTATGGCTAGATTTCACAAAGTGTCCTTATGAGCTTAAACTGAGTAATTACATGTGACAGTAGTGGAAACAAAATGCACAAACTGACACTGGTAACGTTCCAACTAAATTTTAAGTCATACTTCTTGTGCTTGTCTTCAGGCCATTCCTTCCAAACCAACTTAAATTATGAATTTACAGTATGTTTACTTCTCTTAGTAATGATATTTTTCAGACAACGCAAGACAAGTATTGTATAACTGCAAAGTTCCTTTCTCTGCTTTGTACAAAGACGGTGTAGTGTAAATTCCCATACTGGCCTACTACACATCAACCTCTTTAGACAGATAATAGTTGAAGTAGCAGAATTTTCCCATGTTGGCAGACTCTGAGTCTCAGTTAAGCTTCAGAAAACTGATTTATTGATGTCCAGAATAATTCAAACCATAGTGAGATGAAATATCACTACAAATCTAAACCTCAGAAAGTCAGGCCTTGATACATCAGATTTACGTGTTCTAATTGGAGTTACCCCAGCTATCTCAGGGAATATAAAAATATACTGTCCTGATTAATTAACTATTTTTCCTAGCTGATACATAATTGAATACATATATTGACCACTTAGGAAGATACAGACTGTGCAGGTTTGATATAATTCAAAACAATAATCCTGTTACCACTATCTCCAGAATGCTTAGATGCACAAAAAAATTCCTTCCTTTTGCAGAAGTCGTGGAAATTTTTGAAAGACTTTGGATAAAACCAATTGATAAACCTGCCTTTAGGATTCTGTAGAATTTAGTACAGAGAAAATTCTATGTAGCACTTAATGGCATTCTACAGATTTATAGATATGGGATATCATTAAGTGGTATGTGAAAACACCCTTGAATAGGTAGTGCAAGTATTATCAAAAGTATTTTGCATGAGGGTCTACCTACAGATACCAGTAAATAGCTGATTTTTAAAAATTCCTTATAGCTCAAGACAGGAGGATTTTAATTTTTCCTTGCTGTTCAGTATTACTATAGCACAATGAATACAATTTCTACCACACCAAGCAAAAGCGGCAGGGCTCTGTGGGGCACAGGGTCTTGGGTGCTTATTTTACTATGTGCCTTAGTATAGTTTCCAGGAGGATCTCCTCCATGATCTTGCTGGGAACTGAGGTGAAACTGATAGGCCTGTAGTCCCCTTTCTAAAAATGGGGGTTATGTTTCCCCTTTTCCAGTCAGCAGGAACTTCACCGGACTGCCATGACTTCTCAAATAGATGGATAGTTGCTTAGGTACTTCATCTGCCAGTTCCCTCAGGATCTGTGGATGCGTCTAGTCAGTTCCCATCTGCAGGTAGGAAACAGAGGCAGAGAAAGCTTTATTGACTAGGTTACAAAAAGTCATCAGATATTGGCAGTGCTGGGATCATAATTTGTTACTTTTGATTGCTCAGTCTTGGCAAAGATCATTTGAATACTTCTTGTGGCTTGACCCTGTCTGGTAGGGAAGCCCCCACCCAGTCTCTTGCTCACTACCCCTCAACAAGGTGGGGGAGAAAATCAGAAGTTTTTTTCTCACAAAAACAAGAAAAAAAACAACCTTAGAGGTTGAAATAGTGACAGTTTAATAAATGAAGAGAAAAGAAGAAAAAGAAACAAGTAATGCAGAAGCAATCACTCACCCCCAGCAGAACAAGGCCCAGCCTATCCTCAAGCAATAGCTACTTTGGAAAAACTTACCTCCACCCTTCTTTTATCGCTAAGCATGATGTTGTATGGTAGGCAACACAGCTTTAGCCAATTTGGGTCAGCAGTCCCAGCTGCATTGCCTCCCTAAATCTTGCCCAACCCCAGCCTATTTCCTGTGGGGACAAAGTGAGAAACAAAGGTGGCCTTGACACTGTGTAAATCCTGCTCAGCAATAGATAAAACATTGGTGTGTTATCAACACTGTTTTGGTCACCAGTCTAAAGCATGGCACCATATAGGGTGCTGTGAACAAAACTAACTCCATCCCAGCCAGACCCAGAGCAATAATCTTGACCAATGCTTCTATGTCGATGACTTCCCATCCTCTTTTCTACTTAAGCTACTGTACTTGAAAGACACTATGCCACTTGCTAGACCATATTTTTTTGTATAAGCTTAAAATTTCAACTTTTGCATTAATATCTCTGTTGATCTTCCAAATGTTCTTAGGATTGCCTAGCATGTGCCATTCTGTAGGCTAAAGAAGCCAAAAGCTGTCACAAACTGATAAATAATTTTCTCTCAGCTGTTCTCTCTCATTGCATTCTTTGTCTCTTCCTTTTTTTTCCCTCCTTCCCCCCAGTATAATGTGGCTGCCAGGCACATAGAATTAGAAATATAGCAGCATCCAGACAACTGATTAAAAAAATCTCAGGATAATGTAGAACTGCATCTGCTGAATCAGCAAACTATAGAGACTTAAGCCATCATCACATGGGAAAAAAGGAAAATTTGAGGAAGATATTATATGTACCTTATGGAACAGCAGTAGAAGCCTGATCTTATTTCTGTGCCTGAACTTGGCAAGCACCCAGTGCAGCCAGTGGAAAAGTAAATAGCATAGAAGTCTCAAAGGTAGGCATAGAAAGAAAGAAAAAAAAATAAAGTCTGTGTACTCAACACAGAGGTTCCAGGTGGATTCTGGTGATCACTGCATGTCTTCAACCACATGCGTTTTTCAGTGAGTTAGCCTGCCTGGCAGATTGCAGAGCAAAATTTTGTAACCCAGTTTGATCTGGATTGCAGTTTCATTAACATGGGTGTGAACTTTTCTGTTTCGTGTCATTTATTCCTTAACTTTTATTTGGTGCGCTTTATTCTTTCACTATTAATTTTAATATGAATCAAATATCAGCAGAGCTGTCATTTTAATTAGGATAGTTAACTGTAACAGTAAATAGAACTCTATACCCATACATAATTGTATGTATGGGTAAGATTTAAATAAAATAAGATTTACTTGTGTGATAGATAACTGCGGATATAATGGGGTGACTGCAATTTGCAGTTCTTTTAGCTTTTATCGTTTGCAGTGTGCTTAAAAGTCTTTTTTTGAAGTCTCATATATTCCAAAATAACCTGGAAATTGAAATTCAGGGCACGTCTTTTTGACACAGTGTACTCTGTGTCAGAGATTCTTGCACGAGCTTGTAGCAGGCTGGTACAGCTGCATCGCAGGAGAGTGCAGTTGTGACGCAAGTGACAATAGGGTCATGTCCCTGTTTTGAGTCAAATGAGAGGGTAGACTTGCAGGATAAATTTTAGTAGAAAAGTAACACAATTTTCAGTCCCTGCACAGCAGCATAGCTTCATTTTTCTTATGCATAGTCCATAGCTCTGAAGTCTTAGAAACAAAAGCTGCAACTAACCTTCCTAGTAAATCTACACTTAGGTAAGGTGCTGCGTCTGGGCAACCCCAGGCACAGATACTAGTTTATACCTTGAAATAAAACCATGTAGTGCTTCACTTACTTAGGCAGTTACATTGTTGTAATGGTAAACATAGATGGGAATGTCTGCGCTGTGCTATGTTACTATAGATATGCTCTCTGATTCTGCTACGTGAGAATTTTCTCCCATTTTCATTGCTATTTTTTTACGCCTGGGTCACTAAATGACAAGTAAACTGAAAAATCGGAATTTCTGAAAATGACAAATGTTTTCAAGAGATTGTCTTTGAGAAAGCTTAATAGGATCTGGTTTTCAGAGGGAACATGCTTTTGGTTTGGTGCATTCAAAACCATTAATAACTTAGAAGGTAAAAATCTTTTCTCCAAAGCAGTCCTGTCACTAAAAATTGATTTGTCATTTGAAGGGTCCTGTCATATGTGAGGTTCATACTGCTCATGTTTGTCATATTTATTCATGTTTTTCATAGTTGTTCTTTTTTTCATATTTGTGTATAAAATTGTGTATAAATCTACTAACTGAAAACAAGTGTTTATCTGAAATACAGTGTTTCTTAGACTTGTTTCCAAAAGAAAAGGACCCTACCATGAAATATTGAAAGAGTCCTCATGAAATCCTCATTTCTTTTATTCTACAAATACAAGTACCCTTGGGAACAGAAACTGAACTGGCTGTATCAAGCAAGCTCAGGAAAATAAGATACAACACACTACATGTCTGTAATTTCATAATATAGAAAGAAGAAACAAGAAGTATGTGAACAGTGTGAAGAAGCATGTGAAAAATGGCTTGCAAACACAGAATACATCATGGAAAGTCTTAAACATATTGCCTATTTTTAATTTAACAATGAGCTGTGAAGTTCAGCAACAAAGTTTCTGTCCAGTGGAGGAGCAGAACTTTCCAGATAGTAACATTATTTTCATTTGGATGAACAAGTGAAATATGAATAAGAAAAGATTATCTATTTATTTTGAAAAATTAATTGCTAAAGAACTTAAAAACCATTTTTTACTCAGCTTTATCTGCTTTACTTAATATTTTCTTATATTTTTAATTTCTATTGATTTACCTTTCATTATGCAACTTCTGTTAATTGTTCTATTTAGCCTTTAGCTGTGAGAGGTTGCATAACTCACCTACTGAAACAAAAACAAAACATGAAAACAGCAAGAGAGGAGCAAGGCTGACATCGCCTTTAGTAGGAATATTTTAAATGAAATTGAACTATAGAACATTAGAATGAAAAGTTTAGGACTGGGTGTAAGTTAGCAACTTTTAACTAGCACTAGCAAAGTGCTCTTTGGGTTCTTTAGCACTAGCAAAGATTTCACAAAGGATTTAAATAATCGTGGAATGGTTAGGGTTGGAAGGGACCTTAAAGATCATCTAGTTCCACCCCCCACCGACATGCACACATATCTTCTTTTACACACAAGAGCTACACTAATAACTACAGGATTATTCACCTGAATTATATTAAACCTGAAAGTAAAGCATGGGTACAACGGTTCTGTAACAAGCAATTCATCAATAAAACATGGTTTTCTATGAAAACTCTGTCCTGCTATGGGAAGCCTGTTATTCTTTATTAAGTATTTTGAATTATCAGTTTCTACCCCATATTCCACACAATTTCATTTAGATACAAACTCCATCATGACTTTGTTGCAAAATTCATGACAGTTAACCTTCCAACTTGTCACTTTCATTAAGGATAAGTAGGATTTTCTTAAATAATAGCTGCCTTTTGTCTAAGACCATAGGAAAAAATTTTAATGGGATATATATTTCAAAATTAAGTTAGAGTAATTTTATTTTCTAGTCAGTTAGGTAAAAGCTAAAAAAACCCACATTTCCTATAATACAAAAAGTTGCCACGAATCACTTCCTCTCTTTACAAGAAAAAAATGAAGTAAAATAGGCTATAATTTGTTTTTTGATATTTTGTCCTAGCAGGATCAAATGAGCTTTCATATGAAAACTGAAGGACCCTTATATAGATATAATGTATTATCACAAGGAAAAAAAAAAGAAATACTAAAAGATACAGCAGGTTTTTGCTTTAAGTATCAGATTGTGGCATAAGAATATGGCAGAACTGAACCACTATGTATTATCGTCTTAAGTTTTCATTCTAATCTGATCATGATTGTCATAAATGTTGGTTCTCTGCAGAGATCACTGAAATACAGAAACAGGTACCAAATAGATTATTATATCAATGTATGTCTTCTTAAACACAAGTATTTATCTCAATTTTGCTTTAAAGTAGTTATTTCTCCTTAGTAACAATTTATGTGAACTCAAAAGTATCATACTGCAAAAAATTAATGGACTTAGAAGCTACAAGAATGCTGGAGAGGGACTTTTTACAAGTGAATGTAGTGATAGGAATGAGAAGAGGATAGGAATAAGGTCTTGTGGGACCCCAGTTGGAGTACTGTGTGCAGTTCTGGTGTCCTCAACATAAGGACATGGAGCTGTTGGAGCAAGTCCAGAAGAGGGCCACCAGGACAATAAGGGGGCTGGAGCACCTCCCATGTGAAGACAGGCTGAGAAAGTAGGAGCTGTTCAGCCTGGAGAAGGCTGCATGGAGACCTCATAGCAGCCTTCCAATATCTGAAGGGGACCTACAAGGATGCAGGAGAGGGACTCTTCAGCAGGGACAAGGGTAGTGGTTTTAAACTTAAACGTGGGAAGTTCAGGTTAGATATAAGGAAGAAGTTCTTTATTGTGAGGGTGGCAAGGCACTGCAAGAAGTGGTAAATGCTCCATCTCTGGCAGAGTTCAAGGCCAGGCTGGACAGAGGCTTGGGTGACATGGTCTAGGGTGAGGTGTCCCTGTCCATGGCAGGGAGTTTGGAACTAGATGATCTGAAAGTCCTTTCCCACCATTCTAAGATTTTTATTAGTTTAAGTACCTTTACATATCTATAAAAAACTTCCACACGTGTTCCGTCTGGTATGTTTAATGTTATCCTCATTACTCTTTCTACAGATATACTTTCATTTTGCTGAGTGGATGTTGACCAAGTAAATAGTAAAACACAGAAACAATTTAAAAAAAAGTAAATTATATGCCGCCTTCTAATTTTTCCCCTCCTTAAATTAAATATTACAAATTTTAATATTTATGAAGCCAGTTGAATGATGAAAGCATACATTTTTAAAAAACAATAGCTCAATGTTATTTTTAAACAAAACCAAAGGATTTAAACTACCAAAGGATTTCATTTCTTTTTCAAATGCTGTGAAATGACAGCCAATTTCAACCTCTCACTAAAACTCTCTATGACAAATCCATTAGAATCACTGCTGCAATGCTTTTAAAGGTGTATTTCTAGCCAACCAATCACTCTGTATCTTCAGATGGAGATTGTAAGAATGACTTGATTTGAACATGGACTTTCCCCAGCTGATGATACCCATTAGACCTCCTGGACAAGCATGTACTTTCAGCTTAATGACTGTAGCTGTGGTCCATCTCAACAGTTGCAAGCACCTGCTCCGCTTAAAACAGTGTCTGCATTAGTAAGCGACTGCACACCCACTAACTAAAAGAAGCAGAAACCAGACAGTAAAAAAATTTTTGTGCATCCGGCTTATGCTGTTCCTCTTACTTGATTATAGTCTTCTATGAAAAGGAAACATTAATATTAAATATATATTTTATCATCAAAATAGTTAACCCTCCTATTAGGTGGAATATCTTAATATGAAAACTTTTTTGCAATAGCCAAAGTGTGTTATTTCTACAGTTTGTTGTTAAAATCTATTTCCATGTTGTTTTATCATCATTTTGCATTTTCATAGCATCAGTCCTTATTGTTACCATCATTTACTTTTGTTATGTAAAAACCGAAATATTTTATCTTCACTGGTAATTAATACATTTGAAAGATTGCACAGTTAAGTACCAGAGGAAGAAAATGGTTGGTATAAGTAGGTTATTTTTTGAAATACAGCTGTTCTTTGAGATCCATGATTTTTCTAACCCACTTTAAGACACTTTATTTTGTCAACCCTATTAAAAACAGATGATGAAATAAAACCCATATATAAATATATACACAGAGTGATTTCAAAATATCCACCAGTGACTACTGACTTCTGTGGGAGATAACAGGTACCAGGAAAACCTGTATTAAAAATAATTGGATTCTCAGGTCTCATTTATGTCCTGTCTTAAAATGAAAAGTGGCAATTTCAACTACTTATATTTTTCTAGGAATAAAAACTTGCTTTAGAAATTTTGTGAAATGAAGCTATTTTATTCTAACACATTTTTGTACCCATCAATCCTTCTTGATAAAGGAACATCTGGGAACATTTAAACAAACTTGACATGCATAAGGCCATGGGATCTGCTGGTATGCACCACAAGTCCAGAGGGAGCTGACTACATCATTGCAAGGCCACTCTCAATAATGTTTCAAAAGTAGCGGTGACTTGGGAAAGTTCCTGAGGTCTGGAAGAAAGTAAAAATCTCTTCAGGAACTCTTCAGGAAGGACAAGAAGGAAGATCCAGAGTACTGCATGCTGGCCAATTTCACTGCCATCCCTGGGAAGGTGGTGGAGCAACTAGTCCTTGAAACCATTTCTAAAAGTCCCCCATTTCCCTGGATTGAGAGGAAATCAAAGCCAAGTGCTGTGAAAAGTGAAGGTGGTCAGTCTGCTTTGGACCTGTCTGACCCTGAGCAGTGTGGGCACTGGCCAGGTCAAAGCCCTCGCCAGCAGGTCAAGGGAGGTGATTATTCCCCTCTACTCAGCTCTTATGAGACTCCACCTGGAGCACTGGTGGCTCTGGGGCCCCCACAGAAAAAGGATGTTGACCTGTTTGAGCAAGCCCAGAGGAGAGCCACAAAGATGATCAGAGGGCTGGAGAACCTCCTCTGTGAAAAGAGGCTGAGAGTGCTGGGCGTGTTCAGGCTGGAGAAGAGAAGGCTCAGGGGAGACCTTATAGCAGCCTTCCAGTACCTAAGGGGAACCTACAAGAAATCTGGAGAGGGACTTTTTGCAAAAGCATGTGGTGACAGGACAAGGAGTAATGGCTTTAAATACAAAAAGGGGAGATTTAGATTAGGTATTAGGAAGAAAATCTTCACTATGAGGGTGGTGAGACACTGGAACAGGTTGCCTTGAGAAGTTGTGGATGTTCAAGGCCAGGTTGGGTGGGGCTTTGGGCAACCAGGTCTAGTGGAAGGTGACCCTGCCCATAGCAGGTGGGTTGGAACGAGGCAATCTTTAAGGTCCCTTCCAACCCAAGCCATGCTATGATTCTGATGCTGCAGATGCGCCTCTGCCTTCCCACAGGGCATGAAAGTGCTCTTACCTTCCGCATCCTGGACATACCTGGAGGTATAGCTCTTGCCCCAGCCCTCTGTACCCCTACAGACAAGAGCTTCTTGGACAGAGCTGGAGCTGCAGGTCTTGACATGAGGGTACTCATCTGCCTTCCCACAGGGCATGAGAGTACTCACATTATCTGCCTCCTGGACACATCTGGAGGTGTGGTTGATGGCCTGCACTGTTTCATCTCCACAGGGCAAGGAACTGCTGTCCTCTCCTGGGGTGGCAGGAAAAAAAAAAATTGGAGGCCCTGCTATTCCTGGAGGGAGAACAACCACCTTGTGTCTTGAGGTGGACACAGTACTTTCACTGTTGCAGTCAGGATCAGAGGTCCTGCCTTATGAGGTCACCCATAGCGGAAGGAGCCACAGATTATCTGGCACTAGCCTTCCAGCTTTGGCAGGTTACTGCTTCCACAGCTGCATCCCAAGGCCATTGCTCTGTGGGCCTGGATGATGACTCCTCCCTGGGAGCTTCTCTCTCCCATTTTCCTCTGTAAGACCAGGCTTTTCCTTCTGCAGGCTACATGCCATCTGCCTCTGACTGTGGGGACACGTTTGCCAACATCATCTTCCACCTCATCTTCTTAATTTTCTAGCCGAGGGAAACAGTTGTGAGTCTGGGCTCAGCACAGCCTTTCTCCCGTCTCAACCCAGGCATGCCAACTGTGCTGCACACCCACACAGGCACACACAGAGCAGCTCGAGCCTCGAGCAGGAACCTCAGCTCTGAAACAGCCATGCTTGGCATCCCACCCAAAGAAAGAAGTCCCCAGAAAGGACACAAAGCCCTGCAGAAGAGAGGCCCCACAAGGAAGTTAGATCCAGTCCCTGATCAGAGAATGACCAGTGTGGGCCACTTCTATCCTGCAAAGCCCCTTCTGGCAGCCAGCGCCTCTGCAGCATCCTGGCAGCTCTGGCCAGCCACCAAAGCCCCCTGACAGCACAGGGCCCAGGAGGAGCAAGGGCAGTTCTCAACCCGACTGCTCATAAACTGATCTTAACAGACTTTTTTCTCAGACTGATGTACTGATTTGTGTTTGTAGATACTTGCTGCCAATGAAAGAAAAAAATGCAGCTTAAAAGTGTATTAAACATTTGCTTGCCATGAACTGCTTCAAGAATTACAATTTTTCAGAGGGAATAACACCAAATAATATTTTTTTGCTAAAAAGGGAAAAATGCTTTCAAGTCCATACCTTAAAAAACAATAAAAACCAAATGGAAGATCCTGAAGGGTATGCTATGGTAAATATGTACCAAGCAGCCTTAAATTCATTTAATAATGCCTTTAAGGATCCAATAATCTATGAGTAACTAAAGTCAGAAATCATACTGATGTTTTATTTACAATGAGCAAGGGATTTAGGTGAAAACAAATCAAATTTCAAAAAATACAGAAGCCATAAGATACAATAGCATCACTTCCAAGTTCTTATAAAAGCTTTCCTAAATTCTGCTTCTCTGGCTGATCTTTTCTTTCATTCTGTTAGTGTGGATTCAATAATACAGTGGTTAGTAACTTCATCTTCATGAAGGTATATTAAAAATACCAAGAATGTGTAGAAACTGTGATAGTACATACAAGGGTGTTGCACTGCCCTTGACCATTCACACAATTTATGTTCAGTATTTTTTTTAAAGGAAAGACTATATTACAAGACAGCTTCATGTTAGTGTTTGCAGTCTTCAACGCTGGCATCTTGTTTCAGGTGTTTATAGAACACTTCCATGATGAACACCATTCAGTTGTGCCAGTCCCATAAGCAGCACTTATAACTAAGCTGTCACGCGCTATTTCATATTAGGGTGGGAAAGAAAATGCCTCATAGGAGGGTTAGTTCTAAACACTTTGTTAAAGAAGATTGCTACAGCCCATTAACTGCAAGCAGCTGTGCAGATGAAGAATGCCCTATGCAAAAACACTTAATAATTATATAACTATACATCTATATATATTATGTAGCATGTGTACAGTCGTATTACTGATAAGGTATTACAGGCTAAGGGAAATGAAACAGCAAATCACCTTTATGCACAGATGACTTTATATGCTTTATATTCAGCTATTTATGGAGCTCTAGCATTTGATATGCTTCTCTATTAAGATGATTAAGGATGTATTTTTAAAAATGTTTTTGAATCTGAAGTTAGGTGAAATTTTTGTACTGGTTGCTAAAATTTCAGAAATTATTTCTTATTTCTACTTCCCAGTCTGAGCTGCCTAAGTGACCGGCTGATGTACACATCAACAGAAGTGTACATTTCAATGACTAATCACAGTATGAGTAATGATTAGCCAAAAGCCATAACAAACTAGTTGCAAACAGCCTACAGGGCACAGTTGGCTTTTCAAATAGTTTAGCATTTATTTAAAGTAAAGAAAAAAGGTTCTGATGAGTTTGGATTGATTTGCAAAAAGCCAGATGAATTAGCTGATTTCTTTTGTAGTGAACCATACAAAAGACTCCACAGAAGAATGTCTGCAACAGGATTTTTATTTCTTCTCCAGTACAGGGTATACCTCATACCTTTTTCTTTGCTTTCTAACTAGGAGAAGCAAGTGGAGAACCAAGCCTGACTGTATGGAATAAACGGATGTCCTTTTATTTTAACTAACTACATAGTTAATAATCTACAGTAAAACTCTTATAATGATATTAGTCACAAAACTTAAAAGTATGCAAGGAGAAAATAAGACATGTTTTGACTTTCTGCCTTTTCTGATACCTACACATCACAGGTAGAAATAGGACTTTCCTTCATGTTATTTAAATTAGCACTAAAGTGCATTTTCCCTTATTTTATACAGGTATATTTGTAGAAATGAGGATGAAAGTGATTTTTGGCATGTTTCATTTTTAGCTCTTTTACATGTTTGGTGTCAACCTGACTGTATCACCTCAACTAGGTATGTATCTTTCTAGCAGCCTTTCAGTATCACCTGGCCTTTAATATATATACCAAAGAACAAAATTCTGAAACCATGAGGAGATATAGATCATGATATATTTCTAATCAGAATGTTTACTTATTATACATAAAGCATTATTAAACGATAGATGCAGGAAAAAATGGCTAACTGTCAAATTAACATAATTCTAAAAATATCTTCAAGGTTCAGGTTGTCACCCCAAGCCACTGAATATTTCTGCCTTGAAACTGAACTAATGTTTGAGCTATAGTCTTTATAACAAACATCTCTAATTTTTGCACTTGTTTAATGAGTTCTAAATATGCACTAATACTAATTCTAATCATGGGTGCTTACTGCTGAATAGATATGAATACATATTTATAAGGTCAGTGATACAACGAAGGGGCACAAAAAAATGCAGCTTTTAGGTCACACATTATGATATATTATGGTTTCCTAGCTGCAAAATTAAGACATGCATTTTAAAAGTTGCCTTTTTTTTTTTACTTTGTGTTATTAACTACTGATTTAAAAAGAGTGTGTTAAACACATGGAAAATGCAGCCAACTTTACACTTCCTCACTTCAGCCAAAGATAGAGTAGAAGTATCCTCCTCATTCTTGTGGAATCTCTTCTTGAGATTGCCATCTTCAAAAATTGAAAGAACACAAGTCAGTTGCTAGTTCTCAACATTGCTGAGATATTTGTGGCTGTGAGAAGAGGAAAGGGTGAATAGGACAGTAAATTCTGGCTTAGTTATGCTAAGGTAAAACTGAGGTTTACTTTTGCCTTCCATATTGCTTAAATCACAGTAATATAAATACAAGCGAAATTTGATCCTCAGTTCTTTAAGAATATCTGTTTTGCAATAGCTGCATTGCTGATTACCTATTTTTTCCTTTTCTGGATGAGAACATAATTGATTTCCAGCCAATAACTACGGTGTCTGCAAATTTTTTTGCTGACTTTAGTTATCTTATGTTTACACTTAAAAATGTAATAACTGTTCCATATGGCTAACCCTCCCGCCAACTTGTCCTACCTGCTTCTTCCACTTACATACGATGAAGCCTATGAACAAGTTCTTCTCCAAGCAAGAAATAATACTATTAAAAAGCTCAGTGAAACAGCAAAATACAATAAATGATACTGTACTCTTATTTCATCTTTGATGTAAGAATCTTACAGCACTTCATAAAATTAAACAGAATTTCACATAGGACCTCTACGGTGAAATTACTTGCCTAAAGTCTCACAGGAAGTGTGTGGTGAAATTTGTAGCAGGACCAATATCTGACTGGAAGTCTTGTGCTTTTGAAATGCCACCCAAGCTGTAGCCATGTGACAATTTCCACTTGCTGAAACCCAAGAAGATCATTATAAGAAAGCCTCAATGAAAACAAGGCAGTAGTTGCTCTTTAAAAAAGATCTTTGGGTTTCACTCTCATTGCCCAGGGTTAGATGGTTTTGCACAGACTTCCGTTACACTTGGTTTCTCACTATTCTTTGGTTTTGATACAGCACTATTAGTGGCTTTTTTTCTTCCAATTCTCTCCTCTTTTTGGCTTTTTTTCCATAGATATGGCTGATTTTCTTTAGAATTAACTATATTTTACATCTTGACATTTTCATGATTTTTTTTCCCCTTTAAAAATATGGTTTGACAAACTCATAATTTCCAATATTACTTTACTTTTCCTTGAACTTACAGAACTCCTTCACATCAAAGACCAGAAAACTGTGAGGAAAAATATACTTTATGTATTTGTTCATACCTCCTTCAGTGTTGCTGCTTCAGTGTGTACTATGTTAACTTAATTGAATTTCATACCCTTATCCCTTGCTGGTTTTTTCCTATCCTTTACTCACTTCTTATAACTCATTCCTGTATCCTTATCTCTCTGCACATCATTTCTATTTCTTTTTTTTTTTCCTTTTTCAGAATACACTACAAATCCCCTTTTCCCCTTTTCTCTTTAATCTTTCTCCTTGCTCTCTTTTCCTCTGTGAAAGCCTGCTTTAGTTTCTCCATTTTCCAGCCCTTACTATCAAAACCCTTCCTGACAGAAAAACTTACCTCATAAATATTTTATCAAAATGTCCTCCAAGTAGAAACAACATTGTCTTCCAACAGATTAATCCATACCAAGATTTTACTGTCTTACTGTTCAGCTAACAAAAAATGCAATGCCTTCTTTATTCAAAGACGAATCATAGTTGTTCTATTCCCCACAATTGCCTCTAAAGAACCTATTTTCTTTTCACTTGCACTAAGACACTTGCTAAAATATTTAAGTGGTCAATGCTATCTTTCTCTTTCAAATTTTTTTCATGTGTCCTAATGGAAAATGTAATTAAATATAAAAATTGACCTTCTAAATACCATTTTTAAGAAGTATTGCAATAATTGCAGAAAGATAATACAACAGCTAAACAAATCTCAGTGATTTTTTTTTAAACGCAGTAAGTGTGAAATTGCCATTTTAGCTTTTTACTTTGACAGAAGCGAAAGATATCATGTAATAGAACCACTCAGAAATAAAGAAGCTATCACCAAATTCTGAAAAAATAACTATTAGATTCACAATCCTGATTAAATTGTGCTGTATATTAAAAGCAATTTTGGATAATGGATGTCAAAGCAATTTTCAGAAGTGCAGAAGAACCTAATGAAAAGCCAAAATACCATATGTAGCTTAGAACATTTTCACTCCTGGGTGACTTTGTTTTTCAGAGACTGTGTGAATGAGAGAACAACTGAAAGCACAGATTCACCCAGAAGATCTATATCTCCTCAATATGGTTGTAATATCCTGAGCCACTGGTGCATCATGAGAAATCTGAATGAGAGGATAAATCAAAGTTCAGGTTTTGATCTTCTGACTAACCCTGTTCACAGTTAAGATTGTTCATTCTACATATGACCATGTGTTTGATAAAGTGGTTGTGGTTATTAGTTATTCCCTTGGGTATACAGCTCCCATTATATTCTCTATTTCATTTTTCTTTCATTTAATGTAAGAAAATCTTCCATGCTATCAGTAAGTCAGATAACATTTTAGGAACATACGTTGCTTGAGAGCAAAGTGAATCTGTTTTAGACTGTCTTAACTTACATTTGAAATCTCACTAACTACAAATTTCTTAGGACTTTCCCTATTATCAGTCCATCAGAACCAAAATATTTCATTATATTCAATCAGGCCACACAGGCAGATTAACTGATGTCTTTGACCACACTTCCACAACTAAAGAAATTCGCTGATAAGCAGCATAAAACTAAAATACATATTGGAATACCTAAGATAAGATAAACTTCATAAGGCTTAGAAACAAGTAAAATTGGATATTGTTCTGGACTAAAGACCAAATTTGATACCTGATATACTGTGTGAAAGTAAAAGTATGTTCAATCCAAGCACTTCAGAATCTTAATGACTAATTTGATTTTGCCTATAAAGACAAGGGACATGGATAAGTGTGTTCCATTTAACATGTGCTTAGCTACTATTAAATGGAATTGTTAAAAACTAGATGCACCCCCTGGGCAACATTACTTGAACTTTTTGTGCATTATATTACAAAAATGACATTAGAAATGGTCATTTGCCTGTTCATTCCTCAGTGCTGTGATACATGCTGAACAGAAATGTCTGTTTCATAGCTCTTGTCTCTGAGCAACAGGGCAAAAGGGGAGGAGTAAGTAAGCTAAGAATAAAAGATACAGGTCAAATTATGAGCTCCTCAGAATACTATCTCTACACACATTTACAGTTTACATTTCTGATTTGCTATGAAAGAACTAAGTTACTCAAGAAGCAAGGTAAATTTGCCTGAGCAATGCTCAGTGCCTATACAGCGAGGTTGCTTCTAGTCCTCAGCAGGTTCGTTTAGAGTTAAAATACATGTAGAACTCTCTGCATTTTTGCAGTGTGCATTGTGGAAATAGTGTCCTCGTCTAAACATTCATCACTGTATGAACTCAGGTCCTCCCAAGGATTCGAAGATAAACAAAAATCACAAACTATGTGCTTACTTTCTGCTCCTTTCTTGTGGGTCTTACTTTGGCTGACAGGTAGGACATATAGAGGCTGTGCAGTGGAGCTGTTATTAATGCATTATCAGGTTTTTCTGTTGTCTCTTCCCTCCTGCAAACCACAATCATGTAAGATGGAGGCCTCCATTATTTTTTTGTTACCTGTAAATTTCCTAGTTCTCTGCTGAACGCCTCAAACACTGCAGTTGTTTTGCTTAAAAGAATGAAACAGCATGTGCTGCCATAATTATAACAAGAGTCTTAGCTCCCTAAAACAAGAAAGCTACATTTCGACTGAGTTGTAACATCTAGGTGCTTGAAATGTGCTTTTTAAACTAATGATTACAAATCCAGTTGTAGTAATATTTTATTTTCATATAGCATTTTTGCTGTGTTGCTGCACAGTCATTCTATTATCAGACATCCTAATTCCACCAAGAGAGATGTCATTCATAATGCAAATAATAATGTAACATGAACATGAATAGCAACACCAAACTGAGATATATAGTGCCATAAATAAAAAATGGCGTTGCTTCTAATTCGAAGCTTAAAGTCAAGTTGGCAAGGAGTCTTTCAAAATACACTGGCAAGGGATCTTTCAAAATATGTTACCAGTTGTCCAGTCCCATAAAAAGGAGGGAGCAGTCCTATGAAGCTGAACAGCAGTTAAAGCATGACGAGCAGTAGTAAAAGGTGAAGGACTGAGGGGAAGTGGTTCAGATACTTACAGTGCACTCTCTTCTCTCCCTGCACCTTCAGGTCTCAACAACAAATAAAGCAATTAATTCCTCAGGCTCTGTGCCTTCTTCTTTTTCTGATTTAGTCCAGGCCTGAATTCAGGTTTCAACTCCCCAAAGTTTCCATAAACTGGTAATGGATTCTCAGATGTCGTAGTAGTTTCTTGCAAATAGTTCAGCTTCTGAGGTGACCTGCAACACCTTAGGTGACCAGCTTCAGAACCTTTTCATTGCAAGGGCTCTTACCCCGGGAAATGCAGGGCAAAACAGTAAATTGCCAGAGTCTTTTGTATAAAAGCCAGTCAGCAGTAGTGGCAGATGCACAAAAGCTGGTAATGCCTCATTACAGAGTTTGGAGAAAATGTCATTGCTTGAAAACTGTGGTGTTGTACAACAATAAGGGCAGGCAGAAGACATTTAATAGGATTATTTTGTTTCCTTCAGCAGCAGGCTTGAAATACTTGGAAACATTTTGTCTGAAAATGTTGTATACATTTCAGTATAATGGGATATATTTCAGGACACATTTCAGGAATGGGACTAGTCATAAAATTTTCCCCTTTGCATTTTCTTTTTTATATACTTAACCTTGTCTTTCAACATTTGCATGAATCCTGGTATTTATCTGCTAGCCCTGATTGTTCTGACACTGTTTCAGTGAAATTAAAGGTAGGTTAACAGGAGCTTGCAGTAGCATTCTGCAGCACTCATGGGCAAAACAGACATGACTTGGGGAAGCATTAATTTAATGTATTGTCAATTAAAAATACAGCTGGATGGTAAGAAAAAAAGACAAGCATTAAAACACACGCCACCCCCCCCCACCCCCCTGCTTCCTGAGCTCAACTTCAGTCCATCACTTGTGACTCCTGTCTCCTCCCCTCTAAGGGCACGGGGGATTGCCGTCGGTCCGTAGCAGCTCCTCTCCACCAGTGCTTCCTCCTCACGTTTTTCTGCTCTAGCCCGGGGCCTTCCCACGTGCTGCAGTCCTTCAGGATAAGCTTGTTTCAGCGTGGGCTCTTCATGGGCTGCAGCTTCCTCCAGGGCATGGCCCTTCCCCGCCGGGGTCCCTCCCGGTGCCGCAGGGGCATCTCTGCCGGACGCCCGGAGCCCCTTCTGCCCTCCTCCTGCTCTGCCTTCGGGGCTCGCAGGGCTGTTTCTCACCCGGCTCCCCTCAGCCCTGGCTGCCGGGCAGCGTTTTGCCCTTCCTTACCCAGGCTTTCCCCGAGGCGCCCGCCCGTGGCTGAGGGGCTCAGCTCTGCCCTGCGCTGGGGCCGGTGGAGCCGGCTGGGACCGGCTGTGTCCGGCACCGGCAGCACCGGCCGCTCCGGAGAGGCGACGCCCGAGCAGCGCCTCACTGCTGCTGGTGCTGACAGCACATGGGCGCCTGCGCCCGGTACACATTAAAATATCCAGGTTACAACTACGAAGGAAGAAAAATATTTCTCATGAAATATTCTGAAAAAGAAGCTGATATTTTCCTTTTCTGTGGGGATTAGCCTAACTATCCAGTACTGTCTGCTGACCAGAGTAGAACCCTAAAACCCTAGAATGGTTTGGGTTGGAAGGGACCTTGAAAGATCATCCAGTCCAACACCCCTGCCATGGCAGGGACATCTTTCACTAGATCAGAGCCCTATCCAACCTGGCCTTGAAAGCTTCCAGGGATGGGACAGAAGACTGTGAGACAGAAACCATTGTTGCCATTTTGGGGCTTTCTAAACAAAGACACAGAGTCTATTTTACAAAGAAGACATTGTTTATTCTGCTCAGAGTGCTCAGTGGAAGTCTCCACAAATCAAGCACTCCCATGATTGTAACTTTAGCTATTTATACATTTTGACAACGTAAGAAATCAATATCCATGAGTTGAGAGTTACACGATTTGTTTGTTCATTAGTATTCCACCCCTTATTGGTTAAAAGGCCCTCTTGCCTTTCAGTGCTAATCAGGCACTCATGCTCAGTCTTTCTGTTCTTTTGAGCTAGTGGGTTTCTTGAGTAGGTGGGTCATGAGTCAGTAGTCCTGCTGATGCCTGCCCAAATTGCCTTTTACCTAACCACTGCTAATTTTCTTCTGGGTAGACATCCAAGGGTTGGGGCCTGGTGTTCCTCGTTATGAGTTCTGACTCATCCCTCAGAGAAGCAAGGATGGATGCTCATTGTTTAGAGAAGTCTTTGTATGTTATCTCAGTTATCTAGATTAACATCGTTATCAGTTCTGAACTACTGATTGGATTACCGTTGTTTCAAGATGTGCCACAAGCATGACCAGGGATATCTGAACGCCTCCTAAGTTGATACAACCAGTCAGCTCCTCAAAGAGCCTGAATATTTGTATGCACAATGTCTGCCACACAATATGCCTCAATATATTTGAATTAGACTTGTGGGTTTTAGTTCTTAAGAAGTCCTTTCTCTAATTATGTGATTAAAATGTACAGGTTTCTCCAGCCCCAGGAAAAAAAACGTTGCCTCAGGGAGTGCGAGTGCGCCTGTGAGTCACATTGTGTGAGAAGAATGATGTCAAAAGACTGTAGATGATGGCAGCACACAATATGGGGCAGTCTTTTTCCCAGAAACACATTCCTTTGTTGACTACTTGCTTCCTCTGCTACAATACCCTCCTTTGGATTGTTGTTTGGGTTGCTTTTTAATCTTTTTGTTCATATTTGGCCATTGAATTCTGACCAAACCAAGCACATGTACTCTTAACCATTTTACAGCTGTAGCTGCTAGTTGTACTCTTTATCCAATGGGGGTAACTATCTACTAATATGTTTATTTTCCCTTTGCCTTAGGAGGCACAGTATGCTTTAGCACAGAAATTTACCTTGGTTTCCTCCAATAACTGATGAGGATTCTTCTCTGCATGTAAGCATGCCCTTTTTTTTTTTGCTGCTGTTAAAAAAAAGGGGGGGGGAGGGAAACTGGGTGAGATCTGATGCTTTAGCAGGTTTAGATTGGTTTTATGGATAATACAAAATAACACACTGTATATTTTTATTGAAATTGGCTTGTTATATGTATTTGTTCTACAACATATTTGTTATAAAATTTCCATTCAATGAAGTCAGTAGAACACAGTCCAAATGGCACTCCAGATTGGCTCAAAATTTATACTGAAGGCTGACTTCAGGTTTGAAGGTGTTAGAAATCGTAACGTTTGATTAACAGAAGTTTAATCAAGTTTTAATTAATACATACATATATAGCAGCCAGCCTTACTGATTTGGTTGATTTGTGTTTTAGGTCAGGGAGACCTAGTACCTAGGATATGGACATAGATTTATGAGACTATTCAAGCGATATCCCTATAAGGTAATGGTTTGGAAGGAACAGTACTTTAAAGATTATCAAGTAGAACTTTTGATTGTGTTAAGAAACAGAGTTGTATACTAGAACCAGTCAAGGAGAGAGAGAAGAATACTGGCGCAAACACAATCGTTGGGATTTATCCAGGACCCTAAAAGGTAAAAAGGACATAGCGAGGAAGACGTCTTACTTCATCTGAGGAAGACTACTTACTTCATCCTGAGACCCCTGCCCACGACCACCAGGAGGCACTACGCAAGCGCAGAACATATGGAAATGATTTTTATACTCATTATAATACGAAGCGGGGATGAGTCATGAATATGTATCAGCATGTTGGGAGAGGCGATGCATATGTAATACTTTACAGGATAAAATGCGGGCGAGTTGTGACGGTCTTTGGAACCAGATTTGGGTGCGTACCCCTGGTTCCCGGGGCCTCGAAATAAAGCACCACATATAACCTCCTTAGAGTGGTTATGTGTTCATTCTCTCCGCTAACAGTTTTGGCGACCCAGATGGGACCTCGCGAGCATTGTTGAGGCGGTTCGGGCATCGATCCAGCTCCAGCCGGCACCGAGTGATTCTCGGGGAGCCATCGACCGCGACCGACCTCCGGTGCTCTCGACGGACCAATGGCATTGGTAAGAGACGGTGCTTTATTATTTGGAATTGGTACCATTTTCTGGTCTGGTAAGAGCCTGCCTGTTAGACACGGCGAAAGCTGTGCGTGGTTGGGCTGCGGAGCTCCAAGGGGAAGCCTAGGCGCCGTCCGTCAGACAGTGGCGAAAGCCCTGCAGGTTCAGCAACAGTGGTCTGGTCTGGTAAACTATTTGGTATAAAGCCTGCAGGTTCGGCAACAGTGGTCTGGTCTGGTAAACTATTTGGTATAAAGCCTGCAGGTTCGGCAACAGTGGTCTGGTCTGGTAAACTATTTGGTATAAAGCCTGCAGGTTCAGGCAAACAGTGGTCTGGTAAAGTATTTGGTATACTTTCATGTTTTGAGGTAAAGTATTTGGTATACTTTCATGTTTTGAAATTGAATTTGTCTGTATTAGCCTGTATTGAAATAAGCTTGGAATGTCATCAATACCAAAGTCGTCGCCGTTAGGGTGTATTTTGACTCATTGGAAGGAGGGACGGTTTGGACAAGAGATGCAAAAAGGGAAATTGATTGATTACTGTAATGTGTGGTGGACACAATATGCATTAGAGGATCAAGTCCGTTGGCCAGAGAATGGAACTTTAGATTATGATACAATTATGCAATTAATGTTATTTTGCAGGCGGGAAGGGAAGTGGGACGAGATCCCATATGTGGAATTGTTCTTTACGTTAAGAAACAATGATGAATGGAAAAAGGCGTGTGGAATAATGGTCGTTAGTGCAAAATCGAGTGAACAATGTAAAGGCTGTGTGGGTGAGAAGAAATGTCTGGGATGCATGGCTGCGAATAATGCTTTGCAACATCAAAAAGATGATGATGATTCTGATTTGTTAATAGCCCCACCAACTCCGTCAATCCCACCTGCCTTAAGAAGCAGGAAAGTAAGGGATGACAGTGATGACGAGAGTCTAGAAGTAGATAAAAGATGTGAATGTAGAAAAGAACGGGAATATCCCGTCACCCCAATTTCACATCGGACCCGACAGCGAGATATGCAGGGTAAAGAGGCAAGAATTCAAACGTCTAGTGTATTATTGGCGCCGCTCCATCAGGGAGTAGGTACAGAGGGACCTGTGTAAAAGTTCCTTTTTCTCCGGGAGATTTGGTGCTTTGGAAACAATCCACTGGGGCTTATGCCAAGAACAATAAATTGGTCAAAGTTATAATGTCAGACAGGAAAGGACAGAACCTCCGTCCGTGTTTTTGGGACAACTTAAAGAAGTGGCCAGGAAATATACGGATCTGGATGTAGAAACGGAACAGGCTAAGGCTCAGCTGGCTCTAATTTTCCTAGGGCAATCTCAGGATGATATCAGGAAGAAGTTGCAGAAATTAGAGGGTGCTGAGTTACGTGATTTAGCTAAGCTGCTGGAAACAACTTGGAAAGTGTATAATAACCGAGAAAAAGACGGTGCTCAGAGGCAGCAGCGAAATTTATTGGCTATAATACAAGGCAGAGGACAAGGTGCCCCAGGTAATAGGGGTAGGGGTAGAGGAATAATGCGTGGGCAAGGAAGAGGATTTGGAACATTTAATAGTCCAGGATCAGGTAGATTAGGCATTAATCAATGTGCCAATTGTAAACAGGAGGGGCATTGGAAAAATGAATGTCCTCTGAGACTGAGACAGAACCCGCAATCTGGATACTCCTTCGGGGAATCCGAGGTAGCAAAAGCCATGGTTCTAGGGGAATATGGGAGTCAGAGCTGACTAGAATCAGAAAAGGGTGAACCACTAGTGAAAGTAAGGCTGGGGAAGAGGAGGTACAATTTTTAGTTGATACTGGTGCAACTTATTCTGTGTTAAATGACCTGTATGGGAAAATAGGGAATAAGACTGCCACAATAATAGGGGCCACAGGGAGAGAGGAGGTGCGGCCATTCATGCGACCCCTGGAATTACGGTTTGGAGGAAAGGAGTTGATACATGAGTTTCTATACATGCCGGACTGTCCTGTTTCCCTAATGGGACGAGATTTGTTATCAAAATTGAATGCTAAAATTATTTTTGAAGATGGGAAATTGATTATGCAGGTTCCGGAATCACAGTCCGGACAGATACTAGTGTTAAAAGACAGTCCAAAGGCCCAAATACCTAGAGAAGTAGAGGAAGCAGTAATCCCCACAGTTTGGGAGACAGAAATTCCGGGAAAATCAAAGATGGCTCAGCTGGTAGTAGTGGAATTGAAAGAAGGGGCAAGACAGGTACGGATAAAACAATATCCCATAAAATTGGAGGCACGATATGGGATAGTGAGAATGATTGAGAAATTTTTAAAATTTGGAATTTTAATCAGAATATAATACACCAATTTTTCCAGTAAAGAAACCAAATGGTGAATACAGGTTAGTACAGGACCTAAGGGCAATAAATGAAATAACAAAGGATATCTATCCGGTAGTGGCTAATCCATATACATTGTTGACATCTGTAAAGGAGAAATATAAATGGTTTACAGTAATTGATTTAAAAGATGCTCTCTTCTGCATTCCCCTTGACAAAAGTAGTAGGAAACTCTTTGCCTTTGAATGGGAAAACCCGCACAATGGACGTAAGACTCAGTTAACCTGGACGAGACTCCCACAAGGATTCAAGAATAGCCCGACGCTTTTTGGAAATCAGCTGGTGAAAGAATTGGAACTCTGGGTAACTCAAGGGAAAATTCAGGTACCAAGGACACAATATCTCTTATTGCAATATGTAGATGATATATTCATTGCAACTGAACAAGAATCACTGTGCATACAAGTAACAATAGAGATTCTGAATCAATTGGGACTAAATGGGTATAAGGTTTCGAAGGAGAAAGCCCAGATTGCCTACACTACTGTAATGTATTTGGGCTGTGAAATCTCCCAGGGACAACAGAAGTTGGGAATTGATCGTATAAAGGCGATTTGTGCAATTCCAGAACCTCGAAATTTGCACGAACTGAGAACGTTCCTTGGAATGGCGGGTTGGTGCAGGTTATGGATATTGGACTATGGACTGATAGTTAAACCTTTATATGAGGCACAGAAATCTCAGACCTTCATTTGGGAAGGGTCCCAAAAGGAAGCTTTTAAGGAGCTAAAAGAAGCGTTAATAAAAGCACCCGCCCTGGGATTACCGGATTTAACCAAGGACTTCCAGCTGTTTGTGCATGAGAGACAGAGATTGGCATTGGGAGTCCTGATGCAGAGACTGGGAAGCTGGAAGTGACTAGTGGGATACTTCTCCAAACAGCTGGATCCGGTAAGTGCTGGATGGTCATCGTGCCTACGAGCAGTAGCAGCAACAGTGACTTTAATACAAGAAGCAAGAAAATTGACTTTAGGAAAACATATTGATGTATATGTGCCACACATGGTAATGACTGTTTTAAAACAAAAAGGGGGGTATTGGTTATCCCCAAGTCGGATGATGAAATACCAGGCGGTATTAACTGAGCAAGACGATGTGACTCTAAAGACAACTAACCTGTAGAACCCAGCTGCTTTTCTAGGTACAAATACAGAGGACGGCATATTAGAACACGATTGTGTGGAGACGATTGACTATACACATGCAACGAGGGCCGATTTGAAGGATGCCCCACTTGAGCAACCTGACCAGGAACTTTTTACTGACGGAAGCAGTTTTGTGGAAAGTGGAGTCCGTTATGCCGGGTATGCAGTAACCACACAAAACGCCCTAATAGAAGCAAAAGCTCTACCCCCAGGGACTTCAGCACAACGGGCAGAGATAATAGCTCTCACCAGAGCTTTAGAACTGAGCAAAGGAAAGCGGGTAAATATATGGACAGATTCAAAATATACATTCGGTGTGGTCCATATACATGGAGCTCTATGGAAGGAACGAGGGCTCCTGTCCTCACAGGAGACAAATATAAAATACCAAGAGGAAATTCTGAATTTGATAACTGCTGTGCAATTACCAAGACAGGTGGCTATCATGCACTGTAAAGCACATCAAGGAGAAAGTTCTAAGATAGTCGAAGGAAATACATTTGCGGATCGGATGGCTAGACGAATTGCACGACAGGTACAGACTATTATGGCTCTGGTACCAACGAAGGTAAGCCCATTACAGAATTGTATGAACCAAAAACCAAGATACTCGGAAGAAGATGTTAAATTAGCTGAATTAGTAAAGGCTCGACTGAATCTGGAAGGATGGTACGTAACCACTACTGGGCAAGTGGTAGTACCACCTGCCATCATGCGGACAATTTTACAAATCGAACATCAAAAATGTCATTGGGGGGGCAGAGGCATTAGTAACATATTTAAAACGAGGAATGATCTCTACACAGATGTTAACAATGGCAAAATCCATAGGATCTAAATGCAAAATTTGTTTGAAAAACAATCCAGTAGTCAAAAGGAAAGTAGAAATGGGAAATATCAGAGTAGGTATAGAGCCGGGTGACTATTGGCAAATTGATTTTGTGGAATTACCCAAGACACAGGAATATCGATACTTGTTAGTAGGGGTTGACACTTTTTCTGGATGGCCAGAAGCCTCTCCCTGTCGCACCAATCAGGCTAAGGAAACAGTGAAATGGTTGTTGAAAGAACATGGTGTTTGTGGATATCTCAAGGATAGAGCTGATCACTACTGTGTGCATATACCAAACGTAACTGCAGATATAGAATATGACATTACTCAGTTGGAAAAAATTGAAAAGGAAGCCGAAAGGGAAAAAGAAGAAATAAATCATAATTGGGTAGGAGCATTGTTTGATGGATTGGGAATCCACCTTACTGGATGGATTCATTCCCTCATAGAAACAGTGTTTATTCTATTACTTGTGTTCCTTGTAATCTATTTGGTATATTTTTGTATTCGAAAAGAGATAACCCGGAATACCAATTGGACACATAAGATCATTGGAGCAGTGACTCGAGACTATCCACGACACCCAACACCTCCACCTTCAACTTATCAGGAAACAACTACATGAGTGAAAATACTTGCAGAAAATGAAGTATTTTCAAAGGGGGGAAATGTTAGAAATCGTAACGTTTGATTAACAGAAGTTTAATCAAGTTTTAATTAATACATACGTATATAGCAGCCAGCCTTACTGATTTGGTTGATTTGTGTTTTAGGTCAGGGAGACCTAGTACCTAGGATATGGACATAGATTTATGAGACTATTCAAGCGATATCCCTATAAGGTAATGGTTTGGAAGGAACAGTACTTTAAAGATTATCAAGTAGAACTTTTGATTGTGTTAAGAAACAGAGTTGTATACTAGAACCAGTCAAGGAGAGAGAGAAGAATACTGGCGCAAACACAATCGTTGGGATTTATCCAGGACCCTAAAAGGTAAAAAGGACATAGCGAGGAAGACGTCTTACTTCATCTGAGGAAGACTACTTACTTCATCCTGAGACCCCTGCCCACGACCACCAGGAGGCACTACGCAAGCGCAGAACATATGGAAATGATTTTTATACTCATTATAATACGAAGCTGGGATGAGTCATGAATATGTATCAGCATGTTGGGAGAGGCGATGCATATGTAATACTTTACAGGATAAAATGCGGGCGAGTTGTGACGGTCTTTGGAACCAGATTTGGGTGCGTACCCCTGGTTCCCGGGGCCTCGAAATAAAGCACCACATATAACCTCCTTAGAGTGGTTATGTGTTCATTCTCTCCGCTAACAAAGGTGTATAATATCTGCATGCCAATGTGAGTGACACACCCATCAGCTTTGATGAGATTAATAAGACTTATGATAAACACAGAATGGTTGAATCCTAAATGGAATAACAGAAGTAATTGTGATTAACAGTCTTATAAGTTGTTTAATCTGTTTAATATTTTGTAAGAAAGTGTGATTTAAGATTTTTTTTTTCCTTGCCAGTTTTATTTTGAAGCAAGGGTATGCACAGTATTGGAATATCGTATCTATCATAACAAACTCTTGTGTCCTACTCTTTTTATAGCAAGCAGTTTCTCAATTTGTCAATTAAGGTCTTCTTCATCAGGACTTTTGACCTGAGCACTTGGGTATTTGTACTAGCATAAATAAAGGTAGTGCTAGTAACTCTTCAGTTTATTATTTAGAGGCAACTATAAATGTGATGGTAATATATCCTAACCTGATATTAGTGTATGAAAACTTACATATGACTTGTGAATCGTGTCTGGAAGAATTTGCCTCAATCCTAAAGGGAAGATATATAATAAAAAGGAAAAAAAAATAAAATTACTGATAAAAAAAAAAAAAAAGGGAGAGGCTGGCATCTTGTCACCTGCTGTCTGTCCATAGATCACTCTTAATTCGTATCAGCAGTCTGAGAACTAGTGAATTAGTCATCACACTATAAATTGTATCTAATTTTGAAGAAAAAAATTACAACATAACAAACTATTCTGCAAAGGGCACTAACAATGCAGTATTAAAACTATTGAAAAGTGCTTCAAATTCTGGTAGAGCAAGTTGGTCTCATCTTGTAACCAATGATAGTGTGGACAGTGGGTCTGACAACTATGTTGTCACTTTGTGCGGTGACTCACTTGCAGACTTCTGCCTATTCAGGTTACAGATCAGGCTTTGAAGAATTAAGTTCATGTGTTCAATACTTTGACACACTAGAGGATAATAAGTGTTCTAGATTTTTTTTTCCTGCTGCCATTTTAAAGGAGAAAATCCCAATGCTCCTCTAGATACTTGATAGAGTTTTCAGTTTTGTCAAAAAAGTTTCAAATATATTCACACATACAGATTTTTCTTAACTGCAGAGTTACACTGTGACATTCAGGTTAAGCTTCTATGGTGAAGAAATAGTTTAGAAACCAGCGTGCTTCAAAGCTAACCTTCTGCTGTCATTATTTGATTTGGAAGGACGGAATAAAGTCAGAAAGGATTAAGGCATGAAGGACATTATGAAAAAGAGGGTGGGGTGGAAAGGCTAAATCTAATATACATGCTGTGAAATCCTGACTGTTGGAAGCAGAAATTCAGATCAGGAATAGTTAGTTCCAACAGTGTCATTACCAAGCTTTCATTCTGATCTGCAAATTGGCGGACGGCAATCAACTTCAAAATACGTTTGGAGATAAGTAAAAGAACAGTAACACTGCTTACAATCTGCTCTCCTTTTCACATTTTGTACAATGGACAACTGATATTTGTCACTCAATTTACCTGTAGAGTATTGTGTATTTCGTGGAATTGTTGGTGAGAAGGGATCTTGAAGGACGTCTTTTCTGACTGCTGGCTCAAGGTGGGCCTATGGCCAGCACTAGGTCAGGTCAGGCAAGACTCTGTCTAGCCAAATCCTGAAGTCCTCCAAGGATGGTGATCCTGCAGCTTCTGTGCATTGCCTGTTACAGCACTGCACTACTCTCCCAGTGTTCCAGGTGTGGCACTCACCGGTGCTGCAAAGCAGAGACAATAACTTTCCTTGATCTGTTGATATTTTTGCTTAGTGTAGCCCAGCATGTGGTTTTCCTGGCTTCTAAGAAGACACTCTATTTGCAAGCTCTTCATCACAACTTCTAGATCCTTTTCAGCAGTTGTTTCCCAGCCTGTACTAATGCATGGAGTTACTCTGCTCCAGATGAAGAACTTTTTATTTCTTCATGAAACTTCATGACGTTTATTCTACCTTGACCCACAAGTTTCTCAGGGCCCTTCAGGGCTGAGGACTGTTCAGTGTCATCCAAAGATTTGATGAGAATGCAGTCTGTAACATCATCCAGGTCATTGATGAAGATACCAAGCAACATAAGCCTCACTATTGACCACTGGAGTACTCACCTTATCAATATCTGATAATCAAGTTATTGTTTGCTCTCTTTAGAGCTCAGGGGTCTAGCCAGTTTTCAGCCTGCCTAACCATTCAGCCTATATAGTCTCAGCTCCCAAATAAAAATGGCATGGGGGAGAGCCTTAGCAGTGTCAAAATATATTACAATATATCTCCTCATTCACCCGGCTAGTCATTTCATCATAGAAGGCAATCAAATTTGTTTGAATAGGCATGATTTCTATCTGGTAAACCCATTCTGACTGTCCCTAATTAACTTTTTGTCCTCTACATTTTTTTACAAATGGATTCCATGAGGACCTGCTCCATGATTTTTCCAGGTAGTAAAATGAAGTTAACTGAATGATAGTTTCCAAAGTCTTGCTTTTTAACTTTTTTTGAAGAAGTGTATCCTTAGCTTTCTTCCAGAGATCAGGATCCTCCCTCAATTGCCACAAGGATTTTTAGATAAGAGACAGCAACATCATTATCGCTATCTTTCAGCACCGTTAGGTAAACCTCAACTGGTCCTGTGAATTTTAATGTACTTGCATTCTCTAAGTAGTTCTAAAGTGTTAATTCTCCAACTTTTGGGTGTTCTTCTTCACAATTCATGACAGGACCTCAGGTAGAAATCTGGAAGCAGGGTTTACCTGTGAAAACTGGAGGGGAGGAGGAGGCGGAATAAAGGCAATAAGTACTTCAGCTTTTTCTGTAACATTCATCACAGATTGTGTCACAGATTCCATTACAGATTCCATCTTACACCTTCCTGCTATCATGCCTGAGTGTCCAAAGAATGCTATTAGGTTACGCCTTTGTGGCCTGTCCATATTTCCGTTTTCCACTGTACTTGCTTTCTGCACTTTAGTTCATTATGTAGCTCAGGTAACTAATGTTTGCAGTTCCTTTAAATGTAATAAGAGGGAGACTTTTTGAGAGAGGTTAAGATCAACTCTTGGAGCTAGAATAAAAGTAATCTCCTATTTGTATGGAAAATGAGTGGATTAGGTTTTTCTGAAGAAACTGGAATACAATCAAGACACAGTCCCAAGGAATTTGCAAAACTTTGTTATGTATTAAACAGGGGTCATATAAACCTGGTGCTATCATACAATAAAGTTGGTCACAAATAATATACAATCATTAGAGATAAGCTTATCTATTGCATTGTTTCCTCAGAAACTGAGGATGTATCCTAATGGTATTCTAAAATCCATGCAAGGATAAAATGACTGGCAAAAAGCAATTAACTTCTTAATTTTCAAAAAGTTTACCAATGGCAAATAAACATGCAAATTTCAAACAGAAAGTCCAAAAATTTTCCTTTTTGTTCCCCCTTCTTTTTCATGGAATTTACCATTGAGAACATACAATTCCTGCTTACTTCAGGGTCATCTAGACGCAAAGTACCTTTTCAAGTCTCAAGTAAATTTCTGAATCTTTGACACATTCTTCAGTAGTTCTGAGCATGCAGACATTCCTTTTGAATTCAGCTCAGGGTTCCAGTAGGAGGATTCAGTGTATTGTACTTTGTTCTCTCTTGCATTGCAGATTGTACTGCCACTTATATGAGCGCAAGCTGAGGACAAAGAAGAGATGAACTGTCACTTTATCCTGGTTTTATGTCTGTTTACCATCTGCTCAGGTCAGGTGCATGAAGACAAGTTGGGTAAAGGAGTTCTAGATATGCATACAGAATATATGTGATACTTTTTTCTCATTGGCTATGTCAGATTTTGATACATCAGGGCCACTGTGAGGTCTGTGTCCCTTTCTGCTGTCCCAATTTAGGCTTATGTCTGGCCACTGTAATACTTCCTCTCTGAGTCACTTTGTTCAGAAGACATTTAACATGAGTGAAGTACCTCTGCAAACAGAATATGCACAGCTTAAATTGCAAAAGCAATTATTTAATGGCTAAATTACAGAATAGATAGTTAGAGCTAATGAGCTATTACACTAACCATTAATATTAAAGATGAGTCTTTGCTGTCCAAGCAATCATCACACTGATGGGAAAGGTCAGTTTCCAGTACTCCTTGGAATGGGCTCATCCTCAGTGTTGCTGAGTTGCCATCTTAGGGCTCCCTGTTTTTTTCTTAGGATTTTATATATTTTCATGTCAGTGCTTTCCTCATAAATCCTTGTGCAGGTAACTATTGCTGTTTCAAAGTGTTACCTCTTTCTGCAACTTTCCCTTTCTTATTTGGGTATCATCTCTGATCTATAGACTTCACAGCTTTATCTCACAACTTAGTATTTCCTCAGAGGGCTGAGCCAAAGTTACCTAGCTATGCTGTATCAAAACCAGAACTTCGCTCAAATACAGTTGAACCTCTGGCATGAGTTATACCACTGCTTCTTAAAGAGCCTGTAAAAAACCAAAACCACACTTGCCTCCCCAGGAAGGAGAAATGTTGTGTTAGATGTGTGAATGGCTTTTAACATGTGGTTTCAGGCACCTATATATGGAGTTACATAGAATATGACACAAGAATTCCTGGAGGCTTGCACTCACAAATGGATTTCTCTATACTGCCACCCATCCATTTCTCAGCCTCTTACTTCCACCAGCTTTCCTTAAGAGGTCAAAGCAGGGAGCAAGGTAATATAATTTAATGCTGCTTAAAGCATCACTAATGTATGAAGCCAACACCAAGACCGTCTCATATAAGAAGGCAGATAATCTCACTTACACTAGGTCATATTCTGATCTCCCTCCCAGACCCTTCTCCCCCCATGCATAAGTGCTCTACCAAATAGAGGGGTGAATAGGGGTCTGTGCTGTGGCAGGGGATGTTTATTGAGTGTAAAAATGCAGTTGGCTTTTAAAACCTTAAAGGAAAGTATTCTGTCTGTCCGAGGGACTCACTTTTTCCTTGATAGCATAGCACAGTTCTGCATGAATTCTACTTATTTTTCTTTGTGCAGAGCAAGGAAGCAGAGTAAATGAGCCATAGAAACTCAGCCAGTTTGGGGAACTCTGAAAATTCTTTTTGATATTAAGATTTCAGTGCCCACAGTTTAATGTGTGCTAAGAAGCTTTATTAACAAATGAATGCTGAAGAATGACCTGCATGTTCCTTTTAGGTCATCAGAGCCAGAATGATCTCAACCCATTTAGCTTTCAGGTTCTCCATCAGTCAAGTGAATACTTACTTTGAAGTCATTTCATCCAAGAAGGTTAAAGGTTGACATTTGCAGTTATGACTTGTATGTCCCAGCTTTATACTTCTACCAGTATCACAAAGTCAGTTTTCAAGTTTTCACCATAAGAAATCAAATACATTTCTAAGAGTTTGGAAATAATTATTCTTAATGCATTCTTACTCTTCAATTTCTCTATTTTTTTCCCTTTGTTTTTGATGTTCTTTTGTTTTAGTGCTTTTAAACTGATTATGAAGATTTTCTGTAAACGATAGAAATTTCACCTATTTTAGGGTGATACATCTATTTTCAGCTAAAAGATGCTTTTTTTTTCTAGCTGTTTTTCATATATCCATGGAAATCCTATGCTAGTGAGACCTTACAGTTAATAAAATCAGCATTTTTCTATGCAATAATTAAGAAAACCACCTAATAAAAAAAAAAAATCTTTCTTCCAATCCCCTTTATCAATTACGTGTTCACATACTTGGGACCAGTGTAGTGGTAAATGACAAATGAAATTTTATTACAGTCTTTCACTGGTGCATGTTAAACAGACTAGTACAGAATCTGTAATAGTCTCTGTTACATTGCAGTTAATTCACTGCCAACTCTTTTAGTAAGCATTTTTTCTTTCTTTTTTTTTTTTTAATTCAGGCAAGATAAATTATTCACTCTTTACTGAAAGAATAAAAATCATTAAAATCTTGACAAACTATACTTCTTTATGTTTATTCCTTCCTTTCCAACTCTAAAAAAGTTATTTAATTTACTTTTCAAATTAAGTATTTTTTACGGCTGATAAAAAAAGTTTAAAAGCCAAGGGGTTTTTGTTGCTTAGCTACTTCCAGTCAATCCTTGTGTAACCTCTGTTGCTTTCTGTCAAATATTTCTATGCCTTAGAACTGGAGTACAACTTGATTGTGCCCCCTTTTCATAATAGACTTTACAAAAAAATTTAAGAGTTTGAGTTGGATGCTACTAATATACAAGATCTATCTATCTGTCTATCTATCTGACCCATGAAAATGCTAATTCAACTAGTAACATGTCGTTCCAAAACAAAAGGGTGATTTTATTGAGAACTCATAAAACTTCATGTCTTAAGGGTGCAGAAAAATAAATTGATGGAAAAAAAATATCCCTGACTGTAAACGAACATCTGATAATATTTTCTGCAGCATAACATGAACACTGGTGAATCTGGTGCACCCATGCTGTTAATTAAGAGTCTTTTGTGAAGAGCAGTGGCCCCAGATGACTTTCTATAGTGAAGCAAGATTAATTCTTAGCAGACAGTATCAGGTCACATATAGTAAATATTATAGTGATGAGGCACTGTAAGGAAATAACCATTGTTATAATCAGTGTTGGCAGCCCATCTATCTGCAGTTTTAGCAAATGTGAAGTTACAGTCACCATATAGGTGACTAAAAATTTTACCTCAGTAACATTTTCATATTCTGAACAGTTACAATGCCTGTTTTGCTGTGCTTGGTTTTGGCTTTTGCTGCATCTTCATCTCATATTCATTAACTCAGATTACAACTGGCCTTCAGCTTGTTCACGGAGGGGTAGTGACTGCTTCAGGAAACTGTCCATTTAAAGCAAGAGTTGGAAAACTCTTTTGATCTTAGATGTGCAGCTCTAACTCAATTTTGCTGAGACAGCAAAAAAAATTCCTCACAGTTCTTGGAGCCCTTCACAAAAGTGAGCAATTATTTATGTGCCACCTGTGACAATCATAATATTTCTAATTTAGAATGACTGAAAATGTGCTTTTGTCAAGACAAACCTAAAATTTAGACTTCTTGTGCTTTCTTATTCAAAAAAGTCTGGTTTGGTTTTGGGTTTTTTTCTCTAGAGTTTTAGGTATGCAACATGAGGTAGTTGCCCTATATGTCTTCTATCATAGACACAGGATTTTCCCTGTCATCCTTTATGGGGTGGCTTTGGAAGCTTTAGAATTTTTTTTAATTTTTTTTACCAACCCCACTGCAAAAGGGCAGAACCAGAGAGCCCATCACCAGCCAGTAATCTTGCATCACCTAATGCAATCTAGGGGCAGAGACCCAGCAACTTTTTATTGTTACACAGCTTGAAGATACTGGGCTTAATGCTGCTTGCAAATGTACCACTTTTTTTTTTTTTTTTAACAGTTTAAAGTTCGGTCAGGTGAGTAAAACAGGGCTTGAAGTAAGAATCACTGTAAAACTGTACAAATCTAAGCTTGTGAGGGAGAAACAATATTTCAAGGAAATTCAAGTTCAAAGAAAATAAATCTTCAATAGCAGGCAGTTTACTTCTGCAATCATCGCCAAAGAAATTCTCAGGGGTATGATGTTTACCTGTGTGCTCCACAGGGAGAATCCTTTTAATCAGATAATTTATACTTCCACTCTCAGCTTTATGGCTTTCAGACCACCAGCAGTGCAATGTGACTGCATCCAGAGGACAGGCTTGATTGCCAGGTATTTTACAGAAAATGGTCACTGAGGTGATGGAAGAATGCAAATTTTTTTCTAAAATGCTTTGAAACATTAAAGTCTTTTCTCGGAAATAAGGGTTTTTTTCTTCACAGAGAGAATGTCCAGCAAAAAAAAAAAAAAAAAAAGAAAAAAAGAAAAAAGAAAAAAAATCAAGCACTTCTGTGGGAAGTACCACAACAATAATCTCTTGGCAAAGCAACAGAAGTAGAATTCCATTCTACAATCTACTAAATTCTCAGATGTCACAATGAAAAAAAATACAGGCCCGGAAAATACAATTTTCATCTTATTGCAGGCAAATCTTGTATAAAGTGTGACATCTATGAAGAAGTAGCTGTGACACAACATTTTACTATTCATAAAATCTTACAAACTAAATTAAAAAGTCAGAAACTAGTAATTTTAATATATCAACCTCTCTGATAAATAACATGCAAAGTACCTTTCAAAGACTAGCAGCAAAACTATGAGACCATTCGTTATACAAACAAAGGGACTAAACCAAAACCCACTCAAATCAATGAGTGCTTTTTGATTAACTTTAATTGATTTTTGGTCAGGCCTGTACTGTTAAGAGGTAGAAATAATTTTTGCTCCATTGTTAGTTCACAAAGCTGTATTGCTAATGCACAGAAGCTAGCTTTGGTCCATGACAAACTAGACTTTACCTCAGCCTGATGATTTTCATTCTATATTTTTATGTTTTGTTCTAGCAGAGGAGGTTTATACAGGTGTCCGTATGTAAAACTGCTAACTTGATCTAACTTTTTTTGGGGGGGAGGGGGGTAAGGGGGTGGGGGTGACTTTTCATATAGGTGAAATCAAATAATAACTTTAAAAAACTTCCTAATGGAAATCAGAATGATTTACATCATTTACATCATTGTAAATCATTCTTGGATTTGAGCTACATTCATGTTCTTATTATGAACATTATAAAGGTTATTTGGTCCTTAGTAGGTCAGAATACATCCAAAAAAGGCTCTCAGTGTTCAAGTTCTACATTGGAGATTTATGTTTTATTTCTTCTCTAGCCCTGGGTGCATTAGAGAAGAAACTAGGGGAATATTCAGGACATGGAATCCAGGCCAGAAATTTGGATATATGCCATCATAGTAATGCATGGTTTCAGTATATCTACTATTTCTCTGCAAGGTCAGTACAGACCAAAAGCCTGTATGTACATCATACATGCTGTTTTCTTGCCAGAAAATGCAATAAATAAAACTCTGAAGCTATGTCTCTTCTGCTTGCCTTTCTGCCTGTAAATGGCCTTGCACCATTCCCTCTCTCTCTTCATTGATGTTTTTTCAGATTTGCTTGGATTGTAGCAGAGAAATTTTTTTCTGATTCCTGAACTCTTTCTGTGTTTGCTTTATTTTGAAGACAGAGTATTTGAGTTAGTGATGAAGTTTTACTGTGCGTGTTTATTTAGTACACTGGAGTACCTCTAATAACAAAGTTTTCCCACATCCTTGTTGTATAAAGGAAAATAGAAGTGTAAGGAACAAGAAAGTGATAGTTATTTAGGTTTTAATTTCCATCAGAGACTGAATGACTTTCTTGTGCAGTGCATAGTTCCAGACTTTACCTTGGTTCTTCCTTCTTTTGACCACAGCATAACACACTTTTTTATACCATGACAACAATTCTATGACATGTGATCATATACAGGCAATCTGGAAAAATAATAATAAATTTCTCTTTTAGCTTCAAACTGAACAAAAAAATGTATTTGGCATTTTCACCCATATCTGTCATACATGCAATATAGGAAAACATACATGGAAGACAGACATACAAGTTGCTTCCTTGAGGAAATTTCAAGCAGGAATTTCTAACCCAGCTGAGGACAAGACAACTGAGAAATCTCAGCTGAAAACCTGCTTTCGTAAAGGAATTTGTTACTGTTAGAGCAAGGCATGGACTGCTTAGATAAAGGTCACATAGTTTACTAACTTGGAAGCGTTTCTTTAAATGCTTTGCAGTCTTTCTTGGTTTTGTTCAAACTCAAAAATACTTCAAGATTTCATATTTTTTGGTTGAAGACAGCCTGCTGAACAGCCCAATAGAGAGTGTATACTTTTAAGAAACAGTGCTGCTGTCAATAAAATTTGGATTAACGTGGTTAGGTCATTGATGGGTAGCACAGTTCAAAGACTTAACCTCTGTCCGTAAAAAAGAAAGCTGAACATGAATCTATTTATCTTAAAGAGTTAATCTATCAATATCTTATAAAGACAAAAAGTAATACAGTAGCAATAGTATGCAAGAGCCGTACTGTAGTTTTCAATTTTAAAATTGTGCAGACATAATTGAGCAGAGCTAGGATGGGAAAAAAAGAAACATTTGCATAGATTGTAAGGTATTTTGAAGGCTTGTGAAATGAAATGCTGTTGGCATTCTAGGTTGTGGTCATAACAAAAACTGAGATCCTACTTGGTCTTAGGAAAGCTGAACATCCCATATGTAAAGTACTTCCATTGTTTGCTTGGAGAAGGCATTATGTGGAGAGAAGACATGGGGAATTTTACTTGTACTTGTCTAGTTTTCCACTGAAATCTACTTGGGATATCAAATAGATTGGGCTTCTTAAAGGAGATATTTTGTATTATAACATAATATTTTCTTCTTCTACTTAAGTCCTGAAGTAAAAATGTTAGCATTGGTCTGCTTTAGATTCTTTTCCTAATAGAAATCATCAAATAGTTCAAAGTCAGATGATGAATCTGAATATATCAACTTGTTGAAATTATAAAGCCAATAATTTTCTGTAAAATAAATTTTCAGTAATAATAGCATTCATCACAGGAAGAATTACTGGATAATACTGCTGGAGGAAACAAATTCTTCTCCCTACTTTGGTCTTTGCAAGAAACTTATAATTCTGTGCCATTCTTTACTCTCTACTCAGTTCTCAGAACCTTACCACCTCTGTTCAGAGAATCTGAGACCATGGCTGCCACTTTCTAGTGAAAGTGTGCTAAACAAGGTATTGTGGATGAGGTATTGTAGTCATGCCTCTTGACATTGCTTGTTTGACATGAATAGTTATTGCATCATTGTCTGGAACTGAAATATCTTCAAACTATTGTCCTATTTCTGAGGCTACAATTGTCTATCTTTCCCTCACCTAAACGAAAGTACTTTAGTTAATATAACACAGCTCCAGCAGAAGAGGCTGAGGGAGAGTCCATTCTGAATGCCCAAAGTCTGATAAGATGCTCTTGTAGAAATATTACCTTCTGATCAGAGAAGAAAATGAATTTGAAATATTGTTAATAGATGGTTGGTTTTTTTTTTCCGTCCAGGAAAACACACAAACAAGCACCAAACAAATGACTAGAAGAGTAAAATAAATTTTTTTATGTTTAATATTAATTAAATATAATTCATAACATTCAAACATTAATTTGAATGCAAATTAATAATTTAAATTTAAAATAATTTTGAATTAACAGAAAACCTATTATTTAAATAATTTTGAGAAACGGTAGTTCTTTTTCTCTAACTCTGTTTATATTTGTATATTTTTCTGTCTTCCATTACAGATCCTCACCCATACTGCCAGAAGATTTCTCTTCATAATGTATTTTGCTGTTAAATACACATACTTATTTTCATTCTTTCTGAAGGGTGAATTATAATATTTTTTCACAGGTGTCAGATGTGTAAGAATAGGCATTGGCTCCTTCTTCAGTGTTCATGAGAACTACCTAAAACAATTCTCACTGAGCTCAGAATCTGAAATGTGAAATACCACCTCCTTTTACCTATGATTCATATTCTTTTATAACCTTGTATTTTACTCTCTGTGTGGTGATGCTGGTTTATTATATAGTAATGAAGAGAAACATATGCATGTGATACTCATAAAATAGGATCATGAATAGATCTTTTTCACTGTAACACCTCTTCATCATGAAAAGCCCTCTTGGACTTCATTATAATAGGAACATAAAACATTTTAGGAGCCAGATAACTTATTCCATTACATGTTGTTGTGAAATAAATGCTGAAATTCTTCAGTGAAGTAACATTCTAACAGAAAGTGGAAACTCCCAGACATTTCAGTTGATGACCACTAATACATAAGCCTTAGGAGGTAGTCAAAAAGAAGGTATTAATTATCCTTCACTCTTTAGTTAAAAGCTTTTCAACACTATGGTTTTATTATATCTCTGAAAGCCATTAAATTAAATAAATAAGAACACTTGTAATATACCAGAATGCACAGAATTCCATATGCCAAACACAAGACAAACTGAGTTTGACATTAGAAAAAAATTGAGTGTGACAGCTGCAGCAGTTACATCTTGTAGAAGGATGTGTGTGTTCTTGCAAAGACTTTACATCAGGCCCTGGTTGGGAACTGGCATTTTCAAAGGTCATGAAGCTCCTTAGTACTATTCAATTACTGCACAAAGGGTACCACTGACAGTTTTAACACTGTGGTTAAATTAGCTGAGCACTAGCTAAGACAATCAAACTTTCGACAGGAATGGCTGGGTAATATCTGTGTATCACAAAAAATTTCAAATATAATATCCATGTTACTCACTCGTCCCCCTCCCCCCTTAATCTTTATATTTGAAAGACAAGGAAAATATCAAAGAACAATTTAGCTGTCTTGTAGTGTGTGAAGGTATCAACGTTCTCAGCCTGACAATTTTTATCCTCGCTTTGCACAAATATAGATATTCAATGAGGTATAAGGCAAAATCTTTGATTTTAGCTGCTTTTGGTTTGTTCTTCATTTTAGATGTTTTCTTCTGAAGGAGCAAAGTAATCTGAATCAGTAACATAGTGATCAAAATGTACTGACATAATCATACTGCTCAAAACACAGAAGGACCAACATTGCTCTACTGTTTACAAATGCACCTAGTTTGTTGTGGCTTGTCCTACAGTTTATATGAAATTAGAATCATAGGATCATAGAATCATTTTCATTGAAAAAGACTTTTCAGACAACTGAGTCCAAATATTAACCTAGTACTGTCAATTCCACTACTAAACCAGGCCCCCAAGCACCACATCTACATGCCTTTTAGATACCTCCAGGTATGGTGAGTCAACCGCTTCCCTGGGAAGCCTGTTCCAATGCTTGACAACTCTGTGAAAGGATTTTTCCTAATACCCAATCTAAACCTCCCCTGGCACAACCTGAGGCCATTACTTCTTGTCCTATTGCTTGTTACTTGGGAGAAGAGACCAACACCCACCTAACTACTACCTCCTTTCAGGTAATTGTAGAGGGCAAAAAGGTCCCACCTGAGCCTTCTCTTCTCCAGACTAAACAGCCCCAGCTCCCTGAGCTGCTCCTTATAAGCCTTGTGCTCCAAACCCTTCACCAGCTTCATTTCTTTTATTTGAATGTGGTCCAGCACTTCAATGTCTTTCTTGTAGTGAGGGGCCCAGAACTGAACACAGTATTCTGCGTGTGGCCTCACAAGTGCTGAGTATAGGGTGATGATCACTGCCCTGGCCCTGCTGGCCACACTATTGCGGATACAGGCAAGGATGCTGTTGGCCTTCTTGGCTGCCTGGGCACAAGCTGGCTCATGTTCACTGACCGTCAATCAGCACCCCAGGTCCTTTGGCACAGAGCAGCTTTCCAGCCACTCTTCTCCAAGGCTGTTAGCATTGCATGGGGTTGTTGTGGCCCAAATGCAGGACCCAGCAGTTTGCCTTATTGAACCTCATACCACTGGCCACAGCCCATTGATCCAACCTGTCCAGATCCCTCTGCAGAGCCTTCTTATCCTTCAGCTGATCAATACTCTCAGCCAACTTGGTGTCGTCTGCAGATTTACTGGGGGTGCACTCAATCCCCTCGTCCAGATCAATGAAGATATTAAACACTGGCCCTAACATCAAGCCCTGAGGGATGCCACTAGTGACCTGTCAATAACTAGATGTGATTTGACACACTTCAGGAATCTCCTAGACTGTTTTCCATCCACTGTTGTATTTCCAGTAGATATGTGGTGAGTTGAAGTCACCCATGAGAACAAGGGCTAGCAATCGTGAGACTTCTTGCAGCTGCTTGTAGAATATTTCATCTGCCTCTTCATCCTGGTATAACAGACTCCCAGCATGATTTCTATCTTGTTGGTCTTCCCCCTGATTCTTACCATAAACATTCAACCTTATCATCACCATCATTAAGCTCTAGACAGTCAAAACACTCCCTGACATACAGGACTACCCCATCACTTCACCTTCCCTGCCTATCCCTTCTGAAGTTTATAGCCATCCATTGCAGCACACCAGTTGTGCGAGTCATCTCACCATATTTCCATGATGGCAACTATGTGATAGCTTTCCTGCCACACAATGGCTTCCAGTTCCTCAGGAGTATCTTCGTGATACTCCTCAACCTACTCACTTCCTCCTGGAAGAGATGTCACTAAGTGGAGGAGTTCCTCTACCCCGGTGCACCTCCCACAAGTGTGCTCACTACTGATGTCCACTACTCACATAAGAGTAAAGCCTGCAACCTGATACCTGGGTGGCAGCATGTTCCCACTGGAGCTCTCTCTGTGGGGCTGAGTTGGTTGTGATGGGTGCAGAGTCCATGGCTTTCTGCCAGGTGGATACCATTGGTCCCTGGTTGAGGTAACAGAGCTTCAGCGCCGTTCCTGCATGCCCTTCCACATCCACTGCAACGCAAACTGCCGCACCATGCTCTTGCTGACATGCCATGCCCTGTTTGCTCACCCTGTTCATGGCACTCCTGGTTGCTAGCACTCCCTAAGAACTTCTATCTTCTGGGGAGACTTGGCTGCTGTTGTCCCTGTCTCCACCCAAGTCCTGTCAGCTACTGTCACTTGAGCTGTAGGCTCCTGCCAGGTTTCTGGGCTCCCCCTGAGGTTCCCCAGTTCAGGAACAGCCCCTGTGCACCACACTAGAGTGCTCAGCTACAAATCATGCCAGCGCTTGGAACTGCTCTTCTCAGCAATTTGGTCTTTACTGTTGTTTATATGTGTATACGTTCTTGCACCATGCATTGAAGTGATATAGGGAGGCATAGATGAATCTTTTAAAGTAGATGGTAGACATAACAACAGTGCAATTACCACTTCTGGGTATTTACACTACCACACTTGCTTCCTCTCTTCCATACATAGCTATGATTATGTACATGTGTTTCTAAGATACATGCATTTGCACTTACAAGTCCCTACACAATACAAATTATAATCAACATCTGGAAGGTGTGGAGGGCCATTTATCAGCTCTTCTGCACTCCAACTGAGGTTCCACATTTTTAAAGTCATGACCAAATGATAAATAAACAGTAAGAAATATATTTTGAAGGAAAAACTAAGTCTGAGAAAACCAGCCGTCTGTCATACCAGAGTGAGGGAGTAAAGTAAAACTGTAGTAGAGATAGAATCATAGAATCATAGAATCGTAAGGGTTGGAAAGGACCTTAAGATCATCTAGTTCCAACCCCCCTGCCATGGGCAGGGACACCTTGCCCTAAACCACGTGGTTCAAGGCTCTGTCCAACCTGGCCTTGAACACCGCCAGGGATGGAGCATCCACAACCTCCCTGGGCAACCCATTCCAGTGCTTCACCACCCTCACTGTAAAGAACTTCTTCCTCATATCTAATCTAAACTTCCCCTGTTGAAGTTTGAAGCCATTACCCCTTGTCCTACCACTACAGTTCCTAAGGAAGAGTCCCTCCCCAGCATCCTTGTAGACCCCCTTCAGATACTGGAAGGCTGCTAGGAGGTCACCACGCAGCCTTCTCTTCTCCAGGCTGAACAGCCCCAACTCTCTCAGCCTGTCTTCATACGGGAGGTGCTCCAGCCCTCTTATCATTCTCGTGGCCCTCCTCTGGACTCGCTCCAACAGCTCCATGTCCTTTTTATGTTGAGGACACCAGAACTGTACACAGTACTCCAAGTGAGGTCTCATAAGAGCAGAGTAGAGGGGCAGGATCACCTCCTTCGACCTGCTGGTCACGCTTCTTTTGATGCAGCCCAGGATACGGTTGGCTTTCTGGGCTGCAAGCGCACACTGCCGGCTCATGTTAAGCTTCTCGTCAATCAACACCCCCAAGTCCTTTTCTGCAGGGCTGCTCTGAATCTCTTCTCTGCCCAGCCTGTAGCAGTACCTGGGATTGCCCCGACCCAGGTGTAGGACCTTACACTTGGCTTGGTTAAACTTCATAAGGTTGGCATTGGCCCACCTCACAAGTGTGTCAAGGTCCCTCTGGATGGCATCCCTTCCCTCCAGCGTATCAACCGAACCACACAGCTTGGTGTCGTCGGCAAACTTGCTGAGGGTGCACTCAATCCCACTGTCCATGTCGCCGACAAAGATGTTGAACAGGACCGGTCCCAACACCGATCCCTGAGGGACACCACTCGTTACGGGTTTCCAACTGGACATCGAGCCATTTACCACAACTCTTTGCGTGCGGCCATCGAGCCAGTTTTTTATCCACCGAGTGGTCCATCTATCAAATTGATGTCTCTCCAATTTAGAGACAAGGATGTCATGCGGGACAGTGTCGAACGCTTTGCACAAGTCCAGGTAGATGACGTCAACTGCTCTGCCGCTGTCCACCAGTTCCGTGGCTCCATCATAGAAGGCCACCAAATTGGTCAGGCAGGATTTCCCCTTAGTGAAGCCATGTTGGCTTCACTATATAAATACATGTTTTGTCCAAGAAAAAAAAGATTGTCCAGCTCTTGGAATTTGTGCTGTGCAGATACACCTTTTTCAACTGCATTCTGTTCTGGAAGAAAGAAGATATTACAGTGGCAGGTATGAACAGAAAATGCAGGAGATGGAAATAAACTGTCCAGAAACAAAAATGCCAATGAAGTGTGCTAGGAAAAGCTGCCTGTTACTATCCTCAAATAGCCAAATTTGCTAGCCTTCTCCACCTGTCTTTCTAACAAATGGAATTGGAAGATCAGAGGAATTGCGTTTTTTAACAATAATGTTGCTGATAAATCAAATTGGCAGTCAATCACAGTACACTTAGGTTCTTATGCACAAGTAGTCCGAAGATAACACAAATTCACACTCCATATTTCTTAACAGTGACCTCAAACCCCAATGTACATATACATATATATATATGTGTGTGTGTGTCAGGACAAATTGCTGTTACCAAAGATAAATAGTCTGATAAGTAACTCACCTTTTAGGAGCATCCTAGAAATTCTGAGTTTATATAGATATGACTATAATCAACTAGATTAGACATGATTTATTTTGAGTAACAGGAAGAATCATAAATCTTAATTGCTGAATTTGCCTAAGAATTTTGGATGTCCTGGGCACAGCATTAGGACTTCTGTTCTCTGCACAGGATGGATGAACTATATGCTATGTGAAAAGTGAGAAAGTGCAGTCAGTTTCACTGTATGTTCTGCACACGCTCAGGACTGTTATGAAAATTTGCTCACCAGTTTTCCTAGAAGTTTGAAAATCTGCCCTGCTAGATATTTGGAAAAAGGCCCAGTTACAGAAAAAAAAAAAAAAAGGGCAGAAAAACCCATGTTTACCCTAAGTCTCTCTTAAGAGAGTAGAGTTTAGTGATATACAAGAAATCTCATTATATGGGAAAGCTAGCAATGTGTCATCGTTTGACCCCAGTCAGCAACTAAGCAGCACCCAGCTGCTCACTTACTCCACCCTAGTGTGATGGGGGAGAGGATAAGTAAAGCGACAAAACTTGTAGGTTTAGATAAAGACAGTTCAACAGGTAAAGCAAAAGCTGCACACACAAACAAAGCAAAACAAATAATTTGTCACTTCCCACCAGCAGACAGGTGTTCAGCCATTTCCAGGAAAGCAGGGCTCCATCACACGTAATGGTTACTTGGAAAGACGAACACCATCACTCCAAATGTCCCCCCCTCCCTTTTTCTTCTCCAACTTTATATGCTGAACATGACATCATATGGTATGGAATATCCCTTTGGTCATTTGATGTCAAGTGTCCCAACTAGCTCCCCTCCCAACTTCTTGTGCACCCCCAGCCTACTTGCTGGTGAAATGAGATGAGAAACAGAAAAGGCCTTGGCTCTGTGTAAGCACTGCTCAGCAATAGGGAAAAAATCCCTGTGTTATCAACATTGTTTTTATAAAAAATCCAAAACATAGCCCCATACCAGTTACTGTAAAGAAAACTAACTCTGTCCCAGCCAAAACCAGTACACAATGGTAGCTGGCCAAGGAGTCTTGAAGGACTTTTCAAGCAGTATGGGATTGGGGCCAGTTGCTTAAAATCCACATTATTCTGAGTACATTGAGAATGAATGATTTTCTGCTGGGTTTCAGACTTTCTTAGTTTCCAAAGGATACTTTTATAAAAAAATCTTGGTTTTAGGAGAAAAAACCCACAACCTTTTATGTAAGGGAGGTGGGGGGGGGGGAAAGGAGTATTATCATATGTCAGAGACATTTTTTGAATGTTACCATAAACCATGTCACCATCTCAGTGCTAGAAGACGCATTAGCTTTCAGTACATCCACTCTCAGCTCCTCGCATATCCTGAGAGAATCAGCTGGCCACAAAGGTATTGATAATAGTTAAGAAAGCAAATATAACGTTGAAATCTCTGAAAAGAATTCATTGGGCTAAACAATATGCAACTTGAAAAGGTACATAGTATTAAATGTTCCCATTTGGTATGAGTAAGTATGAACCAGGTCTCAGCTGAAATAAACTGACAGATGCTTTAGTTTTTCAAGATTTTGTTTTTTTAATAATTTGAAATTGTTAATTTGAAAACTTGCTCAGTGTCAAAATAGTGGGTTTGTATGATGATGTTTTTATTATGAAATAACCAGGTAAAATAAACAGGCACTGCTAAGAGTGTGCCTATTAGTAAAGAGACATTCTTTGAAATTTGATAACAACAAAAATCTTTAAGGAGTAAGTATGAAGGTACTGATTCTGAGAAAATTTCATATTCCATTCTGAAGTGCTGGAAATGGTACCCCTCCAGCCTTGCATCTCTCCCAGAATGCAGACCCCTCCAGCCTTGCATCTCTCCCAAGATGCAGAGGATTATTAGAGAGTGTTCCAGCTACAAGCCCCTGCCACATGTTGTGTCTGGGAAACAAGAAAGTATTACAGTGCCACACAGTAGGGTGCCTCCTCCATTGGGGTAATATCTGGGATTGCATTTGTAGTTTAAATCTTCCAGAGAAAATAATTAAACATTACTTAACTTATTGGCAGTGTTAACGATATTTTTTCTTCCTGCCTTAAAATGGGTAACTGCTGTGATCTGTAAAAAAAAACAAAAAAACCCAAACCCTACAATCTTCCTATTTTTTTTTTTCTTTTTTTTCTTTTTCTTTTCTTTTTCTTTTTTTTTCCCCCTAGTACTTTGGTAATATATGCAGCCAGTAAAGGGAAAAAAAATCCAGAAAGGACTGACATCAAACATAACTCAATGTTCAATCAGTGGCATACCATGCATATTGTGTTAACATAGATTGTAATTACTTTCTCACCAAATGCTACGCCAGAACTTTTCACTGAATAAATGTATGCATGAGATGTGCCATCATTCTATCACTGCCAATTTAATAGGTATCTCTTTTGGAGAGAAGGTATTTAACTCATTTCTTTGAATTTGCACATTCAGTATTGAAAAGCTATATTTGCTAGGGAATGCAAAAGTTTTTATTAAAAATCGTACAGAATTAACATCTAAAATTATGATGAATAGGCAGGAAAAACAAGAGCCCCGAACTCTAAGAACCTCTGATAGTGCTAGGACATCCAATTACATCCTTTAGGAATACAGAAGAAGAAAGAACTACACAGATGGGATGAGCTTTTTGGTTGTCTACCTATCATTTTCTTCAAATGAAGAGAAAAATAAAAATTAGCATTTTGCCTCAACTCAGTACTCAGTTTTTTGTGTAGACTGTTACATACCCATTTTGTTTGGAATCCCTCCTCAGCTGACTATGCTGTTATCCTTTGATGTTCTTGTGAAATAATGGTCAGAAACCTGTGAAGATAAAATAATATTCTAATGCTTGTTTGTGTGATATTAGAGCTGACCCAGCATTAGTGTGTACTACTGCACGTTAGAACATATTGTGTCCACAGCTGTGCAGATTGAGCTGTGTAAGAAATGTGAAACTGCAACATGAGGGGGCAGTAAGGGAGTGAAAATGAACAGGAGAAAGTCAAAATGCTGAGTATAACATGTCAAGCCATGTTGTTTGACAAACTAGCAAAGAACAAAATCAGGCAAGCTTGGAGACAAAGCAGCAGCAAGCTGTGAAACAATTTCACTTTGACAGTTTCTGAACAGCTGCAAAACCGCTCTTGGTTCTGGCGCCTTTACTATGATTATGGGATAGATACCAGTTTTCCATGAGTTTGTGAGCTGAAGGGAAAAATCTGGACAGGAAGGGAGTGCCCCTACTGAAGTGGACACATAAATAAATTAGCTTCCTACTGAAAATAAGTTTTATTTAACATGAAACAAGGCTTGTGCATTTTATTTCAGGCACTTTCAGTAGAAGGAAAGACAATGGAAATGAAGCTCCTAGAGTGCACTAGACCAGTTTCTGGCTTTTGTCTATTAGTCTGTAGTTTGGTAACTCGTTCAGGTTATAGAAGACATCTTTCACATCTTTTCTCTGTCTGAATCCCACAAAGGCTTAAATTAGAATGCTTTAGGATATTTCGGAACGGAGGTGCCCTCCCTTTATTTTGTTGACATTGTATATTTGATGGAACACTTAACTATCTGAATTGTATGTCCTGATTTAAAGTGATAAAATCATAGAATCATAGTTGATTCTATCAGTTTAAACCAGGACATGCAATTCAGATGTCCAGTTATTCATTAGACTGTAGAGTTTGATGTCTGACAAAGAAAGATATTAGAGTATCCCGTAAATAGTGCAACTGTATCTAAGAAAACAGAATGGTAGTGTCCCATATGCCAAACCTCAATTCAGAAATATGGCATTGCTTTGGGAAGGCACAATTTGGATTGCTATCTCAGAATATTCCAATTATTGAGTGAACTAGCTAAATAATGTTCACAGTTGCTTATTTTAGAAAGTAATTTATTTCTTAAAAAGAATTTGCATCAGGATACATTATGGGAAACTAAATGTGATTAAGAATGGATTTTTTTGAAGTCAGAGGATGCCTTCTTTTCACTTCCTACAAGGGACCACAAGGTACTTCTAAGTAGCATTTCCGGATTTCATTGTTTCATTATGTATTCATTTTCATAAAAAAGTAATAATTTTCAAGTAGGAAACCTTGGGAAAACTTAAAAAGGAAACTATACATTTTCCAGTTAAGTATTGCAAAGATAGCATATTCAGGGTTTTGAGCCTTTATGGTTCAGGAAGTGTAGGTCCTGAAGAGCTTCCGCAGTTTCTTCCTGGTATTAACTGCCTTGAAAATTGAGGATATTGGCAAAAAGCTCCCCTTCATGATTACCTTCTCTAAGCCCACAGCATTTTTGAGAATTTGACCCATAAGTATATATTCCATGTAAGGATTTCTAAATATACATGTATTTTAGGAAGAGAGTATTCTATGTTAAAAGAAGTCCACAAGAAAGGAGAAAAGAAAATCTCATCAACAATGAGCCAGCATAAAAGTGGCAAATAAACAGACATTAGCCACACTAGAAAAACACTCTCCAACTATGAATGAAAGCACAAACAAAAATGCAAAAAAAAAATCACATGCATTTATAAACCAATATCTTGAAGAGCTATATTTCAGAAAGAAGATGCTTTAAATTGAAAAAAAATTATCCAGCCTCATTAACTAGATGTACATTTATATGAAAAATACTGAATCCAAAGCAGGAATGAAAAAGAAGATCAAAATCACCCTAAGGTTTTTAGATATTATTAACACTGACTAAAAGAGTTTTTTTTTTAATTTGCCCAATCAGAATAGGTCACCATTACTTGGGATAACTGCTCCAGTGCCTTTTATTTTCTCAGTTATTTTTAGCATAAGCCATTTTCAAGATGATTACATTTATTTCTGATTAGCTTATAATTTTTTTCTTTTTTGTTCGGATTCTGCTTCTTTTTAAGTGAACTATAATTTCTATTTATATTCTTTAAGGACAAACCTGATGCAAGTCAAAATGGTGTAATTAGATACCTGTGAGCCATTTGTGAGTAAAGAAGAAAAATAATCCTTTACCCCACAATTCTGTTTGTTATTCATGCAAGTGCAATGAAAGGATCAACTTAGTAAAAGGGTAAAATTAGTTCTTAGAGTGTATGTTCATTTTTCCAAGAAGCACTTAGTACCTTAAATAAAGCTAAAAATAAGCTAATAAATAAAGCTAAGAAGAAAACCCCATGAAAAATCACAGAAATGTATAAAAACTACAATGCACACCTAACAAATAATTTAAAAAATAATGAAATAAACTTGAGATTCACTTTAGAAGTTAGTCTACAACACTTAAAATCTGTCTTGAACGATTCAGTGTGAACACATAAAAATTAAATTGAGACTGAAAACACCTTTACCCTTTTAGCTCTCTAATTTTTCTTGATGCTCAGCTATTACATCAGATTTACAGTCTTTATTCACCTTTTATTGTGGCTTTTCATTTTTTTGTTATAAGGAAGCCTTTAAGATTTATAAGCTCCTGGTAATTGATAGAATAATATCAATCATGGCCCTGAGGGAACTGGCGGATGTAGTTGCTAAGCAATTATCCATCGTATTTGAGAGGTCGTGGCAGTCTGGTGAGGTTCATGCTGAGTGGAAAAAGGGAAATATAACCCTCATTTTTAAAAAGGGGAAAAAACGGGGAACTACAGGCTGGTCAGTCTCACCTTGGTTCCCAGCAACATCATGGAGCAGATCCTCCTGGAAACTATGCTAAGGAACATGGACAATTAGGAGTGATTTGTGACAGCCAACATGGCTTCACTAAGGGCACATCATGCCTAACAATTTGGTGGTCTTCTACAATGGGGCAATGGCATTGGTTGATAAAGGAAAAGCACTGACATCATATACCTGGACTTGGGCAAGACATTTGGCTCTGTCCTGCATGACGTTCCTGTATCTAAACTGGAGGACTACTTGATGGATGAGGAATTGGCTGGATGGTCGCACTCAGAGAGTTGTGGTCAATGGCTCTATGTCTAAATGGAAACCAGTGACAAGTGTTGTTTCTCAGGGGTCTGTATTGGAACAGGTGCTGTTCAAGATCTTTGTCAGTGACATGGACAGTGGGATTGGGGTGCACCCTCAGCAAATTTGCCAGTGACACCAAGCTGTGTGGTGCACCAAGATGCTGGAGGGAAGGGATGCCAACCAGAGGGACCTTGATACTCTTGAGAGCGGGGCCAGTGTGAACCTCAAGAAGTTCAACACGGCCAAGTGCAAGGTCCTGCAGCTGGGTTGGGGCAATCCCAAACACAAATACAGGCTGGCAAAGACTGGATTGAGAGCAGCCCTGAGGAGAAGAACTTGGAGGTGTTAATTGATAAGAAGCTCAACCTGCCCTGGCAACATGCGCTCGCAGCCCAGAAAGCCAGCTGTATGTAGGGCTGCATCAATGGGAGTGTGGCCGGCAGGTCCAGGGAGGTGATTCTCCCCCTCTACTCAGCTCTTATGAGACCCCACCTGGAGTACTGCATTCAGCTCTGAAGGCCTCAACACAAGAGGGACATGGACCTGCTCAAGTGAGTCCAGAGGAGGGCCACAAAGATGATCAGAGGGCTGCAGCACCTCTCTTATCAAGACAGGCTGAGAGAGGAGGGCTTGTTCAGCTTGGAGAAGGCTCAGGGGAGACCTTATAGAGGCCTTCCAGTACCTACAGGGGGCCTACAAATCTGGAGAGAGACTTCTTGCAAAGCCATGTAGTAACAAGACAAGGGAACTCAACGAAGGTAGATTTCAATTAGGCATTACGAAAAAATTCTTTACTATGAGAGCTGTGAAACTTTGGAACAGGTTGCCCCAAGGAGTTGGATGCCCCATCCCTGAAAGTGTTCAAGGCCAAGGCTGGCTGGGGTTTTGAGCAACCCAGTCTAGTGGAAGGTGCCCCTGCCTGTGGCAGGGGTGTTGGAACTAGATGATCTTTAAGGTCCCTTTCAACCCAAACCATTCTATGTTTCTGTGATTCTATGAATATTACATGTAAAAACTTAGAATTGTGAAGCCTAAGTATTTTTTCTCTTTGTACTCTGCATCAGTAAATACCAGTGGTAATTTTTAAACTGCAGAACCAAACACTAACATCCAGGGTTAAGTTTCAGCTATATCTAGAGCAAAAATCTGATTTTGAACATTGTTTCTTTTGCTGCAGCCTGGTATGTGAGGGACAACAATCTGCATAGCCTACCCAAATTTTAAGGTCAGAATGAGGGAAACTTGTCATTTCTTCTACTGATCAAGAGGAAGAAAGGTGAACTATCAGACTGCACTCTTGTTCTTTAATATTATTTTATTACTTCTTTGATTGCTTTATTCAATGCAATAGGTATTCCATATTCCTCTCCTACATCTGTCAACCCATATAACTGGCTATGAAATTTAGTCTCAGAAGGGTGCCTTAGCTGTTTCTTTAATGTCAGGGGGTCTTGGAGGTTTTGTCTTCTATGATATTGATTGCATAAGCCTTCGTGATCCTTTATATTCCTCCAGAGATTTTTATGTTTTAGTCTACCTCTCTTTCCTTCGTTTATATTGGACTTTAGTTTTAAGTCCATTTAGAACCCTTACAGCAAATCAATTACCTGAGTAGTAAATAATCTAGTGTTGTCATCTCTGGAAATCTTTTAAGATTTGAAAATGTCCACCATTTGCTTTTCATAAAAGGCAATCTTAATTGTTCAAAAGTAAGACTACAGATACATTGATTTTCTCTGAGATAGTGTCAGGGCTGATGATAAATATCTATGCTACTTTCAGTCGTCCTAGTGAAAGAAAAGAACCTAGTTCTTTGAGAACAAAGTCAGCATTCTTGCTATGTTTAGGGCTTTTTTTCAACATGAATTTAATGTTGACAGTTCCAAAGAATGAAATCCTCCAGTGCAGGTATTCTAATAATGGCAATAATGCCATCAATACTATTGTAAGATTAACTGTGTATCAGCCAATTTATATGTTCAGTTGGTCTAGTTGTAGTATAACTTTAATGAGAAGCAGACAGTCAACTGGTAAGAGGAGGATATTATCCCTCCCATTTGCTTATGAAGAACTCTTGAACAGAGAGAATAAAACTGCTTTCTTGGTTTCGCAGAAGAAATCTGGAGAAAATCCAGGAGTTGAACCTGTATCTTGACTTGGAATCCAGTTGGGTTTGATCCATGTGACAAAGTCTTCCCGGTATCCTGAGGCATTATTTAGGCAACCGAGCACATATTGTTCCTACATTGCCAATGCTGCATTAACTTTTGGAGAGGTAGCTTGCTGTACTGATGCAAAGTACAGTGTCTGAAACCAGAGGTAAAGGATCATCTTCATAGAATCAGTAGTAAAAAATTACAATGGATGTTGATCAAATTAATGGTTACTGAAGCAAATATTCACCAGTGAAAAAACAAAAATCCAAAGAATGTATAATCAGGACTTTCTGATTTTATAAGAGAACGTTCAGAGATTCTCGAGGGAGAAGACAAACCATGACAATGGTGAGATTCATGACTGCATGGCAATGAAACTGTTGATTTTGTGTTTGAGATACAGGTGGTGTTTCCAAAGACAAAGGAATTATTTGTCAAATGTTATACAGCCAAGTCTTATGATAAGCAAACTAATTGCTTTAGCCCTAATTATTTCACAGGTATAAGAAGCTGAGTTTCCTATAGCAACATGGGAACTATTATAAAGTTGTCATATAATGAAGCATCTGCTTTGGAGTTTAGGACTTTTTTAGAATCAGAAGCAAAAAAGCATGCTTCCCAATAATGGGTAAAAGAAGATGTATCTTGCTAGTAATTTGGCACAAATTGAAAGGTTAGGCTTTTAACTGGTTCAAAGAACAAATTGAACTAATACACTAAGAATAAAAGAGCAGGTCCTTAGGGTACTGTTGCAAAGAGCAATGTGGTCTCTAATTCTGTATTAAGCAAAAGTAATCAAAAGATATTTAGGCAGAAATAAACATAGCTGTGAGCAATCTGTTTCCACTCAGTGTGCTTACACCTTAAACCTCAATCCACTGAAACTGGTTTCATGTGATAAGTATTTTAGAGCAAACACACAGCAGGTGCTTACCATTGAATTTTGAAGTTGACTTTTAAGCTCCCTCCCAAAGGAGCAGGAGATTGTGATTCTGTTCTCTGTAGGTTCATGGAAGGTAAGAAAGCAAGCAAGCACAAGGAATTTGCTTCATTTTCAAGTGTCCTGCACAAGGACTAACTTTGGATATGCTAATCTTTTCAAATACTGTTCATGCAAGTTCCATTTGAGGTGAGTGTTACCTAGGAAGAGGCAGAAGCTGTAGCCTTTGCTGCTTGCGTACAAGCCCATGCCCCTCTGGGTGAAACAAGAGTCTGTAGAGAAGGGCTGCTCTTGAGGAGCTGAAGTGCCAGCATAGCTTCTCAGTTTTCTTCTTTTTTTTCCCCTCAGCTAACTCTTACATTTCTCCTTTGCTTTACCCTTTAACTTGTCCCATTCTAGAACAAATTTCCCCAAAATCAGAGTGGAGATACCCTTATGTGCTACCCAAAACCAAGTCATGCCAGTCAGAAAGATATATCAGACTCTCAGCCATTTCCAGGGTAGGTATCACTAATACCATTTTCAAAAACCATTCTTAATTTTTAACGTTTAAATTGTTTGCACATGAAAGCATTCATATCAAATAGATTGAAAATGGCAGTATTTACCAATCAAGCCTTTTCTTGCAGAAGAAATTTGGATTTTCTACTAAGTTGGTTTTGGTAGGAAGTATTTACTTCTTTGGAAAACTCTTGAAGTGTTTGCTAAAATAATTTTCTATGTGAAGAAGAGATTTTTTTACTCTTCAGATGCATTCATTCTCTCTTCCATTGACTTACAGAAGAGCAAAATGAAGTAGTATCTCTTCTCTGAGTGTGCGTATTAATACCGAAGGATTACTGGTGAAAATTTTAGCAGTTACAAGGCTGAAAATTATGGGTAAAAGTTCTAAATATTATTTGGTGTTCAGTGAAGAAACAGTTAGGATTCAGAATGTCATGAACGGGATGCTGAAAATATCCTAGATTACATAGGAAGTGAGGTGAGGCATTTTGAACCACTTGCAGCTTTTTCAGTCCTGTTCTCAGTCTTGAAAACAGTGTTACAATAGCCATATCGAGTGTCTCCTGACCGCATGTAAGTGGAAGATGGTGCTGATCGCATGTAGTATTACAATGCAGAATAATTTTCTAATTCTTTTTATTTCTCCATGCTACCAGAAAGAAATTTTTACTATCCTTTTTTCTTTTTTTTTTTTTTTTCTGTGTCCTTTAGCAGGCTTTTAGGGCCATCTGTACACAGAGCAGTTCCTGTGGCATTTGTGGGTATTTGTGATTGATACTGAGATACAAAATTTGCTGCCTTTGGTCTGCTCTTGATGTCTTTAAAAACTGCACACTTCCCAGTCTTCTCCGTATGTTTCCTTTATAGATTGAAGACTCAGGAAAAGGAGACAGGTGTATGAGAGAAACTAGATGGATAGTAAAATAGAAGTTTGTTCTTTGGCTTACGTAATACATCTACAGATTCTTTTGTAAGAGTTGTGGAGCCATGTGGATAAAACAGCTCTTCAGAAAGCTTTTGATGTAAAGCTAATGTTTATATGTGCGAGGTTTCAGTTCTCATTTTTCATTGTGTGACAAATGGCTTTGCTTTGAGATTTCACCTACTTGTTTCTCTTGCTATTTGGTAAGGCAAATAACTGGTTTGCTAGAAATCCAGGAGAGTGCTTACCCACAGCTGCGAAGACTGGAGTCCTCTCTTAATCTGACCCAGTGGTACAGCAAAGTTGTGTAGAAATTCTGTGCCCTAGTTTCCCAACTGTAAAATAGAAATAATATCATTGTTTTACTTTAGATTGGTGTTGTAATGACAAACAGAACCATAGAACCATCTAGGTTAGAAAAGACCTTTAACATCATCCAGTACAAGCATTACCCTAGGACTGCCAAGACCATCGCTAAAGTATGACCACTGAGGGCCTCATCTACAGGGTTTTTGAACATTACCAGGAACAGTGATTCCACCACTTCGTGTGGAAGCCTGTTCCAATGCCTGATCACCCTCTCAGTGAAGAATTTTTTCATAATATCCAGTCTAAAACTCCCCAGCTCAGCTTGAGGCCATTACCTCTTACCGCATCACTTGTTACTTGGGGAAAAAAGGCTGACCCGCGCCTCACTACAACCTCCTTTCAGGTAGTTGTAGAGAGCGATAAGGTCCCCCCTGAGCCTTCTCTTCTCCAGACTAAACAGCCTCAGTTCCCTCAGCCACTCTTCATAAGACTTATCCTCCAGACCCTTCACGAGCTTTGTTACCCTTTTCTGGACACACTCCAGCACCTCAATGTCTTTCTTGTAGTGAGGGGCTCAGAACTGAACACAGTATTTGAGGTGCGGTCTCACCAGTGCCGAGTACAGGTGGATGATCACTGCCCTGGCCCTGCTGGCCACACTATTGCTGATACAGGCAAGGATGCTGTTGGCCTTCTTGGCTGCCTGGGCTCAAGCTGGCTCATGTTCACTGGCCGTCAATCAGCACCCCAGGTCCTTTGGCACAGGGCAGCTTTCCAGCCACTCTTCCCCAAGGCTGTTAGCATTGCATGGGGTTGTTGTGGCCCAGATGCAGGACCCAGCAGTTTGCCTTATTGAACCTCATACCACTGGCCACAGCCCATCAATCCAGCCTGTCCAGATCCTTCTGCAGAGCCTTCCTATCCTTCAGCAGATCAATACTTTCAGCCAACTTAATGTTGTCCACAAATTTCCTGAGGGTGCACTCCACTCCCTCATCCAGATCATCAACAAAGTTGTCAAACAACACTGGCCCTAACACCGAGCCCTGAGAGACACCACTAGTGACCGGTCACAAATAGATGTGATACCATTTACCACCACTCTTTGGGCTCGGCCATCCATCAGTTTCTAACCCAGCGAAGAATACACCTATGCAGGCCATGAGGAGCCAATTTCTCCAGGAGAAGGCTGTGGGAGACAGTGTCAAATGCTTTACTTAAGTCTAAATAGACAATGTCCGCAGCCTTTCCCTCATCAACCAGGTGAGTCACCTTATTGTAGAAGGTGATCAGGGTGGTCAAGCATGACCTGCTGCAGGCCCATGCTGACTGAGCCTGATCCCTACATTTTCCTGCAAATGCTTTATGATCTCACTTAGGATCATCTGCTCCATGACCTTACCCAGCACTGAGGTCAGGCTGACAGGACTGTAATTTCCAGGGTCTTCCTTCCTGCTCTTTTTGTAAAGTGGCAGCACAATGGCCAACTTCCAATCCTCTGGGACCTGCTCACTGGAGCAGGACTGCTGATAAATGATGGAGAGTGGCTTAGCAAGCTCCTCTGCCAGCTCCTTCAGCACTCTTGGGTGTAACCCATCTGGCCCCATAGACTTGTATACGTTTAAGTAGAGCAGGAGGTCGCTAACCATTTCTTCCTGAATTATGGGGACTTCAGTCAGCTCCTCACCTCTGCCATCCAACTCATCCTTTTCATACCCTGAGGATGGCTGGTGTGACTATTAAAGACTGAGGCAAAGGCAGCATTAAATACCTCAGCCCTTTCCTCACCCTCAGTCACTAGGTTTCCCCTAGTATCCAGTAGAGGATGAAGGTTCTCCATGGCCCTCCTTTTATTGCTAATACATTTGTAAAATAAGTTTTTATCATCTTTTATGGCAGTGGCCAGATTTAGTTCCATCTGTGCCTTTGCCTTTTGTCCTGGGTTCAGCTATAGCAGTCATTTTTCTCCTTCTTAGTAGCTGGTGCAGTGCTGTGTTTTTTAACTTTCAGCCTGGGAACAACGCTGATAACACTGATGTTTTTAGTTGTTGCTAAGTAATGTTTATTCCAACCAAGGACTTTCTCAGTCTCATGCTTTGCCAGGGAGGAGGGGAAGCCGGGAGGAAGCAGAGACAGGACACCTGACCGAAACTAGCCAAAGGGATATTCCATACCACAGCACGTCATGCCCAGTATATAAACCGGGGGGAGTTACCCGGAAGGCCCAGATCACTGCTCGGGTCAGGCTGGGTATCAGTCGGCGGGTGGTGAGCAATTGTAATCTCTCCCCTTGTTATTTCACTAATCATTATTATCATTGGTGGTAGCAGAAGTGGTTTTGTATTATACCTTAGTTGCGGGACTGCTCTTATCTCAACCCGTGGGAGTTACATTCTTCCGATTCTCCTCCCCATCCCTCCGGGAGCAGGGGGAGGAAGAAGTGGGGGAGTGAGCGAGCAGCTGTGTGGTTCTGAGTTACCGGCTGGGCTCAAACCACGACACCTTTCTAACTTTCTCTCTACATAACCTGACAACATCCTTGTACTTTTCATGGGGTGACAGTCCCTTCTTCCAAGGCGATAAATTCTCTTTTTTTTCCTGAGTTCAAGCAGTATCTCTCTGTTCAGCCAGGCTGGTCTTCCCTACCAGTTTGATTTTTGGCACAGGGACCACCTGCTCCTGCACCTTTAGGATTTCATTCTTGAAGAGTGTCCAGCCTTCCTGGATCCCTTTGTCCTTCAGTAGTGTTTCCCAAGGAATTTTGCCAACCAGTGTGTTAAACAGGCCAAAATCAGCCCTCTGGAAGTCTAAGGTGGAGGTTTTGCTGGCCTTCTTCCTGACTTCTCCAAGGATTGAAAATTCATTCATTTCCTAATTGCTTTGCCCAAGACGGCCTCTAACCATCACATCACCCACCAGCCCTTCTCTGTATGGGGACAGCAAATCTATCCAGGCATCTCCCCTAGTTGGGTCACTAACCAGCTGAGTTAGGAAGTTATCTTCCAAACCCTCCAAGAACCTCCTAGATTGTTTCTTCTCTGCTGTGTAGTACTTCCAGCAGACATCTGGTAGGTTGAAGTTCCACGTGAGCACAAGGGCTAGCTATTGTGAAACTTCTCCCAGTTGTTTGAAGAACACCTTATCTGTAGCTTCATCCTGGCTACCTAGACTACCTGGTCTATAACAGACTCCTACCAGAATATCTGCTTTGTTGGCCTTCTCTCTGATCTTCACCCAAAACATTCAGCCTTCTCACTCACAACATTGAATTCAAGGCAGTCGATGCACTCCCTAACATACAGGGAAACCTCACCACCTCTTTCTCCTTGTCTATCCCTTCTGAAGAGCCTGTAGCCGTCCATTGAAGCACTCCAACCATGTGAATCATTCCACCGTGCTTCTGTGATTGCAATTATGTCATGATTTCCCTGCTGCACAATGGCTTCAAGCTCCTACTGTTAAAATCTCTTTAACATAATTTATCTGTTTTTAAAAATCTATTTAACATAATTTAGTTATTATAGTAATGAGGGTTCAAAAACATATGGAAAACTTAGACAAACAGGTTTCTTCCCTTTTGATAGCATTTTTTTAATTTTGTTATTTTTTAAATTTTGAAAATAATTGAGATGAAAGTGTATGATTATTCTCTCTGTCTGAAAAAGTTAATAATATTCAAAGACAGGTGTATGAGCATATTAAGTTAAGGCAGTTAAAAAACTGACATCAAGCTATATGAACCTAAATAAATAAATAAAATAAAGCAATATCATACTTCTGTTAATGTCTTCTAATATAGCAAGACATATAGTAAAACATGCTTCACAAGATATTTATCTTCAGGAGATGCCTAGTCTCTCATACTTACGTGATAAAGAATTAAATGTAACATAAAGCACATAACTGCCTTACCTTAGATAAAGTGTATGTTCATACATTGTCATGCAGTTATAGGAAATTTTGCTTTGGCAATTGCTAAATATAAAAAACAAAAACAAAAAACAACTTACATTTGGGAGAATGAGAAAGAAATGCAAGAGGAGCTCAAGGGCACTAGTGCAGGGAAGGGTGGAACCTGAACGAAGAACATCGGCAAATTTGATTTTGCTTTGTGGAAAGTTTGGCTCTAACAGCTTCTATATGGGTGGGGGAAAAAAAAATAAAATCCCTCAATCAATTTGTGTTGGGAAAAGAAATGGTAATCCTTCAAAAGCAAGAATGCAGAAATGAAACAGAACACTGAACTTAAGCATTTGACTTTTTCTGTGTTGTACCAGTTTTGTGAAGGTCTTGTGACAAGTGTGATCTGTATTATCTCTTTAATGAGGAACACTAAAATCATGCAGGAATATTGATCAGGGAAGATTTTATTATGTGATCCAGGAAGATAATTTGTTGATATTTCAGCTGTCTGGAAGACTGCCTGAAAAAAGGTGTTTTTTCTGGCTGCTTTGAGATTGGCATGTAGGTTTTCTTGCATTCATTTAGGGATCCTGAATCTGAATGTATCATACTCAACATGGCATAACATATTTGACTTAGAAACATGAGATATAATTAATACCTAATTATTTCATGATGGTGAAGTGGCTGAAGACTTCAAATGAACAGAGGTGTATTCTGTAGCATCTTTTGGAAGACTGCCTTTTCATGATGATATTCACAGTTACAGTTGAAATTAATAATATCTATTACATTTTACCCTTAGGATGTATATTTTTGAACAGTAAAGGATGAATTTTTTTCACTGAATCTTTTGATCCAGGGCAATCATTGGAGGCATTGGGAACAATACAGAACTTCCCTGTGTGCCTGGGAAATTGTCTTAGGATGAAGTGAAATAATTTTTAGAATATTTTTCACTGGCAATTGTTCTCTCAGATAGAATTCTTTCTGCACGTTGAGACAGAATGAGCCCCTGGTTCCCCAAAAGGGACACTTATTCAGTACTAGTTCACCCAGTTTCACCTGCCCTGTGATTACGTCCCTCTGCTTGCACTGAGTCAATTTACGTCACTTTGCAGAGAAAACTTGCTGTAATGTGTTCAGGATGGTCACAGCCAGTTTCCAACATTCCCTGCACTCTATCTGGAATGGCTAAACACCTGCCTGGCCATGTACCCTGGAGCAAAGGGGATGAGAGCCAAGGCAACAGTAGATGTACAGGCTGGGTTGGTATGGTTTGGTTGAGGGGCAGTTTTACATACTGTGCAGTGTGTAAAACTGTGTAAAACTGCACCTTTTTTTTTTATTATGATTATTCACTTATTAAACTTCAGTGCCACCAGAAGAAAGCGCAAATTTCTTTGGGTTAGGTATTGGTAACCCTCATTTTGCTGTTGTGTCAGATTTCTGAACTATTTGTTTTGGGGCAAAGTAGTGCTCTGTATTTTTGTGCTGTTTCTTGACTCTTGTCAATGCCCTTAGCACACAAACCCATCCATCTTTTTTTTTTTTTTTTTTATATAAACTGGGCTGGTTTAAGTAAAATGGTATTCCAGATGTTACAGGAATATGTATATTAAAGTAGACATGTCATCAGATTTATACTATTCAATTCTCTGATCTAGAACATATTTTGAATAATACAATATATGTAAATTAATGCAAAATTACTCTTTTCCTTTGAGGTATTAGCAAGTTGATGTGATTCATATTATCTATATAGGAGAACTGTGTTCAGGTTCCCATTACATGAGAAAATATTTCAACCTTCTGTCTTTATCAGTACACCAGTAGTCAGCAAAAACTGGTAGGCTGTGCTTCCAAATGTCAAATTAATCTGTGGAAGGGGCAATTTGACTGTGTTACAGGCTATCACTTTGGAAACTGAATCTCTACATTACCTGATAAAATTTACCTTTTCAGGCTTTTCCCTAAAAGGTCTTTTAGATTTTCTGCAACACACCTTACAGGGTACTCACATGTGCCTCTCTTGAAATTGTTGGTTTACTTGCTAAGGGAGCCTTTTAAATAGACGTTGTATTTTTTGCTACAATTTAAACCTCAGAAAACTGCTTAGAGATATTTGTGCAATATTTATGAGGAATTGCCTTAACATGCTACAACACTGTTGAGCTTCAAAAATAGTTTTCATCAGGATGAAATCAATGATGCTCAGTCAAGAAAATCCAGATAAAGTTCATGAAACATGTTTTGTGAATTCCAGTATGAAGCTTCTTTCTTCAGTGGATCTTGATACTTCTGTATTGAAGTATCCTTAACCAACTCCTTTGAGGATCATAGTGGCCCTAGGAAAATAAGTAGTACATTTTACTGAGTAGCATGAACATGATAAACTCTGTTTAGTGAGTGATTGTAGCTCTAAAATAGTCAAGGGCTGCATGTTAATGGGAGGTATTGCAAGCATCCTGCAGACTACTCATAAGGAGTTTCCATAAGCACTTGTCTGCTTTTGGAATTGGGTGAAAACCTTCTTAGTTGTCTTGTCGTTGACGGCTTTCCACCTGTAGAAAAGCATTAAGTCCCTTTTGAAGAACTTTTTGGGTTTTTTTTTGTTTTACCATATAGAATAGGGGTGAGAAGGCCAAGGAGAAGCATGTCTGTCATGGAAATGTTTAGTTCCACTCCTCTTGTTCTGATAGTCATCTCCAAGGTGGATGTTACCTCCTCTCTTACTGTTATCAAAGTTGCTGTCAGCTATACTGCGAAACAGAATTCTCAATTCTGCTCTTTAGTTACTTCTATCAGACTGACACTGCTTCTATGATTCTGTATTTTGTAAAGACCTGTGAAATATTGTAGTTTTCAGCACTGTTGTCCTACAGTCAGTTTTGTTACTTCTATAAAAAAATCTTAATGTGTCATGGTTACAAATAAGATCTCTGATTCATGCAAAACTTCAGATTAACTATTTTCAATATACTTCACTAGCTGAACATGGCTTGTGACCAAGTGATTTTTTTTTTTTTTCCTGTATTGTGATATCATGACAGGATAACATTGATATGTTTTGGTCTAACTTGTGCTAGCTTAGAGATAATGTCCAGAAGTGTGTTAAAGTTCATGGTTATTATGATCCTAAAAAATTGTTTAAATAATCTGAAAAGCTTATTTTTTCAATAAACTAGTACACTAGCTTTTACATACTGGTTTTACTAGAGATGTTAAGCCATTACTGTATTTTCCTGCCAGCTTGTAACTGTGAAAGGCCTTCCTCCTGCGGGGGGACAGCCAATTGTATATGACTAATGAAAAATCCAAAGTGATAGTCTGTAACAAATTTCATTATTGTCTCTTTAATTTTACAAGTAAATAGATTTTAAAAGAAACTATAATTTTTGCCTTACATGCAAAACAGCCTCGTTGTAAATGTTTAATTCTAATTCAGTCATGAAAGCTTGAATGCCAGCTCAATGACTATGTAAATTTTTTAGAGTCAGAAGTTGGAAGCACTAATTACTGGCCTTTGTGCTTACAACTGACTTTAGAATTGTTCAATTCATTGTGCTGCTTTCACAATAAATCCCCATTAACAAAGAGGCTTGTCATTCAAAATAGCATCGGGCGTTTTGTCTTGATTAAGATGAGGAGTCAAGAAAGCTGACCCAGCAATGAATCTATGACACTCTCTGTGTCTAGAGGTCCTAGCAGTCCTCTGCTGATTAAATCCTTTGTAAAAACATCTGTAATGTAAGAGTGTGGTTCTGTAAGTTTTCAAATATTTTAATCCCTCTTGGTTTCTACAGAGTTCCAAATTTACGGTAGTGACTCCCCATAAAAAGGAGGTGAGGGATCAAATGGCTATACTGCTCACTGTATGTCCAGTCTTACAGAATGCATCTTGCATGCTGTTAGAAAAAATCAGTGCCTTTTGCTAACTGAAGTATATGACGTCTTTTCCTCCATCCTTTGCAATGTCAGAGTTCCACTACAAGAGAGTGGCTATGGTATTGATGATTTTCACCCACAGTAAATAAGATGTGAATTGTGAATAGTAGCAATGCTTGTGATTTAACTGATCTACATAATCATCAGCGCCATCCAAACCCCCCAAATTCTAAATCGCTGATGAATGATAACACATTATATCTTTTAGGCTCTTTCCTTCTGCTGGGACTTGACTTCTTCAATGAAAATGCCACAAACATCTTTGACATTACTTGCTTCTGCATACTTGGAGAAAACAAATCTGACATACAAAAATAAAAAAATAATTTGGATTAGAAAAAGTATCTACATTAGTGATTTTTAATGGCTACTTTCATTGCACTAAAATTGAAGAGTAATTTTTAATATTGGCTTTTGGGAAGCTTATTATATTAGTTTTGAAGTTCTATAGTAGATTCTAATGTTTTGAAGCTTTTCTCTGCAAACATAAGGATGTAAGGACTTTGTTTTGGGGTTTTTTTGGTGGTTTGTTTTGTTGGGGTTTTTTTTATGAGACTCTTCTGAAAACACTTTTTTCAGTGAGCTGAGTTTTTAGGAAGACACCAAATATTTTGAGATCACTGTATAGTTATCAGAATTGTTGATATTGCAAGGAAGTCCAAATGTAGCCCTCAGCTGCTTCCAAGTGTGCAGCAAGTATACAACATACATTACATCAGTGATGACAATTTCATAATCCACTTCAACGTTGAAGAGTGAGAGGTGTTTTCTGCATGTTTAGTCCCTCTCCACTCTCTCCACCTGAGATTTAAAGCAGCAGTATATAAACTCTTCTTACTTGCAATTTAAAAGGCAATACAAGAATTCAGAAGGAAAAAAAAAAATGGGTAGTGATGGTGGTGTGAAACAGAGCAGAAGGTAAAATAATAAACTCTATTGTGGGAATCAAGGTTGCTGTCTTACGATAGTAAGAGACACCACTTTCCTTTTTCTGATTTTAATTAACTTTATCACATTTTGAATGCCCTGAAACTTCTGTTTGAGAACTTTTTGAATCTGTGCCAAACATTTGCCTTTTAACTCTAACATTATCAGCTTTCTAGTTAAATATGATCATAAACAGAAATATCACCATCTGTGGCAATGCCATTCATGATAAAGATATTGAGATATTGTCAGAAAGGATGTGGAAAGATTCACTTTTTCTCGTAAAAATCCAATAGTATGGGGGCTAAGTTATGCATGAGGATGAAGGAAAACCGTCCTGCCGTATTCAAAGCTTTAATCTTGGTTGCAGCTTCCATAAAGTATTTCAGGATTTTTTTGGGTGGAAACCAAAATGGTTTCTCTCTCATTTTTATTTTTTTCCCCGATTTTCATTCTCTATTTTCTCTGATGCCTCCTTCCCCCCCAAAAAGCTCAAACACTCCCCTCCCCCCCCAAAAAGGCCAAACCCTGAGTGCCCAAACCTACAACTCCAGAACAGCCCTGAAACTGTGTTTGGTGCAGGGAGTTTTGATGCTGGTTTCCCCCATCGGTTTTGCAAGGGGGGGCAGGGGAAGATAGCAAGTTGTGGATAATTTCTTCAGAGTCAAATTTCTGTTTTCCGATTAGTCATATTCCATTATTCTTCATATAACCTACAGGAATAAATAGTTGTTGAAAGACACTCTTCATTTAACACAAAGAACTGAAACATTTTATTTATGGTGCTGTTCACCTGCTTCAATCAGACATATATGCAGCTATTCTGTAACTGAAACCACAGGTTACACGCCATTGACAGTTGCTCTGAGTTTGTGGCCACTGATTTGTATAATTTGAGGTAGTACTTGGTCTTCCAGTTTTTCCTCTGAATTTGCTTCTGGGGTTGGTTTGCCTGTGGCTTTCGGCAGGTACAATGCATCAGTGTGCAGTACATCTGTTACTCAGCTTTCGGTAAGCTGAATTCATATTCAGACCTTGTGAAACAAGCTAAAGGATGACAGTTCATTGCCAAGGAGCAACTGTAAAAGTATTCAGTTCAAAGGATAATGTTAAACACAATTGCAATTCCTTTTCAGTCTTGGTAAAGCTGCTCCAGTTCAAGTTATATCATATGAAGGATTACCAGCTGTGCAGTATTGATTTGAAGTGTGATAATGTGCTTGAAGATTTACTTGTAAAACTAAGATGAAAGCTGAATATTTTTCCTAGTGTCAATGGCAGCGGTAATTGTGATTATCCATAGGCTATGGGTGAAAAGTTCAATTCCCTTTTTTTCTTCTGAACGTCTATCAAAATTTTTATGTCAGCTGTGCAAAATCATGGTGTCCTTTCTTCCTTCCTTTCAGAAACGCTGTGCATTTCCTGCACACTCTTGTGTGTGTGCAGTCTATGAAATACCTCAGAAGAGCATCTATTTTATAAATTAGGATTAAATGTAGTATTAAATTCCCAGTAATTTGCTCTAGGTGAGTTTACACAGTGAAATGTTGCTTGGAAAGGTCATTGTAATGCAGCATTTTCTCTCTGCTCTGCTCTTATCTTCATTGTTTCAAGTATCACTGTTCTTGAAAGAGTTGCTAAGTATTAGCCATTTAGTTGGTAGTTTTAAAAAATATGTTGTTATTGTACATAAGCAAGCTTTTGTTAACAAATTGTCTATTTCCAGAATGTCTCTGGGCTGTCCCTGGACGCAGCTTCAACTATCAGTATTACTCCTGCAAAAGGATTGAAATCCCACTTGCCCTCGCAGCAAATGGTATTTGGGCCTTTACATGAAGGACATCATATGAGGTTTTTTGACTTGATACTGATCACATGGGGGTGTCAGAGAAGATGGGTAGGAGTACCTGATCATGCATTCTGGAAGCCTGCCTAGATGGCAGATAATGGAATGCACTTTAAATGCAGGGCGTGCTCTGGGTTTTCCCTTTATGCATGCAAATTGATTCACACTGGGTCTTACCTTTGTGTTTCTGTGGGTAAATAGCATGAAACTTAACACAAACCTTGATGTCAAGGTCACTTATACAATGCTATGTATATTCAGTCCATAGGTACTGCAACTCACATTTTGAAAGATCAGAATTCTGAGCAAGTGCATATGTACTGGCTTTTCTGGAAATGCTTCCATCAGTAGAGGAAATGATAATGCTTTGTTTTAAGTAATTAATTCTGTTTAGGTTATGTTATGATCCTGTTCCAACACTGGTGAATCAATATATTTTGATTGCTCTGAATTAAATGCTTTGGAATTTCTATTCCATGAGAAATTCTCCAGCAGCAATGCTTAGCTATGATTCGAGAAAACTAAGAGCAAAACAAAAGCCCTTTAATTCTAGTCTTTCCCAGAGATGAAAATTAATTTTGCCAAACAGCTTTAATAAGCAATGGCATTAGTTCTTTTTATGTGACAAATACATTCCTGATTGAAGAGCAGTTCTGTTCCATACTTTAAAAGGGAGTTTGAGGAAAGCTTGTTCATTCGCTTGCTGAATTTTGTTAATACAGTCTCTCTTTCACAATGGGACTTGGTATCTCAGTCGTCCCACTGTGTTTGGCCTCAGTAAGATGTTTTTTTCTGTTTCACCAAGGCAACTGATAGAAGGCAGCTCTATCTTCTGCCAGGTCAAGATTAACTTGGTCATCTTTACCTGAAAGGACACCAAAGAGAAGCTTAAGCACTGCCCAGGAAACTATTTTATAGATTTTATGGACTAGTAAATATGTCACAGATGATCTACTAGCTGGAAAAGGAAATGCAGTAATATATGCACGGGAGCATGATATTGAGTGGAACATGAAAGGCAATTTTAGAGTTGCATTTTCCTTCTGGTTTAGTGTATATAGGGTAGGTCTTTTGGTCAAGGTAGTCTGTAACAAAGCATAGGGAGTTGGACTCAATGAGCTTTATGGGTCCCTTCCAAGGTAAGATATTCTGTGATTCTGTGATACAATCCCAAAGAACTGGGATTGAAGCGTCTAGTTCTTCTCCTGGTTTCAGCTGGGATAGAGGTAATTTTCTTCCTAGTAGCTGGTGCAGTGCATTGTTTTGGCTTTAGTCTGAGAATAATGCTGACAACACACCAGTGTTTTAGTTGTTGCTAAGTAGCACTTACCCTGATCAAGGACTTTTCAGTCTCTCATGCTTTGCCAGTGAGAAGGAGCACAAGAAGCCAAGAGGGAGCAGAGACAGGACACCTGACCCAAAGTAGCCAAAGGGGTATTCCATACCACATCACGTCATGCCCAGTGTATAAACTGGGGAGAGTTACTTACCCAGAAGGGACCAATTGCTGTTCAGGGACAGGTTGGGCATTGGTCTGAGGATGGCGAGCAATTGTATTGTGTATCACCTGTGTTTACTATTGGTTTTGTTGGTTTTTTTCGTTCCCCTTTTAGTTTTATATCCCTCTCTTTGTTATTTCCCTTAGTATTAGTATTCTATCATACTTTATTTTAGTTATTAAACTATTCTTATCTCAACCTGAGGGTTTTATATTTTTTGATTCTCCTCCCCATCCCACCCAGTGGGGTAGAAAGAAGAGGTGAGTGAGCAGCAGCGTGGTACTGAGTTACTAGCTGGGTTTAAACCACAACAGTTCTTTGTGGTCTGCAAGACAGCTTTATACAGATTCAAGTCATACTGCCTCAGTTTCCCTGTCTGTCAAATGGAAATGAGGTGTATTGGGAAGAAATATAATAAAGACCCTATAATGGTTTGAACATGATCATCCAGTGAAGGCACATGTCAGAAGTTTTGAGGAAGATAGAGCAATAGAAAGAGCAATTTGTAAACATAACTGCCATACAGTGTTATGTGCTTCCCATCTTCTCCCCAGAGTAATTTAGTTTATATTCCATTACCTTCTCATGGATTTAGGTTTTTTTTGTTTGGGTGTTTTTTTTTTTTTTTTGTACCCATAAAAAAGCTGTTTCTACATTTCTACAAGACATAGACGATGCTGATTATAAAATCTTAAGCATATTACTTGATTATACTCTATGTATACCAGGTTGACCAGTACAGCTGTGCTGTACAATTTAAGGTTCCTATGCATGACTTTTTTCATTTTCTTCAAGGACTTTTAAGTTTGCATTCCTAAAGTACTAAGTTTATTTTCTCACAGTCCATCTGTCAATAATTTTTTAACTCTTGTTTAATTGTAACCATTAGAAGACAGTTTCCCTTCCCATCATTGTTTAGCTCTGCTTGTGAGGAAAGCAGCTATTAATTTTGGCAATTAGCCATTGCCAAACACTCAGCTTCTTTGGCATGCTTACTGACAACTCTATGCTTCCCACAAGCCATGGTATGCTTATCTTTGGCAGCAATGTTGTTCCTTGTCTCTGGGGATGAGGAATTAAAGCTAAAGTAATGGGAAGGAAGACTTAGAAAGAAGATACCTATGGGTAAACAATCTTCATCAATTTAATGGCTGCTTTCTGTAATTTCTGTTAAACATTTCCATTCCCTATATCTTTTTCTCCTATAGGCTCTCGATAATTTCCTTTCTTTAGATCTTTCTTTTTTTAATAGTATTTTCTTCCAAAAGCCCTCCATTCCCAGCCCAAATCTTTGCCAACTTTGCATTAGTTTCTACAGATCCCCTTCAATTCAATATTTGGTAATTGCTTTCTGTCATTTTGTGAAAATCAAAGTTGTATTCATTGTACAGTTTGACCAACAATCTTGTGTATATTGATCATGTCTCTAACTATTCCTAAAACACACCTTGCATTTTTAGGCAAAAAGCTCATGGCAGCATACAGACTTTATCGGATTTCTTTTTTTTTTTCTTTGCTGGAAATCTTGAATTCAATACATTTGAACAAGCCTGAAATTTTTTCAACCAACAATTGAGTCAGCTGAAGCCTTACTAACAGTTTCTGCCAGGCTTGCAAAGTATTTGCATGGACTTTGAAAACAGATCAGAAGAGTATTCTGCACGATTCTCAAAGTATGCAAATGTTGCCTTTAAGGAATATACACATGAAGAAAATAATTTGCTTGCCATAAGACAGTATTTCCTGTGTTTCTATTTTCTACAAATCATTGACTGAAATTCTTCTTCTTTGCTCCCACAGTATTTCCCCCCCTTACACAAAACTCTTGTCTGCTCCCTTATTATATTCCACCCCTGCTGAGGCAGAGAGATATAAACAGTCTCAAATATATTTAATTCTCATCACAAATGGCCACAAGGAAATATAAATTAATGCACAAATTGGGCTAGAGAAATAATAAAATTAAAGCAGTATAAAAATACTCCTAAATTAATAAACATCAAATTGTATTTGTCACCCCTGTTTTCCATCATTACACCTGAAAAGGAAATCTGATATAATAATAGGAGAAATAATATAATAATAGCTATTATAATAGGAGAAATGGAGTTCTTTCACAAAGGAAGAAAAGACCTGTTATGTCACAGTTTCCTTTTCATTTCTTATGCTGCATAGGTCCTTGTGGTATGTTGTTCAGTCTCATTTAATGTCACGGGGAAGAATGCCCCATTTAGATTAGAAATAAGGTAATTCTTCCAACGTTCAAACAAACTTATTTTTACTTCATATCATGCTTTTTCTTTTTTTTAATTTTAAAAACAAAAATTGTTTGTTTGTTTTTAAATACATGCTACTCATATTAATACTGTTTAATAGAGATAACATTGAGATGAAAAGTAGTAAATAATGCAGTAAATAGCTACTTCATATATTTTTAGTATATCAGTTCATACAAATTAATTTGTAATTTTAGAATTTTGAATCAAGGTCAAGTCAAATGCTTTATTAAGAATTGTTGTAAGACGTCAACACAAAGGAAACCACTTCTTCTGTGGGCCAGTTAAGAAATGGTGCTGGTCTTAGAATGAAACACAGAAGCTCTGCTTAAGCCTTGTTGATTTTTATGGGAGTTGCTGGCCCTATTGAAAGGAAGATAAATACCTTTGAATGTTCAGCAACAAAGCAGCTCCTGTCTCTGTGTTACGCCAGTGACAAATGCTGTCTGGCTTCTTGGCACAAAACAAAAGAGTTCTTTTAATAGACAGAGCTCATACTTGCAATTCTGATGCTGCCAAGCTTGACAATGGAAATTCTGCCACCTCTACTTCTCTTATTGCTGGTGTCAGTATGGCTTGTAAGTAATGAAGCAATGGATACATTGCAAATCTCTGCGTACAGAGGTGAAAAAATCAGGACAAAGACAGCAATTCATAAGAGTAAAGTGAAAACCATCATTATGGTATAAAATATTTCAGACAAATCCCATGGAAATAAGAAATTACTGTTACCTAGCATTCTCCTATTAGTAACAGCATCAAGACTCTTCTAAATTTGCTAGTTCAATATGGAGGAGTTTCTCAAACAAATGAGGAATATGAGGATTTATTATAAGTAATAGAAAGTGAAACAAGTATTATAGGAATTGCTAGATTAAGGCAAAGTGGTGGTTTAATTGGTTTGTTACACATCAGCACGAGCAGTGTATTAATAACAGCACTGGCAAAGTTAGGCAGCAGGACAAAGCAAAGATGTCTACCCTGGCTGATAACTATCAGGACTGTAATCCTGCAGCACCGTATTTGCATGCAGCCTCTCAAAACTGCTGGTAAGGAAAGAGTAGGGAGAAGTGCTGGTAAAGGGCTAGTGGTACGCTCTGCTAGCATGGAGACAAGATGGAGTAAAGTCATAAGCAGTATCACAGCAGATGATTAGGAGGGCAAGGGAATACCCCTGGCTTTGATTGATAGCAAATGTGATGAGAGTTTACAAAATTAATACTAGCACAGTCTTGCAAACCACTTATAGCTTTTGGTTGGGGAGGTTATTTATTCTTTTTAAGAGCTAAAATAAGCTATTATGTAGATCTAGTGTCACGCATTGTACAATGGAAAAAAGGAATATTGGCCTGTAGTTAATCTGGTGCTATTATTAACATGTAATGGATGCTATTGAACTAATAATCTACAGATAATCTAAAGTGCAGTTTGGAGGAAGAAGTATTTCCTGATAGTGGTGGCTTCAAACAATGGTGTTATCTCACCCCTAATCACTCCTCTACACGTCATTAATGTTCACCCTTGAAACCTTATGTTGTACCATTTACAACTAAAAAGGAATATCTAAGCACATTGTCCTGAGCTGCTTTTGAATATTAATTAAATTGATAACAGCAGATCTTTTTATTTCTTTAAAAGGCCTTATTTTCTGAGTTTAAGTAGTTAAGACTCCCAGTTCAATCCCTGACACTTTATTTTATGTATAGAAGAGGTGGTGTTCAGGAACAAGTTTCCTTTATGTTGAATCTATGTATACTTCTCCTGTGCTTCTACAAAATAACTATATTACCCTAATAGGATATTCATAAGAGAAATAGGAAATCAACCTGCCATAGTGCCTTAATAGCTTTTAAATTCTTCATTACATCGTGTTTTTTCTAATTTTTAGATTAATTTTCTGTTAAGTATCATAGTAAAATCTCCTTACTGAAAAATTAAAGATAAAAACATAGCACGTTATGCATAAAGGCCTCTATTTGTTCAGTCCTGTACGGCTACACAAGTCCACTGGATTGCATTCCATTGCATCCATGTAACTATTTATATCTAAATCAATTTACTGAAAGGATGTTGCAGAAGACAATATTGCTAAAAAAAAACCAAACAAAAAAACCCCACACGTCTATAGTGATCATTGCAACTTTCATTTACATCTGTCCACTTAGCCACAGTGCAGAGGAATAGTGCATAATGGACTGTTGTGTGTATTGTGAATATCAGGCTGTAAACAATTGCTCTTATCAGATGCATGTCTGGTACATTTGTAAGTATCATGACAAATTGTTAGTTGGTGAATCTGCATGAATTCTGAAAGATATATCGGTACACTTCACCAGTTCCCTAACCCCTCTTCCTCCACCTTACCACCAAAAAGCCACCACAAGATTTTTTTTTTGTTTTGTTTTTTACATTTTAAGATTGTCCCTTTTAGTGAGGTGTTGGTTGAACTTAACCTTAAAGGTCTTTTCCAACATAAATGATTCTATGAATCTCTGTGAATATATTTTTTGTGTAACTATAAGCACTTAAATATATAATTCAAACTCAAATGGATAGCTAAAGTAAGCAGGACTAGCACAATTATTCTTTGTAACATTTTCTCTAAGCCTTTAGTACTTCCAGGAATTTTCTCAATTCCAGCTCCTAATTAACACATTCATAAAAGTGATTTTTTTAAATTTTTTTTTTTAGGGGAAAAAATATTCTTGTAAAACTGTGTAATTGCTATCATAAAAATAGAAACTACACTCCCATTTCTTGATGCTTCCTAATATCAGAGTGACAATCCATTACAGAGGCATAGTTCCTAGCAGGAAATATTCAAGGTGTTCATTACTAACTAAATTAGTACAACTATTCATGCAGGGAGCCATAAAATTCCAAGACGGTAACACAAAGAACAAGGCCACTCAGCATGGTTTTCACAGCATTCTTAAAGACAGACATGAGAGGATCGGCCATGTGAATGTTAAATTTTAAAAGCCTCCTATACCTCAGGAAGCCTTTAAAACTATAAAATATTTAAAAGGATTTATAAAAACTACATATACACAGTCTTCAAAAGAGCTTGAAATATGTTTGGAAAGATCAAAGAGGAACATGTTACATTATCATAGGATGAAGGAAGGAGAAGGGAAGAAGGAGAGAAAACTAGTGTCTGGAGTTTGGTGTTGCAGATTGAGAACAGAACTGAGGATAAAGGTCTGCTTTTCCTAGCCTCATCTGGCACACACTGCTTGCCATCTTTTTTTATCTATCTTAGTGCTACTTAGAAAATTGTAGGAGGAGGTGGTATGTGAAATGTCTGAATAACCCATGATATTCTGTGGAAAAAACTGTGCCAGTTTGAGTGCTCAAATGGCTGTAATTATCATACTGTGGGCGAGAGTGCTGAAAGCTTAACATTTCAGTGAAGTATGGTGGGATTATACAATTGAAGATGTTGATATGTACCTATAACTTGCATATGATATAGTGTGACATTAAAAGCAACAACAGAACACCCGTTGCCTTTAGGCTAAAACCATATGTGAAATTTACATCTTTTCTAAAGGGCCCTTTATCAATGTTGTATGTAGTACATTGCAAGACGCTTACTCGGTGGCACTTGACAGTTCAAAATGTTCCTTCAGTTTTACTATGATAAATGTACTTCCAAACTTGAGATTCCAGTGCCCTCCCTCGTAAGCAATTACAACATCTTCCAGGACATATACAAGGAGCTAGTAATTATGCTTACATCTTCCTCTCTGTTTTTCTCTCTTCTTCTTCCCCGACCTCCACTCTCCCAAAAAGTGAAGTCACATTAAGTTGTTTAGTTAAAGTTTTAAGCTTATGAGGCTTTCAAAAAAAAAACCCAAAAAACCAAAAAACAACAACAACAAAGAAAAAAACCACAAAAAACCTCAACATGACCTCTCCCCCCCAGTCCCCACCCCAACTAATATGAAACAGAACAATAACCTTACAGGTATAGTTGAAGTTCTTGTGTGTTTGCAACTGATTAAACTGTTGGTTTAGGGTTGGAAAGAAATTAAAATTAACAATAGTTAAAAAAATAAATAAATAATCCATATTAATTGTTCAAGCAGGTGGATGTAAGTAACCCTTCCCAAAAAATCACAGTCAATTTCTCACTGTAACTTACTTCTGTGTACTGTTTCACTTTCATTTTGCCGTTTTTCATGGATTTTTCCATAACTGTTGGTGGTTCGTGTTCAGCCTGGTCACAATTATTTTCTCTCTAGATTATCTTCTCCAAAAAGAGAATGAATTTTGTTGGTTCAGAATTTAATTTATCTTGAACTCTCATTATCAGCGCCAATTTCTGTACCCTGCTAAAATAATTGCAAACTCCAAAACTGTTACTGTTCCTGCTTCTTAGTGTTTTACATGTTGCTACTTTAAACTCTTCCATACCCGCATGCTGGTTTTCGTCTTCAGGTTCTGGAGTCTTCCTGCAAAGTACACAGGGGTTCTCAGTGGGGTGCCTCTTCTCCCACTGCCTTCTGCTCCTGAAGTCATACAATAGCTGTTAATATGTATACTGCTCTGTGAGGATAACAGATCTTCTAATTTGGCTGTGGCAGCTGCTTTTGAGCCAGGCTCCTCTGGTGGCCTGCAATGAGGAGCCAGAAACAGTCTAAAAAGCTTTTTGAGCTTTTTTAGAGATGTCAACTGTGTGAGCTTAAAGGGCTGCTTGACTATTTTCTTTTATTCTTTATTTATATGAAATTGTAAGTAAACACATAAGGAACAGAATCCAGTTACTTCTACTGTCTGTTTGAAACTCCTATATATCAAAATTGTTTTACTTTTAAATATTTTGATATTTTAACATTATCAGAGTATGGAAATGAGTAGTAACTGTGCTTCTTAAAGGTGTTTAGGTTCCTCATATACTTCACATGCCCATGAGGCTTTCCATGATCTACTGAGCTTTTCCAAGAGAGCTGCATTGTCTTATGATGCCACTTATTTCCTCTCACTTATATGTTTCCTATGTTTAAACATAAAGCTATTTTTCCCTAAGAATTATCTCAACATATTTACAAACTGAATATTTAGGGTTATAGTGAGTTTAAATCAGTTCAATTAAGTAGCCTCTGAAAATAGGTATGTGCATGTAGAGTTCTATATTTCTGTCTGCCCTGTGAAGCACACAGAAGTGCTGCACATCATATTTATAAGTGCTATCTTGAATTCTTTCTGCAACTAAGACTCCCACTGAAGCCATCAAGCAAGCTACTTGTACAAGGAATGCAGACTCCTACTCAAAGTGAATATTTCTTGTTATAGACCAAGCCAGGGGATGCTGAGGTAATACTTAGTGTTGCCTTTAAAACTTACAGCAAAGTTTTGAGTGTCTAAGCAATAGTGTTACAGGAGAAGAGTAAGGGTGTGTAATGAACAATTAAGTAGTGTTTCTCTGCATAAGCAAGTTAATTAATTTCTCTCAAAATTCCTCAAAAGCAGAATATAGTATGATGATTTCTGGCACAAAAAGGGGATGATTTTTGTGAACAACTAGGCAGAACAAAGAAAGCGAAATGACATAATTCCCGTGTCACAGTGTGGCTTCAGCTCCTTAGTTTGACCATGCTTACTTATAAAGCTGACATGCTAGATCTGCTCACTTGTGTTTGGTTTTTCCTTGCTGAATGTCCTAATTACCAACAAAGGCTCCTATCAGAGTGTCTCATTATCTTTCTGTCCCATGTTACCATTTGCCTGTTTACTGTGTCTGGTATTCTAGCCCAAATATTTAATCGTAGAATCATAGAAAGGTTTGGGTTGGAAGGGACCTTAAAGATCATCTAGTTCCAACCCCCCTGCCATGGGCAGGGACACCTTCCAGCAGACCAGGTTGCTCAAAGCCCCATCCAGCCTGGCCTTGAACACTTCCAGGGATGGGGTATCCTCAGCTTCTCTTGGTAACTTGTTCCAGTGCCTCATCACCCTCACAGTAAAGACTTTTTACTGAATATCTAGTCTAAACCTACCCTCTTTCAGCTTAAAGACATTCCCTCTTGTTCTATCGCTACATGCCCATGTAGAAAGTACATCACCAGCTTTCTTTTAGGTCCCCTTTAGGTACTGGAAGGCTGCTCTAAGGTCTCCCCTGAGCCTTCCCTTCTCCGGGCTGAAGAAGCCCAGCTCTCCCAGCCTGTCCTCATAGGAGAGCTGCTCCAGTCCTATGATCATCCTTGTGGTCCCTCCTCAAACTCATTAATTTTGAAACTTGTGAAGTCAAAGTGCATTACTGAAAGAAAGTCTATTGAAATATTTTGAAATTTGAAAGCAAATTTGGCTTCACTGGATCAGAATGGTTAGCTGCCATAGTAACAATATCATGCAAGTGAGAATTAAAATCATTGCAATCACTCGTATTTATTGAATAGCTGTTCAAACATTTTCCTTTTGGCATATGGCAAATCAAAAGGTTCATAATTTTGTTGTAGCAGGAAGACAATCCAAATGTCTTTTTTTTTCTCCTAGCTCACTCTGAAGGAGAGCAGATTAGCTGTTCCCACCAGTAACAGCCAGCATAACAAACTATAGTTCAGTGAAAGTTTGTCTAGTGGTTAGGAAAGGTAAGGAGCCATTGGCATTTGTTCATGAAACACTTATTAAGCTGACTTCCTGTAAGTAATATCCTTCAACTGCATGTGCAGAATGAAGGATAATGGACAATGCCTCAAATCTATTAACTCAATAAACTGAATGACATTTTACAGGGTTATATAATACTAGCTAGTGTTCATATGACATCAATTGATGCTAACCAGTTACCAACCCTCCCCAATCAAAAAAAAAAACCCCAACCCCAAAAAAACCCAAACAAAAAAAAAAAACCCCTCCACACACTCCCCCCAAACTCAAGACATTAATCTCAGAAAACTTGTGGGGGAATGATGTTTTGCTACCACATAGCTTTTTCTTTACTTTTAAAAGAGAATGTAACAAAAGCCTATGTGTTTGCTATGTTAAATGCAGTAAGCGATGTTGACAAAATCCAACACTGAAATATTATGGAGGTTATATCTTGGCAATCTTATTAAATGAGTTAGAAATAGGGCAAATCTGACGATTCTATTCCTATAAGCTTTTCGTTGTGTTCTATATTTTTCCTGTCCATGTATGCTAAGTAATCTTAAATACGTCTTTGATATAGTGTTATCATCCCATAAATGTAAGAAATCCACTGTAGTTTTACAGGCAGAATCCTGTGTTGATGATTTAAATCATTCCAAATGAAAATTCTATTTTAATTTTAGAGTTTGGCTGTTAATCTCTGCTTGTGTTAACACGTTTTACACTTTTGGCCTTCTGAGTTCATATCGCCTCACCAGAGAGAAAGAAATACCAAGGGATTGCTTATTGGTTTTTTTGTTTTTTGTTTAAATGAACAATGAATTTCATATTTGAAACTGTCATCTAACCTTGGGTCTTTTTATTTTTTTTTTTTTCCCCACCATACCTAAGGAAAAGAATCAGAAGTGACAACTGCTACAGTAGTATGTCCTCATGGAAAAAAATTAAAAGCAATATCGTGTGTTTTGAATAATGATAATCTCTACTTAATAGCCTTTATGAAAAAGAAGGAACTTTTTAATTGCTGAGTCCATTGTCCTGTGTCTCTGGCATTTGAAGCTTTTGTATTAGAATTTCATGAGAAGTACTCTGGGACTACATCTGGCAAAGGACTTGGACACCTTCCAGTTAGATGTCATAACATTTATGGGTCTGACATTGACATTATTACCCCAAACATCAGCTGAGACATTGTCACCTTCTTTATTTTGTTTTGGGCACATCCTATTTTCTGTTCAGAACTTTTTTCTAGAGGTAGAGAAGAAAAGTGAGTGATTCTTGCTAAATAGATACTGCACTGTAGCAGCCATGTTGAGCATTCTGAGACATAACTGTGAAGCCCACATTGTGAAGCCCACATTGCTACATGCCCATGATCTTCACGGGCACAGAGAATTTGGTGTGCAATTGGAGGTATGGGGCTTGACGTGTTTATTGTTTAATTGTGCAGTGCACATTTAGAGACTGACTCACACTGAACACAGCATGAAGGCCTTTCATAGCACTGGAATGCACAGCTCCAGGAAATATGTATTTGGAAGGTCTCAGCTTCCTCTACCTCTGCTGGGAAGGTAGGCACCCATTAAATGCTCTTTTACAGAACTGAACAGAGATCCAAGTTCCCTCCTAAAAGATAGCTAATGTTGCTTTTTTTGTGTGTTTGTGTGTGTATACATATATAAATAAAAGCTGGTAATGAATTTTCTAGGCTGTAAGGTCAGGTCATGTCTCCACTTTTGACAACTGCTTGTGGTGAACCATATCTGTATCTTTTACCTCCTGCTCTAACCAAAAAACTATTGCAGGGGTGGGGAGATGAGAGGAGTAGGAGACAGCAAGTTGAATGGGAATATTTCATTCTTCTATTTGAAACTCTATCAGTCAGTACCGGTCAAAAAAAAACCAAAACAAAACTAAGTTTCCTGAGATTGAAAGAGAACTTTGAAGTGAGTGTAGTTGAACAATCTATTTTTTTACAACACCTATTTCAAAAAAGCAAAGCTCATATTCGTATTCCTGCTCTCAGAATCAGTTTTATATTTTTTTCAAATAACATTTCAGGTAAGTCAGAAAAAAATCCTTGGATTAGGAAATGCACTCTATGATCATAGGCTTTAATATTTTTGTGGTCAGGATTGCAAGGCTTTTTATTATATACCACTGAATGACTAAAAGAGAATATCTAGTGACTACCTGCCACATCACACCAATTCACAGCAGCATCCTGCAGTAATGCATCCTCTTTCCTGTATTTTCCAGTGCTTGTGCAAAGCTTTTTGGGAAGATTTCTAAACCTGAGGTAGACTGCAATTAGTGAGCTATAGAGAAGTAATATGTACAATATATCATTGTGTACTGTAGCCTAAAGAATTGGTTTCTACTCTGGAAGAATTCTTGAATAAAGGTATCTGATGGATATCCAGATCTATCTCATACAGTGAATAGATCTATAAGGAGAAAATGGATAACTCTGTGTTTAGTACTTTATCTGCAAACTGTGCACTAAATAATTTTTGACAAACATTAAGTAACGACAGTATAGGAAACTGTGAAGTTACTCTTCCTGTATGACACCTGTATGTATACTCTTCCTGTATAGGCTATGCTCTATATGAAATAGGAGGGTAGAGAGGGTCCTCTGGAGAGAGACTACATAAATAGCAATTAAATACTGTATTGTAATACATATACACTAGGGGATAAAATACAGGTTCTGCAGGCATACTACTTTGTAGAATCTCCTCTCTCTCCATGAGCCTGACTTTCTTCCAGACTAATCAGCAATTTCTGTAATCTTTTCAGTGTGGTTTGTATTTCAGTTGCATATCAGTGTTTATAAAGAAAGGGTTCTTATGCATATCTCAGTTAATATTACAATTTTACTATTTTTGAATAAGAAGAAATAATTAAAAGTATGTGTGGGTTTGTGAGTTCGATGATACCATTATAATCTGCTAACTAGAGTGAATAAAATACTGCAAGCTGAATATTCAGCTGGGTTTTGAATGGTTTCCAGTTCAGGCACATTCATGAACCTTTCTCTCTGTTTTTATCTGCACAAGCAGATATTTTTAGTTAAAAATTATTCAGAATACCCATTATCACCTGTACTTCAATAATAGTCTTACAGAAATGCCTAAGACATCATTTGCTGTTGTGTGTTTATTATTTTTCTGTTTCAGAAAGCTGTATTCAGTCAAAGACCAGGAATAGTACTAAAACATTCAATTTTGTTGTTATTTCATGAATGTAAGAGTTTGACTGTGCCCTCAATGTCTTGTCTCCTCTTACAACAACACACTGTAGTGGCGATAATTAGTGTCCTGAATTAGGACATGCGACCCATGGTGTGGGGTGCAACATTGGGAAAAAGTTCTGTGCCCTTTGAGTCAGACATAAATTGGTTATGATTGCAGGTTGGGTATACCTAATGTCTCCTGTGGTCTCTTCCAGTGCTCTGTTCTCTTTTGTTCATCAAAAATGAAAATAAAATGTACATTTGGAAACAAAACATACAATACAACTGATGAAAACCCAAAGCAAACATATAATGATGACCTACAGGTAGAAGGTGTTTATTTAAGCTGCTGATTATGAGGTCCACTAATATTCAGTTCTTGTGCTGCAAAAGGATAAATTTAATCCTTCCTGAATACTTACAAATACTGTAAATATTTTCAGAAATAAAAATTTTTTGAAGAGTGCTCAGTGGAATTAGATGTTGCAAAGAATTTTGTTAGCTTTATGATTGTATAAGGATTGGTGAGCAGCTTTTAAAACTTACCTTTGAATTGAGTAATTAATGAAAGTAGGACGTTGAAACTTCCATATAACTAATACTCAGTCTAGCTTAAGAGAACTGAATACTGAAATTGTCCTAAAACAGAGTTTGGAAGAAAGTCCTAGAGTATAGAATGTCAAATATCTTCACAATTACAACAAATTATTTAGATATTCGTTTTCTTTTTCAATTCCACAGTTCACTGCCTGAGAAACAGAGAAAATGTTTTTATTCTATACTTCAAGAGTCAGAGGCAATAAAATATTGTAGAAATTGCTTAAAAACCAAGCCCCACAAAACTAAAAAAAAAATCCAATATGGAATGAATTGCAAAATGAATGAACTGTAGGTGATGATACCAAAAGTAAAACCTATGTAAATATGTAGATTATTGACTGTATGCTGTCATTATTTAATGAAATTACAGGTACTACTGCCTACATGGCATTTATCAGCTTACAGAGCTGATTGTTGCTGTACAAAATGCTGTATATGTCATAAAGTAATCTGAAATAGTTTTTGTTTTCACATTAATGTTTATTGATATTTTATTAAAGAAGGTAGAATAAACTGTTTCCAATTAAACAAGTGATCCCTATTTTCATTGTATTAGCAGCAGTTGCTTCTAAAATGAAAATGTTTAATTTTTTTCATTTTTAGTATGCAGTGTATAAAGTTTATACATAGTAAAAGTTTATATAACTTTTTGTACAGTCATCTTTTTTTAGAATAGCTTAATGTCCTGGGTTCAGCTGAAAGAGTTATTTTTCTCCTTCTTAGCAGCTTGTGCAGTGCTGTATTTTGGCTTTAGTCTGAGAACAATGCTGATAACACACCAGTGGTTTTTCTGTTCCTAAATAATGCTTACTTCGATCAAGGACTTTTCAGTCTGTCATGCTCTGCCAGTGAGGAGGGGCACAAGCAGCCAGGAGGAAGCAGAGACAGGACACCTGACCCAAAGTAGCCAAAGGGGTATTCCATACCACAGCACATCATGCCCAGTATATAAACTGGGGGGAGTTACTCGGAAGACCCAGGTCGCTGCTTGAGTCAGGCTAAGTATCGGTCAGCAGGTGGTGAGTAATTGTATTATTCATCACTTGTGTTTATTGTTTTCTTTTCCTTTTCCCTTTTACTTTTATATTCTCTCCCCTTGTTATTTCCCTTATCATAATTTTTATTTGAGGTAGTAGTATTAGTTTTGTATTATACCTTAGTTACTGGACTGTTCTTATCTCAGCCAGTGGGGTTTACATTCTTTTGATTCTCCTCTCCATCCCACCAGGAGCGGGGGGAAGAAAGCAGAGAGTGGGCGAGTGGCTGCGTGGTTCTGAGTTACCTGCTGGGCTTAAACCATGATACCCTAAAAAGTCTTTTGCTAAAAGCCAGAAATAAAATCTGCATTTGCTAGTTTTATAGTATCTCTGTAAGAAAAAGGAGAGCACTGCTTTCTCAGAAACATATTATTGATGACTGCTGTTTAGCAAAAATGTTAATTTGGTTAAATGTCAGGAACAAATTTCTGCCAGATTAATGGTTTTATACAAAAACTGAGAGGACTTAATAGTCACAGGGACAATCAAAACTCTGTATTGATTATGACAAAATTGTTTTTAGATATTGATAGGTTTCTAGAAATCTTTCAATTAAAAGTTGTGTAAAATTGGAACCTACTGACTCTTTTCATTCTAATGGTGAAATATAATGGTGGAATACATGTTAACACAAATATGAAAATGCAATAAAACCTGTGCTGCTATTTGAATTTTTTCATTTATTGTTAAAGCAGAAAAGCTTAATTCATTAAAAATACTTAAAAATAAAGTGTAACTTGAATGTCTATCTAGTTACACAGCTGTCAGCATCACTGGTCATAGTTTAATCAAAATATCAGTAAAGTTGCTGCCACTTATCTAAGTAGCCCAGAAAATTTTATAGTGTATATTTATGTTAGTCCTTTTTAATGCGTTACTCAACAGATGAAGCAACAACATAGTAAGTCTTTTATCCATGGTTTCAGAAGTGTAGCAGATTTTCTTTCATCTTTTTACTTTTTTTTTTTTCCTAGCCGATAACAGTATTAATGATAATGAAACAAAACTTTGTATTTTGATTGATCTTAGCAAATACAGACTGTGAAGAGTAATTTAGGTTTTCACAGTATCTGAGAATATTCTCATGGTCCCTTACCAGTAAGACAGAATTTCCTGTATGCTACTCCCTTGCATAGTGCACAAAAGAACTTGCTTGAGCATGAAATCAAAGTAATTTTTTGACATATCAATTATAAACTTTTCCAACCTTTTAAAAAGTAAATATTAAACTGTATATAAAAATTGGGTAACTCCACTGTAATTATGTACTTAGGTGGCAATTATTTTCCTTATGTTTTGTATCTTATTTCACAAAAGAGTAATAAACTTAGTGTATTTAATGTGTATGCTTTTGTGACCTTTATTTTTTGATACTGCCATGAAATGACTGGCTTCAGAGAGTAATGTAAGATTTTACTTTTTTTTTTATCAGAATCTCCCACAGGTAAAATCTGTGAAATCCTAAATCCAGTTTATAAGTTTTTGAAAAAGATAAAGAAATGGAATAGCCTGTCTTCCTGTGACTGATTTCTTCCCCTCCTTTTCTTCATAGCTACATCTTCCGGAAAGATACAAAGAGTTTGCATCCTTTTACTTCCTCTTCTTACCTCTTTTTCTCTTGCTTTTATTTTTTGATTTATTTTTAACTTGTCTTGCAACTTTTTAACAATGCCTTGCATATATTCTGGATTCTGGACAAGACAAGAAAGGTCAAGAAGAAAACAACCTAATATGGAAGTAAGCTCTCCGTTACTCTCTCTCACTCTTGCATCATGGTGCTCTGGGTTCTTTGTGTGTTATAGTATCATGAATCTCTCTAATGCTGAACTCTTGATTTTTTTGTTTTATTTTTTTTTTTACAGGGTTATGAAGTTTGTTGTTGCTTATCACATCTCTTAGAAGTGTTTCCTTACCCTGGAGAAATTTAGTTGTCCAAATTAAAATTCCAGTTCTGTCCTGCTCTTGCTTCCATAGAAACCACTCTCCCTGAAGTAGTTAGTGTCCTCTTATTCTCTGCTAATGAAGGTCCTCAGCCTCATTTCAGTAGTTGACATTGTTGATAATCCCATCTCCTTGAACTATCTCCATAGCAATCCTAGTTTCCCTACCAATCTAACCCATTTTTGTCGTTCAAATTTGGGCTATTTCTTTATATTGATAAACCTTCTGCTTATAAGATAACAAGGTTAGATCATGGTCTTCTGTTTTCTGTGTTCAGCTGTACAGTCTTCCTCTGTTTCCTTGTCTATGTTTAGTAGGTTCCTAATGCTGTTTTATAATGATAAATGTAAATATTTTTTTCCATGCTTTAAGGGGAGGAATAACACGTTACAAATTTAATTGCTGGAATTAGAATTATTACTAAGACATGATTCCACAAAAAGTTTGGCATCTTTGTGAAAGAATATGCAGATAACGTAAAATAGCTATATAAAAGACAGCTGCTTAATTTTTTTAACAAATTGAAAGAAAAGCAATGATTTTAGCATAGCTGTGTTTAAACCATGGTTGCAAACTATGTTTTAAACCATGTTTTTAACCACTGTGCTTTTTATTTTTATCTATGTGCATTGATTTGCTGTGATAGGATATACTTACTGGTCATATTGCTCTTCAGAATAAACTCTCTGGCAGTAATATTTATGGTAGCATAGGGTTAGTATTTTAGTGGTTTAATGAACAAATCCTAGCAGTGATACAAAATCACTAGTGAGGCTGAAGGAAGTATTGCTGTACCAATAAGGACTAACAAAATTATTAGTGCATCCTTCTGTCTACAGTCTTTTCCCGGAGTACAGGAAAATGTTATCTGTTTCAGTAGAGAATAAAATTAAATTTTCTCCTAACAGTAAAGTTAGTCTAAACCTATACTGAATAAAGACTTGAGGGGGTTTGTCCACATGATGCGTATGCAGAAGGACATCACTCTTCTCTAGAGATAACTGTAGAAAAATTTCACGGAACAGAACCTAGTATCAGCTTTCACTTTAGAACTGCAGATTTCATACTACTTTTATTCCCCAGAAGAGTGAAGTTATGTAGCACAATTAATTGTGGCTGATTTTTAACAAAATCTTAACTATGGTCAATAAAGATTCAGACCATGCTTGCGTTTGACGTGTATATTTGCATTTCAATATTCTTCAACATCATTGTTTCTAAATTATTAGCTAGTCTGTGATTGTAACTGATTAGAATTCTAATGACAAGATTAAGCATATTTTAATACAGAAATATGAAATAGAAGGTTTGATTAACAATAACAATTGCAAAGTAACATTTTTCATTGGAAACATGGACACAGTTGAAATGGGAGAAAAAAGACACGCACTTCAGATCACCAGTGCTGACATAAAAACACCATAATTTTTAATATATCGTTATTGGCCTGGGAGGAAAAAAAAAATCACTCAAGGAAAGATGCTAAAACCTTTATATGAATGCAGAATAAACTGCAATTTACTTTCTAAATACATTTGCTGCAAAATAATTTATCATACATAGTAAATTGTGAAAAGTTCGGTTCTCTGCATTTAAGTAATTCATGACTGTCATGATAACTATTTCATAATCTGGAGTAAAAATATTCTGTCCTAGCAGCATACAGGAAAATTCTGGTATCTTGTAGACCATGAATACAGAGAGTTTGTATACCCCACTCATGACAGGCTTCCTCTAGTTGTTTAGCTTTACAGTCCTGTCTTGAACTACCTGAGGATCCCAGAGATAGGGAGCAGGATGGAATTAGCACTCTGAAAAGAATTCTACACTCACTTCCAGTGGTGAAATGACATTGGCTCTGTAACATTTTCACTTGGATAATTCATATCCTGTCAATCATATATACGGACAAATTCACAATGGAATCTTCAGACAATTTACTACTTCAAGATGTAGTTTGAATCAATGCTGGTTTTAAACATTTTTTAAAGGCACCCATAAAAATATGTTGCATTAGCACAGCAAAAAGATACTCAGTTAATACACTTCTCCCAGTGTCAGGTTCCCTCTCTAATCTTGAAGTCCAACTACCAGACTGAAGCTAACAGAATCTGGTCACCTGAAGCAGTCTGTGGAGAAAAGAAGTGGGATATAAAATTTATATAGCAAAGCACACACAAAGCAATATCCTTCTTCTAGGAAAAGAGATGTCTCTAGGAAAGACATAAGGACTATGACTGCTGAAGGACTGTTTGTGTTTTCAGAAGTGTAACTTCTGGCCATCATATAACCAGACTGTAAATTGGCCATGTACATTCTGTTTTCTTAAGTTGCATGATGTTATCTAGCAGTTTCTTTGGCTTGTATCCTCATTTTCATACAAGAAGCTTCAGGTGGGTAGAACAGCCCTGCCAAGGGCAACTACATCCATCTCCACCAAGCTGGGGAGCTGGCAGAGTGGAAAGTTGTACTGTGCCAAAAGTCTCTGAGGAGCACAGCAGGCACAGTGAGTGCTGCAGTGTATTTCTGAAGTTGTCTGCTCATCTAAATATTCATTCAAGTGGAAAGCTGTATTGAAATCACAGATTCCAGTACAGATTCTGGGAAGAAATGTAAGTAAAAGAGAAATTACAGAAATAATGCAGAAGGGTAGGAAAAGAAACAGTCTTGACCAGAGACTAGATTGAAACACAGCAACATGTTGAAATAACCTGAATTCGATATAGAATCATAGGATCATTTAGGTTGGAAAAGACCTTTAAGATCGAGTCCAGCTGTTAACCTAATACTGCCAAATTCACCACTAATCCCTGTCCGTCAGTACCATAGCTACACATCCTTTAAATACCTCCAGGGATAGTGATTCACCCACTTCCCCGGGCAGCCTGTTCCAGTGTTTGACAGCCCTTTCAATGAGGAAAGTTTTCCTCATATCCAATCTTGCTCAGTTGGTGTTTGAGGCCTTGTTTGCATTTTTCTCTGTCATTATTTATCCCAGCTGGCAACTAAGCATGACCCAGCCACTCACTCCCCACTCTGGTGGGATGGGGAAGAGTAAAAGTAGGTTGAGATATAAAGTCTATTTACAAGGGAAAGTGAAAGTCACTTGCACAAGCAAAACAAAACCGTAAATTCATTTACTACTTCTCATTGGCAGGCATCCCTCTCCATCCCTCCATCCATCTCCTCCCTCCAAAAGCAGGGCTCCATCACATGCAACAGTTACTTGGAAAGACAAATTACATTAACTGAATATCCCCCCTTCTTTCCTCTTCCCCCAGTGTTATAAACTGAGCATGACATCATACAGTATGGAATATTCCTTTGGTCAGTTAGGGTCAGCTGTCCCAGCTGTGCTCCCTTCCAGCTTCTTGCGTATCCCCAGCCTACTCACTGGTGGGTGGTGTGAAGTGAGAAGCAGAGAAGGCCTTTGCAATTTAATTATCAGCAATAACTAAAACATCCCTGTATTATCAACACTGTTTCCACCACAAATCTGAAACATATCCCCATATCAGCTACTATGAAGAAAATTAACGCTATCCCAGCCAAAACCAGCACATGCCGAATGACGTGCTTTTTTAAATGATGTATTTGGCAGTAAGAAGTTTACAAGCATGCAGTGCTTGTTGCAGTTCAACACTTGTTTTTATTTAAACTTAAACTTAAGTGTCTGTAGAAAGCATACTGTCATTCAGTGATGACAGATAACTGCTCCAGAATTTTCTTCATGATCATTTAATGATCATTTAATGAAGTATTAAATACTACACTGGTAAGCCTTATGTTTAGAAATAGGTATTGCTGTTAAACTAATTTTGCTGCTTGTCTGAAGAGCTTTCTGCAGGGCCATATTAACAAAGCACAGTATTAAGGTAAACTTTATCTTCTTCATTATACTTTAAAAATTACTGAAAAATAAATAGGAGCTGACAATAAAAGCCTAAAATTGTTTATCTATAGCAATATTTTTCCTGTTCTTTACCAAAAGAAACTGTTGAAATGTGTTTACATAAAATTTTGTAATCTTTTTATAGAATAGCTTTCCAACTTGCTATACAATTACGGCATGGTCATCAACAGTATCTTTATGTTCCAGAAAAAATTCTGATATTCCTTTAGGTATGAAAATAATAATGAAAAGTACAATTGAAATTTCATAATAAAAACCCTGAGAATAATTAAACTTATGTGTAATAGGTAAAACTTCATTTTAATAATTTAGCTTAATTTTGTATTTTTGGCATGTTGATTTCATTGAACCTTTTCCTAGATATAAAATAATTTAATGAAGGTTAATGTGTTCTGTGTGTTTAAATTGTAAATTTCTTATTTAAAGATAGAAAATATTAAGAAAAAAACTAAAATAGGCCTAAAAAAGGCTTTGGCCTCAAATATTCAATATTGTCAATATAAGACAATATAAGTGTCAGTATAAGACAACAGCAACAAAATTGTAAATGAGAGTATCTTCACAGACTTTTTGCAGCTATGTGCTGAGATGATGACTTTCACAACTTTTCACCTAGCTTTCAATGTGGGAAGGTCCATAGTGAAGAATTAATCCATGTTCTTCACATGTGCCTTTTATGTTGTTCTTTATTTTCACACTCCTCCCTGGTGGCTCAGACTGTGATTCAGGGCACCTAGAGGGCCCTTGCTCTCTTTCTTTGCATGCAGAAGCTCATCCTTTATTCTTGTGAGGGTTATCAGATTTGCCTGTGGGTGGTAGCCTTTTGGGTGGCAGAGGAAGTAGGACAGAAACAGCAGAAGCCAGTCACAGAATGCTACGCCTGCTAGCATTTTCCTACAGAAAGCAATGAAGTATAATACTCCTCTTTTTTTCTTTTTTTTTTTTTATACATATTTTTATTCTGTATATATCCCAGTATGATCATGGTAGTACATCAAACATACTTCAGTGCTGTATTATACAAAAAATGGAAAAGAATAAAGGTCCACATGGGAATGATAATATTTATATATGAATGTAGCATACAAAATGCTGCTGAGATCTGAATTTCTATATCTGACATATTAGTGATTTGTTTTTCTTTGATTACATCCCAAGAAGCGGCACAAGAAATGTATGCTGTTAACAGCTGATACATTGGATGTCATGTTTAATATTTTTCAAATATAATAAAAATATTTAATATTTTCTTGTGGTTTCTTCTGTATAATGCTTACATTAAGGCCAATGAAACATAATATTTTTTTTAATATTCCTTAAGATTTTGAGAGAACATCTAAAGGACACATACTGGGCTGATTCAAGCATTTTGCTGCATTAGTATAAATATTTCTTTTTGAAAACACGCACATAAAAAGCACAGCAGGATGGTAAATTTGGCATTACCATGGCCCAGAGGGCTTATGATTATGTAGCAGTGCTAGGAAATGAGACCCTTCTTCCAAAAGAAATAGAATTTTGTCCTATAAAGGTAATTTGATAGGGGTATTTTGCAGGCATATAAAGGTTTGCCGGTAGAGAAGCCCTGCAGGACCAGGTTTTGTGTCTCAATGCTATGTAATAAAAAGGGGAATCTATGTACAGTTATTTAATATTGCAGATGCTACTGTTACTGTCTAAGTAATTACTCCTTCATTCTGTTTGCATCCCTTATGCCTTAGCAAAATGATTGTCTACTTCACTATTGTTTGTTCTTCTCTTAGTTAATTTAAATCGTAACAAGTAAACAAGCTTCTATATTTTTCCTGGGGAGATAATTTCCCAGTTTAACAAATATCAGTGTTTTGATATTGAATTTCCTTGTAGTCACTCTATACATCCTTATTCTTAATTTTAAATGGAATGCCCTATGTTTTTGAAAAGAAGTGTCTTGTAGACATCACCTAGTATTTAGACTTTTTCCATTGGTCTTCTCAAATCTGAATGGTGCATTTCTACTGTGGAAAGCTGTTTTGTTTAAATGATGAATAATAAAATACTTCTGGGTTTTATTAATTTTATTTTTTTTAAACAATTAAAAAAATCTGTAGTTCACAAACAGGCCATTGGCTGGATTATTTCTTAATCTATACAATATCAGAAGAAACTTTACATTTTGTATACCACAAAATCTTCTCATTCCTTCTGTTTGCCTTTTCGCTCCATAAGTTCTAATTGCAGAACTGTGGGGAACGCATGAGCAGAAAAGGGACAAGCTTGACTTCTTGCGTCCATGCTGTGTTTCAGGTATGATAAAGAACGAAAACAATATATCTGCTAGGAGACTGAGCAAATATGACCTTAAAGTCATATCGCAGTTAATAAATAGGAAATCCCCCCCCTTTTTTTTTTTATGTTTTTGTTTTTGGGGGTGGTTATTTACTAGTCTAGGACTGTATTGTCTGTTAGCAATCTGAACATGTATGTAAGTTCACAACTTAGAATGAGAAAATGTATTTCAAATTACTCTGAAGTTACTACATAAAGTCCCTAAAAGAACAAGCTAGTTTAAAAAATTAAAGTCTGGCTTGGGAATTACTCATCTTTTGAATACAAATAATAAAATATTTATAGGATTGGTGGCTGATAAAGCTTTAAATGCAATCACCATTGATCTGATGATCAACAAAAGCAAGCTACAAATTTAACCTTTTCTAGTTCTGTGATTCTCCCTACTACTTAAAAAAAAAATAGCACAATGTAGATATATAACCATACTTCTGGTTAGCCAATTTAAGTTCTTGGTCACCGTCCACATCTCTGACAGCCCAGTCTTTCTCTTGATCAGTCTGACTGCTCTCTCTGAACCTTGTCTTCCTCAAAAAATTATCAAAATGTTTTATGTTGATTTTTGCTCCCAGATTTCCATTATCTTTTATCCTCCCACACATCTATTCTTTTCATGTTATCATTTTGATATCTGTACAGCTTTCTTTTATGATTTATTTTGATGTCTCCCAGGCTGTAATTTGAGATCTGCAATCCACAGTAATTAGTAAAGAACGTGTGTCTAAATATTCTTTTCTTCTACTTTTTCTCCAAATGTCCATTTACTGCATGAAAGTAAAAAAAAGAAAACAAACTGACTTATTTTGTATTAATCTTTCATCCTTAAGCAATTAGATGCCACAAGGATGCTTTATAACCTCTAATGAACATACTTAGTTTTTCAGGAAACTGAAACAACATTACATCAATCATCTGCAAATGAAGTTATATCCTTCTAAACTTCAGTAAGTTGCCAATATCGTTTAACCTGCAGATTGTTGTTTCGTTATTTTGTTTGGTTTTTTTTTCCAAATTAACTATTCAAAAGCTATTTATGCATGAAAAGATAGTCAAATAACTTTAAAAAAATGAATTGAAAGAATTGTAAAACTTGATCTCACAGTTTTTTTGAGAAAATCATCTATCAGGCTTACAGCAAGTGCCATTTCAAATCATAATTAAATACAAGCTATTCAAAGCATAAATGAAATCAAAAGATATTGTAAAAGCTTCATGGAATATAGATCTATTAGAGGCTATTAAAATGATAGTCCAGAACAGTGCAGGACAAGTATTGAACCAAGCTCTCTCATTTCTAGAGGCCACTTGTTAGAGCTTACTGGTATTACTGTTCTACAGAGGAAAAAACTTTAGGGAAAAAAAAAGAAAAAGAATAAAATAGGTCTTTTATTTTCCTGAAATACAAATGAATCAGTATTTCATAAATTAATGTGGAGAAATTGAAACATTCAAGATAATCCAATTATTATCCTACAGAGCATCTCTTAGGAAAAATAATAGTGCCTCAATATCTAAACCAACCTGAAAAACCTGAACGGCTGGTGGAATCTCTTTGTGTGTCGGGTGGAAGAGGGAAAGAATATTAGTTTTCTCTGTCTGTTCTAAAACAGTCTGCAGGTTTGGCTGCTTGTGTGAACAAAAGATTAGTAGCACATCAACTGCAGCAATATATAGAGAGCAGAACAACATCCACAGTTGCTTTTTCAGCTTTATTCAATGAGAAAATTAGTACTATAAAATTAGAAGGTAGCACTATGTTGATGTACGTAGATGCACAAGGTATTATATAACAAACAGTAAATAATTTCCTGTATACTCTGAGACTGCACGTAAAAGTCCTGGGGTTAATTGCAAAAGAGAGGACGACACAGAACTCAAGGAAAAATGGATATGTTCTTGAACCTGGTAGAATATGACAGTGTTGTTCAGAACTGCTGATAGGCATTATATAGGTTCAATGATTTATGTATTATGTAGATTTATGCTGCCTGGAGTTATATTTTTAAGCAGTACAAACTTTCTAGTAAAGGAACTTTATACATGTTTATCATGACATCATTCACTCATATAGCACTCCATAAAGAAATTATATGATGCTATGGACAGATGGCTATTGAAATCTAAAATAATTTGCTCTGGAGGGAACAGAAAATTAAATCTGAAGCTTCTAAGTATAATGCAATAATCACTTTACAATATTCTTCTCAAAGCTGGAAGCTCTGTCAATTAACTTTCATTTTCACAGATGTATTCACCCATGTCTGCAGTGTCCTGGTTCACTAGGATATTTAGAACAATACCATCACTAGATGGAACTGCAGGCATCCACAAAATCGTGCAGGCATGATTCCATGATTATGTTGAAACTTTAGAGTGTTGCCTGTAACAGTACTCCACATCCAAGCATTGTTTGGAAGCAAGATTTGGATTTAGATGAGAACTTTATTGAATCAGAAATGTAACTGACTTTAGAACAATGAAGGTTCGGACTCAGATGTTATGTTCTTTCTCTTGATTTTTGCCATCCAGGGCTGCAACCTGACAGTTCAAAGTTCCCATCTTTGGCAGGATAACCATGATATGGCAGGAATTTTCTTAAAATCCAATGTCTGCTGCTATTCCCTGGCTTCACAAAAGTTGTGTGTGATACTTTAAAGAACTGCATATATTACAACAGCTACAGGATAAATTGGTGTTTAATTACATAGTAAATTTTATTTAGAATAAGTATGTATTTTGCATATGAATTGTGAACTATTTCGTTGCAAACTGGTTTATCTAATAATTTTTAACTAGCTACTTTGAAATTCGTCCTCTTTCTCTCTTGGTGTGCTGACAGTCGTATCCTGCAAAATTTAGGCACTGTACAGCCTTGCTGGCTGAAAAGTGAGATTAGAAGAATGTTTTCTCATGAACTGATTTGCCATATTTATGCTAATATGACAAAAGTGAGTTTAACAAAGTATTGATTGGCAAATGTTCCTAAATGTAGCTATAGGGCATGTCAGCACAATCATCTTGCAAATCTTATCTTACCAAAATGCTCAAAATTTTCAATTTATAAATGAGAACTTATGTTAATAAACAATCTAAAATCAATTTGGCATTTGGACTTAAAAAGCTTACATTGCAGAGTGACGTTGGAGATTTTTCAAGTCTTTGTCAGTCCTGATGAGAAAGGATTTATAAGCCTAAAACCTTGTCTGGTTTCATTAAAGCAGTCTGTGTGGTTGGATAGAAGATACTACCACTTTCCTCAGACTTTCCTTCTGTTACAAGTTTATAAATCTTTTTTACAGGAAAGTCCCTATTTGCTAGGTAGAAATGTATATCACTTTCATTTTTATTTTTCACTTTATGTAAGACAGTATAGATTCATATTTTTTGCAAGATTATTTAAAAATTGAAGAATTTTTCCGCAAATTATATAAATTATATACAATTCTATCTAACCCTTTAATATTCATTTAAACCCACTTTATGGTATTCTTAGGATCAAGCTTTCAATTTATGTAAAACTTGTGCAGGCATGTGTTTGTATTAATGATGTAATGGAAAACTAATTTTCATTTAGGTTTTAAGGACTTTTCAGAAAATCAGGAGAAATTAACACAAGGGTCTTGTTTCCTCTAAGAAAATACAGTGTGTGATCTCTCATAGTACTTTGCAATGAGTTTGGTGTTTTGAAGTACAGCAGCACATCATGTTTTTGGAAGAAACATACAGTGGGTGAAATCTGGCCCTTACTGGTAGTGCTGTGCAAAAGCTGGCTGTAAAACAGTGCAGGGCTGGCCGAACATCAGTGACAACAAATATTCTGGCACTAGCACAGGATGGCTGAAGGCACTCAGCCATAGCACAGAGGAAAGCATGATGCCATTGCTTTGGAAAAGATCAAACTTCCCCCTTGGTCAGTAAGTTGCAGATGGCAGCATATGTGTTAGCAGGTGGGGAAGCTGCTTACTCCTTTTGGCTCTTACTCTGGATCCCCTTGGATAGTGCTGTGCTGCCTGGTGTCCATCCTGTACCCTAATTTGAACATTAGGCGAAACAAAGCCCTTCACTTACGCAAGGGATAAGGATGAAGAGCCTCTTCATGTCTTGTTTTCTCTCTGCATCTTTGCTGAGTGCTGGTCAGGTTTGTTCCTAAAGATTTGTCATTAAATTACGAATCTGGAACAGCTGGGAAAAAAGCAATTTCTTTCAGCAATCAAAAATTCACGTCTCATCAGGAAATCAAATGGAAAGGCATTGAAGGAGTCCTTAGAAACAAAAACTAATTCTGAAGAAGCAGAGACCAGCTGGTGTTGGGAACTAAAACCTGATATTCTTCTACCATCCACCCTTTCTGTCCCATTGCTGTCTGCTTTAAGTGAATGATTAACTTTTTAAAGCTATTTCTTTGCCAAATCTGGGCATATTCCTGTAGTTTTAAGAGCTTTTTAGGGTTTGTCTCTCCTTTTCACTTTCCACCTGTTATCAAAATCCTCTTTTGTTCTCTTTCCTGAATGGAAGCAACCTCGGAAAAGCACCTCAGCTTCTGCTTTACAGCTAGCTTGGACTTGTCTCAGAAACATATCTGTGTCCAAAGCAAAAATTTAATTTGGAAAAGATCTTTGACTTATGGTGTCCTGTGGAAAGGCATCTTCCTTTAAAATGTCTGAAATCTGTGAGGCAGTAAAAGCTCATTAAAAGCAAAATTTCTGAACAGTTTAAACAGTGAAGGTACATAAGTGAAAGCCTCCTGAGTGGTTAGCTGTCCTCAAGGCCTGTGAAGAGAAGAGCAGGCTTCTGCTCCTGCCTTCACTACTGTCCTGCTGGGTGTCCTTGGGGAAACTGGTGCACAAACAGGTGCTTTTCCTACCTGTAAAATGGTGATAATGACACTGACCTTCTTTGTAAAAAGCTTTAAAAACTGAGGATGAAAAGCATTATATAAGAAGTATTATTATCGTTGCTCCTAGCAACTAGCAGCCTGCTTCCTGACAGCTGCAAGAGCAATTCTCAAGTGACAAAAATCGCAGCCCTAATTTTCTTTTCACCATTTTCGCTCGTGAATCTCTAGTTTTCACCTCTTCTTCCAGTAGTAAGTGCCAGGTATGTACTTCTGTGAGGCAGTGTCTGGGAGGGTCATTCTGCCTCCTGCTGCTGGAGGGAAAGGAAGGCTCTAAGGATCCTAGACTGTTTTTTTGATCCTATGTTGCTCCACAGATGTTCTTGCCCTGCTCTAACAGATCATAAACTGTTTCTAATGTAGTCTAAATGTCTCCCAGTAACTAAAAGGTAAATTGAAGGACAGAACTATGAGCAGTGAACAACGTTATGATTATTTTACTTCCACCAAAAATCAAAACCTGCTTTCGTGCAGGCTTACTTTATACAGCCTGTCATTCCCTTTTGAGAAGTGATGGGAGAAATGCTTGACACACTAACTCTAAAAGCAAAAGCTTTTTCAAATATGGAGTTCATTCCAAGCTTGATGAAGGTATATTAATATGTGTTATGACAGGAGCTGTGTCAAACTCGATGGTAAAATGAATAAAATCAGGATTATGCTCATATTTTAAGTCACAGGACTGCTCTGAAAATGTATGTCCTGCTAAAACAGTGCACTGCAGCAAGAGGAAAAAGGCACTGAAGTTGTGAGAAGACATTGTCACTTCTTCGGCTTTTACTGGTGATCTGGAATTTGCTAAAACGTATTCTAATGAATTTTTCTGAAGTGGGCGAATGGTGTTACAGAGTGCTTTGCTTTGAATGGGAATGATGTGGGGCAGGGACTAAAAGGAAAGAAGTAAATATTCCTGGATTTTCTTTGCTGCATGGTGCCCTGTGACAGCCGGTGGGCTGATTCTGCAGAGGCACTCACTTTCCCCGCAGAAATAACGTCAACATGATTTCTTTGGAATGCAAGAGCAGTGATATTCACAACACTCTCTTCTGCATTTCCATTTCTGTGGGATTTTAATGAAGATGCAAAATACCAAATTTGGAAGTCATTTTTAAGTGACGTTCAAGCCAGATCCCTCCTACTTTGAATTATGAACTGAAACTGAACCAAAGAGTAAAATATAACTTCTAACAAAAATATCAGAATGGTTTATGTCCTTTGGTTTGCACATAGTTGAAAGTGTCTTGTACTCTGGCATGGTTTTTTTTCTCTTAGAAGGGTATCTGTTTGAGCAGAAGTGGCACCTAAGGCTTTCTGTTTGTTAATCTTATAAAGTTAGGGTTTTTAATATATGCATGTATATACATTCACTCATACATATAGACAGTCATATGCATACAGGTAATATTCATGTTATGTTCTTGAAAAATTCTTCTAGATTACCTCTCTCTCCCATTCATCTTCCCATAGCAAAGGCAAAAATATTTCACTTCCAGACCCTGGTTTTTTTTCTGTTTTATTTTGGGTTTTTTTTCTTTCTGGAACTGCCCAAGTTCATCCACAAATTCAATTAAAAAACATAACATGTAAAAATACTCCAGTATGCAATGACCCAAACACTTGTATGTTCTATTTGTCTACTTAGCACAAGTGAAGAGTGAAGTGTGAATGTGACTTCAAAATACAACTTTCGGTGTATATTAGACCATTAGATGTTGAAACCCCTTTGGTAGAGCAGAAGGCATTAATGCCTGTTGTCACCAATGCATAAGAAAAGGAACTGCAGGCTCATCTATTCTGAAAACAAGCATTTTATGAAATGACTAAAAAATTTAACCATCTTTGTGTATGGCAGTCATTGCACTTAAATTGTTTAACCTGTCGTAAGGAAGAGTCTGTTTCAGCATTTCACTGAGAGATGGAACCTTCTGTGGGAGATTGTTTCCAGCATTATTTTTTACTGATAAGACTGTTTATCTGGATAAGCTTGTAACTCTGAGGATGTTAAAAAAAAATCATCATTTAAAGTGAAAAGAAATATAAATTATATAAATATTAAAAAACAACAAGTTCATAATATATTCCTCCTCTTATTTATTGATTTTCCCCCCCACCCTGCCTTCAAGATGGAATGGATTTACTTTTGGGGGGGGTGTTTCTTGGAAAATTCACTTAGAATGTTTCAGTGTTCATTTTTGCTCCTTTTCACTACTTTTTTTCAGCTTATTTGCTCTTAACCCTGGGGAGAGCACATTCAAAATCAATTTAAGTGTGTTTGGAATGATGACGAAATCCCACAGTATTTCCTCAGGAGTTAGTAAGTTTATCTTGGCCCTTAGCAGTCACAAGTGGTTTTTTTCGCTGGTCATTTCTCTTCAGACCCTCAAAAGACACAAAAAAGAAATATGCATTCTTAAACCATTGAGCTATACACCAATGTCTTGTTACTACATCAAATCCACGTATGTGGCTGCCACATGGCAGTGGGTTATTTTGACTTTTTTGTGTCACAAAAGTTTTTTGTTTGCCATGTAGCTTTGCATACCCGACACACAGCCCAGAGTGAGCTGTATCAGGTGCTTATTTGGAACCCCAATCCCCTCACACACACACACACATCTCCCCCTCAAAAAGTATTTCAGTGTCAGAAAACTGGAGATGCATCCTTTGGGAAGCCAGAAGAATATGGTAGAGGGATGAAATAAATAATAGCAAAGATATATTTTAGACAAATAATATGAAAGTCAACATTGCAGAAAAGGAAACTTTAGGCAGGCATGTGTTCCTGTGCCTGAGTGAAGTGACCTTGTGTGTGGCCTCTCTATTATCTTTTTGATTAGAGAGGAGTGTCTCAGTAGTCCACATTATATTGCTGATGTATATCTTAATTTTCTTTCTGAAAAGATCTGGAAAATAACAAAATAATCTAGTGAAAACCTTAAAACATTATTGTTTTGGAAATCTATATGCACTTAGAATCATAGAATCATAGAATCGTAAGGGTTGGAAAGGACCTTAAGATCATCTAGTTCCAACCCCCATGCCATGGGCAGGGACACCTTGCCCTAAACCATGTGGCTCAAGGCCACTTGGTTTTCCCTAATGTTGATATTAAAATTGAAAATGCTATGGATAGTGTACATCCTATGTTATTGACATTTTTGATTCTTTTTCATACATTTGAGTTTTGTTTTGTTTTGTTCTTTTTTTCATATACATGTGGAGAAACCTTGCAACTTTTTACGTAAGATACATATGATTCACGTAAATTCCTCCTATCCTGTGCTGTGAAAAAAAAATGTGCATTGCATAAAAACTGATCCAGAAAATGGATTTTAAACGCATATATATACTTGAAGATTGTCATTAAGGCTTCAGAAAATATGCAAACATATGCACTTCGTTGAAGGAATATAACATCAACATCTTTAGTAAAATATTAGTTGGACTTTGTTTTTACTGCTTGGCTCACTTTGACTTGAAAAAAGCTATTAGTAACATGTCTGATTTGCCTAATTGCCTCAAAACCTAAAAATAAGATTAGAATACAAAAGCCGCCTTTTCATTATTGATGTTTGCTTAATTATTCCATTAAAAAAAATATTATAAAATAGTTTCCATATCTACAAGAATAAACCTTCATGGTTCCTTAAATCCCCAGGCATATATCTGTTCAATCCTCTCACTGGTTGCTTCATATAAGAAGGTGTGTGGGAGCAAGTTTCACTATGAAACTACTTTATTATGCCATGTAGTAATATACATTCCAAGTCATTTATTTATAATCACTTTTTCAAAATAAATTTTTTTTCTACACTACATTAAAGAGCACTCTCTCCATATTTTTCTTGCACAGTACATTTCAACCACTAATCCAATATAAGAAGATGCATTCAAAAAATTAAGTCTTGCACAATATGCAGTTTCATTTGTTCAGAAAGATTGGACAGTGCCTTATTATTAACAAAATACATGAGTAAGTAGTGTTTTTATAAATATTTATTTAATAAAAATACAAAAATATAAATATACACATATAAAAATATCATGATGAATCAACACACAGACATTCTTTAACTCAATAAATATGGCAGTAATATTAATTTTTTTTTAAGTATATTTTTGAGAATATGTTACGATGCAGGTGCACAATGTTCCAGCTAGTAGGAAAGGTAATGCAAAGCAATCAAAAAAAAAAAAAAAAGTTTCCATCTCATTATTAAAGGCACAAAAAGCCTTTTATTGTCTTTTCATTGTCAATAAAAACCTTTCATCAGAGGCTCCTAGGCAAAGAGGATGAATTATAGATTTTTTAAAATCTAAATCATTCATATTCATTCACGTTGACTTACTGATTAAGCAAACCCTTACTAAGACAACACCTATTTTTTTGTAAATTTTTTATTCCCAAGTGAGAGTAGGCCACTTTATCTAGTAACATAGACATGAATTTCACTAACACTGACCAGGTCATGGATTACTTTTTCAGTCTTGATCACTGTCCTCTCCACCATACATATCTGCTAGTTTTTTAAATCGAGGGCCCCAGTCACTAAGGTAATCATAGTCTTGGTTGCCCTCCGTAGTAAGAGATTCCAGGGAGCTGAGTGAATTTGCTATGGAATCATTTCCTTCGTAGGCATATGTTGCTAGTGAATCATAAGGAGGGGCAGCTGGGTCTAAATCATTTTCTTTTAACCTTCTGTGAATAAAATCTTGGACATCAATGTTTTCCCAAAGAGGTGCAGTCCGTCTTATCTGAAATATAGTTTCTGGGATAACATCTCTTCTCATCTTACTTTCTTCTCTCGCTTCTGGATTTCTCAGTGTGCCAATGTCAAAAGCCTGGGTGTCTTCTTCCCCACCTCCTTCATCGTTGTAGGTCACAATGTTGTCCCGAACATCATCCTTTGAGACGATCAAGGGTTCTTTCTTCCTCTGTCTCTTGAGAGCCGTAAACAAGACCACTAATACTGAAAGAAAACAAAAGATGATTGAAGAAATTAGAAGTTAGAAATTGAACAAATGAGCAAAATATTTTGCAATAACTGTTGAACTGGAAAAGTTTTAAGGCTGGGATGGGATTTTTACTGGGAAAAATAGGCATAAAAGCTACCTCCAGGTTGAAGTTAATAAGGAAAAATATTAATGATTTTATAGCAGTCAAAAACTTATGCTTTTTTAAAACTATGGGAGCAATTATTAAAATATCTATTTAAAATAAATATACAATTAAGATGAAGTTGAAAAGCAGATGATGTCTTAAAATATATCATCCTACTAGGGTTTGGCTTTGATTTTAGTTTTGTGAAGTACCACCTTCCTGAGAGTCAGTAAGGGTGATTTCATCAAGTGTAGTTGAATCTCCTTGTCAAAAGCAATTCATGTTTTTGAAAGCTAGTAATTTAGGTATTCCTAAGTGTCCAATTCACTTTTGAAAATAGGATCTACTGGTCTTTCTGAAATATAAGAACCTGAAGACCTTCAGCTATCAATATTATTGACAAAACTATTTTTGGCTTCAGCAACTGCAAGAATTGAAATCCAGCCGTTGATACTAAAGATTTCTTTTTTAAAACATGATTCTCCCTAGTTTAAGAAATGTTAGTTGAATAATTCTTCCTTTTGGAGAGGTAAGGATTGACACAGAAGTGAACTTCTACAGAGGGAGATGAAATACTGAAGTTTAGGTTTGTAAATACATGTTGGTGCCTAAATGCTATTGATTTCAGTAGGAATTCAATGCTTAAATGCGTTGAAAAATCTGTCCCTAACCCCAGTAGCTGGGGTAATAGGAGAGGCCAACAAGATCCTCTGCAAATGAGGCATAACAGTGGTTGCCAAATCACACATTACAGCAGTGCTGAGCACTTTTGGTGAGTCTTAGGAGGCAAAGTTTTTATTCTGATTGATGTGAGTACTGGCAAATAAAAGGGAAGATTGGACATGCTGTGGGTAGGGAGAGGGTATCTGAGATCTTCCACATGCCATGGCACAATCCTGTGAATGTAAAAGCTCATCTGTTTTGCTTGCAGGTTTTGTATCTGTACAGGAGCCATTCTTTTCAAGTTTTCCTGATGCTAGACAAATAATAGATGCTAGACAAATAATGATGCTAGACAAACACTTACATATGTTGCTTCATATATAACAGTAGGCTAGATCACTGAAAGATGAAGTATCTTTCACAGCCAGATACTTAAATATGTCTCTCCTACTTCAGGCATGTTGACACTAGTCTACTATCGTAACATACTATATCTTGTTGAACAATTAAATAAGGTGCGAAGAATCACACCAGCTGTAGACTAATGATTTTGTTTAGATGCTCTTCAGTCTTATGCTACTCTGGCTTCAGCTGTATCTGTAGGACTAAGTAGGGTCTCTGACCCTGGTTCAAAGAGACACAAAGTGGTCACACTTGTTTTGCACAGGGCACGGCACTGGTCCCTGAGACTGTTCTCAGTCTCAAGTGCTATCATGGTCCTAAAGCACACTTTGATTTTTGTTTTCAGTTCAATGTTTCTGTGCTAAACCATTGCAGCCCATCAGAGTGATGTCTTCACAGTGAGTGAGTAAGGCTATGTGTTTCACGGTACACATTTCATGGTCTATGTTGAGATATGAAAGATGGCTCTGAGGACGAGGAGCCTGCTGACATGGTGTTAAGAACTATGCAAGATGTAGAGCCAGATCTGGCAGAGTTTGAAACATAATTGCCTGATGGAAATGGTGCCCTTCAAGTTCTGTTGTTCAGACTATGCCTGGGCAACGTCCAGTATGGACAATCAGTTTGTCAGAGAGAAGTAGCCTTCCTTCCCTATGCCCAGCAATACAGGTATAGCTCTTACATATTGCCTTCCTCCTACTAGCCTCTGTAGTCCTCTGAATATTTACTAGAGGTAGCTTGAATCCAGTCTAAAAGCTGAAAAAAAGTGATCGCCTTAGAATTATGTGAACTGATATGTGTAATCTTGTCAGTGCCCCTGTGGCAATCTGTGTTTGCTAGGATAGGTGGAAGGTTTTCCACAGGTTTTGACTGGAATGTAGAAATGATGGAACTTTTAAGGAGGCACTTCTCGTGTAAGCAAAACATGCAAGTTGCAAGTTTTATGTTCTTACACCAGGTTATGAGCTAGCATTTATTCCAATTTCTTTATATATCACCTCCTCTCTCCAAGCATACATCTAACTTCTGTGCTCACACTTTGTTTAATCAGCTGCTCTCGCTACCACTTGCAAGCAATTGAAGATTTCTCTTCTATGCCTTTGAAATATTTCCTGAGTATAAAAATTACAAATAATTAATGATTAAATAGCTAGTATAATTGATAATATTTTAATCACTGAGAAACTTGTCACTCAGCTTCAGAAATTTGATTTTAAAGTCCTGTATCTAAATTAAGATCTGTTTATAACATAAAACATTACTCAAATATGCATACTCTAAAACTGACCCTAGATTTTCAAATTTATTTCATCTAAATAACATTAATAGTTTCATTATTTTTGCACATTCTTCTGAATAGTAATAATGACAACCAGTCCATAGTAGCTCCCTCTCCCCTCTTCCAGCTTCTTTTCCATCTTAAGAAGCAGCCGAAAAAATGCACATCCGATATGAAATATTGTTCTGCGGGGCCATGTGAACAAGAAGTTAAAGAATATTAGGGGCATAGAAATGACCAGACCTTTGCCTAGTCAATTAAACATCTTGTCACAATATTTACCTAGCAGGATAATGATGCAGAGGAGAATGGCAACCAGTGCCCCTGTGCTGAGTCCAGCAGGGAGGAGCAAGGCCTCAGTGTTGCAGGACTGCATGTTCCCCCAGCTGTCGCAAGCACACACTCGAATGGTCAGCGTGCTAGTGCTGCTCTGGATTGGGTAGTCGTTGTCAAATATTATGATTGGCAGGAGATAGGTACTCATCTTACTACGGCTGTATCCATTTCTTCTAGTCAAAATTCCTGCTGTGTTATCTAGAAAGGAAAAGCAGAAATCAATAAATGTTGCTAGATGAAGTGTAATGTGGTAGTGGGGCTGGGGGAAGGAGGAGGATGGCACTGGTGAGCAGTTACCTTTGTTGTCTACAATGGAGAAGTTAGGATGAACAGCAAATTCTGGCACCAACTCAAAGAAAAATTTATGTCCTCGAGGAGGCTCATCTTTGTCAACTGCACTCACAGTTTGTATTAGCTATAAAGAAAACAATATTTCATGCTATTTTAGAAATCTTGTGCTTGAAATAAAGTCTCTGCTTTTCATGTCCAGTAAAAATCCAGCGAATCTCTGTCTGAAGACACAAACTGATATCCTAAGCCAAATTTACCCCACATAAACACAGGAGAGGTTACAGTAAGCAAACTGTTGGTTTATTGTTTAAACACATAAAGGAGGATGAAAAAGGGACCAGTTTCACTGCAAGACAGCCCTGTGCTTTGATTTTTACTCAGTATATTGCAGTAATACAGAAACAATTGCCCTTGTGAATAAGCCATAAATCTCATGTGGCCTCATGTAGCAATGTTGCAGAGCAGTGTATAAACCAGTTGTTAAGTGGGTCTAATTCCCAGTCTTCCTCATCTGCTCTTGGCAATAATCATAGAATAGAATCATAGAATCATAGAATCGTAAGGGTTGGAAAGGACCTTAAGATCATTTAGTTCCAACCCCCCTGCCATGGGCAGGGACACCTTGCCCTAAACCACATGGTCCAAGGCTCTGTCCAACCTGGCCTTGAACACCGCCAGGGATGGAGCATCCACAACCTCCCTGGGCAACCCATTCCAGTGCTTCACCACCCTCACTGTAAAGAACTTCTTCCTCATATCTAACCTAAACTTCCCCTGTTGAAGTTTGAAGCCATTACCCCTTGTCCTACCACTACAGTCCCTAAGGAAGAGTCCCTCCCCAGCATCCTTGTAGACCCCCTTCAGATAGTGGAAGGCTGCTATGAGGTCTCGACGCAGCCTTCTCTTCTCCAGGCTGAACAGCCCCAACTCTCTCAGCCTGTCTTCATACGGGAGGTGCTCCAGCCCTCTTATCATCCTCGTGGCCCTCCTCTGGACTCGCTCCAACAGCTCCATGTCCTTTTTATGTTGAGGACACCAGAACTGTACACAGTACTCCAAGTGAGGTCTCACCAGAGCAGAGTAGAGGGGCAGGATCACCTCCTTTGACCTGCTGGTCACGCTTCTTTTGATGCAGCCCAGGATACGGTTGGCTTTCTGGGCTGCAAGTGCACACTGCCGGCTCATGTTAAGCTTCTCGTAAAGCTTAAACTGGAGTACTGCACTGGCAGGATGCTTAGTTCTCCTGAGGTAATAAAAAGAGATGCTTTCCTCCCTCCTAAATTGAAATCTCTGGCTGCGGAGCCTTATAGCTGCCCTAACAAGGCCGCTCAGCCAGGAAGGAGTGATAATGGTGCCATCACAGGGTCAGAGTAGAGTGGACTAAAAAAAAGAGGCTTCAATAGTACTTCTGGATTACACAGGCTTTCCTGTTGCATCAAAACATGTGTAGGGATATGTAGTCATGTATATATAGACACGCATATATGCTAGCAATTTGGCTTCTATCTGCTGCTAGAGTGAGGCTAAGGAAAACAGCTGCAGAACTGAGGAGGGAAATACCTGGGAATAGCTGTGATTTGTGAAACGACTTGCAGCAGATAACACTACACCAGGTTGCATGTAGTAACTCCAGTGAGACATATAAATGACTGCTATGTCCTTTGCACTCCTTAGTGGGTATTGCACTGGAGAGTGACTCATACTCCACCTTGGCTTACAAGGACATATTTGCATTCAATCACAATATAACAAAGATTGGTGGCATAAGAATGGGAATAAGCTTCAGCTGAGGATGCTGCAACCCAGTACAGCTGAGTTCCTATGACACCTAAGTTTTAAGGCAGAAAGATCTCAGCAGTCAGACTTGTTTCTTTCAAAGCCATGAGAGAGTCAATGCCTGTCTTGAGTTTTTGAGTGTTTCCTGTATGTAGGGTGTCTTGAAATTCCACAGACATCAAAGCCACTTGTTATCAAAGACTTCAAGGCTTGTTTTTCTGATGTTTCCAGCACGATATTACAGCATGACTTCTTCAAGAAATACAATAATTGACAAGTAATACAATTTTTAAGCTTTCCAGCAATCAAGTAAAGAATGCCTTTTCCTTATGTACATTCTCTGAGCATCGGCTTGAATGGGACTTGAGGATACAGTTAAATTTTGGAGGGTGTTCAGCATATCTCAGGATGAAACTCTGTATTAGAGAAACATAATTACAGGGCTACCAAAAATACTGAAGTGTTTTTCTTACTGTATCATTCAGAAAACTGCTGCTGCTAGTCCTGTACTGCACAATGAGTATTTGGCCCATTTTTTTTCTAGTTAGTTTTGGAATACTTTTATTAAAGCCAATAATATCAAGTTGTTATCAAAAAAAATTGAGGCATATTAAGGACTTGAAAGGTAATTTGTAAACATCAGCCATGTACAAGATGTGACTATACTGAAGGCAGGATTATGCAGTTTTTCTAAATATGATTAGAATAATATCTATATATGAAGGTCTCTTCATTTTTCCAAGTGTTTGATGATCATTGCTCTTTAGATTTATTTTACATATTTTAAATTTTTCTTTGTTTCCCAATATTAGCCAAATCCCTGTTTATGGCAAAGTAGACTGTTCAGTATGTATACATTTTTGCAATGTCCCATTGGTTTTGTCTCTGCTGTAATCTGCCTCTGAGAGTGGCAATACAGAGAGCAAGACCAGTATGGTGCTTGATTTTGGTTTTGCATTGTTTAATGCACATATTTAATATTGCTACCAAAAAATAAAATAAAATCTGATAGGACTAAAATACCAAATTGAAATGAGAAATTTTTTTTTCACACATTTTTACACATTAGAAAAGACAGAAAAATTGTAAAAGTATCAGAGAGGTAAAATAAGTGACAATATTTGAGCAATTACTTGCTGAAAAATTGAAGGAGAAAACATCCTGATATCATAGGTACCGGAAACAGCAGTTGTGTAGCTTAGGGCTTTTTGAGATGTAATCAGTGGGACGTTTGTAGGATCTGTATTTGATTCCCTTTATGTGCAAAACACATGAAGGAGGAGCATTATAGCAAGCATAGAGGAATCTAATTACATTGAAAACTTACTGAAGAAGAAGAAAAAAACCAACCAAACAAACAAAACCCCCAGACTTAATACCTGCTCTGTTGGCTGCATAAATTGAGAACCAGCTGTTCTTTCACAAGGAAAGATGGGAGAATAAAAGAACAATAAGAAAAGATGATTGCAGGTGAATTTTTCCAAATGATGAAAAAATAAAAGGAAATTAGAAATGTTATCTAATTACGTATTTTTTTTTTTCCAGTTATACAGCTGTAAATAAAAAAGAATGATGTTAAGGTCAATCACTGCAGAAATTAAAGAGATGTGGCTATTCTTATTGTAAGTATTACAGTTATATGAAAAAAATAGTACTGTTCAATATATATTTTGTACTTTCATGTTGGAAATATATTCTTCCCTTCTTGAAGCAGTTATGGACATTCAGTTATGATCCCTTTTCACCAGGAGTTCAGAGAAAGATCTCTGACAATGTAAGCTTTATGAGGGAAGAGTTATTTCAAGAAATTGCCTTTTACTCAAATGTATTTCAAGTATATTACACTTAGAGAAGATAAAAAAAATCCAATTTTTTTCTTTCTTCCATAGTTTCCCTTGTGAAGGAGCACTCTTTGGAAAATATAGTAGTATTGTCATTATTTTGAGGGTTGTGCACTTCACATGTACAGTAACAGTCACATACAGTTGAATAGATCTTATTGAGAAAGTTCAAGTTTTTAGGGGTCATTTGGTTTTGAGGGTACTGAAAATCTAAACTTAGGTATTGACATAAAGTTTTCTCTTTTGTACTCAGGACAAACTGGTTGTAGCAGCTCTACAATGTAAGATAAGTTGTGAATGAAGAATTACTTTCATGATGAATCCAGAGATTCTGTTAAGGGGATTGGACCTATTTCCCATTGGCATAATTTTGTCAAATATGGAAATAGTTTGATTATAATACTGGGTGTGAGGGTGGTGTTTGTTTTCTGGTTTTTGTTTGTTTGTTTTTTCTCCTGGATACTGTATTTTTAAGGCCATGACTTACACCACAGTCAAAATTGTGATTGTAGCTTATGTTCGGGCTATGTTATAGTTATCCATACTCATCTTCGAAAAAATTATTGGGGATGACTAGATTGCCTAGTAACAGATTCCTTATATATATATATATGGTACATCCCTAGACATAGCCTGCTTTCCAGTTTTCTTCAAGCTGTTTTGAAGATAGAAAGGGAGTAAAAGTTAGGTGGGGGTGTTCTGAAATAATAAGGGTCCCTGTGCACTTCAGAGTATGCCCTTACTGTTTCTGAGGCTGCATTTGTGGACACAGAGAATTGCACAAGTAGGAGACTTGGGTTGGGCTCAGCCTTGGGGCTGCCTCTAAAAGGAATATAGGAAACATTAAAGTAAACATTAAGCTAGTAGTGCATCTTTTAAAAGTATAGAGGTCAGCACCAGCTAGCCATTTCTAAGATGGGCTTTTCAGGCTGTGCTAGCTTGGCTTGTCATGTGAATCAGCTACAGTTATGCACTGGATCCAGGGTACAAAATTTAAAAATGCAGCAACATGCTTCAGACAGATTCTTGAAAGGTTCTTTGGAGAAAGCTGAACAAGATGAGGGCTATGGGTGGACAGATGTATTTTCTGATTGAAAATTCCTACTAATAAAACAAGATTTGAGACAAATATAATGTATGTCATGTAATCTGCTGCTGCTTCTTTTTAAAACAACAGCATATCAGTGGTTGCTATCATATTTTTAAACTTCTCTTTTTTTTCAAAATTCCTTTGTTTAAAATTCACTATAAATAAGACAATGAGAAATAATGTCACTTTCATGGGAATTTAAAGATGGTCTTTTTTTGTAGACAATGCCTTTCTGAGGTTTTAAAAGAATGTAATGGTTGTATAACATGAAAATCATATTTCCAGTCTCAGAGAAGTAAGACCACTGGAGACAGATGTTGTTAAGCTGCTGAATTTTGTTGTTTCTTGTATATGATTATAGATATGCAGAGGAGTAGACCTTCAATCCGCTTGAATCAGGTGGGCTTTTGTTCTTATTATATTATGCTCTTAGTTAAACCTAGATATTGTACAACAGAGAAATTCTCAAATGTCATTTACCTACTTTCAGCTGCTTCTGAGATTAAACTTAAAAAATATCACTAGGAATATTTGGGATATTTTGCTGTTTGTTTTTGTCTGACACCTTTTTCAGAAGTGGTATAGGAGAAAGCAGAACAAATCGTGGATCTCACAGCATTGGCTTTGTAATTTTTGAAATTTATCGAACTTGCTTTGTGCTACAAATATATCTCAAGGAATCTGAAAAGACCTCACCACTTTGTCTACAATAAACTATAAAAAAAACATATTGTGAGAGACCGTGCTTTTGCTAGGCATCAGAACACAGTAGTGTGGAAATGCTTTGAGGGAATGGTTGAAGAGCAACTTTGTGTTTATCCTATCCTTTCTTGTTCTTAACTCTTTTCCTGACTGTATGATCTGGTAGGGCAAATCTCTCACTAATCTTGAAGGTATTAAAAACACAGCACAGTGTAAGTGGGTGGGATAAAAATTTTTGTAGAAGATTTTGAAGTGGCTATATTAGTCTATGAGTAAAATAATAATATAGTTCAAATGTCCCCTCATGGAAGTGTTTCAAAATCAATCCAGCTGTCAGTGGATGCCCATATTATCATTTTGTGGCTTGAGTGATCACACATGTTCAGGCACAGTTTTAGCATGTACAACTGTGGAGTGCTAACTGCAGAAAGCAGTCTCCATCACGTGTCTGTAAGCTTGAATAAACCTTTGATCTTGATGCTTTATGTCTTGAGAAATGTTCTAAAATGTCTGCCACTTAATAAAGCTTGGCGTTTGGTAATGCAAAACAGTTTGGTTTTCAAGTTTTGGCTCTGTTCCACAAATGTGTTGGCACCGTTAAAGCAGAACTGACTGCTTAACCAGAAGTTGGAAAATTCTCCCTTGAACTCCAGTTCTTACTTCAAAAGACAGACATTGTTAGTATGGGTCTCTCACTAAATGAAGCCAATAGGTGTCTACCTAAAGAAGGCAGCTACAATGGAGCAACAACTCGTAACTGATAATTAGCAACAGCCATGTGAAAAATATGATCATCTTCTGCTCCATCTGAAAAAAGGAGGGGGTATGAAGACTAATGAAATGAAAAATCTGCCAGCTTTCTGAAGGAGGAAGCAAATTCTTTCTCTGTTCTGCTGTCTGAGAGCCCCTGTATGGCAGGAAAGAATTTAGTGTCAGAGCAAAAAAAGCGACACAGGTTATTTTCTTAAACATTATTATTGATGGGTGTTGAAAATAGCTAAATTGTTACTAGCAATTTGTTCAGTTAAATCAGTCTCCTTTTCACGTAAATCTTCCCAGTTTCCATGGAGAGGACTCATCCTCTAATCCAGCAAAAAAGACCCAATTAATTCCCTGACAAGAGCATGAGAGAACTTGTATGAGAGCCTTCCCCACAACAGTCCCTGGGGTTCTAGCATGCCATCAAAGGATTAGGTATTTCTAAATTGTTTGAAGGGAAAGCTGTAGCATACTTCTCTTTAGCCTGTGTATTAGTCAGGACTCGCATGGTGACAAATCTGTTCCAGCCTAATGAATGTGGTTATTTATGCACCTCTAGTGATAATGTTTCTCCTCAGTCATCACATTGTTGATTGGAGACAAAAGAGTGGCAGGGGAAGAGGAGAGAACCTGGAGTGTTTTCTTCCCTCAGACCCTCCTAAAGCTACCTGAAAAACAAAAAATGCAGCCTCTAATACCAGCTGATGTTGAGAATGACTAATGTCACTTGATGGCAGAGAGCAATATTTGATCATTCTGACTGATTCCTGATGCACCTGAGATTTAGAGACTGGTGTGATTAATAGCTGGGCCTGATTTAAAATAAAAAATTTGAAAAATCAACTATATGCATTTATCTTTTCAGTCTGGCTTTCCTGCTATGGGCACCAGAGGTAGAAGCTCTGTTGTGATGTGTCAAGAAACAATAATGATTCTAATAAGACAATTGCTTTAGGTGATTGTTAAAATAAGGAGGAGTAGTACTAAATGGACACAGCATAATTCTATATCTTTATTGTATTATAGGGGGACTGCTAAACATGAGTGATATGGGCTATCTGGAACTTAGCATCCTTGGCCAAAATATTCAAGTTTGTACGTCTATATTCATTGCTATTTTTAGACACCAAAATAAAAGTAGTCTTATGTACTGAAGGTAATTTCTTTTCTGAAATACTAAGTCAACTATATCTAAATGTCCAGATATGAACTCAGATGCCTGTTTCAAGGAGTCAAATTTTTGACAGATAGAACGGTCTGGATGTCTCATTCTTCCACAGCTACACTTTTGTGCACACTCTCGTTGTAGTATTTATGTGAATTTTTCCAATTAAGGAAAATAATTCCTGAAATTACATTACTACGCCAGATATAAAGGAGGTCTGAACATCAATATGCCTACCTAATGGGACTCTGCCATCTCTGTTGTTAGAAAAGCACAGAATTTACCAGAAAGGTAAATTAGATTTTATATATTAATAGATATTTCATCAAGTATGCTAGACTAGATGGAAATTGGGTTAAGGAAACTGACAAGCAGTATGCCTGGATTAAACTTGGCTCAAATATATGACAAAACCTGTGTTTGCGGATTGATAAAATTGCACATGATTAATTTCAATGAAATTTTCATTTGTAAGCTTTGGAACCTTTCTTTGTGTTATGCAATTAAACTACATGGCTGACCTTGTTATCAGTTATTATACTGAAATTTTAAGATTTATTTGTCTAAATTTCATCTTATTCAAAGAGATTTTTTTTCACAGGTAGAATTTAGTTGGTATGCCAGCTGTTTGAAATTAATGGCTAGAATTATCTGAATGTATTCCACCTGGAAAAACAGCTTATAAATCATAAAACAAAACTATGAGGGTACAATAAGTGGAAATTTAGGGAAATCTTTCTCATTCTGTAAGGCTTGAACTGTATTCTTATGTGACAACTTATGTCACTGGTTAACACACCATGTTCTGATCATAAACCCCAGTTGTTTTCAAAAGTGTTCTTTGTTAATTTTTCTGATATTATAATTCTTTCCACTGTTTTAATTCATCACTGCCTTTGATATGTATATCCTCTCTCTCCTGACTCTATTTATGTCATTTGCATAAAAATTAGTAAGACTTTATTGAAAAAATAATTAAAAGAATGGTCAAATACCTCTCCAAAGCCAAGTGGTTTCACTCAAAGTATCTTCTGTCTTTCTAACCTATTTACCTAAATTCCAGTATTAGGTGCAATGAACAAAAAATAAGTAGAATCGAATGCAACTCCAACAATCCACTGTATCCTCTTTTTCTCCCTCTTTTGGTCTCTCTCTCTCTTTTTTTTTTTTTTTTTTAAGTCAAACCATTCATAAAACATCATTTGAATTGCAACTGGTAAATGGCATTTTCTTGCTCTGTCTAGAATTCTGCAAGACCTGAAATTCTAGACTCATCTCAGACACCGTCTATGCAGCCCCCTGACTATGTTGAATACAACACTGATCAGAAACCAAGGTAAATGATGAGCATGCTTCCTGATGGGTATCCATATGGCCCAGCCCTGTAAAGCTTTTGAGTGTTGTATGGTCATTATGCTCTATGGACAAACAAAACACTACATTCTGATCCTTTCCATAATTTTCCATGAAGTCAGTTGGATGATGTCAGCTTAAAACCAGTGAGGCACAAGGAGAGACCTAAGACGAATTTAGGCTCCACCCTGGCCTTTCTCCGCTACAGTAGGAATCCACTCTAATTTGTGCTAGTAAAAATAATGATCTCGAGACTTTTCTTCTACTCAAAAATGCATCCATCTTGAGTCTATGGACTTTGGCCCATGCTTGAAAGGCAATCTTGAGGTACCCAATCTGCTATTAAATCCAGTTCTTTTTGGTAAATACAGATTTAAAAATCAGCAAAACTTACATCTTTCTTCACAAGATTTAAAACTGAAAGGCTGACTGGCTTTAGCATAAATAGGTGTTTGTTGTAATGGCAGTAATATTAGAAGATTTATGTAATATCCTGGCTCTGAGTTCGGTTGATTTGCCTTCTTTCTCAGTTCAAAATTATCACTTTAATTTCTCTACAATACTTGTTATTGTCTTTTTAGATTATGATGAGATAGTTTACAAAGGGATATACACGAACTTTGACCAAATTCAACCCAATTCCAAACTGAAGTTTAACTTACAATGGAAACAGTTACATTATTTTTCATTTTTGTAAAATATGAAAGTTTATTTTTCACATCTTTACTAAAGCATAACAAAAGATATTCCTGCTTTGTGTACTTGAAGGTGTGGCTATATTAACTAAGGTTTTGAAAAAAATATCCAGAAATAAATGTAATTATCAAACAGTATAAGGGGTTTTTTGGCATTATGCATAAATAGTTCTGAAAATAATTTTCTGATATTAGGAATGAAAAAACCCTTAAAGTACAATTTTGTATTATATGCTATGTTATTATACTAGGGTAAAATATTGCATCTTTTATCTCCTCCTTTTTTGAATCAACTGGTAGTTTGTGTAGAAGGTAGGGAATAAAGAGGTTGGGTTGATTTGCAATTGTTCAAACTAAGGTATGCTGAAGTCTTCAAGATGGTATTTCAGGATAGTTTCATTACAAGTTCTTCAATAACATAAGTATTCGTTTACCTGTCCTGCTTTTGCATTTTCACAAACAAATGTTTCATAGTATTTGGAAAATTCTGGTGCATGATCATTTATGTCTAAAATCCGGATGAAGACAGGTATCTGGCTACTTTGTTTAGGATTATCTGAAACAAGAAAATTATTTATATTACAATAGGAAGCTTTACAGTCTATGTCTATGAAAAGACCTGAAATTATCCAATATATTTTTTCCAATAGACATTATAAATGTTTATTTTTCTTGATTATACTAAACCATTTATACTACATGTTCTACTGACATACATTCTATATGCATAAAAGTACTACTTATATTTGAAAAAAATTATTCTATTTCAGTATACATATTTTGAAATAATATGAAGTATATAAATTGATTTGTATTAAAAACAGTTCACTGAGTTATTATTGACCTGTATTTCATACATCAGTACAGTAAATTATTCATTGCAAAAGTGTTTCCTGATGTCAAGCTGTCAAGAACATTAACTTGTTCAAATCAGTAAAGCAGTTAAATAGGTGACCGTCAATAACAACAACACACAAAAGACCTCAAAACCAGCAAACCAAAGTTGTCCTTTCTCCCCAAGATGTAAAAAAAAACCCCAAACAAAAAAAGAGATATGTAGATGTTATCATCCACTGGTTTTTACAACTAGACCTCCAGGGTCAAGCTCTCACTGGAGATTAATCTCGCAGTACACACATCAAAAATGGAGACCATATTTGACCAAACAATGAAAAAGTATTTATGAGGGTGCACATTAGTCTTTCTGAAAATGGAGATATAATTAATCTCTCCATATTAGCTGACCCCCAGACCGTTAAGCACATAAACTCCTGGGGAATCTATGGGGAGAATGAAGGAAGGGAGAAAAGATGTTCCCTAAAATCAGTGTCACTGTTTCCCCTCTGATGACTGTTACCAGTTGGCAGGAAAAAAAAAAAAAGAGATATCCAAATCTTTTAAAAGGGTCCAACTGAACAGTAAAGAAGCCAGATGAAATAAATACTCAGGTCCAGGGTTTGTTTCAGACATGGAGGAGAAAGAGCTTCCTCTAGTCCTGTCTTCGAATGAAGCCATTTTCTGAGATAAAGCAATTAAGGTAAAGCATAATTTCTTCCGCTGTTTACAGTGTTAATTCTGAAAATGTGTTATATGTCTGCCATGAACATCTTTTTTTTCCAAGGATATTTCCAAAGATTTACCTTAGGGTAAAGTGAGAGCATCGCTTTGAATCAAATGATTTGATTGGAATTCTCAGGGAACCAGTTACCTTGTCTAACATATACTGTACATGGTTTTGTTGAGCCCAGGAACTCCTAATTGTCTTTTCATAAATGGGCAAAGATGGTCCTAACGTAGTAAACTGAACTTTCAGATGTGCATTTAAAGATACTCTGTCTATTGATAATATCTTGATAAAAGCAGAACTAATGAAAGAAGATAAATCACAGATACTGTAGAATTTCAGTCTTTCCTCAGTTCTACTGAGATAAATGATCTCCAACTTACTGATTTCAGTTGCTATGACAGTGATGTTGTGCCAGGGAGTTTCTTCCCGGTCAAGTGGCTTTGAGATGAATAAGGATCCATTTCCTGAATAGATGTTGAATACTCTGTCAAGGTCAGTGTGTCGATCCACAGAGTATCTGCCAAGATACCGTACAACTGAGCATCACTATCTTCTGTTACAGCCTCTAGTTTAGCTCACAGCCACCTCTAAAAGTTTTCTAATTTTAACTGTGGTTAAGAACTGCGGTCTTTTAGAATCAACCTAAGCTTTCCTGTAGCTGCCTGAAGAGTTTACAAATACTGAGAAACAATTTTTTAAGACTAGTGAGCAGAATGAAGAGCAAACTATTTATGTGGGCAGTTTGCTAGATTCATATTTGAAATTGCGTTTTAGCTGATAAAGTGAATACTGGAGTAACAACTAAAAGTGAACATTCTTAGATAACTTTTTTGTGAATTAATTGTTTCTGGGAGAAGTCAGTCATGAAAGGACACATATTACAAATATAACTAAGTATCAGTTTATCATAAGATATTTTCAAGATGTCACAAGGACCATCAAAATCACCAGAAAAATCTTTGGATTAGTTGTTGTGTAAGATAAAAGTTCTTAAAATCTTATTTTATGAAACTTGCTTTTTGCTTTGATTTTTCCCAGCAAAGAAAAACTTGTTTTACAGGTGTGTTTTAATTAGTCTACTAGTTACCAGTCAGTATCAGGTTAAGTTGAGATTTTATACATAGATTACTTAAAAATATTTTTTCTTCCTCCTCTCACACCTCCTACCTCAAACTCTACTGCTGCAGGACATAACAGGCTTGTTCAGAAGCGCAGAAATCAGGTTTCATAATCAGTTGCATGGTAAATACACGAATTTCAGTTCTGTGTTTGTCATTGCAGATAATAATAGCAGATGCCCAACAATTACAGCAATTTCACAGCACTGAACTCCTACCTGTAATTGTTATGACTTTCTTGCAAACATTTCTTATTTAATATAATGTGATAATTAAATAAACTGTGGAACATGGTAGACAAGTTATGTCTAGGGCATTATGAAGGTGCAGAAGGCTGACTGCTATCAACCAGCAGGCAGTGTAGAAATACACCACCATTTTGAGTATTTTACGTATGTTTGCCACTGGAAACATGGTATAAAATCATAATCTTACGAAAAGTTGGTGGAAGTACTAGAAGAGGATGCAAGTTAAATGCTAACCTCTCCTTTTGTTTTACCTGTTGACTGTCGGCTGGCCTACAAAAGCATACCTTGCACTGTTAACTGTGTTTGTCTTCACAAGTTCCTATAGATATTTCTCTATGTAATGTTTTTCTGCAGCCCTTATGTGCTTAACTACTTGAGTGGCCCCCTGTTACATTGCAGTCTCATTACTCTTTGCATGAGACCTGACCCGCATCTAAAGCATTTTATATTATGTAATGGCTTACTTTATAGCATTCTTTGTTATATCCGGATCTTGGGCTACAACTTGTCCAATAATGCTTCCTTCCTTAGCATCTTCATCTACCTCTATTAAATACCAAGGTCTGCTGAACACTGGAGGTTCATCTATGTCTTCCACAGAAATTTTGAGCAAAGCTGTGTCCTTAAATGGCCCCAGCTGAAGAAAACGAGGATCAGGATGAGTGTTGGTGGCTTCCACTCTTAAGGTATATAACATCTTACTTTCAAAATCCAGATGCTGGGAAGCAAATAATAATAATAAAGAAAATTGTGTCACTTTACAAGAAAAATGAGTCAGTTTTATAATGCTGAATGAGAAGTGTAGGCATTATTTGGAGCAAAAGCTTTAAAATTTAATGCATCTTGGTGAAGATGGAGTGTATTAGGATGTATTCTAGCTATGACAAAAATAGGGAGTATTATAGAGCAGCAAGGCAATTATGATCCCTCTGCCTACTACTTGTTCAGACTCCTCAAAAACCAGGAGAACCCATAGAAAACCAACCCATAGAAGAATAGAAAGAGAGAAAGAAACAGGGAAGTTGGACTCAGTCTACAGTGGGAGTTGCTAAAGGTCTAATTTGTCTCATGTCATTGGTAGGAACAAAACCAATTATCCCAGCTCTTAAATGCTCTCTGTTCTGTTTCTCTTTTCCTTACTCCTCTCCCATTACCATTTACCTTTGCCCATTTTGCACCAGAAATAACCCAGACCTGTCCTTGGCCTCCATGTTCCAGAGTGAAAAGAAAAAATACAAAGTCTGATTTCCAATCTGTGTGACATTTATATTATGCATATCCATATATGCATATTGATATATAAATTCATATGCACACACATATACACACACATGATATATTATGTATACATAAATATATACATAATATATTTATGTATATTAATATACATAAATATATGCATGTTTCCAAATATATGTGTGTAGATCTAGATTAGATATACATATGTAGATATCAATTGTTACTGATACATTTAGTAAGAATAGAACCAAAAATAGTGTTCAGAGCTTAACAGTCTAAACATTAAAAAAGAAACCAATAAATCTGTCAGCGATGGTATTTTGAATTAAATTTCTTTGGACTTCCATTGACATAATATGTAACACTATGTTTCACCAAGGCTGGACTTAAACCAAGACAGATTTTAGGTAGTGGAGATACCAGACTGTTGGACAGATTAGAGAGAGAGACAGTTTAGCCTCGGAGGTGTAAGTTCATCAAACTTCAGCTGAGCCTCCAAGCCTTGTGAGCCTTATGGCAGCATTCAGCTGGCAAACCCCGCTGTGCATTGAACCCCTCCAGGTTTTCATAGCCCTAATTTGAAAGTACTGTGTGTGAGAGTATATATACTGAACAGACAATAGCAACTGAAATATTGCTGTATGTGAAGTGACATGCCAGTAAATTTCCCCCGAGACTTGAAAATAACAGACACTGAAGAAAGAGAGGGACAAAACTAATACAATAACTCCTTGGCAGCCTGACCCCTTGTGAGATCTACCCTTCTTTCCCCTGGAAAAAGAAAAATAACTGTAACATCTGGAGATCTAAGATCATATAAAAGAGAGGGAGAAAAAATGAACCTTTTTGACAGTTATAATCCCTTCCTGTGTGTCCTTGTCAGTGACGATATCAAACATGTCTGATCCATCCCCGTTGGAGATGCTATACTCAATCTCTGCATTTTCACCCACATCAGGGTCATTGGCTTTAATTCTGCCAAGACGAGTCCCAGGTGGTGCAGACTCAGGAGAGCTGAACTGGTAGGTACCTAGAAGAGCAAATTCAAGTATTTATTGTTCTGAGAAGCTTTGTCGTTTGAATAAAAAGTATTTTCTGTTTCATCTGGATTTTTTAAGTAACTTGAAGTTTGAAACACTGTAAGAAAAATGTTGTTAGTCGTCATACTAAACTTTAAAACAGAGTTTGAAGTTGGTTGACAAACTGTCACAAAACTTTTAAGTGATTCTTCAAAGCTGTTTACTACTGGGCTTTTAATGGTTTGTTGTTGTTGTTGGAGGGCACCAGTTCTAACGTTGATTATTTAACTCTCTATATATATTTATTGGTTTTCTAGTAATGTTTCTATATATATTTAGAAATAGTAAGAGATTTTGTTTTGTTTTCTCAAGGCGCAAGATTTGTAGAAACCAGTGTGAATTTTCTTTGAAAGAGACTAAAATAGAAGAGGCTTTCTTTTATTCTTTTGAAAAAATATAGTCAATATTTGTAGGTGTTTTGTGTGAAAGTAATTCATTCATCCATTATTGGTAAGAAGTACTAAAGAGTCATGATAAAGAGCATGTGGATACGTGTTCATGTTAATTGCTACAGTTAATTACAATGGAGATTCATTCATATTTTCTTTAATTTACTCTGCATGTACTTTTTGTGCTCTTTCAATGGTTTATTTCATTTAATGTTTTTATAATCAGGCTTTGCTAGAAAGAAATCTGATTACAGACAAAAAAAGCGAATTTATATGTATTTTCTGAAAACATATGCAATAAAAATCTAATTATAAAGACATGCTGTTGTAGAAAAGTTATTAACCAAATAGTTTTCTTGACCAGCCAGAACTAGACAATGAACACCTTTCATAACTAGCAAGACACAAATGTTTCTAAATCAATACTTTCAGTTATTTGTTACCAAGAAAATGTAAAAAAAAACCCAACAAACTGATATATTCAGCATTTTACATGTGACATTCCAGAATCTGATGTTTCTTTGCATCTGTTTTCTCATGTAAATTAATATTAATTTACTGAGTGAACTAGTAGCATTGAAAAAACACCTGAAGAGACTGACAAAATTAACATGCGTTAAAATTCACAATCCTTATTTGAAGGGTCTAGTAAGAAGCTGTATAAATTTTTTTGGCCTGTAGTGAATTACAGTCAAGTGTCTTTCTTGCAACTAGCCTATTTCTTATATTTACATGTCCTTTGCTTCCTTTTAAGACACTTATAGGGTGCTGAAGGTTCCTTTTAAGTTCCAGGAATAAACCAAACCTCTAAGTTCTGAAGGAGTTTCCATCCCCAATTGTACACACTAAATACAAAAGAGTGTCACTGTAAATACCTTATATTTAAATGGATGTGTAACAAAATGGAAGCTAATTCTTGATGCTAAATTGCATTTGCTGTTACAAGGTTGTAAGTGAAAACTCAGCAGTAGACTGTTTGGCTGCAATCCACAGAGACTAAAATGCATATTATTCCTTTAAACCAGGCTGAAAATGAGATGAAAGTTAGTATTCCTGGGAGCTAAATCCTAAGTTTGAAGGTTTTCTCAAATTCAAGGGTTCAGCCAGTGAGCCAGAAATACTGTAAGAACAGATTCAATGATGCTACTTATGATTTGTTCCAGAATAAATAACTGTCTTTAGTGCTTTTACATCTGAAAGCATTCCTCATTTTTGTGGTGTTGTGTGAATATTACACATTTTCGGCATGAGAGATGGTTAATTTGGCTTAGACTACAATTGAATTCAAAATGTGTGAGATTTTTTTTATGGTGCCATTTAAATTCAGTTTAGGCCTGTCTTTTAACTATCTAAGATTCCTTTCAAGAAACAAAACAAAACAGAAAATTTGTTTCTTCTTAATGCAGTTGGAACAACCAATAGTTCACAGTCCACTGCCATTTTCCTTTGTTCTATACCTCCAAGAAATCAATCTTGAGTTCTTCTGTACCTTGACGTTAAGTCCTGTTGCTTGCATTTGCAATTCACTCTCAGCTTTGGGCCCCATTTTCATGTATTGTTGCCTCACATAAGAGAAAATGGAAGTTAACTATTTTTGGAAAGAAGAAACTTCCAGAACTAGATAGTTCTTTGAAGGTATGCCCCTCTTCATAAGTAATCTAAGATGAAATTGAAACCTCCAGATGTTTCTTTATGTTTGATTTCATAGGAAGTGTTGAAAATTTAATTCAGCAACAAAGCTCATAAAGCAATGTGCCACACTGGATTTTAATTTAGGTTCAAGAATTCTTATTTGCAAAATATTATGGCTATATCATGCTATACATGTTTAAGCAGTATCCCCTCCTGAAGTCAAACAGGAAGGCAGGTAAAAATTGTTGTTTGAGTTTGCCATGTGAAGGTGATTCTCAGCAAGTAAACTCTGAGTGTGAACTCAAGTTATATTTTCTTTATGAGGACTGCAGTACTTCCCCTACCCGCTCTTTTTAAAAAGCAACCTGTTATAATGAATAGAGATTAAAAAAGTTATATGCAATTTCTAAAATCCTTTCTTCAACACTGTCAGAGTTTTCTCATATTTTTAAAAATCTGTTTTAGGTTGACCTTTATATACTATCCTGAGTGTACTTATTGCCGTGGTACTGAAGTGTTTTTCAAGTTTCTTCAAGCACCAGAGAGAGTTTTCTAAATCAGCTGTTTGTTCGCTAAAGAGAGACAGTCAGGTCCCTAATAAGTGCTCACAAGCAATTCAAATTTTATAATGCAGACATTTTTCCAGCAGGCACTGAAGTGAGGCTGTAAATGTCTTCTATCTGCAGCCTATCAAAAGGTTAGAAGACACTAATTAAAACAAGCTGGGACTGGATTTAAATGACTGGCCTAGCATGAAAGTATGCAGTATGTTACTGAGAAGCTTTCTGTATTGTGCAGCTTTCTGTTTGCCATTTTTTATTCTACAGACATTTAAAAAAAACTTACTTGTGTAAAACTGGTCTAGATTACCAAAATTTTTCAACATCAAGAGCTAAACACAGATTACAAGTAGCTAAACCAAATGCTTAGACTTCCAGCAGAGAACAACATATGATCAACTCTGCAAGGTGGAACCTTAGAAAATTTGCTGACCTATTTGCTTGCCTAAAAATGTTGAACTAAAATTATCTCCAAAAATGGAACTCTACATTTTGTAATTAAATTCCTCTAAAGGCTTTCAAGTCCCTGAAGTTAGCCTAGGTTACTGTTACCGTTCACATTCCTATAAGCACAGTAAGAATGGGAAGTTTATCATTCTAAGAAATATTTTACTATTAAAAAAGTGGAGGATAAAGCATTATTTGCCTTAATAATGCTGCCACATAAACAGTCACAGCAGTGGGCCAGCATCGCTCTTCAACGTCTTTTTCAGCAACTTGGACAGTGGGATTGAGTGCAAGCTATGTGGTGCAGTCAACACACTGGAGGGAAGGGATGGCATCCAGAGGGATGAGGCTTGAGAGGCGGCCCAATGCCAGCCTAATGAAGTTCAACAAGGCCAAGCGCAAGGTCCTGCCCCTGGTTTGGGACAATCCCAAGGACAAATATAGGCTGGGCAGAGACTGGATTGAGAGCAGCCCTGAAGAGAAGGACTTGGGGGTGTTGGTTGATGGGAAGCTCAATATGAGCCGGCAGTGTGCTCTTGCAGCCCAGAAAGCCAACAGTATCCTGGGCTGCATCAAAAGGAGCGTGGCCAGCAGGTCGAGGGAGGTGATTCTCCCCCTCTACTACTCCCTTGTGTGACACTACCTGCAGTCCTGTGTTCAGCTCCAGAGACCCCAATACAAGGGGGACATGGATCTGCCTAAGCAAGTCCAGGAGAGGGCCACGAAAATCACGAGAAGGCTGGAGCACCTCTCTAATGAAGATAGGCTGAGATAGTTGGGCTTGTTCAGCCTGGGGAAGAGAAGGCTCCGGGCAGACCTTAGAACAGTCTTCCAATACATAAAGAGGGCCTACAAGAAATCTGGAGAGGGACTTTTTACAATGGCATGTAGTGGTAGTACAAAGGGGGATGGTTTTAAACTGAAAGAGGGGAGATTTAGATTAGACATTAGGAAGAAATTCTTTACTATCAGAGTTGTGAGACACTGGAACAGGTTGCCTGAAGAAGCTGTAGATGCCCCATCCCTGGAAGTGTTCAAGGCCAGGTTGGATGGGGCTTTGAGCAACCTGGTCTAGTGGAAGATGCCCCTGCCCGTGGTAGGGCGGTTGGAACTAGATGATCCTTAAGGTCTCTTCCGACCCAAACCATTGTATGAATCTATTTATACTTTAAAAAAAGGGAGAAAAAAGATCCCAGATGATGACAGTGGAACAGCTGATTTTGGATGGGATCTTGGAAAACAGCAGAACTATTAGATGCTCCATACTCTGAGGGAAGCGAGGCGGATTGTCATTGACATCAGTCAGCGTGATGTTCACAGTTGTGGTCCCTGATAGTCCTCCCATCTGGCCTCCCATGTCTTTGGCCTGGATGACCACTTGATATTGTTCCCTGTTTTCTCTGCTCATGTCCGGCAAAGCAGTCTTGATTATACCTTGGAGAAGAGAGAAAAAGGAGAGACAGGTGAAGTAGGCAAAGCACCACCCACTTTAATTTCAGTATTTTTAAATGGATGTAAATAAAAGAGCAGATGTTAATGCATAGCTATCAACACAAGGTATACTGCAATAAGCCTTTCCATCTATGGCTAATACAATGTGATTTTAAGAAAAAGGGGAATTAAATGTAGCAGAGGCATTATTCACTGTTTGTGATGTGCTAAATCAATCTAATTATTCTTTTAATGACAAAAATATAAACATATTTGTAGAATTAATGAATTTTTTGAGTTATCATGCCCAGTTATGACTTTAATGCATTATGTAATCTCCAGTGCTGGTGAGGTTTTGATATTATAGTACAGGCTGAACTCTTACATGCTCTGGATGGATTCTTTTGGACCTCAATAGATCATAAATTTTAATGCCCAGTGATGGCCACTGTAAACCATCTAGGGCTATAGATAATAAGAGAATTGGACAAGACCATAAAATTAGTGTTGGAAAATCTTTTTTTGGGTGTCTGATCTCAAGAATTTCATAAATGTAATTTAAATGTATCAGACTCTTGTACAGCACACAAAGAGAGTAGAATCCTCAGGCACAAAAACTAAAAATCCCGTGCCCTGAACAGAGAAATGACCTACATCCTTGCAGGATCCAGAGCCCAGAAGACCTTTTCAGTGGATGCATAAGTGATTTCTTTTAGAAAAACAAGCAGACTTCTTTTTTTTTTTTTTAATTTATTTTATTATTTAGAAGTGTGGTGGCCTTGCAAGGTTGAAGAAATTTGATAAAATTAAGGAAAAACCTAATGCAATGCCTGCTAAGTCTTATGTGCATTAGGATTAGGTATCTGGAGTGGGGAAAAGTGGTGGTGTTTGTTTCTTTTTTGAAACCAAATTGTGGATTATAGATATACAAAATTCACACAAAGTTTTTTTTTCTTTGTGTCTTTTTCTTATCTGATTTCCTGCATAGCAATGAAAAGGGCTTCCATTCATGCCGTGCAATTTAAAAGCATTAATGCTTCTTGCTTCGTTTCTAATAGCTGTCAGGATCAGAGTACAGTTTCAAAAAGCATCTTGAATTAAAAATTGTCAGTGGTAAAGAATCTATCACAAACTTTTAGAAATAATTGAATTAACTTTGGGGATTATTTTTTTTTTTAGCTTTACATTCTGAAATGACCCAGCTCCCTTTTTGTTTTCTTAAAGACAAACAGATGAAATTCGCAGAAATTGGTGTAAAATAATCTTAAATACTTTCATGACTCTTTAGATCCTTTACAATATCCTACACCCTTTCTGAACTGTTGACTTCTACACTTACCAGTCATCTTCCAGACGCTACCATGCTAAGTAAAATTGTTTTTCTTCTGCAATAATATTATTTTGACACTTTTATTGTGATTCCAGTTTCCATTTAGAAAATGTGTATCAGCTTTGTGGCAAGCCATATACCATACACCTGTTCCAATATTTAAATGCAAGTGAAAAGTGTCTTGATCCCTGCATCACATCTCTGTCATTGCAAAAAGTAAGACTAAATGAATTGCTAACCTGTTTCTGGATCCACTGAGAAATATGGCTGTCCCTGGAGGATGCTGTACACCACTTTGGCGCTGTTTCCATAGTTGGCATCATCAGCATCTGTGGCTGTCACTTGAATAACAGATGTACCTGAATGGGTACCAAACAAGGAATCAGCAGATATTAAGACAGCACCTACTTCTTGTAAACCACATACTCTTGTTTCAGTACTGAATTCAGTAAAAAATTGAAGAGCAACTGGTGGACAAATCCAGTGTTATCCTACCCAAGCAAACAGTAAAATAAAATCTCTTCTTCCTTCTGACTAAAACTAAAATCATTATCACTTAAGATTCAAGCTTCAGATAAACATGAGGGACTGATATGTCTTTGAAACCAAACACAGCACTGGGTTTTTTGGTGATCAAACAGTTTTGAAACTGTTCACTTTAAGCTAGGTAACTGCTGCGTGGCAAGTACCATTATGATTCTTAACTTCGGCTTAATAGTAAATTAAACTAAAGCAAATTTCCCCATACTCATTTTTTGCTTAGATGACCACCTCCAAATATCTGAAGTCAGACTGAAGAAAATATTTTGTCTTATCCTAACTAATTTTTAAGATGATTTTAAAAAAATTAGCTTGGTTTTACAATAAGAAATTCTGAATTTTCTTTTGTTTTGTTTTTCTCTCTTGGTCAAAGTTAACCTCCTATTGGCAAATAATTGCCATTAAACTACAATCATATTTTCTCAACATTCAATTATTTTGCATGAAAATGGCTTACCCATGTCCTGTGATCACAATGAGGAGTATATAGGCTATATGGGATTAACAGCATTGTGAGCCAATACATTTGGTATAGTTTATGGATTAGAAGCAAAGGAAAGCTTCTGTAAAGACTCCCTTCTAAGATATATGAAAGGACAAAACTGTTCTTCACAAGCTTTTCTTTCTAAGCAATTTTAGAGATGTCAGGGTACTTTTTGCTAACACAATCTAGAGCCTGTATGGATAAACACAGGCAGTGCAATAGCTAGAAGGGTGAATGTTCTTCAACTCCTTGCCAAGAGCAGACGGCCAACTGACAAGCTCTTTACCATATATTTGGCTGGGTATTTTTCATGTTTTACTTTTTATGTTATACTTCCCTTATAAGACAAAGGTCTAGTGAGCACTGTCCACTTAAGTGCAATAATTTCCTATTCTTTTTTTTTCTCTTCACTTTCATTGTCTCTAGATTGAAGTTCACCTAGATAACTTGCAGTCAAGTATCTGTCTTGACTACAAATTTAGAAGATACTCATTTACCTGTGACTAATGGAACTAAAGTGAATAATCTCTCCTGTCACTCTTCTGTACACACAAGGCACTGGGGAAAGTAGAAACCCGGAGTAATCAAAAGAGATTTACGAAAGTACATGTTACTATTAGGTCCTGTTAGATCCATCTATTTTCTCATAGTATGTAATACCACTTTACACATAATAATTTTACCTACATAATAGTAACAATTCCAAATACTTCAGGTTATCTGAACAGCATGACAAGAGGGGAGGATTACTTCTTTCTCTGCAACAAACCAGCAGAACAAAGTTGTAGAAATGCTTTGTCACAATTCATCAAACTCTGGAGAGGATTTTTGCCATTGGCAATCTAGATTACTTTTCGCCTGGTTAAACAGTTAGAGGTCATCTGTGCGCCAAGCTGAGCTGTAAAGAAAATCCCGAAGAGTGAATCTTTAAGAACAACCTATCAATCACTAACAGTGTCGAGCAGAACTGCTTGTCTGGACAAAAAATTAAGACTGTTTCTTGAGTGATGTAATGTTCTATGAGTCCTATCTGCTTTCAAAAAAGCTAATAAACTAGATCCCATGCCTCCTCAAGACTAAGGGGGAAAGGGGAGTCAATATCACTTCCTAGCCTATAAAAAATGTAGAAGTCATCAGGAGAATCATGCTTACACTATGTGCCACTGTATCATGTAAAAGTTATGAATCAAGGGAAATTTATACGTCCATCCCATCCTGCCCCCAGAAAAACCTCAAAATATTTTCATCAGGAAAGCTTACTGTTGTGACCTCCCCATCTAGGCACTGTCTCAGGACTGACACAGATGTTTGAGTGTGGTCATAACAACTCTGAATGCACATTAAGTTTCTTTTCCTGACAAACTGGTTTGATTTAAAAGAAAATATAGATAGGAATGTATATCTTTGTTTCCTGAGGTTCAAGTGCCATATGATTATGATTGCTGAGGAGATCATAGAAGCTGTAACCCTACAGAAACTTTGGAGGTTACTACCAGATAATTCAAGTGGATCTTATACAGAATGAGATCTTACTATAGTTTACAAAATATTGATGTTTTCTTTTATTTGTCAAACTTTGTAGAGTGGTGAAAAAATAGTGTTATAACAGCTACTGCTTCCTAGTAAACTAATAGTAAAATCATGAAAAACAATTAAAAAGTATGTACTCAGAAAATTTATTGTCAGCATGCAGTTCACTCTCTTCTCTGTCAACAGTCTGCTGTATTATAAAATAGGATTCTCATGGACAATAAGCAATGCTTGTGCAGCTTTTTTTTTTATGAGGAAATAAACTTCTGTTAGCTTTTGGGGTCTGAAAAGGCAGTGAAATAAAGGAACTCGGCACTAATAATGAAATAATTGGTAATAAGACAAAACTAGTTTGAATCTTTTTAATTAAATACAACTGTGCCCTATCCTCACCCCTACCTGAATAGTACCCAAGAATGTGGATGCATTTTTTTCATTTGTATATTTATCGTCTAGATTGCCTCACAAGCAGCCTTTTACCCATATTTGTCAGCAGAAGTCAGCATATTTTAAAATACAAATCAGGATGCTATGTTAGAAACTAGAATTTTTCTGAGATACTTCCACAGATGCTAACATGAGCAGGAATGAAGTAGAACATGGAAAGCATTGTGGGTGGGGAGGTGTTTTGCTTTCTCTATTTGTTTCTCACCATTCAACTCTATTTTTAATGGGCAATAAATTAAATTAATTTTCCCAAGTTGAGTCTATTTTGCCCCGATGGTAATTGATAAGTGATGTCCCAGTCTTTATTTCAGTTCATAAGCTTTTCCTTCTTATTTTCTTCCCCTGTCCTGTTGAGAAGTGGGAGTGAGCGAGCAGTAGGGTAGGCCTCTGGCAGCAAGCCAAGATCAAATACACAACACAAGCAAACTGGTGTGAAAGATGACAGAGAAAATGTGGCAGTGACTACAACAGCAGTCTAAGGAGTGAAAACATCGCAAAATAAAGTGAACTTCAATTCACTCTTACCTAGCAAGCCTATCCCAGCTCAGAATGTGAACTGAATCTCAGAGTTCTCAAGAGGTATGTCTAATTTTCTTTTTTTTTTCGGCTTTTTTTTTAATTTTTTTTGTTTTGTTGAATTCTCAATACTTTCACACAGCATTGAGATTGACTTGTTTGCTTTGTCTCTCAAAGATTCTCTCTCTGTCTGTATACAATAATCAAGGAATAGCAGTTTGCTGAAAGCGTTGTGGTTTGGTTTTTTTTCTTTTTCTCTTTGCTTAGAGGTACATTCGTGTCAGGAAGCTTAAGCATTTTGACAACACATCTGTGATGGATAGGGTCCTAATGTAAGAGTAGAAAAATACAGAAGGATGATTGTGAAGATAACCTGAGAGAAGATGACTAGACTAAATCTGTGCAAGTAGTGTCTTTGTATGTGTGTCTTTGTGTGTGAGTATGTATGCATGTATGTGCATGTAAGACTGTAGAGTCAAAAAGGAGAATTAAATTAAAGAGAGCATCACTCCATATCTGGGACAGTATAACTCAGTGTCAGAACTGAGTCCCACTAACACAGCTTTCCAGAAATCATGAGGAGTGAGACATAAATTTGAAAAAGAATTTGAAATAAGAACTCTTCTCTGAACTATGTTTAAAATACTTTCTATTTTTTTGTGAAATTAAGTCTTTGAAAGAGTCCCTCTGGTATAGTTAGGTCTTACAGCATGATATCAGAGTGCATTGCAAAGCTGAAGTAAATAGCCTACAGAGGAAAAAAGGTCTTCTACTAGAAGAGATCAATGTACATTTTGCTACCATTTCATATAAAGTCATACTCTTCAGCATGCAACTCGTGTTCTTACTTGGCTCCTTTAGTTAACATGAATTAGAACAGCTTCTGACAGAAGAATATATCTGTGTCTTTTTGAAAATGCTGCTTTTACCGATAACTTTTTCTGTAACCTTCGTTTTGAACAGTAATCTCCATCTTGGGTGAAGAAAATGAGCAGACTATGTTGTTAGCATCGTATGTTTCAAGATTCCACCATGAATGTTGGATGAAAAATGACAGATAATGATTTAAATATCATTCAGAACCCTGACATTTCTATTCCAAAGGGAATTCTGTAACTCAAAAATTCATTTTGAGCTTGATTTTGACTTTTTTTTGGTAAAAGTAGGATTTCAGATCAATTAAAAATTTTGATTTTAAGAAAAATGCCTGGTTTAGACTTTGGCCTTCTCATATAAAGTTTTCAAGTGCCTTTTACACTACCAGACAGCTTCCTTTTCATTTTTTCTCAAGTCAACTTCTGTCAAAATTGGCAGTTATTGAAAAGTTCTGATTTTTACAGAGAACTTGTGTGTATGTATGTGTATCTAGCTCCATTTAAGAGAGGGTTCCACTCAAAGCAGAAAGGCTGTTTCGTTTTCAGAAATAGAAGGCCAGCTGGGGTAAGTGGAGAGGTAGGAAGGACTTTATCTCCCTAAATGAGAAGCTCTTGAGCTTGTTTCCTGTTTCCAAGCACAATGACAATCTGCTGTTCGTCAAATTTATTCATCAAGAGAAGATTTTAGATGTGGATTACTTTTACAAGCTGAAAAGATTTGGGAGTGCTCTGGAAAACCTCTGGAGGCAAAATTAAAAATTTTGTTGGCTAAAAGCCTAAGGAAGATAAAAGGACAGATAGTTTACTCAGACAGCATGGCTCCAAGGATTATTTTCACAAGGGAGATACTATGGAGATGCCCCTGCTGATGACATGAGTGAAATTTTAAGTGAATTTCAGAAATTCTGAGGGCTATTAAACCACTTTTGCTCTTGAGAGGAGGTTTTTCTCTCTGGAGAGGAACCTATGCCTAGGAGATAAACTGGAGAAATTCTGAACTAGAAGCAGCTACATGGCACTACCTAAGCCTGGAATGCTTAGGAATATGTAGAATTCACCAACAAGGATCTCATTACTGCATAAGTTGGACTATATCACTTCAGACTGCTTTCTATACAAAGAGTAGGGCTAAATAAAGTTGAGATATGACTCTTATGTTTTGACTCAAAAACACCTCTACATAGAAAGCTGAAGGAATAGGGAACTGCAAAGTGAAGTTTGCTCTTTTGTACATAAACACAATTTAATAGAGGAACCTAACTCAAAGGAGCAGTAACACTGGAAAATTAAGAAGGTGCTTAAAATGCAGTTCAGCCATACATATTGAGAAGAAATGTATAAAAAAACCCAGAAAAAATATAGGAGAGAAAAAGGTGGCATAAAACAGGAGATGTAATAGTTCATAAATTACATTGTACAAAATTAATTATTTTTAATAATCTGCCATATAGGTATGAGGTGAAACTTAATTTCACTTGAAAACATGCTGTCTCTTATTTTTGGTTGTATATAGTCTCACATAATGGCTGGTCTAGAAGTCAGTTTAGAAGCGCTAGCTCCTGTAAATGGGTACTGGAAATAATTCTCGTAATTTCTTGTGTGTTATCTTTTGGTGTTTTGAGGTTTGTCCAACACTTCTTTTTTTATGACAAGGTTATGTCATATTTTAGATTCTGTTGTTAGATCGTGCATTGAAGACGTAAGTATGTGTTAATGATTGTCTCACCACATAGAAAGATGAAATGTGACTGAACTACTTTGTCTTTAATCTGCCTGAAATGCTTCTTGGGGTAGAGGGTTTTGCCAGTAATAAACTGTATACACCATTGTAACATAATGTCTGAAATTGAACTAGAAAAGAATGGCTAAAGCTGAATGAAACCTCAAGCCCTTGCCTTGCATCTGTTCAATACCTTGACACAGTAACTTTAGTTTTCTTTTGGCAGCAATTGTAACTGTGACGTGCATCAGGTGCTCTGTGTGAGAATTTGAAAAGCATTATGGATGCAATAACAAGTGGGAAACTAAGAAGAATGAGAAATAGTTGGAAGTATTGGTAGGTGAACAATTCTGTGTATGTTTATTCTTTTGGGAAGCTTCTTTTTTTCTTCCTCACCATACAGAAAGTCACTTCTGATACAACACTGGTGCCATCAAATGGCAAATATAAGACAGAGAAAAAAGAAGTCAGATTCTTTCAAGAGTTAATGTTAACTAGCATTTACGTTGTGCTTCTTAGTGACTAAAGAAGTACGGTATAAAATGATCTGCCATTTATAATAAATGAACTGCAGCTTAGAAATCTTCATTTTGTTCAACATGGTGTAAATACTTACAATTAGAAAACAAGCTTCTTTTAGGCAGAGCAATTATCTGCAGTCTATTTTAAAAAAGAAATTAAAATTAAAAATTAAAAGAATTAATTAAAAATTGATCCTCAAAATTTCTATTCAAAATAGTGATGAAACTCACCAGTAGTGTGTTTCTGGGCCTGGAGCTGCTATGCATATGGTAAAGTTGTACCAACTAGAATTAGCTGTTAATGAAACCAATATGCTGAAGGAGCAACAAGTGATGCCGTAATATGGCAGTTAATTACCTTGGTTACTCTTTCTCTGCCCACAATGCTTTTAAGAAGTATGCGGAATTAGGCCAGTTTTATGGACTGACAGCTGCCGTCCATGGCAGGTCAGTCACGGGAACTCCACCACTTGTTTCCTTTATAAAGGTGAGAGCTGGTGATCTTGGCCCTTTGCCCCATCTTGATTTCTTGAATACTCCAAAAGAGGGAAACACCTTTCAGCTGGTTTTTATTATAAACTTAGGAAAAGCTTGTCCCCGTTGACCCTAGCAGGAGAAGCAGAAGTTTGTAAAGGCTGCAGTGTAGTTATCTATTGATTATATATCTCAATTCCTAGCCAACAGTTCCAAACAAGTTTTCAGTTCTATTTATAATTTTTAGTTTCTAAAATAATGAAATAATCATAAGGATGTTATTTCATCACTACTTTCAGGGTGCTGCTAAATGAAGTTTTCTGTTTTGCCCTTTTCTCAAAAGTAGTTACCTGAGGTCCTCTATACAATATCTAAAGTTTTCACTTAAAAGCAAAAAAAGGAATCTTAAAAAGAAACACTTTTTAATAATTGCCACCTTTTAGGGCTAAACTTTGAGTTTCTGATGTACATGCCTGTACAGTTCTGTAGTTTACAATGCAACATAGACAGGTTTCTAAATTTTTTTCTTTTTTTTTTTTTTCCTACTTTTAATTTGTTCTCTTTTGTTTGAGATTGGCTTTTGTATGTCTTTATTAGCTTTTGGAGAGTCTCTTTACTATCAATTTCTATCTATGACTGGGAACTAGAACCTCGCTCTCATTTGCGTCTTCAAAATTTATCTTTAATACAAGTAAATATAAATCTTTACAGAGTTTCTACCTTTGCCAGGTCTGGAAACAGGTGCTATTTAAAACCCTATGTCAATCTCTATTATGACCACAAGAATGTAGTACATTATTATTAAGACAACAGGCTGGTCTCATATTTATTTTATTTGGGGACATTTTCATAACCTGTGGGAACTCCTGTTTGGAAGGTGATAAAGTCTGTCTCTTTAAACATTAATACAGCTGTGGAAAATAGTAATTTGTAAATGAAAATATTATTGGTAAACTTAAATTTACATTAGTTTGTAATATATGATTCATTAAAGTCTTTTTCTTCTGCTGTGTTTAGATACTGTGGATGTTGTGTGTGGAAATAACTATAAAGACCTGTAATTTGGAAGAGAAATAGAGTTTAAAGTAGAGAAAATAAAACAAATTCAAGGGTTATCTTAGCCATGGGCTTTTTTAAAATTTCGTTAGTTAGAGTACCATTTTTAGACAAAAGAAAAATACTTCTAGAGCTTGAATGAATAGAATTAAGTAAATATAGATGTAAGAATATATATGTGTGTGTGTAAGTACATGTAGATAAACCTAGAATATTAAGTAGGGTCACTGTAAGGACTTTTCTGTTATTTTTTTCTATATCTTTCATTTATCTTCAGAAGTGTTCAAATGTCTTCAGATAATCATGGCAGAGGGGTTGGAACTAGATGATCGTAAGGTCCTTTCCAACTCTAACTATGCTATGATTCTATGATAATCTGTCAAAAGACTCACATGCAGAAGTATTCTGCTAAACACTGTTGAGTTTTCACTACGTTTGCAAATTATTCATAAGGGCATTAACTATTTATTGCAAGATTACAGTAACAGTAAATGAGACACATTATGGGGACAAATCACATAGATTTGAAAACTTCTTGTTGAAAAAGATTAAAAGTATTCATTCTAAACTTCTTGTTTGGGAAATACTCTTAGAAATGCTTGAGGTAATTTCCAAAGGTTTAGACACTGGGTGTCCAGATCTCAGTGAAAATTAGTTGGGCATATGCTTCTAAATAGTTTATCTTCCTTAGGTAGACACACGCTGCTGATAGTTAAGGTATCTTTTAAAATCTTATTCATGAAATCGCTAAGTATTAATCTTCCAGACCTTGAAACATAAGACTTTCTTTCTTGTCCTTTTTCTGAACCACGTGGTGCACTAAAGAGGTGGCTATTCTTTAGCAGGGGGTGGTGGTGGTGGGTTGTTTGTTTGTTTGTTTTTCTCACAACTGTCACATATGTTGACTTTATGAGGAAATAAACATTTTGATTTTTTGTTTACATCTCCAATATACTGTGTACATAGTGTTATTTATCACAGGCTATTAGTCATTTGCCTTGGAGCAGTGTGAAGTAACTGTTACTGAGTTGGCTTTCTGACAGGAAGCTTTGATAAAAATTTGGGGTTTATTGCCAGCAACTCTGGCAATGCAGATGTGTATGTGCTTTAACTGAACAGCAAGTTAGGTTGTTGGTTTGTTGGGGTTTTTTTGTTTTGTTTTAAATTACCAACTAGGTGTAAGCAATATGTGTTTTAAATATGAACAAGTTTCATAAGAAATAAAATTGATACTTCCTCAGATCTTAATCATGCTTGATCTTAATTTCATGGTGACACACAGCTATGAGGTTGTAGGAAGAAGCTATTCAGGGAAGTCTTTTGAGGAATCTGATTAGATAGTAGATAGTAAAATAAATGTAAGCATCAAGATTGCCGTCATTGTGAAAACTTGCAGATGTGAATTTTGTAAGGTGTTAAGAGAAATACAGTGGTTACCATCAGAAATGATGTAACTTATCTTGTTCCATGTACTTATTAAAATATAAGTTTGTTTCAGTGGGAATAATATGAAGTAGTTTTCAAATAAGCAGGAGTTAGACAAGATAGTCCAGGATAAAACTTTTCTCACCTTCTCTTTCTCGACTCTGTGAAGGCTGTGTACGACACACAAAATTTCCAAATTTACTTACTGTGTGATTGTCAAGAAGTAAAAATGGTGATGTATAATAGAATTCAAGCTGAATTGTTAATTGAACAATGAAAACCATACATGCAGCAACTGCCATTTCCGTAACTAACCTTCTATCTTGCCAGAAACTTATTATTAATTCTCATATCTATTCTCATTATTTAATTAAAAGAAATGTCATATTTTATTTCTGTAACATATATAAACATACATATATACTACATATACATATACATATACATATACATACACATACACATACACGCGCGTGTGTGTGTATATGTATGGACACATTTTAAGCGAGAAATTTACTTATTTAACAATACTGTATCCATTCTGGGCAGACATTCATAGTCCTTCCACCTCAATAGAGAGCCATTTGATGGTGTCTTTTAGGGAGAACAGTGGACTTCTTTTGGGGAAGTATTTTCATGTATTCAGACATTCAGACATTCAGAAAGCTGCCTTTGTTTTTAAAAACTGAAAAGCTTATGCCTTCATAAGATTAGACTATGAAAGCATTCCATATGTGCTTTGTTTTATCAGAATAAAAAAATGAAATAATTCTTCTCAATATAATTTGCAAATGTCTTTTATGGCTACATCTAACCAATTCTCAAACAGATTTAACTTCTATGTAATTAATTACAATTCCTGGCTTAGATCTGTATATCCAGTCTTCCCAGTGTACATTTGAGAAATCCCATTATCAAAAATCATTTAAATGAAGAAAAGAATTTTTTTCAGGTACCTAAAACTAAACAAGTAGTTTAACTACATGGTGTCAGGAAAGAATCTTGTGCAATTGCATGATATAGAGACATTAATGTTACCACTTTAAGAGCAAGGTCTGCACTTAAGCAACAGATAACCTCCACTACTCCTACTATGTTTTAATAAAGGATATAACACATGTATGCCTCTATTTCAAATGTTCCTTCTGACAAAGACACAGGTGTTCCTAATATTACTAATGTTAATTAGTCCCAGCTATTCCAGTTCTTAGTACCAGCAGTTCAATTGCCATGGCTTCAATATGGTCACTTAAGTGTGAGAGGTGGCTCATTTCTTATACTGTAGCTTATCTAAAAGAAGCAAAATTATTTGGTGGCTGGTAGCTGCAAGAGCTCAAAAGGGAATAAATTAGGTGCCTGTAAACTGGCATCATGCCTAGGGACTCAATATTTACAGTGGTTCTGAAAACAGGTTGCACATGGCTGTGGATTGTAACACGCGTTTATACCAAAGGATGTATAAACGTTGTATGTTTGTATCAAGAGGTATATATATTGGCTGAAGCAGCATGGCTGTTCCTTGCTATTTTCAGAATGCCAGTGAGAATTTTACGTTTTTAGGTGTGAAGCTGTAAAAAATGAAAGGATCTTGGTTTAACATCCTATCAGGAGGACATCTCCAACAATGCAGAATATATCCCATTGTACTGCACTGCAGTATGAGCAAAAGTGCTGAGTATAGAATCCAGGCCCATTACACTTTTGTTCAGCAACTATAGTGTTATAGCTGAAAATCTACAAAAGGAAGGAAAATGGATACAATAAACAATTTTTAGTGTAAAGATGATACAGGAACTTTTAATGCTAATTTCAAGCTTTGATCTGGAGAGGTCCAGGCCTCTGGTTTGTTTTGGGTTTTTTTGTTCTCAATGTACACAGATAATAAGAAATAATGAATTTGTTGCAATAAATTAGCCAGCCAAACAGCATTGCATTGAATTATTTCAGAGATATGTAAAGGGGAGCCACATGTAACATAACCTGGGTCTGAAAATTCCACTTGGCAGCAAGACTATCAGTCCAAAGGTGCTGTGATGTCCATTGCTGCGATAGCTGAACACATTTCGACATATGTATAGAGTAGAGCTGTCCTAATCTTCCAATAATTAGTGGGAAAATGAGACATACAGAGATGAAATGAGTTTGTGGTCACCTTAAAACTACATCTCCAAAGTTTAGGCCAACCAGTTTACAAAACCTAAAGTCCCATATAGTGCTTTAAAAGTAACCCATCCTGTTTGCTAATTGCAGCATTTGAACTGCTGTCATCTTATTTCTTCATATAAGAAATACTTCAGACCAGAATCTCAAGAAGGGTGAGCAAGTGGGGGTTTATGGGAGCTCAGAGGAGGTTACAAACTTCTAACAATGAGTTGACAGCGGCCAAGTTCCCACGGGACAGACATAAGGGAATTAATTATACCTTCCTGTGTTTACAGCAAGTGCTAGCTACCTTTACTTGTCAACAACACTTCTACAAAATCCCGATATTTTTCTAGCATCAAGAGTAAATGGTTACTCACTGGGGATGAATAGACAATTCTGGTTTAAGACTTGTGGTGTCTTAATAAGAAACCAAACTTCTCCCCCCGCCAAAAAAAAAAAAAAAAGACAAGAAAGAAAGTGAGAAGTCCTGTTTAGAAGATATGAGGATTTTGTACCTGAAGAAAAATTAATATTTCAAGTGAATTTTTAGCTGAGGTTAGATACTGCTGGATGAAAGAGTCTCTCCTGCTTTTACCTGCTATACTTTACATGCTCCTGTCACTTCCCTAGCGCCAGCTCTGGAATCAAACCTCATATGATCTGACCTAGGGAACAAAAATAGCAAAAAAAAAAAAAAAAAAAAAAAATTGACTTGTACAATACATTTTTTTTCCTAATGATTTAGCTCTTTAAACTTTTCTCTTTGGGGTTTAGAGGGACAGTGGGTAAGGCATAAGACAGCACAACTAGGAGCAGAGGCACCAAAAGCAGAGTGTCACTCCTTTTGGCTGTAGCTTGAGATCTGCTTATCCGAAATGTTAAAAAAAGTTCTGTAAAACTTAAATTTGTGAATGATTTAAATTCTTCAGAAGCACTGCTTTGAATCTTGTTAAGGTTAATTTTTATCCCTCATTTTTTTGAATGTGCAGTCTCAGGTTTTTTCAAGTGTGAAATTAATACACTCTGCACAAACTTTAAAGAAACTATGGTATTTCTGATGACTTATGAGAAATTCCCCAAATTTTATAAACCTTACTTATTTATTTAAGTTTCTTCTTTGCCTTCATAAATATATATATACATAATATATGCATATTAGTTTTATGTGATTGCTTGTATTATTTTTTTAAGTTATTTTCCTCAGTCGGTAACAAAGAATATTGCAGTATCAATAATGGCTAAAACAATTTGTGTAAAGATAAAATTAACAAAGCTCTGAAAGGGAAAAAATAATACACAAATTAATGTTTACTTTTGATTCCATATGTTACATTTGGATGTGGAATAGAGCTGTACAATTATAGTAATCCCAAAATGTTATTGTTAAAAAGCAGTTACATTGCTTGTTTGGACCCTAAAAGGAAAGAGTTGCTTTTCATTTGGATCAAAATGTATGATTATTTGTTTCTTGATATCTCGTAATTATTTGGGAGTGTTGTAAACTCATAGATTTTCCTCTGAGGATAGTTTCATTCTGTTTCTTGAAGAGCCAAAATATGCTGCCCATATTATATACATAACTATAAAAATGATGGAATAATGTAAAGGCAAAAAATAAAAATTATGATTTACTCTGTTGCAGTGCTTGTTTTGTTTTGTTTTGTTTGTTTTGTTTTTTAAACTGGAAATACGAAGTGTTAAAGCGCCCATTCATACTCTTCTGAAGAAGCTTTGCCTCGTGCCAACACAAAATATTTATAAAGCATTCCATATACTTTTCTAATACAAATGTAGCAAGCCTCTTGTAAATAAAAATGCTATGCATGTATCTAACAGAATGCATGTACAAAACTGACAAAACCCTAAAATACCCCAAATTTCTTGAAAAAAATAGTTTTACATTTTAAACTGTTAAAAAAAAAGTTTTGGCCTTTTTCACCTTGATGGTTTATTTTAAGAAACTATTATGAGGTATTGAACTCTTATTTTATATTTTCATCTTTTTGTTGAAAGGGATTATTTTTTTTCACTATAAAGACGTGTATAAAAATAACAAAGTATAAATTTAAAAAAGGCTAAAAATACTGCATTTTAAAAAACAGAACCATACGCAGATTCTGAGAGTTATAGAGATTTTAAAATTCTTTAGTTATAGTGGCAAATTGAAATAGAATTGTTAGAAGTATTCTAGCTACAGGATTTCTGCCATCATGCTTAGTTTGACTAAAAGGAATTCTGATACTGTATTTTAACTGCAGAATGTAAAATACGAACTTGTGGATAAAATATTTATTTGAAATATATCTTTCTTCTAAAGCTAATTCAATAATTCATTTTAAAACAGAGTATATGTTAACAATTAGCATTCTGAACTTGTGCAAGTCAGCAAAGCAGTTTTCATAAGCTTTACTTTCATGGCAAAGTCAAGACAGTCACTCATAGCTTTTTTTTTTTCTAATAAGCATCTGAAACCAGGGAAAACATGCAGAGAAGAAAATATAATTATTTCCTGCTGAAATATGAAAGATGAGAGCTGTCTCCATTTAGTCGTTTACACACATCTGTAGATTAATGCTTACTGACATTAGCAAATTCAAAAATAGAAAATGCGATGGTTACTGTATTTGGTTCAGTTTCTTTTTCTCCCTTTTTTTTTTTTTTTTACCATGAAGCCAATTTGTTCCTATTTGTTCTTGTAAGAGTTTTCTATACCAAATAACAAATATGTGTTTATGATTCTGATGCTGAAAACATGATGTAACTAAAACTAAATATCAGAATGCGGTCTTAAATCCAGCAGTAATTGTGATGCTTATAGATTAGTGAACAATAATAATGGAACTTCTGACACAATCATTGTGTAATTGCTGTTGTAGCGTATTCCACTGCACTCACAGTCAACAGCACGGTAATAAAATGGTTGTAATAATGTGTATTATCCTGTGTGTTTTACTGCAATTTAATGTCTTTTTCTCTTTCTCTTTGTGTTTATGTATTTTTAATATATATATTATTTAGAGTAGCTGTTAAACACGAGGCATGTTTAGGCATGCTGTAATCCCGTATGCCTGAGTAGGAAATGGCCATATATATATATTTAATATGTAACGACCTTCTATCAAATTTCACCATTCAGCTAGAGAAAAACTCTTTTATTCTCACTGTATTAGCAATAAAAGTAATGAAAAAATGATAAATTTTATATTTAAACATTTAAAATATGGTCCTCTATACTTATATATTATACAAGTCTTGTCATGTAGAAATTCTGAACCAGGAGGTGTCTTTGGTTAGATCCATAAATCTAGAAAGTAGCTGTTAAGTATAAAGAAATGAGCACTAAATTAGGCATTATCCTTTATTGTAATAGAATCAATTTAAAGATTAAAAATACTTGTGAAATACTCATCAGCTGTGTGCTAAAGAAGTTTAATGTGAAAAAATCATAAGTCTTGCTCATTAAAATTAGCAAGGCAGGTACAGCAGGATGTAATAATATTGACCCAGGTGTCAAAGGGATGGAACTCCACAAGACATCTCATTGCTAACTTCCCTTTTAAAAAATTTCTAATAATTTGATTTGTATCCTGAGAAAAGTTGTTTTCATATTGAGGCATAGGGTTAGTTTTTATTTAATTTTATGTTGGGGGTTTTTTTAGCCATCTTCTTTCACTTGGAAAAAATTCTTGGATCGTAGCTTCTCTTCATGTAAGCCTTGAAGATTAAAAAAGTACATTTTAAGTACGATCACGGCTGTACTTTTCCTTCTACGTGAAAAGGAAATGAAAAGATTATTCTCAAAATGCATAATACGTACTTAGCTTATCTGGTTTCTTCCTGTAGTATTTGTAAAATATAGCTCAATCAGAATAGGTGATGCTTCAAAGCCACCTGCTCTTCATTGTGGTCAAGATTATATTTTACAGCTTTGGCATTCCATCAGGTTAAAAATGTTGGAAGTCTATTGTTCCTTTACTTCCTACATTATGTTTTGATTATGGGTCTGTCTAGCATATTCCTCTCTTTTTTTTTTACAGAATTATTTTTTATTGAATCAATTTACCTTTTCTAACAGAAATCTCAAGATTCTTCCAGTCAACTCTAGCACTCTTTAAAAATATAGCTACAGCACTTATTATCTTACAGTTCTTTGGTATAGTAGCTGATTTTAATGAGAAATTCCATGTTACTGAGTTTTAGAATCTCTTTAATTTTTTTCATTTAATTTTTTAACTTAATAGCACTGTGAACATTTAGCATGATCATTACCATAAAAGCTATGTATCTGAAGTGGCACTGCAGTCAGCTCACTTCAGTGGTTTTGATTGCTCCCCATAATAGCTTTGCTACAAAATGTTTTAGGTATACCCATAATGCTGTTGGAGATATGACTGGATCCTATTTAGGCAAAGCAAAGCTAGTTGATGTATAGCTTGAAGGCTGCAGTGTAGATATTACAAGATTGGATAAGCACGAACTAGTGCACAAATAAGCATTCATATTACCCTGGGCTTGGATAGGTTGTGCTGAAAATCCATGTTACATTTTCACTATTCTTAATATAAAACTAGTTAAACATGACTGAGGTTTGCCTATTGGTACCGAAAATTACACATTCTGTCAGTGGTGTTGACTTATCATTTTCCCCTGTGTGCTCTAGATCTAGTTATTCCAAGAAACATTCAGTAACACAGTGAGAAATATGTAATATGATATGTCATTTGAATCACAGATACACACGCCACTGGAAAGATTGCTAGTGATGATTCCTCTTCAATTTTTCAATCTTAGTGACATTTTCCTGAGCTTTCATAAATATCTACTGTCATACTTGTTGAACTTGGCAAACATAATAAATATAATAGCTAAGAAAAAAGACACAAAATTGGGAGGTAGTGAAAGATGGGAAGAAACAGATTTTCCCACAAATTTTTGACCTGCTTATGAAGAGTACATCTATTTTTTAAAATGTGTATAGTGTAATTGTACAGTTGTTTCCAGTCAGAAAAGTTATTTGGTTAGGTATGCAAGAATCTGTGTATACATACAGTTGTAACAAAAAAACCTTCACCATCTTAAGTATTTATACAGGAAATGCAGGAATACACTGACTTTTTCATTTTATGTAGTCTTAGTGAAGATGACCACACTACTCCAGGGATTCTTGGGTTTGTTTTATTATTCTTGTTTTCTTCCATTTGTTACAGACGAACATATAGAATTAAGGAGCACTTAATTTTTTTATCCTGAAGTCTTCTGGTTTTCTGGATTGCACTTTTGGATCTCAGGTTTGTTTTCTTTCTTTCTTTCAATTTTCAGTATATTTTCTGTCCTTTTTTTTTTTCAGATGCACTTACTTTCACAGCAGCAATAACCCTAATATACATTGCTTACTCAATAATTTCACAATTTGTTCTTCTTTCATGACTTTACACAATCCTCCAACCTGAAATTCTATTTTAAATTCAAGAGTCCAGAGCCAGCTAAAAGGTTTGGCCCTATTTCAAATGCTAAAAATTGCCATTCCAGTGTAACTTTTATATCCCCAAATGCAAATTTCAACTAAACAGAGCAAAGAGTAACTCAGATCCCTTTTTTGCCTTCAAATTGGAATCTAAGGGACACCTTTTATTGTTTAAATCATTTTCCTCTAATTCTTTCTTCACTGTAAGACTCACCTTTACTTGGGTCTTTTATGGACACTTTCTCATCTTAAAGTAGATAACGGTACTTATTCTATTATCATCCTCATCAAACATAGACATTTCATAGACTTAAAAATTCACAGTCAGTGCCAAAGCACTGGATCTTATTCTCTTCTCTTGTCTTTTATTCCTGCTTCTCCATTGACTCTGATGAAGTTGGGCTAAGTGATATGGTTAAACATGGACATCATGCTTTTTATCCTATCTATTCCTATGGAGTTCCCTCCTACAAATATATTTCAAACTGAATATGACAGGTGCACTGCCAACATTTTTCCTTCACAGATTATCAGCAAAGTAGATTCTGAATGGAAAGGATTGCTCTATTTCCCATGTATCTTTAAAAGAACCATTCTTGGACTCTTTGCACTATGCATATTAGCGTAGGCATTCTATTCTTATGATTATAAAAGAGAGTTATAAAATAGAGTCCTGTTCCTTTATACTTCTGTTACCGCTTTCAGAGATAATTATTAGCTTCTGGAAATTAGTTTGCAAAGATACATATTAGTCACAAATGTTGATTGGTATTTTATTGTCTTTCTTAGCAATGCCATCATACAGGGCTGATTTTGTGAACCATTACAGTAATTCATGATAGGTAAATAACTCTTGAGAATTTTTCTGTCAGTTGCTTCCTGTAGCCTATGTATTTTATGCTTATTCATCAGAGAGACTCTTCTATAAAACAACGGAGCATTTAAGTAATCATGATAACTTCTGATGAATGTGTGCTGATGAATATTATCTATCACTTTATATTATTTGAACAAAACTCAGAGAATTTTTTTCATTTGATGCTATATTTCTCACCTATCTTCTAGTGTGATTCCACGTTTTTACTTTTCATTGTGGCTGTTGTGAATAGCTGTAAGTTTTTATCTATGAAGAAAAACATTTTTTTAAGCAAAAATAGTTATTTCTTTGGGGAAGGGGCTCATATGTTTGCTATCTTAAAAAAACCCAGACAAGTACATCATAGTAAAAAAAAAAAAAAAACACAAAACCAACAACTACTAATATTGATACCAAAGAGAAAAAAATAATTTTAAAACATCCAAACAGACATAAAAAGCCAACAGCAACAAAACAAACAAATAAACAAACAAGGGGTTTTTGAATTTTGAGGAAGATATTTTCCATCTGAGATCTTAACTGACGTACATACTTACATGTTTAAAGTTGTTTGTGTCTAAAGGTACAGAGAGGTTTGAAAAATTAGACATTACAAATACAAAGAGGATATATTTTTACGCAGGTTATATTCTCAGCTGTGGTAAAACTATGTATTAACTGATAAGACAATCATATATGCTACATTCCTTGATGGTTCTGGTGGGTTAAAAGGGTAAAGAATACCCTATAGTGTGGAGAAAGGACTAAAAAGTGGGTGAAGATGAAACAGATACAAGCAGACTAAATAATTTATGATACACTAGTGGCAACAAAAGTAGTTCCATGGATATTCACAGAATTAAGTGCCTCAAACATTATGTGCCTCAAATGATAAATTATTTAAAAGTTCCAAATCAACTCAAACCCATTTGTATTTTATGTAAGGATATGTTTTTACCTACCAACTCTAGACATCTCCGGAATACTGGCGGTGTACATGTCCTTGGTGAATTTTGGTTCATTGTCATTGATATCGTGGATTTTAATGATAAATTCAGACTCTGGCTCCACTTGTCTTCCAGTTTTTCTGTCTATAGCCTTGGCACGTAGCACATATAAGGACTTTTCTTCTCTGTCCAATTTCTTTGCAGCATGAATATCTCCTGTATTTTCATCTATAATGAACAGACTGCCAGCCCCATCTCCTGTTAATATGTATTTTAAATTTCCATCTCCTTTATCTTGGTCAGTGTGTAGCTTCAGGGAGGTAGAAAAGAAGAATTCTATAAATATATGTATTGTTATTACAAACAAAATCATTCAGCATATATGAATAAAAAGTCTGTAAAATCTTGACTATAATTGGGGTTAGTAATGGTTATCTTCTATTTCACTGTTAGAAAAATTGCAAATGTGAGGCTCAGTCATACACAAAAAATCGCTCTAAACAAACTCATAAGGACACAGGAGGATGTAGGAGATATTGTGCTAGTACTTAAAATTACCAACTTAAAACAAAAAATGGTATTTCTTTGAGTAGTCTTTCCAGAAACTAACAGAAGTCTCCTTTTTAAAGATGACAGGGGGTGTAAAATTCCCAAGTTTCTATTTGCAAAATAACATTTGTCTTCCCATTTATTGATTGATGATAAGGCAACCAGTTTAACAACATAGAAGAAATGGGGTTTAAGGATTATAGCTTCTCAACTTCCCAAAATCACCGACAAATGTTCTGATTTAAGAAACTTATGTTTCTAGTTGTATTTTTTTTTTTTTTTTCTCTAGGAACATCTTTCTTCAGTTAATTATTTCCTTCTTTCTAGTCCTCTTCATGCAGGAGAAATAATTTTGAAGAACACTAGGTGGTAAATTTTCAAAGCATTGAGTGGGGTTTAACAGTCTTATTCCTATTACACCTCTTCATAAGAGTTCAAAACTCTTTCTCTGTGAACTTACAGGCACCGATTACTTGCCATATATGACATTTTGAGAAAGTACCTAAAACTAAAGCCAAAGTAAGCCATTGAAGTTGACCCAAATACTAGAAATTCTCACATAATACTCTTTTTTTTTGGAAGTCTTTTCCTCTAATTTCATTTACAGGGAACCGCAGCTCCTTTTTATTAGCATTTGCAGCATGTTTTCCTCAGATATATGCTTTATGCTTACAGTCACACCTGGCCACAGATTGGTGACCTGGGTGTTTTTCAAATGTGGACAGAAGGAAGGCTATCCCAGCATTTTTTTTTCAATTTTTCTGAGAAGAAAAATGTAATATATCATCCACCTGAGAAAATATTGTTCAGTATCAGTAAAGGTATTACTCCAGATAGTCACTAGAGCCAGGTAAGCTATATTTTATGCCTCTTTGTTCCTTGTTTCATTGCTTCTGTATTCCTAACAGTATTTGTCTCCATGTTTTGTAGCTGAGCCTTTGCATCTCTTTATTACTATCCTTGTATGAAGGGTGATTGTGGTCGATTTTGTTGCATTTCTTCACTTAGATTTTTTTTCCTCTAGTTTAACTTTGTAGCCTAACACTAGTCACCAAATGTGATATATTAAGCATTGTTATGGTCTTCTAGAGGTAAGACTGAATAAAATAACTATCCAAACAGTTTTAGCACTTAATATATTAAGAGTATATCTGTAATATGTATCTGTGAAAATTCTTAAGGATTGCATACAGTGGGTTGAAAGAGTGACATACAACATGCACATAGTCCTCAAAAAAAAGTTCCCATCAACTTGGCAATTCTACAGGTAATACACAGAAAATAAAGTTAAATATTTATGGGTATCTTGACACAGAATGTGGAGAGTTATATAATCAATATATAGAGTTCATTAAAAATATTTTTTCTTATTTTCATATTTGATTCTTATTTTCAGGGGAAAAAAAAGAAAGAGTTGACTGATTTGTATTGTAAGTACAAAACATAGCGTATTTCTTTTAGTCAGGTGATTCTGTCTTCTGCCACACAGCACAATTTCCTGTCCCTGAGAAACTGCACATTCATTCTTGTTGAGATATTCCTTACCTTGTGGCATAAATATAGCTTCCTCATTTTTTTCTTGAGGTGGAAGCTTTTTAAAATATCCCAAATGAGGATCTGATGTCAGGACTGATGGCTAGCACTTGAACCTAATTTTCTCATGAAGACGGGCCCGCTTCTTTTTGAGTCTTTAAAAAGTCCAAGTATCAGTTACGATGCCCTGTGTTGTTACATGCCTCCTTAACATCCTCAGGTAGCCTGGGCAAGCAGGCATATCAAGAGCTGTATCTGGGAACTTGGTGAGGGATCAATCCCATGGATCAGGAGAAGGGACATCACTTAACATAAGGCATTAGGGAGGTTGGAGACTCCGTGAAGCTAACATCCTTTCTCAACACAGAATATAAGGAAGTGCTTCTTGATTCTCACATGTGTATACCTCAACACACAGAAATCTATTTAACTTGCTTATTGTTATATAAATTAAACTAGACTCTGGCCCACAGATATTATCTCCATAGCAGCTTGCCTGTCAGACTGCAAAGAAAGAAACTTAACTTACAGGAGTCCTGGACTTTAATTGTCAGGACTGCTATGCATGGGAAGAATGGAATATGTCCAGAGACACTAGAAGTTTCCCACCTTAAAAACAAGCAGCCACTGCTGAAACAAAATATCACACAGTTCTGAACTGCAAAATAAAAGAAAGAAGGGGGTAGAGGGCTGAATGAGATTTTTATATTGTTCATCTTGATTTAGAGCAGAAACCAAAATTCTTAGTTGAAATAGGAATATATTATACAAGTGGAATTTTTTGAGAAATATTAAGTACATAATATGCATTTTATCAGAAATTATAACTGGAATATTATTTTAACATAATGTTACTTGTAAGTGTGGTAATAACGTAGTTCATATTTGAAGACCTGCTAAATGCTTTTTCAAGGCAATTCTGCTACCTAAAGAGTTTTTCAGAGACTATAAACTGATTTAAAGTTAGTACTTTATATACGAAGATTGCAAATTTTGCTATTTGAATTTTTTTATTCCTACAAACACTTTCTAGACTTGAAGAGCTGGTCATCTGCTGAGAAGAGGTCCTGTATATTAAAAGAAGAGAGATGCAGATGAGTAATAGAGATCCAGGCTCTGAATGTAAATACCATTAGCTTGCCAACCTCACTTTGCTCATATGAACAATTCTGCTGGTAGTCCAGGGTCAGCAACCTCTTGAAATGGGGCGAAGATGAGCAAGTAGTAGGACCAGTGATCTTTTCTGCACTAACAAGTAATTCTGGAAAAAAAAAATTGCATTTATCCATTGCCAGTCCCTTACCCTGCTTCTCAACTATACACAGATCCTCAGAGAATAGGTTTAGTTTGTCTGTCTGTTCAAACTATCTACAAAGATGTCAGGTAGCTCATACTGTGATGGGTATTTTAAGCTTCCTACTAATCTCCTATTTCAACCAAATCATAAACACAATTTTCAAGCATGATAAATTTGATATAGAATATGATTTCCTAGCAATGAAGATTTCCACCTCCTACTGTTAATTTACTGTAAGTAAGCTCATTTGAAGTGCAATTGCAAACTATCACTTATTCTACATGTTATAATTCCTGTTCTAATTCCTATATATATTCTGTTTTCCACGTCACATTTGAGGAATCTTCTTTAGTCTGTGAAGTAATTTTACAGCATCATAGTTTGGGGAAAAAAAAAAGGGACCATATTCATATTGAAGAATAAATAAATAAAACAAAATATTATCCAGCACATTATAAAACAGTAACTGTGTAAAACAGAACAATCATGCCATTTTCTCACTATGCTTGACTTATATAATTACAAAATATGCTTTAATTTATGAGACAGAATAACTCCACATAAGATTCCAGATGTTTATGCAAAATAGCTATAGGGACATAAACATTTTTAAAAAGGATACTGTAATTTAATTTTGACCAATCTATACTGTGTTTCTTTATGATTGGTAAACTTCTAGAAACTGCTGAAATATTTTGAACTTATAACATTAAATATGACTTGAAAATTTGAGCTTTTCAAATTTTAATTGTTCTACAGAAAGCTTACAGAAAATCACATGCAAAAATGTGCATAATAAGTTTATAAAATATCATGCCCTTTATTCACTAAAACCAAGGAACAAGAACAATTTCCTAAATCCTATTTCCAGTTGTAGTAAAGAGTTTTATATATAAAATGGTTTGTGGTTTTTTGTTTGTTTTTTTTTTTTTTTTTTTTTATTAGCAAACTTTATATGTGTGAAGAAGGCTCATATATTCAAACTGGAAAAATAGTATCTATCCATTTGATTTGAAGTAATCTCTGCTGTGGTTTCCCTCTGCATCTTACTGACTCAGAAGCTCTGGGAGGTTCACCATTTACTATCAGCAGAAAGTAATTCCTGTTGAAATATTTTGTTTTCTTTTACACTACATGATCATTTTTCTCTGTTTGGGGTCGGGTATGTTAGAAAGCAAAACCTATGTATGGGTGGAAAAATGTGTCCTTTCTCATACCATAAATTGTTCATTCTGCAATTTCTTTAAAGAGCTGGCAGGTCAGGTAAGGGAAAGTAAACAAACAAACAACCCCCCAAATCAGATAATATGTTATTAGATTTCTCAGTATATAGTGACCACATCATTAACAAATGCCATTCAATTCCATTCAAAATCCAGCATCGATTCAACAGAAACACATTGGAATGAAGACATAACTTAGAAGATGCACTGATGAGTATCTTGATTTCTTAATATTCTTTTGCACACATGTCTTTTTCTGTAGACTTCTGTGTGGCTGGCTAAACATGTTCTCAACATGACTTTTCCTGAGGATCACCAGACACAAAGACATCAGTAATGGTTATGGGAGTAACAATTAGCTGTTTCTGTCACAAAGTACATCTTTTAAATATGGACGTACTTATAAATGCTCTTTCAATCTTTTTTTCTTTATTTACATAGGAAAAGTGTGCATCTCAAATTAGCTTGTCTATCCAGTTCTGTGAAACTGAATTTTTATGTGATGTGATAATTGAGATCTTGATGTTCTCAAAAGATGTCTTGACATAAATTTACATGGGTCCCTGTTAGTGTAATTTCCAATAAGTAAATGAGTAACCAAACAGCAGATTATCTCAGAGTTCTGCAGCGTAATTCTGTTTCCCCTAAATTAAGTACTTTGCTCCTTCAGCTTACACTTCACCCTCATGTAGCACTATTTATCAGCAAATGGCGGTTATAACACGTAACTCCCTGGTTTCCGGAAGTATTTTATTTGAATATACATCCTTACTATGTCCAAGGCTAATCCATAACTTCTCTCAAAACCGCTATTATTATACACAGTATTGAAGATAGCAGCATTCTTTGGAGGGAAAAGATATCTCATAGATTATCAACTTCAGGAATTGGTTTGGGGTGGCCAAACAAAACATAGAGGAAATGATAGAAAAAAAATGTCACCGTAGAATAGTTTCTTACATGTTTAAAAGCACTTGATTGTTTTTCATTAATTCAATTATAATTTATTAAATTTCCTGTAAACTATGCAGCTGTTCTGGTTCTCAGCTCTTTGTAATAGACAGTATTTGAAGTTAGGCACACATATAATCAGTGGAAGAGGGGAGAATCAATGGACACTGTTAACAAATTATATAATGATATGAATGAATTTTTCCCATTTAGAAGTAAGCAATTGCCAGACCATTTAGATTTCATTTCATTTGCAATTTATTTCTGTACAACTATTGTTGCAGAAGAAAAGGAGAAAAATGAGCAAGATGAACTACTTATGACTGTCGAGATTGTTATGAATAAATACAGTGAAAACATTTATTTGGTTGCCTAAATTCAGAAAAGAGGTATGTTCTCTCTTGTGGAGAGGGATGAGGGGAAAGGAAGGATGAAGACACATCAATGAAAGGGTAGATCCAAGTTTACATTGTGGTAGGTACTGTAATAAAAACTTATAACTTTGATGGTTTACAGTGTGCCTCTGTATCATGGTATAGAAAAAGGGCTATTCCACAGATTTCTTACCTCCACTGCCTCCAACCACACAGGCGATTCCAGCAGATGAATCCTCATATCCCACGGTCTTCTGTTTCAGACCCTGTTTTCCTGTAAATGCCTTCTAGAAAAGGTGAACAATGTTCTTTTCTTACTTTTTAAGTGAAGTTAGGGGGTTATCATGGTCAAATGAACTTTTTTTAGACTCACTAAATCTGCGTATTTTAGTGGGAGATGAAGACCATGCTTATTTCCAAGTTGTTGTGGTGAAACTACTACCAGAACACAAGAAAACCTCTTCAAGAGTATGTCAAGGGCACAGGACTGCATAGAGCTGCAATCACAGCTAGAATGCAGGTGAATATGGCAGGTACAAACAGTGCCTCTTTAAATACAGAAATTCTTTGGGTTTGGTTTTGGTTTTTTCAGATGTGTCACCAACTTAGATTGATATCTGGCCTGGAGACCAAGTAAATTCATGGGCATCCCCAGGCCCAGGCCCAAATTCCAGAAACCTGGGTGTTCATCCTTACTTTCTTTCTACTGTTGTACGTAAGCAGAAATACTTGAGTAAAAGTCCTACATATTACAGTAGAAAATTTTAATGTCCTTACAGCATTTTTTAAATTCAACCTATTCCATACCATATCATATTATTGCTATGATAATCTAAAGGGGTTATTTCCTTTTTCATATTATAGTTGAGTAAAGTAATTTCTAAGGAGTCTACTGCAGTCTTCTCTCTTATTTCTTTCCACCTTCACCAGTAAAGTTAGGTTGCATCTATATTTACACAAAAAAATGAAAATGGTAAGTTTGCGTATGGTTGTATATATCTTTTAGATGCTTGGAACAGTAGCCTACTGCATGCTTTTTGTTCATTTTGGCTGGCTTTGGTTTTGTTTCAATGTGTATATTTCAAAGGTCTTTCTCAAAGAAAGAGGATATTAGGGTTTGTTTGCTGGGGTTTTTTTTTATCCTCCAGTTCCTGGAGCCAAAACAATAAAAATGTGAACTGTAAATGGTGCTAGTTATTTTGGAGTGAGACTATCACAAGTCAGCAGAGGAAAATTGAAGCTATGAAGACAAAGATTTTTTCTTTTTCCGTCCTGCGAAAATGAAAGCTGAACCAAGAGATACATTGGTATTGTCTTTTTATACTAAAAGTTTTCTGTTTCAAGTTTTGTTAAACCATAATGCAGCTGTCTGAGCACATCTCTGTTCTTTTTGTATTTCATCTGCAATTTATGCTTCAGATGGAAAACATTCCCTCTTTCCCCAAAATGCTGTATATTTAAAGTCTTAGTTCCTGGTACAGTTAAGGTGCTTTCCCATATGTCAGACTTTACGTTTCATAACATTGCTTGCTTTATGGCTTAAAGCAAAAGACTAAAGCTATGTATAACTTCAGGTTGACAATCTTTTCTATAAAATTAACATATTAAAGTGTTATATTAATAGTTTGACAGTTAGAAAATGTTGAGTTTTGGCTGTAATATAGCCAGACCTACTGACTCTGGAAAACGTATACCAAAACTATAATAGACTGTACCTGGCATAAACAATCAGCTTGGCTAAGTGTCATCAACTGTCAGATTTAGCACGATTTTTTCAGATATTCTTATGTCTTCTTAAATGTGAAAGCAATGAGGATAAATAGTAAGCAATGGGAAAGAACAGGGAAGCATAAGCTATTCAGGTGTGTCCAAAGTGCCCTTTCTGAAAGGAAAGGGGAAAAAGAAAACTTTTGTATTTTAGGATTCCTCAAACACCTTTTAATCACATTTTCTAGCTAAAGCTCCTGGGCTGAGAGAAAAAACATGCAAAATACAAGAAAACACAAGCACATGTTTATGTTACTTTTACAAAGCCGCCATGTGCCTTTTTACATCTAATTTCTATTCATATGTGATTGTACTGTGCTACTTATTCTGAAGCTGTGGAACAGAAAAAAAGATTGACTTTTCCAAATCTGCCCAGTACGTATTAAAGCACAAATTGATCTGAGCCCAGGAAATGACCATAATTATCACTCAAAACTTACTCCAAGTAAAGAAGTTATGCATACAGAGGTGGGAAAGAAGGTAGTAATTGTGAACAAGGATAGATGAGTATTACTTAAACCAAAACAAATTAATTCATCCCCAAAATGCAAGAAGTGTACTTGAAGTAAGAGCTTGTAGCATCCCAGCCAACCCTAAAATCTCACAGAAAATACATTGAGTGCTAGTGACAGGTAGGATATCAAGCAGTGCCCCCACTGTATGATTTCAGACCTTTGAGATTTACAGCAGCTAGGATACAGCACCAATGGCAGCCAGTATTCTCCTTCATTAGCATTTTAAATAATTAAAAGCTCAAAAGATATCTTTATAACTGCAGTAGTTCTTCAGTGTGGATTGCAGTAGCAGTATCTGCATTACTTTTATTTCCTATTTATATGCATTTAATCGAAAGTTTTATTTATGTGCTAAATGGCAATTTATTTACCTGACTTGAATTTGTGACATCAGCACAAACTTCTTAATTAAACAACCAAACTCTGTGTGTGTTGGTAACCTAAGTGACTGTATATTAAACAAGGCAAATGACATTTACTTTTCTTATCTTCTGTTTTGCAGCATCTGGTCCTTGTGTTCAGCTGTCTATTGTTACAAATTCTCTAGAGAATGTTATTGTGAAAAACACTGCTGACATCAGCTGCAGGTGCTGATTTTGACTTAGTAGGTAAGGGTAAATCTGGTTTTCATTCAGAAAGGGTTCAGCAGCATTCTTAGTAGTCTTTTGGTTCTGCAAACACAATGTAGGGAAATTAATTCCACGTAACTCTCCTCACAGCTATGGGGGAGTACTGGAAACCTGAGATGTTTTCTCAAGTGCCTCCTTTCCCTGCATACCTTTTACATCTCCTGTGCCCTGTATACTAGATTGTAGTTAAAGCCAGAACAGTAGTTGTGTTCTTACTTCTGCACAAAGAATTGGATTTCACAGCACATAGAATTTATTTGTTTGTTCTCTATTCTCCAAATCAACAGCTGGGCTGCAGGTTTCCAGCCTGATGAAAAGAGCCAAACCGGGTGTTTTATGTTTTGCTGTACCCTGTCATTTGGCTGTTCCATAACATGAAATACAGGTTTACAGGAAGGCACTATGGTCATCAATTATGTCCACAGGTCAGAAATTATTACATCATAACATTAAGCACTGTCACTTCAATCTATTGCTAGAACAGGTGGCAAATCCATTATTATTTTAAAGGTTTCACAATAAGAAAGAGTATTTTTTGCATAGATTTTTCTCTCACCAAAATCTTCTGAGTGAAATCTGTCTCTGTATGTGATTATCTCTTGCTGTTTCAGAGGCACCCAAAATGCAGTGTAGGTCCAAAATATGGTCACAAAGATAGGCAGGAATAAAAGCAACATGAGTTCATCATATGGATGAATTATGTCTTACCCTCCACAGAACTAATTGGTCTGGACTCAGATTTACATTAATAAGCATGTGAGAAATACTCTAGTAGGAGAGACCAATGGTTTGTATAGGCAAGTACTTTATCTCAGAAACAATAGGACATGCTGGTTTGAGAGAGCATGAAAGTCTGGCCTCTGTAATTCTTGCTTCTTTTACACTTTCTGTCCTCCCAGACCCAGCATCTACAACTGTCAGATTAGAATAGGGATGTTAGAGGGACCTGGTGGGAGGAGGAGAGGGAGGGTCTGTTTTGTTTTGCTTTATAAATTTGATGTCCTTGTACCTGTCTAGTTACCTATTGCCCTAACTTTGGACAAGTATTGCATTGACTGAAGCTATACTGAACTGTTTCCAGCTGTGGGTCATCCACAATGATCTGAAGAATACATCAATAAAAGGAGCATTTTACTCCTTTTAATCACAATTTTATGTGTACATATTCATGTAGGTATGTATGCTTGTAGACATATTGATCAAGATTGAATGCTTTTCAGGAAGTCCTAAGCAGTTCAACTGTATTTTGTTTCCAGTAATGTTCAAAAAATTTTAAGTTATTTACTATCCTTAAAACATATTTACTTTTACATGAATGGATTTCAAACCTAAGAAGTGATGATTCTGAGTTCCGTGCTTATTGATTCACAACGATCTCTACCACAAAGCTTCTAATCATAATTTTAAAAGATGTACTTTTCCTTAAGATCCTGCTTTGCAAACTGATAAACTAAGTAATCACTGCACAGCCCTCACAAGAAGAAATCTGTTCATTCCCCAGTACTCATTTCAGAATGTGGTTGTTAAATGGTAACTCTTTAAGTACCTTAAATGTTTCTCTAAAGCTAAACTTTCAAATGAACAGTAGTTGAAGGTAGGTAAGGTCATTGTTTCACTTGAAGCATCACTAAGGTCCTTTGATACTGCTTGTTTAGGCTGTGGCTGGAATAATTATCAAAACAACATAATTACTTTCCTGGCACTACAGAACCTGTTAAGTGTAATGCCATTTGGAGGGGGCCTGAGATGGGCTTCAGGTTCTGCATAAACCACAGGCTGATTGCACCTGTCTAATTAAGCATGAAGACTGTGGCTTAGAGGAGAACCAGGATAAGGCTGCCTGGGGCTTCAGATGAAAACTCCATGAAAGAGTAGGGCTTAGAATAGCCAAAGCATAAGGCGCAAACCAAGTATAAAGCCCTGAAGACCAAGAGTGTTGCTTCATTGAGGGTATGTTTAATTTAATAGCTGAATCTGCAAGCTGATCAGATGAAGTCAGATTAATAAGGAGACATTAGACAATGTAGGAATTATTTAAGAGGGTTTTTTTGTTTGTTTGGTTGGTTTTTTTTTTTTTTTTGATTCTCAGAGCAAATATCAATGAAAAAGAAGCCCAAAAGGAGGTGCATAAAGAATGAGTTTAACTAAAGTTAGTTTAACAGCTCAGGTAGTCATTTGCTTCTGGTGAAAGCAGATAAAGATCTGAATGTATCAATGATAATTTTGTATTAACTTTATGATAAAAAGAAGATTTTCTGAGGGAACTGGAGTCTTCAATGCTGTCTGCATCCTGTACTGAAATCCATTTTTGTCTAAAGAATTACTCTGTACTTTGGAGAAGCACACAGTACACAAAGTAAAACTGATTGTTTGTCTAATTATCTTATGATTTCATCTGGAGTTAAATGCTGATCATGGTCTTGTTGATCATTGGAGATGGTTTATCATTGAATTTCAGATTTTGCTAATATTCAAAATAAGGCATGAGGAGTGCTCTTTCTTCAAATGGCTTTCACTCTTCATGTGTGCTGTCCTTTCTGCCTTTTTTTTTTTTTCTGATTTTTTCAAATAGATAAGCCTTGCCATTATGTTCTCCCTGTGCAGTGGCTGTTCAGTTCTGCATCTACCTGTTGTCATTGACTAGCTCTGTGACCTCAAATCACTATTTCAGCAACTCTGCTGCAGTTTTCTCTTCAGAACAGATTGTCATTGCCTGTCTCATTTAATATAAAATACTTTGATATATTTTATCATATTGTTTTGTTTACTTTCATATTGAAGGTGTCCCTCACCGCTGTGGCAGGGGCTTTGGAGCAAGAAGATCTTTAAGGTTCCTTACAAATCGTCTGTGATTCTCTGATTTTGTGGAATGGTCCTTAGGAAAGTGGAAATTATTATTAATAATCATAGCATCATCATTTTAACATAAAGTTTTATTAATCCTTTCCTCTTTTACCCTCATCAAAGAGATCAACAAATTTTCTTTGCCCTGAAAACAATGTTATACATATATATGCACAGACAAGAATATATATACATATTCTCATATTTTTTTTAGAAGCATAAAATAATTTTGAACTGTGAAGGTTTCTGCTGTTGTTTTGGGGGGGGGTTGTATTCTATTTTTTTCTTTTACACACTTTTAAGTTAGATCAGATTTAGCCACCTGAAATATAAAGACAATTAGTTGCAGTACCTCTAACAGAATGAAAACAGAATGGATCAATCCTGTTTCCCTCCATGAACAGTATTTTTGAAAGACTAAAGAATTTCTTCTGGGGTAGATTCACATTTTGCCCTTCACTTCATGCCTTTCTGCATGTGATTCTAAATCTTTCATATGGAATGGGTGGGAATCAGGCTGTGACCTCTTCCACTTCACAATTACTAGCATGCACAGAGACGAACGCATTTTAATGTTCTGTGAAACTTACGGAGACAGTTATAAACCTTTAATAATTTATTTTGCTTTCTTGCAACAACCTTGCTTCAATCTATATACAGAAGTGCTAGCTTCCATGCCAAGTTCCTCTTTATATTAATTTTATTGTCCACATAATCTGTTTATATCTGATTAATATAGGTTTGAAATTAAAGATGAATATACACAGTTATTTCTATTAGTCACTTCTGTTACACAAAACATACAGTAACTTTTTCAATTTTTTTTTTTCTAATTACTGGTTTAAAGGATCTTTAGTCTCAGCATTTTAAATGCAAATGCTGCAGTGGTAGAGAGACAGTGTAAGGAAACACTTTCTATGTTTTATTTTTCATTTGTTAATTCAGGACTTCCAGTCAGCTATGTGACCCAGTTACATGTGAATATTTAATGCTCTGTTACCTCCTGGTATTTGACAGCATTTATTCATCACAAATGCTTATTAAAAAAGAAAAATATGCTCACTTTTGCAATCCCTGTAAGACTGAACTATCAGAAAAGCACCATTTTTAAAGCTTACATCAGTAGTTGCGACATTTTTAAGTGTGATACAGTAATGTTAATTCCATTTAAGCTGCATAGAAGTTGTAAATCAGAACTTTTTATAAGAACCAATTATTTCTCAGTATTTAGAAACTAAATCTATTTCAGCTCTTAATATGAAATATGTAGGAACAGCTAAAATTTCAAGGGGCAAAAATGCCTACAGGTGGTCAGCCTGTTTATCATTTCCTCACACTCCCAATTTGCCAAAAATGGTATGATGGCTTCCATGTGAAATGGGCATACTTGTCCCTGAAATGTGAAGCAAGATGGAAGGAATTTATAATTTCTGAAATGTTCATGGAGGCTGGAATGCTTTCTCACTCTTTCTATTACACTCTGCTGTGTAAAAACAGAACAGAGATATTTCAGCAGAGTTTCTTGACCATAGATTCATATAAGAGAAAGAAGTTAGCCCAGTGTGTTTGTGTTGCTAGAGCAATACATACAGCTAGGATTTGCCCATAGTTATTTTTTTCTGTAACTGATAAGAGATCACAGGTTCCTCTTTTGATTGATACCTAGCATAGCTTTAAATTGACTGATTACTTTGTCTATACTAATATATTTTTTGGTTTCTAGAAGGCTGAAGTCTGCGATGATTCCTGCAATCGACAGGATTTGATGTATTGGACAGGAAGAAAAGACTTGATATTCTTGACAGTTGATTGTTAACAGCTCCTCTGTTTGTCTTCAAGGTGACTATTCATAAACCTTTCTCTGACAGACAAGATATGGCACAATAGAACCCTCTGTTGCAGTCAAATTGCCGTTTCTAAGTAGTCACATATTTATTTGCGCTGGTGGGTTTTGCACTGTTTATCACAAGGCTGACAAGTACCAGTAAACCACAATATAGTCAAAACATTTCCCCTGTTTAGAATCAGCTCCCATTATGCAACCAATTCAATAAACATACAACATCATGAAAAAAAGTATCTTGTGAAATACATTTTCCTCACCCTCCCAACTTTTCATGCACAATAAATGATTGCCTAGTAACAGATGTGATAGCTCTGCAGACTGCCACTAGACTAATCTTCTCTTCCCACTGGGTTAAAGGTTCAAGGCTAAGAAATACCAGCCTATGAAGTTGTAATAAGAAGATGGGGCTATTCTGTGAATAGCAGTTACCTACTGTGGCAAGTTCCTGAGCCAGACAGATCTTTGAGGCAGACCTTTTTGGCATAAGGAGCTTTCTAATATCAAGATGCCTTTAAGCCCAGAAAAGCCAGTTTTTATTGAAATGAAAATGGTATCTTAAATGGCAACTAGTAGTTACCACTGGAGACAGAACAGTACTCCATTCTCCATGCCCACTGCCTTTAAATCAGGTGTTTTTACTTTGAGCCTTGGTTTTTGTTAGCTTGTAAACACCCTCAATCCCAGAAAACTCCACATGAGGGGCCTCCACTGGGCAGACCCGGAGACCCTGTTTACTGTTGTCCTGGTCCAACCCCTGGGTGTTCTAAGCACATTCAGGAGATCCCTAGGGAAGGAGAACTGTGATTAAGCCAAAAGCAATAATCGTAGTGAACAATAAACTAGATTTCACATAGCAGCCTTTGCTGCTATGTTGGGTGTCGGGTGAGCCTTTTTTTTTTTTTGCTTTGGCTTCAGAAGTAGCTGGGTAGTTCTTCAGGTGCCTGTTTTCATGCTGTGGATGAAGGTGTCACTTAGCCTAGCTAAATTCTCAAAAAATACCTTGCAATTTCTCCTTTTATCGTTAAACACAAAGGCTCTACAAAGGCATGTAGTAGTTCTTAGTTGTTTTTTTTTTAAGTTGAAAATCGTTGCATACTGGATGTTCTGTCTTGGGAGAAGGGAAGGGAGAAAAGAAAGGGGAAAGGGAAGAGTTTGGACTAAACATTTTGAGGATTTCCTCATTTTTTTATTTTTTTGAGTTTATTCTTGGTTTAGTTTTGTTTTTCACAAGCAGTTTCACTGATTTAGCATTTGAACTTGAAAAACACACAGAGAATCTTGGAAAACAGAACAGACAGGAACCAAAAGAGATAACCTGTGCCATCCTCCCGCTTCCAGGTAGGATCAGTGTGGACTTTCTGGCACTTAGTGTGACAAACTAAAAAGTTTGACATGAAAACCCCCAGGATTATCAAGATAATCCTGTCTCTCTGAGTGATCTTTACCTAGTACTTCACTATATTGACTGTATTTACCATCAAACTAGATGATCATTAAGGTCCATTCCAGCCCAAACCATTCTATGATTCTGTGATTCTCTTTTGTGAAATATAATGTCCAAATTTGATTGTAAAATTCTACTTTAAGCCTATGTAACATTGTAGACATTTCATATTTAAACTGTTAATACTTAGGTTATGCCTGATGTGATTAGATCTCTTCACTATCTTTGAGATTTTAATAAAAAAATTATTTAGGTTAACAGAAATCACTTGATGTCTTCTCTCCAAAAGAAAACAGTCCTGTTGTTTTTGGAAGATGTAGCATTTGTTTTTTCACCATTTTTTTTCCCCTGGCTCTCCAGCCTTCTTTTTGAAAGTAGCAATCAAATTTTATTGAGAACCTTAGTTTTTACTATTTTTTGTCAAAAATAATTTCTTTTACAGCAGTTTTTCAATAAGGTTTATATTGGAAGCCTTCAGATAATAAGTTATTTTTAAACAAGTAAAGCTATAGGTCTTTATCGGTATTTGTAGTTAACTTACTCATACATCCGGAGACAGGGACTTCTGGCATTTTTTTTCACATTTTTTCTGTGTTTGCTTGTTTCCATTTTAATTTTATTTTGGGTATTCATCTGCTGAGAGATGTGGCTGCTTGAAGGTAGATCAAATATTTGTTGAAAAAAATGTGCTAGCTGAAGAATGCAATATAAGTGGAGATAATTGGTCAATTTTGGAACCAAATAGGGGTTCCATTTCTTATTTTTTAAAATATTGATCAGACTCTTTTTCTTATTTCTTTGATCTTTTCTGTTGTTATGGCTTTTTTCCTTTCTGTTTTGATACATCATTATTTCTGCAGTATTCATTCAAAGACAAGGAAAAACTTGGGGTCTGAGAGAGGAAAGTAAAGATAAAAGGAGAAGACACAGGAGACCCCACTAATTTTTCTTCTTTTATTTAATCTGAAAATACTTATGTTAAGAGAGAGCAGGTATGCTACTGAACACATATTATTAAATCTTCAAAAGCTATTTTTTAAAAGATAGCTTTGGGACACGGAGCATACTAATGGAACATATTAAGAATGTGATGAAATTTTCCCCACTTTAATTACACTTCTCTACGATTATATGTCAGTAACATATGATTGTTGATGATTCTGTTGTTTTATTGAAACTTATCATGCTGTTAATTCAAAAGATGTCAGAGAAACATGCTGGGTTTAGCCGCATTTATGTACTGTACTAAATGCAACAGTTTTTCGAATAAGACAAGTGGGATGCATCTGTAGCAAAATAGAAGGCACACCTCAAACACTGAAAGGATAGTGCACCTGTATGTTCTCCCATCCTAAGAATAAGCGCTTCTCAAACTGACTCTGTGGAGGGAAAATAAATTTCCCTCCTGTAAAGAAATCCTTATGGATTAATTGCATAAATTTATTAAAGGCACAAGTGATGGATGAACTGGGATAAGACTAAGAGAGAAATGGCTTCACTGATCCCACTTCTTGACTTCTCTACTGTTTTGCATGTTAAGAGGGAGCCTGCTCTGGACTTTGGTAGTGTACTAAAGGCAGCCAGCAAAATAATGTGAAAATATTTCCAAGCATTAGTATATTTTCAGTCTTTATTTGCAAGGAAATACTCTCCAATTCCATTAAATAAGGGGGAACTCCCTCACACACACACAAAAACATACACTATATATATAATAGGGCAACTGAATGAAGTTTCATATTAAGCAACAGCAAGTCTGGTAAGGTTGGTAATTCATTGAGACTTCTTAAATTGTTAAATGAAGTTCTTCTAATCTTGACTCTGTTCTTATAAGGCAGACTGCTGTAGTAGGCAACCTCACTTGGAGATATCTGAATATTTTTAAGTGCAGACTACAAGAAATAAATGTTATACCTGGCTTCCCTCAACCAAAAAAACAACCACCCCTCTCAAACAAACCTCACCCTTTGAATATTTCTCTTTTCACTTTATACTTCTTATTCAGGCGCACAGACAAATGTCATGAATCAAACTCACTGGTTAACTGGAGGTAGAACAGAGATTTTTCTTCAGTTTGCATCCAATTTAACTGATGCTTTATGTCATGCAAAGCCTAGTTCTTTTGTATTTATGGAAGTTATTGAACAGGAGGTTATTCATGGGGCAGCTAATTTTGAGCAGTGTCAGTTCTTTTTTATTTGATTTTGTATTTCCCCTCTTATAATAAAAAAAAGAAAGGTTGCAGGTGCTGTACAAAAATGCTTTTGTTGTTGTTGTTTATTTTTTAAATTCTGGGATATGACAAGTGATTTGACTGTACAGTTTATAATTGGGTCTGACATACACTGCATGGAATTTCGCACATTACCTGCCCATCAAGATTAGCAGTTTTGATTAGCAAAGTGCCTGTTTCATATAGAGAGAGACTAGCTTTCATGTAAAAAATGTAATTGAGTGACTTAAAGAAGGGAAAACTCTTGTCTCTTGAAATCACTGAAGTATATTGTTGTAGGCCCATTTCTTCCTGCCAATGGATATTTCATAAAGGACTGGAGTTAAAGATAAGGACTGGAGTTAAAGAGGTAGCATATTTGACATTTTGCACAACTGATGCCCGTTCATATGGTATCAGGTGAGTTATTTGGAAGTGGGGACACATAAAATCAGTATTAGCTTTGGAAAATAAAATTAATTATCCCTAAAGGGCTGCTTGGTTAGAGCCTTCTGTGCATTTTATTAGCTTTTTCTTTAATTAAAGAACATCACCCTCATCAACATTTTAATACTTCCTAAATTGCATGTCCTTTTTTCCTTTTTTTTTTTTTTTTTAATTATCTCTTTGGACTGCTTGTTTAGGAAGTCAATAAATTTGCTAGACTTTTCTCATATCAGTGGTTTAGATTTAATTTTTTAGGATTTTCTTGGGGCTTAAAGTTAGTAGCAGCTGAGAAGTTGGATGTGTGGCTCTCTCCTAGTGAAAGAAAAGGAGATTCCCAGGAATCAAGGAATGTCACAACATGATATACAGTCAGATGCTTCATTTTCTCAACCTCTTCATATTTCACAAAAAAATGCCGGTTGTTTCTTTTCCTTTAAAAAGAAACTTCTCTTATACATTTAACTCTGAATGTTATAGTGTAATTCACTTTCTCTTTTTCTGTTTTTGTGAATTTTTTGTAGGAAGCATGAGCTTTACAGTTCCCCTCACTACATTACCTGAAAATTCCTGACATTGATGATCTCACTGATATATCCACATTCACAATAGGTAACCGACATTTTGAAGGAATATGATTGTTTTTACATTCTAAAAATTTAATTTTTCCTTCACTATTTTTTTAACTAGGATTCTGTAATACTGCTTACCTTACTTATGTCTGACTGAATATTTCAGCTGCAAACTCTCCAGAGCAAAGTTTAAATCTCTATGCATTTTTTCATGCAACACCTACAATGAAGCAGACATTTTTTTCTCTTAGCATTTCCTGAATATAATTTAAAAGAGAAGAAATCAAAGAATGTCATAAGGACTTCTTGCATTGTTGCAGGTAGAAGTAACAGGACCTAATTTGAAGATTTTATATGCACTTTTTTTTTTTTGATTCATGCACCAGTACATGAGATGAGTCCTCTGAGTTGGGAGGAGGAAAGAAAGATATTTGACGGATATACTCTAAGTTGTTCGGAGATAACTTGACTCTCATCTCATTCACAAGGTGCATATATGCCCTGTCCCTGAAGGTGACAGTGATTTAGGTCTGTTCTTTGAATAATTTCCTTACTATAATTGTCCTAGCCATTAAGCCTTTTGGCAGCTGTTGAATGCTAGCTTTCTTTGCTCATCAAGCAAAATTTTCTATTTCTGCTAAGTGCATTAAATGCACTTAGTGGTCTCCATTTTACATCACCGATCACCACTATCACTGAGTTTGTCTAAAAGCTATCTAAATATAAAATTGGGAACATAAGCTCTGTTCTAGCTGCTCAGAGTCCATTAACACCATGTTAGACCCATTATTAATCTGAGAGCCATGCACCAGGTTTGCATGGAGCTGAGGTTTTGTCTTCTTTACAGGTACTCCAAACCTCATTTTTAGTTATTTCTTGTCACAGGGTGAAGCCTACCCACAAGAACCATTCAGATAAATGGTTGCATCTGCCAGCCCTAAATGTTTAAATTAGCCTGGTATGTCCAGGAAAGAAACAGAAAAATCAGGGATGATGGAGCTGTTAATCGCTTTATGCTCTTGGAAGGTATTTGAGAAGAAGATGATGAGAGGGTGAGTAACCCCAGTAACAACTGGTATTTGGCCTCAGATATAGGGAAAGAGATTGTCCTGGGTCTGCTTGGCTAGTGAGGCTATTGGCTCCCAACAATCTAATTTTAAAAAGAGCTGCTTAAGACAATAACACCTCAGATATGCGGATGAAACTCCTCTCTCCAGGGACCCCTGACACCGAGTGTAGCCAGGACTTGGACAGTCCTGCGGACAAAGCAAATGTCCAGTTCTCCTGAGTCCCAGCTGCTGGTCTAAACTGGGCTGGCAGGCTGAGCAGTGAGAGTAAGAGGTGCATGGATGTCACAGGATATCTCTCCATCCCATGTACCCATCCTTCTTAGTAAATTAATTTTGCATTTTTATGTCATACCAAGTGATCCTACCCTGCAGCCAATAACAGAATGCACTTGTAACAAAATAAAACATTACCCCAGTTTCAGCTGCTCTAGAGTTAATTTTCTTCCTAGTAGCTGGTACAATGCTGTGGTTTGGCTTTAGTCAGAGAAAAATATTGATAACGCAGCCATGTTTTAGTTGCTGCTGATTAGTGCTTACCCTAAGTCAAGGGCTTTTCAGTCTATCATGCTCTGACAGTGAAGATGGGCACAAAAAGCTGTGAGGGACCATGGCCAGGACAGTTGACCCAAACTAGCCAAAGGGCTATTCCATACCATAGATTGTCATGTTCACTATATAAACTGGGGACAGTTAGCTGTAAGGGGCTGATTGCTGCTCACGGGTGGGCTGGGCATTGGTCAGCAGGTGGTGAGCAATTGTACTGTGCATCACTAGTCTTTGGGGGGGGGGGGGGGGCTTATTCCTCTCATTGTCTCTTTATTTCATTTTATTATTATTATTGTTGTTATTATTATTATCATATTTTACTTTATTTCAAGTATTAAACTGTTCTGCTCACCAGCGGGAGGTGAGGAGGGGCAAGTGAGTGGCTGCATGGTGCTTAGTTGCCAGCTGGGCTTAAACCACGACAAGCATCAACAGTGTAGCTTCACTAATGAAACACAATGTTATGGATACAATCAAGGGAAGTATATGTTAGAAGTTTATTTCCTGATAAAGTTTCTTAATTCAGTTTACTTAATTTTTAGTATGGCATTTATTATTCTACCCCAGTAATCCATCTGCCTGTGCATATCCGTATTAAAGAGGGACTGGATAAGGATAATTGTTATGAACTAGTCCCCGTGGGTTGGAATAAAATTGCTCTCTCTTCACACATACCAGTTTGCTAATTACTATCACTTTGAGCAGGAGAATACTAAACCTGAGATTTAAGCCTTTCTCGGAATAAAATTGTTCAAAAATGTTGTTGCTTGCTTGCTTGTTTTATTCTCTTTCTTTTTCTTTTTCTTTTTTTTTTTTTAAGAGAAATTCCTTACTTGACTTCTTGTTATAACAGTTCCCTCTTGGTGGTGTATATCACGTGTACCTAGGCTAATTTGAACTGACTCAAATGGATTTACTGTGGTTTTATAACACTGAAGACAGAACTATGATTTTGTCACATCATAAACTGTATTAAAGTTAATGCAACTGCATGGATTTTATCACTTCAATCCAACTGCATCTCTCTAGAACATGGGGTAATACTTGGGGTGATTTACATCTGCTTAGAGAATCAGTAATACTGACCTCTCCTTCAGGGCCTCTATACAATATTTTGCAGTGATTGTGAAAAATCTCAGCATATTATCTGAGTTGTAAGAAATGAATCATCTCAGATCCAGCTGCTGTACAGCCATTTGTTTTCCTTCCTGGGCTTAGCTTTACAGTCATAAGGTCCAATGCCTTTTGTTTGGTTTGGAATAAGTGCAGAGTAAGTTTGCATCTGTTGCAGTATATCATGTAGGCGTTCCTTCCGTGAAAAAGAGATGCCGAGAACAGTCTTGATTTAAGCTTAATTTATTTGAGATTTAGAATGACATAGATGGTTTGGGGTCCATTCATCTGCAGCAATGGGACTGAAATTGGAACGAGTTCTTATGTTTGCTACTTACGTCTCCTCTAAGACAGCTTTCTATTTAAAAAAATATATTTCTGTGAGTGTAGGTATAACTTGTGACTATGGAGAGCTATATTATTGGCTTCTATATATGGCTTCTATAGGTACATAGCAAATAAAGGACAATGTGGGCCCTCTCCGGAAGCTATCAGGAGAACTGGCCACCCTGGATTTGGAGAAGGCTGAGGTTCTTAATGACTTCTTTGCTTTAGTTTTCACTAGCAAATGCTCTGACCACACTGCCCAAGTCTTGGAAGGCAGATCCAGGGACTGTGAGAATGAAGACCTTAGGCCCACTGTAGGAGAGGATCAGGTTCGAGACCATCTTAAGAACCTGAACGTGCACAAGTCCATGGGACTTGATGAAATCCATCCACAGGTCCTGAAGGAGCTGGCGAATGAAGTTGCTAAGCCACTGTCCGTCATATTTGAAAAATCATGGCAGTCAGGTGAAGTTCCCAACGACTGGGGTAATATAACCCCCATTTTCAAGAAGGGGAAGGTGGAAGACCAGGGAAACTACAAACCAGTCAGCCTCACCTCATGCCTGGCAAAATCTTGGAGCAGATTCTCCTGGAAAGCATGATAAGGCACATGAAAACAAGGAGGTGGTTGGTGACAGCCAACACGGTTTTACTAAGGGGAAATCCTGCCTGATCGATTTGGAGGCCTTCTATGATGGGGCTATGGAACTGACGGACAGCGGCAGAGCAGTTGACGTCATCTATCTGGACTTGTGCAAAGCGTTCTACACTGTCCCACATGACATCCTTGTCTCTAAATTGGAGAGACATCAATTTGATAGATGGACCACTCAGTGGGTAAAGAACTGGCTGGATGGCCTCACTCAAAGAGTTGTGGTAAACGGCTCAATGTCCAGTTGGAAAACAGTAACGAGTGGTGTCCCTCAGGGATCGGTGTTGAGACCTGTCTTATTCAACATCTTTGTTGGCAGCATGGACAGTGGGATTGAGTGCGCCCTCAGCAAGTTTGCTGACGACACCAAGCTGTGTGGTTCGGTTGATACGCTAGAGGGAAGGGATGCCATCCAGAGGGACCTTGACACGCTTGTGAGGTGGGCCGATGCCAACCTCATGAAGTTCAACCAAGCCAAGTGCAAGGTCCTACACCTGGGTCGGGGCAATCCCAGGCACTGCTACAGGTTGGGCAGAGAAGAGATTCAGAGCAGCCCTGTGGAGAAGGACTTGGGGGTGTTGGTTGATGAGAAACTGAACATGAGCCGGCAGTGTGCGCTTGCAGCCCAGAAAGCCAACCGTATCCTGGGCTGCATCAAAAGAAGTGTGACCAGCAGGTTGAAAGAGGTGATCCTGCCCCTCTACTCTGCTCTCATGAGACCCCTCTTGGAGTACTGTATACAGTTCTGGTGTGCTCAACATAAAAAGGACATGGAGCTGTTGGAGCAAGTCCAGAGGAGGGCCACGAGAATGATAAGAGGGCTGGAGCACCTCCTGTATGAAGACAGGCTGAGAAAGTTGGGGCTCTTCAGCCTGGAGAAGAGAAGGCTGTGTGAAGACCTCATAGCAGCCTTCCAGTATCTGAAGGGAGCCTATAAGGATGCCGGGGAGGGACTCTTCCTTAGGGACTGTAGTGGTAGGACAAGGGTTAATGACTTCAAACTTCAACAGGGGAAGTTTAGATTAGATATAAGGAAGAAATTCTTTACAGAACTTTACAGGTGGTGAAGCACTGGAATGGGTTGCCCAAGGAAGCTGTGAATGCTCCATCTCTGGCAGTGTTCAAGGCCAGGTCGGACAGAGCCTTGGGTGACCTGGTTTAGGGCGAGGTGTCCCTGCCCATGGCAGGGGCTTGGAACTAGATGATCTTAAGGTCCTTTCTAACCCTGACTATTATATGATTCTATGATTCTAAGATTGTACGATTTCTTTGCAAGTTTACTCAATACTATTTCCAAGAAAATTTTTTTAGAAATCTCTCTGTACAATTAGTTCACTTTTTAAGGAAGATCCCTTTATCTGCAACAAACCTTCCTATTTTACACACTGATAAACAGATCTACCAATAGCATTAAGGCTGTCATCTTATTTCCATTATTGCAAGTCAGAAGTAATTTCACCGAAAACAGATTTGTATGGTTGTAGTGTTGGTATAAACGAGGTCAGAATCAAGTTGATAGTTACTGGGGTTGGCTTCTTTGGCACTTGTTTCTTAATAAAGAGAGATGTTTTCCACATTTTCCAGATGATAATGCCAGAGGCTTTAGCAAATATTCAAAACCATTTTTGGGTCTTTGAATTAAAATTGTCTCAGTCCATTTGATAGTTGGGCACCAGCAAACGAGAGCTACCTGACAATCAAAGCCACCAAGAGGTGGCTTTGTCAGCAACAGCTCATGCAGGTAGGTCTTAAAGAAAGGAAAGTCTTTCAAGCCAGTAAGATCTCACTTTATTGCAGAAATGATGAAAAACATATATATTTTTTTCCTCAAACACTTTATCCATACTTGGAATTGTGCACAGGCAGAAATTTTATTATTAATAAATAGAATTCTGTTTTTCACTTGAGGAAGCACACATCCCAGTACACTGAGAAATGACGCAAGGTAAATGAATGAAGGCATAACTTCTATATTCCCTTATCTAATATTTATGTTTAACAGTTGAAAACTGGAAATTATGCATTGATAAAACTTACATGGGCATATGTAATAAGAAATCAGAACATTTTAGTCTGAACAGTTTTCTTTTTTTTTTTCCCCACAGCCACTTCATTTTTTCCACAACTTTGAACAACTAAGGAAGACTCGGGCAGACCATGACATGCTTCGTTTGACTTAAATGAGAAACTGGGACCATTTCTTTATAAAAAGCAAAACAACCATGGAGAAGGAGGCAAAATACTAAGGATGTCACATATATCACCTCCAAAGAATCCTTTAAACACAAGGCTTACCTTGCCCACATATTGAGTATCTGGACCTGTGTACTCCTCCAGCAAGAAAAATTGATTCCACATCCAACCACGCTTGGTGCGGTGCAGTGTTTTTCCATCATTCTCCGACAATCCTGTTAACCTTTCACTGCCTGAGTGCTTGTTAGTCCTTTTTTGGGATGGCATCACATGAATCACATGAAATATACAGCTCCAAAGAAAGACCATCAAGAAGAAGTAAGTCCTCATCATTTACAGAGATGCTGTTAGCCTTCACTCCGCTAATAATTCACAAGATGAATTTTTTAAAATGTTATATTCCTCTTGTAAGTAGGACCTAGGGGATGGAGAAAAGTATTTGGGTAAGTTGCAATACCAATAGCCTAGTGATCATGACACTAACCTGTGGAAACTGCATATAACCATAAAAATTACTCAAGGAGTTTTAAGTCAAGTTCTCTAATATTTCCTTTAGCATCTTCTATTTCACTCACTCACACTGTATAAAGACACAAATTTAAAATACAATCTGAGAAAAATACTACTTCATCTGAAAACTTCAGCTTCCAGCAGCCTCCTGACACACCTAAACAGCCCAAATAGTAAGAAGCCTTCCAACCTATTCTCTCCCAGCTCAGCCTGATGCTATCTTCTCTTACTGTCTGTTCAGAGTTGCTGCAAATCTGATTTTTCTGTTACTTCATGATTAACACAACCCCTTCTTCCCCTTTGCTAGCCCCCAGTTGTCCAGAGGATCTGCTTCTGTTTCTGCACAAAGGAACTCATAATATTAGCTGAAATTTAAAGTATTATTGATAACTTCAACAGATTCCTTGTTCAAGAAAGAAAAAGTACTTGTTACATAAATTTTGATTCATAGGAATCCTGCTGGGGTTAGCAAACATCTGCATTTGGAATAGAATTCTCAATTTGGAATCTATTTTATTTTTTCCCCTCCTGAATGAATGGGAATTTTCATGATATAGAATCTTGTTTTTATTTTTCTGGAACTGATGTTTTGTGTAGAAGTTTGTAAACAACATTTAATCAAAACCAAAGGGGTTGTGGGGTTTTTTTTAGAGGGGAGGGTTTGTGTTGGGTTTGTTGGGTTTTTTTTGGCAGTATAACCAACATGCTTGATGCCTCAGTCTTTTCCACAACTTGGGTTTCCTGTCGAGTCTGCTTTTGGTTTAGGATATTTTTAGCTGAGCTGTCATTGTATATCACAGAAAGCATAGGAAAACAATTCAGCAGCAAAAGCATCGTTTGTTTTGGGAATCCAAGTCCGTGAACAGTGATAGGAGCATGAAGCCACACTATCCAGAAGTTTTAGGATACTGAAAATTTGAAATTTAAAAGAAACATGCATACCCATCCTCCTTTCTCCCACAAACCAACATTACCAGCAGCTACTTTTACTTTGTTTTATTCAGAGAAAGGGAATGGAGACCTTTTCTGTATAAAAAAGATAGATCTTTTTTAAAATAATATGCTTTTTGTGAAAATTATTAGTCAGTTGAGAACAAAAACTGTTTAATAGAAAGCATTCACTGAATTGTGCTCTAAAGACCTTAATGATAAAATTGACAGAATTGTCCCCTTGTGTGAAGCTTTCCTTAAGAAGATGGTATTCTGTATGGTCTTAACTAGCAGTCCTGAAGGAGGATCAAAGTCTTAGCATTTTAGCAACTTCAGACAGAGTTTTAGCTGAGTAAGAAATGAAGGCTTGGAATATTTATCACTTTCTAACATAATGTTCAAAAAGAAAACAATTTCATAGGTGTCAAATTTATGCAGAAGATCATGTATATAATGCAGGAAAACTCTTCTTTTACTTTTTTATTTTAATTGAAGAAGCAAAGCACAAAGTAAGTTAATTTGTGAATTTATTTGCGTAAAATCGTGAATGTACATAGATCTTGACATACATTAGTGGATGTATTTTCTTTGAATTCTTGTTTTCTCCCTTGTAATTCTCAGTATGTTCCTGTTGCATGCAGAGGGGCAAGGGGGAACTCTCCCGTGGCTAATTTAATACCAGGAATTTTTGACATTAACTGGAAAATACGTTGCGCATATGATGATCTTGCCTTGTGATTGAAACTTTTCCTGGATAAAGATATAAAAAACCCCAAGCCTCACCCAATCTTTCATCCTATCATCTTTGATAATTCTAATTCCCTGTATAATATAGAATGAACTAGTTTTTATCATTGAATGAAACTATTTGTCAATGTAGAACATAAGATATTATCATCTAGATACTCAGATCTAACCCACTGCATCAACAGAGGCAGGTTGCAGGGCCTCCTCAGACTTTGTAACTTAGATCCTGGTTAAATTATTGTAAAATGAAAGTGAACAGCAAGAGGAACAATTTTTGGAAAAAAAAAACCCTAACCTGCAACCAAAAGGCAGATTATCAAGCTTGTCCAATGGCTCTGAAGTCTCTTATCTCTTCTTGAGACACTCTTGCTTGATGTGTCCTCAAATACTGATCTTTCACAGCTGCATTACAGTACTTTTTATTGGACTATAGTTCAATAATTCACCTTAAATACATTCTGAACTATAACATGATCAAATATTCATATTGATCAAATTTTGGATTTGATTGCTTTTACTTTGTATATGAGTGAAGTGTTGCTACATAAATATTCCAATAAATATCATGTTTTTATATATTTAAGGTAATGACTGATTTATTTCTCCAATTTCTTGGAGTATCAGCTCTTCCGCTGATAAAATAAAACAAACCACAAAATGAAAAAAAAAAGCCCTGAAAACTACACACATATTTGGCAAAATATTAACACACAGTGAATCTATGACAGTCCTAAAATTCCTAAAAATATATTTTACAAAACCTCTAGGCCTTGGAAGACTGCTGTGAAAAATAGGTTGTCCTAAATTGTCAAACAGTTTGAATTTTCTCTTCAAAATGTCATTATTTCAGAACTTAGACAAATTTAACACTCAGATGATTTAGTCTGATTTATTTTTACTTTTCTTTGAAATGGGGGAAGAATAGGGGACATCAATGTCTTTTCATTTGGCCATTTGGAGATGTGTGATTACATCTTCAGTTTTGTGATAATTTCAAACGAAAATCAAATTTCAAAAACTTCACTTTTGATTTTTCAGAATGACACATTTTTAACTTCCTGAAATTGTCCTCATTCCATTCTGTCCAAACACTATCTGCCATACTCACACAAATGCATAAGATGTTTATATGACTTTTTACTTTGTACTCAAAGAAATACTTCAAGGTGGTCACTGGTTTATGTATCTTGTCTCGCAGTCAGCTGTTCAAGTTGGTCAGGAGTTGCATTTGGTAGACTCAGAAGGTGTCTGAGTGTTATTTTAATACTGAAACAAAGGATTCTGGTGTAATCTCGAAAAGTAAGAGCAGCTGTTCAGGAGACCAAAAGGCACTGTGCATAGATGCTCTGAGCCTGCTTAAAAAATTATTTCTGTGCAAACACCATTATTTTAATAGAAGGGTTTTTGTTTGGTTGTTTTTTTTTTCCTTAGAAGAATCTCGTTTCCCATATTTTGTCTCAGCCAGGGCAGAACTTAATCTGAGATGGTTTAAAATGTGTGGTATTCTGTATAGTACTGCCCTCTACTGATTTCAGATTTTCAAATTAACAGAAGAACTTTACTGCTGCTAAGAGGAAAGATAATATCCTTCATGTCAAGAAGGATATGACTCAAGTTTTGGAATGACAGAATTTTGGGGTGTTTTTTTACAATAGTTGGATGTACTAGGTGTAAAGAGTTATTGTTCTGGATCAGTCTGGATCCACTGAACATTATGGTAAATTATTTCTTTTAAAAGGAGCAAAGATCTTAAGTCTGAAACCAGAGAGAATAATTCTAATGGCTTTTTTCCTAAGTAACTGATCAAAATTATATACATAATCTCTCTTACTTCACTTCTGCTTCCACTATTTAATCAGTACAATGGTCAACTTCCTGTCAAACAATGGAAAATGGTTTTGTTTCTAGTTGCATTGGGAATGTCTCTTAAGGTGAGGTATTCATGTTTTAAACCTTTTAATGCCCCAAATTGTGGAGAACCTGTATTCTTTCCCCACTTTGCAAATCAGAGGATCTGAGTGGAGGCTATAAATGTTTTTATTTTTACGGTTTAAAGGATCTGTGGGCCTAGTCTAGAACCATTACAGTCTCTCCTTGCAGTAAGAAGTCTGATATCAGCAACAGTTCCAGGTAAATTAATTATCTCCTGAGCACATTAGCAACTGGAAAAAAATGCATCTCTTAAAGTCTTTTTGAATGCAAAATATTCTATTTAGATTCTTCAGGTGTAGTGTGAAATAAGCCCTGCTGGGATCAATAGCAGGGATTTGTTAGCAATGATGCCAATTTAAATGTTTCTATAGCAATTGCCATGGCAATGTTTTTAATTAGTACAGCACAGTCACTCACAAGCATGACATGAAGAAAAGCTAACCTTCGGCAACTTGATAATGTATCCTACATAAGTTTGCTTCATTTGTTAATAGTGAAGTAAAATTCTGTTCTAAAAGAAACAGGTTGTAGTGCTCGTGTATAGCTAAAAATAGCAGAGTTAATTGCATCAGCAGTTCTTCATATTGCACTTACCAATCTTTAAATAGTAAAGATGCATCTGATGTTTAAAATCTGTAAAATAGGATACAGCAAGTATAAAACTTGTGTAGCCTGCATGCATGGAAGTGATCTTACTGAATTTGGCTGTGTTTCTTTTGAAAACTAGATATCTGAATGTACCTTTAATCTATCTAGACTGAATACTCAGAACGGTGAAGATGTAGCAGTAAAAAGTTATGCTATGAATAACACTGCCACCAATGATACCAAGACTCAAGTAGAGGCTAGGTCTGTGCCACTGTAGGTTCACTTTTATTACTCCCCAAGCTAATTAAAAGATAGCCCATATATGCATAAACATGTTTCCCTCTGACTGCAATGCTCAAATATTCTCTGAGTGCAGTCATTGTACAAACATGAATATAGACCATGGATGTATCACTGATGGCTGAATCCTTTTGTTTTCATCTTCCTAATTTTTTCCTTCCCTCTCCTCTCTACATAGGTAAAGATGGGGTTGGGGGTAATACTGAAAGGATGAAAAAAGAGACAATGTGCATCTTGACTGATCTCTCATGCTGAACCTGGGAGAATCAAGAAAGGTATTTTAGTTTATTTATGTAAGAGCTGAAGTAGCTTTTGAAGGATCCCCAAAATTTAAGGGACAGATTTTTGATTGATGAACACTGATTCTTTGAGTACAGGTACTCAGTTCACATTCAGGCACATAAACATGGACCACATGAAAAAGGAAACATTTCCCCAGCCAGCAGCTCCTGCTGCAAACCTTTCAGAACAGATTTTCAGAACTGCTTTTTGCCCATTGGGTTGCTGGTCTGTTCAACAGTATATACAGCGGAGATAAAATCAGCTGAAAATTTTGTCAGGAAACAGCTGAAGGCAGTTCTTTAGACACTGAAGGCAGTGTCTGGGACACCACTGCAGGTTCTCTCAGCTACGTGAGTCAGGGAGTCACACTAATATAAATAAAGTTTTAGGGAAAGTGAACGAATAGCAATTTGCGTTGGAAAGTCTATTGAATTAATGTCTTTAGGCAAATGAATCTATGGTTTGTAGGTGCATTATGAGAAACATTTTTCTTGCTGTGACAAGAGAGAGCTAGCATTTATTTTAGTGTTTTGCCAGTCTCTTGGGTATGTATATTGGAGACACTGGTCCAAATTCAACTCAATGTGGCTTGAGTCATCTTCTCTATAGCACTCACAGTGAGTATCACCAATCCCCCAGGTGTGTGGATCTGGCAAGAGCATGTATCGATTCATGTTTGGACAATCCCCACTGGCAAAGACTCATGGAGAGACACAGCTGTGATTTAAAGTAACTGTCCCTGGGCAGTGAAAATACCATCTGCCCTTCCCTGGAACAAGTTTCTTCCAAGGTGCAGATGAAACTGTTTTTGGACTCTTTCTCCTCAACCATCATCCCTTCAGCTAGCAAATGAAGCCTCCTGTCAACCCATCCTGTATAAGGGTCTCTCACTTGTTAGCAGTACTATTCAGTGAAGCTAAAAAGAGACTTTGAAAATACCCGTTCCTGAGGCAGCAGGTTACTGGATTACAAAAGTGAAGTGTGTATTTTCACATTTTTAAAAAGAAAAAAAAAAAAGACCCTTTTTCTCCAATAATAAACCTTTCTACAGGATCTACTTTTCATCAGCATGAGAAAAATTAGGAAATATAGCACTTGTAAACCCTTAACACAAGGTCTTTTGTAGGTATTACTTTGATCTTTAGTATCGATTTTTCTTCACAGGGAACACATTTCACTCTTCTCATATAATGAAGCTACATTTTTAGTTTTTATATCACACCTTAGTTATAAATGCAGCTCATTCATCACATTCGTCATCACATTCATAGTTTTTAAAGAATAGCCTTCAGAAAAAGGAAGAAAAATAAATGTTGTCATCAAAGCAAAATTCTTATCTTCACTTCCCCTTTAGGATTGTCTCAAGTTCTGTCACTCATAAACTGGATGGCTGTACTTTGATATTGATAGCCTGAAATATTTTTAAGGCACTTATTGCTTGATTGGTTTTGGGGGGTTTTGTTGTTTGGTTTTTTGTGGTTTTTGCTTTGTTTTGTTTTTTCTTAAACAGCATAGCCCTCTATCTTCCCAGTACAAAACCAAGCAGTAGCTGTAGGCATAGGCTCCTGTTTTCCAGATGTGTCGATTCTCATCAGTCTCTCTGCATGAAGCAGATGAGATTCACCTATGGCAGCACTGTTAATGACAGGATGTACTTACCCTAAGTCCTGGTATATCCTCTGTAAGCACATAGTCCTGGTAACTGGGACTAAGTGCTTTTGCCAAATGCCTCTTTCTCGCTGCTTCATTATGCAGCAGTCCATGCTAGTCACACAGATAGGTCCTAACGAAGCAGTCTGAGACTCCATATCAGGTGTCTCCTACCTCTGCATGTCGCCTAAGCATAACATGTATGAGCATGAGAGCTTGCTGAACTTTCTGAGTCCACAGCCTAAGAGCTTTTTACAAGCCAGAATTTCCTGGAATAAAGACATCTTTAAGCTAGTATTTCCTGGATTTTTCAAACATATTAGTGCCTCCTATCCTCCTCTCTTTTTTTGCTCAAGTACATCTGAGTCATTAGAAATTTTTTCCTACAGAGAAGGATAGTGAAAATCAGACTTAATTACTGTCTGCAAGGGAATATGCATTCACTTCCCTGGACTGGAAAAAACTCAGTTGCTGACCAATTAAATGTAGTTAGCAGATTCGGACTGGTAATTGCAGACCACTGTTGCTGCTTCCTTCCTGAAGTAACTAAGCAGCTGCTGAATGCTATCATTTATCAGATCTCAACCCATTTTATGCCCTTCTACTGTCTCCAACAGGATCACAAAATCTTTGGAGACTGGTGATCATAATCTGTTGCAGTATTCAAGCAGCAGGAACTTCATGCATGTACAGACAGCAGCTTAATCACATTGTCTACTTAATTTCATCATGATACATAGCTTTTTTTCTCTATTGCAGAGCTCTGCGTTAAAGTTTTCCTGTTATTATCTAGTTACATTATAGTTATTCCTCAATGGCAACTGTCAGACTTTATCATTTTAAATGTAAAATCTGGGGGTTACCACATGTGTGTCTACATAATTCCATAACAATTTCACCATGCATCATTTTTGTGTCCACTCTCGGCATTGCATAGACCACAAACGTATATATATACATTTATAGTATATTATATATTTATATAATAACTAAAGTGGTTAATAACTACTTTAGTTTAATAACTAAAGTAGATAATAACTACTAAGTTTAATAACTATAGTTATTAAACCATTTTTAACTAGATACCGGTTTGCATGGGAAGGCTCAAACCCATATGGCTGAATTCTCTTCTCTCCCCTGCCTCTCTTCAAAGCAGGGTTACCATGACAAATCATCTTGGGCTTCATCCTCAAACACTAACAGGAATTTTCTGGGAGAGTGCCAGTTCGTACCGGCTAAACTGATGTTAGGGACTGTAATTACAGTGAAATGGTAAGGACAATTGCATTGCAAAAGCCAGTTTCCTCGCCAGCTGAAGTATATATGGTATGGAATATGCCTTTGTTCAGCTGGGGTCAGCTGTCCTGGCTGTGTCCCCTCCCAGGTTCTTGTGCACTCCCAGCCTACTCGCTGGTGGGGTGGTGTGAGAAGCAGAAAAGGCCTTGACTCTGCCCAGTAATCACTGCTTAGCAGTAACTAAAACATCCCTGTATTATCAATCAACACTGTTTCCAGCACATCCTAGCTACTATGAAGAAAATTAACTTTATCGCCGCCAAAACTAGAACATACTGAATATCACTTGCAAAGTTTCTCACCTTGATATTCAAACCTGTTTTCAGGTTATTTATGAGTATGCTGAACACTGCTGGCCCTAATACAGATCCCTGTGGAAGACTACAACAGACTTTATATCAATGTGAAAACTCATTATTCACTTCTTCCTGCTGGTTCCTGTCGTCTAATCAAGGACTGATATATACAGGGACCTTAACTTCTGGCTCCTGGCTGCTTAAGTGCCTTTGGTGAGTGACCTTGTCAAAAACCTTCTAGAAGCACAAGCTTCTAGCTCCTATCAATCAAAGAGGTCAAAGCTATCTATATTCTTGATAACTCTTCCAGAGGACTCAAATGTCTGTGAGGCAGGACTTCCCTTTCCAAAAGCTGTACTGACTTTTCCCGAGTATGTCATATGTCCAACAGTGGTATTCTTCATGAGTTGATAACGCTTTCATTGGTTTAGGCCTCAGACTTTGTCCCTGCAATTTGTCCCTGGTAGAACTGTTTCAGCAGTTTCATCACTGAGATTTTGAAGTTTCCTGATTGCATGTGTGAAATAGCTGCAACTGAAATCCCACTATACCGAAATTAGAACTTCTGATGAGTCCCTGCTTAAATAAATAAAATATTTAAAAAAAACCCCAATCTGGTATTTAATGCTTAAAGGTTTATAACTCTTATTTTCTCCTGAAAATTGTGACAAATGAACCACAGAATACTGGGTAGCCACAAGCATAGCACTGATGGTAAAGTTTTTCATGGAAGTTAGCAAAAAATTTTCAGGTTTTAATTATAATGGTTTGTTAAAATCAAAATGTTTCCACAGCCTCTCATGAAATGACAGAAAGGGTATCACACAGATATGCAGCAATGAGTGTTGGGTGTATATGCTGTACTAGTGGAGCCCCTCTCTATTCCTTGTCTCCTAAGGGTTTATGCTCTCTCTAAGACCTAGCAGCCTAGATGCTGTCAGACATCCTCCCTCTGGTGCTTGACAGTCCTGCAGAAAAGCCCACCAAGAACTCTGATCAGTAGCTCAGAACTTGTCTTCCATGCTCAATTTCATACTGAACTTTTATTACTCCAAGTTTTAAAGCTCTCTTGGGAAAGAATTCTTCTAAAGTAATTGGGTTTGGGTTGTTTTTTTTTCTCCCTCTGTTGAAATTTCAAGATTATTGTTACTACCATGATAGGCAACTTCAGAAAACTTAAGACCCATCAGGAACTGAGTCTAAAGAAGGGAAAACATGCAACCTGCATATACGTTTAATAATTTAATTTTGCTCTTTATAATATAATAAATGTAATAATATATGTAAACATATAATAAAGTATTAATATTGTATACATTAAAACTATATAAATATTATATATTATATATAATAATATGTAAATTCATTTATATATACCTGCCTAACATCAATATTTTATACAAAGCTAATAAGAAAGCAATAAGAAGGATTTTTGAGTGAAATAAGTTCTATCTTCTAGATGACACAACTGAAGAAATTGAATAGTGCTACTGAATTTTTCATGAACATCTTTTACAAAAAAAATTATTTCTGGTTGTCTTACACAGCAGAAAATGGAACCTGTTGTGTAATGTGGAATTATGCCTAGATATTAGTGTAGAACGGTAGTATGCTTCCAATAGCTGGGAAAGCAAAATCTAAATTCAGAATTAAATATAACTATATCTATAAAGCCAACATTATTTGATTACTAGTCTTACATTAGGAAAAAATCTTACACCATAGGCTCTGTCCGGATTCACTGTTTTTTGTTGATTGATGACTTTTAACAGTTTAAATCTTTTCTCACCTTTCCCATCTCATAAAACACCTTGTATTTTACAGAAATTATTTTTATTGTTCTAAAAATATGTCTTTTAATCCTTCAAGGATATGTTCAAAAATTTCCTGAAGCCAATGCACACACAAGTCTGTGGACTTTTAACTGGGTCACAGTTACACTGAAGATTTTAAAAGAGCAACCCAAATGACCGTTTATTTTATGTCTCACTCACAGCTCCTAATGAAGTAATAATAGTGCAGGAACAAAATTTGTTCCTTTCTGGTCACTTGTCCAGAGAGTGCATGCTTTCCATCAATCTTCTGTTTATGGTTCTCCTTCATTTTGTATTAACAGCACTGCTAAAACAAGGAGCAATCCATGAGAGAGTTTATGTTCCAGTTTTTATAGGTCCTTGGTAGGCTAATATTTCACTTATTTCAAAAATATTCTAGCTACAGTCCTAGCTGGGAAATGCATATCTACTTTTACAGAGTATAGACATCTGCAACATAATTGCATTTTGCAAAAAATTTGGTTTTATTGGCTGCATTTATCACTGTTAAGCAAGATCTGGGGGGAAAACAGAAAGGCTTGTGTTATTTTTTGGTGTTAAGGACATGATGAGTTTTCTTATTATCTAATACTAGATATGTGCTATCCAAAAGAGGGAGCCACAACATTATTCTGTATCTTTCCACTTTATGAGACAATGAAACGGCATGCAGTCTTTTATTCCTTTTTCTTAATTGTACTTGAAGCTGATGTTTGCTCTTGGTTTTTGTTTTGTTGGGGTTTTTTTTGGTTTATATGAATACACAGTATAATTCACAATTAGATAATACATTCTAATGATCTTATTGTAACAGGATGAAATGTTTTTACTAGAGATAAATATGCTTAAACAAGAGAAAAACATCCTGTCATAAAAAATGTCGATTCATTTCTCTTGTTCTTGGTTCTACCATGTTTTTTTCGCCAATTTTGAGAAAAGATATTAGTCTGTCTGTACTCATTTCCCACCTTATGAAATAGAAAATATATCTGTAATTATTAAAGAAGAGTGCTGGGGCCTTTGCTAAACATGCTTTTATTGTTTGTCTCTGTAGAAAGTGAGATTGACATAAAATATCACTCTTAATAATTGATGAGATGTCCAGTTTTATGAAACCTTCGCTTGGAAGAACACAGTAGTCATAAAGGCATTACCCATGTTTTGGAAAGCATGGACTGGACTGACTTTATAATCTGAAAGGTTAGTAGACTAGGACGTATCTGAAAGAGTAGAAAGTAGAATAGAAATACGAGGAGTGATCAGTAGCAGTTTCTTTACTCTCACAATTTCTTTAGAGCATTCTCTTCGTCTCTCCAATAATCTTTATGCCATGTGGAGAGACCAGCACACCCCAGTAAGCTTATCGTGAGGAGGGACTTTGATATTTTTGGCATCAGAGAAGCATTGATAGTTGTTTAATCCCTTTCTAGTATTTTTTAACTAAAGTATAGTTTTGATTTGCCTGTTGCTTTACAAAAAAGATCTCCTGCTGGTTTGGCTATGACCACATCTCATTACCTGATAGTGACGTAATTGGCAGAAAGTAATGTTAATATTGATATTATAGACCTATTTGGTAAAGAAGAAAAGACAGGCCAAGTTAAAACCCTAGAGATGCAAGTCCAAATGCAACTCCTGTGGTTGAAAGCACATATATTCTAATATTTATGAAACTTATGTGAAAATGTGTTACCCATTGCATAGAATGTGTGGGTTTTTTAATTGCTTCTAGTACTACAATAAGAAAAGAGGAAGGCAAGTATAGTGAAGGGAAAGGGCAAGTGTTCCAAGAAGAGGAAAGAAGAGAGAGAATACAAACACTTGAGAACAAAAAAGCCAGGAAAGAGGGCAAGTGTTCTTTAAAAAAGTACATAAAGTTAAATGCAAGCATTCCATTCATAGCATATATTTAGTAGATAAAGTTTGGCTGTCCATTAGAATCATTATTTTCTCTTAATCAGTTCAAGAAACATGGATTTGGCTTTTTCAGAGCTGCCAAGTGCCAGCATGTCCAGGAATTAAACTAGTTTTATAAATGCTTAGAAAGTCTGAAAACAATCTATGTTACATTGGGTCTACTGTTTCATTTATTTTGAAATCCATTAAACTTTTCTGCCCCTAGCTTTTTCCTTGCTGCAAATATATGTAATAATAGTACTTTCTGTATGTGTTCTAAGAGCCTCTGCTACTTTCTGTGGAACTTCAAAGATACACATGCCTGGGAATAAGCATAGTTTACAGAAATCAGTGTTTACCACAGTGGTACCTGAAGTCACCTTCTGTTTCAATTAAAAATCTAACATATAGATAAGTTTTAGAAAAACTACATTTGAACTCAGAACTTGAAAAAAGATTGTTTACAGCTATTTGTTTTCAAGAAGTTGTTATTATTTGTTAAGAGGTGTTCACCTTTCACCATTTACTATCATTACCAGCATTTTTTCAAATTTTCTGTAAAAGAGAACTTTAGTTGGTATGTTTTGAAATTTATGTTTTTCAGTTTTAATATCAATATTTCAGGAGCTTTTATTATATTGCCTCATAACATGCAAATGGCTTTTTGCAACTTCTTTTGTGACATAGTAGGCTTTAGTAGTTAATATGCAATAATAAAACCACTTTAATTATCAAAGGCCTTGTTATCTAATACAGAATTAAATACTTTATCTTAATTTCCAGATTGACCCCCCCACACTTGTGTTATAATAAAAGTGAATAATTTTGAACATAACTTAATTTCATAAAATAAAATAATAAAAAAGGTGTTATCGGTTGCCATTAAGCCATCATAAAAGAAATTAGGAGCTTGAGGTTAAATTTATTTCTTGATCTTTATCTTTCCCTTTTGGTCTTGATGAATACATAAGAAAAGACACTTGTTAACATCAGCTTCTGAGTGTTGAAATTATAACAGACAATGCATTGCAAAATATACTTCAAGTGAAACTTTCCTCATTTGGATGTGAACCTCATGAATTAATTAAAAATAGAAGTGCTTACTCCAGCCATATTTTTACTTTCTGTTTTCCCTGCTGGCATTTGAAAATATGCTCACATTTTCTCCGATTATGTTCAGTGAAGTTCTTTTATGTGCCATCAGGCTTACTTCAAATACTCCATTACCAAGTCAAAACCACTCATACTTTCTATGTATTGTTTTAATCATGTAAGTCCTCTGTCATAGAGTGAATTACATTTAATGCTTAATTACTGTTTGTTTTTAATGCAGGTTATATTCGTACCTACCACTAAGAAAAGATGGTCTTCATAGCTAGAATTCCCAATTTCTGGTGATTTCTCTATAACATAAATATATTTTTTCTTCTTTGTGAAGGCCAAAGCATTCTGGATTTTTCTGATGTATTTATTTCAGTATTCAAAGCCTAAGTGTGGTAAGGCACGTTTTATTTTTATTCTTCTTTCCTCCATCACTCACACAGAGCATTATTTCAATAAGTAATTAATCTTTACAGGGGTGTATCTTTTTTTTCTCCTCTTTGCTCCATGAACACTATTTCCCCTGCTCAGGTATCCATAATATTGTTCAGGTGTTTGCTGTTCCAGTCTTTGCAGGAATTTTTAGAGCTTTCCTCCAAGTTGTGTAAGTCAGAGAAAAGATTCTGCTAACTTCAATGGCTTACAGTTAGGTTTTGTTGCATTTCTGTAGTTTTTTCACTTTTTGTCTAGCATTAGTCAGTGTCTCTGTCTTTTAATGAAATTTTGTCTAATATATACATTTTAATGCCTTCTAAAGTAATGGCTTCTTCAACATGTTGTTAATGTATACATTTGAGTTTTAATTTTTAAACTAAAGATTTCTTAGCCCTGTACAATTTTTAAAATTGTGTGCTTTGTGTTTATCTATTGCTTTAATTACAAGGTACTCAAGTATAACTATTTATTTTATTGAATAAAAGAATTTATTACTTTTATAAGCAGTACGTTCACAGTCTTCCACTTATCCCATTTTGAGTTATATTGAAATTATATTTCAATCTCATTTTAATAGCTGAACAAGCTATAATTTCCCTTTCTTTCCAAGCCTGTGCAGCAAGAATCCTTATCTGAATTTTCCTCTAACTTTATCCTCTGATGTATTCAAAATCAGTATTTGTTGGTATTTTTTGACATTTAGCTTGCAAGGAACAGGGAGTTATTTCACTTGTTTGTTTGAATACTGATGACTTATGTGCAGAAGATAATACATTTTTAAAAAATAATTAACCTTTTTTTTCAGATATTGTATGTAAATTGGCTTTGTCATGTAATATTATATATCTAGTCACATTATATTCACATGAACATTATATAAATTAATGTGGATTCTGCACACACACCAACCCCTGTTCAGGAGGAAGAGTATGAAGAGGCTGGAAATAAAAAAATTCTTATACTTTAATGTTAGTCCTGATTACACAACAGGTGGCCTTTTTCCCCTTAGTTGGCTGTTATTTTCCAGTGGGTGGGCTCTGGTGCAGGTCAGACACTTCAGGCATTCCTGAACAAGCTGGTGCTCAGCTGTGTGCAAATTCTGCCCTTTCTGTCCCTTTACAACTTTCATCGCCTCTGCTCTGCTTATCAGTGACTATGACAGTATTTCCTCCCTTTATAAAGACTGGATCTAAATATTACCGATGTCCATGGGAATATTCAGCTAGATTATGTTGAGCTTTCCATCAGGACTATGTGCTCTTCTGTTGTTTACCTGAAGCTTACACTTATCTGCTTTCATAGAACACTTCATAATACTTTGTTGTAATTGCTAGCTGTTACTTGGTAATTTCTGTGGGCCACTACATGAATACTGATTTACTTGGTCTCTAGTACAACACTGATCTTTCAGTTCAGTGATAAAAAGATAGAACCATACCATTACAAAGATATTACATATGATGCATTAATCTTATTTGTATAATTTTGTCAGGTTCCAGTATTTCTTCTTCAAGATTTAATTTCGGTATTTTATTCTCAATGAGAATACCTGTGCTCAATGAGAAAACCTGTTGTTCAAGTTACTGCGTGTTTTTTTACTAAACTGTAAGCAATGGCTGTTTATACTTGCCTTTTGTACTAGTACTTTAATAAGACTTCAAATTCAGAAGTAAAATTATTTGGTTATTCTTCTTTCATCTGAAGTCAAGGACAAAACTTGAACTTAAGCAATGCAGACTTATAACCTACAAGTTTCTGAACTTGTAAATAGCTTCATATTAAAACTTGACTGGTTAGTAGTTATTTTAAAATGCAGTCTGTGCCTTCCTGTCTATTCTCCTGTCCTTCAGATTTATAAGTAAGTGATATCAAAATCACAGCAAAGTATGAATAAAAAAATCTCCACTCTCAAGTCCTTTCACAACCTTCTCGTTGTGTGCTTCCAGTATTTGTGGCATATGAACATAAGGTTACTTAGGCCACATACCTTTTTATGAACCTCAAGTCGATTGAAAATGCAATAGACAAATGTTGTTCTAAGTTTCTTTTTTTATTGCTGTGGTTTACAGACACTATAAATATTTTCCTTCAGGGAAGTGGGATTCTGTACAACAAATTTAAAGCTGCTTGTAATTGGCATATATATTTTTTGTAGGGGTCTCTTAGAAATAGGCTCCTTAAAAGCCTACAGACTCATAAAGTAAAACTACTCGCTTAAACCAGTGTATCCTTAGTGACCTAGGTGGTGGTGTGTTGTCCTATGAGAACTGGCTTTAGTGTCTTTAATTTACAAACCATAAACTGACTTTCACTTAAGTAATAGGCAATATTTTCCGTGCTGGGGGAATGCAGAAATATTACTAATATTTCTATTAGTTAATGATTTTGATTTTTTCCAGGCAGTCACTATCAGTGGACATAAATATGATAAAAGAATATGTAACTTGCAGGTGGCCTGATCAAAGCATGCCATAATAGGACGACAAAGTATGGATATAAACTTAGCTTAGTTTGGATCCTGTGTTTTAGCCCAGTCCTGCACTTTTCTGGAAGTCTCTTAATGATGGAGTACAGGCATTAGTGATTTTTCAGATCTTCCAATTCTTTCATTGTTTGTTTGAATATCAATAAAGTGTTAAACATGATGGCGAGATTCATTCTTTTGGAGAAGAGGTCAGTGAGACTTGAAGTGAGGGGAAGGATCTTTTCCTCCATTTGCTAAACCAGTTTGGTCTCCAGAGCAAAAGGAAACAACTTTTTCACTGACACATGACTGTATGGTGGAAGGTGTCATCCCCCTTTCCCTCACTTCCCTCAAATTGAGGACCACTCTATCTGCTTCACTGTGCTCTCTTCAAACTGGCAAGTCTGTCTGACCCCACAAAACTCAATAGTCCTCCAGCTCAAACCACAGGAAGGACACAGCAAAGCCACTTGCTCCAGAAATCACTGAGGCCAGACCTTAGGGAGGGAAACAGAGTATGAGAAGAGATAAATGTTAAAGTGTTACGATACTTCTGCTATTCTGGCAAATAATTATTTTATTAATTGGCATAATGTAAATTTAAATTTTACTGGGATCTCGAGGTATTCCTGCTCCCTAGCAGATGCACAATATGAAATTATAATACACCTGAATCTCACTAGTAAGTAAATTCCAACTTTCTAATTACACTTATTTACGCCTATAAATGCATATATAAAAGTAAGTAAAGCATATGTATGTTTATGCATTTAAATATTGCGGGGGTTTGCACTGATTATGTTTAGATTTCTTTCACATGTAATTTCATAGAACTGTGGACAATAATCCAAATGAACACTGACAAGTACTTCTTATTAAATTCTCAGTGAGATACACTGCAAGTTTTAACATCTATTCCTACCATTAATGAATATGGCTGGTAAAGTATTAAGACATATCAATTCTCAGACACAACAGTTGAACATACCATATGGTAACATTCAATTTCTTGAGGAAAAAAAAATTACAATACATACTGCTTCCAAAGATGAACACCATTATATTTCAGGGCAAATAACAGGTTTTCATCTTTTGAATAGGATGGCTAGATGCTGTTTGTCACATGCACTTGAGAAAAAAATTGCTTGTAAGTGGAAGTTGTTTTGTCCTATGACTACCTTTTTATTTAAATATTAATATCTACAATTCTCTTTTTTAAAAATAGGATAAGAAATTATGGATACTCTGTGGCAATCCTGGAAACCTCATACTTCATTCAGTGTGCCTTAGAATTAACCACTACAGCCTACCTGGAAAAGAGAGAGAACATGTATATTTTCATTGTCCTTCCTGTTGTTCGTAAAATTGGTAGCGGCCACTGGGATGGAAATTTCTGTTTAAAAGGAGCATGCCCACATTGCTTGACCCATGGATAAAGCCTAGTTACATGGATAAAGCTAAAATTCAGGAGCAATTAAGTAAAGTAGGAAGAAGAAGTCAACTTCGTATTTTCATTGTAGAGGGACATTTATATGAAAGTTATCAAAGGTACTGATTTGTCTACCTTGGGGATGATTGTTTAGATAACCCTACAGTAAGGCTGAAGATATTCTGAAAACTGCATTTTAGCAACAAGATTCAGGTTTCCTGAATCTTTGCCCCTTGAGGTGAGAAACAGTGAGACAAGCTGAAAACCCCATTTTGAAATAGTTGCTTTAATTTTTTGAAGGTAGGAATTTTGTCAATACATGTAATCAGGTAGAAAGTGTACGGATATTAGAGTAAACACAGGTGCTTCACTGAAAGTAATCAGTCATGCCGTATCATTGTATTAAGGTGATTTAGTCATCAGTTCCTCTTTCAGGGAGTTCTTCCCTCAACACAAAGTTATTGAATAAGGTGAAAATTGTTTACTGGAAATCTTGAAAGAATTAACTGACGTTGACTTGTTGGTGGGCCTCGGAAACTGCCAGCCCGTCAGGTTCACCTCTGTGCCGATCTGATCACTGAACAGATCATCCTGGAAAACATGTCAAAACATATGGAAGAGAGGGATGTGATTAGGGACAGCCAACATCAAGGGCAAATCCTGTCTGAATAGTCTAGTGGTCTTCTACGATGGGCTGACTGTATCAGTGGACTAGGACCTACAGATGTTATCTACCTGGGCTTCTTTAATGCCTTTGTATAATCCCCACAATATTCTTGCTACTAAATTGGAGACATCTGGGTTTCATGGTTTGACTGTTAGATGGATAAGGAACTGAATGGATGGATGGATGGATGGATAGGTGAGTCAGTGGCTCAATGTTCAAGTGGAAACCAGTAATGAGTGGTGTCCCTCGAGAGTCTGAACTGGGAGAAGTCCTATTTAATATCTTAATGATATAGACAGTAGGATTGAGTGCACCCTCAGCAAGTTTACAGATGACACCAAGCTGCGTGGTGCAGCTGATACACTTGAGGGAAGGGATGTCACCCAGAAGGACCCTGACAGGCTTGAGAAGTGGGCCTGTGTGAATCTCAGGAATTTCAACAGGGCTAAGTGCAGGGTCCTGCACCTGGGTCAGGACAACCCCCAGTATCACTACAGGCTGGGGGATGAAGAGGTTGAGAGCAGCCTTGCCTAGAAGGACTTGGGGATACTGGTGAATAAAAAATTGGTCAGTCTGGATGGGGCTTTGAGCAACCTCATCTAGTGAAAAATGTCCCGGCCCATGGCAGATGGATTGAACTAGATTATCTTTAAAGGTCCCTTCTGACCCAAATCATGCTATGATTCTGGATTGATGGTGTAGGCAGAGCAGCTGCTTTGCTGTGTTTTCCTCTATTATTTACCAGTCTGGGCCTGCTGTTAAAGAAAAGAAACTTGAAATGGCCTGCAGAGTTTTCCTCAGCTCGGAGCACATAAGCATCTTACTTTACTTCAAATTAGCAAAAGCATATACATTGGAGACCTTAAAATGCAAGTGTATGCATGGCTTCCATGACACTGATGCTGTGCACATAAAAAAAATATATATACACATATATATTGATATCATTATATAAATGTAGAGATGGGGTATATTTAAATAGATGTCTCTAGATCTCTTTATCTCACCTCTATAAAATTATATCAACATCGATACTGATATACATACATGTATGCACATATACATGTGTTTGTTTTCACCACAAGCAATGAAATTCCAGGATTTTTTTTTATTGCCTACTAAACTCACAGACCGACTGGCATGAAATTTAATTAGGGCTAATCAACTTGAGGTGAAGGAAGCAGAAAACTAATGTGACTCATTTTTTTCCCATTCTAAAGCAATGTCCCTCTATTTCTGTTCCTTAAAAAACACATTTTCTTAGATTTCAGATGTCAGTCTGTATAAATTAATGATTCTGATGTTATTTGCACAGAAAGGATATAAAAACACTACAACATCCATTTTGGTCCTGTTTGTATTCTAGCTGCCCACAGTACTGTGTTTAAAAAGAACTCAAATCAATTAATCCAGAATCTTATGCTGGTTTACACAAATCTTTATGCTGCTTCAGCTTCGTGAATACATTCTGGAAGCTGTGAAGAGGAACCCTGCCTTTCCTTCCTTTCTTCTCCAGAGAACTAGTGATTCTTTCTACCAGGTTATGAGGGTTTCCTCTATTGGCTCTAGGCATGTCCTTTAATAATTACATCAGGTTACTCAATGTACATTTCTGCCCTGGCTTTGTATTGTTTGGGACTCCTGTGTATAGGTCTTAAGAAATTTCCCAGTGACATGCATAGAACATATGTTTCAAACTACTGCACTTTCAGAAAAATATCACTTAAATAGTTATACTGAGTTTATAAAATTTTCTGCCAGTTAAAAAATAGTTAAATTCTTTTTGAATAGAAGTTGAGATCCTCTTCATGTCATGAGACCAGGAACTTTAATCCTTTGCTGGTTAATCCTTAAGACCCATTTTAGTTCTGTTGAACACTCCTAGTGTGATACATATACAGATCTGGACTCAAACTACACAAGAACTTTCTAGTCTCTTTCATATGCAATCGTTAGGAAATTTTCAGATGTATGTTATCTTTTAAATTCTCATTTATGTATTACTTGGCATTACTGAGTATCTCTCTTTTGAGTAATCAAAGGTAAACTGTGATCCTGTGCCTGTGTATAGCAGTGCAGTTCACTATTTAATAAAACAAATGCTTAGTAAACATAATGCTTGAAGTATGTATGTATTCTTCTTGTAGGTTTTTAGTTTTGGGAAAGTATTATGAACTAGAATCTCAACGTGTTGGGGACAGAAAAAAAAATAGAAGACCTTTGTATATTCAAAAAGTTTACTCTTTGTGGATTTATATTGTAGGGGGCTGTTTCACGAATTTGCTCTAAAATTTAAATGTGACTCGAACAAATGCAAATTCAAATGGAAAATAAATAATTAGAGTATCATTGGCAGGAGTGCTAAATCTTTCCTTCTATCAGTGCCAGCAGTTATGTTTCTGAATGTACAACCCTAGGTACTTTCCTAAACCATTATCTACTAGGTTTAACCTTTTCAGATCGATGACAGACAATAAGAATGAGCATCTTTTATTTTACTTTTTGTCTTTTTCTTTTATAAAAAAAAAAAAAAGACAATCAATCTGTAGAGAGTCTAGCTACTTCCTAATTTACTCTCCTTTTTCACTTCGCTAGTGCTATTTTCTCCTTTACTGAATGAAAGTTTCAGGGAAACGTTCTCAACCAGCAGGGGTTTTTTGGCCACTTGTAGATGAAAACTTGCAGCTGTACCATATTTTTGGAGAATTCCTGTTTTTTAATTGCCTTAAAAAGTAGTTGGAGGTACATTAAATACATGGCATACTTTTCTGTTTTTAAAGTCCTGTACTTTGCTGTAGAGATGGTTTGCCATCATGAGTAATGAGGATTTTTCAGTAGGACTATGACTGGAAGAGCAAGCACTACCAGAAGCTTGTATTTTGTTAAAATGTGACAAATGCTATTATAACATTACAAACCCCTTACTTGAAGCGGTATGTGAGTTCTCAGCCTTGATGCTGCTGACTACTACCACCACTACTAAGCAAAGAACAGTATCTTGAGTATCATTGGTAAAGAAATTCTATCTCCATGAAGGAAAACTAAGAGACAAATTATTTTTCTTTAGGACACAAGGGGTTTCATTTAGTATCTTACTCCTAGAAAAGATATAAATACAGAAATAAATTCAGAAATGTGTCTTCATTAGGATAGAAGGCATGTACCACACAAACTTAAAAACTTTAAAAGCAATATCTGGCTCAATTGCTGGTAATTCATGGGATGCAGATAACAGTAAGGAATTAAGAATCTACATTAATTTTCATATTTCCATTGTCAACAAGTCTGAATTCTCCTCAAAAGCGAAGTTTCCTTTTACATTTGGGAAGCAAATGTAGGGATTATTGCAAATCTTGCAGGAAATAGGAAAATAGTTTTTGTAACATAATGTTTTTATTTTTACTCTGAGGAAAATAAATATTTTCATCAGACAGAATCATTATGAAAACACAGATTCAGCAGTCATTTTTACTCCAGCTAAGGAAAATGCATAAAAGCTATTTCCGTAGCTTCAGTGGGACTAGTTTTATTGCAAATTATTAGGCATTCTGAATAAAGGTTCCAGAATGTGGCACAATCACAAACAGCTCTCCTGACAAATAATATAAACAATTGCAAGAATTTCCTTTTTAAATTACCATGTTTACCTGATTATTTTTTTTTTACGTTACTACGCAGGCAGAATAATTTCCATGACATTTCTCGCAACCAGCACCTACACCTTAAAAGTCAGAAGAAAGAACTTCTTTACAACAGTAAGAACTTCATATTTCAATAGTGTAAAGTATTATGATAAAGAACAATGCAAATAATGTAAAAGTATTGTGATAAACGAAAAAGTAAGCAGGCAAACAAATTCAGCTAAAAGGTAGCACTGCAAACTTAAGCAAACCTCTTTTAATCTATTCTTTTTTAAACTATCTTATCATTCTTTTTATAATTTGCATGATTTATGCTTGAGTTTACGTCTGTATACATATGTGTATATTTATGTATGAATGTATGTACATGTATATATTTGAATAATTTTGTTCATGAACTGGGGCTATTTTGATTTATTAAATTCAGATGTGAGTAGTTTACTGGTACCTTGTAATCATGTATAACCTATAACTGATGGATTTTAAAATGTTGATTTTCATTTCTACTATACCTACTTTTTCCTTCAAAACAGAAGCAAAGGGATTAACTTCGCCTTTACCCCCAACTCACACCTTTTTCACTTTACCTCTTCATCATTTCCTCAGGAGTAAATATTGAATGATAGAATACAGAGGAAATAAAGAACAGTTATTTGAGGTCTTGAGTAAGCTCAAGGTAAGATCTTGAACTGAGTGTGTTAGATCATTATACTTTTTAAATTTCCTTTATTGAACACTCTTATACAACCTGATGTTTTATTGAATTCTTTTTTAAGATGTGCCAAAATACAAATGTTGAATTCTGCACCACTGATTATCAATGTAATTTATCATCATTTTCTGAAACTAATGGCTAAATCTAATGATGCCTGTATATATTGCTAGATAGGCCTGTATACATTATTAATTGCCTTAAATTGAATTATTAAAATATACAAATAGAGATAATCTCTTTATGACAGCTGTGTAGTTTGTCTGCAGTGACAGAAAGGCCTGCTGTTTCCATCCTCAAACATAACAGCATTATCCACAATTTTCTCTATTTCACAGAATCTTTTCTTGGGTATCATTTATAAAGAGCATATTTTGAATTCGGACAAGTAATTTAGGAGCTCTTTCTCAACATACTTATGTACAATGAGAAAATGCTTTCAGTGTTTTTTGAAAACTGGAGTCTCTAAGCAATGGCATAGATGGCCCTATGCTGCAGTATTCTTCCAGGCAGAATATCCATGAAGCTGGTGGTTATCGCCCTTGAATAGGGCTTGTGAGGATGAAGGAACCTGAACACCATTTAGCACCTAGAATATTTGTACATACATAAACCTTTATGACATTTGCATTTTCATATCAGGAGATTCTAATATGAGACAGGGAAAACTGAATCTAATATGCTGTTGTCTTGATGCTACTATTACTTTTACTACTAAAATGTGTAAAATTTAAATATAGAAATTTACATTTAACTGGCAAAAAAAATATATTGACCATCCCTTCAGACATCCTATTTTGCAGTTACAGAAATATATTTCCAGAGAAACATTCATGGGTGTTTTGAGGCACATTTATTTTTATGAACATTGATGCATTCAGATGAAGAAACTGGAGGACTGGGAAAGTGGAGGCCCTGGTTTACCCCTGGTTCTAATGCTGAGCTACGCCGTGGCTGAGACCAAGTCAGTTCAACTCTGTGCAATAATCTCTGTTTATGGGATGAAGACAATGCCACCCATCTCCTTTTGTAACCTTTCAGACATTGCAGAATGATGATTATAAATAACATACTTCACTTCCTATCTTTTCAATAATTACATTACATACTATGCATAAAAAAAATATTTCTTTCTAAAACATACTAGAGTGTTTTTGTAAGCTGTAGTATACGTATGTCCAATGTTTTTCCTTTTTCCCTGAACTTAGTGACAACATTTTCCTTGAAGTAACCAAAGCCCAGTTTCACTAGGACTTTGCAATGCAAACACACAGTATGATCTGATAATGATATGTCTCTTCTGTTCAGTCATGCTTGGCAAGTAGGCCTCAGCCACTGGGGTTTTTTTATCACGATCAGTCACTGAAAGTCAGGACAGTAACTTGCCTTTTGCCATTCAGCAATTTCCTGTTTGTTTAAAAGGCAAAAGGAGAAAGTTCTTAAAATTACACTTGACTGCTTTTACAAAGATTCTTTTTGATCATTTCCCTTTATTTTCCTTCTCCTCCCATGCCCTTTTAACAAAATTTTTGATTTATTCCTACAAATGACTTTTCATAAACTCACTCACATGCAGAATGCAGTTAGCTTTCACTCAGATATCCCTATTCATGTTCAAATATCAGTGCTTCTGCAGATAGCATTTGCATGTAACACCTGCTGCAAGCCTTAGAAATTCAGAAGGCATTCTGATATGAGTGGGAGATGTATTTTTTTCAAGGTTTTTGCTCCAGTTGCCTTCTGCAGTTAAATAGCACTGACTGCATGAAAGGAACATATGAAATTATATATGTCTATATTGTCTTGTATCCAGGTCTATACAGCCCAACTTTCTTATCAGCACAATATTTGTGCAGGAATTGGGAGATTTTTTTAAACAGTGGGCATTACTGAGTTTTAATTTTCAGTAAGGTCTTGCTGTATCTAGTCCAGAACAGCTTTTCAAATTGGGAAAAGAAGGAAGAGGAAGAAGAAAAGGAGAATATCTGAAAACAGCTGCAATATTGCGTGTGTGTGTGTTACTACATAAGAAAACGAAAATTCTGAAGTAGCAATTGTTACTTCATGTGTCCTGTTATCATCAGATTTGGACAGCCAACAGGAGACATCAGTCTACCTTGTTTTATCTCCTGAACAAATTCATCCTCAGAGGAAATTGTCAGTCCTGTTACTTTCTAGCTCTACTTCTCAAAGCTTCTGCTAGTGGAATCCCTGCAACCTGTGTTGTGCAGCTTCGGAAACTATGTTCTGATACCAGGGCAGAAGCAAATTTCAGAATTAAGTTGTACAGTTCTTTCTGCAGCATTATGGATGATAACATTTAAACTAGTGGACTTAGGTTTTTACATTTTATTTTGTAGGTAAGTCGGGCAGTTAAATCATACTCATTGGCTGATCTGATGGTGAGAGGATGGTGATCTTTGTGGAGCAGCAGCCAGATGAGGGGAGAAAACAGATCTTTGCAGATGGACTGCTGTCCGGAGGGGAGGACAGCATTTTCGCAGTGGTCACTTATGCAGACAAGTGTGAAAATGCTGAAAGCGTGAAAGTTTTACCATGGAGCTGTACAAAGCATATGGCAGAGCTGATTCTCTCCACATTTTGTCTCCAAATGCATCTCCAATCTGCTTTTTGTGTTTGGGTGAGATGTACTGGTTACTTATACAACATAACTTTTCATAATAAAGGCTGTAAGACAGCCTCTGAAATTGAATACTCTAGTTTGTTCACACAAATAAACATATGAAAGTCTTTGATTGTTGAAATCACCCCATCAAGTTTAAGAAGACTTTACAAGTTTTTAGGTACAAGTTTAGTATGTAGTCTTGATACAGTTACTTTCCACATTTAAAATTAATTTTGTTCATCTTACTTGTAGAAAGAAACCAAGAATTCTTTCTTTCATAGACATTTGAGAGTATAATGTGACCTTGTAAAAGTTTTATATTTTTGCTAATGGAATACCACATTAACTGTAAACATATTTAGTTCTATCTTAAACTTATACTATTACATAGTGAAGGACAAATGACAGGACAATGTAACTGACCTGTCAAATTGACATTTAGATAACAGTATGCCCTTTTTAAAATTAAAAAAGTTCTTCTTCGGAGTTCTTAATAATCATGGAAAAAAAAATATAACATGAACATTCTAAATATTTGATTAGTCCATTCTCATTTTTTGGAATAGAAATTAACATTTTAGATGTGGAAAATTACATTGGAACCAACGATTTTTAAAGATATTGCCAATTCCTATAATTACCACCAATATTTTTTAGTAAGCAAAGCTTTTGATTCCACTAGTGAAAGTACTGAAAGTATAAATACTTGCCTTTTTATCCATATTTGTCCTTAGCATGAGAAACTATTATAGTACTCAGCAATGAAGCATAAACCTGGTGTGATTTAAGTAACATATGAGTTTGTCACTGCCTTTAACCAGAGCAAGACTGATACACTTGTATATTTGTTCACTGAAAATTGAAATTATCATAAGAAAATACCATTCTATTTTTCTGACCTGCTACTTAGGTCTGTGAGAAGGTGAGTGGCTACTGTATGCACATTGCCACACAACTGCAAGGGACATCAATTTATTTATAGTTCATAAGCATCATTCTTTCTTTGAAGCTCATACAGTGAATTTGCGTGGATGTGACCACACATTTCTTGCATGTGAAAAGCAAAAGCAAAATGTCATTCACTGGGCAATTAGTTTCTGCTCTTTACTTCACAATCAAGTGGCCAGTTTGACCTTTTATGCTTTCTGCCTTCCTTTCTGTGCTAGTCTCTGATTATACATCTTAGGCTGATAAGGTTGTTTGGTAGCACTTCTGGAAAACAGCCTTACACATTAAAGCCTGTTGACTTTGACTTACTGCTATGAATATCCAAAGGGACATCTCCCTCAGCTCTTAATCCTTTTGAACCCTGAGCTGCCACTTTCCCCTCTAGCACATAGTAAAAATATACCAATTTTGCTAGTCCCACTAAAGAAAAACAAAACAAAGCATCAGTACTTCATTCTTATTAGTAGTAAAGACCTTCTCCTTTTTCACCCTTCTTAATTGGGTTTGTTTTGCTTAGACATTTTTGATAAAAACAAATGTGAAAGAAAGAAAAGAGAAGAAAGATAGCTTCTATCTGGACATGTGAAAGAGCATCCTGCACAAAAGTTAGGCTAAATGGTTACTACTACATTGCAGTAAAACCTGAATAATGTCTAACGGCATTGCCAAATAGTATACACATTGCTAGCTTTCTAATACGCACAAGGAGTGGTCTTATATACAGCAACAGAAGTTTAGATTTCAGCAATTTAGTGCAATTATTTTCTTTCTGAGCTGAAATCTCCCCAAAGTGCTCTGCTCACCCTGCCCCCCACACTTCCTCCCTAAAAAGTATCTGTAAGGCTCCTTTAACATTTTAGACACTTAAGAGAGCATCTGCTCTTCTGCTGTGAGCAATTTCAGTGCCAAAGAAAGTTAATCTACTCACCATTTCTGTCAGCGTGAGCCTAGCTCTGTCCATTCAATGCTGCTTCTTTACCTGTTTCCTCCCTTCTCCCTGTTACTGTATCTCCAACGCTCTATGCACTTGCATCTAACTCCCTCTCTCCCAGCATCACTTTTAAGTCAGGCAGGCAGGGAGCTGAAGCTAAAGGGACTCTCTATCTGATTGGTTTCCATTCAGTGCCCCTGCTTAATCAGAAACGTCCCTTACAGAGAGAAATGCTGCTGCCGATAGAGCCGCAGTGCTCAACATGAGAAGGTTTGGGGCTGGCGGGGGGGCAGGACTACGGCTTCACCAACTATACAGTGATTTGCAAGTGAATGCAGTGGGAGGGTTCAGAAAGGAGGGCTTTGTTAAGGACCCTCTTATTAACTAAGGCTTAAATACAGAGACTCATGCTACCATCTCAGTTTGGTATGTTTTCAGTCTTAATAATAAGGGTAAAGGCATGCCCATAACCTGTGAATTACGTGGAGAAAAAACTCTAATTATCTACACTAGCAATACAGTGCTATTATTTGCAAATGCTCATTGAAGAATGAAAAATTATCCTGTAACACTACAGTGACAAATTGTTTTAAGTGGAAAGAATGTAAGGTGTGGGAGATTGCCCCCAGTACTCAATAGGTTTACAGCACTAGTGTCACAGCTATTGATAATGATGGGCTTGTCACGGTTACTGAAAATGGGCATAATACAAAGTTGCAAAGGATGTTTCAGGAATTGTAGCTAATAACGTTCATGTCATTCACAGAAACATACAGTTTTGCTGGCAACAGCATCGAATTTCCTGTTTCCTAGCGCAGCCTGTTTGGGTACAAGTAACCATTCCTCCCTCCTATGTAATCAGATGTTCAATATTACAGAATATTGTGGTTTGCTTGAACTAGCATCTTCAACTGAAGCATAAGATGTTACCTATTAAAATGAGAGAACTGGAGTATCATAAGTTCTGGGTTTGGATCTGCTATTTTTGTGCATTTTTGTGGGTTTCTGAGCATAAATGACTATTTCAGCCATTGGCATAACACCAACATTTGCAATGAGACTTCTAGGAACTGGTACACTGTAATCATTTTCTGTACCAACAAACCCGAAGATAGCTTTCAGGATATGTCTGTTGTGGGCACCAGTAGAATAACATGAAATGCTGCAGAGTGTAGTTCTCTGGGCTTGTAGCATAAGTAATTTAGTACCAAAATTTCCTCTTAGAAAGATGGATCATAAGGCTACTTTCTAATTATGAAATATCATTAGGGCTATTAGGGTTCAGTAATTGGTCTGAATGGAGGAATATGTTTATTCTAATGGAGAAACTTTACTATAACAAAAAGAATATTTTCATCAAATAGCCAGTTGAGAAACCTAAGTAAATTATTCCTTTTATGCTCTTATTATTGCTTTAAAAGCACTGTTGATGAGCTCAGCAGGCTCATATTAGCAGTACACTGTTTCTAATGAGAACCATTTCACTGTTAGATCCCATTTGAAATGATTAAGGGATTGATGCAATTCATGTAGACATCAGTCAGAGCCTTTCCATTGATTTTAGTGGCAGTTAAATTGGGCCATGAATGAAATAAGTCATCTCCAAGATTGCTACACATCCATTAAAACAGTATTTGCATACGTGTAACAGACTGCAGAATTTGGTCTAAAATTTTGAAAATCAAAAAGCAAAATACAGATCCAGAACAATATCAATTACTATACCTCAGCTCAAATGCATAAAGCAAAGGTTTAATCACTTTCATTGCACAGGAGGTTCACTTTAGCAGTGGAACTGCTGGAAGATAATATTTAGTATAATTTTTGTCTCAGTCATTACATGGGAGAGTGAAAAGAAAAGCTACAGACAAGTGTATATCTCTGATGCCCTATGGTCTCAAGTGCAACCTTAAATCTTGAGGATCCTGAAAGATATTTTCTTAATAGGAAGATGGCTGGATGATAAAAAGGCATGAGTAATGGCTCTATGTTTTTCACTGTATTGGCTTTTTTTCACTATTCTGGCTGCTCTTTGGGAACATTGTGGCTACTCTAATCAGTATTAGGAGACCATCCAGGTACAGAGAAATCCTTGAAATGGCACAATGCTTCCTTAAGCTTTAGAAAACATTATTCAGTGTCAGCAGGAGGACTGGCCTGTGCTTTAAAGGCAGGCATAGATCTGTTCAATACCATCAGAGGACACAGATAAATAGGAATGGCTCCATTTCTGTTGATGCCATCTACAAGTTTGTAGTAAACCAGGCAACATTATTTATATCAGACAGCACAATGCCTGCTCTGCCACATATATTTTTCATGGTGTTGTAAATATAGCATGGTAACTACTACAGGGGAAAAAAATTGAAATTGTGTGCTATACAATCACAACTAAGAGGCACTTCTAATGCAAACAGTGTTGCATGATGGGGGTAAAAAGTTTTGCAATATACACTGTGAATGGAAAACACATCAAAAGTAGGCCAAAAATGGAAAAAGCATAGGCATGACAGCAAATAGGGAGAGATGGGTGGAAATCTGAGGCTGTGCTTTAACACATAGAAGGCTACTCCATATAGGGGAGGAAAACAAAATGCTCCTTCTGAAAACGAGTGGGCAGTGGAAAGAGATATGGAAAAGCAGAAAGTGGGTAAGAAAGTGGGAAAAGCAAAAAAGGGTAAGGTGGAATTGCTTTTAGTGCAAGATGGACTGTATTTCAGTTTTATTAAGTCTTTTTTGGAATCAGGTCTCTTTTTTGACCCCTGTTCATCTTCCTTTCTTTACCTTCCTAAAGATTTGCCTGCTGGTGTTCATGGGAAGCAGTGATTACGTACCCAATATTTCTTGAAATTCTGAACATTTCCATATTTCACAGAGGCTAAGATCACTCAGCAGTGCACAGTTGGGCTGGTTGCCATGTTAAATCATTCTGAGTTCAATCACTGTTTCCAATCATCTTTTTTTCTTGACATGTTTACACTTAACTTATTTAGGCAAAACTAAATGCCGATAAAACTTCAGAAGAATATTTTTATTCCCAGTTTTTTCTACCTATATACAGTCAGCAGATGATGTCTGGAAATCTGCCAGTGAGATTTTGAAATCCCATGCAAGCTCTTCCCATGCTTCTAATAAGCCAAGGCAAGCCTCAATTCTCACAAATATGAGTTCCCACAGATGTCCTAGGGTCTGTAAGGAAAAATTGGTCTGGGGTGTGGTAGTAACAATTTCCCTTTCATACGCCACTTTTATGAGTTTTTTCCATTGTCAGAAATGTTAAATATGTATTTAATCTTTCTCAAATAAGAGAGTCTGTGATGCTAGAAAAAAAGAACAGATGAACAGAATAGAACAATCAAGAAGCACATAAGTAAGAAAAGCTCCCCATGATTCACAAGAATAAAGCTAACAGTTGTGCAACTTCAGCTCTGTTCATTTTCACTGGAGCCTTTAAGATTCTGAAACATAAAGAAAATGGATCAAATAATTACCACTAGTTCAAAAACTAGTTCTAACCATACCTGTATTTTCACTTAGTCAATCATTTCAAAGGAATGCGATTAGCTCCTTTTCCAGCTTTTTTCCAAGCTTTCTCCTCTCTTTCTGTAAAAGCCTTTAAATGATTTATTTGTTAAAGACTGATGAAGTGCATGACTTTGAAAGACTGTCAGAGCATTACTAAATCAGACCTAATAAACACTAGATTTTGGCTGCCCCCTTTTGTTATACAAAGGATAGGGCATGAGAGAGAGAATAAGAAAACTCATTTCCCAATTTTGAACCTCTTCCTTTGGTACAATAATGCAAAGAACAGCCACTCTATGATGTCTAAAGGAGAATTACATTATGTATATGGCTCCAAGCTCCCAGTAAAGACATGAGAGGAGGGAAAACATATACATGGGAGGGGGGAAAAACATGTAACAAGACCCAAAGATGATAAGAACAATAAGACATCGCTAAACCTTGAGCTGTTCAAAACAAAGCAATGTTAAACCACATATATAAGGCAAACCTGTGCCACAGAGATCACTGGATAGGGCTAATGTGTCTCCATACTTATTTGTGTTTCTGTTTTGAGAAATACAGTAGCAAAAGCTTTAGCTAAGAATATATGCAATAATTATTTTCATAGCTTAATCTCTATACTCTATTTACAGCATCTTAAAGTCAATTAAATCACTAAATTTGAATTTTTCGCAGCTTCATAAAAAGCCAGTGACCTTTTATTTAGATAGTTGGCACGAAATGATTGCAGTTATTTGCATACATACACACACATGCATATGCATATTTACATATATGCACACATTCAACATAATTCTACTAGAAAGTTTATCTCAGTAAGTAAAGAATCAAAGTAATTAACTTGATTTCATGGGTTAAATAGGTAGAAAAATATTTTTAGAAATCCCTAGCAGTTTCAGATTTATTAGTTTTATTTGAATTAATTTTTTTGTTATCCATAAATCAGTGTTATTGATCACTTCTATCTTGCTTTCTTTCCTTGGTCTTCAGAATCAGTTTTGAAATATTAAAATAAGTCTGAGTTAGGTTTTGCTGATCTGAAGTTTTAAAACATCAGGCTAGATTTCACAGCAGCAAGGCTTTAATGTTTTCTTAGCATTTAATCAGTTCAAAGCTGGTGAAGATTTTGAAAGTACGTAGTAACTAATGTAAATATGTATAAAGTTAAAATGTTTTAATTTTCAATCAGTTTAACAAAATGTTCCTAGAAGCATTATTTATTGCATACACAAAAAGTACAGTGTTCTTAAGCAGAAACAACAAATATTAGATGGAAGATACTAACATAAGAAGACAAAGTAAAGTCATGTACAGGGAAGAGTGAGTGCCAGCCTGAGTTTCATGTCGTAACTCTTATAAACTGACTTTAGCACATTGTTTTTCAGTCCTGTATAAACAATTTTCACTTGGATAATTAGACCTGATCACAATCTTTAACGCAACTTTTTTCTTGGAAATATTGGTTTACTGAAACTATTGACAAATATCAGTTGCTTCTTGTTTATTTCCTTTATGAATTCTTTGGGGAGAAAATAGTGAGCATATGATTCCTGCACAAATTGAAACCTTTCAAAATCACTTAAATGCATCGTTTTGATTGACCTAATCCAAATAGTTTTTTGCATCTCAGTCTGAAAAATATTTTGAGACGGTTTTACTTGGGGATAGGACTTCTTCTTTCTCAGAAATTTGAAAAATCACATTGAATGGAAAATTTCTGACCTCTTTACAGTAATTACCCAATTTCTTGCAATAGCAATACACTTTTATAAGATGCACTTGTGAATAAATGAGCTTCAGCTGCAGGGGTGAAATAATGAAGTTAAGTATTTTTTTGGAACAGGAAATAAAGTTAAGGCAATAATTTGATTTGGACACCCTGAATCCACTTTCTACGCAAAACAGCACCATCCTTACTTCCAAATACAAAAAAAATAGGACTTCTTAAATATTATTCAAAATATACAAGACTCCTGACAAGCCCACCAGAGCATATGTTCCAGCAGAGGGTGGACCTCCACATACACTACTTACAGAACAGAAGACCAGATCCCCAATGGTATTTAAGTACCTTCTAGAGAAAACAACTACATAAACAAAGCATGTAATTTTAAAAACTGTGCCACTCCCATGGGCAGACATAACCCACCTTCGCTTTCTTGTTACAGAAACAATCGCTCTGGTGGGCCACAGCAAAGCCCTCATCTCAGGCACATTTATATGAAACTGCCTCCACCATCATTCATGTGTACATGCACACAAAAAATACCTACCTACCTAGCTAGCTGTTTCAGGGCAACAATTGCAGTCTTTGTGGTTCAGAAGATATACAAGGATTTGTAGAGATATATCTTAAATTATTAAAATTAATTTGCAAATATGACACAAAATTATAATACTAAAAAAAAAAAGGTAATTAATTTGAGTGGAATTTTAGAATATCACTAAAAGCAATGATTTTTAAGAACTCACCCTTTATTTTCTGGAGATAAAACTAAAATCTGTGATATTTCTGACTTGCTAAGGAACAGCTAGAAAGCACTTTAGCTCCACATGGTATTTCCATCCTTAACTCCATAGCTAGAGTCATATGAGCTTTGTACGTGCATTCAAAAATTTATCAAGATGAACTGCTAACACTTCAACTGTCATTGCTTCATAAGCTTGATGCTTAAATTCTTTGCTTACAGTGTGTGACATATGACAGTTATGAAGAGTTACTGGAAAAAAGTCGTAGGAGGAGAGGTTTTTTCCTCTAACATTGAAGGAGAAGCTGATTTAGGATAAAGAAAATAGCAGAAGCAGCAGCTTTTTTAAAAAAGAAACAAAGGTCTGTCAGATGATGCTTTGCCCCTTGATATGACAAAAATAAAGAATGATCCCAAAACTGAGTAAGTCAACTTTAATTCTTTCTACACTGGGATAAATATACATGCATAAATGTCTCTATTAACAGGGATCTTTGTCAGCGTAGAATATTCCTAGACCTCTCCAATGTTGTTCTCTGCTTATGGATGTAAAGGAATGCATAAATGAATAATATTCACAGCACATGTCATTGCTGTCCTCCATCAGTTTGGCAAATCTTTATTCTGTTTACTTGAAGTTATTTAGATAAACTTCTTTACCTTCTGTGTGGTAATACTCAAGTTCCCTTCTACTACAGCTCTTGGAGCACAACCAAATTCTGTGATTGTGCTATAATTGGATCTTGAGATGGAATTAATTTCACCTATTTTACCGGTCCAGAAGTTAGACAGCCTCTTTAAGCTATTTCATCTACAATTATTGGAAGGAGAAAGAGGTCTCTAGAGGAAGATTCATCTCTTTTTAAGATAGCTGTCTAAGATAGTTGAAGAAAATTGGAGTTGCTAAGCAACCTCATCTGTATGGTTTTTTTCTTTCTCTCACCTGACTATGGAGGGAACCCTGCTGAGAAGTTCAACTGTTTGCCTAACTTTTAGCTGCTGCTAATAGGTGAGATGAATCCTGTCCTCAAGTTTCAGCTCCTGGAGTTGTGACATGTCTATGATTATGATGCCAATTATTCAAGATCCATCTTTTCCCCAAACTTGTTGTTAAAGTATATTTCTAGTCATCATGATTGGAAGGAAAGAATGAAAGTGCAACTGAAAAAGAAGGCAAGAAAGATTTTAGCATGTTATTTGTTCAAAAATATGATGGTCTCTCGCTGTTTTCTCAGAGCTTGGCTTTTCCATGCGGCTGAAATAGAAAAAGGTATCTATACATATCATACAGGTACAGCAATACTGAGAGAGCAAGCAGTCCTATTGAGCAGTTTGACCTGCTTAAACTAATTAGATTTAATGGATCTATAGATAGATTCTAATAGTCATGCAAGCATAGGAAGCACATAGATGATTAAGAGAAGCACATAGATGATTAAGATGTTTCTAATTAAAAGCATTTTAGAGTAGAAAAAAGAAGAAAACAACAACAAAATCAGTTTGGTAATACCAGTAGATTTCAAGGAAACATTTTGATTTGCCCAAGATTTCACCAAAGCACAATCAGGAAATTAATGAAACCTGTTTTGGCCTTTGTTTAGTTGTCAGGCCAATCAGAGAGTTTCTGGGCTTTGGTAGTTGATTCAGACTTGAGGACTCAGCAATAGTCTTGGAGACAGTGAGGTCTAAGATCTTCAGGCTGGAGCTGTGGTTTTGAGGGAAGCCAGTGTCCATGCCTTGAGCTGGGATGTGTGGATTGAGTGAAAGGCAGCATTCTCTGCAGGCAAATCTTCCTGGTGCCTTGTGTAGGCCTCCTCAATGGGAATATACTTAAGTACATGGGGAAACAACTTGGCCCATATCTTCTGAAAAAATCAGGGCATTTTGGTATTCTGATGAGTCTGAGGGTTTGTTTTTTTCCAGGATATTTAATCCTCTTGATCCTTTTTTAAAAAATTATTAGCATTTCAGCCTTTAATTTTGATTAAAAAAAAAAAAACAAAACCCACAAACCAAACCACCACCCTAAACTATTTAACAAATTCTGTTTCAGACAACTCTAATAGCATTTCTTTCTCTAGTAGGAGGAGAGGAAGAGACAGAACTAATATTGTGCTCATATTTATAAGCCATCTCTATTATTATGCAAAACCATATGCCCTATTGTATGGAACTACAATCTACAGAGTGCTTAGTTTCCTGGCATTTATTTTCATAAAGCTTTGATTGATTTAATGTGCATTTTTCTTAACTAGAAACATTAAGTTGCTTCAAGTCCTATGTAACCAGGTTTCCTTAAACACCCATTTTTGGAAAATGTTAGTCTAACCACAATAGGATAATTTAAAAGGAGACACCCTTATGGGGGGGTTTCATGTAAGATTCTCTATAAGTTTCAGAAGCAATACTGTCTAGATTATACTGAATTGCTGGATATTACCAAGAAGTTATTGGAAAACCCATAACCATATTCTGTAAGTGTGCAAGCAACAAGTGAACTAATAGACATTAGCATAAAAATGCTATACTTTTTATTTACTTATTGTTTTTTACATAACCTGAAATCAGTGACTGTTTTCTACTGCACATTAGGTATGGGGATGTGAAAAAATTGCAGGAGGGAGCATAACTCACTACAGGGATAAAAAGAAAGGAGGCAGATGAGAGGAAAATATATTAGATAAACGCATACAAATGGGAGGTCTGATCATCTGGTTATTTTGTTGCCTAGTGCAGCATCCAAAATTTATTCAGAATCAGAATTTATTGAAAATCCAAAAGATATTTGCATGTTAGTGAAAAACAATATACAGTGCTCCAAAAATGCATTATCCTAAGAGGTACAGAATAGCTCAAGCTTTAAAATATTATCTTGGAGTGAATGGGTATCCTCTTAGGATGAAGGCCAGATGGAGTAATGGAGTACGTTGTTACTGAGTCCCCTCTGACACCAAATAGTCAGGTTAGTTCAGCAGACGGACAACACAGTGGTTTACATGTAGCCAGATTTATAAACTTGTGTTAGAATGAGTCTCCAACACTACAGTGTGACAGTCAGTTTTTATTATTATCATCTGTTTCTATTTTTGTGGTGAATAGAGGGCTTTTATAAATTTCAGGAACATGCTATGCTAGATTCTTTGAAAGCATGCTGTAGGACTGTGGTTTTACATTACTGAATGTAGGTTTAGATTGGATGTTAGGAAAAATTTTTTCACGGAAAGGGTTTGTCAAGCACTGAAATAGGTTGCCCAGGGAAGTGGTTGAGTCACCATCCCTGGAGGTGTAGATGTGGCATTTGGGTACATGGCTTAGTGGTGGACTTGGCAGTACTAGGTTTACTTCAGTTGGACTTCATCTTAAAGGTCTTCTCCAACCTAACCTAACCTCTTAATGTCAGTAGAAGGGAAGTGAAGGAACAGCACATATGAAACTATGCTGCAAGGACTCCTCAGTCATATACCAGCTTAGGGAAGGAATGAGAGGACGAGTTCTCCATGTTCACCATTAAGTGCTGTGTCTCCCCTAGACTGTAATGCTGGTATCAGACCACTTTACAGGAACTTGTTCAAACTTTAATTGTCACCACATTGCCCTGGCTAGTGGGAATGTAATGCATCTTCTGCTTTCTGACGCATCAGTCTGAACTTCAGCAGTGCACTGCCTGCCAGTTCAGCAGCAGTAGTTTTTGCCATGAATAGCTTTTGGATTTTTCTGGGGTTTGTTGTTGTTGCTGTATGGGGGAGGAGAGGTACAATCTCATACAATCGAATTGACTGCATGTGCCTACATGAGGGGATTTTCCTCAAATGGTCATAGATCATCAGACCGACATCTGTGAAAATGTAGCATGCCCTTGACTACGCTGAGCTATCTTCCATCTTGTCTGGAGATGTTCAGTATTTCTCAGCTGTAACCATTGCATTCAGTGGCCAAATGACTGTGACGCACGTTGTCCAGGAAGCTGAAGTAGTGGTAACACAGCTCCATCTGCTCGCATATTTTGGCCAGTTGCAAATCAAAGTGACCCCATGAATGTAGTCAAATCCTACTCGCTTCCCATTTCTTTCCCTTTGGAGCTCTTCTCTCTTGGAGACAATTATCTATTCTTGAATTAAAAGAGTGCTCAGAAGCACTCCCACACCCCAAGATCAAAACTCATGAAGCCAGATACTGGAATTAAAATAAAACACATCCAAATAAATCACTCTGAAAAGATGAGCCAGACGAACTAAGTGGTAGCATTTCCGAGCTTAGTTGTCATGCACATCCCTTTTAAAAATTTCCTTTGGAACAAATAAAAAAGAAAACTTAAAATTATAGCTACATCAATTGTAACAGTAGGGAAAATTAAGAAACCAAACCCAATCAAACCACCTTTCTCGAAAGCATGGGTTAAAGTATGGGAATAAGCAATAAAAATCCCAAATTATGTGTTGCAATAACTAAACTGCCAGTAACATTTTTTCTTCAAATTTTCCCCATTTTGTTAGCAAATAATTTATATAATCTTTAAGTAAGATAACATAATTTTCCAGTAACCATAGTTATTTCTGAGTACTGAGTCTGTAATTCTGCTTGTAGAAATATATTATGTTCAATTCAAATATTAAGACTTCTGAGTAAGAATTGTTATTCCTCAATTTTCAACATGGGTTTTTGTTATAAACCTTCAGTAATAATGTCGTCCAGTTGCTACCAAGAAACCATCTTTATTATATGCATAAAAATTATCATATTGCCTTGAGAACAAGCTTAGCTACTTAGTGTATGTGCTGTTAATACAGTGAATTCTCTTCTGTTCCCTCAAGCCGAGTCCACCGAGGAGCTGAGGCCACTTCAGTAAGAAAACCTCCAAGTTAGAGGCCCTCATAGATGGGTAACAAAGAATAAATGCCTTTTCTATGGTGGTGTCATTTTACTGTTTTAGCATAGGGTCTGCTGACTTTTCTATTGCAAATCTTATTTTGCAAGCTTATCATGTTGTTTAGAAAAATGAGTCTGAGTAATACTTAGCTTACATGTAAGAACTCAGCAGAATAAAAGAAATGCCCCTGTTTTAATCTCAATGCATTTAGTTTTAATCACACTGTACCATTAACGATTCTTTTGGTATAAAATATACAGATTCATTTAGACCTGATCTTACCATATTGCCAGTCACAATTCTTCTCTTCAGGCACTGATATGGTCCCTGCTGGGAAGACTAAAAAGGAGCAGCCACCCATTTGTTAGCCTCTTCTAAACCAGAGCCCTGGTGTGATCATGCCTCAACACTTGCTTTCCTGTTACTGCTCTGCTCTTTTCCTCCTTCATCTGTGAAGAAATGACAGGACTTTTGTGCTCCTCCCCAGTGCCTGAGCCCTAAGCACCACTTTGTTGCCCTTTAGCTTGAAACTAGATGTTTTATAGCACTCAAAACCAAACAGTCGGAGGGCTGTTAAAAAGGAGGCTCTGAATTAAAAGAATTTCCTCTATAGTATGACTCTGAAGGGATTGTACTGTAAAATTAATTCTCTCCTGCTAAACTGAAAACCTAGTGCAGCCAGAGGGTCCTTCATGTTAGGGAAGATGCAATGATCTTTTATCCCTCAGACCTATAGTCACAATCGATGCAGGGACTAGCTTACCAGTGGCTGCTGCATTTCCTTGAGCACAAGTTCCATTCTTTTAAAACTGCTCTCTGCGATTTTTATCAAGACTCCCTTCTTTTTTATAAGTTCTAAATTATTTGTCTTGTCTTTCAGTTTATATACCTTCTGCCAAGCTTCTTAGAAGATTAAACTGAATTTGCTCTCCTCTCAAGTTAGGGATGTAGTGTGTGAAAAGAATTTGATGATATACTACATGTCACGGATTAGCTTTAAACTATGTATTATCACTGTTTTTACCCACAGTGCCATTCATAATCCTAATGAAAGAAAGGAAAAAAGAAAAGAAATCCATCCGTGTGCAACTTCCCCCAAGGACAAACACTGTTGTTTGCATTAAGGGCAATGTAAATCCTAGGGAAAATAGACTACTGCTGAAACTCAGTCTGTGTCAAGGTGCCTAAAACTGTTTGTGGTACTGGAGACCAAAGCAAGGTCTTCTGGGAAATCGCTCAATGTGTCAGAAAAAGCATGCAGTCTGTGTGCACTAATGTTCCTGAGACATTAAAGGCATCCGTTGATAGATTAATTCAGCCCAGACACTATGCCAGCCTCGCTGTGGTAACTCTGACACATTTCCCTTTACCCCAAAGGAGAGCCACATTCATTTACTCAAATGTAATTTCTCCTCTGACTGACGGTTGTTGCATTTAGAGATTAAAAATATCCCAAACCCACAACAGCTGTTCACATCTTAGCACAAGCAGCAGGCCTTGTGCTAAGCCTCAGATTAACATGGCTTTAGGGCAAATTTGCTTTATTCTGACAGTTTCTGTTTCATTCTGGTGTGTTCCTCTGTTGCCATAAGGTTTGCTTTCATTAATTTGTTTTTAATAAACAATTAGACTTTTAATGTACAAAATGTAAATAATGAACATGGGGTAAACATGCAAATAGCTATCAGATGTCCACATTTTTTAAAAATAACATGGTTTTGTTTGTCTGCAACACATTTAAAGAACTGTTTATCGAGAATTTATTACTATTACCATGATTAGTGTTTGCAAGTTATGTACTGAATATATAGTATCATTTCCCCCATCTATCTCAGAGTGAATGTATTTTTTAGAATTATAAACTAAGGATATAAATATGAGTTGGGCTGCAAAAAATTGTACAGTCAAAGCAGATTTTTAAAAATCAGACAAGAATTTACTAATCTTCTTATTTTTTTCTTAGTTTTCTGAGGAATCTTTATATCTTTAGTTTGTGTGTGATATTTCTTAACTTAAATAACTGCCTTTAAGCATATTCAGAGATGCAGGCCTCTCATCTTCTTACTAAGGAGAAATCAGTTTTCCATGGCAGTTCTCCGTGTAGACTTGGGGATCTAGTAAATAGAGCTAACGCTAATAGAGCTAATATTTTTAACAATATTTTTTCTATCAAAATATCTTAATTAAAAGTCAATTAATAGTTCAAAAGAAAATTACCAAAGTAATACAATGTATTTTAAAACAATCAGTGGGGTGGGTTTTTTTGTTGTTGCCTATGCAAAACACAATATGCGAAACTAAACTGGGTATGGACTGAAGGATTAATCAGCTCTAATTATTGGGGGGAGGGGGGAGGCATTTTTACTTTTTTTGGCTTCATTTTAGATGGGAAAATTTTTGCTAAGTCAAAAATTTTTAAAGGACAAGAAAATTGTTTCCTGACAGCTGTACCAATATGATTGAGTTTGTATAACTTCAGGCTATAAATTAAGATACCCTTTCAACTCTTTGAAACTGATGTATGGCAGAATATTATAGAATATTTTTCAACGTAGCATGGAAAAAAAGAGTAAGTATGTTCATACTAAATGAATATGATATTTTAAGTAAAGTATATCTTTAAAATGGAACATAAACTTCATGTCATAACAGTGTTATTATTTAAGCCTATTGGATAATGTAGTACAGTAACAGATTTTTCTTTGCCACTGAAAGATTAGCTCATTCTCTTTTTTTTTATACATACTTGCCAGTGTGCCATTATCATTACTTTCCGTTTAATTACTTGTTTAAGATAATAATTGTGTTTTCACATACAATTAAATTATGAGTTATTGCCTTTTTACACACAAAGCAGCTTTTTAACACAGCATGAGCTTCAAAAGAGGAAATCATGCTAGTGAACACAGACTTAGCAGTGCTCTGTGTAGTTAGCAAGCACATCATACATTCAGATCTCAGTGAGAAAATTCAGAAGTTTTGGAATGTGCATATGGGGGGGTTGCTTGCTTTTCTGTGTTTTGTTTTTCAGTCTTTAGTCTTCAGCAAATCAGGTGGAATGTTTCAAACAGCGTCTGGGTAGACGTCTGAAGATACCATGTTGTGATGTATACTACATGACTTGGCTTTCAGGATGCTCATGGTGAGAACACCCCTCAAGGATGCCAAACATATTAAAAAAAAAAAAAAAATAGAAAGAAAACCAAATAACTCGGCAAGATCACAATACAAATACATTGAGCAGAATGAGCAGAGAGACGCCAGAAAAGGCCATCTTTTACACTGGGTAAAGAAAGCAGTCCATGCACTTCAAGAACCACTTATTTATGAATTAGTGAAAACTTGATTCTTATTCACTAAACTTTAAAGAGGCAACTTGACACCCAATTATTTCTTGAATACTCACTGGTTAATGCTTTATTATCTAAGCACATTAGCACCTTGTAGCATTGCCATGGATTAGAGGGTGATACAAGAAGTGCCTTCTCCAATAACAAAGTTGGAAAATGTCTCAAGCGCTTTGATGTGTACTGTTACTGCAATATGCAGAGCAGTTACATATTCCTTCAAATACTAGTGTTGCAGCCTACTCCTTTCCATCTGTAATCACATTCCTGTACTGAATCCTGTTCAAACCACCTGCCCCTTCTTTTTACCAAACACCAGAGCAACTCATCTATAATATTCCTAATGTTAGGAATATAAAGCCTAATAAACCATAGTGATAGTAGACAAAGTGTCAATGACTGGTCTAGAGTGCATGGTATTTGTGATAATGGGAAATCTAGTGCTTCTTCAAGGGAGAGAGTCAGATATCTATGTTTCTTTTATTTAACTTTATTTCCTTGCTTGTGCTTTCTGATATAAAGTATGCATATAACAACCTCTGCTGTTTCGGAACCAAATACATGCATGTAATCCATTGTAAATTATTAGGTTTCACACATTACAATTCTTTTTTGAAATAAACTGATGCATGTTTTCTCTTGTTTTATGGATATATGAGGACAATTGCATGCAGGACAACAGTGTATCAAGGTTTGTTTGTAGTTCAGGCTATTAAAAAATATGAAGAAATTTGAAGTTTAGCTACCTGTCCATGGTTTCTTGATGTACTGAAGCCGGTTGGAGTAGACATGCCTGCTACAGCTTGGTTGGATTCTTCAGTGTTACTCTTCACAAGTACTTCAACAGTACAGTATGTGATACTGGTTCCAAGGCCTTCCAGATGCATCTGAACTGCTGATCTATTGTGAACTGCATGCCTGAATATGGACAGTATTTGTCATGTGCATCAGTTATGTGCACAAAGCTGGGTGTACAGCACATGTGTTATACATGTGTTAATCATGAACAAAAATATGGGAGTCATTGATTTAGGTAGGGGAATTTATACTACTCCTTTTTACCAAAAACGTACATAAATAAGTCCTTTCTGAGTGAAAACAGCACTGTGAAAAAGTAATTTTGATGGAAGATTTAAGTGACAATGCAAAGAAGAACCTTTTTCCTTTAATTTAACATTTGAAAAAAAAACAACCCCCAAAACCAAAACCTCACCTCAAGAAATCCTGTTTGTTTGGGTTTTTTCTTTTTTTTTTTTAAGCTCTTTTTTTCTTTCCTAGTTTTTTGATTTCTTGAAGTTAAAACTAAAATTAGAATCCAGAAGGCATAAACTCTCCATGGAAACTACTTTTGATTTAAAGCAAATTTTGTACATCAGGTAAAACTGACAGAAAAATTTCAGTTGTCCATAGCAAGGAGACATCCCAGATTCTAAAATAACATAGAATGTTTTCAAGATTCTGATTATCCATTTACCTGAACAATGTTTTGAAGTTTTGGTTAGGTTAGCTAAAAAATTCAATAGTTAACTTCTTTACAAATATATAAATATCTTGTTTACAGAGGTGACCAGCAGGTCAAAGGAGGTGATCCTGCCCCTCTACTCTGCTCTCATGAGACCCCACTTGGAGTATTGTGTACAGTTCTGGTGTGCTCAACATAAAAAGGACATGGAGCTGTTGGAGCAAGTCCAGAGGAGGGCCATGAGGATGATCAGGGTGCTGGAGCACCTCCTGTATGAAGACAGGCTGAGAAAGTTGGGGCTGTTCAGCCTGGAGAAGCGCAGGGGGTGTGGAGACCTCAATAGCAACCTTCCAGTATCTAAAGGGAGCCTATAAGGATGCTGGGGAGGGACTCTTTGTTAGGGACTGTAGTGATAGGAGAAGTGGTAACGGGTTCAAACTTAAACAGGGGAAGTTTAGATTAGATGTAAGGAAGAAGTTCTTTACTGTGAGGATGGTGAGGCACTGGAATGGGTTGCCTAAGGAAGTTGTGAATGCTCCATTCCTGGCAGTGTTCAAGGCCAGGTTGGATGGAGTCTTGGGTGACATGGTTTAGTGTGACGTGTCCCTGCCCATGGCAGAGGTGTTGGAACTAGATGATCTTAAGGTCCTTTCCAACCCTTATGATCCTATGATTCTATGATTCTATGTCAGATTCCCAAATATGCTATCAAACGACATGATGCCTTTGCTCTGATGCTGCCCGTCCCTCTGGTGTGACGTCTCCATGGGCCACTGTTTACAAGTGTCTTTGACAGATGAATCAAGAGACAGGGATATGAGGCTCTGCTTGCACTAGAGTTCTGATTAATCCAATTATCTGTGATAAAAGAGGTGTGTATGTTCTCACTAGAAAACCACTTTCTTTTCTTCTTTCCTCTCACAGCATCTGTGACACTGCCTTCAGCAACCACTTCATTAGCCCAGCTTCCCTACAATCAATCTGGAAATCTGATTCTTTCTCCATGGAAAACTCCATCTACTTCATATTACAACTACTCAAAACTGGGATGGCATTGCTGAACTCACATAACCGAATGTCTCTTTAGAAGCGACCAACTCTGTGTCTAAATTACATGTAATATACCGGACCGTATCTAAAAAGAGGGACATCTTCCCTTCTACCCGTGTTTACAACGTAAAACACCTTATAAAAGCCACATAGTGCAATTTCCACTGTTGGAAGAAACACACTTTTGATATTTCTAGTGCAGTATATTAGATTTTTCAGCCTCGAACTGACAGATACATTTGAAAATCTAAATCAGATGTAAATGCATTTTAATTTGGTCAACTTTCATTTTAATTTGGTCATGCTTTCATTGTTTTCCATTATTCTGAGGTAAACAAAAGATCCAGATGATACAGTTCAACCAAAACCAAAAGCAGCAAGGTCATTCTGATGTTCAGTTTAGCTTAAAGTTTTAAAATATAGATCCTTAAACTGTGATAAATATTTTATAACAACATTACCTTCAAGAATATCTTTGATTTGTATTTGTCTATGATTAAAATTTTTCATGGGAGTTTCTCAAACAAATCTGGAAAAGTTAGAAGTACGTATTTATACTGCCAGAGCAGAAATTATTATAGTGATATAATTATCACAAAATCAACCACTACACATTAAGAAAATGTAGTGCTAAGATTTATTTAAAAGAAATACAAACTAGTGTTAAAATATGCAAGTCTTGACTCTCAAGCTGTCAAAAATGTCTTTTGCAATGATGCTATAGAGGAAAAAATGTAACCAACGTCTCATGAAAACACCCCAACAAACTTATTACTCCTCATTGTATTTCCTGTTGTGTAAAAGTTAATGTTGTTTAGTAGCCTTGATTGTACATTTTTAAGTAATAATGTGCTTAATATTTTTAAGATCACGTTTAATTCTGAAAATCTTCTGAACGACAGCCAAACTTCTTGACTGAAATCCTGTATCCACTGGAGCTCACGTCAAATCATATAATGACTGCTACAGAGCCAAGCTTTCATCTCTTTCTGCTGTATTAACCTCCAATTCTTAAGTTTGGGGTTTTTTTTTCACTTAAATCTCAGATTACTGATCAGTGCTTTCCACTCATTTTGCACTCTTTAAACATGTGCATTGTATCTCAGCACAGGAAATATTCTCAGGGTACATTAAGTATAGCCTATTCTCATCTGAAATCAATTTTTTTTCCCCAAAGAATTTTTTCTTTAGTTTTTTCTCTGAAGTCAATCATGCGCGGCCAATGGGTTTCACTGGAAGAAGGTGGGAGTTCATACAAAATCTCTTCCAAAAAAAGATTTTGAAATAAATTTCTGAATTAGGAATTATAGGAGGGGAGTTGGCTAAAATACATATGAATAACTTTTTTAATCTGAAATGTTAGGCTGCTAAAATAAGTTGTTCCTTTGACTTGGTGGGATGACCCAGCTGTATAAAGTTAGTCACACGTATCTTTGCCAAATTGATATCCTTGAAGTATTTTCTCTATTTTATATTCCAAGTTTTTCAGTAAGATCCATTCTTTGAGAATTTGATGGGAGAAGTCATTATCTTTACATATTTGAGTAACCAGACCAAATTCTAAATTTCAAGAGCATTTTCAATTATTATGATTGAGCTGCATTGCTTGAGAAAGATGTGAAAAGTTTTCTGCATTTCTCACCTATATCACATCCACCTGTAAACAACTGTTGCATATGTGACTAATCTGGTCCTTCTATTTTCTACTGACTTTTAACTGTTACCGCTCCAGTAACATCAGGATTTGCATCTGAGCGTGCTCATTTAGCAGAGCTGATCCCTGCAGTCAAAGCGTGATTTTTTCATGCAAAATGTGATTCTAAAGGTTTGCATGCCAAGTAGATGAATTTGATGCAAGTCTAAATAGTTTCTGTGTTAAGGATTGCACAAGTTGACATGTTTCCTTGCCTTCCTTTCCTCATTGAAAGTTAAATGCTGGGTTTTGTTGTGTTTTCTTTGAAGCTTGGGATATCTATTTAAACACCTGCCTTGGTATTTAGAATGAAATTCACAATATGCTTCTGCCAGACACTGGGACATTAGAAATGCAGCACTGAACAGAACGCATCCAGTTATATTGTAAAAAGGAATTTAAAATGTCAGTTTACTCAGTCAGGTGAAAGTAATCCTATTCTAGGAAGTAATTAGAAGGGTTTACAGCTATCAGTTGTCTCAGATCAGGATGATTAGAGATTTCTTAAAATAAGTATGGGGCATTATTATCTGTACTGCCAAGGTTTAAGACTTTACTCTCACTTGACAAAAGGGTTTTAAAAACCTACTCTCCTATGATAAATTATTTTTATATATTAGAGAAAAAAAAAATCTTTGCTTGCACAGAAATTGCTTGGCCCTATATAATCCTAGATTGCGTTGTATTTGTTCCTATGTTAACCTACTTTTCCCTTGTCCTTCTCATTTCTTCTTCTGCTTGAGCTCTCTTCAAATTCAAATATGTCTAAGGGACAGAGTTAAAACCTGCTCTTTGTAAAGCACCATCTCATAACTAAATATGTTTTATAGTAGTATTTTCTGCTCATTTAAGCTGTTATTTTTGCAAAGGTGTATAGCTTAATTTAGGATTATGATTGGGTGGCAGTAAATGACACTAATTTTTCTGAAGAAAACGAGATAAATATAGGCTGGAAGCATAGTAAAACTCAAGAAAGAGTTGACCCAAGAATACTTTCTTCTGTTTAAGACAGTGCTGAAGCTCTGCCCTCATAAAAAGTCTAACTTTAACATAACTAATATAAAAAGTTTCATGGTTTTTTAGTTTGAAGGAATCAAGTTACAACAAAAACTCAGTGAAAACAGAGAGGTTTGTTGATTCCGTCTAAGTTAGTAGTGCAAGCTAAAGTCCTGAAGGAGATAAGAGTTGACTTTGACATGTTTACTTCTGTGAAAATTACACAAGCATCGTCAGTATTCACAACTTTTCTTTATTTATAATAAACTTCCACTAATCGAATCAGGAGACCAGAGGGCCTTCTAATGAAGCAAAAGCTGTGAGAAAAAACTCATTGCAAGGTAATATTTTATATAATTCTTGATCACCATGGCTTGAGGAAAAGGAACAGTCCAAGAATATACCTGATACTCTTTTCTCTTTTTTAACTAAATTTTTAAGTTAGTCATGCAGAACCTGAAAGAAGAAGAAAAATACAACATTTTCAGTAACCAATAAAACCAGACAGTCTTCAGATTCTTGAAAGCGTCTTTCACTTATTTAAGAATAGTAATAATAATAATTAAAAGAACCCCAAACACAATAAAGGTGTAGATTTATAATTTCAATGGAATTAAAATATTTTTTATTTGATTCTCGGGCTACTATTTCACCAGTTATTGCTTTTGGTGTTTAAGAAGGTGACTCCATTTCCATCTAAGAATAAATAGTATGAGGCTGACAGATCACTTTCTCAATAATGTTGTAGGACTCCACAATAAACTTCTGATATTGCTTATCGTTATTTTAACTGCATCTCTGTTTCCTTAGCTCCAGAGTTTGAAGTTAACAACAACAGATTGTAGGTAAGGAAGTTTTCTGGAAGGTCTTGTTTTGGTAGGTCTTACTTATAGGTCTTATTTTGACCTCGCTTGAATGCTTTACACCTATATATTTTTAAATCGTTATATCATGACTATACAAGAAGTGAACAATTTAGGATGGTGGAGCTGGGTGAATGTGCTTTTTGTAGATTGAAAAATAGGGAGATATTTTTCCACATTGTGTTTTTTTCATTTTGTGACAGTAAAACCTGAGTAATAAAAATACCCAACTGTAAATTTGAAAGTATTAACCAGTTTGAGGAAATTTTCCACTTCCTCATTTAAATTCATTCTCCAGTGGCGGATGCTTTCATATTGATTAAGGTCTTACTGGAATATCCATTTTCTACATAAATGTCAAATGTGGAAATGTGGTGCTCTATCGTTTGCTCTGTTGTTAACTTATTTTTAATTTGTTATTGTAAGGTAATGCTAAAAGGTGTGCAAGTTCCTTCTTATTGTGTAATGACTATTTATCAAACCATTAAAAAAATGTTGTCATTTAACTCACCCCTGGATTTCTTTAAAGAAGGTCACTTCCCTGTGTGTTAAAATTTACCTATGCCTCATATTATTAATGATTGATGATGCATGGTAATTCCTAGAGAGTATTTCTCTTTCAGGTGACTTTGATTTTTATTTCATCCTCTGCTGGCAGTGGTGGTGTTTTCAGAAGATTCTCTTCAACTTGATAAGTACAAGATCAGTTTTATGGGAATAAATTAAAGGAATATATTAATACATTTTGGAATGTTAGACAAAGTGAAAGCTAGAATGATATACAGATATGATTGATCAGCTGACAAACTTTTGGCTTATAGACTTCGTCAAATCTAGAGTTCAGGGGTTTTTTTTGGCAAAATTATGATTGTGGATACGGAAGTTTACAGGTAAAAAGGATAGTATAAATGAATTTCCCATTACGAAGAAACAAAGACATTTTTACAAATTGCCTGAAAGGATCCTGTTGTAATAATTTCAAAATATTTTTTAGGATTGAACATTAATTTTCTTTTTGAGTGTGCTTTGAAGTTTAGGCAAAAGAAAAATCATTAAATTACTGATCTGAAATTGAACATTTGGAGAATTAAAACAGAGCATTTCCTTGCAGTAGTTGAAGAAAAAATTAAATGGAGAGATTAATGAAAAAATTAGATTTTTAAAATATTTTCCAAACTTGAATTTTTTTTAAATTTGACACACCATTCATTTATTATGAAGCGGAAAAATATTTCCTGACTTCATTTAAATGTTGAAAAATATAAAATGTGTGTTCCTGAAAGATAAGTTTTATTTGATAAATATTGGATATTTTTCTTGATAATTGTTTCCTTAGAGATACACATAGGTCTAGTAGCCCAGCTGTGATTTCTTCACTCATACCAATTAGCCTTTGAATTTAATCTCTCTATAGCTGTATTTAAATCAACTATATGACTGGCTTATGAGCTTTTGAGATCAATACAGCTGATCAGGGAGTTTATCTACCAAAATGGCAAATTTTCTGCCCACAAGTTCTGACATTGCCAAGTGTTAATTTTCTGATTAAGACTAGTTTATTGAAAAGGCTGCTCTCATTTATATCCAATTACCAACAGAAGCAGGTTGTTTCAGGAAAAAGTAATAGGCAGAGAATACAGGACTTTTTCATTTTCCTTGACTCAAGAAGGAAGGTAAGGAGGTCATAACATCCCTAGGTCTTCACATGCAGGGAAAGTACTACAACTGAAACCAGCTTCCTAACAGGTAACAGACCCTTCACTGGAGGAAGAGAAATATAAAGGGGAGAGGGAAACATTTTTTTAAAAGGGCATTTCTTTGCTGGTGACTCTTCCAAATTGTTTTCCTTCTGCCTTTTCTAGTCTAGTGGAAAAAAAAGGAGGAAAAAAACCCGGCAAAGCAGAGGAAAGAAAAAAAAACCATCTAGCATTTTACTTTGTTTTTCTTTATAAAATATATGAAAATGAGTCCAAAACCTTAATATATCCTTCAAAGAAAAATTACGAATTTTTACCTCTCTGTTAAGAAGAGTGGAGGACAAAGAACTGTCATAGAGTCTTCGTCTTATGCACCTTTGATCCAATTCCACTCTAATCAGCAGCAGACTTTCTCTTGACTTCAGTGAAAGCTGAAGTAAGCCTTAGCTAGACATCTGACTAATTAAAGTCTCACTGCACCTGGACTTTGCCCTCCAGCATTTTCACTTTACTTCTCTTCAGCAGCAATGCCACTCTAATAAAATGATCTTAAAAGTAAGGGTTTGGTCAGCTATGTGGACAGTCACCAAATGAATGTTTTAGTACTGTAGGAAGTGATATAATGGGCAACACTGCCCATCACACAATTTCAAAGATCACGAGACAGAAAATTTCAAAAGACTTCAAAATTGAATAGGGGGTTTTGTGTCACATATTTGCATAGAATGAATTGGAAGGTGCTTTGGGAAAGACTTTCACTTGAAAAATGCTAGTTCATCTACTGAGTGACCCTCTTACACATTTCATGGTTTGTTTTTTTTGTCTTTATCTCTTGCTGCAATGCTCATGCAGCTTGATTAATCCAGCCATCTTCTACTAATCTGTTCTTCCCTCCGATTAATTAATTTTCTTCTTTTATCTCATCCTCTTACTTCCCCTGAATCTCTCTCCTGACAATTCTGGTTTGCTCTCTAAATCTTCTTGAATGACAGTTCTTTTCTGGTTCTTTTTCTTCATGATAAAAACATGCATTCTTCCCTTTCCAACAGTCTTCCAGTGACCATTTTGCTTTTCTAATAACCATCTCACCTGTATTTGCTCTTCCACCACTGAAGTCAGAGGATACGTAGTATTTTGCAGACGTAGTCTTCTCACATTCCACTTTATCCAGGAGGTTTCCCTGAACTGTTCTTATCTACCAAGAGTATTCTTCTTTTTCTGTTGACATCATCATCCTGAATGGCACTCAGTTCCATCTGGATATCATCATTAAGCCACAAATTTACTAGATATTAAATCTTTCAGTTTTGTATAATGCCTCTAAGACAACTCCTTTGAAGGTTGCCTGCAAAGCTAAACTCCTTCCTCAGTTACTACAACGTCATCCTACCTATCCTTGACAAATAAATAAATAACAAATCTTTTTTGGTGGGGCTCATTCCTACTGCAGTTTATTTGTATTTATGGTTATCAAGGCCATAAACGATTCCTTTATTTTTATTTTTTTTTTGTCACCTTCCTCTGGCTTATCTTTCTGTATCTTGCCTAAAAGGCATTGCTTTTAAGACCATCAATCACAATTGCTTATCAATCACTCTGCTGATCACTCTCCTTATCATTCTTTACTGTCTACCAAAAAGTTACCTGGAACCCCTGGTGAGATCAAACATTACCCCTCATTGTTATTTTGCTAAACATTGAAATAAACAGCTTCAAAATTCTTTATAATGCTTATCCTCTAACATAAGAGAAGTATAAGTCCAGGAATTGCATTGTTACTTGTCAAACCCCTCTTCTTTCACTTCTCAAAAGTTTCTACAGGAAATTTTATGGTATTTAGGCTGTTAATATTTCAAAATCTGGCCTGCCAGACCAACACATTTCCATAATTTTTGCCTTATTCACCTCATACTTCTTGTTTTACAACCAGAGTGCAAGTTGTCTGGTATGCAAGTTTTTAATTATTTTATACCAGTGCAGCACTGCCTCCTTTGATGCCGATTCAGAACTGTGACATTTCAGTAACATAAAGAATTTAATGTCAGCAGAAATTTAAAGATTTTTTTCTTTTTTTTTTTTTTTTTCTGCAGAAAAAACCCCAGCATTATACTCACCAATAGCTTTGGTGGACCTTTATGGTAGCCAAGCCGTTAGGAAGTCAAAACCCCAGGGATTTCAGTTCCTAGAATAAGAAACAAAGAACAACCCTAACAGGTGAGATCTAAAGTTCATCTAATTCAATCTTTTCTCCAAGTGGGAAGAGGGTGTCCTGGGTTCAGCTATAGCAGTCATTTTTTTCCTTCTTAGTAGCTGGTGCAGTGCTGTGGTTTTTAACTTTAGCCTGGGAACAACGCTGATAACACCAATGTTTTTAGCTGTTGCTAAGTAATGTTTACTCCGACCAAGGACTTTCTCAGTCTCATGCTCTGCCAGGGAGGAGGGGAAGCCGGGAGGAAGCAGAGACAGGACACCTGACCCAAACTAGCCAGAGGGTATTCCATATCACAGCACGTCATGCCCAGTATATAAACCGGGGGGAGTTACCCGGAAGGCCCGGATCACTGCTCGGTCGGGCTGGGTATCGGTCGGCGGGTGGTGAGCAATTGTATCCTCTCCCCTTGTTATTTCCCTTATCATTATTATCATTGGTGGTAGCAGTAGTGGTTTTGTATTATACCTTAGTTACTGGACTGCTCTTATCTCAACCCGTGGGGGTTACATTCTTCCCATTCTCCTCCCCATCCCTCTGGGAGCAGGGGGAGGAAGAAGAGGAAGAGTGAGCAAGCGGCTGCGTGGTTCCGAGTTACCGGCTGGGCTCAAACCACGACAGAGGGTTACCAAGATTCTCTCCTGCATGGAGAAGGTGAAAGGTCCCAAAACTTTAGACTTTATCTGGTTCATGTTTGTGATGAAATCTTTACATCCGCCCATTATCTTGACACGAAACCAAGAATGTTCTATTCCCTTCATGCGCAGCATTAGCATCAGGCTTTATTTATTTAGTTGTTTTTCTAGACTGTTTTTAGGAAGATCAGTACAATGCTTTTCTGTAAAACATGAAAGTCCTGATTTTCTCTGGTGGGGTTCTATTTATTAGCAACCTTTGAACCACCCTCTGGACTCTGCTGTATTACAACCTCTGGACCACCTTGCACAAACTGCATCACTATGCCACAGTATGCATTTCTTTTCATTGATGGGAACCTTCCCCACGCTTCAGCTTGTTCCTGCTTCACAGTTTTATCTTTTGAATTCTAGATGTTAGTAAGCATTATTTTCAGGCACTTCCCTGACTATCTTTAGAAGGAGCACTCCTCTCTGAAACTCACAATACCACCTACTAGCAAGTGAGGTGAAGACTTCCGATAAAGTCCTTTCAGCCCAGGAGGTCTTCTTCCTTTACACTGTTTTTGTTATTATGAAAAATGTCCTCTTTCAGAAGAGAATAATTCCCAATATCATCCTAAAAGTCTGGTGCTGATATACATGGTATTTTGAACTGTAATACTTCTCACTTGGACAAACATTACTCCTCTGTCAGGTGGTATCAGCAAGACCTCTGAATAAACAAATTGTTAGAGGAATTTCAGCCAGTTTCCCAGAAGCTAGCTTTGTTTCTGTGATGGGATAGCTCACATGACTGGAATGTTGTCATGGACGGCTATGTACTTTTTAGCAAGGACAGGTTAGAGGTGAGGTGGTGGAGTTGCTCTTTATGTGAAAGAGCAACTGGGATGTATTGAGCTCTATGCAGGGATAGATGAACCAGTTGAAAGTCTATGGGTGAGAATTAAGGGACAGGCTAATATGAGGGACACTGTTGTGGGTGTTTATTATAGGCCACCTGATCAGGAGGAGGAAGTTGATGAGGCCTTCTATAGGCAGCTGGAAATAGCCTCATGATCACAGACCCTTATTCTCCTCGGGCACTTTAACCACTCAGATATTTGTTGGAAGGGTAACACGGCCCAGCACATGCAGTCCAGGAAATTCCTGCAGACTGTTGAAAATAAATTTTTGTTACAAGTGGTGGCGGAGCCAACAAGCAATCCAGAGGAGGGCTACTGTCTTGGTTTCAGGTGGGAAAGAGTTAGTTTTTTTCCCAGTAGCTGGTACAGTGCTGTGTTTTGGCTCTGGAGACATTCAAATCCCACCTGGATGCATTCCTGTGTAACCTACTCTAGGTGACACTCGTTGCTGATGCCAGAGGTATGTTTATTACCTCTTATTATAACCAAATTATATGTTTCTATTCCTCTTTGAACCATTAAAACCCTGTCCTACAAAGTAATGAATATCCTCTCTTCACTTTGCAATGAACAGTGTATAAAATTATGGCTTTCTGACTTTGTAATCTGACATGTAAGCTTGGAGAGCTGTAACTGTTGCCACACATCCCCCAGACGCCTGGTCCTACCTCAGTGATTTCCCCTGTCAATTTTTTTACTTCAGTTTCAGTACTGTAATTCAGCAGCATTTTGAAAAATCAAGTTTGGGAAGTTAAAGTGTAAATTAATGCCAAAATTCAGTATTAATTTACTTTGACACCATTTGTTAATTTTCATATGTAGTTTAACAAAACTCTTGGGTCCATCCTTCATCTTAAGTGACCAGGATATGCAGAGGGCAGTAGTGAGTCTTGGGGGCTTAACTAGATTTTGGATCTTGGTCATTATTTTATACCTGTTGTACAGAGGTATCAAAGAAATGCCCATGAATTCACATTCATATAAACACGAGACTGTTCTTTTAAAAATATTTCTATGCGTTTTCAATGTTGTTACTGACTTGATAAATGAAATCTAATTTGTTTCCAATACTGACTTTCTTTTCTTAAGAGAAAGAAAAAATCCTGGTTTGCTTTTGTTAAAAATATCTAAACCCTCACTGAATAACAGCTGTTACAAAACTCCTTTGATTTTACATTTTTCCTTTCACAGTGTGTGACTCAGTACTCTATTTCACAGGGCAATGCTCTGCTGAAAGCTGTCACTCTGAGAAGCAGTATGATAGTTGCCAATGATATCCAAAGACGACTGAATAATATATACATATCTTACTTTTAACGTGTCCTTAACACATTGACTTTCCTGGCTGTAGGAACTAGTAAAGAGAGAATCAGCATAAGGTGAAGCCTATCGCCTGCTGGGTGGCCAAACTGCATGAAATCTCATGCTCCATTAATGATGCTTCTCATACCAGCTGGTCAACGGATCATGAAAATGAATCAGAAATACAACAGGGATTTATTCTTTTTCTGGTTGTTACAGTCATAAGCAATTATGAACTGCTGGCTCCTGCTTTCTCAATATGTAACGATTTCATTGCTTTGCTTCAGCCACAAAAGAAATGTAAAGTTTAAAGCTAAGGGAGTGAAGAAGGCACTATCGATCTATTTAATATCAACAGTTTTCTTACTTTGGTAAGATACTTACCCTGCCTGAGCTCCACTTTCTAATATAGACACAACATTCTATATCATAATGCAGCAGCAAAATTCTTCCACTCATACCCCACTGCAAAGTTTTCACCTCTCCTCAAACTTAAGACAAGGATTTATAGTGTGTCTCTTTCTGGTTTTCTAGTTCAGAGGAAAGGAAATAGAGGCCTTAAAAGATCCACAGTTTTGAAGGAGAGTGCTTATCACCTGCTGAAAATCTGATTTTTCAAGTATATTGAAGTCATCACCTTGAGGGTCTGGTCACTCAGTGGTTATCTTTGAAACCTTTGCATTTAAGAATCTACTGACAGAATGCGTCATGCAATGAACAGATCTACTGTAAGTCTTTACTCAGGACTCAGTCACTCTGTACCGAGGACTCTGTTCCTGTGCTGTACATTCTATGGCATAACTGCAGTCCAGAAGAAGGTTTTCTTGATACCCCTCTTGTGCAAAAAATCCCCCAACACTGATGGAAGATGAAGGGAATTCAATTTTCTCCTTTTTACGCTATGTAACTGTATGCAAGTATGTTTGACCATATGTCAGAACTTTATTTAATTACTAAAGAATGTTTCTCCACCACCATTCCATTTGTCATTGAAAGGCACAAGCTGCCAAACCACAGCAAACCTATACCGGTTATGTCTGTCTTAAATATTAACAAAACCTCTGGAAACTGGGAGGGCAAATCTTTGGTAAAAGGCAATGTATTAATACAAACACTGAAGAATATAGGACTTCCTTACATTTCTTAAACTTTTCATCTTTCCTTTAGCCCTTGACCGATGTTCTGAAACAGAAGAACTATGCCCTTCTCAGTTGTGTGTCCAGATTTGAATAAGTTGTCTTCCAATATTGACCTTCTCGCAGTGGCTCAACATTTCTGAAGAGTCTGGCTTCTCCAGACAAGAAGCACCTGGGGAAACTGGAGCTTTCCTCTGGGGCATCAGCTGCTTCTTGTCTGCAACTAGTCAAGGCAGCTATACACATGACCCTCCTCTTTCTGTTGACCCAACTGTTCAACTGCAGGAATGACACTGTGTTTACTTTCTGATGGTACAGGGCTTTCAGGAAGTAGGAAATGATACCAGATTAAGGCTTTCATAGTAACAGTGAGCATGTGTTCTGTCCAACATTGTGAAGCCTGGGAAAGGGGTGAGCGCTGGACATTGTCATGTGTATTGGCCTACTAGTAATTTGTTCTGTGATACTCTATTATTTAAAACTGGTTTGCCATGCAGATCAGTGGAAAAGAAAATCAGTTCTAAAATTCAAAAGGGTTGAGTCACTAAAAAAGAGATTTTACCTTGTTTGGGCAGAGGTTGGTTTTACTTTCTGGGAAAAAAGAGAGAAGAATAAATTTAATTATGTTTTAAACATCCACCAATTGATTTTGTCTTTCTTATTTTTTAATCTTTTTTCAGAGCTTCTTCTGGTGTTCACAATTCAGTTCTACTTAATCCTCTAGGGTCTGGTGAATTGAATTTTAGGAGTAGGATTTACAGTTTCAGATAGTACAAGATTTTCTTGTCTGAAATCAGCAAAGGAAATATGCCTGCCAGAAAAGAAAGAACAGCTTTTACCCACATTTGTTTTGCATAACTCCAGCAATGTACATCTAAAGATGATAAACACCAATCTATGCTATTGTTCTTTTCTTCCCATTTCTGCATTCTTAACTCTAAAATAAAGGTTATATCTTGTCTACTGGGGTTATATGTTTATCAGTCTCCTTTGTACTTGGATTAACGTAGATGTAGATTTTTTTTCTTTTTGGTTTGGTTTGGAGAGATGTGCAGACTGCTGTTTGTTTTGATTTATCCTTTTCCTCTGTACACTGTGAAAGCCTAAATCTTATCATTTACCTTCCATATTAAAGTAACAGCTTTTCAGCCTAGCAATCAAATATTTGAATGAACATTCATGTCCTGGGTTCAGCTATAGCAGTCATTTTTCTCCTGCTTAGTAGCTGGTGCAGTGCTGTGTTTTTTAACTTTCAGCCTGGGAACAACGCTGATAACACCGATGTTTTTAGTTGTTGCTAAGTAATGTTTATTCCAACCAAGGACTTTCTCAGTCTCATGCTTTGCCAGGGAGGAGGGGAAGCCGGGAGGAAGCAGAGACAGGGCACCTGACCCAAACTAGCCAAAGGGGTATTCCATACCACAGCACGTCATGCCCAGTATATAAACCGGGGGGAGTTACCCGGAAGGCCCAGATCACTGCTCGGGTCGGGCTGGGTATCGGTCAGCGGGTGGTGAGCAATTGTATCCTCTCCCCTTGTTATTTCACTAATCGTTATTATCATTGGTGGTAGCAGTAGTGGTTTTGTGTTATACCTTAGTTGCGGGACTGCTCTTATCTCAACCCGTGGGAGTTACATTCTTCCCATTCTCCTCCCCATCCCTCCGGGAGCGGGGGGAGGAAGAAAAGGGGGGGGGGGGGAGTGAGCGAGCGGCTGTGTGGTTCTGAGTTACCGGCTGGGCTCAAACCACGACAGTTCTTTTTGGCGCCCAACGTGGGGCACGAAAGGTTGAGATAACGACAGATCTGACCAGAGTGTGTTTAATCATATTTGTGATAAGCATTCATTGTTACTACTCGTCACAATGGTGATTATTTGGCTCTCAGACGTGTTGCGCTTGATCTCAGAGTTTCAGCATGTTGTACCTTACTTACAGCCACTATTTGCTGTTTTAGCGTTTATCGGCTGGGGGGCCTGGGCTAAGGTTCTTGTTTCACTGTACTTCATGGTAATGACTTGTAATACAATAGACTCATTGATCGTGAAACTGGTCTGGTTTGTGCTTCCAGCGTGGCCATCACCACTATACATTGGGAGGTATATAATGAAATATTTTAGCAATTGCATATCTTTTTTTTTCTCCTCGGGGGGTAAACTTACGAAGGAAGCATTCTCTTTCACCCCCCGTTCCCCCACCAGCCTATTTGCAACAGCAGTTGAGAGTTCTGAAGGTTTTAGATGGCCTTTGAGTACCCTTGAAACCTGCCTGCTGATTGTGCTGGGGATCAGCATGTTGGCAAACATACGGAGTGTGTTTTACCCACGGCCATCCCGTCGTAGGAACATCCTATTTCGTTTAATGTCAAAAATTCAGCAGTATCAGGTTCGAATCTGGTCTAGGGTTAGACGACGATATAGGAGGACCACCAGGAGATTTTCCCTGAGGCTGGACAGTTATGAGTGGCAGGGTGTGTGGGATAGTATGGGCAAGTACCTAGGCCAGTGGGCCCCTCCAGTGCTTTGGAACTTCACCACTGAACAAGTGCAACATCCGGAAAAACTAGTAAAACACTTAAACGAGGTGTGCTGTCGTCCTGGTTATACCAGAGAGGGACAAATTTTGGCAACGTGCTGGGGCTTGGCCTATGCCTACAGAGCCCTGCTCAACACTATCCAGCACCTTCAAAGGGAAAAAAATGTCTCTGGATCTGATGGCAAAGCAACAGACAACGCAGCTATGCCAACTACAAGCACACCAGCTACTCAAACCCTGACCACAACAGACAACGCAACTACTCCAACTTCAAATACAGCAGTTACACCAACCCCAGTGACAAGCACAACAGCTACTCAAACCCCGACAGCAACAGATAATGCAGCTGTTGGTGTTACTCAACTCCCAAGCACAACAGCTGCACCAACCCCAGCAATAGACATTGCAACCACTCCAATCCTAGTGGCAGACACTGCAGCCACTCCAACCACAGTGACAAACACTGCAGCTAAACCAAATGTCCAGTTTGTGACAATGTCTGTTGCCCCTGTAAGCAAAAGCAAACGAAAGGCACAAAGAGCAACCCGCGAAGCGAAGAAAGATGAAGACCCAGTGCCATTACTATATGCAACAGCACCTGAACAAGAGTTACTACTACGTGGGTCAGAGGAAGAGGAAGAAGAAGAAGAGGTCACTTCTCGACCCCGGACCTCAACCGAACTACGGAATATGCGAAAAGATTTCACCCGTCTTCCAGGGGAGCACATTGTCACCTGGTTGCTCCGGTGCTGGGACAATGGGGCCGACGGTCATGAACTAGAAGGTAGGGAAGCCAAGCAGCTGGGATCACTTGCTAAGGAAGGAGGAATTGACAAAGCGATTGCAAGAGAGAAGCGAGCCCTCAGTCTTTGGAGGCGGCTCCTGGCAGCTGTGAAGGAAAGGTTTCCCTACAAAGACGATATTACGAATCGCTCAGCCAACTGGACCACGATAGAGAAAGGCATCCAGTCCCTGAGGGAATCAGCCATTATAGAGATGATCTATCGTAGGCCGGATTCCAGGAACACATCCGTAGACCCAGATGAAGTCGAATGTACACGACCCATGTGGCGGAAACTTACACGGAGTGCGCCATCATCATATGCCCACACATTGGCATCAATGACCTGGAATGACGGAGTATCACCAACAGTGGATTTCCTGATTCGTCAACTCCGAGAGTTCGAAGACAATCTCACCCCTTCCATCATTTCAGCTGTGGAAAAACTGTCCCAGGAGTTCAAACAATTGAGAGACGATTTATCCGATCTATCCAGCTCTCCACGCGTACCAACCCATGTCTCAGCTATCAACAGAAGGCGCCCTACTGCTCGAGAAAGAAAATATACGAGGTACACGCCACGGGCCACCCTATGGTTTTACCTGCGGGATCATGGAGAAGACATGAGAAAGTGGGATGGAAAACCTACTTCAGCTCTGGAGCAACGGGTGCGTGAACTGAAGAGGAGAACAATGGTCAAGGATGATCCTCCCAGGAAAGCTGCTGCTCCAGTCTCTGGCGAGCAGTTTCCCAGATGGAGCGAAAGAGCTGATTTTACTCCAGCTCCTGTGATAAGGAATACTAATCCCTTTCTACAAGACAGAAGTGGAGAATTTTGTGATCACTATTAGAGGGGCCCTGCCTCCAGCCAGGTGGAGGAGAGGGATAATCGGGTTTACTGGACTGTGTGGATCAGATGGCCTGGCACATCAGTCCCACAGAAGTATAAGGCTCTAGTAGATACCGGTGCACAGTGTACTCTGATGCCATCAAGGTATCAAGGGGTGAATTATTTTTAGCCCGGTGGGCCCATGACACCTCAGGCCATCAAGGCAGAGATGCAACATATAGATGGGCTCGTGATCGAGGGGTGGACTTAACGATGGACACTATTGCCCAGGTTATTCACGAATGTGAAACATGTGCTGCAATTAAGCAAGCCAAGCGGTTAAAGCCTCTCTGGTATGGAGGACGATGGCTGAAGTACAAATATGGGGAGGCCTGGCAGATTGACTATATCACACTCCCACCAACCCGCCAGGGCAAGCGCTATGTGCTTACCATGGTGGAAGCAACCACCGGCTGGCTGGAAACATACGCTGTGTCCCATGCCATTGCCCGGAACACTATCCTGGGCCTTGAGAAACAAGTCTTGTGGCGACACGGCACCCCAGAGAGAATTGAGTCAGACAATGGGACTCATTTCCGGAACAACCTCATAGACACTTGGGCCAAAGAGCATGGCATTGAGTGGGTATATCACATCCCCTACCATGCACCAGCCTCTGGGAAAATCGAACGGTACAATGGGCTGTTAAAACCTACACTGAGAGCAATGGGTGGTGGGACTTTCAAACACTGGGATACACATTTACCAAAAGCCACCTGGTTGGTCAACAGTAGGGGATCTGCCAACAGGGCTGGCCCAGCCCAATCAGAACTTTTACGTACTGTAGAGGGGGATAAAGTTCCTGTGGTGCACATAAAGAATTTGTTGGGGAAGACAGTCTGGGTTATTCCTGCTTCAGGTAAAGGCAAACCCACTCGTGGGGTTGCTTTTGCTCAGGGACCTGGATATACTTGGTGGGTAATGCGGGAAGATGGGGAAGTCCGATGTGTACCTCAAGGGGATTTGATTTTGGGGGAAAACAGCCAATGAACTCAATTGTACGCTGTTGCCTGCTCTATAACACTTTTATAGCCCACCAGCTAGATATCTTCAGGTCGCCAGCCATTGACCTTGACTTCCCTCCGATCATCACCTCAACAAAGAATGAATTTTGAGGAAACCAGACGAGCTCAGCAGTGACCAGATGAGTTTGGCGGTATCATCAGCAGGCAACAACCCAACACTATGTACCGTCCCTCCTGCCCTGAAAGACTATTACAAGAGATGGAGCCTGACATCATGGACTGGATGAGTTCAGCAATTTTACAGGGATTGGTCCATGGACTAGGGAACGATATCTTTCTCTGTGTGTGGGTGTGGGTGTATATATATGTGTATATATGGGACAGGGGTGATGGTGTGCTGAGAGATGTGGGATCTGAGCATGACGTGAATGGTATGGAATAAGGGGTGGATACTGTCCTGGGTTCAGCTATAGCAGTCATTTTTCTCCTGCTTAGTAGCTGGTGCAGTGCTGTGTTTTTTAACTTTCAGCCTGGGAACAACGCTGATAACACCGATGTTTTAGTTGTTGCTAAGTAATGTTTATTCCAACCAAGGACTTTCTCAGTCTCATGCTTTGCCAGGGAGGAGGGGAAGCCGGGAGGAAGCAGAGACAGGACACCTGACCCAAACTAGCCAAAGGGGTATTCCATACCACAGCACGTCATGCCCAGTATATAAACCGGGGGGAGTTACCCGGAAGGCCCAGATCACTGCTCGGGTCGGGCTGGGTATCGGTCAGCGGGTGGTGAGCAATTGTATCCTCTCCCCTTGTTATTTCACTAATCGTTATTATCATTGGTGGTAGCAGTAGTGGTTTTGTGTTATACCTTAGTTGCGGGACTGCTCTTATCTCAACCCGTGGGAGTTACATTCTTCCCATTCTCCTCCCCATCCCTCCGGGAGCGGGGGGAGGAAGAAAAGGGGGGGGGGGGAGTGAGCGAGCGGCTGTGTGGTTCTGAGTTACCGGCTGGGCTCAAACCACGACAATTCAGTATACTTGTCTGTGTCTTACATGAAATATAAAAGGCTATGTAACTGTAGGCCAAGCATAACTTTCACACTGTTAATTCTTATCAGCAACTACAGATCTTTATAAGGCTGAGTTCTGCACTCGGAATCACATAACTGAAAATAAAAGTGACAGTTAATGTACTTTTCTGTTTTTACTGTGAATGAAGAAAATAACAGCCAATATACTTCAAAGAAAACCCATTGTTAAAGATTATTTTTTTTTGTGTCCAGCTGGTAAGGAAAAGAAAATCCACCTTTTAACTTTGAGATTATCTTGGAGACCTACATCTTCGCTCTGCTCTTTTGTTACTGCCTGAGAACACCATAAAGAAACAGTTAAGGAAGAAATCTTTGTAATGAAGCAGCTCAAGTAATTTCTTTAGCTAGAGGTAACATTTTCAAACACATCTAAATTATTTAGAAATGAAACAGATTTTCACTTTCATTAACAGACTTATAGGTAAGGGAAGTTTGCAAATGTGATTTAGACACTTAAGCGGCTATGAAATTCTCAAAGGCTCAAAGGATTAAATCTTCTGAGTCTCTCAATATTCAAACCACTATTGGAGTGCTTATAAAGAATTTACCTTTTTTCTTCTAGCATTATTTAGGTATATTTAAAATATTATTCTACATTGTTCGTTATTTCTGAGAATTGTGGTCTTTTTACTTTTTCACGCATTTCCTGTCTAATGAAAAGAAAACCATGACTTTAGCTCGTTTTCATGAGTGTTTCTTCCTAATTAAAAAAAAAAAAAGTGTTAATGGAAGAATGTTACTGGTATTTTACAATTTAAACAGCTGCGATGTTATTTTTAGAATGCTGAGAACATGAGCAAGTCAATGACTGTTCTGACACTTCAGTGTCAGTGTCTTGGAGTTTTGTGTGACCAGTGCTTAATTTGACAACTAAGTCTGTATTTAACATATGCAAATGATCTTGGAAGGGTGTTTTTGAGCATTTGCACCACTGTAACAGGGCTTTGAATGTTTCAAACCTTAGCAAATCAGCTTATGTGAACAGTTGCTCAAATGTGGATATTGAAATCCTGTCAGATGATTCCACATGATAGTTGAGAGACATTAAATTGAATGTTTTTTTCTAGAAAGGTAGTGAGAAATTAGACAAATAACATTAACTGAGTAATTGCAATTAAACTTTACTATGTTAGCAGTATTAAATCATTGCTTTCCTAGTTTGTCGTGCTTGAAGCAGTATTATTTTCCTCAAATTATTTTTAAACTGAGTTTGGATACTAAATCAATTATGCTGTGATAATAGTCCAAGAAATATGTTGGTTATTTCGAAATATAGCACTCACCGAGTATACTGTTACAATAACATCTCTGCCAATGTTACTTCTAGTTAGAAAAGAACTTGAATATTTTGATAGAATTAGTATTTTGTGCTGCAACTCTTGTATTGCTACTGCCATTCAGTGTGAAGGGCACTCCACATGACTCATTATTTCCATCTTCATTAAACAATGACATCAATGAACAATAGACTTTAAATATTGACTCTTTTGTGCATCTCAGGAAATGAATTTTTATGATAAGAGCTGCTCTTGGTAGTTTCTCCCAGCAGGTGGTCCTTGCAGTGTTGTTTTAAAGTGAAATGCTGATTTAAAACTTTTAAAAGCTTCTTTTCTCCATTCTCGTCAAAATTTCTTAACATGTAATTTTAATCACTCCACAAAATCAACATGATATGATGATAATTTAGTGAATGAGACCATAAGTATTATGGACATATTCTGAGCTGGTGTAAATTATCCTAGCTCCACTTGCATCTATAGAGCTAGACAAGTCAAAAACTAACTTCAATTTCTCACTAGCCTCAATTTGGAAAAGTCTAAAATAACTCATTTAAACACTTTGCTGAATCAGACTAAACTACTGAATCATGACTTCTGTGTAAGGAAGAAAAACTTCAGGAATTATCATCTCTCAAACAGGACTTGTTGAAATAGCCACATTCATAAAAAACAAGGTGACCACCCTATACAGACCATCTGTGGATAGAGCATTTAATGAAACTTTGTGATCTGTGCTTGGTTATGAACTATGGTTGCATACCCTTAGAAGAACATTACATTCCCAGACTTGAATAATGAGTCCATAGTTGAAATTACAGTCCAAACTTTGAGATTTACCCAACAGCTGGATAAGTACTATGGTCAATGACAAGTACACTGTAACATTATAGTTCCTCCAGAAATGCAAGCAGTAAACCAGAAATAATGCTAAGCCAATAAAATCGCATTGGAAAAAAAATGTTAACACCACTAGATAAATGGTAACTAGTAGTAAATAATAATTGTAACAATGTGATATACAGCATAAGAGTACCCATAGTTTATCTGGGACTGGTTCAGACAGGTTTGTTTGAAAACACACCTTCTGTAAACACCATAGGAAAAAAAAAAAAATCCCACATACATGTGGGATGTTTTAGTCAAAGTTGGTCCATGCAGTATAACATAGTTATACAGGATTTGCTACACTGTACGGGAAAATGAATATGGTGTTCAACAGAATGCATGATACAGTATAATGGTTAACTTTTCTAACTGTCTTGTTTACAAGCATCCCTCACTTCTTATCTTCTCATCTGCTCTTAAGCAATCCAGAATAATTAACAGTAATATTTGTTCTTACTTCATTTACACCTGCACTATTAAGAAGTGCTTTTTTTCTTAAATATTTTTACTTCCTGCTTTATTGCTTTTTTGTCATTCACATTTTAGGCAAGACAGACACTAATAAAACTGTTCTATTATTTATCTCTGTCACTGGCATAATAGCAACTTTAATGAAAAAAAAAAAGGATAAAAAACTTGGACACTGGTAATTACTTCAATCACATTTACCACACAATGCAATATAATTCAGTGCATCTTTATACTGTGTCCTTCATGTATTCACATCACAGTGAGAAATACACAGAGCTGTCACTAAGCATAAGTCAAGCTGAACGAATGGGTTTTTAATTTTGACTAGAAAATACAGTCAACCCACTGTTCATGATCTCATGCGGAAGGACACTGCAAAGGCATGAAGTAGTTGAAAGTCTTTGAACTAGTCGAATCAAACTGCTTAGGAGGAAGAGATCTGAAGATGAAGCAACATTATCACTGCATAATGAGAATAGGCTCTATGAATCTGCAGTACAGATACGATACTGTACAAACAATACAAATCAATATGACCAAAAAATAGGACAAAAAAAAAAAAATCTCCAAGGCCAAGTTAACGAAGTAGCTGATATGCCCAAGATGAAATTTTGGAATGTTTAGGAAAAGCTGGATAGCAGCTGGTTACATTAATTAATATGTGGAAGCGGAATCAGAAGTGAATCGAAATGCCAAAGGCTTGAATAATGGGGCTTGTATCTTTATGAAAAATGACAAAAAACTACTGATGTGAGAAGAATAAAGAAAAAACTTTACTTATGATTTAGTACTTGGTAGGGCCAAATCTTGGTTTTATTTATATTTGCAGTTGTCAGATCTATATGTTGTATACAACTTCCCCAATGTGTAAGGTCATACAGAATTCCATCTTTACTTCTGTGTTCCTTTTATGTACTTCATCTTCTTGCAGGATTTCAGAATTCTAGTACTCAACAGACTTTAGTGTCATTTTGAACCACCTGCTTTATACAGTGCTTTTGTACAATGGATTAAACTGTGGCCCCATTAAAATTAATGATAAATTGGACCCTGCCTTCTGAGTGCACAGATTTTATCCATAATATTCTCAACAGTATACGCACATAAGCTTAAATTTAATTCTCTCATTAGCAAGGGATGAACCACCACAGGCTATGTGATTTGCTTCTGATAAACATCACAAAAAATTGGCTGCTTCTCCAACTATCCACATTAACTGGCAAATGTGTACGAAATCTCAGGAGAACTCTCTCTCAGGAAATTTCTAGCAATTAATGCATCTGTTTTAAGTTAGAGGAGCTATCAGAATTTTGGCAGTTGTGTGACAGTATTTGTCAGAATCCAGAAGAATGGAAGCCATACAAACATTCATTTTAGAAGGAAAATATTGAGAATAAATTTTTAAAGACAAAATTAATCTTTGTATCATTTATACAGTCAGATATTCGCAATGGCTTTTCAGGCCTCTGAACTGATTTGCTTAAAGCTCACGAAAACTACAGAAAAATATTTTCCACAAATCCAAATTATTATTTTTTTTTCCCCTAGATGGTTTAACAATTATATATTCAAGTCCACAGGCTTAAAATCAATTTCATAAATAATTAAATCATACTTTTTTTACTATTTTACTACAGGAAATGGTCCACGAGATGGTGAATATCTATAACCTGAAACTCACGATGCAACCTTCTGCAGATGTTTTGGAAGATGCATATCTAGGACTACCCATTGCAAAGAAATGCTGATAACTGCCAATGTTAGGACCATCTACAGACTATGAATACATCTAAATACCCCAAAACAATGAGTTTAAATTGAAAATATCTTCATATAGGTAAAGATGGTTCAACACTAGCATAGATTGTCTAGAATATTTGGGGATCTCTGTCAGTAGTAAACTGAGTGCAGGCTGGACAAACTTCTGTTAGGAAATGACATAATCCACAGCAATCCTACTTCGTTTCAGTGAGATGAACTAGATCACTTTTAGATCAACTTTATGTTATCCTATTAACAAAATTAATGACCATGTTGTATGAAACCAAGTGGTTGTCACTGCACTTCAAGTAGAGGCCAGTCGGTATTTCACACGGATTATGGTTCAGCCTCAAAAGCTCCCTTCACATATAATTAAGGAGAATCAATATTAGTTTTTAATAGTGGTTAGATTCTGACACAGTAGAGATGAATACCTGATCATAACCACTTCTTTATAATTTTTTTGTCTTTATACAAATTTACCTTAACACACTGTCTAGTTCATTACAGTTTATGTTGGCTTCCATTTATTGCAACAAAGTACCATACCTACTGACATAAACATCCTGCCAAAAATTTAATTATTGTCAATAAAAAGGTCTGAAAAAATACAGCTACTGCGTGCTAAGCCCATTGTATAAAATCTTGCAGGCAAGTCACACAAATGTAACAACAAATACTATTGCTACAACAAAGACAAGTAATACTGAGCATTATCTGATGACATCTGACTCTCTGGCATGAACACCAATGCACACAGCCTAGGCAACAAACAAGAGGAACTGGAAGGCATTGTGCAGCAGGAAAACTATGGTACAGTTGCCATCATGGAAACATGGTGAGATGACTCACACAACTGGAGTGCTGCAATGGATGGCTATAAACTCTTCAGAAGGGATAGGCAAGGAAAGAGGGGCGGTGGGGTAACTCTCTATGTTAGGGAGTTGTTTCATTGTCTAGATCTTAAAGATGGTGATGATAGGTTTCTGTGTAAGAGTTAGGGGGAAGGCCAACAAGGCAGAGATCATGGTGGGAGTCTGTTATAGACCACCCAACCAGGATGAAGAAGCAGACAATATATTCTAAAAGCAACTGGAAGAAGTCTCACGATTGCTAGCCTTTGCTCTTGTGGGGAACTTCAACTTGCCATGTATTTGCAGGAAATGCAATACAGCAGAGAGGAAACAATCTAGGAGGTTCCTGGAGCATGTGGAAAGTAACTTCCTGAAACAGCTGGTGCATGACTCAACTAGGGAAGATGCCCCACTGGGCCCCTTATTTGTGAACAGAGGACTTGTTAGTGATGTGATGAATGGAGGATGTCTTGAGCAGAGTGATCATGAAATTTTAAGAGTTTTCAATTCTCTGAGAATTAAGGAATGGGATCAGCAGAGCTGCTACCCTGGACTTCTGGAGGGCAGACTTGGGCCTGTTTAGGAGCCTGGTTGACAGAGTCCCTTGGGCAGCAGTCCTGAAGGGCAAAGGAGTCCAGGAAGGCTGGACATTCTTCAAGAAGAAAATCTTAAAGGTAGAGGAGCAGGCCGGCCCCATGTGCCGAAAGACAAACCAGCAGGGAAGAAGTCCAGCCTGCCTAAAAAAGAGCTTTGACTGGAACTCAGGAGAATAAAAATAAAATAGTAATAATAAAAAAACCAAAACAACCAACCAAACAAAAAACCCAAACAAACAAACAAACAAAAAACCCCACAAAAAACCCAAACAAACAAAAAAACAACCCAAAAAAACCCAAACAAAAAACCCAACCAACCAACCAACCAAAACACACCCAAAAAATGACCAAAAAGGAATTTGACTTTTGGAAGAAGGGACAGACAACTCAGGAAGACTACAAAGATGTTGTGAGGTTATGAAGGGAGCAAATTAGAAGGGCGAAATACCAACTAGAACTTAATCTGGCTACTGCTGTAAAATACATTTCAGGTTAAATCCTTACATCCTGAGATTATCCTTGTAAAAATTCCAGCATCTCTCAGATAGCCTTTTTGGGTCTCCCTGACACAGGAATTCTGGCAGCTAACACTTCTATTTAAAGTTTCACGAGGGAATTATCCCCTTTTATCTGAGATTGATACATAGCTACTAAAAGATAAATCTTTCTAAGGGACAAACACCAGTCACATGATAGGTAATCACTTAGTTTAACAATGCAAGTATCTCCATACCACAATTCATTGCCTGGCTACTGTATCTCAGCTGACAGAACATTTCTGATCATTCCCCTTTTGAACAGAACAACGGGAGGTCAGGACCCTGTACATTCAGGGCTCTGAGACTTGGCTAGGGCCACATTGCTTTTAGCTGAAGCATAATCCATGAAAACAGCACAGCTAATTTTTTCTTTCACTACCTGCACTGTGGAAATTGGCCTTAGGAGATACGTCCTAGCTGAATCTCACTTCCAGTGGTTATTAGCTGTTCAGAAATCACTGCAAGGCTCACTGCAGTTAGTTACAAATTAAAAGCAGACGATTTTTCATGGATTTAAGGGCAAAAGCTGCTTGTCCTGGTTTCAGCTGTAACCGTTATTTTTCATCCCAGTAGTTGGTACAGTGCAAATTGTACTGTAGAGAGTGCAATTAGTCTGAGAGTAATGCCGGTAACACATCGATGTTCTACTTATTGCAAAGTAGTGCTTACCCTAAGGCAAGGACTTCCCAGTTTCCTGTGCTCTGCCAGTAAGGAGGGGCACAAGAAGCTGGATGAGAGCAGAGACAGGATATCTGACCCAAACTAGGCAAAGGGGTATTTCATATGACAGCACATAATGCCCAGTATATAAACTGGGGGGAGTTACCTGGAAGGGACTGATTGCTGCTCAGGTTGGGCTCAGTATCAGTCTGCGTGTGGTGAGCAATTGTGTTGTGCATTACTTACATTTTCTGAATTTTCATTTCTTCTCTTGTTGTTTCCTACTATCACCATTATTGTTGTTGGTATTCTTTCTATTATCACTATATTTTACTTTATTTTAGTTATTAAACAGTTCTTACGTCAACCTGTGGGTTATACATTCTTTTGATTCTCCTCCCATCCTGCCTGGGATGGGTGGCAAGCGAGCGGCTGCATGGTCCTGAGTTACCAGCTGGGTATAAACCACGACACTGCACTTGAATTCTTTTCTTCTTAATCCAAATCCAGATAGTTCTGAATCAAACAAAATCTGGGCAGACCTGAACAGTTCTCCTCTCGTTTCGATGGAGAACTGCTAAAAATACATATATTCTATGATATTCTGGAAAACTCAAATGTTTTGTCTCAGTATCTATCATTCTCTATTTCTCAGAGAAACATTTCGTATTCCCTGCAGATACATGTTTTAGATAATGTACATATTCATATGAATTTTACGCAAAACATCCTGCAAATTTAATAAAATAAGTTAGAGCCAAATCCTCTACTGGTATGAATTAATAATACGCAGAAGTTAGAATTACATTTATTGACACAGATTGTGAATCCAGAGAGCTGTCTGGAAGACAACCTTCCCCTTGTGTTTATCTCGGGTTGATAACAAATTGAGCGTATTTTTCCTTTGATACCACACGAAAAACACTTGAAAGAGAAAATCCCATGGAAATTCTGCATGCTGTGTTGTAGTCTAAGGCTAAAGGCTATGATATGCAACTTTTAACCTTAGCCTTTGCTCAGCAGAAAGAATACATACACCAAGCCTACTCCCACTAGTCCTCTTCCTCTCTAGCCCCAGAGGAATAGGCTGGAAAATGGATGAAATGATCTGGCAATGACAGCATATGGCAGTTGCCATAGCACCATAGCCTGCACCCTATTACATAACTATTACTAAGCTATGTGGTTCGGTTGATACGGTGGGGGAAGGGATGCCATCCAGAGGGACCTTGACACACTTGTGAGGTGGGCGAATGCCAACCTCATGAAGTTCAACCAAGCCAAGTGTAAGGTCCTGCACCTGGGCCAGGGCAATCCCAGGCACAGCTATAGGTTGGGCGGAGAAGAGATTCAGAGCAGCCCTGTGGAGAAGGACTTGGAGGTGTTGGTTGATGAGAAACTGAACATGAGCCAGCTTCAGTGTGCGCTCACAGCCCAGAAAGCCAACCACATCCTGGGCTGCATCAAAAGAAGCGTGACCAGCAGGTCAAAGGAGGTGATCCTGCCCCTCTACTCTGCTCTCATGAGACCCCTCTTGGAGTATTGTGTACAGTTCCGGTGTCCTTAACATAAGAAGGACATGGAGCTGTTGGAGCAAGTCCAGAGGAGGGCCACGAGGATGATCAGGGAGCTGGAGCACCTCCTGTCTGAAGACAGGCTGAGAAAGTTGGGGCTGTTCAGCCTGGAGAAGATAAGGCTGTGTGGAGACCTCATAGCAGCCTTCCAGTATCTGAAGAGAGCCTACAAGGATGCTGGGGACGGACTCTTCATTAGGGACTGTAGTGATAGGACAAGGGGGAATGGGTTCAAACTTAAACAGGGCAAGTTTAGGTTAGATATAAGGAAGAAGTTCTTTACTGTGAGGGTGGTGAGGCACTGTAACAGGTTGCCCAAAGAAGTCGCAAATGCTCCACCCCTCCATCCCTGGCAGTGTTCAAGGCCAGGTTGGACAGAGACTTGAGTGACACTGCAGGAGGGTTGGAACTAGATGATCTTAAGGTCCTTTCCAACCCAAATAATTCTATGATTCTATGATGGACACAGCTAAGGAGCTGGAGCTGGTTGCTACCACCACAGCTCTTCATCCAGCTGTGTCTGCACTGGAGGAATCCTCAAGAAAATTTCTGCTGGGCTTGCCAGTTAGAATAGTTGGGTACCAGTAAATCAAACACTTTTTTGATAAGCTGTATGGCACCACACAAGTAATTTAGTATTTTTACTTATGTCTCCCTTATGTATCGTGTCTATTTAGACTGCAAGTAGTTTTGGTGTAGGGCCTGGTGTTTTTTCTTTGTACATTGTAACATCTTGCAAACAGTAACAAATATTTTTTTAAAGATGCTTATATTCTAAATAATAAAAAAGGGCAGTTTTAAGAATTTTGATGGACATAATTGGATACAGATACATCTGAGCACTAAAATGGGACCTTAAAAGAATTTGTCTTCTATTTGAAGTATTACCAACTTACTGGAGGTTCTCTACTTGGCAGCATGACTTACATTTCTTTGCATTGCAGCACTATAATATATTCAGTTTGCTGCTTAGTTCTCTGAAACATCTAGACCCACACAGAAGGAGCTACTTCATTAATTCTGAATGGCTTTGTTTTGCAAGTTACTAGGATCTTCTAATATTAGCATGGGCTGTGCCTACTTCAGACAGAAGCCAGGTTTAACTAGGAAATAGCAGATGTATTAGGAAGAAAGACATTGTGGTTTAATTTCTGTCTCAATATTTTTATCACAGCTGTTCCCCCATGGATCTTATACAGCATCCTTGTAGCATTGACACATAATTATCAGGGTTTTGTGGCTTTCCATTCTTCTATTTTCGTTTTTCAAGTTTTCTGAAATAAAGTCTCTGTTTATAGCTCATCAGAATGCTGCTTTATAGCATTAATCTGAAAGTATGTATTGTGAGCTTTAGGGCATGGCATAAGGGCATCAGAAGGATGGTGCTGGGAAAGTGCCAGAAGACTCCATAACATAAAGGGATCCAAAACTGATGCACTCCTTTCATACTGACCTTTTGGAGCAAGACTATTTGATGTATAGCATGCTTTGAACTCTGCCCCGATTTTGTCTTACAGAAGACTAATTCACAACTGACTCAGAAAGAAAACTAAAAAGGTAGATGGTTAGGTACCAGTGTTCGAACTTAATTCCTTACTTTCTATAGTTCCATAGAGTAGATGTGCCTTTTAGGACTTCAGATTTATGGGATTATGGTTTCACATGGGACCTGGGTGCTTTTGTGCAACAGAATTGATCAGAAGTTATAACTGGATATCAGGTTCTTAGATCAGATATAACAAGTCCCTTTTTAAATACATATAGTAAGTTTGTAAATCTTCTGAAACAGCTACTCCAGGAAATTTGAGGTCCTGCATACGCCTACTCTTACATAGTTGTGTAGAGGACTAGTCAAGGCTACCATGGAAAGAGGTTACAAAATTAACCTTACCAGAAAGTTTTCCAAAGGGAATGCTGATTTTTGTTAAAGTGTGCTTTATGTTTATTGCAAAAAATATTTCAGCTGTTCCAGTCACAGATAATCGATAATTGACAATAATTTTACACTGTTGATGCTTATTATAATAGAACTATCTATTTATATGAATCTCACATAGTTCTAAATTACAGGATTTTTACTGGTTTCCTGTCATCTTTAACTATAGATAAATACACATATATATTAACATGTGAACCCTTCGATTTTTTTCCCACTGCCCTAAAATATGTGTGTTACAAGAGTCTTAAAACCAGTACCAGGCAAGATTAGCTGAAGAGCACATAGAAAGAATGTGCTTAATGCCACAGTTCGAAAGTACATGAGACCGTTGATACCTGAATCAGAAAAAAAAGAGAAAAGCATACTTGGTAGAAACAAAGCAGCAAGGTGTGTGTAATTATCTTGGCTAGCATTTGAGGATAAATTTTATAAAACATCATTTGCTTTCCTATTAAAGATGTATTCCTATGCTCCAGTTCAACTTGCACACAGTAGGTGACTCAGTAACTCTTTAAGATAAATGATTCATAAGTAACACATAAAAACTTCTCCAAGAAATTCAGTTTGTCTCTGGAAGTCTAGATATATGTCTCTTAATTGTGACTGATAATACTTCTTAAGTTCTGTGTGACTTAACAATTATTTATTAGTAATATATTAAAATATATCCTATGTCAGTATTTGCTTTGACTGGGACAATGAAGAAAATTTATTATATAGAAAGCAATATTCATAAACCCTTTTAAGTACATAGGGATCTGGAATGTCTAAAAACCTCTTTGTTTAGAAAAAAACCAATTGTAACTTTTAATAATTTTTGTTAACAACAATATTTTTACAACTTTTTTGTTTGTTTGAAAACCAAATAATTTCATCATGCATTTAGAATACGTTTTTTACCCCTACCCTGTGAGTTAGGGATAGATGTCTGCGACAGATCTTGCCTTCTTGCCTTTATGTATAGGGGTCACTATGTGTACAAATACTTCACACTAAATGAGACTCTTTCCTTATCCCGATCCATGACACTTTTGTCGTATTTTTTTCTCCCGCTGTCCAGCTGAGGAGAAGGAGGAGTAATAGAGTGGCTTGGTAGGCAGTTGGTGTCCAGCCAAGGTCAACCCATCACAATAACCCTAGTACTAGGTCAAGTCTGTGGCTAGAAAGCAGTAGGTCTGTAGACAGTGGAAAAAGCAGATGCTTGAGTCAAAAACAGTGAAGTAAAATAGCCTAAGTTTGAAGAGGGGAATATCCTGATTGGTATGCAAATAAATTTGTGTTAAAAAGCAAGGAACAAAAAAAGGCACACAGTTGGAGACTGAATGTTTAATTCAACATACTAGTTTTAGACTAATGTCTTTTATATGAGCGGTATCATGCTGACATGGAAGTGTAATAATGAAGGTTAAACTTCAAGCATGGAATTTGACTGTGACAAAAAAGTCCCTAGAAAAATCTTGCATAATGCTTGCAGAAAGTTCCATTTCAGAAGTGCCCAAGTCATTAAGGAGCCTAATCCTATTTACTTTTAAAGAAGTTCAAATTGTTTGGAAAATGACACTTAGTCTCAAGCTATTTGGATATTTTGAAAACTGTATGCTCTCTAATGGATTGTCATTAATGCATGGTGTATTCAAATTACTTTCTTTAATGGCTAAAGTATATTATTCTGTAGGCCGAGCTCAGCTGTGGAGTTGAATGTTACTTAATTTAAGGAAAATATTAACACAATATGACTGCAAATTTAAATTAACCTGAAAATAATTGAAAGTTGACTTATCATATCTGACTAGAAGTTGAATCAAGGTCTATCTTCTGTATTTTTTTTTTAATCTGTATCTTGTTAGATTACAGTGCAGGAGTAGATAATCACTGATTACATCTGTTCATTATATTTTGAGTGTCAAGCAGCAACATTTATACGTCACCTTCCCACATAAAGACATAAATGTCCATTTGTTTTTCTGTCTTTCCATCTCTACATTTGTCTGCATCCTCATTCTCAGTTCTTAGCATCCATGCCAACTCTGAGCAAGTCTGAGGGCAGGAAGTGCACAGGATAATCAGCTGAGATCTCAGGAATCATTCAAAAAGGACGACTCATGCAAGTAAAAATTTGACTACAACCTTATGCTGTTACCTTTATACACCAAGTTCAAGATAATTTAAGCCTAGAATTTCTGGAAAGATAAATCGGATGTTTTTATACCATAAATATAATGTGTGCCATTGCTTTGTATTGTAAATAAGTAAATAAATATTTCTACATTTTCTAAACATGGCTCATCATTTTAAATATGGAATTAAAAGCACTCAAAAACATTCTTTGATTATATCACATCATTAATAGGAAGGTATAATAATTTTCAAGCCTTTGTAGTTGAGCATTTCCTTAGCTGAATTTCAATTTTGCTAACCAAGACTGCTTAACAATGGACTTTCATTTGGATATGTGTTTTCACTGGCAAATATATGATTAGTGTTGATGAGTACATGAAGAAATCAGGAGATTAAACACACAGATGAAATAAATTATCACACGGGATCACAGGAAAATGTTGTGATGAAGAAAACTCCAGGTACTATAATACAAATTCTGTTTGACAAGATTTCAGGTTTGTTTTCTTTGGTTTTTGGCTACAGCATCCAAGCAATGATCTAGGACCTTCATTTCTGAAAAAGTTCATCCTTTTATACCAAGTATTTTTTAAGTGCAGACAAAGGTAAGAAAGAACACAATTTTATACCCCTTACCTCACAGGTACTTACACCAGTAGAAGAGCTAACATGCTCAGTGATAAATACAGGCTGGGTGGAGAATGGATTGAGAGCAGCCCTGAGGAGAAAGACTTGAAGCGTGACCAGCAGGTTGAGGGAGGTGATTCTCTCCCTCTACTCTGTTCTCCTGAAACCCCACCTGGAGAACTGTGTTCAGTTCTGGGCCCCCCAACTTAAGAAGGACATGGACCGGTTGAAGAGAGTCAAGAGGAAGGCCACAAAGATGGAACACCTCTCTTCTGAAAACAGACTGAGAGAGTTGGGCTTGTTCAGCCTGGAGAAGAGAAGGCTCAGGGGAGACCTTACAGCAGATAATCTTTAAGACCCCTTCCAACCTAAACCACTCTATGATTCTATGATAAAGGTAAAACCTTACAAACTTGTGTTTACATCATAAGTGATAGTTACTTCAGAAATTTGAACTGAATTCTCCACCTGTTCCTCAGAAGATCAGTTACTTTAGTACTGCTAGAACAAAGACATTCTGCAACAAACGTGGAATATCTTCATTAATTTGATTTGCAAGAATTAACATCACTGAAAGGTTTTGATTATCAAATTTCTAGTTGTGCAAAGGCTAAAAGACTGGAAATTAAATTAATTAAGAGATAATAGCCATTGTTATTAGAAATGTATAGCTGTATTCACAAGTAATGATTAGTAAGATATAAATCAGAATAATTTATGCTATCTATCTTGCATTTATGCATCTCACTTCTTAGGGAATTTGAGTAAAAATTAAATTAGAAAATACTTGAATTAACAGTGTACACTAGTTTGGTCCTACTCTAAATTAAAATTTCTCTTCCTCCTTGATGTGCAAATTACATCAACTTTGGCACATTGGTAGAGATCTAAGACAATATGTGAGTATATTATTTTCTGATTTGCATTTCCTAAAACCTCACTGCTAACCTGGACTCTAAAATGAATGAAGAAAATATAAATACTATGGAACGGTTGGTAAAAGCCACAGTAAGGTCAATAGAGAACAGATGTTCTCGGAATATCGGTGAAGAAGACACATGAAAATCTTATGCTTGTTTCCAAGTTACCAGAAAAAATATTCAAGTTAGTTGACATCAAACTAAAGGTTGAACTGGAAAAGTTGCCAGTGGTGTTCATGAACATTAGTAATTACCATTAAACTAAATTGTCAAGAAAGACAGTTATGACAAAATGACATAATTAACATTTGTTTTTAATTAGTATCGCTGTTGCTATTAAGAAAGATGAAGGCCTGGAAAGAGTTCAAGAAGAGCTGAGCTATCCCACTGTAATTACCACAACTCCCAGCAGGATCCTTCTCATCTGACTAACACCACAGCAGGACAGCTGTCCTAGCATGTATCTATCTGCCAGAGTCATGGAGATAAAGCAAAGGTGCTGACTGACAAACACAAAGGTGCCTTTAATGTTTAAAGTATCCAAAATTTGAAGCTATACTTCATTATTTATATGAACCCTAATTGAAGAGGTAAGTTTGGTGTAAATGACTAAAGGAGAGGAAGAAAGACTGCAGAAGTTAAATTTATACAATACAAAAGAATTTTCTGGAGAAGAATTTTATTCCACCTACAAAAGCAGAGGAAATGTACTAAGTGATACAATTACAATGGCTCAGGATTTAATTTCTGTTTTTTTGCACTACAGTGGTGTATTTGTTTTGGCTGGGCTAGAGTTAGTTTTCTTCACAGTAGCTTGCATGGTACTATGGTTTTGATTTGTGATGAAAATAGTGTTAATAATTCACTGATGTTTTAGCCATTGCTGAGCAGTGCTTAAACAGTTTAGGACAACACTATCTTGTCACTGAATTAGGAAAGGTCAGGGGGGTTAATTGTTCACTCAGTGGTTAACAGGTGAGACTTCCAAAGCTACTCACTCACTTTCAAGAGTTCTTCAGTAAAGGATAGTTCACTTTTACTATGCTTTTACTTTACTTTTTTCTTCCTTTTACTTTACCCTACTCTAACCTACATTTTAGAAGGAGTTTCCTTCACATTGTCCCACTGGAGCCAAAGGAATTTATTCTCTGATGGCTTTGCATCCAATTTGACAAGGAGAATGAAGCCACTATCTGTCATGGATATTTCCTGCAATGTATGCTCTGATCGTCAACAGTTAGGCTCCACAATGAGCCAATTTCTTGCTCTTAGTGAAGTCATGATGGCTATCACTTGCAGAGGCAATCAGCTCCAGAGTTCTACAGCAGAGTGGGGGATCCCAGAGTACAGAGGGGAAGGAGCTAGGGAATCCCCAGGGTAGGGCAGACACCCACCAGGAGCTGGCAGCTTGCACAAGAGGCTCAGGTGGGGCCATGAGAAAAAGCTGCCACTCACCACTCCCACAAAGGGCAGCCCTAGGGAGTGTGAGTGAGCAAGAGTGCTCTAACCAGAGCAGGCAAACGGGGCACAGCAAGGCATGGTGTAGCACAGCACAGCACAGCACAGCACAGCACATCAGCCAGGGTGACGTGCAGCAGTTTGAATGGCAGTTTGAGTCAGAGGGTGCACATGGAGGGCACCTCTTCAAAGGAAGGACATTCTACTTTCTCTTTCAGCAGCCTTTCAACACCCAAAGGGGGCCTACAAGAATGAAAGGGACTTTAGACAAGGTCATGTAGTGATACAAGTGGAAATGGCTTTAAACTGAAAGATGGTGGATTTGGACTAGATATTAGGAAAAAATTCTTCACTATGAGGGTGGTGAGACACCGGAACAAGTTGCCTGAAGAAGCTGTGGATGCCTATTCCTTAAAGTGTTCAAGGCCATGTTGGATGGGGCTTTGAGCAACTTGGTCTAGTGGGAGGTGTCCCTGTCCATGGCCAGGGTGTCTGGACTAGATGAGCTTTAAGGTTCCTTCTAACACAAACCATTCTATGATTCTATGATTCTGCGTTGAAAAGCCTGCTGAACTTTGTTAGATTGCTAAAGAACGTAATGTGAGGATTGGTGTGTTGAGAGTACCTGCCAAATCGAAGTGGCAGGCTGAGGCACAGTATGTTCCTACTCAGAAAAGACAATAGTCTTGTATTCCATTTTCCCTTTCTTTTTTCTGAATGAATTTTTGCAGAATGCCTGTCACTACAATATCTTAACAATAGCAAATCAAGCTGATCTCTTGCTACATCCCAGTCAGTCTCTGCTCTGCATAGTCCTGAGCTATGCCTTGATAAGGAAACAAATGTCCTCTGTGAAATTCATACAAGGAACTATGAAAATGTATGATGGCTATTCTCTCTCCAAGAGTATTTCTAGCCTGGCACTGAAGTGTCTTCCTAGTTCCAGAAATCTGTTCATGGGGTTCTTTTCTCCCTGAAACTAAAAATACTGTTGTAGTGATGGAAATAGGTGCCACACCTGAGCGGCAATTGAAGATGGGAGCTGTTTCTGTGGAATATCCTGGTAAATTGTCACTTAAGAATTTAATTCATTCATTATAAAGAAAAAGAGAACTAAGGAGATAATTTTGGTTCTCTGGAGGTAATGGGAAATCTTTACAGCGTCTGGAAAAGACAAATACTCTTATATTCCTATGCACACCTGAAAATAATACAGAAGTTGAAATGCATGTGGTAATATCTATCAGATTCCAGTGTAGAATTCACTATCAAGAGTTAAGGACCTGGGCTCCCTGCACAGCCTATGGAAACAATTAGTGCATGTTTACATGGATGAGCTTGGTATGATCTCAGGTACCCTGCTCCAAAGCGTAAGTTTTGGGCTTGATCACTAACAAGTGATTGGACAAGAGGCAACAGCCTCAAGCTGTGCTAGGGGAGGTCTGGACTGGATATTAGACAAAATTTCTTCACCAAAAGGGTAGTGAGGCATTGGAATAGGCTTACCAGGAAAGTGGTGGAATTGCCATCCCTGGAAGTGTTCAAAATGCATGTAGATGAAGCCCTCAGTGATATGGTTTAGTGGTGGACTTGGCGGTCCTGGGGTAAAGGTTGGACTCGATGTTCTTAAAAGTCTTTTCCAACCTAGTTGATTCTATGATTCTATGCTAAAATAATTACAAAGTTCCAGAAACTGAATATATGCCCCAAAACCAGAAAACATGCTATCAGGATCAGAAATTAACTACTGATTTTCTTTCACTTCACCAAAATACACCACCTACATTATAAACGTTCTTGCCACAGGTGTGCAGCAGATGGAAAACAAACTGATTGTAGAGCATGGCACTTCTGCTTCTCTAATTCATCCAGCCAGCGCTGTTCATCTTGCATATTTATTGGAAAATTATGCAGGTGTCTACTGACAGATAAGTTACAGAAGCATTTAGGGACAAAACGTACCTCCAATTACCCTTCTGCAATCTCCTTAAGTCAGTGAGACTGGTTTAGTGTTATTGATGAAACAGTGAACAGAATCTGGTCCAGTCTCATTATGTTTGGCATAAGTGAGGCAGAATTACTGAAGATTTACAGCTGAAGTTTGAAGCTTTATTCAAGCTCAGCTTCTGTTTCAGCAGGTTGGATCTGAAATTTCTAGCTGCTTGGTGACTTAAAGCAGAGAAGCAAAACTCTCACCTCATTGAAGGAAATGGCAAAAGCCACATTGATTAAAACTGGGCAGAGGTTGCACTCAACATTTAACTGCACTGCCAAATAACAATTTTACCTTATTAAAAAAGAAGCAAGAACCAAGTTGTGTAAGCTAGTTACCCAATCAGAATGTTTCCAATATTGGCTTTTATAGGTCAGAGCTCAAACTGGAATGTTTGAATACCCAAAATTGTTCCTGATATGAAAGGTCAGTACATCTTAAATGACTGGTTAAATGCTTTATTATATCTTTCAGAACGATTTAATTAAGTCTTAGAATTCCTTTTATTTCTGCATATTCTATTTGGGACTTCACTCATCAAGCTAAGATAAACAGATCAAACATAATAACAAAAAAATTTTAAAAGGATTAAGGAGGGTCTGAGACCGTTTTCTCTGTCCCTTACAGGCTTTGTGGAAAAATGGGATGATTTGTCTATCTTTCTGCGTTTTCAAATCAGTGGTGATGGAATGAACTGTAGATTGATGATCATGTCTTTGAGCAGAACACTTTATATTTAATTCTTTCATCAGTTTGTACTAGCTAATTATGTGTGAGGAGTTTTATTCTTTGCTTTCAAAGACTTGTCAGTGTGTGGGATGACAGTACTGAGAAATAGAAAAGTTCTTTTTAATTGCTCCTAGCACTGAACACTCCTTTGGACATAACTGGGATCCACGAGAACTTGATTCTCATTGACCCCGAGCATGCACTCAAAGTAAATGAAAGATGTCAGTCAACCCTACAGGTTGGTTTGCACATTTCCACAAAATTTTCAAGATAGATCTTTTTTAAAAACAGAAGTAATGATAAATTGCCAGCAATTTCAAAGCACATCATTGTTGCACATGTCAGTCGGTAGGCAGCCAACTACTGAAGTAGTTTCTGGTTTATCCTCTACAGTGAATTTTTACGCAAAACTACAGTTCATGAGCACTTCATGTAAATAATTGGCCTAATTTTCTATGTTTGCAATTTATCCTTTCTGTGAGCTACCTTTGGGAATAGGCAGTAAAGGCACAGGGTAATTGGATCGCACTACTAATAAAGTCCTATCCTGGCCTTGTTTTCTGATTGTTATTTCGCCTTAATCCAGGTCCCTCAGGTTTAGAAGTGATCTTGAAGGGTAATAATAATAATTTCAGCATGCAATTTTGAGTTCTTTTCTACCACTGTTGCATATAGTTCACTTCATATATCATATGCTGTGGAAAAAATTGGTAACTCAGCCAATTATGAACTTCAAGATCAGCAAGAGAGTTCTTCCAAGGTGTTATACCTACAGCAGATGTCTGCTTCAATATGATGAATTCAGGAAAAGGCTGAAGCTGCAGTACTGTTAAAATGAATGGAGAAGACTCCACTTCATATTGTTACATTAATAACTTCCAAACTGTTAAAAGATATGCAAGTGTCCAAACATTTGTCCACAGACATTCCTATTATTTAAAAAAATCTGTTCTCTGGCTAAAGAGTATTTAATTCTACTACGTAAAAGGAAACGGATAAAGCAATTGGAGCAGAAATAATTGCAAGAGCCTAGAGTCTGCCTAGGAGGTAAGTCAGTCTCCTGAAAGACAGCAAATGCAGAGTTCAGTTCCTTTGAACAAAAAAGGGACTGTACTTACCAGCAGGCTATAGGATAAAAAAAAAAAGGCTAAGGCCACATCTTCATTCGCTCTGTTTCATCTTGTTTAGAGTCCTACTGGTAGCTTCAAAGGGAGCGGAGATATCGGTGATGAGACAATTCCCTATGGGGAGAGCTTTTAAAAATTTGTTTATTAAGAACATAGAAATTCTGAATTACCTAGTCAGCAGGAGAGACTGAGGAAGGGCTTTAGATGGATTACAGATGCTGAAAAGACCCTTTTAATAGCCTTAAGGATGTACTTAATGTGTGGGAGAAGATGAAGAAAGAATCAGATTGTAAAGATATCTCATATAAGCCCATCTTCAGAATCATCCTCCAAGTCAACATTTCTGATAAGCTTTTCAGCTGCTGATGGGAACTTCTGAATCTACTTATTCTAACCTAGAGCATCTCGCTGGTGACATGCCTCTGCAAAGTGTTAGTCTCTTATGCTGCAAACTGTTAGCTGTGTATTGAACAGACTGAGATGTTCTTATCTAAATCTATAGCATTGCTTTCTTCCTGAATCTTACCAAAGCTAGAAGAAATTTAAATTTTTCTATACATAGCAATTTCCTGAAAATATCATTTTTAAAGTTCATTATACAGACCACTTTGTGTAAGTACAAAATTTGTAGCAAGACAGTTTCAGAGAAGGAAACTAAAGGTGGTGGTGGTAGCTAAATACATTAGCAAACAGCAAAAGATACCTTGTAAAGAGAGATTTTTCCACTTGAATCTGAGGCTAAAAAGACTCTGACTTCCTCTTGTACACTTGGTATAGGATAAGTTCTTGTAGCAGTACTGAAAGCTGAGATGTAAAAAAAAATTGAAATGCTGTTTGCCCAAGAGCTAGTATTAAAGGTTATTTAAACTTGCTTTCATTTGTTCCCCCGGGACTTCGCTTTTTGTTTCGAACACCTGAGTCTATATTTGTGTCATTTCAATAACAAGGTGAGTCCTGGTGTTGTAGTACATGTAATTCAATGGGCAAATCTGCAATCTGAAAATACTTCTGTGGTATGTCGACAGTGACGTGTCAGAGCACCACAGGGGCTGGCAGCTCTCTGGAGCCGGGCATCAGCAGTGCCAGCGGCTCCCTTCTGTGTGTCATGGCAGGGTCTGGCATCAAAGGCCCATCTCACTTGCCTCAACCAGGCAGGCCATAACATGGCAGCAGCTCAGGCTGGGTCCGGTGGCAGAGCCTTGGGTAGGAGCAGCTTAGCCCTGGACGTCAGCCCTGGCAGCCAAACGCTGGGGAGGGGAGCGTGCTTTTAAGGATATGCAGGTAGGCTGGCATGAAGTGATGCTTCAAGTCACCTACGTGGGCTTGGTTGTTGGAGAAATAAAAGAAATTGTTATGATGAAAGCGAAATGTTTTAAAGAAAGTAAGCAATAACAGCATCATCTTACTGTTTGGGGTTTTTTGGTTTGGTTTTTTTGTGCTTTGTGGGTGGCTTTTTTTTGGGTTTTTTTATGAAAGTTACACCTGCCAAGATAGGCATAATCCCCTGGGTTTTTCCGCTGCATTCAGCGTGATGAAATTATGGACTGATTTGCTCCATAATCCTCTGTCAATGCTTGTGTTCTGTTTTACTGATACATTGATTTATTGATAATTCTGTTTAATTGATTTCCTCTGGAGGAAACCCCATCATTGCTGGTTTTCCTCCTGCCACATAAAAACCTGCTTGGAACTTTAGTTACCGCAGCTCTTGTCTTGACAGAAGGGTCGAGTAAGTGACCTAGCAAGGCCCTGGTCTTCCACTTTCACAGGATGCACCAATTCTGAAGGGGAAGGATGAGGATGAAAATGGCTGTGCACAAACCTAGCTCTCTAACACACTGTATTCATATAGTGGTATAAAAAAGTAGGAAAACTGTAGGTTTGGTAAATTTCTCAGCTTGCATTTGTGTTTCCTTATTCCTACTTACATCCTACATGTGGAAAACCAAATTAGCCACATATTGAATAGGGAGAACCATCAGCTGAAATCAGTGAAGTATATACAGTTTACACCAGCTGGGGAATCTGCCTCAGCATGTCTGACAACATTTAGCAGAAAAAGCAGCAGTTTGAACTGCAAGTATTTTCATATGTTGCTATGCTTACCTCCTCAGATATTTACATTATGGGCAATTGAATTAATTGCCTGGAAAAGACCACTCTCAAAACACACATAGCAGGTGCTTCTTCAACTTAGTTTACATTAATTGCTTTCTCTCCTACTTCAAGAGTCAGCGAAACACAGTATTTCACAATTAACCTGTCTTGTCACAATGGTTACTAAGTGGATCTTGTTTCTCCAGGATGCCAGTGACTGCTGATGTATTTGTTTCTGGAGCTAACGAAGAGGGCTTGGACAGATCTGGATGTCTGATTCAGATCCTGTGTAGAAAAGACACTGGACAGGCAAAGCTAGAGATTTGTAGATCAGTTTCTTCCCAATTAAGAGAGTGAAAAAGACCAGGTTCAGTGAAAAAGATCAGACAGCTATTGATCCAACTGCAGTTAGTCCACTTAGCTATGAAGTGAGCACAGATGCAATTAAACAAGCTATAATGTATTTTACCATCAGTATGAAGCTTACAGATACCTATTTGAGATGATAGGTGCACAATTATTAACTGTAATTGACATAATGCAAAGAAAGTGTGTAGTTTCTGTGTCATTGGCTTTGTTGCATTATTTTTGTTTGGTTTTGTTTGTTTTGCTTTGTTTCTTGTTGTGTCTTCCCCCCTCCCCCACCCCCCCCACCCCCCCCCGGTGATGATGAGGTGCTGCAAATTCGAATCCTGCTACCCTCACTGGCTCAACAGTACAATTCAGCCTGAATCGGAACGGAGGTATCCACAGCTGTGACTGTACTTTACATGCTCCTCCTGTTTCCACACCCCCTCTACTTAAGAAAAAAAAAAATTAAAAAAGCAAGAACTAATGACAACTGAAGCAGTAGGAATAAAATAATCGTCTGAGGCAACTTATTTCTAAAAATGTAAAAATTAAAGATCTGATATTATAGATCCTTGAAAGATCATCCAATACAAAGATCCATTTCAAGAATATACTTGACCATGTCCTTTCTTTATGTGCGTCTTTCTCCTTACTGACCTCAGTGAGATACAGCCATGCATTTGAAATACAGATAAATCTGACTGCTTTGCTGGAGAAAGATATGCTTTCTAACGGAGGTCTTGGTACTAAACTTTATTTAATATTTATTAAATTTTATTACACATTTTTTTATTTTCTTAAAATATTGCCCGAGTGCCTTTAAGGTTATCCAAAGGCACGTATCATGAGGCTTATGGCTGTTTCGAACTATACGCCTCCATTATAATTATTCAATGATTTCCTATAGTGGGGAAGTCAGAATAAGTTTGATGGTAAGGAAGTCTAAGAGAGACCAGTGCTGACAACAAAAGATGAATAAGCCTTTTAAAAACCTGACATTTGAGATGTGTAGGTTCTTTAAAAGCCTGTGTGTGGGTATATCTGGCTCAGCTTTATCTGATCAGAACACGTATTTTGTAAATATATACTGCTAAGAAAAAAGCAAAACCAAACAAACATTCTTCTAGAATAATTTCAGTATAGCAATACTGGGGGCTTAATGGCATAGGAAAAAATCTTCTCTCCCAAATAAAAGTTATTTGAAACGTGGACTTAAGATGTGGTTATCATTTATAAAGCTCCCCATTTATAAGCTCATAAGGAGAAATACTCTCCTCCTACCAAATCTTTACTGTTAGCCTAAAGGTTTTTGCTGGGGTATAGGGAGTATAGAGAGCAGCAGGGCATCAACGGTGGCCTGAATGCCTAAAGGTCGCAATTCCCCAAAACTAGTCACCTTCCTTTCTTTGTAGTGTTGTTTCCAATTTTCCAATACATGTAGAATTCCTAATGGAATTTAAGTTAAAGAAATATCCCAGTAGTGAAGAAACCTCATTTAAATGTAAAGTTTACAAGTCACTTCTGATCTCCCCTTCTGCAGTTTTTAAACTATTGCAAGATCAGACTATCTGCACAGTGCTAAACATTAAACAAAAAATGTTATCTAAAAGCTATCAACAATATGCTTAGCTCTTTTCCCTATAAATTGTGTTGAGAAGTATCTGTTCATGTAATGAAAATGATAGTAGACCAATTTCATGTGCTTTTGAAAATGTTATTTCAGATGTTTCATCCAAATTCTAGCTTAGGTTTCATCATCATTCTGAAGTTTATCTTAACCTCTCCCCTGCCAAGGTTTTAGGGATTATACTCAAATATACCACTAAAGTAAAAGTTTTCATGAATGCATTTTTTTCAAGGTTTCTGTTTGCACAGTGCTATGTATTTGAGCCTCCCAGATTACATCAAGTGCAACGGAATGGAGTGATCCATCAGAAGGGTGTCATAACAAATTAAAGGAGCACTTGGTATGGTTAAGAATCAAAGTCAGTTCTGGGAAGGTAATTTTTGTAATACATTGTCTGCTAATGATTACTTATGGCTTGTCGATGCTGAAAATGTAAGACACAAACTGAACTACCAAAAGAACAGCAGATTTAAGAGATGTTTTGGATAGTTCTTACCAAATGTATATACTGAAAAAGTGTTCATAGTTAGAGTGGTAAACTGAATCAAGCTGGTAAAAAGAGACTCTGAAATCTCATCTGTGGAGGTTTTCAAACTCACCTGGATAAAGATCAGAGTAACCTGATCTAACCTGAGCTTACTCTGCTTTAAGCAAAGGATTAAACCACGTAATCTGCACAGACTCCTTTCATGCAAAATTATACCTGGATTCTACCACTTCTGTGTTCTTAAGCCTGCTGGAACTTAGTCAACATTTCCAATGCAAATGACTGTTTATAGCTGTACCGGTTTTGGCTGGCATGGAGTTAATTTTCTTCATAGCAGCTCATATGGTGGTGTTACGGATTTGTGACCAAAACAGTTTTGATAATACAGGGATGTTTCAGTTACTGCTGAGCAATGCTTGCGCAGAGTCAAGGCCTTTTCTACTTCTCATGCTACCCCACTGACAAGTAGGCTGGGGGTGCACAAGAAGTTAGGTGAGGACACAGCTGGGACAGCTGACCCCATGTGACCAAAGAGATATTCCATGCCATATGACAACATGCTCAGCATATGAAGTTGGGGTAAGAAGAAAAAATGGGTAGAAGTTTGGAGTAATGACATCTTTATTCCCAAGCGAATACTACATGTGATGCCCCGTTTCCCTGGACATGGCTGAACACCTATCTGCCAATGGGAAGTAGTGAATGAATTCCTTATTTTGCTTTGCTTGCGTGCACAGCATTTGTTTGCCCTATTAAACTGTTTTTATCTCAACCCACAAATTTTCTCACTTTTACTCTTTCAATTCTCTCCCCCGTCCCATTGGGAGGTTAGTGAGCAAGCCGCTGGGTGGGGTTCAACTGTCTACTGGGCTAACCCACAACAATACTGACACATTTCTACATTCCAAAAAAAGCTTTGAAACACATACCATCCTTTAGTTTCCTGTGTAAAGGAGATCTATGCGTAACATTGACTTTATATAGAGCTGTCATTCTGGAGAGACTAGAACTACTGATGAATACCACTGTTTCCAACATGGTAGCCTTCACAATGGTAAAATCATCTTCCTGCAACAATAAAGCACTTACTAACCACTACAGTTAACTAGAATAAAATGTAAGTGTACTAATATATTTCCTTTCCGGAAGTATTGCCCTTTTAGGCAGTAAGAGTCATTTCAATTATGAAATATACAGCGACCAGGAATCCACAATATTATAACAACTATTTTACCTATTTTTATTTTAATAAGCAGGTTGAGCAACTTTGATTCAAAACAGTTTAATTATTCTAAAGCACTTCTGGAAACAGAACAAATGGTAGTTTAAGTTCTTTGCAGGTTGATCTGGCACTGCTGGAAGCTACTCTAATTAGTAAATCTCTAAAAGCATTGTTAAAGTTATTTTCCTCAGCTTCGATATACTACAGTTTATTAGTGAGCCTATTATTCATGCACTCCGTTGGGCCATTAATTCAGTTAATGAGAATCTTCATCTTAATTAACAATACTGAAAGACCCCTTCCCTCCCCTACCTCACAAAATGAATAAGCCTTAGAAATTATACCCCAGAATAATATAATTTTGGAGTTATTAAAAGCAAAGACTTCCAATTGCATCACTTTGTATTGTCATCAAAGTTTATTGAAAGACACTTAGTGAAATTTCATATAAATGGGCATATCTTAATACCCCTACCCTCCTCCCTTCCTTATTGCCTCCCTTCCTGCCTCCAAATTCTGCAATCTTTGATCAAATACAAGAGAAGAACTCATGATAATGACAATCCATTTCCGTCTACCTTTGTTTAAACACTGCAGTGTGAGAAAACAAAAGTCAAGGTCTGCACAGTGACTTACGCTGATACTTATATGTCTACTTCAATACAGGTTTCCTTATACAGGATTTTCAAATATTTTGAGCTCAAGGAGAGACTGGTTTCTTACATGTTGTGCTAGTTTCAAATGAACTGTACTGGTTAGCATATTGGTGTAAGATGAATTTAGGCTTCTTGTATCTGCTGGCGGTGTCTCTCTGGGCTGTTTATCCGGAGAAAGGTCACAACAGCATGCTGGGGCAGTTGAGAAATTCTATGACCATAAACAAGAAACTGCAAGAATGCAGTAAAAAATCATGTCCTGTGTTCTGCTGTACAGTGAATTCTGCCACCTTTGCCATTGGTGATCTTCATAATCACCAATGCAGTCATTTTAAGTCTAAAACACTGCAAATATGGTAGAGCTGATGATCGTGTTTGTTTTTTTTTAATGGTGGTGTGCTATTAATTGGTGAACAGCTGACCTTGTGGGTCATTTTTTGCCATCCAGTACTTCTATCTGGCACTATTTTTAATCCTTTCACTGCCTGCTGGGATGGGAGAGGACAGCTTGTTTGCATGTCTCCATGCTGTGTTTTTCTTGGTAGCTAGACTGGAATAAAGAGATGCTGTGTGGGATGGATCCATGTCAGATGAATGGGATGGCAGAATACACCTGAAAAGAAGAGATGGAGGAGACACATGAGTTTTCTCTGACTTCTATTACTTTCAGCCAGATGTAACATACCTAGGTTAGCATACCTAGTTCTGCAATGTGCACAGAGTCACATCTGGGGAGGTGGGCGTACACCAGAGATTGGGTAATAGAGGCATGTCTAGAGGTGACTCACAAGGTGACAGAGGTGTAAGATAACGGGTCAGTTCACTGTCTCCTGTTTGGTGTCAGACTTCAGAGATTTGCTGTGTACGTATATCTGAGTTGTGACCTTTTGTTCAGTAAACAAATTCCTAATAAGTACATTTTGCCTGACATCTGATATATCGCAACATTATACCAAACAATTTTACTTCTGCATTTGTTCAGGATTTGGTGAAGGAGGAACATTCTGTTTCTAACTTAGGGAATTACTGTATGTTGTACAAAACCTGCATAGCTTTATTGTATAACCTAAAAGGCAAGTAATGATAAATGTAAGTATTTGTATTTGCTTTTCATAAGATGCGTATTTTTTAGAGGAAAACATAGATATATGAAGGAGGGGGAAACAAGAATCTGCTAAATAATTCCTTCATGTAAATTATAGCCATAAATGCTGTTACTCTGTAAACTGAATCAAATTGCTTAATTTCACTGTAATTTTGAAGATTAAAGAGTGTGCAAGCACTGACATGAAGACATCAAAGTATATCACAAATCCTTCTGTGTGCTTTTTAATTGCACATTATTAGCTGGTCTTACCAGAGAATTATGTCAAGGGATTTGTTTACCTGTGTGATACAATCTGCTACTATGGAAGAAAAGGTAATGGAACTCATGCACAGAAACTGAGCTGCCATCCTTTATTCTACAGTCTGTCCACAGACTCTTGTGTATTCATAAGATATCCTTTGTCATTTCAAGTATAATCTGAAAAAAATATCATAAGAAAGCCACATAACCATATAGAAATCACCATGAGTTCTGCCAGTGTTGAAGTTTTTTCCTAGAACTATTTTGTAGTGATAAAAAATGAGTAATTCGATACAATACAAACTAAAGAGTGAGATATGATGATAACTACAATACAGTAGGGTACTATTTTGTGATAGGACCCATCAATAGTAAGATGCAGTATTTTCTCACTTCTTTAAAGCTGCTTTGAAAGGAATAAAGCTTTTAGTGATGAAATGTAAAAGATTTCGTAGAAGACCATCTCTTTGGTTTTGAAGACCAAAGCTTTTTCAATGCATTTCCTCTGTCCCTGCTGTGATGACTTTTGGGTACTCTGTGGCCATTTCCATAACAGACTTCTTAGACTGACTTTTCATTTTTATTTTACAATGTCTTAACTGCATTAAATTTTATCTTCCTTTCCTTGAGGCATACACGGAAAAGCCAGCAAGACGAAAACAACTGATTCATTATCATAACCCTCTTACTCATTCCCTGTCTTCTTAATGGTGGGTGCCTGTGTCAAAACATCAAAGGGCATCAAGTTTTAGTTTGTGTTTTGTTGACGTTTTCTTTTTCCTCATGCCAGTGTTCACTGACTTTGGCAGAGGTTCTGTTGGTTGCTCTTCTCCTTCTTACTCCTAAAATCCTGTGCGTATACTCCAAGTTGTCCGCCTGGAAGCCAGACAGTGCTGTGCCTGACTGAAAATCTGTGTAGGCAAAGTGCCTCAGTAATGGAGCTATACAGTCCCCAGGATATGGCTGAATTTTTTCCTGACCTTCTTGAAATCTGGGCAGAAGATTTTAAGTCAGTCTCCACCCACTCAGGTAGACATGTTCGTATGGAAATTAAAAGGGCTATATGGTTAACTGTTAGTTTGTCTAGACTTGCAATAAAAGATCTGGCCTGAAATCTAAGGCTAATTTTTTGATCATAAAATATGTTATTGGTCCCCAGGATTATTATTGTGTATTCCTATCAAAAAGCAATGCAGTAGGGGGTGTCAAAACTTAATATAAACCAGAGAAACTGGTGATAGTTGAGCATGCCAAAAAAACCTCATACACAAAAAAAGCCAAATTCACAGTTTTTCATGCTGTTGACAGCTGATTTTTTAAAAATAGGGTTTTTTTTAAAGCAAAATATGTAAGCTTGTTCTTGCTTGTGTGACAAGAAATTGTCACATCAAAGCATTTATTTTTATGGCCTCATACTTAGAGCTTTTCTGGTATTTTAGTAATTTTCTTACAAAATAACTGACCCCCACCTAACCCCACCCCAGGTGGGAAGGAAGAATTGAAAGAATGTAAAACCTGAGGGTTGAGATAAGAACAGTTAAATAACTGAAGTACAATATAGTGATAACAGAAAGAATATCAACAATACTGATAATTGGAAACAACAAAAAAAAGAAATGAAAACTCAGAAAACCTAAGTGATGCACAAAACAACTGCTCACCATCCGCCAACCGATACCCAGCCCAACCCGAGAGGCAACTGAACCCTTCCAGGTTAACTCCCCCCAGTTTATATACTGGGCATGAGATGTGCTGTGGTATGGAATACCCTTTTGGCTACTTTGGGTCAGATGTCCTGTCTCTGCTCCCTCCTGGCTGCTTGTGCATCTCCTCGCTGGTAGAGCACAGGAAATCAAGCAGTCCTTGACTTAGGGTAAGCACTACTTATCAACAACTAAAACACCGGTGTGCTATCAGCATTATTCCCAGACTAAAGCCAAAACACAGCACTGTGCTACTGACAAGGTATAAAATTAACTCTACCCCAGCTGAAGCCAGGACACTTCGTAATCCTTGTAGTTATCGACATGATACTGGTGTGAAAAAATGGGAACCTAAGCTTCTTGCTCAGGCATCAGAGCAAAGGTGAAACTGCCTCATAATTTACAAGATAAACCTTCCAGTGTATATTCTGATTTATGGCCCTCGAATTGACTCTAATTGTTATTTATGACTCTCTATTCCTGGGGAATTTCAAAGAAATTTTTTTCTATTTTCATATGTAGTTTTGATCTGTATCTTCCACAATTACAATTTTTTGTTAATAAGAGATCTATAATCTGTGTGATATTTAACACAAAAGTTTATTTATTTACATGTTATATACAATTATTTTATTTAATGTTATTTCCCTTAATGAACATTCTTTTTATAAGCCACCTGCTTCAAATTAGGGTATAGCAATGCTCTATTTACACTGTATGTGATTAATGTCATTCTGCATAAGGAACTTCCACTCATACAGTTACTAAAAAAGGACATCTGAACACCAAGGCGGCAAAATGACAGGGATTTACTACCATTAAAATAAAAGGAGGATTCTCATGGGTAGAAGAGAGATTTAAAAGAGTGGGAGAGTTGCCTGGTTTTAAAACTTACGATGAATCAATCTACTGCCTTCACGGTCCTTTATCTCAGGTTGTTTTAGTGTTATGTTTGTGGAAGAAGTAGTGTTAAAATTATTTTTTCTTAAGATTTTAAAGGCAGGATATTCTATTTTTAGAAGTTTTTATGACAACAAACAAATCCACATTGTTCTAAATTTAACTGATGAAGATTCTTTAGAATACCATTAGGCAGAAAAGACTCCAATGCTACATTTTCTCAGGTATAGAATGAATGGGGCTTTTCTGACTTTTATTTCTCAAACTATGGATTGGTTATGACTGTACATATTTGTTTTTACACTAGCATTGATTTATTTTAACAGACTACAAACATACAGCAGAATGAGCAGGCTAATGTGAATGGTGAAATCCCAAGATGGAATAATTGTAGAAGAGGTCTTCATTTATTACACAGAACTTCTCTGAAACTGAGAAGGACATAGTAGAAAATTCTGATACGGGTTCAGAACAAAATCCCTTTACCTGTATCAGAGTCTTCAGTATTAAAGTGATTTTTTCAAAAATTCAGACCATTAAAATAAAATCTGTTGGTGTGAGGTTTGGTTGGGTTCCTCCTCCCCTCCCCCCCCCCCCCCTTTTTTTTTTTTTAATCTTTGGGCCTGAATTCCAGAAGAATTGAACTTTACAGGAGAGGCCACTGGTAAATACAAGGAATTTCATGAATATCTTTAATTTTACAATTTTGCAAATTGAAATAAGCTGCCTACACAAGCCTAAATCACACAGATGAAGATCCATTTTTATAAATATATATTTCAACTAAATTTGAGTACTAAATCTTTAATAGACTAATGTGAAAAAATAAAATTCTAACACTATGGGTCTGGCCCTGAAATTGATAAGAAAAGATGACCAATTTATTTAACTCCTAGTAAGAGTAGAAGTTGTTTGATATTTCTTGGAGACATTTATCATCTTGCAACAATATAGAAATAAAGCATGATTAAAGCCTTATATTGACACTAGATATCTAGATCTTATAAAATGTGAAATGTGATGAAAGTTTTTGGTGCCTTGATAAAAAGTAAAAGGTAAGATTTAAGATCTGAGCTCATTTTAAAAGAGCAAACTAATTGTTCTTATTCATGACAATCTCCAAGAAGTATTTCTCAAATGATGTGTCACTTTCCTTGAAGCATTTTTACATCTGATTTCAGTTCTGCTAAAGAGAATCTAAATTTAATAATAACACTAAACTAAATGAAACATAGTTTCTCTGAATTAATTTAAGCTTGCTGCAATTATACAAATTTAGTAAGTCTAATATATGCTGCATTTGAATAAGGTAAAAAAATAGAATTATAGGTGAAATTTTTTTTTTTTTTTAGTTAGGACAATTAGCAAGGACTATTTTCTATTCATATAGCATAACTATTCATTTAGACGCTGCTAAAGTTCTATTCTTCTGAGACTAGGCATCAATAAAGATATATTGTAGCTCTAAAGCTAACTTATCATTTTAGTTTCTGATATTTATAAACTGAAACAAGCACTTGTTTTTAAAAATATATTTCAACAGTAAGTAGCTTACTGAACTTCATTACAGAAATATGGAAAATAATGGTTTTCCTAGTTCCATTTTATTTATTCCTTTATTTTCAGTATGATTTATTGAACCAAATATTTTATGTAACATAATTCCCTTTGATTTTCAACATGTTGAAAGAGAAAACAGACCAAAAGAATTAAGATTCATTCCCATAGTAAAAGAATATAAAGAGAGCGTAACCTGTCATTCATTACAGCATGCACTGCATGGACACAGAGAACATAAAAAATTATTTCTAATTTCTACTGTCATTATTTTCTTTCTCAGACATATTATAGGATCAGAGAATCAACTAGATTCTATTTCTTGGAATAGGCCTTTTTAAGATCATCAAGTCCAACCTTTACTCTAGGACTGCCAAGACCACCACTAAACCACGTCACTGAGGGCTTCATCTACATGTATTTTGAACACTTCCAGGGACGGTGATTCCACCACTTCCCTGGGAAGCCTGTTCCAATACCTGATCGACCTTTGGTAAAGAAATTTTTCCTAACATCCAATCTAAACCTCCCCTGGTGTAGCTTGCGCCCGTTACCTCTTGTCCTGTCAATACTTGGGAGAGGAGACTGAACCCCACCTCACCACAACCTCCTTTCAGGCAGTTGCAGAGAGTGACAAGGTCCCTCCTGAGCCTTCTCTTCTCCAGACTAAACCACCACAGTTACCTCAGCTGTTCCCCATGACACTTATTCTCCAGATCCTTCACCAGCTTCATTGCTCTTCTTTGGACCTGCTCCACCAACTCAGTATCTCTTGTAGTGAAGGGCCCAGAACTGGGTACAGCCTCACCAGTGCCGAGTACAGGGGATGATCACTGCCCTGGCCCTGCTGGCCACACTATTGCTGATACAGGCAAGGATGATGTTGGCCTTCTTGGCCACCTGGGCACAAGCTGGCTCATGTTCACCTGCCCATCAATCAACACCCCAAGGTCCTTTTCTGATGAGCTTTCCAGCCACTCCTCCCTAAGCTTGTAGTGTTACATGGGATTGTTGTGGCCCAAATGCACGACCCGGCATTCTTCCTTGTTGAACCTCATACCATTTGCCACAGGTTATAATCAAATTTTCTTATTTGATTTGAATCTTATAGGCCTACCTCATATTGATAATGACGACTGCAACTCTAAGAAATTAAGAAGAAATTATGACAGTGAAGAGGAAATTCATACCATGTTCGTAGAATCACAGAATGGTTAGGGTTGGAAAAGACCTTAAGATCAACTAGTTCCAACCCCCCTCACATTAGACCATGTCACCCAAGGCTCTGTCCAACCTGGCCTTGAACACTGCCAAGGATGGAGCATTTACCACTTCTTTGGGCAACCCACTTCAGTGCCTCACCACCCTCACAGTGAAGAGCTTCTTCCTTGTATCTAACCTGAACTTCCCCTGTTGAAGTTTAAACTCATTATCCCTTGTCCTATCACTACAGTCCCTGATGAAGAGTTCCTCTCCAGCATCTGCTTTGCTTAAGTCCAGGTAGATGACATGAACTGCTCTGCCCCTGTCTATCAGTTCTGTAGCCCCACCGTAGGCGGCCACCAAATTGGTCAGACAGGATTTCCCCTTAGTGAAGCCATGCTAGCTGTCACCAACCACCTCCTTGTTTTTCATGTGCCTTAGCATGCTTTCCAGGAGAATCTGCTCCAAGATTTTGCGAGGCACAGAGGTGAGACTGACTGGTCTGTAGTTCCCCGGGGTCTTCCACCTTCCCCTTCTTGAAAATGGGGGTTATATTTCCCTTTTTCCAGTCATGGGGAACTTCACCTGACTGCCAGGATTTTTCAAATATGATGGACAGTGGCTTAGCAACTTCACTCGCCAGCTCCTTCAGGACTCGTGGATGGATTTCATCAGGTCCCATGGGCTTGTGCACATTTAGGTTCTGAAGATGATCTCGAAGCTGATCCTCCTACAGTGGGCCTAAGCTCATCATTCTCACAGTCCCTGCACCTGCCTTCCAAGACTTGAGCAGCATGGTCAGAGCACTTGCTGGTGAAGACTGAGGCAAACGAGTCATTGAGAACCTCAGCCTTCTCCACATCCAGGGTAGCCAGTTCTCCCGTTACCTTCCAGACAGGGCTGACATTATCCCTAGACTTTCTTTTGGTGGCAACATACCTACAGAAGCCCTTCCTGTTACTCTTGACATCTCTTGCCAGACTCAATTCTATCTGGGCTTCAGCTTTCCCAACCTGATCCCTAGCTTCCCAGAAAACGTCCCTGTATTCTTCCCAGGCTGCCTGTCCTCAATTCCACTTTCTATTATCTTCTTTTTCCCTTTTAAGTTTCCTCCGCAGCTCCTTATCCATCCATGGAGGCCTCCTGGCCTTCTTGCCCTATTTCCTTCTTGTCGGGATGCAATGCTCCTGAGCTTGCAGCAGGTGACCCTTGAATATCAACCAGCAGAAAACTGCACCCCCTGCCCTCTAGGGCTTTATCCCATGGAACCCTACTAAGCAGGTTCCTGAAGAGGCCAAAGCCTGGGCCTGTGTGCGTGAGGCTGCTAAGATGCTGGCAAGACAGGAAATGCAAGCAGTTTAGGTTTATGCTCTCTGTTGGCTGCTGCCTCTTAATCAACGATTTGGAGTATTAGTATCCTAACTTTGTGTGTCTTGGTCCCATATTAGCTAGATTCTCAAAGAAGGTACTTGGACATCCTGTTTGTCTTTTTTGTATATTCATGCATTTCTCTGCTTTTTTCTATCATGACCATCACTGTACTATCTTGAAGCCCTTATTAAAAAGTGATTTAAGTAAGACTACAAAAGAAGCAATCTATAGCAGAATAAGCAGTTGAATCCAGACGTCCTGAAGACTCACTAAGAACTGTATCCAATTATACATACACCTTTCTTTCAGAATATTTTTATATATAGTTTTATTTAATATCCAGTGCAACTTATTTGCATTGTTTTTCTGACATTGATGGGCCAATAAGTGGAAAGTTGGGGCCTTGAAAAGTTTGCTTTAATGATACTACAACCTATGGCAAAACCAACTGCTCTGAAGTGTAGATGTCACCATTTTTAGCAGAAGTAAGGTTTGCTATCAGTCAGGTTGTCTGCTAAAAATCTAATGGCAGTGTATTTCCTGGTATACTTTTATATATTGCCACCCCCCCCCCCCCACCCTCTCATTCTGTACTGAAGTCAAAAAAGAGCAAAAGATCAATCTTTCAAGAAACATGCAGTCTAGAAATTAAATGTACAGGAAGAAAAAATGGTCTCAGTTAAGTCCTGTCTGCCAGTGAAATTCAACAGAAGAGACAAGCCAAAAGTAGAACAGCTTCAATGTCTAGTTTCTCAAATGTAAGTAATATTTCAATTCTCTTTAACATTAAGAATAAGAACATTGAGTTGCTTCAATTGTTTGGAAATGGAAAACTGCATGAAGAAGAAGGGAGAAGGAAAAAATCCAAATTACCTTACAATTAGAAATTACAGACTGTCTAAACAGTGACATTTTCTAATCTAGTAATGAGCTTCTACAGGGTGACATTTATTGCCTTATGCAACACCATATGTTGCATGTAAAGAGAATTACTTTCTATCATCCCTCACACTGAAAGTGAGGAAGAGCTCTGTCATACCAACAGAACTCAGAGCTGTGACAAACCTCCACATCTATGTGGGAATGTGTTGGCTGCCCAAAAGAATAATTTGAGCAGAATTTAAAAAGCATTTTATGAAGTTTTAAGATAATAAACTTAGAAGAATACACAGGGAGGGGAGCTGTTCCTTTTCCAAGCAGGTCTGTATTTGACATCTTTGTCTGGAAGATGTATTAGTCATCCATCATAGAGTATTGTCACACTGAGAATATATTAGGGTAATACATTATCAGAACATCATCATTCCTATGATGTATTGTTAGCTAGCACAGAGCTAGATGGTAAGAGTTGGTTATAAGACTTTTTGCACTTTTTATGGTATTAAAGAAAAATTAAACTTTTTTTCAGGGTTTGGACGCTAAAGGAAATCTGTGAAAATGTGATGGTAATTTTCAAATCTGGTATGTGGTAGTGCACTTCCTGAATTTTAGAAGTATAAGTTCTAGCAGTAAAGCCAAATAAACGTTCATGGTCTGTCAGACAAGGTACTTTCCTGAAGATATGGGTTGTCAGTGGTAGCACTCAATTTGTATCACTAAAACTTTGTTTTATAAACCTACAGTATACAACAGTGAAGTGACTAACTCATTTGGCATTCACTATAGAATCAACTTCTAGAATGGCAACAACATGAAAGGTCACTGTGGTATATTAAGAACAAGAACAAAGTTGTGGGGTGTTTTTAGCAGACAAATGTGATTTTTCAGAGTCTAGATGCAAATAAAGTTTAGCCCTTGCACTAGCTATTGAGTGGATCTTTCTCAATCAGGAGAAATTTCCTTTGTTTTGGAGTACAGCTTTTATGAAAATCCATATCTAGCAATTACTACATATATCTGGCACAAAATTTTTAATATTTTTTTTGTTATTAAAGCTGCTTATGAAGTAAGAAAAAAAGTAAAGTGACTGAATAGGTGAAATTAAGAAAACACCACCAAAGTGGACTGAGGAAAAATGTAAAATGTAACCGAGAAAATTCTAACCGTGCATAAACTGTATTACTGTGACCAAATATACGCGCTAAAGCTGATAAAGCTGCTCTTAACGATGTTCTTAACTTACTTGGCAGCGAACATTTTTAGAGTTTTTTCCTTTCTGTTTCAATGGAAAAAATTATTTCCAAGTATCAAAGATTCATAAAATCAGTGAAATGAAAACAAAGCCATTCCCAACAAGGTTTCTAAGCTATATATTCTACTGTAGAGTGCTATGAAGGTTTCCCTTTCAAGGGTAGGACAGAGAGAGATAGAAAAGTAGAAAGAAAAAGAAGGCTTCAGAGCTGCTGAGGTGTCTAAGTAGTCCCATATTAAAGCATCATTTTGAACAGTGTTCTGTCTGTATAAGAATGGCTAACAGAAGGGGAAGGTGAAGTAGAATATCTGAATTGTTTAAGTTGCTGTAAAGAGATGGGAGAAAGAAAAGAGGCTGAAAAAGTAAAAAGGTACAAAATAAAACTGAATTCTCGTTTCCCCCCTCCCCCCCCCATAAAAAACTGTCTACCAAAAGCCACCATGAAGAGCAGGGCTGTAAAACACCAATGATTAGTTCCTTCACAAAAGGATACAGTTCATGGTCCTAATCTCATAATTCTATTACCTTGTTTTCTCCTGATATTTTGTACCCATCTCACAAATTTATAGAATTTATACCCACAGGGTCTGTTAGGTCCCCTATAATGTAATCATATAACTGTATCATTTCAACAAAGGATTCTCTGATCTAGCCCTTAATTTCTGATACTTCTGATACTCGTTTGTCTTTCTGCTGCCCTTTAGGTGGTATCTTCTTCCAGCATGGGATGTTTATCTACGCAATGCTTAAAGCACTGCAACATGTTCTTTCATTGCTGCTCTAAAGAACTCTTGCAGCAGAAAGCATGAAGTCCTGGTTGAACTGAAGTGAAAAATACATGGCCTTAAATTACCTTGAAGGCTAAGATCAAACAAAAAGGCTAAAGTGCAAGGAATACAGATGTAGAGAATGTGACTTCTTGCTGGGAATTTGTAATGTATATAGAAAAGCATATTTTTCAGCATAAACACCATACATGCATATTGCAATGTATGCAAAACAGTAAAATAGATGCAAATACATGCAGTTGAAAAGAAAGTGCATTTTGGAGCCGGCACTGCACTCTGTCAATGTCAGTTTTGCGACAACCTTTGATAGTGCACAGGGATTTCTTTAGTCACTTGGAGGTCAAAATAAACTGCTCTTCTCTGCCAGAAAGTACCTTCTAACTGATTGCACTTCAGTGAAAAACTGAGCAGTGAAAAGGCTGTGTCTTTTACTCCATTCCTTAGGGGATCAGAGATTCCATAAGAACTTGATAAACTAAGTGCAGTAGTATTAAAATTAACATAGATAATATTAAGAAAATGAAACAAAGCCTGGTATTTTGGTACCACCACCAACCCCCCCAAACAAGTATTGCACAATACAACTGCTCACCACCCACTGATCAATGCCCATCCCACCCCGAGCAGCAACCGGTGGCTCCTGGCCAACTCCCTCCAGTTTATACACAGAGCATGATACACTGTGGTATGGAATACCCCTTTGGCTAGTTTGGGTCAGGTGTCCTGGCTGTGCTCCTTCCCAGCTTCTAGTGCGTCTCCTCACTGGAAGAGCATAGGAAAGTGCTCAAGGACTGAGCAGTCCTTGACTTAGGGTAAGCACTACTTAGGTACAACTCAAACATTTGTGTGTTATCAGCATTATTCTCAGACTAAAGTCAAAACAGAGCACTGTACCAGCTACTAGGAAAAAATTTATCCCAGCCAAACCCAGGACATACACCTAAAAAGCTTTGAAAAAACATTTGCCTAAACCAGTCTAAGAATCAGTAGAATGACCTTGAAAATTCATCTGCATTTGCCCATCACCATTACGATCTCTTCTCATTGGGCATGATTGTATCCCATGTTTATGATCATCAGAAAAAAAAACAGTGCATTAAAAAATACTTAATTTCTTCAGTGAATTGTAATTTAAAGGCACTCACATAAATTAAGAAAGGACACAAATATTACAGAAGGAAAACAAATAAAAGTCATGCAGGTAAGTTTAATTTGTGAGGAACAGGAAGTTTGTTATCATTTGAAGAAGCACCACTGAAGTTAATACTTTGAGAATTAAATAATCACAACTGCTTGAGAATAGAGTATACATCAGTACTTTGAATCATATTTCTACTTCCTCAAAGCAGTGTCCTGGATGTTCTTTTTTTGGTCATTTTTTTGCCAAGGACAAGGCATACCAAGGAGGCAGTATGAATAAAAGATACTACCTCCTCCCCCCCCTTCCTGACTGAATTTAAAATTTCCAGGCCTGGAACTTGAATAGTTTTTCTGCAACTCATAGACTGTACTTACAAAAGAGACAGTAAGGAACAATAAATGTGGAATCTCTTCCTGCCACCACTTAGTTACTTTTTGGAAAAGGCTATCTTAATAACAATGGAGAAGTTACTTTCATAGAATACAAAATTGAAGTATTCCTCCAAGGTAAAGGCCTCCAAGGTAAATTTGATGTTTTTAAGTTTGCAATTCCTTTCCTCTGCAAATGTATCTGAGCAAGGAGTAAGACATTCTGAACACAACATAGCGAAGTCAGAACCTCACATTATTTGTGCAAGTGAGCTGTCATGAATTATGTTATCTGAAGAAAGTAAGTTCTGAAAGAATAACCCACAGTTGAAGTATTCAGTTGACTGACTTTTCAAAGTTCATTGAAAATAACTACTAACAATGCTGCCACTGTGATAGGTCAGCCATGTGGTACAAAGTTTTCTATCCCAGAATGATCAAAATGGAGGATGTAGGTGAAGAGGTTTTTTGTGATTAGACACTGATAAGAAGCCAAAAATCTTACCTGTGTAATATGACTGACTTCAGTAGAGTCAGATCAAACATAAACCTGAGATACAGTATGGTATTACAGAGCATTTTAGCCCTTGCTACAAGACAAGAACTGCCTAAGGACTGGCATCTTCTAAAAAGTTGCCAAGAATAGTGAAACTAAAGAAACAGAGATACCTCCAACAGTGCGGCAAAAAGCCATGAGAACAACTTCCAACTCTAAACTGTAAGCTAGAAAAAAATTTCAATATGCTATACAGTAATCTAAGTAATTGTCCTCTTGTAACTGCATTCACAGTTCTTTCCATCTCCAACCCTTGCGTCCAACCATTCTTCCTCTGAAAGTAAGTTATTCATCTAGGGTTTTTTGCCTAGGTCCATGTGAGCTGCCAAAATTGATGCCACATAGTGTAAAGGCCCAAAGGAAGCATTCCTGCTTATGGCAAATTACAAGCCTTTGAGAAGCAACATAAAACTGTGAGATAGAAGCCATGACCCTGAGATAGAGGTTGAGATTTCAGAAACTCAGTATTAATTCTTAGCGAGCAAAATAATACTGTGTTTGGTACAATTATCTGCAAGTAATGAATGTTTAAGACATCTTCAAAAAGCCCCAAGGACTGATGTGGTGGAAGGATTTTGATTATGCAGTCTGTCATTTAATAGAAATTATTTTACAGCATCAAGTGCTGAAGAATAGCATAAGAATCTCCGGAAAAGCTGTGTAGGACTATGGGGAATACAGAGCTGAGAGAATTTATACTTACATGTAGGAGGTGCCAAAGGAGCCTTTTTGTTAAAGGAAGGAGTTAACTGAATTAATTCCTCTTCTTTACATATTTTAGGCAGCATACTAGTCCTGAAGTTTAGATTACTTTTCTTTGTACTGCTAGCATGAATGTATGTATATTTAGTAATATCACTTGTCTTTTCATGTTCCATTCTCTAGAGAATCTCACTCATGCAAGTGCAGATTATAAGTCAAAAGTAATAACACTTCTGCAGGTACTTTTTGGCCATACTATACCATTATTCTCAGAAAAGTAAGAGTGGTTTATTTCTTTCTTTCTCTTTCAAAAGAGAGGGGAGCTTTACTGTAAGAGAAATGGCAGCGATGTTGCAAAATACAGTAGGCAAACTTCTGAGCAGATCTCTGAAGTCAGTGTGAGTTATACCCATTGCTTTTGGTAGGATCAGGAATGCTGCTCAAGAGAGCTGCAGAGGGATGTTCTATGGAGTATTTTAACCAGGAGAGGGTTTACACATTATTTCTTCACCTACTGAGGTGAAATCTACCCCGTAATTTGGCTGCATCTCTTGCTGGCATTCAGTTGACATGACACTAAATTGCTGGGATACAGAAATGTGCACACTGCTTAAAACTTTCATTTGCACAAGTGCAGAAGGGAATAAATCTGTCTCCTAAAGGAGAGATTGCTGAGAGTCCCTTCACATTTCTCAGGAAGAAACTAAAACTGATATTAAATCAAAGCAAAAATGACAGAATGTCAAAATTCCTTTTATTTTGACACCCAACATTTTCATTTAACATACAGAACATTCCATACAGTTCTACCATTTAGCCAGGCTGAACAGAAGTAGTGTTTCATCACAGGTCAGCTGGCATAGTGGGAAACTACCAGCAGTATGGAATTATACAGTTTTGCATTATCTGCAAATGCACCTTCTCCAACTGGATCAATTTGCAATCAGCTACCTCTTATTTAGCATACCCTTGACATCACCATTTGTTAATCTGAATTTAAACTTTATCTCCCCAGCTTTTCAAGCATGTAAGTACTCTATTTAAGATAGTCACTGGAAATTATAGCACGCAGACATCAATGCACATACCCACAGAAAATCTGAAGGAACCGAAAATCACATCTCTCCCTGAGAGTGACAGAGCTGCCCATATCTATTACCACCAATGACAGTTCTGCCAAGCTCAGCATTAACCTCCCTTTTTATTTCATTATTCATTATCACTCTATGGAAGTTCTAATTGGACAATTGTGTGAAACATGGTCTAGTTCCTGTCTGATTCCTTTCTGCCAATGTAGCAACAAAATTAGCTAAAACCTAGAAAATACTGCTCTGAACTTCATTTCTTTAACGGCACAGGCATGTCCGAATGCAGTTTTTCACTGTATAATTGTTGCTGTTAATGGACAGTACCTTAATGAAGTAATGATTTTAATGCATGAAATGGACAATAAATATGAGAACATGAACCTGTAATTTCTTTTCCATTCTGCAAAACAGAAATTACTGAAATGCATTCATCCTTTTTATCCACTGAAACATAAGAATCGGAGATGGGAAGAGTCTGTCATAATGTGTTTCAGTGATACAAAGAACAAAACATACGGACAAAACATGGCAAAAAAACCCTATTAGACAAATATCCATTGGTAATTTTAAATAACCTAGATTCAACCATGTTCCTTTATGGATTCATTTTCCACCCAGGTTTGAAAGTGAAGTTCTCCTCTGTACAGAAACCCAAACCAAGATTTATGATTTATTTAAGATTTGCTTAATCCCATATTGAAGGCTTAATTAGAGCCTGTGCTAACCTTCTTCATGGAGAATGAGTTTATCTTTCATGGGCAACATTAATACCATGAATACTTATTTTGAAGCTGCATTGCTCAAACATCAGCTAAAAATCTATTGCTGAACTGCTTAGCTGACTTAGAATGACTGTTCATTTTGAATTTTATACCTTGGTTGAACCTGAATTGAAACTCTTTCTTGCAGAAGTTAAATCCAAGAATCCCACATGACACTTGTTACTAATCTACAACAGCTCACACCTTTAGTGTTCTTACTGAATTGTTTGCAAATGTTTGAAACGAGAATGTGACAATTTTAAACAGCAAATACTTTTGAGGCTGCTTCAAGTCTTTGAATGGAATTTCATGTAAAATATATACTTTTCTCCCGTATGCAACCAGTGAAACTACTTGCAAGATGTTGCAGAAAATATGGTAAGCAACATTACATGTAAGGATTTTGATTAATATATAGAAAGTGGTATGTCAGAGTTTTCATGGTACCTGCAACACCGCCCTAAGGATTTTGCAAGCAGCAGTATATGAAGAAATCTTGAAATTCAGTGTGCCAGTTGACTAATTGTTTCTTGAACTAAAGCATAGAAGACTAGGACATAGATTTGCCTAACGGGTTTCTGTAAGGACAGGATTAATGTCATCTAGCTGTAGCCAGCGAAAGAATAAGTCTTTATTCCAAGGTACCAGCTGGGTTCCTTCTACAATCACTGAGAGGCCAAGCTATATCTATGTCCTGAGAATAATTAATTCAAAACAGGCAGTGTGAACTACCTTCTAGGATGTCTACACTCACTTCTCTGACTGTAGAGGTATTTTAGATAGTAACATGGATTAGAAGCCAAATTCTCAAGAAAGTTAAGTTAGATGAGATCTATTCAGGCATAACTGCCCCACTGCTTACTTCTGGAACTGTTTTAAAGAGTACTTTTGATTAAGTACTTAATCATGAAGCTGAATGGTAAGTATAGTAATAAGTAAAAAGGGCCTGTTGGACGGAAGTATTTTCTTCAAGTGTTGCTTTGGCCTTTGAACTACCAAACAATGTGCTTTCCATCCAATTTAAAAAAAAAAAAAGTAAATGAACTATGTTATTACAGCGCAGTAAATCAAAGACAACATAGCAAAAAAAGGAACCTGAAATACACATCTTTAGTAAATTCAATTTTTCAAAATTTTTCTATTTGTAGCATTCATTATCATTATAATTTACTCTTCTTTTACCTCTTTCTTGAGCAATACAAAAATAGATCATACTAGTTCTAAAGGAGTCATTATGGTCTGTTGTGTAGATACTCAAATACAGACTTTTAAATATACAAATTATGCAAATGCCTATTTAGGGAGTATTTACAAAATACATTATTGACCCAGTAAGCCATAACAGCTCCAATCTGTGACAGAAATACATATTTAGGCCCTACTTAAAATGCAAATTACTGGCCCAGTAGACCGTAACAGCTTCTTCAGAACTGTTACATTCTATCATGGAAATCCATGGTTGGGGACTTGCTGGCTAATGACTTTTATCTGAAAGCTGCCTTGAAAACTGTCCTTAAGTACACAAATTTCTCACATGATAGAACATAATGGCTCCTTTTCAACAGCTACTGACTACAGAATAGTATTGGGTTCTATTTGCTAGGTAGTTGTCAGATCTCAAACAAAACTGCACAGATGCTATAGAATGATATCCACTGGCTTCAGATCCCCCTCTAATTGTTTAAAACAATAGATGTTAACGCACAGCAGCTATTCTTCAGAAATGACTATTCATTCCTCATGTGTATTTACAACTCCAATTTTAGAATGAAACAACTTTGGTGATAAGGAATTTTCTGTGGAAAACTAAGACACGGACCAATAGTCCAAAAGAGGTACTATAAAACCTCATTAAGCAAAGCTCTTTGCACAACCTTCAAGAGGAAGTAACACATGCATTACCAAAAGGATTGAAATTACATACATTTAAATATTGTCCATGAAATACTAGTAAGAATGGGCCAGACTGTACGGGACTTCTATTACGTAGCAGTCAACTTCACAAAGAGTCTCACTGAAGTCAAAAAGTTGCAGAGAAAGCATCAGTCTGCTTGGGAAAAAGACTCAGAACCCAACTAAGGAAATTGTAGGGAGCTTTTAATTCTAGAATAATATGCCAGTTGGTAAGTTATCAAACAGGTTTAGCTTTTTAAATATTATTATTCCTTCTTATTACCTTAATTCTAGTACCTTTATTCTAAAGAAGGTAAGGAAAGTTTTCACTGTGTAGTCATGTACCAACACACTAAATAACTTCATTAACATTTTAGTATCTGTATTCATGATAATTATCATTGCATATGCCCACATTATAAAGCATCAACAGGATGTTTTTTTCCTTCTGGAAATGCATGTGGCATCTAACCACAGATCTGCAGATTTTCATTTATTAAAGACTGTTGCCCACAAATTAGTAAAGAAGTGCATAGTTGACAGGAGGAAAAATACCTAACCAACCAACCAAAAAACCCCCCCAAAAACCCCCAAAAAACCCCACCAACAAAAACCCAAAACCAAATAGCCACACTTTAAGAATTTATTAGAAGAAAGGATATTTTTGAATTCTCCTTATTTCAAACTGTGGTACTATAAGTACAAAACATTTGTGTGTTTCAACCTTTGAAGGAATAATTAGCTTTTTCTTTATAGTAAAGTGCTTTTACACAGCTTTAAGTGGAAGTAAATCTTGTGACTATAGATGTGCACTCTGAGCACACGAAGTGTAGTGATGTAAAGAGACCACATTACAATTAGAAAGCAGGCAAGTCCTACCCATGCAAATCATGTACTAACAGAAATACTAACCTGTCTTTTAAATACATTTTGGGCATGGTCAGTGAGAGAGAGTCTGCTGCTGAAAGTGTATTCCTAGACTCTTTCCTTCACTTAATTCAAGATCTTCTGCATGAAGATTCTTTTTTCAAAGCTTTGGACAGACAGGAAGGTATTCATATCTGCAATACTTCTTAGAACTGCAGTTGATTATGTACCCAAAGGCCAAATAGTTGAATTGGTGACATTACCTCCAAGTGTGCCTAACAGGACAACAGAGCTGAAGACAAGCCATGTTTAACTTCATACGAGATTAAAAATGAGCTCTATGCTGGGAAGTATTCCTGCAAACTTCCACATTAGTAGATGTAGGCCACAAACCACTGCACTTCAGCATCCTATATATCCACAGTGTCTGACCCAAATTCCCTGTTTCTTCGGGTGGTAGCAAAAGGAAGTGACTCAGAGAACCATTGTGCCTTGCCATTAAATAAGCTGCTTGTGTAGGGCAGAAAAGAACAGACATACAGAAAGATTTGCAAAGAGAAAATATTATACTGCCCTGTGGAATTTAAAGTTATTTCAAACTGCTAACATTTAATCTTCAAGTAGTGTTCTTACCATAAGAAAATAAAAACAAGCAAAAAAGAATGTCACAGTTTAAGTCCAGCCAGTAACTCAGAACCATGCAGCCACTCACTCACTCACTCACTCTTCCCCTCTCCCCCCCACCTCTGGACAGGATGGGGAGGAGAACTGAAAGAATGTAAACCCCATGGGTTGAGATAAGAACGGTCCAATAACTAAAGTATAATATAAAACTACTACTACTAGTGATAAGGGAAGTAATGAGAGAAGATAAAACTAAAAAGGGGTAAAAAACCACCCAAACAATAAACACAAGTGATGCACAATCCAATTGCTCATCACCTACCGACCAATACCCAGCCCGACCCGAGCAGCAATCTGGGCCTTCCAGGTAACTCCCCCCAGTTTATATACTGGGCATGACGTGCTGTGGTATGGAATACCCCTTTGGCTACTTTGGGTCAGGTGTCCTGTCTCTGCTTCCTCCCGGGTTCCCATGCCCCTCCTTCACTGGCAGAACATAAGACTGAAAAGTCCTTGATCAGAGTAAGCATTACTCAGCAACAACTAAAACATCAGTGTTATCAACCAGCACTGTTCTCAGACTAACGCCAAAACAAAGCACTGCACCAGCTACTGGGAAGGAGAAAAATAGCTGTTACAGCTGAGCCCAATACAAAGAAACAGCCATGAGCTGTTTTCTCTTTGAAACCCTTCATGAAATAGGTTGCCCTCAGCGTCTCATGCTCCGAGTATATTTTTGAATCTAATAGTGAATGCAGAGAGGCACTGGAGACATGCTTGGTTTTCAGAGTGAGAAGATGTAGACAGGGTCTTTACTCAAGTAGACCATGAGAAAACAACAGTTGCCATACATTGAAAAAGGGGATGTTCAAACTTGATGTAAGGAGAAGCCTGTCACCCTGAAGACAGCCAGGCAATGAAGCAGGCTGCCCAGAGAGACCGTGCAAGTCTCCATTCTTGGAGATGGAGACCCCACTGGACAAAAGCCCTGAGCAACCCTGTCTGACCCCACAGCTGACTCTACTTTGAGCAGGAAATTGGACAAGGGATGTCCCGAGTTCTCTTCCAACCTGAATTACTCAGTGAATCTGTGAATGTAAATAATTTGATAAAATGATGTTATTTCAGAATGCTGTTGAAGACTTGGATAGGAAGAAAACCTAAATACATATCTCTAACATTTTAGTTCCAAATATGTGTACTTTGTTCCAAATTAATGTACTTTAACAACTAACAGGTAGGATTTTTCATAAATATTGAAAACTAAATTATTACTAGGGAAACAAGGAGTTATTCTTCAGTCTAGATTGAAACTAGTAACTGGACACAGAACGCAAAATGGTTGTTTAGTGAAAGAATCCACTTCAAGTCTCTTTGTCCCACTAGTAGATCATTAGCTAGTATCTGCATCCTAGAACAATTACATACATATAGCTCGTGGTAGCCATGTTAAACTAGTTTGCGTTTAGAGTAGGACATAGAACAGTTCGGTTCCCACTGCAGTATCCTATGATAGCTGTGGAGATAGATGGTGATCTGGTTCACAATTAGCTATAGCCTTACAAATTTACATTCTTTTACTGACCCAAACTTAAGCCAAACTACACCTTTTGATTCCTACTTTGTGCATTTCTTCTCATGCTCCTTTACATTTTTCTAAGAGTTTTTTTGTTTGGGATTTTTTTTTTTTTTTAAGCATGAAGTCAAATGGTGTTACTTCTCACTGCTAATTCCCTTCATATCACTACTCTCTTATCACTCCAGGTTGTTTCTGTTCCTTTTCTGTTTCCTTTTTCATGCCAGCATGCTTGCCTTGTCGCCAGCTTAAGGTGAAAAATAACTTCTAAGTTATTTCATCCACCCTGTTGCTCAGGGGAGGCAAAATTAACCTATGTGTTAATAACCTATGTAAGATCCTCCCTCTACCAAAGCTGTAAGGTGTGGTTACATGAAATCCCACATCTTCTCCAGGGAAGACAACGAACTTTGATTAGGACTTTTATATCACCCTCTGAAGTTTAGCTTGCAAGCAGGCCAAGAGAAAGCAAACACGTTAGAAAGCCTTACACATGCAGTCCAAAGGCTTCTTATGTTTCTTTTGTTGAAAGAGCACTCCCCCTAACATGTTAAGATGCTATTCTAAGATCAGAAAAGCTTGTTTTCAACTGATGCTTCTGTTCTACCTGACATGAACCAGAGACAGCTGACAGCTACTATATGCAGTTTTCTGTACACCCTTGCACTGTGACATTTGAAGAAATATTACCACACCTTGTAGCCAGCTAATGTATCCTTGAATGACTATACCAACTACCCACTGCAGGTGATTGATGAGGTTGAATTTTATCTCCAAACCCTTGCAAACCTTGTTTAGGTTTTGGGAAACAATTGTACAAAAAAATTACACTGCAGATCTCTTAATCATCACACGGCACCTGATGGAGAAAAACAACATTAAAAAATTATTCCGTAACCTACTCTAAACAGAGACGTGCAAACTTAAAAAAAAAAAACTATATTAAAAAAAAATTAGATGCAGGCATAAATTCAAAGTATGGCACATATTCCTGAATACCTTAACTGAAAGCACATCCTTCCTAAGGATTAAATAAAAAGGCCAAGACAAGGATCTAGGGGAAAAAAAATCCAAACTGAGTTATATATAGTGAGCAGTAATTCCATAAATAAATATTATCCTTTTCAGCATAATCACAAAGTCTTGTATTTTGTGACCAAGAACATGCTGCTCTTTTTAAGAAAAAAAGCAAAGAATCAACAAGCAAAAAATACTGACAAAAATGTACCTAACCAACAGAAAGAAAAAAAAGGAAAAACACCCTTTAGTGATGCTTGCAATCACATTGCCACCTATTTATCACAATGTCACATACTGAATTACACTTTTTTCCTAGCATGAACAAAAGGGAATTCAAGCACAGATGTAACTACAGTTTGTCATTTAAGAACCTGCTTTTGATACTTATATTCAATGAGCATAATATTTACATTTTAAAATTATGGCATCATATGCACTGAGAATCGCAGATGTGGGGATTTTTTAATGTGAAATACACAAACGTAGTCAAAAGCGTTAATATTCATAACAGAAAACATGATCTACATTATACTTTCATATAGCCTTTTTCCCTTTAGATGTCACATTTCCTAAGAAATTTTATTACTCTGTCATCACTATTATTAAACTTCTAAGCACCCTCTTGATGGGATTGGATGTGTCTCAAGATAAAGTAGCTCAGGGCCTTATATATTGCTTCTGTTAAAATTAGTAGGGTCTTCTTGCTTTCAACGGGAGTTGACCAAACCCTGTAACTGAAAACATTGCACATCCTAGTATCAACAAGCTGTAAGCACCCATCTAACCCTCACATCCTGGACTTAAGCAAACCCGTCTGCCAAAACCTGCATTTTCCCGTGTTCCCCTACATGCCGTTCCACCCGGTGACCGTGGGGGGAGCTCATCTTTTACCGCACTCTGCACAGTTAGCAGGAAAAACCACAGGCCCTCAGACTGAAAACCGAAACAACTTCTCTAAACTGTGTCAGAAGGAACAAAAGCCTTGGAAAATTCATTTTCTTCTAGAAGATCCGGAGTAGACGGAGAAAAGGAGAAAGAAAAGAAGGAAAGAAAACAGAAGAACAGGCTCATCACCCCGAGGATCCAGCGATGTCTTCTCGGTCAGCAAGTGGAAGTACTTTCAGTTATAGTCCTTTAAGTCCTTGTGGTCAGTGAGCCCGACGGCGACTCGACTTAATAGTCACGCACCATGCAGAATCATCACCGGTTGCCTGTTTATCGGGTCAGGGTCTCTTTGACCCCTCCCTCAGGCGCAGACCCATTTCCCGCCCGCACACGCACCGTGAGCTGTTCTGGAAGGTTCCAGCCGGTGCCAGGGGTCTCTGGTGAGCCCCAGCCCCAGCCCCAGTTCCCGCTGTGCCCTGAGGGGCGCAGGCGCGGTGCCGGGCAGCCGCAGGGGCTGTGCCGCTGTCTCCGGGCAGGTTCCTGCCGGGGCAGTCGGTGTTCGCGGCCTCAGGGCAGACAACACGGGAAACCATCCCCCGCCTTCGTCGAGCCCGGTCCCTGCTCTGCCCTCCCAGCCCCGGCCGTTTGCCCAAGCGATAAGGAGCTGACAGTTCCTTCTATCTTTTGAGTTAAGACACACACTGAAGGGGTCTCTTGACCATCGCACTCCACATAAGAAATTCTCCCCTATGAAACTGCAACTAGATTGCAGCCTGAGAGTCATCAATGAGCCAGGAAGTCACTAAGGAATTTATCTCTCTCCTTAAAGATTTCAACTTTTAAATGTGAAGTGTTAGAAAGCACTCAGAGGTTTTTAGGATCGGCCTTTAACTTAAAAGCCAAGTTTCAGCTCGCAAGATATGGTGGACAAATGATATTGCCTAATCTAATATAACTACTTCTTTTGATCAGAGTTACTAAACTTTATTAATAAATTTTAGTGCTAGCTGGAAAGCTGTGAAGCCAGAAGAATTATTTTAGAACTAGTGAAAGAAGTCGGGGGGGGTGGGGGGGGGAGAGATTCATCTATTTAAATGCAACTCATCTACTTGTATTTTCTAAAGCCTCGGGACACAAAAGAAAGTCCTTTTAGATATCAAGAACAAGTATTTCTATACAGGGTCTAAAAGACTCAATCGAATGAGTTATCTCAAGGCTAAAGTTATAAGATTGAAGGAACACTGTCAACTTGATTTTTTTAATGGACTGTTTTCTTCATAATCCTGTTTCTGATAGATCACCATTTAGTAGTCTGCCCTATTGGAATTTTAAATCCTTAAATACGTTATAAAGGCTTTATTTACAGGACCTTTTCAGTGAGCATAAAATGGATAGACTACAGGCTTAATCTGTGGCCACTGGAAACATCTCAGAAAACCTTTATGTCATACTCTTACAAGTGATAAAATGAAAATTACTACATTCAAATGCTTTCAAATGTGCAGAGAAAAACCTGAAATGTGCTTTTTAAAGTAGTCCCCCTTGTTATAAAATACTTAACTACTACGGGTAAAAAGAATTTCAGAAAACGTAAAAACTGCAGCCCAAAACTCATTCTTATTTACAAGTAAAGGATTTTAATTTGTTTTTAAGAGCTACTCCCGTCAGGAGTGTTGAAATTATAAAATTTGAGAACATTTTATTTTTTCATTTTGAGGAATGCTCCTTCCTAGATGAATCACTATGTCTTCATTAATGAAGTGTACCCTCACTGAATTTGCAGATGATACCAACCTGAGTGGTATGCTTGATATGCTTGAGGGAAGGGATGTCATCCAGGGGGACCTTTACAGTTCATGAGGGGGCCCCCTGAGTATCACGAAGTTTGGCGAGGACAAATGCAAGGTCGTGCACCTGGCTTGGGGCAAACCCAAGTAGGTCCAAAGAAAACCAAGAAAATTATCAGGGAGGTGGAGACCCTATAAGGACAAGCTGAGAGAATTGGGCATGTTCAGCCTGAACAAAAGGCGGCTCTTTTTCCAACCAAAAGTCCAGATGCAGAAGGTGCAATGCCTAATCAGCCTCCTACTTAGTGTTTCTCGCTCATGTCCATTTAAGTGCAGGATTCAGGATGTACCCCTTTTGTTTAAGCCAGTCACTGTCAACATTTACAACAAACCCATACTTGTTGCAGACAGCAAGCAGCAGGCTTCTGCTTGAGAGTTCAGATGTTCAGGTTTGGACATCTGCCCTCCGCCACATCACACACACATGCACACAAATATCTGCCACCTGTTCTCATTCACAATTCAAGCTATATTCTCTCCTATGCAATCTATGGATTTTACACAATACTAAACATATTTAGGGTTTTACATTGTGTTTAGCATGATAGAAGAATACTTTTCAAAATTAATATTCCTAGATGATTCATTTTGTTTCATCAGATTATAAGGGGAATTAGTTTAGCAGTAATTTAAAAATAAAATTCTGTAAGTAGAATGTGTACCCAGAAAACATAAAGAAGGAAGTGTGAGGAAAGATCCAGAAAATTTCTGCAATAGAACTATCAACCATTAAAAACTCAGCCCAGAAAACAATAGGGAAATGGGAAATCTAAGAATTGCTCAATTCTCATCTGCATTGACAGTTGGTATAAAAATCTATATCCAGCTGTGTGATGTATTGCAGTAAGCATTGGGATGGCTTCCAGAACAAAAACATTCTTTCTTAGCCCAGTATGTATGAGGCCGGTACTCTCTTCAGTTTTAACAAGCAAATTGAAACAGATGCAACACTAAGTTGTTGACTAAATGGAGTCATCTTCACAAGCAGCTGGGCTTGTCACGGCCAGGCCTTGTTTCTAGTTTAAGTGATGGACTTAAAAGAATTTTAGCTGTGACATCTATTGCTCAAAAAATATAGCAAAAGGAGATAATGTCAAAGGCTAATACTGTACTGCAGCAAGGGTGTCAACTGATCTTCAGACATACGGAAGCAACAACTGATACTTGATATTTTACTGGAAGCATAGGACTATTCACATGTGGGTTTTTTCAAAAGCCTTTGGGACAGCAGCAACAGCATGTTGTCTGCCACAGCTTGCATGCTGGTCCAGATTTTCTCTTGCCCTAATTTACAGCCATTCACTAGATGTATAAAACTTGACCCCCTGATAAGTTAAGCACTATACACCTTTTTAGCCAAAGTTGTTTTGAAAAATGTATTTCCCTAGAAAATAATATTCTGAAATATTATAAGAAAGCTAGCTGGACCTGTTGTGTAACAGTAAGCCTTTAAAAGACACAGGGCCATTTTCACAGAATCACAGAATCACTTAGGTTGGAAAAGACCTTTAAGATCATTGAGTCAAACTGTAAACCCAACACTGCCAAGTCCACCACTAAACCATGTCCCTAGGCACCACGTCTTCTCAATCACCTTTAGCTACACTGTTGCTGCTAACACATACACGTGATCTGAAAATATAACTCAGAAGTGTTTACGACACCTGGGTTTCTAGTGACAGTGTAGAAGAAGGAGGAGAAAACACCTCCTTGATGAAAAGCAGCACCCTTTGAAGCACAGCTTTAAATGTGCTCTGATTTTATGAAATGCAGGTGTTTCGGTCAACTTTAAAATGATTCTATTTATATCTCTGTAAATGCAGAAGGTCATCTTTGCTCTTTGAATTACTTAGGAAACTAAAGAGAATGCTCAGGTAAATACAAAAGTAAGTATGAGTCAGTGTAGAAAGTTATTAATGTGCATTATATTAAAGCTGTATTGATAGGGTAGTTGGTAGGACATTATTGTGTCCTCAGCAGTTCTAAGACCTATTATTAAGCATGTTTTTTACCTCATTTTATTTTACTTCTCTGTATTTTCTTTTCATCTTTTCTTCCCTACTATGTCTATTTAGACATTAACCTAAACATTGAATTCTATCCAATTAAGTACAATGTGTGTCTTTCATGGTAGCTACAATCAGTGTTGAAAAATGCTATGTAAGAGCCTTTGCAATAAAAAAATTACACTGAGAATGATCATTGAAAATGCTAAATATTGAAAACTTTCTTCTGTATCTCTGTAATACTTTTCTACTTAATATGTAAGTAAGATCATCCAGCTCATAACTTCAATGCCAGTCTCTTTAGCCTGCTACTTGCAATAGCTGTAGGAGACGATCCAAGTTGCACAAGGCCCATAAAATATGTTCTTACAGGTAAATGCAAGTCCCAGCAGAGGAGTTCGTAAGTTTCTGTGGGCAAAGAGAATCTCAAAGGAAAGATTAAGAATGAGCCCCAAAAGCTGCAAACTTGATGCACTTCCACTTGTTTTAAGACTGAAAAACATAGATTGATTCCTCAGAGGCATAAAGATTTAAGTTTCAGCAGAAGCTTGGCAGGCATCAAAAACTTTTCACAAAACTTACCCTGATTTACTTCTGTTGTGAAATTAATTGAGGTGAATGCAGCATGAGGTTTCATTAAGTTCATGTAGATAAGAGGGCCCACTCAGGTTTTCTATTTATATAGTGATCCCAACCATCTGGGGTGTTACTCTAAGTCATTTTGGTTAAATAATAAGTTTTTTTTAGTCTACAAATAGCACAGAGAGGATAAAATGCTGTTGTCTGGTACGTGTGTGTGCGTGGTGAGGAAGCTGGGGGTTCTGAAACACTGACAATTCTGAAAGGATCGGTCTTTCCCGAGCTGTATCAATGTCAGCCTGCCTCCCCCACAGAAGCAGTGCAGCTCGCTTGTGCAGAAGATGTCAGAGCTGCTTGAGTCCTGTAGGTGTATCTTTGTAAAAAATGCATGCTAAATAAGTTGAATCAAACATTTGGCAAAATTTCAGACAGCTTTCAGGTAAACATTTCACACTTAAAGAGGAAATGTTTGTTTTCTTAAAAATTAATGATCTGTAAACACCTTGAGCTCTATGGTGATTTTGCAGCAATTTTATGCCAAAGTAACTCCATCGATTACTGCTGATTTACACCAACACTACCCTAGAGAGTCCTCTTTAGTTTAGCTCAAATAAAAAAAAATAAATATCTTTGCTTAGCTTTCTACATGTTTGCTCATTCATATCTCTTCTCCCATCCCTGCCCCCCAATATGTGCATATATTAAGATTCATTTATAACATTTGTAAAATTAGAGCCTCCAATTTTATGTAATGGTACAGACTTCGAAACATAATCTGAGAGTTTTTATTTTTTATGAAAGAACAGGCTGTGGACAAACATAAAGCTTCCTCTCCTTTTCTGCCACTTGTGGTTTTGGGGTTTTTTTATAGATATCCACAATTTTCTCTTAAAAACATTACTTCAGTTGTTTGACCATACCCTGCAACCTAGATGGCATCTGGAAGGTAAGAGCTTATATTCATTTTCCAGTAGTGTGTGTAGCAGCAGTGAGGAATCCCACAAAATTCAGAATATACATGGAGTAGTGGGGGAGAAAATAGAGAAGCCGCCTTTTTCCTCACGACTTCCACACCATGGTAGTTTTACTTTTTAGTGTAAATACTAAATATTATGTAAACCCCATACACATGCTAAACACTTCAGATAAGAGGTAGTATGCTAGCAAGTAGACTATGTATTTATCACATTTGTATTTTCGTTGATATACTGGGACTAATACGAATGAGGGAGAAAATTGTACTTTAAAATAGGAGCGCAGAAGTAATTTCCATGCAAGCTTCTCTAAAGAGTTGTGCGGCATTCTGCCCCTTTTCTGTGTTCTTGAGTTCACAGTGCGTATGCAACTGAGTGTATATGTTCACATGGGCTTATATTTATGACCTGATATTTCATTCTACCCACATTCGAAGCTGACCGAGTCTCACAACAACACTGTTCTGAGCCAACATACCGGTTTCTCGGTGTGTTGTCTGTTCTGCATGGCAAAGCAAACTCAGGTCAGAACATGGAAGATTTCATGCAACAAATATGCTATATCATTGCAAGTTTATTTCTGCTATATTTTGGCTTACTTTTTTTGTTCTGCTTATTTTCTTTCCTAAACCGTGCTACATGAAGGGCTTTCCTACATAAGGTTATTGATTAATATAATTACTTGAACTATAGCCTAAACAATGACATCAGCAATATACAATCAGTGATTTTATCTTTGCAATACAATTCCCAATGTGAACATGTTTTCTCAAGGACAAGTATATTTATTTACAATTTAGCTTAATCTGCTTCTACAGTAGATGATGCCCAGTTCAATTTATACTGTCATGTCAATGCATTTTCTTCTGTAGCTAAGCCTATTGTATTCTCCTTAGATAAAAAAGGTTTATATCCATAAAGCAAAAGTTCATTGCAAGATTCTCTGTAGACTTTGTCTTTATGGTCACTTCATCCCTTGTTTATTTTACATATTCAGACACTTCTGCCGCAATCTACAGGCTCTGATTTTCAGTGATGGTACACTTACCATAAAAAACTAAATGAACTTCTCTTCACACCTATCTGGTCTTCTGACACTCAAAACAAGTGTCCAGGTAAAAAGAGGGAAAGGAAGAACAACAGAGGAACTTAACTGTAACTGCAATTGCTCCATACCATCCCTGCCAGTGGCTGACCAATCAGTTTGACCCCTTCTTAGCAAATGCTGCCTAGTTTTGGGATAGGAATGGCAAACTTACTCCACCCTGGAGTGGTGTAGGTGGGAAGTCCCATAAACCATGTTTTAAATAAATGAAGAGATGAGCCCATCATTTTGAGGATGACTGTCAGGGCTATGATGTCACTACAAGCCCTTACTGTCCCTGCCCAGCATCTTCTGAGGCCTCCTCTGACCCCTGCACATGGACTGAGGAGCCCCATTTCAGTTCACTCTGGGCTTTCTATCCTAGCCCCAGTGATGCAGTTAGGAGTGCCTGTGCTCAGCCCTATCTTAGTCTCCTTCCCTTGGATACACCTTGGACCCTGGCCTAAGCCGTGTCTCCAGCCCTGTCTTCATCTGCTGCTGCTCAATTGACCCTGGCCTTGGTAGGTCACTTCCCACGCCTGGGGCTATTGACAGACCCCGTTACAGCACACGGCTCTGTCCACTGTCGTCAGAAACTGAGAGACAGTCCTTGCCAGTGAGGGCACTGGGTTCCCTGGGATCACTCCGAGCTCCTAACTCCCTGTCCCCTAGGAGGCAGCCAGCTCTTGGTGCACCCCGACAGTGATTAAGATGCACTGTGATTGTAAAGTTCACCATCTCAAATAAAAGGCAAAATGTATGAAGAAAGAAAAATCAATCAGAAAGAAGTGTAAGCATTTACCAGGACACTCGTCTAGAAAATAGTAGTCTGAGAACTACGTGATACTCTTAAGAAAACTTTTATACTTTTTCTACAGGCTCCAAAGGGGCTGACACCAGTGGGAAAATAAAAGTTTGGATTTTTTCCCAGAGAGGTTGTACTGCTGCTGCCATCCCAGTATGAAAAAAAATAAAATAAAAAAAATCTTAGTGCATTAGAATAGAAATCTGCAACCTCTTCTATATTCACGATGAGCAATCAGAGGACACAAATACATGGTCTGCTTCTAGTTGAGACAGATACCAGAAAAGAACATTTTTATCAATTTATATGGTTTCTTATATGTATGGCACTTTTAAAAACAAATTATATATGTAAATATATGTAACGTTCCACATATATAATGTGGTAATAAAGAGATGCACACTAGAAGGTACAAAAGAAACTACACATATATATATGTATGTATATTTACATATATATATAAGTATTCTTAGTATTAGCGTAGTCTTGTATCTTCTAAGCTTTCTGCTTTTTAAGGCACCCAGAAAATGCGAAACTTTCCTTCAGTTTCCAATTTTCTGGCTTCTCCCTGCAAAATATATATGCCTAGGGACCTCTGTGAGGTTCCTTTGCTCCTTCTAGTTTGCATATCTTTATTAAATAGAAATCTCACCATCAGTGACAGTATGTTACTGTTGTATTTCATTCTAAATCTTTTTCTTCTTAACTTGTAGATCTTTGGCATTCCAGAGACTCAGCAGGTGGCCTTCTTCCTTTTTTACCAGCCTTATCCTAACATTTCCTCTATAATAGAAAACAGGTATTTCACTGGCTACATTTTAAAATGACTGATACTTACTCCATTCAAGGTATGAATGGGTTGAAGCAAACACAAGAGACCTATGTGACTCTAAGACATGGCACCATTGTCTGTCACTGAACAGAGCTATGTTTTGAGCTATAAATTAAATGTGAGATCTAAAAAAGTGAGATTTGAATTCTCCCCTTTGGAATCAAATACAGTGTTTTTAAACAATTTTAACATTTCAAAATTATTGTTATAAAAATGAATGCATTTTCTGTTTCCTATTATATGAATTCACTATTATCATTCCTTTCTGTAGGTCAGTGCTACCTTGCAAGGAAAAAAAAAATAATTTTCTTCATAGTTATCCACAGTAAGCAAATTTCTGTCTGCTTACTGTTCCCCTAGCCACAAGCTTTGGCTTTAATCAATATACCATAAGATTTTATTTAAACAGATTATAAACTCAAAGCCCTAGCAAAATAAATTTCTTTTTAACTTGGAATTTCTTGTTTGACTTTTAATGGATGCAAGTCACTTCTTTTGTACGAAAGAAGAACTTTGGGGAAAAACTATTAAAATTACTCATTAGTTGTTCACATGTTCCAGCTTTGTGTCTCAAATTCTAATGATTATTGTTTCCTTTGATTGAAATACTCAATACCTATCACTCTGTAAAGACTCAAAGTATGTAACAGAAACGGACATAAAAAGGTTTAGAGGCATTTGATTCATTTTATAGTCATAAAGCTCTGAAAACTCCATAAAGCCGTAGCAATGATGTATTCTGAGAAAAGAAACGAATTCCTCACTGCAGCTTGAGAGATCTTTTCAGTGTTCCAACATTACTGACTGGTGTCATAGCAGTATCATGGCAGTATCTGGATGTAAATCAGACCAAACAATGGACACTGATATCTCCATGATATTCCCATGCTTGCATTCATGGCGACATTCATGGCCCACCTCACACTCACTGTGTTGCCTTCCATTCTGTTGTTTTCTCTCTCGCAGCCATTTACCAGATCTGGACAGGCACCAAAATGTTTTTCTTTATCACCCAATGCAGAAGAGCTTGGAACATTATCCAAATATATGGTGCCATTTTGATATAGTCATTTTAATACAGACCAATGGAATTAGCTGCCACTGACAGGTGTTACCCTGAAATGAATAGTAACAAAGTTAACAGATATCAATGCCAGAATCTGCATTTTGTAGCTGAAATATAATCAAAGCTAGTCACCGAGGAGTACAACTTCCATTCAAGTATTCCACTGAACAATCTATATGTCATTTGAATGAAAGCAATCCACCTGCTTGTGATGGGACCCAAGTTGCACAAAACTTTGAAGTGGATATGCCTTAACTTTCTCCTTAGAATGAGCTCCCAAAGAAGACCAAGAAAACTTTAAATTTGGAAAAGACCACTTTTATTTGTATAGAAACTGAAATCCCTTAGCTTTTCAAATAAAGAATCTCAAAGGAACTGTGTCAGATGCAAAAGAAATATGTACAGTTCTCACTACGATTTTTCTAGGCAGGTCATAATTTACTTTCTCCCTTGCATGAAATTCTGCCAATTCCCCTGTGGTGCCAAGGAGAGTTGCCTTTTTTAATTTCTGAGGCCTTCTTCTCTGCACCTTGATCATCTGCTCAACAATCTCACTTTGAGTTGCAGGCTCCTCCTTGTGATTTTCCCCTTTCATCTGCAGCCTCAAGTGCAGACTCATAGCTTATCTTTCCGAACAGACTGATTTACTGCCAAGGCAAGAAATTTTGCCTTAAAAAAACCCCAAACCGTCAAGGCACAGAAATGGAAACCGAATCTGGGGAAAATGCTCTAAAATTAATGTACTAAAAACAAATCACTGTACAAGGGACAATATTAAACTGGAATTCAGCATCACCTCTTTATAAACTCTTTATAAAGAATAACAAATCAAGATAGGGTGCTACAAAATGGTGTGTTGTACCATGTATGGATTACAGGTTTCAGGTGTAACTCTTTTTCTCACTAGTTCAGCCTGTCTGAACTGCTGTAACTCATCTGAGCTCAACTACCCAGAAGGGGAAGTATTCATGTTTCAGCATGTCAAGGGGCTTTGTATGTGTGCATAGACTGTAACAGAGAATTGGTTTTGAGATACTGTAGTAATGGATGTTGTACTATCTCAAGGAGTTGTTTTCATTATTTCACTGATATGCCAATGATTCAGAGAGATTACAGAAGAGTTGGCTGTGTGATACTTTTCATGGTCTAGTGGAAGATGTTTCTGCCATGGCAGGGGGATTGGAACTAGATGATCTTAAGGTCCTTTCCAACCCAAACTAGCCCATGATTCCATGATCCATGTGTTTATATTTAGACTCTATGGTTAATACCAGCACTTTCAGCCTGATACCCTTTCATCTGATATTGTTTTCCTCTACGACTAATGGAAAAAATGACATGCCTATGTACCTCATGTAGCCCATTTAGATCTGTAAGCATAATCACTGTTTTACTTTACTGAAAGGGTCCACAAAGTAATCTTTTAAGTATTATTCTGGATTACCCAAAATGAAGCCTCTTCAGAATGCTAGAGATACCAAACCCTGCCTTTCTCTGCTGTTAGCACCTGACAGATAGTCTTTAAGAAAAAAATAAAATGGTTTACTTAGATTTAGAATGTTAAAACCATTAGTCTTTTATACATAAAACTGAGATAAATCTTGCTCTGAAATTAATTTTGAATAATGTTTTGTTTTTAATATATAGTTATGAAACCAACATTTTTTTCTCTTTTTAACTAAGATGGTTTTATCTATGAAAATGATTTTGTGAAATTTTCATTTGACTTTAATCTGCATTTTTTTTGTGTCTTACAAAAGTAAAATATTCCTGGAGAATACTTATATTATCTGAGATGTAATCAGTCCATACTCATGTGCCATGCTAAAAGTTGTCTCTCTTTTTTGCTGAGTGTCCATCTATCTTTCCTGTCATAACACACCTAGCCACAGCTACATTCCTCCAGAAGTGTTTCAGAGTATCATTAGATGGGCTAGAGCACAGATTTACAGTACATTAATACCACCAACTTAAAATGGGGTAGCTGATGTCGCATAATACCATGAGGTAGAATATGGACTTCTGGAACTTGGCCAGGCAGCAGAGAAAAGCCAACACATTAATAAATACAGTCTTTGACTGTACTGTGTACTTTAGCCACATCCTCAGTAATAAAAGCTTGCTATCACTGATTCTCTTGCTGTCACAGTCCTCCCACTCCTCCCCAAGAAAAGAACGTTACTGCTTCCTGTGGGCTACCTGAAATAAATGTAGCTGGGCTCTTCGCAGTATGCCTACTTATCCTGCCATAAACAGATTCTACCCTCCCACTGTTTCCATAGTAGTACAGTGCTTTAACTGTGACTAAAGAGGTTTTTTTTTTTCTCTTGTAACAGCTAATAGTGATGATTTAAAAATAGTCCCTTGGTATTTCTTAAAAAAAGGATGAGGGCTTTTTTGTTGTTCACTTCAATGTCACTGCTTCCTTCTGGAATAATTTATAGGAGGATGGTTCTTTTTATTTTCTATGAAAATCCACACCCAACCCCCCTTAAGTTGTTTTTTAAATGCAAATAACCCTTCCAAATGTATACAAAAGGCTGATTCTAATTTCTGGAAAAATGTTCTGGATTAAAGTAAAATCTCTTTCATTACAGTTCAGTATTTATAGAGGTTAATAACATCACAAAAAACTGAAACAGAAAAGTTAACAAAAAATAAAGAAAACCTGAAGTCAAAGAAAATGTTTAATAATTGAAGTCTCCCTGATTGCAACGTAACTTGTTCCATGGATTGGCGGTACAGGATCAAGCACTGAGCAGCGATGAATTTTATAAACTGTCATCTAACATTGAGAACTTTTTTCCCTTTTTATTTTACAGATGATAATCTTAGTTTGCCTAGCACCTTATGCTGGTGATTCCCTGGACTAAATGATTAAAACGCACGATTCACTCCTTCTACTAATCTTAACTGAACCAAAACTTCAATGGGTATCAGCATCAGGTTGGACAAGGCTCTGAGCAACCTGATCTAGTTGAAGATGTCCCTGCTCATTTCAAGGAAGGTGGACTAGAAGGCCTTTAAAGGTCAAACTTCTGTGATTCTATGATTCCATGATCTGTAAGAGTTTTGCCTAAAAGATTTTAAAGCAATGTAATTCACTGACCTGAATGACAAATTTCTGCCTAAATCTTAGTGAAATTAGTGACAGGGTGTAAAATATGGTTAAAGAGACAAGGAGTTGTTTTCATATGCTTTAGAGGTGATGTTGCAGCCTGACTTTATAGCTCACAAATGCTTTGATGTCACAACTGTCAATCAGTTTAACTTTTATTCACACACACAAACTGTATATGACTGAGGTAAAAGTTGAATTTTCAAGAAAATTCATGTTTCTTCTTGAGATGTAATGAATTAATTTGAATTGATAGCACTGCAAAATAACTTTGCTAGATTCTCTGTGTGATATCTAAGGAAGACTCCTCTAGTAAAGTAGCTGACAATTCTTCAGGAACATAATCACTTAAATCACATGCTCAGTTCAGGAACTGAAGAACTGAATCAGGTGCAGCATGAACAACATGCAAAGACGGATGGTGTAAGGGAAAGCTTATAGGCAGTAAGAGTGGATGGGTAGAGTTTCAGCAAATCGATCTGGAAGACTCTTGTCCTTGTTGGAGCAGAGCTATGTTCGTGACATGTTTCTTTTGTAAATGGTGACACTGAAGCTGGGGAAACATACGCCTCTGGTCAGATGTATAGGAGTCTGAAATTCTGTAAGGTTGAGCTGTGTTTTCAGCTGCGTGCTGTTCCTTGCAATACAACTGTGGCTTGGGGGAACTCTCTGGAGAGGCAGATATTTTTGCTTTGCTTGGGAACAACTGAGCAAATACAGAAGGAGAAAAGCCTCTAGACACTGCAGGATGTAGCAGAAAGAAGACAGCATTGAGAGAAACATAGAAAGAATCAGGATGTCAGGCAGAAGAGAGGCATTACTGAGGAGCAGGGAACACTGATGCATCTCAGCACTGACTGAAAACCAAACTTCCTTGGAAACGGGGCACTGTGAAAGTTTTGCTCCAAACCACAAGGCTAAATGCAGTAGCAAGGATTTACCTGCAAGAATACAGTAGGCAGGGGAGACTTGTTTATAAATCCATTCTATATTTGTCTAACATAAAGCCACTTTGAATTTTCTCTATGTAAGAAATTATGAATCTTGATTTTCATTATACTTCATTGTGGAAAGCAATCTGACGAGAATATCTAGCCTCAAAGCTGAGGCCAACTTGAGATCTATCACACAAACACCAATACTTGATTTAATTTTTCTTTTTATTTTCAGGTTTTCTGTTAGGTACTTTATGTGTAGTACAGTCGAATCCAATGCAACACAGTTTGTGTTCTAGCAATACTTATTTAAAACATGATTGAATAAAATCTATTTATTTAAAATAATGTTGGTAACACAAACCTGCTGAAAATGTTTCAGAGAGGGACCACAAAGCATTTTTTAAAGAGGGGATCCAATGCAGAAGTTATCTGTAAGGAGTCTGGCCATTCAAGCCTGTGCAGAAGTTTTCAGCATTTTTCTTTTTAACAAAAGTCATATTGTTACTATGGTAATAAAAACAGATTAAAAGGGTATCTTGGCACTATTCCTAATGAAATACAAATGTATAAGTCTCTTTCAAAGTTTAAAAGATATGCTACAAATATGTCTCTTGAATCCAAGATTATTTCTTAATTTTTGGTTACAATCAAGTTTTCTGGCAAGCATTTATTTCAAATGGTCATTCATCTGTTTAAATTCTTCTGTGAAAAAATCCCATGCACAGTGCTGTCTTAAATACTTCATTCCAAAAAGTAATATCAAATAGAATCATTACATTTGCAACAAAAGAAAAGTTTTCAAAAATCACATTATTCACATATTCATTACAGTTACCATGCATATATCCAGTGATATGCTCTCAAAAAGAGATTATAATTTCTTCTGATTCCAAGCATTCTGGATACCACTGAGTGTTTTGTAATCTTTTTTCTCTTGTGAGATGGAGGGTTGGTTTTGTTTGTGGGTTTGGTTTTTTTTTGTTTTTGTGGGTGAAAGAAAATTCACAAAGAGGAATGGTTGCCTTTTAGAGCACCTACATTATTATTTATGAACTGGAAACACTGAAGCAGCTGTAAGTGGAATAAGTGAAACTTTCTTAAATTCTCTGGTGAAACTCTTTGTACCCCATAGAGTTTTGTTGAGTCTTTACCACCTACTTCAAAACTACTCCATTTGAATCACCTTTACTTTTTGCTACATGACTTCCCATCAGTAAGTAGTCTTTCTTTGATGTACTTTTCTTTAACAGGTAAAAAGCCCTGAGTTTAAGAATTCCTTAGTACTAATAGTATATCACAAAGCATAGTTTATTAGACGTAAGCTCTAGTATGCTTTGGAGTAAAACTCAAAATTAATTAATCACCCAAAAAAGCAGGAAGCCCTTGCAAAACTAAAACCTCTGACTGGTTGCACCATGAAGAGTTAAATTTTAACAGCAAGACTGAAAGTCATGTTGAGCTAGGTTAATAATATTAGTTAGTTTAAGTTCCTAGCCACGTATGCAGCTTGATGAACTCAGCTAAGAAAAAAACTCATAAGACAGACAGTGGAAATGGAGGCAGAGCCTTGCAGACAGTTCAAGGATTTCAAGCACATACTGGCATCAGCACCAATGCTGCAACAGACTGATCTGCTGAAGCAGATTAAATTTTCAACAGTTACTTCAAACGAAAGACTTGGAGATGTGCTGTTTCAGAGGAATTTAATGGCTGCCACTGATACAGAGCCTAAGAACAATGGCAGTAGCAAGACAAGGCACACAGAAACTGAAAAAGGCACAGGTCCATTGTCTGCCTAATTCTGCATAGACCTTCTAGTATAGTGTGTTTCCTTTTAGGTAGTCAGGACTAACAGCTTCCTATAGTGGGACACTGCAGAATAGTACTTCCATGTTTACATAAAAATTCCTTCCTCACTTTTGCTTACATGTGTCTCAAGGGTATAAATATTGTCATTCTCTGCTTAAAAGGGTGGAAACAACTCTTGTTTGTCCATGTCTCCCAAGGTGTAACACTAGCTTAAACTTCAAAGATGCTAACAGGTAGAAAACAATTTATAGCAATATAGAGAGATAATGGATGGTTCTCTCACATAGAATCATAGAATGATAGAATCGTAAGGGTTGGAAGGGACCTTAAGATCATCTAGTTCCAACCCCCCTGCCATGGGTAGGGATGCCTCACACTAGACCATGTTGCCCAAGGCTCTGTAATTGGAATGCACAAGTAAATCACACTTTCACACTCTTTGCACATGTTCCATCTGGGCAACTTCTGGATGTGAGCTGGTTAACAGGGAGATCACTCTGTCAAACATCCTAGTCAACATCTCTATGTGCTCAGGCAATGGCATTAGAACAAAATTAGTTAATGGGGAGTTGGAGATAAGCTTGTACCACAGGAAAGAAAAGCATAGCTTTAATCTTTTTGCTTAATAAATAGGAAAAGGGTTTTTTTTGGCACTGAGATTTCAGCCTGTGCTGGAGAAACCTGCCTAGATTCCTAGATTTGGGAGATTTGAGTCCACAATGCCCTATTTTCAATTTATAGTTGACCAAATTATCTCATCTACAGATTTCTCAGGTGAAGTTATCCAGGTTGTGATCACAACTCCTGAAGCATAAAAGTAATCTCTGCCAAAAATAATTTGGTCTAAATTAAGGTAACTTGTCCGCTTTGAGCTGGAATCTGTTCTCATATGCAGGCTTGTAACTACCAGGACTATAGGTATACGACTGCTTCCTTGTCTTTGTCTTCTGAGATAAGACTCTTTTGGGACTCATTATGTCTTCACAGCAATAGTATGTGTATTTCATCAACGTTAACACATTTCGTATCTTAGAAGGTAATTTCTTAATATTTATTTCATTATTTCATTACTAGCTAATTTTCCCCTTCAATCTTTTTCTCACTGGTTAGAATTTCTGCTTGTTTTGGTTTGTTCACAATCCTGACACAAATTCCAATTCCTGTAGAAAAGTTTGTGCTCTTGAATACCTGGATGTTTTAATTATGTTTGAATCTCACTCCTTCTTTTTCTGAAGTGTACCCAAAACATTAAATATGATCACATACTTTTAAATGAAATGCAAGGTAAATATACTTTTAAGTGCCAAAACTTTTGTTCCTGCACATGCCTCAGAACATCTCTATTTCACTGACTTAAACACTTCAGCATCAGTCTACCAATTAATGCCCCAAATTCACAGACCAGGACTTCCACGTCCTCAGAGAGTCTGCTTCTCTAGCTGGGTTTATTATGTTTATAATATGTACGTGAACCCTCACAGACACATACACACACACGCTCACACACCACTTCGAGACCTGCTCTGTACAGAACTGAATATATTCAGTAACAGGCAAACATAGTGAAACAGTGCTTGCCTTCTACGTGGTAGCCTATTGACTACAGCTCTGACTTACATGGGAGTGCGAAAAAAATGTTCTAGTCCCTTCTCATCTCAGATTTATGTCTCAGCTTCCTAGAAAGTAACAAGAGCATTTAAAAGACATATAGAAATACCATTTCTGGAGTACTTGTCCACCAATTTCTATAGGAATAGGAAATTTGTCTTCTCTCTGAAACTATTTTTATTCTTCTATTTCTTTTCCTCAGGCTTGTGATATCTTTAGGAAAAAAAATGTTCTGGAAATATTTGCTCACTTTTAAAAATAAACCTCGAGTAGACAAAACCCTAATTTAGATTTTTATATCTACAGTACAGATAATCACTATTCTGCTATACAATTACTCTTTAGAATACAGTTTTATGTTGTAATGTGTATTTTTGGGATTATGACAAGCATACAGGGAAAAAATGGGAGAAGCTAACTAGAAATGTAATTATCAAAGAAAGTGAAAGAGTTTGTTCCTAGCAGGAAAATATGAATCACAGTGTAGAATAACAGCAGTTAATGCTGTCTGAAACTTCACAGTCAAATGAAATTTTATTATTCATGAACAATAGTTTTGTGGGAAAAGATCAATATTTGTTTTATAACAGACACATTAGCTGATTTGTTTTTTTAATCCCCAGATAAATAAAACCTCAAATAGTGACCATGAAGTTTTGATGCAAATTGCCTTCTTTTCATGAATGTCTTTCAGAATGTGCTGGTAGAGTGTCATTATACAGTCACATCATAATAAATCACAAAATTGCTTGTCTTTTATCTGTCTTAATATTAGCTTAATGCTTATTTCATAAAAACTTACATTTCATTTTAGTGAAGTTGCTCAAAAAATGCATGTAAAGTAAAAATGTACTTTGGTATTCGTTACTTACCAGCATTTTTATAGTTTGTCTTTGTGCATAGAGAGATTATTGATGTTCTGTATAAATTTTACATGAAAACTGTGAAAGTAATCTTCACATCTTCCCTGCAGTAAAACCGAAACTTCTATATAGTTAATTTCAGTAAAAAATGAACTGGTTTTGCATCATAATGATGTAAATTTTATTTAAAGTGTGATACTAGGATTAATACTGAATAAAACAAGATACTGGTCAGTAAATTTTCAAGACACCAGAAATTCTACCAAAAAACCCCACCATGAGAATCAGCCTCTGGATTGGGTCATTGCTTTAAGTATACTGAGGTATACGAACACTGGTTTGTATGTGTATTTCCAGGGGCACAGCTAGAGTCCTGTGGGCAGTAAACAGGTCCATTGAGTTTTGGCTTACTTTGCTACTGTTGAGAGTATCTACCTCCTTTCCAGAGAAGTCTCATTATGTTCTCTTTCTTCTGATCAGGAATATAAATATTAGTTAAACTGTGAGGGTGGTGAGGCACCAGAACAGGCTGCCCAGGAAAGTTGTGGCTTCCCATCCCTGGGAAGTATTCAAGACCAGGCTGGATGGGGCTTTGAGGAATCTGGTCTAGTGGAAGGTATCCCTGCCCATGGCAGGGGTGTTGGAACTAGATGATCTTTAAGGTCCCTTCCAACTCGAACCATTCTATGATTCTATGATTCACTGGCTCTTTAGCTGACATGGTCTACCTGAGTCATAGCAGATTCTGGGAGGTTTCGTACAGCACCCCAGCTGCTCTCCTTTCACCTGCCACTCACGTCGTGACTTCGACAAGAGTATAAAAGAACTGTATCAGGCCAACAGTACTCCCACCTGAGTGTCCTGCTTCCAGGACTGTTCAAATAGATACCTAGGGAGTACAAATCAGGATAGGCGTATCATATTTCTGAAAGCTCTTTCAGACTCTAACTACTTCTGGTTTGGAGCCTTACTGAACCAGAGGTAGTTCATATGTATTTAGTAAACCCTACAGAATTTATTTCTTCAGGAATCTGTCCAGTCTCCTCTCAAAATGATGTAAACACCCTGTGACAAGTTTTACAGCTTAACTACATGCTGCTTGAAGAAAGATCTCCTTTTTTTCTTTTCCTGATGGTAGTACATGCCCAAAATGTTTACACTGAGAGGACAATTTGGACATGAGATTCTCAGTCCCCCTCTCCCAGCTATTTATGATTTTACAGATGTCTGTAATGCGATCCTCCTGCTGTCATCATTCCAAGCTAGAGATTCAGGAAGTAGTCAGTCATTCCTCTTTCAATGGCCCATCCAAAATATTTACTCTTTCTTGTTGCCCTGTTCTGAAAAATTTCTAGTTCTTCTATGTTAGAGATGAGCAGTACTGGAGATAAAAGCATACAATTCCAGCAGAAATCCACTAACTTCTTTCAACATTCTGTGACCTCCTCCATCAGCAGTAAGAAACTAGAGATATGTGGCAACACAGAAGAAAGAAGAGATTTATTTGCCCTAAGTAAATAGGCTTAGTAATCATTCTATGACTCAAAGGCCACTTAGTGTGGTACAGCCACTAGCCATGCAACTATTTCCATTAGAAGGGGGTGCCTGGTCTTTGCCTGGATAGTGCTAATTACACCAGGTCAAATCTATGCCAGGTATTAGGCTAACAGTTTAACTCTTTGGATGACTGCACGTCATCTCTTGCACCTGTGTTCCAACCTTGTTCAATTTACTAGTGCAGAAAGACCCTGAATGCTTTGACTGAAGTACGTCCCATTGCTGTTACTGGAGCCAGAGCAGAGTAGCAGAAGTGCTGGCTTGTACAGTCCCTCCTCTTTCTAAATAATTACACTGTCCTCCTCTACGCAACAAGCAGAATGACAATGGTGACAGTAATGTAAACGTATTGAGAAAGGCTGGTCTGATCAATGTAACATTGCCCATATTTGAGTTTGACTATACAGTAGAGAACAGTACAAAGCCTTGCACTGCTTGATAAATTTTGTCCAGTGTGCACAGTAATATCGTATATTAATCGCCTTTTTTTGGGTGTAACTTCATGACTGAAGTCGCTCAGCACCAGTTTTTGCTCCTTCCATCCCATGCTCCATGGTAATGGACATGCAGTTTGGCTCTGTATGTGCATGTGTGTGTGTGTGTACATATATATATATGTTCAAGATAATAAATAAAAATTGAATAGTTAGATCTTTCACACTAACAGCAATACCACCGATTTTTAAAAGGCTAATCATTTTGTGTCCTGCTGCTGATTTATTGTCAATTCTATTAGTAAAGGTCATCAACACACACACAGTTTGAAAGGTGAGATACCAATTCAAGCAAAAATTTAACTCTCAGAAAGGTGCTGTTTGTCATTCAGAGCTCTGCCCTAACCTGAACTCTGCCAGCAGTTTCTGTTGCATGATGTGGCACTTCCATTGTGATGTCCCACAATAATCTGCTGTTTGACATCAAAGATCTAAGACAAATGGACTAAAAGAGAAGAAAACTCTGCTACTTCTCTATTTAATACTTTGACTTTCATTAGCTCCGCAACTAGCTTTTTCATGGACAGCAAAGACCTAGTAGAGAAGGATTCTGAAAATAAACCAACAGGTTTAGCTATTTGGATAACATACTCCTTGATAGCAGGTTAGAAGAATGCCAGGTTTTTTCCAGGGGATGCAATTCAGCTTGGAAGTGGAACCCTGATCCACAGGTAAGCAGTCAAGATACACTGTGCAACATGGAGCCAGAAGACGACAATATGCATGGATACTTGGAAAAAGTTACAGAACAAGGTGTGTTCTGGCAAAACGTACAAACAAAGGTGGAGGGTGGTGGTGAATAATCTTGCCAATGTTATTTCTCATAAAGCCATTGCTTCCTCAACCCTCAGTAAGCAGTATCCTAAAAAGGACACCATGACTCCAGCGTCAGCTGCATAACTAAAAGGAAACTTGTATCTAGATTCAAGCTGGTATCTTTGGCATAGTCTGTAACATTGAGTTTTATGATCACATTAAACATGTGACTAGGTATCAGCCCTTGATTTTAGGACATTCTCTGCTACTTATGTCCAAAGAAAACCCATTATTTCCTTAATTAATCTGTGTACAGTACACATTTTTAATACAACCACCTTACCAGACTCACTGCAGTACAGAATTCTGTCGCTTTTTATGTGCATGTCAGTAAATAATTTTTTTTATTCTAGTCATTTATTTCTATTAATTGCCCCAACTAAAATGATTTGCATAACTGATCTACCTGACTTGCAGATATTTATGTTTTCAGTATTCTATTTTTCCCAAATAAAGTGCTTTTCATTTAAGATCACATCAATTCTACATTCCACAAGTTATTGTTTTTTCAGAGTTGCAAGGGCCACCAGTCCTCTGCTGTTTTTACCTGAGAACAATACTCAGGGTCCGCTGAAAACACCTCCAAATCTAGAAGTCTTTCCTTGTGGCTAACTATCAAAGATGACCTGCTAGCCCAGCACCAGAAATGTTCTGTTTGTCTGATTTTATGACTGTTTATAAAAGGTTTCATATGGTATAAGAATTAAGTTAATCCTCTCTCCCCAGGAGAAGTACATACTTAGTAATGATGGAGGGAATAACAGAAAACTGATGTACCGCCATCTTTGACGCTATACCAGAGATTTACTGGATTAGAGAAGTCTAACCTCAACAAAAGTACAGGCAAATACAGATTGCATCAATTTTAATTAGACTATTAAATCTATTACATTCCAATTTAATATTCAAATTTAACCAGAGATTATTAAAGCAGATTCCAGAAATGTTAGTGTGCTTCTGCTTTATCTGTGACAATGAGTTTCCATGAACAGTGACATGGATACTTTGAGTCATATAAAAAATGAAAAGATTCTGTCGCCATGAATTAGTCCTTAATCAAGATTTTTCTTTCTAATGCCAAGCTACATTTTTATGGTTGCTGATAAGCCCAAGAGCAAATAGTTTTTTTCATTAAAAATGGATGTCTGCTAGGTTAATGTCTTGGCTCTTTGGGATATAAAACTACAAGAATTGTGAAAGAAGGCAGGTGGCTTCTACAAATCAGGCCCTCATTGTGTGACCCTGGCTACACTTTCACACTTACATGAAGAATATCTTCCGGTTTTCAGGCCAAGCTGGCAAGATGCCACCACCAGGCTGTGCCTACTGTAGCCTCTGAACTTCCTTCTCATGACTTCAGTACCTTGGCAGGACTGTTTTACACTTTCTTCATAAAAGGAAATAGCTCACTTAAAAGCAAGATTTTGAATTAGAGATTTTCTTTCTTTCTTTCTTATCACTCAGATTACTCCACATGTTCTCTATGTGCCTATGTATCATGTAAAAACATTGTGGTAAAACTGTGACTTCAAATGAACTGAATAGAGGAATAAGCACTAACTTCATTAGGGTTAGTTTGCATCTTGTTTTTATGCCTTAGACCTTTCATTATTTAGGTGTGCCAGTACTGCCAGTCTTAACATACAGCAGGAAGTTTCTCTGTTGAAGAAACCTAAACACTTTCATCTCCAATAGTTCTTACAGATGCAAAACGCACAAGTACATTTTCCTGCCTCAGGTCCTTCCCCGAGATTCTCCACTGTGGGGATGCCTCCAAAACCATTCAACACTGTTAGGCAGGAGGCAAGTTGAGACTATTGCTTAGCTGAATGTGTGAAGTATATCTGCTTCACAGTCTTTTCTTTCACATCTATATATCCAGTTCTCCAAGTGCTTCCATCATCGATCTCTGGTGTCTTGTCACAAAAGACAGCTATTAGATAGTTATGGTAGGTTCGGTCCTTTTTGCTTCATCTTTGCACCTTTTTTCACATGATAATGTTCTAAGGTCTGCTTGTAATCTTCAAATGTTACTTTAGTCCATTGCAATGATAGAACAATATGTAAGTATACTAATACTTATTGTTAATAAAAGAACATTTGAACTTTAGTCTCATAAATGGAAATCTGGTAAAAGCTGGGCAAAGCATCTGTTTGCTTTGCTGAGCATTGGCACTGGACTTGCAAAGACATTACAGTCTAAATGCTAATGTAATGGTTAAATAGAGACAATTCAGTTATGCTAGGTTTTAAGACTATTCTTATAGACTGAAAATTATAATCTATTCTCTGTTTTAAAAGTCAATACATCTTGAATGTTTCTTAAGATAATTTACCTCCAAGAATTATGTGGTTCACAAAAAAGGCAACTTGATGCTACAAGAAAATTTTCCTTTCACTTCTTTTATCAGTTTTACACAACACTATCATTCTCTGAGCTTCCAACTACTTGTGATCTGAGGGAATCAAGATGGGCCATAGCAGCATTCAAGGAGCTTTAGCAGATGCGTAATTTTGTCCACTGAACTGGAGAGTTAGAAAGGGCAGAGATTATTGTCTGAGATAAAAGCAGATCATGCATTTCCATCTAATTAGTCCTATACTTGCCACAGTTCTAAGAATATAAAAGAAACTTTCCACACAAACTGATGACTCTGTTTGTTGGCAACAAAGTAATGACTGTCTCAGCAGGTAACTAAACAGGTTAAGTCAACATGTCCATCACAAGCTCACCTCAGATCCACTTTCTCATCAACAACAAAATCTATTCTGTGCATCCCAGCAAAGTGCCTCCATTTTCCCATACACAGTCAAATCACATTTTTGATGTTAAATCAATAGGAATAAATGGGATGACAGCAGTTTCTAATTCTCTGTTAAGCCAGAAGACACCTTTTTCTCCTGTCCTCACCTTAAAAGAACCAAATTATTTCCCAGTATCATGTTTCCTTAACTTCTTTCTGAATTTAAGATAAAAGGTCAGGATTACTCTCAGAAGGAGCCAGGGGGAGCAGGTGGTATCACCACTGAAGTGGGCTGAATAGGCTTGCTAAGCTTTAGAACATCCTTACTCTTCCCAGACAAAAATGCATACATTTATATTAATGTTATTGAATTTTTCTGCTAAACACTGAAGAGCAAATTTCTTTGTAACTTGTACCCCTTGCAAAGTACTGCTCCAGCTGTATATTTCAGGAAGTTGTAATTTGACTTGTTTAGGGTTCTCAGAGGAAAACAAGATCAATAACTTATCACAGCAGGAGATACTTTACTGTTTGCAGGGTGCTGTAATACAGCATTGTGGATGGGGAAATAAAAGGGGAAAAAACCCAAACAATTCTGAGCTTGTCTTTGTGCAGTTGGACAGGCTGCTATTAAGCTAGTTAAGCAGGTTTTTCTCCAATAATTTAATGCTGAGATTATTAGGTAAAGTGTAATTTTGTAACATCATTTTAATGTTTAGGGCTACTCTGTAAACAAAATACATGAAAATGCTTTCTATGTGTTGTATAAGCATAAACATGCAGTTCCTGAAGAATCTGCTATGACTACAAATGAAACAACTGAAAATTATGACAGTATAAAGCTTTATTATTAATTTCTACATTATTGCCTGCAACTTCAACCTGACTTTTCCCTTTTCTGTTTCATTGTAAGATGATGAATCTCCTATTCTAGGCAACAATGAATATATAATTCTTACAAATATGAATAAACATAGAAGCATACTGACCTTGCATTTGTATACTTTGGTAAGGAACTGAGGAATTAATTCTATTTTGTTTGGCAATTTACATTCAAACTGCAAGATACATCAAGTTTAATTGCAAATTCTACTGACAGGGATTGAAAGCAATTTTCTTCACCTCCTTAATTTAATAATCTCTATCACTGAAAATTCTTGTATGATTTTCTGCAGTCAAACTGGTATTTGTATGGATTGGACAACACAGAGGCAATATCAAATTAAGTTTCGCCCCTGAAGTACATCACTTTTCTAGTCACATATCCTCAATCTGCACAGCTGCAGCTGCATTGTAAAAGTCAAAAAATTTCAGTAGCCCCGGCTTCAACCTGACCATTTACAGAAAGCCAGGGAGGAAAAACTGGTTCCACAATAAGTGATCATCATGTGAAGAGCATTACAATCACAGGATTATTTAGGTTGGAAGGGCCTCTGGAAGTCATCTAGTCCAACTTCCCACTCTAACTAGGTCCAGCTAGAGCTGTTGCTCAGGGTTGCATCCAGTTTTGAACATGCCCAAGGATGGAGATCCCTCAGACTCTATGAACATCTTTTCCAGTGTTCACCATCACAAAGTTTTCTTTCTTATGTTCAAGTGAACTTTTCCAATTTCAGCTTAGAATCCTGGAATCACACAAGTCTAGTTTTGGAAGGGAACCTCTGGAGAGCACCTGCTTCAACTCTCTGTTAAGAAGAGGGCCAGAGATTAGATTAGTCAGTGTCTTGTCAAGCTGAGTCTTGAATATTTTCAACAAAGAAAATTCCATCACTTCTCTGGGCAACCTATTCCACTGTTCAATTGTTCTCAGAGTGAGCATTTTTTTATTCTTGTATGCAGATGGATTTTTCCCTAAACAAGTTGTCATTTCTAGTCACCAGAAATCTCTCCCAGCCACCACGGCCTTTCAAAGCTGACAGTCAGCAGCCTCATAGCGATATCACTCAAAAAAGGAATAGAGTCCACAAGAGTACACTTCACCACAGATCATAATCTAACATAAAAACTTCTGGCTAAAAAGATCCAGGATTTCTGCAAGAACAGCTTCAGATCTTGTAAGAATTGACTCAGTCCTCTAGCTCTATAGAGTTACTCAAGCTTCCTTTAAGATCTTTCGGATTGTATTTTTAAAGAATGTAACAGCATTCACCTCTTCATTAGTTAAGTGGGAAAAATCCATTCCTTTGTCAGCTTCACTCATGAAAGTGGAGAACTTACAATATTGCTCCACAAGTACATAAACTGAGAACAGATGTGTTTACCCTCCACTCCCCATCTCCTGCTATGTTCTATATCCATGCATGACTAAATGTAATTATGTCCCATCTTTTGACACAAATCCCAGAGGTAAGGGAGAAGGGAGACAAGCAGAGGTAAAAGATAAGTAGTCTCTTGTTCTTTCTTAGCGCAAAATTGCTCCTGCAAAAATGGGAACTACTTTCCTGACAATTATCCTTTAATTTGTCCTGGTTTTGGCTGGGACAGAGTTAAGATTTTTCCTAGTACCTGGTACAGTGCTATGGTTTGGATTTAGTGTGAGAACAATATTGATAACACACCGATGTTTTAGTTGTTGCTAAGTAGCACTTACCCTAAGTCAAAGACTTTTCAGTCTCTCATGCTGTGCCAGTAAGCAGCGGCACAAGAAGCTGGGAGGGAGCAGAGACAGGACACCTGACCCAAACTGGCCAAAGGGGTATTCCATACCACAGCATGCAATGTTCAGTATGTAGACTGGGGGGAGTTACCTGGAAGGAGCAGATCGCTACTCGGGGATGGATATCAGTCAGCGGGTGGTGGTCAACTGTATTCCACACCACTTGTCTTTCTTGAGTTTTATTCCCCTCTCCCATTTTGGTACTTCCCTTTCATTATAATATTAATATTGTTGCTATTATTATTACTTTATTTCAAGTATTAAACTATTCTTATCCCAACCCATGGGTTTTACCTTTTACCTGATTCTCCACCCAGTCCCACCAGGGAGGGGGAGAGGGGAGTGTGGAATGAGCGAGTGGCTGCGTGGTACTTAGTTGCCAGCTGGGGTTAAACCAACTTAGTTATCATTTGGTCAGTAGTCGGTATTGTTGCATGCTACACCTTCTGCTGACTGACTGCCACCTGATGCCCCCAAATGTCCAGAAGCACACCTACAGCTCAGTCACTAAAAAAGTACTTTTGGACCTTTAAAATATCTATGAGTGTCAGAATATGGCAAAAGCTTAGCAGACATAATCAGAGTAACATAGGTCTGTTAGGAAAGTAGCATGTATTACAATCAGTGCCGCTGACGCACATGTAGTGACATTGATTCTATCCTACTTAGCATCAGTGACTTCCAATTTGTATAATGATTCTGGCAATAACCCTGACTGGACTCAAATCTTGTTTGTGTAAAGGCAATCCCTCCGTGCCCATTCTTACCAACTACCTGCACAGAAAATAATTCCCTGGATGGTTTCTTAGGGCATAAGAAGTGACAGAGAGGTGAGAATAAAACACTGTGAGGTAAATAATGAGAGCAGTTCCTTTGTAAATGCAGACAGTTACCATTTAGACACTGTCCTTAGGTATTCTGATGAATAAAAAAGCAAGAAATTAGCACAACACAATTTATCCAAGTATGAGACTACTTTATGTTCAGTAAACAAACCTGGAATAAAATAGGCAGAAAGACAGGAAAGGAATAAAACAGTATTCATATATAAATAGTATTGGAAACTACACAGCAGAAAACATCTACATATTTGAAAAGTCATATGTATTACTATTAGTAACACCAGACAAAGACTGTTCCAACACAAGACAAAGACTACTTATTCTGTAAGAGTAGGTTAATTTTTTAAGCCTCATGTATACATTTGAAAAACAGCCAGAAAATACATTATCAAATTCTAGATTTTTATGCAGAAGTGTTCAAGGCCATGGATTTTTACTTCCTCTTCTGTATGCCAGGAACAGCAAATGAAGGCCAAGCCAAAAGATAGCAATGGAATCAAGAAGCAATGCAAGAAAGATAAATACTAGCCTTGAAGATATCAAGAGGGATAACTCCTTGGGTGTGTGCTTGTCTGATAGCAGTAGAATTGTAGTCAATGTACAGAGGATTTGCTGGATAAATTTTCTTTTATTCCCACACCAAGTGAAGGCAGGTAGATAATTAACAACTATATTGCTTGTGGCCTCAGGTGAATAAAAGGGAGAAATAAAGGAACTGGAGTAAAAAACCAAAGGTCTCTTTGATCAAGCTATGATTTTCTCATTTGGTGCATTCCAAAGAAAGCACTTGGGGAATTTAATCTGATCCTTCCCTTACCGTATCTGCAGGGTAAGTCAGTAAATGATGAAATTGATCTGTTACTATACTTCAGTTTCTTTTGAATCATTGGCTCAAACTGTCATTAGTACTGGATTCTGTGGCAAGGGACATGAGTGGTATAGAGACCTAAAATTTTTTTTCAGTTGTTACTTATTACCAAGATGATTTTCATTTGTTGGGGTTTAAGTTCAAGAGAACAGTTTCTGCTCCCTTTCCTGATTTAAATCCTGTTACTGCACCAGTTGAGTCCATGAAATAAACCATTTTGAATACACCGATACCATGAAACTCTGTTCCATGCATTGTCCTTGCTTATTGCAGAATATATGTATGACTGAATCCTACCTATTGAGCCAAACTCAGAGTGGATGGAGCAGAAGACGGAAAAGGCATTGCGTGTTTGTTTATGTGTGTGAAAGCAAATCAAAGGAAAGGCAAAAGAAAAAATACAAATTAATTTAAGGTTCTTATTATGCTGAGAAGTCGCAGACAAGGCAGGAACTGGTGACTAAACAGAGGATTAAGGTAATATATAAGCTCAGGAAATAAAGGTGGATAAAGCCATAGATAAGACTTATCAGACAAGAAATAAAAAAGTGGAACATGTTACAGTGCTTCAGCTTTGCTATTATTTGTAACCAAAGGCAAAAATAGGAATTACATTCAGATATGTTTTAATGACATTTAAAGAAAGTGATATTATAATGGAATCTAAACCCCTTACAGTAATGCACTGTGAAGCATGGTTTGAAAATTGTCATGCATCACATTATCTTCTTTCTCTCTACATGTGAAAAAAAAAAAAAGCTTACTGATAGTTCTTTTAATTTATGTTGGATGTAATGTGGTGCTGGTGTTTTCAACAATGGTACCCCAAAGGAACATATCCTTCAAATAAAAAATCATGGTGTTTAAGTTTGTCTTACTTTCTGCATGTCGTTCTGGCTATAGAGAAAAATCCCACTATTATGGCAGAGAATTGGAATTATTGTTGCTTTTGACTCTCTTTTGGATTTCTGGAGTCTGAATTTACATGAATTCCTTGCAAATATGGATTAGTGATTTATAAGGTTCAGCTTCAGCAAGGTATAAATCTGGTCTCAGAGGAGCTGAAGACAGCAAGCAATCACTTTTGTTCAGAAATATTAATATTTTTAACATGGTTGCATTTATTTTGGTCAGTATATTCTAATACTTGGTCACTTTTAACTGCTATCCCTCTTACTACTGTAGTAGCAAAGAGTATAGATCTGGAGTGAAATAATTCTGCATATAGTTCCTCAATTTGCAACATTGTAAAGACATTGCCATAGGATCTCTTTAGCAATATTCCATAAAACTGGGAAAAGACTTAAAAAAGTATATTAATACTATCACTGTAATACACTGTTGCACATTAATGCCTACACAGTATTTCTACTTCTTCAAGCATCTAATGAACATTGCAAAATGCATAAAAGTATCTAAGAAATTCCTATATTCAGTTCTCCACTTGCAAGTTTGTCTAGAAAAAGCTGGATTACTGACTGAAAACAGTATTTGCTAAAATGGTATTGCATCAGGTGGACAGAAAATTGTAACAGAAGTTTATGCTGTTTCAGCAAAATAAAAGTGACACTTGTCGAGCTAGTCTCTGTGGTGGTATACAAGACTCTTTTCAGACTCAAGTGAATAGACGACTGTGGGTTTTCAGCACAAATTTTTCTCTCATACCATCCCATTCCTATGTAGTTCCTGATACTCTAATTGAGATTGAATCAAGCTAATCAACAATAGTATTTAACACTGAAGAAATCTCACAGGGCAGAAGTTCTTAGGCTGAAGTTACTGACACTGATTCAGAGATATTTCCTGTGCTATTTCCTGTATAAATATAATGTTATTGGTTTTGCAGGACTGGAGATCCTGGCATCAGGCAATATAAAATACATACTGTAGGGATGAAGCAGTATCATTCCCTTTTAAAGATGAGCAAATATTAAAAAAGACTTGGTAGGAAACAGAAAATATAATAAAACAGGCTCAATTCTTAAGTGTAATCACGCAACCACAGAATAGCTGAACTTAGAAACCAGCCTTTGGGGATCATTTTTCCAATTGCCCCTGATCAACGCAAGCTCAACTAGAACAGGGTGCCCAGGACTATCACCAGTTGGGTTTTGAATATCTCCAAGGATGGAGACTTCTGATTGTATGAAGAAGGTCTCATCTACTTCCCAATCAAGCAGTCTGTAGCAGAAACCCACAACAGTATTAAAGATGTTGTGTGTTAACTTTATTGATCAAATCCTGTATATTTCAGGTTCTATTAGTAATACATCCTTCCAGAGAGATGCTTCATAGATACCACTAAAACTGGACACCAGCCTTTTGCACCATGTAAGAAGGGATTCTAATGTCATCAGTAACACACAGCTAATAGTCCAGCTGTCAACTCTTCCATTTCTTCATGAGAAAATAAAGTAATAAAAATCTAAAGGTAATAACTGAAGCACTCTGATGCTGATTGTAACTGCATGTTCTGCTCTGTAAAAATTTATTTAGGCTAATTTTCCAGAGCTGTACTTTTCATAATTGACACTCCCTCTCTTACAGAATCTAATTAGATTCCATGTCACTCAATAAAATTGGAAACTTTATTCAAATGTAAATCACACTAGTTTGGGAATGTACAACCTGAATAAGCAGATGTGCTGAATAAGTTTGTTTGTTTGTTTGGTTTTTTGTTAAGGCTAGCAAACTATGTGATATGAAACAAAGTCATCTGTATGAAATAATTTCAGTATGTTTTATAGTTGACTTCACATAAATGAATGTGTCGCATTTATTTTTCCTTATGCTTCAGAACGTAAGTTTCACTTCCAGCTTTTTTTACTGGTTCTGCAAAGAAAAAAAGTCTGTACAGTGTGTTGCTTTCTGTTGCACTGCAAATTTATACAAATATGATTTGTGAAATGAGTAGGAGAAAATTACTGTTTACAACGTACAAAGTATATTAGAATTTATACCAAGCACCTAAATTGAACAAGGAAACTTCAGGACTTAGCTTCCATCTGTCACAAACACCCAAACCAGATTGCCTGCAAACAAGTTAGCACCAGGGTTCCTGTGGTCTTGCTATGTAGTAGATGTAGTAGTCTCCTTTACTTACTCCATTTATGACATGAATAGAAAGAACTACATCACTCTACAGAAAATAGCTTGTCTATGATAACTTGAGATAAATGCCAAAGTCTCAATATCACAATGTGTCACCCAACACAATGCGTAAGATAGGTATACAGAGGTTTCACCTCACTCTCCGTTTTCTTACCTAACGTTATGTCTGTTAGCAGCCTTTGAGGAAGTTTAACTAGGATTGCCCAGTATCACACACACAAAAATATGATTGCTCCTCTTCCATCACACTGCATTATCAGTTTTTATATCCAATCTGCACTGCTTCCCACCAGATTCCTAGACATAATGAAGAAACAGATTGACTTCATGGTCTATAAAGAATATCAGGACATAAAATAGTCAATATCAATCCAAATAAATTGCTTAAATAAAACCTAAAATGGTGTTTTGCAAACTGGATACTGAAATATATACTGTGCCTTGAAAAATCCACTGCTTGTTTGTTTATAATTGACTACTTTGAGACAAATATTTCAGTGAAATATTCAGCTGTGCACTTTCAATTTGGACTGTTTTTATATTAGATAGATAAAAAAAAAACCAAACCTAGTGAAATCAGATATCAAGACTGAGATTCTTTTGCAAAGCTGCTGGAGGAACCTGGCCACAGTTCCTGCATTTAATCAGACCTGGTCATTCAAGTCCCTCAGAACTTCAGAAAGTCTTGGCGAAAGTTGCCAGTTGATAAGCTTTTGCATCTTCAGTTTCCTTATTCTTCTATTCCTTCTTGCACATAAGCAGATGTACTTAATTTTATTTGTTGGCTTGCTGGTTTTTTTTGTCATTCTGAGATTCCTGTTGCTGATAGCTTTTGGAAACTCGCGGGCCTGCTACAGTATGATCCAGCAAACAGCACCGTTCAGTTACAATTTTTCACTCTTTTCTTACATACTACTTTATTGCCAATGTGTAACAATTCCTCCAACACTGAGGCCTATTTTGGTTCTCTATTTGTATATTTTATATTTGTTCTCTATTAGTATATTTGTATAACAAATTTGTGTATTTGTTAATGCAGATAGCTTTGTCAATCATGAAAGACTAAAATTAATGTTTTATAAGCATTTAAGTACAAATATAGATCATAAACGATGGCTGAAGTGTAGGGCTTTATTAATGTGTCCTCATGTCATTCGAAGAATGCTTTGCCCAACATTTCACCCTAAACCAGTGGTCTGTAACATATTCCCACCATAATTACACCCTCACTGGCCGCTCCTTGGATCCAGATACATGAGCTCTCAGACAGATCATTGCCTACCATGTGGAAGGACATTGAATATTAGGCTTCTTCACGTAGAGCACAATCCTCTACCCTTGTCTTCCCTGATTAGCTAGTATCTGTCCCTCACATTACTCCAGCTGTGCAAGCTACCTAGCTCAATCTTCAGCATTCTATTCATTCTTTAAGGAACTGAATTAACAGCAACTCTTCACAAAACGAAGACTTGTCATTTAACTAGAGTGGTAAACAAAAAGCAGCACTGGCATAACTAGTGGATCAAGAAGTGGACTCAAATATGCCTAGTTAGGGATGTAAGAAGCAATGTAAAGAAGGGGAAGTGGCTAATAAAGCAAGAAATAGCTAATAGGAACAATTATACTACCACAACACTGTGATTTAAATCAGGTCTTTCTATGCAGAAAGGTTAATATTCTTAAATAGTAAATTAAAATTGCAGCCAGACGAAAAAGCAGCCAGGTGAACCAGCAGCTGACTCAATGAGGGAAAGAACTGTAAGATTACTGCAATTAAACTTCACTAATTAGGAGTTCTTTCTTACCCTGCTTATCTACATGTTTCTTCTCCCTTTAATAAAAATATAATTTGTTAAACCAACTGATTCATGTTTGTGAAGAAATGAAGTTCACTAAGTACCAGAATATACCCAGGTGGCATCTCATGAGAGTGGAGTAGAGGGGGAGAATCACCTCCCTCAACCTGTTGGACACACTTCGTTTGATGCAGCCCAGCATACAGCTGGCCTTCTGGGCTGCAAATGCACGTGCATGTTGAGCTTCTCATCAACTATCACTCCCAAGTCCTTCTCCTTAGGACTGCTCTCAATCCATTCTCCGCCCAGCCTGTAGCTGCGCTTGGGATTGCCCTTACCCAGGTGCAGGACCTTACACTTGGCCTTGTTGAACATCATGATGTTCTTTGATAACCTCTTGGTGACCTTGCTGCATCAGTAAATAAATGCTTTGTGTACACCCTATCTGAATGTCCGTAAAGGTAAAACAGTCCTTCTTTTGATGATGATTTAGATTTTTAAGATTTTTCTGGTTTTTTATAATTATCAGTTAGAAGTGCTAAAGCTGAAGGAGTTCTTTATGCAAATCATCAGTGCTTAGAATCTTCTGAAACAGAAATATGATTCTTATTGATTTCTGATGGAGTTAAAGAAATATATAAGAAGATGAGGTAAATAAGATGTTTGGTGATATTTCTGACATAAAAATAACACCACTGTGACAAAAGTCATAGTCTTACCTGCATTACCAAACTGAAATGAACTGCAAGAATTATCAGATTAGGCAAGCCCATTAATCGACAGTAAAACTCTTCTTTTTAAAAATTCCAGCTCTGGTGGTATCTTCATCTTAGTATAATTATGGGATAGTTAAAGTCAGCACTCTTACCTGATTGCAGATGTTGGTATACCTCTTATACATCTTCATTACTTTTGATTCTAGTAGCCACTAAGGCCCAAGAAGGACCATAAGTCTCCTTAAAGTTAAAAGCAAAACCAAAAAAACCTGTCATTAAAATTTGCTGTTTCTTTAGCCTACGTGTTTTCAGTAATTTGAAGAATAAAGTACATGTTGTTTGACATCTTTCTTCCATGCATAAATATGTGCCCACAGGCTTCAAATGTCTTTTTCTGAGAACAGTCAACAAACAAAAGCAAGACTTAAAAAAACCCAGAAAATGCAAAAAAGGATTATCCATGTGTTACTACTTTCTACTGGAACCTTGCATGTTCTGTAATTAGAAATGTTTGAAACTGCATGCTCAAAGGAACCAAAATGTGTAGTTTCCATTTGGCTCCAGTGGGTATTTCTACTGGTTAAAGAGGAGCCAAATTCTGCAAGTCTACTTGCTTTGGTTATGTCTATCTTCCCATCTGGACTGACAGAGTGATAGAGTGATGGAACATGCTGTGGATAAAACAAAACAGACTGGAATCACTTTGAACATGAGAAGAGTTTTGTTCCTGCTGAGCTTTACTCCCTTGAAGCTTAAGGGCTCTATTCACCAGTCACACATTGGGTCTTTGTGAAAAACCAAAGCTCAAGTCCTGTGGAGCCCAAGTTTGGGCAAACAGCTTGAAGTTTTTCTGCATTTCTCTTGTACAACTTAGATCAGCGAATACGACTTTGACACAGTGCTGATTAATACTATGGAAGAGGAAATGTTCACAGGGTTGCCTACACAGACAATATAATATGTATCTTCTCAAACCATGCAAAGAGAGATTGATTGCATGAAGACACATAATTTCATTAACAATCACATTGTAGTGGACTATTAATAGTTGTAAATTTTGGTTCTGCTCTAATTAGCACAAATCCACGCATACTAGAACACTGTGAAAACAATACTCTCTCATACTTTTATACATGGGTTGCTTGTGTCTGAGAGAAAAAAAATAACATTAAGTTTTACTTTGAAGTCCATGATCCTCTGTACCTACTCAGTCATAAAATTCTTGCATTAAAATTAACTGTGTTGTATTTTTAACTGGAAATATACAGCATCCTTTTCTCCATTGCTTTTTCAGATATACTCTTTGTTGACTTCTTAATTTTATTTGTGTACCAGTAATAACTGTCCCAATTCATCCCCTGCGGCTGAAGCCTATAAAAATCTACAGTAAGATTGCTTGACTACTTCTAAAATACACCAAAACTCAAACGAGAATAGAGTGCCTCTATTATATGTTTTAATGTTTTGTTGTTGGTATAAACTCACACCTTTTGCAGGACTGGCCTCCTATTTCATAGAATCCTAGAATAGTTTGGGTTGGAAGGGACCTTTAAAAATCATCTAGTCCAATGCCCTTCAATGAGCAGGGGCATCATTCACTACGTCAGGTTGCTCAAAGCCCCAGCCTGAACCTGAACACTTCCAGTGACGGGGCATCCACAACTTCTCTGGGCAACTCATTCCAGTGACTCACCATCCACGCTGTAAATATTTCTTACGTCAAATCTAAATCTACACTCTTTTACTTTAAAACCATTCATTGTCGCTTTTCCTGTCACTACAGACCTTGGTAAAAAGTCTTGCAATCTTTCTTATGAGCCCTTTTTAGCTACTGAAAGGCCACAGTAAAGTCTCCCTTGCGCCTTCTATTCTTCAGGCTGAAGAACTCCAACTCTCTCAATAGCTCAAATAGTTATTGCTTTCTCTGAAATAGCTGTTGACTAGTCAATTTCTTTGTTTCTCCATTAGCTGTGCGAAGTCAATTTTGCCTTGCATAAGATTTTTTAAATTTCTGGAGTTGACCCCACTACTCATTATCAGGGGGTCTCAACACAATGGTAGAGCTCTTTTACAGGTAACCAGTCCCATATTGTAATGTTTCAAAGAAAACAGAAATAAATGATATGTTGCAGAAACATTGTAAAGCAAAATAGTGGTAAATAAAAGCTCAAAATAGCTACAAACACATCCTTCTGGCCAGGCTCCTCAACATGAACTTGAAATCTACTAGAAAAGTATTTCTGCAGAACATCTAATTGAAATAGTCTCTCATACCTGATTGTGCTCTCAGAATCTAATGCTACATTACTCTAAACCATCATACTGTGCGCACATGTGTGTGTACTTTCCAGCACCAGCCCTGTGATTGCACAAAAGGTTAAGCGTAGCAAAGCAAACAGTGTGCACCAGAAAAATAATTAGATATATGGTGTTTCCTCCCTAAAGTAGTCACTTAAAGCAGCCTCTTCTGTACTCCTTAGCTATTCGAAAAGGAAGCAGCTATATTTTTAACAATATAGATTTTAAAATGTAATTCACATAAAAATACAGTGATCAACCCCCCAGAAAATGAACTAAAAATTAGTTTGTTCATCCACCGCATATATGCTCAATTTGTACAAATCTTTTTGTTTACATGCCAGAATACGTTTCAGTTAAAGAAGGGAAGAAAATCATATTTAAGCATGAATCAGAAAAAAGTATTTGTAAGTTCTGCTAGAAAAATCTGTTTTGATATAGAAGCATTTAAAACTCATTTTTTTTTGCTTTCATGTATGCTAATGATAGAAGCTAACAGGAAAAATTTATAGAGTGAATGTGGCTGTATGATCAGCTTTTCTTACTGCCCTTCCTTATGCTTATTTGGACATACCAAATTATGGAAAGTAAGTAGTTCTTATGGGGTAGCTGTATTATTTTGTTATAAATTTAGGCTTGTCAAACACTGAAATACATTTCAGGGAAGTAAATTCCTCCTGCCTCTTTAAAAGGGAACAGGATTCAGAGGGATGCCACTTACCGGGAAGAAGTCACACAAAAATCCTAGTCCTTAGTCAAAAACACAGACAAGTAAATGTGGAGTAAAAATAGCTTATTTGAGACAATAGGTAGGAAGATATGTTTTGAGGCAACTGTTGTTCTGAATAGGAAACTATAGGTAGAGACATCTTCATCCTATATCCTAGTAACCATTATCTTCAAGTAACACTGAAAAATCTAAAGTAGACACCAAATGCCAGTTTCATATATCTCAGTTGAGGACACTTCATCCTAAAGAGTTTTACATTTGATTCTTAGGAAACTTAGAATTAAATATCTTTTAGATCAAAAGGGTCACAATGGGGATGACTGAAATATTGTGGCATGAACACAAGTGGAAAGATGGGATGCAGTTATTCCTGCTTTCAGAATTAAGACATCTCAGAAGAGCAGAAATACCAGAGGAGAAAGGGGCAGAAGAAATTTAGGATAGTGGTGGAAGTCCTGGGTTGATAAATATTCCACAGAGTGCTTTTTTAATCTAATGTCATGGATTGTATTTATCTAGGTAAACTGCCACAGATTTTCAGACTGATAATGACGTAAAAATTTTACTTTTCTTTCTTCATTTTTAATAAATGTTCTTTTATTTTCCTGGCTACATTTGCATTTTTTGTATAAAATTATTTTAACACAGCCATTTCTTTGCAGAGACATTTCTAAATTATTTCTAACTGATAAGAGGCAGGCAGAGGAAAAAGAAGTGACATCTGTTCTGGAGTATTTAATTCAAATGAACGCAGTTAGAAGGAATTCTACAAACCCTTAGCATGTGCAGTAGGAGTACAAGGATAGGCAGTTGATTCTCGATATAGCAGTTTATACTTTATTCTACATTAATATCACTGACAGGGTTTGTAATCTCACAGTTCTCCAGAAATTTTCAAGTAAAAAATTTTTTATTTCATTTTTTACCTTTGAGTTAACTTATCTCAGGTATTACTGTTTTTCTCAATGCTCCTAACTGTAATAGCCTTCTCTAATCACAGTCGCGCGTAATAACTTGGGACACCTTGCACTCAGTGGACTGGAATGATGTAGTTCATAAAGACTGAAAGATAGGATGAGTATTTTAACACGTATTTTCTCTCTTCTGCTTCTACTAATCTTTGAATTATTATACAAACTAAGTATTTTATTGATAATTAGGAGCTGGAAATGAAAACTGGATTTACGTTTAATCCCTACATAAAGAGGGATTAAATTAAAAAAATACTATAGTCACCTTGTCTGATCATTTAATGTGCAAAGACCTAAGTTTTCAGGCCTTATTACACCCAGGCCATGTTGCAAGATTAGACCACATTAAAGATTGAAAAAAGCAGCATTCCCTAAAGACATAACCTGTTCAGACTATTCTTCGTTGACAACTCTTTAATGAAGAGTGTAAATATTTAGCTCTGAGGAAGGAAAGAATATACTCAGATTAAAATTACTACAGTGTGATTTTCATTGTAGAGACTTCAGTATTGTATTAGCAATGCCAGCACTGGACAGAGACATTCAATGAACTGAAGGCAATCACCAGACTTTTGATTCGTGTAAATAGCAGTGGTACAGACTTGTATAAATGTAAAATGCTTTCAGCGTTGACTGAATTAATTTCTTACCTAAATTACTTCATTACTGTATTTTTCTAGGTTTTGTTTAGGCAATCTTGCAAGTGTTCAGCGATGAAAAACTTCAGCTACAGCCTGTACTTTCTGTCGTGGGCTCAGTGACCTTAGGCAAGCTAGAACACTTTGTCAGGCTACCCCAGCTTATTTAATCTCCTTTGTAAGCAGCGCCCCAGAAAAGATGATTAATGAAACTCATATTCTGTCCTGGAAAGTTCCTGAAAAGACTGACCATAAGCACAGATCAGATCTGGAAAATGACAGAACTTAAAGGGACTTGAAGGAAAACAGGAATACAGTCTTATATCTTGACATTGTCAGAGGCATCAGAGTCCATTCCAGCCAACATGAGAGTGTATTTTATTGCTAGCCATATCTGGTTTGATGTCCAGTACTGTAGCCAACTTAAAAGTCATTATAGATGCATTTATGTATTTCCTATTTTTTAATTTCAATATTTTTACATTGAACAGAGTATAAATGTTATTATTTTCATATAGAAGTTTCGTTACACTATAGAAATAGCAGTTAAACTACTTAAGTCAAAACCAAGAACGAGATGGCATATGAATAAACCAGATTTCCACACCTGAGCTTGTTTATGCTGTACTAGGTCAGATTTTTTTGCACCCCAATTATAAGTATTGCTGTATAGCTGTAGGCCTTTTCACATACACAAACTGTCTTTAAATGGTTTGTAGGGTTTTGTTACAGGGGTGGAGCCCCTTTTACTTATTAACTGGTTTTCTGTTAGGAAATGTTCAAGTGTTTTTTTAAGTAAACAAAGCATTATTCTTGCTGATTTTTCTAAGCACAGAGGTATATTCAAGACATTTAACCTCACTCTGTGAGTTCCGGAAACAGTTACATCTTCTTGGGGTTTTTATTCAGTTGTACAAATGAGGAGACAAGATTCTGTGTAATGTGAAAGACTGATCCATAGTTGCAGGTTTTTACCACTCAGCAGTTAGGCATCTGGCCATACATAAGCTATATATATAAGCATTTTACATATGTAGAATCTAAAATTACAATTTACGGTTGTGAATTATAAACCTGCCTTAACCACACAGTGCACGAAGACAAGTTTCTATATTGTGATGGAAATCACGAAAGTGACTAGTCTGTACATAAAGTTACCTAAGCCCTAGTTAGCATAAACTACATTAGAGAGAACTCACAAAGGGCACATGCCATTTCTTGTCTTAAATATCGCATCCTGGCATCAAGGAAGCACCAACAATGGATCAGAACAGATAGCCTGGAACTGTTTCCTGAAGGTCCCTTTTGGTAATGGAGGAATGATAGGTAGGAAGGCAAACAGAATTTGAAAAGATTATATTTCTGTAGCACAGTATAAATATGTTCCTTGCTGCTGAAAAAATCACACATTCAGGTCCCGGCAAGCCTATACCTATTCATGTTTTTTTAGCCAATGACTTTGTAATTTAAAAATCTAGATGAAATTTTGAGATCACAAACAAAAGTCTCATTCCTCTGAGAAAGTACAGTACCAACTAGACAAAAGGATTTGTTCTAAATTTTTCTTTACTTTTATTGCTTCCAAGAATTTCAGTTCTTCACTATACAACAGACTAGCAGGAGAAAGCCTCAAGCCCTCTCACTGTATTTTGCCATGTTATTAGAGCACTCTCACCAACAATCAAGAAGAAGATCAGACTCCCTTTAGGGTGAAGTAGAGCCAACCCCTAGATATCAGCTTCTTAAATAAGACTATTACATATGATCTGGAGGCTTTTTCTATCTTGAAAGTATCTGTAGCTTCTGTGACTTGTGTGAAGAAAATTACTGCTGCTGTGAATTGCAGATCTCTTCACTGCTGTCTGGTTGCAGGAAATTTTGGTAGAGAAATGCCTACTCTTAGGGATTCTGAGGAATTTCATATGGAGGCATCCATTGGGAAAGACACCTCTTGTCCTAAATGGTGAGTAAATGCTAGCAGAAAAATACTTCCAGGTTTAGGGAGGAAGAAGCAAAAGTTCAAATGCTCTGACTCTGAAAATGGAAGAGGAGACACAGAAAGCAAAACTGCATTGAACCAAATTCCCAGGATGAAGAGTTGAGAGGTGGAGGCTGCCTCACTGAATCTCCTATTATGTGCTCTAAGAGAAAACCAGTCTGGAACACGAAATTGTGGAAGAGTAATGGTATTCCCCTACTGTGAAGAAGATGCATTAATAGCTCAAGAAAAACAGAATTCCACCGCTTTCGCTGAAGGAAAATGGGTATATAACTGTAGAGGCCTATATAGAGAAAAAAAAAATTGCTAATTAAGTGATGTCTTATCGTGGAGACTTGGGAGTATTTAATTAGCAAAGGTAAAGGGGAAGTGTTATCTCTCTTCTGTAGAGAATTTTCAAACCACTTTCTCCAATTTTCTAGGTTGTAAAAACAGGAGGGATTTTTCATCTTAGTACTTCTCACCCCAAACAGCATGAGAAGGCAGCAAGGTAGAGAACTGTTTTGTGAGGGAAGAATCATAGAATCATAGAATCGTAAGGGTTGGAAAGGACCTTAAGATCATCTAGTTCCAACCCCCCTGCCATGGGCAGGGACACCTTGCCCTAAACCACGTGGTCCAAGGCTCTGTCCAACCTGGCCTTGAACACCGCCAGGGATGGAGCACCCACAACCTCCCTGGGCAACCCATTCCAGTGCTTCACCACCCTCACTGTAAAGAACTTCTTCCTTATATCTAATCTAAACTTCCCCTGTTTAAGTTTGAAGCCATTACCCCTTGTCCTACCACTACAGTCCCTAAGGAAGAGTCCCTCCCCGGCGTCCTTATAGGCTCCCTTCAGATACTGGAAGGCTGCTATGAGGTCACCACGCAGCCTTCTCTTCTCCAGGCTGAACAGCCCCCAACTCTCTCAGCCTGTCTTCATATGGGAGGTGCTCCAGCCCTCTTATCATCCTCGTGGCCCTCCTCTGGACTCGCTCCAACAGCTCCATGTCCTTTCTATGTTGAGGACACCAGAACTGTACACAGTACTCCAAGTGAGGTCTCACAAGAGCAGAGCAGAGGGGCAGGATCACCTCCTTTGACCTGCTGGTCACACTTCTTTTGATGCAGCCCAGGATACGGTTGGCTTTCTGGGCTGCAAGTGCACACTGCTGGCTCATGTTAAGCTTCTCGTCAACCAACACCCCCAGGTCCTTTTCTGCAGGGCTGCTCTGAATCTCTTCTCCACCCAACCTGTAGCAGTGCCTGGGATTGCCCCAACCCAGGTGTAGGACCTTACACTTGGCTTGGTTAAACTTCATAAGGTTGGCATTGGCCCACCTCACAAGCATGTCAAGGTCCCTCTGGATGGCATCCCTTCCCTCCAGCGTACCAACCGAACCACACAGCTTGGTGTCGTCGGCAAAGTTGCTGAGGGCGCACTCAATCCCACTGTCCATGTCGCCGACAAAGATGTTGAACAGGACCGGTTCCAACACCTATCCCTGAGGGACACCACTCGTTACAGGTTTCCAACTGGACATCGAGCCGTTTACCACAACTCTTTGTGTGCGGCCATCGAGCCAGTTTTTTATCCACCGAGTGGTCCATCTACCAAATTGATGTCTCTCCAATTTAGAGACAAGGACGTCATGTGGGACAGCGTTGAACGCTTTGCACAAGTCCAGGTAGATGACGTCAACTGCTCTGCCCCTGTCCATCAGTTCCGTGGCTCCATCATAGAAGGCCACCAAATTGGTCAGGCAGGATTTCCCCTTGGTGAAGCCATGTTGGCTGTCACCAACCACCTCGTTGTTTTTCATGTGCCTTAGCATGTTTCCCAGGAGAAACTGTTCCAAGATTTTGCCAGGCACAGAGGTGAGACTGACTGGTCTGTAGTTCCCCGGGGTCTTCCACCTTCCCCTTCTTGAAAATGGGGGTTATATTACCCTTCTTCCAGTCATCGGGAACTTCACCTGACTGCCAGGATTTTTCGAATATGATGGACAGTGGTTTAGCAACTTCATTTGCCAGCTCCTTCAGGACCCGTGGATGGATTTTATCAGGTCCCATGGACTTGTGCACGTTCAGGTTCTTAAGATGGTCTCGAACCTGATCCTCTCCTACAGTGGGCCTAAGGTCTTCATTCTCACAGTCCCTGCATTTCCTTTCCAAGACTTTTGTGGTGTGGTCAGAGCATTTGCTGGTGAAGACTGAGGCAAAGAAGTCATTAAGAACCTCAGCCTTCTCCAAATCCATGGTAGCCAGTTCTCCTGATAGCTTCTGGAGAGGGCCTATATTGTCCCTAGTCTGTCTTTTATTTGCTACGTATCTATAGAATCCTTTCCTGTTATCTTTTACATCCCTTGCCAAACTTAATTCTAGCTGGGCCTTAGCTTTCCTAACCTGGTCCCTAGCTTCTCGGGCAATGCTCCTATATTCTTCCCAGGCGGCCTGTCCTTGCTTCCACCTTCTATACGCTTCTTTCTTCCCTCCAAGTTTCCTCAGCAGCTCCTTGTCCATGCATGGAGGTCTCCTGGCCCTCCTGCTGCACTTTCTTCTCGTCAGGATGCAACACTCTTGAGCACATAGCAGGTGATCCTTGAATATCGACCAGCAGTCTTGCGCCCCCCTGCCCTCTAGGACTGTATCCCATGAAACCTTACTAAGGAGGTTCCTGAAGAGGCCAGAGTCTGCTTTCTTGAAGTCCAGGGCAGTGAGCTTGCTGCATGCTCTTCTCACTGTCCTGAGGATCTCAAACAACCATCTTGTGATCACTAGAGCCAAGGCTGCCCTGGAGCATCACATTTCCAACCAGTCCCTCCCTGTTGGTGAGCACGAGGTCCAGCATGGCACCTCTCCTTGTTGGCTCCTCTATTGCTTGAAAGAGGAAGTTGTCTTCCACACAATCGAGGAACCTCCTGGATTGCTTGTGCCGGGCCGTACCATCCCTCCAACAGATGTCAGGATGGTTGAAGTCCCCCATGAGGACAAGGGCCTGCGAGCGTGAGGCTGCTCCTATCTGTCTGTAGAGCGCTTCATCCACAGAGTCCTCTTGATCAGGCGGCCTGTAACAGATCCCCACCATAATGTCCACCATTGCTGTTTTCCCTTTGATCCTGACCCACAAACACTCTGTTACCTCATCACCCGTCCCCAGACAGAGTTCCATACTCTCTAGCCTATCACTGACATAGATAGCAACACCCCCTCCCCGTCTGCCTGGCCTGTCTTTTCTAAACAGCCTGTAACCTTCCATTCTGACATTCCAGTCATAGGAGCCATGCCACCATGTTTCTGTGATACCAATGACATCATATTCCCATAGCCTTGCACACATCTCTAATTCCTCTTGCTTGTTCCCCATACTATGGGCGTTTGTATAGAGGCACCTTAGCTGAGCTCCATATGCAGCCTACTCAATGGCTGAGGCAGCTGGAACATCTCTACATCACTCCAAGCACTTATTACAGGTGCTGGCAACTGACCAGGAGTGTTGGGATGGATCAATGCTCCCCTCCCCCAACACATCTAGTTTAAAGCTTTCCTGACCAGCCTGGCAAGCCTCCTACCAAACCAGCTCCTCCCCTTCTTTGTCAGACCAGCTCCACCAGCCTCCAGTAGATCTGGCCTCCCAAATGGAGCCCCATGTTCTAAACAGCCAAACCCCTGACTATGGCACCACCATTCTAACCATTTATTAACCTGCCAAACGCGCCTAGCTTTTTTAAGGTCCTCCCCTTTGTCCTGGAGAATCGATGAAAAAACTATCTGAGCTCCAGAGCCCCTAACCACCTCTCCCAGGGCTCTGTAGTCCTTCTTAATGTTCTCCAGGCTACTGCTATCTATATCTCTAGCACCCACATGGACCACTAGAAGGGGGTAATAGTCAGCAGGACTGACTAGAGCAGGCAGCCTCTCAGCAACATCCCTGATCCGAGCTCCTGGCAGGCAACACACCTCCCTCGAGACTGGATCAGGCCGGCAGATGAGTGCCTCTGTGCCTTTCAAAGTAGAGTCCCCTAATACTATGAACCTCTGCTTTTTCCTGGAGGCACCAGTAGTGATCCTCTTTACTGGTGCATCAGCAGGATGCTCATTAGGTGTGGTGGGTGCTTTCTCATTAGTCCCCTGCAGAACTGAGAAGTGGTTCTGGGTGGGGACATTAGATTTAGGAGGAAGCCCCTTGTCATTAATTGTCCTCTTCCTCCTTTTTTTGTTCTTCTCGTGAGTAATTCCCAGCTTCCTGGGTTGCTGCCCTCCTTCTTTCCTATATGAGCAGTGCTGGACGTTTGCAGCCCCTGTGCAGTTTGGGCCTGGAGTAAGCAGCCCAGCTTCCTCTCAGCTTCCCTGGCATCTTTTAGCTCTCCAACAGCCTCCCGCAGCTCAGCCACCTGCTGCAGGAGGACCTCCACCAGGGCGCACCGAGTGCAGCCCTGTCCATTGTGCACCCTCGCCTCAAGAGACCAGTCGAGGCACTCTCTACACTCCGAGGTCTGCGCCGCAGTCTCCCCTCTCATCCGCTCTGTCTGGGTGCCTACGCTGGCCACCGCCGGGGCAGAGCTCCCAGAGCGGGCCCTGCTCCTGAGGCGAGTGCTCACCACCCCGCTCGCTGCCCGCTCGCCCTGCCTGCGCGAACTGCCGCCCCACGCCCTGTTTGCCCGCCCTGATCGCCCGCGCTCCCTGGGGTGGGTTTTTCCCCACTGAGGGCTGGTGCCGTCACTCCTGGCGCCGCCCCCTGTGAGTCAGCTGCTCGCGTCAGCTGAGCTGCCGGCTCCTGTGCAAGTCCTGTCGAGGACTTGAGGCTCCCTCGGTCGCTCTTGCCGCTCCGAACTGAGGCTCCTGGACGCTGTGCTTCCCCCCGCTCCGGTGTTAAAGGCGTCCTCTCTGGAGATACTCACCTCGGCAGTTGAAGAAGGTATAAATCACCAAATGCATATATGAGAATAGAGAGGTACTTAACTGCAGGGGTTTTGGAGAACAGGCTTCAAATTAATTTATTTCAACCTTGTGTTAAGAAAGCATGTATTAAAGTTATTATGAAATAATGTCAGATGAGCACTAATTATATTAGTATAGGGTTAGAAATAGTTCAAGTATGAGGGACTCTTTGAATTGGGTATGCCAGAAATTATTCTTTTTTACTAGTTAAAAATTATTTATTAGTTAAAAATTATTCAGAAAAGAGAAAACCACTTGAAAATAGTGTTTAGGCAAGCAGATAGTGAAGAAAAGTTTTAAATCCTCAGACATAACTCCTGAACCAGTATATAGGCATATTATGTTGTTATCTACACATTACTCTATCACTGCCAGTTAGACTGGATGTACAAACAGAACAATCCTAGAAAAAAATGTTAGATGTAAGAGTTTACCATATATTAAAGATGAAACAGGCTTTTCACTTACAGTGCAACTGACTTCCACTTGATCACTTCTGAGCATCTGGAAAAGCACATCCTACAGTAACTTTTAGTTTTGCATAAAAAGAATATAGTTTATTCGAATGCCTACAGTAATAAAAACCAAGGATGGTCCCAGGCTGAAAACTGTATTTTTTTTTCTGGAATACTGTGTCACAAACCATATTTTGGGCTTCTGGCTTTTCATTAGCTGCATGTTCCTATGAATTGACTGAAGAGCTATTCACTGTAACATCTGTAGTCAGAGTTGAATTGTTTCCTCTGTTACTTAAATACTTCTAAAAAAACCCCAAAAACAACAACAATAAAAAAATTGCCTGTAAAAGCGTATGCAGCTGTAGGCAGACATGTCAGCTTGGAAATGAGCTCCAAAGCTTCAGAATGGTTTGTCTGACAAATACAAGAGGGCTATTTTGGCTTCATTTGTTTTAGTTGATTTTCTCTACCACACTTCATCCTCCTGTTTATGGTCTATCTGAAATCAGATATTTAAGTAAACCTCTATCAAGGATATTCTGAATCACAATTTCTGTACACACTATGTTAACATATCTATTGGTGCACGTACTGGTTCTTCTGTTTCACGGATATCTGAAGTTCTGTAAATTGACAAACATGCACTAGAAAAAAAGCTTACATTTTCTGAACAGTAACAGAATCTTCCAACAACTGCACTGAAGTGTTCAAGGCTAGGCTGGACAGAGCCTTGGGCGACACGGTCTAGTGCGAGGTGTCCCTGCCCATGGCAGGGGGGTTGGAACTAGATGATCTTTAGGTCCTTTCCAACCCTAACTATTCCATGATTTTATGAAAGAGAATCCTGCCCTGCTTTATCTCCTGTACTGCTTCATAGCCCATCTGCTTCAACTGTAAATACCTAAGCAGGAAGTCTAACGATAGATGGCATTTTTAAAATGTGTAGCCTCACTTACTTCAGTGCAGATGCTCAGAATATTTTCATTTTCCTAATCTGCAACCACCATGTTGGTCACCCTTGCAGGCCCTCTAACAGTAAATGTGTCCATCACACATTTCACAATAGCATCATGTAGCCATTCTGTTTCATATAAAAGCCTCTAAGATTTCAGAGATATATTTCATAATGGGAATTTTGGGGTTCAGCAACAGAAAAAAAACCCTTTCAACAACAGCAGCTGTGATTTAATCATTTTTTGACTGAGAGAATAGTCAGTACCCTGTGCTCCTTTCTGTACTAGAAAGCAAATGGCTGCATGTGGTTGTTTCAATCAATATCAACTGTCTATATAATTTGCTAAAGCTGACTAAAAAACTTTGAAATTATGATGGAAAAAATGGATACAAGGTAACTGTAACATCCCTCACTTATAAACAAAGTGACAAGAGTTCTACCCAGAACACAGGCCAGTCTTTGGTGATAATTTTGCAACTACAGTGTTGCCGAAATGCTTGACAGATTTCTATTCTGCTCTTTAGATGCACTTCCCAGGATATCAGATTGCTCTCCTGAGCAGATTAATAGTACCATGGTGAGAATCTGTTTATTTTCATGGATTTAGAAGCACCAGTCACTTGCGTTTGACAGAAGATACCAATGACTCTTATTGAACGAATTCAGTCTTGTTTCTGTGTCAATAATGCCATTAGTGTTTCCAGATGAAAGACAAATTAAACTTTTGGTATTAAGTGAGAGGGTGCAGAACTAAGCCACTTAGTGAGAAAGATATTCAAATTTGAAAGACATTAAATACATTTTACTTCAAAGCAGTCAACATTGCCTATGTAAATACAACTTCTGCAAAGTTTCTCTGAAACTAATAGGTCTCTAACTACAAAACACTGGATTCAGATTCAAGTAACAGGAAGATCTATGTAAAATATGTTTATACAAAAAAGCAAAGTCATCCTTTAGTCTCAAACAATGCATACTCAGTGGAAAATTTTCTGTCAGTGGAAAGTAATTTGCAATGGTCACAGCTGTTCTAATTAATAAAAAAATTCGTGGGATTTTTTAAAATTTTTTTTTATTATCACTTTGGAATATTTTCACCTGAAATAGTTTTTTGTTGGGTGGGGTTTTTTTTATCTCTTTGTTAGAATGTGTCTTTTAATGATCTTGTCTCCATTTCAGTACATGGAAAATTATCTAGTTATGCTAAGATTTCCTCCCATTTGATGGAAAGTTGTGGGATGCGAAGTCACCAGTTTTAGTTCTGGTCTTAATTGTTGAAAACCAAAAATGGTGGTTAAGATTTTGACAGTGATCATGGCAAAGGAAATAGAGACAAAGCAACAATTCTGATTTTCTGAAATTCACTTTAATATTTCAAATTGAAAGCACACATTGGAAAAATGAGCATTAGGTATGTTCCACCTGTAAATAAGTAAATTTATGGAGTGATCAGAGTATTTGTTTTCACTCTACTGTTTTAGACTACTTTGATTTTATTCTCCTTTCCCTCTGTATCACTGTATTTTCTCCTTAGTTTGCAAATTGTTCAAGGCAATCACTATTGTCTATGTTTGTACAGTGATCAGTGTAATGGAGCCTTGTTTTCAAACTCCACAGTCCAAAGTGTACACTATAAAACCCAAGAGGCTTGTTTTCCTTCTACCAGTGTTTTTTAAGACTCCACCAGCTCTAAGAGATTTAACCCTGTACTGAGATAGCTGTTTTGCCATGACAGGATAAAAATACGAAGATCCAACATGATCAGAGGCTGCTGTAACTGTGTATCATTTACGAAATGGCAGGTATCAGTGGCAGAGATTTTCCTGCATTTACATTCTACTGTGCCAACAATTACCTCATATAACTTCAATTCAAGTGTAACATTGACAACTTTAATTGCTTTTGTCTTTGAAAGGGCTGATAGCTATTTATTAAAATCCTGGCACAATTTCACCTTTTGGTACTGACTTCATCAGAGCCAGACTTTTACTTTGTATGTGTATGCCTTCACATGTATAAATTAGAGTCTTCATTCTTGAAATTCAGTGGTGCCTGGATGTTAGAATTTCAACACTAGCACTAATACTGATTCTGACAGTAATACACTATTTTACTGAATGTAGGAACAACAGCACTGATTTAATTTTAAATACCAGAATAATGAATCTGAAACTTGTAACTTGGTGTACTATTATAATGTTCATGAATACATAATTGCAAATTCTGTGGGACTAGAAAGATTGGTGCGGTCTTATATACTTAGCTGCTATGAACTAACAGACTGTAACAAGGTTCAGTCAAACCTAATGGAGTAAGAAAAATTCTGAAAATTAGTTCCACAGGTTCTTATGGTTCATCAAGCAAACTGGAATTAGAGAGGACTGCTAGTACTAGTAGCACATTTACCCGTGTTGCAGGGGGGCCCATCCACACCAGAACACTGCCTTAGGGTCATAAGGCAAAACTACTCTAAAAATACAGTGTGGCTACTAACCTAAAAAAGGAAGTCATAACAATGAACAGTCACAAGACCGAACAGAGCCAGAGGCTAAGTACATAATTCCCTGGTTTTGCTGAATTGGAAATGCATAAACACTAGTTTAAAATTCTTGCAAGTGTATGCTCAGTTGCACCCATTTGTTTCCAGCCCAAGTTATCTTCCTTTCTGCAGTAGAGAGAGACATAATTTGATACTTATTCTAACCTGAGGCAAGGGTCTTGTAGGCGAGTAGTGGCTGACTTATTCTCTAGCAATGTGTTGGGAATGACATTCGTCACAGTGAGTGGAAACATTTCTTAGCTGAAATAACTTGGAGTGACTCCTGTTCTTACTGAGTATATTAATGGAAGTTACTTGAAACACACAGATAGGTGGGCACACAGCTTAGCCTCTATCACTGCTGTTCCATTGTCAGAACATATCATATCCTCACTCATATTTCCTTTCTTTAAAGTGTACATTTTTAGTCATCCATTACAATAGCCCTCCCTTTTTTAATTTTTTTAATACAGCTTTGTTGACTTTATATGCATATGAGAAATGTATTTTGTTCTACTTAGTGTATGGCATTTGCAGATACATTCTTGCAACCCATTGATTAATTTTCATTTTTCAGTTTGACAGCTTACAATTCCAACATGAAGATAGAACCATGACAAAGAGAGGTTTTACTTGGTTTTGCTCATGTGTTTGTGGAGATTTTTGTTTGTTTTTGATTTGTTTGCTACTAACTGGTTTGATTGTAGAGCTGATCCATGCTTATTAAGAGAAGAAATGAAAAAAAAACCTCAATGACCATTCTTGCCAATGATGCATTATGTGATCCAAGTAAAACTGTATACATGCCAGTGCTCCAACTGTCACTTACTACGAAATTTAATTTTCATTTTATCTTCAGACTTGGTTGTTTTGGTTTGTTTTTTTTTTCCTCAAATAAATAATCTGCAGCTACATCAATTTTCAACTAAAACATAGTAATGGGATTCTGTGATCCTCCTTGCATTTAGAAATAGTAATTTTTCTAGCTCTGTTTTTGTTGCTTTACAGTCTTATTAAAAAAGCGACAAGATCAACATCCTTGCTGATATAACCATCACCACAGTTATTTATGTGCCTGTCATTTCCAAATGTATTACTACAATATACTTCCTGCAGGGCTAAATGTGAGATGACTTATAAGCTTCAGCTGATGCAAGGAAAATACATACCGAGTTCAAGCATCTCTCTGAAATGGATCCATCAGCAGGATAGGCTCCCTAAATTGTCATTATAGCTTCTCAGTAAGCCATTCAGCTTAGTTTGCCATACTTCAGCTCATTTTCCATAGCCTCCCACCAAGTAATGAGCTTTAGATATCTCTCTAGTAAAAGCTGCAGAGTTCAGTAGCTGGTGGCTTTTACCCACATCTAGGCACATTTCTCTGATATACAGTTACTTGGTTAAATGTACTTAAGTCAAATCTTTCAGGCTGCCCCCTACCCTCAGAACACAGGATGACACAGTCATAGTGGAGGGGAAGTTGAAAAGGAGCACTGGAAGTCACCTGCTCAGAGCAGGGCTAACCTCAAATTTAAACCAGGTTGCTTGGGCCCTTGACCAACTTTTAAACATAGCCAAGGATGGAGATTCAAACACATCTCTGGGTAAGCTGTTCTAGTGCTTAACTCTCATTCCAAAATTTTTTCCTTCTGTTTAGTCACAATATCCCTTGCTGCAACTTGCAATGGTTACCTCTCATCCTTCCACAGCGTACCTCCGATACTCCGTCTTCTCAATACACCTATGTAGGTAGTTGATCAAGCAACCACTTGATCCCTCCCAGCCCTCTTTTCTCCAGAATAAGCAAACCCATTTGCTTTAGCCTGTTCTTCTATCCCAGGTGCTCCAGACCCCAACTAACCTGGTGGCCCCACACTGGACTCCATACAGTTTATTAGCACCTATCCTGCATGAGGGAGCCCTGAACTGGGTTCAGTACTCCAGGCATAGCCTTGGGAGAGCTGAACATGAAATAAACTTTTCCCTTGACCTGCTATCTATGCTTGTCACATGTCAGTGGCAGGGCTGCAACATCAGACCACTATTTTGGAGCACGTAACCAGCAGGGCACTTTTGAGCTTGGACATAGCTCATACACCAGGGACCGTGTGTATGACAAGAATGCATCCTAACCAGCATTTTACAAACCTTGCATAAGGTATGTTTGTTGTTTTGTATTAAAATTGATGCATAATGGTAGTAAAAGAGCTTTAAGAGAACAATATCAAAACATGAAAAAGTTTTTCAAAGGTTCATTTTTAGGATGCCTTTTTTTTCCCCAGTTAACTCTTAGAGATATTACAGATGCCTAGAGGCTTTCATGGACCTTTACTGTGGAACTTCATGAGGATTTCACTGTCTATACTCCAGCTCACTCAAATGGACATGTAACAAATTGAGCTGAATATTTAAATGCATGTATGGGAGAAATTTAGAAGGTAACAACAGACGACAAGGGACATTTTTTCTGTTTTTCAACATACAACAAATAAATATTGTCTTATTAGTATTATATTGATGATGAATAACCAATTCTTTATTTTGTTGGAACACTGTTCTCTTCATCTTCTATTGATTATATGTGCACACACACAAAGACATAAGTCTGCTGTAAAATATTCTGTTTTTATCTCCATCACTTAAAATGTATTAAAGATACTATTGGCACAGATCCTTATTGGGGAAATGCGCTTCAAAGATGTTATCTTTCTGCCACTGTACAGCATTCATTTCCAGTCAGTAGCGGACTGGCTAACTGTATAGACATGTTTTGGCAAATGGAGTCATGGAGTAGGAGAGAAACTACAGTATGAAACTGCAAATGGATTTTTTAGCAATGGATTGGAAAAGGGAAAGTGAAAGAGGCAGGGACATGAGGATGTGGAGTAAATTGCATGAAATTGCATAGCTCTGAAATTTGACAGGTCTCCAAGGTACTTGGTAGACAACCAGAAGGCAGAAAACCTTTGGGAGCTTGAGGCCAGCTATAAATGTAATCTAGACCAACAAGAGGACTAGAGAAACTAAATTTCTGTGTTAAATCAGCCAATAGGAGCCAACTGTTTATTTGAGCTCTTAATTAAAAGCATCTTTAAATGTTCCAAATATTCATGGAACACTATTTTAAAGTTTTCTAACTTTCTGTCATTTTTGTAGATTTGTTCAGTTATAATGATCATTCTGGATGAATCTTCCAATAATTTGTGTAACTAAGAAAGCTTCTCCATGGCCAGCCATACTGGCATGGAATCAATTCTACTATAAGTAGATCTCAGTAATCACTCTTATTTATATATTTAGGGTTAAACTCACAATATATGAGGATATTGATTTTCTTTATCCTCATCCTTTTGGCTGCTGAACTGCATGAAAGGGATGCAGCTTTTCTTACATCACAGAATTTGCACTAGCTTGTTCCAAGACTGGATTAACTCTGTTGAAGGAAAAAATGTCCTTTTATGTCTGTGTTCTTTGTATCAGACTGTACATGTAATTAGAAGAAAAAAAAAACCACCAGCATCACAGCGCAATGAAAATCTTGAAAAAGACATTTTTGTTCATTTTAGGATTCTTCTATTTTCCTCCAGAAAATGCTGAACAGGAAGTCTCAGTAAGTCAGAAAGTCCCAAACTTACTGTAAGTCTGCCCACTGAAAAAAAAAACCAAAACCAAAGAGCCCAAACCACTGCATTCAGCTGTTTATCCCTGAAAGGTAGCTCGAGTGCGCATTAGATTTGACACGTAATGTAGTATTGCATCTGTAACATAACACAGCATGACTGGTGGTGCTCGGTTTAAGAGGTCAGAATTGTTAAATCAACCGGAGCTTTCATTAAAGGGCCTACTTCAGCAAAACCAGGAGGAGCGGAGGGTGGTGGGGTCGTTTTGAGTTTCTTTTCTGAAGGTTCTGGTAGCCAAATGGAGATAAGAATTAAACAGCAGTGGCATAAGTTTATTTGAATAACCAAAAAGTATTTTACAGAGGGTTTTTTTTTTTTAATATATATATATCTATGGGCATATGAGGAGCAGCCAGCACTGCAATTTAGAGCAGTCTAAACTCTTAAATTGTGTACTGCCCATTTGAAATGATTTCTTGGAGTCAACTTGCTGTATTCTACAATCTAGTGTCAAATGCATGCTTCCACTTGAACAGAATATTTATTTCGCAGAATCGTAGAATCACGGAATGGTTAGGGTTGGAAGGGAACTTGTAAGATCATCTAGTTCCAATCACCCCTGCCACTAGATCAGATTGCTCAAAGCCCCTTCCAACCCGGTCTTTTCTTCCTTCTTTTGGAAGGCTAATGCAGTGAGGTGTATTTTAACCAAAGCTAACAGGAATCTGTCTCTGGTAAGACAGTATTACTCACATAGGTAAAGATTTTTCATCCACTCACTTACAGACTTCACTTGACAATGGATTTCAAAAACCAGCTGGTGATTTTTAACTACTGCCATTACATAGGGTGATAGCTGGTATGTATGGTTTGCTTCTTGTTTGTGTTCTAATGTCCATTTCAAAAGCAGGGGTAGTGGAAGCCTCTCTAGAGCACTTCTTCCCCGGGCAATCACCAAGTCTTCCTTAGAGAAAAAAGTGTTCAGATACTTCAAGCAGAAAAGGAGTGGGAAAGACAGCATAAACAAGAGACAGCAAGAGAGCTCAGGGGGCTGAAAGTCTGCAGGTGAGCAAAGAGCAGCTGCACAGAGGAACAAGAGAAAGTACAACTAGGCTTCACTGTGGGGAGAAACTTGGCTGAAGCCTACGCAAAATTTCCTGCTTAGCAGCTCATGAAGCTGCTAAGTTGACAGCCCACCAACCTGATTGCACAGACCTACCTGCAAAGATGGTAATCAGTCACAGAACTGGACCTTTTTTATTCATCTCTGGTCCAGCCTCCTAGATTTGATTTTTCCCTCTGTAAAAAAAAAAAAAAAAAAAAAAAAAGTTAAGAATTCTAGTTTACATTCTAATGAAATACTTTCAAAAAATTTTATTTAATTTGAAAATCTCTTGATCTCCCTTGAGGAGCTCACTTTAAGGCACAGATGAAGCTATATCCACCTCAAAGTTCTGGCTGACTCAGGGACCTGTCACAACAAACTAGTATTGCTTTCACATTTACACACATTACCAGTTTTCTTATTCTTTACTAGTGAAAAGAAAAATGTACATGAATGCAATGGTAAGATTGCTAGGTTAAATTCAAAAAGATATGTTTTCATTCTTGTGACTCCTTTGATTATTCTGAAATGCACAGACCGAGCAGGCTAGCCTTATTAAGTCTGCATTCTTTATACAGGTATTTCTGATACTGCTCGTACAATTTCATCATAGAATCATAGAATGGTTAGGGTTGGAAAGGACCTGAAGATCACCTAGTTCCAACCCCCCTGCCATGGGCAGGGATGCCTCACACTAGACCATGTTGCCCAAGGCTCTGTCCAACCTGGCCTTGAACACCACCAGGGATGGAGCATTTACCACTTCTTCAGGCAACCTGTTCCAGTGCCTCAACACCCTCACAGCAAAGACAGGCCACCTGTCATCACTTCCACATTCTATAATCTTTTTTCCTTCTAAGTTTCCTCAGCAGCTCCTTATCCGTCCATGGAAGCCTCCTGGCCCTCCTGCCCCATTTCCTTCTTGTCAGGGCGCAACACTCCTGAGCTTGGAGCAGGTGATCCTTGAATATCAACCAGCAGTCTTGGGCCCCCCTGCCTTCTAGGGCTTTATCCCATGGAACCTTACTAAAAGCAGGTTCCTGAAGAGGCCAAAGTCTGCTCTTTTGAAGTCCAGGGCAGTGAGCTTGCTGCATGCCTTTCTCACTGCCCTGAGGATCTCAAACTTCACCATCTCATGATCACTACAGCCAAGGCTGCCTTGGAGCATCACATTCCCCACCAGCCCCTCCCTGTTGGTGAGCATGAGGTCAAGCATGGCATCTCTCCTTTTAGGCTCCTCTATTACTTGCAAGAGGAAGCTGTCTTCCACACAGCTGAGAAATCTCCTGAATTGCTATCATCATGATAGTCTCGAATTGAAACCACAGGTATTTGATTACATGGGTCATCCAGGTATAGCTTGTTTTTTTAATCTTTAAAATGGCAGCGAAAATGCAGAATATCCGGAAAGAATACAGAAAGTTCTATTTGTTTACAAAGATTTGATGGACTGAATTTTCAGATTCTGTATGAAGTTTTCAGAACTGCAGTATGTTGTATGTTAGAGTTCTTTGTTGATACTATGCAGTTTTAAGCTTCCGGGTTTTGTAGGCATTTTGTTTCTAAGATTTCAGTTGTATAAGTAAAGAAAAGATGTGTTTATTTTCAGACAGAATACTGGAGAAAGAATGACCCTTCAAATTGATTAGTACATGAAATTCACTGTGTTTCCAAGCACTTCACTGATTCTTTTTGCCACATTTTGAAAAGAGAATCAATAGTTATTATAATTTCGTAAGTGGAACAAAAAGAAAAGGTTTAGCTTTCCAGAGGCACATAGAACAGCGAATATATTTTGAAAGAAAGGGATGATTTTGATCTGTCTCTTGGGGTGGGAGAAGTTTAATCAGCTGTATTTGTCAGCATTCACACTGCTGAAAACTTTAACAGGTGGTGAAGTTTCTCCTTGTATCACAGTAAGATGACTAAACCTCTGAGAAGAATCTGAGACACTACATTTTGTACCAACTACTACTTATACAGTTTCACTTTCAGCAATGTGAAATGAAGAACCTCACTCTTCCCTTGGCTTGTATTAAGGTTTTGGCATCCAATTCCATCTGTGTATGCTACTAAGAGGAACAGACAATGTGTATGTTGCAGAGGGCCAAGCTATTCAAAGGTAGGTTCAGCCCTGTTTTAAGTTCGTATTTCACGAACTGCAAGAATACAGGGAAAAATAAGCTGTTGAGCTGCAATCATTACCCTTATTGGTGAAGTTTAGGAGAGTTTCTTGCCAGTATAGTTTAGTAGATTGGTAATAACAGTACTATTTTCCTGAACTCTTCTTCAGTGCCCTTGCTGAGTTATTGCATTCTTGCTCCTGCTGCAAGTCCTTGCTTGTCAGTCAAATTGCCTACCATAGTCTAGCATCGCTATTTATAGTTGGAAGAGTATCTGGTGCTTTGCATGAGGTATTACATTAGCACAAATTATTGCTATCTAGTGGTGACATTCACCTTGGATATGCCACATCATGATGTCATTTGCTATCCAAGGTACATGCAGTCTGTCACATGAAGTCAGTTAGCACCTGGCGAGCCCAGAAAGATGGAAATTTCCAAACCCTAATAAGCCAAACTAAACTCCAATCAAAATTTAAACTAAAGTAAATTCAGTTTGTTTCCTGACATTCTGAAAAGCTTGACTAATTCTTCATCTTTTAGACTGTATTAATTCTCAAATACATATTTCCCTTCAGCCTCTCCCTAGGCAGTGTCAAGTATTGTTCAAAACAAACTTCGAGATCTTTAGCATTCTGGATAACCTTTTATTTCCAGTTATATTTTATATTACTGCCTCTGTACTTTTAAGTTGTTGACAGAATCAGAGAATATATCTTGAGGTCCTAAAAAATAAAAAAAAAAAAAAAAAAAGTAACTCATGCTACTTCTAGCTTTATATCTATCTTTGTACCAATCACTAGCCCTGATTTGTCTCCTTTCCTGAGAGCTTTAAAAGAAAGACTGAAAAGAATGGACTTGGAGACCAAATTGCCCTTTGGTAATTTGAAGTGATTCTTCCATGCAAAAGCTGAGATACAGACAAGGTGTATGGATTGTACCTACTGAATAGAATGCATTTCCTACTGCAACTCTTAATCTATTTTTTAATTATGATATAATTATTCTAACTGATTTTGTATAGATTGATTCTGATTTCCTGATGTACATATCCTACTGAATCTGGAATTCAACAACGACAGAAATTATTTAGGTTTCTGGTTTTTGTATTTTTATTTGTTTTCTCACCAAAACAACACTATACAATTCTGTATTCCTTTAATGCACATCTCTTCCCACTGTTACAGATTTCTAAGGAACCCCAAATATCTACCTCCCTTTGCAACGACAAGCTTCAAAGATTCTTGGTTGTCTCTTCAATTTTCTCCTGCTGTTTTGTTTTACTACAGTAACTTTTCCTCTAGTTACATATATCTAAGTAATTCTCCATTAGTATATTCAGTAGGAAACCATTAATCCAAATTAAGGCTGACACAACACTTCAAACAGCAGATGAATACACAGTTGGCAATTAGGACTTTTAGAAGGGATGAAAACATGAAATCCCACTTTACCAGGAGTACAAATTTGTTGAGCTAGAGAAGTGTGTGAAGTGCAATACAGCAATGAAATTGGATCCAAATGTTCCACCCAATGACTAGAAGCTTTCAAGGCTCTCAATGTGCAAAAGCTTTCAAAGAGAAAGCACAAGAGGAAAGCAAGGGAGAGCCTGCAAACTCTGTGATGTTTAGTTTGCATTGGAGATGTGAAGTTGCTCTCTCTGGAACTCGTTCACAGAGATCTAAGGTGTTTATGTATGGATTCATACCATTAGGCATTACTGCTCAGTTTGTATAGCTTCTAAAACTTACATTTTTAACTGTACAAATAACAAGGATTTATAGACAGTGCTTTAGAAAGCATCACAAAACCTCAGAGATGCACTTCAGCTCTGATGCTATTATGATATGGTTCCAGAGCCTCAGTTCTCACAGGAGCAAGTAGTTGAAGGATGATAATGATTTTGCTGCCTTTACTTCCTCTGAAGATTTTTTGGCAACAAATGAATGCTTGTCTCATCCAGAAGTCCTGGTGGGGGCTGCTATTCCAAATAAAGCGGGAAAATGCCCTCAGCGATGCATCATCTCTGAAAAAACATATTCTCTTATAAACACGTTTATTCAGTTTCACAATGCATTTGCTATCCAAAGTTGTTAGCAATAGCACTGAGACACTGTGTTAGGCAGAGCTTTGAAATGAAAAAAGCTTTAGTTTCTGTTCAATCCAGAAGGCCACAGAACTTAAGAGTTCAGTTTTGTGGTTGTCCTTTTTTTTTTAATATAATTTAATAGAACACAAAAATAATTATCTTGAACAAGATAATTCTTTTAACAGAGAACAGTTAAATCTCATAAGGAACAAAAAAATGAATGTCCGGGGCCCTGAAGGCATCGGTAGCTTTGACTGTTCCTGCTCAGTGCCTGCGGCTACCCCTCTCCCCTCCCCTCCTCAGCCCAGGACACCATATCAGCCCCCAGAGCTATCAGTCCCTGCGCGTGCAATGCTGCAGCAGGGCTGGTCTCCAGCTCCCCACAGCCCTGCCTTGCCTGGCCACAGCCCATCCTCACCTAATCCTGTTCCCAGGTTGGTGCCTGATGCCCAGGGCTGGAGCTGCCCTGGTCTCTCAGCTGCCCTTCTCATGGCTGGGAGGGTGGGACACACCTGCCATGGAGGGCTGCCAGGCCCTGCCATCACCCAGCCAGGTTAGCCTCGAACACTGCCTGGCCCCACGGAGCCACCTGCCTCCATGGCACCCTGACAGATGGAAAGACAAGCATCAGTGATTTATGTATCACAGTCTTAGAAGCAGAACACCACTATCAAATATGTGGGAAAATTTGGCATGCTATGTCTACAAAGTACTAATTGTAAGAAAGAATTGACAAACTGATTGGAAACGTGGTGCCCTGACACCATAAATGTACCTGTTCTCCAGGTATTTTTCCTTTTCTCCAATTTTGCTATTTAGTGCAGAAATTTTCATTGGCTTCCTGAGTTGCTATGAAGCCTGTGGCCCATTCTAGCTCGCTAAGGAAATCCCTCTACCATTGCTAAGCACTGGATGCACTCTGCGTGTCGGGTGACCTTTCAGCTCCTTCTCCAGTTTCTGCCCCAGTTCAGTTCCGCAAGCATTCCCGGGGGTATACTGCAGCAGCGGCTGCTCCACTCTCCTCTAGTAACTCCCCACAAATTCCCTCTTCCCTCAGCCCTTCTCAGTCTGACCCATGGGGCTGCATCGCAGGGCTGCATCATTCAGTTTTCTCCCCCGGGCTCAGGCATACCCTTTAAAAATCCTGATCAGACTGTGCAGTCGACTGATACCGTTTTACCATCTATTAAAATGTGTTTGGCATGAGAGATGTTTCACACTACCAGGTAAGATAATCTGACCTGACTAGAAGCGGGAACTATTTTTACATGTCTAAGAAACTACTTATTCTCTAAGAATCTACTGTGCCTATAAATCACCAGCCCATTTTTCCTGGCCCAGTAGGTCTGAGTGTTGAGAATCCCCCAAAGCTCCTTCCAAGAACACTATTTCCAAACAGCCTGGGATGTGACAAAGTGGGTGGTGAAACAGCCATCACTGCTGCAAAATATACTGCATATTCTTGCATGTAATCCCCTTCTGTAACTGCCCTAATAGATGAAAACATCTATGTTCTGTAGAGCAGTCCCCTGAAGGAATGTAGGATTTCCCATCCTACTTCCTATTTCTATCTCATTATCGAAAGAGCTGTTTCATGATGCTGTTTACTGCCATGCTATTCTTAATTGATATCTAGAAAGAATTCTGCACCACTCACCCTCCTCCCCCTACCCCAGAGCAGAGCACTTGTGAAGTAGCTACACGTGAGGAAAACTAAAGGAGAAATATGTACATTAGGGAGAGGCTTAGCTTCAGTAAGCCTCATCAGGGAAGAAAAGGTTTGTGCAACCGATTTATTTCTCAGTTTTCTGTGAGCTCCTACATCTGTAGTACCAGCTTTCCTGCAAGGCAAAGGCTTAGACAACCTATTCTCTTCAGGTGGACAGGTTCAGCAACAATTAATTCTTATTTTAATTCTGTTTTCCTTCACTGTTTTCCCTCCTTATTTTTCAAGGTCTTAAACCTTCTCATCTAAAGTCTGGACTCGGCATGTACCTAAGCCTTTTTATTACAGACTACACTGATCTTGAAATAAGCTCCTGAAATTTGTATGTGGTGACCCTAGCTAAAAACTATGACAAACAAGCCAGGTCAGTTTTATAAATGGGTGAAATTCAGGTCCCCTGACAGAGGTAAAAGCAAGTATTTAAGGTGAAATATTTATTACTGACTGGTCATCATAGATTCCTTTTTAAAGTTTTGAAGAGTGATATCACAGGAGCCATACTGTGTAATATCTTTATGCATATGATTACAGGAATCCATAATTCCGAATATTTGAATGAATCTATTTATCCCAAAATTGATTTTCATGAAATAGCCATTCTTACACAAAGAAAATCTCTTTTTAATGGTTCAAATACACTGATAAAATAATAGAGATTGGATGTAGTCATATTAATGGTATGGACATCCCAGGCTAAATCCATTGGTAAATTCTATGAAAATTGTTTAGTACACAGTAATGCAGATGGTGCTCAAAAGCAGACCAGCTAGCTGGCAACTCTTTGTGCAGGAAAGGATGGGACAGTAGGAACTGGAGTCAGAACTTCCCATTTCCATGATTAGTTTTTCAGGCAGTCCTGTCCATTATTTCCCCTGCTTAGATTTGGGGCCATCTTTTCCCTGGACCTGCCCATGGAATAAAATACTCTTAATTTTAGTTATTGTGTTAGTCATACATTTTCCAGATGTTCATATACTGTGAATATTAAAAAAAAATAAAATTCTCTTGGTTAAGAGAGAGAAAAAATGAAATGGATATTTGAAGATGTTATTTGAATTGTTTTTCAATTACTATTACTCAATCAGATGTACCAGAAACTGAAAATTACATTGACAAGATGAGCTTTCACTATCAATACATAAAGCTGGGGGAGGAAGGCAAAAGTAATCAGAAAAAACCATGTACAAAATTGAAGTGACAATCTGATACCATTCAAAAGATCATTCTATTTTATATGGATCATTTGATGAGATACAGGCCAAATTCAGCCCTGCAGTAAACAGATGGAATGCACAGAGACTGGAAAAGTAACAACAGACTCTTATATTTCCTTCTTATTTTGCAGCAAGAAATAGGATGTGCACTGCAGTTATAGCTCTCTACAAAAGGTATGAAAACCAAGAAAGTCATTTTGTCTCTGATAAAGGCACAAGGAAACATGAAACTAACTGAATATGCAGCTAACCAAGCAGAATTTATTTTCTTACCTTATGTTTATTTTTCTGCCTGTTGCTATTAGCATATTTTGATCCGTCACAAGATGTTGCATTTAAACTGTAAACCCCAGGAGATCACTATATTTACTGGATTTTTTTAGGACTGTTTTCAGGGGGGGAAAAGTAATCTTAAACCTCACTCAAAATAATAAAGTACGTTAACTACGTAACTGCACAATGTTCTGTTTGTTCTGGCAGGAACATGTTACATACATGACAGAGCTTGAGGAATCTGTAACTATGTACAGCATACTGTACACAAACTTATTTTGTGCATAGTGAGTATGATAATTTCTATTTAAACCTCAGAATCAGTAAGAAAACCTGTTTCTCAGTACTTTCAAGTTCATGTAAAAATCAAATTTTGTTTCTTGAATTATTTGGGGAAGACCTCTGTAGACAAAGTTTTGCTAAGGAGGATTATAATTTAAATCAACCATATTGAAAACTACTATTTTTATTTTGAGAATTGCTCAGATTTTGAAAGAACTGATTAAAAAATGGAATGTCATCTCCTCTATTACTTCCGGCTTTCATTTAAGAACTCTTAATAAAATAGTGCATTTGCAGGTATTTCCCTTTCTATTTAATATCCAAATCTAGTGATACTATCATTATGAGACATCAGATGCAGCTTCTAATTTTAATATTTTAAATATTTTGGCCTTTACATATTATAATTAAACCATTATAATTAGTGGTAAAACTGATTAGAGCATGGAGAAAGTATCAGAAGGGAAAGAAACTGCACTCAGGAAGCATGACCTTAACCTAGATAAAATTGTATTGAAAATTTATACAGTGAATTTGTTAGCCAGTTTCTCAATTACCATAAATCAATATTATTTTATTTATTTCAGTGGAGCATTTCCAAATTCAGTAAGGCTTTACCACCAAGTGAGGATCTGTTTGTCTGAAGCACTGATATTTTATCTGTAATCATAGTACCTCATAATATGTTACAGATTTTTCTATTGAACATGTTAAGCAGCAAAGTATTACCCTTTTTTTTTTCATCAAGACATATGTCTGAAAGTTCAGGCAGCCAGTTAACAGCATTCTCTAAAGCATGCAAGTACCTTAATATCTTTAAATGCGTAGCCTTAAATTGTAGAGCATGGCTACATAAGGCATCTTTGACACACAGAGAAAACTGGAAATACCTACAGAACTAATAAGGTGCAAAAGACAACTAAATTTTGAGCATGCTTGGTTTTCAGTATATTAAAATCTGTAGCTTTTGTGGAAAATACCTTTTTTTTAAAAAAAATCATATTAACTTTCTATGCATATAAGTAATAATTAAACACACATGCACAGGTAAATAATTGCAAATCATTCTTCACTGTCAGTAGATACTGATCTTGAGGGACTTCTGTTACAAATATTATATCACGCTTTCTAAGAGACACCTGAAATTAACAAAACGTTATTTTTGATAATGAAACTACCATCCATGGACAACAACCCTTCAAACTGTTTTCATCCTGCTGATGCTCTGCTTTGGTAAGAAAGGGAATCGGAATGCATCTAAAGTTGGAGTTAAAGGGGCCAGTAATTTGATACGAACACATATGAAAAGCCTTCCCTGAAAACACAACAATCTAGACAAAGGACAATCTTCTACGATTATCAGTGATCCATGTTAGTGTCCTGTGGGGCTTGCCAGCAACTTACAAACTAGTAACTTCGTATCACAAGGTTTCAGATGGAATTTTCAGAAATACATTTATCTTTTATCAATATCATCACCATCTTTTTCATACGCTACACTTCTATCCCATTTTGTACAAAAGTTCAATTCCTTCAAGATGATCTCTCATATTTTAATTTCAGGATGCTATCTGAGCTCTATTCAGCCTTAAAATGATCAGTAATTTTAAACTATTGTTTGTACTGTGATCACTTCTGAAATTATCAGTATATTTAACAAATATTTCATGAATATTTCACAGTTTGTGTGGCGACTTTACAGACTAAATGTAATCATAGGCATCCATAACTACATATATACACACACTAGAATGGCTGCCTTTGTATGGAAAGGTTTCTACATGGGTCTGAAATAGAAAGCCTAGCTAGTACAACTTTATTTTTAAGAGAATATCAACACGTCCCAGCCCCAAATACAACAATCTGGAACAATCTCTTCTATAATGACAAAATTAGAGAATAGAGCAATGTTGGATACTGTATTGAATACTTAACTCATCATTCAAGCACAAGGTGCCACAAAACATAGGTTCATAGACTTATTACATGGTTTCCTGCACTGTCTTTCAGTGACAATCAAGGAGTTCTGTACGTGAGTAAGAAAGGAGAATCAATTCAAACCATATCCCCTGTGGTACACAGGGGAAATTTTGTAACTGTGGTCGTTCCTCCGTTTAAGAAATGGAAAGTCTCTTGAGAAGGCTGCTGCAGGAAAACACAGGCTTTCTGGGCTGCCAAAACTGCACAATATCGGAAGTAAGAAGGCAAAACGCACTTATTTAATAGGGCTGGTAAGAACATGACTTCCATCCTGTGATAATGTGGACATTTTGCAATCTATTTTCAGGCTGAATTGAGATGGGGGTGGAGTTCACAACTGAAATGAGGAAAGAATCTACTCAGAAACACTATAACATTTATAAATGCACTTCAGCACTACAGAATACAGTTAGGTATCGATACCATTTTAGCTAGCATTATAAAAAGGTTACAGTGACGTAAGAAGGATGCCATTATCTTGTCTTTCGGTATGGCGAATGCACAAAACAGCTGAAATCCAACTAAGAACTTTTTTTTTTTTAGTTCACAAAAAGGGGTTTTGTTAACAACTTTTGACTAGGTTTATTGATTACTCTTTGGCATTGGGAAGCTAAAACACAGGATCATATATGGAGCCAGACTGCATTATGTTCTTGGCAGACCTAGTGGAGCTATGATGGCAGGGAAAACAGATGGACTGCTGACAGCTGGTTACAATGAGTTGTAGGACTTCAATGAATACTTCTGTTCAGTACCCGGAAGCCAATTTTTTCACTCTTGTGAGATAATGGAAAATTCCTCCATTCCAAGTGCTCCAACACCAGAAAATACCAGAAGTTATAGAAAATTTGACACAAAGACACCCCCTTGACCTGATTGTGTACCTGTGACAACATGGCTCTACGTAAAGACTGAGTTTTAATCTTACTCAATCTGTCTAGTGAAGAGAAAATGTGGTCAGCAACTTGGTCTGTCCTTCCAAACTGGTTTAGAACCTTGCATATCAAGGTTTAGCTTGAAATGCAACACTCACATTAAAGTGGTATGAAGATCAGCTGCAGTTCCTACTGAAATCAGAGAAATTCTGGGGGTTTAAACTATCTTCAAAAATATGGTGAGTTTTATGGATGCCTAAACCACAGACCTCTATGACTAACTTTAAAACACTCATTTTTGAAAATTTTTACAGAACCAGTCCTTCATTTCTTTAAATAAAACTTTCAGAACCCCCTCAAGCATTTGAAGTTGTTCAAAATAGAAGTATGACATTAGCAAGGAGACCTTGCAAGTAACATTTTCAGAGCGCTGAATAGGATGAGGGCTTTTTATCCATGCAACTCCTACTGTATTTTTGACTGACTTTGCATGGTTAAAGCCTTGCATGATGATGGCTAACTCCCAGAAAAAATTTCTTTCCAGAGTGAAATTTACATAGACTCTTACTAGCAGAATTATTTAAACAGGGTTCCTACCACAACTTCAGTTATACTGGTTACACCAACAAATAAAATACCAAAAGGTTTATTAAAAAAGATAAAAACTTTGATAGGAAAATATAGTGGAAGAAGAGAACAAGATCTGTAATTGCCAAACTTTCCGTTAAAGGAAAGCCTTTTCTCTTTAATTTCATGGATGACTGGAATTTTCAGTCCGAAAATATATCCAATGCTCCATGAAATTTACTTGTCTATAAAATGTCCACTCCTGTTAACATGAACAAATAGATCTTCACTATACTTGGTTACATATAATTAAACCAGGAGTAATTCTGGTCTGATAAAAATCTTATGCTGTGACCTCCAAAGGAGGAAACATGTAATACTGCCTTTTTAACAAGGCAAAACATACATTCTTATGCAGTGGCCTGCCTTTGTCACCTCAGTAAGTTATCTTTTGTTTTTCATGATGTGCTTCACCAATAAGCCAGAAAGGTAGAAGCCCTGTAGACATCTAATAAAATATATTGAGCCAGAAGCTGGATGCTATTCTGTGCTAATATCACTGTACAAATTTAACCAAGAGCTTAAGTTAATGAGGGCAATGGATCCAACAGATTTTATTATGCCAGAGAATGAAATCTCCTATCTAGAAACCTACTAATTAGAACTGTCAAAACATGTTCAGAACTTCTTTTGCCAAGCAAGTGAGATTAGTCATGTATTTTTGTGCAGCTATCACAACTACAGAGGTAAGTACACAGTTTTCGTAAGACAGCCAGACATACTCAGAGAGCTAGAATCTTTCATAAATATATTTCACCCATGCTTTGGAGGGTGGAAAAAGTGAAATTTTAAGTCAGAAGAATTCTATTTCTTCAAGAGGGAAATCCATGGAGATTTCCAGTCCGTTGATGCCATGGTGAGGCCCCCAGTGCCCCTTTGATTTTTGAACTTCTTACTTTGTTCAGCTGTGTATTCAACCCTGTAGGGGCAAAAGGGTTAGGATTCCCAGACAGGCAAAAAAAAAAAGCCAAACCCCCCAAAAAAAACAAACCCAAAAAAAACCTTTTTCTCTATGAATCACATTGTCTGCTGTTCTTCATCAGCTAAAGGTTTCAACTTTCAAGTTATACAACACATGAACAAATTACCTTGGACTAATACATATTAGGGTTAGAATCAACACACGCTAGGGTTTCTGGAATAAATATCCACAGGGGTACTATTGCAACATAGTGATAAATAAAATTAACGCGCTGATCTCTTTTGCATTGAGTATCTAAAAACACACTTGCTACTACCTATGTTGTGTTCATATTAGTGGCCAAAAAAAGGTACTGTTGAATGAAGAATAGAGCAAGCTCTGAGAAGAGCATAGATCCTTCTTGATAAGGAAACTAAAATCTTATCTATATGCCTAATTTCAGGCAGAACTTGCCCAATGTAAAATCAATACTGTTACGTACAGACTTAAACATGTTCTTGGATCACCAGATGTGTCTTTGTTGTGCATATGTGCAAAACAACTAGCAGATTTCAACTGCCGTTTTTTTACATAAAATCACATTACATAGCATTGTCCAAGCATTATGAAGGATGACCTGAAGAAGGTAAACAGGAAATGGTGATTAAATAAACTACCATATTTTAGTTTGGACTGGGGACACCATGCACTGCTTTCCACATGGACAAGCGAAATATTTTAAAGTAAACTTTGCCAAGTTGTAGCCCTGGAAACACATTTCCAATTTGAAAAAGATGAGGTTTTATTGTTTTTGTTTGTTTTGTCTTTGTTTTGTGTTAGTTTTTTTTTATTTCCCCCACCTTACTCCCCCAAATAGAGAATGTTGGTGTTTACAATGTTTTTCTTACTTTGGAAAGCTGAGTTAGAACGAATAATCCTTTAGAGTAAGAATTTTTTCTTGTTACCCAGGCAAGGACATCCTTGTCCGCATTAAATAGTGTTCTGTATTTTCAAAGAACTTTGTCTGTGCTTTAATTTTGCACGACATTCTCATGCAAACTATGTCAGTTGTGGTTCTCCTTTATTCCTTATGATATGTTCTTTCGTGTACTCTACTAGAAGCATAGTAAGAGCAAAAGACTAAGTGAAAGCCCATAGAACAAGAAGTTATAATTAGCTCCAAAAAAACCTCAAAAACCCCACAACAAGAAATACAATGGTTTGTATTTTTGCAAATAGATGTATAGAACAAAATTCTAACGCCTCCAGCCAAGGGACTTTTAAATCCATACAAAATATTTAAATAGCCACCTCTTCCTCGCTGTGAAAACTCCTAATTAGTGATCTGTTTAAAATACCTATCATACTTTAAATACTTCATCATGGCTGTTTTGCTTCAGAAGCCAGCAACAGTAAGTTAATCAAATAAAAATTACTGTGCATGTATTTTGCCCATATAATCCAGTTTTTTTCTTTCTTTGGACTTTATATATTGGCAGTATTGTCTGACTTGACAGAACCAGGGCAGAGAGTTCCTGAGGTAAAGCTATATAGCAAATTTTCACTGACGCATGCACGTTAGAGTATGCTGATTACTATATGATCTTTGCAAAATAAACAATGTGTATTGTTCCATGGTTTGTTTCTTTCCCCTCTTCATCTTCTTTATTTGTACTAAAGACATTTGGCAGCAAAAATTCCTGAATACACCATTACTGACATTATAATCAACTTTCTGATCACTGGCCCATGTTTTTATCTTGCTGTGCTCTACTGCTCTTTTTAATTTACTTCATACTCTGGAATGAAAAACTTCAGAAAAGTGACTTCTTTATACACATGAACTCTTAACCAGCCATTTTCTAGCCTTAGGGAAAAATTCTTGTTATTAGCATACCTTTTTCTCAACAATTCAATTTTCTTCAACAATTTCAATTAGATAGTATTTTTCTTTCCAGCCTCTCCCTTGCATTTTATTTTACAGCTGGGGTGGAAAGGTTAAATTCAAGATGATATCAAGCTAACTCAGTGGCTGGTGAACTTTTTCCTTAGGAAGGATTAAATAAGGTAATGTAGCTAGAGGCATATGTTAATGCACCTTTTTAATTTTCACATGCCTTTTTGCTAATTTTAAATTGAAAGTTATAGGCCATGTGAAATGAAGTGACACTCACCCCTATTTCAAGCTGATGGCATTTTATCCCACCTTTTAACCCATCAGTATTTACTGACCATAGATGCTATAGGAAAAAGAACCAAAACATAATAGAAGTATTTTCTGTTATTGCCCTTCTATCTAAAAGTGAGACATTGATAGTCTATTAGTCTACTCAGCAGATGTTACATTCGGTTCCTTCCTCAAGATAACTATCTAGAAAATCAGGTTGAAACAACTTCATACAACTTCACTGAAATAACTGGTGGGGAAAACAAATCACATTTGTACAATAAGAACTACCCATAAGGAATTATAAGAAATAAACAAACAAAAAAACAAAACAAACAAAAAAAAACCCCACAAACCAAAAAACCCCAAAACCACCGAAACAAAAAACCACACCAAAAAAAGCCAACCAAAACACCACTGATTTTGAGTAGTAACAGTTCTTTAATTTACTGAACTCTATCTGTAGTGATTTTCAATCATTATCTGTCCTGAAGTTATATAGAAAACATGTATTATCAGCACCTTGCAGCCTCTTTCCTTTCAGGACCTTCTACCTTTAGGTGTTACTGTTTAGATTTAGATAGGCAGAAGGTGTGACATTATGATTACTACTGAGAAAAACCTCTGGCATATCTGAAGAAAAAGATTAGTTTCAGAATTTCATGTGTTCTTGTGTGGCTTATACAGGCAAAGTGCGCCACAAAAGTCAGAGACAGCACTAAAGACATAGGCAGGAACAAATTGCTCCTTCTTTGCGTCAGCAGGTGCCAGTGGTTGAATGAGAAGAACCTGCTCAATTCAAGAGCAAACAAAATAGAGATCACCTTAAATAACTTTGGCAGAATGAAGCCTTACGATTTTAGAAATAACAGGAAAAAATGAAAAAACCCAATCCAACCAAACATAAAACCCCCTTTTGAATGTGGTTTGAAGGGAACTTTCATGATTCTCAGCAATTTTAATAGCAATTTAAATACCTGTGAATATGCTCAGAAGGCTGACCTTACGTATCACTCCATCCCTCACTGGCAAAATGGAAACAACAGCACATTCTTTCTTGAGGTTCAGACAGTATTGTCAAGGTGCCGCATGGGTCAGCAGCCCCCTGTGGCCAGGCACCAGGAAGGTCAGGGGCTCCCTGCATTAGGCAGGGAGGTACCTGTTTGGCAGGGCCCATTCCATTTTTCCATTTCATCTTGATATCAATGATTTCTGGGAGAAGATCTCAGAATATAAGCCACTTTTTCCCTATCTCTGAAGTGTAGAGCTATTCAATAACAACAACTATTATGAACTTTAATATTGAGTCTTCGTATTTCATCTCAGGGAGGTCCCTACGGTCTTCGCAAGGACATACTAGAGATAAAGGAGATAGTCTGCAGTCTGTTTATAAATTACATATGGATAAAGAAAGGATAGCAAGACTATGTGAAAGAAATACAGAGGTGGTGGAAGAGTAGTAAACATGAAAATAAATCAGGGAAAAAGGGAGTTTAGTGAAACTGTTGGCAGCAAAGGCGGAACACAGAGAAAATAAAGGAAAAAGTAGAGTTCTATAAAAATAAGTTATTCTAACTTCACATTTATTCTAATTTTCTTTGCTGCAAGTAACTTTATACAAAGTATGAATGGTATTAAACTCAGTCATCCATAATGCTAGAACATTTGTATAGAAAACACATTGCAGATAACTAAAGAAAGTTTGCCTGAGTGTCTGGATATGAGCTTAGGTAGACACGTTCTTTTACTATGTAGAAGCATCATTAAAATTTATAAGCTCATATAGTTCCACTGATACCAGTGGAACTGTGCCACCTCTCATCAATGGAGATATTTTGGGGTAAAAAAGAACTGGGCAAAAGCCATTTTGGTAGAATTCTACAGCCCATTGCTAGTTAAGAAAAACATCTCAACACTTGTATGGCCTGGCTGAATGCTGCTGCTATGGCTCTGCTTTGTATCTATGGAAACATTTTCAAGCTTCCCAACACCTCCTACACAGGAATCCTGGTAGATTCAGAGTAAAGCAGATTTTCCATGAAATGTGACCTTAGGATAATTCCAAAAAAGAAAACCTTACCATGCAACATGCTAAGACTTCAGGCTATACTGGTGAAACATATAGATCTTAGTCAGTACCCTTCTAAAGCAAAAAAGGCTATCTAATTCAAGACCAAGATTTCAGGTGCTGCTTTAATTAAATGCCTAACTGCAGGAAAAATAGAAATCCTGCTGACTCCTTGGACATTTAGATCGGTGCAGGCATAAATTTGTCTAACTTAGAGAAGCTTTGACCGATGGTTTGTTTAAAAATAGCTCCTCTGTAACTGACTAAAAATTCCAAAGTGTGGATATAATAGCAAGTTAGGGCTAACACAGCACATTAGAAATAAAATTACCCACCAATTCATGAAGGTTTAACTTTTCTTATAGCATTGACATTAAAATAGCCAATATCCTCTAACTCTTTGTCTATTAATCAGAAATAGATAACTAGAATCCTGTTGGAAGAAAATTGCTATGATGTTGGTATGACTTACTCCCGCAAAACGAAAAAAGAAATATCCACCCACTCAAGCCGTAAGCTCTACGGAAGCATCGATCTCCTTTATATGAAACTAAATGTCAAAAAGAAGAACACAGAAGGTGGTATTGGGAAGTAGATTCTAAGGAGGAATAGGGAAGCACTCTCAAGGCACATAGGGATAAAATTAGGATAGAAAGGGCAAAAATACTGTCTCTATGAATACACAACAGAAGAATAACAAGGTAAAATTATATCCTTCTGCTTTATGGGCAGGCAGACATTGTGGGGGAAAAAAAAAAGCACATAGGAAAGACTGAGATCCACAATGTATTTTTTTGCTTTGTCTTTGTGTCTAGTAGCAGATTAGAGAAATACCAAGTTAGGGAGCAATAAGGCAAACTGGACACATGCACATCTCTGGGATGCATCTAAGAATGCTCAGAGAGCTGGCTGATGTCTTAGGCCACCTTATTTTCTCTGCAGTGTTGTGGTGACTGAATGATCTGATGCCTAAAAGAAAGCAGATGTTATGCTCATCTCCAAACATGACAAGGAGTACCTAGTGAATTGCAGGTCTGTCAACAGTTTTACCACAGTCCTAAAAATGATGGAAGCCATTTCCAAAACAGCCTTTTCGAGTAATTTTTTTCTCTCTCAATAATAGTGGGAATGTCAATTATTTTCTTGGATTTATAAAGCTGCATTTTACATGGCTAAAATTAAATAAAATATGGAAGTTTTCACCAAATTCCAGGTTATATTTTCTGGAAAATTACGTGATCAAATTCCTGTATGCCAAGACTAAAAAAATGTAGAATATATATCTATAGATTTTTGAGCTAAGAAGTGATTCCTATCCTTTGATTACAATTAAAAACAGATCCAAAAGATTGTTTTTACCAAAACAGTCACTGCTAGTAATCTCACTGCTCCTGTGGCTCTTACCAGTTCAGCTGAAAATTGACAGAAAAATCTATTCTGCTTAAATATAATGCCTTCCTGTGTGGGAGGATAGAAAATTCTTCTTTTCTATTTACCTTTAGCAAATTCAGACTACCCTCCATGTTCATGAAAGTAATAATCAGTGATAGCCTCAAATCAGAGGACAACATTAGGAAACCTGTCTGGCAAAACCAGCAAAAGGAAGGAAACACTGTAATCAAGAATTTAAATTGTGTTTAAGTCCTTGTTGCAGCTTCCTGCTTACTTGCTTTAGGCTTTATGGCCTTATTTAGGTCTTCTGAACTATTATCTCAATGCCCTTACATACGGATGGCTCTCACTACTGAGCGAGCACACTGATTTTGTAGAAATTTAGGCCGAATTTGGTCTGAAGAACTTGGGAGGAAAATAATGAAGTGATAGGAGAAGTTGAGTACTGAGAAATAAGGGACAGTTTATAATAGCTACCTGAGTATGAATATGCATTGTTCTGGTAAACATAATCTAAAACCCCTTCCATGCTGAATCCCCACTGCTATCGTAGAACATATGAATTTAAGTAGATATGTGGAAAATATCTACAAACTAAATGAACCTTACAGACCATTGCTGGCAAAGTTATATGCAAGATGTACATAACTGTCACATAATTAATACAAGTTAAGACAAAAATTGTTGGTTTTTTTTTTTCTTCAAACTTGTTAGCTAAAGTTGTAACCCCACTTCAGCATATCCTAACCATTTGAAACCGCAGGAGCTCTTGATGGGTAAGCTTCAGGGAAAACCCCAAGACCACTGCACATAAACCCAGTGCTCTGTGTGTATGTAAGAGTGCTGGAGTTGGAGAGCAGCTTGTCAGGTAAAATACATTTGTGCCTGCTTATTAGAACTGCTGACACTGAATACTGGAGGCAGGAAATAAAATAAAAAGGCCCCATGGAGAGAGAACTTCGACTAGGATAAATCAAGCTCAACAAGGCAGCGTACTCTGTTCAAAGATCTGTCCTCAAATTTTTCAGTTAACTGATGTGTACTTGTCAGCCTATAACAAAACTGTTATAAAAGTACAGTACCTGCGTTCATATAAAATCAATAATTCAGGTAAGAAAGAAGGGAACGAGACTGACTGTTTCCCAGAAGTAGCCTTTGGCTTTTCCTTTTCAGTATCTATATAGCACTCCTAGATCGGCCATCCTTGAGAAATGAGCAATGTCATTTGCTTCTTTTGATTGTCTTTGAGTATCCAGAAGCTAGGCAGGCCCCTGCCTCTTAAAAAGGCAACTGAGGTTTGAGTTTAATTAAGCAATTAAACTCTATTGCTTTGTAGTATTTGAAGCTATGAACAGCTGCTGAAACTGATTAAACACTAAGACGAAGCCTGAGGTGTCTGATCAGTCCAAAAAGTCATTTTATGCCAAATAAGGAACAAAGTGATAAAGATTATTCTTGTCATTATGTAACAAACCATAATATAAAAACAAGATGAGTTGCTTCCACTCTGATATTTTAAGCACCGGTCCTCAAGTTTGTTACTAGAGATGCTAGTACACAAATGTCAGCACTTACTAGCCTCATAAATTAAAGGGAACATACTGACATTTTTTCATCTGCCAAATTGAGGCTACTTTGAGATGAAAAATCCAAAGTGTAATACAATCCCTATTTTGTCTTGAATATTGGGCAGACTGTTCTTGGGTAATAGTAAAACTGAAAAATAGCAGTAGTTCTCTGAAATCACTACCAGATTAATTAATCTAAAGTAATGCAATGACCAGGCAACGCACTGAAGTTCAGGAAAAAATACTGAAATAATTAGTCATGTAACATGCACTGTGCTAGCTCTTTTCTGAACAAAGTACTCTGTGTAGACATTATTCCTTCAGGGCATATATGTATATACTGTTATTTAATAGTTCAGAAGACTGAGGCATACAGAGCATAAATGATTTGCACAGGTTTACGGAAGTGTGCCACGCCTTTAAGACCAGATCTGCACATGCTTTTAGCTGAAGTGCTGTATTTTAAATATTAAACAATGCATATTTCTGACTGAATCTGAAATGCTAGTCTCCTAAAACACACTGATTTGCATATATATTTTGTACATGAAATTATTTATGTGTAAGTTAAAGTCACAACTGAAGTATCTGGTTTATCCGAAAGATTCTCATTTTTTTTTCAGAGGCAGTTCTCCTGAACAGATGGGAAGAATAGAAAATAGCTCCAATTCATGCTCAGGGTAGAAAGGAATACTTTATTTCTCCTGGCTGGGACTGGATAGATTATTTTTCTCTCTCTCGAAGACCTGAAAATTGCTTTTCTTTGCCAAATTGAAAGAATGAGTGAAATAGGTGAGTAGTCCTTGGCTCACATACTTCAAATTTTGAGTTAGTTTTCAAATCATTATCTTTCTCATGTTTTACCAAGTTAGATTCACTCACAAACTATCTTGTATGCCATACAGACGGAACTTAATGTGCTCCCAATCAAGAGCTTACTTCTTTCTAATCAATTTAATGTAATTCAGAACTAACGTGCAGCTTCTTTCGCATTACCTTCAATTTTGTGCAGCTCTTTTATGTCTAAAAACTACTGAACCCAGAAATCAGAGAGAAATATTTCAAATGTATTGTTGTTGCTTATTTTGCTGCAGGCCTAGCAAGATGTTATGTGCTGTTTAATAACACCTGGAAACATGTTGCAATTTTTTTCCCCTGACCACAGAAAGGCAAGTCTCCTTTGCAGTTACAGTTTGCTGTCTCTCTGGATGTTAATTAGTAAAACTTCTGAGCTCTGTTAGTCTAAATTGACTTACATCTTCGCTCCATTTATGGTACCATAAGCCTGATAGTACTTTTTATCCTTGCCAGGCTGACTGAATTATATTAAGATGCTCCCTGTTTGATACCATAAATAGCGTCCTTTCTTCAAAAACTCTTAAAAATTTCCTCAAAAAATTTTCAAGTAGGGTAGTTAATAATTAGAATTATGAATGTCACAGACCTAACAGGGAAAGCTAAAAAAAAAAATGTTGTTCACAGGGGAACGATAGCAAGAAATATAAAGAAGAAATAACAAATAGAATGTAGTAATTTAGAACACAGTAATAGCCATAGAATAAATAGTTCCCCCCCAACTGTTACTCTCTACAAACCAACTGGACAAGGAAACTATAAAGACGAGTAATGCTGCAGTCTTTAGATAATATGGATATTTTTTAAGTAGCATGTTGCTCTAAGAAAGCAGTTTTTTCAATTACATAAGAAGGCAGGCTGAACACCTAAATACAACTAAAAAAAATGCTGACAGTTAGGTCCAGTTATGTTTTAGTGTAACCAAAATTAAAATTAAAGGACAAGAAGTAACAGTAGGTGTCCCCTTGCCCCTCATTTTCTGTATATATGGTAAATATAGTGAGGGACTGGCAGAACTGTCTAAAGGAGGTGAAAACTCAGTCATCTTTAACTTACACAGAGTCAAGGCACCGGGAACTTTATGGCATCTTTGAATACTTTAGCTCTTGTAAACAAGGATGCAGGTAAGTTTTAGTGGAAGGTTTCTGCTTCTATTTGGATTTTATCCCAGTAAAAAGGTTGAAACAGTAGAGAAGATTCACATAAAATCAGAAACTTGCAGAAACAGCCCAGTCGCAACAAAATTATGATAGAAACAAGCAAGCCCAGTCTTTTAGACATGATCTTGAAGAAATGTATGTGTGTGAGTACACATGTGTCTATGTATATGTATAATTGGAGCGTGTTATATTTTGCATAGACACAGTCATCAAGATGTGTAGCATTTTTCTCCCAAAAGCAAGTGATAATACACTTCCATTACATTCTTACAGAATGGATAATTAGGGAATGTGTATGCCACCACTGGACATGAGCACATATTATGAAGACCAAACACAGTATTCACTTCCTGTTTCTGTAGCGCAAAGACAGCAAAGGTATTTACATCCATTAATATGACGAGGATTGCATCCAAACTGATTCTAAATGAGGTTAGAGATGATGCATTTAGTTCTAATTTCTGAGGCAGAAATACTGATGTGTTTCATAGTCCCTGAAAGCCTATTTCAGAAGGATTTAGCTCAGTCTGATTGCAGTAACTTGAAAGGTAATCCTTGCAAACATGGAATTTTTCATCTTCTTGTACTCACACAGACAGTTAATGGGTGATTTGATTTAGTTGAAAAGATCCCTTTGAAGAATTATTTGTACAATTCAGAATTTTTCAAGACTGTCACAAATTCTGTGTATTTTTGCAGCATGTGTTGGCAAAACTCCAAACCCACAAATCTACTGAGAACTTCTAGTATTTTTTATTACAATGGAAATCTGAACACAATACATATAATCTAATATACATAGAAAAATAAATCAAGTTTGATTTGTTTTCAGACATTCTACACTAGTTTCCTACTACTGGCAGCTGAAATGTTGAAATGAAACTGAACAAGAGTGCTTCTTAACAGTGCTTTATAGAAAGTTCCTTAATAGTTACTATGTTGACACAGACTATTTGCTTTTATTACAAGATAAGAAAAAATAAATTAAAAAAAAAAAAATCACCAACTTTATGTTAACTGTGCTTGCTTAAAAAGTCAACATATTTTTTAAGGGTATTTATTTTTTTACTCTAGGAACTCCACTTAAGATTAGCATTCTCTGTAAAATCTGACTTAAGTCTCAAGAGCTTGTTTAAACCCAAGAATGCCATACTACTGGAGATATTCTTACAGCTCTATCAGAACGTGAGTTCTGACAGCTGCAACATCCAACCGAAATTTTTGAAGAAATCTGAACTATTGTTTTGTTTCTAGTCTAGGTTGGACTTGCTGCTTTTTAGCTGAGGGGAAAAAAAGAAAGGGAGCTGAAGATTCTGCCTCTGTCAAATCTAAACCAGGACTTGGCCAGACACAGAAACAGCATCAAATGCCTAAAAGTGCCAGAACTGCCAATGCTTTGTGGTCTCTGCCTGTAACTAGCAGTTTTTCTGGAGTTTTCATCCCCAATAGAGTATAAAGGTGATGCTCACACAACACAGCTCTGGAGTTCATCAAGAGAACATTCCCTGAGACAGGTCCCCAACTGTCATTCTCCTACTTATCTATCTGGCTAATATGCCTAGTGATACTACATGGTGAGAGAAAATAAAAAATAGGTTTGAATTCTCTAACGGAGATGTAGAGTTCATTGAATCACTGAAATTTAGTAGATTTTAAAAAAATAGCGACTAGCTCCACAACTCAATCAGCCAAACACCTGTTTTGTTTTCTACATGCTTCTAGCCATTCATCTTGCATTCAGATTGTTTCACTGCACCTACTTCTCTCCATCACAATTTTCTCATCCGATGTCCCTTTTCTGCCTGCTATTTTTCTACCCACATTGCTCATGTACATTTCACTCTAACTCTATCATTAGTCCTTTCTCATTTCACCCAGTGAGCCAGACTAGAGTTTTTTTCTGCCAAAGGCAGTATTGTTAATTCTACAGCACCCATGTAAAACAAACATAAAAAGCTGCATAGTAAGTTTCAGCAGTAACTAACCTTCTAGAAAACATCCTGTTCAAAATCTGCACCACAGTGGAGGAGTAGTAGAGTACTACAGAAAGCATAAAGCTTTGTCATAATGTGAAAATACACACTTAAAAACCTCACACACTTACAAATCAGACCTTGATTAGTTTTCTTTTATTGACAAAAACCAGAAGCAAGAATGTCCTACTGTCCTCAAACAACTTTCCCCCCCCACCCCAGACGTTTTGCTGTATTTCACTTTGTACCATTTTTGAGAACATTAAGAGGAGGAGGAGGGCAAATCCTCCTGTATAAAACCAATAAATCTTCAGCAGGTCATCTTCAAGAGTGCTGGAGTGAAACGAAGCCCATGTTTCTTTTCCTTTATATTGATCTAGCCACAATAATGGACAGTGGGCTCTACACTCTGATGTTTCACAAGGTTTAGCTGAACTTGCTTTCTATCTAAAGATAACTGCCAGTTGAGTAGCAGATGACAATATTTTCTTTGACAACTTTCTATTTTCTTTTGCAGGGGAATTTTTCCCAAAGTGAATACTTTTTATATATTTGTAACAGTTTCTGCCTTTGGTTCATTTTTTAGGTTAGCAATCACAAACACCCCCCCCCCCCCCAAAAAAACCCCAAAATAAACAGAAAAAAAAAAAGACCCAAACCAAAAAAACCCCACCAAAACCAAAACAAAAAAATACCACACAGAGCAGGCTACCGAATCCTACAGTGACTGTGTGCACATGATGGGTACTCAGTTGATCAGATATGTCATTTTTCATTCTGGAAATATATACCCCTTTGAACTATACGGCTTTATTAATGGAAATAAAAATAATGAGATTATTACCATTAACAGAGATCGATTTTTTTTTAAGCAGCCCTTCATTGGTATTGTTTTGTACACCCTTTAATTCAATTATTAACCTACAGAGACCATATAAAAGGCCAGCTAGTACAACCGGTGAAGGGTTAGATTTTTTAATTAATAGACACTCAAACAGGCACTTCCTGGGTTTTGTTTCCCATGGAATTATATGCATGCAAATGTATAGACTGAAAGCACAAACCTCTTAATTAGGAAATATTTCCCCTTTTAGAGTGCCCTGTGAATACTTCATGGCAGATAATGAGAACTGAAACATCATTTGTCCTGTGCGTGCTTCAGAAGTGTTTTCTTGATTACAAATCAACATTTATACTACATTAACTCTGAGAGATTCCATGTGGGTTTGAGGACAATATTTCACTGGAGTCTTTGCAAATGGAGATGAAAATTCCTGAGACACAAATTACTGGAACAGAAGATGGAGAAATAATATCCAAGCAAATCAACTGCATTCTAACAGATGACTGGCAAAACCAGTCAGTTTGTCCTTTTCTGTCTAGGTAAAAGGAAATGAAAACTCAACATTTTAACTTCAGAGGAAATTCTAGCATTTATCTGTTTCAATTTCTTAAGATCTGGATTTCCTGATGGAAAACAGATCGTACTAGGTAATTCCTGGCTAACATGAATAGCTTAGTTTGGCTCAGCTTGCAACTAGCTGGGATAAAACCAAAACTATAGCAAAGAAAAGACAAGGGGAGGATGAAGTAAATAACCCTTGAGTTCTGACGGGAATGGTGGGGGAGGAGTGACCACTGGGCACAATACATGTCCGTTGGAAGGAAACAAAAGCAAGGAAAGATGCAGCAGCCCCACAGCATACTGCCCAGAAGCAGAGAAGAAAAAAACAAACCAACCCTTCCATGGTGTGTGTATGGCAATGTCTCACATGCAAGAGTATCTCACTGTGGCTCCACATGCTGTTTACTGAACTCTTGTTCAGGAAGAACATTTGGGACTATAAAAAGAGTAGTGCATAATCATCCGAATGCTTCATCTACTGAATCATGTGCCAGAAGCTGGGGTTTTGTGGACCTTCCCATAAGAACTGCTTTTTAAATGGTGAGGCACTGTATTTTTTTGTATGTGTACAGTCACCCAATATAGAGAAAACACTACATATTACATAGTGAGTTTTATCAAATGCTTCAGTATATCTGACTAGATTTACATTCACTATTTCAGCCAACTAAACCCCATGCTTCATGAAAAGTGAGCAAAAGCATTACAAATGTGACATGAAACTTGCTTTCATATTTAAATTTATGTTCTTGGGAAAAATGTATTAATCTCTTCAACCATCTCTAACACCAGTATCATAGTATCTCTCTTCTATGCTATATTATTGCAGGTTCTTCTCTGTGGTCACTCTATGTTAATAGTGTCATTTTATTGACAATAATTACGTGGTTTTTTTCTTTATTTCTTCAGAAGAACTATTAGAAGAAAACAACTGTGTTTACATATACCTTCTTCCTCTCCAATTAGTTTTATATATAATTACTCCAACAGTGTTAGAGATGTTTCCAGGATAGAAATCTAAATAGGCTTCTTAAATGATAGCAGAAATTAATTCAGTAAAAAAAAGTTTGTAGTGGCAACTACATCAAGAAAAGTCTTAAGACAGACACTTTAAATAATATTTCACTCTTCAGTTTTGTAAAATGATAGTAAAAATAATTATATGCAAGTTTAAAATGATCCATCATGTCTTACCCAGGCAACATGGGCTAAGGCAGGCAGGTGTAATTATGCGTTCTAAACCAGCTGTTTGTGACAGTTTGCTTGCAACCCGGCTAAGAGAAAATTACAATTATCAGCATTTGATCCAAAGGGCTTGTGCTGTTGTTGTGAGGCTTCACAATACAAAAGGGCACTGATTTTATAAAGCGTGCAAGAGGAAAAAACTACAGCCACCACATGGCATCCCAGCAAGGGCCAAATTTATTAACCTCACACAGGTCTCCTGAAGAGATCTCCTGAATGAAAAAGCCAGTTCGCATAGCTTGGGCACAGGGCTTATGTTCTCCTGGGTTAGGGTACTGGTGGATAAGAGGCATCCAATTTTAGAATTCTTTCCAGGTACTTTCCAAACTGTGAGACAATAGGGCCGGGGCTACTTTGTCAACAGCATCAGGCTTTTCTTACCTTTTTTTTTTTTTTTTTTAATTGGAACACCCCACTGACTAAAGTTGTCAAGTTGTCAAGTGAGAAGATATCTTCATACAATTTGATTCCCATTCGTATTAGCCTCTAAAGGATTATTGCATCATGTTTATAGATGCACCAGCAGCTTTGCTAAATCACCAAAATAAGGGTGACATTAAATGGTATCCTAACTACCCAGACATCCTTTGACATTTACATCTGTCAGAAGGGAAAGAACAATTGCCTAAAGCAAACAGTTCTCTTCTCGCTCCCAGTGGACCAATAAATAAGGAAAAGAATATGGCTTGCACTGTACTGAAAGGTCAACACTACATCTGATTATTGGTAGGAGAATTCAGTCAAATTCCTCCCACAGGACACCTGGCTACTGCCAACAGCTACTTAGATGCTAGGGATTTTTATGCCAAGTGTTTGTCACTGCTGTCATGGCACAATTTAGGAGACTAGCAGCCTAGGTGTATCTCAGCCCAGACCAGGCCAGAAAGAAGAGAGTTCTCACCACTCAGAAGCAAAAACGCAGCTATTGAACCGTTAGACTAATACACTTGAGGCATCTATTATTCCTGTGTAAAGAGGCAATAGCTCTGTGAATCAACAGTAATCCTTAAATAATACTGAAGCGTATGTCACCATGCTAAGGAAATGTGCCAGTGAAAGATGTATGAATGTATTGCAGCTACTGATAAAGATTAAAAATAAATAAATAAATAATAAAAAAAATTTACTTCTATCACTGTGAAGCTACTTGGGATTAAAGAAACAGAATCCTCCAGGTTGTAAAGCTCTTAAAAGTTAACTCAAAATAATCTGAGCTAAAAGCATGCCTGCCAGACTCACCCGATTGTTTGAATAACATACCATCACTGCTGCGCTCAGACTGTACTTCCTTCAAGCTGCTGTCAGCTACCTCCTTCTCTTAACTGAGTTTGACACAGGGGACAGAGGAGACAGCAGCAGCCCTCACCTCTTGGCAGAAGAGATTGCCTTCTTCAGTCAGCACCACTTCTACTCCTGCCCCCTGGCCTGGGAGCCGAGCAGTAGTAGGAGATGAAAGAAAGGCAGCAAGATGCTCAGCAAGCAGGACAGAAGAGAGGCACCACATCCCAAGTTTTCTAGGCTATTATCTCCAGATCTACTATACTAGGCTTCTGGAGGGTGTCTGTTGCCCTGCATTCATAATTTCCTCATGGAACCAGGTTTCTTTATCTTCCTTAACCACAGATAAACTGCTAAGAGACAGATGCTGAAACATGCGTTTTAGTGACAGAAACAAGAAATGCAATGAATGACACATCAGCAATAACGGTGTTTTGTCTTGCACATATCCTGCAAAATATGCCCAACTTCACATGCTCTGATCAATTCCTTTTATCTTATTTACTCTAAGTAATATATCTGTAGTGCACGCTGGCAGGTACCTGCAGGCCTGTGGCCTCCGGCATCCCTACCCCAATTCTACCCCTCTTCTCACCTGGGGCATGGGGCAGCATGACAACCTGATATCTTGAGTACAGAGGGCCAAATATCTCTCTTATACTGTTGAAATTACTACACACATATACAATAGATTATTTAATCTACTGTAATCCACAACACTGATGGGTAGTTGCAGTCAAAATGCACACATTTATGCTAAACTTCAGCACAGACCGTTCAGGTTTTATTTAGAATGTCTTCATAAGATTAGTCATACAGTCTGGACAGTTACAAAAAAAATGGTTGAAATAAAACAAACACCAGATGTTTTTAACATCAGTGTACAATCTTACGGCTCTATACAAGCATGGCTATTAAATAACACATACTAATGTGTCATTGAGTTATTTCATTAATCATTGTTAAATAGCCATTAAAACCCTTCAGATGCTTTCCAAATTCCCTGAAGGGTATCTGTGATTTTCATTAGATAGTTACGGTATATCCAATAAACAACATTGGGTAAATTCAAGGAAGTGTCACTACTTATTAGAACAATAACATAACAAAGACCTGTAAGTAAATTACATGAGGTGACATGCCAGAGTTCTGTCAATACCTGAAAGAGCTAGGGATTGCTCAGGAGCAGTAACCAGTTTTGGTCACATACTTCCCCACCAGACAGATGAACTCCCCCTCTTGCACTAAAGCAGCAGCATCACAATGGCACAGAAGTACCTGGCCACGCTGACTGAACAACACTGTCATTTCGGAGTGCTTGTTTGAGAAGTATTATACCTGCCTTGAGCAACCTCCTCTTTTGAGTTACTAGCTCTACTTCAATAACAGATCATTATTAAGATAAATGGTTTAAATTTCCCCCTCACTTCTGTATTCCCAGTACTCTATGTCATCATGGCTGGGATGCCACATTAAGGTCTCAGTGACAATAGAAAGCTACTAGACAATAACTTGATTTTTAATGAGGAATTCCAGTGCAAAGGACTAAGCAGCTCAGCAAACAATGCAAATATGAAGAATGTGTGAGACAGTGCCTCATGACAACAAGAGCACCTTCTGGAATCACAGGGTTTTACCTGGGAAGTATTTATTTTGAAGTCAAACCACTAAAGGTCTGTGTAAGTTAGCATATCCATAGCATTTTATTAAAACCTGAAAGGTTCCATTCAATCCTCACTTATGTGGAAAAATAGTTCTCAATCATTCTGATATTTATCAGTGAGCATGATAAAGTTTACAGCTTTTTTCCATGGCTTTGTAAGGGTATGGTCAAAACAAAATACTCTTGTGTATTTGTTTACTGACAACTATTTTTTTTCTGTCAGATACACCCCTTTAGGAATATTTATATGCTGACACCTAGTGGCTCTAAATTAAATGTTACTTGGGGATAGCCAGTGATATATTACTTCACGTCATGTCCATTACTTGGAAGTAGGGGTTTGAATTCTATTGGACTTCTTTTCAAAGTTAATGGACACTTGTTCAGGCATAATACTGAATTGGTTTATGTGTTACACTAAAATTCATTGACCCTAATTATGTCTATAATGAGCATAAAAACATTCAGACAACTTTTTCAAATCCAGTATTACAAAAGATATTTATGTGCTTCAGCCCTTTTTTTCCAGTGTGTATTTTAGTCTAGCAGAATCCTTTTCAGTCCAGAACAACTCTTCAAAAGAGTAGACTTAAGATCTGATGATAGGTCATGGAATTGTAGGATCTAGTATTTCCACATTACAGTAATACATAAGGTGAAAACACAAAATAACTTTGCTCCTATTTAAGGGAAAACATTTTCCTCCACTTAAGGTGAAAGCAAATGTCCTTTGATTCAATGAGCAGGGAAATGTGTTGGCTTAACACAGAACCCTAAAAAAAATATTCTCTTGAGCCAGTTGAAGTTTAGAGCTTAGTTTAAACCTTTGGGTTTTGGTAAGTGAATCTTTTCCACCAGTATGTAGCACATTCTAGAAAGGTCTCAGGTATACGAGCTATCTCAATTGTAATGAAGGTTTGCTATAGGTAATAAAGTGAGAAGAAAACCAAAGTGAAAGAATATTTTAAGTATTTACATGCAAGTTTAGTCAGAATAGTAGGGTCATGGAGCTTTTACTGTGGAGAGAGACTATCTGCTTGAAGTCTAATTAGTTTACTGTATTAGTGTTACTGTTGATTTAAGGGCCAAAATAATTACTAGACAAATGGGAGAAATATAAAACACATTTATTAGCTAGGAACCACATTATCTTTGAGAACTATTTAGTATTTACACCGGGTTTTTCCCTTATTGTCTTGTACTACAAAGAGAACCAAGATAATGGATACAGTAAATATAACTTCAGGTATTTTATTTAACTACCCCTTAAAATCCTGTGTAGGTTTTTTCCCATTTCATTAGGGGTTTTTAGGGCTGTGTAAACAGTCCCCGTTTTCTGTTTGAGCCCGAGTTTGAAAGAAGCTCAGCATGAATTGTTTTGAGGTAACTGTAATAGAGATGGTGTGTTCATTTTATACAAGCACTTCTGAATACTTGATCAAGACTCAAATCAGTGAGTTGGTCTTCTAAAACTGACCTCCCCTCTATTAGTCCTGCCCCCCAAGGCTCTATTTTTTTTTACCTGAACACTGTAAGCCTTTCATTTTAATACCGGGTAAAGGTATTCAGCTTTAAAAGTCTTAGTATCCAAATGAATGTTTGGGTTTGTTTTGGGATTTTAGTTTTGCCTGGTTCGCGCTCCCCCTCCCCCCCCCCCCCCCCCCCCCATATTGTCTCCAGTCTGACTGGCTGGACCTCCTCAGTGAGATGAATCTATATTTCAGATTAATAGAAGTGCAGGCCCTCACAATTTGCCTCTCATTTCCATGCTGAAATCTTACTGATATTGAACAACACTACATATTATCTTCAGCTACTGTTTTGCTTCCTTTTTGACATCACACCATGAAAGTACTACAAATGGGTAGTTCTTTATATGCTTATCAGTCTCATGTTTGGTCACAGAGAAATCACAGACTTAATACCTATGCTGTTATAGTGATGAGCTGGTAGAAAGCCAATTTATTAGCAGAAGATCCAAAAAAACCAGAGCTCCTTTTTTGGCTATAAAGGAAAAAGAACACTTTTCCTGAACATGGTAAAACCAAAATCCTTTCAAGGTTACACATTGCTGCTTTTCACTATACTAATGGACAACCTTCTATATACAACTAAAAACTGTTGAAACACATAGTAGCTTTCTCTCACTTGCTGGCACTCCTCCATTTTTGAGCTGAAATTGCTCAAAACTTCCTACCTCTCTGATGGGGAAGTATGAAAATATAAGAGTCATGCCTTTTTTGCAAGTTTTAAAAAGTGATCTTAAGTGTTTTGCAATGAAATGAAAATAAAATATGTATTTCAGAACAATATTGTTTCACAGACACAGTGACACTTAGATGCTTCCTCATGAGAGGAGAAAACATTCCTTAAGCACCGTCTAAATAGCATTTCTTCTCAGAAAGACCTGAGCAAACATTCCTTTGAAATAATAGGTTAAATAGCTTATTGTTGACTTCAAAACTTTAAGTCAAATAGAAAATTTTGGACGGTATTTTGCTTTTTTCAATGAAAAAAATCAAGTTTTCCATAGTCAGGAATTTCTACAGAAAATGCTTCACCTTGGTAATTTTAAGTCTCCGTGAGAGAACTGAAAATCAGAAAACACAAATCCACGTTACACAGCTAATGTTTTTAAATTTCGCTCATTTCTGATTTTCTGGAGTGACTACTATGGTCTTCATGAGGCAACAAATAGAACAGAAGCTGTTTTACCACCACAAATCTGGTGTTCGTAGAATATGCATTTGTTCCAAAGGCAGCAGACTCTGATACTGATCCAGACTTTACCTAATCCTTTTTGTTACAGAGGTACTATCATAAGACTTCTGTTTCTTCCCTTCAGACTGTATTCAGTCTTATTCATTTTTCCTCTCTTCATTTCTTCCTATGCTTGATTTCTAACAACAGCTTCCAAACATTAATACTTATGGCAGATTTTATATGCCAGCTATTATCCCTAGCCTGGCCTAACTTAGAATGAGATTTGGACACCTCATTAAAATGAATTTATATTTTCTCCATAGAACAAAACTTGTTGCTTTGATATTCCTGGTGCATTTTCCACTCCCATCAACACTGTGCAAACCTTTCTTCTCTTGTGATCCAGGACCACAAATTTTTCAATCAGTTGGCAAATTTCCACTTAATGTCTCTCCTCATTGCTTCACTCTTCTATGTCTAAAAGTCCACCCTTAGGAGTTTCCCTTTCCATTTGAACACATAATAGTGTTATGTTTTATCAATAAAATACTAAAATTATATAGATGATCACATCTACGATTTTCAGATTCAGACATAACCAGAGGTTATAAGGTAAAATAGGTAATTCCCTAATTTACAAATTATGAATATTCTTTACCATGTTTTAAGCCTACACTTTAAGTACCTTGTCAAGTACTTGGCTGGAATGGGACCAATACGAGCTCTTTACTTTGCATTTTGCCTTCCCCCCTCCCCCCCTTTTTCTCCATTATACTTCTAGGTAGGTTGTTAAATCTAGTGACTGGATTGACTTAAGCCAGTGCCAATGCCTATTCTATAAAGACATTCCTTATATAGGATTCAGAATATTTTCCAAACTCCAATGATTTCCTAATCTAGTTTTGCTAAATCTTTCCCTCCTTAATGTGAAAGTGTGTACATATTACATTTGATGAATGGCCTCCCTTGTCCTCTACTGCCTGATTGGCAGCCAGAGCAACCATTACCAAGCCTTACAAAGCCAAAAAAAATTGTTTCTGTGGAATAAGAGCCATGTGAAATCTCACAGAATACCTCTTTTCTATTCAAATTTCATTCTTCTAGATGCTGGAAAACTGGTTTTCTGCTTCACTCTCCAACTCAAAATAAGTTAATTACGGTGAGGAAATATAACTACATTTTAAGACCCACAATAGACACAAAAACCTGACAATCTCTTGAAGTATTTGACCCTTTTCTAGTTAATAGAGATTAACATCTTACTAACAAAGTGCATATTTTCATCAGACTTCTTAATGAAATCTTTGGAATCAGTAACATTATTTAAACTTTAAAAAAACTGCAAAGTATAGTAAAAACTTGAGCGTGAAATGACAATGCATTACTGACACTGCAGCACTGCTGTCACCCTTAGGCTTTCTCATAAGCCAGAATTCATAATTCATAAACGATAGTAATATAAAAGGGCAACGTGCCCAAGTGCTTGAGAAAATTACTGTCAACTTCAAGCTTATAAATTTTTTAAGTTATGCATTTTCTTGATTGGTTTGACTCCTTCAAAAATGGTGGGGTTTTTTTTCCTTTTTCTTCCTTCCCTCTTCTAAATCTCACACTAGTTTGCAGTTGTGTTCTATCTAACAAAATGAAGGTTTACCACACACTATACCTACATACTATATAGTCTCTGTGGTGCTGTTTCTTGGCTTCTACCCCAACCTCTGTTTTAATTATTCTCTTATGTTCTACAGTATTACTATTAAAAAGTTTGAGTTCTAAAAGGAGTTATAGTAGGACAGAGTCCCCTCCTGCGGCTGTGAGCAGAGCTGATCTTTTTTACCATACCTTGCGCAGCTCACCGGAGAAACCACAGGCCCTCCAGAGGTTGGAAACGAAACAATCAGTTTTATTGTAAACACCCTGAACTGTATTAAGAGAAAAGTATTGCCAAGTTCCTATTCTTATAAAAGAACCCGAAGTAGAGAAAGAAAATAAAACAAAGAAATAGGCTCACCACCCCGAGGATACAACAACTTCACATCAATCCTTTCATCCACTTTCAAACACAGGAAAACTCACTACCCTGTTACCGGCCGGTTCCCCGTTTATCGGGTCACGGTCTCCTGGACCCCTCCCTCAGGCGCAGACCCATTTCCCACCCCGCACACGCGCCGTGAGCTGTTCTGGAAGGTTCCAGCCGGTGCCAGGGGTCTCTGGTGAGCCCCAGCCCCAGTTCCCGCTGTGCCCTGAGGGGCGCAGGCGCGGTGCTGGGTAGCCGCAGGGGCTGCGCCGCTGTCTGCGGGCAGGTTCCTGCCGGGGAAGTCCGTGTTCGCGGCCTCAGGGCAGACAACACGGGAAACCATCCCCCGCCTTCGTGGAGCGCGGCCCCTGCTCTGCCCCGACCAAGAACGCGCTGCTCACTGTGACCAGGCGCTCAGTCTCCCTCAGCTCCTTCTGTCTGTTGTGGTATTTTGATACACAAGCAAAAGAGAGCTCTTGACCATCACAGACAGCACAATGCATTGCTAAATAAATTTCTGAAGAAATACGTTTTCAAATGTGAGGTAAGTCTGACCTAAAGATTTCGATAGTTACTGAGGTTTGTTCTCAGAAACACCTTGCTTCAGCAATTTGTTTCAATTTTTTTAATGTATACTGTATAGAAGCCGGAATAATTATGTTTTATGGCTATTCTGCAGCTATCAGCATTATTGTTACTTGTTCATTCAGGTCCACCGTTTTGCTAAATATACTTATTACTGTGTGAGAAAAGAATGAAATGTGTCATACACTTTATTCTAGGTTTGGCATGCATAAGGTATTCCTTGAAGAAAAAAGTTTTGCTGACACAGTGGCTGTATTTTGCTTATTCTGAGTTCAGTTCCAATGGTTATGTGACGGCCTCATAGTCAGGCACCACCTGTTCACAAGCAGGCAATTCTCAATAACCAGTGATGTTGTGGGAAGTACTAACTTTCCAGGTAGCAAGTACGTTATCACTGTTGATAGTGCTGTATGACTTGTTATCTGGGGAGGAGATCACATCTTAACTCGCTGAATAATACCAAATCAGATTCCTGGATTTTGATATTATGTATACTATTCAGAAGATCTTTTAGAGTTAGCAAATGGCTAAACTGGCAGGTCTGTATAGGGTTATAAAATTTGTTCAGAGTATGATTTTGACCACTCCAGAATAAGAACAATTGAAAAAACTTTTTGCTCGTGAAAATTATGTTGACAGGTTGTGCTTGTTTCTGCTGAGTGAAATCCGTCTGAGCTGCAAAGTGTTAGGTATTTGCAAGAGGTACCTGAAGACTCTTATATGCGTTACATTTCAGCGTTACCAAATGTCTTCTCTAAAAATTTGCGCAAGCCTAAGCCTCTGTTGCCATGTATGTCTTACACAGCTTGAGGCAAATGTATCATAGCCCTTGCACGAGACAGTTCTTTTCAAAAGACATTAAATGTTTTAAAGAGTTCGTGTTATTGTATTGATAACATTCAGTTAAACATTTTAAGTCTTTGAGATGATCCTTAAGCTGTGAGACTGTTCATAATGAAGCAGTCGAAACTAAAATTCTTTGATCAATATCCAGGTTGAAAGAAAATCAGTGAAATTCTGGACAAAACATCAAAAAATACAGAAAATCACAGTGAACTTACTTTTGGAGCAATTCTAGCCCAAGTTCAGACCTATTAGTTTATTTGTTCATTTTTGTTATTTTTTATATATGTCATCTCGTCCACCAAGGCTCAAAGCAATAAAATATAAATGTAGCAATTTCATCAAAAGAGTGGTGATGCCTTCCCTGGGACATAGGTCAGACTGGAATGTAGCTACAAGAATCTGTCTGGATTCTTATGAGTGCATTCTTGAACTCTATATGTTTGATGAAAATAGTAATGTTCCACTTAGGGAATGTGAAGTAAACAGATTTCTCTTCCAAGACAAGTGAGCTGGTGGAGCTTTTTGCAGGTTTCCTGGGTTGTCAGTGGAGAAAAATAAGACTTATAAAATCAGGCTCTTAGGTCATGTAAAATGCTGAAGAAGTTGCAGCTTACTTTGGAGTTTAGTTTCAGATAACCAGAAGTAAGTATCAAGGAGAAAATGAGCTATAAAAATGAATGAAATTGTTAATAGAGAACTATAGGAGGTTGAGTTTCTATTGAAAGGATGTGCAGAGACTAAATTATTGCACAACTTTTATAAGAACAGACTAGAATTCATTTTAGATGTGGAAAATTAGACTAAAGAGTCACCTATGAATTCCACTGAGTCCATGTTTCAAAGAGAGAGACATTTACAGGATTCAATACTGTAAAATGCATACATTTTATAGTGTTCAATTACATCACAAGACAAACTAAATGAATAGCATTGCTGTCTTGTCTTTTTCTAGTCTGGATTTTCTTATCAAGGATGATAAACGTTTTGTAGAAAAGGGATGCGAAAGTGTTTTTTCAAACCATTGTATCTTGATTCATGTATTCCTAATATAATTACATTTATAAGACTAATAAATTGCACTTTTAAACTATTTATTTTGTGCTGTAACCTGAGTGACATAATTATTCTACTACAATAGTGTAAAATATTTCAGCATATACATTGGCATAACTAGGAAAGGAAGAGGCGTGTGCTTCCTTGCATCCCATCATGAAACCACGACAAACCCAAAAAGCATTCCTGAGTCTCTCTTTGTAGACATAATCAGAGAAAGAATAGCTTTTTGGGTGATTTAGAGCATCTAATCTGGGCACTTTGCTGTGTCTGTGTTCTGGCAGGCTCTCTCTCTTCACTGAGTACCTGCAAAGCTGTGGAAACCATCCTCTTAATTTAGGTAGAAGAGTTATTTTGCCTAAGGCTAGGTGGGGAATACTGTACTGGGAATATGGTTTGATCATGTAGATCTAAAATATAATTCTTCTTGAGGGCCTTGTACCCAGTGTCCTGAAAGTTTTTGTCCTTATCTGAACTAGAACGTATGAGAGAAACCTAGCAGATCAGCTGAACTGCTTTTGATTGGAGTATGTTAGAACACAAAAGATTCCAACAGTTCACAGGTAGGGAATCTGGGGCCTTGTAACTTTGTTTGTTTGTTTCTTTCTTTCTTTCTTTTAAATATATGACAGTGTAGTTCATCAGTAAAATTGAAGATAAAAATAGTTCGCACTTGTGACTTTTGTAGCATCTTTGCGTAACTATAAACAGGAAAATAAAAGCTTTAGGCAAGTTCAAAATTTTGATTTACCAGGAATTAGAAAGAGTTACATGCATAAAAATCAGAATAAACATGAACATGTATATTCTGCAAAATCACAAAAAGAGATTAAAAATACAACCTCCTTTTAATTTTGTGTCTTTCATAAATGGTGCATTTGCTATTTTGCTTTACAGAAGTTGCCATATCTTAGTGAGTAGGAGCCTTGTTGTGATATTGTTTTCAGAGAATGAGACACTTGATGCTTTTCTTTCAAAGCAGATTTTTCAGTCAGCTACGCTGATACCTTCAGCAGCACTTGACATATGCTTAGAGAAAATAGTTGGTGACAGGAAAGTCTGGCTCTGAGTATCACAAACAGACACAACTGTGTTCTCATTTACCAAAAAATGTGAAGGTTCTTACCTTGCAGTTTGCGCTCTGCTGTCATGCAATAATTCTTCTATGACAGAAACACAAGTCTCTGTAGATCCTTCCTTACCCTCTGCAGATGTCAAGATCTTCAATCCTTTTTTTTTTCCACTGTTTTCCTCCCTGCCTCCTCTTTTCAGCATCTGAATGTAATCACAGATGCAAAACTGTATGACTCTCATAATTTAATAGATTCAAATCTGTCATCACTATGCCCAAGCATTCAGTTGCAGACTAAATACTCCTTGTTAACCATTTTTATTAACCTCATAATCGAGCTTTTATAATCGCTGTGATAAAAACTATGTTATTTAAAATCAATTTATATTTCATACTTCCATAATCTTTATATGCACCAACATCAAAGTGATATAAAGGATGTTCTAGGTAGAACAGAAAGTGTCAAGCGGTGTTGATAGAAAATAAGCATGATGCCAAAACTTGTCAGGTACCCGATGCTCATAGGGACCCCTGTGATTAACATTAAAATAAAATATTCAATAGGAAAAAAAACGTGATCAGTAATTTCTGAGATAATGCAAGAATCCGAGCACCACCACTGGCTTATTACAGCAATAGATTTCATAGTTGAAATATCACTTTCAATGATTATGCAATTAATGTTGTCTATGAAGGGTGCTTTGAGGCGTACAAATTAGAAGCCAAAGTGTATTGTGACATGGCTTTTAATAGGAAGAGCTGTGTGAATAAAGAACAGGCGGTTGACTATATTATGTGTTACCTATATAATGAGGTAGATGTTGATTCTTTATTTTTGATTCTTGAAAATAATGGCTTTACTGGGGCTAACTTTTAAGTATAGAAGAAATCGAGAGGCAATTCTAGACTATAATAGAATTATAAAATTGTTTGGGTTAAATGCGCCAAGGCCAGTTGTATGAGGTTCAGCAAGCGTAAGTACTGCGTCCCTACAGGCTTGGGAAAGAGTAGCTGGAAAGCTGCCTGGATAAAAAGGACCTGGGGGTGATGGTTTACAGCCAGCTGAATATGAGCCAGCAGTGTGCCCACATGGTCAAGATGACCAGTAGCATCCTGGCTTGTATCAGAAATAGTGTGGCCGGACAGACTAGGGAAGTGATTGTCCGCCTTGTATTCAGCGCTGGTGAGGCTGCACCTCAAGTACTGTGTTCCGTTTTGGGCCCCTCACTAGAAGACAGACAGTGAGGTACCAGAGTACATCCAAAGAAGAGCAATGAAGGTGTTGAAGGGCCTGGAGCACATGTCTCACGAGGAGTGGCTGCAAATAAGTCACAGCACATAAGTCAGTGACTTTATTATTTGATACAGTAGCTGGATTTCAATCTCTCCTACTCAACTTCCTTCATGAATCCCATAACCCACTGCAACTCCATTAAGTAGCCAGCCAGCACTTCCAAGGTCGGTTGTTAGTGTCGTAAAAGCATGAGACCATGAACAGGATCATAGAATTATCATAGAATGGTTTGGGTTGGAAGGGACCCTAAAGATCATATAGTTCCAACTTCCCTGCCATGGGTAGGGACACCCTCCACTGGACCAGGTTGCTCAAAGCCCCATCCAGCCTGGCCTTGACCTCTTCAAGGGATGGGGCAGCCACCACTTCTCTGGGCAACCTGTCACACCACCCTCACAGTGAAGAATTTCTCTTTCACACCTAATCTAAATCTCCCTTGTTTCAGTTTAAAGCTGTTCCCCCTTGTCCTATCACTACATGGCCCTGTAAAAAGTCCTTCTCCAGCTTTCTTTTTTTTCCAGTACCCTTTAGGTACTGGATGGCAGCTCTAAGGTTTACCTGGAGCCTTCTCTTGTCCAGGCTGAACATCCCCAACTCTCTCAGCCTGTTAAAGGCTGACATCAAAGAAGGACATCAAAAGATGAACCTATGCAGTTAGAATAATGTATTTGTATCAGACGCAGTTTTGGCAGTCTTTATGGTAAACTACCCTACACAAGAACGTGAGCAGTTGAAGTTTTAAAAAGTATCCACCTCAAAATGCATTGTAAATTTCTGGTAAGACTAAAGCCAACAAGAACAGGCTTCAGAATTCAGTATTTCTGAAAAGTCAGATTTTAACCTAGATCTTAAATTTTTGTGTATCAGACACATCTAAATATTGATTATTGGGGGGGGGAGGGGGGGACGGGACGGGACAAAACCCCACAACAAAAATAACAACAACAAAAAAACCCCTAAACAAACAAATCTACACGAGATTAGTCTACTATGTGATGTTTTTTGTTGAAGCCCTGATACACGTGGCCTTCACTCTAATTAAAATAATTCTTCAGAGAAACCTGTGAAACAACCTCTTACAGAAATGGTGGGAACTAAAACATCAAACAAATTATACACTTAAATAATGTTTTCTAAACTCATGTTTCAGCTATGAAACAGTTTTTGGAATGCCTTTTTTGAAATGAAATATGCATCATTAACATTTTCTTAAAGTTTCTGTACGAAACTCAAAACAAATTTACTGGAAGTCTTATGAATTGCATTAAAAATACAGTGGCCATGGAAAAGTGCTTTTTATTCCCCTTTCGGGTCCTTTTATAAAAATGCTGCAGCCTAACCTTAAGTGAGGATAGCCTTTATTGTAAGTGCATACTCCAACAATACCTTTCTGTGAATGGCCATTTTAATTAGCAGAAGGCAAAAAAGTCTCTGCTGCTAAGAAGATATGTAGTAAATAGGTATTCCTTTGATTTGGTACCCTAGCTATTTTGTTTTTCTCTTTCTTTTGTTCTGACTCTTTGTAGGATTAACTTTTTGTCTAGGGAGTGGAGTAAGATTAACGTGGTCACTGCTAATCTAGAGCATGTTAGAATCCCAGAATGAGAAGTACTGCATAAGCGAGTAGAAATATTAGTTGTTGTGACAGCTTATTGGAAATGGTTAGGGTACAATGTCTTTGTTCCTATTGGTAAAAAGATCCATATTATTATTATTCATAGCGAAGGCACAGTCAATGTGATGTGAAACAGTATACATATCTCCTTTATTGCACTACAGGATTGGGTGGGAGTGGTTTTATTAGTTTGCCAATCCTGTGACCCTTTCTGGGTGGTAGAACTCTAAAAGATAACGGAGCTTTCCTGCACAGGGATTACATTTATTTACATGTGTAAAGTTTGCTGCCCATCGATCTATGTTCCTTGGGACTTACAGCAACTAGGTCATACATATCTATAGCATCAATGCGATTCCGACTATTTAATTGGTTACTTAGACAAACACCAGTGATGTATTGTTACTTACGAAAGCCTCTGCATCGATCTGTTAAGAAAAAACACAGTTTTTAGTGAATAGAAAGTTATTGCTTGTTAATTGTCTGCTTTGAGAACTCTTGAGTTCTTGAACTGTCCCTTGTAGTATGTAATAAAATATAGTACTGGTTATCTAAAGCTTTACAGGATTAATTGCACTACTGACAATGAGCTCATATTTTGTTTGCTATAGAAATAAAACAATTCACCCACAAACATTTGCTTCATAGAAATTACTCGCTCTGTTATGACCTTAGCTTTTTCCTGCAATATTTCCAGTGATTTCAGTGGAGTTACCCCAGGAATTTTCCTTCTATATTCCATCTACCTGTCTGAAGTCTGTGTTGAATTTGTAATCTTGTTTATATTTTGAAAATAGAGTAATAAATACTGGAAGTCTGAGATTTGTGTGTACATTTTTACACAGTAAAAAAGAAAATGTAGTGTCTTTTAATTAGTAGGAAGTGTGTGGTTTTCTGGTTTTCTTCTTTTAATCCTTATTATTGTCACAAAATGTACTGATTGCCTGACTTGTGAACTGTGTTACAGAGGTCCCCTCAAACCCTCAAATATTCTTTGCCTTCTTGTTTTCCTGAGAGAAAAATAAATCCAGGTATTCTCTGGAAGGAGAACTTCCTTATAGCCTTCAAAAGACTCCTTTGGTCCTCTAGGTATCAGAGATTTTAAGTGTTTCCACTTAGAATGATAGCTTCCCCTCTGAGGACTGAGGGGAAAAAGCAAAATAATGAAACTTAGAAAATGTGCGTTTCTGCATCTTGGCAAGGAACTTACCCAAATGTGATTTTAGGTCTGCTTATTATTAGTTCTAAACACACTTGGTTTTCTTTGTAAATACGAAAATCCAGTGTAATTTAGGACCCCAATTTATTCTGAAATATATGAAATATTTTTTTCCAAATGCCTACAGGTTTCAGTTCTGCTGTTCTCTGTTAGGAGAATGTTTGGATTGCTGGGGGGAAGGGTAGTATTTATTTTTCAAATAAAGCCCCAGGGGCTGTGCTCTCAGAACGACTTAAATGGTCACCAAGTTCACTGTGAAACATTTTATTTATAACAGGCGTGTTGCTTTTTGCATCATTATTTGATTTGCACAGAGCTTTGTCTTCTCAGTTCTTAGACATAACCTCTTAAATGGAAGTGTTAAAGAGAAGATACGTGGAAGTGTGAAAGAGAGAGAGAGACTGGGACTGTTTAGCTTGGAAAAGAGCAGGCTCAGGGGGATCTCATCCATGTCTACAAATACCTGAGGGTAGGATGTAAAGAAGAGAGAGCCAGGCTGTTCTCAGTGGTGCCCAGTGACAGGACCAGAGGCACAAACTTAAACACAGGAGGTTCCTTTTGAACGTCAGGAAATACTTCTTCACTGTGAGGGTGACTGAGCATTGACACAGGTTGCTCAGAAGGGCTGTGGAGTCTCCATCATTGACAATACTCAAAAACTGTCTGGACCTGGTCCTGAGCAACCTCCTTTAAATGGCCCTGCTTGAGCAGGGAGGTTGGTCCAGGTGACCTCCAGACTAGGTGGACAGCCCATTTTAGAAAACTGTGAACCTGAAATCACAATGCCAATCAATGGCCAACCTAAGACATCTAAGAAGAATACAAATCTAGCATTTCATAGCTTCTAGCTGAAATTGCAGGGCTAGATATGTATTTTAAATTGCAGTTTACTCTCAAAATCTGTAAAGTGAATTTTGTTACCTTTGACTGTTATAAACCCCATGCTGTAAAGGAACAAACAGATTCAAACCCCACGTGCAGCCTGAATTTCAGGAAAACATCCATTATCTGGCTGCAGGAAAAGGCTGGTACCTCATAACAAATATAGTCAGGATCTGCTGAATCTAGAAGGGGTAGACAAGTAACACTAACTTTCCTCCTTTTCAGGCTCCTTAACTTTACCTAGCTTCAGTTCCCCGGTCCTAACTGGTCATGGAAGAAATGTGAAATCCTGAGCTCAGTTATTATACCTGGAAAAAATGATGAAGGAAAGAGACCCATGTCAGATGTACCAGCTGAAAATCTATGCTACACTCATATTTAAAATTGCTACTCAAAAGCAATGCCACCCGAAAAGCCTGCCTGTTACTGGTTTACTGGATTCTAACTTTATTTGGCAAACCATACAGCAAATTGTGGCTTAGGAAAAAAGTCTTCCATAATCTTCAGACTTTCTAGGCTGCTGCATAACAGAGGTTATGCCACTGTCTAAAACTTAAGGTGTTGTTTGAAGAACTAATTGTACTGCTCCCCAGTGTATTCTAATTTAATCTTCAGGTGACTTTTAAAATTGATTTTCATTGGGCTAGGCAGGCTTGTGAGGTGATTATTGTCTGGCTTTTTCATCAGTCCGAAACCCTTACCAAAAGGATAAGGGAAAGCGGTACATTTTTCTAGATAATTCAGACAAAGGTTGTCTGCTCGCTTGTACTTTTTTACTTAAAATGCTAAATTTCTGGCTGATTACAAGTTTGCTAAGTGAGAGAAGTCACAGGGCCAGGTAAGTTCTCTGCTTTATTAAAAATTGCAGCCAATCTTTGGAGAATTGTTTTTCAGAATGTTCTAATGGCCAGCACAAGTCTTAAGGAAGTGACCCAGTGTGAGGAGTAGCCAAGCACCTTAAGAGGGTAAGGACTTTTTTTTTTTTTTTTTTTCATGTGCCAGTGAAATAGGTGAGAATCTGAGGTGTCTGGCACTCTTCGAGGTGAAGAATATACCTTGTCAAACTGAAGAGTTGAGGCAGTCACAATGGCATATCACAAGATATTTCTGGTGCTTAGCAAGTTTCAGATTAAAAGTATGAATGATTATTATGTCTGTGGTGAAGCGTAGACTGAGTGCACTTACGATGTCTCACACTTTATGAACCTTTTAACTTGAGAATGTTGTTATAGTGCTGGCGGTATTTGAAAATGAACAATGCCATTGGCACTTCATCTGTTGTTATGGGCCAGAGTGTTAAAATATCGTTACAGTCTATCATCTGGTGCTTGCATGTACTCTGAAAATACTGCCACAACACTTGAATAGGAGTAAAGTCAGATCAAGAAATTCAGTATTGATTCTTGAGAAAAACAAAGCAGTTTCTGTAGCAATTAACTGCATTTTCAGTGGTTCAAGTCTGAACAGTGATTCAACCTACTCAAATTTGGCAGCATTTATAAAATGTTCTTTGTTTTGGGTGGGGTTGCTGGTAGACACCTGTAAGACACCAGCAATCTAGGAAATATCCCATAGGAGCAGCATGCTTGGAAAGAGATTGTAAAGAATATAAATGAATGTGCGATAAAAGAAATACCCTTCTACCCTATTTTGAATCATTCTTAAAATCAGTGTTTTTTGCAGTCCTGAGTTAAGTCAGGTTTCTCAAAGTATTGAGGAAAAATCTTTGGGAGATCTTAAGTGCTGGTGGAATGCTTTGCTTCAGCTGAACGGGCAGCGAGTAGATGTTCTGTACTTTTCCAGCAGATCCTGAGGATTATGTGGGACTGGCCAATGTCTTATCAGCAATGACCAAAAGCACAGTGACTGCAATTTCCGGACCTTCATTAGGTTACTTCTTCAGTTGTTTTGGAAGATTGTGACTAATTGCAAAGCATTGAAATGACAGCAGGATAGCAAACATTTTGAAGGTAATCAAAACCTGCTTTTCTGCAGCTCTGAAAGCCAAGGAGTATTCACTAGAGTTGTAAGCGAAGTTAGCAAATGTATGTATGCCTTCTTCCACGTCTTGCAGTTTACCTCGCTTTTAATGCTGAGATTTTCCCTATCTCCACACACACACACACACACACACGCACACGTAAATGTCAGGACTGTATCATACCTTATTTTTCCAGACAGAACAGGTGAAATCTGCAGAATCATCTATAATAATATCTTCTTTCCTTCTTTCCCCCCTGACTCCATGAAAGAAGCTCTGTTCAGTTCTGTTTGTTTGAAGAAGCCAGAGCCTATCTAGTCTTCATCATCCTGTGTATGCTCAGCCCAGTATTATAAGAGTGGTGCTCTTAAAACAACAGGCTGCAGAGTGTGAGGATTTAGAAACATAAATTCCGATAGTTGTTGAAGCTTCTGGGGGGGGTTTAGTTCTTCGTTTCTTTACTATTATTTACTATTATTTCAGTAATACTTCATGGAAGTTTATTTATGACTCAGGTTTTGAAGAAAGGTGTCTAAGGTAGAGACACTCAGAAACAATAGCTATCTCATCAAGGGATTTCTGTAGTAGATGAACAGCTGGTACAAAAAGTCAAAGTGCAAATGAGTGGCAGGATTATTTTAAATCAGTGAATTTAAGGGTTAACATCTTCAGCAGTATGTTGGGACAGACCTTACTGTACAATAGAATAATTAAGAGGTAATAATGCTCCAGGTGCAAATGCCTGATGCATGAGTCCCATACAGTTTTATGGACTGACAGTGGTGTATTTAACTAAAACTTTCATCAACAGAGGCAGGATTAGATTTTTGTTTTAATCTGCCTCTACAGTGACAATTAAATGGTCTACTTTGTTTCACAAGTGAACTAATGTGGCAAAAGCTCAAATGAGTTGCTGGAGGCTGCAGCATCTGCGCATCACCGCTGGGTTTGGAGTCCAATGGCACTTGCCTCACGCTCCCAGCTGAGACAGCTGTTACACTTTGCCCTGAGTTCAGCTGTAACAGTTATTTTTCTCCTTCTTAGTAGTTGGTGCAGTGCTGTGTGCAGCTTAAACTGTAACACACTTCTAACGGTGTTTGCTTTTGTATCTATAGTTCTTTGAGGCTTTCAGTGGGGCAGGGACTTGGGAAAATGTCTCCCATCCTTTGTATGTTTTAACCTATGTACTGACGTGCAGTAGCTTTCTGGCCCTCGTTTATGAATAGTAGCAGAACAGCAATAGAAAATATTCAGTGTCACTCTGTAACTTCAAACAACTGGAAATATATTTCATATGAAAATAGCTAAGATATGGAACATGTGGATTGACATGCCTGGTCTGCCTTGTTCACTGCAAAAGCTTAAAATAGGATTTTCAAGAATCCAGGTACATATTGATCTACTTGTTCAGCAAGCTGACTTTATTTCATTTTTTATTTTTATTTTTAGCTCAGATGTGCATATTCTTTCTTTGTTCTTATGCACTTCTGAAAGTTCACAAGTTTTTTTTTTCTTGCTGCTGCTTATCTGAATTTTTCTATAAAAAGTTGAGCCAGAAGTATATTTTTTCATAAATATCCAGTTTAATACTTCTGAAAAGAAATTGTGCACTAAACGAAATATTCATGATCAAGGCTCTGAGCTGTTAGAATGTAATAATGATCCTGGGAGACAAGAAAAGGGAGCAAAAATATTATTTGTCCTATTGTAGTACATTTTAATTAATTTTTCAGTAAGTCTGCAACTCCTTCCTTGGTAAAGTTACTAATTATATACTAGCTTAGTAGGTAAAAATTGCATAGATGGCTAAAGGGATGTAAAAAGCAGTCTTCATGACACTTACTGGAAAATCTTTGTTTCCTTATTTGGCAAGCCAATGTGAACAATAATTTTCTAGTAAAAGGATTATGAGGATTAACTTGGTGACAAAAAGATCAAGTTCCAATTCAAAAACCTAGATTAAAATACCTAAATTGAGCTTGTAAATTTAGGAAAATTAGCACTCTGTTTAGTTCTAGAAGAACAAGCCACATCACTCTGTCTCCCTGAAGTCTGTCAATGGGGAGAGCTAATAGAATCTGAAAACAGTCCAAAGAACATACAGGCTGGGAAGATGTTTCCTAACAACAAACTTCAGGATTGTGAGTACTTTTCTGTCTGAACTTTTTTCTTTCCCTTATACTTGCAGGTGAGGTCTGAGAACTCAGCTGGAATACAGAATATTTTGCGGAGATCAGGCACCTAAAAACCAAAGGGAATTAATGGAAAATAGAAGAAAATTGCCATGCCTGCCTCTTTCTGCTCTGTCTTTAGCATAAACATTGCATCCTTTCAAATGTCTAGAATGTGATTTATTTGACTAATGTAGTATCTCTTACAGCATGAGATACTCACTATAAATTTTAATTGTAGTCATTGGTGTTGTCATCCATGGAATTTAAGACACGATTTTTCACATCCTAAAGTAGGAAATCATACAAATTGAACCTTTAAAGTGCTTACTGTACTTACCTGGCAAGGAAAGGAAGCTCTTAGCTCAGATGCAGATGCCTACAGCAATGGCATTAAAATTTAGTGGTATGAGTGCTACTCTTCAAGACCATGAAGACGATCAAGATGCCTAGGAAATCTTGCAGCCAGTGAAATACCTGAAGAAGAGGTGTGTATTTGGCCAAAGCTTGTTTCTTAAGCTTAACCAGTGATTATTCTACACATGAGCAACTTATTCGAACAGGAGGAAGTTTGCAAAAAAATTCCCTGGGTTTTCGCCCTAAACTGGGTTATATTAAAACTGGCAGATAGTAAACAGGCAAGAATCCTACAGCCTGGCTTTAATCCTTGTTTTGTAGTAGTGAATCTGATCAAGGAATTATTTTTTTTCCCAAAATTATTTTCACTAGTTTTTACACCATGAGCTGAATTTATGAGGCCTCGTTCCCAGTGTTAGACAAACCTGAATGTTATAAGTCCTACTTCGGCTTGGTGTTTTTAAGCTTCTGTCATAGTGGTTAATTATATAAAATAGATATATTTTATATAATAATATAATATTATATAATATAAATAATATATAAATTATAGATATATTTTGTGGCATTTAAATGCCATATATCCCATGCCTTCCCAATAAGTTATAAATGCAGGCTGACCAAAGAAGAAATAGGAAATAACACAAGTCATATTACATGCTGCCAAAATAATGTTTAATATTTCACAACTTTATCCATTCCACAAAAATCGTCGTCTCACAGCTGCTGGACTTGCATTATTGTTTATTTTTTAGAAGAAGCCTTCCTGGTAGTAATATTTTTTAATGTTTACCTGTAAGAATGAATGGCACTGAATAGCATAAGCACTGGCAAGGCTACATGTGACTCTTCATCTCATGCCTCTATTCCTTGTTCACTGGAGATGAACAGTGATCAGAAGGTGTTTCTACCCAGTGGCAATTTACTGATGTCAGGATATTTTGCTGTAGCTGACTTCAAGGTCAACAGACTTAATAAAAGAGTGACCTGCTTAGTTTAAAGATCAGAGAGACATCAGGCTGTTCTATTGTTGGGGTTTTTTTGAGCAGAGGAAGGGTTTGTTGAAGAAAATACTGATATTTAGGCAATGAATTCTCCTATTCCTACTGCAATCAGTACATCATAAGAATGAAATTCATTGGAAAAATGAATGCTTACTGCAGTTGAAAGGCCTTGACAATCTCAGCAAAAGACAGTTTTTGGCAACATTTAAAGTATAAACTGTTATTTATAACACTACTTCTGTGTATATCCTGATACTTCTGTAACTCATTGATTTTTATTTTTTTTCCCTGACCAACAATACTAGGGGCAGCTGAGTAAGCACAGAAGAGATGGATTGTGAAATCCCACTTAGATTTGCAACTCTTTGGCAGGGAAATGCTTTAATGAATAGACTGAAAGTGTGAAACTATATGCAGATATGTTATGATGAATGTATATGCTTAACTTTTCTGGCCTTGAAGGTCCTGGAAGACCTTCACAGTACTTTATTTACTTTACCAGGATGATTAAGGAAGAAAAAAAACCCAACACATACGCACACACATTTACCATAAAATTCTTAATGAGATAAAAATAATCTCAGCTGAAGATACCATAAAGGACTACTTAGCATTTTGCTTGTGATTTTACATAATTCATCTAAATATAGTTAATTGCAAAGCAGATTTATTTTTGTTGTAGGTGACATTTTCAGACAGTAGCTTGATCACTTTGTTTCATAACGATATCCTGCATATCTATTTTGGTGTATCTGTAGAACTTGAATCAAGCTACCTTTTCTACTTTTACATTTCAGAGCCTCTGCTATCTCTTCCACTCCTGGCTGTATGATGATAGTGTGTGTGTTTATATATATATGTATATGCGTGTGTATATATATATACATGCACACATACATACACATATATAACATGATTAGATCAATATTTAAGTCAAATAGTTCTTCAGGATTAATAACGTCAGTATTCACGTGGACTAGTCCTTCAACTTTGAAAGCAGACAGTCTTTTCTTTTCGAACTTCATTCCCTTACAGCATTGTGTTCAAAGCCGAAGTCACCGAAACATATGAGCATGTGCTTAAATATAATTGTTCATTTAGGGCCGTTCTTACTCTGCAAATCTTTTAAGGCTCTGCTTAAAGTTAACCAGTATGTTACTGGACTGAGCGTTTTTGCAACAGGTGGTAAGTTTGTACTTCCTAAGAGTCCTTCTACTGCAGAGACAAGTTCACTTAAGAAGAAGAAATGCTCTGATTTGGGGGGGGAGGGGGGAGGAAGGATGTGTCACTATAATTTCTTTTTAAGGCCAACAGAAACCATTGTGATTATTTTAGTAGAATTGTAGAATGGTTTGGGTTGGAAGGGGTCTTAAAGATCATGTAGTTCCAACTCCCCTGCCGTAGGCAGGGACACCTCCCAGTATGCCAAGTTTCTCAAAGCCCCATCCAACCTCACTCTGAACACTGTCAGGGATGGGGCAGCCACAACTTCTCTAGGCAACCTGTGGCAGTGCCTCACCACCCTCACAGTGAAGAATTTCTTCCTTATATCTAGTCTAAATCTCCCCTCTTTCAGTTCAAAGCCATTTCCCCTTATCCTATCACTACATCGCTTTGTAAAAAGTTCCTTTCCAGATTTCTTGTAAGCCCTTTTTGGGTACTGGAAGGCTGCTATAAGGTCTCCCCAAAGCTTTCTCTTTTCCAGGCTCTCAGTCTATGTTCATAGGAGAGATGCTCCTTTGGACCCACTTCAATAGGTCCACGTCCTTCTTACGTTGGGAGCCCCAGTTCTGAACGTAGTACTTCAGGTGGGGTCTCACTAGAGCGGAGTAGAAGGAGAGAATCACCTCCCTCGACCTGATGTTCATGGTCCTTTTGGTACAGCCCAGGATTTGGTTGGCTTTCTGGGCTGCAAGCACACACTGCCAGCTCATACCGACTTTCTCGTCAACCAACACCCCTAAGTCTATCTCCTCAGGGCTGCTCTCAATCCAGTCTCTGCCCAGCCTGTATTTGTGCTTGGAATTGCCCCAACAGACCACACTTATTTTGAGTTTTAACTGAACACTTGTTGGATAATATTCAAAAGATGTTTCATAACTGTTGTCGCAAAGGGCTTATTCAGTAATGGATGTTGAGTGTTTTTTGAGTGATCATCATTTGAATTGCTGTTACTCAAAGGACATAGAAATATATATTGTATCTCAGTTTAGTGAAGAGTTATATATCTTATTACCTTCCAGTGTCAATGTTTAGCTTCTTTGGTGTGGTTTCTTAAAGGTTTGAGGCATACATAGTAGCACTGTGTCATTCCTTATCCCCCTTTTTTAATTCCAGGCTAACCACTTGAACCTACTAACCATTTTTAAACAAACTTGAAAGAAAGTTATGAGTCTCAAAGGTGTAATTTTCATAGGTATTTCATGAAAATAGGTAGCTAGAGCTGTTAAGTCCGGCTGGCAGAAATCCTGCCGGACTCTGGTTCTTATCAGGCATCAGAATATCCAAATATGTTCAACATAACTAAGCCTGGTTACCTCTGAATTTCTTCTGTTTGTGAAATTTATTTTTTCATAGTACCAGTACTGTTTCTGCTGCATGTCTGGGATTCTTATAGGCTAATTGGATTATTTTAAGATTGGATTGATTAATATATTATTATATAATTATGTAAGGTATAATAATATATAATAAAATTGTATATAATTATATAATTAATTATATTAAAATTGGGGTTTCAAACTAGATGATCTTATGATCCTTTCCAACCCTAACCATTTTATGATTAAAAACTATTGTGAGTATGTTGGGCCATATAATGCGAAGTGCCAAGCCCATCACTCCCATTGACTCTTCCTTGCTTGGACTGTATCGTTCATTTATTCTTTTATTATGATCTCTACTCCTAAGGGTCAATCTTTCTATCACAGGCATAGCAGTCATGAATCCATATCCTCTCTAGACACTCCCTCAATATAAAAAGCATAAATCATTTATTGAGTGGCTAGAAGGGCACAGCTATTAGTCTAAAAACAGAAACCTATTAAAGCTTCATTAAGAAATTCAAGTCAAATATTCCACTAGAAGAGTACTCTATAATAAAATCATATTACTTCCCTTTCTGTGGCATCATTGGTGACAAAGGTTATGTCTACTGTCCTATCAGTGTTAGTTCTACTCTGTTACGTGATTACAGAAATAATGTCTTTTTGGTCAACAGGTCTGCACTGTGAAAAGGCAGAAATACAGCTGAGGATAGTGACAAGAATAATAAATCTTTTTCTTTACCCATACACAATGTATTCTGTATATAGAGATATAACGTAATACATAGAGGCAGTTAAACTAAATGCCTGGTATTTTTTTCCCCATAAGGGAATGTTTGCCAAGCCATCTTTTTCCTGGTACATTAATGTCTCTTCTTGGATACCCTATGTATTTTGCTGGGTAAAAGTTAGCATGTGCTGTGGCTTGTTTGGTTGTGTCCCTGTGCTGACTGGCCAGCTGGCAGCTAATTCACAGAATGACTTTTCAAAATTACTGAATTTAGGCACTGAATGCTGCTTGCCTTTTCCAGCCTGCAAAACTAGTTTAGACATCTCCATTCCACTCAGCTGCCAGTTTTCATAAAAAAAAAAAGATAGGGGCTTAATGTTTCTGGGATTCCTATTTGTCTGTCAAATGTTGTTGAGATTGACCAACAAGTTCAAAAGTAGCTGTCATCTGTGATAGACGGAGACAGGGTACATCACCTAAGTCTTGCTCCATATGGAAACTGAACTTTAAGAAAGAAAACATTAGCTGAAACAAAAACATTTTTTATTCCACTTTTGTAAACTGAATGTATTTGTCAGTGTGATGATGCAATAAATATGACCAGTCATGTAAACACACAAGGTTAAATTGTCCTTGCAAATAACACTGTGATATGAAAGTGAAACAATATATTGGAATAATCACTGAACATTCCAAACAGTAAATTAAACTCTTTTAGCACTGGGGAATACTAAATAACTGCATCTGAGTATGATCTTTTTTATCTCAATAGGAAAATTTTCCTGGTTTAGAGACAGAAAAAGTCTCAGATACAATAATTTTACTGAGTAACAGTTTATTTATTAGCGATTATTATTGCTTACCACCAGTTTAGATGGAATTCTGTCAGTATTCTAACCTGTCATGAGGTTTCATCAACATTTCACATTTTTATACTTAAAACAACATGGCATCGTTTTGAGTTAAAATCAAATACAACTTCACAGGAAAAACTTTACTAATAAATCCTTGCATATCTGATAAAAGACTAGCAGAATTTGGCAGGGGAGAAAGCCTCTGTACTTGGAAGTCTATAACTAACACAACTATCCTTTGGGCCAAATAGGAATACCTATGAGCACATTGGTCCTGTGTAAATTCTGTGTGACTTTTGTATCTTGGACATACTGTAGAGTGCTTAAGAAGGAAAATGTAATTTAAATAATGTAAGAGGTGATTAAGCTGTGGCCCAGAGGGGGAAGAGCTGTTGTTCTTGCAGCCATGTTGGAAGGTCAACTTGGGAGTTAACAGAGATGCTGTCAGAAACATTGTATCTTCATCCTCACACAGGGCATCTTAGTCTTTGAATGTGCCTATCACAGAGGTTGCAGGTGTGACCATATTTATATTTGAGCAATAAGCCTCTTTAGAACAGTCATTTTTATTCTAAGTCATAAAATTATTTTTGTTTCTTGCACCGTTTAAAAAAAAAAAAAGTTTAATCAAGCGGTTTCTCCTAATGAAAAATATATTTTGGTAGGGCAGGTATTACCTGTCTTTGCTCCAGTTTTGTCATCTTTCTATACAGGATTCATACCTGAAAATATTAATAAAATAAGGCTTATCATGAGTAGCTTTTGGGCCATTTGTCATTTCAGTACCTAGCTTAGGGGGTCTGAGTGACAGACAGTGAAGAGGGGAAGTGTCTTATGATACTCATAAGTACTACTGCAGGAGACTATGTTTATAACTGGAACTAAAGTTTTCTATTTAAAGATAGCTTTACATTAGAAGTTATGATAGCTAGATAGTGTCTTAATTTGGGGGGATTATTTATTTATTTATTTATGGTCAAGGGGGCATATTTGTATAATATGCAAAAGCATAACTGGCCAGTTCATCCTATATAGGCAAGTGGGAAATTGCACATTCATTTGCAACCAGCTACGTTCTCTCAGGGAGAGAAACATTTTACTGAGTCGAGCAGGACAGTAAAATATTCAGAGCAAAGAGGTGGTATCCTGACAGCAAAGAAGATGCTGAGTGAAGCGAGGAATAAGTAGGCAAGCCAGAGTGGTCCAGGGTGAAAAAGTCTTTGGACCCTAACAGGACTATGCAAAGGTTGCTACAGCGGAGAAAGCCTGGAAGTAAGGATGTGCCCTAACGGTACACAATGGCTGAGGAAACCATTGTGTATGAATCCTTTTTGTTCGTATTTTTTTTATCACTAGTCAAATTGAGTTCCATCTCCTTAAAAAGTTACTCTCTTTAATTTTCTAATAATACATGTTTTCTGATTTTTAAAGCTTTTCAGGTTTTCTGGTGTGCTTACTATAAGGAAAAGGAATAGGCTAGTCTTTTCAAAAATACTGACTCAAGCATTTTCACACTAGCTGTTAGCAACTCATTACTTTATACTAACTTATACTGGAAGAACAGCCACTATTCCAAGTGAAGCACCAAAAAAGAACACAAAAAAAATGCTCTTAGGCTTTCCTTTAGACCCATGCCCTTTGCAACCAAGGATGATGGCACTGAACACTAATGGTCAGGTTAAAAATGGTAAAACTATAGAAAGAGTATGCACTACGAGTTGTAGAATACTATTGGCCTAAGTCACAAGCTGGTAGTGACACTAACCATGCACTTCTGCCTCTGCCTCTGAAAGCACATGGTGTTCCGGAACAGTCTGCTTCAGCTATGAAGGGCGAAGATTAATGAAGAGTTTCTTGCTAGTCAAAAGAATTGAACGTTTTTTTACTATTATTTTTCTGTTCCCCTTCTTCCTTTTGGATGGTTCTGTCACAGTAAATAAGAACAATCTGCATAGAGGCTGTAGAAATTTGGCCTCTTAAATCGTCTTTGAAAAATGAGATTTGGGAATCTAAATCTAATATGTATTACAAAGCAGTGTGCAGCTATTCTTCAGTCCCTTTTGTTTCCAGATTTTCCAAGGAATTAAGGCATCTAAAAATGCTAAGGTGTGACTGGGGGCTATTCAGTGTTTGATTTGTATCCATCTCATGGGATTCAGTGTCTAATGTTTATGTATTCTTTTCAGTCCTGGCTTCCGTGGAATTTGGATTCATCTGAGTCATCTGGTGCTTTGTAATAAACTATCCAGTTTCGGGGAGAGGGGGCAGGGTATGTGGAGAGGGTGTTAAGTGTTGTATGCAAGTAAAACTTGGAATTTAACATAATCATTATTTGACATAATTAGATTTTCCAGTAACCATGAATTAGCTGACAGTAGGTCATGTTTAATTGAATATTTTAAAATGAGTATACTTTAGCATTTTATTGCCTAATGTCACTATATTTAAGTGCCCGTCAGTATTTTCATTATGAACCATATTTTGGAAAATGGAGTTTAATTAAACAGTATCTCTACTGTTCTAAATTTTGTCAGGCTGAGAGCTGGCATACAGGCTAGACAGAAAATATTTCACAACATAATTATGGCCCCAGAGAAATTGAAGCGAGCAGACAAGACATTCACCTAAGTTCTCAAAGTACATCTGTTAAGAGCAAAATCTAAAGAAGCCAAAGTGGATGAAGGAAGTTTTTTGGGTTTGGGGTTTTTTTCCGTGTAACTTAATAAAAGCGCAGTGTAATCAGCTGGGAAGTGAACAGTGTTTAAAAAGCAAAAGCAAAATTAAATTGTCTGAGGAGGAGGGAGAATGCATTATAGCAGAGATCTTCCCCTGTTCCTCAGAAACAGTAGTCGTCTTAAGTAATCTAAAATCTTTGCAGTCAGCACTTTATGAGCATGTACAATCAAAGTGTAAAATTCATAAAGTAGTCACACAGGACAAGTGGTATATAAATTTTGTTACAGATAGAACTACAGGGATTTGTGGAGTCATTTAACAACCTCCGATATGCTGGTAAGTCTTGCAATAGAAGATGAGAATGCCAATTTTAAACTTTGGAGGTTATATTTAAGCTGTATCGTGAGCCATTTGCTACTACAAAAGAAGATTCCTAGTGTATGTAAGGTGGAAACAAAACCTGCTAAAATTGTAAAAGATGTTATTCTGTAGTTGTGCTGTACAGCAGATCAATGTCCAGTCTTACGAGTGAAGTAGAAAGTAGTAAATGAGTTCTAGTAAATGAGAACTAGTAAATTCAGTTCCATATCCACCTTCATTACCATTTCCAAAACATACAATACTTGCTCAAGCTATTGTACAGTGGCTCTAAAAGAACATTGTAGTACTGAAGACTGCTGCATTACAGATGTTCTGTCAGTGCAGATGCTAGAAGACTAGTGAATTGGTAAGATACATAGAGAACTAATATATACAATACACTGAAATATTTCAGTGTATGGTATGAAATCTGCCAAATAATGATGTTAAAATAGAAGGTATAAATATGCCCAAGAATTTTAGTAGGAAAATATTAACTGAAAAAGGCCCTGACTGTATAGGTGTGACAGGTGTGGAGGGGTGTACTTTTTTCGGGAAGAGGGAGTATTTTTGTGTTTTGTGGGGGTTTTTTAGAGATAAAGGCAGAGAAAGGAGACAGGTTGAAGGGAGAGTGATTTGCGGTTGTGTCTCATTTTTTTAAAAAAGATCACAGTCAATTGTGACAATAAAATCACTTCGAAGTAGCATAGGACTGGATCAAAAAAAACCCTTCAGCAACAGTATGTGTATTTCTGACACAGCATATGTTTGGCTCGTCACTTCAAATATGTTAAAAAAAAAAAAAGGTCAGAGTAATTTTAACTTGTCGTTGTTCTGCCAGGTTTTCTATTGCCTGCCTCTGTAACTCTAGTGATGTGCCCAATTCGGCTGTCCATACCTCTCTGAAAGATTTTATTTATTTATTTGCTGCTGTTGTTCCTTTCTGTATTTGGTTAATGTGGCAAGGATTAAGTAGTAGGAGGGCTGCGGGAATGGCTTCTGTGAGAAGATACCAGAAGCAACCCCCATGTCCGACACAGCTCATTTGAGCAGGCTCCAAGATGGACCTGTTGCTGGCCAAAGCTGAGCCAAGCAGCAACTTTGTGATCGCTTCTCTGTTACCATATTTAAGAAAGGCTAAAAAAAGCTGTATGACAGCAGCTCAGAGAGCCAAGTGAGAATATGTGAGAGAAACAATTACGGAGACACCAGTTCAGTGAAGAAGGAAGCAGAGGAGGTGCTCTGGGTGCTGGAGCAGAGATGGTCCTGCAGCGCATGGTGAAGATTCTGGTGAGGCAGGCTGTCTCCCTGCAGCCTATGGAAGTCTACAGTGGAGCAGATACCCCCATGCAGCCTGTGGAGGACTCCATGCCAAAGTACATGGAGTGCCCTGAAGGAAGCTACAGCCCATGGAAAGCCCACACGAGAGCAGTTTTTCTGGCAGGACCTGTGGCCCCGTGGGTAACCCATGCTGGAACAGCCCATTTCTGAAGGGCACACTCTGGAAAGGACCCATGCTGGAAGAGCTGTTGAAAAAATGAAGCTTGTGGGAAGGACGCGCGTTAGAGAAGTTCATGAACTTCCCCACACCAGGGCAGGGGAAGACCATGTTAAGGAAGGAGCAGCAGAGAAAAAGCACTCTGAACTGACTGCAACCTTCATTCTCTATCTCCCTGCACTGCTTCAAGTAGAGAAGGTATGATTCAGGAGTGATGGTGCTGGGCACACACAGGGCCTCTGACTCGATTTCCCATTGCAGCTGGGAAGCCCCACAGACGTAAGGCTTGTTGCGGGCTTTGTCCATCCCTACAGCTTGCGGCCAGCCTGGCCTAAGCAGTCACCAAATGGAAGGCCTGTTGCAGTCCTGGTTCTCAGGTGAATAGCAATGAGTAGTGGTAGCTGCAGTGACCCCTTTTAGTGCAGCAATTTTGTGCAGTCAGGCAACTGCACAGCCAAATGCAAAGTGAGCTTAACACAGACCTCCATGAAAACTGCTTTTCTCACCTTCCTGCTTTTGTTTTGCCTGTATGTGTTGTATGACTCACTGCCACCAGTTCCCTCCTTTCAGAGACTCAGCCATTACATAGGATGGGAGTCAACAGCTTTAATGCCCTGATTCACCAACTTCTGACAGGAATCAGCTAAAGCAATAGTTCGCAGCCAGGTCTTCCTGCTGTTCCTTTTCAGTAGCTTATCTGTCTGAACAGAGGCCATATTGATATTGTTCCCAGTGCAGAGAACTTGCATGAATCTACATCACCAGCCTCTACTTAAAAGACCTTCTTTAGACTTGCTAAAAAGGAAAAGATTGTCTGCTTCATCACATAGTCTGCAAATGTCATCCAGGAAAAGGAGAAACTGTGTGGCATTATGTGATAGTTATATGTTAGTGATATGTATTAGTGTTATAACATCTCCAAGTTTTTAGAGGTGTGACATTTTCCAAGTGAGAGAGAGAGGAGCCAGCAAGGAGAGAGGTGCTATGTTGGACCTTGTTCTTACCAACAAGGAGGAGCAGGTGGGGAATGTGGATATCATATTCTACCTGATGAAGTAAAAATTTATTTGTACCAGCAAATTGACTTTACAGATTTCTAACACATCACACTTCATCTAGGGTAATAGAAGTATTTCACTCAGAAGAAAATTTGGGTAGAGTTTTTCAGAGTCTTAGTGGCCTAAAATCTATAATGTGCATTGCCCAGCCCTGGTAGAATACAACAACAATTGCTTTAAGAAATGGAGAGAGAATTTCTTAGTAGTATAAACCATTCTATTTCTTTAGATGTAGTTCTCTAGTTTAGATATAGTAATTGGACTAATAGTCACTCTCTGTAGCGTGGTATTTCAAATTACCCTTAGAGTTTACATTTGCTGAAGTCATTGTTTTACTGAATATTCTTTGAAGCAGCTTTAGGCCAACCAGCTTTGGTGGGTTTGCCTTGGCCAACAGCCGAACTCCCATCCATCTGTTCAGTTCCCACCCCACAGCCCCAGTCTCCAAGGGATGGAGCAGAAAAAAAGAATATGATTGAGAATATGATTGAGAAAGAATAAGTATTGAGAAAAAAACAGAGATCCCTTACCAATCACCATCACAGGCAAAACAGGCTTTGATTTTTAATTTATTGCCAATTAAAATGTGGGGCTGCTTTCAGTCCACAACAGCTCTTCTCTGCTGTTTCTTCTTCCTCACGCTTTTCCCTGCTCCAGTGTGAGGCCTTACCACGGGCTGCAGTGGGCTCTCCATGGGCTGCAGTTTCCTCCAGAGCATGTCCATCTGCCCCACCGGGGTTCCTCACTGCTTGACTTCCTTAAGGTTTTGTAAACTGAGCTTAGGCAGAGAATCTTTGAACACTAAAAGATGTCACATGTACTTACACAATGCCTCAACTCTTACTTGCTGCTAAACTTCAGGGCCGTTTTTCAAAACCAGCAGCTCCCAATTTACCCCATGCCGCCTTTCCCCAGCAAAACCAAAATAACGATAACAATAATCAGAAAGACTCAGGAATAATGATAGAAGCTTAAGATATTTGAGGCCAAGACAGAAATGAGCAATCCTCTAAAAAAAAAAGAAGAGCAAACTCAGGCATTCTATTATGATTCTGAAACTAATCATAACAGTTCAAACTTAATCCCATAGTTGATAGGGTGGGGGCCTTTGTTTAAAATGTGATATTTGATTTCTTAACAATTTCTCTGTCATTTTCAGTTAAAGAAAATTTCACCTGCACAAACTATGCTGAAATCTATCTGACATTTATTTACTCCTTATGCTAGCAAAAAAAAAAAGAAAGAAATTCATCAGGGGACTGGAACAAAAGACAGTGTTGCAACAGCTTTCTCTCGAATAGGATGAGATAGCTTTTACAGGATTGTACACTGTTTGCTTTATTTTTTTCTTTTTAAATCGGATATTGGATCTCTGGTCAAGTAAAATAATGTAATATTATTCTGAGAAGAGATCTAACTTTTTTTTTTTTTTTTTTAATTTGAGTTCAAGTGGGAAAACCTCTAACAACTTTAAACTACACCATCCCAGTCCACAGGCCTGATCTTTAAATGAAGTGCTTATAAAAATTTAAAGTGCTCTTGTAATTTTAAACCAGTGTATGCTGCAATGCCCAGAACCCTGATCATTTCCAAATTCTACTTCCAATAAATTTAAATTGCTTTGTGCAATGCAGAGCAGTTTAAAATTATTGGAGTACTTTAAATTCCATACTGAAATGCCTATAAAATTTGAAGACCTCCAATAATTTTAAATCACTCTGCATGTTGTACTGCAATTTGAGCCTATTTGAAAACAAAAGTCCAAGTATCCTATGCTTTAATTTGCAATGATAAGCAACACTGGAGTATAACCGTTAAGTATTTACATGAAACGTGCCACTTCTCGATGAATTAATTGAAGTAAAGATGCAAAATACAATGAGGAAGTATTCAGACAAAAAACTTATGCTTCTTTTTAAGATAATAGGATAGTGTCATTGTTTTGAGGCAGAGAGCTACTACTGTAGCACAAACAAAGTGGTATTTGGAGTATGAAATTAGGGAGTTCGTGAATGTATGAATTATTATTCTTTGTCACCACTATAAATAATATAGATGACTATTCTTCAGTAAGCTGACAACATGCAAAGTACTGAGCATGAACACACCTACACGATGTGTCAAGGCAGTACATCTGGATGCTACCTGGAATGTGTTTTATCAGCCAAATTTTACTCTTAAGACTGTCAATGTACATTCAGAGGAGCTTTCTTCACTTTAGGATTTGCTTCAAAATATATCTAATAATCTTACACGGTGATGTGTATCTTCTAAGACAATATGTGCACAGAATAGTTTACTATCTTGCCTTATCTTCAATAGGTTTTAGTCATCTCAGGAGCCAGGAAATAAATAAAATAGTAACAAACTTACAGTAACTTAGTATTAATTTTTTGGCATATTATATGGGCAACACTTTCCAAAAGCATACAGTGTTAGCTTAGCTTTCTTCAAGGGAATTTCAAAGGGAGGTTTTTCTTTAGGAAAGAGAGAATGCTGATTGTTTGCATTATAATTCTTAGAGTGATAAAAATCCTGTGGCTTTGTTCTGAATTTAGGGGTTTTTTTGCAATCAGAAACAGGTAGCAAAAGCCACTGAATGAAGGAAAAAAAATGCTCTCAAATAGAATTAAAGTACATTTTTATGCAAAACTGGAGGAAAATGGCTGCAGTCATTTGAATCCGTTGAGGACACTGTTATTTTAAGAGCCACAATGAGGTAGCTCAGTCTTTACGTTCTAATCTACTCCCATTTAGTATGTTTCTTTTTACTTTGTGCACCAAGAAAAACACTCTAATATAATAAAAGGCAGTTGTCAGCTTAACCTCAGACAATTCATTAGGGGACTGAATTTTTTGTTTATAGTCATAACTTCAGTTAAAACTGACACTGAGAATATAGTAGAGAGATAACATATAGATACTTGGGACCACACCACAGGCCTGAGGAAAAATTCAGAATCCTTTTGCAACTGTAGAAGGAATTTTGCATAAGCAAAATGGGACCATCAGCAGAGAATTTTGAGAAGTGCACTTGAGCAAATGCAAGTGCCGTGAGATAAATCGAAGTTAAATGACTAGTTATTCTGGGGCTAAGAAGGCCTTCTTGTCTGTGCCCTACCTTCAGGCTAGGTGTTCCTGATAGTGAGATGACAATTGGTTTTGCCATGTCTTAGACTTAAATGATAGTAAGCTTTGTTCCATCTCAAAATTTCATTTGTTGGCAACCTTAGTAATTATTTGTACTTAGGCTAAGAGACTGCATTTCTGGGATAAGACAAAGCCAGGCAGGTGACAGAGTACATCTCGTGGCAGCATAAGAGCCATCTATGACCCTAGTTGCTTCTTTTTACAGCTTTGTTCCTTCTCAGGTGTGCTGCAGAAAGTCCTGAAGCAGATAGAAGGACTGTTCTCAGGTAAGTGAAAACAGTGATATTTTTTCAAAGCTGTCACTGCTACTGAAAGAAATGTTAGCTAACTGTATGCTTTCTTCTGTTCCAGAGTAAATTTTCTACAGCTAGAAAAATTCACCTCCAAGTGGAAGGGGTACTGGCATTTGTTAACTGCCTGAGAAGTTTATCAACAAACTTTATCATTAAACAAAAATGAAACAGAGAAGCAAATTTGGCATGTAATTGCATTACCTAAGAGTGAATAAAAGTAACTAAATATACCAAAACTTTCTCTATTATTTTGCTTATTAGAAAGATCATCTACTTTCTGTGTATAAATTGACTCTAGTAGGCAGCTAAGCAACACACAGCTGCTTTCTTCCCTCCACAGTGGGACTGGGAGAAAATAGAGCAAAAGCGAAAAAACTTGTGCGTCAAGATATAGTTTTATAAGGAAGGGGGTTTGAGTAATGCAAAGGCAGTCACCACACTGACAAGCAGACTGATGCCTAGCATATCTTTGAGTAATGGCTACCTACCCAACATTCCCATCTCCTGCCCTGCCCTGAGATTTTAGTACTGAGCATGATATTATATAGCATGGAATATCCCTTTGGTCAACCTGGGTCAGCTGTCCAGTTGCCTCCCCTCTCAACCTCTTGCCCACCCCCGGCCTATTCGCTGGTAGGGGGCACAGTGGGAAAGATTGCTGCTGTGTAAGCACTGTTCAGCATTAGCCAAAACACTGTTGTGCTATCAATACTGTTTTAGGCAAAAACCCAAAACACATCACCATAAGGATTATTACAAAAACTAACTCCATCCTAGCCAGACCCAGTACAGTGTTGTAAAAATCTTTTCCTACTTGTCGGGGCCAGACCCTCTGCCACTATCTACCCCTTGAAGGAATTTAGTAAACATATGTAAAACATTTGAAACTGCTCAGTCTTTAGTGGTCGCACTAAGCATATTTCATTCTCTCATTCTCTTTTTCTCCTATGTACAGGAAATGCAGAGAGATAAGGAATATAAAGACCATCTTACTTTTCCCATTTCTTGCAACATTCCTCCTTACCCCTTCTCCCCAGCTTTATATTCAATCATTGTCCGTCTCTCTAGCAGTGCTAATATAAGTTTTACTATACTAATATATATTGAATTTTGTTTGCTCTACATTAGTTTGCTTCTAGAATAGTTCTAATCTTTGTCCAGTTTGCTTTGATATTGATCTCGTGTTTGCCATTTCCCTACTTGTTCCATGAGCATCTTTAAATGTTAAAGCTGTATGGAGTACTGCTAAAAACCAGTGGAGAATCTCCTTATCTCCCAGAGTTGAAGAACTAATTTTCTAAAATTCTCAGAAATACTTTCTTTTTCTTGTCTCTTAGTTTACACTTTTATTTATCATCATGCTACACCCTAGATCTAAATTGTGCAGGGTTTAATCAGAAGCCTGTTGTGTGGAATTCTATGAAAAGCCATTTGAAAAAATATATATCCTAATAAGTTATATCTTGAGTCTATAATGGTGAACAGAATGTTAACAACTTCTGTTACATAGTTTTTTCAGAAACTTCAGTTTTGCTGTTAACATGGGATCCTGCCTTAAATCATACTTTTTTCAGAAACTTCAGTTTTGCTGTTAAAATGGGATCCTGCCTTAAATCAGACCTTGATTATTATTCCACATCTTTTCACTGCTAGTGTAGACTTCATTATTGCATGTGTGCAAAACTTCTTATGGTAAATTCTTCCTTTTAGGATCCTGCTTGTCTGGAATTTTCACAGCAGCATAGTGCAGGCATATTCAGCATTTTAATAGCAGTCATTGGATCTGTCAGTTATTCCTGGCTATGTCTTCAAGATGCTTTACTTTTTAAATGAGCTTAATTTTCAAAAACTGATCTTAGAAAACGACCTTAAAGCTTTGCTGAGTACATTAACTGTCTTGCCATTCTTTATAATTAGCATGGGGCAGCACAAGGTGATGGATATGACAAGACAAATAAAGATGGTCAAAGTTTATTTTGTAACAAATTTTAGCCACTTAAAATTATTCTTTAACCTGACATTTTGGTGAACTACATTCACAATAGGTTTATCTTCTATTATCCAAATATACCTCAGTGGCTTGAGACCTAACAGCTATCTTCCTGCTTGACTAAGCAATATTTTTATAGTTACCACGGGTCATACTTGGCTAAAAGCAGTCAGTTGTACTTTCCATCACTGAATAGGGATGTATGTTCTTGCATCACTTTGTCAGTCTAAAGCTGTAGTTGAACTTTGTATAACCTTAAAGTTGCAGACAACTGTAATGATACTGGTTTTTATTTCATACAGTGGGTGAGAATTTTATATTTAAATTGCTTAAGCAGGATTCATACGATGGCACCAAATAGCACCGCTTGTTGCTAGGTGAAAATCTACGCTGGCAAGAGCAAGAGCAAAAAGTATCATGCTATTGATGCTTGGCCAAGAGTAAGCAATACTCCTGAACAAATGTAGAGGGAAAGAATAATTGAAATGAGATTAAATGGTGTCCTGGGTTCAGCTACAGCAGTCATTTTTAATCCTTCTTAGTAGCTGGTGCAGTGCTGTGTTTTTGACTTTCAGCCTGGGAACAACTCTGATAACACCGATGTTTTTAGTTGTTGCTAAGTAATGTTTACTCCGACCAAGGACTTTCTCAGTCTCATGCTTTGCCAGGGAGGAGGGGAAGCCGGGAGGAAGCAGAGACAGGACACCTGACCCAAACTAGCCAAAGGGGTATTCCATACCACAGCACGTCATGCCCAGTATATAAACCGGGGGGAGTTACCCGGAAGGCCAAGGTCACTGCTCAGGTCGGGCTGGGTATCGATTGGCAGGTGGTGAGCAATTGTATCCTCTCCCTTTGTTATTTCCCTTATTATTATTAGTGGTAGTAGTAGTGGTTTTGTATTATACCTTAGTTACTGGACTGTTCTTATCTTAACCTGTGGGAGTTAGATTCTTTTGATTCTCCTCCCCATCCCTCTGGGAGCAGGGGGAGGAAGAAGTGGGGGAGTGAGCGAGTGGCTGCGTAGTTCTGAGTTACCCGCTGGGCTTAAACCATGACAAATGGAAAAATAACGAATAACTTCTTTTAGTTGTTGGTTTTTTTGGCAGGGGGCGGGAGGAGGTGGTGGGAGGTTTTTTGTTAAACAAGTGTAGTGATTTTTGTAGGCAAAATAAAGTCTCTCTCTCCTATCTGGTCAAAAGCACTTGGTACAGTACTGCAAGGTAAATTAGTGTATTTAGATATGAAGAAATTAGTAAAGGGATTGTGGAAAGGGTAGCCCATTAACTAACAGGAGAACAGCATCCACATTAACTGCGGTGTCAGGCAGGGTGGATAATGGGGTTTTTCATACTTAAGTAGTACACAATATTTTCAGAGGCGATGTGACACAAATAAATTATGGACATTCTTAATAGGGAGAATGTTGAAACAGCATTCAAAACCACCTGCTTTCTGAAAACTAAATAAAATAAAATTTTTTTTTATTTTTTTAATAGAATAATAAAATAAATAGGTTTTAAAGCTAATAGCATAAGGTACAGTGTTATACATCAGTCTAATCACAGAAACCTGCATTAAGCTAGAAGTTCATCACTGGAAATGGCCGAGGAAGAGAGACTTCTGTGTACTAGTTCATTGCAGAATGGTGTAAATTGCCAATATATTGTAGCTGATAATAACATCATCTTTTCCCAATAGAGAGAAATACTAGTACAATTGAACAAGGGTTTAGTAAAACATAATTTGAAATTCTATGCATAATTCTGACCTCTCACTTTCAAAGAATTAGAATTCAAACCAAAACAAGTAAGGAGTGAATCAGGAATTTGGAGAGCTTATCACAGGGACAAAGAGTACAAGAACTTTATTCCTCTTAAGCTTTTAAGTTGCTAGGATAGAGGATGGGATTGCTCTTTATAGCCATATTCAGGGAAAAAATACCATGGGAGCTGGAAATCTACTTTAGTTAAATATTATATTAGCACAAGAATATCCATACCCTAAAATAATCTTCTGTCTGGAAATTAATTTTTTTTTGCAGTGATCTATGGAAACACCTAAATACTTCCTTGTGCTAGAACAACTCAAGCCTATTAGTATCTATAGTTAAACTACATAGTTTTGCTTATTGTCTTTTATTCATAAGCAATACATTCACTCACATGTGTAATTAACATGACTGTGAGCTGGAAGTCCAAAAACTATAAAGAATGGCATATAAAACACATGTAAGAAGATACTTAAAGTATTTTTCTCTCCTGCTAGTTATTTTTACATTAATAAGGCAGTGCAAAACTAAGACAATTTGCTTTCACTGTAAAGTACTGGGTTTAATGGTCAAAACATTGTCAGAGTTTCTGAGTAGAGATGCAATTTTATTTAAATATAAAGCCAAAAGGGAATTCCAATAAAATGAAAATATTCTGCTTTAACTACATTGGAAGAATAGTTTCCAGCTGTCATTCTTTATATCTGTGTTCAGCTTAAGTGATCAGATGAGCATTTTTGTGTCGTCTTTTTTTTTTTTTTTTTTTGCTATGACAACCAGGCTTCTGCCTCTTTGTACCGATTTGTAGCATTCTCATGCCTTGAGAAGGTATTGAGAAAACTAGAAAAGAACTAAGAGAGCATAAGCAAATTCAGGGTGGAATTAGGGATGGCAATCAGTAGAAAAACTGAAAATTATGGGCTCAGGGATGAAAATAGGATTAAAAAGGGAAGGAAAAAACTAAGGTGATCAGTGAAGCTGTCTGAACTTGTTAGCCGAAACTGGGCTAACCTGATCTTTTGGTGTCTTATAATCCAGTATTGTGTTCCTACCATAAAGTGGATATTCAGGTATGTGATAACATAGGTATTGGGACATTTGTTGAGGACTTGGATATGTATACTTGTGTATGGAATCTACCATTTTAACTTTGGCATATATCTGTTCAATACTTTGGACAGCTTTCTACAAAATTTAATACAACAGAATGGCAAAATTCTGCATTTCACTGACATATAGTTATGAATTTCTTTCTGTCAGTTTTAGGATTTTAGTGTAGAAATGGTCACAGCATCTATTCACCTCTTAGAGTCTTAATAGAGCTGTTTCCCAAATTACTTTCTTGAGTACCCTGATGGATCATGTGAGCTAAACTTTCCTGACAAATAGTTTGACCACATTGTTTTGTCTTCCTTGAAACAGTCTTGATGAAATGTCGCTTCCTGTTTAGAACTTTGCTTGTACTTGTGCCTGGATAGAGTAACACCAGACTCAAGTACAGACTGGGAGACAAGTGGCTGGAGAGCAGCCTTGAAGAAGGGATCTGGGGGTGGCGGTCAGCAGCAGGCTTAATATGAGTCAGCAGTGTGCCCTGGCATCCAAGAGGGCAAACCACATCCTGGGGTGCAACAAAGACAGCATAGCCAGCTGGTCAAAAAAGGTGATTATACTGCTGTAATCAGTGGTGGTGTAGCCTCACCTTGAACGCTGTGTGCACTTATGGGCCCCACAGTTTAAGAAGGATGTGAAGGTCCTTGAATGCATCCAGAGGAGGGCAGCAAAGCTGGTGAAAGGGCTGGAAGGAATGTCCTATGAGGAGCCACTGAGGGCAGCTGAGGATCTTTGGATCCATCTAGTTTGACGTAAAGGAGACTGAGGGACGACCTCATTGCTCTCTGCAGCTTCCTGAGGAGGAGGAGGAGCGAGGGAGGTGCTGATCTCTTCTCCCTGGTATCCAGCGATAGGATGTGTGGGAATGGTTTAAACCTGCTATAGGGGAGCTTCAGATTTGACATTAGGAAGCATTTCTTTACCAAGAGGGTGGTCAAACACTGGCACAGGCTTCCTAGAGAGGTGGTCCGTGCCCCAAGCCTGTCAGTGCTGAAGAGGCATTTGGACAATACCCGTAATAACCTTGAGCTAGATGATCATTGCAGGTACCTTCTCACTGAAAATGTTCTGTACTGTTCTGTTTTACTTATGTTGGAATGGATTGGAAGAGAAGTTTCCTTACAGCTAGCTGCCCACAGAAAACGTAAGACAGGAAAGTTATCATGTGAGAGAGACCGAACAGCGTTGGGGTTATGATAGGTTGTTTGTCTCTGTTACCAGTTTAAAAACAAACAAACAAACAAAAAAACCAAACCCAAAACCAAAAAACCCCAGAGAGCAAATGCTTATGTATCAAATGTGAGAACTTATGGGTTAATAGATATGTCATCATTGATCTCAAATTTAAAACTCACTTTTGTAACTTTACAGACATAAACTATATTAAGTAGGGGCTGGCCGCTTTTTCATTGACCATAAGCTGCCTTTTGTGCATGTACAGAAAATGGGGGAAGGAGAATTCAAACACTTTTTAATATGCTTTTAGGTAACATTCTTGCATACTGGTTAAATGTATTTCATGTAATTGTGTGTTTTATTTGAAATTTCAGTCCTAAACCTTGTATCAAGAAATATGTATTTGTGTTTTAATTGCATGTCTCTTGAAGACTTTGGCAGGGAAACTTAATGCCCTTCTGTCAATTATTTGATACCAACCATCACTCGATTTATGCGCCCATTAGTAATTAAAAAAAGATCTTGGATGAAAAAAGAGTCATTTGGAGGATAAGCTGTGCATTGCTAGAAGTACTTTTTCCAGCTTGCAGGTTATTTCAAAATAAGTAACCCCTTCACAATGCAATTAAAAGAATGATTTTTCTGTGAAAGCAACCCAGTACAAAATAAACAAAAATATCATGAAACATTAGGGGGAAGAGGAAGCTTGAAACTCTTTGACAAAATTTTTTTTTTCCAATTCCCAATAAACACTTGCACAGCAGCCCCTTATAAAAACCAACCAAACAAAAAAACCCTTAAAAAATTGCTTGCTGTCATCAGCACTTCACTTTCCACATATTATTAAAAGAAATTGCATTGTATACATGAAAAAGAAAGATGTGACTGTAATTCAGTGACATAAATCTATGTCAAAGTTCCGAAGATCCATTAAAAAAACCAAATTGTCTTCCCTGTCCTCTTGTGTATCACAGCACTTCCATTGAAATTACAGTCTTGCTATGTACCATTCAATGTATTTTGCAGTACATTCTGCCATTCTGTATTTATTACTGTACCAAAAATAACCAGAAAAGATATGTTGTCTTGCTTCTTTTCAGCATGACTGTCCATGTAGATAGTACACAGTATGCAATGGTCTTAAAGTAGTGCATTTAACCTAACTGATTGAACTTGATCCGAAAGGCAGCCAAGTTCAGCTGCTCATCACAGGATTTCTTCTGTTTTCTTTTTTTTTCCACCTTCATATCAGTGCAGAGTGACCCTAAACTCACAGGACACCCAACTTGACAGGATTATTTTAGATAGTGCTGTGGTTATTAGTTCTTACATCACTCACCTTGTCAGTAGCCAGCATCAGAGTCGTGACTAGAAGGCAATGAAGATCAAGAAAAGAGAGCAGGGAATGAGCTCTCCTGTTCTATGGTGGCAGTCTGCTTCTGTAATGCTCCTGAGGTGTTCAACACCTGGCACAGCTGGAAGCACCCTCAGTCTATTGTAAATTGCACCAGGTGGCTAAACCAGCATGTGTCCCGTCTATGATCATATAGGGGATGGAGGTTAAAGCTCTCTGTGTCTGTTTTTCCTGATTCGTAGCTGGGAGCTGAGGCAAAAAATTCTCACCTCCTTAAGTTTGCATTATTGCTATTGGAATTAATATGCATATGCACACCTGAATAAAAAATAAAAATCCTCTAGAGTAAAATAATTATATATATTTTAATCTGAAATAGGAAAATGTGTATAAAAAATGATGAAGCAAGAAGTTTAGGAAACATTTTCAAAACACAAAAATCTATATGTTGCATCAGTTTGGGACCAAACTGCATCCATATTGCAATAGTATATTTGAAATAACCATGTGCCACATTTCTTTTCTAGAATTAAGCCAAGGCTTTTAATATAGACACAGTATAGAAAAATGTCAGCCATTTAGTTCTATCAAAATAGTGATCAAACTGACTCCTGTTGCAATGCAGCACCAATCATGCTGTTGCACAGTAACACTGGACTGGAGAAGGTGATTGACAGCTGGTGGTGTATGTGAACCACTGCAATGTCAGTTGGCAAAAGCTGCTGTACCACTTTTCAGGGAAAGGAATAGTGGGCAAGTTATACCATCAATCAGCCTATGAAATAACGTGAACACAGAAGCTTTCTCAGTGTCTCCATCAGGAAAAGTATTCAAACATTTATGTATAAATTTCTGTTTATAGTATATACTAAGCTATTAAAGGGCATGAAGACTGTAGTCAATACAATATATGTATTTTTCAGAAGAAAAAAGCTAAAAAAAAAGGAGGTAAGAAATCTGGGACTGTGCTGCAGAACTTCCTCTTCTCTGAGTTAACCTGATAACAAGCTAGTGCTAAACAGAGCTAAGATTTTCTATGGCAGACCTCTGTTCCTCTGTTAACCTTTATTGGCACCATGAAAACATGACTGCCCTTAAGAAAACAATTAAGCTAAACATGTGAGGGGAGTGAAAGCTGCTTTATATGGCCATCCAATTATCCTTTCACAGCCATCATTTCCTGGCCATATATTAGAACTTGGTGAACTCGAAATAAATCATGCATTGTGTTGTAGCAGGAGCCTGTCTTTCATCCAGAAATACTTATTTGACAGAAAAAGATTCAAAAGCCAGGTAAGAGTCCTTTAGTGGTGCAACACTAGGAAGCAGCCACAGGTATATTATTAAGCTGCTGAGAAAGACTGTTGGTACTTATACAAGTGAAAGAGACCAAAGGTTTCCCTAGCAGATTCTGGACAGCTGAAGAGAGAGGGCAAGCACTGATACTCGCTGAGAGGATCAGTGCAAGATATGTATCAATTTGTATCCTATAGGATTGTCTTTTGTATCTCACAGAATCCTAGCCCTAGAAAGAACTCAGAACAGACCTTGTTCGCTTTTCATTATAGAAACTGTGGAGAACTAATGTGACTCTGAAGAGGAAGAACACCAGCAGACCTTATGAAACCTAGAAGGTTCACTGGCAGAGCTATGGGAGGGGAAGGCTCAAAGCAAGCACCAGGAAAGAGGAGGAAGGTAGAGGATTCCAGATACTTCGGTGAAGTAACTCCCCACTCTCTGAGGACATTTGAGCTGGGGGAGAAAATAAGGTGAAAAAGCTCATGGGTGGAGATAAAAAGAGATAAATCCCTTACCGGTTAGTGATATGGGCAAAACAGATTTAATTTGGGGAAAATTCATTTATTGCCATTTAAAAGAGTTGCATGGTGAGAAGCAAAGGTGGGAACAATTCTCTCCCCACTTCCTCCTTCCCAGGTGTAACTTCATTCCTGTCATCCTGACTCCTCGACTTCCTTCCACTCTAGCGCCGTGGGAGAATGGGGGATTGCGGACAGCTCTTTACTGCCGCTCCTTCCTCCTCGCGCTTTTCCTCTTCCCACGTGCCGCAGTCCTTCAGGTTAAGTTGTTCCACCGCGTGCTCTCCATAGGCTGCAGCTTCTTCCAGGCGTGTCCGCCCGCCCGGTGCCGCAGGGGCATCTCTGCCGGGCGCCCGGAGCCCCTCCTGCCCTCCTCCCGCTCTGCCCTCGGGGCTCGCAGAGCTGTTTCTCACCCGGCTCCCCTCAGCCCTGGCTGCCGGGCAGCGTTTTGCCCTTCCTTACCCAGGCTTTCCCCGAGGCGCCCGCCCGTGGCTGAGGAGCTCAGCTCTGCCCTGCGCTGGGGCCGGTGGAGCCCGCTGGGACCGACTGTGTCCGGCACCCGCAGCAGCGGCCGCTCCGCACAGGGGACGCCCGGGCAGCGCCTCACTGCTGCTGGTGCTGACAGCACATGGGCGCCTGCACCCGGTACAGAAATCTTGGATGTGATTTTTAAGGAAGTGTGTATTCAGATTGCCCTCCTCAGATTTCCTTTTTCTTTGTAATTCTGTGCTCATAAGACTTACAGCAGGGAAAAAGCGAAGTGAATGCAGACTCTCAGCCTTCTCATTTCTCCCCTTTCTGAACAGAGGCATTACGAAAAATTCTAATGATGTCTGTCTTAGAAAGTTCATAAAGCACAAACTCAGCTGCTGCTATTTGCTGATGTTGATGCTTCAGTGGCAGTTCTTTAAACCTAGTGAGTTATTTGGTTTTATTATGACTAACACCTTCCTACAAAAAACAAACAAACAAACCAGAAAACCAAACCGAAACAAAGAACAACCACCACAAAAAAAACTTAATGTATTTTCCTATGATACTTAGGATAAATCCTGTTTTTTTTATTTCCTAACAGCAAAAAATAAGGAAATTATCAGAATAATAGGGCTGTACTTTGGTACCTCATATAAATTATTATAAGAAACAGGAATTTTATCATGAATTCTCAGTATTTAATTGATATTGAAGGGGAAGTCTACCTTAAGGCTAGCGGTTTGCACAGGCATAGAACTTCCCACTTCTCTTACTGCTGTGCAACTATTCTAAGGAAAAGGTGCTGGATTTTGATGAAAAGGTGAAGAAAATAATGCCTGTAATGTGCTTGAATAGGAGTATTGTCACATGTCACCTTTATAAAGCTGTTGAAAACAACTGTTTTAGGTTGTTAATGATTGTAGAATTCTAAATAATAAAACAGATTGATGCATCTCCCTTGCAAATAACTCAGAGTTGAAGGTTGTGATGTTTGTTATCTGAATCTTAATCGCTCATTGTTTTCTTTTTTTATATATAATAAACTTGGATTTAATGTATGACTTTGATTTCATGATGATATAAAAATTTGCAGTATATCCAATTCTCTTCCAGGTGTTTGTGTTAATAACTTAGGACTTCAGGTTGCATCACCTTTTCCTTCAGATAATTTGTATTCATTTGAGCAGCTCCACTGCAATCAATTGTTAATGACCTTTTCCTGCCACCGTCTGGCTTACATGACAGCAGTTAAATTTTTGTGTATTTGATTCTCTAGTTCAATTTCCATTTTGGACCCTGAAACTGAATACAGTTTTCATGGGTTGATGTTTTTCGTATGGCAGCACTGTGCAGGATTAGTGCTCAAGTCTTCTAGAGCTCACTGGAATTACACTGACTTTTGGTGAAGAAACTGTTATTTTTGTCGTTCTAAATAACAGCCTTTGAACCAAAAATGAGTCAGGAGGCTTAATAAAGGGAAAAGAAACTTTGATTAAATATATTTTTGTTGCTAAGATATTCATACATTTTAATGATCAACTTATTAGTAATACACCCAGAGAATGTTAATGTCATGATTTCTTAACATAATTATGATTAACAAAAACAGGGTAACACAGAATATGTTATTGCAAACTAATTAGGCAGAAAATGAATAATCTGGGAATTCAGGAGACACAACAATTAAGCACAAGAAACACAGAAATTTCCTTGTTGGAAAACAGTGCTGTGACCCCTCTGACATCTTTCTCCTCTTTCCATACTGCATCTCTGTTTTACGAAGACTGTACAACGGGTGTGGCTTTCTGTACCAGCATAAGTGACCAAACTTTATTTATGTAGATCATGACAGAAGTCAGCCTTCATTGTCAACCTGGATCCTTTCAGAAAAGAAATTCATGGCAAGCATCAAGCTGATTGTTTCTCAGGAGCCATTCAGTTTCCAGCATGTGTCAGTTTACAGATTTTCTAAGCTATAGGTTGCCTCAGAACCAAAGATCCTATCCTTGAAAAATTGTCTGATATCCTTTATAACAGATTTCTATCATCTGGTCCCACCACATCCTTTGGCAATTAGTTATACAAATGCTGTGCATGTGAAAAGAAAGAAAGAAAAATGACAGGTTTAGCTTGTTTCAGATTTTTTTACTTCTACTTGGTGTCAGAGTTTTTTGGTCTGGGTTTTTTTGTTTGTTTAGTTTTTGTTTGTTTTTATTTTTAATGCAAGATTTAAATTATTGTTTCCTATTGATTTCATGGATATTTATGAAATCTCTAGTGGTCTCTACTTCTGTCCTTACCAATCTCAATCTGTTTTTCATCAAAGCTTAATAGAGCAGGACTCTTCAGTGATTTCTGTATAGAAGCTATTCGTTATATCCAATGACATATGTTGATTTCCTTTCTATGGTTGTCTCTCTGTGTGTATATCCATTTCTTTACGTCTAATATAACTATTGGGTAAACTGTAATTAAATTGTACAATGGTTATAGTGCTTATAAAAGATACAGATAAACTAATTTGTTTGCTTCTTTCAGTTCTTCCTACATTGTGGTGTGTTCGAAAATGTTTTCTCCATGGTAAATCCAGTTAGTGAAACTTCAATTTACTGTGTTAAGCAGCTGTGAATTTCACATCTACTTATAGTTAGCATTTTTCCTTTGTATGAACAAGCATTAAGGGATCAGTTGCTGTTTGGAATATACGTTTCTAAGCATGGCTTGCATGCTACTATTTCCTTAAAATATCTGTAGTGCTAAAAGAACAGAGAAACCACCATTTCAAAATACAGTTCAGAAAAGCAATACTGTCAGCTGTTTGATTGCCAACAAATATGGTAACAATCCATTGTACATAGGATGGAGGCCTGGACTGAGTAGCAGCGTTGCATGGTTAGGTAGAAAGAATGCTGTATCCCCACAATGCTCCAACAGTGTTTTGAACGCTAGAGTATCAGGAAAAAGTTAGGGTCCCTGGAAGGAAGCAGACAGTTCTTGAGGAATTAGGTCTCACTGGAAAGCTGTAAGCAAAGAAACTTGTTTTTATGTATGTTGTTTTCCAAAAACTGTAATTCTTTAGTAGAATGAAAATAGAATTGATTGTGTTAACAATATGAAGGTATTGAATAGGACCTGGATTAAAAGCCACCAACTGTGCCTTTTTATGGAAAAAGATAAAACTAGATGAGAAGCTTTAGATTTGGTTTTTCAGTCAAACCTGTGTTCTTTTGTTCTTCGGTGGTTTTTTTTTTGTTTTGGTTCTTTTGTTTTTGTTGGTTTTTTTTTTTGTTGTTGTTGTTGTTTCACACTTACTAGTCATAATGGAGAAAGAAGAGCAAAGATTCAAAATGTTGTTTTTCTCATACAGTTTTCATAGCCTAACTTGTCAGGCAGAGTCATAGCACACAACAAACTTATCCTAAGGTCTGTTTATAAAACAATTTGTTTCTTATTGCAGCAAGGCAAAACAAAAAAAAAAAAAAAAGAAAAAGAAAAGCTTGCTTTGGCTAACTCACTATTTCTCACTGAGAAATTGGACTTTTTGTGCAATTGAAAGTTAGAATTCATTTCAGTATTTCAGTATTTATTTAAGTTGCTCAGGACTTATCTGAATCCAGATGCCAGTCTGATTTTAACTGGCTGCTCCAATCTAGACATTCTGTCTTCCAGACTAATATTTTTATAAGAATAAAGGGTAGGAATATCTCACGCAAGAAAGCGTACAAGCAGCAATAAGGAAGTGTAAAGAGAGATTTTGGTAGAATTGAGCCCTAAAGAACCACTAGGTAGCAGCAAACACACCAGTCCCATAAGTCCTGTTGTTTCTGATCTATGAATCCTTACAAAATGTAAACCCTATAAAGGTGTCAATAGTAAAATAACTACGATTAATCTGAAATGAATCTATAGGATTTCCTAAATGCTGTATAGTAATAATAGTGTGTAGGTCTATAGCAGTCACCTAATTACTCTTATTGGAAGATAAGAATCCTCGATCCAGAACTCTTTTGTTTGGGATACTGCTTGTTATCCTATTTAATTTTAAAATAACAATCAGACTTAATTATCTTTGCAGATATTGTGCAACTAACAGAATCTCACCAAGGTTGGATAAACTATATAGGTAAAAGTTTTGGGGTTTCCGAGTACTTAGCTACCTAACACTTTGGCAGTTCTATTGTTTGTACAATGACATTTTTGAAAACATATTTTAAAAGTATGTGTTCCAAAAAAATGTAAAGCATTTAAGGGATCAGTATTTCTCCTGCATTAAAATCTTAGAAGTCTTAAATTTCACATTTTAAAAGCTAGTACAATATTAGCTGTTATAAATTGCATGCTATGCTTTTGGTAATGTTCCTTCCTGATGAGCTACATTTATATAGCAAGAGACTCCTCTAAGATTAAGAAACATTGCTTCCTTGAGTCCATGCCCAAATTCTGTGTTTGGATGAGTTTTTCCCTATTGCAGTACCTCAGAGCAAATACATATAAACGAGGAATATTGTCAAATCTGACTTGATATTCATCCTTTTAAAAATGTAGAATAATAGGGTTGTAATGAGAAGATAGTTTAATGAACATTATAATAATTTAAAAAAAGCTCTTCTAGAGCTCATTTAGAAATTAATAATAGAAAAGCAGTTTACTTCATGCCGTTCTTTTTTATTTCTTACAATTGAGACTTAGGCAGCTGAAAGTTAGGTGCTAGGTCTTAAGACTAGTAGCTAAAAAGCTCAGACATAGGCACAGGCAATGCTTTTCTGAATCAAACTACTAATTTGTGCTGGCTGGTGCTTCATAGTAAATCTTAAGAAACCCTGCAAGAGACAATTAAGACATAACATTTCCAGACAAAATTTCTTCCCAACTCTTGACAGTTAGAGGTCGGTCTTGTCTGAAATACAGCAATTTATATCTTTCCCTTGGGTCCATCACTTTGTACATGGTTAGAGAGCTGAAAATGAAAGTTAAAACTCATTGGAGCTGCTGTGTGGGATCAGTTAGAATTCTTAATTATGTTGGCCCAGATCCACAAAAAGATCCACAGAATGTAGGTGCTCAAAGCTAAGTCTCATCCTCTGTTCAACACTTAGGTGCTTTAAGGTCACAGTTGCTGCAATTCAGGCTAGTAAAGTTCCCTCAGTAATATTTCTTCTGTCCTGATCTTTGGTGATTTTCACTATTAGGTTGAGCATCTTGTCACCCTGTATCTCAGACAAAACTTACAGAGCTCAGTTCTAAAACTCTAGACAGAATTTCTGTGGCTCAAACTACATGAAAGGATAGATCATCATAAAATTTTTAGAAATAATAAACTTTTCTATACCTAGCCCTGCCATTGAAAGCAATGTCTGCAGATATTGCAAGTGTATCATTGGTTCTATGAGAGGTCTATTTGGAACCACCATAAAGAAATAAGGAAAATATTGTTGTTCAGCACATTGTTTCCAATAGAAGAGATACCTGTTGTTTTTGGATAAGAAAAGACTTGAAATCAGGTCCTCCACTGGCTTGAATAGGAAGTGTTCCATTTCACTTCAGGAGAGCATTTTAGTTTTGGCTTAGATTAGGCAAAATCCAGGGTTTCGCAAATGTTTAAAAGTACATTTCTTAAGAAAGTAATTTACCCTTTCATTATGCCTTTCAGAACACATTTTAGAGAAAGAAATTATAATAGGTTGAAATGGTACTCCAGTTCTAGGTATTACAGTGATTGAACATTGCAAAATCTTACCGTAATAAAACATTGTAGAACAATAAATTTTATTCCTTTTTTATTTTTATCAAAAGAAAAGTTCTATAGAAATCCAGTAGGTCTTTGACCTGTGGCAGAATGGGGAGAGTGGGCCCTGCTGGAAAAATCTATTGTAGCTTATAGTATAGCCTTATTTTAAGGGGTTCCTTTTCTTAAGTAATATATTACTTGCAGATCTAGACATAAGCACATTTATCTCCTGTTCTGTGGGGGAGCAGGATGGATTATTCTGCATTACTTTTATCATGATCTCATAGTAGGCATACCATTAGTAAGATAATTTCGATTTCCTGGGATAGTGGATTGCAGGCTGTGGGAAGTACTAAAGCACTTAAGAAAAGACACATGTGGTACTGATGAACTAACAAATGGGGAAGAGTGTGCAGAAAAGCAGTTTCACAAGTGGTCGGATTTTGGACATCTCTGGGGATATGTATTGTCTGATGCCCAATAAGAAAATTAAGGTGGTACTCTGCTCTTAACCAGAGTTCCATCTCCACTGTCTGTCTGCCTGCTTTTAGAAACCTCATAGGAAACATATCTTTGAGAACATTTCTCCCTTTCAAAATTTCATTGAATTTAGCAAACAGTCTCAAAGTTAGAGGGAAACATTCAAACAAGAGTTTTGGTGTTTGGGGTGGAAGTGTGCAAATAAAGCTAATTAATAGTATAAAGTTTTGCTTCCTTTAGGTAGTCCTGTATTTCTTCTAACAGAAAAGACAAAGAAAAATAAGGACGTCCTTATTGCAGTCAGGAAGGAAAGTGGTTTAAAGAGTAGCAGTTACTGAGCTGTATCTAGTTTGGAAGTATATGATAGGTATGTATTTTAAAGTATTCTGTTAAATCATACAGGATATCCTGTATGTTTCAGCATTGGTAGGATTTTTGCTTGGGGGGGGGCGGGGGGAGGAAAGGGTGGTTTGTTTGTTTGGTTTAATCCAAACATACTTTATGAAACCCAGATGATTTTGCATAAAAGTCCAAGTATAATCCTGGCAATAATTATCCACAAGTATTTCCATCCTTTTCAACCCATTGCTTAGTCTTTCAATGGATATCGTTTCTGTGTCTTTAAAATCTGTTTCAGCTCTACGATAGCACAGCAATAACAGAAAGAGAGCAGGTAGCGGTCTGAGGGGGTAGATTAGAGCAGATGCCTGTAGTGTTGTATGTGGCAGCATAACCTTCCACATCCCCAAGATTGTGCTCTCTGTGATCCCAGGCCAAGGTGTCATATGTTGCAGCTGCATAACCTTGGCTCAGAGCAAGGATAAACTGTAGAGATGAACCACTCAGGAAAACAACGGTAAAACTGTACACTGAGGTTAGTTTGTTGAGAGGGGAATACATAGCAGGTCAATGATTAAAGATGGGAAAAGGTCACTAACATAGAAATACTTGAAGGGAAAAACAGAGAGGTGGAACGTGGTGATTAAGCAATGACAAGGAGCTATTTCAGGGAGTTGGGGAAGTTACCCCTTCCTCACATCACTGAGGACTGCTTGTGTGTCTTACAAAGGAGTTACTTACAAGGACATATGCATGTTTAGTATAGCACATTGTTAGTCTTTGCTATCTTTTTTGTGTGTGTTATTCAGTATTCAGTGTCTTTATAACTGCTTTATGCTCCTGTGCTATGTATACTTTGCAGTACACTTGTACACATCAAAAGGTACCCAGTCAGTCAATGAGGCAGCAAGTGGATTTCATGTCAAAATTTACAATTGTCTTGTCAATCACTACACCTGGCTACATTTTGCAATTAGAAAAGCTCATTTGCTCTTCTGCTTTTTATTTAGATCATTCTTGCTAATGTCTGGCATGAACATTTTCCCAAATGCATTTGCAGTTTATAATATGCAAACGCATAGCACTTTGGTTTTGCTCCTTCATTAAAGTAGTTAAAAACTTTTCACTTACAGTTTATTTTGTACGTGAAATCTTAACTGTCATTCAGTTGAGGAAGCAAAAATGTAAACATGCACGTTGTTCTTTGAAAAAAAGTCATTTTCATTATAGCTGTAACACGAAAATAAGCACCAATTTAGAACTTTGTTTGGTTGGAGGAAAAAGAAAAAAATCTTTCCAATCTAAAAAAGTAAGAATTGGATGTATAAAATCAAGCCATGTTCAGTAAACTGTTTCATGAAAATTCCAGCTATAGACTCACATGCGTCAGTGTCTTGGGAATAAAAGCATCTTGGATTTTGTAAATTTAAGAGGCTTGGAAGCTCGAGGTACTGACCATATAAAGCATTCCCATTTTTAGATAATTATCATGATAAAATCAGTGTTGAGGTCCTTCCCCTTATAAATGATCTATTTGCTTTAAGCAGATGTGCTGCAAATCAGAGTAATTTATCTATTTAATATTTATTAGCTTGTGGTCTTGCTGAATGTTATATTAAAGGCACTAGTATGAATCTGAATAGCAAACTAGTGCCCTTTGATATGAATAGGATGCTGTCAATTTTCTTCAAATAAACCATTAATCTTAGAATAAAACTCAAGATGGTTTAGTAGCAGAGGATCGCTAACTTAATATTTTGGTCATTCAAATAAGCATATGTTTCAGATAGTTCACTTTCTTTACATGTACAACATTGACAATATGAAAAAAGAGGCATGAAAGCATTTTGGAAAAATTAGGAAATATCAAGTTTAAATAAGATAGTACTGTTACTGCATCCCAAAATAAATCTGCCACTAAACTATTATTCATTGTGTTTGTTATTGTTACATATTTCTGAACTGCATTATCTAAAACTCCCTGTCAGTTGCACAGAATACATTATTTCAAAGAATGCCTTGATCTTGATATGCAAGAAAATTATAGGTGACAATTCCTTGAATTTTAAAAAACAATCTTTCGCTGAAATTTTCTCAAGAAATAAAGTATATGCAATATTAATTCTTTAACAAAGAATACTGTTCATAAAAAAATGAGCATTTTTATGAAGAGAGATTCCAGAAGAGTAAATTACTATAGTGATTTAATAGATGTTCAAGTTTGAAGGTTTCTTGAATTTTGTTTTAATAGGGATTTCAAAAAATAAAAATAAAGCTCCATCTAAAGTACCAACTATCTAATAGAGAAGATAAATGCTACACAATATTTGTAAATAACTCAGCAGAACCAGACAGCTTTTTGAGACAGTATAGGATTCCATGAGCAATTTTATTTATTGTCCATCCTTGTTTTCTTGTAAAATGGAGCATTTATTAAGTTACTGCCTTTGTTATGCTAAGAATAGCATAACAATATATTTTTGAATAAAAATTGTCTTAGTTATAAATATTTATCAGTGGCTATTTTTATTAATAAAAAAAAAAGAACTAAAGAACTTAGGAGGATTTACAAAATTTTTGGATTACAAAAGTTTTGGAATGCTCTCAAAATATATAGGTGATATATATCAGCCAGGTACTACAGAGTCAGGAGCCAAGTTTCGCCAGAGCTTGATAGATAGCAGAGTTAACTTCTGAGGATAAGAGAAAACTCAAAATCATTAGGTCAGCCCAAATACCGTGAAGAGTTTATACACATCTCTCCAGGCTGTTAGGAGTGAAAAGGATCTATCAGGAAGTGGAATGGAGGAGTTCCAAAAGACAAATGCATTCATTTGAAAATTGAAACAGTATTATTTTACTGCTCTTGACATTTATTCATGGGTAGCTTAATACTCTGAGTGCCTAGAAGCAAACAAATGATACGTAAAATGGGAATACTCGACCCTGTGCCATTTTAAATTCAATAACCATTTAATAGATGGAACACAATGGAACAAAGGAAAACCTCTATTTTGGACCGCAGTTTGATCTTACAGTGGCTGTTGGGTATGAGTTAGGAATGGCCACTCTGATTAAGGTTACCAGGCAATTAACGGGGGGTTTCTTGTGTTGCCCAAAAATATCTAAGCCAGTTTGCTTTTTAACATGCAGGGGCATTTCCCTATCAAAAGTATCTTGATAATGTACTTTTATATAGTTTTGAAATTAATTGATTCATACTGTCATTAGGGTAACGCAGTGACTCATTCAGTGCCCATCAAATATTTGGGGCATACACTTTCCTGATTGTATTTTTTACCAAGTTTATGGAGCAATATGCATGCTATTAGAGAGTCATGTCATACTTAAACACAGTTCTGTTTCAAAAAAGCAAGCAGTGGACAGAATGTTCCTGATCACTGAGGAGCTTTGGTAAAACTGGACAAAAATTAACACAAATTACTGCATGTGGACACTGGTAGGAAATCCAGTGAGTGTTTCATCAAGTATCTTTTTTAATGTACATTTGTAAATTGTAGCTTACAAAATCAAAACTCTAATGAACCAGTGGGGTTTATTTAGTTACTTTATTCACTAGCATTTTTGTCTACCAGAATTTTCAGATTGGAAATTTATAAATTTAAAGGCCAGTTTGTTCAGCTTAGCACATTTTCAATGTGTTAAATAAATGTTAGTAATTTCCTTATCTGTGTGTTTGTGGAGGGTTTGCTTTTAGCCTGGAGAATTTGACATTTACATGGTTTAAAATAAATAGAAATTTTCTGAATACTAGGAAATCTACTGATATTTCTGAACCTTTGCAGTTTCCTCTAAGTGTTCACTGTGCAGTTAGGTTGACATACAGTTCATTATTTCAGGATCGGAACTGGGGTCCATTAGTCATAGTGATAAACTTGATTTACCAATATAGTGCTAGGACTGGAATTTTTCTGGTTTGCATGTTTTTCAGAAGGGAAAGAGTGTGAACACAAGCCATTTACTTAGTTGCTTACTGTCGGACAGTAAATTTTATTACTATTTGTGTAGTGGTACTGTAAATTACCGCCATTCAATAATTAGTTTTTTTCCTCTGAAACATACTATTGGCCTATCCCAGTCATTTCCTCATTGCAGCAAAAGGCTTACCACATTCTTCAGAAGTGGCACAGTGATATTTTGCACTTCCTAATACTACACGGTCACTATAAACTTGTTTCAAGAGAAGAAATCATTCTGAAGAGCAGCTTCTTTTAAGTTTGCCTATATTTTTTCAGTACTTTCTACTTTTATACTTTTCAGTTGTAAGCATATGTCATATAAACTGAGAAATAATTAGATTTTTTTTTTATCCTCTGCTTTTCAACAATAGATGTGAACAAAAGTGAAATTTACTCATAAATTACCAAGGAGAAGGACTTGGGGGTGTTTGTTGTCGAGAAGCTCAACATTAGCCGGAAATGCGCACTTGCCAACCATATCCTGGGCTGCATCAAAAGACGGCTGTCCAGCAGGTCAAGGGAGGTGATTCCCCCCTCTACTCTGCTCCTGTGAGACCCCAACTGCAGTACTGCATTCAGCTCTGGGGCCCCCAACACAAGAGGGACATGGTCTTGCTGGAGCAAATGCAGAGGAGGCCATGAAGATGATCAGAGGGCTGGAGCACCTCTCCTATCAAGACAGGTGGAGAGAGCTGGGGTTGTGCAGCCTGGAGAAGGCGGCCCTGGGGAGACCTTATAACAGCCTTCCGGTACCTAAAGGGGGCCTACAAGAAATCTGGAGAGAGAAATTTTACAAGGGCATGTAGTGACAGGACAAGGGGGAATGGCTTTAAACTGAAAAGGGAGATTTACATTAGACGTTAGGAAAAAAATTCTTCACTATGAGGGTGGTGGGACACTGAAAGAGATTGCCCAGAGAAGTTGTGGCTGCCTCATCCCTGGAGGTGTTCAAGGCCAGGCTGGAGCAACCTGGTTCAGTGGAAAGTGTCCCTGCTCATGGCCGGGGGATTGGAACTAGATGATCCTTAAGGTCACTTCCAACCCAAACCAGTTTATGATTCTGTGATTCTGTAATACCAAATTATTTAAAGCCTGCTTGGCAGGACTATGGGTATTGTGGGAAGGCCAAATGTAAGCTATGCATTGTATACCTGTACATGTTTAGGAAAAGCACAGATGGTCATTTTTATATGTTTTCTTTCAGAATATGGAAAGAAACAAACAAACTGAAACAAAACAAAACAAACAAAGAGTTTTTGTGTGAGGTTTAGGTTTTGCCTCTTCAGGACTAGGTAATTTTTATGTAAAAAATGACAATAATATCAGTGATTGTCAGGATGCATGGAGGAGGCGACACACCTGAAAGCAGGATGGGGAAAGGCTAGAGATATAGTGGGATTATCAGCAGGGTAAAATGTCTTAAGCCTCTACAACAGAAGGGATTAGACAATTGCTATGGCAGCCCAGCTGTGGCAGGTGGGAGGATGGCTGTAGAAGAGCACCTGGGAGGAGGTGCAGCTCCATCTAATAACTGTCTCGAATTGGAGTCCAAGGTCATGCATGAGTGGCTCATGCACATTGAACTGCTACACAAACGTCTCCAGGCATGCACTGCTATTTCTTTATGCTTTCAAAGTACTGTAGTCCTGCCATGCTTCTGCTCTTTGCTTTCTCACAGCTAGGTCACAGGGCTTTATCTTGTCTATGAAAAAAGTCACTGTTTTTTTGGATCAGATCAAATCTCACAAAAAAAAGACAAGGTTAACTGAGGTAGAACTATTGCACACTCATTATGGTGGAAAGGTACAAAAAAAGGAATATAGAAACCCTGACCCTGATTACTTTATTTCTTCTTGTAGATTGTTCTGTAGAGCTCTTTCGTGTGAGTGGCTCATCCAGTATTTGAAAATGTCACCTTTTACACTTAGCTAGAGAAGAATTTCTTTAGGCTTTTGTGTATACAGGATTTACTGAGGAGTCTGTTTTCTACAACTTAAGAGTTATGCACAGTGGGAATTAGAAGAAGAGAAAAAGTTTACCTATTTGTGTTGTGAAATACAAGAACAGGGAGAAGCTGTCACTTTTGTACTGGCTGGTATATCTGAAGCTATGGTTTCTCTTTCATCCTGGAGCCTTTTTCTTTTTTTTTCCTTTTTTTCTCCTCTCCTTTTTTTTTTCATTAATGTAATTTCAAGGAATTAAGGAATTGCCAATCTAATTATTTAATTTCTACTTCCAGGAAGAATTATTATTTTTCTACTGTAAACCAGTTTCCCCTGAGGTGGGCTGGGGACCACCTGAGATGAGAGATGTTTTGGTGTCATAAACAATGCCCTTCTATCATGACTGCAAGGTCGGTAGGAAAATATGGAAATGGTGTTTTAATCTGCGCTTTAATCTGCAAAATCAAAGAGGTTGCAAGACACCAGGGGTTTTTGGCTTGTTTTTTTTTTTTTTTTATTGTAAAGGAAATTGGATTATAGTCTGGGGATTCCGTTCTGCCGAAGAAAACTTCCTTTTCTTGATAACTCTATGGAAGTTAGTCCCTAGGGGTGTGACAGTTTTATAGGGCGTGTGCTTCTGTTTTAAAGGTTGACAAACTATTTTTAATCTTGCCCTCATAAAAGTCCTCATTTCTGCTAAGCAGAACAATTTACACTAAAGTGTAATCTCTCACAGATTTTCCAATTGCAAGTCTCTTTTGGAGATTGCCATGCAGCATTGTATTTCTTTATAGAAATGGGAGTGGTAAATGCATTACTCCCTGATTCAGTCCAGTGCAGTCCATACCAGTCCAGTCACTGGTATGAATCCACATCTAGGCTGAAAGCCACTATTATGTCTTGGGAGGTAGTACAATAGAAATATAAATAGACATTAAAAGGGCCAGTGCCTCAGTTCCTTCCTGAAATCTGCATCACTTTTTGTCTCTGTAGTAAAGATTCTTCAAGATTCAGCACAAGGAATAAGCAGCATATGTCTGGAAAGCTTTTAATTTGTGTATGACATGCAGTAAACCTAATCATCACTCGTTTGACTTGAGGTCAGGCTATTTTAAGGTGCAATTTGAAATTTGCTCCTACTCTGACCTCACTTGAGCTCATCTCATGTTACAATTCACAGGCTTGCTATTGCCAATTGGATTGCATTGGTAATTCGATTTCGTGCCAGTACAAATACAATATACATGCTGATAATGTGTGGGAAAGATAGGATCATGCTCATGCACATGCATAAAAATCTCAATTGTCAGAAGTCCCTATGAAATATATCTTTTTTTCAAATTGTGAGCCAGAACTGTGACCCAGAAGCTGGGTTAAAGCACTCAAAGGCATGGGAACAGAAAAATCTCTGTGTTTTTCTTGAGGTTCTGCTTCAGTACTTGCAGTTCATTACTGCTCACTACTCAGTCACAAGACAATAAAAGCCCTGTACAAAGGGAGCATTTTGTGTTCCTTAGTATGGCTCATAGGGGTTAAGCTTTATATTGCTGCAAAGGCCAATCTTTTGAGAGATGTATATGCTCAGTGTCATACTTTTTTTTTTCTCCTGGGCTACAAGGGAATTTTGTATGTCAGTGGCCTAAATATATGACATTGTATAAGACTTTGGCAAGCTAATTGCGTATTACAGAGGAATTTAAAATGAGTGTTTAATGAATGAACACTACCTACTTAAATATCAGATTACGGCATTGTAAATCAAGGTTACTGTGTTTGGGTCATGCAAGATTAGGAATTGTAAAAGTGACCCTCTATCTCAGTGCAATAATCGTTTTAATATTAAATGCTTTTATTTGAAATGTGGGTTATGGACTGAAAGAATCATGGGCTTTTATTTCAAAACTGAGGGGGAATTTATCAGTATATGAACATAGGATAAAGACCTAACAGCCTGGTGACCCTATAGCTGGCCGTGCTTTGAGCATGAGGTTGGGCAAGAGACTTACTGAGGTCCCTTCCAGCCTTAATTATACTTTTAATTTACCTGAAAACATCATTTTTATCTATAACTTTTTTTTTTTCTCAGTCGTGGTAGTAGGCTAATGTATATATTCATATAGATAATATTTATGTCTTCTGACTTGATAACAAAGCACTTAGAGATCAGAAAACCTGCAGTTATTCCAAAAAAAAATGCTTCACAGGAAACCATTACATCATTAAGCTCGTAGCTAATCCCTCAAGTCCATCTTTAAAGGTTATATTTAAAATCTAAGTTGTACAGAAATTTGTATGTTCTGGGAGGTTGCTTTTCCAAATGAAGTTAATTTATTATTTCCCAGTTTATATTACACTAATGTTAAAAATAAATAAACAAAAAAGAAAAAAAGCCATTCTTGGGGACTTGAAATTGCTTTACTGTTTCTTGCCATGCTGTACTTGGTCTGGTGATGATAAAGGAAAATAAGTAGGTTCTATGCTGCTCACATCTAGGATTACTATGCACTTTACCCAGGCCCAAAATCAATCCTAGAACTAAGTAAATATAGCAAATAAAAGAAATAATAAATGAGAAATCCTGTGATCCAGTATTGCCTCCAATTCTTAATCTCCACAAATAAACACATTCAGCTTTTAATTTGTTTAGAGTGTTGCCTCCATTTATACAAATAAGCAGAAACAGAAAGATGGTTAGCAATGTATGTGTATGGAGAGGGGAGGGGATGTTCAGCTCTTCCTGCAGATTTTGGAAAAAGCAAACAGTTGTACTTACCCCTTTACAGGTATATCCCTAGATAGAATGTCCACAGTAGTATTCTGCCAGATGGACAAGGTACATCAATACTTTATTAAAAATTATAATCAAAATGTAGGTAGACAAACCTGAGCTAATACTGATCTAGACAAAAATGGAATTACAATACCAGCAGAGTGACTAGTTGTCATTAACACCACACCTGGGTAAAGATATTACGGTTTGTGTATGAGGGCCCAGTCCTGCATCCCTAGTGCTGAGTAATCACACAGAGTTATAGCACCTCCTACAAGGAGTTAGCTTTCATTGTGGTAACCAGAAAAGAAAGAAGAAAATAGTGGTTTAGAGGCAAAATGAGTATTTGCATCACTTTTTTCTTTGCATGATATAACTTTATGACAATAAAGTACCATCATATTAGACATCTTAGTGTTTTTAAATACTGGTCAAAGAAATAAGAGGAATTTCAAAGCTACCCCTTGCATTTTGTGACTATAAAAGTTTTTCGAGATAATCAAATTCAATTTAAAGGGAAAACATCTGTGTAAATAGGAAAAAAATCTATTAATACTTTTTTTCCTATTTGACTTTTATTTTGAGTGGTATTTCAAAGATAGGGAGAGCTCTTTGGATAGAAATTTAATTAATATTATTTTAATGACCTATGTCCTTGGTTTAGCTATAGCAGTCATTTTTCTCCTTCTTAGTAGCTGGTGCAGTGCTGTGGTTTTTAACTTTAGCCTGGGAACAACACTGATAACACCGATGTTTTTAGTTGTTGCTAAGTAATGTTTGCTCCGGCCAAGGACTTTCTCAGTCTCATGTTTTGCCAGGGAGGAGGGGAAGCCAGAAGGAAGCAGAGACAGGACACCTGACCCAAACTAGCCAAAGGGGTATTCCATACCACAGCACGTCATGCCCAGTATATAAACTGGGGGGAGTTGCCTGGAAGGCCTAGATCACTGCTCGGGTCGGGCTGGGTGTTGGTCGGCAGGTGGTGAGCAGTTGTATCCTCTCCCCTTGTTATTTCCCTTATCATTATTATCATTGGTGGTAGCAGCAGTGGTTTTGTATTATACCTTAGTTACTGGACTGCTCTTATCTCAACCCATGGGAGTTACATTCTTCCAATTCTCCTCCCCATCCCTCCGGGAGCGGGGGGAGGAAGAAGCGGGGGGGGGAGTAAGTGAGCGGCTGCGTGGTTCCGAGTTACCAGCTGGGCTCAAACCACGACAGTCTATCTGGTTCGTATTCTGTGACCATATTTTAAATGTCATGAAGGTGCAGACACCTCTGCTGAATTTCTTTTTTCAAGGATGACTTATCAACAAAGATACTTCCATCCTCTGCTTCAATATTAAAAAAACCTAACCCAAACAAACAAAAAAAGAAAACAACTTGGCCGTAAAATATCCTTCTTCCACTCCAAAGTCAAGTAAATTCAACAGATCTTGCAGAGCTGAGTAAATTCCATCTAGTCCTGAATTTCAAAGCAGACTTCTTTTGCTATAATATACAAACCAGGTATCCCTAAAAGGAATTTTGAGATTAATAGACCAGTGGATTTCAATTTCCTTCACTAGTTCTTTCTAGGTTGTAAGTTTGTGTGAAGATAAAGGCATAAAAAAAATAATCTCCAGAATCTTGAACCAAAAGGAAAAGAGTGCAAGCACAAAACATAGACAGTATACTGATAAACAATATGCCCATGAAGGTTGTCTTTCCTATAACAATTTTATCACTCGCATTTTCCATCCTCCATATCGTAATGAACCGAAAAAGCGTATATGGCAATTTATTGCCAGTTACATGGTAATGAAGGAAAATAGCAGGCAAGAAGAGAGAGCAGGATGACATGATTCAAAAAACGATCAATCGCAAGTGTTCAGAAGAACATGGAAGCAGGTGATAGCAAATGCCAAATGCTGCATTAAAAAGCATACATGCCGAAAAACCCCAACCCACTGCATGTTCAGTGGTTATTAGCCAATGTGTTTTTTCCCACTTGTGATTCCAGATAAATTTTTGCCCGAACCAAAAATAACAGATTAATGATTGTGGTATCATTACTCCGAAAAATTTTACTCATTGTAAGTAAGGCTATGTTAAATGATAAATTAGATGCACTGTTTATTAGACCATTTACCCTGACTTTAAATTGAAGAAAGTGAGAATTGGATAGTTTTCCGAGCTGAGTGGAAAGCCTGTCACAGAGTTAAGAAATAGCATAGAAGGATCATAGAATCATAGAATAGTTTGTGTCGGAAGGGACCTTCAAAGGTCCTATAGTCCAACCCCCCTGCAACGAGCAGGGACATCTTCATCTAGATCAGGTTGCCCAGAACCACATCCAGGCTGGCTTCTGGAAAAATATCCATAAATAAGGTAAATCAGAGAGAAAACACAACCAAGAGGAAATTAGACTTTACAGTGAAACAAGGAACTGACAGTTAAACGCATTAACCATGAAGCACCACAGCTAAAGAAACATTTAGTCCTCTGCAGGTGAAGAAAGACCGTGGTAAAATGAGGGAACTTTCTTACTCAGGAAGCCTCTGCTTCTTGAGCAAAGGCTAGTCAGTGTTCCTGACATCTTACTTTTAGCTGCTTTTACTAGACTTTACACGACGGGCTAATTTCATACAGTGGCTTGTTACATGTCTTCCAAGTAATAGAGCTTCCAATCAGTGTATCTGAACATTCAAAATCTGAAAATCTAGTAGTTTCCTTTATTTTGAGAGAGAGAGAGAGGGTCTTTTAATGCTAGGGGAGAATAAAATCTTCTATAGAACTTAAAAGAATTTGTGATACTGTATAGGGTGACAGTATAAAAGATAATGAAAATTTGGTGTATTGACACAAGATGTAGGTTAAATACACCATCAAATGATTGATTTAAAAAGACAGGTGTCCTGGTTTCAGCTGGGGTAGTTAATTTTTTTTTCTAGTAGCTGGTGCAGTGCTGTGTTTCAGTTTTAGTCTGAGAATAATACTGATAACACACCAATGTTTTAGTTGTTGCCTAGGAGTGCTTACTCTAAGTCAAGGACTTTTCAGTTTCCTGTGCTCGGCCAGTGAGAAGGAGCACTTCTTGTGAGGGAGCATGGCCAGGATAGTTGGCCCAAACTAGCCAAAGGGGTATTCCATACCATGGCACATCATGCTCGGTATATTAACTGTGAGGGGTTGGCTTGGAGGGGCCGATTGCTGCTGGGGTTGGGCTGAGTATCAGTTAGCGGGTGGTGAGCAATTGCACTGTAATCTTTTGGGGTTTATTCCTCTTTACTTCCTATTATTATTATTATTATTACTACTACTACTACTGCTGCTACTACTACTACTACTATAATATCTTACTTTATTTCAATTATTAAACTATTCTTATCTCAGACCATGTTTTTTTATCTTTTTTCAGATTTTTCCTCCCTATCCCATCACGGGTGGGAGGGAAGTGAGCAAGCAGCTGCATGGTACTTAGTTGCCAGCTGGGATTAAACTATGACAACATGGAATCTTACTAAAGTTTATGTTATAGTAATGTAAACAGCAACGAAAGTCCTTTCTTAGGCATAATTTAATTGCTTTCAGCTACATTTTTCTTTAATCCTGTCCATTCCATTATTATTAATTTGTGTACTTTACAAAGAGTGAAAAAGTATCGCAAGTTTGCAAGTAATTTTTCATAAAGCTTTCACCTTTACCTCAGATGCACAGCAATCCTTTGCCATGCCTTAGCACAGGTTTCTATAATCTGTAAAGTCTGTGGCATATTTTTCCAACTAACTTTCATGAGCTTCCTTGAGACTGAAGGAAGGAATCGAAGCTGGGAGAATTTTACAGTCTGACGTAATAAATGGAAATTGGTACAAAAATGTTATAGAAATAAGAATCTGCCAGTGATCTAGGGAATGGCAATAAAATATTTAAAAATTACAGAACAGTGATGAACTGATATCTGAAGATAAGTAGAATATGGGAAACTGAGTCAGCAGTCTTTTGTTATCTTTATAACTGTACTGCCAACTTGAGAAGCCAATCCGAGAAAGTCATTCTGTCTTTGAGCTTTTTTCAAATGCAGTGAGTGAGTCACTCAGATGCCTTAGTTCTAGCAGAAGCAATAAACTGTTATGCACTGAAGGCCAAACCTGATTTTTTTTCCATGTAGTCTGGCAATGTTAGACCTCATAAGCTATTTCAAACAAAATATATTGTGTCTGTGTCTTTCATATTTTTCATTAGTTGTATACTGAGCTAGAAAAATGTTCTTATTTCTCCCAGGGAGGAAGAGTGGCTATTCTTATTAAGAAAGTGGTCTTGAACTTAAGATCTGGATCCTGTTCCCAGCTTTGATATGTTGCAATGTGTATTCTTATCTCTAAAATTTCTGATGAGGTGCTGTGAAATGTTTATTACTGTTCAGAAAAGAGAGTGTGAAAAGCAGGTGTTTACATATCAGTCTTGCCTAAACAAATATAGGGGATGTGATGGTCCAACACTCAATTCTAATCCCATTTTCTTATTCAGTTAAGCAAGTTAGTTTGACTGAAGACTTCAAAAATACTCAGCTATTAAGGATAGGATTCAGCTCCAGATTAACTCTTAAATTTAGCTGTTTTACATGTAGATGTCAGCTTCTTAAATTAGTGTCTAACACTAAGGTCAATGGAGATGTAGTCAATGTAGTCAGTAGACTGCAGAAAGCTATCTAGGTGAACCAAGGTAGGTGGCTGCTTTAAGATTAACAAATAACTCTTGGCATTCTTGCCTGTATTGACTAAACTGAATACAAACAATGGCGTTCATCTGTCTGAATGTGGAGCTAATCCCACCCTAAATGCAGCAATAAGAAATGAGTCAGCTTCTTGGGGTTAATTAACAGGTAAACTGTATTCTCAGACACAGTGTCCTGTCCCTGCCCCCAAATGCCATTTAGCCACTTAAAAGCGTGGTTGACACTTTACTGCCTCTTTCTTTTTACTATATACTGACCATTAAAGAATGATGTACTTGGATCATTCCAAGTACATAAGATGACACCATAAGGTGTCTAGCTTAAGTATTTTACATCCGGGTACCAGTGGATAATTTTTCTACTGTACCTAGAGGTTTCTTATAAAGTAAAGCACTCACAGAGAACACTGCCCCAAGCTGGACAATCAGGTTCTTTTACGTGAGTTTCCTGAGCTACTTTTCCTCCACGTTTGCATGTGTAAAATGGAAACAATAGCACAGCCTTTGTTCAACAGTTTATGTAAGATCATGTGTCCTAAAAATGTCTTTTAGAGTGTACAAGTAAAGCGTCCATCACCTGAGGTCTCTAATTCCTGATAGGACCTTGCAAATTTTATAAAGTATGAAGAATAACTAGCTACAGTTCACATTATGTATAAGAAAATTGTTCTGGCAGGAAAAGGTTGCTATAGTCTACAGTAGCTCCCAAGTGTCAATTAAACACAGTCATGCATAGGAAGCCCTGGATAGTCCTGAATATTCAGAATATAGCAAGGTCCAGAATCTTGGCTACTTAAAGATTATGAGGAGTGATCGTATAGGTATGAGATACTTTTGAGACATTAATCTAAGTTTTTGCTTTGCCACAGGGATTCCTGTGTGAACTATGGGAAACCTGTTAATGCAAGGTCTGTACAAAGGATCCAGACAGCAGCTGGATACCAAAATAACCCTTTCTGTACTCATATTCTGCAGACCCAGGCTCATCTGCTGCCTAGCTTTGGAGGAACTGAGCCACCCAACATGCTGAGTTTTTCTCAGTGGCTTCTGTAGACAAAGGTCAATTTCCAGGATTTGAAAACTTCTGGGTGTTCAGACAAAGCATTAATAAGAATAATGGTTTAAATTAGAGAACAATAATTATCTGTTAATTACAGTGAACTCATCTAGAGAAAGAAAATGTCAGTAGGGACCCAGGGAAAAAAGATCCCTGAGAAATTATACAGAGGTAGCATAAACATGCAAGGAAGGGAAAGACCTGATACACAACATAAAAGATGAGAGAAAATTACTAGAAAGGGAAGGAAATATCATAGAAAAGAATTTTCTATCACAACATGCAAATGTTCCCTGGCAAAATGCAAAGTGGAAGAGATGGTCAATAAGGTCACTTCAAAATATGTAAAAAGCAAATCAGATGCAGAAAAAATAAATATGTAATATAGGTTATTTAAATATGCTGCCAATAAGCAACCCTTCACTTGTCCACCTTTAACTTACCATATATTTATGCTTAGAGGTTTTTATTATTTTGTCTTCCTCAAAGAGTTCTATGTGTTATTGAAAATGCACAGAAAAGCTGAATAATAAAGCTGCATTTTGTGATACCAAAATATCTGACTTGAAGTCTAAAAAAGTTTGTTTGGAGAAGGCACAAAAGCATTACTTTAGCAGAGTCCAGAGTATAATGTTTATCTAACTATTCATTGCCATTGTGAAACTTCAGCTCATAAAGGAAATGATCCTTTCCTTATGAGCTAGATCAGGAGGGAACAATTTCTTTTATCTGTCTGAATGCAGAGTCTCAGACAAGAAGATGAGGTGCTGGTTCTGGTTTTCTTTGTAGTTTGGAAAAAAAATGATAAAGCTAAATTCTTATAAAAAATTTTATGAAAGCTTTATACAAAGGAGATCCAAATTGTTTGCTTCATTCCTTTTCTGTAAAAATGAAACATGGAAAGCCTAAGTGACTTATTTTTCACGAACACTTTGAAGCCTGTGGTTAGAGTTGGGAGCCAAGCCAGCTGTACACTATTGTCAGCTGGCCAATATTGCCTTCCTGACATGTTGAGTACCAAAGATGTACTAATGGTCTTCAACTTATTGATGTGAGATGCATTGAATCGAAGGCAAGTGTATTTGAAAGCTTAGATGTGTTTATTGTGAATTTCTGCTAATTGAAATATCACTGCAAAATCTTCCTTTTCCACTATTTACTGAACTGTGCTTCTGCTGCAGATACACTGTATAAATGTCTTTACTTATTTTTCTTTGTATTGGGACCATTATAATTTTTTTCTTCTTTAATGGGGACTTGAGTCAGGGGAAGACGCAGGTCACAACCTCTGAAGATTTTCTATGAAGCATTTTATTCATCAAATTGTGATTATTAATGCAATGAAGCCGTTAATAAAAAGTAAGTATTCAGAGAGTACACTCACTCACTCCCACCTCCTCTAGGTGAAGCCCTGCTGTTTCCTCTGGAGCATGGGGACATACCGATATCACTTCAGAGGGATGTTTGTTTGTTTCATCAGGTGTTTACATAATGCTGTAGTTTTTCCCCTGCACAAAGCAGCTATCGCATCTTGGATGTGGCCCAAGTTACACAACCTTTTGTTGATGCTGAGTGTGTTTTAGTGGCCTTGTACAGATTTAGCAAACTCGTGGTGTCATGACTTTACCAACTCTTGCCGATCCAGCAGGACTCCTCGTTGTTAGGTCTTGTCCCTATTTATCAAACAGTAACATCTCATACTCAAGCATCTCAATAACTCTTGCTATTAGGAACCTTTTAAAAATAATGAGATATTGCAGTTGTTGCAGGCATTAAAACTTGGAAATCTATAACATGGGGAAGCTGCAGGGTGAGAAATGTGGAGGCATGATTCAATGTAATGGCTTTGAAGCCAAAATAAATTTTTATTTGCTCAGTTATATTGACAGACAGAAAGAAACCAATGTAAATCTGTCCCATTTGAGTTCCATATTGTTAGGAAACTTTAAATTTAGATTTTCTTTTTTTCCTTTAAAAATTGCAGCATAAAAACTGAGTACTCTTGTAAGTAGCAAAACTGTTAACCTTGGAAATGCGGAGTCTATTCATGTAGAGGAATAGTTCAGACACTAACATTTGACATGTTAATTGACGAATAGTAGTGACATTACAGATTCATCTTTAATGTCATTGACTGCTCTTGTAAACTGTCATTGTTCTCTTGAAATCAGTGTCAAATGAGTTTTCATATTGATTTGTCCTTGACAACTTCGTCAAAAGTACAAATTTGATATTTTAACTTGAAAAAAGACTCTGCACAGATATGATGCCTAACTAGAAACCCTCTAAAAAGCACGGTAACTTGTGGGATCTAGCATTTATTACAAAAGTGAACCATGGTAATGACTGTGAGCATGTTTCTCCTGTTTTAAAAGTTGAACCAGAACATTAGATATTTCTCTGTGGTAATTGAAAATTCAGATAAGCAAAATTTCCCACAGAGTTTCTCTAATAGGCAACATCTGAAAATGTCTACCTATGTTCTAATAGAAAAAGAAATTATTAGCAACTTTTTTGGATTTGAGATTTACTCTGATTTTATGGTAACAATCATTGGGCATTTAAGGTAAAGATTAACTGCTAACTCAGAATTTGTAATACGTACATATCATCTGGACTTGATTTTACAATGTCATCAGAAAAAATAACTTTTAGGCTTTTTGATATTGTCATCTTCTGTTTGGAGGGGTTTTTCTCCATTCATAATGGCTATAAATTTTTCAGTATGATGGGTAATATAAAATCCTGTCCCTGGTGGAGTCAATAGTAGTCATTAAAAGCCAGCTTTTTACCTCCTTTATTCATCTGCTCCTAAAAAGAATTTTATGCTGAAATTAAATTAGCTTCCTGCAGTTTGAGCAAATGTATCTGATTGCATCTACATATTCCTCCTATGTTCAGCCTTGTGCCAGATACGGTCTCATCATGCGTAATTTGGTTTTAACAGATCCAGATTAGCTCTGACAGCTGGTATTCCACATTCAGGCATCCTGTAGACACAATAAGTGTTTGTGCTCAAGTTACAGACTATTAGCAAAGCAGTTTTGCCTTAAAGTTTTCCTGTGCTGTAGATGGCCCAGTCTTGGATACCTTCAATACTGATTGTAGGAGACAAAATAAGTTCAAAAGAATTAATTTATGGCTTTGTCAAGAAATTCCAGCTAGACAGTTACTATATTGTCCTATTCCATCCTCACACAAAATATAGCTATTTTCCGTGATCCTTGTTTTTACTAGAGAGTTCTATTTTACTTAAAGCATTGAAAACTTAATTGTGTAACTTAGAAGAATACAGAAATAGGAAGTAGTTTTTAAGCTTTCAAAAAATCTATTACAAAATTATTGAACTGACAGCTCTGAACATGAACTTTGTGAATTTGAAGTTAACATTTTGTTCAGTACCCTGACTACCTATACTTTTTACTTGTCATCCAAACTTCATACATGCATAAACCATATTCATACCAAAACTCTACATGGAGGCTGCACGTACAGCCTGTCCTAGTAAACTTCATTGTACTATAGGCTCAGAAATAGTCTGATCAAAATAGTATTTCCTAAAGTAGTGCTAGTAACATGGCTCTCTGCTGGGGGATTGGCCTATTATTTTTATCTGGTGTGGAAATCTGGCTATGTAATTTCTCTCTGGATGGGTGGCATGTTTTGAAAAATCTCTATTTAGAAATTTAAAGTGGTACTTCAAGGGTATTACATTACTTAGAAACTTTCTGCAAAATCACACCAAGCGAGATCATGAAAATCTTTTCATTTTAGTAGAAAAATAGTTTGGTAATTTGTATTTTATTTTTAGCGTATCTGCTGGACCTGGTGTAGTGGGTTGACCCTGGCTGGACTCCAGGTGCCCACCAAAGCCTCTCTATCACAATTTGTCTGTTCAGTAAAGCACATGGGTTTTTAAAAACTAGGTTAAACAGCATATACTCTTTATGCACAACAAGTTTGACAGTATCTTTGATATATATGCATATAGATACATTTATGGTTGGAGTCGATGATCTTAAAGGTCTTGTCCAACCTAAATGATCCTATGATTCTATGATTTTAATATAGAAAGTAAAAAAAGTGCACTCAATATAATACCTTATTTTGCTTTCTATAAGCTTCATATGTTTTTTCAAAGCTATTTTTGGATAATAATACTCAATTTTCAATTTTCAAACTGTCTTCTTATTTAGCATAAAAAGCAGCTGATCTAAGACCAGAGAAATTTCATAACCAATACTCAATTTTCAATTTTCAAACTGTCTTCTTATTTAGCATAAAAAGCAGCTGATCTAAGACCAGAGAAATTTCATAACCAAGTAGTTGTATATTGTGTAATTTTTCTCATAGACACTCCTCTTTCCAGCACAAGTAGTGAACATTTCCAAATCAAATACAAGGAAGCAGGGTCTCTCTGTCTCCCCTCTTCCTCTTCTTTTCCTTTTCCCTCTCCCTAAAAAATACCTATCTGTCCCTCTTCTTCCCTCCTCTCCCCCACCCTCCCTTTCTGCTTACACCCATGGGCAGTGTGCCTTCCATGAGTTTATCATCAAATTACAAATAAGAATCTTCCCACCTCTTGCCTGCAATTTCTCCCAGGTTTGGTATACTTTTGTACGTTCATAGAAAATTATTTCTCTCTCTCTCTCATCCCTAAGTAACATAATGCTCAGAATGCTTTTGTTCCTTTTTAATAGAAACAGTAGTGTTTTGTCTGGAGGCGAGAATTCTGCTCTATTGATAATTACAGTCTCATCCTCTTTCAATTACAAAACCCTGTTCTATTGTATTATGGGACAGCACAAGTACAAGAAGATGTGCTTTACATTTTAAAGTGAAGAGTATTGCCAAAACTTTCAGACAAGAATATTTATACATTAATTATCCTACTATATTAAAAAAAAAAAAAAAAAATCCTGATTTTTAAGGTAAGAAGACATCTAAGTTCTCAAAGCCTATTTTTATTTTAGCCTTTTCTTTTTTGTCCCGGTTAACATGATATAATACATAAAAGTAGACAGATCAATAGATAAATATAAATTTATATGCTAAATACTATCAGGTATAAATAGCAGTTGGAGCCAGGATCAAAACTGTACCAATTTCATCCAGATAATTGCATCAAAGCTGGGAGAACATTCTAAATGTTGGAGAACAGTAACCATGAACTTTACAATAACCATAAGACCTGATAGCATAAAAGTATAAAACTAAAACAGAATTAATGACTTCTATTTTCAAAAGTGTTGTAGGAAGTGAACAGAAATTCACATACTGATTGTTCATATTGACAATGAATTACTCCTTTAGAGATTTCTGTGGTTTAACAAATAATGAATTTGTTTTTATTGTCTTTACATAAAATAGAAGATCTGAGACTTGAGAGTAGGTAGAACCTACTGAGACAACAATAATTGTGGGAGAAGTTAATGAAAAGATTAGTTATATTATCAGAAGGAGGGATATAGACAACACATGGGAATAATTATGTAGTAAATATATATCATAGAAAAGAATATGATGACACTGGGGATGAGGTACCAATAGGGCAGATAGATAAACAGCAGAGACTAGAAGATTTAAAATACAGGAGAAATGAATAAAGGAACTCTACAGTTGGAAGGATGATAGGTAGCTCAGCTTTGCCTTTAGGTTGGTTATAACAGTAACTCTGTCACTGATAATATAAATTCATTGATGTTTCATAAAAGCAGTAAGATATAGGCCAACCAAAAATAACGGCTATAAGGTAAGCTGGAAGTAGTAAATCTATATGGTCAGAGGGAAAAAGATGAAAGAAATAAATACAGTGTTCTGTATTCCACACATAAACAAAGATGGTGATATTGTAAGTACGGTTCATTCATGTCAACTAGGTATAGAAAATAACGCTCACCTTTATTTGTATGGATAAATAAAGATGATTGCAATGTACTGAAATCTCAGTTAAACATATACAGCAGCACTGTTGTACAGGAAGGATAATGGCTTAGAGCCAAGGTGTAATAAACAGGCTCTTCCCATATAAGCTTCAACCAATTTTTCTTCGCTCAGTAAATAACGGAGAAACAAATGGCAATAGAGGCAAAATCAACTCTGTGTCATATGAATAAGGCTGAAAAATACAACTTGTACTTTGGTTCTTCATAAGCTGCACTGACATCAGAAATATATTTCATAACAAGGTAATATTTAGTCGATGAAATACATATTAGTGTAACCAAATGGAACACTTCTTGTCCAAATGAAATTCTTTTTGTGGTGTAGACTTTAAAAATATACTAAAAATCAAGACAGTCTCAAGCATCTTGTATGTTCTTGTCTGTGTTTAAGATTGTTAGCCCTCTGGAATATAAGTAAGTGGCCTATTAAATATGGAGGATTACAATAAACTCATTATTTATAATCCATTCTTCCTCAGAATACCGTGGAGACACTTTAAACTAGGTTCTACAAGAAAATCTGTCTGTGTCTCTGAAAGAGATGATCAAGACCTTATATTTCATGTCAATTATGGGAAGAGATGTATCTTAATTGTAACTAAAAACAAGAAAGAAAACAAACAAAAAAAACCCTCCACCTAAAATAATAAAAAATATTATGCTTTCCATTACACTTTGTTCATTAATTTAGCGAGAGAATGGATACCATCCACAGTAATGGGTTCAGTCTTCTGAACTGCAGTAGCTACTAAAGCCACTAACTGTCCAGACACTGAGATTAATAGAAGCACACATACCTATGCCTATCCTGTTTGTTTGAAGCTATGTTATGAGAAGAAATGTTACAGTAAGAACAATTTCTTGCCTTCTGAGAGACAAAAACCATGGATTCACCACAGAATTCTAGAGCAATTTAAATAGGTCATCACAGAGCTAGTAATTAGCATATTTAACCTAGTAACTATTTTGACTTTTGTACTAAAGGAATTAAAGGAATCAGCAGCTTCCACTTTCAGTGGCTCAAGATGAATATCAGATCTTAAGAAGCAAGGGTAAACTGCAAGAATTTACCAATTTATGGATAAATATCATAAACTAAGGAAAAACATGAAGATGGAAACATACTTCACAAATCCACTAGGGCAAGAGAATCTCGCTGATGTAATGCATCTGAATTTTCAAGATTTTGGTAGTGTCCTTCACCAAAGAATCCTAAAAAGCTGACTTGTTTATGGGATAAGAAAGGAAATTGTTTTGTATACCACAAACTGGTTAAATAAGTAGGGAAATTGTTAGCATTCGGCTATCACTCCTCATGGGGGAACATCCCAAAGTGCATTTTTTGTGCAGAGGAAGATTGCATTTATAAAGTATTATGCAATAGAATCATAAATGATCAAGAAAAAGGAATGAATATTAAGAAGACAAGTTTGTTGATGCTCCCAGTATCAACAAATACTCCCAATAATCAAAACATTGTAAAATGGCAAAAGAAATTAAATGTTATTGTATGTAAATTGATGTACATGGGGAAGAACAACAGGTTCAAAACACTGCCAATACTGAATGAGGCCCAAGCAACAAACATTTTTGAGTTTACTAAGGCATCCTTATGGAAGTGGCTGGGAATGTTACACAAAAAGATAAGGAAGAAAACTGAATCAATAATAAAAATATTGAAAATGACTGATGATGAAAGAAAACAAAAACCAGAGGATAAATCAAAGCTAAACAAATGCTAACATTACATAGACAAGAAAAAAAAAAATTGAAGATCCACTATATATGACAGGGATCATAAGAGAGGAAAAGGAGTCTAATAGGCAATTATGTTCAAAGTTTCCATTTCTGTTCTGATAGATTTTTAAACTGTAAATTAATGTTACTAAATCAAAGCAGGTGGGATGCAAATCCTATAAAGGAAATACTAGATAGAAAGAAAGAAGGAGTCTTATGAGGATCTATATAAAGATAATGAATTATTACATGTTATTGACTGTTCAGGAGAACAGAACCACCAGCATTAAAATTTAAAATTGTACTTTTAATTAAAAGGTTTGGGGGGGGGGTAAGAAAAAAACCCCAACAAACCAAACAAACAAAACAGAACAGAAAAAAAAAAAGAAAAAAAAAAAAACCACAAAAAACCCCCAACAAAAACCAACCAACCAACCAAACTAACAAAAAAAGAAACAAAACCCACAACACATATCATAATAAAGAAAGGTAGCTTTTAAAATGGAATTTCCTGCACTTAACGTGTCCAGATATTTAGGAAACTGAACCATACACTAACATCAAGAAGTGTTGCCTGGCATTAGTTTACAAATTGTTTAACCATTTCTTTGGTGTTAATGTAAGGAGTACTTCAAGCTGAAGTCACTTTAGAATTTAAAGGAAAATGGGAGAAGAATTTTCATCTAAGTGACCAGATTCAGAAAGGGGAAGGATACAAAAACTCCCATATATGTATATGGATAATTTGAGAGATATTAAAGCTTCATTGTTTTTTTGTTGTCTTTAAGGAATTTTATGCCATGGGCTATGACAAGTTATGCCTGAGTGGTGTTCCAGGTGAGCCTTCTACTACATCTCGTTACTAGCTATGCCACAAACATAATTGCTTGTAAAGCACAAGTAACAGATATTTTTAGTCAGCAAAGATGCAGTATGAGCATTATACACTGTTACCTTCTTTCTTCATATTCTTTGTTGGAGATGACAATGAGTACAAAATGGAAGCAATTTAAAGACAACCATAAAATAAAACTCAGGTTAATCAATTACTTTACTTTAGATATTCCAATTACTTTCTCTCCAGAAACTCTAGCAGCTTTGGATGATAGGTTGTTTGGGGCAGGAAAAGATCATGGAATCTTGATTAATGTATTAAAGAGGAAAATATTGAGCTGTAGAAGAACAAGACCTGAAGACACTCTGAAAGGTAAGAACTTTAGTTTTATCATTATTATTGTTATTATTACTGCCATACAGTCAAAAATCAACATACTTCATATAAATGGCATATCATGAGAAGAAAAATCAATAATACGAAGGCTTTGGATGAATGTGAAAAATAAACCCAAAAATAATAAAAAAAGAAAAAGTGCGATTTCTGTGGTAAACTATGTGGAAGTTGTATCTACTTCCATGAGCATTTATAACTGGGGGGAGAAAAAGAACTGGAAAAGCTTTAGAAAAGGGTTTTTTTTATGTAACAAATATTGAATTCTTTCAAAAGTAAACCCATTAACAATAAAATTGTAATGAATGAGCACCAGAAGAGATTGTGCTAATCCGGCCTTTATTCACAGCAGAGAGTGCCTTTTTTTTTTATATGCAATTATAAAGAAAGTGAGCACCTATGAAGTACAAGGATCCACAGTAAAAATCCATGTATCTTAAACTCCGTATGTACTTCTCATCAAACATATACTGATGGTTCCATAGATTGGGGTAGGACTTTCTGTGGTAACAGACACCTTGTCTGTCAGTGACAGAAAGCTTTTAAGACTTATTTTCCCGTGTTTATTACATTTATTTAGTGCCTTTCATGGTGAATGTCTTGTTTTGTTTGTCAGCTTTTTGATGTTGTGAATTTATAAACTTTAATAAATGGTCTTTATGTTCAATCTCCCACATTGTGACGCTAATACTGAACAACTGAGGATTTGCTCAGATCAAGCCGTTATAATGGTCCATTAGCCTATTGCTCTGCCATGCACTCTGTCTTAATTAGATATGGTTTCACCACGCACCACAGAAAATGGTTTGGGACACTCTGAAATACAGAACAGATACTCAGATACAGCAGAACAAACAGGGAAAGGAAACAAAAAATGTTTCAGGGTGGAATCAGGAGGGACTAATGGAGTAAAATCCATCAGCCTGAAAAAGTAATAGATGAAAGGGCATTAGAATAAGGCCTACACAGAGATGAATAGTATTAAGATGATAAATAGAGAATGATTAATCACAAGAAGTTCACTCAGTGAAATTACCAGTTAGCAAGCTTAAAAAAGAAATAAGTATTTTTCCACACAACATATAATTATAGGTATAAATTACTTCAAAATAGATAAGACAAGTTATCAGTGTCTGTTAAATGCAGCATTCCAAATGCAGTCTCTAGTTCTGAAACCCTTGATGACCTGTAGCTGTGAAAAGTACACCAGTGCAAGGGCAATTCTGCACTTGCCATGTTCCTATGTTCTTTCCTTACTGCCCTCCACCAGATAAGGAAAAATGGAATAGATGGCCCATTGTCCTGACACAGTGTGGCAATTTATAGAATCTTTTCTATATCCTGTAATGAGATCAGATTGCGAATATGATGCCCAATAATAGCTGATAGGAACATTTCCAAAGTAAGTTTGCTGCCAGCCATTTGAAGAGGTTTTAACAGAAAACACACAGGGAGTTGATTAATGTATATATGTAATTATGCAGAGTAGAAGCAGAATCATGTAATTAATTACTTTATTCCTTTGATTTAACATCTTCAGAAGTCAAATGCATTCTGAAAAAAAAAGTTGACAGAATTCACGAGCTAATATTTTAGATATTATCCGCTGTAACCACTGAAAATTTTAATCCATGTGATATTTGGATTAATAAAATGCAACCTTATTGGATTTGGTGAGGCTACTCTTGTGACAAAACTTTACTCCGATTGGTAGCCACGTGGTTTTCTCTGTATTCATTATACTGTTCCTGAGTGCCTGTTCGACTTTCATGCTGTTGATGTAAATGAACCCTTTCATTGATGAAGGTAATATAGTAGAGCAGCAATATGTGTGTATAATTGTGCTCTTTAAAAGTACCTTTGAAATTTAAATCCAAGCTGCAATTATTTTAGATATGCAAATGATCAAATTTAGGGTAATGCTACAAGAGACATTCATAACAGCCTCAAATCAGAATAGAAATGGCTATCTCTGCCTTAGGCTTATTGAAGGTATCCTGATAGAATCCAAATTCATACCAAGCTGAGGAAAAGAAATAACACCTTGTAAGCTTGTAAGCTTTATGTCCTTCTGTCACAGCCCAATATTCTCTGTTCAGGTTCTTTCAGAGAAATCCACCTCCACGTGAAGAGGGTTTAACCTGGAATACCAGATTTATTGTAAGGGATTTTGATTTAACAGAGGGATACAAGCAATGTCCTGAAGTCACAATACAAGCACAACATAGTGATTGCAATGAACAGTTGAATCACAGTGCAAATGTCATTCCCATTCCTAGTGTCTCTACATGCTCACCATCATGGCACTGGGCATCCCCAGTCACTAGGAAGGATTAATAGGTTGAAGCCAAGTCAGGTACATTGCTCTCTTCAAAGTTCATGCTGCTTGTTACTCAGTTACTCAGTTACTCATTATACCTGCTGCTGGGCTAAGCCATGTTTACGCTTTCCCCATGCTGGTCTGGCCAACTAAGGAAGGCAATACCCTGTTAATTAGCTCTGGGAAGGCCATTTACACAACCAGTTGACACACTAAACTGATACAAAAAGTTGATCCCCTGATAGAGTCATTTATCTAAAACAAAGGCCACCTACTGCTCCTGTTTGTACTAAGATAAATTCAGTTTTCTTTGCAACAGTCAGTTATTCCTTACATTCTCCCCTGATTTTCCAAGCATACAGCTCTTGCCCATCTCTTCTGAGCCATCTTCCATTGCAGGGATCACATATCCTTATGGTTTTCAGGAAAGAGCCAATTCCTATATACAAATTCTTGAACTGCTGCCTATTTTTCCTTTGGGAGTAATTTTTTTTTTTTTCCCTTATAAACAGAATTCAGAGCCATCCCTGGATGTATTGTAGTTCACATCAGAACTGACTTTCTGAGACAAATTGCCCAGTCACTGCCACATGCTGTGTTTCAGTTAGTATAACAGAACAGTCTTACAGCTTGTGAATTTGCTTCAAGATTAAACTAGAAGATGCAAGGGCACATTTAATGCTTAACAGTCATTCATGAGCATTCAGTTGGTAAAATCAGACAGATACTAAAACTCTGCAAAACACATATAATGTAGATGTCAGGTCCTCAGCATCTGGTGTTTCACTTTGCAAATTTGCTGATATTACACTCTAAAAAGGCTTCCAGGGTCTTCCTGGGAGTACAGAAATTCTTTTCTGCACCAGAGACATCCTCAAGGCTTTACCTTTTGACAAGTCTAGCTCACAAAAAGTGTTTTGTAGAAATGGTTGTTTCATTGGTCTTTGTTTAAAAATTTATGTTCAGTAATGGCTGCATGAGATGATCTAGAGGTGATAATTTTCTAACTTTATACATTGAAGACATATCTCTTTTGATATGTCACCTTTGATTTCAGCATACATAGACATGGATGAACTAGTTAGCTAAAAAACTGGTAGAAGCCCATTTGGGAATCAGAAAGCTTCCTCTGAGAAATCCATATTCTATTTTAAATCCTGTGTCATTTTTGACTTTCTTGCTGCCCTTACCTGTGATAATGACACTTCACGAAGCTTGCAGTATTGCTTTCCAGTTACAATGTCACTTTCCAGTTGCAATGTCTTTTAATTCCTATTTTCGCCATACTCAAATGAGGAAGTTTCCTGGACATTAATAAGAGTGATACGTTTTATAAGACATATGAATGTGAGTAGCATATTGGAATGTTGCAACAAAGAACAATAAAGGCTCAATAAGACATCTGATAAAAATGAGATGTTGTCCCTTATGTCTTCCAGGTAAACAACAATCAGTACTGTATATTTTTGTTGAGAAAGAACAGAAACAATCCGTCATAAATACTGAATGTTGCGGAGGGGATGGTTGTTGTTTGTTTCTTGGTTTAATGTTCAATAAAGCCTTGGTCTTGTTAAGCTAAAGAGTTACAGCAGCTTAAAATATTTTTGCATTATGAAATGATATTCAGAGACTGATTGTTTTTATATAACTGTTGCAGTAAAGGTGTTTGAAATGACAGCATTCTCACTCTATTCTACAGTCTTTTTTCCTGCATTTCTTCTATTGGCTCATTTTCTAGGTTAGGAGAACAGTATTAAACCAGGGGACTGCAGAGGATGATTAAAACCTTTGCATATCAAATGAAATTAGAAAATCAGTTTAATTAAGAAGAGAAGAATTACAATCCACTGTAACTTATGTACAATCAAGCAAGGTCTTCATTCAGATTTAAAGGTGAGAGTTCTAATAAGGAGCTGCCTCCATAATGATCTTGATTCGTTCTCTATTTTCTTTGCATAAAATATGTTAATAGCTTGTGCAAATATATATATGTATAGATGGGTGGTTTATATCCCGAATTTTTACCTGCAGTATTTATTTTCAGGTAAGTTTTGATCAAAACCATAATATTTTCAATATTTTCTGAATATTTGTTGTGAAGGGTTTTTTTTTTCATTGTTGTTGTCTTGGGGAAGGTAATGCATCCTAGAGGAAATGATATTTTCAGTCAGTCATCTAGGTATGTAGGGCATCTCATTTTAAAAGTATCCTAAGCAGACTCTCCTTTCATAGTGGGACATGATGCCCTAGAAGTGTTGTTCATTTGCAAATGTAATGTATCTTTTCCTTTGGGACCAAACTTAGGTCTCATGAGCCTTTTTCCCTTGTCCTTTGGAAATATTTAATGAGGAATTATTTTATGAGACAGGAGGAAAGTGAGCTAGTTACTGTAACAGCAAGAGAGTTTGAATTGCAGAATTTGTAAGAATGACCAAAGATAAAACTCACTTCCAGGTAGGTTTTTCTAATTTCAGTCCCATGACAGAAAGATTTAAATGAAACCACTTAGAAATAGTGTAATTCTGGTACCTTAATGTAAAAATAAAACTGTCAATAAACGGGAAGGTATTAGAGGTGCCAAAACAAATATCTGCCAGACTTTTACAGATTTACCATCATTAAACTTCACTAATGGATGGAGATGTTGCTCTCTTCTGCAGATATGCATTTTCAGAAGTGTTATGCATTATCACAACAGCTATTTTTAAGAAAAATGTTTATTTGGTAGCCTTCAGTTGTTTGTATTTCTCAGTACCCACCACCCTCCTCTCCACAATTCTTCTGGTTTGGGAATATAGTTTCTAAGGTCAAGAGGTGCTTTTCATGCATCTCTGGATCATACAGTAACAACTGCACAGTTTCAGTGTGGCTCTGATACAATTAGTAAATCACCTCTGTTACAATCGTATCCAAATGTGTGTACCCAACTTTCAACACCACCTTGTAAAACAAGTGATCTAATTAGCAATATCAGTATTTTTGACCCTTGAAAAATGTTTTTCTAAGGAAAGCTGAATTGGAATGTTAGTTCAGCTTGTCATAATAATTGTAATAATTCTCAAGTATTGTATGTTCTGAAGTACTGTCCGGTAGCCTTACAAATTCTAAGAAGCTCTTCCTCTGAGAATTAGGGAAGATAATTCAGCTTACTTTATCCTCAGTTTAGCTTTTGGTTGTCATCTTTTTCATTTTTTTAAGATTAAGAAAATTTAAATTACTAGTAATAGTAATTAATCACATTTTTGTAGGCACACTGCATACTATTTTTTACTATGAAGCTGGGAATTGTATTAACATCATGCAATTGCATGAAAAAAGGGTAAACAATATGATGGTTAATGCTCCTACTGATAGCAATACACATAGTTAATTTTGGCACAGAGTTTGATCAATTCAAGAGAAAAAATAGTCCCTCTAAGGAGAGTCTCTGTGAGATTCAAGCATTTTGTTAGTAATTAGCCAGGGTAAATTGTATCTCTCATGAAAACAATTCCAAAATTCTTTCTTTAAATTGGAGCTGGAAGTTCCTGTCACTAAGCAAATGTGTTTTATAAACAAATGCCATTATATTCATATTGAGAAGGAATGGAGGAAAAACCAAAACACAGTCTCCAGTCAAACTTTGATTATAGCCTAGTTCAGAGTTTCGGGAGAAGTTCTTTATGGCACTGTCACTTTGAGATTGAAAAAAAACTGGACAATTTATTGTGAAAGACACAGAGTAGGAGGGTGGATATTTACATGACATGCACGAGACATCTGAATAGAGCTAATGTAAATAGAAAACAACAAGATTCCTTTTGTTGTGTCTAATCAGAACAATTTACTGTCTACATTTCTAATATTTCAGTTTATGAGTTTGAAAAAAAAACCACAAAAAAACCCAAATATCAGGCTTTTTTTTTCCCGTAGTTTCAATTTGAAGGTCAGCATTTTTTGGCCACATATTTATTAACTGCTTGGAATTTCAACTTCAGATTCTCATTCAGAGTTGCTTTACAAAAAGCTTAGTTTTGCATAGTACTGAACACTTTTTTAAAATCAAAAATATTTTAATGATTTCAAATTGGTGTTCCAAATACCAGTTGAGGTTTTAGAAAATTTTAGCCAATTGGTGATATGATTTCATTGTTAGATGGCATATTTATTATTGATTTCTAGTATCATATTGCTTGAAGAAATATGTTTCATGAAAAATCTCTTTCAAAGGTTTTAGCATTACTAATTTAAGATATGCAGGATCCTTTCATCCCTATAATTAAGGAACAATATATGAAATAACTATTTGCAAAATAATTTATTATCAGATCTGACAGAGCTGTAGTTGATATCACTGTTTCTCATTTGTTCATATTTATTTAATTTTGAACAAATAGCTTTGTTCAGTCACTTTGAAATATTCTGGGCCAAACCAAACAGTTAAGACTTGAGACTAAATCTACCTGTCGGCAGAAGTTGTGAATTAAATGTGCTTGACACAAGATTTAAATACTTACAGAAGAATGAGGTATATGACTTTGATCTGGAGACAGTTAGACCCTAAATGAAAGGTAACTATCGATAAACAAGTAGTGTGAATGTTCCTGTCTTAAATTATATTTTTTGATGGAACAAATATCAATGTTTATCTCCATGTAGATTATGGCCCAACTGTAATTCAAATTGCAGAGAGGCACTATCAAGCCAAAAGATACAGAGTGACAGTACCCTGTTGTCCAACCAAAGATTGCCACTGAAGGTGCAACAGAAGGATGGCGCAGTTCTGCCAAGCCTTGTTAGTCTCTCAGGATGTGCGTGCATTTGTGTTTCAGCTGGGTTTGGGACAGCTCTAGTGAAGTGAATATTCCATTTCTTTGCATTTGTTTTGCTGTGCTGTGGTTTGCTTTGTGGCGTAGTCTCACATGAACAGATTCCTTAGGGTGAAACTAAGCTGGAAAATGAAATCCAGGACTCTGCCAAAAACACTCCTGCCCTCAAGTGGGCGTTTAGTCCATGGGACCAGGCTAGGGGTAGTCCAAAGCGTTAAAATAATCATGTAGTTTGCATCAGCAGTTATTGATCCATGTCATTCTCTAATGTAGACATAGTTTAAGATTGCTAGCACATTAATCAGCAGTCGGACAGGTCTGCTTCTCCTCTTGTGCTCATCTGAATGGCTACATTTACATGTCTTTAGAATAGTTGTAAGTAAAAACTCAGCTACTTGGTTTTGCGTTCCTCTGTCTGCCAGTCTTCATCATACTGTTTTGTCCCGATTAAGTCTAAACTAGCTGGATTCCTTCCAGATCACTTTCTCTGTTAGATATTAGAATCATAGAATCATAGAACAGTTAGGGTTGGAAAGGACCTTAAGATCATGTAGTTCCAACCCCCCTGCCATGGACAGGGACACCTCACACTAAACCATGTCGCCCAAGGCTTTGTCCAGCCTGGCCTTGAACGCCGCCAGGAATGGAGCATTCACAGCTTCCTTGGGCAACCCATTCCAGTGCTTCACCACCCTCACAGTAAAGAGCTTCGTCCTTATATCTAATCTAAACTTCCCCCGTTTAAGTTTGAAGCCATTACCCCTTGTCCTACCACTACAGTCCCTAATGAAGAGTCCCTCCCCAGCATCCTTATAGGCCCCCTTCAGATACTGGAAGGCTGCTATGAGGTCTCTACGCAGCTTCTCTTCTCCAGGCAGAACAGCCCCAACTCTCTCAGCCTGTCTTCATATGGGAGGTGCTCCAGCCCTCTTATCATCCTCGTGGCCCTCCTCTGGACTCGCTCCAACAGCTCCATGTCCTTTTTATGTTGAGGACACCAGAACTGTACACAATACTCTAAGTGAGGTCTCATGAGAGCAGAGTAGAGGGGAAGGATCACCTCCTTTGACCTGCTGGTCATGCTCCTTTTGATGCAGCCCAGGATACGGTTGGCTTTCTGGGCTGCAAGTGCAAACTGCTGTCTCATGTTAAGCTTCTCTGCAGGGCAAATTAGGAAGAGAGAAAAGCAGTTCTGTCAGGTGCTGTTGAAATTTAATGTAAAGGAAATGTCATTTCTGTGTGTGCAAACTTCTAGTGCTACAGCAAAAAATCCTACCCCACGGTACTGTTCCTAAATGTGTTCAACATGAACTTCATTTTTAAAGAAATACATAATTCAAATAAGTTTTTTGGTTGTATCATCATATCTACAGAGGAAAACTGGAAACATACTCTGGGGACTCACAAAATCATCCAAGAGTAGCTACAGTTTAGTCAGAGATCAGTCCTTCTGGATGTTAGTACCTCATTTAGATGAATGGAATAATTTGTATTTGTAACTTACGTTTCAGGCTGCCTGTAAACTGACACTCACTTTACTGTAACAGGGGTGCTCAGTTCTCATTCTCTAATTTATTCTCAGAACCATGAGGTGCAGGAAAATATGTGTGTGTGCACGCATTTTTTTATGCCCATACTTGTACACGTGTGTGTTTATGTAGAGATACTGATGCAATCACAAGCCTTTTGTCCAAGTATGAAGGGTCAGAGAGAAGAGTGTGTGGGAACGATTTTGTAGTGAAGATGCCTAAATGCAGCTATTTCACTTTGATCCCTTTGATCCCTGTGCCTGTTAACTTACTATACAGTAGCTAGACATCACAATTGCTAGTGTCTAATCTGACGAAATTTTTGTCTTAAAATCACTTTACATCCATCCAAGTGTTTGTTAGGATTCTTGAATGTAGAACTATGAATCTTCTATAAAGCAGAAAAAAAAAAAAAAAGGAAAATAAAAATTGAGGTATGTGTGTATGACTCCCTTGGCTTCAGTTTTTGAAAGTATTTTTTCCTTTGTAGTGCAAAAATCTACATTTTCAGGGGGTTTTATTAAAAAAAAAAAGTTTTAGTTTCAAGAATTGATTTGAAATCATAAATTAAAAACTTCTCTGGTTCTGCTCTCTGTTTTGGAAAATAAATAACTGTATGAAAAAAAGAAACAGAAAATATGCATGAGATGAAGGTTTTCCTAATATATCAAAGTATGTACCCATTTTATGTGACTGAATAAATATATTGGCCAGGTTGGACAGAGCCTTGGACCACATGGTTTAGGGCAAGGTGTCCCTGCCCATGGCAGGGGGGTTGGAACTAGGTGATCATAAGGTCCTTTCCAACCCTTACTATTCTATGATTCTATGATTCTATATTGTTAGCATATACCATAATGAAAAACTTTGGAAAAAAGACTATAAATGAATGGCATGAGGTTTCATGTCACATTATCTATTGCTGAAACTCTCAGACTTTAAAGGAGTTACAGGAGTATACATTTTTAGTTTATGTACTGTTTTCCATCTATAAGCTGTGTATCTTACATAATGCTAAATTCATGCTTCATTTGTTTGGGTTTGGGAGTTTTGGGGGACTTCTGTTTGTGTTAGACTGTTCCATATATAACACTATTGAAATCAATGTGAATATAAATTTATTTGCATTTACGTAAATTATCATACAAAAAGCCATACTTACTTGTACCTCAGGTCAGTGTGAGTAGAGTGATCCTTGCTTACTGCATGATTTCATTTCCTTTCTTATGCTGCTGTCTGCTAGCAAGGTGGCTTACAGAAACTGCATGGCAAGCCTCTTTCTCTGCTCTTACATGTCAGGGACCAACTGTAACTTATGCAGCTACAGTAGTGTATGTGTCTATGTTCCTTGTAATCAGTATGCAGCAAGGTCTGCAACTGAGGTGCCTGTCAGGCAAAGCTGCCAGGACGTCTTTGCTGAAAGGATAGAGGAGCCTGAATGGCTTTTTGATTCATAAGGGTCTGATGGACCCTCAGATGCTTCTCACTAGCCAAAGCACTGTAGTAGTTCTAAGTCCTTTCACTTTGGTCCCTGTGTTCAAAGGATTACTAACTTTTTGGCTCACTTCATCATCTGCAAATTTTTGTCCATGCATCAGGGAACCTATATACCTTTTAGCTGTTCTACCTTCAAACATGGCTTCAAACATTAGGAGAATTATGGGCTTAATTGTATTTTCAGAAAAATATATTCACAAAAGCAAACTTGCTGACTTCTGATGACTATATTGAGCCACTAGCTCATACGGCACAAAAGGTGCTACAACCCCCTACCCCCAGTAATTTATGAACCAAAGCAGTTTCTGCCCTTGTGCCATAAATTAAGCTGTGTGTGCTGTGGGTAGAATGTTGGTGTTAGAAGGTATAATGTTACCATTTAATCACAGTCTTTCACTACTCAGATTTCACTTACCTTTAAATAGAAGATCCAAACCTGAACTATAAAACTATTATCCATCATAAAATATTGCTAACACTGAAGAGCATCCTCAAGCATTTCACTGACTTTTATACCAAGGTGAAGAAAAGGAACTGTTCAAGAGTTAGCTAATTAATATTAAAATACTCTTCAAGGTACATAGAAATTACACCTGAACTGAAACCGTGAATTAAGGAGATGAGTAAAACTACTGAGGGGGGCTGCTGTTTTTCCTCTGGATATTACTACGGGCTTTCTTAAAATATTACACAAGTACTAATTTGTTTGCCTTTCAGGTCTGTGACAATTTGTCAGTGAAATGAGTTCCCAGAGAAAATGGAAAATAGGAATAAATGAAAAAGAAGGGTAATGAGATTTACTTAAAAAAAACAAAAAAAAAAAAAGAGAATTTGAGGAAGAGTCTCAAGAACATATGGTCTAGAGGCACAGCCAGAATTGCAATAAAGAGGAAAGTGCAAGAGACTTTGGAAAGCATAGATATTTATGAGCAAATCCCATAAGTCTATCACACCAATAATCTGAAAGCCACTACAATAAACTGTGATACCTGTATAAGCCATGAGGCAGTCAGGAAAAAATAAAAATTGGACAGAAACATAACCTGCAATAAAAATCAAAATTAGCAAATAGCACAGGTAATGAAAAGAAAAATGCCGATGTTAAATTCTTATATCTCTATAATGGAATATTTGCATTTTAAACTACTGTTAAAAAACATATAAAGCAAAATATATATGAAAATTTACCAACTCTATTACTGGAAATGTAGCAATGGTGAAAATGTTGTTGCATCAAATTTTCTGGAAGAAACATGGTATTACATGGACGAATTAAGAAATGGAAGTTACTTCAGAAAAGCCTTAACATCGATCATCTAAAAATAGTTGTACGTAGGTAGCATGTTAGAGTATAATGAATACATGTGAAAATATACTAAATATGAAAATAAAAATGTGTAAGTACAAAGGCAAACATTGGTGTACATTTCACATGAAGTTCAGTAGACTAGACAATAGAAATGTATAAATGTACCTTGAGAAATATATGTTTGATACAACAATGGTAGTCAATTTGTTTTTCTGGTTATAGCAGAACATATAATTAATATAATGCAATACAATATAATATATCATAATTTCAGAATTTTACATCATGACTTAAGTTCAAGCATCTACTTTTCAGGGTATTAGAAGAAAGTACAGCTAGCATTTTAAAGTATTTTTTTTAAGTAAAGTATAGCAAAAAATATGACAGAAATTAAGTAAAAACAACAGTTTAAATCTTCAGCTCAGTGGAACAAAAACATGTATTAGTGAGTTAATTTGGTGAATTTTTCTTTTTGAAATAGTTCCTACAAAAATATCTTGAAATGTTTGGTGGAAGTTCTCAAACATTTTCAGGATAATGACTGGCTTTTCATTTTTAAATGTAGATAATAACAAAAACGCAAACATGAAAATAAACCATTTTGAAACCGTCTTTACAATGGACTCAGCAAAATGTTTTAAGCTTTGGAATCTATAGAAATTACCAAAATTCTCCTAACTTTTCATGTTCCAAATTCTATTTCCTATCATATTTTCAAGTGGCAATTCTAGGTAACAAACGGAATCTCTAATTAGTCATCCTTGTTACTTCTGTCAAAGGGAAGTCAGTAGCCCAATGGTTCCTATTTTAATTATAATTTCACTGATGCTGATAAGCATTAGAAAGCAAGTTAGTAATTAAGAATTTAAAATATTAGTGTGTGATTTTGACCCCATGTGCTTATAGGAACAGAGATTACAGATCTGATTGGATCTGATGTAGTGCCAACAAATTACTATTACTATTTCTCTGTAATAGAGTATCTTACATTGCCCAGAGATTCTATATAGCAAAATATAAACAGTCTATGCTTAGAATAAACTTTATCTTGTTCAAAGCTTTCGGGAGGGGGATGGTGAGGCAGATTAGGAGAGACCATTTCAAGACCTACTTTTCCTTTAAATGGAGCTTTTATCAAATGTGGAGGAAACACACATGAACTAAATGAGCAGTGAAATTTCAATGAGCAGTGGCGCTTCAATAAGTGATGACATATCTCATTGTCTCAATATTAAAATACAGAAAGTTTCATTCAAGCCCCTCTTCCTGTGACAGTTCCTTTCCCCCTTCCATCAATGTCTAAGAGAAGCAGATAACTGCCATAGATGCTACCTACAGTCACAGGCCAGAACAGAAGCTGTGCACTTCTGTGAGTTTTGCTGTAGGTGCTACACAAATAGAATCTGAATTATTTGATTGAGAACAGTCTCCTGGCTGTGTTTCACTAGATACTATGAAATTCATTCATTGCTCCCTTTGATAAGTGAAGAAGCAGGTAAATAAAGAACCAACCAAAAGCATAAAGATAATCAACACAGAGGAATTGTCTTGGTTTATGAATAATTGTGGTTTGTTGACCAAAAAGATGACTTTCTGACATATCAGACGTTCCAAATTGATAAGTATCTCTCAGGTACTGCTGAATGGACTGAAACTGCTAAGATGTTGTGCCCTTCTGGAACTGAAATGCCAGGGGTAAGGGAGAGGGCACTTTGCAGATGCTAGTGTGACTTAATTGCTTTTTACAGGCTTTTAATTGATTAGTTACCTTTCAGAGGTTTGAAACACAATAATGATATTAGAATACTTCTGTAAGCAATCACCAGCCTCCCAGTTGGTTAACTAAACAAAAGATGTATTCCCACATTTCTCAACCACAATCAGCAAGAACTCAGGACAAAAATAGTTTCATACTTCTGTCCAACAACCATAAGCTCATTGAGATTTGTGGTGAGTAAGAGATGACTGATGAAAATACATTTGCTTTTGGTAAGAAGATACTTGCAGAGAGATGTGACATTTACAAAAGCAATTAGGGAGGTTTGCAAAGAACTTTCATATGGCACAACTGATGGTTGTACTCTGTGAATACCTGGGTTAATCTAACTAGGACAGAGACCTAGAACCACAGTAGAATGGAAATGGAAAATATCTCAATGATGACGTTTTATTTTCTTTTTCACAGTTATTTATACTGAGTAACTGATTCCTTGAAAAAAATCCAGCCAAAGAGAGCCTTGGAACTGATCTCACAGTGCATAATTATGGTCTCTATATGTCTCATTCAGCATTTGGAATAAACAGAAGGATCTAGATTTCTATATGGATTCCACTTTTTAACATAATTTTAGGGTAATATCATATAAAAACTTGCATTTTTTGGAACATTATGTAAACAAAGATCATTTGAGGCAGAATGAATTCAGGACTTTTATTCCATTGCTGAAATCACAGTAGCATTTCTCCATCAATTTGCTGTGTTTGTTAGACATCTGCATTACCCTGGCCTATACGAAGTAGTTAAAGCAACTGGTAAAAATTCAAGGGTAGCTGGTTAAAATCTTCCTAATATTAAAGTAGAGATGGAAATGAAAGGAGAGGAAAGGGGATGAGAGAGAAACATTTAACTAATTACCTAAAATAAGCAAGTTATTTAATATTTTGCCTTAAAAATTTGAAGCTTTCTCTTTTGATAACATCGTATTTCTGCATAGGAAAAACACATATAAACCACCTCACGAAACTATGCTGTTTTTCTTCATAAAAGCTTTCTTCTTTTAATAGAAATGAGTTTAATTATATTTTGAAGACTACACCTCTTCCTTCATGCTACAAAGGGTTTGTACCCTCTGATTCTTCCGTACACCAGTGACATATATGTGCTCTGAATCTCTGAGTACAGATCTGCAGACTTGCAAGTCCATTATTTTGAATTGAGCAGTTTGGGGACCAATTTAAATCATTAATTAATTGTGTATAACTTTTTTCTTTTGGGCATTAAAGTACAGGAAGGGTAACATGACTATGGCTAATAAATGGAAATTTGAATTCTGGAAACATCAGCTGAGGCAAGGAATGGGACTTTGCTCAGTTCAAAACTAGCAAAGCTCTGTGGCTGCTCCAGGGCTGGTCCCAGACTGCTTTAGGCAGCAGGTGAAGTAGGAACCAATAGGGCTTAAGCTAGCGTCGAATTAGTCCCACCAGGCTCTGTTATTCAAGTGTCAAAGGCCCATTAGTCTTTATGCTCCTGCTTTTCTAAAAGCAGAAATAGTGAGCAATCCAGAAGAAAGTCACTGAAGCAAATATTAGCTATGGTCCCGGAGCTTTACAAAGAACTATTTGTATGTATTTGGATCAGCAATTTACTATATTTCAAAGACAAGAGTACTCAAATGGCCTTTTAAAAACGGTTCAGTGTCAAAGCATCTAGATGAATGTAGGATTTACACTCATTTACTGTTAGGATTTACTGTTATGAAAGAGAAAGTGAGAGGGGAAGGAAGATTAAAACCAACTACAAACACAGAAAAATGAGAATGAAAGTGGTTTGGGTTTTTTTTCATTGGGAAGCAATTCTATTTACTTCCTGCTTCTGTGCAATCACATAAGTTTGTGACTAAAAATACTATTATTGGTATTAGCATATTATTGTTTTACAGATACATTTTACATTTCTACTCAGATTGCTTCAAGTTGCATCTGTCCATAGCTATGATGTGCATAAGTCACGGAGACAAGGCACATCTCTAGAGGCCTGCTTCCTGGTTCTTAGAAAATGAAAGAACTCCAAATCAGTCAGAAGAAAACAAAGAAAAGAGCTGGCAGCAAGGCCATAAGACTTCACAAACATTTAGGTAAGTTCTTGGAGAACACAAGTATCTGCATTGAATTTAATGGAATCTGATGCTTTCAGGGCAAGTGAGATTTAATTTCATGTGTGAGAACATTTGAAATAGCCAAACAGCAATGAATAGGCAACAGTGAAGGAATTACCTTTGAAATTATAGTAACAGACTGGAAAAGTGACCTTGTAAAATTCACCTACCTGTTCCGCATTATTTATTTCTCATGAGTGATTTTGTACCAGAAAGTTTCCTCTCATAAAGCAAACAAAATTTGTGTTAGAGCAAGATCAATCTATCTGCTCAACCTTGAAATCTCATGCAATACAGTAATACAGAAAGAACTACAGTGATTATTTTTAATAGTTTTGCTTTATCAAAAGCTCAGTATATATAACAGTGATTATTGTCTGTTATAAGTAATCTTATTTTTATATTTTAATATTTGGTATACGAGGTGCAAGGAGGATATATAAAAAGGAGTTGTAGGTGTGTTAGTGAAACAAGGTATGTTCTACTGCATCTAGATTAAACAGCACTGTTAGACCAAATTAATGAATGACAATAACAAGTGCTTCAGTTAAGCTGGCACCTTTAAGAATACACAGTTATTTTTATATACCAGACTTGTAGGTTTATTTCTGTATAATGTCTATCTTTGAATGATGTCAGGTACTGTCACAAAACCTCATACAATTTAGAAAAATAGCAGCATGGCATCTCCATCACAGCATCTCCATGGCAGCCTTAGAGTGAAGAATTCTTAATATAACTGCTAACACAGTTTATATGGAGTTCATGATAAACCAGTGCCATACCTACTGAGCAATCCAGGGGCAGAAGTGTGCCTGACTGAGGATTACATTGCTGTTTGGGAAAAACAGCTGAGAATCCTAGGATATTCCTATACTTTCAGCAGTATATTCTGTTGCTACTTTTGTACAATTTTTTATGGGTTAGATTAGTATATTTTGCAGTACTGTCAACATGCTGATATCTTCCAATGCTGTGTTTTGTCTTTCAGACTCAACTTTTATAAAATGTTTATATTAATACATTAATATATTAATACACCATATACCAATATGTTATGTATATTCATGTATATATGTTATGTATATTATGTATATTCAATATTCTATGATATATAGCCTATATTATATAGTATACACTATATGTTATTCATCATATAATATATAATAAACATTATATTGTATATTAATTTTATATATTATATTTTATCTAATATATTATATATTATATCATATATTATATGTTACATATTGTAGTGTATTATATATTGTATATTGTATGTTGTTACATATAAGCTCAACATGAGATGTCAATGGGTACTTGCAGCCCAGAAAGCCAACCGTATACTGGGCTGCACCAAAAGGAGCATGACCAGCAGGTTGAGGGAGGTGATTCTCCCCCCTCTACTCTGCTCTTGTGAGACCACATCCATCTGGAGTACTGTGTCCAGCTCTGGGGCCCCCAACACAAGAGGGATGTGGAGCTGTTGGAGTGAGTCCAGAAGAGGGCTACAAAGATGGTCAGAGGGCTGGAGCACCTCTTGTACTAAGACAGGCTGAGACACCTGGGCTTGTCCAGCCTGGAGAAAAGAAGGCTCTCGGGAGACCTTAGAGCAGCCTTCCAGTACCTAGAGGGGGCCTACAAGAAATGTGGAGAGGGACTTCTTACAAGGCCATGTAGTGACAGGACAAGGGGGAATGGCTTTAAGCTGACAGAAGATAGGTTTAGATTAGACATTAGGAAAAAATTCTTCGCTATGAGGGTAGTGAGACACTGAACAGGTTGCCTGGAGAAGTTGTGGCTGCCCCATCCCTGAAAGTGTTCAAGGCCAGGCTGGATGGTGCTTTGAGCAACCTGGTCTAGTGGAAGGGTTGGAACTTTCAGGTCCCTTCCAACACAAACCATTCTATGATTCTATATATACTTTGATACTTAAAAGGCAATCACTAATATCCAAGGCATGTATCAACAATGCTTTTTATTTTTTACTTTCTCCACCTGTGGATCTCCAGATGTCAGCTTTGGCAACGATGCAACAATACCAACCTAATATGTTTACAGGCACAGCTCTAAAGATGACAGTTTGAGACCCAAGAAGCAGTTTTAATATAGCCTTTTTTCTCAGAACAGCTAATCAGTACAAATAAAGAGCCATTCTGACATACTTTTTCTATCAAAAGACTTAGTTCAGGCATCACTGGACAGAACTGTGGGTCTCAATGCAGATAGTCTCTAAAGAATCTTTTTTTGCAAACTGAACTACTCTCTCACTCTCAACTATGAAGAATGAAAGTATGTTTTATCAGACTGCTTCTTTGCCACAGCTGCTGTAGAGAGCTGCATTCTGTGATCACAGCTTCCCTTGGGCAATTTGCTTAACTTGCAGCAAGCTTCTGATCATCACATTAGAAAATTCAAGGTTTGTTTTTTGGCTAAGCATAAAAGTGTAGATGTTACAGATCTGGAGGTTTTCTTGTCATATAGATGCTCCTTTTATGTCAAATAATACTTGACTTCAGAATGACTATAGTGATCCTTCAAGAGCCAAAACACTGCCAAATAGTCTCAAGCATGCAGGACACTAAATCATGTATTACAGGAGCAATATTAGTCAGTACAAATATCAGCTCTAGGTGGTCTTGTCAGGCTCCTTTTTTTTTTTTTTTCCTTTAGAAATGATTCAATTTTATCTATACTTTCTACTTCTACCGGAAATTTTCCTCTGCCTTACAACTTTTCACTCTTGTAATAAAGTGAAAAGTGCCCATATCTTCAAGGGAATTCAACAGGCCAAGAAAAAAGGCAAGGAGCCCTTTTACAATCTATGGCAGATTGCTGCATATTTCACAAAGAGAACCTGACTGGTGAGTTCCTATCAATTGCTTACAGTGGCAGCAAAAACCCAGTTCTTTAAAACATAACACACAGGCAACATGCTCAGTGGGGAAAATAGTATATGGAGTTTTAGTTCAGCCTTTAATTTAATGTGAGCTTTGGACCTATACCGATGAGCCATGTATCTTCATATATTTCTATTTATTGCCATCTTTGAGACATCAAAGCTCTACACAAACAGTTATTTAATGTAAAAGAGACAAATAGTTATATTCTAAGTGTATGTTTCAAATCTGTATCTATAGGGGAAGAACAGCCTGGAAGGTTTGACATAAACAGCTTTCAAGTCCCTCTGGTTCAATTTTAATCTCTTCAGTAACATGAAAATAAGCAATTCTGGTACATTCCCTGCACCTCTCTAAAGAAAAAAAGGGATACACACACATGTATTTTAAGATCATTTTTTTTTCCAGCTGTATAGTTAAGATGAGTGCATATTGGGAAACAGAATGAGGGGGAAAACATCTTTCCACTTAGCTGGAATTAAAATTTATTTTCACAGGAAATATCCAAAACCAGAAGGACCTCATTATTGTGGAACATGCATTAGCTAGAATTCTGATAAGCACACATTACAAATTTGGCCAGCCACTGAAGAGGGCTGGTTTGGGGTTACTTTTTCGTTTATTATAAGTGAAAATAGTTCTTCTATTGCGGGAGAGATGCAGCTTAGGAAAGGCTGACACACCCTGGTCTGATGGTAGAACAGTAGGTTTTTCTAGCCCTGACTGCTCTGGTTGAACTGGTGTGAGAGTGACCAAGCGCACAGTTAATCTGGCAGGTCTGAGGAAACAGGACCATCTATTGTGATATTGGGCTTATATTGAGGGATGGACTGTGATAAGAACCTTGTGACAGTACTATTATTCACTTTGCTTAATTGCAGCATGGACAATGTATCAGACCACAGAATAAATATAGAAACCAAAGCTACTGAAAGTTTCTTCATTATTAGAAAAATAAAAGTCCTTTACAACAATGTCATTTTGCTTAAAGTCCTACGTAGTATGGATGGTCTTGGTGGCTTATCTAGCTGATTGTTGACCTCTTCTCTGTCCTCCTTACACATACATACAAATATATGTATTTGTGTGAGAAAGTGAATAGATAAATGAAATGAAGGGGAAAAATCCACGTTCCAGAAATTACTGGAGTTTTTCTTTTTTCATACATTGATTTTCATACATTGTATGATTTGTGAAATAGGTGTATTGACTTAAAGACGTAAGGCTTTTTTTTTTTTTTTTTTTTTGTTATTTTAAATTTTGAAAGCTGAGGCTTTGGAACAATGGACATGTCTGTCTGTTCCTCCCTTGCTGATTCTTTAAATCTATTTTTCAGAAGAGAGCATAAGCAGGAGCCGCACAGGGCTTGTTCTGGTGTTTTGTATTAGGCTGAATTTCACCACAGGAGATTTTTATCAGTGCAACAAAACTAAGGGGAAAAAACCCAACACAATTTATGGAGGGGAGGGAAAGAGGGTGTCCTGGGTTCAGCTATAGCAGTCATTTTTCTCCTTCTTAGTAGCTGGTGCTACCACGACAGAGGGGAAGAACTTTACCTAGCCACTATTAGTCTACAGTCATGCTGTCATATGTGAGGCAGAAAAGGTGATTATAAACCTACCTTTTATCATTCTGAAGTAAGTAGGAGAAAATTCACCAATGTTTATTCACAAAGGTGTTATTGTCTTGATTGAAATAAGCTAACTAGAAGTTAGTAATGTTCACTTCTAGGGGTTTGGTTCGGTTTGGTTTGTTTTTAATCAATCCATGTTAGACAACAGCCTCATTATACTAGGTTAATTGATTAGATTTCTACTGTCTGCCACCCCATGTCCTTTTTTTAATGAGACTTCCAAATGGAGGCAGCTTTTCATGCACAATCCATTGCTTCCTATTGCCAACAGAAGAGGGTCCTTTTTTCCGCTGTCCCCTGAGCTAAGACCTGCATCCTCCCTCACTTTTGCTCCAGTGCTTATTAGACCCTTCTGGACCAATTCATTTCAGTAAGCCAACAAGTGATCTTTTCTTTTCCTCCAGAGTTTATTACCAGAACTGGTGCAAGGTGCAAATTATGAGAAGTATGTGCTTGGAAGAAAGGTGAGATAAGGGAGCAGGAGAGACCCTTGTCAGAAACAGTTATATTGGCTCAACTTTTCTTGTGAAACCATGTCCACAAACAGGGACACAACCCCCCCCCACACACACTTTTGTAAGTATGGACACATTCCATCACATCACACAAAAGACTAGTCCCATCATACTTAACAACAGAGTGTGTTTCAAGGATCTCCTACAAATCATTACTGGTTTTGTTGTTCATGACAATAGACACTGACTCTTCTTGAAGTGTGAGTGGCAGAAAATTATTGAACTCCCAAAAAACTTCATGTGAAACACAGAGTCATTAGCAACTTCTCTTCCAACAGTCATAGGGAACAAGGAGAAAGGTCTGAAGATTTGCCGCTTAAACAGCACTTTTCCCAGAGTGGATATCCATCTTCTATGAATGCAGACTTAAAATCAGTAGAATTAAATGGTAAGCAGTGCAGAAGCTCTGATGTCAAAGCAACATGTTGGATCAATGAAAAAGTGTAAGTAAGTGGGCCATTTTAAAATATATTTGCAGTCACAGCACTGTCAAACTTCTAGGTGAGAGTAGGGAAACTGCTGAGGAATAAAAAATACAAAATAATGTGGGAAATTAACTGCCAAGCAATGACTTGACATGATCAGGGAAGATAAAACTACAGGTTGGGATTTGCAAATTTACCTTAAGGTAGAGATAGATTAAATAAGATGTTTTACCAACTGCACTATGTAATTCCAAAAATCCTGCTTCCTTTTCCTCCCATACTAGACCTGTTATCAGAAAATAGATGGAACAAGATAAATTTGTAGCACAACTCTGATAAACCCTAGGAATTGTGACTTCTTTCCATATCTTTTGGGCAGGAATCCAGACCAAACTGAGAACCTAAGGTTATAGTTAGCAGTCTCTTATGTCGGCCCTCCAGGAGAGAAAGTATGTCATGCTGCTGTTGTTCTATGAGTTATTAGCAGGACCTACCCAGCTTGTAAGTCTTGTGGTGGGAAGAGAGGAGTAAGACAAGAGCAAAGGGCCACCTATCCCCAAGTGAAATTTGCCTTTCAGATGACCTGTTGTACTGTAGTCTAGCAGGGTGGGAAGCAAGGCTGCTGTGAACGGAAAGGAAAGGGTAGCATTTCCCTCAGATCTAGGGATGATAACGGTAAAGAAAACCTTTTGTCCATCCTTCCAAAGAATTGTTCCCTTACTGTCTATCTCAGGATTTTCCTGCTTTTCTGAGGTTGCTCTAGCACTTGCAGTTGACAATGTGTTACTATGTTTCGGTAAGAGAAAGCATGAAAGAAAGGAACAGAGACAGATGCCTGTGAGGGTGGGGGTGTGGTTGCACCCAGATATGTTGTTCATCCCAAGCTCCACAAAGCACTCTGTAGTACTTGGAGGAGGTGTATGTGAATTGTAGTTTATTGTTTTTTCTAAAAGACAGCATCCAAAAAAAGCAGAGTTTCTTGATGTACGTGTTGACTATGTATGTATTACTGAATTTTTGCATTATAATAACATCTTTAGGATTTAGCTGAAATGTGAGAGATAAGGATCTTACTGTTTTGAATAATCTAAAAACACACAGCAAGAATTAGTGCTTTCTTCACAGAGCTAAGAATTTAAATTGGATGGATACACAGAGGAAATGTAATTTCTGTTTTAAAGGCAGGGTTTGAGACATGGTAAATTAATTTGCTCATGGTCACTCAGAAAGTCGGTGGCAGGGTGTAGAAAGGAAATTAACTCTCAGGTTCTAGTTCCCTCTTTTAAAAAATATTTATTTATTTCTTTATTTAAAACTGTATTGAAAGACAACTATTACTAGAAAGTTGTAATATAAGGAAAGGTTCAGGAAGTAGATTAATATTAATGGCTTTACTGAAGAACTGAAGTGCCAAGAGTGTCAGAATGCTTACTATTATAGAAATAAAATACCATTAAGTCTTTCTTTTTATATCTTATCTATTATTAAAAAAATGAATACAGGGAGCTTTGCTGATCGGGGAAAATGCATGCCACGCCAAAATCTGCTTCCGTTAACTACCAGCCACATGCCAGTGTCTGCTTGTTCATCAGAATGACATCATAGAGATGGGAAGCGAACAAGTTCAATTACTTGCACATCATTAGTTCAGTAATAGTTTCCTTTAAAGGTGCCTTTAAGAAGCACTCAATTTAATGCCATATCAAGCACTATCTGTCAATGTGTCCTTGATCACATGAAAAATTGGGTTTCTTGCATACAGTGCACCAAACAAAAGGCAGTCCAGATTTCACATTTAAAAATGAATAGTGTGACAGCAGTAATCATTATCTTGTCTACATTGATCTCTGTGCTGGCAAAGACTTTCTATTAAGTCCTGAAGAGAGGCTGGCAGCTTCTATGGCTATGAAGCTCCCAGAGAGTGGGGCAATGAAGTAAGCTAAAAACTTGTTTTAAAAAAATTAAATAGTCTCTCAAAACCCTGTAGGGTTTTGTTGCTTGCTCTGGACATAAAATGTATTATGCCAGAGATTCATGCACATCCTCATACTGGACAGGGAGATGACGACAGCATAGAAATAGAGGCCATAAAGAATTCAAAACACTACTGATCCAATTATTAATATTTTTATCTTCAGACAGGTTTGAACCATATATCTGCACAGTACATCACTAATGAAATGCAGCCTCCTCTGGGATGGAAGCTCTTAGTTAGCCGATGGGCACAGCTTGCTGCCAGAAAGAAAGGGGAGAGAAAATGTAGTTTTAGTACATCATGGAAAGCCCCTGCTGCTGAGGAAAGTGAAATGACGTCTTTAGGAGCCAAGCCACTCTCAAAGTAGGATAAATTGGGAGTAACTATCAGAAATTCAATGGAATAATGATAGTGGTGAGAGAAAATAATCATATATAATAATAATCTATGTCCATCAAGAGCAGACAAGGTCTCCTCTTCTGCCCACTGCCATTTGCTAGTAACAAAAAACCGAATGAGTCCTTTCCAGACTGCAAGGGTATTGTATGTTAACATCGATCAATGGAACACAATGCAAAGATGCTTAATCTAAGTAAAGATCAAAATTGCTAAATTAATTGCTAAATTCCCATACAATACAATGCAAACTTGCTAGTTTCGATGTTGAAGAAACATAATCATGCCAAATCAGTGCTGTGAACAAGTTAATAAGCACTGAACCTGGGAGAGGCTTATTAATTTGATTGCAGCACATGCTTACCTACTGCATTGCACCTGTACTTAAGCTGGCTCAGATTCGTCTGGTTTATCTGTCTTAGTATCATCATCCTGTTCCTCTTGGTTTCAGCATTGCAATAGGCAGACAAAGCTTGCACCTACTTGCATTTATTGGTGACTAAATGTGTCTTTAAACAGTACTCCCTGTATTCAGTGACAAAGCTAGTGCCAGCTAGTGCTGTGAAATGAGGTGAGAACACCCGGTTTCTCTGGGGAGGAATGGGGACTGTGACTCCTCAAGTCTCCCAGTATCCAGCTTCTCCTGTGCTTTTGCCCTTGGAGACAGGCTTGGCCACCTTTAGGCTGGAAGGGGCCTCTGGATGTCACCTGGTCCAACTCTCCTCCTCAAGCACGGCCATCTAGAGCTGGTTGCCCAGGACAGTGTCCAGATGGCTTTTTAATACCCTCCCTTCAGGTGTTTATATACATTAATAAGTTTCCCATGAGCCTTCTCCAGGCTGAGTATTCCCACCAATCTCAGTCTTTCCTCATAGGAGAGATGCTTCAGTCTGTCATCTTTGTGGCTCTTCCCTGGACTCTCTCCAGTATGTTCAAGTCTCTCTTGTACTGGGAGCCCAGACCTGGCACAGCACTCCAGGTGTGTCCTCACCAGTGTTGAGTAGAGGGGAAGGATCCCCTTCCTCGACCTGCTGGCAATACTTAGCCTAATGCAGCCCAAGATGTCATCTGCTGCCTTTGCTGCAAGGGCACACTGCTGGCTCATGGTAAATGTGGTGTTCACCAGTGGCCTTCTAGGCCACCCCTTCACCTACCCACCAGCTGGTCCAGCTGTACATTTGACAGCAGTCACATGCACACACCCACACTCACTTCCAGTGCTGGCACCACAGGTGCGCAGGCCTCTTGGCCCCTGGTGCCATGCCAGTTCCTGGCACACACACCCCTACACACCCCTGGAAACAGCCTCTTGGCCCCTGGTGCCATGCCAGTTCCTGGCACACACACCCCTACACACCGCTGGAAACGGTTCTTAATTTGGATTCCTGCCTGAATTTGTGTTTCTGTACTCCATTGGTCTTGTAGAGGTGGTCCTTCGATGGGTTGCTGGCTCCTGGGACAGGCCTGGGATCAGCCAGGGCAGGGTGCTATTTACTCCCTCCCTGCGCCCACCACTTTCCCCCCCATTGTCTCCTTGCGCTTTTCTGTGGGTACGCAGATGGCACATCTGACGTAATCTGTCACATAATCTGACAAATTTGAACCCTCACTTTCCGTCTTCAAATAGCATCTTCAGATTCTAGCCTGCTGTTCAAACTAAAGAGCAAGAAAGAAATGCACAGGTAGTGGAAGCAGGGACAGGTATCCTGGGAATAGTACAGAGATGCGTACAGGGATGAGGTCAGGAAGGCCAAGGTGTGGCTTGAGCTGAACATGACAGGGGATGCAAGGAATAACGAGAAGGGCTTCTATAGGTATGTCAGCCAGAAAAGGAAGGTCAAAGAAAGTGTACCCCCTTGGTGAACACAACTGACAAACTGGTAACAACAGACAAGGAAAAGGCTGAGGTACTCAATCATATTTTTTGCCTCAGCCTTCACTAGCAATCTTTTTTCCCACACCTCTCAAGTGAACAGACCTTAAGGCAGGGATTGGAGGAGCAAAGTGCCTCCCACTGTAACAGAAGATCAGGTTCATGACCACCTGAGAAACCTCAACATACCAAGTCTATGGGACCCGATGACATGCGTCCAATAATCCTGAGGGAATTGCCTGATGTAGTTGCCAAGCCACTGTCCATGATATTTGGAAAGGCATGGCAGTCAGGTAAAGTCCCAGGTGACTTGGAAAAGGGAAACACTGCACCAATTTTTAAAATGCATAGAGAGGAGGACCCTGGGAACTACAGACCTCTCAGCCTCACCTCTGTGCTTGGAAAGATGGTGGAACAGGTCCTCCTAGAAGCTCTGCTAAGGTATATAGAGGATAGGGAGGTGATTCAACACAGCCAGCATGGCTCCACCAAGGGCAATGCCTGCCTGCCCAACCTAGTGGCATTCTGAGATAAAGTGACTACATCAACGAACAAGGGAAGAGCTACACACGTCATCCATCTGGAATTCTGTAAGGCCTTTAACATGGTCCCCCACAACATCTTTCACTCTTTGGAGAGATACGGATTTGATGGATGGCCTGTTCGGTGGATCAGGAATTGGTTGGATAGTTGTATCCACAAGTAGCAGTCAATGGTTCAATGTTCAGGTGGAGATCATTGACGAGTGGTGTCCTTCAGGGTCTGTACTGGGACCAGTACTCTTTAATATCTTCATCAATGATATAAACAGTGGAAGCGAGTGCACCTTTAGCAAGTTGCAGACAAAACTAAGCTGAGTGGTGTGATTGACGTGCCTGACAGGCAGGATGACATTCAGGGAGACCTGCACAAGTTTGAGAAGTGGGCCCATGTGAAGCTCATGAGGTTCAATAAGGCCAAGTGCAAGGTCCTGCACTTGGGTTAGAGCAACTCCTGGTATCAATACAAACTGGGGGATGAAGGGATTGACAGCAGCCCTGCCAAGAAAGACTTCAGGGTACTGGTGGATGGAAAGCTGGACATGACCCAGCATCGTGTGCTCACAACCCAGAAAACCAACTGTACCTTGGGCTGCACCAAAAGAAGTGTGAGCAGCAGGTTAAGGGGGATGATTCTGCCCGTCTACTCTGTTCTTGTGAGACCCCACCTAGAGTACTGCGTCCAGCTCTGAAGCCCTCAGCACAGGAAAGACATGGACCTGTTGGAACGGGTTCAGAGGAGGGCTGCAAAAATGATCAGAGGGGCTGGAGCACCTCTTCTATGAAGACAGGATGAGAGAGTCAGGGTTGTTCAGCCTCAAGAAGAGAAGGCTCCAGGGGCACCTTACTGCAGCTTTTTAGTAGTTAAAGAGGCCTTATAAGATAAGGTGAGGACAAGCTTTTTAATAGGTTCTGTAGTGATAGGACAAGGGGTAATGCTTTCAAATTAAAAGAGGGTAGATTCACATTAGATGTAAGGAAGATATTTTTTACAATTACGGTGGTGAAATACTGGAACTGGTTGCCCAGAAAGGTAGTAGATGCCCTATCCCTGGAAACCTGCTTTAGTTGAAGATGTTCCTGCTCCTTGCAGGCGGGTTTGGACTAGATAACTTTTAAAGGTCGCTTCCAACCCAAACCATGCTAAGATTCTGTGATTCTAGGTTTGTTTCTTTTTTTTTTAAAATTTTCTCGTATGCTAACAGACAATTGAATCCTCTTAGCCTATAGACGTAAGACGTGTTTAATAAGCGCTCTATACTGCCATCTTTACTGACTGAAATATATCTTTTCCTTGACTATTTTGAAATTGTTTGAGAAGTTAAAATGAGTAAGAGTAACAAAATGTCCTTCAATGTAAAATTCTTAAGGCATATATTTTATGTTCATATAGTGGAATTTGCGTTTAAAAGCAGGTCTAGAAGTGCATGCTCTGACTGGGTATATAACAATCTACAATAATTACTCTATCTGAGGCCATTAAAGAAATCTTGGATGAAGGCTCAGCTAAAACACCTCTGATTTTGCACTCAACATAGTGAAATTTCACACTCCAAAGTACTGCAGCAACGTAACAGGCTTATTAGGAATTCCTCGATAATTGAGGGAGAGAGTGATTGGGTTCATTTTTGAAGCAAACCATTATTGTCTCAGAATAACTTAACACAAGTTATGATACTTTAATTCATCTCTACTTTGAAGAGAAATATGTAAATAAATGACAAGTGAAAACTGGAAAGATAATACATCTGAAGAGAGAACTCTCCATTGCATTTTCCACATACCTAGCTAAAAAGGGCTCAATTGTGGCGCTACAAGTACAATAAACAGCATAGTTCCACTGAGAATTCTACACACATCCAAAACCAATTCTAAACTTCATAAGGTTAAAATATCCAAGATTTGGTCTCCACGAAGAGAAGCTTTTCATTAATCTTTATGAAGATTGAATTAATGAGTATTTTAAAAAAATGTATCATATTTTAATTTATCATGTTTGTTTATGGAAGTAAAGAAGAAACACAATCAAAATCTGGAAAAACATGTTTCTTGTCCTTATAAATAACATGAAGCTTCACAAGATAACATATTGCCATCTTAGACCTATTTTATCAACACAATCTTCTAGCGATCTAGGATGTGATCCAAAGCATATTAATGTTAATTAGTCTTTCTGCTGACTTTGGCTGACTTGAATTTGATATATGTCTCTATTTATGAATTCATAAGAACTGAAATTCTTGTAATGATATGCTATGATGTTATGTTATGCTCGGCTATATTACATTATGTTATATGTTATATATGTTATATGTTATATGTTATATGTTATCACATTATATTATTTATATTTATTTACATTACATTACAAAATATTCTGCTTATATTCTAACTCTTCCATGTTTTGCTTTAACATCTTATTTTCCCATTAGGATTGCCATTAATCAATATCTGAGCATAAAGTATGATTTCCTTGTTTGACAATTCTTTTGAGCTTCAATTGTTCCACAAAATCTAGAACATCTAGAAAAATTGATACCTCAGATCATTCAAAAAACTTTTAGATCTTCCAAATATGTCATTTCAGTATTAACTGTTTTAATTCTGCAATAATTAGCTAAATATTCTCAAGATGCTGAACTCAGGTAAAATAATTTTTTTGTCTAAAATGTAAAAATATAATTGTTTGATAATTTCTCTAAGACAAAGCAAAACATGAGTTTTGTCAATTGATTCTTTTCTGGTGTCAGTTTCCATAAATCTATTTTTTCCAGAGAAAACTTCACATATCAGTTCATAACTGCTCCTGATTAGAAACTCAGTGGTTGTAACACTGTAAAACTGCATTGAATTCATTAAGGCAAAACCCTTAACTGAGGCTGAGGCTGTCAGGTGTTATATATCTCCGACTGCTTCCTTCTACAATAGAATGATGGACAAGTAGTCAGAGTTTGTGTATTATATTTTAAAATACCATCTTTCCATCTATTTTGACTTATTTAAATTTTACTTTTTAAGGGAAAGCAATCACATGTTTTCATTTGCTTTTATTCTTGAGTTCAGCTGATGTTCTAGCTGGTTCTTTTTAATCTTGCCAGAAATAAAACCAGGTAATCTTTGCCAATGAAGGATGAAGTCCAGTAATTAAAAAAAATCCAAATTACTGAAAAAATCTTCAAAGAATAGCTGGAACTATTAAAAAACCCAAAACCCAACAGCCCTTCCTTAAAAACAAAGCAAAAGAAAAGAAAGGAAAAATAAAAAAAAAGGGGAGAAAAGTTCACCAGTACATGGAAATACCTCTGCATTCCCTGAGGCTACAAATCTTCAGTGGTGAAGCGGCATCTGGATTTCTGTGGCTAAGCATACGTGCAGTCACTTATATTACAGTAGGGATACTGAATTGTTAAACCCCAGCAGATTTCTTAAAACAGTCTTTTTTCCCCCTCACTTCTGTCATGTCCAGAGGCTGAAGCAGAAGATGAAGTTAATTGATTGGAAATCACACCACACCTTGCACAAGAGAGAGGAGCAAGAAGCAGAGTTGCAGGCACTAGTGCCATGCCTGATTTTTGAGTCACAGTCTTGAATTCCAGCCTGTCCATGCTCAGAAAGCATCCCAAACATTATCTGAAGGAGGAATGAGAACTCAGGGCTCTGAGGTGAGCATTTACTATGCAGTTTAGTCTTTCTGGCTTATTCAATTAATATTTGGAAATTTTTGTATAACGGAAAGACATTTTTCAGAAAGGGGTAAAAGAAATACATTCCAGAACTGCTAATACACTTTTTTTAAGGCATGCTAGAATTGATCACCTGTTTGCATGAAAATTATGGGCAGAAAAAATTGCCTAACAGTAATTTCCAACTCCTTTATCAATGTTTTCCTCTGAGATTGTCCTTAATTCCAAAATGAGGTTTATTAGTGTTTATTTCAGCCCAAGAAACATCTGTTCATTTGTAGACAGAGATCTGAAGGGCTTAAATACTCTCCAGGCTCCCTATCAGCAGATAACTGTGAATAGAAGAAGTAGATCAAATCAAAAAGTAAACAACATTTCAGTCCGCTGAGAGAGATGCTTGGAGATTGAAAATAAAGACAGCAGTATTATATCCTGCCTTTTCTTCAGGGATGGAGTATTACACAGTTTTCTGTTGATTAATTCTCTAAATCTTTTGCTTTCTTGTTTGGCCTTGTCACTGCCTTTGCTAGCTTCTCCACTGTACTTTCGAGTGGGAACTTCCCAGCAGCAAGAAGATTGGGTTTCTGACTGATGAAGAAAAGTATGAAATTCTCAGTTTACAAAAATGCCGGATTTTGGGTCTTTGTTTTGTGAGCAAGTTCAGCGGCACCTCTTACAGCATGTGTTTATATTCTCTGGTATCAACCCTCAGAAGAACTGCTCACAGAAATGCACTGAGGTGAGGAGTACTTACATTCTTGATGTTCGATACAAAAATCTCTATGAGGCAGCAATGGTATTTGATTTTCATGGGTAAATTTTCTTCTTATCTAAAGAGAGATAATTTCAAAACAGCATAGTTCGTAGAGGATTTCAATAATTTTGTCTTTCTTACTAAATTAAAAAGTTACAGTACACTCCACCCCTCAGTGTGATTTTTAAGAAAATATTAGAATATAAATAATGGTCTTATCCTGAAGTTATTGTATTTGTTCTGGAAAGATCACCCGAATATATTTAAGTATCCAATCAATAACTTTGTTAATATGTCAATAGATATGAAAGTGAATTTTAGCTGTATTAATAATTTGCTTATGCATCAAAAATTATTTGATTTTTGTTTCCAGACCATTTCATATGTTTTCTTATCATTTCATGTTGTGTTGTCATTTTGCTATAGATGGAAGGTGGTCCTCATTACTATAATTGAAGTGGTTTGTATGGAATGCAACTAAAAAGATTTTTTTCGTTATTCCAATCTACTTCTAGTCTCAAGATGTGGTGAAATATGCAGTGTGATTTACAGAAACCTTTTGCTATGCTTGGGGAAATGTAATCTGCATTTCCAGATAGCCTAAAGGGCTGCCTTGCAGAGAACAATTTCTCTGAGACTCACACCGATCCAAGAACACAACACCAAATGACATAATTCTATGCAATAAAATTTCATTTGTTGCTGATTAGGAATATAAACAATAGAAAAATCAAGCTTTCAAGAAATTATTGAAATACAAAATTTCATCAGAATATCAAATAGTTAATTTCTGATTTGTTTTCCTAGTTGAAATGTTGCAGCTTCTAGATTTATCAATACATTAAATATATGTGTAATGTTACCAACATTTCATTTTATGTTGTATTGATAACGTCAGACAAAATGAAGGATATTTTATTTCTGTTGTAGAATCAAATAAGTTTTCAATAAAAAAAGTCTTAATAACATTTTCTTCTATTTTAATCTTATCAGTAGATCTAACTTCAATAGTGATAATAAAATCAAGTGCAAAATAAACGTACGTATGCACATTGGCTATTATACCCTTCCTGTCTTCTATTCAAAGACATCTGTTTTCCAGTGAAGAATAAGATTATTTAAAAAATACAACATAGAAAGCTAAATCATTTTATCCAGTAACTGTCTATTTCTTTTCATTATTTCAGGCAATGTGTATCACAGGTGTGAATTTGTGTAGGCTGAGTTTTATTTCACATGAAAATAGCTTGCTGCCAAATTTGCAACTTTTCACTTTTTGATTATTCAGAGTGTGAAAATTCTCATTTTATAAAAGTTCTTCAGTCAGGAAACTGCACAGAATAAAATAGTAAAGGTTACTGTGTGATGGGGAAAAAAAAACCCAAACCCAACATATGTAACATTGTTCTCATTTCACATTAGCCAGAAAAATCAGGCTGCATTTCACTGATAGATATGAAGGATGACCTACCCAAGGTACGTAAGTAAAAAACAATTCAGGCATTTTATATATATATATATATATAAACAAACACATTTTCTGCAAAGTCAGATGTAAACTTTAAACATCTCCAATTCTCAAAACTCAGCGGGAACAGGCCATAAATGGTTAGATCAGCATATTATAGCATTGCGTCAATGTAACGTTTGTATTATAACCCACACCTGATAAAGTGATTCAGATTGTGATTGCTAGGAATTTTGGAGTCATTTATACAGAAAGGAATTTGCAATATTTATATCTACATCTGAGTTTGTAGTCTAATCAATGTCATGGGTGGTCACTTCTGAATTTTTTGCTTCCTTCCCCTCTGATCATAATATTTAGAATAAATATGTCATATATCTTCATGATGATACAAAACTAAATGTGTTGTATGCTTGAAAACAAAACTGAATGTCTTATGGAGATTTTGTGTTTCTGTGCTACCAGTGTAAAGGTCTCTTTTTGTGTTTGTGAGAAATTTTTGGAGCACTGATATGTATTTCGTACCAGGAATACAAACAGAAGGAACTATGAAAACAGTCTTCAGGCTGAAAATAGCTCATTATTCTCCCATTATTTGCACACAAGCACAAAATGAGAAGTTATATCTCACAAAGGTAAGTAAAGGTACGTCACTGAAGGTCTTCTCCCTAGAACAAGCAATTGCATCTTTTTCCCCTGTTTTGGAGGTTTGCACTTCCTCAGCAATAGAGATATGCAGAACCCAGTCAGCCAGAGCAGGAATCTAAAGTGAAACTGGTGAAATAGTTCTCCTGTATCCTATCCTACTATTTTCTCACAGTCACATCTCTGTCCAAAGAGAAGTTCTGCAGAGAAAACACAGAATGATACTGAGTTGCCAAAGGCCTTTGATGCCATAATGCTTACAGAAAACAAAGGGTAAAGATTTGCTTTACACTTTAACGATAAGTAATTTTAGCAAATTTCTTTATCTTTTAGAAGCCCTTTTTAAAGTGTGGAATCAGACTCTGGAAATCATGTGACTGTCAGGCTGAGGTTAAGAAGTGTCTTATATTTGTTATTTCTTAAGTCTTTGAGGCTGGGGGGTGGGTCATGCTTAATGTCATTCAATTCTTTTGCATCTAAGCTTTGCTTATAGACTATAATTCATAGTGTCTACAGAACTGTGTAGTTAGTCAGAGACTCAGCAAAAAGCCTTTTGAAAAAATGGTCCTTAGTCTTTCACTTTAATTAGCACCAAAATTCAATCAAAAACTATTTTTAAAGTGAGTAAAAGCTACAGTGGCAAATCTATTAAAATGTGTTCAATCATTAACTTCTTTGATTTAACATCTCTCTAAAGCATAACATCAAAAATTGAATAATTTATCATGTAATTGCATAAAAGCTCAAGTAATGTAAGACTAATTAAAAATGTATATGAAACTCAGAAGAAACTTAAGGAGGAACTATGTGGTTACCCACTCAGTGGGATGGCTACAGTTACTTTGAAACAGTCATCTACTGTGTTACAAATCACAAATGCTTGACTGTGAAAACCGCTATAAATCCCTTATCTGACAATTTTCAGAATATGCAGTAGCTATGGATTACTTAAGATTCTATAGTTAGATGTATAGATATAGCAGTTCCCTGAGGCATTATTCTTCTTTCGCTTTTGTCACCTATTAGCCTTACTGTTTGTACAAACTGCTGTGTAAACATGAGAAGAGAATAAGGCTTTCAGAACTTTCTGAACCTTGTTTCATAAATGTACAAACTTCGGGAGCAGGTTTCAGGTTTTATTCTCAGGCTTATATTCAGTCAGCCATAGAAGAATATCATAGCCATAAAATTAACTCTAATGTTAAATTCTTCATGGGAAGGAACAATAAACAGTTATTATATCAACCCTATTATCTCTCCAAATAATGAATTAACTTTTACAAATTATGCAAACTACAAGTTTTAAGTTTAGGTTTCTTCTTTCATAGTCAGCTAATAGTACTTGAAAGAAGTCAGTTATTTAAAAGTGACATTTTTGCCAAACTGCCTTTAGAATTAGAAAAATTGGCTCAGAAAGCAGAGTATCCAGATGGATACAAACATAAGCACAGATTTTAATTTAAACAGGTTTGTCTGTCGCAAAAAAAAATGGGCTGGCTTTGTGAAGTTCTCTCTTTAACACTCCCACCAAAGCCTATTCTCATCAGTCATTCACTGAGATCTGCCTATGTAAATGAGTACTTATGAAACCAGTCCCTAAGTTTAAAGAGATTTAAAGTACAAATCACCATAGTTTGGGGTACTTTCTGAAAGATTATTTAGAAAATGATTATCTTCCTTCTTATACAGAGCATAGTTATTATTTAGACTACCATTGATAAATTTCGTGAAATCCAGAATTACCTGAGAAAATAATAGATTTAAGATTTTTTTCTCTTTCCGCCTTTTCTTTTTTTTTTTTTTTTTGATTTAATGGATTCTTTCTTCTGTTTCTGATGACTGCTGTTTGAGTCTTTTAATGGCTGCTGAGAGGATGGGATATATTTCATCTTCTTTAGGAGTGTGCCATTGTCAATTCATCCCCTTGTGAGAACGAGATTAGTGTACCCAGTGTTCTTGATTTGACACTGCTAGAGAAGAATATTAGAATTATCACCAACTGAAAAGTAAAATAGAACGTATGTTTAAGAAAAATAATAAGGAATTGACATGGTAATAACAATCAGGAACATTAATGACACTTTTAGATTTGGATAGTTCACAAAAGACTTGAAAAGATCAATTGCCAAGTATTTTAGATATGTACATGTGTAGCACCAAAATATTTTCAAAACAAGAGGATGCCCAGACTTCAGATGAGTGACCTCAGTTTAGAAAATACCTAGGTAAAACTTTCAAAAAGCTGAGAGAGCTGCTTCTTAGTATCAGGTTTAATAGAATCCATTTTTTTCCTCAAAGTATAATGTTTGAAAGATCTAAACTTGGATTTTGCATTACAAATAGAAAGCACCTAAAACGCCCAGAAATTTAGCTTTGCCCTTATATTCCGCCCTGTAGTTTCTTGTTTGTTTCCCTTTTACCTTTAAAAATGTACTACATTTTTTTAAAACACACGTCATGCTTCTGTGAACTGTATGAATCACAGTTTTGAAGGCTTAGAGGCTTTTTTATTATCCTAATTACTAATATTGCCCTACAAAGATGGTGCAGTGAGTCATCTGAAAGGAGCATGAAGTTATTTCACCTTTCATTCATTCTTTAAGCTCTCAAAGAATAAAAAATGAAATGGAGAAAGCATACCTATTTTGACAAGGGTGTAAGCAAGAAATGCAATTAATAAGCCAGTTCTATTATACATCTATTTATGTGTGGCTGTGCACTCAAGTACACAACCACAATCCTGTTCATGTACATAGAAATATTCATAAATAGGTTGTAAATATATGTATTGAAGTAACATTTCTATTTTGTAAGGAAAAGGCTTTATGACTTGAAATTAAATGACTATGTTACAAATCACAACAACAAAATAAAAAAAAAAAATTAAAATGCTAAACAAAATTTCTTTCTAACACAGATCTCTGTGTGGAGACAGAGAAAGTGAAAGATGGGAAAGAAATGTTTTGGTTGTCTTTCTTAGTGATTGTGCCCAAACAGTACAGGGGTGAGTATAAGCAACTAAAAACATAAATTTCTTCTTTTGGTGTCAATGCCAACTAAACATATATGAAATTACACCTGAGCCTGAGATTATTTTAAAACTATATTTTCTTGTTCTAAAGATATGTTTTGAACTGGAATATTTACTCAGTACTCTGGAATCAGAACTTCTAGTATCTCTTGTTGGCCCTGTTCTACTTCCTAGACTGAAATATTAATAGGAAGAGATGTTAGCTTCCATTGCTCTAATTCTCAGATGAATACATGGAACACCAAGATGCCAGACAAAGGCAAAACGTTCTCACTGCCATTTTGATTTTGTGACTCAAAAGAATTTTTCTCATGGACTTGTAAAAGGTGCAATTCATGTTCTAGTAATGGATTATTTTACCTCAAAGGAAAAAGAAATTGTCCTGGTTTCTGCTGTGATATTTTTCTTCCAAGTAGCTGGTACAGTGCTGTGTTTTGGCTTAGTCTGAGAATAATGCTGATAACACACCAATGTTTAAGTTGCTGCTAAGTAGCACTTACCTTGATCAAGGACTTTTCAGTCTCTCATGCTCCGCCAGTGAGGAGGGGCACAAGAAACCCGAAGGAAGCAGAGACAGGACACCTGACCCAAACCAGCCAAAGGGGTATTCCATACCACAGCACGTCATGCCCGGTATATAAACTGGAGCAAGTCACCTGGAAGGGACCGATCACTGCTCGGGTCAGCCTGGGTATCAGTCAGTGGGTGATGAGCAATTGTATTGTGAATCACTCATGGGTTTTGAATTTTCATTTCTCTTTTTTTTATTGTTCCCCATTATTATTATTATCATCACTATTGTTATTGTTGGTATTATTTCTATTATCATTATATTTTCTTTATTTCAATTATTAAGCTGTTCTTACCTCAACCCATGGGTTTTACATTTTTCTGATTCTGCTCCCCATCCCTCCCAGGGGAAGAAGGACAAAAAGTGGGATGTGAGTGAGCAGCTGCATGGTACTTGGTTGCTGGCTGGGTTTAAATCACGGCAGAAATAAAAGAAAAAAAGAGATAGACTTTTCTCCTCAAGACAGTTAAATAGCTCAAATACACTGTTTACAGTCAGGCACATGGCTAACTCTTGACTATGGCTCTTCTCTTGAGCAGATCACTTAGTCTTTGATTCAACTACAGTGCTTGCAAAAAGACAATAATCATCCACTGGCACTGTACATAGTTCCACTGTATGACATCTATCCATGGTCTTGAGAGTTCATGTTGTGTGATAGATATTTCAGTACATAAATAATTATTTTCTTCTGAAATAAAAAAAAAAAGAGAGACATACAGGACAGGCAGTGATTAAGAGGACAGTCATAAACTCAGTAAAAATAAACATTTGAACAATAATAAAAACCTATAGGAGCATTAGGTTTGGGGCTTTGAGAGAAGTTAGATATTACCTAAATCAAATACACTATTAGCTACTTCCATTTATTAAGACTAAGTAGTTTGCTGGATCACCTTCCTGCTTCATGTTGTGTAAGTCCAAGATAAAAAAAAGTTCACATGACTATATCTTTAAATTAATGCTGAAAGCAAAAAACAACCTTGTTCCACTCTGTCACAGTTGTGCTATGGAAAAGCGACTTCATTCTTTCTGAGAATCTTTCCTGCTTACCTTTTGTCTTCTACAAGCCATTAAACATAGCTCTTCGTTCCACTTCCCCTCAGGTACAACAACAACAGTACAATAACAATAATTTAAAAAAAAGAAAAAAGAAAACAGAGAGGCATTTGAAAGAAGGTTTTCCCCTTTCCTTAAGAAAAAGAAGCAAACATTTTAATGGAAGCATTTAGTATTTTTCAGTAACAAATTCGAAAGAAATTACTTTTTTTCTCAGAAATGTTTGTCCTGAAAGCAGCTTATCCCTCTGTAGCCTGCTTTGTGAAGAAAAATGTTTTATCAGAACCTAGCTTTACTTTAATCCTCTTTCCTCCATTTATTTACAATTCCTTTCTTTACAATATGCCAGCAACTAATATAAAGATAACAAGACCCTTAAGACCTTTTGACTAAAGCATAACATGGCCTTGGATGTTCTGTTGCAGACCACTTGTTACTTAGCAGCTTGATAGAAAGATATGCAGGTCTCCCTCTTTGCCCCACAATCTTTTCCTCCAGTTCTGATTAGTTTACCCTCTTCCAACATTAAAGACCTGAGGTTATAGGACTTGACCTGTAATTCGAATGGGCCAAACGTACACTGGTCTGCATCAAAAAGAGTGCGACCAGCAGGTCAAAGGAGGCGATCCTGCCCCTCTGCTCTGCTCTTGTGGGACCCCACTTGGAGTACTGTGTGCAGTTCTGGTGTCCTCAACATAAGAAGGACATGGAGCTGTTGGAGCAAGTCCAGAGGAGGGCCATGAGGATAAGGGGGCTGGAGCACCTCCTGTGTGAAGACAGGCTAAGAAAGTTGTGGATATTCAGCCTGGAGAAGAGAAGGCTGCATGGAGACCTCACAGCAGCCTTCCAGTATCTGGAGGGGGCGTATAAGGATGCTGGAGAGGGACTCTTCATCAGGGACTGTAGTGATAGGACAAGGGGTAACAGATTCAAACTTAAACAGGGGAAGTTCAGGTTAGGTATAAGGAAGAAGTTCTTTACCATGAGGGTGGTGAGGCACCCTCAGGTTGCCCAAAGAAGTGGTAAATGCTCCATCCCTGGCAGTGTTCAAGGCCAGGTTGGACAGAGCCTTGAGTGACACGGTCTAGTGTGAGGTGTCCCTGCCCATGGCAGGGGGGTTGGTACTAGATGATCTTAAGGTCCCTAACCATTCTATGATTCTATGAAATACTACCTCATAACTCTACAGTCGCACTAAATTTTCATTTCCAGGTTTTGAGATCTTCCCTGAACTTTTCATCTGGCCATTATGTAATGGTAGACAATTTTAAATTAAAAAAAGAAAAATAAATTTTTTACATTTAGCTTAACATCACTGTAGGGTTGTGTGGTGGGTTGACCTTGGCTGGCTGCCTCAACAGGACAGGGGGAGAAAATAAGATTAAAAGGCTTGTGGGTCAAGGTAAAGACAGAGAGATCACTTAACCAGCACAGGCAAAACAGACTTGATTTGGTGAACATTATTTTAACTCCTTGACAATCAAAATAGGTTTGGATAGTGAGAAACGTACAAATTAAAACACCACCTTTCCTCCCACCTCTTTTCTTCCCATGCTGAACTTCACTCCTTCCCCTCAAGCAGCACAAACTAAACAAAATTAAACATAAAAATACTTGTGTTTTCAGTTTTAAAATTCTTTTTCAATGTGGAGTACTCTATGAATAAGAACAAAGTCTTCTGGTGTATTTAAAGTCAGCTGGTGCTAGTGTAGGTTTTACGGCTGTGATGACTCCTGATCTGACCAGAGCTCCAGGGTAAACCTGCTTTTCCCTTTACCCATTTGAGAATCATAAAACAGCAAGGGACTTTTGACTTTGGAGATTGACTTTTTTATTAAAACAGAAACTGCAAGCAAAAACTTTTCAAAATTGGAAAAAAGAATCCTCAGAATAAGACAAGATATAAGTAGAAGTACAATAAGCAACCTTTTTCTTACTCTGCGTTTTTTCGGAATGGGTCTTTTTTCAAAGTTTCACTCAGCAGCTGAATGAACTTTACTGATTCCAGCTAACTGTTCACCCTCAGGTATCCTCAGGCATCTGAGAAAGTACTTCTTTCTGTTGCCTTTGAAGCCTGAAATAGTATCTGCTTTTTGCTCTTCTCAATAGGCTTTCTAATTTTCTGTTTTTATAGTTGTTCCACCCCAAATTACAGAAGTATTTCCATCCAAACATATCTAGTTTAGCTGCAAGGAAAGGCAGAGTTTCCCCTCCCTTCAAAGGCTTCCAGCAGAGCTCATGTACGGCATCCAAGACAATGCAAACAGACAGATGTGCTCCCTTGCTGCCTTGCAGCGCAAACAGTGATTGTGAATAAATGCACTGAACAATACAATGCAGATCCATAAAATCACTTGTTCCAACAAAGATGCTTCAAATAATAAAGTGTTTGAACATATGAAGCTGTTTATTCATTCTCTTAAATAAACAATGGTTTAAAACTCTAATCTGGAAAACAGATTGAGTCTATTCTCATAGTTTGGCTAAGAAAAGTGCAATTTAAATGTCATTCAAGGAACCATCAGTAACAACAATCGAAACATCTTCTTCTGGCATGATGGGATTTTCAAAGCACATTTCAAAACCAGGGGTATTTTTGTCAATTTCAGCTCCTTCAATTTCGATTTTCTCGTAACTGGAGAGGATCAATAGATCACATAGTAACGTTAATCTAGAAACTGCTATTTGAAATGCAACAACCTTAGTGAAACTAAAATGTTTTAGTCTTAGAGATGAAACCGTGCAACTATGTATGCCAGGCACATTAGATATAGTTGAAGTGACACCTATTTCTCAGACATGTGTAATGGCAAAAGATTGATTATATAAAATATGCCCAGATGATCCTATCAGGCAAACCGTACTGCAGAAGAAGGGGGGGGGGGGGGGGGGAGGGGGGGAATTTATTAATTTTTTTTTTTGGCTGGGATATTTGGGGATTTTGGCCAGTATAACCAGGGAGTTGTGGAGAGCTGCAGTCTGCTTCTCTGATTCTCATTAGCTAATCAATTTGACTTTGAGCAAGATTCACCATTAAGCATTGAAGTAAGGAAGATTATATGATTTTGTCCCCTTTCCTGCAGTGAAATCTGTGAAATTTTAGGGAATTTTAAATAAAATCCTTTAAATTAAATATCCCTTCACAATATACTCTCGGGTCTTTTTCATTGCCTGGGTTCAGCATTTGTCTGGGATTTTCTTAAAACAGCCATAGAACTGGACACACTCTATCCTATCAATGCTATGTAGAAATAAAAGATTACTTTTTTCTCTTTTGCAATGAAGTTTCTTTTGGATATGTCAGCCTTCTTTGGGGAAAAGACTGTGGTGAAGGAAAGAAGTACAAGAAGTTAATGAAGTCTAAAAGTATACTTTTTATGCCTGACAATATATAGACTGCAACCTTTTGCAGATTCAGCAGTCACAGAGGAAGGACTGGTAGAGTACTTAAAAAAAAACTCAATTCCACACCCAAAACCCAAAAGCCAAAGTGTATTTCACATTACTGCATTTTCTGTGTTGAGAATAAGCACAGGATTTTGTTAATAAATTCGGGTTGGAGAGTTTGGATTTTTCCTCATTTTTTCCATACATACTTTGCATTCAGCTTCTCATGTCATTGAAAAATCCCCATTTTTCACACTGAATTCAAAGTAGTATCTTCTTGAGATAAATTATTCTGTAAAATAATCAGTAGATAATTTTAGGACCTCAGTGGGACTATTCACAAGCTGAAAATTAGGTAGGTACTTACATTGCTTGTTGAATTAGAGCTCAGATCTCTACAGGTAGAATTTTAGCATACCTGTTCACTGAAGCAGAAAAATGAGAGTTCTAGTGCTCATAGCAGAGACATTATCCTTTTATTCAGGTGGCAAGTAAAAGCTTTATCTAGTATGTTTATTAGTCCAGTGCTAACTCTCAGAGAAGCTCAGCCAGTATTCAGAGAAACCAGGAAAAACTTTATAAAGCAATTAGACATCTGCATTATGTAATGGATATGATTAAATAACACAAGGAGGAAACAAGCAAGATTTACAGGCACACACTTGTGAATTCCTTCCCAGAATTTCAATCAAAAAACTGCTAAAGAATTATTTAACAAGAACTTAATATGCACCAAAAGGAAAGGTGATATAGCTACCTGGCTGAAAAGACAACCAGTTTGGTCTAAACCAGTACTAAACAAACTTAAAAGAAACTATTTCTTTTAGGGAATGCATGTTAAAGAAAAAGAAAATACTCAGAAACATAAGACTAGTTTTTGTTCTAATGCTATTCAGTCACTACATTATGTCAAAACCATATTCAAATTTAAATAAAATGAAAATTTTGTATTTTAGCAATATATCACACCTTTATCTTTCATGCATTTTTAAGCAACAAAGATTTTACATTGCGAAAATTCTGTTCCTTATAACTGGTTGATATGCAGGATTGACATTTTATTTTGAGCCAAATAGAATTGTCAGATGTGTCAAAGTTTACCATAAAAAGGTAATTCTGAGTGGAAAGATATATGGAAGTAATTTATTTTTATGTTCTTAGGATTCTTGTGGATGTAAGATCCTAAAATTCTGACAGACTGCCTTGTGAAGGCTATGGGGCCTGGGATGGATCCAGAAATTGATCTCTAATTAGAACAGTTGCTCATTGGCTGGCTTCATGGTAAGGAGTCTGAGTAGTCTTATAAGGTAGCCTTACAAGGTATGCTGTTCAAAACCTAGGTTACTAGGTCTCTTAACTAAGACAGAGTTAGCATCACTAGAATATGTGAGGGATATAGTATGTGATGCCTTTAGATCCTGCCTTGAATTCTCTTAAATCATCTTAAAATCCATTATATTCCCCATGACACTTTTCGGGTTCTGTCATTGGCACTTAATGACAAAGCTCTGTTTAGTTAGAAAACTGTGACTGGTTTTAGCTGTCAAGAGAGAACCAAATATGATTTCTCTTGACTTATTTCCTTGGGAAGTATTAAAGAAAATTAATGGGTTCTTGTAAAATACATCAGTAGCATTCTTTTCCAACAGCAAACTTCTCTGTGGAAATTTTTCAGTTAGGCCTACCAGCAGTACCGTCAAGAGACCATGTCCATTAGTTCACATCGCAGCAATTCATCAGACTGAGGATATAATTTCTGCATGAGTTTTACACACGCATACTACCACTGGCTTCTGTAGAGTTCCAATTTACATCAATGTAAGCAAGATCAGACACCCATTTCAGGAGCTTGGGAAGATGAGAATGAATGTGTCTGACAGTCACATGAACCAATACATGAGAGTTACTAACAGTTTAATGTTGCCTCAAGCTGTTTAAAGCACCAACCACAAAGCTGTGTAGCTTTGTGAAATGGCTCATTATGGCAGGTGAACTATAGGTGAGATTACAATCTGCCTCGTATGAAAGGTTACAAAAAAGTAGTCCCTCTCAACTGATTTCACTGAGAGAAAATTAGAGACAGTGTAGAAAATTACTGCCATGAAAGAATCGATCTCATTTATGCTGGACCTATTCTCTTTGTGTAAATAATCCAAACTCGCAGCAAAGGAAGAACTAACTGGAGGATTTAGCAAACCAGTGTACAGACCAGAAGCCCAAAATTTCCACTGAATTTTGTAGCTCAACTAGCCTCAGAGAGGAATCTCTTTTCAGCCAATTACAGAGACAACCACCATCTAAAATTGGGAACTACTCAAAACACTGTTCTAGAGTAAAACTGGATGGATAATGCCAATTTTCCAAAGGCTTCTCAATATTGACATTTTAATTAAAACTGCTAAAAACCATCAAATTTGAAGTAAAAGAATGTGGGGTGGGGTTTCTTTTCCCAAAATATTTTTCTTTTTTTTTTTTCATGAAGCTTTTCTAAACATTGCATTCCAAAATGAAATATATTCTAAATGTGCCTTTGTGGGAAGTTCCAAGTGTGTTCAGTTTCTGCACAGATCTGAAAAAGTCAGCCTTCTAATTCTCTTAAAAATAGGATCATCATCTGCTCATTGCTTTTATCTTAACGGCTGAACTCTCTGCTGTTTCCTTTCCCTTATTATGGAAGCACAATAGTTTCTTTGGTACTTGACCTCCCAACTGCCATTTCCATTCTTTTCTCCTTCCGCTTTTTCTGCTCTGCACTTTATCTCAGTCTCTTAAGACCTCCCATTTAATTTTCCCATTCTCTCTGGCATTAAAAATAACAACTAGAGCTCACTGTGCCAGTCTCTTTCTTACTGCTTCTGCTCTTTCCTCATTTCTTGTCTACATAGCTACTTTACTATCTTTCCTGATTCTTTTTTTTTTTTCATTCATTGCCACTTAGGTATGAGTTCATTTTATTCCACCTCATTAGACTTCCAAAAGGTCAACATAAAATATTGGAATGGGTGTATGTATGTGCTTTTGGTAATTTTAATGCGTATGTCACCATGGTATTTAGATACAGATTGGTGTACAGTATTACATTAAGTAGTGGAGATATCCTTCCCCTCAAATGTTTCTCAAAAGATTAACTAGTCTCCACTTGGGAAAAACCTCAGTTACTCCTTACATTTCATTCACATGAAAGATGGTTAATCTAGCTTTAAATTCTCCATAAATCATGGTCTATATTCAAAACAAAGTAACCTGTCAAAGTGGTTTTAAAGCAACAGTGTAAGAGATTTTCAGATTAATGGCGATTCTCTTCTGGTTTTTTAGGGTGGGAGGAGAAGTTAGATTAGAAATCACTATACCTTTCTATCAGGAAAAAAGACAGCAAAATTGCTGCAATTAAAATCTCATTTATTTCTGTTAATAAACCTAACTCTTTTTTCTATTCCAATGTAATGGCAAATCCTAAAAACTATGAACCAATTAGCAAGGTAATATGACTGACATCAGCATAAACTGGTTAATTTATTGAGAAATAACACATTTGAATCAGGAGGTGAAAGACAAGGTTTTTGAAGTACAACTGAAACAAAGAATGTTAAAAAGGCTTTTAAATTATTCCAGTTCAACGATATGAGATGTATTAAATATATATAAACAGGCAGAATAACCAAACTCAGTTGTAGAATAAATAATGACCATAAACCAGCTCCTAATGTGTAGATGAAAGTGTGTGGTAGGAGCTAATCTATACTTAATAATAATTAACAACAATTAATTAATGGTATACATGACTGGATTTAGGAGTCTAATTATCCAGTTACCTGACTTGATGAAATATCTAGGTAATTTGGAAGGCAACTGTCCCATTTTCCATTATGATTAATTATGGGTGTAAATATGTTATTAAATGCTAATTTAGTTTATCTCATCAGAATGTAGGTTATGTCCCTCATATATGTGTACTTATGTTGTAATAGTTCATTCACTTGGTTTATAATGTGGATAACTTATTCAATTTAACAGTATTTGAAAAATGAGTCAAATCATGATTAAAGTATTTGAAATGCTAATTAAAGTGATGAGTCTGCCCTCTGTCTTGCACATACTTATACACAACTTAATGATGCATTCAGTTCGTTTTATTTCAATGAAGTCATTCATGGTAGAAAAGGTAAAGTTGTAAATATGTACAAAACTGAAATCTAGATGTATAAGGTCATTCATGGTAGAAAAGTTAAAGTTGTAAATATTTACAAAACTGAAATCTAGATATGGAAGACAAATAAAATTGGCATTATGACAAGAAAGAGAAATGCAGAGAAGAAATCTGATAGCAAGGAATTACAAGGCTAAGAAGTTACATCTACATTCACTGTTTCATAAAGTATTGAGATTAATGCTCCAAAATAAGATACTTTTGCTGTGTTGAGGCTTAGGTGGTCACAGACAATGTTCACGTGTGAAAACCTCTGAAAAATATATTTTAAAAATACTCAGGAAAAAAATTATCAAAAATTCTTTAATAACCCATTCACTAGGTATCATATAGATAGTAAGTATTTAATGCTGTCATATTTCACAGAATCAGAGAATGGTTAAGGTTGGAAAGGACCTTAAGATCATCTAGTTCCAACCCCCCTGCCATGGGCACGGAAGCTTCACACTAGACCATGTCATCCAAGGCTGGATGACCTCCTTTGACCTGCATTTCTTTGCTTTGTCTTTCTTAGGGAGTAAAATTATACCTCCAGAAGCCAAAAACTGAGCCCTAAACAGCTACTTGCTCATTACCACTTGGTGGGATGGGCAAGAGAATCAGAAGAGTAAATGTCAGAAAACTCATGGGTTGAGATAAAGACAGTTTAGTAGGTAAAGCAAAAACCATTTATGCAAGAAAAGCAAAGGAAAAGCAAACCAAGGAATTCATTCACTGCTTCCCATCAGCAGGCAGGTAAGTGTTCAGCCATGTCCAGGAAAGCAGGGGTCCATCACGTGCAGCAGTTACTTGGGAAGACAAACACCATCAACTCTGATCATCCCACCCTTCTTTCTTCTTCCCCCAGCTTTATATGCTGAGTATGACATCATATAGTGTGGAATATCCCTTTGGTCAGCTGGGGTCAGCTGTCCCAGCTGTGTTCCACCCCAACTTGTTGTGCACCTCCAGTCTACTTGCTGGTGGGATGGTGTCAGAACCAGAAAAGACCTTGGCTCTGTGTAAGCACTGCTCAGCAAAAACTAAAACATCCCTGTATTATCAACACTGTTTCCAGCACAAAGCCAAAACATAGCCCCATACCAGCTACTATGAAGAAAATTAACTCTACCACAACCAAAACCAGCATGTTTTCCACCCCTTATTTCATGCCACATATGTCATGGTCAGGTCTCACTCTATCCAATACATTCTCATTATCCACCACTCCGATGCCCATCCTTTCACACAATACACAGATATCATTCCCTTAGTCTATGGACCACCTCTGTGAAATGTCTGTAAAATGCCCATAAATGTCCCCGAATGTCCACAAAATGTCCAGTGAGTTCATTTAGTCCATCACTTTGGACTTCATTGTGTTATGCTGCTCACTCAGGACAGGAGAGGTGAGTTGCATGGAGTTATTCTTCACCAAAGCCAGCTCAGGTCAGGTCACTGCTGCACTTGCACTCTCTTCTTTTAAGGCTTGTCCTCCACTGGTTCAGGTGAACCTGCTATAGTGATTCCCCTAATGTGCAACTCAAATCATGGGTTACAACAATTTAAAGGTCTATCCATCACAATCTCCACCCGTGGTCCCATTGGGCCAGGTTATAGGTTTTAACATTGCAGAGAACTCTTCCTCTTGCTCCCCGTCTGGCTAACAATGAGTTCCTGATAGAGTAATTCCCATAACATGCAACTCAGATCATGGATTATTTTCGCTCAAGGACCTGGGTGCACTTGGTAGGTAATGCAGAAGAACAGGGGAGTTCACTGTGCCCTCAGCTTTCAAAATATATTATCTGATCAGGGCTTTATCTTTTTTTTTCCGAAGTGAAGTTTTCATGCAGCAGTATTCTAAAAATTTGGATGAAATTATGGGTGCAGAAAAGTTAATAAGAGCTTTGACATTGAATTCCCAGTGGATCATGAGTTTGTTCTAAAGGACCCATGTGAGTTATTACATGCTTACTCTGAACTGCATGTACTGTTTTGTGGTGGGCTGACCTTAGCTGGCTGTCAAACACCAGACCAGCTGCTTTCTCATTGCCTTTCCTCAACACGACAGGGGTAGAAAAAGAGGATGAAAAAAATCATGGGTCGAGATAAAGGCAGGGAGATCCCTTACCGTAACCGTCACAGGCAAAAGAGACTTGAGGAAATTTAATTTATTGCCAGTTAAACCAAAGAAAAGAAAAGAAAACAACATCGTACCTCTCTCTCCCCACCCCCACCCCCTTTCTTCCCCCCTCAGATTCAACTTCACTCATTCCCAACTCCTCCTCCCTCCCGCCTCTCAGCGACGCAGGGGGATGAGGAATGGGGGTAGCTGTTAGCCCACAACAGCCTCTTTCCGCGGTTCCTTTCTCCTCACGCTTTTTCCTTTCCACGTGCTTTAGGGCAAACCTGCTCCAGTGCGGGCTCTCCGTGGGCTGCAGCTTCCTCCAGGGCACCTACACCCGCCCGGTGCCGCAGGGGCATCTCTGCCGGGCGCCCGGAGCCCCTCCTGCCCTCCTCCCGCTCTGCCCGCGGGGCTCGCAGGGCTGTTTCTCACCCGGCTCCCCTCAGCCCTGGCTGCCGGGCAGCGTTTTGCCCTTCCTTACCCAGGCTTTCCCCGAGGTGCCCGCGCGTGGCTGAGGAGCTCAGCTCTGCCCTGCGCTGGGGCTGGTGGAGCCGGCTGGAACCGGCTGCGTCCAGCACCGGGTGAATTACTGTAAATGTTAATTAAATTATTAAAAATAAAATTACATTATTATCAAAAAAAGTAAAAGGTAAACCAAAACAAAGTCACAAAATGTGAGTTATGGTGACTACTTGTTGGCAGCAGTTTAGTTTTTAAATATGCCAACAGCCAGTTCTTGCTGTCTCATTTTGCTCCTCAGCTCTGGGCGACCTGAGCACCTGCCGAAGGTAAAAGTGAGTTAGCTTTTCACCATTCCCAGATGCTGTGGGAAAGATCTCCAGGCAATAGATAGCCATAGAAGGGATTTTCATCTGTAGGAAGTCTGGGAAACACTGATATACAAGAAATCGCAGCTGACTTAAAAGCTCATAGCGTAATGGTATTTGGGAGATACCACTATGAGAATTGAAGGTCCTGGGAATAGATGGTGGTATGTGGGGTCTCTCCTTAGAGTAATCAGTTCATTAATGTCTCAGTAATGGAAAACACACTGACTGTGCTGGGAACACCAGTGTGGGAAGAGCTGTGCATATGATGGAGGACTATGGGAATTCATAGCAGATTTCTTCCCTTCTTCCATGCTGAAAGGTACAAAGATGCTGAACTAAGAAAAATTAATTCACTACATAAATGCAAGATGGCAATCTAAGAAGCACACCAGAAGATTTGGGGGAATTGAATCACAAACTGAATATAAGACTGTAGTAATGATGTATAAAACAAGACAAATTTCATCCAGTATGTATTAATGTATGAGTTATATGTGAGAAACTAGTATATTTATTCTACTTTACTGATCAAGGAGTTGCAAAATCTTATTTGAAGTTCTGTATGCAGTTGAGGAAACAGACTTTCAGAAAACTAGAACAAGTTAGTATTATAGGCATCTTAGCATTATTTATTAAGAAGGTTTAGACCCTGAATTTACTCAATTTAGGATCAGATGTTAGTTGTTTTGTTTGATTGTTTGTTTGTTTTTGCGTTTGTTTTTTTTTTTAATGAGAAAGAAGGGCATATATGATGGGAGTCTTGTGACTTTTCTTCCCTTTGGGGATGCAGTGAAGGGGAACATATTTTCTTGCAGAAATCTAGATTTTCTATTAGAAAAGAGTTTCTATTCTAAGGATAACAGAATACCAGGAAAATCTATCTAGCACCTGGTTTCAGTATCTCCTTCAAAGTAATATTCAATGAGACATTAAAAAAACCTCTCATAAACACCTGCTTATAAACACCTGCTTATACTTCTTCCTGTCTTAGCTCTGGTGTTCTGGACTAAAAGCATTCTTGAACTCCGTCCCACATCTGCAGTGCTGTGCAAGAGGGTTCTGATCTTAATGGTCAAAGATGAACATGACCTGAATACAGATAATTTTTTTTAATTGTCTGGGCAGGGAGGGAAGTCAGTTAAAATAAGGACACCCTATCCCGCCCCCAAAAAACAAACAGGAAACCCCAGAAAGAATATGTAGGTTATGTGTTCGTTAAGTTGAACTGTAGAAAACCAGATTCAATTCCCCAAGATCCTTAAACCCATTCTAAAATTCCGACTGTTGTTTCAAAATTCCTGAAGAGTTGCTGCTCATCCAGGATTTAGCAAAGCATTACTGTAACTTTAGTGTAGATAAATGATTCTTCTTTCCTCTCTTAGAATTGTCAATTTCATTTGAAAGAAATAACAGACAGCCTGAAGGTAGGCAGACCTTTTACTTGATGGCTCTTCAATCTAATTACTGTCCACGAGGCCACTTGTGTTCAATAGTCTTATTACACCTTTTATGTTACTGTTATTATTGCATCTTGTTACCTCTAAACTCATCATGAGGCTTAAGTTACTGTTGAACAAATACTAAAATCCTGCTATGCCATAGACCAATTAAATATGATTAAATTAAAAGCTCTTTTCTGTTGTTATAACAAGGCGAATTCATTAGTGCACTAAGAACTCTTCTTGTAGTATGTGAACTAAGTTCCAGTCCAAAAGGCAAGCAGTTCTTTGAAAGAAAGATTTGCAATGATCCCACAATGTTTAAATGAGTGTTGTCTTTGTTTCATATGGAACAGGTTTTTTGTTTGAATGGAGCACTGATTATCTTATCGGTTAAGATAAGATGTGCACACATACCTTCATTAGTTAGCTTAAGAAGCCAAGTGACAGAAGAGAAATTATGAGATTATATTGCCCAGAGATGACAAGAGACATTAGCAGTAGGATGATGATGATGATGATGATGATGATGATGATGATGACAACGACAATGTGGAACTAGGAATATGCAGAATACGGAACTGAATTCAATAAAAGGCCCCTCAATATGCAAAAATAGAAACAGCATGGGGAGAAGGTCCCCCCATTGTCTCTAGTTGAGTTTAAATTATGTCACTGTCAAGATACAGAGAACAGAGGGAAGTAAAAAGCATTTTTATTTGCTTGATTTTCATCTTCTTGTTAGAGACCTCAGCTTCATAGAAAATATTGCAGGGAAATACAGGTTATAACAGAAAGCACTACGCTATAGTCTCTGTTCTTCAAGTACCATTTTCTTAAGCCAAAAATGCTAATTAATTTGAAAATACTAAGATTATTGTTGATTCAGTAGTAATCTGTGAAATATATTGCTGTAAAACTCAAAAAATCTATTTCAATATTGTTAATATTTCTAATGCCTTTACCGCTCCTCTTCTAAGGATTAAAATCTCTCTTGAAAAGAGACGTAGGCTACAAGCTTGTATATGAATTTATTTTTTAACAAAAATCATCTCAAGGGTTTTTTTTTCTTTTTTTTTTTCCCCTTAAGGATCGAGAGGTGAAAGGCTAACTCTATTCAGAGAATAAAACAGTAGAAATTAGAATAGAAACATTAGAATTCCCTATTCTGGGCCTTCCAGAAAGTAAGATAAGTGAGGCTTTTGCTGTCAATTCAGGCATTGTAGTCTACTTTTGATGTGTACATTTACCTGGTACAACTACACAGCAGCTGCAGGAGGTTGTGGTATTGTGCCAACATGTTTGTGTTCTTCCTCAACAACTATCTGCTGCATGTTCAAAGTATATTGATTGCTTGATATCCATGGATATAATTGCACCCCCTGTGGTCGGGCCTACATTAGTTGGATACTGACAGCACTGAGGTAGCTGTAAAGAGAATTCTGGCAGCCAGACTAGTTTCAAGCACCTCCAACAGTCTTCTATAGGCACTAGGAAACTCAGGTTGCTGCAGTTCAATTGCTTTTGGCACTTCAAATATCTAAACGAAGTCTAGAGTGATACTATCTATACATGCATTCGTCTCTACTCTGATGTCGTATACTGCCTGTCTAAACATTCGTTATAGCCCTATACACTAGAAAGTATTTTTGCTTTTAGAAGTATGGGGGTATTTTTTGCTAGAGAAAAGCTCTATTTTCTCTCATTACACCCTCATGGGGTGAAGTACGTTTAAGGGCTTTAGTGTAAACATTATAGAGAAAGAAGTAGAGCACAGAAGTGCGACTGGTTTACAAGGAGGGATCACCTAAGAAGTTTTTAGCAGAACAGCATCTCCAGAATTAAAGAAGAAAGCCCTAATCATTAGGTTATCCATATTCTTTTTGACTATTTGCTTGTTTCAATAAATAATTTCTTATAATATAATTATAGTAGTGATAGGACAAGGGATAATGGGTTTAAACTTAAACAGGGGAAGTTCAGGTTAGATATAAGGAAGAAGCTCTTTACTGTGAGGATGGTGAGGCACTGGAACAGGTTGCCCAAAGAAGTGATAAATGCTCCATCCCTGGCAGTGTTCAAGGCCAGATTGGGCAGAGCCTTGGGTGACAAGGTCTAGTGTGAGGCATCCGTGCCCATGGCAGGGGGGTTGGAACTAGATGGTCTTAAGATCCTTTTAAACCCTAACGATTCTATGATTCTATAGTATCAGAGCCCAGTAGATCTGTGATTAATTTTTCTCTCTTGCTACTTTCACTGGTGACATAACATCCTCTGATTCCACTCTGGATAAGGAAAAATGTTGGTGAGAAAGAGCTTTGGGTTTCATTCTCATACTTTTAGAGTTAAGCAGCAAAATGATTCAAGAAATTTAAATCAATGACAAACTTAATAGCTTCTTTGATAGAATTATAAAATTAGTAGGTGAAAGAAAAGCATAATATAATGTACATTTCCAATGAAGGAAAACATTTTATGCTGCATTATATAAAAGCTATTCTCTCAAAGTTAATTTGAATTGGCTTGAATATGAATGTTGTTATGTGGAATAACCACTGATGGAAGATAGTAAACAAAGGGAAGTGTTGAACAGCAAAATAGTAACTTAGGAGGAAATGACTGCTGGTTTACTGCCAGAGAAGGAGGACAGGTTATACTCTGTTCTTCCACTAATGACTTAGAAGAGAGAAAGAGCAGCACAGTAATTAATTTGCAGAGGGTACTAACTTGGGAAGAACTGTAAAGGCTAGAGTGCTGTGAGGTGTACTTTTGCACTTTATAGCAAATAATCTTGATTCCTAAACAAAACCTGAAAAACAGGCTTTTATATAAAATATTAACAAATATATTTTATGTAAAATATTCCAAAATCCAATTTTTGTGACGTAAGCTGCAATTCATCAAAATCCTTATGCATCTTCTAAGCTCATTGAGTTCAACAATTGTTAATCATAGAATCACATGTTGTGTGGAATAATGAAGCAGTTAAGCACAGGTTTAAGATTAAGCTTATGCTTAAGTTCTTTGCTGATGTAAATTCTATGAAGCACAGATGAAACCTCAAAATAAAAGTATACGAATATTAGGAAGATGTAAATGTGATCCTGCGTTAATAAGCTTTCTACTGTATGGCCTGGGTTGCTACCTGGAAATAGGATTAAGGAGAATGAGGAAAGCAAGCATAATTTCGTTTACCACTATATGAATCACAAGTAAATATTTGTGTCCTCAGACATGCTCCAGATGCACCTCCCCCTGCCCACCTTTCCTTAAAATATAACACACTAAAAGAAATTCAATAACTGCTTGAGAAAGTGTTAGTGCAAGGGATGAAGTTTAAGAAGAAATCATGCTATATTGAATTCAATGGTGAAACTCCCACAAAATCTAAAAAGGATTAGAATTTTACCAAATATGGGGATGGCATGCTCCTGTCAGACCTCTACCTTACACTGTAACCTTTGTCACCTCAGAAGAAAGATATTACAGGAGTTCCATTTTGATCTATCAGGAAAAAGAAATTGCATGACCTGAAAGATTTTCCCTTTATGGAAGATGGAGTGGGGAGTCAAGAATGCATAAAAGTAATTTGAGAGACTGTGAGCACTTCTAAGGTTTGCTTCCACCTTCAAAATATCTGTTTGAATTAACAAAACAAAAAAAGAAAACCACCCAAAACCACAGTGGGGAAGCTTGGCAAGACTGTGGGTGTGCAGCTTTTCTCTTCAGCTTCCACCCAGAAGCATCCCAGCAAGGACTGAATGGTGTCATCCTAGAATCAGAATAAAAACAACTAGGGAGCACATCTGAAGTGCAAATAATTCACAAAAGAACAGCTGTGTGCAGCAATGCTTGCCTGCTGTGGATGAGCACATGAAGCTGATGTTCATGTCATGCTACCGTCTGTGGAACAGGATCAACACTGTGAACCCCTTCCCTACCTGATATTGCTTACATGCAGCCACAAATCACTTCTTGATTAAAATCAGTTTTGCAGGAGGGATGCCTCTAGATTAATTTTTTATTTGCAGCAAAGCTGGATACAAGGGAGAATATAAATCTGTGAATTAATTATTTTGTGTCTGGAAAGGCAGGAAGGCTTCCAACAAATTAAATTTTCAAAATACTTCCATCTTGTCTCCCAAGTAGGCCGAGGTGCACTGGCAGTCCAATTATAAAATAGAGGTAGATATTGTCACTGAGTATATAAATCAGCAGGAATGTGAATGTTAGCCAAAAAAGATGAGCAACTACAGAATTAGACTTTGCATGAACAACATGCCCAGCCAGCCTCAATTTCACACATGCGATGTCCTTGGAATAGGTATTTAGCATCTGACAATTGACTGTCTCCTCAAGCATGGGCAGACCTAATTTATTATTAAAGGCAAATGAAAGGACAGAGATTTTTATTGAGAACAGAACAATCCTTTAACTAATGTTATCCTGCTTTTGCAAAGAGAAAATTGCATAGTCAGAATCAGATTTGAAAAATGGTGTAAACGCAATGCTGGGATATTTGCCTTGGATTTCCAGCAAAAGAAGATACGTGTTAATGGTGCTAATTACATCTTAGGGGAACAGTGATGTAACTAAACAGAGGTTTATAAAGAACAGAGAAATACATATAAAGGACAGAGAAGTACACATATCCTTCAGTGATTTCTTTCTGGTTTTAGAGGCTTTAGGGAAGTTAAGGCACCCCACACCATTCAGAGCTGTGCAACTTTGAGTACTAACATAAGATAGAGAGAGAAGTGCAGAAGCAGAGCATAATGGAAATGGATCAGCTAAAGTCTCTAATTTATTCATCCTCTTCACTGATAAATTCACAATGTCCTCAGTGAGAGATGTCCTTTATAGCATCAGTCAGCAAAGTTCAGTGAGCAATGATAGCACTTGTTCATGCATGAGGTTACTCAGGCTGTAAAATAGAATATGAGAATGCTGTTTGAAACTGGCAAGGAGCTCTCATCGACAAAGCTAAGCCTATGAAAATTTATTTCTCGACTGGTTTTGTCTCAGAACAAGACATCAATACCTTGAGTATTCATTTAAATGTGGAAGAATTCTTAAAATGTGGAAGAATTTAGTTATCTGCAGGTAAGGGCAGGGGAAATTATAGTAAGAAACTGATTTTTGTGACACTCTGGTGACTGAGTGACATCTTCCAGGACCAGGAAGGGATTCAGCAAGCAAAGGCTCAATTAGTATTTGGGAGTTTACACATACAAAGTTAATTCTCTTTCTGAATGTCAATTTAAAGGTAATTAAATAAAGTATAAATGTAGAGACAATCTAGTCTAGCTATTTGCTCACATGAACGGAAGTTTTTTTTAGAAAGGTGCTTACAATGTTCAAGAGTGGTATTGTTAAGATTTCAGTAGTGTAACAGGAAGAGAATTCAGTGTATTATATATGCTTGAATATTCTGGCTTGTCTTTTTTTCAGAATCACGTGTATGACTTGTAGAAACTGATATGAACAAGGTGCTATGCTTTTGGTTTGGTAGTGCACACCCAGCTTTCTCTTCACATTTACTGGTGAATCTCAATAGTCTATTAGTAGGGTCATACAAAAAGACATGGTATGACGAACAATACCTGTGAGTCATTCATGAGGGACTGGTGCTTAGGTCTGTATGCTCTCAGTGACAGGCAAACCTACATTTCGTTGGTGAAAGGAACAAGTAGGACACAAGTGGGATGAATGCATAATTGTACACCTTCCTAAAATTATGAAAGAGTTTAGTTCATCATTATGAAACAGATTTAAAGCAGATCTAGGACATCTACCCACCAGGAGATGACTGAAAGATAGTAGAATACTGGATCAGAAGATATTGTAGACAGCTACTAACTCTTTGCTGCTCACAGAAAACAAAAAATTATGAGTCCTCAGTAACCAAAAGTACTGGTAGCTACCAAAAAATTATTGCATTGATGTATAAATATTCTTTGTGATGTAAAATTCTCCCAGAAAACAGCAGTTTTATATTTTATCTGATGCTCTGGCATGAACTGTTATTGAAATGGTACATATAACAAACAATATAAAGGTTGGGAAAGAAGCAAGTGAGTGTTTTACCGGTGCTTAAGAGTGGCAAGTATCCAGGACAAGTGGTTTCTCTTGTAGGATGTTCAGTTCCCTGGTGGGTTAAAAGAATTTTGGGAGAGATGTTTTCAAAGGAGCTACAGCGGGTGTGTGTGTGGTCAGGGGGTGGGGGGGGGGGGGGGCGGTGTGTGTGTGAAGGTCCCTTATAAGTGGCACAGCAGCTGACAAATACTAGTAGTCAGACATGCACTGTGGCAACAAATGGCTGGTGACTCAGTAACAGCTGGAAATTATTGTGAAAACAGAACAGCTTGCTCTGTTGTTCCTTAATAGTTCCAAATGGGGCACAGAAACAAAGTTCCAGCCTCAGTGAGCCACTGCTTTCGCATCTTGCCCACCCTACAATGGTTCTCTGCCTGTAGTAACAGAGTGCAGCACTTCTTTACTCCATGCTGGGCACTATGTGGGTCTTTGCAGGATTAACACCTCAGAAATCTAGGAAGCAATAATCAATAAAAAAACCATCATGGTCATAATTGCAGCAAGCTAACACTGAGTAACACAATGTGGTACTGGAACGAAAATAGCTAAATTCTCACAGGTATGTTGCCACAGAGAATATTATTTTCTGTACAGTTGCAGAGTGACTGTATTCCTAATGCTGCATTAAATGTAGGGCTCCTCATTGCCAGAAAAATATTGAAGAGATTTCAGAGAAGAGGATTAAAAACAATTAGGGGGGTGGAGGGATCATTTAGTAGGAAAGATTTGAAGAGTAAAATATGCATAGATTAGATGGTTGGCAAAAGTCCCCTAATGTGTGAAGGGTAAGAAAACACCAGAAGATGGAGACTATTTAGGATGTTAAATGGAATAATAGCACATGATATGTCCTAATCTAAGTTCCATTATTCCTGGATACACCATATTTTACTAGACTAAATAATTCCTCTGACTGTGATGTCTATTAGGCTGTCACAGGACTGGCTTGTGCAGCAAGGTTAGCTTATAAATTGCAGTACTTTTCAGCGATGTGACAATACATTTTCTTACAGAGCAGAACTTCAACAACAAATACAAAACACAAGGCTTGTCAGGCTGTGCAGCAGCAGCTTTTGCCCTGCCACTTCCTTCTCTTTGATCTTCCTTTGGACATTTTTTTGGTTTTCTGTCTGCTCTTCACAAAGCGTTGGTTCCCTTGATCCTCTGCCTCTCCAGCTGGCAAACCTGGAGCAATATGCTCTGCCTTCCTCTACCAATTACTATCCTCACCAACCAGTGGCCATTTCTCACAAGCATAAATAAGTACTTGGATAGCGAAGAGAAACCACAGATACTGTAGCTACAAACAACCTGATACAGAAGGAACACTGGGACAAATGTATGTAAATCTCATTTTTGCATCCATTTATGCAATATATAATGGCTTCTTAATTTGGATCAGATCATTCTATGACATGGTCTTTCCATAGGGGAGTGATCCTCCCCCTGTACTTGGCACTGGTGAGGCCACACCTCAAATACTGTGTTCAATTTTGGCCCCCTCACTATAAGAAAGACATTGAGGTGCTGGAGTGGGTCCAGAGAAGGGCAACGAAACTGATGAAGGGTCTGGAGCACAAGTCTGATGAGGAACGGCTGAGGGAACTGTAGTTGTTTAGTCTGGAGAAGAGAAGACTCAAGGGGGACCTTATCGCTCTCTACAACTACGTGAAAGGAGGTTGTAGCAAGGTGGGTGTTGGTCTCTTCTCCCAATTAACAAGTGATAGGACAAGAGGAAATGGTGTCAAGCTGTGCCAGGGGATGTTTAGATTGGATATTAGGAAAAATTTCTTCACTAAAAGGGTCGTCAAGCGCTGGAACAGGCTGCCCAGGGAAGTGGTTTAGTTACAATCCCTGGAGATATTCAAAATGTGAGGATGTGGCACTTGGGGGTGTGGTTTAGCAGTGGACTTGGCTGTGCTAGGTTAACGGTTAGACTCAATGATCTTAAAGGTCTTTTCCAGCCTAAATGATTCTATGATTCTACTTTTTTGTTTAATTACTTCATGTCTCTGTTACTCTCTTTTGTTTTCCTTATTCTCCCAGCAGCTTCTATATTGCACTATTCCATCAGAAGCTGAAAATATTTTATTTTCACATGCTATTTTATCATGGTTACTCACAGCAGCAGATTTGTCTAGTGAGCTCTGTTTAATGTTGTTCACTAGTATTGCTTTAAAATCCTGAAGTTTCAGGAAAAAAAAATAAATTTCTTCAGCTAAAATTTCTGCAATTAATCTCCCTATTGATTTGTGTGCATGAATATGTGTGCACACAGACACATGCACACATATTTCTCTATTAAGTTACATTTGGCTCTTATTACAGTGCATACTTCAAGAACAGTGTAGCATCCGGCAAATACAATGTGAGGGTCTCTAACTCTTTAACAAATACAGCATAGGATGTGTGCTTGAATACCTTATATCTTAATCAAGCTTTCTTTCAGGGTCAGCAGACAGAAACTCTGTTTCTGTCAATATCGTGGCATATCTTTGTGGATATTCTGCCCATAAGCAATTTTTATGAGTTTTACTTTCTTGTGTTGTAAGTTGTAAAAAAAAACCCAAAATAACAGAAAGAAAACCAGACCTTTCAGAGACAAAACTATAAAATTAATGAGCCTGTATAAGCCATTCAAAATAGCAAGACAGTATAGTCCAAATTTTATACCTGTTACACTGAAATATTACAACTGACCCTAGCAATTTTCCTAGAGGAGATTTAACAAAAAGTTTGAGATAAATATTTGATAGTTCAAGCATATATAATGTTATTAAATTACTGGGGAGGGGCACAAATACGAATGTTATATCTTCAGATATTGTAATTCTTTTGGTTATACTTGGACTTAAATCCACCATCTGTATACATCTTTCATTACATGTACGTATGTTGAAAATATGCAGATCTGGGCCTTTATATATTTTTGGCAATTGGAATAGTTTGAAGGACTATAAGGTAAGTAAAAGGAGCTTTCAAGTTTGTTGCTCAAAAAAATTCACCAAAACCACAACTGCCTCCCTCAAATCTCCAGTTGCTTTCGTAATGGAGTGGTAACACCTTGTCTGAAATATATAGTGCATCATGCATCTGGTGGTGTGAAACTTCTGCTTTAGCTTTTGCCTGGTCTGTGCTCTAGAAATAATGCAGAAGCATGCAGTGGTTCTGGGAGCATTTTAAGCTATTTTATGCCAGAATTACACATATGAAGGAAAAAAATCCTGTCTGCCTAATCTTGGTCTGATAGGATCAGGAAGAGCATTGAACTGTTCCATGTGGAAGCAGTTTCAAACTACCCTTCCCTGAAATGTTTGTTGAGCTTTGATGTTACTCTACTAGTGGCACTGACATACAAATTAGAAGTGTCCTGGCCCATGTTATTCATCTTGGCATCTGACTTTTGTGATGGAGTTTGCTCATGTCAGCCGATTGTATTTGACCGACTAGTTTATATCCATTGCTATTTTCAAATACGTTTTGTTTCCTCTCATTTGTTCTCTGTCAAGAGCTAGTAGGAAATTTTATGCCTTAATATCATTGATACCTTTGTGCAAGGATTGCTGCTTTGTGTTATGAAGTGGTGAGCTGCTGCCAATGCCACTGGGCCTGCAGCAGTCACTGATATGATGATAACAGGGTGCTTAATTCATCAATCCATGTGTTCCCCTTGTTTGCCTGAAAAAGAACTTGCTCCATCCTCTGTGGCCCTCGTGACCATGGGAGCAGGTCTGGCACTTGTGGTGTGGTCAGAAAAACAGGTCTGTTTCTTTGTCCTGCTCTGGTGGCAGTGGTTGTGCCCAAGGCTGCCAACAGGTACCCACAGGCAGGACCAGCATGTGACTTGCATATCTTGTTATTCTTTTTCCTATTTCCTGACCTTAATTTTCACCACCTTTGTACCTCTTTCTCCACCCCAGTCTCCACCTAGCTAAGCAACTTGCTCTGTTTACTCTTTTTTCCATCACTCCCAGTTTTGTTGCAACTGTACACAAACTTGGTATTTATTATACTGTTGCCTAGGTAATCTCAGCCCTATATGGAACCAGCCTTGCAAGACTCTGTTCTTGCAAGAAAAAAGAAAAAAGAAATTTTCCTAGTGGTCCCCTCTGTGAGGTTCAAGCACTTCTCCCATAGCTCCCTGTTACTCACCTGTGACACCCATCCGTCCCTCATGGCACTATCCGTAACTTTAGACAGCATCTCACCCTGTTATGTGTTCTCGCCTGTGTTCTGTTATGTCCAGCAGTTTCTCCCACCATGTCTTGTAGTCTTCCATGTCCTTGTCGGTTAGCTGAATCTCTCTTAAACTAGTCATACACCTGCAGTTGTTAACACCTTGAGGCATGTGTTATTAGAGACTTTATGTACTTAAACTTTTATGAACTCAGAGGTGCTGGAGCAAATTCATTTATAGTGTATGAACGGATTGTTTATTAGATAGAGGGTTGATGTTGCCTATGGTTGCCCAGTGAGCAAATTGTGTTTCAAAAGCATATCATTACATATCAGAGGACAGCTTTTCATGAGTAGGTAAGTCATAAAATGGCACCCTTATTAAACTTCTATTCACAACTAAGTGTTAGAGGAAAGCTTCTACAACATTGCAATCTTGTTGGTACCTCTTTTTCTAATAAAGTGAAATGAGGAGCGTACTGGGATGTACAGGTTATTGGGTGCCATAGGTCTAAGCATTTGCAAGTGCATGGGGCAGCAAAGCACCTCCAAGCTGCAGGAGGTGGCTAGAAGTGTGTCCAGCTAGTGGACAGATGCCTGTCTTGAGAAGCATCACTGGAAAGCAACAGAATTATGGGATGAGGGCCTGAAATTCAAGGGTCTCTCTGAATATTTGGCAATTATACACACTCTTAAAAAAAACCTGGATTGCTGTAATCAGATGTGATAACTAGGCAACCTACACCAACTCTTCTTATCCTTTAGAAAACAGAACTGTCTTTTACTATCATTTTTTCTATTTTGGCAAATGTGATTTACTGTTATGAAAACAGCATGAATACTTAGAGCTGAAGAAATGGTGATTTTTGAAACCATGCTAGAGGTACTGTGCCCAGAAGCATTTTCTTTTCTCTATTATCAGGCATCATGGTGGTGTCTTTTCCCTTTAGTGCGATGCATATCGCTTGTTCATTTTGGTTAAAAGTGAAAGAACTCAAGTCTTTATTACTCTTAGCAGTGGGCTGGCAGAAATATGTCTCAATGAATTTTTCTATAACTCTAAACTACAATATAGTGTCTAATGAAGACATTGCACTTTGCAAGAAGCAACTACTGCACAGAGCATTCAGAGTCTTGCAAATTATGATCCCTAGAAAAGTGTAATTCTGATTATCTCCCTCCTATTGATCATAATGCCAGAAGAGGTGAAAAAAAATGAGTCACAGAAACACAGAGTCACAGAATCGTTAGGATTGGAAGGGACTTCTGGAGGTCATCTAGTCCAGTCCCCTTGTCAAGGTAGGCCCACCTAGAGCACTTTACACAGGAATGTGTACAGGTGGGTTTTGTATGCCTTCAAGGAGGGAGACCCTACAACCTCCCTGGGCAGCCTCTTCCAGTGCTCCGCCATCTTCAATGTAAAGAAGTTCTTCCTTTAGTTGAGGTGAGACTTCTTGTGTTTTAGTTTATGGCTATATGTGCAATTACTCATGAATATAAAAAGACAGCAAAATACAATGTTTCTGTTCAGGAATAAAACTCATCCAGAGACACCCGATCAAAGAATTTTCAAAAAATAAAAAAGGTGGGTTACTCAAAATTAAAAATTATGTGGAACAACTTTTAATTTCGTTAGAAATAGGAGTCAAAACAAAGAACTGCGTTTCAGATTCTTAGAACTAAAATACTATTTTAATTATGTAATTGCATTCATTTTGATTGTGTTTAATAAAGTGTCATGGTTCAACTCCAGCTTGCAACTAAGCACCACACAGCCACCCCCTCCCTCCCTCCCCACAGTGGGATGGAGGAGAGAATCTAAAGTGTAGAACAGAAAAATTGTGGGTTGAGATAAAGACAATTTAATAATGACAACAATAAAACCAATAACAATAGCAATAATAGTAACAATAATAATGATAAAACAATAATAATTGTAAGGAAAAGGGGAAAAATAAAAATAAAGCTAAAAATAAGTGATGCAAATGAAAGTAATTACTCACCACTAACTGACCAGTGCCCAGCCAGACCCTGAGCAGCAGCTCCCCCACCAGCCTCACCCCTAGGTTTTTTTCTGAGCATGACATCGTATTGTATGGAGTCTCACTTTGGCCATTTGGGGTCAGCTGTCCCAGCTGTGTCCCCTCCCAACTTCTTGTGCACCCCCAGCCTACTCACTGGTGGGGTGAGAAGCAGAAAAGCCCTTAATTGTGTAAGCACTGCTCAGCAGTAACTAAATCATCCCTGTATTATCAACATTCTTGAGAAAGAATGTAATCTTACATTTTTTAGAACAATAAAGAGGGGTTAGTTAGTCATACATTTCATATTGAACAAAATATTTTAGTGTGACCTGAAAAGTTTTAAGAACACTTTTGATAACAATGTTTTGGTCTGGTTCAAGCTAATTTATTGTCTGCAGTTCCTTTAAATTGCTTATTACTTATAAATCCACTATTCCTTAAACTTACACTGCAACACTAACAATGAAGAAAACAACTGACAGGGTTTGAAATATATCTGCAGCATAAGTTTAAGTAAGTTTAGAGCAGATTTTAAATATTTGCTTACAGATTCATACAGTTTTCATGCTCTGAAGCCATGTCAGAGATTCCTGTTTTCACATATTCTTTATTTCATGTCTGAGATATACCCATCCTATCTTGTCAACAGAACTTTTTGCAGATTCTTAAGATCTTTATTGATAATCGCGTTCAGATGTGGAAAGTATATAGCAGATCGTGCAGAAACTGATAGACTGCATAAGGGACTTCTCTAGATGGATAGTGTATGCTGTTTGTCATTAACCAAAATAGGTGTGTTCCTTGACAAGTGATGAACCATGAGGATGAGGTAGGGTTCTTTCTATATTTCATAGTAAGAAATGCCGTCTTTAACATGAATAGCCTTTCAGTTCCATCTTTGAATAACAATTTGCCAAACAGGATAACAATTAGTAACTGACTTGAATATGATTACATGCAGTAGAATCCAAACATACAAAACTAAAATGAAATTTTAAAAGTGTAGATTTTCTTGAGCTAAACTTCTGACACTATTCATTTGTATATTTTTATTTTCAGTTTATTTTCCTTCTTTTTGCAAGAGCTGAAGAGCTCTATTTTAATTGCACAGAATTACATTCTCAGAATTTTAGAACTGTAAAACAAAGCTTTGAAGTATCAGAAAAGCAGAGTTGCATATGAAATACACGTACTTCAAGAAACATCATAAATATTTTTTTAATTATCTCCAAAAGCTATACATTAATAATGGATTCTAAAGACAAATATAAGACCAGGAGTAAAGTATTTTAAGTATTTGAGCTGAAAGCCTATTTATAGATTACTCTAAAATAATGTATGTCCAAGCTTCTCATGTATTTTTTTGGCCTGTCAGCTCATCTCAGCAAAAGTCTGGAGCTTTTGACTTTCCACTCGATTTTAATCAGAGGCTTTATGCTAAAGAAAAATTCAACAGTCCTGACCATATTGACGTCAAGGCTTTAAAGGAGGGAGTAGCTACTACAAGAGCAAACTACACTTACCAGCTAAATAAGAATGATATGGATGGAATTATGTCTTAGTTTTTAGATTTGGATTAGAAATTAGATATTAAAATAACAAAAATGTTAAAGTAGTGTCAACCTTTGCTGGACAATCTGAACATGAATGATCATTATGAACATTACTGGCTTTTTGGAAGGTGACAGGGAGTAGCTAGATAACTGTAAGACAGTTGCCCTTAGTAAATCAAAATTCTTTGTGGATCTGATATTATTTGGATGACATGCATATGTGATATGACTGTGTTACTGCCTAATATCAGCAAAGCAGTGGTGGGTAAAAAATGTTCTGATTTGAAACACATCAATAGAAAATCTACCAGACACAATAAAAACATGATAGCTGATTTCCTTGTATGTTAAATGTTTCTCTAACCCAGGATTTACACTGGCTTGACATTCTCCAAAGAGAGGGAGAGAGAAGTTGTTCACCATCAGGCACAGCACTGAAGCAATCTGTGAAAATGTGAAGAACTGTCTTGAAATGTGCAGCTCCCCGTAAAGTGAGTTTACTTGAGACTGCTTAATGTCATTTCAATCAGGTTCCTCTCAGCACACTGTTCTGAAGAATCTGTGAGTTTTCTGAAGTAAGATTTTCAAAAGAAAAGGTAAAATTATCAAGTTTGTATTAACATCTAGTTATGAAGGTGGAATCAAATTGGTTTAGTACATATTACAGGTGATTCCAAACAGGGTTTTGGCAGAGGATTAATTAGGGTCTTGATTTAGCAAAATATTTAAACAGATGATGAAGTGCATTGCTTTCGTTAAGAAATGTGTGTTTTGCTTCATATGAACATCCTATTGCAAGTACTTATGTAAAATAAAGCAAAGTAAATAAAATAAAACGTCTCTCTGTGCTTCATGATGATGGATCTTCAATGTTTATATGTGGGTATACAAATTTGTTAACCTGTGTATATCTGTTCAACTTTGCCCATTCCATCTGTATTATGGATATAGCTCATGTTTACACAACTCCAAATTTCTCAATCCACAGAATGAATGGCATTCAGTTTGGCTGCAGTGGGACAGGAGTTTTAATGCTGTTTATGGTATTGCAGGCAAATGCCTGAAAGTTACAAAACATCTGCCTCTAACTGTTAGGGAAATTCACCTTCTGCCTTATAGACAAGGACTGGAAGGATTGCAGCAGTGACGCAGTGCTTCTTTTCCTTCTCATTTGTTCCTATCTGTGTACGACTCAGACAGACCAGACACCAAGTAGCCTGTTTAGATAATTATAACCGAACATTACAAGGTGCTAATACTCAACTGGTGGCTGAAACTCAGTGGTTTCAATGAATATATTAAGGCAGTTTCGAACTGAATTCCTCAAAACAAAGGTGCTAGATCCCTACATGCATGTTTTCTCATCTCATTAGCATTGACAAAAGCTGAAATTTTAATTAAGAATTTAAGTAAGCAAAAAGGTCTATTCAAGTGTCTGTTATATCTGTTGTATATCTTTATTAATGCAAAGGCATTTTTAGAAGTACTGTTTCGCAGGACTGTTTAGGTAAAAAAACAGTAACAAAAATTTATCATTGCTTTTAGAAAATAAATGTCCTTTTTTTTCCCCTATGTGTGAGAATCTGCTGTTAAACCTGAAATATATATTGCATTATTTTCTTTCTCCTGCTGCTTTGGAAAAATTGATGGTAGACATGGGCATTATTCTTCATGGTAAATTCTTTAGGTTTTGCTCTTACACATATTTTACCCTGTAAAAATGTGCATTTTGTATTAAAAATGAAATAAAGCTACTGCATTTATGTATTCCAAACCATTAACTCTCTCTTACATTACTCTTTACAAATATATTTTATTGTTCCTTTTTCTTTTACATGTCTCCAATCATCCGAGCAATATCTGCACTTAAGTAACTCAAATTCTTTTAGTTATAATTTAACTCTAGAGATGTACAGTTAAAGAATCTATGATTAAAACTTTTAGGGACAATAAAACAAGTTTGGTTAAAACAGAAATATTCTCCTGCAGTTTCACTTAAAACTAAAGCGTTACTATTACTAAGCACGTGAAATGTGTGACTAATGCTTGACAAAATGTTAAATTACAAATCTCCATGTTTCCTGGCTTTCTGGAACTGGAAGCTGCATTAATAGACTGATGTAAGAAAGTATGTTTGGCATTTTCGGCCCCTGAAAACTTGTAGTTTCAGGATAATTGAAGGACAATATTCTTCAGCAAATTTCCAAACAGTTTTGTCCACTCATATAGTTATTTTAACAAACTCTACATAGATAAAGAAAATACACCCGCAAGACATGCTGAGAAATATTTTTCTAATTCTATAATCTTGCAATTTGAATCAAGAATACAATCTCACCAGGTTTTTAAAATATAAGATGAAAATAATTGCAAACTGAGATAGAATAACAATGACAGTAATGAACAGAAAGCAACAAACAGATTTTAAAATCAACAGTTTAAACGTTATTAGAAAAGTTTTCTTAACCCAAGTTCAACTATTGTCTTTTTTTTTGCTATGCTGTAATTTTCTACTGTCTCCCCCCATATCTTAAGTATACATGTTAGCTTTTTTTAATCTAGAATCAGAGATTTACTGTTAAATCTGTTATTTATTGCAGTTAGACAGAATTATTTTATTAAGTATGGTTAATCCTACTTATCTAGGCCCTGAGGGAACTGGCCCTGCCCAGCCTTCTCTAGGGCATTTCTCCAGTCCTGCCCATGGCCCAGGATACCATTATACACATATCCTCCTGCCCCCGGGTTGTCAATCCTTACCCCAAGCCTAAACACCAGTAATCCTTGATGGACCTCAGGGTCACCCTTGTAGCTGTTTCTGCAGCCCTCTTTCTGTCCCCATCTGCTGCTGCTGGATGTACCTTGACACTGGCTAACCACTTGCCCTGCCTGGGGCTGTCAATAGACTGTTACAGGATGTGGCTCTGTTCAACGTGGTCAGATCCTGAGAGATCATGCCCATTGGAGAGGGTACTGGCTGCCTTAGGGTCACCTTGGTGCCCAGTTATTTCCCCTTGCCTTAGAGAGCAGGCAGCCCTTGTGGCACTCTGTCACCACTTTTTCCTATTTCTAAGCTGCTCCTAATTCCTTTCTCGGACATGTTATTTTGTTGTTCATTCGTTTATTTTCTCTTAAACTAGTTGTATTACTCTTTCTGACATGAATCTCAATGCAGAACAAAGTGTAGGCTGGGAGAGCTTTGGAAAACAAATTTTCTCTCATCTGAAGAAACATGACCTACTGCTTCCAAAGGCCGAAGACTATCAAGAGCAGGTAGTCTATGTCATAAAGTATGATAAATACTATCTATGTAGGATATATAGAGCCTCCACTCTCGTAGAACCCTAAGGAGGGGAAAACATTCATAGATATTGGTCTGTGTGAAGTCCACTGGCTTTTTTTTTTTTCTTAGTAATTATATGAAAACTTACCTTTTTACCTTAAGAAAAGAAGTAGGTTACATAGGTACCAAAGTTACAAATTCACTAGTATTGCAGGTACAGCTGAGATGTACTCTGCTACAGCAAGTGCTTCACCATGCATTTAGGTAAAGGTGACTGTTCACTCACACTTCAGCGCTTTGCTGCCAGTGCACTGTGGATAGAAAACATACAGCCAAGAAGTAATTCCATCTGAAGGTCTCCTGTCAGAATCCAGCATTGCAAAAAAAAAAAAAATAAAAAAAAATGGGGGAAACCAACAAAAAAACCCAACCTGCAAACAGTAAGTTATATTTTCCTTTCTTTTAAATGGCATTTTTCTCCATGGAAGTGTTTAAAATGCAGTCCTATGCAGAGTAGTAGTTTTATTTTGTTTTAAAGATTTTTTATATATATTATTTAAACCATTAAATGATGATTAAAACCATTTGAACTTCATTGTCTCCTTCTTGTTCCCTAGTGATGGATAATTGCTATTTGTAGATTACTAGGTAACTATGCAGGCAATCTGGTACATAGTAAAAAACAGACATAATGTATTCTGTTAATAGCAACTATGAGTTTAACTTAATTTTTTAAATTTAATTTATTTATTTTAATTTAATTTAATTTATTGGATTTTTTTACTTAAGGTTTTTTTTTTTTAAAGTGTCTTGAAAAGAAGCCCAAAAAATAACTCTTGATTTGGAAATGTGGTTTATTAAATGTAGTAATATCCTGCACTAATTATCATGGGGTGAATTATATTCACTATTTTTAGTTTAGAAGATATGACTAATATGTGAGTTTGATTAATAGAAAAGCCTGTGGGGACAGTTCATGGTGTAGCTTAGCTCCTTCGGGATGTTTAACAGTCTCGTATTGATGCAGCAAATCAACCTCCATCATCTATGAAGTCCTGTAAGCACCGGCAGAGAGGAAAGTTAAACATATGCTTAGGTGCTTTGTTGGACTGGGGTAGAACTGCTTAGCTCTGGATATGTTCTAATTGTCAAGGAGAACAAATTAGAACTATGGGACTATACATTAACCCCCATTTACTTGGATGCATTAACCGGTTTTCAATAATAATCAGAATCCTACCCCCCCCAAAAAAAAAATCTAAAGCAAACAAACCAACTCAGAAACCAAAACAAAACAAAAAATCCCCACCTCCGATCTAGTTTCTGACCTGCTCTCAATACCTCCTCATAGACATCAGAAGAATGGCAATGCCATCATGCCCTCGCAGGCAGACGTGGAGTTTATGATAGTTTCAGTGCTGCTATCCTGTTTAACAGCAGGGTAAATAAGAGCCCTTCAGAAAAATAGCATGTTGTCTTGGTTCCCCATAAAATCAGTAGTGTGACAACTAAAAGTTATAATCAGGTTTCTTGGAATATTGCAATCAAGGAACAGTTTAAATAGGTTTCAATACCTTCAATTATTACTGCAGCAGAAAATTGTCAGGGCTTGTTATTGCCTGGATAACACCACTGATATATTTTCAAGTGACAGGGTATTTTGTACTATGAGCCAATCTTTGCACCATTAAGCATATTAAATGCTTTTATTAATTAATAAAGGAAGCAATAGTCTGCTTACTTGACATCAATGGAAGAAATAAGTAGAAGACTGTCATTAAAATCCAGGTCCAACTGATATCAGTCTCTAGAGTATTACTCATTTAAATGAAATTAGTATTTTACTTCAAGTTCAGTCCAAATTCAGCAATGAATTTAAGTATTAGCAGTTCCATTTAGGTTTTAGTCTAGACTATCTTTCTAGGCTGGAGAGCAGAAAAGTTTACAAATCTTAAAATACATTAGAATTTTAAAAGGAGTAGATGTTTAGGCTAAATAATATGTAAGTGTTATTATTTTAAAGAAAAACTATTACTATTTATGAAGTACTGTTATATTAAAGTCTAAATACTTGCAAGAAATGCAGACTGTATAAACCCATATACCACAACCAATACACTGCTTGATATCACACTCCTTTTGATGCAGCCCAGCATACGGTTGGCTTTCTAGGCTGCAAGTGCACATTGCTGCTCTTGTTGAGCTTTTCATTAACCAGTATCCTTCTCCTCAGGGCTGCTCTCAATCCAGTCTTTACCCAGCCTGTATTGGTGCTTGGGATTGCCCTGACCCAGATGCTGGACCTTGCACTTGGTCTTGTAAAACTTCATGAGGTTCACGCATGCCCACATCTCAAGCCTGTCACAGTTTCTCTGGATGACATAGACTATATAGATATTGAGACATATATAGAGAGAGAAAGAAAAAGAGATGTAGATGTGGCTTTTTAAGAGCGCTTTAAACATCCAGCTGTCAGATGAGCTATTCAAAAAGACTTTTATATACCTGAATATTTTTCTAATATTCTAAATGAATAGTCTAATAGTCTAAATGAAATTGCTTTCATGTTTTACTCTTGTTTTTTATTGTTCTATCCGGGTGTTTGTTTGGTTTTGTTTTGGGTTTTGGTTTTGGGTTTTTTTGTGTGTGTGGTTTTTGGTTTGGTTTTTTTCCAGGGAGAAAATGCAGTCTTTCGCTTTTGCTTATTCCTTACCCTAAGAATTTTTTTTAAAATCCTTCTCTGATCTCCATCAGGTATTCTCAAACTACAGCAGTCATTCTCACACCCTTAGTGGGGTTTTGTGGTCTGATTTGCAAGTATCAAGAGTTTGGAGGAATCAGTGGAGCTATGTAGACATCTAAGCAGATCTTTGTGCTGTGCTGTGATCCCTGCAACCTTGCAATGCGACCACTGAAACCTTGCAATGGGAAGGGACGTCAGGAGGTCTCTGGTGCAGTCTCCTTCCCAAAGCTTAATCAAGACTAAAATCACACAAAGTTTCTCAGGGCTTTATCTAGTCAGACTTCGAACATCTCCAGAGATGAAGGCTGCGCAGCCTCCCTGGGAAACCTTTTCCAGTGCTCAAATATTTTCACTTTGGAGATAACTTCCTTATATCTGATCAGACCCTCCTCTTGTTCAGCTTGAGCCAGCTGCACCATGTACTCTCACCATGCATCATGGTGGTAGCCTGTCTCTGTGTTCTAGCTAATCCTGTCTTTCACACAGGCAAGCTGCCATCAGGTCCCCTCAAAGTCATCTCATCTCCAGAATGAGCAAGACCCAGGCCTTCAGCATCTCCTCATAGAGCAGGTGCTCCAGACTTGGGGGCGTTTTGTGAACTCATTCCAGTTTATCAATGTCTTTCTGGTGTTGGGGGCTTAAAACTGGATGCAGTATTTAGAGGTACTCTTCAGAATGTTGAACAGAGGGGGGATAATCCTTTCTCTCCATCTCCTACCTCTGGCCCTATTGATATCTATTGGTATAATGATTATTTGAATAAGCATCTAAAATATTGCATCCAACATACTACAATGTCTTGTTTTGTATTTTCTTTCTATAGTTATACACTATGTTAGTGGGGAGGAGGTGTAATTTTTTTTCATCATAACCCGAAGGAGCATGCTTTTATTTTGCCATTAATCCAAAATACAGCTTGAAGTCAATCAATACACTTGAATAGAGATTTGATCTCACCTCAGGTAAAAATCATCCTGATGCTTCAGGATATATTGTCACTGTCTGATTATAAGACAATGCTGTTATGGATAGCATATGGGAATGAAGGACTGATGCTTACACAATACTGTGATAATTTTCTGTGACATATTTCACCCCTAAGCATCTCTAATTGCTTTATAAATCAATTTGTATTCTGCACACAAGGATAATTTCATCCATCCATGTTTATTAGCTGTGCAGCAACACTTCCGTTTAGGACAGGAATTAAAGGCCATATCCAGCCCAAAATGCAAGGTGAATGTGTTCATAAAATATCCCTCACACCACTTAACACTTCAAACTGCTTCCTTTCAGCGCTGTACCTACAGCAAGGCATCATTCCTACCGTATTAGGCTATTGAAGGATTTACCATTCAGATGTAAACCTGAGATTTGATTTACCCTCACTGTGTTCACAAAAATAGATTTAGCTAGACTATATATGGAAAATGGGATTTTGATACTTCTTTGTTTGCAGCTTGTAATTGTAACCATTTTAAAATGCATGTTTCTGTTCATTTGTTTTTCCTGGCCAACTTTCTTTTCCTGATCAATTTTCACAATGTTGTGATGTGATAGGAATGACTTCCTTGGGAATATATGTTAGTTAAAATTATGTGTTTCCAGTGGGATTTATCTGAGGCGTTTAAAGTAATATTTTTCTAGCTGAATGAAATATCCCAGAAAATAGTAATTCAGATATTTATCTAGTTTCAACAGAATTTGTTCAAAATCATGTTCCATCACCTATTTTTCCTTCTTTAAATTTGCATTAACACTTTTTTTTTTCCCCTAAGATACATATTGAACAACTAGTTATTACTAGGAGTTTCTGTTGGTTTGTACGTTGGTTTTTTATTTTTACTTGCATTCATTTATAAATTGTATTGAATTGTTTATAAACTCCTAATGCAACTTCCTTTGAGAACTTTTTAATCCACTTAAGGACTTTCCAACTTTTTCACAAGTACAAGTTCTTTCTTAAATATATGCCAGACAAGGATGTTACATTTCAAGGAATTCAGGTTGCATAAATCTGAAACAGATCTTCCAAGTTTGTTTTTTTCCTAATATCTTGGAGCCAGCCTCTTCCAGACACAAGCAGCTGTGCTCCTGAACTTTGACCTAAAATAGTCAAGACATCATATGGGGACTGTATCAGTCAATATTATTTTGAGGTATACTTTTTGTGATACCCACAGCTCACACAGTAGTCATAGGACAGTGAACCTGCTATCTGAGGACTGATGAGTAGTACAGCTTAGTGGGGATTGCTGTTTTGTTGACTTTCTGTCAAACCAAACTGTCAAATCTTGTGAATTGAATTCTCCCCCATGGCGGAGTATGTCTACAGGAAAAATTCTATAGTGAATTTCTATACATAAATCTGTAGAGAAAGTAAGTTTATAGGCAAGAATTTGAGTGACTTTGAGATTGTAATTTAGATATTAATTCTAATTTCTACAATATACATTTCCTGAGATTTGCTTAAGAAAACAAAAAAGTGACCTGTGCTCTTGAGGAAATTTGAGATTCTGCATTGCTTCCTGAAAGACTGCTGCAGATCTTTCAGATGCAGGTAAAATCAGAGTTATTGAATGGTTTCTCATCAGTGACAAGGAATGGACCCACGGTTTCTATTCCCAATGGTATTATTAGAGACCTTAAGTATTCAGGGAAAAGCAAAACAACATGAGTGTTATGGGTTCCATTATATGCTTCAACAGGCTAATATTTGAGTCACACATTTGAGTTCCTTTCTGCTATCTGGTGTAATAAAGGAAAATATCTCTTTCTTAGAAGTTCTATATAGAAATAGAAGCTTGGTTCTGAAGGGCCATCATTTACTTCATGCAGCCAGCAGCTATGAAATTATACTTTAATTAGTTATGTTACTATTATTAATCTACAAAGCAGGATCTTTCTTGCCTATGTATTCATGAAATAGGCTGGACATTAGCAGCTGAGTAAAAGAAAGGCAATTTCAATTGCTGGTGTTGTCAGCAAGGCTTGTAAACAGACACTAAGTAGCAGGTCAGAACAGGATGTGTGCAGCACTGATGAGTTGTGTGAGATACAAGAATGCAACCACCTGAGTTCCAGTTTAATCTGCCCGTAGTGGTAATATCCTATCACTATGAAGCTGACAGAGGCTATTTAATAGTTAAGATTTTGGTCAGACATCTAATGTGAAAGATTCTTTTGAAACAGGTCTGTTTCACCATGTTGGAGTATCACAGAAGTTTAGAGGAAAGATGGTCCCTGCACTCCCTGCACCAGATCCAAGGACAAACTCTGGGCTCTTCTGGAAGCCAAAACAAGTTTTGTTATTGATTTCAGCTGGAGCAGGAGTTCAATGCAGCAAAAAATAGCATAGCTTAATCAAGTTTTGTGATGATTACAATACAGGGCATATGACGACACTGCAATTGTTCCAGGCATGTTAAGATATAATAGCTGAAAAAAAACAGCATGATGTTTAAAAAGAACTTATTTCTTAACAACCAGTTTTCACAGGATTAAGGCAGCTGAACAAACAATAACGTATTGAATCTAATCCACTATCTCCTACAATTACTTTTTTTTTTATTATGTTTTATCTAACATTGCTTTCCTTTTGATTCATAAGAACTGGTTTGTGTTTATAGAGTTGCAGTGGGGAGCAAGGTGTTGTGGATATAATTGGATGGTTTTATAAAGCTAGGCAAAGTAGAGCAATTAGAAATAAGAAACCCATGACAATTCTTAAAGAAAAAGAAAACATGAATAAATGAGCATTCTTACTTGAAAAATATTGGTTACCTCTCTGAGCATCTGAGCATTCTGACTCAACATGCTGCTGATTAAAACTCAAAAAAAAGGAGAAAAAAACCCCTAAAACACCCTTCAATTTCCCTGTAATGACAAAGCCCTACCTAGCTTTGGACAACAAGTGCTAATGAAAGGAAGTATGCAAACCTTTTCTGTATAAATTCAGTAGTCAATTTCACCAAACTTTTCATAGCAGTAAATCCTCTATCTGCAAGAAAGGTTTAGGCTGATCTGACACTTCATATTCTATACTTATCATGCACAAATTAGATTCCAAAAGAAGTTTTTTAAAAATCCCTTGTGACATATGTTATTATCACAGAGAAATAAGAATAATAAATATAAGTGGTTTTCTAGTCTGCCCTATGAAGGAAAGCAGATAGGCAGTTGTCTAACAAACAGACAACTATTCTGTCATTGAATGTTCAGAGCTGCTTCTCACTTTGTAATATCAGTAAACACTCATACAATTCCGTAAACCACTAAGCTAAAAATAATGTCCATGTGCACTACATAAAAATGCCTTATCAATTTTATTTTAATCAATCATGGATGTATTAGATTCTTTTCCTAATCACTGTCAATAGTGATGGTACCAAATATAAATACAGTAATGACTTTTAAAAGAAACTGCATGTTACCACCAAGACAGCTGTGCTTATTAATCAGCTTCCCACCAACCCACCCCAAAAACACCCAATACAAGAAAGTTAAATTCCAATCAGGCTCTCTGAAAACAGTCAGTATAAATAACCCCTTCCAATTAATCTCTTTTTAAACTATAACACAACATATCCCAGCTAAAAACATTTTGATGAGTGTACCAGTGTTTCTCATTTCTCAACCTTTGACACTTTAATAGGCTTACTTTGCTATGAATAAACCACAGGACTTTTTCTTTAGAAGGAGTATCAAACAAAAATAGAACTAATTATGCCAGTGCAAAAGTCTGAGCCCTCAGAAATGGTCAAACTAAGTGCTTTGGAGGGGATGGATATGGGTAATGGAAATTTTTACTTCTGAACATACATTAACAACAGGAGTAATTTGATTAAGGACATAATTTTATTTCAACTTCTTGAAAATGTCTGGAGTTATTTTAAAGACAATTACTTGTATATTATTTTATCAACTGGGTTTCCACTGTCTGCAGTGGAGCACATCTATGCTTCAGGTAAATGGAGGGGTGGGTAGCATAGGTACCTAAAGCAGCCTAGCTGCTGCAGAATGGCACCTGGTGTAGGCTGATTTATTTTGCTTCTCAGAATAATGACACATAATGACGGAAAAGTCACTTTCTTCAGTGCTGACTATGGAACTTCACTGATGTGAGGAAAAAAAAAATAAAATTATTTCCAGTGCCATACTGTTATGCTTTTTCTTATATCTTTATATTGCCCAGCTGCTTACTGTGAAGTACTTCTCCACTGTAAATGAAAAACAAAATATATAATCATCCTGTACAATTTAGCAACTTTGCTACTTATCCAGGTCTTTTGTCTTTTAGAGAGTTATTTATCTGATCTATTACATTTATGAAGCTTTTACTAGTCTTTGAGACCATTCTCCCAAAAAATTAGTTACAATGTTGGTCTAAGACTGTATATTGAAATTCAGCTGGCCTCAGAGATAAATCAGCTTGTTTCTTTTGTACAAGCAAACTTTTGCTAGTGCCAAGTATGTAGGCTGTCTGTGCAGAAAAAGGCTCAGTAGCAACATCTGTTCTCTCATGTTTCTTTCACTCAGTTTCATTGGGTTTTTTTTCTGAGACTGAATCTGGTGAATCATCAGGCATTACTCAAAAAGTGAAAGACGTTGAGGGTTACATCTGGCTAGTTGTCCATTCAAGAGTACTTAAGGTTGGCCACAATATTCTTCCAGCAGTACACGTAGCCTTCTGAACTGGACTTAACCCGAACATGTGTCACTTGTTTGTCTCATAACATGGAATCCTTTCATTATCAATTTTTCTCAGTGATTTCTTTTGGTCTCCCAGCCAGTCTTTTTAATTTTGGATGCTAAATTTTGGAAGAAATACTTATGAGATTACATCACATTATGAAAACAACCAAAGCAGCCAATTGCGACTTGGTGTTACTGAATATTTATTCTGAAATGACTAATGAAAAAGAAAATTTCTCTTTAACTTTTCAATTTTTTAATGACCTCTTGACTTGCAGTTCCAAAGAGAAGGAAAAATTCTACAGGACTACAGAGTAGTCTGCAGTAACTAAAAAGGCACATTTCTTTTACTTTACGAAAGTCAGAGACTATTCTTTATCACTGTTTGTCAAATAGTGTTTTGAAAATGTGAGGTTCTTTGGGTCACTTTTGGAGTTTATGTGCTCCTATCCTGTGTTTTCCTCTCACTGCTTCCTGAGTTGTGCTCCAAGACTTTGTGAATTGCCAGTTTCTCCCAGTTTCAATATGTCTTTGTGAGGATCATAACAAGATTGTTTCCTCAGCAGGATGGGATGAAGCTTTTCTTAAGAGTTTAAATTATCTGTAATATTTATATTTGGGTGAAGCTGTAACAGTATCTCATTAATAAATACACTTGTAATTTGTTATCATTTAAATTTAGCAGCAAAATGGTGTCAAAATATTTTTCTCTGATGTCAGTATAGTAGACCAATACTGGATTACTGCAGTTAATTCAAGAGCTTCTCACACAAATATAATTTCTTAATGTTGCATGTCCCTTACCCAAGCTGTAAACCTTGGAACAATAATCTGTGAACTTCAGTTGATTATCACTTCACTGTCAGGAGCAGTTCAGTGAGAGTAAAACTGCTGGTAATTGCTGAAATGCCTGTGGACTTCAAAACATCATAGCTCTCTGGGTAAGCTGCTGAACAATTTCATCGACCAAGCAAGGGAAATATAACTCCAAACAGTAATTTTAAGGCTCCTTCCTTAGAGCTCTTTTAGTATCCACAAAGTAGTCACAGAAAAAAAGCAAATGAACTGAGAAACACTAAGCAACATATTTTACGGAGGTATCCTTGAAACCACTCAGGAAAGACAGAATTCACTCTTCCTCTTCTTTCTACTTTGACCTAAATTCCACTTTTTTATATTTTCAGACAGATGGAAATGTGTAACTCTCTTCAGGATGCTCTGCTACTGCTTTATGATATATTAACATAGAAGATACAAGCAGAGTGGATTCTTTAGCGCTAATCATGATCTGCCAAATTCAGAGCATAAAATAGAATGCAAGTCTGTTCCTTCCACAAAAGTGTACTTATGAGATTGCAGGATTATAAAGAAACTGGGAATAGAAACAATCAGAGATGGATAAAAAATTATTTACCTTCATCTCTGTAGAATCATAGAATAGAATAGAATCATAGAATAGTTAGGGTTGGAAAGGACCTTAAGATCATCTAGTTTCAACCCCCCTGCCATGGGCACCTCACACTAGACCATGTCACCCAAGACTCCGTTTGACCTGGTCTTGAACACTGCCAGGGATGGAGCATTTATCACTTCTTTGGGCAACCTGTTCCAGTGCCTCACCACCCTCACAGTAAAGATCTTCATTATATCTAACCTGAACTTCCCCTGTTTAAGTTTAAACCCATTACCCCTTGTCCTATCACTGCAGTCCCTGATGAAGAGTCCCTCTCCGGCATCTTTCTAGGCCCCCTTCAGACACTGGAAGGCTGCTGTGAGGTCTCCATGCAGCCTTCTCTTCTCCAAGCTGAACAGCCCCAACTTACTCAGCCTGTCTTCATACGGCAGGTGCTCCAGTCCCCTAACCATCGCATTAATAATGGTTTTTTGTTTTAGTTTGTGGTTTCGCTGTTTGGGTTGGGGTTTTTTTTGTTGTTTTGTTTTGTTTTGTTTTCTTTTCTTTTCTTTTGTTTTGTTTTGTATTTTGTTTAGTTCTTTTTAAAATCAGCATATAAATTCAATTTGCCACTGGGGTCTCTGAAAAGGTCTTGCAGAAAGTCATATCAGGTACTCTTTCCTTATCTTTTGACTGCTGAATGGTTTGAATCTCAGCATGTGTCAAAATACAGCCTTGCAAGGCTTGCAAACTCAGCAAGATAGAGATAGAACACATTATCCCTGACTTGCAAATACTCACTATTACTGGGTTTTTACTGTTGTTATTCCTGTTATTACTGTTATTACTGTTCTTTCCCCCTCCTATAGTTTCTTGTTTCCCATACCTCCTACTGAGGAGGTGATGGATCATCTGCCTCTGAAGACAGCAGCAGTGCTGTGCAAAACAATTTAGCCTGTGGGAGGCTGTAAGGGTTCTATCAGGTATCTCGTATTCTACAGTCATGATCCTCCATTCCCAAGTTGCTGTTTTCACTAACTTCTCCCATTATGCATTTCAGAAATAATTAAACATTTGAAATACATTTATATAAGATCTGAGTTCAATCTCATTAGTTGCTTATAGGAGAAAAATCTGGTTTGGCTGTCTTTGTGAGGAAAGGCGATTTTAACTTTGTCACTACAAAACACTGATTCAGCTAAAAGACAAAGCAAAATTGCTAGTAACTGTAGTAACTCTGTTGAGTAACTCTGCTGCTACAGGAATTCAGTTGGTTGTGGTTTTTCCCACTTTATCCTTCTTAAATTAAAAACTAAGTTTAAATGCACTGAAAGACACTGTGGTTTTTTGCTTACTATTGTCAGTATCGAATGTCAGATGGGAGAAAGAACTGTTTCCAGGGTGACACACTTACAAATAGCTACCATCTGCAGCAAGTTTGGAAATCTTTCAAGGAAGTTATTGGGCTAGTTTTCCACTACCAGGAAGACAGTACTGGATACTACCATACCATCCAAAATTTTGTAACTGCCTGTAATAGAAGTCTAGATCAGAATGGTCTGCAGAATACAGACGAAATTCACCTTTTGCAATGAATTTATGACATGTAGGAAAAGATTAAAATTCATAACTCTAATGCATTGTAGGAAGGAGAGACAAAAATACCATGGTGTTGCTAATATCCTGAGTTCTTGCAATGATAAGACATTTGCCAAGTAAAACTCCTAGATGATCTCAGAAAGTGAAAGAAGTCCTGTGACACAGAGCATAAAAATGTATCCTTACTTTTACCTGCTAGAAGTTAGAAAGAAAATGAAATTTGTTCATTATTAGTGTATGTTCCTGTATATTATTACAGGATCTGTCTAGTTGTGTACTTAGGTTATTCTTTAACTTTCACCTCAATAATGTCTTCTCAACTTTCATTTCACAAGGCTAAAAAAACATAGTCTTTCCATGCCTCTTTATTAGTCAGCTAAATAGTTTCCATGTTTAACCTTGGAAACAATGTCCCTCTGAAATAACTGTTTAATGAATACCTTGTATGTATTTTCCTATCCTTACCAATAAATAATATGTAATTCATTGCATCCTTGGATAACCTTGATCTGCAGAACACTGGTGACCAGTTGATCAATACTTCCTTACCACTCTTAAAGCTAAGGAAGATCCCTTTCTCTTCATTACAGTTCTTTTGGGGCTAATATTATGTATCATAAAATTACCCAACAGCATAAGCTTTTAAGAGTTCTTGAACTGGATTCTACTAGCAATTGCCAAGCTATGTGATAGAGTGATATTGTATTGCGATTAAATACAAGTCAGAAAAATATGTAACATTCATCAGTACAGCAAGGGATTAAAAAAAAACCAAACCCAAACCCAGAGGGTTTTTTCCTTATGAAATCCATGGATTTAAAGCTATTCTTGAATTACTTTAAAATAAACAATCAGTAGCAGCAGTAATACAACATAGTTCTGAAAGGACATCACAAAGATGAGCAAGAATCATTAATCTGTATTTGATGGTAAAGGAAAGTGACACAGGGAGAAAAAAACCCCAACATTTGTCCAGCTTGATAAAGCACATTAGTGCTGAAATTGGGCGTGTAATTCAAGAATCTGGAAAATTCTTCTTCCATGTAAAAATGTCTTTAAGGGTGGTATTACAGAACACTCACAACTTACAATGCAATATAACTGATACTCCAGTGTTAAGAATATTGCTGAAGTAGGCAAGATTCAGCTTCAAGATCTGCACAGCCTTATACAGTAACTGAAAAATAAATTCATCTCTGTCTCAGTTTTCCATGTGAAAATAATGAATGGAATCTCTTCTGGTTATGGTTTCAGGACAATGCAGAGGACACATTTGAGACTGGGTCTCTAATGTCCTTTGCACTGCAGAAACACGTGGTATTTAACTGGTAAACACAGTGCCCCATGGAAACCATTGTACCTGTGTTTCAGACTGTCATTCAGTTCTGTAGCCGAGGCACTCTGGACAGCTTTCACCTCTTGTACTACATAGCTATAACCCTCCTTTTAGGTTTTTAGATTTTATAAAACTAGCCTTTTTAATTAAAAACTGAACTTTTCTATAGAAAACAGTCTTCCTGTCTGCTTTCCATCAAAAAAAGTGTTTTGATGGAAAATATCTAGGACTACAGCTGTCAATTCAAAATCCTTTTAAGATTCATCTTTCTTTTAGTCTTCATACCAAAATGAACTCGATTTCAGTAAAGCAGATATTGTATGTAGCATACCAAAATTCAATTAATTTTATGTAAGTTCATAGGCATTTTTACCAATTCCCATCATGAGAGAGAAGGTACTAATTAACTCTTTCTTGCCAGCCTCTGAATGGGAAGTTATAATTAATTCCTCTGAAATTTTTGTTATTCCCCAACCTATAGCTACCATGTCAATGCCAGTATTAAGTACAGGTATTTCAAGGTGAAGGGTGAAGTATGCTTGAGGTCAAGTCTTGTCATTCTAATCCTCCATTCGAGAATATTTAATTAGTTAATCAACTATGCCAAACTAAGAAATCAACTCAAGCTCAAGATCAGTGCATCCCTATGCGTAAGAAATCAAGCAAACAGGGCAGGACATCTGAATGGATGATCAAGGAGGTTCTGGCAAAACTCAAAAAGAAGAAGAACGTTAATGAACGTGTAAAAGGGGACAGGCTACTTGGGAGAAATATAGGAGCATTGTCAGAGTATGCAAGGGTGTGATGAGGAAGGCTAAAGTCCATTGGAATTAAATTAAAGGGATGTCAAAGACAACAAGAAGGGCTTTTTCAAGTACATCACTAGCAAAAGGAAGACTAGGGAAAATGTAGGCCCACTGCTGAATGAGGCAGGTGTCCTGCTGATGAAGGATACAGTAGGGGAAGGTGGAGTTACTGAATGCCTTCTTTGCTTCAGCGTTTACTGCTAGTCCTCAGGAATCCCAGACCCTAAAGGCAAGAAAGTCTGGTGAAAGGAAGACTTTGCCTTGGTCAAGGAGGATGGGGTTAGAGATCATTTAGGCAAACTTGACACCCAGAAAACCGCAGGCCCTGATGGGATGCACCCATGAGCGCTGAGGGAGCTGGCAGATGTTGCAAAGCCACCTTTCATCATCTTTTAAAGGTCATGGAGAACAGAAGAGGTGCCTGAGGACTGCAGGAAAGCCAATGTCACTCCATTCTTCAAAAAGGGCAAGAAGAGGGATCCATGAAACTACAGGTCAGTCAGCCTCCCGTCCATCCCTAGAAAGGTGGTGGAACAGCTCACCCTGAATGCTGTTTCTAAGCATGTAGAGGAAAAAAAGTTCATCAGTAGTACTCAACATGGATTCACCAAAGGGAAATCATGCTTGACCAATCTGATAGACTTCTGTGACGGAATGACTGGCTGGGTAGATGAGGGGAGAGCAGTGGATGTTGTCTACCTTGACTTCAGCAAGGCTTTTGACACTGTCTTCTGTAACATCAGCATAGGTAAGCTCAGGAAGTGTGGGTTAGATGAGTGGACAATGAGGTGGATTGAGAACTAGCTGAATGGCAGCTCTCAGAGAGTTGTGATCAGCAGCACAGTTTAGTTCAGGCCTGCAGCTAGCGGTGTTCCCCGGGGTCAGTATTGGGTCCAGTTTTGTTCAATTTATCCAATGACCTGGATGAAGGCAGAGAATGTACCCTCAGCAGCAAGTTTGCTGATGATACAAAACGGGGAGGAATGTCTGATACACCAGAAGGCTGTGCTGCCGTTCGGTGAGACCTGGACAGGCTAGAGAGTTGGTTTGAGAGGAACATAATGAAGTTCAACAAAGGCACATGGAGGGTCCTACGCCTACTGAAGAATAACCCTGTGCTCCAGTGCCTGTTAGGAGTTGACCTGCTGGAAAGCAGTTCTGTGGAGAAGAATCTGGGAGTCCTGGCAGATGAGCCAGCAATGTGTCATTGTGGCCAAGAAAGCTAATGGTATTCTGGGGTGCATTAGGAAGAGTGTGGTCAGCAGGTCAAGGGAAGTTATTCTCCCATGCTGAAGCTGTAACTAGAGTACTGTGTCCAGTTCTGGGCTCCCCAGATCAAGAAAGACAAGGAACTACTGGAGACAACAATTAAGTTTCATCTCTTACTAAATTCTTCAGATGTTAAATGATTCACAAGACACATAATTTATAAATGGCCTCATTTTAATATTTCAAATGTAAGTAGTTTAAATCTACAAAGTTATGAGAAAAATCCTCTTTATAGCGATGTCATGTCATCTCCCTGCCAATCCCCATATTTTACTAAAGACTTCTCTTATCTCAAAAGGTATAATGGAGGTCATATACGTTAAGTAATACTTCTTTATTTTTTAGAAATATAGACATGAAATCTAGTAAGATTAATTTTTAGATTAAAGAGCAAAAAAAATTTAAAGCTATGATTTAATTTCTTAATACTAATTAGCTGCTATTCATGTAACACTTCTAGTAATGAGAAATAATAGCTTTTACAATTATTATAAATTTATAACAATTTTATAAGTAAATTATAAATTGTTATAAATTTACATTTGTTACAGGTGAATTCAGATGCAGAACTGCGTAGCCCTTAGCTATGCTTAAAACAATATATTTTGTGATTAATGGAATACAGAGCTATAGCCTCCATCACCTCATGTGATTCTGAATGCACACGCAACAGTGTAGCCACAACAGTGACTAGAGGCTACCACCTTCTGATCCCTTCTTCCTGTGGTAAACTTGCACATGGCTTTAACTGTGCTCTATCATAACGCATATATGAGAATTTTCATTAGCAAGTGGGTGTTTTTTTCTCTTTATCCTTAGAAAGTGAGCTCTATTGTTTCATACAAAAATGAAGGAACACATAATGGCCATGATTCAGTTTAGAATTTCTGATGTTTCACAAATTAAACCTAATTGTTCATGGACAGATCTTGAGGTCTTTTGTGAAAAAATCACATATTACTAGTTGAATTTCTACTAAAGCAATTTAAAATCCCCCAGAGATTAGCTTTACATGAGGAAAAGGTACTTTTTAAACCACTGTCAAAATTTACTCTCTTCATAGGTTTACTTTAAAAAATCAAAACATGATATTATTGCAATATTTCTTTCTTTTGGTCTTGTTTAGGTTATTTACCTTACTAGAACATGATAGAAAGAGAATAAAAGATTACTGTTCATTTATATTTGTTTCTTGTAAAATAAAATTAAAAAGCAGCCTATATTTTATATTTGATAGTGACATAATTTCAAGAGCAAAACCTAAACTGATGTAATAACAGCAGTAAGTTATTTCAAGAAGAAAATCATGACTCAGAAATACAAAATATCATGAGATCAAAGTCTCAGAACGACCTAGGAAGCTCCTGGTTCATTTACCTAGAGGAAGAGTGATTCTCAGTGTCTCATACAAGTGCAGCTCATAAATATAATTTATAGAGAGAAGGAAGATATAGTAAAAGGAATGAGTTGTTGATTTGTTGTTGCTTTGGTTATTTTTTTTCTGTTAGCATCCCTGGATGTCTATATAGATATAAAGAAGTTAAGAAAAGGTTAGTCAGAAAAGACTTAAGATTTCACACCACTAATTATAACAGACAGTTGTCTAAAATACACAGTTAACCAGTGACCATCTATATGAGAAATAAATGGCCTGCAGCCACTTCCCTGAGGAGATGATGACATTTCTGCAATGTTCATAGTTTGTAGAGAATTTTGCTTCTATATAGATATAAAGAAGTTAAGAAAAGGTTAGTCAGAAAAAACTAAAGATTTCACACCACTAATTATAACAGACAGTTGTCTAAAATACACAGTCAACCAGTGACCATCTGTATGAGAAATAAATGGCCTGGAGCCACTTCCCTGAGGAGATAATGACATTCGTGCAATGTTCATAGTTTGTAGAGAATTTTGCTTCTACCCCTTTTGGTCCAATATGGCTTAGCAGTATAGACCAGAGACTTCAAAATATATCTTGCATTTGAAAGCGGATTGTTGTGGAACACCAACATGCTGGGCAGTGAGTTCTTCCATTGTTCATGTTTCAACTAGCACTGCTTTCACATAAAAAAGGTATCTCAAAGGTCACAGCCCACAGGATGGAAGAATGTGGTAGCACTGGTGAAATACAGCACTGAAGCTGCAATGCCTTCGAGATAAGGGTTCTCATATAAATTTGGGGGATAAAATAAAACCTGGTTTGGAATTTGGGATGTGACTGGATACTGTACAGAGATAAGTTGATCAATACTGTGTCAGCAGGGATTTTCAGTTGTCATTGGGGTAGTCCGTGGAAATTATTCTTGATGGATAAGTTCAGTCTATTGCATACTCAATATTGTAGCCTAAGAATAGCCCAGGAAAGTCTTGAGGCAGATGTGGATGGGGAGGAGAATCAAAAGAATGCAAACCCCATGGGTTGAGGAAAGAACAGTCCAATAACTAAGGTACCATACAAAACTACTACTACAACTACTACTAATAATAATGGTAAGGGAAATAACAAGGGGAGAGAATATAAAACTAAAATGGGAAGGGGAAAAAGCCCCACCCAATAAACACAAGTGATGCACAACATAATTGCTCACCACCCACTGACTGATACCCAGCCCAACCCAAGCAGCGATCTGGGCCTTCTGGGTGACTCCCCCCAGTTTACATACTGGGCATGATGTGCTGTGGTATGGAATACCTCGTTGGCTAGTTTGGGTCAGGTATCCTGACTCTGCTTTCTCCTGGCTTCTTGTGCCCCTCCTCACTGGCAGAGTATGAGAGACTAAGAAGTCCTTGATTGGGGCAAGCATTACTTAGCAACAACTAAAACATTGGTGTGTTACCAGCATTGTTCTCAGACTAAAGTTGAAAACACAGCACTGTACCAGCTACTAGGAAGAAGAAAATAACTGTTACAGCTGAACCCAGGACGATGCCAAAGCCAAGGAAATTACTGTGGAGAATAAAAAAAGAAAAAGAGAAAGCAGAAAATGATAACAAGATATAAGCTCACTCGCTGTTCTAAAAAAAAAGAGTATCAAAGACATGGAAACATCTTTTGAAGAAAAGCCACTATCTGAATCATCACAATATAGCTTTTCTCTTAGATTTTTTGAATTTCAGCACTTTTCTAATCTTAGGATTTTGCTTATGCTTTTAACAGTATTGAAATTAATAATTAATGAAATCATGGTTAAATCAGTTTTTTAAAGAAATTTTTACTCAAAATTTGGTAAGAATTCAGGGCCATTTTATAAAATAAAATTTCAGAATTTTCTTGAGGAAAGAGATTTCATTCTTTAGCCAACTCTTGTAAGAATATGAGATAATTAGAAGGACAATATTTGCCATGTCTTCTTTAAAGGATTAAAATTAAATCCATTTAGAAATAACTTCGACATACAGTGGAATATCTGTAAGAAGGTTTCTTTAACCCTCCTCCCTCCTAAATGTGCACATACAGACAGAAAAGGCAAATTGTTACAGAAAATATTATGCCTAGTTATGGGATAGAAATCAGCAGATATGGATGAAAGATCACCAGGCTCAGTCAAGAGGCCAGATGTAGAAATATGTATTCTTGACACCTCATTTATCAGTAGCTTTGGGGAGATTTTTTGGGGGTTTTTTTTGTTTTTTTTGCTTTGTTTTGTTACTATTTTTTTGGGTTTTGTTTGTTTGTGGGGTTGGAGGTTTTTTGGTTTTTTTGGTTTTTTTGGTTGGTTGGTTGGGGTTTTTTTGTTGGTTTTTTTTTTTTAATAGACGTTCCATATTTATCATACTTCATACAGGTAAATATATAAATTCTATTCAGCATTTATAGTCCTCCTAAAAGGAACAGCATATCTTTGACTGCTACAAAAGATATTTCTATTAAAACTTTGTATTGACATTACTGCACATGGACTTCAGCATAACAGAGAAAATAAACTTCCTGTAATGTCATTAACTATTATGATTTATATTAACATTGTTTCTCTCAATGGAATATATTTTCTGCTACTGTATTTAACGGCTAATTAGTGTTTCAAATAGCACAACCAAGCCTGAGTAATGTGAATAATAATTATTTAAAGAGGAAGAAGGTTCCTTTTTTTTACTAAAATATAACCTCCTATTTATGAGGTCAGGAAAAAACATAGCTTGCCAGCTTCCCAATCTTAGAATAAAAAATACTGGAAGGTTTTAAAACATCATAAGATAATTGACCTTCAAAGATAATTGACTGTATTTCATACCAGTACACAAATACTACCTTAAACAAGGAATAAGAATTATACAAAACCTCTCTCACTTTTACTGGGTCTCTTTCACACTGCACGTTACTGCTGCATTTTTCTGCATTTTTTATGCCTCCAAGATTATTCTTGTACATAATAGAAGTTGACAGTAATGGGAAATACATGTAAATTCTCTTGAGCTCTACCTGCAAAAGTGCAGTGGGTGCCTTTTTTCTGGCTTCATCTGGAATTGGACAGAGAAGCTACTGTTAGCAAAATGTAGCAAGACAAAAATATAATTTTAATTTAAAATAAAATATATAGAAATATGTCACTCAGTACTCAAAGACAAGGAGAATATCTCAACTGCTACCTAGTGTGTAGAGTCTACTGAGATGAACCAGAAAAAAGAAGGGTCAAACCAACAATTAATTGTAAGATTCCTATAAAACAACCCAACTGAACTCATTGTTATGTACCTGATTGCATGTCCTGCTAGTGCCCAGTCTTTCAGTCACGTTACTGAACCTCTCCCTGTGGTTTGACCTTTCTGTCAGGACTCTGCATTCATTGTTGGTTTGGACGTGTGCAGTAGATCTGGTGCTTACCTGCAGTGCCAGCTTTGCTATGTTTCATGAGATCAGATGTGCTGTGCCTACCTACAGCTAGTAGGCTGCTGGTCATCCAGTTGTATTTGCGAAGAGCCAGGAGCAGGCCCACGGGTGAATGAATTGGCCTGATGATCTGCAAATGGGCCATTGCTTTAGGATAGGAAACAATAACACAAGTAAAAATTACAAATAAAAATATGAAGTTGCTGTTGTCTTAGCCATTTAAACACATCATATATGAACTACAATATATTATTCCCATCACATTCATGTGAAAACAAATGTTACACTACTCTGGCTCATCTGGAAGAAACTTAAACTTTTCAGAGCACAAAATATACTGCTTCTCACTAAAAAGGATGATAAAAGTAGTTTTAAGTAATGTGTCTTTCAACAAGTTCATCAATTAATTTTATATCTTTGGAGTAACATTTTCAAATGTTTTATAGTTTTGTTCTTCCCTGATTAGTTGTATAAAGGAAACAGTATTTTTTCTTAAATACAGTGCTTCAAATAAGCTCAAGCACCTATCTTCAGAAGAGCTCAACCAGAGCATTCTCATTTAAAAGACTAGTAACTTTACCTTAATGTCACCGGGGATATACACAGTACTAGAAGATAAAGTACTTCAGCTGATTTTTCTTTCCATTAAAATGGAAAAATGCATACCTTCACCACAAATGTGTTGTGAGATCAACTGTTTGGTGAGCTAGGTACAAATACATAAGTGATAAGTATCACTGCTATTATTATAAACATATGCCTACTTTTCTTTACAAAGCATTTGTTTTATTTCATGGAAAAGGAGTTATATTTTATCACATATGTGATTTTAGCAATGAGAACATACCTCATCTTCTCAAAATACATTTGGAAACCAATATTCTCCATTGATCCATCTCCATGCTAATACACTTGTCTAACGTCTCTTCAAAAATCTGCAGATGAACATTTGACCATAATTTAGTTTAGGACCGATGTTAAACCGCAAAATAGCGAACCGAAATACTGAATCACAGACAATTTTAGATCACATAAACAGTTGGTGCTCAGATAGAGAATGATCCTTTGTCAAGAAACAAAGCAGTCCGCATATCCATTTAACCATAAACTTCAAACCAGACTTACCAGACCTCTTGATAACATATAAAACTTTCTCTGCACCCATACTCAATCTGTGATCTCAGCAAGTCTGGAAGAAGACAGAGGCTCAATCATTTGATTCCAACTCTTTGAATAGACCTGAGAGTAGTACTTGTCGTAAGATAATGTAAGAAATAATATATGATGACCTTTAGAGAAATATGGGCGTGGGAAAAAGAGGAGATGGGCTTTTCTGCAGCTAAAAGTCAGAAGAAATAGCCTCGTTCCACAGCAGTGAATAGCCAGTATTTTAACCTTATTTAGATCAAGCTAAAAGAAGATTATACAGAGTAATCTTTTACAAATGAAAATAATTCTTATAATACAATGACATAAGAGTCTGTACCTGAATCCCCTTCCTTTAAATCCGTACATATAGAGGACTTGTTTGGAGAGATTTCAAGCTTCCTTTAAAGCACCATTTATGAATTTACACAAGAATTTCTGTTCCAATGGATTAATTCATCTTTGGTTTTGAAAGTAATGTTGTGTGGTGGGTTGACCCTGGCTGGATGCCAGGTGCCCACCAAAGTCACTCTATCAGTCCCCCTCAACTGGACAGGGGAGAGAAAATATAATGAAAGGCTCATGCATCAAGATAAGGATAGAAAGAGATCACTCCCTATTATTGTCACAGGCAAAACAGACTTGACTTGGGGAAATTGGTTTAATTTATTGCCAAACAAATCAGAGTAGGATAATGAGAAAATAAACCCAAATCTTAAGAACACCTTCCCCACATACCTCACCTCTTGCTGGGCTCAACTTTACTCCCATTTTCTCTACCTCTTCCCCCTGCAGCAGCCCAGGGACACATAGAATGGTCATTGTGGTCATTAATCACACAGTTTCTGCCACTCCTTCCTTCTCAGGAAGAGGACTCCTCACACTCTTCCCTGTTCCAACATGGGGTCCTTCCCATGGGAGACAGTCCCCCATGAACTTCTCCAACATGATTTCTTTCCACAGGCTTCATTCTTCGCAAACTGCTCCGGAGCAGATCCCTTCCACAGGATGTAGTCCTTTAGGAACAGACTGCTCCTGTATGGGTCCCATGCAAGGTCACAAGTCCTGTCAGCAAACCAGCTCCATCATGGGCTCCTCTTTCCATGGGGCCACAGGTTCTACCAGGAGCCTGCTCCAGTACAGGCTTCCCATGGGGTCACAGGCTCCTTCAAGCATCCCCTTGCTCCGGCATGGGGTTCTCCAGGGGCTAAAGGTGAATATCTGCTCCATCATGGACCTCCATGGGCTGCAGGAAGACAGCCTGCCTCACCATAGTCTTCACCATGGGCTGCAGGTGAATCTCTGCTCTGGCACCCAGGAGTTCTGTCTGTTCCAACTTCTGTATGTTAGTGGTAGTCACAAAAATCATTTTTATCCTATTTTCCAATTCAATTTCAGTCACAAAGTTGCGGTTCACCTGCATCATACATTCATTGTTCATTGCATTCTCCTTTCATCACACAATAGGCTTTTGAATATATCCTGAAAAAGTCTCTACACAGATGGGCCTGACTAAAGCTTCACTAGCTACCTTGAATGCTTCTATGTGCAGTGTCAGCAGGAGGCTGGAGCCTGAGGGAGAGTCATACACATGCATACTTGGGAAACTTCCTGTAACATTGAATTAAATTCACCACCAACGCTGTCTGGGAGTGTATGGTGTGGGGAAAAGAGAAAGAAAAGGCAAAATAACAAACTTTCCATCTACATATAGAGTTTTTAATGTAATTCAGAAGTAACAATTGTCATAAATTGCAGGATTTTAACTTTAGAAAAAGTTTCCACTTTTTTGCATTCAAACACTGAAAATCTTTGTCAGTGTTTTCTGCACAAGAGCTTAAATTGCATCAATACTTCAGTGTTTCATAATGAAGTCACAGAGCAGAATGGTCATGCATAGCACATAGTGCTTCTGCTTTAACCTTATCCCAATTATTTTCTTTTTTTTAAACAATCAATGATTTTCTTTTTCCTTCTGTAGATGTCTCAATATTATTTTACTATGACATTTGTCAGCTAGTGCACATAATAATTGAATATTTTCTCCTATAGTGGGAACCGCTTACTTAACTCTTGGTTTTACATTTTTCCCCTATATGCGGTTTTGTCAGCAAGTTTAAGCTTTTCAAAGTTGAATTGAATGCTCAGGTGATTTATGAAGATTACAAATACTCAAAGAAATTCCATCTATGGTATAACTCCTCCTAACAAGATTATAGTTCTTTTATCCACCTGCAGAAACTGCTATATCTGTTTTAGTGCTAAAGTATGTGTTTTTGAAGCTTATCTTGAACATGTTTCCCTGCATGAGGGAGAAACTGATCACTGAAACAATATTTCATATTATAATATGTTCCATCTGTGCAAAATATGCTTCTGTAGATCAACTGCTCTATGTGCAGGTGAATCTCCATTGAAGCGTGATAATCTTCAGAGGCTCCCAGAAATGAAATCTTTTTTTTCACCCACTCTGTGCTGCAAAGGCTGTATGGCAGTCAGCATACAAAAAGACCTTGAATAAATAACTTAAAGCTACTGATCATTACCTCACTTGCTGCGTGAATAAAGCGTGTGGTCAGGCATTCATCTGGTACTGACAGGTTGAATTACAATGTGAGCTCTTTAGGGAAAACAGTATTTCTTGATGGTAATTTGCTCACAAATAAACTCTTTTATGCATACCAGTAATCCTTTGCAACTCTCTGCTCTGGGAAATGTTTTTGCTGCCAAAATTATCACATTGTTGCTGTTTCCAAAAACTCCCTCTCCTTAAAAATAAAAGATGGGCAGGGAACAGGATGCTAATTGTTCTCACTGATCTGTCTGCAGCAACACACTTCTAACTAGATGTTTTCCTTCTGCTCATCTTCTGCCACATGATGCAATGCATGGGGAAACCCAAGTGCAAGGATAAAGTCCTTAGAGGTCCAGAGGCAAGGACTTTCTGTAATTCATCAGTACAATTAATGTGATTTGCAACCTGCTTTTTGTTGGTTCTGCCATCACTTAAAAGTGGGGGTCTTGGGAGCAGGTCACAGGCTCAATGGATTTGTAAATGTAGTAGCCGTTTGATTACAATTCTAGAGCAAGGAGGAAGAATAGGGATAAGTATGATTCAAATATCTCTCAAGTATGTAAACGAAATATAGTAGTAACGAGATACCTCCATTGGATTAAAATGAACTTGCTTTGGTAGTGAAAACGATATCCTTTATGGAGCCCTTGATGTGCTGCTATATCCAGTTTATGGTACTACTTGTGTAAATTAGCTCGGTTATCTCTGAGCTATGTTGCAGGGTCAAAATGTTTTCTGGAGTGACTTTTCAGCAGCACAACACCTTAGTGTTGTATCAATCACTAAAATCTAACCTGCAGAAATAACAGACAAAATACATGAAATTTTACATAATTATATCACTGCCATTTACTTCCCTTAAATACTCTGTTTATCTTCATTTAAACCATCAGCAAGCTGAACTGAAGAGGAAAATAATTTGTGATATTTTACCTTAGCAAAAAGATAAAGGACTGTGAGGTAATGCTAGGTATTAGGCTAAGAGGTGATCATGCTCCTATATGTCCTACTTGAGATATGAAGCCAAAGGCTTTTGATCCACTCAAGGTGTTTCAATTTAACAAAAAAAAACAAACCAAACCAAACCAAACCAAAAAACAAAGCCAAGCACAAAACAGCAAAAATGATTGTGTAAAGGGTAGTACCACTGTGTAGGTGTCACATTGAGAAAATTATTACTATAAATCTTGATGATTGGTTAGGAAATAAAAGATGTATATTTTTGTTAAATCAGTTTGTTTCTTGCTAGGTATGTAGCTCAGTAGCAAAGAAATACAATCGTATTGACCATGATAATATAACAATAAATGTTAGTGCAATTTTGACTGAAGTAATTTTTATCGTTAAGAAGAATTATTTTCTAAAATTTTAATTAAGGTAAGTAGAGATTGAAGTGTGAATTAGACTAGATGAAATAATTATAAATTATTAAGTATTACTTGGGCCCTCTATCATCTTAACATAATCTAATAAATAGCTATCTTTAAAAATAAACTCTATGAGAATTTATCTCCATAATTCTTAATAAAATTATTATAATTTACATAAAATAGTTGTAACTTCATGTGATGCACTTTTGTACTTTCTTATTCAAGCACACAAGAACAAGATTTGTAGCCTAACCTTTCTGAGTTAAGAGTTGAGATATTTATCTGAATTGCACATACGTTGTGAACTGCCATTCCAATATGGTTTGCAGCAGAAGTTTTCTAAACTTTCTGCAGCTCATAGTGATAAAATTCTCACTACTGCTTTGAGATGATAACAAAAATTCATGTACTACCTTTGATGCAGACTTCAGCTGTTCCCTGGCTTTTTTGTGGGTTTATTTTAAGGAAAAAAGTTTGTTGAAATTGAAGTATGTGCATTGGGTGTAGAAATCACTGATATTGATAAACTCTGCCAAGAAATGGCCTTGGTAAAAACATCTTTTGCATGAAGGACAGATTTGTGCATATATCTGAAGTATTATATTAGAATCAGTATCTTATAGAATTGTCCCTGAATTTTCTTAAAAAGTCCTATTTTCTTCAGGTTGGAAACTTGTTTTTTTGAAAGTAAATAAGTGTTTTGTTAGGAAAGAATTAAAAATCAGAAACAATCAATGCTTTCTTTTTCACCTAGTGGGAATTTCGACAATTTAGCTGTGAGATCTTCTGTACGAATTAATGTTCCCCAGAGCATATTCTGAGACTGGATGATCAGAGCACAGGGTGGATCACTGAATCTGGAATATGAGTAAGGAAGAGACATGTTTGTTTCTTCACTCAACGCTTTCAAAATTCATGAACGTCCCCTCCTTCTTGTGTTTTGAATTTTGTTCAGAAAGTTTTGAATTTTGTTCAAGCAGTTTGTGAATCAGTTGGGAGTCAGCAAAACATTAGCATTAATGAGTTCATTTCCACACAAATTGGCTCATTATCATGCTGACTTCCAGTGTTTTGTGACAGTCATGAACACAGTCCTGATGCAATGAGTGTTCATTTTCTTGCCTCAGTCAAAATGTGTGTGTGTGTGCATGTAAATAGAAGAAATAAAATAAAATGGCATACAAATATACTAGTTCATGGATAACGTAAACCCTCTGGTTTCTCCGTACTTAAAGAACTCCAAATACAGTATTTGTTTCATTTGTCAGAATGCACTTGTTCTGCCTAGCAGTGGTGAAAACTATTACCCAGAGTCTGACTTTGCAAATTACATAAAGGAGATCTAATTTCAATTTTGTAGTAAAATATCTGACCTTAATTACTATAATTTCATAAAAGCACACTCAAATGGAAATACATTATGGGAAAAATATTTTTGTAGTACTCAAATAACCTTCCAAGAATTCTCTCATTATCTGATGCAGATTTGGTTTTTTACACAATGCCAAATAGATTCGTGCCATGGCTATCAGATTAATGATACTGCTGATCATTCAGGCTTTCTCACAACAAATACTGAATGTCAAGCTGTTGGTAATCTCTTTCAAGTGAGACATTATGTTCATTTTGCTTCAGACCACTGACTTGGTCCTTAATCCATTTGTAACTCGCTGTGATTATGCCCACCAGGTTTATGAACTGTATTACAGTTCTACTCCTGCAGGCTTCTTCTGTCTTACAAAGCCAGACAGGATAAAGTAGGTATGGTTTATTCTATCATCCCAATCAGAACCTTAATGCAGATGCAGGTTAGTCAGCCTATTTTATGATGTCCTTTCTTCATGTCAGTTCTGAAATGGCGTAAATTCATCCTGTGTCCTGAGATTACAGTTGTCTCTTTATATCCTTTACCTTCACTATAGGTCAAGCCTGTGGGTATAAGTAGTTATTTTTTTCCCAGGGACAAAACTATCACAAGGCTTCTTCTGGCTAATTAGATTTGCATTAATTACCACCAGCTATGACCATGGCAGTGCAACTTTGCATTAATAACTTTGAAAAATCTGTGTGTCCATAATATACATCACAAGCTGATATAATATTCTTTGGCATTTCTGTCCTTCCAAAGTCTTCTATCTGTCACAAGGTAATAAATCCTCGTTTTCTAGTACTCATATCTCCAATATGTATTTTTCTCAGAGTGAAGGTCTGTGACCTCTGTTACACAGGATGTCAAACTGAATAAAACACAATGGTCTTTTCCTTAAATCACTGGTAAATATTTATCTGTCAGTTTTAGGCTCCAAATACTTATCAAGTACACATCAAAATACAAGACACAATGCTATACTCATCATTTGTTGCCATATTTATTGTTGGTGAGCAATAACACTCCTCTTCCTGTAGTATTATAGGAGCCCGCAAACTGTATTTCCAGTTTGTTGCTGATTATTCTACAAAGTAATATATGTGCATGCATAATAAGTGAAAAAAACCTAAATGTGGGGTCGTATTTGGAGGACAGTGGACATGTGATGAGCCAGCCGTATGAGGGCCTCTTCTAAGCATGCAGCTGCATACCAAGAAGAAGATAAGAGGATGGGAACCAGCCATCAGAGAGCTTCCTCTAAACACATAGCCGCACATCAAGAAGAAGATAAGGGGAAGAAAACATCTGCAATCGGAAACATGGGAAGAACACCAGGAATTAGGTGATCCAATAAGGACACTTACCGAGCCGTGTGATTGCCTCGTGCAAGAGGGCTTTTACCAATCAAAAGACGCGTCACCGCATGTAGAGATAGAAAACTCTGTATATAAAGGGATCGTGGGAACAATAAAGTGGCTTCTGCTTGATTCACATTGAATTGTGTAGGGTCCATTGTCGTCTCTCCTCACCTAAATGTTTTTCAAATGCTATTCTGCCATTTGAAAATAATGAACTCAAATTTCCAAGAAAAAACAATCCAATGTTAAATTTTTAAGTAGAGATACAAGCTTAGGAATGGATATTTGGGTCAAGTGTCGCTGAAAAGATTTTGGAATATCTGTTTAAAAAAAATTGACATTGTGATGTTGCTCAGTTCAGATTTTAAATACCAGCATTACTGCAATGTGTGCTGTGAAAGGTTGTGCCATCAATTAACTTAATGTGTGTTTCCCCATTTTACTGCTTCAGAAATACATGAACTTTTATACTTTATTAAGTTGTTGAGGATTTTTTTTTTTTTTCTTTTTTTCAGTAAAAGATCCTGTGTGAAATCTTGGCTCTGATTTGTAACAACCCTTCTTATGTATTTATGTACTGCTAAGGTTTTTTGTCCAAGGACATGCTCTTCTTCTTGTAATGGATTAACCTGAACAAATGTTTTTTTTTTCTTTTGTCTTTTCAGGTATTTCCCATTACAAGCTGTTTTTCTCTGATACCTTAAAATTTTCCACTACTTCTGTAAATTTGGATAGCATCCTTGAAGAAAGAGGCAATGTCCCCCAATATTATGGAACTAGAGCTCTCTACTGCATGAGCTTGGGTGGTTTGGATGTGTCGACCTTTTTGTCAACAAGTGATTTTTCTATTTCATTGAGTTGCACTGCAAGGTAGAATATATTTCTGATTAAAAGCAGAACCCACCACTTCCCTATAATTGTTCTATGATGAATTCTTATGGTCTTTAGCAGGCATGGACTCTTGGACGTTCACCTATAATTTGGGACTTGCGTAGCTCAGGTAGAATCGTGAAGCACATCTGTTAAAAATCTTCGACCATGAAGAGATTTTCTACAATCTGACTGATAAACAATCCTGCAAAATTTGCATTATTATCTCAGCATCTAACTCAGCTAACTTACAAGGGCATCCAGTTGTTTACTTAATTGATAGCAAACCTTATAACTTCCAGTAATTCTAGGGCTTGGTTCCATATCTAAATAGATATTGCATTTAAATCCCAATATGAGAGTCATGATCTAAACTTTTGAAGTTTTCTATGACAATCAGTTTAAGGCTTATAGGTTAAGAAACACCTTTTTTCTTTTCCAAGGATACCTACTCTTTGCTGGAATCTGAGCACCTATCCTTATTAAGAGTAAATCACATTAGCATTTTATAACAACATCAGCCCAGGCGGCATCCTTGTTTCTCTAGATTAATTAATAATTCAGAAGAATATTTTGTGAAATATGATTGTTACATATGTTCTTTATGTACAAAATACATTATAAGTTGAATAGACCGTAACAAGATACATCAGGTAAGCATGTATACCCGTACATACATAAATTGCTCCATTCTATACATAACTGATTGAGCATTATTGTAGTTATCCATTTATTAGTTTATTAGTGAAGAAAGAAAATGAAATATTATTCTTAATAATTGATTTAACATGTCCAAGGCACAAAATTATCAATTCTTCCTCTACATGTGATTGTGTAATTTTTATAGTGAAGTTTTATGTTTGCAAAGATTTGCAATTTGGAGGCTAAGAGTATTGTATTGATTTATTAGATAGAGATCTCTGAAGAATATTCCTCCAAAAATGTGACCTCAGATGATCATGTATCAGGCCATTCAGGAAAGGTAATAGCAGTAACACAAAAGTTGATCCTGGAATTTTCTTTGGGCAGAATAATCAACAATTTTAAATTAAACTCTTATTGTAAAAGCATGCTGAAAAATGTGAAAGATGTTACTGAAAATAAAATGGCTTTTATGTCGTAGCAAATCATTATAAGTTACCTTTTTTATATAGTTGCCAGAAACTCCTGTAAAAGTATGTAACAAATGTCAGTATATAAATTTGCCAAATAAGTAATATGACTGTCTTGTGAAAAAAGAGGTGTTGTAGAGCAGCTTAATTTGAGCATAAAATTAGATTTTGCAATCAGTAATTTTGTCTATATTTAACATTCTTCAAAATATCAAGAAATGATGTTTAGTAAGTGCACTTCATGTAAGAGTAATAGGGTTGGTCCAATCCCTATAGAAAGCTGATGTTCTGTTTATATGCAAAGTACAAAGCAGTGTATATCCATTTACAGCAGATCAAACATTACAGAGAAATCCATTTGGAATAGACTGTAGATATGCCAAGCCAGTAAGCATTGATTGGCATGCACTGCACAGTGGGATGTGCCTGCCATGCCACCCATTCATGCTGCACCATGAGATGTTACAGTCAGAGGACTGTAACATACCAACCCTAGCCAGCAAAGAAGGTGCATTTTGTAGCACACACTGCAGTCATGGCCACTTCTACAGGAGACAAGGTTAGCACTCTCCGCAGGATCCTTGTGGCCAGCACTTCCAATGTTGTAGCCTGTAACTGAAGAGTAGTGTGTCCACTTGTTGTTTGGAAATGCACACAGCTGAATTGAGACCTGGCAAACTCTCTGTAGCGTCTTGCAATTTCAACATAGCCTAGACCAGAAAATGTTCAGACCTCAGTTGTACAAAGACTCTTACATATGCTCAGGCATATCATATACAGACAGAAAAAGTCCACTGAAATGGAAGATTAGATTCTGTGTGGTTTATAGCATTTTTAGATTTCTCAGCTACACCTAGAACCACCTATACAACAATTTCAGTCTGTAGCATCCATTAAAAAATAATTACCCCAAATATCAATATGGTGGTGGACTAACCTTTGAAAACAAACATGCACGTAAAAGGAGTAAAAAAAACAGTTTTAAGGAAGAAAGAAAACTCCAACAAACGAAACAACAAAACAAAATACTGGTGGTGCATTTTACTGTACTACTGCTTGACTATCACTTTTTCATCTCACCTATATTACATTTCTAAAGACACAGCCCCCTGATTACTATTTGACTAATTTTTGTGGATTGTGTAAACTGAGGCTTGCTTTTACGATTAGACTCAGTGCAAATATACCACTTTCTGAAGACCTGCAAATGTATGGACTTAAAGAAATGTAGTGGAAAGAATGAAGCTTCAATTGTGGTGTTAATGGAGAGAGTTTTCTAAAGAATTCAGCTGCTATATATTCAGAAAAATTATTCACCAAATTTTCTTAAGGAATCTTCATAGATACCATGTACATTTGAATTAAAATAAACCTGTACAGATTCTGAACCTTTGAGAAAAAAAATCTGACTCCTGACTTCTGTCAAACAGGAGTTCTCTGGTCTTGTACTTTGTTGCTTTGCAAGCAACAACAGGAGGCGCAATCAGCATGCGTCATTCTTCAGGAAGTCATAATACACATTGAGCCAATTGAGCCCTGCAATGTCATAATACAAATTGAGCCAAAGAGCCCCAAGCCTTGAAGAAAAAGTGCCCTAACAAATAAGGTATTTGTCCCACAAGACAAAGCAACAGTGAGAAAGTGGAAATAAAAATCTTGTAAATGTAGAACAGGAAAGCAGTGAAACAGTGGGAGACCAATTAATTTTAGATGGCAACTGATGACATTTTAGGAATAATTAGAAAGAAAATTATGAGAAGGGCAGAAGAAAATTGAAAAAGAGAAAAAGAGCAAATATATTAAATTAAAAGCAAACTCAAGCAGGAGAAAATAATATAGTGAAAACGTGCTCTGAAATGATGCTAAGGCCTTTTTCCTCCCAAATTATGTAGGATAAGGAGATAAAAACATTCACTCCACTGTCAGCTTAAGGATACTTGAAGTGGAAAAAAGAAAAAAACACCCCCCCACACACATATAACCATACATAATGCTTTCCAAGGAAAGGGAGTAAAGTACTGAGAAGAAACAAAAAATATTGAAGGAATTTTTATTAAGGTTATAGCTTCATGGATGCAGGAAGCAAGCATAAGCCATGAACTGTAAAACCACTTGGTATAAGCATTTGGAGTGACGGGAGCAGTGCAGAGGAAGTGTCTGTGTGTGTATGTGTACGTGCCTGGGGAGCAGAGGGGCAAATCAGAAAGTGTCAGAGTTCTCACAGCTTATCACAATTTTTTTTTCCATGCAGAAGTCATCTTTTCCCCCAACACACAGAGAGAGGTATCAACCGAGGATTTTGGATCTCAGTTAACTCCTTCACTTAAATCTATTTTCTTCATAGGTCTGAAGTGCTGGTCTGTAGCCCGTTTTAACAGCTAGGACAATGTGGCACTACCTAAGAGTCCTTCAATAAATGCACAAGCCCATCACACTTCTACTGAGGTACGTTGAAGGATGTTGATGGAAGCGCTCTGAGAGTGGGAGATAGTGTGGATGAGTCTCCACTCTCAGGCTTACTACAGCATTACCCATCTATTTTTTTTGTCAGTGGAAAGAAAGAAAAGGCTTCAGGGAGTTTCCAAGCTTCTATTAGGCAGGTGTTCGTTGATCTTTCCACTGGTGAAAAAGCCACAAATTTATAACAATGGTATGAAAAAATTCAGAATAGAGATGTGTCTTATTCAAGGGTTAGGGTATGATGCTGATCTCTGAACTCCTGTTGCAGTAGCCTAAATTTTATGGCTCAAGCTTGTGAATGTTTATCTCACCTATCCCCCTTTCTACTCAACCCCGTCTGTCTAGTCATATCCAAGTAGTTCTTTTCTGGGTTTTTTCCCATTTAAAAACATCACTTGCCCTATTTCTTGCCCTATTAGATGCTGTGCTTGTGTTGCCTTCTTATTGTTTCATTTCTTCGTCTGAGAAGCAGTGTCCTTTTAGGCATTGAATTGAATACTTTCTCACTGAATATATAATAAATTCTATGGAAGATATGGATGACAGCATTATGGGGAAACAGGCCCAAACAGAGAACTTAAAGGAAATTCAATTACAAGTTCAGCCAGTGAGTGCTTTGCATGAATATCACAATGGAGACGACATCTTTTGTGAATGTTTGTAAATACTCCCTATCAACAGGCCTCCTCCCCCCATCTTCCAGACCTGTGATTGACTTAAGACGCTCTGACATTAACAGAGAGGCTTATTTAGCTAGAGATAGTTGATTTAACTTTCATAATAGAATTTCTGTTCACAAGTCCTAGCAGTAGATAAAGTACTCACAGTCCATTCACAGGGAAAATGAGATTCAAAGATGGGGTGAGCAGGAAGAATAAATAACATTCTTCAGTCCCTAACTCACAGTGAAACAGACAATGAAGATCTTTGCTAAGGATCCAAGGTAGTCATTATTGGTAACATACGGACAATTAAATCCCACCCCTTAGAGGATTCTTTTTCCGTAAAAAGTCAGGAAGAGAGTTCTGTTTGTTTTCTTGGTTTTTTGTTTTGTTTTTTTCTTGGCTGGGTTTTTTTGTATTGGGTTCTTGGGTTTTTTCCCCTACCCACCTTAATTCACACCTGGACAGATAATTTTCGTTTCTCACACATGAGATTTTGGCCACCTATGGAACTACTGAGCAGGTGACACAAATGTATGATTGCTTCTTTTTTAGCTTGCTTCTGAAGCGTCAAGCAGGGTTTTTTAAGCAGAAACCAAAATCTGGGCTTATATTAAGCATCTTATCTCCACTGGAAGACCAGCAGACAACATTGGTATCTTTCTGCCTCTTTCCACCCTACTTTCTGTTGCAGATAGTGCTTTTTCTGTGAAGTCTACAGTGGTGAGTTTGGTTCATCAAAATGTTTTGGGGAGACAGATAAACCAGTTGTGTTGTTCTTGTAAGACTCTAGGTCTGTGTAGGCAGCAGGTCTGTGTAGGCAGCAGGTCTGTAATGTGTGTTAGAAGTAACTTCAGAGAATAAATACAGTAATTTACAGCAAGAAGTGAGGGCTTATTCAACCTTTTAATGAGCCAGAGACAGGCTTAGTGGACAAGCTCCCTCTGTAAGGTGAAATGGTTAAGCATGTGGTTTGCACAGTGATGGTGGCAGGGGTCAAACACGGTTGGTCTTTCAGACTATCTGGGGAGTTGAGCCCTGCTGTCAAAGTGCAGCAGAAGGAGGAGGGTCATGTAGTTTTGCAGTAAACCCCTGTCACGTGTCTCCCTAGAGAAACACTATCTATTCCAATGTGATGCATCTTGTTCCTGGGTGCATTTCTTGCTCTCCCTAAGGAAACAGCACGAAGGGAATCATAGGTCATCAGGATCTCAGCACATCACCAGAGAGCTCTGGAGACAGCTGGGTGAGATAAGCAGAGAACAGTGTCCAACAGAGGAGGACCTGTACTCTGCAGACCATGAACAGGTTGCAGACCACAGCCATCCAAAGGTGAGAGTGGGATGATACTTGGGGTTGGAGCTTTGTGCCCCCATGGTCTGCCCTGTGGAAGGACATGCAAAGAGAGTACAGGTATGCAACAGGATGGAGGGAAGATGACCCTGATCACTGTCAGTGCCTGCTAAACAAACGTGGGCCATCTGCAGGGATGAGTATGTGTTGGAAGATGCTGCAGTTCCCAGGGGATGTGACTTGGATGAAGGGCCAGTCATTCCACATCATGAAAGTCACTGCACAGAATCCTGGTCAAAGCAGCCACATGTATTAAAATTATAGTATTTTAGTTATATCTAAATTACATTTTTCTTATACTCCCAAAGGATGGAGTCTCTCCCTTCCGTGGTCTCACCTTTCTTAGTCAATGATCTGAATTCAAGCCAGGGTTCATGTTGGCAACCCTCAACAATCACCATAAGACTCTTTCACTCTTTTCCTTTTTTCTTACTCTGCTGTCTGTCCCTTTTTCTCTAACAAAACACTCGAAATACACCATTCAGATAATTTTGGATGCCTTCCACATCCTGAACTTTCAAGTGCTCTGCAGTGTATTGAAGGCTTCACATTTTGTAGGAAAATTGAAAGTGCTCTGCCATCCAGCTCCTTCCAGATCATACTCATGAGTCCAGAAATAAAAGCACTGAATTCCAAGTCACTTGGTGCAGACGTTGAGATCAATTTTGGCACTCAGCTAGCTGTTAAATATGTCTGTAAATGAAATTAATCTGTAGCTAAAAATATCACTTAATAAAGTGAAATAAATTGAACCAAAATTAAAAGAAAAAAACAGTAAAGAAAAGGCATTATTTTTTCCTATTTGCTTCATTAAAATGAAGCCTTCACCTTTCTACTGCAGTATTTTCAGACAATACTTTTTTCTGTCAAACTTGACTGGAATATGGACCTTTATATTAATAGAATGTTTCCCTCTATGTTAATGGAGAGAAAAAATCAAAGATTTACCTGCAAGTTGAGACAACAGATGAGACAGCTATTAGATTTAAAAGACCTAACTTTGATTTGCTTGTGCAACAGGAACTTCCAAGACTATCAATAGGTAGCTAAGGATGTAGAATGTATGCATTTTTGTGAACCTTTTTGTGATAGTTATTCAAGACTTTTTCATCCCCTTTCTCTGGACCCTTGTTTTACATTATCTGGATCTTGTTCTGTTGAGCAACCTTTTGTTTGTGCTTGTGCCTGCTCTCAGGAGCACCACCTCTCTTGGCCATGCTTCGCCTCCAGATCTTGGTTTGCCCCTGAACATGACTGCATCTCCTCTGTGTTGCCAGTTTGTAAATGTCAAACTTAAATTTGTTCTAGAAGTTTCTTCTCAATAGCTGAAGTATTTTTCTATAATGATATCAATAACTTCACTAGCATGCTGACTATTTCTTTTATATGCTAAACAACAGGTACTCAGACTTTTAACAACCCCAGTGTGCTGGGGTTTGATTGCGGAATGGACCGTGAAGGGACCTGACTTTCAAAACTTCTGAGTGCTAAACCTGTGAAATATATTCTTTCTCTCCTCTCATCAAGACTGCAAGAAACTGAGGTTCTAGATAAAAAAAGTTATTATAGAAGATAGAAATTACAGATGAATAAAAAAGTTGAATGCTTTTGACTTCTATTTCACAAGCTGATTTTATATATGGCTGAAAATGAATAATCTTTTTGTTATTTTTTCCTCATTAGAATTATAGGGAGAAAATAACTGTTTTGTTTTTAATACAGGGTAAATCCTGTTTTTAAATGTGCTTCTGAAGTTCTCCTGACTCGGTGTACTATTTTAACTGGTATTTGACATTGTATGCCAGACACAGAAAGAACATGAACTGACTTGGGGTGTGATAAGATGCAAACTCTTCTCTGTGTGAGATGGTCCTGCACTGGCCAGAGCTTTGAAGCAGGCTTTCTTCTGTCTCTTCTCTGAAAGGAGCACATCAATACACCAGAACATTTTTTAAACTGGAAAGCTAGATTTTATGAAATCTCATGATGCAGGATAATCCAGATGACTAGATAAAAAGGAATGTGGCACTTTCCTCTTCTTTTTTTCCTAGCAACAGCCTTTTAAAGAATGGTGTAAAAATGTTAATGAGAAAGATGAACAATGGCATACACTTTACAGCACGCCCTATTTTCCCTTTTCTCCCATGGCAAATTTTGCCCTTATTTTTTAAATGTGATTTGTTTCTCTGCTTAATTCTACAGAACATTTCCAAAACAAATTTCTTTATTGCTTATTCTGATGTAGACAATAAAGCATTTGACACTGCATCTCTGGAAATTGTATATACAGTAGCAAGAACGCATGTGAACTCACCTGAATGTGGAGACTTGTACTAATGATATTAGTCTGTCTTACATCATGAACATCAAAAATGTCATAATTTAATTATGGGCAAACCTCTACACAGTTTTATTCCTGATATAATTCAGTTTCAAAGAGAATTAATGCACAGAATGATGCAACAAAATAGTATAAATTTATTGCAAAGAGTTTGTCTGCTAAAAGTGACTTTTTCCATTAATTACTAGATCTTTTATTCAGAAAGACAGCTTGCTTTCTGGAGTCCCCAGTGTTTTTAAGACAATCTAGGCAAACAGTTTCTGAATTTCTCACTGTTCCGATGAGGCAGTGATTCCTGAAAGACCTCAAGTCTTATTGTTTTATGTTTGTGTTTGATAATTCACCCTCCTTACACTTTGTATAAAGCTCCAGTTACCACTGATGATGTTTTCCTGCATTACTGTGTTTCAGACTGGTGCTAGGAAATAGTTTGCAATCAGGGATTTCAAACAGTGATGTGAAAATTGAAAGAGAGAAATCCCTTGGGAACAGTGATCTTCAGGAAGGGTTTGCCTCATCTGTTACCCAGAGTCAATGCAGATTCTCTGTCCCCTTTTTCAGTTGCTGAATTTATAGTGACAGCTATAAATGCAAAGTCAGGCAGGCTATTCACAGCTGTGAAATGCTTTGACTACCTTGACTGAATGCCAGTTGAGAAAATACACACTATGAAAGCAAATATTTCTCTGTTAACAAAATCTCTGTATCCAAAAAGGTTGTTATGAAGCTGATCTTTGCCAAAAGACTATTCCAGCAAGAGATTGAAAGGCAACTTCAATGTGGCAACCCTCTGGCCAACAGTGAGTATCTCAGGGACTTCTGATTTGCCATGGATCTTCCAAAATTCTCAATTTTCTTCTTTGCTCCATAAAAGTGCTTGCAGTGGGATCACATCCTACTTGATATCCTTAAGGGAAGGGCATTATAGAAATTCTTAACTATTTTTCTAAAGCTGCAGGGCTCTAATTCATGTGTATTTCAGATATCAGATTCTGCACCTAATACTTTATTCATGTTCAAACTGTACATGTACAACATACTGTTGTATCCAAGTATGCTAAACTATAGTATTATTATTGAAAAATCATAAAAGGTTAAGCCAGAGGGGGGAGGAGGATTCAGGGATCTCTTCAAGAAAAGCTCATACTTGTAGCAATGAATGGTTTGGGACACTTTCTAATATAGTGGAGATTTTCAGTTTTCTTTAAGAATCTGTACTTATTTTAGCCCATTTCTGTGTAAACTAATGTTAGCTTTGAAATGGTACTGAAAGCAAATAATTTCACTGTAGGCATTTGTAACACAGAAAATCAGTGAGAAGACTTCTTTAGGAAGGGGGACAGATTTTTGTCTTAGGAGAAAACCAATTCTTGAGTTTTAGTGATAATAAAAAAACACATACAGGGTTTTGAAATGTAAACAGGGAAAAGTCTTTCATTAGGAAGGACAAAATATTGCTAAAATTATGAATCACTCCATCACTGTAAATTGAAAATCTTACATTTATAATGAGCAGAGAATATCGCATTGCCCATCTCTCTTAACCTAGTCCAAAACTTTAAGTAGGCAGGACATTAAGGCAATATTTCCCATCAGTGATTTTCATTTTTCTGGGGGGAGAGGGGGGAGAAAATTTTTTAAAATTTTTTTAATCCAGTTCAGATTTTCTTGGGTTGGCCATTGCTGTGTCTTCTGAAGATAAGAGTTATTTTATGTGGCTGAGGTCTCCAGTGACTCAACAGAAAATGCGGAGATTTTTCTGTTATTGTAAGTGCATGAACTATCAAAAAGCTTTCTGTCATGAAGTCAGACATAAGAATCTGTGTAGAAAAATTACAAAGAATCATCTTCAAATTCAAACTACTTCACTGCAAGCTTTGGAAAACTGTTAGTCTTTATTGAATATTTTTTGTCTGTTTGAAGTTGTTGTTTTCTGGACACATACATCTGGTTTTGTATTGGGATTCCTCACATTACTGAGTGTGAAATGAGGCCTTCAGAAACAGGAGAATTTTTTTTACTTTCTCCCATTGATCATACTTACTGTTGCCAGTAACAACTAGTATTGACTACAATTGGTGGATATAGGAAGGACAAAATGCTGCTGTATTTGTCCTTTCTGTTTAAACCTGTTATCAAAACTGCAGAAATACCTTCAGATATAAAGAAAATACAGGAGATGGAATTCAGCTCACCTGAATTCATCGGTTCCTGCTAGGTGTCCAAATTTAAGCTGGTTATTTAGAATCCTAGAAACAGAGATGGATACCTCTAGAGGGGAGGTCCTAACATCTAGCTGAGAATAGAAAGAATGACTCTTCGGCTGTATCAGTTTTTCTTTCACTGACTACATAGAAAGCCTAAGTGCAATCTTAGACAACATCTAACTTTTAAATGGTAAAATTAGATTAACATAATCCTACCCTGACAGACAATATTGCAATCAATAGTTTGGTTGTCTTCTGGTTATGTTCCCCCTCTCCCCCCATATTTCATTAATATAAATGAATATTGTTTGTGTTTGGTTGTGGTTTTTTGGGGGTGTGGTGTTTTTTTGGTTTTAACTTGAGAAATGAGGTATTTTCTGGACATCAGTTGTTTTTTAATCAATATTTTTCAAAGAGACACATGGAATAAAAACCAGAAACATTTGTATACAGCAGTGATTTACATTAGTATAAAGGCAAATGGCTATAGAATTCTCACTATCACACTATAATATAAAATTTTGCAGCCTCAGCTAAAACTAAGTGAATATTAATAACTACAATGCTAAGTAGAAATGCATCTGGTAAAAATGTATCAAATATGCAGTTAGGAAGAGGATGTATATTTTATTTAATAATATTTTCTAAGCCAAGTGCAACCTTTGAAGAAGCAACTAATATTTCATAACTCACAGTAGCATCTAACTAAAATATGTATCTTGGTTACACAACTATCATTTTTAGCTGAAATAAAATAAATTCTTCATTTTAGATTTAATTCTACTTCAGGTTTCTCTGAAAACAGCACACAGCAACAGCAATAACAAATCAAGTTATAGTTAAAAATGTATGTGCTTTCTTCATATTTACAGAGTGAATGCATCAGTAATTTTAAAAGTGACCCCCAAATGTTTTTATTATCCCTGTCTGTGAAGAAATTTTTCAGTAGATCCGCTTATGGAAAGCTGTTTACATATATTGCTAGACTCAGCCACATCTAAAAGAGAGAGGAAACTGCAGTGTTGGATTTCCAGCTCTACCTTTAATAACGCTCCAGTGCTAAGTTCTGTTAGGGACAGCTGTGAGCTTGGCACAAGTAATGAGGATGAAAACTTAATCTCACAAAAAGCCATGGCAAATATTCTGTAAATTTCACTGGTAAAAGACTTCACCTGTGGTTTTTCAATACACTGTGACTTGTGTTTTCAATGAAAGAAGTACCTGTACCTCAGTGACATTTTGTCCCAGCTGGGAAACTACCCTAATTGGACCATATGATGCCTAGCCTTTCTAAAGGACAGTGCTTGCAAACTCTGACATCACTATGTTGATTTTAATGACTTGTAAATTATAGTGGCTTATATCCAGAAAGAGTTCCTTGAAGAGTTTTCTGAAATGCTAATAGGCAATACTCATCTGAGTGGGAAAACTGAAAATGTTCTGCTCTGCTCCCCCATGCACGTGATCAGTAACTGAAGACATTAGGTTTGAGATTTTCACTCACTGGGAACACAGAAATTAATTCTAAGGCAGTCACCTGCTAGAAGCATTTGTGAATAGATTCCAGTTCTGCCTTCAAGACTATTTAATGCAGTACATTAAATACATATTCAATGCTTATTTATATGAGAAAGCCAAACTCACAAAGTGGAATTCACAATGTAGAGCTTCATTTTTTTTCTTACTTCCAATGGCAATGGTGGTGAAAAACTGACATATTACGCAAAAATCGAGTAGAATAAAAAAGAAAGCTTCAGTGAAGAAGACAAAAACTGGATAACTGGATCAAAAATATATGCCTATTACATTCTACCAAAAATAAAAACAAAGTGAGAATAAGAAATTTTTATTTAAAAGATCTGAAAAGTAGTCATGTTCTTGTTTGGCTTGAAATGAGAATTCGAGCCAAACCATCATATTAAAATAAGCGATTTTCAAGTGGAATAATTTTCATTGAGTAAATATGTAATTTCATAACAGAGGAAACTGTGCAGGCAAGACTGACACACAGAATGCTGACAAACACACAGTTTAAACAAATTGTATGAAAAATAGAGTGAACTTTCTGTCACTTTTAATAGTGATACATAGGGAGAAAATATTCAGAGATAAACTGATTTTGATTGTTGATGTTTTCCTTTCTACTTCAATAGGAACTGCAGAATAATTTTCTCACTGAATTTATCTCAACCATGTCAAATTTAAACAAAGTCAGATTAGTATCAATCTTCCACATTCTCCTATATCCTATCCAGTTCATGTGACACAATTTGCAAGTAATAACCAAACTGTCTAACCTCAAGTGATTTTGTTACTGCTCTTATTCCATGAGGTACAGTAAGCATAACTAAAAAGAAGTCTGAAATAACAATAAGTTGCACTTACTTTGAGTGAAGGGCTAGATAATAAAGAAAAACTGGGAGGTTTCTTTGCCTCCAACTCTCTGCTATATGTTTATTATATGTTGCTGTGTAAGACAACTGTCATTTCTCTTACTGGAAAGCACCATGAAATCATCTAAACCAACTGGATTCTCCCCCAGATCAGAAAATATCCAAATTGGAATGCTGAAGTCAGAAACACACGATGTATTTATTTAGTTTATGAGAATTTCAGAACTGGTTATCAGAAAATCTATTTTGCTATCTAGTTGATAAGTTGTGTAAATAAGCACATATTCACTCACAGCAGGAAAGGTAGATATTGTTGACTGACTGTCCCTTTATTACTCCTTCTGTAAAAGAAAAGGAATTTTCTTACTATTATATATATTTCCACACATACAACTTTTTTCTTTTTTCTTTATTATATGTTTCTCATGTGGGAAGAACTTTATAAATGTTACAAAATTTTGAAATCTTCCATTTTGAGAGAGAAAGAAGTTTCTTCTGTAATGCCTCTATACAAAGCACAGCTTTTGAAACTAGTTTTACATTGCCCCTAGTTTCAAATCAGGAGTCTTCAGACTTTCATGTTTGTTCTGTGATAGCTATTCTGACATAGGAATTGACTCGTGTCCCATTTGAAGTGGTTCACAACCATGCAACTAATGTTATGATTTGAGGGACAGAACATGTTATGTCTGGCAGTGTTAACTGGGAAGCTGCAATGTAATCAGTCCTTCTTGCTGCACAAACTCCATTGTAGCATCTTTGCTAATTACTGATACTACTCTTTACACAGTAAGAAAATGGAAAACAGTCTATGATGTAATATCAACTTGGCTGATAAACAAAATGGAAATTACATTAATAAGATCTGTCTGAAATTCCCGCTTCTATATTGATAACATACAGCAGATATTTCAAAGGCCAACATGGAACTTGTGCATACACTTTGTGTTGCACAAGCTTTGCTTTGAGGTTTAACTGGATTCTTATAAAAACATGGGCTAGAACATGCTAATCAGAGGGATGGACTGAGGAAAGAAAAAAAAAAAAAGAAGGGCACTGAATGGAAAGGTCTGATGAATGAGATGTGCCAGCAAGAATTAACAATAGAGCACAATATCTAGAAAAGGGGAAATGGGTACAGCGAAAGTTACTTTCTAAAGAGAAAATATCATTTTTAAAACAAAATGGGTATTGGCAGTTAAAGTTTCTGCCTGTCATGAGATCTGCACTATGCAGCATACGTTCCTATAGTATAAGGATTTGACAATGAACAAATAGTATTTTTGCCAGTTTACTTGCAGACCTGTGAGCTGCTGATACAGACTGTCTGAAATTGAGGTGTTGCAGATGGTTGCATGCAGAAAAAATACAGGTGCCTTTGCGCTGAGAAGTACGCAATCTAAATAGCATCCTTTCAATAAAGAAAACATGGTTACACTCTTCCAGTATAATTTGTACAAAAATTGGTCAACCTTGAGTATTCCTTGTGGAGCTTTTTCTTTTCAGGATTATCTGCTACTACAATGGACAGGTATGTGACATAATACAATCAAATAGGCTTCAGAACTCTGTATACTTTCTTGACATCCTAATAAGAAATACTTGCTGCTTGTTGAGATACATATTTGCATGTCTCCCTAGCATGTGCTAAGCACAGATAGCTGACAGTTGTTTAGTCACCCAGGTATTTCTCTTAATTTTTTTTCCTAGGCTTTTGTTTACTCACTCAAGTGATCCAAAGAATCAGCTGAGGGGCGAGAAATTCAGTTAAAATCATTCTAGCTTTGGACAAAGCAGACTCAGTTCTGTGAGAGACTCTGGACATAAAAAGATTGGGTAAATGCAGTAATAAATTTTACAAAAAACCGAACTTCTTTCTCTAATACCAGGGGAAAGCTTAGACAGTAGCTGCTGCTATAACATTACATTTGCTTAAGACAATATAAGTGACCTCTAGACAGTTTACAACCATGTTGCACACCCTTAGAAAGTAAAAACACAAACTCTTGTACTTTTCTTACCACAGAATAATCTTTCTAAATTTAACAAGTGGTGTTGTTCCTGGGACAACACAAGATCATTTCGTTGTTATACTGTTTAAACTGAACTGAATTGAATTAAATTAAAAAGACTGTCTCTCAGGACTAGGGGACCCTGTCCCACATATTTATAAAAAACTTTTAAATTATTTGTTTCGCATTCTTCTAAGTGCACTTTTAAGTCACTTTATTGTGCCACATACCTTTGCCTTTCTAGTAGTAGATGATGAGCTGGCAGCGACTGACTCCAGGCCATACTGCCTTCCAGTTTCTGAATTTCTGAGACAAGATCTGCTATCTCCCATCATACCTTTTGACACATCAGGTAGGTGTGAGCTCAGGTAGTCTCTTAGTACATTTCTTATATACCTGTTTTCAGGATTGCAGGCCAAAGTCCTCTCAAACTCACAGTTAGCTTTCCATCGACCACAGTAAAGTTTTGATAGAAGAACTGACACAGAAATTGCTCTGCAGCGTGTTTTCTCTGTCCTATAAGTGTTCTGGGTACACCTGAATGAAATTCTATGGTTCATTTTAGTTTGCCATAAAATCCCAATCCATAACAAAAAACTGTTGACTATCACAAAAATCTTCTGCAATTTCAATTTTCAACAGATTTTGTGCCCTTCATCTTTCTTTTTATCTTTGGATTGAAAGAGCTAAAAATTCTGTTCTAGTGACTTTTTCCTGTTCACATTGTTTTTCTGATGTCTTTCACTTTTGAAAAGAAAATCAACCCAAATCTAAACAGAAAAAGTTGAAGTCAAAGTTTTTTTTTTTTTTCACTAATGTAAATTATTTTATTTTCTCAATTTGAAAATTAAACCCCAAAACATTTTCCATTCCTTCTCTTTTTCTGAATTGATGGTAAACTGGGATTTCAATAAGTCACACAGCTCGAGGCTTAAGTCATTTCTTGTGAAGCTTTTATGTTTGTTAGGAGACACTAGTTCCTGACTGTACATTAATCCTTCTTCTGTCACTTCTGTGAAAGAAAATCTCTCATCTTCAATCTTCCTACTACAGAATGCTAATCTGTCTGTCATTAGCCCTACATACCACATGCTATACACTTGCAAATGCATTCCTGAGCTAGATACAGCTGTAGTTAAGACATATTCATTCAGTCAACAGAGGAAATACTTTCTTCTCTAAGTACATTCTGTTCAGTTGGAGCTTTTTTTGACCTATTTTACTTTAAAGTTTTTTTCATTGTTAATAGTAAAGTATAAAAGGTATATGCATTTATTTCATCTTAGATAAATGTTTTAAAAGTATAATGGGTTTGAATGTTCACATACCTTGATAACTTGCCGCTTTAAAAATACTGAAATGAACCAGCAGATGTTGTTGGCAGAATTACAGTAATGTCTTTATGCAGCTTGGCCATAAGCTAAACAAAAATACCCACTTGATAGCAGACATCAGTTTACCCAATCCAATAAATCTCCTTAGGTGTTTTGGAGAAATAAAAATCTGAATAACTACAAGTCAAGAGATTGGACATTAACAGAACAAGGGAGCTTGCAAACTATATGAGATGCAGGTGACAGAAGATGCAGGCAACATAAAGCTGGGAATAAATCACAGAAAACAGGATCATCGGATTTGTTTGCATTAGAGTCAAGAGACAACAAAAGTACCTGAAAAATTGTTGGAAGGAGAAAGAATAGGACATCTGATTGTATTTTTTTCATAACTCGGGAAGAATGGAGAGAGCCGTTTGGGGTTTTTTTTTTTTATGTTTTGACAGATGGAGGGGGAAGCAGGAAAAAGGTTCATTGTTTATATAAGCATTTTCATCAGTATCTTGACATCATGCCTTCAACATTTTTATATTTTCCCCAGATTTGTGAAGTCTGCAATTAACGCTTTCTATTTCCATACCATAAATTTATTCAACCTAGAGAAATGAAAATAAAATTTTAGAGGCTGCCTGCCTCTACTGGCCATTCCATGAAATCCATCTAGCTATATTTCCTTGTCTAGTGGGTATTACGGAGTGTTTCAGAGTTGCAATGGGGTTTTAAAACAGCACTGTTTAGATGCTGTATTTCTCTTCCCTCCCTGCCACTCTCCCCTGAAATGAAATCTTTTCCCTCAACTGTCACTCTGATATTCATGTCTTTTTTTTCCCGTCCACCTCTTTTACTTTTTATGAGAAGATATATATTTTTCTCAGAAATTCACAACATTTTTCAGATTTTGCTGAAAAGCCAAACCTCCAATCCTATTGTAAAGATTAGGTAGAAGGCCATATCATTCTCTCTGCTTCAACAAAAAAAGAATTTTAGTGAGATGGGTGAGAAAAAAAGCTTTTCTTTTTCTGATCACCTTAGCTATGGAACATTTTTTAAGGCAACCAAGTGCCAATATGAGAACCAAGGGCTGAGTTGTGTGGTTAATTTAAATTTTAAAAGAAGCAGAAATCTCCAGGACATAATCAGTGAATTTTGGTCATATGGAGACGTCTGAACTATGGCCCTCTTCCTTCCTCTGTCTCTCACAACTGTATCTATGTCATTTCTCATTGCATAAATGGCTTTCTGAAATGACCTTTTCAAGAACTTTAGATCAAGTTCATTTCTTGTACAATACTCTCCTCAGTGGCAGTTCTTCAGCTGAAATACGGGTTGGACTGGGTGCTCTGTGTTTAATAAGCATCTTTGTGGCATGGTTTGCAAAAGTGGTTTACTGCCTGAGATGTTTGCTGTAATGTGTGCTTTTTTCACTAATGATTCAGTGATGATTGATCCCTGCTCAGTCTTAGAAAGAAGGAAAGCTCAATCCCCTTATATCCACCTGAAGGCAGAACTGAGATGCATGTTGAAGAGCTGCTAAAGTTACAGGAATGTAAGGGAGCTCTTCCAAGTGCTATTTTAGGAGAAGAAACTCTGTGAAGGACTGGTCCGTTTTTCAAATCAGAGCTGGCAGAACACAGATGGATGGGTCTGCCACACCCCAGGAAGCTTAATTCAGTCATTTATCCATAGCATTTTATAAACCTTTGGATGTCAAATAGCATGGTCTTAAAAAAACACAGATCTACTGCTGGTCTCCTTGAACTCAATAGGGATTTTTCTACAGACTTCAACTTGGCCAAGATTACACCAGTGTTATTTTATGTTTTGGTGTTACTTGAAGAGAAAAAAATTTTCTTCTGAAGTGCTTTGTGCTTTCTCCAGTTAGAAAAAGTAACATGCTGAAAAGAATTGTAGCTCTTATAGCATAAATGAGAAGCAAGCAAGAATGAGCAAAAGGAAAGGGAACTGCAGTTTTCAGTGTCTTTTCTAAGAAGCAAAACTATCTTCATACAGTGCTGTCCTTGCTCACTGCAGATAGCGGTTGTTAGCTTTTGTAGCTGTGTATCTTAGAACTTTTTCATAGGGTATTCTATTTCACATACTTTGTTAGCAAAGTGAGAAATTTTATTCAAGCTTAGAACACCAGAGATAAACTGATTTTTTAATTAATTTATATATTAAAAATGTGAATATGAGTGGCATTTACAGATATAATGTGTATAATACTTTGCTTTGGGTGGTAACCCATTATTTCTCTCTTCTACTTCTTTTGTCCTATTTTTCCATTGAAAATGATTGCTAGAGTCTCATAACTCAAAAGCAAAGAATTTTTCACTATTCTTAGTATCCTGCAAAATACTTTGTCTTTGAAAAGCTTTGTATTCTATGCTGTAAAGAGTGTAATTCTTTTAAGTTTTCAGATGTGATACAGGTTCCAGAATATTTTTATATGTTACCTTGTGCCTTTATCTTTTTGCTCTTTGCTTTCAGTTATCATGACTTTATAGTTATTAGAAACCTACAATCCCTTCTCATATTTTCTTGAAAACAAGATCTCTCTTAATAGCATAGTATAAATGTGTGTCTGTATGCAGGAAACACCACTCATTTATAATACAGCTATTAAAAGCATCATAAAAAGCCGCTTGGAAGAACGAATTTTCTGCATTGTTTCAGAAGGATTTATTAGTAACTCTCTGGTATGTAGAATTGGACTTCATATTGTTTAACTAGGAATCATTGTTTTAACGATAAGATTAAAAAATGGCTACTTCAAAGTCTGTAATTTGAACTTTCCTGCTGCATATACAATATGTTACTCTCTCTCAGGTCCCAAAGTAATGTTCAAACTTCATACATGTAATTCCAGTATTTACTCTCAACTTTAAAATTATTTGACAAGTCTATACTGACCTTAATGGTTCTCTCTGGATGCTACTGACTGTAAAGAAATATTAAGTGGTGTAAGAAGCCTTAATGGAACACCTTTTCTACAAGCTAACTTCAGAGGATTGCATATCTTGTTTGTGATCCTTCACACAGTCAGTCACTTAGTTACTTCTTTTCCTCTGTTCCAGTCCTCTTTCCCACTGTCTGAAGTGGCAAACGAAATGGATGTTCTCTGGCTGTGGTTCAACACAACTAACTCAGAAATGAGTCCTAAAAGTTGTTTACTATTATCAAAGCATGCATGAGCACATACCATGATTCATGCCTTGGTAATTATATGGAAGAGAATATATGGATGTATGTAGCAGATTTCATTAAACACCAAAGCAATTTCTTCTTTCCACTTTTTGAGTCCAACCCAGATTCTGAATAGGTGCATTATGTTATGTTTACTACACAGAAGTGTTTAAATATTTTATATTCCATTTTGTAATACTAGTGAGATCTTCTGTTGGGAGTTGCTTAAATATACATAAAGATACATTGTGACAGTCTTCCTCTTCTCCCCTTTTAGAATAAAAGAGGTAATCAAGCCTGGGGCAACTTAGCAGCAATTAAAGCTTACCTTTCAGAGACAAATCTAAATGCATATGAAAATTAGGTTTGGCCCTTAGGTTATGACAGTTTAACAATACAGCCCTTTATTGTGCTTAAGGGTAGCCTATTAACAGCACTCATTATTTGTCTTTTCTAACCTGATATCATGTTTATGTGACTTACTCTTTCTCTGGTGCATGGTTTTGATGATTCTCATGTTAATTATCCCATTATCTCAGATTCTGCTCTGAAGTAGTATTCACAGATGGATTCAGAGATTTGTTTGTCAGGAACTCAACAAGCTGAAGGAACTGGACCACACAGATCCCATGAACTTCAACAAACACAAATACATAGACCCGTACCTCAGACAGAACAGCTCTGTGAGGTCTGAGGATCCATATGGTAGGTAGCAGCTATGAAAAAGAGAATCAGAGAGTTTTGGTGGATGAATAGGACATGAATAAGCAATATTTCCTTGCGGCAGTGAATTTTAATCACACATTGGGCTGTAATAACAAGTAAATAGTCACATGAACAGTGGCTGTCATTTCTTCCCTTCATTTAGCACTCATGAAGCTACACTTATTGTTTCTTGCTTTGCATGCATAGCAGGAAAAAAATGTTGAAAAACTGGAGTGGGCTTAACAGAGTGCCACCATACCTCAGTATGGTCACGTGCTGTAGCACATGACATACAAGGAACTTCAGTGGGAACTATATTTGTTTAGCCTAGAAAACAGAAGGCTATGAATATCTCATTATAGCTTTTCACTACGCAAAAAGAGGGCTGTAGAGGTGGAGCCAGACTCTCAGATCCACAGAACAAAAGGAAAAGAGGTCAAAATGCCAGAAGTTACAATGGGGAAAATTCCAACAGAACAAGAGGAAAGAAATTTTTGCAATGAGAAGCCCTGGAAGAGGGTCCCAGGGAGTGTGTGGAACCATTATCCTTAGAGATTTTCAAAATTCATCTGGACAAGGCCTTGAGCAACCACATCTAAGTTTGGATTTAGTGCTTTTTATGCAAGGGGTTCGACTATACAACATCCAGAGATGTCTTCAACCTAAATTATACTGTGATCCTTATGAGGAGTTGGTGACCTGTGATGCCTGCCTATAGACAGTAATATATAGTCCTTAATCACAAGACTTAGCACCATGCATGACTTTCAATGAAATTGTCTAATTTTTACCCATGACACCCATAAAATCACATGAAAAGAAGACTGGCTAATCAACTTGTGGATTTTGGGATAACATCCATTTCCTGGAGCAGTATTTTGTGTAGGGCACAAAGTTGCAGGACCAGCCATGGTAGAATAAGGACATACAGTTCAGAGATAGTATAAATAAAGAAAACAAGAAGTTGTCGAGGTCCAACTGGATAAAACCCAGTGTCAGAAATATTTTGTTTGTGATCCCCAGAGTGAAATTAAAGTGCAAACAAGCTCAAGTACCGTAATCAATCAGTTTGTTTATTATAAAAAGATAATTATTATAAAAAAGATAGCGATAAGACAGATCAGAAAAAATGATAGAAATTTAGCAAGACTTCAGAGTGCAAAGAGAGATAGTCACCACCATGGATCCAGAGGTGTCCCGAGGGTCTGTAGCCATCTTCTTCGGTGGTGGGTGTCACCCAGGGTCCATAGTCATCATTGGAAGTGGGTGGCCACAAGGGCAATTACCTTTTTCCCCTTTTATTATGTGTTGGGGTGAGTACCTCTGTTCTTAATGTCGCATACTGCACATTCCTGGTGAATAATGTGCATCCAGTTTCGCTGGTCTTGTAGCCAGCTCTTCAACTGCATATGTCTGCCAGCAATCCTTGAGATAATGGACAACAATTTCTCACACCAATCCTTGAGATAACGGACAGAGGGGTCCCATTTCAGCACCTCACACCCATCTTCAAGATAGTGGACCTCAGCTTCTCATACCAATCTTTGAGATGATGGACAGTGGAGTCTGATTTCAGTTCAGTCTCTCACTGAGATGGAATAAGGATGGTATGGAAAGTGACCTGTGGACTACTGGTCATCTGAATATCCTCAGAAAATAAAGAATAGAGGCCCAGCACAGATGTGTAGGCTTGGTGTTCTGGTTGGGCACATCTACAGAGGAAGATAAATTATTTAGTCAGGAGGATTTGTAAGTGATTGAGATTTTATGAACATAAATAATTAGAGAGTAGAAGACAAAGAAGTTCCTGGGAATGCTTAGGGTCTGAATTTCTCTGGCTGGTGGTATTGAAAAGTAAAAAAATATCAATCAAGTTTGGGATGAAACGACATTCTTTGAATAAACATTTGTGAAGATACATCTAAAATAAATTACCATTTGATACTGTGAAAGTGTTAGTTTGGGAAGTCATATGAAGTGAGACAAAGCACTAATGTAAAAAGAACAGACATGGTTCCATGTCGTTGCAAGCCTGACTCTAATGCAGTTAAAGATGTACACTGTTGTTTTATTAGAATATAAAACAAATATCATTACCCATTTGATCTCTGGTAGCTCTGAAATCAATCTCTACAATATTTGTTTCACATGCATATGATCTGCCATGCTACTGGAAGGCACTATAACACTGAAGCATCAGCTAATAGCACTTAAAAGCCAGTTAATTACTAAAATACTACATTCAGCTACTGGAAGATACCATGTGAAACAAACTCTTTAGCTTTTCTTGAGTACTTAAAAATTTGCAAAGAGTACTTCTTGTGGTTTAACCCTGGTAGGTAGCTAAGCACCACACAACTGCTTACTCACTCACTCTCAGTGAGCTAGGGGAGAGAATAGGAAGGGTAAAAACATGAAAACTCACGGGTTGAGATAAAGACAGTAACCCAACCTCCTCACCACCACCATCACCCCCCCAAAAAATACCCCCCAAAAAAACCCCAAAACCCAACACCAAATCCAAGAAAAATAGATGATGAAAAAACTGAAACAATTGCTCACCACCATCTGACCAATCCCCAGCCACACCCAGTAAACTTAGCTCCCCACCTTTACATGTTGAGCACGACGTCATATGGTACGAAGGATCCCTTTGGTCAGTTGGGTCAGCTATTCCAGCTGTGTACCCTCCAAACTTCTTGTGCACCCTCAGCCTCTTTGCTGGCAGGCCAGAGTGAGAAATAGAAAAGGGCTTAAACCATGACAACTGTGTATGCACTGTTCAGCAATAACTAAACGACCAGTGTGTTATCAACACTGTCTTCATCATAAATCCAAAACACAGCACCATATAAGGTACTAAGAATAAAACTAACTCTAGCCCAGCCAAAACCAGTAATTACTCTAACTCATAAAAGTTTTAGAACAAAAAGTGTTTCTTGCAATAATAATCATATCATACATGATATAGAGAAAAAAATCAGAGGCATAGCCATCTCAAAGTGCTGACTGCTTCATGGTCCAAGCAAATCCTGAATTAACAATTGCTGAGTTGAGTTGGGTACTTTATTTTTTCTGCTGGTGCAATAATAAGAAAAGATGTTGTCTATTCTCCTAAACATAGCTGTTATTTTTCTTCAGAGCCATTGTGACAAACTTTACTATCTCTTAGAAGAAAATTAAGAACCACAGCTTTGATTTGTTTCATCCTTGTTTTTTTATGTTGTTAAAAGTGAATACAACAATTCTGAAAGCTCTTTGGGCGCTAGCCCATTCTGCCCTTGACCCAATTAATTTATAATTTTCTTTTTAAAGAGAAATATTTTGCATCCTAAAGGGTCAAGAGTCCTGAGTACGTAGCCTGGACAGCATGCATAGTGTAATTAGAAAAGGTATCTATTTGACATTCAATGGTATTTGGCTTTTGCTTGTCTTACAAGTCTGTGTTTTCAAAAGTAAGGCTAAAATAGTTTAACTAATTTCTACATGCTTTGAATTACTTGTTCTTGCTCTGTCTGTTCCCACTCATTAGCCCAAATAATGAAAAAAATCTATGCTTAATGTTATTTTATTTACTGCGGTGAAAGGGAGCTGTGGATTTGGGGATTTTTACTTCATAGAGAAATTAGAAGTGTCCGGTATGGTCTTAACCTTGCGTTTCCTGCAGATCTATGGTATTTACTGTGATAGATCAGATCTGAGGTAGAGTGAATTTTTTATTTTTATTTGTGAGCTGACGATACTTTATCACAATAAAAAGAAGAGAGGATCCTACAAGGTCCTATACAGCCTGTTCCTTGTGGAGGAGATAACTGAAATTTTGGATGTTCTAGAAGCAGAAGGAGGGTAAAAGTTTGTATCCATTTTCTGTATGCATTAGTCTCTTCCAAGATGTACATGGCTTTAAAGGTGGATGGGTGGGGCTACCTTCCCTGTTGTTATAGAAAGCTTCCTCTTATGTGATTTATTTATTCATGCTAGTCTTCTAGTATTATTTGTTAATCTTTAGTCAATAAAGACCTTAAGGTCATAAAAGGATGTCGCCTTACTTACACTGACAAGTAAGCAAGGACTTGAGTACTTGCTTAAATGTCCTCCTAAACAGGAAGAGAAATGTTTCTAAAATTAAAATGACCTGATAGGCAGAGTGGAAGGGAAAGTAGGTGGAAAGAACTTCTAGCTTTTGGGCAGCACTTGACTGGAAAACAGTTCCTTCATAACCATAACACGCTGTGTAACTTACAGCTTTTGGAAGTCTGTAGTTAATTTACATTTCTGAAATGTATGTCTGATTGTAAAGCTAACTTTCATTTCCTCTCTAGAACTAGGCATGAGTATGTTGTATTAATTCAAGGTTCTTTGTTCTAACATTGAAAACCAAAAATGTACATTTACAATTTTCAAGTAACCCTGTGTTTTGAAAGCATATGGAAAAATCATTGACCATAGCTAAGGTCATTGTGTTAAAAGACCCTGCTGGTAATAGAGGTGATTACAAGCATTACCAGAAAGACATGAATAGTAATTCATGGGAGATGAGAGGGACAGAAAAGCTGGTGTTCTGCTTTACCATCTGTGGAAGTGGCCTAACGAGGAATGAATGTTTTCTGAGTGGTACACTGATATATTTCTTCTCTGTTCAGCAATACTGACTGGTGGCATTATGAACCAAACAGCATGGAGAAATTCTCCGCACCAGATGGCAAGCCCAGGTCCTGCAATTGGTATTTTAAAACAAAGCTGGAAAGAACCTCAAATTCTTTCCTGATGCTAGTCCGAAAACTCTAACAGTATTCGAGTGGTGCGAATGAGGAGCAAGAGCTGACACCACCATCCTATAAGAATCTTTGCAATAACACGTCGAATACAAGATAGTTTAAGTAGTTGGGAGTTTAAGGGAATTGGGTTTGGAGATTGTACTGAGGAAAACACAGGGATGTTATAAACAGCTAGCTCAATAACAGCATATTATTTAACACATACTTGACATCAAGTTGGTTACAATACTGCAGACCAGTGCATTGGCCTAGATAATGAACTAGCTGTTCATCTCATGCCTGTGATTTCCTAAGTAAAACATCATTTACAACCCCATTTACCACATACTCTGAGATGGCATCTCTTGTTTCATCATATTGCAGTTTTCTTAGGCAACTCATCAGCTGATATTGTGACATCTCTACTAGCTGAACTTCCAATTATCAGAAATGTGGATCCTAATATTTTTATCTTCTTACACACTTTTTTTATCTTCTGAAATGCTCCTAGGATCTGTGACTCTTTTGGTGTTGATAGTTTTTATTAACAGCTTTTCCAAAATTTAGACAGCAAGATCATAGAATCATAAAATCGCTTAGGGTGGAAAAGACACTTAAGATTATTGATTCCAACTGTATACCAAACACTGCCAAGTCCACCACTAGACCATGTCTCTAAATGCCATATCTACACATCTTTTAAATACCTCCAGGGGTGGTGAATCAACTACTTCCCTGGGCAGCCTGTTCCAAAGCTTAATAACCCTTTCAGTGAATAAATTTTCCCTAATATCCAATCTAAACCTCCCTGGCACAACTTGACACCATTTCCTCTTGTCCTATCACTTGCTACGTAGAAGAAGAGACTGACACCCACCTTGATGCCATTTCCTCTCAGGTAGCTGTATGGAGCAATAAGGTCTCCCCTGAGCCTCCTTTTCTTCACGCTTAAATAACCCTAGTTTCCTCAGCCAGTCTTCTCTAGACCCTGCATCGGCTCGTTGCCCTTCTTTGGACACACTCCAGCACCTCAATATCTTTCTTGTAGTGAGCTGCCCAAAACTGAGCACAGTGTTCAAGATGCAGCCTCACCAGTGCTGAGTACAGGGAGATGATCACTTCCCTAGTCGTGCTGGCCACACTATTTCTGATACAAGCCAGGGTACTATTTGCCTTCTTGGACACCTGGGCAATGAATCTTGTCCCATTATAACACTAATGCTGCCCGACATTTTGCAATGGTAGTAATTATTAATAATTTAAAATTGGTGAAGCACAAAATCTTTAAAATTGAGCCTCATTTTCCAAAAAGTTGATGTGCATTGACTTTTAGACTGAATGTAGTATATTTTCTTAAAGAAAAGACACATCTGTTCCAGAATGTGAAGATCTAAAATATTCCACATTCCACTCTCCTACTGGATAAGGAGAACTACAATAAACTACCAGTAATTTACCTTGTAGCACATGCACAAAGCAATCACATTTCCTATTTTGTGGCATATCTGTCACATATCTGTATCTGAAACTGCACAGAAAAAATTGTATCTATGATCAAACGCAGTGAAATTGCATTTAATAATTAGAACTTGCCATCTTACTCCAAGGTGTGCTGAATGCTACTGCCTTCAGCTAACATGTGAAGTAAGAGAATCAAAGGATGACAACGTATCTATTTTATTATGGTTCTTATTTCTATTTAAAAGCTTTTACTCTAACTGCACTCCTACCATTTCTTCTTTCTGCACTTTGTGCAAGCTTACTTTAGAACTAAGTTTGATAGTTCATGTAGTTAAGTAGTGAATGGCTGATTGTAATGTAGGTCAAGGATTATTAACTTCACTTATTTTTTGAATTTAGTCTCTTTTCCAAGTTTAATTACCAGAGGTGGTTATTAGCTAAAAACCCAAACCTCTGCAGAGAATGAAAAGCCTTATATTTAAACAGCAGGGTTACAGATCAAGGAACTCCAAGTCAGTCGTCAGCTCTACCACAGTATTAAGCTAATGTTGAAGTAGTTAACAAAACAAAATACACTTTATATACATGCTTAATGTAACTTATGTTCTTTCCGGAAGGAATGGTTGACTTACAGTAGTAAACCCTTTCTTCTGCCCTTTTATCTTGCATAGGGTTTTACTAACTAATGCAGTGAATTCTATCCTCAGCAGTAGTGAATACTACCAGCTGTGCAGATAACTCCTGACTTCAGAAGGGCTGAGCTATCCATCATTCTTAATGCTTATTGATGCATAGTATATATTTCTGCTCCCTAACCTCTGACTCTGATCTAATGCTTTCATCTGCTCCTATTTCCTCCCCTGCACATTTCCTAAATAGTAGCTTTGTGTAGTTCCAGTACCTGCCCACTCATTTTTGGTCTGGTTGGTCTCTAGGAAGTTTTAATAGATCTGTTTGTGAAAGATCTGTGCCTCTGGGTCCTACTGACAGCATCACATAACCAAGTTCTCTTTTGTATAGCTGGTTGCAGGCTGTTTGGGAATTTTAGATGAATTCTGCTTTGGCCATAGACTTCTTCAGGAAAGAGACTTATTCTATGTGTTCAGCATCAAGTCAAAAACTAAACAGTGAACTTAGCTGTTCCCTCAGGTTGCCACTGTGCTATAAAACCATGTTCACACAAGTTTACTTTGAATCCACAATTTTATACAATTTATAATAATGACGAGTCTGCTAGATGTACAAAATTCAGTACAAATTGTCAGTAAGAGAACTTACACAACTGAGCCAAAATACATTCAACAAGCCAACCCTCTTAGCATTTAAAAACAAAGCAAGTGACAAAGTATAAATTGGTTGATCAGTTTCAATTAGCAAATTGCCACCAGGTGTCTTCAGCTAATTAAATGGGAAAGGGTAGTTTTGCACCTTCCTTTTTCTGTAAGTTAAAAAAAAGAGAACGTTTAAGTTTCTGTTCACAGCATATGAAAATTCAAAAAAGAGGGTTGGTTTGTTTTTAATTGGAATAGAAACTCTGCTTTCTGTTTAAAATATAGTATGAAAGGAAGGTCTGGCCTTCATGAGGTGAGTGAGCTGTAGTCAGGAACCAACAAACACTGAGAAGTTTACTGCCAAGGATATTTGGGAAAGGGATAGTGCAGGCTTGCCCTAGGGCTTAACTTTTTATTTGGAGTATAATGTGGTGAATATGACAGCGAATCTGTCATTTATGAGGTCAGTGTGTGGCGGATCAGATTCTGAAGAGCGAATGAGAAATTTTAGGAGTGAATCAAAAAGGTTTTCTTGAAGGTAGCAGTACTTAAGAAAATATACAATAGAGTGAGTGTCTTTTGTTTTGTAGGTATGTCTTCTAACATTGAACTGTTTTTGCCTAGTGTTCTGCTAGGCTGTGAAGAGAATTTTTAGGGGTTTTTTATTTATTTATTTGTTTATTTTCTATTTGAATGATTCTGGGCTGAGAAAAAAAGTCTGATTTTCTCAGCATGAAATGTGTTTAAAGATGTGGAGAAATCTGAAGTCAATAGTTATGAACTTCTAACTGCTGTTGTAGTTCTAAGACAGAATGTAAGAAAATTCATGTATTTGTGTTTTTAGTTGTATACTTACACAAAGAACTAAATTTGCTGATGTCTGTGACTAAAATACTTATGCAAATAGTCAGTCTTACTGACTGACTACTTGTAGGTCTTCATAGAGAAGTTCTGTCTAGTGAAAACTATATTTAATCTGCTCTTTTTTTCTATATTCATGTGCCCTGGTGTCTAAAGAGATTCCCAACTGAATGTAGCTGTTACGCTATCAGTGTGTTTAGAAATGCATGGTTTTAAAAAGGAATCTAAGAATTAATCTCTACTAAATGGCTCTGTGGGTCTGAACAAAAAACTTGTATCTCGATCTAGAAAAGATTTCTGCAACTGCATACTTCTTGGTTGGTCTCATAGAGGCTAAAGTCATAGTGCTTAATTGGATGAGTTTGGATATATTTGCTAGCACTTGGACTCTGTTATTTGTGAGCTACCTTTGTACAACTGCCAACCATAGAGCCAATATACTGAAACCTTTATATCCTGCCACAGCAGGGTAGCTCCCACAGTTTGGTGCTCAATCCAATATGTAACAGTCTGCCTTTAATACTGAGAGATGCATCCCTAAGGGAACTTGGTTTTAGGAAAGTATGCATTTATAGATTATTTATTGGAGTTCTGTTTTAAACCCACCTGGTAACCAAATACCATGCATCTGCTTGCTCAACTCTCCCCTTTCCCCCACCTCAGGTGGGATGGGGAGGAGAGTCGAAAGAATGTAAACCCTGCAGGCTGAGATAAGAACAGGTTAATAACTAAAATAAAGTAAAATGTAGTGCTAATAGAAAGAATACCAACAATAACAATAATAGGAAACAACCAGAGAAGAAATGAAAGCTTGGAAAACACAGTGATGCACAATACAGTTGCTCACCACTTGCTTACCAATACCTAGCCCAACTGAGTAGCTATAGGTTCCTTCTGGCTAATTCCCCCTGGTTTATATACTGGGCATGACATGCTGTGGTATGGATTATCCCTTTGGGAGTGACTCAAACTATCCTATTTGGAGTTTGGGTCAGGTGTCCTGTCTCTGCTCCCTTCCAGCTTCTTGTGCCCCTCCTCACTGGCAGAGCATGAGAAACTGAAAAGTCCTTGATCAGAGTGAGTGCTACTTAGCAACAACTAAAACATTGGTGTGTTATCAGCATTGTTCTTGGACGGAAGCCAAAATACAGCACTGCACCAGGACTAGGAAGAAGAAATAACTGTCACAGTTGAAACCAGGACAATTGGAAAATAAGGGAATTTCTTAACCACTTTGACTAAACTTCCTTCCATATCCACACGTACTTAATGAAAAATTATTTAAATCAAAGACTAATTTTTACTAGGCTGTGTGATAATAAACATAATAAAATAATGCACTTTTTAAAAAATGTAGTTGTGTGAATGTTCCTGACATTGTAAATATATGGTCAATCTAGCTGGAGAACTGAGGGGGTTGGTAGAGGTGGATGAGTAGTTATCACTAGCCACAGCTGGTATTTCTTCTCTGCCTTGCCTACTCAACATGTGAAACATCATACATCCACCTGAAACAGAAAAGACATTAGCTGTATTGGAGGATTAAGCTACGTGGGAGATAGCCACTTTGAAGGAGTTACTGTTGGTTTTTTACAGCCACTTTTTTTTTTTTTAATCCCAAACTTCAGTTCATATTGTGATGTATTTTACTCTTTAGTAAAAGCTAACTTCAATCATTCTTGATACACGTTCTTTTAACACATTCTGATTTTCTGCAAGCTCATTTTCCCTTTGCTGTTCTTCAGCAAGTTGATTTAATTCATCTTCTTTTAACTTGAGGTGAATCCAAGTTCCTAAGTATCTGTCTCTAATTAATCAAACACAACAGTTTGTGCAAGAATTAACACTTGAGCTTTGTTTTTCAAAGTTTTAAAAGCTGTGGATTCATTCCTTTCAAACACCATTTGTTGTATTATTAATTCACAAATCCCATGCCACAAGAATGTATTCAAGGGCACCTTACATGTTGAAGCTCTTACAAAAATTCATGCATTGATGATTTGTGTGATTTGTCAATCACTTTAAGTAAACACATCAAAGTTTGTTGTAAATAAATCATCCTAAAATTACCAATTACTCCTCGGTCTAGCAGTTGCAAAAGTGAGGCAGTGTTTGGCAAAAAACCACAAATAGAACATTTGGATGCAAATTGCAAAGATGAGATAGATCTAGTTAACATACGTCTTGGTACGTTAACTGGAATCAGTAAGGCCTTAAACAGCAGTTTATTCACCTAGCAACACTGCCCAGTAATGTATCTAAAGCAGTCCATTAAGCAGTCTTTTGTAACTTGGAAATTAAGCCAGGCCTTTGTGTCAATTGCTACTGAACTTGTAAGTGTGTAAACTTAAGCCTTTACCCATCCTTCAATCTTATAAATGGTAAACTAATACAGGACTATACTTAAAGTTACCAGTAGCATTGCTGCACAACATTCAAGGCTGTGAAGACCATCCAGTTTTAATTTTGAAGTTTATATTTCTCAGTGTCAATGTTTTTTCATGGTACATGTATCCAAAAGTCCTGTTTCACCCATATTGAATATCTGTTGTCATCTGCAACCTCTAACTCTATCTTTCAAATAATCAGATAAAGCCTTGAGATTGGCACTTTCTGACTGTGCTGTAAAAGCTGCTATGAAAAGACAGTCTCTCCTAATTATCCTTTTCATCCTTTACTGACTTGAAGATTCTTGTTTGTTGAAGTGCTGCTATATTGTTAATGTATTTAAAACTAAACTTTCAATGCTTCTGCCAAATCCAGGTAGAAATTAATAGCACACAGTTCTACCTTTCATCTGTTATCCATGGTGAAGGTTTTGTTGTTTGGGATTTTTTTTCTTTAACAACAAAAATCTCCTCATGTGGTTGGTTACCTTCATGGATAAATCACTATTTTGCACTGAAATCTTTCTCACTGCTTCAGTGCTTACTGCATTGATCTTCTTCTAGATTCGGTCACATTATGACAAATGTTGGGAGCTAATGATGTTTCACTGTTCACAAGACCCTGCAGCATTTCCAGCTTTGTTTCTAATAATGGTTATGGCTTTTGTTAGTATCATCTGTTGGGGTTGACATACACTTCTCTTTTAATCATATTTCTAGGGAGTTTTGAGTGCATTACACTGAGGTACTCCAAAGCAATGCCTATCTCCTGGAATATGTACGACCAACTTGAACTCCAAGTTTGTATTTTACCTGCAGTGCTGTTTGCATTCTACCTGATGCACATGTCTGCTGCTACGTTATTGTGATGCTTTACTTTTTTATTCTCATTCTTTGTTTGTAATATTTTTTCCCAAACAGCTCCTGTATTAATCCTTGTCAATACTTGCTCTTCCCCCCCCCCCCCCCCCACTGTGTATTACGAGTATTGCTCAGGTGGTAAATCAGCAACCAGAACTGTTTTTTGGAAGGGACTTCTGTACTTAAGCAGCTTTAGGCCTAGTTTGTTTAGCCCAAAAGTCAAGTGGAATGAATTACAGAATCATCTACATTGCAGCAGCTGAATTTACACTGATGCAGTTCTGTGATATCACTGCCTTGGGGAAAAGTGGTTTGGAAGGTATGGGAAGACACTTTAAATGTCTAAATTACTTAAGTTTGCTGAGTCTGCGTTAGCAAAATGTTGTGAGAGGTAAATTGAAAACTGAAAGTCTTTCAGGGAGGTGAGGGCAGGAAAGGACGTGTCAGTTGTTAATGTTATCTATGACTTATTCTATGCTTTAAGTAGTAATGGTGATCTGTTTTTGTCTCCTGATCTGTGAGAGGTGGTACAGGAGTGATTCCTCTCTTATTTCTCTGTTACCATAACTGAAGGGTCATAACTGGAGTTGCACTTTTGTATTTGTGCTATTTCCTGACAATATTTATGGATGTTAGATGCGTGCTGCTTATTATTTATTAAATCTCTACCTAGTGCTCAAGGTTACATTCTTTTGGGGACCAGTAACACCCTTTCATGGTTTTGCTTATATGGGGGTGGGGTGGACAGAGGGTGGGTTCTATTGCCATCTTGGCTTTACATTTTTTTGTGGATCCTGCAACATTATTAGGCATATACACAGAGCGCAAAATTCAGCTTCATGTAAGTTATCCGATTGCTCACAAAGGTTAGAGGGTTGCTTCCTAAGTTCCCAAATATAACTTAAGTGTGTCTAAAAGTGTCGCTCCTTAATGCAACAGATTACTGGAGTGCTGGAGTCACTTCTGTGTGTACAAGTTAAGAAGATATTACCTGAAGAGCCAGATCTGACAGATCAGATGAGGGCTTAACCATTGCAGTATTTTTTCACAAATGAGTAGAAGGAAAAAAGAAAACAAAAGAATTCCTAGAAAATACAGCATAATGGCCAACCTAGTGACATATGAGTCCTTTTGTTGCACTGCCTCTTAGCACTCTTGTGCTTCTGTTACTTATCTTTAAATAAAGATGATAATGATAATCTTGGTGTAAGCCGTGTTGTAAAGAGAATAAATTTGTTGTGCAAAATGAGTAAATCCATCTGGGGCACTAAGATACTGTTAAGGGCTGTGTGGGAACTGGGGTTAAGAGACCCCTAAAATCCTAAAAGCAGTTGAGATGACTTTTCCATCTACAATTAAGTGAGAAAATACAGAATCTGCTAACGTTGTACCTTTTGAGGACAACACTACAGTTTTCTCTTCTATTGAAAATATGTTCTTCAGCCTCTCTTATTCAAGGAATTCCCCCTGCCCAGGGGGGAATTCTCCCAAGACTATAAGGAAAATATGATTTTTTTTTTTTTTTTGGTAATAAAATGTTTAATACATTGAAGTGTCCTATTTCACCTTTGATCTTTGTGTCAGAGTTTGGAAAATACTGCGAGGATTCTTGGTGAGGTATGTATTATGGATTATAGTTTTTTTACCTCACTTTGAGTACTATTTTGCTAATGACTGTACAAACACTTCAGCCAGTGTTTGTATGATGTCTGTGATCCTGTTTCTTTACAGCAATCACAGTAAAAAGGAAAGCTTACAGAGTTCTGAAATTCACGTTATACTTGTAATATGACATCCATGTGCATGGCTTTTGCTGACTGGTGTCACCAAAGGGACATCTGTGTTAATAGAAATGTGCTTAATAAGGTCATAATCTGGCAGAAACAGTAGGGGAGGAGACCAGGCATGTTATAGAATGGTTTGGTTTGGAAGGCACCTTCAAACAGAGTTAGAAGTCTTAGCCAGAGTTACAACTAGATCAATGAAAATTTTCTGATTTTTGCTTCATTCTATCTTTTTGATTGCTTCCTAAATAAAGATTTCATTCTGCTGACAACTTCATTCTGAAGGCAATAAAATTTGGTGTTGTTTGTCTCCAAAACTGAAAATGGAAATCCTTAATTTCTAATTTTTAAAATTAAGAAACCCTACAATGTTGTGCTGTGGGGTCTAATCTCTGGTGGATTCTTAATAACTTGATAGACCATTTTAAAGGTGCTGATGTCCCATGATGCTTAAATAATCCCACTTCAAAATAAACTGCTTTCATAATAGCATGCTTAATTCCATTTAACTAAATTGAAAGAGTCACAAGTTTCTTAAGAACAAACCAGATTCAATGTAACTTTATGTCACAGGACTGCATTTTATACCCATTCATTTTTATCCGGCAATGTGCTATGGGTTTACATAATTATAATCTTTCTTGACAATGTTTTCACGAATACTTCTTTCAAAACATTGCTTCCTATCTGAAGAAAAGAAGTAGTTTCTCATCATTATTCTCAAAGCAGATAATGCTCCAGACTAGCTAAATTCACCTGGAATTTGTAAAAAAAATTAAATTATATTGCAGAAATATTCACAGAAATATTCTTTTGATATTGATTTCAGTATAGTCTGGATATATAGGTTATGACTTGATTTTTGAAGTTTTTTGAAAGAGTTGCATGAAATCCTCCAAAGTATACAGATATTACACAGAGAATAAAGGGGCTTTTGTTAGCTGAATTCTGCAAGTTCATTGTAGATGGAGGGAGGATAGGTTTACAAACTTCTAAAAAACCCTTGGATGAACTTTATTACTTTTTTAAGTGACAGTCCTTAGGAAACTGTTAAACTGTTTTAAGCCCATTGAAATATTAAGTTCCATGGTTTTGCCTAGTTTGACTTTAATATATCTTTAGTAACATACCCTGTACTTGAATCAATCCCGATGAGTATAGCTGTAATCAGATCTGAAAAGATATTGTATACCTGTGTCTGGTTTATATTATCATTTGGGTCTTGTATGCCTCTTTTCCCCACAGAAAATCTGTCCAAGCCTCTAGAAGTCTTCATACTTTCAATGGTTATTTTCTTTTTTCTTTCCTTTCCTCCCCTTCTGGATTTTGGAACCGCTTAGTCTATATCAATTTTATAAAATCTTCTTGGATTGAATTATTCAGCATACAGATTGGTGATGTTCTTGTGTACTGAAGTTTGCATTTCAGTCCTCATCAAAGGTAGCCACAGGTAGAGGCAAGAAAAATGGAATATCTTTTGTGCTTCTGAGAACTTAATGTACAAGAAGCTTTACCTTAAAGTCAGAAAATCTTGGAATGTTCATTAATTTCAACTGTAATGGAACTAGAAAGGTAACTGCATACGTACAATGTAGTAAAAAGGCTAAATTTTTATTGCTGATGTAAAGGGGAAAAACATCCACTCTCTGTTCCATATATAGCTTGCAAGAAATGTATAAAATGAATTGCAAGATAATTTTCACATGTTACTGTTCTCAGCAAACCATTACATTGAAAGCATTTTTAATGACCTCTCCATGTACTTATGAAGGGGCATGTCTTGCTGTGAAGCTTAGCTGAAATACTAATAGAAACATTTTTACTGAAGATGCTTCTAGTTATTATTTTTTATTTATTAAAAACATGGAACTACAAAAGATATAAATTTTTCTTGGTTTTGGGGGAGCGAGGGAATAATCCAGCCCTCAAAAAAATAAACGAAAAGGTGCTTTCAATACAAAAATAATAAATAAGGACTGTTTTGTACCTTAAAATGTTAATTACAAAAAAATCCTTTTTCCTTCAGTCACTGTTCTCCTAAGAACTGGTCTTCCGAACACTTTCAAAATTCCCTAATGCAACCAATATCCTGACATTATAAAAAAAAAAAAACCAAATCCAAAAACCCCAAAACCCCACAACAACAACAACAACAAAAAAAACCCAAACAGAAAAACCCAAAAAAAACCAACAAACAAACAAAAAAACCAAACCTGAAAATATTAATTCCAACTTCCTTCTTCCTATCTCAGTGTTTAACGTTGTTCACCATGTTCCAGGGATCGAAAGATTCCAGGTGGAGAAGGATGTAAGCCATGCACACACACACACCAAACTGCTAGAAAGTTTATTACAAGATCCAGAACAGATATAAAATCCGGAGATATAACCAGCTAGAAAGAGAGATAACTAAAGGCTACCAAAAACGAGGTTAGGCACAGATTCTTATTGACCCACGCACTTATACAATGACCAAGAGGCCAGCTCCAAGGTACACTGTGAAGAGATGGGGTGGCAGGCGCTACTTTAACGGGTGTCCCTGCAGAGGTAAAGTCGACCATAAAAGGTAGTTGGATTCGCCTCCTTCTTGGTTGTAGGAGAGGATGGAAACTATTTGATTATTGCCAAAGAGAAGTAGCTGCTTGACTAGAGAAGAAAGAGTTAAAGAAGAAGCAAAGTACACTGTGTGATTAAGCAGAGCAACACAGCTGAACAGGAGCAGGAGAACAGAAAGATAAGGAACTGGTTATTTTGGGACTGTTTGTGAAATGACAAAGAATGTTGAAAAAACAAAACTGTAAACCAGGAACTAAACATGATGTGCTAAAACTAGCTTGGTATAAAAGGTAGGGCAATAGGCTAAAAATATCTTTTGCTAGAATGGTATAAAAGCTAGAGCAATAGGCAATAAAATGATTCACTGCATGAAGATGCTCTGAGTCTGTGCCTTTCATACGCCACACATGATCTCTCTCAAACCCTGGGCTTTTTATATGTCAAAAGTGCAGACTCATCCTGATGCAGGGGGCCAGTCTGCGCCAGGAGGAGTGGCCTTGCCGGCCCTTTGCCGTACACACTCATTCTAGATGATCGGGGTGATCCACCACGGACCAATTCCACAGTGTTAGACTCATCTAACACACACAAACAGAACGTTCTTTTATATTCTTTATGTTCTCAAGTTCTCTTTGCACGTGCCTGTTGAAAAACTGCAGAACATCTAGCCTCTTGCCTTTACAAAGAAAAGCTTCTTCCCAAAGAGTCTCAACTAGGGCACAGAGGGCAGGGAAGAAAAACAGTGCAACCAGAAGATGCAGAAAGGCTTCAGTCTTCTCTGAACAGGGATCACTAGAAAATGTACATGCTGAAGGAGCTCAATTAGCACTGCCATCAGTCAGAATAGTACATTTACTCACACAGCAGCTGTTCAGGTCCACCACAAACCACTCTTTCTAGGACCATTAAAGAAATCAGATTTCCAGCAGACATCCTCATGCATTTGCATGTGGAAACAATCCTCGCAGACATGCTATAGAAATTGCTCTAGGCAGCACCTCCTTCCTCTGCCTCATACAAGATATGCTGGACAAAGTAACCAAAAGGTTTGGGCATGTAGGATCTCCCCCTGCCTTTATTAAATAAATAAATAAATATTCACAGTGGGATTAAAAGAACAAAAACTTCCAGTTGATCAAATCAGTAGTTTTATTTCCACCTGGTAAAAAAACCGATTGCCTACCAGCAGAGTCCAACATAGATGGGACAGGCAGATATGAATACCATTAAAAATAGGAAAAATAAACTATATACAACAAGAAGAGATACATTTACACAATGAAAAAAATCTTTATATTCTGTGTCATTTCTTGCCTCTGTGAAATATCACTGGAACTCCAATGTACCCGATATATCTATCTCCTACGTTACATTGCCTGTTTTATGCAAGTTTAAGTGTTATAAACTGTTCAACAGCAAAGACAGGTGAAGACACACAGTTGTAGGAAGATGGGCTTGTACTGAGCTGCATATGTAGTTTAGATGAAATCACATCTTTCTGCTTTTGGTTCATGAGCAGCATAAAGACTGCAAGTTCTTCAGAAGGAGAGGCAGTGCAAGAACTAACAGTGAGCCTTGTTCATGTTTAATAGACATGTGGGAAATCCAGGAAATGGGATGTCTGAGTGCACTTTGTGTATTTTGCATAAAACAGGACATGCTTAGTAAGTCAGGCTTGAGAGGATAAGGCAGTGCATGTAAAACTTCAGGTCAAATTTGTGGAGGTGTGATCACTTAGAAGGATGGTCAGGATACTGCTTTGGAGTGATCTGCAGTGTGCATTTTAGAGGTGGGCAGTTAGCATAAGAGAACTTCAAAATACAGTTTTGGAGGACCAGAAGCTTTGGGCATTCTTTCCTTAGCACTTCAGGTTGGTGGTTAGGATTAAAATGGGGAGGAGGAAAAAAAAAATACATATTCATCACTGTCCTCAATCCTAGTTAATATAAAAGCAAGAACACTTTAACTATTTTCTGCTTACAAAACTCTATCATCTCCTACATTATGTTTAAATACTGGTCATCACTGTAAGGTCTCTTTAAAACAAGCAAGCAAACCAAACATTTTGCAGGCTGATGAAAGTTACTGCATTATGATATACTTGTTTTCATTATGCTTTTTCAAGACTTGCTATTGAAGTTGATTCCAGCTAATAGTCACTCTTCCTCAGAGTGTTTTTTTTCCCCTGGTGTTTTTTACTTCTGGAGGGGGGTTGGCAGAATTCTTGTCATTGGCGGGGAGATATAAGAATACTCCTTTTTCTAGACTAGAAATTGGTGAACAAGCAGACTGATATAGAGAGGCAGAGACATTTTGTATCTCCTTGAATATGTACAGATTAGTCCGAAGATTGAATACAGGTTACTCAGATTAAGCCTAAAATGTCCATGGTAACCATGGTAACGTAGAGGAATACAGACTGGTCGGACCTCTAGGAAACAGGTTTGTACTAGTTGGGGCCTTGATGGTTTGTTTTAGTAAAAGAACCTTTATAGAGAAACTTGTGGTTATTTGGCCAACCTTTCACTATCCTTAGAAGCAGGAAGTGAGCAGAACCCTATCAATCTGTACAGTGAGGCTTAGATCAGTGTGCAAAATCTTTGTTTTAAAAGTTTATATTAGTTGAGAGAAGGGAATAAGAATCTTCAGTTCTTTTTAATAAGCGGAAATGTCACAGACACAACTTTATGGCAGAATGCACTCTATTGCAGATCATACTGAGATATTTGGATAAACTGCTAAGTTGCTAAAACTGGGGGTAATTTGGTTTTATATCAGACTGGAGGAAAAAATTTAGTTCAAAAAAACCCCAAAGAACCCCCAAACCAAAACAAACCACCTTGCTGCCTTCCAAAAATGTATTGCCATATACTTGTCATCTCAATCATTCTTCTGTGAAATAGTTGATGATAAGTAATTTTAGAACAAAAGACTCATTAGCACAAAACGTATTAAGTGATTATAATTGCAGATACAGAGATTAGACTTCATTTATGTTTAACTCAAAATATAAGGATTAAAAAATTCTAGTTAGAGAGTAGGGAATGCTCATGCAGTAATAGGTTAGCTAAGAAATTTATTCAAATCAGATCAACATACAAGCAAAAAAAAAAAAAAAAGGAATACACAAAGGGGTGGGATGACACAAACAAAAAACCTGTTCTTTGCCACAGAATGAGTTAGCAATTACAGGTTCATTTCAAACTTCATTAGACAGCTATAATACTATTGGATTACTTTAAGTGATATTTGTACTTTAAAGGGCTTCTTAGTAGCCATATACAACTTTTCTAAAGGTGATTTATGTTTACAGGAAATGAGTTTACATTTAACTATTCTTAAAGTGTGCTAGGGAGTTAGTGACTAATAACATTTCCCTCAAGCATGGAATCCTACTCTGACAACAAAACAGTCACTAAATCAAAACTGTTTTGGTAGTTTTGGTTTGGGTTTGGGTTTTTTTGTTTTGGTGGTTGTTTTTTGGGTTTTTTTCCCCACTCCTACAGTGTCACACTGAAGGATTAAAGTATTATAACTGCTTGTAGCCCAGCAGCGTATTATTGTAATTCGTATAGCTCTGTTAAAACAAGGTTTAATATACAAGCACAATGTATGATAAGTAAAGAACTATCACTGTTGTAAATAGTTATAACTGTATTTTGAAAATACTTCTTTTTTTATGCAAGTTCAAGGTAGTTTAATTAGAGTTCAAATGTAGAATACAAGTAATGTTTGAAACACTTGGTAGTTGACTGTGATTCATCTTCTCAGTAGTGCTTTCTTAACAGGAAGGAGACTGGGATTTATGCTGTGTAAGATCTATTGTGAATACTGATGTATGATTAGCATAATCATTCACTCAGTCACCATTGTTCCATGCAAGTTCAGTAGAAAATGCTCCTTAATATCAGCTGAGTGAATAAGAATACTTTATTAAGAATATATGCAGGATAGGAAAAGGTCAGGCCAAGCGTTTCTTCCTTCAGCTACTTTCAAATTCAAACTCTGTTCTTGAACAGTCCATCCCTGGGTTAACTTTGAATTTCCTCATGTTCACTTACTGTGTGTAGCTCGTGTAAGAAACATGAAGTGAGCTGTTACAATGCAAAATAAGGTTCTTATTCACCAGTGGTTCTATGTCCAATACAAACACCTAATGGAAAGAACCTAATTGCATTACTCAAGGTCATGCTTCTTTCCACACATTGTAACAATATTTTTAACAGTTTTCAGAGACCAAGTCTCTACATTGTAAAGTGAATTCACTTGGATAACTTGCTAACTAGCAAGCATTTTCAGTCACAAATCTCTAAAGGTTAAACCAGCCTGGAGAGACTAAGTGATTACTCCCAAATACAGGCTTGGTCTTGCTCAGAAGGTGATCTGCCTCCTTTTTAAAGTTTCCTATCATCTCACGTGATGCTCATTATAAGTACTTTTCAATAAAAGGATATGAGTGCAAATGCTTTTGGGTTTCTCCTGGATTAGAAGAAAAATAAAAATTTGAAACTGGTCGCTAAAAGTCAGTGTAATTTTTCATGTGCTTTACAAGATTCTCATTTCATTAAAAGTAGAGATGGCTTTGAATTCAGGATCCCAGCAGCTGGGAATCTGGTATGGTTAACAGTGTAAAAATCTGGGCTGGATGTCAACAGATGAAAATAGCAATAGCCTACTGCCTTTATCTGTCCCTCAGACTTCACAGGTATCCCAGATATGCCTCTGTCTGTACCCCCACAGCTTGATGCTTTGTAACTTTGGTGGCCTGACCTTCTGCAATGAAGGTTTTAGATGGTTGCTCTTTTTTCTTTTCTGGCTTTAGTCAGCTTGAGCACACAGTTCTGTGGTGCCTTGGCAGCAATGGACAATCTGCTGGCTTTTCCCTTCAGAGGGTGGGAATGTTGTAAATACTCAACTGACTGGCGAAGCCCCGTTGAAGTTCAGAGCAGTAGTTAAATAATAGAGGTTACAGGATTTTTTTTTAATTTTTTTTTTTTTTTTAATTTCTTTTTACCTAGCTAAACCAGTCACTAGACCATTACAGAAATTACTGAGGTGCTATTGCCTTCCTGGAACCCAAACCAGGAGCTACCTCTGGATAGAAATGCAATTCTTAAGTTTGGAGTTTTGGTGGGAAAATTGTGGTTTGGGTTTTGTTTGTTGGTTTTTATTCTTCACCTTTGTATTAAAGAATTATTTGATGTTTGGGTAAATTTGAAATTGTCAGGATCCCTACCACCCTGCTAATGGCTGCTGCTAAGGCATTGCTCTGGCAAATATTTTGTAACCGTGGGGGTTGTGGACTGAGGGTTATTCAAGTGAAAATTTATGCTTTGACTAATTGCAAAATTGCTTCTGGACTTTCTAACAGTTCTCAGTCTCTCTTTCTCTGTTGACTTCTTTACCAGTTCTGTTTGACTTCTGAACAAAGTCTTTATTCCCAGTTTGATGACAACATATCATTCAATGAAGAAAGTCCAAATAAGGTTTTTTTCTGTCATAAGATGCTGTCAAAGTAGTGTGGGAGCCATAGCTTGGTCAGAGCTTTACAGAATACCTGTATAGACCTCTTTATTATAAACTCTTCAAATGAGACTGAAGGGTTTTCAGATAGATATAATTCAGCTTAAAAGAACTGTAATACCTTTTAAAGGGGGCAACTCAGCGATTTGGTCCGAGAGAACAGATATTCAGAAGTCAAATAATCATTTCTATCCACTCACTGTGCCTTTACAGGTGAGTTTCAGGCTTGGTTTCAGGCTATGCATTAACTTCTTGATCTGCAGTTAAATGAAGAATTTCCATTTAGTCCCTAGAAAATTATCAGTTGCCTCTGAGATATAGCTGTGAATTTTCTAGGTGTTTCTATCTTGCTAGCTCCTTGTGGGTAACAGATCCTGCCATCTAAATATCTCTCCCTGTGAATACTCATAAGTTCTCCAGGAACAGCTCTCCCTTCTTCCTAAGGGCTTCACTGGGACTCATGTCTCATTGTAAAAGGAATGCAATACAAACTGAGGTAAAATAAACCAGGCAATACCCATAGCACCATGTTACCAGTCAGTAGTTTTCTTGTGTTAAAGGTGTCTATTTACAGCATTGGTTTAGTATATTCCAGTTCCTCTTGTCCTCAGTGTACTAAAGGCAGCTACAGGTATTTACTGAAAGTTCTTAATGTCAAATACTTGCCATTCACCTCAGCAACTGCACTATCCTTTAACGGAACGGAAAGAGAGGAATGAGTTAACATGGCAGCTATACAAGCATTAAGATGTAAACTGCATTTCTTATCACATACAAGTTTAGTCATCTGGGTAAGTTACGTGAATGATTGTTAGAACCTGTGATCATCAAGGCTGAATCTGGTTTAGTACTTCTCCTTGCTTACAGAAAAATGAAGCTTGATTTAAGCTAAATTGTTATTTTTAGAATAATAAAAGTTACGTTTTCTCAAAGTGTCTTATTACTACATGACTTGCAAGAAAATGTTGTTCACAGCTGTTTATTTTCTAGATTTGAACAGTGGAACAAAACCAGCCCATTGTCTTTAAAGTGAAAAAAGCCTGAAATTTTTGTAAAGAACAATTTATTAGATTGAATTATACTATATATGATCTGAGTAAACTGCTTTCATCCTCTATGTATTATTTTTACATGGCACAAGGACTATTATATTAAGGGTACATAGTCAGTGCACTTAACATTTCCCAGCACCAGCAGGAGCAGCTTCAGATCTTGTTTTCTTGAAGTGTGGGTGACCATGTATGAAATGACATTTCCTGGGTCTGTGTTCTTCAGTAAGAAATTTTGGCAATGATATTAATTGCTGTTCTACTGAAAGAGTGCATAAAAACAGAATTACAGAATTCCTTGGAGTACAGTTTAAGCTTCCATGGTAAGTCTTAGCAGAGTTGCATAGTATCAATTGTTGCATAGCCTTATTTTGTGACAAATTGGTAAATCTAAACCAAGACTTCTTGCAGAGGTGAAGATTGGTTCTGTAAGCAAAGACTGCCATATTGAGGTAGAATAATCCTTGGTTTTTGTTGTGTAAAGCTTTAAAATAGAAGAAATGTGTCTTTGCCTTAGAAGTCTCAACTTAGGTTTCTTCAGTGTTTTGCAATAACTTTTACAGCCTTCATTCATGCTGCCAATCCTATAATATGTTTACCAAATTAGTATTTTGAAACAGAAGCAAGAAAAATAACACGTATTGCCTGGAATGCTCTCTATAAAGAGATTACTAACAGAGAAAGGAAGATATGAATTACAGGACAGGGAAGGCTGTGTGAGGCCCACACCTGGGTATATTAGAGTATGCTGTATTTTGACACTAAACATAGACAAGAGCAGAAGCATAAAGATCCTACCAAAATATTTAATATCTTTAGTGATTCTAAATAGAATTTGATACTTGAAAATACATTCTGAAAAGATTTCATGGTTTACACTGAGAGGCACCTAAACACCACACAGCCATTCATTCAGTCCCCTTCCCCCCCGCCACCAGTAGGATGGGGGAGAGAATAGGAAAAATGGCAAAACTTGTGAGTTGAGAACAATACAGAACAGGAAGGGAAAATAATAATAATGACAAAAGAACATACAAAACAAGTGATGCACAATGCAATTGTTCATGGTCTGTTGACTGATGCCCAGCCAGTCCCTGAGCAGCAGGGTGTCTACCCTGGCCAACTCCCTCCAGTTTTATTGTTCAGCATGATGTCATATGGTGTGGAATATTCCTTTGGTCAGCTGTGTCCTCTCCCAGCTTCTTGTGTATTCCTAGCCTCCTTGCTGGCAGAACTTTATGAGAAGCTGAAAAGTTCTTGACTTAGTTGTAAGCACTGCTCAGCAACAACTAAAACATCAGTGTGTTATCAACATAACTCTCACCCTAAACCCAAAACACAGAATTATACCAGCTATTAGGAAGAAAGCTAACTCTATCCTGGCCAAAACCTGGACAGAGATCTAGTAACCCACCGTGTAAGTGTTTTGCTGAGACCATGGTTGTATTAATGAGAACACTTCTTTTTCAGTAAAAGAAATTGGAAGGAGGTTTCAGAGATAAAGTAGCTTATTTAATTGCCTTGGAGACAGTCAGAATGAAGAAACATGCTGCTAGAACACTGAAAATATTTGCTTGGCTGCTTATGGTAATACCAACTCATTTGGAAGAATGTTTTTGGGGTTCCTTATTTCTGTTACTTATGTCACTTTTAGAAGAGGGTTAAACCATTAAACTGTAAATCTTCATAGAGCTGCAATCTCTTCTGTTTCAATTTAGAAACTAATGTTAGTAAGAGCTGTGAAAGTATGGGAAATGCAAATGGAATTCCCAGTGTTGGAGGAAAAAGTGGAGTGTTTGACTTAAGCTATCTTACATTAATAAGGACTTGGGAGGTTCTATTACTGATGCTGTGTTAATTTTATGTCAAAGCAGAAATGGCAATAATTAATTGACCTTTTTGCCCTCTACCTGCTACTTCCATAATCCTATTTTCATTGGACATTTGCAATGATTATGTTTAACTAAAATACTGGACTGGTACAGGAACAAGCTGGTCTTCAATTCTTGTACAAATTGATCTCTTTTGTGTTGTTATAGGCTTAAACATGTATCAAGATAAAAATGGCCTCAGTCCTGTGAAACTGATTACAAATTTGTGGTTTCATATTAGTAGGAGAGCTGGTTGGTAGAACCGTAATGCAAGAAAAATGTTAAGACGAAGCACTTCTAATGAATGACAAATGGATATTCAAGCTACCCTAACTAGAGAAGCAATCTTGAACTGTTTATAAATAAGATAAGGCACACTGTTCTGTTGTTTTTGGGAGACATGATGTCTTTTCCATAGAATCATAGAGTGGTTTGGGTTGTAAGGGTCCTTAATTCCACCTAGTTCCAACCTGCCCGGCCTTTGAGCACCTTCGACTAGGCCACATTGCTCAAAGCCCTGTCCAGCCTGGCCTTGAACACTGGCAAGGATGAGGCATCCACAACTTCTAGGGTCAACCTGTTCCAGTGCCTCACAACTCTCATAGTAAAGAAGTTCTTCCTTAATGTCTGATCTAAATCTACCCTCTGTCAGCTAAAAGCCATTCCCCCTTGTCCTGTTTCTATGTACTCTTGTAAAAAGTCCCTCTCCGCATTTCTTGTAGGCCCCCTTTAGGTACTGGAAGGCTTCTATAAGATCTCCCCTGAGCCTTCTCTTCTCCAGGCTGAAAAAGCCCAGCTTACTCAGCCTGTCTTGATAGCAGATGTGCTGCAGTCTTCTGATCATCTTTGCCTCCCTCCTGGACTGGCTCCAGCAGGTCCACATCCCTCTTATGTTGGAGGCCCCAGAGCTGAACACAGTACTGCAGGTGGGGTCTCACGGGAGTGGAGTAGAGGGGCAGGATCACCTCCCTCAACCTTCGCCTCCCTCAGCCCAGCGTACGGCTGGCTTTCTGGGCTGCAAGCGCACTGCCAGGTCATGTTGAGCTTCTCATCGACCAACACCCCCAGGTTCTCCTCCTCAGGGCTGCTCTAAATACAATCTCTGCCCAGCCTGTATTTGTCCTTGGCTTGTACTTCTTTTTTTTTTTTTTACGTGTTTGTACCTTTCCCCTGCCCCACTGCAGCGTCCCCTACATTAACTAACAAGAAATTAAATTTTCCCCAGCTCAGGTCTGGTTTGCTGGTGATGGTAATTGGTAAGGGATGTCCTTGCCTTTTCTCAACCCACAAGTTTTTTTCCATCTTATTCTCTCCTTCAGTCCTGTGGAGGAGGGAGAGGGCAGCTAGGTGGGTGTAGAGTATTTGTCAATTTTACTTTCTATCCAGATTCATTGAATTGAAAATTGACTGAAGGACTGGAAGCAAAGCACCATATAGTGACTAAATGCAGGGACCAGTGTAAATTGTAATCTGAGAGTTCATTAGTCCTTTCAGTAAAGGACCAACAACCACATGCAAAATGTAGTTTTGTAATAACCCTGAGTCTAAATGATAGCACAAATAAATCTGCAGGTGATGGTAAATTGGAAAAAATGGGCAAGCTATTGATTATTTTGTTACTTGTAAGAGGTGAAACTTGCAGTAACTGAAAATGCCGAAGTTTTATAAGTGAGAACTCCAGGATGTTAAAAAAAAAAAAAAAAAAAGAAAGAAAAAGGCATTTGGAAAGACAGCAGCTATTGTATGCTCTTCCTGTAACTTCTGGATTCTGTTTTCTTCATTGAACTGTTATAAAGGAACTCTGAAAATGCCTTTTATTTTTTATTTTTTATTTTTTTCCCGTGAGAGAATAGACAATACAGGAAACATCTCTTATCCAAATTTTGATGGAAGCTCCTAAAAGCTATCACAAAAGACAAGTTCTTTTATAGGTTGAGAGATTCCTTGTTGACCTCAGAATGCATACAGTGTTATCGCCTATAAAGCAGCTGTAATTGAGGCACAGCTGTTGGGGTTTTCTAAATTGTTGGGAACATAGAAAATCATTAGTGGCACAACTATGGTTCAGCTATTTAATTCTTTCGGTGCCTTTCTGTATAACTAGTTTTCTAGGATGCAACTGTGTAATTTGTTTTTTAGGATGCAACATATACTCTCTAGTTAAACCATAAAACATCTTGAATTGGATATTCTAACATCTTAGGGTGATACTGAATGTACTGATATTATATGTAATGTAATGTATACAGCTTAGTACAGGCTCTGGTACTAATGAGGACACTAGATAAGTGCTTAATCAGCTGCAGATAGATTAAAATCTTGACCGGCTGGTAAAGTAATAACTTTTTGTGTGATCAGACAATGACATGAGCTGTAAAAGCAGAATATGTTGAAGTTTTACTTAATAAATACATGAACTGCAACAACAGACTTGAGGTTTTGATGTGCAGGAGGTCTCATATTACACGAAATTTCAGCATTTGCTTGGTTTAGTATTCATTTAGAAAAAGTACCACCAAATCTTTCAAATAAGATGATGTTGGACTGTGTGTGAAGTATAGTATCGCTGTCTCCAGCTGCAGCCAAGATCTCACCAGGCTAGAAGTCAGCTGTGCAATGACTGAACTTCTGGGAAAGATTACTCTCGTGGGATAGGCAAAAAATCCTTTCCTATATTCTATGACTCAGGGCTGTAATAGGCAACAGTGACCACTCAAGATGAAGTTGAAGAAGGGGAAGCTGAGAGCAACTCCAACCCTTTATTTTTTCTGGGGAACCAGAGGAGCTATGATGTTTTTTGTTCCTCCAAAGGTGAGATTGGAGTGAGCATTGCCTGGCCTGACTTCCAACACAACCATGGAAAGAAGGAAAAATAACTCCTAGTAGCAAAGGTGAGGGCTGGTAGATCAGAATTAGTAGGAAGAAGTGCTGTGAAGTTTTCTTGAAGGTTAATTTGATGCTGGAAGGAAGAAATATATGCTTTCTGTACTGTTGCCTCTCTCCCAGGAACAGTAGCTTACCTCTTGCTGACAGTAAATACGCTTCCTCTAGAGGAAGCATACAAGAGGAGAATTGATTGTTTAGCCATTCTCTCTATAAGCAGCCCATACTATATAGGCAGCTTCTATTCATTGTGAGTTTTCAAGAGAGCACTCTGTATCAGTTCTTGTTACATTGTAGTTAGTTACAGGAAGAAGAAGAGTTATTGATACCCACCCCTGCCGAAAGGAGTGGGAGGAAGAAGGTGAGTGAGGCAGAAAAGAGCGGTAAACATGAGGAAGTACCCGCTCCAGATGCAACAGCTGCAATTGTCCCCTTCATCTGGGCTGCGGAGAACTGGAAAGGCAGTTTCCAGATCAATCACCTGTAGGAAAGTTGATAATTTTTTTGAGCTCTTTTTAACCAGAAGATGAATTCTTTTTTTATGTAGTGATGTTTCTTAGAGTTTTTAGAAAATGTTCCAACTGTTGACACTGGAAGTAGTTTAAAAGAATTTATCTGATTACTTTGTCCCTTATACACCTTGAGAGCATATATAACCATGTCCTAGTTCGTGCTTCTTGCTTACTTACTTGCTTACTTGCTTACTAAGAGTCTTCAAACTCAGCATGCAATGAACCCTACTGATCTGAAACACTGAAAAGGGGAATTATTATTGATGTTTGAAGTAACTGTTTAAATAGTGATCTTATTTACCAAGGATACTTTGTTTTTACTTTCCTAATTAATATTGCCTTGGCCCTTTTACAACTTTTATTTTTGAATCAGGCCTGAAAATAGTTTTGTGTACATATGAATGGTTTCTAAGCAAGAAGGGGTACTAAAATACTTCTTGAAAAAATATGTATTTAATTTGCAGAGGTTTTATCTGTAACTAGCATATTTCCTTTGGCATAGTTGTCATAGGGTCGTTATAGGAATGAAAAGTAGAAGATAACTAAAAGAAAAAAAAAGTTTCACCACTAGCTTACACTGATGTAAAAGATCTCTTTATTATGCAAAGATTGGTTCTATATCTTAAAGGGCCATCTCACTCAGTTGTTGGCCATGCCATTCCTGGCAATTCTTCAAAACACATTAAAATCTCTGATGGGGCTACATCAGAGCTCTACATGTGCAGGTCTACTTCAGCATATTACATTTTCAACAGTACTATATTAAGAGAGTTGAATAAGAGTGAGCTATGGATTAGAAGTATCTTGATAAAATAAGCTTTGTTTAAAAAGTTAACTCTGAAAATAATTATCCATCAAATACATTCCCAGAAAGAAATCTTTAAACCCAAAACAATCTTCAAGGCTTTTTTCAGATTGGAAACTTATTCAGCTAAAGACGGGAAAACTGTGTCAAACTTAACCTCACTTTTTCAGCCATATAGCAGACCAGATTTTTGGACAACATAAATTGGAACCATTCTATTGACTGTATGGGGTACACCAATAAAAATTTGTGCCTAAACACTAGTGATGTGCTAACATAAAGCTGTGGAACTGATCAGCCTGACAAATACATTTCTTTGACCAGCTTAGTGGATGATGGAAGGCTGTGGGTGTTGTTTACCTCGACTTTGGTAAAGCCTTTGACACCATTTCCTACAGCATTCTCCTGGAGAAAATGGCTGCTCACGGCTTGGACAAGCATATTCTTTGCTGGGTAAAAAGCTGTCTGGATGGCCAGGCCCAAAGACTTGAGGTGAATTGAGATAAATCCAGTTGGCAGCTGGTCACAAGCAGTGTTCCCCAGAGCTCAGTACTGCGGCCAGTTCTATTTAATATCTTTATTAATATTCTGGACAAGAGCATCGAGTAAACACCAAGTGGGTGGGAGTGTTGATCTGCTTCAGGATAGAAAGGCTCTACAGAGAGATCTGGAAATACTGCATCGATGGGCTGAGGCCAGTTCAACAAAGCTAAGTGCTGGGTTCTTCCATGCAACGCTACAGGCTTGGGGAAGAGTGGCTGAAAAGCTGGCTGATGGGAAAGGAGCTGGGGGTATTTGTCAGCAGCCGGCTGAACACGAGTCAGCAGTGTGCCCTGGCAGCCCAGAAGGCCAACAGCATCCTGGCTTGTAGCGTGGCCAGCAGGACCAGGGAAGTGATCATCCCTCTGTACTTGTCACTGATGAGGCCGCACCTCAAATCATGTTGAGTTTTGAGCCACTCATTGCAAGAAAGACACTGAGGAGCTGGAGAGTGTCCAAAGAAGAGCAATGGTGAAGGGTCTAGAGAATCTCTTATGAGGATTGGCTGAGGGAACTGGGGTTGTTTAGCCTGGAGAAAAGGAGGCTCAGGGGAGACATTATTCTTCTCTACAACTACCTGAACGGAGGCTGTAGTGAGACAGGTGTCGGTCTGTTCTCCCAAGCAATGAAATGCAATGGCATCAAGTTGTGCGAGAAGAGGTTTAGATTGGAAATTAGGAAAAATTTCTTCACCAAAAGGTTTATCAAGCATTGGAACAGGCCGTCCAATGAAGTGGTTTAGTCACGATCCCCGGAGGTATTTAAAAGACTTGTAGATGTGGTGCTTGGGGGCATAGTTTAGTGGTGAACTTGTCAGTGTTAAGTTTAAGGTTGGACTCAATGACCTTAAAGGTCTTTTCCAACCTAAATAATTCTATTCTATTCAAATGTTTGTATTTTTCTCACAAACTTATAATTTAACACTAACTGGAAATGTCATGCCAGCAAAATCACTCTACTTGGTAGACTCTGATACTGTTATTCATCCATGCAAGATGATTTATACTAATGGAAAAGATATGTATATAGCTGATGGTAATTACTGCATGGAAATATTAACATGATCAGATGATATAAGGACAAAACTTATTTAATGTGTTTTTATGAAAACAAACAAACAAACTCCTTTTTGGAAGACTAATGAATATTTTTATTGGGATTGACCTTTTATGGCTCACACTGTCATAGTAAGAGAAAACATCTTCCATTTTGTAATAATAGGTTATGATACACCACTCTGGATACACATACGTCTTCTGCTCTAGGACTTTATACCTACTGTTTACCAAGTAGCCCATGTAAGTTAGAGAAGGACATTTGTAGCAGATGATGGAATGTGTCCCAGGAATACTAGCCTCCAAGGTATCTGAAGCTAAAACACTGAGTATGATGTATTGGCTGTATTCAACAGAAAATAGAGTACTCTGTTGTTGAAATGCAGATTATTTTGCCTTTTCTAAGGTTTGGGATTTTAAATATTTTTGTATAATTTTCATATTAAGTATCCTCACACCTGGATGGGACAAATACAGTGTGGCCTTTGGCTCGTAAGTAAATATTTTGCATAAAAGTGTTTTCTGTTTTACTGCTTTTATTGTAAACTTAAGCTAGAACATTCAGATAAAAAACAGAACATGATATTGGTTTTTTGTTTGATTTCTTTTGGTTAAATCTTGGAGTTGGGTCATTTAAGGTGGTAAAATAATACAATAATAAGCATCAAGAGAATATAGCTTGCTGAAGTCCTGTATGTGGGGCTCAAGCATCTTGTAAACTGTTCTTTCATGTTCCTCTAAGTAGCTGTTTCTGTAAGACATTCATTATCAGCCCTTTTAAAATAAGAGCAATTTAAAGTAAGAAATCTGTAGGATTTCCTAACAGGAATCCTTGTGAATTATCAGTAGTCTCATAATCCTGAATTCCAGAATAGTACTGCATATTCTTTGCAGGAGCTTAACTGCCTTCTCATTTATATGAAATGGCAGAAAGACTAGATTCAGAGGTCACAGGAAGGATATTTGCAGAAATGTTTCTCTTACATTTCAAATACGTTTTTTCTTTTGTCCAGCTTTTCCCTCATTATAATAGGATAATTTGTGATATGCATCTGGTACCTTTTTCTTTTCTTGAGAAGTCATTATAATGCTTCCATTTCTAACCTTCAATTTATGTTCTATTGTGTCCTACCGAAATTATTTCCTACTGCACACATTCCCCAGTTCAGATACTTTTATTATTGTGCCCTTTTCAATTCACTAAGGACACCTTTACAATCTGACAGAAACATAATTCTTTAAAACATAGATGACCTAAATCTTAAGGAGAAATGTAGTATCATTTCCCAAGAAGATTTCTATTTCATTCTGTGATCCTGGAAGATCATTCTCAAGTATGACAGATATGAAATTGTTATGAAATGAATTTCCCATAAAAGTGACCTCTCGCCCAGGAGAGATTAAACTTTTGCTTTATATGTATCATCCCTTCTGAGTGAGAATTATATCACAGTGCACTGGGAAACTATATTGGGACATATTATTTTACATTACACTGGGTTGGAAAAAGAACACTAAAACATACTTTGAAATGGATTAAATAATTTCTACTTCTATTAGTATTTATGAACCTAATATGTCTAGAAATAATACAAGAAACACTTGGAAATCATTTGACTTACAAATATTCCAGATTGCTAAAACTGCAATACCACTGCAGACAACAAAAAATAATAATAATAAATATAGTTTTGTTTCTTTAGTTGTTCATTATCATGAAGTTCAGTGCTGTGATCATGGGATCTTACTTTTCCTGTGCATTTCTCTTTTGGTCCACAGAACAAAGTCTTTTCTCACACTGGCCTATGTTCAAGTATGACCCTAAACTGCTTTCTGAACACCACTTGCCACTTGCACCCTGTTTGAAAATTGAGTTAAATTTTTTTAGAGTTTTCTGTGATCACAGTGTCTGCTTCCAAAGTAACTTGTTTGCAATACCATTCCAAAGTCCAAGTCTTGCTATCCCTGTGGCATAGATTAAGTACAGAAGGAAATTTAGGTTAGAAACACCCCGTAATTGTAGGCATCTTGATTCAGTCATTTTTCTACCTTTTTTTTTTTTTTTTTCAATATTGTGGTGATTACATAGGTTCAGAACACTGATTTTCCTTGAACTTGGCTGAAACGGGGAATGCTGAAAGACTAATGGCTAAAAGTGCTGAAGATAGGATCTCATACCAAGAAGAGGGAATATACAAAACTGACTGTTTTTGCTGCCCTTTTAACAGAGTCACTGAGAGCAATTTCAGAGCTGAGTAGCCTCAGACGATTGCTTTTTGCCTGTGGGAACAGGGGTTTATTATGAGTTGATTAAGTTACTTGACCTATCTTGCAGGTAATCCAATTGATCTACTGCAATATTTTCTTCTTTTGGGAATGAATTGGTTCTTGTGCAGTAAAGTAAAAATTCGATTCTGGGTTAGCTTTCCTTGTTCCCTTTCAGACTCCATTCAAAGGTTTTCTCTTCCTTCTTTATCGCCTGCTCTTGTTTTAGCTTGACCCTGTAATAGTAGAAGTTAACTGATAGTGGAAAATATTTATGTTCACAATGATTATGAGAGGTCTGGCATGCTTTTCCTCTTCTGATAGAAGACTTTAAGCCAAAATAAGGTTGCTAAAATTGGTCCTGATCTTCAGGCTTATTGTGTAAGTTTCTCATACACCTTTGTTTCTTCCTAATTCTTCTGTCCCCTAATGGTTCTGCTGTGGTCATTCAATGATCAAAGTGAAACATTTTATCAACATTGCAATGGGGTATCAAAGTGTGTGTAAGAGCGCAGGAATTAAGGCAACCCTACAGACAAGAAGAGACTTTCATTGGCCAAAGCTTTAGACAAATTTTTATCAGGTCTTAATTTAACTGATATAGGAGAAGGCAATGCTCTTAAACTGGTGGAGTGAAAAGTTTTAAAAATAGAGAACAGGTGACTGTCACAGTTGAACCAGATCAATACTCTTTAATTAGCGAGCCATAAAATGAAAGCCTCTGTGTACTCAAATGCAAATTGACAAAAATGGAAGAAAGGAACATAAAGAAGATATTTAGTCATAAACTAAAAATGTTAATTCAATACCACAGAGGTGGTCCATGCTTATTTTTGTTTAAAGGAAAAATTCAGTTACCATGCTCTTTCAATGTTCCTTTGCTTTCTAGAACCTAAGCTTTCTCAGAAAAGGAAGCTCATTCCTGACCAGTGGTGGAGGTGGAAAGCCTCTTTTGCATGAATGATACTTGGAAATCCTACACTCATGGAATATTTACTCCAATAGATGTTTTTGCTGTCCCTGTTATGTTTTCATTCTGTTTTACATAACCACTGTAATTGCATCACAGCTATGTGTGTAAGATGTTGAAGTAGGTTTGCTAGTGATAGCTAATGTTATCCTGATATTTATTTTTGGGGGAGAAGTGGTTATTTGAGACAAGCTCCAATGTATGAATGGTTTGTATATAAGGACTAGCATTTTGCTTGCTGTTAGACACCTCTCCTGATTCTGCCGTTATAATAACTGACGTAGCTTATGGCAACCTAAAAAAATGTTAGGAGATTTAAGTAAGATGGTGTTTGAGTTGGAATTAGGGAATTTGAAGAATTTTTTGTCAAGGATAATTTGGAGATTAGAGAGCATAATTATGAAAGTGCTTGTTTTGATTCTACTCACTTGGAGAGGTTATTTTTAATTACTTTGTGCTAGCATTGCTGAATTCAGTTCTTTGTGTACTGGAACTATGTGATTTGAAGACAGATCACAGTATTGTACTGCTTTTTCCCTCCGAGTGCATGATTCTGCTTCAATAAAACTGGAAAGAAAAGTTGGTTATGTTAGAAAAAACTTTTTCTTCTTGTTCTATTAATTTAATGCTATAATCATTCTTTGATAGTTTGACATACATATTCTAAGCTAAAAAGGTCCACTAGAAATAAGTGGAATTTAACAAAATTTGGAGATAGATAGATTATGTATACCTGAAACTAGTTGGGTTTCCTCCTACTTGCTCTTCTGTGTTTTATTTATTCCTCTTCTGTTTGTTAAGATCAGTAGTGATAATCACTCTGTTCATACATCCACTATGAGGGGAAAAAATTTGTACTGATCACCAAAAGTGAGACTATTGATTTACCAGTTTAGGTTGTTTCTCAAGAAAAAATCCTCACATTGTAAGAAGTTGAGTGAAAGAGATAGGTAAATTAAGTTTATAAACTTGTATGATTAATGTTGTCTTAATTTGCTTATTAAATGTATTCAAATCATGCAGATTTTATTATCAACTAAAATTCCATATAGACTAAAGATGCCATGCATTTGATTGAAGTGTTAGATGCAGACATTTTTAGAGTATAATTTGGTGCGTTCATAGTATTCCAAAATGTTTGTAGATCGTGAAGAAATTTGAACAGCAATGTAATTATATTTATTCAGATGAAATGGTCCATGTTTTCTGAGTGCTTTACATGTAACTCTAATATAACAGAATTCAGAAATATACAATATTGAACACAATGAATGCTATTTTATTTATGGTATTCTTTAGAAGTAAACCAAAATTGTTCTTCTCTGAGGTGCTCCCTCTTTCATTAAGGAGATTCTTGACACAGTTGCTGAAGTAGAATTTAAAACAGACCAAATTCATTAACTGTATAGATAGATATGATTTCTGAGAAAAAAAATTCTCCTCTCATATTTTGGGCAAACTTCAGGACTGTTAAAATGACCGTGGAAACAGGTGAACAAGAAATGGAGCTCAAACCTGACACTTATTTTTATTATGAGCGGCTGTGTAAGATTCTGCATCTGCCAGTGCATGTTTTGCTGAAGGAGGGATTTTTAAAAAAAAACCAAAACAAAACCATAAACAAACAAGCAAAGAACCCTAGCTCCTCTTACACATATACTTTTTCTGGACAAAACCTCAATAATTTTACATCTTTTTGACTCTGCCTTTAAACATTGTTTTACTCTGTGTAGTTAGTTAAGTAGAGGTGCTAAAAAGAACTGTATATCCCTTTCCACCAAGTTAGCTGGATCCCCTGACCATCTTAGTCCATCCCTGGACTCCTTCGAATTAGCAAACATTTCATTTGTACTTTGAGCCCAGTACTAAGCACTTTTTAGATACAAATTCATAAGCATTGAACAGAGGAGATTCATGTCTGTGCTTTTGCTGTCCTTTACATGGCTAGTGTTTGGCTGCTAGTAGGATGAGTTAGAGTTGCATTTGGCTGTCAACCTGTTTCTAGACAGTTGCTGGCTAGCTGTTTTTCACTGATTACTATTCTTGGGCAGAGGACTTTGGTTTTGTTCATTAAATTCTTGTTCACCCATGTTTCCAGTGTGAGTGAATTGTACCTTCGCCCTCCAGCATATCAGTTGCTCCCCCTACTTTGGTGTCACCTGCAAACTTGATGAGGGTGTGAGGAGGCAATTCATTCTGTCATCTGGGTCGCAGGTGGCATTGATGAAGAGTATTGGTCCCTTGTTGGGACAAGCATTGAAGCTTGAGGAACACCACTCAGCTGGCTGCTAGACAGACATTGAAATATCTCTCTGCATCTTACAATGGCTCTCTGAACCTTACGATCTCTGTTTTTGCCCACCTTGTAGTCTGTCTCTGCAATCCATATCTCCTCAGTTTGGCTAAAAGAACGCTGTAAGAGATTATATTGAAATATTTTTCTCAAGTCAAAATAAGCAATACAAAGAAACTACCTGCCTTTCCCTTACCCAGTTAATCGTCTTACAACAAAAGGCAATAAGGTGAGTCAGATAGAGGATTTGTGCTTGGTAAATCTGTGTGGCTGCTTCCATGTCCTTCATGTGCTTAGAAATGGCTTTGAGGCTATCTGTGATCTTCTTGGGGATGGAAGTGTGGCTAAGTGATTGGACATTCCAACATTCTTCTCTGTTCTTCTGGAGTCTGGGGTCTTTCTCCTCCTGTTAGTTTCCCTGTCTTTCCTCAAGATCTTAAATTCTTCCATCTGCAGTTCACAACAGCATAGGTTGTAAGCGGCTATCACAACATCCCTTACCAGTTCTTTGTACGTAGTAGAGCACCTTCTTCGTTGGCTTACACCTACTTTCTTGGGGTGGGGGGTGAGGAGAAGTCCAACATGCTTTTGAAAACTTCTGGATCGCTTGTGCTGCACAGTATTGGTTCTCAGTAGATATCAGAGTGATTTAAGTCCCCTGTGAGAGCCAAGACATGTGACTGGAACATCTTCCAACTGTCTGAATAATGCTTTGCCTATCTACTTCTTGGATAGCTGCCAGAGATGTTCATTAACAACATCTCCCTCTCTGGCTTCTCACAGATCCTGTTTTAGACTATCATACCATAGGAGAGCTCCACATATTTTTGTTTCTTTATGTAGAATGTAGTATTTTTTCTCCCCTTTTTCCAGAAAATCATGTATCCATCTGTCTCACAACTCCATTCATGAAAACTATCCCATCTTGCCTTTTTCATTTGCTGTCTCAATTTTGTCAGGTACTATAGCTGATCCTTGCCAGCAGTCTGCTCTTTGAAGGCCATTGTGTATTTGTAGAAGCCAAAGCCCTTTGCCAGCTGCCAAGCCATGTGTTGACTGACAGAATATATCTGGTTCTACTGTAGCCTTTCTCTTTGACTTCATTGAGACTCTGCCACAGATCTCTGTCCTCTTCACCAGAGTCCTCAGTCATATAATTGCCCTTGACCTTAGCCTTCCTGAGCAGAACTGTTCATGCCTATGTGGTTGTAACAATGGGCAACAGCAAGCAGCAATTTGAGAGCTAGCTGAGTTCCAGCAGTCTCTGCAAGGTTGAGGATCCACGCCCTGGACAAGCACTAAACTTCCTTGAAACAGAAAGTGTGATTGGAAGACTGACTTCTGTGCAAGGCCTCACCTCTTTCTGCATACTGACAAATACTTACAGCCATTTTTTTTTTTTTAATATGTACACATTCTTATCAAGCTAAACCAATTATTTCACTCATCCTAGTGAAAATGAACCCATTTGTAAGATCTAATTTTTCTTGCCATGCCTCCACAAATATAAAATTTATTTTCTCCCACTGTTCCCCTTAGGGAACTGCATGATGCCTTTCACATGACTGGAGACTTCTCTGACTAGAAATAACTTTATGAAAATTATTTTTGAGGAAAGATGAGTTGCTTCTTACTGTTTACACTGTTTATATGCCAGTCTTGCAGACAAAATGGCATCTTTGATATTTCAGAGATTGTTGTTTCAATTCAAGACTCCTAAAATGTAATGGGCGTTCTTCTTTGGAATCTTTTACTTTATTGCAGCTTGTATAACAGTATAAAAAGCATATTTTATTTCCTGACACTTCAGTAAAAGTGCAACTTGGCCTAGAAGTTTGGATTAAAAGGTAACTGAGTTTCAGGCATAATGAGTATGAAGGGCCAGTTTTTGTGCTTCGTATTGGCCCAGACTTCTGTTTGATGTTGGTGGAAGCTTAGGGAGATAAGAGACTGAAATTTTAGACCTTGTGCTACTTAGTCATCTGCATTTGAATATTTTCCTTTAAGTAAGAGGTCTTTCAATCTGTTTAGGTAGCAGAATAACTGGACTGAACTTGTCTGCCTATGGAGTTTTGAATTCTCTGCATTTAAGAAAATGTCTGGTTCTTTAGCAGGTGAAGTAAAGACTTGATTTCCTATAATTAGGAATCAGCTTCAGAGTTTTAGCTCTTGATCCTAAGTAAGTGGCTTAAAAAGCAAGAAAGTAGGAAGTCTTTAAAACTAAATTTTTAGTGGGAAAGACTAGAATATTCAGACACTCTGTCTCCATTCTGCTGTCACTGAGTCTTGCTCAGACTTTTGTAAGCTGACGTGGGAAAGAGCATCCTTCTGGGAATTGATTAAAAATCAGAAAATTAGTTATAAAAATAATTATTTCAAGAATTCTGTTTAGCCACTTCTTTTTTTTTTTTATTAGGAAAGGTGAGGAATAACTATGCTATGCTCTGAAACTGTACTTCTATGCCTGGGACTGGAATTTGCCTCACTGTCTTTAAGCAGAAAATGTCCACTTCTTTAACCAGCTGTACAAAACCACTCTGGTAGTCTTCAAACACTGATTTATATTCCAGCTACATAACATTCCCACTACAAGTTTTGAAAGAAAACTATTCTTGTAACAACTTCTTTTTCTGTTCTTATAGTCAACTACCTCTGTCAGCTGAACCAGATACCCTGCAGATAAGCCAGATCATTTCTGCAATCATGGTACAAGAATGAGCCAGGCTCCCTCACTGTTCACTTACAAATATTGTGAGAAAGAATTATCTATAAAAAGAAACCTGAAATCCACAGATTTTCAAATGGAAAGTGAGTGTCAGGACTGATACGCATGGAAAAGCTAACTGTTGTATGAGTCCTGTTAGCTACAGGAGTTGGAGGATGAGCCGGTTGCTCAGGAGATTTCCAGGAATTTGTTCTGTCTACCCAAAGAATCAACCATCAGCATTTTCTTATAGTGTGCAATGGCTATGTTTTCTTTTTAATTCTAGGTGATTAAGGACTTCAGACCATCAAGGCGCTTACTTAATATCTCTAATGTTTTTTCTTCTAGTTGACTTAGATTTTCCCAGAAATATGGCAAGCTTGATCCTGTTTTTTAGAACACTGTTATCTGTTATAAACTCTCTTCTAGAAACTGTAGATCATTCTTGCAGTTAGTCATGAAAGTGAGATCTGAAAGACCTGATGCCCATTAGCTTGCAGATAATAATTGATCTTTAGTGAATAGTTATCAAACTAACTAATGAGTAAAAACTGCATTAACTTTTATGGGCTAGGTAGTTTGTAGAGCTTATTCTTTACCCTGAAAAACTACAGATTACTTCATATGTGATTCTACTGTTTAATTTTTTGGGGATAACATCTGTGTTCTGTTTGTTTATGAAGCTTTCATATTATATATGCAAAGTTAAAACTTGATTGGATACCGGGGTTTATAGAAGGCCTTACTGTCAAGAAGTCCACTATATACAGTATAGCTAGTGGGACTGTGTATCTCATGAGATAGCCTTAAGATGCTATATGTCAGTTCTGTGATATTAAAATATTTTTTTAAATTACTTTTTAGATTAATCATCATGAAAGTTGGAAGGAAGTAGGCTTCTATGTTCTGTGTATGGTTGGAAGTAATTTGCAGGTATCCAGGAAATGGGGAAAAAATGTGCCTTTAGCAGTAAAAAATGCCTTTATATGCCAGTTTATTAGATTGGAGTGTTTCCAGAAGGTTATAATGGCATCTTTCTTAACTATAATGAGGGAGTTTTGATACCTCGGTTTGGTTATTTTGATATGAAGTTATTGCCAACCTATGGAATTTTAATAAAATATGTCTAAGGGACTCTTCATCAGCGACTGTAGCAGTAAGACAAGGGGAAATGGGTTTAAAATTAAACAGGGGAAGTTCAGGTTAGACGTAAGGAAGAAGTTCTTTACTGTGAGGGTGGTGAGGGACTGGAACAGGTTGCCCAAAGCAGTGGTGAATGCTTCGTCCCTGGCAGTGTTCAAGGTCAGGTTGGACAGAGCCTTGGGCTACGTGGTCTAGCATGAGGTGTCCCTACCCATGGCAGGGGGATTGGAACTAGATGATCTTAAGGTCCTTTCCAACCCTAACCATTCTATGTGACCATAATATTACAAATAGAAATTATTTGGATATGAGCAAATTGATTATTCAGTGGTGAAAGGCACTTAATGTCCTGTAAAGTATATGAATATGTAAGATAGATAACATAATATATGAAGTAGATTTAAGAAATAGGGGTTTGGACTTTTTTCCATAGAGTGATACCCCTCCATCCTTTTCTGCTGTTCCAAGGAGTTTTGTGTAAGGTTTGTTATAGAGAATGCTATCTTGATTTTGGATGTTTTCATTATAATGTCTCTTAGTCTATGACTTGACATTAATTGTTAATAATTTTACAGTGTCACACATACTGAAAGTAACAGTAATGAAGTACTTCAGCCTGATCTAATAAGGCTTGTAGGGAAAGAACAGCAGACAAACCATAGGAATTCTATTTGCTAATCTAATGCATGTACCAGTTGCGTGCTAAGGTTTTACCATTTCGTTAAATATACTACCAAATCTGAGAATACAGTCTTTCCTACAAGATCTATACTTTGATCTTAAGCTTTGAGTGGTGAGTTTAAGATGATTTGAGATCCAAACATGATTTTTAGAGTGTTATAAACTTTGTGAAAATCAAAGATTAAAGTGGACTGAATAGCTCTTTAATTTTGAAAAACTGGCTTCTGTTAGTTATTCTGGGGTTTCTTTAGCTGAATGAGGAATAGAACTCCAGTCTTAATATAGAGAGGAAGAGATCCGGGAACCAAGAATGGCAGCAGGACAGTGAATTAAGGTGGAGAGAACTGTCTTGTTTTCTGGTAAATGTTTTCTAGATTGCACACTGTCTGGAAAGCAGTACAGTCATCGTTTCACGGAGTAAAAGCTTGTATTGAAACTTGTATTTTTCTGTTGAAAACAGTGAAGGTGATGTGGCTTAATGAAGGACTAAATTGTCTAGATGTGTTATAACTGGAGGCAGGATGTCCGATTAGAATGACTAGCAAGGAAGCAGACAAAGAGGAGAAACCATTAGATCCCACTGTGCCAATCATAACTGACAGGGGAAAGGCTCCTGTTAGTGCTGAGAAGTCTTCGTGCTTCTTAGGAATGGAAGCAGAATTTTTCTAGTTTGAATGCTAGAAAAATATGTTTATTCAGGAATTATGTTGTAAAGTTAAGATGAATGATTTGATGTAAATGTACAGTTTCTGTTAACACTCTTAACAGACAAAAAAAACCCCCAACCTAGGAATTTTTCATTTATGCTGAATGAAGACACTTGTGGTACTCTTAATCATGCTAATACCTGAATGATGAATTGTCATGGAACTTGCATAAACATCAATATAAGAATATATTGAATTATCAAAGCAAAGTCCAAAATATGTCTCCAAAGGGCAGCTAGTCTTTATCTTTATTAAAGTAGATAACATGTTTTCCTCCTTCTGGAGGAGAAAAAGGAACTAAGAATGTTTCTAAAACTGCATCCAAGACTTCGTCTTCCTTGACCTGCTCCCTCATCTTTTTTAATTTATCTCTAGGCAGAGGAGGAAAAGGGCTTGAACTCCCATGTTATAGCACTTGTGTGTGTGTGAGGTTTTGGGGGTTGATTTGTTTGTTTTTAAATAACAGAAAAGCTGAAGAATCACTGAGGAAACCTGTTTGGAATTGAAATTGCTAATGAGAAGTGGCCATCTTAGGAACACAAGCAGGAACAGGTCTGAGACTAAATGAGTATGACAGCATGAATGCAGATAGATCAAAATATTTCCTCATTTTTACAGCATACTGAAGTGAAATACATTTGGTCAAAATGAAGTCCAGTTATATTGTAATCTTGGATTCATATACAGATAATAGAGAAGAAGCCCTTAGTTCAATTTGCAATCTAATCAGGGCCAGAGAAATAATTTAAATGTGTGCATGAAATTAGGGAGCTGGGCAATGAAAAGAGACATACTATTGTGAGATATCAAATTTCATATGAAAAGGATCATATATTTCTAAGGCAGTAGACAGACAAGAATTGATAGTGTTAAGATAGTAGGGCAGAATCCATGTGGGGGTAAAATAGTATTGTTAAAATAAAATGAAGCTGTTTGTTTGTAATTTTTTATGTTGTCACGGTTTGAGCCCAGCCGGTAACTCAGAACCATGCAGCCGCTCGCTCACTGTCTCCTCTTCTTCTTCCCCCTGCTCCCAGAGGGATGGGGAGGAGAATTGGAAGAATGTAACTCCTACGGGTTGAGAAAAGAGCAGTCCGGTAACTAAGGTATAATACAAAATCACTACTGCTACCACCAATAAGAATAATGATAAGGGAAATAACAAAGGGAGAGGATAGAATTGCTCACCACCTGCCAACCGACACCCAGCTCGACCCGAGCAGTGATCCGGGCCTTCCAGGTAACTCCCCCCCAGTTTACATACTCGGCATGATGTGCCATGGTATGGAATCCCCCTCTGGCTAGTTTGGGTCAGGTGTCCTGTCTCTGTTTCCTCCCGGCTTCCCCTCCTCCCTGGCAGAGCATAAGACTGAGAAAATCCTTGGTCAGAGTAAACATTACTTAGCAAGAACTAAAAACATCGGTGTTATCAGCATTGTTCCCAGGCTGTAAGTCAAAAACACAGCACTGCACCAGCTACTAAGAAGGAGAAAAATGACTGCTATAGCTGAACCCAGCACATGTGTGTATTAGATCCCCAAAAGCAACCTCAGTTACGCATCTCTGTAGCATGAGACAATCTCTTACAATTGTAATTCTGGTTTCTTAAGTTTTCATAAGACTTTCTATTATATTTGAAAGAATTTCCTGCCAACCTACAGTATCCAGATGTCTTTTTGAGTTGCAGGAGACAACAATGTGCAAAGGAAACTGTAGATTGCTTTTTCATGAGAAAACAGTGTATTTAGTTAAATTCTTAAGCTATCATTCGTGTATCTGTTTAATAGAAGTACGACAGAATTTATTCATAGTATTAGCATAGCTTTCAAAGAATGAACTTGTGTCTTTTAAACTGCAGATTGGAAGGTCTACTTATGTTCAGTGTAGTGTTGTTGAAAGTTCCCTGAATTGCTATGAAATTAGTTTCATTTTGTGGATTCTAAAGAATCAGAAGTCAAGGAAGTTAGACTGGTTTGGGAATTCATACTGAATTTCTCATGACTTTGTCGAGCTTTAGGGATTGATCCAGCTCGCAATATGCCTTTTTTTTCCTTCCTTAAATGCAGCTTTTACTTTGCAAAATGTTACGTACTTATCGTGACTTATGCAAGAACAGAATAAGTCTTATGTTCTAGCTTCTTTCCAGTGCTACAGCACTTCCAGATGCATTGTGCCATGGCAAGGGTGCAAGTAGAATTGTAAATCTGTTTCCAAACCATTTCTGCGCCTCAAACTCATGTTCATGATTACTGAAAGAAACTGATGTTGACACTCCTGTAGCATGAAACTGAACAAATAAATACATTATATTCAGATGTCTAAAAATCCAATATAAAATTAACCTAACTTTTTGCAGTTTTTCTGGTTTATAGTTTTAGTTATATCGTCACTCTGTATCAAACGAACTGCAGTCCAGGGAAGGTACCCATACTGTGAAGTAAAATTTTGGTTTCAGTGGATGTTCATACTAACAGATAACAACAGAAGTTCATAATTTAAGAAACTGTTGAAGGCAGACAACTGAAGTTAAAGCAATGCCTCACATGAGCTTAGTTTTCTTTCTCTGTGAACGGAGCTCACACAAAAAACAATTGGGTTGTATCAACTGTGAGCATATTAGAAAGAGAAAACAAGGTTTTATTTCCCTATTCTGTAATCTTTAAAGTTTCTGACATACTGTTAGTGTACTGTTGAGCAGGATCTTGGAAGAACAAAGAACTGAATGGCCACAGCAGCTATTTCTCTTCGAACAGATAGAAAATACTTTTTTGAAGTGTTCTGAACTGTACCCACCCTTCAGCACAAAAAGCAATGTAAAAATGCTTTCTGATTTGCTACAGATAGCAGATGGTGTGAAAGAAGTCTGTTATACATAATAGTCAGCTGCCAAATCTCTTCTTATAAAAGGATTGAATAAATATCCAGTGCAGATGATATTTTATGAAACAGATAATCTCCCCAAAATAGAATTTTTTTAGAGCTTTCCATTTCCTGTAAGTATATAAATGTAAACAAAGTAAGAAAAAAAATATTTGAGCCCTGTTTTATGGAGAAGGACTACATGAGCTATTTTTTAAAGCATTTTTATTTTTTTCTTTAAGTGGAAAACATGATGCAGATTTAGATGCAACATTGGAATCTTTGAGCTCCATATAGTTCCTTTCATTAACGACCACTTATTTTTTTACTGTATCTCATAGAACATTGTTTAGGGTTTGGGGTTTTGGGTTTTTTTGTTCATGTTTCAGGGTTTTGGGGTTTTTTTTGGGATTTTTTTATTTGTTGAGGTTTTTTTTGTTGTTTTTGATTTCCTTGCTAGATTCTTATTATCTTAAATACTTTTTAATGGGGGTTAAGAAGCTTATCAGAATGACTAGTTTTCTCCAACTGGAGAACGATGGTGCTGCCGTAGTTCATGGCATATAATGTTCAGGCTTAATTTGGTTTTGGTTTGTTTGGGGTTTTTTTGTTTGTTTAGTTTGGATTTTGTTGGGGTTTTTTAGGTGTTGGGATTTTTTTTCCAAATAGAATAATTTTGGCACAGATTGTTGTTAGCAATTAGCCCCCTCGTTCTCTTTTATTTCAGTGGTTCACAACTGTCATTCTGATTGCTGTGACTAAGGTCTGAACTGTAGTGAGAGTGATAGACCTATACACTCCAGCAAAACTGTTGAGAGTTTAAACTCTCAGCAGTTATCTAGTGTGTCACCCTCCATTGTTTCCACCACATCTGTCTCTTGAATGCTAAGTAAGAGGTTTCCTCAAATAGTGTAATCAAAACTTCCAGGTTGTGATTTTGTTGGGTTTGGGTGGTTTGTTGGTTTTGTTTGGTTGGTTGGTTGGTTTTGTGTTGTTTTAGTGGTTTTTTGTTTGTTTTGTTTTGTTTGTTTGTCGTTGTTGTGTTGTTTTGTTTTATTTTCCTTGATAGATGGGCTTTGCTTAAGTTACAAACTTAGGATCAGGATTATGTTGATGAGTTTTTGTTTGTTTGTTTAGTTTTATGTAATGCTAAAACATAAGGATTAAGAGAATCCCGGGCTCTGTTCTGCTGCTCTCCGGAAGAAACACTCATATCTTGAGATGTTTTCTAACTTGATTCTGTGGCCAGAGATAGCATTGAATGCAGTCATAATACACTTGACAAATCTTTTAATATTTGACAATTAATATGCCCTTTACCAACTGTGTTTAGCATAGTCAGCATCCTGTCTGGTTGAGCAAACTATGGTTTTATGGTGAAAAGACAAGTTTTGGTACTATTTTAGCGTGCAATCAGCTTCAAGATCAACCAGCCTTATAGCTTCATTTCGCCCTCAGGGTTTCCTGGATTGGAATTATCTGAAGCCAAAGGATGCTTCTACTGTTCTCTGAAGCGAAGACTGCAAGTCTCCGAGACTGAATTTAATGCCTGATGCTATTAGCAATTTACAGTGATTTGTCTGAATCACTGCATCTTATTTTTTTCCAGATCACCAGGCTTATTCCAGTATAATACAAAATGATGGATTTCTGTGCTTGTTTCTTGGCTAAATTCAGCTTAGAGGTCCAGCTGTCTATATGGCTGAGCTTTGTGAAAGCAAAACTCTGTCTTGCAGCTAGCACTTTAGTCTCGTAAATACACAAGGAAAAAGTATTTTTGTGTCAGTTCAGAGTGAGTAAACTGAAAGACTTTATTGCACTGGACAAGAAGCAGGAATACTCATTTGTTTTTAAATGAGGAATTGTTTGGTGAAATTTGGGGACTGCTCTTTAATAATTTTTTCACATCCACAGGTAATCTGAAAGTCCATTGGAGGCTCAAATGTCTAAAAAGTAAGATTCCTCTTGTCCAGAATTTAACTGTAACATTTTAAAAATAACAAAAACTTAAACACAGTGCTTTCTCACACCTTGATGGAATATTTGTCACTGATATAAGCTTGTTTATTAAATCTACCTCTTGAATCCCTGTGTGTCATTAGCAGTCCCAACTAGGCATATTTGGCACTATGGAAATAAACAAATGCTTAGAGCTAATAATAACACTGCCGAAATCTGATCCTGCTTAACTGGGGATATCGAATGTGAGCACAGCTGGTTGCTGTAGATAGTACAGTATACATTCCAAAAAGCTACTGAAGCAAAAGGTCTTATAAGCTTTTTACAGTTAGGCTTGCATATTGTACAGAGAATAACTGCAGGATGTGATTAGTGAAAAGGAACTACCTATTCTTAAAAGAGCAATCTTTTTTCCCACAAGAGTCAGAAAGCTGTATCACAGCAAGTGACTCATTATCAGTTTTTCAAAACTCTTGTAGTGAAATTATCTTAATGTTCATATTCTGTGTGGTTTTTTATACTTCTTGCTATGGTATGTGCATTCAAATGTACTCGTGAGCTGGATGACAAAACACATTTTTTTAATTCTGGACTAAATTATAATGCTCTTGAAAGTTAAAATCACATCTTTGTGCCTAGAGAAGACACATCTTAGACTGTCCCTTTAACTGAAGCCTTCTATAATTTCTTACAGCAAGTTTCTGCTTTAGCTAGGTACAGGTATTTGTCAGGTAGGCTCTGCTGCTCCCCGTTTGTCCCTTGAGTGTCCTCCCTTACAGTTTAACAGAGTTCTGTACGCTTTATTTTCCTTTCCCAGATTTAAAAGCCAGGTTTTGGTATTTTCAATGAGCTCCATTAGCACTTCCACTGAAGCCAATGGAACTTCTCATTAAGTAACGTAGCTCTTCTCTAATGAAGGAAATTAAAATTTGAATCTGTGAGAGGAAGAGCAAAAGCAGTTCCCTCAAATGTGGTAGGTTTTTGTGTGTGTGTTGGGTGTGTTTGGTCGTTTGGTTTATGGGGTTTTTTCAGCGGGTTGTTTTGTTTTGGGGTTTGTATTTTTTTTGGTTTACGGTTTTGTTTGGGTTTTTTTTTTCTTAGAAAATTACAGTGAAGCTTTTCTTTATGTAAAATCGATTACAAATTATTAAAAAAACTGACGTTTAATTTTTTTTTTTTTTATATAGTCTGTCATGGTTTAACCCCAGCCAGTAAGAAAGTACCCTGCAGCTGTTCGTTCACCCACAACCTTCTCCCCTCCCCAGGTAGGATGGGGAGGAGAATCAAAGGAATGTAAAACCCATGGGTTGAGATAAGAACAGTTTAATAATTAAAATAAAATATTAGACAATTATAATAATATTAACAACAATAATAATGAGGGAAATATAAAACTAAAAGGGAAAAAGAAAAAAAAACCCAAACAATCAACATCAGTGATGCACAGTACAGTTGCTCACCACCCACTGACCGATACTCAGCCTGACGAGAGCAGCAGCCAATCCCTTCCAGTTAACTACCTTCAGATTATATACTAGGCATGATGTGCTGTGGTATGGAATACTCCTTTGGCTAATTTGGGTCAGGTGTCCTGTCCTCTCCCTCCTGGCTTCTTGTGCCCCTCCTCATTGACAGAGCATGAGACTGAAAAGTCCTTGATCAGGGTAAGTGCTACTTGCAACAACTAAACTACTGGTGTGTTATCAGCATTCTCAGACTAAAGCCAAAACACAGCACTAGGAAGAACATTAACTCTGTCCCAGCTGAAATCGGGGCAAGTCTGAGTCACTATTTAATATTTTATTGATTAAACCTACTTTGAGGGAGGGAGGGCTGAGAAGTAGATATTTGCTAACCACTTTTGAAGGATGGAGTAGAGAGGATATACAAAGCTATTTAAATTATTCAAACTTCTAAACAAGATGTGAATAATAACTCACTCATAACTTCTTGCTCAATAACTGGAGAGGAGGGAGAAAGTCTTTGCTTTTCATGTAATATTATACATTTCGTCTGCATAGATATTGGTAAAATAAAGTTGAAATAATAAAAGCACAGGAAACCTCTGTCTAATCAAAGTATGTGGCTATCATTTTTTATTAAGATCACAACCTTAGAAGTGCTAGTGAAATCTGTAAAACCAGCAGAACAAATCTTAAGTTTTAATCAGCTAGTGAGTTTTTTCAATATTAAGAAAAAAATATTTATAGATGGATTTAAGGAAAGTATGAATTTAAAAAAACCCCAACATTATTTATGTGGACAAGTATGAGAGAGCAAGGAAATGTGCAGTTTCCTATTAGTAGAGCACATATATTCCTCAGTCAACATACGAGGGAAAAATAACTTTTAGACACTTTATTCACAATTGTGGTAAAGCCAAGCCTTTTGAAAGACTTTGGTAAAGCCAGTTTGGATTGTGCAGGAACCTGTGAGATGTTGACTAGTTAGAGTAACGCAACCCTCATTTGTACTTCTCTATGTCTTCTTTGGAATTTTCCTTTTAGCCTGCCATCACTTGCTCTAGATCTTTGCTCTTAATGTTTTCTAGAGAAAAAAAAACCTGCCCATGTGGTAGCTCTCCAGAAATGCAATGTTGCATGGTTTTGTTTTTAGGTTGGTGTTTTGTTGGTTTTTTTTAAGCTCAGTAAGGCTGCTGTAGGTTTGAATGAGTGCAGTATTCTTAGAGAAAATATATGACTGTAATTTGAACTCTTGGGACTTGCCACCACTTCATACATGTGATGCTTTGAGTTTTGTCCCACTGAACTTCTAAACAGGATTCCTCGGTAGGAAAGATCCTTCAGGAAATGGGTTGTCTAGCAGTGGAGGGTTGACAGCTAAGCAGCTGGCAAACAGTAAGACCCCAGCTAGTCACTTGCTCTCTCCCTCTCAGTAGGATAGAGATGAGAATTGGAAGGACAAAGACAAGAAAATCCAGAGGTTGAAAAAACAGTTTAATAGGTGACATAAATCTGTGTGCACAAGCAAAGACAAATGCCATATATGTTCCCTTATCTTCCTCCTTTCTCTGAGCTCTTATTGCTGAGCACAATGTTGTGTTTATGGAAGTCATATGGTATTGCCCAGTTTGGGTCAGCTGTCCTGGTTGTGTTCTCTGCCAGCTTCTTCATCACTTGCAGCCTACCTGCTGGGGAGGCATAGTGGGCAGGGGTAGAAGGACCCTTGACACTGCGCATACACTGCTCAGCAGTAGGCCAAACCACTGGTATGTTGTCAATGTTGGGCTTGTCACGAATCCAAACCACACCACCATACAGGCTGCTATGAAGAAAATTAACTTCCAGACAGATCCAGTATGCTGGCCTGAGATCAGAATGCTGTGCCACTGCTAAATCATTCCTCATTTCTTGCTCAGCTAATGAAACACTTCACAGTGACTCCTGAAATCTGTATTTCTCTGTGAAGTTGAAGGATTCCTGCCTTTAAAATCTGAGATCCGAGATTTCAAAGTTGAGCATGCTATTTAGTTAGGTGTCGTGGTTTAAACCCAGCCAATAACTTGGAACCATGCAGCTGCTCGCTCACTCCCGCACTTCTTCCTCCCCCTGCTCCCAGAGGGATGGGGAGGAGAATCAAAAGAATGTAACTCCCACAGGTTGAGATAAGAACAGTCCAGTAACTAAGGTATAATACAAAACCACTACTGCTACCATCAATAAGAATAATAATAAGGGAAATAACAAGGGGAGAGGATAGAATTGCTCACCACCTGCTGACTGATATCCAGCCTGACCCGAGCAGTGATCTGGGCCTTCTGGGCAACTCCCCCCAGTTTATATACTCGGCGTGACGTGCCATGGTGTGGAATACCCCTTTGGCTAGTTTGGGTCAGGTGTCCTGTCTCTGCTTCCTCCTGGCTTCCCCTCCTCCCTGGCAGAGCATGAGACTGAGAAAATCCTTGGTCAGAGTAAACATTACTTAGCAAGAACTAAAAACATCGGTGTTATCAGCATTGTTCCCAGGCTGAAAGTCAAAAACACAGCACTGCACCAGCTACTAAGAAGGAGAAAAAATGACTGCTGTAGCTGAACCCAGAACATTAGGTTAGCTAGTTGAGTTACCTAACTATTTAGTTAGGTAGATAGAATCATAGAATGGTTTGGGTTGGAAGGGATCTTTAAAGGTCACCTAATCCAGCCCTCCTGCAATGAGTAGGGACATCTTCAACTAGATCAGTTTGCTCAGAGCCCTGTCCAGTCTGATCTTGAATGTTTCCAAGGATGGGGTATCTACAGCCTCTCTGGGCAACTTATTCCAGTGTTTCACCTGTAACTGAAGGTGATGTATTTGTTTTAGCTCTTTTTTTTTCTTTTTTTTTTTGTTTGCTTGCTTTTATTGCATTTTTGGCTACTTATTATAAATAGAATGATTTTACCACATTTATATAGGAATTATATAAAAGCCTGTTTTTAAGTGCTACTAATGGATTTTGAGTTTGCCTTCTGAATAATTTGATCTCTTAATGCTGAAGAAAGAATTACTGATGAATACACATGACTTCCCATTTTGAAATTCATTCTTTTCTCCTTTATCATCTAACTTTCATCTTAGCTGAATTACTGAGCCACTTCTAATGGTAGACTTCTTCCAAATATGAAAAGAATTACTCATACAGTTTCTACTATTCCTTTTTGTTTTGAGGATAAGAATGCTGTGAGCCAAAATTGTTTGGAAAAAGTAATCCCAAAAACCTACAAGCACAAGCTCTTATATGAATTTTCCATTGCATTACTGCTGACACTACTTCATAACTGAATCTGACTAAATACACCATTGAAGTCCAGTTCAATCCTGTTTCTAAATACTATGCTATCATGTAAAGCAATACTAGTTAATTCTGTTACAATAATCATTTTAATTGGCATCTAATTTATGGTTTTGATTTTATGACTTACAGTTGTCTGTAGAAAGTTAATTTGAGTTTGTCACAAGTTAGATAAATTTCAAAGAGAATCTTTGTATCATTTTAAGTGAGCTTTATCTAGGCTTTCCAGGTTGGAGAGGAATTTTGAACCCTTTTTTTATTTTGAACAGTCTGTCTAGGCTTATTCAAAGCACATAAGTGCATGTGCAAATGTGAATGATCATACTGTAGTTAAGCATGTATTGAGACAGAAACTTCAGCTAGAGTCTGCAAACTTCAGCAGTATCTGAGAGGTAGGGCCTTCTCTGGTATGCCACTGGCATCAGTATTGGGTGTCAGATCAAATTATCTGCCTGTTTGCTTCCTTTGTTAACTTTGTATCACTGCTGCTTTTTATGTATAGTAACTATTTTGGATCAATGTTTTCACATTTGATAAACAGGAAAAGTATTTTTATCCAGTGGACTTGATAATATACTCTTCCAGCAGGTGCATTGATCTATTGCATAAATAACCATCCTGAAGCTTTCCACTAGGTGTTGAGGTGAGAGAGCAGAGCTGGTCCATGAAGACTGAGGCAAGGAAGTCTCTGATCACCCACCTTCGCCTTATTGTGTCCTTCGTTGGGCTACCCACCCTGTTCTGATGCAGGACCATGTTTTCTGTGGTCTCCCTTGCGACTTGCATGCCTGAGAAAGCCCTTTTTGTTGCCAGATGTGTGCTGTTTGCAATTTTCAAGTCAAGCCAAGCTGTGGCAGCTGCTCCCAAGGAACAAAGACAGGACAAGAGGAAATGGCCTCAAGTTGCACCAGGGGAGGTTTAGACTGAAGATTAAGAACAATTCCTTCCCCAGAGGGTGGTCAGGCATTGGAGCAGGGTGTCCAGGGCAGTGGTGGAGTCACCATCCCTGGAAGTGTTCACAAACTGTGTAGACAAGGCCCTCAGTGACATGGGTGGCCTTGGCAGTGCTGGTGAACTGTTGGACTTATGATCTCAAAGGTCTTTTCCAACCCAGTTGATACTATTCTATAATCTATGAAGACGGACCAGCTCTTTGGGACATCTTTGTCCTTTGGGACAGATCTGAACAGCATCCATCCTTCCAGTATCTGAGCAGGCTGGAGCACATTTTCCCAAAGCTCAGTGTCTGCCTTCTGCTGCTGCCCTTCCTTGCAGCTCTCTGGGACTTTAACCTGCACCAATTCCTGGTCCCTGCAACACTTCCTACCTGCCAAGTGGATGCAGAACAGAAATATGGGTAGCAGTGCCTAAGTAGAGCCATGTTCTTCTTGACTCCAGTCAATGAGTTAGTTCACTATAAGCATCAGTTATTCGGTGGTTTTGATTTATTGGACAATATGTTCTTTTGTAAATGGCCCAAATTGTCATTGTGAAAACATGCAACAGAAACAGTTTGTGCGTGTACAACTTCTAACATTTCTGTATTTCAGACAAAGGAGAAATCTTGTTGATTTCACATCTCTTGACAGTTTCATCTGCTTTCATTCAGAAAATGTTATTTCTACAGTTCTGGACTCTAATTTTTTGTTTCTTTCTTTAGTAGTCTTTCATGTTTTTTTACAAAATCACTTTTCCTAAAATTGGTTTTTTGTATAAGTAGTTAGAGTAGGTGTGGGATTGAGGTTTTTTTTGTTTTGTTTTTAAACTTAAATGACAGAGAATGCTCTTGCATTAAGGGTGAATAAAAATCACAAAACTAGGCACAATTAGAAGGTTCAGTTATCTGGGTAAGGGAAGTACAGACCTCGGAAGTGTTAAATAAGTATAACCCATGTAGTTTATGTAGGATTACATGTGCCATTCCTCCAGTTGCCTTGCCTAATATTTGATAGCATTCTGAAATTAAAATTCCTAGTGCCCTTACAAAGAGAGAAAATAGGAGCTAGAGAAAGCTAAAATCATGTTTAATAATAGCTATACTGTTCATTGTGAGACACATCCTGAAGCTAAAAAGGGAACATTTGAACATATTTAGCAAAATAAAAACTCAGACTAAAAATAGCATGAAACTGGCTTACACTATGTCCTAGTGATACAATACAGTTAAGACATATTTTTGATGATACAACCTTCAATATAATCTGTTTAAGGTATTTTAATCTTTTAGTATCTATGAGAATTCCATCAACTGAGACTCAAACTGCTTCCTGCTTCTCCTTGGTTTAGTCCTTACATGTAAATTAAGACACTGAAACATATGAAATGCAGCATTACTTTTCAGATACCAAGCTTGCTTTTTTTTTCTTGGCAATTTCTGCATTATTGATTTTTTTTTTATTATTTTTAGTGCGATGTTTGGACTGTGAGAGATTGTCTTTATTTCCTTTTCAGAAAATGTGTGAACTATGTGGTTTCTTTGTGAGAAGAGTACTTTGTGGCACACAAGAGGTCAGATTGGTGATAACAAACATGCTCTAATGGCAGTGTTGTAGTGTGGTCACCCTTGACTTGGTAGAGTTATAAACTAGGCCACATTTCTAGCTAGTGTCAGTCTCAAACCTTGCTTTGTCTTGTTCCTACATCACCAACTGTGGATTATCAGGTACAAATGAGAATACTTTACCTGCATAATGAGTAACTAAGTGTAATGGTTCTGTATGGTATCACCCTTGCAACGCCATGGTTTCTATAACGAGCTAATGCTGCCTCTGCTTCCTTTCATTGTCCATTCCTGTGGTACTTTGTAACTCTACTGTGCCTCTGGAGAAGGTGAAGATGCTGTCTTCTTCCTGCAGCAGAGGGCTTGACACATGAATGAGTGACCTTAAGACCAGGCAGAGTGCCAGGAACTTAATTCTATTTAGAATCGAAGTCCAACATTTTATCTCACAGCTCTAAGGAGCAGTCCTGCTGAATAGCACCAGATATCCATCTAATATAGACCTCCTTCCCCCTGCCCAACTGGAATCTAATTTAAACAAGACTTTGAAGCAGACCTACCTAGAACTGCAGTGGGCTCCCAAATAAGACAGAAAAACTTTTAACTCAGCCATTTCTTGTTCATATAGAACCTGGAATATTTCTTTTTGCTCGTTTGTTTGCTACAGATATCTCAAACTGGAGAAGACAAACTTTAAAAACAAATTTTCTAAAATGCAAGCCTGTCCCTGCCACCATGCAGCCAGGTACTTTTTTTAGTTCTCCTTTCATGTTACGATGTTATTTTCTTCATCCGAGCCTTCGCAGTATGTTGTGTGCACCTTGCTGCAGTCCCACAGTCTGAGTGGACTTACTCTCCCAGCTCCTTGATGTCGATCTTCAACAGAGGTTATACCAGCATTTGGCCATAGGAAGCAGCATATCTTGCACCTATCAGCTAATGCATTTGGAAAGTCATGGTTTTGATGGAAAACATAAATTAATTGCTGAATTTTTATAAACAGTCATTTTATAATATTTTGACTCATGGTCAAAATTCAAATGTGTTTAGGCCTATAAAAACAGCAGTTGAGGAAAAATAACCAGCAAGATTCACTTTCTCTTTGGACAAAGTGGCCAGGTTTGAAGCTCTGTGTAGTTCAGGCTGGTCACAGGAAAGGTGAAAGTTATAGTGCCCTTCCCTGATATCCTGTATTTAGCTGTCCTTTGGGAGATGAAGATAGTACAGCACCATGCAGGATTAATCTGCTTTTCCTCACAAAAGCAGAATATTTTAAAAGGGACATTAGTTATATCTATTCAGAATAGCAACCTGTTTCCCCTTTTTGTTAATGGTACCAGCAAATCTGAAGGAATTGAGACTACTTACAAAGAATTCAGGTAGCCGAACTGTAGTTAAAGGAAAGTATGCATGTGTTCTCTAAATCTCATTCTATGGTGGTAATTTAACATCCTGCCAAACCTTACATTTTTGGGGGGTTTTGGGGTGAAGCATGGTCTACAGGGGAAAAAAACCAACCAACCAAAAAAAAGAAACAAAAATGGCCTCAGTAAATTGACATTTGCTGTAATGTCAGAGGAAGCTGTTTAATAAATTGGCAAATATGGAGAGCATCATTACCTAAACTTTTTGCATGTGCAAGAAGTCAAGAGGGATAATTCAAAATTCATAAAACACCTGTTTCAGTAACAGCAAGCCTGAGGTACAGAGCCAGTTTTAAAAGCTATTTGGATCCATAGTGAAAACTAAATCAAAATTACTATTTCTTGTTAGGGTATGAAAACTTCTGTGTAGGTGCAAAGAAGGGGAACATTGTAAGAAACGTAGACTTTTTGTACGGGTGAAGAAATTTCTGTGAACTTCTGCATCAGCAGTAAATCACCTGGCAAGATCTGAGGTTCCAGGCCCGCTGAAGGTGGATTCCAAAGGTGAGGAATAATCACATACGACCTGAGTGATGCTGGTGAAAACTGAATAAGGGTTTGTCAGGGCACCACTCTGCAGGAATTAACAGATTCAGTTGAATCTGCTTTGAGGGTTTTGTTACAGTTGTAGCAAGATAAACTGCAAGCATATGCTTTCAAAATAAGGCTACTTTTCAAATCATGTCTACCACTGTGACTTAATTACCGATGCTAATAATGGCTAACCTTCACAGATTTCTTTCTTACCTTCTGTTTTAATTCTGTCAAAAAAAACCAGAAAACAAAAAACAAACAAACAAAAAAATTAGAGTCCAATTCACCTCACTTATCCAACTGATCTGTATTCTCGGTATTTGAAAAATCAGTCATCTTCCCTTTCTTGACCTCAACAAATCTAACTGGCTTTAAGAAGAGGTAACACTTGTTTAAGAAAATATAAAAAGCTTTATTGGAAAGTGAAAACTTGGTCAGTTCACAAAAGGGCAGTTAAAGTGAAAAAGGGTTAAAGTGATGATTCTATTTAATTTGTTACTTTTTTCATGTATCTGGCCATATTGGATCTAGTAAGTAAGCTTTAAATGGTCAGAGTAGAAGAATGTCATTAAGAAAAAAAAAAATCAGACTTTTTGATGAATCATAGGAAAAATTAGATTATAGCAGTGTTTGCTGCCACTGTAGTACAAGTTGCTTGGCATTTTCATTATAACTTGGGTACAGAGGTTTATAACTTTGGTTTTATTAAAATTTCTTTCAGTTAAAGCTTGATATAGAAGGTCCGATTTAAACTCCTTAAAGAATATTTGTGATGAGCTCACTTTTTTTTCTCATATACACATTTGGAACATGAATCAGTATCATGGGTATCCATATCTCACCCCTATTTCACACTTAATGGCTTTTAGAACAGCTTTTACAAGAGCTTTTACAAGAGCTCTGTAGGAACATCTAGTTGGAAACTTCTATGTGTATTTTTTTTGCTTTCCTTGCAAGAAATCTCTGCATCTTTAAAATCATAGCTGATTCATGGAAAGCTATTTCTCCTGATGAGGATCTCCACAATATTTTTGACACTCTGAAACTCTTCTGGGCTGCTAGTATCTTGGTTTTAATAAAGCCTTACAAGGAGTCCATTGATTCTCTCTGTCCTTAGATTTTAGTGGATGAATTCATAGACCTTTATATATGTGGGAATGGATTAACAATTACAAACATTCTCAGTAGATATTAGGATAATGGGTGTTGTCTGCAAGCAGGCATGATCTACTCCAATTTATACTGCTTGCTGGCAGATTAGTTCCTCCAGGGTCTGTGGTTTAAGTAAGTAAGTTATGATTTCATTTGGATGGATTGAAATTCAGTTTTTCTTGTGGGTTTCAGTTTCATGTAAAGATTCCAGGGGCATAGTCAATAGATATTCAGTCATTTGGCAGTCCTGCACTTGATGTAGCTGGACCTCAGCCCAAACTAATAAATTCCATTTACTGCATAAGATGACCTCACTGAGCTTTAATGGAGACCAAATTTACTAATCTATTAATGGATATTTACTTTTGGAGAAGACAACAGATGTCATATTTTATAGAACATAATGGAGGCCATGCTCAGCAACAGTAGCTTTTTGTAAGCCCTTGCAATTTAGGCATTGCTGCCTCTTTTGGATTTGGAGTTTCATTCTGCTTTTCTTAATTAAGCAACTTCTAGTTGTGGTTTTTCCTGTCTAATAAACTTAATTTAATTTTAGGAGGCAAATGCACTGATTGCTTTTTTTCTGTGTCAAACCAGCGACTTGTGATTTTGGCAACAATATTAATCAAAAAGTCATTAAATTTTCACTTGTATTAAAGTCTCCATATGCTGTTTTGGCAATATCAAGGGTTCTTCAAACATCTTAGTTGTCTTGAGGCTTCAGCCTATTGTTAGCATACTGGAGTATGACCTTACCAAAAAACCACAAAGCTTTTCATTTGTGGCTTGTTGATGGGATCAGATTGCTAATTCTGTAACAGAGCAGCAACCTGTAGAACTCCTTACGCCAGAAGAGCAGTACCCTAGCAACTGCTGAAACACAGGCAACTTTCTGTATTTCATTTTTGTGCTTCTCTGTACTCAACTAACAAAGCTTTTTCAACCTCTCAGCAGTTATGAAGCAATCCACTGTAATTTACATCCGTCAAGAGTATGAGTAACTGTTGTTAGGAGATTCATAGAACTTCAGCAGTGGTGAATGAGTTTGAAAGAGTGAAAGAAAGCCTGCTTGCTAGCTCACAGGGTGGCTGTGTTCAAAGGTCTTCCCTTGAAGGTTGATTGAAAGCACCTTGAAGTTGAAGGCACATGCGCATGTGAATGTACTGCTAAAATAAGCAGGCAAAATAAGCAGGCTTTGGCCATGAGGGTTAGGTAAATGAGTGGACTGTGAAAAAATATTGGATGTGATGTGAGACTGCATAACACTGTGAGAAGCTGACATAGTTATACTGCTAAGAGGAATGACATGATTTCAGTTATGCAGGGAATGTCTGAGTTTTGGAAGTGGTTGGAGAGGAGTATTATGGGACCTTGTGGGAGCACTATCTTGCAAGAACAGCAGTAACTAATTTTACCAGTATTGCCATGAAGACCAAGGTGACCTAGGTAATAGTGTCAGAAATACCATATCTGAGTATGCGTGAAGGCAAACTGGTACCAATGCAGGAGGAAGTAGTTTAGGGCAGGTTGGTTGTCTAGGAGGAGAACAAGGCAGAGAAAAGGAAGGATAGGGGTTGACAGGGGTGGATGTACGAACAAGAGAAAATGGAGAGAAGATATAACATGTCAGTAACATGTAAGAAGCTGCCAGTCGGTACGTTTGGCTGATAAAGAGCCCACGACCTGGTCATTTCAGTCTATCCTATCTTCTTAATAAACTGTTAAATAAACTTCTTAATAAACTGTTCTTAACTGTTTTTCAATGTAAGGTGTTCTGTACATGTGATGAAAGGTCTAAATACCTTTAGACTTGCAAGTGGAGGGACTGCAAGTGCGTATTGTAAAAAGGTCTAGTACTGGAGAAGTGACTGTGAGTCACAGGGCGCGCAGGTCTACAGCCAGCAACCAATTCAAATTTCCCGAGTGAACAGCAATTCTCTGTGTGCATATGTACATGTAACATGCTAGCAGATGTCAAATTGGACTCAGGATGACCTGCATCTGGAAAGACTGAAGGTCTGAAGGATGGGTATGGAGTCTGTGCTGGTATTTGAGACTGTTGTGGGTTAACCAGGGTAGGCAGCCGAGTCCCACACAGACACTTCCTCACTGCCCTGCAGTGGGATGTGGAAGAGAATTGAAAGGGTGAAAGTGAGAAAGCTTATGGGCTGTGATAAAGACAGTTTAATATTGAAATCAAAATAAGGAGTTCATTCGCTATTTGTCATTGGCAGGCAGATGTTTAGCCATATCCAGGAAAGCAGAGCTACATCATAAGCAACAGTTATGGGAAGACAAATGCCATAACTCAGTGTTGTCCTTCATCTTCCTTCACTTCATCTTTATACGCTCATCATCACATCATATGGTATGGAATATGTCTTTATATGTCAGCGTCCCAGTTGTGTCCCCTCCCAGCCTCTTCTGCACCCTTAGCCTACACACTGGTGGGACAGCGTGAAAAACAGAAAAAACCTGGATACCGGTAAGTATTGTTCAGCAGTAAATAAAACTTCCCTATGTAGTCAACATTGGTTTGATCACAAATCCAAAACGTAGCACTATAAGAGCTACTATGAAAAAAACTAACTCTACCCCAGCCAAAACCAGTACAGAGACACCACAAATGTAGCTACACTCATGAATCAACGGGGGGGAGAGGAGTTAGTGGGGGAGTGTTTGTACTTTTTCACAGATGGACTTCAACCCTAACAGCTGAAGAGGAAACAAGACTTGGTGGTTTTGTTTGAAGTACATATTGCTGGTGTTTAAGCAGGTGTTGGCAAAGGTACTGTCTGTGTTGCTGTCTATGTCAGAACTTTGAGTGTGTTTGAATGTGTGCCTTTGGAATGGGTCCTGCTTCTGGCTGGAAAGAGGACACGGGCAGCCACGCAGGGGCAGGTGAGGGCTCCCAGACCTGAGATTGTGTCATATTGAATGTCAGTAGCTGGGGTGAAGGAATAGTCTGGGTCCCGGCATCCACTGGATTCAGAATTTTTTTCTGCAACACCCTCAAGTGACACTTTTTTTTTCCCCCCCCTCTTCTGCTTATAGTCTTTACATTCAATACTCTGAAATCAGAATGTAGTATTTAGGGGAAACAATGCTACTGCTGTTAGTTGTGCTTCTGTTGGGGGATGGTGTATCATGGCCTAGAGGCACAAGTTGTTCAACCTATTCTGTTCAGTATGCTAAAGCAATATTAGCATCAGCAGTTTCCAGAGTGGGAAGAAACCTCCTCCTGAGCTTGTATTTTACTGCATACCTACTTTCAACAGAACTTTGATCTAAAGAAGCCTTTTTTGTTAATCCAGTGAACAGGTGATCTGGTCTTCCTTAAGTATTTACTATCTTTCAGAGAAACTTCCTGCTGTCACTTTGACAACAGCTATTGAAAAACTGGAAGTGTTATTGCATATTATAATAGAAACCCATTGCCTGCCTTACCTGATTTAGTGGTTGTGTATGAAACAAATTTAACTTATCCAAACAAAACCTGCTGTACAAAATAAGGAACTGTAAAAGTTCTGCCAAATCCAGGACAATGAAAAGTAGTTTCAAAACCATTTCAGAAGCTTTGGATAAAGTGCTATCACTGCCGAAAGTCTTTCAGGAATCGAAAATCCATCAGTTAACCACTCCAGATTGTTTTACTGGTTGGCTTTCACTTCTAGAAAAGGTCCATTCAACTGACCTGAAATAAAACTGTTTTCACACATTAAAATTTTGTTCTTGCTCTATTTCTAAGCATGGGAACATGAACACCTTTATTCCTGCCTCAGCTACACCATGGCAATGGTACTTGAGTCACAAGCTTATACTTGGTTTGGTAGCACCTATACAAACTGCAGTAATGGTCATGTAGCAGTGCAGATAGTATAACCATTCCCATCTTATTATCTTAGAAAGCTCCATCAGAAAAGTAACTGGTAATAAACCAAGCTAGGTAAGCAGAAAACAAAACTTCTTTACAGCTAAAAAAGATATGATTGCTAGTATGAAAGAATTCTTACTGGAGGAAAGAAAGAAGTCTTCTAGGGAAATAGCTGTTCCAAATACCTGCAGGGGTTTGCCTTGGTCATTCCTTAGAGTTTGACTGATTTCAAGATAGGCTTCTAAATAGCTTACAAACTGACCTCTAGAACTTTCTTTCCCTTATGTTGATGTGCCTCAGGGACTTATAGGAATGGTGATGTTTCATAGTACAAGATGGAATATGCTTTCAGAAATCGGTTAATTCAAGATATCAAACAGTGTTTGGCTAATTCAAGATATCAAACAGTGTTTCTCTCTTGCTTTTGTGACTTTCTGCCCTTTCTACCAAGTGTGATCTTTATGTGTTAATGTTACAGCATTATGGATGGAATTTTGCTACTATGGATTTTGGACTCGTTATTTTCTGATCTTTTCAGCATACCTCTGCACTATGTTGAAGCACTGTTGCCTCTGGAAATAAGATGTGCCTTTTTAGGAGGTGAGTTAAGCAGATAAATGTCAAATTAATGATAATTAGCATGTTAGCAATATAATCCAAAAGATCTGAGTGTATGAAATAGACTTTAGATTTTAAAGAGAAAGAATATTTTGTTTCTATATTAGAAGTAGACTTGAAATAACTATTATTAGTTATAATGTCATCTTAATAACCAGAGATGTTAATAATTGTAATCCCTTTTTTTGCTGTCCTTAGCATCTTCAGAAAATCTGTCTAAACATCTATGTAAAAATTTATTTGTGCTACTAATGATTTTTATTTTCACTCTGTTCTTTATATCTCGGCTTAATCACATTAACTTATGTAATGATATTTTAATGCTCAATTTTTTTGAGGATTAGAGGTCATACCCTTAGAGTATCATGTACTTAAGAACTGGTTTGTAGTTTAATGAAAGCTAAACCTCCTTTATTTGTTGCTCCTATAGTGGAGACCTTTTGTTAAGAAATCTATTAAATATTAGGCAGTAACCTCCTTAATCTGTACTGAAGGGGTGTGTAACGTTCATAAAAACAATATCTGAAATAAATATCCAGAATCATTGCTTACTCTATAATCTTCTAACAGCAACAAAACAAAAAACACCCAGGACATACTTTTAGTATCTGTATAAAATCATACTTTCAGTCTATGTCTGAATAGTATAGAATAATGGTTTCCTCATAGTTGACATTTATGTTTAAAAACACACCCCAGTGATATTCTGACATAGCACTGAATTTTGTTTGCCCTTGCAATTATTTTTATGGTATAATTTGAAGAGCTTCAATCCAAAATTTGATTTATTTAAATTCTGAGAGAGCTACAGCTAAACAGGAGGTGTTGAAGTAAAATGAAACTGTGGCTTTGCCAAACAAACAAGACAGATAAAAAAACAAGAATGAGTTGAGAGATCAACAATGGAAAACGTTCCCGCCTTCAGCCATGTTCCTGTAGTCTGAATTTATAGGCTTTGAATGCAAGCATGAGCATTTCAGACATCAAAGTTCTCAGAGAGTGTTTTGTTTTGTTTAATTAGTGGTGTGTGCAGGACTTGTTATTTTTTTGTCATATTTGTGCTTAAATTAGCCCTTAAATGGATAGCCTATATCTGTGTAGTTACAGTCAGAAAGCTAGTCTCATTGAATTGATCAACTTAAGAAAGGCTTCATGAAGGAGAAGAATTGCAGAGGAGGTAGAAAACAGGAAATTAGATAGGGGGGCAAATTGAGGGAGATGAAAAATTGTGGGGAAAAATGAAGAAACTATAGATAATTGCCTTTAGGAAACCAGTTCTGTTAAACAGTGAGCTTATTGGTTGATGTTTGTTAATCTAAAATGTGTTTTGGTTTGCTCTACTGCTGATTTTGAAAGTTTTCTAGGTTAGAGAAATTTCTGGAGCTCTTCTTTCTAACTTTGTTAGTGCTGCTTTCTTCCAGAAGCCTCCCTGCTTTGATTTGTCTAGCTACAAATGTGAATATGTCTCTATTGAGCTTTCAGGTTGAATTAATTTAAGCTAAGATTTCTTTTTAATGTACTTCTTCAGTACGGTTTTAACTCAAGGTTATAGCTAAATTAACTTCTGTTCAAGAACTTCGTTCAACTAACTTTCTACTTCAATGAGTTATTGGCAAGATTGCCTGTGCAGCGCCCCAAATGCTTCTCTAGGGCTCTGTCAGAATGGATTCCCTGTTAGGAACTGGACCATAAGCTCTTCTGTGTAACAGCACAGAAGGCTAAAAGACTCTTAATGGCAAAACCAGTTATCTATTTTAATGGTGATATAAACTACTATAACTACTATAGGCCCGTAGGGAACTAATCTTATCATTAGAGAAAGATATGAATATTGATGTAGGCTGAGTGGACAGTGGGGAGGCACTTGTGGGAGGAATGAATATCTGAATAACAAAATTATGAAAAAAACCTGTTTAAAAAAAATAACTGAAACAGCTTTTAATAATGAAATGCCATTTTGCCAAAATGAATATATTTTTATGGAGTTAGGCAGATATATATGGACATATACATATATATGGATGTATGCACATATATATGCAAATACATTATGCATATATAAATATGCAGAAAACGTTTTCTAATAGTGTCAAGGCAATATTAATATTTTATCTGTGTGTGCTGTGCAATAGTAACTATTTCATATCATTCTACATTAAACTGTGAGTTGTATATTGCACAACGCCAATGTTTTGAAACTATCAAAATATGTCAGTAGCATATAGTAATTATAAAACTTTGCAGTGGAGCTTTTCATGGAATCATATGGAGAAAATCATTCCTCTGCATTTTTAGTTTGATTTGGAGCAGACAAATTTTCAAATGTCAGAGGTCTTCTGCAAAATGAGCTGGTGCTTCCCAACCACAGCTAAATGAGTTTTGAGTGCTCTGATTTTATTGTCTGTGTTTGTTCTGATGGTTTATTCCCAGATGATTTGGAGGGACCCAGGTGTATGACTATGGTTTTTTCTGAAAGACATCTGGAAGTGTTTCTGAAAGAAGTGACTTGCCATTGAACCAGGGACGGGAAGAAAATGAAATTTTGTCATTAGTAATAGACTACTTCTTTATGCCTTGTTGATTAATATTTTGTTTGTTTGTTTTATCCCATTGAAATCTTGTGTTATTTTTTTGTTGTTTTTTTAAAAAAACATTTAGCTGGCAGATATGGTTTTAAATGGTGACACATTTACCACAATACTAACAAGTTGAGTATTTTAGCATGTTAATGACTGAATTATTTTCTGTGCATTAAAAATGGTTTACAAAAAGGAATGGAAACTTTGCAAAGGTATGCTTTTGCTCTCACGCTCATTGCGGTGTTCAGAATTTGGATTAATTGGACTTGAATGTTAATTGCCTCTCAGTAACATGAACAGAGTAAACTGGAAAAGTAGTGCTAAGACAATGGGTTGACTCTGTAATTTGTTATTAATAAATAATAATAAGATAAAAATAGGTGTTTCTGCTTGGGCAGTCCAAACTCTTTAAGCAAGTGTTTGGATTACTCAGAAGTCTCCAGTACTTTGCCTTGGAATATCTTTTCCCCTGGCATAACAACATGGAGGCTCAGAAACAAATGGTGGACGGAGTTTTAGATGGTCTAGGAATGATGATGCAATAGTTTCTGATTAAAGATTGATTTTATTTTAGGATGTTTGTAATAATAGTAAAATATTTAGTAATATATGGACTTCGTATCAGAGAGAAAATTACTTACACATAGAGATCTAGCCACTGTGATCGTGCACTTTAACTGAGCTCTGTACACTGACAGTTATACTTGTGCACAGCCTCCTCAAAACTAGAAGGTTATCCTGCAGATTTCACAAGATTTCAACAGATGCATGAAAACACTTCGAAGTATGAGTTTATTTCCGTAGTAGTGCAAAGTATGGAACCTGCCTACCACGAAACTAGGTATCTATTACTAAGGCCCATCTGCTGCAATGCTTTGTTAACATAACTATTCTGTCTTCAGATCAAAACTAGTATATATGAGTTCCTTTGGGGTTTTGGACAGTTCTTGGTCTGTTATCAGTGATAGGTATTCCCTGAGTACAAGGTGGCAGTCAAACACTTTTAGCCCCCCTTGCCAGTGTAGTGTTTTCAGCGTTCAGAAGCAGTGATGGTGTTTTCATTTATTAAAAATTGTAATCTCTCTTATCAATGGTTGTCATCAGTCGTTGACAACTGTTTCTATCACCAGCTGATGCACAGAGACGTGCACTTTTTTCAGAAATGTTCTTTCAATAAACTCTGAAATTACATGTCTTTTAACAATGCAACTTAATCTTCCACTTATTTGATTGTTTAAAATATACTATTAAATAGGCATAGAATGAGAATAGAAGCACAAGAAACTGTCTCTGTATCTGTGAAATACATGTAGAAACAACTGTAACCCTCTTACGCTAGATTGTCCAAACAATGTGCAGAGATGGCTGTTTCAGTACAAAATTATCTGTATATAAAAAGGGATATATGTGTGTACGTGTGTATATATGTATATTTAGACCAAATCTTCTTCCTCCCATTGAAAATATGCTCCTCTACATAGCAAAGCTGCTAAGGGAGGTAGAAAATTAAACTATAACACTGAAAACAAGTACTGCGCTACTTAAAATAGCCAAGTAAAAACTTTCAGATTTGCAACTACATAAAGTTTTTTTAAATCCTTTTCTGTGCTAATGAATACTGAAAAGTGGACATTAATGGAGGATTTTTGTTCAAGAAAAAGCTATTTTATTAAAAGCGAAACTCTTTGAGAAAGTTATTGTATATGTTGAGGGTTGGTTTTTTTTTTTTTTTACAGGTACTTTTAGAGCAATTTGAAGAAAATCTGAAGCCTACTAAAAAGCTGCTGCTGGTGTTTTGCAGTCTGTGCTTTCTGGAGTTACACTGAGATTCTCTAGAATGAAGCAACATGAGGCTTTTGCAGAACTCAAAAACTTTAGAACACTTTCCTGGAGCACAAAAATGTGGCATTTCTGAACTGAAGTACAGATGAGTTTTGTTGACTCTCAGATATTAGCTGAGAACAACAGTGGAATGAATTGACTTCATAAAAGACTATGCATTTATCAAATTAGTTGAGAAGAATCTCTTGATCTAAGCAGTCGGTATGGTGAATAAAAAATGTGAAATGAAAATGCTGTAGCAAATTAGTGCAGAAATGGTGTGAACTGTATGCAAGTGATTATATGACTGCTGAATGACAAAATAAACGTAAGGGGAAAAATAGATACTTTAAGTGGGGGAAAAGTATTAAGAGGTTAGTGGAAAATTAATGTGCTAGAACAGATAGCTTATTTTATCTGATCTTTAAATCTATTCTCATGAGAAGTTTGGGTACTCCTTTTATACAGATGTCTGAATAGAGGCAGGTAAAATCTTTCCTTCCTTACAAAATGTCTTAATATAATTGGATACAACTGTACCATGGTATAGGTATGATGTTTATTGTTTGCTTTGTAGTTGGGCTCTTCCATCTGACCTTTCTCCTGTAGAAAATCCTAGTAGTTTGTCTCATGTCACAGATTTAGTTAGGGTAATCAAAAGTCAGGGGGCCAGGAATGGTATTCTTAGGTATGCAGAAAAGTTAACAATAATTAACTGTCAACAGCTTCTTTTCTGACAAAATTTCAGCTTTGGACTACGTTTGGGATAAAATATGTATTGGGTTTGAGACTTCACATTGGAGACGTTCACAAAGAACTGTCTTCTGTAGGAGGGACCCCATCCTGGAGTAGAGGAAGAGTGCGAGGAGTGGTTCTCCTGAGGAGGGAGGAGCAGCAGAGACAATGTGTGATGAACTGACCGCAACCCTCATTCCATATCTCCCTATGTCACTGAGGGGGAGGAGGTAGGGAAAATCAGGAATGAAGTTAAGTCCAGGAAGAAGGGAGGGGTAAGGAGAAGGTGTTTTAAGATTTAGTTTTTATTTTCTTATTATCTTACTCTGATTACACTGGCAATAAAACTAATTTTCCCAAGTTGAGTCTGTTTTATGCACGGTGATCTCTCCCAGCCCTTATCTTGATCCATGAACCTTTTGTTAAATTTTTCTCTCCCCTATCCAGCTGAGGAGGGGGAGTGATAGAGCGGCTTTGGTGAGCACCTGGTGTGAACTGTTGTTTTTTGGTTTGGTTTGGTTTGTTGTTGGTTTTACTTTTTTTTTCTTCCAACTCTACGATCTGGAGCTGGCATAGTTTTATAGCAGGTGAATGCTTTATTGATGTTGTCTTTAGCTTTGAGCAAGCTATGTGGTTTCATTTGACAGACTGGGAACTCTGCATCTGTTTTTTGGTTTTGTTTTGTTTTTCTTTCTGCTGGAGATGTGAGAAGAAGAATCCAGACCAAATTATGAAAAATGGGTAAGTAATAGGAGACTGCATATGTACGTCTCTTCCCAGCCTCCAAGTCTTTCTCACAGAATTACCTTGCGTATCTGGAAGGCACGTCTGATTGTATCAAAGAATCAGGATACTGTGAATTGAAGAAGTGCTTGTTGTTTCCACGATTGTTATAACTTCAGCTTTCACTGTTCCTGAGACCACTTCCATGTCTCTTTCCCTGTTACAGGGCACCTGTGTGAACATGTTCAGAATTTACCAAGGCCAGTAGCATCTATTACAGGTATTGATAAGGTGCTAAAGTACTAGCCTGTGCCATCTGCCTATCTATGTTGGAAATGTTTAGGTTATGTCAAGATCAGCATGTTCTCTCCCTAACTCATCTGCTAAGCGTGCAAATCTCAACTGTATAATGCCATGAAGAAGAGCTCTATGAATTAAAATGTCTTTGTGAGGGTGAAAGGCTGAGAGAACATGGTGCCATTTTGCTAACTCCAAGGGGTTTCACATGAGTGTGTGGAAAAACTTTGAAAGCAAAACACTGTATCAGTAATGATTGAATTTATCTAGCACTGGTTTATCAGTTGTCCATTTTTATTTCAGTGGCTGGTTATAACATTTTTTTTTGCTATTAAAGTTAAGGAACAACAGCAGTAAAAATTCATATGCAAATCTTTTAAAATTAAAAAAATACCCAAACCTCTGCAATACTATGTTCATGTTAATTTGTTTGTATCAGCAGAAAGACTTATCATAGAAGAAGATTTTTTTGTATGCAGCTGTTGATTCAATTGTTTTAATGCTGTTGTCTAGTTGTCTATTTTTTGTTTGAGCTGCCTGTCAACAGCAAAAAGCTTGCAGAACCCCCAAACAAACAAAACCCCCAAACAAACAAACAAACGAAAGTTGGCTTGCATATAGTGGGGTTATCAGATGAACTTGCTTTAAACTTTGTTTGAGAGTGTTTCATTCTTGACTTTAAATTTGGTTTTGCAGCAGAAATTTCTATTACCCAAGGAAGATAATAGAAGTCCCTATTACGTTGTAACCAATCATTTGTTGGGGAGCATGGCCTCTGGTCTCCCTATGGGTTTGACAGTTGAGCACCTCTTTCTTGACCATGTCTCTTTGTCAAGATTTTATCTCAGATATCCAAAAGGTCATGCCAACTAAGTAGTAGAGTGGTCTGGAGACAAAAGAAGCTGTTGTGCTTGAGTCTGCCTGAGAAAGTGAGGCATGTAGGTCCAGTTTCTGGCTCTGATGATTTTCGGTGTGAAGCAGGGAATAGATCTTCTGTCTGTCTTACCTCTCTATTTAAAAAAAAAAAAAAAAAAAAAAAAGGAGAAAAAGTTCTATGCCTTTTTTCTACTCTGTGAATTAATATTTATGAAGTGCCTAAAGTGCTACGCTGAAAAAGAGAGGTATGTGAGGTAGTTCTAACAAATGACTGCAGCAAGTGAATGTAGGGTTTGTTGTTGGGTTTTGTTTTTTTTTTCTCTTGGAATGAAACTCAATGTTTAAACCAAAAAACATACTCTTGAGAATGTGTGCATTATCACATAGCTTCAAAGCTGCCTATACTTTGGAACTGCAGCAGTTCTGACCCTGAGCTGAAGTGCTTGTAAATGCTTTTATTTCAGAGAAGGTAGATATTTAAACCAGGCAAATTTGTCTTCAGAAATTTGGCACTTCTTTGTCTGCCTTTCCTAAAGGGCTTTAACTGAAGTTTTCAAAGTATGCTTGATAGGTCAGGGACACTACAAAACCCGGTGGCAGTCTCTTAAAACTTACAGGGCAGAGAAGGCAGGATACTTCTTTGCTCTCCTTCCACAAGCTGAAAATGTCGAAGTTTCAGTTCATATTTAAAAGACTTTACTATATTTTATACAATGACTGATTTTGTACATTAATTTAATCTAAAATATATCAGATGCCAGGCTCTTCACAGTGATGCTTGGCAGGAGAAAAATTACAATGGGCACAAGTTGATAAAAGAGATTTAGATTGTCTATAAAGACATTTTCACCCTGAACATGAGCAGGAGAGGCTGTGCAGACTCCATCCTTTAAGGTTAACAAGACCAGACTGGAGAAAGCCCTGAACAATCTGATCTGATCTCAAAGTTGATCCTGCTTTAGGTGAGGGGTTGGACTAGGGAACTCCTGAGGTCCTCTAGCCTGAATCTGTTATCCATTAAATTCTATAGCATTAAGCTCTCTATCATTTAGTCTTTTTGATTTTGGAATAGGTGGAATGTGAAGAATTCGAAGGGGGAGGATGGTTTGTTTTATTTTGCTGAGTTTGTTTGTTTGTTTGGTTTTACTACCTTGCAAGAAGAAAGGTCCCATTCAGTGGGGCTCAGTTAATACTACACTGACCTCTTCGACCCCTATCCTCTGATATTTCTAAAGGCAATACCGCAGCTTCCTTGAGGTTTTTGTTCTGTTTTACGATTAGATTTTCACAAACACTGTTCCTTGTGATTAAATCCTATAGTGAGACTTCTGGGCTTCACCGAAGGAAGGCTTCTTTTGCTTCACCAAAAGAAGATAGGCTGAGGGCATAGGAGGGCCAAAACTTTTCATAGGGACACTGCTAAATCCTGAGAGAATGAACAGGGAAAAAGACCTATTTTTAACAAGGATGTGTATGGAATAGTTTCTGTGTTTCTATATACATCCACCTTCCTCCTTCTTCCAGTTCTCCTCCCTGGTGCAGAAAGAGCTTAGAACTCACAAAGGACTTAAGCCTCTGTCGTGGTTTGAGCCCAGCCGGTAACTCAGAACCACACAGCCGCTCGTTCACTACCCCCCTTCTTCCTCCCCCTGCTCCCGGAGGGATGAGGAGGAGAATCGGAAGAATGTAACTCCCACTGGTTGAGATAAGAGCAGTCCTGCAACTAAGGTATAATACAAAACCACTACTGCTACCACCAATGATAATAATGATTAGTGAAATAACAAGGGGAGAGGATACAATTGCTCACCACCCGCCGACCGATACCCAGCCTGACCCGAGCAGTGGTCTGGGCCTCCCGGGTAACTCCCCCTGGTTTATATACTGGGCATGACGTGCTGTGGTATGGAATACCCCTTTGGCTAATTTGGGTCAGGTGTCCTGTCTCTGTTTCCTCCCGGCTTCCCCCCCTCCCTGGCAAAGCATGAGACTGAGAAAGTCCTTGGTTGGAATAAACATTACTTAGCAACAACTAAAAACATCAGTGTTATCAGCGTTGTTCCCAGGCTGAAAGTTAAAAAAACACAGCACTGCACCAGCTACTAAGAAGGAGAAAAATGACTGCTATAGCTGAACCCAGGACAGCCTGTACTACCAGCTGCTACTGGTTTAGACGGAATTCTGTAGCCTGGGACTGGAAATAGAACAGTACAATGATTTTTAGACTATCTCTCCATGTTATAGCAGCCCAGATGCCCATGTCTGGCTGATTGCAACACCCATACTACTCTGCAAAACATCAAGCTATTCCAGAAAGAGCATAACTGACTTGTCTTATATTTGCTGACATTAAAACAAGCATTGTGTGATGGAAGAAATGGTCAGGGAAAAACATCAGTCATGTGCACTGCAATAAGTGAGCACATGTTTTTATGTGAAAGGATAACATAGACCCAAGTTTTCCTCTCTACAGTTTCTGGAAGCTTGCGTTAAACTTATGTAGATGAGGATAGATTTGACCTGTGTGACTGCAAAGCAAGTTTAAATTAAAGAATGGTTCTAAGGAGATGGAGCTCATGTTCAAAACTTGATGTGGTAATAGCTGTATTATTTTTCTTCCCTTTCTCCCTTCCTAAGGCTAACTTTATATAGCTGTTGCACAATTGGTATGTATTATCATCAAAATTGTCAGACCAAGATGAAGCTTAGGCTCCTCTAAAGTCTGTCTTCCTGTCTGGTGAGGAAACAGTGAGGGTGGACTTTACCAATTGGCTGAAATAAAGTACAAATACAGCTCTGACAATTCCTAATAGGGTTTTTTGTTTCCAAATCACAGAAAGTTCTGAATTTAGGAATGAACCAGGGCTCAATTCAAACTGCTGCCTGCCTATGTGTTTTTTAAAGATGTAGTAAATCAATTTTAGCTCCCTGTGCAGTGAATCTATAGCTACCCAGATGGTCTCACACTGATCTGATTATTATGCTAGTTGTAAGTGATTTTGGCACTATTCACAGAGTTGCTGTGGATTTTAGAGTAGTTCAGAAAACTCTGATTCTTACAGCTTCATGTTATTGCTACGCTAGCTTTTGCTGAACTCTGTGTTACAGGTAGCTCAGGCAAGCAAACCTTCCTTCATTATTCCTTAAGCAAGGATTTGCAGTCTTTGAGAAGAAATGAATTTAGCTGTTGTTCTTAGCTACCTTTCTTTCAACAAGGGTATTTTTGTATGAGTAATAGAAAATTTTATTCTCAAGTAACAATGTTGAGTTTTCAACCAAAAATGGTAGAGATTGAAAACTGAAGTGTGCAAATAGCTCTTCTTCCACAAGTTGCAACCATCTGGTTGCATTAAAGAAAACAGGAAAAGAAGTGCCTTAGGGGGTGAGAAATTAAAATTAAAATATTTTAGAAATAAAATATCAACCCTTTAAAATTCAACTTTTACCTTTTCCTCAGTGTTAAGACATCTGGACTTGTAAGGCCTTTATTTTCTGCTTGCATCTGAACTGAACATTGTGTAGTATGCAGTAAATAGCACAGTGTGGCATAGTTGAAAATTCACAGCAATGACTTTATGCTCTGTGCAGTTGGCAGGTTTTATTCATTTTCTGCCTCTTCCACAACTTGCTGCAGTGATTCTACAAAGTCATTACAGTCATAAAACAAAACAAGAAAAAACTTTTTTTTTTTTTTTTTATCTCTATACATTGGGTACTAATTTCATTTAGCTGCAACATTAAAACCTATACCGACAACAGAGGAATTCATTCTTGGTTTAGCAAATGCTGGAAGTACATTAGTATTTGATGTGTGCATCACACTGTTTTCTGTAGTTTTTATCGTGCAGTTTATATCTCTGAAAGCATTTTTTTTGCCTCATAGCGATAGAAGCCAAATAATGAATAATCTGATTGAGTTTTGAGATTTACTTTTAAATAATATGTGCACATGAGTAGCATTTATTAGTATGTGCCAGCATTTGTGAAACTTTATGCTTAAAACCTTTGATGTAAGGAAATTAGTGCACACAAAAATCAGCCAGTATCCTAAAGTGTTGTAAATCACAAGCTAGATGGATTTGCAGTAACTGTAGACCACACATAGCTTTCACATGTAGAAAACGGATTTCTGTGTGAAGGGTAGGTATCTTTGTCAATTTCCTAGGCGTTCTGAGAAAACTTAAACCAAGATATCCTCCTGTTGTGGTGCTAACAAACTAATTTGAAATACCTTTATTTCCTATCAGTCTATTAGCGCATTTTATATTGGTACAATTTCCTCAGGTTTCAGTTAAGTATGTGGTTTGACAGCACCATTTTCAGCATATGCATTTGTATTTAAGCATGTACTGGCAAAGCAGCCTGATATATCCGAAGTACTTGCCAATTAAATCAATTTCTGTATAGTTCCACACCCCCAAAATATCCCAAATGTAGGAAATGTAAAACAGAAGCTATCTATATAAACTGTTAGTTTCATTTATGAGGAGCCATAGATAAACTTATGATTATGTAATATGTGTAATAATTGGTCATAAGCAGCCATTTCATATTCTAAATAAAGATGTCTCTAGTGTTTTCTTCTACTGCTACTTTCCTATTTCCTACAAGGAAGGAAGAAAATAACCAGGACATAAAGAATAATACATTATGTCAAGGTGCTACATGGAGTAAAGCAGGGTTTTTCAGCAGTGATAAGTGTGTCTGAAAGTAAGCTAGAATAGTAAGTAAAGAAACAGTTATTCCCTGGGTATATATATTTCTTCCATCTGGTGCATTATTTTCCAAACTCACTTCATTTGGCTTTCAAATGTTAGTTAACAGCACATCTAAAATTTTCATATTTTCTTTGCACATGTTCATAATTCATATGATTTTCAATATTCTCTGTAACATTTATTTGGTGATTTTTATTTCAGTTTGCTCATCCTGATTTTCCAAAACAACGAAGAAAATTTGGTTTTTAAATAACTTCTTTGTTTTCAAGGTAAGTGTGTGATGGAATAGAACCTAAGTCAGGAACTAGTCAAAAAAAACCCTGATCTGTGCAGACTGAGGTTGTAATAAAAGTAGAACAGATAAGTCTTAGGAAAAGTTCTGTGATCTGACACTGGCACATTGCACAATGCACAGATAAGCTATGCAAGCTAGAACATAATGATAGGATCCAAGAATAAATTAGTTTAGAAAGGACCTTTTGTGGTCCAGGCTCCTTATTTTTAGGACTGGCTTTAGGACTTAGGACTGGCTAAGAACTTGGATACGAGTTAAATGGTGGCGCTGTCCAGTCAGGTTTTTGAGTGTCACTGAGAAAGGTAATTCCACAATATCTCTGGACACCCAACCAATTCTTTGACTGTTCCTTCAGTGAAGTTGTTTTTTGTTTTGTTTTTCTCCTCAGATGAAATTGGAATTTCCCTTGCTGTAATTTATGGTGGTTGACTTGTTTTTTTTTTTTCTGTCTTGCTCTTTTCCCCTTTGGAAGCCTAAGCTTTGTCTTCTCTGTAATCCTTTTCTGCCTTTCTGCACTCCCCAACCCCACGCTCGTTAGTGGTAGAAGTCTGCAGCTGGTTTTCCCCTTCAGTTTCTGTGGCTGAAGCTAAACAAACCAAGTTGCCTTAGCCTGTCTTTTGTCAGGTACTCCAACCTCCAGTCACCTTGATGCGTCTTCTGAACTCTCTGCTTTTAGCTGTCATGGCTCTTGAAAGGCAAAAAAGAGGCATTTGCTCCTAAAAGGCTAAATAACTAAAAAGTACCACTTCCAGTGACTGTCGCCTATTGTCTGGCAAATGAAGCCGGGTGCACAGTTACCTTTTATCACTGAAAGGCACCTTTCTCAGCTTCTTTACCACAACCCCCAAGTCTTTTTTTGTAGTGTGAAGTGTTGCAAAGGGTTGCTCTCTCCCACATGCAGGGAGAGAATAACCCTTACATTTGCGTCTGGAAGTTTGTAAGATTTCTCTTGGTCCATTCTCCCAGGGCAGCCACATCCTTCTGCAGAGCTGCTCTCTCCTCCAGTCTGCCGACTGCTCCCCTAATTTGATACCATCTACAAACTTAGTGAGGATTTATTGCTTTGGCTGGCTCACTGATAAAGGAATTAAACTGTATATGCCCAAGTCTTGACCCTGAGGAACACCTAATTGCAAGTTTGACTGAGTCACTGGCTGTTGGTCCAGCAAGCCTTTCCTATGCTGCGTAGGCCATACATTGAGTCTGTATTTCCATGACATGGCTATGAGGCTGCTCTGGAACACTGCTTTGAAAGCCTTGCTAAAGTTTGGGTTAGCAACAGTCACTGCTCTCTTCCACTCTACTAGAGTTATTTAGAAAAAGCACCTTTGTAACTTCTTGTGAATTACCTGTTTTGTGTAATTATGAATTTTTTGAACTTTTTTTAAGTTATTCACAATTATACTTAGGCAACCTAAGTTGTGTCTGATCGCTAATTAATCAAATGAAATTGTCAAATTGTGAAATGCTAACTGACATAAGTTGATACAGGCTAATACAGTCCAGAAAAACATTAGATAAAAAAGATGGATGGATTGTGGTACATAAAATATATATGCTTTTTATCATAATACCTGAATGAAACTTCTGTGGATGTCTGAACTAAACGAAATGGAATCAAGGTCTTAAATACTGCACTGCCAGTTAGTATGTGATTAGGCATTCTATCAGAAATACTTGTATGTGCAGTCTGGCATATGAAAACATTTTTGAAATATGAAAATATCCAAACTTCTTTTTCTCTTACCTTAGGTCTCAGGCATGCAAGACAAGATTTTTGTGTAAGCATGGGAAATAACACTTTGTATGAAGTACTTCTCATGCCACGCACAGATGACCCTTAATACCCCTTTAGAGGAAGGCAAGATTGTTGTTTCTGTATTTTATTTCTTCAAAGTTTTCCTTTCAAACACAATTATTTTGCATGATATTTACCATTTCAGGTCACATAGCAAACAAAGATATATAAACTTTAGATAAATGTTTCAAAATTTGTAGAAATAAATACCTAATATATAATAGTGACATTTTATGTATGGTGACAATGCAATATTCAAGAACCTGATCTTTGTAATAATTGAATATATATACACACCACATTAATGTGATCTTTAACATTGTGCAGTGATATACATAATATATGGATAAATGTCAAGTTCATCTTTTCTTCGGAAACCTTTTTTATTTCCTGTGACTGTATTAAAACAGCAGGTCTTTATTTGCATGTTATTTCTGAGCCTTTTCTGTATGTTTATAATTTAACAGTATTGATGCTTTCTATTTCTGGATTTTATTCTACTGCTCACCACTCCCTCTCACTTACGATCGCTGTACACAGCACACCCCACCCCCACTGATGCAGCTCTGAAGTACCTTAATGTGCGCCACAGTTCTATGTCTAATGCAGTACTTTGTAAATTAACTAAATTATTTATATTACATTCTTCATCTGAAAAGAAGGAAAAGAACTCTGGTTTCAGTAAGCAAGTCAGTACTATAGATGTTCCAGTTTTTGTCAGAACTTCAGATGTGGGAGCTTATCTAAAATGTAGAAGAAATTTTGAAGGTGTAAGCAGTCAGCAGTCTGCCTATTTGCTCAGTCCCTAACTTCCAAAATTTCTGGAAATTCCCTGTTTAGGTTTTAAGGAATAGGTACTCTTTTTTCCCTGTGGGATTTATTCTACTTGGTAGGAATACTTCAGCTTTCTATTAACATGTACAAGCATACCTTGTTTTCTTGTTCCACAGCTTTCTGTGCTGCTACTCTCTCAATGTCCTGACAGCAGGGGAGTGCTGAAGAAGCACTTTATGATTATTAGGACTGTGTTACAGAACAAAGGCTACTCTATTGCTGGTGAGCACTGATTTCTGCAGTGCTTTATTTTTGTATTATGGCAATGCTTTCTAGCAATCATCAAGACTAGTGGTGGTGTGCTACCAGTAGGCAGTGGGAAGCACATTTGAGAGATGCTAAATACTTAGTCTAGCCTCACACAGGAAAACTGTGGACTTGGCTTTTGCTCAGTGTTTATTCCTTTTCCCTCCCCCTTGAAAATTATTGACCTTTAGTAGTAGTAGTGCCAGAAAAGTAGTCTTTTGAAGGTGATAGCTGCCTCAATGCTGTTTCTTAGTGCCTTTGAGTCCAGTGCAGACTTGATATTTCCAGTCTGATCAAGTGATTGTCCTCTCTGCCTTGATTTTGTTTTGTCGGTAATAATTCACTCCCTCAGACACTGAGACTGCAACTAAGTACAGTAACAAGAGTACTGAGAGTAAGATCTCACCTGTAAAAGCGAAGACCAGAGGAAATTCAGTAATAAAGCTTGTTTGTGTTCTTCCTTCATCACTCGACCTTGATTAGCAGCAAAGGGTTTTCCTTGTTCTTGCTTTTTTTCCAGAGTTCTCACAGGAGCCTTTCTTGTTTGCAATCACATTCCACACCTAGTTTGCTCCCGCTGAGCTTTACTTTCCTGATGTTGATTAGGTTTGTTCGGTACTGCCGTGTAATTACAGTGTTTGCATCATGCAAGACTTTCTTTCTGTACAGTTGGATTTATTCTTCCATGTTCGCACATCATAGATGAGTGCTTATACCTGGGAAGAGGATAGTTTATTATATGTTGTAACCTTTTACAGCCAGAGGTTAGACTCTTTTCTGGAGTTTGCACTGTAATTTTGTTTCATGAAAGGACTTCAATGCTGAACTCTTCTCTTCTGCTAGTGTTGAAGGAAAAAAAAAAAAAAAAGGATATGATAAGAATTAGGATTAGAAGTATAAGAACAAGCAGAAAAATGTACCAATTTGGTTCAGAACTAGAGATCAGGACTGAAGACAGGAAAATCTCTCTCATATTGCAGTAATCATCGTACTGCTGAATGGCAAAATCTACTTAAGACCCCTTCCAATATGTTGCAGTCTGCAATTCTCAGACCTGTAGACTCATTCACTGACAGAAATCCAGCATGTAATATGTCTCCTTATGGAAATTTCAATCTCTTTTTTCTTTTTAAGGATGTGAGCTAGTGATGTTGATACAGAAATGCATGCAGCTTTGTAGTGTACTTGATGGCCTAAACAAACAGTTCAGAAGCTTGTAATCTCAAACCACTTTTACATACACTTTTTAGACAAGTACTGCAAGAAGTTAAAACTGTAGGCAATGGCAAGTTTCAAGCGTAATGAGTAGAAAAGTTAACATCATGAATTCCCTATGAATGTAAGTTCCGAACATTTTAATCTCAACTCTGCTTCGTTTTTGTCTAGAAAGAATTATTTTCTTATTTAAGAAAGTAACTCCACTTACTTTCTTAAATTAGAGGCTCTGACCATGTGACCAGGTGTTTGGGGTTTTATTGCTTTTTTCTTTTCGGGTTTTGGTTTTGGATTTTTTTTTTTTTTCAAATATCCTTTTCTTACTGCAAGAGTCACCTCTTGCTTTTTTTGTCAATATCCTTGTCATTACAGAGAACTGATGTCAGATGTTTTTATTTTGGTTTTGTGTGAACTAGCTTAACTTGGTAGTCACCAAAAATCTTTATTTTTTTAAATTTTAAAATGTAGTGAAGGCATGGTAGTTTATAGAACTCAAAAAACAATGTTTTTGCTTTTGCCTTTTTTATACTTTTACCACCCATATCATAATTTTTACACTCTACTGTCTTGTTTCTGGTGTATTTTTACCTTTATTAATACAGGTTGTAACTTCAGCAAATCTAATATTCTAAAACTTCTTTAACTGTATCTCTCATTCTAAATTTGAAAACAAATGATGACATTTTGGTAGATTGCATAAACACATAACATACTGGAATAGAGGTCAGATACTAATGTCTTATCTTTGTTCCTTTGGTAGAATTCAGAAAGATTGTCACTGCAAGGTGTGATGTATCTGGTGTGTCCCTATGGAGGTAGCGTCACCTATTTATTATTGCACTTCCTATTTCTGTTAATGATATTGACCTGCTATTAAAGTTAGGCTGAATAGGGTAGAAAATTTGTTATATCAACAGCAAGGTTCAGTCTAACAAAGTTGGTAGAACTTTCTGCAGATTTTACAGAACACGGTGTTCCAGATTCTTTCTGAATGGTGGTTTGGGAAAAAACATTAAAGCAAAATAGTATGTAGTTTCATTAGAGTTTCTAGAAAAACTGCCTTCTCCCAACAATATTTAGAGAACTAAAATAGACTTGTTTTAACCAATCGTAATGTAAAAGGATGTTTGTGGTGCTGTACAAAGAACATACTTGTGCTCTTATAGAGCAAATTATGGCTCTGCTCTACCAAATTTGAATTTCACGTTTTTTCAGTGAAGTGCTGTTCAAGGTGATTAAGGATGCATAATCTTTCTCAATATGATGTATGAACTCATTCTGCTTTCACTTCATGCCTCCCTTTTTATGCTTATACACCACTAGTGGAACATTAACCTCCATTTTAATTCTAAAATGTTAACACGTACCTCTGTGTAGTGAAGATGGTAAAGAAAATCAAATCATATGCTCAGGAATTGAGACACTGGTCTGCGTGAGGGTCAGAAAGACTCTCCAGCTGCAAACAAGGACATACAACAGATGAATCTTGGAGGTGCCTTGTCTCTTTTTCTGAAGTATCAGTTGCTGCTGTAGCTGGAAATAGGATCAATTGGCAACAATCAGATACATTCAGAAGGTTTCAAACTAAAATTTAATCACTGCCTAATCACATCAGAAAAAACCAATTGTAGTCTTCCCCACTCTTTCCTCTGCAATGAGAGGTTGATTTACTAATCATCTAATCAAGTGCAGGACATGGTGTTTGAAATGCCAATAAGACATTTGTATTTCTGAAGACACAGTGAGATTTAAGAATACATTGTGGGTAGTGTCAAAACTGACTAGCACATTAAGTAAAAAAAAGAAGGATAACCTTTGGAAAGTTCTGCATCTGAATGGGATTTCTGAGATCTTCTAAGACACAGAATATAAAAATAAACAAACAAAAAGCATCCTATAGGTACAAGTGGAAACTCAGTATATGTACAGAGATTAAATCCGTGGCCTTGTGCATGTCTAAAGGAAGTGATCAAGATGCTAGTGGAAAGTGACCCTGGTATTTGGAAAAGTATAGTAAACCTGATTTTTTTTCTTTTTTTTTTTTAATTTTTTTTATTTCTCCCTTCAAACCTTGATTCTCCTGTTTTAGGTTTTCTTCAAATATTCTCTCTAAATATTTAAATTAAAAATAATTTCTACTAGTGTAACTGGTTAAAAGGGTTCTTTAGGTATTTGGTAGTCCTTAAATGTGGGTTATAGAACCACCATGTTCAGGACTCCATACACTGTAATGTAGCTAAACAACAGCATTTTTTTCTTTCAATCTAGCTTTGCAGACAGATTTGAAAATTCATTCATGTTAAAGATTTGTAATGAAAAATTTCTCATTCACCTCTGTGATAACTGGTATACAGCAGGATGCTGTCTTTTGACAAATACCCAGAAATCTTCATGTTCTAGATTATTGGAAGTATATATGCCATTTCAAAGGGGACACACGCAAATGTTTAGTAACTGTAACTTCTATAACATTTTTAATTTTTCTTAAAAATTTACGAAGCTTTTAACTGCATGATCACATATTAGGTTTTGAATAGTCTTCTTTATTCAGTGTGTAGGCTGCGCAGTTTTAAATTAGTAAATATGGAGCATCCCTAGTGCTCGAGTAATGGCCATGGATGACCTTCACACAATTCCATTCCGATATACGAACAGTTATTCATTCCCTTTCACGTATAGATTTCCAACCCCCTTTATCTCATTAATCTAAGATTGAAGGTTTAGTTTAGTCTTCACAACACTCCTGTGAAGTGAGATGGGTCTTGTTTCTTTGTTCATCCTTTCTAATGCAAGGACAACAAATATATTTTAAATTTGGAGACAAAATATTTTTCTCTCTCTGAGTACTTCGCATTATATAGAACTTTTTTTTTTTTTAAGCATAGTTCCAGTTAAAAAATTTCAGTTTTGAACTTACTTTGAAAACTTGTGACACTGAACTTCTCAAGAGACACAGCTAATTAAGAATGCTAGTGGTGTCTGAACAGTAATGGTTGTAAGAGTTTGAATGTAAGCACAATTTGCTATAAGGTAGTTAAAGGTCTGATGTTATAGGAAGCCAGCTACTTTGAAGGTATTGTCTTTCTACAGTGAATGTGATATATACTGAAATTTCAGGAATACTTCTGTGACAGTGATAATACTGTCATGGGTATGTTTTTCCTGAAAACTAACAGCTGTGTTGGTCAAATTTATAAAATCCAAGCATAAAATAATATTTACTGTATCTGTTCATTTTTTGTGTAAATTTTGTACAATTTTTTATAGCTAATATTTCAGTTCTGCTTTAGTGATACTTTAAATATAAATATTATCCTTATTTGAACTGCACATCTTTGTAAACTTATGCTAAACGAATGGGTGGGGTGTGCTTGGGGGTTGTTTTTTTTTGTTTGGGTTTTGGGGTTTATTTTTTTTAAGGGATAAAAATATTACTATGAATGAGAGAAGGAAAGGACTCTCGAAAGCTATAGAAATATAACTGTCTGACTAAAGATATATTTTGCAAACAAACATCACTATTTCTAATTTTTTACTTGAAATTATGGATGCCTTGGGCTATGCAGTATTTTTATTGTTTCGTGTTTTGGGTTTTTTTGGGGTTTTTTTTTCAAGTAGCCTCAGAAATTTAATTTGTAACATTTTGATGATGTGAACACATGCTCGCTAGCAGGAAACTGTGGTGTGAATTACTGGTCCCTTGAGAATCTGGCAGCTCATTCTCTTTCCTAATAAAATTAAAAAGTTGTCCTGATTGATAGCCAGATATGGACTGCACTGGACTGTGCCAAAACAGGGGAGAAATACACCCTCCACTGAAGGCTCGGGATAGGTGAAAGAAGAATTAAAGATAGTCTTTGCATGTTTAGACTGTGAACTCTATTAATGAGAGTTCACAGGGTAATAATAGAAGTGATAATAGCTACTTACTGCCTGGACCGCCACCCCGTTTACATCAGTATTGCTTTGCTGGCTGCAGTGTCCTATTCACATCAATGTGCAAATGGAAACTCTTAAAAATAACAGTTTAACTGGTAGGCCTGATGTAGATAGGTTATGAATATTTTCCTCCTCTTATTTTAGATTGGTACAGAGTGTCACTGAAAATGGTTTTTGCTGTTACAGATATTTGAATGAGGCCATAAAACAAAAAATCTGCATTGTAATCAGCTGCAGAGGGTAATGCAGCTGTAATGACATCCCTTCTTGAAAATAACTTTCTATTTGCCATCTACCTCTTGCTGTGCTGGCTAGCTCCTGTCTGCATTACTGAGAGTGTGGTAGGAGCCAATTTAACACAGTTTGTATAATTTTCTGCTGGTGTTAACATATGGTTAATAGGTTTATTGAAATTTACTATGAAGATTTGTATACTGAAAACCATTTTTAATACCAGCAGAGGTTGCTGCTTAGTAGCATCCTTGGAGTGAGGTCATGGTGACTCCCCCTGCCTTTGGCTATTTAAGGGAGCAAGAGTGCTGAAAGGGGCACCCAAACTATTCACGGGATGGATTACTGTGCAGTACATGTGAAACATAATCCTGTCTTCCCTGCAAATCAACTGGGACCTAGAGAGAGAAGGTTTTGCATTACTCCCTACACTTAATTCACCTGGTAACATATCGAAATCTGCTGGGGAAATGAACTAGTTTTAACAGCTGCTGAATCAGGGAACTGAGCTGTCACATTCTGAATGAGATAGCTACCTATAGTCAACAACCAGGGACTACAGGAAAAGTACAAGCTGTATATAGACTCCATGAGGGTAATTGTATTTCAGCCAGAAGGCTGGACTTTCCTAGTCATGTGCAGTTCATTGTAATGGTTTCTATTTATTCATGATTAAGTAAAAAGTTTATTTTACTGAACTGGGAAGAGCACCAAGGGCGATTCTGCCTGCTTTCTGTCTGCCCAGCATGTAAAAGGGTATGGAGTTTTCCCTGGACTGTGATCCTAGCTGCTTTTGACTATGATGAAAACCTGAGGAGTTACTTCCTAATTCCTTTACTCCCCTTTATTTGTCCAGAGGTTTGATTCTAACTCGTCTTTATGTACATTGGTGGCAATTCTCTAGGAAGACTTCCACTGAGTACACTATGCTCTGTTTGTTGGAGCTGGAAACTGTTCCTACCAAATGTTCTTTATAAAACATAATTCTAAAATAGATTGGCTCCCTGGTAATATAAATCAGCATAAAATCAATTTAAATTAATAGAACTTGTTGGTCATTAATAATTGATCTGCTCCAGTGGGTCAAGTTTTCAGAAAGTGTTTTCTTTTTTTGTGACTGTGCTCTGGCAGTTGATAAAGCGTGTGTGTGTGCATGAGTCTATGTACATATTTGCTGGCAGCAAAAATAGTAGAAAACAGTAGATTGCTATCTGTGAATAGACTCTCTGTCTTGCATGACACTCTGCTGTCACAGCAGTTGTCCAGACGAAGTCCTATAAGTTGCAGATTTATAAGTATGTGAATCCATGCTTTGCTGTCTTCAGTGTTTATTTTGCAGAATGTTGAGGTTGTGCATGTAGTATGGATGGTTAGATTTGTGACTTCTGAATTTAAGTGGCAAAAGATTGTTCTTGAGGAAAATTCTAATTACACGTAAGTGAAAGGGGCTATTTTTACAACCATTAAATATTGTTGGGGGAGGAACAAAGGGAGAAGACCTTGTTTGGTATATATTTGTTTCCTGTAATAGATCTGTTTATGGCTTTTTGATCTTAAGGTACTCTCACATTATCTGCATCATATTTGTATTGCAAAATTCTGTGTTAGGCATCTATGTAATTTTGGATGTAGCATCCTGTTTCTTGTGTAAATCCATTATTAGAAATGCATTAAAAAAATATTGATTTTTCAGAGCGTTAAGAAGTTTGTTGGTGTTATTTCAGATTAATGAATTAGATACAACTTCAGCATTTTTTCCAGTAGCCATATGAAGGCTTCCTGCTTCCCAAGCAAATGCTAAAATGGACATTACAAACTTACTTACAAAATAAATGCAATTCTATCACTCACCATTTTTCTTAAAGGACAAAAGAATTGAACCTTTTTCTAAAACCAACCTACTTTCCTATCTTCTAAGTGGTATTTGCTAATTATATAAATATACTAATATACAGTATATACAAATACTTTTTTTTGTTTTGTAAAATAAATGTTTTTTTATAGTATATTCTAGGGGGAGGGAGGAGGAGTTTAGAGATTTTTGTTTGGAGGGGGTATTTTTGTTTGGTTTGTTGTTGTTCTTTTTCTCCTCACAAATCCCCAAAATGCTGACAAGGTACAGTAGTTTCAGAGATAGTTATATTGTTCATAACATTCACACATAGTGTTAGCTGCCACCTTCCTTTTCAAAGTTTTGAATGAAGGGGATAATTTCTGCTGTTTAAACTTCAGGGAACAAGAATTTAATCAATATGACACTGAAAACTGACATTGATATAGCAAACGGTTAGGCTGCTAAGACTCGGCAGATGTGATACTAGCATACTTGTGTAAGTTTCATCTGCCATTTCTGTTGTCAGTGTGAAGTCCGCTTAAATGCACAATTTCGTGGTTGGCCAGTTACCATCCTTGGCAGAATTTGTTTTCAATGGTGGTGAAAAAAATTATTGGTTTTCCAGCTGATGCTCAGAGGTTATAACTCTTGCAGAATATGAGTATTCCATCAGATTCTTAAATTTTCAATCCAGTGTCCGCGTTTACTGATGGAGGTTAAATAATGCTACTGGATCAACACGCAGCTAATTGTGCTTCTATGAGATGATTAATTACATGACAGTGAATGGCACAGTTTCTCTTTTTTTTCCTTAACTGAACAGCCAAGAACATTTTTTTTCCCATTATATTTCTTTATGTATATAATGCATATATAAGAAAACTCACTAATGGTTCTTAAATAGGTAATAAAGATGAAAAACTGAGACCCATTTATTTAAAAGTAATATTTCAACCTTGTGTCCACTGACCTAATGTGATATTAGTCCTGTGGCTATCATCTGGGGTTATGCTGTCCTTTAATCTAAGCTTTTATTCTTGTGAATGTGGCAGAGGATCACGAGTCCTGTTGTTTAATGTTTGTTTGAGACAATTTTTCCTTGCCATGGAAAATGGCTCAGGGAAAATCTGATTCCTTAACTTTGTTCTGAAGAGAATTTTTTACCTTTTACTGTGAAGATGTAGTAGACATGGTCTTCATGAAACTAATTAGTGACAATACTGATCTAAGATGCTGTCTGTCAACTGTCCTGAAGATAGGTTTCCATTTTGGTGTTGTCATCTGTCAGACTTACAGTTGGAGAGGAAAAGATACAGGGAATGGAGGACATAAAAAGATAAACCTTGTCTAATACAGAAGATCTCCCTCTCCCTCCCTGTGTAATGTCCCTTCTCTTCTCCCCCCTCCCCAGCAGATAGCTGCTGAATTGGTCTGAGGAGAAAAGAGCTATTTCAGAAATTAGAGAAGTGTCATAGGCCCTTGAAGCCCCATAATTTGTTTGGCTCAGGCTATGACAAAATTGCAGATTTTGTGATGTGTTAACAATGATACAAAACCTGAGGAAAGATCCACTGTCTCAGGAATTTTAAGTGTTACTCGAAAGAGTTGCAGTTGGATTTGGATCCAGCCAGCTCTAGAGAATCACAGAACTTTGTTATAACCTACTATTAGTATGTTCTTTATGCACTCTATTATGAACTGCTTTTAGTTCTGCTTTTTATTCTTTATATTACCTTTGGGAAGGACAGTTTGTTTTCTTGTCATAGTTACACTCACATTTCAAACCCTTTATGGAAGGATAGCAGTGTGACGAACAGCATGTGTGTTTCCAATAGTGTTTATTATGATTTGAAATATTGGTAAGGGCGTGGCTAGTCCTAAATGCGTAGAAAAATCTTATTTGTAGAATCATAGAATGGTTTGGGCTGGAAGGGACCTTAAAGATCATCTAGTTCCAACTCCTCTGACACCTTCCACTAGACCAGGTTGCTTAAAGCCCCATCCAACCTGGCCTTGAACACTGCCAGGGATGGGGCAGCCACAACTTTTCTGGGCAACCTGTTCCAGTGTCTCACCATCCTCGTAGTAAAGAAGTTCTTCTTAAAATCTAATGTAAATCTTCCCTCTGTCAACTTAAAGATATTCCTCCTTGTCTTGTCACTACACGCCCTTGTAAAAAGTCCCTCTCCAGATTTCTCGTAGGTTCCCTTTAGGTACTGGAAGGCTGCTGTAAGGTCTCCCTTGAGCCTACTTTACTCCAGGCTGAGCAACCCAAACTCTCTCAGCCTTTCTAAAGTTTGCTAAACCAATTACATTTTTTTGCCACAAATCCATTTGTACGCCAGGGACAGCTAGAAGAAAAACTTGTAAAGAATGGAAGCTTTCACCTGATGTGAATCTCCATTTTTTCTGTTAAAGCTTGAATGGGAGAAGATTAATTTACCTTTTTCCTATGCATTTTGAGTCAGATTGGATGATGAATAAATTTATAGCTTATACTTGAATTAATTGAACCTTTGAAATGGAAAGTTGAAAGCAAACCTGTATATTATTCAGGAAATACAAATTCTGTTTTAAAAGTAAGAATATTTCTTTAAGAATATTGGAATATCTCAGGGTTACAGAATGAGGGAAATAGCAATGTATCAAAACACATGCCACGGGGTTTTGCTATTAGATTCTGGATGTATGTCATTAGATTTTTGTTTTCTTTTCATTCCTCTTATTCCTGTTGTCATTCAGGTTTTTTTCCATTGAGAGTTCCTAGAAATGAAGGATGACAAGAAGGTCTTAGCATACTGGTGCAGTGATAAACTGACATTGTGATGCATCTGCAACAAAGGCAAAATGCAATCCCTTTAACGTATTGATATATTAGAATAACTATATTACTTAAAAAAAAAAAAGGAACAACTGGTGTTATTAAGTTCTTGATGAAACAAATTTTGAAACATTATGTTCAAGGAGAAAGAGAAAAAACAAAATAAAGCTGAACCGGTTGCAAGTGCAGAACACTGTCAGAAGAATGGTGAACCATCAAATTACCTTGGACTGAAAATTCTTGGCTTGTTTAATAAGCTAAAGGCTAAGAAGACATGAGTGAAAGTCACGAGTATATCAGGAATAAATACTGGGAATAAAACAACTATTTAGCTGAAGAGCCATGCTGACACCCAATAAACAGGTAATAGTTTACTCTGAATAAATATAATTCAGAAACTGGAACATTGCTAGTTCTTTGAGCAAAGAAATTCTGGAATAATCCTTCACCCAATGCAATTGTTGGGAGGGAAGCCATGATGGTTTTTTCTTTTTCCTTCACTTTTTTTTAACCCAAGGTGGATTAGATTATGAAAGGGATTTATATGACGCAGTGTGTTCCATAGCAAGAGACTCTGCTTAGGAGCATGAAAGGTCTTTTCCAACTTAGAGATCTCACGATGGTAGTCTTGCTCTTCGTTTCACTAGTGTGAGTAGACCAAAGAACAACTGTATAGGAAGTTTCAGGCAGAATGTAGAAAGGCATATTAATTGGAATGTTTAAGAGTCTTAAATACCGGGGAACAGCATTAGACAATGACAATTCAAGTCTTACAGATGGACAATTTCAAAAATACACAAGCCAATTCTGCAAAGAGAATATAACTTCTTCAATTACTTATGTTACTTTTTAAAATGTTTTCATCATGATATTCCTGCTCTGTACAGCAGCAGTGGTTAATGATGGACTACAGTATGCTTTAAGTTATAAACTGCAAAAAAGTTAAAATGTTTCAAACATTCCAAGCTTCATTGCTAACAATTTTATGTGTGTTCTCTAGTTGTACATGTATTGCTAGCTACTTATCCCTGTCAGCCAGTATTGTACTTTTAGAATAACAGCTCCCTTTTCATCAAAGGACGAGAGTGTGATGCTTTTGATTGAAAAGAGAAATGTTAATGTCAGACATAACTTTGTCCCAAAGTTTGTTTGAAGTCACAGGACAGAGGTTGTATGTGTCTGGATATTGAAAGGAACGGAAATAAGTGTTGGTTGTGTATTTCATTGGCACTCTTCTCCTAACGGACTCAAAGAACCACCTAAAAATAGAAATGAAGCTTCCAGAGCCACTTGTGAGACTCTTCTCCATGGCTTTATCGACTTTTTCCTTCCATTATCTTTGTTGGTGTTTTTGTCTCTTACTGGGCAGGTTTTCTTCCCTCCAGCTCATACCACTGTGCTCCTCACTACTTCCCCTGTGTCTGTCACTTTGGTGCTTCTTACTTCTTTGTCATTATTTTGTTATTCCCTTTGCCCATCCTTACAGACAGCACAGGATGGGCTGAAATTGAAAGCATCCTCAGACTTCCTTTATTTTATACTAATTATTGGTTATGCTGCAGGCTATAGTCCCAGGCTAAAATTTTGTTTCCAGCTCTCTAAGGAGTTTCATGTAATTCATTTCAAGAAAATTTTCACAAGTTCTCCAAATGTGCTGTCTTCCCCACAAAGTATAACATAGTATGTAATACTGTTGTTATATTGTTTTTTATCTTAAAAATATCTATTACTAGTTTCCGGGAAAAAATGACATTTCTGGATAAGTGCTAGATACTTATGACTAGCTCACTGCTTCCTGTGGTCTTCTGTGTGCTATCTATCCTAGGGTTCTAGGTGTTTTCTGAAGCCCTGAACTATTAAAGCACTTAAGTAAAAACACTTTGCCCATGTACTGCGGGCAGAGGTGCTTGTGTTCTGGATTTTTTCACCCTGTATCCACGATTAAGTACGTATTTAACCTTAAATGGATGTCTAATTCCATTTAGCTCAGTTAAACTCGTGTTCAGAGTTAAACATCTACTTGTGTGTCTTTCTGGATTAGGATACAAGGTGGTATTTAAAGTGTTAATACATAATGCTACTTCCAACTGTATAATCTGTCATTTCAATGCTAAAATACAGTGCAAGACCTGCAGAAGTGCATATGGGAGCATCATGAATAGCAAATGAATCTATTTTGATCCTTGATGGATGTTTCAATGAATAACAAATGAGTTCACGGTGATTGGACACAGAAAGTGTTAGTGATGGGTTTTTTTCCCTGGCATAATAAAGGAATCATCTTGAAGTGATGGTATGAGGCAGTCTGTGTTTAGTTGCCTCCATACTGCCTGTTGGGCTATTGCCTTTTCTTTAACTGTGCTTCATGCTATTTTTTTAAAGAAAAATTCCTCCATGTTCTATAATGCTCTTCCCTCATTAAGGTTTTTTTCTGATATGAAGAAATTAATCAGTATACATTAAATATGCATGCCTCATACTACTTTCCAAAGGACTTCATTCCATCAAATCTTATCAGATCTTAAATTATATGTTCAGACCTTTCTTTTGAAGAAATAGGGAGTAATTCTTTTACTATTGATCCCCTGAATAAAGCAAAAACTTTTTAGTTTTCAGAAGAGAGAGAGAGTAAAGAGCATAATTTTGTTCTTGGGCATCAAAGTGTTTCATTACTATAACAGAAATATAGCTTGGAGCAGTGTCTGGCAGCCAGGTATTTCAGCACAGCATAGAAGCCTGTGACGGATATGTGGTGATTCTTATCAGAAAGCGTAGTGTGAATTTTTTTGTTTTCTCCTTATTGCCAAATTAATTTCTTGGCTAACTAGCGTATGTACTTGCTGACAAATTTGCACATACAAATCCTTCCTTTCAGACTTTGTTAGGTGTATATGGAAGATGGTTATTATATATATATGTTGATGCTTTATATACTCATATAATAGCTGGAAACTAAATGCTATCTGGTTGCATTTACCAGTGATTCCAGATTAATTCATTATCTTTGAACACAGTCTAGTGTTACTTTCAAATGATTAGATTGTTTGCTCTAAGAGACAACTTTTGTAAGTCAAAGTTTTTACAGAAATCTATTGGTCATTTTGTTCTTCAGGTGCAAAATTCAGCTGCAGCAACTTCCTTTAATTGCCAAGCAACCAAGAGGGAAACATCTGCTAGTTATGAATATGTTCTGAATTGATAATTGCAACAAAATAATGCTATGCCTGTGCAGCTGAGAAGTAAGTCAGAAGGCTAAAGGCTGTTGCATGTCACTCATGTACACTGCTGACTTACTACTGCCTGTAAATTCAGGTTACCCATTCTGTCTCAGTAAGAGACAATTTATAAAATCATTAAAAGTATATAAATTTAAATGTTAGCAGGTGTAACAAAAGCATATGGATATATTTATGCACTCTTTTTATGAGATCATGAATTGTCATGCACAAAATGACCTTTTTCTACAACTAGATAACAAATGTAGTACAATGTGTATTGCATACATTAAACACTCATGACCTTTCCTGTGGAGTCAATTCTGCCTTATTAGATCTACTGAATTTTGCTTTTGCAAATACAGGGACTGATTATCATCCTATTATCTTTATGGCAGTTAGCTGTATTTCCACTACTCAATATAATCAACACTCTGGAGGGAAAAGATGACATCCAGAGGCTTCAGAGATGGGACAGTGCAAACCCCATGATGTTCATTCAACAAGGTGAAGTGCAAGGTCCTGCACCTAGGTCAGGGCAATCCCAAGCACAAATACAGGCTGGGCAGAGAATGGATTTAGAGCAGCCCTGAGGAGAAAGACTTGGGAGTGTTGGTTGATGGGAACCTCAACATAAGCCGGCAGCGTGCGCTTGCAGCCCAGAAAGCCAACTGTTTGCTGGGCTCCATCAAAAGGAGCATGACCAGCAGGTCGAGGGAGGTGATTCTCCCACTTTAGTCCACTCTCATGAGACCCCACCTGGAGTACTGTATTCATTTCTGGGGCTGCCAATATAGGAAGGACACGGACCTGCTGGAGCAAGTCCAGCGGAGGGCCATGAAGATGATTAAAGGGCTGAAGCATCTTTCCTATGAAGACAGGCTGAAAGAGTTGGGCTTGTTCACCTTGGAGAAGAGAAGGCTCAAAGGAGACCTCATAGCAGCCTTTCAGTACAAGGGGCCCTGCAAGAAATATAGAGAGGGACTTTTTACAAAGGCATCTAGTGATAGTACAATGGGGAATGGCTTTAAACTGAAAGAGTGTAGCTTTAGATTAGATATAAGGAAGAAATTCTTCACTGTGAGGGTGGTGAGGCACTGGAACAGGTTTCCCAGAGAAGTTGTGGCTGTCCCATCCCTGGAAGTGTTCCAGGCCAGGTTGGATGGTGCTTTGAGCAAACTGGTCTAGTGAAAGGTATCCCTGCCTATGTCAGGGGATTGGAATTAGATGATCTTTAAGGTCCCTTCCAACCCAAACCATTCCATGATTCTAAAATTTGTCTGAAACCATTGAGTATAAGAGCAGGTAACATCAGGATGCATGTACTGAACCTTTAGACCTTTCTTCTATAACGAAAAGACAGATTATGTAATTCCACTATCCTGAGGCCCCCTCATTCTCCTGCATGTTCTGAACCCATAGCCTGACCATGCCATAGTGCACAGATATAGCATATGCCATGTAACTGGGGTTTTGTATGTTTCTTCTCTGTACAGAGCGTAAGTACAGACTCAATGTAGCTTTGACAACAGTCTGGGAGTGTAATTTATATACCTTTATTCTCTGCAGATAAAGAGTAAGTTTAATTTACCTTTTCCTTTTGGACTCTGAATTGTCTTCAGCAGGAGGAAAAAGGATGTGAGAGAAAAACTTCAAAGTCATTTGAAGAAGTGCTTGTGTGAAATGCCATTAAGCTTCGTGAGTTTTGGCCACTTACTTTACATTGGAAGCACAGCTGTGGAGAAGCTCATTTGATACACACAGGAAACCCCATCCTCCTCCTCTGACAATTCTTTACTTTTATTGCCATTAACTCACCCAATCATTTGGAGAAACAAATCTCAAGAGATTTGTTTGGTGTTTTCCACTCAGGGAGAAGATCTAACATTTGCTGCTCCTTTGTGGTATCTGATGTGTCAAGTGCTTCTGCTTTCTTCTACGGTTTAATCTCCAGGATTGGCTATATTGCTGCTTCTGTGCTAACATATAGGTTTCATACGTTCCTGCTTGGAATCCAGAATTTGTGTAGGAGAGGTGTTCCAGTTTAACATAGAGGAATGTCAAGAGACTCGATTATGATGCAGTCTTACACAGATAAAGCAGTAAAGATAGGAACTTGTTTCTGGTTGGTAACACCTTATTAAACGGTTGTCCATATGGCATTATAGATGTTTACTATACTTTCAGTAAGCCTATGTGAAATATGAGAGCGTATGTTCCACTAAGGTGATCAGATCAAGGATGACTCTAGTGGCCAGAGAGCCATAAAGAGGGAAAGCTATAAGCAAAATGCAGACACACACAAACGCGCATGGCATTTTCTCTATTAGCCCTTGTCTAAGACAAAAAATGTCCAGCCACTGATTGATAAACCATTAAGAAACTCCACGTGTAATCTTGGAGAGGGCCAAGCTGGCCCTTGTAAATCGTAAGTTACATTGATAGTAGGCAAGAGAGCCCAGAATTAGAGCCATTAGAGAGGTAAAGGACCCATGCTGGTGTCTGAGGGACCTGTGAACGTGAGTATGCCTGTGACTAGAGAGTGAGGGCATGTGTTTTGTATAGTGATCTTCAGTCTCAATAGTCAGAGAGGAGGAAGAAGATTTGGCTGTCTGTACTTCGGTTTTATGTGAATTCTGGTGGTGTAGTATGTGGGTATTGTTAAAATGCAGTGCCCTGTGCAGCCATCTGTGCTAATGTCTTCTGTGTATGTGTGTCCAGGATACACAAGCAGCCTTGCTCATGGTTGAACTGTGCAAAGCAGAAAGCATCAGCTGCATTGTTTTGCCTAGGAAAGAGAGACTTCTGGATGCAGCTGGCCAGGCTCTGGCAAAGGCATGTGCATACCACATGCCTGAACTCACCCTGATAAATTCTGCTCCAGGTTACTCACTAACATAGTTGTAATTCAACTTGCTGTCACCATTTACAGCTCAATTGAAAATATTTACGTTCCTGTGGATGATGTTATATTATAATGTCAGGAAAACTGAAACATTTGATGAGTGAAAATGAAAAAAGTAAAAGAAAATGAGATACAGTAAAACATAGTTGCATTGATATTTGCGTGGAAAAGACAAAATTATCTGATTTAAGTTGGTGATTGACACATTTGATAAAATAAGCTGTGCTGCTACATCCTAATGCATGCAAGATAAGGAATAGCCAGATGCTCCTGAAATTCAAGATCTTGTAAATTTATTTTAGTGCTTCTCTGTTTAGAAGACAGGTTTTGTGTACAGCATTGAATGGAAGAATAGTACTCATGTAATTTAACTGACAGCTGAGTGATTATTTATTTAACCATTTTGAATAGCTTCCAAGGTTTTAGAGAAAGAATTGTATATTTATGAAGGATTATATAAATGTACAAGCTGTTGATACTCAGTTAATTAATACCTTGGAGATCTGGCCTTACCATCTGATAAGTTAAATTCATGATATTATGTTCTGTAATATGAAAGGGAATGTACTTTACTACATCAGCCTCTGACAATGGATAATTATCAATAGTTCAGATATTTGATGTAGCTATTCAACAAATGCAGCCTTTGTGCATGTTCAAGAGTTCTATATTTCTTCATGGATGCACATCTATCTCTATGCACATGTACATGTGATTTTAGCTAATAGTTCTTTCTATGTAGCTGCTGAAGTTTGGTTTGGGCATTTGAAAATCCGTAAGTGTTTTTGAGCTACAGATTTCATCTATTTTCTTACAGTTGCCTGAGTCTGTATAACTGATTTAAATGGCCAGTATGAAACTTACTGGAATTTTTGAGTTAATATATAACTCAAAACTAGGTTTGGATAAATATTTGAATGTTTAAGCTTAAAATTCATTAATCTGAGCATTTATTTCAGTCAGTTTCTAATAGTCAAATATTCACAGGAAGCAATTCAGAGTCAGGAACCATGGTCAAGTGAAAAATAGCTTTTCAGATTAAATTTGTATTTGCAAATGCTTTGGAGTTTGTCATGTTGTTTTGGTTTGTTCTGTTTTGTTTTCTCGTGTCCCAGTTTTTTCTGCTGTCTGCAGCTTGTTGAGGTGTGCTGCTTTAACCCAGTTTACTCCTCCCATTATCACATAGCTGCAGTGTTGCTTTCTTACCCCAGGTGAATTATTTACATTGAATTCATTTCACTTTTTTTCTGAAAGAATACTGCCGGGCAAAAAAATTTTGCAGCATAGAGCAGCGAAGGCCTACGTTGAGTCTACTGCTGTTTTCTTCACAAGTCCCTAGTGTCTAGCACAGAGGTGGAAGTTGAATAAACACTAGTTTTAAGACACTGGAGGGGGGCGCGGTATCTCTGTAGATTAGCAGTCTGGTGTTTCCAGACTGCTGCTAGCTTCCTATAGGACCCACAGGCATTTTGTATAAAACCCACATGCTCCCTTAAGTCAGAGCAACTTTCTGTTCACAAAAAGCCTCTGGGATGAATGTACGTGAGTATCTACCCAGGTATCTCTGGACAAGATAATACACAATTTTGTAAATTTGTGAAATGAGTTGTGTTTAAATACACCTTCAAGGTTATTTTATTTGCTTTGTAATGGGCTTACTGTGGCGATCAGCCAAACCCCCACAGCCTCTTGCTCCCTCCCCTCTCCTGTGGGATGGGGAGAAAGTGGAAGCGTAGCAAGAAGTCTTATGGACCGAGGTAAAGACAGTTTAATGGGTGAAGCAAAAGCTGCACACACAAGCAAAACAAAGGAGGAATTCACTCGCTGCTTCCCATCAGCAGGCAGGTGTCCAGCCACTGACTGGTAAGCAGGGCTTCAGCATTCACAAAGCTTGCTTGGGAAGACAAACACCATAACCACAAATATCTCCCCTTCTTCCTCTTTTTCTTGAGCTTTTTATTGATGATCATGATGTCATATGACATGGAATATGACATTGGTCAATCTGGGTCAGTCCTCCCAACATCTTGCTCACCCCCAGCCTGTTCACTGGGGGCACAGACTGGGAATCAGAAAAATCCTTGGTGCAGTGCAAGCACTGCTCAGCAATAGCCAAAACACGGGTGTGTTAGTAAGGCTGGCTTAGTCACAGGTCCAAAGCATGGTACCATACGGACTTCTATGAAGAAAGTTAACTTCAACCCAGCCAGACCCAGTACAACTTAAATGACCAGATTTTCATCATTAGAGTCTATTTCCCCTTTGTGATAAGCGATCATATGGAGACTGTCATCATGTATGTGGAAGTTAAAAACATGCAAACGCTTTCCACACTTTCTACAAAACTGAGGTCAGAAAAGCATTGGATAATGCTGAGTTTTGTTAGTCATCACCACAATTTTAAGAGTGTTTTTTAAGGAACAAAAGGTATACAAAGTATTTTATTTTGTACTTCTGTCCACGCAGGAGCTATACCTGTCACTCAGCAACTCATACTTTGTAAAGCCCTTAGCTCTGTTAGATAAAATCTTAAACTTTATTCTGCACTTCCTTCACTGAGTTACATGAGTAATTCAGGTAAAATGCAAACAACAGTTAAAATCCATAGTTAAAATAAAGATCAGGCACTGGCACTAATATTTTGTGGAGTTTCTTCTTTTGCATGGAAGTTAAGCCCAAATTCTAACTTTTACTTTGGGCAATATTTGGATTAACTCAGAAATCTTTTTTCGTACAAATGAAATGAAACTTCTTCTACTAAATTTTGCAAGTAGTCATGGGAAAGCCACAAAGATTAGTCTATTCTTGACCTGTAGGGAGATGACAAGAATGAATGACTATAGTGTGAATTCACTTTCTGTCACCAGGTTACTCATGTGAATCTGCCATTTTGAAGCTTGTAGAATTTTTTCTTGACGCTGAGAGAGACTTAAAAGTTTCATTTCATATTGATGGCTGGAAAGATTTTGTAGTGGCTTGTTTCAGCTGAGTAGTTCCAGTTTTATATGGAGAGTCTGAAATACAGACCAACACTTTCTTGGCTCCTTAAGAAAGAACACTTGCAATATAATTGTAAGCATGCATAAAGAAGGAAGTTTAAAAATTTGGTTATTTTTCTAAACTTCCTAGAAAGAGCTTTCTGATGTAAAGGTTACTCCTGGACTCCAGCAGCATTTTAAAATGTGATCGCTGACTTGAAACATGTTGACAGTGATTACTGTGATTGTATGTACAGTGTAATTTGATGGAAATATAAAATACAGATTCCCTGTGCAAGTTAAATTCTGTTTATTTTTTGCATAAGTCAGGTATACATGTCATATGCTAGTTGGAGAAAATAGCACCTACTGCGTCTAAATAAAATCCTAGAACTCAGGAATTGTATTGAATCTTTCCAAATACAATTCATAGCCTTTGACAGTTCAAGAAAAAACAAAAAATAAATAAAATCTGTCTAATGCTTAATGCCACCTATTTAAACAATTCAGAGAAGTTTTGGAAAAAGAGACAACCTTGAAGAGTTTGTAATAATAACAAAAAAAGTAATGAAATGCTCAGAAATTTTACATGGAAAACTAGATATAGATATAGGTTAAAAATAGAATACAGTCCAACCAGAAAATGGTATTTCACTGGAAGTGAATTTTCAGAGACAGGATAAAACAGAGAGACAAATACAACTTGGCTCCTTTTTTTCCTGTCTAAGACTAAAACGGTGCTGACTAAAACATCGCAAACATGGAGAAATAGAAAAGTAGAGGTACAAAGAAGGACTAGCAGTGAGATTAAAGAGAGGAAAAAACCCACATAAAATGAGCAAGATAATGGGTTTTACTGTAGTTATAACATGCAAAAAGCTTATGTGTGTATAGTTGAGAGCAGCTGCTGCAACAGTACAATTGCTCACCACCCACTGGCCAATGCCCAGCCTGTCCTGAACAGCAATAAGTACAGAAACCCCCAGTTTCTATACTGAGCATGATGTTCTATGGTGTGGAATATCCTTTTGGCTAATTTGCATCCGCTGTATGGGCTGTGTTCTCTCCTGGCTTCTTGTGCACCTCCTCACTGGCAGAGCATGAGAGACTAAAAAGTCCTTGACATAGGGTAAGCACTTCTTAACACACTGATGTTTTAGTTGTTATCAACATTACTCTCACACGAATACCAAAACAGACACTGTGCCAGCAACTGGGAAGAAAGTTAACTGTATCTGAGCCAAAACCAGGACAGGCACAAAAGTCCCATCTGTCTATATTCAATGCAAATATGTGAGCCAAATGCTGTGAACAATTCACAGTTAACTTGTGTTATTGTAACTTTCAATCACAAGCAGCTCTGCTATCCTCTTATAAAGCTAATTTGCTGGATGCTGAGGGTGGAACTGGTATTGACCTAGTGCACCTGGAGACAACTAAACTTCAAACTTTCTTAAAAATTAATCTTGAGAGCTTCTTCTTATCATATTTCTTTATTTATTATTAAGAGAAATGGAAGATAGTGATAGTGATAATAAATTAAAAAATAGACTCAGATAGGGGTTTAACTCTGTGCATAATTCACTATCAGTGACTCATTTCAATGTGTTTCCAGGCATTAGCAATTGCTGCTGAGTTTGAAACAAAGCATGCTGTAAATGAGCAAGAGGTCCCATGAACAATGGAACTAGAATGAATATCTGAGCAGACAGTTAAGTTAGTGGAAGAACAATTTGAAAATACATGTGGGTATCACCAAAAGGAAGTGTCAAAAACTACTTCAGTATCTGAACAGAAAGTGATTCAAACTAATGTATGGACTTTTTATAGAATTTAAAAGATATCAAATTCTATAGTTTAATAATACAATAATGAGTTCTTTCAGGAATGTTGTCATAATCCAAATATTAAATCTGTTTGGACTTCTGGACTTTGCCATCTTTTCCACCAATGTTGTGTGGCCACACTATTGAAGATTAAGGTATTGCTAAGTGCCTTTTGAACTACCATGAAAAGCTGGAGATGTCATTCTACTACAATCCAACTATATTGTTTACAGAATTATTGTAATTAAAACCCTCTGGAGAACTATCCTTTTCACATAAAATGAGTTAATAAGGCACTTGTTGCACTGGTTATTATAAAAAAAAAAAAAGGAAGAAAAAAATGAAAAAAGAAATTTTGTCATGGCAAAGACTGTTGTCTTAGAAGTCTTGTTTGAAAGTTGATTTCTCAATCCTTGAATGATATCTGGAATCTGCCAATGTGTAAAACAGTTAAACTGAATTATGTAAAAAAATAAACACTGGAAGGGTTTTGAGCTGAATGATGAACACAACACCAAATTTCTTTCCTGTGTGTCCTGGTTTCAGCTGGGATAGAGTTAATTTTCTTCCTAGTAGCTGGTACAGTGCTGTGACTAAATCATGCTTTAGTATGAGAATAATGCTGATAACACTGATGTTTCAGTTGTTGCTAAGTAATGCTTACCCCGATCAAGGACTTTTCAGTCTCATGCTCCAAAGGGATATTCTATACTACAACATTTCATGCTCAGTATATAAACTCTGGGGAGTTACCCAGAAGGGACTGATCACTGCTCAGGTCAGACTGGATATTGGTCAGCGGGTGGTGAACAATTGTATTGTGCATCAGCTGTATTTATTTTTTTTTTTTCCCTTTTAGTTTTATTTTTTCTCTCCTTGTCATTTCCCTTATTATTATTACTAGTAGTAATAGTATTATATTGTACTAACTAAAGAAAATATTTGCTTCGGTCAGAAAACACAATGATTATGATGTTTTTGATTGGGGTAGAGTTAATTTTCTTCATAGCAACTAATATGAGGCAATGTTTTGGATTTGTGCTTGAAACAGTGCTGATAATACAGGAATGTTTTCATTATTGTTGAGCAACGTTTATAAAAAGCCAAAGCTTTTTCTGTTTCTCGCCCCACCGCACCAGTGAGTAGGCTGGGGGTGCACATGAAATTGGGAGGGGACACAACTGGGACAGATGACCCCAACTGCCTAAAGGGATATTCCATGCTATGTGATGTAATGCACAGCACATAAAGCTGGGGAAGAAGAAGTAAGGGGGGAGACAGAATGATGGCATTTGTCTTCCCAAGCAACTGTTACACATGATGGAGCCCTGCTTTCCTGGAGATGATTGAACACTTGCCTGCTGATGGGAAGTGGTTAATGAATTCCTTGGGTTTGTTTTGCTTCCATGTGTAGCTTTTGCTTTATCTATTAAACTGTCTTTATCTCATCCTTGAGTTTTCTTACTTTTACTCTTCTGATTCTCTCCCCCATGCCAACGCAGGAGGAGAGAGAAAGCTATTGTGTGCTGCTTAGTTGCCAGCTAGGGCTGTACGACAGAAATTATGTTCCTTTGTTTCTCTTGGTTTTACTGAAGAGCTAGGACTGCAGTAAAATCAGTATGACTTGTCAGAAAAGAAAAAAGTTTTCATTTAGTATTTTTAATGGAAAAAAGCTTCTTTGGCTCATGTGCACAAAGCATTTCTGTGAATTTCTTTACTATCTTGCTCTCAAATGTTTAAATGACAGTTGACAGTTACATTAAAAAAAAAAAAAATACAGGCAAAGGGAAATTAAGCTTTGCAACTGGAGATAGAGGCCAAGGTTTCATGCCCACCAGGGCCCAAATGACTCTGGGAAGAATCACATCTTAAATCTAACATTCTACATAAACTTAAAGAAAATATCAAATGTCTTTGGGGTGTTTTCTTAAGATATTTTTTTATGTGTGAGATAATGATTAACTATTTTCCTCCTATCAAATGACATCGAATACATAGTGGCATTGTTTGCCTATTCTTGACCCCCAATTATTGGGAATTATCCCACAAATACTGAACTATTCTTCAGTAATGTTGCTGGGAAAACAGAGTATGATTCTGAAGTAATTAATCTACTAAAGTTCACCTTAATTTAATGTATTTGTATAGATAATGAGAATACTGGCTCTGTTCATTAACATTTCAAATCTCATTTAAATGTAAATTGTAATATTCTTCTTTTGTGCAAGAATGGGTAGTTAGTGTCATTCATGAGTAATAAGTAATTTGTTCCTCATTAGCCATAAGAATAAAGATATAGATCAAATGTGGATAGCAGTTGTAGTTAAAAATGCTTACCTGTCTGGAAAGGGAATTTAAAACAAGCATTCATTGTTTTTATGTAATTTTACATTTTTAACTTGGTTCTAATTCAAAATACAGAACATTTTTATTAATTAGCTCATTACATTATTCATAATGAGGGGGTGAAAGTACAAAAATATTTTTTCTGAGTGAATTATGAGATACAGTGTGAAATTCTAAAATATTGTTTTCTTTTGGTTCAGATTAAGCCCGTTTATAATCCAAAGCTCTACTTCCAGATATTCTTCAAAGCACTGTAAGAAATATTCAGAAATAATGAGGGCTGATTATATAATATGCTTATTTTTAAAAAAATTGAATCATCCTATTTTGACTGAAAGATGGCCTGAACTGATTTCTTATTGGCAGGAGAGTTCTTTATTGCCATTGCAAATTCATTTGATAAAAACTTCTTTATAAAACCTATGACATAAATCTGTTGATGGTCTAATCTCTGTTTGTTCCTGAGTAGTACATATGTATTTTAATTCTTTCCATGTTACCTTTGAGCAACCTAATCTAGTGGAAGGTATCCCTGCTCATGGCAGGGAGGTTAGACCTACAAGATCTTTAAGGTCCCTTCTATTCCAAAACATTCTATGATTCTGTGATCCTTAACCCAATTACTATTGCTCTCAGATCTTAGTCTGGTAAATACTGGTCAGGAAAACTCAGATCACATGATAACAAAGCTTTCCAGTCATCTGATTATCTTCATAGTCACTCTGTGTTTGTGTCAAAGGCAAAATTAAATAATTCTTACATTAAGGATGATTAAGAGATGTTCTTCTAAGGACAACCAAGAGATGCCCCATACCACTAGATGATAAACCTATCACAAGTGCCTTTCATGATGGCATTTACAGTACTTTCTCTCTGCTGGAAATAACTTCTAATATATACCACACGAAAACATTTTTCTTCAAAGCAAAAAGTTATGATGGATGCCCCTTGTAAGATTACTAAGCATACTTTCTAATCCTTTTATTTCTGGATGGTGAACTTTTAGCTTGTAATTGAAGGTCCGCCTATTAGTCCCTAAATCCAAGACTCTGTTGACTGATCTTAAGTCCCATTTCTCTCTTTCAGTTATCATAACCAACTTATTCCTCCTGCTTGATATTCCAGTGTTCTTCTCAATGCTTTACAACCTTCACAGAGTGTTTTGAAAATAGGGCTAGAAGGAACCTGAAGAGAATATGGGTCAATCCTCTATATGATTCATTTTTTAAAACATTCAAATATGGAGATCCACCATATTCCCAGCCAATCATCTGTCACATTAGTCTGCAAATTTTGCTTCAATGTCTACCTTGGTTCTTCTTCTCTGTAGTTTCAGTGCACTACTTTCTATCCATTATAGATATGGAGGAAATAGTGGTCCCTCTTTCTTCAATTCAGAAGTCGTTTGTGCATCTGAAAGCTAAGTAATAGATGCTCTGATCTTTCTTTCTTTTTACCTAAACAAACCTAAGTTTATATTGATCTTTCTAGTGAGTCCACGTTGTTCTAGACAATCAGTGCACAAAGCTGAACACTGAATATCTGCTGGTGCCTGATTAATACTGAGGAAAGTAAAGGGAGGAATTGCATGTCTTACAAGCAAGATTTCTGTTTATACACCTTAGTATGAAGTTTGCCTTTCTTGTAGGATCATGATACTTGAGTAGCATTTAAGTTTATGATCCATTATAAATCCAGAGATATTTTCTGAAAAACTGTTTTTCTGAAAAACTTTCTCTCATCCTGTATTTTGGTAGAAGATTATTTCTACTTAGGTGTTGTACCTTGCCTTGTCTTTATTGACTCATACTCCTGTTTTCCTCTCAGATCATTTGTTGGGGGAAAAAATAGGGTTAGGTGATTATGAATTCTGATCTTGATCTTCATCATGCTTTCAAACTATCACAACTTTTTTTATCAACTGCAAATTTAATGTGCATAGTGTTTATTTCACCAACCAAATCATTAATTGAAACACTCTACATAACCAGACTCAAGATAGATCCCTTGAGAAATTGCACTGAATCCCCACATTACAAGATGAAGCTTCAGGCCATAAACCATAACTATTTTATCTATATTACTTTTTCTAAATTTGCATATAGGAATAGCATGTGAGGTGCTGTCAAAATCCCTACTTAAAATTACAATATATGCAGTCTCCTAGTTATTCTTTTTAAACAGATCTTTTAATCCATCACACAAAAGGTTGAACACCATTTAGATTTAAAGCATCAGTGTTTGGTTTTAGTTGTTTCTTACCTTTCAAACATTTCTTGATAATCTGATATTTCTCTCATAAGATTTCCTAAATTTAAAAGCAGGCTGCCTTTTCTATAATTCTGTATTTCTTCTTTTATGTTTTCAAATGTAGACATTAAAATTATCCTTTTCTAATCTTCTACAACCCTACTTGTTCCCATTAAATAGGACAAAAATGAAAAAAAATCTGAATTTTCTAACTAGCATTTTAAGATTAGGTTAGTGGTTTCTTTTTAATAAATGCATTTAAATAGTGTGCTTAACTCACATTCTTGCAATTTTAGTTTTTCAATAAATAGTAATCATGAAGAAACTGGAAATCTTTGTTTCAGAAGTGACCAATGTTTTTTTCAATTGGTAATATCAGTTATCTGTAATAAATAAATCTTCATCCTCTGGAACCTGATGTAGCACTTACATGTTTATGAAGATTTCCTTAGAGCTTCTTGAGCTCCTACAATCACCATATTCTTGGTATTTGGAAAGCTTTTCCAGATTTGGTCTTGATGGGATCTGTCTGTCACTTGATCTTTATGTTAATATTCTTCATCCTTCAGGCAATACTTTTCTCCCCTGTCTGTCACTCAGACTTTTCAGATTGGCTTGATGAACTGGAGACAGTTTCCTTGGAGAAAGTTTCCTTTTCTTTTATAATGTATAATAAGGCTTATTATTTTCCCCACAACACAAATCCTTTTGCCATTAAAAAAAGAAAAAAAAAAAATTTTGTTGCTATTAAATCTTAATTTCCTCCTTTTTGCCTGAAGATACTGGCAAGGTCTTTCAAGCACAAAAACATTAATGTCACATGAGGATATTGCCTGAGCCTCAGCCTCTAGAGAAAGGGTATAGATTTATATTTGTCATGTATTTAACTTTGCGATTTATGCCGCATGCTGGTTTCTTTTGTAATAATTGACAGGCTTCCTGATGAGTTCTAAGATCCTTTGAATTCAGCAGAAAGGTACACAGCTCATCCAAGTTCAGTATATATTAATTTTGCCCATTGTTACTTGAAGGAAACATACAATCTAATTGTCGTTTCTATATGTGAGGTAATTGCATTGAAAAATATGGTGGGAACAACAGCTATATTGAAATATGAGTAATAGGCAAAGTGAAAAGGGGAGTTTGGTAAAACCGATCAATTCATCTGCATCTGTGAACCTAGAACAACTGGCGTAATGCTTGCCACAGAAATTCATGATACTGCTTTATGCTGTGCAAGTCATGGTAACATTTTAACAGTTTACAGTAGCTTCAGAATTGCCTTGCATAATATTAGTATTAGCTTTGAGATGTGTCATTGAAATCAGCCGAAACTTGACAGTTTAAATCTGAAATAAATCATTTGTGAACAGGGCTTTAAATTCATTGCAACTGTGATGCAGCTGGAATTATGTTTTCCAATAGATATAATCATATTGCAAAATGGTGTAACATTTGCTAAGCAGTGACATGAGTAGGAGCATATGCTTTGCAATACTGTGTAAGAGGAATACTTAACAAATTCTATCAGTAGCAATGGTTTTAAGAGGAAAATAATTTTTGGAAATGCTTAAAGAAGCAGTCCAAGTCCTTAAAGTTAAAAATACTATATATCTCATTGAGATGGATTTTTTTTCTGTGGAGGATATAAACTTGATCATATGAGAAAATACTTCAGACAACAGCAGTCCTGAAGCATGAAGTATTTTAGGCAACAATACCAGAGTAATTTTGTGCAGAAAAGCAGTCTGAGACATAAAATAGGCCTGCTTTTTTGACTGCCTTTCACTCTGTTGAAATCATCTCCATTTTTACAGAGTGATAGTGAAGAAAATGCAATAAACTACCAAATCACAAAAGCTAAATGTAAATTGTTACAAAAGATAAATGAGAAAAATAATCCCCATCCCAAGCATATGTGGATGATACCACAATCTGCCAGTTTTGAAAGCAGAGCCCGGGCTTCCTCAGAGGTCAAACCTATGTGCAGAGGGAGGGGAAAAAAGGGCTAGCTCCACCAGAACTAGTGAGTGACTCGTTTGTCCCTGCATGCTGGTTTTAATAACCAGGCTACTGTTAGGAAAGCTTTTGCCTTCTGTTTAACTTCTGTGACTACCTAGCTTGCTTTTGCTGGCAGAGCCTAGTATTTAGCAAGCTTAATACAGAAGAAGTTGTGGTTGAACATCTACTGTACACTGATGAAATGAATTCTGAAGGCGTCAGACAAGTGGCGGAACTTTTGGAAAAAATTTTGGGGCAACATGTGTCGTTATATACCTATTACTTTGCTGTAGAAAACATGAATATATGTAGAATTGGTTTTATTTAAACTAAAAAGACAGGCCAGGAGGGACAGGTCGGACATGAAAAAGCCCAAACCCTGTAACTCTACAAATAGTATATTTTGGAGAATTTTTCAAATTGAGCCAACCTGCCATAAGTTTATGGTGCTTGGAAGATGAGTTGAGTAATTCGGAGTGAATGATGTGCTACAACTGAATAGATGTATTTATGACTTAGGGAATTGGAGATCTGGGAAGGAAACATTTTCAAACTGGCAAATCAGGCCAGTTTTAAGCTTTTAAACTGAACTTTACTAACTTCTCACATGAACAACACACTTCCTACTCATGGCAGTTCTTACACAATATTGGTGATCATTACTACATACAAAATACGTATACTTTAAAATATGTGTTCTAAGTTAGCTTTGAGTATTCAACAGCATGGAGATGATGCTATGTATTTAGTAATGATGGCTATGGTTCTTGATGGTCCTTAGTGCAGAGATCTGAGTGGTCAGGCTTGACAGTCCTTTGATGAGAGAAGTCAGAAACGGCATAGGCTTGCCTCTTTCTTCTGTCATATGTCAGATGTTTTTATGCCATTGCTGTTCTCCCCAGAAGGGGAGTCTGCTTATCTGCTCATTTGGTTTGCTTTTGTCTTGCCAATAGTTATTCCAGCATGTTCAACAAGATGTTATGCCTATTTGCACTCCCTTTGCTTATCTTGTTTTTGCCTGACAACTTTTGTTACTTGAATGCCTTCTACCTGCAAGTCCATCCATCCGCCTTTGCCTCTTTGGCTCACATGCTTATCTAAAATTTTGCCTGGCTATGCAATCACAGTGTTACAAAATACTAAAATGCTATTGTTAGGTACGCGATTTTAGTATGCTTGTATTTGGGTTTAAGGCAAGTTTGTAATGTGTCCTGATCAGTACATTTATAATTTATAGATGCCACAGGCTTTCACAGCGTATGATTGGAATAAAGCTTGACCATTTGCAAGAATAAAAGTTTTCTTTAATTCCATAATATTTCAACACTTACAGTTGTTGTAACCATATTAGATATTGAATTTTCTGTCATCTTTTAAGCAGGTTTTAAGATCATAAAAGAATTCAGTATTAAAAAAAAACCCAACAAGCCAAACGTGTGCAATGTTTCAAAATATCAAGAGTATTTTTTTTTTATTGATTTTTAAGGCAGAGGCAGAAGATTTCTGTTAGCTGTAAAATAACTCAGTTTTGTTCTTGTCTGCTTACATTTCTGAAGATACTCTTGTTAATGCAGGTGGTTAATAGATAAATAAATCTCTAATTATATACATCTGGAATGTCTTCAGAATCTAGATAGCATATCGACTCTTCCAGCATCTAAAAAAGGTCCTTACATTTGTGCGTTGGTGCGTTGGGCAGGGTCTTGATTTTGTTTGGTTTTGTTCTGTGGATATCCTCATACATGCACTAGATAGTTTGAAGTCTAGAATCGTATGATAAATTGCAAAAGCATCCAAGATAATTACTTCAACACCTCCCAAGTAAGCAGCTTTTCCTTCTCTGTCACTGTGTTTCAGTTACAAATTCTTTGTTGGCACAAACATCTCAAAGCAAAAATTAAGTTTCTTATGAGGGCATTTGCAGGATACAAAGCAGTTGCGGTTCTTTCTTTTCTTCACATTGAACTCTTAAGATTTACCACCTTTTTATTCCAGGTTTAGCTTAATGCTCTGAAATGGTTTGTTCTTATTGTGATGAAGGACTTTTTTGTTGTAGTACTGTGGCCACTGTACTACTTTTGTAGTACAGTGGCCTGGAAGATTGTTTTACTTGTTCCAGCCTTCAGGAATATTAGGAAGTGATAGCAGGAGATAGAAGGTTAGAGAAAACCCTGGCAAAATAAATGTTATTATTTCCTCAGCATAAATTGTCAGATGTGCAACATTACTTTTTTGAGATTAAAGGGGGGGAAAAAAAGTTAGTAAGTAGTATAGCTCTTTAGGCAAAAGAATATGTTAATATTAAAGATATTTACAGGCAGCTGATGCTCTCTGAGAAATACCAAACTAGCTTCTCAGTGCCCTCCATGGATAAAACTACATTAACTTCCACGGCCCTGTGCCAGTGAGCGCTATGTAGGATTACTCATTGTGGTACAGAAAGGATGTTATGCCATGCAACTACTTCCCCCTGCCTTTGTCTCAGGACCTTCACTGTTTCTCATGAAGCTTTTACATGGAGCTACAAAATTGAGGGCAATTAGTAGGAGCACTGAGAAAGCAGTTGTATTTCTATTTCTGACTTCTGCCTGTTCAGTAGAGAATTGAATATTTCAAACAAGTAATTGTCCTGTGGCTGTTTCAAAAGAGCATAAAGAGATATTTAATAGCACATGGTCATCTAATTTTTAGGCTTCTTAGAAACAAATTCAGTATGAGCTTTTAAGACCTGGGAATCCTGGAGGACAACAAGTTGTCTATGATCCACTAATGTGTCCTTGTGGGCCCTGAGGGGTACGTGTTCACTTAAGCCTTTCAGGAGTTCCTCAGATATAACTCATGCTCACTTAGACAAGAATAGGGCTGTTATTAAAAAAATCTCTTAACAAACACAGCAAATATGTCTTTCATAACTTCACGTTAGAGAACTATATTCTACTTTTTATTTATCAATAATCTATTTAATGAGTGATGGCAAGAGACAAAAAACAAACAATACTTTTTCTGCTCAGAGACATTTTTAATCTTTCTTGATTCTTGACTCAGCTACAGTTCACACGTCCAGAAGATCAATAACCATTCACTAAAGGACAACTGTAGTCTTGTAGGTAAGGTCACGTAGGAGCATCAAGCTGGGCGTAGTTTGTGGAGATATATTGATATTTTAATGAACAGCTTGTACAATGCCAAAAGGGTGACGGGGGAAGATAGATAGATACAAACTGTGTGATCTGCTTCTTTTCTGTCTATAGCAGCTTCCATCAACATCTGCTTCAGGAGGAATAGCAGAAGTAAGATTAATCACTATAAAATAGTTCTAATAGTAATTGAAGTGAAAGGAGTAGGTCTGTATGTTCACAAAAATGGTATACACATGCACTAAAGTACTGAGCCCTTCTGTAAACATTGTGGGCAATTACAAGTCCAGATTTAAAAGCAAGCTTAACCCAATGCCTAACTAACAATTTAAATATGAAACTAGGATGCCAAACCAGTTATTATATCAGTCTACTCAGAAACACTTCTATTTGGACATAAATTTAAATTTGCAGCATCAAAAAATGAAAGTGCTTCAAGTAATAAAGAAATTAATATCTTCCTGCAGAAAAAAATTACCTTTGTGAAAAGCTCTAACTTGTATAATGATAATGCTGCCATCTTTGCAAGACATTTGGATTTATTACAATATTCAGTGGACTATCAATCAGCTCAACAGCCCAGTGGTACTTTGACAGAACTCTTTAATCAGAACCAGCAACACTTCATAAATATGAGAGTAAACAATGTAGAAAAGAATATAGGGTGCAAAGGAAAACATGATAAATGTAACATCCTCATGGGGAGAGAAAAAAAAAAAAAGAAGAAATAGCTGCGGTGGTATCAGTAAGTGATTATGTAGCCAAGTTGTAATTTCATTTGCTGAAGATTCAAAAGATGTTCTTGGATAGATCTCTTAATAATGCTGTGCTGTCCAAGAACAAAATCAGGCAGACACTGATGTAGTCTTTACAGCTGTGTAGAAAAGGCATAATCTGAAATAAAAACAGCTCCGGAGGAAACCTGATCCGTCCAGCTTGCTCCTCAGATCTAAAAATAGATTGTTTTAAGCATGTTTACATGGTGGCAAATGTCTTCTTTTCATGTGGAAAATTAAATTTTATAACATCTTTCTGTAATTCACCAGATGACTTCATGGACACTTTCATTTAGTCAAGCTCAAGTCTCATAATATGCTTCAGTAAGATGGTTGTTTCTCTCAGACCTCCTTAGGAACTGGTTTTTAAATTGTCGACTATTGAAGGCCTGAAACATCTTCTACTGGTGTAGTAGATGGCTATATTCTTTGAGGGCTGCCTTCACAAACTGGCTGTAATTTGCTTAGGATAACGCACGCATTTTTGTATTGCATGCCTAGAACTAAATGTAGTACCTGAGCAGACTAATTTGGGAAGAACCAGCAAATCTCATGTGAAACACATAACTGTCACACTGCTCTGTAAAGGCCTAAATGATGAGCAGATTTAACTTCTCAACAACTGTTGGGCTATTGAGGTGTAGAAAAATGTTTATTGATAGTGAGTGGAGTATCCTTTCTTGGTATACTGGATATATTGGAAGAGTTTTGTGTTGTGTGATGATCATAGAATTTACAGAAAAAAATCTGTAAGAGGTGGCAAATGTCATGTTATACTGGCATTTTATAATTCTACAGAAGGATGAGAAAGAAGTAAGGATATACAAGTAGGAAGGAAGCATCAACACAATAATAAGGAAAAATATCCCTTTTATTTGAAAAACTGTGAAGCACAGCATAAGCATATTTCACACACTTGTTTTTTGGTGGAGCTGAGGATGTGACAAATCAAAAAGAGTTACATAGCGCTTGATACATTTGTTGAATTAGTTGGAATAGAGGCACTGATTCATAGCATTTGATTGCTTAAGATGTCTAAAAATATTCTGTTGTCTAGGGTCAAATACAGTATATTAACATTGCTAGCATTATCTTAGCAGTATATTACTATTATTAACATAATCCATTATTGTAACATTATTAGCAATTATTATGCTCTCTATATAACAGTTTTTCCCCATTCCATTGAGGAACATGAGTATCTGATTATTGAAAAGTATAACCATCACCATAACTTCCCTTTATCAGGATAGTATGCTTTGATTGAGTCATTGATACAATTTGTTTTGCAAGGTCATATCAAGTACCTTTTCTTCAGAAAATTTCTATAATTTCTGAATTAAACTTTATTAAGATTTCTTTTTTCCTTTTCAGTTCCTCCCTCCTTGTTTTTTTCCTTCAGGATGGAACTGTATCTTCTTTGTAATATGGTTATAATATAGTGGGACAGATATTTCGTTTGGATTCTGACGAGTCCATCAATTGTTAACAAGAGAAAAAAAAAAAAAGATTCCACAAAGGTCTACGGTGAGGAGATATAATAACTGGAATGCTTTAAAAAACAAAACCAAACAGAAACCAACACAACATTTTGTGTCTATTAATATTTTTTTTTTATTATTTTTCATATTTCAGTTCTTGTGGTAACTGAAGAAAACTTATAATCCTGTTATGTAGATCAGATGATTTATTACTCCATGAGGCTGTTTGTGTAGTTTTGTATAAGAAATGATCAAATAAAAATGACAGATTACCATCTCTAGTACATGTTTAATGTTTTCACTTGGATAGTTCTTATGCGTCCTTGAAAAAATGAGTGGTGGTTTAGTTCCCTGTACACATTTGATGCTTTCTATGTTTTCACTGTCATGAAGAGTGTGATGATTGATCTTTGCCTCCGGTAACTTCACAAACATCATCTGATCCTGTTTACACTAACATTCTTTCCTTCCCCATTTTTGTTTTACCAGTGTGTCCTGTTTTATGTTCTTGTATGGTTACAAAGCAGATTAAAGTAGATATAGCATTTCTAATTATTTGGTTGAAGAGATAATTGTATTCTGTGGTATCTCTCCTGACAATGCTATAATTATCTGGAATCCCCTAAATATCCAGCAACCACTAATGCCAAAGACCTGGCTATGCATTGTATGGAAAATTCAAACATAATCCCCTGTAGTATGTTAGGATAAACTAATGAAAAAGTTATCTTTCTTTGCACTTTCCAATATTATCAGCTCCACCATGAGTTTCTTCACGTCTCAGACATTCTGAGATGGTATCCAGATACAGTTGTTCTCTCACTTTTCCTTTACCCATTCACTGAACATTCTTTTGGGGTGAGGGGAGAGGGGGAACACCAACATAAATACCAAACAAAAACCCAAACAAAAAACCCAGTCACCTTCTTCACCTTCTTTATATATTACAATATGTTTAATAAAAAGATGTGATGGTTATTATAGAATTTACAGAAGAAATTATGATTTCTTCTCATAAAGCACAGCTCTACTATACCTTTACTAGAAAATTTTTGTCTAAAATATGCCTTGCAGTTTCACATGATGAATGTAGAGAAGAAAGAACATACATAAAATATATTTTTTAAAATACAAAAACATTGGTAATATTGGGGTACGCTACTAATGAATTATTGTCATGTTAGCACCCAGAGCATTCAGCTAAAAGCAGCAGTCTTCTCTTTGTTCAATAGTTTGTTCAAACCATAGAAGGAAGCTTCCTATTGAATTGTGGATTGCCTAAATAGGACCTGTAAAACCACATTAAGAAAAAGATGTAAACAGTAACTCAATCAAGATCATATTCAAAGCACTGAAAGAATAGGAAGTAAAAGATGGATTAAAAAGATAGATTTATTGTCTGAGACAATAAACCAGCATGACTTTTGCCACTTTGTCCTAGGATGATCCATTCCAGTACTCTCACTTTAAACATTATCTGTTTAATATAAATACTGGAGAAGCTATATAGCGAAGTGAAAGGAAAAAGAAAACATATGCGGATTCTGCAGTTCTTAGAGAATTTACTCTTTGAATTGATCATGATATTAAATAATAAATAATCAAGTTTCACTATAAAAACTATCCTATTTTTCTTGCACCTCTGCTGTTTTAGAGTTCTTTTTTTCTCATCCATCTGCTTATTAAAAACTTGTTTTTGTTAAAGATTGTTGTTTGTCTCCTTGTTTTTCAACCAAGCAAGTTTAATTAAAGGACAATTAACTGTTTTCATGGATTCTTCTTTGTAGATTTTATATTATTTTGATGTTTTTCTCATATGACTTGTTGCTCAAGCTGTAACATATGCCTGTGGATCCTTTCAGGGCTAATTTGAACAGAAAAATAGAAAACAACTTCTAGTTTGGAGGTTAAATTATTGTAAGCAGAGTAACTTTTTTGGATTGCATTGGTTTTGTATTTTTGCAGCTTGTCTAAGATTCAGTTACATTAGGCAAGGCTAGTAATATATTTGAAACAGAAGAGTTTTCTTGTACAAAATTAAAAAACAAACAAACGAACAAACAAAAAACTAACAGCATAATTAGTACCAAATATTTTCTATGTTAATTCTATTTTTCTCCTAATCGAATGGCATAAACAAGTTTCTAGTTAACGGGGGATTGCAAGCAAGTATTTGCTACTTACTCCTCTGGTCTAATCTGGTAAGCTTCAGCGGATAACCAGGCTGTCTGCATCCCTTCTTTTAAACATATTTCAGATGTATTTAGTCATATGTTTTTCCCCTTATATAACAGTCAGCATGGTCAGAACTGTGTAGAACAACCTATTACTTGCTCAAGTTTGAAAGCATTACAGGATTCATGCAGCCAGTGTGCATCAAAAGTGTGTTTACAACTGTACTTCGGAAAATATGTACCTTACCATATATGCAGGCAGGCTTCCAAGCTTGTTTTGCTTGCATGATAGGGGACTGTTTTGCAAATGCCAGAATCCACCACTTTAACAAAACAATAGTTACAGCAATGGTTGGCCTGCTTTCCCATGAATATTGCAAAGCTGGAAACTGCTCCTAATCTGATTTCAACTCCTCTATAGCTATGTCCATACAACACTATATGGAGTGCCAGGGATTTTGTCCAGCATGCTAGCCTCACAGCCCCAGAGAATCAGAGGTTGAAGACTTAACTTTTAAATGAAAGTCTGAGAGCGAGACAAATTTTTTCCATAGATAAAGCCAGATCATTTGAAAATGGTTTGTTCTTTTACACTTAAAAGCCAGTTTACAGCATTTTGAGAATGCTAAAGACCATTTAAAACTTAGAAAATATTTTCCTGTATAAGTCATATAAATGTCAGGACTACTGTATCTTAAGTGTAGAAAAAGGGACATATAATTTACCTTTTTTGTATTGTCTCCACTCTACCTTGCATTGGAACAGGTCAGAAAGTATTCAGAAACAGGTAGGTGCTCTATGCTAGTTGAATTCTGCATAAAAATAATTAATATCTGGGGAGGCCCTAGAAACAGAAACATGGCTTTGACACAGCATAGTCTGTTCTGGTGTAATTCATTGGTGCATAAGTACTGCCTAAGATATCTTTCTGAATTGTTCCTTTAAACTTTATAAAATGTGTTCCTTTAAACAAAAGATTAATAAATGTTATTTCAAAGCCAGGGAGCGCTTTTCCTTTCTTCTTTGGTGTGGAGCAAGAACTGAAAATGATGTGGAATTATGTTTTACTCATAGCTGGCATTTAGTTCCCAACCTGTAGCAAATACTGAATTAGAAATTATTATAATTTGGAATGGAAACAAACTTCTGGGAAATCATATAATCATAGAATAGTTAGGGTTGGAAAGGACCTTAAGATCATCTAGTTCCAACCCCCTTGCCATGGGCAGGGACACCTCACACTAGACCATGTTGCCCAAGGCTCCGTCCAGCCTGGCCTTGAACACTACTAAGGATGGAGCATTTACCACTTCTTTGGGCAACCTGTTCCAGTGCCTCACCACCCTCATAGTAAAGAACTTCTTACTTATGTCTGACCTGAACATCCCCTGTTTAAGTTTAAATCTGTTTCCCCTTGTTCTATTGCTACAGTCCCTGATGAAGAGTCCCTTTCCAGCATCCTTGTAAGCCCCCTTCAGATACTGGAAGGCTGCTATGAGGTGTCCACATAGCCTTCTCTTCTCCAGGCTGAACAGCCCCAACTTTCTCAGCCTGTCTTCATATTACCATCCTCGTGGCCCTCCTCTGGACTTGCTCCAACAGCTCCATGTCCTTCTTATGTGGAGGACACCAGAACTGTACACAGTACTCCAAGTGGGGTCTCACAAGAGCAGAGTAGAGGGGCAGGATCACCTCCTTTGACCTGCTGGTCACACTTCTTTTGATGCAGCCCAGGACACGGTTGGCTTTCTGGGCTGCGAGCGCACACTGCCGGCTCATGTTCAGTTTCTCATCAACCAACACCCCCAAGTCCTTCTCCACAGGGCTGCTCTGAATCTCTTCTCTGCCCAACCTGTAGCTGTGCCTGGGATTGCTTCGACCCAGGTGCAGAACCTTGCACTTCCCATTGTTGAACTTCATGAGGTTGACATCGGCCCACCTCTCAAACATGTCAAGGTTCCTCTGGATGGCATCCCTTCCCTCCAGGGTATCAACCGAACCACACAGTTTGGTGTCATCGGCAAACTTGCCGATGGTGCACTCAATCCCACTGTACATGTTGCTGACAAAGATGTTGAACAAGACAGGTCCCAACACTGATCCCTGAGGGACACCACTCGTTATTGTTTTCCAACTGGACATTGAGCAGTTGACCACAACTCTTTGCATGCAGCTATCCAGCCAATACTTTATCCACCAAGTGGTCCATCTATCGTATTGATGTCTCTCCAATTTAGAGACAAGGATGTTGTGCTGACAGCGTCAAACGCTTTGCACAAATCCAGGTAGATGATGTCAACTGCTTTGCCCCTATCCATCAGTTCTGTAGCCCCATCATAGAAGGCCACCAAATTGGTCAGGAATGATTTGCCCTTAGTGAAGCCATGTTGGCTGTCACCAACCACCTCCTTGTTTTTCATGTGCCTTAGCACGGTTTCCAGGAGAATCTGCTCCATGATCCCGCCGGGCACAGAGGTGAGACTGACTGGTCTGTAGTTCCCTGGTCTTCCATTTTCCCCTTCTTGAAAATGGAGGTTATATTTCCTTTTTTTCAGTCATCAGGAACTTCATCTGACTGTCATAATTTTTCAAATATGACAGACAGTGGTTTAGCAACTTCACTTGAGAGCTCCTTCAGGACTTGCGGATGTATTTTACCAGGTCCCATGGACTTGTGCACATTCAGGTTCCTAAGTGGCTCTCAAACCTGATCCTCTCCTACAGTGGGCTTAAGATCTTCGTTCTCCCAGTCCCTGCATTTGTCTTCCAAGACTTCAGTGGCGTGGCTAGAGCAAATACTGAAAACAATTTAGGATCAGTCAGCATTTTTGGTTGTTGTTTCATTTTTTCATTTCCATTCTTATTGTAATTGTTTGTAAAATTATATATATAAACTAAAAATAGAAAAGCTGAGGATTAAGTCTTTTCTCAGAGAAGCTCACTTCAGGGTTTCTTGCAGGAATGGAGTTTGTTAATTAGCCCTGGATTATACAGCTATATAATTTTCAGTACTTTGTAAAAAGACAATGGACACAAGCTGCTAGCAGAAGCTGCTAGTATATTTAGAAAATTATGCTTTTCCATGGGAAGTTTTGATTTCATTGAAATAGTGTATTTCCTTGGAACATCATTAATACGAGAAAAATGTTTAGCATATTATAAATTGTATCAGTGTATATTTAATGCGCTTATGTTTAATTAAGACAATGCTAGAAGTGAGGCTTGACCTCTTATCACATTTACCAAGACTGTAAATCACTGAATTGCCAGTGATATGTGCAAGGTTAACAGCACTGCATATGGAAAGGAAAAAAAAGTCTCCTTCTCTTCAAATTATAGCAATTACATCAGTTTAATGGGTGCTCAGAATAAATTTGACCTGTGGATAAGATTGCAGGCTAGGATTTTAAGAAAACCCTAAGGGAGCAAAGTGCTCAAACCCACTGTTGTTCAATGAAAGTTGGAATACATTTAAAATTCCTCTCAGTGTACAATTTTTTTATTGCTACATTCATGGTATCCAAACTAAAATTCAGTCTAAAAAAAAAAAAATACAGTTTAAAAAAAACAGAGATAGCTCTGTTACACACCAAAAAAAAAAAAAAAAAAGGCTGGTGTACACCCTGGAAAATAGGAGGGGGATTTTTTGAAGTGTGGTGACCCACATGTGTTGGTTTTTATCCCATTTAGTTTATAGACTAACAAAACTAACAAAGAAGTGGAGTGTGGGAATAGTAATGCATTCCACTTCATGCAAAAGAAGTGATCCTTCCAGTTGCACTGTCATTTATAAAATAAGGTGTGTGTATACTCTCTATTGGATTTGCCATTTGGCTTTACTGATTGCCAGTTGCAGTGTTCATTAATCTATTTGCCTGACATCATCCTTTTCAAGCATCAGGTCTCTCTTGTGTTGTTGCTTTTGCTAATGCTTATCTTTGTGTTTTCATTTTTATGGTGATGAAGGACATTATAGGTGTGTGTAGTGCTCTGATAGTGGGCTGCTATCTTGCCCTGTGAATGACAGGCTCTTGCTCTTTTTTGATTGGGAATCTGTTGCAGTCGTCAATGTGACAGTTTCTAAAAGCATCAGTGAATCAACTAGAAAGTCACTGACCTTGGCTGGAAATAATACTATCAGGGATAATTTCAGATAGCATCCAGATAGCTGCTTGCTCTTTCAGGGTATCTGATCTAATAAGCAGTTATGCACATGGATAACTTTACAGATGTGACCAGTTTGTTTCAATAGGACTGCCTATCTGAATAAGTAAAACAGACTCTTCTGTGTGGAAAAAGCTGCACATTTCCCATGAACTTTTCACCCAAATTGATGCATTTAGCTGTGTTCATTTAATTAATCTTTGCCTAAATTTTCCCATGCACTGAATAGGAATAATTAACCTTTGCATACTGAGAGTGATGCTGAATGATACTCCTCAAAATTGGCACAAAAATTTTATTATTTTTGTTTTAATGCAGGTTTAAATTACTGTCGTTCAATTTGATCTTTACATGGGAGTTCGTGTTCGTTTGGCATTGGGTTGCTGTAGAGCTTATTCAGGTCAAATACCAGCTGTAGTTACCTTGTACCTCTGAACCTGCTGAGGCCCAGATGTAGGGCACAGTGTGTAATAAAGACTTTAGATTAGAGACACAAGTAAAAGCATTCATGCAAGAAGCAAGTTTCTGTGAGGTTCATGCCTTGAAGGAACTGATTGTGGTTTTATATCCAGTTTCATGATTGCTTCCTTGCAATACAGATATTTTCAAAAGTAAGATGAGTGGAGATACCACATCCTGTACAGAACAGAGGGTAGTTTGGATGTGAAATACTGGCTACATGAGAAACGCAAGCACTGTGGTCTAAATAGTATTAAAATCACATTAGTTAATCTTTTCAAAGCAAGATCCCTTAGTTCTTGAGGGATCGTCACAGAATTCACAAATAGCTTAGCTAGTCATCTATTTCTGTGGAATATAGATGTACTGGACATGCCATAAAGTTCTTTCTAAAGCATGAACTGTTTTACAAAGCAAAGATACTTCAAATGACACATTCTGAATTCTATTTGGTATAGTTACAATAAATACTATTTTTGCTTTTTATTATTAAAGCAGTCTGATCACCTCTCAAACTCCTTTCCCAACTATTGCCAAAGCTTCCTTTTTTGGTCCTTTATTGATCTGTGCTGACTCAATCATAATTTGTGCTTCTTCTGTTTGCCCTGTTTTTTCTGACACTTGCACTGATGTGATTTGTTCATGTACCTGTAACTGTTTGTAACATTACTCATATTCACATGGTACTCCTGTAAATACTGATGAATAGGAATCTTATGTTCTACAGGCAGTGAGAAAGGAAGTGTATATATGTATACATTTGACTAAAACACTATCAGCTGATGTAGTATGTATTGTAATAAGAAAGAGCATAATTCATGATACATCATTTAAGCAAAACAATTTATGACAAATAATAACTTGCAGTATGCTACTATTTGTCTGTACTGTTGCATTAATTGTATAGAAATTTGGCAAAAAATAAATCCCCTTGTGTTTCAGCCAGTCCTTAGAGGTCAGAGGGGCTGAGTGCAGCCAGGCTTAATTTCTGATTATAACCAATTCGACTTTATACATCCAGAACTTTCACAATTACAGATTTGTCAATAGTGCAGTTTATTGAAGCAACAAAAATACAGATACAGAATTGCCGCTGATAAATTCACTAATCGCATTAGCTCTAAATCCAAAGCTAGCCAACAATTAATTAAGCTCATATGGAAAAATAGCCAATGGGTATTTCATTAAGCTTAGTTTCACACAGATATTGTCTGACATAGTCAAAGACGTAAATCTTACCAAAGTGGCATACCTGCTTTAGGGAGGAGAGAAATACAAGCCCATCTACTTGTCTGCAAAGTGAAATCATATTCTCATCTTCTGCTGTGGAGGAGTTCAAAAGCCAACTTTATACTTTTGAGAGAAGTGGAATTGAGACTGTAGTCAAATTACCTGTTGCTGCTGTCATAGACGGTGTGGGAGACAGCCACGTTCTCATTTTGGTGTGTTTATTAGGTGTAAATGAGGGATAACTATTGTTTAGGTTACCTTCAGTCAGGCTGCTTAAGGGTTTTGGGTTTGTGCAAGGGCAGAATAGAACCGTGAAACATTAACATGACTCTCGCTTCCACCTGGCTGAGGCAGAATTAAGGGCCATTGGCCTAATGACCTCCAACACAAGCCCATTACTCCTATTCAGGGTAATACTCCTATTAATCCCTTCACATATCCCATGTTCTCATTCCTACATGTACTTTGTGGAGCAGGTTCTGCTAGTCAGGGTGATGCCTTCACCCTTAGGGCTGTCACCTCTGGTCCAGAATGGTATTTCAGCTGGTGCCTGTACTCGAGCATGCCAGTTCCACCAAATCACGTGCTTAAAATCAGACACACAGTACATAGTTGGATGTGCAAATGGATCCTTCCCTTACTGAAGTTCTGTTTTATTCAAATGGCGGCTTGTTCTGAGGCATTATCCTCACAAAGTAATGAGCTGCGCAAAGAGAACTGAGATTATATCTTTGCTACATTCAACATATACCATTAAAATACACTTTTGCTGAAATTTATCAGATTCTATCTTTAAAATATCAGTTCTCAGCAGCAGAACATTGCAGAAAATCATTTGCCCTTTTATAGGTATCAAAAATAGTCTAAACATTTCCTGGTTTACATTACAGCCCTTCAGAAGCCACATTGTAGAAAGTACAAATGTGTAGCTTTATAATGGTTTAAAAATGTCAGCTATTGTGAACTTTATATGTCAGGAATATGCAGTATGGGCAGGCTGCTCAGTTTTCATGTAAAATTTCGTAACAGCACTTGGCTTCTCAAATTAGGTTTTCTGTGTTCACTTTGCAAGAAAATTCTTGTCTTTGCTTCAAGTGTAATAGCTATAAGTTTTCCTCTTGAAGTAACTTACTTTTAATGCAAAGGCTACATCAGGTGCAATCCCAATTTCACCATTCTTTTGGAAACTGGAGTAAGGCTTTTACAAACTGTAATCATGTTTATTTAATTGTCTGCTTTCTTAAGTGACTTCTAAGTATTCCCCAAACAATAAGCACTGCAAATCTATGAAGTCTTTGTCTCATATGTTTTTATCTTTTCTGTATTACACCATTAACATGTAGTATTCTGCAGTACATGATAATGATCAACTTCAAAAGAAGTTATCATAATAGGGATAGTTTATTGTATTTGAAACTGGGAAAAACTATAGGAAAGCAAAGGCAATTCAATACCACCGGCTTGAAGTAAGCAGGCACCTATGACACTGTCAGAGCATTTCCATTACAATGGATTATTTTTTTTTTAAGAGATAACCAGACTTTTTTGAGAAAACTTGATAAAACTGCTTGGATACTGCAGGTCATTTCTGATGTTTTTGTTTGCTTTGTGTGGAGGTTTTAGTTTTGTTTTAAATGCAATTTTCAGCTCCAGGTACAGGTTTATACATACAGTATATACACTGCAACATATTATGCAGCAAGAAATTGTTAATTTTATTTAAAGGAGCACTTAGGGCAAGAATGGACAGAATATTAAGAATTTGCTTGGACTTAGAAATTTCACAGTTGTCAGTTGCATTTTTTAGGTCAGCCAGAATTACAGAATTTTCTTGACTCTTGTCTGTGAAAGCAAATAATTCTGTAATCTAGTTTGCATGTTAAAAAATGAAAGAATAAAAACCACTGAAAATGGTGTTCTTCTAAGGGTTGGGGTGATAGTTTAATGGTGTTGGTTGCTTGTGGAAGGAGGTAGAAAGGGTTTGGAAACATTTGGAAAATGATTTTTGGCCAACATCTAAATGTCCATAAGGAGATGTCAGAACCAGTTTCAGCTGTGGTCTTAAACCAGAATTATTCTCACTGAGCCTGAAACACCAAGGTGAAGTTCAAAGTTTCCCCTCAAATCTTCCACAGCTGTTTCACAGAGCTATGTGCCTTTACAGGCTGATTTATTTTGTTTGCGCTGCAGCTCACTGGGGGAGGAATGTTTTATTTCCTCAGATTGAGGAGGTTTGGATGACTTACTGATTAATTTAGTTACCTCCATTCAAAGCTAAGTAAGACTAATCAAGGTCTCCATCATGTGGCCTCTTCTGACTGCAATAAGGGTTAAAGCTTTCATATGTTCCTCAATCATTTTTACTCGTGATGAATCACTGGAGCAGAAGAGAAGATCTTGTTATCTTTTTTACATTTGGGAAGGTCAGGACATAATGGCTACAAGTCAGGTAGTAACCCAGATTTCTGAGTGCTTTTTGTAAAGTTAGTTTGCTATTTTAGAAAATAACTGGTGTTTTTTTCCCTTGAGCCTGATTTTCACTGGTGTTATGCAATAATGATTTCAGTGGCTTCAATCTCCTTCTTAGTCAAATAACGTTAAAAAGATGAATAAATCTGAGGGGCTTTTTCAGAAGCAACACACAAACCACAGTTTTATTGTTGGCATTGCAATCATTGCAGCTACAGATCCAGAATAAATAGAAGTAAATCTGTGTAGTCACTGAAGCCAGTACTGTTGTCTCGTGTACACAGTGAAATCCATGTGTCTGGCAAAGTGCATTGTGAAGCCTAAAGCAATCTCATGTGGAGGAATCTGTTTTCAAATAGTTTTTCTTACTCATGGTAATTGTGTATTTATTTTGATCGGTCTCTCACTTCCCCACTCTAACATATGTTTTTACAGCTGTGATCTTTATTTTTATTTAAAGATTAAGATTATTTTCAATATGAGTTTAACTGTTGGGTCATTTAGGCCTGAATACTTCACTGTGGTACAGAAAATTCCTAATTCTGCTGACTTGGCTGTAGCTTAGACTCCTAAATGGCTTAATCACTTTGGAAAGTTTTGTCCATACAGATAGTATTGAATCATTTTGAGTTATGTTATGTTGCAAATCTGCAACACAAGCAATGCTTTTCCCACAAGTCTGTTCTTTTATTTATTTTTTCTTTTGCTAACTGATGTAATAACTAAATGGTGCTTCTAGTTGAAAGACAATTGACAGTTTGTCCCACTGGCCTGTGGCATTAGCTAATTCATCATGGCTAGCATTTGTGTAGCAGCATTGGCTTTTTCTTGGTGTGATTAGCTCAGTCAATATTCATAGCTTTCTCAAATATACTGAAATATATCTGTTTTCTGTACAATGGTGATGAAAGACAGCAAAAGCAATTATATGAAGGTCAACATTCTTCTTTTTATGCTTTTGACTATTTTGGATACTGGTACAAATACTAGCTTATAGTTGTTCCTTTTGCTGTACTTTAGGAACTGTGTTAACACCTCAGCTCTGTTTTTACCAAGATCTTTCCTCTTCCATCTGCAGAGATGCATTTGAGGCCTCCAGAGGCAGTGATGGTCTCCCATGGGAGTTTTACAGTGTAGCAGGTTGTGGTGTCTCTGCTTAGATTCCTTCTAGTTATTTGCTTTTGTAACTTCATTATTAGACCTTGTTCCATTTTACCAAGTCAAGAACTACTGACTTCCTCACCTTTTTTGAAGCACCACATTCATATAGATCCTCAACTTGGTCACTGTTTTGTTTGTACTCATGTGGATGGCCCACATATAAAGGCTAAAAAAGGCACTGAGGATAGTTCCTGTCACAAGCAGGATGACTTTTTAAATCTCCAAATCCCAAGAAACAGACTTCATAGCTTTTCTACTGTTACAGAAACAGCGCACTGTACCCTCTTTTGGGGAATCCTCAGTCTGTAAAGTTATGAGTACTTTGGTTAAAATTAGGAGGCAAAGACCAGAGAGATCTCTCTTTAATTTTGCGGAAATTCAGAGTATCCAATGCTTAAAGCCTTTGGATGAATTGAAAAATAGGTGATTGCCTGGACAATGCTGTTAGCATCTTGAATTTTCAGATTTCACATTTTATTTTAAAACTTGAGTTATAGCTCTGCTATTATTAATTTTCAGGGGCACCATGGTATCCATCTGAGCACTGATAAGAAAAAAAATTCAGACAAAAGAACACCAAATGGTAAAGGCCTCTGAATTACCATGTAGGGAGTCTGTTGGCATTTATGTGTGTATACAGTCTTACAATCTTTGCAGTGCTTGATCATTTCCTACATGCATCTCTTAGGGTGCCTCAACATGGATGAATACAGTTACATATCTAATTCAGCCAGTCAGAAATAAGCTTCAGTCTGTAAGCATTTTAACTCTTAGTATAGCTCTGTCCTGAACTACTGCATCTCTATGGTGGACTCATTAGGTTGAGCTTAAGGCAGAGTTCATGTGTTTACTCAGCTTCTGGGCCAGTAGTGGAGCTCTTCTTGCTGGTCCAGAGAGTTTTCATGTCTCTTGAACTGGAGTCCAGCTGTGAGTTACTGAGTGGTTCAGAGTTTTGCAAACAGTTCCTAGGGGTGGATCTACATTAGCAATTCAGCTTTGCCAGGGAGCATCCTACTGAAGTCAATTTCCTGGATGTTCCCACTTACTGGGCTTTATTCTGCCTCACACAACCATTTTGGAGTGCTTGAACAGTGTTTGTGTTTTGTGTTAATCTAAAGCAAAAGAAGTACTTCTGGAGTGAGCTTGGTGGTCTTCAATTGCTGGTGAGTGTTGCTTCCCTGCAGCCAGTCTCGAGCTACTTTGAAGTACTCTTCTCACTCTTCTTCATCCTCCCACCCCCATATCTATGTACTACTGATTTTAGATCCTCAGCAGCAATTGTGTTTTCCAACACCACTAGCTCATTGCGCTGTGCTACTTTGTAATATAGACACAGTCAAAATCGTGATCCGAGTTGTTTTATGGCTTTATCACCACAAATATCATGGGGCTATTGAAGAGGCTTGTTTAAAGTGGGGAAGAAGAGAATCTGGAGGAAAACGCTGTTGATTATTTAATGGTAAGTTCCAATTTTGCACCTGGACTTCTTGGTAAGAGCTGCCCTTGTTGTGATAGGGAGCCAGATGCACAATGGAATGAGTGCCCTAACTTTAAGATGTAAATTGTAAAGGGTATGCTGTTTCTTATCTGTGGTTCAACCATCAGTTTAACTGAGATTTATATAATTTCTGAAATACAGAAAATACCTGACAATTAAAAGAGTAAGCAGAACTGACTACTGGCTGCATACATGTGAACAGACAGTCTCACTGATCTAAGTTTTCTAGCTTAATTTGGTTCTAATTGGGTTTGGGGGGGATATATCAATCAGCATATGACAGGACTGCATGGGCTTCTTCTATGATGTTTTCACAAGCATAAATACATTTTCATTTTCAAAGACAATATGATTTTTAGCTTTTAATGACTATAAAATGTGAAGTTCTGTGAGAAGGAGACTAATGAAAGACTTCAATTTCTGTTTGAAGCCAATGCCTGCGACATACTTGCCTTGTGGAAACAAGGCATTTTGCTGGAAGCTGAAAGAGATGATTGTTTACCTGTGGTATCTGTTCCAGAACTGGGGCTTAGGGGTAAATCAAGTTAGCCACATAATATATCTTGTTACTTGTTCTTAATTGCGGGCCCAACAAGCATTGCCCTAAGTAAAATTACTTCTTGTACTAGACGATGAAATATCACCACATTTTTTTGATGTTAATATTGCAATATTCAGCCAAGACTCAGTGTAGTGAATTGTTTATTCATTAGAATATTTTTAATACTTTATTTTTCTGAAGTCATGTCTTTTAATCTGATATGGATCTTTACTATTTATAAAAAGTGCCAAAGTGGATGTCAAAATATGTAACTGAAATGAAAACTCAGGTTTGACCCACTTATTGTTTTCATATTGTCTTCCTATTGCTTTTTTATTCATAATAACAGTAAAGTAATATAAAGATTGAAATTAATTTTAAAAACATACTAACACACTTACATTACCTATAAGTACGTGTCAGTCTAACTGGATGTAAAACAAATCATAGAGGGAGGTGATTCTCCTCCTCTTCTTTGCTCTTGTGAGACCCCACCTGGAGTACTGTGTTCAGTTCTGGGGCGCCAAACATAAGAAGGACATGGACCTGCTGGAGCAAGTCCAAAGAAGTGCCACGAAGATGATCAGAGGGCTGGAGCACCTCTTCTATGAAGACAGGTTGAGAGAGTTGGGCTTGTTCAGCCTGGAGAAAAGAAGACTCCAGGGAGACCTTAGAGCAGCCTTCCAGTACCTAAAGGGGACCTACAGAAATCTGGAGAGAGACTTTTTATAAGAGCAAGTAGAGATAGGACAAGGGGAAATAGCTTTAACTTGAAAGAGGGTAGATTTAGATTAGATATGAGGAAGAAATTCTTCACTGTGAGGGTGGTGAGACACTGGAACAGGTTTCCCAGAGAAGTCATGGCTGTCCCACCTCTGGAAGTGCTCAAGGCCAGGTTGGATGGGGCTCTGTGCAACCTAGTGTAGTGGAGGGTGTACCTGCCCATGGCAAGTGGGTTGGAACTGGATGATCTTTAAGGCCCCTTCCGAAAAAAACTATTCTATGATTCTATGATAAAGTTACATATCCAAATTTCAGAAGATAAAACTGTCTCTTATCATGTTCTGTAGACTGAAGCAGAGAAGAAACTGAACAGTTTAACAGTTTTGTGGGGTTTTTTGAAATAAATTTTTAATAACTGTGTTTAATGTCACCTAGGTATTTCTGACCTTTAGTTATATTCCAGGACCATTGCAATTAAAACCACTTGTTTTGTTTCCTTTCACTAAGGGCGGGGGAGGGTCAAAACAAAATAAAGCCGCCTCCACTTCATAGCTTTATCATTTTATTCAATCAGAAACTCTCTAAAAATAGCATCTTTTAGCAGCAGGAAATAAAAAGAGATTTCTAATGTTCCTGATAGTTTCTCATCTTCCTTCATTTCCAAAGAAAATTAAGATCAGTGTAATGCACAATTTAATTCAGCAGCTAACTTCAAAGGGCTATATAGCCATCCATTTCCCCCCAAGCTCCTGGTACATTTATTTGAAGTGTTGTAACCTTTCTGTAATGCCTAACATGTTTTGGTTTGCTTTACAAAAAAGAAATAAACAACAGTTCACTGAGTCTACAATTTATTTTTTTCTGTTTGTCCAAAGTTTGCAATCATCAGCTTAAAGGGCAAGTTTGGATGTTGACATGCTGTAAGCTCACATTAAAACAGTAAGTACAGATTGCGGTTGTAAATCTTGAAACTGAAGATGTAGGCAGGGAGGCTGTTGTTAGAGTTGAAGATGATCTCCTTAGATCAAAGGTGAGCAAACTTTGCACAATATTTTTGGGAACTTCTAAAGCTTAAGGCATTATCTCAGCAGGCATAAATTGGCGTGGCTCAGCTTGCAGATAAGCAAGGAACAGGATCATCAGTGCATTTCTGTCACTAAATATGGATGATTTATTTAAATGCATGAAGTCACAGGAAAATGATAGGAAGCAAATACCACATAGTAAAATCTGAGGTCCTTCACATTGGATTAGCCTTGTACGGGAACTCTGGCAACACGACAAAGCCATTCTGGCTCAGCCACTTACACAGGAGTCACAAAGTCATAATGACTAGAGCTCTTCTACTCAGAGCAGATGAATCACTTCTTATCAGCTCTAAGACTGCAAAGCAGCAGTCAGTAGCAATGAACAGCAGATATTAAAGACCAAGAGCCATTTGTTTAAGGGAAAGAGATAGGGTTGTGATCTAATGAGCTGAATGCACTGACCTGTGCAGTCAGTGATGGTACACAGATAATCAAGGTGCACTCTTTAAAGAAACACATTAGTAATTGAAATGCCTATCAGTTACAGATGTGTTATCGGAAATAACAACTATGTAATACTGTGGAATTGGATTTCACCAACTTTGGTTTTGGTTGTCCCTTAGTAAATGAGTTTGCTTTTCTTCTTCGCTAAACATCTATTTCCCTTGCAAGCTTTCTGCACTTCATTTGTACTTGTCTTTAGCTCAGCAGAAGGCTGGCCTGGCCACTGGAGTATCATCTTGCAGAAGTATATCACCAGATAAGACTCCTCCTTCCTTCAGAGGAGGAATATTGGGGTAGTGGCAAAGGCTATCGCAGGCAAAAACTGACAGACAGACTTTTTCAGTTGCTTTGGAATTTTTTTGTAACAGTGACCACAAGAGTCTGTTTCACACTTACGTAAATCATAAAATGCTTTAGATCATCTGATGTTGTAAAAGCAGAAAGGTGACCTTTGTGTATTGTTATGTACTGTCCAGCAGTCTCTAGTAACCAGAAAACGGCAATGAAGTTGTTCGCTTCATGAAAGTAAGCTAATGTATCATTTCCCTCTGGCTTGAGATGGTAATTTTTCCCTTTTACTAACATAAATAAAGAACTGAAGAATCTTCAAGGAAGCTGGATTCAGCACTTGTTGAAATGAATGAGATCATTTCTATTGACATCTTCAGTGGGTTTTGGATCATATAAGCGGTTCTTGTCTGAGATAAAGCATTATTTTAGTGTCTCAGCTTAGCTCACTGATTCCCTTTTTCTCCTTAATACAAAAATACATCAAGCAGCTAAGAAGCTGATAAAAAATTAATAGGTAAATCATCAAAAGATTGGCAGTTCATTAAGAATGTTTTTTGATCAGTTGGGAATACATGTTTTTCATACCAGGTGATACTGTCAGGAGGGCACTTGTTAGTTATTTAGTATGGATTTACTCACGTTGTCTGTGTTAAACTGTCCAGGTACTGATGGCTTGTGTTTATTTTTGGTTCCTTGAACTCCAGTCCTTCTCTACTATATATTAACTATAAACAGTTTCCAGATTTTAGTCTAATTTTGTCTCACAAAGTAGCTTTACAGCAAGATCATGAATGTATTCCGTTTTAGTAGTGGACCATATGCAGTTACTGGTTTTTATTAGAGATGCTAATGAAGTTCATTTTATTTCATATATGTTTATCGATTACAGGCCAAATAACAGGATTTGTAGATCACTTTCCCAGTTCAAAATCCATGTAACTCTAAATAACAAAAGGAATCTTAAATGCAGATTAGGATAGAACTCTGTCTATGTGTGTCCATGAGTGGTTTTGGTACATGCCTACACATATTGATTCGACTTTCAATACTGTTTTGTATAATACATTGTAGATCATTTTGCAAGAGCAAATTATAGTTGGAACTTTCACACACATAATTATATTGATCATAGATGTTGACTATTAATTTAGGAGCATATTCATCTCCTGAAAGGAAGTTCTGAGTTACAAAATGTACATAAGAACTGTACACATTGCAAAATGTGATTGAAGGTTAGTGTAACGTATTAGCAAAAGTTTATGTCTATTTTGAGGTAGTCACCTTCAAGTGGTTTGGATTTCACAGTTTGCGACCTAAAAGTTTTTGGGCTTCTGCAACCATGCATGTCATATACAATGTTCTGTGGCTGTTCAAAAGGGAGAAGACAAAGGGGAGAAACCATGTTTGTAATTCAGAGATGGGTTGTTTTCTTCCTCAAAAAGCTTTATTTCTGTAAATATTCGTTTTCCTGAGTAAAAAGTATATACACATATAGTTTAATATGTATAAAATTTATATAATTGTACAGAAATTCTGTATTGTCTAGCGAATAAAAGTGCTAGCATTAGTAACTAAATAAAATTTAGCAGATTACTAAAGAAGTGGGATTATTTGATATGGTTGGAACATAATCTTCCCATTTGTACTTGTGGTGCATTAATGTTTTTAAACATAAATTAATAAGTAAGAGTTGTTTAGTTAGTGGCTTTTCTTGAAACTTATCATCGACTTTCTGCCGCACTCCCACATTAAGACTTTAGGGGGAATCAGGGAATGCTTGGGTAACTGGGGTACATCTACTGTAGTTAGAATTGCAAGAAAAAAAAATAGAACAAGCAAATGAAGAAAAAATAAAAGAGAAATAAAGTTATTCTTATTAATATGCATTTATAAAATATAGCAGGCTGTATTATGTATGTGGAATTGGCACCAAGCAACATAATTTAGAGAATGAATGGTATGGACACTTTACAGTTACCAGCCAGACAATTCCTCTTTCCTAGTACTCTTTGTACCATTTCTTCATAGCACAGCAGAGTAAGTAGTTTATTCTGACCATGCTGTTTAATACATGTTGCTTGATTTTGCTTTTGTTGCTTCTACCTTGTGTATAAATAACTGTGGAAGATGTGATACATTTTTGTGGACTAGTTGCAGTAGCTGACATTAGAAAGCACAAGAATGGAAACAGATTGAGGTAATAAGAAAAAATGAATCTAATTTGAAACTGTCTTCATCTGCGAACAAGAGAAAACTTGTTTCTTTCAGAGACGATAAATGTACACCTATTATTGATTGTGATCACAAAAATAATGAGTGTATCTGTCTCCACTACTTTGAGGATTATGGGAAGTGATTGAATAAATCAGTAATACTGTTTGTGTTTCAAGCAGCTGAAAATAATACTATGTCACTGACAGAAGTTTCTTATTTCAAAACTGTGTATTATCTCCTGATTAAAAAATAAAAATGAGTTGACCTGAACAAGATATTTTAAGTCCAGCTGGTGGAAAATCAATGTAACCCAGAGTAATGATAACAGAATATTAAATTTTGGAATTCTCTCAGTTCAAATTTTAATAATGTTATATTGTAATCACCGAATGTGAACAGGGCAAAGAAAAATGCATAGTTTTGCTGAAGTGTTAAAAATGAAAAATGTTACTGGCATTACTGTAACTCAGATATAATGGTTAGCGCTTAAGACATGTAATGCCACAGCAGAATAATGGCCCATAGACAGTTTGCATGGCTAATGTGTTACCAGCACCATTATCTCACCTTAAACAGGCTGATTCATCTATAGCTGTAATCATAACTGGAGGATTTTCCAATTTATTTTCGTTGTACCAGAGGCATCAGCTCTGTTCTGTTTGCAGTTATTCCCATGTGTATTATAGCATACACAGCCTTAATGCAGTTTTCACAATATGTTAAAAAAAAAAAACAACCAAAAAAGTTTGCAATGGTTCTTTCGTTACTGTCCCTTCTATTGTCTTCATAGCTAAAAAATTCAGGCTTGCTTTGCTTTCATATTAACAGTACCTTTGGTTTTGTGTTCCATCTCTACTTTTAATTCTAATTCAACAATTATTTTCCAATTAATTGTAATCAAATCTGCACCAGGTAAGCATGATAGCCATTGGCATACACTGATCAGTACTGCTACTGACTTTGTGGTAACTTTAGCATCTTGTTTGCCATGAATTAATGTTTGCACTGCCTTCACCACATTGGTTGTGTTTTTCCAGTGGTTTACAATGCTGCACCAGGGGTGGTTTAGATTGGAAATTAGGAAAAATTTCTTCACTGAAAGGTAGTCAGGCACTGGAACAGGCTTCCCTGTGGGTTCCAGGGAAGTGGTGGAATCACTGTCCTTGGAAGTATCCAAAAACCTTGTAGATGAGGCCTTTAGTGTGACATGGTTTGGTGGTTGACTTTGCAGTCCTGGGGTAATGGTTGGACGTGACGATCTTAAAGGTCTTTTCCAACTTCGTTGATTCTGTAATTCTGACACAAGCTTCCAAATTTAATGAATATTCTTTTCTAAACCATTTATTTACTAATATTTCTGCATCAGTGGTGTTAACTATTTCTTTTTACTGTCCCTGTCTTCTGACTCTGGCTTTCTGACTGTTGTTTGTGCTTGTATCAATGACCAAAGGCCTAAGCATCAATAGAGTACTATGAAATCATGCATAACTGAGTTAAGTTAAAATCTAACTTTAAGAAGTAGTTTATATGTTTCTGCTCCAGCTTTCTCACACAAAATGATAGATACTGCAACAAGCCAGAAAAAAATATGCTGCAATGTGTTTAAATGTAACACATCCACTCATTATGAACACATACTGAAATGTTTCTTTTACAGTATCTGTAAGCCATTTGTCTTGTATATGCGCACATACAAAACTCCACAGCAGCCATACTGCAGTTTTCCACAACTGGCAGTTGCACTGATATGATATCCAGTGTTGGATGCACCTTTCAGCCTTGAAAAATTTAATGAATGTATATCCGTAGTTTTGTAGCTTTCTTGATACTGGAAAGAAGTGCTTTGCTAGAATTATCAGATATTGGCAATTTGTAACTGGGTAAACCATCATTGACCATCAGTGTGTGGCAGACAGTAAGATGTGAATTGTCTACTAAGATTTGCGGGGAAGATTTGAAAGATATTGACTTAAAGAATAGTATGATTTGCCAGGAAATTGTGGTACAATTTTTAGCAGAAAGAAATAAACATTTTCATAACTCAAATCATTGTGTACTGTGCTATTAACTAAAGGAGTATGCTAGTCAGAAAGGCTAGCTTGAGAAAGATTTGTGGTGAATGCCAGAAAAGGCTGTTACCTTCTGTTTCCTTATTAGTGTAGCCAGCACGATATAGGTGATTTACACAGCCTTCTGTAAGCTTGGAATGAAGGTGGAAAACAAAATACCATTTGGTTTGGGGACACTTAGGAAACATTTTTCCAAGTATTCTGTCTCCTCCCAGATACAAACACTACATTATTCCTATTTTTTAATAAAGTTCAATAAGTTTATTATTACTTATGTTTCTTTTGGTTTTAGTTTCACATTACTGACTGCAAATCACTGCAATTTTTTCGAACTGTGTTGAATGCTTTTAAAAATTAAAAATGAAACACAGCAAGTTAGAAATGCATTGCAGCTCCATTTGTACATTAGTGAAGAATAAACTGAGAATGTTTTATCCCAGTACCAATCAGAAAATAAATAAATAAGTAAAACAACACAGAAACACCATCACAGCTGTTAAAGCTGCTCTGTAGAATGCACAGGTTAGGTAATCCATTTTACATAATTTAAAATATTGGACCCTCAAGCAAGATACTCTGAAAATTCACACTAGTGAACATTCTCTGTTTACTAGAGACAGCTAACGTAAATAAGAGAACAACTTGCTGAGAAAAAAATATGAGCCAAGACAATTGGTGTTAATTCCTTCCTCTCATGGATTTTAAGGAGAATCAGTGGTATGAAAGGACACTCAAACTCTTATTTAAAAAAAAATAAAAATCAATACTTAAGGAAATAGATATTTATGTGTATATATGAGTGGGTGTCTCTCTAGGTATGGCTGTATGTAATTTCATCTGGTACCTATGAACTATATCTTGAGGTTATAAACTCCAGTGGAGAACTTTTACCTGAAATATATGATCATAATGGTGTTATCTATGCCCAAAAGTTTTTGTTTGTTTATTTTAAAACTTGCATTTCATTTTTCCTGCTTTGTTGAATAATTGAAGAGACCTTTGAATCTTCAAAATTTGAACTATATTCAAAACTGTAGCTTTAGATTTTCTATTTTCTTTTTTAGATTCCCTGCTTTTTTCAAGTCACCTAATCAATATTTTACATTGCCTAAATATGTTGCCATTTTACAATACTAATTACCCAGTAAGATGCTGAAAATAATAATGAGATTTCTGCTTCTAATTCAAGGAAGTGGAAAAAACCTGACCTAAATCCTAGCAACTGTTAGGTTAAAAATAGATAAATAAAAAGGAAACTTTTATGACATCAATTGACCATATATTTGAGAAAAAGAAAATCAAGGATTAGATGAAAAATATTAATACTGCATTTAAAAAAAGAGAGCATATAGATACTTGCCAAATGAATAAATAATAATACTAATTAAAAAAATCCAACCAAACAAACAAATTTTTTGCTATTTAAGGAAGAGGAAGAAAAGATGGTGTTCAGCAAATTGAAACTGTTCAGGGGTTTTTTTTTACCTTTTTTTATAATCTTTACTCAGTTTAATGAAGGAAAACACCCCAATTTTATCACAGTTGGATCCCATCCCATGTGTTTCACTCTAATTACTTTCTGTATAGAAGCAAATCAGGAGACTTAAATAGTCTTGTAGAGTTACTAGTGAAGGAAGCCAGATGGTGACATCTGCTCCAAACTGATACTAGAATTTCAGCACTGAAGCTGTTTTTAACAATGTATATATTTCATTTTGTTATATTATATGTAGCTTTATATATATATAGAGAGAGACAGAGAACATTTTCATTACAATCTAAGATCTGGAGTCTGGATGTTATTACTGGATGACATTTTATGTATGGCTAGTGCAGAAATAAGCCAGTCTTGGTAATCTTGAAGATATGGTTGGCAGCTAGTTTTTAGTGAGAAGTAAAGCTCAATTTGCAGATATTAAAGGCATAGAATAATGTTGAAATGAAATCTCTTAACAACAGGCCTGATTCCCTTTCTAGCCCATTAATGACTGAAGAATGAAGGGTTTGAACCTTCGGAAATATCTGCACTCAAATACAGAATCCAAACTGCAGGACAAGTTTGGATGGTGTCTTTCTAAGGCACCTAAGGTGTCTTTCTAAACTGCTTGCCCAGTTTACATGTCTTTCTCAGATATCCCTTCTGCTTTTGAAATTCCCTACACAGATAGTTTTGAGTTGAGGGAAAAAATTACACTACTTAAAATCTATGCATGGTAGTGTTTTGTGCTTATTTTTCTTCCTGCAGAGAATACTTTCTCTACCCTCTTACATTTCATTCCCTGCTTAGCATCTCAGTTCCTCACAATCTTTGAGGTATTGATTCTCACAACACTAAGGTGAAAGAGGGTGGTACAGAAAGCCAGATGATCTGAGGTTTGTACAAAAGTCAGTGGAAAAGAATGAGCTTGATTCCCTGATGCACAAGTCAGAGAGTTAAATGAAATGTATAAATATTTCCTTGAAAAATAAATAGTCCAGACCTTATGTTGTTTAAAAAAAATTTTATCTTTTTTCTTTTTTTTTTTTTTCATTGGTAAAAACAATGTAACTGCTTAGAAACAGCCCTTCTAACATTATGCATTGATGGGTTATGTATAAGGTGTCTCATTGAAGTAAGGAACAGCCAGGGCATTTGTTTCAGTGGATATTATACAAAATACATAATGCATTGGGAATTGTTTTGAGGACAAAATTGTGAGTTCTAAACCAGGTTATTTATTATTGGCTAAGATACAGTTGTTTTACAAAGTTAAGTCATATATAGAGGAGAAATTGTGACCACCCTACATATTTAGCTGGCTAGAAAATGCTAACTTTTCCTGGGAGATAGGGAATCAGCAGTGTGGGTCAGTCGTACCCTAAAGATGAAACTACACAGCTGCAAATTGGTGATATTATCACGGGCCAGACTCCACTTTACGAGTGCACAAGAAAGCTGAAGGAAATAACATTTGAGAAGGTAATTAAGAGATTTCTTCCTTACCTTTGGACTGAGTTATATACCAGAGTGAAATAACAGGCCAAGGAATGAAACCAAAGCCATATGGAAAGCCAGTTGTCTCCTGTTCCTCAAACAAGCTTTCAGAAACATAGGTCAAGGTTTTGTTATGAAATTTAAAGTAATTTTACCATGTAAAAGATTTTGCTATAAAACAGGAAATGACTGAGTTTGAATGACCATGATGTGAGAATCAATATATTTATTATAAACAAGTTTTGCCCAATCTAAGAGTTGACTCCCATGAAGCTTGGGAGGAATGGGCAAGGTAGAGCAGACAGCAAAACATTCTCAGTCCATGTTCCAGGATGTGCTTAAGCTGAATTATGCCTAGGTCTTTGCTTTCTAAAAATTACTGATCTAGAGGTTATTTGTAAAAATTAGAAGAAAACAGTGGAAGTATCTCTAAATTACACTAAAAATTGTCCCTTTCTTTCAAGCAGTGTAGACATCTGCTGCAGACATTCTGTAACTATGGAGTACATAAGAGTGATGGTATAAAGAAGTAATTCTGTTAATCCTGAACTTTGTGCACAGAAGAAATTTTTTGCTTATTCCCTCTTACTGCAACAGACCAGTGTGAGTACAGCAGCCATCTGATAACACTTATATTCATAGGAAAAGACATTGCAGCTTTCACCCATTCTTCCCATTTCAATCATACACTGGTTCCTCCAGTAAATAAAAATATATATATTAAAAAACCCACCAAAAAACCACACACACACAAAAAACCGACAACAACGAAAAAACCCACCAACCACCAAACCCTGTCGACTACAAGCTCAGGAAGGAAACTGACTTCATTCTGAAAAGAAAGCCTTGCTCCTGCTGCATTTGCAGAATTTTCCAGTTTATTTAAATAGGAGGAAAAAAAACCCAAAAAAAACCCCACAGATTGTGCTATCGTATTTGGAAAATTTCAGTCCTACAGATGTCAAAGGAACCACTTCTCTAATTTTACCTTCATTATGAAATGCCTTAAGGCACTAGCTGTGCAGTATCTTCACTGTTGTCTTAGGCACAGCCATTGCTTCTGTGCTGGGGATCTCTTAAGAAAAGGCTGCAGTGACTTGTAAATAATAGATACGATTGTTTAGTGCTGAAGTGAGGAGAAGTCTCTCTGAATATTGAAAGCAAAGAGAGATTCAAACACATCATTTAACTTGGGCTTTGTGGGCTTTTTGTATGTAATTTTAAAAACTTCAGGGCTGCCTTATTAATCCATCATGTGTGGTATTTTGCAAACCTCTGCATGCACATTTCTCAGAAAATAGGGAACATGTATAATTTGACTTTTCTGGAAAAAATATGTTAAATCAGTATTCATCCGAACTTGCTTTTGGATGCATGTCTGTTTTCTTGGGCTGCTCAGACTGGAAGTAGTAAATTGGCAAAGAGGGGGGATAGTGAGGAAAGGAGAAGCAGAAGATATGGGTTTGCAGGATTTGACAATGGGATGCTAGAAAAACAAGTGAGTGAATGAAATGGTATGGAAGTGAAAGAAGTCTCTGAAACACCTTACTGGCTCTGGCAAATGATCTGCAAGCACAAGTGCACAGTATTCCCAGTCCAACCAATTTCTCTTCTGCCCCAGGCTCTATCCTCAAAGACAGGCAGGGGAAAGAAGGAACTAATGAAGAAATTACAGAAAGACAGACAACAATGTGAGCCAAAAAGAACAGCAGCAGTAGAGAGAGAAGAGGTAGAAACAATATTTGTGGTATGATCACTTCAGCAGGGTATTTCATCCTATGATTGATTGTCTGTATATACTGTAAGATTCCTGTAGTAAGAGTAGAAAAAAGACAAATCTGGGCATTAAAAAAATTAGCTAAATTAAATATTTGCTCTTCTTAATCAGCAGCAAATGTGTTCCCCTTGTTAGCCTTTGGATCACTTTTGTTTGAAGTACAGTGAAACTGATACCAAATAATCTGTGCAATCTAGATATTTTGCTTCTGGTTAAGGAAAGTGACACAAAACTTCAGGAATTGAAGAGAGAGTATGTGTAGAAATGCTGAAAATTAAGTTGGTTGGTTGTTTGATATTTTTAATCTGCATTTCAGTTTCATAAGATGCTGGGTATAACAAATCAAAGTTAATGTCTTTTTATAGAATTGATATTTTCTATTAACATATATAACACAATAAATCTCAAAAAAGGTCTTTTATCTGTTCTGACACACTTTTTTTCCTTTAACATATAGCCTTGCCAGAGGAGGACAGAAGAAATATAGTCCTTTAAAAAAGATGATGTTCATATTACTCATGTAAACTAAGTAATGCTAATGTTGCTGGCAGGGTCTTTAAATCAGCGCATCATTCTGCTTTTTTCAAGACCATATTTTCAAGCTGAAATAGTTATTGCCAAGATAAATAGTAATTACTCCTGATAAACTGGAAGGAAATCAGTGTTTAAAATAAAGAATATGAAACATGGACATGTGAAATGGGAGCCAGAGTCTTTTATTACCTTAATGAAGTGCAGGATGCAGTAAGGTTTTCCATAGAAATAAATAAAAACATGGGGTCAGAGCCCAGGTAGGAGAGAGTGTGAAGGGCAGACCTGTGTGCTGCTAGAGAGAGACTTAGTATGCCAGACTGCTATTTCCCTGTTTACTGAAGCAATGTTGCAGTCAGGGGCTTGGGGGCATCTGCTGGCAGGTGTGTAAAGAGGCAGTGGCAGAGACTCGCAGGAATCCCCTCTGCCTGATGGAGAGACTGCTAAGACCACCACTAAACCATACCACTAAGGGCCTCATCCATGGTTTTTGAATGCTTCCAGGGCCAGTGATTCTACCACTTTCCTGGGAAGCTTGTTCCAATGCCTGACCACCCTTTCAGTGAATAAATTTTTCCTAATATCCAATCTAAACCTCCCCTGGTGCAGCTTGAGGCTGTTACCTCTCGTCCTGTCACTTTTTACTTGGGAGAAGACACCAACCCCCACCATACTGCAACCTCCTCTCAGGTAGCTGTAGAGGGCAATAAAGTCCCCCCTGAGCCTTCTCTTCTCCAGACTAAACAGCCCCAGTTCCCTTAGCCACTCTTCATAAGACTTATTCTCCAGACCCTTCCCCAGCTTTGTTGCCCGTTTCTGGACACACTCCAGCACCCCAATGTCTTTCTGGTAGTGAGGGACCCAGAACTGAACACAGTATTCGAGGTGTGGCCTCACCAGTGCCAAGTGCAGGGGGATGATCACTTCCCTGCCCCTGCTGGCTACACTATTTCTGATAAAGGCCAGCATGCGTGTGAACAGAGGTCATCCTGCAGGTTTAATTTGGGGACCAGAGGAGAGAAATAGCATCAATTTCCAGAAAAGAAACAGAGACTGGATAAACCATTTGAGAGAGATCAATCCCATATACACTTTAACATAAACCAACTGGAAAGCTAAGTTCTCAACATGGCAGATAAGTTTTAACCCTGAGCTGGAGTAGGAATCTCATTGTCGGTAAAGTGGATCCCCTGTACTAGACAAACCACATTCCTGAATAAATCTTCCCTGTTGACAGGCCAGAGTACCTGATTGTCTTCCACAGCTTCTGAAGAAAGTAAAAACTAACTTCTGGGGAAAAGTGCTGCACTCACTCATGAAACAATCCTCTAATCTGCACGGAAGAGACAAACTATCAGCCCAATGTGGAAAATATACTAAGAACATGTACAAATGCATGTATGTGCCTTTTCCATACATACTAAAATGCATTCCTATTGCCTAATAAATAGAATAGAGCTCTTTAAGCCAAGGAAGGTTTCAAAGTTTCCCAAACCTAATCTTTCAGTTCCGGACAAATTTAAGCACATATCAGTGATGTTTTGATCAAAATTTCTGTTTGAGCTGGGCTGCACTGCAGCCTGATCCTGACTGGCTCCTTCAGCCTCTGTATGAGGGCGGTGCCTGGCATGTGCTACTTCCACTCACTTCAGTTTTATGGCTTCATTTCCTGCTGCTAATATCAACAATTTTCAAAAATAGGTGGTTCCAGGTGATCATAAGTAATCGTTTGGATTGAGACAGACAACTTTATTTGCTTTGTTTGGCATGTCGGCTCCTGCAAAACCTTTGGCAAACGTCAATTAGGAGTTCTTCTGATGCTTTCAGATTCATAGGGGACCTGGCTGCAGCCTGTCATCATAACAGGGTATGAAACTATGATAACATGTTTACCCAGACAATTATCATTTTGATCAATAGTTCCTTGTGTCACAGGGCCTTTCTGTCCTCAGCTTATTGGGGTTGCAGTTTCCTTTTTGAGGGATCTGTATTGCCATGAACTCAAGGAATAATTGATTCTTCAGGACTGCTCAGCATGAATAGATGCATGTACTGACCCTCATCAGATTGCTGATCTCATCTGCTAATTTTTAAAATTAGAGAAGATAGATAAGGTCATGTTGCATTACTTTTGCCAAGGGAAGTTAAAGAAATATGAAAAGGTTATTTATAAAATGAAAGTAAAAACAAGAGAAAGAGAAAAAGGCCACCATAAAGAAAAGTTGCAGTCAAGGAAATGGTGTTATGACTCAGAGCCAAATTAATGCTTTGCTTCAATTGCATCAGTTATGTTGAACAGAGGAACAAAAAAAGTGATAGCTAAAAACCGCTTATGTGACAAGTTAAGGTAAAACTCAATGCAATTATTATGCTTCACTTGAAATGGTGTAAATTATTTCTCAAAGAGGGAAATAAATGGTATGTGAAACTGTGCATATAACAAAGAATTGAAAACTCACACAAGTCAGGGATAGTACTCCCAGACTGCACAAAGATAAAATCCAGACATTTTGTTAAAAAAAAAAAAAAAATTTTGTAAATGCATTTAGTACTATAGAGAACTTTAGAATGATGCTTGAAGGGAAGAGTAATTAATGGGTTGGGAGTAAATGAGCTGAAAAATAACAGAAGTTTACCTAAATATATCCAGTGTAACCTGACCTTATTACTGATAACTGGTATTCTGACTTAGATTGAATACCTTCTCTTTTGGGGCTGCTGTACAGTGCTTTAAGGCATCATGGGAAGTTACTAGCAAAGATAAAGAATTTAGGAGTTGGTATGAAAAATGTTTGAAGCAAGAAAAGAGATACTTAATTGAAGTAATGACTCTAGTGGCAGGAAAAGTCATAGGCTACAGGGTGGTTGCGTGTAGGAAGGGATTTTTTGGGGCATTCATTTAAGATATAGCTAAAAAAGTTTTATCTGGTTTTTTTCTTTCTTTTGTTTAATTAAGTATTTAAATTTACATTAGAGAGAAAAAAAATGTATAGATGTGTGCTAACAAAATTTGCTGATAGCAGAACCTGAGATGTTATGCAAACATAAACGTAGAACTGGAATGCCATAGAGAGGTGTAGGACCTTGAGAAATTAAGTAATAAAAATGGGGAAAGATGTAATAATACAAAATGCAGTCACACATTTGTGAACTAACGAGAAGAACATCTGTTATAGCATATTACTTCACAAGGTAGAAATGAAGGGGAGAGGAAATTGCAGTGCTTGGTAGCTAATTTTTGAATGGTTTTGAGTTGTCATTGTGATGTGACACAGAAATGGTAAATACAGTTCTAGGCATACTAGAGAGGTCTTTTTGTAGAGAAAGGAAAGTTTTGATACTGTTGTGCAAAGCACTGATGGGGCCTCTGGAAGATTGTTTAAAATTCTGGCCACTTCCCTTCATGAGAGATCAATTTCAAACTAGAATTGATGAAGAAAATGTCGCTAGAATAAAAAGAGAATGGAAAGCCCATCCCTTGGGACAACTCTAAAAGAACTTTGCTTCTTTGTCGCAGAAAAACAAAACGTGAAAGTGGATATGATTTATTTCTGTGCACTGAGGAAGGGAAAAAGATTAGAAGGGAAAGAGCTTTTGAAGCTTAGAGGGCAGAAGTGACTTAAAAGAAACTTAATATAAACAGGCCATGAGTAAAGTTACTCTGTAAATGTAGAGACCCCCTCAGAGGGTTGAAAGGGTGCAAATACACCTGGAAAATCAGATCTGAAGAGAAATTACCAATGGTTTACCAACAGAATGGAAGGAGGTATCCAGTATAGTTTGAGTTAAGATTTGATTGTGATTGTGAAAGAGTGTAGTCAGTGATCCGAGAAGTCTTTTATTCCTGTGTTTCTCATTACCCAGCTGATATAAATTGGTGAGAAGCCCCTTCAGCTTTTCTGTGCTAATTAACAGTACTCCAATATTATGCATCTTTCAGCAAATCAGCACTGCATTTTAGGTAATTAAGTTCAGCAAATCTCACTGCAGTGAGAACTGGCATGTGGGAATCTTTCCTTATGACATTTCTCCCTTTCTCTGAGGTTTTAAAGTATTTTTGAAAAGCCATCTTTCTTCAAATATGTGAGTATCTAAAGAACATAAGCATATATTTAAAGCAACTAACCTCTTTTTGTGTATAATGTAGAAATAGTTATTTGCTTCACAATGATACTTTTAATTGTGTTGCAGGGTTATTTTTATTCTATTCGTACTTGCCAAGAAAAACATTTAAAATAAAGTTGCTTTTTATTTACAGAAATATCAAATTTCCTTACAAGCAGACAGAAAACTGCATGAAGTCTCATAAAGTACAAAAGGGAGCTAATACTCAAACCAAGCAAAAAAAGGTTTTTATCGTGCTTCTTTCGGAAATCTTGCCATAAAGCACAGAGGTGCACCTGATCATTGCATTTCATGAGAGGAAGCTGGTCAGAAAATGCTGTAATTCTGTCTCTCAAAATAAGATGATCAATATTACCAGTTGATTGATAGAAACTTATGGGTCTGAGATTTTAAAGCTTAGTGGTGAAGCTGATGTTTCATTCTGGCCTTAGAAACTGGAAACACACATACATGGTTTGGGTCATGAAATTATCTTTTTCTCCCCATATCAGGCAAAGGCAGGAATGTAGGAGGCAGTGCCAAGTCTCTGGGTACTGCAGTGGACAATGCATTCAGATTCAGGGTGCATGTTAGGTAGACAGTGCTCAATCCTATCAGTATTTTTCTGTCTGGGGCAGTGACTGCTCTCTTCTATTTCAGGATCACTCAGAGCAGTTAGTTCTGCACGCTGCTATAGACTAAATGGTGAACACTGAATTAAATCCTGCATTATGTATCTATTTCACTGCAGAGCACAAGGAAGGATGCAGCACTGAACACAATGAGCCTGCAAGAGGCATCAAATGGAAAGCACTGCATGGTTTCCCAGCGTGTATACCTGCCAGTGAGCTACGTGTAACTGTTGATGAAGTAGCCAATTTGACACATGCAAAAGTAAAATCAAATTAGAAGCATATGACTGTCAGATGTGAGCTTGCTCAGACAAGACAAAAAGCCTGCTGGTTTTCTAGAATACTCTGATTCAATTGTTAACAGTGAAAATGCCCATACTAAGAACATTATGATTCACTCAAAATGCCCATCTCTCTGAAAACAGGGCCTGAGCAAAGCAATGTGATTGCAGCTTTTAAAAAACACTGCTTTTAGAGTTAGCGAAGAATGACAAGATTTTTCTTGGGAAAAGCATGCTGACAGCTGTAAGAAGTCAGTTCTTCCTGGTTTTACTGATGTTTATTGTGCTATTAAAATCAGTGTAACCGATTTTGTGAGTAGAGCAATCAAGATTTGGCCCCATACCTCTGCTTTGTAAACATCAGTGTTACAGTAATTAATATAATACTGACTAGCCAATGACATTAAAAGCCTTAGTAAAACTAACTGTGTTTGGAAGGCTGTTCCTTTAAAATGTAAAACAAATGACTCAAAGGAAATGTGAGTTGTAGGTGGCAGAGAGAAAATCAATAAACCAGAAAACTGTAAATGATGTTGAAATAACTTCTTTAGGTTTTTCTGGTTTTGTAGTTTATAGTTAGCACCAGTACATAAATGTAACAGCTTTGTGAGAGGAAAGAAAATAAATTCAAATCTAGAGTGTTGTAATGAGCTACCTTCTCCTCAACAAATTTTCTTTTCCTCTATGAAACATTAGATTTTTTTTTTTTAGATATTAACATGTGAACGTTAGTGTTTGGATGTTTTACTAATTGTTTATTTTCATGTTTTCTAACTTATCTGTTAATTTCTTATTTCATTACTACCAATTTTCCAAAAATAGAGTCCACCAATCTTCATGAATTTCCATCCAATATTTCTATTTTAAAGGATGAGATGTATTTTTAAAATATGTACTGAAAATCATTCAAATATGGCAGACTGTTCTGATTTCTTATGAGGATTTTATGGTGCCTCTATTTTTTATGTTCTATAACATACTTTAAACAGTCATTCTGCAATCTTCATAATACTGAGAATAGGGAAATTCAGGTCTATATTAAAGGCATTAACTGATAAGGAATGCATTTTTAGTCATGACTCCATCAACCTATATAAACCTATGCTGGGTGTCTGTACAATGAAATGCTATAGGAAAGTGGTACTTAAGAGAATTTCAGAGACTGTTCCAGTATGTATAGCCTCAAGCTTAAACAGGGGAGTTTAGATTAGATATAAGGAGGAAGTTCTTTACAGTGAGGGTGCGGAAGCACTGGAATAGGTTGCCCAGGGAGGTTGTGGATGCTCCATCCCTGGCAGTGTTCAAGGCTGGGTTGGACAGAGCCTTGGGCCACATGGTCTAGGGTGAGGCGTCCCTTCCTATGGCAGGGGGGTTGGAACTAGATGATCTTAAGGTTCTTTCCAACCCTTACTATTCTATGATTCTATTATTCTGTGTGGCTGCTGATACAGAAATGACGGCAAAGAAGATGGGCCCCTTCTCATGATTTCAGAATAGAAAAGGGTGATCAGAAAATGGGCAAGCAAGGTAAGTGTACATCACCAGGTGCAGGGCTATGGATGTCTCCTGTCATCCATAGTTTTCTTGGTTTTCATCTGTATACAAAAGACTTGCTATGTACATCATACATGCACACATTGCTCTGAGAAAGAAGTGAAGAGGAAGTAAAGGGTTTGATTGGGGGAAGTAGGGGCTGGATGAAAAACAAATTCGGCATTCAGCTTCCTAAACCGAGGTGGAATGGTCTAGACCTCTTCCAGCTTCCCTCCAGCCCCTTTGTAGGATGCAATCTATCCAATTCTGAGGACAGGTTGATAGGAAGTATTTGAACTGGTATGCAAGAGCAATGCAAAACTATTATTGTGGATGGACTGATGCAGAAAAGTTGCTGAGAAGATAAGCAGTAATGCCAGGCCTGTTTACTGAACTGTGATTAACAGTGAGGATGCTGGCGAGTGGGGGCATGGCTATCTGTAGGAATAAGATATATGTGCAATATTAAAAGGTAGCCATAGGGTTGTTGCAGGGAGATCACAGTTCAGGCGGGCTCATCCCGCTTTGCTTATTTCCAAACACATGGGAAAGTGTTTCTGCCACAGATACAGCACAGATATCTGCAGTCTCCAGATATTTGCAGTCTCCAAAATCTCTCTTCAGATTTTTGTGGAAAACCTCCATATTGAGGCTCTGGTGGGGCCTGGAAGAATCATAACCTACCATAGCAAGGTTTGGTAGCCAGTGAACCTGCAGAGAGACTCCATATTTACGTTCTGAACCTGTTAACGGAGATTTAGGAATAAGATAACTGGATGAAAAATTTAATTATGCCAAAATGGAGTGCCTGAATAAGCTAATTAACTAGTCATGACAAGGATTTTATTCTTAACAGGAGCAAATAGGGGACTTCTTTTAAGTCTAAAGAATGTGTGAAGTGTAGATCAGAAGAAGGAACTTTGCAGTAAATTTAGCTTACTTCACTAAGCACAAAATGTCTGGCAGCAGATCAAAGTCTTCTTATATTTATTCACTTTGATCGTCATTGATTTTTGGTCTTCTCCATGGTTTAATTCCATAGAATAGCCAAAAAGAACTGTATAAGGACAGGTAGAAAGAGATCCTCATTTGGTAAACTAGCTGAAATCGATGACTCTCCGGATATCATCTGAGGCCCCAGCCCATAGTATCCTTCATCTGAAGTGGCATAAGACATTGGTTATAAACCCTTTGGTGTTTTTTTCTGATCTCTGATTAAAGTAGTATGGAGGTGCTTCTGATGTAAATATTCACATTGTATTAAAAATCTGTGTTTTGAAATTCTGGAGTTCAAATTATGAACAGACAACTCAGTTGCATAGACAGTGGTGAAACTTAAACCAAAAAGGGATAAAGAATAAACATAAAGAAAGAGCACATAATTGCAAACATGAGCATGCATTTTTACTGACTGTTGTTCCTGAAGAAGAGTCAAAAATAACTAAAATGAAAAAGAAACAGGAACTCATTTTATATGACAATAGTTCTAGAAGTGTTGGTATTAATGGAAAAAGGATGACTGGTTTTACAAATAAGCTTCACTTTTGAAGACGTGTTAGGCTGGAAAGTAATTGGAATCCATTGAGTATAGATAACCGAGAAAATGCTACAGTTGCAGTCCTGACCCTACAGAATGGGAATTTTGCCATAGCTTAATTGGGGCTGACATTTTATACAGTGCTTCATCACTATCAGTTCAGGGATCTGACCCACAAATAATTGCACCACTAGGAGTTTTTCCATTGCTTTCGCAGATCTTTGGATCAGACCCATGCTGCAGATGCATCACACTTCTGTATGAGGGATAATTTCACATGTAATTGTCAGACCTATCAGAACCTTAGGAAAGGTTGGGAAAGAACACCTACGACTGGACAGAGACCTTGAGATGTGAGCAGTAAAAGGATTTTGAAAAACACCACTATGATTTTTTTCTTGGTCTTAAAATTTAAATAAATGTAGTCCCTTATTGCTAACTTGCCAGCTTGGCTAGAAAAAATTAAACCTTTTCCTGTGAATTGAGCCACCTCAAGAACTTTTGCATCAGTCGTATCCTACATAACTCCTATTAGGCTAAATGTGGAGTATTCCTACTTTCCTTTCATACAGGGAGCATGTGTTATCTATATGGAAGTACCAGTTTTGTAAGTCACTGAGCTAAGCTCAGCTGTTAACTTAAACATGTTGAACATGAAGTATCAGAATAATCCCTTGACCTCTGCGAGGCTTTTCCCCTGCAAACAGTTATGTAGAGCTCCGTCATTTGGTGGGATTAGGTCAAGGGTGCTCACTAACTCTCAAGACAGAGGCCAGATACTCAATTTGACTAAATGAAGAGTACTGCTAGTAAATCTCAGACTTAAAATATTTGTTCATCCTGGAGAAAAACGAACTACTACTCTGTGAGCCTGGTTGCTAGATTTAGCAATTTGATTCTTTTTAGGACTAGAAAGCAAATGCTGCTAATAGTCAAGAAAAAGTAATGTAACAGCTATTATTGTATACCCTGTCATTGTCACTCTCCTAGTACACTGTGAACACCTGCATTTTTCTGCTGTGACTTCAAATAGATAAAAGATGCCAAAATAAGCTGTCTGGTTTTATGCAGCAAAGTGACTTTTAAAATTAATTAACTCTTGGTCTTTTCGATGGATTTTTTTAATGCAGTCACAACATTTAGCCTCAAAATATAATCCTGCTAGTGTCCTCTAAATAGATTAGTTCACAAAGATAACATAAAAAAAAAAAATCTTCTAGTTGCTGTTGAGGAAAAAAATAATTTAGTTTAATTTCTGGTGTCTTCAAATGGTGCCCATCTATCTTTAATTGTATAGCATTATCACTACTCACTGTTCAGTCTATTCTTGCATAGAGAATTGAAACATCATTCAAGTTTCCTCTGAGGATGGATTAACAAGATCTGCTGTGACATGACTTGATTAATTAATGAGACTGGAGTATTCTTTGGTCCTTATGCGCTGTTCTTGAACTTCTTAGATGGGAAAATTCTAACCTTCAATATTTTAGAAGCCAACTGGGTAAAGCAAAACTCCTGGATGACCTTCACTAATAATAAAACTGAAAATCCATTATAGAATGTACCTGAACAGTTGTACATATTCAAGGTGATTTCTTTTTTTTAATATTTGAAAAATGAAAATGCACATGGTTAAAGTACAACATACAGAAAAAGATTTCATAGACTGTTCAAACTATAATTAGATACCTCTCTACTTTCAGGTATCTTCTACATACAGAAATAGCCCCTGTGAGTGCTGCATTGCAAAAAGCCATCTCAGCCTGTGTACACACCTCTAAGGAAACAGAGAAGGCTCTCAAAGGGCAAATACAAGATGACAGCTAGTATACCCCATCCATTGACCCTGCTTTAGAAACTTCTTGTCCATGATTGAGTACCAGGTTATGTAAGGAAGTGTCAAGAGCCATGTCTGTGATATACATGTAAGATCCACATTTTAATGCTGCCAGGTCTTCCTGTCTCACCAAGAGACTGAGAAAGGTCTAAGACAACCAAATTCCTTCCATTTTGCAGATGGCTTAAGGCTACCTTCAGGCACAGCTGACAGAAGTAATAGAGATCTGGGTTTAGAGACCTGAGAGCGCTGTAAATTGAATTGTTTCTGGAGCTTAGTTGCTTTTGTCATTAAGTCAACATTTTAGTGGAGGCCCCCAGGATCTATAGTTTGCATATTGGTGTGAAGAATGGCAGATAGTTTTTCACCTTCTCTTCACGCCCTGCCCCCACCAAAGAAATCCTTTGTGAACCTAAGCTCATTGTCCTCACTATCTGTACTCTTCTCAACAAAGTGATTCTTGGTGTGAGAGTGTAAATGTTAAAAATTTCTTGTGCAATGAAAAGCAGAGTTGAAAATTAGATTTGTTATCTAATCAAACAGGGATCAAAATGACTGTTGCTATTGTATACAAAGGAAGACAATAACTATGCAGTGTACATTTCCTCCTCAGAGAGCTTTCGAAAAAAATTAATAAGATTAACATTGTGGATGTCAGCTGGTTTTGCCTTCACAGATGCCAGACAGCATTAGCAAAAAGAACCAGATGTAAGTTCTTTAGCTAATATCATTAGACCTCTTCTCTCCTACATGTCAGCATGAGATTCATTTTAATGAAATTAGACCTGAACATATCCAACAGTCCTAAGTCAGTAGTAGAGCTAGGAAATAATTTATTATAGGTGAAAGAGAACAGCTATAAAATGTGAGCTACATCCAGGGAGATGGGAAAAATTAATTATTAGCAACTGATGGCTACCAGTACTACTGATCTCAGAAGGATAACTTCCACTGGCAGGCATAGCATCAATGGATGAGCAGGCATTTCAAGGACCTCTTTAAATGAGTCAAGTTCTTTGTAATATCATGGAAAATCTGAAGTTGCCTTTGCCCATCTTAATTTTGGAGTATGAGAGTCATGCATTGCCATTACCTGGTCTTGATATCCTTACTTCAATAAATAGTCCCATATTAGGAACACAAGTATCCCAACAGAAGATGGTGTTTCACATAGGCTGGACAAGTACTGTTACAGTTATTACATATTTCTCTTAAAAAATTTCTTTCAGTCCATCAACTTCTAAGCACTTACATGCAATTTTCCCTCCTTGATATGGGTTTGTGTGAATTTGGGGTAAATATTTGTTAATATGTTTCAAGCTTATAGAAAATAGGCGTGTCAGGACAGCAAATTTATAAAAAATATTTGTATTTTTATATATTGCTCATTTGAAGAGTAAATCCTACCCTTTTTTTCTTTTTTGAAAATGTTCTGAGATAGAGAAATATTGTTAAATCAGGGATGAGCATGTTGTTATCCCATGAAAATCTACCCTGACTTAAGAAAAAAACAGTTTAGACATGATTACTGGTTTAACTTTTAACTATAAATTTCCTCAAAGGTTGCGCCTAACCTGCATGTGCTAGAGCCTCATACTCAAAAAGATTTCCGTTGAAATTATAACTGTACAGATCTGTGGCTTGCCTGTCCTGTTCTAGTTTTAAATGTCTTGAAACAGTGAACCTCCACCACTTTTAGCCTCAAAGGAACTTGCTTCTGGATATATGCAACATGGAGGAAAGAGGCCATAACTGTTTACTCAGTGACTATAATTCAGCAAACCTTGCATTTTGCCTGTTGTTAGGGAAGATCTCTGTACCACAGAAGGAGAAAGAAGCCAGCCGTTAAGGCCTTCTTTAATGTGAGACCAACTTGCAGTCTTCCACCTTCTCCACTGCATACATTGAAATCTGTTCAGGAGCTGAAATGCTCTGGTCAAGTGTCCTTCATAACATAGTCTCATTCTACCTGATTATGGGCCCACTTTTACAGTCTGTGTTTTATGATGTAAGCTGTTATTATATAGTAGCATAAAATCATGAAGGATGGGACATTGTAAGGATGCCTAATCATACTCCTGATCCAAGCAGAGGTCTGTTTTTGCAGTCATTCAAATACAGAGAAACTTAAAATTGCAAGAACCCATTCCAGTGCTTTATTATTTAGAAGTGAAGAAGAAACCTGAAGAGTGTTTTCTCTAACGCCTGATCTGGTACCTTCTGCAATTTATTGCTGTCCTATCTGCCCACATCACTGGCAATACAATGCTGTCTACTTCTTAATAGCTGCCTTCATATATTTGAAAACATTCTCATCTCTCCTTAATTCTTCTCTTCCTTAGTCTACATAGTCCGATATATTCAGTCCTTTCTTATAGGCTCATCTTGGTGGTTTAGACCTTTGATCAGCTTTGTTTTCTCTTTTGGACTTTCTTCACTTGACAAAAGGCCAGAAATTGTGCAAGCCAACTTAATTTGTGCTTTACCTAATTTTAAATGCTCACCCTCACAATCATAAAAGAAAGGTTTCAGTAGTTACCAATAATGTAAGGAATATTTGGAGTATTAAGCTCTGAAAGTTAATGAAATTCGCCTCCATGCTGGTGGACAGCACAAAACCTATGCATCCTTTAACCCCTATTTTACCATTTTAGGCAGTTCATGTATGCTTCATGGGAAACCAGCTCTGCTTATGTAATTCAAACCAAATTAGGATTGAAACAGTTTACTGATTTTTCTAACAAACTGTAAGTTTACTGATTTTTCTAACAAACTGTAATTAACTGGCAATCAGTGAAATACATTCAGGATTGGTATCAGTAACAGCAGACAAACCATTATATTTTATACTAACAAAATGCTAATAAAGACCTACAGATTTCTAAGCATCTTTCTGAACAGTAAGATTAGTTATAAGCAATCTGAAAATGTTTTAAGCATGCACATGCATACAGTTCAATGCATGTTCCTTGCCTGCCTCCAGGCAGTGTGTGTTACCAGCACATCCCTTTTTGGGAGGGATAGAACAGATTCCCCAACTGCGCACCCCTTCTGTGGGAGATATGGATGCTCCAGCTCTGTGTGTACCACTGATGCTTCCTAAGACCCAGTGACACCCATGAACACCTCACAGGAACCCACACACCCACTCCGAGGTGTGGGTCCTCTCATGCTGTGCCCTGCACATGTTGCCCTAATTGTATGCAGGCTGCTCCTGGCACCCCACAGGCAAAGATTGCGATGCTTGTGGGGTGGCTGCCAGCAGCATCAAACCACGAGCTGACTGCTGCTGTTTCCAGTCCAAAGTCTCTTCTCTATGTTATAATTTCCATGCTGCTTATCTATCTATGTCTTTCCAAGCTGACTCCATCTTTGTTTCAGAGGTCTCTCTGTAATTCTCAGGTTACTGTTTGAACTGTCTGGTGTTTGTACTCCTCTTTCAAATGCCTGTCGAGATGGTTTTGCATTTGATTGACCCATACCACTTACATTCACATTCCTATTTTAAAAATTATTGTTATCCAAGTTATTTGCCAAGGGTGGACCAGGTGAGCACTCCCATATGTGTTTCTGAATTTCAGACTTACTGATCACTAAATACACGTTAGTGGACTAAGGTTCATCTTCTAAATTTGGAAGATATGAAATTTTTAGTTTTAGTTAATTCTTACTTTTATTTCCCCCCATGCTTAAAGTGGTGCAAATTCAAAGCATCTCTCCTTAATATCTAGCTACGATGCTTCAAATAACTTCTACAGACCCAGCTACTAGGAAGAGAAAAATAAAACAATTTAGGATTGTCAAGAAATTGAGGAACAGAATAGTTTGTGGTATTTTTTTTTTTTTATTATAAAGACAAAACCTGGGCACGATCATGTTAAACACTTAATATATTCTGATAATACAATGGCTCTGTGTGTTGCTGACCACTGCTTGGTTCATTCACACTGTAAGAGGATCAACTTAAACACAGCCTAACGTGGAACACAGTCCTGGTTGTTGAAGGAATATATGAGATTCACAGTCTGTATCAGTACTAGTCACTGTTAAAGGAGACTTGATTCATTTAGCTCTCAGATCTCTCTCTTTTCAGTCTCAGAGCATGTATCATCACTAGATAATTAGGCCAGTCTTATCGAAAAAGGGGGATAGGGAATAGCTAAAAATGATGACAATGAGACATGCAAAGACATCTGAGCAGTTACCATTACCAAATCAGTAAGAAAAGAAGAAAAAGGAAGAGCAATAATCAGTCTTTTTATCATTTGTCAGTACCTGGAGAACCCTCATGTGCAGGCTGCTCTTTGTGGTTGAAAATTGTGAATACTAAGGAGCAAAATTTTCTCGTATTCTCACATTCTGGGAGGTCACATTGCCATGTAGGCTATAGAGGGCTAAAATGCTTTGGTTTTGTAGTTTAATAATGGAATTTGGTCTGTGACCTTAGTGTTACAAACGATCTACATGTGTCTGTAAAAACATTACGTCTACAGTTAAAATGTAATACAATAGCAAAATCTGTAAGTCTTCAAAAAAAGGTCTGAAAAGAACAGTGTCCTTTTGACTACATCATTTAGTCCTGATACAAATCTCTTCATTTCTTTTTTCCTGGCAGAGGTCTTTGTAGGATCCCATGTCTTCAAAGCAGAAATGGTAAGGAGGAAGCTAAGGACCATGCATTACTGTTACCCTGCCTTGAAGAATTTGCAGTATTGAGGACATTAAAGCCTAAGATGAATGGCCTTTTCTTGGAACTCTTCAAAGGCTCTTTAAATAAAGTACTACAAGGAGACCTAACCCTCTGGGGAGTTGGTCTTCAGTGGGTATGCACAACCAGGAGAGCTGAAGCCAGTCTGAAGCTACAGCATAGGTGGATGTTAAAATTGGTCAGGCTGAGTGCTTCATGCACAGATGCAGGGATTTACATTCAGCTTAGGAAAGCAGATTTGGAGAAATCTACCATTTGTTCAGCAATGAATCTCACTGCTCCTTTCTCTTTTCCCAAGAGATCCAACAAAATCTTTCCCAAAGAAATATTTTTCATTGAGAAGCCCTCTTCCACTAGAATTTCCTGGAGAAGAAAGGGACTGGTTGTCCTTCAGTTTGGAATTAGCCTACATGAATCACATGCTTACTTTAGCAGATGACTGTTTCCTGGTACATGACTAAATAAATAGCAAGTGAAGGTCTTATGCTCTGCATGATGAATTAAAGATTTCCTAAACACGATTAATTCATTAGTGTAAATTATTATAAATTTTTCTGAAGGAAATTTGCCTGAGTACATAAATCTCAAATATAAAGAGACAATCTTGTAAGGTATTGGATATTCTTAGATCCAGCTGGGAATGCTCAGTGCTAATGAAAATCAGGCTAGAAGTCGCAAGCTTTGAAGATTATTTAGGTATCTCATTATCTAATTATGAGGATGGTATTTTGATAACTTGCAGCATTAAGATCAATATAGTTAAATTTTAACATCCAAAGTTAATATTTTTTAATATTAAATTCTTATATTTTTATTAACAATAAATGTGGAACACATATTCATATAAACATGTAAAAATTATGTTAGATAGGAATTAAAGGTCTATTAGCATTAAGAATTTATGATTGGCCTGCTTCTTTCAATTATCTTCATTTGAAAAATAGAAATAGTCATATTAAATACAGCCCTGAAGTTCAGAAAATGTACTCAGATTCCTCAGGATGCTTTTGAATTGGCTGTTCAATCCCTGTGCAGAATCTGAGATTGTTGTTGCTTTGTTTCCTGTTTTAAAGAAAAGTTCTTCATCAAAATGGCACACTGATAGCTTCTCTCTCTATCCTAGAGATAGCAAGTTACTATTATTATTATGTATGGAAATACTAAAACACAGATGGAGACACCCACACCCCCCATTTACAGAAAAAGATGAAAGCAATCACTTCACAAGTTCCTAATGATAACACACAACAAAACTCAGTTACTTCATTCAGTTTTGTGCATGTGCATGTATTTTTTATGTGCTTTGTGGGGTCAGGGTGGAAGGCTTTAAACATCAGTGTTTAAGTCATTGATTTTATTGTCTCCCAGAGGAACAAGAGTGCCTTCCCCACTGCTGTGTGGCCTGGAATCCCGCTGCAGCATCGGGAATCAGGCTTTCATCTCCTGCAGGGATAGGTGCTAGCCATTTTTCCAGTTCATCAAAACTGGCAAAAGGACTGTGAAAGATGCTGAAAGTTAATCAGCATGGTTAAATGAAGAGTAGCATTACTTTTCATGGCGTGGATTTGAGACACAGTAATATCTCAGATAGAGCCCACTGAAGTGAGCAGAGGATCTGTCATTGTCCTCCTTGGCTTTTGCCTCACCTTCCTCAGTATTTCAGCATTATGAGCAATTGTTGCTTTAATAGCTTTTGTGTAATTTGCATATAGAAATCTATCCCCTGGGAAGTTTTCTTTTATACTGCAGAATGAAAGTGTTTGGTGGCATGGCCATGGGCTAAATGACAACTTGAGTGTGTTATACTATAAATAAATAATAGCTGCAATCTTTAAGACAGAAAAATGGCAATTATGGCTTAGCCCTGTGGGGTTAGCGTTCATTATGTCCAGCTCTTCAGAACTACTGAATTCTATGGCAAGTAAGCTTGGAAGGGTAAATTACTTCTCAGACAATTGTTTTATTTAAAGGTGTATCACTTTCATTTAAAATACTTTCATACAAGTTGTCTGCTCTTGGTAAGGGAAAACTCCTTGAAGAGATAAATAGCTGGATAAATGATATGCAAATGACAACAAAGAACTGTATTTCAAGTGTGATTGTGAATACATCTTCAGTGATAATGGAGGAATAGTTAGATTCTGCAGAGGTAACATAAAATTTATCTTGGCAATGTTCTCGCTATCTCAAGTTGCTGTGAGTGAGCTTGTCCTATGATATATGTGAGTATCCTGAGAGAAGATAATAATTTCTACCAGCTTGTATGCTTATTTCAGAATACTCGTTCTGTGCACTATTGTAAATCCAATTAGCCAGAGAATGTTGAACAAATAATTTCACCTCTCTGTGCCCATTTCTGCCACCATTTTTATTTTCTCTGCCTGCATTATGAGAGCTTTGCTGGATCATTTATTTATTTAACTGTGACTTAGAAAGTGCCTGCAATAAGAACTCAGCACTCAGCTCAGGTACTGTCTTTGGGCTTAAAAAGGGAAATTAAGATCCTGCCTGAAAATAACTGTATTTCACCAAGTTCGTAAGTGCTTGGTGAAACTGGGCTCTCTTTAATTTGACTGCTTCCTCCACTGATAGCAGAATAGGTGACTGAGGAGACTCAGTGATTTTTAAAAAAAAAAACCAAACTATGCTTTTCTCAAACTAGTTAATTTTCAGTAACACTAGAGCATGGTTATATGCTTAAAGTCTGTGAAGGAAGGTGAAATTATAATGTAAGAAGAAATAGCCAGTATATTTACTTTAATTCTGGCTCAGGTTAAATATAGGTACCTAGGTACCTTTTTGAATCAGACACTCAGAGTAAGGGGATCCAGTCTCCCATCTCACAGTCTTCACTCAAGAAAAAGCCTACCATTCTACTTGCCCAGATAGGAACTTCCTAGCTGACAGCTGTAGAAAGTGAGAAATGATAGCATGACTCCTCATAGCTGTAGATTTCCCCTTATGCAACACTATTTCTTAAAGCCATGATTGCCCAAAGGTGTTTGTACACAACTTTACATGAAGAAATAAACCAATGAATTCGTTCACAGTCCATAAAGCTGGCTATGCATGAATTCTGTGCAAAATGGAGGCCAGGGTGCATTGCAGTACTGAATATGCATCAGTCTCTGTGGCTGGTATAAAACAAAACTAATAAAAAAATTTGAAAATATTTTTTAAAACTTTTAATGTATCATCTGGTTTGTGGCTTATTTTATTTTTTTCAGAGGCATCATCCTTTTTTTTTTTTTTTTTCAGTCTTTGTCTCTAATGTGGAAATCAAAGTTTTATGTAAAAACTCAAAACATTATCAAGGTGCCTCCCGAGAGCACCAGTGCTAGAAACCGTTTATCTCATAGCTCTTACAAGATGCCAGCAAATATTGGACAACTTTTTGGCTCAGTTCTAGTCTTCCCTCAGGTTATGCCACTGAGGATAGAAAATCTTTAATGCTAGTTTTGGTAGTAATTTTAAGCACAAGATGTACAATAACAAAAATAAGTTGCAAATCCACTTTTTTTTTCTTTTTTATTTGAAAAAGTAAAGATTCTTTTTTAAAGGTATGTTGCAGAAAAGCCATCTTCCAGCTTCTTTCTTTGTTCCTCTGTGTTTCAAATGTGCTGATCTATTTCACACCTTTCCATTAAAAGTGCTTGTCCTGCATCCTTATGAAAACATTGGATGATTCTCAAACAGAGATACACAAAATTCAATGTATTATTTTTAATACTGTATTTCAGACATGGGCTTTATTATCGTGTGAATAAAATAAATGAAATCCATATTCTATAGATCAGTTCTTAATTCTATTTTTAAAATTAAGTAATTTGTGTGTGGTCACACTCTCCTTAGACAAATACTGACTGTTGACTGAGACAAAATATATCACTGCTAATGAGAAAAAATAACAGTAACTGTACACATTGCTAAATAAGAAGATTGTTTCAAAGTATTTTTAAAGAACCATGGTTTTTTACCTGTCATCAACCCTGTGAAGAAAAATTATAAAACTGATAAATTCATGCAGTCTTTTCATAGTATTTTCAGAGATAAAAAGGAACTATGTACATGGTGATACATCTTCTGATAATGCTGGCAAACTCATTAGTGTACTGTGATATCCATTATATAGAACATCATACAGATGAAAGCTATTAAATGAGAAAATGGTCTTGAGTTCTCTCTCAGTAAAGGAACTATGATTTATTACTCAAATTGATAAAAGTAAAATGAAGGGTAAGTTGTACTTATGATGCATAGTGGGGAACTTCTAAGCCTTACTTAAGTATAAACCAGCACTCTGCCAGTGCTTCAGTTATAGAGTGACTGTACCATCCAAAAGTTAGTTTCAGTCTTAGCACGTTTGCTGACTGACAAACTTGTGTTTAACAGGATAAAAATGCAAACAATGGAGGGAGGAAAGTGCTGGTAAATAAGACTGCACAAATGACGTCAAAAAGTGCCTAACAGTATGATATGCAAAGGTTCACCCTTCAAAGAGCCTTAAAAATTATGAATACAGTACATGGGCTGTAAAATCAGAAATTCATAAAGTTATCTTAGCCTGACAGTATTTCGTCTAATCAGGAAACAGTGTTTTCTTCCTTATTTCTTTCCTTATTATCTTACAATCTGGACTTTGGAATGATGTATAGTAATTAAATATCACCAGCTTGTTACTCTCGTTACTGCCTTTCTTTTGTTTTGTTTTTGCCATCAGTATCAGGCATCTTTTCTGCTAACTGCCCTTTCAAACGCTCTCTGAGTGACTAGTAGAAAGCATCTGGTACTCAGATTTTCATCTTCTACTGTGCTGTACTGTGTGCCTCTTTCATGCAGACTTAGATACTTAAAATGTGTCTTTCATTTCCTGAATATTTTCCAGATGCTCGCCATCTCAAGAAATGCAGCAGTAATATACGGTAGCTATGCCATATTTTTCACACAGTATAATGTTGCCTTTTCTCAGTATCAGGTCTAGTGTTTCAGTGAGTTGTAGAGGTTTGTTCTTTAACCACTCACTTTCCATTTTGCACACCTTATTATAGTCTATATATATATTGCAACTGACCCGTCAAACTTCACCAGTAGTTGCATATTCTGTGTTTAGGCTTCAGCTGACCTTCTGCCCCAGGAGTATAGAGTTTATGATGCTTTAAAATCTCTGGGATTGTTATTCAATTCTCATTTAAACAAATATCAGTCTCGCACAAACCTGTTTCTCCCATTATACTTTAATAGGAAAGTGATTTGTGTCACTTCATTCTTGTGATCTAATAAATCCTGAAATGCAATTTTATTTTTTTTTTTCCCCTCAGCCTGCACTATTCCTCTTCTGAATACTGTTGAATTGTCTGGAGACTTCGATGCAAAGACATGAAGATTTTTATACATGTTGGTAGGTATCTGTGTGCTTCTTGGGAGGCTGTGTCTTGCTTGCTGTATGTGGTATCATTTTTGACTGTTCAGTTGTCTTATTCTCACCTTGCAGTGCCATGATTCATAGCAGAAGTGTACAGTCATCATCAGCACTTTTTAAAAAGTGTCATTAGAAATTTTCTAATGGCTTCTTATAAGTGCTTATCCATCCTCTTTAATTATGGATCATTCCATTCCAAAATATCCACAGTCAGAAACTCCTCTAGCAGCTGAGTGTTTTCTCCACTTTAGCTGTCAAGGATCTAGGCAGCATAGGCTTCTAGCTGTGCTCCAGTACTCTGCTGAAGCATTCTCACATTCTTATCAGAGAAGTTTTTCTGTATATGGCCTCAGTTAACATTTCTCTTCATTCTGTCAAATACCTTCTTGTGGATTTTTGATCATTTTCCATGCTGTTTCAGTGTGCACACATTATCTCAAAGACTTACAGACCTCAACAGGGCAGGAGCAAAGCTGGAGAGAATTCACTGGAGAGAAATCACTGGGCAGAGTGTACATTCTTTGGCTTGGCCTTGCTCTTAGAGGTCACAATATTCACAAATTTGTCACTAAATATGACAGAACTGCAACCATGCATTTGCAGATAGCGTATGCATGCTGATTTGACTGCATGTCCTTCTGTCTTCCTCATCCAGGTTCCATACTCATAAATACACTTTTGCAGACCAGCAACTGCTATGCTCAAACTAAGATAGATAGGTTAGAACTGGGTTAGTTCTAACTAACTTGGTAGTTATGTTTTGCCCATGAAATTTGAAATTTCCTTTTCACAAAAGTATAACTCAGGAAACAAAAAAAAAAAAAAAAAAAATCCCTCTTGGTAAATTAAAACTTTTGGTTAAAGGAATCCCTCCCAAGAGTTCAGTTAGTCCATATACAGGCATGTTTCTTTTTTGTTTGAAAATGACAAATCTCCACCTGCATATAACAACTGACTTACTTACACACTGCAGTACAAGCAAACAGGTTTTTTTCCTCATCAGATTCCATCATCCCCCCCAAAAAATGTTATATCATTTCAGTTTTATTTTAAGTGCTTTGTCAATATTTGGAGCAACAGCAGGATAAAGCTCTTAGAATTTTATACTTTAAGCACAGAACCATTTGAGGTTTAATGCACATTTCTAACATAAAGTAAGGAAATATAACATTCCTCTGATTCTTAAATAATCCATGTACATTTCTTTTCAGACTGGGGCCCCTTATTAGCTGAATAGGACACCATCATGTCTTCAGGCAACTTGTATTATATATTCAATGACTGTAGTTTAAGCTAAAATATCAAGATCAAGCTCTCCAAAACAGCCTAAGGGATCTAATCTCATTATATTCAGGATGAAGAATCTCACTGGGATCTGAGTCCCTAACACCCTTAGGTGTGTTTAAAATACTAGCCAAAATTCCTATTTTATGAAAATCAATTGGGAAAAAAGTTACACTAATGGCTTTAAATTTATTGCCTACCTGGTTTCTAGGTCACATTTGATAACTTGTAACCTGAATTATCTTCTTTCCTTTAATGTCAGCTAACTATTCAATAATTCTTTGTTTGCCATCAATAGGAAATCATGCAAATCAGGTATCCAATAGGGTTACTTGAGATGGAGCTAAACTACAGTTCGAACTTAGACACTTTTGCCTTTTGCTGACACTTGTAAAATCACTAGAATATAGTTAGGAGAATTACCATATCTTGATTTGAATTTAATAAAGGTGATATGTTTAAAATTTAGTTGATTTGTAAATGTTAAATGTGCAAATGTCACTGGAAAGTTGATCATGTCTAAAAGTCAGATATTTTAGTAAGTGAGTAAATGTAAAAGAAAGCACCAGTCTCTAGGTTTTGCTAATGGCACTGCACTATCTCCTTACAGTAGAGAAGTTTTTAATAAGTATTCATAGAATCATAGAATAGTAAGGGTTGGAAAGGACCTTAAGACCATCTAGTTCCAACCCCCCTGCCATGGGCAGGGACACCTTGCACTAAAACATGTGGTTCAAGGCTCTGTCCAACCTGGCCTTGAACACCACCAGGTATGGAACATTCACAACCTCTTTGGGCAACCCATTCCAGTGCTTCACCACCCTCACCGTAAAGAACTTCTTCCTTATATCTAATCTAAACTTCCCCTGTTGAAGTTTGAAGCCATTACCCCTTGTCCTACCACTACAGTCCCTCCCCAGCATCCTTATAGGCCCCCTTCAGATACTGGAAGGCTGCTAGGAGGTCACCACGCAGCCTTCTCTTCTCCAGGCTGAACAGCCCCAACTCTCTCAGCCTGTCTTCATACGGGAGGTGCTCCAGCCCTCTTATCATCCTCGTGGCCCTCCTCTGGACTCGCTCCAACAGCTCCATGTCCTTTTTATGTTGAGGACACCAGAACTGTACACAGTACTCCAAGTGAGGTCTCATGAGAGCATCTCATCTAGCCATGAGATTATGGTCTGTATACTGAAAAGGCTCCTAGGCTGACATGCTTAATGTTACTTCTCTGAAGGTGAATGGGGACTAGCTTCTGATGAAAGCAAGAGAGGAGAACAAAACCAATCTGCAGCCCCTACAACTGTGGAGGCCGAACCTAGAGAGGTAAGCTCTTAAGCAGTAAACAATTGCATCACATTTCTTTATTCTGAGCCACTGAGTTCTTTTATGGTAATGGCATTTGCTAATTCGCCTGGTTTTTCAGTCCTTTAACATCTATAAGTTTTTACCAACATGTCATTAAAAATACTCCTCTTATAGGCAGGACTTATTCTGTGGTAGAAAATTCCTAAACTGTATAGACAGATGTGTTTGAAGACCTTTTACTTTTTTTGGAAGATATAGATTCTGAGCTAAGATATGTAACATGAACAAAATTTAAGATGCAGAGGAAAACAATTTAAGTAAATATTTTGTGAAATCTTACTCGTGTAGGAACATCTAGGCAATGGTAAATGTTGGCATTATTGTGGGATGGAAGACAGATATTAGCTATTAGGCGTAGTTTGGGAATAATCAGATAGGACATATCTTGATGCAAAGATTAAATTTAGGTCACCAGATACACTGTCATTATGCCTGTTTTTTTCCACTGCTGCAATCAGTGTTCAAAATGCTCTTGCATAAGTAAGTATAAAAGCCTGAACTTTCAGATATACTGGATAGTCCTTTTATGATCTGACAGAATAAAGCATACCAAAAGTAAATATAATTTGTCATCAAAGGCTCAGATGCCAAAGCACAGTGTACTGATACTGAAAATTTACGTATCTTGTATTGCTAAAAGTAATTATCAGAAAATTACACTTCATTTAGTCTGTGTACTGAAAAAAAAGCTTTAGGAGGCATTTCATTTCACACTATATCCTTTTAGCAGAAAGAGAACTGAGTACAGCTAACCTAACATCTCACAAATGATAATAAGTTTTCCAATTTGTGTGAATAAAAATGTGATGAAGTTGTAATAAATGCAATTACCTCTCTGACTTATAAACCATTTAATGTTTGCTAAGATCTAATTGAAAGGTTTACATTCCTTTCACTTTTCTTTTTAAAGTAGTGCCATTTATTCTAACTATAGAACATTGGTATTTATCCAGAATAAAAAAAACCTGATCAAATAAAACTTGATCAGACACCCTAAATGAGGTGTTCCACCTTTTTTTTTTTTTTCTGAATTAAAGAGATTTGCTGATTCTGTTCACATGTCACTTGGGACTTGATCCTGGACGATATTTCTCCATAATTTCATATGGAGAAGGAACAATTGTGGTGTTATAAATGTAGGCACAGTTTTTATGAGAACAGTGATAAGGCCACAGCTTTTATCCTCATGAAATGGTGATCTCGACACAATAAAATTTCTGTTTTAATAATCCATGACGTTGTTAACACTAACTGTTAGAATATTCCATGGTGTTCAATAGAGAGTATGATGGTTCAGCACAAGTGTCTTAAGGGACGGTTACACATATGTCTCTTCATTTCTAGGAAGACATGCACTGTGCTGGCAGTCCAATCTGTTATATCAATTATTATAAGTCGTCTTGTAGCTGATGACCACTGCTTTGTAGTTTCTGAAGCATCACATGCTTTGTTTGGCTTTGCTCTTTTCATTGATACTGTGTGCTGTAGCGGCTTTCCTCCATTTTAGGTCATAGAAACACTGATGTGAACATGATTACCCTTAGGCGCTTTTAGTGTAAATTCAGGTAGCATATTTTTTCATGTACTGCAGTCTTAGAATCATAGAATCATAGAATCATAGAATCATAGAATTGTAAGGGTTGGAAAGGACCTTAAGATCATCTAGTTACAACCCCCCTGCCATGGGCAGGGACACCTTGCCCTAAACCACGTGGTTCAAGGCTCTGTCCAACCTGGCCTTGAACACCACCAGGGATGGAGCATCCACAACCTCCCTGGGCAACCCATTCCAGTGCTTCACCACCCTCACTGTAAAGAACTTCTTCCTTATATCTAGTCTAAACTTCCCCTGTTGAAGTTTGAACCCGTTACCCCTTGTCCTACCACTACAGTCCCTAAGGAAGAGTCCCTCCCCAGCATCCTTGTAGACCCCCTTCAGATACTGGAAGGCTGCTAGGAGGTCACCACGCAGCCTTCTCTTCTCCAGGCTGAACAGCCCCAACTCTCTCAGCCTGTCTTCATACGGGAGGTGCTCCAGTCCTCTTATCATCCTCGTGGCCCTCCTCTGGACTTGCTCCAACAGCTCCTTGTCCTTTTTATGTTGAGGACACCAGAACTGTACACAGTACTCCAAGTGAGGTCTCACGAGAGCAGAGTAGAGGGGCAGGATCACCTCCTTTGACCTGCTGGTCACGCTTCTTTTGATGCAGCCCAGGATACGGTTGGCTTTCTGGGCTGCAAGCGCACACTGCTGGCTCATGTTAAGCTTCTCGTCAACCAACACCCCTAAGTCCTTTTCCGCAGGGCTGCTCTGAATCTCTTCTCTGCCCAGCCTGTAGCAGTGCCTGGGATTGCCCCAACACAGGTGTAGGACCTTACACTTGGCTTGGTTAAACTTCATAAGGTTGGCATCGGCCCACCTCACAAGCGCGTCAAGGTCCCTCTGGATGGCGTCCCTTCCCTCCAGCGTATCAACCGAACCACACAGCTTGGTGTCATCGGCAAACTTGCTGAGGGCGCACTCAATCCCACTGTCCATGTCGGCGACAAAGATGTTGAACAGGACCGGTCCCAACACCGACCCCTGAGGGACACCACTCGTTACAGGTTTCCAAAGGGACATCGAGCCATTTACCACAACTCTTTGCGTGTGGCCATCGAGCCAGTTTTTTATCCACTGAGTGGTCCATCTATCAAATTGATGTCTCTCCAATTTAGAGACAAGGATGTCATGCGGGACAGCGTCGAATGCTTTGCATAAGTCCAGGTAGATGACGTCAACTGCTCTGCCGCTGTCCATCAGTTCCGTGGCTCCATCATAGAAGGCCACCAAACTGGTCAGGCAGGATTTCCCCTTAGTGAAGCCATGTTGGCTGTCACCAACCACCTCGTTGTTTTTCATGTGCCTTAGCATGTTTTCCAGGAGAAACTGTTCCAAGATTTTGCCAGACACAGAGGTGAGACTGACTGGTCTGTAGTTCCCCGGGTCTTCCACCTTCCCCTTCTTGAAAATGGGGGTTATATTACCCTTCTTCCAGTCATCGGGAACTTCACCTGACTGCCAGGATTTTTCGAATATGATGGACAGTGGCTTAGCAACTTCATTCACAAGCTCCTTCAGGACCCGCGGATGGATTTCATCAGGTCCCATGGACTTGTGCACGTTCAGGTTCTTAAGATGGTCTCGAACCTGATCCTCTCCTACAGTGGGCCTAAGGTCTTCGTTCTCACAGTCCCTGCATTTCCTTTCCAAGACTTTTGTGGTGTGGTCAGAGCATTTGCTGGTGAAGACTGAGGCAAAGAAGTCATTAAGAACCTCAGCCTTCTCCAAATCCATGGTAGCCAGTTCTCCTGATAGCTTCTGGAGAGGGCCTACATTGTCCCTACTCTGTCTTTTATTTGCTACGTATCTATAGAATCCTTTCCTGTTATCTTTTACATCCCTTGCCAAACTTAATTCTAGCTGGGCCTTAGCTTTCCTAACCTGGTCCCTAGCTTCTCGGGCAATGCTCCTATATTCTTCCCAGGCCGCCTGTCCTCGCTTTCACCTTCTATAAGCTTCTTTTTTCCCTCTAAGTTTCATCAGCAGCTCCTTGTCCATCCATGGAGGTCTCCTGGCCCTCCTGCTGCACTTTCTTCTAGTCGGGATGCAACACTCTTGAGCACGTAGCAGGTGATCCTTGAATACCAACCAGCAGTCTTGGGCCCCCCTGCCCTCTAGGACTGTATCCCATGAAACCTTACTAAGAAGGTTCCTGAAGAGGCCAAAGTCTGCTTTCTTGAAGTCCAGTCTTATAACTGACTCTTCCCCCTCCCCCCCCCCCCCCCAGTAGTATAATGGTAAATCCAATGCTGTTGATTTCTCTTGTAAATCTTTTCTAGTCACCAGCTTCGGTTCTGAAGAATTTAATCTGTTCCGTAAGTATTTGCACTTCTTCAACTTACACTTTTTTCTTCTTTCTTTCCATTTCTAGGTCCATCTTTACTTAAGTAACTTCAATTAGTAGTCACTCTGGGTTTATTACAGATGACAGAACCACATCTCAGCTTTCTCCTCTTCTCTGAATCTAGACATCTGCCCACAGGAATCAAGACAAGCAGGGGCACCCACAAAATAGGGCACCCACAAAATAGCACACCCTTGTGCCAAGAAGTACTTTTGTCCATGCAGTTTACGTTGATTAAAATCTGTTGAGTTTTAGTATTTGTCTTATGAAAATATAAGACAAAGCTGTGTGATATCATATGCCTTTATGCTAAAGCTCAGTTGGAAAAGCACTTTTCCAAACATAAAAGACTGAAGCCTTGAGCAACCTAGTCTGGTGGAAGGTATCCCTGCCCATGGCAGGGGTGTTGGTACTAGGTGATCTTAAAGTCCTTTCCAACCAAACTGTTCCATGATTCTATAAGCACGATTCACGCCTTCTGTGGACATCTCTATGGATATCTTTTCCTCCTACATCACGATCGAGTTGAATAGTCAGATACTTATGGTTATGGAATACGGTAAGGGTGGGCGTATTCTTGTTGATGTTTTTTCAGCTTAGCAGTAAATTAAATATTCATTGAATCAGAGAGAAAGTAAGAATGACTTTATTGCCTACTGGTTAGGGAGGAATAATAAGAATAGTACTCTAGTCCTTTGCTTCAATAATACCTTAATATGAAATTTGTTAATATGAAACCCCTAGCAATTCATTGGAAAAGGAACTGTAACTCAGGTCTCTCCATCTACTATGAGGCTAGGGTAATTATCATTAAATCAATCTATTTCCAATCCAATAAATATTTAATTACATATGTATCCTAGTTTCAGCTGGGATAGAGTTAATTTTCTTCCTAGAAGCTGGTATAGTGTTGTGGTTTGGATGTAGGATGAGAATAATGTTGATAACCCACTGATGTTTTTAGTTATTGCTAAGCAGTATTTATACTAAGTAAGTCAAGGACTTTTCAGCTTCTTATGCTCTGCCAGCAAAAAGGCCCTAGGGGCACAAGAATGTGGGAGGGGACACAGTCAGAACAACTGACCCAAACTGGCAAAAGGGATATTCCATACCATTGTGGCATAATGTTCAGTATGGAAAGCTTGCTGGGGAACACTACTTGGGAACTGCTTGGGCATCAGTCAGCAAGTGGTGAGCGATTGCATTGTGCATCATTTGTTTTGTATATTCTAATTCTTTCATCATTATTATTGTCATTAATATGATTTTCTTCCTTTTCTGTCTCATTAAACTGTCTTTATCTCAACACATAATTTTTCTCACTTTTACTCTTCCAATTCTCTACCCCATCCCACTGGGGGTAGGGGAGTGAGCAAGCAGGCGTGTGGTGCTTATTTGCCAGATGGGATTAAACCACAATAATATGCATACTGAAAATTGCAACAAGGCAGAATTAGAAAAACATCTTCAAAATCCTCTGTAGCTTGTTGGTGAGCACATACACATTAGAGATTCAGATGACTCATACAGAGTTTCCCCACCTCCTGGGCACTGAACTCTGGATTAAACTACACCTTAACACCTCAACAGGTCTTCTTGTTCAGTTTGTTTTTTTTCGTGCTGATCCTGTAGTTGCTTCAGTGTACATGCCAAGCAAAGTATCATGAAATCCATCTAACTAGAAGAACTAGTTAACAATTGTCAGTGAGGTATGAAGTATGTAGCAATTCCAGATTTACACAGCTTGGTTTTTAGTGGAAACATAGGGAACTGCAATTCATAAATGTGAACGAAAGAGATACTAAGATCAAAAGTCAATCAGACTATCTTTAAAAAATAAAATAGAGTATAAGTATGTATTTTTCCTTTATCTTCTTTTATCCTCCTCTCTTTCACTTTCCTTGCCCACCCTCACCCAAATGCTTGTTTCAAAGTTCTTCTCTGTTAGGTTTCCAAAGGTGCAGGTTTTGACATTGATTCACCTGCGGGACTGAAGTCCATGTTCAGGTAGTGGTGAAATGTTTATCCACTCGACTTCTAAAGTTCACTTGTTCACAACACACATAATTAGAAGGAAAGATTGTATATTCATCCATGATATGAAGTGAGTTTCTTAAGCATTCAACTTTTGTAACAGCTACACAGCTTACCCCATTTTCTTTAACCAGGCTATGCTTTTACTTGAAGTTAGACAAGAAATTAGGTACTTGGGTGAATCAGGACTACAAATCTTATAAGAAATTTAGTATTATTGTCATTGGTTAAGCAGTTGATTGTTATCTGACGAGCATTAACTGTATTTTTTATGCTGATGGTGATGCACTTTATGCAGATAATTAAAGAAGAGCTTCAATTTTCATTATAGGCTTAAGTATCTTCTCAATCCAGATTAGACTTAATAGAGCCATTTGTATGCACATTTGATTGATTGATTTGGAGGTTTGGCTTGCAAACAAATTGACATTGTTAAAGTTATTGACTGACTTACCCTATATTTCCTTATTTTATTGACCTACTGAAATATTGTCAGCACTATAACAAACCTTTTAGCTAAGAAGTTCTAAACTTGAATCAATAAGTTTATTACTGTACTATTCATAGAATGACTAAACAATACCCGACTTAAGCGGCTTTCACTGAATTTGTGAATTGGCAGTACGAGGTTTTAAATGACAAATTAGGGTTTGAATGTTAAAGCAAACAACAAAATATTTTCTAAATAGATGTGTAAGACCAAACCAAAATACAAAAGCAATTTGGTTTTGAATTTAACAAATAGAATAATTTTTACACCAAGAATTTACAATTCTCAGAAACAATTATGCAGAGCTTGTGTGAAAGTAGGTTGAAGAACTGCTCAGCCATGTGATAAGTTTGTGGTGCAAAAAGTAATAGGAACATCTGTACATTTCAGCAGTACAAAAGGCTTTAGCACTGGATTTATTCTGATGTATGCTAGTGGACAATTTGGGATCTTGGTTTTTAACATATTTTTATTTCTGGTTTATTAGGGTAAAATAGTGAAGATGATAAAAAGAAAGGCTTGGGCAAGCCCTGGGTAGTAGGATTCACAAATTTATCTAAGCAATTTAAATGTTCAGCACTCACTAGTCTTTCTGACTGACATGACAAACATTGTTTGTAAGGATTTTGTACTTGTTGGATTTTTTGAAGATTACTGCTGATTGATAGAAAAAAGTATATGGAAATTACTGAGTGATATCAAGGAGACAAAAGTGAGATTGTTCAAACCAAAGGAAACTGAAATAAGGTAATAAGGTGCATAAGGTAATAGAGGCATAGATCTCACTGAGGCAATTTTACACATTTTTCAAATGGATCTGTACAATTCCCTGAAAGTGATCTGTCCACCTGTCATTTTGTAAAAGCTATATTTATTTCAAGAACAGACAGTTGTAAACTGTGAGGAATGTTTCTTTGAACTGTTTTACCTAATTAATTGAATAATTCATTCCTCTGAACAGATACTGTAACGTTAGGTGTGAAGGTACATGTGTGGAATATCTCCATGTTATATCTCCTCAGCAGTGTGTTAAAGCAGATTAACATCAAACTTTCAACGACAAATGGCAAACTTTTTTTTTTTTTTTTTAATTTCCCCAAATGCTTTAAAGTTAGGGCTTTAAGAAAACATGAAATTTTTGTCATTGGGTTCAATGAATGCAGGATTTCATGTATAAATCTGGAAAATAATTCTGAGTGTATAAAAAAACCAAAACCCAAACAAAACAACAGAGCAAATAAAAAAGTCATAGAATCACAGAATAGTTTGAGTTGGAAGGCATCTTTAGAGGTCATCTGGTTCCAACTCCCCCATGCCACATCTAGTCCAACACCCTCTGGGAGTAACCTACAACTATAACCCATCTTTTCTTCCTCATGGAGGTGGTCATGATACAGGGAGCAGGCCTTTCTGACCTTGGCAACACCTCAGGTGTAGATGGACTGTCCTCCATTTCATCCATTCAGAGCCTCATTCCTGTACTCTGTAGGCCACGGGAGGCACCTGGGAAGGAGAGGTGGGCAAGGAGAGAGTTCGCTTGCTGCCCCAAGCATGGACGTGCCACCATTCATTCCTTTCCTTTAAGCTATTGCCTTCAGCCTGGCAGGGGGAGGACACAGGATCCCCTTGATTGTGTTTTTCTCTAGTGGCTTTTCCTGTTTCTGTCTCAAGGAGGGCACAGCATGGTTCTACTAGTTTATCTCTTTCTCAGACTTCCTGATGCTCCTTAACGTTTCTACTTCCTGTCGTAGAATCACTTGGTCACACAGCTGCTCTCACTACTGCCATCTATTACCAGTGATTCTCTGGCATACGCTGTAGCCTGAGACCTGGAAAGCTTCATGTTATCATGGGAGCTCTGTCTGGGTTCCCACCTCCATTCTGGTGAATGCAGAGGACATAGGTTTCTGCTGGGTGGATATTATAGTTAAGCTCCTCCTGAGACGGTGATGACTACCAATTGAACTCACCTCTTGAGCTGCTAGGTTCATTACGCCCTTCCTGCACATCCTTCTGCATGAACTGCCACACAACCTTCTGCACCACACCCTGGCTGACATGCCACGACCTGTTTGCCTGCTCTGGTTGGATGGACATTAGATTCCTTATCACAAAAAGCACACTTTCTTTTCTAGTAATTGCTTGAGGAAAAGTATCATTGAATGTCTTTTCTAGTGAAAATAATATAGAAAATGATGTAGGTTGAAGGTATGCCTTCACATTTAATTTAAAATACCTGAGCATCACCTTAAAACATTGGGGGAAAAAATTGGTTTGATGTGAATGCCATTCTGCATGGTTTTCCATACCTGTATGTAATTGTATTGATCTTCATAAAAAAAATGAAAATGTATAAAGAAGAAAAGTTATTAAAGGTTAAGTTCATATTTACTTGTAATTTCTTCATGTATGCCTCACAAATCTTTTCTGCTGCAGAAAATGGTTATTCTACATGTACTCCAGGACATGGGCCTGAGCTTTTAAGGCATATTTAGCAGATATAAATTGCAAATCAAACGGCTGATTTTAACAAGTTAAATAAATAAGAACACAGATTCTATCAAGACTAATAGCATTGAGTTACTATAAATCTCGTACTACATAAGAAGAATCTAATAAATACCCATGTTTACCCATAATCTAACAAATACCCGTATTACAAATAAAATGGGTATTTGTAATGCATTTATCTGCCTGATTGATAGTAGATGCCTTTGATTGTAAGGGCTGCTAATCCATTTTATATGTATTTTTTGCTGATTGATTAATGGGCTTCTGAGACAACTTTTTCAAGAAGACAGTAACATTCTCCATGAAAAACCATATGTTGATTTTAACTGTCTTTAAAACATTTTTCTCTGCAGAGTAATGCAGAAAAATATAATAAGAACCAAACTGTTTATTGAGCTACAGGTTACCTGTGGTGGCTGGATCAAAGGCATATAGATGAAATCTTTCCTTCATTCTCTTTTCCCAGTGTTTTGCTGTTCCAGTGCCACTAATAAAAGGTAAGTCACATGCTAAATGTGACAATTTCCTGCCATTATTTTCTTCCTACTGATATTCAAGATAAAATTTAAAGATGGTCTTGAAAAAGAGAGAAAATTCTGCAATACTCATTAAAAGACAGAGAAAAGCCTTACAAATATTAACTAAATAGTATAATGAAGTAATTTTCCTATGCTTAGATTTATTTCTGGTTTTAATTTCCAGGAACATATCAGCAAGCAAGGTTATCAAAAGCATACATGTGCCTTTGAAAGTCAAAGGCCAGATGCTACAAAGCATTCCAGTGCTATTCATTTAAATGCAACTATAAGAGCTTATACTAATCCGAAGATTTTCCAAGAATTTTACTTTCAGAGAAATGTCTTGTGGGGATGTTTAATGAGGGAAAAGAAGCAACTTGCTTTGACTTACTGGGTCAATCACAATCAACAGGTGCATCTTGAAGATGTACAATCCACAAAGCAAATTTTTTACAAGACATTTGTTGAATAAACTTTTGTTGAATACATTTGAATAAACAATTCATTAGCGAAAAGTATGGTCTGCTCACAGATTGTATAAGCAGGAAAAGATTTAATTATCTAATAAATAATTTGCTAGAAAGTATTCCTTCTTCTATATTACCACCTAAGATTTCCTCAAAAATGAAGTTTTGTTAACTCATTCCCACATAATTACTAGTCCCATGACGGTACATGCTATACTGAATTTTAAGTGGTCTTAAAAGATAATCTGAGATATGTACCTTGCATGTGTTGCATTTTATCATTAAAATAATTTTCATCTAAATAAAGAACATGATGCTGTGGTTTTTTATTGAGAATAGGTTCTATTCAAATACATGCATTTGTCATTTAATGCTCAGGTTTAGTACTTACTAAACGCACTTGAATGTTTGTGGTGCTTTTCCAAAATCTCAGTCATAGGTATACATTTTGACCCTGACCCAGTCAGTGGAGTTGAACACCAGTGCCACAGTCTAAAAATTAAATACTTCACATAAAAAAAAAAAAAAAAAAAGATAAATAATCAGGGCAATAACTTTGGCTGTAGTCACAGGTCTGCCACAGTCAGTGACAAGCAGACTGTAAAATTTTGTGTTGGCCATTCATTGAGTAGACAGCAGGTACAAAATATTCACATAACACTATCCATATACCTCCTGTCATCAAATTCCACCTGGCCAAATAGGTTGGATGCCGGCCAAATGATGCCCATACTCATTTTCACTGATAAAATAAGCATCGCTCAAAAAAAAATATAAAATTATATTGGATTTTGGTTTTGTAATGAGCTGGTGATTTTTAGGCTGACTTCCACTTTCAGAACTATATTTGGGGGTTCTTTTCTTTTTCTTTTCTTCCAGGTTACGTCATCAAAATGACATTTCTCATTATCTTTGTGGGGTTTTATTAATAATAAGATCCTTGAGGTTATCTCATTTTGGTAGAGATGGGAATATAATCTAATGTAAGGAGATAATAAGCTGGCTGCACGAATCTGTTTTCCTGAGTAATACGTTCTTCCCTTTTGTGTTTATATGGAGTGATATATTGCCCTCTTAATTCAAACTCTGGAAATATTTACTGACCTAACCTACCTGCTTCAGTACATAATAGAAGAAAGTTTCAAAAAATATTTATATTTTCTGAGTCATCTGGAAAGCTTAATTAAAGAAAATCCATCAAGCCCACTTCACTCTTCAGAAAGTGATTAAACACACTTTCCACTCTGATAATTATGCTATTCATCCTTTTTAACTGATTAAAGCCCCTTAAAAAATAAATTATAGACAAGATCTACTGTGCTTAAAGAAAGAAAGAAAGAAAGAAAGAAAGAAAGAAAGAAAGAAACACTGAAAGATGAAGAAAGACAGAAAGACAGAAAGACAGAAAGACGAAGAAAGACAAAGAAAGACAGAAAGACAGAAAGACGAAGAAAGACGAAGAAAGACAAAGAAAGACGGAAAGATGAAGAAAGACAAAGAAAGACGGAAAGGAAGAAAGGAGGAAAGGAGGAAAGGAAGAAAGGAAGAAAGGAAGAAAAAGAAAGAAAGAAAGAAAGAAAGGAAAGAAAGAAAGAAAGAAAGAAAGAAAGAAAGAAAGAAAGAAAGAAAGAAAGAAAGAAAGAAAGAAAGAAAGAAAGAAAGAAAGAAAGAAAGACGGAAAGACAAAGAAAGATGGAAAGGAAGGAAGAAAGGAAGGAAGGAAGGAAGGAAGGAAGGAAGGAAGGAAGGAAGGAAGGAAGGAAGGAAGGAAGGAAGGAAGGAAGGAAGGAAGGAAGGAAGGAAGGAAGGAAGGAAGGAAGGAAGAAAGGAAGGAAGGAAGAAAGGAAGAAAGAGAAAAGAAGAAAGGAAGAAAGAGAAAGGAAGAAAGGAAGAAAGAGAAAGGAAGAAAGAGAAAGGAAGAAAGGAAGAAAGAGAAAGGAAGAAAGGAAGGAGGGAAGGAAGGAAAGAAGGAGGGAAGGAAGGAATGAAGGAAGGAAGAAAGGAAGGAAGGAAGAAAGGAAGAAAGAGAAAAGAAGAAAGGAAGAAAGGAAGAAAAGAGGAAAGGAAGAAAGGAAGAAAAGAGGAAAGGAAGAAAGGAAGAAAAGAAGAAAGGAAGAAAGGAAGAAAAGAGGAAAGGAAGAAAGGAAGAAAAGAAGAAAGGGACTTCAGAAAACTGGGAAAAAACATATTAATATATTTCCAAGTAGACGTGGATTGCAGTATTTTTGGTTTTTTGCTAGCATTCAGGGGGATGGGGTCCATAATACTTATCTGTAGACACAATTTCATATCTAGTTAGTATCTGTGAGCTGCCATCTACTTTTGTATGTATTTACCTTATACTCATGCTCTAAAGTTCTTATAAGTTAGACTTCTAAAGCCAGGTCACAAAAGAGAAGATGACGTGGAGGCTGGAAGAGATTATGAACCCATTCAGACCCTAATGAAGTCAATAAAAAGCATCTTAATGACCACAGCAGACTTTGAATCATTCCCTATCATAATTGTGATGTACAATCTACACAGCATAAGATTTTAAACTTAAAACAAAATGCCACCACCCCCCCAAAAAAAAAAAAAAAAAAGAAAAAACAAAACAAAACAAAAAACCACACACGCACAGAAACTTACAGAACATAATGCATCAGGGTGGCTTATGTCTGCCAAAAACCCCAAGATGTAAGTAAGATAAGTACCTTATTGTGACATCCTTGCTGACTCATGTTTAAACAATCTGCAAAAGCCCCTGTAAGTCAATAGAAGAGGGAAATTGAGCTCTTGGTACAAAGTATGTAATGAGAGTGAGACTTTAACTACCAGACAATCAAGGTCTGATCCAATTCTCACAAAAATCAATATGAAGTTTATGTTTTACCTTATAATTTCCTTTGTTGAATGATGGGGTCTGCAGAGCTACAATAATAAGGTTTTGCTAATAATGTTGGAGACGAGACTGTAAGTTAATGGCTGTGAAAATGGGCACAACAGTCCTGTGGCAACCACCAAGGCATTTTTACAGTTTCAGAAATCACGATAGTGGCTTACAAGGATAGAAAAGTAGTAGACTAAATAGAACAGTTATACTTCACAGGAACTAATTTGGTGAATACTAAACTGAAGGCAAATTATTTATCACTTTTTGTGCTAATTAATCACTGTTTGGCGCAGGTGAGCTCTGTGGACAAACAGAGAAAATTATTGCAGGAAAGAATAGGTTTTTCCCCTCAGATTTGTTTTGGGATCATGAATTAATGTTACTGGATAAATGTTCTCTGAAGGAGAAAGATGATATGCCCAGGTGAAAAGAAACAACTTTCACAAACACTAAGATCCTGCAGGGAAGACCACTTGTCTATAGTACAAAACAACAATATGTGGTAGCTAGATGATAATTCATTAGAAATAAGAGAAAACGTGAATGTGGCTGATAACTGATAGATACCTCTGAATGTGGCTCAAGAGATTCCTCTTCATGAAATCTCTAGAAATCTAAGGATTATGGAGCTGAGATTATATTTTCTCTACTTTAAAAAGATTCTGGATCTCTTTCATGTTCTAATAATTTGCAGAACAGTGCTCTGGCCTACTCAAGGTCTGCCAGAAAATATGATAAAACCAAAATCTCTGTTTATCTTCACCAAACAACATACTACTGGAAGATGCTCCAGTTAAGACTGAATTTTGTTTTCCTTTTTATTTTTGCTGAAAAGCTAAGTAGACAGATAGATAGAATAAAGAATTACTTCCTGTTCTCTGTGGAATTAAGAGTTAATTTTAGTTTTCAGGAAAGTAATTTACAGGTACCAATTTTTAGGAGATCATACTCCACTAAATCAGATCAAGGCTAAAGATGAGAATAATTGATTTGGTTACCTTTTTAACAAGGCATCTTGTTTTATACAGCTCCTAGGTGCACCATGACTGATTTTAATGCAGAGACTTTTGGAAGCCAAGTTTTTAACAAGGATTGAAATTTTGAGTGCAGTTCTCATTTTAGAAAATCTAGTTTTCTATGAAAACAAGCTGACATTCTTTCTAGAGTATGGCAAGCAATTTAATTCTATATTCTTAATCATTAGTTAACCATCTTTGTGTCCTTGTACCTCTTTATTGGGGTGTCTACTTAATTGCCTATCAAAATAGTTAAGTAAGCAGAGTCAAACAAAATCTTTATTTAATCAGATTTAACTGATTTTATTTATTTTGTATACTTTTGTTTAGATCCGATTCCCTAGATTGATTCAACCCTATATGAGCACCTCATCTTTTCAGGCTTGCGTTAGTGATGACAGGCTCCCTGAGTGAAAACCCAAATCTTGAAACCAGTACAGTTCTTCCACCACTTGAATGACGTGAAAATTTTCCTGAAGCAATGAAATTTAACTGAAGTTGAGAAAGAGGAAGAAGAACAACAACTAAAAAAAAAAAAAAAAAAGTATATGCAACCATGAAACAGAACAAAAAGAAGCATATAAATGGGTAAATACTAAATCATACTTTTCTATTTCTCAGATGTTCTTTTTCTGTAATCAGAAAACTTACAGATGTTTGTGGTTTTACCCCAGGACTGTTGATCTACTGGTAAGTTGTCAGCTTTATTATGCAGGACCTCTATTAACTGAATCTTGTATGCTATGATTTTAACTTTGTATCACATTGAAGTAAAGAAATTGTGAAAAAATGTGGGTCACATTTGGCAGATACTGTCTACATTTTCATTAATTTTAAAGCCAGTGTTTTAAAACAAAATGGAAAGGACTGATTATGCTTTCATTAAAAAAAAAAAAAAAAAAAAAAAGTAAAAAAAAGTGGAAACAAAATTTGAGAAACTTTTTGACAAAGGTGAATTACAGGCATTTTTCAAAGTATTGAGGTCACACAGTCCCCCTTCTAATGGCAATTGTTATGTTTTTTATAGTACTTATCATTAATTTGATTTTTTTAATTTATCTTTGAAGTGTTTGATGTCAATTACTCATATGTTGTCTTTTGATTTATTTTAATATGTTGAAAGGATCATACCTGCAATACTATCTCACATTTGAATTGCTTGTGTAAGCATGTGAAAACTCTAAAAGTGCTAGATGACAGTCCCTGAATATTTATTTGTATTAGCTTGTCCCTCTCCCTCTCCTTGCTTCAGTAGCCTTCATGACGGTAGAAGAGGGCTGAGAAAATGTATCTGCCTGGATTGAGCCAGCAGTTACAAGAGTATGTTGTTTGTATGCACGTACACATATGTTTACACAGCTGGTTGGAATTAGTGAATACACTTAGAGGGAAATTTTACTTTTGCAGTATAAAAATCTTTCCTTCATAGAGACAGTGAGTCACTCCGCTAAGAGATGGGCACATTATTGTTGTCTTAAATTATGGATACTAAAATAAGCATTGTCTGGTACATATTGTGTGACAACAGGCTCTTGCAGAATGAAAGACAGACACAAGGAGGAGTGTGGAGTAGGCAGAAAAAAGGGATGAGGTATGAGGCTCCTTATTGCCTTTGGTTCTTCCACATCTGGGCTACAGTCCCATTGCTCCTCGCTTACTGTTAAGTGCTATAGGGATTACTGAGGCATAGAAACCTGTCACAGACACTGGATACAATAACATGACCAGAGACTAATAACTGCAGTTGTAATCTTCAGTGGAAATTGGCAACACTAATGATATTTTCCCAGGCTTGCTTTTCCCTGACTCATTGAGATTATTATTGTTAACTAGCAGCAGCACAATTTTAAAGTAGATGAAAAGGAAAAGTCTAGTGGTCTAGAAATATGGTCTAGTGGTTATAGACTACTTTTGAAAGTGCAGAGAGGAGAGTTTCAGTTCTTTTAGGTAGATGTTCCCATTTTCTGAAAGGGCAGGGGATGCTAGGGAGAGGAGGAAGGAGAAATATATTTGAAAGGAATTGTATATTTCATAAATGTTAGCAGCTAGTGGACAAGGCTTTCTAGTGCTCTCAAGATTGGCAAGATTCTTTTGCTTTCAGAGTCATACTCTGATTTAAAACACTGAAGAATTAGAGGCCCCAACAATTCACCTCCACCAAAGCAACTCTTGGTGTCAGATTTTTTTTTTTTTTTCTGGCCTGTGTGAAGACGACATCTCGCTTGAAATCCAAGCAAATGTGTTTTTAACCATGTTCTTGAGTGTCAAGAGTTTCATTAATGGCTTTAAATCCTATTCTACTGACAGAAAGTTAAACTTTTAGAAGAAACAAATCAACAGCATAGCTGCTGGCAAATTAGTTTTGCTGCATTATGCTTGATAAAGCATATTGCTCAGCAGTATATCTTGAAAAGTATTACATATTTGTCTTTAAACTGTTTAAAAACATCAGCTTTATTTCCTCTTCTCTTTCTGTTCTTTGCTGTACTTTTCAAATATCTTTGCAGTTTTCTTTGCTGCCTCAGTGCACACCAATGCAACATCAATTTGATGTTATTATCAAAGTCTTGGAAATAAAAGCTGCAGCAAGCTGTTCACTGGAGATTTGATCTCTGACAAATCAGCTTGTGCCAGTGCGTCTAAAAAACCTGAGTCCGTACCTCTGTTTTCTTCCCAATAGGGTCTTGGCAGGGATGCAATTAAAAAGAGAAAATCAATCTGTGCTTTGCTGTCTGATTTCTGAAGAATGGCACTGGGCTGCCAGGGCGTGAAGATGTGGTATTGTAAATACAGAGAAGTCCTCATGAATCCCACCTTTCTCACTTGTCTCTAAATGAGTCTGATTTATTAAAGCATTAGAAAGAGAGGGAGGAAAGCCTGAGAGAAAGGGCAGTGGATTTTTTTAGCTGACTCTGATGATTCAAAGCATGTTGTGTATTGTTTCAAAAGTACACCATAAAGAAAAAATACTTACACCCACCAGGGATCACTTATTTTCTGATTTTCAGAAGGGCTGAACATCTGTCACTAGGTAGAAAGCTTTAGGAGTTGCAAACCATAAAATCAAACCTTTATGGTTTGGTTTTTTTCTGTTCCAAATGTGACTTTTGAAACAAGAGTCAAAAATGTTGGTCTGAAACTGATTTTGAGGTTCATGCATTAGGCCAATTATGAGATTCCCAAACCTGAATTTCCTAATGGACATCTTCTGATTTAAAAATAACCTTTTTTCTGCTTCTTAAAAAGAAAAAACCTTCACACGGCTATTTTTAACAGCACCAGCTAATGAACTATAACAGGCTGCTCCTTCTTCAACCCCCTGCGTATCTCTGGGTTCAGAATCAAGACTCTGAAGGCTGGGCCCATTGTTACAATTTTAAAGGACAGTAACATTTTTACTAAGCATATTTAATGCTTTTCAAGTGGATAACCATGTTGCTAAGTTTAATGCTGTAAGAATCTAAAATGAAACATACAAGATTGTCCATGTTTTTTCTTTCCAATCCCATTTTATTTAACTGCCTCTTTTTTTTTTAGATTGTAGTATGTTCACACGATGCTGCTTAGGCGTTATCTAGTATGTTGGCACAGATACTTCAGAGTGAAATAACTGCGAAGGACTGAATTCCTTCCTGAGTATTGCAGCTTGGCAAACGAGAAGTGCCACAGGTCTAAATAACTTCTGTGTCCTCCCAACCTTGAGCAAGCCCATGAGCTGTTATACTTATGACAGCTCTCCTATAGTGTTCCCTGGGAACTGTATAAAGGCCCAGGATTTTCATGCTGGTGACCCCTACCATACACCTCCTTTCTCACTATGTCTCTGCAGCAGGCTGTTTTCGGAGCACTCCTTGGAAGTGCAGGCCCAGCACCTATGTGCCAGGGCAGTACTTGATGCAGACACAGTCATGCTGTAGCAGTGGGTGCTAGTGGGGATGGGAAGAGGAGATTAAGGTCCTGTCAGTCTCTTCTCCCTACCTCTCCACTGTAAGAGGTGAGAGAGGACTGCTGGGATGAAGGCATGGCTAGTTTCACCGCTATTTCCTGCATGCCCTCACCTAGAGGCTCCCATCTCACCTGGAGCAATGATTTGAGATTCCCTTCCTTCCTCTCAAACCCTCCAGCTGGCATAAGAAGGCTCATACGGTGTTTATTGTCTATACGCACAGCAAAGACGTGGGTTTTTTTTAAATGTTTACAATTCCCCTTTAACTAAGCATTTGCACAAATAAAATTCTTACGACGGAAAGTCATAAGTCTACCAGGCAGGTAGAATGATGTAAAGTTCTCCTAAATTCAACAACCATTAAGTTCAGACTTATTTATTTTTCTTTTCATGAGTTACATATAGTGCAACAGCCAGGCTAAATGAAAGAGACAATCAAAGAAGCAGATTATGCTAGGATAAAGTTGCTTGATATGTCTTCTTTTTTCCACTGAAACTGCAGTATCTCTGACGTTTTTAATCTTGCCAGGCATTGCCACTAACATCTGAATGCTTTTTTAAGGTGGCATCTAGATATTTACTGGTAACTTTCCAAATTAGATCTTCAAATATGAAATGTCCTCAGTGTATTCAAGATTGATTGTTTTTTTAAAGCATCATACTTACATGTATATATACACACATACTATATAGAGAGATGGTTTATGCATATGCAAGTATACATATATACAAATATGGGTTTATTTGTTTTATATGTCCAAACATATGTAAGAACTTATTTAAGAGAGAGGAGTAATTCTAAATGTTCAGTTTTACTAAGATATATGCATTGCTGGCCAAAGCATTAGACAATGTTGTAGCTGTGCGCATATATGCACTCTGACTCCTGGTCTACTGCAGCAGTTTATTCCCTGCACTTAAAGTGATAGAGGGAGTCATATGCTGAGAATGATTAAAACCAGAAACAAAATTATCAGGTCAATAACACCGAATTACTTCAATTTTTTGTGCTTCGATATGAAATTTAATTGAAATGCTGTAATTAATATTGAAATAGTATAACAGAACCTTCAGACAGTCTAAAAACTGAGACCATGTGATTACATATACCTTTAGTCACATACCAAGCAAATTCGACAAACTATAGAAAACAATCTTATATTGTCCTTCTTGTTAAACAGGAAAATATATACAGATAAGGACTGTATTTTGTTCTGTTTGTCCATACACAAAATAAAATATACATAAATGTTAACGCCAAACCTATCAGTAATAAAGGGGTGTACCTATTGTTGTACATAATATATTACAATTTCTTTTTATTTAGGATTTAACATTTTAAATTTAAATAGATTACTTTCCATTACAATAAGAAACTTCAGATATGCAAATACAGGAAATCACCTTGGGATTCCTCCCTCCCCCCACTTCCCCTTTTACACAATGATTCTTGACTCTACTTTCTCAAAGAACCACAACCTTAGTCAAATCTTCTGATAATGGTTACTGAAACTTAAGATCTTATAAAACAATCTCTGGGAAATTTATGACTTAGATTCAAAAAATGCAGGTGACCAGGGAATGTCTCAAAGCCTATAGGTGGACCCTATATCCGGACCTCTGAATGTCAGACCTCATCTGGTTGATGAGTCTAAGTGCAAACCCAGCCAAATCCTATCTTACAGATACTCAGGGTTGCACAGGTAGCAATCCTTCTTTGGGAAGGAAGCCTGCCCTCAAGAGCTGGACGCAACTATTGAAAAGCTGAAAAAACATTTTCTCCAGTCTCTGTTCTCCTAGATGGGACATCAGCATAGGGCAAAGAGGCAATTACTCCCATAGCTGTGACAGCTATGTAATTGCAATTTTCTTATACATGCATTTGTACCATAACAGGGAGCTGGAAGCTATTTGAATAAAGAAAGTCTACAACAGTGTTTTATAGAGGCAGCTTGTATAGTGTACAATTAATCCCTTCTAGTAATACGAGTATTAAACAAATTTATTCAAGGAAGATTAGCAGTCTGTTGGTAGGATTTTTAATTAAATAATACTAAATAACTTAGAGTTATAATTTTTTCTGCATCTATAGTGTATATTTCTCTCTGGGTCAGAGACTCTTCTCTGTGCTCATAGAATGCCTACACAAGATACCATACCAGCGAGTTCTCTAGACATATATCTTCCATTTCTGCAACCAACTGTGTGAGCTCAGAATTTACTTTTCATCCTCACAGTCTTTTGAAAGTAGGTGAACAAAAGAGTATACAGTTAGTTTGGAGTTGTCAATTAAAAGTTTCATGCTCCATGCCATTATTCATTATTCCTCACTTTCCTCCAAGCAAATTTATTGTAAAACTTTAAAATAAATATTTTACGGGTTCTGTAAATACAAATACAATGCACGTATAAATTAATGTTTGTAAAATTAAGGCCATAAGAATTGCCCTACTGGATGTGATCCACAGCCAATATTCTGTCTGACAGTAGCTGGTAGAAGTAGGATACAAGTAACCCTTAAGTAAACAGCTGTGGAACAATCTGTGCACATTAAATCAGTTCCTCATACCTAGCAGTCAGTAACTGACACACAGTAGCATGATGTGTAAAATTAATTTTGTTATTTGGGATAGGATCATGCATAATAAGATGTTCTAAGCCTAGTGTCAATTGTTTTATGGTTTAATGACAGTTTTCAATTGCTTTAACTATTGCATTTTCAACATTCTGATTTATTAACTCCATTTCTGATAACTCCATTTCAGTGTTGCTTCAGGACACGTTTTTTTATTGGGTTGATGACTGGGTCCTGTTATGCCCTAAATCTGAGTCAGTTTAGGAAAGGTAGACATATGCCTGCCTTCCTGTAAACATTTGCTAAACTGAACTTAAGCTGTGTGTCTTAAGCAAGGTCCTTGTTTCTTTCTTCTCATCATGTTCAACTTCACTGTGAACATGAAGTGGTGGAAAGAGCCACTGTCCCTTTTGGAATTGCTAGCACAGGTACAGGAGATGGAATATTTGGCTTGCTTGAGACTCATCTAGCAATCATGATGCTGTATATTGCTAACTATACTCAAAAGAAGTAGAGAATAGGAAATCCAGAAATACTTGTTGTGACCTTTGCTAAATAGTGTCAGTTATTCAAGAAAATTTATGAAAATCTTTGGTGTATGTCAATACTGTTGTTAAAGGTTGCCTTATTTGTAGGGCTTATGTTGTAACATTAGGCTTGCTTGAACCAAATCTGTAAGTACTAAAGACTAGATTCAGTACGGAGGTACCAGAAAACCCTACAGTAAAATGAGAATCCCAAGGGAAATTTAATCAGAAGTTTATAGGACTCAGACACGTCAATGCTCTGAGGAACCATTTGAAAATGCAAAACTTTCTCCAGTACTATTCATTCACAAGGAGGCTGCTAGAAAAATAGGGATTTCAGAAAACTCCAGACCAGCAAATGAGAACTGGAATATCAACAGCAAAAAGATAATACTTTGACTCAAACAATCAGATATGTAGATAGTATGAGAAGAAGATCCCAGATCAAAAGAGGTAAAAAGATTGAGTTATATTTGCCTCAACATGTCACAGCAGCAAGTCACCAAAGGAGGCACTAAAGGCAAGAGAGTCAGGTCTGGTTCAAGACTGTGCCTCAAAATTCAGAGTACTACCAAGAACTTCTTCCATATTGACTTCCAAGAGTATGATTTACGTTATGTGTGATTTACATGAAGTATCGCCATATTCTTAGTTGGAAAAAATAATCCAGTGTGATATTGTATAAAGGCTGTATGTCATTTCAGCAGGTGCTATCAGCTCAGATATGGTGTGATAAGTGCTGTGGTAATGCTGGTCTTCTTTTGTTGTTCATCCACTTCTGACTGCACCATGAAATAGAAACACTCTTTGGAAGGCACTGGAGCTTATGTGTTTGTGAGCTACAGATTGTTCTGAAGTGGTATGAGGTGAGCAAAATGTTAGGAAGATGTCAGCAGTCTAACATCAAGGAGCAAAGTGATTATATTAATTCAATATTTGGCAGCAGTCAGTGTGAAGCGATGGTTCTTGGTGCCTTTCTATCTGTTTGGAGAGGTTGATCCAATTTAACAGCTAGGAAAAAAATGCACAGTAAGAAGATTTGGGGGCAGGGGGAGAGGGAAGAAATAAGAAAAAAAAGAATTTAAGTGATGACATTGATTTTCTTTGCACAGAACACAAAGACATGGCAGACTGGTGAATACTTACTATTGAGCATTACTGTGAACAAAAGGAAAAAAAATAAAAAAGGATGAGATTGCAAGACTGAGGAACTGTAGTGGCATTAAAGGAGGTGGCAATAAATTGAATAGCATGGATGGTTTTCTCCCAGAAATTTAAGTATGTGGGACAAAGATTGCTTTGAGAAAATCACAAAGTTGCAGTCGGTATGAATGGCCTAGAGCAAATTGAATCTGCCATGAAGGAAGAAGCAATCTCTCCAACAGCAGGCTGCTCAACTTGAACGTGTCCTCACATTATTCCATGTGGCAGAGTCATGAAGGTCAGTATCAAAAGTTAAATACTAAATCACCAGTGATAAGGAAATGGTAGTTAGTTGCCTACATATCAAGTGGAGGACTGGAGGTTTGTAAACATAATATAGGACAGCAGATGCATAAGGAGATCATGATGAAGTGGCATAATAGAATGGTATGGCATTGATCTGAAGTGCTATTATTTTGAATATAAGTATTTATTCTTCAAAATTCCTTTCCTTTTGGTGTCTTTGGTTAAGCTGTCTTCCCAAATGCATATTTGTTTACAGAGGGAGACAACACAATGATCATCCAGTCTGGTCTGTCTAGCGTAGGTTAGAGAATTCCTCTTTCTAGTGGAATATAAGAAAAAAATATCCTTTGTTTTTGTATGAAAAAATGTGTAAGTCTACATTCTGATTTATCAGATCATATTAATGTAGGTGTTCATACCCTTTGAGGAAATTCTCTCACTAATAAAATGGTTCTGTGCTTTAGCTGAGCCTCTCTGCTAACACAAAGCAAGATGAATGGAGCAAAAGTAGAGGTTTAGTGTAAGGATCACATTTGCTAACACCAAAGCAAAGAATGTGACAATAGCGTACATCAAAGAACTGGCAGTTGTCCCCAGTAAAAATGCTAAATAGTGTGTGCATTCATCTGGGCTTGTTTCTTTGGTTACAGTCTGAGAATAAAGAGTAATCACTGAAGGTTAAAAGGCAAGCTAGGAAGAAAGGAGATTATCTTGCCTTTAGAAGTTCCCAAATTTTCAAACTGTTTTAAAGTTACAGGGTCTAATTAGTATCATTCATACTTCATACAATCCTTTGTAGCTTCTTCAAAAGATGCCTCACTTGTTGGATTTCCATGCCTTTGAGAAACTTCTGGCAGTTCTTGGAGAAAGAAAAACTCCTGTTTATATGAAAAAGAAAATATAAAGGCAGGGAAGAGTTGCATGAACCAGCTTGAAGTCTGATGATGATGATAAAATCAGAAATAAAGTTGAACTAATAAAGTGAAATAGGAAGGCAGTTGGAGAAGCTATCAAAAGCAAATGAATATTAGCTGTTTGTAGCTTTATATACAGTGAGTCTCCCAGAATAAGAACTGTGATATGATGATTTATAAAATTCTGAATTAAATTTATCTTCCTGACCTATTCCAAAAGCCTTTATTTCTTTTCTAAATGGTTTAAAAGCACAATTTTCAAACATAGGCAAATATGCCAACATACACAGTTCTGATTACTTATGAAATTAATGTCATTTTTTTACTGCAGTGATGTTTCAGAACAGATCCTACTACCTTGCCACTGTAAAACCATTTTGCTTTATCTCATTAGACTGGAGAGTGGTCTGCTTTTATTTAGTTCAATGGCTGATGCTGGTAGCATCAAGTTTAAAAATATGAAGTCTTTATTATGTGTACGGTTGTTCATAAAGGAATACTTCTTATGATATCTCTGATTCTGGAAAGAAGAGTGACTACAACTATAAGAATTCTACACACAGAATAAAATAGTTTATGTCCAAAAATTAAGTTTCCTAGAGCTTTTTAACTTGAGAATTTACCTCCCTGCTGAAAACAGCATCTTAAGAGAATTCAGAATTGCTTCAGGCTTCCCAGTCTGCATATGGAGATCCAACTCTTCATGAAGAAATCTGTTAGATGAGCCACAACATATTCAGCAGATAAAGTGTTTGCTTTCATCATTGATTTTCCTGACTGGCAGATGATGTGTAAACAGGATGATTCTAGTCTGATGCCTTATTGTATATTTACACGAGGACGATCAAGAAGAAAGTTCTCTTTAATTAGACAGTGGGACCATGGGGGGTCTCCTGCACACTTGATTTCCCCCAGAGAGAGTCATTTAAATCCCATGAATCCTTGAAGCTCAGTAAGCCTGTTGGACTTTGACAAGTGCTTCAGTGTCCCACAGAGGCTAAAGTAAATGCAGTTTGAATGTACTTTTTTTCTCCGAAATGTGAGTGTTATGCAGCTTTTTGTCTACATATCTGATTTCTTTTTTGAAGTTTAAAGACCTATAGATAACACGTACACAGCAGCTAAAGCGCGGTAAATTCAGTGAAAAACAACACTATGATAGCAACTATAAAAACTTCTTGACACATTTTTTTAACATGCCTTCAAATAGATGTATAAAAAGTAATTAGGCATTCAAGATCTGTGGGCCACATTTTCTCATTTCTACCTTTGTAAATAATTGTGTGAGTTCTACCATTGTAAACTTACAGGAGTTACTCAAGGTCTTACAAAAATATAATAGCTATCCCACTATTATTCACATTAAAGGATACAATTCCCCCCCTTCCCTGACAGAATATATTCAGTAATATCAATAGATCGGTTCTGAGTAACTAATAATTGAAAGACAGAAATAGTAAGAGTCTCCAGCATACACAGTGCCATGTGGATACTCACTTCAGAAAGCATTTCAGTAGTTACTCAGCACAGGCCATAGAAAGGTGAACAGCAGGTTGTGCAATCTCTACCACCGATGATCTCTAAGAATAGATCAGATAAATGTCTCTCAGGACCAACACACATGAAATTAGAACACGAAAATGAAGTAGATTGCCTCTTGCTATCATTTCTAGCCATATTTTTCCATGCTATATATGATTAAACATTCCATCACCTGCAGACCTTCAGGATGGAGGGGAGAGAAAATCCATAAAGAATCCTATGTGAACATACAGCCACAGACTGTCAGATTTGAGTCCCTATGCTTGGAACAGCACAGGGGCTATTAGTGTCATTTGTCTTAAGGACACATCACCACACAAACATGGTCACAGATTCCCTTAAATTACCACAAGACTGTCTACGCAAGACCTTAGTTATTATCCTATAGCTCCCTAAAATAGCAGCCACTTATAATCTCAAATAATGTCTTGATTCAGAAATAATCAAAACCAGCAAGAGACAGAAATACCTGGAGGTGGTAAGGACAGCAGGATAGAATGAAATGGGGAAATAAAAATTGGAGAGTCTAAATCTGCTTATTTCGAAGATACTGGAACAAATAATCAATGAACATTTCAGTAAGCAGAAATGAAAATTAAGCCAAATTTTCTATAGGTTTGTTTCTCAAAGTTGATCTGTTATGCAGATTTTCTAGTGTCAGTGAGGGGTAAGCTCATATTACAACCTTTCCATAAAAGGAGACACTTCTAGGTCTAATTTCTCTACTCATTTTCCTGTTTTCATTAAACCTGTAGGGATTTACTTCTCAATTAATTTGAAATTGGCTGAAATCTGTAGAATGTAACAGGCAGACACAAACACAGGCTGATCGTATGATTGCCCCATGATGAATTTGTTATGAAAATAAAGAACAAAGTACTAATTATAGAGAGTATGGCTATATTATTAAATGAAATGTGTCAGTGGCCATTTCCTGAGATGACGTGACACATAATGGCCCATGTCCATGCTAATAAACTATCCAAAAGAAGATTCTCATAGGTAAGACATATCCAAAAATGACGTACCTGCAAGTGTGTGATAATTCCCTAAACATATACAGATGTTGTTTGGGAGAGTGTAGGCCAAAACAATGGCAGGCACTATTTTAACAACTTAGGTAACTGAGTTCCGGTGCATAGAAATAACCTTGTCATAATTTAATTTGTTAGTATAGTCATAGGCAGTGTTTCCCTGATACGCACGTCCAAACTTTTTCTACATCTTAGGCAATAATTTATTTGAAAAACTTTACTTACTACAAAGCTCTCCTACTGTGTCATACAGCTTATTCCACTATAAAATTTCTAGGATGTACATAAGTCCACAGTTCTTGATTCTGTCTTTTTAATTCTCTGCTTATGATAGAACCAGCAAAATGATGCCTCCTGCATGAAACTGTATGATATGATCTGTTACTGTCAGCACCTCCCCTAATTCACTTTGTTGATGTTCTGCATTAGAAACATCTCCTTATATATAAGCAAACACTACTTCAGCTGAAATTTGTCTCATTCACTGGGATTTCCATGGAATATGTCTTTGATGATAGGTGTCAGATTAAACCCAGCCTCTGGAGAGCAGGAACTAATCCACTTATTTTATAAAATTATGGCACTTGTTTGTGTAGCAAAGCTTTAACTGTCATTGTGTTGGCTTTTGGTGTTTGGTTTTGTTATTTTTTAGGGTTTGGTTTGTCAACATGGTGATCCCAACACACTTAAAAAAAAAAAAGGTATATACTTTTTTTTTATATAAAATGAGTCTTTTGAGAAACGTTGATGTGTAGAACTAAGAAAGTCAAGAAAAACTGAACTCAAAGTTGCCTAACCAAAAATAAGAGAGAATAAGTAGTACAGCTTAATCAGTATTTGCACCAATTTATAGAAACCGAGAATATGTCCTTAAAAGATAGAAAGGATAGAAAGGATTTTTTATTTTTTTAACATGAGCAAGTAGTGATTGTAGCACTGCCTTTTCATTAGCTTTCTCTAAAACATTTGTGAATGGTAGTAATTGTCTGAAAGCGTCTCAGAAGCTCTTGATAGAAATATTTTGTCACTAGTTTAGACATAGAAAGCAATAACTTGAAACACAGTGAGCCATGTTCCCAGCTGGTAGAATTTACCATAGCTCCAATGACTTCCACAAGTACAGTTTGAACAAGGTGTTGTTAGTCCAGTAGCACTAGGGTTCTTGAAAAATTGTTAAGATTCATTAATGTTGTTTTGGGATTAGTATGTATGAATGTGATGCACTTGTTTTCTTAATTATGCTGACATTCTATGCTTTATTCTTTCTGTAATAGGAAAAGGAGGGAAATGACCTTAATTATAAAGGAACATAATCACATACAGTATACTCGAAATGTGAAGTCAATTTTTGTTGTTAAAAGACATATTAAAGAATATCTTTTTTCCTAATAACTGGAGAGAAACCAAATTCAATAGGAATCTACAGGAGCTATTTCCCTGACGTTACCTAATGCACATGACTTTTTTTTCATATTTTGTTTTTCCCAAAGGAAACAGGCTGAATGACATCTGGACCACTTATTTCGTGCAATCATGCATTTCACAGCCCCCAGTCTTGGGTTTTTAATTAAAACAGCCTGTATCTCTAAAACGACGAAAAGTCAGATTTGAGGACTGGTTAGTGGAAGCTTTGAGAAGAGCTAAAGATGAGCTGTGGAGATAGCTGGACATGGCTTTGTAATTGGCTGTTTCTCTGTACACTGTCTTTCTGTCATGTATGGAGCCCATAGGAATGATGACATGTCACAGCATGGTCTGTGCATTCTTTGAAATGTACTGTTGTTATTTGTTGCCCTGCTGGAAAGCCTAGAGGGATCCGGGCCAGTGATGAGATTTCATTAAACATTTGGGCACTGCTTCCTCCCTGTTCCCTTCTAGTACTCTTCATAAGTGGGATCTGTTTTAACAAAAGGTAGTAGAGGATATGACAGTGTAGTGATGAGTTGAACACATTACTTTGAAAAGTACTGTGCTGAAGAGCTACTGTCACTCTCGAATGCTTCGGGTGAAGCCTCAGCTCCTTCAGAGCTAGCAGTTTCCCTGCAAGTGTCAGTGGAGTCAAGATTTCATTCTCTAGATTATGCATCATCCATATTGTACAGTGCTATTGCCTTAAAACTTTTCTGTTATTTCGTAGTATGAGAAGTGTGGATATGTATGGATTGTCAAGTATCTAAACAAGATACCATGGCCTCTTTTGATTTTATATGAACTTACATTTTTAATTTATTTATTTTTATATGCTTATATTTTTAATTTATTTTTTCTATTAAGGAATCATCAATTAAATGAAATTTTTAAAATTTATCTGTATTGGGAATGAGCTAAGCTACACAGGACTCTGGATTTTCTTTGAGTCTTGGTAATGCAAATTGTATATGAAATGCATTTGTCTTTGTACTCAAACATTCTAAAGCTCAATCAATGGTAGGCCTTTCCTTACAACAGCCCTGTCCCTTGAGAGAGGATACATAAGAAACTTTGTAAATGATATTTCATTTGACTTGGACAGGGCATTTATCCTCTTGAATTATATTCTGTTGGAAAGATGATGAACTAAATGGAATACATGCATACTTGCTAGCTCTGTTATTCATGCATTGCTGGCATAGTCCATCATCTCCACTTTTTTACAGGAGATAAGAATGGGCAGAGACCCCCACAGCTTAGTTCTGAGTTGCAAAGACAATTCAATAAGCTTTTCTTCTTTTCTCCCTTCTGGATCTGTTACTGAGATATTGGTATTCCTTCTATTAATATGTAATACACAGGGGAAATATTGTCTAAAATGTTTTAGCTGTTTATTGAAGGAGATTAGCACATACACGCACAAGTGTGTTTCTATATCAAATTCAATATATTATGATGGTTTTAGGTAAAAACAATTTCCAGGCGATTTACAACTCCTACCCAGAGTGACTAGAGCGACTTGTAACAAATGATAATAGCTCTGTTAAACACAGCCTGATAATTTCTATAACATGATTACAGAATTATTGTCTTTGTCTGGAGTGGGGCAAACTATCATTACAGTCATAAACCTATATTTTTAAGTTAACAAAGTGTGTTTATGTGATTTAAGGCTCATCCTGCTTTACAAAGGAGCGCAGAGGCACAGTGACAAGTGGGGGACCCCAAATAACCCCATCAGAGGCACAAGTCCCAGATCTTGTTAGGCTTGTCCCAGGAGATCCTCAGCCCCTGTGTCCAGGTGTCACACTAGGAAGAATCACAGGCAGGAAAGGTCAAGGTGTTTGTGGGATAAAAGGGGCCAGTCACATGTAAACAGGTGGCTGGGCAGTATCTTGGTCCAGCCATGCTCTGTGTCTGTCCTGTTTTCTTATTAAATGCCATTTCTACTGTTTTCCTGGGTGAGGGACTCCATCTGTGTGCATGTCTGTGTGTGACAGCTGGCAACTAGTGTGGGGCGAGGGCTCAGAAGGCTTGTGTGTCTGTGGTGTCAGTGGCTAGAAAGACCAGGCTGTGTGCATATTCTGTGAGTATGTATGTCAAGCTGGGATACTCAGCAAGTAGGATAAGTGGCTTGGGAAGCAGTTATTGGAGTGGCCATGAACCTGGGCTGAATAGCAGGGAGAGTGACATGGTCTGAGAGTCAACTGCTAGACAGGCTGAGTGCGTAGGGAAAGCTACTGTCCTTAGTAGGTAGAAAATATATACATATATGTTTATATTCCCACATTATGCATGTGTATGTTTCTCACTAGTCAATCTTTGCCCTGAATTGCCATAGAGGGGGACAAGATTTGCCCATTTGAGCCATCTGTGTTTGTATGAGTGTTTGTCTTAATTTGTGTAGCTACCTGTGTATATGTTTGTATATTGGGTACAGTGTGACTGTAGTTATTGTGTTCATGCTCAGCCTTACTACTGACTGGACCTGAGCAAATGGAGCTGCAACAGCCTCACTCGTTTCTGTCTAGTGGACTCAGACCCCACCCCCAAAAAATAGCTTGATGTTAGCTGGATGTGTCACATAAATGTGTTTGACATCCATAATATTTTTGGTGAGTAACTGGCTGACAGGTTGGGCTCAAAGAGTTACAGAAAATGGGGTTACATCAGGCTGGGAACCAGTTGCCAGTGGGGTTCTCCAGGGGTCAATTTTGGGCCCAGTGCTCTTTAACATTTTCGTAAATAATCTAGACACAGGAATCAAATGTACATTAAGTGAGTTCACTGATGATAGTAAACTAGGAGGAGCTATGGACTTGCTCAAGGGCAGAGAGGCCTCACAGAGAGATCTGGATAAACTAGAGCTGGGAAATTATCATCAACTGTATGAAATTTAACAGGAGCAAGTGCAGGATTCTCCACCTGGGGTGGGGTAATCCTAGTTATACATACAGATGGGGGGATGAGAGGCTGGAGAGCAGCTCCACAGACAGAGACCTGGGGGTCTGGATTGATGGCAAGTTGAATATGAGTCAACAGTGTGCCCTGTTAGCCAAAAGGGCCAACTGTACCCTGGGGTGCATTAAGCACAGCATAGCCAGCCAGCTGAGGAAGGTGACTGTCCACTCTACACTTCACTGGCACGGCCCCACCTCAAGTGCTGTGCATTGTTTGGAGCACGTCAATATAAGAAGGATGTCAAACTATTAGAGTGTGTCCAGAGAAGCAGAAAAGGCCTTGGTTATGTGTAAGCATCACTCAACAATAACTCAAACATCCCTATATTCTCAACACTGTTTCCAGCACAAATCCAAAACAGCTACTATGAAGAAAATTAACTTTATCCCAGCCAAAACCAGCACAGCAGATTTGTAGCAATGCTGCACTTTGCACTGGTCTAAATAACCTTCTTCCTTACCTTTATCAAGCATCTGTACCACCAGTCAAACTACTGTTTTGCCAGTGTAATTTCTGTGTCTATATGTGAGGAGCATCTGCTCACCCAGACATGTTTAACAGGGATCACATTTCTGCGTATTCCTGATTGCTGAAACAGGGCTGGCAGGAGGCTGTAGACCTGGCCTGAATCTCTTCAGCCATCTGGTGCATGCTGGCTTTGTAATCCCAGATCACGCCAAGATTTATAACAAAAGCGTTGGCTTTACAGATGAAAACAATTGACAGTAGTGGCTTTTTGCACAGGAATGCAAAAATCAGAGAGTATAGTTTCTTTCTGCTGACAGCTTCCTCAAGTCCCATCTGGCATTCTATGTGCTCTGATTGAACCCATATACCATTAGATACAGTGACACATGCTAACAGTTTTTATAGCTTGTGATCCAAATACAACTAGCAAAATCTTTCCTGAATAGTAACTTCGTTCCACTTGAATATCCTCTATTTATCTGCCTGAATCTGAAAGTTTCTTCCCCTTCTGCATTTTAAATACTTTCCTTTTTTTTTCTTTTTTAAACAATTTCATGATGAGTTTAATTACAGCAGACCGTTAAGTAGGAGTTTCAGTAGGATTTCCATTTGTAGACTTTTTAAGTGAGTTACTTTGGACACTGTTTCATTATATTATGGAATGTTCTGTCTCCAGGAACTATGTAACCAAAGTGACTGTCCTTTGAGGGGGAAAAAACCCATCATCTTCTGGGATTTTTTTTTTCAACCATTTAGACTACAGTTTTACAGATTTTTAAGAAAAATTCTGATATCGCCATATATACTTCTTCAAACTTAATCATTACGGAGTACATGACCTGGATAACTGATTATTTTAATTTTTGCAATATTTATTCAATCCTAAGTAAAAAGCCAGGCGTAATACAAATTCTTTGCAAGATCATCTATTATTCCGCAAACTTCCTGATATGAGTGAAAAAGGATTTTTATATTTCTACTTATGTGCCACTTCTTAATAAGCCCCAGATATGCTGAAGATCCTGATGTGTGACTCCTACTTAGGATTAGCCCATTTGTTTCATATGAGAAAGAGTTGAAATTGCCTGACCTATTTTTATTAACTTTCTTTCTCACTTAACTGTGAGCAACTTTCCTCCTTTTCTTTTTTTCCCTTCACCGTCCTATTCTTCCACATCTAGCTATCAATCTATAACTGCTGCAGGGCCAGCATTTCTGAGAATATATAACAATGGGTGGTGTTTAATCAAAAAGCAAATAATAAAGGGAACAAAGGCTTCAAAATCAAGCTTTTGAGATAAAAGCTAGGTGAAAAAATCCATCATGGTACAGTATAAAATGTAGGTGTTCTACAGCATGGACATTCAATCAACATTACTCCACATCTCTTGCAGAGAGGACGGCTTCTCCTGCAGTGCTGACGCTAACCCCAGGGCCTTGCAGACCTTCATTCATATATCTGTTTTGACCTTTCCTTCTGTGGCTGCTGGGAAGTCATTTGTCCATTCTCTTCCCCTGCTCTCTATGATTGTTTTTGAGGTTTGTTGTTGAGGGGTTTTTTTTTTTGTCTAGTTCCGTTTTGTTTTTTAAATGGAGAGAAGGTAAGTTGGAAAGCTATGCCATGGCCCCACAGTGGCAGCTTTTGCTGTTTCTCTGCACTGTGCTGAACACAATCATTGAGGGGAAGGGAATACCACTTTTCTCCGGCCTCTGACATTCTATTTCATCATCTATGATGGACTTGATACAAACCTTATGCTTTCTAGAATCCTATAAAGACAGATAATTACAGTAACTTAGAAAACTTAGTCAAATCAAAACATTCTCTAGTCAGCTAAAGCAAGATGCTACAGGGGAAAAAAGGTTTAAATAAGAAATGGATCTCTCTAACACTGCAATCTTTCCTGTCAGCCTTCTGTAAATGCGCCTTTGCTCAATTATCTTTGTTGGAGAAGAGACTTCACTTCATACTGTTGCTTTAATGTGGCCTCTGTGTGCATCTTTCAGTGGTTCAGTAAAAGAAACAGTAAATTTTGAAGATTTGCAGGGTACATTTTAGAAGAATGAATACAGTGAAATGATTGTGTTAATGTTGGTTTGTAGGAGTTGTAAGTACCGTATTTCTGGATGTCACACCTCAGATGAATTTAATTACTTCAGTAGGGTTTTTTTGCAGGTAAAGAACTATAAGACCAAGTAGCATCAGGATGACAAAGAAAAGTCATGTTGACGTATTATAAGGTATGTGATGGGACAACACTATACAAAGTAAGGCTTTACGTCTATGCCTTTTTTAACCCCTACATTTGTATTTGTATTTAATACAATAATGTATTTCTCAGAATCAATCACTCCCAATTTAAGGGTATAACTGCCCAGAATTGAAGGATGTTCAAGGCAGATTGTTGGTATTTGTTGCTAAACTTGCAACAGTTTTGAATATAAGTTGTAAAAGTTCAAGTGCTAGAAGAAGTGTTAGTGTGATGTTAAATACTAATGTTCCAGGATACACAGGATTAATCATCTTTGACTGAAAGCACAACAGTGGTAACATTATCCCCCAGTAAAATAAGAACATGTTTAACTTCTTGTCACTTGACTGAGCTGGTATTACAGGCTTTCTCCTCTGCATTTGTTAGAGAAAAGTTATTTGATATTTTCCTACAGATTTCCACTTGTGTGGAAAAATGCTTATGTAGAGAAATAGCTCAGAGTGCTCTTCAGACACAATGAATGGTTTTGTTCAGCTTTCAAAATACATTCAATAATACTGCCTGTGAATGTGAAGAAGTAAAAATGCATAAACTTCACTGATTTCTACCTTTACCTTATGAAAACCTGGTGTCTGAAATCCATTGCCTATTTTTCTATACATATATAAAGTATGTGTATTAATATATGTTGCTGCCATATGCTGTATTCTTGTAGTGAAAAACATAGATGAATCTTCTGTTTGCATGTTATCCTTTCTGTTGTCTCTATTGTTAGTAATATAGATTACAATTTTACTCCTTAGATATACAGAAATGAGGGAGACTTGGGAAGTACAAGAATGCCTGAGTGTGCCCAAAAAACAAAGCTAGTCACTGAGGTTCATTCATTTAATAGTATTTTCTGCTACATATGGTAACTTGAGGAGTTAGTGACTTCTTTTTACATCTTCGACAACTTGCTAGAGCCCTATCAGGTGTTAACAGACATCAGATCTTAAATAAGTTCAAGTAAAATTAGTATTCTGCTATGCTTAAAACAGCAGTGATTCTATCATTTTTTACCAGATGGTGGTTACTCCAAGGAGAAGAAATGAAAACATGGTATATAATCTTTTTTATCTATCATACTCTACAGACTCAAAAAGGAGCAGTTGGTTGGCAGCAGCTGAAACACAAAAACCTGTTCTTTTAAATTCCTTTGCAGCATGTGTTATTTCAAAGGTGAAATACTATACCAAGCATGAGAAACAAGTTACTAGGGTTACAGAAAAGTGACCATACAGGAATGTCCTTTGGCTGAAAAACCTAAGTTATGCTGCAGCAGATCCCAGATATTAAGAATATTAGCTGAGTGAGGGCAGCTGAAGTGTAAGGTATGTATCAGTTGATATATAGCATTTCCAACAATATAGGTCACGTACATGATCTTACATTCTGATCACTTCCACACACACAAAGTGTCATTCAGGGTTTTGTTTGTCAGTGTAGGAACAGTAGACAGCTAAATGCACAGCACTGATAAAGCCAAATAAAACCAAAAGGTACTTTGGAGTGCCACAGAAGTGGTCATCACGTTCACTTAGAAAACCCAACCACACATTGAAAAATTACCTTCCAAGTAATTTAAGTTGAACTGATAGTGCTATTTAGAACCAAAATGCTCTCACCATTTAAAATCTGTGAGCTAAATCCTTTGCTTTGGCAAATATGTACTCAAGCAATCTTTAGTACATATAGTGAAGAAGCTAGAAAATGTCACCTTTTTATCTGATCTTTGGGATATACTTCACTATTTCAGAAAACTAACATAAGCCAAGGAATCATTTGAACTTGGATTGTTTTTTGTCCTGAGAGAGCACCCACAGGTGCAGAAAACTGAATATCGCGGAAGTACCTGAGGCACAAATATGCAAAACAAGAATTTGCTGATAGAGGACTTCAGTCAATCCTCCAGTACTCATGATGTCCTGAGGATACTTTTTACTTTTCTGGATTAGTAATTCAGACATATAAAGTGCTTTGGATTAAAATGAAACAATATCAAAAGTTTGTGCTTAATTAGGCCACATCACAAAATGGACTCAAAGGTGATTGTGTGACTTTAGCAAGGTTATAAATAGCCTTACGTGAGACACCTAAAGGTCTTTGAATATAAACAAACTAAAAACTATTAGTGCTTATAATAAACATTAGGATAAAAAAATAACCACATAGCAGTACTGTCACAGTCACAACAATACAATATTTCAAAAACTGTCAAATGAAAGTACAAATATTTAAAAAAAACATTATGTTTTGGCAAAACTTCAAAGTGGTGTATTATGATTTTCTGTGAGGCAATCTCATTGTTCCTTAGCCTATATTTTCTTGGGAACTTCTGGAAAAAAATGGCTATATTTTTACACTGAATCAAATTTTCAGTATCTAAGGGGGTTTTGTTTGCTTGTTTGTTTGGGGGCCATTGGTTGAGGGCTTTTTTGTGAGTTGCGTTTTGTTTTTCCTCACTTAGTACTTTAAATACCACATTTATGAGAGTCTGTAGTTTAATCTAAAAAAAAAAAAAAAGGAATTCTCCAACTAATTTGTAAAAGGAAATTTTTGGAAAAATATAAGCAGGAAGCACTCTAGACTGAAGGCAGTACAAATAGAGCTATCTCCTTTTATTTTTATCTAGCCATTTACGTCCCATTTTCTTCCTTATGATTTAGAATAGTGTAAAATTAAAATTGAAAAGTTAATAATGTTTTGATTGCAGGAGAAAACAGGAGTGAATGCATGTCTAAAATACCGTCTTTACTTTTCAAGAACATACTTTGTGTTGTAGTGGAAAGAGACAGAGAATGAGCTAATCAGGCGTACCTTTGTCGCTGTCTTCCATTGTAGCTGAATTCACAGCTCAGAAAGCAAGTTTGATGTATACAGAGCAGATTTCAGCTGCAGAATAAGCATAGTCACACACAAGCTAGACAAATGTCTGCCTTTCATATAGTATGAAAGTTATATATGCCTAAAAGATATGATATCATATATATTTTACATGTATTATCTGCATTTGACGCAAATGGGATTCATTCCAGGACAAGGAAATGAAGCAGAATGGCGCTGCTGGATGATCCATCCAGTGAGCAGAAAATCTGACTGATTCGGAGATCCTACCACCTCTAAAGGAAGTGAATGTTAAAAATAGTTTTGGTTCTTCCCTAAAGGTTTATCCTCTGAGTTGTAACAGGTCCTTGTATATCTTATTCCTAGGATCCTCACAAGGATCACATATTGATGTATTTTTAAAATTAGCATGCAACCTTCAGGAGACCTGGGGATGTGCCATGTAAGCCTGCCTGCCTACTACAATGTGCAGCCACGTGATTTCTTCAAGGCTGACCCAGTGTTTGCATGAGATCTGCTCATGAATAAAAGAAATCTGAGCACAGCAAGACAGAAAGAGAGGTCAGGGCTCTAAAAAGTGACTGTTACTGTGTTTTCTTTTGGGAATTGAAGTTATAGTCTTGTCTTATCGCCAGCAGAACTACACATCTGCTGCTCAGGACAGTGAAAAACACTTCCTCCAGGCCAGAGGTCATGATTGGCATTACATCCCTTTAATCAAGGAGGAAGAAGTCATCTTGTAAAGGAGATGAAACCTACCAATAGCCAAATTTTCCTAGGAGCTAAGGATTGTTATGTAATTTAGCACTTTCTACTCAGATAGGAGGTATGGCTGTGTTATTTTAATAACTTTACCCTTCTAGCCAAACAAATTGATAGTTACATATGAACTTGAAACAAAATGCCATATTATAGGAAAAAAAAACCAAACACAAAAGCTCCAAATTAAAAAAAAAAAAAAAAAAAAAGAAAAAACAAACAGAAATGTTTTCCAAGAAACTACTTCAGTAAAGAAAATATACACCTTTCTTTGCTTGGGAAGATGTTTCAGACATGAAATGTACCCCTTAGCATATGCCTGCAAGAAACAGTCATTGTGGATAGTAGGTAAAAACCTAATCTGAAAAGAGTAAAATAGAGGGCTCAAAATTTGCCTCATATGTTTAAATGCAATACTTTTGATTTAATTGTACTTTTTAAGAAACAAGTAAGCTTTCACTAAGCATATGATTTAATTTAATAACATGCAGTCAGACAGGATTATTGTTACGACATTTCCAGCAAAAAACTTCTATGTAAGCATTTTTTAAGGACAAAAGAGACCTTTATCTAATCTGGTCTCACCTCCTCAGTATCATAGGCCATTAAAATTGTTTTCATTCTATGTTTGGGCAAAAGTATAGTCAGTTCAAAAGACAGTAAAAAGTTCTACATTAATGAACTATGAAGAAGGTCAGTCACTTAAATTGGAGAAGAATGGCTGTAAATATTTAAAATTAAAAAACGAATATTCTGTCTAAAAATAAGAAGACTGAATATAGGCTAAGTCAGCTTCTATTCACAGTGACATATATCCCAATTTTAAACACCTTCAGGGACAATGATTTTCAATTTCACTTAACTTCTTCAGCCTTTTTATACATCCCATAGATTTATTCCATAAGGCTCTAAAATCTTCAGCTTTGGCTTATACTTCCTGTGTTTCATGCTCATGTTGTATGTAGCAACATTAATCTTACATGAACAGTAATGTTCACACTAAGGAATGATAGTTTATGTCTATAAAATAAATTAAGCATTAAGTAGAATAATAGTTACATATATTACATATGGAATCTCTTTAACATGGCATGTATAAAGTCATAATAAAGTTTAATTTTTTTACTTCATCTTCCCTTTCAGTTTTTTTCCATAACATTAATAATGTTTGACTTTCCCCTATTGAATGATAGTAGTATAACTGGTTTACAGAGAAATATCAATCTAGCTGATTCACTTTGTAACTTTCTCAGGGACCTATTAGCAGGCAGTGTTCCATCTGAACTGTTGAAGTAGCTAGAGAACAAGAAAAAAAAAAGGCCTTTTAAATATATAAAGGATTTGACATATGTTAAGGGAACTATCGCATGTATATAGACATTCAGGTAGTCACCAAAATGCATGCGAATGAACTCACATTTTCTTATAGATAGGTCATGGCAGATCTGATAGCTCAGAACATCTGTATATGTAATCTGTATGTTGTCTGAAAAGCAGATTCATGCCTGGTGCACAGTAAACCAATGCTACACACTGAGGAGAGATACTGTATTTATTCTGCACAGGGTGCTCAATGGTGCATTTCCACAAATCAAGCACACTAATGCTGGCTTCTTAGATTTACATACAAAAGTCATAAGGCAGTACACTCCCAGTTTCAATGATTGGTTGTAATCTACATATAATTATAATATTTGTTGTGTCATTCCTTCTAATCACTATGCATGCTCAGAGGAGGGATCTTTACCTGGGCCAAGGTCTTTTTGACCTGTGTGTGTAATTTTTAGAATTAAAATGAAGGCAGATCATTTCAGGACACTTTAAAAGTTAGTTCTTTTGCTAAGTTAGGCAACTGAATGGTCACTTTGTCAAGCTGTCAAATAACTCATCCTTTAGTACTGCCAATCCCAAATGTTCTCTTTCAATCTTTCAAATATGAACAGGATCTGGTTGTGCCCATGAGTTCCTTATTTTTTCAAGGGGTTCACTTCATCCCAGGCCCAAGATGCAGTAATTATGTAACTATGGATACCAATTGCAGGTGCACAATAAAGCAAGCAATATATCATATCATGCAGAGTCAATAATAGTTCAATGTTCAAAGAAACATAAACTAGGCCCTCCCTTTCCACCTCAAAAAAACCCCAAAAAACCAAAAAACCCACAAACACCACAAACAAGTTATCAAAATCATGAAGCTTGAAACAATTCATGTTAAATTTTGTCTTTTGTTCAGAAGCTTTATGTTCAGTAATTGTTCCATTGTTAGACCTGGAATGTTGTGAAATTGCTGAACTGGGACCAAAGTTCTTTTATGAACAATTCCTGATAATGATATTCCCAGCACTGGTATTTCTCCTAACTATTTGTCAGTGCATAGCTCACTTTTTCTGCAACAGCTTATCTCCCTTTGACTCTCAGTTAGAAAATACATGGCCTCACAGGCCAGAGGGCTTTTATCATAGTTGATACAATACGAATAAGCATGAACAAAGCCACTCTTGGTTTAATCACTATAAGTTTCTATTTTAGCTCCTAAGGGAAAAAACTATCCTGAGTACAAAGCATACAAACTGCATCTTTAATATTCACGGTTCTTACAGTTTCTCTGTGGTTGAAATGGTATGTGGATAAAGCAATGAAGCACATCTTTTTGTATTCACTAGAACAAGTTATGTCCCTTATTGGTCACTGCTGTCAGAGCTCTGTGGTAGATATGTTCAAAGTGCTGTGCTGCTGAGATTGTGATTAATGGCAGTTATCAACCTGGACTCTCAAAGTGACATAAAACTGATGGCAATCAGCATGTTTATCTAACCACTGATGTATGACACATAAAAAAAGGGGAAAATGTTAATGCATGCTGAGCTTCATTAGTAGATTAAACTTTAAAAAGCATTTGTGGTATATTTTATTTTGTGATGGGTTAATTATAGTGCTTTAAGCTCCTTTAGCAAGTCATTTGAATATTTTACCCCCATGTAAATGAGTGGCATTTCGTAGCTTAACCTATTACTATGTCAGAGGTTGAAGGGGTACAGAGTGAATAAAAAAAAGACAGAGCTGCTGACCATAGGAAACACTGAGGACATCATCACAGAACTTCTTCACTCCTACCTCTGTCATTTATCTCACCACAGTTGCTAACCTAGAAGCATTTATTCCTGGTCCAATTTCATTTCTTCTCAGGTGTCTGAGCCTGATTTCCCTTATGCTTGCAGGCAAACCTATCTGATTTCAATTTTAATCAAGGATAAGAAGGAATTGTAAATAAAATGGATGGCTTAGCAAGCAAGGCAAAGGGATTTTTTTCTTTTTTTTTAATATCGATTTGCAAGATTAATTAAGTGCTTTGTAAAATAAAATGAGGCCCAACATAAATGCAACAAAAATATCATCTGTAACTTTTTGAATAACTGATTGGAAGATGAATCCACAAAATCAGATAAATAATTCCCTGCAAAGTCTATCATCATTCAACTAAAATCATCAAATACGCTAAATAGCAGATGTGCTCTTGCTTTCCTCTGTTGAAGTAACAAAATTTGCATTCATTTTGCTGGAAACAGAAATGCTACAAGCTGCACAGCCAAAAGTGTGGTTATACTAGTCCAAAGACCAGCAAAAAAGTTAACTCCGAATTCAAGATAGAAATTGGAGCATAACAAAAGCATCAGCTAGTACAGTTGATAGCCCAGGAAGCAGGCCAAATGTCTCTGTCCTTGACTACATACAAAAAGAAATCTATACATGATATATGTAAAGATAAAATTCCTGCATGTTCAACTGCAGAATTCTGATCCAAGGCAATTTTGCCAGGAAACAATTTTCAGAATAAATGGATATTTCTGTATCTGAGGGATCAGTCTTACTGCTGCCATGGAAACAAAAAGAATAAATCCCATGCAAGCCTTTAAAATGCATGTTGGTGACATCAGGGATAAAGGAAAAGGTAGAACAAACCAAACTATTACATACCAAGGACTCGTGTATGATATGCAAAATGTCATTGAGCCCCTGCTCTTCCTACTTATTCCTTAATTTAGTATGAATTAATTAGTAAATTATTAGAACATTTCTGATTTTCAACACAACAAATGCAGCACCCCTGCTGGTTTGCTTCATATATTTGGTATTTCACAACGCTGCATACTAATGCTGAATAAGGGTTAGATTTTCAGAGATATGTGACCTAACATACACAACAGTGGTAACAGCTGATGCTGTTAGTAATGCCTTTAACACTTAATGATACTAGCTGTTAGCAGCTAACTATGCTACGTATCCATGAACTCCGGTCTCTAAGCAATCATTTTTCCTCTTTTTTTTTTTTTTTTCTCACCAAAGCTGCCTCTGCAGTAGGGTGATCCCATGTTGCTGGTTGCAGCTGCTGGTTCCAGGTTCAGGACCCTTTTACAGATTTCCCCTCTAGCAGCATTCTGTCTCTTCTCATTCAAGAGCAGAGGTTGTCCTTTTCTTCTGCACCAGCAAGCATCCTTTTTCAGTGTCACCTGCTTTCCTTCTCACTTCTTTAAGTGACAGGCCAAAGGGAGGACCTGTTACCTATTGAAACTGCTCGCAGCAGACCTTGACTGCTCAGAGTCCTTGACGGTCTATTAGAAGTTCAGCGGGTACTTTTCAGACACAAAACAGCCATATCAGCTGCCTTCAAGTAGCATAATTGGGTCAGAAAGGAGCAAAAGCAAAGCATCCTCTGAGTGGAAAAGTCATCTCTTCTACATATGATGGAACCAACTCTCTGGCTCCTTCCCAGGCAGGGTAGGGTAGAAGCAGGGTATGGGAGAGGGATGGCGTACTGCAGTTTGAATGATCTTGTCATAACTTGCTGGTGTACATTATCACTTCAGTGGCATGTTACCTCCTCCTGAGGTGAATATTAACTGGTCAACAGAACTGGGAGATGATTTGTAGCTCCCTGATAGTTGATCACTGTTCTTTGTGTCAAGCAGATTACAGGTGCAGGAGAGAAACTTGCTTTTCTGCATTCCCCAGGCAACACATCATCAGAACAAACAGTACAGGAAGTCAGGGCACTTCAAACACCATAGTGGTTTTGAAGTCACATTTTCTTCCCTGACTGCTTTCTTACTCACTGATGCAAAGAACCAGTAACTGCACAGTGATAGCAAATTATATCTTCCCTGTAGCAAAATGAAGATTCAGCCACAGCCAGCAAGTTGGTGCAAGGTGGGGTGTGTAGATGTTAGAAAAGCTTCCAAAGAGCATTTCCACCTTGAAACCTGTTACAGCAAACTACGGAGGCCCATGTAACTCAATAATGCTGAGCAGCATGATTTCCTTTGTGTACAGGTATGATTTATATTATCCTGGATGAGACTTTGGTGCAGTTGCTCATTATGTATCCCATAGCCTAAACATTAACTAGTTGCATATCTCTACATTTCTATTATTTCTTCATTGGTTTTTGATTCAGCAAAGCTATGTGGACTCTATGCATTCAGCATGTACACCCATAATGGTGACACAATCATTCTGAAAATGACATTACAGAATTTTGTTCAGTGAGATTTGTGGGCATTTTTTGCTTATCCTTTATAACTATTAAGATTTGATGTATATAAAAGTTAGTTTTATTGCGTTTAGAAACTATGTCAATCCAGAAAAATTACGAAAAATATAAATCTGAGAATAGCTTCAATCATAATATTGTCCATCCCCTGTACCAGCTAAGACCAAAGTTATCTGTGTCATTTCAGATATGTTAGCCTAATGCAGTCACATTTCCACGAAACTTATACCAGTGGTTTACTGGTATACTGGTATGAGGATTTTTTTTTTTTAATCTACCCTGAATGATCTTTGCTGCAGTTTAATCTTAAATCTTCTCATTCTACTCATCACAGACATGGAACCACATGTTTATAGCGCACCATTCAGGAAGGTCACGGAGGCCACCCTTCTTTTCAGGAGCTTGTCATGTATCTGAAAACAGTTATGATGGCTTCTCCTCATACTCTTCAGTCTGGTACTTTCTAGACCAAGTAGTTGTTATGAGTTTTAATTCCTTTCTACCTATGTCACACATTCTCAACTTATGTTCATTTTTATTCCTTTTCTAGCACTCTCTTTAAGTCATCTACTTCTCTCCCAGCCTAGGATTTCCAAGGCTGAATGCAGTACTCCCCCCAGTGACCAATATCTTATGAACATCTTAGAATGGAATGTTTTCTGTTTTTCACAGGCAATACCTCACTTGTTTATATATTTGAGTATTGCCTTTCTTTGCCTTTTATAGCATCACCTTTTTGATATCTGCTCAGCTTTGTGACATACTGTAATGTCCAGTTCCTTTTCAGCAGTACAACCAGTTTTCTCATATCCTTTATATTTGCAGATGATTATTTCCACCTGTATTCCATGGATAACCTTGAAGATCACAGAATCATATAATCATAGAATAGTTAGGGTTGGAAAGGACCTTAAGATCATCTAGTTCCAACTGTCTGCTATTGGTTTATTGTTATGCTTTTACCCCTGTCCAAAGGTCTCTCTCTTGTCTCTTGTCCCTCATATTCACCTTTTTAATTGGCTCCTTCCAGCTGATTGGTGATTTTTCTCTGGGTTTTATATTAAAAAGTCATCACTGATGAGTAACAAGTACTTGCTACATAGCATTTGCCCTTTTATATTTTGATTTTCAGCAGATGCCTCCCTAGCTAAATCTCCTTTAACAATATGAAGATTTTTTTAACTATCTGAGACTTCTTGTCAGGGAAATATGAGTTGTATGCTTTAGTATGCAGGCTAGGATAAATCCCTATCTAGTAAATTTGGTAAATAGAAGTAAGTCATTCATCTCAATACAGGGATCTGTTGCCCTGAAAGAAGCAATGCTTTAGATGAATTACTTAATATTTTGAATATATGCCATATTTATAAAGCCACAAGATGCATAAAATGTATTTTATTTAATATTCATCTCACATGAACAGTATGGTTCATTAAACAGTGTAACCATATAGGAGAATAAATCAGGTATTTATTTATCTTAAGGTTGGTTCTATAGTTACAAATCCTGCAGGTTCTGCTTCTTAATTATCCTGTTCTGGAAATCACTGGTAAGTCTTGCTCAGCTGATTCTGGTTTCAAGGTTTGTAGTACATCCATAGCATATTGGCAGCTGTATTAGTGCTTTCTTTCTGGTATTAGCCAGGCTTTCTTCAGTCCTAACTTCCTCTGCATATTGGTCTTCAGAGTGAACAGTCCCATCCTTGATATGCAAAGGAATGACTTCTTTTTTTTAACACTACCCTTCCTAAATAGCTCACAGCACTTAATATAAAAATCACTTTAATTTGAATCATTTCTCTAAATGTCTGTTATGATTATTACAGCATATTATCATTCCGTATTAAAACTTTTACCACCTTCTTTTTATTAGACATAAAAGGCACCAGTACACATAGCAGCCAGATGGCCAGAGCTGTCGCTAAACCCAGTCTTCCTTTTTGTTCTTCCTATGATCTTATTGCCAAAATTGTCTGGTTATTTTTCTGTTTGAGTAACTGTTGTACATGCTTATCTAGGGCCTTTTGCCTCCTGTCACCTGATGCAAAATTAAGCTCCTCTTTACTAGAATACCGAGTGAATCTGCAGAGAAGGTGGTGAAATGAGAGCTCTCCTTTTCCCTTTCTTTTGTCTTCCTTGAAGAAGAAAGGCGGTGACTAATTGAGATGGTAACATATCAGAACATAGCCAAAGTTAAAAAAAATAAAGAAAAAAACCAAAACCAGCAAACCAAAACAAGGGACACATTATCCAAGTAAGACTAGGACTAACACATTCTTTGTTTGTCTCTATATCACTGTTCAAATAATTTATCAACTAAAAAAACCTTCAAAACAAAACAAACCAAAAAACAAACAAAAAAAAAAAAAAAAAAAACCAACACAGAAAAAGACCTTTCTGTTGATTCAGAACTTCGGTTTTAGTCTGCTATTTTCATTATGAAATTCTCAGGTAAAAGAAGTTGGGTTTTTTTCCCTGAAAATTCTTACAATTGCCTTTCTATGGAGCAAAGGCAAAAATTATTCATTGTAACATTTTAAAAATTAAATACTATTAGAAAATGTAAAGTTTAATGCAATAAATCAATTCATTATTTCATAGAAAAAAATATGTGTTTCATATATCGTTAGTAAAATCTAAGTATTCTGCAGGACCTCTAGACCTCACAAGATTAAGTAACACTATTTAATTGCTTACGTATAAAACACTGGACAACCTTAGCTTAATAAAACAAAATAAATTAAAATTAATTCTGTCGCAAAAATACTTCAAGGTAAAAAATATAACGGTCAAAGTGGGCAAAACCAAATGAGCACAATCAAAATAGTTTGTTGAAAAATTAGTCTTGCTGCACATAATGAAATAAAATTAAATACAAGGGAAAGAAACCCAGAAAAAAAGTTTAAAGAAAATAAGAGTATGTGACTGTAAGGAATTTTGTTTGCTTTCATTCTGCCCTTTTAGAAAGATCAGTAACTGAATCTTAGAACCTGTTTTTAATTTTGGTATTGGTTACAATTTTTCTTAAAGGTTAGGCTATTATTTAATAGTTAGTGCTCTTATAAAAGTACTTAAATTATGTGAATCTTTAAGTTCATTTCTAAGTAATGTTTAAAATTGGCATGTTTGAACAAATCAATTATTCCATGTACATGTATGATTTGAACTGTAAGCTGTTCTGAAACTACATTTTTAGAGATGAGTTAATTATGGATTGTGAACTTTCCAAATGAAGCTTAATGCTATTATAGAGATTTATTTGATTAGTCTTTAAAGGTACGATAGTGGGGTTAAACTAATTTCTGATTTATCTAAATGAAAGTGTATTAATGTTAGCAAGAACAGAACAGAACTTGGCTCACTACATTTTCAAATATATTCAGCTTATCTGCTTATCATTCTAAGAATTAATATGTAAACCTCTGCACATAAATTATTTAAAATATTTTGTAAATTTAATGGTCTAATGTTTGGAATCATACATAAATGTGTCCACATCAGTGCATACTCAAACATGCATAATATAATAAGAAAATAATATTTAATATTTAAATTTATCTATTGGAGTGCATATAGAAATTAATATTTCTTATCCTTCAAATTTGTAAATTATATGTAAAATAAATCACATAAATAATAAGCATTTCAAAAATGAACTTGCATTTTTTTTGCACACCATAATATATATTTATTTTTAATATTTACTATAATGCTGCAGTTTCAATATTACATAGTTGCTGTGGCTGAGAAAACATTTTCCTTAAAGCTCATGATTTCATGCGTGTTTCATATTTTAATAAAATATCCTTCGCCATGAAGTATTTCATGCCTCTTGTTAATCCAAATGTTTACTTAAAAATTTAAGTTGTTAGTGTTCCCATCTGGTTACCTTGAGTTTTGAAAAAGTATATGTCCTGTACACACAAGTGTGCTTGTCAACTGGAAAGCAGCATTACTGAAACAGAATCAAAAGGCTCCATGTTTGCTGTCTCTTGGTGCTTCCAGAACAAATTCCAGATAACAAGTAAAACCATGTTTTTGTTTCCCTCTGTTCTCTGTTTTTGCTCATCTCTCATCTCTTTTCTTGCTATCACATTCACTTACCTGTCTTGTCTTCATAGAATCATAGAATCATAGCAAGGTTAGGATTGGAAAGGACCTTAAGATCATGTAGTTCCAACCCCCCTGCCATAGGAAGGGATGCCTCATCCTAGACCATGCTGCCCAAGGGTCTGTCCAGCCTGGCCTTGAACGCTGCCAGAGATGGAGCATTTAGCACTTCTTTGGGCAACCTGTTCCAGTGCTTCACCACCCTCACTGTAAAGAACTTCTTACTTATGTCTGACCTGAACTTCCCCTGTTTAAATCTGTTTCCCCTTGTTCTATCGCTGCAGTCCCTGATGAAGAGTCTCTCTCTGGCATCCTTGTGGAGGCCCCCTTCAGATTTTGGAAGGCTGCTATGAGGTCTCCACACAGCCTTCTCTTCTCCAGGCTGAACAGCCCCAACTTTCTCAGCCCGTCTTCATATGGGAGGTGCTGCAGCCCCTTTATCACCCTTGTGGCCCTCCTCTGGACTTGCTCCAACAGCTCCATGTCCTTCTTATGTTGAGGATACTGGAACTGGACACAGTACTCTAAGTGTGCTCTCACAAGAGCAGAGTAGAGGGGCAGAATCACCTCCTTCAGCCCGCTGGTCACACTTCTTTTGACGCAGCCCAGTATGCATGAGCGCGCATTGCCGGCTCACATTCAGTTTCTCATTGACCCAAAGTCTTTCTCCACAGGATACTTCTTAGGTTACTTTTATTTTCTAACTAACTTCTGAGTATAAGATAAGGAACCTTAGTATTTTTTAATTGCTATTAATCTTGAGCCTGAAATGCAAGTTTTTCAAATCTGAATCTCTTTTGAGGTACATTTTTTGACAGTTAGTGTCTGGAGGCATATAATCTTTAGACGTGTGCTTGTGTTTTTCTTCATGTATGCCTTTGAGATATGTTTCAAGTCAGCATTAGTCCAAAGAGGAAAAATAAAGCAATATAAATATTCATAAAACCTCTAAATTTTCATTGTTTAATTTTCTTCTGTTGCATATTTCATCAGTAGAGCATTTACAAATTTGAATCTTTTGTCTATTCTTTGTTCTAGACTAAAACTTAACATTAAATTGAACTCTGAAGGGTTAGAGGGGGAGAAAAGTTATAAAAAACAAACAGTGCAGGCCTTTAAATATTACCTAAGATTGCTTTCCAGTGTCGTGATTTTATGACCCTATATCTTCCAGCCTGCCAGACCTAGAAAGGATTGCCATCTCTCATTGCAAGAGAAGACTTTCCTCTTTCTAATGTGATAAAGCACCCATTCAAAGTCAGATGGCTCATGAAATACTAAAACTTAAACCTGTCACTAATCCAGGATTTAATACTGACTGCATAACAGGACAGTATAGGTCTCTCTCATTCCTTCACTTGTGGCTCTAAACTGCAGCTGTATAGAATGGGGAAAGAGAGAGACATTCATATTTGGAGAGAAAGGAAAAGCTATCTTACATTGGAGTCTGAAATCTCTTTTGAAAAACTTTAAAAGCTAATTTCAAACACTGTCTCTGTATTCTTATTATTAGGCATGAATAGTATGTAGATTCTTTTAAAATTTTCTTCAAAAACAATGTAGGAATTTTGAAGCCTTTTTTTTTTTTTTTTCCCCTAAAGGATAGAGCTATAGTTAAACATGGAAGGCTATAAGAAATATAAAAGTCAGGAGTTCAGCTGAGAGACTATGTATTTTTAAACAGTTTTATGCAAATCTCAAGAGGATCTTGAGAGGCTTACTTTTTTTTTTTTTTGTTACATTAAATGATGAGTAAATTAAAATATGCTGAAAGAAGCTCTGATAATTTATGCATTACATACTCTAAAAATCGGGGTTTTTTAAAAAAACAAAAACAACACAAAACTTCTCCATTCATATCATAATTTAACAGTATTCTCCTACAGTGATACAACTGATATAGTCATCAAAAGGCTTAATCCCTCCATAGGGTTCATTAGGGACCTTCATAGAATGTTTTATGTCCATCATGTTAACACGGACTCATGTCCAAATCACGAACTTAACCAAATAATCATTCTTTAACAGTGTTTTTAACCATTTGCTGTGTAAACACACCAGGGATTAACAGATGTTGGGTTTAAACTACACTTCAGGATATGGGTAGACATGAAAACTTCAGGATATAAGTGAATCAACAGGAGAAGCAGGACAAAGGAAGTGGTTACTTTTCCACCTGCAGGGAAGAACAGTCTTTTTATCAAGGTACTAATGTAGTTCTGTCTGAAAACATCTGAATAATGATATTTCTTTTCTAGGCCATCTTTCAACAATTAAATTACCTAAAAAAGGACAACTTCAATAATTTTGACAATTCAAGCACAGTGAGGGTTTTGTACTGTTTTAGTTTCAAGAAACTAATGTGATTGAAGTTAGTAACAGCAGAAATATTATGGCTAAAATGCAAGCAATATAATCCCTGATACTGTCATTATACATCAAAGTTTATAATCTCCTTCAATAAACAGTAAATCACACAATTCTAAAAAAAAAAAAAAAAACAGAACCAAAATCTTACATATTCTAACTTTATTGTATTTAGAATCATAGAATCATAGAATTATAGAAGGGTTACGGTTGTAAAGGACCTTAAGATCATCTAGTTCCAAGCCCCCTGCTATAGGCAGGGACACCTCACACAAAACCATATGACCCAGGGTTTCTCAGCCTTCAGTTATTAAATACTTATATATTCTTCTAATGATGTGTAAGTAAGTTCATAAAGATTCAGCATCTAGATAACTAAACATATCAAGTAGTCTTCTCATAATCTATTTAACAATACGTAAAAGACATCCCTGACCTCACATTAGGCTGTAAGTCAGTGGTTATATATCTTTACAACAGGTACAGAATGAAAAAAGTAAAATTGCTGTACCTTAGGTAGGTTTAGCTTTGTTGGGGCTTTTTTCATTTGTTTGTTTGTCATGCCATAGGTATTTGAGCATACCAGCCAGGTGGGTTTCTTAGCACATATATATATATAGATGATTAAATAAATGATGCATAGACGTTCCTTGGCCTGCTAGGATTATGTTTCAGAACAAATGCCTGTTGTGTGGCAAAGGCACAATAAAGATTCAGTATACATCACACTAGTTAAAAGAAGGCATGATTGACTTATTCTGCTGAAAGAAGCCATTGCTTTGGGGTTTTTTTCACTGTAGAACAAACAGAAACAAACAAAAACAACCCCCAAACCCAAAGCCAAACAATAGCCCTCATAGTACTTTTACTCAACCACACAGAGAGACACAGTTGTCCTGTGAGGGTGGATGTGTATGTGAATCTGTAACTGCTAAAATCTCACAGGTTCAGGAGAGCATGTACATACCATGTGTGTATATAACCATATAACCATAGAATGTGTTAATACAAAATAGGGTGCTTATGTTTGTATAGAGGGACAACCTGCAGCCTCCTTAGCCATTACTTTAGATAATCCATATCTTTGTAATCCAGTGTGGTCACTTTCTGCTAGTTAAAGTTCCAGAAAAAAGCTGTCCACTAGGCATGTAAAAAGAAATGTCATTTCACCTGCTAATAATGTTTAGCAAGTCTAATGAACTGGTGCCTTAACATATTAATATACAATAATTTGCTTGTTTGTAGAACCAATCTCTTCTCCATATTGCAATAGCTGTGACCTACTTCAGAAGTGCCAGGGCAACTTCTGCACTCCATTCCAGGGCTCTCCAACCCTGTGACCATGCACACATACAATAAACCATACCGTGTCCCATCTCTAACCTTCTGAAAAGATTACATTCGTTTCTGTCTCCTTGTTTTTCAATACACTTATTCCCCTTCTTTCCACTCATTTAACCTTTAACTAGCCCCAAGATACACTGCTTAATTATGATCATGGTAGCAAGTGACCTAAAGACTTTTCTCTGGTTAACAGGACTGACTTTTACTTGATATGTCTGCACCTCACTGTTTTTGACTACTAGTCCTACAGGGGAAGTGAAGCAACTTGTTTTGTTAAAGCAGAGAGGAAAGAAATAATAAAAATAGTAATAGTAAGAATAATGAAAAAGATCAGCTCAGTAAAATGATTTCCTGCTGCTTTCACAGCCTTTGTCAGTTGTACTCACCCTTAATTACTCCCTGCAGGTTGACTGGCTGAGCAGCAGTAGTGTGAGAAACAGCCCACAGAGTAGAGCGAGGTTGGTGTTTAACGTTTACCAACCACCAGACATGTTATGGCTAGGGAGCCCTTTCAGCTCTGACAAAGTGATGCTGCTTAGTAATATCCAATCTGCTCCAAGTCTGGAGAGTACATTGACAAATAACATTTACAAAGACTAAAGAAAGAACTGTAAAAAGGAAAAGGATATAGCAAATGGAAGGAAAAAAGAGTACATGTATGGTTTTCCCAAGTAATTTTACTTTTGTACATAAACAAAGCACTTGCTAAAAGGAAGAAAAGAAAAAAAACCAAAAAACTAGCTCTGTCAGATTGGAGTTCTTTATCAAATTTCACTGTATCAGATTCCACAGGCTGGATGTTGCATTAGAGACAATGAAAAATGAGAGAGGTTCATGTCCATTTTGCATAGTTTTTTTTACACAGCCATAATAGCTTTTCAGTGTACCTGGGTTAATCTCCTAATTTAGAAATTTATCAGTATTTTTGCATAGTTCATATAATTATTAATCCCTAATGCTATTATCTGAATTTCTGTGATTTGGATTATATTTCCTGAGTTTAGAATACCTTGCCTGCATGTTTTCATGACTGGAAACATTTGCATATTCCTATGTAAAATGTTTATCAGGCCTACATCCCTAACTGAAGGCAGAGGCTTCCTGAAGAAAAAAAAAAAAAAGAACAGATGTCTTAAAAATCCCCTGAAAACTTTAGAGATATCCACCATACTTTCTTTCTTAGATTGGAAAGCTTTATTGAAAGAGCAGGTGAATTAGCATGAAAGTGTTTACACAAAACAGAAAAGAAGGAGATACAGATGTAAAATTGCATGAAACTTCAGAAGGCATCCTTTGAAGCAGGTCTTTTTTAAACACTGAGAATGCTACCACGCTGCTTAGAAGGAAATGGGAAGGCTGAATACCAAGGATCAGTGTTTTAAACTAAAAGTTTTGTACATCAGAACATACGGTGCAATGGAGATTTTAGAGTGGTAAAAATGTAATTACATTAATATAATCATGTGTCTGTGCTAATTGTACAAGGAGGTTCAGGTTAGAATAACCTTCTATTTAATGTAGTCATGATGTGTGTTGACACTTGAACAGGAAATAGTAATAGATATGGGGCAAAACATATGGTTCAAGGATTCCCTTGAGAACATGAAGGAGCATTTTTGTCTCCTCTAGGGAATACCCCCAGAAATCTGAACCAGACCAAAGGATATTGCCAAGATACTGACACAAGATTGAGTGATATCTAATCTTGGTTCATAAATAGTAACCGTAAGAGTTATCTTCTGTTGAAAGCTGTTCTCTACTCTTGCAGTAGTTCTGATTCAATTTTGATTCATTCTTCTCTGACTCCTACAAATGCTGCTTAACTTAAGAGAACAGAATTAGTGCCATTAACATCAATCACAGGTGATCCAAAAGGGAAACCTAAAGTAGTATTATAAGTCTTGAAATGATTCAAAAATCATGAGATTTTTTAAAATAATTACTTTGAGGCCTTTCATTTTCTATAGGTTTTTGTTTCAGTTTGTTCTATTTTTCCTTTTAAGGAAAACTTCTGGATCCAAAACCACATGAAATCTCTTAAAAGTCAAGTCCCGTCTTAAACATGCGCACAAAAAGATATAAACCTTTCATCCTTTAGGAATTTCACTTGCAATGCTTACTATCCTTCATGGTTTTGACATCATTCCTCCCCCTCCTCTTACATATTCACCTGCAACATCAGCAGTGCTTCTCTCTAACTCTGTGGTGAGTTGATCCTGGCTGGCAAAGGTGCTTTATCACTCCCCTCCTCAACTGGACAGGGGAGAGAAAATATAATGAAAGGCTTGTGGGTCAAGATAAGGACAGGGAGAGATCATTCCCCAGTTACCATCACAGGCAAAACAGACTCGACATGGGGAAAGAGTTTCATTTATTGCCAATCAAATCAGAGTAGGACAATGAGAAAATAAACCCAAATTTTAAAATACTTTCCCCCCAACCTTCCCTTCTTTCTGGACTTCATTCCTGATTTCTCTGCCTTCTCCCTGCCAGTGGCACAGGGGGACAGCGAATGGGGGTTGTGGTCAGTTCATTACACATTGTCTCTGCCGCTCCTTCCTTCTCAGGGGGAGGATTCCTCATACTCTTCCTTGCTCCAGTGTGGGGTCCCTCCCATGGGAGACAATCTTCCACTAAGTTCTCCAACGTGAGTCCTTCCCACAGGCTGCAGTTCTTCACATGGGTCCCTTCTATGGGGTGCAGCCCTTCAGGAACAGACTGCTCTAGTGTGGGTAGTAGCATTTTCATTAGTTAATGGGAGATGTTAGCCATGATGAGCAAAGTCTAACAGCTTTGCACTACTCTTTCATAAAACAGACAATGAAATACTGTATAATGCATATGTTTATGATAAATAGAATAGTAACAGTTGTCAGAACTGCTGAAGTATAGTCTCAGACAAATAGGGAAAGCACTCTGCCAAAAATAAGGAAAACAGGGAACCATAATACAAGTATTTTGACTACAACAGTCAAATTGGAAAGCTTAAAACTTAAAAAAAAAAAAAAAAAAGCAGGGGTCAGAAGAAAGGGCAGATGTAAGGTTACAGCAACCCCCTTCCAACATTTCCGACAGTATAACAAAGAAGTGAAATTTTTGGATTCACTGCAGTCCTTGAGAAAATCAACGATTGTCCAAGTGCCCCAGACAGAATCAAGTTTTCCAGAACAGTTTAAGCAGAGGGCAGGTTAGGACCAGAGGAAACAAGGGCAGAAGCTTTATTAATTTTTCAGCTGTGCAGCTGTCAGAGTATGAATTAATATTACTTACATTTAGCTGTTATTTTAGTGCATATTTATTTGCAAATAAAAATTTTATTTTGCCTAGTTGATGCTCCTAATATTTGGAACAGTTTGTGACAGTCCTTAAACACATGACTGCTGGTAAAAGAGAAACCTCTAAATAATCCCTAAGCAATTTAATTTGATGTTATTGATCTACATTTTTTAATGTATTTGAACAGCATTACAAGAGCAGCATTCTGTTTTGCCATTTGAATTAGTGTCTTGTTACTGTGCTGAAGTCTAGACACTGTCTCAGTTTCCAAAGGGCACGGGTGTCTCTGATGTTGTCTTCCCACGGAACAGTGAGATTCAGGATAAGATATTTTTGCCTGTTCATTACTGCTTCTTTGATAACTTAATCTGCACAGTCACCAACTAAATTTTACCTGCTTACATAGTGTCTTAGATTTACTGCTGTTTTCATGCTGCTTTATCTTTGGAGATAGTTCAGATGCACGACAAAAAGTAGAAGTGGAACTAGAACTAGATGATCTTAAGGTCCTTTCCAACCCTAACTATTCTATGATTCTATGATTCTATGACCTGTATCAGAAATAGCTCGGCCAGAAGGATTAGGTAAGTGATCATTCCCCTGTACTCGGCACTGCACCTCGAATACTGTGTTCAGTTTTGAAAGACATTGAGGTGCTGCAGCAGGTCCAGAAAAAGGCAACAAAGCTGGTGAAAGATCTGGAGAAAAAGTCTTATGAGGAACAGCTGAGGGAACCGGGGCTGTTTAGTTTGGAGAAGAGAAGGTTCAGGGAGGACCTTACCGCTCTCTACAACTACCTGAAAGGAGGTTGTAGTGAGGTGGAGGTCAGTCTCTTCTCCCAAGTAACAAATGATAGGACAAGAGCTAATCGTCTCAAGCTGCGCCAGGGGAGGTTTAGATTGTATATTAGGACAAATTTCTTCACTGAGAGGGTGATCAGGTGTTGGAACAGGCTTCCCAGGGAAGAGGTGGAATCACTGCCCCTGGAAGTGTTCAAAAAACATGTAGATGAGGCAGGCCCCCAGTGCCATCGTCTAGTGGTAGTCTTGGCAGTCCTCGAGTAACGGTTGGGCTTGATGATCTTAAAGGTCTTTTCCAACCTAGTTGATTCTATGATTCTATGATTCTATGACAAATGGCTTTGGAACGTGGTCAGGTCTTTGCTTGCTGGCTAGCCCAAATGCAAGGAAGCCTCTGCGGACCATCAGTGGTGGTGCGTGCCTGCCCCAAGGAGCCCCAGCCCCACTGGTTTGTCGTACAGCATTTTACAACCCTGTAACTGAACTCGAAACCTGCCTCACCTGGCCAGCCAGGAGGAGTCATTTTGGCCTTCAGATCAGTTCTGCCACAGCACCGAGGAACACTCACAAGTGTTGTCCTTACAGGGATATATATCATGTGGAATCACACCTTGGAGCTGAAGTGTAACAGAACTGCTGTTTTTCAGGTGATTCAATATTATTGTCCTTCATTCCCTTTTCATAAAGTCCCCGTGGGTTATAAAAGTGACCAAATTACTAAGATATCTTTATGTGACTAAATCTGTAATCATTATTGCTTGTACTGGTACAGAAGAAATAATGAAATAGGTGGTAAGGATTTTAGTACAACTTCTCTAAAGTGTTAGTGTGCCTGTATTGCTTGCAACTTTTGTTTCTAATTTTTTTCCATTCTTATAGTAAGTTTTATAATTTTTTTTGTCATTATTTGTTAATATAACCCTTCTTATTTCCAGATACTGCATTTCTTTTCATTTTCTTCTCTCTGGATCTCTTCCAAAGTTCCTTTAAATTAATGGCAAGATTGCCATTGCCTTAAATGAGCTTTCAGTATCTGAATCACTTATTATTGACCTTTCATTATCTTCCTACCATTCTTCATTGCCACCTTTTTATATCTGTTTTATCATTTTTCAAGTTCATGTCTTCCTCTGGTTCTTCTGAATAAGAAGGTTTTTACACTTGAGAAACATAAGTATTATGTATATTATGAAAGACACATTGCAAAAAAACCCCAAGGAGTCTATTCTTAAGGAAGACACCAAAACCTTAAACCTGAATTGAGCCACATGTCTAACAATATTCTTATTATCATTAATTTTTCCAGTCATACAGGGAAGAAAATATAGGAGTAGCATGTAATGGTCAAGCAGGTTTTCAAATCTATACATCTCTGGTGTGGTTAAATGGTTATTTTTATATCAACTTATTTTCATGAGAAAACACCATTAAATGCATTTACGAGAATGTAAGGGTTGTTATCTTTACAGTGAAAACAGAGATTCCTTGGTTAAGGAATTAATTTTTGCTTGCCTTAAATCATCATCATCCTTCCCATTCCCTTACTGTTCTCTCTTCTTCCTCATCCCTTTTGTCTTCCTCCTTTTCCCTTTCTCTTGCCCTTTCCCTTATGACTTCCGTATCCTATTTATGTATTTAAATCACAATTTTCTGATAAAACATTTGAAAAAATATCTGCATGAAGGCAAAGAAAGATTAAAAAAACCCCCAAACACAAAAAAGCAAAAACTGAAGACAGCATGAGAAAAATATGGTAAGATTACTATCTGTCATAATACTACAAGCAGGAAGAATTAGTGCCTCATTTATTGTCAAAATGGAGCATATGGACAGCATGGTGTGTTGTCATCTGAACATGGTGTTAATTAAAGCAAACATAATCTATTTGTAAAATGGCAATGTTTTTAGAATTGACAAATCTACAGAGTCTGACAAATCTTTTTATTTTTTTTACATGTTGAGAATCAAGGATTTTTCAGAGATGAATTTAGGGCTCTTTGTGTAGTCTCTAGTCACATAGGTTAATTAGCGGTTTCATGTTTTCCATGAATGAACATTTTCAGCTCTTTATACTCCATATTTATTGAAAAGCCTTTCATGCAGATTGGGCCTTATCCTGTAAACTGTTCATTACGTAAGTACTTAGTAAAAGAGTGGTTCATAATACCCTGAATAGCTGAATATCTTTTTATAGGTCTTTTTCTCATGAGTTGGAGTTCTTCAGGATCACATTCCAATGAAAGAAATCAATAAAGAGATGTAAGTAATATTTCTGGGAGGAACATGCCCACATTAATAAAAACAATAAAGTAGTACTACTTAGCTATGACACTTACATAACAAATATATGACTAATATATTAATATGAAGCTTACTGGGACTAGCAGAAGGAAATTCAAAACCCATGCTTGCGCATTCCTAACACCACCAATATAACCTCCAGTAAACCCGCAACCCTGATAGCCTCTGAGATAGTGTTTGAAATAGTGAGGAAGAGAATTACAGATATGTTGCAATGAATTCAATAACAATTCCATTAAATTCAGTAGTAATACTATATGTTCATTTAAGATTGTAAATTTCTATTGGGGAGAAATGGCAGAAAGACTATATTATAGCCTGTGACACACATATTTCTTTATGGAATTTTGAAGGACAAACAGCTCCTGTTAGTCCTCATGGTCCATAACCTTATTTCAAGAAATGCTGAGCTCAACATAAGTTTGAACGTAGCAATCAACTCTTTTTCATTCCGAATTTCCAGGATTCCCCTCATTTTCCTCTTATAAAGGTTTTCTTTATAATTCATTGTATCAGCTAGCTGTTTCAACAAGCCAACTATACCATCACATGTAGCTTGACAAGCTGTTCGTATCATTGTCATCACATTCTGGAAATGTATGTCTGGAATACATGTAGAACATTCCATAGGTGTCATTTGTGGCTCTGAAATACGGGGGCATTAGGTTCTGTAACCAGTTTGGCATTCAGCTGACATTATTGCTCAGGAAAGGGAGCACCTCCTTTTTCATTTCCAGAAAATCCATTTGCCTTTTTTATTTGCCTTGAAGAGGGAAAGAGAGGAATATCTCAGAAATAGATTACTGTGTATCTTTATATAAGCCCTAAATCCGGCTTCCTGAGAACTTTGATATATTCTGTAAAAGATACATTATGTGCCCTATTTATGCTTGTAACTTTAACTCACACTGTATAAATTAGAATACAGACTGTAAAAGACTAAGTGCAAACTGCAGATTTTTATTTATTTATTTTTTTCCAAAGCTGAGCTTGTCTTTAAAGTGTCTTTTTTCATCTTTATCTTGGGGCAGTAGTGCTTATTAGAATATTAGGTCAATCTTCTTATAAACATGCCTCATCATTTAAACCTTTATTTTTTCTTTTCCTGGTTGGAAATATCACTGTTACCATTTTCTGTTGAGTAATTATTACAAGTTCACTAGTAAACACCAATCCTCAGTTTTCCATTTAATAAGATGCCTGGTCAAACACAAAAGGACTAGCATTTGTATTCTCATTTCCCCCTCCTCCCCTCTCCCCAGAATGGGAAATTGTCCCATGGAAGTAGTATATGAACGCAGTTTTTATAGTTTATCACATAAAATTGACTTACTAAACAATTTATAATTCTATTATGATCTTTTAGGTGAACATTGGTTCTATGACTAGTCATTTCTTTTAGCAACCATCTCTCACTTTCTCCCATCATCTACTTTTCCTCACAGACTCATTCTTTTCCAAATGTCATCTAGTCTGACCATTTTCTTAAAACAATTACTAAACCTTCTGACATGGATCAGAGAAACACAGCCCTTTGTTCTTGCCCCTGCAGTCTCCCAGCGCCCTGCATGGCTGAAATTTCATTCTCAGTGATGGGCAGGTCTTTGTTTCTCTTGGCTTTTTTCTCTTGATCTTTACTGTGAGCTATGGAAACTCTTGATCTATCCCTTCTATCTGAAATGCCATCAGAAAGACCTCTCAGAAAGATTGCAGCCATCTTCTTCATCCAATTTCACAATCTGTGTATGTCCATTATTTAATGAGCATTTGTATGTCGTAAAAACAAGACTCACCTTTCTTTTTTTTTGTTGTGTTTTCATAAAAAATTTAAACAAAGATGATATCAAGTTGTTTTTCTCAGAAAAACTCTATCTTCCTCTAACACTCGTATTTATTGCCTTCAAACTTGTATGGCATAAGGGAATATAATGACAGACAAATGATCTAAATAATTAATGTTAAACCTCCTACGTTATATGACTCAACATCTGGTACATTTACAAGAAGAAAACATTAGAATTTTTATGAGAAGAGTCTCTGTTTATTCACTGTAACTAATGTTTAGGACCTAAACATGCTGACATGTTTGTTAACTTCAGTTAATACCCTGTCTCCTTCAGGTCTAGTTCTGCAAAGGAAACAAGACTGCATGTCTTTTTTTAAACTGCAGAGGAAACTTGACCACATGTCCTTATCAGAGATGCATGTTCTCATTGACATATACCATATGGAAATCTATGCATGTTTTAGGACCCAACGTTGTCAAATCAATCTCACTATAAAATAAGCTAATATTTTCTACATTAAATAGTAAGAGAAAATACAATGGGACATGATCAGAAGATACCTTCAACTCCATTCTTCACAGATTATGCTTTCTTGAAAATGCTCTGATAAACAGTGAAACAATAAAACCCCTACAAAATGAACGGATTTAAAATGCTTAATCAGGTGCTGATGGAAATATTTGTAATCCTTTTCAACAAATATGAAAATCTACCTGTGAAAGGAAGATAAAAGCAGGGCCTAAAAATGAAAAATAAATCACCAGCATAAATTATTTTCTATGAAGAACTGTAAATTCTAACATATTATAGTTTATTTGCTATTAACTGTAAAGTGAATGGGTTATTATATACCACTTTCTAACTGAATTTGCCTTTCCCTACTATCCTCTGACCAATAAACTAAAGAAAATCTTAAAATACATACAGCACACACTTGGCTAACACTAAAAAAAAGTAATCTCAGATTTATTAAAATGAAAGTGTTGGTGTTTTTTCTTTAAATATAAAACCAAAAACTGGCAAGCAGATGAGCTATTACAGACACAAATGAAACCAAAGTAGGAATCAGAAGGGCAGAGTAGGGACTGTCCACCCTTGACAAAACACTGACATTCACAGCAACTGATTTCCAAGCACCTTTTCCCTCTCTTGCTCACATACATCCTTCCAGATGCCATGTATGATTTTTGCTTTAATATGAGCTTAAAGGAGAGGCGAAGTGTGGTAGAGGGGAACCCTGCCAAACTGTATGCACACATTTACAAATTATAGAAAATAACTGTTTCCTGTTACTTTTAAAGTACAGATTTGTCTTCATGTTCCTCTGATGCTCACACCAGCAATCACATACCCTCCCTTAAAAAAATATGTCTTGTAGCCCATGTACATTACTAACCATATCAGAGGCATGAGGCATTGAGCATTACTAAGTTCTTAAGGGCATCATTCACAAATGTATTTGATATAGATGAATCCAAGCCTAAATCATAAATCCTCCTCTATGTACCTTAAAAATGTAGACACATTTGTATTGATATAATTGCAGATTTTAAAAGATAGCTTAAAACCAGTTTATACAGATTATGCAGAATTTACATACAATGCTTCCTGAAATTTTCTGAACTTTAAGATAGTAAAGCATAATATAATGATCTGAATGTGTTTCTCTGCTGGGTGGTTAGTCCTGAGATATTTCAGGTCTAATAATTCTGTAATGATACATAAGCTTTTCTTCATTATTTAGTATTTACCCATGTAATTTTTCTTAATCCCACTAAACTGTTCACTGCTTTGACACTTAGTTACCAAAAGAGACTAAAATGCTAAGATAAGTATGTTAAAAACTGTTGAGAAAGGAAAACTCACTCTATATCATGCAAAAGAAAAAAAAAGAAAAAAAAAATTTACAACATTTAGAACTTAGCCCATTTTACCAATTTGTATTCCATTAAAGAAATACACATACCCCTACCAAAAAAAAAAAAAAAAAAAAAAAAAGATTCTGAAGGTACTCTTAAAGAAAAATCTCCTATTTTCCCCAGAATCTGGAAAAATTAAAGATTACTAATAGGAAAACTGGTGCAGCAAGTGTTCCAGCTCTCATACACACAGGTGAAATGTTATGTATTGACAGAGACGGAAAACATTTCTTTCTGCAATTTTTCTTTACTCAGCAATAACATTATAGCTGAATGAGCAGAAAAATACCCATTTTACATGGAAAATACAGTACTTCTTTTCCTTGTCTTTCTTCCCAATTGGCTATTAAATGAGAATCTGTAATAAACCTGCTCAGCATTCTTAATCTTTGGCAGAGGAGTTGTTAGAAATTATACTACTGTACAGTATTAACAGGAAATCTAAGGTTTTGTGGTTGTATAATTTTTCCCTGACCTTGTGTTACAAAAGAGTTATTTTGTTAACTGTAAATATTTATGGTTCAAGTACATTTCTACTCACTTTACCAAGTTACAACGGGTTGCTATTCCGACTAGAATGAATCACAGAAAAAGAGAGTTGCTTTTTTCATTTCCACTACCAGCAATGGACTCCTAGCCATCTACTGCCAAGTTGTACAAGCCATTTCATTTACATGATGACATACGAGAGCTATAAGCTTTCCTCAAAAGGGAAACTATGGAGTACAATCATTTTTTTCTGTGCAAAAGGTATTGTTATTTAAATAGTTTCAAATGTATAGAATTATGTAATAACTCTTCATCAACTCCAAATACATCCAAAGATAAAGCAAAGAGCCCCACAAAAACACAAATCCACCAAAAATAAAGAAAAAAATCTAGAATGTTGAATGAGGCATGTTATTGCAGATGTAAAAATAGGTCAAGTTAAATATACACAGATCCAGTGGAATCTTTCTTAGCTTTTGCAGATTCACATTTTTCATCAAAGAAATACATGCTGTGCTTCTGAAAGAGACTAAATAAAGGACAAGGATCAAAAGAAAATAATTGTCATAAACCATTTGAACTTAGAATCACAGGAATAGTGTCAAAATAATTCAGGAAATGTTCCAGCAAGGATGCACAGGAAATTAGTACCTGTAGTAAGGTATTTTTCAGATGCCCAGTGTTTTAGAGAGGTTTACCTGAAAAAAAAATTATGAAGAACATAATTCCCAAAGTAGTCAAGTACATACTGACTACACAAAAAGAATTGCTTCAGAAATCTACATCCTTTCACATGCCTTTTACTGCATTAAAGATAGGAAAGGGTAAGGTGGATTACCATCCTGATTGTGTATCATTTCAATTATTAATACATTATTTTGGAACTTTAGGAAAAGAAATATTTCAAGTATCAAAAAATCCTCTTCATTCTTCTATGAATGAATTCTTTCTCAGCTTCAGAGAGGCTGAGTATTAAGCCAAGTGTGGCTCAGTTAACTGCCTTAGCTCCAGTGAAAGTTCAGAAGTACATGAATGTTGAAAAATAAAAAAATGGGATATTGAGGGAAGACTGGACAAATGTGGAGAAAAAAGAAGCCGCAATCAGAAGTGGGGAAAGAGACTGAGATATTTAAATGGTGATTGGAGCAACCTGGTAAAAGAAGGATCAATATTAGCTGAGGGATAAAAAAAAAAAAGCAGAAAGGAGCACTGAGTTATTCAGAATTCCTCTTCTGAAGAGAAACATGACTGGGAAACAGTCTAATAGAATAAAAAAAAAAAAAAAAGCACTGAATATTCATCCTAAGAGATCAAATGGACTGTGAGGCAAAAAGAAATGTTTCAACACATACTGTACTTTCACTGACTGATGAAAGGGGTTGGGCAGAAAACAAAGTGCTTTATTTCCTTTAAAGAATATGCTGTTGATTCTTATGAATGTCAGCAAGTCACATGTACTTACCCTAAGTTCTAAGCACATTATTCAGAGAAAGGGACTTTTTACTTATTGTTTTCAAGGTTATAACCTGGAAATGTTTTCCAACCTCTCCTCAAGGTTCATTTTCACATTTTCAAGGTACATTTTCTCAGTGAACTCTCATTACTGATGCCTATGGGGGATTAGCTCTAAGCAGACAGTTAAAACCGTTGTCCCTCCTGCAACCTCAGTTTCTTCTCCTCCTGTTTTTATGAGAAGATCAGTAGTTATAAACTTCCCATTACAGTGTCTTGGTCAGCAAGAAAGCCACATGGACATTAATGTTTATTAGCAAGCTTTTTAGCAGAGTAATAGCTAAAGTGGTCTAAGCTTTAAACCTCTCTAGTGCCAGCTGGAGAATCAGAAAATGTGTATGAGGCTTTAATTAACTGTAAAATCTGAAGTGAACTGCATTGCATGATACCTGGGGATTTCAGTGAAGAACATACATATGTTCTCTCTGCTAATTGAAGATGAGCTGCATTTTAAGGGATTACATCCCCTGAGGTTGCAGAGCCAGAGAGAGCAGAAGATAGGGGAAGAATTTTAAAGGCCTAAAGTAAACTTTCTGTTAATGGTCTGCCCTTTGCAAGCGAAGTGTATTAACAGTTTATTTTTAAGCTGATTAACTGCATGTTGTGTAAATTTTATATAAAATTGGGAATGTGGCACAAAAAGGAAATTTATATTTTTTCTTCCTAGCCATGAATTATTAAAATTTAAAGGCTTCTTACAGTTCTGTGACAAAGCTCGTATTTTGTTTTTTCTTTTCATTAAGCAGTGAGAACTTTTTTTTTTTTTCCTTTTAAGAGGTTATAGAAGTAGATTAAATGGAAAAGAAACCAATCCTGGCTGTAAACTCATCTAAAACATAGTGGACAATTACAACACTCTAGCGAATTGTCTATTCCAAAGCACAAGAGCTAGCAGATTGCATGGGGATTTCACCTTGCAGCAGGGACAAATTACAGTACATTGTCTGAAAAGGGGTCCTAAAGCCCTCAATTTCTAGTAGTGGATTCCAGCCCTCTTCTCCTTTCCTCTCCAAGCTTAGCCATTGGCTTTCTGGCAATCAGTTGTAATACTTTCCCCTCCCAGCCTCTTTGCCACACATTGAGAGGTACCTACAAGAGCAAACAGTCTTGTCCTTGGACTAAGTAAGGTTTTTTGGCTGCTCATTCCTCCACTTGCTGCTGCCTTTCTAGGATGAGGAGGAGCAGGAGGAAAGAAAAAGTGAGACAAGCAGCTGCCTCACATCTTTCCCTCAGGGTAAGACTGAGCAATCTGGCATCCTTCAGACCATACTATAAAGTGACTTATATTGAAAAAAAGACAGAGGAGCAGCTGAAGTGTTATATAAAAATGCTTCATTTCATTAATTTTAGATTCGATGCAACATTATACCACCTTTTGAAAAGTGTTGACATGCTGAGAATGGCACATTAAAAGAGCAGTGGAAAATGCTTTTAAGTGCAACAGAGGAAGAAGAAGTTTTCAGAGTGTCCATCATGGTTGAATTCCACTGAGGAGCAAAGCCAGTATTGTGGATAAGAAAGCACTAGTATATTAAATTTACAGGAAAAAAAAAATGCATGAAGGGGCTAAGAAAATGTGGGGAAGTGGAGATTAAGTTTAATTGAATCCACTTTCTCAATTAAATATATTAGGCAGGGATATGAGGGAGAAAGAATTAGATGAAACAGCCTAGAGAAACATTTCTCCACTGTTTCTCCAAAAGGGAGAGTGGCAGGTTTTTTTTCGTTTGTCTTTATCTGCCACTTTTTCCCAGATCTGGTGTATGACTGAGATAAGTAACCACTGAATTTGGGTGTGTACCTGGTTGATCCAAGCCTTTCACATGGAAATGGGCTGTGGATATGTAACATTTTGCTAGCTGAATGGAGTTCTAGTGCAGTTTACACAAGCTGAATGTGCATTTAACACAGTAGTGGTTGCAATAAGAAAGGCATTGCTCAGTGTGCAGCAATTTTTGAAACAGCGCAGTTGGACAACCTGCATATTTGGAGCTCTTTCTCATAGCTTCCAATGGAAACTAAATAGAATGCAGATTAATAAATTACCAAAATAAAGAGCAAATATATTTATTCACAGTTCACTGTGAAAAATCAAGTAGTTAATAATTACCATACCTTCCTTTATGTCATCAAAGTAATTGCAATTTCTCTTATAGTTGAAACAGAGTTTAGGAAATAACATAAAAAATATTGCCAACTATCTAAAGTAATGTGTGGTTGCTGGAAAAGCAGTAATTCTGTTAGGATATACCAATTTTCCATATTACCTGTTATTTCATATAGTGTTATGTTAATTACAGAAAAAAAAAAAAGGAAAGTGAAGAAACTGAGTCTCTCTGTATGTTCAGCACATAAAATATTGAATACAATCGGAAGGAGAACTGCTTACATTTCCTTTGTATGAAGTGTGTGAGACATAGAAGTTGAACACATAAAATAGCTCATATAATATTTAGCGTAAGAACTCCTGAGGAGGTTAATGAGCTGACTTCTATTAACTTCAGCAATGCTATACAAACACAGGATGTGGTACCCAACCTATAGACTCATAACAAAATTATTTCTGGTCATATTTCATGCATCCTTAATTCTAAGTGAGAGATAATTTATTCTGGACACTCACCGTGCACTATGCATAACTGCTTTTATAAACACTGGAGAGTCACAACTATTCAGCTCTTTCTTTTGTCTAGGCTTCTTTACGGACATTGAACCTTTGATGTCATTTCTTTTTGCTCAGAACTATTCTTTGCTGCTTATTAGTGCTATTGCTGTTTACCTTCTTCCTGTAAATGGCGGTTTGACAGACAAATCCTGTGATAAGTGACCCCAACTGGTAGAAATGTAAGATTTTTCTTCATAGATTTTATTTTAAATATAACTGACACCTGATGACTGGCTGGCCATGAGATTACCTTATTCATTTAAGTATTACCTCTGGAGTAGGCTCAAGAGCAGTAAATTTAAGTGAGATTTCTATGGCAGCGGTGCACAACGTGACAGCGAAGTGCAGGACATGGGCTTCTGCCTGATCCAAATCCCTGACTATGTGATGACACAAGGCTCTTTTGAAGCTGAAATCAAAAGCTGTTTCAGTGATCAAGGTGTGAGTCCATCCTCCCTCCAGTAATAGAGCACTGAGATCTCCTAGGGAGGTCTCCTATACTTTTTGTTCTCTTCCACCTTTGTACCATTCACAAGGACCTGTCTGCCCTTCTTAGTTAGAGAATAAATGTTTCATGCTTTTCAGACACATGGTGACTTTCCTATGCAACTTGCAGGGTCGAGAAAGCTAGACATTGCTGTATTAGATGTCGAGTTTGGCAGTTGCTGAACTTGAGAGCGTTTCATTCTTTGCATCTCATTTGGGAAAGGCAGGATATCCTTGAGCATCAATGACTCCGTCAGAAAGCAGGGGCATATTTACATATCATTTGCATGCTGTAAATAGTTGTGTTCTCCTCATGAATCTTGCATAAAAACTGCATATCATCTAGCATAATGTGCAAACAGAAAAAAAAATTGCTTAAGTTTTATTAAAAATAAGAAATTGGATTAAGTGTTGACATGCTAAACCTTGTTCTACAATCAAAAATGTCTTGATTTGGGTAAGTATTTATATTAAGGTAATACTGCCATTATAATAAGCAGTTAAACTTTCCGGGCACTGAGAAGGTACAATTATTACTGACTTTGACATCCTAAAACAAAGTTGAAAAAAAAAAAATCCTAGAAAGGGTTTTAAAGAAAAGAACACCCAGGAACAGAAATTGTAATTCATAAAATCAAGATAAACCTCTTTTTGAGAAGAAGTAATGTCTTTTTACTAAGAAGGAAAAGTAAAAATAAACTTTCAGATACAAACTGAAAAGGTTTTGTTTTATGGCAGTTCTATATTCTTATACAAGTATCAAGTTACTGAATGGAAATTTCACTGTGGCAGTTTTCTTATTTAAAGAAGAATTTTTAAATTTGGCCTCTTTTTTAACAATTCTTTAAGAAATTTTTATCATAATTCGTGTATGTTATAAAAAATCATTAGTTTGGAGTTTTTTCTTGTTTTTTCTCTCTTTATTCTGTATGTACTCCAGTTTAATGGATCCATATGAATGTTCTCAGATACAAGAAACTAAGTCTTGATGGACTCACTCCAAAGTAGCATATCCAGGCACTGATTAAAGTTAAAATTGCCTATATAATATTTCAGCTGTCCACTTCTGAAGCAAGTTCCTGATTGAAGCTCTCCGCAAAAGTGACCTTCTAGGTTTTTCTATTGCACGAATTACATGACTCACAGTACTCAGAAGACTGGTGTTTGCTGTCATACCTTACCAACTAACTACATATTTTTGTTGTAAAGACTCTCGGTGGAACTGCTGAATGTGTATAAAGTCTTAGCAGGCTAAGGGCCCCAGTGACCTATGGCAATAGATTAAAATTAGTTTGCTGAAGCTGATAGCATCACTAAGTGTCTCCCCATTACTCTGCCAGATACTGCTACTCCAGTACAGGCATAACTGAACTACCCATTTATTCCAGGGCTGGGTGATAAGCATTTTCTGCTGTGCAACTTCAGCTGACACCCAGTATCTGTTAGAATGCTAAGGCTCACTGTAAATTAAAAAAAAAACCAAAAAAAAAACCAAACAAAAAACCAAACAAACAACAAAACAACAGATAAAATGGCCTGGAGTCTGCATTTTATTGCTTTGGGTTTTTTTTCTAGTTAAGCCTATAGTAAGGGCCAGATTATTTCTCCTTTATGACAGAGCAGAATTTCTCCCTTTTGGCCACTTCTGCAAAGAACCTATAATTTCAAAATTGTTGATTCTCACATTAGTGCTGTAAGTATCATAAAGGTTTGAGTAATTTTTTTTTAAAGTCCTATGGTTTGTTGTTCTTGTTTTTCATAGTCAATACTCTTCTAAAACATGTTTGCTGACTTTCTGCATTTGCTTCAGTCTTGTTTCGTGTTGGTGTTGTGTCGTTCCAAAAGAGGATGCATGGAAAAGACAAACTAAAGAAAATACGGTAGATATAAAAAATATTCCAGAAGAATGCTAGGACCAAATTATAATCCATTGTTAGGAAACAGGGAAATGAAACAGGAATATATGAAGAAGATAGCAGTGGGAAGAAAAGGAGTATAAAATTAAAAATCCTATGCCTTAAGTAATCCAAATTCTGTTAAATTAGTTTTAAGAAAAATCACATTTTTTAAAAAAAAGAAAACTTTTGGGTTCTGCTTTATCTCTACCCTTTCTAGTTTTGCCAGATTCATTCTTTCTTTGCAGTCCTAATTGTAGAAATAAAATTAAAATAAAAAAAAAATTAAAAAAAGAAAAAAAGTGAAAACGGTTTTTTAAATAGGCATTTGATTGTAATGTCGGAAGCTTTAAAGAAGGCACAAGTGTCTTGGGGAGAGCCATAGGTGCTGGAGAAAATAAGAGCAGGATCAGGGCTGAGAATTTTAAAGGGAAAAGAGAGTTCTGGAAATTCATTTTGAAGAAAAAATAGATGAGGAGCAATATTTCAAAGGTGAACTAACAGTCCTGACATGAGCAGGCAGGAGACCTCTTATTGGGAGTGGAAAATAGATTGACACTGGATAGTACACTGAAAGTGGCTACCCTAGGTTGTAATAGCAGTAAGGAGAGTCCACCTGTGAACTTAAAATTTGTTCTCCTTAGCCTCTTGACAGCCCCAGATGCTTGACATCCTTCTCTTTCTATTTTCTGCTGTCATAGTGATTTTTCTGTAAGGGCACCTCTTTTTTTTACTTCTTTGAATCTTCTTTGCAACTTTCACCACTTTTCTTTGTAACTCTTAAGAAAGAAAAAGACAGGCCTGAGTAAAGGGGCTTGGCAAAATCATCTTATGATACTTCAACTCTTCTTCAAAAGACTGTGAATTGAATCCCATCATTTTTGGAGAACACAGAGCCATCTACTGTAAGTTTTCTTATGGCAATATTATTGACCAAGTCTGCATAAAATCTTGGAGAAACATCCTAATTCTCTGAGAAAGAAAAATGACGGGAAATTGATGTCCAGGCTAATATAGGTAACATTCCGCCACATTCTGTGCTGCTGCTGAAGACATATAGTGGCTATATCAAACCAAAACAGTTGCTAAATTCTTTTAGCTTTTTTTAACATGTATTTTGTCTATGCATTTTTAATTCTGCAATCTTGTACTATTCTTATTCACTGAGCAGTAACAAACACAGGTAAAGTATATTTGTTTTAGAAGAGAGATGCTATACTTTGGAATCAATCTCAGGCAGCTCCAGTACTGAGCTCCCTCAGCTACTGCCCACAGCAATGATATAACGCTGGTTTCTCATAAGATTGCTATTTCTGAGATTTGTCATCAGCTGTAACGCTCTTGCCCGAACACATCTTTGGAAAACAAGCCTCTTTTTTTTTCTGCTTATCCTGGCATGACGTATTTCAACAACTCTCTATACTCTAGAGGTAGTAACAGCACACTTCGTTTCCTCTGTTTGTTCGGCTCTTAAGTGCAATATACTCTACACACAGAGGAAGTTTTCACGCAGTTGGGGTTCTCTCACTGAAACTTCAGGGAGAGCAAAGCTTCTTCATTGCCACCACAAAGTGGTTGATATTCTTCAAAATACTACAGTGTATGCTGATGATGTGCTAAATTTTAATTTACTTTCAAAATAAAGAAAACGAATACTCTAATGAAAACAGGGGCAGTATGTTATCTGCTATCACTGTGAGGCCATTACATTGAAAAAGCAGAAAATATACCCTTGATTATAGAAGTTGATTGAAACATTTTTCAGCTGCTTTGTTTGCGTGTAAAACACATCCTGGTATGAAAGAGAGTTAAGAGAAATTCACAAGTCCGGTTTTCCTTATTGATGTGATGGATATCTTTTAATAAAATCTTACAGGGTTTTTCTGAGAAAACATCTGGATATGACACACAATGATAATAGATAAGACAAGAATAGATGAAATGGTCATGAACAGAAAGTAAGTGGTTTTGTATTCATGATGTATGGTTGATTATACGCATGTGTCTGAAGAGTTGATTAGACTTCATAATGTAGCTGGTGCATCAGCAGCCAGAATTTAAATATATGATTATATAAATGGGAAAGTGAACAACTCTAAAAAGTCATCTCTGTGATGAGGTCATTAAAGTGAAATGTGTAGTGTGTAGGTTTATCTGTAACAACCAAACCAAGGTCAGAATACCAGTATTTGCACTTTAGGAAGTTTTCTCTCCTTTGTCCTTGAGGCCCAGCTGCTGGCTACCTCCCTCCCTTCTCCTCTTTCACAGGACCGGTGTGAGGTGCTGACCTTCCTCTCTCTCATGTCTTCTGCTCTCGGCATCCTACAGTCCCTACAAACTTCTCCTCTTGGACAAACCTGCCTGTTTCCCAGGAAAAAATGCAATTTCCTCCAACACAGAGGTCCTTCCACGATAGCTGCAGAGTCAGTGATGAGGTTGGCAGGGACTTCTGCAGATTATCTAATCCAGCAGGCTGCTCAGGACTGGGCCCGGTTGGCTTTTGAATGTCTCCAAGAATGGAGACTCCATGGCCTCTCTGCATAACCAGTGCTTGACCACTCTCCTACTGAAAACTTTTTTTCTCATGTTTAAAGGAATTTCAGTTTGTGCCTATTGTCTCTTGTACTGTCACTGGATGCCACTGAGAAGAGTCTGGCTCCTCATTCTTTACTCCCATCCATCAGGTATTCTTACACATTGTTAAACTGGGCCACAGACTCCGCTCTTCTAAGAGGAGTACAACACCACTGGGAGCAACTGAGAATCAAATATAGCTGCTGTCACAGATTGCTTCAGGTTTTGTTTGTTGGGTTTTTTTTTCCCCCCAAGTCCATTAAAACACAGATATCTCACAATTTAAAATGTGAAAATTTAATTCTCTCACCAGCATCCATGTGTCTGTCCCCTCAGAGCAAACCTTTCCATAAGGCTTTTACTTCTTGATAAATATCTGTTGCAAGGTACAACTGGGGTGTAACATCCAGTTAGAATTTCTAGAAAGACTCCCTCATTTTCAAAGAGACATGCCTACTGCTTATTTACCAAGGGAGATTATACATAGGACCCTGGTAGTATATATACTATAATAACCCATAAAAATACCATATGAATAGTATAATATCAGTAATGTCAGTTAGCAGTTCCTTCAGTAATAATGTCCTTGGATAATCAAAGATCACAAAATTCCTTTTTTGTAGGCTTCTTCCTACATTTCAGACAAATTCAAAGATCTTTGTTGGTGTACATATCACATAGTGGAGCATATATGTTGATGTTCTTCAGCTATCTAATTATGGATATTGTTTGCTACTTCTCCTAAATATATGACTAGGCAGAAGCAACAGCAATCCAACCACTGAAATTGAGCAACAGTATCACAAAACTAAAATCTTATTATTCCATTTTTTAATTGACATGTCAACAAATAAAATCAGCTAATATGTCATTTCCTCATTTTACATGTGTGCAACTCTTAGGAAAAAATATTCAACACAAGCATTTCAGTAGCTAAGTCATAAACATTTACGCCAATATCACCAAGATTTATAGTTATGGAGGACCCGGTGAGAGAGGGTAAAAAAAATCCTGAAAGCAAAAGTGTGGGCTGGTGAACCAAACCTATGGGAGGCTTTCTTATTTGAATGTGGAGACATTAATCTCTGATGATAACTATCTCTTTTTAACTTTAGTATGATGAAATATTTTCTGGACACAAAAACCCCGCAGATGTAAAAGACAGTGTGAATGCTTCCATTTTCAGAACTAGAGAAGAGTCTCCCAAATATGCACAGGTAAACTCAGCTATGCAAATTCAGTTGGAAGTAACTGAATTTGCAAAAGCTAATATTGATGAGACATATGACGATATTATATCAATTCTTGAGGCCTCTGTAACTATTCCAAATGTAATAGAAATGTGAATTTAAGACAGTTCCAGGTGCATGGTTCTGTTTTCAGCCATGATCAGCTGATTACTCATCATCATCTGTTGCAAGCCAGCTGTCAGCTCACAGGGAGAGCATAGAAGCCAGTTTGGCTGCGCAAACAAGAGTTATTTCTGAACTGAATGTCAATTGGTTTCCAAAGCAGTGAAAATAATAAAAGTGGTGATGTCAGTACTAGCAATCAAGCTTCACTGAGAAGCATTATTTCACTGCCCTAAATCATATTAAACCATGGCTTTGATTGATTAACAATGAGACAATTTCTGTTCCACAAGTTCAGTCTTCTACTTACATATTAGGACAAAACTGTATTATTGGTAGAACAGAAACAGAGGAGAACTGATTTCAAGAAATCCAGTATAATGACTTCATTTGTCTACTTTTATTGAAAAAAGCATTACTGGGTTAAATTCAATGTTTCCCTTATTTATTTATTTTTTTTCTTTTCCCAATGGTCTTTACAGTGGAGGCAGGGGAATGCAAAAATATATCTGTTTGAGAATACCTCAGCAGATATAGGTGTACTTATGCAATGGTGCATATGTTCTGTAAATTCTGATTCACTTGGGCACACATGCCTGCAGATCCTATTCATGAATGACACTTTATTGCTTTGTTTAGGAAATGCTGATCATATTGCAAATGAACAGAGCAACTGTATGTTGCTTGTATAATAGGTAATTACATATATAAGATTCATATTTGTCATTTCCAGAGAAGTTACAGGTTGTCTGGAGTTGCTGTGCATTTCTCAGCTGCATGTTTGGAAATGCCAGATACAGTTAGAAAGTTCTCAAAATCTACATGGACAAAGATATGTGTTCAGGAAACTTCAATAGCACTTCCAATCATAAGTAACAATGAACAACATCATTGAAAGAAATATAAAAGCAGCAGGTTCACAGGTTAAGAAAGAGCAAAATAAGTTTGAATGAAAACAGTGCTGATGGGATATTTAAGGATGAGTTTCAGGTTGAAAGTCTCCATAAAATGAATGTCTCCATAAAGATAAATAATACCACCAAGGAACACCCCCCCCCACCCCACCCCCAAAGCCTCCAAAGCCAAAACACCTTGACAAATACTTGAAAATAATTTTTAAGCTTCCTAGTTTTGAGTTCAACCTCATGATCTTGCAGAGAGTCTGAGTCATGATTTTTTTGACCAGTAGGACTGATAGCTCTACAACTCTTGTGTGAATTATAAGCTTTTATGCTACTAAAAAAGGAATGTTTATTACTCACATGCTTACGGAGATGAACTTTGCTCTGTACCTTTATAAAATAACGGATATATATGCTCATTTTTCTTAGGGCTGTTCTCTCCCACCACCATTTCAACAGTCAAATGGAAAAAAGAAAAAAGTTTCATATCAAACAGGAGCTACTATAGAGAAATCAATGTTAACCCTCTCCTGGTGCACTGAAAATCCAAGAACACCAGCAGGCTACCAGTCAAACTTTGAAACAACATAATATGCAAAAACTATAAGTGTTACTAAACATGTTTTAAAAAAACCTCCTAACAGTATTGGTTTAGATTAAACAACCATCTGGCTGTCTTCTTAATCCCTTGACCCAATTTCAAGGTGGTCATTCAGCATATGTTTCAAAGTGATATTCAGGTAGATGAGGTTACCAAGAAAAACATCTGTTTCATATCAGAAGTAATAACTAAATTTAAACAATTAAAGCAGTGATGTACCTCTGAGATTTGTATGGAGTCCTCCATTAAAATTCCACCAACTAAATCAAGGTATGATTACATTTCATTTTCATGCCTCTGACGAAGCTTACTTGCTTTCTGGCTACTGTTAAATCATTCCTATAGAATCCCTACAGGCAGCTTAGCGAGAGCAAATATTTTTCACTAAAGAAGGAATGGTTTTGTTAAGGGACTAATAAGAAAAAAAAATGCTGCATGGATATCTAAATGCCCTTATGGCAAAAAGTACTTGAGAAGTTCCTTGCTTACCTCTAGTAATATTCCCTATGGTGCTTGTCCTACATTGTGATTGAGTAAGTGTGCAATGAGAAATGGCAAACAATTTTAGTACATACTTTTTGCCCTGCCCTGTTATCTTCTTTCTCAATGAAGTGGCTATAAGAAGGTTTAGAAGAAGAAATGTGTAGCCCTCACTGGCCTCCATTTATCTAGCCCTGCAGTGCATATGGTTGTATGCACTGTACAAGGCAGTGGCATTCCTGGGCACAAAGCAACATTAAATGTCACATAATTTTTCTGGCAACTTAAAAACCATAATTTGTTTTTTTCCAGAAAGAAGGGAGATCTTTCATTTTTGTGTAAAACAGTTGTAAAGTTTTTAAATAAAAGTAAAATGAAATGAACAGCTGAAAAATAAAGTCGGTTAATTTCTATTTTATCTTGATTCTTGTTTTGCCTAAATGCACAACAGAGCAAGATTTAGCTAATTTTATTTACCATCTGGATGCCACCAAGAGTGCATTTTTAAACTAAAAATTAAGTATGAATAGGTGTATTTCATCTTACCTAAAAAAATAAAAAGAAGAAAAACCAGCAATTACTATTTGGAGTGTGTTGTCTTTCATTGCTCTGTCTCTTTTTACAGCCAGCAGGACTTTCAGAGAAAGGCACAAGAAAATTTCACAATAGGCAGCTATAGCTGAACTTAATGCTTAGCTAAAGTTTCTTCTCTGACAATCAGAAGGCAAGATACATTCTGAGTCATGGGAATTCAAGGAATTAATATTTCAGTCAGTATGATTTAACCATGGAAATTTTCATAAACCTTTATCACGTGTTTCAGTGGTATACTGGTACGGGTATACTACTGAATTTTGTTGGTCTAATGAAATTTTGCGGCAGAAAGGTCCACAAAATAAGTATGTTCTACAAAGACACATTTTTTAAAACATGTTCTGAAGGATCATCAGATCATAGAATCATAGAACCATAGAGTGGTTTGGGTTGGAAGGAACTTAGAGATCACGTAGTTCCAACACCTCTGCTAAGGGCGTGACTATATAAGATTAATTGAAAGGTTTTATTATTGCTATTCTAAGACAGCAAGATTACATTTATATTCTTGGAATGTCTAATTTTTGCCTGTCTTCTTTGTCCTGTTTCAAATAAAATTATTAAGAGTAATCTTACTTAACTTTTGTATGACAGTCATCAAACTTCTGATGCAATCATGTTTATTTATATTTGAATATATATCTTTTAAGGTCCATATCAAAGCATAGTATTACAAGTGGGAATATGCTGTTGTTTTTTATGGTCTACAGTATGTAAAATGTATTCAGGCATATTTATTTGTTTATCCTTCATTTTAGGTTTTATTTAGTCTTCGTTAATCCTTCTGTGGTTCATTTCTAGAACTGCAGTGAGAAAACGTTTTTTGCTGAGCAATCCAGAGAGGCACACTTTTGACATATTTCATGTTCAATAGTGAATGTCAATTTTTTTTTCTCCTCACTAGATGCTTTCTTGCATTTATGAACAGAAAAATTCGCATGCCAGTATTTTGTCCACTTCTTCAGCTTTACTGTAACCAGTAATATCTTCTGGTTTGTATTAAATGGGACGCATACGAGCCAATTTTCATTAGACAAACCAATTTCATGATAATTTCCTGATGATGATACTGAATTATAGCATACACACATTTTTATATTATGTCTGCATTTGTGTGGACTCTTTTGTATCAGTGAAAGAATTCCACTCAGCTACATCATTATAGGACTGTGAGTAAGCTCAAGGACTCTAGTTGATGTTTTTTTGTTCTGTATTTCACCATGTAGTAACAAAATACAGGTGGATTTTGAAATGAGAGTTCTTTCTTTTTATTATTTGCAGAAATAAACATGAGGTAGAGAACAAAGAATGATTTTGGAATGGTAAAAAGAAATTCTTCCAGCTTATTATCTGTCTTGCCAAGGATAAAATGTCATGTTTATTTTCAGCATTTCCACTGAGCTTGTGAATATTTAACAAGCTAAGCACATAACTCTGGATACCATCGCCCAAGGAAGAAAACTTCAGGTGCCAACCATGTAATTGGAACTATTTTTTTTTTTTCTGTAGGTTTTTTTTTTTTTTTAACATATTAAAATGGTCAGTGAGTCAGTGAGTGACTAATGCAAAAAGTAGACACTCCTGAAATTGCTTCTGGAGGCCAGAAAACTGGGTCACAAATTCAGAAATCAAGATATCACTAGAACTAAATGCATATGGCATAATTTGTATGCTTTCTAAAAGTTAGCGTGCTAAGAAAAACCTTTTATTAAACACTGATTATTTTACAGCTTAGATGGTAGGCATATTGCAAAACTGACTTATACTGAGATGACTTGTTTCTTAACAAGATTCATGGTTCCAAGATACATAGGATAAAAAGTGTTTCTACTATCTTCAATCTTGAAAATCTTTGCATTGCCAGGAAATAAATAAAGTTTAACTATTGGGAATAAAAGGAAGATTCTATCTTATCTAGGTTTCCATTTCACCTGCCGTATTTCCAACTTGTCATATTTTTCTTAACAGAAGGTACCTATCACTGCTCTGTGTGCTCAAAAAAAAAGAAGGTGAGTCACTGGTATTTGGACAGTGTATCCCCCTGAGTGCAAAGGTATGTGTCTTCTCATTCTATACTGCATGTGTGAGATACCAGACAATTGCTGCCATGGTTACAGTACTATTCACTGGCTCCATTTTTCTGAATATTGTCTTCCCATGCTTTGTAGTAGTAAGTGGACTGTGACTGTTATGGTGCTTGTGTGCTTATGCAAGATAGAAAATGGCACTTAGTATTATGCTGTTATGTAAAGAATATTTCAAGTATGTCTACTGCTTAAAAGAAAACATTTTAGTCGTTTAATGCAGAGGTAGATCTTTTTTTCATCTTGTACAATTTTTATTAAAACTGATGGTGTCTGGGTAGGCATGAAACAGGCTTGACCTAGACTCAACCAAACCAAACCAGATTCTCAAACATTGTCAAAGATCAGAGAAATCAGTACTTTTTTATTCTAATTTGGACAGGTAGATGGAGTTTTCCAACAGCACATAGTCTCCCCAGGGAATCATGAGTGAAGCATGCATGGACTAATTGCAATCCTACAGGCCAGTAGAAGCCCTGTACAATATTTCTTGATAGTAATTCTCAGGCTATGGCCACAGAGCTGCAGGCTTTAGTAGCCCCATTATCTTAGATACCACATAATGAAGGGCAAAGTATTAACATGTCAGAGAGATAAAACTAAAGAACCTGACTGTAAAAATAACTGTTGAATATATATTTACATCTCAATCTAAAAGAGAATTATACAACTGAAAAGTTGTATTTGTTGTACAAGGTGTTGTACAAAACCATATTTTCTAAGGTATTTAATTTAACCTAGATGCAATCCTCTTAGTTCTTCCTGTGGATGTTTTCCTTCTATCCTTTTTGTTCTCATGGATTGAACAAACTAAATTCTCATGTCTATTTCTTCTTTCCTTTGGACTGAGAAAGGAACCACTTTCTTTCAGAGGCAGACTATTACATTTTAAAACATACATTTGCTTCACTGAGTGCTTTATGCAGAAAAGCTGAGCCTGCAGGATAAGAACCAGATGGAAAAAAAAGTTTGGTAAGCTGTTCCTGCCTTAACATTCAGTAGATATTCAGACAATTTTTGATGAATTTGCACAGCTATAGGGAACAACATATATTATGATGTAAATGCCATCAATATGACATATGCTTAAAGTTCTGTGTATAAATAAATAAAACATATTGAAAAGCCTGCTGCTTACCCCAGCTGTTTATTTCTCACTGTATAAATGCCAGAGAAAAAGCAAAAAAAACCCACCCCGCCCTTGCTTTCACAGTGTTTTCATATGGAGTTTGAGTCATACGGCAATTAGAAATCTTAAATCAAGATTCCTAGCTGCATTCAGGTCAAGTCCCATGAGTGAATTTTCGCATTTGTGGGTGAAAAAAATGCAGAACCTTTTACACCAAACTGACAGAAAATGACGTCTTCCAGGATAGCATCCTGACTGAAAAAAGATATATTTTGCTAGGATCTTTTGAGGAACTCTTGATAATTCTTAGATTAGTCAATATAGCAGTTCGATACCTTATTTGGACTAGTGGAAAAAGCTCTTAAAAATTGGTGTAGCTGAGGACTAGTAGCCCCAGCACCTGGAGGCTGGTAGAGGCAGTGACCTGCCTTGTCATTCTGCTTGCATTTCACTGCCAGTGACCAGAAGGAAGGAAATAATCTCATCTGTGATCAATGGACTGTGGCCAAGTATTCAGTGTGACTGTGTGTTCTCAGAAGTGTAAGTGTGTGCTTGAAGAGAAAGGTGCTAAAATTATAAAACAGTAGAAAATCTATGTATCTACAAAAAATGTTCTACTTTACCACAGAATCCAAACTTAATATGTTGCACGTTATACTGTCCTATTTAGTTCTAAAAAATAATCTTTATTTTCATAGTGATTCAAGTAGCCAGATTTTCTTTGGAAAACTAGGAACTGAGGTCTGACTTTATTCCCCAAGCAAAATTCCCCTCACACTGCAATAGGTCTTTCTAGATGAAAGGGCCTACCTTCTGTGATTTTTGGTAACGCATCTAAATCACATAAATAATAAAAATGCTGAATCAAGTACTTTATAGTATTTTTCAAAGTATTCAACATTTAATTTTTTCTGTTACTGTGTGTCATACGCAGTTTCTCTCCTATTGATACAAATAGCAGTAGATCTATATTAGCAACAGAATGTCTTTGAAAATTCCAACAAATTCTTAAACCTCAATCTATGATTCTGTTTTACTCTCTGAATCACCAGGATGAGCAAATTTAGATCCCACTTCTCTAAAAAATTTTTAACTTAATGGTTTGGATAGGTTTTGGAACATTTGCATCTAGAGAAACTCTTCATTATAACAAAACCCCTGGGAAATTGCTACTAAAGTTAAACCGGCAAATCACAGAACATAAGTATGCCCAAGACGATATGTTCTGCAGTGTCTGCTGCTAAAATTCCAGTGACAGAATGGTGGTCCTTATTGTCTTTTAACAATATCTTCATCATTTGGATTAATACAGCACAGTCGAAGAGTAAATCATGGCTTACCATGTCTCAGGAACATATGCATTCACCTAGAACTGGTAAGCATTACTCTTTAAATTTCAAAAAATTTTTATATTAAGTGAAGCTAATACTTTCATTATTGCAAGGTTCCTTTGATGAATTAATGTCCATTTCCATATTCCATGCATATAAGAAAAATAAAGAGAGCAACTAACCCCTCACTTTATGAATGTGCTCCAGTTTTCTCTGCTCTTTTTAATACTAGGATTAGATTCTTGTCAGCTTTTGGGTGTTATTCATAGGCTTGCCATCACCTGACCTCAAAATAGAGCCATGGCTCTGTGTACATAACACAAAGAAATAATTAATTTACATTAAAAATTTAATTTGTGTTTGTATCTCATCTCTAGCACAAACACTAATCTAAGCAATAGGGCAGTTAATACTTGGAAGGTACATTTAGTTTCATGAGACAGAGGGTTAGAAGGGCTGGTTTTGTTTTTTACTTTATTATTAAAGTCAGAATTTGCACAGTGAAAAGAACCTTTTTTATCTTGTAAGGGATTTGTTTTTCCCACCAACTTCTTGGTTTTTTTCACTGCTTCCTTCCATCAAATTGTGTACTTAAGAATACTAAAGAATATTAATAAATTTAAGAATATTAAGAATATTAATAAATTCTAGAAGTAGGAAAAAATCTAGATCTTCTATTTTGAAATGCAGTGACTATAACGTAGAATCACAAGATTAAGAAAGGCTTTAGTCTAGTTCATAATCTTTCAAGGAATCTGAGCTCCATATAAATGTTCTGCAGACAATGGTGAGGTCTTTATACCAAAATTGGAGGTTGAACAAGTTTCTGTAGAGGAGAAAGAGCCTGCTGCTCAAAGTCTGGGAGTTAACGCCTAAGTTCTTCATGGCTGATTGTCTTCAGAGAAAGATTTTAAGTGGCTGAACTTCTTTTTCCAGAAAAATATTACATTAACAGTTCTTTCCCCATTCCAACCAGAGACATGTGCCTAGCACTACTTTGATCACTTTGCTTATTCTTTTAGTTTCCTCATTTGTCTTTGATCAAATTTACTTTTTCAGTGATATACTCATTAGTACTATGCTGCTGAGATGGTGAGGGGATTGGAGCATGTGATAGATGAAAAGAGGAAAAGGGAAATGGATTTGTTTAGCGCAGAGGAGAGGTGACTAGGCAGGGGAGGATCGAATTGCTATTTTCAACTACCTAATGAGCTACTATAAAGAAGAAAGGAACAGAGTTCAGACATTAGTTGCAAAAGGCAAATTCCAACTAGATAAGTAAATAAGCACCATGAAAGTAGTTAAGGACTGGGGCAGAAGCCCAGAAAGGCCATGAAATCCTAAAACTTGAAGTTTTTTATAATTCAATTGGGCACAGCCTTCAGCAACCCAAGTGAACTATGAAGTTAGACCTGCTTTGAGCAGGGGATGGACTAGGTCGACCACAGGTACCTTCTGAACTAACTTGTGCCATCACATAAGTAAGTAACAATACTGCCATACCCCTGTGGCAAACAAACAAAAACCCACAAACAAACAAACAAGTAAATAAATAAATAAAATAAAACTTGAAAAGATCACATCATTTCTTCACAGAAAAAATAAATTATATTTATTTTGTGTTAAACTGGTAAGCAAGAGACTAATTTGGAGGATGGAGTTTTGATCTTTCTGCACATAAAGGATAAAAGAGTAACATTGCAGCCTGGATCTCAATTAGAGTGACTACTATATGACTTTTTTTATGTGAATTCTAACACAAAATAGGAATTTAGAGCCAGCTTGCTATTCCGACTCATGAACTCTTGTTCTGGCACAAGGGAGAAAGAAAGTGGAAGAGTCAGAGGTTGTTCCTTTGGGCAGCAGTGCAAATTTATGCAAGATTAAAGTGGGGAGTAGTCATGGCCTATTTTTTAGGCTACTGGTGATATTTCATATTGGAGTCTCAGAGCAGCTTGTATTCTTTTCTCTCAAATGATGACTGAAAAGAATGCATTTCACACAAAACCAATCTATATAAGGCTGATGCCAATTACACTCAACTGTCAAGAGGATAACTCTTCCCATTCTGAGTTTCTACCACTTGGGACCACACATGAGCTGTATCAAATGCAGTACCAAAGCTGGTGTGCATTCATAGTAAGAGATTACAATTCCAGCCCTTTATCCCTTCTTGATATTATCGGTACCAATTTACAGCCATCTCAGCCTAGAACTCTTACAGCTATAAAACCCGTGGTGGAATCTGTCAGCACATATCCTGAAGAGGTGAAAAGAATCTGAGTACTTTGATATCTCAGATGAGACAAGTCAAGTTCTCCTAGCTACTTACAAACATTTGCATGTTTCTTGTATCTGTTCTACAAGCAGCTACCATGCATTTTGTGTATAGAAAATGCCAATTGATGACAATGTTTTAATTCTTTTCTACAAAGTGAGAAATGTTTAGAGATACAGAAATCCCAAACTAGGTGTTTCAAGAGAGAATAATAAAATGCTAGCCTTATTTAGAGAAGAATCAGCAACACAGGATGTTTTCTTTTAGAAATCTTTGACAAATGCCTTGTAACCATAGAAATGATTTCGGAGACAGCAGGAGTAGCTAAAATAGATTAAATTAATGTGCTAGGCTCACTTTCTCACAGCATGTTTCACTGTAATTGATTACACTATAGCCAAACTTAAATTACTAATATCAGTGCAGATAGAAGAAAATGAATATTTAATAAAATCCCCTTGTGCAGTTGTAATAAATTAACTTATTTGAATAAGCTATAATTTGTGATAAGCATTTAAAGAATTTTTTCTACCTCGAATACATTGTTGCGGAACCCATAAGTATGAAAATAAGAAAAAAATTAACAAAGGAGAAAAAAATTAATTATGCAAACTTGTATTCATTATTTACTTATAAAGATTCAATAATATATTTGATTTGAAAAATAACTGCCACCCAACTAATACTTTAAGCTTGGTCTTGCAGCTGCACAGGCTCTTTAAATGGATTGCTTTTAGAGAAGCAAATATCCAAAGCAATATCCATTTGGTTTTAACTGTAAAATGGAGGAGAATTCATCAATAAAAACCTGTAACTGTGATTAATGCCTATAGCTGAGCAAAATCTATGGTTCTAGGCAATATAGAACCTTTATTTGAAGGTATTCTTAATAGAATAAATACATATGTGTCCTATGATATAATTAGAGTTAGAATAATCAATAAAAGAAATACTTTTGACAGGGTAGATCTAGCGTCCAATCATGAAAGGAAAACTGGAACACAATATGGAAAACCTGAGTAGCTGACACATATAAAAAAGCATCCCAGCAACATGGATATTACTAGGAACATGGTATAAACAAAAGAGGAAAGAAAGCAGCTTTATAATAGCAAGAATTCGGGTTGATTCTTTTACTTCTTAGAAGCCTATTTCTTATATTCTACTTTAAAACATACTTAAATTTTATATCATTTTCCTGTTCTTACTATTTGAGGAAGCTAGGGGATTTATAAATTCCCATTGACTTCAACAGATCTGTGATTTAGCTTGGTAAATACTTTGTGCACGAAAGCCTCAGAAAAGTCTCTATGATCTGTACACACAGCTTTTGCTTCAGCTTAATTGTCCACTCTTTATTTCATTATATTCGAGTAATGACTCATCATCAGTTCAAGTTTTTTCAGTTTTTAAGAGATATTGTTCTTTGCTCTATTAGTCAGTGTAATATCAAGTGAACATAAAATAGAGAGGGCCAAGCAGATGAACAACAGATGCTTTACCAGGTTTCTTGAACTTCTCACCAATTTTGCTTGTAACAACCCCTTCTTTTGTATTCCTATGTAAGTTAAGAAATAACAGGGTTGAAATTTATGAAACATTGTATTGTCATTACTCACATTCACTGTAACTTAGTACTGTTTGGGTTTTTTTACATAAATTGATACAGTTCTGAAATCTGTTTGTAAACAGTGTTGTTGGGGGAAAAAAAAGTTATTTCAACTTTTATAACTTTGTTATTTCAGATAGGGACCAAATTGTGCCTATAGTCTGTAAGAATGGTGGTCACTCTGGAATTTCAGGTGTTACTTCCAGGGCATAGAGCAAAATTGCAGGGTTAACCATGCAAGAGACCAGATTATCACTTTTGTAAAATAGAAGTTATGTATTAAGCTGTCATTCATAATGATTCTGCTCATTTCCATATAACCTTTTTGTAACTGTATGTTTCTTTACCTGTACCCTTTGTCCTTAATATAAAAGCCTAGATTTGTATATCTATGAGGTAAGACAAAGTTTCAAGTGAAATGTTCTTCAGAGATTTGAAGTACTGAAAAAACCCCCACTGTAATTTAGAGTTAAGAAAGGGCTTATAAGGTTTCCAGTGAGTTGAGTGGTGGTACTCTGTACAAAGACTCTTTTTGATTTTGCAAGGTCTGTTATATTTATTTAAAAGATTGCTTTAGAAAAAAAATCCTATGGGAAATAGAGTTGCATGAAGAGAAGAACCCCCATAGTACAAATTTAATTGACTCCTATTATCCAAATAAGCGGGATAATTTAGGAATTTGTATCTGCATGAAATTGCAAAGGAGGTTGATTATAAGGCAGAAACTGAGGAAAATAGAGATAATTGATTTATGCAGAGAAAATCATATTACATTTTATTAAATAAACCCCAAAATATTAGGGGACAGACTTTGTCCTCTTCAAACAGTGCTGTTCTATTAATTCATATATGTCCTTCAAAGAGAGATTCTTTTCTAGTAGCTTCTCAATGTTAAGCATTAAATATCCAAATAAGATATTAAAAAGAGGAGAAAACCAGGAAAATGCTAGGTAACAAAATAAACCCAGGTTCCTGAAGTGGAGATGACCAATTAAGTGAGAAGTATTTAAGCTATAAATGAACAGGGAGCCACTAATTTCAGCCTCAAGGGAAAGGTCAGCCCATTTCTTGAGGCAGAATCAACAGTTTAGATCCAAACACTTTTGCTTACGTAAAAACAGTGGGTTTCATTTGCACCTTCTGCCTCTCTTTTATATTAACAGAATGAATTGAAAAGCAGTGTAATAAAGGTTGGGCTAGCAATTTGAGGGGGAGGAAATTGCCACTCTTCCTGTAACAACCAGAACATAGAAGAGTTGCATGATTTCTCATTTCACATTTATATGCAGGGATGGTGACAATCTTTTTTTTTTTTGTGTGTGTGTGTGGTATTTCTGTCACCTGGTAAGATTGCAGGTGTTACATTTTGTGACTACTAGTTATTGCAGTCAGGTTCTGGCAGTGTTTAGATGTGTATTGAGAAGGCATGGTTCGCAGCCTCATTCTATCAGTCATTGACCTGAAGTTTCAACAAGCTTTAAGAAAACACAGTGTTCTCTTATTAGGTGATGAGTGCATTATTGTTTTAGGTGACCTTTTGGAGCACTGAACATGGGGAAAAAAAGACTGTCACAGTTCCTGGTGCTAGAAGGTTTAGAATGTCAATATTTATGCACAGGTTGAAATTTAAAAGTTCATTATATTTCTCAATGGGTATTCAAGAAAAAAACGGTAGAAATTTCAGTGAATTGAAACCAAGGGTTGTTGGGGTTTTTTGTCGTATTCAGGCAGAATGCTTAGTTTCTGTTGAGATAATAGATTTTAGATTAGGCAAAGCCAACCAAAACAACAGACATAAGTTTTCCATCAAAGCAGAATGAGCATATTTCCACAAAGATTAGATGCAGTGCACCTAAAGGCCATAAATATCAAGCTAACTGTTTTGGTCAACCAAGCTGATACATCATCATTTAGCAGAGAACAAAAGTAAAAATAAACTTGCAGAATGAATTTCTCTTTGCAAAAAGTATTGAAAAGCTAGCATACTGAATAAAATGCCTGACGTCCTGGATGAGGAGGGTTGGAACTAGATGATCATAAGGTCCCTTCCAATCCTAATTATTCTATGATTCTATAATTCTAAGTCAATGCCAAAAAAAAGTTTCTATTTTCACAACTAGGGCCAAGATTTCACTCGTAAATTCATGAGCTGCAATATATAGACTCACAGAATCACTGGCATTGGAGGAGACTTCTGGAAATTGTCTAGTCCAACAGCAGGGGATCCTGCTCCGGGCAGGATCAGCTCGAGCAGGTTGTCCAGGATCTTGCCATTGAGTTTTGAATACCTCCATGGTTGAATACCTTTCTGGACAACCTGTTCTAGTGGTTGGTTACACTCATACTTTAGGTGTGGAATTTCATGTGTTTCACCTTGTACCTGTTGCATCTTTTCTGTTCACTGAGTACCGTTGAGAAATTTTGGCTTGCCCTTCTGCATTCCCTTCCACCAGATATGTATACACAGTGATAAGATCCTCCTTAGCCTTCTGTTTTCCAGGCTGAACAGTCCCAGGTCTCTCAGCCTCTCCTTGTATGAAAGATGTTCCAGTCCCTTGATTATCCCTGTAGCCTTTTGCAGGTTAGTCTGAGAGACAGCATATAACTACAGGGACTCTGAGTCCCTGAATTGAAGTATGAGAGTATTAGAAATTTGCCAGGGATTTCACCAGGGATTTACTGATTCTTTCTGACAATTATCCTCATCATCACTTTGCAATTCAGAAACTACATAGTAGAAAATAAAGTACAACTGCTTATGTTTAGTTGTTTACGTAAAGTCTGTGGTCTATCCGCAGTGAGACTTCCTGAAGAATTAGGGATTTTTAGCAACTCATGTGAGTTCCAGTTTGCCATGACCTAAACTGCTTTTGAGATTGCTTTTGGTCCACCATTTCCCCTTATCCTGAGTAAACTAACAGTCCACTAGGACATGCGGATTTCACAATGTCTTTAAATGCCTTTTAACGCCTTTAGAGGATGAATATTTTTAAAGTCACTGTGTGCCACTAGCCCTGTGCTGTTTAGCCCTGTGTAAATATTTTATAGTCAGATATACATCTTTTATAGTACATCTGGGCTGTACCTAGTTGAAGAGCCAGGGAGGTGGAGAGAAGGGGAAGGGAAGAAAGGACTGAGGTCTCACCTTGTTATGGGTTTGGAACATAGCTGGAATGAGCAACAGCTGGAATTGGAGCTCTGAAGTATTCTTGTGTTTATTGTTTGAATACTTAATATCCTGATTTAAAGTTCTTTAAGTATTTCGAGAGTATTTTTGAAACATTTGTGACAAATACTCTGTCTTTAAAATATGGCTGTAAAAACTGTTTCAAAATATGCTGTAAATGATCAAGGAACTCATTTTCTTTAAAATTGATAGAAAACAGTACAGGGCTTATAATGGGAAATTGCTTCCTCTTAAATGATGCAGTGAATATTTTTCCATCAAGGACAATTTCCATAATTTACAAAAAAAAAAAAAAAAGATTAAACTTCAGTAGTTTGACACATCTGGGTGATCATCTGCAACTAAGTTTGACTGGCAAATACCCTATCACTAGGAAAAAATGAATGCAAGTCTGCACTTTGAAGAGTAGATCTGTGTTCTTTTTGATGAAGGTGAAATTAATAAAAACAAAGACAAAAAGCAGTTTAACTAATAAGCATTCTTGTTATAGCGGTGGTCTGTGGAAGGTACAGGCCGTTTTTTGCAAACTAGGCAGAAACCAGAAAGCACACAGTATAAAGGCTGCCTTTCATACCCATCTGTCTCCAGTCCTTCATGAAAGTAAGGTTACCTAAAAGAAAATTATTAATTACAGTCTGTATTTCCACAAATGCTTAAATATCTTGTTTGAAAAAAAATGTGCCTACAAATCAGAAAACTAAAATGCATACTTTCAAGAAGGAAATGCAGAATTTTTATTCAAAAGGTATTTATTTAATGCTAGAAAAAAAAAAAAAGAGTAAAATACTGTGAACAGTCTTCCCTTTTCAAATAAATCAGCTGTAATCCTAGAAGTATGCAGGCTGGATTTACTTTGCTACCCAAAGATTCCTGCTATACATAAATTAACATAGCTTCAAGTTCTTGCATGTCAGGATCTCTGCCTCCATACAATATTGGCATAAGAAAGAAATGAGATACAATATCATATATTTATTTGTATACATTTAATCTTAGTTTAGCTTATATATATAGGCTTTGTCTTACAGTAAATTATGACTCAAATTGAATATGTAGTCACCCTATTCCTTCGACCGAGCAGTAACTGAATATAAAAAAAAAAAAATAAATCACAATTCCCATGCAATATTTCAGTCTGCCCTAATTAACCATGAGATGTAAGCAGAATGCATCAATCCTTATCTTACAAAAACATAGCTGTTTTAAAGCTCTATGACATTAAAATTGCATGATTCTGTTAATTTTTTTTTTTTTAAGAAAATAACATTTTGGGTTTGTTTTCCTTCCTGGTATTCATAATCATTACACATTTTCTGACTTCTCAGTTGACATAATCAATTATTCTGCAAATCCCAGATTTCACTCTTTCGGCACAGTCAAAACCCCATCCTACAGAGTAGAACTAGCCAAAACAGCAGAATTACCTTCCAAGGAAAATTTGCCAATTGGAACATTAGTTCCACTCCAAAATGGAGTGGAAAGCAGAAATTTTAAGATGTCTCATGAAAAAGAAAACAAAAACATTAAACCAATTGCTTTACACATATAAAATATAGGTTCTCACATACTTTAATAAATTTATTACAATAAGAAGTTAATTTGATACCAGAGATTAAATTATACCATCTTATTAAATACATTAAAAGAATAGTAACATTACTTTTAAAAGAACTTTACTGAGTGTAAAATGAAATACAAAGTGAGTCATTAGTGAAAAACTGCCTCAACTTCCTCATAGAATCTTATTTTCAAATGGAGAACTGGTCCATTCTTATGACAGGGAAAAAAATTAAATGAAAGAAGATTTAAAGGAAATTTAGCCTTCTTTTCTGGGTATGCATTTGGTTTCTGACCCAGCATTTCCTCAGAGTCCAGGCCCAGTGGGTGCCCCCATCTTCCCCTTAAGCAAGAACTGACAGATTACCGCAGCAGATTATGAAGAGCAACCTGTTCAGATCTGCTTCCTTTTAACAACCTGCTGAAAACTTTGTCTGTAAGTAAACAATAAAGACAGGAAGATTACTGCCCTAGAGTGTTTGCTCTTGGAGCCTCCAAGGTCCACACTAGGTGACTTGCCTTCCCCCAAACGTGACAGCAGTTTATATCACAGTTTCACGTCTCCTTTGTAGATATGCTTTTCAGGGAAAGAAGAAAAGCAAGCTTACTATCATTAAAAAGGGAAAAAAAAAAAAAAAAAGAAAGCTGATGAAGCCTGTTTTTTGTTTGTGAGTTGTTTTCTTCCCCCCCCTGAACCAAGGGGAATTGTTTTTGTAGGAAAAGTGTAAATCTGTCTCAGCAGAATTTTCACTGAGCCCACTTAAGATAGTATATCGGAATGAGAGGAGGGGCACAACAAATCCTACTAGACTTCCTCTTTGCTGAAAGAAAAAAGAAGCCTACACTTTTATCTACATTAAGGGTATGTTTTCAAAGGGTTGTTCAGGGATATAGCTGGAGAACTTCCATTAACATCACTGGGAGCTGAGAGGCTTTTTCTTTGTGCCCTGCTCTGAAAACAGACCTCTTCGTGGTATAGGCACAGACACAATTCTATAAATACTGCCTCTCTCTTTCTCACTCTCTCTTTTTTATTACAATAGTCATTGCTAAACAAACAGGCTTTTGATTATGATCGGCAAGGAAAATTTAGCTGGTCCCTTCACGTAGTGTAATATAACACACGAAGTTAATTAGGGTCAGAGTGCTCAGCTTTTATAATAGTAACTATTAAAAAGGTGCTACAAAGGAGTATCTATTGAATTTTATATACTGCAAAAATTCACTGTAAAAAAAGATAGTAATTAAAAAATGGAACAGTGCAAATAGTAGAAAGTAAAATATTTTAAGCATCCTTTCTACACAGATGAAAGCTCCTATTACATTTCAAATACCTCTTAATTAAAAATCAACATTTAATAATCAAGTTATATGAAGCTGCTCTTACTGATATCAGCCTAGGGATAATTAACACCAGCTTAAAAATGGACTTTTTTTTTCCTCAGCCCTGCTAGAAATATCATAATGTACTCTCAAGCATGTAGATTGCAAGCTAAAATTTCATTTGTCCTTCTGATGAATGTAGAAGATATATTTCTTTGTTTCTGAAAAGTATGCAGAAGGTACACAGAAAGCAGAATTTAAAGGCAATAAAGACCTCACTGATGATACTTCTTCAGAGTAATCCTAGTCAATTAGACCGCGACTTGACAAGCAGTAAAGAGCTGGGATAATTCCACTTTCCTTGCAAGTGAAGGGTGAAATGAGGAAAGAGGCAAGGAATCAGTTCACCATTGGTATCTGCCAGGGCCTGCTTTGCTCACTGTTACACGGATCTCACAAGCGGCAAGAGCTAGTGACAACACTTCATGTAGCAAATAAAATATCTATCATGCTGGAAATCCAGATGCCAGAACGGGCTGAAATATTCCAGTAACTGGAAAGGGCCTACACTAGCAAGAAGACACAATAGTCTAGCTAAGAGATTAAAAAGTAAAATTGTCATATATAAGTATTCTTTTTATTATACAGTGAGCTCTTACACAATTTCTAAATACTGTTAATGGATGCATTTCTTCCCCTCCTGTCAAGGAAAGAACTGGCTAACAAGATTGTAGAAAAAAATATGACCTAACTGGGAAATTAGAATTGCAGCTGTACTTTGGTCAAAAACATTTCAGAGCATTTCTGAGTTCCCTTCTCTCATGACATGAGGGACATTTTTAAAAATGTAACCAATTTAGAATGCAAAAGTAAAAGCAAAAATATTTTAAAGGACGATTTTCACATAAATATGCTTTCATACATCTCTCACTGAAAGACATTTACTGTGTACTAAAACATGACGCAGTGAGGTTTGCTACATTTTCCAGCATACCCGACCTCTTTTTTTCTGAATTAACTGATTCTTCATGACAAAAATAGCTGGGAAAAACATAATAAGCACTCAAGAGAGTGAATACCTCAAAAGCTAGAGATAAAAAGAAATTAACTTAAAGTTTCACCACTGACATGTGACAGGTATAAATCATCTTCTACCACCAACCAAGGGTTTAATTTCAAAATATGTTTATGGTTATCCAGAGATACAATTGTAAGTCTGGAACATTTAATCACATGCTTGAGCTGGGATTTTTACTAAACAGAATGCAGTGACCAGTTTTAATTAACATTCAGTACAGGCACTTCATCTTAATCCCACAAGAGTTTCAAAGTTCCTTAAAACAAACAAACAAAAATACAAATACAAATATTGAATCTTCTGAATAAGACTTGTCAGCATTTTCAAGTTTAAAACTCTAATGAAAATTTTTCATTTGAAGTGTGTGTGTGGGGAATGTTTCATAACGTTTTCTGATTAGAATACCAGAAAACTCTTACTCTTTCCCACTCTTTCTAACTAATAAATTCTCACCACTTAAGACTTTCAGGACTTAGGCTTCACTTCAAAGAAAAGACAGTGAATGTGCCCTTGAAAACCTTTAAACCAAATGCAGTTGAAAGAGGACGGCAGAAGGGGAAGTTCAAAAGCAGGGGGGATTCAGGAAATTTGGGAACTTTTCATAATACTCAAAGGAAGCACTAAGGTTTGCAATCAAAAAAATCATCCAACTTAAACATCTTTTACATATTAGCTTTTCCTCCAGAAGGCTTAATAGATTTGATTCTGCTTAGCTCAATCTCCTCTTTAAGCTCACAGCATTTTCATTCTGGATACAAAAATCAGTCCCTAATGGAAACCTTTCATAAATTAAGCATTTAATTCTGAATGCAGCTAACTTCTAAGAATCAAGTTTTGAAAATATTAGCTTCATTTCTCTATTACTGTACTATTGTATAAGTATGCAATAATATACTCCTATTGTATACTTAAAGCTCAGATATCATGAGGTACTAGTTTCTGCCAGAAAAACTCTTCCTCCAGTCGTCTGTTGTTTAGGAGAAGCAAGTCTGCTGTGACATTTCCAAAAATGTGCACTGTGCTGCATGTGACATTCAAAGGGTTTGCAGAGAGAAGAGCGTTGTGTTACAGGTATGGAGACGCTTCCTAAGTCTTCCCTATTTCTTTTCTGTGACCACTGAAAAACTGGATTTTCTCTAGTTCAAGAGAACAAAGGTGATTCAAGAATTGTCATGTATTTGGTAAGCTTTTTGTGACATTTACTTACATAAGCGACCTATCATTTTGTTTTGTTTTATAGGGAAAAGTAATCCGTATCACTATACCTACTTGATTAAAAAAAACAAACCAAACCAAGTCACAAACAATGTTTTGAAGATCTAGATTCTGTCAGTAATTCTGACATCAGATAACACAAATTGTTCTAACGAATCCTTATTACACAAGAAGTGCAAGGAGAAAGAATGTACTGGAGCAGGTGATTTTTAGTTCAGTATCCTGGTTTTGATGGCAAAAGACCCAGACATTGCAAAAACAGTCCAGAAAACAGAAGTAGATAGTCACCTCACTCTAAATCAAAAGGTAGAGAAATTTTTATCTAGAAAGCTAAGCTTTAGAGTCCCTTGTTGGCATTGACATAGAACATACAGTTCTGTACATAAGTATAATGGGAAAAATTAAATTGTGGTTCCACAGCTCTATAACGAAGGGAAACAATTATCCGTGTGCTCTGGTACATTCTTGTGTACCCTCATGTTTGATTTTACTAATTCGAGTGCAGCATTTTCCCATTTCTGTATCAAAATCATCCATGTTATAAAAAAAGGTTACGTTTTTACAGTTCTGTGATATGCAGATGAGCATGCATGGACGCAATTGGTGCTTTTACATATAGAAAATCATACTTAGTATTTACAGGTATCTGAGCTGGCCCCAGAGACAATGGGCTACAATGTGTTTAAAAGAAATTTGCCACATGCTTAAAAGCCTTTGAGGGATAATCTGCTGAGATTATTCGTAGGCTTTTAAAGTCCTCTGGCTCAAAACAACACTTGACCATGCTAGGAGCCCCACAAAGAGCTGGTTGCAAATTCCTCTGCTTTCTCTAGGGTTGCATTCTCAGATATATTTCTTACCTTTTATGGTAACAAAGGTTTATATACCTCATTTTGACTCAGAGTTCTTCTTAACCACCAGCAAAGAACACTAATTTCCCTACCTGCTTCTAAACTGAGTATTATCCCCTTATTCTAGAATGTTCCCATGGGTCATTCCTGAACGTCCTGGTTTCAGCAGCAACAGTTACTTTTCTCCCTCCTAGTAGCTGGTTCAGTGCTGTGTTTTGGCTTTAGTCTGAGAACAATGTTGATAACACACCAATGTTTTAGTTGTTGCTAAGTAATGCTTACCCTGACTTTTTACCCTAACTAAGGACTTTACAGCCTCTCATGCTCTGCCAGTGAAGAGCAGCACAAGCATCTGGGAGAGAGCAGAGACAGGACACCTGACCCAAACTATCCAAAGGGGTATTCCGTACCACAAAACATCATGCCCAGTATATAAACTGGGGGACTTACCCAGAAGTGGCAGATCGCTGCCCAGTGGCAGATTGTGCTGGGTATCAGTCAGTGGGTGGTGAGCAACTGTATTGTGCATCACTTGTGTTTATTGTTTCTTCCCTTTCCCCTTTTAGTTTTGCATTCTGTCCCCATGTTCTTTCTGTTATTATTATTATTATCATTAGCAGTAGTTTTATATTAGACTTTAGTTATTGGACTGTTCTTATCTCAGTCGGTGGGGTTTATATTCTTTCGATTCTCCCCACCATCTTGCCCAGAGGGGGGGGGGAGGGGTGGTGTGAGTGAACGAGCTGTGTGGTGCCGAGTTACCAGATGGGCGTAAACCACAACACTGAACCACATGGAGAGTGATGGTATACTAGCTGCTGCTGCTAGGATAGCACTAGGATGTGGTGAAACAGTATCTCTACCACAGATGTGCATTTTTCATCTAAAGGTACATGTATGCTTGAGATGTCAACATCTCTCAAGGGAAGGAACAGCCAGAAGCAAATGATTGCAGAATCTTGAGGAAATTGAACTTTTCCATGAAACAGATCTAACAAGACCGTAAGAGCAACGTCCTTAAGAACATACACTAACCTGTCACGAGATTGTACTAAAGTTAGTACAGAGACAAGACTATCATAGACAGTTCTTAGCTAATAATTACAAAGTGCCATGGCCTGAAATGTCTAGTTTACCCCACTTTATATATCTCTAGCATGAGTGGTTTGAAGGAAAAAAACATAAATATTTCAGTGTTTCTTGGGTTTTAGTCTGTGTTTCCTTTGCAGAGATGCCAGCTTGCACCCTAGTTAAAAAGAAAGACTTCCAAATGAAAGTTTCTACTGCATAAAGTATTTTATCTTGATAGAAAAACTATTGATTAGATTGGAGATGTATTGAGGGATATTTATATCATATTTAACAATACATGTGACAGGCAATTATAAAATATCAGTGTTGGACTTACTGCAGATGTGTAAATGACTAAAGGTCAGCCTCTCTGGATAGATTTTCCCCTAGGTAAGAAATTTAAAATGTCACATTTACACTCTAATAACTGTATTAGGCTGTCAAGCAATTGTAAGGAGTGAGTCTCCCGTTGTTTCTTATTGGGTATTTTCATGTCCTTTTCTCAAAAAGAAGGCAGCTTTATTGAAAGATATAACATGGGAGGGAGGGAGGGAAGGAAGTAAAAAGAAAATTTGTCATTGGAACAAGAAAACACATCCAGAAAATACTGCTTCTGTTTGTGTTGCAAGGGTTTTGGTTGGTTGGTTGGTTGGTTGGTGGTGTTGTTGTTGTTGAGGGAGTGTTTGCATATTATTATTAACATCAACTAAACTGTATCCAAAAGAGGTAAGCACAGAACACAAGGAAAAAGGAAGAAAAAAAAAAAAAAAAAGGCACTGCTAACTGTTATGTCAAATCAAGAGCTAGAGTATAAAAGTTTCATGTATAACTTTAAATTGCTTTCTCCTTCACTCTTTTGCAGCTGGTGTGTGTTAGTATTCTGCAGGTTGGTAACTTTAACATCACACAATACACCCAGCTAATGAGATTGCAAGAACATTGTGCTCCTCCATCATTTTCTTATCAGTGACAGTCAGTCCATTAAAAGCTGTAACCCTGAGAAGTGAATTCCAGCCCCAAAACATTTGCATGGTCTTGCATGGGAAATGGTCTTCCCTAGGCTGTTAATAGATAAGATGGATGCAACATTTTGTGACAGTTCAAGACACTGGCCTCCAAGAACTGTTCTGAAACCAACAACAAACCTATTATCTCCTTTTAGAAAAGGCTTTTTATCCAGCACAATTAAGTGCATTGTGTGCTCTTGCTGGGAGCTCTAGGCTCATCTTCCAGGGTTACATCTACCCTCATAGATACAACACCCTTGTCTTCTAAGATTTAATAAGTTTCTTCAAAATGAATTCGGAGGTTTTAGAAATGTATTTATTTTTTTTTTTGTCATATAATAATTTATAGATAGCTGGAGCTACTGAATGAGAAGATCTTCATTCATTAACTCAGAAAAATAGAAAGGTCATATTTAATACTGAAGGTTGTTGTACAGTCCTCACTAGAAAAAAACACTAGGTAATTGAAAATATGGGTCAGATTCTGCTCTCCATGAGCCTACTGTGTGTGATACTACTGATTTACAGCAGTGTACAGAATCAGAATTCGCTATAGTTTAAATATATGTGCTGCATCATTTAAACAACAAACCATTAAAATTCAATCTAAAATAACTATGCAAGTTAACTTCCTCATTAAATGTACCTGGATTTGACCTATACTGTCTGTCAGAGGGATACCAGGTAGAATCTCAATGAAACAATGCCAAGTAAGCTTCAATGTACATAATGAAAAGCTAGGGAAAAGAATCTAACTCATATTTAAGTAAAGCCGAAGTCAGAGCTGGGAATTACAATTCAGGAAAGAGATCTTGGAGCTGTCATCAGCAATTTTCTGAAATCATTAGTTCAGTGTGTCGTGGCAGCCGGGAAAAAAAAAAAAAGGAAAAAGGAAAATAATTCGCATAAGATAGAAAGTTTGGCTTTTTTTTTTTTTTTTTTTTGCTTCTGAATAAAACCTGTTTTGCCCATCTCGTGAATAGTCTGTACAGTTCCGGTCCAAGCAGGGTGTAGAAGACTATGAGATGTTTCAGGAAAGGATAAACAAAATGATCATAGACTCACAGAATAGTTTGAGTTGGAAGGGACCTTAAAGATCATCTAGTTTCAACACCCCTGCCACAGGTGGGACACCTTCCATTAGACCAGGTTGCTCAAAGCCCCATCCAGTCTGGCCTTGAACACTTCCAGGGATGAAGCATCCACAAGTTCCCTCTGCAACCTCTTCCAGCTCCTCACCACTCTCATAATGAAGAATTTCTTCCCAATAGGTAATCTAAATTTACCTTCTTTCAGTTGAAAGCCGTTCCCCTTTGTCCTATCCCTACATGCCCTGTAAAAACTTCCTCTTTAGCTTTCTCATAAGTCCCGTTGAGGTAGTGGAAAGCTGCTTTAAGGTCTCTCTGGAGCCTTCTCTTCCCCAGGCTGAACAAGTCCAACTCTCTTAGCCTATCTTCACAGGAGGGGTGCTCCAGCTCTCTGATCATCCTCATGGCCTCCTCTGGACTTGCTCAAGCAGGTCCACCTCCCTCTTATGTTGGTGGACCCCAGAGCTGAACACAGTACTGCAGGTGGGGTCTCATGAGAACAGAGTGGAGGGGGGAATCACCTTCCTCCACCTATGCAAGCACACATGGCTCATGTTGAGCTTCTCAGCCACACCCCCAAGTCGATCTCCTCATGGCTGCTCTCAATCCATTCTGCCCCCAGCCTGTATTTGTCCTTGGAATTGCCTCGACCCACATGCATGATCAAGGGGATGAAGCAGCTGCTTATAAACACAGACCAAAATGCTAAGATTTTTTGGAAAGAAGACAGCTGAGAGAGATAGGATTAAGATTTACAAAATCATGAATTGATTGAAAATTTAACAGTAGAACTAGAGCGCAGTGGAAACTAATAGCAGATTGTTCTAAAACATAGAAGTAAATACTTTAGGTAACAATAAGTAATCCTCTGGAACTTGTTGAAACAGTAAAATTGGAGGTATACAGCATCAGCAGGTTCAGCAAGCATTTAAACAACTGCATGGACAACAGGCCCATAAACAGGTTGTAAGCGGACAAGGCAGATATGTATGTGCTCTCTGACATTTCTCATCCAATAACTGAGGGTAGTGTTAAGACTCATAGGAACAGGATGCGCAGAGCCTCCAAGCTTGTATGTTCTTTGTAGTGACAACTTTTTTGACACTGTTGGAGAATGGACACTGAGCCAAATGGACCCCATGTCCAACCCAGTGATACATCTTCTGGCACAACACAGATGAAGGGAATGGCTTCCTGCATGGAGTGGGAGTAAGCTACAGACATATCGTGACAAGTAGATTGAAAAGAGAATGTTTAACTTGAAAGTGACCATTATTCTGCTGAGCAGCTCTAGTAATAACTTCTTTTTTCCCCTCAATCTGCTAAAGGTAATTTTGCATTCTCCACAATATCAGAGAGTTTAAAGAGGTTTAATCACCAACACACGGTATGTACCTATGTGTATTGTATTGACAACCATGATAACATTGTTCAGTAACAAGCAGTCAAGAAAATCCCCTTGAACTTCAAATGTTATCTAATAAGTTGAAGAACTTTCTTAAGAGCATTTTATAAATCCTTCTAACTGAAATAAACATAACATGGAGCTCATATTCAAGAGATATGTTTGAGAAAGGTCATTGGTAGCTATAACACAGTTTTTCAGTCAATTTGCATATACTATACTGCTGTGTGTGCATTTCCAGAATGCCCGCATGGACAGGGTAATAGCTTTTTCATTTTTAAGATAAAGAAGTTAATAAACACATTTTTTCTAAGCCATTTATACCTTTCAAAACCAATGCATTTTAATACCAACTTTCAAAGTGCAAAATAACAAAATTATTGATTAAAGCATTAAATACCTTATAAATACATAGCCTATGTAGTTTTTTATGTAAGATTAAATTCACTTCCATTACTATCTTGTTCTTAGACTTATTCACTAATAATTCTCAATGCTGTAAATGAATGAGATTCAACTATGGCACCTCGCAAGAATATAAAGTGGCTTTGCACAAACAAGTAGTCAAGATTCCCCATATTTTCACCTAAGTTATCCTAGCGAAAAGTCACAGAATAGGCTGCTTTCTGTGCTCTTGTGGTGTTTTGTTTCACAGTGCCCTCAGATGAATGCATTCATTATCACACAAGGCTATCTCTCAAGAGTGTCTTGAAGAACATAACGAAAGAAAATAACCTTATTGAAAGACTTTCCTTTAGCTGTCCACAGGAATGGTACACAAACCCAAACAAAATTTCATTTAGAGCAAGTTTTGCCATGTGCTTGTGGAGGCAATATATCAGGTCCTAGGGTTATCGGCCAGTGGGAGCAAGCACAGAGGAAAAACTAGAAGCAGAAAGTTCTGGAAAGTTTCAAGTAGGATTTATGACTTTTTTTTTTTTTTTTCCTTAAGATAAGCAAGTGGAGTATAAATGCCATTGTAGCATGACTAATGTAGTGCATGTGTTCTGTGTCGATAATGTGGTATCACCCACTTCAGGAGGTCTGGTGAGATTCAGGTTGGTTCAGAGGAGAGCTATGAAATTGAGAAGTAAACACTGAATATTTTTCTACTGTCTTGATCCTTTCATGTTGTGGTGACCACCTGTTTGTATGAGCAGTTTGAACTCAGCTAGGGAACTGCCTGGATAGAGTACTGAGTGAAGACTGCATGGAACATTTAACTCATGCCAGGACAAGCCTCACTTTGACACAGCCTCATTCTTGTGGAATTACCCCAAACAGATTATTTTCATGGACTCAGTTTAGATGATTAGGCCAGAAATCTGAACTCGTCAAAGACGCTTTCTACTATCTCCACAAGTTTAAAACTACAACCAAGTCTAATGCTAACATTGTGGAGGTAGACAGAGAACAAAGTAGTTTTTAAGATATGTTTATTCATCAAAGTGATGTCCTTTTTATTTTACCAACACTATAGTGAAATATAATCATTTTATATTTCAGACCTGAGACATTGAATACACATTAACACTTTTTCACTATTCATTGAAGTGAGTTAACCAAACAAGCCTTGCATAGGTACCATATAAAAATGTCAGGGTAATCATTTTCATTCACGATCAACATGAGCTGACACTCTGCACCTAGACCTTGTAACTAAACCACCTACAAATTGAAAGTGTATTCATAAGGATGTAAATAATATTAACTTGCCTTTAATCTGATTATAAGTAAACTAAAGTAGTTTAACAACAATGTGCTCACATTTTGTATCATGGCCTAGCCAGACACAATGTATAAGCATTTTAGTAAGTGTACAAGCATTTTAGTAATTATATAAGCAGTATGACCACAAAGGTGCAAACAAAGTGGGGTGTGGCGGCATGTAAAGGGCATCCAATTAACACAAAAGCACAAGACAGAGAAGAGTACAACGGAGTGGAAATAGGATGTGCTGCATATACAAAAGGATAACTGGCAAAACAAGGGAAACTCAGCCGGACTGGGACAAATTAGACTCCCCTTTTATGGGGGAGAGGAGAATGGCATAAAAACATCAGACATAAGTACAGAAAATCAGAGAAGAAAGAAGACAAAACCACTTTGGTTTTGGCCTCTCATCAAAGAACTGTCCAGCCTGATCTCTTGGATGTCAGTGACGAAAACCACCAAGAAGCAAGGCAGTTGTTGCCAGCTATACGTCATTAGCTCCACGTTATTGAATACTCACAGATAATTCAGAACGTAGGTATAAAAGACTAACAGTTTTGCATATGCAGTGATCATGATTAATATTTTTAAGTACAACTGTAGCAAGAAGTGTGCCACTGATTCATTCAGTAAAGTTCGAAAACTGGCCTGATTTGTCAGTCTTCTAAAGAATCCCATCACAATAATTTCTTGATTACCTAACTGATATCTATCAATCTAGCAACCAGTGTATTCAGTTGCAGTATGGTGAATTTTTGAGCTATTTTGAGCTATTTTCTCCTTGTCTAAGGAGAAAATAAAATTTTATTTTGGTACCTGTTTTATTTTTATAGGTGGGAAAGGGAATATTGGTATGCAAAGTTACACACATTGGTATAATAAGCATGTTGCTTTGCAGTTACCTTGCAGTTTAGACTTTCTGTTGTATCAAACAAATAGATTTGATATAGGGTGCAACTCTTACCTTGTTTTCTCCAAAAAAACTGTATGTTGTTTCAGAACTACTTTAAATGCAATGAGGTTTGCCAGACTACAGCTCAACAAGAATGGTTGCAGTATTGCTATCATTTTATTACCATTGGCAATGTTAGGGTAATTAGCTAATTAATATGGTAATAATATTAGCAAAAACATCAGATGGGGATTAATTAGTCATAATAAATATCTCATGTTTCATGAGTTATTTTATGGCCCAAGAGAAAAGGAAAATTAAATGAAGGCTTAAAAGCCTGGTTAGTAAGTAGTTTTGCTCCTTTCTTTCAAAGCAACACAACAATTAAATGTTGTTCCTCCTATATGAAGAGTTGGAAAAAAAATAGTTACAAATATGCATTTTTTTATTATTTAGGGATGAGTACTAATAGAATATAGTTATACATTTATAGAAACCTGTTCTGCAACTATGTATCTAACTGTGCCTGGTAATCCATCTCTCCACAAAATGGAGTAAAAATAATTGACATAGAAGCTGATTAACTATCACTGAGGAAAACATTTTCAATGGAAAAAAATTATCATGTCACTGCTAATATTGAAAGGTATTTAAAGAGAATCAGTATCACTGGGTGAACATACATTACAGAGTTTTATGAAATGCCTTTAGAAACTAAAATAAAACTGGAACATCAAAGCTCTTTTATTTATATCTCTGTGTTTAATTGTAATGAAATATGTGAGACCAAGCTCTGGATGCTGAAGACTCTTATTCAGTGAATAGGGATAGCACAAGCAATGACAGTTCCCTCTGAGTACCTTACCTATAATAACTACTTGCCTGAACTACAGAGAGGGGATGTGGTACAAAATGGATTATATGATTATCATGAAAAACCTCAATATTTTATGTTTTATTTGATAGAGTGACTGGGATCATTTTGAATGACAATACTTTACCAGTTTCTTGTAAGACCAATGGAAACATCCTGTGCTGCTTATTGCTTGGCATGAACTGAAATGAAAATCTTCCAGGGACAAACTCAGCAAATCACTTCAGCATTAAATAAGTTAATAGAATATAAGCACATGAATCAGTTCTTTAGCGCATACACACCACTGACCCTAACCTCTATTACTTTGTGTCAATTCTTGATCTTCAACTTTGGCAATGATCTTTGTCATCACTGACTTCATTTCAAGATCATATCCTAGAACTGCCAAAATTGAATCAGGATTTTTGGGCCATCAGCTTTGTTATGTAGCAACAAAAAATAATATGCAAGACTCTCAAAGCCTTGACAGCACAGTGAAAGAGGTTTCATAAAGAGTAATGCAGGAATAAGTCAAATGAATTGCTAGTTTTATATTTAATTCATGGAATTTTTGTGGATCAGGGAGAAGGGCAGAATATTATTTTCTGGAACAAAAATTCCAGTCTCTGTACTAAAAGGCTGGAGGGAATCACTTGCAGAATTGAAATTAAGATTTTTATCAGTCCTAAATATCATACTGCTAGATTTAAAGTCTAACAAATCAGCCCATTAAGACTAGAAATGTAAAGAACTATAGTAAAAGTAAAGCCCTCAGACAAGGCTGTGGTCCAGAAATGGTGATATAAAGCCTAAAGGCAGGGTTCCTGAATAATGTTTTCTTTCCAGTGAAGCAGACAGGTTACAGCTGTCTATCAAGCCTAAAAGTTGACAGCTCTGGAAGCAGCAAGTTAATAGAAAGATTTTGGACTGACTGGAGTTTAAAATAATGAATTAAAGAGGTTAAGCATGCTGGCAGCAAGACAGAATATGAGGGATTGGCTGTATCTGCATTCCAGGTCTTTACTTCTGCCAAAAACCTTATTTTTCCATAAAGTTTTCAGTAAGTGTCATCATTATGCAGAATCAGGTTTTTTTGTATTTCACATATAATGTAATATAGTTGTTACCCATAATTATGCTTCCTAGCAGCCAGTGAGTTGTCAGAGACATTTTGCTATGAAATTTCATAATCAATACTTCATTTTCAGCCCAAGGAAAAACCAGGTCAACTTCACACAATTAGCAACAACAATGGCAAATTCCTCTAGATATCCAGCAGCAATATCTTGCTGTCCTTTTAAAGGGAAGCAAGAATGGGAAACATCTCTCTCCACTTTGCACAGTTCAATTTGCCATTTGAAAGGCAAGTATCTTTCTTTATGGGGTGGAACAAGGTGCCTTGTAGGTACCTACTGCTGTGCTTAATTTTCTTACCAAGCAGGGCTGTCTACTATCCTCTGTTGCTAATAAAACCATAAGAAATTAAAGGAGCTCTGTATTTCTGAAGGAAAAAACCTGTAGTGATAATAAAATTTTAAGTCACAAATGATTGTGACTTAAATCATTGCTATCTCTCAAGAAGTAAATTGGGAGTAAAATGCTTACTAGCCTAGAGATCTCATCCCAATCTCAACAAGTGTTTTAAGTTAAAAGTTTGTTTTGAAATCTCAAAAGCAAATTAATTCCTCCAATAAGAGAGGGACTCTGGCAAGGCAAATGTTAACCTTTTTCACAGCACATGTGTACACATTTTTTGATTCTTAAAATTCGCTTCAGATACCAGCAGTATCTCTGGAGAGTTTATTACACTTGATTATTCCACTTAAGTATTCATAAATATTTATGCACCAATTGATGTTCTTGATGCAATCTTTCAGTAGCTGGTACAAATATGTCACTAAAACGAACAGTGAGAGAATCTGCAATTAGCAATTAGTGATTCAAACATATCATGTGAAAAGTTGAAAATCTCACATGTATAAAATAAGCTTCTGCATTAAATATATAGATTTATATGTTTAGTTTCTAAATGCAAGTCATCACCAGAGAGCTAAGCCTGTTCTCTAAAGACTGAGTTATGAAGCTACCTTAATATGAAAAAGCGTAAATGTTCACCTGAATCAGCTTACAAAAGCTTTGTTTACCCAAATAATATACAAATTTTCCATGACTGTTCCCTTCAATTTTTTTTCATCCTTTCTTCAGATACATTACACTTCAGTTGACCAGTATGACACTAACAGCTTTGTATAGTATCCTTACCAAGCACTTCTATGTTCTTCAAGTGTATTACATCATACAAACACCTGCCAATACGGTCTGCTTGCTTGATTTAGAATTTTATATGAGCTTGTTAATTTTTTCATGTAGGTAATAATCAGACATTATTATTCTGCTTTTTTTGAGAGGAGCTTCACGTGCAGCATGAAAGTAGGTATAAAGTATTACACCACAGTTTCCTTTCATATGTCATTTATGATCACATACAGCAGTGATTTATGAAGCACTAATCAGGCAGGCCATATGTTATCACATTTTGTCTGGAAGGAAAGTCTGTGTAATCATATTTTTTAACAAATTGCCTAAAATGTATGACTGGATTTTTATTTTTATTTTCAAAAAAATCATAGTATCTAAGGTCCCCTGCAGAGAAGGCTCAGGGGGATCTGATCAGTGTACATAAGTATCTGAAGGGAGGGTGTCAAGAGGATGAGGCCAGACTCCTCAGTGGTTCCAGGCAATAGGAGGCAATGGGCATAAACTAAATCACAGGAACTTCCACCTGAACATGAGCAAGAACTTCTTTACTGTGAGGGTGACTGAGCATTGGAATAGGTTGCCCAGAGAGGTTGTGGAGTCTCCTTTCCTGGAAATATTCATGAGCCATCTGAGCACACTCCTGAATAACCCGTTCTAGGTGACTGTGCTTGAGCAGGACGATTGGACTAAATGACCTCTGGTGGTCCCTTCCAACCTTAACCATTCTGTGATTCTTTGAAGGCTGCCAAGGCTTTGTGGCTTAGCTGAGTGAAGTTCTTCACCCTGCAAACGAACTTACTTTACACAGTTAATGTCCCAGTTGTCTGTGACTTGTCCTTGAGCAGCTCTTAACTACAAGGATCTGTCTTGCTATTATATTGCCTCAAATGTACAGATCTGCTTCAGTTCCAGCTTTAGACACAGGCAAAAGAAGAAGTATTGATTAGAGCAAGCTGCCTGCCAGACACCACAAAACAGGAGTTGCAAAAATGTTAATGCCAGAGCCTTGAGAGAAAAAAAGGCATGCTGCTACTGCTGTGGTTCTTGTTCTCAGGGAACTGCTGCTTGTCAGCTGCTGACCACAGGGAGGCCTGATGGCCCTGGCAGCTCTCCTGTGGGCTTACTTTTCTCACCTACTGCAGCAAAAGCCTTAAGCTTTTGCAGGGCTATCACCAATACCACATCACTCACTCTGTGGCTTTCAGAGTCAAGAAATTGAAAGAAACAGACAGTTGGTCAAACATATTCTGACCTTTTTTTTTTTTCTTTTGTCCCCAAGGAAACAGATATTGCAAATAAGAGTGGTTTCTAGAGACTTTAGGAAAAGCCTGCCTTTATAATAAGTGGGCAGATAGTTGTAATAGGCCTAAGTCTTTTGTTCAGGCAACTGCACTCTTAGCAGGTTGGTAGCCACTAAGACCCCTTCTAGTGATTGTTTTCTTTTGTACTATATAAACATCTTCTCTTCCCTCCCATAATTTTTATCACAAAGAAAAATGATGTCTTTGTAAAGTAATATGTTTGAAAGGTGGAAACCAATCATTTAGGACATGGAAAACATATATTTGTTGTGAAGTAGAACTGTTCTTCCAAAACAAAATATAATTGGTCCAAACTTTAAAATACCTGTTACCTCACTGTTCACAAACTATCCCCCCATTGCACAAGTGACAAGCAAAAGGGAAAAATACCTTACTTGAACTTTCGTTCTTTCTGGTGCATCATGAAAACATATTTAAGTGCTCAGATTCAGATAAGCAGTTTTTCCAGCTTTTTTATACTTCCTTAGACCATGAGAAATAAATTGAATTTGAGAATCTCATCCCAGGAATTGTTCAGGAGGAGGGTTATTGCTTCTGTTAACATGTTTTTGGATTGGATATGTTAATATACTTTCATTATGGTTATACCATTTCTAGCCCTCTAACTCACTCAGAGCTGTAGGCAATGAAGCGATCGTAACAACTATCATTTGAGGTGGCAAACTGAGTCTGGGAGGATTATTTGTATGTGTTAACAGAGTTTCTATTTAAAATCTGATGTCACAACACAAGAATGGGCTTTTTATTTATTGCTAGTACCTCTCTCATTTGCATAATGTAAGTTATAATCAATGCAGTATTTTATTGCAGATTTGAAGCATAAGTGTCTCATCTATGAAATTAGACAGTGAAGATAGATCCTACACATATCTTTCAAATGTGCATGAAAGGCATGAATAATTGTCGGAAATCCAGAAGATTAATTTGTCAATTGAATGTCACTTTGGGACATAAATTCACGGCATCCTCTTCTGAGATTCACAGTCATATCCCAATTTGGCATTACTGACAACTTCAGCAAGGGACGAATAATGCAGATATGATATCACCAGAAATAGTAAGCATATCCATATTAACCAACTTTTGGATACTCTTCTGTCAAAAGGGCAGACATAAAATTACACAAACAAGAGAAAATCAGTGAGGGTCCAAGTGATTTAACATAAGGGATAGATGTTTTGGCTAAGAAAAGTGAGTATCTAAATGAAAGGAGAAGGAGCAACAACACAGTTAAAGAAAATACTTTATATGCAGGTGGAGATGTACAAATCTGTATAATGATGAAAAAGGTAGATGAGGTCCTCAATTTACACATTAAACAGACTGTTGATGAAGAAGCTCGTTCTCATCAAAAGGTACATTTCTGTAATAGCAGTGAAGAAGTCAAAATAACAACAGAGTGACATAATCCATATTCTGAACATTCTGAAAAACACTGTGAAGAAATGGTTCTGTTCATCACAAATAATATCTTTGCTAGTTTGAAAATATTAAGAATTACTGACCTCACAGAAGGATTAAAGTTGTTTAGAAAACATATGAAAGTCAGTGTACTGAAAAAACGCCAAGAGTCATAAACTAGAAGTAAGGTTATAGGCACGCTACACACTCTCTTGTTGGAAAAAAACCAAAAGGGAATTTATTGCTTATCCCAAAAAGTTTTCTTAAAGACATAAAGATGGAATTGAAATGATCCAAATCAAAAATAGCAGGAAAACAAACAATTTTAAGTAAGGCAAGTTTATAGTTGACATTTAAGTATGATGTGTGAATGAGTCATGGCTTCCTTCCCTCTAAAAATTGAATAAAGATTCAATAAATGTAAGTGCTCCAGCTAGAAGCTTTTTTTAAACACTGTCATAAGGACAGAAGAAGTGCCCAGTTTATTAATCTAGGTATAATAAATATTAATATTCCTCATTCAGGATTCTGTTAATCAGGAGTATGAAAAATATTTTGAATTGAACATGCAAAATGTGAACACTCAACAACATCCTGAACACTCTGAACCTTCAAAACACTCTGAACATTGTTCATGTCACTGAATTATGACAGGGACAGATACAACCCTTTCATTCCACAACAAATATTCAACCTTTTCTATACAGAAACTCCATCTTGGAATAAAATTGACAGATCTGAGGAAAGAATGCTGCCTCGTATAGAGGAAGTTGTTTTTCTGTCTCTTTTAACTAGATTAGCATCCAGAAAGACATTAGCTAATAGCGCAAAAAGTAAGTACAGAATAATCAATACAACTATATTGTTTCTGTCCTATTAAAATGCTAGGAAAGGATTGAAGTTTCTCCATTTAATGTACAGGAAAAGAACACTGTCAGCATAGTGCACGTAATAAAGAAAAAAAAGACTGACATACTGATTCTGTCATTGATTGACATACTATGTCTGTTTGCCTCCTTCCACAGCAAACCAATACCAGACTTGATTTATGAGATAATCCCATGGCTGGCGGTGTTGTTTTAGTTAGCTTTGATAAGAAATTCTATCATCTGTTCTACTACTCATTCCCCTAAAATAAACCTGCCCTTCATCAGTTGTTATGAACCAGCCACTGGAGAACATGTAAGTCCTGAACTTGTATAAAAAACACTTCTTAGATTAACATGGAGTGAATTTTTTCCTTGCCGACAAGATAATTATATTGCTAATGTTGCCCACTTGGAAGATGCACTTAAATGTATCAGCAGTACTTGATATAACATCTGCTAAGTGCTTTTTGATTAAGTCTTTTATAATTGCTCATTTTCATAAAGCATGTATCTATTTGAAGGGCACCTCAGTTATCAAAGAGAGGATGCTAACAGAAGCTTTTCACTATTTTGGATTTTTTACACCAATTTGACATTTTTTTGCGGTTTATGAGAAGGGCGAAACAAGTTTTGGATTCTCTGTGTGAACTCCACCCATTCCATGATTCCCTGAGTTTTAATATATAATCTGAAATATGTACTATGTGACTAGGAAGAGACGATGGATATATTTGTCAGCTACTCAGCTTGTAAGCTTGTTGGCTCAGACTGGAGAACCTCAATATATCAGGCAATAGAAGAGACAGCAAACAAAAACTCTCAGACTACAGGTCTTAAACAGAATTTTTTAATTGGTACTGCTTAATTCCTAAGCAATGAAGAACTTTCATGAGACTGCTGAGAAATCTGGCATAACTTAATAACACCTTAATAACTTCTGCAAATCTCTAGGACTCTGGCATTTGAAAAGACTGAGGACACTTTCAAATCTTGCATGAAGTACTTAAGAAAGCTGAATAATCCAGTGAGTATTACCTGAAAGACCTTGCCAGTCTATCAGATGGTAAAATAATCCCACCAGATGTTGTTGATAACTTAATGAAGTCACTGGGTTGATAAACATGTCATGATTTTAGAAGAGTCATCTCAAGTGTGAGATGATTCTCATCCTCCTTGCAGATACTGTATAACCAGATGTCCTTAAAATGTTTTCAGACATCAACTAAAAAAAAAAAAGCAGTTGTGAATATCTCAGGAAAGAAAATTATATTCAAACCAATCAGGAATGTATTTAGAAACACATCTGCTGGAGCTCAAGGCAGATGGTAGGATATTTGAGAAATACTGTAATATCTTTTTCTTTAGACATCAACGATATTAGGTGAAACACTGAAAAACAAACAAAACATTTCTGGGTAAAGGGATAGTATGGATTGTGAACCATCATCCCCAAGTCCTTTCGTTAGCCTGCATGCTAACAAAATACAGACCTGTCAGAACACACCTGGTGACTAGCAGATGAAGAAGATGATTTGGGTCAAATAATGAATATAGACCTCAGCATCCACTGGGAGATGTTAAAAGATGCTACGATATGCAACAAAGAGCCAGTATAAGCATTGTTTTTAAGGAAAAAACCTGCAAGTCAAAAGGTCCAGCAACAGTGAAATCATTTGTGCATCTCCACCAATAAACTGGGCTTCATCAAATTATTTGTTGACAGATACAAAATTTTATGGCAAGGATCTGTCACACATAACTTGCAGACTAACAGAAGACTAATCTTGGAAAATTGAAATTTCTGGAATCTTCTTAGGCAGAGTAGAACTCATGTTATTTTGCATGTATGTCGTGGCACAAATGCTAACAGTGAATCAACCATAATCACTGCTTTAAACTTTGAGTGTAGTAACGATGTTGGAACACTGACTCAGACAGGATTTTTACATTAACAAATGAGAGGACTTCCTTAGGATTTATATATGCAGAGCACTGACTGGATTGCACATTTTTCCATTTGGATACTGTGGGTACTTGTGCAGGAAAAAGGAACTTGAGAATGCAGTTCGAAACAGACTTTCCAAGCTTAGATAACTTTTTGGGGAAGTATTAGGAAATTAGTACTCATTTTTTATTCCTAGAACTGTACCAATGGATAAAACCATAAATGCCATTGCTAGATTTTCTGTGCAAAAACGGACACAACTGACCCTAGACAATTTCTGACAGGTAAAGAGAGTTCATTTCCACATGTGGATTATCAAGAGGAATCTTGGAAATGAATGCCATGTAAGCCCATCATACTGAGTACAACAAGCAGTCGTGGCTGGAGCCAAAAGAAATTAAGATGTCCAATGGACAGTTGCATCATCCACATCTAGTGTTACTCTGGAACTTATATATGTCCATTACTAATGAATAATTATGTATTAGAAATGTAGTTAAGCGATAGACATATCAAGCTGGAAGTGTGTGCCAGCCAAATTAAGAATAAAGGAGGTTGTAGATGGCTGATTAAGTGAAGATTTGGAGAAGAAAGGGAAGGAAGATGAGTAATTATGTCTGAAGTATCCAGTCTTTAGAAAATGCCTGTAAGACCAACAAGTATGCTTGCTTTCCTTCTTGATGGTATACTTAAGCAAATAACATATGTTTTTAATTTTAAGTGTTACTTTTTGAGCAATGAATATGTGAAGTCTGTCATAATATACAAACATATAAAATGGGAGGGTAAGAAAACACTATCTGCTGCTAAGCAGTGATTGAATCAAATATTTTATTTTAAACAGAGTCTGCTGGCACATGTCTTTGTAGAACTTCATTAATTTACCATCTCAGGTAGTGAAATTTCTGTTCTTGAGTTACTAATTTAGCTTTTAAAAACACTATGTAATGCTACCACTATGTAGTCTAGGTGTTTACTGTAATACACCTTCCCTGGTCACTATGCCTACAGGTGAATCTAGACAGGAAAATCTGATAATGGCACTCATTAATATTGGTGGCAAGGCTTTTATGACATGAAGATAACTCATACTCTTATTAGGCTTCCCATTAGGAAAACAAGCTCGTTCTCTTTCCTCTAAATCCTGACCTATTATTTAAGTCTTTCTACATAAAATATTGCCCTAGGTGGACGTGAACTCAAACAATTTAAAGAAACTTCTGAAGACCAATTTTAAACTGAAGAGCCATTTTAGCATATTTTTATATAAACCCTATAACCCAGTCAAACAGTGGTCCTTTCTATATAACCTCATCCAATGGTATAAAAATTGTTATGCCCTATTCTCAAGAATACTCAAAGACAGATAATATTCACACATCCTGGGTATGTGCCATTGTTGTTAATGAAACTTTGATGAACAACATCAAGCAAACTGCAGCTGCTTGCTGCAGCTGCTCTTTCCTGTAAGACATTGAAAAGAATTTATCAGATGCCATCCATTAGGGATATATGCGCTTTAGACATATCTGATGACAAGCTGCTTGAAAATTTTTGGCTTCAGATAAGGAGAAGAGAGAGGAGGAAAGAATGACTCCCAAAGAAAGAAAAAACTTGTCTTAACTTACATGAACACAAACCTGTTCTTCTAGTTAATTAGGATTGCTCATTATAATGACTCCTGCACTAGGATTTCCTGAATTATAATATACTATCAATTTTGAATGAACGATTGATTTAAGACAGAAAACGACACATGCCTTGAAGATGTGTATATTATCTACCTGTCTATGCTCGATATTTCTTTAAAGATAATTCTTAAAAATCCACAGAGTACTGAAAGCTTCAGTCAAAGAGGAACATTTAAAAGCATCTCTTCATGAAATATATATCTCCTCATGAAGCTGTGAATGCAAATGACACTAGTACTTTAACAAAAAAAAAAAAAAGCTATCCCTAGAGTTTTGATTTCCAAGTAAAATCCAGTGCTTTCTAGAAGATAGGCCTTTGGAAAGTTTGAGTATTTTTAGGGAGAAAAAAAATGTATCTGTAACTGTAGGAACCGGGAGTGCACCCTGGCTGCTGGGACCAGCTTGGGGTGGGAGGAACTCTCCACTGCTATTATGCATTGTCTGGTCATGACCTGCATAAGGAAGGGATGAGGAGGACCTGGACCATACTGCATAGCAATCTGTGCCCTCAGAGTAGCCATATCCAATATGAAGAGGAAGAAAATCCAATGGCACACAGCTAGCCATAGGCAACATGTAATCCCTTTGCTGGAATCCCAGTGCAACCTGCATGACCCATCCACATCGAATAATATCCCAGCTGTGAGTCAGTGGTTTCAGGAATGCTTTAGCAGAGATGCAATTTCCAGTGTTGTACTAAAACAGCAATACCTCTAATATACATATATTGAGCAAATAGGCCACTACTTTCTGAACTAAAATAAAGGCAATCTCCTCAGGAATACTGATGAAAAAGTTGATCTGTGTCAAACTCTTAAGTGCTTAGGATGCAGGATAACAGACCGCAAAGTCCATCATTAGCCTTTTAAAATTTAATTTCCGTATTAATACGAATCAAATCTTCAGAGATTTACAATTAAGATGTTTGTCAGCATTTCATTGCCAATGCTCTGAGCACAATAATTATTTCTCAATGGTATGGTAATAATAACAAATTATGTTTAAACAAATGATGCTTAAACAAATACAGAAGAATAAAGAGAGCTGATTGTAACTTTCATCTTATTGTTTTTATTGTTCATTAAATGCTTATTAAATGTGTGGTAGTTTTGTCTACTGTGAAGCATTTTTTTTAATACACACATCAGTATTTTCCATTCAAAACTAAACTCTGTATTACAATGCTCCTTATGATTATGGTATTATCCACTGTCATCAGTTTTTAAGGTCTTTGGACTGAAGTCAAGTGCTCCAGAATCAGTCTAGGCTGGGGAGTGTGTTAAAACGCTTTGTCGGATAGAAGCCAGAGAGCTTAGTATCCTGAGGTTGTACCTTGCCTTACTTTTCAATGCGTATTTGCCCCAAGGGTCACAATGTCTAGCCATTCAGGTCAGCATCCTTTTAAACTGCATTACAACACCTGTACGGATTGAATGCAATGCTTATTTGGAGTGGAAACCTAGTTGTTTAAAGTGGGAGTTAGTGGACGGGGCCCAGACTGGGGCTTTCCCACGGGCTGCAGAGAAACCCCCGCCCCGCCGGGGTCCCGCCCGGTGCCGCAGGGGCATTTCTGCCGGGCGCCCGGAGCCCCTCCTGCCCTCTTCCCGCTCTGCCCTCGGGGCTCGCAGGGCTGTTTCTCACCCGGCTCCCCTCAGCCCTGGCTGCCGGGCAGCGTTTTGCCCTTCCTTACCCAGGCTTTCCCAGAGGCGCCCGCCCGTGGCTGAGGGTCTCAGCTCTGCCCTGCGCTGGGGCCGGTGGAGCCGGCTGGGACCGGCTGTGTCCGGCACCGGCAGCAGCGGCCGCTCCCCACAGGGGACGCCCGAGCAGCGCCTCACTGCTGCTGGTGCTGACAGCACATAGGCGCCTGCACCCGGTACACACGGGTATCTTTGTACAGACTTCAACAGACTAAAAACTTCTTTAAAAACTATTAAACACAGAGATAGCTACCTAAGTTGTGGCCAGACCATTTAAGTATAGACATCGATGTTTCCGGTTTCCTTTTCAATGTCTTTGGTGGGGATTTGGTCAGGAAGGTGAAATAAGGTCAATTTCATAATTTTGCAATTTCAGGAAGGACTTTTCTGAACGAAATGAAGTGTCATTCATTCTGTAAAGCACTCAAATTGCATTATTCCTCTGTTTTTTGGAACAGTTGTACACTGTACTTAAATAGTTGTACACTATTTAAGTCAGTGAGAGTATCTGACTCCTAGAGCCCTGACCACAGGTGATTCATGTGGCAAATTGTCACCCAAAAATGTTAAAGAAAAACACCAAATGGAAAATTTAAGGTTTTCAGACTGTTCAGCTAAAAAAAAAAAAATAATACCCTCCACCCTGTTCTCAAAATAATCACAGTAACAAATGAAGGTTCCTCAGCCAAAATCTTTCCTTTATTTTAGGTTGGGTTTGGTTTTTTTTCCCATAAGACATGTATATGTGACAGACAGACCAAAAGAAAACATGTTGTATTGCTAATTTTAAAGATGTATTTCAGTAACGTAGTACAACTTTACATTACATCTAATAGTGATTCAAGTTTTAGTAGTCAGCTTAGATACTGGGTTCTGTTCTAGTTCATGAAGTTAAAAGTATTTTCCAAGAAGATTAACCACTATCCTTTTAAGCAAATGGGACTGACATTGTCCTCAGAAAATCCTGTAGGGACTTCTTACAGTTAGTGTTTATACACAGAAGTAAATAAATGGAGAATCTTGGCCTTTGCTTTGGCAAGGATGCAGCTAAAGGGTGGTCCACAGCATGCTTACAGACCACAATTTCTGATGCACTGTGCTCTACTGTCACTTAAAGACCCTTCAGCTTGACATTTGGCTCCCTTTCACCCATGACTACCAGTGTAGTTCTACTGACATCCAGCACAGAGCAAAACCTGATGCAAGAGACAGACAGAGGTTCTTTCCTCTCTTCAATAGGTTTCATAAATATCTAGCACCACAGTTTCAATCATAGTTTTCAATTTTATTTTCCTTTTATATATAGGTGCTGTGAGCCAAACACAGAAATTGCACTTAGGTAAGGAATAGTAAATGAAGAATTTTCTAAATAGAAATTTCTCTACGGAAGTGAGAAAAAAATTGGTTTAGATTAATAAATTTGAATCTAATAAAAATATTTTAAACCATCACAAATACAGTTTTCTTACAAGTTGTTCAATGTGTAGCTCTGCATATTAGTGATATTGTGATGCTATGCATACAATGCTGTTTGGGTTTCCTGTGGTCCCAGACTTTCCTAGACAGGTTATGGCATTAATAAATTTATTTTCTGATAAAGCCATGTCATACAGCACAAGAAATGGAGGAGAAAAGCATGAAGTATGCCCCTAGGCAGTGATGTGGCAACAGAGGGATGTTCAGCTGAACACCAAATTCAATTAAAACAAGGAAGTATGTCATTTCTAAATCATAATTTTTTTGCTCTCTCAGAAGAGTTTGTCCTATAAAAAAGTTTGACTAGTTGATTTAGGCTGACACAAATGTCACCATCTCAGGACTTCCTAAGGGAATGTGCTCTGATTCTCACCTGGCTGAACTATCACTGGAAGCTATTGATATTTTTCTATTTATTCTTGACAATCAGGTGCAGAAAATGGGAAATAACAGACTACAGATAAAAAGACTTCACACAAACTGCATTTTGGTTCTGTTTTCAATACAGAGACAATTAAAATTAAGAGAGTCCACAAACTGAATCCCTTTTAAAAATGCAAATACAGCCACTTTCAATTTTTTTTTTAGTGAAGCAATCTCTTAATTCTATAGCATGACACTGAGAATTTGTAATAGCACATGAACTTCAGTGAAAAAAAACAAATTGCTTTGGTTTTGGATGATTTAATCTGCCCCACGCAGTTTATTCTTGCTATTTTAATGATAGAGCAATGACACTTGCTCTTCTCTTTGATATGTCATGCAAATTTAGAATTTCAGCTATGATATCGGATACAATTTTTTTTTAATCTTAGTAACTAAAAGCTGAAGTAAAGAACCCTTAGATTTTTACAGTCTTTTTGAGAGTCTTGTGATTTCTGATCAAGATGATGATATTTTTAGTTTGGGTATTCAAGATTTCTGTTAGCTGGAAGGGTAGCATTACTTCCTGTAGTGTTGCACATCCCTTTCTGAACTAGAAGATTCTACAGCAAACCAGAGATCCTCTTCCAGCATTGCAGTGCATGTTCCTTTGAGTATGTTCTTGTAACTGAAGTACTTTTATTTTCGTATCATGACTTTCTTAGTCTGCTCCATATAAATACACATATTTCTACAAAAGGATTTAATTCCGAGTGGATTATAATGTTAGATTAGTCCCAGCCAAGTGGCAGGGCAAAACACTCCATTTCCTGCAGTCACTTCAATTGTAAAAAACAGGCCTCACTTCTAGAAAACAGAGCAAGGTTTTTCAGCAAAATAGTAGAAGTGGAGTGTTTCTGAAGACATTCTCTTGGCACTGTCATATTTAGCAATTTCAAGGGCACACATTTCAAGGGCATACATCTCAATTTTAAAATATGCTTGAATATGTACAGATATGTAAAAACACTGAACTACACATTCATAGAAAGATAGTAAATAGATCTCTCAAAAGCATTGTGTTTGTGAGACTTTCATTTTTTACTTCTAAAACCACAGAATATCAACAACTTTTATGGTTTACTCAAAACTATAATTAAAAATGTTTTCAGGGGGCTGGGGGGGGTGGGCATTTTTTGTGGGGTTGTTTTTGTTGGGTTTTGTTCCATCAGATTTTATGTGATATGTGAAATAAAAATTCACCACTGCTGTGGAAAAGTCCATGTCATTACTGACATCCTGTCAGTACAGGAAAAATTAGTGTCTTGTGCAATGTTTACATATGCAATTTATTTAGCATCCAAATAAATCAGAGGAAAATGGAGGTTACATAAACTTATACTGTATGTGATTTTTTCAGTTGTGTTGTTTTCCATGAAGAGAGGCTCCAGTGATGAATTTGTAACAAAGGGAACAACCGCCATCTTATAGGATAGCATCCATCCATGCATGCACGCCTTTTTCTAACACAGCAAACAGGGACCCACAGCATATGCTGCTCATTCTGCCTTGGTGCTCATGGCAGTATCCCCATGAGCTGTGCCCCAGCAAAGCCATCTACCTCCCTCTGGGCACAGCAAGTTTAAAGGTCCTAGGGAAACAAACCTGGCACTCTGTATTGCTGAGCGTGAGAAAGATCTCCTTGCTCTGACTGTGTCAAGAGGAGTGTAGTTGAAAAGATTGCTTCCATGACACTCAGGAAAGGAAGGGAAAGTGAAATGGGCTCCACTGCCCAGTTTTGAGGCAATTCAAAGAAATCAGCCAGTCCCTGGGCTTTCCTGGACCACAGAGGCACTTTGGACAGTGATAAAATTCACTTTTGTGAATTTTGATTCAACGCGAGAGTAATGTTTTAAAAAAGAAGTGAAATATCTGGACATTTAACAGTCAGTTTTTAATATATCAGGCATAGTGCAGATATCATCCTTGAATGCTTTTTTTTTTTTCCTTAAGTACAAGGCATACTTTTAGATATGTCCTCAGATTTAAATTCAGGACATATTCCTTCTGAAGTAACTTAGTGTTTCTATGAGATGATGAATGAATTGAAGTAACCCATCTCAACAGAGAAAAGTATCAGCTTAATAATTTGATATTTTATGTTGTTATAATTACTTTTGCCTCAGATTAATGAATTCCATTTACAGTAGCAAGCTAGCAAATGAAAACCACTGAACACAACTATGAAATATAATGGAAAGATGAGACTATCTGGTATGCAAGGAATAAATTGAAGTATTGAAAAATCATTTACAAAAAAAAAATCATGGTGTAAATTTTGTTAAAAAGAAATCTTTTTCCCTCAGAAGAATCAAATGCATTTACATTCTTAAAGACAATTACCAAAGCCACAGAATTGAAAAACTAAGCTTTCAATTTTCTTCTCAAATCACTCCCCTTATTCCCACTTATTTTTGTGTATTATGTGCATTACTTCCTTCCTATCTCTGTTTCATCTGAAGTCCAATTATTAAAAGAAAAAAGAAAACAAATCCCAGTATTCTTAAACAAACTTCTGTTTCTATATAAATCCTTACTTGTTTACAAATGCATGGCCTCATCTCCTGACGAACGCATGTCTCTCTCAAACAGGGCCCCCTCGTAACAGCTGTTCTGCAGCCTAAATTGGCTGAGTGCTGCTTAATAAAGCCATTACACTAACAAGTGAAATGGAATGGATCTGTAAGCTGGAACAGAGCAGTACCAAGGAACTGGGACACAGGGCTGAGAGCAAAGGCATCAACACAAGAATCAAATGCCACAGGTAGAAGTGGCCAAAGTCGTCAGACATCTCCAGACTGAAAGGCAGCAAGTAACTCCATAGCAACCAGACTCTGAGAGGGGCAGGCTTCCAGTGAAGAGGAAGCAGACAGCACCCCGGTTGTGATTCAGCAGGCTCTGGAGTAGCAAATAACACAGAGGAATGAGCCTACTGCTGGAAATATGAGAAGTCCGGTCATTTTACCCATTTGTTTGTCCAGATTGAAAAAAGCAGTGGCCAGAGTAGTGAAAATATGACGTGTAAATCCAAGGTCCCAGAATAGCCTTCCAGCCAGCAGCATCTGAGCTGAAATTTAATGGGAAAGATCTTCATACTATCTGAGACCCCAACTGGTATGTTACTGGAAAGGCTACCCCCCTCGAAAAAACCACAACAGAACAAACCTCAACAACACTCGTCCCCACCACACCCCAATCAATCAAAACCATTCCAGGGAAAGACTATAGAAATGAACTTTATAACATAAGGCAGAGTGGCAAAGACCAAAGGGCAAAGTTTTGTGTATGTAGCTAACAAAACAGTATAGAAACCAAGACTTCATGCTGGTATGGAATTTTACTGTGGGAACAGATGTAAACACTACCTGTCAGGCTGTAAAAGGGACCAAATCAGGTAATATACATTTGTGAATAATGAGAGTAGTGGAAGTGTGGAGTCCAAATAGCTGAATATGCATAATACAACATAATACTCACTGTGGCAAGGTGAGAAAAGGAGCATCTGACTCCATATCCCAGAGCCTAGCACACACAGGTGAAAAAGTAGGAGTCTCCAGCAGCCAGGACTGCTTTTGTGTTTAATCCACAACTGTATGTGAAGTACATACGGTCCTGGGAGCAGTAACCAGGAGAATAAGCAACAAGACTGTGTCTGCTTTTCTGATGTTTGTGTTGCTGAAAGCAGTGATATATAGGAGGTAAAACAGGGATGTGTGCTGTTCATTTTCACCTTTTCTTTAATGTGCCTCATCTTGTCTTCTGGGAGTATCATCTCCATTATTTCTGGGATACTGCAAGCACTGTTTTTGTCAGCTTCTCTTTTTGCTGTGAAGTACAGGTACAAAGAGGGGAAGATGTCATTTCAGCATGCTGATGCTCTCTCTCCCTCTGCAATTCGAACAGAGCTTCCTACTTCATTCTTATACCTATTTTTTGAACTGTCTTCGCAGTGCATCCATGGGAAACCAAGAGAAAAAAAAAAAGGGGGAAAAAAAGGGAAAAGGTGGGGGGGGGGGAAGGGTTTTTTTAACCAGATGCTTAACTCCCTGATGCCTTTTCTGCATGGACCTTTTATGACATTACATGCCATGTGACATCTGACACTTCCTTGCTTCTTTACAGCAGAAAATGGTGCCAGATTTATGCAATAAAGTCTACAGTGAAGCGCTATTTCACTGGCTTTTAAAGGAGAAGATATAGCATATGGAAACCTGTGAGGATAGTTATTAACTGTATTGGTATTTTTGGCAAGGTTTTGGTAGCAAAGGTGCTACAGGGGTGGTTTCTGTGAGAAGCTACTAGAAGCTAGTATCAGGTGGTTCCAAGATGGACCCACCACTGGCCAGCATCAAGCCCATCAGCAACAGTGGTAGCACCTCTGGGATAACATATTTAAGATGGGGAAAAGAACTGCTGCGGAACAGCAGCTGGAGAGAGGAGTGAAAAGGTGTGAGAGCAACAACTCTGCAGACACCAAGGTCACTGAAGAAGGAGGGCAGCAGGTGCTCCAGGTGCTGGAGCAGAAAGAACCCTGGAGCCCATAATGAACAACCGTAGTGAGGCTGGCTGTCCCCCTGCAGCACATGGAGGTCCATAGTGGAGCAGATATCCACCTGCAGCCCATGTAGGACCCCATGCTGGAGCAAGGGGATGCCTGAAGGTGACTGTGACCCCATGGGAAGCCCACACTGGAGCAGTTTGTGAAGAACTGCAGCCCGCGGGGGGAAGGACCCACATTTCAGAAGTTCATGGGGACTGTCTTCCATGGGAAGGTGCCCATGCTGGAGCAGGGGAAGAGTGTGGAAGGAGGAAGGAGTAGCAGAGACAACATGTGATGAACTGACCACAACCCCCATTCCCCATTCCCCTGTGCCGCTGGGGGGAGGAGGTAGAGAAATCAGGAGTGTAGTTAAGCCCAGAAGGAAGAAGGGGGTGGGAGGAAAGTGTTTTAAGATTTAGTTTTTATTTTCTCATGATCTTACTCTTATTTGATTGTTAATAAATTACACTAGTTTCCCCAAGTTGAGACTGTTTTACCCGTGACAGTAATTGGTGAGTGATCTCTCCTTGTCCTCATCTCAACCCATGAGCCTTTTGTTATGTTTTCTCTGCCCTGTCCAGCTGATGAAGAGGTTTGATAGAGTAGCTTTGGTGGGCACCTGGCATCTAGCTAGGGTCAAGCTACCACATCATTAACAATGCGTGATTCCAAGCTCCTACCAGACCATGAGTGATTTGGAGTGGGGGGTGGTGAGTCATGGTCATACTCCAACAAAGTGGCCAAAAAGAAGAAAATCAATCGTGTTCTTTAAAGTCCTAATATGCAAATTTCATCAACAGTAATGTAAGAAGTTTAACTACACAGAAGTCTCGGTTTCTTATAAGCTGTTCTTCAAGGCGTACCTTTTCTCCCAGCTTGCTTGCAAAGGGGAGGAGGGAAGGAATTGCAGTCAAGATACTATAGCTGTTCAGATTGCAAGTCTTGTTAGATTTTTGTCATATTTGCTTTGGTAGGACTGTCAGTGGTTAATCGATTGAGCCTCCTTAGGACTACTGAAAGTATTTAAAAGTTTGTCAAGGGCATTGTAGCTTAGGATGGGCTGCCTTTTATGTAGCTATTATAAACCCACTGTTATCAATGTGCAGAATTTTGCAAGTCTCACCCTGTTCCATCATTATCTTAAATCCCCAGCTCTCAGTTTCATGTGACAACATGAGAATCTCAGGATTCATTTTAAAAGCAGCATGAGTTTCAGTCTTTGTAGGGCAGGGAGTAAAGCTCTTTCTCTCTCTTCTGAAAAAGAAACCCCACATTCTGTTATTTTTAAGATCATGATTACTAAGGAAAACTCATCATGTTATTGCTTTTAATTCAGGTTTGACCAAATTTTTAGTCTAAAAATGTATTAAACTAAGTACCTATTCAAGTATCAGCATTGTATTTTTGATATCAACATATGCTTCTGCTGCTGAAATTCAGTTAACAAGACTGATAAAAAAGAAAAGAGTTTGCATAATGTTTGTGAGACTCATCGCCACAGGAACTCATTGAGGCAAACACTATAGTTACTTTCTAAAGAGGAGTGGATAACTAATAGCATTGCTAAGAATCCATGCCTATGCAAGCTAAGATGATAATAAGGTAATCAGATTTCATGCTTGAGGGTGTTAGCTAATCGCCTGCAGACTTTTGGCACTGCACAATTGGCTGAGTGCATCTTGTTTATTTTTATGCTTGCTCTGAGACATCAGTTATTCACTGCCACTGTCAACCGCTTACTGGACAAGATTAACTAAATGGTTTTTCCAGCATGATGAACTCTATGTCCTGTAATAAATGTTATCATAAATATAGCAAGCCATCCATTTTAAGACATCAATAAAATGTTCATTATAGTGTAATAACTGGTTAGTGGGCATGTGTACTGCTGCCCTCTACTGACTTACAACTACAGGCAAGGGAGTGACACGTTTTGTGTTTCTGACTCCATGGGGGGAAAAAAATGTTACCTTCACTACCGCTATGCTGCCTCTGTGCTCTAGTAGACGTCAAGAGAAGAGCAGGAAAAGCTTGGGTTTTTTTCTTTTCCCCAGAAGAAAAGGTAAAGAAAAGCCACACAAGATACTCCTATGTTTTAGGCATAAAAGTGAAAAGACTCTTCTCTGACCATATCATCACCTAGTCTCAAAAGCACCTGGTGGAAAAACTTCTGCTTCTTTGTCAGCCGTGTCCTTTATATGCAAGAGAGATGGGACCTCTGACCATTGGCACAGAGGGAAATAAGCTGTTCCCTGCTCTTTGAAGCAGTCATCTCTTCAAAGCCAAAAACGGTCCTGATCAAGATTAAGGTAAAGGGGAAAACAGAAATGTGAAGGGCTTGAGAGTAAAAATTCTGCAATTAAATGCCCAGAATTTCAAAAATGAAAAAGGCTTTGATTAAATAACTTTTTTCCTATAAAGTGAAATAAAAGCTACAAATAAGCATATTTCCCTTCTTGTTACTGCACTTGTTCTAATTCATAAGTCTTTGAGAAAAGCTGGACATACAAGTGAATTTTTCCTCCCAGCATTCAGCTGGGATGAAGTAGGGCACTTTTAGAGCCCAGGACAGTAAAAACAAACCGCCATTGATAGTGCTTGTCCCATAGACAATACTCAGTAGCACCTAAAACAGTCTATAAAGTCATGTATTGTAAAGCCAAGAAAGACTGTTAATAGTTCCCCTAAGGTGTAATACCTAACCCTTTTTAGCAGCTTGACACAATCTTTCAACCTCATAGTAAAATTTGTCCTTGATCAGTCACTGTGTGTTAAAATTGAGTTTGACTTAACCTCTTCAGACTACATATTGATGCAGTTTCTTATATGGTATCTTTATGATATAAATTAACATATATTTTTTCTTTCCCTTTGTCCTGCTAACAGATAGATCACACAGACTTCACATATTCTAAGACACATTTAGAAATGACACAGATAAAAATAAATGGCAGTGTATTTTGTTACAGTCTTGCACACTTCACTTTTAACTTGTCAGTTATATTTCAACAGGTGGACGGTACTTCACCCTTTTGACAACGTCCATAAACATTTTATTGATTTAATTGTATTCCAAGTCATTAAACAAAATGGCTCTCAATTATCATTACATAATGAGCAGAACACTATGCAAACAGGAACCAAACTGGCTACAGAAACTGGAGTGTTTTCTGTAACCTACTATGTGTTATTCATTAGGTCTCACACAAAGAAAAATTATGTTATTGATTTAATAACATGATTGATTTGAAAGCCAGGGGACCAAACAACCTTCTGGAGTGCTGTGTATTCTGAATCCTTTTATTCTGTGGATAGCTGCAGAAAAGCTTCTTCACATTGGGCTTCTCTCATCTGGCAAAACATTAATTTTGAATTCAATCTATACCTATTTTTTCCAGCTACTACTTACACAGTATATAATACATATTTTCCTGCAATTTAGGACAATTTATGTGAGTTAAAAAGCCGTACCTGCAGAAACCATTTGAAAAGGTTGCTCTTCTTTTCAATAGTGCTCTATTACACTAGGCTGTCAGGTAAATTGTAGAAATGAATATCCCAGAAAAGCACATCGAGCCCAATAAAAGAATTTTAGCTGGTATCTACCATTTTGTCAACTGTTTGATGATCAAACATAGCTGTCTTTAAAGAAAGAAGCTGAATTTAAGGTACTGACAGTCTAGTCCCTCAGAATGGACCTGTGTTGTGCAGAATCATAATGCAGTTGGTAAGCTGCCTATTCTGAGACATATTTAAAGCAATACAGAAGTTGTTCAATGTATTTTTCTTTTCCACTGCCACAAGAATGTGCAGGAGAAATGTAATTAATAAATTATATTACTTGAATATACAAATTAATACATCCCAGTCTGTCAGTGTTCTCTTTATCATTTCATTGCTGTTCTTTTAGGCTCAGAAGATCCATATGCATGCAGTTACCAAAGGATACTGACTTAGTTTTAACAGTGGACTCTGTATGAAACACCTAGGATATTATAAACATGACAGAGTATTGTCTAACGGACATAAGAGTAAATCATGACTTCAGCTGGAGTCAGAAAGCCACAGCGTCAAATGAGGAAAGACTTCAGTGCTTTATCAACTCATGCCTTCAGACACATGTCAGTAAACAGCGTATTCATTCTTGGACAGCTAGCCAAGGCTGAGGTCTATACTGCCACTGATACCTGAACTAACTAGCTTTAAGCTAATTTGCATATATTTGCACACAGATATTTTAATGCAGTGTAGATGCATGCATGCACACATATGCACAGTATTAGCAAGAAGAAACTTGTTGCCTGTTTTGCTGAGCAGACACAGCCTGCTTCAGCTGTAACAGCCTACCTGCCACCAGCTGCTGCATGCAGAATGGCTTATTTAACAACACAACACAAAACAGCTGCTCTTGGCTGCTCTTCTGCTGCAAGTGCTATTTCTGACTGAAATTACTGGAAAGTGAAAGTCCTTGTGTGGCCAGGTTCATCCCTTCAGAAATTCTACCGTGACCCAACTACAGCACTGCACACCCATTTCTATCTTCCCTTGGGACAAAGTGTCACGTTCAATGCACCTAAATAGTTACAGGCATGTGCAAAGTTGTTTAACTCTTGCGTTCTTGGCTAACAATTGAGAAAAAGCCAACCAATTAATAAAAAGCAACAAGAAAAGGTACAAGCCTCCACAAAGCTTTCTTGGGGATATGAAGTTCCATCCCAGAGACACCAGAAACAACTGATTCACCACTCATATTTAGCTAATTTCAGCCAAGAGTAATGTTGAAATCACAAAAGGATGTGTCAACAGTGGTAGCCGTGCATATCTATACACAATTCTCACTAGCCATGCATATCTATACACAATTCTCACTAGAACTGAATATAGCATCAGTTCTATGTCATGAATTTAGTGCAATTGCTTTGGTGTTTTTGTGCTTCTGAGTGCAGTCAGTTAATAGTGACCTTTAAGGTTCTGAATTCCCACTGCTTGGACTGAGAAGCCTCAGAAAGGCTGCTCTTTTATAAGCTACTCTTACTCTTCCCCCAGTTTCAGTTGCATCCTGCCCCATTTCAAAACAGGCACCTCTTAGCAGTGAATTTGTAGCTTTGAATTTTACTCCCTTTGGAGTCTGTTAGAACCAAAATGGCACACAATTCACAATGCTTTTACAAAACTAGTCATTGCATGTATCAATTTTTGCCAACCGATCATTTAGACAGAGAAATCTGCACCATAGCAGCCATCTTAATTTTTTTTTTCCCCCTAGAAAAGCTAAAAAGCTGCAGAACCCCATGTATTTTACCTTAAAAATTCACTTTTTCAGTCAACGCCTGAAAGGATAATGATGGACTAGAGAGACAGTATTCGTGAGATAAGGAGGCAGACCAGTCAAGCTAGAATATAGAAGTCTGTATACTTTAACCCTCACACACTTCACAAAAACATATCTAGGTCTGGATCCAAATTCTGCAGCTCAATCTCTTTTTTCTCTTCCTTGACTTCAAAAGCCTCTTTTAACTTAAAAAAATTCTGCTGTGATAATAATGCTCCACCTAGTGGAACTAAAACTTTGATATATTGTAATACTATAGTACAAACTTGGAGAACTCGCCTCTCAGTGCCTAAGTAACCCATTTTTCCAGTGATAAGAAAGAAGTGCTAGTGTGGCAATTACACTATAATGCCAATTTAAGAACACAAAATACTGTCATTTTAAAATATAGTGAACAAAAAGAACAAACCTTTTGGGGATCTGACATAATTATGACTCTATCACCATTTTGCTTACGATGACTCCTTGCTACAGATATACTTAAAATACCTACCTCTACGAAAACATTTCTTATTCATTGATTTTTTTAAGAGTAAGTAGAGAAGATCTGTCAGATCATGTTGTCTAAAACTAATATATTGCAGGTCAGTAGATTTCACCTACTTGTCTCAGTAACTTTTGTTTTATTAAAGCATTTTTGATTTTGTGGTAGTTCCTGAAGACCTCAGAAGGGGATTGATATCCCCTTGTTCTTTATGTTGGGAACAAACTTAATGAAGAACTAATCTTCACTTCAAAGTTCATAATGTGGTGGGATTTTTTTCATCACACAGTATGTTCATAACTCAAACAGCAAGGTGGGTATTTTTCATTCCAGAGGGCATTTCAGATGAAGACGTGTACAGAACAGCAAGAAGCCTTTAGGAGCCTCTGAGTGTGAAGTGTGAGGTAAGGTAGGGAATAATCATTCATTATGCCATCCATTGGAAAAAAATCTGCAGTACATAGTGACCTTGTACCTGTGAGAACTTGCACATACTCTAAATCAGTATCAGGCTTACGAATCTTTTGATAAATTAAAAAGAACAACCACAAAAAACACCTTTCTTATTGCATTACTGCAGTGTCTTGGAATTTTAATACTCCGAGTAGCCAATATAGGGAGCATAGTGAATAAGTTGCACAGCTCTATACATTGCAGAAAGATTTTTAGTCATCGAGAAGGGTGACAGACAGCTCTCACTGAAAGTCTCTGAGAATTTGTGGTGCTTTTCTCCTCTGAGTCTCTCTCTTCACTTCATGTTCCTAGATTCTTACTGTTATACAAGGAAATGCTAAAACCAAACCAAAACAAAAGCTAAGCTAAGCATCTGTAGATCATTATACATATGTATGTATGTATGCATGCATGTACACATACATCAACATACTCCATAGTGCAAATCCTGGACAGATGGGTGCCTGGGGTTTGTTCTCATGCAGTGATTTGTTTCCAAACAATGTTTACACAATCAATAAATTACATGACTTCAGGACAAGTGAGATAAAGAAACAGAAGTCTGCAGGGATATTCAGAACCTCTCCAGAATAATGTGCTTGTTTTTATTCAAACAGGATGTGTCTTCTCTTCTTTCCCTTTTATGCTCCATTGTCCATCCTTCATCCTTCTCAAAATACCCTCTTCTTTAAGATCTTAAATCATCACAATTCACTAGATTGGAGGCAACATGTACAGAAACTACACATAACAAGTGCTTTTGAGGCAGCAATTTCATTCTCATTAATGGTATTTCCAGCCTAGGTTCATATTATATCTATCTCCTACCATCAAGGTAACTGTCTTTGGTATCAGTCATTTAACCTGAAGCTGACACAAGCCTGGTATGGGATGACACAGCAAAGAAGGAAGATTTGACTCTGCATATAGAAATATGCAGGGGAAAATTACCATGAAGAAAGGTAGGGTATGAATTTAAAGAGCGCTAGTTTCTCTGTCCTAAGTCCTCATACATATGTGTTTAATATGCAGGAGGGGTGAGGCAGCCTAGAGCTTTCCCATTAAGAGACACCACTGCTGTTGCACAGCATGTCAACAATGTGGTTAATAGTTACTTTTGCTCTGAGGCTCCTGAGGTTGATTTCTACTTGTTCCAAAGAGTAATCTTGGTACAAAATCTGCACAGTGCCAATGCAAAGACAGGCAATTTCTTTATGTGAATGTGGCATTGTTCCAGCCCACACGGTAAAGTTCAAGAAAAACAAATGCAGATGTCCTTTATTATAGGAAAACTGTGAACCTCACTTGAGAAACTTTCTTTCTGGCCTCTCTCTGTACCAACCCTCAGCAGGTAGGAATAGCAGCAGTGAACCTCAAGTCCCCAGCTCACATGGCACTACTCTATACATTACATGAATGTTATGTGGATCAGAACTTCAGTCCCTGTCATACTGATTAAGATGCAGGCCATTGGAATTAGCACCTCTTCCGGCTTCCTGTTCCAACAACAACAGAAAAATAATGTCTTCCTTCTAAACCTTATTTTACAAGGAATGTTGCAGGTGATTTTATATTGATTTACTGGTTTTGCTCCTCATCTAGCCCAGCTGCCATGGTGAATCAGAGGGAACCAAAAGATATATGACTTTGTTTACTCTTAATTCCCCTACATTCAGCAGTAGGGGTAGAAAAATACAATACGGAACACTGAAAAGGCAGAACCAAAGACACCAGATGTCCTTTAATTCCTGATAGTTTTCTTGGCAGCAGACATTATTCCTGGTACATGTGAAAAGATCTTTTCCTACAGTTTAGAGAGACAGAAACCCTCCATTTTGCTTGCACTGACTGAGAATGCATATCTGGAAACCCAAAGATGACAAAAAGTTTTCTTTCAAAATTGCTTGAAAGCTAAGGTATGAAAGGCATTACTCCTATGGCCTGTTTACAAAGCTAGAAAGGACTGGAGAAGAAAACGGACACTGGTGTACTCGACCCACAAACAGGGAGCACCGCAGATGAAGAAAGCCGAAGGAAAAAGGCATGCCAAGTAACTTTACCTCCATGTCACACTTAATCGTCTGGAAGAGTAATTGCTTGGACACTGGCTACTTCAAAATTACTTGCTCTGAACATTCACTGCATCTCTTGGGTGAAGTAAGTGCCATTTTGTCCCTGATTAATTTTATGGATAGAGAGAAACTAACTGATTATATGGGTACCATATCGATTTGTCTGCTGACATGGGTAATGATTTTAATAGTGCCTCTTTATGCTAATTACTTTTGATTAACAGGGCATCAATTCAGTAGGATCTGTGCTTCACTTACTATTGCATTTCAACCAAATATTTTAGCTTCTCCTTTTGTTAAAATTTGAGTGGATAAATGTAAGACATCTAACAATCAAGGAAGTTCAATAAACTGAGGAAAATGGAAGCAATTTGAGAAGAGCAACTATCTGAAATGAACATGTAGGCAACACAATGATTTGCAAACCAAAGATAAAACCATCAATTAAAACAAGAAAAAATGTGAAATAAACACACTAAAAGCAAGATGCATTTTGTGGAAAAAAAAAAAAAAACAAAACCACAAACAAAACAAAAAAACCCCAAAAAACAAAAAACCAAAAAAACCAAAACAAACCCAAACCAACAAAACCAACCAACCAACGAAAAAAACTAACCCCAAAATGGCAAGAAGAGATTGGAGATACCAGAACCAATGATCAGGTTTGCTCCCTGCACTTCCATCTTGCCATATTTTTCCTCTTCAGCTTCTTCTTCCCTTTGTGATATAAGAACAGCAATATAAAGAAGTATTGTAGCCAAGGATTATGTCCTGTCTTTCCTCCTCCATGTACTGAGGATTAGAAGATTGTTACTTGTGTCTGTGTCTGTCTATTGCAGGGCTGTACACCAGCTCTAAGAATGAGGCCCAACTCCATATGCACTTGCTTCAGTTCAGCCATATGCTGAAGAAGTGCTATAGATCTAGCTCAATCTTTTTCCCAATGTGCAGTCCCTTTCTCACAGCTCTTCCTGTTCTTTGACACTGCCTCTCCCCAGCTGCTGTGACAGTTCCTAGAATTCAGTACTTTTTTCTGTAGGCCTGTTGAGGTGTTGTCCAAATGAAACTCAACCCTCTACCACTGAGGCACAATTGCTATCTTCCCACCCGCTCTTTGTCAGATATCTATATTGTTTTTTTTTCACTTCTCAAGCTGCATATTAGATGAAGACACCATTGTCTTTTATCTGTCTAAATGGCGTTCGATCGCATTCTTGATAATTCACTCATATTTCAGGTATAAAACTCCTCAAACCTCAGACCTTATTTACCATAGAACAAGACACAGGGATTCACCTAGGAATTCATTGGCCAGCTTATGTTTTTAGATTTTCCTATTGATGTACCTATGAAAGTTGAGAGATACTTGATACTCCTACAGTTTCCCTCATACAGGTTATCTTCTTTTTATAAATGTGGTGTAGATACGCTTTGTAAGATTTAATACATGTGGTATGTATGCATTTAGATGGTAAGCTGAATTTATGGCAAAACTTTTTACCAAATAGAGTAACACAATGAGAATTTTTACACTAGTGGAAGATGTCTTTGCAACTATGGGCATAGTTATTGTTACTAACTTTGTCTAGATCCCCTAAGACTGTAATTATTATCATACATTATTTATTTTCTTGTTGCTGTTATTAACTTTGAATAGATAACTTTACCACTATTTACTCAATTTTATTAGGCCATTATATTTTTATTACTTTACTAGTCTTTATTGTTATTGCCATCAAGCAAATGGCTTGCACTGCAAATGTGTTCATTATCAGTAAAAACTGCAAGGAAACAGAGAGCTCTTTGGTCACCATTTAAAAAAAATAAATAATGAACTACCCTTGGTAACTCAGAAGACTATATATGATGAACCAAAGCAAATACCAGACTTCCAGCAACCTTGAAAGAATAATCCAGCAACCTGTGGATATTCTGCCTGCAATATTAAAGAGAAAATTCACAGTAACCTGATTCCATCCCTTGAGACCACGGTCTAATACGAGAAAGTAATCACCCATCAAACTGGTATGCATTATATATTTTTATTATATCCCTTTATGCTCTTTGTATCTTTATAGCACCTATGTCAGCTGGCAAAACACACTGAGCACTATATAAAAACTTCTATTTTTATCATTATTATTTTTTTATTCGGTCAAGCATGTATCTGATTTTTATTTTTCAAAACCTTACATTAACATTGGACAGAGAATCTACCATGTTGTAAATACACAGAAACTTCTGAACAGCCACAGCTAAACAGCTATGGTTTCATGAAGGGGCTTAATATTCATGTTATGTGGATAAGGCTAATCAAAATAGTTTTATCTGTTTTTATCTGGAAGGGCTTTCTAATTTTCTTTGAACAGGTAATTGTATACGCAGGGGTTCCCCACATTGATTAAATTTTGCATAAAGCTTACTGTTCTCTGCTTTGATACAGCCACCGACTTGGTTCCTGTTTCCTGACCATAGCCTCTTTTTGTTTGGTTGGTTTTGGTTTGGTTTTTCTTTTAGATTGGGGTTTTTTTTCATGGATGGCAACTCATTCTGTAACATGCCTTTTCTTTGACAAAGTGTACGTCTTTTATTGCTTAAGCAATAAAGCACACACTGAATTAAATAATGGACCTGTCTAATTCCAATAGATTTTTAGTATTTTAAGACCCTTAGCACATCTTTTCCCTTTTATCAATTCATTAAATCTTAGATTGTTTGTTATCTACAGATGATCTGAGATTTAGAACCAACACGCACATCCTGTTAACTCCTATGCACAACACCCAAGTTTGAAACGTACTTTAAAGTGTCTTTTGTAATTTAATGTCTACTTATGCAATTCAAAACCAGCTGGGAAATCTATCTTCATATCTTCCATATTACTGCTTGTCTGGAACAGTCCATGTATTTAATGTCATGTTTGAAATTTTTTTAATAGCAAAAGGGAAAAACAACATACATAAAGCAACTTCAAGCAAAGTAAGAGTGTTCCTTATATATTTTGTCTAGGTAAGACATGGGATCACACAATGTTATCACACAATGAAGCAGGTTTCTCTCTTCTGTTTGATCATCTGTTACACATTCCACTAACTAAAAGCCTTCCTTCTGCAGCTACTTCAAACACCACTTACAGTGTGGAAATTTCAGTTATGTTCCATATTTTTAAAGACAGAAGCCACAAAAATCTCCTCCATTTTTTAAAAAAGCCAAACCATTCTGCAGTGCTGAATACTGGACCAGCAAAAAGAAAGCATTTTATACATGCTCTGGTGTCTCAAAACTAATGAAAAGGACAATCATACTTGCAAATAAAGAGTGGGAGAAGGGGATAAGTGGAGAGAACATTCTAGTATGCATATACTACTGTTGCCAGAGGAGTTTTTGGATCTTTCTGAGGTGTTAATATTTAGTTATTTACTCTGTCTCCAAGGCTTTTCAAGCTGGACTCATAATAGTGAAGCTTTCTGATTGAAAGGATGTGTGTATAAAGGTCTAAATAAAAATGTTTGAAAGTTTGAAAGAATTCTAGAAATACTTTCTGACAAAAAAAACCAAAAATAAAAACAAAAACTAAGAGAATACATAGCGGTTTTATGTAGTAGTGTCCCATTTTGAAAAAGATGGAACTCACTTGTGGATTTTCAATTTACAAGGAATATAATTATCTCAAAATGAATGTTAATGAAAATTTTAAACCCTACTACAACCTCTGCATTTATCTGTCTTGAATATATATTATTCACTTACTGTGAATCTTTTTCAAATATAACCTACTAAATTAATTAGCTTAGAACATTATATATAGAATACAGTACACAGTATTAAAAGTCCATTACCCCCAGAAACAAATAATACAACAGTATCCTGCGTTATTTTCAGGCAGGTTATTTTATTTTGAATATTTTCAAACCTAACAGTTCAGTAAGTTTTGACTGGGATTCACTTATGAAACTTATTCACCTATTTTTGTATCTCACAAGTATATTAAAGTACTTTTAAAGTATTAAAAGTTATTCGCTGTCTCATTAAAGTTAAAATGTTTTTAATGGTCATATAATTGTTTCTCAGAATTGGAATATAGGGTTTAACTTTCACTTTTGCCATAGTGAAAAGACTGCCACAGTCTTCAGCAAGACACATGATCACCCTGTAACATTCATGTAGACACTTACATGCTTCTGTATAAAATATAGACATTATATGATGTACATAGAGAGAGTGCAGGATTTTAAAGCTTTAATGAATGAACCTTTATAACATCACTGTAAAGCAGCAATTGGAATGACTCATAATGTATATTAGAATATAAAAGATGCAAAGACCTGAAAGGCATTTTTGAAGGCTATGAAATACTACTTGAAACAGGCAGAGTTTAGGCTTGAATTTCCTTTTTCTTCATTCAGAGATGAAAGCACAGAACCATGATTTATTTATCTGTATTAATGCCTACGGTATCCAGCCACATATGAGGCCCTTACTGTGTTAGGAACTAACCAAACAGCAGTGCTGGTTTTCACACCTTACATGCACTTCATTAGGACAGGAGAGGACAGGACAGGATAGGATAAGATAGGCTAGGCTAGGCTAGGATAATGATAGGATAGAATAATGATAGAATAGATTATTTCAGTTGGAAGGGACCTACAACAATCAGAGACTCCCTTTTTACAGGAGTCACAATGAGGGGTAATGGGCACAAGTTACTCCTGGGGAGATATGACTGGACACAAAAGGAAAATTTTTCACAATGAGAAATCAGCCACTGGAATAATTTTCCCAGGGAAGTGGTGGATTCTCCAACACTGGACACCTTTAAGATTCAGCTGGACAGGGTGCTGGGACATCTAGTCTAGGTCATGCTTTGCCTAGAAAGGCAGGACCAGATGATCCTTGAGGTCCCCTCCAACTGGCCGTCTATGATTCTATGATCTAGTCCAACTTCCTGACCAATTCAAGGCTCACTAAAAGGTAAAATATGTTGTTAAGGGCATTGTTCAAATGCCTTTTCAACACTGTCAGTCTTGTGGCATAGAACACTTCTCCAGGAAGCCTGTTCCAGTGTTTGACCACCCTCCCAGTAAAGAAATGGCCCCTAATGTCCAGTCTAAACCTCCCCTGGTACAGCTCTGAACCATTCCCACATGTCCTATCACTGGATACCAGTGAAAAGACATCATCGATCAGCACATCCCTCTCCACCTCCTCAGGAAGCTGTTGAGAGCAATGAGGTCACCCCTCAGCCTCCTTTTCTCCAAACTAGACAAGCCCAAAGTCCTTAGCCATTCCTCATTGGACATTGCTTTCAGCCCTTTCACCAGCTTTTTTGCCATCCTTTGAATGCATTCAAGGACCTTCACATCCTTCTTAAACTGTGCTGCTCAGAACTGCACACAGCATTCAAAGATGAGGCCACAGCAATGCTGAATGCAGCCAGCCCTAGAATTGAACTATGACGAATACTGCTGGTGAGCGGTTGCTGGCCAGATGTAGCCTCATTCACTACAACCCTTTGAGCTCTGCCCTTCAGCTAGTTCTTCACTCAGCACACCATGAACCCACTCATCCCACAGTTGGACAGCTTTTCCAGAAGGATGCTGAGGGACAGTATCAAAACCCTTACTAAAATCCAGAAAAACTACATCCACTGTCTTCCCTTCATCCATGCGGCAGCTGATCCTATCATAGAAGTGTATCAAATTAGTTAAGCAGGACTTTCCCTTTGTGAGCCCATACTGAGCCTGATGATTGCATTGTTCTCTAAATAGCTTTCAACAGTATCCAGTATAATCTTCTCCACAATTTTTCCAGGAACTGAACAGGTCTGTCATTCCCTGGGTTTTCCTTCATGCCCTATTTGTAGATTGGAATAACATTTGTTAGCTTGCAGTCAGTGGGGATCTTCCCAGACTCCCAAGACCTTTGGCAGATGATTGGGAGAGGTCCTGCCATAACATCTGCTAGCTCCTTCAGTACTCTGGGAAGAATCCCATCAGGCCCAATGGAACTGTGAACACTCAGCTGATACAGCTGGTCCCTTACAATTTCAGTGCCCCAAAATTGAAAGTCTTTCTTTTCTTTTTTTCCTTAAAACAGGTATTTTAAACTGATCTTACCACAACAAGCACTAGTAAATAGTTTTCACAACCATCTATTTCAACAGCTGCAAGCACTAAAAGCATGGGTATTTTTTTTTTGTCCTGTATTATCCCTACTAGTCCCAAAATTATAGTACCATATGTGTAAATAAAAAGAAGCCCTGCAACTTTTCTAAACACGTCAGTGGGACATACATATGCACAGTCATAAATGATTTAAGAAGTCCTATAGGTTGCCTGCTTAAGGAAAAACTTGCTCAGATAATTTATTAAGTATATTTAGCTTTAATTCACATAATAAGTTATGCAAGGAGTCCTTCAGCTCTAGTAAAAGAGAAATACAACATTATCTGTATTATCTTTGTTCAGTGCACTCCAGGTTTGATGCAAAACCTATGGAAGGCAATTCAAAATACTCCAATTGCCGTCAACTGGCTTTGGAATTAGTCTCTTAAGTATGTGCCTGTATTTTCTGGATTTTGTGGGTAGTGTAAATAATGTTACCAGTTTGCTCACTGCTTGCTCAAGCTAGAATGGATCTGGCATGCTTTCAAAATTTGTCCCCTAGTGAGTGTCAGAATGAACCGTTCTACTTCTGTTGGAACTGCACTCAGTTTTAGTTTCACTAACTTAAAGTTTCAGACATGAGATGTAACTGGAAGGCACAAAAGTCATAGGTGTCATTTTCTCTCTCATGCTCCATCTCAGCCATTTGTTTTTGCTGGCCATGAACTCATTAAGAGCTGAATTACCAGAGTGGGAGAACAATCCTGACTGATTTCAGAAGTGATGATATGGCAGCAGCCACCTGTAAAATACTGACACGTGCACACAGTATTAAGATTTTAACCACTGGAGACTGTGTTTACTGAAGAGAAGCACATTAACATAACATTTGACATTCATGCCACAATGATGACAGTCAAAGAAGACAGAAAGACAAACAGATTGTATTTGATATCTTTCTCCATATGTGGTCAAATATAAAACCAAGCCATTTATTTCATCTTTTCATTAGGCATGGAGGTAACTAATATTGCGATCATTCAAGCTTTAATTTCTAATCTATTTTCTACATGGCTAGAAAGAGCCAAGAGGATCAGAGAATAACTGGAGTTAGCCCTGTTCCTAACAGGTGCCAACGGTTATAACATAACATTTCTGAAAGGTTTCCTTAGATGTGCACTTTCCTGGTAGAAAAGAGGGAAATCCAAGAAGTACTCTCAGTACTCCCCCTGACTGTTACAGTTCAGCTTCCAGAGCGATACATAGAACTTTCCACCCAAGGATCCTATGATTTATACAATCTACTGAATGCTTTACTCCCAAATTAAGGACAATACAATCTACAGTGAACTATGTGGCAAACATTATTTTTCTTCTTTTGGAGATACACAATATGGTAAGGGTACCCTGTTTAACTTCAGTTTAAACTTGTTTTCTCTATATGAATCCATAAAAGAACCATCTAGCTGAAAAATATCTTTCTTTCTCTAACATTAATAAATACAGTGAAATGTCAGCTTCAGTACTACTGAGACGTTTAAAAGCAGCTAAGGCCCTGGTTGTCAAATTTTGGTCATTGAAATTTAAATAAACCAGTCTGGCCCTGGGAATTATGTTTTATGCTGGTTAGAAAACTGCAAGACTGAAATTGCCTTTAAAGTCTGTCAAGGGTAAAAGTTAGGGAAAAGTTATGTTTTTAAAGTACAATAGGTTCAATAATTTTTTTTTTTATCTAAAAGCTTTTATTTGCATCTATTATGACTATTAAATGACTTATTGAAAACTAATGCAAACTACAGTATATGGTTCACTTCTTCCGCTAATTAAAGATTTTTTGAAAGGAAGTAACACTAATACCAATTGTTACAGCGCAAAGTGCTTTGAGATGGGGCTAGAATAAATGAGTAAGAGTGCTTTGCTTCCATAAAAAGAGTTGCCAACAGATTGTTCAATTAATTTGCCACGTAACTTTAAATCAGACGGCTTCAGTACTTACTGGTTACAGTTATAGAAAATATCATTGAGTATGTCTGTCCTCTCACCCTGAGAATGATCTCAAGGTTATATTTCTTACCATCCAGACACGAAATCTAGAAGCAAAGGCACTTGGAGCACATAGTTTTCTCATGCCCCAGTAAACACTTCAGGATATCATTATTGATGTGTTAAGTGTCTTACAATGTTTCCAGTCATGTTCAACACAGATTATTCTCTGTTATGCTTACAGGAACTGTGTCAATGAAGTCAGTGGGATGTAAAGCAGGCAAATGTGGCAAGACCCCATATTCCCAGTGCACTGGTTTTGGCTGGGATAGAGTTAGTTTTGGTCATAGTAGCTGTTATGATGCTATGTTTTGGATTTGTGACCAGTGTTGATAAATCAGGGATGTTTCAGTTCCTGCTGAACAGAGCTTACACAGAGCCAAGGCCTTTTCTGTTCCTCACCCCACCCCACCAGCGAGCAGGCCAGGAGTGCACAAAAAGTTGGGTGGGGACACAGTCGGGACAGCTGATCCCAACTGACTAAAGGGATATTTCACACCATATGATGTGCTCAGCAATTAAAGCCATGGGGAAGGAGGAAGTGGGCAGGATGTTCAGAGTTACAGTATTTGTCTTCTCAAGCAACTATTTCATGTGGTAGAGCCCTGCTTTCCTGCGGACAGCTGAACACCTGTCTGCTGACGGGAAGTGGTGAATTAATTCCTTGCTTTGTTTTGCTTGCGTTCACAGCTTTCGCTTTCCCTATTAAACTGTCTTTATCTCAACGCACGAGTTTTCTTACTTTTACCCTTCTGATTCTCTACCTCATCCCACTGCAGGAGGAGTGGGTAGTGCTTAGCTGCCTACTGGGGTTAAACCAGAACATCCAGGTACACTAATAAATGCTCTTTAACTGAAGATTTTTCAAAAGTGTTTCTTGACCTGGATATACTTACTAGTTGTGTAGAACAGCTGCATCACAGTGAATGGTGAACATTAGAAAATGAAAGAATGAGACGGTGTAACTGAAGTAGAGGTAATTCATAAACAAGACAGAAAAGGGCAAACACACATATTAAAAATAAAATAAAGTAAAAAAATATAAAAAGGAGAAAATACTTCCTGTGGGACAGAAGGTAAATGACAGTAAGGCAAATGAAAGCAAGGCACCGAATTGTTAAGCATCAAAATGGAAGTGAGAACTTCAACTCAAGGGGAAAAAACTGTAGCTAAAGATGAAGTAGGTCTGACAGCAGGATGAGGATGGAACTCTAAAAGGCTTGTTAAAATTCTGGCTGATGTCTGGAAGGTCTGAAAGTATAAAAATGCCCCAAGCTGTGGATCCAACTACCCTCTCATGTGTAAGTCTCCTTACAAATTCGCCATTTGAATTCTGGCAAGTAGGCATTTCTTCTTGAACGCCTTTTTTTTTTATTATTATTTTTTATTTAAAGCAGAAAACTGGAAAAAAAAAAATCTGCAGAAATATTTCTTAGAATGCCAAATGCTTCATCTATCTGTGGAAAACAGTGTTGTTTTCTACAGATACTGACTTTTGAGAGTTATATCTCCATATGTGCCACATACTTGGGGGAGGTTTGATACAGAGCACTCCAGAAATACGGCCTATAGGAATACTGCACAGCTTGCAAATGTCTCAGAAAGGTAGAATACTTTTAGATTATGTGTATACTGCTTTAGTACCTATTCTTCATTTAGCTTAAACATCTCAGAATAAAATAGTTTAAGTTGATTGCACTCACACTCTTATGAACAGAATATGTTTGCTGTGTGCTCAAGTTTCCCTGCTTGCAGAGATCTGAATGACAGTGAAAGTCACAGATGCATAGAGGCAGGTATGGTGGACTCAGTTCAAACTCAGATCTCAAGGCAATGTGAATGTACAGTCTTTGCATTTTCAGGTACTTCATCACTGCTAGAATATTTGCATTTGCATTCTTCTAGGATGTTTGCTTTCTTTAGGCATTCTTTTGCCTGAACACAGTTTTATCACGTAACTTTTAGCTCCATACACAAGACTCTGATAGCTTTTTTTTCCAACAGGAAGTTGCACAGAAGACTTCATATATGCCACCTCAAGTAAATGAAAACTCTTCATATTTCACCTTTTTTTTTGTATGTTTGTTGTTGTTGGCTGCAAGAGGTGTGGATGGGCATTACTAACACACAGCAAAAGACCGATGAATTAAAATATATAAATTATTCTTGGAAATGAGTGCAAACTGCATTATTTTAAACAACAAACCAAACAAATAGATAAAATTAATACATAACAGAAACATGACAGCTTACATTTTAGTGTTAAATTCAGCATGCTTATTCCACTAACATAATCATTTTTTCATTCAAAGTAACCCCACACGCTATGAAGCCTTTTTAATAATTGCTGCTGTTTCTCATCATAAATTCCCACAAGAGTTACAGCTGCAGATTAAACTTAATATTTCTAGTTCTGCAGATATTTGACTACTCCCTCTCCTTTTCCTAGTCTTTCAAACTATTGATTTACCATGATTGCTGCCTTGAAATGGTCAAATGTATGAACTCCCGTGTGTAGCACTCACACAAATGCCATTTTCACTGTTCTCTGTAAAAACTTCCTTCAATCAGTGGCTACACTTTTAACTCAGTTAATGCTCTCTTTCCCAGGTAAAAACATAATTTCTTTTCGACAGTTTGGAGCTTTATGATGAGATGACTGTGAGGATTTGGGTTTTCAAGATCTCATTAGTACTCCTATGATATCTGCAGACAAAATTCTGTAATACTACAGACAGGAATTTCAAAAGTCCCCATACAAGTTAGCTGTGAACACCAAACCTCAGGAAGTATTTATCTTTCTTCAGCACCTTTGACAATTCCAACTACAATTTAAGAAAAATGCTAAAAGAAATTCCAGCAGTTAACCAGAAAATTATGAATTTGAAGTATTTTCTGAATACATAAATACAAACGCACAAAATTTCCTCATTGACTGAACTGCAATTTCTAACTTCATGTCTGCCAGTTCACTTAGCTGGACCACGCATGACCAGTATTATTACAGTATTATAATATGTATATGATTTTTAATTTATTAAAACCAAACCAGGTTAATTTTATGTGTGCTCTAAGAAACACTTAAAATGCTGGATTTGAAATTATTTCCATTTGCCAAACAAACATATTGTAATAAATATTCAAAAAGCAATTTAAAGTATTTTTAGTAGAATAAAGATTTGGACAGTCTTCTCGCTTTTAAATGTGCACAACGTATTATAAGTTCTATAATTAGGTTTCTCGTAATCCGTTTATACTTACTGTCCTCTCACCATTAATACATCTCTAACTTGAGTCACATTGATATGTTCAACGGTATTTACTAGAATACCTTTAGAATTAAAATTCAATAGAGGCAAGTCCTGTTTCTTTCTTTTCCATGAACAACGATGAATGTCCAACTGAAGCACGGTCTTCAGCCATTGTTCACTATTCCAAAGAGAAAAAAGGAAGAAATTTTAGACATTGAACTGTCTTCTAGAAGATGACTATTCATCTCAGTTATAAGATACACAATTCCAGTTATAAGATACACAATGTCGTAAGAGGTAGTACAAGGCATTACATACATACATAGTTGTTCCCTCTTTCCTTTTTTATCTCTAGCCCTCCTCTCTTGTACCATTCTCAGAACAATGACCAAGCCTTCTCCAGATTTCTTTCTTTATCTACAATATAGTACAGACTTCAGGCAGCTTCCAGGAAAACATCTCATTTTTCACATTCCTGAGTTCCGCCTTGTCAGGGTCAAGATAAGTCAATACTTCTACTTTTTCAACAGCTAGGCAAGTTTGCAATGTGATAAGAGGTAGAGAAGTGTTCTTTGTTGGTTAGAAAGTGAAAATGCTTCTGTTTTCACCTCTGAAGAAATTCCTTTCTTCTTCACAAAAGACATTTGCTTTCAGGGAGCTTCTTTGCAACTGCAGGTATTTGTAGTCGTTTTGTTGTCATCAGTTATCATTCAGCTTTCTTCTTCCTGCACTTAAATTCCTCCCTGCCCCTCCCCCCCCACCCCAGATGACTACTTTTTAGATATTCCAAATCTCTACAGAGAACGGAATGTTGCAACTATTTTGTAAATTATGTATTGCACTACTCCTTCAAGAATCACATGGATTTTTGCTCTCCTTGAGGCAGTAACTTAAAACACTCAATTGCTGAAATGCGTTGTGGTAACTGAAGTCAGCTAATGCACTAAAAGCTCTCCACAATTAGAGCCTAAACAATCTAAATTTATATTTAAATAGAAAGTAAAGATTTTAGATATTTTTATGATGTCATTTATTTGTTTTGCTGGTCTGAGAGGAGCTTGGGTGCCATTATGCTGCAAGGTGTGATCTTCTTGAGTAACACCTTTTCTCTGCCTTTTGCCTGGACATGTGCCAGGAAAAATGACAAAGAATAAGATACTTTTATGGGTCATGCAGTATCTCTGCTCTGAACATTAAAGAAAGTTCATTGTTTGCAATGATAGCAGCTTTCTCAGATGGCCTACTTTAATCCTTTCCAACAGTGTAAATGTTTATTTAGATTTCACAACTAGAAACACAGCAAACTACTAAATGATGTGTAGGCATTCAAAAAAGACAAAGTATTTTGATTATTTTGAACATATCATTTATACATATCCTGTTTGCAGACATCTATTCTGAACTAGACTTTAAAACAATACTCTAAGTAAGCTCTTAGGAAACAGTTAATCTTTTATCTGTTTTCACAAATACATATGACAGTAGAAAAAGACATTCAAGCCACATACAAAAAATATTAATGTCAAGCCACAACAAATGCTATTTAAGTAAAATGTCATACCCAGAACTAAACCAAACATTCTATTTTCAATTACTTTGATGGTGACATTATTGATTCCTGATTTTTTTCATGTGTACAGACAAACTTATAAACACATACAAGAGCAATATGCTGTAAGATGACTTGTCATTCTTGTATAGAAACAGCCACAAGTAGAATCACAGAATCATACAATCATAGAATAGTTTGGGTTGGAAAGGACCTTAATATATCTAGTTCCAACTCCCCTGCCATGGGCAGCAGGGCAGGTTCTACTCTCCTTTTGAAAAGTAGAACTCTCCAAAAAAGATTAACTGGTTTAAAGCTTGTATCTCTGTAAAAAGCTGGTACATGGTTAACTTTAGTGCTTTTTGACAATTAGCAAAATTTTTTTAGCGCTAAGTATTGCACATTTTCCTAGTGGAGACATGCTAATTAAGATGAAATGATAGAATTTGTGATTAAATAAATAATGAAATTGTTCTTGAAAAATGCTGGTATATACAATGAAGAAACACATTATGTGATATTACTGGTACAATGTTTTTTTTAATTTTACCCTTGTTGTTCTGATTGGTTTAACAGTGCATGAAGACATCTTCTTACTTACTTTAGGCACAAAAATATATTTCAAGGCCAAAAATGTGTTTGTTATTTGAATTTAAGATGCATTAATTTGCAAGTCAGAGAGATAGAGCAGATGTAAAACTGGAAAAAACTTTTCTAGAAAAACTTCACATTTATGTTTTTTAAAGTTACTAGTGGCATAGGTAATTTATTGTAAAAAGAATTTTACATCATATATATATTTATACATTACACTGTAAAAAAAGTAATTAATTCAGCTCAAATGCATCACATTTTAATAGGTGCAGAATGTACAAATATGAATCTCTCAGAAGTTATTGCAACCTTCTCAGTGGTGTTTAGTCAGGAACAATATTTATTTTGGTCCTAAGGGGGGATAGTTTTGTATCAAATAATGCTGCAAGACATTATTATTCTTATTAATGTAATTTGATGAGATTATATAAATCATCTCAGTTTCCCAGGTGTATAAATGCAAAATACTTAATTCCTCTGATAATACAGATCTGTTTGGAGATGAGCAGATCATCTTCAGGAAAAAGCAAGGCAAGACTTGGATTTTCATTTTCCATACAGAATAATTATTTTTTTTTTTTTGGTAAATTTTTAAGTCCTTTTTATCTCCTGCATGTTAATAGCTGGAAGCATGTGTGAAAATTCACCTTTTTGCTGATTTTCTAAGAATTTGAGACAAACACTGATAAGAAACTGAATCCCACTGGAATGGTTCAAGATGGACCTGTGACATTTTCTTTGTCCATAGTCCTGCCAGCTCCCTACCTCTATTTATTTTCAGCACTGGGTTCATGAGCCTGATTTGTAACTAGCTGCTATCTGGCATCTTTCGTGGTAGCCACAGCTGGATTGGTACAGACAAGAGAAACAGGGTTGGACAAAGACACCTTACCCACTTGATACACTGATGCACTAAAGCATCAAGGTGTCACTTGAACACAGTCAGTGAAAAAAAGGAGACCAAAAAACTGGTCTCTCCTGATCAGCCATGTTACAACAGATTCTCAAATCCAGTATCACATGAGTAAACACGACGTCTGAAAGAGAGAATAATTTGGTAAGTATCCTACAAAGATAAATCTCATACATCAGTTGTTCTACTGTAATTATACAACACAGGAATCAGTGAAATTTTGCTCCTAGTCAAAACATTTAAAAATATGGTGGTTGTACCATTATAGCATAGTAAAATGCCTTTCCAGCTTAAACTGCCTTTATGAATTCAGTTTCAGAGTCATAGAATTATACATTTAAATAAACTGATTTGAATATAAAATACTCTGCATTATAGCATTTAACATCACTGTGAAAACACAGCGTATATTTTTCTATAAAAGTTATGTTTGTGGGTTTTTTTTCTTAATTTTCTTAATTTTTTTCATTCAGCTGAACATATTCTGGCTGGGTTTTTTAATAAATAATTAATGTTTCCATGTACAAGCCAAGTGGGGCTTTATACTAAAAACCTGAGTTTAATCTTAGGAGTTTAGTAGAAACAGTATCTTTATAGAAAATGCAAAACAGGCAGAAGACTGTCAACCCCAGGAGCCTTTTCTGAGCTTTAAGGTATTTAATAGCAGCTCTTATTTCCTTAGTGGGTACTGGGAGATCTAACTTTTTGCTTTTCTCATGATCTAGTGCCAATTTAGGGAATGCCTCTGGGTGAACTCCATTTCAGACTATAACAAAATGAAAACCTCTACATGTTACTGTCTTTTTTTTTCCCCCCTCTCTTTCCCTTCGGAATTCATCATGGTCGTATTATTTTTACTTTACTTGGCAATTGAAAAGTTCCTAACTAATAGATGTTTGAATATATATAGCCTTTTCAATAACTTGTAACATTCGAAGCAAAAATAAACTAACTATCCTCATTTATATTCAGCATTTTCTATTCATATTTGGGGCAGAACTCTTTGTTTAGGTCATGTTGAAACCTGAACTGTTTTTGCAGCTCATCAAATCCACGTCAAGGATTGGGAGCAAATGGCGTATCTTTTCCTGATATGAAAAAGGACTCTGACAAGGTGAGCTGACCTGGATTTTGAATTGATGGAAAAACCTGTATTTTCTCATGCAGAAGTCAAGAAATATCCAGCTGTTCTGATGGCTTCATAAAAATACATATATATATATATATAGTGAATAGCAGACTAGAGATTGTCAGAATCCCTTCTGGTCTTTTACCTCTAATACTGGAAAGGCCTATTCTAGCTTCATGATCTACCTGAAAACTGTGGCTAGGAAGGTTTGCAATCTTAAAATGGACTTAAAAAATCTAGGTATTCAGCATGAAATCAAGTTGTCTTCCTTCCCTCATTCTGACAGCCAACACCATTGTAACTCTTCCCACATTTCTGTGCAGACCTAGATGCAATAACAGAAGCACTTTAGTAATTTTAATGTAGAGGGTATTTATAATCTCAGGGATTATCATAATGCTTCAAGAAATGTTAACTGCTCTGGCAAATTTCACTGTGCGACTCCTCCCTATCTTACAATCTACAACCTGGAAAAAGAAAGGAGAATTTCTCAACAATGTGTTTTAAAGATGCCCAAAAGTAACACTTGACTGAGTGCAACTTCCTGGAAAATTCTTTTGTATGCCTATTTAAAGAGTCAGCTTTAGATTTTACTCCTGTGATCTGCTAGGAAGGTAAGGTACATTCCTCTGCCACTCCACTGGAACAGAAGTACTCTCATCACGCCTGAGCCCAAGCTGAGGAGTAGTGCTTTCACTCTTAAAAACCCAGTAACAAGTGGTATCCCTCAAGAATCTGTACTGGAATTGATGCTGTTTAATATCTTCACCAACGATATACTGGGATTGGCCTCTAGTGACATGACAAGGGGCAATTGTGTTAACCTGAAAGAGGGTAGATTTAGATTAGATACAAAGAAGGAATATTTTTTAATGAGGGTGGGTGGTGAAACAATAGAACAGGTTGCCCAGAGAAGCTGTGGATACTCCATCCTTGAAGTGCTCAATGCCGGGTTGGACAGGCCTTTGAGCAATCTCTAGTGGAAGGTGTCCCAGTCCATAGTGGGAGGGATTGACTAGATGATTTAAAACCCAAACCATTCTGTGATTGTTATGATTCTGTGAAAACACCATGTGTGTTCAGCACCTGTACCCAGCCCAACCACAGTGACAGTAACTGAAACAACTATTTCATGCTTCACTCTTCCACACTTCAGCACATACCTGTGGTAAACTCCAATGCATTTCCTTAATGGCTTGCCATTCATCTCATACTTCCTTTCATAAGCTACCTTCGTAGCAGGAGTTGTTAAATTCAACAACTGGTAATATATTTTTTGTCTTTTGTGGGAGATGAGGTAAGGCCAGTGTATAGGCATCAGCCTGGTGTCAGATGTTGTCTTCTAAGCTGAGTTAAATCCTGGTCATTAAAACCTCTCCTGATCAAAATTACAACCCTTTACATTTTTTGCTGGACCCTACTGAGAAAACCATGTTTGACACCTATTTCTCAAGGGGTTTTAATTTATTTAGAAAAAAAAAGTGTCTCCTGGAAAAAGGTAACAGAGGCTTCCATGAATTTAAAAACAATCAATCAAATGGGTTTAACCTCCTAATGAGCAGGTTTATTTCTTTTGTATCCCATGAAGCTCATTTAAATTTAGTGGCAACTCTGACAGTACTATGAAATAATAAAGTAGCTATTGTAATGCAGCTTGTTTCTTTACTTCAAGATTATAAAGAAATATATGCATATATATGCATAGCAGTACATGCTGAAGCAGACTACCACTGACAAGTCTTAATATTAATGGATTTAAATATGACTACAATTATCTTTCATAATACCAAAGCACAAGTTGTTCATTATGAGGTGAAATTCTGTAATGCTCTGTTGGTTCCTTACAGCTACTTAATAGGCATAGTTGAGAGCATTCATCTCCTTCCAGACATTCTTGACTTCCTTTCCTGCCATTTCTGATGCTTCTCAGTGGTAAGTAAAGCAGTTCGTGATATATTTAAAAACTGACTTTGTGGTTGAAGTTGAGATTCCCCATTTTTACACATCATCACTATTAGGAGATTCTGTTATTAAGTTTAGCTTTGGGTTTCATGCTTGGATACAAAATACTGCTTTGTGGGTGGTTGCTCTTTGCTAGTAAGTCAGCCATGTACAACTTCAGTGAATATGTGATCTGTGCACGCATAAGCACACTTGTGCTAGCCTTTCACCCTCTACACATTTATAGTAAATAATGAAATAACTGCAGCCGTAATATATAGCTGCCTTTAAAGGCAAAATTAACATTTTATGTCTAAATTACTTTTTTTTTTTTTTTGCATTTTATGGAAAGAGCACAGTAATGTATTTGCTTATCCCCTCTACACTTAAGAAAAATGTCTAAAACTACACTGTAAACTCAAAATCCCAGCATTTTAGGTTAATAAAGAGCACACAATTACTTTATTATCTTCAAATTACTTCGCTATGTTTATTTAACTATGATTTAACTATTGATTTCTGCTACTTTTACATTGTTTTATGTGTCCTGGGTTCCGCTGTAGCAACTATTTTTCTCTTTCTTAGTAGCTGGTGCAGTGCTGTGTTTTCTGCTCTAGTCTCAGAACAATACTGGTAACACACCGATGTTTTTAGTTGTTGCTAAGTAATGCTTACTCTGATCAACGACTTTCTCAGCCTCATGCTCTGCCAGTGAGGAGGGGCACAAGAAGCCAGGAGGAAGCAGAGGCAGGAAACCCGACCCAAATTAGCCAAAGGGGTATTCCATACCACAGCACGTCATGCCCAGTATATAAACTGGAGGGAGTTACCCGGAAGGCCCAGATCGCTGCTCGGGTCAGGCTGGGTATTGGTCGGCGGGTGGTGAGCAATTGTATTGTGCATCACTTGTGTTTATTGTTCTCTTTTCCTTTTCCCCTTTTAGTTTTATATTCTCTCCCCTTGTTATTTCCCTTATCATTATTATTATTGGTGGTAGCAGTAGCGGTTTTGTATTATGCCTTAGTCACTGGACTGTTCTTATCTCAGCCTGGGGGAGTTACATCCTTTTGATTTTCCTCCCCATCCCTCCAGGAGCAGGAGGAGGAAGAAGGGGGGGAGTGAGCGAGCGACTGCATGGTTCTGAGTTACTGGCTGGACTTAAACCACGACAGTTCTTTGTGGCACCCAACGTGGGCCCGAAGGGTTGAGATAACGAGAGATCTGACCAGGGTGTGTCTAATCGTATTTGTGATAACCATTCATTGTTTCGGATTAATAATCACTTGTCACTATGTTGATTTATTCGCTCTTGGAGTTGTTGCGCTTCATCTCAGAGTTTCAGCATGTCATACCTTACTTGCAGCCAGTATTTGCAGTGTTAGAGTTTATTGGCTGGGGGGCCTGGGCTAAGATTATTTTTTCGCTGTACTTCATGGTAATGACTTGTAATACAATAGAATCATTGATCATGCAACTGGTCTGGCTCTTGTTCTCAGCGTGGTCAACACCTCTATACTTTGGAAAGTATATAATGGAATTTTCAGCAATTACACATCTTTTTTTTCCTCCTCGGGGGGGTCAACCTATGAAGGAGACATTCCCTTCTTTCCCCCCACTCCCCACCCCTGGGACAATTGTTTCCAAGTGTAATGGACGCCCCTCCAAGTAAAAGTGAACTGTGGCCTGCACTCTGCTGCCAAAGGAATTGAAAAAAATGCATTGGCAATGCCAGCTGGGCTTGAACCTTGACACTTACGTTTACTCCATCAGCTTGTAACATACAACTTGCACATTAAACTAGTCATATTTTCTTTATGCTTTTTGATAATTTGCTTATATTAATTTAATGACATCTTATGACGATGTAATTTTTAAAGGACAGTAGAGCATTTACACTTTCAATTCAATGAGATTAGTAAAATTTATAACTCTTGTAGAAAGAGAGGTAGAAAAAAATGCTACTGAGCTTATACATTACAAATGCTACAATTAATTCAATATATCACTGACCAGGTCAGATGAGGCTACATTCGCTCATAAAATTGTGACTTGGGAATAAAAATTCCAGGAGGTAGGCATCCATATCATACTGCATACTAAGAAGATATACTGCAACAGGCTACATTATACATTTATACTACTTTGAAAATTAAAACTAGAATAACTATTTCGGTCAAAAATTTAAGAAAAAATCAGGAAAAAATATTAAGTGATCTAAGAAAATCTCTTTATAAAAGTCTTCAAAATACCTAATCATAACAGATGGTTATGATTAATCAAGAAAAATATTAGAAATATCCATTATCTTGAGAGACACTGTCATCATCCACGAAGTAAAAAAAATGAGGCTATCTTGGTGAATTCAAGTACAAATATTGTTTGACATAGAAATTTCACATCATCTAGCATACTTTCTACAACAACCTGAATCTATATCTCATCTCTCATACTTGTCATTAATGCCTTGCTGTCACATTCAGTACTGTCATTTAAAAATACTAGGATAAGGCATGAACTAGGAGAAATTTCTTCTCCAATAATATATCCAAAATGACCTGAATTACAAACACAGAATAAAGATGTTCTTCTACAACATTAGCCTAGAACTATTAGCATGTAACCTTTTGGGTCATATTTCGCAGGTTTATGCCACCTATGTAGATACTACAAATGGGAAGAGGGAAAGAGGCTGATGGCAATCGAAATAATGAGGATTTGAAACTGCTGAAAAAACAAGAACTGGAAATAGGTGGGTCCAGGGAAAAAAAAAAATAAATAAAAAAACCCATAAAATAAAAGCAACAGTTGTTAGAATCAAAAAGAAATAAATAATGCTTTGGATCCAGTTTAGCTCCATTTCTAGGTAGATGTTAAAGATTTAATACAAATGCTGTGATAAAATATCTTTTTGGCCATTTTTGTAGTGTTCTTGCTTAAGTCAGCTTTTGAAGGAAGCAGAGCAGGGAATAGACCCTGGATTTTTTTACATTTTGAGGAGTGTCAAAACAGGATTACTGATACATAACTCTTTTAAGGACCTAAAATTCTACGTTAAATTGACAACACTTAAAAAGAAAAAAAAAAAATTAAAAAAAAATATCGTTAAATAGTTATAATGTACAGTTTCAGATTTGGAAATTTTCTTTTCCTTGGAAAATACAGCTTTTAAATGCTTGATGAGTTCTTCGTCAGAGCAAGGAAATCTGGACATACTTAGAAAATGCTGTAAAATACTTTGTATCCCCCAGAACCAAACGTAAGAATCATGATGCCTCACCTTTGGAACTTATTCTTCTGTGTTACAGCAACCCTCACACAAATAAGAAAAGATGAAACATGGAGACAAGGTGCTTTCTTCATCTTTGGCAACGGTGTAACTGTTATAAGCCTGCGAATGTTCACAGCTCAGCTGGAATTTTGAAATACTGGAGACAGCTCAGAAGTCTAGAAGAATAACTGAAGTTTTGGGAAACTTCCCTGTAGCAAATACCTAAGGGAGCTCAATATTCTTAATTTATCAAAGAAGAAGTTGATTTGACTGTATCTCTATAATAAAATGCTTCTCAAATCTAGCAAGCAGTGTCATATAACAACATAACAGAAGCTAAAATTAGACCAAATCAGACTACAAATAAAGACAAAGTTTGAGGAGTGTGAATCATTGGAACATATTGTCAAATTGGTGTTAGATCTTTCATCAGTGAACACTCTAAAATCAAGATTATTTGCATTTTATTTTCTCCTAAAGACTGATACTCCAGTGTGGCTGCTGAAGTTTTATGACACAAAGTATTATAAATCAGCTTACAACAATGGATTTTATAATCTATCTACTTCCATTCCCAAGACAGCAACAAGTTAACAAGTATGAAATAGAAATGCATTTATTTCAACAGCAAATGTTGGCAGAGAATGGAAATAGTTTGCCGAGGATCAAAGAGTAAGGTAAAATAAGCTGTAGATTTTTTAATGCAAAGAGCAAGATACAAATATCTGTAGACACTTTCTGATGCTTGAACCTGTCTATTCCCATATCTTGCACTGCCTGTGGCAAAGTTATTTTGCAAATTTTGAGAAAAAGCAACTAGTGACCATTTTAATAGTCATTGTTCATATTTTTATCACTGCACGGATATGAAACAAAAAGAGATGGCAAAAAACCGAAACGGACAAAAAGGGGTGTTTGTCTCAATTTACCAACATCAACATCTTGTTGGTTTATGTTACGTGCATTTTTGCTGTTGCTATGTATATTTACTTATGTTATCTATATTTTTGTTGTTATTCTAACAACAGCATGGTTGCAATTCATGGGAAGGTTATAAAAACATTTGAATAAAAATTAATTTCCCGAGTAGTCTTTAAGGCTGTTTTGGTAGAACTTAAATAATTTCCCTCATCTATTTCCCCCAGTTCCAAAATATAAATGTAACAAATTATTCATGTGAAATACTAATGTCTGTATTTCAAAGCATTTTCAAGGAAAAGAACTAACACTGGTTAAAAAGCAAAATTTTTTGAAAGACTGGCATAATACCTATATGGAGTAAAATCCTCTACATGGGTGTTCATAACAAGCATTTATAACAAACGGTTCAGCTTCAAGCTCAGATCTGTTTTTTTTCTCTTCCAGATCTGGAGACCAAACATTTGTCAACTGCCCGATTTGTGTGAAAATGTCAGTTCTCAAGCGAAATTTTAATGTTTCAAAATGCTTCATATTAGACTTGTTTTGCCACTGTTATAAAACACATATTCCTAAAAGTGGACATAAAAGGATCTCAGTGCTTAATGTCAAATATGTTTTACACAAATGAAGGAGAAAAGAATCTGAGCAGCAGATTTTTGTCTGAAAGTGCAAAGCAGTTGATCATTATTACAGTATTAGTTTTTCTGTGGAAAGGAAAAAAGCCTCTCTTTTGGCTGATAATATTTTGTCTGACAATGAAGTTTACCATATTAATTCTTAACATTACATTACTAAAGCCAGAAATTATTAGTGCTTCCTCATATCACCGTACTCTATGTTCAGTCACACAGAATTCAGCCACACAGAGTTTAGAACAATATTGTGAATAATAATGGATACAGTTAATGCCTTCAAAAAGAATGCATTTTTAAGTTGATCATGGAGAGATGATTTATGTCCAGCTCAGCAGTGGTCAGAAAGCTTTTTTCAGAATTGAAGTTTTTGAACTCCTTGTCCTCATGATACTGGATACAGAGGACAGTGTAGAATGGAATGGGCAGAAAATTGAGCAGGTTAGTTATGCTTTTACCTCAAATCATAATCATAGTTGAGGTATCAGAGTGATCAATTGTTTTGCTATTCTGTAAGATGAAGCAGAATTTTTAGATCCAAAATTCAGTATTTTTTATAAAATAGAAAAAAAAGTCTTAACAAGCAAATCATTAAAATATACATGCAGAAAAAATATGGCTGAAGATTATGTTTAATGTTCATAAGTACAGCTTCTTAAAAGAAGCAAAACATTGTCTTGATTGCGTAAGAAAAACAGACTCATTACATGAAATACTAATTATTGCTCACCATCTGAATTAGGGTAATTTATTAATTTGTATATTTCTATAATGAGAACGAGCCTCTTAAAGATTTTTTTGCTTTATTCTGGACTTAATTTTACCTGTTTATACAAGCATTATGGGGACTTTTAGTTAAAAGTTGTCCAAGTAAAAGCATATTGATCCTTGTATTTAACCTGCACTTACTATCTACCTGCTTGCTGCATAAATTACTTCAGTTTTGGTTTTCTTTTTGCATTTTGCTTATGTTTTGGCAGTCCCATATACTTTCAGTGAATCATTCTCCCTTTCCTTATTATTGTCACCTTGAAATAATTTATAGGCTTTGGTCATGAACCCTTGAGTCTTTTCATTCAATGTCTACATTGTGAACATTTATTTTCCTTCAGTTATTTCTAGAACCATTGAGTCATTTTGGTTGAGTGTCATTCTGATTTATTCAGTTTTTACATTTCCTTCCTAAATGTACCGTATGACTTTGTCTATCTGGCAACATTTATCTGACGGTAAATCACTAAAATTCATGTTCTTCCGCAAATCTGTTGTTTGGTTTGTCCATCCCTAAATTAAAAACTTCAATAGCAAAGCATATTGTGTGTTTCTGAAACACTACTTGCAGAAAACCAGATATAAGTGCTTGACAAATGATAGAAAGTGGAGTAGCATTTCCTGATTACAGCTGGTCTCCACAATATCCCATTACTACCATTGTGTAGTGTAAAGGGTTTTTCTGACATGGCATTGTGAATGCTGTAATAAAACAAAACTGCACAAGCAATTTTCTGTGATACAACTGTGTGCTCTGTCTGTCTAAGGCAACGAGGAGTTTTCTGCACCAATCTTGTTTATTAGCAGAGACCAGTATTACAGAGCAATTGGACAAATAGGATATCACTCTTTTCTGTCACACCAAAATTTTATCAGGGAGCAAGAAGAGTATCTGTGGGGTTGCCCTAAACAAATTGCTTCATTTCATGCTAATTTCATGTCTTAGAATCAGATGCTTTGCCTCAACTTTGAGCGTATACACCCTCTGCATTTTTTCTATCTGAACACATAGTACATGACCCTAATTGTTATGTTCTAAAGTGGGGAAAAAAAAAAAAAGTTAGAAATTATAACTGAAGTAGGCTGGAAAACTGCATTGTTGAAGAAGATACATGACTCAAGGATTTCTAAAAAGAAAAAATAAAAGAAGCAAAAGAGACTTGAAAGAGAAAGCAAAGACCATGAAAAGAGAAAGATATTTTAATGCTTAGAATAAAAGCTACTTCACAGATGCATAAACTGAGACCATGCTTACTTCCAGCCCTTCCCAACTCCTGCAATGCCACTTGGAACTCACCTGTGGTGAACTTGTTGGCAGGGGCTCCAGCTGCCTAGGCTGCAAGTGGCTGCTCTGCACGCTGCAGGAACCAAACACAACTGCCTGCAGGGCTCTCCTGAAGAAGGATTGCCAGGTCACTCCTAAGAGCAAAGGGATTGATACAGAGGTGAAAGGTAGTTAGAAAAACTGGGCAGACCAAACTCAAGCAGCAGAACTGTGGATCCATTTGTTTACTTAGCTACTTCAATTACTGACATGTTTGAGGTGGTTCAATTTACCTGGGAATGGTTTACAGCACAACTCTTCAATATCCAAGAGCCTCCGATACCAGCTAGATAGTTCATCCCCCAGTGCACACTCTGTCAGGTACTGTCCTGTACTCACTGACCAATACTTAAATAAATTATTCATGATGATAAATAAGGATTTCCCATTTTGCTCAATATTGCCACAGTTATTCTGAGTTCAAATTCCTTCTGGGTTTGCTGATGCACTGCTTTCCCTTGACTTCGGACCCCAGGCCTGCTTCAGGAGACAGTGCAGGTAGCATTATTTTCTGACATTTCAGGGGAGAGGGACATGATGAGATTTTTGCCCATGGGAAGACTGAGTGCATTTTTCTATGTGTCAGTATCCCCCCTGGTTATTTCCAGCTATATGTGGATCAAGCTAGGCTTGCAGTCACTGGTATTTGGGGTTTTTTTGTTTTTCTTTTTTCCTGTAGTTGTCAAAATTAAACAAAGCAATGTGTACATGTTATTTCCTTCTCTATGTGAATAAAAAACCCTAAGCAGTTCATGGTGATACTCAATGCACGCTTTGTAATAGTAAAGTAGACCATCTAATGCTTTATTTGATTCAAGGGGTGTAACATATTGGCATGAGCTGTATAAAGTAACTGTTCTTAGAGAGTCACTTCACAAAATAAATTTTCTTGAAGTCTAAAAACATCTATACCACAATTATAAAAAGCATTTCTCGAATTTTGGCATTTTGAATTTTAACCTTCGATGATAACCCAACCAAAACAAACCAACAAATAAAGTCATATGTAATCACTGCACTTTAAGAACGGGAGCTTGAAACCTACATAACTAAGTTATCATTTAGCTTGCTGTATAATTACATTAGGGGACAACCCTCTAAATAATCCTTAGTGCTGTCTTTTTATTCTACACATATTTGTCCTCTATGCTGCAAAAATACACCTCTCTTTTTTACAAACTGTACATCTAATTGCTGTAAGATTAATGCAGCTCCCATACGGGGCATATTTGGTACCATGCTGATCAATCTGATGGATCCTGAAGTAGAGACATTCTTTGAAACTGAAGCATTAGAGAACAGATCTGTAAAAAGACAAAAATACCTACAAAATGATGTGATCCAAGATCTACAGACCTATGTCCTGGTTCTGACAGTGCAAATTTGTAATGGTTTAAGAATCTGACACAAATACAAGGCAAGTACAAAGTCATACTTCCCCCAGTGTGTACACAGAAGCTCTCGTACTGCTCTACATTTGCACTGTGGGTTTGTTTACATATATTTTTGTGGTTATTCATAGCAGTGCATTCAGTCAGTAGATAAAGATAAGCAGGATAGTGTTGATGTTTGCCTATCTCTATACTTTTGTATATGTTGTATTGGATTACAGTAATTTGCATATTCATGTGTAATTAACTTGTTGACACCTCTCCCCATGGACCATGTCTATGAACTGCTGATATTAGCCAGTTGGCCTATTGTTGAAAGCATTAACATACTGAGTGCTTCTTCTGAAACATAATCTGTACTCTTCATTAATGTCATCCATTCTTTTGGATTTACACAGATGTGTATAATGATGTGGGTTTACTTATAACACATCTGCTGTTTTGCTGGAGGTGCATCTGTTCTTCATATGTTCCCCTGGATCATGTTTCAGGTTTGGTTTGTAGCTGACCAGTTTTTTACCTCAATGTTTTCTGCATTTCAAGGATGCCTGCTTCATACATTGCTTCCCTGAAAATGTAGGTGCTAGCGTGGCTTATGCCATTTATGCATTATTTTAATGTGCAGTGTCCAGACTTATTAGCCTTCATGGACTTTGATCTCTTTTCAAGGACCTTGTTGAAAGTAAGAGAGGCATCAGACCTCTTCTATTCCTTAATTTCTTAAAACTTTGACACCAAAATACTGTCTAGAAAAGCATTGAGTGAAGAGACATTTTTATATGTCACAAATTTTTGTCCATCATACTTGTGAAAGCAATTAAGCAAACCTTTTGTTAACACTAAATCCTTGGTCCTAGCTCTTTCATGGTCTGTACTTTATCCGACCTTACTGAATGTAATGTCTGTATGTTCACAGGCCTTTTCTCCCTGCAGAAGAGAAAGCTTGGGGGAATCTCATCACAATATCCCAGTACTTAAAAGGTAACAACAATAAGGTCAGAGGCTCTCTCTTCACAAGATGTCACATGGAGAGAACAAGGGCCCACAGGTATAAGTTGCACCAGGACAAGTTTTATGTTGACATAAGAAAGAAATTTTTTACAGTAAGAACAAACATTCACTGAAATAACCTGCCCAGGGATGTGGTCAGGGTGCTAGATAATCTCATCCTATCTGATGAAAGGTTAGCCCAGGTCATCTTGCAGGTCCTGGGCTGCCCTATGATTCTAAATATTTTCTCTGGATGAAACATATTCATTCTGTGATGTGGAAACAAGACACTAAAATTTGTAGCTAATTCTTCTGCTATTTAGAACTAATAAACACAGAAATTTGCCATAAAAATATTGTTTGAAGATCACCATTCGTTTAACAGATAATATTTCACTTTTTTTTTTTAATTACTCTTTTCTGAATTATCCTTCTGGATAGTTATGTCTTTAAATTCATTTAACTGTCAAGCAGAGGCATATTCTTGTTTTCCTCCTTGGGCAAAATTCTGCCAGGTACTGAGTATTCTTAGTGCCTAGAATTGTCAGGTCTTATCAAGGAGTTTGAGGGTGCCCTTCCTTTCACAGGATTAGACATCATTTGAAATAATAGTATTCCTTCTTAGTTGTCACTCTCACTCCTTCCCAAAAATACTTACCTTCTTTTATGGAATCAGACTAAGCCACAGCAGTCAACTGCGCAGCCACACAAACTAAAAATTATATTCAGTAGCAGAGTTAGTTAGAGATTCACAAGTGCACTGTTTTTTCTTAAAACTGCCACAGGTCAGAATTTCACAGTAACTCCGTAATAAAATTTTACCTGACAAACCTTGATTTTTTTAATCACTACAAGTTTATGATGAATATAAATAATTCTAAAGTTATTCAGAGCAAAATTCTTGGTTGCTGTGTAACAGACATTTTCTTAATCTTAGCATATTTAGACTGCTCACAGTTGACATAGAAATTTAACTGGTGTTATAGAAGTTTAGTACTTTGGACACAGTACACAATAGTACTTTTCAATGCCAGGTGCACAAAAATAGTATGTTGCTCTATTATTTTAGGAAAAATATGCTTTTTCTAACAACAAGCAAAACTGCATAAAACAGAATTTGCTGTAGTTATGCTAAAATTCCCTTTACTAGAATGAATCCTAATAAAACTGAAAGTAGCAAGTTGCTACTTGATGAGCAACGTACTTTGTAACTTAAAGGTATTTGATCTTAAGCATTCAGGTAGTTTTTGGCCCAAAATCTGCGAATTTCTACTCCTTCAAGTCTTGATTCAAAAAAAAAAAAAAAAAAGGGAAAAAAAAAAAGGAATAATAGGAATACTATACACACAATATACACAAATATACGCATGTATTTAATGGCCAGGCATGTGTTGTGATGTCTGCCTGTATTGTGATAGGAAGGCTCTGAATGATATCCATATAACTGATACTTGAATGCATATTAGCTGATACTGAGCTCTGCTTTTAAGATAAAAGTCTGGAGGATAGAGGAGGTATTAGGTATGACATTATGTAAACAACAGGCTTCTGTGAAAAGTGCTATGGGGTGTCAGTATTTTATATAAACATAAAAGGTTGATCGTTTCAGCATGATTTCAGCTTCCTATCTGCTTCTGTAGCTGTCTCTTTCACTGAGTGTTAATGCCGGGAAGTAACATACTGAAATTTCCATTATGTGCATAAGATTATCTTTTTTAAGGCCTCTATTGCAATGAGAATATGTAATGTGCCAATTATTTTGCTGTTCTCCTTATGAATCAAATGCAAGGGAGTGGGTTCAACCCACTAGTAAAGACCAGAAGATCTTTACCCTTTAAGGCTCTGTGTACCCTAGCCATAAACCAGCACAGAGCTTTGCTAGCACTGGAACTTCTCCATTGTGTCAGAAGGTAGGGAGAAGCGTTATGTTCTCCATTGGATGCAGCTCAGGGTGCATCTTGGACTTCAGAGTGTGCTGCAAAGACCAAGTCATTTGCCATTCAGGAAGTGCCCTTCTGGCTTTTTCTTTTGGGAAAACCCAAATATCAACACCTCCCCACACACCACCTTGACCTTGTGAATGCAGCAGAGTTGCAGGAATGAGGAGAGCACTCTTCTGGAGCTAAAGGACTCTCCCAAGATGTTATGAAGAAGCATGCACCTTGAAGCCACAAGAAAGTGAAAAATTGTGGGAATCTCTTTATCTTCTCCATAATCTGCCCCTCAAAATCTGGTCTGAAGTGATAGAAATTTCAAAACTACTGAAGACAAGTGCGAAGTCCATTGATGTATGTAGCCTTCAGAGGAATAAGAGGCTTATTGAGAGTTAGGATGGAATAGAGAAGGAAAAACAGAGCAGTTTTAGTGTACTGGAGACTGCTACTGGACTACCTGCTGGTATCAATCTATTCTCTTCCACTGAAACTATTGTCCTCTTTTCAGAGAACACGTCATAAGGAAACATCAGCTAGCACATGAGCAGTTTGCTTGTTCAGAAACCAAAACTAACGTATCTTTAATGTGAGGGGACTGTGAGGTCTTTGTGACCAATGGAACCTCTAAAGTTAGCTGGACAGAGATGAAGTTTGGTGGAAAAGATTACTCTGCAAGGAGACAGCTGGCAGTGATGAGATTTCTTTTCACCTGCTTTATTCAATTCTGCTCACAGAGCTTATCTGAGGTTTCCTTACATAAAGAGTTTCTCCGCTCTAACGTATTATTTTGTGTTCCAGTAAAACCTAGCCTTAGAGATTAAACACTTTTCACTTGGTGTGCTCCCATAAAAAAACAGAGGTGGAACAGTTCCAAAATTCTAGTTATCACAGATACATAATGAGGTAAAGCTTGAGCTACTGTAATCAAATTATACTGACTGGAGAGAAGAAATTAAAAAAGCCTTTATTTATTTCTACTAATGAAAAGACTATAAAATCATTGGTTAATATGCACACATTAGAATATGAAACAAAGTTTCAAACGTGTTTTCATGATCGTAATACCCATATTCCATCAAATGACCTTGGAACCTGTGTATACTGTCAACAGCATGTGTCAGACTTTTTTCTTTGGTGTCTCTGAGGATTTGAAAGTGGAAATTAATTAAAGCTTACACACAACATTTTCCCCTTGAGCTACTCAATATGCTTAAGTGGCGTGATGGGGTACCATCCATTTTTCTAAAGCTGTTCATTAAATAACTCAATTTGGTTTAAACACACAGCATATTTTTTTTCATAACCAGCTATAATTTCTCTCCTTGACTATGTAACCTTACCCCATTAAGAGACGCTGGCTTGTGTAATTAAATTCTCCCTCTGCCTCCAATAAGAGGACAACGTGAGAATGTGAATGTATGTTCATGTCAGGTTCCATGAAATAGAAAGTTATACTGTTCAGAGATTTATCTCAAGGAAAACTGCCAACTTAAAGTATCTCTATACTATTTCTATACTATTATAGAAGTAATATCTATAGTATTTCTAAAATCTAAAGTATTTCTATACTATTATTACCCAAAGGAAAACAAACAGTTGTTTAGAAAGTTTAAATTTCCCGAGTTACATATCTTGCTATCTGATTAAAGTAGCTTAAAAAAGCGCAGATTAATCAATGGTTCAAATGTAACACAGTTTCAAAACTGAAGCCTTGATTAGACATTTTTATGCCTATTATTATGAATGGGCCATTGTTCAGTATTTTATAGTATTTCCTTTGATTCATAGTATTAGATAAAACATGTTAATCATAATGTATGCTGTGTTAAGACCGTGTCTGTTCATGTGAATATACTCATCAGGTATATACATTAACATCAGGTCTTGTTTCCTGGTATTTCCTCCATTTCTGCAAATACTCAGGACTCTGGCATTCCATTCTTGGGAATGAGCTGAACAGTCTGTCCTGTTAGCTGTTTCTCAGCAATAAGGTGCTCATTTCTGGACAATTATGGCAGAAGTATTTGGCTGCTCTTTTCTAGAGGGATGCCCTTGCATATAAGGTTGTTTCATAAAACTGTGAGCAGCAGCTAGAAAGAAGAAGAGTGCAAAAGAATAGACATAAAAACACAATGAAAGTCTTGCATCTGGAAGTATTTATTCCAGCTCTTTAACAATAACAGAAATTGCCTGCAGCCTGGCTTTTGCAAATAACTATGTGATTTTATTTAAATTGGCCTACTGAAATCAGGTACTAGTCAAAATGAGTACGGACATAGTCAGACCCTAGGCAGAGTGATATCGTGATATGCATAAAAACATTGTAGAAAATACCATTTCTCACATAAGACTCCACCACATCACCCAAAAAAGAGATGACTTGGCAGATACCATGGGGCAGATTGCGACCATCTCAAGGATCCATGTGTAAGCCTCACAATGCCTGGAAGACAGGTACTTGGTTTCAACACAGTGACTCAGAACGTAAGACCCATGGGCTTCCTAGGTTTAGTCAACAATGACGGAAGTGCCTCTAAGGAGCAATTCAGAGGCCCTAACTGAAGCACCTATCTTCCATCGACTGTGTGCCTCCATAAGGCTATTTAGTATAGATTATTAGGATTATTAGGGCTATTTAGTATAGATTATTAAAAGTGCAGCCTCTGCTAGCTCATTAGCTACACTGTGTCACCACTGTATCTGTTTGCATGATGGTTAGTGCATTTACTTGAGAAATAGAAACTTGAACTTCAGGTCAAGAAACTTTAGAACTTCAGAAGCTTTAGATTTTAATGAAGGGAACTTGTGATGGGTGAGGTGGTGGGGAGAGGGAGGAATGGTTATATCCAGACTTCAGTTTTCCAATATACCATTCTGTACACCTTCGTAGCCAGGGAAAATCCCATTCTGTTGCTGTGGTTTGCAGTTGTGCACATAAGGATGCACAGTTTATGGGGGAGCAAGCAAGGATGTGATTCTATAAACTAATGATTAGAAGGATCCCATGTTCCTTACTTCAAACGCATTTAATCAATTTTTTTTTCTTAAACAGAATATGTTTAAGCAATTCTCAGACTCCAGAAGGAGCCCTCACAGGGAAGGTCCTTTCCTCAAATACCTAGAATGAGGCCTTTTACATTTTATCTCTTTCTCCCTCTGTCTTTGGCTTTTAATTCTTCCGTGCTTTGATTTTTGTTATCCTACAGGAGCTTTTTGGATGGTTGGGGGAGGGAAGAAGGTTGGTTTATGGGGCTTTTTGCCTGGTTTTGTTTGTTTTCTGCTTTTTCTTCCCCCTTCATTTTTGTGGGAAAAAAAATCTATCTTTGTAACATCTTTAAGGAGAAATGGTCTCCTTTTAGATTTGCCAATCAAATTTTAGTTAAGATAATGCTGAAATGCATCTGGGAAAAAAACAACAGTGACATTTTCTGCTATATTCTGTCTTTCAAGAGGACTTAAATCTGTAACAGCTTCAGAATATATAAATGATCTATAACAGCTTTAAAAAACATAAATCAAACAAGGCATCCACTGACCAGTTCACTGGAATAGGTATTTTTTCCCCCGTCAGCTATGTTGAATTTTTTTGACAGTAAAGTCCGAACCACTCTGGAAAGGATGCTTAATACATAGAACTGTGAAACGCAAATTCTACGCAGCTATCTCAGAGAAAGGCATGTCATTTCATAAATACTAAAAACTAAATGGCAGTACCCAATTAAAACTAAACTGAACATACACATAGGCATATCCTTGAAAGAGAAGTAAAAATACAGTACTGCAAGAAAAATATGCTGTAATAATACATCTTCTCTTGTAATCTTGACTTTACTGTAGAGTTTGCCTGAAAATCAGTCTGTTTGGCATTTTTATTACTATTGTACAAATGGAAAGAGAGCAAATGAACCATTTTCTGCCTTTACTTTCTGTGTAGAGTAATGCTTCGGTTTTCCATTTGCCTGTAGTCTACCCTTCTTCCCTTCTTTTTTTTTTTTCTTTTTTTAATCACACAAATGCTTACTCTGTGGTATCTTTGAGATTGTAATTATTACTTATGGCAGGTTTCTCTAATATGTCCCTGGAAACCTTCCTACTGCAGTACAAAAACTACCAGGAGTTGAGGTAATGCAAATAAAATTTGGTTTAAAGGATTAGTAAATACACTATAATGAAATGCCCCATGGCAGTTCAGGAATGCTGAGTTACAGAACGTGCCTACCTAGTAGAAGGCATAAACAATTGCTATACTGCACATCTTTTTCCTTACAACTATCTGGACCGAAGACTAAGAGACCTGAAGGGAAAAAGAACAAAACATATGTAATGTGGGGGGTTTTGTACATGTTCAAGGTTAGAGCAGCATCTATGTTTAGTTATTTTGATCTGTTTTGGGAGGAATGATGTTTACACAGTTTTTTTGTGAACATTAAATCATAATCCATCCCCTATGCACCATGTCTGAAGCAGATAGAAATCTTAACTGAGTGTGGTAAAATTGTTCCAAATCCATCTGGACAAACCAAATTAATATTTTCCTTCGAGACATAACATGAGAAATAAGCTATTCATCTTTCAATGCAGATGAAAATTATAAGCTGACAGAGTTTTGTTCAGAAAATATATGTTTGGATTAAAATACACATCTTTAAAAAATAATTCACAGAGCAGTAATCATTCCTGAGTAGTAGCATGTACTCACTGGCTTCTGACTGCAAAATTCCCTCCTCTTTATGCTGGAAAAAGTAGTAATTCAGGAAGGGGTGGATGAGAGTCATCGTAGGAGGCACAAAAGCCTTAACAGAATTGCTGTTGTATGGTTCAGTGCTACATTTCAACTCATCTATACTTTCCTTGCATAATGTAATAATAGTCTTATATAATAATAATAATATATAATAGTATCATATAATAATAATTATATAATTTTATATACATATATGATTTTTATACATATATAATAGTAATTAGAAATAAGCATAGCATCACAGAATAATTTGTGCTGGAATGGGACCCTGCAGGTCATCTAGTGCAGAATCCCTGCTTGAAGCAAATCCAGTTAGGGCAGTTGTCTAGCACCATGTCTGGTTGAAATAAGGGTATCTCCAAGGATACAGACTCCACAGCATTGCTGGGCACCCTGTTACAGTGTCTGATTATTCTCTTAGTGGAATTTTTCCCCTTCTTCCCAGGCTCAACTGCTCTCCTACCACTTCTACCCCGTCCTCCTGAGTGGCACAGGCAGATGGCAAATCAGGGTCGGTTCATAACACTTCGCCTCTGCTGCTCCTTCTGCCTCATGCTTTTCCCTTGGCTCCAGTGTGGTGTTCCTCCCACAGGATAGTCCTTCATGAACTTCTCCAATGTGGGTCCTTCCAACAGGCTGCAGTTCTTCAAGAACAGCTTCCATGTGGGTCCTTTCCACAGGGTAGGCTTTTAGGAACAGACTGCTCTGGCACGTGTTCCCCACGGGCCACAGGTCCTGCCGGGAAACCTGCTCCAGTGTGGACTCCTTTCCATGGGCCATATAGTTCCTGCCTTGGACTCTACTCTGGTGTAGGCTCTCCACAGGCTGTAGCTTTCCTCAGGGCATATTCACTTGCTCCAGCAATTGGCCCCTCACAGCCTGAAGAGTGCGCACCTGTTCCATTGTGGCTCTCCATGGAATGCAGGAGACAGCATACCACAGGCTGCAGCAGAATCTCTGCTCCAGCACCTGGAGCACCTCCTCCCCTCCTTCTTCACTGACTTTGGTGTCTGCAGAGATGTTTCTCTCACATTTTCTCACTTCTCTCTTCTGCTGCAATTGTGCAGTTTTTCTTTCCTCCTTCTTAACTGTGTTATCAAAGAGGCTCCACCAATATCACTGACTGTCTCAGCTTTTCCCAGCTGTGGATCCATCCTGGAAACAGCTGAAACTGGCTATGTCTGACATAAGAGCAGCTTCTGGTGTCTTCGCACAGAAGCCACCCTTGCAGCCCTTCCCCACACCCCACTACCAAAAACCTTGCCACATAAACCAAATACAGCCACAAGGTCACACTGCTGGCTTGTGTTCAGTTTGCTGTCCACCAGGACTCTCTAGGTCCTTTCCTGCAAAACTGCTTTCCAGCTGGTTGGCCCCCAGCATTTATTGGTGCATGGGGTTTTTGCTCCCTGGGTACAGGAGTTTACCCTTTCCCTTGCTGAACTTCCTAAGTTTCCTGACAGCCTATTTCTCCAGCCTTTCTAGGTCCTTCTGGATGGCAACACAAACCCCTGGCACATCATTAAAATGTCCTGACTACACAGGATACAACAGGAATTCATTTGAAACTATGTACATTTTCGCCATTAAATTCAACACTCATTATATAAAATCCTGTTGGTAGCTTTTGAATACTAAGGAAATGAACAACTGTTATTTTTATTACTGAAAACCTCTGACATTTTAGCTGTTTTTCATACAAAATTTCAATTCCAGCCTATGTCCCTGACATGAGGGTAAGCACTTTAAAGGCAACAATTCTGCCTTAAAGATAGTATTTATATGTCCTCATTTCTAAGATTAAAAAAATTTAGATCTAGAAGTTCTACTTGACTTTAGGAACTCAGAATTGTTTTTCAAATAAGTTAACCATTAGAAAATTTAATTTCCAAACTAGCTACCTTCCTTCGATCAAATTAATTCCATTTTATTTATTTACTTTCACTTATGTTGCTGATTGCATACTCTTTACATTTGCCATCATAAATTTCTGAAGTTTTCTTTCCTCAGATGAGGTGGAAGTCTTCTCCTCATATATATTCAGTGTCAGTTAAGGCTGGCCTAGAAAATGCAGGGGAGGCAAAAGCCAGAACATCAGAGAAAGTCTCAAAAGGACTCCAAGCAAATATTTGCGTATTATTCTTCACTGAGATTCCGAGCTGCAGATTGAAGTGATTGAAGTAATGTGGTTTTACACATAACATCTTTTATTGTTTGTAACACCTAATTGCTTCTGAAAAATGAAGGATCTAAAAGAGAGAGAAGATGATTAAAGATTTTTAATTCTTTCAGGAAATGAGACTGGCAAACAAAAAGGCCACACTTCAGATTCTTTCCTCCAACAGACCACCAAACAAGGCTAAACTTTACTTAGTTTCCAGAAAACAAAGCCAAAACAAACAAAAAAGAAAATTATGATCAGGGTTGGAAGCTACAAACCTTAGCAAATACAAGGAGATAAATACAATTGCTTTGGGGAGCGCTTCCCAGGGGAAGAGCTGGATTCAGGATTGCAGTGAGACCTAGAGAGATGTGGAAATAACAAATTAAAGTTGCCCTCAAAGGTAGGCAAAGAACACAGCTCAAAGCCTAGATATTCTAAGTTTTTTAATACATAAGAGGTGTCCCGCACTCTGAAAGCGCTCAAGGAGCTAATCAGACTTCTGCTTCATTATACCTACACACCCAAAACCTCTTGAACAGTGATTCAATACAAATTTGCATTAAGTCGCTGTATCTTACCTGTCAATATGACAAGAACATGTTCACCTTTTTCCTGCTGTACTGTCTTGCATTTCATATCCCTTAAGACAAACATAAACCTCCCTCTCAGTTTCAGTATTTATCTTTAGACCATGCTTTCCCAGATATTCAATATGATATGTATTTTTGCCTCAGAAATATTGAATTACACTTGATATGATAAACCAGGTACTCTGAAAGAAATAATCCTTGATAGTTTTTATTGACCTATGTCTTCATGATTTTAACTCTTAACTCCAGGATTACGCAGTTTGAAAGACAATGTTTTAAAGCTGAGATAGCAAATGCACTTTCTGATCTCTCCCTCTCTCAGGAACAGCTTAGTCCTTCTATAAATGATAAAATTTAAACTGTACAGAAATCCAGTATATTGTGAAGACATATTGCAAGCCTCAGCCCATGCACTTGAAGAAGGAAGCTCTCTGGAAAAGTGGGAGAGAGGATCTAAGTATCCTAATAGTCAAGAAAAAGCTGCAGGTAGTCAGTCTAACCACATCATAAAGGGATCACTTGTTGCATAGCCAGTATAAATAAATTACATGCCTGAATAAAGGCCTTATTAGCTGCACATGAGCTATGAAAATGTTTTACAAATATTTTCTTTCGTAATTTTCACTATATTCTGTAAAATGTCTTTGATTTATTTACAGAATTGCCATGCATATCTACTTCTGTAAGGAAAACTGTTAATTCATACTTGGAAAAAGGCTGGCAATCATGCTGTGATTGGCATTAACACAGGTATTTACACATGCAGTATATGTACCATGAATACTGCGAAAACGGCCAAAGCACCATTCAGCATTTTTCTTCCTGTAGTTAAAATGTAACCAGTGTGATGATTAACACCGATAAATAAAACCACAGGATTTGCTACACCCAGTTCAGTTTAACAAGTTACATCACACATACCATGTAGTAATGTGCCATAACTGCGTAATGAGTGGTAGCCAATGTCCTGAAAAAAGTGTTTTTCTTAGGAGTGGGATTATGCTTTCTCACAGAAGTCAAGGACTGACTCCTGGTTTAGCTTTCCTAATCCTCCTTCTCCCATGCCCTGCCCCACGCTCATTGAGAAGTGTTTTTTCAACATGTCAGTAACAGTACATTTTGCTCTATAGGTCTCACTGTTCTTAGCACAAAGTAATTTCTACTTTAAATGTAAATTCAGTTCAGTGTCTACCTATTGCTGGAGACATATTCTGGGAACATTCACTTACAGTAATATTGATTTATTTTATTTGAATCAATTGAGTAATTTAGGGCCAGGCTGTACCCGAACCTAGTATCACTAGGAACTGCAAGCCCCTTCAGTTTCCTCAAAATATCCTCTCCCACCTTCTACTCTTTCCATGCATTTAGCAGCCGAGAAGGGAACCAACGGAGACAAGGCCTAAGGAAAATACGTCTGCATGGCTAATCCGGTAGGTCTGGTAAGAAGAGAACTAATAATGCCAGTTGTCTCACGACAGAAGGTGACAGACCTTTTGTTTTTGTTTTCCAGGGGATGGGTGTGTGTGTAATTTTGGGTGTGGTTGGTTTGTGGGGGTTTTGTGTTTTGTTTTGTTTGGGTTTTTTGTTTTGTTCTAATTAAATATATGAGCCAGAGAAATGTTCATGACAGGATCACAGCTTTCCCCTTCTCTTGCTTCCTGCATGGCATAGCAACATGATATGCTTTGCCAGGAGGATTCAGAGAACACTGTACCTGATTTACATTTCTGTTTCAGAACACCTTGCTGTGGTAGACCCATCCTGGCAACACCGAGGCTGTCATTTGCCCCAGCAGTTGGGAAGACCTCTCTCCCAACTCACTGCAGAGGCAAGGCAGCTCTGCAGTAAGTGGAAGACGACATTACACAGACAACACCAGCAATGAAGCTTACTGGCTCTTCCTAGACTTGAGAGGAATAAAACATCTGTCCAGTCTGCCTTACTACAAACAATAGCCTGGATGGGGTTCTGTCTTCTTTCTCCCCACTGCTGAGTGGAGGGGAGGGCTAGTGCCTGCACTCACTTCGGTTTGGGAATTCGGTTTGGGAACTGTTGACTGCCACTGCAGGATGCCTCCGGGGGCTTCTCTGAACTGCCTCCACCCTGCTTCTTTCTGAGAAAGAGCCACCTGTCACTTCAAACACATCGCTGCTCCACTCTGATTCTCTTTTCTTCCGATTAATGCTTCTTTGCTTTGTTTTTATCTTACATTGAAGTCTGATACTTATTGTTATAATGCTGTTATGATGCTGTTGGAGTTTAAACCTCCTAATTTTATGACCAACAGACTGTACATTGAATTTTTAACTGCAGTTAATATTGCAGAACATAGATATCTGTTATTGTTTCATATGGAACATTATGTATTCTCTCCAGTCCTATGCACTATAAAAGAATATGTTTTCTTCCACATGATTTATTTTTTTTTAACTGAGTTTAATTTGCTGATGATTGAAAGATTATTTATCACTGGGAACTGCTTTTTATGTAAGCTAACAAATTATGGCAAAAAATGTTAGCAAAGTTGTTAGCCATCTTATGTCAGTTAAATTTAGACACTGAATGAAGTAGATTTTTGTCTCCATTGCTCTGTATTAAAAAATACATAGCACCAGTAGTAAAACCAAGACAATATCCCAGGTAGTGGGAATGGTGAACTTACAACCTTTATCAGGGTTAAAGTTCCCCAGAGATATATAAAAAACAAATGTATCTCCACTCAGTTAGTGCTGGCAAAGACTGACAGACGCAAAATCTCTACTGATAGATCTGCGACATGATGCTTCTAATAGTTTTCAGTTAGTGTAAGCAGCAGAAGAAAACTAGGATATTGTGAGGTGAAATAATAATGTTAATACTGAAGGCAAAGCAGAAGACGATAGAAGTAAATGCATGAAACTTTGGGCTTTCAAGGGTGATCCTATTCCCGGTCAGCAAGGATAGGAATTAACTGAATGCATAATATGAAAAGGCACTATTTATAATTCCAGTGAAATGGAATTTTATCTTGTAAAATTAAAGACTCTCAAAAGAAGGAAAAAGGGCAGGTTGTACAGGGCTTTGAGGAACCTGGTCTAGTAGAAGGGGTCCCTGCCCATGGCAAGGGTATTGGAACTAAGTGATCTTTAAGGTACCTTCCAACCCAAATCGTTCTATGATTCTCTGTTTCTTTGATTGTGCTCTTTGAAAATGAGGAACAATTGAAAAAATTGAATTCCCTTTCAGTTCTTCAGGTCTTCAGGAGTTAGGAGAATAACAAACCCCAAAATCATATATTTACTTAACTTTCTAGGCAAACACTAAAGCAAAGCTGTTGGAGGACATTCTTCAACAGTTACGATTCAAACAAAAGAGCCAGCAGAGTGAATATGCTCCCTAGATGGTGCAACTGTTATCCAACAATGCTGTGAAAGACATGGGAGTAAACCAGGCCTCCAGAATCCAATTCCAGTGCTATATGTACCAAAATTCCCTGAAACAGAGAACTCGTATCCTAATATACTGAATCCATGAAACTGCTTAAAAAGGAATAATGTCCCTTTTTCCTTTCATGAAACATATATTTAATTTTATTGCACATGCTCTGTTAGCTGCCAGTGTTGTACTTAATCATGTCAAAGTTGTGGCATATTAGAAGTTTTCTGTATTTTGTATTTCTGTGTCTAGACATGCTACACTGTGTTTTGTTTTACATTAAGGTGATTTACCATGACAAGACTCCTCATGAAACAACTAAGTGTACTGCTGTGTGTCACAAATACGAAGTGACACGTCAGAAAAGTGGCAATTCGTATCAAAAGCATACACATACATTTGCCAAATAACCAGTCTGGCTAAGAGAAGACAGATCCTTTCAATTATTTTTCTCTCTGTTGCTCCACAGGCACTGAAAATTTAATACCAGAAATGACCTCTGATCTAGGTCAATCACCATCATTCCTGCCCATCAAGAAGAATGGCGATGATGGCAAAAAACTATGAATAAAAAATTATTGGTTTATATTATGAAAGTTATTCAGAATGATTCTGCTTAAACATATCCTGCTGTCTCAACATGCGTCTTGCCATAGGCAGTGTTTAGAAGTTTAGGAGAAAAGGCAATGAAAGAATTTTTTTTTTTTTTTTAATTAGAGCAAATATAATATGAAGCCAGCTGTGAAGCTATTTCAGATGTGTATATTTCACCATATGGACCCATTAACATACAGACATGAATGATCAGCTAGCTGTGTAAGGAGACCTTTTATGGAGAGTAGTGCACGAATCCTGCACAATAAATCCAGCACATAATTGCATTTACAGTTTAGAAAAAATACTTTCATGCATAAAAAATAAAAATAATTACATACTTCAGTTTGAGAGCAGGCAAATTTATCAAATATATTTATTTTTGTTCTTGTGTTCTACATTTAATTATTTTGTACACTTTGATAAGTTTGATCAAAGATCAAGAGAAAGTTCACTTTTATTAGTTTATCTACTCACTATCCTTATGTTTAAACACATGGAAATAAACCAGCCTCTTAAGAAAAAATAAATCTCTCAGAAATACAAGTTATTTTTTACATATAAGTGTATCCAATTATTTAATAATGAAACCTTCTGACAAGAAAATAAAATGTACCACAGTAAGCCTTAGTGTCTAAAAATACTATCTTTTTGAGTCTTCTAGTCAACCAGAGAAGTCCAAAATCATCACAGAGGCCTTGAAAAATAGCTGAATTTTGCAGCAGAGAAGTGAAATAGAGAAGGATCTTGTTAGCAAGAACATGATCCTTCGTTAATGAGCACATTCACTGCCATGCAAATTACAGCAATCCAGTTGCCATCACAACAATATGTACACTGATTTTTTCAGAATTTGATTTTAGCATGGTTGATAGGTTGGATCAGGTCGAAAACCAGTAGAGTATTTAAAAAGATGTGTGGAACCTCTTAATAATTCTTGGGTTTGTTGTGGATTTTCTCTCTGTGTTTATTTATTTATTTTGGTTTCTTTTAGTTTAGAGTTTTGTGCAGAAAATAAGTTATCCCTCCTGCCTGGCTGCCCTGAAATACTTCACTCTGCTCACTTTGAAACCTGGGTCTTCCAGGTTTCATTTACTTATCAACCCTGAAAGTTTACAGTGGCTATTGGTGCACTTCAGTCACAAAACAAAAAGATGATAGATTTTATTTGCTCTTAAAAATAATGATGTTATCACTCATAATGGTAAAATCTTTGGTAGAAGGTAATTTATATCTCCTTACACCAAGTTTATAGCTACAATTTTGCTTTCACATGGTGAAAAGCCCCGCTGGGTGAACAGGATTATGTAATACAGTAACATACCAATAAGCAAGAATTACACTTTGGGGGAAGGGGGAAAAGAAAAAACACAACTCCAACACCATCCCCCCCCACCCCAAACCAACAAACTCCAACAAAAAAACCCCAACAACTCCCCCACCCCTGCAAAAAAACTCTCATCCCAAAACAAACAAAAAAACCCCCCCCAAACCCTGAACTAACTAGGTATATAATTATAGGCATTGTAGGCAGACTTTAGATGCAGATGGGAAAGCTGTTTCAGAGAAACAGAAATTGGCAGTATGGATTCCAAAAGCTTCAAATAGAATAACTGGTTTCTGAGAAGCCAAGTATTTCTTACAAAGATTAATTCTATCTGAAAAAAAACCCTTAACTTCCCACCTCAGTAAGACTAGAAGACTTGGAAACCGAAGACTTGAGCCTTGAAAAATCAAATGAAGATTTCTAAGCTCTATTTTCTTACTCCTGATTATAAACTCACACCTGACCACTTTGAACTGGTAAGGTAATACTATATAGAGAAGAGAGTTTATCAAATGTTTCAGGAACACAAGAAATCCTTCCCAAAGCATCAGACACCTATAACAGCAGGAGTTATTAATAAACTAAAAGGATATCTAATATTAACAATAAAAATAGGAGCAGTAAGACATATACAAGGACTACACTGCCAATATGCTACTGACTTCCAGCAGAGAATATAGTAACAAGGGAAACATAATATATCTAATTTATCTGGACTTCAGGCAAGTATCTGAAATGGTTCCTCATGAGAAATTATTAGTTAAGAGGTTATCAAAATAATTTTATAATATGGAATTACCTAGGGGGGAGTCAGGTTGTGGTAAAAGGGCAATTTTCTGGGTGGCAGGAGATGACCAGGACAATTCCTTAAGTTTTGGCCTTGAAATTTACTATTTTTAGTAATTTTTTAATGGCTGTGGAACAGAAAAAGAATCAGACCAATGAAATATGCTGACGACACAAGCCTGGGATGCTCCCTCCAGTGGGAAAGGAGATGAGAAAACCACACATAAAGAACTAGATGACCTTGAAGACTAAATAATATAGGTGGGATAAAAGTCATAGAATCACAGAATCACTTAGGTTGGAAAAGACCTTTAAGATCGAGTCCAACCATTAACCTACAAAATTCAGTACTATATGTAGAAGATTGTGCACAAAGGGACAAAGAAAAATTGCTGTTAAATCTCAGAGCTCATCAATTACAAGTGGCAGTTAAGAAAACCCATGAAGAATCATTGGCAATAGTGTAATTATAAATCTGAAGCACGGTGCAATTTTAATTGTATTCAGATATAGATTCATAGAATAGTTAGGGCTGGAAAGGACCTTAAGATCATCTAGTTCCAACCCCCTGCCATGGGCAGGGACACCTCACGCTAAACCATACATGTGTATGGATGTATGGATGTATTTTACTTACATATAGAATGTGTGTGTGTATATATATATAAAAAAAATATACAGGAATGAATCAGGTGGTATGTTTCAAGCATAACAGGCAATTATTGATGCCATTGTGCAAGACACATATTAATTAAAAATTAATATGAACATATGAATATGAATTACATGTGAATATATATGAATATGAATATATTAATATGAACTGCATACATGCAATTTCCAAATTGTTGTGGACAAATTAAATTTAACCCTTAAAATATTTGCTGTATTATCAGTATAACCACACACACTGCTGAGTTCTTGTGTTACTGTTCAAATTAGGACTGCTCACCACTGCGCTGTGTATCACCTGCAGACCTCGGAACACAGGCTGATAAAATTTTGGTGCATAGTAATGATCATTTATTAGCAAAAAAAAAATTCAAACTCGTAAGGATGCAGAGAAAATCTAGTCTGATCATCAGGGAATAAGGAAGCTGTCATATGAAAATTAGTAAGCCACACAAAGACAAAAAGACTAAACCTAATAAATAGATCAGGGCAATAATACTGCAGGGAGAGAGAACTATTTAAGCTAAAGAACAACACTGATACAGATCAAGTGGGAATAAATTGGCCATGAGGAATATAGGCTAATAACTGGAACATGATTTCAAAACACAAGAGGAATAAATTCCTCTAACAGTGTTCCATCAGGAGAAATGGAAGCAAAAAAATATAAAGCACTTTAAAGTTGTAGTTTCACCTATGTATGGTGGAAATCATATGAGGGGGAAGTCTGAGGAGCAGGACACTGAAACTGATGCAAGGCACTCTTCATTTTAGGTTGTCTGGGAGTTCAGACCTCAAGGCTTATGTGCTTACTCATCTTTACGTGAAGTCTGAATACTAGGATCCTGATCTCTTGACTTTGCATTTCCAAACTTGCTGCTTAACAGCAGAGGACTTCAATGAGTCTGTGGATTTGGCTGTAATCAATGAAAACAGGCTTTGCAAACGAGTCTATACCCAAGGTATTCTTCTTCTGCTTTTCTGAGCTGATGGTGCTGGGAGTCAGCAGTTTACTTTCAGCTTCCCTGACTTTTAGATGACACCAAATTCAGTACAATCCTTTACTCATGTGACACTTCACCAGCTGTCAAATAATTATTTATAAAGCAGAAAAACAACCTCCCATCTTTAAATTAATTATTAGTCAGGAATTAGAAAGATGATGGCCCAGTATGTCTGTGTAAGGACTATGACAATTAACATGTACTAATTGTTAAGACATGTTAGTTACCACTAGAGAAGCAGGAGTTTAACTAAATGGAGCATGGCTGAGAATACTGGCTGAAGAAGCAGCTGACCTTGCAATACAATGCATCTTCTATACAGGTGTGACCATATTAAGAAACTCGGTCAGCCACTTGCTAAGATAACAATTAGTTGCCAACCACTGATCAACACCTGGAAAATACATCAATTTTTCAGAGGACATTAATGGCATTTGCAACATTTATCAAGTATTGAAAATGAGTAGCAACTCATAGGGGCTTTGCCACAGGCCTTGTATTTCTTTGTATAGTGAAAGCATTACAAATGCAGCCTTGGCTACTGATCTAGGTCATGCATACAATGTGAACACTGTTCCAAGAAGCCTGTTCCAGCACAGGCATCTTGTCTCCTTAGGTGTATATTGCATAGTTAATGTTACACTAAAAGCATGTTTAAAGTTGCAATGGCAAGTGTTTAAAAACTGGAAAGCACAGATTCGATTTGTGCTCTTTATTTGTGCAGTATGACAGTGTAGTTTTAGCAACAGGCTGACATACCTTTTCTGCATCTTCAGGGCTCAAGGTACTCTGTGCTTTGAAGATGAAATCAAGGTATTTGCTCAGCCCTTAAACATCCGAGCTAATCATATTTCTCCTTTTGAAAAAAAAAAAAAAAGCTTAGCTGTGGTAGAGACAGACATGAAAACCTCTAATTTTCCGCATGTGTAATTCTCCTCTCCAGTATAATTTAATGGTTGATCCTTAAAATAATTAAATGATGCAGGAATTTGACTCAGGTAGAGTGAGGTGGAAAAAGCTACTTGCATGCTTAGAGACACATATGCTGGTAAGATTTGTCGTGGTTTAAGCCCAGCCGGTAACTCGGAACCACACAGCCCCTTGCTCACTTCCTCCCTTTTCCCCCCTGGCTCCCAGATGGATAGGGAGGAGAATCGAAAGAATGTAACTCCCACAGGTTGAGATAAGAACAGTCCAGTAACTAAGGTACCATACAAAACTACTACTGCTACCACTAATGATAATAATGATAAGGGAAATAACAAGGGGAGAGGATACAATTGCTCACCACCTGCCGACCGATACCCAGCCTGACCCGAGCAGCGATCTGCGCCTTCCGGGTAACTCCCTCCGGTTTATATACTGGGCGTGATGTGCTGTGGTATGGAAAACCACTTTCGCCAGTTTGGGTCAGCTGTCCTGTCTCTGTTTCCTCCCGGCTTCCCCTCCTCCCTGACAGAGCATGAGACTGAAAAAGTCCTTGATCGGAGTAAGCATTACTTAGCAACAACTAAAAACATCGGTGTGTTAACAGCATTGTTCTGAGACTAAAGTCGAAACATAGCACTGCACCAGCTACTAAGGAGGAGAAAAATGACTGCTACAGCTGAACCCAGGACATGAGCTCAGGATCTGAAGTAATTTATCTACTTTGTTCAATGAGGCCAAAAGTCACATACAAAGTAAGTTTCAGGTCACATAACAGAAACAGGTTTCAGGATCGTATTTTTCCTTCTTTTTTATTACATTTCAGCACCTAATTATACCTTTTATATAATTTGCCTGGTGTTCAAATAGCAGACTGAATTACAGGTTTGTAAGCCATCGGACCTCTTATAAGATTAAGTCACAAGCTATATCAGTTGAACACATATATCTGAAAAGAAATATTTGTTTTTGGAGTTTTTTTAATAGAAAATTTGTATATGAATTAAGTTACACCATAATTTTCCTTATGCTTTTAATTTTAAACACTTCATAGAAAAAAACACATTTACAATATGACCTAATTCATTTAGAAGCTATTTCTTGAAAAAATGTCTGTAGCAGCAACAGATGGCAAAAGAACAACAAAATCCTGTTTTGAATATCATCCAATTTGACAAATAACCAGCTGCTATAATAAGCAGTCTCAACATCCAAAATGTACTTTAAAATGAAACTCGCTTATATCCATTAAATGAGGAATGCTTTAAGCAAAGTTCTTTGCCAACAGAAGTTCATGGTATGTTCTCATTTATACACATGCCACCTACTAATTTCTGTATTATCTGACGACTGTCAACACTTGCCATGCTAGTAAGGACAGACAGACGGAACAGTGGCCACACCAGCTTTTCCAAACAAAAAGCAGCTGTGTATGCTGTCTGTAATACAGACAAATGTAACCAAAGCTATAACCAAATTTCATCTCATGACTCCCTTTCTCTAAGAGCCAATTAGAAAATGTGCTTCAGCTGCTTTTACAACGTTAGCAATGCTTTTCTGCACGCCAAATAATCTTCTTGAAGCAGGCATTCAAAACATTAATTTAAAATTTTGCTGTTGGTATTTCTAATGTATTATACTGTATTGTCTGATACAATGCTTATTTTCATTAGGACAAGCTAATACACAGCACATTTTCGGCTTTACACTGGAGCCTGCTGTCTGAATAAAGGAGTTCGCTCTCCTTCTGTTAGGTTTCATTTTGACATTCTTGGGCTCTGTCAGGATATTGAGAAGTTTCGCTAGAGGGAAATCACATTCCTTTTAAAATCAAGAATTATGTTATGCCCTTTAAAGTACAGCCCTGTATTGGGAGTTCTGTCCCAAAGGAAGCGCAGAAACCATAAAAGGCCTCTAATCAAAAAGCAAAGAGGAAAAGCTCTGCCTAAGCCTGGGAGAAAGATGTCATTGTTCTGTATAGCAACCTGTCACCAAGCAGAAGCGGAGCTTGCTGACAAATACACAAAGGTAATCAAACTCCAAACATGCTAGGTTGCCCTTTACAGAAAGGATCACAAAGTCATACTGCAGGTCAGTGACAGAGCTGGAAATACAAGACAGGTCTTTTGATACCCAGCCTTCGGAACAATACAGCATTGACTCTTTATCCCTCCTTTCCTGTTTTGCAGAAGATGGTAGTACTGGGATTGTATAGAAACAGAAAGATGCTCTGTTTCCTGTGTACTGCAGAATGTGGCTTACCCTGAATTTTTCTACAAATTGAGAACAGCAATCAAAAACCTCTGCCTTCAGCTCTTATTAGCGGTCCCGGGAGTCAAATTCAAAATCTAAAGGTTTCACATCACATTGTGAAACAAAACTAGTTTGGATCTCCATCAAACACTTGGAGAGGAACAAATCAGGCAGAACTACTCATTTTTGAGGGATTATACTGAATATTGTCATGGTTTAAGCCCAGCCAGTAACTCGGAACCACGCAGCTGCTCGCTCACTTCCCCCCTTCTTCTTCCCCTGCTCCTGGAGGGATGGAGAGGAGAATTGAAAGAATGTAAATCCCACAGATTGAGATAAGAACAGTCCAGTAACTAAGGTACCATAGAAAACTACTACTGCTACCACCAATAATAATAATGATAAGGGAAATAACAAGGGGAGAGAATATAAAACTAAAAGGGGAGAAGGAAAAGAAAACAGTAAACACAAGTGATGCACAATACAATTGCTCACCACCCGCCGACTGCTACCCAGCTCGACCCAAGCAGCGATCTGGGCCTTCCGGGTAACTCCCACCAGTTTACATACTGGGCATGACGTGCTGTGGTATGGAAAACCCCTTTGGCCAGTTTGGGTCAGCTGTCCTGCCTCTGCTTCCTCCCGGCTTCTTGTGCCCCTCCTCACTGGCAGAGCATGAGACTGAAAAAGTCCTTGATCGGGGTAAACATTACTTAGCAACAACTAAAAACATCGGTGTGTTAACAGCATTGTTCTGAGACTAAAGTCAAAAACACAGCACTGCACCAACTACTAAGAAGGAGAAAAATGACAGCTATAGCAGAAGCCAGGACAGCATGAAAAGAAAGAAAATTAAAAAAGAAAACAAAATCAAATAAAAAAAACACACAACAAAACAAAAAACTTCTATGAAGAGGTAATGTGAGAATCCAGCAGTAATTTTGGAAAATACTGCAAAATTGCATCAAGCATATGCAAGGACAAAATGAGGCTACAAATTTGGTAGGCAGACAGAAATACTTTGTGATTTTCCAAGCCTCATTTCCATGGAAAACTTCCAGTGGAATTTAAGTATTGGATATAAGAAAAAGTCACCTTTTTGCCCCCTAATCATAGAAAACACCACCAGACAACCTCTCTATAGCAGATCTTCATAATTTCGTCCTCCTACATCAGCTGCTAACTGCCTGCAGTGTACCATCTGACCAGCGTGCTACTGAATGGATGTAAGGATGCAAAACCAGTTGGGAACTTTCAGATAAATGACTGCTATAAAAGATGTTACTTTATTAAAAAATAAAAATGTTGCATTTCAAATATCTCAAATTCAATTTACTCAGGGCAAATTTCCCACAGAACCTCTATGTCAAACTTGCCCACCAAACTGTACCTACTGCAGTGCCTTTAGCACTTCCATGCCTGGGAGCTGGGTATCATCAGCCATCTCCGGTTAGCCTTCTCATGCTTTCTTTGGGTGGAGATACCTGTACTTTCATCTCAGAGCAACCTCCATACAATGCCACAGGGCAAGCAGCACACACCTGCAACAGTATTGTCTCTTAACCTTTCCATGGGGTTGGAAGCACCTAACAAATCACCAAGAACTAAAGGTATCAGGGTGTTGAGGCCCTTTGCTACAGAAATGGGAAAGTGGAGCATGGGAAGTCTGGGCTAGGCTTCAGGTCTGGGAATCTATTTACATACCCTTCCAAACAGCATTTCCTAGGTGAGTTGACAGCCTAATTAGTCATTAGCCTTACATTAGTCAAATGACAAAAACCCGATAGATTTGTTCAACAGTCTGGAGGCAGGTATTTTGTTGTCAAACTGTTTTCTAAAAATTCTGTTTAGCAAGAATTTATTAAAGTTTTTCCAAGCAGATTAAATCGTCACCAGTTTTCTCTGTGATAGGAACAACTAAATTTTAGTAATCTGTAAACAAATGTTTCATTCAGTCTAACATACTGTTTTATATACTTATAGATACATACCTCTGGGACATATATCTAATTGAGTAATGCAGGAGCAAAAAAACACTTGCACATTATAACTTTAAAATGTTAGAGCAGATATGTTCTTCAAGATAAGAAAAAAGTCTCAATTATTTAGTGTAAAAAAGGGAATAAAGAATCTCGAAATAGTACATCATAGATAATGCAAAGAAGATGTATGCTGTGTTGTAGGACAACAGACTGCACTGAGGAAAGAACAAGGAATGCAGAAATTCCTGTGCTAATGTTGCCTCAAGACCACACATTAAGTCTTTTCAAGATCCAAGTGTAGTCATACCAGATTTTACCTGCAACTTGGAAGGTTCACACATGGAAATGGTGTGGTCACTGCAGAACTGTCACTTTACAGACATTATGGCCATTCAGTGTGAGCAGCTGTCTGGCATAAAGTAGACATTTCTTCAAGTGAACTGTTCTTTAACTTAGTTAACAAGATAATGGCACGATTTTGGTGCTTGTGAACTCTCAGTTTTGGTTGCTGGAATAGCATGCTATTTGGAATATTTCACCAAATCCAGGTATGGGTAACTAAAGTATTTGGTAGATCAGGCAAAGTTAAAGAAAGGGTTACTGCAGAACAGAAATAAGTGAAAACTCTGCATTAGAGGGAGAACATAAATTTCTCTCTGCTCCATTCTTTTTAGTTGCAAACACAGCATCACCCTGTAAGTCAACTCCCAAACTCTCTTAGAGAAGTTACTGACTTTTCCTGACAAGCACAAGTGAGACAGTACCAGCGGGATTCTTTCAAAGGTGTGAAACCTCTCTTTACTATGGGTACTTGGGGGATTCATTATCAACTTTATGCCTTTCCTCTAACAACAGTCCTCCTTCAGGGGAGGGAAACTTCAATATGTTCTTGAAACTATTAAGGTCTCTTGGTATTTTAACTATTGACATCCCTACCTGTTTTACAAGAATACCTAAAAGCCCCCATCTCATTGTTTTAGTATTTTATGAAAACGTAAGAAGAAATAATCTTTACCCTAAACAATGCATGATGGAAAGGTGGGATAAAAAGCCAGGTTCTCAAGCAACAGACTGGACAGAGAATGGGTAAAAGTAGAGCTGTTGTGATTGCTCTAATACAGTCAGTCTCATTGCATTAAAGGCTAACAGAGCACCTAGGGGTACACATAGTGTACCGTTTGCTTGAACCACAATAAAAGGGTTTTCTTCAGTGTACTTGTCCAACTCAGTTAGGAGCTGCTAACTGTATGTCTTCCTTCAGAGACATAAGTAAAGCTCAAACACTTGACTTGAAACCGATGCACCTCTTTTCTTCTTTCATGCAATAGTGTAACAGGCAGAATACCTACTGAGGAAATAAGAGATCTACATATAATTGTTGTCTTAAGGTACTTCAAATCTATATTTACTAACCAGATCTTGCCCTTACTTGCAGGATGTAGTCTATACTGGTTGTTATATTTCTCTCAGTTTCTTGAAGGCTGTGCCAACATTAAAAAACAAACAAACAAAAAAAACCCAACCCCAAACCAACCAAACAAAACCCCCAAAACCAATAAAAACCACCACAAATTTTAGAGAAATGGAAAATAGGAAAAAGAATCTGACTTTGCTACCGATTAGTAAGTTTCCTTCCAGCTGAAATTAAGTCTTTGAGCATGTAACCATTCTTTCAAGCAAAAGGTAGACAGAATCATAACCAGAATTTTGGTGGCACAAAAATATTAACCAAAAATGCATTCTGTGTCAGGCTGTCTCCTAAGTGGTTGTTGAAGGACACTTTCTAGACTGGCACTCTAGGATAAAGAAACGCCAGGTTTTTCCATTAGGAGGAACCTGGTATTAAGCTACACAGCCTGTGATGCTACAAGGGATGAGCAGAGATACAACTTAAAAGACAACATTAAAGGAGAAAGAAAGCAGCAGGTTTTGAAACACTGACACTCTAAGGCTTGGACTTCAGCTGGGCAGGAGTTTTGAATGAACACATAACAAAGAACATGTTAGATTTGATCTTTTCTATAGTACCTGAGTAGATTGTGATGCTCTTTGTTCTTACTTTTCAGTCATTCTGCTGAACAAACAGGTTAGTGTTTTGCCATATTTTGTCATATGATCCAAATGATTCTTTTTATGCTTATCAAATGAAAAGGCATGTTGTGCTTTTCCACAATAAAAAAAGCTACTCATTTATTTTACAATGTGCTTGTTTCTTCAATTGGCTTACAAATCCTTTGTTTGAAGATGTCATTTCAGAACATGCATAAAAGAAATATTAAAGCAAATGCTTCATTCCAAGACTTGTTGTGAAAAAAGGAAAGACATCAATTTTCATATTCTTAGTATTTTAAAAATTATGCTGAACAGCTAGTGCCTGCTATTGCCACACACTCTGAAATAAATGCCCATTTATATAGAACCTAACCTTAACTAAGTTCTAAAAAACCCAAACTATTCTAGTAAGTGGTGGTCAAATTTAATCCAACTATTACACCTGTATAAAATTACTCAGATGAAACAACCACCAGAAGTTTCTGGACATAAGTATAAAAAAAAGCTGACAAAACATGTTATAATGTTATCTAAAGAACAGTTTCATTTGGAATTGTATTTACAGAAATGTACATAAATTACTTCTTAACACTTTTATGTCTTTCAGTTCTTTTTTTTTTTTTTTTCCTTTTTTTAAATCTTCTTTTTCTTTCCTCTCTCCATATTTATATGGGTTGCTCTGAATCAGAATTACCTAAACATGCAACACAGGAAAAAGTACACTAATAGGAAGGTCAAGCGTCATATGCCAAATTAACCTGTTTATTACATTAAAATCATAGCAGAAAACTGTTTATTTTAGAAACCTGTTAAATTTAAACATACAAATCGTATCTTCTGTCATTTAATCCAGACTTAAAAATTGATGCAAAATTCCTCCCATAGCTTGGCAAACAGGTGGTCAACATCATGCTGAAGCCCAGGACTAGCACCCACAAAGGGAGACTCAGTGTGTTCAATCTACGGGAGCTGGTGACTGCTTTCTGGTCCCCAGTTTAGCACCAGGGTCAGATCAATTCTAGTGAGGCCTTTAACTACGCTTTGCACTATTTTAGTCCTGGCCATGCTGTGGACCTGTAATGGTTCAAACCCAGCCAGTAACAGAAGCATCGTGCAGCTGCTCACTCACCACCTCGCCCCCCCCTCCATGGGCAGGATGGCAAGGAGAACCAAAAGAATGTTAAAACTCACGGGTTCAGATAAGAACAGTTTAATATAATATTTCTACTACTACTACTACTGATAAGGTAAATAGCAACAGAAGCAAATATAAAACTAAAGGGGAAAGGAAAAACCCAATAAACCCAGGTGATCTACAATAAAATTGCTCACCACCCGCCAACCGATACCCAGCCCAACCTGAGCACCAGTTGGTCCCTTCCAGGTGACTCCCCCTAGTTTATATACTGGGCATGACATGCTGTGGTATGGAATACCCTTTTGGCTAATTTGCGTCAGGTGTCCTGTCTCTGCTCTCTCCTGGCTTCTTGTGCCCCTCCTCACTGGCAGAGCATGAGAGACTGGGAAGTCCTTGATCAGGGTAAGTGCTACTTAGCTACAACTAAAACATCACTGTGTTATCAGCATTGTTCTCAGGCTAAACCCAAAACACAGCACTGTACCAGCTACTAGGAAGAAAATTAACTCTATCCCAGCCAAATGAGGGCAGGTCCTATGCTCCCAAATATGGAAGTCTCAAAAATAAGAAAGAAGTACAAATATGTATTAAATAGTTGCCCACCATTGCCTATTAGCTGGGGGGGTAAAAGAGGGAGGAAAGGTGTGAAGGACATTCGGATGAAAACAGTTCAATTGATCTGATTACTAAAATTCATTCTCTTACTTTCTGAACTGCCATTTTACAAGCAGAATGCGAGCATCAGAGTCATTACCAAATATCCTGTGATAACTTTACCTATCTAAATTGTGGGAGGACATCTGTAGGGTAGCATCTTTTTGCTTAGAAAAAACCTTTTTCTTCAAGGTACTTCCCCTGCATATATACCACTGCATGATGAACAAGAACCCTTTTCACAGTCTCTTCAACTTTATACACCAGCTAGTGCAGTGCTGAGAATTAATTATAGCTATACAAAGAATCATCCATTTTGATTGCAACACTAAAAAACGTAAGTACAACAACCTTTAACCAGCTGTTTTCACAAAAGTAAATGACTATTTATTATATTCTTTATAATTAATGAAGACCAAATTACGCAGTATGATGAATGCCAATAAATACCCTCTAATACGCAAAAACTTTTCTCATTTACATTTTAATGAGATTTGAAATGTTAATGAATGAAGTCTACTAATTACTTTGGTGAATGTTTCAAATAAAAGTGAACTTTGTTAGATAAATTAATATTAGTTCCTCATTAGGGTCTAATAGCTGAAAATAATTAATGTTTTAGCTAATATGCTGAAAATATTGTTGCATAGTTTGACAAATATTTTTAATGATAAACAATAAGCTCACCAGTAATACATATGACCTTTCAAGTGTGTTCCACATGTAAAGCAAGTAACAAGATTCCTAACACACATCTTTTTAGTATAAACAGAGATTTTGAAACTGATTTTGTATTCTCTATACTCATTTGCTTTCTGTTTGATTGCTTGACAGAAACTGAAATGAATGTCAGTTAAAGCTTTATTATTTTTATTCATGTTTAATGTAAATATGAAGATCACTAAAGATACATATTAGCCTAATTATCTTTCTGTGACAGATTTATGGCATCCAGTAAAAGAATTACTGTCCAGTACAGTTATCTGGTTTTGTTAGTATGTATTTCTGTGAAAAGTGCACTTTCTGAAGTACTGGTGGGGTCATGTATGATGCTCTGGATTTACTCCATCTATCCCAGCCAATGGAAGACAAACAAAAGCAGAGTCTACCATTTGCACGTCATAACAGCTCACTGACAAATTGACTTGGAAAGGCAAAAACAGGAAAAAAAAGAGTACTTTAGTCTGATTCACTCCTTACTCTCTCTTAAGGATATTTTCTTTTTTTTAATAAGCAACAGTATTTCCCCATTTGAAAGTGTGGTTTACAACAACAAAAAAAAAAGTTTTATGTTGAAAAGAGGGTTGACAAAAAGATTAAAAAGGTACTGGGTTAGAATATCTAACACTGACCAAACTACTGGATTTACATTGTAAGATACAAATGCTGATACCATAGAAGTTGGCAAATTAAACTCTCTAAGATTTGTGTTGAGATCTTAGAAAGCATGCACTCTTTATTGCAGAGCTGGAGACATAGGGGATCATTCCTCCAAACCTGTCTGCCTGGCATTCTCAAAGCAAGCCTTATATAATAATACGTACTATTCGTTAAATTTCCTGGAAAAGTAATATATATATATATTTAAACCATTTCTTGAAACTCATGAATAATGTTTCTCTTTTATCAGTGTTTTACCAGAGTTTGCTTCAACAGGGCCTAGGCTGGCGGCCTTTGTTCTATCTTGCTTTCGCGGACACCTGTTCTGTTCCTAGTTGAACATTTCCTGTTACCTAACCTCAGCGCAGAATATATAGAATGCTGCTCAGTTCATTATCTGCCAGGCTTAGCCCACTTCATAAAGATTAAACCTTTATGGTCTGAGCAAGTTGAGTATCAATGCCACAGGCTTCACCTGTTCGCATCTCAGTAAGTAAGGACTTTCTAAAAACTATACAGACTTCAGAAGGACTATTTCCTAAAGAAAGTTCAAAACCTAAAGGTCACATTATGAATACATAAAAATGCTAATTCACACATACATTCCAGAAAGAATGTGCAAAATTTACTGCAATGCCAAAATAAAATTTATAACCACTGCTTTAACCATTTATCTTGGCATAATGGTGTATTAATAGCCAAGCTGTTTAAAATATAAATTGTCCTCCCTTCTCCCCGAATGAATAAATGAAATATTCAACCTTATATTGCAAGAACAGTTTGTTACAACATCTTGTATACATACTTCGAATAACTTCTTACTTAACAAGGTTGCTGATCCTGAAAATACAGAAACACCTATAGCTCCAAGGAATACACTGATAGGCATATTTGTCATGTTCAGCCTCTGATCCACGGAAGTGAATCCAGTGGGCTGGCAAGGCTTAACATGCTCTGGAGCACTCAATCTCAGTGGCAGTTAACAAATAGTTCCTTCTAAAAGAGTTGTATAGAAAGGTCAAAGTATACCTTTTTTCCTTGTTACGTTAACCTCATAACTTAGTTTGCTTCTGGGTAATGGAACAGGAAATATATATCATCGTACCTGGCTATTTTTCACATGTCAGCCTGATTAGATAGCTATGTGTAATGGTATGTGTCCTGCACCCAGTTTGATTATCATACCTCTGGAGTCATGCGGGGAGCTTTCGAATTCTGCCACTATGCCCCCAAGACAGGTACATAAATCACAAATCTGACATTAAAAGGTGCTTTCTCTTATGGGTAATGTCTCCAGTTGAGTTTATAAAATTAGTCATACTATGTTCGCTGGAAATAAATTTCTGTTTAAATCTGGCCAGACAGCACTGAAATTCTAGCAACAGTTTCAGAAAGACGCACACAGGGTGCTTCTACTGATCAAAGAAGTGTTTGAAGGTCACTGTGTTTTTTTTAATATCTCATTAATTTCTTCTGTTCCTGGTCTGTGGCTAAAAAAAGAGAGCTCCTGAAATGCCATGTCTGCTCTCCTCTTTCCAGACGGCTAAAACTACTTGGGACTGGCTGCAATATGTTGTAAAAGGACTGCTTATTTTTATAGTATTGCAAATTTTCAAGAAGTTACTCATGAAAGTGGGGATTTTACCATCCTGAGGGTATCAGGAAATTGTGACATTGGACAGCAGATGCAGTCATGTGTGGCTATCAGAATTTCTGGGTAGTTTTTACATGGTGGTCATTTTCCCTTCTAGGTGGGGTGCTCCACTTCATGGGCTACACAGCGAGCATGGCACTGGGCCAAGTGCTGTGATTGCTCGCTAATGCTCATCAGTGATGAATGTGGTAAGAAGCCACAAGCAAACCAGCTTGCATTTTAACTGCTTATGCTTTGGAAACATCAGTCTTGAATAGATAATTGGGACTGTATGAGTGTGTATTCTGAGAGTATCAGTAACATTTGACATCTAAATACCTTATCAATTAGCGGGAAATTACATCCTATTACCATATTGTAGCGCTAAACTTCCTGATTCACTTTTATGTAGGATTTTTTGGAACGTCAAAAGAATAGAAAATATGTTAATGCTAATTAACCCGTTATTACCAAAGCTGTTTGGCCATGGAGGAAACCAACCTTAAAGGTGATAGTGGCGCAAGAAACATGCTTTCCCATACCAGCAACAAAACATAAGTAAACATTCCATGGGCAAAATATGCCAAAGATTGAAGTATTTAAATTAAAAATTAAATCAAACATTTATCATAAAGTGGGGGGGGAAGGGGAAGGCATGAAAGATGGCAAGAAATTGAGATGCAGCAGTTGTGACAATTGTGACAACAGGACAAGACTAAATAAAGAGTTGTAACAGGTATCAAAAAGTTAATAGGTCACATTATTATATTGGGTGAAGATACTTTGCTTTCTTGTTTAACTTTTAAGAAACATTACTGTGTTACTGTTCATATGCAGAGGTCGGAATAGTACCTAATCTTCTAATTAGGGATTTACAACTTCTTTTCTCTATACCCATAAAGGGACAAATGCCTGGAAACAAGAGAAGTGACCTACGCATTACAGGATCAGTCCTGACAGATGCCTATACTTAGCAGGCCTGCTTCGCTACAAATGCAAATACATAATGAAAAGCATCAAAGGCTTACTTACTGATCTAGCAATACAACAGTGCTTTAGAAAAATCAATCAAATCAGCTAAAAGGAAGCAGAAATTAGCAGTCCGTAACACACACTGTCGTTCTTGTGGTAATGTATACCACTGCCTGCATGACCAGAATAAAAAGACTCCCTTTTCTGTCTCTTTTTGGTTATCAGGAAATGCAGCGTTCCACCTTTTTCTATTCCAGACATCCAGCTCTCTGCCATTCCACTGAGTGATGAAAAATGCAAATCAAGAGAAAAAACCTACAGCAGGAAAAACATGACTAGGAACTGCACTGTTCTCCAAATGTTCTCCATTTTTCTTCCCAGTCCCTGGATTAACATTAGCCTCTGAACAGAATGAAAAAATGTCCACAATATAATTCCACTATTTGGCTCCTTTTTTTTTTTTTTTTTTTTAACTTTTTTCTATTCTGGCAGGGGAGAAAAGAAACTCAGGAGAGAAAAGAAGGTAAGAGAACCCCCGTTTACCCTCTCAGTAGAGGAGAGAACCCATTAGCAGGACTGGCTCTTTTGTAGGAAAAGAGATCTGCCTGCTTCTTCCTTTCCCTAACCAGGAGGCAAAGGAGACCTTGCCACCAACTTTCACAGGTTTACCCAGGACACAAGAGAATGATCTTTCTTGTATTTTCTTCTATCCTAATACTCAAGCACTTAGATGCAGAAAGTCAGGTGGCACAATCCTGAAATTCAGGGCACGTTCTGCTGTGTGATTTCTGATGCGACTGTTGACTACAAGAGCCATATTTTTTGAAGAAACCTTTTATCTTTGTCCTTTGTTCCTTTGTCTTCTCCAGAAACAATCATGTCCATCATCATCCGGTATGAAATCATAATGACAAATGGTAAGCGCTCCATTACTCTTATTTTTATTGGCGTGGGTAAGTAGTGAATACGTTGCCTCACCAAAACCCTGCTGGAATTATAAAGTAAGTTATTACATGAAACATTTTCATATGATTGATACTTTGCTTAATAGTGATCTCTCTTCAGCTATAACTGAACTATGGAGAAACCAAGCTAAATGAAATTTAAATCAGTAGAGAGATAAAGTAAACCGAAGTGACAGTAAAACCTCTGCTGAGGAAAAACAGTGTTTTGAGGTATGAACATAATGCAGTATGCCTATAGCCACCTTTTGTGTTCCTTAAGTGAAAAACAATTAGTCAAATTCTAATAACATCTGAAAATATACTAAAATTTTCATCTTTTGAGCCCTTTCAAATAAGTAAAATATTTTCTTTTAGATCTATACTACATTGCACATTAATAATTTATAGTGTTCTGTTCCAGAATGGTCTATGAAGCATGCAAACACCATTTTACGTCTTCAGAAAAACTACCAGTAAGTGCTTTTGGTTTCTGTTGCCAGTTCACCATTCTTGTTTACAGAACAGACTCAAACTTTGATTCACAGGACATCTTTCATGCCCTCCACTTCTACTAAAGCAAAAGAAGAGTAGAAGCAGAGGACAACATGTTGAGATTTACTGTGTTTACAAGAAACACTTTTTCTCCACTGATTTGCAGTGACTCATGCCAGGGAGAACGTAATTCCATTCCTGGTATTTACGTGGTTAGCATAGAAGTTTTTCTGTCAAATATACTTCACCAGAGTAAGAAGACTGGAAGAGACAATAAATTCTGTCTTGATCACTTTGGCTTTTGAGTTGTTTTCAAACCTAAAACAGTTATCTCCTTTCAGCAAGAACTGCTACTTAAGGAACTAGGAAACCTAGTATTTCTTGTCTTAGCCACCTGTTTGTAGGAAACCTTGGCATTTTTCTGTAATTCAGAAACAGTCTTCTTTCTGTAATTCCAAATAAAATTTAGCATTTCTTAAAGACAAGAAAGGCACACTCGTGTATGTCTGTTTGTAATATACACAGACATACACAACCCCCTGGCCATGAGAAAGGATATTTTTTTCACTCATGTTGTCTTTTTCATCTCTAAGGCTTGTCAGAGTAGCTATCTATGATTTGTTGTGAGACCAATCGAGGAAATGCTACTCTTACGTGCATGAAGACAACGGGATTACCCATGGTAGAAAGCAATGGCCTATTTTGTGTTTCTATAGTGTATTTTACTCATGTTTACATGAAGTTTTGAAAGTGGGATGTGGATCACTAAACCAAGTAATTACCAAGCTGTGCTGCTCAGAGCTATGAGATACCACATCCTATATATGCTAGATATAGAAAGAAGCTTAAAGTTATAAATGCAGATAGTTCAGAATTGAGTCTTCAACAAATATGCCAAATACAAAAATTTCAAGTACAGTAGTTTTTCAGGTAAAGGAGGAGCACTACAGAATATACAGTAAACCCTAAATGAACCGTGGCTGTGCCCTCTGAAGTGCTTCCTCTAATACAGTAAATGTATATATACTATAAGCTAAACATACTGGCCTCCAATACAGATACAGGGATTCTCTTAATCTTTGCTGTGCCTAAACCAAAGCAGTAACCTGTTCACATCTATGACAATGCACCACTTTATATTTCATTTCACAACGAAAGTCTAAAGAGTCACTTGCGAAACAAAAACATCTTCAGGAGCCTGTCAAGAACTAAAAACTTTCTTCTCACACAGCCAACATAGTAGGAGAAGAAGTGGCAAAGGTAAAAGTTAATTCCTGTCATAACTACAGTAAATCTACCAGTGGTTCATCTGGAACTGTGATTTCACGTGTTATCTAAAATTTTAGCAATGTAAATTCTCTAAAAAGAGAAAACGCATCTCAGGAGAATTGCTTCACACAGGATTTTCCACTATTTTACTTTCAAGTGGAGGTATGGATTCTCTAACAGGAAATATATATCCAAAATAACTTATTTATTTTTCAAAATGGGAAATTATTCTCCTACTTATCCACTTTTACTGTACTTAAATGACTGAGAATCCTTGCTCTCAGCCAGCCAGTACCCTAGAAGCTGTGATATATCAAGACGCAGTCTTTTGTTTATTGGTATTTTAGATACTATTTTAGACACATTAATTACCAGAATTGTTTTTAGCTAGTAGCTATGTAATCTGAATGCTTCAATAGTATTTGTGTTGCCTTCTCCACATTCAATAGGTGATTAATTAGCTTTGTTACTTTGCTTCTGAGCACGAGGGCCTATCTTAGATGCTCATATGATGCCAGAGAGATTATCATTATTTTAAGATTTGAGTTGGAAAGTCCATACCTCCAAAATTGTTTCAAAGCGATGCTATTTTTATTTAGAATATAATTAAAACCCAAGAAAACTATTTTACCCTTCATTTGCACAGTCTATTTTCTCTAACAAACTTTTAAAGTATGGCCTTCCTCAGATACAGCAATAGGACCTATCACAACAATAACAATAATTCAAAAAGAATGAGTATAAAGGTGGTCTATGTAATTAAAAATACTTTCTACATCTTCCTCAACAAAGATCAAACAAGTTGGCATTACACTCAACTTCTTACACTTGAAAAAATGCCATAATGGAAAGCTTCATTTCAAGCTGTTGTGCTTATAGGCTGTAACTTTGAAGACAATGAACTACATGCTAACGGCATGGTGATGAGCTGATGCTGTCAGTAACATGTAACAAAAAAGAACTTCAAACTTCTTTCAGATGTGTCCTGATATGTCCCAATGACGCAAAAGGGAATCTCTAAAAGTGGGATACTGTTCTGTGCCCACAGAGCTTCCTTACAAAGAAAGGTCTGCCTCCAGGAGCTGCATCATTATGAAGACATACTCACTAGATGACTCAACATAACCTCCTGTCTCTTCTGCACAATAAATGGGTAGGCTGCAGGAGTAGAGTTTAAAACTCAAAAAATCACAGTTTTAGACAAAAATTCAGGACAAAGTAGACCCAAAGACTTCCCTGGCATCTCAAGACCGTTCCTGTCTGCTCATCCAAGAGGTCTGGTATCTTCAACATGCATGCAGGTGGCATATATCTGTGGCTTTGGTACAGTTAGTGACGGGATTCACTGAGGACTTGGTCCAATCTGTCATAGCAGCACTATCTTTATTATGCAAGTAAGAATACAAAAATACCCCTATGACAGACTTATTCGGCAGTAGGGCACATTCAGTGGTATCGTCCTGCTGCTCTTTTCAACACAGGCAATTACAAAAATGATCATCCCACTGGACTTGTCTCCCAACAGCAAGACCTCATTTGAACAAGAACTTGAAGGACACAGAGATTTAAATCCAAGCGAGTTTTCAGAACATTGTAATACTGGTGTTCGGGTTTTGCAATGCAGTATTGGCTCAACCCTCAGAAGCAATGTGCTCCCACGCACTCTGTTGAAGTCCACAGGAGCCAAGAGCATTGCAGCATGTGGCCTGAAGCATCACAAAACAATGTGCTGACAACCATTTTCAGACTAGCAGTGGAAGTGGGTCTCACAACCTACCAACTTCTAACAGCCCTAACATTTCCATAATTATAGTTAGCTTCCAAGTGACAAGATGAAGGAGGATAGGAAAAAAAGCAGTACGATTTTGACTAGGAGGTGAAGAAATTAATAGGTTTGGTTTTTTTAACCCAGTGACACTTGCATTCTGAACAGGAATGTTCTAGCTGATATAATCTGCTGATTTTTTTTTATTCACAGTTTTGCAGCTAAAGACTGTTAAAGCTTTTTCATTATCTGTTTACCTGAGGGTTTGAGAACCAAGAAGCTAATGGATTTTAATGTAAAGGAAATAATACTTTTTATTCAAATGTCCTCAGAAAGTCGGCGGCTTTCACTTTTTAATTTCAATTAATAGTTCCTAAAGCACTGACTGACACAGTCATGACTGCTGTGAAGAGAAGCTTTATTATTGTTTTATTTTGAAGAATTAGAAGGCTTCTAACATTATTCTAACTTTCCTGATGAAACTTGCTTGAAGTATAATGAAAGCTGTTTTGAATTCTTTGGTTTAAAAATAGCTCACAAATGGTATTTGTTTGAAATGATTTATAAGGGGTTGTTCAGCTTTAAAGAAAAAAACACCACATTTTAATGTTGAGAGTTTCATTTATAATCAAAATTAAGCTCTATATTGGAAATTAATACTAAAAGAAGAAAAAAACAAAACACTTGCAATATTCTAGATAGCATATGCATTTCTAACTTTAACTAGTATTACATATGCTCACAAACAGTAGAATTTGTTTACATTTCTCACAACATACAAATGAGCTGCTAAATGATCCATTTTGTTGAAAATCAGCAGTTCTGCTAACACATCAACCATGGTAGCATATATTCAGTTAAGTGCTCGTGTCCTACACTTCATGGACCTTTGTGGATTCCTACTGTCAGCTTTACAACCAGCTTTTGCTGCTACTTATAAAATCACACCTATAAATTTGTATAGGTGGAACTCGTGGCTCAGACTAGAGCTGAGAGATGTGCAGACTCCTACAATACAGTGCAACATTGTAAATTACAAATATTAGACAAGAAATAATGTAGTTGGTGCATCACAGGGCTTCCCTTTAAAGAATACCTTCCAGGACACTACAACTTGTCCATACAAAGGAATTCTACTTTTCTACTGGGGAGAGTATCATAATGTGAGTTATTTTATAGTTACTTATTATACATCCTAGATTTGGCTTCACTTTGTTAGTCTTAGTTATAATCCAACTGGAGCCAATTTAAATAAACTCATCTCTTCTCTAATTTAAATATATAAATGCTGACAGAGAAAAAATAGCCTAAAATAATTATACACAGTTATATATATATATATGTACTTCAGAAAACCCACACATCTTATAATTTCTTAGACAGCCCATACTTTCAGAGAGTAAGTACAAATGTAAACAGGACACAGAAGTCAGCGATAAGGAACTTTCAGAGGTAGAACAATAAGGCTATAAAGGTTTTATACCTCAGGATTATTGAGGAGAAAGCAGCACTGAAATTAATGTCTGTCTGTATTATCTGAAAATATCTACAGCATCCAAAGCTGCTGAATTTCAAAAGGATTGCTTGGATTTTAAAGAGTCATCTGTAGATTTCATGTGAAAAAATGCGTTGCCTTGAATTTCAACAAAGAATGTAAAAAACTTTTTTTGACAGATTTGACTATTTTGCTCTGTTGTATAATATTTTTTAGGATGATATTTTAAACTCCAGCCCCACTATTTGGTCTGCAGATTGCCAATCAGTAAAGAATAAAAACGAGCACCAGTGCCACTAAACAGAGTTTACAACTCCAGATCCAATGATAGGACCATATCCTTTAACAAGCAACCTGGTTTGTACTTTTACATGTAACTGGTCCTAGAAGTTTCACTTGGTTCAATTTTTTTTTTTTTGGAAACTGCAGAGTCTTAGTTCTTGACATTACTTTCTGCACATCGTCAGAATCTGCAGACAAAATCACTCCTAGCTGACATTATGTATCCCTCAAACACCAACAGCTCAGAGACACCATAATTATTGTATTAATATTGTATTAAATTATTAAGAATTGTGGTATTTATCGCCTCTAAATGTCACTGTGTGTCAAATAGACTAGAAAAATTATATCCTATGATAAGAGTCTCAGTCAAGTAGAAAGACTCATATTTAAAAAGAAATGCCAAACAACATTTAGATATAATTCAAGAAATAGAAGAACTGTTTTCAATTTACAGGGTATATAAATGGGATATAATGTCAATTTTTAAAGTCTGTAGTCAGAACTCCATTTCATTCTCTGGTTTTGAAATAAATCACCTTAAAATAGCCCCAACATTTAAAGTTTCATCAGACCTTTACTGAAAGAACGGTTCAGCTAAACAACCAATATTTGCTGTTATTATTGAATCTCTAACTGTGAGCAACATTTAGCAAGTTTGCATAATCAATACCTCTCCTCTGAGCAGACAGACTTATAAAAGCTGTGCCCTGTACCGAAAGGTCTGAAACATTAAGATAAATCCCTGTGAAAGCAGACTCACAAGTGAAAATATTTACCACTCAATAAATTGGATCATACTGTTTTCTGTTGATGAAGCAGGTTACATGTAATACGTAGCCTAAGTGAAACTGCTCTCAGTTTTAAAACATTGTTCAGTAATGTTGAATGAAAAATCTATTCTATGCCTTTGTCAAGAGTAACAGTCCAGCAAAATTGCACATTTCATGTTAAATGAATGTTCAATAAATGTTTCAATTTCCCTTTCCTATCATCTGTTCCTAAGTGCTATTCCAAAGGCATTAATTTACATTTCTATAAAACAAAATGTTACGTATTTTTTGAACTTTAAGATCTAGCTCACTTGGTTCATATTGATGGTCAACCTTTTAAATGTTTAATTATTAACACTTTATGAGATGAGGGTTTGGTTTTTTTTTCACTTTTATGACTCTGAAATGATCTCCTTCTACCTGCTGTGGTTATCATGAAACAGACCCTACAATTCAGAGATTTATTAAGCACCAAAAATCTTTCCAACTTCTATGAAACAGTTGCAGGACTTTGAATTACTGACACTGCCAGAAGTATAAGTGACATGCTCTTTACTGCAGAGTGGAGCAGAAGCCTGATAACCTGGTTCAGGGTGCCAGGCATGGCCAACAGGAGCTTTCCTATCCCTTGAAACTATGAAGCCTTCTCTGCCATACAAGAATGACTGTAGATGTTAAAGATGCACAAAGATTGTCTGACGAGGAAAAGGGAACATAAAGCTTTCAAAAATGTACCTCTTCCAAAGCCTGTTTGCTTGTCAACATTTCCAGGCATTTACACTAGGTTTGGGTGAGGGTTTTGTTTGTTGGATTGTTCTCCAGTGGAATGGCTTAACTGCTTTATAAGAACTCACTTCTCTGCCATTAAATTCTTAATTAGAAAGGTTTCTCAAACCAAAATAAAATTTCAGGACAAAACCACAGAGCCTATTCCTATAAAACCCAACAGCACAGCAGTTATCTGCAGTATCAGTGATACAGACTGAAATTCATTAAAGGTAAAGTGCTGAGAGTCATTCACAATCATGACTAACTAACATATCTAGCCCTTTAGAAGTCTTACTCTGAAATATACTTCAAAATGTTTTGATACACATTTTCTGCTTTCAAACAGTTAAGCTTGAATGAATCAAGCACAAATCCTTTTGTTTCCTAAGAAGCTGTTTTCTCCAGTATTTTATTGTAATACTTTTATACTGAAGACATTAAAGCTATAAACTCAGACTCATTAACAATCCAATTATGACATCATTAGCTTATAAAATCATGTATGATTTAATTACAGAAATACTTTTTTTAGTGAGAAAAAACTTTTTGTATTCTGTAAGTCATAATGCAAGCACAGTTATTTCTTTTTTAAAGAACTAGCCAGTTCTAACGCATGGTTTCTCTCAGGAAAACAGGTACGGAAAAGAAAAACAAAAGAGAAGAAAATGGAAAACTTTCTATGACATAATACTTTAGAGTAGAAAAATCCATAAAATTGATATTTAACCTCTTATAGAGGATTGCTCAAGCAATGCATAAGGCAACTGTCTTTCGTAGAGAGTCATGCAGTTGTCCCCCTACCCCCGTCTCATCCCCCATCAGATTGTCCTGCCCCGTTTGTTTCTAATTCCCATTTTACAGACGAGGAAGAGAGGCACCAAACACAGTAAGTTTCACATGAAGAAAGGAACTAATGAAGGTCAACAAGTAGGCTTGTAGCTCCAGTAATTTCTGCATTTGCCTGACATATGTATGATCCATAAACCTAAATTTTTCTTCCATTCACAATATATGGTGACTACATCAGGTTACAGTTCAGCACAGTCAGTAGTATTGAGTGAAGTTCCTTCTAAACTACACAATAGCAAAACTAGGAGACACAGCTGTGATTCTGCATACTACTGCTCTTCTGTTGGAATACCTTACTCTGTGAAAGTATCCACCCAGAACTTTATGCTGCGAACTTTTCTGTGAAGGGTTCATCTGAACTGTGTTTTAAGAACCATGGGAGTGGGGCATGCATTCATCTCAAGATTCAAAGAATGGAACAGAACAGAAAAGAACAGAGCAGAATAGACTTAGTTGGAATGGACCTACAACAATCATCTAGTCCAACTGCCTGATCACTTCAGGGCTGACCAAAAGTTAAAGCATGTTGTTGAGCGCATTGTCCAAATGCCTCTTCAACACTGGCAGGCGTGGGGCATCAACCTCTCCTCTCCTCGAGGAGCCTATTCCAGTGTTTGACCACCCTCTCAGTAAAGAAAGGCTTCCTAAAGTCCAGTCTAAACCTCCCCCGGTGCATCTTTGAACAATTCTCACGTGCCTATCACTGGACACCAGGGAAAAGAGATCAGCACCTACCTCTCCTCTTCCCCTCCTCAGGAAGCTGTAGAGAGCAAATGAAGTCGCCCCTCAGACTCCTTTTCTCCAAACTAGACAAACGCAAAGTTCTCAAACACTCCTCTTAGGACATTCCTTCCAGCCCTTTCACTGGCTCTGTTGCCCTCCTCTGGACACATTCAAGGACCTTCCTAAAATGCGGGACCCAAAACCATTCACAGTATTCAAAGTGAAGCTGCACCAAAGCTGAATACAGCATCATAATTACCTCTTTTGACTGGCTGGTTATGCTCTGCCTCATGCACCCCAGAACACGTTTTGCTCTCTTGGATGTCAGATGTCCTGGGTTCAGCTGTAACACTTATTTTTCTCCTTCCTAGTAGCTGGTGCAGTGCTGTGTTTAGGCTTTAGACTGAGAACAATGCTGATAACACACCAATGTTTTAGTTGTTTGCTCAGTAATGCTTACTCTGATTCAATGACTTTTCAGTCTCATGCTCTGCTAGTGAGGAGGGTCACAAGAAGCCCAGAGGAAGCAGAGACAGGACACACCAAACTGGCTAAAGGGGTATTCCATACCACAGCACATCATGCCCAGTATATAAACTGGGAGGAGTCACCCAGAAGGCCAAGATCACGGCTCAGGTCGGGCTTCTCCCAGTTTATACTTGTGCCTGGCATTACTCTGTCCTAGGTGCAGAATTTGGCATTTTAACCTGTTCAGTTTCACCCCATTAATCATAGCCCAATGCTCCAATCTACCAATCTACCTATAGCCCTCCGCAAGGCCTCCTGTTCCTCTAGAGAATCAGCAGCCCCTCTCTATTTGGTATCATCAGTAAACTTGCTAATGGTATATTCAAATCCTGCATCCAGATTGTTGATAAATACATTGAACAGAACTGGCCCCAGAATTGAACCCTGAGGAATGCTGCTGGTGAGCAGTTGCCAGCCAGATGTAACCCCATTCACTGGCCAATTTCAACTTCGATTGAGCTGTGGCTTTTCATATCTTCTCCCTGCATATATGAACTACAGAGCCCCAAAGGCTTCCTTCTGCATCACAGACTGATCAATAAAAATCCCTGAGCACGAATTAGGGATAACTGTAACAGAGCCTTAGTTATTTAGGAGAGAATTTAAACCCATTGTGCTTACCTGCAGAAAGTATGCCTGATACTAAGCACAGCTATTCTTTTCTGGGGATGGGGTACTTGTCCTTCCCAGATGATTTTATTTACTTAATTTGTTAGTTCTGCAGAGCATTCTTGTCACATGAGGGGGGGAAACCATTAGTTCCATTTCAAAATATTCCAATCACTGTTCAAGCGTTCTTCTCATTGACATGGCACATCCTATCATATAGTGCTTTTTCCAGTTTATATGTAAACAGTCCTTCAGTACCTTTTCTCGCAACAGGCAGCTGCCTGCTTGTTCCGGCACTTGTACATAATACTGTATTTGCATTGTAATACATAATACTGTATCTGTATTTTAAAATCAAACTATGTAACTGAATGATTTTACAGTTTGTCTCGATATCCATCACCCCCTCAAATAGGCTAGCATTTTGCATCTCTAATAGAGTAACAGTAGAGTTATGGGAAAGGTACTTCTTAAATTCTCTGGAGAACAAGAAAATGCAAGATATAGGAAAAAAAAATCTGATACTGAAAACTACTTAGTACTAGACAGGAACCTCTCAGGATGAAGGAGACTACAGTATGTGCATTAAAAAAAAAAAAAAAATTGGCTTACATGCAGGAGTTACTTTCTTTTTTCCTTTCTTATAAAAAGCAAGTACATCATGCAAACAGGACACACACTGAATTTCTGAAGAAATAACAATATAATTAGGTTCCATTCTTCTTGAATACATAACCAGCCATGCAGAAGTTAGAGGAAAGTGAGGTAGCTGAGGTAGATGTGGCAGGGTTTGTTTTTTCATAGATCAATACCTTATCATTCCTTATTAGCACACAGAAATACGATCCTTTTCCCATGAGATAAAAGCTGCAGTTTTTGATGATGTAATGAATCTCCTGTTGATAAAAAAACGATCAAAGCCCTAAGATGAAAGCTTTAAACTCTATGATAAAACATTGATAATTGTAGTGAAGTATTAAATACTGTGACCTGAATAAGATTTTTCTCTTCTGAATTCAACCTTAAAGCTTCATAAAAGCTGTATATAATCTTTTGTACGTCTTCATGTATCAACAGTTCTATAACTACCAATTATCTGCATAACATTTTGTATTATAACTGTCAATAAAACTTGCAATTCAGGCTGCAATTAAGTATTCAATTTAGATTAAGTAGCAAATATAATTAGTTAAATCAATGAGAATTGTTTTAAGCTACCCATAAATGCTGAAGATGCTTGAAATTAGTGTTGTCCAGGGCTTTTTTCCACATTTTAGGTCTGATTCTAATTTGTGTAATGTGTCAGTACAATTAGAAAATTCATTAAATAGCCTATAAGATGAACTTATGGACAAACTTCAATAAGTGTCTATTATACAATTACTTGTTAATATTGCAAGCATTTGTTTGCTTAATTAACCAAGTTAATTAATGTAAATACCACATTACTTAAAACACTTAATATTAATTTCTATGGTATTGTGCCATTCAGCAGTATATGTTGGATCAGTTCAATTACAGAACCATGCCACCACAAGAGAAAAAGTGAGCCTTTTTTGATAGTTCACTTTTTTCCTACGGTGCCAAAATTTATTTTATGCTAAACAGAGCTAATCAATCATCTTAATTAACAACCAGAGGTGGGCTGAAGCCTCCCACTGAACTGAACTGTGACTGCTAAGTTTGGTGTCATTTGCTTCAGGGCAGATTCAGATTATTGAGTTTGGTTGCTGAGAAAGACTCTTGAATATAAAAATAACAACCCTTCTTTGTACAACCTGAAGCAGGTCTTTACAAAATGCGGCATTCTGTTTTGTGAGCAGATATAAAACTGTTTAATGTTTGAATTTAAACTCTTGTTTTTGTCACTGTGGATATACCTTTATGCTTAGACTTCAGGGTATTTTCAAAGCCATGTGTAGGAGCTGAGAAATTAAACATCTTAATCCCATTATTTTCTAAAAGGATTTGAATGCATATATTTGCCCTAAGATTTAATTATATTTCTTTGCAAATGTAGATCAATTAGACAACTTAAAAACCTGCTCTTCGGGGAAATATTTGTCAATTTCTCTTTTTCTTAAGAGTGTCGTAATTATACCAGAAATTTACTATTCCATTTTTTTCTTGACTTTCATTTTTATAGTTAAAATAAATAAATATTATTCATAAACTCTCAATTTTTAAAGTAATGAGTACTGAATTACAGAACTGAGGTGGATGGGATCTCAGGAAGTCACTGGTCCATCTCTTTGCTTCAACATGGACAGAAGTATAATTATGTGCAAGATGTTTCTTGCCAGTTCTGAAAGCTTTTCTACAGTGGAGACTTCACAGACTCTGAAACAGGCCTATTCTAATATATTGCTTATTATTTCAACATGCACATCAAACTGCTGTTTAAACCTATTAACTACCTATTGTCCTAACTATAGTAACACAGAGAATTGACAACTACTTTCAAGTAGTACTTAATGTATTTGAATACTCTTAAATCTTCAGTCTTCTTTCAAAGAACCAATCCCAAATCGCAGTTTCCCCTCACTAGAAAAATTATCCAGGTCTCTGATTATACTCATTTTTCTCCTTTGAACTCTTTGCAGTATTGGTGTCTAGCTTTTTTGGTAGGTCCAACTGCTCCCCAAACCAGGTTATTATACTCCAGCTATGGTTTCATATAAGATGAACAAAGCAGAAGAATCACACAGCATTTCTTGTGAGCTGTATTTCATTTACATATCACAGCATGATGTACAATGTTCTCCTTTACAGCACTGTGACACCACTGACTGATGTATGGCTTATGATTTGCTGAGGATTATCCTCAGATCCTTTGATACTGAATTGCTATCTAATCAACTCGTGTAGAACTGCTATCTCTGTATTCAGACATCTGTTACTACAACCCAGAGGTAGAAGCTTGCAGTAATCTTTATTAAATTGAATCACGTATTCAAAAATCTTTTTTCCACTGTTGTTAAAATTATTTTGAGTTATAACATAGACTTCCAATATGCTTGCAGTTTATACCAGGACAGCATAAGCGTACTTTCTATTTCATCGTCGAGGCTATTAATGAAATATAAACTAGAATTCAAGCAGGATCCACTGAAGAGAAGTAAAGAAGCTTTACTCAGAAGTAAAGCTCCTTCCATCAACAACCTCTCTTTCCATCTTGTGATGAGTTTTGCTGTAACACTATGGCGGTCTCATTTACACTGCATCTGTGAAGCTTCTTTATGAAAATATGCGAAACTGTCAGAAGTGTTACTAAGGCCACGACAGATAGTATCTTTTGATTGTCTGCTATACATAAAACATTAAACCCAAATTAGTTGTTACTTCATTATCTTTTAAAATCTTACAAATAATTTTACTGTTTCTAACAACATCTTAGGGGCGAAGAAAGCGTGGAATAGAGCAGAAAACTGAAATAACTTAGCAATAATTTCTGAACTCTTCTTCCCATTCCTCTTTATCTTGGTTTTGGCTGGAATAGAGTTAATTTTTTTCCTAGTAGTTGGTACAGTGCTGTGTTTTGGATTTAGTATGAGAATGATGTAGGTAACACACCAGTGTTTCAGTTGTTGCTAAGCAGTGCTTATGCTAAGTCAGGGATTTTTCAGCTTCTCATGCGCTGCCAATGCGAAGGCTGGAGGAGCAAAGGAAGATGGGGGAGGACATAACCAGGACAGCTGAACCAAACTGACTGAAGGGATATTCCATACCATATGACATCAACTAAGGGGAAAGCAGCCCAGGGGCTGCTGCTCAGGAATTTGCTGGACACTGGTTGGCAAATGATGATCAACTGCATTGTGCATTACTCATTTTGTATATTTTAATTCTTTTACCATTATTATTGTCATGATTATTACTTTCTTTTCTGCCCCATTAAACTATCATTATCTCCACACATTAATTTTCCCACTTTTACTCTTCTGATTCTTTCCCCGATCCTGCTGGGGGATGGGGGAGTGAGCGAGCAGCTATGTGGTGGTTAGTTGCTGACTAGGGTTAAACTATGACACAAAAACATTGTATTTTTCATTTTCCAGCCTTTTTAATACCTCATTAATTTTTCATGCACCCTCAAAAATAACAGCCAACAATTCTGGCATTACTTTAATTGGTTCTTCAAGCAGTTTAAAGTATGTATTATCAGGGCTAAAAGATTAAGGAGTGTGACCAGCAGGCCAAAGGAGGTGATCCTGCCCCTCTACTCTGCTCTTGTGAGACCTCACTTGCAGTACTATGCGCAGTTCTGGTGTCCTCAGCATAAAAAGGACATGAAGCTGTTGGAGCAAGTCCAGAGGAGAGCCACAAGGATGATCAGGGGGCTGGAGCACGCCCCATATGAAGAGAGGATGAGAAAGTTGGGGCTGTTCAGCCTGGAGAAGAGAAGGCTGCATGGAGACCTCATAGCAGCCTTCCAGTATCTGCAGGGGGCCTATAAGGATGCTGGACAGGGACTCTTCATCAGGGACTGTAGCAATAGGACAAGTGCTAAGGGGTTTAAACATCAACAGGGGAAGTTCAGGTTAGATATAAGGAAGAAGTTCTTTACTGAGAGGGTGGTGAGGCACCCTTGGGTTGCCCAAAGAAGTGGTAAATGCTCTATCCCTGGCAGTGTTTAAGGCCAGGTTGGACAGAGCCTTGGGTGATACGGTCTACGGTTAGGTGCCCTTGCTCATGGCAGGGGGGTTGGAACTAGATGATCTTACGGTCCTTTCCAACCCTAACCATTCTATGATTTGAGCAGATTCATCTTTTTGAAGTATGGTCCAGCTTATTCTTCTCTGGCAGCAAGAACCTGTCATTGACATCAGCTATACCTGTAGTTGAGCATTTCAGGGAATGTTGATGGAAAGACAGGCAATTATCCTGTTGATACAAAAATGTCATCCCTGGATTTCATTTCCTTAAATGCACTTTGAGAATGATTTCTCAACACTCCTGCATGTCACCTCCTAACTATTTTTCTGAGCTGTATCTGTGCTGGTGTTGTTCCCACCTATGTGAGCTACTTTTCTATCTTTCCAAGTTTTTATCTGACCTAGTTTCCATAGTCTGTATGATCCCTTTCATGGTTTAGATAATTTAATCTCTTAACATACTTCCTGTTCTTCCTCTCCAATTGGATAGTTTGCATTTATGCCCTTAATATGTCTCTCTAGGAATCAGCTGACTCTCCTTAACTCATTCTTCACTAAATTTGTTTCTTAGTGTCCTGAGTTTGTTAAAGTACACCTTTTGGAAGTCTATTATTTTTATTCTGCTTTTCTTCTTCTTAATGATTGTGAACTCTAACACTTCCTTCCTACTAGTTAACATCAAATCTAAAAGGCCTTCACCTTTGACCTACCTTTCTTTGGGGGCGGGGGGGGGATGACAGGGACGGGACACGACAGACAGACACAACCAAAAAAAAAGGAATTGCCATTCATAAGTTCAAGGAACTAATGACTGAACAAAACGATTACCCAGACACAAACACAGTTTTGTAAGAAACTGATAGGCTAAGCACAGTAATGTGTGAGGATACTGCATGTTTTCTTATCAGTAAAAGCTACAGCTTGAATAGTAATTCCTCCTTCATAATTTTTCTATGGATATGACCTTCTTCCCCCCCCTTTTTTTTAATTAGCTATGGCAAGTATATATGAAATTACTAATCCCTACATGTCATTCAGAATTGCTGAGAAATTACAAACCACTTCGTAGTCTGTCAATGGTTTGAAAGGAACTCTACAAATACTATGCAAGCCCACAATCCTGGATGCCTTGAATATAACTAGCAGCAGAGGTTTTTTTCATCATTGTTCTTATAAGCATTATGCAGCATAAGTAACACATGTAAAGTAAGCATATAATGCTCTCAGATCAGAATGGTAACATTTTATTAACATGTTGCTCTAGTGTATATTATTGAATAATCTGAAGAACAGTGGTGACTTAGGGCTCAAGCCTTTAATATTCTGAGGATCTCCTGAAATAACTTGATCATAAGCATCCTGTCTACTTCAAATTGTAAATTTCATGAACTGACTTCAGTAACATTCTTGGGCTATTATTCTGTATCACTGGTATCTAAACATGTCTACCCACATCAATGGTGCTTTCCTTACTTAACATTTTCTTAACATAAAGTTCCTGACTCCACTCTCTGAAATCTGTAACCGTTATGGTTATCATCTCATGAAAACTTTTAGCTGGGGGAGGGGTGGCAGTCCAGTGACTTCCTGTGACTCTACAACCTGAATTATTCTGTCACTGCTCTTGAAAAACAGACTCCGTGCAAGTAGTTTCTTTTACATTCTCTGCAGTAACCTATCAAGTCATGTTTATAAAACCAAAATGAAATTCTGCAGGTTTTATGAAACACAAAATAATTCATTTCTTATAAACACCACAACCCCTCTACCCCCCCTCCCCCCCCCCCCCCCCCCATTACTGGTTTTCACCTGAGAAGATCTGAACACACATACATACCCTATATAGGGGAACAGCTCCTCAACCATTAGACCATGGTGTACTTTAACATATCTGCTTGTGAAGAAGGGGCAGATATCCTTTGGTTTTGCTTCAGCTTTCATAATCTTCTACTAAATAAATCCAGGCATCCTACCTTTATGTGAATGCCATAGCCATCATCCTGAAGAGCCTTTAAATGTTTTATACAAATATATTTCCTGCCTCCAGGGCTGTTGAGGAGGATTCAAAGACTGTTCTTCAAATATCGATCACACGACTCAACAAAAACGCGTGATGCAGTTGTTCAGGTACCTCTGGAAGAATGGAACCAGGATCTGCCACCTCTAAGGTAATGAAGTTGAGCATGAAAGCACCTTGACTTTGAACAAATCTTCAAACCCTGCTATTAAGTTTTGTCTGTATGTGTCCTGGGTTCAGCTATAGCAGTCATTTTTCTCCTGCTTAGTAGCTGGTGCAGTGCTGTGTCTTTTAACTTTCAGCCTGGGAACAACGCTGATAACACCGATGTTTTTAGTTGTTGCTAAGTAATGTTTATTCCAACCAAGGACTTTCTCAGTCTCATGCTTTGCCAGGGAGGAGGGGAAGCCGGGAGGAAGCAGAGACAGGACACCTGACCCAAACTAGCCAAAGGGGTATTCCATACCACAGCACGTCATGCCCAGTATATAAACCGGGGGGAGTTACCCGGAAGGGCCAGATCACTGCTCGGGTCGGGCTGGGTATCGGTCGGCGGGTGGTGAGCAATTGTATCCTCTCCCCTTGTTATTTCACTAATCGTTATTATCATTGGTGGTAGCAGTAGTGGTTTTGTGTTATACCTTAGTTGCGGGACTGCTCTTATCTCAACCCGTGGGAGTTACATTCTTCCCATTCTCCTCCCCATCCCTCCGGGAGCGGGGGGAGGAAGAAGGGGGGGGGGAGTGAGCGAGCGGCTGTGTGGTTCTGAGTTACCGGCTGGGCTCAAACCACGACAGTTCTTTTTGGCGCCCAACGTGGGGCACGAAAGGTTGAGATAACGACAGATCTGACCAGAGTGTGTTTAATCATATTTGTGATAAGCATTCATTGTTACTACTCGTCACAATGGTGATTATTTGGCTCTCAGATGTGTTGCGCTTGATCTCAGAGTTTCAGCATGTTGTACCTTACTTACAGCCACTATTTGCTGTTTTAGTGTTTATCGGCTGGGGGGCCTGGGCTAAGGTTCTTGTTTCACTGTACTTCATGGTAATGACTTGTAATACAATAGACTCATTGATCATGAAACTGGTCTGGTTTGTGCTTCCAGCGTGGCCATCACCACTATACATTGGGAGGTATATAATGAAATATTTTAGCAATTGCATATCTTTTTTTTTCTCCTCGGGGGGTAAACTTACGAAGGAAGCATTCTCTTTCACCCCCCGTTCCCCCACCAGCCTATTTGCAACAGCAATTGAGAGTTCTGAAGGTTTTAGATGGCCTTTGAGTACCCTTGAAACCTGCCTGCTGATTGTGCTGGGGATCAGCATGTTGGCAAACATACGGAGTGTGTTTTACCCACGGCCATCCCGTCGTAGGAACATCCTATTTCGTTTAATGTCAAAAATTCAGCAGTATCAGGTTCGAATCTGGTCTAGGGTTAGACGACGATATAGGAGGACCACCAGGAGATTTTCCCTGAGGCTGGACAGTTATGAGTGGCAGGGTGTGTGGGATAGTATGGGCAAGTACCTAGGCCAGTGGGCCCCTCCAGTGCTTTGGAACTTCACCACTGAACAAGTGCAACATCCGGAAAAACTAGTAAAACACTTAAACGAGGTGTGCTGTCGTCCTGGTTATACCAGAGAGGGACAAATTTTGGCAACGTGCTGGGGCTTGGCCTATGCCTACAGAGCCCTGCTCAACACTATCCAGCACCTTCAAAGGGAAAAAAATGTCTCTGGATCTGATGGCAAAGCAACAGACAACGCAGCTATGCCAACTACAAGCACACCAGCTACTCAGACCCTGACCACAACAGTCAACACAGCTACTCCAAGTACAGCAGCTACATCGACCCCAGTGACAAGCACAACAGCTACTCAAACCCTGACCACAACAGACAACGCAACTACTCCAACTTCAAATACAGCAGTTACACCAACCCCAGTGACAAGCACAACAGCTACTCAAACCCCGACAGCAACAGACAATGTGGCTACTCCAAGCACCGCAGCCACACCAACCCCAGTGACAAGCACAGTAGCTACTCAAACCCCGACAGCAACAGACAATATAGCTACTCCAAGCACCACAGCTACACCAACCCCAGTGACATGCACAGTAGCTATTCAAACCCCGACAGCAACAGACAATATGGCTACTCCAAGCACTGCAGCTACACCAACCCCAGTGACAAGCACAGTAGCTACTCAAACCCCGACAGCAACAGATAATGCAGCTGTTGGTGTTACTCAACTCCCAAGCACAACAGCTGCACCAACCCCAGCAATAGACATTGCAACCACTCCAATCCTAGTGGCAGACACTGCAGCCACTCCAACCACAGTGACAAACACTGCAGCTAAACCAAATGGCCAGTTTGTGACAATGTCTGTTGCCCCTGTAAGCAAAAGCAGACGAAAGGCACAAAGAGCAACCCGCGAAGCGAAGAAAGATGAAGACCCAGTGCCATTACTATATGCAACAGCACCTGAACAAGAGTTACTACTACGTGGGTCAGAGGAAGAGGAAGAAGAAGAAGAGGTCACTTCTCGACCCCGGACCTCAACCGAACTATGGAATATGCGAAAAGATTTCACCCGTCTTCCAGGGGAGCACATTGTCACCTGGTTGCTCCGATGCTGGGACAATGGGGCCGACGGTCATGAACTAGAAGGTAGGGAAGCCAAGCAGCTGGGATCACTTGCTAAGGAAGGAGGAATTGACAAAGCGATTGCAAGAGAGAAGCGAGCCCTCAGTCTTTGGAGGCGGCTCCTGGCAGCTGTGAAGGAAAGGTTTCCCTACAAAGACGATATTACGAATCGCTCAGCCAACTGGACCACGATAGAGAAAGGCATCCAGTCCCTGAGGGAATCAGCCATTATAGAGATGATCTATCGTAGGCCGGATTCCAGGAACACATCCGTAGACCCAGATGAAGTCGAATGTACACGACCCATGTGGCGGAAACTTACACGGAGTGCGCCATCATCATATGCCCACACATTGGCATCAATGACCTGGAATGACGGAGTATCACCAACAGTGGATTTCCTGATTCGTCAACTCCGAGAGTTCGAAGACAATCTCACCCCTTCCATCATTTCAGCTGTGGAAAAACTGTCCCAGGAGTTCAAACAATTGAGAGACAATTTATCCATCTATCCAGCTCTCCACGCGTACCAACCCATGTCTCAGCTATTAACAGAAGGCGCCCTACTGCTCGAGAAAGAAAATATAGGAGGTACACGCCACGGGCCACCCTATGGTTTTACCTGCGGGATCATGGAGAAGACATGAGAAAGTGGGATGGAAAACCTACTTCAGCTCTGGAGCAACGGGTGCGTGAACTGAAGAGGAGAACAATGGTCAAGGATGATCCTCCCAGGAAAGCTGCTGCTCCAGTCTCTGGCGAGCAGTTTCCCAGATGGAGCGAAAGAGCTGATTTTACTCCAGCTCCTGTGATAAGGAATACTAATCCCTTTCTACAAGACAGAAGTGGAGAATTTTGTGATCACTATTAGAGGGGCCCTGCCTCCAGCCAGGTGGAGGAGAGGGATAATCGGGTTTACTGGACTGTGTGGATCAGATGGCCTGGCACATCAGTCCCACAGAAGTATAAGGCTCTAGTAGATACCGGTGCACAGTGTACTCTGATGCCATCAAGGTATCAAGGGGTGAAACCCATTTCTATTTCTGGAGTGACAGGAGGATCCCAAGCGTTAACTATGCTGGAAGCTGAAATCAGCCTGACTGGGAGGAAGTGGCAAAAGCACCCCATTGTAACTGGTCCAGGGGCTCCATGCATCCTTGGCATAGACTATCTCAGGAGAGGGTATTTCAAAGACCCAAAAGGGTATAGATGGGCTTTTGGTATCGCTGCCTTGGAGACAGAGGAAATTAAGCAGCTGTCCACCTTACCCGGTCTCTCAGAGGATCCTTCTGTTGTGGGGTTGCTGAAGGTCGAAGAACAACAAGTGCCAATTGCGACCACAACAGTGCACCGGCGGCAATATCGCACCAACCGAGACTCCTTGATTCCCATCCATAAGCTGATCCGCAGACTGGAGAGCCAAGGAGTGATCAGCAGGACCCGCTCACCCTTTAATAGCCCCATATGGCCAGTGCAAAAGTCTAATGGAGAGTGGAGATTAACAGTAGACTATCGTGGCCTGAACGAAGTCACACCACCATTGAGTGCTGCCGTACCGGACATGTTAGAACTTCAGTATGAACTGGAGTCAAAGGCAGCCAAGTGGTATGCCACAGTTGACATTGCCAATGCATTTTTCTCAATCCCTTTGGCAGCAGAATGCAGGCCACAGTTTGCTTTCACTTGGAGGGGCGTCCAGTACACTTGGAACCGACTGCCCCAGGGGTGGAAACACAGCCCTACCATCTGCCATGGATTGATCCAGACTGCACTGGAACAGGGGCAAGCTCCAGAACACCTGCAATACATTGATGACATCATCGTGTGGGGTGATACAGCGGAAGAAGTTTTTGAGAAAGGGAGGAAAATAATCCAAATCCTGCTGAAGGCCGGTTTTGCCATAAAACGGAATAAGGTCAAGGGACCTGCACAGGAGATTCAATTTTTGGGAATAAAATGGCAAGATGGACGCCGCCAGATCCCCACAGACGTGATCAACAAGATAACAGCAATGTCTCCACCAACTAACAAGAAAGAAACACAAGCTTTCTTAGGTGTTGTGGGGTTCTGGAGAATGCACATCCCAAATTACAGTCTGATTGTAAGCCCTCTCTACCACGTGACCCGGAAGAAGAATGATTTCAAATGGGGCCCTGAGCAACAACAAGCCTTTGAACAAATTAAACGAGAAATAGTTCATGCAGTAGCCCTTGGACCAGTCCCTGATGGGCCAGATGTGAAAAATGTGCTCTATACCGCAGCTGGGGAGAATGGTCCTACCTGGAGCCTCTGGCAGAAAGCTCCAGGGGAGACTCGAGGTCGACCCCTTGGCTTTTGGAGTCGGGGATATAAAGGATCCGAGGCCAGCTACACTCCCACTGAAAAAGAGATACTGGCAGCCTATGAAGGGGTTCGAGCTGCCTCAGAAGTGATTGGAACTGAAGCGCAGCTCCTCCTGGCACCCCGGTTGCCTGTGCTGGGCTGGATGTTCAAAGGCAGGGTCTCCTCTACACATCATGCAACTGATGCTACATGGAGTAAGTGGGCCGCACTAATTACACAACGAGCTCGAATAGGAAATCCCAGTCGTCCAGGAATTCTAGAAGTCATCATGGACTGGCCAGAGGGCAAAGATTTTGGGATGTCACCAGAAGAGGAGGTGACGCGTGCTGAAGAGGCCCCACCATATAATGAACTGTCAGAGAGTGAAAAGCAATATGCCTTGTTTACTGATGGGTCCTGCCGTATTGTGGGAAAGCATCGGAGATGGAAGGCAGCTGTGTGGAGTCCCCTGCGACAAGTTGCAGAAACTGCTGAGGGAGAGGGTGAATCGAGTCAATTTGCAGAGGTGAAAGCCATCCAGCTGGCCTTGGACATTGCTGAACGAGAAAAATGGCCAGTACTTTATTTCTATACTGACTCATGGATGGTGGCAAATGCCCTGTGGGGGTGGTTGCAGCAATGGAAGCAGAGCAACTGGCAACGCAGAAGTAAACCCATCTGGGCTGCTGCATTGTGGCAAGATATCGCTGCTCGGGTGCAGAACCTGGTGGTGAAGGTACACCACGTAGATGCTCATGTACCCAAGAGTCGGGCCACTGAGGAACACCAGAATAACCAGCAAGTGGATAAAGCTGCTAAGATTAAAGTGGCTCAGATGGACTTGGATTGGCAACATAAGGGTGAATTATTTTTAGCCCGGTGGGCCCATGACACCTCAGGCCATCAAGGCAGAGATGCAACATATAGATGGGCTCGTGACCGAGGGGTGGACTTAACGATGGACACTATTGCCCAGGTTATTCACGAATGTGAAACATGTGCTGCAATTAAGCAAGCCAAGCGGTTAAAGCCTCTCTGGTATGGAGGACGATGGCTGAAGTACAAATATGGGGAGGCCTGGCAGATTGACTATATCACAGTCCCACCAACCCGCCAGGGCAAGCGCTATGTGCTTACCATGGTGGAAGCAACCACCGGCTGGCTGGAAACATACGCTGTGTCCCATGCCACTGCCCGGAACACTATCCTGGGCCTTGAGAAACAAGTCTTGTGGCGACACGGCACCCCAGAGAGAATTGAGTCAGACAATGGGACTCATGTCCGGAACAACCTCATAGACACTTGGGCCAAAGAGCATGGCATTGAGTGGGTATACCACATCCCCTACCATGCACCAGCCTCTGGGAAAATCGAACGGTACAATGGGCTGTTAAAAACTACACTGAGAGCAATGGGTGGTGGGACTTTCAAACACTGGGATACACATTTACCAAAAGCCACCTGGTTGGTCAACAGTAGGGGATCTGCCAACAGGGCTGGCCCAGCCCAATCAGAACTTTTACGTACTGTAGAGGGGGATAAAGTTCCTGTGGTGCACATAAAGAATTTGTTGGGGAAGACAGTCTGGGTTATTCCTGCTTCAGGTAAAGGCAAACCCACTCGTGGGGTTGCTTTTGCTCAGGGACCTGGATATACTTGGTGGGTAATGCGGGAAGATGGGGAAGTCCGATGTGTACCTCAAGGGGATTTGATTTTGGGGGAAAACAGCCAATGAACTCAATTGTACGCTGTTGCCTGCTCTATAACACTTTTATAGCCCACCAGCTAGATATCTTCAGGTCGCCAGCCATTGACCTTGACTTCCCTCCGATCATCACCTCAACAAAGAATGAATTTTGAGGAAACCAGACGAGCTCAGCAGTGACCAGATGAGTTTGGCGGTATCATCAGCAGGCAACAACCCAACGCTATGTACCGTCCCTCCTGCCCTGAAAGACTATTACAAGAGATGGAGCCTGACATCATGGACTGGATGAGTTCAGCAATTTTACAGGGATTGGTCCATGGACTAGGGAATGATATCTTTCTCTGTGTGTGGGTGTGGGTGTATATATATGTGTATATATGGGACAGGGGTGATGGTGTGCTGAGAGATGTGGGATCTGAGCATGACGTGAATGGTATGGAATAAGGGGTGGATACTGTCCTGGGTTCAGCTATAGCAGTCATTTTTCTCCTGCTTAGTAGCTGGTGCAGTGCTGTGTCTTTTAACTTTCAGCCTGGGAACAACGCTGATAACACCGATGTTTTTAGTTGTTGCTAAGTAATGTTTATTCCAACCAAGGACTTTCTCAGTCTCATGCTTTGCCAGGGAGGAGGGGAAGCCGGGAGGAAGCAGAGACAGGACACCTGACCCAAACTAGCCAAAGGGGTATTCCATACCACAGCACGTCATGCCCAGTATATAAACCGGGGGGAGTTACCCGGAAGGGCCAGATCACTGCTCGGGTCGGGCTGGGTATCGGTCGGCGGGTGGTGAGCAATTGTATCCTCTCCCCTTGTTATTTCACTAATCGTTATTATCATTGGTGGTAGCAGTAGTGGTTTTGTGTTATACCTTAGTTGCGGGACTGCTCTTATCTCAACCCGTGGGAGTTACATTCTTCCCATTCTCCTCCCCATCCCTCCGGGAGCGGGGGGAGGAAGAAGTGGGGGGGGGGGAGTGAGCGAGCGGCTGTGTGGTTCTGAGTTACCGGCTGGGCTCAAACCACGACAGTATGCATAAAGCACTCTTAGTTCTCCATCTCTGAACTCCTTACACTTGGACACTGGCTCTGTACCACCTCTGGTATAGTGATTTAATTAGGTAAATACATTAAATTAAGTATCCTAAACAGGCTTAGCATGTTTCATTTGAAAGTAAATTACAGTTAATCTGTTAATTAATATTAATTATTGAAACAGACTTGAAATTTACAACTGCAGTCAGTTTTATTTTACACACTCTTTAACTTCTAGCTGGAATGTGGTTTAGATTTGTGTTTTATTTATTGCCTGACTTTCAGTTTTAGGTCAATAAGTTCGACACGATGCAGGTTGAACCATGCTGTGAGCTAGGAAATGCATTCATGTTTCTGGTGCTGCCAGGGTCTTTACATATAGCTTGTGACAAGTCACTAAACATCCACTTCTCCCTGGAACAAGTAGAAATAGGACTTCTTTATACTTTTGTTTCTTCTCCTGCAGCATATACATGAATACACTTTTCACCTTTAACAAATAATGTATCTCATTTATTATTTCAGCTGAAAATATACTCATGAGGTTTGAGCTGAGTAACACCTATAGATCCAAAATCAGTGATTTTATTGTTCCAAATAAATCCATCATTTACTGCATCTGAATATACCAGTGATGGAGAGTTGTTGTATGTCAGGTATAAAAGTCAAGAAGTAAGCTTAGTAATTATTTTCAACATAGAAATATTGAATTATTCAGTTATGGTTTGAGCAGTTAACGTACCATAATGTAATAAAATACAGACACATTTTGATTCCTTTGATTTTGTGGACTTGTAGTACTTTAAGTACAGCAGTCTTGCCTAGTCGGAGTGACAGGTTCATACTGATTCACTTCCCACAGATCTACTGTAATTAATTCCTTCTTTTCAGAAATTTTTCTGAAATTTTGTGAAATTTTTCAAAGATTTTAACACATCTGTGAACACACAATACAGCCACCACACTCGCTTACAATTTGTTGCATTTTTCACAAGTTTCTAAATTATGAGCATGGTAACCAGACATCCTCTTCAACAGGATACTAATTAAAAAAAAAAAAAAAAATAAAAAATCTTACTTTTAACCTCTTTTGATAAATGCTGTTTCATTTTAATTGTATGTTACAGTATTTTTTAAAGCTCTATAAACTAAGTTAGCGGGCCTGCCATAGAGACTGGTTCCCCAAATCCCAATATACATACAGTTGCTATGATTAGACTCTGACATCTCTAATAGTATCAAATACTCTACCATGACTAATGAAGTTAACTAACTGGTAAGTAAAGATCAATTACTCTGTTATATCAGAGAGAGTTTTATCATCATTTACAGTGGGATAAGGACATAAGTCTAGATGAACATTTAAAGAGGTGGTGTTGTAAATTCAGTTGTACATATCACTTCATCTACACATTTCACTGTCCTCTTATTCTACGTTTTCTTCATAGTGACTACTACAGTACAGTTCCAATCTACAACTCTGATTCCTTGGTTACATGATGTTGAAAATAGTTTGTCATACATGATCACAAACAATGATAATTTTTTAAAGAATTATCAGCTCCCCTAACACAAATTATATTCAGTTCTGCAAAGACCGAAGATACTAGTATAAGCTGCACAGATAACTACTACTTTTTAAAGAAACTTAACCATGTAACGGTGGGGGGGGGGAAGAGAGAAATATCTCATGATGAATCCTTATCAGAGTATTCTGATATTAAAGTTTTTCTAAAGCATAAGGGAAGTCCAACATTTTTGTGTTGGACCAAGTTTTAACGAGCATGAATTCCTAAAACATCTACCCAGAACTTTAGGTTCTCTTAGCCCTCCATTCATCACACATGCTCTGAGAATATCTATACTATATTTTTCTGTTTGCATGACATCTGTGTGCTCTGTCTAGCTGCATGAAAGTAAAACCACATTCTCCTGCAAGCTGGAGGAGTTGAAAGTGTTCAACAAAAGCAAAACAAGGTAAGAGTATGGCAAGATGAGAACTGCATGGCAAAGCTGAACATGTGTTACAATAAAGGTGAATTCCACATTCTCACCACTGTCAAAGCATACTTCCTGTATCTCGTCTCCAGAGAATTATATGCCATTGGTAGAAAAACACTGCTTTCTATATTCTAATTAATGTAATGTCATTCAGTAACTGCAGATTCCACATTCATCTTCAAGCAGAAGCACAGTTTATAACATTTGAGTGGCCATAAGCAGGCGACATTTACACAAAGATGGGCAACAAAATTCTCACCTTCAGATTTTTTTTGTACCTTTTTTAAGATAACAAAATCATAATAAAAAGCTGTAAGTAAATTTAAAGATATAAACTTAATTATTTTAAAGTTATTCAGACTTATTCAAAATGCTTCAATCTCTTCATGAAGCTTGAAACCTCTTGGGACAGCACCTCAGAGCAGAATATATAACATTTTTACATTTGTTTTTGCTCACTTGTCTTCCCCACCATCAAATATATCAAAATAATTCTTAGAATGTATGTATTTCACTGGTTTTGGTTTTGGTTTTGTAAAGAGGTCTAGGAATTTTGTGATCTACAGAAATACGTAAAGTTATTTTGAAAACATTTATTTCATTTTTAAAACTCTGACAGAAGTATTTTGTCAGTTATTCTACCTTCCCTCCTAGAATCTTAAGGCCTTCTGTTGGTTTGCTCTTTACGGAGAAGAAAGGAGAAAGGACAGGTTGGTAAATTATGTTTCTTTCACTGTTTACCTCAGTCTCTGACACTGACTGTGCTTTATAGAGTGATGGGAAGATCACTCAAGTTAGTTGGCTCTTGCCATCAGCTTTCCTGCAAACTATTTCTGAGCAACTAAGGCTTGTTCTAAGACACAGACTACTACAGAAATTATGAAATTTCATTTTCTTCATCTTTTTCAAGCTCTTACCAATTAATCTGAAAGATGGCAAAGTCTCCACTGTATGGCATTATTTACAAACGTTTTATGTTTGTAACATACATAACATAAAATGTTTGTAATAACATTTACAAACATAAAATGTTTGTAAATAATGCCATTTACAAATGGCATTATTATATGATATTGGCATTATTTACAAACTGCTCAATTGCAGACTTTCTATGTCTCCAACATCAAGATTCTGTTAACAATTCCTTTATGCTCTTTTAGACATGTAACACCCTCGAATACTTCCCTCATCTTCCCTCACCGGTATTTGAAAAACGCTTGGCTTATTCCTATGGAATGTTAAAAAGAACAAATATTAAAGTGTCCCTGGGCCTGCAGCCATGGATGTTTGGGTGTAGCATTCCTTGTTTGACCAGAAAAATATACTGATTCAACCACCACCTATCAGATCTTTTAAAAGGCAAATGTATACTCCAAAGTATATACTCGTATTTACAAAGTAGACCACATCATCATATTAACAGGAAAACAATGAGTTGCCAATAAAAAAAAAATCCAAGCATGGTTCTTGTAAAACTCAGCAAATTCTGACTTCTTGATTCATAGAATGATAGAACGGTTTGGGTTGAAAAGGACCTTAAGATCATCTAGTTCCAACCCCCCTGCCATGGGCAGGAACACCTCACACTAGACCATGTCACTCAAGGCTCTGTCCAGCCTGGCCTTGAACACTGTTTCTGGGTAGGAGCAGGACCACTCAGGACATGTTCTCTTAGAAACAGGTGAAAACACAGAAGAATCATATTAACTAGTATGAAGCAAGTACTGTTCAGTATTAAAAGGTTAGAGACAGACACAAACAAAAACATCACCATGAAGTTATCATAGAAGGAGCAGAGTCCCCAAAAGCAACAATAACATGAGAATTTCAGATTCTGAGACTCACTCACTGTGGCGCAAGACTCACGACAGCACTGACTGAAGAAAACAGTAAGTTTTCTATGACCTTAATCCATGTTGGGTGTTGGCCATTCAAAGATTGTTTTCTTTGAAGTAAAATAGCGAAAGAATGTTTGAAACCATTTAAAGGGAGTACACTGGAATAAAAAAAAAAAAAGTTGTACAAATCATAAGAAATACAGAGTCATGGGTGAAGAAAAGTAAAAAAGAACCACATGTATTTTAACGGGGAAAGTATTTAACAAAGCAGTTAGCTCAAGCACCTGTGGAAGTTGTGACCTTTACACTTGTTTTTCTTTTACATAACTATACTGTCAGTATGTAGGAACTGATTGAAAATTTAGTAAGATTAGTCTTTGAAGATATTTAAAGTATTTTTAAACCTATTTCACATTATGGAATATTAAGAATTTTTTCAGGATATGTACAGTAAAATTTATTCTCACTTTCCCAATATTCCTTAATTTCCTGATACTGCTCATGTGTCATTCATATTACGTACTATCACAATTTGCCCATGCAAAACCTTACAATTTAATTTTCCATTGTTCCTGTTTATTTACTTCCTTCCACTGATTGTTCTTTTATGTACTGTCTCATGTAGACTGCAAAAATAACATACTACATTAAATACGCAATTGAAGTCATGATTTGTATATGTTCTAGGTGTTTTCGTTGGGTTTTTTACTCATGCATTTATCAGAAGTCAGCTAACACAACCAGAGGTACTGAAACACTCTTTCTGGAACCACAGTACTTGTAAAGCTCTAATGCTAGAGTTGACAGTTCACAACAAGCTGACTAAAGATTATGCACCTCTCTGGGAAGTGGTGTATTATTAATACCTCTTGCTAAGTAGTAAATAAACTGCATACTTATAAGAGGTAGTAGCTGAGCTCATTTGCATTCCTTACACAGTAATCACCTAGTTTGCCAAGTCCAGATTCTCACACACAGCCTCCACTTAGTGGTGTGGTCTACCAGAACACCTCCTGACTAGGCAACACTGTGGATTCCCTGACTGCACACCGCTCCTGTGGGAGAGACATGGGTGCTCCAGCTCTGTGTGTACTTCTGCTGCTTCCTACCACCTGTTAATGCACATGCTGGTGAGGGAGCACTCCCCAAGTGCCCCCGCACACCTCCTTGAAGTGTGGGTCCTCGCTTGCTGCACCCCACATTCCTTGTCCTAGCTGGGTGCACACTGCTCTAGGCACCCCATGGGGAGATTATGCCATCAGCCTCAGGTAGAGATTGCCATGCCTGTGGGAGGGCAGCCACCAGTGCCAAACCACAGGCTGACTGCTGCTCTGTTAGCCTCTTCTCTATCACCTCCCGTTACAAATTATCCTGCTTCTTTTATGCTGCTTTTCAAGCTGACAGGAAAGGTTATGGAGTCAATCATCTTGGCATGTACAAGACAACCAGATTATCAGGCCCAGTCTGCATGGGTTTTATGAAAGACAGGTCCTGCTTGACTAACCTGATCTTTTACAACAAGGTGACCTGCTAAGTGGATGAAGGAAGGGCTGTGAATGTTGTCCACCTAGACTTCAGTAGACGGTTTCCCACAGCATTCTCCTGAGGAAACTGGTTACCCATGGCTTGGATGTGTGTGCTCTCCGCTGTGTAAAAAACTGGCTGGATGGCAGAGCCTGAAGAGCAGTACTGGTGAATGGAGTTAAATTCAGTTGGCAGCTGGTTCAGAGGTGGTGTTTCCTAAGGCTCAGTACTGGGGCCAGTTTTGTTTAATATCTTTATCAATGATCTGCATGAGGAGATCAAGTACACCCTCAGCATATTTGCAGATGACACCAAACTGGGTGGGAGTGTTGGCCTTGAGGGTAGAAAGGCTCTACAGAGGTATCTGGACAGCCTGGATTGATGGACTGAGGCCCACTGTATGAGATTCAACACAGCAAAGTGCTGGGTTCTGCCCATGGGTCACAACAACCCCTGTACTCAGCACCGGTGAGGCTGCACCTCGAATACAGTGTTCGGTTCTGGGCCCCTCATCACAAGAAAGACATTGAGGTGCTGGAGTGTGTCCAAGAAGAGCAACAAAGCTGGTGAAGGGTCTGGGGAATAAGTCTTATGAGGGATCTGGTGTTGTTCAACCCAGAGAAAAGGAAGTTTCTCACTCTACAACTACCTGAAAGGACACGGTCGCAAGGTAGGCATCAGTCTCTTCTCCCAAGTAGCAAGCAACAGCACAAAAGGAAACAACTTCAAGTTGCACCAGGGGAGCTTTAGATTGGATATTAGGAAAAATTAGGAAAAACTTCTTCACTGAAAGCATTGGAACAGGCTTCCAAGGGAAGCGGCTGAGTCACTACCCCTGGAGGTGTATTTAAAAGATGTGTAGATGTGGCTCTTGCAGACACGGTTTAATGGTGGGCTTGCATGTTAGGTTTAAGGCTGAATTTGATGATCTTAAAGGTCTTTTCTAACCTAAATGATTCTATGATTCATTTATTTTAATCTTTCATCCAATGAGGAAAATTCAGCACAGATGGAACATATAAATGTAACTTAATGTTGCCCTTTTCCAGTGAATGCATTACAGCAAAATAAAGATAGGTCTTGTTGCTTTTCTGATCTTAAAATACACACTTTATCAAGCTTAAAAATAAAACCCCTTTCACTTCCCACTGAAAGTTATTTGACTGAATATTCTTTTAATGGCTAAGTGTAATTTCTTGACTGCATATTTTTACATGGATGGTTATTTCTCCCTTTTAAGAAGACAATGATATATTGGAATATCTGCAGAATACTGAAAACTGGTGCCCTATAGCTTAAAGGAAAAAAAAAAATTAAAAAGGATTACAGGGATTACACCACCACCTATCACCTATTTTTTTACCAAATTGAAATAGCAGGAACTTTGAAGAGCAAACAGAAGCATGATAGAGACAGCAATATCCTAACCTTTCTTTAACTATTTATCCATGAAAGGCACTTCACTGTCAAATTTATAATTCTGTGTTGATACTACTTTTTCAATTTGCATTAAATGACATTTTGATTATAGTATTCAAATGCATGTGCCCTTAAAACTTTGCCATTTATTTTGTATGCAAAAATCTTCCAGCTAAATGTCCCCATTTCCATTTTGCTATGGATTCCACTGAGACTATATAGGAAAGAATAGCTAAGTTTCTTTCTCACCCCAAAAAAATCTTGTCAGGTGAAAGAAATTCAAATTAAGCAAGCATACTATGCATCAGCTGTTTGACTCTTAGCTCCAAATTATAGTGTTGAACAAAAAAGATGTTTTTCTTTTGATAAAATGAGATTTTTTGTTTTAAATCTTTGTCCCTAATAATTCAGGAAAACTGCTAGGTTGACATACTTAGACAAAGCAAGTGTGTGTGTTTATTATGTAAATTTTCTGACCATGCCTTTGAACCATAACCTTTTGAAACCGTTGGGAGCTTCAACCCAAACAATTAGATACATTCAGTGAGGGAAAGAAAATTACTAATGATATTAAAACAGCAACAGGGACATGACCTCAGGAAGTTCTTAAGTCAGAAAGTGCTTGCATCTGCACAACTGGGACCTGGGAAACTTATGACTATGCAATTGCCCTGTCTCCTCTTTCCTTAGGCATCTACCACTGACCATTGTCAGTGATAAAAAAGTTACAATGATCATCTGTGTGAGCAGAATTAAGCATGTGTTGATATTAAGACTTTTTTTTTTTTAAGCCAGATGGAGCACATTTTTGCTTCCACTAAAATGGCTCCTTGCAATTAGAAAACAAGATCAGATCATAATCTCTGAGCTTACATTTTGTAAAATCTTTTCCACCTGCAATGAAATGGCATCTGAAATGAACCAGTTTGCATTCTTCAGTCAGCCACACAATTTTCCTAAAACTTCACTGTACCAAACAAAAGCAAAATGCAAAACAGAACTGTTTGCCAAAGTCACGGTGAACCCAAGGGGCACAGATGAAGAAAATTAAGATTTAAAAGCTTATCCAAGATGCCCATTAACTTTTAAAATATTTTTTTTTCCCATTTGAATATAAAAACAATGTTTCAAATGCACATGGTGAGAATTGTATTTAAAAATCAAATCAAACTGCTTGGCAATGAAGTGTTACCATGAGCACAGAATACTAAAGTATTAGCTAATGTAAAGTTTTAACAGTTTTACAGTTACTGGAACCCAAAGCAACATAGAATGTAAACATACTTTTTAAAAATGAGCAAATCTAGTATCTTAACCATCTGCCTAAACTCTTGGCTAGACCCAGGTCAGACTGTCCCCTGTCTTCAAAATCAAGTTCAACACATGGTTAGGCCATGATCCTCTAATGAGCTGTGCTGAGGCACAGCTCTCTGCTTTCTCATAGCTCAGAAAGGGAGACGTGAATTTATCTTGGGTGTATCACGCACAGTCAGTTGTGCAAAACAGTGAAACAATCCTGAAAGCGTTCTACTACCAATATTATAGTAGTACAACTGTCTGCATCTTATCAGACTATTTTGCACTTAGTTTGAGAGGACAGTAGAAAAAAAACCACCAAAAAACCTCAAAAAAAAAAAATGCAAAAAACAAAAACCCACCCCAACAAACAAATAAAAAAGCCCCAAACAAACACAACTGGGGATGAGTGTTGGCTCTAATGTCGATGAAGTAAAAGTATCACGGTTTTATTTTGTCTTTTAATTTTACAGTAAACAAAGAGTTCAACAATATATTCCATACAACCTCAGAAGTGCTCAGATGAAGTAGTTAAGTTTTTCTGAACAATAACTTTGGAAAACTCCAAGATAAACCTTCTAGTACTAACTGCAGTTGTTCAAGTTTTTAACCACCTTTTACTGGCAATATTTCAAGCAAACCTAATTTGGAATGTTTTATCTGCTTAAAGAAAAGAAAACATGGAAAGTCCTGACTGACATGATAATAGGTTTGCATATGTGCAGTGTAAATCAACCAAATTACTTTGAAGCTGAACATTTCTGCAGGAAGATGAAAGCTAAGCATATTTAACTTAAAGATGTAATTTTTCAAAGATCTAAATAAGGCTTTCTTTTTTCAAGAGTTCTACATTAACATTGCTAAAGAACTTCCTGTTATAAATTTGTTGCACTATGAAGAAGCTGTAGAACTGAAAATAGAATTAGTATACGATTTCTGTATAGGCATAAACATCTTTATCAACATTACCCTCTAGAAATGTCAGCTCAATTGTATCTATTGACATAGTCATAGCCATCGAGAGCAGTAAAAAACCTAAGGTAAGTCAAGTCATAAGCCAATGGGTAGGAAGAGGTCGTCGTGTGCACTAAGAGATGTAGCTCAGTAACCACTCATAGAAGTTTATGGACTTTCTACTACCGACAGTTCAGGGTGTCAGGACTTGTCAAGAATGTGCCTTTCCACAGCACCCCCTTCAGGCAGCTGAAACAAACACAGATGGTTTCCTGAGGCAGTACTGGCCTTATCATACATCTTTCACCATTTCCCCACACAACATCTTTCTCCTGCACATAAAATCCTTCTACAAAAACACTGTCACAAATTATATACCACCTATTCATTCAGCATACCATTTCACTGCCAGTCAGGGACAGGCTCCAAATTAGTTCCCCATCCTAGGACTAGATAATGCATAACGTATCTTGCCAAACTTTAAAAAAATTCATACCAGCACAAGGTTGTAAACACCTACTAAAATTAACACATGGGGATTAGTACACAAAAAAACAGTGTTACACTCAGACCAGTCTTCAAGTAAGAAAGCCCCTACGTTCCTGATCTGACAGTACTGCTGAGAGATTGTGAGTGAAAAAATCTGGCAGTCGCTTATGCCTACAGCTAGGGTTCACTTTTAAATAGCCTATGTCCAACAACCACCTACCTTCGAGCCTTTCACAGTTCCTCATAGATCATGTAAGTACTGACACTGGAAGTGGCCATTTTATTTCCCACTTCATCTACAAAATATGAAAGAAGAGGGAAAAGGAGCAGTGGAGGTCTTGCTATAATCACAGAATGGTTTGGGTTGGAAGGGAATGTTTCTGGGGATGGGGCATCCACAACTTCCCTGGGCAAACTGTTCCAGTGTCTCACCACTATCATAGTGAAGAATTTTCTCCTAATATCTAATCTACATCATACCCTATGCCACCTCTCCCACCGAAAGCCTGAAATGGCCCAGTATGCATCCTCCTGGCCAATGCTGTGCAGATCTATCATGACTGCTACCAGTCTTCGGTAGAACTGACTCATGAGAGGACCAAGAAGGAGAAATAACCCAGCATCCACAACCCTGTGAAACAACTCCTTGATTGAACTCTCTGCATGGAGGATAAGTATAGGCAGAAGTTCCTATAAGGGTAGGACCAGTGGCACAAGAAACACCTGACAATCCTAGTATGACACCAGCAGTTTGACTACTGGCCACAAGCAAATTAATGCCTTGCTACTGCAACATATCTCACAATACCCATGTGAGCACTGCTGCATAGTGAAGCATTTACAGGTTCTCACAGCCCTGAAATTGGCACTGTAATCAAGCTTTTGTACTGCACTAAACTCGCAAGGACTCCAGCCCTGGAAGTGGTTTAGTTTGTCTGATCAGAGTGTTAAGCGGGATGGAAAAGCTTATCAAGGGTCAAGATAAATACAGGGAGATCCATTATCGCTTACCACTCCAGGCGAAACAGACTTGACTGGGGGAAACATTACTGTCAATTCAGTTGGATAGTGAGAAAAAAAACACACGAATTAAAGTATCTCCCCCCACTTCTCCTTCGTCTCAGCTTCAACTTCACTCCCTCATCCACGACTCCTTTACCCCCTAGCCCCAACCCCCTGCCCCACACGGCGCAGGAGGGTGGCAAACGAGGGCCTGCGGTCAGCCCATAACAGCTCCTCTCTGCCACTGCTTGCTCCTCACTCTTCCTTGCTCCAGCCTGCGGCTTTCCCAGGGGCTGCAGGGAAACCCCCGCGCCGCCGGGGTCCCGCCAGGTGCCGCAGGGGCATCTCTGCCGGGCGCTCGGAGCCCCTCCTGCCCTCCTCCCGCTCTGCCCTCGGGGCTCGCAGGGCTGTTTCTCACCCGGCTCCCCTCAGCCCTGGCTGCCGGGCAGCGTTTTGCCCGCCCTTACCCAGGCTTTCCCCGAGGCGCGCGCCCGTGGCTGAGGGGCTCAGCTCTGCCCTGCGCTGGGGCTGGTGGAGCCGGCTGGGACCGGCTGTGTCCGGCTCCGGCAGCACCGGCCGCTCCGCACAGGGGACGCCCGGGCAGAGCCTCACTGCTGCTGGTGACAGGACCTGCAGTGGGTACAGGTTGCAGTCTTTATGGACTGGGGCACAGTGGAGATAAGTAGATCCTGACAAAGGTAGTAATTACCAGAGAGATAAGTCTGTATAATATTTTGTAGCCACCAGTCACCTATTAAGTCACTTCAGCTAGAGACATTTAGGTTAATAACTATTGCTAAATCCTTTGACTTCTTCTCAGGAACTTCAACCCACCCAGCCTGTAGGACTGCAACTATCTGTGAGATCTAATGCAATTAACATTACACCTAGAGTAGAAATAATATCTGATAATTGCCAGTAATAATATAACCACATTCACTGCCAAGCAATTGAAAATGAAAAAGATTTAATTTAATCTTCTTATGGAATCATAACTAAATAAGCCTAATTCATCATGCATTACCACAGAATACACCAACTAATTACAATTAAACTATATAATGGTTTTAAAGGAGTATTTTAAATACAAGCATTCATACTTAGTGCTCAGATATATGCTTAGTGCAGATGACTCCTATATATATATAAATGATATAAGAAGAGTTAATAGTGAAAGACATCTATATAAAGAGATAGATTTTATTTAAGAGCCAAAACAGAAAACCAGCTTTCTTCTTACGTATATAATTAGAGTCCCCATTACAGGCACATTGGAATTTTATTTTGATGAGTGACAACCATGAAATTCTAAGTGACACTTTGAGAACTCTGTCCTTTATTTTAACTAACTGTCCTTCAATTTCTCGATATGAATACATTTCAACATTAGCTAATGTATCATTCCTGACATCTATTCACCTTCAGCACCGCATTAAAACCAAATACATTTAAAGCAAAGTCAGGGGGCGGTCTTATCTGATGCACAATAAAATACTTTAATGCCAACAGCATGAAGTACATGTAAGGGTGAAACTTATACAATGCTTCCAAGTATCTACTCCCTTTTGAGTTGTAATGTTAAGTTATATCAAGGTTTACCCTTATTTTAAGGACAGTGCTACAGCACATTATCTATCCATACATCATTACACACTCCAAAGCTTCTGAAAACATATCCAATATTCCTTTGGAGTACACTCGTACTTCAGCCAGCAAAACTGTCTTTATTGTCACCACCTGCTTTAAAAAGATTAAATTCACAGTCTGGTACTAAGTGTTTAATTTTCCTCCATTACATAAGTTTTTCTGCTTATCCTACTTTAAAATGCTAAGCACATCACACATGCTCAAAAAACTACGTGAGAATATCTGTTCAAAATATTATGCATGCATGCATGAGGTTGGTAAGTCACAGAAATAAAATCATTGTATGGAAATGTTTGCTTTATCAAATACATGCTATAAAGTAGCACTTCAGAAAGCAGAAATTAATTACAAATCATAGAATCATAGAATCATAGAATTGTAAGGGTTGGAAAGGACCTTAAGATCACCTAGTTACAACCCCCCTGCCATGGGCAGGGACACCTTGCTCTAAACCACGTGTTCCAAGGCTCTGTCCAACCTGGCCTTGAACACCGCCAGGGATGAAGCATCCACAACCTCCCTGGGCAACCCATTCCAGTGCTTCACCACCCTCACTGTAAAGAACTTCTTCCTTATATAAAACGCAGATAACTTTGAGACATCTGTAGCAAAGCTTGTATTATTCTTAAACATTATATAAAAATTAAGCTTGAGCTGCTGCTGTGGCCTATTCAAACCATCCTGATCTCTATTACTTCTGGGCTTCCAGTCTCAGATGTTGTATTCTCCTTTGCTATTTGCAAATCATTTCTCTTCCTTCCTATGTAGTAAGTGACAGTCATGGATTCCCCTTTGACGAATATCTCTGTGCCACTGAAGTTTTCACAATGAGAATTATCAGCCACTGGAATATCTCCCCAGGGAAGTGGTGGATTCCGCAACGCTGGATACTTTCAAGGTCTGGCTCGAGAGGGTGCTGGGACATCTAGTCTAGGTTATGCTTTGCCTAGAAAGGTTGGACCAGATGATCCTCAAGGTCCCTTCCAACCCGGCAGTCTATGATTCTATGATTCTTTGGTCTCTGGAGCACACTGCCTGCATCCCAAACTGGGAGACAGCCAGGCTATCCATTTATGTCAAAATCTGGATCCAGAGTTAGGTACCTCAGATCATTTGTGAGTCATGAAAGTATATCCCCATTTTCCGTATTTTTTTACATACAAATTAACCAGGTGAAATCACAGAGTGAATGCTGATATTGCTTTACTATGGTTTTACAGAAAATTTCTAACGTTCTCAAAGCATTTTGATGGCAGACAATGGTTGCCTAAAAACCTGTCTGATCTAACTGATACAGCCAAAGTTTCACAAAACAGTACCCTCTATTACAAAAGCACTTTGGTTCAATTCCCATTCGTCCCTATCTCTAGTCTGTTTTACCATTACAGACGCTTGTGATCAGGCTCATTGTTACAACAATCCATGCGTAACATTTTCTGTGCTACCAGCCACAATTTGTGTTCAGCACAGATAGGCATATTATCTAGAACATCCTCTTATTCCTAAAATTTTGTTTTTTGGTTTTTTTTTTTAAGATTAAAATGTACAACCTTTCATACGTGGTACCTGTTATAATAATTTTACAACACGCGCAATCATTTTATACACACACAGGAAAAAAAAATCAAGTCTAGTCAGGCCTAGTGTAAATGAAGTGGCCATATATCCCTTAAATATTCTGGTTTACATGACATGTGAAACTAATCTAAATTGGAATTATCTCCTCAGAAACACATGAATATCTGCATATATATATATATATAAAAGCAGGTATTAATGTTGTCATAACACTGGCAAAAAGAAAGCAAACCTATAAAATTGATACTTCTTTTTAATGTTTTCTGTAGAGTGTATGCTTAAAGGAAAATGAAATGCTATGGGAAGAATAATTTTGTATTTCAGGTGTATCACTAATAGTTGAGACTGTGTGGAAAGACAGCCAAGTCATAAATCAAAACACTGTCAAAGAAAGGGTAAAGAGTAGAAAAGGCAGCTTATTAGCCCTAAGATTCCCTTGCTTATAGGTTATTTTAGACATGCTGGTTTGACTTTTCACCTGACCTGAACTTTAGTGCAAAGAGAGACAGGAATACTGTTAGAGAAAATTAGTGCTTTGTACTCAATCATCAACTGGTCTCTGGGCAGATACTGAAAAATTTTCATATCATCTCCTCTACAAAGCAAGCAGTGCAGCACTAAATGAGCAACAGTTAGTATGTGCAAAGAGAAATGAGCTAGATTATTCATGGCACAGAAATTATCATGAGAATGTGTTTCAGAGAGATTATGTTGTATTAATGAAGCCAATTTTCTCAGTTTTGTACCTTCCGGTCTGACTCAGCTTTCTGTACAGGTGGAGACAATCAGCTTCACAAAACAGAAAAAAAAAAAAAGGAAGAAACACCACTCCTGATATAAAGTATAACCCTGGTGCACTTTATGGCTTTTATATTCGAAAAAACAACAGTCCTAGACGGAGCAGGGGTAGAATGGGTGTTGGGGGGGCAGAGGGAGGGAAGGTGGAAATATCAAGACAGTTTTCCAATCCAAATGTTAGAGGTGAGGCTAATCAAAACTTAACAAGGTGTTGTGCCATGGCAAAACTGACAAGCCATTTGGCATACTTTTTTACTAGCTAGTGTGAATTTTATCTGGTGCTAGTTCAGTCAGATGAAGTATTTAGTATAACTGGCGGTATGGGGCACATTAATCAAATGAGAAGCAGTTAGATGTTCTTTGCTTAGTAAATTATAATAAATAAATGGCATTCCTACTTGTTATTTATCTGCCTTCAAACTTTAATGAATATTTCTAGTGCTAATTGCTGATTTTCTATATTTAGAGAGAACAGGCACATATGGAGATAATAGCACAATGTGATATTTATGAGGTGCCAGTTCCCTTATAAATATAGAAATTGAGTAATTAACACTAGAAATATTCATTGAAATTTCAATGCACACTTTGGGATTTGAAATTAAATTGAGCTAAAGTTGATGATCCTTGTCATAAATTAATACTTGGGGATTTCGAATTTAACTCACTAGAGGTATGCCTTCAACTACTGAATAATTTAAGTAACATTGGACACAGCGAGCACGTCTGGTGAAAGAAGAGGCATCAAAGGTCAATTACAGCTCTTTGACGGTGTAGGATTGTTGTTGTCACAGCTTTTAATACATTTGTTATATCCCATTGTATCAGTCTATTTTACTCTTTTACTGTCTCTAGTAGAAGGTAAGTGATTTAAAAGTGGTGGGACTTACATGTTTTCCAGGTCAAATCAGTACCTACAGAGGTATCAATCTATGATAACACAGTTAGAAATTACACTATATGAACAAAATGCTTCACTGACATAGACTGATTTTGAGCTATTTAAAACAATTAATGATATTTTGAATACTATCAAAATAAAGTTGCTTATTAAGATTTAAAGTTGGGTTTGCTAACTTGTGCCTTCTGAAAGCATCACACGCAACAAAACTAAACACTTAAAAATTCAGTAATAACAAGCTACCTCAGATTCAAATGGTTGAAAATGAGGAAACAAAATGCCTGTACAATATTGACTGATTTGGGCACAAAGCATAGACAATGGCAAGCCCTGTAGGTGCTTCTTTTGGGTACTGACATACCAAAGCAGACCCAGTGCAAGACCACTGAAACATGTTAAAAGGCTCTGAGCATCTGATACATGAGGAAAGTTTAAGAGAGCTGGGACTGTTCAACTTCAAGAAAAGGTTTGACAAAATCTCATTAATGCATTCATATCAGTTGGGGGAGAGAGAAGAAAACAGAGACAGACTCTTCTCAGTGATACCTAGTGAAAGAGCAAGAGGCACTGGGCACAAATTGAAATACAGAAGTTCCTCTAAACAGAAGACAACATTTTTACTAGAAGAGTGGTCAAACACTGGAACAGTCTGTCCAGAGGTTTGGAGACTCCACCCTTTGAGATGCTTTGACAGCATGGTCCTGAGCAATCCACTCCCTAGTTGGCCCTACTTTGAGCAAGAAGGTTAGACTAGATGCTCTCTAGAGGTGCCTTTCAAACTCAACAACCATTCTGTGACTCTAAAATCTCTAGGGAATAATTTGTATTAAGCTTTCCAGTTGACATAAGATGTCTTTATGAAATGTGAAATTGCTATAGGTAGGAGAATGCAAGCAAACATCATCTTCACCCATCACAAGCATGGTTTTCTGTAGGAGGTGTATACCTTTCAGATGTTTTAAGTTGGCTTTTAACGTATCACATACCCATGAGAGCAAATTACTTGGCCAAATTTCTTATTTTTGTGATCCAGTTATTAGCATAGCTTCTCTAAATGGATGTGACTGCTTCTGTTTTGTTTCATAACATCTATTATTCCAGTGCAGTTACCTGCTTTTATCTATTGAAGTAATTTATTTTTAAGGCCAAGGTAGAAGACTGGTTGGAACTTGTGACTCTATTATGAAAAATAATTACAACTATCAATGTAAGAATATATTGGGGTTTTTTAAATGCAAAAATATTTACTTTGCAAAGAAATTAAAGTTAAGAACATAAATTAATCACTTCTTGAGCTGCTTCCTTAACTATGCAAAAGTGCAATAAATCATAATGTGATTATTTATGCTAAGTAGCTTGGGTTTTTTAAGAAGCTCATTAAGTGACTCCTTATCTAAGTTAAATGTTTGGGAGCTTTACTTTCATTAAATGTTATCTACATTCACATGAACAAATTCGTACATAAATTCCTATTAATCACTTTCAAATAGATTTTAATAAAAGCACTAAACAATCTGAATGAACAAATGCTTTTAATATATAGAGTAGACTTTTAACTTATTAATATTACTGTCCCTAAACGATAATGGATTAATAAGCTTTAAAACTAAATGCATTAGACTACTGAGTAAGTAAAACCAAATGAATGGAAGCTTTGAAGGCTCCTTGTCATGAAAACTGGAACTGGACATTACGGTGATTTGCTAATTAAACTGAAATTAACAGCCTGTAATTCACGCATGATACTTCAGGATCTAAGCAGTGGTCTTAAATAATCATGCAATTGTGCAACAGAATCATGTGCTTCTAACAAAACATCATTACCAGAAAAGCGTGTCATACCTTAATTGCAGAGATTTTGACTGCAATTGAAAGCAGCAGCACATATTCTCAGAATGAAGATCTCAAAACCTGACACATTAATATGCTTTCTATTTCATCATTAGCTTCCATGTTTACAACCCTTCCATATTAATTGAGCATGCGGCAACAGGATTCAAAAGCAGATGTGAAGTCCACTTCTTGAGTGAATTAATACTATAGCATTATGTACTATTTCCTGATTTATGGGAAAAGAGCTCATCTATATGTAATTCAGAGTGAACACAGAGATAGAACACACCGTTTAAAACTGCCGTGAAATCCCTCATCTACAGATTGTGACGAATGCTAACACTATTAGAAGAGTTCACTTAATTCTATAACCATTTCTGACACAGTATGCTGTTAAACAGATAAATAGTTCCCAACAGACACTTACTAGGTTTCTAAAGCACAATATTATTTTACATTTCCCCTGCTTTCAGCAGACACTGATGTAAAAAAAAAAAAAAAAAAGTATAAAGAGCCCAATGAGATCTTGTGCAAATAGATAAATTTGCAGAACAGTTTTTCAAACGATGGGAAAAATAGCAAGTGCCAGAACTGTATTGTCACAGATAATCCTTTAATTCATCATATTTGTGCATATGCCACAGAGTCTCCCAAATCAGCTTCTGCATTTAAAATTTAATCTGGCTATTGCTTCCCCTCTATAAAGTAAAAACGAATCCATCCGAAGCATTAGATAGTCAGCTGTTAAATACATCAGAAAACTGCAAGAGGAAATTAATACTGAAAGCTGAGTCTGAACAATGCGGACTGATGCAGGAATAAAACCTGAGCAAGGAGAAAACAGACAGCAGGAACCTACATAGGTTGCTTCTATGTACACCACCTATCCTGCACAGTCAGTCAGGAACAACAGAAACTCTTAATGTGACATGATGTTAGAACACATGCAAGTTTTAATCAGATTATTAAGCTGGCAAAATCACTTCCCAATTTAAATGTCTGACTTAAATACATTTGGTTTTAAATAAGGTATTTATTTTTAAAAATCTTGGCATGAATGTTTTTGACATGTTTCAATTAGATAGACTCTCAGGAATAACTGATCATGAAGAAGCTAAGAACATTTATAGATACTCAGAACTAAATCCCCTGAGGAAACAGGGTAGGGGATCATAATGAAAGAGTCTCAGAGTTTACATGAGCTGCGCAGCACATGGAAACTGAAAAAATTTTCCAGTAACTATTATTTCTGGTATCAAGGACATGCTGATGCAGTTAGCACTTCTTACGCCCTTTGCAGTACTCCTTTGCTCCAGCCTGTCCTTGGCTCTAGCCTTTACCTCCCATTTACATCTAATTTTTTCCCTTCCAGCATCTCATACCCATTGCTATTCCACTCACTGTCTTCTCCCAGCGCCTTCCAGGCTGTAGTTTCACGACCACAGTAAGTAGGTGGAAGCCATGCAGCAATCTTAACACCTCGTTCCTTCTCCATGATTCTCATTTCCACTCCCACTGTGTCTTGTACTGTGTGAAAATGAAGCCTGTTTTCGGCAAATTAATGGACTGGAGAGCAGGAAGAGTGTGTGAAGATTAGCAGACGATGATGAGAAGTACAGTCAGATCATATTTTCAGCAACAGCACCAATTTATGCCCATTTTAAAATGACTCCTTGCTTCCATAAAGTCCTAGTATTTCTCACATCAGTGCTGGTCCCTCTCCCTTATATATTTTCCTGAGCTATCTCACTCCCTGGCTCCTTTGTCTCCTCTGTTGCTTCAAGTGCCTCTCCCCTCTCAGCTCTAGTTACCCTGTTTCCTCCTTACAGCACTTTTTGAGAAGGACAGCAGGGAGAAAGCAATCTGTCTCTGCTCTGATTCCTATAACACCACCTTGTCACCTTTACTTCCTTCCATCATGCTACCAGCAGCCATAACCAGCCTGTTTCCTGTAAGTCCTGCTTGCGTCTTCAGTACAAACTTCTGGTTAATGCAGACTGAAAACTCAAAAGATTTGATTATCAGCTTTGACTACTTGTGTGCAGCAGGTTTTCATAGGCTTGCATATTAAATAATTTTATTATCTTTTATTTGGAAAAGGAGGAAAAAAAGAAAAAAAAGTCAAAGTTCACACCAAGATGACTACATTTTATGTCCTTGTTTCTATGTGTGAAAGTTTTCTTATAAGGTATGTGCAAGATTAATTTCTGGGCAGAGACTCCCTTATTCTTCACTTTTCATAACAAATCGAATGTCAACCTGGCAAAGCCACCTTATCCAAACAGCTCCATGCCAAACAGTTAAATATAGCAAACATACAAAAGAAAATTAAGAATCACAGTGCTATCTGGAGCAATTTTGGACATTACTAAAAGCTACTCCATAAAAAAAAAAAGGGCATATTTATATAATAAACACAGAACTGTGGAATATTATACTTTCTGTCAATACGCTGTAGTTTTTTTAGATAGAAGCGCCAATCTTTGAGTCCCATATAAAACCAACTGAGTATAGAGACAAAATCAACTCCAAGGATTTGTCATGACCCTGAGAGCACTGTTAGCCCTGACTGCCCAGCTCCACAGGACTCCCCCGACATCGCCCACAGCCCAGGACCTCATGTCAGCCCCCTGGGGCTGTCAATCCCTGCCTGGCAATGACACAGCAGAGCCAGTCTCCAGTTCCCTACAATGCCACCCAGCCATGGGTCCCACTGAGCCAGGCCCACCCATGGGCCCACGGTGGCCTGGCCTCAGTCCTCTCCTGTCCCCAAGGAGGTGCCTGATGCCAGGGGCTGGGGCTGCCCCAGTGCCCCCGGCTGCCCTGCTCCTGGGTGGGGTGGTGGGACAGGCCCTGCCCTGACCCATCTGGTGGAGCCCCTGACACTCACTCACTCAAGGCCACAGGAATCCCTGTCCCCCCTGGTGCCCTGACAGGATTTTAGTGTCTGGACACCTGTAAATTAATTCATCATTGTTTCCATTTCACTATTAATTAAACCAAAATAGTTTTCATTACCAGCACTGGTGAAGCCATACCTGGAGTCCTGTGTCCAGATCTGAGGTCCCCATTTCAAGAGAGACATAGGCATACTGGAGAGAGCCTGGTGGAAGGCCTCAAAGACGATGGAAGGACTGGAGCATCTCTCCTACAGGAAAGACGGAGCTGGGACTTTTCTCAGTTTGGAGAAGAAAAGGCTCAGCGAGATCTCATCTATGTGTACAAATACCTGAAGGAAGGTCGCAAAGAGGACAGAGCCAAAATCTTCTCAGTGGTATGACCAGAGGCAATGGGCATGAACTGAAACACAGGTGGTTTCTCCTGAACATCAGGAAAGAATTTTTACATAGAGGGTGACTGAGCACTGGCTGCCCAGAGAGGTTTTAGAGTTTCCTTCCCAGGAACTATTGAAAAGCTGCCTGGACATGGTCCTGGCAACCAGCTTTAGGTGGTGCTGCTTGAGCAGGAGGGGTTGGACAAGATGACCTCCAGAAGTCCCTTCCAACCTCAATCATGCTACAATTCTGTGATACAAAGGAATTAGGCTACCAAAACTGATCTTAAGTGTATGGCTTGCTTGGCTACATTTCTCCAGCAGGCTGTATGCTGGAGAAAGCTCAGAGAAAACCAACATCCTCCATCTCCTCTACTGACAAACAAGAATTAGAGCTCCTTGTATTGACTCCCAGGACCACAGAACAAGAACACGTAGTCTTAAGTTCTGTCTGACAGAGAGTCAGACTTGAGCATGCTCTATGAAAAGCCTTATTTACTCAAAAAAAGGGGGGTAGGGGGGAGAGGGAAGGAGGACAGAGGGAGCACAATCCCAATCCATACAAAGGCTAAGCTCACTAAGGAGGGTGGGAAATCTCTGACATCATGTACATCTCCAGTTCTTTTCAGTCACTACCAAAAAGTATTTCAACATCTAATAAATTGCTGTCTTTCCTGGTGAATGGAGAAACACATATGAAAAAATAATTAGGTCATGTTGTCTAGCTGTACAAAGCAAGCTGAGAAATTTAAATGGTGAAAGCTCTCTAATAGGTATCATGAGATATCTGCACAGCGCTGCTCAGACCTTCCTGACCCCCTAGAGCAGCTGAAGCTCAGGGGAACTCCTCTCCTAGCTTAATGTTTAATGTTAATAAAAGTTTGCATTATTTCCACTTACCTGTTTTTGGAGCAGAAGCTACAGAAAAACTAAAATAGGCATCCAGCGGTCAAACCTAATTCAAGGTCATAAAATCTACTCTACTCACCAGAAAACGCAAGAGCAGCAGCTCCTGATACATTTTGCACAAGGAAGCAGCTTTAATCTTCATGCTTAACAAATTAAAAGCAGTCAGTATATAGGAAGGCTTAATGTAAGTCTGAATTTCTTGTTTGAGCTAAGAGAAAAACAGATCACTGCTACACACAACCCTGCCTTTAGTAGAAATTGATTTTCACCTAAAGGACTAACGCTTGCTAAGAGACTCTCAGAGGGATTCACCTAACCTCAATCAAGACAAAATTAATGAAGAAGTAGACATCTCCTGGCATATCTTGGCATATCACCTCAACAGGAATCGCTCTGTCTCAACATTTTCACTGAAATTAATTTAATTAACGCATCCATTAATAATGAATGATCTACAAGCTTGAAAATAACCATGGATAATTGGTTTTGACTAGAATTTTCCAGTAAGCTGCCACAGAAATGGGTATTTTCACTTCAAGGCAGCTTTATGATATTAAAACAATATTAGCTGGAGCATACATAGTCTGCTGGAGTTCATAAACATCTTAGGTATTCAAAAACAAAGTAGGAAGATATATGTTTGTTCTTCCAGGCATGAAAATGGGTAAGATATTATAGCATTATCTATAAGGTCATTAAATCATACCTTTTAGTTTACCTTGTCACAGGCTGAGGGATTATGAATCTGTGTTAGATCTACTACAAATTAGCAGAAACTAAGCAGCTCTCATGATAACCAAATAAAAACCTCAAATCTCTTGCCTGAGCTAAGATTAATCCCAGTGGCCCTGAAAGATGTTAATAGAAATAAATATTTCAAAGAGCATTTATGAGTAAATCTGAAAGGAAGGTTAACAATCAAATTCATACCATTCTTGAACAGAAAGCTATAATATTTATGACTAATTTTTGGTAAAAGATACGTCAACAACCTTATCTGTATCAAAACAACAACTTTAAGAACACTTTAAATGTGAAAAGAAATATTTTAATTACTAATTTACTGCTAATTCATCTCCCTCTAAGCTTCCCATTACTGGTGTCAAAATAATTTACTCTAAATTGTTAAAGCCTATTCTGAGTATTGCCAGGCATTGATTTAATTTTTCCTCTTTCAGGAATTCTCTTGGAAGTTGACTAATTAAGACTGTCTTTGCATCTGACTGCTATTAATTGTTCTGACAGATTGTGATCAGCCTCTATCACACTGGGAACTTCATTTTGTCATAAACCATCCATTTTGAACTTCATGCTGAAAACATACTTAAATGTAAACAATAGAGACTTACACAGTACACTTATTGCTGATAACCCCCCTTCTACACTATTCACTGGGAAAATACCAACTGATCTACTACCTCAGCAATTTCTCTTGACTACAAACCCATGGCACCATGGACATTCTGACCTCTTCAAAGCCCAAAGAAATAACAAGGAGACGCTCAAATCATCCAGAGCAGAGAGATTAGGACACAGCTCTTGAAAGGAACGACAGTTCTCTCATCATATAGAAGCAGCACATTATTGATTTATTGACATAAATTGCGTTATCACGAGCTCGAGGAATTTATCCAAAGAAGCCAAGTTCTCCAAAGAAACACTTTTGAAATCTTCTGAAATTATTATATAATACAGCAAATGACCAGACAATAGAACAGAAAGAAAGGATTCTTAATGCTAAGTTCTGAAAACCACAAACTGATGATTTCTTTCTGAAGTTTTACCCAAGTTTTAGATGTTAACATGCAAAATATTAAGGGTATCATCAATCCTTCACATGTAAACCTTGGTGTGAATATGAGGAACATGATGTCAGTTATGTTTTTATTCAAATCACTAAAATAAGTCTGCTTTAGTATTACATGGAAAATAGCTCTCCCTAACTTGTTGCACCTCTTTGGGCATATCAGATCCAATTTTCAGTCCAATTTCATACGCAGGCTGTTTTCTAAAGTAGTCTGTGGTTTTGGTTTTTTTTTTGTCTGCAATTAATTCAATCTATTTCAGTCAAAAGGATGTTCCTTTTACAGCCTCTTAGTTAACACTTCCTTTCATTCTTTCCCAAATATCTTTTTGGGCTCCATTTCAAGTAAACAGTTTCATTTATCATCTCCAAAGTATAAAATACAAGATCCTACAAAGCATCCAAACCCAAGTAAAAAGTCTGCTAAAGCCTGTTAGCTGTTTGGCTCTTTATCTGGTTTTGTGGCTTAGAAATAACCTTTTAAATCTATGTTATTACAGCACCTTGTGCAATACAGCTTTGGTTCACGGCTTGGGTTGCTGGGTGGTACAGCAGAAGGCTACATCATGAGACTTCTGTCTGAAGTGAAATGCTGAGAAGACTGAGTAAGAGATAGGAAGGATCAGTCAGTTGGCAAACACTGGAGTTTAAAGTGAAATGTTTAAGTGATTAAAAGTTTCTTTTGCTAAGTTTTTGTTCCTTGCTTTCTGCCATGTTATAGCAGGATTAAAGAAGTCTGGAGTACCCAAAAGTTGTTGGTTGGATGGCAGGGAAAGTCATGGTAAATTACTGGAAAGAGAAGGAAAGGTCAGAGGTTTTTGTGCTCTGGGAAGTTAGAGAGATTGTTGAGTGCCACATCCCAAGAAAAAGCATTGCTTTACATTGTACCTAACAATGTAACCTACCTTGTATATCTCAAGACCCAAAAACAGACAAAATGATTAGCTGCCAATCCAAGGCATGTAACTCAGAAACATTTGAAATTACAATGCGTTTTTTAGTGTGGAGGAAGATGAAGAATACTTGGATAAAACTGGTCAGATACATAGCTTAAACTCAAATATGTTTTCAGACAGAAATAAAAGAAATGCAAATTTATTTTAAAATGTAATAAATATTGACCTAAGATCTGAGATAGATGTTCCCACTGTTCTCAGACCAGACAAAAAAAATGCCAACCTCTTCACTACTGCTCATTAGCATTCTCTGTGAGGCATAAAGCTTGGTCAATGCTTTGCATGTTACTTTAACTTTGAGAAAACCAGAAAAGCATGCACAGAAATACACCAACATGAATTCCTGTCCAGCACACGACAAGTCTAATTGAAATAAATGGGCAAATACAGACATAAGAAGGCATTAATACCACCAATGTCATCTTTCAGGTGTTAGGTAGAGTGTTTTGGTGCACAATGAAAAAAGAAACCTAAGAACAAAACCACTATGAATCATCTGCTTTTTGACTCCCTTTTTTGCTTGTTTCTGGCAAACTACAGCAATAGTAGAATTGTCATTAACTGAAGATATCTACTCTTTCTATTTGTCATCCTCTCTTTCTCTGTCAATTTACTTTTATCTTTTTCTTTTCCTCATTTATGTCCAGTGTATGATTCTGTGGAAACTCAGGGTGGACTTGCCTTGATTTTATTAAAGCCAGTTTGACCAAGGAAGCTGCATTTTAAGAACTTGAAACTTCTGTTATTGCTTGCATTAAAAACATCCTTCAAAAGGAAATGAAAGGAGAATACGTTTTGTTTATAATTCATAATGCTGTCAAGTAGTAGAGTTATTAGTATCTTAAAATTTTATGACATTTGCAAAAGGACATTATAAAAATACTTAGAAAATCTGACTTTATTGCCTTTCACAAACTCAACTTACATTTGGACTTAAGTAATAATTAGCATTTTTACTGGCATTGAGCTACTGGAATTATATATCAAATAGAGTAATTTCAAAAGTTCAGCAGCAGTCAAAATTCTAATTTAAACTTCAAGAAAGTATTAAAGCTGGAATCATGTGCAAACCAGTGAAGCAGTATGCCTAAAGCATCAGCCTGTTAACTAAAGTAAACCAGTTACCCATTGCATTGAAAAGACATAACGTGCAGGTGCAATTCCCCAGGATAGTATTTGCATACTAAAGGGTCCAAACTTAGGCTGTTCTGAGTTTTTGGCAGTGATCCAGGCAAGACTGTGGGTAGACTCTCTCAATGAAAAACTACTAGTTTTGCAATGAACACTTCCTCTCCTTGCCCAACCCTTATTTCTGCCAAACTTATTACTTGTCATAATATTTGATAAATGTCTATTTCCATCTTTTTAGGGGTATATAGATGATTTCAGTTGTTGGGGATATTTCCTCAACTTACTTCAAAGAACCTTGCTGGTTATTTATAAGGAGAAAAGTACATCTTTGGAGTTTTTTGGTGATTTTAAGATTCTGTAAGACAAATTTTGCTAGGAATTTACATGCCTAAAGACACAGAGTGATGCTGAAAAACTCTTACCTTACAGTGATTTTGGTAAAAGTTAGATAAATAGGTCCTGTTCATAGGATTTCTCTGCAAGTCTACCCATTGTTCCAAAATCTCTAAAGGGAGCAGGATTCATTAGCTATTTTAATGGGAACAAAAGAGGTTAGTGATTTGAAAAAGATCCAGACATATTACTCACCTCTCAGATCTGGATTGGCAGCAATTTAGCCTAAGCTCAAAATAAAAGTCTACTGTCAAAACAGTGGCTTGAATGTCTAACCCAGAAGCCGAGGAAAACTTAAGCTAAACCTGCTGGTACTTGGTGAGCTAATTTTCTCTATTCACAAATATTAATCCATTAGCTTCCTTAGGTATGTCAGACCCATTTCTTTCTTTAAAAGTCCACGAAAGCAGAAGACCACTGAAGATGTTTTGACTTTTTTTTTTTCCTGTTGTTTTGCGAAAATTCCAGCAGGTGCTATGTAGAATAGTTTCTATACTTTCCTTATACATTGCTAGTGTGAAAAAAACCTCTAATTATGTATTTTTTAAGATGACGTTTAGTAAGTTTGTGAAAGGGAGTATATACTGTGGTCTCTTTGCTCCTTGTACTCATGTCTTTTTGTCACAGGCTCAAATCTAAACCATTAAACTTTGGGCATTCACAAAATCACTGTTGAGGCTGGAAGGCACCGCTGAAGATCATCTTAGTCAAACCTCCATCCTCAAAGCAGGGCCAACTAGAAAAGATTGTTCAGGACCATGACCAGTCAGGTTTTGAACATCTCTGAGGACAAACTCCACAACCTCCCTGGACAACCTGTTCCAGTGTTTGAACAAACTCACCATTTAAAAAAAAAAAAAATGTTTTTTCTTACATTTAAATGGAATTTCTTGTATTTCGGTTAGTTCCCATTTCCTTTTCTCCTGTCACTGGGCACCACTGAGATGAATCTGGCTCTATTTTTCCTATTCCCCCCATCAGTTATTTATATACATTGGAAAGATTCCCCCTGAGCCTCCTCTTCTCCAGGCTGAACAAACAGTCCCAGCACTTTCAGCCTCCTATCATTTGTCAGATGCTCCAGACCTTTAATCACCTTTGTAGTCCTTCACTGGACTCACTCCAGAAGTCTGTATCCATCTTGATAGGGATGTTACTGTTCTCTGCAGCTCCCATCATAATTTTTCTGAATTTAATATCCAACCTGCCAGTTTTGAAATAATCTCTTTTAAAATCATTTGTACTCCGAAGACCTGGCATGATCCCTCACTGTTCATAGCAGTGATAAACTGATTACTTGTAAACCACAAAGAGCCAACAGGTTGAAGACAGTCTTTTAAAATGTATCTCAGTTATATTTTTCCTTCTATGTAAAAAAGAAATTAATGTTAAATATAGAAATGCTAATATAAAACCAAGTTAAAAGTTCATTAATTCTAGTGCTTTTAGAAGTGAACAATGACGGTGCTAAGAAGTTTCACTTCAGAGTGACCCAGTTTCACTACTTAAAAGCAAGTATCATAACTCTTTTTAGTCTCAGATATAATATTGTACATCTTCACTTTTATTGACTAAATACTTGTGAACCACCACTCTCCACCACCCCCACCCACCACTACCACCAATAAAACCTAAATCTGTCGATCTGTAAATCTGTTGAGCTCAGGAGTCACACGGGAATTTGCATTACTTCTTCTTTATTTTGTATAGTTTGAAAATAACACTTTTGATCACTGGCGGGGGGGGGGAGCACGCAGGAAATGGTATTACGGCAGCTCTCAATTTCTGCTACCTTTCAAAGTTTTTCAAGAGTAGAAGAAAAAAACCGTCAGATTTGAGAGTTCAAAAAACTAGGAGGCATCACAGCTGCCTGACTACAGCCCTTGAACCCTGACCAACAAACCAGGAGTATGTCTCCTTGAACCCTGTAAACCTCACTTCACCTGATATGCTCATAAACACATGCACACACTTCTGCAGATCAAGGATCACAGAAGCCTTGCAAGGCCCATGGGATGTGCAGCTGTGGAAAGGCTTTTATACAGCCTTTCAATGAAGCTAGGAAGAAACTCAGCAGCTGCAACATTCTAGGTTCCTCAGGCTTCTCTGCTGTTTTCTGGAAGTTCACAGAAGTTCATATATTCCTGATACGCTATGGTCCCCCAAAAGTCAATGAAAAACTTTCTTGGGTGAACAGCATGTTGAAGAGAAAGTGAATCTTCATTTGAGTACACAAACACCTTCCCTTATTTGCTTTTTACCTTAAAGATGCAAGTTTTTAAATCCAAAACTCGCTAATAATCTCTCCTCACAGTATGGAAAGTCCTAAGGCATAAGACAGTTTTGAAAGTGTAAGAGATGTTGACAAGAGCCTGAAACAACATTGCTGCTGTCACTGGATATTTCTTTCTGAATCTCTTGAATTTAGTGCATTTTAAAATCTGAGTTTTACAAATGAAGCTTTACTTAAAGATATTTTTCTCAAGATTACTCAGAAAAATATGAAACTATGAGGTCTGTAGATCAGAAATATTTTTAAAAATCTATTTAAAACTAGTTTTAAAAATCCATTTATCGGTTTTGATCTAAAAATAATTCTTAATTCTTTAATCTTTTAAGACCATCCATTCTTACCTCACAATTCAGGAATTTTAACACTCACAGTAATAGAAACTTGCCTTTTTTTCCCCACTTAAAAATTACAGTTCCATTAGTCCTCATAGTGAACTTATTTTTATTTCACTTCTAAAGTTAACAGTTGTAGCTGACATATATTTGGTTGATTTAAGTAGCTCTACAAAGTGAGCACCGTGAATATATTTTAATATACTATTTAATAATAGTAATTAAAAACTCAATGGTTATCAAGAACTAATTAATAATTAAATGCCTTAAAAAAAGAAGAAAAAAAAAAGGACCTGAATGGCAAAGGCAGAACATTCACCAGACTACATCTCATTCAATGGCACTTGAATAAAGTTTTTCTTACCCCATTTTCCATTTTTTACTACAAATTTAAGATTAGCAGCTCAAGTATTTCTAGGATACTGCTTTTGCAGCACAGTCCCTGACATGTCCCTGGCTCCACAGCAGCCCATGGAACAGGACTGCATTGCTTTGATGTGATGTGGGAATTTTCGCACCTCTTAAAATAAACAAACAAGCAAAAAATAAATAATCCAGAAGTTTTCCTATCACAGGACTAGAAAGAAAAACAGATCTTTTGAAGTTTATGAAGAACCAACAAGTTACATATCACTGACTGTGATGCGGAATGTGGATCTGATTCCTCCAGGTATGCAGCCAGGCCTTCACCACCTGCAACAGTGCTATTATCACTATCAGCAGCTATACACCTACATGTAAGCATCTGTTAATAACTGCTATTAAAAGCATAGCACAAGAGCAGACCAGCCACTGGACTGATCTGTTGGGGTTTTTTTAATCCATGGGTTTTGTCAGACTCGAAAATTCTTGATACTGTCAGCTGCTCAGTGAAAGTTTTTTCCTTGTGGATTTTCTGTGAGCACCAAAAAAGTGAAGCGGGTGAAAGGGGAGAGCTGGTTGGGCCCGAAGAAAAATACTAGGCACTGGAGTGCAGAAAATCAAGAAGCTAAGTTATTTTCTTTGGAATGACCACATGGATTTAGCAAAAGGTCACTGCACCAAAAATGTTTCTGAGTACTTCCAAGATCACTTTTTGCTGAAAATACGTTGTGCAGCAAATTTCACACTGAAGTTTAAAAACTAGAGAAATATCAGGATTTAAAAAACAACATGGACAGCTTATCTTTACGTTCCTTCCTTTGCCTGAAGCAACATAGGAAACTGAGAAATTAGAGGAGATTTCTGTTTAAAAAAGGATCAAGTTCCAGCTACATATACCTAAGCAGCATAACAGAATCAGATAGTCGTGATGTTTTATACTATCTTTTTATAGTACAAAAATTGACACTCTTTTTACAAAAAGGAGACTAAACTGTACTTCATAGGCAAGCGGCTTACGCACTCCATCAGTTTTCTTGAAGTTTTCCTTTCAGTACACTAGGCAATTTAAATCACCAACTCAACTTCTAATGAACTGAAGAAGAGCAGCACCTGGATAGGATACATATTCTCCAAAGCAGCATTTAATAAATCCATTTAACTAAGATTAACCATGAAAAATGTGTTGCAAGCCAACAGAATTTCATAAAAAATATACTTTAAGAATTAAAGCACACTGTCAAATTAGAAAAGAAATTAGAAAATGTGAGATGTAATTGGAAATCCCATGTATCTGCTTTTGAAGAGGAGAAATGAAGGCAGCTATACTACTCAGAATCAGGTAACATCTATATTCCCGATCTTATCTACAAAAAATTGCCATACATATTTTTATGAATTTCTTCTTAAAATTCCTATCATACCTATGTTCCTTATCTTAATGCAGACACAGTGAAGACAGCATGCGTGTTGCATATACCAAGAAGCTCCATTTATTTTAAATAGGAAAGCATGAAAAATAGGTGCCCTGAAAGGTCACCTACTCCACTTCCCTATCTGTCCTTGTTTCAGCTGGGATAGAGTTTATTTTCTTCCTAGCATCTGGTACAGTGCTGTTTTTTGTTGTTGCTAAGCAGTGTTTACAGTAAGTCAAGGCCTTTTCTGCTTCTCACCTCACCCATCAGTGAGGAGACTGGGGATGCACAAGAAGCAGGGCAGGGACACAGGCAGGACAGCTGACCCCAACTGACCAAAAGGATATCCCATACCATATGATGTCATGTTCAGCATATAATAACATGGGAATACACATATGGGGAAAGCTGACCTATGGCCACTGCTTGAGAACTGGCTCACCAGCACAGTTGGCAGGTGGTGAGAAACTGCATTGTGCATCCCTGCTAACGGAAAGTAGCGAATGGATTCCTTGGTTTGCTCTGCTCGCACACACAGCTTTTGCTTTACCTGTTAAACTGTCTTCATCTCAACCCACGAGTTTTCTCAGTTTTACTCTTCCAGTTCCCTTCCCCATCCCACAGTGAGGGAAGGAGTGAGCATGCAGCTGGGTGCTTAGTTGCCAGCTGGGGCTAAACTATGATGCTATCACATGGCAAAACACATTACACATTCCTCAAATAACTCAGTGAGAATTACATATGTGAAGGGAATAATATAAGCCACGTGTGTGAATACCTCTGGGTACTGTATAATGTTAGACAAGAACTGTAACGTGAGGTCATGATAAAATGACCACCTATCTATCAGGCCAAAAAAAAAAAAAAAATCCCATAGTCATAGCTGTCATCATACTGACTGGCAGGATTTCTGACTTTCGGTAGTTTGGCTGCCTCTATCATACCCTGTCAGTATTGTTTAGGGTTGCTGTGTTTTTTCTGATTCTCTACTTGCTTATTTTAAGGCAATTGTCAGAGAGCAAAGCTAGCACAGAAGTGGCCTTATTATCTCCTTAGACTATTATAACTCTGCTGAATTCAGCAAGGATTGTTCCCAATTTACACCAGAGAGAGAGAGAAAGAAAGAACAAGCTAAAAAGAAACAGGCTTGATTGACTACTGTGAAAATTGTTAAACATTTAGGCCTGACATAGAATAAAATTACTGAAGCTCCATCTCATGTCACTGAATCATCAGAAACATGCCACTGGTTTCACTGAAGCTTATTTGCTGGTGCGCAACCAGATTCAAGTTTGATGCACTCCTTCTTAAAAAAAACCATCGCATTATTTTTACTATAGTAACTGCAAATAGAGGTGTATTTCAAGATATGTTATGTCCATAGGAAAAAGAATTACATTTCATCAATACTGCAGCAGGAAGCAACGTTTAATGCAGTGGCTCTGACATTCCTCAAGAGAAAAACTTCCTTTAAAACATTTAGGCAGCGGGTGTTTCCTTATCAGTGTCAAAGTGAGAGTAGGTACAGTTCGAAGTGGCAGATTTAATCGTTTCTGAACACAGCCTTAACTTCCTTGGCTAAAATGTTCCTCTCAGAACTGAACATTTCTGTACTTCCTACGCCCAGGTTTTGAGACTGTCATTTTTTAAGTGGCCAAATCATCACAAGTTCTCTGAAAAACTGGGTGCATGGGAGAGGATGGGGAGGAAAATGAAACAAAACAAAACCAAAACCGAACAGTCCAAAGCTTTAAGTTATTTACAGTAATATCCGTACTCTCTCAACTTTCAAAAAAATATATGGTGGTGAGGTTACTCCAGAATTTTGAATGACATGCATGTTCAGAATGTAATAGCACGTTTCTATTTGCCAGGTTTGATTACTTCCAACTTATGAGAGAGTTAGATCTGCAGCTGCTGCCCAAATCAGGAGTCTCACCAAAGACAAAAAGCATCTTGTGAAATAAGCTGCTAGTCTAAGAAGGAGTGAGAAATAAGACCCTATTTGCTTGGAGCAGGGAGAAAATGGACATAAAATGGTAAAGGGGATCAACCTGAACTCATGGTAGAAGAAAATATGAAGTATTTGCTCTAAAACTGTTGTATGAAACAACCATTATGTGACTTGTTAGAGGAGGAAACGGTGGTCTAGGAAGAACTCATGCAGGCAAAGATGAGTTTGGAGACTGTGGTGGTGACACTGGAGTTCTGGTTTTGCCTGTGGCCCAAGCTCTTAAAGGATAAAGGACAGATTTACCTCTGGGATAGGAGGCACTACTGGCACGCAGGAGATCTTTCTGTAAAGCCCTAAACGTTCAATCCCTCCTTCTTCTTCCAAACACCTCTCAAAACAACCTAAGCAAATGCAACTGCCCATAGGCAACAAAGTTTAAGAACCCTGTGACACATTCCAGGCTGTGGAAAATGACATGTCAAAGATGCCCACTGTGAGAGCTAATCAGAAGTAGTCAAAGATGGATCTTCTTGAGGATGTTTATGGATTAATGCAAACTAAATCTTAAATACTTGTTCCTAAATGTAATTTCTTTCAGAAGAATTACTTTCTAGGGATGTGACTTCTACTGTTCTCCAAAACACACTTTTGACTGGCAAGACAGTGGAATTTCCAAAAGCAGAGGATCAATTACTCAGTATCTATATAGATATTTATAGTAGAAAGTAAAAAAAAAAACAAAACAAAAAAACCACAAACAAACAAAAAAAAACCAAAACAAAAAAAAAAAAAACACCCACCAAAAAAAAAAAACAAACCCTGCAATAAACATCATAATGGAAACCCTTTTTTACAAAGTGTTTGTGTGAAACAACCGAAGAGAATATTTCCCCAAAGTCCAATCTCTGGTAAGATGTTCTGTAGTATTAGAGAGCTGATTTTATAGCCTCGTACAGTATGTGAATAGCCAGTTGAGATGACAGCTGAAGGGCAAACACTTCTGGTCGAAAGCTGGTGCAATAACATTACTTTTTTTCTTTTTTTAATTGGAGCAATGTGTACCTTATACTTAAAATGACAGTCTTACTGTATCTTTTCACCTCATCAACATTTCATTTCCTATCCTGGCTGAAAGTGTTTTTTTCCTTCTTAATTTCTACTTCTTCATTTTTATCTCCCTTTGCTGTATTTTCTCATTGAATTTGGCAATTGCATCATCTGGGATTTGGTTTGTATGCAAAATTCTACATAGAACACTTTATTTAATCTATCCCTACCTTCATGAATGAAGCCCCAAACTCACTTTTAAAATAAACTCAAGGAGGTAAACATTCAAGTATGAAAATCCCCTAATTTAGGAAAGTTCGGAAAGCTTTCCACTACAGCTTGTTGATCAGCTGATAACAGCCTTTATTCTATTGGTCTATAACTGATAGAAACTTTTGGCCAAACTGGATGTGCATGAACAGCCAAAAAAAAAAAAAAAAAAACCAAACCAAACCCCAAAACAAAACTCTGACTAAAAATATCTGCAGGTTTTGAGGAGCAGAAAAAACTACATGCTTGCCACTTGGGGACTTGTCTTTCAGCAAAGCTAACTGGTGAAGCACAGGGACTAAAATCCTCTTCACTCTAACTACGTGAGAATCTGCTGCTGCTGCGGAATTCCTGTGTCACTGAAATCTCATTAGCCAATTATAAATGCCAATACTTTGTGCCCTCTCTTGTTTTCCTTTGAATTCTCAGCTCAGCATTGTACAAACTTGATTCAAGCTGCTGTATAATCCTGTTAAAAATTCACTGCGTTTTCATTTAAAGCCTTCACTTTATTTCTTTCCTGGATGGATCTGTCAATTCATTCACACTGAGTAGCCACGCAAGGGCTTTATTTCTGGCTTTTTAATGTGCCAGTCACGGACAGACGCAAGATCCAACTGCAGTATCTCAAGTGAGTTTCTACAGTACAAATGTTCACACAACTGCAAGAGACAAACTTCATTTCATCTGGTGAGGCTTTGGCTGACACTAAGATTAAGAGCTTAACAAATGCAATGGTCTGCTCTAACCATTTCAGAGTTTACTGCTCCACTGTGCTATGAAAGAGAAATGAAGGACTGCCTGACATTTTCTCATCTCAAGTGTTATATATGATTAAAAGGCAGGCGGGGTGAGGAGGTTTGGGATCAGTCATACAAATATCCAAATCTGTACCCACAGGAACCTTGTCCTTCGGCCACCAAAGTGTCTTCCTTTCAGACCGCAGCTAAAAATCATGCACTTTTTCTGAACGTGATACAAAACAGACAAAATGCTAAGTAAATGTACCAGTAAATGAATTTGAGTATACTGCAAATTGTTCTGCTTTTTTGTCACAGTAAGTCCTTGTGTCTTTTTTTTTTTTTTTTCCTTTCTTTCTTTCTTTCTTTCTTGTTCTAGGATTTAACACCCTTATACCTGATTTTATTTGGTTTTCACCTTTTGGGAGCACTTTGGTTTTTACTGTTTACCACCGAATACTCTACTTCATCCAAAAAAATGCCATTTTTTTCTTCCTCTTTTGGGAAACAGACAAACCAGCGTGATTTTAAGTTGCTGATAAAGATAAAAATATCCTTAAAGGCCTACAGTGAAGTGCAATAATTTAAAGGACCAGATACAACTCCTTTGATAGAAGATGAAAACAGCATCTCCATAGCAGTAAAAAATATTTCTGGTCTTATATACCTGTGATGATGATGATTATTATTAAACTGTCACATCACACCAATGAGTAAACAAGTAGCTACATCTAAACCATATTAACTATTGTGACAGCTGTAAATACTGCGGTAATGACTCTCCTGCAGGCAATAGAACAAGTAAGAAAATGACTGAAGCTTCATGGGTTTACTACACATTTACAGGTGATGCTGGAACAAGTGAGGCAGTCTCTTAAGTAGGAACAGCCTGGCTGCCTCAGAAGTAATACAGTGTCTACAGAGCAGTCTGAGCTGTATGCTATTGAGCTTTCACCAGCAACATAACATTCAATTTTAATGGGGGGGGGGGGGGGGGGGGGGGAAGGCAAATGAAGTAGCCAGAATGCAAGTGGTTCTTCAAAGGTCATCTGTAAAGGGAGAAAAACTTCCCATCTCTACTTTGGTTCTGATGTATAGTTTCAGTCAATTTTTACAGGGTAGAAGGTGGTTGCTTTGTTTAAGAAAAGGCTGCATGCCTCTGAAAATACTGTGAATACTAAATGCAGTTTTCCTTTCCTGCATACAACAGTAGAGATAGGAAGAACAAAGATGTGTCCCTATGCACTTAGTATTCATTCACAAGCCTTCCCAGTTCTGCATCTGTCTGCTTGCTAGCTCAGCAAACACCATGCAAGGAAGAAATAATGATACATGCCCTCTGTTCAAATTACTAGGGGTGATGGTTTCTGAGAATACAATTAGAAGTCACGCCCTGGAGAGGCCCAAGTAGAGGAAGAAAATACAACTTTTTTATGCTTGCTGACCACTACTACAAAAAAGAAAATGCCAATAATATTTAAGCCTTACAATCTTCATCAGCTAATTACAGTTCTGGCTTGCTTCAAATATCCACAAAGACAAAACACAAAAAATGAAATAAAATAATGTTGTGAAGCAGTGGAATTAGTTCTACGGGGGGGGGGGGGGGGGAGGGTATTTTTTAGTTTCTTTATTTTTTATGTGTCTTGCAAATCTGTTTCTGAACTCAATGAGATTCACTTAAATAACTTAATGGAAACTGAGATTTCAGTATCAAAGTTTTTAAAGCTTTATATTAAACAAAATAAACACCTGAATGCATCCTTTTTTATTAAAATACACTGGGAAGAGATTTCGTCAGTGCTGTGATTTGACATATGGCTGCTGTTGAAGTGCTCTTTACTATTTTCTGCAAATTACCTAGAGGACTAGGCTGTGTTTTTGATAGTCACAGTCATTTAAGGATACATAGGAGGATATTCATATCCACAGCAGCTCATAGCAGCATTTCAACTAAGAGAAAAGGAGAACCTTTTGATTTTTCTGCATTCAATATCAATATATGGTACATCATGAAGGAGTATTTATTAATGAATGCTGATTCTTGAGATAATTCTTGTTAGTTTAAGACGTTTGTGCAATTTCATATTGCATATTATGAAAAAGGATTATAAGTAACTATTTATTCTTGAACCACGAAGGATCAGAAGTTGTAAGAGTAGACCAAAAGATGTCTGCAATGTCTGTTGGAAATAAAAACGATTTCCACAGTATTGAAAGCTTTTGTGAAAGAAAGGGTTTGTACAAAAAAGGGATTTTTTTTTAAAGTATCTAAATATTGTATTCTAATTTATATTTGTATTACCATATTTTCATTAATATGAAATATGCATTTAATAAAGTCCTGACTTAATCTTTGAGCTACATAAACATGTTTTCAGCAGCAGAGTGCAAAAGGCAACCTGAAACATTTAAATTAATCAGGAACCAGAATATTTTGGCATTTCAATACAAAAAATATTCAGTACAAAATTTAGAATTGTTTAAAAAGAAAATAAAACACTTGAAATAATGAGAATATGTCCCCTACACTTTTTAGCTTGTCAGGTAAAGCACAGTTGCATGCAGTTACATATACTTTATTGCTCCATACACATACAGAGGAAGGTGTTTTACATTAGTTTCACAATGCTACTTGACTTGGAGAAGCTACTGCTTGTTTTCACATGCCTTGCGGTAACATCCAGTTCCTCCTCCAGTGTTAAACACTCTTCCATACACAAATGAGTATGTAGCTAAATATGCAATTTATTCTCCAATTTCAACGCTATTTTTTTCACAGACATTCCTCGGGTATTAATTCTATCAGTTCATACAAACCATCAACCTTTGCTACGTACAGACATCTCTCTCCTCTTCTCAAACCCAGCCTACAATAGATGCACCAAGGTTGCTTCTGCAGTGCTCAACCCATCATGCTCAACCCCTTTCCTCCAGATTTCCTCTCATGCAGCAGCAGTTCCTGCCACTTAATTCATCTGCCTCTGCTATAACAGCTAGGTTTAACTGAATAATTGAACTTCATTATCTACAGAAATCTTTTTTTTTTCCCCTCAGTTAAGAAGTAAGTAATAGCATTAAATCAGCTGTACTATATTCATCATTCTTACAGCAGTAATGATGTACAGGGAAGAGGAGTGAAATCACTGGGGCTATGACCAGGTTATGGCCAGTTGTTCATTGCCTATGTAAGAAACAAACCAGTGGCACTTTTTTCTTTTTTTTTTTTTTTTTTTTTTTTTTTTTTTGCCACTACTGCCATTATTAATTAATGTCTTCAGGACTCAGTTTGTTATTGGATAGACTGGATCATACCAGTGCAATGACATCCGGAAACTGGAAACTCCAAGTTAGCATCTTTTCACTTCCACCACAATGCCCCAGCAGAATATATAGAAATCAATATAGGAGTGAGACCTTACTGCTCAAGGACATAAGCAGTGATAGCAGGACTCCAAAGGCAAGGCCAACCATAGACTATCAGCACCCAAGAGAATTTCAGTGCTGCCACTGCTTATAAATCCAGTGATGGGGAGGACTATCAAGCAGCTGGATTTAATTTAGATAAACTGGTATTAACTGAACACTGTTATCTTCTCAGGTCCCTGTTTAACTGTAATGTACTCAGGCCTTGTAAGGTTCCTTTCTAACATTTCCCTACAAGGTGAGATTATTTCCATCATAGGTGGTGTTTTGAAGCAGGATCAAAACATCTGTACTTGATGTAAGCCAGGGTATCTCTTTCAATTATCCATGTAAGAGCTAGGCTAGATGTCTCAGCTGAGGATGCCTCTGTTTATGTAAAAACTTCATGGCGAGTCTCCATTCTTATTGACCATTTCTCTAACCGAACCCTTCCTGAGTGTACCCATCCCTTTGGGCAGGTCTTACTCCCACTATAGAAGGGCTCCTACCATGTTCCTGATGTTGCACAGGAAGAGACATACCACCCGCAGCTCTGAATCCCTACCAGGAAGCCGCCTGGTCCTGTGCTCTGGGTGCTGGGAATAGGGACCGAAAGTGGTACATGGGACTGGGGCATTTCCCTGCTATCACATGGACAATGAGTTGAGAGTCATTAATACCGAGGCAATGGGGAGCCAGTGGTGGTATCAGGATTGGGGGCCACAGGGTGAGGAAGGCATGAGGGAGGCCAGGGGTGTATGCAGGGCCATACATTACTGCTGTGCTAGGCCCACCCCTGGGTGGTAAACCCTCACACAAGCCCTGCATGATGCCATCCCAGGGGCTGCCCTGAAACCCTCCTTCTGGGCACCACAAACAAGTTCTCAAAGTCAAGGGGGTGGTCACCTGCTGCGAGGGGCCTACAGGAGGGTAGGCCTCACTGTGGGCACCAGCACCCCAGAAGGGGCAAGGGTCTCCCATACTCTCCTGAGGCAGATGTGTCACTGCTCCTCAGCTGGTTCCTGTGTCTCTCCCTGCTTCTGCAGGCATGTTGCTTCACTCCTGGCTCCACAGGCTGCTCTGCACACACTGCCCGAGGCCTGTGTCTGCCTGTGGTAGGGCAAGGGCTGGACCTTTCCTTCCCTGAAATCCTCTCATCTGTGTTTCAACCTGCCTCTACTGTCTTCAAACTCATTAGACCTCTCACCTCAAGAATGAAACCGCACAGAAATGTTAATCTGGATCCTACTCAAGTGTGCCAGACTGGTTGCAATCAGGATTTGTCCTTGACACATGGCTGTAAGAGGACATCTGTTCAAAATTTTCCATGACCAGTAGAAAGGCTTTGCGCCCAGCATGGCTCAGGTCTCCACCCAAGATGCCTACATGAAGCAAATTCATTTCTGACTGTGAAGAAAGCCATCAGGCTCAGGACTGGTCCTTGCTAACCTATGTTTGCAATTGCTTTGTGCCAACAGATTACAAAGGAGAGAAGTGACTGGCAGCTGAATGGGATACAGCACAGGGAACTCAGAAAAGGAGCTGTCAGAGGCACTGCAAGGTTACAGGCTGCAAAGAGCACTGTGCCAAAAGTTAGCCGCCTCCTGAGATGTTGAGCAAGGAAAGCAGAGCTCCAAAGCTCAGATTAGCCTGAAGTGCTGACATTCATCAGAACATGCAATAGAGATCCTTCAGTATTACTGTTCCAGAATGTTTAAAACTTATGGAGAGCATATGGAAAAGCTGGACTATATTTTTCAATACAGTCAACTGAGGGAATAATGTGAAAGAGTCATGCAGCTGTGTGGCACTGTTCTTACAGACACACCAGCTCAAAATTAAGAACATACTCTTTCATGCCTGAGGATTTAGATAGAAAAGCAGCACTCTATAGACATCTTTGCCTTCTTAAGCAGTGAAAGGAAGCTCATGAAATTGACACAGCAGAACTATGTTATTGTTTTCTCTTCCAGTATTAAGAAAAGCAACATTAATGCTATCTGAAAAATAGAAATAATTCTGTATCATTATGGTTGGGATACGCACCTATGTATAGATGATTGTTTTCTACTGAAGCATTACCAGGCTAAAGCAACACTAGTCCTGGGAAACCAGGACTTGCCTTGGGTGTCCTAGTTACTGAAATGCAAGGTAGACTTTCACCTCCTGAACTGCGTAGTTTCTCCACTATAGAAGTCATGTGCCGTCTTAAATAAAGTCACTCTAACAGCATTTTCTGGGAGCCCTATCTGAGTAACTTCTGCCAGGTATCATTTGAAGGCACTGACTAGATGCTCTCAGCAGACTTTGGCTTCATTTCACCTGGTTCCCAGATTTCAACATCAGAGAATGTATCTCATTGCTCACACTGAAGCAGTTCAGGGCAAGTGAAGAAAATTGCTAGCTTCCAGAGAATATATGAAAGGTGAAAATAAGATGTGTACATGTTTTGGATACTTTCAGATATCTTAAGAAATAAGGCTAATTTACCAAGAAAATAAAATAAAGGATTTACTAACAGTTACTTTTTAAACAAATACATAAATCAGACATCTCGGTTATTCTTTTGGCTTTACTATGTGACTGTACAGCCAGAGTAGAATAGCACCTTGCATAATGCAGAAGGCATAAAGCCACTTACATTCCCATCAATAAATGATGGATTTACATCAGATTCTGATGTAATTTCATATTACATAAATATTACATGATTAGAATAAATGTTAAATCGCAATTAACATTTTTATTGATAATAAATCAATGTAATTATTTGCCATTTTCATCTTTTATCATACTGTGACTGAACATTGGATTTTAGTCCTGATCTATTTCTACTTCCTACATGCACGTCTTAACCAGAAGATACCAGTTACTAGCACTGCTGTCCAGCTACACTTCAGTCAGATTGCTTATGATGATCTCTGCTGCCCTGTTCAAGGGGATCAAGCCCCAGTATTATCTGAATATAGACCAACACTACTGTATGTTCCCCCCACTAAGTTGACTACTCTTACTGCTAAGTAACAAATTTTTCTGACTTCTTATTTAGAGGATCCTCAAGTGTAGACCTGAAGGCTTATCATTAGCTGCAGGGGATAAATCAAGGATCATTCTGAGGTTTTTGACTATGTTTTAGATGAAAGTCGAATTTAGGAAATTGTAGATAATCTTCACAAAGGCCTGATTTACTTAGATTGTTCTGTTGTCCTGTATGCACTCTTTCTACTTTATTCACAGGTGAAATTAGTCTGCATTGATCATGACGTTCCCGTAATACAACCAGATGTGATTCTGTCACAGCAAGGACAAGAGTAGTTCATTTGGATCGTTTGTAATACTTAATAACTTGGTGCTGAAACCATAACCTCACCTGAATTTCTACGTCTGGTTTTAAATGTTTTTAAATTTGTCTCTAAAAGCTGTGATTTTTTCAGTTCTGCATCATAAACTTACATTGAAATACAAAACATACCTTCCAGCAATGTCAAGACAACTTACCTGATTAAGCTATTCAGGTTTTCTGGATGACACATACTCTTGAACTATATAGCTGAGCTGGGAAAAACTAATCTATTGTAAAATGCCCAGAACATAAAAATAAGAATCAAATTAACAGAAAGGTACTTTAAACCTACTCCCAGAAATGTTACTGATACTGAGTTAAAAGCACTTTAGTTTGAATTTTGTTTTTCATCTTTCTTCATACTACTTCTGCCTTCTGCGATTCTTAGCATGATTCAGAGTAAGAACAGTTGCTCATTAAGTTGTAATGTATTGCTGTCTTCACTCACACACTAATACCAGCAGCTCTGAAGTGCAGAATCAGCCACTGAAATTCAAACTGCTTGTTAGTCATAACAAGCATAAACTATATCAAATCAAGATGCATACAGAAGGTAAAAGAATCACATTACCACATTAACTTCAGCTTGATACAGAAAAGGACTATAAAATGAAAAAGTTGGCACAAATATTCCTATTTATAGGTAGTTACTGTTTGTAATTATTCTAGATAAACATTTCTGCAATGTCCTGTTCATTCATGAGACACATCGTAGGCATAAGAACTCATCTGCATGAGCTGATTAGTAGCTGACTATCAAAATGACTTTGCTATAGACCATATTTGGTTTGCATGGCAATGTTTTGGTAGCATGGAAACTGCACTGGTGGCATCTGTGAAAAGCTGCTGGAAGCTTCCCCCATGTCTGATAGAACCAATGCCAGCCAGCTCCAAGACAGCTTCATCCTGCTGATGGCCAAGGCTGAGTCCATCAGCAACACCTCTGGGAAAACATATTTAAGAAGGGGGAGGAAAATAAACCTAACACTGTGCACCTGCAGCCAGCAGGGAGCTAGAGTATGTGAGAGACACAGCTCTGCCAGACAACAAGGTCAGAGAAGGAGGGGGAGGAGGTGCTCCAGGTGCTGGAGCAGAGATTCTCCTGCAGCCCATGGTAAAGACCATGGTGAGGCAGGCTATCCCCCTGCAGCCCATGGAAAACCCTGATGTAGCAAGGGGATGCCCGAGGGAGGCTGTGACCCTGTGGGAAACCTGCACTGAAGCAGGCTCTTTGCAGGAGCTGTGGACCTGTGGGGGACCCACGCTGGCGCAATTCATGAAGAACCGCAGCCCACGGGAATGACCCACACTGGAGAAGTTCGTGGAGGACTGTGTCCCATGGGAGGGACCCCACGCTGGAGCAGCGGAAGATGGAGAGGAGTCCTCCCCTAAGGAAAGAGGAGCAGCAGAGACAACGCGTAATGAACTGACTGTAACCCCCATTCCTCATCCCCCTGTGCCACACAGGGGAGGGAAAGGAGGCAGACAAAACTGAGAGCAAAGTTAAGCCCAGGAAGAAGGGAAAGGTGAGGCAAAGGTATTTTGAGATTTTGTCTTGATTTCTCATTATCCTACTCTGATTTGATTGGTAATGAATTAAATGCATTAAATGCATGCAGGTTGAGTCTGTTTTGCCCATGATGGTAACTGCCAAGTGATCTCTCCCTGACCTTATCTTCATCCATGAACCTTTTATTATTATTTTTTCTCCCCTGTCCAGCGCAAGGGACAGAGTGATAGAGCAGCTTCGGTGGGAACCTGGCATCCAGCCAGGGTCAACTCACCACGTACACCTATGATTTGGCTAATACAGAATACACACTCCTACTTTTAATTTAACATTTTATAAAGGAGATAAAATTCACATTAAAGCAGTAGCTATAATTCTCTAGAATGACAACATGCGGCAAGCAATTTGTACTCCTATAATAACTGGATGCGAAACATGAGTCCTGACGTTCTGTTAAGACTGTTTTTAAGGTGACATAACTAAGCATGTGGCAAGTCAAAAATACAGCTGCTGTAAAGCTACAACGTTAGACAGCTTTCTGAAATGCTGTCTCTGAAACCTGGTATTGTTCCCACATTATATGCGAGACCCTGTAATGTTCATTCCTCTGATCTTTGAGTTATAGAAAGTACATTATAGTACAGTGGGTTACAGCAGGATGACAGATTGCTACATTTATCCTGTGTATTAAATTTGCTGATTAACTATGATCCAATATATTTCAGCTTCTAACCATCTGTTAGAAAAAGCTTGGAAGCTTCATTATTAGGTAATTGTTTCATAATTATTGAGAAGATGTCAAATTATAATTTAAATGAGAAAATTTACATTAATCTGAGAAGTTTTTAATCTACTTGCTTTTTGCTTGTTTTCAGCCAACATCCGTCATTAATAAAAATACTAAAAAAATATATACAAAGCCTCATATGCACCAAGGTTCTTCCTAGTATTTAGTAAACAGAACAAATGTCCAGCAGCAGTTGGTATCCACACAGAAAAAGACACTAACTATATGGAATAGCCTCTTCCAGCTGTTGATGCAGAGATTTAGCTTAGGGAGCTGTTTGCAAATGTATCTGGCCATTTTACCAGCTGGTATTTACCAACTCTGAGTACTTCTAGTCATGCAATTCATCCGAATCAAGTCTATAGGAACTTATTCCAGAAGCATAGCTGAGATCAATTGTGTTAGTCAAATGGTAAGAATCTGAGGCTCTTTAAAGAATATAAAATACTCAAACTTAGCAGAAACATTCAAGTTCCTTTGAGCACTGTCTTTTCTGAAACTAAACTGTTTTTTCTTCCCTGGAAACATTTGGTCCTCTTGCTCCAGAAGAAATCTTATTGCTTAAAGCTTTCAGCCTTTGGCTAAACATTTGCTCTGTAAATGTAACCATTCACCATTTATTTAAAAGGAATTTAAAAATTTCTTCAAATAAAATCTTGACAAAAGAGTCAGAAGGTAGGAAAAGGACTGCTGAAGAATCTGAAGAAAGGATGTAAAGGATGTATATTTAACCTAACCTGACTACATATGTGACATTTTAGAAACCACATTCAATATTCCTCTGAAACGGGCAGTGGCTTACATCTTACCAAAAAAGAAAAATTTAAAGAATTACATAAGGGTAGGGGAAAACCATTTTTTCTTCCAAGTATAATGGGTACCTGAGTTACTTCAACATTTTTATATGCTGGAGATACTTCAGTTATAAAAGACGTAGCAAGAAGCACATGGAAGAAACAGATGAGTGCTAAGGTAAAATAAGAAAAGCTAATATATTCCTGTAAGCAATGAGATGGATGAAGTAGTTTGCTTTTCAGTGCAAACAATAGTTATAAATAAAAAACGGTATAGCATGGAAGTTAAAAAAATAAGTTAATTCAAAGCAATATTTTGAGTTTTTGTGAAACCATCCAAGAGAGTGAGCTGGCACATCCTTGTGTGTTGCAAGTATTGGACAGATAGTTCATCAGAAAGGTGATAGAACGTTGAATACTGAAAGGGCGACTGGAAACTAGAAATTCTGCAATACAGCAGTTACTGTAGGAATACCAGTTTTTGTTGTGAAATGGGGAAATAGGAATATTTGTAAGGAATTAGTGACAGGATTGTTTCTACACTATTTCACTAATACTTTTGTTAGTCATGCTATTATGTTTAGAAACTTAAGAATAAAAAGAATGAATTACTGTACATGTGTGATTTTCTGAATATAACAGATTAAGCTCTACCAATCTGTAACAGTACTGTCAAAACCAAAAAAGACTGGCAGAAAAATCCTGAGATGTTCACAGGAAAACTTGGGGCTGGGAACTGTGTTATCTTGTGGATGCATATATAGTTTAAGATCCTGAAACCAGGACACAGGTCCAATCTCTATTTCCTTGGGAAGAAATCCCTGCCACCATCCCACATCTAGTATATCTCTGCTTCCACCACTGCACAGATATTTGAACAAGAGCAAACAGCTTACAAGATAACAATGCAATAAATTGCACCAAGTAGACTTTGTCAAGCTTTGCCAGTTCAATGTTTGTTGGTTTGGTTTTCACCCTTTTCTGGTAAAGCCTTCCCCAATAAACAAATTCAATGTTTAAGCTTTCTACAGCAGTACTTCTGGGTGTCTTTACTCCCCTGGAAACATAAGCATGCAGCCTTTATTAGATTTGAAATATATGTTGAATCAATTTCTAAAGTAAAGTTTAATCTCCTTGAAGATAAAAGATTAATATAAATCATCTTCATTCTTATAAGGGCTTGTAATATGAAAATAATTGCACATATAGGGAGGAATTTCTCTTTACTACTCCTAAATTGCCAACTGATTCTGACACCTAAGATAAATTGCTGCAGTTTCCTCAGTTGTTTCTAGGGTAAAACTGAACTTACAAATATCTGTGGTCACGAGCATCAGAACATCTGAGTACACAGTATTTTGTTATCTGCTACACAAATGCATTAGTTTGGACAGACCCACAAGTAAATCCCCACTGTACCTGTATAAGCACCTTCAAAACTTCCACTTGGAGAAGAAAATCCATTTGTTTGACACTAAAGACAGGAAAGACTTAGCCCTAAATAAGTAAAGTTCCTATAGATGGAGCAGTAAGTTTCATTCATATGTCCAGCAGTCTTGCAGGTTCCTACTAAGGGACTTTTATGTCAAGAGAAATGTTAGAATTAGAATTAAATTAGGAGTATATCATTATTTTGGACAAATCCAAGAATATTAGATTCCAAAAGAAAATTTTCTCCATGGGTCATTAATACAACCTCAAGGCAAGGTTCATACTAGAATTGACAATGGCCTAACTGCAGAGCTTCTATACATGCCTAATTAAAACCTACCTTCTACCACACTGACACATCTATTATTAAGGCATGAAGGGAATACTGCCAGTTTACCAGTGTGATAACACTCATACAAATCCTGTCCTGGTAGAAACTGAGAAGAAAAAATGTACAAATAGTTAAAGTATTAGGTTTAGGATCATATATATGGTTCATTCAAATTCAGCTGACAAATGCGACAAAAATTTCTTAGTCTTCAGCTTTCTTTAATAATCAACTTAATAGTATTTGTTAGTGGAACTTTGAAGTCTCATAAAGTCCCAGTAACGTTTTAACGGTAAAAGTATGTGCTAAGATTTCGGTTTTATTTCGTACTGGATGGACTATAGCTTTTTAGCCATCAAAACATACCTATTTTTAATATGAAGAAAAAGAGCCTGAAGTATTGTTGTTTAAAGATGAAGGCTCAACACTAGACAGATTAAAAGCCAAACTGTGAAGCCCATAAGCATGTGCTTAAGAAAATATTCTGAACAGTGCCAAAATGACTTTCTGACACTTGTCATAACAAGCCTGAGAACAGAACCCGGGCTTGTTCCAGTCCAGCATCTTTTCTACAAAACCACTTTTCTTATGCACACAAAGCAAGGTCTACAGTCATCTAAAAATTGCTTAACTCACTGAATCTATATTAAGCCAGCTTTTGAAGTCTCTTGTATTTAGTAGTCTAAGTAACTATGTAAGACATACTAAATTTAGACACTAAATAGCACCTGTTTGTTCCATCGTGCACCACTCATTCCCTGCTTTCTCACTTGTGAATAGTTTAGTCATCCCAAGCGTAGTCTGACAAAAACTCTTTCATGCAAACATATTCTCTCATTTTAAGGTAACTCCACCTTTTCATCTGTGAATTTAAAAATAACCAGCATTCATATTTGTGAGTCACACTGAAAACCAATGCAGCAGCTTCCCCTGCTGGCTACTGAGGAGATTAACCAACAGATATGCTTCACCTCGCCTGGTATCAGGCCGTTGCTACAGAAATGCCCAGAATTAAGAGAGCTACATGAGGCTAGTAGTCACATATCAACATTTTTCACAGGACAACAGTTCATCAGCAAATACTGAGATGCTTAGTACCTGTCAGAAGAAGTAAGTATGCCTGTTGAAATGCTGTTTAGATCTGCTTTGAGGAATTCCGTACAGCTGCAGCCATTTTAATATAGTGGCTACTTGCATGTGTCTGCCAGCACATGCCAGTGTTTTTTAGCTATGGGACTATTTATAACATACTTGCTTCCTTCTTGTAGGGTCAAATTGTGTTAAAGCAACTAAAAGTGTCTTTATGCATTTTTATGCTTTGTTTCATTAATAAAAATCATTCTAACTCCTTTTCAGAGTCATTTATTAATGCTATGTACTTCCTACCAAAATTAATGGGAATCATACAATGCTCTCTACTGTACAACTTGGAAAGTATCATTGTACCCATACATGGATAAGGTTTGACATTGCTGTCTGCAAGACAATACCCTCTCAACTATGCTGTCTTCTGTAATTAAGCACATAGCAAATCACCTGTAGGGCAAAAAATTATGGACCCAATGGTGCAAATTGTGATGGTCAAGGCTCTCATTTACCTTAATAGAAGACCGCAGGACCTTACCATCCCACAGGAATGGCACTGTGACATCTCACACAAGGTCAGGCGAAACATTTCACGGAGACTGGGGATTCAGCTGCTATGAAATTTTTTGAAGCTTTGTGTAATCATATAATCAGCTGTTTATCCCTAGTCACTAGACTAGTAACTGATCATGATTATTCTACAGGGTCAGAAAGTGTCCACTTTAATCAGATGATTACCCGAAAGCTCCTACTATTAAATTTTATGTTTGTTAGTATATCTTTATGACCCTATTCATTTAAAGCTGCAGAAGATGAGGAGGGAAACGACAGAGCCAGTTATCTGAGTTTCCTGCTGATAAAGTAAAAGGAAGCAGAAAATTGCATTTTTCTATTTTTTAGAATATCATTTTTACTTCAGAGTGCTGAACTCCTCTGACGCCTTGTTGCTGGCAATACTATTTCAAAGCTACTTTGAAAGTAGGAAGGTCCTTGTATTCCCTTCCATCAGCCAAAAGCAATGAAGCATTGCAAGTCTCTGCCCATTCTATTAATAGACTTGCAACTGAAGCAGGAAGAAATTCAAGGACTTTCCTGACACATTTTACAGTATCTCATAGCAACATAGCACAAATGAAGGTACAAAGCTTACACGTCTTTTCTCATGAAATAGGGCATTTGTTTAAGAAGCTGAAAATTAATTGCATGTATTTCCCAATTCCTTTGGTAATGCCCAAGTAACATGGTCTCAAATATTGCAGCACTTCCGCAGTGCACTGAGGATCCCATTCAGCACCAGAAAAAAACCAGCAACAGTTCTTTTCCACAAAGCTAATGTGGTCATGGTTCACACCTAAGTGCAGCTATTTTCTTCTGCAAGAACAAGCAGAATCAAATGTTAAGGTATGGAAATCTCAGAATGTAGCTTAAGAAGATAGAAATAATGGTGGCTTGCCAAAAGGAAGTCTAGTGGAACCAGTTGCCTGGTTTTGTTAAGACATTTCCTATCCATACATTATATACATTTATCCATGCTTGTGACAGTGATTATGACTTTCTGTATTAAAGCATTTCTTGTGGCATGCAAAAGCTTCATTCAGGACCTCATGGTAATCTTGTATACAACCAAAAATAGTCCTGACACCTTCTGGTCTGTTTTACTTTTTGCCACATCTGTTTTCCTCAAGATGGAAATCAGTATCTCCATTTCCTCACAGAAATTGAGCAAATAATTATGGTTTTATGTGACAGATTTAGGAGTTTGTTCCATTTCTCTTTCTAGCTAAACATCTTAGTTAAAGATGGATTTTGGGACAACACTACGGATGACTCCAGAGATTCCTATTGGTTTCCAATATCCCAAAGGTTTGAAAAGCTGTGTTGTTTTGCTATTGATGTTATACATAAAATGCCAGATGCATACCCAATTTTGAACTTGGAGTAGGTAAACACATTTTTATTTAGACCAGGGTAATCTATGTTTCTGTGAAAATACTGGGTTTGGCAATCTGAATGAGATTTGTAGGAATGAATACAGCTGCTACAGGAAATACCTTGGAGAAAGTATCAAGAGAACAGTTTATAAGCATGTTTAAATCCCAGCTAATATTTCCGTATCTCTGAAAATATTTCCTCTTCATAACAAGCCATTTCAATTACACAACAAAGCACTCCTCCCACAGTGCTACATAACATATGACAAGCTGACACTTAACTGAAATCAAGACTTAATTTCTTAATGGTATTCTTTTATACATTAATCTCTTTTCCTTAAGCTTTCAGAAAAAAGTAAACATTTAAGATAAATTAAGTTCTGCAAGGTCTCTACAAAGCGTCTGAATTAAATCCTAGCCACAGCATCATCATTACAGTGGTGGCGTAGACAGATTTGTACATTGGTTTTTTCACTTTGGAAAATTATCTTGGCTTTGTATCAGAAAAGAAAGAACAAAGTACGTTAATATATATTTTCTTGTCTTAAACAGCAACTACACAGTTAAATACTTTAACTTGGATCCCTGTTTTCAGTTAAGCAAATTTACCTCTGCCAGTAGATTAAAGATATTACATACTACACTACCAGTTCACTTGCAGTTAAGGACCCTTGTCAGCTAGAGTCTGTCTTAAAACAAAAATCTGGCCTTGGATACACAATTCTCTCTTCTTGACAATACTTTAGGAACTTGATGGTGATATTATACAGATACAAATGAAGACAAAATTTAAACCCAAAGAGACAGGGTGAGTTTATGGGAATCAACCCCTATTAAAATTAATGAATGTCGTGGTTAAATCCTCAGGTCACATTTGAAGATTTCAATCACAACCTGAGTACCTGATGGGAAAGTAGCAATCTTACCCTCCATTAAATCAGAAAAAGATCATGGCCTCTGTACATTGTTAGTATTTGGACAAATAAGCCTAACAAAACCTACCTCTTCACATACCAACCATTCCCTCTTTCAGATTACCTTAGCAAGCACAGATGACAAGAGTCCTAACTCCTTTCTCAATAGTTAGAGATAAAATAGTACAACAGTAGTGAATGTCAAATCTCTGGAATATTTGCGCCAGAACAAATGAGATGTGCAAAGTAAGGCTGAGCAAGACTGTCAATGTCTCCTAATGTCTGAGTCATAGATGAGAAAATAAAATTAAGAAAGAAAATTAAATAAAAAAGAACCAATAAAAAATACAGCTAAGTAGGAGGGGGGGGGGGGGGTGGAACAAGGTCTTAAGACCCATTTCAATAAACTACTCAGGCTGACTGACACTTTCTTACCTGACATGAGCCAACTGGTCTGATCGAGAGAGGAAATAAACTAATAAATAGAGGCAGAAAACTTCAGAACCCTACCCTGAGCAGAAAACAGCTACCTAAGGAAGGGGAAAATAAGACAGAAAGCGTCTGAGTACCACAAGCTTGGACTAAACATCACCTGAACCTGGTGAATGCTAGCAGAGTTCTGGTGAAAAATGGGGATCATGGGCAAATGTTATTGGACATTGGACTAAATCCCAACCCCCTTGCTTTTCATGTGAAACAGCTGTGAAGGAGAACACGACATAGCACATGGGTTCTCCTTTTTGACTTTAATTTGATCTTGCACAAGTATAAGGAGTAATTATTTTCCTCCTCACCTGCCCTTCAGCAAGAATTTCAGACTCAAAAATACAAACCAGACCAACCTGAAACTGATTCAGTATTTGCACACAGAATTTTCAGAAAAATAAAATCACTCTGACCATTTACATTCTTCAGGTATTGTGCCTTTGTTAAGTGCCTTCTAGCCTGAGCACTGAGCATTTGGAAACCATTCTGTCTGCACCAACTTTTATCTGCCTGATCTTACTGACAGAAGTGGTATCACTGCACCTTTTCAATCAATAATGAAATGTACAAAGATTTTAGACCCCATCATTTTTCAAAAAAATAGTGGTGTGAAATGTGATGTGCCAGTACCATTTGGTCTAGTTTTGCTTATCTAGCTTACGAAAAAGTAATTCTGCAAAAGCTACAGCACACATTCTTGTACAGCACATCATGACAAAGCGTGCAAAATGCTTTATTTATTAGATCCCATTACAACCCCTGCCTTATTAAAGCACTGATGTCTCAAAAGGGTTTACATTAGCTGTAACTGAAATATAACCCTTCCCTCCCATCAAAAGTACTAGGAACTGAGAAATGTAAATAAAAGCTTCCACTCTGAGTATGATAGCATGTATTTAACCACCCTCCCAAGTTTCCTGAAATAGTGTAAAGAGATGAAGTACGCTGCACTAATACAGCAAACCGCTAAGAAATTTGATGCTATTAGACATTTCTCAATCATATCAGCTATGGTCGTTAAAGCAATATACAAAATTCAATAGAACTGTAAGAACCAAAAGAAACAAGCACAGGAAACCATCTAAATTATTCTGTGATTCTGCCTCTAATACACAGGTTTTGTTTGCTATTAGTACCTGCAGCCGGTGGGCCTGATGATTACATCTGTGGCAGCTCCACTGAGGATCACTGGAAGCTACGCAGCCTGGGCATACCCATCAAATAGCAACGGGTAGCAAAAAGCACAGGACTATCACTTTATTTCCTTCAAATGAACCAGAGACGCCTGGAAGGCCTATCACTTAAAAGTTGCATTTGGCATTGGTAGGAAATTGGAAAAAACGTTTCTAGTGCTCCATTAGGAACATCTTATATGGGATTCCTGCTAGCTTTTTACAACCCGTCTCCATGTCTACAAAAATTCAAGGGCAGCTCGTCAACGAAACCTGTTCTCTTACTTTCCTTTTTATTCAATTACAAAACAAGCATTTTCCTGAAAGCCCTTCCCCACCGTTACATTAAGGCATCTTTTGTTGGTATTTAATTAGGAGGTTTTTTTCAGTCTTGGTAATCCTTCTTACATAGATGTTAAAAAACACAGCATCATGATTTCTTTGTCCTTATTCTCAAGGATCTGTATCATAAGGAGCCTTATAACAGAAGTTGTGTGTCTACCGCTATTTTATTACCATTCATGAATATGCATGTAAGTGCCACTATACACATCAGTTCTATTGATGTTTTGTTTTTCCCCCCATTCTTCACATACTAAAGTGAAGAAATCTCTTCCGTTCCCGATTTGTCCAACTTTTACCTTTCTTCCCGTCCCACCCGGCAGCAATTTGTGGAGCTGATCTTTTACCACATTCTGCGCAGCTCACAGGAGAAACCACAGGCCCTCCAGAGGTTGGAAACGAAACAACTAATTTTATTGTAAGCTTCCCTAAACTGTGTCAGAAGCAACAAAGCTCTTGGCAACCTCCTATTCTTATAATAGAACCGAAGTAGAGAAGAGGAAAAGCAGAAAGAAAAAGAAAGTCGTCACGAGGCTCCAGTGACGACTTCTCAGACAACGAATTGAACCACTTTCAGTTGTAATCCTTTCAGACAGTAAGTCATACACAACCCCTACTGAACACTCAACTGACTGCCGCTTCCCTGTTTATCGGGTCAGGGTCTCTTGGACCCCTCCCTCAGGCGCAGACTCATTTCCCACCCGCACACGCGCCGTGAGCTGTTCTGGAAGGTTCCAGCCGCTGCCAGGGGTCTCTGGTGAGCCCCAGCCCCAGTTCCCGCTGTGCCCTGAGGGGTGCAGGTGCGGTGCCAGGCAGCCGCAGGGGCTGTGCCGCTGTCTCCGGGCAGGTTCCTGCCGGGGCAGTTGGTGTTCGCGGCCTCAGGGCAGACAACACGGGAAACCATCCCCCGCCTTCGTGGAGCCCGGTCCCTGCTCTGCCCCGACCAGCAACGCGCTGCTCACCGTGACCAGGCGCTCAGCCTCCCTCAGCTCCTTCTGTCTGTTGAGTTGTTTTGAGACACATGCGAAAAGGGTCTATTGATCGGTGCATCTTTGCATTTCTCCTTGTCCCAGTCTGGGGCTGCATGCAGTACCTTACTTCCCACAGTTACATTGCTTGTTTTTCTCCTCACTATTCCTTCTCATAGAGATAGGGTAATGTAAGTGTCGAGTATCATATCAACCTATTAACTCATACCAGCACGAGGCAACTCTAAGGAATAGATAAACAGATATTGTCATAATAGAGATCATTAATGGGCACCTTCAGTTTTTTCACCTACAACAAAATTCTCAAAAACATGGTTCTGCTAAACATAGGAGAGAGACTACGTATCTTCCATTTTACTTATTGCTGCTGTGATTTCTCTCATATGAGTAGGTTCCTATCAAATAATACCATAAAACCTTTTGCAATTTTTTTCATTTTAATTTTGGTGTTAATTTTAATTTTGGTATTAAAAACTTCTGATACAAGTTCTTCTGGTACCTACAGACTGAAGAACATACCACAGCCTCTTTGAAAGTATACATGACTGCACTTGAGACTGTAAGGCAGGTCTCTCAGCAGAGTTCCTCTTAGTGGAAAGAAAATAATGTGCTTCTATTTGTCCTGCCTGCTCAGCTATCTCATCTTCCTGAAAGAGCATAAACAGTTAAACTGACAGAAGCACTCTAAGTATGGCTCCACTGACTTCAAGAGTTTTAAAGGCACAGATGCATTAAGTGCAGCTTACACTTCTTTCCCCACAACTTTGCCATCTTGGCAGAACTCAACAATAGAGCTCAGTTCTACTGGCAGTAGTAGACAAACACCAACACGCTCTGCTATAACTATGGCTTGCCCACACATCACTAGCAGCAGCTCTTCTAGTAAAGGCAGCAGAAGGGTAATGGTACCTTACCCACTGCTAAACCTGCTGGTTTAGTTCAAACAATCATCTATGGCTTAGTTTATACGCTGAAAAGACAACCTGAAATGGCTCATGCACAACCTTTTGCACCTTCTGTGGCGCAGGTAGTAATTTTCAGTTGTGAGGCGGGCCAGGCAAAGTGGAACTGTAACACCTCTAACTTGCAGCAAGATTTAGTGGAGTACGGTCTGTATTTGTGGGAGCCTCAGTCAGACCAGGTAAACTCAAAATATTTGTTCCACAACATTCTGAGACGTCTAACACTCAGGGCTGCTGAGTCCTCCCTCCATCTTTTCACTAACCTCACTAATGAGTATCAAAGGATGTCTTCATATTTCACAAAGAGAAAGAAGTCTTAAGAGATTTCAGAAATGAGCTTTAAAATTACAGGGCTTGTGAAAATACAGTTTATGTATGAGTTGAAATAAGGATTATTAGTCACTGCATGACCCCTATATATTGCAAGAAAGTCATTATGTTTCATGTCAGATATAGCTTTAGAAGGTTGTTATAGGCCTTTCTGTATCTATTTGCAATAAATTTCACAGTAAACATATGGAAAATATATCCATAGAACTATACAAGTGTAGATAGAAATTTCAGTCCCATAAAGCTTACAGTGGTATAAAGAAGATACCATAAAATAATGATCTATGAAAAATCTAGAGAAAAGCGCACATATGCAATCATGAAAGATCTACTTCTTAGTCTAGCCCTGGAACTAGTTTCCCAATTAAAAACCAGAATCATTAATTAAGAGGGAAGAAAAGCAATTGTTGACAGTCAACAAGGAAATCAAATTAGACCAACTCATTACTTAAATGTTTTGATTTAAAGGCAAAGCTGTTAATGAGCTACCAAGAGCTATAATTATCTGTGTGTCCAATTTCAGCAACAAAATTAAAATCCTGCAGTAGATTAGCAAAACAAAACAACATGCAAAGACTTTAAATATCAGAATATTTGCGTTTGCTCAACTGTTGGAGGGTTGGCTTTTTGGTGTAGGAGGATTGTTTTCTTGTTTTGCTATTGTTGATTTACCATCCGTACAACAAAAAAAAAAGATTTTCAAAAGTCAAGAGGCAGTTCCCCAGACATAAGATATTAGGGTCAGCCTTGCTATGCCTAGCCATGTACAATGGTGAGGGCAATTTTGAACAGCTTTTTAGGGAGCCAGGGGAAAGGTTCTTAAATAGCTCACATGTAGATTGAAGGGAATGGCAGAGAGAACCAGGGTCAATTTCAAGATTACAAGGGTGCACTGTGTCCCAGAGGGGACACCTAGTTACTAGCTCAAGTATCTTGCTGCATGCAAGGATGAGGAGTAAAATGTATCTATCTCTGACAGAGCTATAGTAGTGATATGCTCGTTAAGCTGCCTGTACTTGTAAATTCATTGTCCCCTACTGTAAGCAACCAAAATGGTTTAATTATCAGGCAGGATTTTGAGAGCTAATTGCAAGTAGTGTAGCTGGAGATCTATTAGAAGAGCAAATAGTTGAACTGGAGCAAATAAAACAGAAGTGCAAGAAATTAACAGTTTCAAAGGTATATCTCATCATGGCAGTGGTAATAACTAATATACCTATGTCATTATAACACTGTAAATTTAGATGCCTCTGACACCAATTACTAGGTATGGATATTACTACATAGCTGCATGCTTTACAGCAATCCTCGTGCTGTGGCTTGCTCTGCACAGTCCAGTGCACTTGAACTTAGTCCTTCTCGTCTCCTCTTTACTTTGTAATGCCCCAGTATCCATAACCTGTGTCTAAACCAGCAGCAATAACGTTGATACTTGCTTTGCGTCTCTGCTGTGGAAGAGGAAAAGTTGGAAACAGACTACATTTTAGCCCCACACCACACAGCCTGTAGGGTGCTCATGCCTCTCAGGAAAATGCCAGAACAGAGCTTCTGTGGATTTCAGAAGAGTAGAAGGCGTAAGAGAAGGTTGTCTGAACGTAGCAGCACTTGAAGCACAATGAAGTATAAGAATGCTCAAGTGTTGGTTTTGCTATAGCCTCTTCCAGGTAACAGTGTTTGACTGAAGCAGAGGCTGTGCCCCTTTAACCATTGTAAGATGGGTATTAATAAAGGCAGAAAAAGAGACTCTTGCCCTCAATAGCAGTATTATTAAGTCCCTCAGATGCCTTGTCAAAAAGGTTTAATAGCATTGCAGTACAGGTGATACTGTAATAATTTACTTTTTGTCAGCAGTAACTCAAAAGACTCAAAGGATCTGAACTCTCACCTGAGGGAACCATATCCCAAAGCTAACAGACTAATACGCCATTAAATCTTTTGGCCTTTTCTCCAGTGAACCTTTCTCCTTTGGGATGAACTATTTGATACAGCCATTCGAAAGTATATTCTGTAATATTAGGGAAGGAAGAGAATTTCACACAAAAAGTTTGCTTAAAGTAACTAGACTTTACATTGACCATAAACCAATTAAGACAGACTTCAAATAGCATGCTTGTAGATCAGCTACAGAGCTGTAGTCTCATTTTAACAAAGATACAGACACAATTGGAGCAAGAATAAGAAAGATGAAAGCAAAAGAACAGACTCAAACACGCTGCACAACTAGTCAGCCTGATTGCTACATCTCAGCATATTAGGGAAGCTGGGTTGTTCTCAGGGAAACAAATTTATAAAGCGTTCATTCATTATGTGCCTGTCCACGCATCGCTTTTGAAGTTAAACCATCTGGCTGGGAAGATTATTTTTTTTCCTAAAGTTGAAAGAAATTTCCCTCATGCACTTAGTTTATGAAATAGTCACTTATTACCAGGCCATTGTCCATCTGTCACAATTATTATCAAATCCTCATCTGAGACATGTATTGTGTGTTAGTGCAAGACCACGTGGGACTCATGCTAAAGAAAATGGCTTTCCTCTCCCTTATTAGGTTGATGATAATAAAATTGTGTAAAATGCATTATTATTGTATTGAAAATAGTGTTTCATCAAGTAATAAACACTTTGTTATATTTATGAAAATGAACATTTTCTCTCTGTTCTTCCTAATCGGGCAAATAAGTTTTCTTTCGGCTTCTAATACCAAAAATGCAGAGTCCTTTATTGGATTCTATATTCAAGGAAGACTCCTAGGAAAGTAAAATACTCAGATCTTTATCCTGCTGAAAAGCTAGGAGCTCTATTATTGACTTTAATACAATCAACAGAGTCTAGAAATTAATACAAAAAGCAAGTGGATTCTTATATTTGCTCTGAACTCTTTATGCCAGGTGAAAAGCTGATGCTCAGCAAAACACCTATAATACAGTAAAATACAAGCATTGCCAAAAAGAACCTCACAGTTTCTAATACAGGATATTTCTTAGACTTCCCTTGTGGTGCGGTCCTGCTCCCTTGGAATTATTTCTGTTTCTTGCAAATTCTCTGCATCCTTTAGATCTTGCAGTACTGTTGGCAGTGTCTCACTATAGATTTCCACTGGACATATGAGTGGATAATCTCATGAGTGTTGGAGTCTCCCCAATCCCTGAAACAGGATTTGCTTGCTAATGGGAAGGATTACAGGTAGCAAAGCTTTTCTTAAGTTACAAATTCCAGATAGGCCTTTTCAGAAAACTTCACTCTAGTTCGGATTGGATTTTTCTGGAGCAAATTTAACATTGACATGAATGTGATAAATAGAGTTGGTCAGAGAGGGAAAAATGCTGTTTCACTGAAGCTGAAACGTTCTGACACATCAGTTTCCATGAAGTTTTTGTCAGAAGGAAGCAGAAAAGAAAGTATTAATCATTGAATTCTTAAGCACGGTAACAATAATCTGGTTTGAGGAGTCCTATGGAGATGGAGCATTGTGTTCCCTCTATGACTGATTAACAGCCATCTGAAATGAGAAACTCTGCTCAATAGGAAATGAACTATGGCATCAGAATCCTCTATACAATACTGTAAGTGGAAAACTGTGCCCTAGGAAGTCTGCTTTGACAAAGGCTTTCTTTATACTTTGTTTTTAGAGCTATTGTTTTTTATTAACTTTTTATGAAACCTGTCACAATTGGCCCTCCATCCCATCTGAAGTACCAACACATTTCTATGTGTGAACGTTTAATAATAGCACTTCACTCATAAGCTCTGTTTAATTCTCAGTTATTTGTGAAACTGTGGTAATACATTCAAACATCTCTAGCAGACCAGCTAGCAACCAACACACTGGCTGGCTTCATCCTTTTCCCTCAGAGTTCAAAAGGGTGTGATTTCTTCTAAAATCAGAAATTGCCAACATTGCTTGCAAACCACAGACCCTTTTTTTTAATTATTATTTTTACAGAGAACTTCAGCATTGAGAACTTAAAGATCATGCTGTTTCTTAAAAGAACTACGCCTCACACCATCTTCTCTGAGCTGCCTAAAAATTAGACATGTTGTCATTGCTCTAGACTTCTTTAATGTCAGTGAAAGAAGTTTGTTTCATCCAAAAGATAATTTCACCTATTCTAAGTCAATGATAGTACATCTTTATGTACTTACATTTTTATTCACCATGGTTATCTCCGTTCGTGTTACCTGTATTGGAAGCCTGAACAATTAATATAAAAAAGATACTGAACTTTTATACACCTAAAAATTGATAAGAGGAACTCTATTGTCTCATTCTGATTGTATTGCCTATATTTAAGGAAATTTTCTTTGTAGGAAATTACTCTAATTTCCAGTTGTGTATCACTAACTCGCTCACTGCAAATGTGTCTACATGAACAGAGCAGTTCAAATCTTGGCTGCTTCTCAATCAAAGTTTCTGATAATTCCCATTTACTGGTCTTTGGTTCACTCCAGAAACAGCTTTAAGCCAGAAAGTATTTGAGGAGTGCATTTAATGCCACTTAATGGAATCAGTCTAGAACTAGTTTGAAGGTTGAAAAGATCAACCACAGAAAGCATCTGAAGTGTGTATAGCATGCATGTCAGGTCCTCAGCATCAGATTTTGTGTTCTGTAGTAGACAGCTACAACACGGACATCAGTTTCTCAGCGTCAGCATTTGTGCTAAAAATCTACTTCTGCTTGTCCAAACTGTTTGCTACTGTAGTCATAGTCAGAGAATTGCAGGTCACAAAAGCTCTTCTCATTTCCAAATCATGTTTTTGCCCTTCTTGCACCCTGGTATTTATAAAGAAGAAATCTTAGTGTATGTCAAAAGGCTATGTCGGGGCGTATGTCCTGATCAACAGAAAACTTGGGTAATGTAGCACACATCTGCTATTCAGTTCGGATACAGACATAGGCATTTGCAGGATTTTCCACACCATCACTTCTGCAAATAAGTGGTACAAAACATGCATTACAAAACAATGATGTGTTTGATGTACAGAAACAAAAGTAGATGTATTCATATGATGTACTCACATATGAAAAGGGATTTCCATAGGGTTGCTTGTGGAAAACCAAATGCATGAAAATTGTGAACATCATTTCAATGTATGGTCATGCCTGTAGCATGTATTTCCCACTTGCCTCATTCTAGAACTCAGATTCTGGTACACTTTGATGCTCCTGCTCACAGAGTATCTAATTCAGTGAAATGATGAGCAACAGGAGCCCTTCTAGGAAGGGCTGTGACTCAGCTACTTGGAGGAGAAAGGTCACACACTGCACAGCCCACACTGCCAAGTTTCAACAGGAGTGGCAGAGACTTGCTGTGTAAGTTTCTAATGCCACCGCTTGCCTCATACTGAGAGGAAGCTGCATGCAAAGCTAACTCAGGCTGAGCACAAACGCGAGAAGTGATATTGCTAAATTAACTTCCAACACTGGTCATGACTCTAAATCTAGTTTCAGGCCATGGACCAAAAAGTAGTATTTCTTGCGTTATAGTTTACAATCAATGTGCTTTTGCCAGTAACTATTATTCCAATCATAACTAACTTTCTCCCACTTGCAGTTTTAAATTGGAGAGGGACAACAAGGCAGCTTCATAGAATACGAGAATTTGAACTTCTAAAATGTGAACTTCAAAGAACTTGTTATGTTTAAAACATACAAACTGCCCCTTTTCCCAACAATCAAATACAACCCAGTAGTCTTTGTGCATGAATGATACAATGAAATTATTAAGCAGTTCTGAATCACATTTTTGAATCAGGGAAAAAAAGAAGTAAACCAGAACTGCTTTAAAGTGTTCTACCTCATCTATTATTTTATGGGTTAAACATTTATTACATTTACAAATGATTTACTGCAGAATTTTTCCCTAAGGTGTTTGCAAATTTGATGTCACTATGGAAGATTAATGTGTGTTTAAGCAAACTGGAGTAGCCTAATTTAATTACTTAGGACCATTCTTAAATAATGCTTTACTGACTGCTCAGCAATTAGATGCATTGCCTTAAGAAAGATAAACTAATATGTGACGTTGTGCATCTTATCTGACGAGAAGACATTTATTTTCATTCCCTTGTCATTTGCTTTTAAAAGCTTCAGGTGTACAGTATAGTTTGAGCGAGATTTAGCGAAGCGGGGGCGTGTGTGAGGGTGAAACACGGATGTGTATCTGATGTGAGGAATTACTGAAATGAAGGCACAAAATATTGAGACTTTTGAGGGGCTGGTAGAAATAATGGTGAATTGATCTGCATGTGGCCAGGCACTGAAATCCCATCAGGCCAGTGTGGGGGCCAGCAGCTCCCTGGGGCCACAAGCATCATGGGCTCTGCTGGGCATGGCAGGGCAGGGCCTGGCAGCCAGGGCCCATCCTACCACCCTAGCCAGGAGCAGGGCAGCCAGGGGCACTGGGGCAGCCAGTGGGCCAAGGCCAGGCCATGGTCCCGCAGGACAGCCCAGCCTGGGGGGCCCATGGCTGGGCAGGGCAGGGCTGTGGGGAGCGAGAGACCAGCCACAGCTATGGCATCGCTGGGGCTGGGGCTCATGGCCCCAGCGTCCCAACACGGGGTCCTGGGCCTTGAGTAGGAGAGGGTTGGGGGGAGCTGCAGGCACTGGGCAGGGAAGGTCAGGGCTGGTGGTATCCTCAGGGCCAAGATACAGAATTCAGAGACAAACATTAGTAATACAATGAAAAGTCTATTGATCTTAATAGGATGACAGGTAAAACTAATTATCAGTATCTTTCAACTTAATTTTAATATGGAACAAAACTGTAGCTGTGGCCATAAACACTTCAGACACCAAATCTACTGGTACTGTTTTGTTATTCTGCCAAACAAGGGCTACTCCAGTAGCCTCCATAAGACAAAACACAAACTCAGTTCCTGACACTAACTATATTCCTTTTGAATTGCCGCAGCTATTGTGGCTGTAGGGACTGAGCTAAATATATTCCATTAGTATTGATCAACCACCCCTCTGTTTACTCACCTAACCCATGGTAAAATTCTCGGGTATTTTGGATAGCATTTAGGCCGTACATTCTGCCTGCCCGCTACATAACATAGTCTTGGTTACACTTGCAAGAATTTCAGATGCAAAAAGTGAAATTTCTCTAACTTCCCCCAGGACAATGTACATGGAAATGGTCAGCCTGACCGACCCTTTATAGACAGTAGAAAGATGCACCAGGAGGGTGTGTATCATTCATTAAACTATTCTGATTATTAAGCAGTCTGTTTTGGGGGCCAAAATCTGCACCAGAAAAAAGACTAGATAAATATTTCATTAAAAAAACACTTTTCCATTGCAAATGACATTTTACTGCATTTTGCACAAGATGCTGAATTACTGCTTTATTGCCTACTCAAAGAGCAAAAATTGTTACATCTGTTCATCCATCGATGAACGTACATTAATACAACACTGCTGATAGTCTTCTCTGTGTGAATAGTTTAAACATACTTTCCAATGAAAAAAATCAAGCTCCATTTAGTATTTCCATTAGATTTTGTTTGCCACATCTATTTATTTATATCTGGAAATTTTACGTCTTTTATGTTCAGATATTTTTCAAGTGCTGTGTAGAGAACTTTCTGTTCCATCTGAACCCAATTCTGAATGTATTATTGATTTCAGTTGCACAAAACCTTGCCTATTGTTTATTCAGGAGATACTTTTTTTTCAACAGGACATTATATGCAGTCCAGAGAAGGTGTAGCATTCTGTTTGTATTTAATAAAAAGTTGAGGAGTTTGTCAAATTCATATAGTGTAGGCAGTCTAAAGCCCTAACAATATTAGAATACAAAGAACACCAAAGTGACTAGGAATGGAAACAATCATTTCCGAAAGCATCTGACATATTTGTCAGGAAAAAAAGGGTTAGGAGATCAGAAAGTGATTTTAGCCAATTAGTACTATCTTCTGGGACACAGAAACAACTGGAGAAGAGTTACATTATAGTATTAACTCTTTTGATCTTTTTTTAAAAAAAAAGGCATACAGTAAAATCACGTAATTCATGTATATGTGAAAATCTGATTTGTGCATTCAGATTTCTTTGCTGGTTCCTTCTCCACATCTAATTTATTGAATACCTCTGCTATGAAAATTTTAATGTACTGACTGTATCAAAGCTCAGTCTCATCAGCTACTCTTCAAGTGTTCACCATTCAGAGAGACACAGCTATACTCCTCTGGTCTGACATATGCCAGAAAGTCCAGGTGAGCAGAAGTAGTGGTGAGTTGTTGACAGGAGATATAAAGTGAAAAATGCAGGCAGGTCATTTAATTTGCAGGAACTCACAACATACCAAACTTTATCTATGTATTTTCAAGATACCTGTCAGAACTTCCTTGCTTGGCAAACCATTCTACTCCAGCCAATTTGTAGAAAGAGTGCTGTGAGAAGAAAAAAGCTCTATCAATACTTCTACCAGATCTATCTTCCTTCAGCTTTCAATCTACTAATTCAAGGGGAGTACACCAATGTACTTCCAGAACAGTGTTAACCGCTGTAACTTCTAAAGTAAAGCTAATATTCTGTATCACTTTGTAATGGTAAGGAGGCACTACCAAAACTACAGGAAAAAATGCTCTGTGGTATGGATACACAAATTATATTACATTAGGGCTGGGCAGTTAAAAAAAAAAAAAAAAAAAAAAAGTTGAGAATTTACTTTGAATAATTTATCCAGATTTGTCTAGAAAAATTTATGAAACTGTGAAAGATCCAGTTCTTCCTGTAAGACTTCCAACTTATTTCTTAAAAAACCACTACCTTTTATTTCTGCCGCCTTTAGTAATAAGACAAAAATTCCTCTGTTTGATTTTCTTCCTCAACAGAAGCATGGTGTTTGTAATAAATGAACAATTGACAATTCTTACTGTTTCACAAGCATCTACAGGAATATTAACACTGAGGGTGCGTACTCACAACATGCATCAGCAATTTCTTTAAATGATATGGAGGCACTTTTTGTTCAAACTAGATATTTTGGTATGTTCAGATAATTAACAGCTCCCGCCTGGGTCACTGTTTTCTGCTGACAGTACTTGCTTTCAGTTAGGAACAGTGAGAACAGCTCAAACCCAAATAGCTGTGAGTCACAACAGTCATATCTAATAAAAATTCAGGAACTTGGTATCTGGAGCAGCAGTGCACCCTTCGTCATGCCAGAAGACTCAGTTTAGAGGGCAACAGTGGTTAAATGCAGAGAAGAAATAAAAGATTTACTTGAGATTAACCAGCATTTCTTTGGCAAGAGAGACATGACCAAAAAAACCCCTTGCAAATTAAAAATTGTCAGAGTGATGAAACAGATGTCAATCAGACCTAAAAAATATGGAAATTTTATAGAGTGTGTTAGTACACTATGTTAGTTGCAAGGGAACAAATGGGTATTCAAAGAGACTGAAGTTTTGTCAGAGCTGTATTAGCTATGTGATTCTGAGTTCCTGAGTAGTTGGCACAAATTCGTAGGAAAATTTACTGGAGATCTTGACTTTGGCAGAAAATCACGTCTATTTGTTCTGCTTCAAGACACTAAGAAACAGTTTATGAAATGATTCAGAGAGAGCCATTAATGCGAGTTGGAGTGCTGCATCTAGAGATGTAAACCAGAACCAGAGTTTGTACCTGTATGCTCCAGTACCCCAAGGGTGAACGAAAAAACACTTTAAAAACTAACCTGTCTGTACACTGTTATTTAAGGATGTCTCTTCCTCTGCATTAGTATGCAGAGAATAAAAATGCAGGTACTGCATGGTATCAGGATTGTTAGTACTAAACACAGTGGTTTGAAAGAAAACTGCAGCCTTAAGCTATGATTGTATGGAAGCAGGAGATGAGTTAGCTTGAGTTCTGAGCAGGCCATTTCCAGACCGTGGAAGACTTTCGTCCTAAGAACAAAGAAAAATACTTGTTCTCTATCACCTTCTTTAGTAGTCTGTTTGCCCACATGTGTATTTTATCAATGCAATGTTTTGTCAGTAGTATGAAATAATTTGTAAACTTGGCTCTATTGTTATTTTTCAGTTAGCAGTCAGGCTTTACTGTGGAGGTCTGCACTTGATCTGGAAAACCTGACCAGAGCTTGTGATGCTTTATTCAGAAAAATGCTTTATTTAGAAAAAAATCCTGCCTCCACTTGTGAGACCTTTACAAAAGTCCCTTTCAGTTATGCAGCTGTTTCAGAAAGCCTAATAATGGTTTTCACTGCCTTATTTTTTTGTAGTAGCCCCAAACTTTTTGTTGTTACTCTTGTTAACAAGGTTTAAATGGGCTACATATGTATCTAGCAATGCCTTGAGCTAGGAGTATGCCACATTCTTTACCAGGAAAGTATATAAACAGAGTTTTCCCAAGTGTATGTTGTAAAAATTATGGGGGGAAAACAAAATAAAATGTCATGACATTTTGGAGGCATACACTGTTACTGAACATGTGACAAGAGGAGAAATACTTGTATTGTGATAACTCTAACCATTACTGGCCCCACCAGAAACAAGCACGCACATAGCTAACACCGCTTATTGTCACACACCACACCTTCAGCATAGGTATCATTATGCAGTACCTTGATCCAGCTGATTTTCAAAGTCACAGAAGATCAAAAATTTCCTGTTTATATTCAGGAGACTAAGGAGGGGACAGGCTCAAAAAGACCTGTACATAAGGTCTTCAACCATTATTTCATACCTGCAGGCCTGTGGTACCAGCTCTTAAGCAGCCAGTAGAACACAGTATCTAGTAAACGCCTCTATGAAACCTTGTAGCTGACGTGACTTTTCAATCTACGAACTGAATGTAGAACAGAAAACAGATAGAAAACTGCACCACGTGCAGACGCCCATGTGCTGTCAGCACCAGCAGCAGTGAGGCGCTGCCCGGGCGGTCCCTGTGTGGAGCGGCCGGTGCTGCCGGCGCCGGTCCCAGCCGGTCCCAGCCGGCTCCACCGGCCCCAGCGCAGGGCAGAGCTGAGCCCCTCAGCCACGGGCGGGCGCCTCGGGGAAAGCCTGGGTAAGGGCGGGCAAAACGCTGCCCGGCAGCCAGGGCTGAGGGGAGCCGGGTGAGAAACAGCCCTGCGAGCCCCGAGGGCAGAGCAGGAGGGCAGGAGGGGCTCCGGGCGCCCGGCAGAGATGCCCCTGCGACACCGGGCGGGTGTACGTGCCCTGGAGGAAGCTGCAGCCCACGGAGAGCCCGCACTGGAGCAGATTTATCCTCAAGGGCTTCAGCACGTGAAATAACCCCAGGCTTCAAGAGGGAAATGTGTGAAGAGGAAGGAGCGGTAGAGAGGAGCTGTTACAGATTAACCGCAGTCCCACATTGCCCATACTCCTGCACTGCTCAGGGTGGGAGGAGATAGAGGAGTCAGGAATTAAGTGAAGTTGAACCCAGAAAGGAAGGAGTAAGTGGTTTTGTATTTGCGTTTGCCACTCACCATAAAATTCTCTTTTAATTGGCAATAAATCAATGTTTCCTCAAGCCGAATCTGTTTTGCCTGTGATGGTAATTGGTAAGGGATCTCCCTGTCTTTATCTCTACTCGTTAGCTTTTAATCTTGATTTATTCACCTATCGTTTGAGGAGGGGGAGTGAGAGAGTGGCTACTTTGGTGTCTTGACGGCCAGCCAAGGCCAACCCACCACAGAAACTAAATCAGAGTAACCAAACTGAAATTAAATTGTAGTATTTCCTTAAACTCCGTACCAGGTTCAGAATCTAGGGTGTAAAATCTAGTCACTAGCAAGTTCTCTATTGAAGGAGCCTTTTCTGTAAAACTCAGGAGTAACTCTTCTCTAGCATTAAGCACTACTTCAGATTAGATTCACAAATGCTTAGTATCAGTTTTGTAAGTAGTGGTATACATAACCAGGTAATCCAGCACAACTCATAAACACTGGACTTGCCAGCATTTGATGGAAATCTTCAAATTCTGCAGTAGTAATCACAATATACCAGGTGTGAGAGAAGAAACTGTTAGTCTAAACCTTTCTTTAAAAAAGCATAACAAAGCAGGAGCCTGACATGCTGTGCTGGAAGTACATTAAATCCTTAGTGCAAGTTTAAAGATTTTTTATTTTTTTTTTACAGGAATTACAGTTACTTTTATCTATTGTACAAGCATTAACAATTGTATTTCTACTATGTATTGGGTTGCACTGCCAGGAGCAGTGCAAATGTGCTTTATATCTCAGTAGTTCCTCACATTGTGTAATTTCTGTGGTCTGGTTTGATCTGCTGATTCAAAGCAGCATTAAGCACCCAGGTTTTACACAGGTCCAACAGAAGATCCTAAGAGAAGGCTCTGTATTGTTAGCAGCTGCAGTGAAGCCCACACAGCAGTTCATTAATTTTAGTTGAGGTATAGCCTGGGGTTTCACAGGCATGCTTTGTTAGCTTAATGAACTCGGGTAAATATCTTAAATATCCTGGTGGGGCTTGGCATTCTCTTATTTCAGGTTTGCGCATAATTCTGATGTAGTCTGATAGACTGAAGCTAATGCAAGCAGTCAAGCTTCTAGGTACAAGCCCTTACTTTCTAAAAAAACACCTTTGATTAAGTCCAGTAAAGGCATCTCATTACAAATGGCGTATCTGGTGAAGATGGTCCTGGTGTGGTATAATTCTGTTTTGCAGGTGCCACTGCATTAAAGTGCCACTTGTGTGAGTACTTTCAAAAAGTGATTGTTGGACCACTTACGGGTGATCATTTCTCTTGGAGAGCTCTCAATTTGCCACCTGGTTCTCTGAAGTTAATTTTTATATGCCCCTCGTGTTATCTACCACATGTGACTTTGCATCCTATTCGTTCTCCTAATAGGCTTGCAGGTTTTTTTTCCTGATACATTCCTTGTGCAGGTCATACACTGAGGAGCAGCCTTTTAGAAGTCCAGTGAGGAGCAGTGTAGTGAAAGCATTTACCCGCAGTTACTTACTGCAGTTCAGCCAGCAAGTACGTCTAATACACTGCACAAATTTAGAGCTAGGGCTGTCCATGTATCGCTACCCTGGGGTATCAATGCTGTACTATTTCAAAAGTACCTTTCTATTACTTTTCTTCTAGGCTAACGTGCATTTTGACCAATGTTTCTCTTTTCTACTGTATTTACTGAGAAAACTCTTTTCACTGATCATCAATTTATTAAACTGTCCCATATTCCACATGTGAAGCATCACCTTTAACAGCATTGCTCATACTTCTGGAATGATTTTCCATGTCTTGACAGGCTTTCTATGTCTTCAGGAACATCTGAATAGCTCTTTTTTTATCCCATTTGCTGTAAAATGCTCTTTTGTGACACCAACTAACATTTATTATTTTTTCCCCCAAATTTAAAGATTCTAAGGATTTCAGACTCGCTATTAGTTTTGGGTGGAAATTTAGATTTCTTCTTGTCCCTACACTTAACATGGTGTTTCCTTTGTCTGTCAGAATAGTTGGCCCTTCTAGTTTTTCCATCTCGCTCTTGAAGATAGTGTTGCTTCAGTACCATGAGTAGAACTTACCTTGTTTATTCACACTACAGCATCAATTTCTGTATTAATATATTTGTTGGCTGTTTCTCTGTTATTTACAGAATGAAACCTCTGTTTCCAGAATGAAAACTCTGTTGTTAAACTTGCCCTTTAAAGCATTTTTGATGTTTAAGTCTTTTTCTCTGTGAGAGGAGGGAGGGAAGAGAAGCACAGCGCATGTCTCCAGATTTGTAAACCATTGATTCAGTATGCCTCTCCAAGCATTCTAAAATTTGGGGATGGGGGCACCCTATTATTAAATTGGTTTCTGGCAGTGTTTTTCTTTGTGTATTTCAGATGTGGTCTCTTTAAATTCTTGTCCTGTAAAAGTGGTTCTTAATATCAGCAGTAACTGATTACCCTTCATCATTTGCCTCAGTGGGTTTCAGGTTTTGCTCAAAAGTTTGTGTGTTTTGGTTTTTTTTTCTTTTTGTGAACAGCTTATTCCTCAGAAAAAATATACCTCAAATGTCTTGGACAGCAAAACTATGCTTTTCCCTTCTGCTTAAATAAGCTTGCCACTTATATCCTAATCTTTTGTTACTGTCTATATCAGAAAATGAGTGGCTTTTTGTAGGCAGTAGGTCATTTGTCTAGGTCAGGTCCTGTAAAGTTTCAGCCCCATCAGCTGCTTCTGCTTATTCAAGGTTTCTCAGATTTGCACATTGATTTCAAAGTGCATGAAGTAATCTTTTTTTTTTTATTTTTTTTTTTAAATTCTGACCCCATAGTTTGAGTTCACTTAAGCTGCTAAAAGAACAGAATATCCTGTTATTAATGATTTTAAAACACATTCTCAGCAGCTCAACTGCAAGAGCAAGACTTCTTTGGTCACTGCTTTTTATGTTGGAAAAAAGAGGCCATAATAAAATAGTGGGAGAAGCTGCAGTTGGTGCTGTAGAGTTTTACAGACAAAACAGCATGCCTATATGAGACATATGATGTATCTAATATTTTGCTAATCAGTTTGGACCAACTGTATACATGATCTGCTCTAAGAGTTGCAGTCATGTACAAAGGAAACTAGAATTTGTTTACAGTCAACTCCGTCTCATTGCATCTGTATCCACAATGAAAGGACATTCACATCTTGTTCAGGACGAGGCATTTCAGGGTTAGTCCTCTCTGACTTCCTTTACTATTTTAGAGGGAAGACTCAGTCCTGCTTTAAATGCAGTGGAAGAACTACATGACTATGTATTCTAGCAAGGCTTTTGGGGAGCGATTTGGTTCTTTAGAATGTCAATAGAGCCTGTAGGCTAAAACTGAACACAAGTAAATATCATTATAACACTTCTTTTTTTAATTAGGTCACTATTTCATTTCACTACTTGTCTTAATTTATTTCAAATTCTGTATTTCTGTATTGATTTTTTCTTTAAATAAGACCATATATAATCCAAAACCTTTTAAATTTCAGCTATACTTGAGTTTTACCACTAGATACAAACCCAATCCTTTCTTCTTTTCTTTCAGTTCCTATATTCCTTTGTTGCCTCTCATCAAAGAAGTGGCTCTAGTTTGGATGTGGCCAAACTCTAGTAAGAATCAGACACAGGAGAAATCCAGGATGGTAACCTTCTATTAGTCTACATATTTAATAGTGCCTGAGTGCAAGTTGTCTTTTTGGACATCTTTAATGTTTCTCAAAATGTACTAACATGACAAGTTCTTGAGAGTGTTCAGTTTAGCTTTTGATTACTCAATGTATCAGATGTTCTTCCTCCCCAGAAATAGCTTATTATCCCTTTCACTTTATCTCACTTACAACACACTAAAAAGCCCCTCAGGTAAAGCCTCAAACTAGTTTTCTGAACAGCACCAAGTTCTAGTATAGTTCTTGCCTGGCCAGCACTCCATTTTCAGCCAGTCATCCTTTGACTGACAAGCTCCTTAATTTCCTTTCCAAGAATCCAGCAATAGCTAACTGAAGGACTCCCCTTCTGGCTCCTTCCCAGTTTGCCCCTAACTAAAGATCTGATTCTTCATGCTGAATAGTTCCTTGTACTCTGCACTGCCTGTTAATTATCTTTTGATTGACTCCCAGCTCTGCCAGCCACTCTTCTCCATTTACTCTTTCAGAAGTTAACTTCAGCTTATATCAGACTCTTTTTCATTAATGACTGTCGCTGTCTCAATGCAGACAGCTTGTCAAAGCTCTTGACTTCTCAGACTAGATCACGTCTACATGTCTCAAATGAATTTCATTCCCATTTGAGATCTTGCCAAGAGGATATGGCATATTTCTGTGAGTTGCTGTGGACACAAGCCATTATTTCAAATGCAAACAGTCATTTGCTTTACTATATCCTTTAATTAGTATGCAATTAACCTGGATCTGTCATCACTACATAGCTATTATTATTAATTATTCTATGATAGCCAGGGCAGCTGGGTTTCCTTAAATAGCCCTAACAGTAGATTTCTAAGCACATCAAAAAGCCAGACTGTGCCCAGAATGTTAATGTTGTCTGACCTTTCGGGAAGCCTAATTAGAATAGTTGGAGAATTTCAAATGGGAAGAAAGAGGGTAGCAATTTATAATTATGCATAAACACTTGGCTCCAGAAGAGTTCAAAGGAAGTTTGATTAGATTTCCTTGGTGGCGATTTACCATGCACTTAACCAAAATGTTCCGTACATTGAAGATACACCTGTTAGAATATAATATGTAATAAAGAAAATGGGAGTCACAACCATGAAAAGGCATCCTAACAGCAGATTCTGCACTGTACCAATGATCACTCACTATTTGCCCCTTTTCACATTGGATACTTCGGTTTCAGAGGCAAAGTGTTCAGAAGCAAAAGGGAACCAAAAATGCTGTGGTTCCCTCTCAGATGCATATCTTGTCTGGGGGAAGGAGTTAGAAAAGTTGCTGTTTGGCTGCATATTTAAATTATATCCTGCTTATATATTACTGAGATAATTATGCAGAATACCAAATCTGTATCTTGATCCAGATGTAGAGCTTTGGTCTGAAATTATCCTTATGGAAAGTTAAACACTATCTCTACTTCCTTAGATATGTTTAATAGGAAATAATGACTTACTGACTATTCAGAATAATTTCCTTACACTGTACGTAATTATACAACAGGAAAACGGCAGGTACATGGAACTGAGATGCAAGAGAGTGGCGGGGGGTGGGGGGAGGGAAGGTTCTAATGCTGTCCCTATCATTTTCATCCACAGGGAAGGATCTGTGGCTCAGGCCTTTGGCTTTGAGTTTAAGGGTTTCTAGTCAGAAAAAGCAGGTTGAGACTGAGAATATGGCAAGGCTGTGAACGCAGCAGTGTGCAGTTATACCTTGACTTAGCTTAGCTATTAGCTCCTGAGCTGAAAGCATTACAGCCATATTAGGCTTATGCTCTACCCACACTTGCTAGTCCTTCTCAGAGGCAGGCACAATTAACCCAGCTTTAACCTCGTTCCTTAGAGAGTCCTACCCCTGCACTGCACCACATTGTGGATATGTGCCCTCTCCCCAGCACTGAGCTCATCTATCCCTGACACAGCATTGCCTGTGTGCGGAGACATGCTTAGCTGACATTAGTTAACATTTGCTGCACACCATTCATTTTTTTGCTCATTGGTCATGTCAGTTACCAGTCTGCAGAGGTCCCTTCATTAGTGATGTTTCTTCTCCTTTGTGTCATCTCCAGCATAGGGCTAAGAATGAAAGAAGAAAATTGGTGGAAGTTCAGCAACGTAACAGGGGCTTCCCTCCCCACTCTTTGAAGCATGGATTCATCCAAGTTATTCTCCTAAATTGAGACAGTAAGTGAGAAAAGCAGGTTTTCCAAGTGAACTAGGACTGGACTGCCTTTAAACATCTCAGCACATCAATGTATAATGATACTCAAGTTTTTATGAAACAAAAACCATGAGAAGCAGTGGCTACGCTTCAAAACAGCTGTTACCACCATAGCAGCATAAATGCTATGCAGATGGGATATGTATCTAACCTCTTAATTACACCTAGAAACAATTGTTAAGATGTTCAGTTGTTTTATTAAGAAATTGAAGGCATTATGTATTATTACATTAATACAATATTATGACTTTAGGCTTGAAGATGAAGATACTTCATTTTTTAATAAACAGCAGGAAGCAAGAGTCAGACAATACGCTAGGAAAATGTTCTGTATTGAAGATGGATTTTCCTGGAAAGCAGTGTCAATTCTTGCTACTCTCTTTGTTGGCTGAGGAGATAGGTTGCTTAAGATGAGAGTCTGTACTTCAAATGGTACCACGAACATATGTTTCATTTTACCATTTTTATAAACATGAGGACATAGGAGATGGAGAAAAATAATAATTCACAGTTCCTGCAGTGGCATTTTAAGCTATCAGAACTGTGTGCTAAGTAAATGCAAGTTAAAGCCCTAAGATATTTTCATTTGCAAGCTCAGAAAGCCAGGTATTGAATATGGAAGAAATCTACGAAAAACCTGACACATTACAATAACCTGTATGTATTCTGGTCTATTTTTTGTTCACATTGCTGTACTGATCTATTTTCTGAAGAATTACTACTGCTTTTCAAATAAATCCATGAGGTATGTTAAAAAAAAAAAACAAAACAAAAAACCAACAAAACAGAAACCACAAAACTGGAACGTTTTTCATTATTTTTTTCCCAAATTGTTTCTTTTAATTTGTCTTAATATTTAAACAAAGCATTCATTCAAAACGTGGAAGAAGAATGACGAAGGGGTTCAAGAATGTGCTTTTAAAAAGTCAGTCATTTAGCATGAATCTGCATTAAACAAAAAAAAAAAATTCAAAGGTTTCAGCAAAAGCATGTTTTTTACTTCTGGACATACCTGTTCTTCCAGAAACTATATAGCTGTTTCCAGGTATATTCCAAGGTCATGTTTACACATCAGGATCTGATTTCACATTTTAATGGACATGTTTCTGATAGCAAATCCCTGAAGAGAAGCACTGGCATTTAATGTCAGTGTTGAAATTAGAGGATAGCGTGTTATTTTGCTCTTGTAGTTTCTGATAAACCTGGCAACAAAGCATTTAACTCCATCTGAATCTCTAGAGTGTTGTATCCTCAGAGACAGAACCATAACCCAGGAGATTCTCTTTTGGCAGAAAAAGATAATTAAAAATAAAAATCCGTAATTCAGCTTTGAAAGTAATATCACAGTATGATCTTAGGAAGAAGCCTTGCAAATCTGCTTACCTGCTAAGTCATTGTTTCTTTCTTCTCTGAAAGGGGATTTCCTACCTGATTTGTCTCATTACCTAATGTTCTTTTATGACTCGATGGTCAAAACCCAGATCATTTTCTTTTCATGAAAGCACTGAAAAGAGTGTGGGAGAGGAGACATCCAGAAAAAAGTGCATGCTCATGTACAAAATAATTTGCTTGTTCTAGAGCATCAAATGTGCTTTTACTTATAAAAGCGGCGTTTTAGTTCACCTTCAAAATGCTCAATGTGGGAAGAGACTTGAGCTGCCTCTTGGGATGTATTACTTGTTCTTCATTTTACCAGCTCTCCCTTTAAGTGTTCTTAGCAGTGTAGTTCCATGCAAAGTTTTCTGTCAAGTCCATGAAGTGGCAATGTTTTTACCTTTAAGTTGACCCATCTTCAACCTATAGCATCTCTGTCCCTTTTAGTGCATGGATTCCAGACCCATGAATCACCTCCTAATCTCTTGTTTCTTCAGAGCATCTTGTTGACAAACATTGATGGAAGGGAATGGTAGGTTACTCTCATCTAGTCAGTCCACGTTAGAAAGGAAGTTTCTGTGGCCTCCTGCCCCATAGCTGTGTTACCATCCTTGCAAAAGGATTCACTTTCTTAGAATTCTTGTCTTTGAAAAAGTTGATTGTACTTCCTTGTTTTTTGAAGAGGTGCTTTATTTTTAGATGTGTACTCAGAATATTAACTAACAGCATCTTTACACAGACATACAGGAGCCAGTATAAATCTAGAATAACTGTACATGCTTAGTCATTCATAGCTGTATTTCTCATTTATTCATAATTCTAATGAAGCTTCATTTCTAACCACAGCATGGAAAGGATCAAATTCTCAGTCTTATATTGATAACATTCACAGGCTGGAAAAATATCCTTTGAAGCCTAACCCAGGTACAGCTCCATTGCCCATCTTGGATCTAAAATTTAAAGCTATCTACAAAAACTCTAATTTAAAGGTACTTTTAGGTAATGAATTATGAGCCACAGAATCAGTAGCATCATAAAAGCTATATATAAAAAAAAAGGGCAAACAAAATCTTATTTTCTAATTCTGGTTTAGACTTTAATAAAGTAGTTTATATCTCTTGTATCCCTCACTGGCTGTTACATTTCTGGTTCAAATTTTTATGATTCACCTATGTGAGGATAATGCGCTTTTGATTCAAGCCACTGTAATATTAGTGACACAGTTAGAAATGTTCTTCCATAAATATACATATAGCCCCTTCCTCACATATGTTAGAACAACATCCACAAAAAATGGTAGCAAGGTTCTGATATTCCATTAACTAGAGTCAGAAATGCTATCAAAATATATTTAAAATACATTTGACTGACAAGTAATATACTCTAAATGACTGCTGATATTTTTGACATACAGCTAATTATTGCTAATTAGTTCAGAATTAATTATAATACTGACACGTTTATATTGATTAGTATGCATCAAAGTGTAAATGGTCATTCTGAGGGCTTAATTTATAGTTCTGCAAAACGGAAAACACACAGGCAAATACAGGCAAGTGTGGTCTTGAAAAAGAAATAAAATCCATGAACAGAAGTATTTCTGCATCTAATGATTCACTACACATTGCTCGTTGAAATCGGGCAGTATGCAATATACTAGAAGCAAGCAAAACAGCAGTAGTTGCAGTTCTTTTGCTGTAAGACTGAGCAGTTTTGCTGGCTTTACATGAATTAGCCTTCATAATGTTCTTCCCATGTTTTTTTTTGGAAAGGAGTAACGAACTTGCATAAGATTTTTGGAGGAGGGGGGAAAAAAAGTTTATCTTCATAGGATTTTTTCCCTTTTTTGTTTTGTTAGAGCAATACAAAGCTTTCCTTTAGACTAGTGCAAAGTTTCAGTCAGGATAAAAGAAATACCTGAGTGTCTGTGTCTGCATATGCTCAGATAAATTAAAAAGATACATGAGGCAGTATATTCAGCTATCTTAGACAGCTAGAATGCATGAGAAAAAAACATCCCTTTATCCTCTTATGCTCTTTTCCCTGTGTTTGCACAAGAGGTCATGCCAAGGATTGAGCTAAAACCCAGCATGCTTTCTGTCTGTGATCTTCATGTCCCATTTCAAGGTACAGGACTGCGTGATACAACCACAGTGCTGTAAGTCATCCAGTCTTCAATTGCCTTTTAGTATTACTGGCACTGCAGTAAGATTGTTGAGGAAAAGCCTTTCTGCAACCAGCATGTCTGCCCATGGCTGCGTACAAAGAACGGAATAAATGTTCATCAATTACAAGTTACTGTTACTCAGTTTTGCATATTTACCCCTGGAAACATATTCTGGTGTTCATCTCAAGCCTCTAAACGAACACAGAGTAATATTCATGCAGCGCATTCTTAAATCCAGTCCAGTCTACCCAGAAGGGTGGTTTTGGCCTGCATTCAAAGCACTGGAGATATATCTATTAGAAATGTAGCTTTTGACTTGGTGGCATATTATGAAAATGCAGCACAGAATGCCATTTGACATATCACAGTAACATGCAATTTCTTCCGAAAGGCAACAAAGTCTGACTGAGAGCCTGTTTGCTGACAGTTTGGAATTTGATCAATTTAAAACAAAATGGTATTTTTCCTATAGGGGTTGGGTTTTTTAAGCTGCTTGCTAAAAATTAATACCCTTTCAAGAATGAGACAAGTTTAAAAGAAAAAAATGCTAGGAAACTTCATTCACTGCAGGTTTCTTGGCTAAAGGCAAAGATTCTTGGACAAAATTCGCTACCTTTATTATTCAGAAGAGCAAATTCAGTGATCTAACATAGTTATGAGTTGGCACTGGGAGGAAGGGACTGCTTATTAGAAAAAGCACATGTTGCATAGTGTGATCACTCAGTTATGTAGCTTTGCAGAGGCTTTATTCAAACTTCATCTAATGAGTGGCCTTAAAACACACTGTTGTCTGGAGTGCTCTGTAGAGTCCTATCAATCAGCTGCATTGCAGCTACCCTACAGGTGTATTTGATCTGGGTTTTCTTATAACCAGAAGAATTATAAAAGAGTGACATGCTGACTTTTCAACAAGGCACATCTGGCTGTTATTAGTTAAAGAAAGGTATCTTGCTTCCTAAGCAGATCCAATACATTAAAAACAAAAACAAAAACAAAAAAACCCCAAAAACAACCAAAAAAAAAAAAAAAGAAAAAAAAAACCAAAAAAAAAACCACCACCACCAAAAAAGTGAAACAACTTTTCTAATTCCTATGCATGTTCTATAAACATTTTTTCCAGCTGCAAACAGTTTATGTGGTTAAATGAATAGCACTTATTCATGATTTATATTTATCAGCTTATTATGTCATGAGTTATTGCCCAAATTCACCACACATCAAAACCATGCTATTGGTGCAGCAAGGTGGGAGGCAATAGGTCTTCACCTCACCTCCTTACAAGGTGCTCAGCAAGCACAGTGTAGGCATATCCTGGCATTTAGGGGTTGTTAACTAGATTTAACAGCATTTGAAATAACTAATATAAAATGAGCAAACTAGCCTTTGATAGAGAAGATGAAAAGAAAAATAGTTTTACAATATATAAAAGCATATGTATGATATTGTGCCATGTTTCTTTTTACACCAGTTTTGAAGTATCATTTGAGATGCAAGGCTGTAAATGTATGTGAATGAAACTCTACCTTTAATTCAAGTTAAAATACATGCTTTCTGCATTTCAGTCACTGCTGTGCCAGCCAGAAGGAAAACAACTTCAAACAAAAATCAAGCTGGCTAGCCTATCTTCATGGAACATGGTGGCTTTTTACTTTTCTGCATTACCAGTTAAAACCAATTTAATTTATTAATCATTTTTTAAAATGTAAGGTCATATCACACAACAGTTTATTCCATGTGCATGTAAAGTTTGTAGCACCTTCCAAAAAAGAGAATAATCAAGCAGGTAAGATTAACTTCTCCTCAGAGTACTTCTCAAACTGCTTATTCCTATACATGCTTTTTTTGCATATATTTCTCTCACCTGCTGTAAACATTGCCCCACAGTTGGATACACAAAATTAAATCACTTAATGGATTTGTGGTTCAGTTGATTGAAGTCCCTGGGTCTCTCTGCACTCCTGGCAGCCATCTTATTTGGTCTGTTACTGTCACTCACTGTCATTTCCACTTGGCTGGCGCCTGTGAGAGGTCAGATTACAGGATGTGCTCAAAATATGATATGAAAGAAAGGACTGTGATTCTGATACTGATGGGTAGTGCTCTGCTTGCTAAAGCTATCTGAGGAGATCTCGGTAAATGCAATTTCCTCAGGCTGTTTGAGGACTCAGTGGAAGAAATGATGGTAAATAGAGAGGCCATCTATCTACATTTACTGATAAAGCTATGCTTTCTGAAATCTGTTTCCACTACACGGGTATTGTTAAAGCCAGGAGCTGGTTTACTGACACAGGATTATTTTAACATAATTAGCATTTTATAACCTAGACCAAGTTATACACCTTTACATCTATCTGTTATACATTGACTTTTCTTCTGTTCATCTAAACAATTTCATATTCAGGATGTTAGATTTAATTGTGCAGATCATCTCTACTTTCCCTACCAGAACTGCCCCATTTTCTCACACAACAGCTATGTTATTTAGAGAAGATGCCAAGGGGTTTTTTTTATAACTGCTTAGTACATTAGCTCAAAATATTTAATATATGTGCTATTAAAGAACTTGACAGTTTGTAGAGGTTGGAACATTTCAGACGTAGTAGCTCTCTGATTCAGAAACACATACACCAGCAACTTCAACCCACAGTCAGTGCGTTACTGTGACTCTAAACATATAAAAACAAAACGAAAAGATGTTATGCTAATAATAAGAGAAAACACAATAGTTCTGGATTAAACTAGAATAGTAAATAAAATAGTGACATCTCAAGGGATAAGTACTGATCTGCTTTTTTTCTCCAGTAGAACTTAAGGAAAAAAAATAGAATATGTATTTCTGTAGAAAAGATCTCTGAGCCTCTATGGGACTCAGTAGCTCATTTCACCCAAAGCCCGAAGCCAAATTTACTGGCAAAGCAGCATAAGATGTGAATTATGATGCAGTTGGCCTATCTGCCTTTGCTGTCGGTGTAAAGTCAGTAAATAACGTAGCATGCCACTCCTACAGGTTCTGTGTTCTGAAGTTTTTGTTGTAATCTAGAACAACTGCTTAGTATGTCATAATAAAGAATTTTACTATCCTCAGTTTTGTAAGGAGGATCATATCGGTACACCCCTTCCCTTTTTAAGAACTTAGTGTGGATACTTCTGATCTAAAGTTTACAACTTGTGCCATTTTCATTTAAAAAAGGAATGTGCTTAGATAATAAAAAAATAAATTGGCCTTTCTTTTACATCCATGTATGGTTATAGTGCTGATATGATTTCTAAAACCATTTTTACGCTCTCCTTGCACAGTTATAAGATACCAAAATGTCATTTCATCAAGTAGCTAAATTTCTTCTAAAACAATTATTTGGGAAAGACTGAAATGCACTGCAGAGAACATGCAGAGACTCATTTTCCATTATAAACAGCAAATTATTTTTATGAAATGTTTCAGGGAAACTTCTGCTTATTTGGATTCAACATTAAAAGTATTGCAGAAAACTGGCTAGCTTGTGGCACTGAAGACTTAACTGAAGTCTAGCAAAAGACTTTGAAGCAGTTTTTTTACTGATGGTTTGGGCTCGGAAAGATAAGGAAGTTGCCATGGAACAAAAAGAATTTGATGTGGTTGATAACAAGAAAAAATGAGAATAATATGTGAATGCTAAAATAATTGTGAAGAAAACACTTTCGAAGGCATCTGTAAAGACTACTTTGAAAAGAACAATAATAAAAGTGGTGTTTTTCTTAACTTGTTATGACGCAATATGAAGGATCATTTTTCTATTTGGAAAGTTTCTAAATATTTCTTATACATGGTATTTCTCCACGTGTGCCCATTACTCTATGTGTCTTCTTCCTGTCACAGAAGTGTCCTGGGTTCAGCTATAGCAGTCATTTTTCTCCTGCTTAGTAGCTGGTGCAGTGCTGTGTTTTTTAACTTTCAGCCTGGGAACAACGCTGATAACACCGATGTTTTTAGTTGTTGCTAAGTAATGTTTATTCCAACCAAGGACTTTCTCAGTCTCATGCTTTGCCAGGGAGGAGGGGAAGCCGGGAGGAAGCAGAGACAGGACACCTGACCCAAACTAGCCAAAGGGGTATTCCATACCACAGCACGTCATGCCCAGTATATAAACCGGGGGGAGTTACCCGGAAGGGCCAGATCACTGCTCGGGTCGGGCTGGGTATCGGTCGGCGGGTGGTGAGCAATTGTATCCTCTCCCCTTGTTATTTCACTAATCGTTATTATCATTGGTGGTAGCAGTAGTGGTTTTGTGTTATACCTTAGTTGCGGGACTGCTCTTATCTCAACCCGTGGGAGTTACATTCTTCCCATTCTCCTCCCCATCCCTCCGGGAGCGGGGGGAGGAAGAAAAGGGGGGGGGGGGGAGTGAGCGAGCGGCTGTGTGGTTCTGAGTTACCGGCTGGGCTCAAACCACGACAGTTCTTTTTGGCGCCCAACGTGGGGCACGAAAGGTTGAGATAACGACAGATCTGACCAGAGTGTGTTTAATCATATTTGTGATAAGCATTCGTTGTTACTACTCGTCACAATGGTGATTATTTGGCTCTCAGACGTGTTGCGCTTGATCTCAGAGTTTCAGCATGTTGTACCTTACTTACAGCCACTATTTGCTGTTTTAGCATTTATCGGCTGGGGGGCCTGGGCTAAGGTTCTTGTTTCACTGTACTTCATGGTAATGACTTGTAATACAATAGACTCATTGATCATGAAACTGGTCTGGTTTGTGCTTCCAGCGTGGCCATCACCACTATACATTGGGAGGTATATAATGAAATATTTTAGCAATTGCATATCTTTTTTTTTCTCCTCGGGGGGTAAACTTACGAAGGAAGCATTCTCTTTCACCCCCCGTTCCCCCACCAGCCTATTTGCAACAGCAGTTGAGAGTTCTGAAGGTTTTAGATGGCCTTTGAGTACCCTTGAAACCTGCCTGCTGATTGTGCTGGGGATCAGCATGTTGGCAAACATACGGAGTGTGTTTTACCCACGGCCATCCCGTCGTAGGAACATCCTAATTCGTTTAATGTCAAAAATTCAGCAGTATCAGGTTCGAATCTGGTCTAGGGTTAGACGACGATATAGGAGGACCACCAGGAGATTTTCCCTGAGGCTGGACAGTTATGAGTGGCAGGGTGTGTGGGATAGTATGGGCAAGTACCTAGGCCAGTGGGCCCCTCCAGTGCTTTGGAACTTCACCACTGAACAAGTGCAACATCCGGAAAAACTAGTAAAACACTTAAACGAGGTGTGCTGTCATCCTGGTTATACCAGAGAGGGACAAATTTTGGCAACGTGCTGGGGCTTGGCCTATGCCTACAGAGCCCTGCTCAACACTATCCAGCACCTTCAAAGGGAAAAAAATGTCTCTGGATCTGATGGCAAAGCAACAGACAACGCAGCTATGCCAACTACAAGCACAGCAGCTACTCAGACCCTGACCACAACAGTCAACACAGCTACTCCAAGTACAGCAGCTACATCAACCCCAGTGACAAGCACAACAGCTACTCAAACCCTGACCACAACAGACAACGCAACTACTCCAACTTCAAATACAGCAGTTACACCAACCCCAGTGACAAGCACAACAGCTACTCAAACCCCGACAGCAACAGACAATGTGGCTACTCCAAGCACCGCAGCCACACCAACCCCAGTGACAAGCACAGTAGCTACTCAAACCCCGACAGCAACAGACAATATAGCTACTCCAAGCACCACAGCTACACCAACCCCAGTGACATGCACAGTAGCTATTCAAACCCCGACAGCAACAGACAATATGGCTACTCCAAGCACTGCAGCTACACCAACCCCAGTGACAAGCACAGTAGCTACTCAAACCCCGACAGCAACAGATAATGCAGCTGTTGGTGTTACTCAACTCCCAAGCACAACAGCTGCACCAACCCCAGCAATAGACATTGCAACCACTCCAATCCTAGTGGCAGACACTGCAGCCACTCCAACCACAGTGACAAACACTGCAGCTAAACCAAATGGCCAGTTTGTGACAATGTCTGTTGCCCCTGTAAGCAAAAGCAGACGAAAGGCACAAAGAGCAACCCGCGAAGCGAAGAAAGATGAAGACCCAGTGCCATTACTATATGCAACAGCACCTGAACAAGAGTTACTACTACGTGGGTCAGAGGAAGAGGAAGAAGAAGAAGAGGTCACTTCTCGACCCCGGACCTCAACCGAACTACGGAATATGCGAAAAGATTTCACCCGTCTTCCAGGGGAGCACATTGTCACCTGGTTGCTCCGGTGCTGGGACAATGGGGCCGATGGTCATGAACTAGAAGGTAGGGAAGCCAAGCAGCTGGGATCACTTGCTAAGGAAGGAGGAATTGACAAAGCGATTGCAAGAGAGAAGCGAGCCCTCAGTCTTTGGAGGCGGCTCCTGGCAGCTGTGAAGGAAAGGTTTCCCTACAAAGACGATATTACGAATCGCTCAGCCAACTGGACCACGATAGAGAAAGGCATCCAGTCCCTGAGGGAATCAGCCATTATAGAGATGATCTATCGTAGGCCGGATTCCAGGAACACATCCGTAGACCCAGATGAAGTCGAATGTACACGACCCATGTGGCGGAAACTTACACGGAGTGCGCCATCATCATATGCCCACACATTGGCATCAATGACCTGGAATGACGGAGTATCACCAACAGTGGATTTCCTGATTCGTCAACTCCGAGAGTTCGAAGACAATCTCACCCCTTCCATCATTTCAGCTGTGGAAAAACTGTCCCAGGAGTTCAAACAGTTGAGAGACAATTTATCCGATCTATCCAGCTCTCCACGCGTACCAACCCATGTCTCAGCTATCAACAGAAGGCGCCCTACTGCTCGAGAAAGAAAATATAGGAGGTACACGCCACGGGCCACCCTATGGTTTTACCTGCGGGATCATGGAGAAGACATGAGAAAGTGGGATGGAAAACCTACTTCAGCTCTGGAGCAACGGGTGCGTGAACTGAAGAGGAGAACAATGGTCAAGGATGATCCTCCCAGGAAAGCTGCTGCTCCAGTCTCTGGCGAGCAGTTTCCCAGATGGAGCGAAAGAGCTGATTTTACTCCAGCTCCTGTGATAAGGAATACTAATCCCTTTCTACAAGACAGAAGTGGAGAATTTTGTGATCACTATTAGAGGGGCCCTGCCTCCAGCCACGTGGAGGAGAGGGATAATCGGGTTTACTGGACTGTGTGGATCAGATGGCCTGGCACATCAGTCCCACAGAAGTATAAGGCTCTAGTAGATACCGGTGCACAGTGTACTCTGATGCCATCAAGGTATCAAGGGGTGAAACCCATTTCTATTTCTGGAGTGACAGGAGGATCCCCAGCGTTAACTATGCTGGAAGCTGAAATCAGCCTGACTGGGAGGAAGTGGCAAAAGCACCCCATTGTAACTGGTCCAGGGGCTCCATGCATCCTTGGCATAGACTATCTCAGGAGAGGGTATTTCAAAGACCCAAAAGGGTATAGATGGGCTTTTGGTATCGCTGCCTTGGAGACAGAGGAAATTAAGCAGCTGTCCACCTTACCCGGTCTCTCAGAGGATCCTTCTGTTGTGGGGTTGCTGAAGGTCGAAGAACATCAAGTGCCAATTGCGACCACAACAGTGCACCGGCGGCAATATCGCACCAACCGAGACTCCTCGATTCCCATCCATAAGCTGATCCGCAGACTGGAGAGCCAAGGAGTGATCAGCAGGACCCGCTCACCCTTTAATAGCCCCATATGGCCAGTGCAAAAGTCTAATGGAGAGTGGAGATTAACAGTAGACTATCGTGGCCTGAACGAAGTCACACCACCATTGAGTGCTGCCGTACCGGACATGTTAGAACTTCAGTATGAACTGGAGTCAAAGGCAGCCAAGTGGTATGCCACAGTTGACATTGCCAATGCATTTTTCTCAATCCCTTTGGCAGCAGAATGCAGGCCACAGTTTGCTTTCACTTGGAGGGGCGTCCAGTACACTTGGAACCGACTGCCCCAGGGGTGGAAACACAGCCCTACCATCTGCCATGGATTGATCCAGACTGCACTGGAACAGGGGCAAGCTCCAGAACACCTGCAATACATTGATGACATCATCGTGTGGGGTGATACAGCGGAAGAAGTTTTTGAGAAAGGGAGGAAAATAATCCAAATCCTGCTGAAGGCCGGTTTTGCCATAAAACGGAATAAGGTCAAGGGACCTGCACAGGAGATTCAATTTTTGGGAATAAAATGGCAAGATGGACGCCGCCAGATCCCCACAGACGTGATCAACAAGATAACAGCAATGTCTCCACCAACTAACAAGAAAGAAACACAAGCTTTCTTAGGTGTTGTGGGGTTCTGGAGAATGCACATCCCAAATTACAGTCTGATTGTAAGCCCTCTCTACCACGTGACCCGGAAGAAGAATGATTTCAAATGGGGCCCTGAGCAACAACAAGCCTTTGAACAAATTAAACGAGAAATAGTTCATGCAGTAGCCCTTGGACCAGTCCCTGATGGGCCAGATGTGAAAAATGTGCTCCATACCGCAGCTGGGGAGAATGGTCCTACCTGGAGCCTCTGGCAGAAAGTTCCAGGGGAGACTCGAGGTCGACCCCTTGGCTTTTGGAGTCGGGGATATAAAGGATCCGAGGCCAGCTACACTCCCACTGAAAAAGAGATACTGGCAGCCTATGAAGGGGTTCGAGCTGCCTCAGAAGTGATTGGAACTGAAGCGCAGCTCCTCCTGGCACCCCGGTTGCCTGTGCTGGGCTGGATGTTCAAAGGCAGGGTCTCCTCTACACATCATGCAACTGATGCTACATGGAGTAAGTGGGCCGCACTAATTACACAACGAGCTCGAATAGGAAATCCCAGTCGTCCAGGAATTCTAGAAGTCATCATGGACTGGCCAGAGGGCAAAGATTTTGGGATGTCACCAGAAGAGGAGGTGACGCGTGCTGAAGAGGCCCCACCATATAATGAACTGTCAGAGAGTGAAAAGCAATATGCCTTGTTTACTGATGGGTCCTGCCGTATTGTGGGAAAGCATCGGAGATGGAAGGCAGCTGTGTGGAGTCCCCTGCGACAAGTTGCAGAAACTGCTGAGGGAGAGGGTGAATCGAGTCAATTTGCAGAGGTGAAAGCCATCCAGCTGGCCTTGGACATTGCTGAACGAGAAAAATGGCCAGTACTTTATCTCTATACTGACTCATGGATGGTGGCAAATGCCCTGTGGGGGTGGTTGCAGCAATGGAAGCAGAGCAACTGGCAACGCAGAAGTAAACCCATCTGGGCTGCTGCATTGTGGCAAGATATCGCTGCTCGGGTGCAGAACCTGGTGGTGAAGGTACGCCACGTAGATGCTCATGTACCCAAGAGTCGGGCCACTGAGGAACACCAGAATAACCAGCAAGTGGATAAAGCTGCTAAGATTAAAGTGGCTCAGATGGACTTGGATTGGCAACATAAGGGTGAATTATTTTTAGCCCGGTGGGCCCATGACACCTCAGGCCATCAAGGCAGAGATGCAACATATAGATGGGCTCGTGATCGAGGGGTGGACTTAACGATGGACACTATTGCCCAGGTTATTCACGAATGTGAAACATGTGCTGCAATTAAGCAAGCCAAGCGGTTAAAGCCTCTCTGGTATGGAGGACGATGGCTGAAGTACAAATATGGGGAGGCCTGGCAGATTGACTATATCACAGTCCCACCAACCCGCCAGGGCAAGCGCTATGTGCTTACCATGGTGGAAGCAACCACCGGCTGGCTGGAAACATACGCTGTGTCCCATGCCACTGCCCGGAACACTATCCTGGGCCTTGAGAAACAAGTCTTGTGGCGACACGGCACCCCAGAGAGAATTGAGTCAGACAATGGGACTCATTTCCGGAACAACCTCATAGACACTTGGGCCAAAGAGCATGGCATTGAGTGGGTATACCACATCCCCTACCATGCACCAGCCTCTGGGAAAATCGAACGGTACAATGGGCTGTTAAAAACTACACTGAGAGCAATGGGTGGTGGGACTTTCAAACACTGGGATACACATTTACCAAAAGCCACCTGGTTGGTCAACAGTAGGGGATCTGCCAACAGGGCTGGCCCAGCCCAATCAGAACTTTTACGTACTGTAGAGGGGGATAAAGTTCCTGTGGTGCACATAAAGAATTTGTTGGGGAAGACAGTCTGGGTTATTCCTGCTTCAGGTAAAGGCAAACCCACTCGTGGGGTTGCTTTTGCTCAGGGACCTGGATATACTTGGTGGGTAATGCGGGAAGATGGGGAAGTCCGATGTGTACCTCAAGGGGATTTGATTTTGGGGGAAAACAGCCAATGAACTCAATTGTACGCTGTTGCCTGCTCTATAACACTTTTATAGCCCACCAGCTAGATATCTTCAGGTCGCCAGCCATTGACCTTGACTTCCCTCCGATCATCACCTCAACAAAGAATGAATTTTGAGGAAACCAGACGAGCTCAGCAGTGACCAGATGAGTTTGGCGGTATCATCAGCAGGCAACAACCCAACGCTATGTACCGTCCCTCCTGCCCTGAAAGACTATTACAAGAGATGGAGCCTGACATCATGGACTGGATGAGTTCAGCAATTTTACAGGGATTGGTCCATGGACTAGGGAATGATATCTTTCTCTGTGTGTGGGTGTGGGTGTATATATATGTGTATATATGGGACAGGGGTGATGGTGTGCTGAGAGATGTGGGATCTGAGCATGACGTGAATGGTATGGAATAAGGGGTGGATACTGTCCTGGGTTCAGCTATAGCAGTCATTTTTCTCCTGCTTAGTAGCTGGTGCAGTGCTGTGTCTTTTAACTTTCAGCCTGGGAACAACGCTGATAACACCGATGTTTTTAGTTGTTGCTAAGTAATGTTTATTCCAACCAAGGACTTTCTCAGTCTCATGCTTTGCCAGGGAGGAGGGGAAGCCGGGAGGAAGCAGAGACAGGACACCTGACCCAAACTAGCCAAAGGGGTATTCCATACCACAGCACGTCATGCCCAGTATATAAACCGGGGGGAGTTACCCGGAAGGGCCAGATCACTGCTCGGGTCGGGCTGGGTATCGGTCGGCGGGTGGTGAGCAATTGTATCCTCTCCCCTTGTTATTTCACTAATCGTTATTATCATTGGTGGTAGCAGTAGTGGTTTTGTGTTATACCTTAGTTGCGGGACTGCTCTTATCTCAACCCGTGGGAGTTACATTCTTCCCATTCTCCTCCCCATCCCTCCGGGAGCGGGGGGAGGAAGAAAAGGGGGGGGGGGGGAGTGAGCGAGCGGCTGTGTGGTTCTGAGTTACCGGCTGGGCTCAAACCACGACACGTTATTATCATTGGTGGTAGCAGTAGTGGTTTTGTGTTATACCTTAGTTGCGGGACTGCTCTTATCTCAACCCGTGGGAGTTACATTCTTCCCATTCTCCTCCCCATCCCTCCGGGAGCGGGGGGAGGAAGAAGGGGGGGGGGGGGGGGGAGTGAGCGAGCGGCTGTGTCGTTCTGAGTTACCAGCTGGGCTCAAACCACGACAAGAAGCCAAGAGCTTCTTTTCTCCATTCAGATCATGTCTTTCCTAGCCTCATAGGATCATCCTGGGCTCTGGAGAATATGAATCTCCTAGGTGATGCTTCTGCCTTAGAGAAGAGGTGCTGATGAGTATCTCTGAGACTATATTAATATATAGCTTCTTTCAGCTGTGATATAGGAATGTGAAGAGAATTTAAAGGGGCAGAGCTGGTTCCATTGACACATTTCCACATTCCACTGAGCTCTCCTTGTCCATAGAGTCAAAATTCAGAATGGCAACCTGACAGACCCTAGTGGAGAGCCTATGGTATATGCAGTTCTCTAAGGTATGTACTGGAGACCTTGAGCTGTCACTTAATTTTACCTCAAAAGATCCTCCACAGCCTCTTTGCTCCCCTTAAAAATAGAGGGCTTAGAGAAAAAGAGTATGGTGTCTTCGCATGGCATCTTCATCCCTTAAAAACCGTTCTACATCTAGCAGGAGAAGCACAAAAGCATTTGGTAAGATTTTGGCAGAAGGCAAGCGGGAAAGGGATTCTTTACAGACCAAACCAGAGAGCATTCTTTTAGGTATCAGGTATGAATTAACGAGTTTTTCAAAGCAAATAGATTTGGGTAAATGCTGTATTATTAGTGTCATGTCACCTGCCTACATGCAGCTTTTCACTGGTTTTTCATGTAATATAATGTGATGAGTTGCAGCAGAAATTCAAATGGCAATCATATTTGCTCCCTTTGTATGGTACATCATAGAAGTCTGAAACAATGTGTTAGCATTACTAAACAGCAAATTGATACTTTCAAGAAGACAATAATTTCATTATTAGTAATCTCTTTTCTAAGGCAGCAAGTTCACTTTCTACTTCTCTACCTTGTATTAAAGATGAAATAGAATTGTATTTTTACAATTATTGTACCGAGAGAAAATTAATAAGAGCCTTCTCTGCTGAAAAATTCAAACCTTTTATTTTTCTCTTTCAAATCTTGCAGGAATGTTTTACCATTGACTTCAAAGGGGATAAAAAAGTTATTATAATTAAACAATTTATGCTACATGAACTTAAAAAAGCATCTAAGTTATTCAGTTACTTTCTAATAGAAGCAGCCCTTTACTATACTATATAATTTATAACTTAGTAGAATAACACACGTTAAAGATTTGCTAAAATTGTGATTTCCTTCTGCAAATGAAAGTTTAAATTAAGAATCCCACTGCAAGCCACACTCTGCCCTTCTATGCATATGCCTTTCAGGCCATCATCCAAAGAGACACTTGTTTAAAATAAAAGTACTCTTCTCTGGAGTTTATGTCCCTGTTTAAGTGCTTTGAAAGATCAGGTCCTACAGAAGGGTTTATTAATCTTGGGATTAGCACTGCAAGTTTTAGGCGGCCTTACACTCATCCAGCTCACTTGACAAAAACCTGCTAGATTCTGCTGGAGTTTTTACTTGGTAAGAGGCAGATTTATGGGCAATGGAATGCCATCATCATTAGCAACACCCCCGTGTGAGTCACTGCGTTATATACATAGTAAGAAGAAGTGTTTACACCGTCTCCCTTAATGACAGTTGGAAGACAGGGTGCAAGCGGGGAGAGGAACTCTGTGCCTGCTTGCACTAGGAAATAAAACAGATCCCAGGCTGGAAATAGACTGTGTGCATTGCTATACCTGTGCTTGGAAATGCTGCAGCCCAACTAGCTAGCACTTTCCCATACTGGCACCACTCTGGAGTCAGCATGGCTGAGTGACTGTTCCTACCAGACGCTTTGCATCTAGCCATCTGTTTTCCATTCTGGGGTAGCTAATGGCATGTGCACAGTGTTTTGTGCCAATTGTCCTCAGTGCTAAGGAATGGTCCCAGGCACATTTAATTTGCTTGTATGGATACAGCTTCCAAGCCTCATATATACCATGGCTGGATTTAGATTAATGTGAAACCCAGAAATTCTTTCCTTAAAGTTATTTCCTCATTCAAAGGAGGCTGCTTGGAAGTTTCTAGGACTGAGCAATATTGTTACAAATGCTAAATATGGATGACACAGAGAAGTAAAAACAGACCAGAACAACAGTTCAGTTACCAACTAGCCACATTTGACACATGGTGTTTTTTCTTTACCATTTCTTGTAAATTTTCTGCAAATTTCTGTAAAATTTCCTCTGTAAAAGGAAAGTGTGCAAACTGTGGAATTTAAAACATTTCATATTTTTTTTATTGACCCACAGATGTAATGCCTGTAATAGCCTGTGCTACCTCAAGTCCTTGGTTAATTTCTATAGAACTTCGTAGTAACACATAATTATTTAGTGAATAATATGGCCTTCCCATCATTTAGCCCTAGACTCGCTCTTACTAACTGTACAGAGTCACTTTACATAAGATACTTGTGGGAGGTAAATGGTATTATGCTTTCTACTTTCTGACTGTGCAGAGATGAATGCATTTGGACACAGTTTACATGCATTTGGAGCATTGTGTAGGCAGAGATGAGTTTAGCTTAAGTAAAAGACGTATTGCGTGATTTCTCCCCCCAGCAGATTATGAAGAAATGGATGGAGGGGAAAAATTTGTCAACATCTCCAAGCTCCCTTTAATTATAAGAAGCTGTGGTGACAAGTCACAGATCTTGCACAGTGCTGTAGTAGTAATGTCTCCAGCCTCTTTTTGGACAACACACCTAAATCTTTCTGACAATCTTAAATTTTTGTTTTACCCCTCTTTCTCTGTCAGTTAAGTATTCAGCAGCTTTCCCCATCTTCCGGGCTTATAACCTTACTGCAATCTTAGATTTTTAATTTCCTTTTGCTTAAAAATATCCAGCATCTTCCCTTCCTTGTACCATTTCCACTTTAAAAACTTTAATAAATACATAAGGCCCTTTAATTACATCAAGAGCAACTTATCAGATGAGAAAAATTTCCTTTGCTTGTAAAAGTAGTACTCACAGTCCTTTGAGACTGTTAAACCTGCCAGACGTAATAATATTTGCGTGAGTTTTTAATACCCAATTAAATTTTACTTTTTGACAATATTTCATAGAATTGCCAGTTCATGTCTCTTAATGTGGCAGCTGGTGGAACATGGAACAAGTCATATAGCCTTTTGTTCTGTCACTCTAGCGGGGGTTTTTTATATCTAGGGAAAAGAATTTCCTTAGTTTTGCTTTTACACATTTGTCTTAGTGGACAATACCTTGTATGAAAACAGGTGCAAAATTGTTCTTGGCCAGTGATAATTATGAATGTATGTTCATTACTTTGGAAAAGAAAATTAAAATAGTTTGTAGCACAATGGTCAGTACAAAAATGCAGTTTTGCCAGAAACGTATTTCTCTTCCATTTCAAACATGGAATATGTTCCCAAAATTGTCATTTTGATACATAGTCAAAAGATCTTCCTGATGCTGTACCTCAAAATTTCTTGATGTAGAAGAGAAGCCCTTTGACAAGTCCACTTATATGCATGCCATGTCTGTCACCTTACCACATGTCAGCAGAAAACTTTCATTGAAATGCCAGAAATGTATCATTCAATATATTCAGAAATCATATGAAAGTGGAGTTAAAAATATATCAGCCTTCTGTTAGCCTCTTATTATGTTAAGTCCTGGACCTACAAACAATTAATGAAAATGAACATCTTTGTATTTGTAAAAGTACCTCCTGAATTCAAAGAACCTAGTCATTTTTGAAGGACTTAATATGAGGCCAGGATAGCAAATCATGCAGTCCAAATTCTCAGCTGAAATTTAGTAGATGAAGCAGCTCACAATCTGTCCAATTTTCTATGCTGTATTTTAGGCTGTGCAGACTAGGTTGGGCCGTCAGACATTCTTCTTTATTTATTCATTCAGTGAAGAAACAATCATTGGTGCTGGTAATTATTCCCGGTACCAGCTCTGTCCTATGACTAACAGCATAGAAAATAAAAATTCATGTCACGCTATTTTCCCCGTGAGCTGGTGCTTAGTTTTATTCTAGCAAAACTGGAAATTGTCAACAAAGGCGCCAAAACTTTGGGCCCAGTATAATTCTATAAAAATCCATCTAACTCATAGCAGTTCAAAATAGTGGTTCAAAACAGAAGACTCTCATCAGTGTAGGACTTTCTTTTATTTTCTTTTATTTATTTCTTTTTATTTTTGTAGGCTTACTAGGAGTACAATAAAAAAAACCAACCCACTAGATATAAACAAAAAAAAAAAAAAATTTTTTTCCACATATTTATTATGTCAGCTTTTTCTTCTCATTTCACCCCCCCCAATTAAAACTGCTGTTGTTCAAGTTTCTGATCTTCCTCTGTAACAGTTCATTCCACTTGCAGCCATCAATACCTTCAATTACTGCAATACTACATTTTGCAGTAAGGTTATTAATGAAATTATTAAATCAGCCTCTATAATGATCTGCAAAAAATTTTACCAATAATGGCCTTCAGGGAGTACTTCTCTGTCTATATATTGGTTTTGCCAAATTATTGTTTACAAATATTTTATTAAACACTATTTTTTCCACCTTAAATAATTTATGTATAACATACCTGTCGTAACAGGTACTTTATTGAAATATGCTAGACCTGCTTTCTTGTCCTTTCAAAACTTGCTCGTAGTGAAATCAGAGCAATCTAAAAGGTTTCAAATGTAGAACACCCATGTTGCATTTTATCCTATTTTCCATTTACTTTCTGATCTTTACTCATTCCATAGAATGTATTCCACAATATAGCATAATGCTGTGATTATAAGTTTACAGTCACCTTTTTTTTTTTTTTTTTTTAATTTTTATTTTATTTTTATTTCTGCTAGGTATCTGTACATGTTTTTGTTTCTGGTCAGTAATTTGCCAAGACTAACCAGGGGAGCAAAACAAAGCACCAAAACAAAGGTACAGCTTTATTATACTTCAGCATGTCAGACTTCAAATACATCCTCTCTCAGTGAACAGTTCACTTTCATCAAGGGATGTTTTCATACTCAGAAGTAAGGATGGGAGACAAATCCAACAATTTCTAGTAAACACACATATGCCTGCCATCATAAAACCAATATGCAAAAAGCCACATAAACATTTAAAAAATTAATGTTGCTACATTTTCACATTAACTGTACAATGTGTTTCGTGCTGTCTTGAGCTCACTTTTTGGAACTTTAAAATTTGTTTTTCAAACTAGCTTGATGTTCCTTTCTCCACTACTCTTTTTTGAGCAGCTGAGGAATGCTTTAATTTTCACAGTAATTTCTGAAAAACAAAATCCCAACTTCACCTCTCAGGTAACTTAATTTGTAACAATGAATTGAGCCACCTCACACAAACAGGAGTGATATCTTCTCTAACAAGTCCAACAAGCATCAGTTCTTGGCCCTCTCAGCTAACTAATTTCAACTCTCAAATAGATAAGCAAAGTTTTTTAAATGTTAACGATTACTATTATGTACCTGACAGGATAAAATAAAAGTCTTAGAATACTAAGTGCATATACATTGGGTTACTCTAGTGATACTAAAATGCACAGTGAAATCTTTACTAAGTGCTTCCACTCATGACAAAAATCTCAATTTATTCCTACAGTTCAAAGATAATAGCTAGCAAGGACAGGGGAAAGAACTCATCTAAGAAGCAGTAAGTGGAATTTTAGGAAATTTAAAAGAAATCTTGGATATTGGGGATTGAGGTGGGAGACAATGTATTTTAGAGGATCTAGAGACAACCATCAGAGCTGGTACTGTAACTTTGCAACTGAGTTTTTCTGACAGACTTTCATAATACAAACATCACACACTGAGTTTAATGTGTGCTGGAAAACCGATAGATCTTACAGATTCATAACATAATAAAGGTCTAGGCTATTGAATCATGTTATTTATTGTTCTCAGAGAAAGGAGCAGGAATTTTTGTATTACCTCCTTAATGTATGTTTCCAATAACCCCGTGATGTTTTACAATGAGAATTTTTAACTTTGAAGTCATTCTCATTTTATATTTGTATCAAACCTTTAGCAGAAGCTCACCTTGCTTCTAGAGCCTGCTCTAACCACAGGTGAAGGTGATGAAAGCACATAGCAACTACAACAGGAATGCAGACACATGCAAGTGTAGCCACTTGTGGATCAAAGCTTCTGTTCACTTGATCCCACTTCTCCCTTACTGAGATATTACTTCTCCCATTGTTTGAGATATTAATGGCTGAGTAAGCCATGCTGGCATAAAGAGTGAAGAGAAGTAAAATGAATGGAAGCATTCACTCCTCTCATTCCCTGCTTCCCATCCCTCATTTGCAAAAATATCCAATTCACAGGGTCAAGTGTGAGTGACTAGACATGTCCTGACCATTTTTGTCGCTACTGATGCTATAATGATAGCCCCTCACAAAGAAGTGAAGAGCTGACTTTGGTTGTGTAAATTTCTTTCGTGTACTTTCAAAATCAGTTGTTCATATTTCATACACTTGGTATATCATAGAAATGTAGCCTGTAAGGTGCTTTCTAGTCCTTCATCTATTTCCCTACCAAGAGACATTTCATCTGCTCTTTCAAACTTCCAGTGAACAGAATTCTTGATTCCTCATATGCCAGTGCTAAACCTAATATTGTACAATATTTTGTATAGTGTGTGTCTATCTGACTAGCAGTCATTACAATACTCACATAAACTTATGCTTACATAAATATGCACACAGGTCCACATATTCAGAGTGTAAGATATTGCATGTAAAAATCTGCATGTTTAAAAAATACGCGAGAGGATGAATTTTCTTCCTTTTTTTTTTCCTACCATTGCCACTGTAAAATACTTTCAGCATTTACATTCTCCAGCTCAGATTTAAGACCAATGACATTTGGCAAGACATAGCAGGTTTGCTAAAAGCCTGCAGATTTACCAGCACCTTCTAGCTTTATAGTTCAAACCTGAATGAAAAAAAAACAAACCCAAAAATCATTGCCTATTTTTGATGTTTTTCTTATTTCTTTTCCTGTCATTTCTTCTGCTTCATTATTACAACAGAAATATCATGTTACACAAAACACGAGCTTGAATCCTCTTAATTCCCTTGCCAAAATTGTGCTAAATAATCAATTTATTTCTGACATTTAAGTGACATCCTAAATTCTAATTCAAGCACAGCTGCTTTTTTGTACGGAAAAATACAGACTCAGATGTTCACAAAAGGACATAATTTATCTTAATGATGGCATACTTGATGCATTACTGTACAGCACAAAGGGGGCAACAGTCCCACTGCTAGCTGATGTATAACTTCAGAGTCACAAGGAACACAGACCTTGAAAGCTAGAGAACAACAGACAGATAACAGGACAGGAAATATTTCACAGGTCAGTGTCAATAAACTGACACTGGCCTGTGGTCTGAATTGCATATCTCCAGGTAGAATTCTAATAAAGAGCACATAAAGCTTTCTCTTTTCACTGAGCACACAAAAGGGAAAACTAAAGAAATGTCAGCTAGATGGATTAAGTGAATAACTGTCTTTTAATTACATTTTTTACTAAAGGTAGAGCTGCCATTTAGGAAAAAAATGTGAAACTACAGCACATGGAAGGGGGAAGAGAAGAATAAGATACACCCAGCTGGCATAAATGAACATAAATGAAATTAAGTTGCCTGAACAGCAGGAAATACAATTTGTGCCAGAAACTGTCAGACTGATCTCATCCATCTCTCAAACAAGGCTATCAATCACTGTCTCATCCGTGTCTTCAGCATAGTTTTTCTTACCTCCAGCTGGCTGTACTTCAGCAGTGGAGTCATGTTAGCTAAAATTCATCACTTCTCTTTGCTTGTCTTTTATTCTTCAGAATATCAACTATTTCTGCCAACCCTGGAAAGGTATTATTCCACCTATGTAACTGAACAATAAGCAGATCATGGGCAGGAAGGGGGGTTCCGGGCTTAGTGAGCACAGCTGTGAACTGACACTCAAGAAATCTGGAGTTTATTCCTACCTCTGCAGTGGACATTGAAAATCTATCCTTCTGTGCTTAACTTTCCTCCATCTGTGAGATCACCATTTACATGCTGAAGCTTTCTTTATTAATTATTAATTTATCTCTCGTGATCTATGTATTTCCCGTGTATTCATACATGCCATACTTAAAATAAAGTCTTAATCTTCCATGCCATGTATATTAGGTTTCTGTAATCTGGGAAAAGACAAAGAATACTTCTTTAGAGAAAAAATTAAGTGTTTCACTACCGTGTGTATGTATACGATATGCAATTGCATGACTGTCCTCTGTTCGGAATCTTAAATTATTAGACTACAATACAGGAGTTAAGAGTCAGGGAGTACCAACAGCTTTCTGCTCCATAAGGCAGGCAAACTGGGAGCTAAGGGTGACAGCATGGCAGGCAGGGCAGTGACCTCACTGACCAGGGCACAGCACCAAAGCACCCAGACAAGAGGGGAGCAGAGCAGTAACCAGGGCCAGCTAACTGGCCAGGGATTGCCAGTCAAATTCACGGTGATGACGGAGGTCTGAAATCAAGCCAGAGGGCTGCAGATCAGCAAGGTACATGGCAAGCAGAGGCATGGGTGCTATGTAGCTCAGGCAGGGACCACAGTGGAGAGGCTCAGGATAACTGCAGCTCCTGAATGAGAGGGGGCAAGCCACTGCCAGGGCTTCTCAAACATCCCTGTATCAAACAACATCAATGCCAGATAGCTGCACTATTACAGCTGGCCTTGAGCCCTCACTGCCCAGTCCCCAAGAGGACAGGAGAATTCACTCAGGGCTTGGATATTTACTAGGTAAGTAATGCAGTTATAACCTACTTCAGTTTGTCTGTGGAACGTATTTCATTGCATAGGTATGGGATAAATTGCATTGAACAGTGTACACTAAAACAACTGGAACAACCTGAGTAGTGAGTTTTAGGTACGTGTTATTCAAGTTACTACTAAAAAGAATGGCAGACTGACTTCTCCTTTTCTGTTTCAAATATTCTTAAAGCTGCTTAATTTTCATGGAGTTCTTTGTGAGAAAACTCACGAACCCAAGACCTTCAAGATATTTCTTCATCAAGTATGCTATTCAGAAAATTATCTATTGATTCATGACTAGAAATTACTCAATCCCAGAAGTCATTAGTAAATCAATTCAGGAAGATTACCTTTGACTTTAATAGTAATTCCATGCATGAATGGTCTAAATGATCAGTCTGGCAAGGTATCATGTTTGCTTACCATTTAGAAATTCCTATATGACTAATAGCTATGATGTATGAAATAGCTCCAGAAGCTTTCTGCCACTATGTCTAATACTTTGGTTGCTCTGATTAGATCAAAAGCATTTCTAGATTCTAAATTGCTATGAATTTTGCTATGACTTCGACCTTACAAAGCTAATGACCTTAAATTCAGAGTATGGATGATACTGACATATCATTTTTCAAATTGGGAGATTTTGCTAAAACTGCACTTCATCAGAGATCCAGGACAGCATGACATTGATAACAGAATTGCTGTAAAAAAGACATACTGCTTACAGACAGCACTTTCACTGTGCATTGTTAGGTGAAAACATTTGAGCTGAGGTAGGAATACTCTGAAACTTTGGTTTGTATGCATAGTAACCACTTCCAAATACAATTTTACCACCACCACGCAATGGCAGTAACCCCTTATGGAAAGTTGGAACTACCCCCTAGAGGTTTCTTTCACGTCTTGGATATCAGAAAAATAACAGCACAGCAGTGTACCTCAAGGAATATAGTACAACTGAGTGTATCTTGCAGACTGGTAGTCAGAAATTAATGAATAAAGAAATGTTCAATATTATTGATGCGATGTCTCGAACCAAGAGCATGGAAACTGTCTTCTCTGATGTCAGTAGCTTATGATGACTATTGACTTACCTTTTTGATTTAACGAACACCACTAATGCATTTTTCAGAACCTTTTAAATATTTGATCAAGGATAAAGTAGATTATACATCATACTTACTTGCAACAGTGCTGTAAGATGCAAATACTGAATAGAAAGTTGGTAAAAATTTTTATTGCTGTTAAAACAGATTACAATTGTAATGATCCATCAGATTTCCACTAGGACTTTGGAAAAGTAGACTACATGTATATCTGTTTTATGGAACTCTAATGAAGATATAATTATGAATAGATAGAAGATGTCAAAAACACACCCTGTTTTCTCCTCACCTACTCTGTGCCCTGCTAGTGCTGCAAAGAAAGTGGACGGCCTCTAACACAGAATCTAAGCTTATGTCAGGAACAAAAACATGACCAAATAAATGTGTCTTTAATGGTTGAGGGTGTGTTGTAGGATCACATCAGTATCATGTATTTGGTATGGCTTCTCACAAGGGAAAAGAATAGCTTTCACCAACTGTGAAAAAATATCAACGATGGTTTCACCTATATTGTTTTTCTTTTAAATAAAAGGTATCACATAAATGTAAACTGGCATTGTTACAGTCATGTGAGATAGCAGAATTAGATTTATTCTTAGTATATGCATTTCTTCATACTCAGAGATTTCACAAATGCTGCTAGATGAAGTCTTAGTTTTAGAGCCTTTGCCTATCAAATTTTCTTCCTCATACGCAGCAGACAAGCAAGAAATGTTCATTCACGGTTGTAGAGAAGCTTTGATTACTTTTATTCAGGTATAGTAGCCTAACTTAACCAACGCATGCATATTTGCTTAGATGCAAATCACTATGGGTTTTATATTGCAAGTAAAGCACATGCTTTTCAAAGGTATCAACCAGTCTTGTTATACAATAAAGTATCTTGAAAGATGTTCATGGCTTCTGCAAATAACAACTAGCTCACATTTCTCTGTACTTTGTGTTTTAAACAAAGTTTTAATTTGGTCATGATAAAATGGTAAAAAGTTAATGTTACTATTCCTCTTATGATTCTTTCTCATGTAAGAATGGATACAGTTTCTTCTTCCCCCTTAAGCACCACATTGGTTTCTGTTGTTATTGTTCACATTATAAAACAGAGATGTAGACCTAGTACAGGACTGCATCAGGAATCTCACTGACAACTCAAATGACAGTGTCATTATAACAATCAAATACAAAGAATAAAAAAAAAAGATTGATAAATCTCCCATTCTCACTGAGTTGCCCATATTACAGTGATTTAAGTGACCAGTTATATAGTTAGATTATGTTGTTATATTACTTAAGAGATATGTAATGTTGAAATAAGCATGTAATATAATGCTCCCTGACAAAACAAAGATACTGTAACTCATTCTTAAATTGTAACGTAAGTCTCTCAGATTTCTTCTGTCATTAATATATGAACACGTGGCTTGTATTTAAGCCAAGATAACAGATCATTGGTCTGAATTTACTTAGTCAAAAAAAGTGCTTTACAACAACATATTTTCATACTATGAGTACTCTTGTCCATAAAAGTTGATGAAGCTTGATCCCCAAAATAACAAAGTCAGATCATTCTCAATTAAAGGTGCATTATTTGTTCTTTGTGTTTCTTACTTGGCCATGTACTTAGAAATGCATCTAAAGGTAAGCATGAGCATTTTCACAGAGCATACCGAAATACAAGTGTAAACAGTCCCACAAAAGTCAATGGCATGTCCTTATTGAACTGGAGTCTGAGGGAGTCCATGGGGTTTGAATTTATAATCTACTTTCTGACAAAACAGTTTCATGAGATTGCTCCTATGACAGTATACTGCAAATGTAATTTCCATGCAAAGTAGCATGAATATTTAAAATACATTATCGTAAGCATCTATTTGGAAGTTCTCAAGTAACACACCTGTATTCCACACATTACTTTTCCATGAATCCAAATTTGATCCACAACATCCAATTCTTTTTCTAACAGCTTCAAAATCAACTTTCTAGAATATCATACATGTTAAACAAATGGGGCCACCAGAATTTTACAAAGAATTATGCTAAAAGTGAATGGGTATCCTTCAACTGTCCTACAGAAATTTACAGTATAGAAAAAAAGAAAGCTATGGAGGACAGTAAAAAAGAAATTAATGTTACATCAGTCTCTTTTTGTTTAGTTGTAGGGTTGGGTTTTTTTAGTTATAGCACTTACAAATTGCTTACCCGTACTGGTGTTTATTGTAGTTTAGAATTTAACAACATTGAATTTAACAACATTGATAGATAGGAGTATATCATGGGTATTTATTTATCTGAATAAAGTGAACTACAGCCAAGTTAAGTCAAAAAAGCTCTGTAATATGTAAATGTCACCCTATCTTAAATCAGAATTCTTACACTTGATTTTAATGAACTGGCTTTTCCTTCCATACATATATTTGTATATACACATATAGATACTCAGCTGATTATCTTTAATTTTTTTTTGCAGGAGGACTCCAGGGTTTGTTATTATGGTTATCCTAACTCATTTTATTACAAATTCAAAAGCAACAATCACAGGATCAGTATTAGGATTCTGATTTTTTTTACCCTGGTGAAAATTCTCATGAAATCCAGCAGAAAGTTGTTCTACATTTTTGAACTCTCCAATAATATGTAGTTCAGCCTGCCACTGCTGTAATTAAACAACACTGAAGAATACAATCAAAATAAAAGAAGTAGACCTAACGCACTTTCTGATCTCCTAATGAGTCAGAAGTTGTACACTGTTCTAATCATTAAGCAACAAAGCAATGCTCAGGAAAGTCTTGGGCTAAGTGCAGAATCCTGAGGAGTTCTATCATACTTCTCAATGGGTGAGAATTTACTGATTTACTTGGTAAAGGTTAAAAAGGTGAGCTGTGTAGTGCTGTTCTTAAAGTAACAGATATTGATCTGTTCAGTTTGTTCTAGGAATTTTCTTTTTAACAACCCCTCTACTCATTCCTAGGCTTCTGTTAAGTTTTGCCTAGATTGACATGCTTTGCTTTTTGAAACTTGAACATGTGTTGAAATCATGTGATGGCTTAGGGGTTTTTTCCTCTCACTCTTCGGAGTAAAAAAGAATGGAAAAGAGGGCTTGCTTATGGTAGGATTTTTACGGAAATGTGTCTCTTGGTACATATCAGAGAAGGTAAAATGCCCAGCTTGCATTTGGAATAGGAGTAAAATTTGGTCATATTTTTCAAGATAGCTCCTAGTTGTTAGCTTAATTTACAAGAATGATACAGCCATTATTTTATTCTAAAGAAATGAGACTCCACATACTCTATGCCAATACAGAGTATTCCATGGCAGCTCTGTGATACAGGACTTTGGGATTTTCTGATACTCAGGTTACTAATTGGGTAGTTTGTAATAGTTAGCCAATTGAATTGAAAATTTTCTTTTTATACATGCTTGGGCTGTTCCTGGAGGTATTGCCCTCCTTATTTTGAAATGCTATTAAAAAAATCAGAATTCTCCTTTAAAACTGGAAGCTATCCAAAATCCTTGCATTTATTATTCATCTTTTCAGGTGGAATTCTAGCAGCTGATCAGTGTTTCTAGGATGCATTTTCTCATACTTCACCTCAACAGCCTTTATTTATAACCTGAACTCTCACCTGTTAACTGAGGTTCCTTTTCTTATCTTTTATATTCCTTGATAGTTACAGCCCTGCCCTGGATTAAAGAAAATAGAGGAGACCAGAAATGCCATAATGTATTTTTATGTTCTGTCCATTCACATTTGCTGCTTCTTCTTTTATGGCTTTATAATCTTCCGATCTGTCTTTCAGGTTTCCTTGCCCAAGTCTGAAATATTTACCACGCTAGTCTGGGAGTCTTTTAGCACTTCACTCACCAGCATTGCCTACCATGGTGTCTCTGGTCAGACTAAGTTTGCATTCTCTAGAACTATTCCTTTAGAGAGACATGCCATTCCTGCTTTTTCATTGTTTTTCTGCTCTTTCCAAGTACCACTGATTTTTCTATGCAGCCTAATTATTTTTTTAAATCTCAAGACATAAGATGTCTAACACTACATTTACTAAAATGCTGACACACTTATACTGGTGTGTAAAAATGCCAATATAACTAAAAAATTATAAAAGCATTCATAATTCTCCCTGAATACAACAGGACTTACTATTAGTGTCTTAAGTATTAATAAGAAAAATACAGTTAACAGCCCATCATGCATCTTTCTGCTTATGGATATGGTTTTACCTTTATACTCAGTGATTAGGTTACAACAAAGTAGTCCTCAAATAGTGGACTGTTATACTGTTGAATAACTCCTCATAGATGTAACATCCAGATCATTACATAATCTTGGAAATATGCTTTATAATCACCAGGTTACTAAAACGAACCACCGGGGTGTCATCAGGCCAACTTGTGTAATGCAATAACACAGCTGATAGATCTTCAGTGTTCACAGGCCCTTCAGTTTGGTTGGGTGTTGTTTAAGATTGTTTTTTTAAGTTTAGAGGATTTTTGCTACCTGTAAATTTCAAAAGTTCTTAGTTGCAGCACTAAATTAACTTTTATAAAACATTTTAGAAAGTTTAATCAAAGTAGAAAAATATGTCCTTTTCATTAAGCTTTTCAAACTTAACGTTGAAAGCTTCCAAGCCAATAGCAAGTGATTTTGAAGCCTCAGAAAGCACTTTTCCTCCTTCTTCATACACATTTGCATATAACTGAAGTGCACACCTATGGTCCCCTTTCACTTATTGTAAAAGCTTACTTAGAAGTTTTAATTAGTCCCTACTAAGGATTCTTGACAGAATCCTTGAAATAACTGACAGAAAGCCTTGAAAGAATTCAAGGGAGGTGGTCTTCTCCACACCCCCAAAGTGCAGGTGTGACAGATAAATGCCACCAGTGTCCCAGACACTGTGACAGTGCTGCTTATTGCTACTAGCCTGGCTGTGGGGTTGTTTCCTATCACTAATCTTGCGTTAAGCCAAAGCACTGATACAGTTTGATACTGTATATTATAAAACAGGTGAGCAAAGTTCTTTATATAGAGGTAACAGCTTATTTAGCTGAGTTGTTGGCAAAGTTGTAACATTTAGTGAAGACATTAGGGCTTTAATTACTCTTTTCAAGAAATAATCTTAAAAAAAAAACCCCAACCAACCAAACCCCCCCAAAAATGTGATCTAAGAGAAAAATCATATAGTATCTATGATTCTGTGTCAGAGCTTTACAGAAGATCAACATCTTTACATCTTTAGAAAACAGAGATGTTCCCCTGCCCAGAGATTCAGTAGCTACAGAAAAGTGGAGCCAACTATGGGATTTTTAACATAAATTAATTTTCTACAGTACAGATATTAACTGGAGCTCAGTAAGTGAAAGTATTCACAACCCTTTCAGAACAGGTAGGGGAATACCTTCATAAAATTGTTCTCCATTTCATTAATCCCATCATAAGCCATCAGTTAAGCCTGTACTGAACCTATGAATCCTGGGAAACTTGCCCACTTTTCAGTAAAACACAGCTTAAGACTTGCTTCATGATAATTCCTAAAAGACAATAAGAAATAAATAATTAAAATATAATTCTCTTCAATTAATTTCAAATAGTACTTTCATTTCTAAACCAAACCCTTTTTCTCACCATCATATTTTCTTTTTGGAATGTCCTGTTTTTAAGAACTGAGTTGCTAGTATCTGGACATATTTCCCCTGCTTCAATGTAATTTTTTACTTTTCTGGAAATAGTATGTTTGGGATTTTTTAATTATTTTTTTTTTTTTTTTTTTTTTGGTTTTTAGTTAAATTAGGAATGCATAAAAAATACTAGATGCTCAACATTTGAACTTTCCAGTCAGTAGTGACTGCCACTCACATCAGATATTATTGGTCCTGTTTCATTAAAAATAAGGTTTAAGAAACCTTTACAGTTTGGAAATAGACGGAAGAAACAATATTGAATGAACTCTGACATCCACAACAATCTGAATATAAGTTTTAGAAAAATCTAAACTCCTCAAATTTAATCAGGGCACTGGTTTAACATTGAATGATACCAGTAAAACCTCAAACAATAATGGAAAGCCTCAAAATCTCACTTTCTATAAATAGTCATTAATACAAACGAAAAGAATATAAATTCTAGAGGATTGAAGATTTTCCTTCTCTTTTTTCAATATTAGCATATATTAACTTTTAATTGAAGCAATTTCTCATCACTTCAAACATGAACAAGGAAAGCATTCCCTTAATTAGGGTAATGTGACAAAAGCATGTGAATTCAGCAAGATCATGTATAACTGAAAATCATTTTGTTTCAAAAAAATTCAAGTTTGCAATTTTATTCTCTTTTCTATATTGTCTTTGTACGTGCAATATTTTACAGAAAACAAGGGTGCATTAGATTTTATGATTGAATAATTTGTCTTTTAATGAAGACACATTAGTTTCCTGTTTTGGACAATATTATTATCATTATTTGTTCCTGTATTAACAGTTTTGGGAGGTGTTCTCATTCCTCTGTTTCCTCACTCTGTCAGGATGACATCATCCTATACATAGGATTACCTTAAGTTGTATTATAGTGCCCATGCTTAAATTTTCCTGTGCATGGAGTTTGTTGTGCGCATATGTCATTGCATGATTACATTCTCAAAAGATACGAATGCCAAAAGAATAATTTTCTTCATTGTTCAAGATCTAACCACAAATACAATGAATAGAGCTGTCTTTCCAAGTAGACATTGTGCGAATTTGCTGCTGTACTCTTTTCCTTTTAGGGAAAACATTTCTAAGCCAAAGCCTACTGAAATGTATAAAAGTACCGGTAGAAAACTTTCTCTAAACTTAGCTTTTTTTCATCCATTAAAATGCAGCTGGGTACCCTATAGCAAAAAAACACAGGAAGGAAACCCAACAAGGATGCAAGTGAAGCATGGAATTGTTTGACAGTGTCACAATTAAATTTTTTCATCATTATTTAGATGTGCATCTTTGTCCGTCCTCCTTTTCTGAGTCCCAGTTTAGCCTCTTCTGTAAAGTACTTTACAACATATCCAGATTTGGCTTATGCCCACTAGCTTTCTCAGCCTTTACCTTGCATCCAGCTATCACAGACTGCCTGTGTATCTCTTTCTCTACCAGTGTGAGATTGCAGCTCTTCAGTCTCTTCATCATTCATGTTTAAGATTCTCTCTTCTCATAGTCAAGCACCACTGAAGGAAAGACCAAGAACAAAGAAAATCCTCTGGTTTCCTACTTCAGCACCATTGTGACCACTTCCATACCCCATTCCACTGTAAGTTTCCTGAGGAGAGCAGCTGCTATGCAAATTTTGGTTTGTTCACATTTTTAGGGATGAGTCATGCTCCCATTTATCTCTCTACAGGGTATTTACAGGCCCTACACACAGTATCTACGCCACTACTGGGCATATACAGAATGAAGTTTTCAGAGATAGCAACTTAAGTATAAATCTTGTAGAATAGCACAATTCACCCCTTACTCTTGAACAAGACAGCTTGCTGATTTTCATGTTCATGGCACAATGCCGATGGTTCTTTAAAATGGAACAGAATATTCTTGGTCTTCTTTTGATGAAAAACAGTGTGATTTCCTTAAACTAATTAGAAAAAGCCTTTTGATCATACAGAAACTTTCTAAAAAGCTAGCCCGAGGAAGAAAATCAGCCTTCAAATTCCTCCCAAACAATTACATTTTGGCAGTCTTGTAAACAGCTTATAAACAACTGAAATACTTTTCTAATAAAGCAGCCTTGTTTTGTCTTGCTTATAGGCAATCACTATATAATTATGTATGTGTATGATTTATATATCACATATGCTGTATGTGTATGTTTTTAAAAACAAGACTAAATGATCCTATATCATATGTAGAACACGAGTTTTTCTTTGATCTTTCTTTGATTTCCTTTAAACCCTGGATCATCTTAATAATTTTAGTCTTACCAATTATATGACACTTTAAATCTTCAAAACAACTTACAGAAAATGGTAATGTTTTTTCTATATACTGAGAGCCAAGTCTGCAGTCATCTGTTCTTTGATCAAGGACAACAGGAAGAAAAGTATTAAAAAAGTAATCTGCAATATCACCACTGAAGCTGTGAGCTACCTTTTGCCAAAAGTTCTAGCAGCTTCTCAAAGGAGCAGAACAGCTGCTTTAGTCCCTTTAGAAGGCTAGACTGCTTGAAGCTATCAAGGTATATGTTATTAACTATAGAGAGGTGGAAAAAATAGGAACTTTAACTGGTTTACTATTTGCAAACTTTATTGCAACATTATGTTGCAACACTTATATGCAAACATTCATCTTCTGTACTGTACTCAACGTGTAAAAATACATGAATAAAAATTATATCATCATATATAAGAGGAGGCAATCATACTATAATTGACTTACACTCCTGGTGGGTTGACCCTGGCTGGACACCAAAGCAGCTCTGTCACTCCCCTCCTCAGCTGGACAGGGGAGAGAAAATGTAACAAAAGGCTTGTAGGTTGAGATAGGGACAGGGAGAGATCACTCGCCAGTTACCATCACAGGCAAACAGACTGGACTTGGGGAGATTAGGTTAATTTATTACCCATCACATCAGAGTCTCTCACACTCTTCCCCCACTCCAGTGTGGGGTCCCTCCCATGGGAGATGACTCTCCAGCTTGAGTCCTTTCCACAGCCTGTGGTTCTTCATGAACTGCTCCAGCGTGGGTCCCTTCCGTGGGGTGCAGCCCTTCAGGAAGAGACTGCTCCAGTGTGGGTCCCCTGCAGGGTCACAAGTCCTGCCAGCAAACCTGCTCCAGCACGGGCTCCTCTCTCCATGGGGCCACAGGTACTGTCAGGAGCCTGCTCCAGCCTGGGCTTCCCACGGGGTCACAGCCTCCTTCAGGCATCCCCCTGCTCCAGTGTGGGGTCCTCCATGGGCTGCAGGTGGATATCTGCTCCACTGTGGACCTCCATGGGCTGCAGGGGCACAGCCTGCCTCACCGTGGTCTGCACCATAGGCTGCCGGGGACTCTGCTCTGGTGCAGTTCTGTCTTGGAGCCAGCTGGCATTGGCTCTATCAGACATAGAGGAAGCTTCCAGCAGCTTCTCACAGAAGCCACCTCTGTAGCCCCCCACTACCAAAACTTGGCACGCAAATCCAATACAACCCTATATTCTTTACTATCTAAGCAAGAGAAAATAAAAACACACTTTAACAAAATATATCATATTTAGCTTATGCTGTGTATCTGCCATCATTTTCCTTTTCACATTTTGGAACGCTATGTAGGCTCATTGAACAGGAAAATGTTCCTGTTCTCTCACCTGTTCTCTCACCAAAGCTTTTAGCACCTTCAAAAAACAGTTACTCTCTTGGAAATATATTGATCTGTGTGTGAAGCTCATTGTAAAACCTTGCAAAAGTTCACGTCAAGTCATTTTCTATGTTTATTATTTACTTCTAATAACATTGACAAAGCCATTAGGTGCTGACAGTTATACAGTTTTTCAGATGAGAAATCTTGGCCCCTTCTCATGGTAGAAAAAGGTTACAAGACCCCTTTAATGAGATTCATTTGATTTCTAATTAGTAACAAATGCAAAACTCAAGTACATTTGACAAAAAAGAAATAAAGTCATTAACTCAGTCATCAGTATAATAAAAAAAGCTAGCTGCAGACTTGAAAGGTCAAACAATATGGAAACAGAATGTAGGACAGACTCTTTGAATAGCAATTTTAATACAACACTGGGTAAGGAGGAAAGAAAAAAAGTAAGTCTTTCTAGTTATTGATCTTTAAGAGTTAGTATTACATTTCATCAAAATGCAGGTAGATTTTACAAGGCATCCCAAGGTATCCCATTTAAAATTTCCATACTTTTCTTAGAAATTATTTGTGAATTAAAGTGCTGCTTCCTGGGAGAAAGAAACAGAGAATGTGACCTCAGACTAAAAAAAATATAACTGTCTCTTGTCTTCTGCGGACTAAAACCACTCATGCTTGAGGCTTAGTTCTGAGGCTTTGATTCTTTCCTATTTTGTTGTTTGGTTGTTTTTTCAAGCAGCACATATTTTTTGCTATGTCTGAGAGATTGAAGTAAAAAAACTCCTTTCCCACCTCATTTATTTTAGAATGGAATCACAGAAAACTATGTTTTGAAACTTTTCATAAGGACAAGAGTGAACCTCATTAAAATTTTTGAGCAGATTTTTATGGGATTAGTCCCAGTGAAGGCAACTGCAAAGATCACCTGAATACTATGGTTCCATGCATAGCTGCGGCCGCACCAATAAATAAGAACTAGAAACAAAGTTAACGAAGATAATTAGATGCGTAATAACCCTTCAGAAATAAAACAAGAAACAAATAAGAGAATTAGATTTTAAGAGCCCATGTTTCTTTTTGGGCAAGAGGAAAACAATAAAAGATAAGAGTATGTGTTAGTTTTTGATTTAACAGTCTTTCTGTTATATATAAAACTACACTAAAAGGCACGTAATGTTGTCCTACTTTTTGTATAATTTACAATAGGTAATAATATATAATAACATACAGTAATGATTTAGAATCATAGAATCAACTAGGTTGGAAAAGAACTTTAAGATCATCAAGTCCAACCATTACCCCAGGACTGCCATGACCACCACTAAACCTTATCAGTGAGGGAGGGCCTCATCTACACGGTTTTTGAACACTTCCAGGGACGGTGATTGCACCACTTCCCTGGGAAGCCTGTTCCAACGCCTGATCAGCCTCTCAGTGAAGAAATTTTTCCTAATACCCAATCTAAACCTCCCCGGCACAGCTTGAGGCCGTTACCTCTCGTCCTGTTGCTTGTTACTTGGGAGAAAAGACTGACCCTCACCACACTGCAACCTCCTCTCAGGTAGTTGTAGAGGGCAATAAGGTCCCCCCGAGCCTTCTCTTCTCCAGACTAAACAACCCCAGTTCCCTCAGCCACTCTTCGTAAGACACATTCTCCAGACCCTTCACCATCTTTGTTGCCCTTTTCTAGACTCACTCCAGCACCTCAACATCTGTCTTGTAATGGGGGGCCCAGAACTGAACACAGTACTCAAGGTGTAGCCTCACCAGTGCCGAGTACAAGGGGATCATCACTTCCCTGGTCCTGCTGGCTACGCTATTTCTGATACAGAAAGTTTGAGTTGATTTAAGTTCTAATCTCGGTCACTTATTTTAAAATGCAAACATAGTTGTTGTACCCTATTACAATTCTCTCACAAATATACAGAAAGTTATGGAATACAAAAATTGCTATCTTATTGTCCTTACACATTCATACACTAAATAGTATCAAAGCAATAATACAGTGCACTAAGGTCCACAGTGTATGCACACGACTTCACCAACCCTTACTGAACCAAGAATAACAATGCAAATCAGTCTTCCATGTACACAGTGAGACACAATATTACAGGAATAGTTTGGTCTGCATACAGAAATAGCTCCAGGTAATGAAAGTGTCACTATATGATATTGCAGGGGACCCCTCTATGCGCTCCACCAGGTGGAATTCAGAAGAACTTAACGATCCATTGTTTCTCTCAGTAGATTTCAAAATGCAAATTGACTTATTATGTTTCTTTAAGGCAGCCAAAAATCCCATCATAATACATTTGCCATCTCATGAGATGTTATTTTTATACTCAACTGGAGGCAAAGCACATATTTGTGCATATAAGCAAATGTCTCTTAATCCTACAAAAGGCATAGCACCTTTATGTGTTATGCTTCATAATTCTTATTTTATGATCATCTTGAGAGTCACAAAAAATAACGAGAATATTTTAAGAAAACGTCACCAAATCCAGAAAGTAAATTAGGTTTATTATCCATATCAAGAAAAAAAGTTACGCCAGAAAACCTGTACAAGGTTTTATTGCAGCCAATATAATGGGTTTTAAATGATTCACATGGATTTGCCTTTTATTTTTAACCCCAAAGCAAAAGTTCCATTTAAGGTACAAGATATATTTGTCTAGAAAGCTGCTCAGGTCACTTAGAAAACAAGTGACATAGTAACTGCTTGCTGGGGGGAAAAAAAAGGATGATCAAAGTTGCTATTCTGAAGAACTGGGACAATTGTTATATGATAGGGGGGAGGAGAAGGAATAATTTAAATTATTTAAATGGATGCTGCAAACTGTACTGCAGCCTCCGTGAGGTCTTTTCCTTCTTTTTTGTTGACGTCTAATCTTGTTTGCTTCCGGGTATTCTGGTTTTAAAATGAAGCACAGTCCATTTCTGGCCTAAACCTCCTCCACAGGGTGCAGCTGGGAAATCTTGATCCCATTATCATTTATTTTGGGTCACTGCTGCACAGAAGGTAGAGGGAAATACAGGAATGTGAAGCTGGAAGTTAAAAAGTGGTTTGAAGCAATAGGTACTGGGGCTTTGTTTGGTCTGCTTTCACAGTAAAGTCCTGCTCCAAAACCCCTTCATAAAATTTCTTTACAACTCTCAAGATACAAAAAAATATCATTCTCAGTCATCTCTTCTGCTAAGGGTGGCTTAAATCTCCCAAATAATGCTTAATTTTAGCTGTGAGAGAGGTCCTAAATGAAAGCTAATGTTTAGAAGATTCGGCACATACAGCAGAACAGTCATGTGCCTTGGCAGTAGATAAAGTAGAAGATCAGAGTTTGGATAAAAATAAGACTAGTGTACAAATGCCAGACACCACTACTCCCCTTTCTAGTACCACCCTAAAACAATCTTTGAGGTTGCAGCCTGGTTTCTGGCTAACTATTGCTACTTTCATTCCTTCAGTTATGCATAATTTTGCTGTTTGGGCTGACAGAGTGCAAAAAAATTTTGAGGTAGAATGATACTGACATCCAGGGCAGAAACAGGTCACAACACATATTCCATCTAACATAAGTGAAGAATAAGAGATATGGAAGAAATTCTCTCCCACTTCACTCAATATTGTTTCACTCAGGGACTTCAAATGTGGTTTTAATTTTTAATTATTTTTCCATTTCTAGCTTCTAATATTCCAAACACTCTACCTCTTTCAGGCTCACTTAAACTGGTAGCAAAGTAACATAGTACACCTTTTGGAAAGCTTTACCGATGCTTGCCTGACACCCCTAGTAGGTATTTTGCCTAAAATTACCTATGAGGGCATTGTCTAGTACCTCAGGGTTTATATATACATATATGTATGTTTCATGCAAGTTAATCTTTAAGATTTGGGATGTCTGAATCTGTTTGTAACCCATTTTTTTCATTGCTTTTCTTTTCCACATAATTCACACATAAAAGCAACTACATAAAGGGCTGCCATTAGGAAGAATGCAATCGGCTGTCGTATGAATATTGCTTTGACAATTTGGCAGCTAAATTTACATTATTTAATTCAGCCTTTTAGAAGACTTGAAGAATAGGAACAATTGCAACGGTGGAAGTAGAAGTGAAGCAACTTTCATCTTTTTGGCTCATTAACTCTGAAATGAGGAGGGATCATGATTGGTCATAAAGGTGCCTCAGAGAATCTAAAAGTTCCAAGGAAACAACTGTAATTAGTTTCCTTTTCAGTTTTTTTATTTTCTCTTTTGATTCAGCAAAAAAATGCCAGGAAGACTATATTCAAAACTGTAAATGTATCTAAATTACAAATACAGCTTAAGAATATTGGTAATTTTTTTCAATTATTTGAAACATAAATGTAATTTTAACTAAGTGTTCTATTATCCTATTGCCTTAATTGGATATATACTACATTTTAAAGCACCAACTACAACATATAGGCAGGTCTGATAATAATTTTATACCTTGTCAATACTTAACTGACAGCAGCACTGCAGTTACCAGCCAAGATTGATGCAACAAAGAATTAAGCAAAATAGGGAATGATCCCATGTTCACACCACAGGCATAAGAAAATACCTGGGCCTTGAAATCTTCAAAGGATTTGGAGGCCCAGGGAAGAGCTAATTTCATAATTAAGTCTGCTCCTGGAAAGTGTCTGATCTATTAAAATTGAGGACTCCAAGACTGAGCTTCTCCAGTAACTACAGTTGCACTTACAGCACTCAGAATGTGCAAAAAGACAGATTCTTGAAAGGAGTAATCCCAAATCAGCTAGAGATTTGAAGGTTAAAACCAATGAACACTTAGAAACTTTAGAAAAGGCTGATTTTCAAATCTTGGCATCCTTACGGTCTGATACTTTTGATTTTGAAAAACTAGTGCAAACCTACACATTAAGCAAAACCATGACTTTTGATGTTGTTTTACAAAGTGCATGGGGAAAATGTTGACTCAAATGAGCCACACACATATACATTATTTTTTAAAAAGATGTTTTACTCAAAGATGGTTGCCGAGAACATCTCGAGTACCCTTTACACTACTTTAGATATTAATGAAAACCCTACATTACAAACCCAAGTAATAAAATGTGCTCAGGAATGCTTATATGCCTCAGTGATCTAGGCAATATTCTCCAGCCACTAATGAAGGCTAACACAAAAATGAGATAAAGAACTGAACTGCATCAGAACAGCAGGGTCCCAAATCCCCAGAAAATCTCTTGACTGCTTCATGTATGCAGTCCAAAGTAGGACAGACCAAGAAAGCACTGTAAAAATGAACAGAAAAAAAATCACCTTAAGAGAAATACTTTATCTTATGGTAAAACTCAGGAAGAAAGTCTTCAGAGGTGATCTGTCTGGTTCAAGAGAAATATAAGAATGTTGATTGGGGTCAATGTCAAAAGTGAAACACTCTAGCTGTAACTGAGACAGCTGGGAAAAAAAGCACCTACCACTTCAGGACTAGACAAACTCTGATAAAAAAAAAAATTATCCTTGATTTTCCAAGAGGCCTCTTAAAAGATTGATTTAAGATATTTAAACTAACAAGCTGGTAAAGCACTGTTTCATGGTTTGACTCAATCTGGGAGATTTCCTTATGACAGACTGTTGCATTCATTCTTTTGGTTTCACATGCTCTCTTAGAATATTCATTATTCTTACGAAAACCACAGCACCTGAAATGAAAAGAATGTATAAGGTTTCATTTAAAAGAACTAATGTTTCAAAATGTTCTGGATTTCTGGAACAAGGGGAAAGAAATTAGTTAATAATGCCTATTCAAAACCAAACTTAACATATACAGTTATACATCAGGCCTAAATGCCAGAAGCTTTCTTAATAAAGTGATGGAGGATTTGTTGGGGGTTTTTCAGTGTTTTTTTTAATTGGTCATCTCTAGAATCACAGAATTGCCAGGGTTGGAAGGGACCTTTGGTGATCGTCTAGTCCAATCAACACAGAAGCAGAGAAATCTGAGAGTGAAGAAACAGAAGCCCCAGCATACATCTGTGTGCATTAGGACAGTTGCTACTTGAGGCACAATCACAGCTATCTTTAAATGATGTACTGAGTTTATACATCATGATGACAGTTCAGAAATGTTTATATGAAACCTGGGAGTGTCTGGACGCTTATGCATGCCCACCACTTGAAAAATCAAGCATTTAAAGCCTAACCGTTTTAAAATTCAGTATATTTTGAATTATTAAAAACAATAAAAAGCAGAAGTTGTAAACAGATTTCATTTTAACATGAAAAAGATTTTATTCTGCATGCATTGCCATACAGAGCCGCGATTTCTCTTAATTTCTTTGAAGAGTATTTGAACATGAAAAATTAGTATTTCTGTGAAAATAACTAGATACACAAATCCCATCTTCAACAGTGTGAAGAATCACTAAACTTGATGCAGACCACCCTAAGTCACTGCATTATGTCTGATACAAATCATGCAGGCTGCAGCATGCCTGAGAAACCCCTAATATCTCACTACTATAACTACTGACAGCTTTAACTCAAATGGGTCTTTCTGTTGTTGCTTTGTCTAGATATGAATATTATTTAAAAGTAGCACAAGTGATTACGTGACAGAACAAATACACGTTCTTGTGCTTTGTTCAGAAGAAAAAAGGCTTCATTTAAATATATGTTTTAGTGACTTCTGGAGAAGGAGAGAACACGTAGCTGACAAGAATCTTTATTTCTGTCATCAAAAAAGACCTCCACACCCCCACTCTCCCTATCCCTTTGTATCTTCAGTTTTGGCTTACACTGCTTTTTTAAATCAAACACCACTTTCACATCAGAAAATAAACAAACATTTGAACAGACCATCTTAGAGTGTAACTGGACCAGTCTACACCAGCAGAGGGGGGAGGCTGAGTTCTTCCACTGAGCAGTTTTGACGAGACAATCCAGGCAATTCCCTATTCAGATAGATAAGGACTTGTAGTCCCTAAACCCAATTCAAGATTTAACATAGATTTTGTACTGGAATAATAAACCTCAGAAGTAAATGGTTTTCTCATTATTACTCATCTTCTAGGTAGGTTGTTTATCTTATTTTAGGGAACTGGTCTTTTTGTTCTGTGTTACCAAGCAGCAAGCTTTTATAGAGGTGCCAAGGATACATGCCACCACATGACAGAGGATTGATGACAACCTTCTATCAGAATGTTTGGGAGGACAGAAAGTAGCATATTACACATTAGATCATCACCTAGTAAACTGCTTATCTAAATAGGAGTCTTAAGAATAGTTACTTTTAAATTATTTTTGCTACTAATAAGGAAAAGTTAAGGAAAGGCTATAGAAAGAGACAATCAATCTTACAACTGTTTGACTTAATTTCCAAATACAGCATAAGTGGTATAATTCAAAATAGCTACAAAACCTAATCAGAATCTTATACTCTGCCAAGAGAGCCTTCATCTTGGGTCTATCTTACCAGAGGTAAAAATCCTTTCTTTTTCCTAAGTGCTATGTGTTTCTGCTTCCAGCCTTAAAAATCAATTATAGCTGGCAGTGAGTAATTAAACCAACTAATGAGATGTTATTTTAAATTACAATCCACTTTCTTTGAACTGTTTCTGCACTAAACCTTAACTACCATATCTGCATTATTCTGATCCCTTTATAGTTCCACAAACTTGTTTTTCTGTGGGTTGCCTTCAGTTTAATATCACCAGCAGTCAAACTAAGAAATAATTAAGTGGTTTTAATTGCAGGTTTCCAAAACCCAAAACAAACCAAATAAAATGTAGGTCCATTCCATAAAATGAAAGTTACCTAATGCTACCGCATCAATAAAATATAGCTAGCTATAGTGTGTGGATTCCAGTCATGTAAGAAATGGCCTACTGCAGTTAACTTTAGCAGTCAGGTTAATTGCACTGCTTTCATCTAAGTACACTATTGAGTGTGCTGTAAAGTCATTTAAATGAGTTGCTGACCCATTTCTGCATTTTCTTTTTCAGATGTTGGTAGTAAAATGATATTGTCTGAAGGACATGCACCACAAGGCTTAAATTTTCTCTTGTGGGGTTTACGATACCGTTTTCAAAACATCTAGAACATTTTATGTATGATGCTGGACCAAGTAACGAAGATTTATGCAAGGTGACAATGTGGACAATAAATGTCAGATACCTTCTAAGCAATTACACTTCTGCTATTTTATGAGTTAGTAATATGAATAAATGGTTCCTTTAACATCCAGCTCTCCTTCCCGTCTATCCCTTGCATCTTCCAATGCTTTCTGCAAAGAGGACATTTATTAATATCATCAGCTTTGCACATCCTCTCTCCTTCAACACATGCCAAGAGACATTTTTGAAAGCATCTTACCTCATTCAGCAATAGAGCATGAATAGCCATTCTCCTGCTATCACCACTATTGAGAATCTAGCATTGGAGGGTTCCCGGCAAAGCATTTACACAGACACTTTTATGCCTATGGCTATGCAGTTTGCCCTCTGGTCTCACCTTAACCTCTGTCATGTCATGCTACAATCCCCTACTCTGAACTGGTAGGGGGCAGCTAAACTCCATAGGACACAAAGTCATGTTTCTGAGCAGCAATCCCTCCTTTTCATTTTACCTTGCATTCAGCAGAGCCTTAGGAACCCATTCTCCCACTCTGGAGTACAACCAGCCCATATTCTTTCACACAGAGCTGTTCTTACTCTCATTTGAAAGAAGAGGCCTCAGGGATCCCTGAAAGCTTGTACAGTACTTCCAGCTCCAACTGACAAGTCCAGCTCTCTTTTCTTTCTAGCCTGCATCTTTCTCTGCAAACTTCAAAGCCACTTTGTCGATTTCTGCCAACACTCTGAAATGAAGGGCCACAAAGGAACAGGAATTAGGAGAGGGCTCATGTCTGCTTGGCATGAACATCTGTTCCTCTGTCACTGACCTCAAGAGATGGAAACAGAGGATTCCCTTCAGCCTCCCTGACTTTTTTTGCTGAACCTAATCCCTATGCTGTCCGCTGTGTCCCGTTACTGCCATGTCCAACAGCACTGGAACAAGGAAGACTCTTTGCAGCTTCTTCTCCTGGTCTCTACTGGGAGGTAGGCTCAGGAAGCACAGCCTCCCTCTGCTTTCCTCTGGCCTGGCACAGAGAATGGAAACCCACAGGGTATTTTCCTCAAGGTGCTAGTCTGCCCTGTGGGAATCTACTGAAACATAAAGTTTCCATCAATGCATCAACAGTTGTCTGTAGAGAAAGCAAAGAGAAAGGAAGAACAGCTTTCTGGGAAGAAAGAAGTGGCTTTAAGGGTCAGGAGCAATTCCCATTTCTTGAGGGGTGGGTTAGATTTCCAAAACGAACAAACATTGAAGGCAGTAATGATCAGATGTAATCAGTAATGATTAATGCAAACAGAAGCATGTTCATGAAATGGAGTCCAAAAGAAAATCTGCATTTTAATGAGTTTTTAAATCTGTACCAGTTTTGTGCTCCTGGGTGAAAACACACTGCGTTTGCAAGGGCATGAACATGTTCACAAGAAACTTGGGGGAGGGGGGCAAAATCATAGATTATTTGTCATTATTTACTGAAGTCATTCATAAGTCATCCCATCGCCAAATGGGATGTCTCCCCCCTTTCTCTGGGCTTCCAGCCTGTAAATAAGCAATAAATGGCTTAAAAGCCAGAAACCGGTTAGGACACATCTATGCTGACAGGCACAGACAGTCTGAAAGTCACTTTGCTAATCTGAATTGAACTGAATCTGCTGTTTTACAAGATTCAAAGGCATGCTGCATCCAAGCTAATATCTCCTCCCTCTCTCCAGTTTTCCAGCACAAATCTGGGTTGTTAATAAGGGTTTCAAGATCTGTCCTGTGACTTGTATCTTTGACTGAAACAGAATGAAAGCTGGCTTATCTATGCAGGAATCCTAAAGTACTAAAGATCTAATGCAATTAGACCTTGAACTGTATATTCTGCTATTCCAAAAGTACCAGATTTCACAGATACTTGTGTAATATTAATGCAAAATCACTTACAGCAGCAACATAAAGCATATTCTTTTACACTGCTTTTTCTTTCAGCTGCCACCAAAATCAAACCTAACCTTTACTTTCCAGATGACAGCCAGAGCCTTCTGAGTTCTTGTCACTCCTAATGAACTCTGTTATTGCTTAAGAGATCTTTAATACCTATCAATATTTAGGTCTGCCTGACAGGCACTTGACACAAGGTCTTCAGCCTTATGCCTCCCCCAGGTGGAATTCTGGTAACGCATACTGAGGTTTAGATATCTTTTCAACCATCAGAAACTGAATTCACAATACTGCAGAGGAAATGACTGAATATGCCCCTAAAATATAAATAAAAAGGTGCAATAACTTACTCCCCTTGGTTTGCAAAGCCTGTCTTTCCAAAAACATTTATTTCTCCTCCAAGTAAGCTTTCTACCATACCACCACTGTTCAAGCTTTCTCGACAGTCTATATATAACAAACAGGGTAAGGTTCATCCTTCACTGACACTAAAGGCTAGTTCAAATACCATTCTTCAGTAGAAATACAGACAGATTAGCCTATACACAAGTTACCTCAAGTCTGCCTCAAAAATATTAAACTGTAATCATCTTTCTTAAAAATTTCATTGACATAGCCTCTTTCCTCAATATCTCTTCACCAGAAATCAAGGCTAATTAATTCCATGCAGAATCTCTGAAAACATTTCTCTAACTTATAGTCATCTCGATATTCACTGTGTCTTTCTGAAATCTCAAAATATATGACTTGGTGCTCTCTGGCACTAAAATCTGCAGAAATTAGTAATAATTACTGCTTGTCCTTTGAACGTACACATCTGGATATGAAAAAACAACAAGAAAAAAACCAACCAAAAATCATGGGAAAATTATATGTCTATTTGTCTACTACTCCCTAATTAAAGACACTTATTTTTGCATTACTGGCTGCCTTACTAAAGGAAAGACAGCAGGTAACAAGTGCTTTTAAAAACAGCTCAAGCTTTTTAATCATGACACTGTCTTAATTGACTTTGATACATCTTTGCTGTAATTTTTAGATTTAGTTTTGGACTGCATCTTAACAACCATCTTAAAGTTAAATTTGCTCAGATAAAATGAAACATTTTAGAGGTAAGAAGCTCCATCTGCTGGATATTCAGTTGTATATTCCAACTTTTTCTGTTATTTTATGTAATCTTACTTACACCTTTATCAACTCTCTCCTGCTAATGAAAATCTCATTCTTTTACATTACTGGAAGTAAATAATGTGCCAATATTATTATTTACCAAACAAAATACAGCAGCATATATTAACAGTATTTACTGATAGAAAACATAATATGGAACATCTGGGTTACTGCCTACTTGCTTTACTTTCCACTTGACTTAGTTCCAAGCAACTTTATTTCACAGAAATAATTTAATGAAATCCTGAAATTCTTTTGGATCACAATCTAAGCTAATGCTTAGAACTATGACTGCAAGTCCCGATATGCAACTCTGGCTTCTACATCAGATCCAACTGGGGAAAAAAACCAAAAACCAACAAAACCCCCATAAAGAGCATTCATACAGCTTTTGCACAACATGGGCCATTTTTCAACATCATGAGCATGACACACAGTGTAGATGTTTCCCCTTCCATGATTAAGAATGTTCCAACTATTTTTCAGAAAGTTATTTTATTGAAAAGAAGGTTGGTATCAATCTTTTCAGCTAGAGTTGTGTTACAAACAGCAGCTACCCATGATGGAAGAACGGTGCAAGCACCAGTGCCAAATGATGACAGCTTTGACAGAGAATACGGGTAATACTATTGCTCTTTGCTCTACCTCACTTTTATCTGTGCCGCAATATCTCAAGTACAAATATTCAGATCAATGCAAAATGTATTTACAAATCATGCCCCACATCATCTATCAAAAAGATGATCACCACTAGAAACATTTTTTAAATTAAAATTGAAGCTTGAAGGAAAACAAATGTTAACAGAGATTTACTTAAGTCTGACAGATTTGATTTATGTTTCTGAAAGTTTAACTCGGCTCCACTTAGCATTTCAGGTAGCTGATAAATTTACTAGTACTCTTTCTGCACCTTGTCCTCCTTTGTTATATGTTTTTACGGTTTGGGTTTTTTTGTTATGATAAGAAATGGAAATCAAAGTCTTTCTTTGAAAATGTTAATGGGCTGTACATTATTCTAATGCTGACTGCCAAGATCAAGCAGCAACACTGCCTTTCATCCTACACCTGGCATCATTTTATTATGCATGTTTGCTAAGAAACATTTACAGGCTGTTTTAGGAACAATCATCATCTTTAATTCACTGGGTTTACACTATTTTTTTTAATTAAGTACTGGCATTAAGTTTTCTGGACTTGACAACGCCGAAGCCTTTAATTTTAAAATCATTAAAATATTTCAAAAATATTGGAGCCAGATACAAAACTATCCTTCTTTTCCACAGGGAAATGAAAACGTCTTGCGCTAAAACACAAAAGGAAAGAGGGAGAAGTGATTTCTCTTTTTAGTTTCCACAGTCCCATGGCAAAGGCACTGCAAAACCTAAAGGGTGGAAGGATTTCATCGCTATCTTCATTTTTCTTTCTTGTTGAGTGCATTTCTTCAAACACCGTGGATGAGCTTAGCAGAGAGATAAGGCACTGACACACTTTGTTGGTTCTGTCTGTTGGCTGTACTGTACACACAATGGTCTTCAAGTCAAGAAAGTGTTATTGAGTGGGAAGATGCACATTTGTTACTTTGTTCTCTACACGTACTTCCTTGCTGAAAAAAAGACACAACAGTAAACCACTCCCCTCCAAACACACACACAATTTCATAGCCCCAAAATTCCCATGAGACGTGAAGTAGTTTTCCGAGAACAGTGCTTCTAAGTGACTGCTACAATGTCTAGAACTTTTGCTGGGAAGAAGGCATGATTCTTATCCATTACCAGTTTTAAGTCGGCCTTCTAAGAAAGATCTAGTATATGTGATACACTTTCTCGTCCATGACTTGTCTCTTATTTCCCTAAATCTCTACCCCTATGTGTAGCAAATGAAACAAATACAGAACTTGTACATATTTCAGGAAGTATTGTTAATATCACAGGTCTATATCCTCCATCTCAGACTCCTTTAAAGCGCTTACTAAACTATATGTGCATTCTGCCTGAACACACAATTGTACAGATCAGTTATTTCGAGAACACATGGTGATTGGCAACCAAAACACAACTTTCCTTTTTTACAATACTTTTTCTCAGTTCATCGCAACACAGCCATTCAAATATTGAATGTACTCATATAGGTACTCAGTGTAACTAGAATTCTTGCTGAAACAGAAGTTTAAAGGGTTCCTTAATTACAGAGGTAATTCATATGGATATATATCATGTAAGAGAAAAATCACATCATTTAGAATTCAAAGCATGGAAATATGAAGGCGAATACTAAACAAGTCCTGAGAAAGTGGCAGATAGAGAAGAAAGGGTAGCAAGAGAATATTTAGAATGCAATAAAAATTTGCAAGTAAAAAGAAGATTGATATATGAATATACCTTACTTTTTGGAAATCCTAATAAGAAAAAAAAAATCTTTGAAGTACCTAAAAGTAAGTAGGGAGAAATAATATTTTTTCCCTTTCCTCTTCTTTTTAGCCAGTTGGGAACAAATACCTGGAAAAAAGGAGAGATAAGCCCCAAGTAGTGCAAACAGAGAAGAAACTGAAAAAACCAGGAAGGACACTTCAGCCAGAACCAGATATGGACAAGCAACAGTTATCAGAAAAAGGACTGAAACTGTAACTACATATCATATAAAAATCTTTGAATCATTCCATGGTTAGTTTACTGAAGTCTGAGCAACTTCCTTTTTGGTGACTTTACAGAATCTCCTTGGACTGTACTACGAGCCTTTTTCGTATTCAATTTTTGTATTACAGTACCACATTTTTAAAGTATGGCAAGATCTATGGTAAGCAACTGTCTTGTTTTTTTCTCCAAATTATAAGCTAAATTTGGTTTAAAGCTTTTAAAATCTCTGCAGTTTTGTGTGTGTGCAGCTCTTGATAACATCTATACACATTGCAAGAAGATCAGAGATCTCTTCCTAAATCAGCAACAATTTGAAAGTGCTAGTGAAATGATATTTTAGTGAGGTCATGGGAAAAGTGTGAATCCCACACAACTAGATCTAGAGTATAAAATGCCTCTGAAGTAAACGTCTCTGAAGACAAATATGAGTGCAATTTTAAAACTGCAAGTTTTACTTATTTGATTATACATACCAGTATCTACTTCTTAGCAAACAGAATATATCTTGAGAGTATCAGAAAATATCCTGAAAAGAGAGACCCTAAAGAGAAGCCCTCCTTCTATTTGAAGGCATGCAAAACCAGTAGTCACTTACAAAATCTTGGTCATATATCACACAAACTAACTCCCAAATCAAATGTCAAATTTCTAATCAGTAGCTGATACAAAGTTCAACATGTTATATACTACTGCCAAGATAATTAATGTTCTTTCAACAGCATTAGAATTCTCATCTTAGGTTTTTTTGTTTGTTTTTTTTTTCCTGTGGTAGAAAGCAAAGATTATGTACAATTAAAATATTTTGATGCAGGCTTTGCTTTTAATAAGATTTGTCAACTTCCAGTTGAGAAAATTGGTCATTTTTGCTTTGGCTTAAAATCAAATCCATTTTGCATTGTCATTTTAAAGACAATTTTTTTTCTCTTGTGGCCCACTGCCTCATTCAGACTGTAGTATCTGCAGAGTTGCTCCAGTGCTTCTAGCATCTGGGGTCTCTCATGGGACTACTGGTCTCTTATTTAAAGAAAGAGACAACTGCAATTGTACAACTTAATGTGTCATAAAATCATAAAATCAAGCAAATGCACAAAATTTCTAATCCCTCAGAAGCATTTTGTTGGTGCTGGCTTTTTTTTTTTTTTTTTTTGGTCATTTGGTTGGTTTCTGCCTACATTGAAGAAAAAGCTTTAAATTATTGGCAATCCTCCCTAAAAAGAAGCTGTAAATTGTGCTTGATTCTAAGTCTTACACTAGAGTTTGAACACATCTTTACTCATGCTTAAATTCCATGAGCATTTACTGTGCCAGCAATTGCACTGAACTCAATCCTATTAAGTTTACCCTTATAAAGTTAATGAGAAGTTGAAATAAATTAATTGGCAGCTCAGGTGACAGTCTACAAAAATGTCACATAAGATGCTAAGCAATGAGCAGACTAGTGCATTGGCCAGTCTTTTCTGACACTTTGTTAGAGCTTAAGAAGAGATTTGGATTTAAATTCAGAAACTTCTCTTGATACTGAAATGAGAATGTATAAAGAAAAAGGCCTCTGACCAACACAGTAAACACAACAACAGACATTCCCAGGTCAAAGTCACAGCTGTGCCTTCAGATTATTTATGATAAACTTCCAAGTTTATCAACACTTGCATTCATGGGAATTGTATCATTAAAATGGATTTTAAGTGAATGCAAAAGATTGTGTGGACCTTACGCTTTAGGAATAACAATGGCTTACTTAGCTTTAAGTAAATCTGTTCCCAAAAGACTTACACTAAGCTGAAATAAGAAAGTTATTTTATTTTACCTGTTCAGAGATATTATACTGGTTATCGGTTAAACTATCTCAGTTTAAATTTGCACTTTAAATCACAGCAGCAAAAGTGCATAAGGGAAAAAAAAAAACCCCACAACACCACAACCAAAAAACCTGACAGACCGAAACCTCTCTGTGCTACAGTTTTCCATCTGTGAAATTTAGTGAATTCTTCATTTCTTCTAGCTTTTGTCAGTCTTCTGTGCTGAGACCGCAAGCTCCTAAGAGGAAGATCCATCTTTTGTACGTTAGTACCATGCTTAGCACAATAAGGAACTAATTTCAGAAAGGGCCTCCAGGTGTTCTGTAATGTAAATTAGTATTACTAATATATAATTGCAACACTATAACCATCCATATAAGCAGTGAAGTGCCATAATTTCCTTCTCTGCTTTAAACATGTCTCTGAAAGTGAAATGGAGTCATAATTCTAAAGAACATGTTAATACTCATGATAAGCAAGAAATCCTACAGGGATTAAATCTTTCTTTTTACAGAATGAGCACAATAAGACATGCTGTGTCTACAGGAACAGGGAGGTAGACTAATGCTGAAAATCCTCAAATCCTTCTGAATCCTGACTTAATTAAAATGAAACTTTTTTGATCATGCTAGCAAACCTTTAGTTAAACTAGTATGAAAATGTATCAGTTACTCATAGTTACATCACATGCTTTTAGATTTCCACTGGAAAACATAATCCTACTGCTGAGGCTTACCTGCACCAAACCAGAGGAGCTGGTAAGCCTTTTAGCATTTTGCAAAGAGCATTTCAGAGTTTTCTGTGCAAGTAATGTATTTTAAAACAGAGCTATCCCTCTCCCCAGCACTAATGCAACTGATCTTATTCCAGAAGATTCCTTTCAGATTCTCATAGTTATTTTTTCACATTTTTTACAACTAATTTAAAAACAAACACCTCAGATATATTTTTTTAATTCTGCTTACTAAGCATATTCTGAATATCCTTTTTAAAAATTCTGTCCACGTGACTGCTTCATTGGTTAGTGTTCGAAAACAAAGAAAAAAAAACATCCTTAGGATTTTATGTGGTAAGATTGTGATGCTGTTCTAAGATTTAGTCACAGAAATATTATTCCAGCTTCACAGGCAATCAGAAAATACCTTGGGCCTCATTTTGTAAATATGTTGTGCTGGACTGACTTCGGCAGGATGCCAGGTGCCCACCAAGCTGCTCCCGTCTCATCCCCCTCAGCAGCAGTGTGTGGAGCTGATCTTTTACCACACTCTGTGCGGTTCACAGGAGAAACCACAGGCCGTGCAGAGACTGGAAAAACAACAATTAATGTTACTGTAAACTTCCCTGAAACTGGGTCAAGAGGAGAAAAAAAAAAATAAATGGGGCTGTTAGGTCTGGAGAAGAGAAGGCTGCATGGAGACCTCATAGCAGCCTTCCAGTATCTGAAGGGGGCCTATAAGGATGCTGGGAAGGAACTGCAGGACGCCTCCCATGAACAAACACCTCAGCACCGGTTCCCTGTCTACCGGGTCAGGGTCTCTTAGACCCCTCCCTCAGGCGCAGACCCATTTCCCGCCCGCACACGCGCCGTGAGCTGTTCTGGAAGGTTCCAGCCGGTGCCAGGGGTCTCTGGTGAGCCCCAGCCCCAGTTCCCGCTGTGCCCTGAGGGGCGCAGGCGCGGTGCCGGGCGGCCGCAGGGGCTGTGCCGCTGTCTCCGGGCAGGTTCCTGCCGGGGCAGTTGGTGTTCGCGGCCTCAGGGCAGACAACACGGGAAACCATCCCCCGCCTATCGTGGAGCGCGGCCCCTCCTCTGCCCCGACCAGCAACGCGCTGCTCACCGTGACCAGGCGCTCAGCCTCCCTCAGCTCTTCCTGTCTGTTAAGTTGTTTTGGGACACACGCGAAAAGGGTCTGTTGATCATCACACTTCCTCTGCAGGACGGGGAGAAGGAAACAATATGCAAAAAAAAACCCTCGTGGGTCAAGGTAAAAGCAGTTTAATAAAGTAAAATGTTGTGCACAGAAACAAAACCAAAAGATTGTATTGTTTACTTCCCATCAGCGGGTGATGTCTGGCTGCTTCCCGGGAAGCAGGGCTTCAGTACATGTAGCAGTTGCTCCAGAAGACAAAGGTGGTAAATAATGAATCCCCCCCCCAATGGTTACCAGCACCATTCTAGCTAGCAATACAAAGCACAGCACCATGAGGGCTGCTGTAGGGAAAAATTAACTCCACTTCAGCCAGACGCAATACAAATGTGTACGACAAGTCTGTGTGTGACATAATGCTTGTAACATCCTTCACGTAACTTGTTTGTAACTAAACATGATTTCTCAAAACTTGAAGCTCATTTGCAGGGAAGTTATATTTTATTTGTTTCTTTTAATTCCAATGGAGATTTTGTTTAATTTTTAGATTTTCAGTAAAATTCAACTCAACTTTCAAAGTCTGCTTCAAATGACTCACATTTCAAAATAATTTCCAGAATTTGTGTTCATATTTTTCTAAAATGTTTCACCTTTCAGAAATCTAATTACTGCTAAGATTTTTTTACTATCGCAGCATGAATATCATTCTTTGATGAACTTTCAATGCACTCAGAGTGTTTATGTTAGTGTCATGACATAACAAGCTCAAGCAAAGAGTTTCTGTAATCCATTCAAAATCATACCTGCAATTCTGACTAAGCTGGTATTTTATATACATGCCCAAAAAAATATCTGAGAATTTGGGTAAAACATACTGCATTTAGGTACACATGCAATTATGTTATGTTAGCTGCTAACCTGAAGATGTATACTACAGTGCTTATTTATACTCTATGATCAATTAAAAAAAGAGTCTTTCTAGATGCTACTTGTCAGATTCACACATTACCCCAGAATGACCTTCATTAATATTTACCATGTCAGAAAGGGAAAAATCTTTCAGTTTTTGCACTACGTTTATGGTATAATACCTCAATCTGTTTCACAGACGCAAAGTGACAGAGTGGCTGTATTCATTATGCTTGTTTGACAGGATGACAGAATCCAAGAAAATTTCTATTTTGTGACTTAACTATGATGAAATTTATTTTCTTCACAGAGTTGTTGGAGAGCTGATTACATTTATTTCAGCAACAGATTGTTCCACGTAGATGGAAATGTGCTTTGACCACAAAATGAAGTGTGAGGTCTGACAGAAGACACTTCAGCCAGGAAAAGTGATAGGCTCTCATTTGTCACTGTTGAGATGGCTGATTTTCAAAACTAGCATATGTTATGATGGTTTTGGAAATCATCATCTGGAGGTGGTTTTGACCTTGGCTAACAAAGACTCTCTGACAACTCGTCACATGTTGGAGAGCAAAGATGGCCAGAACCCAGGGGAGATACAATCAACCACTCATAGTCCAAGACTACTGGGAAGATGGAGGTGGATGAGATACTCAGAATAAGCCAATTAGCAGCTTCTTCTATGGCCTATGTAAACTATTGATACATATCTGACTATTAACTGACTATCCCCTTTCCCACTTTCAGCACAGTCCCACAAGCAAAAAGTTAGGCTTTTTTGTGGACTTGGCAAATAAGTACTGAATAGAGTAAAAGCCTTTGAACCTTTGATCCCTATTATCAATCTCCCTGTAAAAGTATGCACCTCAGTCATACTTTTACCTGTGTAGCACGACTGGGAGGGTTTATGAAGCTTACACTGAACTCAGTATTACTGTACTTAAATTGCTTAGTGGTAGCCTGAAATAAGCTTGCGTATGCCTTCCTGGGCTGTGACTTGGTAATGATTGCCAAAGAAGAGAATCCGAAGTCAGCATAAGGATGGATGTAGAGAGAAAGCAAATGTCATCAAGCACCTTGAAGAAAGAGCTTCTATCACACAGCATTAGAGATATTTTCCAGTAATTCAAGACTTTTTTTTTTTTTTAATTTTAGGGTTTTAATTTAAGTAATTACTCATCACTGCAAATTCCATGTACTGCTAATAGTTCCCTATATGCTTGTTATCAGCTGAACAAGATTACAAAAAATACATTGATTTCTGATTTTGCCTCAAGTATTGCCAGTTATGTAACAACATTCGTTAACTATAATATTACAATCCAGCAAAATATATAAGCATTTAACATATTTCCATGCAGTGATACTGTTTGGGCAGAAGGCTGCAGTAGAAGATCAGGTTGAAATGCCCCAGGAGATACATGGGTTTGTTTGTGGATTTTTCTTTTTTTTAATTTCATCTTAGTTAGGATAACAATTATCAAAAATATTTATAAATTTCAACAAGTTTTGGGGGCACAGAAGATGTTCTTACAGTCTCCCATCATTAATTGCAGCTAGGCTAATGATCTGCATCACAAAGAGGTTTTATCAAGACCCAGTGTAGAGAAAAACATTTCCATTCATTAGATATTCCCACATAGACAGTGGAATTGAGTGCACCTTCAGCAAATGTGCTGACATCATCAGGCCGTGTGGTGTGGTCAATGCACTGGAGGTAAGGGATGCCATCCAGAAGGACCTTGGAAGGCTTGAGAGGTGGGCCAGTGCCAACCTCCTGAAGTTCAACAGTGCAAAGTGCAAAGTCCTGCACCTGGGTCAGGGCAATCCCAAGCACAAACACGGGCTGGGCAGAGAGTGGATTGAGAGCAGCCCTGAGGCGAAGTACTTGAGGGTGCTGGTTTGTGAGAAGCTCAACATGAACTGGCAACGTGCGCTTGCAGCTCAGAAAGCCAACTATGCATCAAAAGGAGTGTGAACAGCAGGTTGAGGGAGGTGATTCTCCCCCCTCTACTCTGCTCTTGTGAGACCCCACCTGCAGTACTGAGTTCAGCTCTGGAGTCCCCAACACAAGAGGGACATGGAGCTGTTGGAGTTAGTCCAGAAGAGGGCCACAAAAGAGGGCTGGAGCACCTTTCCTATGAAGACAGGCTGATAGAGTTGGGCTTGTTCAGCCTGGAGAAGAGACAGCTCCAGGGAGACCTTATAGCAGCCTTCCAGTACCTAAAGGGGGCCTATAAGGAAGCTAAGTGAGGAGCTTTTTGCAAGGGCATGTAGTGACAGGACAAAGGGGAATGGCTTTAAACTGAAAGGGGGTAGATTTAGATTAGATATTAGGAAAAAATTCTTCACTATGAGCGTGGTGAGACCCTGACATAGATTGCCCAGAGAAGTTGTGGCTGCCCCATCCCTGGAAGTGTTGGATGGGGCTTTGAGCAACCACCATTCTATGATTCTGTGATTCTATGAATCTGTGATTCTATGATTGCATGACTCTATGACTCTATTATATTTTTTCTTAGTGCTTGACAAAAGTTGGTCATTCATACTGGCTATATTAAATGATATTCATACATGCAAGATGTGTAGAATAAAAGTATACCATAACCTTAGAATGAAAACTAATAATACTTAATGATTAGCATACTGTAACTTTAGTGCATAACAGGATTTACCAAGTTATGCGCATGTATAAATGAACAAGAATCAAAATTGCATAGAATGTGGGCATTTTTGTTGTAAGATCAATTAGTCAATTTCTTCATAGCTTGGTAACAATTAGCGTAATGAGCTGCAGAACATGGCTAACTTTTACTGAAAGTCTTTGCAAAAAATTATTTCAAAAAATAGTTATAGTAGGTGACATCTCGGTAATCATCTGGTGTTTGAGAAAGTGAGCTCTTTCCCAAAGTAGCATCCAGATCATGTTTATTGTGTTTCCTCTGTTCATTTGATATAACATGCATGATTGCCACAGACCAGAATAGTTGCACTTCATTTGTATCTGTACGGATGTTCAATTACTACAACGAGCAATTTAAAGCTCCCATTCATAGCAATGATACTGAACTAATTGAAACATTACTGCTAATAATACCACTCCCTTCTTCTTCAGTTTCACCTTTCATCAGATTATCTCAAATTGATTCTAAGCCACTAACTGTGGGGGGCAGTCATTTTAATGCACTTTATACATGAAATGATGCAGACGAGGGGGAAAAACAAAGGCTTTAATTGGCACACAGTGGGTAAATAGCAGGAGCAATTGTATTAATTGCAATATGCTGCTCTGTTCCCTGGAAATTTCCCCAGTGCCAGGCGCTATACAGATATAAAGGTTTAATCTTTTTTTCATTATTTATGCTTGTGACTAAAAACATAAGTAAAAATTAATATCAAAAAAATCTTTCTTGAATACATAGCAGACCAAGGAGCTGAACGCACAAGAGGAATAACAACAAACCAAAGACGAGCAGCTAAATGAATATAGGAGTACATGTTCTTAGCTCTATTTTTGGAAGTTCACAAAGATACAGTGCATCATGATGAAGCCTGGTGTAGAGATCCTTAGCTGACCTTTAGCTAGTGCAGATACTACTTACCACCTTACAGTAGGTATAGGTCAGGACACATACGGTTAACAAAACTGATTAGGAACAACTGCACTTTGGTTCCTGAACCAGCTTTTCTGGCATTAGCTTAAGTATTTCCTGCATTGCACCAGAGGGGCAAGGTCTTTGAGGTGATTTGGGGTTTTGGCTCTACTCCTGAACTCAATGTTGACATGTTTTTAGCATTGACATGTATTTTGTGTTGATGCGGCCTCACCGTGACTACTGTGTGCAGTTCTGAGCCCCAGAATTTAAAAAGGATGTTAATGTACTTGAATGCATCCAGAGGAGGGCTATAAAGCTAGTGGAAGGGCTGGAAGGAATGTCCTATGAGAAGCATCTGAAGGCTCTGGGTTTGTCTGGTAAAAAGGAGGCTGAGGGGCAACCTTATTGCTCTCTGTGGCTTCCTGAGGAGAGGACATGGAAAGGGAGGTGCTGATCTCTTCTGCCTGGTATTCTGTGATAGGACATATAGGGATGGTTCAAAGTTGCATCAGGGGGAGCTCAGACCTGACATTAAGAAGCAGTTCTTTACAGAGGGTGGTCAAATACTGGAACAGATTTTCTGGAGAGGTAGTAGGTGCCCCAAGCCTGCCGGTGTTGAAGAGGCATTTGGACAATGCGCTAAATAACATGCTTTAACTTTTGGTCAGCCCTGAAGAGTCCCTTTCAGCTATTCTGTTCTATTCCATTTGATTCTCTTCTGTGTTACACGTTATTGGGAGGTTTCTCTTAGCAAACAGAGAATAAGAAAACGTACTTAAATACTTTTACAGTGCTTTGTAACAAAAAATTTAGTGCAGTATTTTCCCTGCAAATATTTTCTTTCAGAAAATAAAGAATGTTAAAAGGGAAATGCTTTACCAGAGCAAGCCAGTGGAGGTTTCTAATGCATGCCAGTCTGATTTTCTACCCTTTTCACGCTCTGAAAATTTGCCTGGTCTGAGCTACAGACCGGTTCACCTCAGTGACTATGCAGGAGGATGGATGAGATATTCTAGGAAGAAATGGATGTTTTGAGACTTTTCTATGTTAGGAAATTGCCCTATATATTTCATTGCTTAAATTAGAAAAACAAACATTAATTTTTCTTGATCAGAAAATACTCCAGTTCCTACATAGTTCTTCAAGAAAAAAAAGAAAAAAGGTATAAAAGGTATCAGATGTTCAAAGTATAACGAATGACAAAGGAATCAAAAAACCTGAGGAGGGGAGTTGTTTGCTTGCTTGCTTCTATCAATCAGCTATATAAAAAAAGCAAAAGCAGACAGACTAATAGGGATTATTAGGAAGGAAATGGAGCATAAACCAGCATAAATTTACAATATAAGCCCCTCATGTCGCCACATCATGCATATTGAATGCAGTTCTGATCTCCCCATCTGGGGAAGAATATAGTCGGACTGGAGCAGGAACAGAGAAGAGCGACAGTACTGGCTTATATACGATTGCAGAGACAAGAACTCCAACTGGAAAAGAAGCAACTAAGGAGGCATATTATGGTTATTAATAGTATTGTAACTGACTTAGAAAAGTTGAATATGAAATTATTGTTCACAGTGTTTTCCAGAGCAAGCAGTAGTGAGTATCAGATAAAACTAAATGTACCTAATCCAAAACAGAAATGTGCATTTATATTTGTAATTCATCTCTACAGGGGATTTCAAATGCTTCAGGGTTGATTAGACTACTTTTTGGAAGAAAACTCCACTAAGTAGCATCAAATTCAAAGACATCTGCTGTGGCTCAGAACCACAAATACTTTGAGCCACAAAGAGCCCAAAACTGAAAGTATTCAGGAGATGCAACTACATACTGCCTACTGCTGCATACTGTAAAGGCAACCAAACAGGGGTTTGATCCAGTTCAGCCACTTTTAGGCTTGTATTCATCATATGCACAAGAAAAATACCAATGGACAAGCCATTAGGGCAGCAGTTTTAAGAACGAGGGTCTCCTTAATGTATTCCTTACTGCACATTCGTATTTCCTCTGTGACTGAGCATCCCTTTTGTCAGCTGTCTTTATCTGTTTTCTATCCATAAAAAGGAGAATTTTTCTGTATCACAGGGCTTTAAAAACAAATAGAATCACAGAATCACAGAAATACATTTGTAGTTGTTAATTACTATCATGATACAGGTCAGTACAGATCTACGAAAATCCCAACTGCAGAGATAAAAAAAAGCCCTGTAAAATATTAAATTCTCCATATTCCTGTAACATATAAATACTGGATAGAGAAAAACATTCAACAAAACAATTCACCATTTAGGTCATCATTGGCCATTTAGGTTTAGATCCTGTCTGTTTTTCTGTCACTGAAGGAAATAGCAAAGCACTTTGTGACTATTTATTGTAGATTCTTCTTTAAAAGGGATAAAAGAACTGAAAAAAGTATTTTCTCTGATGTTCCTGCTTCTACCTCTTGTGTTTCTAATGCCATACTCTTAGCAGTAGCACACATTGGAAGAAGTACAATTAGCAGAACAGCTGCTTACGCTCACTCCAGCACATAAGCTGTCATTTATCTCAGAATTTAAATAAGTCTAGCAGTACAAAACCCATGCTCTTGCTGTGGTTTCTTTGATCCTCCATCTCCTCCTGTTTCTGTTTGCTATATCCATGATTCTGGCTTGCCTTTCCCTAATTAGCTTGTGAGTTCACTGAGGAACTTTTCTACAATAGCCACAAAATTGTGGTCTAACACTAATCTGGCATGTGGGGAACATAAAGGATAAATATGGTAAAGGCTGGCTATTCTCACCAGTCAAAATACAACCTTAACACCAGTAAAACATGCCCTTTCCTAGAAATAGTCTCCTTTTATCCCACATGCACATTCTAGAAACAGAGAGCTGTCAGATTAAAGTCTCGGTTTACTTTTTTACTTATTTATTAAATTTAGTATCAGAGTATGCTTCAGGATGTAAAATCTAGGCCCCTTCAAGGGCACATTTTCTTCATGAAGTATTGCTTACTATTCTCATAGCTTCTCTTCTAAATGGGTGGCAGAGTCAAATCTAAACCAGCAGCAGCTACGGAAGGCAGTTGCCCTCTAAATGTTTGTTTCTTGACAATGAAGTGGGATGCCTGCCAGAATAAAGCAGCATGTGAGGAACTGTATAGACTTTGATGGAACACCTGGGCTTGGGGTGGCAAACAGACATGCAAAGGCAATTGAACAACACTGAACTGCTAAACAAGATTCAGGGTTTTGAATATAGGTCTCAGCTGGCTAGGTTCTGGTTAGAGGTACAGTGAAAGATGGGAAAAACAGTTAAAGCTTGCAATACAGAATACTTTGGTGTTTATTTTGACAGTGTCTTTTGCTTTCTTTTCCTCACTACTTCAGAGAAACTGCAGAGGGAAAAACAGTTTGGTGGTGTATTAGAGCTAAAGATGAAAACAACTGTCCATTTTGAGGCAAAGAAGTAAGGTGAGATGAGCTGCATTTCTGCTGAAAAAGAATCCTGCTGCTTTGAAGACAAATGCATAGGGAAGTGCAGAAAATAAAATAAATAGAGAAGCAAAATGCCATTTGTGTCTGTGATGCTTACTGCTGTTTGTAACCTTGCTGCTTTTGAGGGGCAGCCACTAGCCTCTTCTCACTTCAACAGCCATAAGCAAAATTGTATGCCTGTCAGGTTATTTATGACAGTGTGTGTAGTTATTTTTCTGGTCACAATCCACAATAGTTTTGACTGAATATATCAGTTCCTCTTAAACAGAAAACAAAGAAATACGAAAGAAGAAAAATATGGTAACGTTGATAAAAGGTTTTGAGAAACAGGAGTTAGACAGGAGAGGTTACTTGTTCAGCACATGACCTTAAGCTTTAGCTAGCAGCAGTTCAATGTATCAGCCAGACCTTTCATGTTTTTCTCATGGTATCTTTCTGGAATGTCTTACATGAAGCCCCCCAGAGTGATGGAGGTGGCAGCTGATATTTGAAAGCTTATTTACTATTGTCTATAAGATACTGCTTTTTACTGGGACCAGTTTCAAATTAGGGACACAAAAATTAACAAAAATTGCTGATTTCCATCTTCACACTTCTTTTGTTTATCAGAATTGTGAGTTTCCGTATTTTTGCTTGGATCCATCTATTTTTAACTCTTTTAAGATTTTGCTTGCTTTCAATGTAACATGTTAGGAAGCAAGTTGGACTTGTTACTTTGGAGAGCTTGTAAGAGGCATATTCACAATATGTCAAGGAGTAAAAAGCTTAGAAAAAAAAAAGGAAGAGGCAAACACAAAATTGATAGAAGAAGAGTAGAATTATAGGGACTGATAACTGCTTATTTATAATCTATCTGACACTTTTAGAAAAATCTGAGCTTAAACCAATGAGCTATTGCTTTGGTGTAATACCTCTTTCTTGATCCTTTTCAAGCACCAGAAGCTGGAGGATGGCCAATGTGACGCTTTTGATAATCTTTTTCCAAGGAGTTCTACGGAACTACTGACCACTGCCTGCACCAGGAAAGTTGCTAGCAACTATAATAAGGAGCAGAATTTAATGGATAGATATGATACACTGAGAAAGAATTAGCATGTTTTTGTAAAACACATCAAAGACATCAAAGACCTGATGGAGTTCCTTGAAAAAGTCAGTCCATGAATAAGGGAAATCTATTTGTTACAGTCTGCTTGGTTTTCCGAGGAGTTTTCAACATAATTTATCATTAATAATTCTTGAAGAAGCTAAATGGCCAAGGAATAACAAGCCTTTACAATGCCTAAACAGTGGCTGGAAGATAAAAGCCACAGAACAAATGATAATTTTCCATGACACAGAAAAGTCACCAGTGGAATCACCATAAGGTGTGCTCTGTATTATCTTCATAATTGATATGGAAATATCAGAGAGGTAGCAGAGGTTGTTAGCAATACAAATCAGTCACGATAGAGAAGACAAAAGCTGATTGCAAAGAACTGCAGGAATTACATTCATGATACTAACTGGGCAAAAATAAGAAGCCAAAATTTAGTGTAGAAAAATATAAAGTGAGGCACACTGAAAAAACCCCTTCCATTTTATGTGTGCAATGATGTGCTCAGAGCTTCTGAAATACCGTGAGAGTTCTCTGAATTATAATATGCGGTCAAATGACAGGAAAATCTAAGTTCAGTAGAGGTAAAAATATTCAATGCTATAAGCTCTTAAAAAAAGGATAGAAAAAAGTAAATATCATTGTATCACTGTGTAAACCCATGGCTCATCAAATCTTGAATATTATGTGTGTTTCCAGTCCTTTTCTCTCAGAGGGTAAAGGTCGGCAATGATAACAAGAGCTATGAACAGTTCATATGAAGAAAAACTAAATAGATGAGGTTTATGCCCTTGTTACTGTGAGGGTAATTTAATATAATTTTGTAAGAAGGTGCCTTCTCATCTAAGTTGATAAAGGCCACACAACAATGAATGAAAGGCAAACAGAAGACAATGACAAGTCCCATAGAGCAATTTTAAAAATATTTATCCAGTACATCCAGTCATCAGTAATTTTGCAGTCATTCACTTTTTGCTGGCCGTAAGGTGATTATGAATTGTAATATACGGATGTTATTATTATTCCAAGCAGGATAGCTATCAATGACATCCCAAAGAGTTCTCTCTAAATTCAGTTACAATTTGCAGCAATTTGGTTCAGTTCTCATAATATTCTGAATCTGTTCATGATGTCCAGCATCCCACCTGCTAACAGAGTTTTCCTTCCCTGCCAAGCCAAGACATATAACTAAAAGAAACTTATAGTTTTCCCATTCACACTTTCTCCATTTTAAACTGTGCCTTCTAATCCACTCAGAGCCCCACCTGACACGTGGGAATAGAACTTCCTGTCCCTGCTGACTCCACAAATAGAAAGGATTTTGAATCATATATCCCAGACCATAGTGAAACTCTTGTGCTATTTGTAGTTGTAGCACTGCAATTAAAGATCTATTTAGAGGAGTAGCTTATATAAAGATATCTTGTAAATGATAAGCACTGTATTACAGTTATTAGGGAAGTTTCTATAGAAAAGATTTTCTATGCTTACAAAAGGATTTATAATGCCTTCGACTTACATGGACAACATTTCTCTTCAAACTATCACATCGTAAGCATTGGTTCAGTGCACATGGTTGATTGTGTAGAGCTAACTATCTTTCATTGTCACTTGTGGTATAGTAAGTGTACCGAAAAATCAACTTACTGAGCTGTAAGCATGGCACTGTAGCTATATTTATAAAGACTCATTCTAGAAAAAGGTTTGCTACTGATTTTATAGTGTTATGCTGTTTGTGTTTCTTGTTTGTTTTTAAAGCAAGATCATTTATCATAGATTGGGAGATTGAAAAAAATAAAATATTTAGTATATAATTTTTTCCTACCAATCTGTTCACTGTGCAGAGTAGTAAATTTTTTTTTGTAAGTAATCACATACAGCAATTATTCAGGAAACAAATAGTCAAGATTTTTGAAATGAAGGCACACAGAGTTATTAAGTGAATTTATCCTTGCTCTAAAATGTCCACAAAAAAGATAACACATTGAGAACTGTATAAACAAATTTGTAAAGCATACGCATAATACCTTTTAAAAATCTCTGACACAATGGTTAACATATTGTTAGAAAGAAATGTGTGCTACTGTTCTCTGTTAATATAGATAATTCTACCTTTTTATAGGTGTAATGCCATAAAGTACAAATAAAATTTGTATAGAAGACATCAGGTACATAGTGCACTTCATCCATAGAGAGATACAAATCATTTTAATCTTTTGAGTGTCAGAAAATCCCTGAGCATTGTAAATAAAAACCTAAAATCGTTTCTAGTCCATACATAGTAATTTTTAACTCAGATACCAGAAGCAATAAAACTAGACTAACTGACTTTCAGGAAACTCCAGAACTATTTGAGCATAATTTTATTACTTTGAAAATATTGTAAAACTCAGGAATAGCTTTGCCCATATCTCAGGCTGTCAAAGACTAAATGACTCTATAAAGTAAAGCTTTCCTGCATGTCGACTTACATATAGCATTTAATTCTAGCAATTCCTTAGTCACTTTTATAGCTATTTACCCTTGGAGTATTAGGATTATTTTTATATTTTTTTTAGTTAACTACATACAACCAATAGGCAGTACTGAACAACAGTGAAATATTCATTGGGTAATGTATGAGACTTTCATTTGCAACGCTGTTTCACCACTGATTTCCCAAGTCAGGTTTTGAAATTTCATTTGCGTTTTGCTGATGAAGCTTAAAAGTTGTGATAAACTATTGTCCAGAAATTCAAATGATCCAGTAAGACCTGTTAGCTCAGCAACTCTTGCTTTGCAAAGTTCTTAGAGTAAGGAAATCAATGAAAGGTAATCCCCACTCTATTGCACAACAGTAAGAAAACCGAGTATTCATTCTTCCACGTGGAAGTGGGAAAACCTCAAGAGGTAGATACTGAAATTCTCAAGTTTTAGTAATTAATCCTGAGAAACAAAAGAGGCATTTAAAAACCAGATGAAACAACAATACTTGTAATTTTTGTGAAGGAAACTGAACACTGATACCATGTCTGCATACCTTACAGCTAAATTAAGAAAAGCTATTGCAGTCTACAAAAGTCAGGATGGAGCATGACAGTTTTATCTCTTGCACAGACACACACAGAAGAAACAAAGGGAAGACAATGCCATGTCTCAACACTTTTCTTTTGCAGGAAAGAAAATGGAAGTTCTTACACCTTTCTTACTGAAGAGAACACTGACCGAGTATGATCGAGTAACAGCCCTGATAAAAGCTCCAAAAAGAGAAAAGCCCTCAAATATGCTTATATGCATACTTGAGCTCAGAAAAACAAATAAACAAACCCCAACACTTCTACGGCTTCTTTCTCTTGTTAACAAACAACTCATGGGATACATAAAAGCATGTGTTAAGAAAGAATTACTTGGTCCATAATCTAAATAATAATTTTCACCAGATTTTCCATGAAAAAAAGAAATGAAAAATTAATACATTCTTCCTCAGATCACTGAACAAATTAAAGTAAATGGAAAATCATGTCAGATTAATAGTAACTTTAAAGGAATAAAATATTGCTCCAGATCTGCTTTTTTTCTCCCTATTCAGTATTCCTTTCCTCTGAGGAGGAAAAAAAAAACCAAACCAAAAAAATAAAAGACGGTAATATATGAAAGTTTAGCCATAATGAGTTCCACATTCTTATAAATTAGATATTGTTCAGGAATATAGAGGTTCAATTAGAACAAGGTATCTTGCTTTGCTAGAGGCTGTATGCGTTCCCAATATAAATCTTTACACTTCACAAGGTGAATATAAAAGGTAGTAGTCCTACAAGTAAAAATGTTCAAGTAAAAAATCACAACTGATTGCATTTCTTTAAGAATTTCCAAGTCATAAAATATTGTATCTGAATCTGACAAGGTTAAAATGTTGTAGTAATCTTGACCTGAAGACCATTGTACAGCGAGGAGTTAAGAGATCCACATAACAGTTTGCAAGAACAGTCCTCCAGGCCTGTGCTGCACAAATACCTCATCTGTGGGATAAACTCAGCCAGCTCAGAAACACAGAGTCACAGAATGGTTGAGCTTGGAAGGGACCTTTGGAGGTCATCTGCCCCAACCCTCCTCAAGCAGGGCCACTTAAAGCGTGTTGCCCAGGACCATGTCCAGACAGCTTTTGAGTGTTTACAAGTATGGAGACTCCACCTCTCTGAGCAACTTGGTAAGATTCTCCTGAGCTTTCTCTTCTCCAAGCTGAGCATTCCCAGATGTCTCAGCCTTTCCTCATAAGAGAGATGCTCCATTCCCTTCATCAGCTTTGTGACCCTTTGCTGTACTTTCTCCACTATGTCCATATCTCTTTTGACCTGGGAAGCCCAGAAATGTACACAGGACTCCAGGTATGGCCGCACCACTGCTGAGCAGAGAGAAAGGATAACTTCCCCAACCTGCTGGCAATACTTTACCTAAAGCAGCCCAGGATGCCATTAGCTGCCTTTGCCACAAGGCTGCTGTTCAACTTGGTGTCCATCAGGACTCCTTAGGCCTTTTTCTGCAAAGCTTTTTCCAGCTGGGTAGCCCTGGGTGGCCCCCAGCATATACTTGTGCATGGGGTTGTTCGTCCTGAGGTGCAGGACTTTGTACTTACAGAATGGTTTGAGGACCTTAAAGGTCATCTAGTTCCACCCTCCCTGCTATGGGCAGGGACACCTTCCACTAAACCAGGTTGAACAATCCTGGTTGAATTTCACGAGGTTGCTGTGAACAGACCATCTGTGCAGCTTGTCAAGGTCCCTCTGAGTGGCAGCATAACCTTCTGGCATATCACTTCAGAAAGAAGTTTTCATGTGAACACCCTTTTTTATTTGACAGCTGAAATAATGAATAGAGCTGTTTGCTTGTGAGAAAAATCTTGTGGTAGCTCAAATTACTAAAATGGGGGAAACCCTTTGAACAGGGTCTGCGCAGCTTTCTGAGATCTGATTAGAAGCCCATTAAATGCTGCACACCTTGGGGTCCCCAGTATTTGAAGAGACATAAAATTATCTCCACTATTCTCTCTTACTTTACAGCATTAGCTCTAACAAACACCATTTTAAAGGATACTTTGCAGAGTCTGAGTGACTTTCGTACTAGGATCATAATGAACCAGCACTTCCTAGTACAATACAGTGATGAAAACTTCTGAATGTCAGAGAATCCCCTTGATTCAGAGGTAGCTTATTTTTCAGCATTGTAATATGCTTGCATTTTTCATCCTTAAATAATATATGGAGTAACCATCAGCACCACTTTTTCCAAAGCAAATATATTAATAAAGAAACCCAAACAAACCCCAAACAAACAAAAACCCCCCTTTTCTTTATCAATGGTTGTGTAACTTATTTTTAACTCATTCTTCAAAGGAAAAGAACTAAATGGCAACTCAAAGACAGTACATAGCAAATGAGAATGATCACTGATATTTCTTAGATTTGTCACTAAAGCTCAGTTTTCTGCATACTGTCTGGGTGTTTGGTATAAAATGGCAGTTGTGATTATATCCTGCTGCTGACAACCATGATTGGTTTAGCATTACAGACTAACATACACAGCATGTGAAAGAAGCGTGGGGGGAAATCCATCTTGGGAAGACTTTTGTCCACAGGGTCGTTGATTCTGCCTTCTCCAGGCTGATTTCACTTGCACTTAACAAGAAAAACCCTTTTATTTCTTCTCTGTGGGATAAAATTTCCAGGTCAAGTGCAGAGATGATTGCAAGGGCCTTGCTGGGCTTTCCTTTGGTGGAGAAACTAACCAACTGAAAATCCAGGCCCTCAGAAAAGTTACTTCATTAGCTGAAATCCAGGAGCTTTTACCAGCAGGTAAAGAAGGAAGGTGACTCTGTTTACCCTGAAGCTGAAGTACTTTGCATTTGCAAGTAAAGGGTGTGGCCACAATAAAGTACCATTTGTCGGTACATTAAAATTTCCTGCAAAGCCCAAACCCAGGCAACACTGTGTGCATCTGTTGTGGACTCCTGCAACACAAACGTGCACAAATACATGGTGAGAAACTTCAGAACTGTAAGTCTTGCTCACCGGTAATCTTATTCAAAACCCAGCTGATTCAATGGAAGCCAAGCCTTCCTTCTGAGCCCTCTCCTATGATTTTCTTGTTTCCAAGGTAAGGCTACCATCCATCTCAAGCTATGGACAGGACATAGAGAGAAAACTATACACACAAAGAAAACCTCAATCCAAACCGAAACCAACCTCACAAACCTGTGTGTCTGTCACTATAATAACAAGCCAGATGTCTTTGAAAAGCAGCATTTGAGAACATAAGAAATTTAGCTCTGAGTCATCCGCTGTTTCATTTACTGCTATGAGGATGAAACATATTTAGGAACTGTCTAAAAATCAAGACAGCCTGAGAAGCCTTCAGCTAAGGCTAGTCACCTGCCTCAGCCCTAATTTTATAAAGAAGCATACCTCTCAGTAAAGAGAATTTCTCTTATCTCTGATCAAACCTGAAGTTTGGTGCTTCTGGTATAGCTAAGCAGATCTGAACACATTATTCTTATACTGACACATCTTTCTGTGTTTGAAAGGAGGGAACTTGGCAACACCTTTGTCCTACTTACTTTTTCTGCTTCAGTTAGTTTTCAATCTCAAATTGCTCTGACCATGGCTATTAGTGCTAGTCAATGTAACCGCATTATTTCACAGGAACTGCCAGCTACTCTGCAAACAAAGCCTCTCCTAGAAGATGGAAGGTTACTTCTTCTATTCAGGCTTGATTTTAATTCAATAATGTGTTTGCTCATGTTCTGCCTATGTATCTATCTGCAAACTTACCAGCAAGAGCTATTTTTATCCCTAAAATGCATGCTCTCAAGACATGCACTCGCTCATCCTGACTTTGGCATCTCAATGAGGAAAGCAGAGACATGAGCTCATATAACTCATTCTTTATTGAATTTGGTCGAAGAAATCTAGTAAGAAAGACAGCTGCATAGGCTGCTGCCTCTATCATTACACATCTCAGGAAGGGTTTGGGTTTTGGTTTTTTTGTTGGGTTGTTATTGTGGGTTTTTTTGTGGTTTTTTGTTTGGGTTTTTTTTTGTTTTTTTTTTTTTTTTGTTTCTGGGGGTTTTTTTGGTTTTTTTGGGTTTTTTTTTGGTTGGTTGGTTGTTTTTTACTCAGCACAGAAAATAATGAAACAATGTTTTGTATTTGTCATAACATTTCAGAAGCTTGGTTTCCCGCAATCCACAATTCAGTAGCTAGGAACTCTTCTGTTCTAAATAGGAAGCCAGGATACTGAAGAAGGCACTAGACTCCTTAGCAGAAAGTAGGTTTAAATTTAATCTGAACCCAAATAAAAATAGGATTTTTTTTTTTTTAGTAAATATTTAATCTAGATCTCTCTGGCCTTTGGCAGGGACAAAACAGCTAGAAGAAGTCTTCTGCCCTTTAGATATTTGACATTAAGATGCAGAGGAAATAAAAGGAAAGGCACAGAAGTAACTGGGAAAATTTTTATTTTGGAGACTTGTGAGTAAGATTGAAGTTTAGCTCAAACCAAATGTCAGATGCCTTATTTCTTACGGTGAAAAAACTACAAGAAAAATACTCCGAATCAAACACAACATTTTGATCATTTTGACCTATTGAGGAGAAGAATGTAATGGTGTAACCTGAGAACAAAGCTGTCCTCCCAAATCCTTTGTCTCTTAAAGTGGCTGGCTAATATCAGGATTACTCTATTTCAGGAGCTAGTAAACAGGTAATTATCCTATCTTAAGCATGTTTTTTGATTTCCAGATTGACCCAAAACACAGGCACTTCACAAAGAAGTAGACTCAAGGCAGCTGTGGTATCACGGCAGCCTGGACCAACATAAATACTGTCTTTTGCAATCAAACCTTCTTCTATAATCTTGAAAGGTTGCCTCTCTTCGCTTGCCTCCATGGAAACATCTCAGTCCTACCTTTCACCTTCCAAACCACTCACTCCCATCACTCTACCTTACTCTGTGCTAAACCTCTTCAAAACTTTATAGGAGCCATTTCTGCTCATTGACAAAGAATCTGTACTTTTCCTGCCAGTGAGTGAATTAAATTAGTTCTTTAAAAAGTCTAACTTACTGTGTTTGGATGGCAAGGTTTTGGTAGTGGGGGGCTACTACTGGAAGCTTCCCCTGTGTCCGATAGAGCCAATGCCAGATGGCTCCAAGATGGACCTGCTGCTGGTCAAGGCTGAGCCCGTCAGCGATGGTAGTAGCACCTCTGTGATAAAATATTTAAGAACTGGGAGAAAAGTTACTGCATAGGAGCAGTTGCAGCAGAAGAGAAGAGTGAGAATTTGTGAGAGCAACAACTCTGCAGACACCAAGGAAGAAGGGAGGGGTGGGAGAAGGTGTTTTAAGATTTATTTCTCATTATCCTACTTTTATTTAATGGGTAGTAAATTAAACTAATTTTCCCAAGTCAAGTCTGTTTTGTCTGTGATGGTAATTGCTGAGTGATCTCCCTGTCCTTACCTGGACGCATGAGCCTTTTGTTGTATTTTCTTTTCCCTGTCCAGCTGAGGAGGGGAGTTAGGTGGGCACCTGGTGTCCAGCCAGGGTCAACCCACACAACCCACAACCCACCACCAACAGACTTACCTCAAAGAAAAGGCTAGGGCCATCCAACCATGAGTAGGGAAGGGGGCAGAAAAAGGACAGCAAGGTAATGATGTCTCTTTGTTGGCTGTTGTATTCCTTCATCTGCGTGTAGGATCACAGCTTGAGTTAATAGAGGATGGGGAGAATTTTACCTCTTACTGAAGAAAAGTGTAAGCTGAAAAGGTACACGGCATGATATTTAATCTGGTAAAGATTCATTTTAATTTTCAAATAAGTGAAGTAATGTTTATTTAATTATGAACAATGACGATGCTATGTCCCAAATAAGAAAAATAAATTATCAGATAGAAATATTAAATCTGTCTGGCCTCTCAGGAAATTTTCAGATATAAGACTGCATAAAGCAGTTGACCTCTTCCATTGAAAAATCAGTTCTATGCAAGGCTCTTCTTTAGATTAAGACAAAATATTTTACAAACTACCCAAATCTCAGGGACCTTTCATCTTACATTTTCTTATCCCTTTCTTGCATTCATGCTCATATGACTACTAGTTTAGCTGGTTCAGCAACTGATCTAACTGAAAAGTTACTGTGCAAAAGAAAGAAAATATTGGGGAAAAAACCAAAATGAACCCCAAACTTCTTTCTCCAAGCCTAATTATTAGTTACTAATCAAGTAATAATTAATTATCTAATGAGTTAATAAAGGCAAGAGAGATATTGACTCCACATCTGGAGAAGCAATTTTATGGGGTCATAGTACCTTATTCCAACATCTATTTTAATCTATTTGATTAGCCTGCTGATAAATACAGTTCCTGTCTGACTGGAACTATTGCAAGGAACAATAACATCCATGTAAAAACATCCTGATATATGAACAATTCCAAAGAATTACATCTCTCAGTGTAATATAAGTCACACTGGATCTTCCCTCCAATCCTCCCTGCAGCAGTACATTGTCATTTCTCCATGTTCTGCAGACATGTCTTATTCTAATAGTGTTTACAAGTAATTCTAGTTAGGAAACTAGTTTACAAATAAGTAAAATAATTTCACAAAAGAATGAATTTCAGTAATGAAATACTATATATAAAAACCATTTTTTTGTTTAAAGAAACTGAATGGATTTTTTAACAGTTAAAAGCTAGACAGATGCAAGGGAATAGACACTGTAATCACTTGTTCATTTTGAATACATATTTGAGTTACAATATTGAAAAATGTCTGGTTGGCATTTTAATTGTAATTGATTATATTTTTGCAGATCACAAGCTCATTGCATTTACTTCTACAAAGTCCCACAGGGATGTATCAGTATGTTTTTACTTGCATTTACTTTATTGTTTCCTTCCTTCAGAACATGGAGGTACATAAAAGGAGGAGAATGGAGAAAAAGGCGAAAAAGGCTGACAGATTATGAAAAATGCAGAGAACTAAGAATAGATTAGGAGTAGGAAAAAAGGGTAGACATAACGTGGAATGGAGAAGCACTATGGAATACTAGTACTACCACCACTAACAATAATGATATAAACACACATTGAAAGAAGACACAACCAAAAGTACTGGGACAAAAGACAAATGTGCCTAAGAAAAAACATTCCTATTTCTGACAGATTTCTAACATTCAAAATGAGTGTGCAAAACAGATGTGAATTTTTTGCTGTCCTGTCACCTCCGCCAAAAGCACAAGAGCAACTGACAGCACATTATGGCACTTGCATAGCAGGATTTTGATGTTCGAGTCTTACCTCTATCCAGTTAGAATGGACAATCTGTTTGAATACTGTCCTAGGTTATAGGACAAACCTCTTCGCAAGTGCTTTCCTTTTTTTCCCTTTGGAACAGTAATTATTAAATAGCTTTACCTGAAGCTCAAACTCAAAAGAACCAGGAGTTTAATAAAACTCTCACAGAACTCCTGTGAGAGTTTCAGATTTCACTATGCTGTGCTATTTTTTTCTTACTTGCCCATCTTCCTTCCCTTCTCTCTCTGAGAAACGTTCCCTATTCATACTCCACTAAAACTGGCAAGTTGATAACAGTAACACATTTTGATGAAACTATGATATTTCAATAGAGAAAAAGAATGACTTAGAAATGTTTTCACTAACCTCTTCTGAGGCTGTGGTTTCACAAGACAGAGTGAACCAAACAGCCCAGCGCTGCTGAAAAAAAGGAAGGCTCCAGAGATACAGGGCCACCATGACAATTCTGGTACAAGAAGGCCCCTTGAGGGCTCAGATCCTGGAGTCCTGGCTGCTGCTTGATGACACTGATCTTCTTGTGAGGTTAACAAATACAGTTAGCAGTGACCAGGAATGTCAGTTTTGGTTATAGAATTGCAAGGAATAATGGGAATTCTTTGTTGCAGAAGCAATGTATTTTCGAAAGGGAGTTTGTTTGTGTATTGGTATTGGTGGCTTGTGAAATGTGGAAGCTTTTGGTTGTGGTACTGTTAGGATTCAAAAATTGGAAAAAAGGCTCAGCTCCCACTAACTGGAATGCCTGCCTTTTTCTTCCAGCTCAATCACTATTTTTAGAGCCTGTAACAACTCTTCTGCAGAGAACAATCCCCTGAGATTATCTGAATCCTTTCAAAAATGAGCTCTCTCATGAAATGTGCATACTTTATAATCCTCTGTTTGCAAGAAATAAGGACAGAAGGGACTAACTATCCTCCTGTCTTTCAGAAGTGGTAGGATACGAATATTTATACACACATACACTCTCTGAAAAACACACCTGAATGCAGCTGAAATAGTAAGCATAACCAATTTTCTGCTTTCCTTATGTCTGGAACAAATTTGATTATTCCATGCATAATTCGAAACAGATTTTCACATTGTGATGCACTCTGCACATCGTGTAGCAACCTAATATTCAAGCCACCTTCAAAGAACTCCTTACTTTACTGTGCCTAATGCTACCAAATATTAGAAGTATGTGAATGAGTGCATAACTAATGCTGAATGTGAAATGCAGTACCTTTCTGAAAGCTGAAGTGTGTTGCTATCTCACTGTGTTCCACCTTTGCTAAAAGCTGACTGATGCTATTGAAAAATGTCAGACGTTATTCAGACTACTTTCAACCTGACATTTTCTTGACACTGAAAATTTGAAAGACTTAGGCCAAGAAAAGGAAAGGACTGTGAGAAGAGCTAGCCAGCAGAAGTTCAGATGCTTTCCGTAGTGACAGTAGCTGAATGTTCCCTAAGAAGAAGAGAGTAAGACAGGGAAATATTAGATCCACCAGAACAATTAGTGTTTCAGAAAATTATCACAGAATAATCTGAAAGCAGACATCCATTTAGAGTCACTAAGTTTTTTGCCAAGGATGGACTGAAGGAAATATTCATCAGTGAGTTATATGGTATAAATTTGGACTAATTCCAGTGTAAATGTAAAAAAGAAGCACTGCTTCACACTGATTACACAACTCAGTTTTCACAATGCTATAGAAGAATTTCTTCTCAGAGAGAAAATAAAAATGTATTAATTTATATTATGTTTATAGATTATTTTTATTATAAATATATGTATGTATACATATACAGATCTATTAACAAACCTAGAATACACAAGCGAATCTTTAAGAAAGGGAAGTGGGGGGAGATATACAACATGGATAATTTGTCAATATTCCTTTTTAAAATCATTTGTTTGCATAGAAATCATGATATAATTTGAGCTGTTCTACACATAAACTCTTTAGAGAGAGTGTCATACCTGCAGTTGAGTATTAATGCATGTTCTAATTTTATTTCCTATCCTAATTTATTTTGGTTTTGAAACTGTAGTAAGTAAACTAGAATTCACAATTTCACAATCAACTGAATATAAAAAAAATTCTTTAAGATTGTTTAGCATACTAATAAGACTATCAGTGTAATAGAATAAACATGAGACTGTTAAAGAGGATTATTTTCAGTTCATAATGTTGCTAAATAGGCAAGGATTCATTCATGGACACTTAATGATTTTCTTTTTCTGTATAATCTATTAGTATTGCAAAATTTCTGAGACAGATGAAAAATTATGCATGTTAGTTCCATGGCACATCTCAGAGGAACAAGTTTCTCGTTATTTCACTGAAATGATTTCTTGCCTATTAGCCAATTCTTTGCTTCTGTATATAGTGTCCCACCATCTCACTTTACCTTTAATTGTACTCATGGGAGATCGTTAGTGTCACTAAGTTTAATAAGGGACCTCTGATACCCTCTAGTTGCCTTTCCTCTGTTTTTTCAGTCGGGCAGGATAAAATCACTTTCATTGAGATTAGTGTTTTAAATATATAGCAAAATCAAATTAGCCTAATGTAGAGGTGCAAGCATGCAGCTAAGTTTTTGCAGTGCATGGGTTAGACACAATCTAAGTAGCAAGTGATAATGTCGTTTTCTGAGTTAGCCCTTTGCTATACAGAATTCTGGGGCTATTTTCAGTTTGGAGAAGAAACAAACATGGACTGAGGTATTACGTTACAGTAAACCATTTTCTTATAAACTCCAGCCCTGTTTATTTAAACAAATGAAGAGGAACAACATGGATGAAAGACCATAAATCTTCCAACACTCGGAACTGCAGTAACTAACTCTTAGATATCTTGCCATTACAATGGAAGCCGTAAACCTGAATTTAATACCATGACTTCCTTGACAAAAAAAACAACTTAGAACAGTTACGTATCAGAGAATTAGATTTACTAAAATATTTTTAGCTCACTGACAGCAGAAAGTAGGATACAAAGAGGTGTATTTTAAATCTCTTTTCTTCAGGAGCAGAAAAGAAGAAACTTTTTTCCTTAACTGCAAAAAGTTATTTCTGCCTCTGTAAGATTACACCTCCCAACCGTCTCCTGAAGCTAGACCTTGAACACCTACAAAACAGTGTAATGATTGATCAAGCCTCTTTTTGAAATAATGGTTCCAGTTTCAGACTCCTGGGAGACCTGGGGTCAACCTTTTTACTCTGGTTAAGGGGTAGAGGCTGTTAGAGATGTAAGCTCATCTGCCCCATTCTTGGGGATTTGTCTCTCTGGATTAGGACCAATTTAGAAACAGCACAGGTAGTGACCATGAATAAAGTTGCTCTTAATGAATCTAGAAGATTCACTGAGAGCTACCCTGCTTTCTCTCAGAAGCTGCTTTATAAGGTAAGAGTCTCACCCTTCTTCCCTGCCTGTGTTATGTTTTCAGCTGCTGTACAGCCAGCTTTGTGCCTAACTATGTACCCTTGAGACTCTGACCTGGAGACTGAGGACCTCATTGCTATGGACTTGCCAGCTGATCACTGGACTGTGGTTGACCTTGGCTACTGTTCACAGACCTGATCCTGACTTACTGACTGAACTCTCTGGCTTGACCTTGGACCTACCTTGTCACTGTGGACCTTTCGGATGATCAGGATTCTCAGCTGAGGCTAGCTACCATCACCACTCCTGGCCTGCCTGCCTCGCCTGGGTGCTGCAGGATGGGGCCCTTGCTGGTGAGGCCACTGCCACTGCCTCTCCTGCTGATGCTACCATGCTTGGCTCCTGGCTCCCCTTCCCTTGGGGAGCTACCTACCCTGGCTGTTGCCAACAGAGACTAAACTCTTTGAGATTATACACATTTCCAAAAAAAACCAACCATGACTAGCCCCAAAAGCAAATTTATGCATCAAGCTATAAAACTCCTTTGGAACAAGTTTGTTTCAATGCATTTTTTCAAGAGGGTTTAAATTGAGGTGCTCCTTTTCTGGGTGAAAACCTCAAGCCATAGAGACAATAGATCGATCTTATTTTTAGCTTTGATTTAGTCCAGTACTGTGTTAGTATTTTCTTTAAAATAGTTTCTCTTTGATCCAAAGCCAATAAACAGCTTCTATATGTTGCTCTGAAGAATCTGCTGAGGCACTAGGTCTGATTTTACACACTTAATGACTACCCTTCCAGGTTAAAAATATGGAAAACCATGCTAACGGGGAGAAAGCTTGAAGCCTTTAAAGGAAAAAGCATCTTTCTTTCATATACATATTTTCAGTGATGTTTGAATTTGAACTGCCAATGCAATTCCATAAATTTAAGACTGATGGAATGAAATATTTTCTTAAATTCCTCTCTCAGATGAAAAAGTGATTGAAAACTCTTATTAAGCAATCTTCTATACATTCTGTAGTGTACATCTGGAAACTTGAATTTGGAAAATTGGAAATGGAAATTAAGTACAAAAGAATAAAATATCCTAGTTTTCACTAATTTCTAGGTGGAATGCTGTCTCCCAGGCTCAATATTGGCAAGTATTGAACAATTACCAACATTCAAAACAGCAGTTTCACTCTACATTCAAAACAGCAGTTTAACTGGTGCCTTGAAAATAGTCAGCAAACAATGTATTATTTCTCTTTCAGCTGTGTCATAATGAATCTCTCTCAGAAACATAGCAATTCTGTGGTTCAAGGCATTGCTGACCTTTGAGATATAAACTGTATGTTTCAACTGATTTTTAATTGCTTTCTCAACCAAAACCTGCAAAATAATAAGATGTAGGGAGCAATGGCAACCTCTGAGAAAGAAAACATCTACAGCCTTTGCTGAGACAGTCAGATGATCCACATGAATTATTACAAGTAATAGTATGACATATTTCTGATACCTCTGCAGTAGTTACTTTGCTGTTTCATGTAACTTCATAGTCTTTACTGGAAAAAAAAAATCAAAACTTTCTGCCTATGAATTATGATAGAATAATTTTCTGATCTTTTTAAATTTATGTGGTTGCTTACTTACTTCAGACAGTCATGAAAAACTGAAAACCTATAAAAACTACAGTAAACTTCAGTGCTTACTGTTACCCTGTTGCTGCGTTGCTTCAGCCAAGACTTGCAGAACTAAGCCAACCCCTGGCTTAGGGCTAGAAGATCACAGACACCAATATGGAGGATGACCAAATAGCGTTTTATTAAACAACAGCAGGTGCTTTATACCCTTCGGCCACACGGAAGTACCTGTTCTGACCCAATCAGAAGGGCAGGTTAACAAATTTTACCTTTTATGGTATTGTCCAGCCTAGCCCCACAATTCCCCTCTCCATGCTATGGGGCTTGTGAGAGTACCTAGGGGGGGGCTCTCTCTTTCCGTACATCGCGATATCTTCCGGCCGCCATACCTTAACTACCTACATATCCCCCCTCCCTATGCACCAATAAGGTGATTAAGATAAAACAATCCTAAAAATACGTGTCATAAAACTTGTGTGCAAACCTAGCAAACGTGTGCTGTTTCTACATTATTTCTTATAAAAATTCTAAAAATATACATTATAAGTTAGATAGAAAATATAAGGCACACCAAACAGGATAACTGGAGAACAACTGAGAGTAGTGGTGTATAACTAGGGATAGCTAAAGGGAGTTTTAAACGAAAACAGTCTTAGAGCAATCGCTAAAATGCCATTAATCTAATGCTAACACTCTCTAATTGACTCTTAACAAATGAAACGAGCTTGACAGGGTCCCAAAATCACTGCTATTACAATCATTGTGATTGGTCCCATTAGGTAGATATCAGGGTGGTCAGCCATGGTGAATGGTTGAACCATGACGTAAACCAACTTTGCTGTGCCTCTCGTTCCCTCCTTCGTTTTTTCCAGACCTTTCTGCAATTTGGTCATAGTGTCTTTTACTATTCTGGTGTGGTCTGCATATACACAACACTCTTCCTCTAGTGCAGTGCACACTCCCCCTTGCTGTAGAAGCATCAGGTCTGATCCTCTTCCTTGTCATCTTCATTCGTCACTGAGACGTACCGGTTGCGAGGGTGTCCGACAATCCAGTCCTGCGGACAAGAACTCACAATTTTCATTAGTTTTATTCTGATCCTCCTTTAATTCCGCCTTAATACATCTGCTAGGTACCCATCTCAGCAATCCCTCCTTTTCTACCGCTGCATACCCTCTTCCAATTGTACGCAGCCTCCACCCGGATTCCCACTGTAGTTCCCCTGGAAATTTAACTCGCACCTGGGGAAAGGTAGCTACTTGTTGTTTTAAATACTGTTTTTCTATTGGCGAATACTGTTCATGTCCTCTAATATAGTGATTTAAAGCTAACAGGGCTCGATTTAAGATATTATTTTGTTGATCTGTCGGTATTTTTCCCGAATACCCTTCTTCTTCTCCAAGGATCTTAATTTTTTCCTTGAGCGCACGATGACCGCGCTCCACAATCCCCTGGCCCTGACAGTTGTATGGGATCCCGTGTTTTAATTCAATGTCCCACTTCTTGCACCAATCTTCAACTAATGTGCTTCTAAAACAAGGCCCATTATCTGTTTTAATCGTTTTTGGGGTTCCCAGCCAGGCCATGACGGTGACCCAGTGTTGTATGACTGTCTTTCCCATCTGCTTGATGTGTGGTGTGGCCATTATTGCACCGCTATAAGTATCAACTGTAACCGCAAGGTGTTTCCTAGGGGCCATGAGTGAACATTCTGTAAAGTCTGTCTGCCATAACTCTCGTGCTTGCAGCCCTCTAGGATTCACTCCAGCCTCCCATAATGGGGAATGCTGGCAATAGGGACAAGTAGCGACAACTTCCCGAGCTTCTCTAATAGGAATATTACATTCTTTTGCCAATGCTTTTGCACCAATATGTAGCTTCCGGTGTAGTTCACTAGCCTGTTGTAACGTCCACAACCTTTTTGCAGCAGAATCTGCTTTTGTGTTACCTTCCACCAGTGGACCAGGGCAATTTTGGTGGCTATTGATGTGAATCACTGTGACTGTACCAGTTCGCTTTCCTAATGCTTCTTGTAATGCATTTGAAATGTCCCCGTTAGCGTATCCTCCTCTCTTCATTGATTGAACCAATTTGTACACGTACATAGAGTCTGTACAGACATTAATATGTTTTTCAGGAGTTTGTTCAAGCGCTAGACACATAGCTTTTGCCTCTAGCCATTGAACACTCTTCCCTGCTTCTACCTAGATTAGTTTTTCCATTTATTGGCTTCCTTCCAGACCACCACTGCTGTGTCTGTGACAGAGGATGCATCGGTAAAATATGTCAGCCCAGGCTGGGGATTATCAAGCACTCTCAACTGCAGTGAGGGCTGTAATGCATCCATGTATCTTTTCCAGAGCTCTACCTTTCCTGTCTCAACCTTCCCATGGTATGTACTTAGAGATAACTGCAGCTCTACTTCGTTCTCCATCAGTTCTGTCACCTGTTTTTTAGTCCAGGGCAGCCAGATGACATCTGGTTCCTTGCCAAATGTTTTTCTGCTTGATTTTCTTAAAGATTCCATTACCAAAACTGCAACCTTGCTCCACCTCACAAAGCTGTCATTTCCCCTTGAAGAGTATGCCCACAACAGGGGACACAATTCCTTCTTTCTGTCTTGTCCTAGCATTCCAAAACAGCCTCCTTTAGTAAAGGCCCAGGCTAAAATGATGTCCTTGCCTGGTTGTATGCGAATAAGAGCAAATTTTTCTGTTCTGCGTTGGATTTCTACCAACGCCTTTCGCGCCTCCTCTGTAAGAGTGCGTGGTTCCCAAATTTGGTTACCCTTTAGTAGGTCATAAAAAGGTTCCATTAGGTCATTGGGGATCGGAACAAAAGTTCTCAACCACTGAATGGCCCCCACTAGCTTTTGAACATCGTTAAGTGTCTTAATTTCTGGATTTATTTGGATAGATTGGGCAGTGACCTGCTCTCCCCTAATTTCCGTTCCCAAGTATTTGAGTGTACTACCCTTTTGAATCTTCTCCTCTGCTATGTTTAACCCGAATTGCTGTAAATTGGTCTGCACCTGTTGGAACAAGGAATCCAGGACGGCTCTGTCCTCTGCAGCCATCAGGATATCATCCATGTAATGCAAAACCTTTGTTGAACTCCACTTTTCCCTGATACCCTCCAGCGCCTTAGCCACGTAACGCTGGCACATTGTGGGTGAGTTTTTCATACCTTGTGGCAGGACTGTCCATTGCCAGCGTGTTGCTGGCTCCTCCAAATTGATTGCAGGTAGGGTAAAGCCAAACCTTTTCCGGTCTTCCAGGGCAAGAGGGATGCTGAAAAAACAATCTCGAATATCAATTATTATGATATACCAATCCTGTGGGATAGCAGAAACAAGCGGCAGACCAGTTTGCAAAGGTCCCATCGCTTCCATCTGCGCATTCACAGCTCTCAGGTCATGGAGTAATCTCCATTTGTTTTTGTTTTTCTTTCGAATTACGAATATCGGGGTGTTCCATGGACTAGTAGAAGGCTCAAGATGACCACTTTGAGCTTCTACCTTCACAATTTCCTTGGCTGCTTGTAATTTTTCTTGAGTGAGGGGCCACTGTTCCACCCAAACCGGATCATTCGTCAGCCAAGTAATTCTATCTTGTTGTGGGTCAGGTTGAGCAGTGGCCCCCCCTAAAAATCCTTCATAGTAATTCCCATTTGACGGAGTGCATCTCGGCCTAACAGGGCTTGTTCTATCCTAGCAATAACAGGAGTCACTGTGGCAACCAACTGTTTTCCCTGCTCTTCATCATCTATTATAAACATCATTGGCTGCGAGCTTACAAGAATGTTAGTATCCCCTCCCGCCCCGGTGACCTATCAAAAGTGGACTGTCGGAGGGGATGGGTGGGATCTGTCGTTGCAGCTTGTATGCGGCCTTGCAGTTCGAGATACCATGCCTCCTTCAAAAGAAGGAATAGCAGGCCAGTTAGTACCGCCCTTGCCAGCTGCCTAGCGTCGGCAGGGGCTAGTGGCTGGACGTGGGCGGAGTCGAGCAGCATAGGTGTGGTTTCGCTCGACAAACCTTCCTCTTTTATTGCCTTGTGAAGGGCCTGAACCAACTTAGCGTCTAGGGGCGTCCACATAGCTCCTCCTTGTGGCCCAACCTGAACAGGGAACGCCTGTGGAGGCGCGGCCGCAGGTACAGCTTCTAGGGTTACGCCACTTAGCACACAGTCTTTCGCAATCAAGTTCCAATTTGGCTGCGCCACAGGGGGCGGGGCTTTACCCAGCCGGTGCAAGGCGCGTTTTTGTCTCAGTGTCTCTGCCTTCAGCGCATCTACCGCTTTACTAAGATCCCCCATAACCTGCTGTGGTGTTTCAAGCTTCTCTTCCTCGACACTCGAGCCCTGAGGGGGTCCAGCGCCACTCGCCGTAGCCTCCTCATTTTCTGACTCAGAATCAGAACGCAATTCACATCCACCTCCCCGCCATTCCCGCCATGCCGTTTGTTCCTTCGGGGTACTGCGTTCCTTCTTCTGTGCCCCAAAGGACCCTGCGTCACCGCCACCCACACGTTTCAATCCCAGGTCTAATAATTCCTCGTCGTCTAGATGCCTCAGTATCATGCCTGGGAGCGCATCTAGGGGGTCCACATTCTGATTTTTTGATTCACCCGGCCCAGACTCGCCGCCCCTGATTGCAGCGTCCCCTTTAAGACATTGCTTGTTAGGAAGGGCTGCAGACTTGCTGCCCTTGACTGCAGCATCCCCCTTAAGACATTCCTCGTTATAATGAGCTACAGTATCTTTTAACTCCCCCCACGGATATGCCGGTGGTGCGGGGGGCTCCTTTCGCGCAGCCCCTCCTTGCGCACCGGTTGCAGAGGGCTCCTCTTCAGACTCAGTAACAAGAAATGCCTGCGGCTCAGGCAGCTGCTCTATAGATTTATCCTCCACCTCGTCCTCCCCACCATCACCAGGCTCGCCAGTCTGCACTGCCGCTGTTGTAGTGGGAGGTGCAGTTTCAAGCGCGGCTCCCCGTAAGTATAACTGCGCCGTCCCCCACGCCTCCCGATCTTGCCGAGCCCATTGCAATAAGGCCAATAACTTTCCCAGAGTGATGAGAAGATCTGGCTTTCCCGCCAGTGCCTGCTCAATCAGTGTCTGTTTAAGTTGTGGCCAATTTTTGGAATTAAATATCTGAGCAGGGTGACCAAGCACCCCACTGTGAATCAAAGATTCCAGGCACGCCTTAATGCTGCCAGATTTGATACAAATCTTGAAATCCTTTGCCAACGTTTTCAGTACCTTAACCGTCACATCCATGCTCGCGAGCTACACCTCTGCCCTCCGAACGAATCACGTCGGGCTCACCACTTGTTGCTGCGTTGCTTCAGCCAAGACTTGCAGAACTAAGCCAACCCCTGGCTTAGGGCTAGAAGATCACAGACACCAATATGGAGGATGACCAAATAGCGTTTTATTAAACAACAGCAGGTGCTTTATACCCTTCGGCCACACGGAAGTACCTGTTCTGACCCAATCAGAAGGGCAGGTTAACAAATTTTACCTTTTATGGTATTGTCCAGCCTAGCCCCACAATTCCCCTCTCCATGCTATGGGGCTTGTGAGAGTACCTAGGGGGGGGCTCTCTCTTTCCGTACATCGCGATATCTTCCGGCCGCCATACCTTAACTACCTACATTACCCTTACTAACCCAATAAAAATTATTTTTCTACTTGCACAAATCAAAAGCTTTTTTAGGGTGTATACCCTGACCTCATGATGGAATGTTTCACAGACACTGTCAAAGTCACAATATGCCTTGAAGGTGTAACTTGACAAAACTCAAAATTGCATAGGCAATTCTTAGGTTCAGTATTAGACCATGATGGGCTGTGAACTGTGAAGTCTTGGCAAATTTGGACAATAGTTCCCAGACACTGGGTTATATTTAGCCATAAATCAGCCTCTTGCAAAATTTATCAATTCAAGTGATCTTCAGAATTCAAAGAACATTTTATATATATTTCATATACATATTTTTTTTTAAATTACTCATTTACATGTGTATATATGTATGAAATCTAGTATGAGGTTCGTCAGGCAGGTGGAATAGTAAAGATATTTTTCAAGTATATATTAAAATAATTTTATAGCAGTTTAGTGATACTTGAAATAATTTTTATCTAAAGTCTAGAAGGAAATTTGGAGATTTATTTTTAAAAGTGCTTCATAAATATAAGCCATTTTTGTCTGGGCTGAAGTATGAAAGACTTGATCTGAAAAAACCACTATGCCTGAGCTCTTTCCTGAAGGCAATTAACTTTACCCATCTAGTTCATTTTAGCTACCTAGGAGTCCTCTGGGGGAGTAGAGAGCTGAAATACATTCAACTCCTTCCGTTTCAAGCAGGTTCATAAGTCAGAAGTACCAGTCTAGGAACTGAGCAGTCTTCACTCCTGACTTTTTAAAAAAGCTTTTCATTGGAGTTTTCTGTTGACAGCTTCATCTTATTTTTGTCCCGGAGATACAAAGAAAACCTTTTATCTTTCCAAATCTATGCCATAGGTTGTGGAACTCTTTTCTATAATTCCTCAACAACTCGTGACATATACCAGCAGTACAAAAATGCCTTAACAGAGCCTGGACTTAAAACTTTGAAGCCTATCTGGTAAGTATGCCTGAGACAATTTCAAAGCCTGCATGAAAGAACTGGCTTCATACAAAGTCCCAAGGCCTAAGAGCCCATACTGAATTCTTGCAATAAACTTTACTAGTGTCCATACATGACAAATATATACAATTTATACAGTTATTATGAAATATTTCAAAATATTTTGATTCGTCACAGGACTTTTCCGTAGGAGAATGACAACTGCAAAAGCAGAGGCCTGAGATAATAGCACGTTTTAACAGCCAGAATTGCAAGCAGTTACATGCCTGTTTTCAGTCCAGGTGTGCAACTCAATATATTCTTTCAGCATTGCAGAAAGCAATTTTTCTTCCTCGTGTTTCATTTGGGAAAAAAAAAAAAAAAAATTTCTTTGGGTGAACTCTACACTCAAAGTTTAATAAAATCTTACATTAGTAAGGATTGCTCTGAAAAGACTTGAAATGGAATTTTTTTTACTAACGTTAATAAGCCTTTTTTCATTTTACATGATTTTTTAAAGTACTTTGCTTGAAAGATAATGACTATAAACACATCAGTACTCCTGTATTCTAAAGTAAAACTTAACAAAAGAATAAAAAAATTCAGTTTTTTTTCTTTTTTCTTGGACTGTTGACTTGAAGTTATTCTATGTATCGTAGTCTCCCATAACTTTCAGTTAACTTACTATTTACTGGGGGAAAAAAAATGTAATCCTACTTGTCATCAGGAAAAAAAAAAAAAGGTTGTTTTCTCAGTTTGATCAAATCCTTTCGTCTTCTCCTACAGCTATGCAAAACACAGAGGACAGAATGGGGCCAAGAACTTGTGGCTGAGGATCAGTGGGTTTTCATAGTTTAAGAAGTATTCTGGGAAGAAGTTCTGTCTGATTCAAACTCCTCCACTATGTAAAAGTATTTAATTTCTTCTACATACACAAGGGCTGTATTTTTGGACTTTTCACCAGCTTTCTCCCACGGCACATCTCTTCTTCACTGTCTGTAAATCCTCATGGGCTGCAGCTTCCTGTCTTCATCATCCATCCATCCATTTTCTCATTCACAGTACATTTTGGTGCACGGCCTGTTTTGTGAGCACACACAGTGTGAAGTATTTAGTCATTCTGTCCATATTCATTCTCAATTTCCTTGTTCTTCCAGGAAATGCAATGGACCTGATGGTTTGGATTCATCTGGTGCAACACTGATGGCCTATTGCTTGAGAACCTTGTTACAGCTCCATTAATCACATTTGATTTTTTTGTAGTGCTATTATTGTTTTTCCATAGGAAAATTACTACTTTCTAAGGAACTGTGAACCATTAAAATTGTCTCCATTCTAGAAGTGGTTGTACCACTTTAGTGGTATTAATACCATAAAGAAATGCAATTTGTACAATTCCAGTGTATAAATAAGAGCCTAAGGATCAAACTCAACATGCTTTATGGTTACTTTTTAGAATTTTAATCAAGAAACGCCATTTTCTTCCCCAGTAACCTTCAAGATGAATAGTATTAAAATACTTCATACAAATACAACACATTTATACAACACAGTAAAGACTTTACCACTTTAGTACTAAAGAAATGTATGCTCATTGACCTAAAGAAGTTCTGAAAATGACTGAAGTATTCAAAAAGCCCACAATAATGACAATTATGATCCACTCCATCACGGGATTACGGTGATATGGATCTAACTGGCAGAAACTTCTGTTTTAAAACAAATTTTGTCAATTTTCCCCCTAAGATGTTGTATGCTTTTCATTTAACAGCACCATACTAATTCAAATTATAAGTGAAAAAAATGGCACATTCACTTACAACAACAGATGTAAATCATAAAAATCAGGAATTCAAGGGAAAATATTAGATTCTGCAATTCTAATACAGATTTTTATTTTTCCTATGACACACTTCAGGGTGTTTTGGGGCACACAAAGTCCACCACTTCACTGAAGAAATTATTTTGATGTCTGACTGCTTTCAATCTCACAAAAATGTGTTTATCATCCAGCCAGTTCTTTACGTTTTATAGCCATTTCTCGTAGTTATCATAGTTTACATAATACTGTTTTGTTCCTTTCCCACCCACCCCATCTCTTCTTTGCCCTTTCCTGTCTTCAGGCATTGCTTAGCCAATCAATACATTATAAGATAATGCCTCCAGCTCCCTTATGAAATAATCTGTTGCTATTCCATTTAGATACTTATCTGTCAGGTATTGACACAAACCCAAACAAACAGTGTATTCCAGGCATGTTCATATCAAAGTCACATAAATGGAATTATAACCATGTCTTCATGCACATGAAGAAAACAAAAACCACAAAACAACTTCAGATTTCTTTCCACATATGTGAAACCTCCTTTATCAGTGTCTACTGCTACCTTGAACTTCATTATAATTTCTAGAGTCATCCTCCTGACCCTCACTTCTGTGGAAGATGTTTCATATTATTAACACTACCACTATTCATTTTTCCAAGTCCCCAGTTGTTATTTTCTTGCTTAGTCTCAACTTACCTTCTGAATATTCCTCTACTTTTATCAGTATTTAGATCATTTAACAAGGAGGTAGCTAAAAATGTTGTTTATTCCCTCTTCTGGATCATTAATGAAGGTATCAAATAAGAAAACAGGTGTGACTGTAGTGCCCTCACGAAGTCTGCATTTTGCTTGTTATGCTTTAAAACAATTGTCATATTTCAGTTAATGCATATTTCACTTCAATCTTCCTTCTATAATGTAAGTCAGCAACTGTTCCATTCAATACTTTGATGTAAGTCGGGGGCTTATCACCTCAATACATTAAATACTGCCCATCATCTTAATTTCAAAAGTTAGCATTTCTCATGCTGCTGTCTGAATTCCTAGTTTCAAACTTGAGATCAAAATATATGACAGCATTGGTTGTTTTTCAACCTGCTATGCAGGTGTTCATGTTCCCATTTCACATTAAATTAATTTCAAGATGACTATTTAGATGAAAACTGAACAGTTGAAGATGGACTTCCAACTTACAAAGCAACTCTAAAGTAATAAATGAAGATGAAAAACAAATCTAAACTATATTGCATTGCCTGACGGATACGGAAATGAAAAGTTAACACTTTCTTTTTCTCCTGGTATCTTGAAAACAATTCTAACTGGCTATTTCAGGTGCATTTTTGCTTCAGCTGCCACATAACAATCATCAACAATTGCTGTAGGGTAAAGAATGATATTCAGAATGAGGTACAAAAATACTCATTAGTTATAAGCATAATGCTTCAACTAGGGATGTTGACAATCACAAAATATCCATTGTGTATAAATAGGATGGAGTGGTTATGGGCTGGTTCTACAGACTTTAAAATAGGCTGCTGTAGCAGAGTTGCTTAGTATGTGTAACCTCTGGGGTACTCACAGTAGGAACAGTAGCCAATTTTTGCTTCCCAATCATGGAATTCATTACCAGCAATATTTTCAGGGAACTATAGAAACAAAACCATTTAAAACTGCCTCTAGCGTTATGAAGATGAGTTTTACAACAAAGCACTTTCAAAATTTATAAAAGTATTCATTTTCTTGAAAAATTTGCATTTTTTTTATTTCCTTGATGATATTTAGAAACTAAAGGTTTGAAAGTGACTGTCCCATAAGATTCATGTGTTTGTTGTGCATGGATTGCAGCACACCAGAGAATATTGTTGCAGGAATTTTTTTCAGTGATCTTTGTCAGCCCTGAGATAATCAAAACTGCTTGAAGTCTTTCCCATAAAACAAAATGAAGCTGAGCTGTCTTTCATGAATAAATAATAGCTATGACAAAACTAGAGGTATCTATGGGGAAGCCATAGGTATAGAAGTGTAAAGGGAGAAAAGTAGCTCTGTATTGTTACTCATGTTTTCCTTGTCATTGTGTATACTGTGACTCTTCAGTTATGGAGAAAAAGATTATAAAAAGCTGGCAAAGAACAAGGATGTGGGTCACAGCAGAAGTTTAGCCATTAATAATATCCTTGCACCATGAATGTCCTGTGCACAGTATTATGATTGTTCAGTACTTTGTGAAGCCATAAGGAGTCTTCACAACATAGAAGTTCATTTATTTTCAAAATATCATATTCCCCTGCACTTGTTTCTTCTGAAACGCTTAGGCATAGCTGGCTTTACTACTAAGGCAAGGTACATTAAGATTTTTTTGTGGTTTACCGATATGAAATCTCATGGGGGGAAAAAAAAAAAAAAAGTTTTATTTTCCTGGTGTTCTAACAAGAAACTGAAAATATGCCTTGAAACTTGTATTTTTGTGTGATGCCCACCAATAACCCCATTAAAAATTATTAGGTTAGGCTTAAAGAGATGAGAAAGGGACTAAGCATGATGTTAGGAATTACAGGTTGGGCTTAGTTAACTTTTCACTCTAAAAAGGTAGATGTTTTGGTTTCACTGCCTTTGTTTCCTCCCTGATCACAGATGCATATTGCACTGTGAAGGACAACAAAAAGGGCTTTTTAAAATATGTTAACAGTAGAAGGAGGATCAGAGATAACAAGGAACTCTTACTTGATGAAGTCAGTCACCTCACAAATAAGGATATAGACAAACCAGAGACATCTAATGCATTCTTCACCTCTGGCTTTAATACTGAGCCGGAGATAGCACCTGGCTTGCGAAAGTAAAGTAATGCTAACATTTAAAGAAAAGAGGATGGATCAAAATGGGGGAGTGAGACCATTGATGCCACCTCAGGAATCAATAATCTATGTAGAAAGGCAGAATTGAACTGCACATGATCCAAGAAAAAGACTGGATATAAAAACTAACATCTTTCTCTAATCCAGGATTCTCTTCTGAAGAGGCCAAGCACAGTACTGAGTGTCTGACCATGTTGAAAAATAAGCTTTTTATCTGGACTGAAAAGGAAAGACAATTATTTGGCTTTGATCTTAGTATAAGCAGATTAAGCATGCCTTTCTTTCAGTTTCACTACTTGGATCTTTATAAACCCTTCTTAAATTTTTTGACTGCCCACTTTACTGACTGGGTAATTTTCTCCAGAACATCATAATGGTAAGCGGATACCTTTCCACCCATCCAGAAAGCAAACTGGAGAACTAGTAATACAAGAGTGGGAGCAAATTTATTTTTCTCTCTGGCCATCTTTACCTATGAAAACCTCTGCTTTATTGTAATAGTTGGGAGCACACATGAATAGGAGAATTTAGAAGAGCACAGATGAAAGAGTTTGTTAAAAGGTAGAAAAAATGTTAGCATCTTATACGGCCAGTATAAGAAGACAGTTCTGTTACCAGCTGAAATCTTGGGGAGTATGAAATTTCTGACTGTATATACTATGGTTACTTCACACAATAGAAAGCTGCATGCAAGTATTTCCTCACATTCATCCCATGGATTAATTTTGCATGCCCAAACCATCACTCTAGAGCATCATGAACATTTTTCTCTCTCTCTGGCCTAATTAATTTTTCATTCTCTTCTGCCTAGCTACACAGCCTCAGCAGGGCTGAACAGTTTGTAAGGTAAGTGTCTTTCCTGGGAAATAACAGAATGTGTTTGAAGTTCCTTAGCCAGGCAGGAAATTAAACCTCTATCTCCTACCATCTGGCCAAGTTTCTGACCAACACACTGTTAAAAAAATGGGAAGGAAAACTTCCCTTGTCATATTTGAAGAAGGATGAGCCCAGGTGTGTTACCTGGGAGAAATTAAAACAGCAGACAACTCTTAGGCCTTGTACCCCACATGGCAGATACATCCCTGTGGTGTCTAACGAGGCATGAAAGACAAAACACAAAAGACGAATCCTGATAAATCTTCAGAATTTCTGTATTAACTACAAACAGCTGAACAATGATTACTTAGCTGGCTCTTGCTTCTTGTGAAATCCATGCTGAGACTTCTATCTCTGTGTTAACACATGTTTCAGGTTTCCATCTAGTACCTAAGACTTGTGTTTCTGTAGCCCAGGGATCCTTCATTTCTACAAGCTTTCTTACCTATTAACGAAAAAAAAAAAGGGAGAGGGAAAAAAAAAAAGAGATGACAGTACTTCACCACTATACTAATGTGTTGTCATTTTAAATGCTTCAAAGATTTTAGAAATGCTTGAACATGCAGGGGAAAGAGACACATAACTGCACGAGTCATAAGTATTATTTATTTAGTGAAAGAAAGGGACTTTTATCAGAGGACTTACACTGCAGCTGAACAAATTCACAGGTGAACTCCCACAAAAACATTTGTGTTTTCTCGCTGCTGCTTTCAGAGGAACAGTTCTGTGCATGAACTTTGTAAGTGCTAAGCGCATTATTCTAGAATAGAAAATCAATTTCATGCCATACTTGAACTCAGATACACCCTGTATATGTAATTTATTCATAGTTAAATGAAACTAAATATAATTAGGATGCTTCTGTAACTAAGAGTTTGCTATTATTAACACTGGCATTTTTCTATGTTCCTGTGAAAAGCTTTCTACAAGAATTATTAATCTTAGTAGTAGAGATTCATTATTAGTAAGATACTGAGTTATTGCACAATAAATCTGACAAAATGAGCTATTGACACACAAGAAAAAGATGCCATTAGCCACAAACATAATGTTTAATGGAAGACAGCATAACAATAAAAATGTGTTCAAAAGCTGCATAATTAATATAATCACTAATTTTAGCAGACGGCTGCTTTAAATGGGAGACAAAGTATATTGGGGAGAGGAAAGCAAATAGAGGAGAGCAAGATCTTTTGGTATAGCAATTAAGACAAGTTAGCTTTGAAATCTTTCTCGTTACCATAGTACTGGAATTCCAGCCAAATGGTGTTCTATAACTGAATAAAAGACCCTAAATTAAATGTTTGGTCTTTAAAATATTAGCACTTTCCATATGTATTAGCACCTTTTAGATAAGAATCTTTGAATGCCATGGGAATGCCTTAATGAACTAATGTTTGGGAAAGTATCATTGCCCTCTAACACCTAGAATAAGAATTATGCTGTTACATTCTAGTAACTGTATGTTGCTAAGCAGTAAATGTCCTTCAAATTAAGGTATTACTGCCTTTGCTTGTCCTGTGGAAGGATAAAATTCTCCTCATTCTGTAACTTTAAATTTTACATTTGTTAAAGATACCACTGTATAATTACATTTAAATACAAGATATTTCTCAGCAAAGATTGTTGTCTGTGATCACCTCCTCCTTACAGCCCTAATCCCACTGGATAGGTAGAGTTCCAGTGCTTACATTGTATTTACAGGTTCAGCATTTTACAGTGTCTTACTTCCAATTTCAAATAGACAGCATCTGATAAATCTGTGGGTTTTTTGCAGTAATGTCCATTCCAGCCTAAAGGTGCTGTTAGGTACGAATAAACAGAAATACATTATAATTCTTCTCACAGATACTAACAAACAGTATCTTGCCATGAAGCCACCTATTTGGGCTATTTCAAAATGAAAGAATTTGGAAGGGACTCCTAAATTCTCGGGCAGTGTTTTGATAACCCATCTTATATCAGGAACTTCAATTTTGTGTCAGGACAAAAGAAAAGAAACATTCCCTCTGGTGGCAAAGTAAAAGTATGATTGTACTGTGGGCATATTTCTTGCTTTCATGGTGAAAAAGCACTACCACAGACTTCCCCATGAGCTATATACCCAATATCCATGGTCTAGGGAAGATCAGTAAAGAACCAGTAAAAAATATATTTTACCCAGTTTTAGTGTTATTTTTTATAAAAGAATGTGTACTGCAGAGAATTTTTTTTCTATGGTTGATAAATAAGATTTAGGAGAATACCATTTCGATAGCATACTTTTTATTTATCGTAGTATACTGTGGCTCAGCAGAAGTTCCACAAAAGGAGGGCATATGTTTTTGATCGTGTGTGGCAGAATATGCATAAAGATAAAACATGAGTTGGCCAGAATCACTCATATAGCTTGCTTAAATTTCTGAGGAATATCATTGCTTGTGTATCCTTGAGTACAAAACATTCTTGAAAGTTTTAAGTCTCTTTCACTCAAAGCCTGTCATATCAGTGGAAGTCCACTAAAAGTATGTTAAACTACATAGACTTGCTTTTACTTCAACAGTTTGCTTGGTACACAGCACTTTCAGTCTCTCAGTAAATAGTGTCTTTATCTTAGGATGACAGGACATTGTGCATGTTCCCCCCTCCCCCCCTCAGAGTTTTTCACCGCTGTTCTTTGTCATGGCCACAAGACAGCGACACACTCATTATGTCTCTACCAGAACAATGGCCCTTGCCCCTTCTCCAACAGACCCTGCACCAGAAGGGTGATGAGGCCTGACTTGTTGAGCAGCTCCCCAAGGAGCTCCAACTCCTCCGTGGAAATGCGTGTCCCCTTCTTGGAGCAGATGGACTCCGTGGCACCTGGCAGGCTACCTCCAGCAGTGGTGCCATCGCCTCAGGGCTGGCTGGAACCACTGGATAAGGAGGTTTGCTGTGCACGTGTGCCCCGCACTGCTGGGCACAATTTTAGTCCCTGCCTGTGACATCCATCCCTTAAATACTCAACCCCTCAACTGCTGCAAAACACATTTTTAAGGCCATGGTACTTACAGCAGTCTGAACATATGCTGATTACAGCGCCCTGCTACAACTCCAGGCAGCATAAGCAAAGTAGGGGCAGAAGATGACTTCGTTTTATTGACATATAACAAAGAGGATTATTTCTTTTCCACAGGGAATATATAGTTTAACTGCACTGTAAGTAGGCTGTTCACATCCTTCACACCAATATTTTGAGCTAAAGACTATGGTGGAATTTTGCTATTGAAATTAAGTGATTGTAAACAAGGTCCTCTCTTGGAAAGGCAGGCAACCAGGACAGTGCAAGGCTCTACCTCAGCATTGCAGGGTGGCTGTGTGCGAAGTAGGAGAGCGGGAGGAGCTGAAGGGAAAGGAGGCTAACACAAAACATCAGCTTTCTTCAGGCAAGCCTGAAGCACAGAGATATAAATATGTGTTCCAGCTTGAACATAACAGGTAAATAAAAGGGATCTGTTAAAGACCAGCAAAGGCAGCTTTGGTGAGGGAATGGAGTGAAAATAAGATTAAGGGATTTTGTGGTTTCCATCTACGTCTAGCTGAAAGTAAAATGCTTGTAACTCTGGAACTAAGATGCATGGGAAGTTTTACAAGGTGAATGTAAAATGTCTTTATGTATTTTAAAAACAAATATAAGAATGTCTGGCATGGGCTGTAAAATAAACATAGGATAATGAGATAGCTATTCTGATGACAGAAAATGAACTGTTTAACCATAAAGCAAAAATCAGAGATGGCTAATAAGAAAGCAATAATGACTTATGACAGTCACATAAATCTACACTTAGCTCTCATTGAGTGGTAGAAGTAGTTGAGTAAAACTGGAGGTTAAACTTATGTTAGGCAGCTGAGGACATTCTGTGTGTTATTCAAGAGCTATGTGCTATAAACAAAAGCTATGCTTACAAAAAGGTCATTGAAACTAATTCTGGTTTTGCGAAAGAAATATTCTTTGTCCCCCCCTCTCCCCCCTGCCCCGTTCCCTTCCCCCATTTTCTTACTGTCCTCCTGATCATATGGGATAGGAAATATTGCCTAGCTCTTGCAGGTGAGTAAGTAAGTCCTTCAATGTTGTCTTCAGAGGACAAGAATAAACAATATATACCAAATTTTGCCAGGAAGATGCTTCTGTCTGTAGTTGCATAGGAGGTTTCTACTCTGAGACCTACAGCTTCACTGTCAGAAGGAAGTTTGTACTTCCTCTGGCAGCTGCATGCCAGTAAGCATGTTTATAACCTACTTCCCCAATTGTACTGTAGCAGTATTATAGGAAGGTAAGGGAACAGAGTAAAGACAAGTAATTCTTCCACGTAAACCTCTTCTCTGATTAGGTAATTCCAAGTTCTATTAAAATGTCCCATTCTTAATATTTCAATATCAACCCCCAAATCTTGCAGGCCTACCATAATTTTTACAGGTTCAAAAAATCCTGCCCCTCCATCTTTTTCAGGTTAAAAAGAAATAATAGTTCAGACTGAGAATGAGAGAGAAAACATTTTGAAGTATCCAGCCAAAGTAAGTTAAAGGAAAAATTAAAATAGCAAAGGCATGCATCAGAGATAAAAGCACTGCTATATTCTAGGCAATGAATTTGTACTGACTGAGTTCGAGATGAGGACATTCTGACCACTGTGCTTATAAAATAAAATGCTCATGAAACGAACTTTCTGTCTTCACTGCCAAGGCTAGTAACTATGATCATGGTGAATTTACCAAGGGAGAAAAAAAAGGTAATGCATCTTAGATTGACACAAAGTTCTCCAGGCTAAGAGAGATGGACTGCTTAAAAATAGACATTGTAAGCTGGTTGGCCTCACTGCTTCATTTGGACTTCCAGAACACACAGAATATTTTCCCAGTGGTGGGCTTTTAATGAGGTATAAGCATACTGAGTGGATTTTAATAGAAGGTAAATGAAGCAAATTAAATGAAATTTTAAGAGATCAAAGCTCATGAAACATTAAAAAGAGTACATTTTTAGATGCCAGCGCTTTCTGAAACTATCTTTTAACCTGCGACTGGTACCTTGTTTCACAGATAGGTTCTGTACCGGGTGCAGGCGCCCATGTTCTGTCAGCACCAGCAGCAGTGAGGCGCTGCCCGGGCGGTCCCTCTGCGGAGCGGCCGGTGCTGCCGGTGCCGCCGGTGCCGGACACAGCCGGTCCCAGCCGGCTCCACCGGCCCCAGCGCAGGGCAGAGCTGAGCCCCTCAGCCACGGGGGGCGCCTCGGGGAAAGCCTGGGTAAGGGCGGGCAAAACGCTGCCCGGCAGCCAGGGCTGAGGGGAGCCGGGTGAGAAACAGCCCTGCGAGCCCCGAGGGCAGAGCGGGAGGAGGGCAGGAGGGGCTGCGGCACCGGGCGGGACCCCGGCGGGGCGGGGATTTCTCTGTAGCCCGTGTGAAAGCCCCAGTCTGGGGCAGGGAAAAGTGTGAGGAGCAAGGAGCGGCAGAGAGGAGCTGTGATGGGCTGACTGCAGTCTCCCATTCCCCACCCCCCTGCGCCACTTGGGAGGAGGAGGTAGAGGAGTCAGGAAAAAAAGTAACGGCGGGCCTGTGTGTAAAGGGGGGTGTGTGTGTGCCATTTATTGCTTTCACATTTGTCTTTTTTTTTTTATACCATCCAATTCTGGTTTTAATTGGTAATAGAGTAAAATAAAATAAGTTTCCCCAAGTCGAATCTTTTTTGCATGTGATGGTAATTGGTAAAGGATCTCCCTGTGTCTGTGTCAGCTCATGAGTTTTTTCACATTATTTTCTCCACCCTTCCTGTTGAGGAAGAGCACTGAGAGAGTGGATGGGTGAGCATCTGGCAGCTGGCTAAGGTCAACTTACCACAGGTACAAATAAACAAGACCCTTAAAGCTTATAGTCTTCAACTTGACATCCATGTAAACTGACTCTTCATTGTAAGTGCTACTGTGTTTTAAGATTCATATGTGATCTTCACGTTTCTGATGTGTCAGTGAAGAGCTTTGGGGACCTCACTATGAGAACATCAAAAGAGTAAAAGTTTAGACGGGAGGGGAGTGGATGAGGAAACACATCTAGAGTTGAGAAATAAACCTAAAATACTACTCTGTTAAAGAGCAAAGTTGATGTATATGTACAGCATTTAAAATATGTTGCTTAAACTTAACCTGATTTCTTTATTTTGAATTTCTTTGTATTAATACAGTTCAGTGTCCAACTGGAGACAAGTAGCGAGTGGTGTCCCTCAGGAGTCAGTGTCGGGACTGAACCTGTTCAACATCTCTGTCAGCGACAATGGACGGTGGGATTGAGTGCACCCTCAGCAAGTTTGCTGACGATATCAAGCTGTGTGGTTTGGTTGATATACTGGAGGGAAGGGATGCCATCCAGAGGGACGTTGACACGCTTGTGAGGTGGGCCGATGCCAGCCTTATGAAGTTCAACCAAGCCAAGTGCAAGGTCCTACACCTGGGTCGGGGCAATCCCAGGCACTGCTACAGGTTGGGAGGAGAAGAGATTCAGAGCAGCCCTGCAGAGAAGGACTTGGGGGTGTTGGTTGATGAGAAGCTTCACATGAGCTGGCTTCAGTGTTTTCTCACAGCCCAGAAAGCCAACCGTATCGTGGGCTGCATCAAAAAGAGCATGACCAGCAGGTTGAAGGAGCTGATCCTGCCCCTCTATCCTGCTCTTGTGGGACCCCACTTGGAGTACTGAGTGCAGTTCTGGTGTCCTCCACATAAGAAAGACATGGAGCTGTTGGAGCAAGTCCAGAGAAGGGCCACGAGGATGGTAAGGGGCTGGAGCACCTCCCGTATGAAGACAGGCTGAGAAAGTTGGGGTTGTTCAGCCTGGAGAAGAGAAGGCTGCGTGGTGACCTCATAGCAGCCTTCCAGTATCTGAAGGGGGCCTACAAGGATGCTGGGGAGGGAGTCTTCCTTAGGGCCTGTAGTGGTAGGACAAGGGGTAATGGGTTCAAACTTCAACAGGGGAAGTTTAGATTAGGTATAAGGAAGAAGTTATTTACTGTGAGGGTGGTGAGGCACTGGAACATGTTGCCCAAAGAAGTGGTAAATGCTCCATCCCTGGCGGTGTTCAAAGCCAGGTAGGAGAGAGTCTTGGGTGACATGGTCTAGTGTGAGGTATGCCTGCCCATGGCAGGGGGGCTGGAACTAGGTGATTTTAAGGTCCTTTCTAACCCTAACCATTCTATGATTCTCTGAATTTTGGGAAAAACTACTAAAGTAGTTCAGGCAAGCTTACATAAATGAGTAAAAACCTTTATGGAAAAAAATTACAGCAATCAGCTTTGATAGTGCTTGATGTACAAAAGGAAACAACTAGGCTGTGATACCTGGTCTGTTCTGGACTAGTGGCAGAAAGGTAGCTTTCTTAACAGCCTTAGGAGGACACCAGACCCATTATTTTATGTCTTTCCAGTCAAATGTCATGTAAATTGTCACAATCATTAGCTCCATAAATACACTGAGAAATATATTTATTTCTTGAACTCTGATTTCTGAACTCAATTTTCCTGAAAACTGGGACTGTGAATTAAACAGATAAACCTAATAGCAAAAGGAAGCACTTGTGTCTCCCTTACCTTCCGGCAGTGATTCTTTGCCTGGAATTCTGTAAAACTGAAGATTTTAAGAGTGAGACTGTCCAAATTTATCAGCAATTATAGTACCCCTAAAAATGCCTATTTCTCTCCATTGACCATAAAAGGAGCTTTGAATAACAGGCTGATGTGTAATGGCCTATGCTGTTTCCATACATTTTCCTTTCTTTTGTCCTTGTTTACATTGTTTGCTTGGGCTTTCTTTTTTTTCTGTTTTTCTAAACCTGTTCCCTTCTTAAATCTCCTCCTTTAAGCCTTTTCTTTGCCTGTCTGACATAGGCAAGTTTATCCTGCAGCTAACTCCTATTTTTTTGGCCTATAATGCAAGGACTGAATGAATTCTAAAATGCTCGGCACAGGCATTTTCCCCACAATATTAGAAACATGGTTTGATGTTTTTATCATACGATATTTGCTTCACAGTAGTACCATAGGAAAGAGGAGAAAGATATTTTAATTAGTGGAAACAAAACATCAGACCTCATTCATTTAATTACTCTGTTTTGTTTCCATTATTGCAGTATAAACATTGTACACATGGAAATCTCTGTTTACATAAAAATGAATTCCAGACGCTATCCATGGTAAGATTAATAAATGAAATTATCCAATGAACAACAAAGCTGGTATAGCATCCTTGCTAATCTCTCAAGAAGAGTTATTCCCCCCCCCCCCCAAAGTACGAAATATGTGCCCTTTAAAAGCAGTGGCAGATGCTTTAGAAAGGAAAAATAGTAGGTGTAATGTGTAAAGTTTGTTTTGCTGATAGAACTGCTTTTTATATTGTGCAGTCTGTCACAATCATGTTAAGATGGTTGAAAGAAGTCAGTGCAACGTTTTTGCTGGAAAATGCTGTTTTGTCAGTATTTGTCAGCATGTAAAACAGGAAAAAAACTTCAAAATACTCTAACTGGCATGGGTATTTTTTAATTCTTGTGTAATGCTAATAAAACTATTACTTAGTTTTAAAATTAAATGCATCTGCTAAACAATATTTTGACATTGCTGAAATTAAGCATTTATTGTTATTTCCTTAACAAATGATGTCTGAATTTTAGATCTGTATCAAATCTTAGATTAGATAATTTCTTTCATTTTACCAGTTAATTAAAATCCATGAAATTGAATGCTGGATGGTGACCACTCTTGCTTTGCATTGGTCTGTCTAAAGCAATTTTCAAGAGTGATAAATTTCATAACGTGGGCCTACCAAGTTCATAACTTGAACAGTGTAACTGAAGAGGAGACAGAGATATTTTGAAGCTCCCCACCAACATTAAATAACTGGCCCTGTTTAGAACAGAGACAACCAAGGTGTCATGTGAGATTTTCCGTTGTGCAAAATGGTTACAAGTGGCAATAACAGGTTTCTTTTGTCTGCCAGAAGATAAATCATAATTGGCTTAATTTGTAATAAAGGAGATTTAGTTTGTTTATTAAAAAACCAACTTTACAAGACTGGCAAGCATAAGAAGATGTCACTTAAAACAAGTCACCAGAGCTTTATAACCCAGTAAGTCAAAAATCCGGTTAATTATGCTTGACACTGCTTCAGCATGAGAAGGTGAACTAGATCTTAAAAACTTCTCAAGATACTGTGTACATTTCTGTAGCAAAAATATTTCGGTATGTGGGAAACCCTTCTACTTTCACCTTTCCATTCTCTGGACTACTTCTAGTCTGACCCTGCTACTATCATCTCTATTGTTTGGTAGTGGCAGCAAGAGCAACAGAGATCAGGCATATTGGCCTATTAAAGTCAATACCTGAAGGAACTCTGGACAAGTACCCATCTTGATGAATCCTTTCGTTATTTCTTTTACAGGGAGAGAATTTTAATTTAGTTCCTAGGCTGTACTTTACAATTCGTCTTTCTAAGATGTTGAGCTGTTATAATCTGAAGTAGTTCTTCTCTTTTACACTTCACTATGAATTCTTCACTATCTGTTTCAAGAAATGGTGAAAAGAGCTGTGAGCCTGTGTAAGTGCTTCTGAAGTTCACCTGGAGTGAACTAGCTGGCTTAATTCACCAAGCTTTTATGATTTCACTTTCATCTAATTTCAGGAAAGGAGGAAAATGTACAGTTTTCTGTTTTAGCTGGATTTGAAACCAGCTGTTATTCTTTCACTTGTTCAGGACCTCTATCAGTCATCTCTACAGGCAGTTTACAAATGTATAATCTACTGATAGATGCGCACACACTAGTACGGAAGTTTTTTTCATCTATTTTCACTGACTTCTACTGTAGCAGGAAGTTTTAATTCCTCTTTCTCATCAATCTGTCTTTAGTTTCACTGGGGATCTACCTAGAGTTAAAAGTCTATTTTCAACTAAGATGAACTACTATATTACTTTTCAAAAAAAAAGTCAATTTCTATTTACAGTATGGCCTTAAAATATTCTTAGAATCTTTCGTGTCTATTTGAGAAAGCCTTCTCTTCTTCTTCTTGATGGTTTCTGAGAAAGTAATGCCTCTTTTCCTGAAATTGTTCAATTGATTCAGTAAATATTAATTTAATTCCAATAAAATACAGAGGTATGAATCTGAAGAGAAGACAAGTGACTTGCAAGTTTAACATCTCCAGTTATCTTTGATATAGTGAGTATTTTAAAAATAATTTTTAAAGGAAAGCTAATATGGTGTGTTAAAACATATATTAAAAATCAAGAATTATCTTAAAATAATTTAAATTAATAAAAGGATCTGCAGTGGTTGAAGCTGATTACATCAGCAGATCACATCACCATGATATAAAACTGCATTTATTCAAGGTGGTTTTGGATGTGTGGTGGGTTGATCCCAGCTGACAGGTATGCCCCACCCAATTGGTTGCTCACACCCCCTCAGTATGACAGGACAGAGAATGGGAAGGGCAAAAGCAAGAAAAAACTCATGGGTCAAGATAAAAACTTTAATGATAGAAGGAACAAGAAAAACAACTGCTGCTAGAGCAGTCACCGTCTGTCACAAAATGAGTGGTTTAGCATCACTCAGAGAAAAAACATTGTTGTGGTTTAAATCCAGCTGGTAGCTCAGAACCACGCAGCCGCCCGCTCACTCCCCCCCTTCTTCCTCCCTCTGCTCCCCGAGGGATGGGGAGGAGAATCAAAAGAATGTAACTCCCACGGGTTGAGATAAGAACAGTCTAGTGACTAAGGTATAATACAAAACCACTACTGCTATCACCAATAATAATAACGTAAAAAGAAATAACAAGGGGAGAGAATGCAATTGCTCACCACCCACCAACCAATACACAGCCCGACCCAAGCAGTGATCTGGGCCTGCTAGGTAACTCCTCCCTATTTATATGCTGGGCATGACGTGCTGTGGTATGGAATACCCCTTTGGCTAGTTTGGGTCAGCTGTCCTGTCTCTGCTTCCTCCCGGCTTCCCCTCCTCCGTGAAAGTGCATGAGACTGAGAAAGTCCTTGATTGGAGTAAACATTACTTAGCAACAACTAAAACCATTGGTGTTATCAGCGTTGTTCCCAGGCTGAAAGTCAAAACTACAGCACTGCACCAGCTACTAAGAAGGAGAAAAAAATGACTGCTACTGCTGAACTCAGGACAACCATTGAATGTATTAGCAAGAGTAGTTTTAATCTGAATTTATCAAAGTGTGGCTTAACTAAGTTCGATGGCAAGGTTCACTCTACATGGATGAAGCATACAAAGGAAAATTGAGGTAAAATTGTTGCTTTGGAAAAACTCCTGCCTCAGTTTTGCTGCTGATCATGATGTTTTATGGTATGGAATATCTTTGGTTAGTTTGGGGCAGCTGTCCTGGCTGAGTCTTATCCCAAAATCTTGCCCACCACAAGCCTACTAGAGTGGGAAATGGAAGCAACCTTGATGCTGCGCAAGCACTGCTCAGCAATGGCTAAAACGTGTGTTACTGACACTGTTTTGGTCACCAGTCTAAAGCCCAGCACCATGTGAACTGCCCTGAAGAAAATTAAGTTGATCTCAGCCAGGCTCAGTAGAGTATGACTGATCTTTAAATACTAACACTGAAAAGTTACGCTCACAAATCTCTAGCCCTGTAAAGTAATGTGCGAGATTTTTAAAGTTGCCATTTGAGGAGATAATGCAGTTGTGTCCCACCCAGTTTACTTCACACTGCTCTTAATTTCCTCTGTTGTTCTATGGACACTACCGTTATGCAACTAAATCTGTACCACCCAGGTCAACATAAAGAGATTAAGAGTAACATTTGAATAAAATCTCAATAAAAAAATAGGTAGGCAAGTGTCCTGCTTAAAATGCAGCCAGAAAGATGTACCAAGTGAGAAATTTATGCATTTTGTACACAAACACAATAATGTCGAAGATAGACCAGTAAGGGCTACAGCCTAGGTAATTTTCCTATGCCTTCCTTTCCATTAAAAATATATCCTTTCTTTAAAAAATAGCAAAAGGAATACTCCAAAACATGAACTGTAGAAGTAAAGATGACTTTCTGAAAGTTTTGATGTCACTAGAATGCAAGTGCTTGTCAATCACCTAGCAATTTCTAATTCATTATTATAAATAGACATACTATAATGTATTATTATTTTAGCATATTACGCAACTCTCAGTCGCTTTTTTCTACTCTTACTTGCTTATACATTTATCCTTATTTTCAGTTTCCTGGATTTCTTTGATATCCTGGTCACCCTTGCTAGTATAAGAATGGACAAAAATTGTAATGCTCCAAACCACATCGTATTATAGTTTTTCTTTTAAGGAAGACAGATAATTGGAACCACTTCTAAAGAACCCAAGTTATATGAACACAACACAAAACTTTAATAAAAGATTTTCCAAAAGTAAATTTGTCTCTTACTTAAAAAAACCTCTTAAAATATTTGTAGAAGGAATTTTAGTAAAAACATTTATAGGATGTTAATCTGAGGCAGACATGAGAGCAAGTACAGGCGGCCTTCTTTTGTGATACTGTTTTTGTCCTCTGACAAATGGTTCTTAGCATCACTCCTTTTTGTTCATGAATTGAGTGAATTTTTACAATCTGAAAACAAATGGCTTATAAATTGGCTTGGGAGATATGATTATACCTGTACCGAACTGGTGTCTTGTTCTTGAAAATGACAACTGTGTGGCTTTTCTATTTTTATATGAAAATAGTCTTTGAATTTATGACCTGCCACATGCACTGTATTTGTAACAAACAACTAGAGAATTAAATGTGTTGTACAAAGCACAAATCACAATAGCTAGTGCTGTTACTACACATTTGAAAGCACAGAGTCTATGGGAAGCAAAAGCAAAAAAAGGGGGGATTATAAAAGCTGCATTATGAAGTGTGTGCACATCAGGGTAATAAACATGGGTTTTCATTCAAAGCATATTTTTCTTGACATGTTGCTGTTCCCTTAGGAAAAAAGAAGAGAAGTATTGGAAAATCTTTAGAAGCTTGTTCATCCTGCTTAGAAAGGTAGCAATAGAAAACATAAATACACAGGTGGTTTTTTTCCTAGCACCATGCATGAAAACAGCTGTTTTAATTCACTGAGGGCACAGATAAAGTAGTTAACAACCATTGCACATTGATCAGTTTTACCACCTTCCAAGTCCCATCCACTGAGTTGTATGATCTCAGGGAAGTGAATGGTATTCTTGTGTTTTTTACACAGAAGTTTTAAGATGTCTTATTTTAATTCCATTAATTAAATTAAAATAAAGTCTAAAGTATGTCCTTGGTTTTTGGCAAGAAGTAGTCATAATAAGGAAAGTTTTATTTAAAATGCTCTTCTGCAACTCTTAGACCCTAAGAAGGCAGGAATATTATTTTTGTTATGATGATTTCTCAGGAATTCTGGGCAGTTGTTTCACCATAGAATAACAGTTTAATGTCAATCAAGTGATAAGCTAAGTACTCTATAAATCACTGAGCTGTCATTTTGTCTTGTTTTCAGTAGATCACCTTGGCTGTTTCTATCATGAAGACCTTTCAAATTCAGAATAAGACAAAATACTTTTTAGTGTAGCTTAATTGCTCTACTTGAAGTCAAAAACTAGAGTAATTTTTTTTTTTTCTGTTAAATCATTGATAGTTGTTAGTGTTATGATATCTGTTTCGCAGAATTAAGAACTTCTTATACTGCTCAGAAAATAATTGTTGCCTTATGCTTGGGAATAGTGAACATCCTTGCAAAGATGAAGCTATTTCAACATTAGCATGTTGCTGAAAAGCAGTAGTCATTATTGGCTTAGAGGAAACAAAGGAGGTAACAAAGCTAAGATATTCATAGAATAGGTTCTGTCCCTATCTTTCAAATAAAAATCTAGGTTTGCATTTAGGTTTTGAAATTGCCTGTCTTCAGCTTTCTGATAACACATAGGCACAATTCACTGTCAGGAGACATTCCGATTAGCAATTGGCTTGAATAAACAGTTCTATTTATATTTCCCATGGATTTGCTTTCCATTGCACTCCAGCCCAAGTAAACTGTCAAAGGTTTACACTATTCTCAATGTAGGTAAGTTGTTAGATGTTTCTTTGTTTTGTAATGAGTGAGTGAGACTCATTCCGTGCTAATAACAAGACAGCTTGCTTGAAGCATGAGCTGGTAAGTTAAGTGAAGGTGCTGTAGGTGGCTAGGGGAAGGTTAAGTAGGTGCACATCATAACAGAGGTGCTTCATAAGCTGGAGAAGTTTCTTGCATGTTTGTGTTCATAGGTTTCTTAGCCATAACTCTACATGGACTTGATGATTTTAAAGGTCTTTTCCAACCTACACAATTCTATGATTCTATGATCTCAATTTTGCACAAGCCAGAGAGCTTTCTGAACCTGAGCTAGAAGGAAGTTCAACTGTCATCATACTTTCAGGTCTGAGTACTGTAAGTCTAAGTTTGAAGCTAGCCAAGATCAAACAAAAAGAATATGGAGAAGAGATTCTACCTGCCTGTAGTGAATGTTGGGTTACTTAAAGTGGGTTTTGATACTATTCAATTTGTGCTAGTATCTGCAGAATTTGATCCATCCACCCCTTTAGGTTGCATGCTGACAACGTTCTTAAAGTTACCATTCTTATATGACAGTCTCTTTCAAAGCCTATAGTGCTCAGGACTATGTACTCAACACTTATGCTGAGACACTCAGCATAAATGTCTCAGTTCACTGGACTCATCCTCTTCACTGCATGTAAGCTATCCTGCTGATTCCTTTCACCTTCTGAAAGGTCTTGTTTTGTATTTCTGCCAGCAAGCTATAGAACTTGAACGACAGAGGGACTTTTGACATATTGACCTTTTTGTCTCCATTGTTCACTGTGTTGCTGCTGTGCTTCAAGCTGCACTTCCTGCTTTTTTCAGAAATGCTTTTCCTCTTCTGTTTGATTCTATACGTATTCCAAACGCACAGGCTGGTTGTGCTGTTGTTGCTCATTTTCGTAGGGTGTCTCCAGTCTGCTTCTGCGCTTCTGCTGTACTAAATGTTCCTGCTATCTGTCCCCCACTCTGAGTTTCCTGTTTGTGTATAGTTAAAAAATGAGTGCAGATTAGCCTCCTACTACAGTACTGCTTTCTTACATACTACCTCAGTTTCCTCTCACTCGTAGTAGAAAAACATTCTTCTTTAAGCAATATAAACTGCCTGTGTATTTGAAGCCACTGCTCTTCATTACGTCTTGTTCAGAGGCTGCTACAATGCTTTCTTGCTAAAATCTCATTTTGTCTCTTTTTCTTCCACTGTCCCTGAAGTTTCTTGTTCATTTATTTACGGTTGATACTTGAATGTAGTAGAATGATCCATCCATTGGGGAATCCAGAGGGACAGGGTGTTAATGTTGTAACTTTTCCAGCAATTTCCTTTTGAAATCTCAAAGATCTCCATTTATTAATGTATTCCTTTACTTGACTTATGCTGAGGCCGAAATGGTAGGTTTTCTGCCATCACATCTGTCTTTTGCCATTTTTACACTGTTTGAGTATTTCTTTCAGATTTTTAAGAATATTCATAATAAAGGCCTGCTCAAGCACCACTGAAAAGCATCATTTATTGACACCTGTGTGAGTTAACACCAGTCGCTACCACTCAGCAGAAGGTGGTAACAATTTCTGAGCTGCCAACAATGAAAGCAGATCTCTCCCTGAAAAAGTTTTTTACCTCAGTAACATGTCTACCTTTTTGAAAATCCCTACAGATTAAATACATTTTGGAGCATGTTTGGAATATCATAAAATGAGAGGTATTTCAGATGAGCTGGGGAATGGCCCAAAGTCTACATACTCAGCTTTTTTTAAAGACCTTTCTCTTATTAGGAAACTTTATTTTTTTCCTAACCATGTCTGTGACAATTACTGAGAAGTAGCTGTCAGAAGTAATTGCATGGCTTCTGGCCTTGCTAGGTAAGAGCAGCTTTTTCATGCCACGACCTTATTGCTTGTCAGAATATCTTGTTGACAGCAGCAGGTTCCTCATGCTAAAGGCTACTCAGTGGTCAGTCTCTGAATGTTTTCTTCTTTGCCAGGCAGGCTGGCTTAGGTCTGGTCGCTTTGAGCTTGTCAGATACTAGCTTTCAGTTGGTCTTTAAAGGTGCTTTGCATGTTTGCTTTGGCAAGGATTTGTTTAATAACTGACTTTATTTTGCGTCGTGAGATGGAGATTTCAGTGATAAGAGTTTTCAGAAAATCTTCTAAATTTTGAGTGTTACATAAGGTACTAAATAATCAGTTTTGGTGACCTACTGTCACCCATTTTTACCTCACTGTGTCCCTATCTTTGAGCCACTGACGTTTTACTCTTATGGCCCTGTCTAAACTTCATGCTTGTATCTCATAATTTTGTTCAGTAGGAATGTGAATGCAGCTTAGGTATAGCAAATATTTTCTTCCTGTAAAGATGCAACCTTTTAAATGGCACTTCCATTGATCTGGGCTGGAGGGAATTGCATTCTCCCGTTAAAAGCTAGATTTGTACAAGCTGAAAACTTTCACCAAGTTTTATTGTTAGCTATGGATTTTATTCTTGCAAAACCTCACTTAAATGATCACTTTTTATTTCTGATTTCACTTTCAGCATAGCAAATTTCACACTCAAAGCCTAAGGTTCTTGTTCTAATCTATACCTCTCATAATTCATTAAGGAAAATAAATATGCAAGTTTCAGTTACACTCATAATACCTGTTAAACTCTGTGACGTACTGTATCCATCTAAAGGAATAGGACAAAAGACACTTTTTTCTCTAATTATGCAGACTTTCGGGCCTGCTTTATAATGAAGGATAGGATTGGAAATTCTGAAGAAAATGTATGCTCCGCTACTGCCTCTTCTGGAGTAGGGTACCTGTCTGCTGACCAAGCTAGTAACAAATGTTTGGTAACTACTCAATTTTGTCTGAGAAGCCTCAGATAGATCTCCTGGGACACTTCCGTCTAGGCCAACAAACAAGATCCCTCCTTCAGAGGGATCCTTTTGTGTTAGTATTATATTAAAGAGAGTGAATGAGTGCTGAAGATACTTTCTGCTGAAGTGTTTGATATGAATGGAATTAGCATCTAGATAGCATTAGTGTCTTACTGTCAGTTTATCATGCATGTCAGCTGCAAGGCCAAAATTGGTTTTAAAACCACCTGGATTACTGTTACTGCTCACTTCTGTCATTTTGTTTTATAAATATGCTGAGACAAATTGGAACAGGACAGATAAGGTTAAAATTGCATGGTAGAAATCATGTTACATTATTCAGTAAAGGTTTGTAGATAAGAAACAGGCAAGGAGGGGACCCAAAAATATATTGACGGGAAGGAATACATGGGTTGAAGCCAGCTCAACCCCATTGTTTTCCCATATAGTCTATGTTGGGCTGAATCATGTGTTCACCCTACCCCTCCATGATAGCCTGGCTAACCTGGGGAGACATTCACACTCTTTTAATGAACTCAAGGAACCACCTGTTGATCCACTCAGTTGTTGATTAGTGTTTACCTAAAACAAAGGCCACTGTCTGGTCCCCTTTATGTTGAGATAAAGTCAACTTATTTGCAAAAGCTGTGGTCTGAAATGCGCTGCTCCCTGAGGTATTCCCTGAGTTTCATAGGCATGTTGCCCTTTCCTGTCCTATCCCAGCCTTCTTCCATTCCTAGGGTTTTATTGGTCAAGTCACATGGGTTGAGGCACGAAACTGAAATAGGATGTACTTGTGAACTGTAAAGCTGCAAAATGCTTTGGGTCAGCATAAATTCTTAATTTTGAGAATTTTCACAATGGTTCATTTGATTCATTTTAATCGTGACCTTTTTTGATTATATTTAATATAAATTCTGGGAAAATTAAAGGAAAAAGGTCACACTGAAATGATTTTTTTTTTCTTTTTTTTTTTTAATTTTAAGATATGTCAAAGCAAGTGACTTGGATTATTAACAGATATGTTCTTACGATGCTATATTTTAAACTAGAAATGTAGTGCTTTCTAAAAAATTATTTTGCTTTTGTCCAACTGGAAATTTATTTCTAGTTGTCCTATCCTCCAGACAGTTGGAAAAACTCCTAGCCAGCTGAATTTAGAGTTAAAACAGAGAAAATATGCGGCTGGTACACAGTGGAAAGAGTCATTTTAGGCCAGTTACTTAATAAAAATTAATCAAATTCTATTTTTTGCTGTTCAAGAAATGAACAGTGAGGATAATTTTTCTTCTTATGTTATCAATGTAATTTATTTTTTTTTTTTTAAGTTGAAAAACTTGATGCAATTGACTGATATGGTAGACTTTAATTGAAATTGGCTTTCTGGCATCTACCCTGGTTCTAATAAAGTAACTAGAGTCTCATATCTTATTCTCTTGCGCATCATATTTTCTACTGTTGGCATGATGAGGAAAAGCAGATCTTCATCTAACATGAAACATAGGCAGATTTCACTTGCTTCAATTTGTAAAATGGCACACAAACATTAATGCTGTCACTGTGCCTGTCTCGTTTCCTGAGAACCCTTCCATGATATGTCAGCATTCCTGTGAAAGCTATAAGCTTTGTCAGGATTGAAAAGCAGCAGAGATCCTTCTGATGAGACTGTCTGTAGAGAAGGTCATCAGATGCCTCAAACAAAACATAGATCATCATGTAGATAATGCGGATCCAGAATACACCTACTCTCTGTTCAGTAAGAAAAAGAGAGTTGTAGAACATTTTGTGGACAAATAGTGCTTTTCTCTGCTAGGAACTGACTTCACCAAAATCAAACTTTCATCAACCTCATAAGCAATTACAGAAAATGTCAAATGCCTGATAACGTCAAGGGAGTTGGCTGCTGTTACAGTGTGTGATAAGTAACATACATGATAAATGGCAGTTTAATTAATGTACTGGAAATCTTCCCTTGATTAATCTGTGATATATAAATCAGATTAATCAAGAAGGAGTCTTTTTACTAAGTTTAATTTTATAGGCGTTATACTGTCAGAAAAGTTTATGAATGGGTATGTGCGTCCTTGATTATCACAAATGCTCTCAAGACCAAACTGGAAGGTAATAGATTTTTCTCTTTCGTCTTCGATTTTTTGACCTTCTGGCTGTACTCAGGAAACATCAGCGTTAGACTTTGAGAGTGAAGGACATGGTCTCATAGAAAGAATGGGTTAAAATTTACTTGTGGTGCCAGCTGGCTCTTAAGTAGCACTCTTTATTGCATTAGGCTGCTGTGTAATATGTTAGCTGACTCAACGATTGGTGTGGGGATACATAGGACTTTTCTGTAAATGCTTTTACTCTAAAATGGTAGATAGAATTTCTGTAGTAATTTGTATCATGTACTATGACCAAGAACAGTATTTTTCTTTCTTTGGAAAGTACTGTATTTCTAACTATTTAGTATACTTATAACCCAGTATCACCATTTCACACTAAAAGGGATATGTAATCTTATGTATACCCTTTTTGTGCAAATACTTAACTAAGCATTGTTTTCAATTGTAGTTTTAATTAGTAGATATGGTGTTAATCACAGTATCGTGGAAAAATCTGTGCATAAAATGGATCTCTTCTTTTGCCTGATCCACTTTTTAAAGGAAGATTTGCTACTCTGTCTCTTACAGATTAGTGTCAACTTAGTTGCTCAAATCATAGAATCATAGAATGGTTTGGGTTGGAAGGGACCTTAAAGATCACCTAGTTACATCTCCCTGCCATGGACAGGGACACCTCATACTATACCAGGTTGCTCAAAGCCCCATCCAACCTGGCCTTGGACACTTCCAGGGATGGGGCATCCATAGCTTCTCTGGGCAACCTTTGCCAGTGGCTCACCACCCTCATAGTGAAAAATTTTTTCCTAATATCTAATGCTAAATTAGTTTTAGTTTTAAATCTCCATTGTCTCTACTGGCTATAGTTTTCATTAGTATCTGGAATATAGACATTTGGACCATTTCCAAGGATTGCATCTGGCACAGATGTCATCTCAACAGTATAGGCACTGTAGCCCATTTTCAGGTGATCTAAATGCTACTGTGATGCCAGGGTCTCATGTGCTGACACTTTTCTACCACTACTCAGAACATTTTGTGTCAAGGTAAACTTATATTCACTACTTTACCGTATAAAAACTTTCCTAAGTGATATGTGGAGGTTTCATAGTCCTTTGTCTTAGATAAAGGAAGCAGTAAAAGTTCAAAAAGTTCGAGGCCAGGTTGGATGGGGATTTGAGCAACCCAATCTAATGGAAGGTGTCCCTGCCCATGGCAGGGGGGTTAGAACTAGATGATCTTCCAACCCAAACCATTCTATGATTCTATGATTTGGTGAAAATTAAAGGGAGCCAAACTTTTGACAGTTGAGTCTAGCTTTCCCAAATATTTTAGCTGTTAAAGTTTACCAAGCAGTTTTAAAAACTTTAGTCTTGAACAGTGAATGTGAATTTTGCATTTCCCTCTGAAGATTTATAGCTCTCCCATGTCGGCTGGTTTGTCACCATCATCCAGTTAAAGAAGCCATATGTGACTTTCATAACTAACAAAAATCCATCAAATAGCAACTAATCATAATAGTTAGCAGAGATCCGCATACCAAAATCTGTTTATTCAGGTATGACAACTTGGCATATTCCAGGAAGACAATTTGAAATGCATGTGTTTTATTTTCCTAAAGGAGTATTTTTTAAGTGCATGTGCCTCAAGATTGAGGCAGTTAAGGACATTATGGTTTGAAGCCTTGGAAGCGGCTTCTAGTTTCTCAAAATCAATCATAGGGTTGGTTCATTTAATAAAATCTAAAAAACCCACAATAAAATCTCTGAGAATTCATTTGTGTGAAAACCAACCAAAGAAACAAACAAGTCCCAAACAAAAAAAAAAAAAAAAAAACCCACCCTGTAATCTCTGTTCTGCAGTGCTTCCACAGTAGTGAACAAACTAAAGAAAAAAGCACGGTGCAGATGTCTTACCATGTTTTAGCATTTTGAAAGATCCTTTATTCATGTAAAATCTTATTTTGGAAAAGGTAAAATTCTTGAAAAGGCCAGATCCCAGTGCACACAAGATGCTATTTAAGTCTCCTTATCTTTTATCCCGTTACTGGTGGTGCTTTAGAAGCAAGTTCGGTATGGGTAAGAGCACTGAAGCTTTTAAGGTGAATACTAGAGAAGCTTAATAGCAAAAGAGCCTTAAGCATGCCTGCAGGGAGATTTATTTTAGCACAGAGAATAAGAACCTTCCACAGTGATATATTACAGTTCACAGTGCTGTTCTATCATAAGGGACCAAATCAGGAGTGGTTTCATTGAAGACAGCAAACAAAACTGTAAGTGACATTTGAAGTGGGTACTTATTTTGTCTCAGGATTTGGTTTGATGTATGTATTTACATGCTTCTTTTAAAACTAACATCTTGCTTCTTTTCTGAAGCTAACCAGGTAAACAGGGTTTTCGTTGACTTTAAAAAGGTTACAGCCAGTCAGTGTAACCTCTCAAATATGATGGACATTTCAGATGAATACAAGCAACAGCTCCTGTGTGCCCTCACAATGCAATGGTGGTCTGTTGAACCAGGTCAGAAATGAGTTATTCACATATGCTGTTCCTCAAAGGCAACCAGGAGCAATGAAAGTAGGGGACCAGCTCTTCTAATGTTACCTCCAATGATTGTCAGTTTTGTCCATTTTATACCTTCTTTCTGAGCACCACTTCAAGACAACGCAGGTCAGTATCACACTCTCTTCCAGTGTGAAAAATAGTGAGAGGCGACAGAAGCTTGTTTCAAGTGGAGCTGGAAATATAGGCATAATGCCTTTGAAAAGGAGCATAACAAATGCATAGCTTGGATCCCCTCCCTTACTCACTCTTAGTAAATACTTCCACGTATGATTGAAATGCCCATACTTTGATCCCTTCTTTCATGGGTGAAAGAAGACTTAACCTCTTACCACACAGGACAAAGTTCCAGGACATAAATATAGACATACACGTTCCATACAGCCTGCATTTAAGGAAATGTGTTTTCTGTTTTTCTGTTTATACTGTCTTAATAGACAATGTTAAGGCATTCAAGACAGTCTTATAAGAACAAATTTATCAAGAGTGAAATGGCATTCACACAATTGATAAAGGTACCTCATTTGTTGTATCATCACATTGACTGCATCTTTCAACCGTTTGATCAGGCTGGTTCATTTGAAAATTATAGCTCCTGATCTTGGATGGTAATAAAAAAATAACCCTCAAAACAAACCCTTCCCAAAGGTGTGATTATCCATCTGGCCGACAACAGTTACTTAAATTTAAAAAAAAAAGAAAAAAAGAAATGAATAGAATAATCTTAGGTAAACCCTTTAGGGAAGTATTTTAGTAAGAACTAATTAAATTTTTTAACCATAAAAGTGAAAGTTCATACCATGATATTTACTCTTGAACTTGCTTATGCCAGCGATTGCTCAATGTCGCTGTTCTGCTAGTTGCTATATCCCCATAGTCACTGTGAGGACAGGTGGTATGTTTGCATTAGAATCAATACTGTCATTGTAAAGACAGTGCAGCGGCTTACTCTCTCTCTGTTTCTAGCTGCTCTAGTCTTTCTTAGAGAGCATCGTCTCTCCCAGCCCTGACAACAGTGGATTCACTATGCAGACTACTTAATTAGGACAGTGCTAAATTATCATTTAGAGGAGATCAGGACAGTGGTCTCATCATCCAGCAGCTTCATTGTAAATAATCATATCATCTTCCTTTTCAAGAATTTAGTCAGTTCTTATACATTGTTATAACATCCCCTTACTGGTTTTCATCTTCTAATACAGCTAGCTGTTAAAAAAAGAGTCTAACAACTATTATCATCAATTCACCAAATTCTCACACTCCAGTCATTAGGAAAAATTTCATGTTCAGTTCCTGCTTTATTTGCCTTTAAAGACCCTTTTAAAGTATTTTCCAGTCTGTAGAAAGGTATTTCATATGAGTTTTCAGCAGTCCTTTGATGGACCACTTACATTTGTCCTCACTAGTCTTTTAATTTGATAGGCATTGTATCTTGGTATAGGATCTTTGTACTGTATTTCTGTATAAATTCTGTGTAAATTTTAGAGCTTTACTTTTGTTATACAGCTACAATAATTTATATATCATATAAATTGGACTTCAGTACCTCTTCCTAGAGAATTTTCTCACTAGCTGTAGTGCAAAGCATAAAATTTTGGAGAATTGTGTGCTATAATTATGTGTTATGATGCTAATGATTTTTAAACAGCAACATGGATATGGCTCATGGTTAGGTATTGAATGCTACTCACTGAAATGCTAAGACAATATATTCGTTTGTTTGTTTTGTTAATATATACCTTAAGAAAGTAACATTAGGGATTAATATAATTGATGAATAGTCTGCAGGAGGCTTACTTGACTAGTATTGAATTGTGCCTGGTCTGAAGACATAGCCAAAGTAAGCAGAAAATATCCTTTCCAATGCAGACATTCACAGGTATCTCAAATAAGGGTGATATTTGTTAGAGAATGCTTGAAATTCATTGTTGCAGTCTGCCTATTGAAGATCTCCAAATCACAACAATGCTGTCTTTTTTCAGGCACATTTCCTAAGACTCGAAATGATCTTTGTTCAAAAGATTATCATTTAATAGTAAATAATAAGGTGTCTGTAAGAAGATACACTGATTTGCTACATTTTAATGTCAGTGGGAGGTATTTAAACCTACTGTGTTTACACATCTCAGCTGAAGCTGGTATCTTCACCTGGTGTCCATTAAAATAGTTCATAGTATTTTTTTCAAAAAGTGCTAGCATTTTTGCTATTACTGACACACTGTTGGAAGGTGTATTTGAGAAAATGCCTGAACCTGATAGAATGCCCTAAGCTACATCAAATAGCATGCTGCTTATCAGAAGAATGTTGCTTTTCTGAGGGCTTAAATACATATTACTTGAAAAAGCAACCTCCCCATTAATTTATAGTAATCTGAGACAAAGTTTCTAGTTTGTATTTTAAAAAATATATTTGGTATCTAGCATGACACTTCCACTTTCATTTTTCTTAATTGGTATTCAACGCACTTGCCAAACCTAAGACAGGAAATAAACATTTTCCTTAAGACCATAATTTCATTTTTCTGATATATTTCCTTTCAACAAACCTGCCTTCTGAGAGGAATAGTTTTTCCTATAATTTCTTTCATGTATCTGATTCTGTAAAAGAAGCTGGGGCTGGGCTTTTACTTTTTTTGTCTTTGCAGTAGATACTTTCCTCCCCCTGCTGTTTTCTCAAATTCTCATATTGGACACATCTCTCCCTTTAATAGAAGATCTAACATAAGTTGAAGTAGATATGTAAATAAACCAGAATTTGTCATTGAATACAGCTATTTTCTAGGCTGCTGGTGCAATAATATACCTTATTCTGATTTTCTGCTTTATCTGTCCCGAAACACACTGTGGCTTATTCTGTGAGTGATTGAAAATTATTTAAACACCTCCTTCCATTTCTTCCGCCTCCAGTGAACACATTCAAATAACTAATCATCTAAAAGTTACTGTACTCACTTAGGAGCATGTTCTGGAAAGCTATCACAGAAATGAAAAGGATCGTTTTCATCCATTGCATACAGACTTACAAAATGCTTATTCTACTAATAGTGAATGGCTATAGGAAGGAAGGAGCGAGCTCAAATACACATGAGAACTTTTGGGGTGAGGAAAGGATTAAAAAAATGTAATAAAAGTTGAACTAATAAAATAATTAAAAATCTTTGTCTTCATTGACCCCTTATGTATTGCAGAAGACAGATAAATGTAACAACATATTTGCAGTGAATGTTTCAGTTTCTTAAATTTTGTGGACAATTCTCTGCTGCTGCTTCTGTAACATGTCCCTGGTAGAAAGGAAACTCTGACAGCTAGTGAAGGAGGCTATACATACTATAGATATACCCAAGAAAGCTCAAGAAGCTGAATTCCCCCAAACCGAGAAAGTGAGAAGCTGTTTATCAGACTGAGAGTCGTTGTTACAGCCGTGGTTTTCATTATGGGAGCTTGGATTCTGTTTTCTGAGTTTTGCTGCCCCACACCGGGATTACAAGAATCTACTTCACAAAAATCTAACTGAAAGGCAAAGAGCAGTAGGAAAAGCGAAGTGAAGGTATGTGAAAACCATGCATTTTGTAACAGTTTCATGCAGTCTCTATAATTCAACCATATTTCCTCTATCCATAATTGTAGCACAGCCGTGCTAATAGGTTTTGCACTTGTGAATTTGTGCTTTTAACTGCTTATGAGTTTTTATTTAGTTCCTAGCACCTCTTTTTATTTTTTTTTTTGGCTATTCCCATTTTCTCTTGTACAAGGAACACGTAATCGTTTTTGTTTCAGTTAGTTTTAAAATATTGTGGGTTTTGGATTATTTAATTAATTTTAGTCCTAATTTGCACAATCTTGGACTCAGTCCTGTAGTTCTATATTCGTTCTGAATTGTCTGTGTAAGTAGTTTAAATAGGTCCAGCACTACTAATTGCATTCTCTATTTGGTTATACTCTGTGATTACGCAAGAATTTTTACATAGGATTGATGGCTTGAAAAACACTCAGCTCTTCTGACAAATTGAGAAGGAAAGATTGAATGAAACTAACATGTTTCTATACAACACAACTCATTCCTTCTCTGTCAAATCATACTTGCTCTCTAATTTGAATTTTCCTGCCTTTCTTGTGTCCAGAGTGCAGCATATTGTGTAAATACTCCAAAGATTAGTTTTGTTAATGTGTAGATGCTACTATAAAACTAATCGTACTCCTGAAAATATAGATTTTTAATTTGTCAAAGTATTGGCAGGATTTTCTTAGTGAGGTTCTACTAGCTAGGCATTCCTTAAGACATAAAAGCTTAGGTGCCTATCGAATGTATCAGTGTGTTCGTTTTATGGGCTCACATTAGACACTGTGCTGTTGACAGAGTTGTCCAAACATTAAACACTTTTCTACAGGACCCCCAGAACAGTGCTTGCACCACTGATTGATAAAGTTAAGACTCAGTTGGTGTTCCACTCATGATTATGGTAAATCTTAGCTCTAGGTCCACTTCTGATGTGACCTGAGTTGTAGCTCAGTCCTTTTGTGATGATGATGGCCAAATCTCTTGAAAGGATGAAAGGGCAAAATTGTTCCAGAAGACTTTTATCTTTGATCAAAGCAAGTATGGTAGAGACAGTAATAGCACAGTGCTGAGCCACAGGGCTGGATGTTTTCCTGAACAGCTCTGACAAGCCATACTCATTGTCATTGTTCAGAATTCACAGTTATGGCCAAAACACCCTGCTCAAGTGTTCAATCTGAACAGTTGGTTTCATCTGATTAAATCGCAGGTTGGGCTAATGATGAAAGCTAATTGGCTGACGCAAAATCCAGACACGACTGATGGACTGGTGTTAATGCAATAAAGAAATTAAATTCTTGAAAGTTAAGGGAAGGATTGCATCTTTTCCAAAAAGTGAGATCTTGAGATAATTACTTTCTGTCAAGTCTGGATTTATCTAATGGGATTCCTCCTCACTTCTCAGTGGTCGTTACCAGGGGAGACAGTGACCAAGATACTTACATACCTGCACTTAACTAGAAGGCTGTAAAAGTATTTCCATTTAGAATTTGGAAATGTAATTGATATATTTATCTTTGGCAGTAGAACATCAATATCCTTCATGTAGAGTTTGAATCAATGTGCAGATAAAAAGTAGTGCACTTGTGGTAGTTCCCTTGTAATGTAAATGTTGCACCCTGAATACTCATCAGTCCTCTGTGATCCTTCTACCAATTGGTGAAATAGAATGCTTATTTGTGAGACTATCTTTTAGGGCATCTTAATTAAAGTATTAAACTGTTGTTAAAATGAGAGGAAAAATTTATCTGTCTGTCCATATATTTTTAGGTAAGCTTTCTCTTCTCCATCTCTGCTGGTTTTGGCTGGTATAGAGTTAATTTTCTTCATGGTAGCTAAGATGGGGCTGTGTTTTGGATTTGTGCTGGAAACAGTGCTGATAATACAGGGATGTTTTCCTTATTGTTGAGCAGTGCTTACACAGAGCCAAGGGTTTTCTGCTTCTCACCCCTCCCCACCAGTGAGTAGGCTGGGGGTGCAAGAATTTGATGTCACGTTCAGCATATAAAGCTGGGGGAAGAAGAAGGAAGAGGGTGGACATTTGGAATCACAGAATCATAGAATAGTTAGGGTTGGAAAAGACCTTAAGATCATCTAGTTCCAACCCCCCTGCCATGGGCAGGGACACCTCTCACTAAACCATGTGGCTGAAGGCTCTGTCCAACCTGGCCTTGAACACTGCCAGGGATGGAGCATTCACAATTTCCTTGGGCAACCCATTCCAGTGCTTCACCACCCTCACTGTAAAGAACTTCTTCCTTATATCTAATCTAAACTTCCCCTGTTAAATTTGAAGCTGTTACCCCTTGTCCTACCACTACAGTCCCTAATGAAGAGTCCTTCCCCAGCATCCTTATAGGCCCCCTTCAGATACTGGAAGGCTGCTATGAGGTCTCCACGCAGCCTTCTCTTCTCCAGGCTGAACAGCCCCAACTTTCTCAGCCTGTCTTCATACGGGAGGTCCTCTAGCCCTCTTATCCTCATGGCCCTCCTCTGGACTTGCTCCAACAGCTCCATGTCCTTTTTATGTTGAGGACACCAGAACTGTGCACAATACTCCAAGTGAGGTCTCACAAGAGCAGAGTAGAGGGGCAGGATCACCTCCTTTGACCTGCTGGTCAGCTTCTTTTGATGCAGCCCAGATGCCAGAATGATGGCATTTCCCAAATAATCATTATGTGTCCCTACAACAAAGCGCCTTGATAATCATGCTTCTAATGTCTAGATCAATGAAATAAAGTATATGCTTCTATTGCATTACTTATGTAATCCTACTTGGCATCTCTGGATTTGCTTTGCCATCAGTTCCATTGCTGTTCTCCAGTACATCAGGAAGACCTTTTCTTGCCAGTGCAAGTGTCTGACCTTTGTTATATTTTGAGCTTTCCACTCCATAAGTGGGGCTTGATTTTCATCCATAGACTTGCTGGTCAGTTTCTCAGTTGCTTGGGTTGTGAAATGAGAAATCCTTGGAGGAAAAGTGCTTGTCCTCCCTGGCCATTCCTGGAGCTGCTGCAGCTACCTCTGCAGCACATCCTCAACTGAGCCTGCCTGAAACCTAATGACATGGCTGCCAAGAAGCCATTTTGGATTTTACTGGTCCTCTTGTTTTCTTTAATCCCTCTCCTATTTCAAATATATCAGAATGAACATGTCTCCAATCTTAATTTTCACTAGTTTCTCTGACAAATGTGGCACTCCACTTTCTTAGATGGCCTTCTACAAATATATTTTAAAATAAAACTTATAAAAGACATGCCTTTATTATCAGGGACATATTTTTATGGGACTGAACTTGCACAGTCTTAAGGAATTTTTTACCTTTTTAAATTTCCTTGGCTTTTAGCTTGTCTATTTTTTGTGCTCTGGAGAAATGAAAACAATTGTTTAGATGCAGTAGAAATGAGTTTATCAGATAAAATCACTCAGTCTGAGAAATTATATGTTATATTGTATTTTTTTTATTAACATTGCAGTAAGTAAGCCTGTGTATTAACTTTCCATACATATGATAAGAATTTAATTTCTCTCTACTAACTGAACAGGGGAGGGAGCAAAAGTACTGTTCTGATTTTCTCCATCATTAATTCACAATGACCTAATACATGGGAAAAGTCAGCTCAGGATTTCTATTTAGACCCACTTTGAAAAGAAACCAAGTTCTTCTTAGTCCCCAACATCTGTTTCTGCTTAGAATTGAGGCATCATCTTTCCCAGCAAGCTAAAATAGTTTCAGTATAAAGAACTTACGATTTATTTGGATTTATACCCCCCCCCCTTTTTTTTTTTAATCACAGGAACAAGCTTATCAATTTGACTGTATAATACCAGTGGTCCAAATCTTTGTTCTCATGACTCACAGTAAAGTTTTGAATGCTGAGCCTTTGCAATAAAACTCAAACTTTTACAGATTGATAAACATCTACATTTTCCAGTCGCTTGGACAAAATGTTATGTTTGGTATTTGGAGTATAACAGTCTAGTCAGGGAAGAGATATTTCTTGACTGCTGCTCAAAAGACAGTTGTTAAGCTAATGTTGAACTTGACTGGGCTATAAGAAGGAAAAAGATAGGCTAACTGTGCCTACCCCATACTATACATATAAGGGAGGATAGTTTTACAGCAATTCTTGCCTCCTTACAAATTGAAATCCCAATTAGAATTAGTGTAAGATATCCCATAAATAACATGGGGAACAAAGCTGATAACTTGTAATATCTGGTACAATGACATAAGCATGCGGATGTATAAGCATTTTACGTAAGTATGAGCAGTATGACCTTGAAAGGGGCAAAAAATGACTTACATAGTTGCACTTGAATGCAACTAAAATGCAGCAAACAAGTAAAAGTTAGGAAGTTAAAGAACAAGATAAACACAAGTGAAATGGGAAGAATATTTGTGCTGAATACAAAAAAAGAATGGTTGGCAAAACCATAAACAAGATAAGCAAACATTGTGCATGAGAATGGAGAAGAAAGAAGACAAGCCTGCTTCAGTTCAGACTTCTCTTGTTCAAGGTATCTCAGGTTTGATCACTTCAACCGCTGTAGGTGAGGCCACCAAAGACAGTATCTGTCATTGCTAACTGGCATCAGCTCTGTGACATCAGCTCTGCGGTCTTTGTGTGCTCACAGCTAATTTATATTCTAGGTGTTAAAGACAAACAGTTGTGTACAGAGAGTGAATATGTGTTGATACTGTTTAAGAAATAAATATTAGCATGAAGTATGTTGATAATTAAGGTAGTAAATTTTTGTTTTAAAATTTAAAACTGGTGTGATTTATCAGTCTTCTAAAAGCTCCCATCACACGGATCTGTAAATCCCCACCTGATAAATACATACATACAGAAAAACATATTGATGCAGAAGATCTGTAAACAAGCACAAGGTGTCACTAAGCTAAACCTTTTAAATCCTGTGGCTTTTTAGAACATTATTTTCTTAAAGACTTCTAACAAGTGAGCTGGAGAACAAATTACTCTCGTCACTAAATGAAAGCTAACTTAAGAAGTTTGTAAACTGGGAAAATGCTCACATCTTTTGCTTCTGGGAATTATGGTTGCTATTTGAGTACCGTTTCTGACCTGACAAAATACTGAAGATCATAATTTTGCAGTGTGTTTGTACTATCTCAAAAATCACACTGAAATGTTCCATAGCAAGGCAATTCTGAGACATCAAGCTGTCACTATCATAGCAGTTTTTGACTATATATAGTTGCTTATTACTAGCAAGTAGAGACAATGCAAACTTTACAGTCTATAGTGTTTCCACAAACTTTCTTGGATGACAGAGATAAAAACTCAGCTATGAGGTTGTCATTAGGGTTTTATTTCTCCTTTTTATAACAGGCACTTTCTGGGAGAAGCCACCTCCATTCTCTCATTTGTGTAAAACAGAAGTCTGTCTTACTTCTGTGTATCACTTTGAAACTGCTTCTAAAATAATTTAGATGTACTGATTTGAAACTCTTCTGCACCACAGTGGGGGATGGTGGCAGTGGTGGTGGTGACAGTGAGTGAGCAAGAGAGCTGGTGGAGAGCTCTTTCTGGATCTCAATAAGGAAAGCACAACAAAAAATGGCTTAATAAGATAACTGCTGCAGATGCTGTTTGTGGAGAGAAGCTGTCCCTTTTGGTCACCTCATCTATCATGTAATATCCTAACAAGAAAACAACTTTATTTCTAAAAAATATGCTCTTATGAGGACTTCCTGCTGCGCAGTTAGATGAAGGCAAGGTCAGGCAGGTGGTGTAATCACAGGTACCAAGTGGAAGCTGCCTTCAGGCTCCTCAGTTAAAACAAGCTGGCTGAATTTGCCTTGCAGCCAAGGGGTTGTGCAGCATAGCACAGCCTGAAACCACACTGGACAGGCAGCCCAGCACAGGCCTGCGCCTGATCAGTCTAACTGTCCTGTGGGTCACTGACTCCTAAAAGTGCAATCAGTTCTCAGTCAGGATCAATACGTTGTTGGAGTGGAATAATACAAAGGGTTGATTTCTATCAATGTACATTGCAATTTATTAATGGGCCAAATTAAGAAGAAAAGATGTGTATCTTAAGCACAACTTAAGCAGAAAATACAAAATACTTCAGTGCATATGTTTTCTACATAAACCTCAAATCACTTTTTCCAGAAACCGGGTATTAAAATATCTTGGCCTTGGTAGGGACAGTTCTGGGAATGATCAGTAAAAGGACTTAAGGTACTTAAGTTTTTACTATTTTGTAATAGAAGGTGTCAGACTGTCTAAGGGGCTCAGTCCTGTAAGAGTGCTAACAACATTCATAGTACTGGGTTCAGCACAAAGCACCAAAGATTTATGAATTCAGAAACAAGGAGAGAAGGAAACTAATTCAAGAATACTACCATGTTTGTTTTTCCTTTGTACTATTTTTTTAAGTCATCCATTTGTAATAAAAAACTATGTGACAATGAAATAACTGTTTTCAGGGTGTACGTCTAAGGCAGGCATCTAAGTCTGATGGAGAGAAGATTTTTCAGTCTATATTTTCTTCAACTTTATCCATTCGGTGACACAGGCATCCTCCCAACTTAATATCCTGTGAATGTTAAAAATCCTAGTCAGAGGTATTGAAAGTTGTACCTAGCATTGTGTTTCTCAGACACGTAATTACTTTCTGCCTGTGTTTCAAGCTACGTGATGCAAGCCAGCTCTTAAAGGAAAAGTGTATAACTGTGAGTTGCAGCTCTGTTGTTCTGGAGCTGAAAATCCGTGGTGGGAGCATAAAATGATAATACAGCTTTAGGAGTGAAGCTGATTTGTACCTGGCTAGTGTGGAGGTGGACAGAACAGTCTTGGGTTTGTTTGTGAATCACTCTGTGATTTTGCAATTGCTGAACTATGCTAGCCTTTCTAACAGCTTGTTTCTGTAGTCTTTCCCTATTTCTTTTCTGCTCGCTCTTCCCTACTTCTCGTCACACAGTCCTACCCTGTCACTATGCTACTCTGGAGCTTGCTGGATCCCTCAGTTGTCTGTCCACTTTGTGCTAAATTAGTCTTTTTTTAGTTTGTTGAAGCATCTCACAGGAGATCCAAAACAAGGTAAAAGGAAACAACAAGGCAGAAGATGGATGAAGACAGGGGAAGGGTACATGACCTCCCCCTTTCAGTGTGGTAGTGAGTTTAGTCATCAAACTCGTATTTAAGAATGTTGGTCCTAGAGCCATGCACTTCAATCCAACGTGGCTGCCATTAGTATCTTGCTCAAAATATTTACCATAAATGCAAGAAGCTTATGTTTTACTAGTAAAAAAAAAAAAAAAAAAAAGTCAGGAGGCCTGGCTTTTGAGGATGGCTTCCCAAAGAGCTGGAAGACATCTGCTGTCCTTGGTGAGGGGGATGGACAATACAAGACACTGATTATTTGAAATCGGTGTATTTTTTTACACTATGTACAAGATGTGTTAAACTATCCATACTAGGTGTATATAGTACCTACATATTTTCCCTCCTTTTCTAAGGTGAGATGTAACTAGAGAAATTTAAATCAGTCCCATTAATATAGGATTATCTCAAGCCCTTTATCCAGCCCTAGCAGCCAAGGTTATGTAAAAGCCCATTGCAGCTGAAAGAAGCTTCTTTTATATTATTTTATTTCTTCCCCTCTGCATCTTACTCTGATGAGCTTTTCTTTTTTGTTAGACCAAGAACTTAACCAAACACTTTGAGTATTTAGAGTATTTAACTCATTTAATCGGCAGTAGCCCCTTCCTTCTCTTTTTGTGGCACACTAACTTTCTGTCGTCTTAATTAATTAAATATCCTGTCATGCACCTTATTCTTTAAGTAACATGAATGTGTTTGTGAGTGGCCTGCACAGAGTGACATTCCTTACAAGTACTAATGCTTTTGAGTTAATACCAAGATTTTCAGTGTAAATCCTGGTACTTAGGCATTTAAATTGGTGTCCTGTTTTTGAAAATTTTGAATGCTTATCATATCCTAGTGTCTGGTAAAAATACCTCCCTTCCCTCAAATACAACTACAGAAAATAATTTTTCACCCTCTCTCTGGACTTCACATTGTTACTGGCTCTAGAACTTCTCATCCTTGCAGTGTTAGACTTGGGCATAGGAGGTGTCATTCACTATCTGTTCTATAAAAGCTGAATGATTGAAGTTCTCTCCTTGTCGCCAGAGCCTGACAGATTGATCCATTTAAATCTATACAAAAATAAGCATTTTTTTTTTTACCCTTACTCTATTAATCTATGCTTCACTTGTCTCAGCATCTAGAAAGTTATACTGAATTCTCAAAATGTCTCACTCAGGCGCTGTTGAAATTGTCAACAGCTGCCACCATTGATCTTAGGAATTCATACAGTGTGGTTTATTGTCAGACCTTGAAAATCAAATTCTTTTGCAGGTGCTAAAGGTTCTGTAGTATTTAATGGGACCACTGCCTGATTTGTCCCACGGTCCTTGGCCATAACTCTCTTGTGTCTCTTAACTGTGTATACTTTTCAATGCATCAGCTAATGCCCAGCCTGTTTAGAGGTAGCTGAATGACACTGGTGATATATTGATTTACGCATAGCTAGCAAGGACTTACAGGCCCTTTTAGTAGTAAGGAGTTTTATAAATATGAAATGTTACCAGTGACTATTGCTTTCAGTTTGCATACAGATTTGCAAGCCTAACTGTTTTCAGTGGGTCTGTAAATGTAGCCATTTTATTACCTATCTTTTAATTAAAAAGAGAGGTGGGAAAATTGTGGTTAACTAGTTTACAGAATACAGAAATAAGCAATTATTTTATAATTACATGGTACTTGGAAGATGCAAGAAGGTCCTTTTTATGATTTCTCCAATACAATTTTTATGTAATTTTCGGAAAGTAAATAACCATGTCATTAAAGTAATTACATTGCTGTTGTCAAAATAAACATTAAAACCTTTTTCTTTTTTTTTTTTTCTGATTACTCTATGACCTCTTCTGAAAGGACTAATGCAAAAGAAATAATAACAATATAAAAGATCCACTATCAAAACCTGAAGTAAATTACACAAGAAAAATGGGCAACTTAAAAACAGAGGTGACAAAAATGAATTGGTTCATGTCTGTGTACTCGTGTGCCATAGAGTCAGAATATATTTTTGAAGTGCATTATAATCTGAAAATATTTTTCAGCTCCAGTGTGTGTGGAATCAAAGCCATTCATCTGAGTGTCTTTTTGCAGGAAGATTCTTGTTTACATTCACTGAGTAGTCATGTTTTTGTTACTTTGTGGTTGTAGAGTTTTTTACTTCTGGTCTATGTAGAACTTCTCTGAGATCTGCAAATATGACAAGGATGCTTAGTGGGCTTAGTGTAGATGTGGATCTGCTGTCATTACAGAAATTTTTTTAGAGCCTATATTGAAATACACTATTTAAAGAAACACGGGCCTGGCCATTTATATGTAGTTGAGCTTGGTGAATAATACACATATGATTTAATCAGATTTGGCTGTCAAATCAAAGATCTGTTTTGGTTTGTGGACACCCACAAACACCTGCTATGTAACAGACGTGAAATAGGTGTGTGTCTACTGGGTGGATCATATGAAGGATTTCTAAAGGGCTTGATTTTCTGTTACCATTATTAGTGATGAAAAATCATTCATGATCTTTCACTGTTAGGTTACCTGGTAGGTTGGAGCTCTCCCAGTTTAGCAGACACTGTAACTCAAAATGGTGGTAACAAAGCACTGGCTAACAGAAGAAACAGCTGCCTTTCTGTGACTGTTGCACTTGAGCAGTTACCTTTTTGAATACTGTTTAAAGGCTCACTGAGTTACAAAGACTGTTTCTGAGCATCCAAACACCAGGGAAGAATAATGCTGTGACCTGTACTAAAGAAAACACGTGGATGGATTCTTGTCCTCAACTGTTTTTTAAAACAAATCAGAAAGATGATTTCTTCTCTGTTTCTTTCACACTTAAAAAAAAAAAAAATTTAAGAAACTTGCATAGATATGGTGCTGTGTAATTACCTTGCCATTCCTGTTGCTGTACATGTGTTATGTTTCTTCCTCCACACCAGTTCTTTCCCAAACCCAGATTTTTATTAGCCTTGCACTGTTCCCATTGCTACTTTGTTACTTTGGTTCCCTTGTGACTCTTAGGACAAATTTCCTCTTCCCTCTTCTGGCAGGAGGCTGCCCTGTTTTACTGTCTGCCAGTGGAAGAAGCATCTCACACTGTCACAGCCTAACTGTGCATGACGTTCTCAAGGTTTGAATCTGTCACTTGAGTCTCGGTAGAGTATACAATTTTAAAACTTGCTGCATTCTCTTTAGGCAAAGAAATGCTCAAGTACCTCTTTTAGAGGTAGATTGTCACTGTACAAGGTGGTAGATGTAATATTAGTAATTATCCTTTAGGAATTAGTCTAGTAAAACAAAAGAAAATCTATACTCTTGTCTGCCGTCACTAAAGGCTTTAAATATGCAGAAGACTATCTTCATCTTCCTTTTCTGAAGATTTAGTGGCTAGGTTTAATTAATCTTTGAATGCAAAACTAAAATGAACTCTGAGCCCTCTCAGTTCAAACTGCTGTGTTTGGTTTTATGAGGAATAGTGTCATACTAACAAGAAAGCTGAGACACTACACACAGTTTAGGCAATTGTCGAAAATGCAAGCTCATCTGTGGAAGAAAATGTTCTTTAGACTATTTCTTGAGAAAGTAAGGCTTAGAAAAGTCATGTAATCATATAATTTCTCCCTATAAATCCTGATTCTCTTGGGCTAGTTTCAAAGGAATTTGACGGAAGAATAGTAGTCCCAATTAACTTGAGTTCCTGCAGGCTTTCTAAAAATAGCTGATGGAAAGAAAAGGAAAGAAATCAGTACCACCAGTGCAACTCTTAACAGATAACCAGCCACACAGCTGGCTAAAACCTGTCATCATAGAAATACTTGTCCACTGGTATGAAATGGTGCCCCAGAGTTGGCTGCTGCTTGCCCAGCCAGTGATGGGCATTTTGAGAGACAGAGAATTCCATGAGGGTCTGGAAGTCACAGGGCAACTGAAAGAAGAACCTAGGAATATTACACATAGAAGAATATGAATCCAAATCTCCCCAGGATTTATTTAGTTCTGCACTACATGGAGTGGCAATATGTTGTACAAATTTGCAGGGAAAGGTTACTTTAAGTAACTTTAAAAGTATTTCAAGAATAATTACTCTGGTTTGGGTATTTTTTGTCAGTAAAAGCATGTGTTATTCTGAAGCTAGGATCTTTCATTGACTCTAAAGTGAACTGGATTTCTTGCTCTCTCTTATGCTTTGCATAGACACTTCAGAGCTATTTCAGCCGAAATGCAGCCTCCTCTTTTCATATTTAAAAAAAAAAAAAAAGAAAAAAAGTAGAGTATCCAAAGTGTCTTATTGCTGCTAGATGCCAAAACTAAACACACTCTCACACTCTCTTTATCCAGTTGAATTCTGCTTCTTTTTCTCATTTTTTTTTTTTTTTTTTTTTTTTTTTTTAGCAAGGAAGATTTTGGACATATTTCTGAAAAAGAGAGACAAGGTAGTAATGCATTTATAAACTAACATCTGAAAAGAACTGGTTGGAAATGAGTCTGTTCTGTATACTTTGTTTCCCTGAAACAAGCTTTTCAAACACAGTTAAGTTACAGGAAGAACTATTTTTTTACAGTGGAGCAAATGATTCAGCTACACATTTCTCTAACCAGGGGAGGTAATTTTTGTTATGTTCATGGTGAATATAATAATATTGACAAATTTTTCTTTGTTTTCATTTCCTGTTGTTCAGAAGCTGAGGAAGACATAACATTGTGCCATCAGATAGAAGATAGGAGACTTAAATTATTTTCCTTATTCCTTCTAGATTTGGTATATATTTTTATGCCAATTTCCTTAATCACTCTGGAAAGAATCTAAGTATGAATTGGTCCACACTGCATGCCTGATTGGCAGTCTCATGTGACTACAGTATGAATTGGAATCTTGTTTACTATATCATGACTCTGGAACATTTAGTTATGTTTTCTGCACAAGTAGCCAGCCTGAAATGAAGTATGACTTCCCTTAATCAGAAAGGATTCTATATCTAAAGAATTTACTATCACATGTGAGTACAAATAACAATGAGGTCTTTCCCTCATGTGCTTTCAGAGTGTATTATTTTTGAGGGAAGTAGATAAATGTTTCTGCTGTTGTAGAAATTAGTCATAGTTCTGTTAGCCAGTTAGACTTCTTTGTAAACACTTATGCCGATGTTTTCATATGGAAATAATAAACATCATGAAGGAGTTAATTTGTTTTAGATGAGGGACAAAGAAAATAAGTTTATTTCTCTTAACTGACATTAAGCACTAGATTACTGCGATAGGCCTAGAGCCAATATGAGCTTTTGCTTGGTTTCTTTAAGTAATATATATGAATATATCAGATAATAGAGGGTTGTACAACATAGGTTGCATTTAAATAATTTCAAAAAGATTCTATTCTCTACTTATGTTGCTGCATATAATAATTTTCCTGTGATTCACTGTAAATGAACTAAAATGTTTGGGTGCCCGATACATTGCTGAATAGCTAAGCTAGTAAGATCTTATAAAACAAGCCATTAAACATTGCAGTGAATTACACCTGAGTAACCTGGCAAATCCTAAATTATTGATGCTTTCTATTGGGGCCTGAGAAATACTGTTACTAATCCTTCTATCTTCATGAATAGAAACCAGGATCAGAAGAGTAGGAGGGCTGTGCAGAAGCATATCTAGAGTTGCGGGTTTCTTCCATTCAGTGAAAGGAGCAAGCCAGGGAGCCAGAAAGCCAAAGAAGGTGATATTCTTGACCAGCTGTTTTCAGGATAAGTGAGAAAATGGCCCAAGCACTGTAGCAGTTTATTTAGGTGAGATAATATGGGTTAATAAAAACCCTGCAAAAACCCCACACACAATGACAACAGAACCGAGCTCTTTGCCACAGAAGAAATATAGATTTATCTGTTTATATTAATAAATAACTGCTGTAAAATAACTTCCTCACTCAAGTACTGCCATCTTAACACAGCTCTGTATTAGATTGATTTTGAGTGAACAGATGCCAAATACATACAATACAGTTGTTCAGTGGGTTATGGAAACATGTAGTCCAAAATGACTACTGAGGAGGCTGGAAGTTTCTCCTACAGAAACGAGTTAACAGTAGTATTAATGTTTAAAAAATTTAAACCAGTAGCTCTGTAATGAATAAACTGTAATTTCACCTTTTAAAATCAGATTAAAATACCAAACTACAGTGGATAAGTAATGAGAATTTGTAAAAGGGAACTAATCTTCCCAAAGTAGTTCTGAGAAATAAATTGCATTAAAGACTTTGAGTTAATTTCTTATACTCTGCCTGTAATCACAGGAACAGGATAATATTTCATATTTTACCCAAGATTCCTATCATTTGCTGATTATCTGGACAAAAAAAATGTACTAATTTAGAGAAGTACTTAAGTATGTTCCTAATTTTCTGTTACTTAATATAAAACCAGGAATTTAGATGTTTAAGCAATCACACATGCCATGTAATAATTAGACTACTGAGGTCAGAAGTGTTGCTTTGTAGATGCCTATAAGTATTTCTTTTAAATAAGGAAGGAATAAAATCTTTAAATAAGGCAAGCTTTCCAGAAAGATATGACCCAACAAAGTCAATAAAACATCAGTTGCTATGTCTCTACTTGCACTCACAACTAGTCTTGCTCATAAGGCTTTTTGTTTGGAAAACTTCCCTGGTTTGCAGAAATGTCTCCCATATTTGTGGTGGAAAAGGAATTCCTCTTGTTACTGATTTTCCATTATCTTGGGATATTTCAAGGACACTTAATTTCTCCTTTCTGTAATAATTTGGACTTTTTGTCTATATTATATGCAGTATACATCTAACTTGCATTTGTTTCTGATATCAAGATGACTGTCATTAGTGTAAGTAAGTGACTTCATCTCCTCCTCTTTATGGAGCTCAGACAATAAATGGTGCAGGCCAGCAGTTACTGGGCAGGAATATGCAAGGCCCTTGAGGAGGAAGAGCACTGAGGGAAAGATGAGGGAATGTAAAATTATATGGTTGATAGGAGAATGGAGTTATTTAGTAATGTGTAGGGAATGGCTCAGAGATAATTGGAAGACTAAAAAGCAAGAGAGTGTGTGGAGAAAAGCCCTTCATTTACTTGCAAGAAAGAGTTGCAAGGTGCAACAAGATGTTGGTGGTAGAGAAGCAAGAAAGAGGGAAGCCTCTTCTGTTTGTGTGTTGTGTTCATAGAATGTGACATTTTAAAACATAAACTGATGAACTGTTTATTCTGCAAATCGAAGATGAATATTGCATGAGTTGGGAAAACATTTTCAAAGGATGTAACACATTTTGAAACCAACTGCATACTATTGAATCAGTCACAATGCAGGTGGTATAGTGGTGGTTGGCAGAGAGTCATTTTAGCAAAAAAAAAAAAAAAAGATCAGAGAGCACTGGATCCCCACAGTACGTGTTTTACTTTTCAAGCTAACCATGTGGAAAATCCCACCTACCTATAAAGATTGTTTAAATTAGTTTTTAATGTGTATACAACAAATTACATGCTCTTAGGGGCCAGGGACTTTGATTTAAATGATAGACGTAAAAATCTGTTGCTCAGCTACCACTTTTATACAAAATGAACGTGTAATTCTAGGCACTCTTACCATCTCACTCTTCATCAGGGACTGTAGCAACAGGACAGGGGGTAATGGGTTTAAACTTAAACAGGGGAAGTTCAGGTTAGATATAAGGAAGAAGTTCTTCACTGTGAGGGTGGTGAGACACTGGAACAGGCTGCCCAAAGATGTGGTAAATGCTCCATCCCTGGCAGTGTTCAAGGCCAGGTTGGACAGAATCTTTGGCAACATGGTCTAGGGTGAGGAGTCCTTGCCCATGGCAGGGGGGTTGGAACTAGATGATCTTAAGGTCCTATCCAACCCTAACTATTCTATGATTCTCCTTCTGTCATTTACAATTTTGTATTTTGGAGGGACTCCCTTCCTTCCTTCCTTCCTTCCTTCCTTCCTTCCTTCCTTCCTTCCTTCCTTCCTTCCTTCCTTCCTTCCTTCCTTCCTTCCTTCCTTCCTTCCTGCCTGCCTGCCTGCCTGCCTGCCTCCCTGCCTGCCTCCCTCCCTGCCTGCCTCCCTCCCTGCCTCTGTCATTCCTTTTCTTCTTTCCAGTTTTTAAACTTTAAGAACTGCTTGGATAACACATTTTCTTTTTCCTTCATACCTTTTCTCCAGGATGTGATGCTTATGGAAACACACCAATTACCTCGAAACACTTGACAGAGTCACTAGAATTGACAGCACTGATGCTAGGTAGCATATTGGAAATGACGGTCATTGACATAGTACTGAAGTGTTTCTATACATTACAATAAAATGTTATTTTGGGAGGTATTGTCAAGTGCTTCCACCACAACATTTGTGCTTTTTCATTTTTATTGTGTTTGAATAGCCTCTCCAGTGGCTGTGAGGACTGCATTAGGGCATTCTGTTAGAAAATAAGTGTAGTGACTGAAATTGGAAAGGAAACTCTCAGTAGCGCAGTGCAGTTTCTTTAACCATGGGAAGTGACATAAAAAAGGCTGAATACAAAACTTTTTTTTATTCTGTCTTTTTTTTATTCTGTCTTTTGTAGGAGCTGAAGGATCAAAGCTGTCATAACACTTAGAATTGTTACCTTAAATAAAATGTGAACAATTAAATAAAAGAACATATACGTTGTTACTGAATATTGATGTTAATATGGCTAATGGGTCAAGAAAGGAATAGTTGAACAAAATAAAGAGTTTCAAATGTTTAACAAAAACATGGCTAGTGGAAAATAAATTCTGTAATATTAATTTTGGTTTTCTTATCTTCTGCTGTGGCTCTGGACTGTAGTGATCTGGTGCAGTTCCATACTGAGGTCGATGGTACATCAGAGAAACACTACACAGTTTTTTCAATAAGTTTTGATGCAGAATGAGCTGTAAAAAAATCAGGATTGAGAATATTCCATTAGGGCAACAGGCTTGGAATCATTGACTTTGAATGAATATAATCTGCAAGAGACTGACTGCATCATTAACACCCAGTTTACTATTGATTTCAAACAGACCATGCGTGCTTTTCTACCACATGACTTAGCAGTGCTTGACTGACCTTGCTCAAACATGCTGATATTGTGAGGATTTTTTTCTTTTTCTTTCTCTTTCTCTCTTTTTTTTTTTTTTTTTTAAATGAACAATGATTTTATAGTGCTATGGGTTTTACCTAAACAGGGCTTTAAAATGAAAAGTGAACTAGGTGCCATCTCTTTCCAGATAGTTGCATTAATACTTGCCAGGGTAGTAATTAGAGTTCTCCCCATTTTATAATCAATAATCATAGAAACACAGAATAAAATAGTTTGGGTTGGAAGAAACCTTTAAAGGTCATTTAGCACAAACTCCCTGCAATGAGCAGGGACATCTTCAACTAGATCAGGTTGCTCAAAGCCCCATCCAACCTGACACAGAATGTGTCCAGGGATGGGGCATTTACGATCTCTCTGGGCAACCAGTTTCACCGTCTTCATTGTAAAAAATGTCTTTCTAGTCTAAATCTCCCTCTTTTTGTTTAAAATCTTTACTCCTTGTCTTATTGCAACATGGCCTGTAAAAGGTCCTGCTTGACAGAATAATAGCCTAGCATAGTCAGGGCTTTGCTTTCTGTAACATTTAGTTAAGAAGGGTGCTTTGGTGCACCTAATGAGCACGACAATTTTGTGAAGTTGATAACCTCAGAAATACAAGGTCACTTGAGTTAACATTTATAAATGTGAATGGGATGTTTTAACAACAGTGCATAAAATGTTGATGGATTACATGCTCTATCAAGCGATGCTGTGCCTCTTCAATCTATTGCCATAAAGGCAAATTATTGCTGCAGGAGCACAGAAGCACTTAATTGTTTCAGGTGGCATCTGTCTGATGTGTCAAAACAACAGTGGTAATGTATCAGATTGAGAGAAGAATACAATGTCAAGAGAAAGCTGAAATTCAGAAAACGAGGAGAAACTACTATTTTTGAAACGTAACAATGGCAGACAATACAATACAGAGTTAAAATAAAAGTCAAGCAAGGATGTGAAGCTGTGATTTGAAAAGAAATTGGAGCTCTAAAAGCCTCTGGAATTAACTTTGTATAAAGATCTTCATCATAGCCTAACACATTTAATTGATCACAACATGAAAAATGTACATGTGTGTATGCTGAAAGTTTTCATGCTTTTTCTCTGCTCTGTTTGGGCTTATTTTGCAAAAGTCTGCAGGATTTGTAAAGTAGTTCTTCCATACTGCTAAGCAGGGTTAAAACCTCAGATGGAATACTCTGTTTATTTTAGACACTGTACTTTGAGGAAGATATGGATCAAGTGTAAAGAGACCCAGGGAGACCAAAGAGAATAATCAGAGGTCTAGAATGTATGACATCATTATAAAATGTGAAATAGCTAGGGATAGTTAGAGAAGCCCAGGCATCAGGATGGAACAGAGGTCAGGGTTACAAATGGGGAGCTGAATTTAGTGACAGTTTGGGATGCATTTAAAACTGCTGCCAGCAGGGAGAAAAAGGAAATAAACTTGTTTATTTATAACCCATGTGCAAGGACTAATGAAATTAACATCATTGAGGAAGATTCATATTACTCAAACAGAAATTTCTAATGTCAAAGACATAGATACACTGACACTTAGTATTTTGGGAGGATTTAGACTGTAAGCTGTTTTCTCTGACACAGACCAATATTGGTTGGAGATAATGTTGAATGGTAGGTGGTCCCTTGGCAAGGGGGAGGAAGGATAAGACAGACGGTTGGCCTGTTCCTCCAGCCTATTTTGGTCCGCCTACATGATATTCCTTCCTTTAAGCATGTGCTTCTTCCTCCAAATGAGTATCACCTGCACATGTGCAATCCATTACCTCCTCCAAGGACAGACCTCTGTGGTACTCCACTTCTTGCTGATATCCACATAGAGTACAAGCCATTAACCATTATCCTCTGAGCCTGAATGTCCAACCACATTTTTACTGATCAGGTTACTCACCTGTCCAGGTCATAATATCCCAGCTTGTCTAAAAATCACCCTAAATCATACATTCAGAAACAAACCCACATTTTCTCTGTTTGCTTTGCAGAAGCTCTTGTTGCTACTGATATCCTAAATTCATTTTTTGTTAGTGAGGAATAAAATTCTAACCATTTGGAAATTTGGCTCAATGAGTGGCACAGGATCCTAAATATGGATACATGCAGGATGAAAGAATGTGTTATAGTTGGAGTCATTGAGAAAAGCTATTCAAAATTAAAGTATGAGTGTTCCTCAAACTGCATTCATAATGAGACTACATCTGTTGTCATCATTTAATTGCTGCAAGCAATAAATTTTCCTCTCTTAAAACTTTATGAGAGTAATTACAGTTTTTTATGAACCCATTAGTATTACATGGGTAAGAAAAAACGTTTTCTGCTATATTTCACACAGTTGGAAAACTATTGCAAGCATATTCTTTTTTATTAAAAACTTCTCTAGAGACAGAAATGACTGAGAAAAGGTATTTTCTGTAGACTTATATTTTTTGATATCAGCTGCTAAAGCTGAGTGAAAACTTACCAGCAACACATGAATAGATAGAAAAGTCAAGTTATGACAAATTAGACTTCTTGCCAAAATTTGACATTTCAGCTGAGTTTACAGTCATGTTTTTGTTCTTCAACATTATTGGGTTGGTATTTCCTCCTCCTCCTTTCTTCTCTTAATGCCCCTTTCTTCTCCCTCCCCAAGTTAGTAGTAGATCTCAATTTTGGGTGAAAAGTGATTTCTAGTCAATTTTCAAGAAAATAATTAAAAGTTTTTATTCCTTCTCCTTCACTTTCCTGTCTTTTGCAACTATTGCTTTCCAATCTGTTGCTAATTTACTTTATTTTGCATTTATATACAAGCTGGTAACTTTCTACTCATCATAAAAATTGCTATATTGGTGTAGTATTTGAAGCATTCCCATGTTGTGCATTTATAAACAAGAAAGTGCCTAATGAGTGAAGGCTGTGTATTCTATTTTTAAGATGAATTCTTAAGATTGCCTGAATAATATTTTTTACGGAGTAGTATACTTGCATACTGCATATGGTAGGGGAAATAATCTTTTTTTTTTTGTTTTAAGGGCTACTGCTTTGGCTTTTGAAACAGTAGGGGAAACTTCAATTCTTCCTGAAAATACCCTAGAATTTTAAGCACTAATTATAAAGTATCCTACAAATGTATCAGTTTATCTCATGAAGTGACTAAAATACTTTAGCTATATATGGTCGTATCAATAAATAATGTCTGTATCTTTTTTGGTAAGAGTCCTTCGAGGGTACAGGGCTTTTGCTTTAATTTATATTTATTTGCTTTATAACTTTGAGGATATTATGGAAAATTAAAGGAAATCTCTCTTTACAGGGTGTTTTTGTTTTTGTTTTTGTTTTTTTTTTTTAAATAGGAAACGGTTGATTACGTTTAGAAATGAGTTGGAAAAACTGGAAAATCAGTTCCTTCCCCTCCATTCTAGATGTTGGCAAGTTAAAGAAACTCTCTTGGTTCTACACGTAAATTAATCTACATGTGCAGTAAATGAATCTTCTGGCAGTTCAAACTTATGTAAATACGCAAGAAAAAAAATCTACAGGGCAGAGTAATCGTTTTGATCCATTCTTTTTCCTACTGCCTCCATTGTTTTCACTTGACAATGCTTGCTTTCATTTCTCATTGTCTGTTTCTGCACTCTCACTTGTCTTTGTTTTAGTAGAGCTGCATTTTTGCCTTTGGAATGCGATGAAAGCAATGATCCTTGCTTTAAAAAAAATAAATTGATATTTAATCAAAAAGATAAAATGATGGCATCTTTTAGAAATAAGGAGAAAAAGTAATTCTGGCTCTGAAATCCAAATGGTTACCAGGTTTCTTTTCCTGTCAATAAGAGAGAACTTAAAGGATCCTTCTGTAGCGATAGGTCAAGTACAAGTGAAGAAATTTCAATTTTAACCCTCCCATGCCCTGTCCTGCGGAGTGGAAGTCTGTCCTAATCCAAAAATAGGGTGTTGTGCTACTATGTCATTGTACTTAAGCTTTAACATTATGTTATGAAGCCAGAACTGGCTTCTATGCAGGCAAAACAGGGAAAGTAGTTGCTCATTTGTTACGCCTTTACCAGTAACGATCTTGTATCATTAGCAAGCAGTGTCCCATTACTATTGTTTTTCTGGGGACCCAGAACCTCCCATTTTCACCTGTTAGCTGCAGAGAGTTGCACAAGAGCCTGTTTCAGATCCTGTTTTTCCAGGAGTCATATCAGGTTACCCCAAAATAATGTTCAGCTCAGAGCAGGTTTGATCAGTCAAGTTCCTACATTTAGCTGTTATATCAGGTAATAATCAGCCCATCCCAATATTTTGCTCAATCATCTTACAGCGTGAATACTGCTGTATGATTCTCTTTCTGTACATTTGTTTTCTGCACATTGAATTGCATTGTAATTGATGGTCAATAACATTACCATATGTTACATAACAGTTTTAATATTTCATCATGCTAAGCCTGCAAATTTTATTGATGACACTCGGGTCCTGCTTAATGCTGTATTTAGGTGTTTCCTGCTGCATATATTTATTTCTCAGTAATTTTTATACAGCTGAAACAAGCTGGATGGGAGTTAACCTGTCAGCTACCTGTCTGCTTTTTTGTGAATGTGAAGATTGGGCATTCAGTTCATGTAAATTCCCATGTGTGATATTACTTGATCTGCATGCATTTATTTTTCAGTAGCATCTATTTGACTGAAAAACACTGGACTGCATGTATCTTGTCATGACTAATCTGGACTCAGCTGCCTGCATCTCTAAAGTAACTTGAGTGCAGATAAACTCTTTTCCAGATACCTATTTCTGAGCTGCACACCTTATCAGCTGTCCCACGTATGCTTCACAGCTGAGACAGCTGGGCTGTTTTTCTAGATTTTGAGATGACTCACCACCCTAAATGTCAGCCTTAACTTTGTTATAATACTGTTTGTATGTGTCTACATAGAATTACTGATCATGTAAGCATATACTGCTAAAGCAAAAGGTGTTGAATAACTTTTATTGATAGTAATGTCAATTCCTAACGGTTGGTTGGGATTTTCAGTTGCTTAAGTTTCAGAAGCTTATTTTCCAATATATGTGAACAATTATCAAGCGGAAGATAGGAATTCTCCAGGTACAATTAGTGAATCAGGGAAAAAAAACCCTCAATAAGGTACTTAGGTCACAGTGCCTATGGAAAAACTGTCCTGTGTATGCCTGTCACAGGGCCAGGGGATGAACGAATGTGACTTGTCAGCTGTGTGATATGATTTTCACAGCTATGATTCATCAGTGTTCACCTTTCTCATTCATGATTCAGTCCTATTTGTTTTTCCATCAGAAATTACAGGCACGAATTTCAAAACTGTGGAGAATAGGGGCTCAGTGATGCCTATGAAGTAAGCTAGATACTTTGGGCTGTCTTGGATGTGTAGATTGAATGATCTAGGCGAAACAGAAGGCTTCTTTTTTGTATAGCCTGAAAGGTCCAGAACTTAGTTTCAGTAAGATATTCAGGTAGCCATCAAGTATCAGAACAAAAGATCAAGGAGAAAACAGTGGATTCAGGTCTAGTTCAAGGGTGCGCCTGAATGCTGCAGAATCTGTATGCGATTTTTACTAAATCACATAGGATTGTAACCACAACAGTAATCCTGAAAACTGCCGCCTCAGCTAATATATCATGTTGAATGTTTCTAAAATATTGAGACTGCTGTGATTTTGTATAAAATGTCTTAGCGCTGTGAGGTCTGATTTGGAGCCTGCACTGAATTTCTCCTATGCCAGAACAGATGACCATCCTGGGGGAGTTTGCAAGCTGGCTGTTATTCCATGGACTTTTTTCTGTGCTGCAGCACAAAATGATTTTAAAACACTAATCTGAGATGTAGGATTTCAGAGCTTCAAACACTAGCCCAGTTGAAGTGAATTCACTTTGGGTACTTGTTGAATCAGTAACTAGAATGCTTTGTCTCTCTATTCCCACTTTTTATATGCTAGTTGAAACTTACAGTGTATCATGCTTAGTCTGGCTTAATATATATTTAGCAATACAGAGTGAGAAAAACTCATCAGTGGAAACTGGAGAAACTGCATTGATTTCACATAATCATAACCCAGTGGTTGAGCATGCTTCTGTGGAAGATTAAGGTAAAATTTCACATTCTCATCAAATAAAAAAAAGGAATTTTAGCCTTCCATAATCCATGCCCAATACGTTACAAGGCTTAGTGGTGGCAGAGACCTCACTATCTCTTCTAGAATTACAACTGGGAGGAGAAATGCAGAAAATTCTTACCAATTTTAAAGAATATTTTTAGTTATAAATACTGTGTTTGGGGTCTAAATGTTGAATTTGAGGGGCTGTAGTTCTAGCAGCTAAGTATTATTTAAGAACATTTAAGAACATGAGGTGAACATGAATGTCTGAGGTTTTTTTTTTGTAAGACAGCTTCTAAAACTAATATCCTATAATACAAAGGTGAGGCAACTCTTCAAAACCAGTTGTTTTTTCTGACCCACAAACTTAGTCTTCTGCAAGTTGCCTCTTCAGCTGCTTTCATCTGCCATCTTGTGGTATGTTAGCTTAATCTCAAGTGCACAGAAATGCATATAATTATTTATTCTCTTTTATAAAATTTGCCTGCCTAACATCAGTAGTTACTGGAGTGATACAAACTTATTTTTACTTTGTGAGCTAATGTATACAGCAAAAGAATTTTCATGCATTATTTTCTTTTTAATATTGGAAAAGTAAAGAAAGACTGAAAAATCAGCCCAGTTGCAAAATAGTTCCTATTGAACATTTTTGTTTTACAAGAAATCATAGATATTAAAATGAATTTTGGAATTTATGTTTAAATGTCTCAGTAAATTAACACTTTTCAATAAAGAATAACTTTTGTTGAAGTTTTTGAAAACAGTTAGTGGTAAAACCAGTAGAAAGGCATTATGAACACATGCAAGCTTAAAAGTAGATCCTTCTGTCTCCCTGAATTGTTTGTAAGATCTAGGTGATTTTATACAAGAGAATTTAGCTAATAACATCATTGCAGTGACTCTGAAATATTGATGTATTTTTTTAAATATCTGTCAAATCTATTATCCTATTCTTAGTACCAGAAGTTTTCTAGGAAAAGGCAGGGCAACTTCTGCCGGAAAACCAGGGTGGAATAAACTGTCACATGGAATGAGGAGTTGTTTTTCTAAACTCCATCAGTATTTATCCTCTGATAAATTTAGAGATGTAAGCGTGAGAGTTTATATATATATATTAGATATGTAGATATATTAAAGATTTTTTTCTTTTGTTAAAGAACAATTCAAGAGAGTTTAAAATAGAAAGATAAAGGGAAAGATGTAAAGCTCTTTTACAACTTACCTGATTAAAAATGCTTTGATCCTGCAGTTGGTTTCAGGCTGAATTCTGTAAATTTGAATTAAAATTACATGAAGTTTATATCTTCTGCTTATTTGGATTTATCTAAACTATTCACCTAGCTTAACTTATCAGAGCTAACTTTATAGTTAAGAGCTACAACTTGCCTTTCATGTATTCGTGGATAGGACACAAACTACATTGAAAAGATATTTGTGAAAATATGTAATCATAACATGTTTTTTAGGCTAACCTCGAAAATATTACTTAAAATCATGTCATTGTAAGTTTTGTCTTATCTTTTCCCAGTTTGGAAAGATACAAAATGTTCTAAGATTTATTAACCAGTTTGGCTAAGTATAAAACATCATTACAATGCAATCTTCCAAATGTTAGCACTGCCATTTGAAAAATAGAATCATAGAATCATAGAATAGTAAGGGTTGGAAAGGACCTTAAGATTATCTAGTTCCAACCCCCCTGCCATGGGCAGGGACACCTCGCACTAAACCATGTGGCTGAGGGCTCTGTTCAGCCTGGCCTTGAACACTGCCAGGGATGGAGTATCCACAACCTCCCTCGGCAACCCATTCCAGTGCTTCACCACCCTCACTGTAAAGAACTTCTTCCTTATATCTAATCTAAACTTCCCCTGTTTAAGTTTGAACCCATTACCCCTTGTCCTACCACTACAGTCCCTAAGGAAGAGACCCTCCGTAGCATCCTTGTAGGCCCCCTTCAGATACTGGAAGGCTGCTATGAGGTCTCCACACAGCCTTCTCTTCTCCAGGCTGAACAGCCCCAACTTTCTCAGCCTGCCTTCATACGGAAGGTGCTCCAGCCCTCTTATCATCCTCGTGGCCCTCCTCTGGACTCGCTCCAACAGTTCCATGTCCTTTTTATGTTGAGGACACCAGAACTGTGCACAATACTCCAAGTGAGGTCTCACGAGAGCAGAGTAGAGGGGCAGGATCACCTCCTTTGACCTGCTGGTCACGCTTCTTTGATGCAGCCCAGGATATGGTTGGCTTTCTGGGCTGTGAGAAAACGCTGAAGCCGGCTCATGTGAAGCTTCTCATCAACTAACACCCCCAAGTCCTTTTCTGCAGGGCTGCTCTGAATCTCTTCTCCGCCCGACCTGTAGCAGTGCCTGGGATTGCCCTGACCCAAGTGTAGGACCTTGCACTTGGCTTGGTTGAACTTCATAAGGTTGGCATCGGCCCACCTCACAAGCGTGTCAAGGTCCCTCTGGATGGCATCCCTTCCCTCCAGCGTATCAACCGAACAACACAACTTGGTGTCGTCGGCAAACTTGCTGAGGGTGCACTCAATCCCACTGTCCATGCTGCCGACAAAGATGTTGAACAGGACTGGTCCCAACACCAGTCCCTGAGGGACACCACTCATTACTGGTCTCCAACTGGACATTGAGCCGTTTACCACAACTCTTTGCATGCAGCCATCGAGCCAGTTCTTTATCCACTGAGTGGTCCATCTATCAAATTGATGTCTCTCCAATTCAGAGAGAAGAATGTCATGTGGGACAGTGTTGAACGCTTTGCACAAGTCCAGGTAGGTGACGTCAACTGCTCTGCCGCTGTCCATCAGTTCCGTGGCTCCATCATAGAAGGCCACCAAATTGGTCAGGCAGGATTTCCCCTTAGTGAAGCCATGTTGGCTGTCACCAACCACATCCTTGTTTTTCATGTGCCTTAGCATGCTTTCCAGGAGAATCTGCTCCAAGATTTTGCCAGGCACAGAGGTGAGGCTGACTGTGATAGCTGACCGTGAGGATAGCTGTGACATACAGTAAAATTTATTTAAAAGGGATTTTTGAGCCCATTCTGGTCTATATTCATACTGTTAAGTCTCATGCTTTCTTGACAGAGAGATCTACCCAACAAAATAGGCTATATTTTGTTGGTCTCTGAAAAGCAGTTTGGCTCACAGCTCTAGATCTAAGCCTGTTCTTTCCCAAGATATGGTCAAGCCAACAATGTAAGGCAACATGAGCTGAGCTTAAAAATCCTATATTTCATAAATATATTATAAAGCATGCAAATTCTCAATTACTAATTTTCAGTGAGGAGATGTTTTCAGAAGAGAAATAAAAAGGAATATGGTTTCCAACTACTTTAACTATCCAAGTTAGCAGTGCATTTCTGTCAGTATTTGACAAAGGCCATTTCTGACACTAGTAACACAAAGATTCATTGTTGGGATATCATGGCATAGACTGAGAAATCTAAATTTTATTAATTTGGATGCTCAGTTGAGCTTGAGACCCAGGAGTTTAGCCCTGTTAAACAATTCTTTCTCTAAATATTAGTAAAACTCAAAATTACTGGCCTTTGAAAATTTTGACAATTTTTTTCCAAAATACAACACAGATTAATGAGGAGGCTTCTTATTATTTTAATGTTTATAGGTTACCATTCCTGGGCTCTCTCCCCAGTAACCACCTCCAGTCTCATATGGATATGAAGTCAATGGCAGAATTCCATGACTCCAGAAGGGCAAGGGTTTCTTGCCTAGGCTTTATCCTCTGTGGAACAGGAGGAAATTATTCACAACTGGTTAAATGTAATTGGCTGGTGATTAATAATTTAAGGTCCTATTACCCATTTATGTTACAATGAGAAGATAAAGCTATCCCAGATGCTAGTCAGGCTGAAGTGTATGAACAGTTTCCTGTCTCATATGCCAGATGATGAAAATTGTCATATCAATGATATTCAGATGTCCCTGACTAGAAGTAAAAGAAAGATCAGGTGGTTATGGCTCTGTGACTCACTCTGCTGTCTTGAACTAATGTTTCTTGAAAAGATACCATTTTGCTATGAAACAGACTAGGTGTTCCTACTTGAAGGGTTTGTGATAGCTGTGTAAAAGATAAGAAGTCAACAGAAGCTGAAATGGGCATAAAAAGATACTAACGTAGAACTCTTCTGAGAGTTCTACTAATGTAGAACTCTTTTACTTTTTAAAAAAAATTAAAAATATAATGAGTATCATTAAACACTTATTATTAAGCATATATTTAAGCGCTTTTCCATATTTCCTAATTAGAACACCTTAAGTTACTCTTTAATACATTTGCAGTGTTCAGATGATTTGGAGATCCTACTTTTACTGCTGTAAATAAGTGATTTGCAATAGTAAGTTAGTAGTAGCTGAACATTGGTTAAGAAGTCTTAGTTTTTCATTGATTTGGGCATGGAGCGATAAGGGAAATATGATTTAGTCATAATGGTTTCTCTATTCCAGTGATATCAAGGTTTTCCTTGATATACTTTACAAAGGGCATTGAATCTGTTAGGTGAATAGAACTGTAAAATTGCAAGGATTTGTAGGGACGGGGGGGATTTACTGAGTTTTGTTTTCTGTGTCTCCTAGTACTACAGAAGTTTGAAGAGCGGTCACCTTAAAGGAGGTTATATGAAGTACTTTTATAGAAAAATGTTTTAAAATTGACAGGGCTAAAGTTGCTGAAGTTGGACATAATCCGTCAAATACAGTCGTAGGCAAGATTTTTCTTGAGCATATCTTGAATATTTGAACTCCCTTGAATGATGCAATATTTTACTTCTATGGTTTGCACAGGGAAACAAGGGTGAAGAGGCTTTCTAGGAAAATTAAATCACAGGAAAATCAATCTATCTTGTCTGTAAATCCTTTTTACAATTTCAGTTTACTGAAGATACAAATGTATTTGGAAAGTTTCAGTATAGTGCCAAAAACTGCTTCAAAACCTGTGCCCAGAAGGGAATGTAGATTACAGTACTGATATGGCATCTAATACAGCAACAAAAAGCTCAAAGTATACTAGTTCTGCAGTCAAGTTAAAAAATAATTTAATATGCAGTAAGACTTCTACTTTTTTTGTGTTATGATAAGTAAAGAATGCTAAACCAGACTAGATTTACCTGTTTTATACTTGGCCAGGAAAAATAAATGACACAAAAATAACTGTTCAAACCCTTTTTCTTTGTTTTTGTTTTGTTGGAAGTTCCATTTGAACTCTGACTTCAAATGTTGAAGAACTTGTTCTCTCAGTTATCTGATAGTCAATACTTGCAGCATAGTTTCTATTATGTAAGTTAAAAATTCAGTATTGGTTCACAAGAAAAAGTATTGGTGACAATAATTTCTATTTCACTTGTATGGCCTTTAATGACTCTGAGTCGTCTGGTACCTCAGTCCAATATGAGTTCTGTTGAGATTTCCATAGATCGTGGAGCTTTTAGCCTTCGATTGAATTTATTTTTTCTGCAGGAAAATACTAAATGAAAAGTAGAACATCTAAAAAATTTGAGATCCTAGGGAATTATTACGGTTCAGGTATCAACAACTATCTAGGACGGACAAGTATTTTAAAGCCAGGAAAATTTGTGAGAAGCTGTGCAATTTCCAAGTTAGAAAAGAATGTCTTTATTTGCTGTAATCATGAACTCAAAAGTGTACCTAAAATCTAGACTTGATTTCTTTTTATGTTGGGCTTTTCAAAGGAAGCTGTGGATTCCTGTAATGCCTGGTTTTCTTTCCCATGAAAACACTATCAAATGTCACTTATTTTTTAAAAAAACCCACAACTTCTACCAAAATGTTTATATATTGTGATAGTATATTTCTGCATGAGCTGTACAGTATCACGGTATGATGACTTAATTAAGTCAGTCAAAACAATGTTATTGAGGTTCTGAAAGATCACGTGGAGTGATTTCTATCTCCCTGTTGGCTCTTCAAACTTGTGGAAAGATTGTAGCTTCTTTATGACTCTTTTGACAGCAACTAACAATCATGACACTGGCAGCTTTTCAAGGCAACATGGAGAACTTAAGGACTTGTCACACTTCCAGGGTGTTGGAAGGTGCCAACTCAACTGTGATTCATTGCTGATTGCTTTTGCTATCACACAATCCTTTAACGTTTCAAGCCTTTGGGGAAATCTCACAGATTATGCTTGGCAAGATGTCAGGTGTCAACCAGTGTGTCATGTAACAGGTTAGATAATAATTTGGTAAAAGCCAAGTTGTTTTTGGTTTTTTAATGCTTTGTTCTGAACCATTATTGCTTGGGGGTTTTTTTGTTTGTTTGCTTTTTCTGGTTTGCTTTTTTTTTTTTTTTTTTTTTTAATTAAAAATAGTTATGGTGGTGGTTGTAATTAAACAACTTCAACAGTTGCTCTAAGAAACTGCTAATAGTTTATATTCATTGAGTTAGCTATCTGAAAAACTGGGGCCATGCTGGGGCAAACATAATTCAAGAAAAATCTTCAGGTAAACCAGCAGGATCCTGAGGGAGTTTTATTGGTTGCTAAAAGTTTTGTGTTTAGAAGAAATGGTTTCTTACCTCTTGTGTCTGTTTATTGGATCATATTTGGACATACCAATGAAGATTTTGGTCCATACTTTAGTGGTATAAAGCAGAAGACATACAGTTGCCTAAATGACTTTGGATCGACAGTTGCATAGCTGAGAACATAATTTACTGCTGTATAAATATTCTAGGACTTCTTAAAAAAAATGCAGTGCATAGTTATAGCAATAAATTCCAGGGCTAAGTTTGATTACAGAGGCTGATAGTAACTTCCTAAACATTTTTAACCTACGTCTTTGAAACATACCTTCATTCAGAGCTATTAGGCTCTGTAATCTGTGAGAAAGGTTTAAGATTAATAAAATGATATGTTTTGTTCTATACTAGTCATTGTGTAATACTTCTCCATGTACACATGTAACAAAGCAAAATGTAAATTGTTAGTTGCAAATGTTTTGATTAATAATTGGTTGATCAGAATAAAGTTGGAGTAGTTCACAATTTTTAAACCTGATAACATTTTACAAAGATGATAGATAAATTTTTGTTCTGTTGCCCAGTACTGACTGCTCAGTTGCTGACATTAAGCAGTTATTAGATATTGAAAAAGCTTTGAGAGACAAACCTTACAGAAGATCTAATATTGTTTCAATCTGTCTTCCTAAATGTCACACGCTTGTATTTAAAAACCGCAAACCTGTTCTTTTGGCACAAGAGACAGGTGATTTAGTATCACTAACTACAATATTATTTTAAATATTTTAAGTAAATATCTGAAAGACATGAATGTGTTTGGGCATGACTGGGGCACCCCAATTTTGTAGGTTCTAATAGAAAAAGAATTATAGATTCTGCATATCTTTTCTGGCATTAAGGCTTTCCTCCATAGTCTATTATTTCCCCACAGTAAAAATTCCTACATAGGCTTTGATTTGATAATCATAATCATATGTTCATGATAAAGTGAGTGGGCTACTGTTGGAAGGCCTCCTGCGCTTCAAAGCATATGACCACAGCTGATAAAACTTTAGGCTTGGCCTGAAAAAAAATCTAACAATATTTGTTACATGAAATAACTAAGATGATGAGATAAAAAGTAGGAAAGGAAGTAACCTGAGGAAATAGGTTCATTGTCTGGATGACTGATGATTATCTCTGACTTAAGGGACAAGACTAATACCCTGAACAGAAACCTGTTTAGCTGGGAAGGTCAAATAACCATTCTCTGAATTTGGAGTTCTCATTCTTTTTAGAAGGAATAAGCAACTCTGTATTCCCCAGGTCAGTCATGGATTGTTTTTAAGCCATCACCTTGGAAACAGAAAAGCTTGAGAAATACAGTCTGTCTGCCAGCAGAGGAAGGCTTGAACTAGGCAGTGAGAAGAAAATGCAGATTAGTTAAAGTCTTGTCAGATAAATGTAAGAATGAACATGTTATCCATCAAAGTGAACATGAGAATATTATACATTGTTATGGTGAATTTTGTGGTGAATTGATTCAGAAAAGTCATGATTGGTTCAGAAGAAGCTGAAATAAATGTTAAGAATCTTGAGTTATAAAAGGTCTGTTGCTTTTCTTCAAGGTATGAAGTGTACAGCAGTATAACTTTGCTCTTTGTTTCTGCTCTTTGTTTCTGTGGTGTATGTAGGCTAAAAGCTCTTCCCCTAAAAATCATCATCTTTTGTCTTAAAAAAATAATGTTCCATTGAAAAATAATAGTATTTTTCAAACTAAGGAGAATATGGTCATGTCAGTGGGCATTGATGGATTAGCATGTCGTGTTTCCATATTTTAATACTAATCTGAGATTGATCAGGAATTTCATGCTTTCATTTAAATTGTGAAAAAATTGTATAGGTATGTATTTAGAATCTGCTTTTGCTCTAAAACTTAAGTTGGTGTTAAGAGGGACATCTAGCGAGATGAATTGAAACAAATTTGTTAGACTGGTATCAGTCCTAAAGTAGATACGTGGCTCATTGGCAGCAGCCAAAGGACTACCTGAGTCACGCTACCAAAATTTGATCTTAACCTTTTACATTACTGTGCTGGTTTTGGCTGGGATAGAGTCAATTTTCTTTATAGTAGCCAGTATGGGGTTATGTCTTGGATTTGTGCTGGAAAGAGTGTTGGTATCACAGAGATGTTTTTGTTATTGCTGAGCAGTGCTTACACAGAGTCAAGGCCTTTTCTGCCTCTTGCATCACCCCACCCATGCACCACCATCCCCAGGAAGTAGGCTGGGGATGCACAAGAAGTTGGGAGGGGATACAGCTGACCCCTCTGTTTCCACTTTTTACCCTTCCGATTCTTTCCACCATCCCACTGGGGTGAGTGAGCAAGTGGCTGTGTGCTGCTTAGTTGTTGTCTGGGCTTAAATCATGATGATTACTTTTATTTTCATCCTAACCTTGTGTGTGTTCTAACCAATGGGGTCTTAGCAGGAGGTTACTTTAACAGATTCAAGAAAGCTGTTAAGGCACCAACCCTTAAGAGATATGGTTTAAGTCTCCTTGCATTAGTCCATCCGTTTCTCCCAGACATAATTTAGTGTTGGCATGGGCAACTTGTCCACTTTGTAGGTGAATATGAGTTGAGCTAAGGGTTAAGCCCATAGGTTGTAATAATACAGAAGAGGCTAAGGAAAAAGCTTTAGCTCTGGTTTGGCAGTTTCATGGGCTGCAGTTAGTTGCTGTGTAAGTAGGGATTGCTTGGAATAATGTAGTTCTCTATTCTGCAGCCAGGATTAGGCTACAGATTCAGATTAGACATGTAGTTCAACTAGATCGTTGTTGCTGAAACAGTTGAACACTAAGTCATGTAGATGGGGGAGAGGGGAAGGGAGGGGGAAAGAAGCTTCAAATTTTGACCATCATGACTCACTTGTTTATATTAGGAGATAACGCTGGTAGGTGTCTTTGACTTCTGGGTAATATGAGTCTTTATACACAAGCTGACTATAAAGATATATATGATTTGAATTGGGGGTGCCATTTGGAATAGCTTTTAGGTTAGTGTCAAAACATTCCACAAGGATATGCTCATTTTTACACCTTGTGGACATGACTGGACTAAAATTTAGCCTGTTATTCATTTCAGGCCTAGTTTTGTAGAGACTGCTTAAAAAGACTAAGGCCTCGACTGAGATGTCTGTTGTCAGGCACCCTGTTATGATTGCATCATCATGAGCCTGCCTTGCAGCTGTCTTCAGCTTGAGGCTACTAGAGATGTCTTTGCTAAGACTTAAATCTAGAGTTAATCTGAGGTTGTGGCTGAGATCAATGTGGAGGAAGGACAAGAGTAAATAGAAATTGCCAGTGCGCAATGCTGACTAATATTCTGAAGCTTTTGATATACAATGCAAAATAACATTCAGTTACCTAAGGAAAAAGATCTTTAGTAACTGTATCTGTTGCTTAAATTAAGGTAATGTTTCTCACTATTACACTGTTAATTTCATTTATAGAATATGACATCAGGTCTTTCAAGTAATCTAGCAAAGGCTGCTTGTCCTTTTTGGGGACTCAAATAGAGTAAGGAGTTTGTGGTTTGTATATTATCTACGGTTTTATAACTTATCTTTGTCTACAAATATCTCTTGCTTCTTGAAGTGGGCTGATTCTTCAAAAGACCAGTTATAGCAACTGAATTTTCTGATGCAAGTTCTGAAATTCATTTTTGTCATCTGAATGGATAAAGGCTGAGGAAGGAAAAAATCAATGCTTAATAGATCATGACCGTTTTGCGACAAAATGGATCTTGTTTGCAAGACTGAGGTTTGATTGATAAAAACATTCTTTAAATATGGTATGGATAGTCAACACAACGAATTACAGCTACAGAAGTGTGTCAGTTTAGTGGTGAACAGTTCCATATCTATGCAGACCTAGTCACCATTCAAAAACCCAGTACTTTTGCAACCTCATTGAATATGCTGTACTAAAAGATCAGTCAGCGTTCCCACTCTAACATCACTTTCAAAGAGCTCAGTGGATCACAATGAAAGTTCCTGTCTGGGCTTTTCCTGTCAGTAAACAATCGCATACTAGAGGCTTGAAGAAACTGGCTGCCACTTTATTGAATTATTTGTTGGCATCTTCTGTGTCTGAAACCAGGCTTAAATTTGTTGGCCTCTAATTTTTCTGAACTTAATTTAGACACTGATAATGGTGAGTGTGGTCTAGATGACAATGACCTTCTCAGCACTTTATAAAGTGAGACTTCCTAAAGGGAAGAGACAGAATTTAACTTCACTCATCTTGAGAAACCTTAACTTTTATACTAAGTTGGTATGACTTGTAAGGTCTTTTGCTTAAATTCATTCTGAATTAATTCAAATGGCAGTTGTCACATTTAGATTATGTTCAGTTCCGGAGTTTCATATTGTAGACCTTCTAATGTAGGTCTTAGCTAGACTTAAGCTTAGCTTTGGTCAAGATATTTCAAACTTCTAAAATAATTTAAGTAGAAATATTACATTAGATTCATTGAAATGGAATGGAGTCACCTGGCTTTTTGGAAGTTGTATTCATGCAGCTTTATGCTATTTCCAACAATACTAATTTTTAATGGACATATTTGTCATTTTTATAGCATTTTCCATCTCAAAGGAGCTAAACTACTTCATATACTTTATCTTGTAAATGGCATGCCTTATCCACTAATTAAATTCAGTCTGATAACATAGCATTAATGAAGACATAGGATCTTTTTTCGGCTTTTCAGTTTTTATGCTGCCAGCCATACTTTCTAACAGTGGAATTGTATTTTCTGGAGGCACGTGTATGTCTCTGTAGCATGGCACTGACATTAACAGAAATAAATGAAAGTTGTGCTAATCAGTGGGATATTGATTACTGCAGAAGAATATAAGAACACAAAGAATACCAGGAAGAATATAAATGTTTGGTCATTATTACTGGGGAAAAAAAAAAAAGTGAAATAAGTTGTGGGAAGTAGTGTGATTTTTGGTTGTGGGTTTTTTTTGGAGGGAGGATTTTTGGAGGAGATTGGTATAGGAATGACTGCTGAAAGTGGAAGAATCCTCTACGCAATTGAAATGATGCATGGCAAGGATAGAAAAGGAAGCAGACATTTAAAAATGCTTTTGCACTGATAGAGAAACTAGAAAGGATGTGATTGGTTTTAACCTTTTGTTTGTTGGGTTTTTATTTTGTTAAAATAGCTGTAGGTGGTGAGGGGAGGGGAGAATACAAATTTTAAACTTGTCTGATCTTTTTTCTCCTTCATCACATTTCCCTTTTTTTGCTTTGTCCCTATTAAGAATTATTTCCTACCAACAGTTGTCTCCATTAAGAATTATTTCCATTGTTTCCCTTTCCCTCCTGGCCAATGTTTTTAAAAGTTAGCTAGTGAATTTGAGTGTTCTTGTTTTGAGACACCAAATTGAAGATTTCTGTATTGTGGTTGACATATGCATGGTGTCTATGTTCTACTCTTTTTCTTTCCAACCTGTAATCAATATGTACTTGCAGATGAAGAATTAGCAACCACAAGTTATTTCCCTGTGAAACTGAAGTTGCAGAAAACCCCAAATATCCTTAATGTCTGAGTTTTAAATGTTTATGCAGCATGTCCAGATTTGTAGGAAAGGCTCAGGAAATACTTTCAGGAAAGGTTCCAGAAGAAGTATTCTGCAATTTGGCAACAGAAGATACCCTGCACTAGGCCTAACTTTTTCCCTTCTCAAGTAATATTGTACATAATTTCTGCTTAAATTAAATCCAGTAATGATCTCATTGCTTTTCAATTATGAAGAACATTTAAATATTTAATTTAAAGGAATAATTAGTAATTTTCATGAGTTGGAAAGCTGACTTGCAACTCAGGTAATTTAAACCATACAGTCTAATTTTATTTGCCTTTTTGCACATCCTTGTAGTGAATACTGTGGGAATTTTGACATGTGGCAATACTGTATCATCATATTTAATGTGTATGTTTTTTCTCATGTTTTCTGCTGTAGTATAAGAAACTGGCAGGAATTAAAAGCACCACAAAACTCTCTCTGCAAAATGTGCACTTTTTTGAAGAAGAAATACATCCTAGTCATCTTGGTAATGACTATGATAAAACATAACGTAGTAGTATGTCATTACTTGCTAAAAGCATTAGCAGTTTAAAAAGATGTTAGCTACTCTTATTCAAACCTTTGAATTATAAACTTATGCCCTCATTCCGTATTCCTTTCTCTTCTCAGACTGTTTCTAGAAAGGGAGAGGTTCATATAGAGTGATGATTGTTAGAATATATTATACATGCTATATATCTTACATCTATAGCTTATTATGGGATACCTAGGATAAATCAGTGATATTTGCCAATACCTGTCACGCAAACATACATGTGTATATATGTATTCAGAGTTATATCTAAATATACTAGAGGAAGCTAGCAGGTAAACTAAAACCTAATGAATCTGGTTCAATATATTGACCTTACCTTAGTGAGCCATAACCACAGAAATCAGGAGCATTGCTTAATACTGTCATGAGAGCTAATGCCAAGGTAAATCTTTATTTGTGTGCTCACGTGAATTTTGAAGGTGACTACTGACTCCTCCCTCATCAACTTTACCTGTTTCTTCAATGCCAACTGGTCAAGAGATGATCTCAGATTTGTAGGGTATAACTTAGTTCTCATCTCAAATGTGGTGTTCTTAGAGATATAGATTTCATTTGTATGAAATGGCAAAATTGGCATTTCTTTTTGAGGCGGGAATCTTGCAGATTCCTAGTGTTGGCATTATACTGGTTTAAAACCAGTATAATTTAATGCTATTTCTGTACTCAAAATGTCTATTTGGGCTTTGTTAGCTCTCGCATGATTAGATTTTAATATTTTCAGATTTGTCTGTGTATTGTAGTTTTGTTTTTAATGTTTCCATTTCATAAACAGATGTACACCATCCATAATCCTTTGCCAATAAAAGCTTTTGGAAGCTGTTTCTAATACTGAAAACTGCAGACTTTCTCTGTGCTCCCCCGGTTCCCCCCTCAACCCCCAACAGCTAAGATAGAAATAAACAATTTTTCATGTAGCTTTTCCAAATGCAGCTATAGCTTTCCTCCTCACTCTAAGGTCTTTGGGACAGGCTATTAGTATATGTATGATAAAAGGTGAAACACATCCTCTTTATGATTTTGGTATCATAAATTACTGCTTAATTACAGAATAAAAGCACTATACCTTTGGAAACCGTTGAAGATTTTTTCTCTTAGTGGTTGGTTAGGGTTTTTTGAGCTCTTCCAGTAGAGGTAAGTTATACACATCATTCTCATCAGTGACTGTGAATGAAAAAGGCATAGTTTGTGAGGGACACTAGCTGTAGAGTGTGGAGTACATAGTGACTTCAGTACCAAATGTCCTTGTCAAGTCTCCTTTGAAAAGTGTGTACTCGATTGATTGCCCATTTCAAAAAGGAAGCCCATATGGCGGAAAAATGAGATAGCTATTGTTGTACTATGGAAAAGCATTGAGAACTAAACATGTGCCTTGACTGCTTTTTCCCCTAATGCCAATTAATTGTAGCTTCCTCTTATTAGAGTAGCTCTCATGCAGTACTGAGATGGTTTTGTGGTCCTTATTGTTAAGAATTAAATAAAACTTGGTGGGACTGACTGCATTTGTATGGTTTTGAAAGCTTACCCTGATAAATATTTCATTCCTAGAATTCAACAAAGAAAAATTGAAAATTATTAAAAACCTAAGCGACTTTTTCCTGAGTCCATTACTGAAAATATGATAACATAGTTGGCCAACAGCAGCAAAACATGCAATTCTAAGACATATTTTACTGGCCATCAGTGTCACAGTATAATTTGCTTCAATCACATTTATGGATCAAGAAAGTAGGTGATATGTAAACTTCTCTGGATCCATGAGACAGAACAGATGCACCTGAGCTGTTTTCATTTATGTGTTAAGTTTCCTTAGTTTAGGCAGAACTCATCAAATGCTTGTGCCCTGTTCTTAAAACAGCTGTGCTGTCACACTTGTCGTACAGAGGCCACACATCGTTGGGACCATAGCAAACGTATATATCATTTAGAAGTTCTAGTAATAGTTATTGGCCTCAGCATAGCAGTTCCTTGGAAGTTTCCTCTGTTCCCAGAAAGAAGTGTCATACAAAAAGTAATACAATGAAAGGCAGGGAAGAGATGCATGTAACAATTTTTTCATGTATATTCATTAACAATCTTAATACTTTAGTGAAATATATAATGCTCTGAACAATTACGATAATTCTTAAATAAAATTTTAGGGTAGAAGGTTTTCCTGTGAATTGTTATCACAAAGGTTTGTGTGTTTGGGGATGTTTTTTGAGTGTGGTTTTTCTTGGTGGTTTTTTTTTTTTTTTTTTTTTTGTATGAGTACTTCTGTTACATATTGTGCTGGTTTGGCCTGGGATAGAGGGATAGAGTTAATTTTCTTCATAGTAGCTGGTGCAGTGATATGTTTTGGATTTGTGTTGGAAACAGTGTTGGTAATAGAGATGGTTTCATTACTGCTGAGCAGTGCTTATACACAGCCAAGGCATTTTCTGCTTCTTACATCACCCCACCAGCAAGCAGGCTGGGAATGCACAAGAAGTGGGGAGGAGACGCAGCTGGGACAGCTGACCCCAACTGACCAAAGAGATATTCCATAACATATGATGTCATGTTCAGCATATAAAGCTGGGGAAAGAAGAAGGAAGTGAGTGAATGTTTGGAGTAAGGGACCTCTGCTTTCCTGGAGATGGCTGAACATGTACCTGCTGATGGAAGTAGTGAATGAATTCCTTGTCTTGCTTTACTTGTACTCATGATTTTTGCTTTACCTATAAAACTGTCTTTATCTCAACCCATGAGTTTTCTCACTTTTACCCTTCTGATTCTCTCCCCATCCTGCCAGTGAGGGATGAGTGAGCAGCTGTTGTGCTTAGTTGATGGTTGGGGTTAAACCATGTCAGTTACTTTTAGCATACACCTCTCTTCCCAAACTTTTTTCCAAAAGTGTTGTTTCTATTCAATACTTCTAGTATGACTGAGCTGTTACTTCCACTTTTGTAGTTAAAAATAATCTCAGGTATGGCGAAGGGTGTACTTGTTTTGTACTTACTACTAGAGTAATTAGTATTCAAGTCCATCTTATTAAATTAAAATACTATTGTGAATATTCTCATGTGATTTTTCTTAGCTTCTGTGTGTTACCATTCTTATTCAAAGTTTGAAATTTAAAGAAAATAAATAGGTGAAGAAAATGGAAACAGTGAAATAAACAGAAAGAATAAAGTTAGATATTTTAGGAATGAGATGCTAGGATTTTTGACACTTCTCTGTAGTTTCCAAAAGACTTAACATGCTGCAACATTGATACTACTTAGCAATTTAATTGTCTTTATTGGACCATAGAGGTAATTTGTAACTAGGTGTGACCGTTAAGTACTCAGTGTGAATTAAGGAGACAGAATTTGGAATGAAGATGACTTCTTAGTCTAATAGGTTTCGTTCTGATAGCCTGCTTGGCTTTCTGCACATATAATTGCCTGTGTACTGCCTGTCAAAGTGACAGGGCTAATGTCATTAGTTTCTTCATCTTACCCATGTCAGGCAGAAAGGCAGTTTTAGTTGTGGAAAGAAACAGCCAAGTGTGTCTTTTTTTTTTCTTTTTTTTTTTTTTTTTCTTTTCTTTTCAATTCCTCCCTTGACTTTCAAGATCACCTTGTGCTCTTTAACAGCATGAAGTGTCAAGTGGGAGGGCACAGGCTGGACAAAGCACATGGATGGGTTTCTGCAGTATGTGGGCCATGACCCAGTCTAATGATGTCAGGAAGTTGTTTATTCAGTTCTGTAATTCTGGGTTGGCTGGTCAAGATAGCAAGCCATGTTCAAAGCAGAGATTAGACTACAAACCCAGACAATACTTTTTGCTAGTCATGTAAAAGCCAGGTAGGAACTAGGGGACTTGGCTTACCATTCTAACAACTCGGTGAGCTACGTTAGGAAACCTAGGTGAAGATTTTATCGTTATTTTTAATATATTTATGTAGACTGCAGAGTACATATGTATGATTCAGGAACAAATTCATCTTGCTGAACTGAGACATTCAACATAGGAGATTAGTCACCTTAGGTCTTCCTCTGGTCAGTGAAGAGATCTGCATACTGCATGACTGAGATCTACAGTGGGTCAATTGCTTTCTGTGGGTATTGTCTTGACTGATTCTAAAGTCTTAGGCAGGTTGGTTAGATGCCTTAGACTAATCTAGAGTCTTAAGTACAAGCTCAAGTTTTTGTTTTAAAAAAAATAATGTCCATTTTTTTGCTATGGCTGAAGACAACTGTTTGCAAGGCTGAGGTAAACAAGGTAAACAATGTTTAATGTCTCCACTAGTAATAGTTACAAAATATTTTTAGAAATTATGAAAGACAAAAATCAGATGAATGACAAATGAACTAACTTATTTTTTGACTTACCAGGAAGCTGTGTGGAAAGCTATGTAAGTTAGAACAACTGAGGACATCCTGTTTTCTGCCAGACTTAAAAGGGAGCCATAAAAACCCCAAATATATGCAGTCAAAAATATTTCTATCAAGTTGTCTTTTTTAGAAATTGAAATAATTTAAAAAAATCTATGTTTTTTTGACAAGATAGCCAAATTCCAGTTTAATAAAGGTTTCAATTTTGACCGAACAATCTTGCCTAGTTTAGAGAGCAGAATCTGTGAACTCCAGACTTTCTTCAGAACTTCCAGGAGGAAGTGAGGTTCAACTCAAAACAGCAAAGGTAGATGTGAAAACCAGAGTCCACCACCAAGTTGTTCTGAGGCAAGGTTAAAAGAAGAGGAAAGAGGCATAAACTCTGTTAGCTTGGTTAGTTAAGGATGTCAAAGCTAGAGGCATGAGCAAAGAACAGCATGAGTTGTCAGAATTGCAGTTCCAATTTAACACTAAAAAAAGCATATAGGCCAATGAATTCAAGACATAAAAGCAGGCATTTGACAGATTATTTTTTTAGTAGCATTATTTAGTAGGTGCTAAGTGTCTATGGGCAATTTAGCATAGCCAGATTTAGTAAGCTTCATGTGTTGCCTCTAGAGATGCTCTGAAGCAGTAGGGCACAAACTTTTTTTTTTTTTAATGGGAGCTATTTAACTGCAGGAGTATATGCATGTCACTTTTATGAAACTCATTTGTCAGAAAAAAATATATACATTATTTTGTATTTTGTATTACAGAGTTTATAGGAATAAATTCTCATGGTTCAAATCTTGCAAATGTATGTCATTGATATGAATCCACACTAGTAGTAATTTACTATTAGATTTGTAACATCAATTTTATTACATCATTCAGTATAACTTTTTTAACTAGTGCTTTTATTTATAATGTAAATTTAATTTAGCTTTTTTGTGAAAATCCTCAAAATATACATAAAACCATTCAACTGTTTCTTCCATTCACAACTATCACCACATTCGCTTTTGAAGGTCAAAGATACTTTCAATACTTTTACAGGCCAGATGGTAACGCTTGCACATTTGTACCTCAGACTTTCATGCTGTGCCCCATTCCCATTGAAATTAGAAGGAACTGGGCATCTTGGCATGTGTTCATAGTGTGTGGGTAAGGCACATATTAGAGAACAGAGATTGTTCTCTCTTCACATTAGTAATATAATTCCTATTTGTTTTGGTGCTTGTGCCAAAATACTGTACTTCCTTACAAAAAGTAGATTTCAAGCAGCTGTCTTTTGCCTTTTCAAACACAGGAGTAAGAGGAGCATGGAGAGAGAGTTGGTATGTCTCTTCAGTTTTATGTTCCATTCAAAACTTAATTTTAACAATACTTTATTACTCAAATGTTTAGGCTCATACATCTTTGGACTAAGTCCAAATAATTAAATTATGTCCTAACTTTTGGCATTTCTAAGACTTCTTCATATTCTTGTTCTTATTCGTATGGTACAATCTATATTTTGAAATTGTATTAAAATGAAAATATACTAGCATTTGTGTGGATTTTTAAGAATTTACTTACTGTGCAACTTTTTATCTGCATTTGCTATGAGGCATAGCTGTCGTACCAGTGGTAATTTTAATCTCTTACAGCTTTTGGTCCTTGAGGGATAACAAAGCCAGGACAGCAAAATTTACTATGGTGAAAGCATCTCAGAAATACACAGATGAAATGCTTTAAAATTAACAGCTGTTGAAATACGATTTATAATTGATCACTGACATTTCTAGTCTCTTTTGACTGCATTTTGGCATATATTTTAAACAGACATTCAATTTTATTTTTTATTATAGATGAGAATTCCATTAAGCTACAGGACTTTGAGATACTTAGTTTTTATAAGTCATGTTTTACCATTAGCATTCCATATTTCGTGGGACATTTTTATCAAGTTCTTTAAAAAATGGTCTGATTCATTTACTTTTCAACTGCGGAGGCTCTTCATAAATCATCAGTTGGACTGGTATTTTTTGGAAATCAGCATGATTCCAGGTATGATTCAGAGCCAGAGTTGATCTGTATTGGTCCCAGGTGCCGTCCTTTGGCTGCAGGTTCCAAGTCCTTCTAGCCTAGCTGAGTCCACCCTGCAATTCCATGTGACTCCCACTATGCACAGTGACTCAGGGAAGGAGATCTTGTGCAGCTGATTGATAGAAGTCAAAGAAGGCAGCATCCTTCTTTGCTTACCACTGTCTTGCCAAAATGCACATTAACTGAATAAAAACCACAGAAAGTTCTGCCCATTTTGTGGGAACTTTTTAGAAATTCCTAACTTTGGCTGTGTTGCCTCAAAGCAACAGCAGAGAATGAATGAGAGAGCCAGTCCACATACTTTCTTGCATAGGAGATCAAGACTGAACTTGTTATGTTTTAAGAAAAAGCCCGAAACAAGTCCAGGTCAAAACACATTGAATGTTACTTTAAAAAACTCTGAATTCGACTTTACCTGGGACTTTATTTGCATTACAGTATCCATTTGCTCATTTATACAGATATTTACTTGTGGTTTGTTCTTTGTCTTGATTTGTTTACTGGATCTTTAGAAAGTAACAAGGGGGTATATTTTAATAAATACGGTTCCTATCGGCATCTTGTAAAAGTTCTAACTGCAGGTTGGTAAGCTGTGATTCCAAACTGCTAATGTTAGTGGAGGTCTACCTTATGCTGATATTTGGTATTATCTGTGCTAGGATGGACTTACAGGACTTGAGAGCTAAATAAAGTTCTAGGCGCCTGCAAATGCTGTACAAGTTATGGAAAACGTTTTCAGATATGTTTGCCATATTTTAACATTTAAAAAAATGTTTATCTATCTGTTGAAAACTTGTGTGACTGTGTTCAAGCCACATTTTAACTAAATCTTGAGTTTTAGGAACATAGAGGATTAATAGATGTGATCTACTATTAATGCTAGGTTATCCAACTATCCAAAAATTCCCAAAGAGTTAACTGGTAGGGCCATGAATCCTGCGAAAAGCCTGTGCCTTTCTGTGCCTAAATCTAAAGCTGCTGTCTGTCGCTGAGCAAGATTTGGTTTAGAATTCCTTACTAGAGTATAATCTATTAGATAGATTAATAATATCGGGTAGATTAATAATAGATTATTATCTTAATAGATAATTCTAATAGATTAGAAAGTACCCAAGAAAGTATCCGTCTATAGCCATATCTCTCTTTATTCTAATTGTCCTCAAAGGTTTTTTTTTACCTCTAAATAAAATGTCGCCATAACTGTTTATATATATATATTGCTATATATTCAGGGATTGAGAAGCTGTGGTTTTAATACTTTTGAGTCTGATGCCAATGTAATAACAGACAACATTCTAATGCTTCACTATTCTGATTATTTGTCTATCTAGGGCAACTTGCATACAAAACTTCTGAAATTACTGATGCTTTTAATGTAATGTGCTTAAAAACATATCAAAGTATATTAGCGTTTCTCTAAATGTTTCATTCTGTGGGTAATGAAATTACATTTCAAAACTACAAAATACTCCACCAAACAGAATTTTTGCCTTCCCAGCAAGCCCTCAGTTAAAAGTTAAAATTGATTGATACATATGAAGGCCTAATTTTTATGTCAATCACTGCTCTAATAGAAGTGCTCCTTATGATGGCATTAACGGTTTATGTACAAGCTTGTGTGTGCCTATGTGTGCAAATACATTCATTGCAAATTTTCTATTTTATTTTTTTTCTTCCACAGCTGTTACTACATAAATTTCCACTACGGTAATGAAAGAAAAGTCACTGCCAAGTCAGCCTGGATCTGCAATTTTAAATTAGGCCTCTAAGGAATCACAGAATCGCCACTTTAATTTTCAGAATTTCTATGGAAAGATACATAACAGCATTCCTAGGTCATATCCCAATTCTTTGTAACTCCACACTGATCAACAAGAGAGAGTTATCCCATGAAATATAAAATCCCTTCATCTTGTTTGACTTCCAAAGTATTTAAAACTACAATTGAGATACAAATTACAAAAAGTAATGTTTGTGGTTATGTTTGGGATCATGCTGGTTAGCCACCTGCTAACCAATCTATCCCTCTTTAGCTGAAATATTTTCTTCTCCAGTAAAGTATGTGTTAAGCCTCAGGGCCTATCCATATTTAACTTTGTTGGGTTGTAACTTTGCTATAAGCTGCACTCAGCTGTGGGAAAGAGAAACTGTTCTGCAGTGTACTCTGTCTGCCCTTGTGGTAACCTGCTGACTATGTAAGAGCCATCTAGGGAGTAACAAGTACTCATATTTATTTTAGAAGAATATTTTATTCACGGTCTCCTCTTGGTTGAATGTGAACATTTAAAAATGTTAACAAACGTTTTTTCTCTTTTCATGTCAAACATTTAATGTTCTTTTTATAGAATTTGAGGTTAACCAGCCTCGAAAGTTTCATACTTTTATAAGGCCAAGTGGTGTATCCTTTTTGTATATCCTTCAAATTAAAAATATTGCATCAATTCTGTCAACATAAAGCACTTAGCTGTCTATGAGCTAGTTAATTACCCAATCACAAATGTCTCGTGCAAAGAATAGGTCAAAAAACAACCTTGTAAGCTATTGTAATGTTACTTCTTTTTTTTTTTTCTAAATAACTCGCTAATATTTTTTTTCTTCCCAATATTAGGTGAGTAGCTCATGCATAGTAAAATGCATAAGATTTCTTTCATCACAGTGAGGGTATAGAAAAAGCTTAATAAATATTTAAAAGCTCCATCTGCCAGAGTAAACTAGCACAGGCAAAGCTTCCATGTCCTCTGGAGGTATTTAGCCCAGCATATTCCACAGTAAGTCACAGCTCTAGGAAGGTGTATCCTGGCTCTATGTGGGAGTAAACTGAATTTTGCAAGGCAATCAGTTATGAATTATATGCTTCTTTGGCAATAAGGTCGTCATAGAGGACACTTTTTCTTGGTAGTATGAATAAAGTAGCAAAGATGAAACAAATGATTTTTTTTATTTTCTCTGATTCTGTTTGCATAGAAAAATATTGCCTGTGTAATTAGCACAGCAGATTATGGTGCTGGGGTTAATTCCACCTAGGAATGGATCTAAGGTTTCTAGAAAATGTTGTGTGTGAGGTTAATAATGTGGCACAGGAGCTTCTTGAGAAATCTCTTATTGTGATATTGCTAGCTCTGACAAATGATGGCTATATTTGCCACTTTGCATTCTTGTTCAAGCAGTATCTTTTATTCTTCAGTTTGTTCCTTAGGGGATCGCTGAGGTGTATGAAATCTTGAGGGTATTTGGAAGGATTAGACTATCAAAGGGTAAAGTTATAATTCACATGAATGTCATTCTTCATAGGATATATAATTTGTGAAATATATCAGGTGGCCCAGAGTGGAAAGAATCCATAGAGGTATTTTTTCCATCAGCAGAGGACGGTTGTTTTGCTTTCCAGAATGCCAATGAGGGCATCAACAGTTGCTGCTCTAGCAGGTCTTCTTCAAAGCACCTTTAAAAACAGGATGGTGGGAGGAGCTTTTCTGTGTGGTCTTTTAAATGCCATAATAAAGATGTGCTTGTCCAGTTTCACATTATTCCATTTTAGATTCAGATTTGGATGTAGAAATTGTTAAGCTAAGTTGCCAATACTCATAATAAAATCATAGTTCATACCTCTGAGTTGTAAGACTTAGTTTAAGATTTGATAGCATGGAGGGTTTTTTTTCACCTTCATCTACTGCACTTGTTGAGATGGCCTGGAGTTGGATGAAAAACTTACTGACTGCATGATTTTCCATCTTTTAAAATGCTACGTTCAATCAGGATTTTTTGGCTGTCCTATTAATTTAAGCAGAAGTGATAAATGGGATAGACAGTGCACCCCTTCATCCAGTTAATTACCTGAGGAAAGAAATATGTGAATAATTTTTAAGTGTGTGTTGGAAACACTCATTTGTCTGTGGGTTTCTGTGACTTAAAGTATGGAGTGAAATCTGAGTAAGGCTCCTCCCCAAGCGATTTTGATGGATACATTGGGAAAGCATAAACTTAATTCTTTATTTCTACATTTCTTATTTTTTCTAATTCTCTGTGAAAGGTTTTCAGATTACCTTGAACAAAACTCTGGCTCAGAAACCCTTCAACTGCAGTCAAAAATTGGTGTTAGAGGAAATCTTAACACAGTGGTGGGATGTTTCACTCATCCTGCAGTGCTCCTCTCTCCCCCACACTGAGCACCAGAATAAAGATATTTTAATGCCAGTGTCAGTTGTGCCTCACCAAGAGATCCCTGCATTGTCAACATCCTCGAGGGACCTGCTAGGCACTGTTCAGAATACTTTTTAATGACTGAGGTTTCATTACAGCACTTTAACATGGTTAAGAATGTGCAACTTGAGTTATACTAAGGTATTTATTGTTTCTTCAAGGTTTGGCTATTTTTAAACTTGATGTTCTGTAAATATTCAGTTTATCTAAAAGAAAAAAGGACATTATGTCTTTTATGAAAATATTAATTGAAAGCTATTATTTTAATTTCAAAGTTGTGATTATTTACTCCAGTTAAGATCCAATGATTTTTATACTGCTGAGTGTTTTTTTCAGTTTCTGACCATTGCATATATTTTCTGCTTTGGATTTAGGGTCCTGCAGAGTTGAAGTGGCCCAAGAAATCAAGACATTAGCAAAAGTTGCCATCTAAACATAGTAGGGGACAATGAATACTTTTTTTGATATATTACCCACACTCACAGAAGTTCATACTTGTGATTGATTTGGCTTCTTTGCAACATACTGAGGAAGATTAAATACCTTGCACCTCCTAAATAAATAAAAAGGTTCAGAGATTCAATATATTCCCTAACATTTGGTCATTTGAGACATCTTTGGAACAGGTGGTAGAAAAATCTATACCCGTCTTAACCTAGAGGGGAAAAATCAAATTAAATTGGATTTAAAAGGTGTATCCAATAAACTAGTGGAGAATGATGTCATAAACTGGAGGCACTGGGGAATAAGTTCAGGGCCCACAACTCCTAAAAGACTCAGTGATGAAAAATGAGACTATTTATTTCTCTGACAGAGTGTATGAAGACCAGAGTGAGCAATTCAATCTTGATACGTTTATTTAGAAGGCACTTGGACAGTCTCCCACTTATGCCAGATAGATTCAAGAGATTATTAAAAAGTAAGCAGACATTTACTTGGTATGCCACAAAGAATTTTTTAAAACCACCTGAAGATTTCTCAGTGGGCCTGGAACTAGCTAAAGAATCTCTTGCTGTTAATTTTGGTTTTATTGATGTTATTGAAACATTTTATAGTTATCAAAGCAATTAAACATATACAGTAATAGTGTGATTAATTTATATATATAAAAAAATCTACTCACCCTTGGAAATTTATTTCCTTTCTGGTGTCAACAGCAAGAGATGATAGTGATTTCACTCAGGGTGTCAAAAGGTATGATTTCTGTTCTGCTGGAAAATGTATGAGTAAAGTTGCACTGGGAAAATTTACTATTTTTTCACTATAGGTACTGATTGGGTTCAGAGGCTGAAGTACAAGTGGTATTTTTCCACTGTCCTGGAACAAAGTTTAGTGTACAGAATATATTTTGATCAGTAACATGGATGTTTCTGATACAATATAACAATAAAATGCTTTTCATGTATATATGGTGCTTATTATGAATGTTACGCAGATATGGATTCATTTGCATTAGGAGTGATCATACTGCACTATTAGTGTAGGATGGTTGGCTCAGCTGCTTAGTATGTGATACTAATAATTTTATGGCTGTGGCTATAACTCACAAGCTGATTATAACCTGTTCTCCACTACCATCTCTATTCAGGAAATACCTAGCTGTTCAAATCCGAGTACAGAAGCAATCTCTAGAAATGTTTTTATTTTGATGGGATTTTTGAAATTTTTCCTTATAGATCAAAATACATGGATTTGTGACCTGATATAACATTTAAAATTCTCAAGATCAGACTTTTTAAAATGAGTTGTAATAGGTTCTTTGTTTTTAGTTTTTTTTTTGCATTTCTATAGGTTTCAGACTTAAAAAATTCAGTGCATGTGTTGCATGATACTGTTAACAGTGATATTTCACAGTGTACCGGAATTAAGAAATCTTTTTCAGTAGTTGGATGAGCCAGCTAACTTCCTTCTTTTAATATACTTTCTGAAGCTCACATCGAGGGATCATACATCTGAAGAATTTATTAATGTCACATGCAGAAGTGAAAGCGCTCTCACTCTTAAACCAAATGTGAATATAAAGTTTTAGACATTAGTTTTGTGGTGTTCCTGTTTTCCATACACACACAGTTTTTAAAATTTAACTGCAGCTCTGCTCCGGCCCAAAGTCCATCTCACTGGCTTATCTTCATCAATGGCAACTCGAAATGCCAAGGAAAACCACAGAAGAAGCTGTTAATACAAGGGCTGCATGTGTATGGCAATCCATAATTTATTGGGGAATCCTGAGCTATGCATTTGATGTGAGTTATTATTCTCAATATTAATTTTTGATGTGTTCCATGTCTTTACCTAATCCCCTTCTGATAGTCGTTATCTTGGTAGGTTTCACAGGAAATACGTGGAAGGGTATCAACACAGTTAATAATCTCTTTTCACTGTGAAAATTGTCCATTTATTCCAGTCCTTTGTTTTCTATCTTTTAAATCAGTATTCATTTAGAATTCCACTTTCTTTTATATCTGTAGTAACTGTTACAACTCCTATCAGATAGGGTGGTGTGAAATTGGGTTTTCATGCCAGCACTTGCAGTTTTACCTCTGAAACTATGTTTAAATACCAATGTGGTATTTGCCATCCTTCGTTCCTCTGACACTGAGTTAGCTTTACACATAGGAATTGATATTTAACCAGGTGTTATGACTGAACGCAGACATCAAATTGCTACAGAACTGTCTGACCTATTGACTGTTGATGAATTTATTGAGATTTGATTTATTTTTTATGGGTTTTAGTTGTTTTAAAATTTCTGAGCCTTTTCTCTGACGGTGTTGGTGTGAGAATTGTCTTGCCACAACTAGGAATACCGATGCCAATACAAATAGTTTAGCCTTTCTGCAATAGCCTAGGTCTCACTGACAGGTCCTTTTTTTATCAGCTCTCCTGGCTTTCTGTTTTATAGGCCTTTTCTGTTTTATGGGAGCCTTTTATTAATAAAGGCATAAAAACTAGTAAGTTGCTCCTTAGCCACATGGCCTATTATGTTGTGATATTATATGTGAATTGTTAGAGATTAAGTTAACTATTTCCTTTCCTGTATTTTCTTGCATATATCTTTCTGATATATAGTGTTGTTTTAATTTTATTTTTTTTTCTTGGGGAATAGCAGATGGGGAGGAAGTGAAAGGAAGTGGGAAAGGGGGAAGCATGAGTCAATGTCTGTCTAGGTATTACATCTTTAAATTATCTCCATGTCATCTGTAGGCCTTTTACCTATTTAACTATTTATTTATTTATTTACTTCTGAGTTACTTTTTTGGTGTAGTTTCTCTTTTATGTACTAAGTTCCAAGCCCCCTGCCACAGGCAGGGACACCTTCCACTAGACCAGGTTGCTCAAAGCCCCATCCAGCCTAGGCTTAAAAACTTCCAGGGGTTGGGCATCCACAACTTCTCTGGGCAACCTGTGCCAGTGTCTCACCACTCTCATAGTAAAGAATTTCTTCCCAATGTCTAATCTAAATCTACCCTTGGCCATTTGTCATCTTTTCTTATGGTTAAATATTTCTTTGTCTTAGGCAGAGTGAACACAAGCTCTTGCTCTAAATTATTTTAGCATTCTTTATTCCATCTACATTTACTAAGTCATCTCTTTCATCCTTTTCTTTAGTATAACAAATCCTTGTCTGTTTCAGTCTTTTTCCCTCAGATCCTTGATAATTTCTATCACTTTTCACTGAAAGTTTTATTAAGTTTGACTTTCTTTTAAAAAGCTGTATAAACACCATATGATAAAATCTGAAGAATCTACTGCAAGTTAAATAACGAAAAGATATCCTCATCTGATGGGGAAGCCACAACGAAAATGAGTAAAGAAACACAAAAATACCTAACCCTGTGTGGTATCTGCCAGATGTCCCTTACTTTTAGGCTAGATGCCTTGCTTAGCCAAAAGCTCCTCTGTTGGCAGCCTGCCTCTTCCCAGTTACTACATAAATTCATAGATTAGGAACCTCACATCTTTAAATTAAAAGCCTAAAATAAAATGACCTGAATCTCACTTTCCCAGACAGACTAATAAAAGGGTTTTTTAGGTACTCAAATCACTAGTTGAATACTTTTAAAATTCTAGCTTTGATTTGCTTAAGATTAAATAGGACACCTGAAGCCAATTAGGAAATTGAATCCAGGTTGTCTTTGTTCAAAGCTAGCATTGCAATAACTATCCCATTTCTCCATCCCATAAAATATGTAAATTCGAGGATTCTTGTTCTGGCTTTCATTTTTGTTTAATTATTTAATTATGTAGAGGGAAATATAAACAACAGAGACTTTTCAGAAGTAGTCCTTTCATTCACATAATTACAGATAGATAATGCTTGCAGGATTTTTATACTAATGTCCCATTCATTGAAAAGACTCAAAATCTGTTTATTATTCGGGATATTTTTTCCTTTTCTCTCTTTGTGCATATAACTTCTCTTCCTTTCATAATGTTTTTAATTTTGGGCCCCCACTTCTGTGAAATCCATGTAAATAACTGTTTGTTTGAGGTTTTTTTTCAATGAAAAGTGGTTTCCATAGAAGAAGGAAAACAAACCAAAAATGTTTGTACTTAATATTCATAAAAGCTTGGTTTGCTTTTCTCCAAAAATCTATTTTTGAGCCTAATTAAAGTTGCAATATCCCCCCCTTAGGTATTAAATTCCTTACAGTCTCTTTCTAGTTCTGATGTGCCATTTCATTGACTTTTTGGAATTAGTTCAGAGATCACAACTGCCAAAGCCCTTTGATCACACAGAGCTGGGCCCTCCCACTACTGGTGCTGTTCAGAGCATCACAGCTACAGCTGCTCAAAATGAGATTAGCCAGCTTACTCTCTGGGCTCTCTGCAAGCTTGCTCTTGTAGCTCCTGTGCTTCCACCTGCTCTACCCTGAGTACAGCATTCATATTGCATGAATACACAAGGCCCAAAAAGCACCAAATGAAGTGCCCTGGCTTGCGCCTTCAGCCCAGTGCAGATGCAGTGACCAATTCAGCACCCAGTCAGCAGCACCATGTCGCTGTCAATGTCTTAGTGTCCTCTTCATGTGGGAGCTGGGCATAGGGGGAATCTGTTCCATTACTGATTTACTGCTATATATTTAGTAAAAAAATACTGCTTTGTGTCCATTCTACTGATCCTTTTTCCTGCCTAATATAATAAGAACTTTTTTTACTGACTGTAACTTATTAATAGCTTACATACGATAAATAAATGATTAATTGATGTCCTAAGCTTGTTTTGTACTTGAGGTGTATTTATTTACAGAGTGGTATTTATTACTAATGGTAATAAGCAAATTAGTAGATGCTTGTTAAATTATGTTTATGCAAAAGTATATGAAACTGACTATCTCCTGAATTTAACAAAACAATGAGTTACTGAGCAATTTAACAACCATATGTAAATTATCTAAAAATATGCCCTTAACATAAAACCAAACTAAACATTACATTGAAAGTTTTATAGTAGATTTCTGCAATTAGATTTATATGGCGTGGTTTATGCCATACACTCCTGACATACCTTTTTTTTTTTTTTACCCCAAACGGATCCTTCTAAATTTCAACCCCTTTAACAGTTTTAAAAGAAATAAACAGAAGAGCAGACTTTGGAGTGAAATTCTACCAAATACACTACATCACGTAGGCAGATTTGAAATATCTGTAGTACTAATGGTACAGCTGCTTGATGAGCAGTTACTGCCATCCCTGGATGTAGCCTATTATTATCCAGTACTGATACTTAGCCCACAACAGTTCATTTATTTTATGCTTGTGCTAGTTAATTTGTTTGTTTTGATATGAATTTAGTGCTATGGGCTATGAACAATCGCAGAGGCCCAGCAGTGTTAGTGTGCAATTTATGAAAGGCTCTCTAACCACTATTTCAGGAACTTCAGATTCCTGTATGTGCTATTTCTACTCTTCTCTCTTTCACATTGACCTGGGTTCATATTTATGTTACCAGATAATCTAATAATTTAAATTCATATTTCAGTAACTAGTTGTTTCTTGTTTAGGTATTTTAACTCATTCTTTCTAATTTAATCTCTCTAGAGTTTAAGAATGCATCAGACCCTGCAATTGTTTCCAACAGGCAGTAATATAATACTTCCATCCATGAGATATGTTTCATATGTCTGATGCTTCTGTATATTCTTATATTTTTTTGTCAAAGCTATTTTCTTGTGTTACCTTTGCTCTCCTAACCTGCCTTTTTTTTTTCTACTGCTTCCTTTTACACTCTATGTGTGCTCCAAAGCTAAGAGTAGTCCATGTTTAACTCATTTGTGAGGACATGAGCAGTGATATTACTTTTTTAGACTTGTCTTTATTTCTTTGCACATGCTTTACTTCAGAGCAATACCAAACCAACTGTCAGGGCTCAGTGTTGGTCACTGAGAAGCTTGTTTGCCATAATTTATTTCAGAGAGTAAAGGAATTTCCTAAAGTTATTAGGATCAAGTTTTTGGAGTGAGGCTATCTAGGAGATGGCCTCTTCGTTCTCTTAAGTCTGCATTAGAGCCTTTATTTTAAGGGGGTTATCTAAAGAAATAAAATGGGGCATAAAGAAGTCAAAATTGTTAATAATAACTTGGACAACTAATACAAATATGTTTGATAGACATATATGACGTGAGTGACCGGCATATCTCATCGACATGTAATAAACTACTTTGTGTACAGTCTTTGTATCTTAACTTTTTGATATGCCCTTCAAAAGAAAACCATAGATTCTTGCCTTGGATGTAGGTAAGGACTTCAGGGTTGCAATTTGATTTGCATGATGCTATATTTACTTTATATTTTCCTTATTAGGATTTTGAGGTACTTTGCTACACTCCATAGCTAAAGAAAATCACAATTTGATGAGAAAATTTCACTGCATTTCTTTGGTGCAGTGCATGCAAGGAAACTAAGGCGTCTTAAGAAAGTAACTAAAGTAAGCAACCAAAATCCCAGAAGATAGAGTATATATCAAAAAATATTTCTGTATGCAGAACTCTTCTGCTGTTTTGGCTGCTATTTGACTAGTTGGGTGGGTTTTGGTGTTTTCTTTGGTGACAAAGAGAAGAAAAAATTGTAAAAATCAGTGAAGGAAAGCTGAAAATCATGCAGGAAGTGTGTATCTCACCCTGTAGGTTGCCTGCCTACTAGTATTTGCAGCTGTCAGCTTCCAGTAGTAGCTGGTGAAGGAGAAGGTTGTGTTTCAAGAACTGTTGCACCCTGTAGCATGGGCAACCAATGCAAGGGACTGCTCCTAAGCAGAGATTTCCTCCACAAAAGTACATCTTTGCTTTATGAAAAGGAAGATGGTTTAAAAGTTTCATCACCTGTGAGGGAAGTAGGACCTCCATTTCTTGCAACAAAAGTTGGAAGAAATTGAATGGGACAAAAGGACTATGCTGGGGAATAGTTTATTGTTAATGGTGAAAAGAAATGAAGAAAAAAATACTTGTGACTTAATGAAGGAAACTTTTTAGCAGTAAAATAGGGACACCTTAGCTTTGACTCAAAAGAGCGTCCATAAGAATATAATTATGTAAATGTCAAGAAGACTAGAAGTGGTTTTAATGTTGTACATTAAGATATATATTAATAATATGACAAAATTGGGAACTGAAAAGCCATACTTGATATCATGAAAAACGTTCTGACAGGAAGATACATTAGGCTGTGGAATAGTTTTCCATAGGGAAGACATCACTTAAGGGCTTTTTCTTCCATCAGTAAGTTCCCCAATTCGATGAAGATTCATATCCAGCTCTTCATATCCAAATGGCAAATTAAACAAGAGAGAGAATTTCAGCAGGTCCCTAAATCCCTCAGTAATTTGAAGGAAATTCAGTTACATCCTCTTATCAAAATATCCCTTGCTGGGGTAAAGAATAGACCCCTCTCTATATATATTATCAAGTTATGTTTAAAAAATAATTTTATTGAATTAAAAAGTGCAGATCTTTCTCCAAGTTCTGATCTCGTTTTTTTGTGATTTTTTCAGTCACATACTTTGTCCTTCTGCAAAATTTGGGGGCTGTTGGCTGTATCTAGTAAAGAACAGAGGTGCACAAACTGTTTTAAATTTGAAATACAGTGGAAAGTGCATGTTGCATGGACTTTTAGAATTCATGGTTCAAAAGAATGCTACTCATGTCATTACAGACACACAGCTGCATTTCCAGGTTGACAGTATTGGTGATCTGTGTGAGGCAGAAGGCAAACTCAGCCTCAAGTCTGATGTCGAATTAGAGCTCCAGTCTTGGAGACAAAGTGTCTGTTTCTGTTATTATGATTAAAATGTTGGCATTTGAAGTAATGAGGCATATCCAGAGGTATGGAAACCTCAGGGTAAAAGGTAGGCTTTTGCCAGAAATTGAAGAGTTTTGAACATCAACTCACTCTGAAGTTTTCATTATTTTTGCAGGATTATTTTATTATTTTTTTTTTTAACTCCCATACCCTTTTTAAGGAATAATTTTTATTCATTTTTTCCATTTTCAAATAAAGCATGAAAGCATGAGGAGTGTTTTCTTGGTTTTATTTTTTTTGTATTATTGTGGTTTGGGTTTAGGATAAGACAGCTTTTAAGATCTATTATTGTTTTCACTTCTATTATGAGAGAAAGGGTATTCTATTGTGCTGGCCTTGGTCTGGAAAATGAGAATTTAATTCACTTCTCTGTCATAAGTTATCTATATGGGATTACACAGCCTGAGATACAAAGACATTTTTTAGTCATATGCACATGGACTGAAAGGTGGAAGACAGCACTTTGAGAATGACCTTCTTAAGTATTCAGAGGAATATAACGTAATACAACTTTTTGGATGTTCATCCCATGTTCTATGAAATCTTGAGTAGCTTACTCAAATCTCACTATATCGTAAGGATAATTAATGACAGTTTTCATCCACCTAACTCAAACTACTGAACAATTTGATATGTTACTGTAGCAACTGAAATGTAGGAAAAAAATTTTTCTCTTTAATTAGACAATTCCAAACTTGCACGTTTTGCTGAAGAGGAATGTAGTATTTCATCCTGTTGATGAATTTTGTGGGTTTGTAACAACCACATTTTGTTAGCCCAACAGACAGGTGTTTGGTTTTCATACTGATGCCATATATTTTAAGTACTTTTTGTTCAGTTTATTGTAAAAAATATAGGTCTCATCTTTTAGATTGTTTTGAGTGCACTAAGTTTTCTGCTAAAAAGGTGTTTCACATGGCAATGACTGTGGAAATTAGTTTCCTAACTATTGATTAAACAACACAACAAATGCTCGCATTAAAGCATTATATAAATACCTGTCTCCTTTGATTGCCTTGTTTAGCTTATTTTGTTTTGGCAATCAAGAAGATATTTTGTACATTCCTATATGTCCATAGGAATGTCCATAGTATACAGTTTTCACTGCATACTATATGCTACTACTTCAAAGAATTGATATTAAGTCAAATAAACAAGTTTAACTTCTCTGAATAACTGAATTGCATTGAACTGCAGACCTTGTGAGAGTTTTAGTGAACTTTTTCTCATCAATAAGTCTGCAATCCTTTGCTAAGAAGCTTTGCCTCTGAAATCCCCTTGGGGTTTACTAAATGAATTTAAAGCAATACAGATACCTTCCAAATCCCGTAACAGAACTCGCGAGTAAGCCAAATAAGCTGGAAAAAAATCTGTAAGTAGGGAATGGCAATTCTTGTTGAATTAATGAAAACTGGGGAAAAAAAAGAATTCTCTGGTTGCTTTTAGCCTGACTGAGTAATAGTCTCTGAACAAGTAACTTAGAAAAGTGGGTTGGCCAACTGTCAAATGTCGGCCAGCTACAGTAAATTAAGTAGTACAATTACCTTTAAAATATTCTAAGGTAGCAAACTGTGAAATAAAGTACTTCAACCTGGAAGCAAACTATAAGGGCCAATAAAACCCAAGTACAAAAAAAAAAAAAAAATTTTTTTAAGGTGCAGAAATGTTTCTGATTCTTTTACTGAAACCTAGATCATCACTTTCCTTACTGCATATAACCTATAAAGGAAAAACGTGAACTAAATTTCAAAACTTAATGGTCTGATATGTAGGGGTGGGAACCAGAATCCAAGGCTGTATTTGAATCAGGGGTGTACAATTTGGCCTTTTTTATTTAGCAGTACATGAAAGTATATTGAAGAACTATCATTGTTGAGCTCTGGACACCAAAGACCCTTGAAAATGTCAGTCTATTCATGCTGCATCTGGGAAATAAATATTTTTTTAAAAAATGGTATCTTACAATCTGTGATAAAAAAAGGTGAATGTCTGATATTGGTTTTATCAGATAAGTATTAGGGAAGTCTCTGTCCATCTAGTGACTGCATCTAATTGTCCACCTGCATGTACATGCCTTGGTTACCTTGACCAGATATTTTAAAGAACTGAGGAAAAGAAATCCAGAGTTTAAAGTAACAGAATCGTTAGAAATAGAAACAAATAGGTACAATAAGAATGGAGAGCATACAGTGTTTCATGAGCTATCCCATCAGTATCAGAAACTTTAGTTGTGTGTATTCGAGCAAAGTGATGTAGTAGGAGTACACAAATAAGATACATTCTCCCACCTTTATTTTTTTTTTTTTTGTTTTGTTACAGAATACGAAGAATACCTCTGTTTAATGAACTTGTATTTGAAAGGATGGACTAATTTCAATCTAGATGTTGTAAGATTTAATGTTTCTTTTAGGAATATTGCTGAGAATTTTTCACCTAGCCCACTTGTTTTTTGGGTCTGGTTCTTTGTGGTGTTTTTGCAGCGCCTGACAGAACTGCTAAGGTTTTGCTGAGAACACAGCAAAAATGCAATGATCATGTTGGTATAGTAGGCCTAATTTCACAGAGTAGGAGTTCCTCTCTTAAATGTGACTCAGAAATAAATGAAACCAAAAAGGTTACATTCATTGCTCATTTTAACCTTAGTTTTTTTTAAATTTTGATTTTAAACCTAAGTTGTTGATGCTGAACTCTAATCAAAGATGAACTTACAAGAGACCAAATAGTATTCAGAAAGATTACCAAATATACCTACCATTTCTAGAAGTTTCAAATATTCTCTCCCTTTATTCCTCCTTTGCCTTGAGGATATTTCTCAACAAGGTAAGTTTTTACAGAATAATCAGCATTTTTTTCTGGAGATATTTAATATTTATTGGACAAAATCAACTACCTTCCCAAAGCTAATTTTTAAGTTTTAGCACTTAAATGCATTCCTGAAAAGTAAAACTTCCTGTTCTTGTAAGACAGATAATAATACAAGAAGATACAATATCTGTGCTTGCTGTTTGTCTAGAATATAGTTTGCAAAGGTCTTTGTCCAAAAGCAAGATTGTATCATAATTTAAAATGGGCTTTTAGAGAAAACTACTACTGTTGCCAATCCTGGAATAATTTTCTATGTTTAGTTATTTGAACAATTTTGGCCCTCACAGAGTGGATTATGAGTAATTTTTTGTTTTATTTTTCTTGAAAATCAAAATATACTACTATTTACAAAATCATTATTCTTAGATTTATTTCTCTATTAATGAGTTGCCTACTTTTTTGCCTTTTTGAGTGTCCCTGCTAAATACTTTTTCTCTGTTCAAGGAAATATTTAAAATCCACTGCAAAAGTTGTCTTGCTGTTAATCAGATTTTTTCAATGGGTCTACTATTAAACCATGTAATTGACTACAAGTTTTTTATTGGGATTTTTTGCTCTTTTTTGATGTATGTTTTTGCTTGTGGTTTGTTTTTGGTTATTTTTTGGTGCAGGTAGGGTAGGGAGATGTTCCCAACAAACAAGTATATTCTTTTCTCTTCATTCACTCCCTAAAAGTAGTATAGAAAATCACTGTGGTTTTCTTGGTTTGCTGATGCAGACAGATTTGTTCTGTCCACTGTGATGCTGAAAAGACTTAAGGAAAGACATTTCTTTTTTGTTTCATTTTGGATATTCAGATGACATTATAGAATCATAGAATCACAGACTGGTTTGGGTTGGAAGGGACCTTAAAGATCATCCAGTCCCAACATCCTGGCCAGGGGCAGGGACACTTTCCGCTAGAGCAGGTTACTCAAAGCCCCATCCAGCCTGGCCTTGAACACTTGCAGGCATGGAGCATACACTTCTCTGGGAAACTTGTTACACTGCCTCATCACCCTCACAGTAAAGAACTTCTTCCTTATAATCTAACCTAAATCTACCCTCTTTCAGTTTAAAGCCATCCCCCCTTGTCTGATCACTACATGCCCTTGTAAAAAGCCCCTCACCAGCTTTCTTGTAGTCTCTCTTTAGGTACTGGAAAGCTATTCAAGGTCTCCCTGGAGCCTTCTCTTCCCCAGGCTGAACAAGCCCAGCTCTTTCAGTCTCTCTTCATAGGAGAGGTGCTTCAGCCCTCTGATCATCTTCATGGCCTCCTCTGGACTCGCTCAAGCAGGTCCACATCCGTCTTGTGCTGGGGGGCCCCAGAGCTGAATGCAGTGCTCCAGGTGGGGTTTCATAAGAGAGGAGAGTAGAGGGGGAGAATCACCTCCCTTGACTTGCTGGTCACGCTCCTTTTGATGCAGTCCAGCATACAGTTCTCTTTCTGGGCTGGAAGCGCATGCTGCCAGCTCATGTTGAGCTTTTAGTCAACCAGCACCCCAAGTTCTGCTCCTTAAGGCTGCTCTCAATCCAGTCTCTGCCCAGCCTGTGTTTGTGCTTGGCATTGCCCTGACCAAGGTGCCAGGACCTTGCACTTGGCCTTGTTGAACTTCATGAGGTTAGCATTGGCCCATTTCTCAGGCATTTCGAGGTCCCTCCGGATGCCATTCCTACTCTCCAGCATGTCGACCTCACCACCCAGCTTGGCGTTGTCAGCAAACTTGCTGAGGGTGCACTCAATCCCACTGTCCATGTCGGTGACAAAGATGTTAAACAGCGCCGGTCTCAAAACTGACCCCCGAGGAACATCACTCCTCACTGGTCTCCACTTAGACATCAAACTGTTAACTGCAACTCTCTGAGCGGGGCCATCCAGCTAATTCCTTATCCACCTCATGATCCATCCATCAAATTCATGTAACTCCACTTTGGAGACAAAGTTACTGTGTGGGATAATGTCAAATACTTTGCAGATGTCCAGGTAGATGACGTTAGTCACTCTTCAGTTTCCACCAACACTGTAACCCTGTCATAGAAGGCCACCAGATTTGTTAAGCACAAATTGCCCTTAGTGAAGCCATGCTGGCTGTCAGCAGTCGCCTCCTTATTGTCCATGTGCCTTAGCACAGTTTCCAGGAGGATCTGGTCCACAATTTTGCTGGACACTGAGGTGAGACTGACTGGCCTGCAGTTCCCCAGGTCTTCTTTTTTCCCTTTTTAAGAATGGGGCTTATGTTTCCCCTTTGTCAGTCAGTGGGAACTTCACTGGACTGCCATGACTTCTCAAATATGACGTGTAGTGGCTTTGCCACTTCATCTGCCAGTTCTCTCAGGACCTGTGCATTCATTTCATCAGGTCCCATGGACTTATGCACCTTGAGGTTATTGAGATGCTCTTGAACCTGATCTTCTAACAGGCTTCCCAGTGCTTGAATCACCATCCCTGGAAGTATTCAAAAATTGTGTAGATGAGGCCCTTAGTGACATGTTTTAGTGGTAGACTTGGCAGTCCTGGGGTAAAGGTTGGACTTGATGATCTTAAAGGTCTTTTCCAACCTAGGTGATTCTGCGATTCTGTGATGCTCCTACAGTGGGTGGTTCTTTATTTTCCTAGTCCCTGCCTTTGCTGTCTGTGACTTGGGTGATGTGGCTGGAGCACTTGCCATTGAAGACCAAGGCAAAAACATCGAGTACCTCAGCCTTCTCCATATCCCATGTAACCACGTCTTCCACCTCCTTATGGAGAAGGCCCACGTTTTCCCTAGTTTTCTTTTTATTGCCAATGTATGTACAGAAGCTTTTCTTAGTGCTCTTGACATCCCTGGCCAGATTTAATTGTATCAGGACTTTAGCTCTCCTAACATGATCCCTGCTGCTTGGACAATTTCTCCGTCTTCCTCCCAAGCTACCTGTCCTTGCTTCCACCCTCCCTAAGCTTCCTTTTTGTGCTGGATTTTTTCCAGGAGTGTCTTGTTCATCCACACAGGCCTCCTGGAGTTTTTGCTTGACTTCCTCTTTGTCGGGATGCATCTCTACTGAACTTGGAGGAGGTGATCCTGGAATATTATCTCATTTTCTTTCACATTTATTTATGTGTATTTCCTCTAACTGCAGTGAGCAAAAGCCTTGCGTGACATAAATACAGGTATGACTTTAATGTGAATTAGCAGTGCTCTGAGAGGTGGAAGAAGACTGGCAGGAAGAGCTGACAAGTTAGAAAGTAAGATGGAAGAGCTGGAGAGATTTAATTTCCTACCTGTCCTGGGTTTAGCTGGACCATGACACTAGTAAATAAGTATCTACCAGGCTGTGTAGACTTGCTTAAAAAAGTAGTTTGAAAATCAAACCAACAAACCAAAAAAACAGGTTTATCATTTCAGCATAAGAAACAATAACAGAAGTCCATATATTTACACAGGCCAGGAGCCTCCATGGGAAGACATCTCTGACTGGCCTTATTCTCATCAACACCAACAGCAGTAAACATCTCCATTTTTACCAACTTGTATGCTTTATGAACTCAAATACATTAAAGGAATATATAGAATAAAGGTTTAGACTTGCTTACGACTCCACTGGATAGTAATGTCTCCTTTTCTGAAGACTCTAACTCCAAGTTTATGATTCTCAGCAAGAAAAAGATTCACTGTCGTCCATTGTTTACATTATTGGTTACACACCAATGCATATGGAAGACACCTGTGATTTTCTTCGTAACGAAAGGTTGCTTCTATCATAGATCTAATGTCAACCAGTCAGATAAGCTAGTAACAAACTTTGCACTTATTTTGAGATGTTTCCCTTGTGTCTTCAGGCCTTGTCAAAAAGATTTCTTTTTTTTTTTTATTTATTCTATTGTAATTTTGTAATTTAGGTGTTTACATGTACATCCATGCATAACTGGATAAATATGTATTTCTATATATACATTATAAAGTGATTGCTGCTTCACAGACAACAGAAAATTACAGTCAGAATATAGATATATCCAGCAGCCTCTTGCTCCAAGACAAAGGGGAATGGCTTTAAACTGAACGAGGGTAGATTTACTTCAGCTATAAGGAAGAACACTGTGAGGGTTGTGAGGCACTGGAACAGGTTTACCAGAGAAGTTGCAGATGCCCCATCCCTGGAAGTGTCCTATGCCAGTTTAGTCAGGGCTTTGAGCAACCTGCTCTAGTGGAAGGTGTCCCTGCCCGTAGCAGGGTGGTTGAAACTGGATGATCTTTGGAGGCCCCTTCCAAACCAAAACGTTCTGTGATTCTATGATGATTCTATGATTCCCCTCTGATTTAATTTCATTTGCAAACGTTGACAAATGCAATGGGTTATCTCTGTTTTATTAAGATGCCAGGAAGAACTAGAATAAGTTTTATATTGATTAAGACCTTTCTTTTTTTAATCATATCCATGCAAAAATTATGCAATATAACACTTGAGTCTTCTTCTGTTTATTTGCTTGGGGTTTTTGGGTTGGGGTTTTTTTTGTTTGTTTGTTTAGTTTTTTGGGGTTTTTTGTTTGTTTGTTTGTTTTGTTTTTTCCTATAAAACAGAAGCAATTTTTGTAAAGCCATGGATGTAAACTGATTAGGTAGAAACATGGTACATGTAAAAAGCTTTTGCATCTGGTACTTGAAATCAGTAGATTTATTCTGTTAGCTAGAATAATGAAAAGGTAAGTTAGACCGTTGCTTGTGGTGTTTGTTTGTTATACTTCAACAAACTGTATAAGACATCAGTATTCTTCTTTTGTGTGAGAAAAGAGTTTTAATATCCAGAAATTTTAATTTTTTTTTTTAACGAGTCACCTTGTTAAAACAGCAATGAATCACATTTATCTGCAGCTACTCTGTTAATTCCCTTCCTATTTCACATTTCCTGGCCTTAACATTAAATGATATTTTGTGTTTAGCATAAACTGATCTCTGCTGAAAGAAAATAAAATACAGGAAGTGAGAGAAATTTTGAGTTTCAACTTTATGCATGTTTGAGAAGTACTATAGACATAATTGGGGCACAAATCATCAAACTGTTCTGCTGCTTAGCACTGCAGCTGCTTTCTTATTTCTATCTCTTAGTGAAATATTGACTCTCATCTTATTGTGATGCTATAAGTAGTTCCAAAATCCTTGTGAAATCCAGATTTCTTCAGTTTAATTAGTCACTGGTAGTAGCTGAAGTTGGCTTTGGTTTTCAGCTACAGGGTCTTGGTTTTTTGTGATTGTATGTCCATGAAAGCGTGGTGTTTAATTATTTACTCACCTCATCAATCTCAGCTGTGAAGATGATCATTGATGGTGCCAAATTGCTCAGCTCCTAAATGAGGCAATGCTTTTTGTAGCTTTCTTTTCAGCGTGGTTTTCAGCAGTAGGTCAAAGGACATGATCCTGCCCCTCTGCTTTGCTCTTGTGAGACCCCACTTGAAATACTGTGTGCAGTTCTGGTGTCCTGAACATAAGCGTCGTGGTTTGAGCCCAGCCGGTAACTCAGAACCACACAGCCGCTCGCTCACTCCCCCCACCCCCTTTTTCCTCCCCCCGCTCCCGGAGGGATGGGGAGGAGAATGGGAAGAATGGAACTCCCACGGGTTGAGATAAGAGCAGTCCCGCAACTAAGGTATAACACAAAACCACTACTGCTACCACCAATGATAATAACGATTAGTGAAATAACAAGGGGAGAGGATACAATTGCTCACCACCCGCCGACCGATACCCAGCCCGACCCGAGCAGTGATCTGGCCCTTCCGGGTAACTCCCCCCGGTTTATATACTGGGCATGACGTGCTGTGGTATGGAATACCCCTTTGGCTAGTTTGGGTCAGGTGTCCTGTCTCTGCTTCCTCCCGGCTTCCCCTCCTCCCTGGCAAAGCATGAGACTGAGAAAGTCCTTGGTTGGAATAAACATTACTTAGCAACAACTAAAAACATCGGTGTTATCAGCGTTGTTCCCAGGCTGAAAGTTAAAAAACACAGCACTGCACCAGCTACTAAGCAGGAGAAAAATGACTGCTATAGCTGAACTCAGGACAATAAGAAGGACATGGAGCTGTTGGAGCAAGTTCAGAGGAGGGCCATGATGATGATAAGGGGGCTGGAACACCTCCCATTTGGAGAAGAGGAGGCTGTGTGGAGGCCTCATAGCAGCCTTCCAATATCTGAAGAGGGCCTACAAGGATGCGAGTGAGGGACTCTTCATCAGGAACTGTAGCGATAGGACAAGGGGTAATGGGCTTAAACTTAAACAGGGGAAGTTTAGATTAGATATAAGGAAGAAGTTCTTTACTGTGAGGGTGGTGAGGCACTGGAACAGGTTGCCCAAACAAATTGTGAATGCTCCATCCCTGGCGGTGTTCAAGGCCAGGTTGGACAGAGCCTTGAGCAACATGGTCTAGTGTGAGACGTCCCTGCCCATGGCAGGGGGGGTTGGAACTAGATGATCTTAAGATCCTTTCCAACCCAAGCCATTCTATGATTCTATGATTTAACTTCTCTCTCTTTCTTCACTCCTCCCCATTCCTGCAATGCCCCCAGTTACTTTTAATATTCAGCAGTGTGACTGAAAAGAGAATGAAATCTGCATTGAAAGTGGAATAATAAGCATGCATGTGATACAATCAAAGCAATGTTGGGACACATTTTCATCACATTCTGTTATAAATCAAAACAACACTGTATGTGTTTCATCCCAAAGATAATTAAAGTCTGGTCATGTAATTTAGTAGATCTGTTGAAAAAATACAGTTGTTGAAGATTAAAGTTAACCGTATCTTTGAATAGCCCTGGTTGTGATGCATTGGGAAGAATACATGGGGTATGGTCCTTTAAAGAAGTACGTACAGAAGTTACTGTTAGAAAGCAAAACAATAGATCCTCTCTTCCTGAAGGTTCCAAAGTGTGATTCCTTTAGGTGGAATTATCAGCATGGTTATCACACAGCAGTAGAGAAAGCTTTATAAGTGTATGGAGATTGGTCCATTCAAAATAAACTTGAAATTGTATTTTTCAAGCAAATAACTTAGTCAACTACAACATAAGTTCTACGTTTATTTTATCAACAAAACAAAAAAGCTTTACCCTAACACTTCGTAGAAGGTTAAATAGTTTGATTTTTGGTTGTTGTCAGTGTCATAAGAGTATTTAAAAAAATCTTTCAATCACAGAAAAGTAGTTTGTTTGTTCATTTATTTTATAGCCAAATTCCTTAACAATGTTCTTAAAATCATATTCCTTTTATGCTCAGTGTTGTGTCACAGTGTTTCAAACAGTATTGTTACTTCTCTAGGTTTCATTTTGTTCTGTCATCTCTGAATAACGGGTTTTTTTCCCCTCAGTCAGGAAATTTTGGTAAAACCCTTCATACAAATCCTTCTTTGTATGAAGATTTATGTCAGGCCAGATTTGGACCTGACTGAAATCAATATATATGATATTACTTTCCTAATTCGAATATAGAATTAAGGATCGGGTTAAGATAAATATTTTCCTTTCCTTCATGATTTGAAAAATGTTTATATCATGTGTTGAATTGTATACAGCCATGTTATTAATGTAATTTTATTAAGCCTAAGGAACATTATCCTGTTCCTCCCAAAGACAGCCACAAGAGTAAAATAACAATCGGACCTCACAATTACAAATATTATAAAAATAAAATTCTTACCTTGGGTTGTGACTCTAGAATCCTATGTTATGATTTATGGAAATTATTCCTGCCATGTTAGGCCAGTCAGATCTAGTCATTGGCATATAAAGAATTGGTTTTAGCTGATACATGTATTTTGCTAACCAGATAGAGGTGTCATCAGATAAGACATGAGACTAAGGAGAAATTCCTTCTATGACTGAGATTTTTGGCAGATAAGTTAGAAAAAAGTGGCTAGAACAATTTGTTAGTTCATGCTTTGGTGGTTATATGTTCTTCTCCTTTGAATACTAAGTTTTAGTAAATATGGATATATATATAGATTCTGATGTGACCTAGTAGTACATTAGAAAGTTTTTGCTATCATCAATATGTGTTGTAGTAGTAAAATAAAACCAATAGATATAAAATTGTTTGCTATAGAAAAGTATATTTTTGAAAGATATATGAAATACCCAAAAGGTTACTCTTTGTTAGAATATATGTTATAATAACGTATATTATTTTTCTAACATACAATTAGATTGTACCATATACTTTCAATGGCAAGTGGGCAAAAAAGAATTTTTACTACTCAAGTAAAGAATACCTTCCAATCCTTTCATTTTGACAAGCAAGGTATTCTAGAATAAATTGATGAAGTACTCAAATCATTCAGATCGTTCTCAATTAAATTTAAAGTTCAAGTGATTAATCAATAATGGAGTAATAGAATTTTAGATGTAAACTAGATGGATACAGATTTTGCAGCACTATGTCATTATGAATAAGAATGAACATTTACCTTAGTCTATACATTAATGCATTTTTCTTTTTAATATATGTATATCCCAGTAAGTCTTTTTACTTACGGAATCTTATCCATAGGAAGACAAATGTTCAAAAGCAGTGAATGATTGGTGAAGGTTAGTTAATCTGTACAGCATGATTTATAATGCCAACTTGAACAGTCAGATACAATATCCCTAGGTCCCGAGCAAGGAAGAAATGCACTTTTCACTCTTTTAATTTCTCGAGTTGGTACAGAGTTTCCATACAGCCTGAGTTATGTTTTCCTTTGTATGACTTGAAGTACAAAGCAGTGGAACTCTGCTACAGCAATAGGTTTTCAACAGCAACAACAAGGTCACTTGGCAAGACTTCCACCAACAGTTGATAAGAATAGTTTGTATCATATTTGCTTGCTGAATGTTCTATACTCTCATCTCACAGTTAGTTTGCAAGTCAGATTGTTTTCTTTGTAACTAGAAAATTGTGTCATTACTCTTATATTGAAAGAATCAAGACTAAACGGTTTCATTTGAGGCAGCAGCTGTCCTTTTTCCATAAAGGTCCCTGTGGTATGTTGACCTTGGCTGACCAGATACCCACTCAGGTGTTCTCTCACTCTTCTTCCTCTTCAACACAGATAGGGGAGGAAATAAAATGGAAAAACTCATGGGTTGAGATAAAGACAGGGAGACCCCTTACAAGTTACTGTCATGGGCAAAACACACTGAACCCTGGGAAAATTAATTTAATTTATTACCAATTAAAATAGAGTGGGACGGTGAGACTGTCAAATACTCTAACCAGGTTCTTTTAGCTATTCCCCTTGTGGAGGGTATAATGTTTAATATAAAATATACTTATTTGAAGATATTTGATGTTACACATGGTTTCTGATTTAGCTGGGTGACACAAATATACTGAAAACAATACATATGTAAGTTACACTTAGCAAAATATAGCAATTGCAATACATAGTTCAAACAGAACACTAGATATTTTCCATTACTGGTCTCTATTGATACACTCACCATGATGGCAGTGGGCACCCCTACATGCCAGGAGGGAATATGTAGGTTGAAAACAGCTCAAGCTCATTGATCTCTTATAAATTCTTTTGCTGGTTATCTAGTTTATGTAATCTTATGTGGGGCAGAAGCAGCGTTCATTCCCTCCAAACTTGTCTGGCTAACTCAGGGAGGTATTTACATTTCCGGTTAATCCACTCAACTGTTGATAGCTGTTCATCTAAAACAAAGGCTGCCCTTTGTGTTGAGATAGAAGTCAGCTTCTTTGCATCATTCTATGGGCTTCATGGGCACACTGCCCTTGCCCTTCCTTACAGGCTTTCCCCAGTGTGCCCACCCGTGGCTGAGGGGCTCAGTTCTGCCCGGCGGTGGGGCCATTTGAGCCGGCTGGAACCAGCTGTGTCCGTCACCGGGCAGCCCCAGCCTCTCTGGGCAGTGCTGCACTGCTGCTGGTGACTACACATGCACTGGGTACAGTCCCCAATGAGTAAAAACTTCCTATTCAGTGCAATCCCTATTTCTAAGGTTTACCTAGGCATACTCTTAAGTCCCATTTGTTTTAATAGGATTTTAACTGTTGGTTGAACTAATCTGCAAATTGCAATTGCAAGTGGAAAGCTGCAATAGGATGTGAAGGTAGAGCTTTTTCCCTTCATTTTTGTAAGGAATAGAGCCCAATACTCTTAAAATATTTAAGACTATAAAAATATAAGTTTATGTATATTTATATATAAATACATAAAGTACTTTAAATAAACTCTGTGTGACAATGTAAGATGTTCACTCTACTCAGTTATACCATGCACCATGGAACAGTGTAAATAGGTAATGACTTCATTTACTTTAGTTTTACTATTAGGAAATTATTTGCAATTTCAGAGCTAGTGAATTGTATTTAGTTTCACCCAGACAGCAGTGCATTTAAATATATCATTCACTGGGTTGGACCATACTTTGCATGTTCACATCCCCCACTTGTACAAGGTACTTGGTTTTTTTAAAACACATCTGTGCAGGTGCAGGGACCTGTGTGAGGGATACTAAAACAATGTTCTACTTAAAGAAGTACCTTCTCAACTATTTGGTAGAAGCTGTGTGATTTGACAGTTATGTAAATATGATTTGTGGATCCGTGTTTTATTTCTTGTGCCTGATTCCCTTATCCATTTATTTTTATGTCAAGCAGTCAGTCTGTCTATACCAGAATTGAGATGCTCCCAAATAGGTAACATTGATTATCTGATGGTGTAACTTTAAATTGAAATAGAAATGTATTGAATACAAACTATACTCACAATTAATTATAATTAACACCAACTATATTTAAAAGCCTTAAGAGAGAATAACTCCTTTCCAGTGAGCTCAACATCTTTCCTAACAGGGTAACAGCTGGGCATAGTACTTGTGAGCACATTGTCAGCAAACTGTGACTACTGCTTGGTTTTAAACTGCTGCACCACTGCAGAAGGGTGAAATAGCTGTCAGTTTCTCTAATATAGCGATGCATGGCAGCTGTGTTCAGGCAGAAAGGCCTGGGCTGTGTATTTGTATCTCAGCTTCATATAGAGACAAAAATCTGGTAGTTTCCATTCCAAGTATGTATATGTAATTGTTTGCTTTCCATAACCATCATTTGCTCCAGGCATCTATGGAAATTAAATGTCAAAATAGATATTTGGTCAGAGGTAAGTAAAATGATACTTAGATTGTTTCCTTTTTCCTATCATCTGGCATGTTTCTTTAGTTCTATATCTTATAGTTGTATAGAATTTTATGTTCAACTGTGTTACTGAATGCTCACAGGGTAATGAGGTAATGCATATGGGTGAAAAGCTTGACTAGGTATCCTTCTGTACATCATTAGTTTACAAATATCAATTTATGTCTTCATATGGATGACTTGAATTACGGTTATGGAGAACAGATTCTTTTACATAGCCCACTGACACTTGATAAAATGAGGCATCAAAGTATGTTTTGTTATTACTGGTTTTAATGTTGTTGTTCTTGAGGTTGATATTTTCGAGTTGGATGAGTCAGGTTAAGGTTGTGGTACATTACAAAATACATCATTTAACAGCTGCTTTTTTAAGGCTTCTCAATGTTGTCAATACTTTTAATGGATAAAAATCAAGTTAAAACCCCCCTAAACCCTTCTCAGACTTACATAATTGTGATGTCTTATATGGGTGAACAGTATGCTGTTGATGTCTACAAGATATTGATGAGATAGATAAGAATATTCAAGGCATTTTGAAAAGTGTGTGTTTGGAGTTTTGTTTGCTTTTAAGTTAACTGCAAAAATAAGGTGGTTTACAGAAATAGAATGCTGGTCGCCTAATTTAAGAAGCCATAGGGTATGGTTTACTTTGAAGATTAATTTAGATTAATATAAAACAAAGACAGTATGTAGATATGTTTGGGCGTTAGTTTTTAACAGTTATATTTTGTGGAAATGAAGATACCTTGGCTTACTGCTAATAAATAACTAAAATGTAGAGCATATGCAATTTTCAGGTCTATGAAAACACAAAACATTTAAGTCCTCAACAGTGCATAATTCCCACTCTTTCTACTGGAAGTAGAATTACGACAAGGTGTATCAAGCTTCAGGCTTACAGTGCTATGTAGTCTAAAAATTATAGAGAAAGAGAGGTGTTAATGATACAAAAGCCTTATATAATTTGTAATGTTTAACATATGATAAACTTTTAATAGACTCTCCATATAACATAGACAACTAAAGAGTGATCTAGAGGTAGGGTTGCTAAGACCATGAAACACTACCTCATACTTTCTTAGATTTTCAGTAACAAAAGAAGTATTCATTTAGGAGCTCTTGTAAGAGTAGGTTGATATTTCATCTCACAAATAAAACATTATATGGTGCTTGATTTCTGATCTTACAATAGTAAATAGAATCAATAAAAAGAACTGCTTTTAATCTCTGTCTCACAGAAGTAAAATTAATTCCCAGCCTATCCTTGATCATTGTAGTGAACAGTGTAATCAGAGTGATTTTATAGCTTGAGCTACCACTAAGAATCATCGCCTAAGTGAAATTCTAGTCACTAATCACTGAACCATCCACTGTGCAGGTTGCATATGGCCTTGTTAGCAGTTACATTTATTTTAAATGAAGAGAATTACTTGGAAACACTGTTCACTGAAGATTCATAAAGACCAAAGCAATTAAACATTAGTTGCCAAAGGCCTTCAGTTAAAATTATCAGATGGTACTTTCACTATAAATGTTCATCTACCTGATCTCTGGTGACTCCTGACTGATTTCTAATAAACATTCACCTTTTCCCACTAATACCAATATGAGCATTTAAGTGAAAAAAAAAAAAGAAAAAGGAAGAAGAAGAAAAGGGGCTAAGTTCTACTAAGCTTTGTTCTGATGAGAAAGGATAGAGGATGTTCAGGGGTTGTTTATTCCAGGCACTCTAGTAGTAGAGACCCTGTGTGATCTCATAATATTTCAATCATCTGATGGAGTCTGTAAGCATGGTCAAGTAGCTGTATTGTCTGCTGTTATTAATTGTGACTTCCTCAACACATGTACAAGACAACTTTAATGACCTTAAGTTACTCCTCTTCCAAAGTTACTGAATCAGTACTAATGTATTTATAAATAGATGTAATGGATTTGGAGATCCCTTGATTAGGTGTCCCTTGGTGGGGCCTCATAAAATAGCTATTTTCTAAAACCATAAGAAGAAACAGGAAAGCAGGCAGAACTAACTGGTGTTGGAAGGAGGTAACAGAAGAATATTTAAACAATTACTATTTTTGTCAATAACACCCAATATAGCTTCCATTGTAACCCTTGTTAACTCCCATTTTAAAAAATACTGAGTCTCAACCTTTGTATGTCAGTAGGGACATTGCACTTTGCTCACTCATTGCAAAAGTTTTTCTGGTTTTACTTCCAGTAATTGTGTAAGTGGTTTAAAGACACAGACTAAAGATGAGAAGTGTCATTTTGGCTAGAAAGCATGAGGAACTAATGCTATAATATTTATAGAATATACCAGATTCATTGCAAAAAATTTTAACTTCTGTTTCTACTTTCCATTCTGGTTGGTGGTTTCAGTGTAATTCTGACAAATGAAAGTGAAAAAAGTTTAATTTATCTTATATTTAACAATTGCTCTAGAATGATGAAATGGGAAGTATGACTATAATTTCATTAAAATTATATATGATATAATTTAAAAAATGTAGATTAGCTATAAATCCCGAAAGATAAATTTCTGTGGTGAGTACATTGAAGAATTTGTTTTCATTTGCACCTATAGGATGAAGAAAAGCTTGAAATATGTTCTTGAGGGGAAAAAAGTATAAATTAAAAAGCCATCTCTTTAGAAATCATTGGCCAAAATACATTAGCAATGCATTGAATAGCATTCAGAGAGATTATAAATTCAGTAATTGAAACACAAATTATGCATGCTTTTTATTTATAAAATTTTAAGTATTGCTTTTCATCAGAAAATGTAAATGGCATTTAAAACAATTAATTATTCAGACTGGCAAAAATGGAAAAGCTGGCAAAGCTCTTTACCATCCCTGAAGTGAAACTAAATAAATTGAGAAGACTCTAATTACTTATGCTGTTTAGGTTTAATGTAGCAGGTTAAATTAATGGTTTGAAAAACTAGATGTAATTCTGAAGTGTGAAAGTATGATGCTAATGTGTTCTTGTTTATGAGAAAGAATTATTTTTGAATTCTTAATGTATTTGTATTGGATCACTAGGACATTTTACCCTTTTGTCTTAGAAGGGGCTTTGTTTTAATAAAAAGCTTTATAAAATAAGGCGGGAGAGGGAAATGTTATTGTCTTTGAAGCAAATTTATCTTTATCTCTTTTCCTCCTTCCCTTCCTCCACTCCTGAAAGACAAATACTAGAGAGGATGTAAAATTAGAATAACAAATAACATTTGGCACCTTCTGGTAATACGTACCTTTAAATAGATGTTCTTAGAGACATAGTGGGAAGGTTTAGGCCAGTGTATGAACATCTCTAGGAATATATCATGAATGTTGTTATTTAAATTGAATTTCTAAAGATTTTGGGATTCTTTTGCCTTGAATCTATACTGTTGTGTTCTCTCTCCTCTCTGCCCCCTCTTCCCCCCATCCCCCCGGCATGTAAAATATCTGTAGAGTTCAAGAAAGTCAGGGAAATGATCTTAGTAAGTCATCAGAGGATTTAATGTAATATCATGTAGACAGTGACATGAGGATAGTCCAAGAGTTAATCAGATTTTCCAAATTTATAAATGGGGAAATTAGGAGGATAATGAACTGATAAATCAGTAATAAACCTATTCTAAAGAGTAAGACATTTTTGGCTCTCTTCATTAAGATTTGTATCTCCTAAAGGAAAAGTGATTTCTTAATGCTAAGCCTTCTAGAAGTCACTGTGACCTATTTCTGAGAATAAAATTAAAAAGATAAACTTTCCTTTGAAATTCATAGGTAGGACAGAGAAGTCACAAAGGGAATGTAAGCTATTTCCTGCAGATAGATATCCTGCTAACTGTTTCACAAAAGGCAACTGGACTAAAACTGTCATTGATGCAAATATCATAAATCCCACTGTAACTGGTGTTCTTGCACTTCTGTGATTCAATAATAATTAGGGACTGTAGTGGTCGGACAAGGGGTAACAGGTTCAAACTTGAACAGCGGAAGTTCAGGTTAGATATAAGGAAGAAGTTCTCTACTGTGAGGGTGGTGAGGCACTGGAATGGGTTGTCCAAGGAAGTTATGAATGCTCCATCCCTGACAGTGTTCAAGGCCAAGTTGGACGGAGTCTTGGGTGACATGGTTTAGTGCAAGGTGTCCCTGCCCATGGCAGAGGGGTTGGAACTAGATGATCTTAAGGTCTTTTCCGACCCTAACTATTCTATGATTCTATAATTCTATAAAAGATTAATTCTAAAGAAAAGGTTCAGTTCTGTAGTTTGAAATGAGAAACTCAGCAACATGTATGCAAATGCAAACTCATTGCCTAATTCTTCTGGGCTCAAAACATTTATTCATTTGCACCCAATTACTTTCCTCATACAAACTGTCAAAGATGTAATGAAACTTTATTAAAAAGCATAACCAAATTTTCTCAATTTTTCTGGATGGGAAAGTGTGCTTTGCCATCACCTAATTTAGCGTACAGTCCAGATCCTTCTGCAACAGGTTAAAATTTCCTCAAAACTTCAGTGGGCAGGATTCATTTGAAATTATTAGCCTTCATATTTGTAAGTAAGTCTAATATAAGGACTTTTTTTTTTTTTTTACCCCTTTTGAAAGTTTAATGGTTGAGCACTCATAACTATATGTAATATATGTGTGATAATCAGTTATATTTGTTGAGCAGCTCTGCCAATGATAACGGAACTGTAGAAGTAATGATGCAGGAAATCACCTGCAGTGCTGTCTTCCTTATTTGCCTGTAATCACCTACTGATCTAGGTACTCAAGGTACTGGTAATTTAAAACTGACTAGGACAAAGAAGTCTAGAAATTTGTACAATCATATCAGACTTTTTTTTTTGGTCAAAAAAGAGGAAAAAAGCTAGATGTCACATTTCCTATGAGTTTAGAAAAAGGTCAGTTTTATTCAAAACAAAAAATAAAATTAGAATATAATAATATGATACAGTGTATAATGAATTGAAATAAATTATGGAATAATAGACTTGTTAACTATTTTTCCTGGTTAACATTCAGACCAGTTAGGGGCATGAGCTCGAGCTTGCTGATGTAACTAGGTTGTATTCAATATCAAAATCTAAACAGAAAATCTACTGTAATCCAAATTTTACAACATAGTAGTAATCCATGTTAAGAGCATTTTTTTCAGTGAAGTGAAAAAAACCGAGTAGGTAAGACTTCTTAAAATGCCCAAGACATCTTGTGCAGCTAAAGAAAAGGCTTCCATAACAACTTTTAACGTGACCCTGAATTAATGTCTGTAATTCAGATCTGGACTAAAAGAGCAAAACACTTTCTCTGTGGCTATCTAATGATGTTATTTATATTTGAATGCAAAAGAAATGCATTTTCCCCATTATTTTTAAGAACACTTAATTTTAAAAATAAAATGGAAAAGATGAGGTAAAACTTGGTCATTCATCAGTTCTTGATTTTTTTTTCCTTCCCCATTATGTATTTTCTAGTTTAATTTTTCCTAAGAGCAAAAATAAAATGTTCTACTTATTTCTGAAACTTTTATTGCTATGTTTTTCTCCATGCTCTTCAAAAAGATGGTTCTTTTATTAATCAAAACGTTTGTGTTTTCTGTTTTTGTAAGAATGTCCTCTGTCCCCATTGTCTGTAAGTTTCTTTTTCCTCCCTCATAACTCCTCAAGTGAAGAAATTCTGTAACTCTGTTACTTTACTGTAAGAACATCTCAGATATTGGAAAAAAATTGCTTATCCCTTATCAAAGCCTTAGTAGAGATTTGCAAGATATGTGATTAAATGATGTAGCCAAAAGTAGAGACAAATACACTTGGAAAACAGAGTTACATCTACTGGGGCTATGTTTGAATGTTGATGATGTTTCATAATAATGTTTAAAATAACTCCAGGCAAATTTCTTATTTTCTGCACCCTTTAGCCTTGAGTACCTAAACCCAAGTGATCCCACAGGCAAGTTGTGACAAAATAGAAGAACAGTGAGACACGTGTAGGAGACATGCAGTAGTGTTGCTGCAGATGCACACGCAATCTCATATAATGCTAAAGGCAGGGGTAGAGGAAGTGCTTTGGTGTCTGCTTTCCTTTCAGTACTGCCCCTTCTTTTATCTATAAACCTGACCCCATTTAATGAGCAGGTTTACAGCAAGTCAGTTAGAATAGCAAAGCATGAAGCAGTCCAAAATAGAGGATAAAGATCTGTATGTCTTTTCCTGTCATAAACCTAGCTTCACTCCCTAAACTGTATATGTACCATACAGGGTTGATGACTTGTGTGATAAAAAAGAGCACTTCTTCTGATACGTCAAGTTACAGTTCTTCCAGCCTGTACACTTACGTCAGAAAGTGATATAAATTATACATGACTATATCCAGGAAGTCAGTGTTATTGCTGTTGGACAAGTAACTTTCCTCCTGGAGAGGAGGAGGATTAGCTCATAGTGTCAATACAGGAAGATCCAAGGCACCTGGTGGAGATCTCAAGACATCAGACTTCATGCCATTATTCCAGTATGAATAGATTATAATAATCCACATCTGGCTATTAATCGATCTAACTTTCATAGTGTCTGCAATATGAGCATGTATTTTGTTATTTTTATTCCATGTGATATTGTGAGGCAAATTCACACTCGTTTGTCTTTTTCCTCTTAAGAAGTTTAAAAAACCCATACTGTCTTCTCTTTGCGAGGATTTGGGTGCAGACCTGTTGGAAAGGGCTAAGCTGCCCAACAAAGCGTTGTGCAAACAGATAAACAGAGTTTCTGGAAGCTGAGGGAAATGCCATATTCCTCTCTTACCAGGAACAGACCTATGTACTGTGTATTCTCAGCCACTTTCAGCCTACTCTTCATTTCTACATTTCATTTCTTTTATTTCCTAATTCAACTTTCAGGCCAGGAACTAGCAGGAGACCTTGCAGTTTGTGCTTGGATGTCTATCAGAACAAGATAGAACAGTGTAACCAACATAAGAGGCTTATGTTTATCTGTCTGGGTGGGAGAACATGAACAGACGTAGTAGAAAGAGAGAACAGAGCTGGTTTTGTTCTGTTCAGTGAAAAAGATGGAAGAACAGCAGTGGTGAAAGCAGCTGAGATCCTATCACCAAGATTTTACTATGCTGTGCAGTTGTAGTGACCACCTAAAAATGGTAATGCTGCAGTGGTTGTCTATATAGAGTTCTCTTACAATTTCACTAGGAGTGAATGATTTGGTTCCTTAAGGAGGAAAAATGTGGGGTTGTCCTCAGCTGCAGGTGACATTGTCAGTGTCAACTTAAAATGCCTTGGGCCTCATTTCCTTATCTAAGAAAGGGATAATGTTCATCTTCTTAACAAGGGTGTTGAAGTTTACTTTGGTATGGCTCAAATTTTCTGTGGTGTTCTACCTGTACTTCAACCAAGGCTGAAATAAATTTCCTAAATCTTAGGCGTAATAGAGGCCATTCACTGATGAACTGCGTAAACATCAATATGTCTCTCATTCTCTGGAGTTTGAGCCATATCAAATGATTTTAAAAGGCACTTTTTGGGGTTCTTTGCAAAATGAAATCTATGGAGTGAATTGTTAAATTTCTTTGTTTTTTTCAAATTAGTGTCTGACAAGGAGGTTGCAGTGCCAATTTACATTTTTTGTTTCATCTTGAAACAAAAAGTTTCATATGAACTAGGATGTATCAAAGTTTTCTTACTATCCGAACAGACAGAGTCACCTGATCTGCAGTCACAGAGCAGGTGTTGCTTTTTCCACAGTCCACTTAAGAAAAAAGTTGTACTGCAGGAAAGATGTTAATCTACCATGTATTGAACAAATTAAAGTTTTTAAACCTGAAGCACTTTATTGCTTATCCCAAATAGAATTCCCTTCTCCTCACAGACCTTAGTAAGAGTCTCATGCTATTGTTTTTAATTGAATAAATCCATAAGGGTATCCATAGAAGATATCTCATCATCTGCATGTACCTCACTCTTCCAGCCGGGGAATTCACAGGGATTCTGTATTTCTAATGTTACTACACCTGGGGCTGAGAAGGCTGTTGGGAATATGAAAGAGCTTAGCTACTAAAAACGTGTTCCAACTGTATGGATAGCATTTTTTAGGCTGAGGTTCATCAAGACCTTTACAGTGCAAGAGTTCAGTATTCTACAAGCAACTGATGAATTTGAATCAGAAATGGAGAGAGAAAATGGAGAGACAAATGCTAAATACTTATACTTCTCCAGGGTAGCAACTGTCATTGAAAAGGCCTGCTTTCCTCCAAAGGTTAGGCTGAAATCAGCTGGCTTAAGTTCTTATCCAGGACACGATTAATCAAAATTGAATTATTCCTGGCTGCAAAACCATTCTGCAACATAGTGGCAATGCAGTCATACTTATTAAAAAGAGAACTGTGTCCTTAGGTTTTTTTACGTTTCCATTTCATGCAGTTAATGCACTTCCTTAAGAAACGTTTTATTATAATGACAAACTCAAAATAACTGAAAGAAATACTTCAACTATATAATGAAATTGATCCTGACTCAGAGGAAATCTAAAATACATGTACTCTATAATCTCCTTGTATTTGTTGTTTCTAATTATGTAAATACTGATTTCAGATATGTTTACGTGCTGAAATTACTAATTTTTCCCTTTTCAACCTAGGGGAATTAGAAGTTGTGATTGAGGAAGTAGGAAGCAAAATACACACCAGCACCCACCACCACTAGCTTAAAACGCCCAAAAGAACAAAACCCAACCAACCAACCAAGCCCCACCCAAACCAAGCAATAACCCCCAAACAAACAAAACCTGCCACACAAACTCAAGTCTAAATTAAAGGCTCTAGAAATATAAGCATCTCAGGGATATAAATTACTCCAGCTGGAGCTGATTATTTTTGTAGCTCTTCAAAAAGTGTATTGTTTAAAAACATACACCTGTTTTTAAAAATTAATAATAATAATTAATTATTACCAGTCTGTTTTATGCTTAGCAGTGAAACTAATTTGAGGTTGCTTGTGAAATGCTCTGGAACAAGATAAAAATTAATTGCTTTCATGACATTATTATTAAAAAATCATATTTTAGTGCCAACGTCATTCACTAAGATATAATAATTTGTGATTGCAGTAAGAAATAGGGTTTTTACTACACACGTAACTATGTACATTTACCACAAAAATGAAACAAAGCCCCAACCACCTCAAATATATGTTAATAAAATATGAATATTAAGAACTATAATCAGAATCTAAGAAGAAAATATTCATTAACCTTAAATATTAGAGCCTGTACTTCATGGATGGGGGAACCCTCCTGGTGCTTTCAGATAGCAGAGAAACTTCGTCTGGAATTTACAACATAAAACTTATCAATAAATGGTAATTCACTGATTAGGAATGTGAATAGTGGTGCATTACCAGCTCCTGATACAGCTTACTTGCCAAAAGGATTATGTAAGTACTCCACTTCAAAGCTGATGAGTTATTGCAAATCTAATTGATCTTCTTTTTAAGGTAACACGCATAAGTTGCCCAAAAGCATAATCGGAAGAGTTTGTGCCATTCTTTTTGTGTGCCAGATTGGCATGGTGCAAATAGCTGAAGTAAGGAATGGAGAAAAGACATCAGTAGTTTCTTGATGGGATCACTTAAAAGGTGGGAGCTTGGCCCTAGCGTAGAGCACACTTAAGAGAAAATTTACGTCAGGATCCTGGCAGACCAGGCAAGTTTAAGATGAACTGTATACTGCCATTTCCAGGGAAGAACTGATTGATAGGAAAAAGTTTCTTGATTTTTCCACCTTAATTTACCATGAATGTATTTCTAGTACTCCAGAATTAACTGGAAAATTACATCAACATTCTAAGTATTCTACATCAATATTTTTCAAGCTTCAGAACATGCTGAACGTAAGATGTCTGTTAGAAGTGGGGTGGAAAGCACTGTTAAAGTTAACATTTGAAATGCTGTGTAGAAGAGTTGGAATAGCATCTGATTTCAGACATTTGAAGCCAGCCTTTACCACTAGCAACTGGAATAGCTGACTACGAATGAAACTACAAAATGGGGTTTGCCTCTGATAGCAAAGGGCTGGACTTAATATGGGAAGTCATCTTACTGAGATTGTTTTCTGTGGAGGGCCTGAAAATGAAGAAAGTAGGGGCAGAAAATAAGAGAAATATGTATGAATGAGTGAACGTGATGGGTGTGTGAAGGGCAGTGTAAATTCTAATGAAAACAAACCTTGAAATTAATCTTATGGATTTGTCTTCACTTTATTCCCCAGTTATTATTGACAGGAATTTATATAATGCTATAAATAATTACATATTTGAGTTCTGTTCAGACCCATCTTCGTTATCTAGAAATCTTCCATTAAAAATAAGCATTTAAGGATGACGCATAGAGCAAGCTGTCCTCAGTAAGCTGACTTTTTTTAAAGAGATTTATTAGAACAGAATCATAGAATCATAGAATCAACCTGGTTGGAAAAGACCTTTAAGATCATCAAGTCCAACCATTACCCCAGGATTGCCAAGACCACCACTAAACCATATCATTTAGGGCCTCATCTATATATTTTTTTGAAAAAACTTGACTACATAAGAAAGCATATCCCAGGAAAGCTGAGTTGCTTGATTCAATAAACTCTTTCACAGAGCCCACGTTAAGATGTGTAACAAAATTATTGACAAAATTCATTGTCTACTATGTAGTTCAACAGTAATAAAATACACAAATTCTTTACAGAAGGTGTGAATTTTCTGTGTGACAACTGTAAAAATGGAAAGCTACTGCTTTGCTGTGAAAACTGTTATTTGTACTTCAGTGCAACAACAAACATAATAATGATAATAGTTCAACAGAATGGATTCTAGAAGTACCACTTTTCTTCTTGTTCCTTTTGTGTATGTTAAATATCAAAAAAAGAAAAAAGAATTCTATTTTCCTAGTAATTTCTTTAGCAACTGTCTTTCTAGTTAGCTATAAATACATAAATATTTATACGTATTTATAAGCCTATCATCTTTCACATCTTGCTATAAATATTTTATTGATGTGCCATTTGCCTTTATTACTTTATTAAAAATTATGCAACTTCAGTGTACTCTTTGTACAAAAGGATTCCAGTTCTTCCTAGAGCAATGCAGCAGAACTTTGGAAGGGTTTTTTGCTTGGGAATTTTGTTACGTCAGGATGTCATTTCACATGTACTTTCTGTATGGGATTTACAGAAAAGCACTGTATTCCCCTAAAGGTGCTTAAGAACATACTATAGTTTTGCTAACCTTTTGATATATACTTCTATATGCTTGAAAAGTATAAAACCGTGTTATTCAGAGCATGTGGAATTATTTGTAATAGACTTTCATGTCATGGAGAAGGGAACAAAGTTGGAACATGGAGGGAGATTGGATGATTCTTGAGGAAATGGTGCAGGTTTTCATTCTGCTGAAGCCACATAATTATACTTGCAAAGTGGCTGTCAGTAGTCTGTACATCTAAAATCTGTCTAAAACAAGGATGTTATCCTGATTAAACAGAAACTGCTTGAAAACAAATAAAGCAGAATTTTTCACTGATGTTTTGTGCGAATTACGTTGTGATAAAGTATATGTTACCTGAGCAGAGATTTAGTGCAAGGAGAAATGATTGCTAAAATGGAAAAGGATAAACTTAAGTTACCCTTAGACTCTACTTCGAAGCCTGCATTTATAGGACATTCCAGCATAGCTTTCCTGAGCAAATCTTTTCAGAAGGATCTCTATGAGATGCCTTTTGTGGTGTACTGCATTTAAATTGATCTTGCAATTTACGGTCATATTTGACATAGGAACTTATGTTCAGCAGCTTCTCTGTAGTGCTGGTAGCGAGAGTACTTATCAGGTGACTAGTGAAGCTCTAGAAGCTCTGACAGACAGGCGCAAGACTTAACATGTTGAAGCTAGTTGTCTTTTTTAGTCTGGAAAATATACAACATTACTTGTCAGAGTCATTTACATTGCTCTCAGTCTCACATAAGGGAGGGAATGCAGCAGTGGAGGCATGTAGACAGAGTTCAGTATAAGGCTTTTGAAGTATTTGGGAGTCTAAAGAAACTATTTCCGCTGCACATCTACACTATTCTGTAAATTTTACGTAGCTTCAAAGTAATGCCTCAGGCCAGACTAGAAATCAAATCTTTAAAAAGGCAGAATTTCAGCATCAGATTTTTACATCTGATGCCAAAACACCCAAGTTTTCTGACATCTGGTAGAATTTATGTCATTCACATATATATACTAAACTAGCTTTTCAATTAAGCCCTTTCTTTATTTTTAAGCCCTTTACGAAAGTAGCCACAGGCTACTTTCAGAGGTGACATGGTACAGTTTGGTGATATACTCTTACAGAAAGCTGTTTAGTGTTAGCCTAGCCTCCAATGAACCTAAATTGTAAAGCTTGCAGTGCCTGTTCATGGAGTATATTTCCTATTGTGATTTGTCCCTGGACACAAGGTGATAAAGAGGAAATTGAAAGAGAAGGAATTTTAGCAACATTAAAATTAGTGCCACTTGCACTGACTCATCATATTTGACAGTAATGGATATTCCTATGTAGGCGTATACTCTAATTTATTCCACTACATGTTATGTCCAACTATCTCAGTTGGTGACGTCTCAAAGGCTGTGTCTGCAGATATCTGATGAGATTTTTTAAATTATTTTTTTCCTTTAATTTAAGGGGACAGGATAGAGGAGGAATTCTCATATGTAGGTGTAGACAACCTAATATCCTGGGTTCAGCTATAGCAGTCATTTTTCTTCTTCTTAGTAGCTGGTGCAGTGCTGTTTTTGGCTTTAGTCTCAGAACAATGCTGATTGCACCGATGTTTTTACTTGTTGCTAAGTAATATTTGCTCTGATCAAGGACTTCCTCAGTCTCCTGCTCTGCCATGGAGGAGGGGAAGCTGGGAGGAAGCAGAGAGACAGGACACCTGACCCAAACTGGCCAAAGGGGTATTCCATACCACAGCACGTCATCCCCAGTATATGGACTAGGGGGAGTTACCCAGAAGACCCAGATTGCTGCTTGGGTCGGGCTGGGTATTGTTCGGCGAGTGGTGAGCCATTGTATTCTCTCCCCTTGTTATTTCCCTTATCATTGTTATTATTGGTGGTAACAGTAGTAGTTTTGTATTATACCTTAGTTACTGGACTGTTCTTATCTCAACCCATGGGAGTTACATTCTTTTGATTCTCCTCCATATCCGCCCAGGAGAGGGAGGAGAAAGAAGTGGGAGAGTGAGCGAGCAGCTGCATGATTCTGAGTTACCAGCTGGGCTTAAACCACGAAAGTTCTTTGTGGCGCCCAACGTGGGACACGAACCCACGACCCTGAGATTAAACCATGACACCTATGCACTATTTTAACAAGAAAACTCAAACGGAACTCTAATGTACAAATGCAAGAGGTCATCTACATTTAAAGATGTTGTAGGGAAATTTCTGCAGAATTTTGGGATGGGCAATCTGCATCTCAATTATTGCTGGATTTTGAGCCATAGAGCACAAAGCTCTTACAGGCTAAAAAAGACTTTATATTTCCACTTCCCTGTGAAAAAAGTGTCATATCAGACATTTCAAAATTGGAATAAGTGAAGTCATGGAGATGTATAAGATTTTTGCTTAGTTAATGTAATTGGAGCTTTATAGTAATTCCTCAGATGGTAACCAGGACACACAAATAAATTCTTCCATTTAACATCCAAATAAGATTCAGAAAAGAAGATAAAAAGAGGCCTGAATTGTTAATTATGCATGCAAAGTTACTTTCAGCAAAAGTAGCTTGCCAGGTAGTGCTAATGCAAGTAATGCTTGACCTAGAGATGTTCTAATATGTTTCAATAAAATTGAAACCAATATTTATGCATTTTTAACTTTACCTTTCTTTTTTTATCCCATCAGAGCTTCCTCTGAAACAATTGGGAAAAAAAAAGAACACAATTTTGTACGTGAAATGGAACTGTGGATTGTATTTTCAGTTTTACTATTCAGCAAGTCAGAGAGGTTAGTTTTTCACCGAACTGAAACACTGATTTTCATTTAAATCTTAATCTCAGCAGTGTTTTGCGATGTCATTGGCATTTGTATTCTATATCAGGGTATTAATGGCCACAGAATATAAAAGGGAGTTAAGATATATTTTGTGTCAGAAAATGTTGAATAATGCAAAGCACCAGATTAAAATACAGATATTTTTGATAATTGATATATTGCCCTCGCCATCTTGCTAAGTGATAATTCTTTTGATAAAGTATTCATCAGCATGTGGAACTGAAGTCTACACACAGTGCTGACTTGTCCTACTAGTTAAACATAATGAATTGTGCCTAGATGCTTATCCCCGTTATTTAAAGTTCTGGATAAGAAATGAAAAGTGTTCCTTTTTAGTTTAAATTTCATGAAATGAAAAGCAAGAGAAAATTTTACTGTATCTGCATAGTTAGAATTTTTGTTGGTATGGGAGACAATTATTGAAATATTTTTTCAACTACTGTATGGGAAGCAATTCATAGTAATGAGTACTGGTTTACTGAGTAATATGAAGAGTCTGATTTGAATGTTTTCTGTATAACTGATATTGATATGTGCCTTTCCTCAAACTCTTCATTTCTAATGGAACTATTTAGGGAGAGGAGGACTAAAGGGGTCTAGAAAAGGGAAGAATTAAATTCTAAGTAGCATTTTCATTTCTCATTTTTGAACAAAAGTTACTTTTCATGACATAGCACATAGCTGTGAATGTCATTAGTTGAAATCTTGAGGAATTATTGTGCATAGTCTTGAGGCAACAAAAGCACTCATTGATTTTCCCAAGAATAATATCTCACCGTTGAGACCATCCCATCTATGGGCGGGACAATGTGCTTTTAAAATTTGCTTGCAAACAAAAAAAACCCCCATTTTTTAAAATGGTGCATAGTGAGCATATGCTTTTCTACCTGGGTTCATGCCTAACTGACAGGAGTAGAGGTGTAGCCTCTATGAAAAAAATTACTGTATGTAAAATTCAAAATGTTACAACAGATGAATGCATACTTTAAGTATGGGTAGTGAGTTATTTTTTCTGTCCGTCTCCCTACAGTAATTCGTTCAAAATGTATACAACCTTTTCATTTCTACCTTTGTACTCCTTCTCTTACAAACCAATACAAGAAGGTAAAATACATATAATTGTCTTGTATAAATACAGCTAATATCTACCTGAATAGACTACACCTCCATAGAAACTTAGTCATTTTGTTGTAATTCCATGACGATAGGGTTACAGAATCTGCCAGGATATATAGTATAGCTTTCTAAAGAAATAATGCTAGAATACAAATGAAATAAAATACCACCCCCCCAAAAAAGAACAACAAACAAAACCCCCCTAAACCCATTCAAAACACTGTACTGAGAATATTATTTAAATAAAATATTAAGGAAGATGGACATAAGTAGTTTAGTGATGCAAGAAATTACATTGTACCACTGGTTTGTATAAAGAATACATATCTGTATGAGAGTATAGTATTAAAAATAAGTAGGGTGTTGATTGGATGTGTTCATGTTATATGTGCTAACATTTTTAGCGTATTGAAATAGATAATTTTATATGAAATTAAATATTTGATTTTTTGAGTAGAATTTTTCAGAGTTTAGAGGACAAAGTTAAGTTTCCACAAACTGTACAAGTATAAGCTGCAAATTCTTGACAGTAGTAATAAAAAGAAACTTGACCACTTTCAGGTCACATTTAGAGTTTTTGGCATTTATATGTTCATGAATATTGCTGTCTATGCTCATAGTTCTGTATTACTGTGTCTGAAGTATCACTGTAGGTACCTGCAAGGTCTCATAACAGTTGGATAAGGTGTAAAAACTTGGTAGAGATTTTCAGAAATAGATCTATGTGCAGCATATTTATCTGCTCTGGCTGAACATATGGGAGCTCATGAGTGGGATTTTTACCCACTTGTTATTAAAAGAACAAACAAACAAAATAGACTGTAAAAGATGATAGCCTGTGCCCCGTAGCTGCTGCATCTCTTTTGATCAATGTACTTACAGCAAGTTTCCCAGCTCCGACTTGTGCCACTTCCAAAGTGCCTGCTTTTTTACTTAGTCTAAGAAGTCTCAAGTTATCTTTCACCCTGTTTAGCTTGGGATGAAATGTTTATTTGAAAGATTGTTTTTATCTCTTCAGTAAACACCAATTATGGTGTTTACAAAACTGAAAAGTGTTGGCAATACAGTGCACCACAAAAAGCGAGGAAATCAGTAAAACAAGGCTAATTTCCTTCTTTCACTTCTATTGCTCTTATTGGGGGTTTGGTTTGCTTTGTTTTAATTGATTTTTTTTTTTTTTTGCTGTGGTAAAAATTATGCTGAAACCCCTCTTGTGGAATCTGGAAGCAAGGCCAAGTCATACATTGGGTTAAACTTGTCAAACATGGCTTCTCTTCCATGATTTGTATGTTGGTGATGCAGAAAATTGTTCGCTTATTTCTTCTGCACACTTTTTTAGACTTGAACCACTGTCCACCTGCGTTTTATTATTTTCTCAGAGTTTTCAAACTTCGTGGCCTTGATTTTTTTTTAGCTTTATTAAGACTTCAAATCTAGTGGGTATTTGGTTTAATTAAACCATTGTAGCAGAGCTGTGTGGTGATATTATAGTTACTATGAGTTGAAGACTAATTACTTTAACTTAATACCTAAAGATCTAATGATGTGATATTGTTTTCATTTGCATTCCTTTTGATAATCTTTATTGCTTGGGATTGCTGTGTCCCCAAATTCACTACAGAGTTTAAAAGGGTAAGAGCCAGTTTCACACTTCCATTTAAATTAAACCAAGAAACCCCCCACTTACATCAGCAGGGCTTAACACTGAGACTGCGCGGTTCTAACCCCTGCTCATCATTTTATTCAGCTTTTTATACTACAGAAGAAAACCAGAATGAAACAATATGAGCCAGATCAGCATCTGACAATAGGGTTTTCAAACAGTACCAGCTGGAATCTGTTACAAAGGTTATAAGAGTTATCAGATTGGTAAATAGATTTTTCCAGCTAACAGTTTATGGCTTAGTACTTTCAGTAAGGTAAATCTTACTAGATATAGTAATTTCTAAGTAGGAAAAAGAATCTTATTAGATGTGTTCATTGAATTTTTAATTGGAGAAGGAGCACAGTCAGATGTCTGGGAGGGGAGGAGAAGTGCTCCTTTTGTTAATTATAGTATGCCAGCCACCAGTTAGTTCAGGACTAGTTATATTTTTAAAACTAAAAAATTATTAAGATTATTTTTTCACTATGCATTTCTACAGAGATTTAGTGATTACCCCTAGCAGTGTTTACAGAGGGTGGGATGATAACATGTAGTTGACATGCAGCTGATTTCATTCACCTTCTGCAGCCTAAGTAGGTGTAACTGAGGCTAAAGAGGCTTGATGTACTGTGGTACTGTGCTTGGTACTGTGATAGTGGTTATTACTTGTTTGCATTGCAATGTTGCCTAGTTTTTGTAGCCTGGAGGTTACAGTCCCAAAGTGGTAAAGAGTGTGCAAACTATCTAACAGAACATCCTTGCCAAGAGAACTTGTGGCCTTTGAAAATAAGACACAGACAAACACAAGGAAATAAAAAGAGAGTATTTGTCCATATGATCATCTGGAGCCACAGCTACTACCTGTTTAGCCATTGCTAAGGTTTTTTTAAGCTTTATATTAAGAAAAGTTTTCATGGAGATATTTGAAGGAGAACTAAGAATTGGTGTTATGGAAGGGTTTTTCAAGGGTGAGAGCACAGGTAAAGGTAGAAAATCACATGTTCAAAAATGCTGTGAATGGATAATGAGGGCCAAAATCATTGGCTGATTAGAAATGGAAATCACCACTATGAGGCAATATCTAAGAACTTAGTTCTCAGAGGGACCAGCAGTTTTTAGTACAATGCTGTTATTCATCTGTCCTAGGCTTGTACAGTCATCATCAACCTCTGGGAATAAGGTGGGGTGTTAGATTATTCCTTCTACCCCTCTTACAATTTGGCACTTAATACTTCTTTCCCCTTCTCTCTTTTGATAATCTGTCACTAAAGCTTCTTGGGCAATATCCTTTGGGACCCTGAAGAGAATCTCTGATATGAACAATATCTGCAATATTTCATATACTGTGGGGTCATGATTGCTACCTGGTTGTTAATTATCAGTTAGAGAACTGTTATTCCTTTAAAATGGAGTGTCTGGATCAGGTGAAACCCTGGTGGGAAGGAGAGACTGCCCAGTCCTTTGGGAGCAGCTGAGCCTCTCTGGGCAAACTACGTTTCAGCCTTAGGGGGTGCTGGTAAAAGGTGAGAAGAGTCACAGTGATGAACTCTAATTCTGCAATTAAAATCATAGAATAGCTTGGATTGGAAGGGACCTTTAAAGGTCATCTGATCCAAACCTCCTGCAATCAGCAGGAACATCTTCAACTGCAGCTTGCCCAGAGCCCCATCCAATGTTTCTGGGGTGGGGCATCTACCACCTCTCTGGGCAAGCTGTTGCAGTGTCTTGCCACCCTCACAGTAAAGAACTTCTTCCTTATACCTAGTCTCAATCTACCCTCTTTCAGTTTAAAGCCATTACACCTTGTCCAGTCAATACATGCACTTATAAAAAGTCCTTCTCCAGATTTCTTGTAGCCCCCCTTTAGGCACTGGAAGGCTACTGTATGCTCTCCCCTGAGCCTTCTTTTCTCTTCTTTGCATCCCTTGCCAAGATCAGCTCCACCCACGCCTTGATTTTCCTAATGCCATTCCTACACAACCAGCCAGAATCCCTGTACTCTTCCCAGGATACCTGTCCCTGCTCCCACTGCCTGTGCATTTCCTTCTTGCCCTTGAGTTTGACCAGCAGGTCTTGACTCATCCATGCCAGTCTCTTGCCTTCCTTTCCTGATTTCTTACACCTGGGGATTGAGAGCTCTTGTGGTGTATGGAAAGCATCCTTAAAGACTTGCCAGGTCTGCTGTGCTCACTTGTCCCTAAGGGCAGTTTCCCAGGGGGTCCTATTGACTAACTCCTTGAACAGCTGGATGCTTGCTTTCCTAAAATTCAGGGTCCTGGCTTTACTCTTCACCTATCCCACACTCCTCAGGACTGCGAATTCCACCAGTGCGTGATCACTGCAGCCCAGGCTGCCTCCAATCTTGACATCTCTGATTAGCTCACTTGCATTGGTGACCAATACGTCCAGTAATGCATCCCCTCTGGTACGGCTGTCTGTTATCTGGTTTAAGAAGTTATATTCTATGCAGTCCAGGATTCTCCTGGATATGCTTAGAGAGTCTCAGAGATGGTAGAAAGGAACAGATTTTCAGAGGGTGTAGAGAGAAAAAGTTATGAGCAGCAGGATCTAGGCAGTTTGCTAAAGGCAAAAGCATAAAAAAAAAAAAAGTGGACATAATGCCATGTGTTGCAGGCAGGCTGGGTAGGCTTTAGCTGGCTGGCTGCTAAGAGAGACCACCTAGCTCTGGTGTCTCTGCATGTATTCTTCAGTGTTTCTTCTTCAACAACGTGGGTGGATACAAGTAAGCTAAGCTTCTTTACATGTTTGTCTTTCTGGTCCTGGATTGTAAATGAATTCCTTAGCAATCACTGTAACCCTAGAATTTCCAAAATATTTGAACTGCAGCCTGCTGCTGCCTCTAGATCCTTTTTAGCCAAGTTCTCTTTCATAGTCCTCTGTTTTTAGAAGCTGGAAGGATTGGGCAGTCCTGTGCCAAGAGCTAACACAGTACTTGTTAATGAGTCAGAACACTGTATTACACAGGAATGCAACAGAATATAGAAATTATTTTTCTTAAAAATCATTCAAGCGAGAATGTAATTAGAGGGTCATAAGAAGCCTATGAAGAGGAATACTCTAATATAACCTTAACAGTTCCTAATTATGTGCCACATTATTAAGCCTGACCTACTAAGCCTGCCTCCTGAATACAGCACGCTTCCTCAATGCTGGTTAAAAATGTTTAAATATCACTAGAGACTGCTGGAGACACTGTGTAGTGGAACGCCTTCCTTTCTACATATGTGCTCCTTTTCCCAGTAGCTAATCCCCTTTCTAGCCCCAGTCCTTATTGGTAGTTGGAGAAGCTGGTTATCTTGAATACAAAGGAGAATATGTCATAGTGTCTTTCTAGGCTTGTCAAGAAAGTGTTTAACGAGGTTCACAGAAAGCAGAGTTTGCCTGGGACTGACTGTGTTCTAAAGTAAATTTTGTGTTATTTACCACTTTAACTTTGGACTTTGCACCTTCTGCTACAATCCATGAGGTGATCAGATCTGGGAGGAGGAACAATGCCATCCCTCTTTGAAAGACACAATACATCTCCCTGTTCAAGATATCAGGCTCAACCTGACATCATAGCACTTGTTTCTCAGTAATGCATTTGTAAGTTCATTGGAATAAATCGAGTCAGAGTGTTTTTGAGAATTTGAGCAAGCAGAAAAGGGTGGGAGGAGAGCAATATACCTAAGTGGTGACAGCCTTTTCAAACACCTGATTGCAAGGTGGGGAGAAAAGGCAGAGCTTTAATGTCTGAAATGTGAAGTCTGTTGGAGTGAGATACTTTGAAAAGACTTCCAAATGAGCCCTGGGTAGGTTTTGCTGCAAATGAGTAACAGTTTAAGATTTTCCTCTTGATGCTGGAGTGAAAAGCTCATGCCTGTAGATATGTCAGAAGGCTTTGAATGTTCCCTGCCTACAAAGCAAAAGATTAAAACATCCTCCCCCTTTCTATCTTCTCTTTTCAAATCTTACATTTTTCCTTCCAGGGTGTCTTTATGTGCTGTGAGGTAACAATCCTCCCCAGGAAATTTCCTAATGCTCTAGTCTCTGAAGCTCTATTCAGAGTGTTTCACAGACCTGGGACAGGCTACTCAGGTGATCGTAACAGAGTTATTGGCCTTAACTGTAAGTAGAGCTAGATTTTATACATGTTTTTTCTTCATTTTCCCCCTTCCTGATCATATTCCGTCAAATATTTTTTTCTGTTATCTTAAACTTTTAAAACCTGTGACTTTCTTCTATGGTCTCTCCTCCTTTATTCCCCTTTCTGGATTTACAATAATAAAATAAAAAAAACCCAGGCTGCTGTTGGCTTCTCAGGCACAGGAATGGGTGTATTACTCATTATGACTGGAAAAAGGCATGTGTAAGAGGCTTTCAGTGATGTCTCATACAATTCTAGGGGCCTAATGCATTCCTCACTCCTTTAGTATTTGAATATATTCTGTAAGTGACAAGTAATTATCAAATGGCATTTTTCTGTTTCCTCTTGACTCTGCACGCTTTTCTCTCAGTCTTAGAGTCTGAAACTGCTGCTGTGCAGGGCCTTTTAAGAGTAAATGTATACTTTTTTAGGAGATGTTGATATTCTTGGGTGGGGGGAGGAAGAGATCTCTGTTGATCTCTCTTCCCACATCCCAATTTCCTTGCATTTGGATCATACCATCCATGATAGAAATCTTTGGTCTTTTCCATAAAAGTTTTAATGCTTAATGTTTGTGGCTGAATAATGAATATTTTAAGTTGGGTTTTTTTTTTTTTATTTCTTGTTATGTTTTGAAAAGGATGAGTATACCTTTTCTGGAAAGAGTACCTTTTAATTGTGTTAAAGATTAGGAACTAAAATCATTAATCCCTTAGGACTCTTATTCTCATCCATTTGTGCATGGCTGGTGATCTTTAAATAGAGCAGTTTTCTTACTACTACTAATGACAATGGTGCTAGTATGATAATATAATTGCTGTGGATTCCAGAAGCATGAATTGAGTTAAGGGTCAGGGGTTGGTTTCTTTTGAGTTTTTAACCTTCTCTGTTTTTTTTGTCATGTATTTCCATTTTGCTCATTATTAAGTGGGATATTTTTATTAGTAAAAATCCTTGCCTGAGTAAAATGCAATGTAGTTTTGCAAGTAAGGAGTTAAGGCAGAACAAAGAAACAATTAAGGAGGAAAAAAAAAAGTTAAACCAAAATCTTTCTACCCTTTAGCTTTCCCTCTTTTCCAATATGTTCTGTTATTCTGTTTTGACTAGATTTTGGTACAGTTAAGAATGCCATGGGGTGAATTGTGAGGAAACATATGCAGAATGGTTGTGCACCGCTTGCTCTGTTACAATTGCAAGAGTTGTTATTAGTGGGTTAGCGCTTATTAGGAAACGTGAATAAGCAGCATTGAACCCCGAGGGTATTTCTACACTGTGCAGCAGAGCACAGAACAAACAATCCCCAGCTAACTCCAAGTAGGCTGAAGCATCAGCATGGCACAGTGCAGCAGCATCTGAATGCCAACAGCAAATGGCTGTGCTGGCATAGCAGTTCTCAGCAGTACTAATGAGCACCAGTGACACTGACTATTTCTCTTAAAACTTTGTTTTACCATCTTTGTGCCTCCCTCCCCTTCTTTTTTTTTTTTTTTTTTTGGCTACAACACTTGTGTAGACCTTATATAGGTAAGTTTATTTCAACTTGTAGGATGACAGAAAAACACTTGCACATATATATTTAACACATACATATACTTAATGCAGAATGATAAGTATCAAGTGATGCAGACTTTATTCCCTGCAAAAACTCATCTGAAAAGCAAAAAGTAATGTGTTAAAGGATGAAACAAACAAACAAACAAAACCCCTTTGTTAACACAAAGCATGTACATGTGACTCCAAACAGCCGCAACTTGGTTACACATAGTGGTGTCTATTCAAACATATAACTTCTCTTTGATTTGCTTTTTCATGCAAGTAGCCAATGGTGATCATAAGCAGTTGTTTATTGCTGTTGTGCATTGATTTCTATTTTGGTGGTTTGGACCCTTTGCAATATCCATGAGTGATGACTTTTAGCTGGTGCACATACATCAAGGTCTCTGACACTCATGCTAACTGTTCACTAGTTGTGGCTCCAGCTGCATGCTATGCACATTACATCAGCCTGCTGAGCTAAGCATAGACATTCACCATACCCTGCTTCTTAGTACTCTTGCATAGTGGGGGGCAGAACTTAAGGATGTCTTGGGAGAAGGAAGAGTTACCTGCATAGTGCTCATTCTAGTGAAAAATAAAAGAAAAGAAACATCCAAGAAGGATGTTTGTATTAATGCAATGTGCACGAAAGAAATGTTCCACAAAAGAGCAAATACACTAATCTAGTATCCAAGCTAAGAAATGTGAGCAAAGCATCTAAAAATACTGATATTTAAACATCTATTCATACATGTTTAGGGACATTTTTTATGCGGTTTTTAGTTAATGCTTGCAGTGGGTTTACCTTAGCTGGCTGCCGGAAGCCCACCCAGCTGCTTTCTCATGCCCCCCACCAGCACCGAGGAAGAAATAAGATGAAAATGCTCATGGGTCAAGAGTCAGAGTGATCTCTTACCAATAACCATCACAGGAAAAAAGACCTGACTTGGGAAAAATTAATTTAATCTATTGCCATGTAAAACAAAGTTGCATACTGAGAAACAAAGACAATGTTATTAAATTTGTTGTTAAAAGAATGTGAAAGGATTGGTTTGAGAATTTTATAAATCAATAATTGCACAATGGTTGTGTTTGTCTCTTTTGCCATTCATCGTCTCTGTCCTTATTTCCCTCATGACAGTCATGTTGTTAAAATGCATTAAGGTAAAACCAAAAAAAGGTTGAAGAGTATATGTGTATCTGTAGGCACAAAAAAAATGCATGGGATCTAAACCAGCTAGCTAAAGTATTGAAGAGTAAAATGTTGCTTTACAGAGAAATACTAGTGGCTTTTGTACAGCTACTTTTAAATTATGAGAATGGCTTAAATTTTAATTTTCTTAAATGACAGATATATAGTGCAGTCTGCCAAATAATTTCAAATTGGAAGTGTTAATCAGAGATTCTGATATGACATAGGTTATTATTGTTCTAAATTATTTGAGAAATTTGGAGTTCCAAAAAGCTATTCATTCCTCAGCAGCACCCTTTCTTCACAGGTACTAAAATTATCACATACTTTCTTCTGTCTACCAGTATAGATATTATCTGCCATTATATGTCCCTCACTGCATCCTGCTTTGGCTAAGTTTTGCATGCAACTTCATAAAGACTCACTGCTCAAAAGAATCTTTCCCAGGGTAAATTTCTGGTGTATAATCTGCTGCCACTTGCTACTGGCTACCCACTGCTATCTGTCAAAGTTAGTCTTGGAAAAATGCTGAAAAATTCTGCTTTTCCTTCAGTCCACAAAGTTTTGTGATGATGTGTTAAACCAAAAAGACAAGCTTTGTCAGATGATATGCTTTGTGATCTAGATTGTAACTTGTAAATAAGAAAGAATAAGTGCACAGGCAGCCTGGATTCAAAAATCCATGTAGAGTGGAGGGTGGAGGTTTTCTGTTTTCTTTTTAGATAATCATATTTATTCTGGCCATAGTCATAGCATACTGTTTCGTTTAAATCTGGAAGCTGTCTCCTCACATTTTTCTCCACTTGTTTGCATTTCTCTTAGGCTTCTACAGACTTTTCTGCATTTTGTATTATGCACAAACTGCTATCTATATCTATAATGAGATAAGTCACATTATAGATATATACAGTTCTGATAACTGTAAACAAAACTTTTTTTTTTCATGTGTATATGTGCATACATTGACTATTCAGGTTTCTTCTTACTGCCTAATCCTTTTGAATATGAAGTCACAGATTTTCATGCAATTTTTGTTTACTAATAGGTCAGCTTAATCTTACCTTGGTTTTCAAATTATCATAACAGATTTTTTTATTGTTGTCATTAATAGGTTACTGGATATTGATTATGAAAAACAGGTTAGTTACTCTGTTATAGAACCGATCTTCAAATAACATTAGTAGAACTTTGTCATCTTGGTATTATATCACTGTGTGCAGAAACAGATGGGAAGGGAGATGAGAAAACTCCCTTGGTACGAATACCATCTGACAAGAAGAAATAAAACCACCTGTTATGCTGTGCAAAGGCAGAGTTAAGGCTTCTTAAGACAGATAAAGTTTTTTACTTTTTTTTCTTTCTGGCCCATATAAACCCATTCTTTCTTACATTTTATTGGAATTATTAATTGTATTCCTGAGGTCACAGCCCAAAATGCACTGTTTGTTCAGTGGTGAAATCATGCCTCTTTTTGAGTAATTAACAGTTCTTGTACCCCTTTTATGCTCTCTTTCTTTCCCTTATATATACACATTATCATAGTTTGTCAATTACCTTCCAAACTGTGTTAAAAAAAGGTAACTCTCTAACATTAGCAATTGCTCAGAAGTTGCTAATAGCTCTCATGAGAGCTCTTGTCTCACCCCGTATCTCCCACCTTATCTAAAGGTCACATTAATTACAGGACTCTTGCTGGGAATAAATCAATGTGTCAATCAGAAACCCACAATTGTGCCGCAGTTGGAAAGTAAAAATTCCAGAACAAGGTTATATTTAGGGCCCGTTTTTTTTTTTTCTTTTTTTTTGTTTTAATACTGTAGTCATGAGTAAACCTAAGAACAAATAATAATGGCAGCATATTGGAGATTAAGACGTATGTGTATTTTTAAATGAAAATTTTTATTTTTAACTTTATTATCAATTTTTCATCTACTTCTTAGAATTACAATACTCTTATTTGTAAGATCTCTAAAATCATTGCTTTCAGGTAAAAAGAAAACTTAAAAAAGAAGGAAACATTGAATTTGAGAGATGTTCAGTTTCTCTGACAAACATTTCTGCATTTCTGTCTTTAGTCATTTACCTGAATATTTTAATGCTGAATCATAAAACAATCAATATCACAGCTGTAATAACAATCATTTCCTTATTTTGTCTCTTTAGGTCTAGGTGTGTTCACAGTCTACAAGACTGTTTAGGGTATTCTTAATATTTGTAGGGCTGATTGTTCTCTTGTATTGTTTTGTGAAATGAAGATAGTTTCAAACTGAAATGGCAGTAGATGAGATACTACATGATTAAGTAAGAAAGGAAATATATTTAGTTTATTCAGTGCTCACTCATTTTTTCTCACAGTCTGGTTTTACTGTATTAAGCTGATTTCCAGTAGTGATAGACTGCATACAAACTCATTCACAGACTCCTGTTAAATTTCAAGATTTAGATCAAATTTTCATATATTGTTATTACCACCAGCCTAATTCTGCAAGATCCTAATTGTGTGCTAACTGCTCAAGGAGGTTAACATAAAATTTAATTTGTGCCTATTGCCTTGAGGCTACAGCACTGTGTAATAAACTTGATTTATAAAATTCTCATTTTGCCGGCCATTAAATAAAAAATAGTTTATGTGTGCATATGTTAATATTGCAGAGGAAGCAGTCTAATAATTTTCTAAATACAGTTGGATTGGTTATGTTACATCTATTTAAGGTGGTGTAGTTATAACTCAGATTACAGAACATACCCAGTACTGTATGAAACAAGAAATAATTCCCCTGAATAATTCCCAATAGAATTCACATTAAGTGAACACGTATACTTTGATTTCGCTTAGGTAAGAGTAACGTGTTTGATGAGATGTCTAAGAAATGCTCTCATGAGTGTGTCCCCTCATAGGTTGCCACTAGAATAGTCAGGCATAGTTTGTCCATGGTGAATTCATGTTGGGTGTTGATATATTACACTGCACCTGGAGTTACCTGAATTTAGTTTTCCCCCAAGAGGTCTCCTTTCTTGCTTGAAAACTCTGCTCAGAAGCATTCAAGGAAGCCATGAGATTTCTGTATAAATTGCATAGCTGTACGTGCTATCTATGGTAAATTGGACGCATCCAGAATGTATTGAACATATTACTCATAAAAAATAGCATGTGAAGTGCTGCAAAGCATAAAGCCTGTGGAAGGTGTAGTATGTTGTTATGGCTCACGATTAATCACAGAAAGTAAGGTGTTTCCCAGATGCACTTGATTCGTTCAGCGTGCACAGAGGGCATGTTTATGCACAAGGTATTAATTCAGAGTGTCAGGCTCACTCTTTCTGTTAGGCAAATCTTAGGTGGAAATATGGCAACTTTGTTCGGATCTGAAGAAAGTTTAGTAATTTGTCAATATCTGTGAAATGGTCATATGCAGTGATGATAAGCAGAATATTAATAGAAAAGCTCTTGAATGAACAACTAGTGTTCATTCTGAGGCCACAAGGTGTTTTTTTCTTAAAATTAAATCAGTATTTAAGAATATATGATCATGAACAAGAATGTCAGATGTTCTTTGACATGCTGAAGTATTATGCTAGATAAAGCATCAGAACTATTCTGACCTTATTTTCGTTCTCTATTTTTTAAGTTCCTATTGTCACAATAACATAGGCACAAAAAGAAGAGATTAAGCTTAACTACATTCTAATTTGAAAACTATACTGATTATTTGGTCTTGCAAAGTACAAAGTATTCTGGTTTCTTTTCCTTAAGGTGCTGTAGCATCTCTTTGAGTCTGAGTACAGTACACAATAAACTTCTGTTTCTAAATACATTACCTGTATATTATTTTAAAAGAAAGGTAAATTTAAGTGATTTACTGAACATGAGCTTTGCACTTAGCATCCTGTTAGTAAAATGTATTCTAAGGCTTCTAAAGCCAGGCTATATTTGAGTCTGATTTGTAGATGATGATGCGTTATGTTCTTCTGCAGTCTGATAAGTAGCTTGCTTTCATACCTTTGAGTGATTCCAGAAATAAAGCAAAAGTTGTCATACAGAGAAAGGGACAAAAATGCAAAGCTGCAATTATGGTTACTAAAGAACAGATTCACCTCCTAAATTGTTCTGGTATGCAAATGGTTGCAATCTACTTGAAATCTACTTTAGAAAAATCCTATTAACCCTTATTATCAGAGGTGTTATAATCACACATCAACTGAAAATTGGGCTAGATTGTAGCACTTTTATATTACCGCTCAATTATGAGTTCATTAAAAAGACAGCTACTCCTTTCTAACACATTTTTCAAGTAATCCTTTCCTTATCTGCTTGTTATTGAGATGATCAAGGAAACGTTAATATATGTTATAGTGTAGTGATCATTCTGAGCTGTTTTAGTATTTTAAAATTTAGTATTTTTAGTATTTATGACAATGTTGGTATGTCATTCCACAAAAAATCTTACAGATCAGTAATTTCAAGAAGTATTTAAAACACTTTCCATTTGTGTTCCTCTGGATACATTTTTAAATTTGCTTTTACTATTTCAATTTACTTTTAATTTTTTTATAGTAATTGTTTGTAGAATATAAACTTTTTGGCAGTAGCACACTAATAGCCATTCTTTTTTTCTACAATTAAGGAACAAAGTACAGTCTAAAAAAAAAAATCTCTTATTCATATTTTTTTCCTTTGCAGAGCTAATTGATTGACTAGCTTTATTCATTAACCGGAAAACTCATTTACATATGAACAGTACATTTCTTTCATAGGAAATTATAATCATTATTAAAGAATACCTCATTAGCTACATTGATTTTTTTTTTTTTTTTTTTGACAATAACTAATCATGAATCAACTAAAATACAGAAAAATGATACCTTAATGTTTTATAGCACATATTAATTTTGCCCATCTACCCTGACTGGTAATACTCTTTCAGATGCAAACCTTTAAACATTTCAGGTCGTTAAAGCTAAGTTCGCTATGATATAGATTGTTTGAAAATACTACAAGTCTTAGAAAAGGCTTCAGGTTTATATTGATGGTTCCCTTTTCTATATCACTTTGAGCCATCATCTGACTAATGGAGGCGGAGCAGAAGGTGAAGACCCCTAAATTTCTGCTCTTGAGAATTCATAAGATGCTGTTTTTTCCTGTTTTTCTGACAAAAGGCTGTATTGGGCTAGTGAACAGTGCTGCTGGTTACTGGGAAAAGCATTGTATTTCTAGGCTTAACATCTTTGGACCTTATAACCAAGTTATAATTTTCTATGTTGTTGATAATTTTTCAGTCAAAGAATGCAGGAAGGCATGTTTGAGCCCTAATGGTTTTTAGAAATTTCTAAGGCTGCCTTCCATGCATATTTTTAAAGATAACTTTAAATCAATACATTTAGGTCTTTCTTCCAAGTGAAGGAGCAAAAAGAACCTTCTCAGAACACTTGCAGAAAGTTTGAGCTCTTAATTTTTATGCCAGACTGTTTTTTGAAGCAAAAGACAGGGACCATTAAAGTAGTTTTGCGTTCTGCCAAGGTATTTCTAATGCAAGTAAAAAGAAAAAAAGATTAGCATAAAATAGAAGTGCCCATCAAAGCTTCATGAGAATATGTGACAAGCAATTTAGCTGTCTAGCAGTAGAGTATTTATTGCAGGCAGATAGGACATGTGTCTTTAAAATTTTTGGATTCCTCTTGTGTGAAGTTAGACACTATAATTAAATGTAACTGTGTTATTGTATTGCAATATAGTTCTATGGAGTGAGATATAGAGGAAACTTAAAAACTTTATATAATATTTTAAAATAATTCAGTATTCCTGCAAAAAAGTTAGCTTGAACAGTAGTTTTAACATAGATATATTAATCATATTTAATAAGATAAGAACCAAACTAAGTTTATAAATCCAACATTAAAGGATTGTGGGATTTTTTGATGGATTTTTTTTTTAATTAAGCTTTTTTCAAAAGGATGGAAAATTATTTTTCATAGCCTTTCAGCTTGATATCTATCATCTTCCATGTTCTGCCCAGGAGCCATCATGAAAGGCTACTGTCACTATATTTTTGGCCCAGCTCTGAAACGACTAATTTTCCATGAAGAATGATTTTCTTGCAGTTTTGTAATTCTTGACTGTTAGACATCCACGTTTTGCAGGCAGGGAAAGTTTTACTACTAAAATAGAAGAGCTATCAGAGATGGTGTTTTCCTGATATATCCCATTTAAAAATGCTGATTTTAAAAGTAAACAATAAAGCCATTCATTTATAGATAGTTAACCACACCGCATGCTTAGGTAATTTAATCTAGGAATACCTGCATATGCTCAGAATATTTTGTACACCTCTTAAAATTACATTCATTTACCATGACAGAAAAATTGCTGGTTTTGCAGATTATTGAGTTATTTCTACTGTATGTGCCTTTTAAAGGTCTAACGCTGGCTGTAGTGACTTGCTCAAGAAGGTAGTTGGGTTTCCTGTTCATTAGGAAATAAAGTAATAACTTCCTTCAAACATTATTGAGAACATGCCTGAAATTCCTCTTCTGGATGATAACTCTCCTTGGTTCTGGATCAGTCGGTGAATCTAGAATTCTGGGTGAAATCAGCACAGAGGTGAGCAGTGATGGAAGGCTGAGTGTGCCTTTTCTACACAGAAGAGAGAGACATGGAAACCTCTACTGTTGGTCAAGAAATTAGGATTCCAGTTAGGATGCTGCAGCTACAGGATTGAAAAATGCAACGTGACTCTGGAATCTACTAATACAGAGGATAGCTGTCTTCTGGACCTTACAATAAGCAATGTGTGTATTTACTACAGTAAATACTTCAGTGTACATTTATATAGGTCAATCTGAGGCTACCTTTAAAAACAGACAGGCCTAGGTCATGGCTGTTAGATGGGGTTAAGTTACTTGAATTAATGGAACTTTGAGCCAGTCTTGCAATGGCTTCCTACATGTGTATCTCCCCCCCTCTCTCCCCCCCAGTGTAAAAGCATAATTTTGTGTATCTACAGCCAAAAAAAGGAGAAAAAAAAAGTCTGATTTGCCCCCATTATATTCTATAGCTTATATATGGTGAAGAATGTTCCATTTGTAAAGCAGAGGGAAATACAGTAGTGCGAACAAAACAAACACTGAAACAATTTTTTTTTTTTTTTGTAAAATCTATAAACACCATATACCACGGCTCACAATTAATGGTTGGTTACAGTTTATTGTATTTACAGTTAAATACATCAGAACTTCTTATTGTATTTACAAATGTGTTTCATGTAATTTAATTTGTGGCTGATGCAATGTCATACATTTTATAAAAAAGCAGGGATACACAAGTGTGCTACATAAAAGCTCTTTAAAATATAGTTCATACCAGGGTCAAAATAATGTTTAATTCTCTTGGTTCTGGAAATGATTTTTTCATCCAAGATGGGTAATTCAAAAATAATTAAATTCCTTTTATATTGCCTGCAGGCAACTTTATTATTTAACTTTATTATTTTTATAACTGCATGGATTCTAAGCCAGCATGATAGATGTGTAATTGTTTTCATTTCTTTATCTGCCACGTTTAGTTTTTCCCCTCCCCTCTCTCTACAGCAGGCAGGCTTCATCTTGTTTTTTTAATTCAAGCATGCTGTTGGTACACAACAAACAATAAATACTAATCGCAGTCATAGGCCACATTCTGTAATCCTTAGAGCTTGATGTAAAACCTGCCAGAGCTGAGAGATGTCTTTCATACATAGCATGATTGAGCTACATATAGTCAGTTAGAATGCTGTGATTCTTACTGTGGTCCTAGGATTGACCTACTGCATGAATTTGTGCAGATCTTTTTACCTTTCTACATTACAGACAGGTAACATGTAGAAGATGTACAGTTTTTCTTAAGCAGATGGCAAGCTCTCCAAGGCAGGTGTTGTTGCTCAGACGAAGTTTGTCCTCTTATTAAAAATCTATGACCAGATTTTGGAAAGTCTGACTGTGAGTTCAAATCTCAAAATGTCATTCTCCAGCTAGAGATTAGAAATGAATAGGGAACGTCTGATACAAGCTGCCTCCTGCCTCACATTTATAGCCTGTATTTCATATTTCTCTCTGAGTCTAGGAATAAAGAATGCTTTTCATTCTAGAAGTCAAATATCATCAGGAAGTTGGTATCAGAAAGCAGCCAATGTTACTAAATAACACTTCATTCAATGCAAATTGGTAACTTTGTTCCTTAAAAATGTGTATTTATGATGATCATGATGTAACATATCTTCAAGTAAGGGGGCCATCATGCCAGTGATTACTTAATAATATAAGTATACATTCAGCTTTATTATTGGTGTAGAATGATTTTGCAACTTGCCTAGGTTTAATATTTGGGAATATAACTGTTAATGCTCTTTCAGTAAAGTCTTGCTCCAAACACTGTGTTGACTCAATACTTGAAATGACAGTGAAGAGAAAGCAGCATTGTTGTCCTACTCGAAGGAGGTATCACATAGTTTTGTTAAAAAATGAAGTGTACGTAGCAAAGTAAATGACTTTTATTTGTCAGGAGGCATGGTACTCTTTCAGAAATTCAAGGAAGGCTTTAATTCAGTTGCTAATATCTCTCTCAGAAACATATTGTAACCAAAATAGATTTCTTGTCTTAGTACAGAAATCATAGGTAAGGGAAGTTTACTGTCTCTGTATCATGTAGGGACCAGTACTGGATCCCGAAATACTGATTCAAAATTTTTTTCTCCCCCACATCTCAGTTTTCTAGAGTGTCGAGGCTTCTAGGGGAACTGCCCCCAGATGCCTCTTGCATTGCCTGGACCCGATGCTTCCAGCTGTCAGCTCTGGATCTGATGTAGCAGCCCTATATTCGAGCAGCTGTACTACTGGGAAAGTTGACCTACAGAGTGAAAGGATACCCAGGCTTCTGACAGAACAGCCAGGTGGCTTCACAGGAGGTGGGCACAAGATTTCAGCTTTGCAACTCAGGAATATTCTGTTTCACCAGACCAGCAACTCTTCAGTCGCAGCAATCACTTTGCTTTTAATGGTTTGGCTCCTGCCAACATCCACCATTGAAGACCTAAGGATACAGCTGGACAGTTTTCTAGGTAGCAGTCATATGAAACTGAAATCAGCCTAAGATCTAAAGTAGTGCAGGGTCCTTTCTAAACTTATGCTCCCATTGTGGGCAATGTTGCAATATATTTTTAATCCAGAAACATCTCTCACTCACCTTGTCTCAAAAAGCTGCCAAACTGAACCTAAATGAAAGATCAAACTCTTAGAAATCAGATATTTTTAACAGAACAAATTGCAAGTAGCCAATATACCAGTTTTAGGCAAATTTCTGTACTGAGACTCAGAGAAGTGTCATAACCAGCTTGGTTATGGAGTTCAGTTTAGTTCCCAGAGATATTTGAAGTGGGAGAGAGATGTTATTTTATGAAAAAAATATTGATTTTCAAAAATCCAATTCTTGTTATTCAAAAGCAGGAAAAATTTTCAACATTCTGACGTTCTTGTTACCATTTCTGTAGAAGGTATGTAACATGATGCAAACTGATGAAATATCAAAGATCATTGAAGCAGCTTGAATAACAGTCTTTTACACCTGAATTACTAGACTGCCTCCAATTGGGAGCATCCAAGTAACTAGCTTAGTCACAATTTCACCCCTAAAGTTAAAAAAGGTGTAATTCTGAAACTTTAAATTCCATGGTATACACAATGCAATCACAAAAAAAAATGTTCCAGTCGTCTTACTCTAAGTATTATGAGGAAATCAGGAAAAAACAAATAACTATTACTGTGGCAGCAATCATAATAATAAAAAAAAAAAGAAATTTTGAAAATTACCAGCACTTTCTTTCAAAATCTTCTTAGCGTTTCCGTTTTGAAAAATGTTTATATTTCACCTAATACACTGTTTTGAAATTATTACATAATACATTTTTCTGTGCGGTAATTCCTCTACTTTACCCCCCACTTCTTGTCCCTGATATGTTTTGCCTAGCAAATATTTCCATAATTTTCACATAAGCTTGGAGGTTTTGTGTGTGAGGAAATTTTACATACTAAATGCACCAAAGGAGGGTGTGTTGTAATTTTCAAGAGTTCTGAATTGTTAGTTTAGATGCTTTATTTATCAAGTGGGAGACCAAATATGTTGAGACTGTTTTGTTGCACTGTGGCAAAATAGGTTTAATGGTTAAATGCTTATTCTTTTTAAAAACATTGAAAAACAGTGTCACTTGAAAGAGAATTTGGGAGAAAACAATTCAACAATTCAATGAAAGAATGGAGAGTTAATTCTCTTACTATGTGTACATGACAGATATTATCAAAGTCTAGTCCTGCAACTTTGTATGTTTTTATAGGTCACATAGCAATATCATGGGAATGTTTGTTAACCGAATGAAGACATGAGTAATAGCAGAATAAGAAAGATTAGGTCATCTTTGGCATGCGTGGTACTTATTTTTGATAAGTTAACTTTTGTGCTTTTCCATTTGTATGATAGCTGGGTCACTAGGGAATATTGAAGTGGTCCTGTGACAGATTTTGTTCCCTTGGTTTCATCATCCAGGTATTCCACTTGTTTAAACAGAAACCAGAAACAATACTCACAGCTCCCAAAATCCTCTCATAAGGTGCTTAACGGTGTTGTGCAAAAAAAAGAGAACATTGATTTGAAAGGGGAAGGAGACGTGGATTGGGGTAGGGAGGAAGCAAAATTAAGTGTTCTGGGGGATTTTTACCTTGAATTTTTTATTTGAAACATATTTATCTATACATACTAATGTTAATCAAAACAGTGCTTGAAGTTTGTGCGAACTTTCACATTTGAAATCCTTTCTTGTCTGTCCTCCTTTAACACGGTATTACTAGTTGTTACACTGAAAGGAAAATCTTGCACGGTCTTTGTTTGCAGACTATCATGCAAGAAATTATTTTCCATTTCTAGTTGATACCAGAATTTCTTCATATTTTTTAAGCCATCCAAATTTCATTTCTCAGAAATGCTGTTTCCACAAAATAGAATGCAACCAGTTTTAAGTACAGGTTGTCTTGAGAAAAAGTAAGAACAGTTATTACATGTACAGGCTAGGCTTACTGAATTCAGTCCTGCATTTGGAATGGTCTCAAGAGAGATTTCTCCTCCCATATGTATATAGGAGGAGGAATTTGTATATATGTATAGAAAGTGCAGCGAATAACAATGTATCCTGTGTAATTCCAAGAATCAACATGAATGGTTAATAATTTATGTTTTCATAAATAATGGATGCTTTATTGCTTGGAGTTGGTTTTTTTCATTGGTTGGTTTGAATTGTTTGTTGTTTGGTTGTTGGTTTTTTTTTCTTTATGAGCAGGATAAAGCCTAAAAACATGTGTAGAGCTGTGGCAACAGTAGAGAATCACATGATTCAGGATTATGAAAATCATTGGGACTTAGTCTTAACATAAACCACATAACTGTAATTAAATCTAATACAGACTGATGTGATATGTAGGTATAAACTATATCCCTATGCTCAAGCTTTATACCTAGTGAAATACATAAAATAAAGATATTAATTCTCTCCATCACTCCTTTCCTATTTTCTGCGAGTTGAAGAAGGCTTCTTGATGTACCTGAAATAGTGAAAGTGTTAAAAAAATGATATTAGAGAAAATGCAAAATGTTTTATGTTTCATTATACCTTTTTTAAGAGATAAGAGCAGATAGAAGCAGGTTTGCTCAGACAAATCCACAACATTATTTACAGGAATGAAAATGTAAATATATTATTTGCTTCAGAGAACAGCTGCAGGGAGGCACTTGAGCATTGCACTATGTATCCAAAAGAAGCTTATATAAGGAGATGGAAGAAGCTCTCCAATAATGAGTCTGACAAAATCTACTAAAGGAATATAAAGTGTGAGTTTCTTGAAGCCTGTAATTTATGCAACGCCTAACAAATTACATAAATACCTTAGATTAATCTACTACAGTTTACAACTGAATGCTTTAAAAGGTACAAAAATGTTCAGCTTTCAACACTGTTTAACATCCAAAAAGTGACAAATCTATGCAGATTTTCCCCATGGGATAGCATGAGTCCTTGTAACTGTTCTGCTTTTGAGAAGAACCTCAGTCATCTCTGTGAACATTCAACTACAAACATGGGGGCAAATAATTTTCCAAGTTCTCTTGGAATTTCATCATAGATAGGACAGTAGCAATGTCTTGTGCTTTCAGCAGCACTGAGAAATGAGTTTCTTTGTTGTTTTTTTTTATTTTAGACAATTTGAAAATACAAGCTTCCTTCTCACTTTTTTTGCTGTGGTCACAGATACTTTTCGGTTTGACAGTGATGTAGCTTACAGTAAAAAATAAAAAGTTTCTGAACTCAGCTTTGCAGAAACATAACGTTAACCAAACAATAATGTTACAGAGTTCTTATGTTGTCTTTTTCCAGCTTCCAGTTTCTTTGCAGGGAAATGACATTTCTCATCTTATTTCTGTATTCAGGTGAACTTTAGGGTCCACATATCTGGGATAGATTTAAAGCTTCCAGCAACCAGTAGTGATTCTCTTTGCTCTAAAGTATTTCAGCAGAAAATATTAATGCAAAGCTGCATCCTTAATTGTTTTGCGAAAGATGCTGCTGTATTTAGATGTTAGGTGTTTTCAGTGTGCTTTTATTCGCAGTCAAGAGGACAGCTTCATTTCTATATAAGAACTGTTTTCTATTTGAAGTCACTGCAATCCTCTTCCCTAATAAGGCTCTGAATTGTCTCATATGAATTATATTCAGATAAATTCTCCTTAACACTGAAATTTGTTTGCTTATCCAATTCCGCCATGGGTTACTTCTGCATGAATAAGGCTGCTTTCTTAAATAAGTTTGTTATAATGAGCTCTGACTTTGCTGGAGATTAAAAGCAGATAGCATCCCCCACACACTATGCTGATCTTTTTGGGAACATACTGTAAAGTTGAACAACCTGGTCACTTTAGCGGACAGAACGCTTCTATGAGATAATAATTAATGCATCTGTGAACAAAAATACAATGAGTGCAAAAAACCCCAAAATAGAAAATTTTTTCTTCATGCTAGCGTAGTGTATACACGTTTTTAATCAAAAGAAGAATAAGAAATACATGTAGAAATCTTTGATGGTTATTGATGTTAGAGAGAAGGAAACCAATGATACAAACCTGGAAAGGAACTTTAAAGATTTCACTTCAGATTTTAAAAAGATAACATACGGAGATACACGCTCCTCATTGAGTACATGACTCTGTCTTGACTTGAAGCAATTTCCTCTTCAACCTCATTCCATCCATTCCACCTGCACGTCTGGCTAAAAGAGAAACGACAAAACCCAGAACTGGAATCCTGCTTGCATTGCAGCTGGTGGAGAGCTTCAGTTTATGCAGAGACTGCAAATGACTCTGCACTTCTTTCTGTGGTAGCAACACCACAAGACCATGAAATGAACTCCCTGGACCTCTTTTTGAATGGCTGACAAATCTGCATATTGGAATATGCATTATGCAACATGGATATCTAGAAAATGGGATATTGTGAGTGGTGTGTTCCATTAAGAGTTTACAGATTTTTCATTTCCTCTATTCCTATTTTGTATGAAATTTTCTGACTAAATGAGTCATAACCATACCCGAACATTTTCCTTTGTAAGGGAGAGTAGTGCTTTGCCCCACAGCTATGTTTTCTTGACACTTAATATTTTTTCTTCCAGAGAGAAGCCTTGAGTAAAGGTTACCATTATTTCCATTTCATTGTGAATTGAATTATAATTGTATTCACAATTCATATAATAGTGACAATCTTCAGATATTATGGAGAAGAAAGATTTTTTTTCTATATTATGGGTTTTGTCGTTTTCTTTTTTTTTTCCCCACTTCTGAATTGTATTGAATTTCATTAAAAATACTTCTAAAAAGTTACAAAGGTGTTATTGTTTTATTGTGGATTGCTTATCATATTCTGAATTACTGCTGCCTACCTGTACTTCACATTATTTTGTTAATTTGGTACAAGGATAGTGAAGGATATTTTTTTTCTCTTAGTATTTTTTCTAGAATCAACTTCTCAAACATATTAGTTTTACTTTTATGATACAGCTTACTGCTTTAAGAACACTTCTGTTGCTCTGCAATATCCAAGAGCATCCAATTAAATTAAGTTGGCATCAAAAAATATGTTGTGCTCCTGCAAAAGGAAACACTCTCACAACTTATGGAGAAACCTGAATGTCAATGATCACTTTGCTTACGTATTTATCCTAATTATAAAACATTTTCTTTTTTTAAGTGAATCTTACATAATATTCAAAGTGTCTGCTTTACATCTTAAATTGAATTCTTCTCTTCAATGTGGCTTTGAAGCTATAATATGCAAAACCATAAAAGGATTCTACATATGTAATTGTAGACTGTTTCAAGATACATATTTTGAATTTTCTTTTTTTTTTTTTTTTTTTTAATGTAATCTTATTATATATTAAGTCATATTCTCTAGCCTGATGGATGTATGTCCTAACTACTGGGTGCAAGTTCTAATGTTCTATCCTTATTGTTCTGTTTCTACTGTAGTTTACAAGGAGGCCAAAGTTTAGGACATTAGTGTAGGAAGTGTTTAAAGTGTTTTCTTAATCAAGCTGTGGCAATTGACAGGATAGATAAACTAGTAAACAGAATCATTGTAAAAATATGGACAAGATGAACTAGATGAGTAAACTGCATTTAGGAGAAAAATGGAATGAAAAAAGTAGCAACCAACTGTCTTTCACTTGCCTGGCTAGAAAATTTTAATTTTAAATGTAGAATATAAAACACTTTTTACTAAATGGTGTTCCATCTTACTAGAATTATACCCTATTCATTAAAATCTGTATTAAGAGTATGCATTTCTTAATAGTGCTACATTGTTCAAGTTTCAGATTATGTTTTCTGAATCCCACAAGAAAGCACTGATTCTGAAGTTCAAAAGATCACACTAGTCTGAACCATTTCTTCTACTAGTATGAAAGCCTTGATAATTACATAGCTCAAAGCACTAGCCCTTGAAAAAACTCAGTAACAAAACTCTTCTATAATCTACAAAGTTTGTGGTAGGTAATGGGAATGAAGTTCATCCTGCTTTTTTAGAACAAAGACATATTTAATTTAAAGAAGAGCTTTCATCATAACGTCTGTTTGAAAATGAGCCCTATAAAGGTGTAGCCTTATAGTCCGAGAAGGAAACATTAGGGATGCCCATACATTTCAAACAATCAGAAATTTAGGGGGCAAGTAAAAGGATTTGAACATCTAGCATCTGTAATGTTTTATCTTCAGCAGCCATTCTGCGGGGGAAAGCCTTTGTGCTCAGTTTGTGACTGTTGAGGCCGGTCTAACATTGGATTCTTTTTGACCTCTCTAGTCCCAGAGTCTCAAAAGAGTATAGGACAATAAATCCATAAAAACACTGCAGATTTTTGTTTTATCAGCTTTGGATGTAGTTTTCAGCATCACAGCACTGGAAATTGTGCTTTGTCTAAGTATCTCTGGGTTATTGAAAGCATCAGTTCATAGAGAATAAATATGAACAGGGTCCTCGGAAGTAATTTAACTCATTCTATTCCCCTAAAGTTTCACAAAATGAATAGAAGCCCACTATTTTGTGGTTTGATTTTTTTTTTCCTTTCCCAAAATGGTTACTAATTGAGCTATTGAAGACCTCTACAGATTTTTAGATTCTAAATGACTTGATATACATTATTTTGAATGATGAAAATAATGGCTGTATCTAGTAAAAATCTGCAGGAAATCTGTCTTGGATCCAATAGTATTGAATAATGTTGTTAAGGAACTGAATGATGGAACAGATGGGTTGTTTATTAAATTCAAGGCAACAGAAAAATGGTTGGTACCATCAAGTGTGTTGAAGCCTGGGTTAAAATGAAAAAAAAATTTGCACTTAACTTTTTCTTAAGGTCTCTTCTTTAATTTGTCAGTTCAATAAGTAAGAACACTTTAGGGGAAAAGATGCAAGAGCAATAAAGGATGACAAGATGAATATGACCTAATAACATCATGCCAATATTTGCTTTATATGCAAAAGAAAAACTTACGTGTATGAAAGAAATGCTTTCACTTGACTCAACACTAGTCAGGCTAAGTGTGTGCTAATAAATTAAATATGCTAGCAACTGTCATGAAAAACAGCTGTCAGAGAATGCCTCATTATACCATTATACCAGTTCAGAAAAGGATGATTGGATCTAGAACACCTAGTGGGAATTGTTCCTGCTTTGTCCTTGAGAATTGTCTTAGAAAATGCTAATTTGTGTGGGCCAAAATATGACAGCCATTCTAACAATTTAGCTATATAAGAAACAGTTTCACAGCCTGAAAGTGTCCTGTGGAAGTATTTATTTTATGAATGCAAACATAGGTGTGAGCTGCTATTTATAGCCATAGTAATCTCAGGCAAGGTGTATAACACTGAAGAGTCTTGGGCAGAACCAAAAATATGATTAGATATCTAATAAAATAGCTTATAAGGAGAGATTTGAATAAATTGATATTATTCCAAAGAAGAGTTGATTGTGCTTCCATCTCCCTTCCTTCCTTCTTCCCTCCCATTCCCTAAGTAAATAAGTAAAAATATTACACTGTTTTCATCCATAAAAATGGAATAATTTCTATTGTGACCATGACAAATAGGAGAAGAGGCATTAAGTCTAAATTTTAGCAAGGAATTTTTGGTTGAGACATGCAGAAAACATTTTATTATTAAAGAACAGAGTGTTAAAATAGATTTCTGAAAGAGATTATAGAGATCCAATCCTTGGAAGTCTTAGATTATCCTTGGAATAGTCACAGAAATATTCCTTTAAGAATGGCATTGGTATAGGTTTTGGGAATGAATGGAGATTAAATGATCTTTCTTGCCTTGGTTTTCTATGATTGTCTTGAAACAATTGTACATTGTTGTACATTTATGAAATATTTGTTTATGAAAGATCATCATGTCCTATTACATTTGGCTATACTCTAGTATAAAAGGAAATCAGTCTCCTCTATTTTTGGTGTTCTTTTATTTGTGATTAACAGTTTTTTATTTTTTTGATGCAGCCATATCTGATTTTGCATATGCAGAAAAAGTAATGCTTCTGTACTTTGTAATATTTCTAGTTACTTCTTAACAGAATGTTTATTCAGTCATAATAATACAGCAAATTCTTATTTAGTTTCTCACACCATAGGTGCTTTTTCCTCTTGTTTTCGTACATTGCTGTCAAGGAATATTCATCTGGGCTGTGTTTATTACCTGTCTCTTAGTATACTGTTGTTCTTTATTTAATAATAAAGTGACTGGACTGAAGGCAAGCTGCTATTCCAAAATACCAAAATATGTGTGTAGGTTAGGTCTGGAATCCTCCTGTTTGTTTTCTTTCAAAACTGACTGTGGGGGGGGAAAAAAAAAAGGATTGATTTCATTTCTTCCAGTATGCTCTTAATGAAACTATTAAATTATACCAATAAGTCCCAGTACTGATCTCTGTGGTACTCCACTTGATGTACTTTTCTCCACATGAAGGTCAGAATCACAATTATAGAATCATAGACTCAAGTAGGTTGGAAAAGACCTTTATAACAGAGTTTAAACTCATTTCTTATGAAATGAGAAACAGCTAAGTTGAAAAACAGCTGACTTTTACTTAAAAGCTCCACCACAATGTATTCAGCTTCTTCACTGCATTGCTAGCTGAAATTCTGCATCTGCTGACAAGCCATTAATTTCAACAAGAGGTGACACGGATTTTGTGAATTTCCACTCATCAAATGCTGTTGGGATCCGACTTTAGTGTTTGGTTTATACTGTGATCAAGAACCTCAGCTATTTCTTAACTTTTCCTCCAACAGTTACCATTTTAACAAGTACTTCTCAAGCATTATTAAATGCTTGATAATGTTCTTCCTTAGTCCATGTCCCATGTCCTATGTGCTGGTTTCTTGAATTATTTTTTATTGTTTTTTTTAAAGGTTTCCTTTCTAAGGGTAGAAATTCATACACGATGCAGATGCTGGAAGACCCAAATTTTGTTATTATTAACTTTTTTTTCCAAGTCTCATTTGTATATCTTACACATTTGTAAATACATATATTTTATAAATGTATGTATATTTACATCTACTACATTTAGTCTATACTTCTATTCTATAAGTGAAAAATTGTATTTATTTGCATTCATCAATAATAATTTTTAAAGTATGTTCTGAGTTTCAGTCCTTTTTGAAGTTTGATATATGTTTGATTTTTAGGTTTGTCAATCTTGAAACTTTTGGCTCATGTTCTGCAAGAATTATTTATAGGTGAATTTTACTTTCCAGGAAGCTTAATTAATTTTTATTTAAGTAAATCAATATTTGTTTGAGAAAATTAAGCTGAATTTATATCATAGTTTCCATTATTACTTTTTCTGTTTTTCCGTTATTTTTAAAAGGATTTATTTGCCTTCTTTATACCTTGCTATGACATAAATACTCTGATGACTTAAGATTATCATATGTATACTGAAAGAAATGAGTTAAAACTCAAAATTCATGCTCATAAAAATTTAGTATGCGTAGCCATTGGACACTCAAGTAGCCATGTAATAAAGTGGAAACAGTAGAACACACGAGGTGGTTTTACTTTAATAAATACAATGAAACCCATTGTATTATGTTTTATAATGACATTATTCATGTTAATAAGATGATGTTTTGGTTGTCATTTTATGTTTTTTTGTTTTATTTTCACTTCATTTTATAGTTTAGCTTCGTTTTATTTTCTTATACTCACATACTTTTAAAATAGCAGCTTTCTAAGGTGAATGTAATGCGGCAGACTGCCATATGATAACCCCACTTGAAAGCTCAGTACTGATGGATCTTTGTGTTACCTTTCCTGCTAAGCTCTATATATTACTGGAGCTGGAATTTAAGGAGGTAAGTTTGATATAGGTATCTGCAATAATTCAACGCAACTTGCTTAGAAAATATGGCAGAGCAGACAGGACTTTTGATACATGAGAAGGAAAACAATGCAAGATACCACCTTCTAAGCAGTGAAATCTTTTTAATCATAGATAAGGAAATTTTGAAGAACTCTTTACAGCTTGAAGAATTTCTTCAAGCCAACTCTAGCATATTCAAATACTAGTTTTATACATAACATTGTATGTGTGTTGATTGAAATATAATGAGCTATATATACTTACATCTATCAGTAAACTTTTGGACAGATTGAAGGTCAGAAAGGTAGTAAATAAGTTTATTATTTCGTAACTTTCTTATTCACTTTTAACTCTGATTTCTCTGAATGTGAGATTTTTTTTACTGTTTATGTATGTTATATGCCAGGAAAAAAACCAAAAACAGCTGTGTAGGCAGAAAGCCAATGAACAGCCTTTTACATATATGTGTGTTTCTGTGTGTAAACAATACTGTAAACCAAAATTTTATGTAGTATGTTTTAAAGACACAGCATTCTGCATGCAATGAAAACAACAAAGTGGGAAAGAAGGTTGATGGGGAGCAGCCAATACAGAGTTAATTACCTGGAAGTGATATTTAACACCATGATTTTATGTGGTCTGTTCATTTGGTTAAACAGTGCTACAGAATCCCCTCTATCCATTCAAGTAGAATGTGTGGTGGCTGTTGTGAGCATGAATGAAAATTAACTGCCGTGTTTTTGAAAGTGGATCAATCAGCACAGTACATAATCATTATACAGAAGAAGGAAAACAAGCAAGTTAGACTTGCAAACCAGAGTAAAACACACCCTTTCTGAAGATGATTGTAAATGTTGTCAGAAAAAAATATGGGATGGGAGGAGTCTAAAAATTCTTAGTATAATTTCACATGCAATTCAGAATTCAATAATACTATCCTTTTAATTAGCAGTCCTGATAATACTAATTATTTGCACAAGGATTTCTGAAGCCCATAGAAAAGCATTGAGACATGCAGCATAGAAAAGAACCTTCTCTGACGGGAGTCAAGTAAGAATGATAAGTGTATTAAAATAAATTAGAAAAGTTCAGGAGGGGGTTTGAATTTGTTAATGTCCATGTAATCTTAATCCAGCCCCTGAGTGCCTCTATCCTGCAATTTCTATGAAGTGGAGCTTTGTTTGTAAGAGCATAGGGGAAATCGAGTGAGTAAATGTGTATGTATATGCACTAGGAGGTCATGTTAATGATCAGTGGTAAAATGGCACCTGCTTACTTGCCTGCAATCTAAATATCAAAGTGCGTTCTATAACTCTAGAACTAATTTTCTATTAAAAAAAAAGAAAAAAAAGTAGCCTCTGAAGCACTACTTGTTGGCATTTCCCAGAAAAGATTCTTTTATCTCATGAAACATTTTTCATTACCAAATTTTAAAGTCAAGTCCTGCTGTCATTGGTATCACAGCCATGGACTGTGGAAGTTTGTATTTTGAGTTAAAGTGCAAAAGAATTTAAATAATGATCCTGTTATTTTTTTTCTAAATTACATATCACATATGATTTTCAACTAATAAAAAGTGTTTGAAAGCCTATATCTATCAAATAATTTACTGCAATTATAGCAGTATTAATCCCATGGAAAGTGCAGTCACTAGAAGAACAACGAGGTACCATGGAAATCCAAGCAGTTCTCCAAATTACTCTACAATTGTATTAGAAGAGGAAAATTGCAAAAAGCAAACTGGGAGTAGATCTTCTCATGCTTTGAAATGCAGTTTGCTCTTATGTTGGCAAATGTTACCAGGCACTAGTCCAAGGTTCATGCTATCAGCTTGGCTTTTCAGAGGTAGATGTCAAAGGTCTTAATAGATGTTTCACAAGCTTTCAAATACTATTTAGTAATTTTTTTTAATGAAGAAAGTTATTATCTGTTTTTTCACACAGAATTCCTCCCAGTTTTTTTTGGTAGTGCCAAATTTATTTTCTTATTTTTAGTAGAGGTGTATTCAGTTATTACTCACTGACACTGTTGCTAGATATAAATTGTCAAACATCTCTTCAGGAGACCTGTATGCATTTCTTCTATATATGCACATGATAACATCTTGCATTTCTTGAAAATTGAGTTCAGCTTTGTAAAACCATAAAATATGCAAGATATGAACAATCAGAAGCTTTATCCTCAAGTGGGAGAGCTTTTGAGAAAGGGTTGAATAATGCCTTTCATTTTCCCCATATTCCCTGCCACTCATTGCACCCAACACACACACTTCACATGACACCTTATCTATAAATAATAGGTTGTTGTTGTGATATCTCCTAATGCTGTCCTCACAAATGCAAAACTGTGCCAAAATTTAAATAATTCTCGCTTCCTGGAAGTGATTAACATAACTCAACTGATTTGCTTCCATCTGTCAGGTGGCAAAAGATTAACCAACAGTGCTAAAGCATGTAATTTGTGGTGGTTTGCTGTCATGAGAAACAAACAAGTCTCCTAATTGGAAATTGACAGCTTTGGCACTCATCTGAGCTAAGCTTTTGCTTGCATTAGCTATTGAGTCACTTTGTTCGATCTATAGCTAGTCATTAAAACACCATGAAAGTTCTCTCTGCAGGTACGTAAAGCCAGCTCCTTGCCTGTGGCAGACTTAATTAGGATAACAGCTGGATATTCAATCTCCACATAAAAAGAGGAAAATGCAAGTGATATTAATGCTTCTCAAAGCACCATGAAAGGAAAGGATAGGATTGCATGAGCAGGGAGTGATCTTGTCATGATGGTATTATCATATCAATAGTGAAAAAGAAAATTTAAATGTTGGGGGGGCAAGGGGGAAGACTCATTTGTGTAGACATCAACTCAAACAATGACTAAACTGTAACAACTGTGTAAACTGATCACACTATATGGGCAAATGGCTTCATTTCAAGACCAAACATCTGCAGGCTTGAAGTGTTAGGATATGGTTGTGAATTTAAATGAGCTAAAGATTTTTGTAATGTAATTTCATTCTAGGAATATTTATTTATGGAGATTCTTCTCTGCAAACAGAAGAGAAAAAAAAAAACCAAATTACAACTCGTGACATATCCACTGTGTATGTACAATGTACGTCCTACAATTTTTTACCTTGACATGTTTAAAAGACTATGTAAACATGTAATCAGGACACATTCCTGGAAGGGGAAGAAGGGGAAAGGTATAGGTAATTTATTTTTATATTGTACTTACTAGTTCTTGTACAATGATTATTATTCAAGTTATGTTCAGGTGTCCTTAAAACAATACTATTTGGGCATATATAGGGTTGTCCACACCATGCAAGACCATGGAGATTGGTCTTGCAAATACGTCTCAAACCTTTCTGTTATATGATCAAAGTTCTGTTTCTGAAGTGGTGTGATAGTTTATTTTTGCTTGCTATTGGAAAGTTTTGGAAGAATCCTGTGTTTCTGCTGTCCGGAAGCTTCTTTTTCATTGTCAGCCTAAAAAGAAGACTGGAATAGAGAAGATAAAGTTTTGTACTTATGCTTCATTTACATTGCTCATTTTCAGTTGTACCTGAAATATTGTGTTGAATTTTAGTAATCTTGTTATCAGTATTTTCTTTCACAAATCGTGGGAATCAGAAAAAGGCAAGAGAGTTTTTAATGAAGTTATAAAAAGACAAATTGCTTAACTTTTTTAGCTACTTAAACATAACAGCAAATGTGAAAAAGAAACTACTAAATTCTAGACAGCAACGTGAGTTGTCAGTTTAGGAATGATTCATGCCGAAGTAGGGTTATGTAGATGGATCACCGGTAGATTTCCATAAGGATTCATTTTTCAGGGCTGACAGTCACAGTAGGCTAAAAAATAATGACACCTTTAAAAACCCCCAAATATTTAAAAAGCAATCAATGTGGGTTCTTTGTATTACAGCAGCTGAGTCTCTGATGTAACTTCAGTGAAGTTAATAAAGCGGAACTAAAGATAAAGCTGTTGTAATCTCTGTCAGTTTTAAATATATATTTTTCAAATTCATGTCATGAGCTTTTCTCCAGCCTTTACTTTGCCTTTACATGTTGTAATCTTTTATTGCATCCCACTCAGTGCCATAAAGGGACCTTTTTACATTCTTATTAAGCTCACTTATTCAGGATTCTCACAGCAGCTACTCTACTTGCATGAAAATAGTGGAGAAGAGGTGAAAAAATATACAAGTGGAAGTGTGGGGAATGATGTGAATGAAGTATGTTAAATTCTACAGCTAGCCAGATGCTAGAAAGTAGATGTTGAAGTAGACAGATGCTGAAAGGGATATTGCTTAAGCTAATGAGCAAGAAAAACAGATAACAAGAAGGAAGCATTGAAATACTAACAGATCGATAAAAAATATTAAATGCTATTTCAGGTGTGTAGCTTGGAAGAAGCTATATTATGACTTCCTCAGAAAACATTGGCTCAGAGAGAGTGCTATAAAATAGCAAGACCAAAATTCCTGAGTTTTGGTTGACTGGATTTGCAAATATTAAATTTTACTTTCTCATTTCTTATTTCTCGTGCTACTATATAATCAAAACTTCAAGGAATGAATGAAAGGAATGAAAACATGAAATCTATGCCCATTTAATACTCTCCAAACTTTTTATTCATCAAGTGCATTTTAGTTAAACTCTAATATTTGATCAGTTAATATTTCAAATAGTTCAAGGTTCCTTTTTCTCTTTTTCAAAGACTTTTCAAAAAATAAATATTCATGAAGATTTAAAAAAATTATGTTGCTGAGATACAGGCTTCTGGTGGCAAAATTCTGAGACGTCTGAATGAGCTGACAGATATAACAAATAGCTGCACCATTCTGAAGGCCAGAAAGAACTGAAGGCCAGGTGGGTTATCCTGAAGTGATGCTAAACATCTGTATTCAGGTAACTGAATTTCACACAAATTTATTTCATTTTTTGTTTAAAAATAAAAAAAAAAGACATTTCTTCTTGAAAATATAGGTCTTGTCTGTCTACTGTTGGTATGTTCAATTACTTTTGGGTATCTAAAAAGCACTTGACTACAAATGTTCAGGCAACTGAACCCCACCTATGTTACCTCCACATAGAATGTCACCTTCAGCAGGTGCTGAAAATGCTTTTGAATTAATTGTGGAGGTGGGTTTTGTTGTTGTTGATTTAAGAATAAAAGCTCATATAAGTTGCCATAACAGGTAACATTAATAGTGTACTTCTGTTTGTCAAACTGCACAGAATTTAAAGCCACAGAAGGAGGAGCAAGAAAATTTACATAAGACAGTGCTGGAACTTGGATGTTGGTTCTTACCTTGAAACACGAATGACATCTAATATACTTTTACAGTAAATGTTATTACCAGTGGAAATTGTCTTTAATTTTCATGAGCAACAGGCCATTCAGAACAATAAATCCACAAAATGGTTTAGTTTTGCAAGGCCTATAAAGACTATCATTACCAAAACAGTTGTTGAAATATCTTATGCATGACCTTCTTTATTAAAGGAAAAATTGTTCTCTTCCTTTTGTTGATAAGGCTATAGTTCATTTTTATGAAAGCACAGCATATACTGAATGAGTGCTGCTCTGTGAACAGAGAGAGGCTTCAGGAAGGAAGTCAACCTACATCAGAAAAATATGCATCTTTTTCTTGTTCTGATTGCAAGAACAATCTGATTCTGAGGAATGTCTAACATACTTGCAATATCTTTCACTGAACCTTATTCATTGTACTGGTAACAAATTTAGAATGTATGGAAAATCTGGAACTCTCAGGTCAAATTCCTTAAATTATATTTGCCAAGTAGATTTGGTTCCAAATAGTTAATATGTGGAAGAGCAGATGATTGATGGAAACTATTATTGAGGTATTTATTTTCATAGAATCATAGAATCATAGAATAGTAAGGGTTGGAAAGGACCTTAAGATCATCTAGTTCCAACCCCCCTCCCATGGGCAGGGACACTGTGCGCTAAACCATGTGGTCCAAGGCTCTGTCCAACCTGGCCTTGAACACCGCCAGGGATGGAGCATTCACAACCTCCCTGGGCAACCCATTCCAGTGCTTCACCACCCTCACTGTAAAGAACTTCTTCCTTATGTCTAATCTAAACTTCCCCTGTTGAAGTTTGAAGCCATTAACCCTTGTCCTACCACTACAGCCCCTAAGGAAGAGTCCCTCCCCAGCATCCTTATAGACCCCCTTCAGATACTGGAAGGCTGCTATGAGGTCTCCACACAGCCTTCTCTTCTCCAGGCTGAACAGCCCCAATTCTCTCAGCCTGTCTTCATACGGGAGGTGCTCCAGCCCTCTTATGATCCTCGTGGCCCTCCTCTGGACTTGCTCCAACAGCTCCGTGTCCTTTTTATGTGGAGGACACCAGAACTGTACGCAGTACTCCAAGTGAGGTCTCACAAGAGCAGAGTAGAGGGGCAGGATCACCTCCTTTGACCTGCTGGTCACGCTTCTTTTGATGCAGCCAGCTGCAAGCGCACACTGCTGGCTCATGTTAAGCTTCTCGTCAACCAACACCTCCAAGTCCTTCTCCACAGGGTTGCTCTGAATCTCTTCTCCGCCCAACCTGTAGCAGTGCCTGGGATTACCCCGACCCAGGTGTAGGACCTTGTACTTGGCTTGGTTAAACTTCATAAGGTTGGCATTGGCCCACATCACAGGCGTGTCAAGGCCCCTCTGTATGGCATCCCTTCCCTCCAGTGTATCAACCGAACCACACAGCTTGGTGTCGTCAGCAAACTTGCTGAGGGCGCACTCAATCCCACTGTCCATGTCGCCGACAAAGATGTTGAACAGGACCGGTCCCAACACCGATCTCGGAGGGACACCACTCGTTACTGTTTTCCAACTGGACATCGAGCGGTTGACCACAACTCTTTGCGTGCGGCCATCGAGCCAGTTCTTTATCCACTGAGTGGTCCATCTATCAAATTGATGTCTCTCCAATTTAGAGACAAGGATGTCGTGCGGGACAGTGTCGAACGCTTTGCACAAGTCCAGGTAGATGACGTCAACTGCTCTGTCCCTGTCCATCAGTTCCGTGGCTCCATCATAGAAGGCCACCAAATTGGTCAGACACGATTTCCCCTTAGTGAAGCCATGTTGGCTGTCACCAACCACATCCTTGTTTTTCATGTGCCTTAGCATGCTTTCCAGGAGAATCTGCTCCAAGATTTTGCCAGGCACAGAGGTGAGGCTGACTGGTCCGTAGTTTCCCGGGTCTTCCACCTTCCCCTTCTTGAAAATGGGGGTTATATTACCCTTCTTCCAGTCATCGGGAACTTCACCTGACTGCCAGGATTTTTCAAATATGATGGACAGTGGCTTAGCAACTTCATTCGCCAGCTCCTTCAGGACGCGTGGACGGATTTCATCAGGTCCCATGGACTTGTGCACGTTCAGGTTCTTAAGATGGTCTTGAACCTGATCCTCTCCTACAGTGGGCCTAAGGTCTTCATTTTCACAGTCCCTGCGTTTGCTTTCCAAGACTTTCGTGGTGTGGTCAGAGCATTTGCTAGTGAAGACTGAGGCAAAGAAGTCATTAAGAACCTCAGCCTTCTCCCAATCCATGGTAGCCAGTTCTCCTGATGGCTTCCAGAGAGGGCCCACGTTGTCCCTAGTCTGTCTTTTATTTGCTACGTATCTATAGAATCCTTTCCTGTTATCTTTCACATCCCTTGCCAAACTTAATTCTAGCTGGGCCTTAGCTTTCCTAACCTGGTCCCTAGCTTCCCGGGCAGTGCTCCTATATTCTTCCCAGGCCACCTGTCCTCGCTTTCACCTTCTATAAGCTTCTTTTTTCCCCTCTAAGTTTCCTCAGCAGCTCCTTGTCCATCCATGGAGGTCTCCTGGCCCTCCTGCTGCACTTTCTGCTAGTCGGGATGCAACACTCCTGAGCACGTAGCAGGTGATCCTTGAATATCGACCAGCAGTCTTGGGCCCCCCTGCCCTCTAGGACTGTATCCCATGGAACCTTATTAAGGAGGTTCCTGAAGAGGCCAAAGTCTGCTTTCTTGAAGTCCAGGGCAGTGAGCTTGCTGTATGCTCTTCTCACTGTCCTGAGGATCTCAAACTCAACCATCTCGTGATCACTAGAGCCAAGGCTGCCCTGGAGCATCACAGTTCCTCCCTGTTGGTAAGCACAAGGTCCAGCATGGCACCTCTCCTCGTCGGCTCCTCTATTGCTTGAAAGAGGAAGTTGTCTTCCACACAATCGAAGAACCTCCTGTATTGCTTGTGCCGGGCCATACCGTCCCTCCAACAGATGTCAGGATGGTTGCAGTCCCCCATGAGGATAAGGGCCTGCAAGCGTGAGGCTGCTCCTATCTGTCTGTAGAGCGCTTCATCCACAGAGTCCTCTTGATCAGGTGGCCTGTAACAGATCCCCACCGTAATGTCCCCCATTGCTGTTTTCCCTTTGACCCTGACTCACAAACACTCTGTTACCTCATCACCCGTCCTCAGACAGAGTTCCATACTCTCCAGCCTATCACTGACATAGATAGCAATGCCCCCTCCCCGTCTGCCTGGCCTGTCTTTTCTAAACAGCCTGTAACCTTCCATTCCGACATTCCAGTCATAGGAGCCATCCCACCATGTTTCTGTGATACCAATGACATCATATTCCCGTAGCCTTGCACACATCTCTAATTCCTCTTGCTTGTTCCCCATACTACGGGCGTTTGTATAGAGACACCTTAGCTGAGCTCCAAATGAAGCCTATTCATTGGCTGGGGCAGCTGAAGCAACTCTGCATTGCTCCAAGCACTTATTACAGGTGCTGGCAACTGACCAGGAATGTTGGGATGGATCAATGCTCCCCTCCCCCAACACATCGAGTTTAAAGCTTTCCTGACCAGCCTGGCAAGCCTCCTACCAAAACAGCTCTTCCCCTTCTTTGTCAGACCAGCTCCACCAGCCTCCAGTAGACCTGGCCTCCCAAATGGAGCCCCATGTTCTAAACAGCCAAACCCCTGACTATGGCACCACCATTCTAACCATTTATTAACCTGCCAAACACGCCTAGCTTTTTTAAGGTCCTCCCCTTTGCCCTGGAGAATCGATGAAAAAACTATCTGAGCTCCAGAGCCCCTAACCACCTCTCCCAGGGCTCTGTAGTCCTTCTTAATGTTCTCCAGGCTACTGCTATCTATATCTCTAGCACCCACATGGACCACTAGAAGGAGGTAACAGTCAGCAGGACTTACTAGAGCAGGCAGCCTCTCAGCAACATCCCCGATCCGAGCCCCTGGCAGGCGACACACCTCCCTCTAGACTGGATCAGGCTGGCAGATGGGTGCCTCTGTGCCTTTCAAAGTAGAGTCCCCTACTACTATGACCCGCCAATTTTTCCTGGAGGCACCAGTAGTGATCCTCTTTACTGGTGCATCAGCAGGATGCTCATTAGGTGTGGTGGGTGCTTTCTTGTTAGTCTCCTGCAGAACTGTGACGCGGTCCTGGGTGGGAACATCAGATTTAGGAGGAAGTCCCTTGTCGTTAATTGTCCTCTTCCTCCTTTTTTTGTTAGTTTTCCTTGTAACTAATTCCCAGCTTCCTGGGTTGCTGCTCTCCTTCTTTCCTATATGGGCAATGCTGGACGTTTGCAGCCCCTGTACAGTTTGGGCCTGGAGCAAGCAGCCCAGCTTCCTCTCAGCTTCCCTAGCATCTTTTAGCTCACCAACAGCCTCCCGCAGCTCAGCCATCTGCTGCAGGAGGACCTCCACCAGGGCGCACCGAGTGCAGCCCTGCCCATTGCGCACCCTCGCCTCAAGAGTCCAGTCGAGGCACTTTCTACACTCCGACGTCTGCGCCGCAGCCTCCCCTCTCATCGGCTCTGTCTGGGTGCCTACGCTGGCCACCGCCGGGGCAGAGCTCCCAAAGTAGGCCCTGCTCCTGAGGCGAGTGCTCACCACTCCGCTCACTGCCCACGCAAACTGACGCGCCACGCCCTGGTCGCCCGCGCTCCCTGGGATGGGTTTTTCCCCACTGAGGGCTGGTGCCGTCACTCCTGGCACCGCCCCCTGTGAGTCAGCTGCTCGCGTGAGCTGAGCTGCTGGCTCCTGTGCAAGTCCGGTCGAGGACTTGAGGCTCCCTCGGTCGCTCTTGCCGCTCCAAACTGAGGCTCCTGGACGCTGTGCTTCCCCCCGCTCCAGTGTTAAAGGCGTCCTCTCTGGAGATACTCACCTCGGCAATTTTAGAAGAATATCCAGAAATTTCCTAATATTTCTAAAACATTATACCTTATAAACAATTCCAGAATATATTTTTTACTTTTCGGTCTTCTCAGTATGTGCTGCATTTACACACAAACATTTAGAAAAGTAAATTACTAAATAATAGGCCCTGGTTTTGTGTCTGTGTAATTATTTCTGCAGCCTACTCAAGAAGCCTAATATGAGAGTAGTGCCAGTCTTGCAGATCCCTTGCTAATGTATGAGTTTTTTTCATCAAACAGAATAACATGAATATAACATGAGACAATCTTGTTTCTCATTATGTTAGTTAGGATTGTTAAAGTTTCAACACTGTGTCTAGCTTCATCCATGTTAAATGAAGGCTAGAAACCATTCAGATACCCAACTCTCTAGTGATTCAACCACCTCACTTATTAAAAGTGTTTTCTCTGGATCTTTTTAAAGATTTCTAAATTACAGGTCTTTTGCATTGCTTCTCATGTGTAGATGTCCAAGGTCAATAATTGCATGTATTTTGTATTTATAAGGGCAGTGATCAAAATAAATCAATGATTTATTCTGGTAAGCAAAAGCACAGTGGGGAAAAAGCTTTCATTAGTATGAGAGAATAACATTTTCTGTTCTCAGTATTACTGTTTTTGTGTAAAGAAGAGTTGGACAAAATGTTGCTTTAGCAGTGTTCTTTAAGAAAAAAAAAGGAACTTCAAAAATAAGTAAATAACAGTTATATTGATGATGGATGAAGTTTAAACCATTGAAAGCTCTATTTTAACATTTACTGAAAAATCACGTAGCTGTTGGGTTTTGATATTGTGTTTTCTTATCTAATTCACATGTTCTGAGCATGATAACACTGGAAAAGGTAAAAGAAAATGTGATAGAGATGATTTTTGGTTAGGACTAGTATAAAGGAAAGAAAAAACTCATGCCAGTAGACGGAAGCAAAAAGAAAAAGAACCTAAATAGCTCAGAACCTACTGGCCTGACACTCCTACACTACAATATTTTGTTTGACACCAGAAATGATTGCCAGACACCAAGAATGACTGCCAAACACCAGTCCATCTGCTGTATGTGATCAGAGAATACTGCTGAGCAGGTCCTTGGGAATATGCATTTGCAATTTACTTGTTCTTAAAAGCTGATGAAGATGAGTTTTGTCACAGGTTATCAGGTTCATTGCCTGACATTAGGATTTTCAGGTAAATGAATATTCTAACAGTGTAATATATGTCACATCCTTCTGTTGTGTTGAATATTACAGATTTCTCTTTGGTTCCAGATTGTGGCCTGTTTATTAGTAATGATGTGTTATGTGTGGTTTATTGTACAAAGATAATGATAATCCAGGCAGAGAAGGAAAAATTATTTAATGCAGTATGAATGATATGAGACTTTAGAAGAAAATCTAGAAAGGAGAGTTGGGTTTTGTAATACAAAATAAATCACATCTTGATAAAAACTGAGAATAGATTTATACTGGTAATGAAAAGACCAGTAATTTTCAACAAAATATGCATTGATTAATTTTGTCTATGGAAACAATTTTGTTCTGGGAGCCTTATACTGTACAAGTCGTGGTATTATTTCTTTCCCTTCATTCTTTGCAACCTCTGGGCTGGAACTAGGTTTTGTTCTGTACCTGGACTTCTTTGGTCAGAAAGATAACTACATTTTTCTCAGGTGGTACATTCAATGTCCACTGTACCACTATGCAATGCTGGTTTATTGATCACTCAAATAATTTGCTTTGCACATGATAGCTCACCAGTTTTCAGGAAGCCAGCAATCTTCATGTAGCTGTCAGTTCATCAGGCACCAAGAAGAAAAGTAACTTTCTGGTATTTATAGACCTGATGCCAGTGAAACAGTAGAATGACTTTCATAAATTTTAATATGCCTGCAACAGGATGATGGGAAATGAGGGACACTCGGGTTGAAGGCTACGTTTAGTTATTTCCAGATAACTTCCAGCAATCTCAGGTGAAGTTGCATGTGTGGACAAAGACAATATTCATTCTCTTGTGGCTTGATTTCTTTAATGATGTGGTTTTTTATGAAGTCCATTCATCAAGTGATCAGTTAACTGGGATTGGTAGTAAACCTGGACAACATGAGATAAACTTAATTGTTATAATTTACTTTTACAACAAATTACAACACAAAGCAAAAAAGTGTAGCCACAACTTGCTCTGATTAAAAGAGTTGAATGAGTAATATTGTACATATTAGAGTAATATACATGTAATATTAATACTGCATATATAATAACTATATATAATATGCTAATGGCATATGTATGTCCTGGTTTCATCTGGGATAGAGATAATGTTCTTCCTAGTAGCTGGTACAGTGCTGTGTTTTGGCTTTAGTCTGAGAACAACGCTGATAACACACCGATGTTTTAGTTGGTGCTAAGAAATGCTTACCCCGATCAAGGACTTTTAAGTTTCCCTTATCTGTCAGTGAGGAGCACAAGGAGCTGGGAGGGAGTATGGCCAGGACAGCTGAACTGAACTAGCCAAAGGATTGAGATAGCAACAAGTGCAGAACCCAGAAAAACTAGTAAAATATTTGGAAAAAGCATGCTGTCAACTTGGCCCAGGACTGGATAGTTTGGAGTGGCAGGGTATGAGAGATACTATGGGCAAGTGCCTAAGACAGTGGGCACCTCCAGCGTTTTACACAAATCACTGTAATGTGCTGAGGCCTGGCCTATGTGTACTGAGCCCTGTTCAACACTATTCAGTACCCTCAAGGGGAAATGAAGGTCTCTGGATCTGACAACAAAACAACAGGCACTGCAGCTGAGCCAGAGAACCAACCTGTGTTGCTATCAATCAGTTGTCCCTATACACAAGAAGAAATCAGCATGAAAGTCAGCTTGTTCAGTGAAGGAGGATGAAGCAGGACCATCACAAGAACAGGAGGAAGAGGCAGAACAAGAGGTAACCTCTCGATCTCTCTCCCTGAGTGAACTGTGGGATATATGAAAAGGTTTCAGCTGTTGCCCAGGTGAGCATATCATCACGTGGCTGCTCTAATGTTGGGATGATGGTGCTAGCATTTTGGAATTAGAAGGTAGGGAAGCCAAGCAGCTGGGATCACTTTCTAGGGCATGGGGCATTGACAAGACCCCCTTGACAAGTGAGAGGGACACAAGTCCTCAGCCTCTGGAGGCAAATCTGGTCAAATGTGAAAGAAAGGTACCCCTTCCAGGAAGATGTTACGTGTCACCCAGGCAAGTGGATGGCAATGGAGAGAGGTATCCAGTACCTGAGGGAATTAGCTGCACTAGAGATGGTTTACTTTGATCTGAACATGCAGTTACCCACAGATCCAGATGAAGACCAATGCACGTGACCCATGTAGTGGAGATTTGTAGAGAGTGTGTCATTGTCGTATGCCAACTCATTGGCAGTAATGAGCTGAAGAGACGAAGCACCACCAATGGTGGATGAAGTGGTTTGCCGACTCTGGGAATATGGAGACAATATCTCTTCCTGCTTCATCTCAGTTGTGAAGAAACTGGTCCAGCATACCACACTAATAAACTTCATATGATGAGGATTCAAAACGAGGAAATACAACTCAAAAGTAAAATGCTGCATTTAAAAACAAAGCCAAAGACTCCTTAAATTAAAAGACTTTTAGATAGAAAGAAAAGTGAAAACCAGAAAAATTATTGCTTTCTTTATTCAGTGTGTTTATAAGCAGTGATTTAGTTTTAATAGTGATTGATTGCTAAGTATTCTAATCTTTGATTAAAAAGAGTGATTCATAAAGCAGAAGATACAAAATTAGGGCAGTTTTTGGTTTAGTGTTTTGGTTTCTTCATGAAAGCTACCATGGTTATTATCCATCCTTCCAAGTTTCTTATACTTATGTCTAAACTTCTTAAAAGATGTGATTTTGTTTTGGAAGTGTTTCTACTGTCTTTGTCAGGGGATGAACTTGTTTCTTTCTCACTGCGTATCTTTGCCCTGTAAGGATTTCTTGACACATGAGAAAGGAGGGAAAAGCATTCTCCATGCAACTTGCTAATGCACCTCCAAGCAGCAGTTCCTGGAGGATCAGAGAATGTCTGAATCCAGAGATTAGTTGCATTTCCTCAGTGCATACATTAAGAGCAGCAGATGTAAGTCAGTAAGAAAGTTTACTGTCACCAGAGTATGTTCAGCCTGGGGAAGGGAGAATCAGTAATTGATTTGATTAGCATTGATTAGATTGTGAAAATGTGTTATGGGTGTTAAATATGTGTTTTTTCAGCTGTATGATACCTTGGGGTCCAGCAACAGTAGAATTTTTCACTGGGGACAACTTCTAGACAAAGAAGTCATTTGATTGTGCTCTGGTTTACCTTATTTTCCTTTTCCTTTCTCCCTAACCTCTAGTAATCTGACCATGAAGAACAATTTGAACAAGCTGCATTTTTTTTTATTTTATTTATTTATTTAATTATTTATTTATTTAAATTTTTTTTGTAATAGTGTGAATCCTTGTAACACCACTGGCTGATTAAAGGCATTTTGGAGCTTGCTTCTGGCCAGCTTCTTTTGCTGAGATACTTGCACAGAATATATGGGGACTATTTGTTTCTAATTACAGAAAGGATCCTTCCCTACAAATCTTGACAGTCGTTGCTGGCAGTTCTTACTGAGTTTCAGTACTGCTTGTTTTCTAGCCAAATGTCAGTTTCTGTCTGAATATTCTTCAGCTCTGCTTTTGCATCTACGACACTGCTTTTTCCACTATTCAAATTACACCCTAGGAAAGGTAATGTGAATGGCTGAATGGAGGCATGATATTTGAATGATTTCAAAAGTATATCAATACTCTTCCATTCTGATTACTATATTTCTTAGTGGATTGGATGACTTGGTAAATAATCTCTTTGGAGACCTTTCCATGTCCCCTCTTTTCTGTTTCCGCTCTAGAAGGCATTAAACATACAGTTGGTATCCTAATTCTACACAGATAGCTTAGATGTGATGTGGTCTCCTTGGAAGGAATTTGTTCATAGTGACTAAAAATAGACACTTTTTGAATTTAAAATTAAACCTGGTTGTCTTAGGTTCTTTACTTAAAACATCAGATTTCATCTGCTAAACATAATAAGCTTTAACAGTTAAGAAAATACTGCTTTATAAGCACTGAATCATGATTATCATTAAAACTGCTCCCAAACTTATGAATGTAGACTTGTTTTCAAGAAAGCAAGATATGGTACACCTTCAAGAATTATCCCTGCATCTTATTGCAAATAATGTATGATATCACTTACCCATACCTTTAATTGAGAAATGGAGCTTTAGAGGTTTTTTATGTATCAATATGGGGAATATACTGGTATGTCTTTATGCTCATTTGCAATCTTTTGTTGCTCATTGTGGGTATGCTGTTTTTAAAGGAATAAAATAAATTAAAATCTTGGTCTAAGAAACAAGAAGAGAGCGGCATGGGGTCTAAAAGGGGGTTATGGCTTATGTTTAATGGTCAAACAGGATTAGCATATCAGAACCAAAGAAAATCATCTAACACTCATTTGCTTTTTATAGCAACCTCATGGAACAGTTTTTAAAGTAGTATTGTTGGTACTGCACAGGACACTGCAGAAGAGAAATATTGACAAGCTACAGCTTTGAGCATTTGCCACATTTTAAAAATATTTTATAATCTTCCATAAACAAGAACTGTTGATATAATACAAGCAGGTTTTGTTAGATTACCAAAGAAAGAAATGAATTGTTGTATCTGTTTATTTTTTCTCTTTTACACTGGCACATAGGAATATTCAGTGTCATTTTTAACTGCTTTTCTTGTCTCTTGTCAGTTTAACTGAGACCTTTTATCTTATTTCAATATCTGCTTTGTGCTGCCTCCATTTCTGATCTGCAATAAAATGAACAGATATGTCCCTATGTTGCTCTTGAGTAAGGAAAAACATTGACATTTTTGGACCCTGTAAGCCAATAATTTTTTTCTCTATGGAAGAGACAGTGATTGATGACATTACTATGTGTACTTAGAGGAATTTCTGTATTATGGAAGGAAAATATGTTTCTTCTGATTAACTGTATAATATTCTAATTAGGATGCTAACATCAGTATGTGTGTGTCTCTTGTGTGTTCTTTCCCTTTGCACTGTTCAATCTAGGTCATACTTTCTGTACCGTCCTGCACGGCACAGTAAAAATTAGACAAGGTTAGAATTAGTGATAGGCTAAAATACCTAGAAATAATTTTAATAGTTATTGACCTTAAAGCTATGAATATCCTGCAAGGATTTACATTTGGACTCTGATTTCAGGCTCAGTTCTACAGCACATTAACTCATTTGCAACCCTTAGTACGTTAATGCAATAGTTTTATCCTGGGCTTGCTAACACTACATTAGATAATGTTTACATATATGAATGATCATAAGCTGTTGGTTGGTTGGTTGTTCTTTTTTTTGTTTTGTTCCCCCCCACCTTCCCATCCCAAACAACATAAAAATGGAAAAGAAGATACATTTGTGTGCCAGTTATTTAAAAGGTCACAATTTTGAAACAAAACTCAAGTGATCTTTCATTAAGGTTTCCGTTTGTTTCCCTATCATGAAGAAGTTCATATTTTTTCAGAATCTAGAGCCTTCATAAACCAGCTTCGACTGCATACACTATATGCAAATAAAACCAACAAGCAAATTCTGCTACAGGAAAACATCCCTTTGCAAGGTTCTCACATCAAAGACAAAAGGGTGAGTTAACAAAGAAATCCAGTCATTGCATTGAACAATTATTAAATTAGAGCAGACTTCCACAGCAGTACTTATGTGCTCAATTATCAATAATTTCAGTGAAGGGGGTTGAGGGTGTGGGGGTGCAGGAAAACACTAAGCACCAAGTCTTACATGATAACTGTCTCCATAGAGAGAACTGTGAGCTTTTCTATTTTAAACATCTAGGTCTAGCACCCATCAGCAAAAGCAGAATGAAGGGGTTGTTTAGTTTGAAGAAGGACAGAGGGAGGATATTATAAAATATGTTCAAAACTGATTAACAAAATAAAAGAATAATTGTGCCTGTAGTTGGGGCATAGAAATAACAGGCTTAAACTGTAGTGAGAAAGCTTTAAGTTAGGCACAAGGAATTTAACAGATTCTTTGTGATAATGATTGTAAGGCATTGGTTAAGTAAGGTTTTTAAGATTAAACCATGATGATTCTGATCATCAGTATGATAACAGGTACAATTGATGCTGCCTTAAAACAGATTTGTGGTATAGATTACTCTTGAAGTTTCTTGTAGCCATGGTAGTTTCACTGCTATAGAGACATGAAAACAGAAACCACCACCATGAAAAACTTAATTAACCTGGGTGATAGCAAATGTTGCTCTCTCCCTCACAGGGAGGTTTAGGCTGGAAGGGACCTTTGAAGATCATCTAGTATAAACTTCTGTTGAAAGTAGGTCGTTAGATTAGGTTATCCAGAGCTCTGTCAAGCCAAGTCTTGAGTATTTCCAGCAGGGTAAATTGAATCATTGCTCTGGGCTACCCATCCCAATGTTTAATTGTTCTTATGGTGAAATTTTTCTTTTTCTTAGATGCATTCCCCTGAATCAACTTGTGGTCATTGCCTCTTGTCCTGTCACTGTCCATTCTTCTGGAAAACGAATCTCCATCTTATCTATAACTAATTTTTGCATTTTGGAAGTGGAGTGGTAAGATTGTCGCTGTTGTCAAAGTCTGTATTTCTAAGGAGGAGATAAAAACAACCAAAGTTTGATATGTATCTGACTTTCCCCTGAGATCTCTTGCTAGTTTGGCCTTATTCTCAAAATAAAAACAAGCAAAGAAACACAGAAAACCAAAACAACTTTGGGGCATACATAATGGACATGCACATAGGTGTGCATGTTCCTATCTTCCCAAAGGCCAGAAGACTTATCTGGAAAGCTGGGAGGTCTGTTTCCAAGTTTCTCAGTGTGGTCGGAGTCTCGACTCAATGACTTCTTAACAGAACACCTCTGACTCACTGAATATTCTTTCAGTTAAGCATTTCCTAAGATGCTACTATTACCAGTGAGAGAGAGATTGTTATGGTTTACAGTCAGGACTTCCAGCCAGCCTTCACAGAAGTGTGGCAGAGAGTAAGCTTCCAAGAGATTCAACTGTTTCTAATAGTTAAATAACAGTTTTCAAACATGGCATTTTTATATTAGAAGGATAATCTTGTGCTTTGATACTGATTTTTTTTATGTTCTGTATTTGCTTTTATAATAAAACAAGTGAGCAGAGAAAGAAATCCTTAAGCCTGATTACTATTCCTAGATCAAATGGAATACAGTAGAGCTACCCTAAAGCACCTTTAAGACTGCTTAAAGCATGATTTTAGTTCTGAACTGGTTTTACAATAGTGTAGCCCTGATTTCAGTTGAATATCTTGCATCTTATGCCATTATCAGAGGGATTAATGCAAAAAAGGTTTTGGGAGTAGTATTCACGTATGTTGTGGTTTTTTGTAAGAATTTAAAAAAACATAATAAGCAATGTTTATTAGATCATTTAACACCCCCACAACCTAGTTGGTTGTTCCTGATATTTTTTGCTTCAATATACCACTGCAATAGTTAAGAACTATGTTTCTCTCGGCTCTAATGTTAGCGTATGTTGATGCATAAACTGATTCTACAAAATGAATGTGTTTAAGAATAATTCCTAGCTTTCAGTATTGAGGAATCAGTGAACACAAGTGACCTGAAATATTTTTTCATAAACTGTTGTAATTGTTTTCAACTTCTTGAAGATTATTCTAAACTGTAATGAGGCATGAGGAACTAGCTAAAATCTGTTCTGCAGCTGGAAAGCCAAACTTCCCTCCATCTCACCAACTAGCTGAACTGCCACAACCCTTGACGTTTCAAATGCATTAAATATTTTATTATTCCGTTCCTATGGATATGTTTTGTTTAGACATAATCCAAAGTAGCAGATCCAGAAATAGAAGAGTTTTGTTTTATTTTAAAGTTGACTTGCTGTGTCACACCTCATTTGTCACGCCATTCTGTGTCTCGTAAACAATGAAATACAGTGATATGCCTCATAAAAAATGGGTTATGCCTCCAAGTCTCTATACAGGTTATTTCCATTTCCAATGGCAATATATGTACATATCCTTCATCATATTCAGCTGGTGGATCTTTACTTATAATTTCTGGAAATAGGTAAATGGCAAATGGCAAATAATATTTGTGACATGCATTCTGTCTCTTGCAGAAACATATAGTAACTTGTCAGTCTTGGATTTTATTGCTTTGTGGTTTGGTTGGTTTGTTTAGGGGTTTTTGGTGACCAAATTGTAAGTCATTTTGAAAATACCATGATTTTCAGAAGGTGGGTATTTACCATTTCTAAAAGGCAAGCTACTTATGTCACAAAAACTTAAATTTGCTACTTATGATAATCTGGGGCACTTACATATGAAACACAGCTTTGGCTGGAAAGCCATCATGCATCACACCAGTCACTTGAAAAAAATTTTTTGTCTTTGGAAACAAAGAGGTTATCTACAGCCCAAATCCTTCTGTTCATGCAGTCTACTTTGAGTTGCATGAAGAATTAGTATAATATCAGGGTTTCAGAAATGCTGTCAGCTGCTTGGTCTTTATGCTGACAGTACGCAGAATTGGAGCCTCTGGAGGAAGGATCTTACTGCTTTGAATAAGAAAAATTACTTTCTCGGGTACCAAAGCATACAAAGCAAGTGAACAGTTTGAACCTAATTCAAAGTTCATTGATGTCAATGAATTTCTTTCCTTCGACTTCCGTAAATTCTGAACAAAGACCTAAGGGAACAGGACTATAAATGCATTGACGTTATTGCTAATCTTACTTAAATACTATAGATTACATATTGTCTGACATTCAAGGGATAATTGCATAAATCTGCTCCATATATTTGCTGTCGTATTTATAGATGTTTCATTCACTTAGAAAACAAACACACAATGTTCTGTTTGCTTTAGTATGCAAGAGATTTGAGTGCTTAAGAAGTGTATTTACATTCATTGTTGCCTGCAAAGATGCCATTTGTGTGCAAACTCAGTGAGAGGTATGATGAAGCCAACTTCAGTTCTCAAATGTTAAGAAAATATCATTCCTAAATCTGTTTCATAAGCTAATTTAAAAAAAAGAGGAAGAAGGAAGGTGAAGATACTAGATGGCAGATTCCCAGAGGCAAAGTGATATATGGACTGAGTAAAGCCATAGGGAAGATAATTCCAATCAGACAGTTAAAATGAGATAAGCCAGATGGATATGATCAAAACTGGTTTTAGCTTTAGGAAATTAAAAAGAAAAAAGCATAAAATTAGGGAGGCATTGGAAGTATACAATTTAAAGCCCTTATCATGAAAAACAGAAGAGATAGAGGTAGCAACATTTGGAGGGTTATTTCAGCAGTCTATTTGACTCCTCAAACAGTCTTTTGTTTTAAATTGGCTTTTTGTTTAAAAGGCAGTTACAACTAGCCTAGAAAATACAGTTCTCAACCACTCCAGGTTGCTAAGGGCTCAGCGTGCTTTTTGATTTGACTGTTTCTTTTTCTGAGCTGTGCGTATGACAATTTGGGTCTGTGATGAAAAATAGATGTTCTTTAAGGGACAGGTGAAAAGGGAGGGAGGAGGAGAGACACTGAATTCTCTTTCTCTGACACAAACAGAAAATGCAGGCAAATAATAAATACAGTTTTTGTGGTATTTGAGAATTTTCTACTCATAAGGGATGTTTTCTATGATAAGAGACATTGTGATTCTCATTATGCATTTCTTGAGGTGAACACCACCTCAGCTTCAGAAATCCTTCAAACAAACAGATCTGAAGAGATAGAGATAGACCTGATAGGCGCAATTTCTGAAAAAAACATATCCCAGTCTCAATACTTCATCTAATCCCAACATCACTCCCTTGGGTATTAGGGTCATCTGAAGACAGTGAGATGCCTGCACTTATTTCTCCTTTCAGCCAACTGCAGGAGCCCAAGCACTAGAACTAGGCTGTGTGCAGGACTTAGCTTTTCAACATTTGAATGCCACAGACAACTAAAACACTTGCCTTTCCTGAAGAGAAGGGAGTGCATTGATGAAAGAGAAGTCTTCTGTGTCCAGAGTTGTTCTATGGGCCACCAGATATGTCTCACTGACCGCTGTGGACTTCTTAAAAAAAGCATAGATTGTGTAGTGAATATTTCTTTCTCTGATCTTTAAGGGAACATGCATGTTGAATTCTTCAGTTCTGCACTACAGGTTTACAGAGTTTTGTTCTCTTCCAGTTTTAATTTGATTGGCACTTTTATTTTGTTTGCTATTTATAGGAAAGGATTTTTGCTATTTTTTCTTGGTTTTGGAATAATATGCACTTTGAGAAAACTTTAAAGTCTTTTTTGGATTTAGTGTCGTTATTTTTTTTTTTTCATGGCTTTTTCCACTGTATTTTCTAGGCAAATCTCCATTTTCCCTGAAATTGTCCTGGTAGATCTCCCAGCAGAGTGCACACTTCTTAAATTCAGTAGTAAAAAGTCTTGGCAGCATTTTTATTTTATTTCTGGTCAAAAAGTTATAGTGTAGGTCCCTGCTAACAACTTTGGCAAAGGATCATTTCTTTGAACATTCTAACTTCAAAAACTACAGCGTGAATTTATCCTCTACTTTTGTAGTTTGAAAGTCTTTGGGATTAGCATTGCAAATTAAAAAAAAAATTTTTTTTTTCCCCTGGTTTAACTTCGAATAAAGAAGAGATTTCTATAGAAAGTGTATATGAAGGTGGATTTGCAGAGCGAACTTCCTTAAACTTCGAATTACCCGCGTGCAATATTAAAATATAAGAAGGATATGAAGAAAATATTCTGAATGAAATAATCATTTAGCTGTAGCTAAAGAGTGATTATAAACACAGGATTATTCTTTATATTTTAATGGTCATCTGTCCTTCTGGGCAAAAAAAAGAAATAAAGTTTGTTAAGACATAATCACTTTATCAGCATGAGCATGACTGGCTTTATACCACTGTATGTAAAATTAGCTGGGCAAAATTCAGGACCTAAGCATGGATATCATTACAAGTTAAATCTACAACTAACTTTGCTAAATGAAGATCACCAGTAACTGTTCGTTTGCTATCTTTAGGTGTTGGATTCATCTGAATGAGAAGTGGGCCATAAAGTGCTGAACTACGGTGATTGCAACTTCATCTCAAGTGGCAATTACAAAAGACCTGTGCCCATTGGGTAGGCAAACAGTGTTAAAAAGTTGATCAGCAGAAGCGTCAGTAACCCTCCCCTATACAAATACATGCATATTTATTTGTCTCTACACTGACCAGCATCTGCTACCCTAAGCTTAGGTTTGCAGGTTGCAAACAGTGAAGTTTTCAACAAATTCAACGTGGCTGCCAAAATGATGGAAGACTGGTCTCAGCTAGCTAGAATATTAGTATAATGTTCACACTGTATCTTGCCTGATGTTTAAATGGCAAATTGTCTGGAACATGGACCTTACTTTTGGTCTTGGTACATACAATGTCTGATACAAAGGGGTCTGTGACTGAAACTTGTTAGCAGTAATGTAAATGTATATTGTAGGTATATGGAAAGAACAGTTGAAATAAGAGCATTTATGTACGGAATAAGCTTCTCAAATATTTTCAGAAGAACTAAAGGTAAGCTATTTATGTCATTAAACAGAGATTAGAGTTGTCACATATATACCTCTGACTAGGAAAATCATTCTAATTAATTCAATCCTAGATCAGAGCTTGAATATAATATATGTGAAAATCACAGAACTTAAATTTTATGTTTACGAAAGTTTAAGAAAAATAGTACATTAAGACTAGCTTCCACTTCAGTCTCAAAAGTTTACAAAATATAAGGATACTGGGGTGAGAACTGGAGTGCATAAAGTGATCTCTGTGGACTTACAAATATATGCCATGGTTTGGTGTGTGTGCGTAGGTTTAATTTGTGTGCACAAAGACAAATGATGTTTAATCACTTGTCAAATTTTTATTTAATTATGGGCAGAGAAACTCCTGTATATTAAAAAGCCTGTTTCAACTGTTGTTTACATATATAGTGCAACTGAATTTGGTGGACTTGTATTATGATTTATAATAGTAAAATATGATAATACTTTAGAGATGTTTAGTGGCCCAATTCCTGTAGCCTTTATTGCATGAATATAGCATGACTCTTCCGTGTGTAGCACACATTTTTATGAATAGAATAAAAATACTCCCTATGCTGTTCCAATTAACAGATTAAGCTTACCTGTTTAGTTGTATGCAAAGACATCATTAAATACTTCAGTCCTACTTTTAAAAATCTTACATGTTACATTTGCTAAAATCTATCGATTTGTGTGTCATTAGTATACAAATTAAAGATCTGAGATAGCTCATCTGGGTCTTGTAAAGGAAAGAATTACTTAAAAGTTACACATATCAGTATGAAATGAGCAGGGTATCAATTTATAAGTGGAACCAGAAAAAAAGAGAGTAATTTTTGCAGACTGCCTTATTATAATACCTGATATCTACCACCTCTGGCAAAGGTTAAAAGGAACACTGGGGAGAAAACATTAATATAAGAGGCCGGTGGTAAAAGCTATATGTAGACTTTTGGCAATGGGTGCAGGGAAAAAACCAAACGTTTTAGAAAACTACAGCTGGCATTTTTACAGATCTGTTTCTAACTCCTTGTGCAAAAATCTGAGAAATTGGCAAAATCATACTGAAACCTTCTCTATCAGCGTGAAACATCTGAAAAGGAATGGCAATATGCATTGGTGGGGGAGAGGAAGTAATTTCAGCTGAATTTTAGGAAGGTGGAATTGAAAACCTTTGGAGAGGATAACAGTGCTTAAATGATATAGTCTTTATGTGATGTGGATAAATCTTTCGTCATTTGGGATTATTTTTAAGGCATAGAAATGTTATTTCAGCACAATCTATTTGAACAGAACAAACTTCTAGCTATAGTTTAGGTTTTTAGTTTGTGGCAGTTAACCTGACTGGGGAGAGAATGTAAGGCATAAACTGTTGAGGTAAGTCTGAGACTATAATGGCATTGAAAATACCATTGGTGGAATGTTCAATATATCCTTCTAAAATGATAAAAAGTCACACAAATATAGTTTCTTTCAAATTTTTTTTTTATTTTTTTTTTCCCGCAGGTTCCAGATTTGCCCTTATGTGCTTCATTGTCTACCTATGCTCTGGACGCATTTCTCGCAGCATGAAAAAACCCTGAATTCTTACCATTTGCTCCAAAATAACTAAGTAAAATAGCTTACCATATTTATGAAATATACTCTCTTGTAATTAAAACCAAACAGTACTGCCCTGCTGAAAAGGCCACTAAGTGGGTCCATACATTGTGTATGCTTATTTACTATTTTGCAATGCAATTATCAACTTGGGTACATGGACAAACTTGTTTTGTGGTATTTTTCTGGAGACTTTCTGGGCTCTGATCATGCTCTTTTTGTATTTTCCTTCCTTTACTCCAGCCTATGTACTTTTAGAAAGATGCTCTATGTTCTGTAATATAGAGGTCACTAAGAAAATTCAGTGTTTGAAGATTTCCTTTTGTCCAGAACCAAGCCAAACAGTTAAAATATTCACGAAATAGAAACAGTAATGGAAGATTCGGTAAAGATATATTAAAAGGACAGCACCAGAAAGTTCATTTTTTACAAGGTTGCTGCACTCGAAGAGAAAATGTCTGATAATCCTATTTAATAAAATAGGGTGGTGAAGCACTGGAATGGGTTGCCCAGGGAGGTTGTGAATGCTCCATCCCTGGCGGTGTTCAAGGCCAGGTTGGACAGAGCCTTGAGCCACGTGGTTTAGGGCAAGGTGTCCCTGCCCATGGCAGGGGGGTTGGAACTAGATGATCTTAAGGTCCTTTCCAACCCTTACGATTCTATGATTCTATGATTCTAAATCATTGACATTAACTATTTTATTCACATAAATGTTTGGCCTGAAAGCAAAGTCAAAATTCAGTGGAGTTAAAAAGATAAGTATTTCCTTTAGACCTTGAAACACTGGTGCTTCAAGCAAAGAATTTATTTTTTGTAGCACTGTCTGTTTTGATGGAAAGTTGATCATTTTGATCATCTTTTAGTCATCCCTAGTTGTAGGCTTATTCAGTAAGCAAGCAGTGCAAACAGATGTTGTGAGCAGACATGGTGGTTTTTGCAGCAGTGTGTGGGCTCTGCTTTCAGACCTTCTGGGAACTTCTGGGAGCCTCAGAGTGTGTACTGCTGCTGGTATGTACTGGTGCAGCTGCTGGTGTTGCTACATAGCTTGTAGAAGCTTTTGCTTCAGTTAGCAAACTTGTAGTTTCTAATTGTATCCATCAGATACTGTGTGTCAAAGGGAGGATCTTATTAATGTGTATAAACACCTGATGAGAGTAAAGACAGAGCCACACTCATCACAGTGATGCCCCGTGACAGGACAAAAGGCAATAACCACTATTTGAAATACAGAAAATTATATATAAACATAAGAAGAAACTCTTTTACGGTAAGGGCGATCAAGCATTGCAATGGGTTGCTTGGAGAAGTTGTGCAATTTGAATATCCATCCTTGGAGATGTTCAAAACCCAACTGGATGCGGTCCTGGGCAAACTGCTCTAGCTGATCATGAGTTGAGCAGAGGGCTTATCATCAGAGGTGTCTTCCAGCCTCAGTGATTCTGTGACCTTCAGCGGAAGGATGTTCCAGCTGGATATAAGGAAAATCTTTTCTCCCTCCAGACAATTGGGAGTGATGAAGGCTACATGAAAAGGTTATGCAATCTCCATTCCTTAACACACTCAAGACCAGACTTGTTAAACCCCTGAGAAATTAATCTGATCTGATCTCAGGTCTGAAGTGTTTCGAGTAGGAGTTTGGCCTAGAGGGTTCCTGAAGTCCCTTCCCACCTGAGAGCAGACTTTGGCCTCTTCAGGAACGTGCTTAATAAGGTTCCACAGGATATAGTCCTAGAGGGCAGGGGGACCCAAGACTGCTGGTTGGTATTCAAGGATCACCTGCTACATGCTCAGGAGTGTTGCGTCCTGACTAGAAGGAGGTGTGGCAGGAGGGCCAGGAGACCTCCATGGATGGATAAGGAGCTGCTGAGGAAGCTTGGAGGGAAAAAAGAAGCTTATAGAAGGTGAAAGTGAGGACAGGTGGCCTGGGAAGAATATAGGAGCACTGCCCGGGAAGCTAGGGACCAGGTTAGGAAAGCTAAGGCCCAGCTAGAATTAAGTTTGGCAAGGGATGTGAAAGATAACAGGAAAGGATTCTATAGATACGTAGCAAATAAAAGACAGACTAGGGACAACGTGGGCCCTCTCTGGAAGCCATCAGGAGAACTGGTTACCATGGATTGGGAGAAGGCTGAGGTTCTTAATGACTTCTTTGCCTCAGTCTTCACTAGCAAATGCTCTGACCACACCACGAAAGTCTTGGAAAGCAAACACAGGGACTGTGAAAATGAAGACCTTAGGCCCACTGTAGGAGAGGATCAGGTTCAAGACCATCTTAAGAACCTGAACGTGCACAAGTCCATGGGACCTGATGAAATCCGTCCACGCGTCCTGAAGGAGCTGGCGAATGAAGTTGCTAAGCCACTGTCCATCATATTTGAAAAATCCTGGCAGTCAGGTGAAGTTCCCGATGACTGGAAGAAGGGTAATATAACCCCCATTTTCAAGAAGGGGAAGGTGGAAGACCCGGGAAACTACGGACCAGTCAGCCTCACCTCTGTGCCTGGCAAAATCTTGGAGCAGATTCTCCTGGAAAGCATGCTAAGGCACATGAAAAACAAGGATGTGGTTGGTGACAGCCAACATGGCTTCACTAAGGGGAAATCGTGTCTGACCAATTTGGTGGCCTTCTATGATGGAGCCACGGAACTGATGGACAGCGGCAGAGCAGTTGACGTCATCTACCTGGACTTGTGCAAAGCGTTCGACACTGTCCCGCACGACATCCTTGTCTCTAAATTGGAGAGACATCAATTTGATAGATGAACCACTCAGTGGATAAAGAACTGGCTCGATGGCCGCACGCAAAGAGTTGTGGTCAACCGCTCGATGTCCAGTTGGAAAACAGTAACGAGTGGTGTCCCTCCGAGATCGGTGTTGGGACCGGTCCTGTTCAACATCTTTGTCGGCGACATGGACAGTGGGATTGAGTGCGCCCTCAGCAAGTTTGCTGACGACACCAAGCTGTGTGGTTCGGTTGATACACTGGAGGGAAGGGATGCCATACAGAGGGGCCTTGACACGCCTGTGATGTGGGCCAATGCCAACCTTATGAAGTTTAACCAAGCCAAGTACAAGGTCCTACACCTGGGTCGGGGTAATCCCAGGCACTGCTACAGGTTGGGCGGAGAAGAGATTCAGAGCAACCCTGTGGAGAAGGACTTGGAGGTGTTGGTTGACGAGAAGCTTAACATGAGCCAGCAGTGTGCGCTTGCAGCTGGCTGCATCAAAAGAAGCGTGACCAGCAGGTCAAAGGAGGTGATCCTGCCCCTCTACTCTGCTCTTGTGAGACCTCACTTGGAGTACTGCGTACAGTTCTGGTGTCCTCCACATAAAAAGGACAGGGAGCTGCTGGAGCGAGTCCAGAGGAGGGTCACAAGGATGATAAGAGGACTGGAGCACCTGCCATATGAAGACAGGCTGAGAAAGTGGGAGCTGTTCAGCCTGGAGAAGAGAAGGCTGTGTGGAGACCTCATAGCAGCCTTCCAGTATCTGAAGGGGGTCTATAAGGATGCTGGGGAGGGACTCTTCCTTAGGGGCTGTAGTGGTAGGACAAGGGTTAATGGCTTCAAACTTCAACAGAGTGAAATAGTGTCTGAAAAATAGAAAGTGATTTGTACCTTTTTGTACCAGAAACTTGGCCTAGAATTTTCTGTCTGTTTCACTATATTCATCTAGGAATTAAATTTTTTAGCCTTGACTCCAGATTAATATGTTTTATTGTTTTGCTTTTAGAAGTCTTTTAGGAAAATCCTCCTTTATTTTTAGATGTAAAACTAGTAGTAATACAATGAACACATTTACAGCTTAAGGCTTTTTTTCTTTAATTCTGTCAAGTGGAAATTTTATATGTATCTTCATGAAGAGGTTGAGCTGAGAATCTCTTTTTGGCCTCTCTTAGGTCTTGTCCATCAACAGTTTCTATGGAGATTTTTATTTGCAAATCATCTTTTGCTTGCAGCCGTAAATAACTTAGCAGAGACGTTTTGAAACTGATTTTTTTTTCAAGTAGAGATTCAACACTAATACAAAGTATTAATGGGGACCTCATGTGCTCACATCAACAGATTGGCACTTCTGACTGTCACACATTCCAGGTAGTTGGGAATTTATTCTACTTTGACATTGCTAAGGTTGCTTTTAACGCTGAGAAAGTGAGTTGGTAAGTTTGAGGCTGCTTTTTGAAGTAAAATGGAAAAACTTATGATGTCTTGCTGTACATGATTATTGAAACAGTCTACCACAAAAGATTAGGGAAGAATACATGGACTTTTTCTTGAAGTTGTTTCCATTATAGAGTTTGTGAGAGCTTGAGGCTGCCTTCACCAAGCTAAATGTTTCTAGTTTGCTCTTAACTGTAGGTACTTAAGTTAGACTATGCCTATTTCAATAGTTATCTCTCTTGGTGATCTATTTCCATTTAAACACTACAACTATAAGCTTGCACCATCCATTCCGTGATAGGGGAAAGGATAATAGGGGTAGTCATGGAGCAGTTATAAGGAAGAGATGCAGCAAGTAGCAATCAAATGCCCAACATCCACTTAAGAAGTGGAGCTTCATATACCTGCAAAGTTCAAATGGAAGCTTTTATGAAGGAAAAAAAGGAGCAGAAACAGCCACACAAGAGTACAATGACAGTTTGTACATTCAGCAGAGATTGAGATTTTTTTTTTAGGTATCAGTGCAATTGTTCAAAACTATATTTGTGATGATTAATAAGACAACTTGAAAATTCAGTGCTGAAGCAGTAACAGTAAAAAAAAAAAAACCAACAAAAAACAACCAAACCCCCAAAAAACCAAAGGAATGGGAAAGAGGAAAAAATATTTATATTTTAAAATGCTGGCTGAAAGACTTTGATAACATTTATCTTGTAATGTGCCAGAATTCACCAAATTTTCATGGGAGTTACAATGTGAATTTCATGTGCCATGTTTAAAGTTCTGCTTAAGGCCCTCTTTGTTGAAAGGGTTAACTTTTCAATAGTGTGGGTTTCTTTTAACATGATCAAAAATGTGTATTTTGCACCAACCTTCTTTGCAGAGAAATTACATTAACTTGAGGTCTTACTGTGCTGTGTTTTCTGAATACTTAAGTAGAGAAAAGAATTCACATCTTTTTCCATAAGATAGCACATATATGATAATTTTTCATGTTTCTGAATTCTTACATTAAAGAAATTAATGCACCTAACACTAAGACAAATTTAATATGAACTTTCAGTAACACGAAGTTATATGACCACTCACATCAGTTCAAGGAAGTGAATTTTTACTGTATTTTTCAATATACAGCAGAAGCTTGGGCATTTTTTCCTCCATCACATGTTCTGTGGTGCACTCTTATGTAGTAACGATTTACACTGCATTTGTAGAGATAGAAAAACTTATAAAAAGGGAAGGCAACAAAGCTATTGGCAAAACACATTTGTGTGTATGTGTAATATTTGATGTAAATTATTCATGTAAAGGCTAATCTTTGTTTTCAGAGTAATTTTAAATGCATATTATAATTGCCTTGGGTATTTGATTAAAGCCAGCAATTGAATAGTATGCTATAGAAAAATAATGAAATTGTAGAACAATCCATTAATTTTCACTGATTTTACTGACTATGCCAATACTATTCTTTCAAGAGAATAGAAGTAGATCACAATGTATTATCTGCTGCAAATAAAACCACAAAAAAAGAGAGTCTGAGGTAAATCTCTTGACAATAATGCCAGCCAGGAAAAATGGATCCTCTCCAAGAAATACTACAGAAGTTTGTAAGCTGTATATCAGATGTTCGTTAGCATATTCAGTGCTCATTGCCAAATGAAAAACTTACTTAAGTAAAGGACAACAGCATTTCTCATTATTTAATAAGCAAACAAAAGGAACAAACAAGCTATTCAACATATGCACAAAGTGTTGTGCAGAGACATCTGGATTGTATTTGGATATGTAATTGAATAAAGTTTTCAAATATAAACAAAGATTCTATTTTATTGCTCATTAGATTGAAGTAGATATGGCCAAACTAGTTGCTGAAACAACATAAATGACACTTTCTTTCTTTTTTTTTCTGTAAGATGAATATGTTTTAATTAAATTCACTGTCAACTGAAGTAGCAAGAACACGGTGCACAAATTCCATCATGAGTAGTTTATTACAGACATTTGATTTTGAGTGTGTGCCTTGCTTTTTTCTCATTTGAAAAGTACTGTATGCTATCTAGCTTACTGAATATGAAGTCTCTTTTTTTATTATATGGTGTAATAAAGACTGATGAGGAGGTTTCAATACATTGATTTGGTCATGGGACAGTGTGAAATACATTGTGTTGTGAGCAGCATTGAACTTAAAATGTCAACCTTTCTACCTAGGTGCTTAATCTCAAGTGAGATGTGATAACCAACTATGTTGTGCTGCAAATACCATCAAAGGAGACAATTTAAGCAAATCCATTTGACTTTGAACCTGCAGTAGGTCAAAAAGATGATTGTGATCATTTTCTATGTTTTACTGGAAATGTTCTTTAGATGCAGCAACACTGCTTATTTCAAATGCAGTATATATAAACTGAATTAACTGAGTTATAGAATCATAGAATGGTTTGGGTCATAAAGGACCTTAAGATCATCTAGTTCCAACCCCTCTGGCATTGGTAGGGACACCTCCCACTAGACCAGGTTACTCAAAGCCGCATTCAACCTGGCCTTGAACACTGCCAGGGATGGAGCATCCACCACTTCCTTGGGCAGCCTGTTCCGGTTTCACCACTCTCAAGAAAAGAACTTTTTCCTTATATCTAACCTCAATCTCCCCTGTTTAAGTTTTAACCCATTACACCTTGTCGTATTGCTATAGTTCCTGATGAAGTTCCATCCACATTTCTGTCAGCAACCTGTTCTGCTGATCTCCTAGAGAACTTTGCTGTGTCCTTCCTCTTTGTTTACCTTTTTATACTATGAACTTTTCTCTTAATGCTTGTTTGCACAGTTTCTAAGGTAATAGGATCTTGATCTTCACAGAGCTTCCTATACATTACTATAAAAAGCATACTGTGGTTGAAAAAGCATTAAAACATTAATCTGCCTTGCAAGGATGTCCTAAGAATTCGCTGACCCAATACCAAACATTCAGTTGTCTGCCTCACACTGAAGAGAGAAGAAAAATATATTTTACCTGAAATATTATTTTACTGACTAAGTATAATTTTAGAAGGCTGGCACAAAAGTCTTCTGCTTGATCATAGTAATTAACATTACACAGCTTTTGCATTGCATCTTTCAAAAGAAGTGAATACCATAGTTAATTTTAAGAAGACACTCAAGCTATAAATTTCCGGTGCTATTTTATGCCACTGAGCAAAGAAGGAAAAGCAAAAATAAAACAACAAAGTAGTAAGTTTTTTATTAACAGCTGTGTGTGGAAAACATCTCCTTTCTCACAAAATACTTCAGGAAATCTAAAAATTGTCAGGAAATAAAATAATCCATGCTCTCATTTACATCCACTGCTAACACATGCATTTGCTGGTTTAGGAAAAAAGCTACATTTATTCAGTTTTGTCTAAAATATTGCCTGTTTTAATGTACCCATTAAATATAGTATGGAGAAGGGAACAAAGAAACAATGACATACAGCCATTTTAATCACCAGAATGTTCTTCTTTCAGCTTGAACCTACCAAAAGTGCCTTTTTGTTCTAAAACTCCAATTTCCATTTAGAAACTTGCTTCAAAGAATGCACAGTATGGATTGAGTTCTCTTCTTTCAGCAGACGTATCTGTTATATCTGTGAAACTGTGTAAGTACCGTCTTAAGAGTTTGGCTTAGCTTTTACCTAGAAACTCACAATGGATATGCTTCCGAGGGTGCTTTCCTTTTCTCACCTCTGAATGACTGGTCTTCCAATTTTCTGCATCAAGGGACCTTTTGGAGCATGAGCATGACTATGGTATAAATTAGAATTTATGTATCCTTAATGAAATGTTCATTTTAATACCAATATATTAGTCAGGTACATTTGAAATTGTGATTCTGAAAGTTTTCATGCTGTCTTAAAAATGTTAATTTAAAAAGGTTACTTACACTTTTTGGTGGATGAAGTTATGACAATATATAAGCTAATTAGTGATGCCTAGTTGGGAGGTAAAAGCTTTAGCATATTACAAATAACAAGATAAAGAAATGAAATCCCTTCATTAGAAGTAGAGGACTCAAAATAGAAGGTGTTGATAAAATATCTAAATTTGAAATGACACAGTTTCATACATGTTCTGTCAAGAAGCATTACCCATCCTTTCTGATCCTGAGGTTTACAACCCTAGACACTTACCTGAGCCCTAGCTCTTGCTATTAGGAGCTTAGGGAGTGTGAAGGAGTCCCTTATGAACGTGCATTTCACCAATATTCTTCTCTTTCTTATTTCTATACTGCATAGTCAGTGTATCAGACTGCAGGCGGAAGAAGTAGGAGTCATATGGTATTTATGTATTTATTTTTTCTTGTGCAAAACGAACACATCAATTCTATTTTAAACATTCTCCCTATTTTTTATATCAGGAATGGAACTAATATACACCTACAGTTCATGTAATATTGTGTAACCTTGAGCAGGAATAATAAGGAAACTAATTTGAGAGTGACGCTGAATAATTGATAATGTGCAGCCCTTACAATATGTTTTAAACAAATTGGGATACACACCAATTTGTAAACATATGTCCCATTAGATTTTAAGTTAACAAAGTTAAGGTAAAGGTGTTTAGTTTCGTGCCATTTAATGCATATTCCACAAACAATGCATATTATATTTCCACAGAACAGTGAATACTCAACTTAATGCTGTGTTTGTAATTTATTTTCAGTTGAAAGCACAAAAATATGGAGTAGAATGTGTTTTAATATATAATCTTCTTTAAATAACTGCCAGGAAATTATTCATAGTCATATACAGTAGTTATGAAGAGGCATTTTTTTTTCCTTATATTTGTTGGCTTTTGGAGTGCAGCTAAAAGTATTTGTACTTAGGCTCCCAGCTGAGTATTTGATGGCTGTGCTACCTAATACAGCTAGCAATTCCAAGTGATGGTCTTTGTATTACTTTATTTGGGGAAAAAAAAAAGGGGAAATGTGTTTTGTTTAATTATATATTTTGAATTCGTGGGACATAACATGTTCTTTGGTGAAGAATGTCAAACAGAAGCAGCTATTTGCTTACTTGTGCTCCAAGACCCTACGTTTTGTTCTCTTGGACAGCTTTATGGAAGGCTTTTGCCTTCTGGCTTCTGGAGTTCCCAGTATTCACAGAGAATATGAACATTGCTATATCCTTTGCAACCTCAGAGACTGCCGGTTTGGTCTCATTGTTCTGTAAAGCTACTCTCTTCTGTGAGATTAACACTCACAATGTACACAGGATCATAATATAGACTTTAAAATAATTTCTTTTTGTTTGTTTGTTTGTTTGTTTGTTTAGTGTGTGATTTGTCGATTTTTGTCCTTTTTTTGACAATTTGGTTGTCAGGCCTGAAAATCTACCTTTTTCCAAAGGCAGTGAGACCAAGCCCCACATCTAGTACCTAAATCTATGTTCTATTTTAGAAATTCAAGCCTCCCAAAATGACATATTCATAAATGCTTTCACTGCATAAAGAAACATCACCACATCAATCTTGTTCTTTACTTTCTGATTTCTTCTGCTGCTCTGTATTTGTGTCTGAGAGAAGCCTGTCAAAAACTAAGATACTTGCTTGAGTATCTAGTATGAGATAACACTGATACCAGAACAATCACAAACTCAGTATTGTTTTCTGTGCTTCTGCCTTGCCCAGTCAACTTGGAAAATATTAGGGAGCTTAATAAAAGCATGCAGGAGGACAGAAGAGTTGTTATCCCTCTGAAATTGCGAAGAATTTTGGTTAAGATTTGAGGCAGCAATATAAACTTAAATTTCTGACCCCAAATTATCAGGCTTCTTCTCATATACAGGAGTGAGGGATGTTGATGTACACCCCGTTTCTAAGCAACAGACTGAGCTCTGAATAGTATGTTTGGTATTGCTTGCCCAGAGATAACACCATAGATATTAAGAGAGGCTAAAATGCTTGGGACCGTGGTTTGAATTCTTGCAATGAGTATAAACAACTTTTGTGTCATTAAAGTGAAGGAAAGTGTGATATTCTTTAAGAACTGCTTACTCACATAATCCCACGTTCAGTTCTCTCACCTGAACTATCACCAGGTATTTTGCATTTCAAGAACACCTTCAGGCTCTAACAGATTTACTCAGGTACATCTCAGATTGGTGAGAGACTTTTTCCCTCAGCACTATGCCTCCCTGCACTGGAGCAGGGGGTGGAAAGGAGCACCATTGCAGGTCTGCACTGGGTGGAGGCAAGCAGTGCCTGATCACACATTTCTGCCTGCTACTCCTGCTTTTTCAGGGGAGTAAGAGAAGCTTTTGAAGGGGAGCCTGAATGAGAAACTGTGAGGTGTGTGACTGCCTCTGATTATTTGAGGTTGACAGCTGAGTATGTAATGGTAAGTGTAAATACAACTTCTAAATATATCCCATCACATAGTCATCTCTTTCCTATGCTTTGTTATTAACCAAGATATCCCATGTTATCTAGATTGCTTGTGTCAAAACATGCAGAGTTAAAACTATGCTTTTAAACTGCTACTGGCCAAGCAATTTTATATTCTTCGTCACTGCAGCTTATTTTATACCCAACAGGGGTAAGCTGCATGCTTTACTGACGGTAGAACAGTCAAATGCACATAAAATCTTTTCAAACATTAGTCAACATTTAGTCAATAACTAAATTATATAGGTAAATGTAGCCAAGTTGATACATGAAGCTTTTCATGACAAATGTATTTGTCGGTCATTGTGTCAATAAAAACTACAGTATTCATAACAGCCTATTAAAAATATACACCATACAGCTTTGCATGAATGAAATTTTAACCACTACACTTCAGAGTATCAGAACTACTTACACAAAAAGATAAGGATAAGAGTTGACAGATGTGTCCAGGAATGTTTAGCAATTTGTGTTGACTGTCTGAATCTTATTGTTTAATGACTTATGGCCTTATTCTGGTGGGATATGCACATTATGTGTACGTAATTTGAACACAGATATGGTAGAGCACCTCTGTTTAGTTTACATAAACCCCAAATACTGTCTCAACAGAATTTACACTTGTTATCCAAAAATTCAATTAGAATTGAGGATGCAAGTTCAGTGGAGCAAAGGGAGCTTTTGGTGTCTATGCGGAACTTTTCCAATGACCAGAGTTGTACTCGTTTATCAGTATATTATTTAGAAATATTGCAAAATGTCATATGAGCCTGATCTTACTCAGTCTTTCAATCTTTTATTTGGAAACATCACTCAAATTAGCCAGCCTTCTGTGCCAAAGTGTCTAGTGACATTTCTGAGATGCTATTTTGTAACACGGATATTTCTCTCATTTCAAAGAAGCTAACCTCATCAGCAGAAAGTCAGTGAAGATTTATCTGTACTGTCTGGATTCCCAAAAGTGTTGAAAGTCTTTGACTCTACTCATGCCAATGGCATGTACAGGTGGTAATGAAAGAATCTATGGGAACAGATTGAGCATGAATATGGTGCATACACCACGGCCCCAATATTATGACAAATTTCTTATTTATGTACACTTGTTCATATGCTAATGCTTATAGTATTACTTTTTTTTTTCCTGGAACTCAGTTATCTCTTGAAACTCTGATCACAAATTAAGGTTGTTAAGAACGTGACAGAAATGTATTTTATAGGAAAAATAAAAAGAAATCATAGAGGTCTTATTTACAAACGTGAATGATCTAAAGAAAGCACAGGTGAAATTTGTTTAGTAATGGTCACTCAAGCCTTCTCTTTGGTATCTCAGATCCTGGCACTGCTCTGTGGTCATCTACTCCTCATCACATGTTCTTGAGATGACAACTTGAAATATCTTCATGGAGCTGAAACCCCCCCTCAGGTATGGCTAGATACAAAGCATCCCAGTGATATTGTTTTACTACAGCTGTATGCAAGTAAGAAGAAAGATTTTTGGTTTGCTTTTTTTAAGCACTATTCTATTAGGAATCTACTTTCACACCATCACATTTTGCCCTGACTAGGGTACCTCCACTTTAATAGTTGCGATCTGCTGGCAGGGTACAGCCCTAAGCAGTTGTAGCAGATCAAAGAATGTGTCTCAGAAGCATAATTTTTCTGTGTCAATAGATTCACACACATGGACATATCTTCTGCAGTTCTGAAAGACCAGAATCCCAGGCTTGTCGCTGTAGAAACCAATTGCTGGTTTCAATGGCTGCAGAATGTCTCCTGTTGTAAAACTGGAGTAAGTTAAGGGTGAATGAGAGTAACGCACGTAGGCTTTCACATCCAAAACTAAGCAGAATAATGAGAAGGGCATAAGCCAGTGTCTGTACCCAGGCTTTTACCCTGATGACAGATCAGAACCTGGAAATTATCAACATTTTTGTGTACAGGCACTCAGTGCAGAGAACCTATTCTTCACATTCCTTTTTTTAGGTTAAATAATACAGTCAACTTCAGAATTAAAATGAAAAATAAAGTTATGGCTGAAAACTAAATAACCATTCCTATAGTTTTTAAGCACATCATTTGAATCATCAGGTCTAGACATTTAAACGGAGATGCATTAAACTGGTCAATGTGCAGAATGATAACTAAACATCTGACCACCTGGTTGATTAGCATTTAGAAAGAAATTATACAATTGAGAAATAGAAACCAATTACAGACCTTAAGAAAGACTATGAAAGTCACATATCTTGTAAATATGAATCTGAGGAACTTAATAAAAATACATTTTTGCCAGATGTTTCCAGATTTGCTAAATCAAACTAAATGGGTTTTAAAAGCCATCTAGCAGATGGAAGGAAAATTTTCACATTTCCTAAAGTGTTAATGAAATTTAGTTATAGTAAAATTGGAAGAAACAAAGAATAGATATGCAGATTTTAATGGTTATGTGAAACCAACAGCTGTCACAGGAAGGTACTGAAATCTAAAAAATAAACAAAGTTAAAAGGAAAAAAAAAAACAGGTTACCTTCCTCCCTTTTTTAACAAAAACTGGCAAAAGAAAAAAATAAAAATGTGAAAAAATCAGATTTTTCTTTTTTGGATCTGTGTTAATGAGTGCCATTTTTTATTAGGTAGTGGTTATAATGCAGTCCAACTAACTCATAAATACAGTACTACTGAGACTGGTCATGATTCAAATAATAAGACATAAATCCATTCAAATTGATAGTTAGGGCATTGATAAAGAAGGCCAACAGTCTGAAACATTGTAAGTGTTCATTTCAAAAGTTTTAGCACAAAGAAATTTATTTCCCTACAGGGGTCTTCATGCAGTTCTTAGAAGTTTTAGGTACGCACCTGTAAGATTCAGAAAATAAGGCAGAGACAACAGCACTTCTGAAGCATAGTAGCAGAATTTCAGTAGTAGCTGAGTTACCTATTAAAGGGCTAAAGACTTTATCCCCCACATTATCCATGGAAATAAACATCCTAAAGATGAAATTGCTTTATTGTGCTGGGCAGGAGCAAAGTAGAATAATGAAAGGCTTCTGTATTGGCATGAGGGCACACTGAACAGTTTCTGGCTTGTGTTGCCTTTTTTTTTTTTAAAAAAAAGCTGTAACATTAAATTCAAATGAAATGACACTCATGCATCCTACAGGATAATAAAAGCTGTTCAAAATAGTTTTAATTAAATATTTTTAACAAAAGAAAAAGAAAAGACCTTTGATACTTTTATAATTTCGCTTGTTCGCTTTGTTCGATCACCAGTTGTGCAATACATTACAATGCATTTCTTATCTATTTTCTCACCCCCTGCTTTATGGGTCCTTTTCCTTCCTTTCTGACTTTCTACTTCAAAACCTCTGATCTTCAGGTTGTGGTAGTCCTTTAGACTTCTTGTGCACACATTTCTTGTAATGTCACCAAATCTACCCAGCAAAAAGCCATTATTGTCTCCTAAGAACAGTTATTATTAGGTTACCTATAATTGAGGAACGAGTGCAAGGATGAAATATATATAGATTTAAAAAGACTATTTTAAAGCATTGGTGAAAAATAAAAAATTGTAGGTCTCTGATTGCTATACAAAAACATCTAGCATGACTCCTTTGCATTTTTCTCTCATTGCTTCTCGTGTTAAATACTGACTGTAAATTCTCAGAGTTGAGAATTGCTCCCATGTAATTTGTAAGGTGGCATACATGTTTTTGAATAGTAATAAAAACTTGATAATAACTCAAAGTGGCATAGCTTGTTTTTTATTTTAGTGATAAAACTACTTTCTCCCATATCAGAATATTTCACAGAAAAATACTAATTATAACTAAGCTTAGATTTTTAATCTTCAAAATACTTTGTGTGACTTGTTTCAGTATTGCTTAGATTTTCAATTTTAATGAAAAATGTTTTAGTTTTATTTTGTTGGTTTTATTTCTTTTCAATTCTACAGTTTCGTAGCATAAATAAAATTTAATGGAACTGTAATTTTTCAGAATTGTTGGTTTATACATATTGATATTATTATAAAAGTTTAAAGTTTCAGATTTTTCTTTGAAATCGTAATGAAAGTAGCTTTTAAAACAGTGGATTTTCCTTTTGAATGAATACTGTGGTTTCTAATTCCCTATGTTAGTATGTTAACCTATGTTAGACAGTTAAAGAAAAGTTTAGCATTATTTGAGAAGTATGTGTTGGGAATTATCAATAAAATGTGTTATGCGATTGGAAAACAAACCTAATTCTGAGGAAACTATCGTCAGGATAGTTTCTTAGATGAGACGAGGCATATCAGTATTATCACTAGCATACTGGAAGTGTATTATTCATTTAAATGTAGGTTCAATTTCTAGAATCTTGAACTCAGCCACCCGTCTCTTCAAAGATGTGCTGTAAGTACCAGTGTGTAAGCTGTTGGTATGTACTTCTCTTTTCTGCTGAAAAAACTTTTAAAAATGTTAGTTAATCAGAAAGAGTCAAGCACAGTAGCTTTTGAAATCACACACATTTCTGCCAGATGGATATTAAAAGACTTTTTTCGCAGCCCCAGTTTTAAAGTACCTGTGATATATTTTTATCACTATAAATAAACTTGTATCATCAAGGGGCTCCCTAAGCTTGTATCGTTCTTTTTGTGTTCGTTTGCATTCTGAGATGTCATGAAGCTTATTATTTAACTTTTAAAATTTTTGTTTTAATTCATTAATGCTAATGAAAAGTGGTAATGGATTATTATAGATATAAAATTGCACTTCATTCATCTGACTATTATATGTTTTTCCCCATAAGTTCATGGATGTTGGAGAATTCCCAAGATAGGGTTGCCAGCTACAATATCCTTGCACTAGAAAGGGTCCTGAGTATTAACAGTGTTATTCTTCTTGTGTTTATATTGATATCCTGAAAGACTCAACTATTTTAGCACAACTTGCAATCCATACTCAGCCCAATATCCACACAAGTTTTGAAAAAGGAGGTGTCTTACAGAAGGAGTTGAAACAACTTTAGTGGAATCACTGATTCATGCTAGCCAGGGAGCATTTATCTTTATCATCAATGCAGATTTGAATGAAACATTCTATCCTCTGATTTCTATTTACCTTTTTAATTCTGACTTACCATCAAAGTGTCCACAGTGGTAAAATAATAAAGGATGTAATATGTTTTCCATACTTCCTACTCTTCTACAACTGTATTTGGAATACTTTCAGCATACTTGCAGAAATTGTTGGATTTCCTTCAGCCTTCAGAGAAAGTTATGTAAAAATGTTGGTGCTAACAACACTTTAACACCCCACCCACCGCTCCCTTTACTCACCACCACCCGCTTCCTTAAATAACGTTTCTTTTAAACACAAAACATTGGCTTCGCATTCAGGTTTTCCCTTTAGCTGGCTAGACTTAGATTTGAACAAGTGTTAATCTAGTTCTGGTGCAAATTAATGATAAAATTAAGGAGCTTCCAAGTCTTGCACCACACGTTGGTACTCTGAAGGTATAATGCAAATATATTAGCTTTCAAGAACATTTCTTTGATAATAAAGGCTTCAGAGTATTTCATCCATTCCAATCCAGATCCAGGAAAGTTAATGAAATCAGTTCATTCTGATGCATTTAGTGCCATATAATGACAGGTATATATTGTGAACATAATGTATGTGACTCTGGGGCAAGATAACTGCATTTATGACTCTCATGAACCAATTTCATGTTGACTGCTTGTCAGTCAGCCAAGAAAGAGTTTTCTCCACAGAAGTCCTCAGAGTTGAACACTGCCTGTGGGAAGGAGTTGAGCAATACGTTGATTACAGCATTTTGCAGCTATATATGTACTTCAATTAAATCAAAACTAAAAATTATTATGTAAAGATTTAGGCCTCTATGACTCAGGGAAGAGTGAAACAAACTCATGTATAAGCGTGCATAAGTACTTAGTGATAAAATCTGTAATATATTTCCTATCAAGAGATGATGAATAAAGTGATATACACTTTACATATGGTGGACATATGGTGATTAGGATAGGAAGTATTGTACCTAATGTAGTAGCAGTATATTCAGCCTCAATTTGATTTGAGCTGGGAGTAAGTAACTGTGTAGCCACCATGGTATCACTTTACCAAGCCTTGTGTTTGTCTCAAAAAATCAAAATCACAAAGAAGTCTTGACAAGCTATTTACTCTGCCAGACACAATCTCTTTTTTCTCTCTTCCAGCCTTTTAGTTCAGCTGCAAAAACATAACTCTCTTACTCATATAGTCCTGATGGCCACTCACATTAAAAGCATTTCTAGAAGAGGAGCCGCAAACCTGTACTTATTGTGCCTTTCAAGCTGATTTTTCTCAGAAATGGAATCAATGGAGGCATGTAGAAAAACAAGTGTAAAAAGCATATTTTTTCTTCTATAGAAGTATATAAGTATATACTTTGGTAAACCCCGGCATCCTTTATAGTTGTCTCTCTTTTGTTTCCTAATAGCCACTGTTTTCAAGTTTAGCAGGCACTCATGTTGCCAGTATGTTTATATGAATGGTACAATATAGAAATGGTAGCCATATGTGGTGTTCTGTGCAGACAGGCAAAAGTTTATGATAGCAACAGCTTTAAGAACAGTGCTGCCCCTATTGATGCATAATGTAGTATCTTAAAAGTCCTGTGCTTAGGTATATAAATGTGCATGTATTTGTATAATTCTTCTAGAAACTTCTACAGAATTTTTTCAGCTCCATTACAGGGACCCGGTATGGTTCAGCTGATGGCAGTGAGTGTCTTTCAGGTAAAGCATCTTAACAGGAGATCAAGATAGACTGAAACTAGCTGCCAAGCTCATCAAAGGAAATAAAAGGAAAAAAATAAGTTAAAAAAACCCCAAACAAACCCCAAACCAAAACCAAAGCAGGTCTACATTCCAGATGCATGAAGTCATGAAGCAGGTTAAAACAAATACAGTACCACAGCTGAGGTTAAGAACAATTATGTGCATGAGAAATTAAATATTTCCAAGATAAAGCTATTATTTCTCAAACCAGCATGTCTTTTGAAATTTAAGAAAATGCTTGAAAAATGTTCATATGACTTTCTAGGAGGAAATATGCTCCTTTTTTTTCAGAGAAAATACAATTTATGCTGTGGCTTTCTTTCCTAGTCTTCAGAAGTGTGTCACTAGCAAGTCTACAGCTGATCTGGAATCATTTGATCATTACAAAATAATCTCTGACTCTCTCTTTACGTAGATGTTGTCTTTGAAATACAAAAGGTACTTCTGTCTGCTGTGGGTTTTTTTTCTAACATATAATACAAAACTACTACTGTTACCACCAATAATAATAATGATAAGGGAAATAACAAGGGGAGAGAATACAATTGCTCACCACCTGCCAACCGATACCCAGCCCAACCCAAGCAGCGATCTGGGCCTTCCAGGTAACTCCCCCCAGTTTATATAGTGGGCATGATTGCTGTGGTATGGAATACCCCTTTGGCTAGTTTGGGTCAGGTGTCCTGTCTCTGCTTCCACTCAGCTTCTCGTGCCCCTCCTCACTGGCAGAGCACGCTCTACTGACTGAGCTAACCAGGCTATGAATTTACTTACTTACCTTTTGCTGAATTTTTAGAAGATTCTGTGGCTTACCTGATGTTTATTTTTGAGATTTTTTTTTTAATATGATGATGAAATTATTGTAAAAGCTATGTTCAGGTGAGTTTTTAATAGGCTTAGCCTGTAGATTGAACTAGTGCTTAACTGGCAAGTAAGATCCAAGTGGTTCTTGTATTTTTGCCTTCTTTTTCTGAAAGAGCTATGAAGATGTCATTTCTACAATGAGTATTTTATATTAATTCCGGTGCTGCTGCAGGTTGGATCTCTGTACAGAATAGATTGACAGAATAGATTGACTTGGATTTAACTTGTTTTGTGTAAAAGGAGACACCATAAGAGCCAAAATAACTAACTTGTTTTTTACTTTTGTTGTTTTATATTTGGATGGTACTGAGTTACCTCATAATTGGAAAAAATGTAGGGTAAAAGGTGAAAACTCCAACTGAATTTTGGAAAGAAAAGAGAATAATGCATAGATTTTGCTTGTTTTATTGGAATTCTTTGGTGCTTATAGTTTATTCCATTCACACTGTTCCCATCTGCAGCACCAGCTTGCTTTTCTTCCCTTAGGACTGCAGGGTGTTTTAATAATAGGCCTTCAAGACCCTCATAGCAACAAGAAGTCTGATAAAATAAAGAGAAAAAGGAGATGAAGTGATCCCTAGAGAAGGAAAACATATTTTCCACTTTTCATTTCCATTTCACAACAGAATGATGGGCTGAACTAATAAAAGCCCATTGGCATTCCAGCAAACCCAAACAGAGTTTGCCTTTTGGGTAGTAATTATGTGTCCCAAGTATGCACATACATAATTAAGTAGCATTCTGTTTCTTTAAATAAACATAATCACACAGAAGCCAAAATAGTCAAATGATATCCTCATTCTTATTTGGACTACAGAATAATAAGAAAAGTTTTTGAGTAAAATTTTCTTTCCCTGCCTGTTCTCATTTCTAAACTCAGTTGACTTACAGAAATTAATTCAGTTGACATCAGTAATCCTAGGATATTAATTTCTGAAACACATTGTTATCATTTGTCAGGAACTGAAAACATGCTAGTTCTAACCCTAACTAACTCAGGAGAGTTTGGCTTTAACATGTTTAAATTTTGCTTGCCATTAAGTGCATACATGTCAGAATGACAGAAGTGCAGTTAGGGGACCTGTAAGAAATGTCCTGCCTACCTCCTGCCTCCCATCTGCCAACTCTTCCGGCATTTCCAAGTGTTTTCCCTTTCCTGAGTAAAGCTTCTTTGCCAGCCAACCTTGTGTTGCTCTTTTAGGTTGCCTGCATAATGCACTGCTTTTTCTGTGACAATATGTTTAGAGCACAAGTCTTATGGCCAATGGCTGAGGGAACTGGGGTTGTTTAGTCTGGAGAAGAGGATCTTATTGTTCTCTATAACTACTTGAAAGGAGGATGAAGCTAAGAGGTGACTGGTCTCTTTTTTCAAGTAGCAAGTGATAAGACAAGAGGTAACGGCCTTAAGCTGCGCCAAGGGAAGTTTAGATTGGCTATTGGGAAAAATTTCTTCACCGAAAGGATAGTCAGGCATTGGAACAGGCTTCCTAGGGAAGAGGTGGAATCACCATCCCTGGAAGTGTTCAAAAAAAGTGTAAATGAGACCCATAGTGACATGGTTTAGTGGTGGACTTGGCAGTCCTGGTGTAAAGGTTGGACTTCATGATCTTTCTTAAAGGTCTTTTCCAACCTAGTTGATTCCATGTTTCTATGATAATATATTGGACTCAGAAAAGGCTGAGTCCTGGCCGAACTGATCTGGATTGGTAAATTTTACCACAATAACTGCTGGACAGCAACATCACACTGAAGAGTGGGGGTAGGAGACAAATAGCTTTGTAAACATTTCTGGCACATGTGAGAGCAAGTTTTCTAATTCCGGAAAATTAGCCAATAAATTTTTTATATTTGTGCCATTAATATTGTCATTTCAGGAAGGAGATATAAGCTCATCGTTTAATCCAGTGGGGATATGTGGGGACATAAAGTTTTGTAGGCTTGTGGCTACAAGTACACTGAGAAGAGGAGGTATGCCTCAGGCACTGTTTTTGATTAGTTAGATGCAACAGCATCTCTGACTCCTGATCATACATGTTCACTGTCATGTCACGCACCATTTGCATATTTGAATACTTCCCCTTCCTCCTTCTTACTGGTTTATTACCTCAGATAACTTTAATGTAAGTAGAAAACTGTAAAAAACCAGGATAGGGGAAAGGATTACTTCACCTCCCCCAGCAGTAATTCTGTATTCTGAGCATGCTGACAATCTAATTACTGTCTTTTTTTTTCTTTTTTTTTTCCTCATACACCATGGCAAAACTGGGTTTACTGGTGTGTACAAGAAGCTCTTTCTGGTACAGCATAAGAAAAATGCTGTTGGGTTTAGAAAGTGTCTGCTTGGAATATGACCACTTGGAAGGTGTAGCTTAGGTACCAAATGGGTGATAATATAATTACCAAGACACACATACTTATGACTTTGGATATATATGTGCAGGGCTAATCTTATTTGTCACAGCTCCAGAAAAGGACAATACTTTAGCTGAGACATGGTATCACCATGACCTGTAAAGAACTCCACCATGGTAGGAATCTGCCCTGCAGAGAAGGATGTGGGGGTGTTGATTGATGAGAAGCTCCACATGAGCCAGCAGTGTGCGCTTGCAGCCCAGAAAGCCAACCGTATCCTGGGTTGCATCAAAAGAAGCGTGACCAGCAGGTCGAAGGAGGTGATCCTGCCCCTCTACTCTGCTCTTGTGAGACCTCACTTGGAGTACTGTGTACAGTTCTGGTGTCCTCAACATAAAAAGGACATGGAGCTGTTGGAGCAAGTCCAGAGGAGGGCCACGAGGATGATAAGAGGGCTGGAGCACCTCCCGTATGAAGACAGGCTGAGAGAATTGGGGCTGTTCAGCCTGGAGAAGAGAAGGCTGCATGGAGACCACGTAGCAGCCTTCCAATATCTAAAGGGGGTCTATAAGGATGCTGGGGAGGGACTCTTCCTTAGGGACTGTAGTGGTAGGACAAGGGGTAATGGGTTCAAACTTCAACAGGGGAAGTTTAGATTAGACATAAGGAAGAAGTTCTTTACAGCGAGGTTGGTGAAGCACTGGAATGGGTTGCCCAGGGAGGTTGTGAATGCTCCATCCCTGGCGGTGTTCAAGGCCAGGTTGGACAGAGCCTTGGACCACATGATTTAGTGCACGGTGTCCCTGCTCATGGGAGGGGGGTTGGAACTAGATGATCTTAAGGTCCTTTCCAACCCTTACTATTCTATGATTCCATGGTAGATAGGCAGTACAGAGAGGTCATATCTCTAAGAATCTTATGTAGAAAGATTTCCTGCTCAGCATCTCTGCAGTGGTATGACTTCACACATGTTAATAAGGTGGGGCTGGCTTAGAATTTAAAGAACCCCTCAGATGAACTCAAGACAGCATAAGAAAATCCCATTAGTGCTATAGAAGATAAAATAATTTGATATCAGTGTTCCTGAGTGAATCCAGAGAGCTGTGTGCTAGCTTCAAGTTTGTGAAGAAATCCTACAATTAAAAACTATTGAGAAGCACCACTGGGCCATGTTTTTAGCTAAGGAATCATCATCAGACTCTTTAAAAGACTGTAATTGTTACTTTATGTACTTTGAGAAGCTTTTAATATGACTATATTTCAGCAAAGGTATTGTTTGTGAGCTGCTTGTTAATGATCCTGTGATTTCAGAGTGATTTCTAAGTTCTAATTAATCACCTGGGATTGGTCACCAAGGCAATATGTACTGTGTCTTTCCTTGGCTATATCCCTTAAAATGGAAAGAATAAAATTAAAAGTTTAAGACAGTCAATCAGAAATTGTGCTGTGTGTCTTTGTTCATATCTGTAGTTATTATCCTCAAGAGCTTTGGCTTGTGTTCTGAAATACTATCAGGACAGCAGAATTCCTGTAATTGTTGAGGGTTTTTTTTTTTTGCTAATAGAAACAGAAAGTAAAGATACTTCTGAAAATAAAATTATTTTCAGGTTTTTATTTGATTTGAACAAGTAGTTATATACATGCTTCTCATGAAATTCTCTTATAGTGGCCTCCAGATGCACCACATTTCTGAAAATTTACAAGTAACATTAACACAAACGAGAAGATGTATTAAATGTCCTTCTCCTTTTGCTTTCTTCAGAGGTTGTGTCTATCACTACCCATTTTGATCAGGGGAGTGACAGTAAGTAATCTTTCAGGAGGTCAAAAGTTGATTCAGATTTGTCTTCTGTTTTTAGTTTCACAGTTGAAAATGTAATACAGGTAACATGGAAAAGTGGGGAGGAAAGTTGGTTGCTGTCATCAAAAGATTGTTCATTGATTCTCTGTGCATGTAATTAGTGGTTGTGGGAAACTAATCTTGCACTTTTTTTTAAACCCTCATGTCTGTTGGCGTTGCATGATACCCACATTAAACATTTCTTGCCTGAGAAAGTATAATGATCCTACAAGTACTTCAGTGTCCTGTTTTGCATTGACGTGTAATGCTAGACATTTTTTGCCATAGCTCCTTCTAGTTTCAACATTTTTATTTGTAATTATTTTTTTAAGTGTCAAGAGCCATTCCAGCCAAGAACTCTGGCTAGACACTTCTAAATTCATAATGAAATTAGTGACATTATGACAAGTTCTTTACTATAGTATAAAGGACTATCATTTAACACACGTAATATTGAATCCTACATGTGACTCCTCGCCTTTAAGACATTGTCTCAAGACAGTATTCCCAGGAAAATTAGCCCAGGGATGGATGAAGAGGTCTTCAGGTTATCATTTGAGAGAATCTTCGTTGCACAGATGAACTTCAAGAATCAGCGACATTAAGTTCATTATTATAATTTATTGTGGTCACATGCTTGAAAGGGGACATAAAACTGAAATTCTGAAACACTACTTTTGGGACCTTGGTGAAAAGAGAGTATTAATGTTAGACTTTGGACAAATTCCAAGTCAGGTAATTACATTTTACCTCTCTAGAAGATGTAAGAAATTTTATTAGATACATTATTCCAACTTGTAGAACTCAGCTGTTGTGTTCTTGCAGAACATAAAGGCAGTTATTTGTAGAGCTTTGAAAAACAAAGGATTTTGTTCAGGGAAAGAAGCAATATTTTTTTCTGAACAGCTGAAATTGTTTATTATGAATACTTGCATTTCACTTGGCATAAGTTAGAGGAAAAGTTAAAACTTCAAGATTAAGCCTTGCAAAAATTAATAAATCTGGGGCTGATGCCATGTGAAAACAGTAAGAATTTCCACTGCTGTTAATGAACAAGAGCCTAAAGAGTAACAAAGCATAGGTAATCCGAACAATCATTATAGAAAAACTATTATTAGTGTTATTGTGATTCTTTCCTTTATTAATAAGGGAGATTTATATCTATATTGCTATTTTAATGTATCTTCTGTTTTTCATGTTTTGTTCCAGAGGAGAAATACCAATTATTCATGATAATTACAGTCCTATTTTGCAGACCTAGGAGATGCCAAGGGAAATCAAATAATTACCTAACTATTGGCTGATTACTTGGAGTGTCACTATTATGCATAAGTACTCATAGTATGGGATGGAGGGAGACCTATACCTTCATAAATAGACACAGAGGAATTTAATAGGAATTCCTATGTTTTTAATTTCCTTCTCTACACAGCAGATGCATGTGAACACTGAAGTGGAAACTACGCTGCAGGAATAAATGACCTATTCACTCCCTTGAATACACCAATCATTAGAGCATGAAGCTGCACGTTAAGAGACTTGGCTGCTGTTTCCTATTGTGCCATTTACTTGCTTATTGGCACTACATGAAAGATGGACTTCTCTGTTTCAGCTTTCTCATTGTCACAATGGAGCTAATGAAATTTGCTCTCCTCTCAGATACGCTACAAAACTTAAAACTAGTGAAATGCACTGTGTACAAGACTCAGTACAACTTCAAAGCATGATTTTAAGATTATTTTGTTTTATAACTGTGTCTCTATACTGTTACTCTCTTACCATTACTCTGATCATTCTTTCAGTGCGTGTTGAGAATATATGAAGAATCTAACAATCTTCTGAGCTGTCGTGACCGTGCTTGTCGCTTTATTGTAAAAATCATCCTACTTTTACTTGGCTCTGTAATACATAGTGGGGACAAACACCTCAAGCTGGCTAAGCCAAAGCATTCAAACTGATATCCATGAGGAGCATACAAAACCAGACATCTGTTGCTAAAATATCTGCTATTGCAGTTGGCTCTTCTTCTGCTGTTGCTGCTCCCAGACTGTGGCCCCCAAGGTCTGAGCGACACTGATCAGGGTTTGCCTAAGCCAGGAAGATGAAGCCAATTTTTGTAATGAGAAAATTGAAGTGCTAGCGCAGAAGATTAGTACCCCCTGCTGCTTACTGTAGGATGGATGGGACCTTGGTGAAGGAACACTTGGTACAACAACACAGTATCAGTAAACACAGCAGCTTCTGACTGAAAACAAAACCATTATTTTGGCATCTTGGCTCAGTGGCACCAAAATACTTTCAACATCTAATTAGATTACAGTTTAAATGCACCCAAATTAAATGTGTGATATTATTAATCCAGTATCAGAAAATGTAAGCAAAAGCGACCAGATGTTCCACTTTGACAGATTAAACGTTTTTTTTCTCATCCCTAATGAAATGTCCTGACGTCTTGGTGATTTTGCTGGCTGAAATGTGACATACTCCAATAACTGTTTATGTAAGAGCAGAGACCATGACCTTACAGTTCCACTGTCCCAAGAGTGTTATATGTCCATTAGGCTAAAGAGTCATATTATTTTTTGTTCTAGCTTTGTGTCCCTCTTTCCCTCCAAACATCTAATTATTCCACAGAATGTGGAACAGCTTCAATAAAAAAAGTTTAATTACTTCTTGCCATCCTCTTTCCCAACCAGCACGATCTATACTGTTCATTCAGGAACTTGAAGAGCAGGAAAAGGGGCTTTAAATCCCCAATCCAGGACATAGAAACTCTGACTTCTAGCACCTCATGTATTGTTGTACTGTAATCACTGAACTATTAAATATAGGAAGGCAGCTACTCTTACTGTATTCTGTTTCAGATATATTTTGAAAGAAAAAAAAAAAAAGGGAGTCTTCCTCACTAGGGAAGACCAGTTGTCTAATTTTCCAGAAGGACTCAGGATATTTGTAATACTAGTAGAAGGAAGCATTCCTCTGCAGCCTTGGTAAGCATGTGTGAGTTAAGGGATAGCATTGATTTCATTCAAGTTACAACCCTGTCTGAAGCGTTTCTGTCCCCTGCTTTACCCACCTCTTTTTTCAACATTCAGGATGCTGTGAATCTCCACTCTGAAGCTAGTAATTCCTCTGTGACACTCAGAACCTCTGCATTTTGCTGAAAATTCTTGAGCACGATGTGGTACCCAGATGTCCAAAAGCCTACCAGTGTTAAGTGTAATGTCTGAGTTTTAAGGCATAGATAGGTAGAATCATAGACTCATAAAATAGTTAGGGTTGGAAAGGACCTTAAGATCATCTAGTTCTAACCACCCTGCCATGGGCAGGGACACCTCGCACTAAACCATGTGGTCCAAGGCTCTGTCCAACCTGGCCTTGAACACCGCCAGGGATGGAGCATTCACAACTTCCTTGGGCAACCCATTCCAATGCTTCACCAACCTCACTGTAAAGAACTTCTTCCTTATATCTAATCTAAACTTCCCCTGTTGAAGTTTGAACCCATTACCCCTTGTCCTACCACTACAGTCCCTAAGGAAGAGTCCCTCCCCAGCATCCTTATAGGCCCCCTTTAGATACTGGAAGGCTGCTACGTGGTCTCCATGCAGCCTTCTCTTCTCCAGGCTGAACAGCCCCAATTCTCTCAGCCTGTCTTCATACGGGAGGTGCTCCAGCCCCCTTATCATCCTTGTGGCCCTCCTCTGGACTTGCTCCAACAGCTCCCTGTCCTTTTTATGTTGAGGACACCAGAACTGTACGCAGTACTCCAAGTGAGGTCTCACGAGAGCAGAGTAGAGGGTCTGCTGTAATCTCTGTCTCTAGCTGATAGTTTGAGCCGTGCTCTGGGAACTCCTGTTTCTCTTTGCTGACATTAAAAGCAGCTCTCAACTACAGAACCCCTCAGTTAGCAACCCAAAATTAAGTGGGGTTCAATGTGGGCCTTTGCTGATGTACAAGCTCTCTTAGGAAGTTTGTAGCTCAACTGGGATGCAGCCTCTTCTGTCCCAACAGTTTTCTGGTTTCTGTCAACTTATTCCACATACAAACTTTTCATAGCTCCTGAAAAGGAGTAGGACTGTACATCAAAACATGGAAATATGAAATATGTTGCAGGATAACAAAATTACAGTCAAGGATTCAGAAATGCCCTCATGCTCTTGAATTTCAGGCTTTACCTCCATCTACAGTGTGCATTTGTGATTTTATTAGCACTGTAGTATGTGTTTCATTGTGGGAGGCACATACTGTTAAAGCAAGGTTTACTTAAGGTGTAAACACTTTGTAGATGTCTTCTCCTCTCCCCTTTCCACCCTGTTTAAGCTCTGCTGGTAACACACTGGCTTCTTACAATGGTATTTGGTCTGTCAAAATACTATTTTCCCCTGTATTTGATGTTGCTAAATGTAGAAATAAAGAAAATGAGCTAGGCAAAGATAAGGAGTTAGTACAAAAGAAGGGCTATGCTAAATACTGTCTAGTAATTGTCTAAGTTCTGGTGACATAATGTGGCCTATTTCACATTCCCAAGGGTTATATACCCTTTATGTCACGTAAAAGATTAAAATCAACTCTAGCACGTGTGCACTCTGACAGAGGAAGGCTTACATGTTTGCCACATGTGTGGAGAATACTCCACTATTTTAAAGAACGTGAAAGTAGAATTTGATGGAAAAACTACACAGTTTGAAGCATCAGTTGATAAGCACTAATTCTGTATCAGTAGGAAATTATCAAAGCCCAATTTCTACAGGCACTAACTTGGAGTTTTATCTTTTAATCACAGTCTGAACAATAAAGTGTTTTTTTTTGTAAATCACCTCTGAGATGACACTAAGCTGGAGGTCTAAGTTTTGTACAATACTTTCAAAATGTACAAAGCAAAGAAAGCTGACTCGGCTTCCAGCATTTTGCATTCTTGGGGAAGTGGCCATCCAGTGAATGTTTGTCTTGATGATGTAATACTTTTAACTTTGTGTTGAGTAGGTGAAAAGTTTGACCCATCATAAAGATTCATTCAACATGAAAAATAAGTCAAACTACTGCCACTCTTGATACTTCTACAAATATATTTCAGACTCTATTAAAGCTGAATCTCTGGCAGCATAAAAAAAAAAAAAAAAAAGTAAAAATAAAAACAACAAATGAAAAAAGGCTGAGGTAGTGTATGGAGACAGAATTTTGTTTCTTCTTACTCCACACACCTCTAACTTTATATTTATCCAGTGAAGGAACAGAGGCTTTCCATCAATCTTCCGGCTTCTGCTTACAGAATGCACGTGTTATGCTTCCCCTTTAACCTTTCCCTTCAGTAAGAACTTTAGTAGTCTGTCATTTTCCATTTCAAGTAAGTATCGTAGTAATTTGTCAATTTTTATGTATTTATTATACCTTTTACACTTTATTTTCTTTTAACAGTAAAGTCCTTGACCCAGTTAATCACAGGGGACTGACTATTGTTCTGCCATTTCATAACATTTTAAAAAACATGAATGGTCTCTCCAATGCAGCACATTTCCTTGTTGGCATATGCACATTTTCATGGTTTGTTTAAAATGGCTAACAAAAGGAGCTAAATATTTTTATTATAACACAAAATAAAAAGAAACCTACATGATTTTCATTGTAGAACATTTCCCTATTTATTTATTTATTTATTTATTCAGTAAAATGTAATTTTCACACAGAGGGTGCAGTAGGGAAAACACAGTGAAACTACTCAAGAATGCAGCCATCCTCAATTCATACAGTGAGAAAGAGCCACAAAATGATATGCCAAAGGCTGTGTGGCCAGGGTTCAGGAGTTCAGGTCTTGGAGTCCATGCTCTGTTCCATGAAATGCCGCTGCTTTACTTTTTATTAAAGCAAAGGTTTCTCAGAAATGAGGTTTCTTGGCAGAATAGGTGCCAGAAGGTAGCAATCTACAGCTTCTTCTAAGGCTTATGACAGCCTCCTCATATTTTAGAAACATACTGTAGAATGAAAGCAGAGTTCAGAAGCATGATATTATTAGTGCAAGCTTGCTTCTGATGAGCATGACCTGAAATGATAACCTTAGAAGGTATCACTGTTTATGGAAGGCACTGTTATCATATTCAGCCTTTTGAAAATATCACATATGACACAACCCTTAGACTGCATGCAGAAGCCTCAGCAGGTTTGATTTTGTGTGGAAATTACCAGATTTGAAACAATTTTTTTTTTCGAGGGGGCAAAGTACTCCATCTGCTCAATTATGTAATAGTTTTGCTTAAACACCAATATTAATGCTTTTGCACTATGAACTGGCCAGCTTTGCCTTCACTTGACATTTTGATATCTTTTTCTCCCTTACTGTCAAAAACAGGTGTCACACGAAAAGGGGGGAGATTTTCTTGACTTGTCTATCAATCAGCACCCAGGAAAGTCGAGACCTTCATGCCCGACCAGTCTGTCAGCATCCCGTTATAGGGACCCTTCACTAAAGAGTTCTGCTGGATTGGAGGGTGATTTGTTTGACTTGGTCAGCATAAGGGGGTCCCCTCAGCAGGTCTGTCCACTTTATTCAAATATGTAACCCACTGCCAGCAACTGCTAGTGCCCACGAAGAACTAACACCAACAGTGTTTATGGAATAACCCTCTTTATAAATACAAAATTGTAACAAAATAAGGTTTGTGATTGCTGGTGATAGTGACTGAATCTTCAAGTGACATGCAATAACGGTGAGTGCGAGTTAGTTATTTAATGCGCATAAGATAAAGTTCTTACCAATAGGTGTCCCTATGGCGAAGAAGACAGATTCAGCCTGTTGACTGATCCCAGAAGTTATGATGGAGTCTTCCAGATCTCCCCTCCTCTCTCATTCACTTTTATACTTTTCTTTACTCTCAGGTGGAGCTTGAGTGACTCCAGTCATACATTCTTTTATTATTGATTGGTGTAAAATTCTCTTGCTTCTTGTTTAAAGATATAGCAGATAAAAAATATAAAGTGCATGCTTGGTGAGGAGTGGTCATACCTTGGAGGTGGGTAACTTTGGGATGAAGGTGCGCGTTACTATTATAATGCGATTTCAACGAGCAAGGTTCACCTACAGGAAGTGATTTCACCACAGTTGTTGGCTTAGCAATGGACATCTCTTAAATTTCCTATTTGACAGCTGCTATGCAGCTTATCAGCTGCATGGTACCATCATGTTCTCAATCCTGCAGGGAGTACAACAGAGCCTGGCTGTGGTGTCTCCACTCCGCACCACCCTCCATTGCTCCTCTAGGCTAGCAGGTTGTGTTGCCCAGGGAACCATGGAAGAGTAGATTCCGTGCACACCAACCGTCCTGAAAGTGGCAACTCTTTTACCCTAAAAAGGTTTCTATAATACTACAACTTCTGTTAGACCCCAGTTTTCTCTAATTTCTCCCCCAATGGTCATTTTCCCACAACAGGGCATTAGCATCTGCAAAGCAGAGATTAGAGTCATACATCGTATTGATTTTTTCTTTTTTTTTTTTTTTTGAGTGCTGGTGTTGCTTCAAAAATCCCTGCCTTGTGACACACTGCATGAAGAAACTGACAAGTCTGCAGGCAGCAAACAACCTTGAAGCACTTCCACTGTTGTTAAGTAATTAATGATAATGTCTTCTACTCTCACCCTACACTTCCTACAGATACATATTTTTGCTTTTGTGCTACAGAGATATGAAGCACTTGTTCTACAGAGATAATCATCCAGAAGGATTTTTTTTATTGAAAACTATTTACCTAAGTCCTTATTGATCAAGATTGACACCTCCATCAAATAAACAGAGCAATAATATTTTTGCTATCATCATTGAAATGCTCATTGTTCTGAACCATCTTTAGAAAATCTATTTTGAATGGACTATGTAGAACTGGAATTTAGCTTAATCTGCTGCTTTCTTGTTCTGAACATTGTAAATTGTTTTGCTTCTTATATTTTAAATATTTTAACAGTATAATATACTGATATTTATTTGAAGACAATTATTTTTACTGAACATTAGAACTTTTTTTATTATTTGAAAATTAGTTGTCTGTCTTTTATCAGCGTCTTATACTTTTGCTGTATAATTAAAATGTTACACAGCAACAGTTTATGGTTTAGCAAAATACATTCTTTTATGCTATGCTAAATGTGTGATAACAACAACTATTTTCAGTGAGAGTTTAAGAATAGATTCAGAACTATGTAGGTGTCATTTCAGGAAGATAGTTCAAATGCAGACTGTACATAAATAATTTTAAAAAGTTTTAATCACTCAGTCATGTAGAACATGAGTCAAGGCTGTCGGTGATAGAACGTATTGACAATGATTGTGTATCCTTTAAGAAAAATATAATTAAAAGTGCTGAATATCTGTCGTGGTTTGAGCCCAGCCGGTAACTCAGAACCACACAGCCACTCGCTCACACCCCCCCTTCCTCCCCCCGCTCCCGGAGGGATGGGGAGGAGAATAGGAAGAATGTAACTCCCACGGGTTGAGATAAGAGCAGTCCCGCAACTAAGGTATAATACAAAACCACTACTGCTACCACCAATGATAATAATAATTAGTGAAATAACAAGTGGAGAGGATACAATTGCTCACCACCCGCCGACCGATACCAAGCCTGACCCGAGCAGTGATCTGGGCCTTCCGGGTAACTCTCCCCAGTTTATATACTGGGCATGACGTGCTGTGGTATGGAATACCCCTTTGGCTAGTTTGGGTCAGGTGTCCTGTCTCTGCTTCCTCCCGGCTTCCCCTCCTCCCTGGCAAAGCATGAGACTGAGAAAGTCCTTGGTTGGAATAAACATTACTTAGCAACAACTAAAAACATCAGTGTTATCAGCGTTGTTCCCAGGCTGAAAGTTAAAAAACACAGCACTGCACCAGCTACTGAGAAGGAGAAAAATGACTGCTATAGCTGAACCCAGGACAGTATCCTAAACAAAAATATTCTAAGATTAAACTTCACTGTTTGTGGGTAAGTCACAGTAGTTTCTACATTTGAATTGGACATGAAAGAGGAAGAACAATGTTAGCTTCACATTCCTGGGAGTGAAATTATTTGGACTGGCTCACAATATTGCTGGTCTCCCAGAATAATTATTTCTGCTTGTTGTTTGATTGGTTTTGTAAGAAAACTGGTCTTTACTTATGTGCCATAAAAGCTGAATTTTGAATCATAATTCAGTAATCTGTAAAGCTGGAATGAACAAAGGATAGCTTCTGCTTTGCATAATTCTGGACAGCTACCACCCTGTATTATTTCTCAGATCCCATTCCCATTCAGCTGTGGCTTTGTTTTCCTTTTGGAAATATTGTTATTGTGCAAGGAATCAGGAGGCATGACTGAACTTAATCCAATTAGCTTGTATATTAACAATAGTGAAGTTACAACAGTCTTAAATCCAGTGTTTTGTGTCCCATTTGGAACACTTAGAACTTAATGGATGAATTTCTTAACAGAATTGTTTCACCTCTTGGTAAACCAAGTAGCTAGACAAAAGCAAGCCTAAGGGATACCTAGAAAAATCTAACTAACTGTGGTGCAGATGTACTCTGTGTGGTGGTGACATTGGTCACAAAGTTATTAGATACCTTTATCTCATTTCCTGCTGATGACATCCACCAGTAGTGCTGGCAAACTTCTAGTCAAAAGATACTGTAGGCACTAGACGTTTTTGTTGATCCAAAGGGAGACTGGAGGAGCTGACAGAAAAGAAATCCAGTAAGAACTGCAGAATAACAAAGATGGCTTAGGAAGTCCCTAGACAAGGTAGAAGCATGAAAGCATGTGTCCTGGGTTCAGCAGTAGCTGCTAGGAGAAAGTATCACACAATCTCATGATGTTCTTCTCTTCTTGCCTAGGCACCCATTCACAGCCACAAAAAATACTGGAGAGAAAATATTGGGCAAGAGTGTCCTATTCCCATGCGGTACAACTGCTGCATGGTTCCTGTGTTCTTAACCTAAGAACTGATATTTTCTCAGTAAAGTACACAAGAAGTTTATGACCACATCTGGATTCATGTATCTGTTGGAGGTGGGGGGCCAGAGAAAAGAGTAAGTTTGGTTCTGCTTCCTAAAACTATTATGATTGAGATTTATATTCCCATGGGTTGAACCCTAAACTGGGAAGACAGGTATCTCTTGTGTTGTATTAAAATAGTAGTTATATAGCTCTAACTTTTCCAGAAATTGGAAGCCTTGAAGTGTCATTAAATTGAAGAATAAGAGTGACATGTAACAGGGATTTGATAAAATGTTATAAACACCATTGATCTGCTAGTGACTTTTTTCAGATGAGTGAAAAGTGAAAAAATACCAAACGAAAGGACATAATAGGGGTGTTAGGGTGTGTGATCACGAGGAAAGGGGAAGAGCAAAGGATCACTAACAGTGCTGATTTAAACAAAAAGGTTTCTGGATCATGGTGGAAAGCAGAGACATGGTGTGTGCTCTAAGTATTTGTTTTTATCCTACAGAGCTATTACGTAAAATGTATGCTATGTCTCTAACGTGTGTGAAACCAAAATTCCTTTAGAAGAACTGGATATTACTTTTTTAGTTGTCAAAAAATCCTGTGTGTCAAACAAATCCACTCTACCCACAAATTCAGATAAATTCCCAAAAGGCCTGTGAATGATAGGAGGCAATGAATAGCTAGTTTGAGACTCAAGGCAGGAAACCAAATATCAAGGCCTAATACTTGACAGGCTGTCCTACCTCAGATCTGGACCTAGAAGCCTGAGGACTGAGAAAATAGTAAAACACCAGCTCCAATCATAGAAATATATATGAATCTAAGGTTTAGAGCCAGGGAGAGATTTGCAGTGCATCTTCAGAAAAGGAATCTTAGCTAAGGGTGGATTAGTCAATTATATCACCTTATTTGATATAATCTTTTTTGGGGGCTGTTTTCTGGAAAATGGGAGGAAGGTAACATTTTCTCCATAACAAAGTTAAGCCCTTGAAGTTACAACTACTAAAAATAAATTACTAATATTGTTTATCTCTGTGCTAGTCTCTCTAGGAAGCTGTCTCTTAAGCAAATCAAACAATGGTTGCAATTATAAGATTCTGTCTTAGAAGTTAAGTTGGATATTGTAATTTACTTGGGGATTTGAGGCTGTTTCTCCCCAGAATAAGAGGGTGAAAAATCAACACTTGTTTCCTTCTGAACAATCCAGTGAGGCAAAAAGTGGAGAAGGGAATGCATTAATTCCATCTCCCTATTACTAATTGCTTTGAATGGATTTTATATTTCGTAATACCTGCACAAACTCCCTAGGTCATATACTATAAGAACTTCTAAAAAATATCCTAAGAAACAGCTAGCTTTTTCAATTACAACCTAACTGCCTTCCCTGTCCAGTTTTTATGTACAATGTCTCCCAAGTGTTTAGAGAGGAAGCATTGCATAGTACATTGTGGATCTCTTCGAAAAGATAAAGTGCAAAGAATCATGATCAAGGGAGAGTGGATTAGGTCCTTAAAGAGGTAGGCATATGTTTTTGGTGATGATCCAGACCACCTCAATTCACATCAGTAAATCACTTTGTATACTTTACTAATTTGGAATGAATGGCAGCTAGAAATGTCTAATGGATGTTTGGAATTGAAGGTCAACTCGTACATTATTGTAAAGGCATATTCCCAAAGACTTTCAATGAGGTTTGATGTATGGCTTTGATTCTGTTTTAATATACCTGTTTCTTTAATGACTACCTGCATTAATTTGCTTTATGAAAAGAAGAAATATACTCCAAGCAGTTTTGATGTGCTAATACTTAATCCTGCTAAACTGCCTTGAGCCTTGGTCTATATTAAATGCGTGACTTTTTTGCTCAGTGGTGCCAAGAAATTCTTGGATATAAAATTGGCAAACTCCCATGCAGAGAAAGGTGAAAGAGTACTTATCAATGGATAATGCTATAAAAACCATACTTTTGTTGCCAGGTCTCTAATTAAATTACCTTTTATTGCCCTTTTTTGGATTTATTTCTCTTCTTTAAACTTTATCTTGCCTCATAAACAAGATTTAAGACCTAAATGTAGCTGTCCTTCAACTGTTCTTCAGCTAAACACTCCCTACAATCACCACCCTTTTTAAGCTTGGAAAAATAAAATGGTGTTTAAATAGGATACAGAATTGCCATGATATAAAACTAATGATGCCACAGAGTAGGATTTTCAAAGAAACATTACCTAGAAGCTCAAATCCCCTCAAAAACCAGATTTTGGAACAGATACAAAGGCTATTGATGTCTAAAGTATTACCTACATGTATGTGCCCAAGTGACACATAAGGCTAGCTCGAAATCTGCCTCACAGCTTAGTTTTCAGAGCATCCATACACATCAATACTTTAATCTTTTAAATTCCTTGGATATTTATAATTCTTATGGAGTACATGTCCAGGTTGCTTGATCTGAGAAACAGACTGTCTGATGCAGCAGCTTGTATGTGATCTACTTGTTATGGCTCTCTCCCAGCTGCATTTTCTGTGAAGCTCAATCTGTTGTATGTTCACACCACATTTTATACAATCCAGCAACATTCAGATTAACAGAAGACATAGCTGCCATTATTGTTTTCATTTAAAATATGGGGTGGTATCAGCCACTAAACAATTACAGCGTATTTTCATTGAGCAAGAGACTTCCATTCAAAAGCCTTTATTGTGATATGAAGCTTCTTCTCTCTATGTCCAACCTGCTGGGGCCTGCTGCATAAGCAAACTAGAATGCATATTGGGTGAAAATACAGAGAACCAGCAACATTCATAGATCTGAAGTGAGTAAAGAGACATTTGCTAAAAAGATGAGGGAGATGCTTCCTGTTAAAATCATTTAAACAGATCTGATGCACAGTAGCTGAAAATGGCTGATGGTGGTGGTTATTTAAAGCAAAGATTACTGACAATGTTATGGGAAGGTGGTTTTAAACACTGCACAGTGTAATAAGGAAAACATTTTACATTGTATTGAAGAACTAAGTAGTATCTGAGAAGCAAAGGAAAACTCCTGAAATAAGCTTAGTGTGTTTTCTACTGGTTTGACAGAGAGGTTCATTTTGCTTCATTTAGTTCAGCAGCTCCGTGAACACCACAAGGGCTCTACCATGATTGATGTTTTAATAATGTGAAGGTGGCACCTACTGTAGGCCATCCAATGAGGGACTTCAATATCTGTTTGGATCTGCTTTAATCACTGGCTGCCATGTGGGAGGATAGCAACATGGGCAATATTGTCAGCCTTGTATAATGTCAAGACCAGAAGAGGGTTCAAAAATATACTAAATTCCTGGAGGAAAAATAACTGAGGACAGAAGCAACAGTGGGATACATTCTGGTTGCACAGATTGACTGGTCAATAACAAAAATGGGATAACAAAAATGGTTTGGATTAAAGTATTAGAAGCAGAAACATGTAACATGCAAAAATGCCCATTACGAGATAATAAGTTCCTTTTTTTTATTTTTCTGTTTTCTATAAAGTAGTGGTCAGATTTAGGGTTTGAGTGGAACACTGAATATAACTAGTTTCTACACTTTGTATTACTGTACTTTCTAGTGATCACAAAGAGTGGTGTGCATAACATCACAGTTGTGGTGCTAAGATATTTACTAAGATATTCCCATGTTGCCTTAATAACTGCACTGTGTCAGCATTTGGGTGTCATTAAACAATAAGACTGCTGAAGTAAAAATCAGTACAGGAAATACTAATGCCTTAATTTAATCAAAAAATTAGAGCAATTGGTTGCAAGCAATATTCTGTGCAGTGCAAGTAAGAGCTGCATATGGACAAATTAATACTCTTTGGGATAGTCAGATTCATTTTAGAGGCTTAAGATTATAGCAGAGAAGCAAAATGCCTCTAAAAATTAAAGCCATTTTGTCTTTTGATATAAAATACACAGACACTCAGTAAGCATAATCCTTTACAATAAAATACTGTAACACAACAAAGAATAGCCAAGCACTGTGACACCTGGCTTATTAGCTTTAAAACATAAATTTATCTGTTGTAAAATTAGGAACATGTTATGGGACATATGAGGGATTGCAGAAACCCGGAAGTTCCAAATACAAATCTAAAACCGTTCAGCCTGGTGTGTTCTTAGACTCACTAAATCAGGGAAAATGAGTTTTATGAACAATCCACCAGATGGGAAAATGTTAAAATACCACAAAATGTTGATCAGATTTATTTGAAAAGCAAGCTGTAACCATATGCATACGAGAGGAAGTAAAATGGATTTTCAGATATGCAGTGACTGCTGTCAGGCTTGCAGCTGTATGAATTTAATGCTATATTGCTGTTTCCACAGTAGACTTCCTTGATTTCACTTACCTATTTGCCAGCTAGTATGATTAATATTGATTCAATTTTACAAGCAATTAAATTGAAAAACATAAACAATCTTTCTACTGGCTTTTCACCAGACCACATATCTGAATTTTTGACAGGAGGGGTCTCTGAGACAAATTAATATTGCAGCATCCAGCATATTTATGCACAAACAGGCCACACAGATATCATGGCATCTTTACAACTCTGGGTTTACAATTTTTAAATCTCAGATTAAAATAATTTAGTAGTGGCCTACTGCACTGACTTCAGTTCATTTGCTGGAGTCAGAAGAAGGTATATAAATAGCCATACCTGCTTGACTAATAATGGGTGTAACTTTCTGTTATATTTGTTGAATTAAAAATGAAATCTGACATTAATATGAAATAGAGATGAAAGGGATTTGAATGTGTGGTTCACTCCTATTGAAATGATATCTAAATGACTCCGTAAATTTTTGTTTCATAAATATTTTTTTTAGATGAAGTCATCAGATGCAATGCAATTTTTGTTTGTAATCTTTTATAATTTTTTTAATTGGAAAATTTCAGGAGCCAGTGTTGATTTTAGCTTAGGTGATTAAATGTCCTTTTCGTAACATAGTTTTAAATGCAAAAGTTCAGGCTATTAAAAAAATCAAGTGGTTTAAAAATATGTCCAATTGGGACCAAAATTGCCAGCCACTGAGGAAAAGCTGGATGTGAAAAAAACATTTGTGCTCATGTAGCAAGTGCCTTTTCAGTGCTCTCACAGCTTTGTCTTCTCTCTTTGTTCAAGAGAAGAAAATTTATATTAGGTCTAGTGAGTACAGAGTATGAAATCATGAGTACAGAGTATGAAATCATTCTCTTAGACTACAAACTTATGTGTTTTATTAGCTCCTCATCAAGTTGCTGCTGTTTTGGTGACAGCCATTGCCAATATTTTGCTTCTGTTCATTTTCAGTTACCGGGAAGTTTAATACATTTTTAGAAATTTCCTACACCCCTGACTTTGTGGAATCAAGGCTGCATTGTTGCATTATGCTGAACTGAGTTTTTAAACACCAAGCAAGTTGCATCTGGTGGGTTGTTGAAAGTACAATTCCTTGTGGGAAGTGTCTTTCACATTAGAGCTGCATCAGTTATGTGCCAGTTTGTGGGTGAGATTTCACTGCCGACCTCATGCAGGATCCTGACTCCTTCAACAGCAACCTCAGTCTTCAGGTTAGACTATGTTGTAGCAGTTAGCATCTCCTTTGTGTTTGTTAAGCAAGGCAGAAGATAAAAGATCATATTTTGTATTGAGTTCTCATCCACCATCCACCAGCAGACATTCAACATATACTGCAACTAAATCCTTTTTCCAGCTTACTAGTAGGGAAGTGGGTTTGATTGAGGATTTGAAACAAATATAAAGAAAGAAGGAACATCAAGAAGACTCAATAGACATGTAAGGGTTGGTTTTTTTTTAACTTTTCCCACCTTTTTCCTACTTTCTATTTCTATTTCTATTTCTATTCCTATTTATATTTATTTATATTTATTTATATTTCTTCTATCATTATCTTTAGATTTAAGTTCACTGGAAACTGAAATGTGTTAAATACTGTGCAGTGTCTGTCAGAGTGTGACATTTCAATTGGTTGGAATATCTTGGAACTATCAAAATAAACTTTAAATACCAACCAGGTTAGATGGAAAAGATCTTGGTTTTGAACTAGAATTTTTAACTGGTGACTAGGTGTTGGCATTATTATTTTTTATGATGAAAAATGCATAGAGTTTTATCAACCCCTGAAGCAAAAGAACAAATCAAAGAAAAAAGCGTCAGCTATGTCACCGGTAACTCTATGATGTGCAAAAAAAATTTTTATGTAACTAATAAAATATGGGACATGATAAATTTTGTTTTGCTTTAAAATGGATAAGGTGTGAACCGGAGATTTTTAAATGAATGACTGTACTATATGCCAAGATAATAGTAAGATAAATTTCTTATGTTCAATTGGACGTTATTCTAATTTATCCCTCCTAAGATTGAGAAACCTCAGCTCTCTTTCCCCTGCTTGGTTTCCTCACGTTCACACAAGAGGGGTGCTGGGGCAGGTCTTTCCCCTCTCTTCCAGTTACAGAAAGGAGGACTGTTCCTAGCCCACTGTCCTCTCTCAGTGACCAATGATCTACAGGGTTCAGAAATCTGATACGAGACTTCTGCCTTTCTCAGCCCACTCTGGCAGCTTTGCCAAACAGCTGTACAGCAAGAATTGACCAGTTCTGCACATATTCATAGATCCACAGAACATTCCATGCAGCCCCTGCTGCAATTACCACTCTGTTGATGAGAATGACCTGACTGGCCATTCGCTTTTGAGAAGAATCGACTCCACAACACAACAAAAACTCTGCTGTAAAACTAGAAGGAGTTCAAAGTGATGAACTTTCTTATAGGCTCCCAGATGGTTTCAGATGTATACTTCTGAGTTATCATAGAATACCTGAGGTTCTTGGGAAAACTTTACTTTATTTGGTGTTAGTCTTTCACGACTGATTCTTACAATTTTATCTCCAGAATTAGCATAATTTTATGGGGATTTATGAATTTCAAAACTCTTAAATAATGTTTATAAGAGGGAGTACATTTTAAAATTAACTTTAAGGTAGAATGTGTTGATTAGAGAGAAAAGGTTGAAAGCTCTACCTTGAACTTTCAAAATCTGAGTGGGAAAAATGCCTTTCCCTCTCCATGTTTTTGATATCTATTCTTTAAGATGTATTTTACAGATCTTGGGAATACAATCTTTACTTTCTTTTTTGAAAAAGAGGGTTGTTTTGGGGGTTGTTTTGTTTGTTTATTTGTTTGATTGTTTGGTTGTTTTTTTTAACCTCAAAAGGCATAAATAAGAAAGCTTTCATGTCTGTTGACTTCATTGAATGTTTCAATGACATGATATGTGCACTAATTTATTCTACAAAAGCAACCATGCTGTCAGTGTGCATCAATGGACACAATGGAGAAGGATGATATCAAAAGTTTTAAATGCAAATTCTCACAAACTGGGAAGACCAGCGGGGGGTGGGGGAGTGGAAGGTTTATTCAAGATTAACGTGGGCAGTAAGAATTTAGATGGATCTCTGATATGTTTTCTTTCCCCACCAGTTTCAAGCCAGATTTCCATACTGACTGTTACCTACCTGGGTTCTAGAGTCTCTGCAATATTTTCTTTAGTTTTAGGGAGATTACAAATACTAAGATCATTGTAAAATATGAGACTCTGACTGTGGCATCAATGTATGCTATGCAGTTTCTTCAGTTCGATTCTACTTTAGGCACTTGGGGCATAGCACAGAAAATCAATTTGTTACTGCATATGAAAAAAGAAAAAGGGACGTGTGAGAACCCAGCAGTCCAGATTATGCTCTGCTTTTCCTGTGGCCATTAAATAAAGAAGAGGAACATGCTGTAATTCCCAGGTAGAAATGAATACAACCTGTGACATGGATGGCAATGAAGTGTATGTGAAAACTTTATGGGATTTTTTGGAATGACGCAGGTGTATGATGCTCTGGTCATACTGCCAGAAGCCAGAGATATTGAGGCACTTTTTTTTCCTTTTTTACTTTTTCCTGTAAGGTCAATGCTCCTGCGATTACTCTTCCATCTGGTCACACGTCTGCCTCATTCCCTGGCTCTGCATGAAGTCAGCTGTTGGCAACTATAACATGACAAAAACCCTCTTAAGTCATCAAAGCCCCAAACTTGCCTTCTGGTACACATAAAAAAGCAGAGATTAGCAGCAGCACCAGCTTCTGTTTTCCAAAGACAAAGTAGGTTGACAACAAATCTCATTCATGTCTGCCTTTAAAGGTTTGGATATTCTTTGCCTTATTAAGTAATCACCATTTCAAGCCTCTGAAATCCCAAGCTGAAAGACTGATTAGATATTACCCTGACTGTGCTGTTTGCTCTAATTTAGATTTATGACTATGCCAGTTTAAGGAATGAATCTCTCATATAAAGAACAGAACTATTCATTTGGTTTTTCCTATGGAATACAATGTTCCATTCATTGGCAAATTTCCCAGACCTTTAATATGATGTGAATAATTTATGTACATTTACATGACACTTTTGTGAATTCTTAATTAGAGAATGGTAACCGTGATCTGAAAAGAAACAATTTATGCACTAAGATAAAGAATAAATCAATTAGACCCTATAAACTGCAACATTTAGCAAGAATGATACATTTGTGTTTGCTTTCAATTTTCTTCCATTGTGTTAAAAAGCCCTTTAACCTTTGAGTGTTGATTAGGAGCAAAGGGTGAACAAATTCTGCTTGCTTTAGTGGTCAGCTGTTCATTTTGACAATTTTAGTGCAGCATATCTAAGCTTGTTAAACAAAAAAAAACCAAAACAAACAAAAACAAACAACCAAAAAAGGCAAACTAATACAGCATTTCTTTACAGTAGGAGAGTGGCATAGTTCTGGTCAATACAAAATTTAAATGTGCTGTGGCCTTTTACAATTCCAGTTGTTATACACAGAGAATTAATATACCAAACTCTTCTTGTAGTTCTCATGAGTGTTATTCCTGGTGTTTCAGAGAGAAGAAAAATATTTCACCCTACTTTGCTAGTACTATAGAGCACCACTTTCTTTTAAAATTCCTTTTATATTTACCACCATCAAAAGAAAAAAGTGCTTTTTAGTTGCAGCTCAGTGAAAGCATCTGGTCTTAAGCATGGATAGAATTAAATACCTACTAGGCAGTTGTAATTTTAACGCATCCTAACTGGTGCATATCTTGACAGAAATTTTCACAGTAGATGTGTGTGTATGCATGTGCGTATACACACCTATAATATGGAGGAGATATAAGAGAATATAAAGAACAAGAGAAATAGAAGTTGTTCACTATCAAGATACTGCTAACAAGATGAAACTACTCAGTCGCTATATAATGAAAATCAGAAAAAAATGTCTGTTACTTTTTAAGGGGCTTTCTCACTACCATCTTTTGGCCCTGTCTCATGGTCAGCCTAAGCTGCCACATGACAGAATCTGAGAACTGGAGCATATCAAGCAAAATCTGGGCTGACAGGTACCATGTAAGTGCATGAACACATGAGATTTCCGCAATGTGTTTAGGTATAAGTAAAAAATACGTAAGTGGAAAGTTGTTACACAGTGGACTAAGCTGTAACATCATTGTGCAGCCGCTGCATGCTGCTGTTGGGAGTCACAAGGGAGAATATGAATGAGATTATAAAATTTCTGGTGGGGATCCATCCCTTGATACCCAAAGCAAGAGACATACCTGGAATAAATATTTTTCAGCCAAAACATGAGCATCAAACCTTAGATTACTTTGGAAGACTCTTTCCAGCCTCTCCCACTGTAGCTCCAGGCACTCCATCTCAGCTCTGGCCAGAAAGTTTGGCTGAACCAGAGGCCAGAGACCCCACACTCTCCAGAGAGAGTTCTCCTCTTCCCCAGAGGAGAACCTGAATATCAGTCTTCACTAGCCTGACTAGGGATGGGAACGTGCTTCCCAGACCCCCTATGACAACAACTGTGAAAACTTCATGTCTCTCATCCTTAACTCAAATATCAGTGTAAAAGTCCACCAATGCACTCACAGCCAAGGCACCCCAGCCCTTCACCACTAAAAGTCCGCAGCACAGAGAGTTTTTATACACCTTGATTTCCCCTGACAGTCTATTTCCAGTTCTACTCCAAAGATAACCCCAGGCTCTCAAATAGAATACTAGTCAAATCCATGGACAGAGGACTATTTAAGTAAGTGTTCAATTTTGAAAAACAGATAAAATGGCCACTACTTCATAGAAGACTTTATAACTGTTACCTTCCCTCACAGTAAAGAACTTCTTTGTTACATCTAACCTGAACATCCCCTGTTTAAGTTTAAACCCATTACCCCTTGTCCTACCACTACAGTCCCTAAGGAAGAGTCCCTCTCCGGCATCCTTGTAGGCCCCCTTCAGATATTAGAAGGCTGCTATGAGGTCTCCACACAACCTTCTCTTGTCCAGGCTGAACAGCCCCAACTTTCTCAGCCTGTCTTCATATGGGAGATGCTCCAGCCCCCGATCATCTTCGTGGTCCTTCTCTGGACTTGCTCTGACAGCTCCACGTCCTTCTTTGTTGAGAGCATCAGAGCTGCACACAGTACTTCAATAGGGTCTCACAAGAGCAGAGGAGCAGGATCACCTCCTTTGGCCTGCTGGTCACGCTTCTTTTGATGCAGCCCAGAATACGGTTGGCTTTCCGGGCTGCAAGCGCACACTGCCGGCTCATGTGAAGCTTCTCATCAACCAACACCCCCAAGTCTTTCTCTGCAAGGCTGCTCTAAATCACTTCTCCGCCCAACTTGTAGCAGTGCCTGGGATTGCCCCGACCCAGGTGTAGGACCTTACACTTCGCATTGTTCATGAGGTTGGCATTGGCCCACCTCTCAAGTGTGTCAAGGTTCCCCTTTCCATTCTCATCCTAAGTCACAGCATGCCTTTATTTCTGCAAGACTGAGAATATTCAGTGAAAAACCCTCTGCAGACTACTCTGTGGGCCACAAATACACCACAAATCTACGGTTTGTTTGAATGTTGGAAAAAATATATGTTCATGGAAATTTGCTACTTCTAAAAATTTTCCATGAGTTTAAAGCTGTTGCACTGCACCCTGTTGCTAAAGTAGGTCATTGTATGCCATTATTAAGATGGAATAAAAAGAAAGATTTTTCAAAATGTAAATATTGGAGATGAAGCCTGCTTTGCCAAAGGTGTTGCTTGATATTTCAGAGTGCAAACATCTTGGACTGCAGGAAAAAGTGAGAAATCTGATAAGATGTGTAAAAAAAATATTTACAGCAGTGCATGTAAAAACTCTTTCCCCCCTTTAAAGTTACCTTTACACTTTAAAATTCTAGTTATTATACTAAAATTAATGAAGGCTAGTGACCAGCAAAGTATATGGAGAGGAATATGTGCCATTCAATATACTTGAATTCATATTTGAATTGCAATTCAAATATGTGCAATTGCAATTCAATGTGCAATTCATACAAATTACAGGGAAATTAAAGAACAAAAAATTACTAAGTTGCTGTAAGGACAGACAATTAAGGTGCTATATGGTCAGACAAATGAAGAAATGCTAAAACAAAATACATTTAAAGCTTTGCAAAATTGTGATTTAGACTGAAATATCATAACTATTTATATATTAGGAGGATGTAACTGTGAAATGAAAGCATGGATTTGTTTTAAGAATCAGAAAAAATAGCATAATTAAATGCTAGAGCAGAAGTGATGTAAGTGAAGAGCCAAGTGTTAGAACAGAAGTAAAATTAGGTTAAACATTTGAAGAAAATCTATAAAGAAAGCATAGTGCTCTAAAAAAGGTAGTGAAACTTATTCCTTGAGTTTGAAATTAAAGGAAAGTTTGGAAGTTAAATTATAGGGAACTCTCTCCTGTTGCAGGGGGCTGGGCTAAACTGAGATTACTGTTCTACAGTTTTAGAACTAAAAACTCTTTTAGGAATTCTAAAGCAAAATTAAAAATAGGAATAAAATAAAAAAAAAATACAAAGGCCAAGACAATGTTCATATGCAAACCCATGCATGTTCAACAAGGTGGTATGTACTAGAAAATGCACAGAAAACAAAATAAGCTGTCCTGTAAGCTTTCAGCTATACTGATGAAATAGTTGATGCACACTATGTTAACAAAAGAATTAGTTTATTTGGGGAGTGTGTGATGTGCGTGGTAAATGCATGCTGGACTTGCTGTTAGCTTTACACAGAGATGTTTCATCTTGTGCTGGGCTTGGTCATGGCAGGAGTTTCATACAATGCCACATCCACTCAGTTGGAAAACATAAATGCCTCTTTTTGTCACTTGGAAAACATAAAACCTATTCCCTCCCCTTCCTACCCGTCCTTGAATCCACATTACAAAGATATATACCTTCTCAGAGCTAGTATACTTGCACAAACACATGACCAATGGCTCATGTTTTAGACATACAAATAACTTTTCATTGTTGTGCCCTTTTTTTCCCCTCGCCAAATAATTTCTTTTAAAAATATTATAAAAATTCTGTTTCTTTTTTTTTGGTTTACAGGTAAAGGGGACAAGAGTGAACACTATTTAGCGACTATCCAGATGTGACTTTGCAAATGTAGACATCTAAGTAGTCACATTAGTGCAAATACTGCAATAGTATACAAGAACATACCAGGGTGGTATTTACGAACTTAGCGACTCATGCAATAAGTACCAGAAAAAAACACCCAACCCCCCAAAACAAGCCCAAAACATTCATCATTTGTTGTTTCAATGTTTGCATTTCTGATACTTAAAAGTATGTTAAACGTTGAAAGGAGAGTTTTGGGAAATGTTAGCTTACGTGTGACAAATTTTCAGAGGCATTAGTTTGTTTTAGGTCACAGAGCTCAACTGTGGCTGCGGCTTCTGCAAACAGAAGTGAGGCAGAGCTGAGAAGTGCAAATTGCCACAAGCTACCTTATGCTGGAGGCCCTGGGCACAACTTATGCTCATGGATGATGAGTTAGGTCTCACAGCTTATAAATTGCTGTTCTCTGTGCATGCACCACAAGTCCAGTGACTCAAAAGTTTTGCTAGACACAGTAGGTAAGAACCATCCTTGTTTTGATGAGTTGCCCATGTCTGTTGGGGCTCTTTCAAGCTGCAAACTAGGGCGTGGATCCTGTGGGACCACTCTGTAAGGTAACACTGGTCAGAAACCAAGATGTGCAGTAGACAGTGGAAAATAGACTAACCCTATGAAAACCTAAAATACACATGCACAAAGAATTTACCACAGTAATTTGGATATCAGGCTGTGTGGAAACAAATGAGATAAGCAATCTGCTGATTCTCTTGCATGTTTCGGTCTTGTGAATAATTTCTAAAACATATTCAATTAATTTTCTTTGATGTGAACTCCAGTCTTAGAAGTGATTAATCATTGAGAAACAAAGTTATACTGACTTTGAATTAAACTTAGAAAATAATTTAGGTACTCTCGAAAAATTTACAAAAGTTATTTAATGATTTAACATCAGGTATTCAGTATTATTTTCCTTTATGCTGTATATTTTTCTTAATGCCTTAATTTGTGAGTTTTAGCGTACCCTGTAATTATGTTCTTACTGTAAAATGTCAATAGTATATTTATTAAAGATGTAAACTAAATATGACAACTTTTAAGAGGTATGGCTTCTGATGAAATATATAAAAAATTACTAGAGATCTGTAACCCAGTTTTCTGAACTAAATTATCCTCTTTGCTTTCTAAGAAATAAAGTTTAGGTAAACTTTTCTACTGCTGTTACTGCATATCTTACTATAACATACCTATCACCTAGGCTGGTGTGGAAGAATCAGTACAAAATATCAGTCTCAGTGTTAGACAGTCCTAGTGACAGTCAAACCTGATGTTGATTGGCTATGTAGATTATCTTCATCCTGTGATATTTAAAGTTCCATATCTAGTACTTATGAAATTATATGAAAACATCTCTTTCATTTTTCTGTTTTATTCATGCTGTGCTTCAGAAGGCTGAAGCTCTCTTCTGCAAATTTTTTTCATTTACCTCAAGGAGGCCTGACTAATCATGTGGATGGAAAAATCTTACGTAATTGAAGAGAAGTAAACATAACTGAAGCCATATAAATTACTTCTAAAATTTATAGACTCAAAAGGTTAATGAGATCTTTGTGATAAATGTTTTGAGCATGCTATCAATAAAGTGTTCTAATTAATTCCTACCTAAAAGCTGTCAACACTCTTTCTACAATCCTCTTAGATTTCTTTAAATAAAAAACCCCACAAACAAACAAACAAAAACCAACAGAAAAAATAAATTGCTGAAGTTCATCATCAATCCATTTGGTGCATGATTTTAATTATCATTGAATTACTTAGCACTCTTTTTCCATATTTCTTTTCAGCAGACAATTTGCCAGCTAGAAATGTGAAATCTCAGATGATGGCATACTACAAGTGTCTTCAAAGTCATCTGGTAAAACTTGGTACATTTTAGTGTTTGTAAATTCGCAGGACTCAGAACTTTGTATCCCTGCAGCAGCCATTAGGAATGGGAAGGCTCATTTCATTGATTGCACTGTGAGAAGGCTGTTCAGGTTCAGATAGAACAGAAAGATTAGTGGAATATCAGTTAAATGCTTCAGTGGTCTGTAACAAATCTTCAGTCATGCTCTTATCACAGCTGATGAATTTAATTTTTGAAAGGTGTTAAAACTGAGTGCATTCTCGTACTTTCCAAGGCTGTAGAAGCAGTCGAATATACACAAACCAGTAATTTAGATAATAGCAATCTCTTTGCTTTTATATGGAAATTACTATCATGTGAAATCAGTCAGTGAGAATTCTCAGACTGTTCCACAAAAAAGTTTATTATCAAGATAGTTTCCTTTGGGTTTAATGGATGAAACTCTGCCAATAAACATTTCTGTATGTATTCTAGGCTGTGGTAGCCAAGTTAGATACTGTAAATGGGTATCATAAAATGAGAAATTAACATATGAAAGTAAGGCACTAGCTGTGGAACTATGCACAACAATACCAGGTCATTTTTATTTTAAATATTTGCACAAAAATTTTAAATGATCTTTCCCCCACATATTAGCATGATTCTTTTAATTGGGTTTCAGGAAACAGCTCTTCATTTGCTAATATCAGTTTTACTCATTTTAACTATGCAGCTCTTCTGCTTTACAACATCTGTTTCCAACAAGAAAAACTTTTAGAATGCTTCTTTTGGTTTTTTTTTTTTTTTTTGTCAGAAATTACAACCTGAGAATGAACCTTTAAGTGGTCAAAAGTATCTAGCTTAAAAAAATCTGAATTTGATATTTGGAAAAAGCATTTCTGTAGTATTCTTTAATTTATGTGAGGGATTATAACCATTCATATGCCCCTATGAGTTAAAAACCAAAAACTAAGCAAACAAAAAAACCCCCACTCCCCACAAAAAAAACCACCCTCCAAACAAAGCCAGAAGAACAAAACAAAACAAACACAAAAATACCCCCCAACAAAAAAACCCCAACAAATCTCCCCCCACCCCAAATAAAAAAAAAAAAAACCACAACATACCAACCTAACAAAAAAAAAAAAAAACCCAACAAAAACACATCAGGGGCAAATTTATTTTATTTTAACTATAGTCTATAACCATATTATAGACTATAGCTGCTGACTGCCTGAAGTCATTGCCTGTTCTGCTGCCTTCCATCAGATTTGGGACAAGTCATACATCCAAACTGAAAACTGGCCAAGAAATAGGAATTCTGGTTTGCTAGCATTTGACATATTTTAGGCCAAGGATTATTTAAATATTGTTTCAGGTAGGCAAGCAAAATGCATCAAACATTTACATTGTTTGTCTTTTACAGTTGAAATAGTTTAATGAAATAGTTTGGTTGCTGAGTTTTAATTAAAAGATACATCAATACATTGACCCACTGACTAAACAAATGAAAAATGATTAATTCTAGTATATTGAACTGAGCCATTTTGGTTTTGGGGTTAATTTTTATTTGAGGTATTAAAATTAACAAATTGTTTAGAATTGGTAATTGTTTGAAAATACTATACATGGTGGATTTGCCTGTATTTATTATTTTTTTTACCCAGCTCTAGTTCTGGCTGAAACTTTCATTCCCAGGGGACTGATTTTTTATAATCCCTTAAACATCTAATCAGAATATGTGTTTTAAAGTGGATTTGCATTTAATGGTGAGAAGAGAGTTTAAGTACAATATAAATCACAAAAATATTTCGTTATTCTCATTGCACCTCTGAAAGGAAATCAACTGACCATTGTAAGCTTTGTCAAGTGTTTGGTGTTTGTTTAAATACCAGAAATAAGTAGATGACTACAGAAGGGTTCTATCAGTTTTAAGGTCATCTCAAAGCATTATGTACAATTAGAAAAGATAGCAAAATCTATAGAGCTTCTGTATTATTAATCTAGACCAATTCTTTAGCATCCTACCAACAAAGTTCAAGTTTCTAGCTATGCAAAGATTTGAGCACATCTCTCAAATTAACACGACAAAACATGAAGGGAAGTTTGGAGCTGATATTTAACGTCATTAATGTCAATGAAACTATGACAAAATTATAGAAACTTATTGTCTCCCTGGCCTGTTAAAGATAAGCACATCTAATTTATCACCTGACCGGGAATTAAAACTGTATTTGCAGATTTGCTATACAAAGTATTCTTGTCTTCTCACTGCTTTCAATGATACCCAGTCTTGGTTATATACTGAGAGGCGTGACTAAAAACCAGTCTTTGTTTGTGTACCCCTGCACATTAGAATATAATTAATAAAAAAAAATCTGTTCATGAGTCTAAGAAAAAAGAAGTGTCTGCTTGGATGTAATGCTTACTTCTATGTAATATTAGTCATGGTTAAAATGTTACAAAGTTTTTTACTTCTAATAACAATTGGTGACACTATTTTTTTAACCTCAGAAAAAAATTAATTTTGAAGGAACATTTTTAGTGTTGCCATAGAAGAGAATAGATGATGGGAATGTTCTTTGCTGCATTTTGTACAACATTGAGTTCTATGAGGTATGATGAGCTATCACGAAGCCTTTGAATTGTATTCTGGCATTTGTTATTGATGGCAAATCAATAAAAATCCCAAAATATTCAGTTGACTAAACAATTGACATTTTACAAGAGTTCAAGCATATGTTTGTCACAACTGCCGTTAGTCTTCTATGCCTGAGACCAACCTAGAAGAACTTTACATCATACTTCATAAGTAGACATTAGTCAAAATTTTAAAGAGCAATGTGAGAAATGTTCCATAATTATATAGCATCCCAAAATGTAAGATCTGTAGAGTTATGTGAATGGGAAACAAACAGAAAAAAATATCAGATGCAAATCAACTGAAAAAAAAATAATCCTTGGTAATGCAAGAAAACATGCCTTTGCCTTTGATGGTATGCCTCTAGGACCCAGTAAGATGAAGGGGAAGAGGAAGCTGATGCCATCAACTGGCTACATGTCCATAATGTGCTAAAAAGCACTTTGCATGAGATGGATGACACCTTATAACAAAAATCTTTACTGAAGAATGCAAATTTAGTTTAATCAAATCACACACTAAGCAGCTTAATTTAATGTAAAACAGATATTCGTGAATGAGAGAGATAACATCAGAGCTGCCTGGTTTGGTAGGCACTTGCCAGAGAGGAAAGGAATCTGGATTCTTCTTCCTGATTCAGGGCTTCTTTAAGAAAGCAGTGATTAGATGTTAAAGTGCTCTGGTTCTCTCCTTTTATTGGCAGTTCCAGGAAACTATTAACTCGATCCAAAAGTTTGACTTAAGTCAGCCATAATTGTTTAATTGTTTGATTTTCTTTATTTCTGCCAAACATTTTGCAAATAATCTCAACAATAAACCTTACTTCTTTTCAGGCTTCTTCAGTTATATTTTGATATACTCTAATGATGATTAATGGACAAAGTTGGCCTCACATTTTTCAGTAACATCTCTAAATAAACTTTAATTTTGCATTTAAACTTGCCTTCAAAACTGTGAGTATCCTAGCAGTGTGTTACCAAGACAGGAACTGAAGTGCCAAGATAAATGCCTCAGCATAAAATAGCTGTTGAAAAAAGAAATAAAAGTCTGTTCTGTTTGCTGTGTTTAGTATAAATCCTGTGTGACATTCATATTTGTGTTTTAATGACTTTGACTAAACCTTTTAGCATTTAAGAGGCAAACTAGTTTGTAAATAGGACCATTATGGCATATTACTGTAGCTGGCACTAGAGAAAGGTAGTCTTATAAAGGTCTGGGACAATATGCAAAGGCAGAATTATACAAGTCAGTGGTCATCAAATGCGTCTGAATCCTCATTTAGGGAAATAGTTGGGCACCTGTGACTGGTAGTGCTTTCTTTTTCTTACATATAATGTCTCCCTTATCCGGGAACTGCTTACTGCCCACCCTTTGCTACATCTCTGTCTTCTTTTGTTAAATTTCGTGTCTGTGTCTGCCCACCATAGAATCATAGAGTGATTTGGGTTGAAAGCGACCTTAAAGATCATATAGTTCCACCCATCCTGGCACAGGTGGAGATGCCTTCCACTAGACTCAAAGACCCATACAACCTCCCCTTGAACATTTCCAGGGATGGGGCATCCACAGTTTCTCTGGACAACCTGTTCCAGTGTCTCACCACTCTCACAGTAAAGAAATGTTCCTAACATCTAATCTAAATCTCTACTCTTTCAGTTTAAAGCCATCACCCCTTGTCCTATCACTACATACCCTTGTAAATAAGGTAAATTAAATTAAGTTCTTAACTCTTCATTTTTATTTTTTTTCCCCTTAAGAAAACTTCAGGATTTGATCCATTATTCCTGGTCCAATATTCCAGCATTAACTAAAAATCAAAGAAGAAGAAGTAAAAAGAAACAAGTTAAGAGCATACTGTTTAAAAGTCATGTTTCATTCATTTGTAAAAAAAAAAAACCAAACAAAAAAACAAAACCAAAAACAAACCAACAGTAGCATACGCAATAGTATGTACTATGTCACTTGAGGGGTTTGGTTACTGTCAAAATTCTGAATTTACTACACTTCCTTCAAAGAAAATTATAGCATGCACTGTACATCCTACAAAAGAAATATTGAATGGTGTGATTTCATCCACTAGCTCATGAGCAAATACCTCAAAATACCTTATTTCTGTCAGAGATTGTAAGAGTCAAGTTCTCATTTGTGAAATACTGTATGCAAGTATACAACAGAATTAAATGCTGCAACATCTGTGGGAAAGCTGTTGCTCTCTTCTTTATGTGGAATAACTGTGTAGCTCGGCTAAACACTAAACATGCATACATGTCCGGTGGTTGACAATACAATGCAATTACTTTGTCAGAGAAAAATTCAGCCCTCTTGGAGGGCCTGAACATTGCTGATACTGGTATCAAATTTATAGTGGTTTATAGGCACCATGTGCACAAACAAGTATTGGCTTCTTCTAGCACACTGTTGATACCAGTGATGCTAGAGGAAACCCTTCTCATTTCAAAGGATAAATACTGTTGTATTTGTTTTGTTCCTTATAATCAGACTTTGGTCTGTCCATATTCCAAGCTGACTGATAAGGCACATGGTTGTGACTAACAAAAAGGCTGCTGAGCGCCTCTGAGTTGCCACAAGCCCTCTGCAATCATCTTTTAGGGTGACTGGACTTTAGTGGGTTGATCTGGTCTGCATTAGCTGCGAAGTCATTACAGAATTCAGCTGATACAATAAAGTTGTGAGAAAACTTCAATTCAATCTGTCATTACTATTTTGTATGTATGTGATATTTCATGTTTTTAAACATTTGTAAAGTCCAGTAGAAGTAGAAAGCATTAAGGTTAGACTGACATATATGGAGAAAGTGTAACAACATTGATTCTTATTCCTATGCACATAGGTAGCAGGACAGTGGCCTTTGCAAAGTGTGATAAGAAGCAGTGAACAATTACATACTTTTATTATAATGTGACCAGCTCAAACAGAATTGCAGCCAGAATCTGGTACTAAGTGCATTCTGTACTCCATTCTCCAAAATACTGCTTTTGACAAGCATACTACTTCTTCAGATAATGATGAGTTAACTGTTGGTCTTTGACCTTTGTTCTTATTGTAGCTATACGAAAACTGTATTTATTTTATAGCAGTTCAGAATAGACAGGAGACATCACAACTTTCTGACATGTAACTGAATTTGTAAGGAATGCATTCATTAGGAAACCAACATTTCTATATTTTCTTCTGTGAACCTTGTGGTATCACAATCATCGTATAATTTTTTTGGTGAGCTTTTCCTGTCTTTTAAGTGCTTTGCAGATGCAGACTCTGTAAAGCACTCCATCATTGTTTTACCATCTTCCAGAAGTTTAAGTTTTTTTGGAAGTCTCATTTTCAAACAGCAATTTGTCCCTGCGTACTCTGTTTTATAAAAGCTGACATTATCAGTGCCTAAGGTAGTATGACTGCAGGCAGAAGCTGTTTTATATTGAAGTTTGAAAGAAAAGATGCCTTTAGATCTTATATTGCCTCATATGTGACCAAGGATAAGGTATTTTTTAGCAGGGATTTGCATTAACAAAAATTAAAGCTTTAGGATTTCACTTCAAAGGGAAATGCCAATGAAAGCATATCCTCTTTTGGTTGCATTGGTAGCAGAATATTAACATCACTAATGTAAAAGTTTATATAGCTAGAGGCTGCAGTTTCTGTCTCTCAGTAAAGAAAAAAAATAATTCTTAGGCCACATCAGAAGACTGCAGCACTTAAAATGCAAAGATAAAGAAATGAGGAGTGTCTTTTTTTTTTTTCAGGAGCAGTAAGCACGCAGAGCACACTCATTTTCAAATTAGATTATACATTATTAAAAAGGTTAATTTTTAATGTATGAATTCTAGACAGGCATTGATATAGAAATAAATATATTAGTCATTATGTGCTAGCTTTTGCGAGCTTTACTGCTGCTAAGTATTTTGTGCTATGAATACAATCATTGATTCCAGCAAAACAACTCTACACTGTAAGTAGCTGCTTGAGGGACAGAAAAATCTGCGTGAAGTATAACTTACCAAATACAATTATACAGTAAAATGGATTATTTCATTGATACTAGTCTACAGGAAGATCCAATTTGCAAATAGTTAGTGGAGAGATTTTTGAATGCAGAAAGTCATTTTTACTTGAAAGGAGGAAAAATGGATTGTCAGTTTTTTGGAACAAAGCACAGAGAGAAGATGTATGTATTTGTTTTATTACTGTCCCAAATAATTAAGGGATTTTATTTCTTCTATTGTGAGTAGTATAAGCAAATATAAATATCATTCACCTGTTCAATGAGAAGTTCACTAACATAAATTCTCAACCAGGAATTGCTCAAACATTTAAAGCATTCATTAGTCTTTCCAAATCTTGAAAACTATTATTAAAAAGCCTGATGTTTTAAGAGTATTATCTGGAGAGCTTGTACAAGAGCTGAAGCATTTCAACTTTCTCTTACCTTAACCAGGAAGCAACTAGCAACTTAGCCTTGAATACGATCTCAGATTATTAGCTATTAACTTGTATCAAGTTTTTGTACTCAATGAACATGCCAGGTGCATTTGTATACTTCTTATTAGGGTTAATATTGTCAGCAAACCAGAGGATATTGTTTAATTGTTTCTTTGTTTTTGTTGAAGTTAAGAAAAAGACCCATGGTCTAGGAATCCAAAAAGTAACTTTTTCTAAAGTAGTCTAAAACTGTTGCTCAGTCTCTCTAGGCTCCCCGCATATCTAGTTTCATCATCAGTCTGTTGAGTCAAGCAGGCAGAACAAAGCTATTCATTTCTCATGAAGTCCCATAAATCTTATTAAAAGATTTTCTGAATCTAGCAACCATTAATAGTTGATCGGTCTCCCTAGCAAGGAAAGAGTAGCTTTTTCACAACAGACTGTCTGACAACAGGAGTCTTGAGAGACTATTGAAGCCACTTTTCATGACAAACACAGAACTTTCTACATGATTCCTGCAATTAAAAAAAAGAATGTTTGGAGGTGTTTGTTTTTTTGGGTTTTTGGGTTTTTTTTTTTTTTTGTTTGTTTGTTTGTTTTGTTTGTTTTTGTTTTGTTTGGTGGGTTTTGTTGTTTGGGGGGTTTTTTTGGTTTTTTGTTGGGGTTTTTTTTGTGTGTGTGTGTGTGTGAATAAACAACCATTGTGAAGAAGGCAAGTAGTCACATGTCTATTCAGTAGGATGTGATAGAGCTGCTGATGTGCTTTTTCAGTATTGGCTGAATTCTGTGCCTGGATCGATTTGACTGTGTGTCCTTCTTTTGGCTGGGATACAGCTAATTTTCTTTCTAGTAGGTGGTACAGTCCTGTGTTTTTGCTTTAGTCTGAGAATAATGTTGATAACACATCAGTGTTTTAGTTGTTGCTAAGTAATGCTTACCCTAAGAGTTTAGGGTAAGCTGGGAGGGAGCCAGGAGGGAGTTGTGAGGGAGCACAGCCAGGACACCTGACCCAAACTAGGCAAAGGGATATTCCATACCACAGCACATCATACTCAGTATATAAACTGTGGGAGTTGGCTGAGAGGAGCCAGTCGCTGCTTGGGGATGGGCTGGGTATCAGTCAGTGAGTGGTGAGCAATTCTATTGTGAAACACTTGCATTTTTTCCTTGGGACAGGGTTTATTCCTTCCTCTTTCTCTCTCTTTGTAATACGAACAAGAACAACAATAAGAATTGTCTTTTATTTCGTTATTAAACTGTTCTTATCTCAACCCATGGGATTTCACCTTTTCTCTAATTCTCCTCCCCATCCCATGGGGTGGGGCAGAGTAGGGAGGGAGGGGGAGCAAGCAGCTGCATGGTCCTTAGTTGCCAGCTGGACTTAAACCACAGCCCTGTAATTTAAGTTTCCATGAAGAATATACATCCTTAAATGAGATGGAAACTGTAAGTTTACGGGCTAACCCACTGACCTGTAGAAAGTACCATTTTCCAAAAGACTTTATAAATGAGGCTTTCTAGCCTTTTAAGTGGTTTTAAAGAATCACTCCTACAGTTATATTTAAATGAACCAGAAGATGCTGTTGCCTGATTGCATCACATTCTTTTACAAGGCCTGATGGTGAGGTCCAAAATAGAAGAATACAGAAGCCTAAAGAGAATTTTTAGAAGAATTCAGTTGTTGTATCCAAAATTAGGGTTAAAAGGCCTTGCCCAACAACCATTGAGAAAGATCTAAATTTTATTTCATTTTTATCACCAAAGTTTCCCAGCCTTCTTTGGTCTTTTAGGCTCCTGTTACCTTCCAGAATTACTAGACTTATTCTTGTATGGAGTAGCTGAAGTATTGCCTCATGCCTAAAGTATGTCAGGGTTTAAATATTCCTGCAAACAAGTGCAGAAAGATGACAATGATAACTTTGGGATTTCCCTTACCTTCTTCCATGCAGTGATTTAATAACTCACTCAGCTATGAGGATAATGTGACTTGGTTCCCTTTCTCCTGTGAGAAGTTTTGGTCTGGTATTTACAGAATATGTGCAACATGCTAACTGGAGTGAGGACAGATACTGACACCCACGACTCACCACTTCTCAGAAAGGTTCCTGACCAGCATGACAAAGATTCAGAGCCCCTTTTGGCACTAGGCATTTATGTGTGTATGTATTTATTTATTTATTATTTGGCACAGCTTCAGCAGGAGACATCCTGACTTCTGAGTAGATCTCTAACATTTTTTACTTATTATAAAACTAACAATATTTCTCTGACATATAAATTACGCCTATTTTATTATGAATAAAATCTCATTCTGTTTTCATTTGAGGGAATATCTGTGGGGTATTTGAGTCTTTTGCTTCTGAGTGTATCCCATTCAATGCTGAATCTAGGTGTAACAACTGGGTTTAACAGCTCTGGGTATAACTGCAATGACATAACAACTGCTTCTCAACAAACCCACTCTTCTTAGTGTGGCTCAGCTGTAAGCCCAATCAATAGACACTGAAGCTTAGGCCTTCCTACCTTCTTTTAATGGTATCAAGTGAAAGGAATAAATTCACAGACACTGGAGACTTTGAATGTGCTGGTTCCACAAGTAAAATATAGCAAATGTCATGTATCCACTTGTAGATGTGGAATGAGTTTATTGATCTGACAGCCTGCATTCCACTTAATTCTAAATTTATAGGGCAATGCTTTTTAGATTTATACATAGAGGGGATTTGATGCTACAGCTTTGAACTACTGTACTGTTGTTACTGATAGAGAAATTGTGATTGGGAAAAAATCTGAGATACAATTTCCTTGATTACACATGCAGGAGTTATTAAAGTATTTCAGGCCAATACAAAAAGTCTGAAGTAAAGCTTATTAAAAAAAAAAAAAAAAAAAAATGTCAGTGAAGGCTTTATTTTTGCTACCTCATTAAAGAAAAATCTGATTTATCAAAACTGAACTTTCAAATTCCCCTTAGAGTTTCTTCAGACTCCCTTTTCCTTTGCCTTGAATTCATATTGTTTGACAAGCACATTTCTATTTCAAATTTTTCAAAAATCTTTTTCTGCAAACTTTTAATTTTCTTCAGGATTTGAAAGAAATATAATTTAAAGATTAGGAATTCTTTCAAAATTTGTCATTCCATTCAACTTTGCTTTCAATATGTATATCACTTGAATTAATGCACCAAAGTATTAGCATATACTGACAAATTCTTACTGAACAGCATTATCAGACAGAACATTTTATGTCTGTCTTTTGATATCATTCTTAATGTTTACAGATGTATCATTCATATCCTAATAATACATTAAACAATTTCAATGGCAATATTCAGATTACAGGTAAATTGCAAATACCTTTGACAATTCAGTGCATGTGAATGAATACATGATAATGTTTCTGTTCCTCAACTACATGCCATTATTTTTATGTAACAAGTAATAACAGAATGCTAATATGAATTCATGACACTGTAAAAATTACTGATACTTTCATGAATACTAGCAGCTGTTGAAATATTCCTAATTACAAATATCACTTATCAAGAGTAGCATATTGAAGCTGAGTGGTTTGTATGCAAGCACATTTATAAAGCCGCTATGTGCTATTTTTCTCTCTTCAAACTTGAACTAGGTTTACTTTTTATTAATATGCATAATCCTGGACTTGAAATAGTTTAAACTGATATCAATACACAGTAATCTAATAAAATATATCGTTTAGCAAGAGATTCAGAAGAGCAAAGAATCTGTAGAATTAAACTTTTGCCTTACCGAATCAGACAAATTGTCTGTCACTGCAGGTATGTCATGAATTATGTGGGAGATACTGGATCAAATAAATTACTTATTACAGCAAATAAATCATCTGGTAAAACTTACTGTATTAATATTAAATCAAATATGTTTAAGAATTCTGCAGCCTACAGGTAGTTAGAAAGATATTATTTTCTAAGTCTCTATTTAAATCCAATTCACTAAACACGCAAGGTGTGCACCATCTGGTAAAAGGCAGAAATATTCCTTTGACAGCTTTCTCTTTCTTTTGTATATTAGACTGCTTTATGAACCCTGATACTGAAATAGCAGAATGATGATATACTTGGTACTAGTAAGTTTTCTTACACTTTCTAATTGTGGATCTAGAGGCTTTGTTAATGAGGAGCTTTATGAGACAAACATTTATATGATGACTATGATGTGGATCATTGACATGACTGTTTGTTAGAACTCTTAATGAAAGGCAGCTTCCTATTACAAATGCATAGAAGTCTGCTTTTGACTGTCACTGAAAATTTTCTTACTTTAAGCTGCATAATATCTGTGTAGTATTTATGTTGTTACACAGACATAATGTTGAAAGAAGTGCTGAAAGAAGAGGGTAAATGTGTTTCTTGAAGAGCTATTTGTAAAATTATTATTTCCTTTTCATTTCTGATTGTCTTTTACATGACTTCAAGTACATTACAATTAGTGATGTACAAAAATATTCCTAGGTAGGCAATTTCCATCATTAAGGGAATACAAGATAACTGACATGTTACACAGTGCACCTAATGTGATTCAATTTGGGAGTCAAGAGGAGGAATTGCATAGCCGGATATGCACTCTATTGTTTCTGATTACAATTTCCAAATGTCTCAGAGTTTAGAAAAAAAATAAATGAAATAGCTTAGCCTTTGTTAATTACTTATTTGTGCTTTACCACCTCATCATCAGATCCTAACTGTTGTGGTGCTGGCACGGAACCATTTGGGTGAAGGGAGCTGACATATACATAACAAAACAGAAACAATATTAAAATATGTAACATTTTTAGATGTTTATCACATTTATAGATTATGTCTTGCTAAAGAGTTACATAAAAGTATCTTAAGATAAATTTTAAATATACTTAGTGACTCTTTTTTTTACGGTACATCTTTCGATGGCAATGAAAATTTCATAATTCAGGCTGAAGAGGGTTCTACAATATTGTATTTTTTATACAGTTATAGAAAGTTTTTAAGCTACTGAGGTGTTACTTACTCACGACATTTCTCAGTGGGCTGACTCCTTTCCTGCATGAATGAGAGGCAAAAGAGAACCTCTATTGATATGATATCAGAAGATATCAGAAGAAAAACTTTGCTCTAATGCAGGAAGAGTCCAGAAAAGCATCACTGTCGAGCTGCCAGATGTAAGCAGAAAAATGAGCAGCCCCACTCGTGATTTTTCTGCACTATGTCAAGGAGGATCATTTAACTGGGAGCTGTACAGTTACAGCTGGGAGGAAAGGGGAGAGCCCCATTAAAAGGTGAGTTCAGCACGAAGTATGAGAGCAAGCATTGTAGTAGTTGCTGCTGTTGCCAGAGCAAGAAGTACCAGGGGCCCAAAGTAAGTAGCACCTCTAACAGCCCTGCCAGTATCTGTATGTATAGGACTGCTGCTGCTCAATTTATGGAGGGAGATTTGGCTTCTGGATGACATCTTCAGGATATTTAATACCAAGATACGATAGTACAGGTAACTGAAGAGTTTTCAAGGTCAGTTCTGCATTAACCAGGATGCCTTTATCATCTATCTTCAACATCTGGCACTGTTTTGTCTTTCAGATGATAGCCTTCAGCTCTGTTTCCTTTTGGAATGTGATGTATGTACCCTTGTACAGCATTAGCAGTGTACAAGTAATGTACACTGATCTATAAAGCAGCAGTGTTTGCTTTGTCCCTTTCTAGGCTGTCTCACAAAGCATCCAAGCTACATAATGAAAACCAAAATACAAACCATTTCATGTCAGACAACAGAACTAATGAGTCTAACATACCGCAAGCAGTACTTGAACAGCAAATATAGGACAGTGTCTGACAGATATTATGGCAAGTCAAGCTCACAAAAACAGAATCAATGCTGTGCTTATATGACTGGTAAGTTAAATAAATAATAGCAAAAGCAAAATATATACTCTACAATAACCTTGAACAGTTTCTTCTCTCATGGGCAATTTGCTTGTTTGTTTGGAGTTGGTTGGTTCATTTTAGATTAAAATATTTTTACAAGTTCTGAGAGACACTGAAAAACAAAAGGCGTATCATTACCTCTTCTGTAAAATGTAAAAAACATACTTGTTCATGAGAAACTGTTCAGCTGAATTATTCTTATGGAGATATATTGCTAATAGCACATAAGGCTATTTCTTCTACGTCTTAAATAAATTCAAGTGGCAGCAAGTTGATTTTTCATTCCCTTCCTCAGCCACTGACACAGAGACAAATCAGTATCACTTGAATTTATTTTCATTTGGAGAAGGGTTGGGGGGAAGAGATAGATAGAAAGTCTTGATCTCTTAAGACCAATGAATTCAAAGATAATATTGTCTTACTGAAGTAGCACGAAGAGCAAAGAATAATCTGAGACTAGGATCTGATAAAAGCTTCATGTAAATCAAATCATAAGTATGGTTGGTACAAACACATCATCTGTGTTAGCTTACTGCTAAGCAGGTATTGGCAGGAAACTGGAATCTATATAAACCGTGAGACAAGAGATTTGTAGCAGGTCGCAGTGTCACTAATTTCAAATGTAATCAATGCTAGGTATAATTAACATTTTGATATGGTAAATATGGCTAATGGCTAACATTTACGGCATGATATGAAAATAAAATGGGAAATTCATATAATCGAAAAGCATCTATTCCGGAACTTCCCTGTGCTAGACTACTGATAAAATCAGTAAGTACTTCCTGTCCGAAATTTGAAACATTTCAGTTTTTCTCCTCAAGTGCAGTTTCATAAACAGTGCCATACAACAGTATGCACATCTAGTGATTCATGTAATCCTGAAAATTATTTGATTTTTTGAGTGCAAAATAATTAGTTATCATTTCCTTTGTTGTAAAGACATAGTGATGGTCACAAAGTAAAGCCTGGACTAAAGCAGATGCAAGAAATAGGCACAAGGTGGTAAGCAGATACCTAGCTTCACATACTTGCCAGTTTGTCACAAAGTTTCTGATGCTGTTCTGCTTTCTAGGCCCTGATGAACACTCTCTTTTTTCCCATTTCCTATAGAAAAGGGTTTCAACAGACATTACAATATTTCAAAATTGTTGAGTGAGGAATAGGAAAAGGAAAATTAGCCAAATAGGAAAGAAAAAAAAAAAAAGCAAGGGAACTCCTGAATTACAGCCTACAGTCTGAACTATAGAAACTCATTTTGTAGCCAGACGAAAGAAGCTTTTCCAGTAATTTATTATTTTCTCTCTAAATCAAGCAGAAGAAAAATTTGAACCTTAGATTTTGATATTCCAGATGGATGTACTCCCTGCAGTTTTAAAAGTAGGAGGTAAATAACATTGCCACAACCATACTTTATACATTTGATTCTAAATAATTAATTTTAGGTAAAATTTTTCAAATGACCCAAAATAATCATTCTCATTTTTATTCTGGGGATGAAGAGGGAGTTGTTTGCTTGTTTTTTAAATTTAACTTTAACTAGCTGAGCTGCAACATCAGCTTTTGGGTGGCTAAATGTTTGTGAAGTGAATATCATCATACCTAACATATACTTGCCAAAGGTAAATTTGAGAACTACATAGAATCATAAAATGTTTTGAGTTGGAAGGGACCTTAAAGACCACGTAGTTCCAACTGCCCCGGCCATGGGCAGGGACACCTTCCACTAGACCAGTTTGCTCAAAGCACCATCCAACCTCGCCTTGAACACTGCCAGGGAGGGGACAGGCACCACCTCTCTGGGAAACCTGTTCTAGTGCCTCACCATCCCCACAGCACATAACATCTTCCTAATACCTAATCTAAATCTCCCCTGTCAGCTTAAAGCCATTTGCCCTTGTCCTTTCATTTCATGCCTCATGCCCTGTTAAAAAGTTCCTCACCAGCTTTCTTGTAGGCCTCTTTTAGGTTCTGGAAGGCTGCTGTGTGGTCTACCCTGAGCCTTCTCCAAGCTGAACAAGCCCAAGTCTTTCAGCCTGTCTTCATAGAAGAGGTACTTCAGCCCTCTGATCATCCTCACGGCCCTCATCTGGGCCCATTGAAGTAAAATCAAGCAGATCCACATCCTTCCTGTGTTGGGAGCCCCAGAGCTGAACACAGTACTCCAGGTGGGTTCTCATGAGAGCTGAGTAGAGGGGTAGCATCACCTCCCTCAACCTGCTGGTCATACTTCTTTTGATACAGCCTAACATACAGCTCGCTTTCTGAGCTGCAAGCACACACTGGCAGGTCATATTGAGCTTCTCATCAACTGGGACCCCCAAATCCTTCTCTTCAGGGCTGGTCTCAATCCAGTCCCTGCCCAGCCTGTATTTGTGCTTGGGATTGCCATGATCCAGGTGCAGGACCTTACTTCATGAAGTTTGTAAAAGCCTAACTACTTCAGAAACTCCAGTTCTGAAAAGCTGGTCATATGAAGAAAGAATTTTAATTTCAAGCATTTGACATTTGAAACAAAACAAAACAATTTGATATGTCAAAGATAGACATGGATCAGATCTTCAGTGGTTATGCTGTAGCTACTTCATTTTCACTGACATTATAGAAATCAATATCTATTGGGTAATCAATCTATCATTTTTTCAACAAATATTCCCTTTCAGTCATAGATAATAGGTGGTATAATTGCTCTATGGTATTAATACAAAAGATGTTGAAAACTTTCTGTATCATTTGCATCATGAACACTTTTTTACTAATGACTTCAAATAAAAAATCCTAAATCTCTCAGATGATGTTGGGCACTCCAATATACAGGATTTATTATGTGTGTAAATTAATTTGCAAGCACTTTCATTTGTCTCACTAATATAGTTTTTTATAAATATTTTTCTAAAGATTTAGCATGACACAATGGCTTTATCTGTTATCTTCATATTCTAGTAAAAGAACTAAATGAAATATCTTTGATGATGAAAAATAATCTAGGATTGCGGCACTCGGCATTTTTCCTTTAATCAGTCGCAGCAGACATATCTTGCTATACTAGATCAAACAAATTGCACTTTTGATTTAGTATGAATCTAGTGAGGCTGAATAAAATACATTTTTTTCCCCTCACTGTATGGCTGATAATGATCAAATGGATAACCAGATGGCATAATTTTTGTAAAATTTCCAAGACATACTGTAGCATATACAAAGACACATTCATAAAGTGTCCTATCTTTCTGCATGTGTTTCAGTTCATTCAAGTAAAAACTGGCACAGAAGCTACTGTTTTTCCACATAACTCCTGACTCTTAAAATGTATAAATAACAAATCTTAATGAAAAATTACATCTTTTAACTATAAATGCAACTATTTTTGTTACATTTTTTTTCTGTTCTTCTTAATTATTTTATAGCAGAAGGTTCTTGAGAAGACATAACAAAATTTAAATACTTGAAGATGTATAAGTTTACAAATGGACTTCGTTAACTTCAGTCAAAATAAATTAATTCTAAAGAATACTTATTCTAAATAGCACTTATTTCAGGAGGAAATTAAGGCTTCCACAGTAAGCCAGTACAAGGCATCTGAATGATTTAAATCCTTTATAAGGGAAAGCAGTAGTTAGCCTTCAGCAAACCCTTGTCTGCACAGGTGAATCTTTAGTTTTGCTTACATATATATATATATATATACACACACACACTTCTTGTAGTATAGAAAGTTGGGGGGTTTTAGTGTTGACAAAGTTTTGGGGGGTTTGCTGTTGTGTTTTTGGTTTGGGGGTTTTTTTTGGGTTTTTTTTTGTTTATTTGTTTGGTTAGTTGGGTTTGGTGGTTTATTTTGGGGGTGGTTTGGTTCTTTTTTTCTTTTTTTTTCTTTTCTTTGTGCAAATACCCATGGTCTTCAGTGTTGTTGTTGTTAAAAAATATTAATTCATTGAAATCTTTGCCATTTGCATGGTAGGTCAGATCTCTTGAGCAGGATGGTCTGTCCAGATGATGGGAGTCTCCCTGGGCAAAATCTTTGGAAGAATACCTTCAGCCGGATCTGGTGAGACACCCTGAACTGCCAGTCTAGAAGTTTTTTATAATATAGCTGAGCCATGGTCTTGTATGACCACTTCAGCAAAACTTCAGTATATAAATAATTTGCATACTATTGATTATCTATGTACAAAACAGTCGCTGCCATGTAATAATTACTGTAACTGTAGGTACAGTTTCTTTGGAGTGTTTACAAGTACCTCACCTATATACAGTTTGATAAATCCTGTGCAAAGTGCTGCCTATGGGAGTCTCTGGGATGGGCAGACTCACCACCCAGGGTGGTAGTTGAAGCATGCATTGAAACACACAGGTTATGCCTAACAGATGATTTAGACAGGGCATGAGCTGCCTGAAGGAATCTCTGGGACTGTCTGAAACTTCCACCTAGAAAGCTCCTCTAAAAATTTGTCAGATGCTTTTCTGAAGCATTCTGGCTGAAGGCAACTAGAAATTCAGTCACCCAAGGTATGAATGACTAAGTATGCTGCACATGTACAACAGGCACAACGTATCTTATACAACATATGACAGGTTGATATGACCAATGAGAGGTTGATATGACCAATCATATCAACCTGTTCAGGACAGGACAGGTCTAAGTAGTGTGGGTGTATGTGTTTATACATCCATTTGCTGTGCGATTTAAATGAGAGGTAACATAATATTTTATAACTGCCTTTCAGACATTTACAATTTCTGCTGTTTATGTTGGCATTGTGAAATGAAGAAGGAATGAAGTGAAAATACACCTTTCCATAGACTCATAGGATCATAGGATCATAGAATCATAGAATCATATAGAATGGTTAGGGTTGAAAGGGACCTTAATGATCACCTAGTTTCAACTCCCCTGACACAGGCAGGGACAACTTCCAGTAGAGCAGATTGATCAAATCCCCATCCAGCCTGGCCTTGAACACTTCCAGGGGTGGGGCAGCCACAGCTTCTTTGGACAACCTGTGCCAGTGTCTCACTACCCTCACAGTAAAGAACTTCTTTCTAATATCTAATCTAAACCTACCCTCTTCCAGTTTAAAGCTATGACCCCTTGTCCTATCCTTACCTGCTCTTGTAAAAAGTCCCTCTCCAGCTTTCTTGTAGGCCCCGTTTCCTTGAATTTTCTGTTGTTACAAGTCATTGCCACTATGTATGAGCTAGCATTTCCTGCTTCTTACCTGACGGCTGTGCCTGCAAGCACAATTATGTTTCTACATGGGAGCTTGACTGATCCAGGCAGGAACCTGGAGGAAGTTGTGTCAATCTGCATTTGTCCCTGTACACCAATATTGAGTACACTTATCAGGTAGGATTTAGTTCCTCAATAACACACTTAGATGTAAGAAACCAAGCATCTATGATAGTCACTGGAGATCTAGTTAATAGCACCAGGGTAGCTTGGGGAGATACTCACCTCAATGTAGCCATCTATGTTTGGCCAGCTGCCTTGTTTTCTAGACCCCATTGACTACCTTGCTTTTATCTCCATTGACTTAGACATCCACTTCAAAATAGACACCTACTTTTAGATGGATAGAGCTGGAACAACATAATACTCACATTCTTTAATTTTCTGGCAATTTTCTTCAACATTTTTTAAAGATAAAAGCATCAGTTTAAGTGTTCAACAACAGTCATCTCTTGTACACCCTAATCATAATAGAGAGTTTTTTAAGCTATATCCACAAAAAAAATTATCCATTGATTTATGTGGTTTTCTTCAAAATCCCTAAAGAAATGTAAATATTTGATTAAACACAGAAGAGAACAATTCTGTATTCTGCTCTCTTAGCAAACCATTTTTATTCAAGTAGAAAAAAACTTTGTTACAAAAATATTTTACTTTCTATTTCAATTGCTGCTGCAATGTAAAGCCTTTTCTTTTTCCCAGCAGAGGGTGGGTAAAGAAAATGTTAAGAATTCCTCGTGGTCATTTTTCATTTAAACTACAAGCTTTCCATCAAAGAAAAAATCTTTTTCCTTATAGAAAGGTCACCACAATCCAAGAGCTATGAACTATAAAGTTCCACGTATATGTAAAGGCTAAAACTGTATTTTAAGCTTTGCTTGAACTGTTGATAATTATTCTTTAGTTTTTGAATCAGTGCTGCACAGGTCTGATACTCCAAGTCTCTGTGAAAACAACTTCATGAGCCAGCATTCTGCAAAATGGCAGAGTGGCTTGACGACATCTATAGACACAGAAAATCCAGCAGGATGTCCAAGGTTTCTTGGAAGTAATGCTCCAAACAGAACCACAGTCTTGGTGTATGCAAATATATGAAACTTTCTCAGCATAACAAATCTGGTTTCAGCAAGATTTAAGATTATTTAAGTAGCCTACTTTCCTCTATAATGCATACTTTGACAATTTTTTGTAAATTTTCTTTCACCTGCACCACTGTTAATGAGCAATAAAGGGGCAGTTCCCTGCACCAAGGCTGGCTGATTTAGAATGTAATTCCTAAATCTAATATTTGGAAAACAGAATGCCAGCAGCTTCCTTTTTTTTTTTTTTTTTTTTTCCCAACGCCTAAAGAAACCTATTTTCAGATCTGTTAGATTTCAGCATTATGCACAATTCACAGTTTCATTTTGCTGAACTTCAGCGTTTGCATGTAGTGCTTTTCCACTTCAGTTACAGTTTTTCTCACACTCCAGACATAGGAGATTGACTTACTGAGAAATTTAATCTAATTCATGGAGGAGGAGCAGTGTGTAGCATCTAGGAGAGAATGCAGTCTCCAGAGAGAACCTGTACTCATGCCATGTCATGATTGATGTTTCCTACCATGTGCCCTGATCTGTGGGAACCTCTGTATCATGGAGTCTTAGCCTTTGAATCCTACTTGTCACATGATCCAATCTGCAGCATCTCTTGAACTTCATCAGAATTGTAAAACAACTGACTGATTCATTATTCTGTTTTCTTCAACTTAGCTTGAATTCAATTTTTCTGTACTGTCTTCCAACATAAACGTATGAAAATTTTCTGCACCCATGGTAACATTTTGTTGTTTCACTGCAGTTGGTTGATCTCTCAGATGCTGAAAACTTTGTTCTACCAAAAACTAAAAGTGCAATGTAATCTTTGAATGTGACTTTAGCTTATCTCCTCCTGGTATTGCCAGAATCCAAATCCCTTATCTGGTAAAACCAGAAGCATTTTAAAAGACTAGCAATCACAGATAAACACTATGTACATTTTTTTGCTTCACTGTTCTTCCTGCTCAGCAGGATCCTCTTGGCTCAGGTGGATTTCTCCAGGAACTCAAGGTCTTGGGTCTCCATATAAGGATGTTTTGCTGGGAGGTCTCCCTCTCATGCCTCTGCAAAGAGTTTCCTCCTGTTATTTTGCACCAGGACCCCCTTAGCCTTTAACAAAAAGCTTTCTGTTTACCATAAAACTTCTGTTCACCATAAGACCTCTGTTCGTTTTTATCTAATGATTCATCACTTGGAGGAGTGGAACCAGTTACCAGATGAGCTGTTGCCTACCTCCCAAAAGCACCTATAAAAGGAATTTTCTTCCTTGAGCCATATAGAAAATGTAATTTCACATAATTTTTTTTTGGCACTAAAATCTGTCTTAAGGTATCCCTATCATCCTTTGTCACTCATCTTTGCTCTAATTGCTTTTCTAATCACTCCTGTTGCAGTTCATCTCTTATAGTAATTGAACTAGTTGCTTCACAGTAAAGTTGCACAGTAAACTTGCACATTTTTCATTTAAAACAATGTAGTAGGGCGGGGTATTTCAAAATTGATTTCAACTTGTTAATAGTTCAAGAAAATCAGGTGGAACTATACACTGACTTGATGTCTTGGCTAGAAAAGGCTAGGTAGTTGTCAGTGATCTTTGATTGTCTGCTGTGCCAACACAAATATGCCAGTATAACACATGCACTAGTATCCATTGCTTGTCTATTCTACAGTGAAAAGACATCTTTTCTGAACAAAAGGAAAAAATTAAATGAGCTCTATTAAACAGGTAAACGAGCTACAAGATTTAACAGAAGTAGTGTAGAAATCTTCCACTATCCAGTTGATGTGTCCTAAGTGCTTGAACCTATTCAACCAAGGAATATTACATTTAATAATTTTTAGTGTTACAATGATTTTGAATGACAAAGGTTTCAAATGATTCATGCCAGTCTGTTTGCATGATGAGGAATTAACATTCAATTATTTCCAATAATGAATTTGATATCAGTATGGCATGGCTGAATTTATTTTCCCCATGTTTGAGGACAGCATTTCAGGTCTGTCCTTCATCTGCCATTTACTGTGTGTAACTGATTTCACATCAAAGACAAGAATGACTGAACTGGAATAAGCATAGTTTACGATAGTGGTACTACCAAAGTTTTGGTCATACACTCAGTTTTGATTTTTAATTTGATTGCTAATTGAAAACATTGTATATTCTTTGCACAGCTGTGCTTTTGTTATCCTATACTTACAAATTTTACGATATTTCTCTGCTAAGACCTGAAGTATTTTCACAAAAAAGTAAACCAATGAGGTAGTTTGAGTTGAGAAAAATTATATTATCTCCCTTTACAGATCTAAATGAGTTTTGATTAAATATTCTAGTACTGAGCAAACATTTACATTTGATGAGGTTTGCATTCTTAGGTGTCATCCTATATTTGGATAAATTGTATTGGATTGTCTCAGTTCTACTTATTCTTACACAACAAAAGTTTTACCTACCTTATCTGCTCATAATGATCCCTTTGGCTACACACACACATGCAGGGAATGATCTTTTCTGGAGTGTGAAGATTTTATCCTGGCTGGGAAAGACTTTTGCCTTTTCAATGTAACAATGTAGTGCAGAGATCAAATCAGACCTTTAAATATTCATCATAAATTTTCACTCCATAGCACTCTGTTTTATATCTGTTTAAGTAAATTTATAGCATCAGTATGCTATCAGGTGCAGGGCATCAGTTCTTGCTACAAGTTCAACTATTATATACAAATATGTATCTACTGTACTGTTTTTCTTGGTATAATGCACAGTTATTTTTGAATACATTTTTTCTTTTAAGAATGTATTTCTTAGTAAACATTCATAATTCCAAAGTGCCAGGCAGATCCTAACTAGTCCGGCATATACTAAAATACCCATTAGTATATGTTGGCTAAGATTTTCAAAAGTGCTAATTAAATCAAAGCAAGAAACCCAATCTGGGCTTTTTTCCATACAGTAGTAATAATATTTTCACTGATATTTTAAGATATAATTATCAAGTATGTTAAACCTAAGCAATGCTTACACCACAGCTTGAAATGAAATGCACAATTTATTAGCAGTGTTTACATATTTATGTTCATGACCTTTAATTTGAATATTAAATACTAATATGAATTTGACCTTGATTTCCAGGAGATAAATTTGTGAGTCAGTAATCTCGTTTCTTTAGGGTTCTTCATTTCAGTGTAAATTTTGTATTACGAACAGTCTCATCTGGGTAGATATTAAAAGAACTACGACAATCAATTCGTAGATGCTGGTAGCAAAAATGTTAGTTCCTTATACAACGAACTGCTGAATATTTTACCTAAGTTGAGAATGTTACTCAATTGCAAGTAGTATATGCAGGAGTAATTTAACTTCTGACTGAAAGGACAAGGATATAGCTTCCACCATAAGCAAGCTGTGCATTCATGACAAGGCTTTTCATATCATCCCTGAAAAATCTTATTTTAGTCTATCAGAGTCCACTAGAGAGTGTACCAGAGTCCACACAGAGTCCAGAGACTACTAGGCTGAGTCAGTAGTAACACCTATGTTCTTACTACAGAATAGACAAAAAAAAAAAAAATAGTTTTTAAGTCACTTATAGACTAGCCAAACACAGTTTCTTATACCGTGAAGACCATTTCTTAGTTTTGTGATATGGGACAATTTTAAGGCTGGAGGTTTCTTAGTAAGTGTTCTGTCACATACTAATTCCTTCTCTTTCATTCTCTAATGTAACCTAACAATTAAATATTTTCTGGGGGAGTGGTAAGTTTCTGACTAAATTCCATGGAGTACAGCTTTTGCTTTTTAAAGGTGCTTCCTAAAGCCATATGTAAACATTCAGTGTAGCTTTGCAAATCTGTAACTGAGTGGTGCTCTTTTTACAACACATTTTGTGCTGCCCTGGTTAAATTCCAGTGCTAGTAGATGAGTTCAGGTCTAAATGTCCTTTGCTGGCTATTTGACTGTTATTCAAGGATGTAAGAAAGTGGATTCCTGCTATAAAATATACTATAAGTAGTGTTAGGAATGGAGGAACCTGTCATAGTCAATGCCAGACAAAGCAAAGTGTTACAACATAAAATGCCATATGCTGAATCCCTAGTACAAAGTAGCATAGGTCTGACAGTAGAGACTGTGGTTGCAAGACATATGCTGACTCAGGAGCTGGATATTAATTTTTTTTTTTTAAGGTTGCCTACACTATTCCTAGAATTAACATCATAAATTGTGTTACCAAAGTATTCTGAAAACATATTTTTCTGAGATACCTAGACTGTCTAGATACCTTCCCCAGCCAGTTTGCTATATGGCCCCACAGATGTTTGACAGCCAAAACAGTGATAGGATTGAGAGAGTCAAGGTTGGATGAGAGTTACAGCTGCTTATATCCCCACAAGCAGTAGCAGTTGTCTAGCTACTGCTACTAGTGGAACCTGTGTAACATGAGTATCTTCCCTACACCACCAAGCTACAATGGTGGTGTATGGAATCATGGTTGTGGAAATAGAATTGTAAGTTTTTGCTTGTAAAAATCAAATAATCACCTGTCCTGTAGTCTTCTGGAGGAGTCTGTGGCATTTCTTTATTTTTAATTCTGAAATCTGTTTTTTATCAGTCCCGTCTCAGTAAAGCACTTGTTCATACTCTGTTCATTTTGAACAAAGCTACATAAAGGTCTGCTTTTAGCTTGTAGAGGCAAAGCCATTTTAGCTTACATCTAGCTAGCCTAGGTGTCAGGAGCAGCCAAGATGTGACTCTCAGACTCCTGCATGAAATGTTTAAAACCATTGGTCTGTACTCAGAGATGTGGTCAAACCCAACATTTTTGTTGGTACTGTTATTTAAGCAGATCATGTCGTTTGCTACGGCTTTCATAGAGTAATCTTTTAATTTTAAATCAGCAGAATGCGAGCAGATGCTGGTTGTCAAGCATATTCTTAACTGTTTTGCTAGTCTAAGGTGTAGAGTAAGAACAAAGAGCTGAACTGTGCCAGAATAAGCTCCATAGCTTGGAACAGCTGCTGAGGAAAACAGCTGCTACAGGCACCATTTTTCATTACTGTGGAGCCCGTCCTGCCCTCCTCCCGCTCTGCCCTCAGGGCTCGCAGGGCTGTTTCTCACCCGGCTCCCCTCAGCCCTGGCTGCCGGGCAGCGTTTTGCCCTTCCTTACCCAGGCTTTCCCCGAGGAGCCCGCCCATGGCTGAGGGGCTCAGCTCTGCCCTGCGGTGGGGCCGTTCGAGCTGGCTGAGACCGGCTGTGTCCAGCACCAGGCAGCACAGGGGATGCCTAGGCAGCACCCATGGCACCTACACTCAATACACTAGCAAAACTGGTGTATTCATAAGCATAATACGTAGGTTTTCTTTAACTGCAATAACACCTAAATGCTGCCCAAATTAAACTACAAACACAAAATACAGAATCACAGAATCTGTGCAGAACATATTCACCCAGCTATCTGCATTTAAAACCACATATGTGAATGCAGAAAGAATAGTCATCATTTTTAGAGTAGACGTTTTATGTTATTTTCCTGCTCTCCAAACATACTGAATTAGGTTGCCAAGACCTCATCTTCCATCTGCTATGCTATGTCTTGTCACATGAGTGATCATAAACAAGGTAATGTTACTGAAAATGCCATCAATGTGATAAAGTACACCAAACCAAGTATTTCGAATTACATATCTGCAGATAAGTGTAGGTCCCTTTCCACAAAGGTCTAATACTTACTGGCTCACTGACTTCTGGGAAGCTGATAGTTTGGACTTTCCTCAGATATTTCTGTTTTCTGTAGGTAGGTTCCTTCTAAATCATTCCTCACGCATCCATGGTTTTAAGAGTCTACAGAGATGTTATTAAGTCTTCTGTATAATAGTCTGTGGGGTTTTGTTACCTCTCATTCAGAGTTTGTTGATTGCTGGGGTGGAAGAGTCAAAAGTCTTGGCTGCTGATGAATAGGCTTCCTTCGCAGCCTGTATACACAATAGGTAGAAATCTCACTGAAATTTCAGCTATTTTATTCATGAGAATAAAATAAACTCTCTACTATGCATACCACTGGAACTCAAATGTGATGTACAGAGAGTAATAATCCCTTGCAACTACCTCTGGCAGGTAGTTAGTTATCTTTGTGCCAAGGCTTTTAAAAAGCTGGTATATCCCAGGTTTCATTATGAAGAAAATAATATTTACTATTAATGAATTATACTAGAAAAACTCTACTTTTCTGGGAAGAACCAAGGACTATGTATCTACTTTGTTTGAAGGGCAGTTAGTCTGATTTTCAATAACGCAGTAAAAATGTGTTAGTTTGCAGGCTGCTACAGAATGTATTGTCTAAAAAATGACCTTTGATGTTAAAACTTAAAAATACTTTCAAATACTTTCAAAGATACTTGATTATAGTTGTTTTGATGAAATATTTATTGCAAGTCACTAAAACTAGAAATTATGGAATTGCAATAATTACACCAAAAAATATCTAATTTATGTATTTAGTCCAGCTTTCTTTAAGTCTTGCTATATACATGAAAATTACGTGATAATTTGTGAGACATCAATAAAATAGATACTATTAGTGCACACAGTGATTGAAACTACTTTACTTGTGTGTATCAGTTATAGCCTCTCCATCCTATCACCAAAGATTTACCTTGTGAATCATAACATCTGCACACAGTATTTTAGAAAATACTGCTACCTGTCACTCCAGCCTGCAGTTGTTTCACCTTAGACATTGATCTGCAGTTTTAGTGGGTTGGATAGGAATAAGAAAATTTATATTCCTTCACTAAAGCCTTTTTGTCTTTACCCATGTAACTAAACTTATTGTTTGTACTGCTTCTTCTGATTGTGTCATTTTTTTTACAACACACTTTCTACAATCCAAACAAATAAAACTGTCCACACACATTCACTCAGAATGCTGCTGCAAAGATATTTTTCTTGAGCTGTTACTTTGGGTATGTCAAAACTTCCTCTGGAACCATTCACTGATTTCTCTTCTATAGTCAATAAAGTTTCAGCTTTATTCTTCCTAGTTTAGTGTCATCTTTTTGCCCATCTCTCAGTCCTCTGTCATTCATAGGGAGGAATCCTTTTTCCACTATGTCTACCTTTTCATCCAAACAAATTCCTGCTTTTTTACCATGCATGCCATCTTCCACTTTTGAATAGGCCTCCCATTTATAGATTTCCAATTTTTCTCTTCCAAATTGTTTCCCAAAACTTCTCAATCATCAGACAAAGTTTGTAAAGTTTCAGGCTGTTCTATGTGTTGCAATGCATTATGGTGAAGAATTGCTCTCTATTGTAAATTTATATTTTCCCATCTACCTATATTTATACTGTCTTCTCTTAGACTAGTCTTCCAGCTCTGAACTTTTTACATGCACTGATTAGCACAATATCCATAACTGGAGTTCACAGACATTATGTTAATATGATTAGTAATGATAAATGATTTGTTTCTCATTCATCTGGGCACCAATGCTGAGAAAGACATTGATTAGATGACAGGCTTGGGGAGGAGTGTGTACAGTGAAAGACATTGGGGTCCAGGTTGTGTTGTCCTTGATCCTGGTGGGGAAGGCTCAAGTAGGAAAGGAGCCATTCTGCACATTAATCTGTATTGTCTGGTATTGCTGGCTGTGGACTTTGACTTTATGGCAACATGATAGAATAGAATCATAGAATAGTTAGCGTTGGAAAGGACCTTAAGATCATCTAGTTCCAACCCCCCTGCCATAGGCAGGGACACTTCGCACTCAACCATGTCGCCCAAGACTCCATCCAACCTGGCCTTGAATGCTGCCAGGGATGGAGCATTCACAGCTTCCTTGGGCAACCCATTCCAGTGCCTCACCACCCTCACAGTAAAGAGCTTCTTCCTTATATCTAACCTAAACTTACCCTATTTAAGTTTGAACCCGTTGCCCCTTGTCCTATCACTACAGTCCCTAAGGAAGAGTCCCTCCCCAGCATCCTTACAGGCCCCCTTCATATACTGGAAGGCTGCTATGAGGTCTCCACACAGCCTTCTCTTCTCCAGGCTGAACAGCCCCAACTTTCTCAGCCTGTCTTCATGCGGCAGGTGCTCCAGCCCCCTTATCATCCTCGTGGCCCTCCTCTGGATCCTCCTCAAGGAAGAAGAACTACTGGATAGTGTTGGGATCCTTCTTGCAAAGTTGTGTGAGAATATCTTCAGAAAAAAGCTTGCTTACCAGCTGAGGAAAAATTTTGAACTAGGTACCTCAAGGCATGGAGACTAAGCAGAGAGGCAATTCTGAGAAAAGGACATCCGGATATTCTCACATTTTGCTCTCAGAAAGTCATGAATGGAGCCCCACCTCAAATATCAGTGCACAAAACATACAGCATGGGAAGTAAAGAGAAAATAGGTGCTGGTGCACAGCTGTACAGCTGTGGTGTAAGAATCAGAGAAATGTGGCAGCTCATATGGTCTCAAATGCTGCACTGGGTCTGATTGGGATAGTTAATTTTCTTAATAAGAGCCTGTCTGGTGCTAGGTTTAGGATTTGTGACTAAAGCAGTATTGATAACATGCTAATGTTTTAGCTGTTGATGAACAGCATTTGCACAGCACCAAGGCCTTTTCTTCTGTCTACACTGCTCTACCAGTGAGTAGGCTGGAGGTGCACAAGAATCTGGGAGGGGACACAGCCAGGACAAGTGACCTGAACTGCCCAAAAGGATATTCCATAACATATGATGTCATGCTCAGCAATAAACATTCAGGGAATGGGGAAGGAAGGTGGGACATTCACAGTTACATTGTTACCTAACCAGGAAGTGACTGAGCATCTGCCTGCCACTGGGAGGCAGTGAATGAATTCCTTGTTTTTCTTTGCACACAGCTTGTGAAACCAGTGCTTTCACTGAACAAGCACCAGTTCTTGGTTGTTGTTGCTTGCTTCTTGATGGAAATGTAATGCTTTTAATATGAGCCCTAAATATCATAAATATCAATTTACCTTTTGACAAAGAACAAGTGTCACAAATGGAAAGAGAGACTGACAAGGGCAGAAGCAGAGGCAGCTGAAGGAGTGACAGTCTTGCCAAAACTAAGATGCTTTTCTTCATCTTTATGGTTATAGTGTGGATTTAAGCATGACTCAAGCGTCATACTCCTTAGTGTATGTCATGAATAAGCCAAGGGTACTTTTGGCACTATTGAATGTTTAAGCAATAAAAAGGGTTTGCAAGAGTCTTTGATTATGTCATTAACCCTACGTTATGATAAGCATGGCGCTAAGGATACATGGCACTAGGCATCCAATAAATGGTGTCAATCATAGGCATTTGAAGGCTCACCATGCACTCTTTCTTGAAGTGTGCCAGTAGAAATGTCCAACTATATTTTTCCCCACGTGAGAAGTGTCACAAGCAGCACTTAACATTAGTGTAATTTAGATATCTTCTCTTTACATATCAGTGTTAACAGTGGAAACAAAAATAATCCACCAACAGCCTTAAGCTCTCTGTAAAAGTAACATGTAAATTAATAACAAAATAATAACAAAAAATATCATTTTCTGCAAAATGCAAAGTGAAAGAAAAACACTTTCATCTCCCATTCTATTACTCAAGCCAGCTAGATAATTATATACCTTTCAAATTAACCAAAAGACAAATATATTTTGGCCAAAGTGTAAGTCTGTTCTCTAAGCTAAACAGCAAATGAAAAAACTATCATAAGACTAAGTTATCCTGTATTTCCTGAATTACTCATTGTAGTACTTCATTCCTCAAAGGCCCACTCCTTCTAAAATTTATCTGTATGCCTAATTTAATCCAGTAAAAATTCTTATGTCCCTAAATTCATGCATATTTCCTGGTACATAAATTATTAGTTCACCACTGGTACTGCATGTGGAAAGTGTCATTCAAGTATTATTTTTTTTAGCATAGTGTAGTCAAGCTTACAAGTGGAAGGAGAGAGCTTGTATTTTCTCACTCCCTTTGAAATTACTGTTGTTCACTTCGCAAATGCAGCTGCAATGGCTGGGAAGAAGGAAACTTTTAAACATCTCAAAATACCCCAATGATCTTATCAAGTGTTCTTCAAACTGAATGATTTTGAAATGTTTTACATACTCTATACAAGTTCAGATAATGACCCTTGCTAAACACTTCCTGAGAAAATTAAGGGGCTTATCTGTATTTCCTTGAACAAAGAGGAGGAAGCTTCTGTTGGGTTTTAAAACCATTTTTCTGATTAGAAAAGAGAGAAAGCAAGTTTCAGTTTATTTATTCCACAGAGCATGGACAATGTGGGGGCCATATTGTTTCTATTTCTGGTTCCTATTTTTTCTTTGATCTCAAGGACATTGCTACTCTGTACTGTCCACTCTTCACACCAACATGCAGGCTGATAGTCTAGTACATTCTAATACAATTGATACATTTATTTCTCATCCTGAGTATTGCTACCACTATTTCTTTGCATATAAAGGATTCAGAACATAGATCTATGGTATTCTATAAAATTATTTTAAACAGGACCTATACAAAATTGCAACTATACAAAATTCTTCTGTAGTTTCATTGGATGATCTAGATAAGCAGCATTTCTGATAAAGTAAATAATCAAGGAGTTTGTCCACAAAATATTATGCAAAAAAGTGCTGAAAAGGTCAAAGGTTACTAAGGCCCAGTTTAAGGTCTACCTCAATCGAAAACTATAATTTCAACTCAATAGAATATGAAAATTTAAAATAGACATACTTTCAAAGCTTATTCTGATTCAGAAAATATGTCTTAGCACAGTACACAGATTATTTCTGTAAATAGATGAAAATGGAATTAACTTTCTAATTTCAACCATTATTGAAGATGTAAGATTTCAGAAACGTGCTATGTAATCTTGATTTATCTGGGGGAAAAGGAAAACTCCAGTACTTTCCCATATTTAAACTATTATTAATGTACATGCTATTGGTATTATTATAGAATCATTAGTCATAGAGTTATATGAACTTTATGTTTAAAGTAAAAAAAGTTTAAAAAGTGATAAAAACCTAACGACATCTTCCTCAAACAGTATCTTTTGAATACATGGGGACTATTCTAAGAATTACAGTATTAATAAATTAAGCTATTATCCAGAATACTTGAGTGTCCTATGGACAGTGGCTGAGCTACGCTGGTTAGTTTTTAATAAGAATGCTCCATAAGGCAGGCGGTGACATCATGCTCAGCCCTGTTTGTAGTCATTGCATATCAGTTTGGGTGGTTTTCACCTGAAGCTTGTTTTTATTATTTGACTCCTGTGAAAAGAAGCTTTATGGATAAGATGGAAATGGTGAGTTAAGCATATTTTTAAATAGTTAAGTGTTCTTAAGTACAGAAAAGACTTATGAAGCATGTTGAAAGATGTCCATTGAGATTTTGAGAACTGTACTGATTTGACTGTAGAAACCAGTGTGTATGTATTAAAAAACATAGAAATTAGAAGACATTGAGGATGCACAGTTAAACATTTCATAATGCCTCCTTACTAGGCCTCAAAGAGTTAGAAATCCTCTACTCCAGAAATTGTACAGTCAAAAGAGCCCTGCAAATATTTAGCAGAGTTTAGACCAGGTAGGGTGCAACATCCATTAGCACATTCTGGATACCCTGTAAAGTAGCTAGAGGATGAAAAATACTTAGGGTGAATCCTGGGAGCTAAGAAAACACAAGTTGCAGTAGCATACAGGAGAAAAGGAGCAGTTATTCTCTTAAAATCTGAGACCAGAGACTTGGCGAAGTCAAATGAGATAAGATTGTCCCTTGACCTTTTGTGTTACTTCAGGAAATCACCCGAGCTGCCAGGCCAGCAGCCGTAGATGCAGCAGAAACCACGGCAGAAATACACCTATCAGGAGCAGGGAGCAACAGGATTGAGAGGCTGAACCTGGAAATGCAGGCTGTGATCTGAGTTATGGAAACCTAGATCGAGGGTTAGATAATTGCTGTTAAAAAATTATATGTTGCAATGTTGATAACATCTGTTTTGAAAATTATGTGTGGCTGGGTTATATTTGTGGTCTGAAATGAGTCCAGGTGTCTGAAGAGCCATTTAAGGCCCTAGATTACACTGATACTGTAGAGATTCATTAGATAGTTAGGGTAATTAGTCTAAGCATCACAGATACAAATGCATTTTATCAAGTGTTTTCTGCTTTGATCCTGTTAGTTTGGACTTAAAATATGATTTTGGGTTTAAAAAAACCCAAACAATCTATTCCTGTTTAAATTATATCAAAGAAGCTACTATGTCCTCAGATAAATTCCATTAATTTCTTAACTTCTCTGTTATTTTCTTTAAGTCCAAGCTAAAAAATAGCTGAGGGTAGATTTAAAGCAAATGCTATGAGAAACAAACAGTTACAGCTGTAAAACTACTGGTAGACATAAATGCAGAGATAATTTTTTAATTTGTTTTTAATGAATTGCATAAGCTGTGGCCCTCTTATGACCTCAAATTTTTTATTCATTTAATTGGTTTTACCTGTGATTATACATACTTTCACATCCCTAAACTCGTTTCATACAGCTACTTCATAGTTTTATTAATTTTGACCAGTTCTGACTACTAAGCTTTCTTTCTGTATGTATTTTCCATCAATTTATGTGTTTTTTACTGCTGACTACATTATCTAATAACATGACTGGAACACACTTATTTAAAGCTATGTGATATTCAGGAATGAATAATGAAAGCTGGGATGGTAGGATAGCATTGTTGATTAATGAAGTGATAAATTGTAAACAAAATCAGACAGCATGAAGCAAACAGAAACTTATTTTTATCAAAGTTACTTTGGGGAAAAGTGATAAAACCAGTTTTATTTTGGTGGTTTTATGAGAGTTCTTCACAAGCTTCAAGGGTTGAAGATAAATATAGATGCCTGTATTTTACTGGAGAGATTAATTCTACTAGAAATTGGAACATTATTGGTAATTATTTACCCACTATATACTGGTGACAAAAAAGTGCTGGAAATACTGGTGTCTGGATATTCTTGGTCATTGTAACTAATGAACTTCTTTGCGATAACTGTAATAAAACAATGAGTGGCTGTAACATTTGAAAAATGAGAAAGTTATAAAACAGCTTTACAAACAGATCACATAGAAAATAAGAAAAGTGGGTTATAACTCAAATTCTTGATTTAAAAAGCTGTATTTTCAAGAAGTATGGTATGCCTACAAATACCCTGTCCTCAGATTTTTTACCCTGATTACATTATGCATGTGTATAGTTATTGTGAAATTAGTTTGACTAAGATACTAACAACTTAACTGTAAAAGATGCCTGAATTTCTCCAAATCGGATCTGCTAAAACTCAGAGGAATTTGTATTTCAGGGAATGAGAGAAACATCTGACACAGCTGGTGAGTGAGACAACTAGGGAAGGTGCTCCACTGGACCTGTTGTATGCGAGCAGAAGAAGGACTTGTGGGTCATGTGGTGGTTGGAGGCTGTCTTGGGCATAGCAATCATGAAATGATAGTTTTTGATTCTCAGAGAAGTAAGGATGGCTCAGCGAAACTGCCACCTTGGGCTTCCAGAGGGCAGACTTTGGCCTGTTGACAGAATCCTTTGGGAGGCAGTCCTGAAGGGCAAAGGAGTCCAGGAAGGCTGGACACTCTTCAAGACGGCAATCCTGAAGGTGAAAGACTGGGATGTCTCCATGTGCTGAAAGAGGAACTGATGGGGAAGAAGGGTTTTGGTTGGATTTCAGGAAAAAAAGGAGAGTTTATGACCTTTGGAAGAAGGGCCAGGCAACTCAGGAGGACATCAAGGATATCGTGAGGTTATGCAGAGAGAAAATTAGAGGGGCCAAAGCCCAACCAAAACTTAATTTTGCTACTGCTGCAAAAGACAATACATTCACAACAGAAGTTGTGTTAAGGGTTAAGGTGAATCTCCATCCTTTTTGGATGCAGGAGGGAAAGAGTTACAAAGGATGAGGAAAAGGTTGAGGTACTTAGTGCCTTCTTTGCCTCAGGCTTTAACACTCAGACCAGTTGTTTTCCAGATACCCAGCCCCCTGAGGTGGAAGACAGGGATGGAGAGCAGAATGAAGCCCCCATAATCAAAGGGGAAATGGTCAGCAACCTGCTACACCACTTCGACACATACTAATCTATGGGGCTAGAGGGGATCTACCCAAGGGCACTGAGGGAGTTGGCTGAAGTGCTCACCAAAGCACTTTTAATCATTTACCAGCACTCCTGGCTGACTGGGGAGGTCCCAGTTGCTGGAGGTTAGCAAATGTGATGCCCATCTGCAAGAGGAGGATCCAGGAAACTCAGTGCCTTTCAGCTTGACCTCAATGCCGTGAAACATACGGAACAGATCATCTTAAGTGCCGTCACATGGGATGTGCAGGACAACCAGGTTATCAGACCCAGTCAGCATAGGTTTATGAAAAGTTGGTCCTGCTTAACTAAGCTGATCTCCTTCAATGAAAGGATGACCCCTTTGTGGATGAGGGAAAGGCTGTGGATGTTGTCTGCCTAGACTTTAGTAAATGCTTTCATACCATTTTCCACACCATTCTCCTGGAGAAACTGGCTGCTTATGGCTTGGACAGGTGTACTCTTTTCTGGGTAAAAAACTGTCCAGATGCATGGGCCCAAAAAGTGGTGGTGAATGGATCTAGATCCAGGTGGTGTTCCCCAAGGCTCAGTACTGGGGTCAATTCTGTTTAATATCTTTATCAATAATCTGCACGAGGATCAATTGCACCCTCAGTAAGTTTGCAGGTGACATCAAGTTGGGTGGGAATGTTCCTTCAGAAGGGTCTAGACAGGCTGGATAAGGTTCAACAAGGCTAAGTGCTGGGTCCTGCACTTGGGTCACAACAACCCCATGCAATGCTACAGTCCTCAGGAAGAGCAGTGGGAAAGTTGCCTGGCGGAAAAAGACTTGGGGGTGTTGGTTGACAGCCACCCAAACATGAGAACATGAGCTGTTAGTGTGCCCAGGTGGCCAAGACAAATAGCATCCTGGCTTGTATCAGCAATAGTGTGGCCGGCAGGACTAGGGAAGTGATCATCCTCCTGTACTCAGCACTGGTGAGGTTGCACCTTGAATACTGTGTTGAGTTCTGGGCCCCTCACTACAAGAAAGATATTGAGGTGCTGAAGGGAGTCCAAAGGGCAACAAAGCTGTTGAAGGGTCTCGACAGCAAGTCTGAAAAGGAGTGGTTGAACTGCAGTTGTTTAGCCTGGAGAAAAGGAGGGGAGACCTTACCGCTCTTTACAACTACCTGAGTGGATGTTGTAACTAGGTGCATTTCAGTCTCTTCTCCCAAGTAATAAGTGATAGAACAAAAGGAAATGGACTCGGGTTGTGCCAGGAGAGGTTTAGGTTAGATATTTGGAAAAATTTCTTCACTAAAAGGGTTGTCAAGCATCAGAACAGGCTGCCCAGGGAAGTGATTGAGTCACCATTGCTGGAGGTATTTAAAACACATGTAGTTGTGGCTTTTAGGAATATGGTTTAGTGGTGGACTTGGCAGTGCTAGGTCTACAGTCGGACTCGATCTTAAAGGTCTTTTCCAACCTGAATTATTTTAGTCTATCCTGTCTTATCCTACCCTATCTTATCCTACCCTATCTTATCCTACCCTATCTTATCCTATCCTATCCTATCCTATCCTATCCTATCCTATCCTATCCTATCCTATCCTATCCTACCCTACCCTATCCTATCCTATCCTACCCTATCCTATCTTTTGGGGTCTTTTAGGGAATAGTGATATGTTGTCATTATTTAAATTATTTTGGAACAAATAGAGACTTCAAGAAAAAAAAAGGGGTATTATATTGCAATACAATAATAATACAATACAGTAATTGTATTGGTTGAATGGAAAGGAAAGGAAATGACTGTGGCAGGTACAAGACATCCAGAATGATCTTGGCTATGCAATTAGAATAAATCTTCAAGGAAATAATTATTATAGGAATTGAGTCAAATGAAAAAGCCTTGACGTGTGTGTGATACGCATTAGCAAAATCGTATTAGATTGACCTTACATCTTTCTTAGAGAAGATGAACTGTTTCACAGTCATCTTATCTGTTAGAGCTTCCATAAAGTATTTCCCATGATGATGAATAAGAAGTTATTTTTAAACAAGAAGAGTGATAGGAGAAGCTTATAAAGTAGGTGGACAAAAAAGGAAGATTGCAACAGGTGTTAGTGAATGTAACAGTCAACTCAGAATCATGTTAATGGAGCAATCTTCAAAAGGTAAGTAGAAAAGAGGTAAAATTCAACTGTACGAATGCAACATCATGTACTTAACAACTAGGGAAAAAAATATTTCTATTAAAATATACCTATTCTCAGTTCATGTAAAAAAGCAGAAAGTGGGTATATTAATTGACCATAGGATTGTTATACAAATATGCTGTGACAAAGTAAGATATGATTCAAGAAAATCTAAGCCTAGTTGTTCGTTTAGAATAAGAAGAAATAATTCTACTTTAGAAGTCATTAAGATGATTTAATCTAATGTGTGTGATTTTTGTTACATGCATATTTCTACAGGTTACACTTGAAAAATCAGTGTAGGACATACTGATCTGCATAGGCTAATCTTAGTACCCTTGCAAACAGAATAGACACACAACCCAGCAGGCTTTTAAGAAGCAGGCTTTCAAGAAGCAGGCTTTCATCTAATACAATCCAAACAGAATGGTTCTGACTGTTCTTTATTAAAATAGCTCATTTTCCTACTTCATGCTTATCACTTCACCTTATTTACCAGTATACAATGTTAGGCAAGAGATCAAATGGGTAAAAACAGGACTGTGAATTAAATAATGATGAGAAATAAAAGGCGATTTCTAATAAAAAGCTCTGTGATTGTTTTGAGCAAAATAGCAATAGCAGGATCAAGAGGCCTAAATACTTTTAAAATGGTGTTTGATTAGTTTATGAAAGGGATTATATGACATGGTTGTCTGTAATGGCAGGTGCTGCATCCGGGCGGTTCATCATAGGAACAAAGGAAACAAGATTAGGATAAAATTATTGCAATAATCTTATCTGCACTTCTCAGATATGTGTCCTATGGTTAGGAGGTGTGGAGCAATGGAGCAATCTGCTCAGTCTAGTGGCAAGAAGAAATCAGCTGTAGTCAGCTTCATTCCCTTTGTTATTATCCATAGCTCTACTGATTTGATTTGATGTTTTGTTTGGATTTTGTCTGCCTTTAAGGACAAAGTTGACAAAACAGTTATTTGGAGAGTATTCAAGAAAAATATCAATAGATTTACAAATACAGAGGAATGAGGGGTCAATATAATTGGAGCAGAAATAGTAAGGTGCTGCTGCTGATTATCTGCACGTGGAAAAAGGAAGAAGTGTGAGAGAAATTAAAATCTAAGAAACAGTAACTCTTCACGGATCTCATGTACCCTTAGGTTCCAAACTGAATTTTCTATGGCTTGAAGGAGGAACAATCTCTGTTGTCCCATGCTGTCAAAATTTTGAGTACTGCTACTGTTGATGTATCCCCTTTGCTCTAGTGTTTAAAGGATGATTCTGGACTGCAATACTGATCAGCAGTATTCTTTAGAAATGTCAATAGCTAGCATATCAGCACTTCAAATCTATATCCCTTATAAATGGGGAGCACTTGACATTCATTCTGTACCACACAGCAGTACTTAGATGGTGATACTACAGAAGAGAGGGAAGAGAGAATAAATATAAACTTTGAATTTAGAAAGTGCAGAAGGATTTCTGGAGTTGATAGTTTCTAAAACTAACAGGAAAATAGTGTCAGAACAAAGTTCTGGACCCACTGAAATCTGAAGGAGCTTTGCTACTGAGTTCAAAGGGATCCAGCTTTCATAATTAACATGGTAATTAAGTACTTGTTCTAGAGTATGTACTTCAGGAATATGAATTTTCCTGAAGCCTTGGTCTTTAAAATAGGAATGAGTCACAAAATATAAAGATAGCATTTTTTTTTCTTAACTACTTAGACTGTGATTTTTTTAGATTAAAGATTCATTATTGTGTTAGCACTCTGAAACAACAGATTCCATCTTTTATTAGTTGTTTTAGTGTTATCATATACTGTAAACTCTTGGCTCAGAATATTAATGATACTAGTAATTAAATTTTTCCCTATAGTTAGTATCATACTAATATTGGTCAAATATATTTTCATTGGTATCCAAGCATTTTCACAGTGTCCGCATAAACTAGAGGCCAGACTGCAGCAAGTTAAAAACTAATAATGAGGTTATCTCAGCACAGTGGTCTTACAGGACCATTTAAGACCAATGGTCTTAAGACAGTCTCACTGCTTAAATTAACCTTTCACATCAACTTTTATCCTACTCTTATTTCTTTAGCAGCTTTTACAATCAGTTTTGATTTGTCTATCCTGCATATTTGCACTTATTTGGCACCCTTCTCAAGATATTTGAATGAACTGCATTTTAATGAACCGAGCTGGAAAATCCATTTGCTATCAGTTCTGACATTTTTGCTCACATCTATAATCAGCTAATACAATTAAAAAGACTAGCCCAAGAATGAAGCACTGCATAACGTAATGGTTACTCTGATGGTCCCTAAGGAATGAAGCTGAAACTAACACAATGATTCCACAAATGACCAACACTAGAGTTCAGGGAACCCGCCTCTCCCTTTGATTCAAACAAATAGGCTTGGCTTGTAGGGAAAGCTGAAATGGGTGGATTCATCACTGGTTTCATCAGTGCACTGTTGAAAATTTAGAGCTTACTGTTGACTTTTTGTTAAAGGATTTGGGTAAAGGCATCATTGTTAAAACATCGTAATCGATTTGCTAGGCTACCCTCATGACTTTGATTACAGCTCTTGTTCAAAGATGTTACCCTTTAATCCAGAAGAACAAAGCCTTAATGTTCAGTGTCCCTAAATATATTTTTAAGTTTCTCTAATCTATATTCATCAGTTGTGGATACAGCTCATATAGAGTATGAAATGCAGATTGACAGAAAGACAGAAAGAGCAGCAAATACAGAGAGAGACTCTAACAAAACCTGAAAAATATAAATGGAATGGAACTCAGGAGGTCATGAAAGTAGATCAAGAATAATTATCTATGAAATACTGCAAGGAATATAGCAGACTCATGAGGGCAGAATTTCACGTCAGTGAGATGAAATTTTGAGGATTAATTCCTGTGACTGTCAGTGGAAGTATGTGTCAATTTTCTCACAACATGCACATGAGCTACTTACTGTTGATCATTTCAGATCACGTGTTCAGCTAAATGTTGCTAGTACTTTGAAGAAGAGAGGGCTGTTAATTCAGAAACTAAGCATCATTTTAATAAAGAATGCCTGATAATCAAAGTTATTAAGAGATCATATTTTGAAATATTAGTTTAGGGTTAATGACTCAGACAAATGAAATATGCATGTTTAAAAGAGTCTAATTTACTAAATTAACATTACGTTTGAATCACATATTCATAATTTTGTTTTAATGGTGTGATTTATTCTTTTGTGTTCCACTGAGAGAAGTGTACTTGTGGACTTGGGCATAGATTGTAGGTCCTCAGGAATACTGTATCTGTGTGTTGCTTCAAATCACCTGAAATCTTAGCTTTGTTGGAGGGCTGAAGTATCTCAAATTAAGAAAACAGGCTGCCAGAGTTCACTGAGTTGTACTCTGGCACCAAGTGCTGTTTCTACTACTTTCAGCACCCTTCAAGGGGAAAAGATGACAAGGTCTTCCTGAATTTCCTCTGTAGCATAGCATTTTTCACATATTCCAGGTGAAAGAACTGTCTGCCGCCAGCCCCAGGAATGGTATCTGGCTTGGTTACTTGTTGAACTAGTAAGTGACTATCTAGAAATACAGACAGCCAGTGTCTCAAAATCAGACTAAAATAACTTCCATGACAGGTGGTGGTGGTATATCTTGGTCTATTGCTAATAGGGTAAAAAAGTGTTCATGTGACAAGGACTGTGTCTGGTTCATCCTGTAAGGAGGCTTACTGGGGGTCTACAGATATTACAGGTGTGAATGTAAGGTATCCGTATTCTGGGCTGAGATAAGCAGAGGTTTGTTCCTGTTATCAAACACATCTTAATGTTCATTTGTCAGAAGTTCTGCCAATCAAATACTGTCAAGGCCATCACCTCTTTGCATTACCCAGAAAAGTTTATGAATCTTGCCTAAAATGAGATATATTTTCCCGCTTTTAAAACTGAAGTATTTCCATTGTTGAGAAGTTTATTTCTTCCAGCATTTCTCTGAACTTTATATAAATAATTGTCCTAGGTCAACAATATACAAACAACCCATCTCCCAGTAAAATAGCCTCCCTTGCTTTTTAACTATCATCTCCATCACATACAGCAAAGCACCACATTAGCTATAGTCAACAATAATCAGCATACCTCCTTGACTTTTCCAGAGCAATGTCTGTTTTCATTTTGCCAGTACTGAGAACTCAGGTTTCCTGTTCTCTTTAAAAAGAGCAGGATGTACTGTGTGCAGATGCCCAGGTGTATGTTTGATGTTACACTAATATTCATGAAGTAAAGTTTCTCTGAGAAAAACAGGTATTTATGGGAGGCACTGCACTTTTTTTTGTGTGTGTCTGAGTGGTGTCAGACAGCAACATGGTCTTCTTCAATTAGATGTACAGTCTTACCTATATGAACCGATATTTCATATAGAGTCTGTTGCTTAAAGTTGTTGCAATCTGATAGCTCTGATCTTGCAAAGAGACCGTTGGATTTGCCTTGGCCAAAGAAGACATAAATTCAAGGACCTTGAATATTTTACCTCTCTACAAGGATACAGGCATCTTTCAAACCATTCCTTAAAGAGATCAGAATTAGGTTTGTGAATTGGTGTCATTTTAGCCAATCTAAAGGTGAATCCATAAGCTAAGCCAACTCAAACTTAATTGACCTTAGCATTTGTACTGCCTTTCCTAAGAGGCAAGTTCTGCAATCCAGCAACTAATTTGCTACAGAGCTGAAAGGAACTTTACTGTGTAGGTACTTAAGCACTCTATAAGGACAGAGTAATAAACCTTGCTGCTGGAATTAATTGAAAGTGGGCATCTGGATATGCACACATCTCTGAAGGTTTCTGATTTTATCTGTCAGGAATTACACAGCTCATCTCAGAGCAGAATAACAATTTCCTCTTGGTTGGTGAATAAATATGCTATAAAATGACTAATGGTCTATTTAATTGTCCTATCAAAAAGAGCATGGTTGTGACTAATGTGCAAAATAAACCAACTTTGGAAACCTCATACAGTACTTACTATCCTTAAAGTAATGAAGCATGATGATGAGATCTATACTTGATCCTAACTACTCTCTGTCATTCATGTCAAAATTTTCTTCTCAAGAAGTTACATGTTCTTGCAAGAATGTTCAGAACATGAATGACTTTGACTTTTTCAATACAAATCACCAATTTTGCCCTGAAAAATTAAGTTATTTGTTCAAGTCTTTAATGCTATCTTTTCCAAATGTGTCAGCAGTGAGGGAAATGCAGTTGCAGAATGACATATTTAATTCCAACATTAGAAAGCCTAAGGTAAATCATAATTCTTTGTTTGTGTTTCAGTGGTGCATAAAATTGCAGAGTTCAAATGTTCTTAGCTCCCTTTGCTAGTACATGTATCTGTTAAAATCAGCCTCAGCTAACAGAGAAATATATAGCACAGCTGCCAGTTCACATGCAGCCAATTGATTGGAGTCTGCTTAGTGTGCTTAACACAAGCACATTGCTAGTAGTATATGTGTAAGTGCAGAATCAGGCTACAGGGCAAAAAAACCTGAAAATTATTCCTGCCTGCTGTATGTCTGGCATCCTAAGAGTGTGTGAATTAACAAGCAGTTTTCCTGGACTATGTTGCCAATATTAACACTAATTGATGCTTTTATTAGCAGCCTTAATAGTAAGACTAAGTTCTTTTAGGTCCTAATTGAATGAAACCTTAAAAGGTATGTTTAAATTCCATCCAAGACAATTTATAATTAAGATGTTAGCATTTGGTTGGCTACTAACTGCTTTTATTTGTATCTGCTGAATTCATGAACAGGACCTGCAATACAGGGAAGACACATGATGATGAAATCCATGCTCTATGTGCTCTGTGAGCAGAAGTTCATGTGAAGGGTTTTACAGCTCTTAAGGAGCCTGAATTCAAATGAAACATTTGAAAGGGAAAGAACAAAAAAATCCAGTAGCAAGAAATATGGTCAGTAAATGCAAGTTATTATGATGTTCAAAACCATACAATGTCATCTACAAAAAAAAAAAAAAAAAGTCTCACAGAATTGCACAAGGTTAAAAAAAACCCAACCTAAACCAAAACACCTCTCCCTCCCCCCAGTCTTAAGTATGCTTATGGTACATTTTTAGATATTGGAAAACATCAAGTGAAAACATATGTTTTTAATTAATCATCTTAGTGAACTGCTTCTTGCACACATTTAAGTTGTTCGAGCTATTTTGACTAGCTGTTATTTTCTCTGATAATCAGCAAGTAGAAAAATAGACAGAAATTACTTCTAATCAAATTGTTATAGTCTCTTTTATCAGGTATGGTATTCTGAATACACTTCCCAACATACTTTTCAGGTATCAAAGTACTTGAGCTATTTGGATGCTATCCTATCAGCCCGGAATGTGGCTGAAGTTCACAGGTATGGCAGCTGACAGGGCCTTATCTGTTGTGTGCAATAATAACAGCAGATTGATAGCCCTGGTGACATTAATCTGTTACTTTTCATAAGTGTGAAGCTGACTGAAAATAACTTTTGAAAAAGTAGCAAATGGAAATAAGTTTTATTTTAAACAAAATTCAAACATTTGCAGGTTCCTGTTGCTATGCAGTGCCACTAGTGTCACTGCTAACAGCAAAATGTCCATCGCTCCTCCTTCATAAAGTGATATATGCTATAGTAGTTCAGAATATTTTGCTCATGGTTTGTAATGTCTGAAGAAAAGACACGGGTCCAGTAATCCGGTTCAGTTTAGTTAATGATATATGATTTCTTGCTTTCTGGTTTGGATTCTTTAAGCTTCTGACATCGTTTCCAGCAATTTGTTTACTTTTCTGTTTATCTCTGCCTTCTCTATGATATACAGAAGCCTTCGTTCAAACAGGTGGGTGGTATACACTTTTCAATCTCTTTTCCTCCCACTTCCACCTACCTGCAGCTACTGTCACCATCAGATTTACAGGTTAAACCCTTAAACTTCCATGTGACCTTTTCTCAGTCCTGACAGCTTTGTGAAATGCTTGCAGAATATTAGTGTCCAGCCACAGCAATCAGAGATCCTGTGCAACCATCATGCAACTGTTCCTTCTTGACACTGCAAGCAGAATGTATATTTTGGCAGTGGGGATCATAAGTCTCATTCAGATAGCATGATTGCTGAACTTTGTTCAAACCATGAAAAAATGGACACTCTTCACAGAGCTTGTATCAAGGAGATGAGGACAGGGGAGATCCCAAGCCCCATAAACAGAGTTGAAGAGGAGACAAGGAAGAAGTTAGAGACTTTGCTTAGTAAGGTAGGGCACTTGTTTGGATTACTGGTCATAGGAAAGAGTTTGCAGTAGGGATATCTCATATCTGTCCTATTTCCTTTTGCCAGATCTATTTCCTCAAGGCTTCCAAAAGCATTACAGTTGAATGGAAAGCTTGACCAATATATTCATCATCATTGATCAAACTGACTTTGACGGTGTCCTTCAGGTGCTTCTGACAGTGATTTGAAACAAGTGCCACTTCCTGGCTGTCTTGTGGGGCTTTTTTATGGCTCCTAGTGAACATCAATAATAGGAATTTCATTTTAATTCTTCTATAAGAGATCTTATTTATAGAGCAATTTCTCATGCAGTGTCTTGTCTCTATGAAACGATTGCCGACTCAGGCAGCACTTAAAGTTTACTACTTAGGCCTTCCTTCAAGGTACAATATGGATATTATTTTCTAAAAGTAATTTAGACTACAAAGCACTAAGAACATTTTCACTCTTTGCAAGCTGCCCATCCATACTAGAATGCTGGCTGATTTTATGAACTGATCTAACTTAATTCAACATCTCAACAATTTTTCCATATTCTCCCTCTTCAAACATGTGGTTGACATTTAAATCTGATCATTAAAACAGTTTCAAGTACTATTTAGCATTAACATTTTTGTGACTTAAACTATGACATTATGTTTTGCCAGTATGTTACTCTTTATGTGTGCTTGGGGAATAACCAGCTACTTACTGACTGCTTCCATGTCCAAAGTAAAATCTTATTAAAGAAACAAAAAAGCCATCAAAGAAACTCAATTTTTGAAACTTCAGGAGCAATCCAAATAAATAATAACGTAGGAAGTAGGTTACAATACCTGATGCTTCAGTAAAGAAAATGAAGAACTCTACTAACACACAGTTTCTAGATTAATCTATTTTAGTATTTCATGGTAGAAGTTTGTTTCCAAACCTACAAGTCAGTGGTATGTTCATGCACAAAGTTATAGGCCCTATAGCTCTTATATCCTATTAATGGAATATTTAGCATGTACCAACCTTTCTCTGGAACAGAGAAAATAATAATTTGGAATAAAATAAAAATTATTTATGAGGGCAAGTAAATTAAATTTAGGAAATCTTGACAATGGTTGTATGTGAATATACATTTTTCCTCTGACTGAAGCATGCTTTGAGCATTGGGGATAGGAAGAAATCAAGGAAACTCAGCCTCGGAGCTTTTCTTGGCAAATATCATATGAAAGACAAGAATATATTTAAAGGGTGTTACCTCATGGAGAAACAGACTAATGTTCTGTGGAACAAATGAAAAGTATGTCATACACTTGGGAATAAAGTCCAAATTTAACATGTTTGCACATAATCTCTTCACAGATAATACTAGAGAGCTGGTATTTGCTTTTCAATAGGAAAGAAATGGCATTTATATAAGATTTCAAAACTTCAGTACGCTGCCTTCCTTTTGTGCCTCCTTCAGAGGTTTTTATCTAAATAAGTGAGGTATCCTTTTTTTTTTTCTGATTTTCCTTGTGTTTCCTTATATCTTTATGTATGGTTTGCAAAATAGTGGGAAATGGATACTGACCCTGAGTATTCAAGATTCTTGAGTGGTGTCTTATAATCTGCCTTGTTATCTATTACAGGCATGCAGGTAAAGTACTTTCATTTTATGTGCTGCTGGTGTAGTATAAAGGAAGATGTATAAAGATTTTCTTGAAACACTAACATGCTGGAGGGAAACTTCTGACCAACTGTATAGAACAGTTTTAAAAAAATCAAAGCCTCTCAAACCCATTGAGTTTTTTAAAGTCACAAATGGCTTTAATAATACAATGTCAAATTCAGTCTCTAGACAAACTTGCAGAAATCTGTATTATTCTGTTAATTTACTTCCTTTTGGACATGAAAGCAAAAAAAAAAAAACCACCATCTTTTTTTCCTCTGTTTTTTTCTTCTGGTATAATTCAATCAGTTAAGTAAAGATGTAAATGATTTTAGGCATATTGGATTCAGTACCTAGTATCAACAAATGAACATAGGAAATATCTAACGCTTTTCACGGTAAATCTCTTTCTATGGAATAGGCCAGTCACCTTTTCATTGCTTATCACTATCATTTTGAGTAAAAGCCAAGATTATAGATTTTTTTTTTTTTATTCATATTGTCAAGTAGCTTATTTAACAGTGATGAGCCTTTAGGTCATCTTGCTACCACTTTGCCGTTTTGTGACCTTCTTCCCTCCTGTTGCTTGAAAAATAAGATTTAGGTAGTTTCTACTGTGCATATAAACAAGTGATTTACATTAATTCACATATAATTTCTGTGTTTGTAAACACTACATAAAAGTGTAGAAATGAGTCTTTTAAGACTGATTTTATGCAATTTTCAGGCAAAAGAATAAAACAAAACAGACTAAAAAAGACACTGATTATTGCAAGTACTCCAGGTTCAGTAGGGCAGAACTAAGATGTTATAATAGATTTTTCTGCAGAACATGCAAATGCTACCATGATATGATCCAAGTTCTAATTTTTACTCAGAAAGGCACAAGTTTTGCCATCTTAATCTTGGAAAGTACACTACTCTGCACTGAAGTTGTTGAAACTGCCTGTAGTGCAAAATATTGCTTACTATGAACACCCAAATTAGAAAGAGATGTTTGTGTTACCATACAGATTATACTGTTTAAACACCAGTCATAGAGATGTGCAAACAGGAACTTTATGTGATTTGGGCATTTAATGTAGCAAGGTTTCAAAGACAGGTAATGAACAGACCCACACCAATTCTTTTTGTTGGGGATGTAATACATGATTTCTTGTTAGGGCACCTTCAGAGTACCTTGAACAGACTTTATAACAGTAGATCTGATACTGCAATGGAGCACCTTTCCTTTCACTGTCATTACAACAACCTGAGGTGCAGTTTTCCAGCCAGGATTTTAGTGGGAGTTTTGCCATTTGCTGTGTTCATTGGCCAGTTAAGGTTTTCATCAAAGGAAGACCTGTAGTCTCCAATAGATCATTGATAGATCATTACATTCAGTTGCCAGGTTATCCAGAAACATATATTTGTCTGAAAACATACTTAAAATACTTCTCATGAAATTACCTATTTACCTATTGAGTAGAATAACAGCAGCTTGTGTAAGGTTCTATTATATGAGAGAGTTTTGTATTAGAAAAGAACCATTGGTTAAAGAATACTGAATTAGGTAATGATTTAAATCACAGAAAAGGTGGGATGATAAAACTTGAAAAAGTGTAATAAAAAAGACCTTTCTAGATTATTAAGTTGTGATTTATTTCCTTTTAAGGACATCACTTTATAATAAATTTTTGAGGAGAATGTATCTCTAAAACATCCTATTTTTAACTCATTATCTAATCTTCTGATTATTAGTAGTCTGTTTGGGAGGAATAGAAATATATAGACTTCGTCTGTAGTTCTTACTATATATTTAACTATCATTCTGGAGAATTTGCTGAAAAACGTATGAAGAGATTGTATGGCAATCCAATGTTTTTCCATGGCAATGTTTTGGTAGCAGGAGGGTTGCAGTGGTGGTTTCTGTGAGACGATGATAGAAGCTTCCCTTATGTCTGCTAGCACCATTGCCAGCCAGCTCCAAGACAGAAGTGCAGCTGGCCAAGGCTGAGCCCATCAGTGACGGTGGCAGCACCTCTGTCATAGCAGAACTGCTGCACAACAGCAGCCGGAAAAGGGGAGTGAGATTATGTGAGAGAAAAAACTCTGCAGACACCAAGGTCAGTGAAGGGGGGGGGGAGGTGCTCCAGGCACAGGAGCAGAGGTTCCCTGGCAGCCCATGATGCAGACCATGGTGAGGCAGGCTGTCCCTTGCAGTCCATGGGTGCTAACAGTGCAGCAGATATCCACCTGCAGCCTGTGGAGGACCCCATGCCAGGACATGTGGATGTGCCTGAAGGAGACTGTGACCCTCTGGAGCTGAGCCATTTCGCATTATCTTACTCTGACTTTTGATTGGCAATAAATGAAATTAATTTTCCCCAAGTCAAGTCTGTCTTGCCCATGACAGTAACTGCTGAGTGATCTCCCTGTCCTTATCTCAACCCACAAGCCTTTTGTAATATTTTCTCTCCCCTGTCCTGCTGAGAAGTGGAGTGATAGAACGGCTTGGTGGGCACCTGGAGGCCATCCAAGGTCAGTCCACCACAGATGTCTTTTCCATTCTTTTCTAAAGCAGAAGGAATTACCACAGAGTCAGAGTCAGGTCTGAACTTTGGACTTTTTGAAATAATCAAAGTGAAAGCTAAGACCCAGAAAAATATGATGTAAAAGTTTAGAAAGAAATACATCATTGATTCTAGGAAAATTTAGATGTTTAATTAATAATGAAATACAAATGAACATCATCTTCTGAGTCAAATTAAGTTGTACTGTATATCTTCAGATAGAGTTGAATTGCAACTGAAGCCAACTGAAGAAAGGTTTTTTTTAAATAAATTGACAATTTTTAGGATACTGTAACATTCTACATATTTGGAAATTTACAAGTCTTTGCAGCCTAGTAGTGCTTTATTTGCATTTTCCTTAACTCACTTTTTTCACATATTTCTCAAGAGAAGTACTCTACACACCATGGCCATAAAATATCACTATTACGTTCTAATGGATACTTTATGCTTATTGTAAGAATATGATATGACATCTGAATTACAGTGATGTGGTCATTGCATGTAGCAGTGAAGTAACTTAAGGATGTTCCATCCTAAAGCCTTCCCTTTGAAAAAGAAGTGAAAAAAGATGGTGTGTTGCACGTGTTCCTCTCCTTGCAAATCATAGAATCATAGAATAGTAAGTATTGGAAAGGACCTTAAGATCATGTAGTTCCAAGCCCCCTGCCACGGGCAGGGACACCTCACATTAAACCATGTTGCCCAAGGCTCTGTCCAACCTGGCCTTGAACACTGTCAGGGATGGAGCATTCACAGCTTCCTTGGGCAACCCATTCCAGTGTTTCACCACCCTCACAGTAAAGAGCTTCTTCCTTATATCTAATCTAAACTTCCCCTGTTTACGTTTGAACCCATTACCCCTTGTCCTACCACTACAGTCCCTAAGATATCACCCATGGTGTGAAGAGTCCCTCCCCATCATCCTTATAGACCCCCTTCAGATAGTGGAAGGATGCTATGAGGTCTCCACACAGCCTTCTCTTCTCCAGGCTGAACAGCCCCAACTTTCTCAGCCTGTCTTCCTACGGCAGGTGCTCCAGCCCTCTTATCATCCTCGTGGCCCTCCTTTGGGCTTGCTCCAACAGCTCCATGTCTTTCTTATGTTGAGGACACCAGAACTGTATGCAGTACTCCAAGTGAGATCTCATGAGAGCAGAGCAGATGGACAGGATCACCTCCTTTGACCTGCTGGTCACACTTCTTTTGATGCAGCCCAGGATACGGTTGGCTTTCTGGGCTGTGAGAAAACACTGAAGCCGGCTCATGTGAAGCTTCTCATCAACCAACACCTCCAAGTCCTTCTCCACAGGGCTGCTCTGAATCTCTTCTCTGCCCAACCTGTAGCAGTGCCTGGGATTGCCCCGACCCAGGTGTAGGACCTTACACTTGGCTTGGTTAAACTTCATAAGGTTGGCACCGGCCCACATCACAGGCGTGTCAAGGCCCCTCTGGATGGCATCCCTTCCCTCCAGCGTATCAACTGAACCACACAGTTTGGTGTCGTCAGCAAACTTGCTGAGGGCGCACTCAATCCCACTGTCCATGTTGCCGACAAAGACGTTGAACAAGACAGGTCCCAACACCGATCTCGGAGGGACACCACTCATTACTGTTTTCCAACTGGACATCGAGCGGTTGACCACAACTCTTTGCGTGCAGCCATCGAGCCAGTTCTTTATCCACTGAGTGGTCCATCTATCAAATTGATGTCTCTCCAATTTAGAGACAAGGATGTCATGCGGGACAGTGTCGAACACATCGCACAAGTCTATGTAGATGATGTCAATTGCTCTGCCCCTGTCCATCAGTTCCATGGCTCCATCATAGAAGGCCACCAAATTGGTCAGGCAGGATTTCCCCTTAGTGAAGCCATGTTGGCTGTCACCAACCACATCCTTGTTTTTCATGTGCCTTAGCATGCTTTCCAGGAGAATCTGCTCCAAGATTTTGCCAGGCACAGAGGTGAGGCTGACTGGTCCGTAGTTTCCCGGGTCTTCCACCTTCCCCTTCTTGAAAATGGGGGTTATATTACCCTTCTTCCAGTCATCGGGAACTTCACCTGACTGCCAGGATTTTTCAAATATGATGGACAGTGGCGTAGCAACTTCATTTGCCAGCTCCTTCAGGACCTGTGGATGGATTTCATCAAGTTCCATGGACTTGTGCACATTCAGGTTCTTAAGATGGTCTTGAACCTGATCTTCTCCTACAGTGGGTCTAAGTTCTTCATTCTCACAGTCCCTGCATCTGCTTTCCAAGACTTGGATGGTGTGGTCAGAGCATTTGCTAGTGAAGACTGAGGCAAAGAAGTCATTAAGAACCTCAGCCTTCTCCAAATTCACAGTAGCCAGTTCTCCCGATAGCTTCCGGAGAGGGCCCACGTTGTCCCTAGTCTGTCTTTTATTTGCTATGTACCTATAGAATCCTTTCCTGTTATCTTTTACATCCCTCGTCATGTTTAATTCTAACTGGGCCTTAGCTTTCCTAACCTGGTCCCTAGCTTCCCGGACAATGTTCCTATATTTTTCCCAGGCCACCTGTCCTCGCTTCCACCTTCTATAAGCTTCTTTTTTCCCTCTAAGTTTCCTCAGCAGCTCCTTGTTCATCCATGGAGGTCTCACAGCCCTCCTGCTGCACTTCCTTCTAGTCGAGACACAACACTCCTGAGCACGTAGCAGGTGATCCTTGAATATCAACCAGAAGCCTTTGGCCCCCCTGCCCTCTAGGACTATAACCTATGAAACCTTACTAAGCAGGTTCCTGAAGAGGCCAAAGTCTGCTTTCTTGAAGTCCAGGGCAGTGAGCTTGCTGCATGCTCTTCTCACTGTCCTGATGATCTCAAATGTCATGTTCATTATGACCTCCACCAAAAGATGGCAATCCAAGTCCACACAAGATTTTGTTTTCTATATGGGTGGCAGCATCTTGGATGTGTACAAACTTCTCCTTTAATCAGTTCATTGTTTTGATCTCTTTTTGGCCAGGCTTTTGTTGGTGGACGGTTGATGAAAATTATCATCAATGAATCTGTTATCAAAAGATGGCAGTAATGAATTTGTTCTGCTTTCATTTCAGTGCCACTTTTACTGCCATAGAAGTTTTTATCAAAATGAAAAGGAGGCTCCTTAAATTCTTGCCAAAGTGAGGTATAACTCCACTCTAAATGGATTTCCCCAGTCTCTCCATCCCTCTCTTACAGTCGCATCTGCCTTTTCCTTTAATCATCTCTATTGGAGTTTCTGGAGGAGATGCTCTGGGTGGAGAAGGCGTTGTTTAGGCGGACACATAAATATTGCTTTGCCTCAGCTAGAACAGGAGGCGTGTGCTGAACAAGAATGTCAGTCTGGTTCCTTTTAATTACCCTACCCATCTTCCTCCTCTCTTTGGAGATTTGTACCATTAGTAATCATTTCCGATGTGCATTGCTAATTACAACGGTGCTGTGTCCTCTTTCTTCTCCTCTCGTATAGGCTTGACTACTTTTTCTAGCTATTGACTGCTACAATAAATATTTCTTCTAAAACATTTTTTTTCCTCTTATCACTATCACTAGCCACCAAAGTGTCAGTTTTAATGTCATTTGTCATAATAATTGGACAAATATTGAACAAATATTGAATGGTGTTTCAGGCATGTTCTGTGCCTCTAGTCTTCCAACTTCGTTCTCATTCCTCCCTCTGTTTTTATCTTTACCTAGTTCTTATTAAACCAGATATCTGGGAACATTCTGGACAACTGTATTGCAATTGACACCCTAAAGGTATAAGTTGACTTTATCTCCACTGCAATAAATGCCTAAAAACAGACACCACCATAAACTGTCCCAAAACTCATTGTCATGTTGCTGTTCTCGACTATTTGTGCCTTGTCTGTTCTCCACTAACTCTCTGAAAAAGTCATACAACAATGTGGTATAAAGTTTTTCTGTGGCATGAATTATTAAATCAAGAAGTTAGGTTCAAATACTTTTTTTCCAAAATATAATAGCAAGTACTTTATTTTCTCACTGAATGTTTTATTTATGCATACGAAAAATCCTACATATGTGAAACTATAATATACTGAACTTACATTCATTTTTGCATTACTGAATGTTTCTTTGCAGACCAAAATAACATGCAAATGTTTCACATATTGCCTGAAATATAAATAATGAACACAACTGGCTGCATTTTAATTCCAAAAGAGAAAAGGTGTAATTTTTTGATAAAACTGTCTTATAATATATCTTTAATTAAAATCTTCATTTTCTGATGTTTTAGTGAACATTAAAATAAATTAACTCAATTTTTTACTTGGCTACGTTCCTATTTTAAATTTGAGTCTTCATTTTTTTTTTTCTTTTACTAAGTTCCTTCTTTAGCAGTTAGCATGAAGTGTTTAATAGATGCTCCAATCTTGAGTTACATAAATGGAAGTCACAGTCTTGACCTGCCTTACTGTTTTTCAATCCACAGTGAATACACAGACCCTTATATCTGTGAATATCGTCTTTGAATGGCTAGTCCTAATCCTACTTAGTGAATTATTATGATTAAAATAGACTGTTTTTCTGTTTAGTACATGCTTTGCTATGAAGCCTTGAATATATTTCAGAGTACATGGACTAAAGCAACTAAAACTGTGGGAATGAAACTTTATATGGCTTACCAACGGCCCTGAGTTAGCTTTGGTAAGTTCCTTCTCAAAAAAAGAGAACTGTCACCAGTTCAATAAGATTCTTGTATATTACTTAGCAGTAACCACCCTTCATTTTCCTTGCCTATTTCTGCACCAGCTAAACTCAGACTTTTCATCAAGAATGTTCTGATCCTTTCATGTCCTTGCTTTCTGACCAGTATCCTTTCTTTGTCCCTTCAGTTAGACAGGAAATAGACTTCTTTCTGTGTGCTGAGATACCACATCTTCCTCAATAACTCTAAGCTCCATTTCTCTGTTAAAGTCCCATTGTCTGTCCTGATTCAGTTCACCAGTTCACCCTTACTATCCTTATCGTTTTCTCTGGAGGAAATTTGAATCTAAGGGAGTTTACAGTACCTCAGTGGCAAAAGGATTTTTTTTTTCATTAGTTTTAAGTATCTATTCTACCTAAACATACAGAAACATAAATTAGAAGTCCAAATAGAGCTTCTTCCTCCGCAGAGAAAATTTATGTTAAATAAGAAGCTAGAAGATACGCAGATTTCCCCGGTATATGGGGGTGGTTTACTGTGGGACAGAGGAGTATAGGCCTGTATTGTAGAGAAAGTACATAGTTCCCAAACAGGAATTATGAAGCTCTTTGAGGAATATCACTTTGATACCACTGTCAAAGACGTCCAGAGGAGAAGTATTAGGAGACTGACATGGCAGGAGAGAAATAATTTTTTTTGTATTTATTTTGGGATAATTCATTTTTTTTTACATGAAGAAATGAAGACTTATGTTATTACTAGACTAAGAGGCTTCATCCACCAGCTGAGCATCTTGGAACTCGAATAAATAAAGAAGCTAGCAATATTGAAGAAAGAAGCAAATGGAAAGGAAGAAAGGCTGCTTAAGTTTTAGAGTTAGTCTCGGGGTTTGTTTTTTTTTGTCTTGTTTAAATGGACCAGTTTCTTATCTCTAAAATCTCCACTACCCTGAATTGCAGAAGATGTAGATAAAACTCCAGTCAGTTCCAGTTAGTTTAATAGGTTTTCAGCATTCAGTGAAAAACTGTGAAGGCACAATGTTGACAGGTTCATCAGGGTGAACCTTTACTTGGTCTTTCCTCTCTATCCTCCTCTAGAATTTCAAATATCTCTGAAAATTTTAAATGTGATTTTAAGAAATCTGACTTATTTTTAAGATATTCTTTCAAAATAGTCTCTACATTGATCTTTGTTTCTAACATGGAATTGGGAAAAATGTAAAAAAAAAAAAAAACAAAAACCTTTGGCTTGCGCACTGGTTTGCAGTGTTCATACACTAGATTTAGATACCTCTTCTCATAGGTGTAACAAAACCAAAACTGGCAATAACAATCATGATTACATCTGCAGATTGGGAAATTCTACATAAAGGTCTTTGAGAAAGCTGCAAAGTAGCAATAGTCTTTATAATTCTACTCTAAGACTGTGAAGAGAATAAAAATGAAAACTTTTGACATTATGGAGAAAAATCTTACCTTCTGATTACTGGCTGCAGCACTTCTAGTTCAAGGCTTTTCCTCTCAGGTTATTTATACAACAAATTTGGGTCATTACAGGTTGCAACTCTGACAATTTTCTAGTAAGAAGCAGAGGTTTGGATAAAGACCTAAACATAAAAGGTCATATCACAAAGGTAATATGGCACTGGTATAGCGGAAAACTTATGTTGAAGTTCTTTCCTGGGTATAGAATCATAAATGCCGGAGCTGTCAGATATATTACTAGCAAAATCCAGCAGACAAATGCCTGGGTAAAATAATCTGACCAACATAAACAGTGCTAGCAGAAACTTTATGTGGAAGTTGTAGTTGACGAACTGAAAATGATGATAAGGAAGATCAGATGATCTCTCTGTCACAATGTCAGCATTTGAATAATCCTTTATTAATACTGTATTAGAAAATTCATAGCATGACTAGCTTTCAATATTTTCTCTCATGCTCCTTCTCTATAGTTTCCTTTTACCTTTTCCAATGAAATACAGAATTTACACAACAAACCAAGCATAAGTTATAAACTTAGATCATAAAAAAGAGAAAATACTCTAAAATGTTATAAAATTAGATACTTCCTAAATGATAAAAATGGAAATAACTCTTTTTGAATAACCTCCATAGTTCACTGGTATACTACAAATGGCAACATGAAGGGATTCATTTATTTTTTTTCTGAAGCAGTGCTTTTTTTCTCTTCACTTTGATTATGTTCAGTATTAATTAATATGTTTTGCATAGTTTTTCTTAGTAGTAACACTTAGTAAATTGGACAAAAAGCACCGTGTCTGATAGTAAATAATGTATTTGCAAGCATCACAGTGAGACAAAAGCAATATCAAGTATAAATCATCATAATTAAATAAATTAACATGCAGAGATAACATTGCGTTGAAACAACTGCTGCTTCCTAACCAGGGAGCTTACTCGGAGTTTAGAGCACATTCAGTCTTCCTAGCTATGCTGGAATCCATTTTACTGTTCATAGAAACACAGAATATAAATTTAAGTCTGATCTTAGAGTTTTTCTTCTTTTAGGGTCAAAGTATTGACAATCCATAACAGGGTACCTTTCTCTGACATTACTGCCTACAGTGCTATTGAAATTATATATGAAATAATACAATTGTTAATGTGAATTCCAGCTCCTCCCAGAAGCAGAACTAGTGTACTAATGATGTAATGGAACAGAAATAGCAAACAACCCATTACATGGCTGTTGTATGAGCAGCTTGTTTGCCTGTCTTCGCATTCTTATGGAAATAAAGATTACTTTGAAATCAGTTATAAACTTGACAGCATGTTAGGCTGTTGGAAAGGGGGGGGGTTGACTGGACTGCAGTAGGACTGATATATGTTCTCCACAAAACCAAATTTGATTTCTTTTTGCTTTCAAAATTGAAGCTTTTAAATGCTCAGAAAGGGGAAGAATTAGAGTGCAAATACAATGTCTGTGTGCATCCATATATGTAGGCATAGTAAAGTGAGAAAAGTAATTCTCCTTTTTTGATGTTTGTGTGTCAAGTATGCATGCTTAGTGTTTGAGAATAAAGAAAATTACACATAACGAAATATAAATTGTTCAAGTACATCCAACTCCAGATCATAGTATGGAGTCCATAGCCAATCTTTACCTTTACTTTGTCCATAATGAAACAAAAACTGTATGTGTAATAAAATACATTTGTTCTTATTAACTTTAGCAGGGTATTTATGCATAGCAAGTAACAGAAAAAAATTAGTCTTAAGGAGTTGTGTACATTCACATCAAAAGACATTGCATTTGTGGCTGCGTATTTTTACAGCATGTTTCTGTTCCAGATTGAAAAGGTGAAATATTTATTGGAGTGTACGAGATTATAACAAATTGATTCTAGTTCACTTTACAACAAAACTTCCAAATGCTGTAATTCTTTGTGAAGGAGAATTAATCAATCACGCTGTATCGCTTCTTTCCAGGAGCCAGGCTTTCTCATAATCTCTGGAAACCCAGACAACTGAGAAACTGCAAGACAGGGAGGGAGGGAGACAGACAACCAAGGCCTCAGGCTTCCCGGAAAATGGGCCTCCTGAGTAGTTTACAGTGGAGCCAGCAACCTAGGACCTCACGCAGGCACATTGGCAGGCAGCCACACCAATGCCCAGTGTAACTTATTCTGTTGGGGTCCATTTTCCAGCAGATGACTACTAAGAGATAGGTAACCCCACAGAAGGCTTTCATTTTCACAAATCAGAAAATTCAGGTAAATAACTGTTTCACATAATGTATTCCTTTCTTACATTCATATAATGTATTCTTTCTGGTTTCTCCAGTGTCTTGGCATACATATGTGTATTCTCACACCTCCAGATAATTTCTGCTAAATCCAGCAATTGAAGTTAAACTTTAAGATAGCAATGTGACTTTGGGGGTAACTCTAAATATCATAAATTCTGCCTTTAACTGTGCCTCACCTACTTAAATAACTTAGATAAAACCTACTTAAATAACTCAGAGATTTAATAATTTTATTTCAAAATGCACACCAGGCCAGGATTTGGCCTAGTGTTGTTTAAATATACTTGAAATCTCAAGGGAAAATAAGTCATTAAGTATTTCCTAGAATTTTAATAATATTAATATTGCTTTGGGTCTTTAATGTTGTTATAGGTTTTTATTAATAATCACTGAAGCTAGATAAAATGGTGATTCCTGTAGTTTCAATTGTAACACAAAATCCAGTCTTGCACTGAAAGTCTACTGTCTGCTGTGCTTTCCTGCATACTGGGAAAAAGTAGCCTATTAAAGCTTATAAAAAGAGAAACCAAAACAAACTCTTGTCTTCAGAGACAGGAGAGAAGTTGGGGAGGAGTTTGGCTTTTTTGTGGCAATGATAGAGAAAACAGTGGGGGTTTCCTATGCTGCTGGATGCTACCTGTGCTATACATGGGAGGGTGCTGCTCTTACCTTCCTGTACCAAAGTTCTAGGATCACAATTTGAGATGTAGATGCCTTGGACTTCTGGAGAGAAGGTCATTGAACAACTCATATGAGAAAAATGGACTAACCTGACATTCTGTAGAACTACTGTTCTCAGATAGTGGTGTCATTTCCATAATGATACTACAGAATTGCAAATAAGAAGCAAAGTCCACATGGCCATGAATAAGAGAAGAGATCAGTTCATGAAGTTATTTCCTGTATAAGGTATATTATCCCAAATATGTTGTAGATTTTTTAATGAAGAATTTTCATAAAGCAAGTTATGTTGGTAAGAGGTTTACTGAGTTCTAGTGGCAAATGACTTCTGCTTGAAATAATTTTACCCGAGTTCTTTGCTTTGAAAGACTACTGTATGGAAGGGTAATAAACAGAACATTGATCTCAGAAGTATGTCAAAGGCAGATGTTTAAACTAATGTACAATTCATTTTACTGCATATCTAATTTCTTACAAATCACGAAAAATTCCTTCTCTAAGTAGGCATTTATACAGACTATTAGAGCTAGTTCTAAACTATTAACCCCTCCAAGTTGCAGTTATTCATAATGTGTAATGCAGATTCCTTCTACATTTGCCTTTTCATGGTAGGTTTATACATGTCCATGTTACTTTTAAAAAATTCAGTAAAATAAAACAGAAGCCATCAGTACGCACAAAACCTGAGCTCTTGCATTTACATATGTAAGGGAAACTTGCTTCTTAGCATTGCTATCTTTTATGATGGTCTTTCCCAGAGTTCTTTAAATGTAAGGTGAACAAAAGAAGGAAATTCTCAATTGCCTTTTGTAAGTCATCAATGCCCTTTTGCAGAACATAAGCCAATCTGCAGGCAATTCAGGTATTTTCCTGTGTTAGCAACTTGCTCTATTACAGAGAACTCAAACTTGCATATTACCTGAAAGGCTGCTTTACTTTGTCTTATTGCCACCAGCTGTGAAGAAATTATGCAGTACAGAATTGAAGATGAGATATGACATACTGTATATGTTTTGTGCATGTCTATTTATGTGTAGTTGGCATTTTTCATAAAACCAGCCATGTGAATCTATTTCTTCTTTGTTGTTGTTGCAGAACTTTGTTGTTGATTTCCTTCAGAAAAGGGATCACCTAAGTCCTACAACTTCTCTGCTTCCCAAATGTAATCAGTATGCCCTGCTGTTGCAAACCAGTTTATTGATTCCACAGCTGCACAATAAGCACCTCTTGCACCTCCCTTCATGAAAGATACATGCCCCCCATTTTGAGAAATTCATAAGGGCAAGAGCTTTGTTGTCAGATGTGATTGCAAGCCGTAAGCACAACCCCAAGGACAGAGCACACTGTAACACTTTCTCTGGGAAAACCCTGTCACTGATTTACTTCAGATCTTTGTGATAAAGAGCACATTACAGAATGATCATCAAGCTCAGATCCTCACAGTTTTTCTTGTTTATTTCTGTACCAAGTGAGGAAAAAAAAATAAATTATTTGTAGATCCTACTGTGATCCTGGGGAGTGTCAGACACATAATCCTGCCATTCACGTCAGTGAAGCACCAGAAGTACAGCTCCAGCTGTATGTCATGACTTTTCTGAGCTGTTAGCATGTACAGGGAGACTAAGATGGCTGCACTGTATATGGGATGCCAATATAGGTCAATGCAAATATCACTACAGGTTAATACAACATCATATTGTGACTGTAATGTATGCAAGAAAATGTTTCTTTCTGTTTTACCTAGATTAATTAACAATATGAAATATTCACAGAACTGGAGTGCTTTAAAGAAACTTGCCAGTAAAACTTTAGACTTTGTGCTGTTATTAACATTCTGCACCATATTTTTTTTATGGCATGTTTCGAAAAAGAAGGAGGAGGATTAGGAGCTGTTGTGTTGTGTGCCACAGACAGCAAGGTTATAGTAATTCTTCTCTTTTACCAAAATGGAGAGGCCTGAAAAAGTACACCAGTAAGGACTCATTTTGTTCAAAGGACAAAAATAATGAGAATGATCTCATTATTACATCAATACCTTTAAATAATGAGGGTATCTTGGCTCAGTGTGAGCTCTGACCTGGAGTTTTCTTTATAATTTTAAACACCTTGCATCTATGTCCTTTTTTTCTTTTTTTTTTTTTTTTTTCTCCCAATGAAAGGCAAGTTATAGTTATAGCTTACTTCTCTTTACGAATTTCAATTGAAAGTTATTCAGAACCTGACTGAAACACAAAATCTTCTTAGGAATTTCTTGTTTCTTTCTTGGCAACACTATTGATAAACAAGACATAGTTTTTTCTCTCAGTTTAAAAAGTTTTCATATGTTCTTTCCAGATCTGGTGAACACAGTTCCTATTTTCATTATTTTCCTCTACCTCTTTTTTATCTGCACCTGTTGCCCACTTCAGAACAAAGGTTTATATAGCCTCCTGAAATTTCGTCATAGTAAATACTTTTCAAGTAAAGGGAAAGAACACTCAGCCTTGTTAATTTTGAAGGCAGAGGTGGCTGTAGGATCACCCTTTTTGGTTATCGACCCCAACTGCAAGTTAGGCTGAGCTACAAATAACATGAAACGGCACCCTTAGGATGCAGTTCTTCACTACAGGTTGAGGGGAATTACAGCTGGGTGTTCCCACGGCCCACCTGTAGCATCAGCCTTTCATAACTGCAGCTTTATCTCAGTCTTTCAGCAAGAGAGTAATTTGTGAGCTAGAGAGTGAGCTACTTGCCTTCTCTAGCAGTGACCTGTTATGATGCTCATTTGACCACAGAACAAGGTCTCAGGCTACTATGAAACGAGCATGTTTTTTGGTTTCATTACTTGAGAAACATCACATTTTGAATTGCAAGAATACCATAACCTAGCTTAAGTGTGATTCTTAAGGAAACTGGAAAGTAATACAACATTCTCCATTACAAGGATGCAGTACATGCATACACGTTTCAGGACAGAAGGATACAATAAGGACTCTTGCTCCCCTGTGCAATCTCAGGAGTGTTCAGAGGGTGAAAGAGCACAGCCTCTTGTTAGCTATATAAAGCAAGGAAAGATTTTTGCCTCTCTGTGTGAGTCTGCTTCTTCATTTGGCTTTTGATACTTAAACTGAGCTTCATTTGAATGAAATGAAATTAGGAAAAATACTAACTTGTTTTTGTGGTTAAGGTTGAGGTTTATTTAGGTGGAAGGGAGAGGAATGAGATCTCTTTGCAGCAGACTAATTTATTCACAGAAGCAGAACTGCAGATCTCAAATATTATTTTTATTTTTTCTGTAATAATATATATGCCATCCTGGAAATTTCTCATAAGAATGGATGGACTGAAATAAAAAAGTTAGGTAGACAATAGGTATGTTTTACTGCAACATAGTAAGAACGCTTACGAGAATTTAAGCTTGAGTACAGGCATATACACAAAACCAATGGCAGTGTAGGATTTGTTATTCAAGCAAGCCTTTTAACAACAATAAATATTGCCAAAGTCAGCAAGTCAAATATTGCCTGTGCAAACCAAAAAACCTGTAAGCTGAAATCAAACCACACTCGGGAACTGTATCTCAAGGTAAATAAAATGTACAGCTTAAATAAACTGTAATTGGCTAATTAAATAATTTGGAAAAACATTTCAAAGGCTAAGGTTGTGTTATTTAATTTTATCTACTGAATCTAAATTCTCCCTGCAGTATCAAATAATGTCATATTGTAATTAAATTCCTTCCTGAACTAATAGAAATCCTTAAAAAATATGATGATAAAAACAGTTAGCTAATTAGAACTCGCAAATATCATTGAAAAAGTTAAACTAAAAATGCCCCTGGTTAATATTAATGATGGCATCTTTCTTTTGATACTAAACTAAAATTTCCTGCTCAAATAAATAAAAAAGGTTCCATTATCAGCTTTCTTGAGTAGCATATACAGTAATTGGCTCCACACAGATGACTGCTGGCATTACAATCCCAGCTGTTGAATGCATGCAGAGGCAGATGAATCATTACCATTCCCATGCTCAATGGACAGTCAAGGAAACAGACATTGACATTTTGTATGTGGAGAAGGATGTGAGGCACCTGGTGGCTGAGGAAAAATAACAAAAAAGATCATCAGAAGTGGATTTGAGTCACTCATAAATTCATTGCTTGCAATAAGAAAGTGTTTCTGTCACTTTCTGCTTTCCTTTTTTTGAAAAATTAGACTCGTTTTTCATTTTTTGTGTGGACAGGGGCCCTCACCAAACAGAGATGGGACAAACAATAGATGCATAAAACACTATGTTGCATTTCTACCTGGGTCTTCAAAAGCAGACAGTGGCATGGGCTGTTTTATATAAGGCACAAGTCACGGCAAGGCATACAACTCAGAGACAAATAATCTTTTTGGCTAAGTACCTGTCATGGTTTAAGCCAGGTTTATTTACCTGGCACAGGAGACACCATCATCAGGCACGTGGTTTTCCAAGGTCAAGGCTCATGCCCTGCACTCTGGGTGTGCTGACCCCTTGCGATTTCCCCAAATGCAGGGAAAACAGCTGCTAAGGCCTGCAATCAATAGCGTAAGCCCCAGGGAGCCGGGGCACACCAGGGTTGGCTAAAAAGGAGAAAAATAACTGTTACAGCTGAACCCAGGACAGTACTGTTAGGGGTCAACCCAGTGCCCACTCAAATAAACAAAAACTTTCCTAATATCAGTGGACAGGGAGTGAGAGTATTACTAATTGTTGAAGCAAAGTGATCTAAGCTCTTTCTCCCAGCCTTGAATCAATTATTCTGGAGACAAAAGAGACAAGTTCCATCTCATCTTTTGTTGTTCACCTGTTTCAAGGAGGGGGTTAAGCCAGTATGTAGCCAGATCTGTCTCAAGAGTCTCTTCACTAAAAGAAAAATTGAATTGTCACTATCACAAATATGAAGGGTGCAGATTGGGTTGTCCTGATAGCAGAAAGATGGAGAAACAAAAGGGGGTAAAAGTGAGTCAGGGAAAGTTTTGAAGAAAGGATTGGTCTTAACCCCAGCAGTAGCATCTGCTGTTTCTGACTGATCCCAAATTCTCCTCCTCGACCTAACAAAAGGTTTTTCAATTTTTCCCCCCATGGTCCCTGATTTTCTGTCTGGGGGGTAAAAATAAGCCTATCTTTGTAGACCTCTGATATATACAAACCAGACAGCAGGACAATAGCTATTTTTGTCACTTGGTTCAGTCTAGTGTTTGGGACCCTTAAGTGAGAAAGCTAATAACCCCCTTCCATCCCCACTGTCTGGTTCACCTGGTGTGACAGCTACTCTGCCAGAGCTGACCTGAAAGCAGTTCTGCTTATGCAGAACTTCCATTTATGCTTACAAGACCCTGCCCCAAGCAGTCCACATAAAAACCGTGTCCTGTGTGCTTAAGTAAGCACTTAAAAAATATAATTTTATACCTATTTCCTGTTGTATCTTAATTTGACTGGCACTTGTCCTTCAATTTCAATCCTGTATTATTTCAGCATATTTCAGTGTGATAAAGTAAAATCTGCCCTGTCAGGAAGCGTCTTATATTTTTCCGTTTCTCTGTTTATTGTGTCCGTGTATGCAGTTTTTCCATTCAGAAGATGGTAGCTTAAATACCTGTAGCCCTGCATTTACAATCTGAGAATGTCAAAAGGTATCAGGTCACTGAAAAATAAAGTATTTCCAGGTATGGATCTGTTCAAATAAAACTCCTTTTTTACAGGTATTTATTTTGAAGGGGCAATATACAAGAATTAAAAAAAATATATAAATGTTAAAAGTAATTACAGGCCAATTACTTGGAAAGTTTTTGATTGGACCTAGCTTAAATGTTCCTTGGAAGCTAAGATATTTTTTTTTTTAAATAGAAAGTTATTTTCAACTGGTTATGTTTGGTGTTTTTTTGGTTTTTTTTTTAAATACAGCATCACATTACAGTGTTAGTTGTGAATCCAACTTTGCTCTTAACCTTTTGTGTTTAAATCTGTCATCTTCTGCTGTACTGTTTCTGAATCTATGCGATAGGACTGATTAATCTAGCACACACTTTATATCATCAACCAAAAAAAATTTCAACCTTAGGTTATAAAAGATGAACCTTAGGTTGAAAAATACAAACCTTAGGTTGAAAGTGAATTGTGTTTGGTGTGCAGTGATGAGAAATAAAAATACATGTGTTTTGAGCAAGAAGTAATTTTCCACAGAAGACTTCTCTTTTACAAGATAATAAATAATTGTAGGTGATTATATAAAGCATTATTTTACAAAACATAAAATTCCAAGGCAAAGCATCACCAGGATAACTTTTTTCAGAGCTGGCAAGACAAACTTTTTGTACAATGATGCAAACACGACTGTTTCAGAGCAATGTCTGGACTTATTATTTTACCAACTTTAAAATTTTTCTTTCTTATAAGGATATGGATTTTTTTTTTACATTTAGTAGAATTATTTAACAGTTTGCCTGTTTGAAGTAATTTCAGCAAAATAATCCTACATTGGAAGCCAAATTCTGAAATATATGTTCATCCTTTTTCAGAATTTATGTGAGTTGAGCAAGTGTGCATGCTAGGCAAAAACTTGTAAAGTGCTTTTGGTGTTGGTTCCATAATAAAAACAAGACTGATAGAACATTGTTTTTCCATTTTTAACACACTGAAAGCAGATTGGAAAGGAAGGAATAAACACTATTATTTGTTTAATAAACATCACACAAACCTATTAGCAGGAATAAACATGAAAAATCAACACGATTTAGGAGGCCTTAAGAGTCTGAGGCCAGAGGCAGCCAGCGAAGGTCATGCATTTATGCCAATCTGTTGGACCTATTGTTCCACCAAAGGAGTTTTTAATTCAGCTGCCCCTACAAGTCATGCCTAGTAGTTTTGCAAAGCACTACAATTCAAAACTGCTGATTTGCCTTGTTCACTGCATTAGTTTGGCTTTTCAATTTAGCTCAAATCCTTTAAAAATGTTCATGTGAAATTATGCGTTCTACATATTTTTTTTCCCGGCTCTTAATTAGTCTCCTGTTTCTGTCAACAAAACCAGCTGCTGGAATGTGAATATAATATAAATAACTGATCTAATAAGTATGACATACCTGACTTTTTAAGGCCAGCAAGCACTATCTTATGTAATTTCATTGTATGAGGGTCTGCTTTGTGAACCTCCCTGCTTAGTTAACAGGCACTAATTTGGGATGTGAACGGGTAATACTTAAAATGTCATTATTAACTTTTATGTTTCCATCCCCTCCACTTGCCCCATTCTCTATTTTTCTTTTCCTTCTTTTCATTGTTCTGTCTGTTTTTCTGCCCAGAAATATTCAAATAATGGTACAAGTTTATAGTTAATAATACTATTCTTAATAGTAAATTTTAAAGTAAAATCACAGAATCATAGAATCGTAGAATAGTAAGGATTGGAAAGGACCGTAAGATCATGTAGTTCCAAGCCCCCTGCCACGGGCAGGGACACCTCACACTAAACCATGTTGCCCAAGGCTCTGTCCAACCTGGTCTTGAACACTGTCAGGGATGGAGCATTCACAACTTCCTTGGGCAACCCATTCCAGTGCTTCACCACCCTCACTGTAAGAACTTCTTCCTTATATCTAACCTAAACATCCCCTTCTTAAGCTTGGAACCCATTACCCCTTGTCCTACCACTACAGCCCCTAAGGAAGAGTTCCCTCTCTGGTATCCTTATAGACCCCCTTCAGATAGTGGAAGGCTGCTATGAGGTCTCCACACAGCCTTCTCTTCTCCAGGCTGAACAGGCCCCAACTTTCTCAGCCTGTCTTCAGATGGGAGGTGCTCCAGCTCTTTACCATCCTCGTGGCCCTCCTCTGGACTTGCTTCAACAGCACCATGCCTTCTTATGTTGAGGACACCAGAACTGTATGCAGTACTCCAAGTGAGGTCTCATGAGAGCAGAGTAGAGGGGCAGGGATCACCATCCTTCGACCTGCTGGTCACGCTTTTGATGCAGCCCAGGATACGGTTGGCTTTCTGGGCTGTGATTTTAAATTACTCCAATAAATAAAGAGTAGATCATAATCTATAAAGTAGCTATATTTAATTAAGTTTGCAGTTAGGTTTTTTACACCAATAAAAGATACTAATGGCAAAGCATTATTTGAAGAACCTTTAAAAAAAAAAGAACAACAGGAAACCTGCATAAAGCATTGTTGACAGGAAAGGTTCACCTAATTTCAAGAGCCTCTTACCAGTTCTTCCCTGGGGGAGTAGGGAAGATATACATGGAAACATTTTATGGTTGTGTAATACTAGCCACATTTAAATTTTTGCCATGAAACAACACAAGGCTGAACAAAAGGAAAGGAGGATTTTGCTGAACTTAGTGAGCTCAAGGTAGATCAAGATGGTGATGTATTTGGACAGTTGAGGCTGCACAGTCTCTTACTACACCAGCATCTAGTGGGTAGCTAAGATATTTTAGAGTGTTAATAATTATCCCAAGCAGTAAACAGAGAAGGCCCAATCTGAGCAGTGGTATTTTAATCATTGTGCTCGCTGGCTTATGACAATGCCAGTACTCTTTCTGTGGACGCAAAAGGCAGGTTTGTATGGAAAAGGAGAGAATATGTATACTGGAAAATTAGAGGTCTTGGGGAAGTAGACTATATGGCAAAAGAGAAAGGGAGAAGCAGAAAGCTTTCTCTAGGGTTAAGTTTGATGGAATCTATATGAAATATGCTGTCATTTCTTGCTTGAAAATTTCACACAGCAATCATGAATTCATTTAGCTGGGAAATAGTTGGGTGCATTCTGTTGACAAACTAAGAATGGTAGTTCATCAAAAGCAGAGAGGATGCATTTAAAAAGGAAGAAGATCAAGGGTAGAAGCCATCATGGAAGTACTCAAGCCTGCAGAAAAAAGTCTGATTGGAAACACGTCGGTTTTAGTAATTTTTTTCTTTAAGTGAGTCATACTCCAGAAAACAAGGGAAATTTTTTCTCTGCATACCTTTAGGGACAATGGTTCAGAATGAATTTAGAAAGCCAGAAGTTAGGACATATGTCCTAATGGCATTGTAAAGAAAACTAGACACAATTTTAAAGCTTTTTCTTGGTTACTTAATAACTTATAAACTGGATTTTATTTTTTTTTTCAAATTTTTCTCCAGCTTAAGTGTGTCTTTTTAAAATTTACAGAAAAGTAGATATGTGTATATAATTGGTAATTATTGCTCTCTCCTGTACACAGTAAGTTAATTTACAAGGAAACATTTTTTTTTTTTGTGGTTTGTTTTTTTTTTTTTCACTTATCATTTCAAATACTGCACCACACTTGCTTAACCCAACATTATCTCTGCATCCATTATCTGGATTGCACGTTAGAAACCCATCAGAATAACAAGAATATTGAAAAAAACTTAGAGAAAGGTAGAATGCTTCCCTTAGCATGGGTGTTTCAATGCTTTAATACATCTGAAAAAACAGTAGCCTCCTGATATGGCATAATTTATTTAATCAATTAATTTTTTACTTCATGTAAATCCTTCAACAGTTTTGGCAAAAGTACATACCTGGCAATGATAGTGTGCTCTGTTCAGAGGGAAGATCCTCTTTCTAATTCTATACAAACATGTGACATTTTCCTTAACTGGTTGTTTGCAGGGGAAAATGTTGTAGACTTCATTACAATTCAGTTCCTTTGCAAAATATTTTTTTGCAAGTAATTGAAATGTAATTTGTTTGCAAAATATGATTGTTCCAGTCATGATGGCTAAGTGTTGTTGAGACACTATGCCAACACTCCAGAGACCCTAGTTCTGTGACTGACATCCTGTGTGACTTTGGAAAAATAATTTTTGTCAGTGTTTTCAAAAGTATCTATGTCCCTTCCCAAAGTCAATGGAAATTCAGACTCATAAAGGACTTACTTAGACACTTTTGTACCTAATTGCTGCAGTATTTTTTTCCATAGCATTTTCTTTATTCTGAGAATACAATATTATTAAAACGTAAAAATAGAAAGTTTGTTTCAGAAATTTTATGATGTTTAAGTCAGCTGAAGTCAATGTTGCAGTAGCCCTGATATATGAAGGTAATTTTAACAACATTTGGACCCTTTAATGAATAACTAGAAGGGGGAGAACTGTTGTAATTATTTTCTAACTTTTGGAATATTTCTTGTTTTATAGTTGCCTATTCATTTTTTCTTTTTTTTTTTTTTTTTGAGTTATCAGGCAGTTTACATGATTTGGTAGTATGTGGATTGGCTACATATGGTAGTACTAATGGTGTTAAACTTTATGAGACAGCGATAGATAAAGTAACTGTTGATTTGTATCCTAGGAAATAAATACAAACAATGGGACATTCTATCTGAAAAGGGTCAAATGGAGGTGAAAAGCTCTCTGACATGTCCACCCAAGGGGGCTGAAAGTTTGCTAGACATGCTTTTTTTCACTACCCCCCTGTGCCTATTCTCAGCAGCTGAATGCCTGGCCAACTGAATTAAGTGCATGCCTCCTTTGGCACTAGGGGATTGTCCCCTGCTAACCCTCTTTTCCAAAGGGATTTTTACTTTGGAAGGTAAGTAAGTTCGGCAGGTAGAAGAGCTGCTCTTCCTTGCCCTCACCAGAACAGCAAAGTGACATAGAGCCTGGCCTCTTCAAACCCCAGTCTTTTACCCTGCAGAAATTCAGGTATTGTGGAAAACAACCACCTGAGACCATGAAAATGTGCCATGGTTGGTAATACAAATGTTTACAAGTATGAACTACACTTTCTTGATTCACAGCATCTATTTACTTCTATTATTAAAAAAAAAAAAGTGGAAAAATGAATGAAATTTTAGAGTTCCTTATACTGGAACGAGAAGTAGAAATATATGCATCATGGCAATTCATCAAGAGGAATACGCATTGCAAATTTCTGGGATAAAATTTAATTCTTGGGCAAGGACACATCAGTGTTGTAGCTGATAATAAAAAGTAATGTAGTGTTAAAGATAGCACTACATATACATTAATTTCTAGAGGCTACTGTGATAGAAGGAGGAAAAATTGCTGCAAAAGTGACATGCGTAATTCCAGGATGAGACAGCACAAATCTGTCTATATGTCTATAATTGTTTTAATCATTGATGTAATTCAGAAACACATGTAGTCAAAGAGAGCTTGCTTGTTTGTTATATACAGGCAGGTGAGTTTACTTGTTATTCATCAAGGTAACTCCGATTTTATGTTCTTACTTTCTGAATGAGTTAAAGTTTCTAAATATTTTAATACCCTTTTCTGTCAGGGTGCTGCAGTGCACGTTTTGATGTCATCGTATAGTCGTTAATTAAAAAAAATCAATTGGGGAAATAATAGAAAAATACAAGAAATACTTTTTTTCTACTTCATAGTGCCTAATACAGTAAGGCTTTGCTCCTTTACTCATTGTCATGGTTTAACTCCAGCTGGCAACTAAGCACCACACAGCTGCTCACTCGCTCTCCTGTGGTGGAATGCAGGAGAGAATCAGAAGGGTAGAAGTGAGAAAACTTGTGGGTTGACATAAAGACAGTTAAAAACATAAAGCAAAAGCTGTGTGCAAAAGCAAAACAAGGAATTCACTCATTACTTCCCATTGGTGGGCAAGTGTTCAGCCATTTCCCAGAAAGCAGGGCTCCATTGCACCCAACAGTTGCTTAGGAAGACAAATGCCATTAATTCTGAACGTATTCCCCTTCCTTCTTCTTCCCCCAGTGTTATATGCTGAACATGATGTCATATGGTGTGGAATATCCCTTTGGTCAGTTGGGGTCAGCTGTCCCGGCTGTGTCGCTTCCCAGCTTCTTGTGCACCCCCAGCCTACTTGCTGGTGGGGTGGGGTGAGAAGCAGAAAAGGCCTTGACTTAGTGTAAGCACTGCTCAGCGATAATTAAAACATCCCTGTTTTATCAACACTGTTTCCAGCAAAAAATCCAAAACTTAGCCCATACCAGCTACTATGAAGAAAATTAACTCTATCCCAGCCAAAATCAGCACACTCATATTATAGGATTAATCACAGTAAAAATAACCAATACGCAAAATCACTATAGATTTTAAAAATATATTAGGTCAGAGTCCAGTATAAGTGATCTACAACTCTAACCTCCTGATGAAAGTAAAATACACAATTTGAAGAGTATGTAGGATTTTTAAAACCAGAACCACTGTAACCAAGATCCTACTCCTACAACTGTGCCCTGGTCCTGTGGCCACCTTGTGTGTGCTAAAAGCAGAGCTGCCAGGCCATTGTCACAGAAAGTATTTATCCTCTTACTGTCAGCAAGAGGACATGAGGAAAGCCGGGGGCACTGCTGAACTCTGCCTCCAAGCCCAGAAGCCCACTGAATGAATACATTCGCAGGCTTCCAAGGTTGACTGCATGGGGGTTTATACTCAGTAGAGGCACTCTCTCTTAAAAAGTGAGAACCTGTCTAGCTCTAATTGCAATATTACCCTCCCCACTTCTTTGTGCTACACTGAAATTCTGCAGCTTTGACAGGCTGAACACGCAGTTCTGTTCTGTTATATTCTTGTGACACAGCAGCTAACATTTCAGAATTTTTATTTTATTGGATGTAGTCTATTGATTTCACTGCATAAATCTTATTATCCAAAGCTAGACACTGTGATTTGAAATTTCTGCTCAATATTCTCCCTTTTTTTTTTTTCCTCCAAGTTGTAGCAGGGATGGGGAGACAGACTAGTTTCTGGGATCTATGGTCAATAGCTTATGTTCATACATCAGTCAAAAAAGTAACCCCATGCAATGATACTGAAGCAGATGCAGTAAAAACTCAGGGAAATTCTGAAAACTGTCTGGCCGCACTCAATGACTTTTTCACCTCAGGAGCATGGAAGCTGAGTATCTGTTGAACAGCTGTGACCTAATGCATTCAAGAACATTCATTTACATATAAACACATTAATTGGCCTATGACAGCTGGCAATGAAGATGGTCTCCAAAACACACCTGTTTCTCCCATTATCCTCAAAAGTATTTATGTTAAATATTGTGCTCTGCTTTAGCCAAAAGCCAGGCATAATATAGAATCTGTTAGAGAAGGTATGAAAATTACATCAGACGGTCAAATTTGTTTCTTATATATGTTCTCCAAAAGTATTTGTTGAGCAGGTGTCTAGACAACTCCCCAAAAAAGAAAATACTTCTAGCACTGTTGTATGAAGTGTTATTTATATTTATAGCTGTTATAAACTTCGTGTCTGTTAATTATATTCTGGAAATATTAAATTGTCAGTCCAATGTGACTAGAACAGTTAAGTCTGCTATAATTAATACCATTATTGAAAAAACACTATCAATGAAATTTCTTACTCCTCAGTTAAGAGTTTGTAGCTTTCATTTAATAAAACTCTTTGGAATGAGAAAAATACAGCTGTTTTTCTTCTCTTTGAAAGCAGAAGCTTATATTTCTCTCTTTCTTAAACTGCTTTTCAATAAAAATTTAACATAGTATTTTTAATGAAGAAATCCTTCTTGTGGTTTTGTTGCTTTACAGTCCTTTACTTTGGTTGAGGAAACTACTTAGGTATGAGAATTGTAAAGTAACAGTGCCATGGTATTGTTACAGGCTTCATGTGCTGCGCTTTCTGCTTGAGAGAATTTCAAGATAACATTTGCACAACAGTAAAATTGCAAACACCTCAGAAACCAGACTGGAATGGATGCAGAACTGAAGGAGACCCTAATATCCCAGAGAGCAAAATAATGTCCTAGTATAAGGAAAAACGAGACTGTATTGTCAAGGACATCAGGAAAGGAATATCAAATGCGTTTTCTTGGCTGGCATGTGCTCATCCAGTGATTAAATTGTCTGAGTGAAGTGAGTTTACAGAAATGTTCAGGTAACCTTCAGGATTTAGGCAGGTTTTCTTTAGTTCCCACAGAAAACACAATATTCTAAAACCTCTATTTGTTTTCTCATCTGTAATTTCTACTCTGGACATCTCAGGTTGAATGGTTGCTTGTCACTGCCAGGCAGATAAAAAATGATTTTGTGTGTCTCACATGTAACACCCGCTGAAGCCTGAGCAGAAACCTTTGTTAAAACAGAAAGTGAAGCAGGTATTGCTGATATGACATGATATTTCAGGTCTTGTGCTAAAACTGACAGAAAGGAAATACCTACTCAGGAAATTCAGTCCGTTGGGTTTTCTTTTCTTCCATCAGTAAGTGTACTATTTGAGTTGTTCAAAGCTACTAAGCTTCCAGTGTCTTCAGATCTCACAATTTTTCTAGAAGTTTCCTGATGTTGCATGTTGATATGAAATTCCCAAGTACTGTGATGTGGAATAATCCTTAACCTTTTTTTCACTTTGTTTTTTCTTTAATTGCTGACGAAAGCTTTTAGGCCTCATGTCTACAGATCAAAGTTTGATCTCTATGGGCACTGGTTGCTGATAATGAGAAACCATATGCGAAAAGAAGGAAAAAGAAAAAAACAAACCCCAAACAGAAGAAACCCCTAAACTGTATTATTGTGTCAGAATCATATAGCTTGTAATATGATGACTTTGGAGATGACTGCCACTAATGGCGTTTATATATCAAAGTCTGACTTGTTGCAGTTTCGGTTTGAATTTATACATGTAAGGTTCAGGATTTAGAGCGAATGTGGATCCTGCATGTACCACGCTGTCATTTTTATAATGCGTCTGTAATGGAAATGATCACTTTGTGGCATGCTGTGCCTAATCATGTGGGTTCAAAAGCATTCTGCTCAAACACATTATTTTCTGATTGGGCACAGAAATTGCATTTACATATTGATTGCAGGTGGTAGTATTGCTATTCTTAATGTATCTATTGTTTTTGTTGATGGTTGTATCAGTTTCCTTTTGAAGCAGAGCTATTTCCCCCCTGCCATTGTTTTATTTACAAATTTCATGATGAGTCTGTTTTATTGATCTCCTCTTTCATGTGGTCTCTTCATTGCCTTTTATTATTTTACAATGAAAATACTGTAATATATAATAGTAATAATAAACAATATTATCTATAAATGAAAGAAGGAATGACTACAACTTGTAATTCTGAATGCAGAAACTTTGCTTAGAGATTTTATCAGTAGGTCCAAGATGTTACCGGAATCTTTCCTCTACCTATCTCCCAGATACCTGTTTCCTGCAAAGGCAGAATAATAAATGTGACCTTATTTCTTGATTTTGTATTTGTACCGGGTGCAGGCGCCCATGTGCTGTTAGGGCACCAGCAGCAGTGAGGCGCTGCCGGTCGGATCCTGTGCGGAGCGGCGGTGCTGCCGGTGCCGGACCACAGCCGGTCCCAGCCGGCTCCATCGGCCCCAGCGCAGGGCTGAGCCCCTCAGCCGCGGGCGGGCGCCTCGGGGAAAGCGTGGGTAAGGAAGGGCAAAACGCTGCCCGGCAGCCAGGGCTGAGGGGAGCCGGGTGAGAAACAGCCCTGCGAGCCCCGAGGGCAGAGCGGGAGGAGGGCAGGAGGGGCTCCGGGCGCCCGGCAGAGATGCCCCTGCGTCACCGGGGCGGGTGTACGTGCCCTGGAGGAAGCTGCAGCCCATGGAGGACGCTGGAACAGGTTTATCTTGAAGGACTGCGGCATGTGGGAAGGATCCACGTTGGAGCAGGAGAGGAGGAAAGCGCAGCAGAGAGGAGCTGCTATGGGCTGACTGCAGCCCCACATTGCCCATCCACCTGCATTGCTCAAATGGGAGGAGGTAGAGAACTCAGGAATGGAGCAGTGAAGCTGAGCCTGGGAAAAAAGGGGGAATGGAAGGAAGGTGTTCTAGTTGTGTCTTTTTTTTTTTTTCTGTTCTTTTTTTTTTTTTTCTCTCGACATCTGGCTCTGTACTATTTGTCAATAAATCAAATTAATTTTCCCCATGTTGAGTCTGTTTTGCCTGTGACAGTAACTGGTGTCACAGTTTTCATCTTGACCCACAAGTTTTTCCATCTTTTGTTCTCCTTTCCAGTTGGGTGGCTGGGTGGGTGGCTGGCAACCAGCCAAAGTGAACCTACCACAGTTAGATTTGTCAGGAAGATGGTGAGGATTTCCCGTGTGCTAACATGGGCAAGATGGGAATAGGGTTTGAAATGACATAATGACTAAAGGATTACACTTCTTCATTAATTTAAGTATTTTTAAAATGGCAACGAAAAACAATGGTATTTTCCCTCGGCAGGAGTAGTATGTGGTATTTACCAACTGTGCTTTTCGATTGCAAGTTAGCAGATTAATACTTCCATAAGAATCGTGAAATGCTAGACTGAGATTCATGATAAATGCTCCTGAACATTTCCTCTTTGAAGAGTTAAAATATACTCCTTTTTTGAGATGTACAGACAGCATGCAAACATGGCAACCAGCCACAGAGATAATCTGCTGGAAATGTAAATAAACATCGCGTGAAAGCATGACCTATCCCCTTACAAGGACTTACTGGCGCTCGCTAACATATTCTTCTTGGTTCTCTATGGCGCAGTGTTTGCTTATCCACTTGTTTCTTTCCCCGCACGCTATGACAGGCTTGAGACCAAAACAGAGTAGGGTTGTGGACATTGCTGATTTGCAAAACCACGTGATGCCATTCAAATTTATGATTCGCCTACCCCCTCCCATGCTCATTGCTTTCTCAGACCAAAAACCTTCAGGCGCACGCCCTACAAGGTGCTCCCTGAGGAACGTCAGGGACGCTTCCCTTCTGTCGATGTGGGCTCGCATCCTTCTACTGTCAGAAAAGGTCACAAGGTGTTCATGTGACAGCTGTTTTCAATCCTTTTATGATTCTCCAGCATCCAGCTCACATTAGTTAAATGCTGCTTATATATTTGGAACAAAATCTTCCCTTAAACCTTGATTTCTCCTTCCCTGTATTAGTTCAGTATGTTTTGCCTATGTTCTGCTGAGTACTTTCTCATATTTTCTGCAGGACGGTGCACATAGAATACGAAAGTATATCTTGATAGGTGCCATCCCTCTGCATACGCACTATGTGCACATACTGTACAATCATAGGGTTGAAAATGTCTTTCAAAAATGATCTCATTTGTTGCAGAAAGACCTGCCACCTCAGGGCAACCTTTTTTCCCTAGGATGTTGGCTTTGGAGAACTATTATATCTCCTCCCAGGTCTTTAGAGAGGAAAATCTGTGAGGACAGGATTACACATTTTTTATTCTTGCTCTGTATTTACATAATCACTATGTATTTCTTAATTTGTTTCTTAATTGACAGAGGGTGAACTGGTTGTGTTTTGAGAATTCATTTCAGCAGAAGAGTTGATGATCCTTGATTTAGAAGAAAGAAAAAACAACATGAAACAAAAAAACCCCCACAAACCACCTTCCTGTATGACTTACAGGAAATCATTACAATAAACAAGACCTTTAGGGTGTCAGAAACACTGAAATCTAAGCTTCTAAGAGAAAATGAAAGTGATTTTTAATATTATAGAATAAGAACTATGCAGATGTTTTCATGTCAATTACTTCTGTTTAACCACTTCGGACTGCCTTGTTTTCATGTTGTTATTTTTTAACATAAGGAAAAGTATATAAAAAACTTTCTTAGTCCTGCTGCCATCTGAAATGACCACCGTGGGTCAGATGCGGCCAGAGATTTAATTCAGGTTGCTGTTTAAGCCATTTATTAAGTTTTTTTCACAGTTAAAATGGAAATTCTGTTGAACATCATCGTAGCACTCTCCATTCCTGAAGTCTTTTAACAGTGAGAAATTTACTGCATTGATTTTCTGTACAAGTCCTGTTCCTTCACTCTTTCATGTGATCTCGTTCTAAAGAAAAACAGTCTGCTTCATATCTTTCTTGTTGATATTTTTATACAAAATAAACTATCAAATCTTGGGGAACTTTATTTTATCTCACTTCATATTTTCCATAGTAGGATGCCAACATGACATCAACAATGCGCTAAAGCACACGGCTTCTATGTAAGTTACTTGTTACGTCACTGTAACAGTTTTTGAAATGCAGTAAACATTTCATAAAAGATTAGTTGTTCTTGTAGGGGAGTTGTAACAAGGATTTTCAGGACCAAGGCCAGTAGCACTCAGAAGGACTTTCATGACTTATTGCTCCTGTTATCATTTTTACTGGTCTCCAAATCAACAGGTAGAGAGGGTAAAGCAACATTGTTGTTTGTTAGAGGAAACAAGTAGGATTCCATTCAGAAACAGACTGAGAGGGAAAAAAAGTAAAAGACTGGAAATGGTGGCACTTGTGATGTTGTCAAGACTGCTGTACTTTGAGTAAAATAGCCTCGATTTTCTTAGCCTGTGCTTTCTAAAATCAACCAAGAGTCTTTCAAACAATACAAAAGAAGAAAGAATTAGAATTTAAAGTGGAATATTTACATTCTAAATAGCAAAATCTCAAAGTGACCAGGTGAGAAGAGACATATAATGGGTTTCTGTTAACTATTTCCTTGCCCACTGTGTCCATGTTCTCTAACTTGAGGTCAGCTATACATTTAGAGATACATTTAGCAAGGTATGTTTTGGAATGAGAAAAACAATAAGCAGGAGGCCTGAAATTAAGATGGAAAGGATTTCTAATAAGACTGTATGATCTATCTCACAAGTCATACATAAACTTTCTTTAACATCATATCTACAGGAATATACACAGGAATACTAAAGAGGGTTCCATTAAAATCTGGGCAAGATGTGCCATGTTAACTGCATTTTAGTGTCAAGGTGTATTGATATCAATGGAGGGCAAAAGCTCATCTATCAGAATAAATGAATAGTTCATTGCAAGTGACCTATTATTATTGTTACTGTTATTGTTATTGTTCTTATTGTTGTTTTGTTGTTATTATTATCCCACACTTTGCCTAAGAACTAATTTTACTTATGGTTAATGGTGCTCTCTTTAGTTTCTTTTTTTCAGTGGTAAGGAGGACACATATAGTATAGGAGGCTATTACTAGAATTTTATGCTGATGGCGTATCATGAATGGTAGATGTAACATTGACAGGGAAGTTCCACTGCTAAATTATCTATTTCCATATTTAGTATGATGGATATGAACCCTCAAGTTACTGTACATTGTGCTCTTAATCTTTTAGCAAATCTCCTACACCTGCTTTTTGAAATAACAAAAAAATATGTTGTGGCTGATGAAGTTGTTTAGGTTCTCTATGACAATGCTCTTGCTATTTTATGGCTAGATTTTTATGGAAGATACAATATTTTATTTGACATAGTCTCAACTTACACTCACCAGAAAGCACCATTGTTAGGTTTCTCTCTCATAAAAGGTGTTTCCTTTTAGTGGTATCCCCTGAGTATACTGGCTTTGGAGAAAGCATCCCAAAGGGGGCCTCAGAAACTGTCTTCTCTACTGTTTAACCATTGTGGAATAGCTTCAAAAAACAAGTTTGCATTGCATGCATCTTTATTAGCCTTTTATGTTAACATCGTTTCACAAATATCTGTGGAGCTAACCCTGGTTTGCCCCAATACACTTGAAGAAAAATAGGTCAATTTCATGCACGTTTTTGTTTACTTCAAGAGATAGCCAATAAACCCAGGATAATAATTTCTAATTTCTGACTGTAAGGTGATCTTAGTCTGCACTATACAAACACAAATGAACAAAGAAAATCCTTAATGTGTACAACACTATAAAAATAGTGGGTGCTAGGAAACTGCCCTAAAAGTTGAGGAAAGAAGCCAGTTGCTTTTAAAATGTGTTTGTCGGAAGAAGTCAACAGGAATAAAATATATCTACAGTTCAACTTAAGTAGGGATGCAAAAGGCATTCTCACAAAAACATGTTAAGGAGCCTACTGAATGATGTTTTTTATTAAAAATAGGGTGGCAGAAGTAGGCCTAAATTCACAGAAAATATGGCTTCACTGGGGCTTAAAGTTACCTTGAAAGCCAATGTTCAGCATCTGATGAATAAAATCAAATCTGATTCAAAGAGCTGTTTTATGTAGCTTGTTCTCAGCAGTTCTCAGTCCTAAATAAGGCAGTAAATTTTCTTGGAAAGTAATAAGAACACAAGTTTTATACTAGGCGTGTGATATAGTCAAGATGCCCGTTTATTCTCTTAGTGTTTGTAATTCCACAGTTTTAGTCAACAGCAGATCAGACATATTGGCTATAGCCGTATCAATTTAAGTGACAGTAGTAGAAATTTAAAATCTCTACAGAGTATCTTCTTGTTTTGAGGTTTTCTTATGCTTTTTCAGCACCTGCTGTTGTATATGGCAGAGTAATTCGGTAGCTCTTTATAAGCAAAAAAGGGACATGAAGGTGTTAAAACTTGTGCTGTTCTTGCCTCTACTAGTCTGCACTGATGTGACACTCTATCTCTTTATGTGTTTTTAAAAGGAATATCCTGCAGTTGCATTTACTTGCCTAGATAAAAGGTCATCCAAACTCTAGACTTTTGTTCTTGTCATTAAATTCCTAGTCAGGTTTAATTAATTCCATATGGTCAACAAGCATGCCCCCGTAATGTTCTGTTTTTAGTTTTATGGTATTGTACAGTATAAACATAATGTCAGCTAAAATAGATTTAGCTGCTAAACTCGTGTTGAATGCACAGACTAATCAAATATTGTTGACCTGTTCTCACTTCAGTGCTTCATGGCTCAGGTTGCCCACTTGTAAAATAGGAAAAATGATATTGATACTATGAAACATATGTAAGAAAAGGTTACTATTGTTATTTTTCATAAGGCCTTGGATTGCACAGTATGATACGTGATCATATTCTTATAATGCTGACCTCCTTGCTGTTCCCTTTATTTTTTGCTAACTGTATTCCACTCAACATACACTTTGGAAGACCAGGATCACCCAGCATGGCATAATATTTAATGGCAAATAAGCAATGACCAATGTTACTTCACTGCTTCCATTGCTCAGTATCTGCCATCATACTTTTTATGTGACTTAACAAAGCAAGTAGGTTTAATTTATGGTATATTGAACACAACACACACAACAGTTTTGTTCATTTCTTACATACAGTGAATACAAGCTGTGTGCCATCAATAAAGTGTTTTTGCAAACACTCTGAATTCCATCTTTATTTGCACTACCCAAGCTGCTTAGTAGAGTTTTAACCAGCCAGCAGATGGAGAGATGACAAACCAAATCATACGATGCCTCTACATATAAAGAGTTTGCTGATTCACAGGCTCAATTGATTTCATCTCAGTCAGGTGCGAGAACAGCTGAAATGTTTTCATCGCAGAAAGTTTCAGTCTTGCAATATTTTATCTTGAACTAATATTTATTTTTCTTGATGTGAGATTTGTTTGTTTTAAAAATAGAACTGCTGACAGCTTATGATGTCAACAGAACAGTATAAGGAGAAAAAGAGAAAACCAAAGCTTTCCACCTATGTTAACCCCTGGTAATCTGAGTATCTAAAATCACAGAAAAAAAAATTAGAAAGTAAACAAACAAAAAAAACCACACTTCACCATTTTCCTGTGTGTGTGTGCTCTCATGCTTTTAAGAATCAAACCAAGAATCTGTTGATGGAGTTTAAGGAGTCTGCCATTTACTCAAGTAATTTTCCTGACACGACTTACTGCCTGTCAATATCCCTTTTTGTAAACCAATAGTACATGAATTAATAACTAAAATAATTTTTTTAAATGCATCTTGGGGTGAAGTCTAACCTAACTAACTCTTGAATGTTTAAGATTGGGTTGCATTTGGAAACCAGTAACTGATTTCTTTTATTTCCAGAATTTCCAGAAGTTATAAACCAATAAGAAAACCTTTATTGTAGTTGAAACCCAAATGAGTATGTTGTCTATTTTAGTATAAGTTCTAGCATAAAAGCCAAATTAAGTAAAAAGCTAGCTGCCAAAAGCATATCTAGTCACCCCTGTTCTCTAAAACACAGACAAAAAATGTTTACATTGCTATAACAGAATGGAAAAGTACTCCAGTGTTCCCTATTAGGCTGGCTGCTCTAAGAGCCTAGATAGATAGACATTAGCCACACTGGCAGCATGGCTAGTATAAGTGAGCATGCTGCATGCTCACAGCCACAGGCTGTCATGCTGGGGCTTACAAATGTAGGAAACTGGGAAGGTCCTTAGTCCTGCAGGCTTCTGATACTGGCAGGTACTCATAGCCCAGTAATGAAAAGGAGGAGACAGGACAATTTAGCTCTTAAAAATGTTTTATTTATAGGGAAACTGGAAAGCACAAGTTAACTGCCTCTTAACTTGACTGTAAAAAGCACATCAGAGCTTACTGAGATGTCTACTGAGCAGCCAGCAGCAGTGGTGGCTTTTAATGAAACTGTAAAGCAATTTAAGTTAGTGGCATCTGAAAATGTGTCACTTCCACATGAAAGTGTTCCCTAAGACAGCACACAGGAATGAATAATGGTGATAATAAATCCGCTTCAGTGGAGAGGCAGAGGCTGTTATTTCTGGCAAAATAAACACCACTTAATTTTCTTTCCAATGCAAACCATATTCCATTCATAGGTATGACCAACCCTTTATTCTACATGATACATTATTGAAAACTATTAATCCAGATAAGTATTTTCTTTAAGAGAAAGAGAGGCCTGGCTAAGGGAAAAATGTTTGTGAGGTATTTGGAAGTTACTAGTATCAAAACAATTGCTTTTCTGATTAGAAATAATTTTACATCAGGTTATCATAAATATATGCTACTGGGAAGCTTATGCCAAATCCCATTTTGTATTAATGTTTGTTCAGTCACAATCTGTGTAGAAGTTGTTCGAGGAAAGTGAAAACAAAAGCACAAATGTTTTTCCCTTTTCCTTTTCAGAGCACCAAAATGAGCTGTTCTTAACTTCTAACTCTTCCACTAAACTATCTTCACTAGCTGGTTCTCCACCATGTGAATTTATTGAGTTCTGTAAAAAAGGGAGCAGGTAGTTGTTTTTCAAGATGCATCAGCTGAGGAAGTCAAAATGAAAGATAATATTTCATATAGAAAAAGGTATTTAATTTATGGTTTGTAATATTTTTCTTTATTAGGGAGAAGGTAAAAAATATTTTGAAACATATATGGAAACTGAACAACATCCATCAGAAATATGTAACTGTAGTTAACCCTGCTTTTGGGACACAGAAGAGCTAGGTGATTTTTTTTAGTCCTTCCCAGCCTATTTCTCTATGATTTTAGGAACCTGGAATCAAGCTTCAAGGGCTGTCTGGAGCATTGTGGCAATTTCTCCATTGTTTGCCCTTTTAAGTTTTGTGGAACTAAGAAGGTGATGTCTATGTGTCCTAGTCCTTGTGTCTTTATAAAGACATAGAATAGACAGCAAAAGTTATTGCAGGCCATAAAAATACTGTGATAATCTATTTTAATCATCCAAAACACTGAAGCTTGCAGGGAAATAACTGCAGCGTTTTAAACTACTCTGGTAGAATATTGTATGCTTTCTAAATAAAGTGATATAAATCACAACCAATATCTTTCCCTAGAGTAGATTTTCCAGCACTATGCCCAGTCTTGTTTTAATGACACGTTAATGAGAATACTAAAGGGAAATGGTAAACTTGACAGGAAATATTCATTAGGCAGAATAGAGAAAGCAAGATGAGCGATTACAGGAAACATTCTTGGTTTATCACTATTAAACAAGCGATTCAAAAACTTTGAGTGAGTTTCACCACAACAGGAGACCAAAATACTTCCACATTTCCTTTCCGGAGAATAATGTTTAGAGATGAATATTTTGGGCTTCCTATGACAATATTTTTTTTTTTTAAATTGACATGAAACTTCATCATGTATACATATGAAGATTCAGAAGCTGTCATTTACATGGTTGGGGTTTTTTATAAAAACACCCCAATGTATAATGTCTATCAGAAGATCAAGAGAGGCACAGAAATGTGAGGAAGTTCAAATGATCAAAATTTGATAAAACTTTTATTAAAGGAAGAGTTTTAAACTGTGCTGATATTATGGCAATAAAAGAAATAAAATTGGAATCATCTGGGATAATTGCACCTATGTAAGTCTAGTTCTGTGTGTGTTTTTGCTTGACTGAAAAGATGAAGCCACATTTTTAGGAGGACCTTAATAATTTCATGCTAATAAGTCACATTTCTGGGTCCTTATGTTCATAACTGAAGCCAGTAGTTTAATGGCCATATGTTGGCTTACACATCAAAGCTAGTTGTTGCATGGTGTAGTGGTGGTGCTGGGATACAGCGGAAAGCTGAAGCAAAAATCGATGCTAAATAGCTAACATTTCCCTAGATAGAAGACCAAATGGCAGGGTGATACAGATGTAATTATAATAAATGAGCCCTACTCACACACAGTTTCTTTGACTAGGGAGTAGAAGCCATGTCCCTCCTACTTCTGCCTTTATGTAAGTGGAGATCTACAAAAAGAAATTAGTAAACTGGAATTAAAATGTAATACAATAGCTACATACAGAATTCTGACATTCTTCTCCAGCTTCTCAAATCCCCATTCACTTACTCAGCAGTCCTGTTCATGTGTGAAAACAATTAATACCTCTTGGGGTTTTCATATCAAATAACCTCCAACATCAGCATTTCTGCTCCTACACATCCTAGGTAACCTCAGTCTTGACAGTATTGTATAGCTTCCTCTCTATTTTATTTCTAGACAATTACAAAGCTGAAAAACAACATATTCTGCCTTGAAGTATTTTATTTGGTACTTTCAAAACACAAAGTTACCTGATGTGCACTTGTCCCAGGTACCTGTGCAGATCAAAGTTTCAGACTCCCTGTCAGCTCTTTTTTTCATTTAGATGTGGGCTTTTCACGAAGCATTAATTTTACATGAAGCTGAGGGCCATGCTTCAATGAATATTTCTGATACAACTACATGCCCACTTTTTGGCTTCTGTAGTGCCTGCTTTTGAGGGGTCCACATAGATGCTACAGTTCTGACCTCGGTTGAGATCTGCTATGATCCTGTTTCGTACGTTTTGCTTCCTCAGTGTAATTATAATCAGTTACCTGGGAGAAGGCATAGCAAATGTAGGAAATGGGAGTGTTTTCTGTGGCCTTTCTTACCATTTCTATGGCCCCTGAATACTTAAAAATCAATATATTTTATTGTTATTTGTTGTGGTTTAAACCCAGCTGGTGACTAAGTAACGTGCAGCTGCTTGCTCACTGTCCCCCTTTTCCCTCCTGGGCAGGATGGGGAGGAGAATCGAAAGAATGTAAACCCCACAGGTTAAGAACAGTTTAATAATTGAAATAAAGTAAAATATAATGATAGTAGAAATAATACCAACAATAACAATACTGAGAATAGTAATATGGAACAACAAAAAATGAAAGAGAAATGAAAATTCAGAAAACACAAATGATGCATAAAACAATTGATCACCACCCACTGACTGATATCCAGCCTGACCCAAGCAGTGATTGGTCCCTTCCAGGTAACTTCCTCCCAGTTTATATACAGGGCATGACGTGCTGTGGTATGTTTGGGTGTCCTGTCTCTGCTCCCTCCTGGCTTCTTGTGCCCCTCCTCACTGGCAGAGCATGAGAGACTGAAAAGTCCTTGATCAGGGTAAGTATTGGTGTGTTATCAGCATTGTTTTCAGACTAAAGCCAAAACACAGCACTGTTCCAGCTACTGGGAAGAAAAATAACTTTGTCCAAGCTGACAGGCCTTCAAGGCCAGGTTGGACAGAGCCTTGAGCCACGTGGTTTAGGGCAAGGTGTCCCTGCCCATGGCAGGGGGGTTGGAACTAGATGATCTTAAGGTCCTTTCCAACCCTTACGATTCTATGATTCTATGATTCTATGAAACCAGGACATTATTCTAATAAGCAGCACAAAGAATAATTTGACTAGAGTAAAATACTTCGATGGAAGAGTGACAATGATTTTAAAGCTTTTTGTTTGTATAGACAACCACAACTGTAAATTTGTGAAAAAGTATCCAGATTGAGGGCATCTCCCTCAGGACTGCCCTTAATGCTTTTCCAGTATATGAAATAGTGTAGTGCAGGCTCTGCTTGTGCCTGCATTCGTGTTCTGTCCACCTTGTCTGTCAAAAATGTTTTTGTTCTAAACCAGATATTTCACATAGACAAGGTTTGTTTCAGGGAAGTTTTACTGTTTTCCTTTTCCCTTACAGTGCCCATCCCATTTTTCTCTCTTGATGTGTCTAGCAAAGAACAAAGAAATGCAGAGATAGAAGAAGCTCTTCTGCCTTCAATGACAAAATTAGATTTTTTCAAAACATAATTCAGTCTGCACATGGTTCAGTTTTGAGTCTAAGCACTCAAGATCTCATTTTTATTCAAATGAGTTCCTCTGTGTAGTTTATGTTCTCGCTGCATTTCCTATTGCTCAAGTGCATAAGTACTAAATTATGGGATATACTGACATACATATTTGCCATGAGTACTTGGTCTTGTAATTAATATAAAAGTTGTATTTAATGTTACCTCTTCTATCTTTTGTTAATCACAGGAGTAACCCAATGACAGAGTTGTCTAAGAATTGTTTGGTAGCATAACTGAATCTTTTTTTTTCTCCCTTTTTAACAGGGTGTTTCAGCATAGGATCATCAAATGTGTAAATTATTTCTTCTCTGATGGACTAAAACTTTACCTGCTTTCTTAAGACCCTTCCTCTCTACCTGATGTGATGGATGGGTGAAAGGAGGAATTTGAAAACTTTCTGGGCAAAGAATAATGCTTTACTCAAGAGTTTAGAGACTTGACGTGTGAATCTAATTGTTTTGTTATAGCCTTGTCCTTAAGCTCTGCTGTGTGAATGCTTCAAAATGTAATATCATTGTCTGGAAAACCAAAATCAATATAAAAGGAAGTGAAGCAGCTAAGATGTGAAAGGAAGAATTTTTCAAGTTAGAAATTAGCATGTCATCTTTCCATTTGCTGTATTAGAACTAAATGATTTTTAGGTAAAATATATTTACCATCTCTTTACTCCATCAATATCCGTTTAATAATAAATGAAACTCGTTGCAGTAGTTCAGTAGAACTTTTTAATCTCTCCTTTCTGAGGGTTTTTAAATAATGTAACATTTACAATGATGCACCGATTATACATACGTGTATTTCAAAACTAGACTTAACTTCACAAAGAGACAAAAGACCCTAGCCTGCTATCTTCTTGACCAAAATACTTCCAGTATTAGATGTTTCAATACAAGAAATGTCATGGTGGAACGTTAGCATGTAATCTGTCCCTAAAGGACATGATGACAGTTGTTATTTTTACCTGTAAAGATTTAAATTTCCTAAGTTGGAGTGCTGGAGTGCCAGCCTTAGATTTAGGAAGTCTGCACTTACATTCCTGCTATGACAGAGATTTATGGACTTTGCATGAAAAAAACAGGTAAAAAGTATCTGACTATATAGCATCGTTTCCTCTCTTGATTAAGTGGATGCAACTACAAAGAGGTTGCAGGAAGTTGATGTGCTGTGTATGGCATGGTACATAGGCAGATGGAAATGCCATACTGACGTGTTCTTACTCATTGTACCTTTCTAAACTCTGGGGGCCTCATCCCACACAGGACACCTGTCCCTAAACTGTTTCAGGTATGGGCACCCACACATCTCTTTTCTCACAAAACATGCCTCATCCTTCCACATTATGCATCTGTTCAGTAGCTGAGCTTTTAATCATATTTAAGGTGCATACCACTGTTGATGTCTTGACAGATGCTTCTGGGTGTCCCTTGACAAAGGCCTCAATCAGGTGCTGAAATCCTTGGGGAATAAGGATCTAGTTTTGTGACCCTTTGCACATGAGTGCCCACCTGCAGAATGGGAGATTACAGCTCTACACTAACCCACAAGTTGTATAGACGTGATGCTCCAGCTCCACAGTGACGTATTTAGCCTATGTAAACTTACTAACGTAGAACTTTAAACAATTTAACTCCCCTTACTGAAAGTCCAGATACACAAAATGGACTTTTAATATATAATATAGATTATATATAATGTATATTATATGTAATATACATAATAATATACAATATATGAAATATATAATATATAATGTATAATATATAGTATATAGTATATAATATATAATACATGATATATGGCATATAGTATATAGCATATAGTATATAACATTTAATATATAATATATAATATTTAATATATAAAATGTATGTTATGTAACATAAAATGTATATAATATATAATATTTATAATATGATCATAATATATAATATATATAATGCTTTTAAGCACTGTCATCTTTTTAATGTCTGAGCAGTGAGTCAGTTATCTTTTTTCTTTTTAATAATGCTATGAAATGAAATTATCTGTGGTTTTCCTCTACGCTGTATATCCTTTTATTTTCATGTTAAGAGAAAAGGTAAGTAGTACAACCCAGATTGGCTTGTCTGTATCCCTTATTATTTTTTTATAGCAGTATCATGTCTTGCTTGCAAAAAAAAAAAATCGGATTTTTTTTTTTAATGGAAATTTCTTAATACGTCTAATTATTAATGTCACTGTACAACATAAACTTTTTATTATAGCCTTCTGACACAGAGGCTTACTGTTTTATTACAGCTGAGTAAAGAGCAATTTTGTGCTATGTAATGGCTCCTCTGTATTGTCCAAGGCAATTGTCCTCAAAGACAATGTGAGTTTAAGCACAATGGAGAGGGGGCACTTGCTTTCCTTCTATTGATCTACAGCTGTATCAGCGTTAACTTGTAATCAGCAAAACTCCGCAACTGGCAAGTTAAAGTATGTGCTTCAAACTTCATGGTAGGAGACCGGTTAAAGCGCAATATTTCAGCTTCAGCTGATAAAAATACCAACTTCTAGTTGTTGGGAACGCCTGATTTGCGTTAAATTTAAGGCTTGTTTTGCACCATCCCAGAAGTCTTGGAGGGGATTAAATGTCATTACATTGCTACATATTTTAATATATTTTTTACAGTGTTAGTGAGGCTGTAAAAGTGGTCTGGTATAAACTCAGATGGTGAAACCTGATTCCAGTCAGCGGCAAAATTCACACTGATTTTAATGGAACTAAATTTCACTCAACTTTTAGGGCTGGAGGAAGCCATAATAATCATCTAGTTGGAACTACAGCATAATACGAGACAGAATTCTTTCAAGTGTTTCCTACATAAAGTGTATAATTTCTGCTTGAGTTATTACATATCTTTGAGGAACACACAATTTTCATTTAAAGTTCTCAATGATGAAGAACCAACTATTTCCCTTGGTAAATAGTCCAAATAGTTGATTAGATTCACTGATAAAAATATGCACCTAGTCTAATATCAATCATCTAGCTTCCACCTTCAAATACTGGATCTCGTTATGCTTCATCTGTTAAATTAAAGGGCTATTTGCAATCAGAAATCTCACTGTAAGTAAGTGTAGGCTGTAATCAAGTCACCTCTTACCCTTTCCCTGGGTATACTAGCAACTCTGCAAACTACCTTTTTCAAACCTCAGGTTATTCAAGTAGAATATTTTATGAAGCTTTCTGTTTATCTGTTGCTTAAGATGTGGACACCAAAAAAAGATGTACCATTCTAAAAGATGATATTTAATGCCAGGATGTCGCGGGCAGGGGGCCCAGGACTGCTGGGTGATATGCAAGGATCATGTGCTCCAAGCTCAGGAGCATTGCATCCCGACAAGAAGGAAATAAGGCAAGAAGGCCAGGAGGCCTCCATGGATGTATAAGGAACTGCTGAGAAATCTTAGAAGGAGAAAAGAAGCTTATAGAATGTGGAAGCAAGGACATGCAGTCTGGGAAGCTAGGAATCAGGTCAGGAAAGCTAAGGCCCAGATAGAATTGAGTCTGGCCAGGGATGACAAGGGTAACAGGAAGGTCATCTATAGGTATGCTGTCACCGAAAGGAAGTCTAGGGATAAGATGGGCCTTCTCCAGAAGGAAGCGTGAGAACTGGCTACCCTGGATGTGGAGAAGGCTGAGGTTCTCAATGACTTGTTTGCCCCAGTCTTCACTAGCAAGTGCTCTGACCATGCTGCTGAAGTCTTGGAAGGCAGATGCAGGGACTGTGAGAATGAAGACCTTAGGCCCACTATAGGAGAGGATCAGGTCTAAGACCATCTTAAGAACCTGAATGTGCACAAGTCCATGGGACCTGATGAAATCCATCTGCGGGTCCTGAAGGAGCTGATGAATGAAGTTGCTAAGGCACTGTACATCATATTTGAAAAATCCTGGCAGTCAGGTGAAGTTCCCAATGACTGGAAAAAGGGAAATATAACCCCGATTTTCAAGAAGGGGAAAATGGAAGACCTGGGAAACTACAGACCAGTCTGTGCCTGGCAAAATATTGGAGCAGATTCTCCTGGAAACTGTGCTAAAGCACATAAATGTATGGAATATTGTACTTGCAAACTACTTGAGATAAGAGTGCCTATGCGCTTAGCATGGAAATTAGTTATGTACAGCTTGGCATATTTTACATTTGGCTAATTATTTCCAAAGCTTAGAGCCTAAAATCAAAGAGGACTTAAAAATTTTGGTTGGGAAAGATGTAATGTTGTCAGCACACTGTGAGTAAAGCGCAAACTGAGCAGGAGACCCAAGGTCTGCAGTCATTAGTCTCATTCCCTACCTGGAGAGAGGGAAATTTAGCTATATTCAAGTATCAGTAGGTATTGGTACAAAATTTTTCCTCTTTTAAGGAAGTCTCCATATTTGGCTCTTCAACCTTGTAACTACTCATTCCTGTCATTTTTTTTCTTTTTCTTTTTTTTTAATTAAAAAAAAAAAAATCAAACGTGTACAGAGTACTTTAAACATCCTGCTAGCTTCTTACTCACTGGCGGGACTGTTTCTGTAATGTCACTTAAAATATAAGGCAACCTTATTCTCATGACTGCATTACACTATTGGCTCATTCTGTAATCAGCCACATTAATTTCCATTCTGGTGGTCTCCATATGTAAGCACCAACTCTGTCAATCTTAATCACCCTTTTAAAGAAATAAAGCTCAGAGAACTTTCATTTATCTGCAGAATCATGGTCAGCTGATTCTACAGGAACTCTCTGAGAGGTCCTGCTGTGAGAGAAAATATACGGATGAGTGCCATTTACACTGCAAAATGGTGAAAATTATAAAAAGGAAAACAACCTATGGAATATCAGATATTTATGGAGCAGATAGTCTGCCGTGTCTGAGGTTCCTCAGACTGCAATTAAACTCATATATCGAAAATGTCTGCCATCTTTCTCATTAGGTGATAATAAATCTGTATATTTGAGCTGAAATGCAATTATAGGTAGAACTCCTACATGCTCAGTAGGTGTTCTCACCCACAGGCACCTTAGCCCCTCTGAAGTTCTTTGTAATGATGTATAAAAGATAAGTCTCCTGTTGGATCCTGCTCCTGACACACTTAGCTATCTCCAAAACATTAAGCTCAAGTCAAACTAATAAGGTCTTTTGCAGCTGTTCAAACAGGGTCTACTTTCTTATTCATGCTCTGTCTTAGCTGCATGATCTCAATCTCCCCTTCCATCAATCCCTTTATACTTTTCAAAACATGAGTGACTGTAATGTTTCTTCCAGCACTGTGCAGAAAGAATAATAAACATCAAGCCTAAATTTGTGTGCATGTGTGTTGGTGGGGCTGAGGTAGGAAAGACTTGGACAGAATGCTGGAAAGCTGACATCACTGTAAGATCAGAGCTAGTGTTAAGAGTTACAGCACTTTTTCTAAAATTGATTTACTTTATTAGCAAGGGAATATAATGTAGGTACAGAAAGTGAAATGTCAAACATATTATAGTGCATTTTTTAAGGTATTGTGAGGTGTATATCAAGTTCAACTATCACACATTATAGTTTATATGCAACAAGATTAAATACATTTAGTAAGTATATAAGATAATATATGGAGTTTATAAATTTAAATTTATGTCTTATGAACATTTCAAGCACAATTATTTTAGAAGGAGAAAACGGGTAGGTTTTTGTCTGGAATTCTCTGAATCATTGACTTTTTGATGTTAGGACATAACATTCCATGAGACTGAATATTTAAACTAGAACCTCCATTCCTAAGTCAAACAAAATACAAACCTGTATATACTGTTGGGAGTTTTGTTTGTCCATCTTTGGGTTTAGTTTTCTGTGTCAGGTAGTCATAGATTTTTGCAGGTCTAGAAGGGATTTTGGGAGGGTGTCACTTTGTCTCCAGCTCAACACTGAATTCAGCCCAGATTGCTCAGGGCTTTATCCAGTTGGGTCTTAGAAACCTCCAAGGATGTGAACTGCACAGTCTCTCTGGGCAGCCTGTTCCACTGCTGAACTGCATACATGGTGAATTTTTTGTCCCTTTTACCCATCAGAGCCTGTATACATTTCCAAACACATATTTCGTTTCAATGGATTTTTCTGTGAACATGGCAGCCCAATAGTGTCACTGGATACTTGAAATCCTCCTTATGCTTTTCTATAGCTGGATTCAACAACAGAGTACGTTTCATTTCAAGAAAACCAAACATTTTACATTTCAGATATAACAAAATATTCCATGGGAAATGCACACTTTAGAAAGTTCATTTTTCTCTGGAAAAGAAGAAACATCAGTGTGTGAAAAGTCTGATTTTTTGCCAGTATTAATTCTCAGTTTGGACTTTCACTACTGGTTTGACATCCTGCTAGAAAACTAGAGTTTTGGCATAACTAGTTGTTTTCCAAATCTTTCATGTGTAAATGTGGCTTCCTAAAAGATAGTAAAGATATGCCATAGTTAAGGAGGCAAAGTAGATTTCTTTCAACGGGTGCTTGAAGAAGAAGAAATACTTGAATGGATATAATGTGCCAAAAGCCTTTGCTAGAAAAGAACATGGAATAAAATGAGGCACACGAGCCAGGAAGGAAAGATTTTATAACTTGGGCATATCTGTTCCATTATCAAGTGTCATGCAAGGTAATGGTATTAAGGGCATCACCTCATACAGCTGCACCATTTCCCTGTGCAACATACTGTATTTCTATCCCAACTAGCACAAGTGTTTATGTGTAAAAAGGAAAGAAAAAGAAAGATAAGCGCAGTACAGCTAGCCAGCTCAACATGAAGATTCAGTAAGACTCACTAAAACCTTGGGGATTATTCCCATATTCACAATGCAGCATGTACAAAGAATTGGTAAAAGCAAGACTGACTTTTATGTGAAAATATAAAGTAGCTTCATTAAGGTAGCTTTGAAATGAAAGTCAATCTTGTAGCCAGACATACTTCCACTAACATGGGTTGTTGCCAACATATTCACTTTTATATTTGTCCTGTCATATTTGATTATAGTCAAATTCCTCTAAGTCCTTTAGCTGAATTACAAATTATGTCTTTATTTGGAAACAAATATGCCCACAAAGGTATTATGTACCTTCTTATGTGCAGTGTATGGTGTTACGGACTACAGAGATAGAGTAAAATACTTTGGACATTTCTCCTGCCAGTCAAATAAGAGCATGTGATAGCTTCAATACAGTTGCTATTGGAAAACAATGAAATTCACTGAATGTGTTTTAGATCATCATAAAGGAATACAGGTCAAATTCCATCTGAAAGAAGAGAAAGGGTGAATGCATGTATATACATATATATATTCTATGTATACTACACAGAGTATTCAAGTATTTCCTGTTATATAGTCAGTACAGATGTTTCTACAAACATAAATAATTCACAGCATGTGATTCATTACAATACTTCTTACAGTTCTTAATAGTTTGAAACCCATGAAAGGGTAGCAAACAATGGAATTTTCTTCTAATATTTTCTTTCGTAAAATTTGGACTGGGAGCTGAAGGTCATTCCCACTCTTTTATTTCAAATATATTTTTCTATTTTAAGTTAGTTAAAAATAATAGTCAGCTGATATACATGAGCAGTTTTGTTGTGACTATGGAATACCTGCTGATTTACATGGTACTGGATGGTTTCTCAAAAGAACTTTGAGGTGGGAAAAATACACTCAACCTCATGGATCTTTGTGTAATAGTAATCTAGGTCATAAGCAGTAACTAACTACCATGACTGAGAGGTTTGTATAGTAAGACTGGAAAAATGCTGTGAAATGACACCACATTCATTCTCTTGAGTATCTCACTTGCACAGCACTGACATCACCAAGGCATTGTCATTAAAAAGCCAAGTGAATGATTTGTACTGATTTGTATTGATTTGACCTTTGCTATTCATTTGCTGACTAGCTATGTTTACTGATTTTTTAAATGGCATTTCATAAAGATGCTAGGTGAGAATTCACTGCATCATCAGGCATTCTATCTGAACATATTCACAAAAAAATATGTAATTACATAAAAAATAATTTCCATTAGATAATCTTATCTGGTCAACGTTTTTGTCAAGCTCTACATATAAAGTTCTTCACACACCCCCACCCTTCTCATTACAAATCTGAAATTAGAACTTTTTCCATAGTGTAATAACTTAACTTTCCATCTTATTTTCAGAAAATTTATGATTCATGATTTGGTGTTACCATATATCACCTGCATATAATTCTGCATTTGAGAGCATGAATAGTGAATATCTGTGTTTTGAAACTAAGAAGCATACTTTATATATTTTGAAGCTGGCCAATACAGCACAAATAGCAAAAATGCTCGTCCCTTCAGCAGCTGAGCTTTCCTTCAAATCCTCAGCAGATACTTTTTCTAAACAGGGAGTAATTATTCCAGTCCACTCTGCCTTTAAATCATGCTCCTGTGACTTTACCTTGCATCAGGCACAATATGCCAGTTTGCACTGCTCTCTGCCCTCTGAAACACTTTTGACTCATTATTCTTCCTCTTGCTAAATGAAAATAATCTGCCATTTAATCGCTTGCAAGCAATCACTTGCGAACCTGATATGCTTTGCAAATTTCCTTTTTAGAGTTGTCAGGTGTAAGCACAACAGAAATTTGCCATGTTCTACTGCTAGACCATGTAGGGGGTCACGAACTAAGACACAGTTAAGCTGTTGCTGATGTATGTGCTCACAGAAATTATTTCAAAGTCAACATCAGGTCTTTCTTTCTGGATGTTCATAAGATAATTACAGCAAATGGTTACAAACAAGCTAAACCACAGATGAAAGTGCTCTATCCAGTCATATTCTAACAGCTACTGTTGTCAGTCATTAAACCTATTTCCCATGCTGCAACTGAGATAAACTGCTCTGATGTCTGCAGTTTTGATCCTTGTCTGATGATTTACTGACAGTTGTATATAAATTCAGCAAATTAGGTATGCATCTTTTTCCTCTTTTTTATAATAATAGTAGCAATATTCTAGAAGTGTTCAAAGAATTCAACTGAGATCAGCTTCATCTCGTAGTAGATACTGTGCAGATGCACTTTCCCCACAAAGGGAATAACACAAAAAATTTTATGAATTCAGTATCCTTTTGATGTTCCTTCCCTGTCTTACCTAGTAATCTTTAAAAAAAGTACTGGCACTTATAAACTGTTATTTCTAAAAATAATAAAAACAATAATAATAATAAAAATCCTCTCCAGTCAGTAATAGTAAGGATGTACATGTGGTTTATTAAGTGTATATTTAACACCAAAATACTACTAGGGAGCTAAGCACAACATAGCCACTTGCTCACCCTCCCTTCAGTAGGATAGGGGAAGAATTGGAAGTGCAAAAGTGAGAAAATTTGTGAGTCAAGATAAAGACAGTTAATAAGCAAAAGAGAAAAAAACTCCACCAACCCAAAACAAAACCAGACCATAACCAAACAACCAAAAAACCCCAACCAACCGACCAAAAGAAAACAACTCCTTAGATTCAGACTTAAATGAGTGTTGTAAAAGCCATCACTCACAAGCAGCTGTTGGATGCCCAGCCAATCACCAAGCAATGGCAAACCCTAAAAAACTCCCTTCCATGGTTTTATTGCTGAGGATGGACTAGCCACCCCTTTGGTCAATTTGGGTCATCATTCCCAGCTGCGTTCCCTCTCAGCCTCTTGTTTGCCCCAAACTATTCAGTGGCAGGGGACAGAGTGAGAAATGGACAAAGCCTTGATGCTTTGTAAGCACTGCTCAGCAATGGCTAAAACATTGGTTTAAAATCAGTGTTATCAACACTGTTTTGGTTGCAAACCCAAAATTTAGCACTTTAGGGGCTGCTATGAAAAAAATTAACTCTAACCCAGCCAAAACCAGTATAGGGGCTATGCATGCATGATAGCAAACACTACCTTAATGTATGCACACTTACATTTTTGTCCCTGTTGCTTCAAAGAGCAAACAGCTCAATTCTTAATTTCTTCCTCACTGCTAGAAGACTTATTTTCCTACATAACAAAGGCATGTGTTTTTATTAATGAAGAGCTTGGAGCTGCAATCTGCTGCTGTGCTGTTTGAAAGTTTATGCACCAGAATGTGCTATAACAATGTAAGAGTAGGCATAGTAGGTATCCTTAGGGAACAAAATACGCAACCAAAACTGGGATAGAAAATTAATTACTGTGAGGGGACTGCAGTACCAAATCTATGCTACAATATAACTGTCTGTGGTTGCACTACCATGGACACAGCTTAAAGATGTCAGGGTTTATACCAGATCTTAATGTTGACAGTACTTTGATACAAGACAGCATGTTCTTAGAGAGACAACTCTTTAGATTCAGACTTAAATGGAGGTTTATTTTGAAAATATGTATTTGGAAAGACCATTTAGAGGATAACCAATTGTCCCCCTTTTTTTAATTATGTATGTTTTAAACTGTCACATAATACTGGCCATTCAGGGAGGTGTGAGTACAGATTTCAGAAGGAGGACTACTGACCTGTGTCAGGCTATGGCCTGACCACTTGCTATTCTCTCCTGACAGTTGGAAGGAAGGAAACATAGGCTCTACATTTTTAACACTGTGTTTTGCAAGGAGGTGCTGCCACAGAATGATTACAGCTGCTACCCTAGCCCTGAGCAGTGCAGTTGTAACAGCATGGCCCCATCATTAGTATCTTTGCAGAGATGTATATTTGAAAGCAATGCATAAATTCCCATTTCATAATTTTGGAAGCTTTTCCAGGCACCCGCGTCCCCTCTTTTTTTAATGGGAAACTAAAAATAAACAAACCAAAACAAACCCCCAAACAAAAAAAAAAAAACCCAACAAAAAAAACCCCACCAAAAAATAAACTAAACCACAAACTAATCCTTTTATATCCATCCAGTATGTTAGAGAATACATTTCAGGATTTTTAAAGAAAGCTAGAATGATCTCCTCTTCCTAAAAAGCTAGGTCCTTATTCACATAAATAGCTCATCTGATTTCAGGAGGGGTTAGTGTAAGTTTGAGGTGAGCAAAGGTTTAGATCAAGGCACTTTATTTTTACTATTAAGGGATATTTTACTTTGTTGGATCTGTACACACACTCTTACTGCTACCATTTCACCTGAAGAATGCTTTTGCCTAGTTCTGCAACGTCAGTCAGGTAAGAAAGGAAACACTGGGTATAAAAGCTGGGTATAAAAGCTAATCGTTTTGCAGGCTTCTCATGAGTCAAGCCCATTTTTCACTGTGTAAAAAGCAAATTAAATTCCTACTTAAGTATTTTCTAAGAATTTGCAAAATCATAGAATCATAGAATAGTTAGGGTAGGAAAGGACCTTAAGATCATCCAGTTCCAACCCCCCTGCCATAGGCAGGGACACCTCGCACTAAACCATGTCACCCAAGACTCCATCCAGCCTGGACTTGAACACTGCCAGGGATGGAGCATTCACAACTTCCTTGGGCAACCCATTCCAGTGCTTCACCACCCTCACTGTAAAGAACTTCTTCCTTATATCTAACCTAAACATCCCCTTTTTAAGCTTGAACCCATTACCCCTTGTCCTACCACTACAGTCCCTAAGGAAGAGTCCCTCTCTGGTATCCTTACAGGCCCCTTCAGATACTGGAAGGCTGCTACGAGGTCTCCACACAGCCTTCTCTTCTCCAGGCTGAACAGCCCCAACTTTCTCAGCCTGTCTTTATACGGGAGGTGCTCCAGCCCCCTTATCATCCTCGTGGCCCTCCTCTGGGCTTGCTTCAACACCTCCATGTCCTTCTTATGTTGAGGACACCAGAACTGTATGCAGTACTCCAAGTGAGGTCTCATGAGAGCAGAGTAGAATTTTCAAAATCAAGTCTCTAATTTTAGACTGACTTTATATTCTACTTGTTTCCCTAAGAAAGACAAACAGAAAGTCAGAAAAACAGGAAATGGTAATATGCACCCATAAAAAAGACCCTTCTTCCACATAAATCTGATGTTATTATCCAGAAATGAAAGAGGTAGAGTTCCTACCAGTATGAAAAAGGTTGATATAGATGTTATATTTTTAATCAAAACCAAATTATATTACAATTACTAATAAAGATTTTATTACATGCATTTGTTTCTTCCTAATTAGATGAGAGGAACTCTTTGTTTACAGTTATATCAATTTGCTTGGATGGTAAACTGCGGCTAGTGTATAAACCTCTGCATTGTCTTTCAAGTCCTACTGTCCTGAAAGGATCACATTTTCCTCTTCTTTCTCTATCTATACATGCAAGTACAGTATAAAACCATTAAATTACCCCATTTGAAAGGAAACAGATAGGCTCCAATTTCCCCTAAAATGGGTTCATTTATTAACTTCTAAACTTTCCCGTAGTAATTTTTAGACATAATGTATAGTGCTAATCTCTCAGTACTTTCACCACTCAAAGTTTCTCTCACTAAGGCTGTTTTTAATGTGTTCACTCCTTAGTTGTTCAGGGTACTATAAGCTTTGTTTAAATTATTATTTCTATCATTTGCATTGCTTACACCTGCTATACCTCATATTGCAAAAGAATTTTGACTATCTTGTTTTAATCTTACAGGGTGAGAGAACAGTTAGAAGACATATTTTTATACCTATTTAGTTCTGTATACTTTGTGTGCAAATGTAGTCCTGAGCTGAATTTTAGCAGGGCTAGACTTAACTTAGAGAAACTCAGAAACAGGAGTCCAAATCTTGAAAGTTACTCTACACACAGATGTAATTTAATATTGAAATCTTTCTTGGATCTGGCCAAGCATGGTAACAGAAATATTTATTTTTGAAAATTGCCTACATGGATAAAGAATTTTTTTACATGTGCAACTTCATATTCAAATATTTTTCTTGCTTCAGTTTGCATAATGTTTGAGCACCATGCTCTTCATTACTTTTACTGTTTTGAGCCCTCAATCTAGAGAAGTATTATTGTGTTTTCCAAATAGTGCATAAACATCAAGATTTTTCTGGACTATATTGTGTTATGTGAAAGCCAGGTGTTTAACCAGATCTATGGGATGCCTCCAAAGCTAATGCAGATACCCTGAAATTTCTGGAGTGACTTATACAATTTATGATCTACAAGAGAATTTTGAAGCAGGTAGGCTACTTAAATCATCTTCATATACTTCACTTGTTACTGAGGGAGTTCGCATGACTAGCTGCAACAATAAAGCTAAATTTACATATCCAGAGTTAGAGAATAGTAATTTCCCTAATAAACTGATAGCCAAACATCTTTGTGTTATCAACACTGTTTCAGTCACAGATTCAAGACATAGCTCCATAGAAGATGCTGTGAAGAAAATTAATTCATAAACCAGTGTGATGAGAAAAAATATTAGACAAGTTTCTTCAATTTGTTCTCACTTTCTCACTTGGATACTTATCCGGATGCTGACAAAAAAATGTCACTATAGGACAACACAGCCCCCTTGGGCATCATTGTTTTTTCTGTTTCAAAAAAAAAAAAGACTGAATCATTAGGTGTTGCCTATTCATCTGCATTTCCCCATCAGTTCTTCCTCTATCTTACAGATTTTGAACAGCCAAGTTGTCCTGTCGTTTAGTTGCACTTCTGCTGAATTTAGAATATGGTAGGTCATGTGCAACTATTATGTTTGCTGCTTATCTGAGTGCTTAACTTCAATAGAAGCTAAATATATGTTTAATCATGCTGTAGAATAAAATCTGCCCCTACGTAAATAGAACTGCAAATAGAATAACTTGTCAACAATATTGAAGTAAGTATCTGCCATTCAGAAGATATGCCTATATTTGGTTAGATTGAATAATATCTTAGGCTAAAACATACCATATGGAAGATGCTGTGTGGCACCAAAAGTAGTGAGCTTTACAGCATCTCCATTTGCCCTGCACTAAACTACACTGCAGCAAGTATTTGCAATGCCTAGAGCTGTTAGAAGCCATGACTTTTGGTGAAAACCCAGAATTATATTTGTACTGTGCTTAGAAAAAGGTTCTGTAGCACAAGTGACAGGAGAAAGAATATCAGATTAAAGAGAGAAAAGATATAAACCCATAGTTCTCATTTTGGGTATAAACCTTACAGCTGTTTCCTTATCAGCTTTCCAAGTAATAAAACTAGAAAAAACACAAGTTTTGGATCTCATGAAAACAGAAACCGTGGCACAGAACTATATAACAGTGAGATATCATAAGGCTCTTCTTTTATACTTTTCTCAAAGATCTCTCTTAATTCAAGAGAGATTGTTTTCCACTAGCCGTTCTTTTTTATTCCAACTCCAAAGAATATAATTGTTTAAAAATTATCAGATCACAAGCACAGAGCATGCGCTATTTCTGTGCTGGTGATGAGCGCATTTGTGTAATAAATAGTGCATTTCAAGATTCTTCAGATTTCTATTTTCATTTTATTTCACAACAAACTCTTCCTAGTCTTTAACTTTTCTTATTTTTCCTTCGTATCTTCCCATCTTTTATTGCTTTTCAGTGCTGAGGTTACTTACCCCCCTACCCGGTTTTCTTTGCATACATTTGAATAATTACTTTCAATATCTGCACATGTGGAAATGCTCAAATGTATGCAAAAATTTATGGAAAGCCTGAATTTTCTAATATTAATATTTCAACAAAAGAAAAAAAATATTGGGGCACACTGTTGATGTTACTGGTTCTGTTTTCCCCAGTGTTTTCTGTTCCTTAGAGGTAGAGTTGCAGTCAGCTACGCCATTCTGACCTTCACAGTTGGCACTTGGCAGATTTTCTCCTTCAAGTGTTTGCTCCAGAAAGTTAAAACACTGCTTATTGTGGTGTGTCAAAACTGCACCAATAAATCAGCTGGTTATGGATGAGAAAGGCCACTCTTTAGATTATGGAAAAATGATTTCACTTAAATATTTTTCTGGTATGGAAACAGGAAAAGAAATGACAAACAAATGGAAAAGAGTTGTTAAAATGTTATAATTTGTGACTTGAAAGAATTCTGTTTCCATATGCTACAGTTTGTTTCTCATGTACACAATTTGTCTGGAAGTGTATAAATTTTAAAAACAAAATGGGCCATATGAACTTCTGCATAAGACAGAACAGATTGTCTGAAGTTCATAGCTCTGAGTTATAAAAATGGCATTTGATCTTGATCCGGTAATTTCAAATCATGAAAAAATCTAGTCATTTATGTAGGCAACTTTTTACCAGTTAATTATTTGTACTATTAAAAATTTGTTAGGTTTTTTTTCTAGTCTGACTGTGTTCAGCTTCCAACTATTCCAACTATTGTGTCTCGTTACATTTTTTTTTTCCCTACATCAAAATTAGAGTAATCTACTTTCAGAAGTATGTTCCCTGAGTTGGTACTTCAAGACTAAGATAAAAACACCTCTTAACCTTCTCATGGGTAAACTAAGCAAATAGAATTCAAAGTTTCTCACTAGAAGGCAAATTTTCTCTCTCTCAAGTTATTCAGGACCCTTTTTTTATGATTGATGTCAAACCTGAAATAACTTAATCAGTGCTGGTTTTATCACAGACTTTTCCACAGAAAGTTGCTCCTTTTTCTTATTTGAAACTACTCTACCTGCGTACCTATGCATTACATTCACCCTTTAATCTGAAGTGCAATACCATAAACTAGAAATTGGTTTTGAGCCCTTTTGTTGATGTTGTGTGGTGCTGTCTTCCACCTTTACCTATAGGAGCTGGATTTTCTCCCTAGATGTTTGAGCTCACTTTTGGCAGTATTAAAAATTTAGTATTATTCTACACATTTTTACTTAAACTATAGATAAAAATAGGATAAGGCCAAGAATGGATTCCTGTGGAACTCTATTAACATTATCCTTGTTTCTCATTAAAATTACCATTGAGATCTAACATTAAACTGCTCTAAAAATGATTAATAAGTTTTCCGTTGATAGTATACAATGCTAATTTCATTCAAGCTGTTATGTGGGTTTAATTCAAATGCCACATAGAAGCCTATTGTACCAAAGTTACTTTTATAAATCAACTTTGCAGAAACAATTAAAGCCAGTATGAGGTTTTTTGTTTTTCAAATGTTTCCAGAAACCATGCTGAATGGCATATTATCATCCTCTAAATCTTTACCAGTTGCATCTCCTGTCAGCCTGTCTGTGAATTGGCCTGAGATATGTACAGGTAACTGAATCTTGGCTGCCTGTCTTTTCAAATATTAGGAAATGCAGATCAGCACTGAGCAGACCTAAAGGCACTCAATTTGGCAACAGGCAAGTTACTGATTATGGTGTCCAACCTCTTGAAGACAGCAAATATGCCAACCACTATTTGAAAGCATTCTGGGCCAGAACCTGGCAGCTTCCACCAGCATAACACATACTGGTGATGCTCACCTTTGTTTCTTCTGGGAAGAATTGTAAGAATTGGTGTAAAGAATAGAACTGGTAGCTTCTTTAGAGTCAGAACTCACAAATCTATGGGAGTCCTGTGAAGGAAGCATTGAGCCTGTGCACAAAGGTTGATATGACGTCCTTTGACTTCCAAAGGCAATCAACACAATCCCTCAGCAAAGGCTCTTAAAGAAGCTAAGGTGCCATGAGATAAGAGAGCAAGTTTCCACATGGATAAATAACTTATTAAAAGATAAGAAACAAAGCACTGAATTTTTTAGGTGGAGACTACAGGAGTATGTATGTATTTTCAGGCTCTTTGCTCAGTATCAAAGAAATAAATAGTCAGATGACAAAGCTTGTTGGTACTAACAGGTACTACACAGTGGTAAAGGTGAAGTCCAGTTGCACAGCCTGGGTGACAGAATCACAGATGAAGTTTAGCATGGACAAACATAAGCCATACATATGGAAATATCTAAAGCTTGGATGGGCTCTACACTGTGTGTTAGCACTCGGGACTGATATTTTGGGTTTATGATAGATTGTTCTGTTAAAATGTCAGTTCATTGCTCATAAACAGTAAGAAAAGAAAAGTGAGGGTTTGGAATTCAGAAAGGAAAACAGTTCTTTTCTGTTCCCAGAAAGGTGGTGTATGAACAGGCTAAAGTAGTAGATTTGGATCCAGTATATAGAACCTTTTGTTTTAGTGGGTAGACATGATCTTTAGGTGTGATAAATGTGTTTCTGCATCACAATGCTTGCAAAAATTTGGGTTTTGATTTTCTGATGGGATAATGAAGCTGAAAAAATAGCTAGCAGAAGGACAGCGTACAGATATGCATAAAAAAAAAAATCAGCTCTAGCTGGTAAACAATATGAAGGAACACCTTTAGCTAGAATAAATAACGATTAAACAAGCGAGTAACCTAATAAAAAATCTCTTGTGATTTGGTGTTTGTGGGAAGAGTTGAACAAGAAGTGCACTGGGGAAAAGCACAGAGACAAAATTATGAAAAAAGCAAAATGAAACATTTAATTTTTATCTGGTATATCTGTGCCACTCCCTGGAACAGAGGAATTGGAAATTACTTGCAAACTACTTAATGCACCAGAGAATGCAGTGTTAGGAATGCAATATTCCATGTGTAGAAGACAGATGAAACATTCTAAGAGTAAAAAGATCTACATTTTCTTATTCTAGAAATTTTCAACTGTATTTGTTAACATCAGGTAATGTCTTTCTAATAACATCAAGTTATGAGTATTCTAAATTCATCTCTGATATGGACATCCTCCACAACTCTACATAAAAATTGTTTTCCTATGTTTTTTCCTAGTTGTCACAAATGATGGACATGAACAAAACAATGGCATAGCACTGAGTGTGTTTCTGTTTAGTTAATTAAGACCTGTAAATATATTAAAAAGTAAAACCGCCATCTAAATGCTGTGTTGTAATTTTGTTGTATCTCATTAGCTTCTACGGGGATTGCTACACTTCCTATGTAAGCTCTGAGAAAATCTTTGCATATCTTAATTCCATAAGCAAATCTAAAAATAAATAAGCCTGAAAACCCCCTTCCAAATGGTGATTTATTTCTTATAAAGGTCAATTTAATTCTTAGAACATGTAAATATTAAATGAATAACGAAAACTTTACAAAGGATAGTTCACCATGTCAGTATTTTACTTCATAAACCCTTATGAGTAGCTGTGACCTGCCTTTGAGTGGGAACCATCCTGTGGTTGCATGATTTGGGGAACCCTTTCACGCTGTTCTGTTCTAAATATTTTGATAATCATTTTAAAAACAAACAAGTAAACAAAAAAGCCCCCTTGCCTATTCAATTTTGGTTGCTTTAATATATTACACAGTCAGTAAAAGGACCAAACTGAAAACCTGAGCTGGAGGTGTGAGAAACACAACTTTGAGCTCTTTGTCGTATGGAATGAGAAGACTGTACTACACCAAAGCTCTTGGGAGTCATCTGTCAGACTGATGGGAAAAAATATACTTTCATAAGTTACATCCTGTAGGTATGGAATTGAATTAGCCAACCTATTGTACTCTTAATACTGCCCTTAATTCTTAGCTATTTAAGTGATTAGTAATCAGGAAATTTGTATTAGTAAAAGTGCAGGTTTTAACCTATCTATAAAATTGAGTATAGGAAGTCACAAAGAGAACAAAAATAATTTTGGATTTGCATTTTTTTTTTTTAAATAGGAAAATTATTCTCTGATTACTGTTTGTATTGCCAAGCTTTCATCTTAATTTAAAATGTATTCACTCATGTAAAACGCTGTGAAGATGGAAACCCTCCCATTTGCTTTTTCACTGCTTTTTTACTTCTGCTTTAATCTCAATAAAAACTATTCTATTTATTTGCAAAGACCATTAAACTCTTCTGGTTTAATATATGAGATAGGGAAAAAGATTCGAACCATCATCTTGTGTTGTAATGTACAAAGTTAACTTCATAGCTATCTGTCAATCCCAGCAACATAAATTAACATACTGCAACATGACAAAGTATTTTCTTCACTACTGGCATTTCCCATAAGCATTCACCTTCAGAATTTTTCTATGTGTGCACCTGAGAGATGAGTTTTTTCCCAGCTGGTAAGTTCGGTCCCGCACTAGCAAGCACTCAACACTTGGATTTTTTTAATTTTTTACTTTTTTTTTACAGGAGAGGATGGGGATGAACAAGACATTTGTTTAGAGAGAATAAGTTACCTTGATTATTGTAACAAAATCTTTTTCTCTATGAAGTGAAAATCAGAAACTATCTCGATTTATATTCTTCCCACGTTTTTCAAACTTTCTACTTGCTCTTCCATTGTATATTTAGGTACAGGGAATTAATGTATGCCCACTTTAGTCAAGCCAGGTAATATTACTAACATATACATTTCTTCCTTAGAGTAACCAGAAAACTTTCCTAGCTATACAGCTCCAGTGTCTTGTTTCTGCATTCATTCCATATGCTGTATGCTACCAGCTGTGATCTTGCCCATTGTGGGTGACACACATCACTGAGGTTAATCACTTTTGTGTTCTCTGACAAGAGAGAGTGGGCTCACAATCCTGCATGTCTATTGGCTCCATGTCTGCTCTGCAGGCTTTCAGGATTCAACTTGATTCAGGACACCTACAAATCCCATCTGTTCTGCTAGCAGATTATCTGTAGTGGTCCTCATGGGAAGGATACAGGCCTGTCCTCATTGCCCCTCTTTGCAAGGCCAGATAGAGTAGCCTAGATCTGACAGCAGAGACCACAGATCCTTTAGTTAGCATCTCGTTGTACTTGCTTGTCCTGGGTTCAGCTGTAACAGTTACTTTTCTCCTTCTTAGTAGCTGGTGCTGTGCTGTGTTTTGGCTTTAGTCTGAGATCAGTGCTGATACACCACCGTTTTAGTTGTTGCTAAGTAATGCTTGCCCCAATCAAGGGCTTTTCGGTCACATGCTCTGCCAGTGATGAGGGGCACAGGAAGCCAGGAGGAAGCAGAGACAGGACAGCTGACCCAAATTAGCCAAAAGGGTATTCCATACCACAGCACATCATGCCCAGTATATAAACTGAGGAGAGTCACCTGGAAGGCCTAGGTCTCTGCTTGGGTCGGGCTGAGTATTGGTCGGCAGGTGGTGAGCAATTGTATTGTGCATTGCTTGTGTTTATCGTTGGTTTTTTTTTCCTTCACTTCTTAGTTTTAAGTTCTCTCCCTTATCATTATTATTATTAGTGGTAGTAGTAGTAGTTTTGTATTATACTTTAGTTATTCGGCTGTTCTTATCTCAATTCATGGGATTTACATTCTTTTGATTCTCCTCCCCATCCTGTCGGGAGCAGGAGGGGAAAAAGGTGGGTAGTGAGAAAGTGGCTGCATGGTTCTATGTTACCAGATGGGCTTAAATCACGACGTTGCTCCAAGGTACAGATTACATAAAAAGGCATTTATGAAGAGTAGAATACATGAATTAAATGAACAGGCAGCAAATATAAATGCAATCTGGTCTTTGAAGCTATTCCTCTGTTCACTGTAGGCACACCCAATAAGACTGTGTGAATACGTCCATGTCTGAGTTTAAAACTGCTTTGTTTACCAAGGGTCTTAAACATTATTGGGGTACAAGGTTGTGGTTTACAGGGGGAGCACACAGCACTCCAAGTGGGGTCTCACGAGAGCAGAGTAGAGGGGCAGGATCGTCTCCTCCGACCTACTGGTTACATTTCTTTTGATGCAGCCCAGGATACGGTTGGCTTTCTGGGCTGTGAGCGCATGCTGAAGCTGGCTCATCTTCAGTTTCTCTTCAACCAACACCCCCAAGTCCTTCTCCACAGGGCTGCTCTGAATCACTCCTCCACTCAACCTGTAGGTGTGCCTGGGATTGCCCCTACCCAGGTGTAGGACCTTACACTTGGCTTGGTTGAACTTCATGAGGTTGCCATTGGCCCACCTCTCAGGCATGTCAAGGTCCCTCTGGATGGCATCCCTTCCCTCCAGCGTATCAACCAAACCACATAACTTAGTGTCATCAGCAAACTTGCTGAGGGCGCACTCAATCCCACTGTCCATGTTGCTGACAAAAACGTTGAAAAAGATGAGTCCCAACACTGATCCCTGAGGGATACCACTCGTTACTGGTCTGCTGTTGACTGCAACTCTCTGCATGCGGCCATCCAGCCAATTCTTTATCCACCAGGTGGTCCATCCATCAAATTTATGTCTCTCAAGTTGAGAGACAAGGATGTCGTGCGGGACATGAATGCTTTGCCCAAGTCCAGGTAGATGACATCAACTGCTCTGCCCCGTCCATCAATTCTGCAGCCTCATCATAGAAGGCCACCAAATTGGTCAGACACGATTTCCCCTTAGTGAAGCCATGTTGGCTGTCACCAGCCACCTTGCTGTTTTTCATGTGCCTTAGCATGCTTTCCAGGAGAATCTGCTCCAAGATTTTGCCAGGCACAGAGGTGAGACTGACTGGTCTGTAGTTCCCTGGGTCTTCCATTTTCCTCTTCTTGAAAACGAGGGTTATATTGCCCTTCTTCCAGTCATCGGGAACTTCACCTGACTGTCAGGATTTTTCAAATATGATATACAGTGCCTTAGCAACTTCATTCGCCAGCTCCTTCAGGACCTGTGGATGGATTTCATCAGGTCGTGTGGACTTGTGCACATTCAGTTTCGTAAGATGATCTTGAACCTGATCCTCTCCTACAGTGGGCTTGAAGTCTTCATTCTCACAATCCCTGTATCTGCCTTCTAAGACATTCTAACACATGCATTTATATATAAACAAATATAAGCACACATACACATTTTTTCATGAAACCTAAGAAATTCTTACTGCATTTCATTCACATAATGAATAAGAAATTAGCTGCATAGTGAATCTGTGGGACCCTAGAGGATCTTTGAATTGTCGTTGTTTAACTTGTTTCTTTGACATTACAAAATTAACTCCCTAGAGCTTTCAGAAATCAAAGGTCTCTTAAATAACTAGAAACACTTTTAGGGTCCATTGCACTTGTGGTACTGAGTGGTCTATAAACCAAGAAAGCTTCTCTTTGATTGCTTTTCTTTACAACTGTTAAGGGTTGTGGTTTTGTGAGAGCTGAATATGTATTTTTTCACAATTTTTATATTTCATTTCTTTTCCTGTGTTTTAGCTCATCTTTGTCCTGGTGTTTCTCTGAGGCGATAAATCTAAGGAACTTCATTTCCAAGACAAGATTTTTAATACGACAAAGTCCAAGAGTATATGCTAATACAACTTTCTGAATTTTTTCATCTGCTGCTAAAAGACAGTGTGTCCTTTACTGTTTTATAGGCACTAGGCAAATGCTGGCAGTGTTGTACAGCCAAGAAATAAAAAAGCAAAAGAGTTGTAGGCCAGTAATTTTTATTGGATTCAAAAGGCAATTAAACCCCATAATTAAAATGCATGATGAGGGTCAGCCATATTGTGCTCTTTCTCTCTCAGGTAATTATTTATCGGTCAGCTGTGGCCAATTTTGCCAACATCATCTTCACTCTCATTTATGACACATACTTCCAATCAAATCAATTTTATGGTCTGAAATAGACAAGTCCTTCTCTATAATAATTTTGAGAAAAAATCCTATAGGAGAACTTACTGAAATACATTTAGGTGCTATTAATTTTGAACCAGGCCTGACAATTTAATGCTACCATCCCACCAAAATAAAAAGCCCCCCCCGCAAAAAAAACCCCAAACAACAAAAACCCCAAAACCGCTGTGGTTTTTTTTTTTTAACTGCTTAGTGTGCAAGCTCTGTTTTATGGTATGGCAGTTCAATTGGGAATTATTATTTCTGTAAAATGTATCTCTATAATTATCTGAGCATCACACAATCAGTAAGGAACTGTAGCTTCTCAATAATTTGTAAAAAGACAAGTAAGTGTTAAGGACACATCTGTCTTTGATACTGCATTTGCAAAGCTGAAGTATAGATTAAAATAATATGCCCAAAATTGCAGAGCAAATTAATGAATGATCGAAGTTTATGAGGTCCAGACCACTACACTTTTATTAACTTTTACCTATTCTCTGTACAGTCCACTGGCAGAAAGTCCACAAAAGCATCCTCACATACAGCTGTGCAGTCTTCCACTACCATGTATTTTTATTCTGATGTATACACAAGTGAACTATCTTGATGATATACACTGAGACAAGCAGTCTATAATTCCACAGAGACAGAGATGACATTGTCAAAATACAATAGTTCTTCTGCTATCTTTTGATATAGAAGAAAAAAGAAGCTACTAACAGGTTTCCCCATGGAGTACTGTGTATAGTTCTGGTGTCCTCAACATAAGAAGGACATGGAGCTGTTGAAGCAAGTCCAGAGGAGGGCCACGAGGGTGATAAGGGGGCTGGAGCACCTGCCGTATGAAGACAGGCTGAGGAAGTTGGGGCTGTTCAGCCTGGAGAAGGGAAGCTGCATGGAGACCTCATAGGAGCCTTCCAGTATCTGAAGTGGGCCTACAAGGATGCTGGAGAAAGACTCTTCATCAAGGGCTGTAGTGATACAACAAGGGGTAATGCGTTCAAACTTAAACAGGGAAACTTCAGGTTAGATATAAAGAAGTTCTTTACTGTGAGGCACTGGAACAGATTGCCCAAAGAAGTGGTAAATGCTCCATCCCTGACGGTGTTTAAGGCCAGGTTGGACACATGGTTTAGTGCGAGGTGTCCCTGCCCATGGCAGGGGGGTTGGAACTGCATGATCTTAAGGTCCTTTCCAACCCTAACTATTCTATGATTCTATAATTCTATGATTCTATGGGTCCATTGCAAACTTTACTCTTTACAAACTACCTTCCGGTTTGTCCAGGATATCAGGCTCCATTGACATTTAAAGCATGCTGAAAGACATACTTACTCAGGGTTGTTATGACAGAGCAGAGGTGATAGAATTTGCTCTCCAGTTGTCCCCCTCTATATAGTTGTATTTTCACTATATGAGTAAAGTAATTACATTGTTACACCACATTTGGACTATTATTGGACATTTGGATGGAGTATTGCAAAAAGGAAAATTGAGAAAAATTCTTTTTAAGTGCAGATCATGTCACTTTCTGCTATGCCATGCCTTTAGCTTCCCTTCTCTGATCAGTGCTGACCAACGTTAGTCCCTCTCTCCACTAGCTTGGCTTTCAACTGAGCTAGTCATCTTTTCAACTTTCACATTATTATTTCTTGCTACTTGAATTTTTTCATGGCTTTGAAATTCATTATTGATTGGAATTAGTCTGAGATGAGTTTTACTTTTCTTTCTTTTCCTTTAAAAAAAAAAAAAAGCTTTATGAATTTAAGTGTAGTTTCTTGAGTCTTCCACTTTAGAAGAAAAATGTAAAGTCTTATTAACCTACCCTCCCCCCCGCCAAAAAAAAAAAAAGGTTCTTGTGCCTCCTTCACAGTCTACACAAAATATTTAGTTTAAATACTGCTGTAATAATATGAAAACAACTCAGAAATTAGGCAGAAATAATTACCTTACCGGCCTTCCATGTTATTATTCATTCAGTCCTTCTAATCTTGTCTCATTAAAGACTAGTAGACACATCATGTGGATAACAGTTAGAGATCTTTACTCATCATGCTCAGAATAATGTTCTTGCTTTCTCTGCTTACAGATTTAACTTGGAAATAGAACAGATGTCAAAAATGTCACTTCAACTAATACACTCCATGATGTACCTTTTTAACATCTAAATGGAAATAAAATGGCAAGTATTCAGAATTCATTACACAGTGAATGAAACTTAAAAGCTCTGGTACCAAAAGCAGAAAGACATACCTGAGAGAAAATACATTATTTTACATGATTTTGAAAGATTTAGAAATATTGTTATCACTGTTGCTTTCATTAATTTCTTCAAAGAAAAAATATAAATATTTTCCTTATATAATTATTTCTCTTATCCTCTTTCTGAAAAAAAAAAACCAAACCCAAACCCAAAAACCCAACCCCACAACAAAAAAACAGAAACTGAGTCTAAAAATCGATTTTTAACATTTCAGAATTGGGGTCTTGTTCTGAGATAAAGATAATGATAATGGCAATGATAAACCATGCTTATGATTCCATTAATGGTTATGAAGGAGAGTGGTCTTTGATTAAAAGAAATGCAAGACATGTAAACAGCAGAAATAGTGCACTTTTTCTAAAATAACGTATAAGCTTGGGGAGGAGAAGAACAAGAAGCAGCATAAAAAAAAAAAAAACAAACCACCCTCTTATCGGTATGGTATTAGAATATCGATAGATACTGGGGAAAGGCTGGGAGTGGGAGGAGATGGAGAGGCAGAGTGAACTTCTGGAGCAAACCTTTTCCACTTGGAGCTTTTGGGGATTTTTTCACTATCAGTTTCAAGAACCCTAAAAAAAATATGGTTGGCCTCTTTTCCAGAAAGGAGTCAGAACCTTAGCTACTACAAAAGCTGCTGAACTTCACATGAATGGCAAGTTAATTTATTTGCAAAGGAGAAACATTTTACAATGTTAAGATATTTACATGTATCCTGAAGTGTAAAAATCTGCCCCAGTTTTAGAACATGAAATATGCCTGACCGCTTCATAACAATTGGACAAGGAACTAAACCCTACAAAGTTCTTATCTGTATATTGTGTTGTTTGCATATTTAAATAACTATGGGACTCAGTTTGTAAATATTGCAACCAGGGATGGCTTAACCACAAAAATAATGTGGTACATGTTCACCAGAACTCTCTAATTCTCAGAGAAATCTGAAGCTTATCTCCCTCACACATCCTTTAAGCAAGGATGGAGCATATGCTAGCACTGAGCCCAGCTCCACAACATACTAGCAAAAAGTATATACCACCAGCAGAATTATACTGTACATGCTTGTGGATGTGGATTACTCATCATCTAGAAAGTGTTAGAGGTGAAACTGATCACAGCACACACATAATTTTAAGTACATCAAAAGTCTTGTTGTTTGTCATACACTTAAAGACAGACAGGTGCTTAATTGCCTTTGCAAAAACTAAATGTGATAGCCTGGAGATGAAAAAACAGAGGGACTCTTCATCTTTGATAAAACGCAGGGTCATTCTGGGGCTGCTACAAAGGGCTGAAATGATTTTTCTTGTTTCAAATTAATGTTATTGATGCAGGAGTGACCATGACTTGCATAATTTCTGTTTCTGCAAGACTGCAATAGCAGATACAGAAATAGACTTCAGCAGTTTTGTGTTCAGGCTTCTAGCCATTTCTCAAATTCATTATGTACAAAGAAGAACAGAAATATATCTGGTTGTTCCAACCTCTGGTCATTTTGAATTATATGTCAGAGATTTGTGTGATGTAATATATTTTCTATTACATATTTGTTCTGCTTTGTCTCTTTCCCACCAGGATGCTTAGGCTAATAAATGTGTTCCTTTTAAAATGGACTCTGTTGGTATGTCAGAACTTTGAAAAACACTGTCTTTTGCATGTCACCTTTTAACACATATCATTTCCCACTGAGCTGTCTTTTCCATTCCTCTTATCACCTTAGCAAATGCAAATAAAGTAATTATCTAGTTAAATTCTGAACAGGCATGATTCATTTGAGAAATCTTTACTTTGTAGTGCTAAGGAAGCATTTTTTCCCCCACCTTTGGCACTTTACAATAAACTCTTTCTGATCTAAATTGATTGCTCTGGGATTATCTTGAAGTCATTAAAATAATGCTGTATTGACATTCACTAATGTCTTTAATTAGCAATTTCAAATTCCAACATTTTGAATTAAACATGCGCAGGTATATCTTATTTTAGCTGTATGTAATTTTATATGATTTTGAGTAAAATTTTATTTTGGATGTTACACAATTGGTCTCAGAACTGGTTTTGCTGGAGTAAAAGTAATGATAGCAAGGAGGGGATGAGCACCCCATGGCTGAGGAGATAGGGAAACAAGCTCGGAGAAGAGCAGAAAATGGCCAATCTTCCAAGAGTGACTTACCTACAAAAGTGTTGGGACTGACAACTTCAAATTATTCATTAATCTCTCGTGTTACACCTCAGATTTCAGGTTGATTTTTCAGCCAGTTTATATCTATAAACACAGCAACTGAAGGCAAGAATATGCTTTTTCTATTCAACCAGTAAGAAGGTTTAAAGTTTTATGTGGTGAAAGATCTTGTAGAATTCTACATGAAGGCCTGCTTTGGCAGTTAGTACTAAAATTGGGGTGTGTGATTTCAGGTTATTAGATTGATTGAGGAAATATTTTTACAGTTTTAATCTTCTTTTGTTAACCTAGCAGATAAGAACAATTCTAAAATCTTTTCTGTTGGCTTTCTCGTAATCTTAAATTTGCAGAGAGATTTAACCCTATGAGACTCAGATTTTCTTCTCCTTTTCTATTTCTATAGCATTTTAATTAGTTAATTTTTGTGTAAGAATTTAAGGTATGCGACAAAACCATCACATTATTCTATGATTTCTTCGTGTCCTTTGGCAACACCCACTTTTCATGGATTCTTCTGGTACCTCTGACACTAGAAATGTTCTATTTTCTCTCTGGACTTCGAAAGCCATCTGGACATGGTCCTGGGCAACTGGATATAGGTGGCCCTGCTTGAGCAGGGGAGTTGGACTAGATGATCTCCAGAGGTAATTTCCAACCTCAACCATTCTGGGATTTGTAAAATCACTAGTGTATGAGGAAAGATTTGAAAGTGACCTTGTTGCTGGTAGAAGTAATTAACAGTTTTAGCTACTGTTGAATTATTTTTGTTTGTTTGCTTGTCACAGGAATTTCTCACATGTTGGCAAATGGATAACTAGCAAGATTACATCACCATACTTGATTAAGACATGTTGAGCTGGGACAGCTGTTTCATAGAGCTTTTTTTCAAGAAAATGTTTTGCCATGTGACAATGAATGGTAGTCTCCTGCTTTCTTAGTGCGTCAGTAACATAAGTTTCATCTAATAAATATGCGTTTGCTTAGTGAAAAGCAGTTAACCAGATGTTCAATAAATGTGAAAATGTATGCATTTCAAATAAGATATAGATAATACAGAAGTTCACAGTCAAAAAAGAAAGACCTTTTCCTCAGATTGTTGCTATTATTAAATGTAAAGAAGATTACTGAGTAAAATTCAGTGAACAAGAAATTACATCTCTCCTCCCTTCCCCTTTTGGAATGTAACAGCTTAATGGCTTCTGTAATTGCTAATGATCTACTTTATGTGTAAACTACCCAAAAATGTCTTGTAAGTAGGCTTGTTTGAATAGTTAAAGATCCAGTACTATTAATAATTTGAAGAAACAGTAATTTAAAAAACCCTGTTTTATTGTGTCCTTCTTTTTTTTTTTTTTTTTATTTTTGTAGCAAACCCAGGAAACCGAATAGCTTAGCTTAGCATTCCAACTAATCAGAAGGCAATCCCTACTTGGGTTGGAAATAATTTGTGCTATTGCACTTTCAACTTAAGTTGAGGTAAAAGTGCATATCTGTTAATCATAAGCCATTATATAACCTGCATGTATGCATTTGTGTACTTCAGGAGCTTGGTAGAGGTTGACTTTGAAGAGGAAATACACATAAAGGGTGGGAGAGCAAGATGTGTTCTTCCCCTTACATTATACTAAAAGTTTCAATGACTAATGCTTCTCAACTGCCTCTCTCATTAATGGCTTTTCATGACCTTCTTATAGACTGTGATCTCAATGTGGAGAGACAATGGGTTAGCAAAGATCAGGTGAACAATGAAATGAGAAAAAGGCAGATGCCTACACATTTTCTATTGCTGTGAAATTACAAAATATAGGAAATGTTCAATATTTGAATGATCTCAAGAGCTGGAAAAACTTGAAGAGAGCTCTGGAGACAAGGGACACTCAGTGTCCTCCACTGTCTCAGGTTTTATAGGGGCTGCTTAGTTGTTTTTAAAAAGGGGCATGTGAATACTTTTTAGTTAACTTTTTTTTCTCTACATTGCTCCTTTACTCTTCTCACTTGCTAGCATTGCATAATGGAATGGAAAATAAATGAAGTAATGGAGGTAGCTCTGTTTCATCAGGCATGTTTCCAACAGAACTAAATTTGAATTCTAGGGCAAGAAAGTGCTTTCTTTTGCTTTTGTGTTGTATTCAGAAGTGTGTATACATCTAAGAAGAAAAGTTTTAAATATGTATGGGGATGTGAAACATAGCTTTAGCACAATTTGTATTGATGAATCTTTGTGGATGCAATCTGCCCAATGATAACAAAAAGTGCTCAGAACTGGAACTTTAAAAATTTAATGCATCAGAATTTTAAATTTACAGATAGAAATATGTTAAAAAGAAGTTTATCCACCCTGTGAATTTACTATTCTAAAATTTCAAATACCCTAACAGTAATGGACATATAGATCAAAATACTGAATTTAATTATTATTCTATATGAAATATAAGTTAAGAAAAATTAAATTTCATTAAAATACTTGTTTTTATTGAGAAGATTTTATGTAAAGTACTGGTTTGTATTTCAAAACACAAATAAGTTAAAATTTAAAACATTTTTAATATGGAAAAGACAACACTTTTTTACTTTATTCCTTTATTTAAGCTTTTTTTAAAAAAAATCGTTTAGACAGAGGGTTTAATTGACTTATTTCAGTGGATTAATGGATTAATAAATGTTGCCTTCAAGATTGCAGCTGAATTCATAAAACAAGGAATTACCAGAACCATCCTTTTTTATTGAAAATATTGTAGTTCTGATAACCTGAACCCGTTAGGGAACAGTATTTGACCACTCCCCATCTTTGGTTATTATCATGGACATCCTTTTGTTGTAAGTTAAGAATATTTATATAATTTAAAATTATATTACTTTAAATGAAATAGGTGCTATTGACTGCAGGAGCGTCAGACTTTTACCTAAGTCCAGGCTCCTTAACCTTTTTATCACACTTTCCAATATGTCCATATTTTTTGTCATGGAAATCAAAGGATAAAATAAAGGTTAATCCTAACAAGAACATTTCAAATACTATCTTTAGCACCCCAGCAGTCTGTTCCACTCTCCCTTGCCCTGCTCACTTTTTCTCACTAATTTCTAAGGGAATGGTTACTTATTCAGCCAGAGATTCTCAGTTTTGATTGTGAGCAGTGGCAATTGATCAATACCAGTATTCATTATGACTTTGATATTTTTATAGCTATGTTTTTAATGTAAAGGTAAGATCAATTTATTGAATATAAAATGTAACAAATTAGCAAATAGAAATTGGACTTTGGAAACTAACACCACATGAGAATTGCATTTTACGAATAATCTATATTCCATCCACTCATCTTAAAAGTCTAAAATCTAAATACATGAAGAAGTATTAATGAACTCTATTTTCAAAGGTAAATTTAATTGACAGTCAGGTTCTGATGACTAAATCACACTGAACACTTCTCATTCCTTGCATATCTGATGAAAAGGAATTATAAAATTTAGAGATTACAGGCATAACTGCCCACTACCTGAACTCAGAAAAAAAATGGCATTACTCAGGTAAATTCCATTGGGAATGAACAGCAGAAATTAGAAGCACTTCAGCATCAGTCCCAAAGTCCTAATTAAAAAGAAAAAGGAAAAAAAACGAAAAAGCCCCCAGAACTCAATATTCTGGGTGCATTCAGCAAAGGCTTGTTAAACTGCAAAAAAAGAAAGTTTATTTCTCTGTTCCGGTATGGAGGGACTCTTTCCCCCTCCCTGCAACATCTTCAGCTTCCATAATCATTTCCATCTCCAGAAAGCCATGTCTCTTGTTCATAAAATATAGCTCTGGGAGACAGCAATTCACTGAAACATTAGAATCAGTCTGCAAAATAACAGTTTTTTAAAGGTGATTCCTGCAAGAATGGCATCTAATCATAATCAGTCACCATCTAGTGTCAATGAGTCATTGGATGTCACCAAATATGTGGAAGCAGTTAATATAAAAATATCTGGTTGGAACAGCATCTCTGAATTATGATCTTTACAGTCCATTGTTGCTCTTTCAACTGACATTTTTCTATCTCCTACCAACCACTTTTCCCTTTAACTCATTTCTTTATTTGAAAAAATGTAAATGTAGAAACAATTTTTAACAAGAAATTAAAATATACTATTTCCCAAGACTTTAATGGTTAAATTAATAAAACTTATTGGTTCAAGAACTTCGCTGGTTTCCAATTCCACAGAAGGAGCAGGAGCACTTATCACCCTGACTGCGTATCTATACTTTCTTTCTTTCACGAACATGGATTACTGAAAATAGTAGTTGAAAAGTCTGCTATAAATCATCTCTGCACTCCTTGCCATTCTGTATTTCAGTTTCCCAGCATTCTCTAGTCCTCAGTGCTGTTCAGGAATGCTCATAAGGTAAATGATCAGGTGCTACAGTGTCATTAAGACAGGAAAAAACTTTGTTGCAGAAGGAAAAAACAAGCAAACAAACAAATAAACAAGGTGATTCTTGGTATATGTGTGATCGCCACAAGTCATTTTCTAGGTAAAAACACCTTATATTAAGGTAATAATGATGCCAAAGGTGAAAAATCTTGAGTTCATTTTATATTTACCTTTTTGCCTAGAGTTACTTGCTTTCACTTCCATGCTGGCCTCGGGTGGCTTTATAATAAAAAGGAATCTACCTGTTTTCATAGACAAGCAGATTCTACGAGATCTGTAACAGAGTTTTGTTGTTGATACACTATATATAGAGAATACGGATATAGTAGGTTGTATTAAAATGTGATTTCTCTCCCTTTCCCCTGCATGTTTTTATCAAGAAGGGAATTGAGTAGTTTATCCATCCTTCCCCTCTGCAATGATTTGCTGGCACTTCAGGGCAAATTCTACATACAGCTCATCAAAGAATCATTTTGGTTGGCTATGGTTCATCCATATAAATTGAACACTTCAAAGATTTTTCTTACTTTGACCTGCATCTCAAAATCCCTGCAGGAGACTGCATCATACAAAAATGCAGAGTGATCAGGGTGAATAATCTGGGGCCATATGGGAATAGAAACGCTCGGAACTGATGTCTCATTACTATTTGCTTATCTATATCTGCTAGCTAACATGTGTGGGCCCATTACTCCAGAAGCAGCACCTTTCTGCCAATTTTAATGTAAGATGCAGGCATTAAGGTTAAATTGATGTTATATAACACAATTAACGTGCCACCTCCATCAGAATCTACAGATTAGAAATGTACTTCCCAGGACGTAGAATCCCAGGAAGTAGAGTTGTACCTACAGGGATACATATGGGCATATGTTTACGATGGCTGTGAAGGAAGGAGCTACCTGATGCAGAATGTTTAGGAATCTGTGAGTCTACTTAATGTCACAGACAATTTGATGTTACATATATGAGAAATAAATAAAGCTGTATATCATATGTATTTTAATGGTCTTACTGTATGGAAAATAGAGCACAGAAAGAGGTTTTAAAGTTTTTTATATAGAACTAGTGATGCTTGAAATATGTGTTTTAAAAGTCCTTTGGAAACTGCTAGATTGACTAAGAAAATTTGCAAGAAATCTTTTCATCCGAATGCTTCTGTAAAATTACTAGAATAAAATCTGTGCAATAAAACTCAGAATTAAAAGGGTAAAAAGTAAAATACTTCTATTTCTTGATAAGGAATGTGTTCAAAAAATTTTGTGTAACACAAAAAATCCTAAATTTGGCTTTCATGGCAATCCAACATGAAACTAAAATTTAAGACTTCATTGTTTTTCATGGGATGAGATTTAATTTTTTCAGTTTCTACTTGTTATATTTACTTGTAACTAGCTAAAACCTTATTTATCTGAATGTTAAATGAGAAGGATTATATGCAAAAGGTGAAATCTACTAAAATCTCGTAACCGTATCTATTTGTAAAAATTATGCTACTAAAATTATTAATGTAAATATAAATGTCTTTTAAAACACCACTGGATTTCATCCCTTAACAGTACACACTGGGAACATGTACAACTCAGTACACATCAGGTCTGAGCTCATGCTGGCTCAGTCCTCATGCAGAGTTCATGTATTTAAGCTGAAGATTTTCTTTTATTACATCCTCTGAATGGTAGCACTTCAGGTCTATGTTTCAGGACTTAGTTTTAAATCAAACTCTTCATCTAATTATTTCTGCAGGGGTATTTTCTAAGCAGTGAATAACAGGCTTACATAGAGATAAGTAATGTTCTACAGTAAGTTTCACTTGAGCATTTTCATAGCAGTTTATTCATTTTCATACAAAGAAAAGCATTTCCAATATCAATGGGCTTGATTTGAAGCACTGCTTCTCTAAACTTGTAATTTCACTGCAACTTATTGTTGCAAATGACACTGTTCCATTAGCACAGAATTGATAGCATAGAATTTGGGATTCAATAACCTTCAGAGAAAAAAAAAAGAGATTTTTATTGACACAGCTTTAATGAAACAACTTTTTAAAATACCATGTTCTGTCACCTGTCAACATTTTTGAGTCTTTTACTTACTAATAAAAATCAATGTAACTCTCTAGGAGTATGTTTTACAAAGGGAAAAGCTGCCATTCTGAGTTCCTGCTTTGAAATAAGTTTTGTTTATTTGAACATATTAAGGAAAGCCCTGACACCATCCAAAACACACCTAAGAAATATTTGAACTAATAAATTTTATTTTTTAGAAAAAGTAATCTAGTTAAAAAAAAAAACCTTTATTGTTAGACCACCAGTTTGCCTGTCTATCTGTTTGATCACCACAGTATGTAATATATATGAAAATAATTGGCAAATAAGCACTGTCCTGATGGAATATACAGACTTATATTTTTTCCTCCTAGGAAGGAGCAGTTCTAACGGAGGCTATGGCAAGGAACAAAAAGAAATGTTTTGCTTCATTTGTTGCTGGTTTCTTACCTCTTTTTTTTTTTTTTTTTTTTTCCCTTGCCTTTTACTTGATTTAAAGGAAGAAAGAACCTGGGTGGGGCAAAGCAGGTAAGTGCTTTGAAGGTCATTCCTGTGGTGCTGAAAAAAATCCATTGGAGTCATTCAGTTTTGTGGTGTTTTCTAAAATGGTACACTGATTCGTCTAATAAGCTCTAGAAAGACACTGCATAGATAGATCTCTTCCTGTCCACTGAGATTTCTTGTCCCAGCTGTCAAGTGCTTCTTCCTGGGTTTTATAATCTTTGTTGTCCTAAAGGACTACAAATGTCTTATTGGTTCAAAGGATTCTATGTTATCTTTAATGTAGCTAGGGCTTGAACCATTAATTAAAATCTCTTTAGGGCACTGCAAAAAATACATGGATAGAAACAATAAAGTCACAGTGACACTAGTTTTGAGGCTGCAAGCTTGGACAAATCAAATGATTCAAATTATTTAATCTAAAATTTTAACTTTCCCTCTTGTGTGTATGAAAATCAATGTCTTCCACTGTGGTTAAATCCTTTTCATATTACTGTGGAGTTGTTCTCAAAATCAGTGGCATGACTGTGGGTACATGGGTAAAAGCTGATAACTCTCAGCAGTTTACTCAGTGGGTTCTTTAGAGGAACAAGTATCCTTCTCGGATAAACTGTGTGTTTTAGGATTGTTTTAATAATTTAACTCAAATAGATCTGTTTTCCATAAGATGGAACCAAAATCCTCATTTTCTTTTTTTTAAGATTGGCGAGTATTACCTTCTTTTTGACTATTTAGAATGACTATTCATGTAAATAGAATTGGGGTACTTGGCTGAAGCTTACACAGTTCTGCCAGGGATGAATTTTACAATTCTATCCAACTCGAAACCTGTGTGTCAGGTTCTGTCAAGAACTGATCATAACTGTCATAGTACAACTACTAGAATATCAACTGACTGTAAAGAAATCTATTCATGGTCTTATAACTGTTAGAGAGGAAAAATAAAAAATCATTTATAAAAATGCAAACACACAGTAATGGGTCCTGTACCCTCCTTGTCTTTCCCTTCCTTTCTTCTGCCACTCCCTTTCCTGTTTTCTTCATACAAAGCCAGGTAATCACTCAAGATAGTGAGTTTTCTAACAAGGAGACACTTTTTGTTCTCTGTTTGTGTAGTGTCTTGTACAGTGCATAGCTTAAAATGAGGACTACCAAATACCAGTGACATGCTAACAAAAAAGTAATTCCTTCCTAAGCAGAAGTTTGGTAGCCTGATTCCTTAAATATTAATGTGTCCTGTGGCTAGATTCACTGTTGTGTGTAATATAGTGGACTTCTATTGAAATTTTCCTTCGGATTGGGCATTTATAATAGCTTTCTCCTGTGTTGCTCTCTAATGTTTAAAAAGACTTGAGCTCATCCTACTTCTCAGTGAAGGCTTTAATAAAGTCTCTCTTTATACAGTTTCCTATTTTTGTGATGCTTACCTGATCTTCCTGTTGCCAAGACTTCTGTTAGACATGATCAAAATTGACCAACAAGTTCCAAGAATTTCAGGAGAACATGACAGAAAAAATGTGGTAATTTCTTGGGAAACAAGGCTACAGACACAGTGTAATAATGGTATAAAAACTATCCTGCTTCCTATGCTTTCAAAGCAGAGGGATAGAGTTTGTTGCCAGGAAAATAAAACACCTTTAAGTAAGAAAGGACAATTTTTATCTAGACCCCACTTCACTGGATAGTAGCCAAGCCTGGAACATGAGGAGTAACCAAGAGGTAAACAACTTTGAAGCAGAGCAAGCCTATACTTTTTCTAACAGGATTTCTTATCATGACCTTCTGTGGGTGTCTCTAACTCCTGAAAACCATGGAGTTAGAGAGAATATAAGGTGGCAGGTATATTGGTTTTTCTTCGCTTGGGTGGCCTAGGGTCAGCCCTGCCAATTCCATTTGACCTCAGTACCATTTGCACCCTTCAGGGACTATAGAATCCTCCCACTATACTCGCTATTAGCATAGATTTTCAGTTTGCCTATCATAGTGATACAGTGTTGATCATTGAAATTTTTATGTTGCATATTTTCTTCGTGAGGTGAGGAACTCAGGCTTAAGAAGACATAAACCTAACTGATTTATTTCACAGGGAATAAGGTATATGAATACTTTTGAGATGCTGGGTTTATGTGTCTAATTTAAGCCAGTTCCTAGCAAACTATCCTCTCTCTCATTAGTCAGGGTTTAGGTAATAGGGAAGATTGTGTTGTCAATTTGCTCTGTCAGTTCGCTCTATTTAGAAAATAGACTGCCAAACCACATCTAACACCTGCTTCTGCCTCCCCTATTTCTCTCTTCTGTGACCCTTCTATTATCTCCTTCATTCTGTGCCATCATTCAGGCTGTGTTTCTTCCCTCCTTTTGTGCAACATGTCATCTAGGGTCTGTAATTGTTTATCCTACCATTACATACGCCACAAGCTTTTACACACAGTGAAATGGCTGTTCTGGGTATAAAAGGAACTGTAAAAAAAAAAGTTTAAAATCTTGTGATGTATGACAGTAGACAGAGGGAAAGGCATATGGATTTTATGTCTCTAAGTGCTTATGGAAGGATAGAAGGACAGTGTCTGACTGTCTATAAATTAATTGGAAGAATAGTTAAGAAACTGTTGTCTTAAGCATGCAATTTGGTCAATCCAGAGTAAAATTCAACATTAATTAACGTAACTGATTCTTTTTTGAAATGGCATAAATAAGGACAAAGGAGGACATAGCCTGTAGCTTCTAAGGATTCAATATTTCCATGAAGATTCTTCATCTGTATTAAAATTTTGATACAAAATCCTATGTCAGATGTTACTGACCACCAAATTTCAGTAAATACTTAGCAAACTGAGTTTCTAAATGGAAGCCAATCACAACTAGTTTCAAATCAAGCTAGCTGTGTGGTGTCTCTGAGAAGAAGAGATTGGAGCCAACAGCGGGGCAGGCCAGCTGGCTGTCACAGGAGTCCCTTTCTCAGGGCAGTGACTGAGATGGCTGTCCCATGCTGATGTCCCATTGGAGGCTGCACCCATCCACTGCATGTTTTTCTTGAGTGACCCGATCCCCTCCTGCAGCCGCCCTGCTGCCTCCTCCGCTCTGCTGCCCCTTTCCCCACAGAAGGGGGGCCTAGTGATCCCCTGCCACTGCTGTCCGGCTGGTGGCCCTGTGGCAGTTACAACGAGTACACTGGTGGCCACTGGTGCTTCTGGGCCCTTACAAGTAACTTGTTTGACAGCGTCACGGAGGGGAAACAATGCCTCTTTGCCGCAGGGACTTTTGCTACTGCAGAGCAGAAGGAGAATGCCCCACGCACCCACAAGTAGCAATATGTACATTTGAGCTCTGCAAGAAGCAGAGACACTGTGTTTTATCTTGACTCCTGTGCAAAACAAGATTCCCTTTCCAACTCATAGATGTCCCAAGCTATCCACTGAGAGTCTTATCACAATCACTAAATCCACCGTCACATCATTTTATCAAAACTGGTAACAAAAATCAAGTATTTATCCACACAAAGTTGCAAAGTTGCCAGTTTTATTGTTAGTTTTTATATAAAGCATCTGTGTTCCTTTTTGGCTGACCTATATTTTCTGATGCTTTTGAATGTATGCTGCTGATATTTTTGGGGTTTCTCTGCAAAGTTCTGCAAGTGAAAAAAAATACTTTCCTGTCTCTTCCCCTCACCCCACTCCCCAATAACTGTAACTCAATAACTCAGTATTCCCATGTATCCTTGAAACCAGATATGGGTATTAAAAGGAAAAATTTACTGTCAACTTGTGATAATATTGCAAGAGTTGTCAATGTGCAACACAGGGAGGATAGCATCTTAAAGGACATATTAAAGATGACATCTCCAAGAAACAATTTAGTCAATGGGGTTTTTCCATATTTGTGAAACATGCATTGAAGACTATAGATTTCTACTCTATATTTAGTCTTAGGTGTTCACAAACCAGCTGCTGAATAATTGTTGAGACTTTTAATTGATACAAATACTAGTTACACTGCTGACATTCAATCTCATTTCTTGAATCGGTTTCATTTTGAATTTTAATTGTAAGAATGCATATTGAAGTGTAAAAAGCCATACATATCTGTCCAAGATACTGCGTTTTTGGTTTGGTTTGTATTTTGTTTTTTCTCCGTAATCAGCCAGAATGATACAATTTTTTTAAATAAGAAGTATTTTCCTACTTCTGTTCTTGAAAGAAACATCAAGGTATTTTCTGGATGATGTATAATTCATCCTAGCTGAACTAATGGAGGTTTGGTTACGCCATGTGGGTCTAATTCTGGTAGCATTTGTTCTGTATGAGTTAGTTTCCTTTTTCCATCTAATGCATGTAAAGCCCTTTCTACTCTTAGATTCTTTCAATATATATCTTTTTGCTTTGCACTAGAAGTGTATTAGCAAATCATTTAATGCTATTTAAACTAATTTAAAAGACTCAATAAAACATTTAATTTTTAGGAGTGTAATTTGTTCCATTTTATAATTTGTACCAAGTAAATTGATTTAGGGCAAAATACTATAATACAAGTCTTGGAACATACAGCATCTAATAATGTATTTTATATCACATGCAGCTACCTTTTCATGAACATTCTCTGTTTTGCTTTGATTATTTCATTGAACATAGTACATAATTCTAACCATACAATGTCACTTATATGAACACATTCTTCAACCGCATCAAAAATACCACTTGTAAAAAAATATAAAGCAATAAATGCAGTAGAACTTGCATCTTTTCTATGGATATTTCTGAAGCTGCTGGGTGCTGTTGATTTGTCTCATTGGTCTGTGGCTTATATTTTTGAAGAATAAAAGTGATGGTATCCTATTCGGTGTGCTAGTATAATTGAAAATTCAGATCAGAATTTAGAACTGAAAGATATGCAGTGTAGTACTCTGCCCAGATGGGGCTAACAGGGTGTCTCAGGGGTAACTACAAAATGGGTCATCATCACCAATAACGCAACAGTTTTACTGTCAGGAAAGTAAATTTGATTATGGACTCAGAACTCTTTGGTATTTTAAGATCATTTTAAATCCATTCATTAAAATGATGCAGAAGTGAACTACCTTTGTGTCTTTTTATATTTCTGTAAACTTGGACTAAGTTAGAAGGTAATATTACAGTTACACATAAATCGTCTGCAAATTAAAACTCTGTAGGTTAATGAACAAATTTATGGCAGTTGTTTAAACTCTCTGCTCTACTACAGCAAGCATATACTCTTTGGTAAAAACATTTTTTCCTGCCTTACTGAACTGCAAATCTTGACCAGTTTACAGTCAGAACAGGTTCTGATTCCAGCACTTGACTTGCTCAGGGAAATGAGATATTATGAAAATATATGTATTTTAACATTCTTCCATTTTGTTCTATTCACTCTGGCGATTTGTGCTATCGACCATGAATCACTGCACAAGTATGAATCACTTTCATAAACTTGCATTTAATTCTCTTGCATTGTGCTTAGAATTTTCCTTCCTGTTGTTCCTAAAACATCTCGTTAGAGTTTACCACTATGTCAGCCTTCATTTCATTGAGGTGATAAGGCAAAATTACCCTCTGTGTGGCTAAGAACAGAAAATAGAGAGACAACCTTTACATGGCCATTTCTTGTTCTTACTTTTAGCAAACTACTACATGAATTATATAAATGATAAGAATCACCAGATAGTCCAGTAATAAATGAATGTTGTTTTCTCTTTTTTCTAATAATTGGAAAATTATATTCTTGCTTGTTTTCATTGCAATAAGAAAATGCAGCAACAAGATCAGTCTGGTGGCATTCCTTATCTGTTAGTAATGTCTATCTCATGTATAGCTTATTTCCTAAGAAGATCTTAAAACAGGTTACAAAGGATATAGTAGTGTTTTCATAGTTATGTAGAGAAAGAAACCAAATATAGAAAATGACTGCATAGGTTCCCCATATAGTTAATATTTCTTGGTAGGTCTCTTCAGCTTCAGTTAAGTGCTTTGTCTGTTTCTAAAAAGAAATCAGGAAGTTGTGGATATGATATATCTGATTGGAATTTTGAAAGTTTGAAGGCCTTATGTGATTGTTAAGCTGTTTTTATTGCTGTGTTGCTTAAAATCATGTGTCCTACATGAGATTTTAAAATCGTGCTCCGTAAAGAAAGAGATAAAGACTGTTGCATCCTTGGAAAACATTGTTAAAGTTAATATTTTATTACAGATGTGAATAAATATATAATTGTAATAATGTTTAACTTTAGGGAGTAACAGTCCTTTTCTATCATGCCAGATTATTTATCTGTAGGAAAGATTTCTTTCCACAGCTAATAAATGCTTTTATAATTTCTTTAGGTAATCACTGAGTTTTAAATAAAAGATGTGTTATCACTACCAGACAAAATATATCAATGTTTGTTTACTTTCAGAGATGGCAGTATTTCAAAGAGATCGGAGTCCAAAACGCACTTAAGTCATGGTTCACTTCTGCTGTTCAGAAGTACTGTGTAAAACGAATGTTTATGTGACAACTGATCCTCTTCTGACACTGATGCTTCTTGTTTTGGAAGTAGAAAGATGAGCTTTGAATATAAATAATGTGTTAAATACTGTTTAACTGCCCAGTAAATTCAGGTGCTTCTCATTCTAAGCACAAGCCCACAAAATGTTGAATGGTCTTGGAGATGCTGAGAAAAAAAGAAAGCTTTGCATACTGATTAATAGGGAATGCATTTTTTTAATTTTTTTATCTCTAATTTAAAAAATTCCTTGTAAATATTTTATACAACTCCCCCCAAAACCTTGAGTCTTCTGTCAAATATTCTAAGGGATCATTTTCCTGACAAGCTAACTGTATTTTCCTTCATGCTATAAGAAGTATGGTGATGATTTTGGTTTTGGTCAACTTTTCACTTAAGTAGTGTACAAAATCAGAGCTGAAATTGAATGACTCAGGATAGAGTTCTAAAAGACCTGTGAAGGTCTAATTAACACTTGTGGGGCTTCAGTGAGGTTTGTTTTCTCCAAATTTGCAAAAAAACACAACAGTGTTTGAGTTTCCCCTCACCAAGGCAATCGAAAGAAGACATTTTTTATAAGGAAACAATCAAGTTTGCTTCAGAGGGAGTATTTGCACGTACATAATCTGTATTCTGCGCATACTAATGGATGCGATATGAACAGTTTTCTTTGCTGATTTTGTGTGTCTCTGCACTTTTTTTATGAACTTTTTTTCTTTGTTCTTCCTCTCTTTGTTCAGAGAGCTAAACTTTTATCTGGAGTTAGAGGCACTTGTTTAGCTGACTAAAAGCTGCACTTAAGCTGCTTTGGGCAGTGATCTAATTAGCAGTCAGCAGGCTTGGTCACTTGAATGCTGACAGTCTTTCAGTGCCTTTTCAAAGGGACATACAGGGTGGTGGACAAGTTCGTTCTTTGGTGCATGCAGCTGAGAAAGAATCCTAAAATACATCTGATAGAAAATACACCTGTAGGTCTATATGGATAAATACGTGTAGAGTAAAAAGACAATACACTGGGACATGATACACGACCATGGATGCCCGGACTTGAACAAGGATTTTATGGATCAATTGAGCAGAAGCTAAGCATAGCTCATTTGAAAACTGCCTTCCTGAAAAATTACTCTTTGTAGAAATTGCTTGATGTTTTCCAGTGATTGATAAGCACTTCCCTAGCCTACAGAGAATTGCTAGAATTTTTTCTTTCTGTAATTACATTAAAAAAATACGTAGCTTTTAATTGGTAACTCAATCACATGTAATTTGGGAACTACCCTGTTTCCTGGTTTGGATATCAATTTAACATAGACAGGAAGCATGAACAGCAGTATTTCTGGGGCTTTGCAGCAGACAGATATAACTAAAATACAAAGAGAAGCCAGGAAATTTAGATCACATTGGGACATTCAGAAGCTGTTTGTGCAGCAAAGTTTATCCATAAAAATATATGTTTTTATTGCCTCCAGATATATTGATTTTGAACATACAAATAAGATGTGGTTGTTTTGTAAAACCTAGATTATAGTTCAACATACTTTGACGTCTGAGTGCCAGAGCTCTGTATGAATATAATTTCATAAAGCTTCTGTATATTCACCTACAGGATTTCCAGCATCTGTGCAGTTCTCCACAGAGTTTCCAGTAACACATTTGCAAAATGTCTAGATTAAAATTCATTGTCTTCCATTCAGGTTTATCCTTTCATTGACCTAATACTCCATCATAAAAGGCATTCTCAATACTAATGATATTTGTTCAGTTCAATCACATTTGCTCAACTACCAAATAATGTTGAATATATTTAGTGCCTGCCAAATCCTTGACTTCTGATTTTAAGAAAAAACTGTTTTACTACTGCACAGAATCCTACTTCTTATGCAACCACATTTCAAAGACCTGTCAACAAGTGGATTGCAAAATCATTTTGTATTTATTTCTCACCCTTTCTCCTCACAAAGGACTTTTTTTTTTTTTTTCTTTTTCCCATGTAATTTAATGCACAGGATGTTTTTTTAAATGACTGTGTCAGTTATTTCACCTTGTTTGTTGGCCAAGATCTAAGTCTTAACTCTTGGCTAGCAAACATCTTGAACCATTGCTCTTCCTATATACAAATTCGAGGACAACAAGCACATATTTGCTGTTAGTCACAAAGGAAACTTGTGACACTGCCTGCTGATATGCCCATGCCTGTCACCTCTCAGCTGAGGTTGGAGACTATCTGAACATGCCTCTGCTGGCAAGCAGTGCATCCCATCCAGAAGGCACTAGCTGCTGTTGCCTTTCATCCATCTCCCAGAACAACCTGGCAGGGTGCATGTTTCTGTCTGAGCTACCCTGGCAGTGTACAGATAGTTCTTTTGGGTACAGTGTGGAGAATATAGTCAAGCCCTTGTCCCAGATACCAGTTTACATGTGAGACTTGCCGCCAGTCTATGACTGAGGTCAAGCCCCACTTATGCTGGGGTGCCCAATACCCATTCGACCAGGATACTTTCAGTCACTGGTTGGATAACTATAATGGAAGTAGTTAATCCTTTCAGCTAGCCCTTGCTATGGCTTCAAGGGATGCTTTTGGATATCCTTAATAGCTGAGTATTGTGTCTGGTTCTGTGAGATCTTCCCATATATTGTTTTGAATTAAAAATAAGCTCAAGGTAGCCTACTTAATTTTATGCTTCAGCACAATCAAAGGAAGTACTCACAGGGGTTTTGTCTTCGTATAGTAGCAACCAAACACCTCATCTGAGCTGTTAGTTGTTAATTTCTTCATGGTTCGCCCTCAGTGGTAGATGTAAGAACGAGATTAGGTTTCCCTGCGACATCTTAAATACCTTTCTCCTAAAAGGTTTTTATGCCTGGTGAAAGGGGTTCAGATCAAGGCCAGGAAATTTTCTCTTGGAATAGCCCTACATTTAAGATCAACCTCAATTAAAATACTCGTTTGGCAACACTAACTTAGCAGAACTGTCTTTTAAATGTTTATTTCAAAATGCGCTTCAGGAATGTCTTTTTCATTTTAGTATAAAAGCATTGTACATATCCTTTTCTCCTGTTACTCTGTGCAATCCAGTATTCAACTTGTAATAACATTCAGTTTCTGAATCACAATAAATTGAAAATAGAGTAGTCCCCTACACTTTTGTCCCATTTAAAGTGATAGACAATACAGATTGTCAGTTATAATTATGTCCTAATAGTGAGAAAGCATTTATATATCCTGTCTTTCTGTAGTAATTAAAAAATGAGTGTAAATCTGATGAGAGTGCTTAACATTCTTGAAAGGCTGCAAAGGCCTGAACTTTAAATACTCCTTGAAGGAAGGCAGGACTTTGTATAAGCACATGCATGCAGGACATGCAGAAGTCTCTTCTGATTATCTGTGGTAATGTTAGCTGTTGCATGCAGCAGATGTAAATAAGAAACTGGTTTTCAATACAGCAAGAGTTCTTGGGATTGGAAAAGTAAATCAGGTTGAAAAGTAAATTTTTTGTAAGGGTCACATATGTCTTTTAACTACCATCCACTCCTCAGGAGCAACATACATTTTAAAGAATAGGAATTTCATCTCTCCAAGCTCAACTCTCCAAGCTCAACTCTCCAATCTCAAATTCTTACTCTAAGTAAAGGTCAAAATGAGTAATTTAAAAAATTTCTAAGTCTTCTTTTTCCATGTTCTGAAAACCAAGAAATGCATCACACACACACACCCCCAAAAAGAGAGAAAACCTTTCCAAAAGTTGTTTCAATTAACTAACATTTTCTATGAAACTTAGTGAGAATTCTGTCTTTGACATGAATGGTAATTGACAAGCCAGCTGTCTGATTTCTTCTTTTCCTTTCCCTCACAACTTTAGATTAATTTTTTAAACATATGGCTGAATTTTTGAAGTCCTGTCCCTTTTTTTAAGAGTATGAAACTCGACTGTTATTAATATAGAGTGTTCCGTTGATGTTTCACTAGTGTGTGAGTATATTTCCATTTTAAACTAATTTTCATGTAATCCTTTTGATACAGGTTTTCTTGATTTATTTTTTTTTTAAGCACTATTTCAACGAATGATCAGGGGTTTTTAATTTCAATTTAAAGAAAAAACAAATACCCTTCTGATTGCTGTGGCAAGTGTGTCTTTTTGGCTAAGCAACTAAGAGGCAATTTAAAACATTTACTTTTTCATCTAGTGGGCTTTAAATCTCAGGATTTTTGGAGCTTAAGTCATGATTTTCAAATACACGTGATTGCTGAATAAATGATGTAAGAATCTAGTGGAGTAGTAATAAATATCAAATATTGTGGGAAGACAATTTTACTTAAAATCACAGAAATGGAGGTGGTTTCAGAATATCAGCCCATGTCCAAACTGAAATGAGCTATTCCTGTGTCACTGCTGATTGATGTTTATCTAACATATTCTTAAAACATCCAGTGATTGTTTATGAGAATGTCTCTGAGACAGTGTCAAAAACCTTACTAAAATCAAGATATATAACATCTTTCCTGTCTACAAAACTACTCATGTAATGGTATTGTAAAAAGAAGGTAGATTGATCTAAATTAATTTATCCTACTCATAGCATGATTTTTTCACTTCCGTTATGCCTGCTTATGCTTAAACTCAATGAAGAGCTCACATTTCTCTAATCAAGAGGAGAAAGTGACTGAATTAGATTTCAAAGGCTGTTGCTTTGTGAATATCATATAGGGGAAGCTGCTTCCAACACACTCCAGGGAATTGCTGAATATCCTGTATGTTCGTGTATTTGTTTCTCTTGTTAATTCTAGTTTATGGGTGCTGGCTGATTCTGCTAGATACTTTTAAAAAAGGTAAGTTATCACAAGATACCTCTGTAATGTTAGTGGAATTTCAAATGCAGTGACAATTTGAGGATTTTCCCTATTTCATAATTTCTTTCATTTAAAGCTTGATATAATACAAAAATAAAAGGTTGTTATCCAGTTGTATCTGAAGAAAGTGATGGCCTACAATCTTTGAACAAAATATGAAGCCATGTTGTTCAACTACCAAATGTAAATGAAGTCATATAACTGTATTCATTCTAAACGCCTTCATTCTCAAGAAGGACAGAAGGAAAAGAAGGCAATGAGCATTGCGGTAGAAATTACTTACCTTGTAGTTATGGTTAGTGATATGACTTCCTGACTGAGAAGTATGGATCTTCAGTAAGGTACCTAAGGGATAAGTATGGACTTATCATCAGTCAAAGTATGAAATCAAACGGACTCTGGATACTTTGATACATGCTAATTAGAGAAAAAATACAGAGTGTAATCTTGTCATCAAGTGCTGTAATTCTGTCAGATCTCACAAGTGAAGTGTAATTGGGGCATGATAGCACTGAGTAATTTGCATGAAGGAAAAAATACAGTCAGGAAGAGTGGTTTTCTCAGTTTTCCTTCTAGCCCGAGGTTAATACTTCACTACTCTTTCACTCAGAAAGGTAAAAATATTCTCATTTTAAAAGCCTACCGAATCAGCCTGTTGTCTCCATCCAAGAAAAATGAATTTACTTTTCCAGAAGTGTAGTCTTTTGAAGAAAATAAAAAGCCTTATACACCTGTAAGGCAAAAATCATACAATCCTTTAGGAACTCTGGGGTTTATAGGTATGCTCTGCACTGCCCTGAAGCATGTGAGAGAGCAGTAACAGTTGTTTCAGTTTTTGTGTCTTCTATGATGGCATATAGCGCAAAGAATGAGGGGATTTGTTAAAATGTCTCAGTACCCTATTTTTAGATTCCTCTGCTGATGTGAGGTAATGATTATACATGCATATATATATATACACACCTATAGAAGCATATGCTGGTATGATATATGTCTATAATATACATATAGTAATTTCTATGTATAAATGTTTATTATAAAGGGTATGGATGAGGAAAAAAAAGGAAAGCAATACTTGCACTGCTTTCTCTAAGATAAATAAATATTTTTCTCCTTAGCTGATTCACTTCAGATTTTTTTTCCTGACCAGCCTGCTCAGGGCCATCATCTTCATTCAGTCCATTTTTCAAAGAATGTCTTTTGAATATGGTGGACAATCCGTTTCTTTCATGGAGTCCTCCAGGTTTCCTTTCAAATTCAGTCTTTCTCTGTCAAAGCCTCTTCATGAAAATGCCTCTTTGGAAACAGGGTGTCCATCACTTCTACTTGGCTGGCCTATTAGCAATTCTGTGATTAAGTGAGGAATAGGAACCCACACTCCCTGGTGAATTATTGCCTGTATCTCAAAGAGAAACCATATCACACAAAAAACATTCTTGATAACTAAATAAGATTGATGAATTCTGCCCACTGCTGTAAGACAAGACACAAACACATTGAGTGTATCAGATAGATTAAGTTTTAAATGTTTTTGAGCATTCGGATGCCATTTTGATAAATACACAGACAGAGACACATAGATATAAATATAGATATAGGTGATATATATATAGGTACAGACATAGGTACAGGTATAATTAGATAGATAGATAAATACGTAGATACGTAGATACATAGACACGTAGATACGTAGGCACGTAGATACGTAGATACATAGATACATAGATACATAGATACATAGATAGAGATAGGTATAGATAGATACATAGATAGAGATCAGATCTAGATCTGGATATACGTATAGAGATAGATTGGAAATGCTTTTGATCTTTCGTCAGGTCACAAGAAATGAAGGCTTTTCAGGATTATATTTGCCTTGGAGAAAATTCAGTGATGTGTAACTGGCTATTTTCATCGTGTAACATTTTTTTTTTACCCATATAGGTACAGATGAGAGCAATGTAGAAAGAGAATCCTATTTCATGCATTGTAACCAGTATCAAGTTCCAATGAACTCAAGTTATTTCATGAGTAGGATTGGCTAAGGCAGACACCAAATCCTCTTGTTGTTTACAGCAGCACTTCCAAAGACAAAGTTAATTGCAGAACAGAGACAGCACTTCAAAAACCACACTGCTGAATTCCAGAAGCAAACAAACAAAAATCTAACACAGTGATGCTTATAGAGACCTTTTGCTGATTTCTTTGGAATGCAGCACAAGACTAAATAGCTGAGCTATTTACCAGCATAATATTCTATTCATATGTGCTACAGTAAATATGAAAACCATTTGCTACCTATACACAGTCCCTCCTAAAAAGGCAGTTGCATGAAGCATTCCTTATTTTCCTTATTTTGTCTACAGATACTCATAGTTACTCATTGTTTTTTCCTTTTCTTATTTCATAAATGATGACACATTTCACTGTAGAGGAAATGGGTGGTTTATGTTGTTCATACACTGTTAGACTCAAGTGCAAAAGTACCAAGTTGATACTTTTTTAAAGATTTTTCTTTAATGTATGTTTTTAATACGATTTGGTAGGCTTCTATACAGCACTGTGGTTTTTTTGCAAATTGTAACTCCATCTTCAAACTATGAAAGATTTAATATTATATTCTTATAGAAGAGAGTGTTGTGAAAGGTGCTTTTCTGTGATACATGTTAAATAGATGTGAAAGAATCTGAAGACCGTTAGTATTTCCTTAGCTGTATTTTTAACAAAAAAGGTCTTCCCTGATTGACTTCAGTTTTATAAAAACATTTTATTCAACTTTAAAAGGATTGTGTTTCTCTCCATTCCTGAGCATAGTAAGTAGTAAAGCAAATCCTGTAACTGAAATTCAGTTTACAATTTTTATGATAACCATGATAGAATAAAATTAATTTCTTTTCTGTTTTAAGTTTTCAGTGCTAAAAAGGGTAAAAGCAGTAAAAACTTTATTCTGTTGTCATTAAAATAAGCAGATATGATCCTAGAAGCAGTGCACTGAATAAAAAGGTGTAATTTTTAAACAGTAAGTTTTATGGTTATCACATTTCTCATTATTACTGTCTGTAAGGATAAGCACAGATTAAGAGACTGGACACAAGAGAAAGCACTGAACACTGTAACATTTTTATGCAATTTAATATGATCTAATCTTTACCTTTGGTGTCTACAAATAAAAAGTTCGATATCTTTAAAATCATCCCCTTGTAATCTGCCTTTTAACTAAAGTATGGTTTTGATTCACAAGACATTCTTTATTTTATCCTTGAAAACAGATTACTTTCATGTTAATTAGGTTCTCAATGCATCCCTGTGTTATCAACACTGTTTTCAGCACAAATCCAAAACATTGCCCCATATCAGCTACTATAAAGAAAATTAACTCTATCCCAGCCAAAATGAGCACAGGCTTTTTATTTCCACTTTCAGACCTTTCAAACCTGAGACCCCCCTCATTCAAATCAGTGAAAGTAAGAGGTAAGTATTGAAATTAGGAGTACAGAAGGAGGCTTTCTAGTAGTGACCATAGGGACTGTGATTATAGGTAAGGAGATCATAAAAGGAATTTAAAGGACTTTTAAAGGAATTTTAGTTTTCCCATAAGGGAAAAGGATGAGTGAGAAGAATATTTTTTGAGATGGTAAATATTTTCTCACAAAAATACTGACAGTTCAGCTTTATATCTGCTGAAATAAACAAGATAATTTTGTCTAAAATCAGACTGAATAATAACAATTTTTTGTAGTGTCTCCATTCCTGTAACAATTCATGGGAGTTTTACAGCTACGTTATCTGAGATGTAACAGGCTTTTTGGTTAGGTGTTATTTTTTCTCTTCACTTGGGTTTCATACTGTTGAAGAAAGTTCTGAACTCTTTCATTAGCATAATTTCTAATATTTCTAGAAAGACGTCATAATTTTGCAATTATGATTGCAAAATGTTTTAGAATTGGTCAGAAGTCATGGATCTACATCTAAAGAACTGATGACCAAATGCTTATCCCACTTTCTTAAAGAAAAAATACTTTTTATGAAAGCTCATGAAAATCATTAATTTAAAAAAAAAGGAATTATATGGCAGAGACTATGTGTTTTTATGTTATGTTCTGTTCTTTCTGTACTGAGAGCTCATGGCAGTTCTGTTTTTTCAGTTGTGAAGACCTGTTTGATTTTTTTAAGATATGCTTTAATGGGGCAGTGAAACAGAAGTTCAGATCTCTTTTGAAGTTTGGACTTCATCAGCAATAGGTAATGAATCTTGACAGTTAATCATGTTGGGTTTTGTGTTTCTGAATATGTCTATGTCTTTATATATAGAGAGGGAATATAATGTCTATTACATGATAATAATACAGTACATAGTGCTACTTACAACTGCACTGTTTGGATAAAAGATAAATTTAAAGGTAAAGTATTCAAAAAGTTATAAGCATCTTTCATGAAGTTAGTTGTTGAGAACCAAAAATTTGAACAGTGGCAAATACTGTTCCTGCCCATGGTACTTCCTTTATAAAATTTTCTGATGGTGAAAAACTAGTCCTCTATTTCATTGCATAGGCATAATCCTGGTGTTTATGAAGGAAATAAATAAGTCGTCTTTGAACTATTACCTCTAAATATAATTCTGGAAATTTTCCAGATGGCTCTTTGAAAATCAGTTGGCCAGATGCACTCAGGCTTGACCACTTTCTACTAAAAAATTAGTGCACACTCAATATTTTATAAAATACTGTGGCTAGAAAGAGAGCTTCCTTGTATTAATTACTTGTCTTCTTTTTTCCTTTTTTTTTTTTTTTTTTTTTTTGATAAGAAGAATCACATCTGAGATAGATAGAAATAAATGATTCTTAGCCACACGATGCTTTTGGTTTCATTGATCCAAGTGAAACTAAGTTTAGAAAACTGCTGAGAGAAGTGTTCACTCTGTGGTTGGAATGAATCCCTGGAGCATGAGTTTATAGAGGTGATTGAGCACTCTTCATGTTCTATAGTACTGTGCTCAGGTATGCTGTAAGTGAGAGTGCAGCTTTTCTAAAATATGCATGTTGAGTCATTACAGTCTACATATTTAGGTTTGGTGCACTGGATATGTGTGTGAGCTAGAAAACTAAAAAGAATGACAAATGGATGAGAGAGTTCTGTCATTCGGACATATCCTATCTTTTGACTGCCCTAAAAGTATGAAAGAAGAAAGTAAATATCATAATTTCTCTTTACTGCATTCCACAGAGTGGTCCAGTGTAACAATAGAAATCCATAGAAAGTGGGATGGTGTCATATTGACATTGACAGTATAGGCCTACACAGTTGAATTGAACAAAATCATACTGTTGTGAAACCAAAAAGAATAAAAACCAGCATTTGGATGAACAACACACAACTGGTATTAGAATGTCACACGAGATTTTAAATGGCGGCTTCTTTTTCAAAGGAAAAAACTTCTTACAAAAAACCTACATGACTTTAAAATCTACTATTTAGAAAGACCATATGAACAGCAATGTACTTTCAAAAGCATACAGGTACCCTTTTGTATCTTTTTGATGCTGATAATTTCTTTAATGCTGTGAGCTTGCAAATACATCAGAAATATGATAGCCTGGAAAAAAGAACGTGTTTCTTTCCCCAACTCCCAAATGTTTTTTATACCATATTACCTTCCACTCCAGCTTTTCTTGCCTCATCTTGGTATTATCTTCCCAGAGCTGGAAAAATTAATTAGAATAAATTGTTAAAGGTAACAATAGAAGCAAATTAAATGCAAAACCAAAATGAAAAACAAAACAGATAAGGTTTTGAAAGTTCAACTAATTCATGATGTACCTTTTAAGATGTTTACACCTAAAGCTGCTGAAGAGTAGCAACTCCTGTTGCATTTATTAAAAAAATGCTTTTAAATTAATCATCTCCTTCCAGTTAGTACAATAATCCATGTCTTATTATGATACTTAGTCTTAAACAAAACCAGCCATGAAGCTTAAGATTCTATACTGTTGCTTTCAGGATGTATTTATGAATACTGTGATAGTCCATTTGTTATAAAACGAAATAGCAAGCTATGATAACAAAACCTCCTAATATTAAAAAGTGGAAAGTGACAAATTCATAGCAAATTTTCCATCTCTATTAGTATGATACTGTGTGCAGGCTCTGAAATACTCAAGGTGATCCACAGATTGTATGTTTAATTAATGATTGTACAGTGAATAATTCTTTAGTGTTGTAACATTATAAACCAATGCAGCAGGATAAGGAAGTGGGTGAGGGATAGGGCAGATGGATCCATGTGCATTCACAATTGTGCTTGCATGTGTACTTGAACAGAAAGTGTGAATCCTTACACCTTTGCTTGCCAAAGGTACATTTTTATTAGATAAATGACCCGGGATGTGAGTTTTAAAATGAGCGGGAGATTGCATGTGGAAAAAAGGAAACTTGAAGAGGTCCTTCAGGCAAGTAGCAATAGCTTTTGGCGTCAAATTGTTAGCTTTTCCAGTATTTTGGAATAAAACTCAGGTTGAGAACACAAGTTGTTGTAAGTTGCTTTCAACATTTCTACAAGAAAGTTCAACAGCCAAGAGATTCCTAAATTATATTCTCTAAAAGGCAGCACTTTGGACCTGGGTACTGCACAATTCTCCATGAAATACCTCAGAGATCTGCAAGTGACAGTGAGAAGGGGCTCATGGCAGGTCTAGCCTTTGTCTGCATTTTTTTTTTTTCCCTGTGGCTTTATTTTGCCACTTTGCTTTCAGTTTAGTAAACAACACTTTAACTTCTGCTTTGCAAGAATAAATTCACTACTTTCATTTTTAGGCTTGTTTAGCATTCAAAGCATTGCAAAAAACACCTGGCAAACTGGAGATGATTTTGTTTCTGCAGAGGTAATCAGTCCAGAAAAACACTTTGGATGCCTGCAATCAAATATAAATTTGGGAATCTCAGAGGCAAGTTTGATATCAGGATTAAAAGTTCTGCTTGACATCTGGCAGCCAAGGTAGGGAGAGAAATCTCCCTCAAACATTAGCTCCTAGCTCCTGCTAGGAGCCAGCACTTGTGACTTTGCAAAACCCCATGCAAGCTTCAAATGCTCTAGCTAGTTTCTGCCCAGAGTCAACATGAAGATATAAACCAACAGCAAGCATTTAAGTGCTGATTAGAATCAACAGCCTCTTTGCATCAGTTCTTCCTGCAAAGATGTAGAGGTTGAGTCTATTTGTTACCAATAACCAGGAAGAGAAAAGGAATTACTTACAAATTTCCCAGTTATTATTAAATGATGGGTGAATATGTATAATTCAGAAATTTATTCAGCTTGTTTGACATTGTTTGCCTTGACAGGATATTTAACATCTGCATCTATGTCTGTTAGAGTTGGTTGGGTTTGGGTTTTACTGTTTTGTTTTGATTTTGTTTGTTTGGTTGGGGTTTTTTTCAAAATGTACTTACCTGCAACTTGATTTCATATCTCTGTGTCTGTATATCTTCTATGCCAGTGACGTGGAAGGCAATATTATGTTAAAAGTGTAGGTGGGTGAAAAGCCTTCCTGCTTGGACTGCTGTCCCAAAATGTTACTATGGAAACTATCAAATTCCATCTTTCTACCAAGTATATAAGTACATTTAAGGAGAGGAAAGAAAAAAAACCAAACCCAAACCTAAAACCCTCCAGGTTTTGCTAGTCTATTTTCATGTCTGTAAGAATTAAGTTTCTGCTACAGAAAATCCTTTCACTTGGCATAAATGAAATTCAATCAACAGTGAACACTAGTGATTAAAGATGGTCAATAGATAAATTACACTTGCTATAACTATTTGTCCTATGTTCAGTCTTACATATTTGGGTCAATAGATTGCTTAATCATAAAAGAAGTAAGCATTGAAAACAAGACAGTTTTTTGACAGCTTCTCAGGGCCTAGGAAATGTTAAACTCTGGGCAAAGAGAACACAACAAAAGCACCGAAACCTTTTAAACTTTGAACAACCTCTTTTTTTTTTTTTTACTCATCTTTTATATCTTCACATTTCTAAACGTGCACCTTCTTACTTTGTTCAATGTAAAAATTTGCTCCCCACATTTCAAGAAGTATCTTTGCAAGATATGTGTTATATTTCTGCTACCTCCATTTAACATAATCACCAGATATTTACCAGATCTTTTTGTGTTGTGCCCTCTATACCCAATACAGTGTTGTAACTACAGTTCAAGTACATTTTAAGTAAGTAATGGTCAGTATCTACAAAATTAAATTCTATGAGAAAACAGAAGGGGAGAAGAAAACCCCAAACACTGTAATGTTTTCTTTGTGCTGTACAAAGAGTTGAGGAGAGAGAAGGCAAGCCTTCTTCGGATGCTTCCTGAGGATTATAGTGTCTCTATCCCATTATCCTAGTTGTTAATGAAAACGTTAAACAGTATTGACTGCAATATCAACCCCTGGGGCACACCACTAATGTCTAGCCTCTAGCCGGACTGTGGCACTGCTCACAACCATTGGGTTGCCAGTTGAACCAGATTTCATTCCACCTCACTGTCCACTTATCTAGCCTGTGCTTTATCACATTGTTAATGAAGATGTTATGGGAGACAGTGACAGGTTGGTCTCCAGCCTCTTTCTGTAGAAAAGTGATATTTAGCATTCCTAACAGTGAAGCTATGGCTGAATGGAATCAGGTAAAGGTCTTGGTTTTACAATATTACTCAAAGTTATTAATCTAGCACCTTCAAATTTTTGCCCATGTGACTGTTAAACCAAAATTCATTCAAATGGTAGCAACATCAGTTAAATATAAATTATTACAATGATATTATATGCAAAGTACTCCCTTATTGCAAAGCTTGAGTCACTATAGTAGTTCATAAAAACACAATTAAAGCAGAGCAAATGTGTAATAAAAAAAATCTACTTTATTAAAATTTCATGTTTACTTACATTTTTTTAATACACGTAAAGTGTAATGCGTAACATGTAACATAATTCATTATATACGATTTATTATATAATATACTATATATATACATATATATATAAAACCCCCAAACAAACCCACCCTTATGTGTAAATGAAAATGCGTAGGCTGGTGAACAGGATATACAAAGTCACAAACAAAATCACTGTGGCTTGAGCCTGTCACCCACATAATGTATTTAATCAATTACAAGTTTGCTTTCTATTTCTGTTTTGAAGTACTTTGACCTGCACTGCCACTGAGTAACTTGAAATTGCAAGAGTAAATCTGTCAGTGTGATACATAGACCACAGTAGAGCATCCCCACCATGATGAACCCAATCCAAAACCCAGTGCAACCAGCAGGATGATTCCTGAAGTTTTTGAATTAGACTCTTTTGAGGTACTTGGTCTGTAATACCTGTTACCATGTTTGTGGTGACAGAAGAGAAATTAGTTTCTCCTTTGAACTTTTTTTTTTTTTCACTGTAGGTGGCACTACACAGCATTTTTCATTTGGGGCAGGGATTGGCTTCAGCAGTTTTCTTATTACAGTGTACGAAATTTTCCACAGAACTCCAATACCCTCTACAGTAAAAGAAAATTGTATTTCCCACAACTGGTTAGAACTGTGTAAAACTCAGCGCTTTCTATTCAGACACTAGCGTCAAAAGTTTTATACAGTTAAACACATAACCATGAGATTTTTCTTAGTATTTTACGTTCTTGGTTTAATGCAAATAATAATAATAACAACAACAATAATAATAATAATAGTAATAATAATAATAAAAAGCCATACAAGAAAAGGCCTGTGAATTTCCCATTATTTTATCCCGAAACCATGAATCAGTTATTTAGGCATATTATTAGCTAAATCTAGTCCACATTCAAGATTAGTAATTAAAACTTTGTGGAGTTTTATTGCTGGGTTTGTTCTTCAACTAACTGTGGCACAGTACTGCTTTGACACTTCTGTATCTAAATTTCCAAGAGCAAGAAACTCTATAGGTCTGATCTAGTACACTAGATCAAACTGAAAATTATCACTGAAGATAGTATTATCACCGATAATAGATGAAAACCGATGTTCACCAATTGTTAAGCTGAGAAATCTAATACTTGTGAAACCTTGGCAAACTATTTTGAACTAGTAACAAAAACCTAGAGATTTGCCATGTCTTACTTTGAAGAGTCTGTCCTTCCTTCAAATACATGCACAAAGTACATCTATCCTCTCTCCCCATCTTTTCCTTTAGTGAGTAAACATTCATAAATACATTCTTCCATAGAACATATAATCCCTTACACCTTCTCTTACATGAAAAGTTTCATACTGTCAGAGAGGCTTTCATACTGTGTGCATAGCTCTGCTATAACCCGGTGTGGCTGTGTCTTACAGGGCCCAGTAGCTATTCAGGTATTTTAAAGAAAATATTCCTAATGTGATCAGATTTTATGAAAAGACAAACAGATCAATTTCATGTTAGGGAACAGTGTTGTGGTACAGGGCTATACCACGAAGTTACATGAAGAATCACAAAATCTCAAACAGTAGCTGCTGTATAGGAAGGCCGAAGCTGTCATTGATGAGAGCCGAGATATTGCTGTTGACTCTGTTTTCTACAGTGACTTAAGCAATCTTAAACTGTACAAATGTGTAGTTTAACTGATTTTCTGTTAAGGTAGTACAGTTAAAATTTCTTCAAAAAATCAGCTACAATACTCATGATAAATCAGCTAAAATACTGGTCATAAAGCTGTTCATCTATGAAAATCTACAGAAAAGCAACATGACCTATGAACATACAAAATGACATGCACCTTAATTTTTAGCTTCATTCCCCAAGGCTAAAGGATTAACAGCTCAGGTATCATGGAAAAGAAGAATTTACTTCTCAACATATTTGATTAAACATAGTTACTTCCTGCTGTTTTTTTCTAACATTTCTGATCTTTCCTGATTTTTTTTTATTTTTAAAACAGTATAAAATGTAAATGCTTTAATATCAGTTTTCACTTAAGATGTCTTAGCTTCCTTTCCCCGAAAATCTCTATTTTGCTTCTGTCAAATCGAATATCATCACTAGTATTTGAAAGCCACCTTTAGTGTCACTCTACTGTGCATCTTGATTTATTCAATTTTTGCATTAACAGCAACAACCTTGGATTAAGTGTATTATTTTATAATTTTTATGTTCCAAATCAACCTGTTTTCTGTGCATGTCCTGGCAGGAGTAGAAACTGCTGTGTCTGTCAAGGAGTTAATAAGATTTGAATTCCATTTTCAAGTGGTTAGAATGATTTGATGCTTTGATACTTAGAGGGGTGTCTAGTACAAAGCAAATGTTTACTAACTATTACTTCAAAGCTTCATTAGATTCACTAATACACTGCCATGATCTGGAGGAATTTGTTCAGGTGTTAATTTCATTTTGGCTCTTGTCCTTTTTTGTCACATAATCAAATTATATTTTTGAAAACTGCACTTTCAGACCAAACAAACAAAAAAAGGAGATATAAATCAACATAAATAGCAAGACTAGTAAGAATCTTTGTGCACATAAGCATAGTTCATAATTTCAATTATATTTCAAAGTGAAATGTTTGAAAATGAAATACTGGTAGAGCTAAGTGTTAACAAGAATAATTCACCGTCATGAAAATATTTGGTTTTCTGTCTGAAAAGAAAAAAAGTTCTACCTGTACAGTTACTTAAAAATAAACTGTGAGGAAATTGAGTTGAAGATTAAAAGTAAAAAGAGAGAAATCTCTTTCCTAAAGCCAGTCAGTGAGGTACCTAATTCCTTGCATAATTTTAACTTTATGATTATTTCTGATGTATTTTAATGATAGCAGAATCATATGACTGAGTTTTAAGCACAGGATGATATATATTTTGGTGAATAAAAATCCATATTTCTTTTTTTCCCCTTTTAAAATAATACTGAAGTAATAGTTTAATACTAAAGTAACATTCAATCTTACTCTTCTTTTGTACCAAACTAGGAAGTTTTCAATACTTTTTTCTCTAGAATTACAGCCCTTTTACAACTAAATACCCTGAAATATGTTCTGTTTTCTTATGAACTACCAAACCCATTAGTTTTCCTGGCACTCTGATATATCGTTTTGTAAATAGAGTGTGCAAATACTCAAATAATTTGTGGCACTGGTAAAGAACCTACTTTTCACAAACAGAAGTATAGGCCAAATGAATTTTCTCAATGAACCGTTCTAAATTAATAACTAAAAGAAATATGAGTTTGGAAATGCTTTTCCAAAAAATATTCCATGAAAGAAAGAAAAATATATAATACTTAATCTCATTTTCTTTTTTATATACATATTATTCTTGAAAATATCTTGATGTGGGGTGTAAAAATAATCTTTCATATTTTTAAACAGGTAACTATCAAGAGGATAGTGAAATTCCTTCCGAAGTTTTTTTAAGAGTTTAACTTAGAAATTAAATGCATGCTTTTTTTTTATAAGAAAGTTAGTTTCTTCATGCTCTAATTATTTTAATGAAGATTTTTCTATTACTACCTGTCTTGCATTTTTGTTTTTCATTTTGATTCACTTTGTCTTGCAACAGAGATATCTTATCTGCTGTTGCACTTATACAAGCTAATAAACTTGTTCATTTGTAGCCCTTAGACTGATTTTCTCCTCTACTGATTTTGTATAAAGGCATAGGAATATTCAGGTATGACTTTTAGATGGATACAGCAGAATGTTTCTGAGACTTGGCAGTTTGCGTTTTCCAGTCAAAACCACTAATACTGCAAAGTAAAAAAAAAAAAACATATATAGGAAACTTCCTTTAAAATTGACATACTGCCCAAAAAAGTCACAGTGGCTTTACTTTTAAAATGTGGGTAAAGAAAAAAGTGGGCCAAATCAAGAGTCCTGTTTCCATCATAGTTTATAAATTTTGATGACAAAATCACTATGATGTCTGGTACTTGGAATAATGAAATGCTGATGGCTCAGAGTCTAAGCAACCAAAGTGCTTTCTGTTGCTTATTTATAGATTGTCAGTGACAATCTAAAAGACATTTGTTAGTCTTTTTGGCTGTACAGCTATACTTGAAGTCTCAATCTTAAACTCATGTTGGAATTTTATTTTTTTTTTTAAATTACGTTTGTAGGAATTGAGAGTAGAATCACAAAACAAAAATACGTATTATTTACCATTTCTTCATTTATTTAGTTTGCATGTTTTATTCAAAAGATGTTGAATACATTACACACAAAAAAAAAGTCTTCAGGTAAGGTACACCTATACAGATGTTACTGATGGGAGACAACCCTGGAAAAGTTCAAATACCAATACCAGCAAGGTTAGGAGAATGCAGTTTAGTACAGACTAACAAATTAAACAGCTTTTAGTGATTTCCCTGCTATGTCCATACTGCTAAAAAGTGCCTTAGCTAGCTAGCTGAATGATAACCTACTTTCATCTACAAAATACCATTGTCATAGTAGGGGAAATGTTGGGGGTCTGCATAGGTGTCAAAATAATAGAAACATCCTTACAGAATAAATCAGCTTTAATGTTGATGTGCTAGTGAACTGCCTGACGACACGTGCTTTCTTACTTCCACTAGTGCAGAAATCTGGATGACTATTATAAAATCAAAAAAAAAAAAAAAACAACCACCACAAAAAAACCAGACAGTGATTTTAGTCTAATTTTTTGGGTTAAGGTTATTTAATTGGGCTTATTCTCAGTGAATATTACTGCAAGTGGTCTTAAAGGAAGAAAAAAAATCATTGAAAAGATGGATACTTCAAGGAAATGTTATAAAGCCTGATTAAAAGTGAGACCCTAGAAGTGTAAGCTATTCTGCGTAGGCAGTTTTCAGAATACCTGCAATGATTCAGTAATGATGGCAACATATGGATTCTTTTTCAGTGTAAAAGTCTACAGGCAGAAATTGTTATGTCTGATAATACCAGACATGGAGATTTTGAAAGAGGTACTAACCCAAACAGAAATATGCCATTTAACCTGTGTCCAACTAGAAAAATAAAACAGAGCTAATATTAAATACAAAATATAGTAGGTGACCATTATGCCTGTGTAGTCTAAGTTGATTTCTGAACATTTTCGTGCAAGTAGAATTTCAGTAGATGTTGAATGTTAAGCTACCTAATGCAGAAAAAGCCATTTATTATATACACATTCAATGCTTTATGGAATGTGGCCATCTGTAAAAGCGTCTCAGTGACAATCTGTTGTTTTTATCAATGATTCTTTGGCCTTGAGTGTCTATAAGAGAAAAGAAAAAGAAAAAAGGAGAAAAAAGAACACAAGGTACTAGAATTGAAAACAAAAAATGCAAGTGAAATTGAAATGCAAACCAAAAAAAATAAAACCAATGTTAATACTATTTTAAGCAGTTATTATGATGTTCACTTCAATTATTATGATGTTATGATGTAAGGGTACCTTATATGTTTATCTATTTGTAACACTCAAATATGGTTTGATTCTCAGACTGAGACTTTTACAAGAATACGTGACAGGTATTTAATTCCCCTAAGTTCACTAATATTTGATGGCTTCATTTTCACATATTATAAGTAACTCTGGTAATCCACACCTTGAGGCCTATACAATACAAGCTAAAATAACCTCTCTTTCCTGATGTGCCAACCCACTTGTGCTTGTGGGGCATAATGGCAATGAAACACCATTCTCTCCAACTTCTTCCTCTGTCATTTTCGTGCACAACTTCTGTAACAGACACGTCATGCTATGAGGTAAATACTCCTAAACCATAACGCAAGCATTACTTTTTCTTCTTACACCACAACAGTGGAGTAAACAACACCACAAGCAGAGGAGTAATACAAATATGTACAGAAAACCTGAATTCTGATGTTGATGTGGCTTCTTAAATTTATGCCTGTGCTTTTGTTGGTATAATGGGCTTCTGAGCCTGTATCAGAATCTGCTTCTATTATTACGTGGCTTTCAAAACCCAGAAAATGTCAGAAAGAGGTACCTACTTCTTTGCACAGAATTATTCTCTAGAACCGATTTCTGAAAACCACTACACACAACATCTTGTGAGGGTATTCTGGTATTTATGTAGGGAATGATGAAGATTTATTTCACTTGCAATGAAACAGATTGTTAGCTGGGCTTCTGAGAAGGGATACATGTTTAAATTAAACTGTTCTGAACAAAAATGAGAAGCAGAATGAAAAATTCTCCCCAGGTTTATTTGAAACTTATTTTCACTTTCCTATTAGCCAGTCATTCACTCTATTAAACATTTTGCGGTTTAATCTCTCTTCTCCCATTTTTTGTTGTGAGCTTTGCGTTTGTGGTTTAGTTTTCTCATGCATTCGGTTTTTATCTTCTTTGACTTCAACTCTTCTCAATTTATCTCCAGCAAACTTTCTTTTTTTGGCTATCACTGTTCTTTTCTCACTGCTGCTACTCTTCTTCCTTCAGGTTTCTGCATTCTTATTCTATTCTCTAGTATCTGCTTTTTTGAAATCTTGTTGTAATTTTTCTGCTGCTCCTATTTACTGTCCTTGACTTTTAAATATTGCTACATTCTTTCTTTTCGAGATGTTTTCTCCAATATTTTCTTCTTGAAATATTCTTCTTCAAGGTAGTACTGAAACATAGATGACCATCTTCCTGCAACAAATCCTATAGGAGTACACATGCAGTGACTACTTTTTAATTCTGCATTGAATTTCTTCTCCCCTCCTCTTTTTTCTTGATGAAAACAATAGTTGGTTTTGGAGGGGTTTTTGCAACAAATTTTTCTATGGCAGTTTCTACAGTTTTTAGAAAAGTTGGTTCCTTAGAAGATGTTTTGACAATCCATATTCTTTAAAAGAGCTTCTAGATTCCTACTATGTCCACATGGCTGTGGACAGTATACTGTGCTGCTTTTTTGACCAGAGCATCTTGACAATTGAATCTTTTTAGACATACAACATCTAAAGAACACTTTGTGCTTCATTATGGGGTTACAACAAAGGAAAACCTACCTAATTTATGTGGGCTTTATATTCTACTGATGGAAGATGTTTAAACCTAACAATTAAGCAGTCATTTAATGGCTCACTGTCCCTGCTCTTTTCTTAAACTTTCACCTAGGAAAGACTTAACTTTTAACTTTCTGTATATTGCTGAGTTTGCAGGATATAAATTTGAACTCCATGACTCCCTTCTGCACAAACATTATTAAGAATACCATCAGGTATGGCTAAACAATAAAGTCTTCCTCAGGAACTGAGATCATAGCATCACAGCAATATATTTGTTGTATGCAGCAAATCATTGTTTACATGAAATGCTCAGATATTTACACGGTGAATAATGATTACTTCTTTTACTTTCACCAGTACCAAAAATGAAGGTCAAGGGTCTGTAGTTTGATCCTTTGGCTTAGCTTTGTAAAGTGCAAGATGTCTAGTAATTAACTTAGTTATGACTCAGGTGCAAATTACTTCTGGAATTTAATTGAGAATTAATTATCCAACTTAGCCATTTCTGAAAATCTCTGAAGGTCTTGATATTCATACTTTGAGCATTGCGAAGACAAAGCTCAGACACATACTTAGAAGTTTATGCTCAAATTTATTTATTCCTTTGGTGATCAATGTGTATTTAAATGCTTTGCTGCATATCGACTTCAGCATGTACTAAACTGCTTTGTTGAACTAGGGTCAACTTGAAGCATTTTAGCTATATGCTATATTGAGTGGGCTTATTCATTTAGCTTCTGAACTTGAAAAGGTGTGAAATTGAGCTGCTGCTTATATTTAGGTCTAGAGAAATTTAATTTGTTTTACTATGGATCTCAGCAAGTAAATAACAAAAAATCCCCCAACACTGTGATTTTATACATAGAGGTTCTTTACCCTGATTTCACTGTGAACATGCATAGGACCAAAGTAACCAAAATCCCAACAAGACTGTTTCAGAGCAGCATTGGAAAATATTGCATTGAAAGTAAAATATTCCCCTCTTAGTGAACTTCCATTTCTGTCTTTCAAACATGAATTACCTCATGTTAAAGTGGTGTATCTGCATTGATATGAGTTTGAATATAAATATCTACTGTGTATCAGTCTTTTTTTTTTTTCTGCAGTTCAGCAATTGTTTTTTCTTGGCATAGCCCATGCTATGTATTTTTGTATACTTACTGAATAACGTTTTCTAAATTATTAGCTGGTTGTAAGCATTTTACAATTACCTTTATTATGAAAGATGTCTTTATTATTCTGCATTAACGCTGTCAGTAGAAGAAAGATTGAAGTTTGCAATACTGTTTTATCATTTGCATCCCAGAGTCATAATTATAGCATAATGTAGAAGGCTTGCCACTTAGGTGGTCAGGTAATAAAAGCACTTTTGTCTGCAGTACAAAAGCTTAATTTTATTCCGTATTTAGAAGAAAAATGATTCAGAAGTTTCATGTTCTTACTGGCTCTTCTGAATAATTGTTAGTCATACTGTTATTTAGGGCAATGAATTATTTTCTTGAAAAGATAGAATTTTGGTCAGTGATAATAAATAACAGATAATAAATACATCGTTTAGTACCTTTTCAGTGCTTGGTATACATGCAACAGGGTTTTTTAACCATCAAACAACAGAATAAACAAAAAGAGATCAAACCGCCCAAACAAAGCATAATAGTAGTAATGATACTGCTCTTCATGTGGCAACTTTGTAAGGACTTCCAAACCACTGTGTGAACTTTGCCAATAACACTGACTTGGGCAAAGCTTTGTACATTGTCCCGCATTGTCCCCAATAAATTGGAGAGACATCAATTTGATGGATGGACCACTCGGTGGATAAAGAATTGGCAGGATGATCACACACAGAGAGTTGTGGTCAACAGCTCAATGTCCAGCTGGAGACCAGTAACGAGTGGTGTCCCTCATGGGTTGGTGTTGGGACCAATCCTGTTCAACATCTTTGCCAGTGACATGGACAATGGGATAGAGTGCGCCCTCAGCAAGTTTGCTGATGACACTAAGCTGTGTGGTTTGGTTGATACACTGGAGGGAAGGGATGCCATCCAGAGGGACCTTGACACGCTTGAGAGGTGGGCCAATGGCAACCTCATGAAGTTCAACAATGTGAAGTGCAAGGTCCTGCACCTGGGTGTCGTGGTTTAAGCCCAGCCAGTGACTCAGAACCATGCAGGGAGCTCACTGCTCCCCTTCTTCCCCCTCCCCACTCCTTATGGGGTGGGAAGGAGAATCAAAAGAATGTAAATCCCATGTGTTGAGATAAGAACAGTCCAATAACTAAAGTATAAATATAATACAAAACTACTACTACTACTACTACCACTACTAATGATAAGGGAAATAACAAGGGGAGAAAATATGAAACTAAAAAGGGGAAGGATGATAAGGGGGCTGGAGCACCTCCCATATGAAGACAGGCTGAGAAAGTTGGGGCTGTTCAGCCTGGAGAAGAGAAGGCTGTGTGGACACCTCATAGCAGCCTTCCAGTATCTGAAGGGGGCCTACAGGGACACCAAAGAGAGACTCGTCATCAAGGACTGTAGTGATACGACAGGGGGTGATGGGTTTAAACTTAAACAGGGGAAGTTCAAGTTAGATATAAGGAAGAAGTTCTTTACTGTGAAGGTGGTGAGGCACTGGAATAGGTTGCCCAAAGAAGTGGTAAATGCTCCATCTCAGGCTGATATTGAAATCAAACTCTAAGATAATACTGAAGATATCCTTAGGGGAAAGTAAAATTTATTCTGAAAGGCACACATTTACACAGCATACCAGATGATAATTAATTAGGAGAAATAGAGAAGTTCATCCTGTCACAACCAACAGTGTTGTTTTAAATGTTTTCAATATAAAATGCATTAAAATATAGGTATTAGTAAACAGACAAAAACCCTTCAGAAAAAAATACAATACTGCATTTTAGAAAACATACTAAATAGAACAAAGAAATAACTGAAGAAAAAAGTGTTTTGAAGACAGTGGAGAACTTATTATAAGTGAGAGAAAATTTTATATCTTTTATCTCTAGTTGTTAGCAAAGTTAATTAATTTTATTTTAATCAAGAAATATCATTGCTATCTGACTCTACAGAAGCTTACGCTGGTCTCCACACCTGGTCTCATAGCATTTAACAGATTCTGCTCAGAGAAGCCTCTGCAGGAGTTATGACTTACCTTCAGCCAAGAAGCCCATACCCTATTATTAACAATAGAAGAATTTTATCTATATATATCTAACACTAGTATGACTGAAAACCAAGGATACACACACTCCTCACACACTCGTTATTTTTGATGTCATCATAATCATTGAACTTCATTGTGAGTCTGATGCTGTAATAGTGTTACATGTTATTACACTTTATGATTCCTTCAAACAATAGGGGTAAAGAAAATGGTCTGAGGTGAACACTGCGAGAATTAAAGTGTCAGAGACTGAAATCAGTAAGTCTTATAATTGCTGATTTGTTTATTAGAATTCATAGCCATCTGGTGTATTATTTGCTTGTGTGCATGATTTATGCACTAGTCCTACTTTCTGTAGACATTTGTTTGTGTTGTCTACCAATGTGTTTCATTGTTTACCTGATAGCTTTTCAAAAGCATTGATCTTCAGACTGATAGCTAAAGTCATTGGTCATTATGCGTTTATCTAGCTAGAGCAACATGTGCACTGAGCATCCTAGCAAATGATCAGATAAGATAAAAATCTAATACACAAGCAAAAATCTAATACACTACCAAGAAAAGTTAATATTGAAAATCTTCTGCTTTGGATAAAGCAAACCTTTCAATTTCTTGTAAGTGGGGTTGAATAAGGATTGGGCATGCGGTAGGGGGGTCAGGAGAAAAAGTTGAGCATAAACATTTCATTTGCAATGAAATTGTAACTTGTAAATGACTTTTTGTCATGACTTTTTTAAAAGCCGCCACATGAATAAATTCTATTCATTTAGGATCTATCTCTTCTGAATATGATATCTACAGACAAAGATATATGGCATTTAATATATTTTAAAGCTATCCCCTAAAAAGCAATCCATCTTTCTAGAAACATGTTTATATAAAAATTAAAGCTGGATAAAGAACTTTCCACACTTTCCATAGAGTCATCTCTGCCCCATTTTACAAAACCAATCTATTTCTGTGAATAAAGCCAAGCAGCCCCAGGGGATTCTCCAAAGTCCGCTTCTAATAAAAATATTAGCAAAAGAAAAAGAATTCAGACAGCAATCAAGGAACAACTACATATTTATCAAAAGAGTAGCTATGGATGAAGATGCAATCTTTGCTTAACCAAGACCTTTAAAATCTACTAGTCTGTTCAAAGCACTGTGTAGATATTTATGAGACATAAGCTTATCATCCGCTTGCCACCTGCATTACTTTCACCCAGAAATACAACTAACTTTTGTATGATCAGGTTCGAGACCATCTTAAGAACCTGAACGTGCACAAGTCCATGGGACCTGATGAAATCCATCCACGGGTCCTGAAGGAGCTGGCGAATGAAGTTGCTAAGCCACTGTCCATCATATTCGAAAAATCCTGGCAGTCAGGTGAAGTTCCCAATGACTGGAAGAAGGGTAATATAACCCCCATTTTCAAGAAGGGGAAGGTGGAAGACCCGGGGAACTACAGACCAGTCAGCCCCACCTCTGTGCCTGGCAAAATCTTGGAACAGTTTCTCCTGGAAAACATGCTAAGGCACATGAAAAACAACGAGGTGGTTGGTGACAGCCAACATGGCTTCACTAAGGGGAAATCCTGCCTGACCAATTTGGTGGCCTTCTATGATGGAGCCACGGAACTGATGGACAGCGGCAGAGCAGTTGATGTCATCTACCTGGACTTGTGCAAAGCATTCGGCACTGTCCCACATGACATCCTTGTCTCTAAATTGGAGAGACATCAACTTGATAGATGGACCACTCGGTGGATAAAAAACTGGCTCGATGGCCGCACGCAAAGAGTTGTGGTAAATGGCTCGATGTCCAGTTGGAAACCTGTAACGAGTGGTGTCCCTCAGGGATCGGTGTTGGGACCGGTCCTGTTCAACATCTTTGTCGGTGACATGGACAGTGGGATTGAGTGCGCCCTCAGCAAGTTTGCCGATGACACCAAGCTGTGTGGTTCGGTTGATACGCTGGAGGGAAGGGATGCCATCCAGAGGGACCTTGACACGCTTGTGAGGTGGGCCGATGCCAACCTTATGAAATTTAACCAAGGCAAGTGCAAGGTCCTACATCTGGGTCGGGGCAACCCCAGGCACTGCTACAGGCTGGGCAGAGAAGAGATTCAGAGCAGCCCTGCAGAAAAGGACTTGGGGGTGTTGGTTGACGAGAAGCTTAACATGAGCCGGCAGTGTGCGCTTGCAGCCCAGAAAGCCAACCGTATCCTGGGCTGCATCAAAAGAAGCGTGGCCAGCAGGTCGAAGGAGGTGACCCTGCCCCTCTACTCTGCTCTTGTGAGACCCCACTTGGAGTACTGCGTACAGTTCTGGTGTCCTCAACATAAAAAGGACATGGAGCTGTTGGAGCGAGTCCAGAGGAGGGCCACGAGGATGATAAGAGGGCTGGAGCACCTGCCATATGAAGACAGGCTGAGAAAGTTGGGGCTGTTCAGCCTGGAGAAGAGAAGGCTGCATGGTGACCTCATAGCAGCCTTCCAGTATCTGAAGGGGGTCTACAAGGATGCTGGGGAGGGACTCTTCCTTAGGGACTGTAGTGGTAGGACAAGGGGTAATGGGTTCAAACTTAAACAGAGGAAGTTTAGATTAGATATAAGGAAGAAGTTCTTTACAGTGAGGGTGGTGAAGCACCGGAATGGGTTGCCCAGGGAGGTTGTGGATGCTCCATCCCTGGCGGTGTTCAAGGCCAGGTTGGACAGAGCCTTGAGCCACATGGTTTAGGGCAAGGTGTCCCTGCCCATGGCAGGGGGGTTGGAACTAGATGATCTTAAGGTCCTTTCCAACCCTTACGATTCTATGATTCTATGATTCTATGTTTTAAGTGCTCCCTTTACGCAAGAGAGAAGAAGGGGGATTCTGATGAAACAAAGTGCTGCTCTGCCAACACCTGTCCCTAGTTACAGTACCATGCTTTTCCTTGTTCCTAATAACACAGCCAGGGAAACACCACAGCATGTCATGGGATCTCCTGAGTGTTGAGCAACCAAGGGCTTTCCCTTTCATGTAAACTGCATTTGTAGCCTCCATTCCAGCAGAATCTGAGTTCCAGAAACTCATTCAAGCAGCAATTTGACCTCTACAACTACCATGTTCAATATTTGAGCACACAGAGTTAATGACTTGGGTGTTAATCCCTGTAATTTGTGATCCTTTTTGACTCTTGAAGCTAAATTTATCCATGCGTTTCTTGGAAATTAGCCATCCTTCTACCAATTAGAAAGCCATCCTAATGGCCAGGCAGCCAGAGGCAGGAAATACCTGTGGAGCTGGCATGGCCCAGGGCATCTGAGCCAGGTGTTCCTAAAGGTCCCTCTTCAAATCAGGCAGAGGTTTCCCCCGCACTCCAGAGGCTCTTCTTGTTGCATTTGTTTTCATTTGGCAGTGGTGAGAGAAACTAGGAGTAGGAAATTATAGAGATGTTTCCAGGCATAAAATGGTCCTTCTATCATGCAGAGGTCTTCTTCCAAAATCTCCTGTTTCTTTCTAGAAACAATTCTGGTGTCATTAGAAAAAGGCTTTCATTCTGTCCTGTCAAAGCCCTTAAGGAAGGGCAGAGATACTTGAAACAAGGTGACACATTGTATACGTGGATGCTTACTCCCATCTTGGGAGGGCTCTCAGATTATATTTGTTCCTCTTCTTCTGTCCTGTCTCCATGTTTTCCTGTTTCTTCACCAGTTTGTGCTCCATCCTTTCCTTCCCATCTCTAAAAGGACAAAGCAGAAGAATGGTCTGGAAGCAATCACGTGTTAATTAACTGTTAAAGGTTCTCTGTCAGTGTGGATTGCTGGCATACTTCCCTTTGTTATCAGAAGCTGCAGTGTAAGAGTGCAAAGCAGGGAACTAAGAGGGCAGAAAGCTGCTAGACCTTTAGCTGTCTGTGCACCAGTGGAACAAGACCAAATCCGTTCTGGTCACCTGAGTAAGCTTGTAATTACTTTGGCGCAGAACTTTGTGGCATGGGTTTAATCCGAGATAGGACAATTAACACATACGTTCAAGACAAACTTTATTCAGTCTCTATTACCTTAATTCTGTTCTTAACCTCTAGAAGAAGCAAGTTGATGAAATATAGTATAACATAAAGCAGTATGACCGTGCACAACAATTCAAAATGTTTCTTCGTTCTCAGAAGAGATGTTCTTGTTACTCTCAGAAATTCTTTCTAGATGATGTGATTATAAAAGCATCACTTTTTTTCCATGGAATAAATAAAAAACAGTCAGTAACTACTGGCCTGGCAGTATACTGGCAATAAAACTGATTTCAAATCTTGATTTCTTAGGCTAATAAGGTCATTGATTGCCTGTTATCTCCATTCCCAAGATTTTCCTGCTCAGAAGAGGCTTTAAATTAAGAGTTTTAACTGAAAACATGTGCTGCTCATTAGCTCTGCTACTGGCACACCTGTGCTGTTTTCCCATTTGTAACGGGCCTTTGCTTAGTCCATGTTCCTGGAAATCATATTTGCTGTTGCAGTGACTAGAGAATTTCTATGCTGTTATTCTTTTTTACTTCTCCTACAACTTTAGGAGGCTAGAGAGGACTGACTTGATGAGCAGAAGAAAAGGTTTGATAACCTAAACGGTGAGGAAAAGTAATTCTTTGTGACTAGGTTAACTTTCAAGAGCTGCTATTCTTTTAAAATTGGCATCTCCTATGAAAGCTTTGTGAAAATTCAGCTAACGGCTGTGCATTTTTTTCTCAAGTTGCATGGATTAAAGAGAGCTGCTTAATTTCCTAGTTCTGAGTGTGTCTGCATTTTTTAGCTGGGCTTTTTGGCTTGCAAGATAGTTGCTAATAATTTAGGCTTGTCTGTGGTCTGATTGCTTATGTTTTGAAAGTAAATTGGTATGTTCATCTCTTTTTCCCTTCAGTGTTCTAGGCGTGAAGCTTAGATACTTAGACTGTGTAGTCAATGAGTATGTAGCTCTAGATGTTCACTTATCCTGTCCTAAAGAAAGTGTTTTGAGTCTGACAGTTCTGGAGTATGTACAGTTTAGACAATTTACTCAAGTGAGATAACTTATTTACAGACAGCAAGGTCTGATGAATGTGGTGTAAGGCATCTATGAACTAATTACAACTGAAAAACTAAAATTAGCTGTAAAAGGAAGGGAGAGGAGAAGTTGGTGAAAGAATCTAGCGGGTGACTTCTCTGATTTCTGTCTATTCACTGAAGTAGCAGCATGCTTGTTGTAACTAGCCTCTTAAACATGTCATCTTTTAGGATTGGGGGGCGGGGGGAGAAGGAAGAATATCTTGATATAAAACTGTCTTTGGCTATTCCTCTGGGAAATAAAAGGAATGTTTTAGTAACATTAGTAGAGGTTTTGCGTTTTAATTCTGCCAGCCATTCAGCAGCAGCACTTAGTTTCTTCTCAATTATTGTAGTGCTATATTTAGTTTCCCTCTTTTATGGTTCCTTTTTCTCAAGGGCTGAGAGAGAAGGGTGAGTATTTCAAAATAATAAAGTTGCTTTCTTTTACTTCCTCATGGTACTTCTTGAATTTTTAAAATTGAGTTTCCTAACACATTCAGGAAAAGGATTATCATCAGCAAAACTTGCCATCAGGGTGGAACTCTTAGGGCTATAGGATATAGGTGGCCTGTACAGTTTAGGATGGAAATCATAAACCAGTACTTCCAGTGAGAGGCTATACCATAAGGTTAGATATTTTATTAATTTCTTGAGAACCTGCAGAGAAAATAACCATAAGAATCATATGTGAGCTGATGCAACAACTTTGCTGTACAAGAAGTCTTTTGGGATAATAAAATTGGTCTTCAGGTAATGGTAGAGTAGTTGCAAGGGCTGGAAATAAGACTGTTCGAAGTAATTGTATGGAGAGGTAAGGTGCAGTGTTCTATAGAGACATGAGTGCTTAACTGAAATAATTTAATCTGAAAAATCTGGTTCTAGGTATCTGAATTCCTACACATTTTTTTCTTTTTCTCAGTTCTATGTCTGTAAAATGGGATAAATATTTTGTCATGTCATGATGGTTTTTTCATTCGAGTTTTTGCAGCCATTATGATTTTTTGTGAAGTACTTGGATGCCAGAATGATGAGCTATAGAAATATTGGCTATAGAAAAATTTATTAAGGGAATTAATAATTCTGTCTTTGTACCAGAGTGTGAACAGCGGGTAGTAAAGAAAGTTTGGGGTCACAAAATGAGTGAGGAATAGGAAGCAAAACATTGACTAGTCAACTAGGAAGCATTTGCTATCTTTTCAGAGTTTCTGATTTAAGGAGGGATCTTGTGGAAAATAAGTAGTTTGTAATTAAAAATTGAGTAATAACATACATACAGAAGGGAAACAAGGGTTAAAAGCTGTCTGGTGGTTTTGAAGTCCTGAAGGATTCTCTTTGTAATCCTACAGCTACTGCAGGGGACTTGAAGTACAAATCTGTTTACATCAAGCAAATAACTTCTGCAGAGAGTACCCTTGTTGCTGTAGTTCCATATTGCCATGTTGCATAGCTCTTGCATTTGAAAGCAGTCAGGAAAGCATAGTTTGACAGAGTGGAACAATGCTGTGGCAATAAGAAGATCAGGTGCCTTTGTTCAAACTCATGGAAAGTGACTGATTGATAGGTAACATGGGTAATCTGCTGCTAGGAGTTGGCTCACGTCTGTCTGTGGCAACAAAAACACAGCTGTTCAGCTCTAGCTAGGGTAGTGGTTCCTTGGCAAGGCTTGTTTGTGTAGTGTTGTAACAGCCTTTGAAAAATTTGAGTCAGATTTGTATACGTTTCAGGTGGACTTGATGTTTTTTTCTCTTGTCAAATGCTTCCATAAATATATATACTAATTTACTTGGTTGCTATAATTGACCTTATCATAGGAGATTCATGGAGCTGAAATCTAACTACAGATGTTTGGTGTACCTCTCCTGATCTGTGCAATTCATGACTTCAAGTTCTACAGGTACTCTTAGTCAAGTTAGAATTCAGGGATGTATTTGTAATACCTCTTCATTCTTCTATTAATTTCCTGCATATATAAGGATAAGTATATTTCTATCCCTCTTTCCCTCCCCACTGTTTTTCTCTTCTATTATTCTTGCTGTGCTTTTCTGTACTTGTTAACCCTCTTTGTTATAGTTAAACATTCCAGAACAACCTTTGCTATCTGAGCCTCACGCAACATTCAGCCTGCTTATCTGCATCCACGGACTTCAATGAAAGAAACAAGATGTGTCAGGAAGAAAACCTGAGTTGCTTTCATTCCACAGCATAGCTTCAGTAGGTTAGGTACGGATGTATGTGCTTTGCCAAGTCTGCCACCATGTGTTGTGTCTTGCAGAGACGTTATGTAGGAGATGTAGTTGAGGCAATTTGGCTGAATGATCCTTTCTACGGGGTCTGATACCATGACCAACAACAGCAAGGGTGCCTGCGGTACATAAGTTCCAGCTGCCTTGAGATCAGGTGGTTGTGATGCACAGATGATTTATGGGCAGAAATATTTATGTAGAGTGGAACCTACAAATTGCTGGTTTTGAAATACTTCTACCAGAAGAATACCAGAAATACTTCTATTTCTATAGTCTACCAAACTGTGCGGGCATTGCCATCAGGTGCAACCAGGGAAAAATAATATGGAGAAGTGATTACATTTTTATAATTCAGGTAGGCCAGTGATAAGAGGGTTAGAAAATAAAAACCTTGTTATCAAGATGGCTCTAACTGTGAACCTTCATTCACTATTCCCTTTGTACAGAAGGGTGATGGCTATGTATACTGTTAGAGGCTCTCAAGGAGAGCCTCCAAGCTCTGTCCTGCTCCCTGGCAGTCAGAAGTGTTCCTGGCCTTGGTTCCCAGTGGTGAGTTTTCAGTTAAGGCTTTAGATTAAATGTGCAATCCTTCTGCAGTAACTACACACCTGAAAATGTTACTGAGACTGTAAAATGAAATATGAGAGCAATAGAAAGAGAGACACATATTTCAATGAATTGTTTAATTGGCTATTTGTCTAGATGTGAAATTTACCAGGGAAACTAGAGTTTTTCAAGTGCTTCCGTGTTATCTCCCATTTTATTATTTGGGCTGGGGAACGAACTGAATTTGGCAAACTCTTAACTTGTCATCAAATCTCTTGCTTCTGCTTCCTGAAGTACTATTCAGTTCTCATCTGCCCTTTCAGAAATACATCTGATGCTCACTTTAACCATTATCCTGCTCCCTGCTGCCATCTGAGGCAACAAACATATTTTCTTGTAAATTTTCATGTATGCTTCCCAAAAAGGTGAGGGCACATGATGTCTAATAAATATTTCTAGATTTATAATGAGTCTTTCTGGGTCTTTCACTTCTCCATCTCACTGCATTCTAAATTTCCAAAATTACAAATATAAGATCTGCAAATTGAGCTCCAGTTTCAGGAACTGGTTGTATACGTAGGAGAAAGTGACCAGAGAATGATTTTCAGTATAATAAATTCTATGGAAGGTGAAGGTTTTTTTTGGTGGTCTTTTTTTTCTTTTTTTTAAAGAAACATATGAAGAGGCAGAAAACTGTACCTAGCTGAAGGAGAAGAAGGTTGAAAAGGTTGGCATGGGACCTTTGTGAGTGCATTCATTCTGCATGTTTATACTGCTGTTGAAAGAAATGGGACTTTGAGTATGTGTCTGTAAATAAATGAATTACTCTGAGAATAGCCCTGTTAATTTTTTTCCCCCAATTTCCAATCCTAATCAAAGCAACCCAAAAGCCTAACATTTTTGTAGCAAGAGGTAATTACTAGAAAAAAACAGTATGTAAACGAACAGTAAAGTTGCAAAGCCAAGCAGTAAAAGGCCAGAAAAACCTAAAAGTGAGGTTGCATTATGCAAATAATCATAATTCTGTCCCGTTATGTGTATGCATAGTGATACAATCTATGATAATACCAGTGCTACTGTTGTTGCGATCTTTTTATTTTTCCATTGGATATATTTTTATTTTCTGCACAGATGTGCAGAGATGCTAACGACTATCAGCTGCATACTTGAACAGGCTTTTTTCTAAATGAGAAAAATAAATAGTTGCACCCATTTTAATTCTTACATGATTGACTGATTTTTGGCTTAAGCTTCCTAAAATACCTTTTCTAAGGCACAGTGCCAATATGGAAAACTTCACCAGAAAAATGGAAACATGAACACTCTTAAAAAGCAACTGGAAATGGGATACAAGTATTGTCTAGTGAACCTCATTAAGAGGACAGGTAACATGCTAGCTGTACTTACTGGAAACGGAGAAATGCAGATATAGGCACTGTAACGAAACTAACTGTAGAAGCCAATGGTAATGCAATAAGTAATTTCTAACTGGATTAAACCAACCAGAAATAACAAGCAGATTATTTCAGTGAAGATTTTAACTGATGTTACTTATCCAGTGTCATTAAATATACAGACGAAGTACGACAGCATCCTAATGGTGGGTATACAGACAATTACTGGTTTCTTCTTCAGGTGTTCTTGTCTAAGAAGCTGCACTCCTTTCTATTAGTTCTGTACAGTTTTCTAAACTTAAATTCAAATCGATAGCAGTTTTAACTCAAATATCCTTCCTGGACATCCAAACAAGAGATTCGTGAAGCAATTTCTTTTATGTGAAAACAACCAAACAACTGAAATAAATACAGAGCTGAAATAGAGAGCTGCCAAAAGATACTATGTCGAAGAAATAACCTACCACTATAGGTTGACTACTAGTCAGTTGATTCCATACCACCCACAATATTAGATATGCTTAGAGGCAAGGAAGAAAAGAAGCTTAATCTGAACCCAGATGCAGAGTGTGATTTTAAATACCATGTGATCCATCATTGTTTGTTCTTATGTGCATGAAAGAAAGAGGAGAGCTGATAACAGGTAGTGTAAGACACTGCTTGCTGAATAGCAAAACAGAATATTTGGCATATGTTGCCTCAGTTTCTCCTAGCCAAGACATTTCCCTTTCCTGGAGAAAGGAAGATATTCTCAAAGCTTCTCAAAAGCTCCTTCCTCACCAGCAGTGTGAATATCCCTTGTGTCAATGACGCATGTATAAGTTTGAGGGATGTATAAGTTTTCTGGCAGTTCTAGTAGGATATAATTTTACGTCACCTTCTGCTAGTTTTGAATAATTCTTAATTCTGATTTTTAAATTTCATTTTAATGCATCCACTCAGATTTTTCTCTCTGCTAAGAAAACAGTTGGGGTTTAGGTTGTTTAGTTAGTATTTTTTTAAATTACTTTACTGTTGATCCAAAAGAAAATGATAAAATATTCTGTGTGTTAAGATGATAATTCTGAGGGGGTGGGGTTTTTTTCATTTATTCTTTCTTTCTCTGCTTGATAAACTCAACTTTGAACACCAGTCTTGTGTTCTGGAATGGATACTTGTCATACCAGATTTCAAAAAAAAGCCACAGAAGAGTTGAGCTATACAGGAGTCATTGAGGAATCTGATTGAACTGTGAAGGGCACTCGGATTCCTTTGTTTTGCAGGTTTCTTCAGTTATTTTAAGAACTGTAGCAACTTGAGGCTGGGTTGAAGACTTTAAAGGATGAAACTTAAAATAATCAGAATTAATGTTTATGGAAGTTACTTTGATATCAGGATATTACTCATGCTTCAACGGCAGAAGAGATTAGAATAACCTTTTGGATATGCCGTATAGCTTGGATTGAACTTTCAACTTTGCTTATGCTTTATTTTTTTCTGAGCATTCTGGTTCTTGAGATTGGGGCAGGCAGTAGCTACTGCTTCAGTGGAGAGTGATTTGACTCACAGGAATATTCTCTCCTGCTGTTTTATTTTCCTATTGGTTAACTATTACTAAAGCAAACTAGGCAAGAATAGAAAACCAATAGGAAAATCCAGCTCTAAGTTGATTTTTCTTCATCAGCTCAAATTTCTCTAGATAGAGACTCAGGCAGCAATTTTATGACCCATACCTGCTGCTATTTTTCTTTTGCCTGTTAATGAATCCCTGCAAAGAGGATTAATAGCAAATTAATTGATTTCCTGCATGCATCCCAGGCTTTGCTATTGGATGTAGAAGGAAATTGTATATGAAGGGGTAGAGAGGAGGTTGGTTGGTTGCTTTTTTTATTGTTGTTTTGGGTTTTTTGCTAAATGTTTGTTAAAGTTTTAATTACTCCCATTAGGTATTTCATTTTTAAATAGGCACATAGTACGTTTGTGCAACTCAAGAGGACAAGTTGGAGGAGGGGTGATATTCTTTAATTGTTACAAAATGTTCAGGGGTGGCTCAATTGATAGCTGATAATAAAATTTTAGTTGTAGTAGTACTTAAGATACAAAGCTTTTTACATAATTATATCTTCTCAAGAATTTACTTAGGATATAGTATTCTCTTGACACAAACATGCTGTGTTGGGTTGGATTTGTTTTCAGGCATGATCAAAATGAGAACAGCACTGTCTTTTTTATTTGTTATTTCATATCAATACATTATTGCTTAGAGCATTGGTATGCATTATGCCTTAATGAGGATGTAGTGTCTCCTGGCCAGGAAGGAAATGAGGAGTCTGGGAGATTTTTGTCTTCCAGCAGTGTCACTGACTCAAGCACACAATTGATGCTTTAAAAAAAAAACAAAAAACCAAAAAACCAAAAAAGACCCAAAAACCCCCCCCAAAACCGCCAAAAAACAAACAGGAAAAAAAACCCCACCAAAAAAAACCCCATCCAAAAAAAGAAAAAAATACCCCAAACAACAACTACAACAAAAAAACCAACAAAGCAAACTAAGAAAAACCCCAACCAAACAAAACAAAAAAACCCAACCAAACAACCTACTTCTAGCCATTAGTCATCCTAGTCATTTTACTTGCTGCACATTGTATCCTTTCCCGTCTTCCCAGTCCAGATAAGGCTTTTAATTTTAGGATGAGCTTTGGCTCAGTTATCTAGGAATCCAACAGGAACCAATGTATCACTGGCAAATCCCATACTTCTTAGTGACTTCCTCTTCCTGTCTAGAGAAAACTGCATTCCTAGTGTCTCTTCTAAGCTTGTTCCTTCCTGCAGGCTTTCAGTCTACAGGTAAAATGTTGAAGACTTGGAGCAGTTATTGTTTTGTTTTTTCAGAAGTTTTGTTTCAACTCTCATCTCTGTTTTAGAAACATACTAAAGGAGATACTTTGCAAGATGTTCTGATCTTAATTCTTTTATAAATCCCAAAAGAGGTTTTAATATTACAGACAATATTTATAAGGATGTTTTTAATTAAACAAAATCCAATTTCTTTGTATTAGAAAACATATCCTTTACATTAGAAATATATTTCTTTGTCCTAACAACGAAGAAAAAGAAAACATAGATATTTGACAATTATACTGTAACTGAAAGAATTCATATAGGAACAAGATGAGCATGTTAACCAAGCCAAGTGTAAGGTCCTACACCTAGGTCGGGGCAATTCCAGGCATAGCTACAGGTTGGGCTGAGAAGAGATTCAGAGCAGCCCTGCGGAGAAGGACTTGGGTGTGTTAGTTGATGAGAAGCTTAACATGAGCCGGCAGTGTGTGCACATAGCCCAGAAAGCCAACCGTATCCTGGGCTGCATCAAAAGAAGCATGACCGGCAGGTCGAAGGAGGTGATCCTGCCCCTCTACTCCGCTCTTGTGAGACCTCACTTGGAGTACTGTGTACAGTTCTGGTGTCCTCAACATAAGAAAGACATGGAGCTGTTGGAGCGAGTCCAGAGGAGGGCCACGAGGATGATAAGAGGGCTGGAGCACCTCCCGTCTGAAGACAGGCTGAGAAAGTTGGGGCTGTTCAGCCTGGAGAAGAGAAGGCTACGTGGAGCAGCCTTCCAGTATCTGAAGGGGGCCTATAAGGATGCCGGAGAGGGACTCTTCCTTAGGGACTGTAGTGATAGGACAAAGGGTAATGGGTTCAAACTTCAACAGGGGAAGTTTAGATTAGATATAAGGAAGAAGTTCTTTACAGTGAGGGTGGTGAAGCACTGGAATAGGTTGCCCAGGGAGGTTGTGGATGCTCCATCCCTGGCGGTGTTCAAGGCCAGGTTGGACAGAGCCTTGGGTGACATGGATTAGTGTGAGGTGTTCCTGCCCACGGCAGGGGAGTTGGAACTAGGTGATCTTAAGGTCCTTTCCAATCCTTACTATTCTATGATTCTATGACTCATATCAGAGGTGTCTTTCTGTCAATAGCATAGCAGTTTTACATAACCATATTGACATCTTACTTTTCTAGTTACAAAACTTAAATGAAGTAAAGGATGACATTTATGGTTGCTGTTTGATGTCTTGACACACATATCATAGCAACTGCTGTTCTGTTTGATTTTGCACATTTCCAGTAGAAAAACTGTGGGAGACGTTAGCTAGCTTAAAACAGAATGGCATAACAGAGAAACAGGCAAAGGGGGAAGGTATGATAGGAGTTGTAGCAAGCTACATCCACTTTTCATGAGGAAAAAAGTGGTAAATAAGAAACGGATAAAGATGAAAAGGTGGGTGCACATTAGTTTCTGCATCCTGTCAACTGAGAAAATTCAGATGAGTCGGTATTTGTCTGGAGTGAACTGTGCTCTGAAAACCAAACTACAATGAATGGGAAAAGGGCTATGACTGTGATATAGTGGAAGAAAAGAGGAGACTTCCACTTCACTGTCATTTGCTGCCCTGGCTTTGTAATAGTCTGCAAGAAGAAACAGATGCTGGGAAGGGGTAAGAAATAGATGGTAATGAGAAAAGAGTCAGGAACATAAAAAAAACCAAAACCAAACCCCAGATTGTTTTTGTATGTTCATTACTTCATGAAGAAGATTCCTGTTGAATATCTGCTATAATGCTCCATTCTTAATGCTACAAAGCTGTCTTTCTAAGGCTTTTGAATGCAGGTGCTGCATAGGTTATTCCTGATATTCTGCAGTTATGTGTCCCACAATTTATCAAAGTCCTGATTTACCTTGTAAGCGTCTCTGCAATAAGATCTACTTCTTAAAGCAAAACTTAGTATTCATTCTCTTTAAGTCAGGATACAAAGGTAACTAGTCAAACCTTTTAGAACAAAACCAAAAAGGGGGTACATAATTAGTTGTTTACTTCAATTTTTGGTAGAACTTGTAGAGCACTCAGGCTGTTCAAAATTATCCTTCGATATTTATCCCAGCAATAGCTACTCACGAGAGAGAGAGAGATCATGAAACTGACCCACAAAAGGGAGGGTGTTTGTAAGTATTTGTCTACTACTTGGCTATTTAAAAATGTCTGGGTTTATATTGACCACTTGTTCTTATTTATTCCACTACAATTAGGCTTCTCAATCTCTTGTAAGTAAAACTACAGGATCAGTACTTTCTTTTCTTATTTGTTTAAATATACCTCCTTTCGAAAGTATTTCCTAAAAATGCACTCTTGCAATTTAATTTTTTTTTTTGAAGACTTTACATAGTTTAACAGAATAACTGTCAAATTTGACAGCTTGATAAATATTTATTTCACTACAGAAGCCAAGTTTTAGTGGAGGATAACTTTAACAAAGTTAGCTCAGATAATTAGGAAAAAAAAAAAAAAGCGTGGTTTTTTTATTTTCCTTTTTTAAGTAACTAAAGCAATAAAATAAAATAGGGACCAGAAAAACAGAATGAAAAGTAGATTTGCTTTGAACTTATGAATTCCAAATACTTTGAAATCTTATACTCTTAATTCCCCTTTCTCTCCGCACTGTACTTCTATATTTGTCAATTCCTTCCCAAGCCTTCTGTGGAGAATCAGAACACAGACTTCATCATATCTGCCCCACGCTTTATAAACTTTCTTCTAGACTACTGAAGTATTCTACCTTTTGGAAATAACAGAATAACTTAATCTGTGGGGATTAATCTGTCTTTTTCTTGAAAGAAAGCTGCAGGGTATGACTTGTACTAATTATTGAATTTTCTGTAGGCATGTCTGCATGGTTAAATCATTGCTTAGCTGTACCATTAAGCCAGCAAGCCTAGGCTGTGTTAAATTTCATTCTTTGGAAAACCCTAAAACCTGAGAGAAGTATGTTGTCCTTTACAGCTCTTGAAGTCTCGCTTATTCAGCATGGTGTGCCAGGTAAAACATTGTGACTGGGAGTCAAAAATGAATTCGTGGGTGCAATAAGGAACAGCTGAGCAAGAGCAGGTTCTTGTATAGTGTCTCTGCTATAATTTGCAGCTAGTCCTTTTCCATAAAAATCACTACTACAGATGCTTTCAATGAATCGTAAGTAAATGGCTGCTAAAGTCAACTAGTGTTCACCCAGTCAGATACAACTGATGGATGACTGAACAAGCTGTTTTGTATTGCTACTGTATTGTCAGTTGCCATCTCCAGCTGAGGTGCTGTTTGTGGCTGCTTGATGATTTGCACATTACAGCAGCAGGTAAGGATGCTTACAAGTTACAGCTCTAGATCAGGCCCAGGACAAAGGTGTTGGAAGCACATACTGTGTGATCCGATTACTGTTGTAGATAGATCTGCTTCAGTAACCAACTGTGTGCATGTATATACCTAAGTTAATACAAGCTAACAACCAGTGCTCTGATGCTGACTTACTTGTTTTTCTCTTGTATCTCTAAATACAGAAAATGTGAACATCATGAGGTACAGGATGGTATGGCTGTCTTGGTCAGCAGTTTCCTCATAAATACACAATATAGGGTGCAGGTTGCTGCTCAAGTCTTAAAGTGAAATTTCTTCTGTTGGGATACCCAGCTAAGGTTACTTAAAGTCTATGAAGTTGATCTCCCAAAATGAAAGGAAAAAGAACAAAGTCTGCAGTTTTTTTGGCATCTAAACCTCCACAGGGACAAACATAGTTGAGGACTTTCTTTAACCTTATTTTCTTTCTATGCTTCTACATCTTTCTGAACTATTGGTAGTTATCTTAAGGGAATAATCATATTCACCATCAAAAGAGAAGCTAAAACATATTAGTCCACAACAATTTTAAATAATAAAAAAAACCTCCAAGTAGGCAGGAGACCCCCAGCACAGCAGGGCTTACTTACTTTGTTACAAAGTGCAGTATGTATAATGACTGATCCATGGGCAGCTTTTGTATTTCTCAACACAATGCAATGATCCCCCAGTACCAAGCTTGTGCTTTTTATAGAATCATAAAATAGTTTGGCTTGGAAGGGACTTGAGCTTTGCTGAATTTAAGCAAATTAGGGAAACAAAGAGGATCTTTCAGGTGGCTGACAGGAAAGCTGCAGGATAGCCTCACCTCTGTAACTGCAGTCCCTGTGCTACAGAAAAGGACCGAGTCTCCAAGACTGAGAACATTCTACTAGCAAGGAGTTTTTGGGATGAGACTTATGCTCCAGCTGAGATCAATGTCCTCCTGAGGAAAGAGCAGAGGACTGGTCACAAGTAAGAAGCAGGTGGTAATAGGGGAAAATTCAGTGATATATAAGTACATGGGCTTTTTTGACATCTGGTAAGACTGCAGTGATAACTTTTGTGCTAGGCACAAAAGTAATGGACATGAGATGTCTATTCAGGAATGCCAGGGAACAGACAGTAATTATCATCTGTGTTGGTACCAGTAACACAGGCATCACAAAGATGTAGGAGAGGTGTTTAGGAGTCTAACTTGGCTGCTTAGCAGAGACCAAGGTCGAGGACATTCAGAAGATCATCTCTGTTTTTATCCCAAGTGCCAGGCAGAGATTTGAACTCTCAATGTGTGGATGAGGCAAATGATACAAAAATAAGCACATGGTATAAAGGTGAAATTTATTTATATTAAGAAAATTTCTAGACAAGAGGAAACAATAGAAAGGATGGGCTACATACTAATCATAATTGAGTCAGGCTGATGGTACTGAATTGTAAAAGCTACAGAGGAATATTGAAACTTAAAAATCTGGGTAAAGCTGAGAGGCAAAGAAGGCCACATGGTTTAAACTAATATGAAGAATGTCCAATGCACTCCTGAAAATCTGCGAGAAATAAAGAGCGCACAAAAACTAAAGGAGGTAAATTGGTTCACCTATAATGCCAATTGACTAATATGTGCAATATTAAGTCATGGAGTGAGTATAAAAGCTTTGACATCACATATACTAGCCAAAATTCTGAAAAGTAAGGTAGAAGAATTAGAGCATGTGACATTGACACCTGCAAGCAGGCATTTTAGAAGAAGGATATGACGTTACCAGGCTACCAACTCTATAAGAATCAAAGTAGTTTACACTAATGGGAGGGTGAAAGGATCTGTGTGTGTAAAATTCTGTGAAATGTAACAGGACAAGTTTTTAAGGAAAAAAGAAGTACTATGGAACCCTTGTGGGTGGAATTCCTAGATTCCAATAAGATTGTATTGGTTGTACTGTTCACACCATAGTCAGGAAAGATATTGAACACAGTGTTAAACAAAATCAGTCAAATCACATTTTAAGACAGGCAGCAATAGTGGGAAATTTCAGCTACCGTATACAGCTGTCCTGGGTTCAGCTATAGCAGTCATTTTTCTCCTGCTTAGTAGCTGGTGCAGTGCTGTGTTTTTTAACTTTCAGCCTGGGAACAACGCTGATAACACCGATGTTTTTAGTTGTTGCTAAGTAATGTTTATTCCAACCAAGGACTTTCTCAGTCTCATGCTTTGCCAGGGAGGAGGGGAAGCCGGGAGGAAGCAGAGACAGGACACCTGACCCAAACTAGCCAAAGGGGTATTCCATACCACAGCACGTCATGCCCAGTATATAAACCGGGGGGAGTTACCCGGAAGGCCCAGATCACTGCTCGGGTCGGGCTGGGTATCGGTCGGCGGGTGGTGAGCAATTGTATCCTCTCCCCTTGTTATTTCACTAATCGTTATTATCATTGGTGGTAGCAGTAGTGGTTTTGTGTTATACCTTAGTTGCGGGACTGCTCTTATCTCAACCCGTGGGAGTTACATTCTTCCCATTCTCCTCCCCATCCCTCCGGGAGCGGGGGGAGGAAGAAGGGGGGGGGGAGTGAGCGAGCGGCTGTGTGGTTCTGAGTTACCGGCTGGGCTCAAACCACGACAGTTCTTTTTGGCGCCCAACGTGGGGCACGAAAGGTTGAGATAACGACAGATCTGACCAGAGTGTGTTTAATCATATTTGTGATAAGCATTCATTGTTACTACTCGTCACAATGGTGATTATTTGGCTCTCAGACGTGTTGCGCTTGATCTCAGAGTTTCAGCATGTTGTACCTTACTTACAGCCACTATTTGCTGTTTTAGCGTTTATCGGCTGGGGGGCCTGGGCTAAGGTTCTTGTTTCACTGTACTTCATGGTAATGACTTGTAATACAATAGACTCATTGATCATGAAACTGGTCTGGTTTGTGCTTCCAGCGTGGCCATCACCACTATACATTGGGAGGTATATAATGAAATATTTTAGCAATTGCATATCTTTTTTTTTCTCCTCGGGGGGTAAACTTACGAAGGAAGCATTCTCTTTCACCCCCCGTTCCCCCACCAGCCTATTTGCAACAGCAATTGAGAGTTCTGAAGGTTTTAGATGGCCTTTGAGTACCCTTGAAACCTGCCTGCTGATTGTGCTGGGGATCAGCATGTTGGCAAACATACGGAGTGTGTTTTACCCACGGCCATCCCGTCGTAGGAACATCCTATTTCGTTTAATGTCAAAAATTCAGCAGTATCAGGTTCGAATCTGGTCTAGGGTTAGACGACGATATAGGAGGACCACCAGGAGATTTTCCCTGAGGCTGGACAGTTATGAGTGGCAGGGTGTGTGGGATAGTATGGGCAAGTACCTAGGCCAGTGGGCCCCTCCAGTGCTTTGGAACTTCACCACTGAACAAGTGCAACATCCGGAAAAACTAGTAAAACACTTAAACGAGGTGTGCTGTCGTCCTGGTTATACCAGAGAGGGACAAATCATGGCAACGTGCTGGGGCTTGGCCTATGCCTACAGAGCCCTGCTCAACACTATCCAGCACCTTCAAAGGGAAAAAAATGTCTCTGGATCTGATGGCAAAGCAACAGACAACGCAGCTATGCCAACTACAAGCACAGCAGCTACTCAGACCCTGACCACAACAGTCAACACAGCTACTCCAAGTACAGCAGCTACATCAACCCCAGTGACAAGCACAACAGCTACTCAAACCCTGACCACAACAGACAACGCAACTACTCCAACTTCAAATACAGCAGTTACACCAACCCCAGTGACAAGCACAACAGCTACTCAAACCCCGACAGCAACAGACAATGTGGCTACTCCAAGCACCACAGCTACACCAACCCCAGTGACATGCACAGTAGCTATTCAAACCCCGACAGCAACAGACAATATGGCTACTCCAAGCACTGCAGCTACACCAACCCCAGTGACAAGCACAGTAGCTACTCAAACCCCGACAGCAACAGATAATGCAGCTGTTGGTGTTACTCAACTCCCAAGCACAACAGCTGCACCAACCCCAGCAATAGACATTGCAACCACTCCAATCCTAGTGGCAGACACTGCAGCCACTCCAACCACAGTGACAAACACTGCAGCTAAACCAAATGTCCAGTTTGTGACAATGTCTGTTGCCCCTGTAAGCAAAAGCAAACGAAAGGCACAAAGAGCAACCCGTGAAGCGAAGAAAGATGAAGACCCAGTGCCATTACTATATGCAACAGCACCTGAACAAGAGTCACTACTACGTGGGTCAGAGGAAGAGGAAGAAGAAGAAGAGGTCACTTCTCGACCCCGGACCTCAACCGAACTACGGAATATGCGAAAAGATTTCACCCGTCTTCCAGGGGAGCACATTGTCACCTGGTTGCTCCGGTGCTGGGACAATGGGGCCGACGGTCATGAACTAGAAGGTAGGGAAGCCAAGCAGCTGGGATCACTGCTAAGGAAGGAGGAATTGACAAAGCGATTGCAAGAGAGAAGCGAGCCCTCAGTCTTTGGAGGCGGCTCCTGGCAGCTGTGAAGGAAAGGTTTCCCTACAAAGACGATATTACGAATCGCTCAGCCAACTGGACCACGATAGAGAAAGGCATCCAGTCCCTGAGGGAATCAGCCATTATAGAGATGATCTATCGTAGGCCGGATTCCAGGAACACATCCGTAGACCCAGATGAAGTCGAATGTACACGACCCATGTGGCGGAAACTTACACGGAGTGCGCCATCATCGTATGCCCACACATTGGCATCAATGACCTGGAATGACGGAGTATCACCAACAGTGGATTGCCTGATTCGTCAACTCCGAGAGTTCGAAGACAATCTCACCCCTTCCATCATTTCAGCTGTGGAAAAACTGTCCCAGGAGTTCAAACAATTGAGAGACGATTTATCCGATCTATCCAGCTCTCCACGCGTACCAACCCATGTCTCAGCTATCAACAGAAGGCGCCCTACTGCTCGAGAAAGAAAATATACGAGGTACACGCCACGGGCCACCCTATGGTTTTACCTGCGGGATCATGGAGAAGACATGAGAAAGTGGGATGGAAAACCTACTTCAGCTCTGGAGCAACGGGTGCGTGAACTGAAGAGGAGAACAATGGTCAAGGATGATCCTCCCAGGAAAGCTGCTGCTCCAGTCTCTGGCGAGCAGTTTCCCAGATGGAGCGAAAGAGCTGATTTTACTCCAGCTCCTGTGATAAGGAATACTAATCCCTTTCTACAAGACAGAAGTGGAGAATTTTGTGATCACTATTAGAGGGGCCCTGCCTCCAGCCAGGTGGAGGAGAGGGATAATCGGGTTTACTGGACTGTGTGGATCAGATGGCCTGGCACATCAGTCCCACAGAAGTATAAGGCTCTAGTAGATACCGGTGCACAGTGTACTCTGATGCCATCAAGGTATCAAGGGGTGAAACCCATTTCTATTTCTGGAGTGACAGGAGGATCCCAAGCGTTAACTATGCTGGAAGCTGAAATCAGCCTGACTGGGAGGAAGTGGCAAAAGCACCCCATTGTAACTGGTCCAGGGGCTCCATGCATCCTTGGCATAGACTATCTCAGGAGAGGGTATTTCAAAGACCCAAAAGGGTATAGATGGGCTTTTGGTATCGCTGCCTTGGAGACAGAGGAAATTAAGCAGCTGTCCACCTTACCCGGTCTCTCAGAGGATCCTTCTGTTGTGGGGTTGCTGAAGGTCGAAGAACAACAAGTGCCAATTGCGACCACAACAGTGCACCGGCGGCAATATCGCACCAACCGAGACTCCTTGATTCCCATCCATAAGCTGATCCGCAGACTGGAAAGCCAAGGAGTGATCAGCAGGACCCGCTCACCCTTTAATAGCCCCATATGGCCAGTGCAAAAGTCTAATGGAGAGTGGAGATTAACAGTAGACTATCGTGGCCTGAACGAAGTCACACCACCATTGAGTGCTGCCGTACCGGACATGTTAGAACTTCAGTATGAACTGGAGTCAAAAGCAGCCAAGTGGTATGCCACAATTGACATTGCCAATGCATTTTTCTCAATCCCTTTGGCAGCAGAATGCAGGCCACAGTTTGCTTTCACTTGGAGGGGCGTCCAGTACACTTGGAACCGACTGCCCCAGGGGTGGAAACACAGCCCTACCATCTGCCATGGATTGATCCAGACTGCACTGGAACAGGGGCAAGCTCCAGAACACCTGCAATACATTGATGACATCATCGTGTGGGGTGATACAGCGGAAGAAGTTTTTGAGAAAGGGAGGAAAATAATCCAAATCCTGCTGAAGGCCGGTTTTGCCATAAAACGGAATAAGGTCAAGGGACCTGCACAGGAGATTCAATTTTTGGGAATAAAATGGCAAGATGGACGCCGCCAGATCCCCACAGACGTGATCAACAAGATAACAGCAATGTCTCCACCAACTAACAAGAAAGAAACACAAGCTTTCTTAGGTGTTGTGGGGTTCTGGAGAATGCACATCCCAAATTACAGTCTGATTGTAAGCCCTCTCTACCACGTGACCCGGAAGAAGAATGATTTCAAATGGGGCCCTGAGCAACAACAAGCCTTTGAACAAATTAAACGAGAAATAGTTCATGCAGTAGCCCTTGGACCAGTACGGGCCGGGCCAGATGTGAAAAATGTGCTCTATACCGCAGCTGGGGAGAATGGTCCTACCTGGAGCCTCTGGCAGAAAGCTCCAGGGGAGACTCGAGGTCGACCCCTTGGCTTTTGGAGTCGGGGATATAAAGGATCCGAGGCCAGCTATACTCCCACTGAAAAAGAGATACTGGCAGCCTATGAAGGGGTTCGAGCTGCCTCAGAAGTGATTGGAACTGAAGCGCAGCTCCTCCTGGCACCCCGGTTGCCTGTGCTGGGCTGGATGTTCAAAGGCAGGGTCTCCTCTACACATCATGCAACTGATGCTACATGGAGTAAGTGGGCCGCACTAATTACACAACGAGCTCGAATAGGAAATCCCAGTCGTCCAGGAATTCTAGAAGTCATCATGGACTGGCCAGAGGGCAAAGATTTTGGGATGTCACCAGAAGAGGAGGTGACGCGTGCTGAAGAGGCCCCACCATATAATGAACTGTCAGAGAGTGAAAAGCAATATGCCTTGTTTACTGATGGGTCCTGCCATGTTGTGGGAAAGCATCGGAGATGGAAGGCAGCTGTGTGGAGTCCCCTGCGACAAGTTGCAGAAACTGCTGAGGGAGAGGGTGAATCGAGTCAATTTGCAGAGGTGAAAGCCATCCAGCTGGCCTTGGACATTGCTGAACGAGAAAAATGGCCAGTACTTTATCTCTATACTGACTCATGGATGGTGGCAAATGCCCTGTGGGGGTGGTTGCAGCAATGGAAGCAGAGCAACTGGCAACGCAGAAGTAAACCCATCTGGGCTGCTGCATTGTGGCAAGATATCGCTGCTCGGGTGCAGAACCTGGTGGTGAAGGTACGCCACGTAGATGCTCATGTACCCAAGAGTCGGGCCACTGAGGAACACCAGAATAACCAGCAAGTGGATAAAGCTGCTAAGATTAAAGTGGCTCAGATGGACTTGGATTGGCAACATAAGGGTGAATTATTTTTAGCCCGGTGGGCCCATGACACCTCAGGCCATCAAGGCAGAGATGCAACATATAGATGGGCTCGTGATCGAGGGGTGGACTTAACGATGGACACTATTGCCCAGGTTATTCACGAATGTGAAACATGTGCTGCAATTAAGCAAGCCAAGCGGTTAAAGCCTCTCTGGTATGGAGGACGATGGCTGAAGTACAAATATGGGGAGGCCTGGCAGATTGACTATATCACACTCCCACCAACCCGCCAGGGCAAGCGCTATGTGCTTACCATGGTGGAAGCAACCACCGGCTGGCTGGAAACATACGCTGTGTCCCATGCCACTGCCCGGAACACTATCCTGGGCCTTGAGAAACAAGTCTTGTGGCGACACGGCACCCCAGAGAGAATTGAGTCAGACAATGGGACTCATTTCCGGAACAACCTCATAGACACTTGGGCCAAAGAGCATGGCATTGAGTGGGTATACCACATCCCCTACCATGCACCAGCCTCTGGGAAAATCGAACGGTACAATGGGCTGTTAAAAACTACACTGAGAGCAATGGGTGGTGGGACTTTCAAACACTGGGATACACATTTACCAAAAGCCACCTGGTTGGTCAACAGTAGGGGATCTGCCAACAGGGCTGGCCCAGCCCAATCAGAACTTTTACGTACTGTAGAGGGGGATAAAGTTCCTGTGGTGCACATAAAGAATTTGTTGGGGAAGACAGTCTGGGTTATTCCTGCTTCAGGTAAAGGCAAACCCACTCGTGGGGTTGCTTTTGCTCAGGGACCTGGATATACTTGGTGGGTAATGCGGGAAGATGGGGAAGTCCGATGTGTACCTCAAGGGGATTTGATTTTGGGGGAAAACAGCCAATGAACTCAATTGTACGCTGTTGCCTGCTCTATAACACTTTTATAGCCCACCAGCTAGATATCTTCAGGTCACCAGCCATTGACCCTGACTTCCCTCCGATCATCACCTCAACAAAGAATGAATTTTGAGGAAACCAGACGAGCTCAGCAGTGACCAGATGAGTTTGGCGGTATCATCAGCAGGCAACAACCCAACACTATGTACCGTCCCTCCTGCCCTGAAAGACTATTACAAGAGATGGAGCCTGACATCATGGACTGGATGAGTTCAGCAATTTTACAGGGATTGGTCCATGGACTAGGGAACGATATCTTTCTCTGTGTGTGGGTGTGGGTGTATATATATGTGTATATATGGGACAGGGGTGATGGTGTGCTGAGAGATGTGGGATCTGAGCATGACGTGAATGGTATGGAATAAGGGGTGGATACTGTCCTGGGTTCAGCTATAGCAGTCATTTTTCTCCTGCTTAGTAGCTGGTGCAGTGCTGTGTTTTTTAACTTTCAGCCTGGGAACAACGCTGATAACACCGATGTTTTTAGTTGTTGCTAAGTAATGTTTATTCCAACCAAGGACTTTCTCAGTCTCATGCTTTGCCAGGGAGGAGGGGAAGCCGGGAGGAAGCAGAGACAGGACACCTGACCCAAACTAGCCAAAGGGGTATTCCATACCACAGCACGTCATGCCCAGTATATAAACCGGGGGGAGTTACCCGGAAGGCCCAGATCACTGCTCGGGTCGGGCTGGGTATCGGTCGGCGGGTGGTGAGCAATTGTATCCTCTCCCCTTGTTATTTCACTAATCGTTATTATCATTGGTGGTAGCAGTAGTGGTTTTGTGTTATACCTTAGTTGCGGGACTGCTCTTATCTCAACCCGTGGGAGTTACATTCTTCCCATTCTCCTCCCCATCCCTCCGGGAGCGGGGGGAGGAAGAAGGGGGGGGGGAGTGAGCGAGCGGCTGTGTGGTTCTGAGTTACCGGCTGGGCTCAAACCACGACAACAGCTCAATTCCATTTTTAGATGCAATAACTGACTGCTTCTGAGAGAAAATACTTGAAACGATGAGAAAATATGGCATTCTGGTTTAGATTAAGTGCTGCTCAACATCCAGTTCTGAGCTGCTCTGTTGTAGTTACAATTAGGTTTAATGTTGTAGCAGGAGGCAACAGGCAAAACAAATCCAGTGCAAGCATTTTCAATTTTAAGAGTTAGAAGCGTATAAAAATGAGAAAAATTGTCAAAACTAAACAACACCCCCAAAAAGAAGCAGTGCAAGAAAATGTAAGTACTCTGGTGGCTGTTAAAAGTCCTTTTTATTAGAAGACTAAGTAGGTCACAGTTCAAATAGAAAACAAATAAAACTGAAAGGTCAACATTAAAAAAAAAAAAAAAGGCAGGTGCCATGCTTGAGCTCACATGAGAAGTTCTTTAAATAGTTCAAAACAGGGAACCAGGTAGATAGTTGGTGGTATTGCTTCATGACGAAAGAGCCAGAGGTGCAGCAGGGAAGTAAGGCGAATTCTTTATATTGGCATTTGCTGTTCTAGGTTTTGGAGACTTTCCCAGTGACCCATCTTTTTTACAGACAGAGCAGAGAAGCTAGCTCAATTTGAAGTAAATAGATGGGTTATATTAGCTCTGATAGACAAGTCGCAGCAAGTAAGGCTAGAATGCTATTCACTAGATGACTCCGAAGGCATTCAGATGTGAAATTGCTGACCTTGGTCTGCAGCCCAAAATAACAAATAGCTGCTGTGCTGGAGGAGTGGAATGTTGCCTCTGTAGTCCTGCCTGCAAAAGGGCTCTAGAGGACATCCTGCCAGCTACAGAGCAATGAAGTTGGTGTGTACCTCTGGTAAGACAGCAGAATCTGTGATAACAAATATAAGCACATGGATAAATGCTGTCTGGGATTCAGCATAGTTTCTGTAGAGGGAGGACCTGCCTTTCTGATGAGCTGTGTAACACTTCTGTGAATGTGGTAGAATGTGGAAAAGGGAATCCAGTGGATATAAAGAAGTCAGTCAGTTACCATGGTGTGACTGACTAAACCCCTAGGGGTGGAATGTGACTGGATGAGTAGATCTTTATAGTGGAAGAACGATCAGTGGAGATAGGCAAGGGTGATGCGCCCATGCAGCCCAGAGAATGCTGCAAAGAAGCGGTCTTCTTTCTTCACTCAAAAGGGGATTTTGTTTTAGATGAACAACAGTTGAGTGGATTAACTGGAGGTGTAAATGTCCCCCTGAGTTAGCCAGACGAGAATAGGGGGAGTGAATACCTGGTTCAGCCCAACATGAAGTATAAAAACTGGCAAAAGTATTTTGAAGAAAGGAACAGTATTGAGCTAGTTTCAACCCACATATTCCTTCCTGATTACTTGGGATGCCCAGAGTTGTGACAGTAAGCATGTTTAAGAGACAAGACTAGTAATGGTGATATATTGCTTGCTATATTGTGCACTTGCAATTGGTAGCCATAGTTACTACATATTGTGCCTGTGACAAAACAACCCTCTTGAAACAATAAGGAATTCATGGGTACAATCAGATCTGGTTGTGTTTGAAGGAACAAAGGAGACCAATTGAGATTGGTAGTACCAAAGGATGAATCGTTGCTTGGCAAAGTGACCATTTGTTTACCTGACTTGGCAATGAAACTAACTTTTACAGTGCCCTGAAGAGAACTGCCTGCTTTATAATACTAAAAATCACACACAGGTCAAAAAGACCCTGGCCCAGGTGAAGACTCCGGCTCAGGTGAAGGCCCCTCCTCTGAGCATTCGTAGTGATTAGAAGGAATGACACAGCAAACAATTATAATTACACATAGATTACAACCAATCATTGCAACTGGGAGTGTACTGCCTTGTAACTTTTGTGCATGAATCTAATGAAGAAGCCAGCAGTAGTGTGCTTGATCTGTGGAAGTGCGCCACTGAGCACACTGTGCAGAATAAATGCAGTATCTCTCCTAAACATGTGGAATTAGCTTATTGCACACCAGGCACAAATCCACTTTTCAGACAATGATGGGAATCACCTCAGTATTGCAATTGAACTGTATATTGCAGTTGCTATATTTTGCTAAGTCTAACTTAGATGTGTTCTGTGTTTTCAGTATATTTTTGTATCACTCTGCTAAATCAGAAATCTTGTGTAACATCAGGTATCAAGTAAGTAAATTTGATATCAAACATTATATATTTCACATATGGAATATCTAGAAGAATGTGGTTAGAGTATATTGACCTCTGACATATGGCTTCACGGGAAAGCCTTTCTTGTACTGAGAGTTTGTTAAAGGAGAAGGGTAGGGTTTAGCAATCATATTTTTGGAATAAGGGGGGGGAGATGGGAAAGCAGTGCAGTCCTGCAGGGTTGATGATGAGATTGGTTTTATTTAACTTCAGTAGTGACCTAGAAAAGAGAATGAGCAGTGAAGCTTCCAAGCTTGCAGATGATAGACAGAAACCTCTAAAGTAAGCCAAAAAGCATGCTAATGGTAAGGAAGTCTTAAAAAGCCTTATAAAACTGAGATAAAAAGCAGCACATGAGCTTCTATTTTTCTCTACCTACGAATAACAATATTTGGGAGAAGTAATCTCATAGTTACTAAACAGTCTGATAAAAGTAAAACAACTGTTCATATCCTCTTTATCTTGACAAACCTTCAAGAGTGTCCCTGTCTGTTATTCCACTAAGCTGTTGCACAGTATCTCTTTTTTCCTGCATTTGCCTTTAATATTGTTGTATTTCTCAAGGTCTAAAGGATATATTGTAACCAACTTTGAAGAGAAATATTTTGTCTTCCATTGGAACAGCTAATATAACCACAAGAAAGCGAGCTTTCATGTGTACCAGTTCTTCCAGCCATAGGAAATCATATTAGTATTTACAACACTTACCCTCAGTCTGCTATCTATACATGTGTGAAATACTCAACAGAGAAATGGAGAAAACAAACAAAAAAACACCCTCCCACCTCAAATCCCCAAGATTATTAGTTCAAAACATGTTCTCCCGCAAAACTATTTTCCCTTCATATGAATATTAACTTCATTAAAAAAAAGAACAAAAAACAAAAAAAAACAAAACCCAAAGCATTTACAGTCCTTGTTGAAGTATAAATCAGTAAAGATCTCTGGAAAGAAAAATGATGTAGAGGAAAAAATATTGGAAAAATGCCCTAAATTACAATACACTATCTATCTTCAAATCTGTGCTAAAGACAAATCCCTGACTAAATTTCAGTCATCATGAGAAAACATGGGAGTTAAACCTCCTCAGAAAATAACTAGTGCTGTGCTGTTCAAGGTGAAATCTCTTCCTGTGCAAGGAAATGGCAAAGGATTTATTCATCTTTTAGACCTTATTTTAAAATGGGAGAGTGGGGGGGTGAAGTTTTCAAAAATAAATCTTTTGGTATTTCATCCTTAAAATACTGAAGAAAATACACCCATTTGAGAAAAGGTAAAATTAGTGTAAGTTTTTTGTTTCTAACTTGAAGTCTGGATAATAATCTTGCTGGGTTTATACGCTGCTTTTCTAGTGCACAAAAAGTCAGCTGTTGTTTTGTATGACATTCTTAATACAGTAATATTTCACAGCTGGTAACTTGCAGCCAGTAATAGCCAGATGGTTCTTTTTCTAAGGTGAATTTAGGGCATTTTGAGTAGTTGTAAATGTGAGACTTGTAACAGGAAAAAAAGCCCAGAATATTCTAGAGCTCTGTCGTTCTGGATTCAATAGCATGCCTGATCACAGCCAAGATTAGACATGTTTTACATGGTAGCCTGCAATAAGGGACTTATGATAATCAGGCATAACTAAATTGCTTTATTTCTGACCTGTGTCAGATTTAAACTTCAACTCACAGAGCTCATTGCTCTCCTGCTCTCCTGAGAACGTTTATTGTGAGGTTTTCTGTGTTTTTTGTAGCTATTTTGGCAGACTTTATTTTAAATCACTGCTTCATTATGCCAGGTATCCCTCGTGCCTGTGCAAGACATTTTATATTACCAGAAGCTAATGTTATGAGATTTTTTGGAGAGCTGGAAGAGGAGATAAAGGTGTGGATCTGAAAACATGTATATCTTGACTAAAATTGGGCAAAAAAAAAAAGTGGAGAGATGACTAACTTGTTTATCTTAAATGTGTTTACCACACATTCATGCAGCAAGGCTATGTAATCCTAATTTTTAAGGAAAGCTGCTTATGAAGAGTGAAATTTTGTTACCATATTCATTTCTGAGCCTGAAGCATTTATAATGGGCAAGGGAATGGTAAACAATGAACTTCATAGGTTTCTTGCCAGTTCATAGTAATTTCTGAATATTATTTAAGATAATGCCTTGACATTCATATCCTTCAGACCATTTTAGGGTAAAGCAGACCTGAAACTAAGGAAACCCTCAGCTCTCTATCCTTTGGAAACCTAGTCAAGATGTATACAAGTTATTAAGATATGATGTTGAAGAGAGTTAAGTGACATAATATTGTTACTTTTGGATTTCTTGGCAAAAATCTTTATCCTGGTGAAATATAATAGAGTTTTCTTTTTTTTTTTTTTTTTTTGGTTGGTTGTTTTTGTTGGTTTTGGTTTCGTTTGCTTGTTTTGGTTTGGTTTTTTTTTTTCTAGTGAGTAACAAATTTACTAATATTCATTTGCAAACTTTCCTTGCAATTGAGCTAATGATATGTTCAGTGGCAAGAAGACAAAACACTGGACTACAAGGATCTGATTGGCTATGGAGTCCAATCGCTCCCTGCTGCAGGCAATGAATCACGTGTATTCTCTCACTTACTGGGAGAATATGAATACCAAGGAGAGAAAGTACTACTCCAGCAGGACAGAAGTGAATAGATTAAGCAAATATCTATGCAGAGAATTATGAAAATGATGGGTTTGGGGTTTTTCCTTTTTTGGGTTTTGTTTTTTTGGGTTTTTTTTTGCTTTTTGTTTTTTGGTTTTTTTGTTTTTTGTTTTTTGTTTGAGGGGTTTTTTTTGTTTGTTTGTTGCTTGGGGGTTTTTTTTTGGTTTTGGTTTTGGGTTTTTTTTGGTGTGTGTGTGTTTTTTTTTTTTTTTTTTTTTTTTTTTTTTTTTAAGAAGGTAAAACTGCACTGGAATTCCTAGTGGGAAACAAGGAATATTTGTTATATCTAAAGCTGTATTGTACTCTTACGTTTAACTGAAAGACACACTTTATAGCTGATAAGGAGATTTTTTTTCTTACAACTGTTTTGTGTATATTCATAATATCTGTGTATCTGTAACTTATTTTTATACAGGCGGAGGAACTTTTTGTATTGTACTTTCGGTTAAATGGGTGAAGACTCTCACCCAGTGAGGGTTATTATCTGCTTGAGGAGACTACAACTCTGTGCCTGCTATCCAAAAGACCTGAAGTTAACACACTTGATATGCCTTCTTACATTAACTTATGGTGCCTCTGCCTTCCTGGGAAAGATGTCAGCCTAAGTGGAATAAGACAAAAAACGTCATAAGAGGGTTGGGGGTTTTTTGGGGGGTTTTTTTTGGTTGGTTGGTTTTGGTTTTGTTTTGGGTTTTTTAATTTATTTATTTTTTAGTATCTGCCTGTAAGCAATCTGGTTATTGGTATTTCTTTCCTTTCTGATTTTAAACTTTAAGTAGTTGTATCCAGAGATCTGTCTTGTTTTTGCTAGTCACAGGAATCTTCTGTTTGAAACATAAAGTAGAGATCAATGAAGCAGGTAAAAATTTTAAATCTGTATCAAGAAATTCCTTCATGTATATAAAGCCACAAAGGGAGTTCACTGCCTGATTGGGATCTAGGGGAATTCTTTGTTCTTGTAAGCTTGGTCAATTGCAATCTAGACGTACTTTTAGAATGTACCTAAATGAGTAATGATATATTTCAGCATTCTGAGCTTCTTTTGAAAACTTAAGTGGCTGCACATTTTTCTTGGAAATGTATAAGAGTATCTTTCCTACAGAAAATAATTTTCCAATAAATTACCAAGTGCTGAATAAATATATTCTTTCCTTACACAGAATGTCATACTGAGGTCTTATATTCCCCTGTTTTAGCATCTGATGAAATTATACTGTGTAATTTTTTTTGTGCCAGAAATGTGTGCTTGCAGCCCAGAATGCCAACCGTATCCTGGACTGCATCAGAAGCAGCATAATGAGCAGCAGGTTGAGGAAGATGGTTCTCCCCTTCTACTCTGTTCTCATGAGGCCTCTCTGGGAATACTGTGTCCAGCTCTGGGGGCCCCAACATAAGAAGGACATGGACCTGTTAGAGACAGCCCAGAGAAGGGCCATGGAGGTGTTTAGAAGGCTGAAGCACCTCTCCTCTGAAGATAGGCTGAGAGTTGGGCTTGTTCACCCTGGAGAACGGAAGGCTCTGGGAAGACCTTATAGCAGCATCCCAGTACCTAAAGGGAGCCTACAAGAAAGCTGGAGAGGGACTTTTTACAAGGGCGTGTAGGGATAGGACAAAGGGGAATGGCTTTTAACTAAAAGAGGGTAGATTTAGATTAGATATTAGGAAAAAATTCTTCATTATGAGGGTGATGACACGCTGGAACAGGTTGCCCAGAGAAGTTGTGTCTGCCCCATCCCTGGAAGTGTTCACGGCCAGTTTGGATGGTGTTTTGAGCAAGCTGGTCTAGTGGAAAGTGTCCCTGCCCATGGCCAGGGGCTTGGAACTGGTTGATTTTTAAGATCCCTTCCAACCCAAACCATTCTTTGATTCTGTGACTTTGCAACTGATTGCTGGAGGAACATGCCAATAAATCAGGTCATGTCATCCTCATTACACTCAAATGTGAGAGTGAGAGTGAAGGAGAGATGAAAAAGTTACTAGAAAATGTGGTTTCCCAGGCGAATATACAATAGTGTTGTTTTGTATGACACTTTTATTATATGTAGCTTGGTTTTGTTTGTTTGTTTTTTTGTTTTGTTTTGTTTTCTTTGGTTTTTGTCTTTTTTGTTTTTTTATTGTGTGTGTGTTTAGACACTGCTGAATGACTTCTTTCTGCAACACTGAGGCACGAGGAAGAAATACATGGCTGAAACATAATAATTTATAAGCCAAAAGCTGCAGGGAACATAGTGGTGCTGTAAGTAAATGCCTAGCCTTATGGCACCCCAGTGAGGGTTAGACCTTTGAGGTGAAGTAGCCATCATACTGAAGTGAGTTATCTTACATGATATATAGGACAGAGAGAGATTACCAGCAGAAAAGAAAAAAAATCTGATTGTGCCTCCAGGACACTTTGTTATAGACTTGATCCATTTGTGCTTCTAAAAGGTTGCTTAAAACCCTAATTAGCACCAGGAAACTAGAAGGACTTGAACTGAAATCCGTTGTTTTCTTTAATGTAAAATGTGGTGAATCTTGCTGAAAGTGTCAAAGACTGCTATAGGAAAGCTGCTTGTTCTGTGTATAACAAAGTGATATATGCACTGCCCTTAACCTTAGCTTTTCCCCCAAGTCTTTAACTTAAAGAACTAATTTGAACAAGGCAGAATTCATTCATTTCACCTAACTATAGCCAAGGAGGAAGTTGGGCAAAATTGCTAATAACTGTGTCTCTAAATCTGGAGTTGCTATTTGTACAAAGACTGCCTGAGCAGAATTGCATTCTGTGAGACTACATTTGTTAACTAGAGAGGACAAAATGCAGTGAGTGAATAACACGAGCTATTGTATGCTTTAATCTTAAACAAAGGTAACAGTACTACCTGAATGTAAAAAGTAACTGTGACTAATCAGCAGACATCAGAGAGGATTTTATATACTGATTTTTTCACAAATGTTTGGTTAAGAATCAGATAGAGGGTGGAGAGACCAAAGTACAAGTTGTTGGTACAGACTATTAAAAATCTTATTACTGCTATAATGAACTGACCAACTATTGAATTACTTTGAAATTACTCTTCTTTGATTAACAGACATGAAAATTCATTCTGCAGACTGACTATGGAAAACTGTAGAAGCCAGTCCTTTTATTTCATTCAGTGGTTGTGCTGGTTTTTATTGTTTGGGTTTTGCGGGGTTTTTTTGTTGGTTGGTTTGGTTTTTTTTTTAATATATTTTTACTTTTATTTTGTGAGGATTCTTGGAGAGTTTGGAGATACATATATATATATATAAATTGAATGAATGCTTGGTCCTTAAGCCTGAATTCTACATGCAGCCCTCATTCCGCAAAGGAGGTGCAGTGTAGGTAACCTCAGCTGGATGAAATGTGATATAGTGCTTGGATTCATACACAATAAGAACAGTGACGGTGAAGCTGGAAGGTAGCTTGGTTTTCATAAACAGAAAAAGGTCAGTGGCATTTTGCAACAGTGTTGCAACATCATGCTCTGTTTTTATGTTTCCTTGCTAAGTAGTAGGGAAAAATAAATTAACTAGAGGTAAAGTTTACGTCCTTATGGTAGTTGATGAGGCATAGTTAAGTCCAGCGCAAATTGCCCAAAGGCACACAGTATCTACTACAGTACACCATACAATCCAAGTATAAAATCCAGATGCATTAGGAGGCTTATATAATATTATTTCATGCATAATTTCCTATTTCCTGCTGTTTTATTTTCCCACTTTCCTAAGACTAGCTATTAGGTTTGTTCTGAATTTAGGAGAGGATCAGGTTCGAGACCATCTTAAGAACCTGAACGTGCACAAGTCCATGGGACCTGATGAAATCCATCCACGGGTCCTGAAGGAGCTGGCGAATGAAGTTGCTAAGCCACTGTCCATCATATTCGAAAAATCCTGGCAGTCAGGTGAAGTTCCCAATGACTGGAAGAAGGGTAATATAACCCCCATTTTCAAGAAGGGGAAGGTGGAAGACCCGGGGAACTACAGACCAGTCAGTCTCACCTCTGTGCCTGGCAAAATCTTGGAACAGTTTCTCCTGGAAAACATGCTAAGGCACATGAAAAACAACGAGGTGGTTGGTGACAGCCAACATGGCTTCACTAAGGGGAAATGCTGCCTGACCAATTTGGTGGCCTTCTATGATGGAGCCACGGAACTGATGGACAGCGGCAGAGCAGTTGATGTCACCTACCTGGACTTGTGCAAAGCATTCGACACTGTCCCACATGACATCCTTGTCTCTAAATTGGAGAGACATCAATTTGATGGATGGACCACTCGGTGGATAAAAAACTGGCTCGATGGCCGCACGCAAAGAGTTGTGGTAAATGGCTCGATGTCCAGTTGGAAACCTGTAACGAGTGGTGTCCCTCAGGGATCGGTGTTGGGACCGGTCCTGTTCAACATCTTTGTCGGTGACATGGACAGTGGGATTGAGTGTGCCCTCAGCAAGTTTGCCGATGACACCAAGCTGTGTGGTTCGGTTGATACGCTGGAGGGAAGGGATGCCATCCAGAGGGACCTTGACACGCTTGTGAGGTGGGCCGATGCCAACCTTATGAAATTTAACCAAGGCAAGTGCAAGGTCCTACACCTGGGTCGGGGCAACCCCAGGCACTGCTACAGGCTGGGCAGAGAAGAGATTCAGAGCAGCCCTGCAGAAAAGGACTTGGGGGTGTTGGTTGACGAAAAGCTTAACATGAGCCGGCAGTGTGTGCTTGCAGCCCAGAAAGCCAACCGTATCCTGGGCTGCATCAAAAGAAGCGTGACCAGCAGGTCGAAGGAGGTGATCCTGCCCCTCTACTCTGCTCTTGTGAGACCTCACTTGGAGTACTGCGTACAGTTCTGGTGTCCTCAACATAAAAAGGACATGGAGCTGTTGGAGCGAGTCCAGAGGAGGGCCACGGGGATGATAAGAGGGCTGGAGCACCTCCCATATGAAGACAGGCTGAGAAAGTTGGGGCTGTTCAGCCTGGAGAAGAGAAGGCTGCGTGGTGACCTCATAGCAGCCTTCCAGTATCTGAAGGGGGTCTACAAGGATGCTGGGGAGGGACTCTTCCTTAGGGACTGTAGTGGTAGGACAAGGGGTAATGGATTCAAACTTCAACAGGGGAAGTTTAGATTAGATATAAGGAAGAAGTTCTTTACAGTGAGGGTGGTGAAGCACTGGAATGGGTTGCCCAGGGAGGTTGTGGATGCTCCATCCCTGGCGGTGTTCAAGGCCAGGTTGGACAGAGCCTTGGGGGACATGGTTTAGGGCAAGGTGTCCCTGCCCATGGCAGGGGGGTTGGAACTAGATGATCTTAAGGTCCTTTCCAACCCTTACGATTCTATGATTCTATGATTCTATGATTCTATGAATTATTGCTTGAATATCTGCTGTGTACTTAACAGACCTTTTTTCCTTTTCTACTATGTCTGCATTTTTATCTTTGCTGTAGTCGGGGTAGAATTTTTTGAAAATATTTTTATTATGATATTGCAGTGTTTGCAGATGTTTCTCTATTTGTTCTCAATTCTTATTTGTAAACAAGTGCTTTGCTCAGCATCAGAATACTTTTCTTATTCCACTAAAGTTTCATGTACAAATTCTTGCTGAAATTTGTGAAGGATTCTCTATGGTTCTGTGGAAGGAATTATTCCTTTACTGGTTTTAGACAGGAGGCTGTGTTATGTCACTACTTGAGAAATAAAGGCACCATAGAAGAGTTAATTAAATGTATCTAATTCAATATATGTTGTGAAATGCTGTCAAAATACCTATTTAGAATAGTTTAAAGATTCCCATTAGTAAAGTTTTCCTCCCAGAAGTGTTGAAATCCTACATGCATCTGTAAAAAGGTGGAAATATGCGTTCCTTATTACTTTGACTAATGCTAAGGCATTAATAAAAAAAAAAAATGAAGGGCTGGAGACATGAAGAGACACAAAGTACTGAATCTTTTAAAAAGTTCTTTTTCCGACTTCAGTAGTTAAATGGTACTGGCTTTTTCCAAGTCTTACTTCACTCTGGTGACGTCCTAGTTTCACTATTGTCCTATTGGCACAATTCTGTTTTTAAGGTAAGCAATTAATAGGATTATTATTAACATATTAAAAAACACCCAACCCTCTGTTTTGATGAACTTTGTCAACCTTTGTGTTTTATATTCAATGAAGGTAATTTTAATTGAAAATAGAATATGGCATCTTTGAAAGACTGTTGAAGGTGTTGGGCTTTTCCTCTTACCTCTGTCCTTCCTGCTACACTACCTCATTCCTCTTGTTCTTTTGAGTTGGACTTCATATTTCTCCCAGATGACTCTCTCTCTATTCAGTGCCTCATGCACCCTACCTGTGACTTTCCTACCTTTATCACCATGAGTTCTGACACAATATCAAAGTCCCATTAACAAAGATGCCTCTTTCCTTGATCTTTATCTTTCATTGATACTCAGCCGTAGATTATGGGTTTGCTTTAAATCCCCAAGACAGCTGCAATGCATGGAGCTGCAGTCCTTATCAGCTCCACTGCTATTCTTGTTTTTCTTCTATCTTAATATTTGATCTCCTATTGTGAGGTCTTCGCAGAAGGAACCCTCTTACTTCGTGTAATGGACTGTAGCCTGTAGCTCTGGCACAGATGCAAATGAATGGTGAAATACTGTACTCTTCTGATGGCTACTTTGACGCATTAGGATCCATTGAAGCTCAGAATAAGGGAGGGCTGATTATATTCAAGTGTTTTAACGGTGCAGAAATATAAGTAGGGGAAACTTAGGCAGCTTGCTTGGCATAAGCAAATTGCATTGTTGACAACACAAACTAAACTTGAAAGGTTATACTGACTTTGTGATTTAGAAATTAAACTACAGATGGGACATTTCTGTTAATGTAGAGTCGTAAGCTACAATTATGGGTTTTTTAACAAATGAAGTGTAAGGTTAAGACAGATTGGTAACAATAATCGTTATAATAAGTAATGGATTTTTCTGATGCAACTCCAACAAAGTTATTTGAGACCAATAGCAATCATACCTAGCTGTGGTAATGAATACAGTTAAGTGATGCTTTACAATCAATGTGCAATGAATAAGTCATAAAGATTTGTTAAAAATGATACTTCCTTAGTTACATTTCTGGATAACATGCAACCCTCCTTTTGCCATGTAGTATTCAAGTGTACACTTGTTTTGATTTGCACAAGAAATTTATATTAGCTCTATCTCTGGATTTCTGATTAAGTAAACCTGTAATCTTTTCTTTGTATAAGTGTTAATATGACCCATGAAAAAAAATCGAAATAAGGAGTTGTCCTGGGTTCAGCTGTAACAGTTATTTTTCTCCTTCTTAGTAGCTGGTGCAGTGCTGTGTTTTTGACTTTAGTCTGAGAACACTGCTGATAACACACCAATGTTTTTAGTTGTTGCTAAGTAATGTTTACCCCAATCAAGGACTTTTCAGTCTCATGCTCTGCCAGGGAGGAGGGGCACAAGAAGCCAGAAGGAAGCAGAGACAGGACAGCTGACCCAAACTAGCCGAAGGGGTACTCCATACCACAGCACGTCATGCCCAGTATGTAAACTGGGGGGAGTTACCCAGAATGCCCAGATCGCTGCTCGGATCGGGCTGGGTATTGGTCAGCGGGTCGTGAGCAATTGTATTTTCTCCCATTGTTATTTCCCTTATCATTATTGTTATTGATGGTAGCAGTAGTGGTTTTGTATCATACCTTAGTCACTGGACTGTTCTTATCTCAACCCATGGGAGTTACATTCTTTCGATTCTCCTCCCCATCCCTCTGGGAGCGGGAGTGAAGAAGTGCAGGGAGTGAGTGAGTGGCTGCATGGTTCTAAGTTACTGGCTGGACCTAAACCAGAACAGTCCTGCTACTTTTGCCTGAGCAACATTAATCCACTCCAGCAAGATGTAAAGGAAGAGAAAACAGAAGTTGCCTATGGGTTAGATAACGTACTAATGAGGAAAATCTGAGCTAGTTTAATTAAGGGATCACACGCTCCAGTCTCTGACCCTCTCAGTGATGAGGATGGAACTTCCATATTTGCTGTCATGAGCTTCCCTGTACTGATAGTCCTTTCTTACGGGTAGAACAAGAACTTGTCAGATATGCTGCTGTCTCATTACACTTAAAGGAATTTCCTAGGACATGGAAGTACTATTTATTCGTATCTTAGTGAATCTTGCTTGGTGAAGAGCATATATCATATTATAAGGAACGTCTCATTTTCAGTGGCAGTAAATATAAATATTGTCTCCATTTTTCTATTGTAGGTTGGTTTGTGAGTTTGTGTTGGTTTTGTGTTGTTTGTTTGTTTTGTGCAATAATTTTCACAAGTTTTCACCAGATTAGTAAAATATTGTGTTATGTCCTGATTAAATTTAAAAGTTTGCATGTGAGAGGATATTCCCATGACTGTTATTACTTTAGTATGGAAGGGACTAAATTTCTGTATTGAACTATCTTTCAGGAAAAAAACATTTATTCCCCTGATTTTTGTTTGGTGGCTTTTTTTTTTTTTTGCTGTTGTGTTGTTTGTTTGGGTTTTTTTAGTAATCCTTTCTTCATGTCTTCCATGCAAGAAATAACTGTTGAATTATATCAAAGCTTATTGAAAGAAATTAAAAACACATTCTGTTCATAAAGGTAAAAAATAAATTTACTGGATAATAAGACTAATGTGAATGTTTGTTCATCAAAATTAATTTAATTCTGTTTCTGGGTGTTTTCCATATACTTTTCCATAAGACTAGCATGATTACTCCTGGAAAAAAAAATTGAATTTCTCTCTATTGCTATTTAAGACATTTCCTTTTAAATCTTCTAAGTGTGGAAATGTGGCTGGAATTTTCACTTTTGTGGAAAAAAAAACCCCTAAACCCAAATGCCCAAATTCGTCTGAACTAAAGTCATCCAGCCCACTCCCCTGTCTATGGAAATGGTTGGCAGCAGGGACTAGAGGAAAATACATATTACACAAAAAAAGAAATAAATGTATACACACTGATATTTCACCTTTCTGCCCTTGGGAATTCTCCAAGTCAGAAATTTACCTTTGCAGTATAGTCCACAGTAGATCACTTATTCCAGTAAAGTTAATTAAAAATTAAAATAAAATAAAATAAAATAAAATAAAATAAAATAAAATAAAATAAAAATATAGGTTTAATTCTGGAGTGTGTGTAAATCTTTAAAATACCAAATAATCTCATTTTACAACAAACTAGAATATGAAAACAATTAAAAAACTGATTCTTTCATTTTTTTTCTATTCATTATTTCAGTCCTCTAAGAAATACATTGATGAGGTTAGTGGTATCAAATAAAATCATCAGATAACAAAACTAAAATGTCAAGTTTTGTGATGATGGGCTCTTCTTGCTTGTTTCAAGTTCTGCCCCAGCTACCCTTACCGATCAGCTTCACATTTCTGTGCTTTGAGACTTAAGTCCCAGTGTAAGATCTTAAGGAAGATCATAGACAATAATGGCAAAGAATGTCATATATTTTACTTTTTTACCAGAGGCTAAAAATATACTTATTGGTTAATTTGTTTATCTTATCAAAGCAATTTTAAACTCAAATTATTTGATTTTTTTAAATTCTTTTTTGTTTCCACACTTTTTAAAATTTTGGTATTGAAAACTGTACTGAAATATTCATGTGAGCAAAGATACCTAGGTTGACATTTTTGCTAGACTAGGCAACTAACTGCCTAGAAACCAACTTTTATCTGAAATAGTTTAAGTAAATAAAATAAAACAAAATCTTATTTTTCTTCCCAACAGTAAGTGGGGTTTTCCTTTCTTGTAAAAGCTAGTCAGATGTATATAATGCAAATATTTTGAAAAATCAGAAGAATGAGTGCTGTTTTATAAGCGTTTCTGGATTTGAAATTGTAACAAGCTTCAAAAGTTCCTAAATGACTTTTCAATCCCTTTGAAGTGCTTTTCAATTCTATAGCATCTTCCATAACACAATAATAAATTCTTTTTCAATGGCTTGGAAATTACTCAATCAATGCAAAGAAGTGAGGAGTTGGCATCTGCTTCTTTTTTTAAGCCTTATTTATATAAGCTCAAATACCAGAGGTGGGGGAAAAAACCAAATGCTAATTGGGAGGCCAGGATGGCAGTGGGTAGCTCCAAAAGTATTGTTATGGTTACATCTTCATCTCTAACATACCATTCCTTATGCTCCCAAGATAGAAGTACTGTCCTTTTTTTTTTTTTTTTTTTTTGGGCACTGTAAAAAGTGTGAGCCGTGAAATTAATTGCTTACAGAGAACATAAATTCTTTCAACAATTGTTTATAAACTTCATAAAGCTCCCTGAATCAGCCTATATTCTAATTTATATTGATGTTTCATATGTAATATCTCCTGTCGTCAGTGGGCTTTTGAAGTATTTAAAATCTCAGCCTCCTTAGAGAAATCAGTGAGCATAATCGTAGATCTTGCTGTTTACAGAGCTTATAGTAACAGGAGGCTGTGCCTGTAGACTTCGTAAGCTTTCTATTTTTAGTATAATAACACATAAAAGATGGATGAAGAGGAGCTGCTTAGCATCTGTAGCCCATACAGGCATATCTTGATATTTACTGACAAACTATTAAAGTACTTCTAACACTTTGTTTTTCAACATTTAACTTTTTTTAACTTTCTATACATATGTGTCTAAATCTGTGAAAGGACCTGTGTGTTTGTTTTTAGAGGCCTTAATTTTATTTAAGTCTAGAACTGTGTATTCAAAATGTTGCCAAATACTGAAAACCTGTGAGCATTCTTACATCTATAGTAATTTTTATTATTAAAGTTTTCTTCCTCTAAATCATCTTAGTCCTGAAGCTGTCAAGCAGCTTGGCTTTAATTTCATGCACAAACCCTAGACTGTGGGGGAAATGTTTCTCCACTTACTCTCTAACTCTCCAACCTCCTATGGCTTTATCTAGAGAGGAAGAAATTACTACTCTGCTGTGCGGAAAGACAGGTCCTAGGTTTCTACCTGCAAGGCAGCAAGTTCAGCCCTGATGCTTTTACATGGTGAACAGTGTCTACAGGTACTACAGAACAGGAGAAGCAAGTCTGGGAGAGGGAGGTCACTTAAGATCTCTCTCTTTCCTGAGCATTTCCTATAACTAGCTTAGGTTACACCTGGCCAGCTACCTGAGTTGGTGCTCCTCTGAGTGAATTCTTCAAAACCCTAAGTCTTACCTGGGAGTCCCATTTTGGTCCCCGATGCCTTAACATCAGCTGTTCCAGACCGCTGTGACAGTAAGTTTATACTACGGCTTTAACATTCTTTCTTTGCAGGACTAAGTTTCTATTTCTAACTGCAGAGTTCAGTAGTTGAGAATTGAGTAGTTAAAAGTTAAGATTTTGGGACAGGATAAAATTGGTGGGGAATACACTGACATAATGTATTGACATCTGTAGTAAGAAATGCGATCTACTGTTAGTAATCTGCTGGCAAAAGAAGTTTTTAACCTCAGAGACAAACAGCTTAGCAAAATAGGTTTTTATAATAAGATAGAAACAAAAGAAAACATATATAGGGAATGAATATTATGTCACTTCATATCCTGGGCACCTTATGTTTGTGCATTATCAGACAGACCATGGATGTACTTCCCAGGGCAGGCTGCAGAGATCCTGTCCAAGGAGAAAGGTTTCTCCTTTCTGATTCTTTGAGCTGTTGTATATAATTTTCTTACAAGAAAGCAACTCTATTCATAAAGGATATTCTCATGAGGACTTCTTGCTGAGCTTCTAGGTAAAGGTGTGGTCATGCAGGTGGTATAATTGTCCATGCTAACTGGGAGCTGCCTGCAGGCTCCTCTGTTACGAGAGCTGGCTGAGTTTGCCTTGCAGCCAAGTGATTTGTGCTGCACAAGCTGAAGCTGTGCTGGACAGGCAGCCCAGCACAGTACAGGTCTGCTTGTGCTCATGTTAACTTTGATGTGGATCACCAATGGCCTCCCGGTCAGAATGAGTATGTTGCACCCTTTAATCCACATAGACTTTACTGTTCCTAAACATATTTTAAGTTACAAATCATACTAGGAAGCTGTTTAGATAACAAAGTTTCTTGACAGGGTGGGTTGTTTTCTCTCATAACACCCAGGTTCCCCTGCAGCACTGCTCATGCTACCATAAGGGCTACTGAAGCCCGTAGTACAAGGCTCAGTAGAGAAGATATGACCTGTTCAAGGTCACTAACTCCTCAGTACAATGTCTTCCACAGGGCTCCCAATACAGAGGGCAAGGAAAATATCAAGAGTGGCAAGCTAACCTCAAAAATATTTCTTTTGCTTTCTCTTTTTAATAAGATAATTGCTTATCTAGCAAGGGCTTGCAAGTTTGCTGTTAGGTAGACCAAAATATAGACAATACACAAAATTTTCATTAAACCACATTTTTATAAGGCAGCTAACTCAGCATCATAAAAGAGTGAAAAGTCAATCTATGACATCTTTCACTGTTCAATAATCTAATTTGCTTTAATATTTTTATATTTATCCTTTCTAGTTTATTATTTTCTTCCCCAAATCCATGAAATTATCTAACTGGGAGTTAGGTGAAACCTTTATTGATCTTTTTATTTCTTTTGCATTGCTAGTATGACACATCAGATGAGATATTAAGAGTGTCAAATTTGAAGGGCAATTTTATGATGTTTAATAGTCTTTCCAGTGGTTAACCACAGCACCCTTTCATTAACAAACAAGCAATCATCATTTTCATTTTTTTCTTCAGTTGTTAACATGGTAAATGAAATAAATAGCTTATTAATGCTGGATTGTGGGAACTTCTTGAGACCTAGTGTGCTGAAAAGAACAGATTAATACTCTTACCGCTGTCTTTGTGTGTAGCTCACAAATGATACTCTTGAATCTGATTTGCTGCAAAGCATTGCAGATTCATGTAAAATAGGCCATACAGATAAGAGACAAGCACTAAAAATAAAAGTACATTTGTAAAAAGGCTTTGTGTAGCCTGTAAAAAGGCAAGAAAATTTGCATTACTCCATACGTTCCAGCTTTTTAAAAAAAGATAACTCCATGCTCAGCCCATCAGTCAAAAACATTGAAAAGGCAAGAACCATTTATCTGGGAAATGTATTTGACAATAAAATCCTAGAGTTGTAATTACAATTGGCAGATTCAAGTCTGCTATTGGTGGCAGCAATCCTACCAAGGGAAAAAAGATACATAATTTTTGTAATGTTCTATTTGCATCAGGCTATGTTAATCTTGGAGATGGTATGCTTCACTGGAGATGGAATGAAACTGCATAAAAATTGCTGTTGTAATTTGCTAAGACAATCAAATTCAAGGTTTGTTTTAAGGGGAGTAAAAAGAACCTAGAAACAAAAGGAATAGGAAAAGAATATAATTGATTTGCATTATGGAAACCACTTCAAGCAGACACTGGAAATCTTTCAAGGGTTGCGTGCTGGCTTGTGTTTTCCTTTCCCAAAGTGGAGGTTAAGCATGCTACTTGAAATTCCCTGGGGACTAGAAAAGTAACCCCTCAAAAAGACAAGCCATTACTGCTAATGTTTCTTCTTTCTTATGTGAAACATTTTCTTCTTTGCTCCTGCATCTCTGGAAGCGTAAACCCAGAAGGACTCTGACCTCCTCCTCCACATACTGTCCTCTAGATGCTGCATGTGTCTCTACCCTGCTCCAAATGCGTCCTGTACTCAAAATTCCTAATTCCAATTGGGCACTTTTTAACCAAGACTGTGCACATGTGGCAGTGTCATTATATAGCATAAAACAGCGGCCTTGGAAGAGTTTAGTCTGTGTGTTTGAGGCAGCATAAACAGGGAATGAAATTCATAAGGGAATTAAATCCTTTGCCTGTGTAACATTCTAAGGGAGCCCTGAAAAGGGCCTAGTATCTCTAGGTCTGGTCCAGACCAGTGCTTCACGAGCTGCAAATGAGTTTCTCCAACTCTACTGGCAAACTGGAGTAAGTGTTTAGCCCTGGAGGTAGTGTGAATGCTCCTTTTGTGCCTGCTTTTGTCCATGGCTTGGGCAGCTCTGCCTCAGATCTGTTATGAGTCTATGCTAGCAACTTTGTTGAGATATTTACAGTTCCTCTCCCATGTGCTCTCTGTTTTCCTGCTTTTACTTAAAGGTTTAGTTTAGTGATAAACTTCAATTCAGAGGTCTGAGTAGTTATAATCTCAGAAAATTCAACTTTACCCAACTAGTGTAAACCAAATCTTTTTATTTCTTCTTGAAATAGAAGAAATTATTCTGCATTAAGGAGCTTGTAATGATTGATTGCTAATTTGGTATGACTTGATTCTAATCATGGTAGTAGATGGCAATACGGATTTATTTTATTTTTTTTTAATTCAAGTTAAAATTAAAAAAATATGGTGCTGCACTAAACAAGCTGCTTTGAGCTTGCAGTTTCTTGCTTTTTCATTGTCTCTGTAGCAAGTCTTCTCTTAGGCTGCTTGATGTCCTTACAGGTTGCCTGTCTTTGTGTATCCCTGTCGCTGCTTTCTCTTTCTCCATTCTTTTGACTGCTTTTTCCAAAAGTATCATATGCTTCATCAGACTATGCACATTTGCTGAGTTCACAAGTCACATAGCCATTTGGGACAATATTACAGAAGATTGTGTGCTCTCTCTTGAGGGCTCTTTGAAAAGACAAGAAAATCCACTTTCATGCTGTTGAGGGCCTTTATTCATAATTCAGTTGCTGTTTTTATGTGTTGTTTTGGCACTAAACTGAACTAGAAAGTTGTTTTGTTTTGGGGTGTTTGGTTTTTTTTTTTTGTTAGTTTTGATTCTTATTGGGGGGGGGACATACTTGTCTCTCTTTTGGCAAAAATATCTTTCTCTCTTGCTTTCTTCTTTCTTCATCACTCTTCCTGTTTGAATCTCAAAATATACTTTTCCCAAAGGGAAGAGTATTGCATTTGAGCTCAGTCAATTCTCTTCTGTCTCAATTTCAGCCTGTGTACATCACAAAGTGCATTAGTCCTGTTGCTTTTATTAACTCATGTTTCAGTAGCTCTTGAATCTCATTCTGAGCTAGCTCTGATCATATTGAAGGCTTGTGGTTTGTTTGTCACCTTTTGGGGGTTTTATCCCTCCTCAGCTGTTTTTGCCTGGCTTTCTATTAATCAGAAAACTATTTGAGACTTTTAAGCTTATGATGAAAAGTGAGCTTCATATGCAAACATCATTAATCTTGTGACCTTTTGAGCTTTATTCATTGTAATTTGAAATTCTGGCAAACATTCTTCTGTACTCTATAATAAATAATTATTAGTTATAGATCTTGAAATTCAGTGATGAGACAGCTTGTTGATTTCAGAATGTGGGTGATTGTGATCTTTTCTGCATTGTGGTTAAGACATCTTTATATAAAGTAACGCTGGAGGGAAGACATGCCCCTCGCATTCTCAAATAAAGTGGGAGCAATCTAGAAAATAAATTAATATCTCAATTTGAAAAATATAACTTAAAATGAGAATGGGAAGGCAAGTGCTGCTCTAGTCTAAGGGGATGCACATAAATAGCCTTCATGTGGCATGAGAAATGCTATGTAATTTTAAGGCATTTGAGGAATTGAATTCAGAAGTTTTCAAGTTACCTAAGGTTCAATGTTTGTGCTGGGCTGATCTTTAGGAGGAAATGCTCAACAATTTGACACACAACATGTCCAGAAAATTCCAGTTTCATTCATTCTGTAGTCACATCCATATATGCCCTTGGAGAGAGTCTAAGAACTTGTTACTAAAAAAGCATGTATAAAAGTATACTTCACTTTTGTGTTATTTTGAAATGTATTATTACAGAACATAGGGCTATGTAGTTCCTACATTCTTGAAAATATTCAAATGAACAAGAAATCATGAGTCATATACCTTTATTAGGCATTTCCTATTACCAGAGTAGATGTCAGAGTCTTCAGGGAAAATTACGAACGAAAGACTAGTCTAATTTTTTTTATTTTTTTTAAAATGTATTATTGCTTCCTGTTGAAAAGTATGTGTCTTCTAAGGCTCTTGTACATAGATAGTTACAATAGCTGTGGCTTTAATAGGTTTGAGGGTGTATCTGTTGTAAAGCTATGTTTGAGCTATTATTTGGAACATAATTATTGTTAAACTGGAAAGATACTATTTTTTCTGTTTATGCCAAATGCTGCTAACTCACGGAATTATGGATTATAGCCCTTTTAAATTCCTTTACTTTTTTCTGTGTACTGGGACAGTTTTTTTCCCTTTTTTTTTTTTTTCTTCATCTTCTGTGCCCTGCTGCTCTTAGCACTACATTTAAAGTAAGTAAGCCTAGTTCTTTACAGCACAGTGAGCACGTTGGTTCTGGTTGAAGTGAAGAGTGATTGCACAAATTTATAAGTATGATGAATTCCATGAATGTTAGCTTCTTTGGGATTCAATTCTACCTCTTCACTTTTATAAATACTTAAAATATATAACTTATCTATAAGTTTTAAAAAATATATTCAAATTCAAAGTTTAAGCAAATATAAAAACATGATATATATGCTCACTCAGGACTCTTTCCCTGTCATCCAGTAAAGTGTTCAATAACTTTATTTAATTTCTCATTAAAATTTCAATAGATATTATTACTACTTGGTAAGTTAAATATAAGATAATATCTAAAATTTGTAGCTAGGCCTGTTTTCTGTGGGTCATTCAAATCTTACTGAGTAAATAACTGCTAAATGAGTAATTTGTCTTGTTCAACATAAACTCCTTCATTGGCCCACAAAAAAATTCAAGCTTAGAAAAAAAAAAGTTATCCAGCACCAAGCAGTTGTGCATTAACAGTTTCTAATCTGAGAATTATGCTAATGGGCCCTAATATCTTCTGGGCAAGTTGTAAGACTGACTGGTAAAAAACGTTTTGTCTCCTCAGCTCCTTTGAGGTTGCAAATGATCAGTGAAAATCCTTGAATGAAGTGTACATCAGGGACGCAGGGATGCAGAGGTAGATATTCATTCCTACTTAGACTTGGTTGAAGCTATTTATCCTACTCTGTATTTGAATAAAGCAAGGCACAGCCACACCATTTCCTAGAAGTTTTTGTTTGTTTTTCTTTTTGAGATAAAAGTTCTTTTTATTCTTCCTTTTTCACTTTCTAACAGCTTTCCAGAGCACCACTGGCCAACTCAGTTGCACATGTTGCTTTAGGCATTAGTATTGAGTAGATAATGAATCTGAGTGGTTGACTGTTGTCTAGGAACAAATTATCTATTTCCTTCAGATCAATTCCTGAAATACCCTCAAATACTTTGAGGTTTCGAATGATTGGCATTTCTCAGGTGCAAACATTCTTACTGAGCCAAATTCATTGTTCCCAGGAGAGTAATTTGGATGTTCTACGGGCATGTGTATGTACTTACGTATATATGCAAAGGTTTGAGTGTATAAGTGTTTTTACATGCGTACATTCTCATTTTAAAAGTATGCTATAGATCACATAAGACAAGCTGAAAGTTGCCACAATTCTAGAATATAATTTGACAATTTTAGAATATAATATGCTAGCACATAGTACAGCTATATTGTGCTAGCACAGCTCTGTAGAACTTTAGGTGCTTGAAAGGGTCACAAGCAAGAGGTAGAAATAGCATAATTTCTCAGAGGTCACCTGGTCAATAACATAGTGTCTGCATCTGTGTGGGAAATTTTCACATGAGCATAGTTTTTTATTGTCAGAATCTCAGTAGGGAGAATTAAAGTGATTTAGATATTGTGCTGATCTTTCATGACTTGGGTAAAAGAGGATTTAATGAGATCACTGGCGTTGCTTTGCCCCTATTCTGTAGCTCACTATTCAGGAAAGCTGTGAGAATTTCAGGAATCAAAAAATATGCAGAAATTTTGAAGACTCTTGTTGGAGGAGGCAGTCAGTGATTTGGTTTTTGTTTTGTCCTGTGTATCCTCTATGTCATAAGAAGCAGTTGATACCTGGTAACTACATCAGCTGATAAAACGATGCTGGAAGTTATTTGAAGAAGCTGATGTTTGGTTTCTGCCCTGCTGTGACTGCTCAAATCAAGTTTCTAGCTTGAATCTCAGATTTGCTTAATAGTCTTTGTTCTTAAATTCCTTTGTTAATTTGTTTTTCATAAAAATAAAATAATAGATTAGGTGATCTTACCTTTTAACACTAAAACTTCATGATTTTCATGGGAATAGGTTTCTTTATCTAAACCTAAATATGAATGTATGCTTCATTTCCCTAATTGGAATGAATTATATATTTTCCTGGCATCTAAAAGTTCTTTACAAACTCTTGGAGAGGGAAAAAGAAGATGGAGGAAAACTTCCTTACATGCGCTTTTGAGTTGTTTCCTAGGTGACCTACTAACTTGTTTGGTTGCTGCAGTCAAGTCATTTCACTTATATTTCCCTATGCTTCTGTCTGGTTTTCGGATTGACTTCTACATTGCCACACAGTATTGTATCGTACAGAATTAGAAGGTTGCATTGTAATCCCATCTGTTTTGAACTCCTGTATTAAATAAACACTTTCAGATACAGAAAAAATCAGATCTGCTCCAGAGAATTTTGTGCTTGTGTGAAAAATGGCTTGGAAAAAAAATAGCTGTAATAGTACAATAGTCAAAGGTAGGTCATTAAGAGTTACTTCCTGTTCATTTCCCATCTCCTCTCTCAGTCTTCACAAGGGAAACTGCTGCTTCTTACATTGTGATTAGTAAATCTATATTATTAAATCACAGGTTTATGAAAAGCTGACATGATTTTGAATTGTCTGTGTGTTACTTCTGAATGTTTTTCAGATCATGACCTCATGATCTAGGCTGAGAACAGTATTCAGTATCTCAAAATTTCAATGGATGGTGGACAAGGATGAACTCAGTGGTAAAAATAATTATTATCAAAAGAAACTTGAACAGGTCGTATTTCTTATAATTTATTTCTATAGGTCTTCAACTAGAAGTGATTCAAATGCTTATTGCTATGATGAAGACAACAAAGGCAGACTGAAGACAACTGTTTCACATCACTTACCTACACTGCTATGTTTGTTGATTCATATGCATTCATAATTTACCTGATGCATTCTCTGTATTAACAAGTATGCTATCTTTAGGTTCTGCCCTTATAAACATGTTTTCCATGAAGAAATAGCCTTTTCTTTGAACTATTCCCAGTGGCCCATTGGAGTAGAAGAATATATTTCACTGTCCTGTCCATAGTGGAGTCTGTCTCACTATACTTTATTCCTGATTAATAGTTTACAGCAGTGAAAAGAAATGATTTTGTTTGGGTGTTGTGGGGTGGTTTGTTTGGGTTTGGTTTTTTTTTTGGTTTGGTGGGGTTTTTTGTTTGGTTGGTTTTTTTGTGTGGGTTTTTTTTTTGTTGTTGTTGTTTGTTTTGTTTTTGTTTGGGTTGTTTTTTTTAAATATCAATGCACTTAAGTTGATTCTTAAATAGATTCAGATTTTTATTTTTTTTTTTAGCCTGTCTCCTTTTTTTATCTTATCACTGGTAAATCAGAAATGAAGTAAGCTTTATTTACCTGAATCAAACCCCAACATATTTAGTATCATCTCATCGTTATGAGTGACACTGGCAGGAGACTATAATTTTTCAGGTCAAAAGTTACTTTCTGATTTTTTTTTTAAATGCTCATTGTTTTTGTGTCAACAGTTCAAGTTTTTTGATGGGATTGGACTAAATTTTATAAAAAGCTTTCCTGGAGGAAGGGTAATTGACATTTACCAGTTTCATTTTACTCTCTTTTCTAATTCTATAGCATCTTCAAGTAACCTCTTCTGTAGTACTCTTCAAGTATCTTGTAATAGTTATTGCTAGAGGTCAATAGGTGGGCAGAACCATGGCTGGTCTGTATGGCAATTCAGATAAAAGTTCCATTCTCAAGTTCTAATTTGAAAGTTAATTGTTTGACAGAATTGATATTATGGAAATGAATGAGTTATCTGACTGCTCTTCAGATGAATTCTTTAAGAAAAAAAAAAGAAGTAGGTGTCATGGTTTAGGCCCACCTGGTAACTCAGAACCACGCAGCCACTCGCTCACTCCCCGCACTTCTTCCTCCCCCTGCTCCTGGAGGGATGGGGAGGAGAATCAAAATAATGTAACTCCCATGGGTTGAGATAAGAACAGTCCAGTGACTAAGGTATAACACAAAACCACTACTGCTACCACCAATAATAATCATGATAAGGGAAATAACAAGGGAAGAGGATACAGTTGCTCACTACCCACCAACCGATACCCAGGCCGACCCTAGCAGCGATCTGGGCCTTTCGGGTAACTCCCCCCAGTTTATATACTGGGAATGACGTGCTGTAGTGTGGAATACCCGTTTGGCCAGCTTGGGTCAGACGTCCTGCTCTGCTTCCTCCCGACTTCCCCTCCTCCCTGGCAGAGCATGAGACTGAGAAAGTCCTTGGTCGGAGGAAACATTACTTAGCAACAACTAAGAACATCAGTGTGTTATCAGTGTTGTTCCCAGGCTGAATGTCAAAAACACAGCACTGCACCAGCTACTAAGAATGAGGAAAAAATGACTGCTGTAGCTGAGCCCAAGACAGTAGGTTATAAGATATGCGAATAATAGAAGCATGAATGCAATCTTAACTGTGGAGTAATTCGTGACCCCTAAACAATCGTACTTCTAAGTGATTCAGTTCAGTATGTTTAATTCTAAACTCCAACATTAAAAAGCTCTCTAAGTGTTAGAGCAATGTTTATATTTTGATTAAATTTGCCTTAACAAGAGTTTTACTTGTGTGGAAAAATGCCATTATATGTTGCTTTGCCAATGATTTGGAGCCCTGTTTTCTTAACATGCAATTAAAACTGTTCTAATACAACAGATGCATGGTAATGGAAGAGTTGTGGGCTTGGTGTTTTTTTTTTTTAAAATAAGGTGAGTATAGCTGAAGAAAAGAAAAGAAAGAGAGAACTTCTGCATAATCTTGGAATGCCTGCAACTTTACAGCAAGATTATTTTCAAATAGTCACCTTGTTTCTTGTGTCAGGCAGCCTGGACATAGTTATACCAAAGTGCTGCACTATGGTAAGTTTCCTGAATGGTGTTCATTTTGATTGTTGACATACTGATTTCAGTTTTAGTTGTCTTAATACTGTTCTATTCCCCCTCTCCTTCACCCCCCCCCCCAAAAAAAAAAATTTTCTCACCAGACAGGTTTAATTTTTGTGTGGAAATAAATAAATTTGAATTCTAATATTAAAAAATGGATTTCTCACAATATTGTGTTAGGCTGTTACCTTCTGTACCAAAAGCCTTCTTTTTTTTCTTTTTTTTTTTTTTCCCCCTTAACACAGAGCTTTTTATTTATTTTATTTTTCACACTCCTAGATGTGGTACAATACTGTAAAAGACAGATATCAAAGGAAACCATTCACTTAGATCTTTCTTCTGCACTGTGACATGCATATTGCCAAGACATTAAAATAGAAGCTCCTTATTCTTGTTTTTTATGAGAAAGTGTTAGGGGCAGGAGTACTAAAAGACCTGTAATAGAATAAGCATAAGAATGAACTGAAGATCATAATGGTAATTCTTTCTGACTTTATTTCCCAAATGTGAAGGATATCTCCTATATTTTGTGATGTTTAAATTGTCTTATTTAAAACAGTATTGTTCTATTTTGTGGTCTAAACTGAGGTTTATTTTTCAAAGGTATGAACATTCTTGTTTCACTTATATATTCATGACAGTTGCAAGACTGAAATGAAACTCTACAGCTGGGCAAAACTCTACAACTTAGTGTTAGTGCTTGCAACTGCATAATTTAAATAATAATCATAGAATCATAGAAAGATTTGGATTAGAAAGGACCTTAAGATCATCTAGTTCCAACCTCCCTGCCATGGGCAGGGACACCTCGCACTAAACCATGTCACCCAAGACTCCATCCAACCTGGCTTTGAACACTGCCAGAGAAATAAAAATAAATGAATAATAATTATAATGCAATTCATAGGCAGTAAGAGAGAATTTGACCACAGATTCTATGAAACTATGTTGACACTTTAGGGAAATTGGATTCTTTCTTAGGTTAAAGAGTACATATTTTAAAATAGTATTTGCTGTTCCATGTATAAATATACCTAAAGAGAAGTAGGATATCTGAAGAAGATACACTGTGCTTATTTAACTCAGCTGAGAATTTAGTCTGTATTATCTAAATAAATTTTTAATAATTTATTTAGTGTCAATTATGCGCTTCTCTTTTGGCAGAGGGTTGTCAGTGTGCAAGTGAAGTTAGAGTGGGGAAAAACACCCCACGATAAACCAAAAACATTTCTTCTTTTTCCTCAGAATTCTTCTCATTTGAATAGCTATCTATACATCCCATTGTGCCTGCATTGTCAAAAGTGAGAGTATTTGCCTTAAAGATTTCCCTTCTTGCTCAGAGGCTTTCCCGTCTCAAAGACCTTACACTCCAAGACCTTACACAGAGAAATAGAAGAGGGGATAATTACACTTCCTTCTCAATTTCTTCCAGCAGTTCACCTGGGGCGAAATTCTCTCCTCATGCACAGGATAGTTGCTCTATTTGTTTTTTTTCCATTGTACTGAAGGTTTTTCCTTTACTATAAGTTTCTGTATTCCTCACAGGCAAAGTGTGAGGTTTTTAAAACAGCTCCATAAAATACATATTAGTGACTCACAGAAGTGGTTCTGTGGCTTAACTTGAAGCTAGTTAGTAAAGTCACAACTCTGCAAGAAAGGTGCTGCTCATGTTAGCAAAAACAAAGTCCAATCTTTAACTGTGAGATGACAGCACCCCCACTAGACTCCCTTATCCTAGTTTTCTGGCACAGAGCCTATATGAGTGGGCAGCTGCACTCCCCAAACTGGAAAAGTTTCTGTATTTGCTCATAGATAGGTGTGGGAAGAGTAAAGCTCCCTGGCTGCAGCTTATCTGGGGAGGGAAACCCTCAATCTGTAGCAAGATCAGACCTGCTGGGGACCTTCAAACCCAGTCAGGAAAGGTTTGCATGGGTCTGCTCCAGATCATCCTCTTCAGCACTGGTATTCATTATCTCTACCTCCTCTGCTCAGTTAAACTAAAGGAAAAGCACACAAAACTTTTGGCACTGACAACACACATGCTGTGACTCCTGCATGGCGTATATTCCTTTAGTTTCCTTACCTTATATTTTAGTAAGGAAGATGTCAGACATCTTCCGCAGTGGCACCTCAGTTATAGGTTGTGCTTGCCAGATCCCTCAGTTCCGTCACCTGTTCTGTTGCTGATCCTGTGACGTGAGCTGCTCTTGCTTTGCACTGTCTGTGAGAGCTTTTGCTTGCCTATTCTATCGCTATATGCTGTAGATATCTATGAAGCCTTTGGAAAACTTTGTCCATTTGATTTTTCCATTCCTAGCAACCGTATGTATAGTACTCAGGCTTTCCACAGATTTTAGTTACAGATTTTAGAAGTGCTACACATTCTTCTTGCTTCAAAGAGTAAAAATATAAGTATGTTTAAACCAAGTTTTTTTTTTTTAATTGCCCCCAAACCTTTAAATCTCAATCCATGGGGTTGCAATCTACTTACTTTGCTTTTGGTGACTGTTTACCTTGGACTCACTAGTCCTGTTGCTTTGTATGGCAACACAGCTTTTTTCATGGTCCCACAATTGTGAACTTTCTCTTACTTTGTGACATGTTTTCCGAACACAACAACCACCACCACCTCCCCTTCCTCCTCACCCCAATTTGTCATGGTTTTGATCTTCCCCATGGTGCCAGTAAGTCATAGCTATCCCATCTACCAGATGTCAACAGTGCTTGCCCACAGAGCTTCCTGGTGATAGAGGAGCCGAGTTGCTGGCTTTTGTGGGGTTTGGCCACAAGTCTCATACTTATTTATCGTGTCTCTGCACAATATTTTTTTAGGTATCCCCAGACAGGTACTGCCTGAAATCACCCTGTAGGAATAAGTATATGGAAACCACTAGGAAGTGCGCCTGTTCACCCTAGAAATGTGGGGCAAATATAGGGCCTTCCCCACTGTGCCACTGTCAGTACTCCCTCCAAACCCAGTTCCTCTTACAGGTGGCGTTAGGATGGAGATTTAGGCAGTACACTTTGAAGCATGGTGCTTACAAGTTTGCTACTCAGAAAGAATCAGAGGATAGTGATAATTATTTTTTATTTTTTTTTCTTTCTTTTCTGAAAGAAAGCAAGAGGGAAAAAGAAGTTGTAACAGTTCCAGGAGACCAATATTTACAGTAATTTGTCGTTAGTGGCCAGAGTAGATGAAGAAGGGTTTACAAATTTTTTCACCTACGTACATATTGTTACATGTCGGTGAGTTTATATAACTTTTGTGCTACCTGAACAGTAACTTCTGCTAATAAAATAAAAAAGTTCTCTGCACAAGTTGTCTTTGTGCTTTCCTTGTCACGAAAAGAAATTAATTGTGATTCTTCCATCACAATTAAATTTTGTCTGGATTCATAGTGTATTCTATTATCACCTGATGTTTTTTTCTCAGCCTCTATTTCTTTTCTTAAAAAAAGTGTTGACCTTTATCATCAACTTGAGATGACAGTTTCCTTTTTCAGCACAGGAACTGGTATTAAAAAATCTGAATCAAAAGCAGAATAATTATAACGGCATCAGATGAATATCAGTTGTGAAAAAAAAATCACAGTAATATTACTCAGAATAAATGCAATTTAAAATATTTCTTCGGCAGGATGTGGACACCAAGTTCAAATTAATATAGAAAACTTAAGATTATTTCTAAACCTGTCAGAGTATTCATGCTTAGTTTTTAAAATATAAATGTTTGAAAATCAGGGATTAAATTATAATCCTTGCAAGGAAAGGATATGTTGGAAAAAGTGTGAACTTAATATGCTTTTGTTTTGATTAGTAGCCATTTTCACAAATGTATAATGCAAACAAAGATAGAATACTGCTTCTGCTCTGAAAATGCATTCTAAATTGTGTGGATTTCACTGTCACTAAATATTTTCAATCAAATGGCAAAATACTGGGTTTTTTACTCCCTTTCCTCTTCCAGTCCCAAATTCAGAGATTAAACAGTGCACAAAATGGCTCAAATGTTTAGCATTCCCATCCTGTTCCCTGCCTGAACACACAGCCAACCAAACATATGTCACCAAAGATGTGGCTGCCAGCCTTTGCTTTGAACAGGCTGTGGATTTGGCCACCAGGTGTTTTGGAGATCAGGACTGAGAGAAGTTGGCACAAGCATGGAGTGAAATCTGCTCCAAACCTCTTACTGACGTTTGAAGCCATTTATTTGCTGTTTTCCTCACTTACACATGTTTAAGATGGACTCGCTGTTTTAAAATAGCAAGGAAGCTTTGAATGTGGTTATTACCACTGTGTTTTGAAGCCATGGGATTGAAGAGTTTGAAAAAATTATCTTTGTATTAAATGAGATCTCTGACAATGCTGGTGGTAAAACCATCATGGGTTCATTAATGCTGACAGCAGTATATCTTTTTCCCAAGCAATTTGTTGATATGTTTCTGCTCTAAGTTTGATCCTTAAGCAATAGGTGATTTATCTGGTTTAACTTAATTTAGTTGGTAGGCTTACATCGGTAAAAATTATGAACTAAGCGAAATTAAGTATCTATGTATTTCAGTACTTTTTACAAAATCAAATCTTAAAGTACAAGCTGCTGTAGTGCTTGATGTTCTCACAGGTTAAACTTTTAGGATTTTTTAATGTAAATTGATATGCTTTAATACCTTTCCCCTGATATAATGCTAGCATTTCCTTTCAACTACTAGTAGGTTTGCTTCATATCATCATTTTGAAACTGATATCTGGTCAAATGTTACATGGCTTATAACCTATTTATATATATTTAGTCATGTAGTTTTTCTTTTCTGAATAAAATACCTTTGGAAAGTTATTTTCCATAAGAGAAGAGGTATGATAGTTCTTATTAGACTCAGCATTTAATGTGTGGTTTAGACTAAATTTTATAAATTCTTATCAGTGTTTTATATCCTTTGCACCACTCTTGTATTTGCATATAAAATTTATATATTGAAAGCGATTCTCAAGTAGGTAAATATCCTTAAGCTGTGTTCTAATATGCCTATCACCTCAAAGTTATTGGTTATGGTAAAAACGTATCTATAATAACCTTTAATAGCACATATAAATTGTAGAAAATATGATAATGTCCTACTTACAATACTTACTTTTGATTTAGTATATGAAAACAAGGAATCTGAAATTACATTTAATTCTTAAATTGTAGATCTTGGTTAGTTAATCACTGGCACATGTTTTACTGTGTGATTAGCTGTTAGGCTTATATTACCAATGCATTATTCTCCTAAATAGAAATTCTTTGGGCAGGACAAAAATATAATGGATATTTTACGGATATCTTCTTTTATATTCTTAATGTGTACTTTTGGAATAAATGAGATGCATGGCTTTAAATAGCATTATAAGAAAAATTCTGTTGTTAAATCACTAAATGGGACTCTGAGACACTCCTTTGTAAAAAACCAAACCAAATCATGAGCTGCACACAAAGTTCAAAGTAAATTTGTTAATCTCTGAACCTCAGATTTTTCCACCTGTAAAACAGAAGAACAATACTTCACTATCTTGTTGGTGTGCTATGTAGATAAGTGTGTGACGTGCAGTGTACAGGTGTCATAGTTCTGTGTTAATCTTTTGTCTTTGTGTGTGCCTGTTGGTCTGGCTCTTTCATAATCTGAAAAATTCTTTGTTGTAACCTTTGCCTTTTGATATTTGCTTTTAGTTACTCATCCTTTATGGGATGGAGTGGGTTCATCATGCTAAAAATACGGGGGGTTTTCTAGATGTTCCTTATTAATCTACTTTTCTCCCATAGAAAAGTGTTCCATGAAAACTGTGCATTCGTTACGTGGTTACTGCAGAAATTGTCTTTCACTAAGTACAACATCTCTTCTAATTTTATGTCAGCATGCATAGCAAAATAAAATGAGCCAATTTTGTATATTCTTAAGTGCTTAAACAGTTTGCTAATACAAACTTTCAGCAGTGTATTTTCCAGTAATTCTGAGATGATACGATGAATTTAGGATGAGCCTTCTTCTTTGGGTCCAGCATCTGTCAGAGAAGGCTGTCTTGGATTTCTGCTTTCTGGTGAATTTTTGCTCACTGAGGGATCCCTGCTCCCATTTGCTTCTTCAGCTTAATTTAGAGATCTTGATGACTACAGAAGTGGACAGTGTCTCTTTATGACAATGACCTTCCTGGCAGGAAGTCATCTTGCATTTTGAAGTGAGAGCCCTCTTACGGAATTTCACATTTGGAAAGTCTCTTAGGGGAAAATCTCAAAGCATTGTGTGAAGATAAACAAATATTGCTAGCTCAGGGACACAGTTTGAAGGAGTTGCCTACAGTCACAGACTGACCAAGGCAATTGCACTTCAAATACACACTAGCATTTGTCCCCACCTGTTTTCATCTGTTGGCTCAATGTGGTGTTCACTTGGGTCAAGCTGTGAAGTCTGCACCAGAAGCGTACCTTAGCTAACCCGGTGTCACTTTTGAAATGTTTCTTCAGGTGAATTATCAAATACTGGTCAGCAGCTCTTCTTGCCACTAAACAACTCTGTTGTACTTTAGGTTGATATGACATCAGAAGTTGTCTTCAAAAGCACAAAGACCTGTAGTTAGTTGTATATTTAGATTTAATTTTTCCGTTCTGGTCTTTCTTCTTCTCTAGAGGAGTATGAAATTTGCATACGCTGTTTAAAGCTAACATTTTACCTTCCCAACAGATTCTTTTTAACAGAATGGTTAAAAGCCTTTTGTGCTTCAAACCAAAGAAAGCACAACGTTCTGTGAAATAGTGCATTGTACAGAGATTTTTATTTTTTCAGAGTATCAACTGCTAGAAGGATTTCTGGTTTCTCCTCTAAACAGTGAAAAGCTTCCAAGATGCCAAGCAGTTGATTTCCCCCTGCAAAGAGGGGAAAAGAATATTTTAATGAGGGATATGCTCTTGCCAAATGTTCTGAGATAGTTTTATTACTGAGGAAAGACCAAAACATCTTAAAATATCATGAAAAATGAAAGGAGGGGGAACTATCTTGAGAGAGCTGTGACATGGCAGTACATGGTATGTTATTTTGCTTGGGTTTAGGAGATGGCAAGATCAATTCTTCTAAGATATGGAAGGGGTGAATTTATGAGTCCTGTACACAGCTGGTAGAGGTAAAGGGTCAAGTAATTGTCTTGACTGGCTCTTACAATGCAATTGTACACAAAGTCACTGTCTTCTCAACATTGAGAGAAGGCTTGATTTCCTGGCAATAGGGACTGGTTTGTTATCTTCTCCTCTCTTTCCCTCCCATCCCTCCACTTTTCTTAACCCTCATGTGATTCTCTTTTTCACCACCTGGAAAAGAGACTCTGAAGTGATTAACTTTTTATTTGAATTAACATCTAGATTCAGACAGCATACATTGCTTTACATTTTGTGGAAATGAATTTGACAATTAAAAATACTAGAAACCACAAAGTCACTGTGGTTATGAGGATGAGAAGATATTTTCAAAGATTCTTAAAATCCATAATGAACAATTACACAGTAAAAAGCACTAATATAAAGTCTTTTTTTTTTTTTTTTTTTTTTACTGCTAATAATTAGAAATTGACTAACATTTAAACTTGAAGGGAAAAGGGACTTGTATCTATCTCTTACTATAATACCTAATTTACTGCGTCTGTGGTGGATCCCTTTATCTACACGCTCATTTTTTTCCTGAATTCTACCGAGTCTCTGAATACGGTCTTTCATAGTGTTATTTTGTAAACTATTTACATTAATAAATTTCACATTTCTTTCTATTCAGTATTTACTGAGGTTGGTTTTCTGAATGAAGATGGTTGAGTTGGCCTGACTGTTTTCTTTGACACTCATTTAATGCCTCTAATCATTTCAGATGGCTCTGCACAGAGTCAGGATATAATACCCGTTCTAATTTGTTTCATTTCTAAATTATTCTTTACCTATCTCTGGAGGAATTTCCAAATCCATCTGCGGCCCTCCAGACTTCTGCATTATTTCACGTTGAGTTGGAGTATATAGCATGTAACATGATAATATCTAGGAAAACATAATTGGTATTCCTCCAGCAAAATATTTTCCATTATTTTCTGTGCATTCTTTCACCCACCTTATAATTTTGATGGTTTTTTTATTATAGCTGTTTCAGCACTATTAATGTTCTCAGTGGGCTCACTTGCGGTGACATGTCAAGACTTTTGCCTGAGTAGACACAGTTAATTTAAAACTCCACAATGTATGTAAGTCATGCAAATTTTCACTGCATGACTTTACTTGCACAATTTTAATCCGCCATTGTGCTGACAAATTGCATAATATTGTTTGGTTTCTCTGGACTTCACTAATTTGAAAGACTGTTGTCATTATCAAATTTTGCAGAATTGCTGTATATCCTACTGTTCAGAGTGCAAACAAATTCAGCTGTGGGTTAAAAACCATGAGATTTTTCTATGACGACAATAGACAGCTTATTCCATTTATTTCCAGTTATCTCCATTTATCTTAGAATCTTTTAACACATAGTGTTTTAGGAATGTTAACTAACTGCCTGCCTATCACCATATTCTTCTGTCATGCACCTGGGGAGACTAGTGTTATCTCTGTTTTGCATGTAAGGAAACTAAGACAGACAAGCCAGAATAAATGAGACATCTCACAGTGGGATTTTGTATAAAAAAGAGAGTAGCAATTCTTTACCTTTAATTTATAGAAGCTTTCCTTACCACTTTTGGACTAAGTTTTGCGAATAGGTTCTGAGCAGGGATCTTGTACTCTGCAGGACATTGCTTAAGAGAGTATGCAATGACCTTCATGACAGCCCTCATCGTAACTTGGAGTCCTGTTGCAGTTGTACATCTTATATTTCTATAGTAACCAGCTCACAAGTACCTACAAATAAGTCCATGGAGATTCCTGTCCTGTGTAGCATTTAAAATTAAAACATAAATGAGTACATAAAATCACTGCACTGTTCACAGCTCTTAATGTTTTTTAGTATTTGCACTTTTGCTCATATAGAAACTGTGCACATTGAAAATGGAGATTTTTCGCTCTATAAGGTTAGTTCTAAGAAGTCAGTGCAGAAGGTCTAACATTCCCATATCTCAGGTTCTGCTGTAGTTTACTGTATTTGTTGGTACTCTGGACATGAGGAGATGAGGCAACATGCCAAAACTTGCTGACATAGTCCAGACAATCTACATATGCTGTAAAGTCATATGTAAGCTGCCTTTGAATTGCTTTTTGCCATCTACTCCAAACCAATTTACATTCTGCAAAAACAGTCTTTTGTTATATACCTAACAACAAGGAACTTCTCTGTCTGTTCGTAGTTTACTTAATTAATCCAAACCTTTTTTTTTTTTTTTTCCCCAGATGTAAAACTCCTCAGGTCCAGCCTGTAAGATCTACCTCTCCCTCCTCACAGTTGAGTTTGGTGGACTACTGTTTAAATTCAGTCCTTCCATCCCTTTCAGGTCAGCTAAAGCAAGTTAAACATGTTCTGTAGTTATTAAGGATTGTTATTTTATATAGAATAGAATAGACCATCTAATATGGTTATCGACTGCATCATACCTGTGGAAATGAGTTAGTAGAAGAATGGTAATCTTGGATGATTAAATTTATTCAGTTTTTAGATATCAACAATGACTAAGTAAAAGGAAACAGAGTTTTGGTTTTGGGTTAATATTAAAACTTTGGATATTTTTAGCTAGTGATGCTGTGATTTTTTTTGAAAGTGTCTGTCTCCTAACTGCAATGATATTTGATAGTGAGAGTTTCCAGAGAACATAGCAAGAACAGTTTTCCTCCATTGGGGTATTTTTGCAAATCCTTTCAGTTTCAATTTGTATTCCATTCTTTTGGTATTATAATGCTGCCCGAACTGAAGTACCTTATTAATATTCACCATACTTATGAAAATGGTAAATTGGGAAAAATTCTATGAAAGAATTCTATGAAAGATTATACTGCTATGAAATTGATGTGAATAGAAAGAGACTGTTGTTTGATATTTATTGTGTTTCCTTAATTAATTCTCTCATCTGAATGTTTTGAAACATATACTTTCATTTGAATTACAGTAGATTCTTTTCTTTGAAACAATTTCTCTTCCCAAGGAAAATATTCAATATCTTAGAAGCCCCTCCTCAGAAATTTATGAAATTGTACAGCCTGAGAGAAATTTGTAACAAAAGTAACAAAAGTAACAAAAGGTTGATCTGAAATACATCTGTCCCTTCTCTGTTACAGAGCTTATACAGGCAAGATTTTAATAATGAAGTTTAAGGGTTTCTGTATTATTAACACCCCCCTCCCCCAACAACGATAACAACAGCATTTGTGTAGTAATTATTTGATCAGTAGGTGGTTGAAGAGGGTTTTTATGTTCCACCTGTGTTCTACTTTCTAATCTGATTGCACTTTTGGCATTAGCTTCCCAAATAAAATAGGTATATTTATCTTTTTGCCAATTATGGAATTATATTAACTGAAGGTATAAGGAGAAATAGGTAGGTTTGTTTGCTTCATTGTTAGTGTAAATTGTTGTGAAAAAGGTATAGCTAGGTGGTGAATGAGAGTATTTGTAAATGTATTTGTAACGTCATAAGCCTGTTATGCCAAGAAACTGTGTCTGAAAATGTATCTAAAGAGATTGTTAGAACCATATTTGGTTGCTAATTTATTATCTGAAATCTGTACCTCATCCAGTAAGAGTTCTGTTTAAAAACCCATGGTGTAGCATGATCTATTCTGTGAGACAAAAATCTTGAAAGGTTAGAAACTTTGTAAAATATTTTTGCTGTTAATCTGGTTGTACCTGAAGTCTGTCATGGAACAAAATGGCAACGCTCTATGCTTGCATCATACTGGGACATATCATTCAAGTAGGTATAAAAGGGCTGATGTGGTATAGTGACCAAGTAGTTGTCCTTATATGATCTGAAGATTTTAAATTTACATTCTTATTATCCTGTGTTTACTGCATTGTCACCTTGAATGAATGTCTGAATAAAATTTTATAATGCTCCTCATTTTCAGCAGAGGAATGAATGCCAAATTGCTTGTCTTTCTGTCTCAAGCCTTGCAGCCTGTAAAATGCAAAAAAAAAAAAAGATTAAAAAAGGAGTGAGGGGACAATGTCATCTTCTGTTTTAATTATATTTATATATTTCGACTTTTTTTTCTTTTTTGAGTGGGAGTGAATCTAATATAATGGGACTACAAAACCATAAAGGTTTTCAGTTGTTCTACTTTGCCATTAGTTATTCAGTGGATCAGTGCATCTGGATGAACCTCATTGTTTATGATGGCCAAAGGCAGTGTTTCTGTAATGAAGGCTGAACTACGTAAAGTGACCCAGAGTTTAAGGAAGTGGATTTTTTTTTTGTGTTAAATTATTGTTACACCTTTAAATTACTTTTATTCCTAATATGAAATGTCATAAATTATGTTTGAAGGAGGAGAAAAATTAATATAAAATGCCATCTTACCTAGATGAAATGAGCATTCAGTGGCATTTATTCCTAGCACTAGGAATATCTATTATATTTTGGTTTGGTAATTTCCTCAGATAATTACAAGATTCCTTCATTTTCTCATCTCAGAAGCAGCATGGAGCTCAATGTGGAATTTTCTTGCATCCATCTAGGAATTAAGTGGACATATGAGGATTCCCACTATCTATTTTAGTTTATTTTTACCCTTTATTGTAAAAGGTATGTTTTCTACATCCATTTAGTAACTTAAAATATGTGTCATCTGTAGGCAGACAGGATATAGAGAATGAAATGGTTCCTGTCTCTGGAATTGCTGTTTTAGCTAACACAAAGATCAAAAACTTCTGCTAAAGAAAACACAGGGTCCTAAAACAGACCAGCTGTGATTATAATACCCAAAAGAGGTGTCTCTAGTACAAATACATTCTGCAACAGACCTGTCTTTTGAAATGTAATGTCTTTGCTTAAAAACTCAATATTAATAAAAGAGTCTTATCATTATATTGAAAAATCACAATTTCATGAACTCAGTTTAGCGAAGCAAACCTTGCTTATTATTAGAAATATAGAAAGGTCTTTATCTGTGAAAATATTGACATAAATTCAGATTTAAAATGAAATCTTAGAGGTACTGTCACAGCTAGAATGAGTGGGTGCTGTGCATGAGAAAAATAAAAAGCCACAAATGTCAAAAGCAGTCTTTTATGATTTTTTTTCAATGACAGTTTAACAATGAAAAATATATGCTCTATATTTCAAGAATGAAAATGAGGAAGAAAGAAAACAGATAGACATTACTGTGTTTGGTACAAGTTCTCCAAGTAGCTGCATGGTACAATTACTTTATTCACATTTTGTGAAGAGCATGACTAGGTTGGGAAGGAAGCTCACATCCTTCAGCATGTCACTGTTCCAGTGTGTTGTACTTGAATAACACTCATCCTTGGACTGCACTGCAGTGTTAGAGAGTAAGGCAAGGCTATGCCATTTTCCACTTCTCCAACAACCACTGCAGATAGTTCCTTCTGCTCTGAAGTATATGTATTCTTAAAGTTTGGTTCAATGTCTTCTTCAGGCAGCCACTGTATCAACAGAAAAGATTATGGACTTTAGCCCACCTGGCATGGCTTGTCACTGTTTTGCTGCCAAAATTCACAGCGCTCTCTAATTCCATTTAGTCAAAATAAACTGAACTAGCAAAAACTGTGTAATCTATTTCCTTACTTAATTTTGTTAAAAACAAGCTAAAGAGTGTTCAGACAAGTAGTTTGGAAGGTAGATTTGGGGAACTGAAGGTAATATGGATAAATTAAGTGGCATATAACTGCTAAGATGAGCTGAGAGAAGAAATATTCTGTCAGTTCTTTAGCCAAAAGAAGATACACGAGCAAGTCAGCATCCAGTTCTCACCACAATCTTATAATCCAGGGTCCATTCTTTTGTTCCAACATTTTAGATCTCATTTCTAACTGTGTACTTTTTCTTGTGATACAAATCATCAGCATTTCAAACAAGAAGATTGCATTGGAGCAAATATGATGCATGCCCGTGTATTTGTGTATTAGGTAATACTTGGACAGAAAATCCTAAATCAGTATGTAAAGGCTAGGAGCATGTAAGACTGAGAGACTTTCATTGTGCAATCATATGGCTGTGGATGTTTTGCAATCTTTATTTTTCATAAGGATAATACCAGCTTGAATGTAATGACTTAAAAATGAAATATTTGAGGTGTACATTGGTATCTTTGGCAGTATATTAGAACTCAGTATCAGTATCAGAATCTCTTTTTCTTCTCAAAAATACAGATTTGAGTCAAATTATAATAGCAGTTTGTCTTAATTAATTTATCTTAAAATAATATGCTGGAAGAGCTGCTGATGCAATGTGGAAGTTGCAAATATGAATCCAAATTTGTTTAACCTGTAGAGAATTAATGATGTGATGACAATAAGATGGAGTAATTGCATTAGGTTGGTAATTTACAGAGTTTAAACGGGACAGCCTCTAGACTTTATATCAGTAGAATTAGCACATCATTTGCTTTTTAAAAGTGGAAGGTTCTATAAACTCACAAAGCATGTTAATTTTGCAAGAATAGCATAAATTATATTTGGCAGTCTTTCAAAAATTACCCTCTATGAGCTTAATTATGTTAAGTCTGTATTAATATGTGTTTCATATAGATCTTTCTCCACTTTTTCTCAGCAAAGAAGGAAATAAGGATAGATATAATTATTCTATTAATAAAAAGAGTGCTAATGTGATTTTACAACATATATATTTCTGAAAATACTGTCCAATATGTGATGAACTAAAGTATTCCTTTGGGTTACAACTTTCACAACCAATTATTGTCTACCCCACAATCACCTAAAAGCTAAATTTAAGCTCTAAGACTCATTTTAAAGACTTATATTAAAGTTGGGTTTTCTAAAGTGCAACTTTTCTTGCATTTTTTTGCCTCTTCAAGGATCCTTGAAGTAAACCAACTAAATTTGATAGTTTAGTTGGTCAGGTTTTATGAGGAATCTAATGTATATATTTTATTTCGTTTGAAAGCTTCATTTTGGAACAAACTTGTCTATCACAGCTAGATTAATTTTTCTGAGGCTATCATCTGACATAGGGTTGTGATTTTGGCACTTCTGAAAAGTCAGTCTGGGAAGTCTTATTACTGTCACTGTATTCTCCACTGGAGGGTGGGGGGTTTTGTTTTGGTTTGGTTTGGTTTGGTTTATTTTTTTCTTTTTCTCTTTTTTCTTTTTCTTTTTGTACTAGAAAAGTATGAAAATTGCTTTAATCAGAGTATGTTGTTACTGAAATACCTGCAGCTCTAGAGCTGGCTGGCTAGTCTTTATAAAAGTGATCAAACAAAAAGGGACAAATAACCAGGTGCAAAGCAGCTAAATTATTCTGGCAATCTGCCATAACATCATTAAGTTGATTTGTTCCGTGATACTTCACTGAGATTGAATAACTTTTACAGCAAATGAAGCATGAAGTATTTTCAAAGCTTCAGTAGCCCCAAATATGGTGAAATTAATTTTTTTTCATTTTATTTTTTTTTCTCAAAGGTTAAGTACTCCCATGTGTTTCCGAAGTCCTGAATTATCTCTGTACTGTCTGGTACTTTTTCAAGGGTCTTTGGTTTAACGTTTTTTCCAGAATGTCTTTTCCTCCTATCCACCTTTTTAGCTGTGCTATTGTTTGTTGAAGAAGTAACTTTTTAGAGGCAAAGAGTCCTAGCAAAAGAGAAATGGCTGGACTTTGTCAAATGCAAAGGGGAGATTTTCTTAAACCTGTTCTGTATGTTTGTGTATGCGTGAATGTATAAGTATGTGTATATGCAATAATTTTGTAATAAAAAGTGGCTCCAAAATTAATCATAGATTCATAGAATCAACTAGGTTGGAAAAGACCTTTAAGACCAAGTTCAACCATTACCCCAGGACTGCCAAGACCACCACAAAACCATATGGTTGCTTCTCTCAATTTTGTTTGTAATTACTGTATTATAGAATTATCACTGTGGAAGTGAAAGAGGCATAGGTGAAAATTGTGATAGCCATCAGTCAAGTAGATCTTGTAGATTGATCAAAAATCTGTTATTCTTTGTTTTCTCTTGCCTCACTAACTTGTACGTAGAAACCAGGAGAAAACCTATTGAAAGATACACAAAGGTTTTAGTAGGAAATCCATTTGAAAAGTTCAAGCTATGTCATTAATAGTTCATGATAATAACTGCTTATCTGTTTAAGAGTTTAAAATATTTTTTCCAGTAGATATTTGGGTTCTGCTCAGTTCAACTTTATATGAAATACTTAAAACTCCTGCTGGCCTTCATTGTTCAAAAGTGACACTGTAAACAGAGATCAAATTAAGCGGTTTAATGTAAATTGTGACTACTGAGTGATTTTATTTGTGTGTTATATAGCATAAAAAGGCTCTGCCATGGGATTGGATCCATGGGACATCAGAGCTTTAGAAAGAGTTCTAGATAGCTAGCATAATTTTTCCATCCCCCCATTCAGCTGTTTATATGATATGTATGAATGATGTATTTAATTTTTAAAAGTGGTAATTTATACCTAGATGAATGTGCTTTTTGATGTAGATGTACCTAAACAAGACAGGTAAGTTTCTAATAAAACTTTCTAAGACAATTTTAAGTTCAAGGACAGGTATTTCCCTCAGGAAAGGGAAAGAGGTCATTATAAGAAGTTCATCTGTTACAAGACATTTTACAGCTTGTTTTACTGTTACTGGCTTTTCTTACTTGCTTAGTGCTCTTAGTAGTAGTAGTAGTATTTGCTGTTGTTTGTCTTGAATACAGTGCTTTAGGTATTAGCGTTTGTTTTTTTAATCATTTGCCTAAAAAACAAATTGATTTGTGGGTGGTCTGCAAAGACTGAATATGTGCTGTGTACCATGCCTATCTATTTACACTTTGTGTATTTGAATAGCTGTATTGCATAATGGCAAATGATTTAATTACGCAATCAAAAAAGTAGTAGGTACAACAGGCATGACTGCCTGATTGCTATGGAAAGATGAAATCATTTCAGATTTAAGCTGCTCATCTGAATGGGAGAAGTGGATTAAGGTCATCGTGTAATTACAGTTTTTAAACCAGGCACTGCAGCATGGAAAACAAATATGTGCAGTCTGCTTTACCAAAGACGTTCTCTAGACCTAAAGAAAAAAAAAAAAAGAGTTATTTGAAAAAAATTGTCATTTGGATAATGATTTTCAATACTAGATTCTACAAAAGAAAGCTTGTATAGTAGTTAAATGTGTGGTAATTCGTTAAAAGGATTGGATAATTGTGTCTGCAAATATGCAACAAAGCTACATCCAAATGTGTCTGCAAATATACAACAAAGCTACATCCAAATGAGCCTGCAGAGTTCAAGGGTTAAGTCATTTCAAGAGCATCAGAACTGTAACCGAACAGGTTACTGTTAACACCTTAGAAGAAGCTATAAGGTAAAAGGTCCATGTTGTTCTCAATAGAGAACAATGTAAGTAGCTCTGGATAGGATGATTTTTAATTTACCTGTTCAGTATTTTCTGATTCATCAGAATAGTATTGTGGTTTAGTATGCCATTTTTGATAGCCCCATCCAACTAGTTGAGATTTCTGGCTTACTGTATTTTGGATGCAATGGAAACAAAACCACTTGTTACTATCTTTGTTTATTATAATGCATCTATCATAGTGTTTGGGTCTCTGACATGCAAATTTAGAGAGTTAACTTCATTGAAAACTGTTAAGTTACAAAGTTTTATGATCTCTATTTCGCAGATCAGAAACTTTAATGCAAAAAGACTAAAGCCAAATACTAGGGCATTTCAGTGTTGAGGTAGGACAGCAAGTGGTTTCCAGAATCACCAATAAATAATCATTTATGCTGCATAGTATTCAGTGCATTTCTTTAAGGTTGCAGTTCATAGAACGGTAAAAGGTGCAATTAATTTTCTGAAGGTGCATGGTAAATGCAAGGTGACATTCTCAACAGTGAAACTGGTAGCATGTAGATAGTTCAAGGAATGTGTTTGAATGTTTTATATCAACCCGTAGCGTAAAGAAATCTGAAAACAAGCCCAATGGTACTAGATTTCTGTTCAAATCCATTGCAGATGCCTGTATACGTATGTACGACATTGTAAACTATTACCTAGAACTTAATTGAATACTTGGTGACAAAAGAAAAATTTGTTCTCAATACAAGATTGAAAACTAAATTGACCATTTTACTTCAATATGTTAAGGCAAATATGGTACCAATTTTTCTGTACTGCGTACGATACAGGTTTCTACTTCCTGCTTCCTGCATTCTCACAGGGTGTTTGTAACAGACTAATCCTTTCTAAGGCCCACTGTCTGCTCAGTGACTCTACCTCTCATTCTGGTAGAAACCATAAGTTATAGTTAGAGTCTGTTCAGTGACTCTAACTATAGATAGTTAGAGTCACTATCTGTCACTATTAGTTAGGTGCCACTATCTGTCAGATAGTCACACCTCCCTGGGGGACATGTCAAACAGGACAGTGACTCTATGATTTTCAGTAGATAATGATTTCTAAGAAAAATTTCTATAAGCTCTGTTATGTGAGCTCCATAGAAGTCATTAACCCTAATGGATCTTCATTATAAATTATGACAAGATGTATTGATTAGTAATATCAGCACCTAATAATTTCTCAATTTTATACTAATTAATTATTTTGTATTATGCAAAGAAGTTAAGTAACCAGGATTGGCTTGCTTCTATCTGTAAAATTTTGCTTTAATCATGAACCTTGATTTTGAGCTCTACTTTTTCACAACAATCCAGGTGTCTCTCCAGGCTCTTCCTGAAAATGTCACTTCATGGGGTGTGTTAGTATCAAATTCCACTACCTACAGGACACTTTGAAAATGAGGTTATAGAAAACATTTCAATACTTTGAAGATTCGTAGCCAAGACTGTTTCCACAAGAAATGTGGCATGGAATTGAGGCATGGAAGAAATACATCTCAACAAAAGCAAGTTTCTAAACTGAATCAATGCAGTCAAATTCTGCCCCCTGTAAAGTTGCCATAAAATCTCAACTTTTCTCTCAATTAGGTCATGGTGGTTTTGGTTTTTTTAATTTCCTTTTTTCTACATCTTTCCTCTACTAGTAAGAATAATGATCATATCTACAGCCTAGTTTGCAACACTGAATTCTACCTGTTAGTGTTTAACCCTTTCTTTTTTTCAGAGTTCAATTGCTGTACATACATAAAAGGCTTTAAGAAACCTTAAATTTTCCATGTAATAAAGAAAAAAGGTGCGTAGAGATGAGTGTAGTAGTATAAAAAACCCAGCATAGTTACTGAACACTGGTACACTTTATTAATACCTACTGTGGGATTTAAAATCACTTCTTACGGACATATCCCACAGACATTTGCAAAGAATTTCTTTCCTGTTCAGGTGCTGCTTCACATTAGAAGTGTTACAGAAGCTGTTGATGACTTGGTAATTCTCTGAATGAACACTAGGTTTTCTAGTTATGTGTTGTTTTATTGACTACATTTCTATTTCTTTCTAAATTGTTCTAAATGTGCAGGAGTTATGATTAACAGTTGTCAGCACGATCATATTATTATAGCATTATACAAATGCTACCATCTTACAAACATTGTTGCTTCTGATATACATGTCCATAAAGTTAAAGGGCAAGGCAAGCATTTCATTAGAAGTCTAAGGGGCAGGCAATGTAATATATATTTTTTAATAATTAAAAAAAATAGATGCAGTGACTCTTTTTATAATGAGTGTTAATATCTTTATTTTGAAACTTTTTATCTGTTCCATTCATAATTAATATAGTGACTTATAATATTGAGAGTACTTTTTAAAAATGCACTGGAAAAGCTATTTCATTATACTAATGTTTTCTTTTGATGAAAATTATTATCAGAAATTTAATTTTAAAAAGATAAATTTAGTTACATTTAATGCAATTTTTTTTAATTAAGAAAAAAAATCTTCTTTTTTGTTTCCTTTGCTTTTGTGTGTTCTATATTTGCTTTTCACTTAAAACCACTTCCTAGTAACTGCTACCTCTTTTTGTTCTTCTGAAAACATGTACAGCATCACAAATAGACGTTTGATTTATAGTCACTCTCTTTCATATCTATTTCATAAAAATTATAATTCTGAACTTTATGGTCTTCCAAGTTTTTGGTTGTCTTCAGACTTTAAGATGTGAGAGGGGTATCACTGCTTACAGGTTCATTTAGAAGTACAAAGAATAAAATAAAGCATGAACATCAAGTTACACTTCAGTTTTTAAAAATTTCTACTGAAATTACCTATGAGAAATGATGTATCTCTCCAATGCAACTTTTTATAAGTTGCATATTGAAAGATTTCTAATTTTTATATAAATGAGTAGTCAGCATTTGAGAAACAGGCACCTCTGGAAGAAGGTACCTCAACAGCATACTAGCACAGAATAGGACAAAATGTAAAGAACACCCACAGCTATGAGAATAAAGAGTTATTGCAAGTATATATTTATTAAAAAAGGTAGTCTAAAAAGAGCAGAAAAAAGCTGCATCAGCAAGAACTACTTTATAATCCTGTATTTAGAGAGTTTTAATCTGAAAGTTGACGTGGTTACACAGTAGGATAATGAAAATTGATAGGATTACGGCATAAAAGATGGAGATGGAGAGTGGTAGGGAAAGGATGAATACTTTAAAAGCTCAAGACACTGACAAGAAATTCAAAAGCTAATAATATGTTTATGTTATGAATAGGTATATGTTTAGGAGTCACAAGCCCAGATTCTGTGACTGATTCATGTGACATTATATAAACTGCTTAATACATTTGGTCTTTGCTTGTTTGTGTTCAAAATGGAAATAAATGCTTGCCTGTCTTTCTGAAGCAATTCCAGACTCAGGATGGCAGTTTTTGTGTTTGTGTAGTGTGCTAAAGCAGGAATATTTTATTAGTAATATTGCTATCAACAATGTGTGTAATGTACAAAACAGGAATAATTTTCTGTTTTCATTTGGCACAGAAAACAAAGTGTTATATTGCAGCATGTATTTATGGTTTATATGCCAGTCAGTGTCTGCTTTTCTCTCTGATGCTCATCATTACTTAGAGAACAGTACACGAAACACCAAATGGAAAGAATAGTAACAGGCATATAATTGTTCAGTCATAGTTATGCTTGCAGCAATACATTCACTTGGCTTTGTGGAGTTCTAAACAATGAATTTCTTTGTGATTTCAAATTTGATGCTTAACATCTGAAAGTTATCATGGTTTTTGCTTCTACATTAGGTAAAGCCAGCAAAAACTCAATATTAAAGCAGTGGTGGTCTCTGTCTTGTCTTGGAGAGGGAATGAAAGGAAAACCCTTCCCTGTCCTGATCACTTCCTCTGCACACTTTTAATTCGCAGCATTACCTAACTAGTAATGCAATAGGAGGAAATCAGAAATATGTCTTCCTCTTCACCAAAGGAAAGCATCATAATACTTGGTTAACTAATGAAATAATTTGAATAATCCATATCATAAATAATTACACCCCTTTCTGTTGTCATGTACTATACATACCAATTTATTTTCAATATCCACAGGTTCTAAAAGTAAATGTATGCTTCTCCAAACATTGCTTAAGCACGTACAAACACACACTAAGTAAATGAAAGCAGAAAAACAGATTTCATATTCCAAAATTAGCGAGTATTTAAAATCGCAGTACATCCTACCGGTGAGATTAGAGCATTGCCTCTCTGATATAATTTTCACTGGGTATTAATTACTCTGGAGGTTTAAACTTGAAAAAGTAGAACCAATGAAGCTGCGAAAGTTTAGACAAAGGCATCATGTGCCCTCAGCCCTGTTCAGAATTGCCAGTCATCACACAGTTCAATTTATGCTACGCTAAACTCACAAAGATTAAGTCTCCTAATGGACTGCCTTACAGAAAACTGTGTTAATTAAATGCACTTTTAAAAAAATCTTGTTTCTTCTTAATGGTTTTCTTCCTTTTATTGTCAAAACACGAACATGTAAAAGTACCAAAAGAACACCTGAATTTCACTATGGGAAAAATTAAATCTCTGCATCATGTAGTAATTTTTTAGATGTTATGGTAGCTTTCAAATCCAATTAAAAGTAAACAAACAGAAACAAAAACAACAAATCAAAATGGGAAAAAAACCCCCAACAACCCACGCAGAAAAAAAAAAAAAAAAGAGGGGAAAAGGGAGGGGAAAAAAGGGAGAAGAAAAAAAAAAAAAGAAACATACAAAAATGACCAAGATTTTTCTTGAAAATTTATGCAAAAAATAACATATCTAGGCTTTTTCATTATTCATTTGTAAACCAAAAATATATATAACTTGGTATGTTAAGAGAACTATAGATTCCAGCCTCCCCACCCGAGAAGAAAACAGAGATACAAGACAGTGTATTGAAGTTATAGTTATAAATATCAGTGACTGAGTTATGTGAATGAAAATCTAAACATCACTACTGAACTGAAATTCTAGTGTTTAATTGAGAATAAAGAGGATTAGGATGCTGGCTCAGGACCAAGTTGAGATCTGAAATTTGTTCCTTCCTTCACCTGGTTACCAAGGACAAGATGCATGCGTGTAATTTTGTCTGTGACAGTCACAGTGCTGAATTGGATGCTTAAGTGGATGATGCAACTAGGGGACGCCATGACCTGTTGGCTCCCATATTCTGATGCATACAACCAGCCTGTCTAGCATTTTGGACAGTGTGTGCTCCATATAAAAAGCCTTCAAGAACCCAGCATGTAAGGAGCAGCAGCCATGTATCATTACAGTTTGGTTCCTGGGTTAGGAGACTGTCCACTTTGCCTTGTCTCCTGGTGACTAATGAAGTAATGGAAGTAAATCATTATGGTGTTAAGTACCTTCAGCAACCCTAAAATATACGGAGAAGGCCCAGTAACAGTATATAATAATATTTAGGAGCATTTAAAGGCCAAGGTTTAGAAAAAACTTATGCAATTCAATTCAAGAGGTAGTAGTTAACATATTTTCTAATCCATACCTATGTCTTGTCTAATTTTCTAAAATGGATTAAAGAAACTGAACATAATTCTGCATGCTCAGCTAGCTTGTAACATCCACACCTTTAACTACTCATTCCTAAGAACTTGTAGAGACCATTGTTGTTGTGCCATCAGCTTGCCAGAAGCACCCTTACAACATTTGCAGTGTTGTTGGTGAGACATGACACATTCTCTGCTTTCCATCTGAAAAGGAATTTATCCAGTCAGTCATTTTTAATCCAACTGTCTTTTCATGTTAAAAACCTTTATCAGTGTGGTTATGCTCTGGCCAGTATCTTAAACTGTTCTGCCTCTTCCTAACCAGCACTTCACTATGACTACCTCAGAGAACTGTCTTTCCCAGGGCGATTCTGGTGTTAACAATGGCAGACAATAGCACCATAACCTCTGCTGGCTTTCATAATGGCAAGCTGACTAGTGCACAACTTCTAGGAGCAGGTGATCAGCCTGTTGGAAGCTAGATTTTCTTAGAAAGGGGTAGACAGCTGATTTCTAGAGGTTTAGCAGAGCACAGCATCCAAGAGCTGAAATGTGCATGTAGTATGTTGAATAATAAATATCTGTGTTTCCATAAGAACGTTGGTGAACAGCAAATCACATGAATTTATTCCCTACTCAGCAACTCCTAGAAAAGATTTGTAAAAATAATTATGTGTATACAGTAATAACTGTGTAGTCCAGTAAATATTAAATCTTTCCTCAAAAGCTATTGCTCATCTGCTTTTAATGGACTTTTATTATAATAAAACAATTGCTCCTCATTGACAGGAAAATCAGGTAAAGATGTTTTTTTACTAACATAGGGATTAAGAGATGAAATTGAAGACTTTTGAAAAATGCTAGGGAAACAATTTATGTACATAAATACATGTATGTATGTACATGATACTGAGTCAATGAAAAACAAATATAAGTTTATTTTCAGAGGGAATTACAAAAATAATATCCCTCAATGTCAATCACCATATTTTCAAAAACAAATACAACAACCAAGTTTGGAATGAGTATGTAATAGTTTTGTGAATCAGCTCCACTTACTTTACAATGCAAACCTGGTTCTAAGAGCAGCCTAATTTTACATTAATTTTTCCTGAAAATTTTGTTGCTGAACTTCATAGCACAGAAGGGGATTGAGGACCTTAGCTTTCTAGGGCATATGACACAAGCCTGTCTGTGAGATTGTAGTGATACAAAAATACAGAATACTTAACATTTGGAAAAGAATCTGAAAGTAGATGAAGGTTGCAAGTCCTTATGCAAGTTGGATTACTGTTTCATATAGTGCCTCATAGTGGAAAGTTTTCTTAAATGGATGTGGCATCTTAACAGGCCAGCATTACTGCCTGTTTTTTTTGTAACTTGGCAGTAGAGCATGAAATAGTATTTCCTTAGAGGCCATGCAGAATTAAATATTATTCAAAGTCGAAGTTGTACATCTTGAAAAACTGAGTTATAACAATAAAAGACAAGTAGCTGACATACTGAATCTGGGTAATGTCATTTAGTTATCGGGCAGTGGTGTTCATCCTTCTAAAACTCAGCTATTGATATCTAAATAATTGCTTTCTGTTATAAAATATGGTTCTCAGAATTACATATCATACGCCAAATGGATACGTCCGTGATTTTTATGAACATATGAATTCTGTGTATCCTGACTTTCTGTTCATCTCAAAAAAGAATAAAGAAATTCTTCGCTCTGTCTCTTAATGGTAATTCAAAATCAAAATATATTTTACGTATTTAAGGTTTCACTTACTGTTCTTCACCTACGTTGTCTCTCAAACTCCTTCCTGTATAGAGGTAAGGCTGTTATTTGCATAGCAGAATTGAGATGCACAAAAGATTCCTTTAACTCCCCAAATTTTTGCTGTTTACTTGTTGCATCAGTTTATGATACTAGCTTGGAGAATCCTTGGCATGATAAACTTTATTAAATGCTAACAAAAACCTTGTCTTGTTTAAGCCATTCTACTGTTGACTCATGTTTTTATGGATAAAACTGTAAAACAATATGAAAGTCTTCCCTATTTGCAAGTTCGCTGCATTATTTTTTAAATATTCAGCATGATAATTTTTCTGGAGGAAAATTTCTCAATGTAGGTGCTTAGCCCTCCTTTGTCAACGCTGTAATCAGTGAAGGATTTCTTCTAATCATGTAGGATTTATTTGTGCCACTGTTTCTCAGTGATCTGAGCTATTCTAAATAGCTAGTCATAATTTACATTTTCACTGTCTGAATGTGCATAATATGCTGCACCAGATCAAAGGTTCATTCAGCACTGAACCTTCTCTCCATCAGTTAGATAGAGTGCTTCTCTGCTCACTGGCAGATGCTGGAGAAAATAGTACAAGAAAGTGAAGAAATAGAGCATTTTAGGAATTATTAAAGAACAAAAAGAAAACAAACAAGAAGACAGAACTGTTTCCTCATATCTTGAATTTATTTATCTTTTTTTCGTAAATATGATTTCTGCCCCACCTGAAAAAAACCCGAACCGAAACTCACAACCAAAAATACTAACCAAATAACCCAAAATCCAACCAACAACAACAATGACAAAAAACATTTTAAAGATTCTGGAAGATTCAGAGTTCTGATAAGGAAATACTTGAAGATAAAGATTAGCTTCCTCATGAGTCATGAGAAAGTAGACTATGACACTTAACACTCCAGTTTGGGTTTCATGGGATTGGAGTGAAGCCATATGGTAGAAAACCAACGACTCAGGTGACATCAAATGAAGCAATCAGAGGAAAATCAAAGCAAACATTGTCTCCTACATATGTTCTCCTAATCATTCCTGATTTGCGAGACCTATGTCATTCCCTTTCTCATCTCTTTTTAAAAAAACCTTTAAGTTTATTTACTCTTTCCTTCTATGGAGTTTTTCCACATTTCTGACAGTCCTTTTTGCCTCTCTCTATTCTTTTTCTATCTCTGTTTCCTTTTTATACTGAGATAACAACTGCATGTAGTATTCAAGACAGGTGCATATTAGTGCTCTGTATAATGGTATCCTATATTTTCCTGATCTTTCCTGCTAAATCCTTATACCTCACTAAATTTTTTGAACATGTTTCCAGAGATCTCCTATCTATGACCTCTTGTCGGGGAATCTACCTAGTCACACAGTAACTGAGATTTTTTTTTTTCTCTTATGTATTAAAATGTATCATCCCTGAATTTTATTTGCTGTTTTATTTCTCAGTCATTCAGCATAGAGAAACTCCACAGTTCTTGAGAGTCAGCTTTGACAACTGATAGCATAAAATTGTGCAAAAGAGAATTTGCAATTTATGTTTTAATCCTTGTTTCTGTATCCATAATGAAATCATTCAACAACTGGCATCTCATTACTCTATTAAAGAAAATTCTCTTTTTTTTTATTTCTTTCTTTTGTCCATGTGTTAATTTATAAAATGTATATACAAATACATTTATACATATTGTATATGAAGATGTTGGCAGAAAATAGCTGAATCAATTAACATCCTGGTTCTGCAGAAACAGAAAATAAAGGAAAGAAAAAATCAGGTTTTTGGCAGTTTTTCTGGCTATGATTTGAGAATATGAACATTTGACAAAAATGTAACTCTAATTTATGGTTAGTTTTATCCAGTAGATGTCGGACAGTTGCTTGAGAAGTTAATGATCTTTGCACAATCAGAGCATTTCAGAAATTCTCCTGGGTTAGTACTGGCTACAGGAAAAAGTCACTTAGTTTTTCTTAATGTATTTATTTTAAGATAATGCCTTTGGCTCAGCCTTTGTTTGTCATTTTGAGTTGGGTATCCATTAGAGAGAATACATTCTTTTGACTTTGTCTAGATTTCACATGCAGTCCTGGTGACAAATTTACTTTCTCATTTGAAACAAAAATATTTCTTTATTTAATATATTAAGTTCAGAAACTGTGTTAAATGACTTCAAAAGATTTTTGACTGGTGGGTTTTTTCTTCACCAATTTCTACTTTTGTATACAACATGACTTTGACTTTTTAAGGTTTGACCGATCTAGAGAAAAACCAACTTCATCGTGCTTCCAATACAGAATTACAAATTTTCCTATTAAATCAATGTTTTTGCTTCCAAACAGAATTACAGATTTTCCCTACACCTAGGGCAAAGAGATGTATGAAAGTATAGAGTTAAAACATTGAGAAGATACTAAGCAAATTCTGATCAAAAAAACCCTATAGCTATTATCTATTTCTAAACTTTTTTATCTGTCACCACTGTGAGAAGGGAATTAGGCTGCTGTAGGTGAGGTCAGCAAGACGATAGGACTTGCACTAGAGAAAACTCTGTCTAAGATGTATTTAAGTTTATTTTAAGATCAGGGGAATGAGTTGTAATTGTTTTTATTCACAGGGACTCGAGCGTTGCAAGGCCAGGATGACATCCATGGCATCAGATAACAAACAAGATGAGAATGGCTGTGCTTCTTTGCCAAGTTGTATGAGTGACAGTGAAGTCTTTCATGCCCATGTCAGATAAAGAATGAGTGAAATGGTCTGAGAAATAGAGAGGTATGCAGGAAAATTATCATGTTCCAGGCAGAACATGATAAAAAATAGAAACCTGAGGGTTTCTTTTGCATCCTAAATCTTTTCAATTCCAGTCCTGCAATTCCATTTCCTCTGATTGCCATGTTTATGGGAATTAACAATGCTGTTTTGGCTTGGCTGGATATTTATTCATCATTCATAAAAATGTTGTGTAATTTTCATTGGTGAAATATTCAGATAATTCTAAATAAGATATTTTGCTACTGAAAAAAACTTCAGGTTTTTTCCTCATTTCCCATTTCAGAAAATCTTTACAAGGCTTGCTTCCATCTGTTCTGAGCAGTTGCTTGTTAGTAGATAACAATTAGACTGTTTTTTTAGTTTCATTTTGGTGATGCAGTGTTTTTAATTACATTCTCAACTAAACAAGCATTAAAGTGCAATTGCGTTTAGGTAAAATTATTATTATTACAGGTAGTTACTTCTAGCACTGCATTCCAGCATTTAAAGCCATCCTTTAGCAAATGTCACTAATAAATCCGAACATTTCCACGTTTGGGTAGATTGAGATTATTTATCTTCACTATCTTTGATAATCATTTAATTACCCAATGCACAAGAATACGAAAATAATAATTCCAGACAATGAACAGCAGCTTATTCTTTTGTTATCTGCTGCTCTGGGGTTATTTTCTTCTGTTTTGTTCTATTTTTCGTTTCAGCACCAGAAGAGAATTCTTCTGTATCACACAGCATGGGTTTCATTCATTCAGATGTTCTGCACTATTGCCAGAGTGGTCTTACACCTGTTTCCAGCAGCTTTGTCTCAAGCGTCTTTCAACTATGTTGTATGTTTGTCTTACTAATAATTTTTGATCTCTTAAGTCCACCATTCCAGATATCTGAAAACTCTCATCTGCAAGCTTTCAAAAATTAACTTTTTTCTTTTATCCCCCACTGTTTGTTTACTTTTCTTATCCCTCTGCAAAGTTCCATCGCCTTTCTCTAACAAAATCTGAATCTTCATAATTAGCTCAAAAAAATTGCCTAAAAAGCAAATAGAAACCCTATTATCTCCTAAACATATTGTTTGTTTGACAAGTTTTCATAAAATACAATAGATTTCTTTTTTTTCCTTTATACTGAAGCAGTGCTATTCTCCGATTTCATGGCTACCTAGAGGATTAACTATAGAGGAGTCAAGCCTCATATAGAGCAAATTACTGGAATTACAAGATTTTGCTCCCACCCTTTTTATGATCAAAACAAAGAGATATTATACACTACATAAGAAAACCCCAGTATGTATCTTGTTAATGTAAGAAAGACCAAGAAAGCTGGTCCAAAATCAGAAGTAGTGCACAAAATGGTATGAACTAGGTTCATATTTGTTTGTATTCCCTGAACAGTTCTGTGTATGTCATAGCTATAGGTCTACATTGACTTCATATATTGTGCTAACAGTAGCACAGCACTAAATCTGTTGTAGTGTGGCTGCTAGTGACTTTGGTGTTGTATATTTACCTCCAGTTTTATGTAGGGGAGTGTATATAGGATGAGGGCAGTAGCATGCATGCAGCCAGGAAGCATGGATCAATGATTTAAGTGCTGCAAGTGTTTCTTAAATTCATGTTTTGCAGAGTATCAAAGAGAGGATACCTTTAGGTATGAAGAAGAATTATAAACTATTGAATGTAGTGTAGGGAGAGGAGGAAGTAAACTATTTTCTTGCTGTAAGATAATAGCAAGAATAAGATGAAGATACCTTTAGATATGAGGATGCACGTCTGCTGATCTTGACGGAGGTGATCCTTGAGTACTAACCAGCTTTCTCTGGCCCCTCATCCTTCAGGCCTTTATTCCATGGTACTCTATCAAGCAGATCCCTCAAGAGGCCACAATCTACTCTCCTAAAGTCCAGTGTAGTCCAGCATAGAGACCGTGCTGTGTGCCCTCCTCTCTGCCCTAAGGAAGCTTCTAGCACCTTTCCTAGCTGGCTCCTAGGAATAGGAAGTCACTTGTCACGGTCACTTGGAATAGGAAGTTATCATCAACACATTCCAGGAACCTCCTGGATTGCTTATGCTCTGCTGTGTTGTCCCTCCAACAGATATTACGCTTGTTGAAGTCCCCCATGAGGACCAGGGCTTGTGAATGTGATGCTGTTCCTATCTGTATACAGAAGGCCCCATCTACTCTGCCTTCCTCACTGAGTGGCCTGTAGCAGGCTGCCACTATATCATTACCTGCCCCTGCCCTCCCTTTAATTCTGACCCATCCTTTCCCATGCAGAGCTCCATGCACAGCAGCTGGTCATTGACACACAGGGTGACACCCTCTCCTCTTCTTTCTCTGTCCTTCCAAAGAGCCTGTATCCTTCCAGTCCAACACACATAAGAGCCATACCCCCACATCTCTGTGATGCCAGTAAGATCACAGACCCGCAGGTATGTGCGCATCTTTAACAGCTCTTCTTTATTCCCCACACTACATGGGGTTGCATAGAGGCATCTAAGTTGATCCCCTGATGAAGCTGACTTAATGGCTAGAGTGGCTGAAATTCCTTTGTGCTATTCTTCAGGTGCTCCCCTGCTGACCTGCGATCCCTCTCTAGGCTCTAGCCATCTCTTGCTGGCATCAGCATTGAACTGGTAGGAGTGAGACGGATTGAGGCTCCCGTCCCCCAGCAACTTTAGATTAAAGCCCTTTTCACCAGCTTCGCAAGCCTATGACCAAAGATGTTCTTCCCCTTCTCTGGCAGTTGGACGCCATTAGGCCCCCCATAATAACTATTCCACCATACATAAAAGGGTTATTTATTCCCCATGCATACTAGAGTTATCCACGTTAAAATATGATCTAGGGGTCAACTTAGAAGCAAGCTTGGTTTTGCAAACCCTAGCTTTTCAAGAAGAAGCAGGATATTGCATTCATTTATTTTTTTTCTCCCTTTTTTCCCAAAAGACTGAAAGAGACATGCTGGGAAGCAACTGCTATGAAAATACACACATAAAAACTCCAAAGAATCCCTCTGGTTAATAGCGATGTTACAAGATATGGGGCCAATGTACACTTTCAGAACAGCTTTAGTCAGATATCCCCTAGCCTTTCCTTCCAACTTTTGAACACAAGTTTGCTCATGAACCTGTTTTTGCAGTGCCATAAATACACTTTTTTTTCCTCAGAGGATAGCGTACTGCAGAAAAATGTGTAAATAACAAAGAGCTTGCATATTCAGACACACAGATCTCAAATTAATTCTAACTTTGATTTACCTTGCAGAATGGATTTTTTTTTTTCATGTTGCACATTTGAAATGTAATCTTCAAAATGGTTGGAACTTCAGTTCAAATATCACCTTAAGAACAAAATGATTAGCCAAACTATCTACATCTCTTGATGTGGAATTTAAATCTCACAAGAACAAAGAGCCTAATGAAATTTCTGGGGCTTTCTTTCTCAGGGGTCAGAGATACCATAGTAACATTTTATTATAATATTTGATACTTCTATTCCACTTAGATCTGAAATTATCATGGAAAATACAAATGAAATCTTATGTAAAGGAAAAAAGCAAAAAAAAAAGACCTTCACTTTTTTAAGCATCAAAGAAACTCTCATCAAGTTCAGGTAATTCTCATTTTATTGGAGCTGGTTTAATTATTTTTTCTCAAACAGAGCATTATGAATTCCTACACTTTAATCACTTATGACAGATGTTTTAGGAGCCGTGAAAAAATTAGATCAGGAACCTTGAAAAATGTTTACAAAGAAGTTGCCAGGCAAGTCATCTCTTGTAATACCAGAAAATCTTCATGTAATGAGATGCTGTGAAAAAGAAGAAATTAAAAGTATGTTACACGAAAATTTCCACAACTTGCAGAAATTTACCAGAAAGCTCCATGAAAGAAAGTGATTAAGCATCCTGAAAGACTGAATTTGGGACCTGTGAAAAGCAGTTTAATAAAATTTAGTAAGATAGAGATTTTGAGATTTCAAAAACCTACCTTTGTTTTAAATAAGAGCTAAAATGTGAATGTGTCTGTATTTGCTATCATGTGGAAGAAGAGATAATATTCAATCAACCAAAACGTGTTTTTTGTCTTATCTTAATATTTTTATTATTATTTTAAAATGGTTTTCTATGAATCTAAAGCAAAAGAGATATGAAAGAGGGAGTTTTTTAGCTCAAAAAATATCACTGATTTTTTGACGTGTTTTCAGAATCATCCTTGTGTCAGGAAAATATCACTGATTTTTTGACATGCTTTCAGAATCATCCTTGTGTCCAAAAACACTGTATCAATATATTCTAATACTGATACAACTGAAGTTTTGGTTGAAAAATGGTTCCATCTTTTCAGTTATATTTTTTCTTGTATGATTGAATATGATTCTTCTGCTATGTTAAACTTACTTATTTTAACATAGAGAGAATTCAGTGCTGCAAATACCTTTTGGATTAGATTTGAGCTTTCAGGTGAAGTCTGGTAAAAGTTGTAATGAACCTGGACAAGATTTTGAAAGATAATGTTGTTAACTTAAAATGACATCCTTATTTTCATGGCATTTCCTGATATGTTCTGTACAAAGTGTTTTCATTCAGTGAATAAAACCCAAACTGATGTGTCCTATATATTGTGAAGAAACCGAATGTGGAGTAGTTGGTGGAGCAGTCAGAAGCAGAAATGAATCAGCTTTATTTTATGAAAATACTTGATTTCATTTCTGACCGTTATGTGCGACCTGCCAGCTGCTAGCCTTGGCTCTGGTTAGTGAACTACTTAATCATGTACTTAACTGGCAAGCAGTGAGATGAGCAAAGGTGCCTACCTGCATGCATAAGGACTTCGTGAATTGAGGTCTGTTTTATACTGAAAATATGCAGAATCAAATGTCATCATTACATCAAAGCTATGTTATTGCAAGAATACTCAAAAGTTGTGTCTACTAACCATGCTTTACGTGGAAACAATCCCCTAGTCCCTATTTTGAAAGAAAATGGTGTTTGTAAGATTAAAAACTGCAGTTGGATATCTCCACTTGGTGTTAATTTATTTTTGAAGGCAAGTCAGTGTAGGTTGAAATAAAGAGAAAAGAAAAAAAAAATAGAGGATGAGAAAGCGACAGGCAAAATCTAAGGGACAATGACATGCTTAGACAGGAACGGTTCTTTCTCTTCCTTGAAACATCTAGGTTCAGGAAGGTGAGATTCATTAAAAATGGGAAGTATTTCACTGAATTTATGATAATACTGTACCTTTTAGAAGTTTAAAGAAACAAATCTGATAGTGACTTGTTTATTATCTTCTAGTATGACAGACAGGTGCATTAGGTCTAGTTCTGGAGATGGAGAGAGAGTGGAGAGAGGGACTAAAAAGAATTTCATTTGCATTTTTCATTGGGATTAGAATGTAAATAGCTGTACAGAGGGTAAGACAAAATTAGATAGTTGTATTTACACACCAGCTAATTAACTGTAGCTAATCCTGTACGATAAGAAATGTATCATGTCTAACAAGGAAAAATACATTCAAGTACCTTAAAGAGAATAACATAAATCTATAATGTGTTTATTTTCTTTTTTGATTATGAATACATGAAACTTGGATTTGTATTGTTTTAAATGTTTAAATGTAAGTAAACTTGTACTTCAAAATTACACATATTATGAAATGAGGTATGTGTATTTATTTATCCATTAGGAAAAAACATTTACTCTGTCTTCTAAGAGATCAAACCCATGAAAAGTAAATATACTGAGAAAGTACCAGGAAAAATTGTTCAACCTTAACAGGAAATCTGGTTATGTTAAGAATTTCCTGTCAGTAAAGGGAGTTTTATCAGTTCTTGCTGTCCATTCTCTAATTAATTGTCTATAAATTATCCACTTGCCCTTTAAGAGATAGAGGTGCATTTTCACATTCTAGCTAAAACATACTTGATTAGTTTTCTTTCACATAACTTACATCTCAAACAATTTTTATTGTAATTGAGGATGACCGATATAGCAGATATCTAATGTTAATATTTACACAAACCAAATACTTTTCAAGAAAGAGGTGTAATTATAATCATTTATTTAATATCTTACTTCTAGAAGGATTGCCTTAGTAAGCCACATAAAAGGCTTGTAGCAGCACATATGGATAAAAATATTTGAACAATTTAAAATACTTTATGATATCAGAGTTCCAAGATAATGGTAATCCACTTCTGTTTCTTTAATAGATTAAACTGTAACAGTAATATATAGCTAGCAAAAAAAAGATCAGCACTGAAGGTAACTTTCATGTATTTCCATATAAAATGTTTCTGAAAGTGTTTGTCATTGTTACATGGAATTATGTTTAAGAAAATAGTGGTGAAAAAATTAAGAAAATAATTGAGGTTATGGTTAACACTTCCAGAATTCAGTGGATATTTAATACATCCATAAAGTTCTAAAAATGTTAAGTTTTAGTTATTTATAAACTTGTGTTTCTGTTTATGCTTTCCATTTCAGCTTGGCCACACTTCTTAGTACAGCTGTAGATCCAGGTCATGAACAGTGTTATGTTTATATCTGGTGGATGAAATGAGATGGGACATGCTGTTTCTGTAATCCTGTGATTGCCAGGACAAGGCCAAGCAGCTGGGGATAGTAATAAGAATCTGGCTGGTATGTAAATGAATGTGCTTGAAGATCTAGTTGACAGTGCTACTTTAAATGTGACTCACTCTTTCAGCCTGGGGGCAGAAGTATAACATAGATGATGCAGAACACCAGTCTGAGCTGTAGCATTCCCTTTAGGCTGACCCAGAGAATTGACACAACCTAGTACCGTTTTAGTGTTATATGAGATGGCACCACCTACAGTGCGTATGCTGCACAAAGATTTCCAGAGCAGCCCTTCCAGCTGCATACACCCATTTATCGGAGAACTTCCTTAACTTACGGCAGAAAAGTACACATTGCTCTGGTCCTTTCTTCAAGGTTAATTTTCCAGGGGTTAATGCCTCATCCCACAGATTGAAGATGCACTTATAAATGCCTTACTGACAAGATTGTCTTACAGTTGTATTTTAGCTGCTAGGTGACGACATAGATATTAAGTGAGTCTTTTTATCAGCACATAATATTAAACAAATGTATAAGGGTTTAAAGATTCAGTGTTGGAAATATTACAGAAGATAATAATAATGCACTTTCTATATAAAATACTAAAGAGGCTGATAAACAAATTGTGGAAGAGGGGAAGGAAAAGGAGTTATTTGAACCATTATTCTTCAAGCACCTGATGTTGCACTTCCTAGGCCAATAGAGTGGGTGGACTTTTCTTCTAGTTTATCTAATGAATTATTACATGATTACAAGCATACATTTCCAAAAATGTAATTACATGCTGTATTTCATTTGGTGATAAAACCTGGGTTAAAAAACTATTAAAAAAACCAAAAAACAACCATTCCTAGCCCACCTCTGATTCAGGGTTATACCTACTGTCACATTTGCAGCTCTCTGTCCCTCTGTTTTTTCCGCATGTAGCTGTTTGTGGGACTATGCTGCAAACCAGATCACTGAAATGAACCAAATTATGTGGTTTTGGTAGTATCTTTCTGTGTGCACATGTGGTGTGAGTTCAACAAAATTGGTTTAGTGACAGTGTTTGAAGAGTGCCCTACCAGCTGCTGTGCTGGGAAAACTGTGTGTAGTACTCTGAAGCACAGAGAGAAGTGGAAGTTGTCATAAATTGTGACCACAACGGATCATAATCCAATTAAAATTTTATTAATTATAGCAAGTAGAATATGAGCAAAAACAGCGCTGGACGACAGGGGAGTCTGCGCTCCGCCACTGCCGTGCTGAGCAGTTCAAACAGTCCCTTTTTATACATCTTTACTTCCGTGTTCATGAAGTAGTGGAGGTACTCTGCGCATGCTTCAGTTGTTGTTAGGGGGTCGTTTTCTACCTCCTGGTGGTCGTTGAGGCCGAAATAAGAAGTCTTTCTCCTTTATCCCATAGTTGACCCCTCATTCACATGTCCTTATCTGGGGTTGTTTGTCCTGTTTCTGTCGGTTCCTGGAAGTCTGGCGGTTATCTCGCGATTGTGGTTATCTTATCTTACTCAAGCAGTGTCCGGGTTTCTGTTTGCATAAGCGATTTCACATCTTTGTTGCCTAACCTTTACATTGAGCTTAACATAAATCTTAATAAACAATATCCTAGTCCATAGTTTCTCACAAAGTGAAGGAGTGCTGGCAAATACACCTTAATGTAGTTCCACTGAAGAAAATACAAACCTGTCTCAGTGGTTGTAGGCTTGGGACGAGGACTTGCTGGTGTCTGACCCTTGTGTTTTATCTGCAATTCTACTTTTGCTAAAAATGTTTCTGAAATATATCTCCTAGGATTTACCCTTAGCTTCCAGACACATTAGCTGTATGTTTATGCATATGAATGTCCAGCAGTTTAAGGGTTTTGTTGCTTACTTTGAGCAACAATATTTGCTCAGTTTGAGAAACAGTGTTTTCCTAGGCTTTGTCTAATTTGGACATATTGCTCGAAAAATAGATATGATCTTATAAATCCCCATATAAATGTGAATTACATGTGGGAAATTTATTTACATTTTGCATCAGCTTGAAAACTGCTTTGATTTCTCTGCAAAATGTCGATGGTTAAGACACTGAAGTGGGTGATCATTTTTGTTGTTGTTGTTGTTTTGCTTTTCCAATCTTAAGCATCCCTGGGAGGATTTAATGGATAGTGATTCATTCCTTTAATTAGTGCATGGTTCCTGAACTTAGCGAGTGTTGACAGCTAGTTCTTCCTGTCTTGTATTGTGTGGGACCTTGCTATAGTGATGCTTCATCGCAACTCATGCTGACTGATGGGCTATCACATCTGACTGCCACTGTTCTGTTACTGTACAACACTGCTCTTCTGATCCATGCTGCTGGAGATGCCCTCAGGATGTCAGAGAGTCAGCTCTGCCATCCTGACCCTCCTCAGCTCCCGCAATGCTTGCCACCTATACTTGTCATCCTGCCTACAGGAGAGATGAAACGTAATACAGCTCCAGTGTACCAAGCCAAAAAATAACACATATAATGTACTACTGTGGTATTACTGCTGAGTTCTGATTTCGTCTAAATCATTAGAAGCCAGTGTCTAACATTATTAGATAATATTTACTCTCAGCTTAAATTTGGATAGTAGATATATGTGTATTAATACAGATATCAATAGCATATACACACACATCAATTTTAATATTAGAAAAAGATATAGCAGGGAGGCATGGGGAACAGTTTAGAAGGTCTAAAGAAAAGAGGGTTGTTAGGAGTATCTGGATAGGGTTGTTGTTGTTAATACTTGGAGACTTCAGAGCTGCAGTTTTGTAGTTGTATTATAGATTTCCTTAATTCTAAAGAGCAATATAATTTTATATGATTGATCTGACTCCTTGACCTATAAAAGTCTTTGGAATCTTTAACCTTTAGTAATCCTAAGGACCTACATATTTTTTGTTGCTCTTACGGGTGATTTATTAGTTCTTTCAATTAACCATCTTGTATGACATCTTTTTTGGAGAGGTGGTGGGATTTTTGGTTTTAAAAAAATGTACAGATCATTCCAAGTTTTCCATAATTTACCCTGTAATCAAAAAATTGACCATATATACCTTAAACAGACCGAGTTTTTCCAGCTTATTAAAATAGAGTCCATCATAGTGGCATGACCCTTTCAGTCTACTGCTCTTTAAACTGAGAGTTGATTTGGTCCCAGATTCAACTACCTTTTATATCGGATGTAACTAATATACTTTCTCTAAAGATTTCCTGTCTTTGTTATGTGCAGCGTATTTCACCAACAGCTATAATACCACACTACTCAAACAAGGTAGTCTAGTTCTATTGAAAAAACAGTTTTATAACCCTTTTGAGACCTGGCAAGACTCACAAACATAGAAAATTATTTCAAAGATGGTAATAATCCATTCTATAGCATAATTTTGGGTATAGCAAAACATTTAATTTGCATAATACAAAAATGAGAGCTTGCATTGGCCTTTTGCATGTTATGGTCATGGTTTTCCTCTCCCCAAAATCTATGTACAAGCACACTATTATCTTTTTCTTTCCCACTTCATCACAAAATATCATCTTTAGCCTGCCACACAGTCATTTCTCTGCTGTGACAGCACAGAGGAAAGATCAAAGGGGTAGCCAGCTAGGGAAATCCCTGACACCAGTCAACTGGCTCAATAGAGTTCTGCCTGCAGACAGCACCAAAGAAGATGAATTCTTTGCACGGAAGGAATGGACAGAGAAGGTCAGAGAAGCTGTAGAAAACTTACTAGACTTTGTCCTCTCAAAGCTGGATGGGAACTGCTGTGCAGATCTTTGAGGACATAAATCTGTAAGGCACGAAGGCAACAGCTTTCAGAGACAGACTAAGTCATAAATTTTACAGGACCCCTTATCTATCGAACACTAGGGAAGTGAAAAAGGCAGAGAGAACATGTGTGTGCTGTAGAAGCAGTGTGTAAGGTCTGGTGCTTACACTCAGAAGGCTGATTTTTCAGCTGTGTGGGAAAACACAGTACCTCTGGATATTTCTCTTCTCAAAGCAAAGCAAAGCTCTATAGGACTGATAATAATGTGCAATGCAGTTAAAATAATTTCACGGGATGAAAAGTTGGAAGAGTCAAGAGGGCAGTAGTATTATCATTTCACAGGCAGCACTCCAGACATTTTGTAACTTTTTTATTAAAAAACATGTTGCATCAAATACAAACCAGGCAACATGATAGTTGTTGATATAACTGTTAACTATATGGCAAAAAAAAAAAGAAAAAAAATTCAAGAAGCCAAATGAAAATGCCTATTGTTTCAATTAGCATTGGATAAAAGCTGGTTTGCAGGTCAATTAAAACTGAGATAATTTTTTTTTCTTGTCCTCCTTACATGGAGAAATCTTTATAAATAATTTATCAGAAAAAGAGCTCTGCCCAGAATATCTGTTCTAGATTCAAAATATTTACATGTGAGTGATAGGGGAAACTGCAAATACTTTTTAGGTTTTGTCTTTGACAAAGGTTGAGGTTTGTTCCTTTGTCTTTGACAAAGACAATGGGATAAAGATCTAGAGGAATCTGCCTGGTTTCAATGAACATTTGTATTTAATGAGTAGTTTCTTGTAGTTTCTTGCTGTAAATGACACTGTATAGCATTTGGGTTACTGTTTCTTTATTTCTAAACAAACCAGAAAATAACCTTTCAGGCCACGTTGGACAGAGACTTTGGCGACATGGTCCAGCATGAGGCGACCCTGCCCATGGCAGGGGGTTTGGAATCTTAACCATTCTATGAGTCTATGATTTTATGTCTGTTCTGCTAGAAGCAAACATGGTCGTAGTCCACTTCGAAGCAACATTTCAAACAGCCAGGACACAAACTGGCAGGGTATCTAATACTGCTTGGCACAGTCTGAACATGCTTTGTGTCCACTATGCCAAGAGTGGTGATGTAGCTAGCTTATGCTGCCCTACATTTACATGGGCAGATACAGTCATGCGGACCTTCTATATCTACTTGCTTCTCTGGTAGAAGTATCAGCTACCATACCTAAACTTGCTTAAGGTTAGAAGTGCCAAACTAAACTTTCTCAATAACTCAGACACCCAAAGTTGATAATGAGAGATATTTATTCATGATTTAAGCTAAGCACAATATTTAACAATATGAACTACTTTAATGTACTTTTAAAGTAAACCTTTGTTTACATTTAAGTATATTATTCATTCCATTTTTCATTGCTTTTGAAACATTATTTTTTATTTCTTCTCTATGGTGTCAGTACCTGTAATAGTAATGACCTTGAGTTGTGTCTTGCTTGTTACAGAAAACTGCACATGCAAGCTAGTTAATGGATATTGGTGCAGCCATTGTCAGGGCGTTTCAGGTGTCAGGTTACTGTGATATGGATTAGGTCAGCAATCCGCATTCAACAATGTACAATAAGTGCTGTAACAATGCTGGCAAATTAGCTTTGAAAACAAAATGTAACACATTAATGTGATTATTAATCAGAAATTTCTAGGCATACTTCACATGTTGTAATTACTGAAGGTCTTTTATGTGTGGCTGTTTCCATAAGGCAGTTTGTCATACTTCAACACATTCTAAGCAAATGTCAAATTTGGCACCAAATACTAGGACAGTAGAAAACGATGTTTCTCTCTTGCTAAAAAATTTATTCGCTGACTCTCAGAACATATTCCCATTGAATTTCCTTTGTTTCATGCACAGCATCTTATCACTGACTGATTGGCAGATGCTATTAAAAGTACTTGCAATTTTTGTATTTAAGAGCCTAGTCATTAAGGAGACATGTACGGGTATGCTGGCTTTCTAGGGAAGTATGTTGCTTTCCAAGGATTGTAAGAAAATTTCAGAGGCAAGAACAGAATAGACATGAGGCTGACATGCAGCAGAAAATAGGATAAAAGACATATAGAAGTGAGGAGGTGTCCAGTGAATTTCAGTAGATCCTAGTCTAAACTTGGTGACTACTACAGAAGTAGCAACGCTACTTATACCTAAGTAATGCTTAGATATAAGCATTTCACAGTCATTGTCTTGCAGCAAATTTTGTTTCAGTTATTGAGTTCCAGGTTTAACACAAACATTGCACACTTGAGAAAGAAAACTGACACTTACTGCAATCACTTTCCAATGTGCAACTATTACTCTTGGCCAATTCATGGGGACTGAGTGCCTTCCTCAGGCTCTAGGCCCTATCTCTTCCCTCAAGCTGCTGCAAATCATCAACTCTAAGTTTCATTCAGTCTGAAACATTTAATTTTTCATGTATTAGTTTTAGATGTAAGTGGGTTAGCATTTGCCTGCATTCTGGGACCAACAATTATTATTGCATAGCTAATGATACTTGTAGAGGTATGACATTTACCATCAACCCACAGAGGCCTATTAGTTGCCATCACACTTAACTTCTAAGGTTTGTGTTTCCAAAATTTTTTTTTCTATATTCTGTACTGCTTTCATACCTTGCTTTATTTTATTTCTCTCCTAGCTTTTGGTAATTTCCATATCTTCATGGTCCCTCTCTCAGCTTTCCATACTTTTTTGTGTGCCCGACATCTTGGAACATCTGTTATTGTTTTGCCTCGTTTAACTTCAGCATGTGTATTTCTTCTGCTGCTGAAATTAATCTAGAAATTAATGTTTTGATCACAACCCTACAGGGGGTATGTGGAATTGTAACAGAAGCATTTCTTTAAAAGTAGGCCTGCTCATTTTCAAATATTTTTAAAACTGTCTTTCCATATTAAATGTGAAATTTAGGTTTTTTGAAAAGGGATTGTTTAATATGTCTACAGTAGAAAGTAAGGTTTTTTAGATTTGTTCCAGTTCTAGTTTCTCAGTTATTAATTAAACAATAAATAATTCCATCAGTGTACATTCTTATTCTAAAAGAGTGTCACAAATATCTGTTGTCCCTGTGCTTTGAGCACTTTTGTTTCTGGCAAAATGTCTTATTCTTATTTGTCGTGGGTTTTTTTTTTTTTTCTTCTTTTTTTTTTAATCTGCATGATCTTCTAAGAATAGCATTTTGGTTACAGGTCATGTGCTATTGAAATTATTTTTACGGTGGGTGTGCAGCATTTCCAATTTTTCCCCACTGTTTTATCCGTTTCTATGTGTTGTTAGCCTGTCCTTAATCTTTGCTTTTATTTGAAATTTGAGTGTTGCGACAGTAGCAGATACAGCTTTTTTTCAAATGATTACCTCACAATGATAGGATTATAGCCTCAAAGGATTTTATAATGGGATTAGAGGGTATGTACCCTGACAGTTATCATACAGAATCTGCTTTGTACTTGCTATATTTGATGTGTGGCTTAGCCATAGGCCTAGCCCTAGGTGAGTAGTGGAGGGGGCACTCCTGTGAGAGGTGAGAGGTATGAATTTCAGCTCATTTTGCATGAGGAGGGCACTGACTTTGGTTTCCTTAGAAACTGCTGTAATCTCTGGTCTATTTTAACATTTCTTTCTCCACCTTTGACAGACAGGTTTTAAGTGAAAAGAGTGAACCAATTTTCCATAATCAAAGGAGTTTAAGGGCAGATGGGATTCCAGGCTGTGAATTCCACTTTCACATAAGCACATAATTTGGGCTGCATTTAGGGACTTAAAAGAGGGAGGCAACATTGCTGACCTATGAAATTTTTTGTTGGCTGGCCTATGCATTTCCCTGTTTTGGAAGCTGATTACTGTGAATCCTACCCCTGGGCACCATATTTCTGTTCATTTTACATTGTAGTGAGGCATCCAGCTCTGGCTCATAAACTACCTTCACATGTCTGGAAGCTAAGGAAAAAAAAAATAGCCCATCATCAATACACATAATTCCTTTTGAGGATCTGAGATTTTTTTTTACTTGGCCGGTTGGAAGTGCAGACAGGACTTAATATGCATATATTTAGAATCTAACTGTCCCTGATCAAATTAGGAGGTATAGCACCTTGAAAATCTAGTTAGTGCCCAATCACCTTCAGCAGTCCATGTGTTAGGAGCTCATTCTTCATTTAACAGAGATTCTAGGCTTTCAGTTACCAGTGTGTACTTGCTTAATGAAGAGCAAATTTTAAAAACACCTAGACACTTCCAAAACGAAATTAAAATTAGCTGCTTCAGAAAACACACATTTTCTTTCTCTTCTAAAATTATAATTTTTTTTAATTACTACTTCTAAAGAAATCTCCTTTTTTAGGAACTGATGAGACACTTCCTCAAAAATATGTGTTTTGACAACTGTTTCCAAGTAATAGCAGTATTTGCAGATAATTTCTAAATACTTTCTATTTGCTAGCTGGCTTGATGCAGGTCTTCTACATTACCTGTTACACTGCATAACGATGTGTTGTGATAGCGGGTAGGTGAAGACTAATTTCATTCTCTTGGATTCTGAAATTTATCCAAGTTGTCTTCAGAAAGGCTTCTGTATAGTTGTACATATTTGGTTAGTAAATGACAGTTTTCCTCAAATTCTGGAAGCTCACTGACAGTCAGTTTGCAAGCTTGCCTCTTGTGCACCTGGAATGTTGCTCAAATACAAGGTAATGTCCTGGTTTTAGTCCTCCATACACAGGGATATTTTAAACCTGGCCCCTTCTTCTCCTGTTACCCAGTTCACAATCAGTGGGGAAATACTTCGTAATCTCACCTTCAGAAGTGAGAGAGAAAAATCCAGCTACTGTATTTATACAATCTCAACAGCTGGGAAATAAGTCACGATGAATCATTTTCCTCCTGTATTTTGTTGTTTCCTCAATTGCAATCCCACATAAAGTTTTCTTAATTACCTCAACAGTTTAAGAATATAAATACCACTTTTCAACATGGAATAAGAAATTAATCTCTGTCTGTTCTTTCCCTAAGCATGTAAGAGAGATCACAATTCTCCAGTTTATCAACCTTTTTTCAGTAGTTTTTAAATTGTGATTTTTATCATGTATTTATAAGTATTTGGCATAATGAGAAATGAACTTTCATTGGGGCCTCAGGCACTGTTTTAATACAGGTAATAAGCAATAATCATTGTAACAGATGTTGCCAGCTTTTAATTCCATTCTCAGGGAAATTCAAACTCTTTTACTTGGGAATGCAACTCTTCATGAGGAGTTTTTATTTATTTGTCTCCAATAAGCATTTGGCTGCTTTTTGAAAGCAGATATTACCCCCCACAATTTTTATTCTCTTAACGTTCCAATCTGATTACTTTTTTTTTTAAAGACACTTCTTTACATTTTTCACAGGTTTCTAAATATTAGTCTCCTTTCAAGCTATACCACCCTGGTTGCCTTCATCCTAGTATGTTCTCAGAATTATATTTTCTCCCTCTTGTGACCCCTCAACATCTGAAAGACGCAGCAACAACAAATCCTTTGAAAACATCCATCAATTAACTGTACTTATCTATAAGTTCAGACATTTCATCTACTTCCTAAGACTTATTTTTCAAATCCTATTGAAATCACCCAGCTTTCTCTTTGAACTTTGCTAAACCAGTTCTTTAATGTCACACCTATTAATTTAATTTCTCATAATGCATCACCTTCTTTGGATACATACTCCTTGCTGATATTAAAGCTATGGCATTCTGGGCTGTCTTGTGAATGTATTGTGTTATTTCTCAGTTTAAATTGAACATCTCGTCACATGTCTGCTTCTTCTTTTTCTTACTTTTCCTTGGCCCTTGATTTCACATCAAAATGTTATAAATTTTGCATTGACTCTTGACCCTCAGTGGCTTCTTACATCAGAGGAGTAATGAGAGTAAATAAAAGTAAAAAATTTACTACAGATTGGACCTTTACTCTGTCCCAAGTTTTCCCTCAAATATACAAGTGTAACTCTTAGACACTGCAACAGGAATAGTAAAAGAGTTACTGAGGAGGGAATATTGCTATTGTGATGAATGTGAGATTCAACTCTTGCCTCTGAAAATAGTTGTGCATAAGGGTAAGTAGCTGAGTATTGGCAGATGTGGCCTCGAAGGTCATATTTAGTTTCCTCCTTGCTTTTGTTTTTGTTTTGGGAAGAATGAGGAAATATTTAATTTTTTTCTCCAGTGGTTCACTTGTGCGTGGGACAGTATGTATATAGATTACAGTAAGCTCAGAAAGCAAGTGGGTTGTGTTAAAAATAGCATAAGGAAGACTATCAGCACAGTTAAGAGTGGATAACTGCAGAAGCCAAATGAATAGATGTTTTTGTTAGCCTAAGCTTTCAGAGGGTTTTTTGTGGAGGTATGCAGTACGTATAATGTAACTCTTGGATCACTGCATTGTAAATTCCATAAATGTTTATTTAATAAGGTATTGAGAAAGTATGTTGGGAGCTATGGAACCAGTAATAAGAAGAGAGAATGAGCTAGAAGTATTGGCCAAAAAATCAGTGTGACTAAACAAAAAATTCTGATGAGGAAAAACAACCTTTTAGATATATTAGATATATTTTTGGAATTACAACTTTATTTTCAGTGCTTGTTCTACAAGCTGGTCGTGTGCATTTGTCTTTACATAGAAAGCTGTAACTCTGCGCTAACTTGTGGAGGCCAGTTTTGAAAGATACCCTGTTGTGCTTAGGTGGAATGTTGCATGTTTAATGATTTGATCTAATGCAACTTTTAATAGTAAGAATTCATCATAGAATCAGTGTTCAAGCAAAACTGAAATCAAATTAAAAAAAATATTACTTCATTTATACAATACTAGAAATAACATTTGTGATTATTTTGTCTTTTTGCTTTGAGTAATTCCCTGATTTATTGCTTTCTGATTTCTCAGTCTTTTTTGTGACATTGTATTGAGTTTTCTAATCAATGTATGCCACTATCTCAATACATAGGAGAAAACATTACAGGTTGGCAAGGAAGGAAACAAACAAACAGGTTAAAACTGAAAGTATATACTACGACAGACTTTTCTTAGCTTAAAATGAGCACGATAAAAGTAGTATAGAATAGTATTAGCTAAGAAAATTACGCCTTTCAGAGAAAATCCCAAGCAAACCAACAACCAGATTTACAGATTTTAGCCCTAGCATACACAAAACAATGTATCTTTATTATTCTTGTACTAGGGTGCCATTCTAATGAAAGGTTTTACTGGTAAAAAATGCATGTAGAAATCAATTACTCTTCCTTTCCATCCATTGAGGATGTCTATTAACATTCACTGAAATTAGTCCTTGTCTAACACTAGATTAAGAATTGAATCCTGAATAGTTTTTCACTTCTGAAACCTTCAGTTTCATAAAAAATGCCACTTAACAGACTTCTTTGTTCTTTATCTCTCATGTATCCTTAGCTTCTCTGTTTTCTGCCACATACTCTTTTTTTCTTAACAAAAGCACCAAGAATCCATGTTAATTTTTTTTACTTTCTTCCATGCCTACCTTCTGTCTAACTTGAATGACAATTTATTACTGACTCATCCCTCATTTTCTAGCACTTCTTGCTATAGCCTGTAAGTACACATTTCCCTTGGCACCTTTTGGAGTTCTGCAGATCCACAAAGTGGAGCAGGCCATACGTTATTTATCCCTGAGGAACAGCACATTCTGTTCTAAGGAGTCCAGTACAAAACTGTTAACCTGAATTGTTCAGATCTTTAAAAATCAGCTTTCCCTCCACCCCTGTGCATTCTTTTTTTATATATCCTTGGACCTGATTACCACTAACAGTCAAAATCAGGTTTTCAGAACTGGGATTTTTCACTGAACTTTGAAGCCTGAGAATTTCTTTGTATTACACCATTTGATAAGTAAATCTTAACCTTCTCGGCATAGTTAACTATCATTCATTATAGTGAGAATGGTGAATGCATAAGAAATTCATAAAGATCATAAGGATCCAAGTATTCTAGTTTGACAGTACTTACTGTTCACTTGAAAAAAAAAAAAGAGGAAGAGGTGAAATTTAAAAATTCTTTTAGTCCAGTTATATTTTCCTTTTCACATACTGGGTGAAATATGTAGCTAGTATATATTGCAACTTCAGTTATTTATTCACGTGCCCTAGAAAGGCAGCTGAAACTACATGTGGCAGAGCAGATTTAACACACAGGAAAACTACTCTTCTCACAGAAGAGAACTACTACGTACTTTCACTTTGCCTGCAGTTCTTTCATTTCTATTTGTGGTTTATTCTTGCTTTGAATCTGTAATGCAATATGATTCACTCAAGTCATGGTGTTCATAAAGCAGAAAAGGTGATGAATCCATTCCTGCTCTCAATGAGTTAGATATTTTTACTTCAAATTGTACTTTGGGTTACTTCCTATAGCAACCATTTGATCTGAAAATTCCTCAAGACAGCAGATTGCACCATATGATGTATGTGGCATAGCAAAACCAGCTCCAGGTTGGACTTCTGTGTTTATTTGTTTGCTTGTTTTACAGTGGTGGATAAAAGAACTAAGATTCACTGTATCACAGTCATTGGCTGGGTTAAACTCGAGTTCATCCAAGTTCAGGGAGAGTTTTCATGTGTGTAGTATGAAATAGAACTATGACATTATTATAAATCTTTGAGGTTCCCATAAATCTCTACGTGTTTTGTACTGTGTCTGATCCTTGGCTTACCAGAGATGAGTCTTTCAGGCATAACTGTTCTTCATGTTTAAAGAATTTCATTTGGGACTAGATGGAAGAAAGTACCTTGTGAATAATACACTGAGAAGCTGCATAATATAAAGCAGTTCCTAGGTCCCCTGAAGATTGCATGGATGACAGCATAGAGCTGTTGTAATTGACTCTGTTTACCAGAGCATTAATATCCTTATTCACTATCTTAATGGAAAATTTCGGCACCCATTTCTCTACATTCAGGCTGAGATAGGACATGGACTTGGCTTTTTGAGCTTCCCATGAATAGAATTTGTAGCAGAAGAAAATGCTAGTAGAACCTCTCTGTTCTTAATATCACCATTTGGAGAGAAGTGTAAGAAAAAGATTGCACTTGCTATCTCTCTACCTATATAATTTATCAACCTAAGGTACATGAGGCATGTTGACTTGATGTTGTCTCCCAGTTGGATGCATTGTGAATTCCCCCTTATTGCTGTCAGCTTTCTTTCCTGGACTTCTTGGTTTCTGGGGAAAAGGATATCGTAGAATGGTTTGGGTTGGAAGAGGCCTTAAAGATCATCTAGTTCCAACCCCCCTTCCATGGGTTGGGACACTTTTCACTAAACCAGGTTGCTCAAAGCCCCATCCAACTTGTCCTTGAACATTTTGTAGGATGGAGCACTGATATCATCTATCAGGAAAGTTTAAGTAGTTTGGTGCTGTCTAGTTTGTTTTTTGCCTCCTTCCTTCCAGCCTTCCTTCCCATCTTCTTTTTCCATCAGCTGTTGATATGGCATATAGTTCTTCGAGAAGGACAAAAGAAAAAATGCTCGGTTTCAACCCTAAACTGTAACTAAGATGGATGGTCTATACAGGATGTCCTGAATACTGGGGCTGAGGGAGAGCTAATTTACATGAGAAAAGATCAACACTGCCTTCCTCTGGAAGAGTACAATGCAGCCATCTCTAAACTAGAGCTCTAGGATTTGTTATTTGTGGTTGGGATGGCATTTGAATGGATAAATTTGTCTAATATTATCTCTGTTTGACAAACTTAAATTTCTCTAATGGTATGGAAAGTCATTCTTCTCCTGGTAATTTGTTGCTCGATGCAGCCAAAAATACAGTTTGTACCGTGTCCACTTTTGAAGAAGACAAAATCTCCATTGCAGTTACATCACTGAGGGTGGAACAACAATGGACATACAGTGCCCTTTTCATTCTTCATTCCTTGGTAGTTTTCCTTAGAAAGTATTGGGTGGATGGATGATTACAGGTACATACTGTACAAACTATGAAATTAGGCTGTGGCAAATAAAATCAGCAGTCTTCAAATGAAATATATGTTGCTACTAGTAAAATCCCCTAAATTACAGGCCGCTTGAAGGATGTTTATATTCAGATTATAGATTTATGACTTACTCTTTCCAATATTCATGAATGTAGAGAGTATTTGCCTTAGGCATGTTATAGTGAGAAAGCCTTGATAGTCGCAATAATTGCTTAACACTCTGAACAACATAATTATATATATTTTGAGTATTTTTAGCAATTGATTTAAGGATGTATATGTACATTAAAAAAAGCAAGTATGGTCTTTTCAAAGAGTAAAACTGGTCTATCATCATTTTACATTCGAAAGCTGGTTTGCCTCCAAACAAACTACATTGCTTTCATTTTACATGCATAGACATTTTACGAGTCTTATCATTAATAAGCCCCACGCAGTATGGGCTTAAAAGTTTAATCAAACTAAAAACCACGGTCCACTGATGTTCTATAGGCATGTTGGGTTTAGAGCTGTTACAAGAAGAAATGTTCCCTTTACATCCCCAGAAAGTCAAATTAATTACCATGCAGTGAGTCCTTCTGAAGAGCAGAATTGCTTGGGCAGACTTTAAATATGTTGTGTAACTGTAGTACCTTGACTTGATGAGTTTTGTTTTGATTTGGTCTTTTTAACTGCCATTGTCTGGTTTTCTTTGTCAAGACTCTGTGGAGAGTATTTAATTAAAAAAAAAAAAATATATTTCATTTAGCATTCAAAGATGAGTATTTGTGTAAATAAATAATTCCCCAGGCTTTGGTGTGAATCAAACTTCTATTTATATATTATTTAAGAATGGCAAATGTTCATGGAAAGGTTTGAAAATGTTTGACATTAATAGCCTATGTTTATGAAAATTTTTGTAACTATTTGGTCTACATTATAGATGGTTCATTTGTTCCTCAGTAAAAAGAAGAGCATGGGATAAGAAGCAGATATCAAGTGTGGTTCAGTTAGTTTCTGATTATTGGGAGAAGCATATTATGGTGCAGATTAGCAAGGGAAAGGGAAGGAGGGAAGACTCTACCTAGTGTAGGAATATTGAAAATCTTTGTAATTATAATATTTTTTTCTGTACTTTTTACCTGAAATAAAATATTTAGGAATGAAACGGGAGGGCAATAGTTGTATCTTTCTGTGAGGGTTATTTACTGCTGTAAGGGTAAGGAATATATCCTACATTCTAGGAAGGTAGGGGTAAGGAGGCTTCAATGCTGAAAGTTGTAAGCAGGAAAACAGTTTTTCTTTCTCTTTCCAGTAGCTGTAACTTTAGCATCTCTGGAACTAGTGAATTGTTGTACAGGTTCCTGGTTAGACTGGCTGACTTCCTCCAACCACTTACACAAACACACCTCCACACACCACCCCCCCCACGGATGTGTGTGTACAGACACATAATACCAGGAGCCTAGAAAACCCTATCCATGTCCTCCAGCTTTTAAAATGGTCTATGGAAACAGAATCCATTCAAATACATGCCATCTGTAAATATTTCTGAAAAAAAGTTCAGCAAAAATAAATGTCATTTTCAATAATCAAAATAGACTATTTTAAATAACTTGAAAGAATTATATGAAATGGTATATTTTCCTCAATTCCTGTGCATGCTGGTAGATGTGAAAACATCCCATTCTTAACTCCTTGGATCTTTAAAATATTTGTTCAAATCTAAGTGGTAAATCTATGTATCTCATTGCCATCTTCATAAACTCTCAGTGCTAAAGGGTTTAATAATAATGAAGATTGTAACAGCTGTTACACTCAGTATTCTTTCCAAGTTCAGATGATTTATTTTTGAAATTTTATTTCTAAAGGTTTCCAGTTAATTGCTGTGTGCTTTAACCGGGCTTCAGTATGTTCATCTTTTGATCACAGTGCAAGCAGCAAAGCATGCTTGGATAAATCTTGAGTGTGTCTGTATCTTGATGGATTGTATGTGCGACTGTCACTCCTTGGTTCAGTTATTAGGATGGTGCAAACCGCAAGAAAATCACAGGGCCTAACAGTGCTTGTCTAGATCTATGCCGTGTCATAGCTTAAGCACAGCCTTAAAGGGAAACAAATAATAACCCCACTGTGCTGATAGCATTTAGTCATTAGTCACCTAGGTAAAAACTGAGGTTGAGAAACAATAGTGCTGAAGTTAATTTGCATTCTCGAGGTGTTTCACGAAATAATTACATCCAGGTCATATGTCTTCTAAAAATTAGATAGATCTTTTTTCACATGCCTGTTTTCAAACTCAGAATAAGAGTGGGAAAATTCTTGCACTTTCTATCTTGCAATAATATGAACAGGTTAGATTAGCTACTTAATCTTTCATGCTGCGCTGGTACTGTGAGATTATTCTGAACAATGCCTCATTTAATCATCTTTGTGTAGACCCTCTTATGGTCATACTTGTTCAATTTATTATTAGTCATTATATTAACATGTCAGTGCCCTTACCATTAAAATGAACTCCATGTAACTGAATGTGGGTTTTTTTTTCTAATTTCTGAAAAAATCTACAGCTTTCGATGTACTTTGGAAAATCATAAATATCAGTGTAATAGCCCACTATAGAAGAGTTTGCCTATAGCATATGACTTTCTAAACCCACACATTAATCTTGCCCTGATTGTTTATATACCATAACTGGTTATTCTATCCATATAAATGCTTCTCCTTTACTTATTTTTAATTTATGCGTCTAATCACTCAATCTAAGTGATATATAAGGAAAGAATTATTTCTGATTATCTGTGACATCAAAAAGATTTCTTTAAATAATTTTAAAATCTATCTTTTTGGTATTATTTAGTAGCTCTTTGGTATTATTTAGTAGCTCTTTGTTCTGGCATTACAAGTAAAGGGAACAGTTGATCATTATTGAGCTTTTAATATATTTTATTATTGATTAATAATTATTCCTCTTTTCTATCATTTTCTATTTGTGCTTCTTCTGCAATCTTTTCAGTCCTTCATTCTGCTGGAGCAACTCCATGTGTTTAACTATTTTTGTAACCATTACTTGAAGTTTCTATTTCTGCCACTTTTTTGGCATGGCTTTTTCTGTTTCGGTAAATCTATTTCAGTAAATTGCACATGCATGTATATCAAGACACATAATCACAAGCAAAATATAAGTATATATGGTTATGTATACAAACATTGCATATATGTATTCATATGTGCATATATAAAAATATACTACGTATACATGTGTATAAATGTGCATATACACATGTATGTAAATGCACATACACAAAATATACATGTATATCATATACATTTTAAATAATATATTTGATGCTATGCATTATAATGCTGTAGACACTGGGGTTTTTTGTCCTTTTATCTTATACACAAATGTTATTCTCCCTTAATTTCTTCTTCTTGAAATGCAACTCTTTTGTAAGAAAGATACAAGTATCTCAGGAAATGACATATTATTCATACAATAGAAAATATTTCCAGGATTTCCACAGAATACACAGTTTAATCACATGCAACTTACGTTATAGACTATCCAGAAGTTTATTCAGCCTTTCAGAAAGTAAAGATACTGTTGAGGTGAATTAAATAAAATTAAATTTGAACTATTTTATTCTGAAAAATTAGTCTGTTGTATAGCAATTTTTGTTCAATTTCATCTCAACAAAAGTGTGTAGAGTTTTATTGAGATTAGGCAAAAATCAAAAGTAGTTTAGTATTTGAAAGACAATCCTTAACCTGTAGGAGGAAAGCTTCCTTATTTCTAGCTCACCAATAACTATTTACACTATTAAATTGTACTTCGCCATAATTTTGATCTAAATTTGTTTTTTGTAGGGGCAGTTGGATCTTTCTCAATAAAGAGACAGTCTTCTGAAAAGAAAGCTTTCATCTCATCTTAAAAAAATGATACTGGAGAAAGATTCTTAGAGAATTTGGTCATCCTAGATTTGACATGGCTTTGAAAATCTCAGCCTGTGAGTTCTGTATATACATTATTATCGATTTTACTGTTAGGTGGGGTTTTTTTCGCTTGTTTTAAGGTTCTGATAAAATTGGAGCAGCTATGTTCACCAGATAATATCTTTATATAACAAAAGACAAACAATGTTGATTTTTAATGGTAAAATTAAAAATTAAAATTAAAATCAAAACAGAGATGTTTTACTATTTATAATTTATGTATTTTTTAACCAGCACATACATTCATGATTTATCATGTCTTTCTCTATGTTGTTTAAAACTACCAGAAAGTCGGAATGTATTCACATACACAGAGGTATGTGAGAACAGAATTATGTGCATGTATAAATATATCTGCATATGTCGCACACGACATCCTTGTCTCTAAATTGGAGAGACATCAATTTGATAGATGGACCACTCGGTGGATAAAAAACTGGCTCGATGGCCGCACGCAAAGAGTTGTGGTAAATGGCTCGATGTCCAGTTGGAAACCTGTAACGAGTGGTGTCCCTCAGGGATCGGTGTTGGGACCGGTCCTGTTCAACATCTTTGTCGGCGACATGGACAGTGGGATTGAGTGCGCCCTCAGCAAGTTTGCCGACGACACCAAGCTGTGTGGTTCGGTTGATACGCTGGAGGGAAGGGATGCCATCCAGAGGGACCTTGACACGCTTCTGAGGTGGGCTGATGCCAACCATATGAAGTTTAACCAAGCCAAGTGTAAGGTCCTACACCTGGGTCGGGGCAATCCCAGGCACTGCTACAGGTTGGGTGGAGCAGAGATTCAGAGCAGCCCTGCAGAAAAGGACTTGGGGCTGTTGGTTGATGAGAAGCTTAACATGAGCCGGCAGTGTGTGCTTGCAGCCCAGAAAGCCAACCGTATCCTGGGCTGCATCAAAAGAAGCGTGACCAGCAGGTCGAAGGAGGTGATCCTGCCCCTCTACTCTGCTCTCGTGAGACCTCACTTGGAGTACTGTGTACAGTTCTGGTGTCCTCAACATAAAAAGGACATGGAGCTGTTGGAGCGAGTCCAGAGGAGGGCCACCAGGATGATGATAAGAGGGCTGGAGCACCTCCCGTATGAAGACAGGCTGAGAGAGTTGGGGCTGTTCAGCCTGGAGAAGAGAAGGCTGCATGGTGACCTCATAGCAGCCTTCCAGTATCTGAAGGGGGTCTACAAGGATGCTGGGGAGGGACTCTTCCTTAGGGACTGTAGTGGTAGGACAAGGGGTAATGGGTTCAAACTTAAACAGGGGAAGTTTAGATTAGATATAAGGAAGAAGTTCTTTACAGTGAGGGTGGTGAAGCACTGGAATGGGTTGCCCAGGGAGGTTGTGGATGCTCCATCCCTGGCAGTGTTCAAGGCCAGGTTGGACAGAGCCTTGAACCACGTGTTTTAGGGCAAGGTGTCCCTGCCCATGGCAGGGGGGTTGGAAGTAGATGATCTTAAGGTCCTTTCCAACCCTTACGATTCTATGATTCTATGATTCTATGACTATGTAATAGAGATTGTGAAATAAGTTATTTTGGTCATGAATTTTCTGTCTTCGTTGCCTGTCGCATCTACCGGACACTAATATAATGTGCTTTGTGTAATTCTTAGTTCAATATAATTGCATCCATTGTCACTATGTTTCAAGCTAAACCTTTGTCCCTGCTCGTAAGCAACTTATTTTCTGACCACTTTAAGGGAGCAACAAGCAGAATATGGTCTATGTAACAGCCTTAAATACAGAGATTACCTGAGAAGCCAGAAGACACTAGAGTTACTAAAAGATCCTTTCTTACCAAGGGCAATATCGATTCAGGGTGTATCAGTTTCTGTAGGAATATATAAAGGATTTATAGCCAGGTATTGTATTAAGTCTTATTTGTTAGCTGTATAAAGATGAAACTCTGTGTATGTGTCAGAATAAAAATAGGGGTACAATCTGCATGAAGTGGATAAATGTAAAGAAAAATTTCCACTGTGGCCACACCTTGTCCTATATACTGTAATAATTTATACATACATGAGTTATAACTCTTTTGAACCTTCTAGCGTATTTTTAACAGAAAAATTCTTATTAATTTTTTTGATATTCATGTTAGCTATTTTTAAGTTACATCTCTATAAACATCTATGTGAAGTCCCACAGAAAATATTTTTACCAAAGCTTTGAAAAATAGTGTCTGTATAAGCCCAGCAGTAGACTAGTGTGCAGTGAGTATTTGAAGTCGTAGACACTTTTTCCTTCCTGGAATCCTCTATCTGTCTACTTCTGTTTTTTTCTTTTTAGATACATATATATTTATAATTCCTTGTTGGATGTTTAAATGAAGCAATGTTTCATCTCCCATCATGTAGCTAAAATTCTGCTGTCTATAGTAGTAGCCTCTGTCACTTTCTTTTAAGCTTGCCCACAGCTTTGGGTTTCTTCATTCCCATCTTTGTGTAACCAGCATAAGTATATTCCACTTGGGTAATACATTTAAGATGGGACTAAAGGATGAGTCTGATTTTTATTTCAATTTTTAATGTATAAAAATACTTACATAATCACTTTATTTAGTAAATTATTTTTATTAGATTTTTATTAGAGTTTATTACATTAGTTTACACTAAAAGAATATTCAACTAAAAGAATATACAACAGAAAGCCTCTTTGCTTTCCCTTAGTAAGGAGTATGTAGAAATCAAAGTGATCCCTATCTGATTCCTTGAGAGACTGTAAAGCTCATTACAAAAAGGGACAGTAAAAGAGTGCATCCCTTCCACTTGTTCTGGTTGGTTATAGCTACTTACCTATTACTTTGTGCAACATTAATGCTCTCTATCCTGAATTCAGTAATGCTATTCATTTTATTGTTTGAGACCGAAATGTTGCATAGCTACTAGATATAAGTCTGAAAAAAAAAACCCCAAAATCCTAATTCAGGTATTTGATCTCAATGTTATGTCCTGATCAGAAGAGTATGATCCATGCTTGTTTACATTTACACCTTAGAATTTAATGCTAAACCCAGAACTGAACTGCTTATCTCAGCTACACTTTTGCCTTTAATGGAGGGACAAGATACAATTTTCAAGATATGGATTCCTGATTTGTTTATGAGCCAAATAACTTTCTTTTTCAGGAAACAGAAGGGAAAAATACCTAAGTGTAACAGCTCTCACATGGTGTACCTTTATCTTCAAAAGTGATTAATTTTGAAAAGCAAATTTTTTTTTGTAAATTACAGATATGAGCCAAACTCCAGCCTCAGTATACACTATGCAAAGTAGCAGGCTGTAAAGTGGAGCATTGTGAATGTGCAATGGGAAGAACCAAGAGCCTTAGACCAGTTCCGTTTGTTAAGAAATTAAACCAGCTGGAGCTCAGTTCAGACAACTTTTTTGAACAGCTGTCCCGAACCTACTCATAGCTAACCAGTGTAATATTCAGAGCAATTCCAATGATTCGTCTTCCTAGAGATGGATTCTGCGTGGACCATATGAAACAGTCATTCATTTTCTGTTGCTTGCCTCTTATCTGATATTATAAATAAAAGAAAGTTAATTTGTACATGTTTTAGTAGCAGTTCTTGCCACTTTGATAAATGTCATTATAAATGATAAATGACTAATTGCAACCTTACATGTAGATTGAAAAATTAACTTCATGCCCCTCATATGGAACTGAATAAAGAAAAGTTATTTGAAAACATGCTGCTGGGAATTAATCTTGCACATCACTGGGGTAAGTATTTCCTGTATGAGCAGAAAACCAGTCCAATAGTTAAGCTGTTTTCATTTATTAAGCTGTTATCATTTATTCCGCCAGACAGGCAGTCTTACCTCTCTTTTTGGAGTAGGTGTCAGAAATTACCTTTTCACACTCAGATTTTAGCATATACACATAATGGATTTATTTCAGCTACTGCTCCCACGTTCTGCTTTTTTCATACCACCACACCTCCCTTGCCCACATGTCACTGGGCAAAATGCCCACACATCAAGCGCAGGAGTTACAAAGATTGACAGGAGAAATAGTCTAGGATCATACTGACAGCATCAAAAGTACTGCAGATTCATGGGGGAAATAATCTTAGATTATGCTAGAGTACAGCCATCTAACCTGGTATCGGTTAGGCTGTCTCCCTGCTGAGACCATCACACTTTGATCAGGTCTCTCTTCATTGCCTCAAACTGAACTGGCATATCTTTCCTTCAACTGTATTATTTTCTTTACCATTTAAACCCCCCTAAATTAGTTTTACATCCGCTCCTTCCCCTGCCTGACTTTTTTTTCTCTCTTTTTTTTTGTCTTCCTTATTTTCTTGAAAGAAATAGTTGCTAAAACTGTGGTGATTGATACAGAGTGTTTCTGAATGCTGGAAACATATCTAGTAATTACACTGTTCAGACATGAAGATTGTATTACCTCAAATTGCCTGGAATGATGTCAATTTATCAAACTTCCTGTGAGAAATTCGTCTCTGCTGTAAAACAATCACTTCTCTCTCTGTTATCTTGCTTTATCTAATACAGAGGGTCCAGAGGGGATTTATCCACCCTCTTTTTCAATCTCATCCTCCTTTGGATTCTGACAGACCAATGGGGAAAAAATGGGTGTGTGTTTTGTGACTGCCTTGTTTATTTTATCATCTTTCAGTGCAGTGGAGGGAGAGGATGTATAATTTGATCTGAAAGCCCAAGACAGTTAAGCAACAGGGCTTCGACAGAGCAGCAGTAATCATGTCTGCTTACTGAGGTAAAACATGGTCTGGTTGTATTCCAGACAGAAGATTTCAATTATGCTTGTTTAAGACTAACAGATTAAAAAGGATAAAGATTCATTTCCTGTTAAGCACTGTTTTGGTGTGTCTTTAATGCAAGAATCAATGTCTGTTTCCTGGATGTTTTCCTGCCTGTTTAATGCTGCCAGAAGGAAGACAACATGTTTGTAACATTTGTCTGTATTCTACAAAGTTATTTTTACCCTTTGGAATGTCAACAAAAGAATAATTTACTTAAAGTTAGGTATGCAAATCTAGCATTCTTAGTCTTTTTTTCTGTGGTGTTATTCCAGTGCTTTCAGATTAGCTGACCTGAAAATAAATGTAAGGCTAGGACACTTGTCTTATTTAGCGGACAGTTACTCAGCAACACAGACTATTATCACTCACAGACTAAAACAAAACATGAGTTCTTAATAACCTGAATTAATATTTTTTTCTATGTTTGATTTCAGTCTTCTGATAAGGACATACATTTTTATATGATTCCCTCACCGATCATTAAGGTCTAAGTTCTGTGTATTCTGAAATACGTGATTTCCCAGTGTAGGCAGTCTCTCATTAAAATGTGAGCCAAACCTTGAGTTTTTAATCTTTTTTTCTGTTTGTTATACACTTCTATATAAGTACTAAATAGTTTTAAGAATGCCATGTTCACACAGGCAGAGAAATCAAGTTAAGGAACAGTAAGCACTAACTAAAAAAATAGTTTTAGAATTTCTCATCTTTTTACAAGGGTCTTGTTAGCTGAAAGAACACTGACAGCAGTCGCCAGCTGAATTCCATTAAGACATCTTAACCTTCAAAGAAGAAGCATAAACAGGGTTGTTCCAGTGCCTCCAGAATCACCCATTTTTCCCTCTCATGAATGGAACCAAACTGTCTTTAAGATTTGGGTTTATCTAGACTCAGCTGCTTCAGCGTTTCAGCTCAAGGAGGAACTTCCAGCTGGGAGATTAAAAAAGCCTTTTGGGACTTTATTAACTTTACTTAGAATAAAAGGAATGGTTCTTGGATTTGTACTTTACAAAGACACCCAGGCACTTAAAACCTTGAGGTAGCACATCCCTGTGATTTAACTAATTAGGCAACCCCAATGATCTACCTCTGGGTAAATCTGGCAAAACTTCCTACCCTGGATGTGTAGTTCAGAGAACCAGTGAAATAATACAGTGAGTGCACTCATCAAAGATCCTGTTAACAAGGAAGTAAATAGGTGCTAAATAAAATCCAAGCCAGGTTTAGTATCCTTTGATAATACTTCATCTTGTAATTTTCATACTACACTGCTGCTACTTCTATATCCTACACTCCCCATGTTTTTTATACTATCAGGCTTACATTCTTGATATGAGTGATTTTATGTTCATAACATTTTTCCACAGAGCAGGTCAGGGAATAACTCATGGAATTCCTGAATTATCTTAAAAATGTGGAACCTTAATTCCAGATTTGATTTAAACTTAATGATTTCTTTTTATTATATTTACATGGGCAATTATAATGATCTCATGTCCATGTCTCTTACGAACCACTCTAATAACTCTAGTCCACAATGTTATCCATTGCTTCCATTTTCACCAGCTAATTTAAAGACTGTTTCATTAATTAACGTCCAGATTTTTTTTGCATATGCTTTTACTATTTCTTTTTAATGACCTAATGGACAACCTCAGACATCCCCAGTGCAAACTGCCATGCCAGATAGAAAACCTGCTGTTACTGTGCCTGCTGTCACTATTAGATTACATAGCATAAAAATTACTGTCCACTGAGGAAGATCATGTTGTCAGACTGTCTGCCAAAGAGACACTGAACAATTTAGGTCCTATCTCCCACTCTGCTGTACTCCAGGAAGTCATTCAAAGAAAATAAAATGACCATAACTTGTTGACAGGTTGAAGAACGTGTTCTGTAAAATATGCCATGAAAAATTCTCTTCTTCACCATTTCTTTATTTCTCTAAGTCTCCTGGGGAAAGATGTGTGTAATTTGACAATATTTTGCTATTGTGAAATAAGAATCTTAGCTCTATTGTCAAATTGTCCTTTTTTAAAATAAGTATAAGAAAACTCTGAGTCCCTAATCACAAAAGAAATGTTAACAAAGACCAGTTTCTTGACTGTACATAGCATCTCCCTACCTACCGCTACTTGCAACTGAAATTGTTTTCTAACTTTGTACAGTTAAAACATCTTAGACCTGTATTTGAACATGATAAAGATACTCATCTTAGAAAAAACTACACATGCATTTGATTTTATGCATACAGCATGAGTCTGGTCACTAGGGAGATTTCTGATACCACATTAAGTAATAACGTATTGAGAAATCTATCCCAAAATATTTTTAAATATACATACCTTTAAGGAAGGTACAATCTTTAATTTTCTTTTTACAGTTGTTGTTGTTAGAGTTCATAACATTTTTACAGTATGGTTTGGCTTTTAATGTGCTTGGTTTGAATGTTATAATGTATTTCAGACTGAAGTTTTTTTCAGTGGAATGGATGCATTTAAATTCCTGAAGAAGTTCTTTCAAGGGGCAAGTGTCATTGCAAGGTAGATTTGATACAGCAATTGGAAACATGACACTGCTATCTTGTGGGAAGTCTTTACTCCAAGTTGTGTCACTTCCCCATCTCCCAATTTCAGTAGGATTCAGCTCAAAGAGCATAACTGGCTCTCTGCATATAGAGATTCCTCACAGGCAGAAAAGTCACGGGGCATTCAGTTCCTTAATAATAGGAACTGGTTTGCATGAAAGTGGGTTTGGTTCATTGAAAAATTAGTTATGGCTGTTTTCTTGCTATTTCAGCATGGCATAATTCACTCATTTTTACATTGAGATGTTTGTCTAGAATACAAAATGTAAGCTCATAATGAAGTGAGTGGTAGGGCAGGAAATAAAGAAAATGATAATATGATCCCTCTTGCATTAGGATACGTGGTGACAGCAGCAAAACTGTTTCTGCCACAAACACAGTACTTAAAGTCCTCTCTCCATGGTAGATACTCAAACAGGCAGCTCGAGGCATTCAACAGTATGTATAAAATCAATTTAACAACAGTGGCATATAGTAGTAAGAGGGAGGGTGGAGTTTTCAGGATAGTAGGGCAAGGGGGGTCAGTAGTTGAGAAAAATGGAGAAAGAAATATTTGCAGAGGCTGTGAGGAAGGTGTGAGAATCAAGGGACTTGTGGGGAATCTAGAAGTGAGAGAAGTCTTTTTTTGTTTGTTTAGTCTCTCCTCACCCGCATTCTAATGTAGCTTGTAACCCCTTTGCTGATCTGGTTTTGAAAACATAATTCAAAGTTGTGCTTCGGGTTGCTTTTCCCTTTCTGTTCCAGACTGAAGCCTGTTCAAGTACCTGAAGCTCCAATGCTGCTTGTGCATGACTGGAAGGAAGGAGGGAAGGAGGAAGGGAGGGACATAGGGAGGGAGAGAGGAAGAAAGGAAGAGAGGGAGAAAAGGAGGGAGAAAGGGGGAAATGGGGTGGACAAAAATGAAGACAAGAAAGGGGAAGGGGGTGTATGACTAAGAAGCTATAAATGTGACAGGGTAGTGAGTGATGCTCTTGGGAAAGGGCTCCTTCTCTCTTTTACCACACTCCCAGCAGCTGTCCTTGTTGTCTCTCCTATGATGACAGCAGTACCCAAGTGTTATCTCTAGTGCAAGTGTTCTTGGTGTATTTAAATTTAATTCAAGGGTTTAGAATTGCTATAGTGTGGTCTGGTACAGTAAGTGTACCTGTTTGAAGCATTTAGGCAAATGTGATGTGATTCTGAGCTTCAAACTCTTGCCAAATTTGTAAATAAACAAAAAAGAGGAAAATTACCCTATTGTGGCTTTCCCACCAAACATTTGCAGAAAGAAGGCAGGCATGCAAGGTAGGAAAATTTTGTTTTGTTGTCCTTTTTTCTTCTTTAGCATAAAACTCAACATTGAATAATAAAGTCTTTGCAGTATATAAATATTTGGTGAGGAGAGAAAGAACTGTTTGTAACAATAAGGTTTTACAGTTATAACTAGCCAGCGCCATTGCTTGTTCAGTACATGACATAAAGCAAGACCCAGTAACAGGTAAATAGCTCCTGAGGAAGGAGGGAGAAACAAGAAAGAGCAGGGGGAAATCAATGAACAGACATCTTTGTGGTGACATTCTCATCATATGAGCTGGAAACTGGAAGCTTGAAACAGTCTTTGCACCTTGAGACATCAATAATTTTCAAACATCATCCTCGATAAAACATGTAGGCCTGACAGATGGTGATGGAGTGCTGATTTTAAGTCTCCTCTTGGCTGAATTGCTTGTTGGTGCTGATATAAAAAAAAAAAAAAAAAGAGAAATTAAGTGTCCTCTGCACCCCCACCCTATTTTTTTTAACCAGTAAGTATTCTAGCATGAAGATTTTAAATATTTTATATCTAGAGTGCCTTTTTCATTAAGAATACGCTTTTATTTTTTGACACTGAGAAAATGGATCAGGATCATCACTTGAAAAATTTTGTTTAAATGCAGATTTTGAATGGCTGCCAGGACTGAATAAAAAATCCCTCCAGACCAAACAGTATAAAAATCAATAGTGTTCTTTCCAGGGAGGTATATTTATGGGGTCATGTCTCTTCGCATTTCACTGTAGTCCTTTTTGTGGTTTTTAGCCTTTTTTCTTTCATAAAAGCAATGCCTTGTACCTGATTAAGCTGAAAAGAACTGTTGCATTCTGTGGGCTTTAAATAAATAACTGATCTCCATAGTTAAGCTGGCACTTCTTAAGGATCTATCTAATTTCCCATTTTCAATATTGCAAGGGAGAATCCAAATCATCTTTAAATCTGTTCTTTAACATGTTATCAGCTCGCACATACATATATGAATAGAACCACTGCACAACCTCAGATTTCTCTACATTCCCCTGATTCTTCTGTTTTGTTGTTTTTATGAGTGAAGGAAAACTAGTTGAAATGAAGAATTAATTTTGGTTGAGAGGCTTGACAGAGTGTTGTGTTCAACCTGTGCCCTCTGGACTGATATCTGCATTCAACCAGACCTAATCTCATCCTGCTCCTTGAGACAATTCATTCAGATCTTCCAGTTGAGATGCTCTTGTGATCACTTGTTAACTTGTTTCAGATGGCAAGACCAACAGTTTAAGCATTGTAAACTAGTTTGACTAATTTTCTCTGAAAAAAACACTCGTATTTAAAAAATTTTAAACATCATGTCTAAAGTATGTATAAATGTCAGCAATTGAAAAAAAAAACCAAAAAGAAACAGAGCTATGAAAGTTCTATATGAAAATACATAATGATAATAATAATAATAATAGTTGTCTTGTTCTGAATTGGTTCAGCAAATCCATAGTTAAAGAAATAGACCAGAAATACTTCCCTCCACTCATGGTATGTAAGAGCCTCATTACATGCAAGTGAAGACTTCTCAGCAATGACCTCTCAGTCTTCTGACCACTGCACAACCTTTGCAGGGAAGAAAGGAATGGTTCTGCCACAGTGGATGTACCAGATCAAGTGTTCCTGTCATCTTCTGTAATTGTTGAAAAATGATTCTTGCGTAAGTGAAAAACAAAATACACAAGATATCATTTCCATCATAGCAGTTTCTTCTCCAAATGAAAAACTTGCAATGCCGGAGGTAAAATATAGTAGAATTCCTAAGCTACTACTAAGATACCCTGTCATGAAACTGACATTACTCTATTGGGTTTTATAAATGATCCACTTTTGCCAGCTCAGATGCAGACTGAGAGTCTTGCTTATTGTGAAGTTTTGAAAAAACACTTTAAAGTGCTGCAAATATGTTCTGTATCAAACAGAAACATATTTTAAAATAAAGGACTGAATTTGACTGTCCCCTAATTATTTTTTTCTCAGTTCTCATGAAGTAAATGCAAAAACCTGTTGGATCATTCCTAAGTATTACAAATTTGTGTTGAAAGTCATATTGTCAATATTAAATGCTAGAAGAAATGGTAGGCTTTGTGATTTTTTGTCATTAATCATATTTCTACTTCTACTTCATCCTCTAGGCTTAGCCAAATACTTTTATACATGGAATTCAGATAGTAAAAGAAAAGCTTCGAGTCTGTTCAAGCATCCTGATTGTGAATGCTGTTTTGGTGAAATTAAATTGCTAGAGCATGACAGCAATGTCATTAGTTTATTATGTTCTGAAGACATTCCCAAATATATTTCAGCTATTTTGCTTTGTTTCTCCTTTCCTCTATTCCCTCCCCACCCCAAATTTATGCCTCCTGCAAGATTCTTTATTTTAGGCGGGATAAAATTCATGCTACGCTGTGATCAGTATCCCCTCGAGGCTTAGTACAAATGATCAAGAGTTTATAGCTCATAGACAAAACCAAAAGTTGAAGGCATACAGAGCTATCACAAGAAAAGGGAGCAAGTCAAAACTTGCTGGGCTTTGGTCTGTGAAATGAAAGCAAATTCTGCTGCAGCTTGTATCCTTCCTAGTTCGACTGCAAATCCACAACCATAGGTCAAGACAGATTGTGGCCCATACCTTACAAGGAAATGCATCTTTTGACCATTTAATCCTAATCTATGTATCTCTTAATGTTGACAGACTGAACAGTGCATGCTTCCTTTAAGCATGAGAGAGAAATGTCTCAAAGCAAAGGTAGGTTGAAGAGCTCCTGCCTCCTCTGCTGTGTGAACATTACTCCTTATTAGATAGGCAACAGTCTGTATCAATGCACCAAAAAACCCCCGAGTTATTCTTAACAAAGATCAGTTTAGTAGTCATGTTTATTGTGTAGATCCCCAGAAGCTGTAGTGGCACAGCCAAGGCAAAGTAACAAATAGAGGCAAAAAATGGTACTGATATGTTAGACCATATCTCCAGAAAGTATATGTATTACTAGAAAAGCAACTTTTCTTTTCTTTAATGGAATGCTTAGGTAAATTTTAAACTAGCAGCCTCAGGCATCAAAACCAGCATCCTGTAAACAACTGCAACTCAGTGCCCTTCTGTTTATTCTTGAGATGCAGGCACTAAAGGCTTGACACTAAGAAAATAGAAAAAACAGACCTTTAAATGTCAGGCTTTTGGTTCTGGAATACTTTACTCTTCTGGTGTCAGTTGTTCTACATTTTTTGTTAGTTTTTGATAAGTCTCTGCACCTCAGTAATCCTGTTAGGCAGATCTCAGTTATCAGGATACTCATACATCAGTCTGGGATACAGGTTTCTGATTTAACACAGGACAAAGTTGATGAGAATCTCAGTCCCAATCAAAATTTAAAATTGCTACTCTTTTATCATTTGAAAATAGATTTATTAAGACAATTCTAGTGCAAAAAAGGCTTTTTGTAAAATAATTTTTTAAAAAAGTAGTTAAAATTGGAGGAAGGGCTCCATTATGACAGGTTTTTTAAAGAAATTCTGAAAGTTTCCCTGACAGCTCCAGTAATAATCCTAACTTTGCCAGCATAGTCGTGATGAATCCTTCTGTTCTTGCTAAGAGCGTCTTTTCAGACATGCTGTCATGAAAATTGGCATTGTTAAAATGCAGGCGTTGTGATGGCACTTTTCTCCTCTTACCCTCAGATTAAATGCATCCCTATGTAAAAGCAAACTCAGTGGTCCTGGACAAACACTAAAGCAGCAAAGATGGTAATGGCTTCTAATCTGCGCTTTTTGTATGTGAGAGTCTAGCCTGCAGCTTCAGCCTCAGTTATGTACACTGGAAAAACAGTGAATGTTTCTAAAACAAATGTTTTGTAAGTTAATTTCAGTTTAAATGATTTGTTTCCCTTACCCTTTTTGGTAATGTTTATGATTCATGATTTTGAAGGTTAAGGAAACCCAGGCTTGTTTGCATGCCATTAATTAAAGCCATCAGTATACAATTCATGACTCTGGTTTCACACAGTGTAAAAAAGGATGCTGTCATTGTTGCTGTCCTTTGCAGGCTAAGGTTGATGTGTAACAGCAGGTGCCTTTGAAAGAAATGTTGTTGGTGCTTGTAAAGGCAGACCGCCCAAAGCTGCATATTTTTTTCTTTAGGGAAAGGCCATTGTTCCTTTTGTTGCCAGTCTGTCAGAGGAAATCTTTGCAGAAGAGCTCAGGCAGATTAAATGCCACAAAAGGTTTAAGAAACATGGCTACACTCAAGAGTTCATGGACATTACAGGTCATTGGTTGTATTTAAATATACTCATACTTGAATAATGTCTCCATGATTGTCTAAAATCCTGAAATTTTAAGAAAACTTCATCTTTAATACTTTTTTGTATGAAAGTACAGAATTTTTGTATTGGCTTTTTTTTTTTTTTTGCTGGCATTTGGTTGTGTATTTTTTTAATAACTATTCTTTCTTACATGTTTCAGTGCATTGAAGTATTAAACACAGGGGTTTTTATGTACAAAGTCTCATGCAATAATCAACAGTCATGGTGAAGGAGATGGAAAAGAATGTAGCCTGAAAGAGTTAACTCTAAGAATCTGTAATGCCAAATATTTCAGTACCTTTTTTTAAAGTTGAAGTTTTGGAAACAAGGTGATGTGCATCTCTAGTGAAAATCTATATGATTGTGTAACATTGATAGTTCTCACACTTTGTAATCAGATTTAAATCCTGTGCCGTTTCATATAAAGCTTAATAACATTCTCACATACACTATAAACCTGGATAGGTCAGATAAATTTCAAGAGTATCAAATGCTACATTTTGTGGAGATTTCTGTATTGAAGGTGGTGTTGCTATGCAAGATTCTAGGTAATTACTAATTTTACTTGCTAAATCTGCAAATAGCACTATTCAGTCTTCTAGGTTGCATCACTTAGAAGGAAGTCTGCATGCATGATTTCAAAACACTAATAGTGAAGTAATATTGTTGTTGATATATTGTACTGGTGTCACAGAATTTTGTTCCAATAAAAACCTTCCATTTCTTCATGACTTTTCCAATGTGCTAAATTATGACCCTAAATTTAAACTATAGTCAGATGCCAAACATCAAATTGATACAAAGGCAATTAAATATTTCAATCTTCTGCAAATGAAATGTTGTAATACTTATAGAAAATGAGAGATGCTAGATTTTTCTCATTGCTGGTTTTTTCTTTAGAATTAGCACATTTTGACAATACACAATTTTCTGGCAACACTGTATTGGCAACAGAGCAGAAGAATTTGTATGTGTATAGTTTGTAGCTTGTTATCTAAATTATCTATGCACTTTCAGTCCTAGGTTTTTCAAGTTAAGAGTCTCAGTTTTTATCCTGTTGTCTAAGCCTTCTGCCTGCCATTCCTTTTGGATCTCTCTGCATTTGAAATAGCATTGAAATAGCGCACCACGTATGAATGACTCTTATCTTAAGCAAAATGTCCAAAGCCAAATCATGGCAGAGGACTGTCTCATGTTGAAAGAAGAATGCAACACCTAGTCCTTTTTTCCCCCTAGATTTTTCTGAATGGATCAGGAGATAGTTTTAAGCAGCATTATTTGTAGAAAGCTTTATTCCTCTTGCACTGCTGCTGAGCTGCCTCTAACACAAAACAAAGCAAAGCAACCTCATATTTTCCATATTTAGGTGGAAAGTCAAGGGTTCAGAGAGAGGGTGAAGTATTTATTGGAAATGAAATTGTCAGAAGTTTTCGACATCTCTGTTTCAACAACACTTAAGTGACTTGGGAGACCACTTCAGGAAGAAGAATATTTTTGGGTTTTGTTGGTTTTGGGGTTTTTTTGTGTGGTTTGTTTTTTTTTTTAAAAAAAGCCTTAATCTAAATGAATCCCCTTGTACTCCCCATTTGAATAATGAAAGGAGGGATAATTACAAGAAATATTCAATTTGCATTTGATTTGACTAGCTGCAACCCGCAACAGTAAGTGCTCTGCTTCCATTCAATATTTTAATTGTCAGCAGATGTTCAAAGGGAAGTGCAGTTCCCTGTACATTGTAGCTTACATCAGGGAGTATGTTCATAATTATGTAGAATAATATCATAAAGAAAGTGACATACTGTGATTGCAAGTTGCCTATCATTGCACAACATCAGGGTTTGGAAGGTGCTGCATTTGCTTGCTGGTATATTACACCTCTCTAAATGAGCTGGGAAAGTATGAGAAGTAGGTTGTCTGGTATATATCCTAGGACACAAAAGAAAAGTAAGCTGGGAGGTGTTCAGATATCCTTCTTTTCCTGCAAGAGCTAGCAGAGCATTTAAAATTCTTTTTGGCACAAGTTTTTTGTTAGTCAGAGTAAAACCTTTTCTAAAGCTAACTTTTTTACTGAAAAACTCATTGCAAAGTGGAGCACTGTGTTTTCTTGTGTAACAGCTGCTCACAGGTTGTGGTAATTTCCATAATCAGAATAGGGCAACAGATTACCATAACTTTAAGACAAATTCATGGAATAGCTACATCCTGTATCTGAGCATGAGAAAGAAGTGCAGTGAGTGGGGAAAACCAGTCCTTGGGATAGCAAAAGCACAGCGCAATCTGTAAAGTAATATAACCCAGACCAAACCACCCCACATTTTTACTGGGGTTTTCATTTGCACTGTTTTGTGTTGTATACCAGAATACCTGTTGTAATCCAATAGAAGATCTGTTTCTGTAATTGGTTGTGTTCCTGTTGTCAAAGAAGGCATTCTGGTGAAACAGAAGTTGGAACTGATTCCGACCTGATATTTTAAGGATTCGGAAGTTCACAATCCCCTGGAATTCAACCTGAAGTGCTCAGCACACAAGGAGCAGTCCTGCTGTACGCATCACTTCACAGCAGCTTGGCATGATGATGATCGAGCCAAACAGACACAGGGGGATGGATTAAACAGTATTGCACACGTAAAGTGAAAACATAGCAAAACATTTCGACACATACTTCTGGATAATTTTAGCTGGCAGCAACAGCGAGCCCAATCAGATTACTCAAACAAGGGGCTGAGATGTCTGATCTGTTTCTGAGCTCGGTATCAAGCTCTGGTTATGTACTTTTTCTGTGGGCACTCAGCAGGCTGTGGTGCATCTGCCATCACACAGTAGCTTTAAGTACTGAATACCTGAAGAAAGTCCTGGTCTGCAGTTAGGATAGGGCTCTGTGCTGTAGAGTCAGAAATTTTTTCCCCAGTAATCTCCCAGACTAGTCTAGTCTTGACACTGAGGATATTAACTGTGTGGCTATCAAGGCTGTTTCAATTAAAAAAAACAAACAACATAGTGAGAACTACAATTTCTTATGTATCCAGTTAATGAATTCAGAGGCTTTTTGTGAATAGAGCTAAATTGTGACACGCTTGACTTAAAAGATTTCGCCACTGTAAAAGAAAGCTTTGTTTACCATTGCCATTACTTGAAAATTGGAGGCATCATCTGTGACATTGTTTTGTCTTCCAGATCTGATTTTTAAAATATTTTTTTTCATAGTATGCTGGGTTCAGCTACAACAGTCATTTTTCTCCTTCTTAGTAGCTGGTGCAGTGCTGTGTTTTTGACTTTCAGCCTGGGAACAACGCTGATAACACCGACATTTTTAGTTGTTGCTAAGTAATGCTTACTCCGACCAAGGACTTTCTCAGTTTCATGATCTGCCAGGGAGGAGGGGAAGCTGGGAGGAAGCAGAGACAGGACACCTGACTCAAACTAGCCAAAGGGGTATTCCATACCACAGCATGTCATGCCCAGCATATAAACTGGGGGGAGTTACCCGGAAGGCCCAGATCGCTGATCGGATCGGGCTGGGTATCGGTCAGCGGGTGGTGAGCAACTGTATTCTCTCCCCTTGTTATTTCCCTTATCGTTATTATTATTAGTGGTAGTAGCATTGGTTTTGTATTATACGTTAGTTACTGGACTGTTCTTATCTCAACCCATGGGAGTTATATTCTTTTGATTCTCCTCCCCATCCCTCCAGGAGCAGTGGGAGGAAGAAGTGGGGGGAGTGAACGAGCGGCTGCGTGGTTCCGAGTTACCACCTGGACTTAAACCACGACACATAGTATGTGAGGTAGTGTGAAAATCTACATACTTGGAGTAGTATACATTCTCATGTTTTCTAACTCATGATAAAGACAAGGTATCAATGAAGTATATACTAGACCACCAAGAGATAAATGGAGAAGGAGGAAGGGTGAAGACAAAGTGCTCCCCACTGCATTGCCTACTGCAATTATGTTCTCTCAGTACAATTTTTTGTCACCTCGAAGCACTATGTAAAAAGAAAGTGTAAAAAATATAGTTTATTTATAAAATAAACATGTTTAAATATGGAAAATACTATAGAGAGCGATACAATAAGAGGAATACGAGCAATAAGAGGAAACTTGTGTATTGCTCCTTCTTTCAAAAATTAGGAAGCTGTTCACCCTGTGTACTATGTGAAAGACATTCTCTCTGTGGTTTTTAGTATAGCTCCAGCACTAGTGATTTACTTTTTGTGTGAGCATCAGAAACTTAAATGTTCTGTCATTGAAGACGTTGCTGATTTACACATTCATATAATCACTTATATTGAATAAAACCTGAGTTTTTACTCAGGTTAAAACATCCTCTTCACCAAATTGTTAGGACTTTATTTTATTATTAATTTAATTAAAAATTTCTAATACCCATTCTCTGAATAATGTATTAACTCCTTGTTATATTACTGATCTATTTGAACCTGATGAGCTATTTTGAGACAAAATAGTATTTTTTGCCTTCCAGAGCAATGCTTACACTTTTGTACAGCTCTTTTTCTGACATTGAGACTTACACTTCTATTAAAATGCAGCCTGATTACCCTTTATTCAGCCATGTAAATGTAAATCATACACACAGATTATTAATTATGTGTCAGCTGAGACCAGAGGAACTAGCCATTGATCAGTTTGGACAGATGAAAAATTTGGGATAACTAGTTTGTAAAACAGCTTTTGAGAGGTACATCTATGATGATATTTCTCAGTGTTGGTCATCTCAATAATGAGGTAGAGTGGTTTTCTTAATCCTGCAGAAGGAAAGTAGAACCAAACAACCTATTCTCAAATGAAAATTCTGCAGTAGGTTAGTTAGGAAAACCAACCTCAATTACAGGCTTGGACAAATTACTGTATTTTTATTATGGAATGTAGCAGCCATATTTCTTCATAGCGTATTCAATATTTTTGTTCAAGTTTAAATTGATTACTTGGAAAATGAATGAAAAACATTTTTTTAATTGAATTTCAAGGCAGCTGGCTGCTTAACGGGAAAGCTGAATAGCAGACTAGTACTGCTTGAGAGGTTCTCCAGAATCTTGAAAGCATTCAAAAGTATGATGATTATAAATTTTTACAAGTTTTGTGTAATTATGCATGACATTTAATAGAAGTCTTCCAAAGTGGTTAGCTGAAGCTTATCTGAGCTCAAGTTAAATTAACTGTTAAGAGTACCCTTCAAAAAGAAAACCTCCTTGTTTTGCACATCTGATATTACAACAGTAATTTTGACAAAGACAATCAAACTGTAACTAAAATAAGCTGTGAAATAGAAGCTATTTTTTTAATTAGCTATTTGGGAGTTTAGTTTTGTTCTATTTTTTAATCCTCATTTTGCCTTTCTAAAATTAGTCTTTGATGCAGGTACTCTCTGTTTTCACCATTCTCTTAATGCTTTAGTTTCTAAGCCTTTGCTACATTAAAACATGTTGGTCTGATTACACCACTTAAAAAAAAGGAGCTATATTTCTCAGTCTTCGTTAGTTTGGTGCCTGAAATGACAATGGAGCAGAATGAGAGTCTACAGAAATAGGTTTACATTCAGTATGATTACGTAACAGAATCGGAATGCTACTGCTTCATGCATAATTTTTTTCAGCCAAAATCCCACAAGGTATTTTAAAAAAGATTTGTCTTTATCACAAAAAGAAATCATTTAACCTCAGACAGGGCCTATCATTTAATGACACGAAGATGCTATGTAAATTTAAACAAAGTGCCAAAACCACAAATAGTAGAGAACTTTTTATTGATGTCATTGTTTTATCTGTTTGAAGCAGAGATTGTGCACAAGAAAACATTAGCCTGCATGGAGTACGTTTGTGACGATTCTGCATAACCTTCTGTTCTGCTACAACAGAACAAGCTAAACTATTGAAAGCTTTCTTATCCTCTTTCATCTAATATTCCCATAGCAAATTCTGAACCTAATTACACAGTGTAAATTGTTTATTACAGCCTTCATTCCTTCTTGAACAGTACAAAAAAATCAATGAGAAAGTTAAATAATCTAACTTCACTTTTCTATTAGAAAGCTTATTACCGTTGTCTCTTTAATATCAGCAGTAAAGTTAATGTCAGCAGTTGGAAAATTTAGGAGTATTAATAGTGGGAGAGGTTTGCAGGTTCACAGAATGGTTTATTGAAGAAAGTCAGAGTAGACTTTATGAAATAATGACTAGCAATGGAATATGGAAAATACTATTGCTAAATGCTTTGACGTGAGTCATTAATAGAAGGGATTTTCGGTAATTACGTATCTGCACTAGTGAAGAGTACAATTGTGCAATTAAAATAATTCCTATGTGCATAATCACTATTTTTTCTTAGGTCTATTAATAGCAATGCTAATGACAGCTGATCCAGCTAGGCTTCCAAGTCTAGTGGTGGGGCAGCCTGTGCTTGTGTGGGCATTTATGCCCTGTTCATGCATCCGACTTGAGGAACTGAGAGTGTGCACACCAAGTGTAAAGGGACTGCAGGGTAAGACTGTCTGCAGAACTCTCCTGTTTCAGAGGATCTTGTTTCTGTGAAATTCTGTTCTGGCTATTTTGTCTACCTACCATGAGAATGTGTTGCAAATTACAGTTGTGATTGCTACTTCTTAAAGTTCTTGAACTGTAATTTTCTGTAACAGCACTCTTGCCTAAGAACAGAAGTTTGCTTGGGTCCTGTAAAAGTGAGTGATCCTTATTTTTCTCAGGAAGTCTAGAACTCACATAGAAAACACTGTTAATTTCCAATTCAGCATTACCTTGTCTTACCAGTCCCCTCTCAAAGTGAAGCACATGGGGAGTGTGGCTATTTTCTTATTCTGAAAAGCATTCTTTTACATTTTCAGGTGTAGAGCCATAAGGACCTGCAAATATGAATTAGTGCATTTGCCTCCAGCAGTACTGTCAGCAGGCCTGAAGAAGTTTCTTCTAAATTCATGCTCAGGACTTTAGAGGCAAAAAAACCATGCTTCTGAAACAGTTCATCCAAAGTTTTTAACTGCCAAGAACAAAGTTGAGAGATAAAGTAGCATCGCATGTGTACTAAAGCAGCACAGTTCACAAGTATCTCACTTGAAGACTTATAACTTTAATTTAAGGTACTGCAAATTATTTAAATTTAACAGCTACTGTTAGTAAATACTAAGTAATTTGACTTAAATTCTTCATGAAATACACTGACATAAGTCCCAGCTCTTTTATTTGGGCCATGCCTGTGTTGTGGTGAAGTTTAGCCTTCTAGTTTAACATACCAGACATTATCCACCTTTCCAGCTGTGGCAAATATTTTGATTGGTGGGTATTTTTCCAGATGTCAAACATTTTAAGTTAATGTAATGTTATACTTACACACTGAAAATTCCTTCCATGGGGAAGCTGTTATTCCTTTGAAATAATATGTACAAAGGTAAAATCTAAACCAAGTTTCATATTTTACAGTCACGTTTACCTACTTTGTGTGAGTGTTTGAGTAGACTTAGGGCTGGAAGAAGACACTAAATAAAGAAAGCAATGCTGACATTTTAATGCCAGCTGTTATGCAGTGAGATACAGCTAACTCCAATTGGAAAATGTAGCTCCCACCATATCTCATTGAGTTAACTGTAAAACTGAAAGCTTTATAAATGTCAAAATTTAAAATTCAAAATTGCAAGGTATCTGCACACTAAGATTGTGTGTGTGGCAGGGTTGGAGGGGAGGCAATCTATGTGGAAAGAGGAAAGCAGGAAATCTATGTCAAAGCAGGAAGGTGCAATTCTGCAAGAAACACCACTTTCAGATTCAAAACATGCTTCCCACGGCCCTTTGGTAATATCGAAATGTATTCTATTTTCCATCCTAAATATATTAATTCTCTTGAATGAATGGATGAACTGATATAATACAAGCTATCACACACCAGGTTTTCTAGGTTAATTGACCCAGGATCTTTTAGGCTCCTCTTGCAAAAGCAGCTCTCTAATCTGATTATCATCAGCGTGACTCTTCTCTGCACCCATTCCAGGTCGTGCTTACATAGCCTTGTTCAAATAGTGACTGCGTTTTGGACATAATCAAATCATCTTCATAAAGGAAAAAGAGGAGGAAGATGCTGGGAATAAGTAATTCAACCTCACAGCTCATATCAGTGCCTGACTGGAGACTTGCAGCAGTGGTAAGTAGGTGTGCTAGCAGTGAGCTCAGGTTTAACATTCAGCGGAAATATACCTGACATTCAATACATCTCCCTCAAACATGATGGACCTGTATTATATGCAGCATTCCAGATGATATATTAGGAGTGCCTGCTCCAATGACATTAATACTTCCATATTTCTTTGTGAAATACCTTGCCTGGAAAATCCTAGGATTGCTTTTGACATTTTCATGGCTACTTCAAAGAGATGGTTCATAGTAATCTTATAATTGACTAATACACCTAGATCTTGCTCTTCCTCTGACATTTCCAACTAATGACTTTCCATGTGAAGGAGGAAACTCTTGTTATTAATCCTCAAATACATGACCTTGCACTTTGATGTGAAATCTCATGCCATTTCCAGTCCCCAAGGTCCATTTTTTTTTTTTATTTTACAGAGTAAGATTCCGATCTTCTCCTGTATTCACAGTATCTCTGCTTTATATAATCAGCAGAATGATCAGGCTAAATTTAGTAATAGGGTCCTGAATGAGAAAGTATAAGTCAGAACCTAAAACCAACCCTTCAGAAACTTTGCAACTGCCTTTGAGCCTGATATGCCACCTTTAAGTGTGAGCTATTGTTGTCTCCCATTTAGTTTGTTTTCTTCCTAAGTTAAATAGGTTTTCCTGGTCTAGCAAATCCTTATCAAACAAATGTCCTTGATTTTTTCAAAGAAAGATATCAGATAAATGTCACAACCTACATGTGCTGAAACCATGTTTGGTTTTTGTTCCGCTTGTCATTTACTGATTCTTACTTTCAACATTTATTCTGTAGTTCTGGATACTCGATAAAGAAGTTCGTAACATCCAAGATTATTTATCTACCTTTTCTAAAACATTTTATGCTCAGAATGTAAGATGCCATCCACAGTGTGATTTGTTCTCTAAAAAACTTTGCTGTTAAGTTTTGCATAGCCGAGTGTTGAGAAAGAGAAGGACCCAAACTGTCCTGCAGATTGATAGCACCAAAGGCTACTTTTTATGCAGAAGTCAGACCGGCCCACAAAACTTGTTGTGTCTTTACTTTTAAAGGTAAAGATGCAACTTCGCTCAGGCAGTTGTGGCACTTTGTAAGTCTTTGGAGGTGGGCTAAGCAAACTGCTCTTCTTCTGACTCCTGGGTGGGTAACCGAATACCTCCCTTTGCTTAGGATGTTTAGGAACTCCCAGGTGGAAAAATACTTTTTCACTCACAACATGAAGGCCAATTAAAATTCAATAAAATATGCAGCTCTTTTAAGAGACTTGGATGTTCTTGAGAACTGCATTCATTATGCATGCAGTTCCTACATATGCCCAAAGGATACATCTTTATGGCAATGAGATTCTTGACCACTCACATCTTATTTTACAGTCAAAGGAAAGGGAAACTCTGGTCTTAGTCTTATCCCATAAAGGTCAAGTTAATTGGTCCCCAGATGATATTACACCATTCAGGATGAAGTGGAACTTGTTTGTACTGCAGCTCATTTGGAATCATAATATTTGTGTGAAGTGAACCTGAAAAGCTAGGTGAAATGTACAGATTGTGAACTCTAGCTAGCAAGCTCTGGATCTTCAGCATAGAGCAGCCCTGTGGAGAAGGATTTTGGGGTGCTGGTTGATGAGAAACTGAACATGAACTGGCAGTGTGCAGCTGCAGCCCGGAAAGCCAACTGCATCCTGGGCTGCATCAAAAGAAGCATGACCAGCAGGTCAAAGGAGGTGATCCTGCCCCTCTACTCTGTTCTTGTGGGACCCCACTTGGAGTATTGTGTACAGTTCTGGAGTCCTCAACATAAGAAGGACATGGAGCTGTTGGAGCAAGTCCAGAGGAGGGCCATGAGGATGATAAGGGGGCTCGAGCACCTCCCACAGGAAGACAGTCTAAGAAAGTTGGGGCTATTCAGCCTGGAGAAGAGAAGGTTATGTGGAGACCTCATAGCAGCCTTCCAATATCTGAAGGGGGCCTACAAGGATGACAGAGAGGGACTCTTCATCAGGGACTGTAGTGATAGGACAAGGGGAAATGGGTTTAAACTTAAACAGGGGAAGTTCAGGTTCGGTTCTGTTCTGTTCTTATATGTACCTTAACAGCATCCGCTGAAGACATGTACCATATTCAGTTATATTAGACAGAGAACTTACTATGATGCTGACTGGAAATGTTTGTATGCTATATACGCTTTGGTAGGGGAAAAAAATCCTCTGTATTCTTCTGCAAGCGATTTTTTGTCGTAAACAAAAAAATCATTGTACAATAAAGTTCTGAAAAGACATTATTTGTGAAATGTAATTAGACAGAAACAGCTATTAAAAACATTCTGTCCACTGAATATAAGACATCAGCTGGGGAGGGGAGGGTAAGCAAGAAAAACAAAAACTATACCTCTTCAGAAACCAGTCAGCTATATAATATTCTTCTTTAGAACTTACATTGGTTCTGGCTGAGGTAGAATTTCTGAACAGAAAAAGAAAGACTTGAGTTATCCCTAGTTATGGTTTGGTATTTAATTCATTTAAACATCTAAGCCACTTTTGTGGTTTAATATGCCTTTTTTGGTAGATAATATATTCTTTCTCTAATCATTGCAGTGAGATTTTTAAAACATGAGTTTTTAACATAAGAAATGCGGTAGAATAGTGCATGCTCAACCCGGGGAACTACAGACCAGTCAGTCTCACCTCTGTGCCTGGCAAAATCTTGGAACAGTTTCTCCTGCAAAGCATGCTAAGGCACATGAAAAACAACGAGGTGGTTGGTGACAGCCAACACGGCTTCACTAAGGGGAAATCCTGCCTGAGCAATTTGGTGGCCTTCTATGATGGAGCCACGGAACTGATGGACAGCGGCAGAGCAGTTGATGTCATCTACCTGGACTTGTGCAAAGCATTCGACACTGTCCCACATGACATCCTTGTCTCTAAATTGGAGAGACATCAATTTGATAGATGGACCACTCGGTGGATAAAAAACTGGCTCGATGGCCGCACGCAAAGAGTTGTGGTAAATGGCTCGATGTCCAGTTGGAAACCTGTAACGAGTGGTGTCCCTCAGGGATCAGTGTTGAGACCGGTCCTGTTCAACATCTTTGTCGGTGACACGGACAGTGGGATTGAGTGCGCCCTCAGCAAGTTTGCCAATGACACCAAGCTGTGTGGTTCGGTTGATACGCTGGAGGGAAGGGATGCCATCCAGAGGGACCTTGACACGCTTCTGAGGTGGGCTGATGCCAACCATATGAAGTTTAACCAAGCCAAGTGCAAGGTCCTACACCTGGGTCGGGGCAACCCCAGGCACTGCTACAGGCTGGGCAGAGAAGAGATTCAGAGCAGCCCTGCAGAAAAGGACTTGGGGGTGTTGGTTGACGAGAAGCTTAACATGAGCCGGCAGTGTGCGCGCGCAGCCCAGAAAGCCAACTGCATCCTGGGCTGCATCAAAAGAAGCATGACCAGCAGGTCAAAGGAGGTGATCCTGCCCCTCTACTCCGCTCTTGTGAGACCCCACTTGGAGTACTGTGTACAGTTCTGGTGTCCTCAACATAAAAAGGACATGGAGCTGTTGGAGCGAGTCCAGAGGAGGGCCACCAGGATGATAAGAGGGCTGGAGCACCCCCCGTATGAAGACAGGCTGAGAAAGTTGGGGCTGTTCAGCCTGGAGAAGAGAAGGCTGCGTGGTGACTTCATAGCAGCCTTCCACGATCTGAAGGGGGTCTACAAGGATGCTGGGGAGGGACTCTTCCTTAGGGGCTGTAGTGGTAGGACAAGGGGTAATGGGTTCAAACTTAAACAGGGGAAGTTTAGATTAGATATAAGGAAGAAGTTCTTTACAGTGAGGGTGGTGAAGCACTGGAATGGGTTGCCCAGGGAGGTTGTGGATGCTCCATCCCTGGCGGTGTTCAAGGCCAGGTTGGACAGAGCCTTGAGCCACGTGGTTTAGGGCAAGGTGTCCCTGCCCATGGCAGGGGGGTTGGAACTAGATATCTTAAGGTCCTTTCCAACCCTTACGATTCTATGATTCTATGATTCTATGTTTCTTTACTGGTTTAGGATATTAAGAAATAAATCTCTAGCTATATTCATGCAGTGAAAAATGGCACTTAATTTACATAAAAGTATACCCTGAACAGGATTTCTACTGAGTAGCTTTGAAATATTTTATGTTCTTCATTTATTACTGTTGGCTATGAAGTTTTTGTTAAACATCTCATAAACATAAATGTATACCCCTCTACTTCCCCACTCACCCGAAGGCATCTACAATTTTTTCCAGGCAGCTATTGGGATTATAGAGAAAGACTAAGAAAAGTAATTAAAATTTGAATATACACTAAGGGTTGTAATTTACAGCCCATCAGGTTAAAAATATTTTCCTTCAGTTCATAACATGTTCCACATGTGTGTTAAATTTCAAGAAAATTAGTCTCAGCCCTATGTATTATATTTCACTTTTTTCATTAAAAAGTTATGTAAATGCTTTCATTAAGTGGAACATTTATTTAGATACTAAAGGAAATTATGTTGAATATGTAAATGATCAATTTGACACCAAAAGGGGAAAGAGGCAGTAACAATTTTAATTAAAAATTCCATCCTAACAGGGTTTGCCCTCGTCAACTTAGAAATATTGCACAGACACTTTATTAAATCACAAAGTATCTGGTTAAAAGCTATTTACTATGTTATGTGCTAAATCATTCTTCTCCACCCTAGATCCAGTTTTTACAAAAGTCAGTGGCAAAACTGACTCTAGAAGATAACATATTGAACTTATGACTTCACGGAAGTTTCCTCAATGGGATAAGACGATGTGGTTGAGCTTGGTTTAGATCTGGCTAGATGGATGTACAAGGGAAAAAAGAGGAATGTGACATACAAAGATACACTGTTTGTCTTCTGTGCCGATCTCTGGCTGTCCCTATCAAAAGTATACACAGGGCACACCTATTTTTTTTCCCTCTTCAGAGTAGATGATTGACAGAGACAGAAAATGGAGCAGATAAAGCACTTGTATTATTTTCTATCTATCTATGCTGTAATGTGTTTGTTTTGCCTGTCTTGTTTTAGAGGAAGGATAATACTTTCTTATTGGAAAAAGCTATCAGCAGCATACCAATTTGGAGTTAGAAGAGGAAGGCGGAGGAAACTGAAAAAGTGGTTACGTTTGGAAGCGTTTGAGATTTCAGGATTAGAAGACAATTAATAATTGAGGCAGGACGGGACCTCTCTTCCTGCTTATGTTCACATGTGACAAAACCGTTTGGGCTCAGCGTGAATCTCACATGGCTAAGACTTAAAAGATGGTTCTCTCCCTGTTTCTGCCATTGACCTTGGAGTATGGTCTTGTGTAAGTACTTTCACCTCTGAGTGGTTTCCCCCCCTCCCCCCTTTTTTTTTTAGCCTTTATCTTTCTTTCCATTTGAACTTTCAGGCTTAAGAGAAGGAGTGTCTCTTGATAGATGTATTTACACTGCACAACAAAAACCTCTTATTATCTAGGACCTATATATGGAGCTGTAATACCAATAATTATTAATAAACAACCTTGGATCATGAACTGTGCCTGATTCCTGATTCATAAGAACTAAAATTTACCCTAACTTTAACTGGATCCTGAGATCCCTGTAGATAGGCCATACAAACCTACTTACAGCCCTACCAGCCGTTTGACTAGTTCATATTATGATTTCATTTAATCTTTCCAGAACTAAATGACCTTGTGCACATGAGCAAAGCAAATAGATTGACATCAGCAAAACTAGGGCACTATGAGCTGGTAAAATATTGTCTGAGGAATTCTTAATTCATGTAGCAGTTTGTAATGCAGTATAAATTGAATAAAATTTCCACAGGACACGAAATGACTTTCCTTTTTGTACTTTGAAGGAATGAACCATTCCTTCTGTATTCAAACAGCCTAAATACGTGGCTGTAATGTTTATTTTTGTCTAAAGTTCTTAGCAGTAAATCCAACAGCTAGGAAACAGTGGAACAGAGGGAGAATGTGGATGTCTGAATCAGGCCACCTGCCTGAAACTCCGGGGAAAATGAATTTAATTCTTTTCCAATTAAAATATTTCGGATAGTGGGAAATCTGTTCCCTCCCCGTTTTCCCAAGTTCCCAGCTCGCAGGGCTGTTTCTCACCCGGCTCCCCTCAGTCCTGGCTGCCGGGCAGCGTTTTACCCTTCTTTACCCAGGCTTTCCCCGAGGCGCCCGCCCGTGGCTGAGGGGCTCAGCTCTGCCGTGCGCTGGGGCCGGTGGGGCCGGCTGGGACCAGCTGTGTCCGGCACCGGCAGTACCGACCTCTCCGCACAGGAGGCGCCCGGTCAGCGCCTCACTGCTGACAGCACGTGGGCGCCTGCACCCTGCAGAAAAAAGAGGAAAATCAATCTTGTCTGCCGACATATGTTGGATAATCACCTCAAATTTCAGATTATTATATTTAATAAAGTACCACATTGTGGATTGGGAGACCTGTGCTATGTCTTGTTTTCTTTCTTTTCTGTGGGCTGTTATCTGTTATTAAAATACAAGTCCTTTCCCTTTTCCTTCTGACTGGTTTTCATTTGATCTTACTCTATGGAAGGTTTTAACATTGGAGGAGTCTTTTTATCTCAAGGAAAGGGCAACATGAAAAAGTATGTATTTTTTCCTTTGAGCAGAGCCTGTGCTATGAGGAACTGTGCCATTTGGGAGATAACCCTGTCTTTGCTTCTTGAGCTCCATTTGAAAGGACAAAGTAAAAGTCTCTGTTTCTGTGTGAACTGAGTGTGTGCAGCCAGGGAATATACTGTGCGGGAGCTGCCTGCATGCCTCATTGGCATTGTGGTAGCGTAGTTGGAGACCTAGTTACTGCCTTGAACAAATGTGTGTCTTTTGTTGTAGTTATTAAACTTGTCCTGTCCTGTCAGAAGAAATTCTGAAGTGGCTGGTTTTGTTTTCTTCAGAAGTGTAACATATAAGCAAAGAATAAAACACACACAGAAAATAAAAAACCCCAAACAAACAAAACCCCCATCCAAAACCCAAACATAGAGCCTGATTCCCCACTATGCCATATATTTAGCAATAATTTACATCGATGCACTGTGGTTTTAATTTCCAGGAGCTCAAAGCGACTGATTTTCTAAGTAAGCATCTGTAGGTCTCCTTTGCCTAAGAATTTTTGAAGCCAGAGCCAAAGGAGAGCAAAACAATAAACCATAATACTGTACATTTACTTTGTAGTACTTTTCACTAGTTGCAGGTGCTATGCATAATACAACTCAGAGATCATTGAGGCTTGTGTTTATTTAGCACTTTAACAATTAATTTGTGTTAATTCAGACTGGGAAAGTGGTTAATGTTACTCATCATTCTTTTTCTTTACGATTTGTTAAGTTGCATTGTGAAAAAGGCTTCAAAGTTTGATACATTTCTGAGTTTACTAAAATTCAGACCAGGACAAAAAGCAGGAAAACTAGTTTAGCTAAAATAGTAAAATTTTTCTCCAGCAGTTAATAAAAATATGAACATCTTATACCCAAGTATCCAAACAGAGATCCTAGTATTTGTATTATTTATAGCCTAATTGAAAGAAACAATTAAAACCAAGACTTTTACAAATATGTTTACTCCTGTAATATTTGTTTACAGAAATGAGATATCTGGAAATAAAAAAATAAATTTCTGACTCTTGTGCCTCAGGGCAACACCACTGAAATTCTGAGTGTTTACTAGAGCTGGTCAGACATTTGAAAATGTTCAAGCACATTTAGCTGCTGTTGTTCAGTCTTTTAATAACTCTCACTCCAACATTTCAAAATTCATTTTTATTATGAACTGGAATGAAAAGGCAGGATTTGGAAAAACTGTTCAGAAAAGTTCAGAAAAACATTTGCTGAAGGCATGAAGAATTTCCATTTGTGTCATGCTTGACCTTATTTATTTATATGGCATTGTATATTGATGCATTGAACTTTTATTAGAATAAAAGTTAAAAAGTAAGTAATCTAAGCTGTAGCATTAACACAACAGACTTGGCACTAATCAAGTAAAAAATTGTAATTATTTGTTTGGAGTATTCCAATGAATAATTATGATTTTTTACTTCAAGGTGATGGTCCAAGAAATATTTCCATGTGATAAAACTGCACTGTTCAACTGTTTCTTCAAGAATATTTCAAGTTGTACAAGCACACAAGTAACACTTGAGGATGAAAATGACTTGGCCTGTGGGAAACACCTTGTCTCATGTTATTGAAGCAACACTGGAAAACTAAGGTCTCTCTCAGCGGTAACTTAGTCAGCAATATGTGTTCTAAATGAAGTAAAAGGGGGAAGGGAGTATATGCCATGTATCACATTGATTGCACTTCTGTGTTATGACTCATTTCAACCTCTGTGCTGAAACCAACATATATGAAATCTACCAATACTAAAATGGATTTTTACACAATAATTACACTACTCCATTAGGAAAACTTTTTAACTTCAGGAAGGAGTTAAAAAGAAGTTTCAAACTGAGTTAATTTCACTTACATTCAAGAGGAGAACTAGAGAAAACTGAAAGGAAATGTTGATGTCAAAGGGGCATTTAGGAGAGGTTAAGATTTATTCTGCTGTCAATAATTAGCTAACAATTTTGCATGTTTAGGAGTACCCAACCAGTAAATCTATTATTCAGGAACACTCAGTGAATTTAGTAAATTAGATTTTTTAAGGCTTTTTCTTTAGTTTCAAATGGGCTCAAAAATGTTGTAGTCATTCTAGTCATGAATGTTTTTTATAAGCCACTGAACAGTGAGAAAGGTGTATCTGCACAGTCCTTTGCATGCTGATATGCATAGTCTAGCACTTTCCAGTGGAGATGAATGTGAGCCAACTCAAAATCCAAAGCCATATGCCATCATTAGAAAGATACAGCCTGGTTAGCCTGGCTGTTTCTCCCCAGACACCTTGTGCTTGTAGAGTCTATAAACAACTTGCTCCCTCTGTCTTTTCTGGAAGCAGGAGATTGGGGATGATTGTGGAAGGGGGAGATAACTCAGAGTACTCCAACCTTTCTTTGCTCTTGAGTATCTTTTTAAAACTGCCTGTGTCTTGTGCTGTTACTTACAACTATACTGTCTAGTCCCCCCACATAGGTGAAGTCAACTATGAATTGAACTCACACCAGCAGAAAGAAGAGCACACACTAAGGCAGTTGAAAGCCCTGTTTGTTTGATTCTCCTTTCCCATTCTATTGTTCTGAAAGAGGTAGCATAAAACAAACACCATTATAATCACTGTACATGATCTTCAACTGTTTGAGTGAAACAATGAAAAACACTACTGTCAAAATCTGAACACCTAAAAAGGTATTTCAAGTTTTAGGTTAATGGTCATGGAGACAAGGTGAGGGTTTCGCCTTCTACACCATTGGCCAGCTGGAGTGCACAGAGCTCTGCCTGGGGATGGAAAAGGGTCAGGATTAAAAGGAGGGCTGGAACACGTGACATTATAGTGGGAGGCTGCTACAGGCAGTTCATATAGGAAGACCAAGTAGATGGGGCCCTCTATAAACAGATAGGAGCAGCCTCATGTTAACCAGCCCTGGTTGTCATGGGGGACTTCAAGCACGCCAGTATCTCTTGGAGGGACAACACATCAGGGCATAAGCAATCCAGGAGGTTCTTGAATGTATTGATGACGGCTTTCTTCTCCAAGTGACAGAGCAGCCAGTGAGGAGAGGTGCTATGCTGTACCTTGTTCTCATCAACAAGGAGAGGCAGGAGGGGAATGTGAAGCTCAAGGGCAGCCTTGGCTGCAGTGACCATGAAATGGTTCAGTTCAAGATCCCTGGGGCAGAGAGGAAGGCACACAGCAAGCTCAATACCCTGGACTTAAGAATTTGGCCTCTGGAGGGATCTTCTTGGTAGAGTACCATGGGAAAAAGGCTTGGAGAGAAGAGGGGCCAGAGAAAGCTGGTTAATACTCAAGGATCACCTCCTCCAAGATCAGCAGAGATACATTCCAATAAAGAAGAAGTTAGGAAAAAATGTCAGAAGGCCTGCATGGATGAACAAAATGCTCCTGGACAAACTCCAACACAAAAAGGAAGCCTAGAAAGGGTAGAAGCCAAGGACAGGCAGCCTGGAAGGAACACAGAAAAATTGTCCATGTAGTCAAGGATCAGGGTAGGAAAGCCAAAGCCCTGATAGAATTAGATCTGGCCAGGGATGTCAAGGGCAACAAGAAAAGCTTCAGTATGTATGCCAGTGATAAAGGAAAGACAAGGGAAAATGTGGAAACTCTCTGGAAGGGGACAGGAGACGTGATCACCTGAGACATGGAGGCCAAGGTACTTAATGACTTTTTTTGCCTTGATCTTTATTAGCAAGTGTTCCAGCCACACTACTTAGGTAACAGAAGGCAAAGGCAGAGACTGGGACAACAAAGAAAAATCAGGTTTAACACCATCTAAGGAACCTGAAGGTGCACAAGTCCATGGGACCCAACAGGATGCACCTGTAGGTCCTGAGAGAACTGGTGGATGAAGTTGCCAAGCCATTATCCATCATATTTGAGAAGTCAGCGCAGTCTGGTTAAGTCCCCCCATGACTGGAAAAGGGGAAATATAACCCCCATTTCTAAAAAGGGAAAAACAATGAAGACCAGGGTACTACAGGCCAGTCAGTCTCACGTCAGTGCCCAGCAAGATGATGGAGCAGACCATCCAGGAATCTATGCTAAGGCACATGGAGAATAAGGAGGTGAGTGGGAACAGACAACATGGATTCACCAAGGACAAATCATGCCTGAAAAATTTGGTGGCCTTCTATGATAGGGTTAAAGGATTGGTGGATAAGGGAAGAGCAAATGACGTCATCTACCTGGACTTGTGCAAAACATTTGACAATGACTCTCACAATAACCTTGTTTCTAAACAAGAGAGGCATGGATTTGACGGATGGACCACTTGGTGCATAAAGAATTCCCTAGATGGTCACACTCAAAACTTATGGTCAACAGCTAGATGTCCAAGTGGAGGTCAGTATTGGGACAGCACTGTTTAACAGCTTTGTTGGCAAGATGGACAGTGGGATTGAGTGCACTCTCGGCAAGTTTGCTGACAGCACCAAGCTGTGTGGTGTCATCCAAGGGAGACCTTGATAGGCTTGAGAAGCGGGCCTGTGCGAACTTCATGAACTTCAACAAGGCCAAATGCAAGATCCTGCACTTGGAGTTGGGGCAATCCCAAGCACAAATACAGGCAGGCAGAGACTGGATTGAGAGCAGCCCTGAGGAGAAATACTTGGAAGTGTCGGTTGACGAGAAGCTCAATGAGAGCTGGCAGTGTGTGTTTGTAGCCCAGAAATCCAACCACATCCTGGGCTGCCCATAGGACCACGGCCAGCAGGTCGAGGGAGGTGATTGTCCCCCTCTACTCCACTCTCGTGAAACCCCTCCTGGAATACTGCATTCAGCTCTGGGGACCCCAACATAAGAAGGACATGGGCCTATTAGAGCAAGTCCAAACGAGAGCAAGTCCAGATGATCAGAGACCTGAAGGACCTCTCTTCTGAAGACAGGCTGAGAGAGTTGGGTTTCTTCAGCCTGGAGAAGGCTCAGGGGAGATTTTATAACAGCCTTCCAGTACCTAAAGGGGCCTACAAGAAATCTGGAGAGGGACTTTTTACAAAGGCATGTAGGGATAGGACAAGGAAGAATGGCTTTAAACTGAAAAAAATTAGATTAGATATTAGGAAGAAATTCCTCGCAATGAGGGTAGTGAGGAACAGGTTGCCCAGAGAAACTGTGTCTGCCCCATCCCTGGAAGTGTTCAAGGCCAGTTTGGATGACGCTTTGAGCAACCTGGTCTAGTGGAAGCTGTCCCTGTCCATGGCAGGGGGGTTGGAACTAGGTGATTGTGGCATATGTAAGACACAGACTCAGAGCATCTTTATGCAGCGAATCACTTTATTGCCTATTGCTCTAACTTTTATACCATTCTAGCAAAGCTATCTTTAGCCTATTGCTCTAACTCTTATGCCAAACTATTTTATCACATGGTGTTTAGTTCCTGGTTTACAGTTTTGGTTTTTTCAACATTCTTTGTCGTTTCACAAACAGTCCCAGAATAACCAGTTCCTTATCTTTCTGTTCTCCTGCTCCTGTCCAGCTGGGTTGCTCTGCTTAATCATACAGTGTACTTTGCTTTTTCTTTAACTCTTTCTTCTCCAGCCAAGCAGCTACCTCTCTTTGGCAATAATGAAATAGTTTGCATCCTCTCCTACAGGTGATCTTTAAGGTCGCTTCCAAACCAAGCCATTCTGTGATTCATGAAGTTTCAGGCATGTCAATGTTGCTTAATGTAATTTAAAATAATATGTTTGATTAATCAAGCACTATATTTCTATGCCATTAGATTCTCCATCTATGTGTTTATCATTAGCAACAATATTTCACTCCTGTATAGAATGTAGATGAAATGTTTGAAAGGCCCTGTCATTTTTATGCTATTTTTTAGATTATTTTGAAGCTGAATATAGGAATGCAAGTATTTATGTTCAATAGACATATCATTTTTCTTTCCTTTTGTCTAAGCCAATTCTGTAATAAGGTGACTCATATTTATCATATTTCTTTCTTCTCGTAAGTCTAATGAGAACAAAACTCTTCTTTTAATCTGATGCATGTTTACACTTGTCTGTGTCTCAATATTTATTTCTTCCACACGTTTTTGTCCATAAAGAAATATATTACTTCTTTGACCTTCAGTCTCATTCAGGTTTTTATTTTGTCTCTGTGCATTTACTTCTGACATTTGTTCTGCTTGGTACCTTTGCTGTTATTTCTGTTTTCTTTGTTCTCTTTTGGCCCCATTTATATTTGGATGATTTTACTGCTCTGGAGGAATGCTCTTCTGCTGCATTCTTAAAGCTTACGCTGAAGCTGCAATTCCTTTACCTTTGAGATTTTATGAGTTTAAAGATTTCTAAGAGGGGTTTTTTAAAACACTTTCACCGGTCTCTTTTTCCCATGCTCCCATTAGCAGCTGTCCTCCTGTTTCTGGATCCCCACTCATTTTACTAAATTGATTTCTTTTCTTTTTTAACCTCACTACATAGCTTCTTTCAGTTGCTTCTGATGTCTCACTTAGCTATTCTCATTAATTCTGAACTTTCTTTCAATTATATTGAATTCTAAAAATATCATTCCATAATTTCACTGCCTTGGATAAAAATATTAAATGATTTGAAATTATATATTAAGAGAAAAGGATGATAAACTGCTGTCCTAGATAGAAACTTAGTACCATAGTAAAATAATGTTAGGCAATAGATGATGTGTTTGTATGCATATAATGATTTTGCTAATACCTTCTTGTAAATGTTTGGTAGACTAGGTAGGAATATTTGCGTTCATGTGTGTAAATATAGGAGGAGCTATATCAGTATAGTTACAATGTAGTTTCATATCTGAACAAACAAGTTTACATTTCAACATGCATTTGAAAAACAGATTTTCATCTGATGAAAATTATTTCTTTTGTGTAGATTTTTTTCTTTGTCTTCTTTTTCTAAACAAAAGAACAAATATAAAAAAACCCCAACAAACCAACAACAACCCCAAAAACTAAAGTGTGAGGCACAGTATGCAATGGTCCCAATGCTTTTTCTATGCCTGGTAATCCATGGTATTTCAGCCTGATTATCCACTGTGCTCTAATGAAGGCACAGGAGTCCTGAAAATCGAGAGAAGAGCATGCCATCATTTTGTCTTAGCCAGCACAGTGCCCTCCTCTCTGTTCCGAAATGCTTCATAGTCTTAGAAAATCACGGGTGTGGGTAAGTTTGCCTCATGGAATGCAGTTTTCCCATTGATGTTAACTACAAAATAAAATATGCTAGCTGTCTACATCAGGTAAGGACCATATATATATGTGTGAATGAAACTGCTGTGATAGAGAGGAAACTGTGCAGGAACAAGAAGCTGTCCCTGTCTCTTTGCATGGGATAGAAATTACCACACATTAAAGTGAACTAGTTTCTTTCAGATTCTGGAAGATTTATTCCACTTAAAATAACATTATTACACTACCAAAAGTATTTTTATCACTAATGCAAATGGTTTCATTCCCTAGCATACTACGTTAATACACCCAAGGCCTTGCAGCACATTTTTCCGTTATTATTTTAAAGTGTGACTGACTCATTAAAGAATAGAGCTAAATTCTTGGTGTTATAAAAACACTGGACATTGAACTCATATATTTATCCTTGGGCTTACTAGAGATGGCAGGGAAGTTTAGAACATCTCTATCCTACCCATAATTCAAACCCGATCTGTAGGGATTGTCGTTTCTTTCTGAGTGAGAGATAATTCAGTCTGCAGAATTGAGCTTGACAGATTTTTTTTTTTTTTGACAATTATTTATGAAGTTTTGAGATACAGAATTCTATCCACTAGGGAGCATGGATAAAACTCACAAAATTCAATTGCTTTAAGGATCTTTAAGACCTCAAATATTGGACTGGATTCTTTTCTATTGAAAGCCTAAAACTTCATCCAACACCGTAGCTCAACTCACATCTGTATTACAAGTGATTTACTATAGCAAAAGAAATTTTGGTTTTTTTTTCCCGTGAAAGACCAGGGATCAAGCCCTCTGCTTGTTTCTGGAGTTATAAACATTTCTTCCAGCAGGACTTTGGTTATTTGGAGGAGTTTTTCCGAGTTGTTGACTTGAGTATCAGACCTCTTTCTTTATTCTTTACTTGATGCAAGGAGATGCTAGCAATCAGTAAAGTTTTTAGTTTACAGCCTTGGAGACATCTATCTCTAGTGTGAATACAAACAAAAATATGGTAGAAACTCAAGCAAAATACAGATTCTTTGATATGAGTGTTTTGGAGCCCATACTTTCTTGTGTTCCTGCTGTGGCAACTGTGCAGGGACTATATTTTCTTGCATTAACTTTTATTGAAAAGTAGATAGATCTTCACATTATTTTCCCCTTCATTAATGTCTTAATAATACAAAGCAAATTAAATAAGGATGTCTATTTTGGGCATGAAATGCTAACAAGAAATAACTCCTCTCTGTGTATGATCAAAGTGGTAGGAAAAACACAGCAAAACCAAGGGTATGAAAACCCCTATACTTTTTGAGCTTCCAAATCAATCATGGAGAGACAGTCACAAACAGCAGGTTAAAGTAAATGAATAACAAAAAAACAAGTTAAGCTCTGACCTTTCATACAAAACCTCCCTAACATGCAAGGACTCAGGCTGAGTCAGGAGGTAAACTGGTACAGTCCAAGGGTATGCTTTGTAGCCCTGTCTTCTTAATTACTGCAGTGTCAGTCCAATGGTTCTATGAATAAAAAAAAATGCCTTTTTTTTTTCTTTTTTTCCTTTTTCCCTAGCTAACTGGCATATCATCTTCCTTGGCCTGTTCACCCTCAGCACAGAAAAATATGTTGGAGACTTCATGAAGTGTGCAACATTTTGATGCTTTGATCTGACTGCTGTACACAAAACTAAAATCTCTCAAGCGTAATAGTCTAATAAAACAATATCTACTATGCCTGTAAATATGTGTGCGTATGTGTAGATAAGCATATCTGTGCATATGTACATGTTATCTTTATGATTTCAATGTCTTTTATTTTTCTTTTATTTCTTGCATCTTAAAATCAGCTCATATATTCTGGATCACTATCTATAAAGTCAAGTCTTATGTGGCCCATTGCACCTTTCAGATTTTTTTTGGCATGAGTTTTTAAAATTTTATATGAACTTTTAGAGTAACTCAAGATTGGTGTATGAACTCAAGATTTCACCAACATCAATTTATCATTTTTATGCAATTTCCGCAGGTTAGTCCCCTGACACATTATTTAAACAGAATCTGCATGAAAGGTTCTGTGTAGAAAGATAACAATAAATAGAAAAAGGATGAGAATATTTCAGTCTATTATATACTAATGGAGATAAAGCAGTTAATGATATTCACCCTCCACATCCAACCCCTGTTCCTCTGCCTGGCGCTTGGAGGTACTGAAGAAGTTTACAGTTGAAAGTGTTCCTAAAAACTAAAAAATATAGCATCTAGGAAGAGCACAGTCTTGATACCTCAGCATTTTTTCAGCTGCATTACTTGGCATTGATACGTGGTCAATGTGAAGTTCGCAAATAGACTTCAAACAGTATTATATGTGTTTAAATTCAACAAAGATTAGAAAGAGGTCCAAGATAAAGCCGTATGGTAAATCCTGGTGTGAAAATCAGGATAATTAAATGGTTAATGGTGATCCGAGGCTTTTAGTATTAGCAGCTTATTCCTCTTTAGCTAAAATACAGGTCTTTCATCTCTGAAATAAGTAGTAGCCTTTTATAATCTTGTGCTTGATCAGTAAAGATAGACATTGTGTAATACATTAGTATCTATTAATAATATTATTGGCATCATGGACACTCATTAAATAATTTATGTGGGTAAATATATTTGGGAAGAACTTAAAACACAGCTTGCACTTAAGCCCACACAGGCTATCACAGTGCGATACTTTTTATTAGAAAATATTTTTGTTTAATTGAGACTTTAATTAATTAATTTAATTAAATCTCAAAAAAAATATAATGTTCTAACTCTTTATATATGTGTTAAATTTATATATAAAAACCAAGTCAAATGCAAATATTATAACCATGGCCAAAGTAAGATATATTTAGAATTGTATGACTAAAGAATAAGAACAGTTCTTTATCTGTTTACATGCATATTCTAAATTTCAAAGAGCAAAATGTTTTTCATCTGCAATATAATGATCATGTGCAAAACTGAAGAACAGAATCAAGTACCATCGTGCTGGTTTGCACCAACTAACACAGAGTTGCCATGTTAAGGAACTATTATAAACGCATCTTTCTAATTGTGTCCTTTATATCTGGCAGAGTCACACAGCAGTAACCTCAGAAATGCCTTTTGCAGTTGGCTACTGTTTTCCACTTAATAAGAATTTATCTGTTGATTATGTTTTCTTTCTTGTGCACCTAAGGAAGATGATAGTTCTGATACCCTAAAATGGATTGGCATGTGTCTCAGAGTTAACGTTATTGTTTATATGATTTTGTGAAATTATAAGCAGTAATGCTCTGTTTCCTTTAGTAATAAATTACTTATGCTGGGATATTTTAATAGCTTTGTATTACCTTCTGACATGAGAGCCATTAAGATGTCATAGCTGCAGCTGTGTGCTTATAATTTCTTTCACCTCACTTTGTGTTTTGGGGAGGGGAAGGATATTGGATCAGATGCACTCCCAGAGTATGGAATGAATTTGTTATTATTGGCACAGGCACAGAAGAGATTTCATTCATTGCTTGATCTTCAGCCTATTGAGGTCACTAGAAAAACTTCTATTGACTCAAGTGATGCTGGATCAAGCTCTCAGAGAGTTGACAAATGTTATCTAGTCCTTGTCAACACTAAGAAGGAAAAAAAGTGTGAGTTACAAAAACCTGAACTACTTTTGTCTGTGAAGAAAATATCTATTTCCAAATTGTTTAAAGCAGGGAAAGATTCAGCAACCAACAACAACTAGGGAATAATAATAAAGAAATCTTTTTTTTTTTCCTATTTTGTCTTCTTTCAGGCTCCCAAATATGTCATTCATGCTTTTCACCGTTTACAGAACAGTATGCTACCCTCCCACCTTGGCCATTCTCTCCAGATCTTTTTTGTTGTGGTTTTTTTGTTTGTTTGTTTGTTTGGGTTTTTGTTTGTTGTTTGTTTGTTTTTCTTTTTTTGTTTTTTTGGGGTTTTTTTGGTGGTTTATTTTTTGGTTTTTGGTTTTTTTTTATGACCTCTGTCCTATCGGCTTCTACTGCTAGTTTTGTTTTAAATTGGCTGTCCTTTCTGTCTTAGTGCTTACATCAGGTCTCAGGAGTGAAATGTCTTTGGAACACTGAATTTTTCAAATAATTCCATAAGGAACTTGAAAGTCTTGCAACTTCCACTCACTACTAAATCGTTTCCCCAAACAATTACCAGACATAATAGTCAGCATCCTTTTTTAGTAATCCCGTGAGAAGGACATATCCAGAAACTGAGAAATATTAAGAACAAATTGCTTCTTGTCTTACCAAAATAAATGGGCTTTCAGTTCTGTGATAATGTATCCAACTTAGCACTGTAACTATTAGCTATGAAAGTGAATTAGCTTGTCTACTCCCATTGCAATTTAGTTTACAGTGAAACATTCTTATGTATGTCTTCTGTTTAGTCTAACCTAATTTTCAATGAAAACTTGAGTTGTACCCTTAACCTGAGGGATTTTTTCCAGTCTGCAATGGTTGCTTTGTCTTTCAGTATCTACTGAAATGTTTGAATGAATATTACAGCCCTGTAACTCAAGTATACTATACATAATAAATGAATCCACAGTGTTCTGTGGGGTTCTAAGAATTATTTTGTAATACAAAGGTAATTGTCCATAAGTTAAACTGAAGGATGGTCAAGAGATAACCTAGTGCAAACAATTTTGTGTTCTTGCAGCCACAGGCCATTTGCTTCCAAAGAAAAACAGCATTACTTAAAAGGATACTGTTACAAGATCAGCATGAAAATCCTGTTAAATCGCACAAGTAAAAATTATGTTAAGGTTACCAAAGTGCATATGTAAAGATTATGTGAAGGTTACCAAAGTGCGTATTATGATTTTCTATTAACAAGCACGTACACACACAGAGGCAGATACATGCATTTGTTCTTAAGGACTTTTTTCTATACTAAGCAAAAAGGGGAGAAAAGGAAAATCTCCTTCTACGTCAGAACCTGTAACTTTCTCTGTTACCTGCCATCACAAAATGGCAACTGAGCTTTACACTGAGCTAGGTTACCTAACTTTGGATGCCACATATCAAACCAAAAATGTATAACAGTAAGAGCCAGATTGCTCAAATATTGTGCTGTTGTGGTGTGGGAACACTTCACAGTCATCGATTTGTCTGTCTTCAGTAAGAATTAACATCTGCAGATGGTTGCGTAGCTACAGGAAAATTAAGTTTTGGTTTATGCTGAGCACCAGGTGTATACCACGGCCCATGAAAGAGCCTTGGTTCCTGCAGGATCCATACTGAGAAGCTGTCAGAGCACTCTGCAGTTTCTTTCCAGGTTTGACAGATAGGCTTTCCTTTCCACTTCTAAAACCAAGTTACAGGGATATCAAAGAGGAAGAAGAGTAGGGAATTGCATGTCTGGGCTCTCACTTTAGGTATAAACCTAGGTATAAATTGGGGATTCAAATCAGATGACACAAGACATGTTGAGTATGATAGGAAATTGGATGGTTCTCAATTACACAGCTAGCCTTCCTACTTCGACGTGTCATTCTCTGTAATGTTCTAATAACAGAAAATAATTTAGTCTTAAGATACATTCACAAATGGAGCAGATAAATTTTTCTGCTACATTATCATTTTAAGTTCAAGTGCAAAGAATTTCCTATAGAAGAAACACCTTTCTTGTCAATTTACCAGTTTATTATGAGAACAGGAATGGGAAGATGAGCATAGATTCAACAACAGGAAATTTTTTTCTTCACTGAGATTTGAGTTTTTAAGAAATCTTTACATGGGGCAGTGTTCATGAAATGGAAGAAATAGCAGTGTTCAAAAGTTTCTTGCACAGTTCTGCATACATATTTCATTCCTAATCTACACAAAATGCTCCTTGTCATCTGTTGAAGGGAATCAGCTAAGAGCATCAATATTTTGTGATAGCTGCAAATAAAGACTAAAATGAAACCATCAAACTGTTTTTTCACTGACAGAAAGTGAACATAGGTACCAGAATGGAACAGCTAATGTGTTAATCCTCTGTTTAACATCATCCAGAATGTGTGTGTGTACTCTTGTACTTATGCATCTTCCTTTTTATATATCAGCATTCATAAACTTCTCTGGTAAGTAAGTAAGAAATAAGATAATGATAAGCAATGCTTTGGGTGTTAGTGATAGAAATTGGGCGTGCTGCAAATATAAAGGTATTTAGAGCCTGTGCACCAGTGCAGTGCTTATGCTTGTTTCCTCAAAGAAACAGCTGTATGTAGCCTTAGATTAATGGGAATGTAAAAACAATAACCTTTAATTTTATACAACTAATATTTCAGAAATATCAAAGCAAATGATGCAGTATCGAATGAACAACAGAGTACAATCTTAGTTACTTTTATCTTTCTATACACAGGAGAAATTACCAAAGCTACCTGGCTACTTTAAGATGTCTCTTCCTAAAATGATTCAACAGTGCAATATGTAACCGTCTTATGAAACTCATTTAACACTGTTGTCCATGGACACAAAATGATTTTCAATTATGTAGATAGATAGAATGAATTCATTTTCAACTGTTGCCATGATTACAGGTCTAGCTGCACAGCTGCTGTCCTTTTGGTCTCTGAAAGTGCATCCACTGAAGTACCAATTTTCAGGCTTTTACCAGTCATAGACCAGAAATTATCTTAAATGCAGTGCATGCAAATCTATTATACTTACTCACATGAAGAGGCCTGTGAGCAACAATAAGTACAGCGATCAGTCAAATTTTTGAAAGCAAATAGTATTTGTTTAAGTTAACAAAGAGTGCAGATAAAAATGACTGTAAAGAAGGAGGCAGCATACAAGACCCTTTAAATTGTTGATTCTTTTATAGTGACCTAGAGTGGACCAAAATTAAAAAAAAAAAAAAAAAAAAAATTAAAAAACTATGTGGGTGGGTCCCAGTATTTCTCTCTAATAATTATCTGCTTGAGAAAAAGGAAGATGCCTTTAAATTTCAATAGTACTTCTGTTTTCACTTTTCTGGAACAGCAAGTGGGACAACAGGTAGATGGACGGATGGACAAGACAACTTAAAATTATGAAAGATAAGAAATCAGCTTTGTTTAAATAAATCAATTTGCTTAAATTTTCTTTGCTTACCTCACCACAATTAAGGTTTTTTCCTGTTAGCTTCTATATATCTCAAATCAAACTACGTCAATAATTTTACCAGCAGGTAGTTTTCATAAACTTACAAAGTATACACTTAATTTAGAAGAATAGAAGTTATATTCTTCAATGTCTTTTAACTAGATCCTGAAACAGCTAGGTTTTTTCAGGATAAGTGGAAACCATTGAAATTTTATTAGTATGCTGTACGTTATTCCTCTAAAAATATCTACTGCTGTTTGAGAATATCTTACTGTGATGTTCTAGCCAATACAGGTTGTTCTATCCAATACGGATAGAAATTGATGCAGCTGAACTACCTTCAAAGGACCACTGATTTTTTGGTTTAGATTCCCTGATCCTCAAAGGACTTAGGTATATGCTTAACTTTCGCTTTTATGGCCATGTGCTTTCAAGTATGTAGGACTACAATGTGGATATATGTAAGCATGGGAATTTTTGTCCATGTAGTTGGGTCTTGTTTTTCCTATCATCCAGGAGAGAAACTTTGGTTTATTATTCTATAATCTAGTGAAAGCACCGACCAGAAGCGTGAAAGCACTGACCAGAAGCATGAAAGCAAAGAATGAACTATTGCTTACTTAAATAAAATTCCGCGTGTCTTGAGTTTTGTCATGTTTGGCAGTTAGGTTTTCAAAGCTATTTGCTTGTCAGCAAAGATTTGTTTCCTCAGGACCTGTCTTATCCTATTCTATGACTTGGAAAGGAATGCTTAATACTGAATGACTTTAGGCTATGATGTTCAAGAGAACAGGATTAGGGTTGAAATACAAGACTGAGCAGGAAGAGAAGCTGGGCTGAGAAACTGTATTACAATAAAATATCAATACTTCAAAAGCAAGGAGCACAGAATCGTAGTATCATAGAATCATTCAGGTTGGAAAAGATCTTTAAGATCACCAAGTCCAAATGTAAGCCTAACACTGCCAACTCCACCACTAAACGATGACCCTGACTGCTACATAGAATCATAGAATCATAGAATCATAGAATACTGAGGGTTGGAAAGGACCTTAAGGGTCCTTACGGAACCTCCAGTTCCAACCCACCTGCCATGGGCAGGGATATCTTGCACTGAACCATGTCATCCAAGACTCCATCTGTCGTGGTTTGAGCCCAGCCGGTAACTCAGAACCACACAGCCGCTCGCTCACCCCCCCCCCCCCCTTCTTCCTCCCCCCGCTCCCGGAGGGATGGGGAGGAGAATGGGAAGAATGTAACTCCCACGGGTTGAGATAAGAGCAGTCCCGCAACTAAGGTATAACACAAAACCACTACTGCTACCACCAATGATAATAACGATTAGTGAAATAACAAGGGGAGAGGATACAATTGCTCACCACCCACCGACCGATACCCAGCCCGACCCGAGCAGTGATCTGGGCCTTCCGGGTAACTCCCCCCCGTTTATATACTGGGCATGACGTGCTGTGGTATGGAATACCCCTTTGGCTAGTTTGGGTCAGGTGTCCTGTCTCTGCTTCCTCCCGGCTTCCCCTCCTCCCTGGCAAAGCATGAGACTGAGAAAGTCCTTGGTTGGAATAAACATTACTTAGCAACAACTAAAAACATCAGTGTTATCAGCGTTGTTCCCAGGCTGAAAGTTAAAAAACACAGCACTGCACCAGCTACTAAGCAGGAGAAAAATGACTGCTATAGCTGAACCCAGGACAGTATCCACCCCTTATTCCATACCATTCACGTCATGCTCAGATCCCACATCTCTCAGCACACCATCACCCCTGTCCCATATATACACATATATATACACCCACACCCACACACAGAGAAAGATATCATTCCCTAGTCCATGGACCAATCCCTGTAAAATTGCTGAACTCGTCCAGTCCATGATGTCAGGCTCCATCTCTTGTAATAGTCTTTCAGGGCAGGAGGGACGGTACGTAGTGTTGGGTTGTTGCCTGCTGATGATACCGCCAAACTCATCTGGTCACTGCTGAGCTCGTCTGGTTTCCTCAAAATTCATTCTTTGTTGAGGTGATGATCGGAGGGAAGTCAGGGTCAATGGCTGGCGACCTGAAGATATCTAGCTGGTGGGCTATAAAAGTGTTATAGAGCAGGCGACAGTGTACAATTGAGTTCATTGGCTGTTTTTCCCCAAAATCAAATCGCCTTGAGGTACACATCGGACTTCCCCATCTTCCCGCATTACCCACCAAGTATATCCAGGTCCCTGAGCAAAAGCAACCCCACGAGTGGGTTTGCCTTTACCTGAAGCAGGAATAACCCAGACTGTCTTCCCCAACAAATTCTTTGTGTGCACCACAGGAACTTTATCCCCCTCTACAGTACGTAAAAGTTCTGATTGGGCTGGGCCAGCCCTGTTGGCAGATCCCCTACTGTTGACCAACCAGGTGGCTTTTGGTAAATGTGTATCCCAGTGTTTGAAAGTCCCACCACCCATTGCTCTCAGTGTAGTTTTTAACAGCCCATTGTACCGTTCGATTTTCCCAGAGGCTGGTGCATGGTAGGGGATGTGGTATACCCACTCAATGCCATGCTCTTTGGCCCAAGTGTCTATGAGGTTGTTCTGGAAATGAGTCCCATTGTCTGACTCAATTCTCTCTGGGGTGCCGTGTCGCCACAAGACTTGTTTCTCAAGGCCCAGGATAGTGTTCTGGGCAGTGGCGTGGGACACAGCGTATGTTTCCAGCCAGCCGGTGGTTGCTTCCACCATGGTAAGCACATAGCGCTTGCCCTGGCGGGTTGGTGGGAGTGTGATATAGTCAATCTGCCAGGCCTCCCCATACTTGTACTTCAGCCATTGTCCTCCATACCAGAGAGGCTTTAACCGCTTGGCTTGCTTAATTGCAGCACATGTTTCACATTCGTGAATAACCTGGGCAATAGTGTCCATCGTTAAGTCCACCCCTCGATCACGAGCCCATCTATATGTTGCATCTCTGCCTTGATGGCCTGAGGTGCCATGGGCCCACCGGGCTAAAAATAATTCACCCTTATGTTGCCAATCCAAGTCCATCTGAGCCACTTTAATCTTAGCAGCTTTATCCACTTGCTGGTTATTCTGGTGTTCCTCAGTGGCCCGACTCTTGGGTACATGAGCATCTACGTGGCGTACCTTCACCACCAGGTTCTGCACCCGAGCAGCGATATCTTGCCACAATGCAGCAGCCCAGATGGGTTTGCTTCTGCGTTGCCAGTTGCTCTGCTTCCATTGCTGCAACCACCCCCACAGGGCATTTGCCACCATCCATGAGTCAGTATAGAGATAAAGTACTGGCCATTTTTCTCGTTCAGCAATGTCCAAGGCCAGCTGGATGGCTTTCACCTCTGCAAATTGACTCGATTCACCCTCTCCCTCAGCAGTTTCTGCAACTTGTCGCAGGGGACTCCACACAGCTGCCTTCCATCTCCGATGCTTTCCCACAATACGGCAGGACCCATCAGTAAACAAGGCATATTGCTTTTCACTCTCGGACAGTTCATTATATGGTGGGGCCTCTTCAGCACGCGTCACCTCCTCTTCTGGTGACATCCCAAAATCTTTGCCCTCTGGCCAGTCCATGATGACTTCTAGAATTCCTGGACGACTGGGATTTCCTATTCGAGCTCGTTGTGTAATTAGTGTGGCCCACTTACTCCATGTAGCATCAGTTGCATGATGTGTAGAGGAGACCCTGCCTTTGAACATCCAGCCCAGCACAGGCAACCGGGGTGCCAGGAGGAGCTGCGCTTCAGTTCCAATCACTTCTGAGGCAGCTCGAACCCCTTCATAGGCTGCCAGTATCTCTTTTTCAGTGGGAGTGTAGCTGGCCTCGGATCCTTTATATCCCCGACTCCAAAAGCCAAGGGGTCGACCTCGAGTCTCCCCTGGAGCTTTCTGCCAGAGGCTCCAGGTAGGACCATTCTCCCCAGCTGCGGTATACAGCACATTTTTCACATCTGGCCCGGCCCGGACTGGTCCAAGGGCTACTGCATGAACTGTTTCTCGTTTAATTTGTTCAAAGGCTTGTTGTTGCTCAGGGCCCCATTTGAAATCATTCTTCTTCCGGGTCACGTGGTAGAGAGGGCTTACAATCAGACTGTAATTTGGGATGTGCATTCTCCAGAACCCCACAACACCTAAGAAAGCTTGTGTTTCTTTCTTGTTAGTTGGTGGAGACATTGCTGTTATCTTGTTGATCACGTCTGTGGGGATCTGGCGGCGTCCATCTTGCCATTTTATTCCCAAAAATTGAATCTCCTGTGCAGGTCCCTTGACCTTATTCCGTTTTATGGCAAAACCGGCCTTCAGCAGGATTTGGATTATCTTCCTCCCTTTCTCAAAAACTTCTTCCGCTGTATCACCCCACACAATGATGTCATCAATGTATTGCAGGTGTTCTGGAGCTTGCCCCTGTTCCAGTGCAGTCTGGATCAATCCATGGCAGATGGTAGGGCTGTGTTTCCACCCCTGGGGCAGTCGGTTCCAAGTGTACTGGACGCCCCTCCAAGTGAAAGCAAACTGTGGCCTGCATTCTGCTGCCAAAGGGATTGAGAAAAATGCATTGGCAATGTCAATTGTGGCATACCACTTGGCTGCCTTTGACTCCAGTTCATACTGAAGTTCTAACATGTCCGGTACGGCAGCACTCAATGGTGGTGTGACTTCGTTCAGGCCACGATAGTCTACTGTTAATCTCCACTCTCCATTAGACTTTTGCACTGGCCATATGGGGCTATTAAAGGGTGAGCGGGTCCTGCTGATCACTCCTTGGCTCTCCAGTCTGCGGATCAGCTTATGGATGGGAATCAAGGAGTCTCGGTTGGTGCGATATTGCCGCCGGTGCACTGTTGTGGTCGCAATTGGCACTTGTTGTTCTTCGACCTTCAGCAACCCCACAACAGAAGGATCCTCTGAGAGACCGGGTAAGGTGGACAGCTGCTTAATTTCCTCTGTCTCCAAGGCAGCGATACCAAAAGCCCATCTATACCCTTTTGGGTCTTTGAAATACCCTCTCCTGAGATAGTCTATGCCAAGGATGCATGGAGCCCCTGGACCAGTTACAATGGGGTGCTTTTGCCACTTCCTCCCAGTCAGGCTGATTTCAGCTTCCAGCATAGTTAACGCTTGGGATCCTCCTGTCACTCCAGAAATATAAATGGGTTTCACCCCTTGATACCTTGATGGCATCAGAGTACACTGTGCACCGGTATCTACTAGAGCCTTATACTTCTGTGGGACTGATGTGCCAGGCCATCTGATCCACACAGTCCAGTAAACCCGATTATCCCTCTCCTCCACCTGGCTGGAGGCAGGGCCCCTCTAATAGTGATCACAAAATTCTCCACTTCTGTCTTGTAGAAAGGGATTAGTATTCCTTATCACAGGAGCTGGAGTAAAATCAGCTCTTTTGCTCCATCTGGGAAACTGCTCGCCAGAGACTGGAGCAGCAGCTTTCCTGGGAGGATCATCCTTGACCATTGTTCTCCTCTTCAGTTCACGCACCCGTTGCTCCAGAGCTGAAGTAGGTTTTCCATCCCACTTTCTCATGTCTTCTCCATGATCCCGCAGGTAAAACCATAGGGTGGCCCGTGGCGTGTACCTCCTATATTTTCTTTCTCGAGCAGTAGGGCGCCTTCTGTTAATAGCTGAGACATGGGTTGGTACGCGTGGGGAGCTGGATAGATCGGATAAATCGTCTCTCAATTGTTTGAACTCCTGGGACAGTTTTTCCACAGCTGAAATGATGGAAGGGGTGAGATTGTCTTCGAACTCTCGGAGTTGACAAATCAGGCAATCCACTGTTGGTGATATTCCGTCATTCCAGGTCATTGATGCCAATGTGTGGGCATATGATGATGGCGCACTCCGTGTAAGTTTCCGCCACATGGGTCGTGTACATTTGACTTCATCTGGGTCTACGGATGTGTTCCTGGAATCCGGCCTACGATAGATCATCTCTATAATGGCTGATTCCCTCAGGGACTGGATGCCTTTCTCTATCGTGGTCCAGTTGGCTGAGCGATTCGTAATATCGTCTTTGTAGGGAAACCTTTCCTTCACAGCTGCCAGGAGCCGCCTCCAAAGACTGAGGGCTCGCTTCTCTCTTGCAATTGCTTTGTCAATTCCTCCTTCCTTAGCAAGTGATCCCAGCTGCTTGGCTTCCCTACCTTCTAGTTCGTGATCGTCAGCCCCATTGTCCCAGCACCGGAGCAACCAGGTGACAATGTGCTCCCCTGGAAGACGGGTGAAATCTTTTCGCATATTCCGTAGTTCGGTTGAGGTCCGGGGTCGAGAAGTGACCTCTTCTTCTTCTTCCTCTTCCTCTGACCCATGTAGTAGTAACTCTTGTTCAGATGCTGTTGCATGTAGTAATGGCATTGGGTCTTCATCTTTCTTCGCTTCACGGGTTGCTCTTTGTGCCTTTCGTCTGCTTTTGCTTACAGGGGCAACAGACATTGTCACAAACTGGCCATTTGGTTTAGCTGCAGTGTTTGTCACTGTGGTTGGAGTGGCTGCAGTGTCTGCCACTAGGATTGGAGTGGTTGCAATGTCTGTTGCTGGGGTTGGTGCAGCTGTTGTGCTTGGGAGTTGAGTAACACCAACAGCTGCATTATCTGTTGCTGTCAGGGTTTGAGTAGCTACTGTGCTTGTCACTGGGGTTGGTGTAGCTGCGGTGCTTGGAGTAGCCATATTGTCTGTTGCTGTCGGGGTTTGAATAGCTACTGTGCATGTCACTGGGGTTGGTGTGGCTGCGGTGCTTGGAGTAGCCGCATTGTCTGTTGCTGTTGGGGTTTGAGTAGCTGTTGTGCTTGTCACTGGGGTTGGTGTAACTGCTGTATTTGAAGTTGGAGTAGTTGCGTTTGTTGTGGTCAGGGTTTGAGTAGCTGTTGTGCTTGTCACTGGGGTTGATGTAGCTGCTGTACTTGGAGTAGCTGTGTTGACTGTTGTGGTCAGGGTCTGAGTAGCTGCTGTGCTTGTAGTTGGCATAGCTGCATTGTCTGTTGCTTTGCCATCAGATCCAGAGACATTTTTTTCCCTTTGAAGGTGCTGGATAGTGTTGAGCAGGGCTCTGTAGGCATAGGCCAAGCCCCAGCACGTTGCCAAAATTTGTCCCTCTCTGGTATAACCAGGACGACAGCACACCTCGTTTAAGTGTTTTACTAGTTTTTCCGGATGTTGCACTTGTTCAGTGGTGAAGTTCCAAAGCACTGGAGGGGCCCACTGGCCTAGGTACTTGCCCATACTATCCCACACACCCTGCCACTCATAACTGTCCAGCCTCAGGGAAAATCTCTTGGTGGTCCTCCTATATCGTCGTCTAACCCTAGACCAGATTCAAACCTGATACTGCTGAATTTTTGACATTAAACGAAATAGGATGTTCCTGCGACGGGATGGCCGTGGGTAAAACACACTCCGTATGTTTGCCAACATGCTGATCCCCAGCACAATCAGCAGGCAGGTTTCAAGGGTATTCAAAGGCCATCTAAAACCTTCAGAACTCTCAACTGCTGTTGCAAATAGGCTGGTGGGGGAACAGGGGGTGAAAGAGAATGCTTCCTTCGTAAGTTGACCCCCCGAGGAGAAAAAAAAAGATATGCAATTGCTAAAATATTTCATTATATACCTCCCAATGTATAGTGGTGATGGCCACGCTGGAAGCACAAACCAGACCAGTTTCATGATCAATGAGTCTATTGTATTACAAGTCATTACCATGAAGTACAGTGAAACAAGAACCTTAGCCCAGGCCCCCCCAGCCGATAAACGCTAAAACAGCAAATAGTGGCTGTAAGTAAGGTACAACATGCTGAAACTCTGAGATCAAGCGCAACAAGTCTGAGAGCCAAATAATCACCATTGTGACGAGTAGTAACAATGAATGCTTATCACAAATATGATTAAACACACTCTGGTCAGATCTGTCGTTATCTCAACCTTTCGTGCCCCACGTTGGGCGCCAAAAAGAACTGTCGTGGTTTGAGCCCAGCCGGTAACTCAGAACCACACAGCCGCTCGCTCACTCCCCCCCCGCCTTCTTCCTCCCCCCGCCCAACCTATATCTGTGCCTGGGATTGCCCCAACCCAAATGTAGGACCATGCACTTGGCTTGGTTAAACTTCATGAGGTTGGCATCAGCCCACCTCAGAAGCGTGTCAAGGTCCCTCTGTATGGCATCCCTTCCCTCCAGCGTATCAACTGAACCACACAGCTTGGTGTCATGGGCAAACTTGCTGAGGGCGCACTCAATCCCACTGTCCATGTTGCCGACAAAGATGTTGAACAAGATTGGTCCCAACACCGATCCCTGAGGGACACCACTCGTTACTGGTCTCCAACTGGACATCGAGCCATTTACCACAACTCTTTGCGTGCGGCCATCCAGCCAATTCTTTGTCCACCGAGTTGTCCATCCATCAAATTGATGTCTCTCCAATTTAGAGACAAGGATGTCATGCGGGACAATGTCAAACGCTTTGCACAAGTCTAGGTAGATGACGTCAACTGCTCTGCCCCTGTCTATCAGTTCCATAGGCCCACCATGGAAGGCCACCAGATTGGTCAGGCAGGATTTGCCCTTTGTGAAGCCATGTTGGCTGTCACCGACCACCTCGTTGTTTTTCATGTGCCTTAGCATGCTTTCCAGGAGAATCTGCTCCAAGATGTTGCCAGGCACAGAGGTGAGACTGACTGGTCTCTATTTCACCAGGTCGTCCATTTTCCCCTTCTTGAAAATGGGGGTTATATTTCCCTTTTTCCAGTCGTCGGGAAATTCACCTGACTGCCATGATTTTCCAAATATGATGTACAGTGGCTTAGCAACTTCATTCGCCAGCTCCTTCAGGACCTGCGGATGGATTTCTTCAGGTCACATGGACTTGTGCATGTTCAGGTTCTTAAGATGGTCTCAAACCTGATCCTCTCCTACAGTGGGCCTACGGTCTTTATTCTCACAGTCCCTGCATCTGCCTTCCAAGACTTGGGCAGTGTGGTCAGAGCATTTGCTAGCGAAGACTGAGGCAAAGAAGTCATTAAGAACCTCAGCCTTCTCCAAATCCAGGGCAGCAGTTCCCCTGATAGCTTCCCGAGAGGGCCCATGTTCTCCCTAGTCTGTCTTTTATTTGCTATGTACCTATGGAAGCCCTTCCTGTTATCTTTCACATCCCTTGCCAGATTTAATTCTAACTGGGCCTTAGTTTTCCTAACCTGATCCCTAGCTTCCCAGACAACGTTCCTGTATTCTTCCCAGGCCGCCTGTCCTCGCTTCCACCTTCTACAAGCTTCTTTTTCCCCTCTAAGTTTCCTCAGCAGCGTCTTATCCATCCATGGAGGTCTCCTGGCCCTCCTGCCGCACTTTCTTCTAGTCAGGACACAACACCCCTGAGCCTGGAGTAGGTGATCCTTGAATATCAACCAGCAGTCTTGGCCCCCTTAATGATCACTTCCCTAGTACTTCTGGCCATGGTATTTCTGATACAGGCCAGGATTCTATTGATCTTCTTGGCTACCTGGGCACAAGCTGGCTAATATTCAGCCATCTGTTGACCAACACTCCCAGATCCTTTTCCACCAGGCAGTTTTCCAGCCACTCTTTCCCAAGCCTGTAGTGTTGCATGGGGTTGTTTTGACCCACGTGCAGGACCTGGCACTTTGCCTTATTGAACCTCATACCACTGGCCACGGCCCACCAATCCAGCCTGTCCAGATCCCTCTGCAGTCTTCCTACCCTCCAGCAGATCAACACTCCCACCCAACTTAGTGTTGTCTGCAAACTTACTGAGGATGCACTCGATCCCCTCATCCAGATCATTGATAAAGATATTGAACAGAACTGGTCCCAGTACTGAGCCTTAGGGAACACCACTCGTGGCTGGCCGCCAATTGGATTTAACCCCATTCACAACATCTCTCTGGGCCTTCCCATCCAGGCAGTCTTTTTCCCAGGAAATACTAAAGAGAAGATGCATACACCATACGTGTAGCTGAAGATAAGGGGAAATATATTTTGCGGGCTTTGAATTTTCTGAATAAATTCACAGAGATCAGGAGGCAACTGCATAATGCACCTGTCAGTGTGTTACCTGCCACCACTGTGCCCATCAGAGTATGTGGCTCTTACTGTAGTCATACCAGAGACCCTGGCTTTTCAGCTTCAGTCTCATAGTTTCATCCCTTGAAGTCTTCTATTGTTAATCAAGTTGCTAGCTATGAAAAAACCAGTACCTTAAAGAAGTATTTTAAAGAATATGACATGGTAGATGCTTGTTTTTAAAACACACTCTGGATGCTATTGTTGAGAAGACTCAGTGTGTATGAGGATGTGTGCTTGTGTGGCAGAGTGTTTGTGGTGTGTGTGTATGTGCATATATATACACAGAGGATTTAAAAAGGGTTGAGTCTCTAGCTGTCCTTTATCTGTGAAAGCCGGAAGAGCAGAAGTTGGGGCATGAGTGAAGCAGAAGTGTGAGTGAAAATCTCAGTACTACTCACTATTCAGAACTTTCAGGAGAGATTTTGCACCAAATTTAAATTGACAATTAGATACAAATTAATGGAAGAAGTTACTAATTCACATTTATGGTAATTAAATTACATGAATCAGTGGCTATTGAGGAAAGGAAAAGTTTCTTGAACGACCCCCTTTCTTTACACTGTTAGCATAGTTTCAGATCAGGGGATGACTGATTTGCTCATTCTTATCCCCACAGAATTTCTATTTAATATTTTAGTAATTAGGCTGTGGGTAAAAGGTGAATGAATGTCATCATCATAGAGGCAAACACAAAGGAGGGAACGAAAGGCAAAGTTTCAACAATAATACAAGTAGCTTGGACAGAACTTGTCACAAATTTGTAGCTACTTGGGATGACGTTACCCTCAATTTTTGTAATTAAAATAAAGTAAAAACACATGAACTAATAAAATTGTTTTGCACAATTGTCATAGTTTGAGCCCACCCAGTAACTCAGAACTGCGCAGCCGCTTGCTCACTCACCTCTTCTCCCCCTGCTCCCGGAGGGATGGGGAGGAGAATCAAAAGAATGTAACTCCCAGGGTTTGAGATAAGAACAGTCCAGTAACTAAGGTATAATACAAAACTAATACTACCACCACCAATAATAACAATAAGGGAAATAACAAGAGGAGAGAATATAAAACTAAAACGGGAAAAGGAAAACAAAACAATAAATAGAAGTGATGCACAATACAATTGCTCACCACCCACCGACTGATACCCAGCCTGACCCGAGCAGTGACCCAGGCCTTCTGAGTGACTCCCCCCAGTTTATATACTGGGCACGCCCTGCTGTGGTATGGAATACCCTTTGGCTAGTTTGGGTCAGGTGTCCTGTCTCTGCTTCCTCCCAGCTTCCTGTGTCCCTCCTCACTGGCAGAGCATGAGACTGAAAAAGTCCTTGATTGGAGTAAGCATTACATAGCAACAACTGAAAACATCGGTGTGTTATCAGCACTGTTCTCAGACTAAACTAAAAAACACAGCACTGCACCAGCTGCTAACAAGGAGAAAAATAACTGCTACAGCTGAACCCAGCTGTACAGTTTAGATGCTATGCAAATTTCTGTACCTGTACATGTAGCCATGAACTGATCCAAACTTGTAAAAAATACTCAGATCAAAAAACAGCAAGAGCAGAGAGGAGCAAGAGGAAACTTAGTCCATCTGACTTTCCTCTTCCCCTTACTAGTGGTAGCCAAACTCATCCATTCCTGAGTCATACATAGTTACAGAGCCTGCCTTCATCCAGTCATCCACTCTGGCTGTGCACAATCTTGTAATTGTAATCATGAGAAAATTAAGTCTTCCCTTCTGAACCTTTAGGCTATGTGCTCCACAGAAAACAATAAAAAAAAAGGGCAGTACATATTTGTGGATATGGATAGATGTGTGACGTGACAATTGCTAGTGACAACTTTATCATTCTACAGAATCTTTTAGGACACTGTAATTTTCTGCCTATTGATCGGAAAACAATATATATAACACACATACTTTTTTTTTTTTAATTGTGAAACAACACAGAAGCTTCACTACTACCTGTGCCAGGTTATTTTCTTCAGACTGCTCACAGACTTCAGATTAAAAGCTCCATAAAGTTTCTGGAATTTTCACATCACACAACTCCTCCAAAATTTCCTAAGTAGTAGCTAGTCGTTACAAAAATTCTGTTTCAAGGAATAAGACTAACATCAGCCAGTGTCTGTAGAACCTGAATACACTTTAAAAAAAAAATCACTCTCAATTTCTTTGTACAACAGAAATGTAAAATAGCCATAGAATTTTTAAGCTAACCTGTAGATCTTTCTTACTGGATTAATAAAATTCAGCTATAGTGTTGACAGGTTCAAAGTATTTATCTTGTCAGTAGTTTCTGTAGTAACATTTTCTGTAAGGAAAACATTTGGCAGGCCCTTAATTCAACAATATTAAAGATCAAAGTTATCCTTTCTATTTAAATATTAGGGTGTGGGGTTTGTGGTTTGTGGGTTTGGGTTGGGTTTTTTGGGGGGTTTTTTTTCTTTTTTTTTTTTTTGTTTGGTTTGGGTTTGGTTTTGTTTCAGGGGTGGTGACGAGGGAGTGGTAGCGTTTTTTGTCTCTTCTTGGACTGGATTCAATCAGTTTTAAACCAGAATGACATGGGGTAGGTTTTTTTTTTTATTCTTCCCTGTTTAGTGCTTCTTTTGGAATTGATACTGCTTGCTTAGAGGACTCTAAAGCTACTGTTAGAAAATACCTAAATATAAAATAGATGCATGAGTGCATCTTGGGAAGGTGGTATTATCGATGGAGAGCTGTCATCACATCCTCCACAATTACATTATCATGTGCTCCTGTGGTGTACACCTGTGGCTTATTGGCAAGGCATTTAATTCTAAGGACTATTGAACACCATGCATTTTCAGAGTGAATCAGCACAGTTATTTAACACAGGTGTTTCTCTAATTGTGATACATTGGGAGATTCACAGTGCTCAGTAGCCTTCAAAATTATAACCTCCACCTGTGCGGTGAAGTAGTTTAGCAATACCTCACTGATGTCATTAATAAGCTGTTTTGTGTTAAAGTTAGGCATCTGTGTGCATTTGTGCTGAGCCATGGTTCAAGCATGTTACAATGAAATTCCACAGGTTTTATTATAATAAAATATTCCCAACTATCTGTTCTCTTAAAAACCCAGTACCTAGGAGCTACTAAATGAGTCTTTTAATTTTCTTTTAGAGGGATGTTGTCAATCCTCCTGGCTGTGGACTTTAAGAAGTCAAACAAATTTTACCACATTCAAGAAATATTGTATCACGAAACATTGGGGTGACATTAATTCTCTATAAGAATAAATATTTTGACATGTATATTTATGGATTATAGAAGTACCAGCAGTGCTGTGACTGGATGTGCTTGTGATGGCTATATGTCACTTTTTTTAGCTTTTTTCCAACATAAACATGAGGCTTTTTCCACTTCTACTTTTATATTTGAAATGCCAACAGCAATTCAACCAGAGCTTCAGCTTTGCAAAGGGGAAAACAAGTGCTCTTCCTGAGATCCACCAGGCATTGCAGAGTGACCAGTTCAAATGTCAGATAGGATCTGTGAGAAACAGGGTCCTGATGCATCAGTGCCTGGGCTGGTAGCTCATATCTCACCACAGGGAACTATGATGTTCTTCAGTAGGCCCTTGCTTTTGCAGAAAACTATGCTGGTCAGCTATACCTTGCTTCTGTGTAATGTGGTAGATTCTAGTACCCCTGTTTGGAAACATATATACCTTAAGCTTTTCCTTGCCTCCATTATGTTGCTTTTGTTTGGCATTGACACTGGAAGAGACAGCCTGAATGGTGAATACCGGTATCTACCATTCAGTCACTGGCAGTTGTTTTTTGTCTTTCTTTACAGTGTCTGAATGGATTTTGGAGGGACCAGTAAAACTGACATCTGGTAAACCTATCGTATATCTAACCACAGCCATGCTAAGCTTTTCAAAAGGAAATTTGCATGAATTTCTTTGTTTAGGAAAGAAAAAGTGCTTGGGGGGGGTGGTGTGTTTTCTTTTTTCTTCACTCCTCTCCCCCGCCCCAGCCTTATTCTAGAAGCAGCCAAATTGAAACATCCCCAGAACTTTCACCAGAGGTTGGAATGTTGGAGGTTTGGAAAAGATCTGTTTTACTAAGGAGTAGCCCATGAGAAGTGTCAGGCAATTATAAGAGTTGGTGCTAAGCTGATTTGTTGTTGTGTCACTTCTATTTCAGAGTTTGTAACTTTATTGATTTACATGTATCTATCGCAGTAGCTAAATCAAATTAGCTGAAATTAAAATGAAATAAAAATAAAAAGTAATTAAAAAAAAAGGAAATTGAAGCATACTATCAAGAGCTAAAATTTCAAAGTTTTGCAGAGAGTCCGGTCCAATATGAGAGCTGATATTTCAAGGACTGTCACAGCAAGCCTAGCAGAAGTCCAGCATGGATCAGCAAGGAACTCCTCATTGAGCTCAACTAGATAAAGGAAGAGCAAAAAAGGTGGAAGCAGGGATGGTGTAACTGCTAGGAATTCAGAAGCATTTCTCAAACATGGAGGGATGGAGCTAGGAAAGCCAAAGCTCAGCTGGAGTTGGAACTAGTGATGAATGTGAAGGGTGATTAGAAGAACTTCTATTAGCAAACTCACACCAAAGGAAAGCGAAAGAAATGTGGGACCACTTCTCAATGGGGCTGGTAAACTGGTGATAAATGACATAGAGAAAGCCAGGTCACCCAATATTGTTTTACCTTTTTTTTTTCACCTGTTAGGTTTGCCCACATGCCTCCTAAGTCTTCAAGTCTGTTAGCAGAGTCTGTGGGAGAAAAGCATTACCAAAAACACAGGTAAGATCAACTGAAGGTGCACTTAAACCATATGGACATACATGAGGTCAAGGGACCAGACAGAATGCATGCAAGGGTTCTAGGGAAGTTAGCTGCTATCTTTGCAAAGTTGCTGATAATTTGAAAATGAGAAATGATACCACCATCTTGAAGATGGGATAGAAGGAGGATCCACAGAACTACAAGCCTGTCAGCCTCACCTTGTGTACTGGGAAGTCTTCACTAACAAACTGGATGCTTATACGGAGTGCACTTTCTGTATGTTTCTGGACACTACCAACCTGACAAAAGGCTGGAGGGTGGGAGTGATGTTCAAGAGACCACACACCAGAGAAAAGGGATGACAAGAACTAAATTAAGTTCAGATTTGGTAAATATAGACCCCTACATCTGGGATTGAATAAACTCATGCAGGACTACAGCCTCGATGCCAGCTGGCTAGAATGCAGCTTTGCAGAATGCAGAAGCTGAGTTTCCAGGTGAAAAAAACATTGAACTGGAGGAGTCAGCAATGTACTCTTGCAGCAATAAAGGCCATCTGCATACTTGGCTGAATTAGCAATAGAACAGCCAACAGCTCAGGCAAAATGAATCTTGTGCCCTACTCAGCTCTTGTAAGATCAAATATGAAGCACTCTATCCAGCCTGAGGCTCCCTAGTACGAGAACACTGACATACCACTGGGACAATATAGAAAGACGGAACCAAGCTGTGCTCAGAGGTGCAGAGCGGAAATGGACACAAGCTGAAACATGGGGAAATTCTGACTAGATACAAGGAAAACATTTTCATCATAACACTGGTCAAACAGGTGGAGCAGTTGATCGGAGAGTCTGTGGGATTTCTGCTCTTGGAGATACTTAAACTCAGCTGGACACTATCCTCAGCAACCTAATTAGAGTGTGTGTGGGGGGTAATCAGCCCTGAGTAGGAAGCTAGACTGGATGGTCTTTGGAGGTCCTATTCCACCTATGTTTTCCTATGATTCTGTAGAAATGCTGAAGACAGACTTTATCTTTATCTTTATCTTTACCTTTATCTTTACCTTTACCTTTATCTTTATATATGGAAACCAGTGGTGGGGGAAATAGTGCTCACAGCAACAAGGATGCAGATTTACTGTAATTCTGCTGTATTTTTACAGTTAGTAGAAAATATATCATAATTGTCTTAAGCAGACTGCATCGTTGAACTCCTAGATAGTGTGAAATCTTTATGATATTAAGGTCTGTTAAGCTTTTCCAGAATACTGGACATCTAGAACCTAGTTTCCATATACAATATATTTTTTAAAATACCCTACGTGATTTTTTAAAAATAAGGCTTTACCAAATAGAGTACAAAGAGAAAATTAAGAAATTTAAAATTAAAAGAAAAAAATAGAAACATTATATTTATCTAGTCTGAAATGATGTTTTACTTAAAAAAAAAAAAAAAGTAGGAGCCATAGCAAGGAAGTAGGGTAATAAAGGAAGCCTAAAATACAGAGCCACTGACAAAAGCGTTAAACTAAATAACAAATAATTTAACCTAAACCAATGCCAAACAACTTCCTAGGTTTTAGGGCAAGAAGAGAAAAAGTCAAGGAATGCATTTTTCATAGGAATGAGAATTATTACACAGCATTTATTCAAGTCCTTAAAAGTTCACTAATATATAATATGTAATACGTAATATATAATATATAATATGGGGTACATACTGGGTACATTCTTTTAGCACACCATCCAATTGTTGCTTTTGTAATTTCTTCAACCTGTTAAAAAACCCCAATTCTGACACCTGAGCCTGCTCTAGTGTCCCAAAAATAAAAGCAAGTCATGCATATTCATATCAAAGCAAAGTACAGAATCATTGATGAAATGTACATCTTGACAAAGAGGTATTCTTAAGTTTATGCCTTTTTTTTATTTTTTTAATTTCTTCTTAATTTTCATGGTGCAAAATGAAAAGTTGCAGTCGTATTCACATGCACATGTTGTCTTGTGTTTCTGGCTGATAAAAGATATAATAGCTCAGTGCCGTTGTTTCACAAATACAGCAACTGTGTTTGAAACTACAAGAAAGCGGATTCTCCACTCCACTTTTCTGGCTTTTAGCGATTAACTAGCTATATTTATCTTGTGCATGCTCATGTAGCAAAATTGAAGAAACCAATTATTAGGGAAGTTGATAGTTTTACCTGAGTTCATCTGGTAAATAGATACTGTAGCACTTTAGTGATACCGTATGTTTTTAGGCAATTATTTCAATGAGTAACCTGTCTGATTTTGCCAAATACCTTAAAAGTGTGTCACACTCCATCACATAATTTCTATCCAACTTCATTATAAATCTCATCAGTTTTGAATATTTTTTCTGATAAGTTGTGTGTGCAGTGACAACAGTATTGATTCAATACATCTTTTTATGACCATACACTTTTTACTGCCAGTTGTATTTCTAATTCCCACCATTTCTTTTCTTTCTTTCTTTTTTTTTTTTTTTTCCTACTTCAGTAGGAAAGCAGTCATATTTTCTTAGGTCAGCACTAAGTTACATCTATACATATATTGAAGTAATAAGGAATTGACATGGTAATTACATTTGTTGCTTGCTTACTTTTCGTCTTAGTGATGTAAGCCAGAAAATATGAGGGACAATGTTTCTTGGAAAATAAGGCAGGTTCATACACCGCCGTGAACACTATGTAGTTCTAATGGTTTCATTTGGATGAGGGCTTCTTTAAAAATCCATCAAAGTTAATAAAAGTACTTTTTGTTATGTTCTTCAATTTCCATTTTATACACCACAATAAATGTCAGTTTGGAGTCTTATACGACTTACTTAAGAATAATATTTTACTCATCTAGGCACAGAGGAAGGAAATAATACAATTTTGACTTAATGTGAAGTTAGAAGAAATTAACCTCCTCCTCAAATCCCAAATCCAACTAAGAAATAGCATAATTATAAAGCTATTCTCCCTTGCTGTACAGTAGGGAAATCAGTATTAATACTACTAAAGTCTTTTTGGCCAAACCAAAGCAGGAATAGCACCATGTAACGTGTAATTAAACAATCATAAATTCATATTTTTCATAGCAAAACTACAATTTATCTAAGCAGGAATTTGGAAGGGTTTAAGTCTTCTTTCTTCTTCTTATACGATGATATTAATAATTCTAAATGTTTACTTTTAATCTACTTCCATGTAAAAACTGAATCCTTAAAGTCACATTTACTAAGAAATAACAAGTGTATAATTTTTCTTTTCTAGAGAAAAGGAGTCAGGAAGAAACATGTTCATTATGAACTGCTGCTTTGATATGAAATGGCATCTGAACTGAAAATAGTTCATGGTTAATGAAATGTGTAGCCAAGGTCAGAGTAATACTGTCTTTTGAGTTTTAACTATGATGGATTTACTCCTTTCCATCTTGCTCATAGAAGTCAGAAAAGGTCTTATATTACCTTGAAGGAGCAATGGGGTTAGCTTTAAAATACCAAATTCAAATGTTCTCTGTTTTGTCTGAATTTTAGGCTAGGTGACCAAAAATATAATATGCCAACTTTAAGAAAGAATTTCCTTCTCCTTCGTGCTTTATGAGCTGATTCATTGACTCCTCCTTAAAAGCTGACAGGTTAAACAGAAGCAATCCTGAAAAAAAAAAAAAAAAAAAAAAAAGTAGAAGTAGAAAATGCATTTTTATGCAACACAGTGTCATGTCAGAGAGAAGGGTCAGGTTCCCAACCCTAAATCCTGATGAGCCTAGGGAGAGGTGAGGTTTTATACTTTGAGAGAGTCTCAGACTCATGATGAGTCTCAGACCCACGGAGCCATGATGTCTTGCACCTGTCTCGAGAGAGAAGTCAGGGAGTCTAAGAAGTGCCATCCAGATTCATAGTGATGATCTATCTGATTTACAGATTTAAAACTGGATATTCTCTTTCAGTGTCTAATGCTTTCCAAAATCTGCCAGAATTTTTAAGTACCCTTCAGAAATTCTTAAGCAGAGTGTAAAACTTTCCACTGCAGCTGAAAAATAAAGAATCAGGTTTTGTTTGAGGTATTCAAGTTAGCAATTTTCAAACAGAACAAGTTCATCAGAATTTATATGAGGCAAGGAAATCAGCCTTCTTAGATTATGCTCAGCTAATTCAGAGACAAATTTGATGTTAGTATGGTTATTGATTAAAATCAGGTTTTCACATCTGTGTTTCTCTTTTAGCTCAAAAATGGCCTGCAAAAACTCACCAGATTTTCATCCCAGGATAATGTTTATTATTTGTTGCATTGTATACTATCATGCCATTCACTTCAAGTAATTTTTGGCTGAATTTATTGTTTTGTTATGGAAGTTAATCTTTAACGGTGGAATAAGAAATAGCGATATTGAGCAGCAAACTGTATACTTCCAGCATGAAATTTATGAAACTTTAGAGACCTAGCAGTAACATTAGTTTGAGAATGCTAGGTAATTGAATGTGCATCCAAAATGATTCATTGGTCAAAGCATGCAAATCAAGAGAAATGGATCTGAGCAAATTATTCTGTGTTTTCTGTTGTTTCCCCATTATAAGATACAGAAGACAACAGAGACATGACCCAGTGTATGTGGTATGCATATTTGTTGATGTTCTTAAGAACTGAAAATGGAAGAAAATCTATGGTTCTTATCAGTGTCAATCATATGAAAGAGACTGGTTGTTCTACTACATCTCAGTAGATATTGATAAATTCTGGAGCTGCTGTGAACTCTTTTCTGCAAAATTGTGACCACCCACATTGTTCCTACTTTGTACCAGTGGAATACAGAATTCCAGCCATCTGCTTCCACAGCTATTTCCTAACCTGTCACAGTGAACACAAATCACCAAAGACAAGTTCTTCTGAGAACTGTGTCTTCACTTTATTCCATTTTTCCCCTCTCCTCCTTGATTTCCTTTATTACTTGCTGGAAAACAGCTTATTTTTCATGCGTTTAGGAGAGAAAAAATGGCGACAATAAAAACTGGAGCAATGAAGCCCGTCTTTGTTGTTGGGGAAGTAAAAGAAAGGAAAGGCATGAGTATGAATTTCTTCAATACGGTTGTGGCAACTATGTTCTCACCCCACTCTGCATGTGTGGTCATCTCCCTCAATAAAAGAACTCAGGAAAATGTAGTTAATGGGATACTGGATGGGAAGGAAAGGGTAAGGAATAAGTTACTGTAGGCAAAATATTTCACTTTAATATCAACGGAAAAGTTAGAATAGAATAGACTATTTCAGTAGGAAGGGACCTACAACAATCATCTAGTCCAACTGTCTGACCAGTTCAAGGCTGACCAAAACTTAAAGCATATTGTTTAAGGGGAATTGTCCAAATGCCTCTTAGATGCTGACAGGCTTGGGGCATTGGCCATCTCTCTAGGAAGTGTGTTCCAGTGTTTAACCACCCTCTCAGTAAAGAAATACTTCCTAATGTAAAGTCTGAGCCTCCCCTGGCACAGCTGTGAACCATTCCCATGCATCCTATTACTGGATACCAGGCAGAAGAGATCAGCACCTCCCTCTCAACTTCCCTGCCTCAGGAAGCTGTAAAGAGCTGTAAAGAGCTGTAAAGAGCTGTAAAGGTCATCCCTCAGCCTGCTTTCTCTCCAAATGAGACAAACCCAAAGACCTTAGCCATTCCTCATAGGACATTCCTTCCAGCCCTTTCACAGGCTTTGTTGCTCTTCTCTGGACGCCTTTGAGTACCTTGACATCCTTCTTAAATTGTGTGGCCCAGAACTGTTCACAGTATTCAGGGTGAAGCTGCACCAACGCTGAATACAGTGCAATAATTACCTCTTTTGACTGGCTGGTTATGCTGTGTTTGATGCACCCCAGGATGCAGTTTGCCCACTTGGCTGACGGGGAACACTGCAGGTTCATATTAAGCCTGCTGCTGACCAGTACCCCCAGATCCCTTCTGCAGGGCTCCTTGCCAGCCACTCCTCTCCCAGTTTATACTTGTGCCTTGCATTACTCCATCCTAAATGCAGATTCTGGCATTTTCACTTGTTCAGTTTTACCCCATTAACCATAGCCCAATGCTCTAATCTATCCAGATCCCTCTGCAAGACCTCCTGTGCCTCAAGAGAGTCAACAGCACCTCCCAGTTTGGTATTATCAGCAAACTCACTAATGGAGCATTCAGCTCCTGCATCCAGATCATTGACAACAACGTTGATATTGAACACAACTGGCCCTAGAATTGAACCCCAAGGAACATCATTGCTGACCGGTCACAAGCCAGATGTAGCCCAGTTCACTACAAGCCTTTGAACTCTGCCTTTCAGCCAGTTCTTCACCAGGTGCACCATGAACTCGCATATGCCACAGCTGGACATCATAGAAGTATATCAAATTAGTTAAACAGGACTTCCCCTTTGTGAGCCCATATTGAGCTTGATGATTGCATTATTCTTTAAATGGCATTCAACAGTACCCAGAATAATCTTCTCCACAATTTTTCCAGGAACTGAACAGGTCTGTCATTCCCTGGGTCTTCCTTCATGCCCTATTTGTAGATTGGAGTAACATTTGTTAGCTTCCAGTCAGTGGGGACCTCCCCAGACTCCCAAGACCTTTGGCAGATGATCGAGAGAGAGGTCCTGCCATAACATCTGCTAGCTCCTTCAGTAGTCTAGGTAGAATCCCATCAGGCCCAATGGAACTGTGAACATTCAGCTGATACAACTGGTCCCTTACAATTTCGATGTCCAAAAATGGAAAGTCGCTGTTCCCACAGTTGTGGTCCTCCAACGCAAGGGAGCAGGCAGCCCGTGGTTTATTATTAAAGAGTAAGATAAAAATGACATTGAATGCCTTCACTTTTCTTCATCCATATTAGTCAGGTGACCATCTATAACAAGTATCAGTCCAGTGGGTTTTTTTTTAGACTTCCTCTTGCTATTTATATACTTAAGAAAGCACATAAATGCTTTGTTATCTGAAACAATACTGATTTCAGCTCTTAACTGAGCTTTGGCCTTTTGTATCTTCTCTCTCCATAAACAAACCACAGCTCTGTAGTTTTCCTGCGAAGCCTGACCTTGCTTCCGTAGATCATACAGTTTCTTTTTCCTCTTGAGCTCTGTGAGTTCCCTGTTCAGCCAAGGTGGTCTTCTGCTCTGCTTGCTTGGTTTACGATACAGTGGAATTGCCTGCTCCTGTGCTTCTAAAAGGAGTTCTTAAAGACTGACCAGCACTCACAGACCCCTAAGCCCTCAAAAGCAAATTCCTAGAGTACTCTGCTAAGTAGCCCCCTGAATAGCTTAAAGTTTGCTCTCCTGAAGTCTGGGGTAACAACTCTGCAATCCCTTTTTCTCATTACACTAACAATTTTAAACTCAAACATTTAATGATCACTGTGGCCAAGACAGCCACCTACCATCTCATCCCCCATGAATTCTTCTCTATTCACAAATAGCAAGTCTAGGAGGGCAGCTTTCCCAGTTAACTACCTGAATACCTGTGACAAGAAGTTATCTCCTACAAACTTCAAGAATTTCCAAGACCTGCTTATCACAGCAGTATGATATTCCCAGTTGATGTCTGGGAAGTTGAAATCTCCCATGAGGACAAGGGTTTCAGATCCAGCAATTTACCCTAATTGCCTACAGAATAACTCATCAATGCTTACATCCTGGCTGGGTGATCGATAGTAGACACCCACTACAACATCTTTGTTTCCACCCCTCTAATCCTTACCCAGAGACTCAGAACCACGTCATCACTAACAGTGAATGTTGTGCAATCAAACTGCTCCTTTACATACAGTGCGACACCTCCACCTCCCCTGCCTTGCCTATCCCTCCTGAACAGCCTGTAGCCCTCCATCGCAGCATTTGAGTCGTGGGGCTCATTCCACCAAGTCTCGCTAATACCAATGATATCACAGCTCTGGGATCTGACCAAAGCTTCCATTTCATCCTGATTGTTTCTTATACTGCGTGTAATGGTCAACAAGCATTTCAGATATGCTTCTGAGCCTTCTGTGTTCCCAGGAGCAGTGTGAATGTTCCTGGTAGGATTTCCACCCTTAGGTGATGCCATGCTAAATCTTGGTTTACCTACTGCAATCCCATTGATATTCCCTTTCCCCACCAATTCTAGTTTAAAGCTCTCTCAATCAGCCCTGCCAGCTTGCACTCAAAGACCCCTTTTTCCCCACTGGGACAAGTGGATCCCATCAGGTCCCAGCATACCTTGTCTCTCAAAAGCTCTTCCATAGTTTTAAACCCAAAGTTTTGGTGGAGCCAAATATCATATCATTCAATATCATCCACTGTAGTAATGGATGCTGATGACTTCAGCTTCCACATAGAAAGGTAAGACCTTAGCAGATAGGAATATTATAGCTGGACAAGAAAGGTAACAGTGCTTTTCATTTCAGGTGATATGCTGGGCTGAGACTGTGGAGAGTGTGTTAGTCTGTTGCATTTGACAAAGTAAGGAACATCCATTATTTAACTAAAACACATTTTCTGTAGCTAAGAAATCCTGCCACCTGCAAAGATACTTGCTATTTGTGCTGTTTTAAAGTGCTATCCAAACTTTGGGCTTTTTGTGGTGGAAAAGACAGATTATTAAATAATTAGATTTTACCAATTTTTTTGTGTGTGAACTGAAAATAAGAAGCTATCCTCACATTGCCCAGTTACAGGAAAGTTTAGTTGAAGTTTGCCTCTGTTGTTTGAGCAGTGCTTGGCATTCTCTTCTTGCTCTCTCTCTGTTCCATAAATCATTGCACACAGAAAGGTCAGGAACAGAGAGAAGGTAAGATACCAGCTAAATAAGGAGCAAAAGATTCCTCTCCTCCTGGAAACTGTCAGAGCAGAAAGGGAATTTCTAGAATCCTTTTGGCATATGAAAGAAGACCTGAGATAGTTGAAATGTTTGGGTTACACACTATACAATTCAACTGGTTGGAGTCAGCTTTCATCCTTGTATAAATAAAGGAATTAACTTGGTGTAAAGCCATCCAAAGCCACTGAATAGTTACAGCTGACTTTTTTTCTTTTAATCTGTGCTTATTTCTACTTACTGCATGTGGATTTTTCCTCCCTGCTCTCTTTTTCTTTATCCAACCTAACCTTTACTTGTGTTCTTGAATATGGGAAAGGACAGAAGTGAATTGAAAAAAGGATGATTGTTACCATTTTCTTCACCTGCCACAATAATTCTAAATCGAGTATTTTTAGACTTGCAGCTTCTTCAAAAATACTGAGCCAAAATTAACTCTATATTTTCTATCTCATGGAAAAAGGCTGCATTCAGAAAAGAGTGGCAAAGAAAAATAAATTTTCGTTCTTTGTCACCTTACCCATTCTGGTTAAATATTTCAGGTTAGTGAAAAGTTTGGTAAATAATGTTGAAGAGTTTGAAGTAGAAGTTGATACCAAACTCAGGATGAATTCACTGAAGCTATGAGCCTGAGACGTTTTGCTCATGCAAACTGGGCAGCTTCCTTTACATTTTTGCAGTGTTGTGGGGAATCTGGCTGATTTCCTGACCTTTTACCTCACCAACAATTGTACAATTCTACGAATAATACCAAAGTGATCGGATAAGAGCAACTTTAAGTAAATTATTATGTCTAATCTGTGCTTTTGTGAAAAAGAATGCACTGCCTTACATGTCTAATTTAGATGTAGCCATAGCCTTTTCACAGTGAATTTTATGGGTAATTCAACTCACAACCAGCAAATACCAGTGTATTTGCCCTATAGATATTCATAAGCTAAAGCACAGGGACTTGTAATTCTTGATTCATGTGTTTTGCCATGGAGTATCTTTAGCATGGCTCAAAGAATTTATCTGGTGGAGGAAAGAAACCATTTTTAATATGATTTTAATATGGCTAGACTGTGTCCGATGGTAAAGTTGGAAGTAATGAATGACTTCTCTTGTTCACATCATTATGACAAGTGCCCCATTTTATTGTTTTGGTAAGATCTGAAACACTGAATAGTCCTGGTGAGTGGCCCTGTGATGACTTGTTTTTATTCGCAAGTATGGCAGAAGCCCGATTTTTCATCAACAGAGTTTATTTTAATGATAAAATAATATGAATATTTATTAAAATCTTTTTTTTTTTTAACTTCAGCAAAATAATTATTGTTACTTCAGAATATAAATAGCTTGTAAGAGTCCAAGTTTGGAACCTATTATGCTCAGTGCTGAACGAATATGCAATGTGAAAAAATGTTTAGGAGGAAACACCTAAAACGCAGAAAGCAAATGTTTCCAATGGAAAATTTTAAGACCTTTCCAAAATGAGACCTGTAGAGGTGTTTACACAGAATTGGTCCAGTTGTGTATGTTCTTACAGAGACCATACATGCAAATGTAGTTCTTTGAATATATACGTGTACAGATTGATAGAATATGTTAAGATACTTTCTAGGTAAATTTAAAATTGGCACTGATGAACACACGTTGTTTCAGAAGATTGAAAAGGCTTTGGATTTATTTTCTTGTCCTTTCTCCTTAGAAGAACTTCCTTAAAGAACATCAATGACTTGTAAACAAGCAAGCTAAACCAGCAGGTTTCATTAAAATATAATCTGGAATACTGAAATTCTTACACTGAGAAAACTCAAAATAAGTAGATGAGGTGGAGCAGGAAAATTTGAAAAAGAAAACTTGCAAACCAGTATTTTCTTTCATTTTTTCTCTTTGCAAGTCAGGTATTTTATTTCAGACTTAATACACAAGAATTTCCAGATTGCAGCAAAACTTCCCAGTGCTCCCTACCCCTAGAATAAAGCTCTTTTCACCCCCTCCAAGATGTAGCTGTGATCCCCTTGCCAAGTTCCTTGTCTATGGGCACCAGACTCCTAGGCCCTAGACGAGACTAGTCTTCAATATGCAACACCCCTCAAAGCTGGAAGGTCCTCTCCCAGAAAAATCTTTGCCTACCCTCCCATCCTCAGTGGCATCACTGCAGGTGCATCAACCAATACTTTCTTGAGAAAAAAACTGAGAATAAAGAAATTAATCCACTAATATGTTCCACTGTAGACACAAACATATTTAGAAAATTATTTCCTTACTTTCTCCTGCAACACAAACTCAGAAGAATGAAGTAATGTGCACAGTTTACCTTTTCCTAGAGAGGCAACCCTTTCTTTAAGGCATGTCAAACCCAAACTGAAATGAACTGTTCCTTGTGGGTAGTCTTTAACAGGCTGAGAAGAAGTTAATTTCACATTTTGCAAAACATGCTTAGTGAATATAATGAAAAAAATACTTTTTTCTCTGCTGTTTACTCTGTATGTTCTGTGAGAACTCTGGTTTTGTAGCAACATTCAGCCTAAGCAGCAAATCTACTAATACTTCCTTTCAGATATCTTTTTCTTTCTTTTAATCAAGAAAGTTGCACAGACACTGAAGTAGTCATAATACTATTCTGGGCAAGTTTTATTTGTTGCTTTGTTTGTTTCACTCGCAAGAAATTATTTAACTGCCAAGATATTCTGCAGAATATAAAATAGTGCAAAAATTCTGTAGAAGCACAGACACTAGCCTGTAGGGAAAGTATAGTGATTATCAGACACTTAGCTTAGTGTATATTAAACAGTCATTCTGAAAACAAAAAAGGCCAAATTAAAATCCCTGTATTTTGACTGGAAAAATTAGAAACGGCAAAGTGTAAAAGTTGGAAGGAAACTCTGCATTTCCTCTCCAATACTGTTTTTAGTTTTCACCTCTTATAGCTGTAAAATATGAAAATCCTTTGAACAGCAAAGCGTGCGTGACTGCTTATCTTGTGGAGAAAGAAGACACAACAGTTAGGTAGCTCATTTTAACCTTCTAAGCTAAGAGCCTTTACGCAAAGCTCTTGCCTGAACCGAATTTTCAAGGCTGACTATTTGAAGATTAGTGGTAGTTTAAAATCATTGAATCATCGAATAGTTAGGGTTGGAAAGGACCTTAAGATCATCTACTTCCAACCCCCCTGCCATGGGCAGGCACACCTGCCAGTAAACCACGTCGCCCAAGGCTCTGTCCAACCTGGCCTTGAACACCACCAGGGATGGAGCATTCACAACCTCCCTGGGCAACCCATTCCAGTGCTTCACCACCCTCACTGTAAAGAACTTCTTCGTTATATCTAAACTTCCCCTGTTGAAGTTTGAACCCATTACCGCTTCTCCTACCACTACAGTCCCTAAGGAAGAGTCCCTCCCCAGCATCCTTGTAGACCCCCTTCAGATACTGGAAGGCTGCTATGAGGTCTCCACGCAGCCTTCTCTTCTCCAGGCTGAACAGCCCCAACTCTCTCAGCCTGTCTTCATACGGGAGGTGCTCCAGTCCCCTTATCATCCTCGTGGCCCTCCTCTGGACTCGCTCCAACAGCTCCCTGTCCTTTTTGTGTTGAGGACACCAGAACTGTATGCAGTATTCCAAGTGGGGTCTCACGAGAGCAGAGTAGAGGGGCAGGATCCCCTCCTTCGACCTGCTGGTCACGCTTCTTTTGATGCAACTCAGGATACGGTTGGCTTTCTGGGCTACAAGAGCACACTGCTGGCTCATGTGAAGCTTCTCGTCAACCAACAGCCCCAAGTCCTTCTCTGCAGGGCTACTCTGAATCTCTGCTCCGCCCAACCTATATCTGTGCCTGGGATTGCCCCGACCCAGGTGTAGGACCTTACACTTGGCTTGGTTAAACTTCATGAGGTTGGCATCGGCCCACCTCACAAGCGTGTCAAGGTCCCTCTGGATGGCATCCCTTCCCTCCAGCGTATCAACTGAACCACACAGCTTGGTGTCATGGGCAAACTTGCTGAGGGCGCACTCAATCCCACCGTCCATGCTGCCAACAAAGATGTTGAACAAGATTGGTCCCAACACCGATCCCTGAGGGACACCACTCGTTACTGGTCTCCAACTAGACATTGAGCCATTTACCACAACTCTTTGCGTGCGGCCATCCAGCCAATTCTTTGTCCACTGAGTTGTCCATCCATCAAATTGATGTCTCTCCAATTTAGAGACAAGGATGTCATGCGGGACAATGTCGAACGCTTTGTACAAGTCCAGGTAGATGACGTCAACTGCTCTGCCCCTGTCCATCAGTTCCATGGCTCCATCATAGAAGGCCACCAAATTGGTCAGGCAGGATTTGCCCTTTGTGAAGCCATGTTGGCTGTCACCGACCACCTCGTTGTTTTTCATGTGCCTTAGCATGCTTTCCAGGAGAATCTGCTCCAAGATGTTGCCAGGCACAGAGGTGAGACTGACTGGTCTCTATTTCACCAGGTCGTCCATTTTCCCCTTCTTGAAAATGGGGGTTATATTTCCCTTTTTCCAGTCATTGGGAACTTCACCTGACTGCCATGATTTTCCAAATATGATGTACGGTGGCTTAGCAACTTTATTCGCCAGCTCCTTCAGGACCTGCGGATGGATTTCATCAGGTCACATGGACTTGTGCATGTTCAGGTTCTTAAGATGGTCTCAAACCTGATCCTCTCCTACAGTGGGCCTACGGTCTTTATTCTCACAGTCCCTGCATCTGCCTTCCAAGACTTGGGCAGTGTGGTCAGAGCATTTGCTAGTGAAGACTGAGGCAAAGAAGTCATTAAGAACCTCAGCCTTCTCCAAATCCAGGGCAGCAGTTCCCCTGATAGCTTCCCAAGAGGGCCCATGTTCTCCCTAGTCTGTCTTTTATTTGCTATGTACCTATGGAAGCCCTTCCTGTTATCTTTCACATCCCTTGCCAGATTTAATTCTAACTGGCCTTAGTTTTCCTAACCTGATCCCTAGCTTCCCAGACAACATTCCTGTATTCTTCCCAGGCCGCCTGTCCTCGCTTCCACCTTCTACAAGCTTCTTTTTCCCCTCTAAGTTTCCTCAGCAGCTTCTTATCCATCCATGGAGGTCTCCTGGCCCTCCTGCCGCACTTTCTTCTAGTCAGGACACAACACCCCTGAGCCTGGAGTAGGTGATCCTTGAATATCAACCAGCAGTCTTGGGCCCCCCTGCCCTCTAGGGCTATAACCCGTGGAACCTTACCAAGCAGGTTCCTGAGGAGGCCAAAATCTGATCTCTTGAAGTCCAGGGCAGCGAGCTTGCTGCATGCTCTTCTCACTGTCCTGGGGATCTCAAACATGACCATCTCATGATCACTACAGCCAAGGCTTCCCTGGAGTGTCACATTTCCAACGAGTCCCTCCCTGTTGGTGAGCATGAGGTCCAGCATGGCACCTCTCCTCGTCGGCTTCTCTATTGCTTGAAAGAGGAAGTTGTCTTCCACACAATCGAGGAACCTCCTAGATTGCTTCTGCCGGGCCGTACCGTCCCTCCAACAGATGTCAGGATGGTTGAAGTCCCCCATGAGGACCAGGGCCTGCGAGCGTGAGGCTGCTCCTATCTGTCTGCAGAGAGCTTCATCCACAGAGTCCTCTTGATCAGGTGGTCTGTAACAGATCCCCACTGCAAGGTCCCCCATCACTGTTCTCCCTTTGACCCTGACCCACAAACTCTCTGTTGGCTCATCACCTGTCCCCAGACAGAGTTCCATTCTATCACTGATGTAGATAGCAACTCCCCCTTCCTGTCTGCCTGGCCTGTCTTTTTTAAAGAGCCTGCAACCTTCCATTCCGACACTCCAGTCACAGAAGCCATCCCACCATGTTTCTGTGATACCAATGACGTCCTATCCCCGTAGCCTTGCCCACATCTCTAACTCCTCTTGCTTGTTCTCCATACTACGGGCATTTTTATAGAGGCATCTGAGCCGAGCTCCAAATGAAGCCGATTCAATGGCTGGAGCAGCTGAAATGTCTCTACCTCACTTCAAGTACTTATTATAGGTGCTGGCAACTGACCGGGAGTGTTGGGATGAATCTATGCCCCCTCCCCCAACACATCTAGTTTAAAGCTTTCTTGACCAGCCTGGCAAGTCTCCTACCAAAACAGCTCTTCTCCTTCTTTGCCAGACCAGTTCCACCAGCCTCCAGTAGAGCTGGCCTCCCAGATTGAGTCCCATGCTCTAAATAGCCAAACCCCTGACTATGGCACCACCGTTCTAACCGTTTATTAACATGCCAAATGCACCTGGCTTTTTTGAGGTCCTCCGCTTTATCCTGGAGAATCAACGAAAAAACTATCTGAGCTCCAGAGCCCCTAACCACTTCTCCCAGGGCTCTGTAGTCCTTCTTAATGTTCTCCAGGCTACTGCTATCTATATCTCTAGCACCCACATGGACCGCTAGAAGGGGGTAATAGTCAGCAGGACTTACTAGACCAGGGAGCTGGCATAGCACTGGCTGCAGAGAACACATGAATGATGATATAAATAAAGGTAGGGAAAACTGAGAGAATTCAAAGACCCTTTAAACCAAACCAGAAGAAACTACAGCTTGAAAAGTTGGGAAGTGTGTTTTAATAAGTATTATTTAACATAATTGTTTTGTTTTGTTTGTTTGTTTATTTGTTTACACAGTGCAGTGTCTTGCTCTTCCTGTGCTCTTGATGACAGAACACAAAACCAACTCAGAAGCATGGCATAGCTCCCAGTAGCCGGACTGTTAACCTAAGCTCCATAAGAGCTAAGGCTGAATCAGTAAGTCACAGAATCACAGAATGGTTTGGGTTGGAAGGGACCTTAAAGATCATATAATTCCAACCCCTTCTGCCATGGGCAGGGACAAATCAATCACCTCCTAGTTTCTTTGCACATTGACATCTCTTACACCAAAGACCTAGTGTGGGAGAAAATGTTCCCTGTTCCATTTTATTACCTCATCTGCTCCAGGCGGTACAGGTAAAACATTTGCATACTGACAACCCCTTACACTTTTGCATGGTGAGAGGATGCTTAAGTTATGTTAACACACACATGCTTGTACAGACCAGGTTTCATCTCTGTGACCATGCCCGGCAGAGCTTTTCTGAGATCAGGTTTATCAAATGAAAGGATAATTAGAGAAGAGCAGTGGCATTGTTGCTACAAATCAGTGGTGTCTGATATATTTTAAAGGGAAATTTAACTCAGTTCACCTTCGGAGCAATCTGAAAATCTTTGGGGTTTATAGCAGGCTCCCTTTGAGTTGAAGAGGGGCTAGAGTTACAGTTAAAGAAATTTTGAAAGCTGAATTTGGTTTTGTGACTTATTTTATCTACTTTCTTTAAAATATATTATTGAAATTATAAGAATTTTAAAATATATTCTTGAAAATATAAGAAACAGGTGGGTTTTTGGTTTGGTTTGGGTTTTTTGTATTCTCACATAAAGAAGTTAAAAGGACTGTTCTATTCATGCTGCTTCTATTTTATCTTCTGCTTTAATTCCCTCTAGCAAAAAAAAAAAAAAAAAACCAAAAAAACAAACCAAACAGAACACAAACCAAAACCTTCCAAACCCCCATAGTGTTCCCATGGGGAACAAAAGCTTGAAAAGAAGAAGCAACATGCTGGTAATAAAAATAATAAAAATGATCATATTCCAGGTTGTAAAAGTGCAAGGAAAATAACTTCTTACGTAAACTGCACATCATTTCTTGTGAATGACAGCTCAGGAAACTGCATATGTTCCTCTTCTACCTCACAGGAATTATCAAGTAGATACAAATGAAGGCAGTTTTGATAACTAACCTAATAAAATTCGAAGAGTAGGGGTGAACAGCTCAAGCTGACATTTTAAGATATCAGGGAGGAGGGTAATGGATGGAAGAAGGAGAATGTCAATTTTGCTACAGACAGAAACTTCATTTCTTTAGTTTGGATGAATTCCAAGCAGAGCTAAGGCATTTTTACAATCCTTCTATTTCTTACACAAAGCAAACAGTTTGCTTCTGTTTACTTAAGCACAATAAGACAAGAAAAAATCCAGAGGCTTACAAGATCACAGCTGTCTGCTCTTCAAATACTGGTTCTTCAAATACCTTTGATGAAGGGTAGTGTTGTTTGCTTTCTGTGGATTGCAGGTTAAAATGAATCAGGTTGCTAACAGGACATAATTTCTCTAGGAATGGTGCTTCCTGGCTGAATTGAAAGATGTTTTAAAGGCCTGATCATTACTTTTAGCACTTGTCATCATCCAGGCATGTAGTCCTGATGTAGATGTCTTTTATTCATGCCACTGCTACTAGTGTCCTCATTAAGATTGTTTGACCAATTAAGAACTGCTTACATGAATAAGGCTTGTTCGATGAGCTTGTGTCACTCACCTCCCTGTTTCTTCCTTCTACACTCTTTGTCTTCCCTAGCCTCAAGCAAGTCTTTCTCAATCAGCATGGGAATGAGTTCAGCAGAGTCCTTTGCAGCACTGTTTATCCATCTCTACAGCCTGGGCTGTTAAATACAAAGAAAAGATATTTTACTATGAGGGCCTTGAAACAGTGGAACAGGTTGCCCAGAGAAGTTTTGGTGCCCCATCCCTGGCAGTGTTCAAGGTTCAGGTTGGATGGGGTTTTAAGCAACCTGGTCTAGTGGAAAGTATCCATGACCCCGACAGCAGGGTTGTACTATATGATATTTAAAGGTCCCTTCCAACCAAAACCATTCTTTGATTTGATTTGTGCAGCTCAGGACCTGTGCAAGGTAACCTTAAGTGAGAATGGTCTGGCATTTGCATAGAATATAGTACTTATTCCTGCAGAAGTTTGGTGGGAGAAAGACTAACCTGTCCAAAATGGCCAATGTTTGTGATCTTGCAGAAAAGCTTATGTGTTTTCAGGTGAACAAATGACAGCTTGAGGTATGGATGTAAATATGCAGTTCAAATAAACCTCATTGCCAAGGAGACTAGGCACCCAACAAATAGATCTAGTTTTTCATGGTTCTCTAGGGTTCTTTGGAAAAACATTAATGTTAACAGGGGCATGCATATCCCATATTTCCCTCCTCTCATCAGCTGCCATAAGAAATTCTCCTCAGTTGAGTCTCTGTGGATGCTTTATGTCTCAAAGCCCTATGTTCATAGATGGCTTTAGTGTAGGAAGAGCAGGGGAGACAGATGAGGTAAAGTGTGTAATGTAATATCAGAATTTGGAAGTACTGTCATTTTGTATTATTTGTATAACACATGCACCTACTTATAAACAGACCTACATAGATGTTAGCATATATATTGATGGTATAAATTTAAGAAGGGTGCGTGTGAGACACAAAATCTCATAAAAAAGAAGTTATGTAACAAATACTGCATTTTGTAGTATTCATCAACAATTAATTTTTTTGTTGGGGACTGATGAATCTGAGCCAGCCACCTGCACACTTGGGGGGCCTATATAAAGTTATGCTAGTCCTAGGAATTGTACTTTTGGAGAATATTGACATTCAAGTTCAGCAGCCATGCTTTTCTTCACGCTAAAGAAAAAATAAACCAAAGTAGAGATTCTACAGTCTCCTCAGAAAGTCTGTTACTGATGTCCTCAGAACATCTAAACACCCTCTTTGTAGGTAAACCAACGTAGAGATTCTATAGTCTCCTCAGGAAGTCAGTTACTGATGTCCTCAGAACATCTAAACACCCTCTTTGTAGACCAGCAGGTGTGAAGGAGATGTTGTGGAGTGTACTTGTGGAACAGTATTTATACCTAAAAATGCTAGGTAGACTGAATTGATGTGAAGAGAAAGACTTTCTCTGCAGTTATAATATCATTATCTTTTATGATCAGGTTATAATGCAAATGTTATCAAGGGCTCTCAGCTTATCTATAGTATTGACATTCCCAGTATTGACATTCTCAGGTCAATATACTAAAATTATAATACACTTCCTGTGAGTTAAGAATTAAATTATCATACATTTTATACGTAAAGCCTCAAAAAAGAAAAAAGGAATATGAAATATAATTCTTCAGAAAAGCAGTACTTGAAACAAGTCCTTGAATAACAGGTATCCTCACACACCTGCAAAGAATTGGGAGTACCAGGTTCCTTGTTATAGAGAGAGAAGTCTGTGGATATCTATGACTGAGAGAAGGAATGCAACAGGAAAACAAATTTAACAGGACTATTTGATGGGGGTAAATTTGGGATACATTTTCTTTTTCTTTAGGTGTTTTCAACAGTATATAAGGCATACTGCTTCTGAATTAGTTCTTTTCTGAAATATGACAGGCCTTAATAAATCTTGCTAATATTTCCCCATCTTTAAAAAGGGCAAGATGAAGAATTCAGAGAACTGCAGGATGGTCAGCTAACCACATTTTCTAGTGAGATTCTAGAGCAAATAGTCTCAGAAGCTATGCCTAAATTTATGAAGGATATAGTGGTGGTTTGGAACATCTAGCAAGGATTAACCAAGGACAAATGGTGCCTTACCAACCTAGATGTCATCTTTGATGAGATGACTGACTATGTGGATGAGGAAAGAACACTGGCTCTTGTTTAATTTGTGTTAGGAGCATCTGGTTTGCTGCTTTTGGCACTGCACTAGGTCCCACAGCCAGGGAAGAAAAGTGGGCACATGGAGTGTAGTCAGAACAGGTTTATTGCCCTGCTGCAGGCCACACTGATCAAGTGCATGGCTCTTTAATGATTCATAAAGGCCTGGAGTGCACCAATGGTCTTTGCAACCTTTTCCTTCCTCTTTCCTCCTGGCGTTTTGGCTGCCAGTGCACAAGGCCAACTCTTGATTTACTGAGACTGTGGAATCTTGGATCAGACTGCTTGGAAAGAGCTGAATGACAGAGATTAGAGAAAATCAAGGTCTTGGCCTCCCTTTATTTGGGAACAACATTGAAGGGCTCTTGCCCAATCTATATTGCTGATATGCCTATGCCTGTTTATGTGCTATGGCGATCCTCAGCCTGACTCACAGACTTGATCTTCCAGCTTGACCTTGGACCTTGTCACTATGGACATGGCTGATGATGTGGACCCTTGGCTGTCTTTGGTTACCATCCCCAGTCCTGCTTTGCTCTTCTTGTCCAGGTACTATGGTACTATCTTTTTTGGTAAGGGCATGGCCCTGCTGGCCTTGTTGTCTCAGCTCCCAGCTCCCCTTCCCTGATGCAGCAGTACCACCCTTGCTTTTCCTTAACAACACTCTCAGACAGGCCAATCAAATTATTTACTTGTCCTATATTCCCTTTTTTTTCTCCTGGTTCTGAAAGAACAACCTGTCCTGTTTAGTCTTTCTTTCCTCAACTGATTTTGCAGATTTTTTACACTTATATAGTAGTTTTGGTCTTAGACATTGACCTCAGTAAACCTGCACTTCCCTGTCTTTTAACATCTTTCACCTAGAAGCAGTCCTGGTATTTCTCTTTCACCTGTTGTAATGTGTTGTAGTTTCTTACATTCACTCTTACTTGCTTAGCCTCAAGTCAGGGTACACTAACCTCTTTCCCATTTTGGGGTTTTGCAGTGCCCAGTAGTTTCTCACATTGCTATCACACTTGTTTGATTTGGGACTGTAGTTGGACCTCAACCTGTATGCTTTGATAACTTGCTTAAGAAAGGATTTCAACATCACCTACCACAGTGTACTTAGAATCAAATTTGTGAGATATAAGATGGGTTGAAAATTGGCTGTATCTCTGGGCTCAAACTGTGGTGATCAGCAGTAGAAAATTCTACTGTGTGTAGAATTACTTAGTTGTGCTCTCTCCAGCAGATACTGAGGCCACTTCTGTTTAATGTTTTTTTTCTTAATGACTGGATGAGGGGATACACGTCACTTTGCATGTTTACAGATAATATCAAATTGGCCAATCACCAGAGGGCAGGGCTGACAGGAGGGATATAAACAAGGTGGGAAGATGGGCTGATGAGAACCTCATGGATTTCAAAGGGAAATGCCAACACCTCCACTTGGGGAGGAACACCATGTTGTGTGAAAGGGTAGAATAATTTGGCAGAAAATAAACCCCTTTGCTTTCCAGCTGGTCCTCAGATATTAGAGGGGCTGGGTGCGGCTAGGCTTAGATTCTGAGTGATGCCCAATTTGCCACTATCAGTCCAGTCGCATTCAATATATTGAATAATCACGATTCCGGATGCACTAATCGTGCACTGCACCTTCAGTCTAATCGTGCTCACGAACTAGCACGGCCACACTGAGGGAGCTGGTCACGTTCAATGAGAGATTTACGATTAGCTACTTAAACAGTGCAGTTTATTAAAGCAACAGATACAGGTTCTTGTGGATTGCCGGTGATAAATACACTGTCTGCAAAAGCACGTGCAAATAATAAGGTATACAACCGCGTGACAAAGTTATGAATAATACAGCCTGGCTTTAAAGTATAAAAGTAAAAAGTAACTCTGTATAGAGATTCCTAATTTTCCTGGGGAAGCACTGGATACAGTGCAAGTCTTACTCAAAGGCGTCCCTATGGGGAGGAAGAAAGGTCCAGCTCGTCGACCGGTCCCAGGAGTCGAGAGTAGTCAGCTGATGGGGTTTTCCTCGGCTCGTCCACGATGATGTCTTCCCTAAAGCCCCCCACTTTTTGGGTCATTTTTATAGTATTTTTCACTTTCAAGGTGGAGCTTGAGTGACTCTAGTCATACATACCTTTATTGTTATTGGTGTAAATTTTCCTCGCTTCGCTTTTAAAGCTATATGCCACAAAAAATTCAAAGAGCATGCTCAAAGAGGGGTGGTCTCACTTTGGAGGCGGGTAGCATTGGAGGTGGAGGTGTGTTTTCGTATTAAAATGCATTATAATGAAGCAAAGTTCGCACAAAGGACAGCATTTTGCCAAAAGATGACAGGCCATTGGCTCAGGGCAGCAAGTATGCAGCTTATCAGTTTTAAGTACCACCTAGTTCCCATCTCTGCTGGTGTTGGGACAGAGTTTGGCCGCAGAATCTCCACTCTGCTCCATCCTCCGTCAAGCAATGTTGCCACGGGAACCACTGTGGAGTGAATTCCTGGCATACCACGTGCAGCTGCATCTTACCCTGAAAGTCCATTTTTCCTTTATGTGTGAGCAATGCTACCTTTTTTAAATATAAGTTTAATTTTCAAATCATATTCAGTAATTATCCCACATATTCCACCCCGTGACTATAGTCACTCAAGCTTCACGATACTTAGAGGGAATTGGGAATATCCCATATAGTCTTTGAGTGAGGGTTGTCGAGTACATATATATCTTGTGGGGATATCAAATGAATTAAGCGTTTCATCATTATCCAAAGCCTAACATATAAAGCAATTGTCAAAGCAAAACATAATATCGTGAGCATTAGCAAGATCACAACAGGGTGGAGCATCCTGTTGAGAATCCCTGTGGCGGTTGGTGACCATCCAAAAAGAGTGTCCCACCATTCATGTCTTCCATCTTTCTTGACTCTTTTTAGCACTTGATGGACTTCTTCCGCATCATGGTGGATGGTAATTAGAGTCTTTTGTCCACTCTCTTTGGCCTGGATCAACAACTGCTTCAAGCCATCATGGCGTAGCAGCTTTTTCACTAACTTAAAGTTCATTCCGATAAGTAGATCATTAGTCAGTGTATAGTCAGATTGCAGCAATTGATGAGATGTGACAGGAGCTGAATAATTAAAGTCGCATCCAATAATGTTAGTAAAGTTACAAACACAAAGGTTCGAGTGGTTATTTATATCTATAACAATGTCGTCTATCAGTACAGAATTACAAAGAGTTCTCATACAAGCACATCCTTTTCCAACATATATAAGCACAGATTTTTGAATTTCATTGGCATGTATTTCAAAATGACAAACATTTTGTTCAGTGTCAAGAAAAATGTCTTGCGCTTTAATGGTATTACTCTCACAAATAAATCCTTGCTGGCTTTGTGTCATGCATGCATCAGCTTCGACAGTTTGCCATTTATTTTCGTATTGTGCCCATACTCTATATTCTATTGGATACAGTATAGTCACCACCACTGGGTGGTGATTCAACCCCAGTGCAATGATTGGGTATATAGTGTATACCAAAGCATTGCGTATCGTTCAGACAAAAGCAGTGACTTTACTCTCAGTGGGATCGTAAGTGAAGTTAACCAGGTACCACCAAGACTGAAATTTCCTCTCAAATTCAATTGCATTATCCCATATTATTTTCCGAATTTCAGTGGGCAAGGTGCCTTCTTCACCTTCCCTTATAATTGCAGCTGTCATTGATTGCATCCACAGTTGGGCTTGGATACAACTGAGAGCTAGAGAAACATTGTCTTGGGCTACACCAAGTGCATTTATGATCAGTTGGTGGTCTTTTTCACTCGTTTCTTCCCACTGAGGTAATATATTCGATAAAAGCCATTGGTGATTTCCCAAAGCTAGAAGAGAGGACCGCAAAGGGTATTTCAGTTTGTTTAGATCACTAGTCGTCGTGACTAGTTTATTGGCAAGTACTTCAGCATCTATGCTATTTAAGACTCCCAGTCCAGTTCCTAAGATACTGGTCACATCTCTCTTTGGTCGTCTTGAGGGGGTGAGGTTTTGTCCATTTAACCATGCTGACCACCCTGCATGAGATGTACCCAGGAATGGTGAGCAGGTGGGTTTGATCATAGAGATGTTAATCTGCATTGATAGTTCCACTCGCTTGAGGGAATATGATGGGTTAAACAATATTTGTTGTTGACCAGTATTTTTGATGACATAAGGACCGATATTGAAAATGTAAGGAGTTAGACTAATAGCAGGCCAAGTAAATATACTCTCAAAAATTGGTTGGGATGTGGGCACCGTGTCTTCTACATTTGGCACAGAGGCTGTTGTCACGGTGCTAATCTTGAATTTAAAGGATAACCCTATGCTGTTTTGTGCCCAGAGGCAGACCACAAAGACTGGTTGGACCAAAGTAAAATTGGACCAACAGTCCCATCCTTCCTCAGCACAGGTTTTTATTTGTTTCTCCTCAGTTTTTATTTCAGTTACGGAGATTTGAGTTACTCGTTGGTGAGTGGATCCATTGATAACCCTGCATCCTACCTTTATTTGTTCTCCCACTGACCCCAGCAACTGTGGAAGTCTGTTTGTGCTATCCCAGCCCCACTCGTTTCCCAAGTACACCTCCGTCCCATGCATCACCACCGTTGACAGATTTAAGCCTTTGTTAGAATTTAATCCCATGCTCCCTGTGTATTTTATGTGAGCTTGAGACCAGGGCCATTGCAGGTCTATAGCGAGAAGGACCTGCATTGTTAAGATAAGACATAATGTCGTTGATACAATTCGTTGGTTCATTATCTTAAAACCTGGGTTTGCAGATAATCATGTACAACAGAAATAATATTACGGCTAAGATGAGTGACAAGATCCCCTGGATGCACTCAAGGTTAGCGTAGGCCAATCCGTCCGTCCACGTGCAGTTCATCTAGGGTTCCTATAAACACAAAAAGGGAAGAGAAACATGCTCGGTCTTATTTGACCAACGGGGTTAAAAAGAAGGTGAGATCCACCAGGTGCTAATCCGGTGTACCTTTCCTGAACAGTCTTTGGCTTCCCATGCATAGGGATTTTTGGGTGTAACTAGTACCATTGGTACTGTTCCAATCTGGGGCATCTTCACCAGTACCGGTTGTCCGGTGTGAAGTCCCGTAAGGTGTTCTTCTGGCTTGGTATGAACCTTTGGGGAGATTACATTAGCAGATGCACAAAAAGCTTTCATTTTGGGACAGCCATCTCCACTCCATCTGTTATTTAATTGATAGATGGCATCATTCAATCACAAATGCCACCCAGATTCATGAGTTTTTGCAAAACGCTTAACCAATCCATTGGTGCGTTCCACAATGCCATTAGCCTGGGGATAGTAGGGGGTGTGGAATACCCACCGAATCCCTTCTTCTTTGGCCCAGTCTTGTACTATTGTGGCTGTAAAATGTGACCCGTTGTCACTTTGGATTTCCTCTGGAAGGGGAAGTGTGCTAAACCACTCCTTAAGGCCCTTTACTGTGTTTTCTCCTGTGGCTGATGTAAAGTCAGTGGCCACAGTGAGTCCAGAGATGATTTCTACTCCCACCAAGACATATTTCTTTCCACCTGATGGTCTCAATGGTCCAATAAAGTCAATTTGCCAGGAATGCCACAATGTTTTCCTGTCCCGAATATGTAAATGAGGGGCTTTACTCGGATGGTCTTTATTGAGTCGTAAGCGACATTGTGAGCAGGCAGTCACTACCTGTTCACACAGCTTAACCGATACAGGCCATCCTCGGGCTAAACCTTCCCGATATAAATCAGCCTGCCCGGTATGGCCACGATTAACATGCAACCATTCGAGTAAGCGTTCCCATTTCTGATCATCATTTGAAATATCAATTTGCCTCAGTCGCGTGAGGCTGTCTACCTGCTGGTTAAATTGAGCAGTGATTGAGTTTGAACGGTCATGTCCTTTTACCCAACCAATATGTAGTACTTTTTGTTCCCCTATCTCCAACATTTGTTTCCAACTATCGGTTTCCCAAACTGGGACCCTGTTCACCTGCCAGTCATTTGCTGCCCAATGACTCACCCATTCAGTGGCTTCTTTGAAAACAGCATATGAATCAGTGTAAATGTGACTAGCCCCATGTTGTGCAGCTAGTAGGACTGCTCTAAGCTCCCCTACTTGTGCACTTCCTTCACCCATTTCAGTTATTCTTTCCCCCATTGCTACCTCCAGTGCTACAGCTTTGTATTTCCACTTATTATTCTCTCGATAAGATGAGGCATCTGTAAACCACACTCCAGTAAGATCACTGCCTTCCTTCAGAGAGGGTGCTTCTTGAATCGGAGATGGTTTGTTCGGTGGAGACTGGAATAACAGAGTGCCATCTATGTCCTTTTGCAGTTTGGATACTTTAACATTGCCTTCAGAGATTGGCATAATTTCATTAATGCCCTCTAAATAAGCATACCACTTATGAACTGTAGGTTTTTGGGCAATGCCAGCTGGTGGTGCCGTTCCTTTACGGACCACATCTAGGAGGCGAAAAGGCCCCCGAATGATTACACTCTGTTCTCTTCTTATTTGTTCTGCTCGCTTCACCGCTCGCACTAGGGATAGTAGGCCCTTCTCAAGATCCGAATACCTCCTTTCGGTATCATTGAAAGAGTGAGAGCTAAACTCCAGTGGTCTTTCTGGTCCTTCTGGCCCCTTTTGCCACAAGTTGCAGTGAGAGCCATGTCCGCTGAACCCCCATTCTACATGGATAAGGTCAGTTGGGTGGATAGGACCAAGCTGTTGGAATAATCGTAGCTCTTTTATTAGTAATTCCAGTGCATTGGTATGTGTTCAGTCCATTCCCACTCTTATCCCTTTTTGAGCAAACTATAAAGGGGACGGGCAATAATGGAGAAGCCAGGAATATGTTTACGCCAGTAACCTAGAGCTCCCAAAACTTGCTGTAATTCCTTTACGCTGGATGGATTTTGTCCATGTTCTAGGTTTTTTAGGGTGTCCTGCGGGATAGAAGCAGCTCCTTTAACCCACAAGACGCCCAGAAATTTGACCTCTTGTGCAGGTCCCTGACACTTTGAGTCTGGGATTTCTAAGCCCAGTTCGAGTAATGTTCCCTGAATGTTCTCCATTGTGTCTTTTACACTTTCTTGGGTTTCTCCCCCTATTAGGATGTCATCAATGTATTGGTATACAGTGTTGCCAGGTGGAACAGGAATTTCTGCTAAGACTTTAGCCAAAGCATTGTGAGCAATGGTGGGGGAATGTTTATATCCTTGTGGAAGTTGGTTAAAAGTATATTGGATCCCTTTCCACGTGAATGCAAATTGCGCTTTGTCCTGCTCAAGGAGGGGAACCATGAAAAACATATCTTTAACATCTAGGGCAGCCGTCCAAGAATGGGCAGCTCCCTGTATCATTGTCACAATTTCAGCAATATTTGGAACTGCCGCAGTTAGGGGTGCAGTATTGGCATTTAACTGTCGGTAATCTACTGTGAAACGCCACTGCCCGGTGGGTTTCTTTACTGGCCACACCGGTGAATTATAGGGTGAGTGAGTTCTTTTAATGATGCCTCTTTTCTCCAACTCTGTCACCACCCCGTCAACCCCTGTAAGTGCTGCTGCAGGCAATGGATATTGCCTGACATTGGTAACTTTAGATGCAGGTAAGGGTATGGATGTTTCTAGCAGACTTAACCTCATTGTGCCTGATTCCTTTTCATGTCCTGCAAAACTCCACATAGTTCCATCTGGGAGTTTCCACGTTCGTCCACACAATATGTCAAATCCTAGAAGGTTGGTATATGCGGCACCCACTAATACTTCTGCGCGGGTCAGTCTCTGTTCCTCTGGCAACCAGAAGGTTATTTTTGCAGTGGGGCATTCCTTTATCACGCCATCAATTCCTGTGAATTTAACTCGGCGTCGGGTAGGTTTTATACCCAGGGTTTGTACTGTCTCATTAGTGATCACCAACATTTGGGCTCCAGTATCAATAAGAAAGTTTACTAATATTTTTCGGGGTCCGACCGGAATGGCAATAATAGGTTCAGAGTTTTTATTAGAGAGCCATTGCACTGCTAACACCCGCCGGGCAGGGTGGCTCACTGCCCTCCCCGGGGATGCAAGTTTTTTTGCTGGGATTCTAACAGATCGATCAGGTTGCATTCTGGTGCAGAGGGCACGCCTTCCTCATGGGTCGGGGATTCTCCAGTTAAACACTTTTCCCCTACCGGGTTATTCTTTTTAGATAGAGATTGGACCAATATACGGAGATCCTCTGCAGAGAAACCATGTAGGAATTGTTGAGGCATACCCAGACTTAGGGCCTTACGCCACAATTCATTCCATTCCTTGTTAGGTTTAAACCTCCCATCAGATCTAGAGTTTTGGGTAGAAAAACTATCAGATTTAAAATTTTGAGTATAAGTTTGGTCAGATTTAGAATTTTGAGTGTAGACTTGGCGAACCCTTCGGGCGTGATTGGGGGTTTTTTCTCTGAATGAACCGACCCAGCCCATTTGGCATCCGTATTTGTCTACTTCTTGTACAAATTCGTTCCAGGTTAGTGCATAAGCCTGTTGGCCTTGCCTATGACCTTGACTTCATACGCGGTCCCGAATATTGACTATGAATGTTTTAAGGCAATTAGGAAAACCCCGAATGAGAGGATTTAATCGATCCGGATCAATAGGTGCTGACATCGGGGATTTCCGCAGCTCATCGCTAGTATACATTGCTTGTATGCAAGCTGCTTTCTGTACAGCCTCAGCTAGATCAGTGTAGCTTGTGGTTTGGATCGATAGTGGTTCCCCTCTCTCCCGTGGGTCCATACCACCTGCCCAGTAGGCAACTCGAGCAGTTAGGGAATAATGATGATCCCCTGGCAAGGTAGTCAAAAATATTCCAGGCCCCCAAAAACCTCCTGCTTCTTCCTCATTTAACATAACCATATCTCCTCCCTGAAGGGAGACTCGCCATAGATACTCTGTCTCAGACTCTCCTGCCCCTCTTGAGTATTTTTCCTTTAATTTCAGTAATTCTGTTGGTGACCATGGAGTGGTACGCACGATAGTGTGGACCTCCTCGTCACTATCAACAGCAGTTTCAGTTTTAATCAGAGGTCGTAAGGGAATCGATTGAAAAGGAAGGGTCCCTTCCACCTCATCATCATCACTGTCAGACCAAAAATCTTCTGTCTGAGCTGGGCAACGCATTAACCTACGAATCTGCTGGACCGGAGCAGAAGGTTGCATTTTATCCAACAGCCCATTCACCTTTTCCAGTAGTAATTTAAGTTGATAATTTTGATTCATTAATCGATCAACTCGGGATCCTAAGATCTTATTTTCAACCCCGAATCGATCAGCTTGTGATATAAGTTCATCATTTCGAGCTTCTAGTTTTTCATTTTTGCTCGCAAGCTGATCATTTTGAGTTTTTAATTTTTCATTTTCACTTGCAAGTTGATTATTTCGAGTTTCTAATTTTTCATTGTCGCTCGCAAGTTCATCATTTGGAGCCTCTAGTTTTTCTCCTGTCTCCTTATGAAAAGCCAATGATGACTTCAGCACCTCATTTTCTGATTTCAGAGCTATATATTCTACAGCAGAAATCAGATTAGGAGCAGGGGCATTTTTAGCTTCTTCTTGTGCACAAGATAAACAGGCACCTAACACTGCACAAATAACATTTTTAGCTTTTTCCGCTCTGATCTTTTGTAAAGCCTGACATTGTTCAATACGTTCTACCACTTTCTCTTCATCTTTCCAAAATTTTTGGGCCCACTCCTTCCCAGCCAGGGAAGGGGCACAATCATATTTTTGCAGCAGATTATCCATGGCAATCCTGCCAACTACGCCAATTTTCTGTTGCGTGAAAGGGTAGAATAATTTGGCAGAAAATAAACCCCCTTGCTTTCCAGCTGGTCCTCAGATATTAGAGGGGCTGGGTGCGGCTAGGCTTAGATTCTGAGTGATGCCCAATTTGCCACTATCAGTCCAGTCGCATTCAATATATTGAATAATCACGATTCTGGATGCACTAATCGTGCACTGCACCTTCAGTCTAATCGTGCTCACGAACTAGCACGGCCACACTGAGGGAGCTGGTCACGTTCAATGAGAGATTTACGATTAGCTACTTAAACAGTGCAGTTTATTAAAGCAACAGATACAGGTTCTTGTGGATTGCCGGTGATAAATACACTGTCTGCAAAAGCACGTGCAAATAATAAGGTATACAACCGCGCGACAAAGTTATGAATAATACAGCCTGGCTTTAAAGTATAAAAGTAAAAAGTAACTCTATATAGAGATTCCTAATTTTCCTGGGGAAGCACTGGATACAGTGCAAGTCTTACCCAAAGGCGTCCCTATGGGGAGGAAGAAAGGTCCAGCTCGTCGACCGGTCCCAGGAGTCGAGAGTAGTCAGCTGATGGGGTTTTCCTCGGCTCGTCCACGATGATGTCTTCCCTAAAGCCCCCCACTTTTTGGGTCATTTTTATAGTATTTTTCACTTTCAAGGTGGAGCTTGAGTGACTCTAGTCATACATACCTTTATTGTTATTGGTGTAAATTTTCCTCGCTTCGCTTTTAAAGCTATATGCCACAAAAAATTCAAAGAGCATGCTCAAAGAGGGGTGGTCTCACTTTGGAGGCGGGTAGCATTGGAGGTGGAGGTGTGTTTTCGTATTAAAATGCATTATAATGAAGCAAAGTTCGCACAAAGGACAGCATTTTGCCAAAAGATGACAGGCCATTGGCTCAGGGCAGCAAGTATGCAGCTTATCAGTTTTAAGTACCACCTAGTTCCCATCTCTGCTGGTGTTGGGACAGAGTTTGGCCGCAGAATCTCCACTCTGCTCCATCCTCCGTCAAGCAATGTTGCCACAGGAACCACTGTGGAGTGAATTCCTGGCATACCACGTGCAGCTGCATCTTACCCTGAAAGTCCATTTTTCCTTTATGTGTGAGCAATGCTACCTTTTTTAAATATAAGTTTAATTTTCAAATCATATTCAGTAATTATCCCACACACCATCATACACCAGCAGAGTTTAGAGGTCAAATAGCTGGAAAACAGCTTAGTAGAAAATGGCCTGGAGGTCCATAAACCTAAGTTGTTCATGAGCCAGCGACACACTGTTGCAACAAAGCAGGCCAACAGCATCCTGGTCTGCACTAGGAAGGGCATTTCCAGCAGGTCAAGGGTGGTGATACTGCTCCTCTGCTCAGCCCTGGAGAGCTGCACCTGGTTTTGGGCTTCCCAGTACAAAAGTGACATGGACATACTAGAGGGTGACCACGAAGATAGTCAGGGGACAGGCTGAAGGACATGGCATATGAGGAGACGCTGAGAGATCTGGGTTTATCCAGCCTGAGGTGGAGAAAAACTGAGGAGGATCTTATTGCTGTCTACTAATATGTAATGGGAGGGTGTAGAGGAAACCAAGCCAGAATTTTCTCAGAGGTACACAATAAAAGGATGCGAGGCAATGAGCAGAGGTTGAAACATGCTAAAAAGAGCGAGAAAAGTGTTTCTCACCAGGATGATGGTTAGACACTGCAAGAGAGGCAGTGGTATTGTCATGCTTGGAGATAGTCAAACTTCACTTAGCATGGCCTTGAGCAACTCCTCTGAATGGACCTAATCTAAACAGAAGGGATTGGACCAGACAATCTCTAGTGGTCTTTTCCAACCTGTATGTTTGCCTAAGGTATGTCTTACTAAAGGCTATGGACAAACTTATGGTTTCTAAGAACCAGGATCTCACCCAAGTGAGCTAAAAGCATATGTTTCTTTGACACATTTTTTAAGTTGGTTAATTTAAAACTAGGAGACCTTCATTCCGATCATCCTAACAGTACAAATTTTTTAGCAAAATACTGATAATTTCGTGTGCATAAATGTAAGCATCTGTGATACCTTATTCCATTGCAACATAAAGTATATTTAAATCATTATGTATTAAAACTTGAGCCTGCAAATTTATGCACTTGTGTAATTAGTAGTCTTTCACTTACCACTTTAATAATAACCTTCCAATAATGTAGTTCTTTTTTTCAGTCTGAAGTTGGTAGTTTCTTATTTGCTGGGTATTTTCAGAAGGACAGTACTTAAGCAGAATTATGGCAGCCTATATATTGGCTTATGTGTAGTTCAATACTACTGCTCAACAGATGTCTGATTTAATTATAGGCACCTCATACACATTTTCATTGGTGTCATGAACCTATCTCTATGGTCTCAGCATTTCTAAGCAATATTGCAGTCACCTAATGCAGAAGAATTGCTTAAAAGACCAGTTTTCTTCCACACTCTCTTCTCCCTTCCCCTTCCCCCCTCCGAAAAGCAGTAATACAATACCATACCTTGCCTTATCAGCTAGTCAGTTGTTCATCCTTGTAACCTCATTCCAAAATACTTTTGCTTTATGGTTAAAAGGAGGTCATGTTTCACTGAAACAGTGGTTGCATTTCACTATTGGATGAGTTGTAGCTAATATATTTAATTTTAGCTGAATCACGATGTAGATGAGTCTTCCAGTGAGAACATTAATTATTTTGCCTGTATTAAGTTTTCAAGATGCTGTACATCCAAAACCATACTGAATTGAGTTGTCAGTGTTGTTCTGTGAGCAGGGCACTAAGGTGGGAATGGAGAAACTGAGGCATTGTGTTTTCTATTGTACCTTGAAAAAGGGATATTAGTGTCTCAGGTTCTGAATTTGTAAAATGAATACTAAATACTTGTCTTTCTCCAAAATAGGCTTGGATACTAATAGAGTAATGTAATATGTTCAATAATAAACTGGTAACTCAGAATACTTCACTATCCGGTATTGAGTTATACTTCAGTAGCTGCTCTCCTACTTCAAACCAGATAATACTCAATATTCCAAAATACTTCAGGAGAAGAACAGAGCAATGTGTTTCCATGGACATCATATAATCATGAGAGAACTACTGAAAGAGATTTCAATACCAGAGAAAAATAAACTACTCATTACTCAGTGAAAAAAAACTCCAACACTAATACTGCAAAGATGGTGGAGGCTGAGAAGGGAAGAAGAAAATACTTTTAAGTCCATTTTTTTTCAGTTCTGGATAAGCAGATTGAGATTCTGAGCAGTATGTAAATCAGTACTTTGTCCTGACTCAAAGTGTTTTACTGAAACAGTAGAAAGGATGAAAAGAAAGCAGAATAAATATGAGGAAAAGTTTACTAACAGAACTAGTATTTATTATGTTTGTAGTATTTGGGAGAAAGAATTGTGAAGCCCAGAGTAGCATGAGAGCCTGAGAATATGACTGGTTCTTTTCCTTCCCATCCTGTATACTCTTATTTAATCCTCTTTGTGCCCACGTAGTAGTCTGCGAAGAAGAGGTGTCTTAATTGGGTAAAGTGACTGCAGCATGAGATAATAAAAAGCTAAAGTGCAGTATGGTGCCTTATGTGAGGGTTTCAAAGTGGCTGTCTACTATCTAAAACAAACCTGTGAGACTGTGGTGCACAGGTATTGGAAAAAAAATGTTAGTGCTGCAGTCTTCAGTTCTACACTGTTAGCCTTATTTTTGGTGGTGGTTGACCCTCAGAAGACATTGGAGCTTCAACTGATTTCAGCTAGAATGAATGAAACTACATGTATCTGAAAATCCAAATGACAGAAAAGCATTCAATTTAAAAATAAAAAGAGAGTCAAGTAAAGTTGTTTACTGTGTCATGTCTGCCACAGATACTCCATGTGAGTCAGGCAATTCTTTAACATAGATTCCCCTTAAAGAAAAAAAAAAGTTTTCCCTGCATTTTCTCTTCTATTACTTGTCCACGTGAATGTGAGCTCTTCCAGTTCAAGACTATCTCCTGTGGTCATTTGAGGTGCTTTAAATGAGTTCTTTCTTTTTCTTAGAGCAACTTTAGACATAAATCAAGGAAGACCACAAGTTATTATTCCATGTAGCAGAACTTATCCCTGTACCAGCACTTACAAGACAGCAGTGATGATGTGTTGTGCACTTTGTAATTCTGAGGAAAGTTGCACCAAAATGAAGCATTAATTAGAAGTCAGACAAGGATATACATTTAAGCAGAAGAATTAGGAGAGATAAAAGGTTGCTTATACCTTATCCCTAAATTACCAGTGGTCATAAAGATTTATTTCTCTTTTACTTCAGTGCTTGAAGGTTGTAGAAATGTGCTTATGTGTTCACTCAGACCACTGGGTTAAAACAAAATAAAATAAAAATAGTATCTTGCACCTGATACTGAGCAACAACGAATTTGGTTAATTGAATTTGTAGGTCAGACTCTTCTTCCACTCAAGTCAATTCCCCATTGATCGCAGTAAAGTGGGGAAGGGAGCAGTGGGAAACTTTTACATTCAGAGTTGTGTGGAGCTGTTTTTACTCAGATTAAACTGGGTCTCAAAAGTGGCTATTTGTATGCATGAGACCAACACAAAGTGCATATTCTGCCTCAGGATTAAAGCATATAGTTTTTCAAGAAGGAACACCTCATTGATCAATGCCTTAAGGCCACATTTCTCATTTTGATAGAGCTTTGCCCATGAACTCTCATTAGATGTCCTGATTCCAACTTAAAACTTACATTTGATTTCAACTCCAGCAGTAAGATACCATGAAGGAAACAGATTGTTCCATATATTCATCGAAATACAGGTCAAAGCTAGGTAGGTATCAAGAGTATTTAATCATCAATAATGTGTGCCATGAAGATGAATTGATGTTGAGGGCTGTAATTTCTAATCACTTGGTATGTTTGCAATTAATTATATGTACAGCTAAGTGTATCTCAGTTTGTTTGCAGAGGCAATTTTGCTAAACCAAACAATTTTACTGTTAAACAGAGACACTGGAAAAGTTGTGCCAATTAAGAGGGATAGTTTTACATGTTTAATTTATGGTCTCATAGTTAACCAGTCTGATAATTTAATTTCATGGTACAACTACTCCGTGTTGAATATTTGATACGTCATATTAAAGGTTTGACATTAGAAGGTTTGCCTCCACATGACATATTTCACCTTCCTGATAATCTTCTGCCATAGCAGTACAAAATGGCATTTTCCAGTAAATTTTTTCAATACAGTGCTCCAGTCAATTTACTTGAAAAAAACCAAAAAACAAACAAAAAAAAATTAAACCAACCACCAAAAAATCCACAGACTTGCAAATTTCCAAAATAGCTAAAGGGTTTTTCATCAGACAACACTTAGTGATTTAATAGCTACTGTGTGGCTAACTTCTTACATAGGTCTGAATGCACTCCCTTCCTTTACATGACCTTTTAACAAGTTCCTGCCAAATCTGATGTGAATAAATTATAAAGCTATGGTTCAGAAACAAATTCGCACTCTCTATTTTCATGAGTTACAGTATATGCCAATTTCACCCTTCAGCAGATGTGTATTTAGATTAGTTTCAGTGCACATTCTAGTCTAAATCCCAAATCTCTCACTAATAAACACTAAAATATGCTTAATGTACCCAATATTTATCTTTCTGCAGTTAGAGGCTCCCTGCCATATTCTCAAAGTATTGGACCTGTTCCCAGAGTAATACTCTCAATTCTGCAGTGAATTGCTGCTATGTGCTGCAGGTAACCCATGAGGTTCTTTCACGTTTTGTACCTCACACCCACAACATTTCACAGACACCAGCTTTGAACTCTCTCTGACTTAAGTCATTAATCTTAATTTGCTTTAATATAAAGCACAATGTTAGAAATAAGCTACATCTGAACAATTTTGTGGAAGGTTAAATAGTGTAAATAGATCTGTATTTTTAGGATAACAGCACTACATCATCAGAAACATTCTGACAAATAAAAAGCTATTAGTCCACCGAAATTGGAATGAGATCATGATTAATAAACACCTCTGAAAGGCCTGCATCAAAGTCAAGGCTTTTCTGTGATAAATGTAGACATTCAGACCTTACTTTACCAGAAGATGTGTGTTCCAGTTATCCAGCTCTCCTGATTGATTTGTTCATTACTCTAATAAATAATTTATCACCTTGAAGAGGACAATTCATTATGCAGGTAGCATGAACAAGTAACTTTAAACAGCCAAATCTTTAGAAGAATTAGCAGTATTAACAGTGCCACAAAACCTGTTTCTGACGCAGAATTCAGACTGGCATAAAAATTAGTATGGAAACAGATCATTTCAGATAACTTCCAAGCAATGGCCTGTGTGAATTCACAATGCAGATCTATCTGAAATCTGATGTGTCGGAATCTCTTCAGGTTCTTTTAACTACACTGTGTTAGAAATTATGATAAGCTACAAGCAGCCTTCTTAACAGTAGGCACAGAATTAAATTACAGTTTGTAATATATCCCATTTCCTAAATTAGGGAGAAAGTCTGTAATGTTTGCAGTGTTGGCTATTTTATTCTTCTGTTTTCTTTCCAAAATGCCTATATGATTGTATATTAACAAGTGATGGAAAAAATCGTATAGAAATCAGGCAGAGTGTGTCATTTCTCTAAGTGTAGGAAATATCATTGAAAGAACTAAATTGTAACACATACCAGAGAATTGCGAACGCATTAAAAGTTAAAAAAGGTGGAGATAAGGACAGTTGCATCATGGCAACATGTTAGGGGATAAACTAGACACCATTATTCATCATACTTTCCCCCAGTAGGAACACAAGGGATTATTATTATATGGGCTTTGTTTTTGGTTTTTTTTAGCCTTTAAATGGATGTAAGAGTCCTTTTATTAGAGAAAAAAACCCTAGAAACATGTCTTTTTGTAATTAAATGTGTAATGTGTGCCTAAGAAAAGGGATTGTTCCACATCATTCATAAAACTGATAGCATCACAATTTAAAATAATTTAACTAAGTTCCCTCTCTCAGCAATGTACAAGGAGAGTTTTTGTTTGACATTAGAACATTTACTTTTTTTTAACACTATTTTATTTTCCCAAACAATATAAATATAGTACAGCTTATGCACTCTACTGCAAGAGAGGAAGCTGGGAGCACTTAGGGAATAATCTGCTGTGTTTCATCCATAATGAAAGTCCCTGATTTCCTGGGAATTAGTATCTACAATAACAAGCACATCACCAGTCTTGGAATACCAGCCTACTCCCAGAAGTCTAGTTTAGAATAACAAAGTGGACACTTTTTCTCTTATTACTTACACACCATATTCCTGAGTCTAACAGAGATTTTCTTGAAGCAGTATTTCTATTACAGCATTTTTTCCTTCTTTTTTTTCTTTTTTTCTGAATCATAGATCTGGCCTGGAGAAGCAGGAGACAGTGAGTACTACTTTTTCTGCTTTGTCTGTTGTTATCCTAGAATTTGATCTGCATGTTAAAGGGCATTGTATTCCTTTCTTTTGCTGTTGTAGAAACTGATGAGGTAGTTGATGCATACTCAAAACAGTGGTGGAATGACTCAAACCTAGGATACCTCGTACAGAGTTTCTGATGCCATTCATATTACTTGTACCTGTATTCAGGCAGCCTTACAAAGGCAATGCTTCAAAAGAAGATGCTGTAACAGCATGATTTGCACAGGAATCCACAATAACAATGTCAGAAGAAAACCAGGGAAAGCAGGTGGTAACACAGAAGCTGATGGTCTCTTTCATATCTTATGGAAACTTTGACTTTAGGGAACTGAATCCCTGACTTTTGATACAGGGTCAGCTAACTTATATATGATGGAATTATTCCAGAAACCTTTTAATCCAGATAACCACTTTTTGCCAAAACAAAAGCTGACACTTACTTCTCTCATGTATCTTTATGGTACATGTGGGCTCCAGAGATAATGGAACCCATCTGTATGTGTGGGGCTTCTTTGACTCTGTAAATTTCAGTAGGCAGGTATGGTGCACTAGGCAGGATCTTAAGAAGGAAAACATATTTAGTAACAATATTAGGAAAAAAAACCCCAACAAAAAACTATCGTTGTATGACATAGTTATATTTCCTCTGATGTCCATTAATTAATTAAATAGAAGAGTTAACATTTTTACCATTCTGACAAAACACTTCTGAATTTGCAGTAATAAAATGAAACTGTGTTTGCTAGGTGGATGTACTGCATCAGCAACATAAATTTGTCTTCCATAATGTTTTATTCCAATATGCTACTCCTTACTTCTTTTATAAATATATATATATAAATAACCTTGTAACGAGGGGATGTGACCATGGGATGAGCAGAACAAATTAAAGTTTGAACAAAGTTTTCCTTCAAATAAGTCACAGTGCAAACATATCAACAACAATAAGTAGGATACAGTTGATAAGCAGAAAGCTTGCTTTATTGATTTTTTTTTTCCTCTCCTTCAATTAGGTTAGGTAGATTCTATTCATCTGCTCACTTAAATAGATATGAATGTGAACTCTCTGAGGTATTGCCAAGAAGTTTTCAGTAAAAATGTTTCCATATCACTGCACTAAGAGGGTTTCGAGGTAGCTGACAGCTGTGGATATATAAATTAAATGGAAAATTATTGGTGTATTTGAAAAAAACCCCAAAACTAAAACCAACATGTTTGTAACTCTACAAGCAAAGTAAAAGTTATTTGCCTTTAGAGTGATACACATATTATGTTCACAGTATCTTATCCGTACAGCAGGTATCTGAAAACCTGTCTCTCCACTTAAGGGATAGTGAGAGATAGATGAGCTTTTGAATACAGTGAACTTGTCCCTGAATCCAAATAGGCAGCTAGCCATACAAAAAAAATATTATGGCCATCTTTGGAGATAGGAAGACCTGATCAATGAAGTCCTGATCCTACAAGGGATGGTTGAGGAGCCTGAAGTATTTGGTGCTGTTTCTACAGAATAGGGCTTTAATTTCCTTCTGAGGTAAGGAAGCTCAATAACGGCTACTGCTGTACCTTTTTCTTGGTGAAAATAACAGAAATTGGTGTCCCAAGAAGTGTTCCAATAACAAAGTACTTTACAGTGAGAAAGGGTTAGTCACTGTTTCTGCATGTAATAATTATGTAGATGCTCTGAACAGCAGAAATAATAAGCAAAATGCCGCCCTCAGCTGTGCCAATGTATGTAGGAAGGCAGCTCTGAGACTTGGCTCAGGCTGACTCAGCTGTAACTAGGAGGAGCTGGTGAGTTGGGCAAGGCAGCTCAGTGAAAGACAGTCATGGTCTGAAGTTAGAGATTACCAGGTCAGCTGCAACTGCTTTGTGCAGTAAAGCAGAGAGTGGAAGTGGAAGGGGGCTCCCCCCAGCCCCTCAGAGTCATGATATTAGGAATATAATTAAATTAGGGAGGAACAGAAAGGTCTGAACACTATCCTTAGCTGGAATGCAAATGAAACAAAAGGACTCCCACAATGAAAGACAATATGAGCCCTTGAAAAATTCATGGGTGGCATTTTAGAAGTGTGGTCATGGGAACTTTTCCTCTAGGACATAAGAGAAAATTCATTATATTAAATTAACCCCTTGATTTCCACAGGGGAGAGGGCAGGCTATGTCTGAACAGATAATTGTCTGCTGAGCTGCACTGGCAAAGCACCTAGTCTTGTAGCTTTATAGAAATTTCATAAGACATAATGGAAAAAGGGAGGACAAGAAGAATCAGTTGAGAGAATTCCTGCTCTGACCTCCTAATCTACTAGCTTCCTCTGTTTTACATCAACTTGTATCACCTTGTCTGAGGGTCCCTTAAACTCTGCTTTGGTCAGGCTGTAAGGGTGACTGTGAGAGGACTGAAATGCAATCCATATCATGCACTGTCATTTGCTTTTCCGTATGATGAAGCATTGAATCAAAAGAATGCCTCTTCAGTTCCTGTCTGTAATATCTTTTCATAACCTAATAATAATAACAATGATATGATAACAACAGACACAGTTTTTACTATTTTCATGAACACAACAGCTAACTAAAGCTGTCTGATGATCATTACAAACCACACCAATTTGCAACAGACAACCCTAACATCACTTCAGCAACACCAGTGGTGTTATATAGCATACTTACATACTTAACATCCACTTAGACAGGCCAATACATGTCTGCTTATTTATTTTGCAGGAATTGTTAACGTTCATTATAAAGGGCATTTTTTTCCTTTGGTTTGAGTAAGGCCTGGGGGCTTGAAAAGGGCTATGTATTAATTCTGCATGCTTACTAAATTAACTTTGAAAGCAAGAATGTAGTATTATTACAGCACGTTTGCTGGTAAAATGTGATAAGAGGAATGCTGCTCTCCCAGTCATCTGTCAAGGACTCTAGACAGTAAGAACATGCCTGATGTGCTGTTGCAGAGGCTTAGCAAAAAAAATAACAATTTCAGTTTTTAGAAATATTTGTTTTAACTCAATGGTTTACACAGCTTGTGGGAATGAAAGCACAAAGGCTACATTCCTTGATGTTCTTCCATCTCTCAAATATGCTCAAAGCTCTTTTCTTAGGAGGCATCAATAATGAACACCCAGAGAGTGTCTATTATAATCAGAAAACAATACATTTAGGTTAACATATTTGGGTTTGTAAGTGCTTTTATTTGCTGTATTATAATCATGCTTATTATAAATGGATCACACTGTAATTAAATTTACATTTACCAAGCACTTCCATTGAATGGGAGACCATGGAGGTCACTGCACTGCAACCTCTGGGTATTTTAAACATCTGGCACTGCATTATTAGAACCGTCACAGAGAACTAGAGAGCTTTGAGAACCTACTACCATTCATGTAAGTTACGACTCATAAGATGAGATGTGAGTGGGTTCAGACAGATCTTTTAATTTATTTATTTTTTTTGTGAAAGAATGCAGTTCTATAAACATTGCGTACTTTTTCTGTCAATAAAAAAATTTAAATCAGGCAGGCTTAGAACATAAGATGCTTGATCCCTAAAAGCTAATAGTACACCATGAGTTACTTGCTGGGCCTTTCTAGGGTGATTCAATAAATTTTAAAACTTCATAAAGTGAGTAGATTAAAATCAGATTTTCTTTTTTTATCTATCTTGTTGCACGGATTTTAGTAAGCCCAAAAGACTTTCCTCCTATAGGGAGCATAGAACTTTTAATATATAGCGATATATATGTACGTGTATTTTTCCTCTTTTTTTATTTTTCATGTGCACAAGTCCATGGGACATGATGAAATCCATCTGCAGGTCCTGAAGGAGCTGGCGAACGAAGCTGTTAAGCCACTGTACATAATATTTGAAAAGTCATAGCAATTAGGTGAAGTTCCCGACGACTGGAAAAATGGAAGACCCGGGGAACTAGAGACCAGTCAGTCTTACCTCTGTGCCTGGCAACATCTTGGAGCAGATTCTCCTGGAAAGCATACTAAGGCACATGAAAAACAACGAGGTGGTCGGTGACAGCCAACATGACTTCACTAAGGTGAAATCCTGCCTGACCAATTTGGTGGCCTTCTATGGTGGGCCTATGGAACTGATGGACAGGGGCAGAGCAGTTGACGTCATCTACCTGGACATGTGCAAAGCCTTTGACATTGTCCCGCATGACATCCTTGTCTCTAAATTGGAGAGACATCAATTTGATGGATGGACAACTCAGTGGACAAAGAATTGGCTGGATGGCCGCATGCAAAGAGTTGTGGTAAATGGCTCAATGTCTAGTTGGAGACCGGTAACGAGTGGTGTCCCTCAGGGATCGGTGTTGGGACCAATCTTGTTCAACATCTTTGTCGGCAACATGGACAGTGGGATTGAGTGCGCCCTCAGCAAGTTTGCCCATGACACCAAGCTGTGTGGTTCAGTTGATACGCTGGAGGGAAGGGATGCCATCCAGAGGGACCTTGACACGCTTGTGAGGTGGGCTGATGCCAACCTTATGAAGTTTAACCAAGCCAAGTGCATGGTCCTACATTTGGGTTGGGGCAATCACAGGCACAGATATAGGTTGGGCGGAGCAGAGATTCAGAGCAGCCCTGCAGAGAAGGACTTGGGGCTGTTGGTTGACGAGAAGCTTCACATGAGCCAGCAGTGTGCTCTTGTAGCCCAGAAAGCCAACCATATACTGGGCTGCATCAAAAGAAGCGTGACCAGCAGGTCAAAGGAGGTGATCCAGCCCCTCTACGCTGCTCTCGTGAGACCTCACTTGGAGTACTGCATACAGTTCTGGTGTCCTCAACATAAGAAGGACATGGAGCTGTTGGAGCGAGTCCAGAGGAGGGCCACGAGGATGATAAGGGGACTGGAGCACCTCCCGTTTGAAGACAGTCTGAGAAATTTGGGGCTGTTCAGCCTGGAGAAGAGAAGGTTATGTGGAGACCTCATAGCAGCCTTCCAATATCTGAAGGGGGCCTATAAGGATGCTGGGGAGAGACTCTTCATGAGGGATTGTAGGGATAGGACAAGGGGTGATGGGTTTAAACTTACACAGGGGAAGTTCAGGTTAAATATAAGGAATAAATTCTTCACTGTGAGGGTGGTGAGGCACTGGAACAGGTTGCCCAAAGACGTGGTAAATGCTCCATCCCTGGTGGTGTTCAAGGCCAGGTTGGACAGAGCTTTGGGTGACATGGTCTAGTGCGAGGTGTCCCTGCCCATGGCAGGGGGATTGGAATTATATGATCTTACGGTCCTCTCCAACCCTAACTATTCTATGATGTGTCTGTGGTGTGGTTTCTTCTTCATATTATATGTGGTTTCTTGTTTTTCTCTTATATATCAGTTTCTCTATGCTCTTTCATGGACTCCATACTGTTAACTCACTGTTGACTTGAAAACTGCTACCAGCTTCAAGATATTTGGCTCTGTTTCGGGCAAGTTCTTAAACATGTGCTTAATTTTGTAGCAGACTGGAGATATTAAGCCTAGTAAAATAGTCCAACAGACCTGTAAATAGTAAATAGACTCCCTTGAGTTGGGGCTTTTAAGAGCAGCTAGTGAGAAAAAAACTTTGGAAAGTGTTTATGGGAAATCTAAAGATCATAGATTTCTATTCCTAAAAGAAATAAATGGATGACAATTGATTACTGAATACTAACAGAATTTAATTAACACAGTTTTAATTTAGCTTATTCGTGCTCTTCTATTATGTAGCTGTTAAGACCAGTTGTAATTCTGAAAGAAATTGAACTTACTTACTCTGGTTCTAGGAACAGCTCAACTTCTCTTTGGCCACGGATTCCAACCGTTATTTCACAATCCAGTTTTTCCTGGAAGGATGTATACAATTTGGAGTTAATGGACATTTTATCACATTCTACATAGCAGTTTTACCTGAGAATTTTTGCATTGTGCCTCAGCAATAAGGAGAGGTAATACACACATAGAAATACAGATGAAGAGGAGAAATAAGAGATTAAAAAATTAGAAAGAAAAACATATCCATCTATTTATGTTTAGAGTTGTATTTGTGTGTTTGTTTAAAAAACCCAACCTGTTTGCTTACATTTCTAGTTAGTGAGAAATCTTACTATGAGACTAAAAGATTTCGATAGATACCACTGAAGGGGACAACAGAGTGGAGTTTATGCCACTGAATTTTTGTTGTGTCTTATCTTCAGTCTTTGAAATCTTTCTATATCTTTATTATAATCAGAATGAAATATATCATAAAACATCTGTGTTTTTATGTGGGAGTAAGGGGAGTTTAGGGAAAAGAAAGGAAACAAAACCCCTTGTCTATTCCACACCATTTTCTCTTATTCATTCTGAGAACACAACACAACAGTGCCCAACCTGTTCTCCAGTATAAAAAAAAACCAAACAGGTCAGGTTATCTACAAGTTGCAGATATTACAGGGCTACCTACCAGACCATAGTCTGTGTTTACAGATATTGTGTGTAGTTGGCACAGGCTTGTGACAGATTAAGGACCACAAGATCAAGGGCCAACAATTTGTTGCCAAATCTGAAGAGCAAACCAGAGAACAGGGATATTTGAAAAATAGTTCATTGTGTCATATCTGCAACAAATTATCTGCTATTGGGTCTTACTCCACAGCTCAGTAAAATCACTGGCACAGGGCTTGAAGTCAACATTGGTCTCTCCAAGTAGTTTTCAGAATATAGTGTATCAAGACATGGAAGACGGTTCACTGAATACAGTACAAGGTTGAGAAACCAGGAAAAAATCTTTTATTTTATTTATGTAAGATTAAAAAAAATCTATTTTCTGTTAGAAGTAGCTTTGATGAGATTCCAAAAACCAGTACTCACAAGCTCACTTATTTCTTATGGATCAAATGGGATCATGAAAAGACTGAACATGGTCAGAAACGAACGGGCCACCCTGCACAGCTGTGCAAGGTGATCAGGAAGTGCAGGGGCAGACAGGACAGGACAGCTGGGTGCAGTGTCTTGGTAAAGAAAAGAAACTCATCATTAGGCATAGGTCGTGCTGCAGACCTCTTAAGTCACAAAGCAGGGAGAAATTGTCAGGTAAAATGTGTCTCGTCAGTGTTGTTAGCCAACAAAGGCTGTTATGTTGCAGTATTAAGCCCATGTGAGGTCTTGGGTGCTTCTGGGGCTTTAAACTGTAAATTACATGAGCATACTAAACTAGTGTGTCTCTACACAGGTAGTTTCACTTAACTGTCAATCTAAATCATTTTAACATCATGCCTTTAGTTAAGACATTCATTCTGGGCAGCCTACCTTTAAGACCTAGGCTTGCAATGAGTCCCTGAAGGATCCTAGTTGAAGCTAATAGGGCTTTATGTAGTTGTAGGGTAGCAATTTCATAAAACTCATTAAAAAGATGGGGTTTATTTGGGTAAGGCAAGGCCAGCTCTGATACTTATGCTTATATTAATTCTTATGCAAGAATTATTCCTCTTGACTTCAGAGGGACTATTTACAGGTTAAAGTATGGCTCAGCAAGATTTTGTTTACAGTCAGGCATAGATGTTTGTTACCTTGCTGATGTATCTCATTTCACTGAAATCAAAGTGACTACTAATGTCTGTGGGTTACTTGAGTGGTGAAGGGTTTGCAGGAGTGAGAATGCTATTTTTCTATGTGAATATGGGACATTTGTTTTCAGAAAAAAAGAATGCCAACTATAGAAAAAAAAACTTAGAAATTATAATAATGTTAGAAGATAAATAGATCCGAGAGAGAGAAAAAGAAAGAAACAAAACAAAACAGAAAAAGCTCTATCATGTACCTTGGTATTATTCCTAGAACGACTGGGAATAGTTCATGTTACGATCTTTATTTCTGGCTTAGAAGAAACAGTAATTTCGCTACAGATGAAATCCAGATCCTATTATAGTCTTATACACTTGCATTCTCGGAAAGAAGATGCCCTTGTGCAGAAATGCATGCACCTTATGACATAAATGCTATACAATGTTCTTAAAATTTGGATCTGGCCACATTGGTATATGTTTCCTTGTCTAGGTGCAAGGCAATAGAGCTGACATAATTAATGCCAGTACCTAACCCATTCCTTTTAAGAGGCTGACAGATTATACACAGCAGCACACCAAAATAAACAGAATTACTTATGTAAGTGCTCTCCCACATAAGGGCTGCAAAACTCAATCTTACCATGATTTCTTCTCCAACCCTACTTTGCACTGTTAACAAGGGAGCCAAGTCTGTACCTAAGATGCACTAACGTATTCCAGTGTGGAAGAATGGAAGACCGCTGTCCGTGCTGTTCTGCTTTAAATAATTTTTGTTGTCTTTCACATTTCAGCTCAGCTGCTTGTTGAGTGGGTTAAATCGTAATAAAGAGTGATAGAAATGAAAGAAGCCAGTATAAAATTGATACAAATAGGTATGAGAAGAGCATTACTGGGGTTTCTCATTTGTATTACAGATCATTAGGCATGGATGCATTAAGTCTCTCACCTTTAAATTTTGCATTTCAGCTCTTCTTAGACTTGGAATACACAGATGTCATAATTTACTAAAGTGAGAGATATTCTGCTCTCGTTCATATTGGAAAGAAAAAAAAAATCAGAGAAATCACTTTGACTTCAGTGGAATTATTTTAGATGTGCTCTGAATAAGCTAATTCCTTTCATGCTTTACAAAGCAACCTGGACATAAGTGAACCATCTTCATGACAGATGATCTTCTCCTGGTATCTGTCGAGGGTGTGCAAAGAAAGCTGATCCAAGGGATGAATAGCTCCAGAACTAGAGATCTTCTGCCTTTGAGAAAGAGGAAGTACTGTGATCTCATTGAACTTTATTCTTTCCGCCAGTACATAAAGGCAATGGAAAACATCAGAATATCTGTTCTGCATAATATTGAAAAAAATCTGTCTCTCACAAATACTTTTACTTCTTGCCACACAAAGCCTGCTTGGTAACATGTACAGCTATAAGAATTCCAATCTTCAGGTTTCTATAAGCTTTCATATATATTAAACAAATCTTTCTGTCAAAGGGGGATATGTTTTCATAATATAAAAATATTAAAGTGAAAGATTTAAAGTATCTGGGCTTCAGTAAGGACTCACTTAACACTGTAGAGAACTTCCCCCTCCATTATGCCATGAAAATGAATAATAACATCAATTTTTAAAATCAGATCCCGAAGTTCATTGATCACACAAAGGCAAAGGAAAGAAAAAGGGATGAGCTCTGATTCCTGAATATGTTTCATGTTACACAAGAAAATAAGATGACATTTCACAAATACTTTTAGCTAGTAAAATCATATAGAGGAGAAATGATTAAGCTGAAGATGTATCAAACCTGGAATAACAGTATCAACATAGAAATTCATCATGAGAATTAATTGTGTTGTATGAAGAAATAGAAGGATGAAACATCAAACTGAATCGTCTACTCCTTTTACTGTAAGAGCAGGGGAAGATGGTAATGCATTAAGTTCTGGGATTCATGATATCTCAGTTCCTTGCCTTAGCTCTGCTGCAGACTCCCAGAAAACTTAAGCAATTTTGTCACTGGACTTCAGTTCTGCATCTGTAAAATGAAAATAATTTCCCGTTTCTTGTCTATTTGGGCTACACAGGTATAAGGAAACACAGAAAGGTTCTTACCTCACCTGGAGCCTTTTACTATTCCTGCAATAAAAATATGAACAATATTGACGTGCCCCCATTTTGTCTGTTGAGAGGAAAACAATTTCAACCAGCTGAGCTTCCGTTGTTTGACATGTTATGAATGCCTATCTTTGCTAGACAGTGGAGCTACTATTGGCTCCATACACCTTCTGGTGTCTGTTTTGTCTATTTGCTTTTCTGTGTTTGATGTTAGTATTTCAACTTTATTCCTTGTTAAGCTTGTTTATTCATCTTACATACTTAATGACAACAAGCCCAAAACTTTAGCAGATGGAAGGTTTCCTGATGTATTTTCCAGATATAGATTTCTGAAAGCCAGGAAATACAGGATCTCTGCCTTTTCCGGGGCAGTCCATAGCCAATGGGAATTATCTGCAAATGTTCCAGAGGCAAATACCTTGTTAGATATAGCTGTATGGAACTGATCCAGGGATTAGTTGGAACAGATTGACAGAGTTGTGCTAGTGAAAAAAAGAACCTTGGGAGGGCTGCAGGAGAGAAGGTGAAGGAAAAAGGGAAAGAAAGGAGCATGTATGCCCTCTGAAATACCTGATAGGCCTGATTCCATGCTCTGTTGAGTAGGCTGTGGCAGTAAAGAGGTAAGAAAATTTTCTTGTGCTGAGAACTGTCTGAACTTGTTTACCCATAATTCACAGGATGACAATCACCTGAAGTCTGCATTTCCTCTTTTCAGAGCTATTAATTTAGGTTCCTTTCTGGAAATTCTGGAGTCAGATTCATACAGAAAGTGAAAAGAATGCTATGTAACTTTCCATTTAAAAAGTACAATACATACCCTCCAAATCTTACCACATATCCAGGGGTTTGAAAGGACTCTCAGATATGGTTAACAGAGCAGCTACCTTGCCCTTGCAATATAGCAGATTGCAAACTTGAAGTAGAGTTTATAGTCTTTCAGATATCCATTCCAACACATGGGTCCTGACATTCACGAGGCATTGTGCATAACTGCATACACACACACACGAGGAAGGGCTAATACAAGCTAATAGCTACTTTTCTACCCATAATCTTCCTACTTCTTTCCTGAGTTCTCCCAATGCTTCCTTCCCATACTGCTGACTTCCCACCCAGCTCATGCACACGTAATTTATTTTCTTCTTAAAATCTTGCAAGGTTTTTCACTTCTGAATTTTACTCAGATTGTTTGCTTTTCTTCCTGTAACTGAGGTATGCAGTAGCACAATGCACTTCACCCTCCTTGTCCTCAGTGAATGCAGGGAAGCCATGACTTTCATATGACACTGTCTGGACATAGGTATATGTTCCCTTGAACTGCTCAGGTGATATGACATACAGCATGGAAGTCCCTTCAAGCTATATATGTGTGATGCAATTAATTTGATTCAAAAAATTAAAGGATTGTGATGTATGGTCAACATACATGGTCAACATGGTAACAGTAACAGTTTTGTGAGCATTCTGTAAATACAGTATTTCAACTGCAGGGAAGAGTCCTGCACATCTCTTTATTTCACCTGAAATTACAGTAAAGAAGAAATCTGCTTAAATTATAATAGAATATGTACACATTCTAACAGTCTAGAGAATGTGTGACCTGTGTATTCTTTCAGGTTACAAGGTTGCTGACTGCTACTGTATTAGTTGGTGCATATAGTAATTATTTTTTAACATTTACTTTATTTCAAATGTTGCTATTGGTTCAGTAAGTGCAGACAAATTGACTTGTCTCCAACTAAAAAAACTTTTCATATTGTAAGTCAGCTTAAGTAAGTGTTGCATTTTTGGTGTTTATTTTCCCCCTTCTGATTTTCTCCTTCAATGAGATCTGGTAGAGATCACAAGACAGAATAAGACGAGTAGGAGTATAAGAAAGAGAGACAGAATGCTGATCCCAAGCAGTATAATTACAAATGTCTTCTTGTGGGAGGAACCTGCTTTTCTGATTTCACGGATGGTTGGGATTTTCCATTTGAGGTTATGGGAACAAATGTGCTGGCTCATCCAAAAATGTCTATTCCTCTTGACAAGGGCTTTGTCCTAGAATGTGCTAAAAGGACTTAAAAAAAAAAAAAAAAGATCCTAAGATTCTGGTTTTGGCTGCTGTTTTAAGCCATTAGAGATGATCTATCTTGCACCTTTTATGCAATATGGCTATTATTTATACATGAAAGAAAATTGTAAAGGGCTTGTATGGATAGGTGGGATCTTTTTCTCCTCTGTGCTTCAGGTCAGCACCCACATCTTTTTTTCCATAGTTCATTGCTCATGTTGTGCAATCTTACGTCCTGATCCAAAGCCCACTGAAGTAGAGAAACCCATGCTACCAATACTTTATTTTATATGTAAGGATGTATATCAGGTTAGTATCATTTTGTCCTTTCTCCAAATGCTTAGTGCTGTGCAGTGCATGGGTGAAATGTGCCAATGCCTTCTCTGATGAGACAACGGTGTGTTCATTAAAAAACTTTCCTTCTCTTTCCTGTATCTGATTAACAGCTTGTAGTTAGAGTGTAGGTGGCTTAAATTGATACATGCGAGCAAGTTTATCAGAACTCCCAGAGATGTTTGGATAATAGTCAGAACATTTCTAAGCAGAAGGTGTTTTGTAAAAATTTTATATCAGAAAACAGCCAAAATAGTCCCTTCTTTCTTCCTCTTCTAGACTTGCTTTCTGTAAGTCTACAAATTACAATCAAGCTGTACAAAATATAGCTGATAGTCCTTCTAGAAATGACTAGAGGCTCTAATTAGAGTTGATGTTGGATAGATTCTTTTATGCAAAAATTCTCAGTACTAGTTTTTGAGCACTCAAGTATTGCCATTTGCCAGCTTCCCCTGCTTGCAGATAAAAGGAGGCTGGAAGTTGATTGCAGAGTGTAAAGCATGCCCTACTTCATTCATACCATCTCCTGGCTAGTGTCATGTACGGACATTCCCATTGGATATACAGAAAATAATATACAGAAATTACCATTTTGTGGGTGCCTCCCTAGCTTGTTTTTCCTTTGTTTCCAAGGGGTCCCTTCCCCATAAGCTTAACTTCCATCATGATTTTCACTACTGTAAAAATGTTTTCATTGTCTGTAAAAACAATGTTCTGCACTGAGAAGCTGCTGGCTCTGTGGCTGAACATGTTTATTCAAAAATATCCACAGAAAGCAGGCATACTTTGCTCAGTCACACAGAGCAAAGATTCAAAGTCTATCAAATGCTCTGTCATCCCTACAATCAGTAGCATTTTGTTTAGGCAACACTGTTAATGCCTTGTTGAAGTCACTGTTGTCACTTCATTTTCATCTAAAAATCAAAAGGTTTGTTAGGACACTGAAAGTAATGGCTGCATTTACTTCCAAGTGCCCAGCCTCCTTCTAGTCAGCAGAATGTTTGCAGTCATTATAATAGCCAACAAACAAGTGCTTACATTAAAATTAAAACCAAAACCAAGAAAGCAAAAAAACCCCCAAAAACAAGCCCCCCTCAGAAAACAAAAAAAAAACCCAAAAACCCCCAACAAACATAAAAAAACCCCCAACTAACCAACTAAAACCAAAACAGAAAAACCCCCCACAATTAAACCCCCCAAAACCACAGCCATTACTTTTTGCATGTGTGACCTACTTCTATTACATCAAAACCCATCAAGAACTAATGAAAAAGAAACCTGAGAGAATCCAAAGCTCAAAGTGGAAAAAAAAAAAACAGAAAGATTTAAAGACCTGCCGAAGATCATACAGTGGACTGGTAGCAGAACTGGCAACAGCCTCATGCCTCAACCAGTCTCTCTTCCAGACCAGCACAGTCAACTATGTATTGAGAGTCAGAGTTTAAAAATTATGTCATATAAGTCAAGGAATCATATCTTTCCTGAGTAAAAAGACCAGCAGTAGGTACAGTGTTCTGCTATTCTCCTTATTAATTCTTCTGTGATAACATGACTTTGACTGGAACTCATCCTTTTGAAATACAATGTTTTATAGCTTTAGCAGTTAGGGTTGTGTTTTTATTCAGAACAGCTGTATGAAAAGTCTTAGTAAGCCCAAGACTGAAAGTCAGTTGAATCAGGAAAAGAGTCACACATGTCTGCCTTATCAACTTAAAACACTCATTGGTTTCATTAATAATTGCATACATTAGTTAACTGGATGTGCAGTCTCTTGACTGCGTTTTCTTACATAATACCACAGAGGCAAGATCATAGAATCATAGAAACATAGAATCGTAAGGGTTGGAAAGGACCTTAAGATCATCTAGTTCCAACACCCCTGCCATGGGCAGGGACACCTTGCCCTAAACCACGTGGCTCAAGGCTCTGTCCAACCTGGCCTTGAACACCGCCAGGGATGGAGCATCCACAACCTCCCTGGGCAACCCATTCCAGTGCTTCACCACCCTCACTGTAAAGAACTTCTTCCTTATATCTAATCTAAACTTCCCCTGTTTAAGTTTGAAGCCATTACCCCTTGTCCTACCACTACAGTCCCTAAGGAAGAGTCCCTCCCCAGCATCCTTGTAGGCCCCCTTCAGATACTGGAAGGCTGCTATGAGGTCACCACGCAGCCTTCTCTTCTCCAGGCTGAACAGCCCCAACTCTCTCAGCCTGTCTTCGTACGGGAGGTGCTCCAGTCCCCTTATCATCCTCGTGGCCCTCCTCTGGACTCGCTCCAACAGCTCCATGTCCTTTATATGTTGAGGACACCAGAACTGTACGCAGTACTCCAAGTGAGGTCTCACGAGAGCAGAGTAGAGGGGCAGGATCCCCTCCTTCGACCTGCTGGTCACGCTTCTTTTGATGCAACTCAGGATACGGTTGGCTTTCTGGGCTGCAAGCGCACACTGCTGGCTCATGTTAAGCTTCTCGTCAACCAACACCCCCAAGTCCTTTTCTGCAGGGGTGCTCTGAATCTCTGCTCCGCCCAACCTGTAGCAGTGCCTGGGATTGCCCGGACCCAGGTGTAGGACCATGCACTCGGCTTGGTTAAACTTCATAAGGTTGGCATCGGCCCACCTCACAAGCGTGTCAAGGTCCCTCTGGATGGCATCCCTTCCCTCCAGCGTATCAACCGAACCACACAGTTTGGTGTCGTCAGCAAACTTGCTGAGGGCGCACTCAATCCCACTGTCCATGTCGCCGACAAAGATGTTGAACAGGACCGGTCCCAACACCGATCCCTGAGGGACACCACTCATTACAGGTTTCCAACTGGACATCGAGCCATTTACCACAACTCTTTGTGTGTGGCCATCCAGCCAGTTTTTTATCCACCGAGTGGTCCATCTATCAAATTGATGTCTCTCCAATTTAGAGACAACGATGTCATGCGGGACAGTGTCGAGGTAGATGACGTCAACTGCTCTGCCCCTGTCCATCAGTTCCGTGGCTCCATCATAGAAGGCCACCAAATTGGTCAGGCAGGATTTCCCCTTAGTGAAGCCATGTTGGCTGTCACCAACCACCTCGTTGTTTTTCATGTGCCTTAGCATGTTTCCCAGGAGAAACTGTTCCAAGATTTTGCCAGGCACAGAGGTGAGACTGACTGGTCTGTAGTTTCCCAGGTCTTCCACCTTCCCCTTCTTGAAAATGGGGGTTATATTACCCTTCTTCCAGTCATCGGGAACTTCACCTGACTGCCAGGATTTTTCGAATATGATGGACAGTGGCTTAGCAACTTCATTCACAAGCTCCTTCAGGACCTGTGGATGGATTTCACCAGGTCCCATGGACTTGTGCATGTTCAGGTTCTTAAGATGGTCTCGAACCTGATCCTCTCCTACAGTGGGCCTAAGGTCTTCCTTCTCACAGTCCCTGCATTTGCTTTCCAAGACTTGGGTGGTGTGGTCAGAGCATTTGCTGGTGAAGACTGAGGTAAAGAAGTCATTAAGAACCTCAGCCTTCTCCAAATCCATGGTAGCCAGTTCTCCTGATAGCTTCTGGAGAGGGCCTACATTGTCCCTAGTCTGTCTTTTATTTGCTACGTATCTATAGAAGCCTTTCCTGTTATCTTTTACATCCCTTGCCAAACTTAATTCTAGCTGGGCCTTAGCTTTCCTAACCTGGTCCCTAGCTTCCTGGGCAATGCTCCTATATTCTTCTCAGGCCGCCTGTCCTCGCTTCCACCTTCTATAAGCTTCTTTTTTCCCTCTAAGTTTCCTCAGCAGTTCCTTGTCCATCCATGGAGGTCTCCTGGCCCTCCTGCTGCACTTTCTTCTAGTCGGGATGCAACACTCTTGAGCACGTAGCAGGTGATCCTTGAATACTGACCAGCAGTCTTGGGCCCCCCTGCTCTCTAGGACTGTATCCCATGAAACCTTACTAAGGAGGTTCCTGAAGAGGCCAAAGTCTGCTCTCTTGAAGTCCAGGGCAGTGAGCTTGCTGCACGCTCTTCTCACTGTCCTGAGGATCTCAAACTCAACCATCTCGTGATCACTAGAGCCAAAGCTGCCCTAGAGCGTTACATTTCCAACCAGTCCCTCCCTGTTGGTGAGCACAAGGTCCAGCATGGCACCTCTCCTTGTCAGCTCCTCTATTGCTTGAAAGAGGAAGTTGTCTTCCACACAATCGAAGAACCTCCTGGATTGCTTGTGCCAGGCTGTACCGTCCCTCCAACAGATGTCAGGATGGTTGAAGTCCCCCATGAGGACCAGGGCCTGCGAGCGTGAGGCTGCTCCTATCTGTCTGTAGAGCGCTTCATCCACAGAGTCCTCTTGATCAGGCGGTCTGTAACAGATCCCCACGGTAATGTTCCCTGTTGCTGTTTTCCCTTTGATCCTGACCCACAAACACTCTGTTACCTCATCACCCGTCCCCAGACAGAGTTCCATACTCTCCAGCCTATCACTGACATAGATAGCAATGCCCCCTCCCCGTCTGCCTGGCCTGTCTTTTCTAAACAGCCTGTAACCTTCCATTCCGACATTCCAGTCATAGGAGCCATCCCACCATGTTTCTGTGATACCAATGACATCATATTCCAATAGCCTTGCACACATCTCTAATTCCTCTTGCTTGTTCCCCATACTATGGGCGTTTGTATAGAGTCACCTTAGCCCAGCTCCAAATGAAGCCGACTCAATGGCTGGGGCAGCTGGAACATCTCTACATCGCTCCAAGCACTTATTACAGGTGCTGGCAACTGACCAGGAATGTTGGGATGGATCAATGCTCCTCTCCCCCAACACATCTAGTTTAAAGCTTTCCTGACCAGCCTGGCAAGCCTCCTACCAAAACAGCTCTTCCCCTTCTTTGTCAGACCAGCTCCACCAGCCTCCAGTAGATCTGGCCTCCCAAATGGAGCCCCATGTTCTAAACAGCCAAACCCCTGACTATGGCACCACCATTCTAACCATTTATTAACCTGCCAAACACGCCTAGCTTTTTTAAGGTCCTCCCCTTTGCCCTGGAGAATCTATGAAAAAACTATCTGAGCTCCAGAGCCCCTAACCACCTCTCCCAGGGCTCTGTAATCCTTCTTAATGTTTTCCAGGCTACTGCTATCTATATCTCTAGCACATGGACCACTAGGAGGGGGTAATAGTCAGCAGGACTTACTAGAGCAGGCAGCCGCTCAGCAACATCCCTGATCCGAGCCCCTGGCAGGCAACACACCTCCCTCGAGACTGGATCAGGTCGGCAAATGAGTGCCTCTGTGCCTTTCAAAGTAGAGTCCCCTACTACTATGACCCTCCGCTTTTTCCTGGAGGCACCAGTAGTGATCCTCTTTACTGGTGCATCAGCAGGATGCTCATTAGGTGCGGTGGGTGCTTTCTCCTTAGCCCCCTGCAGAACCGCGAAGCGGTTCTGGGTGGGGACATCAGATTTAGGAGGAAGTCCCTTGTCATTAATTGTCCTCTTCCTCCTTTTTTTGTTCGTTTTTCTCGTGACTAATTCCCAGCTTCCTGGGTTGCTGCCCTCCTGCTTTCCTATATGAGCAGTGCTAGACGTTTGCAGCCCCTGTACAGTTTGGGCCTGGAGCAAGCCGCCCAGCTTCCTCTCAGCTTCCCTGGCATCTTTTAGCTCTCCAACAGCCTCCCGCAGCTCAGCCACCTGCTGCAGGAGGACCTCCACCAGGGCGCACCGAGTGCAGCCCTGTCCATTGTGCACCCTCGCCTCAAGAGACCAGTCGAGGCACTTTCTACACTCCGAGGTCTGCGCCGCAGCCTCCCCTCTCATCGGCTCTGTTTGGGTGCCTACGCTGGCCACCGCCGGGGCAGAGCTCCCAGAGCGGGCCCTGGTCCTGAGGCGAGTGCTCATCATCCCGCCCGCTGCCCGCTCGCCCTGCCTGCGCCAACTGCCGCGCCACGCCCTGACTGACGTGCCACGCCCTGTTTGCCGCGCTCCTGGTCGCTCGCGCTCCCTGGGATGGGTTTTTCCCCACTGAGGGCTGCTGCCGTCACTCCTGGCCCCGCCCCCTGTGAGTCAGCTGCTCGCGTCAGCTGAGCTGCCGGCTCCTGGGCAAGTCGTGTCGAGGACTTGAGGCTCCCTCGGTCGCTCTTGCCGCTCCGAACTGAGGCTCCTGGACGCTGTGCTTCCCCCCGCTCCGGTGTTAAAGTCGTCCTCTCTGGAGATACTCACCTCGGCAATTGATTCTCAGTATTTTCACATTACTGTATTTCAAGTGTGACCAGAAAGGACTAGGGCTATTTCCTTTCAATTGGTGCTTAACCTGAATCTATCACAAAACTGTCAGGTGTGGTAATAGATTCTGCTGTGCAAATAGTATAAGGAACAGGGTTTATTCCACAACAATTTCACTTTTTACAAAAAGTTAATGGATATATAGCCATATTATTGTCCACTGAAGAGCCAATGCTTTTATTAGCCCTTTTTATTTATGGAAGTTCTTTTTATGATATAAGCCTTTTCTTGTTTCTGTTAGCCATAGCTTGTATTGTGGTGTGCATATATAAGTAACATACATGGTTTTATACATATTTCTGTAAAGCGACAATTACTTGTAAGTCCAGTGTGTATTTCAGGGTCACCTAACCCCTAAGAAGTTTTAATCTGCTCTGTTAAAAAAACAAAACAAAAAAAAAAAAAAAAAAAAAAAGGAAGGTGCTTCTGTTTGTGATAATTGAAAATTTTCTGGATTTTTAGCATTATTCGCTTTGTCATGCCTTCTTGCTGCTGTGTTATCTCAATAGTTCTGAATGAAGGGGAGAAAGTCTCAACTATTTTGTAGAGAAAGAGCTGGTCTGCCTTTTTCTTTTGTGTCTGTGTCAGGCAATAGCTAGAGTCCTGTCTATTCCCAGCTCAGTCCATAACCAATATTCTCCTAATTAGCCTTAAGACTTTTTGACCAATTTGATCTGAATGAGGTTGCTAAGGTGCAGAATGAAATGGCACAGCCTCCTCCAGCTTTGAGCAGAAGGAATAGGGCACATAGCATTTAGCATGCATAAATCAGCAGGAATTATGCACCTGAAATGTGGTTTGAAAAGGGCAGCAGCCTCTTAAAAAGATTTGGAAGCTAACTTATAACTTTGAAGAGAGGCTTGAAAGTTGAAATTCCGCTTGTGGTATTATTAGGAGGATTACTATACCTCCTATCTCCCTTTTTTTCCCCATGTGTATAAGAGGCTCATAATTCACCAGAGATGTGGCCAATGTTAAGAATATTCTCCAGAGCTGAAGAAACATGCACATGCTTTACTATTAAGTGATTCATTTTATTCTTGAAGTGCCTTTTCTTTATACTGCATGTCCACAGACTTTACTTGAATTGGCGTATACCTTGAAAAATGATCCTGTTTATAAAGTTGTACAATAAACCTGTAGTACTATATAAATTGTTCCTGCAGCACTACACTGGTTTTTCCTCTTGTGAAAGCAGCTGGTTCTCACAAAACAAATAAGAGGCACTTGTTTGCAGTATCACAACACTCACTTAATGAAAATAGAATCACAAACTATACTACAAGGTGATTATTTAATGAGTCAGATATGAAAAGAATGTCAATATAAAAATCTAGGGGTGTTGGCAGCCAGAAGCCAACTGGCTTATTAAATCCACATAAATTACATAATGGACCAGAAATGCACAGGTATTGTGCATTTATTCTTCAAGGAATTTCTTTTTATAAAGAAAAAAATAAAATTGTTTGACGTTCTTTGACATCTACTTAGTGATCTCAAGCTATACTAGACTTTTTCATTTAATTTAACAAGTATAAGTGCAGACCCTAGAAACTGACTAAATACAGTGTCTTAAGGAACAAATTGGGGATTTTTTTATAAACATTTTTGCCACACATGTAAGCTTACTTTTCTGCCCATTTCTTATTTCAGCTTCAATCAGTTCAATTTTAAATTGTCTGCCTATCAATTCACTACTGCTAGCAGGAACTGATTTCAATTTCTAGAAAGCTGATAAGATCTATATAGCCCTGATGGACTCTGAAGTATGTTCCTTTTACATTGGAACTTAACTATTATGTAAGAATGACAGGTGAAGTTTGAATATTTTTCACTGGGTTTCACTGGGTTTTTCTTCTTTATGTAGAATTGTAATTAAAAAAGGCAGACAGTGAGACTAAAGAGCACTAATCAATTTATTAACATAAAAAAACTCATCCCCGGACTAATTTGTATTTTGAAGGTAATCAGGTTATTGCATTCATTTTATTTATTATTAATTCTATTATTTCCTTACTGCTTTTCCCAGAAGGCTAGAAATAAAGAACTTGTAAATCAATAAAGGCATGTGCCAGGTATACCTATGTGCTACGCACACAAATTTTCATCTCATTGTGTTTATATTCACATATAAGCACCGCTTGCTGATTGCCTTTATTAGTACATAGAAAATGAATACAGGAACAGGGCATTGCATTGTTTTTTACCTAAAGCTACAGGACAAAAGTTTTGAAGACTGAACAAAAAGCATCAGCATGGATGTTAAATTCTCTGTCAAATCCTGGCTTAGGCTTGCATTAAGCAAAGCACTCCAAAATGAGTTAAACTTTTAAGCCTTAACTTAAGCCCTTTCCTTTCAGAAAAGCAGTTAAACAGGACCCTCAGGTCCATAGAAATTTCTGCTATTTAGTCATACATGCAGAGTTAAGAATGCACTTGGATGGTCCTGCTATCCTAGCATCTTAGGAAAGACTGCACAAAACCCTCTGTCCTTCCTGCTCAGCCATGGTTGAGTTCATGCTTTACTATGATGCAAAGGATTTTTAACTTTTCTTTATCACCTTTTAACATCTGCCATACTTCATGAATAAGTCTAGATGTTTCCTATAGTTCTTTAAGTGAGATTTTGCAGTAAATCATGATGCAATCTACATGTCCCCATCTGCTAGACTCCTCTGTAAAAGCATCCAATCAGTTAATCCAAGAAGATTAATTTTACTTTTATTTTAGAATACAAGATTCATTAATGACATAGAAACATTTGGTTAATGAGTTGAACGACAGTCATCCATATCTGTCACCAGTGGCAGACAACTGGAATAGTTAAGTCCTGGAAAATAAATTTGCTCTCAACACCAAAACATTAATCAGCTCAGGAATGCTCATTGAGATCCTGAGAATTATCACATGGGTGTGAAAGAAAAATGTCCTGGAGTTGGTCTAATTGATGGTCAGATTTACAGAATGGAATTCATGGCTTTAATGATGGGCAGTAATCTGACGTGACAATATTATATCTCATTTTCTTTGGCATTTACTTATTTATTTCAGAGAAAAGGAAACAAAGATTTACATACTGATACTTTCACACTGTCTGCTGCCTGAAGAAAGTCACTTCTCAGAAGAGTCCACACTGCCTTTGGATGAATGCTCTCTATAGCAGTACACTCATGAGCAGGGAATGGGGATTTATACACAGAAATGCTACAAAGATCAGCAGAGAAGTTGTATGCAGAAACTCTGCAAAATGTATCATCTTTTTGAAAATTTTCCTGCTTATATGAAAAATTCTTATTTATTCCTTTCATATATTCTGAAGGCTTTTAAACACTGGAACTTCTCAGGCCAGTGTTCGGCAAATCTATCAAATATTACTGGCTAAAAATTTTGCTAATACCAAATCTTGTTAGATTTAAGGATGATCAAATGACTTACATTTACTATTTTTTCCATTCTAAGCAGATCTGTTGATTCTATAATAGATTCTATCTCCATAATAGCTTGATTCTTGTAAGCAGAAACTTATCAATGTGGCATTTAAAGTACATTTTTTTAATATGCATATGACAATAAAAATCTTTTCACAAATACCTTGGTGACCACAAATTTAACCTATTCTATAAATTTAGTGTAATCTCCAGCTAGAAACTAAGCTTGCATGAGAAAGAAGACATCTGGGTGAATTGCTTTGTAAAATTTATGACATGATTGTTGTGAAGTGAAGCAAAAAACGCCTTGATATCTAGGGATAATAATGGTACCTAAAAATGTATCTCATGTAAGTCTACTGTATTTGAAAAAAGTAAAACGATTGAAACATTTTCTTCTGGCATGCACACTAGGCTAAGGAAACTACAATAAATTCCTAATCAGGTTGTGGTTCTTCATGCACCCTATGAAATGCCATTGTGATTCACATAACCAATTTTTAATTGGAAATCAAAACTGTGTCAAATATTTTGTAGTGTTACAAGCAAATAAGATTAGATGTAGATTTGCATTTTACCATGTAATATGTAACAGTTCACCTAAATATTTAAATGGTCTGGCTATGAAACACTTTGTATCAGACAGTGTAAAATCAACCTTTCCAGATTGCCAGCTGAAAAATCTTGATTTTCAAACAATAAGGATTCATAAGAACACATGACTCAGATATATTTCAACTCCTTCAGAATATGAAGAACAAATGAAATGACAAATATTTCTTATCATCCCCTGATGAGATGAATTTTTCATAAGCAACTTTTTTTAGGTAAACTTATTTGAGCCCAAATCCATACAAATAATACACGTTTAACTCTCAATTCTGTGCTTTACTAATGATGGATAATCATATAAACGGATCTGGAATTTAGGAGCTTAGTAAGATAAGTGTTTACTGACACCTGAACCAGAAGCACTTTTGAATATTTCACATTGCATGCATTACATTTCACTGCAATATGTGAAACTGAATAATATCAGAATTGTAAGTGAATTAGCAAGTGAAATACAAGTGATTCTGCACATGTAGAAATTGTATTTAAACACTCAAAAGTATGTGATTAATCTTAAATTTCCTTTGGGACCTTTACATGATCAAGTCTAACCACCTGTTTAACACCATTGACATATTATGATACACAGATGGTCCCAGAACAGATAAAGCTTTTGTAAAGGTTTGGGATGTCCCAATAAAGTAAACTATTACACTACTACAGTAGTGGGTATAGTGACAAGTCACATAGATTTGAAACCATTTCAGGACAATTATCTCCATATTTTTACACTTCCACTTTTGAATATCCAACTGTATCCTGAGCTGCATCAAAAGAAGCATGCCCAGCAGGTCAAGGGAGGTGTTTCTCCCCCTCTACTCTGCTCTCATGAGGCCCCACCTGGACTACTGTGTTCAGCTCTAGGGTTCCCAACATAAGGATGTGGACCTGTTGGAGTGATTCATGAGGAGAGCCACAAAGATGATCAAGAGAGGCTGGAGCACCTCTCCTATTGCTGTGGTTTGAGCCCAGCCAGTAACTCGGAACCACGCAGCCGCTCGCTCACTCCCCCCACTTCTTCCTCCCACCGCTCCTGGACGGATGGGGAGGAGAATCAAAAGAATGTAACTCCCACGGGTTGAGATAAGAGCAGTCCAGGAACTAAGGTATAATACAAAACCACTACTGCTACCACCAATAATAATGATAAGGGAAATAACAAGGGGAGAGGATACAATTGCTCACCACCTGCCGACCGATACCCAGCCCTACCCGAGCAGCGACCTGGCCTTCTGGGTAACTCTCCCCGCTTTATATGCTGGGCATGATGTGCTGTTGTATGGAATACCCCTTTGGCTAGTTTGGGTCAGGTGTCCTGTCTCTGCCCTCTCCTGGTTTCCCCTCCTCCGTGGCAGAGCATGAGACTGAGAAAGTCCTTGGTCACAGTAAACATTACTTAGCAACAACTAAAAATGTCGGTGTTATCAGCGTTGTTCCCAGGCTGAAAGTCAAAAACATAGCACTGCACCAGCTACTAAGAAGGAGAAAAATGACTGCTATAGCTGAACCCAGGACACCTATGAAGACAGGATGAGAGAATTGGGCTCCCCTAGGGGGGAACCTTATAGCAGCCTTCCAGTGCCTAAAAGGGGCCCTACAGGAAATCTGGAGAGGGACTTTGTAGAAGAACAAGTAGTTATAGGACAGAGGGTAATGTCTTTAAACTGAAAGAGGGTGGATTTAGGTTAGATATTAGGAGGAAATTCTTTACTACAGGAATCGTGAGGCACTAGAACAGGTTGCCTAGAGAAGCTGTGGCTGCCCCATCCCTGGAAGTGTTCAAGACCAAGTTGGATGGGGCTTTGAGCAACCTGGTCTACTGGAAGGTGTCTCTTCCTATGGCAAGGGTGGTGGAACTAAATGATCTTCCAACCCAAATCATTATATGATTATATGATTCAGTGGTTGAAGTGGCCTTGGGTACTGTGGTGTGTGGTAGTAATACCTAACCTGCATGTTTGACCATTTTCTCCAGCAAAAGATATGCATGTGTAGAAGACGTGCTGGGAATGCTGAACGTCTTTATAGATATGTCAACATGTGTCTTTTTAGCAGTGGTTACATATTTTAATGTAAGTCAAAGATACTTGAATATAGTTGTGTACAACTACATTTGATCTGTTATCATACATTTGTGTATGGACAAATGGTACATGAAAAGATTGGTGGGGATATACAAGAATAGGATAATTCAAATGATATTTCACTACCTAGGCTCTTTGTATGTTCTTTGGAGTGAAAAACAATTTTAAGTCAGTTTGCTCTTTTGTCGTTGCAATAAGCAGTAGACTTTGCTAGGATTTGATCTTCATGCTTTAGATCTATGTCTTAAAGCAGTACAGTCCTTACTTTTGTATAATTCCTGCCTTCCTTTGTGACCCCTGCTTTCGTTATCTGATTGTGGCCTGCCAAAATGAGGGAAACAGACTCCTAAAATGAGAAAAATGAGGGAAATAATGGTTCTTTTTGATGTTACCTTGCCTGTGATGTTTGGGAGACATGAGAGTCTTTACCCCAGGAGTTTGGTTCAGAGAGTATAGAATCATATTCCAATTTCCAGACAAGTTGAAATGACTTTCTAACAATAGAAAGTAATTATAAATTACAAAGACTCCCAAGGCTGGTTTCAGACATACTGAATGAACAACTTTTGTTCATTCAAAAAAAAAGGAAAGAGGTGAAAAAATGAAACAAGAAAAACCTTGAAAATAATAACCTCCATGTCTTTGTGTAACTTTAAATACTAGATCAATGGTTTGCACTTGTAGCTTCCTTCTGGGTATATGTTAAAATCTTCATCTAACAAAGCACTTGTGATTTCTTTTCACTTGAATCAAAATAAGTTTTTTAAAGGAAGTACTCATACGTAAGGGTAAACGCATCTTCTGTTTCCTTGAGTTAGTGTGTAATCATACCCAAAACTGTGAATTCTGTTTAATTTAACAGTTGCAAAAGATGTATGAAAAATGTCTTGGCTAATGGAAAAGAATTCCTTAACTCTGTGATTCATGATTTTTGACATCTTATGAAAGCAAAGTTATTTATGAAAGACCATGAACGTCTGACACTTTACAGATGCCTTACTATATATCATGGCTTACAGAATTTCATTTTTACTCATCACAGAACACAAGCAACATCAAGTAACTTAAATGACCAGTTATTTAATATTTTAGTTAGTAAGCATCTGGACTAAAATATTCATAAAAAGTCCTAAATTATTTTTTCTGAATTACATTACAAATGCATTTTTCATAGGAGGATTTGTGAATGATTAAAAAACAATTCAGTCAAATTTCTATTAACAACTGTTGCTTATAAAACAATGACAGTGAAAATAATGTTTTGGTGTTTAAAAATAGCAATATTTTTAACTTCTGTCTGACAAACAAAGACATTTTTTTCATCACTTTATCCAATGTGATTCCATATATTGTACTTTATTTACATTAAAAAAGAGATGCAACTTGAATTTGAAATTCCTATTTGATCATCATTAGACAAATCAAGAGATTCTGTCTAGAAAAGACTCCAGTCAGGTTTTTTAAGCAAAAATGTTCCTAGAACCAATGGCTTCACATTTAGAAGTAAAAAAAAACCCAACAAAGAAAACAACACAGTCTGTAGACAGGTACATGTTCATATTTTCTGTTGAAAGAAAAGTATAACAACCTAGCAAAATTTTCTTTTACTAATGCACGTTTTCATTATTTCAAGCCATTGTTTCTACAACAGGGGTAATAGAATTGAAACAAATAAATTTGTTAATAGCAGTTGATAATCTGTGAATGTCAGGTTAGATATTATTGATCTTCATGAATATGGATAGTAATACTACAACATCCTCTAACAAAAAAGAGGAGGGTTTTTTTATTGGTTTGAATAAATAATTTTAATAATTTCTTGGCACAAGAATTCTAAATATATGTAATCTCTATTTAACACATTTGAAAACTTTTTATTACAGTTGATGTACTAGAAAAGCAGACTTAAAAATTGAAATTTTCTCTGTAAGCTATTGATTGAAATTTTCTCCTTAGAAAATCCAGATGAAATGTATTATGCATAAAACACAATGCTGTACTTAAAAATACGTGTTCCTGGCCCTTCTTTCATCTCTGCTAAGGCGTTTCACTTCACCACACTTTGTTTTAATGGGGATAAGACATTGTTCTACTCTGTAAGGTGCTTTGTGGTCTACTAAAGGGCTATAAATTTTTTTTTGCCTCTAAGATTTCCTATACAGTTGCAACATTCCACCAGAGCTGTTACTCAGGTTCTTCCCATTCCCTGTTCCTTTCTGCTGGCGAAATTTCTTGATAGAATCCAGTATCATAGTGTGTTTCTGTAGAGGAGTTATTCTGATATATGGTTGTAACTACTCCAAAATAAATTTAATGAAATATTTTCTTTCAGAGTTTTTTATAGTTGACAGTTTGTTTCTGTCTTGGACATACACGAAACATCATTTATAATACCATGTAAAATTCCAGTCACTCATATTTGAATAAATAAATGAATGCAAAGTAAAGAAGTGCAGAAAAGGGATATCATACACACGGGGAAATAGCCAATTAGATAAAGATGAATCTTTCAGATGCAGTGAGAAAGGTGGGCTTTTCTCTTTGTTTAAACCTAACAACGTAAATTCTAAAAGAATAATTAATGCTGTCTCTAAATGCCTCAGGTGTGTGATCATCAAAGAAAGAGAAGACCCATTTGAGTAAAATACTGAGTTGAGAGGAGAGCAAATATGTTTGAATACTGAACCTGTGAAAAAATGTTTTGTGAGGAAATTGTAGTGAGGAAAGTAATGTAGCTGGTGTTTAAGAAGGTACTAGCTAAGTTATTAAAGAGACAATATGGTAACCCTCTATAGAAGTTATTCACCTCAAGAGAAGTGATTCACAGACCTAGAAGACTCCTTCCACTTGTATACCATTTGAATTTCAAACTATGAGACTGTCCTGCTGGATGGAAGTTGTGCTTTTCAAGTAATTTTAGTGAAATCTGATTTAAGGTACTGTTGTGGGCCCTTCCAAGTAAAAGCGAACTGTGGCCTGCACTCTGCTGCCAAAGGGATTGAGAAAAATGCACTGGCAATATCAATTTTGGCATACCACTTGGCTGCCTTTGACTCCAGTTTATACTGAAGTTCTAGCATGTCTGGTACAGCAGCACTCAGTGGTGGTGTGACTTCATTCGGGCCATGATAATCTGCTGTTAGTCTCCACTCTCCATCAGACTTTTGTACTGGCCGTATGGGGCTGTTAAAGGGTGATCAGGCCCTGCTGATCACTCCTTGGCTTTCCAATCAATGGATCAGCTTGTGGGTGGGAATCAGGGAGTCTTGGTTGGTGCAATATTGTGACTAGTGCACCGTTGTGGTAGCAATCAGCACATGTTCTTCAACCTTCAGCAACCCCACAATGGAATGGTCCTCTGAGAGACCAGGCGAAGTAGACAGATGCTTAATTTTCTCTGTCTCCAAGACAGCTGTATCAAAATCCCACTGATAACCTTTTTCATCCTTTACATACCCTCTTCTGAGATAAGTTTATGCCAAGGATGCACGGAACCTCTGGGCCAGTCACAGTGGTGTGCTTTTGCCACTCATTCACAGGCTCATTTCAGTCTCCAATACAGTTACCTGTTGAGATCTGTTTCTTCTTGTGCCCCTCCTCACTGGCAGAGCATGAGAGACTGAAAAGTCCTTGCTCAGGGTAAGCAGTCCTTGGCAACAACTAAAACATTGGTGTATTATCAGCATTATTCTCAGACTAAAGCCAAAACACAGCACTGCACCAGCTGCTAAGAAGAAAACTAACTCTATGTCAGCCAAAACCAGGACAGATACAGAGTTTTTGAATGAATTGGTTTCCTCTTTAATTGCAGAAAGAATTTTTCAAACAGGTGGCCTTATACAGAGAAAACCCTCAAATTTTGAAGTTTCACAATCTTTTATCAAATCCCTAGTGTAAAATTTTAGTGAGAATTTATGTAAACAATCAGTATTGTTCCAGCAGGAATCTGGAAATATTTTACAAAAAGTTGTAAAAGGGCTCCAGAAGAAAGAAGTAATAAATGTGTATAAATAAATAGAGAAGAAATTATAGAATATCTGGTTGGTCTGGTACATCAAAATAGGTTAAATTCATCAGGAAAGCTATTGGTTGTGAATTATTCACTATGTTCTTCTGGCTTTAATTCTTTTTGCATTTAATTACAAGGGGCTACAGATTACTTAGAGGTCTTGTAATGCATCTGCATGACTGCCAAGACCACTATTGGAAATTGTATGCCATTGCTGAGAGAAAAATATACACTTCAGTAATTACATGTGGTACTCTAAATGCAGATGCAAAAGTAATTATCATAAACTGGTACTCTGTATATTGGAATGCTTCATTGGCTCGATATATTAGCTTTCACTTCCTTAGATTGTCAGGACTCAATGAGTAGTTCTCTCATGAAATAAAATTAGAGGTCTCCAAGTAGTTTCCTCTTGTTCTTAGAAAAAGCAATGTACTATATGAGTAGCTTCTTGGGGAATGCTACATTCATTATTACACTAGAGAAAAAGAGATTGTGGCCAGCACTGATGTCTTTTGGTAGAATTGTAAAGGACAATCACATAACACTTGGGTTTAGCTACTTCTATTTGTTACATTTTCATGACCACTAAAATTTATATACCAGAGCAAGGAAACTTAAATTCACAAGAAGTTTATTCAAATTCTTCTCCTGAAATTTCAGTTACAGCGAAGCCTTGAAACTGTGAACTTACAAAGAGATGAACAAATGAAAATTACAGAAAGGGAAAAAATTGTCTGTGTCTGAGAGAGGGTTGGATACCCAGCAGGGCTATCAGCTTCAGAAGTGGATGATTCCTTGCTGAATTAAATTATTTAAAATATTATAAAATTATTAAAATTATTATAAAATATTAAAAATAATTTAAATTTGTAGCCTTTGATAGTGCTCTAAACTTGGCTGAAACATTGCAGAACTTCGGCATTTCTCCAATATATGAAGTGAACATTTTGAAAGGTGTTTGGTCCTTTTGTCTAGTCACACGTGGCCAATGAGTTTTCTTGTTCTACATTAGTTAGCACTTTTAAACCATTACTGCTGCAAAGAGCTAGCCTGTCTTTTTTCCACTTGTTTTGTTCTTTCTATACTACCTTAAATCTCAGATTAATCCTTGACTTCTCTCAACTCTTCACACCCTTAAAAACCTTCAAAAAGCTATTTCAAATTTATGAAATAATAGTTGACTCTAATGTCTCACATTATTCTTTTGAATTCATGAGGTATGCATGGAGAAATTTCCTCGTTTGCAATTTGTGGTGTAATTTGTTTTGCATATCTTAGTTACACAGTAGACTTTTACATAAAAGGAAATTAGAAAGCCCACTTTAGAAGAACAATACTGTACAGTAGGTCTTATCTTGTAAATTTTTCCTATATGTACATAATTTTAGATATAAGAATACTTCTATTTTTGATGTAATACAATTTTGGGGTAATATGGCCTTGATCATTAAATGTGAATATTTTTATTTAATGATAGTTGTTTAAAATGATAGCCTAAAACATTCTGCTGAACCATCATGGGGTATTACAAAATTTCTTGAGGTTTCACACATTTAGCATTTTTATTTTTTAATTAGAAATTATTAATTGGTATCTCTATGTGCATTTGTCTTTTTATAGCAACTTGTAAAGTCCTAGTGTATTTTAAATACAGTTTTAGTCTTGGGGTTTTTTTTACAACTATAATAAACCTAACTAAACCTGACTAATCATATTTATCCATTTAAGCAAGTTAATATTCCTAGGTAAATGTTTGTTCTCCCATTGATAGCTTACTCTTAGTGTTACACATTCCTTCTCTTTTCAAACATTTTCATGTACAGTGACAGCTAAGCACAAGAGTTGAGTTATAATTCATTAGACCTTCACTAGTGACTTGTGAAAATGTCCATTTCGTATTTTCCACTTTTTTAGATATTGTACCTGTGTAAAACTTCACTTTTGCTATTTGTGCAGCTCCACTGTTTTGCTTGTACTTTTCTTGATTTCAGGTCATTGTAAAAACGTTTTTCTGTCTTGTGGATGTTGATGTTTCCAGACTTTGGGCTTTGCCTGGGTCTATGTGAGTTGCCACAGTTCATGCACTTTCTTTTCATGTCTTTTCTCTTCATTCTCTTGCAGTTTTTCCTGAAGTCTCCTCCAAGTGTTTACTGTTTGATGGTTTCTTCTCTCACTGATCAGCAGCTTTCCTATGTCTCCCTCTGATTTGCATTCTCAGCTTTCTGTCCCGAGTTATTTTTTATAACTGTACACATCCTGATAGTTCTAAGTTTAAGCCCCCATGTTTCCTCAGTCTCCTCTGCCACCATGGATCTTTGGATCACCTTCTGATCTCTGATGTCAAAATACTACAGTTATATCTCTGACTTCTGAGTTTCAAGTCGGTGACAAAAAAAAGTTTGAAAGATTCTGTTTTTTCAGTTTCATATAAAAATTCTAGGAGTTCCACTCTGCATGAGATCACAGCTTCCTCAAACTCTTACACTACTTTTTCATAGGTCATCTCCTTTTCTGACTTATTTGCATATCATTAAAAAGTGATAACATGGCACACTAGTAATCAGGAAAGTAACATTTTTGCATATCTTCTTATTAAATTATTCTCTATACATATACCACATTTTTTCTTAAATATTCTCTGATTGCAAACACTGCCTATGGACCAAGTTCATGAAGGTGCGTTTGTTGCTCCATCTCGTATTTCTCTCATTCCCAAATGTTTGTTCTCTTGCTCTTTATTTCATTGCAAGCTTTTTTCCTCCCAAGTTCCATTTCTGGTCCTGTATGCTTGAACAATGAGATCCTTAACTTCACATACTGTTGAATTTTACTAAAAAAAAAAAGAACTTTTTCAAGAGCTCTAACTATTTACACATGGAACCATCTGGGGGAAAAAACCCCAACAACTTAAGACTCTTTATGTCTCTTATTTGATATAACCAACTCAGATTGGTGCACCATGCTCTTAGATCTACTGTTAATAAAGGGTGAAAATGAGTATTCTGTATGCTGCAGGTCCCTAAGAAACTACTTATACGCCTGCAGTTAGATGGAAGTTTTAGTAAACAGAAGTCCACTGCAACATAATTCATTTGACCAAAAGGCAAAGGAGTTCTTATACCAAGATCTTCATAGCACTCCAGAGCCACACATGAGGAGGAAGTCTTCCTTAAGAAAAAGCTTAAGGAGAGGGCCCAGAGAGAGGAATCCTGGCCCTAAACAAAATACCATAGAAGAAAATGCAAGCAGGCAGTTATCCTCATGCATCAGCAAGCAAACAAGAGTGGCTGGCATGTAAGTCTGTGTTTGTATAAAGCATTGCTTACCTGCAGCAGGAACTGTTTAAGTATCCCATTCATGTCAAATATTAAAATGAAGGTGTTTCTGTAATCATTGTCATGATTATTTACCATCTGCTCACAAGCAAATTCATTACCATGAAAATTTAACCAAATAAAAATAAGTTAACTTGTTACAAGTGATGAAATACTGTAATTAGATGTGCCTGAAATACAAAAAAAGAGGGAACATTTAGCTTACCTAATAGCTGTTTAACTGACTGCAAGAAGTGATTCTTTTGCATGGCACTTGTACCTAAGAGAAATCAGATTAAACTGATTCAGAGATTAGGTGTATTGAGGGAATTGAAACACTGTGCACAGAGTGTTTGTCAGGTCAGGCACTTTCATGCAGATAGCGTAAACCACACACCCCAGAGATATGTGTTTGTTATATAAATGAAATAGATTTTTTCCACTCCTGTCTATAGGTATTTTGATTAATTATACAAAATAGTTATTAAAAAAAAAATGTGAGAAGGATTTCACCTCTACAGAAGTGAGAGGATGAAATATATAAGCAAGTTTTGGTTGAAAATTGGCAGGCTATGAAAGCAAAAAGGGAAAGATACATTTGTGTATGCAACAAATTATTAATAACTGCTGTTAACACTATTAATGAAATAATTTGGTTTTGCCAAGCATTTCATATTTGAATGAGTATGAGTAGCTGTTTTTATATTAGAAAACTGTAACAGTGAGTATTAATTAATGTTTTTAACTGTATAAACAGACTACCATTTGCATAATCTATAGTTAATAATTTTGGGCTGAAGAGTTTATTCACAATTATTTCATCAGGTTATTTCATTTTCAATGACATAGAATTAATCCTTAATGATACTATTTTTAAAAGGATAAGAAGTGTTGTAACACTGAAGAAGACACAAAATTAAAACACTACCTGTTCTGCAGAGCTATGCATGTGGAAAACAATAAATGCATCAGCAATATGGACATGTAAGAAAAAGGAGTTTAACAGCAGGGACAGAGTGGACAGAGTTAAGGTTACAGCAAACATATATTTTTATCCTCTAAAGCGACACACCTACTTATAGTCGGAACACCGGGCTGCAATTTATAAGCCCTTCTTTTGCTTAAGGAAAATCTTTGGGTGTCTGAAGTTGAACAGAGAAGGAAAGAAGCCCAAACCATGAAAAAGAGAGAAATTGAAGGACCCATATTTTCATCTATTACACATCCAGACATGCTTTGCAAAATCTTTAGTTCTTAAAAAAAAATAGAAGGAGAAATGAAGAAAGTTTCATTCTTGAGCATATCCATTAAAATGCTGAGTTTTGTTTAAATAAAGCCAAAAGCTTTGGTGAACCTTCAGTGTCTCCCTTTTCGCTTTTCTCCTTCCAAGAAATATCAGATGGAAGTGAGGCTAATCGTGCCATACTGACTTCCACTTAAAGCTCAGTCCTGCCACATAAACACTAAAGCTCTTCATGCTGTCTTAGGACTTTTATCCCAATATTGTAGGACAACTATCATGTTTATACTTTGAGACTACTTCAAATCAGGAATAGGATGAAATGTGAAATCATTTACAAAGGAAAATATTAATATTTTTGCTGTTTTGTCAAATCTTTCACTGAGCTTTCTTTTTTTTTTTTTTCCTTTCCCCCCTTACTCTTTGGACATAAATGACAATGTCACTTGCAGTTATAGCAGAACACTTTGACACAGCCATCAAATTTGCTTAATGCTAGATCAGCCTGGAAAGTGAACAAAGGCTGGTATGTCTGAGAAAGAAAATGTGTATATGACTGCTGAGGAATATTATCCTATTCCCAGGATATGTTTTAAGGACTGCTGTCAGAATGTCAGCAACGGAGCTTTTAAACACTGGAATTACACAAAGATGTAACTGAAAGTGTTTCTGAAGATAGATTGTTCAAATGGATTATCCCCCATATTTGTTTCTTTTGTTTAAGGCATATTAGTTCCCTCAAACTTTATAATTAGTTTAGATTTCAGATAAAGTAAGTCAATTTGCTTTATTAGAATAATCATTAAAATTCATTATTTGTTAACACAGCAAGGTATTTATTTATTTATTTAAGATTTGTCCACTATGTAGTTCAGTTTGGCTGACATCAGCTGAGGTTTCAGTCAAACTGTTGCATGTAGAAATGCTGGTTCTATTAACAGACATTAATAAACAGTAATATAAAGAGAAGAATGGGAAATTGTATAGCAGAAGCAATCTATATGCAACAACATTTTAAATATTGTTTGAAAACCAGTAATACATAGATTATGTGTAATAAATTTTTTTTTTGAAGTATGAGTAAATAAATTTTTATATACATTCAAATATGTTCTCGTGTAGAGATTAACAAATAGAGAATGTGCCTAAGTATATTTGGGAGCAACAGTAAATGCATTTTCAGACCTGTCAAACACTTTTGTTGTTGTTGCTGCTTCAGGATTCTGCTTTTCAAATGTTATAATTTGTATCTTGAGTTAAAGTATCTCATTATGCCCTGCTTTGCAGGGGTGTCGGGGGAGCAGTCCATATCAGAATAGAGTACTAACTTTTCTCAAATTTCCCTTGAATTGAGAATTTTCATCAGTAAGTTATTTGAAACAATAAGATTTTTTGTCTTAGTAACACAGTGTGTTTTCATTTGTCAGAATATTATAAGAAATAAAATATTAAAATTCACCATAAATTTTAACATATAAAATTAGCATCAGAATGAAATGTACAACCGTAAAAAAAAAAAATAAATCAAAATTAAGCCATTTTAGTCTTTTTCTTGGAACATAGTCAACTGTAATTATCAATTATTTTGATTTTTTTTTTTCAAATAAGGTTTACAAGCATTATCATCAACTCCCAGGAATGTGATTTTGATTGATTTTCATCTTGTAGAGTGTTTGTATGGAGATGTTTATTTTGATCTTATTCAACAGCATTCTCTTCACCCAGTTTTGAACAACCACTGCATGAAAATCTGCATTTGATCAAATAGTCTAGTCTCCCGGCAAAGGCAAAGGAGGGAAATATGTTCCTCTTTGACGCGGTTCATCTCGCCTGAATACAGACTTAGAATCATAGAATCATAGAATCGTAAGGGTTGGAAAGGACCTTAAGATCATCTAGTTCCAACCCCCCTGCCATGGGCAGGGACACCTTGCCCTAAACCACGTGGTTCAAGGCTCTGTCCAGCCTGGCCTTGAACACCGCCAGGGATGGAGCATCCACAACCTCCCTGGGCAACGCATTCCAGTGCTTCACCACCCTCACTGTAAAGAACTTCTTCCTTATATCTAATCTAAACTTCCCCTGTTTAAGTTTGAACCCATTACCCCTTGTCCTACCACTACAGTCCCTAAGGAAGAGTCCCTCCCCAGCATCCTTGTAGGCCCCCTTCAGATAGTGGAAGGCTGCTATGAGGTCACCATAGAATAGAATCATAGAATCATAGAATAGAATCATAGAATCGTAAGGGTTGGAAAGGACCTTAAGATCATCTAGTTCCAACCCCCCTGCCATGGGCAGGGACACCTTGCCCTAAACCACGTGGCTCAAGGCTCTGTCCAACCTGGCCTTGAACACCGCCAGGGACGGAGCATCCACAACCTCCCTGGGCAACCCATTCCAGTGCTTCACCACCCTCACTGTAAAGAACTTCTTCCTTATATCTAATCTAAACTTCCCCTGTTTAAGTTTGAACCCATTACCCCTTGTCCTACCACTACAGTCCCTAAGGAAGAGTCCCTTCCCAGCATCCTTGTAGACCCCCTTCAGATACTGGAAGGCTGCTATGAGGTCACCACGCAGCCTTCTCTTCTCCAGGCTGAACAGCCCCAACTCTCTCAGCCTGTCTTCGTACGGGAGGTGCTCCAGCCCTCTTATCATCCTCGTGGCCCTCCTCTGGACTCGCTCCAACAGCTCCATGTCCTTTCTATGTTGAGGACACCAGAACTGTACACAGTACTCCAAGTGAGGTCTCACGAGAGCAGAGTAGAGGGGCAGGATCACCTCCTTCGACCTGCTGGTCACACTTCTTTTGATGCAACTCAGGATACGGTTGGCTTTCTGGGCTGCAAGTGCACACTGCCGGCTCATGTTAAGCTTTTCGTCAACCAACACCCCCAAGTCCTTTTCTGCAGGGGTGCTCTGAATCTCTTCTCCGCCCAACCTGTAGCTGTGCCTGGGATTGCCCCGACCCAGGTGTAGGACCTTACACTTGGCTTGGTTAAACTTCATAAGGTTGGCATCGGCCCACCTCACAAGCGTGTCAAGGTCCCTCTGGATGGCATCCTTTCCCTCCAGCGTATCAACCGAACCACACAGCTTGGTGTCGTCGGCAAACTTGCTGCGGGTGCACTCAATCCCACTGTCCATGTCGCCGACAAAGATGTTGAACAGGATCGATCCCAACACCGATCCCTGAAGGACACCACTCGTTACAGGTTTCCAACTGGACATTGAGCCATTTACCACAACTCTTTGCGTGCGGCCATCGAGCCAGTTTTTTATCCACCGAGTGGTCCATCTATCAAATTGATGTCTCTCCAATTTAGAGACAAGGATGTCATGTGGGACAGTGTCGGACGCTTTGCACAAGTCCAGGTAGATGACGTCAACTGCTCTGCCCCTGTCCATCAGTTCTGTGGCTCCATCATAGAAGGCCACCAAATTGGTCAGGCAGGATTTCCCCTTAGTGAAGCCATGTTGGCTGTCACCAACCACCTCGTTGTTTTTCATGTGCCTTAGCATGCTTTGCAGGAGAAACTGTTCCAAGATTTTGCCAGGCACAGAGGTGAGACTGACTGGTCTGTAGTTTCCCAGGTCTTCCACCTTCCCCTTCTTGAAAATGGGGGTTATATTACCCTTCTTCCAGTCATCGGGAACTTCACCTGACTGCCAGGATTTTTCAGATATGATGGGCAGTGGTTTAGCAACTTCATTCACCAGCTCCTTCAGGACCTGTGGATGGATTTCATCAGGTCCCATGGACTTGTGCACGTTCAGGTTCTTAAGATGGTCTCGAACCTGATCCTCTCCTACAGTGGGCCTAAGGTCTTCATTCTCACAGTCCCTGCATTTGCTTTTCAAGACTTGTTAATGAACATGCTCGATGCACTTCACCTTAAAACCTATCCGTTTGTCTCTGTTGACTTGTATTGGGTGTAGGTGTCTGGGCGTTTGTTGGCAATGATGGAGGATAGAAAGTGGAGGGTACTGTTGGGGTCGCCTTTGTGACAAGTGAGACCAGGGCAGCCAGCTAACTCCACAAGTCCCACCATATTGAACAGCTGAACCCATCAGCCATTTTCTCATACCTGACAGGACAACAGCTTTATTTTATTTGGATTCCTTAACATTTTTTCTGAAGTTCACTGATCACTTACTACCAATGGTATTTGTTCTATAAGAGGAGATGTAAACTTAAAAAAAAATGCAGAGCTCTTATCTGTGAGTTTATATGCCACGTGAACTATTCTATTTAAAAGATTATCAGTATAATCTGAATTGGAATGAACTTTTGCCTTCATAGTGTTCCTCTACTATACAAATGTGGAGTGATGAAGCTTACACTCCAATTATGTGTTACAATGTTGACTGTGAAAACTTCATTGTAATTGTAATGTCAGATAAGTTCCAAGAACATGGTTCTGACTCAGAACAATGTGACCAGCTGCAGAAAGCCCGAACTCTGCCAAAGCCTGTCACTTTTCATTTGGTCACTCTTTCCAACAGAACTGTTCCTCGTTTTATCATAGAACGATTATGACTGCTTAGGGTTTTTTCTCTTCTGAAATTTGGCTTCTGGCAGTATGATTGCAATACCTGCACATGTCAGCAGGCCTAGCACAGAATCATGTCTTTCCACATTTGCTGTTACGAAATTTGTGTGAATGAAGACATGAGCAAATGTCTTTTTCTGGAGATGTTAAAATGACACTGCCTAAGAATGGGAGGTTATGACCTCACAACTGCAGGTTAAGACAACTTCATTTCAGCTGGTTCATATGGCAGTTTATTTGTGGCTGCAGGTCAAATTAGTTGGCTGTGCACTGATTGGAAAGGACATGTTCCAGTGTTCCAGGTTTTGCTCTCTCTTGACTAAGGGCAGTAATTTCCAATAGAAAGTGGTAACAAACAGTATTAAAAAATAACATCATAAATAATTGTAGCCATTTGCTAAATGACCATATATCTAAACCCTTGGAATTTTTTTATTAAACTCAGAAATAAAGCATACAGCTCACTTTTCTTTTGCCAGTATTTTTCTTTTATTTTTGAATTTCTCTTTCCTTTTTGCAGGAGTAAAAGCCCAAAACAGGTTAGTCTGAATTTCTTCAGTTTCATTAGAAGAATTTTGTGCAGAACTAGCTAAAATCTTTGGTTTAGAAGTATAATGATTAATGTCCTGATCCACAAAGAGAGGAGATCTGAGTCAGAAAGAGAAGAGAATAGAAAACAAAGAAACAAATGGGACACACAAAATTGACTATAAATCCTGGCCCCAAATCTGCTGAAAGAATCTTTCCACAATTTGGTGTTTCATATTCCTCCATTGTTTCTTTAAACTTTAGAAACTAATAGTACTTCATTTTCCTGTCAGTGGCAAACTGTTCCCTCATCTCATATAAACCATGCATTTGTGGGTGAAAGAGGGGCTTTAGTTATACTTTTCTCTCTTTATTTTTACTCACACTCTGCCTCCCACTTATAACAGATTGCCAGCTGTCATAGAATACTTTAGTGTGCTAAATTGGAGTTAGGAGTGGAGCATCTTATTTCTAAATTAAAATTCTAATTTTAGAATGCACTCTATCATCATTTCTTGTCACGTATTAGCAGGGGTGTGGGAAAATAAATGGATTTATAATTGTGTTGACTGTGCTGACAGAGAAATACAAAAAAGTTCATGTGGCTGATATCTTGCTTGTTTTACAATCATTATCTTTGCTGACTAATAAAATGGTCTCAAGAAACAAACAAAACTGAGGATATTGGATATCTTACTTGTAATACAAGCCAAGCAAAAGTCTCTGGTCTGAACATCTCAGTAATTTGTCAGACCGGATGTTGAAGTAAAAGATATTACTGCTGCAGGTTGTTTTCAGGTTTGAGAAAGAAATTAGCTGCATTACATTTGGAATGAAATCAAATGAAAGAATTATTGAAAAGAGTAATAACCCCCACCTGCTCCAGATGTAAGATCTGCAGTGAGTTCATAGGTACATAATGAAGCTGCTTGTGAAAAAGTGGTACTTGTCTGTAGGTACTGCAAGCTGTTTGGGTACTGTAAGAATTTGCTATATGGGTATAAGAAATACTGTAGGAAGGAGTGGTGAATATATTATTTGTAGTCATCAACTTAAATCACATAAAAATATACTATTTTAATGACATATGAAACCCCATGAGTTTATTTTAGGCAAATAACTTTTTTTTAATGTTCAAACAGGAAAGTTGGCCACTTGTGATAAAGGCCAATGAAACAAAGTTTGCAAAATTTCAGAAAGAGGAGGAATATTTCCATGGCCTGATTAAAGCAGCCACACAGGATATAATACAGTGAGTGAAGTTTTCTCCTCTGCCTGAGAGGACACAAACTCTCTACACTGCTCTTTAACCTTCCCACTCCTTCTGTCTGAGTTGCCAAACTATTGGCTGAGCTGAGCAGAGATTGGTATTTAAAAGGTGAATGGCTTCTTTAGTTGAATGGTTTCTACAGTTGCATGCAGACAGTACTTTTCTGGAAGGTCAGAGATTTTGTTTCCCACGACTGTTGCAAATCAAGCTGAAAGTATCTGATCAGTCTCCTCTTACTTCTGAGGAGAGTGCCCACCCACCAGGCAACACAGTAAGCTAACAGTCAAGGAATTACTTTAAACACCACTTAAGAAAGGTTTTAGCAAAAGACGCCTCTGTGAAAATAACCTATTGATATTAAAGTTAATAGGATTAAAGAAATGCTAATTCTTATATCTGGCATGAGGGGTGACCCATGGATGATGTCTCAAAACAAGAAGGGATTGTAGGAGAAGGCTAGTTAGAAGGAGGAACAAGGATGCAATACACTGAAGCATTGCTGTAAAGGAAAATGGCAAACTGCCAAGTGTGAATAGAAAAGATTACAGAAAACAAATACCTTCATGTCCATGGCCAGCAGGATGTACAACCACAATTTTTAATTGAAGTTTTGTTTTTATTTACATTTGCCAAGTAGACCTAAGCAAGTTTTGACAGCCTAGGTGAGGGCAGATCAGACAAGCCATATTAATAAAGAAGTTACATGCATTAATTGTGAACTATTGCATAAAGAAAAAGAAACTGAAGAAGAGGAATGAAAATAAACTCTGCATAATCGTTAATAATAGAATCTTCTTTTTTACAAAATCTGGTTAATGAAATATAATTGTACATAGCAATGCATTTCCAATGCTTCCTGTGGCCCCCAGTCTGGAAAAACAAAATAGAAAATGCTTATAGACAGCAGAATAGAATAAATCTATTCTTTAAGCTACCTATGTGATCAATTACAGTACATCCTGCACAGATATCTTTTCTGTTACCAAGAAGGCTATTTCTCTAGCTTGCCATGTTGCTTGTGTTTTGCTTCCAATACACTGTATTGATTTCCAGTAAATATACCATTCAAATTAATTTTAAACATGAAATAATGGTAATAGTGTAAAGCAGCTGTTTTGTTGCTTTACTTCTGCACAATTATATTGTATTTACATACTAAGAAAGGGAAACATCAGAAAGAGGAAGATTATTTCAGAATAAATACAAGTAAGGAGATGGAGAAATTAAGAAAGAGGGTTAATGGCTCATGGATAAGAGAGAAAGAAAATTAGAATTGTGACATGGTACATACATAAGGCAAGGTCTACTAGGACTGTGTTTACACAGTTCTGAAACAGCACTCTGCAGAGCACAAGCGCAGCCTGCTCTGGTTCCTATCAGTCATTTTTCTGCATGAAAACTCCCACACTGCACACAGGCAGGCAGTCCAGCCTGCACCATGGCATGCAAGTCCACCTGGCACATGTATGTATTGAGCCTTGCATGCTCTGGAGAAGGAGCAAGCCAAAACTGCCTCCCTGTGTGCAGCCTTGCTCTCTGCACAGTGAATAGAGCCGAAGACAGCAGGTGCTGTGAAGGCCAGGGAGTTCATTCCTGTAACCCAGTTATTGGGGATATTACAGACCTACAATTGTCTTGGGCTGACACATAAAATTCATGCCTGGTGTGCAGAAGGTGGTTTCTTCCCTAGAGTTATTCTCGGAGGGGACATGTATGGGTTACATTGTTGCTTTTTTTTCCTATTTTTCTAACATCTTCAGTAGCATACTTTGGTGTTGCAGTGTCTCAACAGTAACAAATTAAGACGCTATTATTTCAACTCACAGTTTGCTACCTCTTCAGGAAGCGGAGCTCCTTTTAAGTGGATCATGACAGCAGTGTTCCTTCTTCTGCTTTACATCTTTTTCTTGCAATAAAACTCTAAATGATGGTAAGTGGTCATAGCAGAGTTGGGATATGCAGGAAGATTCCAGATAGCTAAATATTTTCATGCAAGAAAGTTCAACAAATACAATTCTATTGACAAAGTCAGTGTTATTTTTAAATAATTGTATTTTGTAGAAGATTCTGAAATAGATAAATTACACTTTCATTATTCACACAAATATATTCATTAAGGGAGGGATATTGGACTTATAATTTCTGCAGTGTTGAAAATATGCAAAGATTATTATGTATTGCAGATCAGTGAGAAGAATGCAATTGTTAATGGTATTTATCTTTTTTTTTGTTTGTTTCTTTTATTCCCTCCACCACCTGTCTACTCTACTCAGCACCACAATCTGACTGTGTTTTGATTGTATATATTTTTACTCTGTTGGTGATCTAGTCTTATATAAATATCTATGCTTTTATGTAAACACCAATTTTGTTCTCAAAAGCTGCAGAATGTGTTCTCATTTGAAAAAAGGATTACATGTAAAGACCAAATGTGTTACATATGTGCTCTCCACAAAGGAGATTTCTGAAACTGCCTGGTCGCTAATTCTGTTGTTTCATTATACTGATAACGAGACGTATGCCATGTTCTTTAAAATTTATTTGAAATTAAGAATTCTATAATTATGCAATTTGTCTCCATTTGTTCAGTTCCCTCACAGAGGCATTATGTCCTGTGGAAATAATAACATGCAATTAGAGATTGCCATGTGGAGTATAGAAAATGTCATAATTGCATGGATCACTCCACTGTTGTCATTTCCTGCAATTTGAGGACTTCTCACTTTACTACTTTTAGAATAGATAAAATAGATTTTTTAATACATTTTTTCTCTAATAAAAGGCAAAAGAAGTATTAAAAAAGCCCCAAACATGTTAGGGAAATTAATTTGGTATAAGCCCTAGACTATCTGTCTCAAGACAGACATGGAATACCTTCATTCACATCTTTAAAGGCCAATTGAATAAGACAATGCTTTATCATGAACCTGTGTCTCTGAATAGAAGTTTTGATCAAAATAGTACTGCTGAAGCTGTTTGTCCTTTCTTTTGCAAAATTAATCTATTTTCCTTTTTTGAATAGAAAACTAAAATCTTACATGTTTTGGTTAAAACTGCCTATATTTTAGTTTGGACATACTACTGCAACAGGACATGGGAGATGCAATCCAGGTACTTCACAGCCCCGGTTAAAACTGCATATATTTTATTTAGGACATCTACTGCAACAGGACATGGTAGATGCAATCCAGATACTTCACAGCCCTGGTTAAAACTGCATATATTTTAGTTAGGACATACTACTGCAACAGGACTTGGGAGATGCAATCCAGATACTTCACAGCCCTGTCTTTATCCACAGTACAGAATCTGAAGCTTGACTTCATCTATTCAGAAGTGGTAACATCCAAGACACTCATACCTGAGAAGGACTCCTCTACCTCCTTTAGTAAGATCTAGGGTGAAAACTCAGCCCAACATAAGTCACCATTGACTGGATCAGAAGCTACTTTTTGTGGGCATTGACTGAGAGGCAAGATGCCTGTGTTTCTTATTATGAATTAACCTTCATAACACTTAAATTTTCCTGGCATGCATGCCTCCAACACAAACACAGATTAGTAAAGAATATGCTGTGCAGCCCTAGCATGAAAATAAAAAGCTCTTGGTATTGCCTGTATCACTGTGTTAGCTGGGAAAAGGCAACATCTGCTTCTAAGCTCTCATTAACTGCCTTTGCAATTGTGCTCTGTATTTCTGTGTATAGAAAAATGATAGGTGGCCTGTATTTGCAACCTGCTCAGAGCAAGTCAAATGGTAAGGTTAAACCTCTCACTTTTCTTTTACTGTGGATATCCTCAGGGTAAACAGCAGAGAGGATTCCCATCACTTTGTCAGTTTTCTTGCTGCTTGCCAGCCCAACAACTGCTGCAGACAGAGAATGGTGAATACTTCACAGGAAACAAGCAGCAAACTGTACTATTCCACATCTCATTTACTACTCGCTGCTTACTAGAAGGATACAGGGATGACACTGATTTAAAAAGTCCTGGTATTTCATATTTATTCTTTTATTTTATCCTTGTGATGCCAGCAGACAAGAGGTAAGTACAATACAAAATGCAAATAGCCATGGTTTAAAGTCCTATTAACCCTTACTCAGCCTAGCCTTTTGGTCATTCGCAATGGCAGAGCATTAAGTAAAAATGTGTACACAAGTAAAGAACAAAAAAAAAATAATTAAAAAAGCCTTAAGTTCTTGTTTTTTTCAAATGCAAACAGAGAAAACAGTTACTGTTGGCACAGCAACTCTATAATAATAAAAAGGAAAATGATGCATAATAGAGGAACAGGCTGAAGATTGCTTAGAAGGCAAGAAGCCTTGGTCTAAATTAGGCTTCTAAAACTTGAGCAATTTTTCCTGTTGTTGCCTAGGTGCATTTTAGTAGGACAGGGTTGAACAACTGTCATTTCATTCTGATATTCTGTTCTTGGCTCGATAAACCCTCGAACTACTGTTTTGGGAGCCACAGTAAAAGAAGGTTGGGGAAGATTCAGGTTTCCGCTACGACTTCTGTTCCCATTTCCCACTCACTATTTTGGTTTTTAGTATTTCCTTTCCTTTTCTCACCTGCCATCAGAAATCTGTACCAGGAGGCTCTGTGGAGGTGAGAAGTGACTTCTGTAACTACAGCTTTGACAGCAGATCTCAGTTCCTTAATGGAAACCCATTGTCAATATTGAGCATTAGGCTGCACTAAGTGATAGAAGAAGGTGCCACAAGAAAAAAGATACTACTTCATCTATAGAAAAATGGCCATTTTTCTCTGACCACTTCTGGTAAAGTATTGTTCTTTCATACATTTCTTTTGCAATGATCATATGCAAGATATTGCTTATTAACTGTCTCTTCTGCACAGTTTGTAATATTTAATAAACTAAGCTGTTGCCTGCTGACATTGATCCATGGTTGACTAATCACTTTACTGCTAAATACTTACTACAATCAAATATAGGGGGAAAAAACCACTAAAAAGTAAAAAAGTCCAAAACGTGAGAGGCAGACAAAATGATGGACACAAGATCACATATTAAACTGTAAAGTATCATGCTCTTTCAAATACATATTTTTCTGGGTTTTTTTTCTCCTTTTTTGTTTTCTTTTATTATGGAAAAATACAGAGTAAAATTTAAGGTAAGACTCCTGTAATGCACAGCCACTTATTATTTTCTGGTTAAGTTATCATAATTCTCTAATTACAGACATATCCTCGAAGCATTTACAAGTGAATTTAAGATGAAAGATTGCTTAAGTAAGTCTACTATTTCTCTTTCTGTAGAGAGTTGGGTGTGCTGACAGTTGGAATAGGAGACAAAACAGAAGAGCAGTGTCTGTGAGGGAGACCATGCCATGGTCAGGATGTAACACGAAAGCACCTTTCCTGAGGTAGGTCAGAGAAAGTGAAAGTTTTTAAGCTACCTAGACTGTTAACCTTCCATTGGGTTGGATCTGAATATGAGAATGATTTCCATGTGTATTGTTTTCAGCTTAGGGGAGATTTTCAGAGGTACATCACTGATTCACCATCATATTTTCTCAAAGTATTTGTGGTTGAAGGAAGAACCTCTGGACTCAAAAGCCAGAGCTTTCAGTTAAAAGCTGGATGCCAGCAACAGGTTTTCTGACACCACATTGATACCAAGCTTGTATTGCATATTAATGTTAAAAAGACCTTGAGAAATTTCACAGAGAAAGTCTTATTGCACTTAATACACATCTGCTCAGGAATATATACTTGTACGTGACACCTGGAGGTTTTTTGTGCCCACTTGATATCACCATATGGGCTTTTAAGTCCAATGGCTAAAGAGATGTTTCAAAATTTCACAAGAAAATATTTCTGCGATTAAATTCCATACATTGTATTTCAATCTTACATTTAAAATAGATTTAAAAATCACTTCTAAACCTTCAAAAATCAAAGTTCATAGTAAATTTCTGACAACTAACATGGAGAAATGACATTTTAAGTGAAATAATGAAAATGCTGCACTAATAACAAGCAGAATAAGTGTGAGAAGAGAAAGATTTATCAATGTCTGGCCCTATAATATCAATGAACTTCCTGTAGAAAACACCTGAGACTAAAAAATTCATCTGTGTTTAGTATTCCATAAGAAGTAGAAAGTACTTCAAAGTCAGTCTAAATTAGCACTGAAAATTTCTACTCAGCCCCAACTTTCATATATGACAGCAGCCTCATAATTAATGTGTTTATATTTTCTCACCTGCTTTTCATTTTCTTTCTAAACTCCCTTATGAGGAGACCTTAGATTTTAATGAAAAAAAGAGAGCAAAGTTAGAATGCAAAGTTGAGTAACAGACACGCCTTCAAAATATGGACTTCAACCCTAACTGTTCTGTGATTCTATGATTCTATGAATTGAATATTAAGGCTGGTAGTACTGGACTTCTAAAAATGATATTTTGGGGTTTTTTTCTGTTTGAGTCTTATTAAATATTTATCCAAATGGCTTTGTGTGTTAAGAATCAGAAAAAAAAAATGGTTAGGAATCTCCAATTTGGGACAAATGTCAGTGAAAGATAAAGTACTAACAGTTGCAAAAACTTCCTATCATATTTGTTTCCATTTCAGTATGTAAATACAAATAGCAAAATTCTTGCATGAATATGTGTGCTTGTGTAAAATGAAGGTATGCATGGATTTGAATGGTTTTGGATCGAGCCTTACAAAGGATTACAGTAAACTGCAAGTTTAATGAAGTCACAGAATCAAAAATTAGAAGATTGCTCAAAGAAATCTATTGTAAGAAAATTTTGGCTACAATTTTCAACATCACTGGAAAATTAACATATAAATTAATAACAAAGCTAGTGCCAGAAGCATTTATGTGGGCAGCTCGTTGGAGTAGGCAGTAACACATAATTAGACATAGCTATTACCAAGGATATCTAGATTCAGCAGCACCTGAAAAGAATGGGAGTTTGTTTGCCTTCCTCATCTAGCATGCTTTAAAATCAAAGATAACTTCTCCATGGTTGCATTTAACCTAGAGCTGCTGGATTTGCTAAGAACTGATACTTATGCTGAAGGGAGAAATTATGACTTTACAGCTAAAAACATGTATTCAGAACCCAAACCTAAAACTTAAAATTGGCGATGCTTGTAAAACACTGAGCAAAATGAAGATCTAAAGTCAGATTCTGCATATTCCAAACATCAGGGGAATTCAGATTCTGAGTTTTGAGTAAGACCAATCTGCAAATGGCTATGAAAATACATTTTTTATCCCTGAGTCATTTATGCTGTCTTGAGATGAGAAAAGTAACACACACTGCCACTGTCAGCATTATAAATATAAATATACATCAGAAGACATCTAGCCTCTTCTTATTATAGTTACTGTGATGCAGCCCTACTACCCAAGAGTCCTGAGATTTAATTGTCTTCATATATATGTCCATGGAGACTGGTCATACATAACAACAGAGAGGTCAGAAGTGTGAAGCAAAGAAGGGAGGTAGCTGAAGATGAGGAAGAAAAAAGCCTGCTCATAAGAGCCACTAGTTACTTCTACTTCTCTCTTTCAATGATTAATTGCTTATAAAAGTGAAACCTCTCTTACGGGAAAGATTAAGTAGAAGACTCTCTTAGTAGCTCAGGCAATCACCAAAGGTTTTGTATTTCTGGTAAAGTGAGATTTCTGTTGCTTTCCTTGAAGTGGAGACTTAAACCTGGATTTTCCCAGTAAATGTACGCCAGAATTTCCTGAACAAGAATGAAACCTCATTAAGCAAACAAGCTACTCAACCTTCCGATCAACAATTTCTTTGAGATGACAATAGGATTTAACCTCTTGAGCTATTGCAGTTTACCTTCACTGCTTAGTTCACAACTTGATTCATTGGCCATATGCATGTGAGTAAAATTTCAAATTGAAGAGCATATACTGAAAATGAAAAATCATTTACACTGAATCAAATACAAATGCTAATGCAGTAGTCAAAATTGCAAAACTGACTAAGTCTTGTCTTCCATTTAGTGCTTGCAATTAACTGCAATGACAAAAAAGGGTGGGCTTTAATTTCATTCTGTGTGTTGTAGATCACAATTCCTAATAGAAGAGCGTTGGAGCACTGAAGTACATCAAGATTTGGAAATCTCTGTCAGTGGACATTTCTAAGAACAGACAAGAATTGCTGGGAATTGTTGAGGATATGGTGGGACAAACAGGTGAAATATCCATTTCACAATATTTCCATCCAGCCATGTATTCTACTTAGATCTTGGTCAATGGTAAAACCATGAGACTTTTCTAGCACACAAAGTCAGTGTGGAGCAATTGCTGGGAGCTACTCTGTGTGGTAGAAATGATTTTACAAAGAACATTTTTCTCTGACTCCCTGTTTTTTGGCCCTGGTTTTTACTTTTTTGTGGACTAGAGAATGGACGGAGAGCAACGAGTGCTCATGGAAGTAATTCTGTCATAAAGAATATCTGTCTTTTTACTGTTAACTTTAATCTATTTTAAACGTCAGAGGCCTAAACAGTCTAGAGAAACAGGGGTCTAAAAATCATCTGGTTTTGTAGTGTAGTTTCTTGGCCAAATGCTTTTACTGTGCTGATATACACCTGACAGACACTACCCACAGCAGAAGCTTAGTAATATTATTAATGGATACAGCTCCAAGTTCCTTCTGGAGGATGAGTGCGCAGGGTTCTGGTCATTTGTGATTTATTTGCTCTTGGTACTGTGACAGCATAGCAAGAGCTGAGAATATAGAATCAGAATCATAGAATCCTTAGGGTTGGAAAGGACCTTAAGATCTTCTAGCTCCAACCCCACTGCCATGGGCAGGCACACCTTGCACTAGACCACGTCACCCAAGGCTCTGTCCAGCCTGGCCTTGAGCACTGCCAGGGGTGGAGCATTTGCTGCTTCTTTGAGCAACCTGTTCCCGTGCCTCACCACCCTCACAGTGAAGAATTTATTCCTTATATCTAACCTGAACTTCCCCTGCGTAAGTTTAAACCCATTCCCCCTTGTCCTATCACTACAGTCCCTCATGAAGAGTCCCACAAGAGCAGAGTAGAGGGGTAGGATCATCTCCTTTGACCTGCTGGTCACACTCTTTTTGATACAGCCCAGGATCCAAGATTTTTGAAACCCTATTTGAAAAAAGTAGACCTTGTCCATTTCCTGAACATGTATGAGAATCTGAACTGAAATCAGACTCCACCATCCATCATCTCAAAGATTGGCGTGAGAAACTGAGATGGGATTCCACAGACCATTGTCTCAGAGATGGGTGGGAGGAGCTGAGATAAGACTCTTCCATCCATTATCTTGAGGATTGGTGTGAGGAATTGCTGTCCATTATCCGAAGAATTGCTGCAGACGTGCAGTTGAAGAGCTGGCTGCAAGGCCAGTGAAACTGGTCCACCAGGAACATGTAATACCTGACATTAAGAACGGATGTACTCCCCCCAACTCATAATAAAAGAGGGAAAAGGTAATCACCATGAAGGACACCTCCATGAGTACACCCTCTATGAGGACAACTCCACAAGGACACTTCCACGAGGACACCCTCCGTGGGGACACCCACACCCGATAACTACTAGAAACCCTTGGGGATACTGCTCCAATACCGACTACAGAACCTGGAGGACTCCCACAGTCGAGGATGATGACTAAGGACCCCCAGAACATTGCTGGATCCATGGTGGTGACTATGTCTCTCTCTGCACTCCTAATTCTTGCTTCATTTCCATCCTTTTTCCAATCTGTCCTATCACTATCTCTTTTTTATAATAATTTCCTTTTTTATAATTATTGTCTTTTTGTAATAAACCAACCAATTGATTACGGTACTTGACCTCATTTGAGTCTTAATTTCACTCTTGAGATCACAAACAAAACAGGCCCGACACTGGGGTTTTCTCCAGTCTGACCCTGATACCATGTCCCAACAGACTTAAATAAGCAATGCATGCAGGAGAAAGATGACGAAACCATAAAAAAATTGCTGATGAAAAAGAGTAACCTCTCTGAAAAATCTCACAATAGTTTTTCATCATTTTTGAGAGGAATTGTTCAAGTGGTATTTTCCATATAGAGAAGTGGGGAGATTAAAGATTTAACTTAATTAATTCAGATGACAATTTGCTTTTTATTTCCCATTGAACGTTGCTGGATTCTGTTTACCTGCATGGGACTGTAAAAGGTTTTGATATTCACAGCTGTTATGGTTTTTGAGCCTTAAGTTTTTCTGTCCTGTACGGGATATATTATGTTTGTTGTTCCGTTGTTTTCCAATATGTATGTACCTATACATAAACAGATACAGAGAAACTTAAAAGGCACAAGAATATGTCATTCCTAGTAGCCAGTAAATGCATGAGAGGAGAGGCATGTATGTTAGCTATTACTATGAGTCTTGTCAGCTAGGAGATACATTTCTAGTGTTTTAAAATGAAAACATATCACCTAAACATATTATAGAACATGCTTGACATAAATTTGAATATGTTAGTAGGTAAATAGTCATGCCTGCCAGATTTTTCAGCATAGCTGTATTAATTCTTGCCATAATTTTCTGCTACAGATCTGTAAATTCACCCTTCAGGGGACTTAAGATCCTTCTCAGCATTTTGTCTTTTTTACTTTTTTATCATAAATACCATCATGCTCAAAAATCAAACACAATCTCTCCTGCAATGGATAGAAGTTATTTATTACAAACGGCATATTAAAAATGAAGCTGAATTACAGCGAAAAAAGCCACTCAAGCTATAATTTACACTTACAACACATATGTAGCATATTGCAAACTGACAATCAACCATTTAAATGGACCTTGATGGAGAAAGGAGATTTTCTTGGACCATGGGTTATCGCTAACATAGCACGTACAGATTCTTAACTAGTGTATGTTACCTTTATTAAAATCCATGAAGCTATGATTATTTTCTTCAGCAGAGTATCTAATCTCTCCTATGACCATGGAAAGACTTAGAGCAAGACCCTCATGGAATAAAAGCTTGGGCATCTAGCAAAGAAACATTCAGACTGTTGTCTGAACCAATGAGAGTTGCATTATGCTTCTCTATGGATGTGTATTTTCTGCTTATATTTGCTGAATAAAGCTAACTCCCTATTATCAAGCTGACTCAAGGGTCCTTTGAAAAATTCAAGCAATTACATTTCATTGTAAGCAAAATATGTTTCTATTTGAGTTTTGAAATGGGAGAGGAACAATATGTCCAAATTTTGAGCAATCTGACTTTTGAATAATCAAAGCTAAAATAACAGATTAGAATGTGTCTCCTAGTCATGTTTGGTCTGTTTGCTTGTTTGTTTGTTTTCAAGAAGTGTTGTACTGCATTATTTCTCTCATCTTTTGGATTGTTGATCAAAAAGGCAGCAGTCATGATTTGCCAGTTGTCCCCTTGCAAAAGGACAACAGAGTATTGCATCCTCCTCCCTTCATTTCCTTCATTAGCAATCTGCTTTAAACAGTAAAAAAAATCACACATCAATCTTACATGATTTGGAGGTAAAAGGGAATGAAGTATAGGGTTTGATGATTTAATTTTTCTGCATGCATTTTTTGTATCTATAATGCAGCATCTCTCCATGTTTTTTCACATTATACTCTGGTAGTAGTTTTTCCAAGGTAATTTTTCTCCTCAACTGTTGTTGCTAAAAGTTGGAACTTTACAAAATATTTCTATAACTGCAAATTTTAAATATAACTTTCTGCTAAATTTAAATTTTCAATGGCTTTTAATTTGATCAGATTTCACCTAAACCCCTGATTGTTTTCACTGAATTGTAGTTTCAATTCTTTCCTTCTAGGAAGTTACGATACAAGAATATATTTTGTTGAAAGCTAGTCACATTTATTTAGGATTACAAATGGGTGAAGCTTCCTTGCAGATAAAAACAAATAATTTTCTCTAGTTCAGAGAAATGCAAAACATACTGCTGTTTCAGCTCTAAGTATAGGCATACGTATATATACCTTTATGTACATACAGAGAATGATTTAACCTAGATGCAAGCCTTGTAGTTCTCATGTCTGAGCCTGCCCCTTCCAAACTCATAAGGAACCAATCTCATCTACACATACCTTGCCTTCACATTTCCTGCCTTCCCCAGTAGCTCTGCCAGTGAGGGGCAAATGGTAACTATTTCCAGAGCAGGTATGAGGAAATAAGGCAGATTGGCTAGCAGCCAAATGCTTGTCAGAGGTGCCTAAATTGCAGGCAACAACCATGACTTTCTGAGTTGCACCATCTGCTCTCCAATGTTGCCTTCTGCCATAAATCCCCCGAGAAAGCACTCCAAAGCCCTTCTGATCTTGCCAAGGGCAGTATCCTCCTGGTTGCTCTATGCAGGAAAAGGCTTTCATTGCATTGTCATAGTAACTACCAGGTCCTGCCTCCAGAATTACCTCCTCTTTCTCACCTTGAGCCTCCCACAGGAAATATTTTAAAAGAATTGTTTTCATAAAATGTACTGAGGTTGATCTTCACGTGGTCTGCAGAAGTGGTGTTTTGCCAAGTAAGCCCAGATGACAACTAGTAGAATTAAATACTGTGAAAGACACCAAAATGTAGAAGACAAATGTCAAATGGGATTGGAACTGCCACCTCTGCTCTTCCACCTTAAAAGTTTTTTGTTGTTGTTGTAATTTGATCACTGTAATCTTCCTTAGTTTTCCTCACCGCATGTAAAGCCTTTTGACACAATTTTGAGAAGTTTTAAAGGCCCAAAGCATGGTTCTATGTCTAGATGCCATTAGCGGTTACTGAAGAGTAGTACTCACAAACCTTTAATTAGAATAATGACATTTCTGGACATCAGAGAGAGAACTGGGATGGGAGCAGGAAGGGTTGGATATAGTCAAGGACTTGTCAGTCCTAATACACTTAAAGATGCCTTTCTTCCCACCTCTGATCAGTGGAAACCACATAGTTACTTTCAAAAAAAAAAAAAAAAGGTAGGAATTAATGAAAAAAATGCTTTGTAAAATTCCTATTTTTCTTTCTCAAATCTACTATTTCACTTACTGCACACTTACTGGATCCAGCACATGTAAAACTTTCTCTTTTATTTCAATTAATAAACCTATCATTAGGACATAAAAGATTGCTGATCAGGAAAAGGCCACTTGCTTTGGTAAGATTGTGTCCTTTAGATTTATTTTAAACTCACCTCTCTCCTTTGTAACTATATCATTTAACTCTTTTGTCTATAAAAATGTCTTCTCTGGGTCTTAAACAAACACAATTATTCTGTTTGCCATCATATTTCATATGTTGCCAAGTAACAAAGACCACTGAAGCTAAGTAGGTCACCCCAAAGTCTTCCTTTTTCCAAAGAGAAAAAATTTAACCTTTTATTTATTCCCCCCCCCCCCCACTTCATATGAACAAATGCTATGAAAATCCAAACCCTTCTTTGGCTGCTTTCTCTTACATACTAGAGAGACCAGTAATATCTTTGGGATGGAAATAAAATCAGATTTGCTAAAAAGCAATAACTAGTTATCTGTTTGCATGGAATATCTGTCTGTCTGCCAGGAGTTTTTTTTATAATCTATCTGCTCATTTCATATGCTGTTCTGATTTGTGATCTTTTTCAGAAGCCTTTTCTTCTTCAGCTTTCATGGCTTTAGGGATTTTAATTCCCAATAAACTTTAAATCATGGTGAGTGAAGTACATGACGATCCATCAATAATATACACGGTCTCTGATCAGGGTCATTGTTATTTTCAGAGCAAAAACATAGAATTCTGGTGTTTAAATGTTATTACTGACATTGAGAAAAAAGGTACACGTAAGACTACTGTGGTCATTTGACCCTGGCTGAATACCAGGTGTCCACCAAAGCTGCTTTATCACTTCCCCTCCTCTACTGGACAAAGGAGAAAAAATGGTAACAAAAGGCTCATAGGTCGAGGTAAGGACGGGGAGAGATCATTCACCAGCTACCATCAGGGGCAAAACAGACTCAACTTGGGGAAATTAGTTCAATTTATTACCAATCAAATCAGAGTAAAATAAAAAGAAAATAAAAACCAAATCTTGAAACACCTTCCCCCTTACTCCTCCCCTTCTTCCCAGGCTTAACTTCCAAATTGTCTATCTCCTTCCCACCCAGTGGTGCAGGGGGACAGGGAATGGGGGTGTAGCCAGTTCATAGAATCATAGAATCATAGAATCATAAGGGTTGGAAAGGACCTTAAGATTATCATAAGCTTGTTTCTGCTATGCCTTCCAAGTGGGAGGGCTCCTTACACTCTTCCCTGCTTCAGTGTGGAGTGCCTCTCATGGCAGTTAGTCCTCCACAAACTTCTCCAATGTAAGTCCTTGGGCTGCAGTTCTTCACGAACTGCTCCAGCGTGGGTCCCCTGCGGGGTCGCAAGTCCTGCAGCAAACCTGCTCCAGTGTGGGATCCTCTCCACATGGGTCCACAGGTCCTGCCAGGAGCCTGCTCCAGCCTGGGCTTCCCATGGGGTCACAGGCTACTTTGGGCATCCTTCTGCTCCAGCATGGTGTCCTGCAGGGGCTGCAGGGGGATATCTGCTCTACCATGGACCTCCCTGGGCTGCAGGGGACAGCCTCCCTTACTGTGGTCTTCACTATGAGCTGCAGGGGAATCTCTGATCCAGTGCCCAGAGCACCTCCTCTCCCTCTTCTTCACTGACTCTGGTGTCTGCAGAGCTCTTTTTCTACCATATTTTAACTCTTCTCTCTAGCTGCAGTTTCTATTGGGCAGGATTTTTCCCCCCTTTTTAAATATGTTATTCCCAGTGGCACTACCACCGTCACTGATAGGCTCGGCCTCGGCCAGTGGTAGGTCTGTCTTGGAGCTGGCTGGCATTGGCTCCATCAGACATAGGGGAAGCTTCTAGCAGCTTTTCTCACAAGTAACAAGACATAGGACAAGACGAAATGGCCTCAAGTAGCACCTAAATCACAGGGAAGGTTTAGGTTGGATATTAGGAAAAACTTCTTTACCTACAGGGTTGTCAAGAATCTGAACAGGCTGCCCAGGGAAGTGGTTGAGTCACTGTCCCTGGAGATGTTTAAAAGACATGCAGATATGGTGTTTAAGGACATGGTTTAGAGTGGACTTGGCAGTGCTAGGGTAACAGCTGGACTCTATAAATATCTTTCAATCTAACTGAGTCTATCATTCTAAGAACACAAAGAGGATGTCATAGGATCATCATAGAATCATAGAATCGTAAGGGTTGGAAAGGACCTTAAGATCATCTAGTTCCAACCCACCTGCCGTGGGCAGGGACACCTTGCCCTAAACCATGTGGTTCAAGGCTCTATCCAGCCTGGCCTTGAACACCGCCACGGATGGAGCATCCACAACCTCCCTGGGCAACCCATTCCAGTGCTTCACCACCCTCACTGTAAAGAACTTCTTCCTTATATCTAATCTAAACTTCCCTTGTTGAAGTTTGAACCCATTACCCCTTGTCCTACCACTACAGTCCCTAAGGAAGAGTCCCTTCCCAGCATCCTTGTAGGCCCCCTTCAGATAGTGGAAGGCTGCTATGAGGTCACCACGCAGCCTTCTCTTCTCCAGGCTGAACAGCCCCAACTCTCTCAGCCTGTCTTCGTACGGGAGGTGCTCCAGCCCTCTTATCATCCTCGTGGCCCTCCTCTGGACTCGCTCCAACAGCTCCATGTCCTTTTTATGTTGAGGACACCAGAACTGTACACAGTACTCCAAGTGGGGTCTCACAAGAGCAGAGTAGAGGGGCAGGATCACCTCCTTCGACCTGCTGGTCACGTTTCTTTTGACACAGCCCAGGATACGGTTGGCTTTCTGGGCTGCAAGTGCACACTGCCGGCTCATGTTAAGCTTCTCGTCAACCAACACCCCCAAGTCCTTTTCTGCAGGGCTGCTCTGAATCTCTGCTCCGCCCAACCTGTAGCCGTGCCTGGGATTGCCCCAACCCAAATGTAGGACCATGCACTTGGCTTGGTTAAACTTCATAAGGTTGGCATCAGCCCACCTCAGAAGCGTGTCAAGGTCCCTCTGAATGGCATCTCTTCCCTCCAGCGTATCAACCGAACCACACACCTTGGTGTCATCGGCAAACTTGCTGAGGGCGCACTCAATCCCACTGCCCATGTCGCCGACAAAGATGTTGAACAGGACCGGTCCCGTCACCGATCCCTGAAGGACACCACTCCTTACTGGTCTCCAACTGGACATTGAGCCATTTACCACAACTCTTTGCGTGCGGCCATCGAGCCAGTTCTTTATCCGCCGAGTGGTCCATCTATCAAATTGATGTCTCTCCAATTTAGAGACAAGGATGTCATGCGGGACAGTGTCGAATGCTTTGCACAAGTCCAGGTAGATGACGTCAACTGCTCTGCCCCTGTCCATCAGTTCTGTGGCTCCATCATAGAAGGCCACCAAATTGGTCAGGCAGGATTTCCCCTTAGTGAAGTCATGTTGGCTGTCACCAACCACCTTGTTTTTCATGTGCCTTAGCATGTTTTCCAGAGAATCTGCTCCAAGATTTTGCCAGGCACAGAGGTGAGGCTGACTGGTCTCTAATTCCCCGGGTCTTCCGCCTTCCCCTTCCTGAAAATGGCGGTTATATTACCCTTCTTCCAGTCATCGGGAACTTCACCTGACTGCCAGGATTTTTCAGATATGATGGGCAGTGGTTTAGCAACTTCATTCGCCAGCTCCTTCAGGACCTGTGGATGGATTTCATCAGGTCCCATGGACTTGTGCATGTTCAGGTTCTTAAGATGGTCTCGAACCTGATCCTCTCCTACAGTGGGCCTAAGGTCTTCATTTTCACAGTCCCTGCATCTGCTTTCCAAGACTTGGGTGGTATGGTCAGAGCATTTGCTAGTGAAGATTGAGGCAAAGAAGTCATTAAAAACCTCAGCCTTCTCCAAATTCACGGTAGCCAGTTCTCCTGATAGCTTCCCGAGAGAGCCCACGTTGTCCCTAGTCTGTCTTTTATTTGCTACGTACCTATAGAATCTTTTCCTGTTAGCTTTCACATCCCTTGCCAAACTTAATTCTAGCTGGGCCTTAGCTTTCCTAACCTGGTCCCTAGCTTCCCGGGCAATGCTCCTATATTCTTCTCAGGCCGCCTGTCCTCGCTTCCACCTTCTATAAGCTTCTTTTTTCCCTCTAAGTTTCCTCAGCAGTTCCTTGTCCATCAACATGGTCCGTCAAATATGGTGCTTATCAAACGAAAATGTGTTTTTATCACTGTATTGGTGAGGTTATGGTTTTTAGATTACTTTGAGAAATTCAAAGTTATGGTAAGGAAAAAGGAAAAATAAAAAATAAAAATGTCCCTATTTTTTCTAGGTTTTATAAGTAAATAAACAGCAGAATCCTATGTTGTTGATGTGTGCTAACGGAAAAGAGAGACGCTTAAAAATGTTGAGCATAAAAGACCTAATACAAGGTCAAATAAATTGAAAGAAAAGTAATTTTTTACTGACTAATATATCTGATTTTCTTTTTGCTGCTTCTCTTTCTGGTCACTGAAACTGATCAGAAAACAGAATGTTCTCAGCTAAATCAGGCTGTTCCTGTTCCTTCTATTTTTCCTAGTCTCTGCTGGCCAAAGAATAAGTGAGGTGGTGAACTAGCATGAAAAAAAATGAAAAATAATGCTGCAGGACTCAGGAGTTTACAGGGTACCTGAAGTTATATCTAACTCACTTTTTTAACTGACTAGGTTTCAACTTGACAGTGTCTTTTTAAATGTATTTAGTTGTCTGGATATTTGAAGCTTGTGGTCTCATTTGCTAAAGACTTTGTGATGTAACACTGTAACATGCCTTTTGTTTCATTCCAGCTGTTGTAAGAGCAGCTGTTGTATATGGTACACACAAAGCAGAAGCGAAGCTGCAGCCCTTCTTATTGACTTCTGCTAAAGTTTCTACCACCTCCAGGCCTAAGGTCTATTTCTGAGGCCCCACTGAGACCTGCTAAAAGTAAATACAAGAAGGTAAGCATAAAAGTTACCTTTCAACAGTTTTTCTGTGACACATGCCAAATAGTTTGTGTGTGTGAAACAATTTGCCTTTGGTACAAAAAGGACAAAAGAAATTAATTATTTTAGATTTATACTGTGCCAATAAGCCTTCTCTGGCTGTGCATACAGGTTATTATAGAGGTGTAATAGCTAAAGACTGCCCTGTAGAGTAGTCTTCATGATGGCAATCCAAGTTTGACTGACCCATACATTGGCCATTCCACAGTCTTTTATTTTACCTGTAAGATCTGTTGCATTCACATTGCGCACCAGCTAAGATAATAATGATATAGATGGACAGAATCCCAGCTTTCTCTGCTGTGGGCCAAAGCAATCCCTCCTCACATTCATGCCACAACACTGTAACCTCATGAACTCCCCTAGAATCGTTTGTCAGTGTCATGGCTCAAGCCTTCAATATCCTCAGCAATTTTTCTGCCTTGTTCACTTAGCTCACATTTTTTGACATAAAGTAAGTAAAAAAAAGGCTCATGAAACTCACCCAATGATTTGACAGATTCCCCAGTGCGGAAGCCACAGCTGGTGGGACCACTCTTGTGATTTCCTCACACCCACAAGGCATCCATTCGCCACAATGACCATGGCACCATGACTGACACAACCCAGCTGGTCCTTCTGGTCATTATTACACTGACAGCATGTCACAGTTACTACTCTGATACGGCTGGAAGCAGCCTCTTCTTAAAGTAAGCAGCTTCATGTCTATTAAGGGCAAGAATCCACAGCTCCTAATCATGGGATCATGTGGGTCTTTAAAAGACAGATAAAAGAGCTGTGGGCAGTTAACTTGAGAAAAAAAGAATTAACATGCATGACAAGTTATGTCCATGCCACAGAGAATTTATGCCTCCAAAGTGTATCAGTAGCATGTATCTAACAGAACATCCATCCTGGTACAGGAAAAAAAAAAAGGGGGTATCAGTTGGCCATATTTGATTGTTATCAATTAGTGACCCAATATTTTGACAAGGGCAGTTATACTTTTGATGTTACTGTGATCAATTATTGCCTGGGAGGCAACTGTTGACATGTCTGAGAGCATCTCAGTCACACTGTGATGGGGTCCATGCCAATTTTCTGGTAGAACACCTGATTTAGTTATGCTGAAGAGAGGGAATATGTGATTGTTCTGGGAGTAGTTGTCTGGAAAGGCACCACATTGCTTTCAGTGCATGTCAGCAGTGATGCAATAGACAACCATGTGGCATGGCTCAAATTCCACACAGGAACACCAACCTTTGCAGTGTACTAAAACCTAGAAAGAATATTTGCAAGCTAGACTCCCCACTGAATTTTCAAATGGGCTTGTAAACATTCCTGGAAAACAATGGTCTTAAGTTTCTGTCTTCTTTGTTGATAGGGAGAGTAATAAGTTTTAGAAAATTTTATCTTATAACCTCAAGAGTCCACCACAAGCACTGCATGACCATGAACGCAGAAAACAGCCAAACATGAAGAAGGGACCACTCAAAGATGGTGGTTGGTTTTGGGGGGTTTTGGGGGTTTCTTTTATATCCTCTCATCTCACTCTTGCCAGAACTCACCTTGCTTTCCAACACCAATGAAATTTAATAGATAGATTAGTCTATATCCAGGTTTGAATATATTCTTGAAGGTATAGGCTATTTCAGATAAAGGCTTCTTATGAGGCTACTTTAGATAAGGGTGTTGCGAAAATTAATTCCACAATACACATTGTAATATGAGTTCCTTCATGTTTTCAACTTGTGCCACAAGACAGATATCAAATTATCACAGTAACAGATCATATAACAGTTTTAACGGGCATGCAGTGATACAATGGAACACAAACATGGTGATATTCCACTTTGGTTATATGAAACTCTTAAATTGATAGCCATCACTAACAATTGCTTTTTGTCTACATAGAATCTTTCATTCATAGATCTCAAATCCTTTCAACAGGATGGGAGATGGCAGTATCCTTTTTCTAAAGCATAAGGAAATGATATGTATAGAGGTTAAATAACTTATCTGATAGATTTAGAGGTAGTGCTGTCAACAGAAGCCACACCTTCAAGCAGCTCTTCCTAATTGGGTTTTGAGTGTCAGTTACAGAACAGTTTTACTTGGAGTTTGACTCCTAATCCTAAGTAAAGCTGGAAAGTTTCAGCACTTTATATGGATCAAGCTTACAGTTGTACTAATCTACCAGCATTAAAAATTTCATTTGTAAGTGAGATCATATTTATCACTCTCAAAATGCTCAAGCAGCTCAAATCAGACTAAATGTGAGTTTTACCATAAAGTCCTGAGAAATGCAATTTTCAGGCTTGGAATATTAAATAATTAATGTTTAAACTAAGCCCCCAGAATTCTTATGTCACCGCACTATTGCTGTAAGTAATCTGTCTGTAGTAGAGCAACAAAACCTCCATTTTGCACTGATATGTTCCATTCACTTCTACAAGGTAGAATCAGAGGTACAGGACAGTAACTATAATCTCTGTATCAACAGATAGAAGAAATCCTTTTCACTTCAACAGTTTGGGAGATCTAACAATGTTGTTGCATGAGGTTTTGGTCTATACAATGTTCTGAAGCTTAAAGGAACCACGATATATATCATTATGACAAGAACAACTAAGACTGTTCCCTGAAATATATTGATTTGCTTTGATAACTGACATACATTTTAAGTAGGTTAAATACCTTTTCAATGGTGAGGGTAACTATTTAAAAATCAGATTAAACTTGTGTAAATTTATCTGTTGGAGTTTTTTTTTGCTAATGGGCTCGAATAGATATTTTCAGTTTGTGGCTCATTTGCAGAATGTGTTCCTTTTGTTGTGCATGCCAAGCGATGAAGGTGTAAGGTATTGCCTCTGATTCCTGATAGGCATTCCAGCATAGTTCAGAGAATAGCTTTAAATTATGTGAGCAGTGTCCGTTCTTCAGAAGCCACTTTTCAGCAATATCCTGTCACAGATTTTTTAACAGTTACTGAAAATAAATATCTTACTATTTCTGAATAATTTTCTTATAGTTTCAGGTTTTGTGGTGATCATAATTTGGAGCATATATCTGTGAAACTGCTATTATGCCTTGTGTTAATTCTCCTTTTTATCAGTGCACAACTTCATATTTATTACACAGCATATTTTGTTTGCATTTAGTAAATATTCTGTCATGTGATAAATAAGCACATGAGCAGACAGCACCAATATTGTATTCGTGTCTGCAGAACAGTCTTCTGGAATTCACTCTTGGGTATTCTTTGACTACTTTCACAAAGATGAAGGCTGAGTGGCAGAGGTGACTCATCTTGACAAGAGATACCACTGCTTTGCAGAGGCCCACAAGGAGGAAACACAAGAGAATCAAGAGAGAAGATTTGATTTATGTTTTGTTGTACATACAGTGTATCTAAAATTGTATTTTCTTTTGAAGGCTGCTTCTACACTGCCACAAACATAGAACTGACAATAAGGTATAATTTATCCACAAGAGAAATGGCACGCCTGGCATTTCAAAGTGAAATTTAGCATAAGTCTAAGTAACAATAACTGTGCTAGTCACTCATCTGTCTTACCATTTGGTGTAGCACACAGAATCTACCTAAATTTATATATTCTATATTTGTATTTAGTGTCTACATATTATATTTGTCTTCTTGCTCTTTGTATTTGCCTATTTCTTTTCAAATCACCATCAATTGGGGATATTTTGTCTGTTTGTATTTAGAGTAAGACTGAACAATAAGGCACAATAAAATTCTCACAGCACTATTTCTTTAGTCTATAGGTGATTGCACAGAAGCCAACAGGTTTGTTTAATAAAGGTCCAATCTATGGGAAAAAAGATTATTTCTCTACATGAATTACACCTATAATGGTCATTGATTTCCTTTGTCTTAATTTCCAGGATGATTCTGAACACTTTGACCTATATTCTGCAATCTACTTATCTTATATAAAACTTCTGAATTAAGCCCTTTTTTCAAGCCAGGGCAAGGTTCTACAGAGTATCAAGAAAGAAAAAAATTCTTCCTTAGACTGCACAGTCCTTCTTTTCAGTGGCTGAACGAAATGACAAAAATGTTTCTAATATTAAAAATAAAGTTTAACCTAAATTATGTTAGAATTGAAAGTTTAAAGTAACTCATATCCAGTGGATAAAACTACATAATCTAGTGAATTACTTGAGCTCAGGACTATAAAGTAATAATACAAAATTAAAAAAAAAAATAAATTAATTTGAGATTGTTCTTTAAAAAAATTCTCCCAGACTGTAAAAGGTAAGCTCAGGTCCACTTAATACCTAAAAGACAAGTAGTTTTAATTATGCACATGATGCAGAAGAATCAATTAAGGAATAGAGAAATTCTATTCTATTATTCTAGAGAAATAATATGACTAAGGTCAAATAAGCAGGGCAGTGGCAGAATCAGGAATAGAACTCTTTTTCCTTCTGCAGCTACTACACATAGATGAGATGGAAATTAAAAAGTAATTAGGAGGAATATATTGAATTTGTATTCCTAATGGGCTACAAGGTTTTGGCTTTCTCTTCTCTGCTCTGGAAGGGCACAGGGGACTGATACACGTTTGCTGGTAGTTGTAGGAGGTAGCTTAGCTGGGATGCATTGATCTGGGTTCCACAGGTTGCAATTGTTTGTCATTATGCATTTTATCCTAAAAGCATGCCTCAGCATACTTTGGCATATTGAGACAGAAATTGGAGATTCTCTAGAAGCAACTCTGCTTTACAGTATATAATATGTATGCAATAAACAATTTTATATATGGAAAAACATCACACAGCTCTAAAATTAGCCTACTGTTTGCTTTACCTTATTCTTGACTAATATTTTATAACCTAAACAAATAAAATCTGGCATTTAACATCACACTTTTTTAGAATTGTGAGGTGAAAACAGGGCCCAAGTTTAAGCTTTCTCAATTGGTGGACCAAATTTTCATGAAGTGTCCATTATATTAATGTGTATATATATCCATATATGTGCATTATATACGTATAAAATAACATAACACTACTTCTACCTGTTGCTGCCTTGTGTGCCTGTAACAATAGTATTTTTAGGTATAGTTTAGTGCACATAAGTATAATTTAGCAGACTATCATAGTCATTTGCTTGACTGTAGATGACTTCAAAGAAGTTTATGATGACTCCTACCAGCTATTATTTGCTGGCACACATACTTTAGCTTTCAGGCAGATATTCTGCCCAGGAATGCCAATGAGTACTGAGCATTGCCATGTTTCCTGGTCTTTCCCATTTAAAAATGTTGTCATAAGGGATTCCAGGCCATGTTATAACTATCCACGCTATGGATATCACGTCTCTGCTTTAATTCTTTTCCAAAAACCAGTTGCCATCAAACAAGAGTGTTGAAGGGAGCAAGGCAAAGAGAAAAACATGAAAAGAGCTACTTTCCACACTTTTTGGCTTCCAGCTAGGTTGACCCAGAAAAAATTTTTCTTTTTTTAAATATAAACAGATTGTATGATAGTGCTATTTTTTTCACCCTCTGTTATTTTTCTTTCTTTCCCCAGTAAAATGAAGAAAAATAAGGCAAAAGGTAAAACCAAACTCTAAAAATACAAAATAGAGGGTTGTGTTCTTTTTGTTTCTAATTGAAAATAATTTTCTTACATTCTAAAAAAATTATTTCAAAATAAAACAGTCTAAATAGAAATATGTAAAATTTCATAAGCAACTCTTCTAATTGGAAAACTTCGCTGTATATTATGCATTAACATTTAAACTTCTAGTCTGGATGTGGCTGGATATCTGGATCTACTATATTTACTACTATTCCCATTTGAGTTGGAGTTACTGCTTTTTGTGTATGTGGAGCATCAAATGCATCTGCATGCTTGCAGGAGAGTGGAAAACTCTTCCCTCCCATTTACAACTATTTTGTCAACACAGCCCTGTGGTTCCAAGTGCAATGCAATTATGAACTAGTACTAAATGACACAATTTAACCATGTTTGCTTCAGAGGAAAAAGAGTTTAAGAAAGAAATTAGTCTACTTGCAATAAACTACAAGTTCACAGATAATGTACAAAAGGAAAAAAATAGCAAACTTGTCATAACTGAACTGGTAACAAAGTTCATGTTTTCATTTCATGAAACCTTTGGAAAAGATAAAATATCCTGCATGAAAACCAACAATTCCACCCAATGGGATGAAAATGTGACATTATCTTTGCCTAGACAGAGTAGATCATCAACAATTATAGAAGGCTGCATTTTTCTGAAGGTTTTTATTTATAATGTATTCGTAGAATCATAGAATAGTTAGAGTTGGAAAGGACCTTAAAGATCAGCTAGTTCCAACCCCCCTGCCATGAGTTGAAAATCCTTTTGTTATTGAAAGGATTCTTGTGTCAAAGACCTTAGGAAAGACTGTAATAGACCTAAAATTTGCTATTAGAAGGGGAGATAATCTTGAATAGATAAAATTTATAATGTTAAAATATTAACACATTACCGATTATTATATTGTTTGAAAACTGAAGGATTGGTTTAGGGATTACAATGTTAATAATAGTATTTTAGAACTGTTTCTTTTGCTAGCATCTGATAGAATACAACTATCTGTTGCTTTCCATGTCATGGCAGACTATGAAATGCCCCTAAATGTGGCAAATTTCTGCTCAGAGAAAACAGACTAAACTAAGTGCAACGGCTGATCTGTATTCAATACAGAAACTAATTTTCTTGCCTCTGTATTTCTTGATTGCAATGCTTTGTAACAGTCAAGTGCCGATAATAGATTTCTTTCAGATCTTTAAAATAGAAAAGGTCCAATTTTTATGAAGTAGATTTTCTTTCACAGGCACAGCACAGTGTACAGACTGGTTTGGGTCAATTTATATTGTATTTGCACATGGAAGTAGTAGACAGGTGGTCATTATTCTTACTAATCTAATGTTTTGTTCTAAGAGGAATACATAGGTAAAGACAAGAACTAAAAAAAGCAGGGAAAAAACCCCAACATTACGAAAAATAATGTTAACTGGAAGGTACTGAGGAACTTGTGAATGTATAGTATTTCTTTAATGGATCTTCTTATACTACGTGTCTCATCATTTTAATCAAAAACTATTTGTCTGGAATTGGATGGCTGTGGAGAGAATTTAAAATTAAGGTTTATGTTTAGCAAAATTGCTCTTAGTACCATTTCAAAAAGTTAATGGTGCTGGCAGGGGAAAAAAAAGTTTCATGAAGCAAGGAAATAGATGCATGCAGTGATAACTCTTAGGGGATTAGTTCTCATTCAACAGAATTTGGCAGCTCCAAAGGAGAGTGGTATGGATCAAAAAGCTATTTAAGTCAACCAGAATGTTTCTAGTCATTCAATGGGAATTAAGCACGGCTGTGGGAATCCAGAAAAGTAGATATGTATGTTTTGATGTGTGCTGCACATGCCTACTGAAATCTCCAGAAACCTCTACTATTGAAGTAAGACAGAAAATCAGTCATGTTTAATGCAAGATTTGCACTGTAGTTTGTGAAAGCCTGATTAATTCTGGGTTTGGTGCTGGGCACAGGAAAGAATCTGTTTTCTCAGAAATGAAGATGAAAATTCTTCTAAAACCTATAGCTTGTACCACACTGCTATAGACAGGCATATTTAAGTAATAGGACTGTGACTGTAGTTTGATTAATTTCTTTCTTTCTTTAACAAAATTTATTGGACTTTATCACCAGTGTTGTATCCAGTGTGACAGTTATGGGTAGGCCAAATATTGTCACCTGAGGTGAGTCCTGTGCCATTGCCCCCTGTGTCACATGGTCCAGATGCTGAACACCATTGTCATGGCGCTCTCAGGTGTCAACAGAAAACATGTAAAGCTAGAGAGTTGTGGAGAAGCCATCCACAGCTCAGTTTAAGCCACCCATAAAACTGCAGCAAAAGTAAAAAGTAGGAAATACTATTGATACAAAGGGTTATCCGAGACCTTTTTGGGAGAGAACTATTTTAATCATATGAATTCAGCAGACCTCTTAGAGGAGGAATAACTCCTACGGGAAGACAGATGTAAGGTCTCACTGTGGAAAAGACTCTAGTTTGATTCCTGTCACATTGCTGTCTCTATAAATAAAAATAACTACTTTTATGAGGGAGAATGGTTACATGGTTATGTTTATGCTGAGAGGGTGGAGCCAGGAGAAATACTGTGGAGAACAGCCTAAGCAATGCCTGGTCCATGTTTTATCCACAGCATTGATAAGCTAAGAATTGCTTCCCAGAGACCAGGCATTAAGCCAGTGCTTGGACAAAATTTCACACTCTCAAGACAACTCACTGACAGATTTTTTCTAAAATGTGCAAGCCACAGTATACCCATATCACATAGTTCATACAAAATCCTTCACAGCAATGTATGTGACAACTCCATGTTATTTCAAACATATATCTTCTGTGTGATCTTAATGTTTTTTGTACATCTTCAGGTGAATTCTTTGCATCTGTGTGAAAAATTATTTTTGCTCTGTCTGTATAATTGCTCGGTTCTGTCTCTTACATTATCCAGCACTGTGAATTTAATTACTCTTGAAGTAATTTCTAAATTATCCTGTTAGCTTGGCTCCAGGGTGGTCCCTCATGAGCTTAGAAGTGCAAGGGTTCAACTATCAAGTGTCTCAATAGCTCTAATGTAAAGCCATATAAAGCAATTCAGTAGTATAGCCTACACTTGACTATAGAACACAGTTACATATTTAAAGGATAATATTAATTCAAGACTGTTGCTGTGTGAGGAAGTTGTATTTTTCCTCACTCTAAATGAGTTCAGAGGATTTTATTATTATTATTATTTTATTATTATTATTTTAGCTTAATAGGAAACAAAACATGCAAATCAAGTTGCTACTCCGTATTCATTCCAGGAAAAAATGAGACTGGATTGAATAGGAAAGGGGTGAGCATGTGTTATGTGCATGTTGGGAGACTAGAGGTTCATTCCCGCAAAACAGTATAAATTCTCTTGCTTTTCCATGAATCAACATAGCAATTGTGCACTGCCCTCAGGGTCTGTGATGGTCTGCTCAGTGGGGCAGAAATATTTTTTTTTTATTCATGTTATTCTTAGGAAACCTCTTTGTTATTTTCTCACAGGAAGTCATTGCTGGGCTAAACTTTTAGTCATTGGAGATACAACTATGCCTCCAGGACGAGTACTGTTCTGCCAAATACAAGAAATATCAAAACTGTCCTAAAAAAAAATGGGATAGTTTAAAAAGAATAACAGGGTACCTGAAAAGAGTGTGAAAGAACCAATCTTTTCTGTAGTAGACAGACAGCAGAGGACTCCCAGAGCAAGTGATGTGCACATCTGTGCAGAATCTCACAATGAAATCATAAAAGTTGCTATTCCTCTCACCTGTGGGGTACAAACTGGGGGTCTCACAAGCAGAGTCCCAGACTGATGTGGTTTTGCCTGGGATTTCAGATTCTAGCCCAGACTGGCATCTTCCTGTCCTGTTTCTTGTGATTTCCTAAGCAGCCTGAGAGTCTTTGTTTCATGAAGCATGAAACTCCATTTGTAAGCGTTAAAGTCCAAAGGGAAAAAGTAAGAGATAACTTAAAATGTTGTGTGCAGTTTAGTGGAAGAAAACACCTATGCAGCAATTTTTTAATGAAATAATTTTTTATTAGACTAGGACTATGCAATGCACACAATGCACTTTTCTATGAATCCAGCAAAACAGCTTTAAAAAGGTTTTGAAAGTTATATCCTCACTTGGGCATGACTAAAGTTTTGGTGGTGGGGTTTCTTTGTTGGTGGTTTTGTTGTTTAAAAAATAATTGCACAGAAGGAAGACTACAGTTATTTTATGTTTTAGAGCTAAAAAACTTCATTTGAATCTTGCAAATATATTTTTTTCCTCTTTCTCTGCTTTCCCTCTTGTAATTGTTTAAATTCTATGTAGCTGAAATGAAGCTGGATCTCTGGGGGACATTACAGAGGGACAGCGGGAAAATGAAAAATGAGAGACATAAGCATGTGTTCTATAACCGGGAGTTTCCAAGTTTTATAGTTATCTCTGAGGGCATCTTCCTCTCCAGTTTTAAGCATGTTCAGCTTCAGCCATTTTTATAGTTATACCCCTGAATTTATCTGCCCACATAATTTCCATCTTTTATTAGCAATTGCAAGTATGTGGGTATCCTGCAAATGAAGTCCATAGCTTATTTCCTATGTTTAAAAATTTGCTTTCAAATGTGGGTTTTGACAGGGTCCAAGGAAACCTGAAGGGTTGGGTGGGCCATCACTAGTCTGTCTTTTCAAGGGCCAGGTATGGTTTTCAACCAGATAAAGGAAATCAGCCAGAGGTTTTTAGGTATGAATCTGTCATTATTCAGTAGTTTCATCTTTGTGCTTTGCTATAAGAGGTCTTAGTTTAGGTATTAGCTTAGAAAAATCTCACAGCTTAGTTCTGCCATTGTGCCTGGCCTAAGTCTGGTATACCCAGTGTGTTCAGAAAGCTGCAAACAAACTCAAAACTGCCACCAAATTTTGCCTGTTGCAAAAAATATCCAGAGATGGGCAGGAGGCTTCAAGGCTTTGTGGAAGCAATGTCCATCTCCACATATGTTTAGGGCACATGCTCTTCTCTCTGCATAAACCCTGACTATACTGTAGAGTTGTCATACTCTGACAAAGTATTGTAAGTAAAAGTTTCTGGTACCCATGCCTTGGACACACATAAATGTATATATATTTCAGGCGTTTACATGTAAAGCCTGATTGTACCATTTGGAAAACAATTTAATTATTTAATTTAACTAAATTTAATTATTTGCACCTCTTTTACTGCCTGCCCATCTTGGTTAGGTAAGTAATTGACAACATTAAAGGGGTTCCTTAATTCTTCTCTGTTTCACTCCTCCAGAAATAAAACTTTGAAAATTTACTTAGGAAAAACTAAACTAAAGGGGGGTGGGGGGGGGGGGGGGGGGGAGGAGAGGAAAAAAACCCAAGATGTAGAAACTGGAAGTCAGAAAGTGCTTTCAATGAAAGTTGGGACAAAACCAGGTCTTCTGTTAGACATGAAGCCTTACTGAACATCCATTTCAGCTGTTCAAATGATCTGTTAAAATCTAAATGTCTTAAACCCAATTTTTTTTTCAGAGATAGAAAAATTCAATTGTTTAGTAATATGAAGGTGAAAGAGTTAGAAGCATCTGAAATTTTTAATACATTTCAGTGCTCTTATTTATAAATATGTTTAACTATTCACTTTCTAGATTTCAGGAAGAGATTAATGCCTGCGACTACCCAGTTCCAGTGGAAAGCATCACACAGATAAGCAGTATCTTGTTCTGTAGGTCATTACAGCTTCTTTTGTGGTAGTTAGTGCCTGTGTAGTGCTTTTCATCCTCGAAAGATTGAAAACACACAGACAGTAATTAATCTTCCCTGCACTGCTATAAAGTAAGTAAACACTGTTAATCCTATCTGATGAATGGAAAAACAGCATACCTGGGTATTTCTCATCAAATTGAAGTTGGTGAGTCATAATTCCACCTACAGAATTTAAGAAGTTTGTTTACATGTAATGTTTGCACCACTTTAACTGTATCATCAGCTTGAATTTGGTAAGGTTAAAAAAGGTACAAGCTCTGGAGTGGATACAGGTGAACTGGTATAAAAACATTCCTACTGGAATAACTTATTCACATGTGATAATTGTGATAGAACTGTTACAGTAATACAGCAGCTTCTACTCTCCTATCTGTACCGATTGCAGTATTTGGGTTAGGAAAAAAGTGTGCTCAACTCTAATAATTTTGTAAGAGTGGAAACAAGTATAGACCTGTCCCTTAACAAAAAACATAGCAATGAAAACATTAGCCAGCTTTCTCACTTTCCTGTCTTTACTTTGTTTTTTTGCTTGCAAGCTAACACCATTTTGTTAAAACCCCAAGTGTGCTGTGCCTCACTATGTCTGCACTTATACATGTTTTGGAATAAGTGGGTGAAAACACAACCAGCTGAGTCTGTTCCATGAGACTACTTAGATTGTCATTGTTTTACCTAGATGAGCAATATGTGCTGGTGGGGTAGAAAATGCACTGGGGATTCTGCTTCTCCAGTCTCAAGTAACCAGAGAATAGTGGCCATGAGCTATCTCCAAGTTGCAAGTCAGTTCCATTTGTAAATACAGTATTTTGTGGGATTATAGGTAGCTCTGTAGTGTTCATGTAAGTGTTACATCTCAGTTTGGAGAAACACTGGAAAGGATTGTAAGGTATGCTTTGGTCCAGCCTTCAAAGACAAAGAGCCCTGACGCTATAGAACAGGTCTCTTGCTTACTCATATTAATCTCAAATCACAAAGGAGAGAAGCAGCCTGCTGTATAGAGCTTCCTCACTTTGTGAATAGCTTTGGTATCTGTTAAGTGTAATTTTTCTTGATAAGGTGAAGGTGGGAGACTTTTATACTGTATCCAGTTTGCAGGTTATATGGGTGCCCTGGTATACTGATGGACTCTTTTAGAACAGCTTCCTACTAGCCGGTACTTCTAGGGAAGCCCATCATGGACGGGACGTGACATGCATTGGGGGCACATACAGACCTTGTCCTGACATAAAATCAGACAGGACATGAACTGAGGTTCCACAGTTTGAGTATAAACCTGGCTTCAAAATCTGCACCTCAGAAGTCAGTTCCACATGGACCTACAGTTTACACATTGTTCCAAATGCCTTAATACTGGAGGTGAATTTCTTCTATAATGAGATCATTTACTTAGTGAAAACTGCACCTATAAAGTTCTGCCACTTGCCATCTTGCCATATGTCAGTGCTGTTGTCATTTTGTTAATAGAACAGAATGAAAAAGTAACATTTAGTTTCAATGTTAAAAAGGTTGTCAAAATGTTCCTACGCATATATTTTTAACTCTTAAGAGATGGCTAACTGAAGAACCATGTCTGGTTCATGTCTAATTGAAGAGCCATGTCTGGCTTCCTCAACTCAATCTGGAAATTTAATTCTGCTTGGATTTGGACCTTGCCAGAGTTCTTTTTCCACTGTGGTAATAATAGAGGTTATCACAAATGAGCACTACTTTTTTCTTACTCTTAAGCATTTCCATTAATCATTCAGTTCTCTAGTTGAATGAAAATTTAGTAGCCTGAAGCAATTTTTAAGACTGACATGTCTGAAAACCATTATAAACTTTAACTTTCTAACTGTAATGATGTTCAAGATGAAGATTGCTTATGACATGAAGATGAAGAACATTCATGACAAGTTCTTCTTGAAGAAAAAGCACCAGTGATAGAACAAATTTCTCTGCCTTTTTCTGGTATTTGAAATACATGTTGCTTTCACTTTTTGTCATAGCTGGATGCCAACCAGTTGGCTGCCTCCCAGCTTCTGTTAACAGCTTCCTGTATTTCGATAAGTCAGTTCCTCGGCAAAATTTCCCAGATGACTGAATCCTCATCAGAGAGGAGGAAAAAAAGATATATGTTTCAAGCAACCCTGGTACCGCTTTAGAGGAGTAAAGCAGCCATGTGTTCTGTTTACTGGGACAGCAGGCTGCAACAGATGCTTCTCTACCACCTTGCTTACTGAACACCAGCTGTTGCCCAGAGCTAGGCTTCGAAGAGATGAATGGAGCATGAGGAACTCTAATAAAAGGCTGTAGCAAGATAGGTTTAACTTTACGAGAAGGAGACTGGGAAGTGAAAGAAGGCCTTTAACTTCAATTTTCTATTTAAACAGGTCACAAGTTACTCAGATGTGCATCAGCTAATGGACAGACAGAATATCTAAGATTAGTCAATAACAGCAGCACCTGTAGTATTTCTGTTTTCAAATTCAAATGAAAGGTAAATAAACCCTTTTAACTGTTTTGTGTTGTACTCCCCTCCTCCCCTTTTCCATAGCTATAGGCAGACTTGTCTCTGATATGTAGTTAGAAACTATACAGGGAAGAATTTAATTGTAACTATTTTGTATTTAGTAAAACAAAGAATAAAATGATGAGACTGAAATACGATTCAAATACCTTGTTCTATAAAAATGAAAAAAAAGGAAAGGAAAGGAGAATGCATCTTCCATGAAACATGAAATAAAGAACTTGCTTTGGAAAGGGTCTGGGTTCTTCCTGACTTATGAAATGGTCCAGCCCAAAGCACTTTCTCCACTTTCTGACCCATCACGCATTTTGTAAAAAAACTAATGTTAGCTTTGTTGAATACAAAACCAAACAAACAACACCGGGAGATGAAATAAAATTATCTAAGGCTGGAAAAAACCCCACCCAAATGTCAAATTCAAGCCTTAGGACACACCTTCTTCTCAGGAAGTTTTTCAGATCTATACACTGCATAGAATTGTTACCTCAGTGTAAGACCATTATAGTCTTTTTTCTTTTTCATTTGTGTTTTCTTCCCCCAAGTGGACTTTTTCCAGTTGTTTGTGTATGTGTACTGAGGCAGCCAAGTTTGCTTCGTCTGACTTTTAGTTAGTTGATAAATATGTGATGCCTTTCTTTCCACTAAATAGCAGTAGTTAAAAGAAATAAATATGTTTATTTCAGGATTCATAGCAAAATCAGACTATACATTCCAGGAACTACTTAGTTTTGTGAAAGTTTTTTCATCCTCCTTTGAGTTTTCAGTAGAATAATAAAATACAGTCAAATTGCAATTCATGTATGAAAAATCAGAGTTCAAAAACATATATGTGAAGTTTATATAGTAAAATATCATTGCAATGTTTTTTTGATTTTTTTTCTTTTTTTTATTCAGGAAAACCACACTTCTTTATCAGTACTAAAGAATGGCGTTTTAAAAAGGGATCCCAAACTTTTCACAAGAGCCACTACTCCTCCTATTGTGAGGATGTCAATGAGAATTTCAACATTCTACACTTCTGAAATTCAAAAGGATTTTAATTACAAGAGTTGAAGGATGCAATGCTTTAAATCTGAAGATTTATATAGCAATGAAATATCTTACCCATTTACAAAAGTGTCTACTTTAACATTACTAAGTTTATTTTTTGAAAAGTTTTCCATTCTTCACCTGATTGAAACTCAGAAATAGAGGGAGTATTTGTTGAGCTGTTTTGGGGTCGGTTTTGGTTTTGGGTTGGTTTTTTTTGGGGGGGAGGGGCGGTAGGCAGGGTTGCTTTTTAGGGAAATGCAGAACCATTCACAAAGTAACCAGATTAAAATCCTAGGAATCTGGATTTATTTGTAGAATAGATACTAACAAAGAGGTAATACTGCAGATAAGAGAGGAAGATATATTTTTTTTTTTGAGAAAAAGAGCTGCTGTTAAGTAAAACATGCAAGCAGCACTTCCACAGAACATTAAAATATTTGTCTGTTATGCACACAGAAACAAGTCTGTCTAACTGATAGCTTACTATTGGAGGAAATAAATCTTGTAAAGATTTAGCATTGAGCTTGCACTATTCTTACACCTCTAACTCCATTGGGTAATTACCGCAAAGTATAAAATATATATAATTATATGTACATAAATTTAAAAATATAAAATTAATAAAAATTAATATAAATTAATATAAAAATATACTAAATTCACATTTCTTTCTTCAAATACAGACAATAAGTATCAGTATATGAAAAAAAAAACCAAACACCCTGCATATCAGACATACATGGTGGAAATTTTCTCATTTGAATTGATCATTCCAGGTTTTCTTCAATGAAGAGAACACATGATAAATTCTCCTGGAGATTGTCAACATAAAGTGGTGGAATTTTTACAGTACCTTGGATATTCTTTATCCTTCAAAAGTTTCTAAGCCAAAACCTTGGAAGACCAGAATATTTGTGTGTGTAAAACAGGTATTTGTGTAAACAAACAGTGAGAAGCAGGCCAAGGAAGCCATCATTCTTGGCTGCATTTTGTTTATTTTCCATCAAGAAATCTATTTAGGAATTAAAGCAGCTTTAGTTTCTTCTGGATTCCTGGTAGGCAAGAGAGAGACAGCACAGCCAGCAGATGTGAGATGCCAGATGACATCCATGGAGGGACACATCTCTCTCTCTACACAGTGTATGGAGAGCTGGTGGTTGCACCAATATTTCCATCTTGTAGAAACAGTCCAAGGTCTAGCTTGCTATTTATGTTCCCCTTTGTCCTAGTATATGGGATATCCTATGTGACACAAGTTTTTCTGAGATGTGTCTTGAGTAGTGGCAATTCTCCGTCTTTGTTCTTCTGATAAGCTGTGGTAGAGAGTTGTACATGGTATCTCTCTTGAAAGAAATTGTAAATATCTTTATTTGATTAAAACGTTCTGCTATTTTACTCTGTGGTTTTGACAAACAATAACATCTGTCCAAAGTCTGCCAGTATGATAAATATTGAGCATAAATCACATTATCTTGTGTTAGCATGTCCCTTGTAACAGTACCTTGCCATAAATTCTCTTGTAAAATGGGACTAGGCCTCTGGGGCCTACAGTACTCACCTTACAATAGACCAAACCTATAAAAAAATCTCACATTCTGTCATGACCTACAAAATTAATTCTAAATCGAGAATTATATTATGTTATTATGTTTAAGTTTTATATGGTGCTAATAATGTTGAAGATCTGATTGTACTATAGATAAAATATTCAAAATCTTTAAAAACATTGAATTTCAATACAGAGCTCTTCCTAATTACTGGAAATTAATGCTGAGTTCAGTTTCTATAAAGAGATGTGTAATGCCCACCACAAAGTAAGAAATATCACAGTCTCAAAATTTACATTATTTATCTCTATGGCACAAATTAATTTTTCATCTATATATATTTTTAAGAATTAGAAAGATAAGGACCCTTTGCAAAAAACATTCAAAGTTTCATTATGGTAGGAATTATTAACTTCATTTTACCTGTTAAGACCGTTGGGAGTTGAAAATATAATGCATATGCCAGGTGGTTTTTTCAGAATAAAAGACATTAAAAAAATTATTTTATTGGCAGAAGGAAGTGGCTTTGGTTTTGTTTTATATAACTTCATTCCCTTTAAAAAGAAATCTATTTTATTTTAAAGTTGTCTGCGATTAAGTTTAATGTTGAGCTCTGATGAAAAATCAATCATTTTAAAATGGTATGGCTGAGACTATAAGAATGTGTGAAAGTGCCTATCCATTTTACAGCTGTGTCAGTGTAGACACACTCTGAGGAAAAAAGAAAATACTCATGCTTCAGCGCAGGCTGTGAACTCCAGCCACCCCAGGCAATAAGCAAGCATCATCAGGGGCCCAACTGAAGTGCCCCTATGCCAATGCACATAGCATGGGAAACAAGCAAGAGGAGTTAGAGGTGTGCACACACCTGAAGGGCTACAACTCCAGTGGCATCATGGAGACATAGTTGGATGCCTCCTACAACTGCAGTATTGTATGGAAGGGTACAGGCTCTTCAGGAAAGAAAGGCTGGGGAGATGAGCTACAATGACCAGCTGGAGTGTGCAGAGCTCTGCCTGGGGATGGATGAAGAGCTAACCAAGAGTTTATGGGTCAGGATTAAAGGCAGGGCATGGATAAGGGACATGGCAGTGAGAGTGTCCTACAGGCCACCTGACCAAGAAGACCAAGAGGATGAGGCCCTCCATAGATGGATAGATGCGTCCTCATATTCACAAGGTCTGGTCCTCATGGAGGACTTTAACCACCCCAATATCACTTGGAGGAACAACACAGCAGGGCACAAGCAATCCAGGAAGTTCCTGGAATGCATTGATGATAACTTGCTTCTCCAAGTGATAGCGGAACCAAGAAGGAGAGGCGCTATGCTTGACCTTGTCCTCACCAACAGGGAGGGGTTGGTGTGGTATGTGAGGCTGGAGGGCAGTTGTGGTTGTAGTGACCATGAAATGGTGGAGTTTGAGATGTTTAGGGTGGCAAGAAGGGTGTACAGCAAGCTTGCTACCTTGGACTTCAGAGAGTGGACTTCAGTCTATTGAGGGATTTGCTTGGAAAAGTACAAAGGGATGAAGTTCTGGAGGGAAGAAGAGCCAAAGAAAACTGGTTAATATTCAAGGATCACCCCCTCCAAGCTCAGGAGAGATGCATCCCGATAAAGAGGAAGTCAGGCAGGAATGCCAGGAGACCTGCTTGGATGAACAAGGTAGCTCCTGGACAAAATCAAGCATAAATAGGAGGCCTACAGAGGGTGGAAGGAAGGATGGGTAGCCTGGGAGGAATATAGAGAAATAGTCAGAACAGTCAGGGATCAGGTTAGGAGAGCTAAAACCCTGGCAGAACTCAATCTGGCTAAGGACATTAAGGGTAACAAGAAAATTTCCATAGGTACATTGGGGATAAAAGGAAGATGAGGGAAAATGTAGGAGCCCTCCAGAAGGAAACGGGAGACCTGGTCACCCAGGACATGGAGAAGGCCGAGGTATTCCATGACTTTTTTGCCTCTGTCTTTGCTGACAAATGCTCCAGCCACACCGCCTGAGTCACAGAAGGCAAGGACAGGGAGCGGGACAATGAAGAACCCCTTCTGTAGGACATCAGTTTTGAGACCATCTAAGTAACCTGAGGGTGCACCATGGCCAAGGCACTCAGATAGCTGTGGTCAACAGCTCCATGTCCAAGTGGAGATCAGTGCTGAGTGGTGTTCCTCAGGGGTTGGTATTGTTTAACATCTTTGTCAGTGACATGGAGAGTGGGAATGAGAGCACCCCCAGCACGTTTGCAAATGACACCAACCTGGGTGGTGAGGTCAACACCGAAGGAAGAGATGCCATCCCGAGGGACCTTGACAGACTTGAGGCCAGTGCGAACCTCATGAAGTTCAACAATGCCAAGTGCAAGGTCCTACACCTGGGTCTGGGCAATCACAAGCACAGCTATGGTCTGAACGCAGACTGGATAGAGAGCAGCCCAGAGGAGAAGAATTTGGGGGTGTTGATTGACGAGAAGCTCAGCATAAGCCAGCAATGTGGACCTGCACCCTAGAAAGCCAACTGCGTGCTGGGCTGCATCAGAAGCAGCATGACTAGCAGGTTGAGGGAAGTGATTCTCCCCATCTGCTCTGCTCTTGTGAGACTCCATCTGGAGTACTGCATCTAGGTCTTTGATGCCCAACACAAGAGGGACATGGACCGGCTGGAGTAAGTTCAGAGGAGGGCCACAAAGATGCTCAGAGGGCTGGAGCACCTCTGCTATGAAGACAGGCTAAGAGAGTTTGGATTGTTCAGCCTAGAGAAGAAAAAGCTCCAGGGAGACCTTATAGCAGTCTTCCAATACCTTAAATGTGGCTTATAAGAAATCTGGAGAGGGACTTCTTACCAAGGTATGTAATAATAGGACAAGGAGGAACTTTTTTAAACTGAAAGAGGGTAGATTTAGATTAGATATAAGACAAAAATTCTTTCCTGTGAGGGTGGTGAGACACTGGAACACGTTGACCAGAGAAGCTGTGGATGCCCCATCCTTGGATGTGTTGAAAAGCCAGGTTGGATGGGGCTTTGAGCAACCTGGTTTAGTGGAAGGTGTGTCTGACTGTGGCAGGGGAGTTGGAACTAGATGATCTTTAAGAACCTTTCCAACTCTAACCATTCAGTGATTACATGATTCTGTGTACTTACTAACGATTTTAGCCATCTTCTCAGGTGCACAGCTCCTCTCCTGTGGCCTGAGGAATGCAGTAGTATTCATTTCCATTCTTCATATTCAGCTGTTTTACAACTATGACATATCAAATTTTTTCCCCTTCTGCAGCCAATAGAAAGACAGTAAAAGGTGATGCAGTTAGGTGTAAACCTAGGCTGAGAAGTTTAATTTCAATTCCATTAACTTTGCCATCTGTTTTATCTCAGTAACACAAGATACTGACAGATGGGGATTCTGCTCTTGAGTTCATGTAGTTAAACACTGGGCCTCTGGCTAATAAACTTATGGTCTAGGGTGAGGCATCTCTGCCCATGGCAGGGGGGTTGGAACTAGATGATCTTCAGGTATTTTTCCAACCCAAACCATTCTATGATTCTATGATACCATCATTCATGTTCAAATTAATGGTAAGCTACTCCCTAGTTAGATATCTAGGTCTTACATAGTAGTATCTATGATGCATTCATCCTTTCACTGGCTCATCCCAATGAGAGGAAAGAGGTGGGTTTTCTGCATAGCTGGATATAAACACTGGAGGGCTATCCACTCCAGAGCTGGGCATGACTGAACGGAAATTCCCGTCTGGTGCAGTGTCCAGGTAAGACATTTGGCTGGGTGCACAGATCCTATTGATACAACTAGGAGTCTTGGGCTGAGAAAGAAGTATTTCTTTTTATTCTTCTTTCTTATTAACACTGCCACAGATGTGTGAGCTGAATGATTAGATGTAAAGCACTGCCAAACCAGTTTGTAAGTTACGGTTAATATGACTAATGGACTTGTCTCAGGTGAGCTGTAGCTGAAAACAGATGGCAAAAACAATTCTAACAATTACATCCTTACCCAATGTGAGGGACCAGGAGACAGTACCTCCTGAAAAGAAGATGCAGACTGTTTCATTAAGCATAAGGCCTGAGACTGAATCTTCTCAGACTTATTTTAGGAAAAGAATCCTGTTGGAAGAACACAGCAGAAAAGTACATAGACACTCCTATGAGTAAAGTAGATAACATTTGCATAGTTTTATGTTGTTCTCTGCCTAGCAGGGATCCATGGATGACATACAAAGGAAGAGGAAACCTGTCTCGCTGAGATAGGAGTCTGATAAAAATAACCTCCTAGGTACTTCACTAACTTATTGCTGCGATAGCTGTAAATTAAGTCACTGCTAATTACTGTGGTTGCCATTCTAAATTTCTTTTCCAGACTATTTACTAGAGATATTAGTCTTTACTACAAATGTTAGTTGCATTTCTCTCTGCTTTTTTTGTTTCAACATGAAGTCAATAATTAAACAAACAAACCCCCACATTTTAAATTACTTTTTAATGATTATTCTTCTCAGAATCTATATTTATACTGGAGGAGGGGAGTGAAAAACAATATGCTCATCTCACATACCATTTTTGCCAAAAAGATTTCTCGGAAAGGTAAAATACAATATTAACTGTAAATCCTTGCAAACGAGTGGTTTTGAAGGTTTTTTTTTTATTTTGTCAATTTTTCTAGATGTGATAGTAATACTTTTGCAAGCATTTTTTCAATTGCACAAGTTTATACAGTTTTTCTATAGTAACAGGTTTGACATTTTGCTTGTATCTGTGGATTTAGTTGACTCAGGTCCATTCCATTTTTTTTAATCTGTAGATATGATCTTTTCTTTCTTTCTTCAGTGTTGTTGATTGGTCTTTTTTCCCCTATAGCAAAAAAGGTGGCAGGGTACTTTTAACTTTCCATACAGTCCTCTCCCTCCCTCAGCATTTTCTTTGAGCTCATTCCTTTCTGCAGGACAAAGCACAGTATTCCACTCCTACATGAACTGCCCATAAACAGTCACTTATGCTCATGAGCAGTCATGTGCTTGTATGAATTGTCTCTGAGAATTCCCCATAAGCAAAGATCAGCTTCCAGTTCTGTTCTGCAATCCAGAGCATGTGTTACACATTTCACTTTTGTACCTCCAGTTCCTTGTGATAACACGTGTTATCACAGAGAATAAATCTGGATTCTTGCTATTATTTTTAGAAATCTATATCAAATTATGTTGTTCTGAGGCAACTCATGAAGGAAAAATAATATTGTCATAGACCAGGATCATACTGACCCAAAACAAAACGGAAAGACCATCCCAGCTTCAAAGAGCTTATAGTACGTAACAAGAGGTATCAATTTGAGACAGTCAATTGGAAGAGCACAAAAAAATAAAAAATAGTGATCTTGGTACAGCAGAAGTACAAAATTTTCATGTTCTAGAATCACAGAATCATAAAATAGTTTGGGTTGGAAGGAACCTTTAAAAGTCATCTAGACCAACCCTGCCCTTCAATAAGCAGGGACATGTTCAACTAAATCAGGTTGCTCAGAGCCCTATCAAATCTGACCTTGAATGTTTCCAGGGATGGGGCATCTACCTCTTCTCTGTAAAACCTGTTCCAGGGTTTCATCACCCTCATTGTAAAGTTTCTCCTTATATCTAGTCTGAGTCTACCCTTTTTTTGTTTAAAACTGTTACCCCTTGTCCTATCACAACAGGCCCTGCTAAAAAGTCTATCCCTATCTTTCTTTTAAGCCCGTTGTTCATTGAAGATGTCTCTAAAAAGAAGGATTTTTAAGATGGATTTAAAGGTAAATAGAGCCAGATGTTTATAAACTATTCCAATAAAAAGAAGAGGTAATAGAAAATTAAACTTTAGAAGTAGGAGCCAAAGTTTTCCTTTTAAATGCAACAATTGAGAGGTATTTGGAGAGGCCTGATAATGAAAACAAGTAGTGTATGTTTGATACAATGGAGAAGACATAACCAGTAGAGAAATGGAAAACCAGGATGAAATTCCTTAAGCAGCATTCTGAAGAACGAGGGAGGAGAAACTTATTCTTTTCTTAAACCTGAGAAAGGTGTTGCAAGGATATGGCAAGCTGCCATTTTATAAAAGGCTAAAGTTGAAAAAAGTGTGCAGAAAATCTGCAAGTATTAATATAACCTTGATTTGTGGATGACGAAAATTGTCAAAATCTGATGATGTCAAAGTAAGCGCTGAAGTGTGAAGAGAGGTGAGGGATGGCAAATGGGTCAGGAGAAAGAAGGATAGCTGAAGTGCTAGTTATTTATGTTAGAGAGACAAGCAGAGAATTTAAGATATACTTTTGGAATACAGAAGTAAAGCAGTACATTGACTACAAGAAGTTCAGAGTTAAACCTGCATCCATAATTGAAGTTAACCTCAGAAGGTATAGGGAATGAAGAGCAGTGACTGAACCCTAGAAAACATATAGGAATTTGAAGAAAAAAAAGTCCTTTAACAGACACACTAAGTAACAAGGGACTGAAAAGCTAGGAGGAGACACAGGAAACAGCTCAGACTTGGGAGGCAATGTAACACAGAAGATATTATGCTGTTGAGAAAAATATGGTTGTCAAAGATGGTTGACAGGGAGAACAAGCAGGGTGGATAGACTACAGTTCTAGAGATTTGGCTAGGAAATTACCATTTGAAAAGCTGGTGACAGGGCTTTCAGCTGAGACCAAGATGTAAAGCTGAGAAAGGAAGGAGTGCAGGTATGAAGGAGGTGTGAATGCCAGAGGGGCAGGAGGAGACACGGAGGAGAGGTGATGCAATGCCCCTGCTCCTGCACTCACCTTCAAGAGTAGCAATTGGCAGAATATGGATGGCCCAGGAGCATGTGGAGTATCACAGGACATGCTCTACAGTTGCTTTAAGCAGCTCTTTCTCTCACATCACTGCCAAACAACTTCACAGTTGAGAGCACGGAAGACGATACCCACTGCTGGCTGCCAGGCACTGAGAGGTGCAAATTGTCGAACTGTTGAACTATATGGAGGGTGGTCTAGATATTGACTGAGGTCTCTTCTCCAGAGCTCGCTAAAAAAGGTGCAAAGGTAGTGTATTCTGAGAGAAAAGCCAAAGGGAGGAGCATTCAAGGATTTGGAGGAGGAGATTACAGCCAAGTCAAGAGTAGATAATAGGTATCTGCTTATTGTGATGTATTTCCAGTGCACTGCTCAGAGCTCCTGGGGTTTCAGGTCTGTCATTTGCAGAGCACTTTGCCATCTGCACAGCAAATGGTGTGAAAAGGTGTTTAATTCAAAGTGGCAATCATATAGAACAGCGAGTAAACGACGGACTTGGCAAGAGGGAATAGCTGGTTAAAATCATATATTTTTTATACTTCAAAAAAGTTTTAAAACAGTTGATTAATGTTAAATTCTCCTTGAAATGTTACTTGGTGCTGACTTCTATAAATCATTTGTAATCTCTCTCAAAAAAGCTTCATTGTCCAATAATACCAATTTTGAGAGGTTTCCTTTGATTTTTATACCTTTATAACTGCCAAAATAAGAAAATAAATGGAATTGTAACTCTCTGCAGCCACATGTAACCCTATATACAGCTGTTTCTTTCTGTAAATGTATTTTGCCATTTAGTGTTGAAAGTTAAAGAGAGGAAATATTAAATTCTGTCCACAGGATATAATGAATGGACATATCATACATTTGTCTATATAGCACATTTAATCATGAGGGTATAATAGGCATCACTGAATATATCTTGCTGTATTTGCCTCAGATTCCTAGCTGGTATCATTCAGGATTAAACCACACATTAAAAAAAAAACAAAAAAAACAAACCCCAAACAAAACTGCTGTTTGCTGTTTACTGTTTACTGTTTAGGAGTTAAAATATTCTCCAGTGTCCTGTGTAAGATTAAGCTATACAAATTTACGTATTTATAGCCTAATGTTTAACATGCTTTATCTACTGCAATGAAAATTTTAATGATGCATTAATATGTCTATTTTTCTTCATATTTTTCACATTATTTTTCATTATGCTACCTCTGCATTATATCTTCACCTTTTTGGCATTGTTCCACTACTTTAAACCAATTATTCTTAGGACTAACTAAACTTATTGTTAGCAAGTGAATTATTTACACACCTAGCCTGACTTTTATTTAATATCCTGACTCTTAGGAGCACTAATATGCTTCATTGTATGAACTACAATTCCACTGTACCTTTATGCTACAACTGAGCAGAAATTTAACAACAAAAAAATTTAATTCCTGAAGAAATTCTGACATATAAAACTGTCAACTTACTATGAATTGGGAAAAATAGCACATCTTTGAAACTTTCTCCAGAATCCAATTAGCAAAGAGTTGATTTGAAAACCTCCAGATTATTGTGCCAAAAAAAAAGAAAAAAAAAAAATAATTTATAAGCTTGAAGTTACTCTGAGCAGAAGCAAAATTAAATATTCTGGGCTTTAAAGTTTGCTGCAAAATGTTAGAGAAAGTGAAACATTGAAATACTTTTTTAGACATAATATTTTGGGGGAAAAAAGCCCACAAGCCCACCCCATTGACAGAAAGTTACACATCGTTTTTAAATATTAAGCCTGTTGGTGTTTAACCTCAATTGGCAACTAAGAACCACCAAACTGCTCACTCATTACCTGGTGGAAGGGGGTGAGAATCAGAAGGGTAAAAATGAGAAAACTCATGGGTTGAGATAAAGACAGTTTTATAGGTAAAGCAAAAACCACGTGCACAAGCAAACTACGTACAAGCAATTCATTCACTACCTCCCGTCGGTAGGGAGGTGTTTAGCCCAGGAAAGCAGGGCTCCATCACACTTAGCGGTTACTTGAGAAGACAAACCATCACTCTGAATGTCACATGGTATGGAATATCCCTTCTGTCAGTTGGGGTCAGCTGTCTCAGCTGTGTCCCCTCCCAGCTTCTTGTGCAGCCCCAGCCTGCTTGCTGGTGGGGTGGGGTGAGGAGCAGAAAAGGCCTTGGCTGTCTAAGCACTGCTTAGCAGTAACTGTAACATCCTTGATTTATCAACACTGTTTTCAACACAAATCCAAAACATAGCCCTATACCAGCTACTATGAAGAAAATTAACAGTACCCCGGCCAAAACCAGCACAAAGCCTTTATTTTGAATTCAAACTCATAAAGATTTTGATTTCCTGGTCACCAGCACCTTCAGCAACTTCTTATGGGTTCTGTTAGCTGTGATTATGCAGGACAGACTGCATATTGAATATGATGCAGTAGGCCTCACATATTTTTTCATTTTATGGAAGAAGAGGTTTTATGTGATAGGATAAATTTTGACAATAAGTACAAAGATGTACACAGTCTTTAGTCTAATTTTTCCCTATTTTCAAATGGAGCCGTAGGCTGGCCATAAAAGTAATATTATCAGGCCAAGTGGAGTATCACAGTGCAAAATTTTCCTTGGGAGAACTAATGAGGAGTTCCTGAAGACTGCCCACTTCATACTCATTGTTGCCACCTATCCATGGTCTCAGCAAAAACCCCACACTTTCGTTTCTCACACTACATGCCAACTTGTGACTCCTCTGATACACATCCTGAAATGTTAAAGGGACTGATATTGCTGTTCAAAACAGCACTATGTAAACATTTCTGTTTTTTGCCATGTGGAGTATGTTGTTCCAAGGGATTTGGGCAACTTGAACCTAGAGCACAACGACTTTTGCAGGAAGAGGCCCCTACCTGACACAAGGCTAAGCTCACTAATCACGTATTTCCCTTGCATTATTTTTTGGGGGAAATAAAAAACAACAACAACAACAAAACTGAAGCTTTTTGTTCAAGAAATACTCATTACCCCTATTAAGCATTTGGTCCCTGACGATAAATCATTCTGAATCTGAGACTAGGTCACCCAATGATCTCTATACATTAAAAATGTTTGAGGCACACTTCAGCATCATACAGAGCAACTAATATTTTGCCCAATGTATTTACTTGATCTTGCAGGGGTATTTGAATGTATGAGACCATTTGCTGCTTCTTGATGAGATTGCCTTGTAAATCATACACTTTGTTTTGAGAGGTTTTATAGGCCATTTGTGGGTGGAAGTGAGGAGTCAATAAATACATATGTGATGTATGATAGAGCAAAATGACTGAAAGTCTTAGCCTGATGTAAAGAGATATAAAGCACATGAATATACTGCTGGTAGGTCTTGAAAATAAACTAGAATATTAAAACTAGCAGTATTGGCAAACCAGAAAATGACAATTAATTTAGCAAGTTGTGTGCATTCCTATTTCTGCTAGCAGCCAGGCCAAATGAAAAGATGAACTGAACTGTGGAAAAATTCCAGACCACAGCCTCAGCCCAGCCATCTAGGTTCACAAATCCAAATTAGAAGTGTGATTCCAACTGCTCTGAGTTCTACTCTTTTGATTTGTTCCTCCTGGAATCTGACTCTGGACCTGAAATACTTCAACAACGCGCACTTGTGCTTTCAGTTGGTAACTAGACTGTAAGTTGGGTAAGGCAGATGCTTCCTTTCTGCTTTGGGCTCCATTTGAGGATGGCTACAGAAAACTATTGCTTCTTTTTTTACCCCCTCTAACTTATCTTAAATGAGTCTAATTTTTTAGAAGTTAGAAGTTTCAAATCTTCTGCAAATCACATACTCCTGAGGGAAATGGGTGAGAATTCTTCTGTTCTTGAAAACATCTTGCTCAGTGTAACAGGGTTTTTTCAGCTATGAACTGGAGCTATTTTCTAGTTGATTGGAAGTATTTTTTTCTCCAAACAAAAAAAGCAAGGATTTTTAATGTGCTTTTACTTCTTTTCAAGGCATGCTATAAATCCACTTCATATAATGTTATGAAGTTTTATTTTTTTGTTTATTTTGGGGTTATTTTGTTTATTCTTTGTAAAAAAGTGTAGTGGAATACATAACATCTGATTTATCCTGTATGTCTAGAGATATCAAGAATTATAGGCCCGTGTCTTGAAAAAAAAAATCATATCTGATATATTTGTGAAATACAAATATATCATATTTCATAGCTGTTTCATATCTGATATATTTATGAAACATGTAGCCTGTCTTTTGAAGATTGTTTTGAAGGAATGTACCTTTGTTAAACAAAATGAAATAACTCTTTGGAATATATTCAGGTATAAATGATTATATGGTAGTCTTAAGATGTGACTCCAGAGCAAGACATGAAACTATACTCATCAGGAAATAGAACAATCTTAATCTAGCAGACCCTTTTCATAAATCTGCTGACTTTTTTGTTTTCTATGACTGCCTTCTATTTGTAGTGTTAAGAGTGAGGTGATTTGTGGCACAGTAGGATATGTTAATTGTAGCAGTGCAACTGATTGCTTACTGTCCAGGGTAGAAGAGATCAATGGCTTAGAGAGAAAGGTCCCAGTTATAAAATGCAGAGAGAGGGTTGTATGCTTTTTTACTTGAATAGAACTTACCTGGACTTCTAAGCATATGTGACAATTTTTCCTGTGTTCAAAAATCTATTCCTAATCAAGTGGTGTTCCACATCACTCCTCCAATGCAGAACACCTGTGAAACAGTGTATCTTGAAGTTCACTGCCAATCATCCAATTAGTCACAGTTTAGGTAGGACTTTTTGCCCATTCAGTTAGAGCAGTTTGTAGACTAAAAGAATCTTTTTAGTTCTTTGACAGGTCTTTTGGTTTGGTTTGGTTTTTCTTCTGAGGATGGTTGTTCGAGTTTTAGCTATTTTAAATACCAACTGAATAAACTTGTGTGTGCTGGATTTTCTTTTTTTTTTCCTTGCCATTGTTTACGTTATCTAGCATTGCTTGATCAACTTTCAAAAGGAGGGTAACACCTGCTCTGTGCCTTCAGGATCTCAGAAATCACAAGGGATTTCTACTAAGCTCTTGAATATAAGCAGCATGCATGAAGGGGCTCAGAGCTTAAGGAAGAATAGATGTATGCTCCAAGCTCTTTTTACAGATCTCTGACACCAGTCATGCTATGTAAATATCTGGGACTGGTCATGAAAATAGAACAACAGTTCAGTACTTTTCCGTGATCAGGGCCTAACCTATGCTACAGCTCAATATATCTTTTTCAATCAGTCCACAACTGTTGGAGTAAGTCCAGAGGACAGCCATGAGAATAATAAGGGGGATGGAGCACCTCCCATATGAAGACAAGCTGAGAAAATAGGGGCTGTTCAGCCTGGAAAAGATAAGGCTACGTGGAGACCTCACAGCAGCCTTCCAGTATCTGAAGGGGGCCTACAAGGATGCCAGACAGGGACTCTTCATCAGGGAGTGTAGCGATAGGGCAAGGGGAGATAATAATTATGGTCAGTTTCACCTCCAGTATCTAATATTCTTCCTATCTATTCTATTACCTATTCTACAAGTAAGCATTTTCCCAAAAAGAGCACTAAAGGATATTTTAAATAAGCTAGTATAGCATTAATTAATTAGTTATATCTACTCTTTTTCTATTAAGATGCTTAGTAAATTAAAATTCTTTCTCCTTCCCTCTTTAAAATATTTTCTATTTTTTGCACTGTACGGAGCTGAGTGTGTTTTAAAAGATTGAGACAATCATTTAAATATAAACTCACTGTTCAGCTTAGCAAGTAATAATACATATCACATCTATTAAGAATTATCTTTTCTCTGACAAATACTATTATTCTAGGCTTTTGCTTTCTTTTTTGTTTCTTTTTCTTCTTTTCTTTTTTTGTCTCCTTTTTTTTTTTTCCCCCTAGTGGAAGGCTGTTCTCCAGCTTTCACTCTTGATTCCATTACTATGACCCATCAATCTGTCATACAGTGCCCTCATGTAATCCAGGAAACTAAAAATGTAATAACAAGTTTTTGTCCCAATCATGCAACAGAATTCTCTTTTGCTTTTTTGACATTTTGATATTTATGGCTGACATGTTCACTATCATGGTTAATCCTACTGTTCTGTTCTGCAAAATGTTGCCATTTTACACACATCTTTCTGAGCCTACTTCTATCAATATTATAGTTGAGCCTCACCGGATATCTCTGTAGGCTTCCCCATTCTCTTAACCAAAATTTCTAGATTTTCTGTGGTAAGATGAAATGAGATTTAAGGGGTAACAGATTTGTATTTTGCAATGTTGACATTTATGTCTAGTAAAACAGTCAGTGGAGGTGTAGTACATTTTCAGAATGTACTAAAAGTAGATTAACCCCTCTATTGAAAAGATGAAAAGATAACTACAGGAAATAAATGAAGTTTTCCAGTCAAGACATGAAAACACAGTTGTGCAAAAGGAAGCGAGAGTCCCTTTGCTCTGCGCTTGCCACAAGAATACATGTTGTGCAGGTGTATATTTAGAACCAAATACGGATGTCACATGGTAGGTCCCTCAGGCTGCCTGACAGCAAACTGTTAAAGAAGGGGTAACAGCTGCTTCCAGTAAAATTGCAGTGAAAATGGAAATGGATTAAACCCAAATTTGCTGCCCAGATCTCAAAGGACCAAGTCTGGAAAAAAGACACCCTGTGCCTGAGGAAATGGCATAATACCACCAAATGAGAGAGCTCTAATAATGTATTAAAGACAAAACACAAGATAGTTGAGAGACACTGTAAGTTGGAACTGCACAAACTTCCCACACTTGATGAAGTAGGACATTCTGTGAACTGTTATACCAGAGAGTTAGCTGTCTGGAAATGTGGATACATCAATAAAAATGTCAACATACCATAGCTAGGAAATTGCAATAAACACAGAAAATAATACAATACTAATGTCAGCCTGCTGCACAAACTAATTTACGAATTTAATTTTATATTAAAATATACCTAGATATACAGAGAGGCTCTTTAAGCACATCAAGATTTTTGATGACTGGGTTGAGTGAAAACCTGTTCCTATTTGTACCAATGTCAAGAAAACACAGCAGAGACTGTGTTTCAGTGCTTTTTGCTGGAGTAACCCAGCTAAGAATCACATTAGCTCCATTCACTGACTGTGTTATTGTATGTGTTTTGTTTCTACTGATAGAGAACTTGGTACTGAAGTCAAAATTCTAACAAGCTGCAAGAAATGCGAAGGTATGACTTACTCTCTTTTTTTTTTCTTAAAAAAACAACCTACCTACCAACCAACCAAAAAAAAAGAGAATCAAAAAAACAACCAACCAACAAAAAACCCAAACCAAAACAAAAACCAAACATGAATTGTAGCCTTTACTGGCTAGGGATTACAGTTTTAGAGGGATTCTATGATATTTTTTTTCATTACATACTGTTTAGAAAGCATATATAGAAACACTGATATACACGGCTTAGTTTATGGGAGGAAGAAAAATCATTTTGATAGAGATACAAATTAGGAAATTCATAGCATTCAGGTATCTTAAAGACTAACCATGCCTACGGATAATTTTTCTCTGTTTTTCTCTATTGACTTTAAATCAGGCTTCTCATACTGAGATTTGTTAGAGTTGACTGCCAGGAAGATGGCAGATAGATGGAAATGAACTGAGATAAGAAGGGCAGATACCTAAGCTTCATCTACAGGTTTTGCTGCCTAGTTTTGTCAACATATAATGTGAGAAAGCTGTACCCCAGCTGAAATCATTCTGCTGCGGGGAAAATGGTGCTTTACTAGCAGAAGAAGGTTTGCCACCTTATAGCATATTTTGCAGGGAGGTAGCAAAACAACAGAGGAAGAAATTCCTTCTGCTAGTGTACGCACTGTGCTCTGAGGCACTGTTGGCTTAGTTATGCCAGTGTAACTAGAGAAAAATGTGTCAGCTACTCATGTTAGGCTGTATTTATAGCTGTAGTTTAGAGAGAGATTCAAAAGGCCATTAACACTCAAATGTAAAATGTACTATTCTGTGTAATTTCTGCTTCTAAAATATTGAGAGACACTGTAAGGACTCAGTTTGGTGGAGCTCATGGATGCAACTTCATGTAAGACTTTTCAACTCTCTCATTTCATATTCTTAGTAAAACACAGCCCAGTTAAAATTCAAACAATATGTATTTTACATAACATTTGTGTTTGAGACAAGGTTGAAGATTGTCACCTGCTTTCTTTAGCAATTTTCTGGCCTTAAGTAGCAGAAGTTGCAATCAGTTGTATGAGTTGCTTTAAGCTGTATCTTTCACAACAATCAAATTTTTCTTCCATACTGTAATATTCCTTGTGAAGGAGAAGGTAAAAGCTAAAGCATTTTAATATAACAGGGTTTTACTTAGTGTTAGTAACAAGAGTTGGTAGGTAGGTAGCCCTGGTAGTAGCTGCAAGTTGTGAAAACATCTGTTGAAGAATCTACAAAAGAATCAAAAAAAAAATTGTAAGATTGAAATTGTGTTGGAACTTCAAAATGAAGCTAAAGTTTTTAGAGACTGAGAAAATCATGATACATTCAGTGTTCTTTATTTCCTGAGACCAAGAGCAAAAATCTGAAAATAAATTGGAAGGGACTTTTAAAGATCATCTAGTTCCAACCCCCTTGGGACAGCTTCCACTAGACCAGGTTGCTCAAACCCCCAACCAGCCTGGCCTTGAGCACGTCCAGGGATGGGGCAGCCACAATTTCTCTGGGCAACCCGTTCCAATGTCTCACCAGCCTCAGAGTGAAGAATTTTTTCCTAATATCTAATCTAAATCTACCTTATTTTTTTATATCTTTTATTTTTTTAATCTATTCTAAACCAAGAAATATTAAAAGTACAGTAACTGATTTGAAAAAATGCATAGCTAGTTTGAGGCTCAGATAAACTTTGAAATAGAAGGCAAAGATACTGCTTCAGACCACCAATGCAAAAATTATTGATAATGACAAGCAAGGTGACTTTTAATAGATCTTGAATTCTGGATTCAGTTAAAGCATTAGATATCTTCTTTTCCCTGTTATCTTAGTCCTTAGAGGTGTGCTGGAAATGTTTCCTATTTCTCTATACATTTTGAAACTTAGAAAACTTTTCCAGTTCTTCAGGAGAGTGATCCATTTTGCAGGGTTTTGAGATTTACTATGCAGAATTTAAAATACAAAAAATCCTGATAAGGAGAGTCTTGATTTGGGAAGTGAGAGACTCAGACTTGGTTTTTCCCCCATAAGTACTATAGTCACCTGGTGATTTATTATTATGGACCAGACTTGGTCAGTCCATTTGCTACCTCTCTAAAATAATCAAGTATTCACCATTGCTTGTTTTGGGGTGGTTTTTGGGTTGGTTTTTTTCTCCATCCCAGGTGACTTCTGCTGTCATTTAAATATAAAGTTGGATGCTGTGATCCTTTAGCTATAAGTAGGGACAATAAGAAAGAAACAGATTCCAAAGCCAAATAGTTCTATCTTAGCCCCCCCCCAAAAAAAATACATGATTTTGATATATGTCCCTGTTATTACCATCACGGATGAAACAGGCAGCTTGATGAATATGAATTTAATTTATTGCTAAACAAAAGAGAGTAGGATAGCGAGAAACAAAGACAAAACTCAAAACACTTTGTCCCTGTGCCCCTCACTTCTTCCCAGACTCACCTATGCTCCTTAACTCCTGACTTTACCTTCATCAAATGAAGGGGGTAGGGGGATGGAGGATGGGGTGTTGTGATCAGTCCGCGACATCTCCTCTGGGACACTGCTTCCTCCTCACACTTTTCCCTGCTTCAGCCTGGGGCCTTCCCACGGGCTGCAGAGAAACCCCCGCGCCACGGGGGTCCCGCCCGGTGCCGCAGGGGCATCTCTGCCGGACGCCCGGAGCCCCTCCTCCCCTCCTCCCGCTCTGCCCTCGGGGCTCGCAGGGCTGTTTCTCACCCGGCCCCCCTCAGCCCTTGCTGCCGGGCAGCGTTTTGCCCTTCCTTACCCAGGCTTTCCCCGAGGCGCCCGCCCGTGGCTGAGGGGCTCAGCTCTGCCCTGCGCTGGGACCGGTGGAGCCGGCTGGGACCGGCTGTGTCCGGCAACGGCCGCTCCGCACAGGGCACGCCCAGGCAGATCCAACACCTTGCAAAGTGAAGAGCATGATATGGATTTCAATGTTTTTAGTTGTCTTTCCTCCTGGAGACATAAAATAGTAAAATACTGTTCTAGCATTAAAGTTAACTACCTGTAGCTTTGCTGGTGCATTCCTCTCTTAGTACAGAGGTGTTATGTCGCCCGAGTTTTAAAAACCAAAGCAGCATTTCCCTAAGTTTAGTAGCTTTGTGTACAAAATAGGCTAAAGAAAAAAAAAAACAAACCCAAAACCAAAAAATCCCCCCAAACGACAACAAAATCGAAAACTCCACATTTTCTCTTTCTTACAAAACATTCATTAGAGTCCTCTTAGATTTGAATCAGGTGTATAAAATAGTCTTTGTTCCTTAGCTTTTAACCTTTGCTTTGCACTAATGGTGATGCACAGGGAGACGTATATTAGAATCTGCTTGCACTCCGAGCTTCAGTAGACATTGTTTTATTAAATAAACTGGAACTGGAAGAGAACTACTGTTTTTGCTATTCACTTCATTGAGGACTAAGGTTTCACTGTCAAACCTTATCAGTATTTAGAAGATACTCCCTAGACAGACAGAAGAAGTCCAATATTCATATGTGGGGAGCTAACTATTTCTGAGCAGAACGTGCACTTGTAATCCTGTTTTCTCTCTAGCAGACAGGCATCAAAATGAGTGAAAAGGGCCTGAGCTCTGGTTTCGGTTCAGACAGTGACACTGAATGGAAAAAATTCCCTCCTTGTTTTTTCGCTCCTTTGCCATGTCCATTTGGAAAGTGACTTTTTCTTCTTCTGTATTTGAATAATACCTCACAGACAGTTCAAACTGATTTCTAGCTGCTATTGTAATAATAAATAGAAAGAATAAACAGAATGTATATACAAACATAGCGTTTCAGATATCTAGACTAGCATTTTTTTTTGGATGCTAATTCAGGATGCAGCTTCATGAGACATTAAGTAAACCTAAATGTCAGCACACCCTTTGCTCTGGCACGTTTGCTTATCTTGGCTCTCTGACGCGTCAGTGCACTTGCAAAGTCAGCAGAAAACTAACCCAAGAAAGAAATAGAATAGTTTCCTGCAAGTTCAGTAAGTTGAATTGATTCATTGGAAGGCCAAATGAATGCTGGAACTGTTACAAAGGAAGAGGAAGGAAGTGGAGAACTGTAGCAGCCCCATTTAAATCAGTTTATACTGCTCTAGAATTATTTCTGATTTAACAAGAAAAGTAAACAGTTTAGAAAGCTTAATGGAAAATGCATGTCAGCCATGTTGTCGTATGGTTTCAGCTGAGAAAGAGCTATTTTTCTTCCTAGTAGCTGGTACAGTGCTGTGTTTTGACTTTAGTCTGAGAACAATGCTGATGACACACCAATGTTTTAGCCGTTGCCAAGTAGCACTTACTCTGATTAAGGACTTTCCAGTCTCAGGCTCTGCCAGCGAGGAGGGGCATGAGGAGCTGGGAGGAAGCAGAGACAGGACACCTGACCCAAACTAGCCAACGGGGTATTCCATACTACATTGGGTCATGCCCTGTATATAAACTGGGGGGAGCTACCTGGAGGGGACCAGTTGCTGCTCAGGTCGGGCTGGGTATCAGTCAGCAGGTGGTGAGCAATTGTATTGTGCATCAGTTGTGGGGTTTGGTTTTTTTTTTCCTTCCCTTTTTTAGTTTTTTATTTTCTCTTCTTGTTATTTACATTATTATTATTAGTAGTAGTAGTAGTATATTTTACTTTATTTTAGTTATTAAACTGTTCTTATCTCAACCCGCAGTGGGGGAAAAAGGGAATGAGCAAGCGGCTGCATGGTACTGAGTTGCTGGCTGGGTTTAAACCATAACATGTCATCTGTAATTTTTTTAATTTATAAATATTTCATAACTAATATTTTCTGGAATAAAATTTTGGTGGAATGTGGGCTTCAGATTATTGAAGAAAAGCTGGTTGAGTATTTGCTATTTTTTTAACATTACAAATCTAAGAAAAAACAAAATTTGCATGATTCTCCCTCACCTGTATTTTCTGATCACAGGGTTGGCTTTTTTTTTTTTTTCTCTATCTCATAAAGAAAGAAAAACCAGAAAACTATTTCTTATCACTTACCTTTAGTGGATACCTACTGCTATAAACACAGAGCAGCAAAAAGACTAAGAAAAAGGTGAATTCACCATTCAGTGGGGAGGGGAACCTAGTGACACAGGACATAGAAAAGGCCAAGGTACGCTATACGTTTTGATTTTCTGGGGTTTTTTTTATAAATTTTTCTTTTAGAAACTCAGTTCCTTGAGACTGCTAGCAGACTCTTAGGTAGTGTAACAGTAACCACAATAGAGAACGATACACTTAGGGAGTACCTGAGCCATCTAGACTTACAGAAGTCAGTGGGCTGAGATGGGATGCATCCAGGGTACTGAGGGAACTGATCAAAGTCATTGCATGACCTTTACCATATTTGAAAGGTCATACCAATCAGGGAACTTGCCGCAATTGGAAAAAGACAAACACCACAGTCATCTTCAAGAAAAACAAGAGGGAGGAACCAGGGAACTGCAGACTAGTAAGCCTCACCTTGGTCCTTCAGGATGTAATGGATCAAATCCTATGGAAGACATTTCCAAATTCATGAATGACAAGGTGGTGATCAGGAACAGCTATCGGGAATTTACCAAAGGCAAATAGAGTCTTGGTAAATCGTGATGAGAGGGCCAGCTCTGTGAACAAGCAGAGAGCAGATGTTGTTTTCCTTGACTTTAACAAGGCTCCTGATCCCATCTGCCATGGTGTCATAATAGGCAAATTGTGGAGATATGGACTCGATAAGGGGACTACAAAATGAATGGAAATTTGGAAGGACCTTTGGCAGCTGATGTCTTAGTGATATTCCTCAGGGACTGATGCTGCACCAAAACTGTTGAATGACTTTATCGACATATAGAATATGAAATGAAATGTACCTTCAGAAAGTTCACAGTATACACTGAATTGTGAGTCATGTCTCAATATACTGGAGGGCAGGGCTGCTGGTGTGATCTAGACAAACTAGGAAAGGTGGGCTGACAAGGACTTCATAGAACTGAACAATTTCATACACCTAGGGTAGAATAATCCTCCACAACAGTACAAGATGGGCGTTGATGGGTTAGAAAACAGCTTTCCAGAGAAGAGCTGAAGGGGCATGGTGAACAGCAAACTGAAGAGGAGTCAACCACCTACCTTGATAAAAAGAAGGGTAACAGAATACTGGGCTGCATTAGCAAGTGTAGCAAGCAGGCCATGGGGAGGTGATCCTTTCCCTCAGCATTTGTGCAACTGCATCTGGAGTATCATAGAATCATAGAATCATAGAATCATAGAACCATAGAATGGTTTGGGTTGGAAGGGATCTTAAAGATCATCTAGTTCCAACCCCCCTGCCATGGGCAGGAACACCTTCCACTAGACCAAGTTGCTCAAAGCCCCATCCATCCTGGCCTTGAACACTTCCAGGGATTTGAGCAGGTGTTGCGCTAGATAACTGCAGGGGGTCTCCTCCAATCTGTGCAGAAGTGCAACAGTACTGGCATTACTGATCATATCTTTCCAGCATAAGTATTCATGTAGCACTAATTAGATTCTCCAATCCTGTCTTTATGTGGCTACGCTTAAAATATGGAATGGATTCTGTCAACACTATTTCAATTCTGATTGTTTGCATTCGTGCTAAGTGGAAAAGCGGAATGGTCACACTGAACATTACATACTCTTTCCCTCTCTAAATGTGGGTGAGAGAGGAATTTTAGTTTGTCCTTCCATAAATAAGGAATCCTTGCTTATTTTTTATGTCCAGTGATGAATTGTCAAGTATGTATCTATCATTAATTTATAGCATGTACTGCTACAGTTTTGGAGAGATCTGTTATTCTTAAGCACTAATTTCAAAATTAGGAGTCGAATTCTTTATATTAATATACTGGAGAATTATAGTTGATTGCTTTCCTGTATAGCTTTTTGAGATACCACAAACATCTTGGTAATCTAGTGACTCTTTTCTGATTGAGAATATGTTATTTTACACATTCCATAAAACATGATTTTGTATAAAATATTATCTATCAAATGCATGAAGTGTAATTATTATTATTTTTCTTTAGATTAAAATGCATCAGTGGAAGTTCTGCATAATTTCCACAATAGGAATGTGTTGCATAAAGATTTAGTACCGAAAGGAACCTGTTCTTCACTGAATAGAATTGTGTAGTATATAGCACACATAAAAATGAAAAATCTCGTCTTTGTTAGGGAAAACTGAATCTACAGAGAATTATGAAAAAAGTGGAGTCACAGAATAATGACATATAAAGTTCCATGCTGACTTTTCTGAGACAAGATGTATGTTACAATTGTGCTACATTAATAAAAGATTAGCTAAATATGCCAATTATATCTTCAGTGTAAAATTTCCCCCTCATTCAGTATCACTAGGAAGCTGGGAACTATCTTAAAGATTTGTTCCATTTTAATCATCAGAAGACAAAAAAATTCATTAAAAAAAAAGTTTTATTAAAACTAACATCTTTCTTTTTTTAATTTCCACTTTTTTTTTTTTTTTTTTTTTTTGCTTCAGGTCTTATCGGAATTATTAAAAGTTGTCATGAGCAATTCCACTGTTTTCACTAGAACTTCTTGTAAGGAACTTGATCCAATATTTACAGAAAGAGAAAGGGATTTTTTTCTTCTGATTTGAATAGGGGCTAGAATAATTCCATAATGCTGGTTTTGTGTTCATATATATGAAATATTCAGTGAAAAATACAGTGGGTTGGGGTTTTTGTCATCAAGAGAGTATATTCCAAATGGAAATGATCAGTTGGGATTTTTTTCATTTATTTTAATGCATTTACTTTTATGCAGTTGGCAATGACACTAGGAACAGTTCATATATCTATCCTGATCTAATCTAGTTGGTATAAACTATTGATCTACTGATTTTAGTGAGGAAGGATAGTAAAAATCCCAGTTTGATGAGAGTTGTCTTGACTTGAGGGTACATTTCTGTTTCAAATCCCATGGTAATAATATCAAATGTTTCTACAGAAGCTTAAAACCTGCTACAATTAGAGCTTCTTGGAAGGTACTGAGAGGAAAGAAAAAGCAAATAGATTTATTAAACATAATAATGTATTTCTGTGTGCTTTTTTATTAGAAATGTATTCCTGTCTTGTTAAATTAACAGAGGTTATCCTTGTTGTAACCATCTTTATCTGCTACACAAATATACGTTTGACCTTTAAAAATGTGACAGTTTAAATTTCTATTATTTCTTGCTGAGCTCTTCATTGTCATTTTCAAGTTAGGGAATAACATTAGAATTGTTAGAATCTTCAAAAATATGATAACTTTATTTTCAATATAAATGAAAGCCAATGCTTTCAGTGCACTGGGGGCAGCCATTTCCTATTAATTTCTGCTTATCGACATTACATGAATTGAATATACAGAACTGCACATAGGGGATTGCAATACCCTGCTTCAATTAATTTCTAATGATAATTGGGAATCAAACCCCTTTGTATCAATTTGATAACCCAAAAGAAATATTTTAAAGAATCCTATAAATGTTTAGGGAAGGACTCAACTTCAAGTATTTGAGTTGACATTAAGACAACTAATTATGCTTTTTGAGTTAAACAGATAACCAGCTTTTCCATCATTTGCATACAATCTGGCGTTTAATTCAGAATCTCTGAATGAAGTAGGAATCTTTTGAAAGCTTCAGTGGAACTTGGTGGTCAAGTGGGAAAATGGGAGTTTTGTGTCTTGATGGATGAGATCTTCACATTTTCTATTCCCTGGTCTGAGCCACACTCCATTTTGAGGAAATAGGGTAAAAGTGAAAGAGGCAACCCAGAGATCCCATTCGTCTTTTCTTCTTTACTGCCAACCCCAGCTCAGCAAACAATATTGCTTGTATTCCCAAAGTTAAGTTGCCCATAACATTAACAGAAGAAAAAAGTAACTAGGGAACTGATAATTTAAGGTCAGAAAAAAGAAATACTGTTACAGTAAAAAGATGCAGGGAGATTGTTCCAAATGGCAGTTCTATAGCACAAAGAATCTAATAACAATATGGCTGCAGGGAGGGCCAGTGACAACAGGACAGAGGGAACTGTTAAAGGAATGATGAGACAGTATATCTCTAAACTATCATGCATGTTTTTCCTGATTAAAAAAAAAAAAAATTAAAAATTTCTAGATTTACATACATAATCTTCACATGTTTTGGAAAATCATAAGATACTAGAATGGTTTGGGTTGCAAGAAACCTTAAAGATCATCTAGTTCCAACCTCCCTGCCACAGACAGGGACACCTTCCACTAGACCAGGTTGCTCAAAGCCCCATTCATCCTGGCTTTGAGCACTGCCAGGGATGGGGCAGCCACAGCTTCTCTGGGCAACCTGTGCCAGCACCTCATTACTCTCATAACAAAGAATTTCTACCTAATGTCTAATCTAAATCTACCCTCTGCCAGTTAAAAGCCATTCTCCCTTGTCCTGTCCCTTCATGCCCTTGTAAAAAGTCCCTCTCTAGCTTTCTTGTAGGCTCCCTTTAGGTATTGGAACGCTGCTATAAGGTGTTCCCTGAGATTTCTCTTCTCCAGGCTGAACAACCCAAACTCTCTGCCCAGCCCGTATTTGTGCTTGGGGTTGCCCCAGCCCAGCTGCAGTACCTTGCACTTGGCCTCACTGAACCTCATGAGGTTTGCACGGGCCCACCTCTCAAGCCTGTCAAGGTCCTTCTGGATGGTATCCCTTCCCTCCAGCGTGTCGACCACATAGGTTGATGTCATTGGCAAACTCGCTGAGGGTGCACTCAATCCCACTGTCCATGTCACTGACAGACATCTTGAACAGTACCAGTCCCAATACTGAGGAATGCCACTCATTACTGGTCTCCACTTGGAATCTCGCTGTTGGCACCAACTCTCTGAGTGTGACCATCCAGCCAATTCCTTAACCATCAAGTGGTCCATTTGTATTCAACCGATGACCTAAAAGGAAAGAACTTTCAGTTCCAAAACAGAAATGCTGAAGCAAACTTAGTTTTGGGATTTCGTGTGCTAGCACCTTCGCTCTCGTTTCCTTATTTAAACTGATGCTCTAAGGTGCTGTGTATGAAAAGCCCTGGAATAAAAATAGAATGGTGCATTAAAGAGAAAAAAGGTTTAAAACACATTATGCTGTGGTGCCATGTCATTAATATGCTTAGTTATTTTAAATTGCATTCTATATGTTAGATTGGGATTGTTATCTGAAACTGGGTCCCCGGTTGAGCTAGCCATTTTCAAGAAGTTCCTAAGGTAGAATTTCTTTTTCCAGATAAATTTCTGCTCATCATGTTTTCTACTGTCCAAACACCCATTTGCACAAATAAGCAAACAAATAGACGCATACGCCTTTCTGTAATGGGAGGAGTTTCTTTGTATCTGAGGAACAGCTGGAAATCTTCTGTAGGACTAAGGTAGGATTATAGTTCCATTTTAATGTTTATAGTCACAGATAAAAGCTATCGTCCATGCAGCAGCAGAGATAAGATGGCTGACAGCACTAAGCTGCCTTCACTAAGCAGTGTTGATGGCTGCCTTTTTGGCAGCCTGGGGCAGTATGCATGATTAAAGAGAGAAACTTAAGCTAAACCAGACACTTTAAAAAGAAATACACTTTAGAATAACGTTAATTCTACTTAGTACCTAGGATTTCACTGTATATATCTTAATAGTCTTAAGCAACTCCCTTTGTAAGCAATTCATCCAGGAGTTAATGTGTCAAGTTTAATATGCATCAAGAAACGCTCATTTGTAACTAAAAGCTTCATAATGCAGAGCAGCTTTTCATCTTGGACATGTAATCACCAGCCTCCAAGCAGAACACACCAGAATATACATCCCATGCCTCAGCTCTAGAACTGCAATAAGAGAAGGCTGGCATGAATTTTCTTGCTCCTATTTTCCTTCTCAGCCTCACGGATTTCAAAGAAATCTGGATACGTTGGACAGATGCTAAAAATGTCAGTAAATAAAAAACTATTCTCATTAGAAATCATATATGTAAAATATAAAATGTATCTTAGATAGCTGAGTAACAGAAAACAGCTGGTGAGCCAAGAACGCTTTTCCTGTTTTCCGTCTTTGCCTGTAGTAAGCCTAATTCCACACTGAACCTATTAGGAATGTTTGCCTATTTAAGGTCTCTGAAAATGAAGACCTGATTAGGGGTAATTGGGCACACTTTGACTTTCAAGTGAATGAATTTTTATTAGCTGAATATGTAACCTTCTTGACGCAAAAACAAAATCCACTAGGTATGTCCAGGTCAGAGCTTGAGTGTTAAATATAATATGTTAAGAAAGGTTGCATAGACATACATTCATTGTTAAACCATTAGCATACTGTAAAACCCCTCATGTCTATGTATGAACTCTATAACTAGAAAGTGAAATACCATGCCTTCTCTTTCTACCAGTTCAGAGTAAAATAGTTGTCGTGGTTTGAGCCCAGCTGGTAACTCAGAACCACACAGCCGCTCGCTCACTCCCCCCCCCGCCTTCTTCCTCCCCCCCGCTCCCGGAGGGATGGGGAGGAGAATGGGAAGAATGCAACTCCCACGGGTTGAGATAAGAGCAGTCCCGCAACTAAGGTATAACACAAAACCACTACTGCTACCACCAATGATAATAACGATTAGTGAAATAACAAGGGGAGAGGATACAATTGCTCACCACCCGCCGACCGATACCCAGCCCGACCCGAGCAGTGATCTGGGCCTTCCGGGTAACTCCCCCCCGTTTATATACTGGGCATGACGTGCTGTGGTATGGAATACCCCTTTGGCTAGTTTGGGTCAGGTGTCCTGTCTCTGCTTCCTCCCGGCTTCCCCTCCTCCCTGGCAAAGCATGAGACTGAGAAAGTCCTTGGTTGGAATAAACATTACTTAGCAACAACTAAAAACATCGGTGTTATCAGCGTTGTTCCCAGGCTGAAAGTTAAAAAACACAGCACTGCACCAGCTACTAAGCAGGAGAAAAATGACTGCTATAGCTGAACCCAGGACAGTATCCACCCCTTATTCCATACCATTCACGTCATGCTCAGATCCCACATCTCTCAGCACACCATCACCCCTGTCCCATATATACACATATATATACACCCACACCCACACACAGAGAAAGATATCGTTCCCTAGTCCATGGACCAATCCCTGTAAAATTGCTGAACTCATCCAGTCCATGATGTCAGGCTCCATCTCTTGTAATAGTCTTTCAGGGCAGGAGGGACGGTACATAGTGTTGGGTTGTTGCCTGCTGATGATACCGCTAAACTCATCTGGTCACTGCTGAGCTCGTCTGGTTTCCTCAAAATTCATTCTTTGTTGAGGTGATGATCGGAGGGAAGTCAGGGTCAATGGCTGGTGACCTGAAGATATCTAGCTGGTGGGCTATAAAAGTGTTATAGAGCAGGCAACAGCGTACAATTGAGTTCATTGGCTGTTTTCCCCCAAAATCAAATCCCCTTGAGGTACACATCGGACTTCGCCATCTTCCCGCATTACCCACCAAGTATATCCAGGTCCCTGAGCAAAAGCAACCCCACGAGTGGGTTTGCCTTTACCTGAAGCAGGAATAACCCAGACTGTCTTCCCCAACAAATTCTTTATGTGCACCACAGGAACTTTATCCCCCTCTACAGTACGTAAAAGTTCTGATTGGGCTGGGCCAGCCCTGTTGGCAGATCCCCTACTGTTGACCAACCAGGTGGCTTTTGGTAAATGTGTATCCCAGTGTTTGAAAGTCCCACCACCCATTGCTCTCAGTGTAGTTTTTAACAGCCCATTGTACCGTTCGATTTTCCCAGAGGCTGGTGCATGGTAGGGGATGTGGTATACCCACTCAATGCCATGCTCTTTGGCCCAAGTGTCTATGAGGTTGTTCCGGAAATGAGTCCCATTGTCTGACTCAATTCTCTCTGGGGTGCCGTGTCGCCACAAGACTTGTTTCTCAAGGCCCAGGATAGTGTTCCGGGCAGTGGCATGGGACACAGCGTATGTTTCCAGCCAGCCGGTGGTTGCTTCCACCATGGTAAGCACATAGCGCTTGCCCTGGCGGGTTGGTGGGAGTGTGATATAGTCAATCTGCCAGGCCTCCCCATATTTGTACTTCAGCCATCGTCCTCCATACCAGGGAGGCTTTAACCACTTGGCTTGCTTAATTGCAGCACATGTTTCACATTCGTGAATAACCTGGGCAATAGTGTCCATCGTTAAGTCCACCCCTCGATCACGAGCCCATCTATATGTTGCATCTCTGCCTTGATGGCCTGAGGTGTCATGGGCCCACCGGGCTAAAAATAATTCACCCTTATGTTGCCAATCCAAGTCCATCTGAGCCACTTTAATCTTAGCAGCTTTATCCACTTGCTGGTTATTCTGGTGTTCCTCAGTGGCCCGACTCTTGGGTACATGAGCATCTACGTGGCGTACCTTCACCACCAGGTTCTGCACCCGAGCAGCGATATCTTGCCACAATGCAGCAGCCCAGATGGGTTTACTTCTGCGTTGCCAGTTGCTCTGCTTCCATTGCTGCAACCACCCCCACAGGGCATTTGCCACCATCCATGAGTCAGTATAGAGATAAAGTACTGGCCATTTTTCTCGTTCAGCAATGTCCAAGGCCAGCTGGATGGCTTTCACCTCTGCAAATTGACTCGATTCACCCTCTCCCTCAGCAGTTTCTGCAACTTGTGGCAGGGGACTCCACACAGCTGCCTTCCATCTCCGATGCTTTCCCACAATACGGCAGGACCCATCAGTAAACAAGGCATATTGCTTTTCACTCTCGGACAGTTCATTATATGGTGGGGCCTCTTCAGCACGCGTCACCTCCTCTTCTGGTGACATCCCAAAATCTTTGCCCTCTGGCCAGTCCATGATGACTTCTAGAATTCCTGGACGACTGGGATTTCCTATTCGAGCTCTTTGTGTAATTAGTGTGGCCCACTTACTCCATGTAGCATCAGTTGCATGATGTGTAGAGGAGACCCTGCCTTTGAACATCCAGCCCAGCACAGGTAACCGGGGTGCCAGGAGGAGCTGCGCTTCAGTTCCAATCACTTCTGAGGCAGCTCGAACCCCTTCATAGGCTGCCAGTATCTCTTTTTCAGTGGGAGTGTAGCTGGCCTCAGATCCTTTATATCCCCGACTCCAAAAGCCAAGGGGTCGACCTCGAGTCTCCCCTGGAGCTTTCTGCCAGAGGCTCCAGGTAGGACCATTCTCCCCAGCTGCGGTATAGAGCACATTTTTCACATCTGGCCCGGCCCAGACTGGTCCAAGGGCTACTGCATGAACTATTTCTCGTTTAATTTGTTCAAAGGCTTGTTGTTGCTCAGGGCCCCATTTGAAATCATTCTTCTTCCGGGTCACGTGGTAGAGAGGGCTTACAATCAGACTGTAATTTGGGATGTGCATTCTCCAGAACCCCACAACACCTAAGAAAGCTTGTGTTTCTTTCTTGTTAGTTGGTGGAGACATTGCCGTTATCTTGTTGATCACGTCTGTGGGGATCTGGCGGCGTCCATCTTGCCATTTAATTCCCAAAAATTGAATCTCCTGTGCAGGTCCCTTGACCTTATTCCGTTTTATGGCAAAACCGGCCTTCAGCAGGATTTGGATTATTTTCCTCCCTTTCTCAAAAACTTCTTCCGCTGTATCACCCCACACAATGATGTCATCAATGTATTGCAGGTGTTCTGGAGCTTGCCCCTGTTCCAGTGCAGTCTGGATCAATCCATGGCAGATGGTAGGGCTGTGTTTCCACCCCTGGGGCAGTCGGTTCCAAGTGTACTGGACGCCCCTCCAAGTGAAAGCAAACTGTGGCCTGGATTCTGCTGCCAAAGGGATTGAGAAAAATGCATTGGCAATGTCAATTGTGGCATACCACTTGGCTGCCTTTGACTCCAGTTCATACTGAAGTTCTAACATGTCCGGTACGGCAGCACTCAATGGTGGTGTGACTTCGTTCAGGCCACGATGGTCTACTGTTAATCTCCACTCTCCATTAGACTTTTGCACTGGCCATATGGGGCTATTAAAGGGTGAGCGGGTCCTGCTGATCACTCCTTGGCTCTCCAGTCTGCAGATCAGCTTATGGATGGGAATCAAGGAGTCTCGGTTGGTGCGATATTGCCGCCGGTGCACTGTTGTGGTCGCAATTGGCACTTGTTGTTCTTCGACCTTCAGCAACCCCACAACAGAAGGATCCTCTGAGAGACCGGGTAAGGTGGACAGCTGCTTAATTTCCTCTGTCTCCAAGGCAGCGATACCAAAAGCCCATCTATACCCTCTTGGGTCTTTGAAATACCCTCTCCTGAGATAGTCTATGCCAAGGATGCATGGAGCCCCTGGACCAGTTACAATGGGGTGCTTTTGCCACTTCCTCCCAGTCAGGCTGATTTCAGCTTCCAGCATAGTTAACGCTTGGGATCCTCCTGTCACTCCAGAAATATAAATGGGTTTCACCCCTTGATACCTTGATGGCATCAGAGTATACTGTGCACCGGTATCTACTAGAGCCTTATACTTCTGTGGGACTGATGTGCCAGGCCATCTGATCCACACAGTCCAGTAAACCCGATTATCTCTCTCCTCCACCTGGCTGGAGGCAGGGCCCCTCTAATAGTGATCACAAAATTCTCCACTTCTGTCTTGTAGAAAGGGATTAGTATTCCTTATCACAGGAGCTGGAGTAAAATCAGCTCTTTCGCTCCATCTGGGAAACTGCTCGCCAGAGACTGGAGCAGCAGCTTTCCTGGGAGGATCATCCTTGACCATTGTTCTCCTCTTCAGTTCACGCACCCGTTGCTCCAGAGCTGAAGTAGGTTTTCCATCCCACTTTCTCATGTCTTCTCCATGATCCCGCAGGTAAAACCATAGGGTGGCCCGTGGCGTGTACCTCCTATATTTTCTTTCTCGAGCAGTAGGGCGCCTTCTGTTAATAGCTGAGACATGGGTTGGTACGCGTGGAGAGCTGGATAGATCGGATAAATCGTCTCTCAATTGTTTGAACTCCTGGGACAGTTTTTCCACAGCTGAAATGATGGAAGGGGTGAGATTGTCTTCGAACTCTCGGAGTTGACGAATCAGGCAATCCACTGTTGGTGATACTCCGTCATTCCAGGTCATTGATGCCAATGTGTGGGCATATGATGATGGCGCACTCCGTGTAAGTTTCCGCCACATGGGTCGTGTACATTCGACTTCATCTGGGTCTACGGATGTGTTCCTGGAATCCGGCCTACGATAGATCATCTCTATAATGGCTGATTCCCTCAGGGACTGGATGCCTTTCTCTATCGTGGTCCAGTTGGCTGAGCGATTCGTAATATCGTCTTTGTAGGGAAACCTTTCCTTCACAGCTGCCAGGAGCCACCTCCAAAGACTGAGGGCTCGCTTCTCTCTTGCAATCGCTTTGTCAATTCCTCCTTCCTTAGCAAGTGATCCCAGCTGCTTGGCTTCCCTACCTTCTAGTTCGTGACCGTCGGCCTCATTGTCCCAGCATCGGAGCAACCAGGTGACAATGTGCCCCCCTGGAAGACGGGTGAAATCTTTCCGCATAGTCCGTAGTTCGGTTGAGGTCCGGGGTCGAGAAGTGACCTCTTCTTCTTCTTCCTCTTCCTCTGACCCACGTAGTAGTAACTCTTGTTCAGGTTCTGTTGCATATAGTAATGGCACTGGGTCTTCATCTTTCTTCGCTTCGCGGGTTGCTCTTTGTGCCTTTCGTCTGCTTTTGCTTACAGGGGCAACAGACATTGTCACAAACTGGACATTTGGTTTAGCTGCAGTGTTTGTCACTGTGGTTGGAGTGGCTGCAGTGTCTGCCACTAGGATTGGAGTGGTTGCAATGTCTATTGCTGGGGTTGGTGCAGCTGTTGTGCTTGGGAGTTGAGTAACACCAACAGCTGCATTATCTGTTGCTGTCGGGATTTGAGTAGCTGTTGTGCTTGTCACTGGCGTTGGTGTAACTGCTGTATTTGAAGTTGGAGTAGTTGCGTTGTCTGTTGTGGTCAGGGTTTGAGTAGCTGTTGTGCTTGTCACTGGGGTTGATGTAGCTGCTGTACTTGGAGTAGCTGTGTTGACTGTTGTGGTCAGGGTCTGAGTAGCTGCTGTGCTTGTAGTTGGCATAGCTGCATTGTCTGTTGCTTTGCCATCAGATCCAGAGACATTTTTTTCCCTTTGAAGGTGCTGGATAGTGTTGAGCAGGGCTCTGTAGGCATAGGCCAAGCCCCAGCACGTTGCCATGATTTGTCCCTCTCTGGTATAACCAGGACGACAGCACACCTCGTTTAAGTGTTTTACTAGTTTTTCCGGATGTTGCACTTGTTCAGTGGTGAAGTTCCAAAGCACTGGAGGGGCCCACTGGCCTAGATACTTGCCCATACTATCCCACACACCCTGCCACTCATAACTGTCCAGCCTCAGGGAAAATCTCCTGGTGGTCCTCCTATATCGTCGTCTAACCCTAGACCAGATTCGAACCTGATACTGCTGAATTTTTGACATTAAACGAAATAGGATGTTCCTACGACGGGATGGCCGTGGGTAAAACACACTCCGTATGTTTGCCAACATGCTGATCCCCAGCGCAACCAGCAGGCAGGTTTCAAGGGTACTCAAAGGCCATCTAAAACCTTCAGAACTCTCAATTGCTGTTGTAAATAGGCTGGTGGGGGAACGGGGGGTGAAAGAGAATGCTTCCTTCGTAAGTTTACCCCCCGAGGAGAAAAAAAAAGATATGCAATTGCTAAAATATTTCATTATATACCTCCCAATGTATAGTGGTGATGGCCACGCTGGAAGCACAAACCAGACCAGTTTCATGATCAATGAGTCTATTGTATTACAAGTCATTACCATGAAGTACAGTGAAACAAGAACCTTAGCCCAGGCCCCCCAGCCGATAAACACTAAAACAGCAAATAGTGGCTGTAAGTAAGGTACAACATGCTGAAACTCTGAGATCAAGCGCAACACGTCTGAGAGCCAAATAATCACCATTGTGACGAGTAGTAACAATGAATGCTTATCACAAATATGATTAAACACACTCTGGTCAGATCTGTCGTTATCTCAACCTTTCGTGCCCCACGTTGGGCGCCAAAAAGAACTGTCGTGGTTTGAGCCCAGCCGGTAACTCAGAACCACACAGCCGCTCGCTCACTCCCCCCCCCCCCTTCTTCCTCCCCCCCCTCTCCCGGAGGGATGGGGAGGAGAATGGGAAGAATGTAACTCCCACGGGTTGAGATAAGAGCAGTCCCGCAACTAAGGTATAACACAAAACCACTACTGCTACCACCAATGATAATAACGATTAGTGAAATAACAAGGGGAGAGGATACAATTGCTCACCACCCGCCGACCGATACCCAGCCCGACCCGAGCAGTGATCTGGGCCTTCCGGGTAACTCCCCCCCGTTTATATATACTGGGCATGACGTGCTGTGGTATGGAATACCCCTTTGGCTAGTTTGGGTCAGGTGTCCTGTCTCTGCTTCCTCCCGGCTTCCCCTCCTCCCTGGCAAAGCATGAGACTGAGAAAGTCCTTGGTTGGAATAAACATTACTTAGCAACAACTAAAAACATCGGTGTTATCAGCGTTGTTCCCAGGCTGAAAGTTAAAAAACACAGCACTGCACCAGCTACTAAGCAGGAGAAAAATGACTGCTATAGCTGAACCCAGGACAATAGTTAATATCAATAATTATTTTAACATAATTAGAAAAAGATCTATAAGTAAATATATAGTAATTGTCACCTTTGTAACAGCTAGACCTGTTCCAGTGTCTCAGCACCATCACAGTAAAGAACATCTTCCTAATACCAAATCTAAATCTACCCTCTTTCAGTTTAAAGCCATTCCCCCTATCCTTGGTTCAGCTATAGCAGTCATTTTTCTCCTGCTTAGTAGCTGGTGCAGTGCTGTGTTTTTTAACTTTCAGCCTGGGAACACCACTGGTAACACTGATGTTTTTAGTTGTTGCTAAGTAATGTTTATTCCAACCAAGGACTTTCTCAGTCTCATGCTTTGCCAGGGAGGAGGGGAAGCCGGGAGGAAACAGAGACAGGACACCTGACCCAAACTAGCCAAAGGGGTATTCCATACCACAGCACATCATGCCCAGTATATAAACGGGGGGGAGTTACCCGGAAGGCCCAGATCACTGCTCAGGTCGGGCTGGGTATCGGTCGGCGGGTGGTGAGCAATTGTATCCTCTCCCCTTGTTATTTCACTAATCATTATTATCATTGGTGGTAGCACTAGCGGTTTTGTATTATACCTTAGTTGCGGGACTGCTCTTATCTCAACCCGTGGGAGTTACATTCTTCCCATTCTCCTCCCCATCCCTCCAGGAGTGGGGAGAGGAGGAAGGAGGGGAGTGAGCGAGCGGCTGTGTGGTTCTGAGTTACCGGCTGGGCTCAAACCACAACAGTTCTTTTTGGCGCCCAACGTGGGGCACGAAGGGTTGAGATAACGACAGATCTGACCAGAGTGTGTTTAATCATATTTGTGATAAGCATTCATTGTTACTACTCGTCACAATGGTGATTATTTGGCTCTCAGACTTGTTGCACTTGATCTCAGAATTTCAGCATGTTGTACCTTACTTACAGCCACTATTTGCTGTTTTAGTGTTTGTCGGCTGGGGGGCCTGGGCTAAGGTTCTTGTTTCACTGTACTTCATGGTAATGACTTGTAATACAATAGACTCATTGATCATGAAACTGGTCTGGTTTGTGCTTCCAGCGTGGCCATCACCACTATACATTGGGAGGTATATAATGAAATATTTTAGCAATTGCATATCTTTTTTTTTCTCCTCGGGGGGTCAACTTACGAAGGAAGCATTCTCTTTCACCCCCCGTTCCCTCACCAGCCTATTTGCAACAGCAGTTGAGAGTTCTGAAGGTTTTAGATGGCCTTTGAATACCCTTGAAACCTGCCTGCTGGTTGCGCTGGGGATCAGCATGTTGGCAAACATACGGAGTGTGTTTTACCCACGGCCATCCCGTCCTGGGAACATCCTAATTCATTTAATCTCGAAAGTTAAGCAGTATTGGGTTTGAATTTGGTCTAGGGTTAGACGACGATATAGGAGGACCACCAAGAGATTTTCCCTGAGGCTGGACAGTTATGAGTGGCAGGGTGTGTGGGATAGTATGGGCAAGTATCTAGGCCAGTGGGCCCCTCCAGTGCTTTGGAACTTCACCACTGAACAAGTGCAACATCCGGAAAAACTAGTAAAACACTTAAACGAGGTGTGCTGTCGTCCTGTTTATACCAGAGAGGGACAAATCATGGCAACGTGCTGGGGCTTGGCCTATGCCTACAGAGCCCTGCTCAACACTATCCAGCACCTTCAAAGGGAAAAAAATGTCTCTGGATCTGATGGCAAAGCAACAGACAATGCAGCTATGCCAACTACAAGCACAGCAGCTACTCAAACCCTGACCACAGCAGACAACACAGCTACTCCAAGTACAGCAGCTACATCAACCCCAGTGACAAGCACAACAGCTACTCAAACCCTGACAGCAACAGACAATGCAGCTACTCCAAGCACCGCAGCTACACCAACGCCAGTGACAAGCACAACAGCTACTCAAACCCCGACAGCAACAGACAATGCGGTTACTCCAAACAACGCAGCTACACCAACCCCAGTGACAAGCACAACAGCTACTCAAACCCCGACAGCAACAGACAATGCAGCTACTCCAAACACCGCAGCCACACCAACCCCAGTGACAAGCACAGTAAGTACTCAAACCCCGACAGCAACAGGCAATATAGCTACTCCAAGCACCGCAGCTACACCAACCCCAGTGACAAGTACAGTAGCTACTCAAACCCTGACAGCAATAAACAATGCAGCTGTTGGTGTTACTCAACTCCCAAGCACAACAGCTGCACCAACCCCAGCAATAGACATTGCATCCACTCCAATCCTAGTGGCAGACATTGCAGCCACTCCAACCACAGTGACAAACACTGCAGCTAAACCAAATGTCCAGTTTGTGACAATGTCTGTTGCCCCTGTAAGCAAAAGCAAACGAGAGGCACAAAGAGCAACCCGCGAAGCGAAGAAAGATGAAGACCCAATGCCATTACTACACGGAACAGCATCTGAACAAGAGTTACTGCTACGTGGGTCAGAGGAAGAGGAAGAAGAAGAAGAGGTCACTTCTCGACCCCGGACCTCAACCAAGCTGCGGAATATGCGAAAAGATTTCACCCGTCTTCCAGGGGAGCACATTGTCACCTGGTTGCTCCGATGCTGGGACAATGGGGCCGACGGTCACGAACTAGAAGGTAGGGAAGCCAAGCAGCTGGGATCACTTGCTAAGGAAGGAGGAATTGACAAAGCGATTGCAAGAGAGAAGCGAGCCCTCAGTCTTTGGAGGCGGCTCCTGGCAGCTGTGAAGGAAAGGTTTCCCTACAAAGACGATATTACGAATCGCTCAGCCAACTGGACCACGATAGAGAAAGGCATCCAGTCCCTGAGGGAATCAGCCATTATAGAGATGATCTATCGTAGGCCGGATTCCAGGAACACATCCGTAGACCCAGATGAAGTCAAATGTACACGACCCATGTGGCGGAAACTTACACGGAGTGCGCCATCATCATATGCCCACACATTGGCATCAATGACCTGGAATGACGGAGTATCACCAACAGTGGATTACCTGATTCGTCAACTCCGAGAGTTTGAAGACAATCTCACCCCTTCCATCATTTCAGCTGTGGAAAAACTGTCCCAGGAATTCAAACAATTGAGAGACGATTTATCCGATCTATCCAGCTCCCCACGCGTACCAACCCATGTCTCAGCTATTAACAGAAGGCGCCCTACTGCTCGAGAAAGAAAATATAGGAGGTACACGCCACGGGCCACCCTATGGTTTTACCTGCGGGATCACGGAGAAGACATGAGAAAGTGGGATGGAAAACCTACTTCAGTTCTGGAGCAACGGGTGCGTGAACTGAAGAGGAGAACAATGGTCAAGGATGATCCTCCCAGGAAAGCTGCTGCTCCAGTCTCTGGCGAGCAGTTTCCCAGATGGAGCGAAAGAGCTGATTTTACTCCAGCTCCTGTGATAAGGAATACTAATCCCTTTCTACAAGACAGAAGTGGAGAATTTTGTGATCACTATTAGAGGGGCCCTGCCTCCAGCCAGGTGGAGGAGAGGGATAATCGGGTTTACTGGACTGTGTGGATCAGATGGCCTGGCACATCAGTCCCACAGAAGTATAAGGCTCTATAGATACCGGTGCACAGTGTACTCTGATGCCATCAAGGTATCAAGGGGTGAAACCCATTTATATTTCTGGAGTGACAGGAGGATCCCAAGCGTTAACTATGCTGGAAGCTGAAATCAGCCTGACTGGGAGGAAGTGGCAAAAGCACCCCATTGTGACTGGTCCAGGGGCTCCATGCATCCTTGGCATAGACTATCTCAGGAGAGGGTATTTCAAAGACCCAAGAGGGTATAGATGGGCTTTTGATATTGCTGCCTTGGAGACAGAGGAAATTAAGCAGCTGTCCACCTTACCCGGTCTCTCAGAGGATCCTTCTGTTGTGGGGTTGCTGAAGGTCGAAGAACAACAAGTGCCAATTGCGACCACAACAGTGCACCGGCGGCAATATCGCACCAACCGAGACTCCTTGATTCCCATCCATAAGCTGATCTGCAGACTGGAGAGCCAAGGAGTGATCAGCAGGACCTGCTCACCCTTTAATAGCCCCATATGGCCAGTGCAAAAGTCTAATGGAGAGTGGAGACTAACAGTAGACTATCATGGCCTAAACGAAGTCACACCACCATTGAGTGCTGCCGTACCGGACATGCTAGAACTTCAGTATGAACTGGAGTCAAAGGCAGCCAAGTGGTATGCCACAATTGATATTGCCAATGCATTTTTCTCAATCCCTTTGGCAGCAGAATCCAGGCCACAGTTTGCTTTCACTCGGAGGGGCGTCCAGTACACTTGGAACCGACTGCCCCAGGGGTGGAAACACAGCCCTACCATCTGCCATGGATTGATCCAGACTGCACTGGAACAGGGGCAAGCTCCAGAACACCTGCAATACATTGATGACATCATTGTGTGGGGTGATACAGCGGAAGAAGTTTTTGAGAAAGGGAGGAAGATAATCCAAATCCTGCTGAAGGCCGGTTTTGCCATAAAACGGAATAAGGTCAAGGGACCTGCACAGGAGATTCAATTTTTGGGAATAAAATGGCAAGATGGACGCCGCCAGATCCCCACAGACGTGATCAACAAGATAACGGCAATGTCTCCACCAACTAACAAGAAAGAAACACAAGCTTTCTTAGGTGTTGTGGGGTTCTGGAGAATGCACATCCCAAATTACAGTCTGATTGTAAGCCCTCTCTACCATGTGACCCGGAAGAAGAATGATTTCAAATGGGGCCCTGAGCAACAACAAGCCTTTGAACAAATTAAACGAGAAATAGTTCATGCAGTAGCCCTTGGACCAGTCCGGGCCGGGCCAGATGTGAAAAATGTGCTCTATACCGCAGCTGGGGAGAATGGTCCTACCTGGAGCCTCTGGCAGAAAGCTCCAGGGGAGACTCGAAGTCGACCCCTTGGCTTTTGGAGTCGGGGATATAAAGGATCCGAGGCCAGCTATACTCCCACTGAAAAAGAGATACTGGCAGCCTATGAAGGGGTTCGAGCTGCCTCAGAAGTGATCGGAACTGAAGCGCAGCTCCTCCTGGCACCCCGGTTGCCTGTGCTGGGCTGGATGTTCAAAGGCAGGGTCTCCTCTACACATCATGCAACTGATGCTACATGGAGAAAGTGGGCCGCAGTAATTACACAACGAGCTTGAATAGGAAATCCCAGTCGTCCAGGAATTCTAGAAGTCATCATGGACTGGCCAGAGGGCAAAGATTTTGGGATGTCACCAGAAGAGGAGGTGACGCGTGCTGAAGAGGCCCCACCATATAATGAACTGTCAGAGAGTGAAAAGCAATATGCCTTGTTTACTGATGGGTCCTGCCGTATTGTGGGAAAGCATCGGAGATAGAAGGCAGCTGTGTGGAGTCCCCTGCCACAAGTTGCAGAAACTGCTGAAGGAGAGGGTGAATCGAGTCAATTTGCAGAGGTGAAAGCCATCCAGCTGGCCTTGGACATTGCTGAACAAGAAAAATGGCCATTACTTTATCTCTATACTGACTCATGGATGGTGGCAAATGCCCTGTGGGGGTGGTTGCAGCAATGGAAGCAGAGCAACTGGCAACGCAGAAGTAAACCCATCTGGGCTGCTGCATTGTGGCAAGATATCGCTGCTCGGGTGCAGAACCTGGTGGTGAAGGTACGCCACGTAGATGCTCATGTACCCAAGAGTCGGGCCACTGAGGAACACCAGAATAACCAGCAAGTGGATAAAGCTGCTAAGATTAAAGTGGCTCAGATGGACTTGGATTGGCAACATAAGGGTGAATTATTTTTAGCCCGGTGGGCCCATGACACCTCAGGCCATCAAGGCAGAGATGCAACATATAGATGGGCTCGTGATCGAGGGGTGGACATAACGATGGACGCTATTGCCCAGGTTATTCATGAATGTGAAACATGTGCTGCAATTAAGCAAGCCAAGTGGTTAAAGCCTCCCTGGTATGGAGGACGATGGCTGAAGTACAAGTATGGGGAGGCCTGGCAGATTGACTATATCACACTCCCACCGACCCGCCAAGGCAAGCGCTATGTGCTTACCATGGTGGAAGCAACCACTGGCTGGCTGGAAACATATGCTGTGTCCCACGCCACTGCCCAGAACACTATCCTGGGCCTTGAGAAACAAGTCTTGTGGCGACACGGCACCCCAGAGAGAATTGAGTCAGACAATGGGACTCATTTCCGGAACAACCTCATAGACACTTGGGCCAAAGAGCATGGCATTGAGTGGGTATATCACATCCCCTACCATGCACCAGCCTCTGGGAAAATCGAACGGTACAATGGGCTGTTAAAAACTACACTGAGAGCAATGGGTGGTGGGACTTTCAAACACTGGGATACACATTTACCAAAAGCCACCTGGTTGGTCAACAGTAGGGGATCTGCCAACAGGGCTGGCCCAGCCCAATCAGAGCTTTTACGTACTGTAGAGGGGGATAAAGTTCCTGTGGTGCACATAAAGAATTTGTTGGGGAAGACAGTCTGGGTTATTCCTGCTTCAGGTAAAGGCAAGCCCACTCGTGGGGTTGCTTTTGCTCAGGGACCTGGATATGCTTGGTGGGTAATGCGGGAAGATGGGGAAGTCCGATGTGTACCTCAAGGGGATTTGATTTTGGGGAAAAACAGCCAATGAACTCAACTGTACGCTGTTGCCTGCTCTATAACACTTTTATAGCTCACCAGCTAGATATCTTCAGGTCGCCAGCAATTGACCCTGACTTCCCTCCGATCATCACCTCAACAAAGAATGAATTTTGAGGAAACCAGACGAGCTCAGCAGTGGCCAGACGAGTTTGGCGGTATCATCAGCAGGCAACAACCCAACACTACATACCGTCCCTTCTGCCCTGAAAGACTATTACAAGAGATGGAGCCTAACATCATGGACTGGTTGAGTTCAGCAATTTTACAGGGATTGGTCCATGAACTAGGGAATGATATCTTTCTCTGTGTGTGGGTGTGGGTGTATATATATGTGTATATATGGGACAGGGGTGATGGTGTGTTGAGAGATGTGGGATCTGAGCATGACGTGAATGGTATGGAATAAGGGGTGGATACTGTCCTGGGTTCAGCTATAGCAGTCATTTTTCTCCTGCTTAGTAGCTGGTGCAGTGCTGTGTTTTTTAACTTTCAGCCTGGGAACAACGCTGATAACACCGATGTTTTTAGTTGTTGCTAAGTAATGTTTATTCCAACCAAGGACTTTCTCAGTCTCATGCTTTGCCAGGGAGGAGGGGAAGCCAGGAGGAAACAGAGACAGGACACCTGACCCAAACTAGCCAAAGGGGTATTCCATACCACAGCACGTCATGCCCAGTATATAAACGGGGGGGAGTTACCCGGAAGGCCCAGATCACTGCTCGGGTCGGGCTGGGTATCGGTCGGCGGGTGGTGAGCAATTGTATCCTCTCCCCTTGTTATTTCACTAATCATTATTATCATTGGTGGTAGCAGTAGTGGTTTTGTGTTATACCTTAGTTGCGGGACTGCTCTTACCTCAACCTGTGGGAGTTACATTCTTCCGATTCTCCTCCCCATCCCTCCGGGAGCGGGGGGAGGAGGAAGGGAGGGAGTGAGTGAGCGGCTGTGTGGTTCTGAGTTACCGGCTGGGCTCAAATCACGACACCCCCTTTTCTTGCCCTGATATATTGTATGGTCATATAGCTTTCTAGATGGAGTTTAGCAGATAATGTAGTCTATGGTTTAGAAAACTGCAAGACTTTAAAAGGAACTTTTAGTAAGCAAGTTGTCAGGCAACCAACTAAGAAAGGAAGGATGAAAAACAAAATTAATGAAGTCCTAGAAGTGGGAGTGTTCAGGTCTTCTTAATTTATCTTTAAGCTACTTTGAGAATTACTTTGATTTAATGTTTGTTTAAATGTGAGATTGCCTTGACACTTTTTTACAAAAGAAGAGAAACTCTGTGTTTTATCTTTTTATCGTTATTTACATTAAAGAATAATGACGTACTCTCTTCCGTAGTTGGTCTCAAGAACATCTGTGCCAACTTTTCTTTCTTCTAGAGGGATTCATGATTTTTCAGGTCCGTCTGGTTATCTAAGTTAAAATGTTGTCATAAAACAATATGTGAACTTTTTATAACTAACATTTATAGTCATAAAGCCCAGTCACTGCAGAAGAAGCCTATTGTGCTTTTGCATACAAATTTATATCATATGTTGAATGACAAAACTCCTTAATGATATTCCAGACAAATGCAATTGGCTAACACATTGTCTCCTAACACTTTCATTATAGAGTCAGATTTTTTTTTTTTCTCCCAGAGAACTCATATTCACTGAAGACAACGCTTTTTAAAGGAACATAATGATGAAAATAAAGAATCAAATGGTCAAAGTGTGGACATTTGGCTGAGAAAGTGCAATAGCAGTTTGGGTCACTTTAGAGCAGTTTGGATCTTCAGAAATTTAGGTTTTAATCTGTAATATGATTTTTTCATTTAGAATGGAACAGCCACAGTAACAGAGCAGAAGATCCTCAAGTAGTCAGTTTTTAAGCACTTAGAACACTGTTCGTTCTTGGGGGGAAGTGACAAAAGAGGGTTTTGAATAGATGCTCAACACTTGCAGTAATCGGCTGTGTAGCATTCCTGTAATCTTTTATGAAATATTTATAGTGGTTTTAGTTGCAGAATTATTAGTTTTGTTCTTCTGGAAATGTTGTAGGTGACAGGGAAATGGAGTTTTGCTTAGCTCTAATTCTATAGAATTATCTAAATAAGAAAATGTGCTCAGTTAGAATTAAATCTGGCAAGGGATGTGAAAGATAAGAGGAAGGGCTTCTATGAGTATGTAGCAAATAAAAGACAGACTAGGGACAATCCCTTTCGAATTTCTGTTAAATAAAAATATCTATCAAATTTATTTTCGGAGTCATATATGGGTTATACGTATCTTGTATCTCTGAACATCATGGAAAATACACTGTCATGTCATTCTGCAAAGGTTTTTGATTCCCGTTATCAGGCAACTGGGAACCTGGAAACTCTTATTTCATAAAAGACTATCATGAGAAAAGAAAGGTGATAGGCAATCCCTGATCAAGACAACATGACAGTATGCAATTGTGGGACCAAGTAAGCTACGGTCTCCTCTGTTCTTATGTTAAACGATAGCTGCAGTAGCCAAGTGTGGGAATAAAAGCAACTGGTCGAGAATAAATTAGGAACCAGTAATACCTGGAAAGAGAATGGACCTGACAGGAGAATTTAAAAAGAAATACTGAAATGGGGTAGGTCAAGAGAAAGCAACTGAAAATGGTTCAGCAGAAATAGAAAATATTTGTGAAAACCATTATCACACCTTTACTCTTAGAGGCTAATCTGTTTGGAGGCAGAACTGTGTAGTTCGTATCACATTAATAATGCATAACTCTATGGATCTCTTGACCAGTTTTAGGAGTGCTTAGGAAAGTCTTGTCATTATCTTTGTAAGTATAGATTTGAAATGCAAATGCAGTAAAATGGCTTGTTTAACTAAAACCTTTTTTAAAAAAAATACCCCAAATCATTAATAGGGAAGAGATGTCAGGAAAGACAAGCGTGCTCATTCAATTTTGACTGAAGAAGTTGGTGCTTTTTTCCATAACGGCCTTACATAAAACTTCACAATGTATTATTAGCCTCTCCAGCTCTTTGCTGCATATGCTTTCTTGTCTTCTATCACAGAGATAAAGATTTTGTACAAGGGAACTGAGATATTATAGTGCCAACTACAGCAAAACAGAAATTGAGGAAAGAAAAGGCAGGGCACCATGCAGCAAATAGTCACTTGAGCCCAATAAATTATGACCATAACTATAACCAGTATCATTTAAGTACTCTTTGGTTTCTGATGATAAAGCAATAGTTTATCACAGTGTTGACAACTGACAGCCCCTATGGCCCCAGCTTGTAGCTTGGACATTTGTTACCCAGTTATCCACAGTGAATTTAATACAATGCAATAAACAATCATGCTTGTCAGGAGCAGAAATGGACTCAAACTTAACCCAGCACAAAACACTCCCAACCAGGCAGACCAAGGTAATGAGAAAAATTGATGTGAAGTTATATCAAGTTTCCATTTAAGAGGACAGTGTCATCAACAAAAACTACAGCATCTAAAATAAGATACAATGGAAGTCTACCCTACTTTTTGTGATGCTGTATCGTTGTTTGAGGTCATTTAGAACTCTCTTTTTTAGCTCAAACATTAGTGAAATATTTTTTGGCAGGTTTGTCTCAGTTTGAGGCAACTCATTAAATGGAATCACTGTTTCAATCATGTTTCTTTGAAGACGAAAGAAATCATATGAAAAGATTTTGTTATAGAAGTGTTCAGGGCAAGGGGGTTAGGTCTTTCAGGACTTGGGGTTCACTGGTTTATTGATTTGTGTAAATACAGGGAATAAAAAAGGAATTTGTTAGGCGATCTCTAATTTTTTTCTTAACTACTTCTCTATCAATTTCTCTCCAATTACTGATCTGTCCAGGCATAGTTTCTCTCTTTGTCCAATTTCCGTGACAAAATGATATTTTCCTTCAACTCTTTCTTTTTTTAAATTGCTAACAAGCATTCTTGGCAGCAGTCACTAACAGCAGTTAAAAATTTATAATCTTTACTTATAATTGCTAATTGTGCCATGAAGGTAGCAATTGAGAAAAGGATTTTTAAATTCATCTTGTACACTACATAGTGTTAATATCCCTCCAGAAGGAAATAATGGGATTCCTTGTTTATTAGTAGTACAATCCATTAGCAAATTTGTATTTTTCAAATCCATGTATACAATGATGTTTGGAGGTGTAAGAGAATTCATTCTAAAACATTTATTAATTTTAAATATTTCTTAATTTTGCTAACTGAATACAGTTAGCTTTTTTTTTTTTTTTTTTTTAATGTCAGAACAAGAATTGTGATCAACAGCTATGTTTGATTTAATTTGGGATTTGTTTTTCCTCCAGTGGCAATTAACAGCTTGATCATAGCAATGATATTAGGAACTGATAAATGACACAAACTTATTTAGAATTAAAATCTTCTCTTATAAAAGTATGTAAAAATATTTTGTCAATTACTTTCGTGTTGTGGTACAGTGTGCAACAAGAATAAGTTTTCAGTCATGTTAATTTATTTTTAGAAAGATGGGCAAGACACTAATAAACATTTATACTGATAAAACTGTGGGATTTCTGTTGAAATCGGGGATGGGGAGGAGGGGGTACCTTTTTTTCCCCATACTGCATTGCAAATTTCAGTCCATCTTTAAACTGACTGTAAGACCTAAGGAGAATTAGAGCTTTTTCAAAGTTTGGAACTACAAAAAAATCTATGTTAAATTTGCACCAGAGCTCATCAGTACCCAAGAAAGATCTGGCCAAGGAGATTGTGCTAGATTTTATTAGCAAAACTTAGCTTCCTGTATATTTTAAACAATAATAACAAAGAAGTTCATCTTCTTAGCAATGTGAAACTTAAAGGAAATAAGAAAATTTAATATTGTAATTTAGTTTCATACTATAGATTTCATTCTTGATTTGGTAGCATAAAAATAAATTGAAAACTTGTAATTTCATTCAGGGTGATAAATTGTTCTTGTGGAAGAATGTGGGTAGTGTGTATGAGGAGGAATATATCTGGCATATCATCTGTGCCTTCTTCTGTCATTGAATATGCTGGAGTGTGTTCTCCAAAGCTGTTTTCTGATGAACTGCTTTCAGAGTTTTGAAAGATTCTCAAAGAAGCTACTTGAAGAAACTGGATTTCAGTTTTATCATCAAACACACAAAAACCCCATCTCAGGTGATTAAATTTACATGTTTATATTGTTGATGAAGTTTTACATTACTTCACGCCTCATGGTAATTTGTTATGCAGAGTTGCAGTGCTTTCTCAGGCAGTTTTCTTTCCATGCTTGCCTTAGCAATTGGTGAAATACATCTAGCTGTATCTCACATTTTGTCCACAAATACGCTGTTGAAACTTATCATCAGCAAATTGCTGTAGACAGGATGAGATGAAGTACGAGGTCCTGTATACTGTGATATGCAGGAAGCAAGGCAGTGATCTCTTTCCTCTAAGAACTTTGAATCTATCAAATGCTTTAAACAAGTATAAACTAATGTTTCTTTGTTGTTCATCCATCATGACCAACTCTTTCCTTTGCAATACATTCACAAAATGTTTTTCTTATCTCCTATTACTGCCCTAGATTATGACAAACCACTGTCATATGCAAGGTGATGATCTTTGCATACCAGTAATATAATAGCCATGCTTCATCTTTATCTCACTATTCACAGGACTAGTTTTCAACCTTAGAAACAACAACAATTGTTGCCCAATTGCTTTTCATTTTAAGACTGAACTGCAAGATAATTTTCACTCCTAATAATCTAGTGCACATGAATTATTTCACTGTTAGGAAAAAAGCTTGCAGTATGGACACAGTAATGTGAAATGGCTCTGCTGCTCACTCAGTGAGCTTCCCCATGCCAGAACAAAAAAGAGAAGGCGATGAGGCTCATTGCCCTTATTTCAACAGGGTTTTTTTTTTCTTGAGTCATTTGGATTTAGCCTACATTCAGCATGAAGTGGTTTGAAATGCTGTAGAGTCTTCAGACAGTTAAAAGAAATCCTTTTGGAACTAATCCGTGAATTTTTTTAAGTCAGTGACAGTTTTTCGAGTTGACTTCATAGATGCTAGATCAAACAGCTATAAGTTGTGATTTGTCTGTTTTCTTATTAGAAGTTGAAAATGTGAGTAAACAATTGGCCTCATTGAATTTTATTTTTTCTTTTTGCTTTAGTAAGTCTAGAATCTTAGCCATTGCAAAAATAAAACCATTATGAGTTTTTTACCATTATGAAATCAAACCTCACCAGCTTCCTATGGCCTAAAGTTGATGTGATCTAAGGCAGAGGCAAAGATAATACGTTTAAATGTTGTCACATGTCTAAATGTGGTGTTTCAGACAAATGCTTATGAACAATCAAAGGCAGCAGATAGGAAGCCACATAAATAAAGTTGCAGGAAGAACAGACTTCCCCTGAAGCCTGAGGTGCCCTTGCAGAACCACTTTGCTGCTCTACAGACTGAAGAGGAGAGACCTGTGACATCAGGAGAGATGCTGGAGCGGAGTACAGCAGCCCAATCTGTTCCCTGTATAACAGCCAGCACAACTAAGATGACAGATAGTAGGATTATAGCAGTAGGTGACTCTCTTCTGGGAGGTACAGAGGCACTCATTTGCGGTAACGATCTTACAGAGATGTGGTGGGATAACTTCTATGACTGGAGCATTGGGATGGAAGGATAAAGGCCCTTCAGGAAGGACAGACAAAATAGGTGAGGAGAGGGTGTCATTCTCTATGTCAGTGACCAGCTAGAGTGTGCAGAGCTCCACCTGGGGGTAGATGAGGAGCTAACTGAGAGCTTACGGGTCAAGATTAAAGAGAAGGGAGAGACAGGGGACATTGCAGTGAGGGTCTGCTACAGGCTGCCCGACGAGGAAGGCTGAGAGTATGAGGCCCTCTATAGACAGACAGGTGCAGCCTCATGTTCACAAGCCTTAGTCCTCATGAGGAATTCAACCACCCCAATACCTCTTGGAGGAGCAACACAGCAGGACACAAGGAATCCAAGAGGTTCCTGGAATGCATTGATGATAACTTGCTTCTCCAAGTGATAGAGGAACCAACTAGGAGAGGGCTTATGCTGGATCTTATCCTCACCAACAGGGAGGGGCTGACGTGGAATGTAAGGCTGGAGGGCAGCCTTGGATGCAGTGACCATAAATGGTAGAATTTGAGATGCTGAGGGTGGCAAGGAGGGTACACAGCATGCTCACTATCCTGGACCTCAGGAGAGCAGATTATGACCTCTTGAGGGATCTGTTCGGTGGAGTGTCACGGGTAGAGGGGCCAAAGAAACCTGGTTAATATTTAAGAATCACCTCCTCCAAGCTCAGGAGAGATGTATCACAACAAAAAGGAAGTCAGGAAAAAAATCCAGGAGGCCTGCGTGGATGAGCAAGGCAAACTCCAAGCCTAGGAAGGGTGGAAGCCTAGGAAGGGTGAAAGCCAAGGACAGGTAGCCTGGGAAGAATATAGAGACACTGTCAGAACAGCCAGGGATCAGGTTAGGAAAGCTAAAGCCCTGGCAGAACTAAATCTGGCCAGGGACTTTAAGTACAAGAAGAAAAGCTTTTATAGGTACATCAGTGACAAAGGAAGACTAGAAAAAACGTGGGCCACTTGTGGAAGTTTATGCTGGATATAGAGAAGGCTGAGGTACTTAATGAATTTTTTGCCTCAGTCTTCACTGGCAAGTGCTCCAGCCACATCATCCAAGTCACGGAGGGCAAAAGCAGTGACAGGGAAAACAAAGAACCATCCTCTGAAGGAGAAGATCAGGTTTGAGACCATCTAAGGAACCTGAATCTGCACAAGTCCATGGGATCTGATGAGATGCATCCACAGGTCCTGAGGGAACTGGTGGATGAAGCGTCCAAACGTCCTGGGTTCAGCTGTAACAGTCATTTTTCTCCTTCTTAGTAGCTGATGCTGCACTGTGTTTTGGCTTTAGTCTGAGAACAGTGCTGATAACACACCAATGTTTTAGTTGTTGCTCAGTAGCACTTACCCCGAACAACGACTTTTTCAGTCTCATGCTCTGCCAGGGAGGAGGGGCGCGGGAAGCTGGGAGGAAGCACAGGCAGGACATCTGACCCAAACTGGCCAAAGGGGTATTCCATACCACAGCACGTCATGCCCAGTATATGAACTGAGGGGAGTTAGCTGGAAGGCCTGGATCACTGCTCGGGTCAGGCTGTGTATCAGTCGGTGGGTCATGAAAAATTGTATTGTGCATCACTTGTGTTTATTGGTTTTTTTTCCTTTCCTCTTTTAGTTTTGTATTCTCTCCCCTTGTTTTTTCCCTTATCATTATTGTTATTGGTGGTAGCAGTAGTGGTTTTGTATTATATCTTAGTTACTGGACTGTTCTTATCTCAACCCATGGGGTTTACATTCTTTTGATTCTCCTCCCCATCTCTCTGGGAGCGGGGAGGGAAGAAGAGAGAAAGTGAGCGAGTGGCTGCGTGGTTCCGAGTTACCGGCTGGGCTTAAACCACGACATCAAGCCACTATCCATCATACTTGAGAAGCTGTGACAGTCCGATACTGTCTGGAACAGACGAAATGTAACCCCCATTTTTAAAAATGGAAAAAACGAAGACCTGAGCAACTTCAGGCCAACCAGTCCTACCCCAGTGCCGGGCAAAATCATGCAGCAGATCATCCTGGAAACTATGCTGAAGCACATGGACAATAAGAGGATGTACAACTGAACCCAGGACAGGGGGTAATTGGTGACAACCAATAAGACTTCACTAAGGGCAATTTGTGCTTGACAAATTTGGCAGCCTTCTATTACAGGGTTACAGAATTGGTGGATAAGGGAAGAGAGACTGAAGTAATCTACCTGGACTTGTCTTCCTCTGCTGTGCTTATGTAAGACCCCATCTGGAGTACTGCATCCAGCTCTGGGGCTCCCAACATAAGAAGAACATCGACCTGTTTGAGTGATTTCAGAGGAGGGCCATGAAGATGCTCAGCGGGCTGGAGCATGTCTCCTCTGAAGACAGGCTGAGAGAGTTTGGGTTGCTCAGCCTGGAGAAGGAAGGGCTCGGGGAGACATTACAGTAGACTTCCAATACCTAAAGTGCGCCTACAAGAAATCTGGAGAGGGACTTTTTACAAGGGCATGTAGGGACATGACAAGGGGGAATGGTTTTAAACTGGTAGATTTAGATTAGATATTAGGAAGAAATTCTTCATTATGAAAGTGATGAGGTGCTGGAACAGGTTGCCCAGAGAAATTGTGGCTCCCCATCCTTGGAGGCATTCAAGGCAAATTTTGATGGGGTTTTGAGCAACCTGGTCTAGTGGGAGGTGTCCAGAGCAGCAGAGGCTTGGAACTAGATGATCTTTAAAGTGCATTCCAACCCAAACCATTCTAGTATTCTTTGAATGGATTGACTACTCATTTTAGTCATTAGTAAAATGTTTTACAAAGTGACCTTTTAAATTAACCTGCTTAAAAGATGCAATCATTCAAAATAGACAGGTACAAAGAAGCTTATTAGCAATAGGAAGCTTATTAGCAATACAACCCATCAATCAGTTTTCATGATTACTGGATAAATAAAGGTCAATTTACAAATAGCTCATAAAACCACTAAGGCCTTTTGCTTTAGCAGGAACAATTTTTTAATCAACACCACTCAGCCTCAAGAGTTAAACTCTGTTGTAGCAGAATGTGACCATCTTGCTTGTTCAAGAAAAGTTCATACCAAAGGATGAGATTACAGATACTTTTCTGGTGTTTAACTTGTTTAAAAAAAAAATCTAAAAAATTAATTCCATAGTTCGTGTTTATATGCTAGAAGAGTAATTCAATGAAGCCAAAATGACTGCAGAGCAGTATCTCAGAGCTTGAAGGAAAATAGGCATTACTAATTACCTAGTCAAACAGTCAGTCACTTTATACATATGCTATTCACTTTAGCAATCATTCAAAATAGCTCTCAATATCTTGTGGGGGTTTTCCCCCAGTACCTAAGTGTGTGGCAAGGTTCCATCTGCTGCACATAAGGACTGTTCATTTATTTTTCATATACACCATCTCCTTCACTCGCTTAGTGTTAGGATGTAATACTACGTAAAACATCATCAATATCCAATGCCAAAATCTAAGTGGAGATAATGAAAAGTAGTTTCCTTAATTTCTCTTATGCTTTTCTACAGGTCTGAAAGTTACAACAAAGATTTATTTAAAAATAAATCTTAATTTATCAGAAGGAATTAAATTTAAATGAATACCCTTTTTTATCATCTCAGAAGCCTCTTCTGATTTCATTCTTAACTGAACCACAAAAAAATGATGTTAAAGTGTTGCCTACAGGTGACCAGCACAGGAAAATACTTTCTTCCATTGCATGGCTCTTTGGAAATCTTCATTGTACTGAGCCTTGCCTTTCAAGCACTCAATTTTCATAAGAAGTATTTCATTGTATAAGGAGGTAGCCTTCTGAAATGGGAATTAATTTCATTTTACCTTAAGCACAAAATATACTGCTTACTCTTATATTAGGTGGAGTGGTTTTGGTGCATTTACAGACTAGCACCTCTGCCAGTTTCCACCAGGAAAAACAGTAAAGTTGCAGGCTACTCACTCTACTATAGTAATTAAGGTTCTCCTTTTCATACTAATTCCACGTTTTTCAATCTATGAGATAGAAGTTGACAGTGTTGAGACAACAAAGAAACTGCTTGGTCTTCCATGCACAGGGAATTAACAAAAAAAAAAAAAAAAGAAAAAAAAAGAAAAAGAAAAAAAGACAGTTTGTCACTTTTTACAGGAAACATTGCTTTTTACTCATCTATGGCCTCTAAACATGAAAGATCTTGTTGGTGTCCCCAATTAAATGTAGAAGATCAAAGATGCACTGATATATAACCTGCTGTCTGTCTAGCAGTATTTCAAAAGAGAGATCAACCGAAAATTATAGCAAAATGTCCTGTAAGTTGCTAGAATGCAGAATCTTTTTTTTTTCTTTCCTTTTTTTTTTTTTTTCTGAAGAGAAACAAGAGTGAAATTGCAGGTGATCTTTACTGACTGCTTGACTGTTTCCTGTTATCAGACAGTTAGGTAAGCATCAGATGGAGCATTCAACGACAGAAGACAGAAAGACCAGGAATGCAAAATTCAAAAAGTATTTGTGACAGTAATATCAAATGATTGTTTGTCTCCAGTAGCATCCACAACAATACACTAGGTACTGTATGCTATCTGAAAACCTTTATTCAGAAGAGTGAAAAACTTTAATTTTCAGATTATATTTTCAGTTAAAAAAGGAAAAAGTCAGTATGAAATATTTTAATTTTATTTCCTTTTCCTCCTATCTTTTCTCTTTAACCTCATACTGTTCAATTTTCCTAGTGCAAAAGGCTGAGAAAAGAGATGAAGAAAGAAAAATTGGAGAAACTGTGGAGGTGATAATTGCTCTTTTTAACAACACTGCCTCCCCAAATAAAAGTTGATTGGAATATTGTATTTTTGCTGAAAAAGTGGGGTTTTGCTAAGACTTTCCATTACAAAAAAATTTTGCTGACTTTTTTTTGAACTTTCTTCTTCCTTTGACTGTCCACATAAAATCAGGTGATCTGTAAAGATGTAAAGATAATAATTTTGTTGATATATTACTTGTGTAATTCTTTCACAAAGTACGGCCAGAACATTTAGAATTTAAGTCCTAGTGACATTCTTCATTCCTCATAAAGGTTTGGAGGTACATATATGACTGATATTCAAAACGTTATGATACATATTTTACAGGCCTCGAATTCAGTTTCTGCTTTTTCATGGAAATCTGGATGTTAACCCTTAGGCCTTCAGTTTCACATATCTTCATAGCTTTAGTGATATGCAATTCTTTTTTTAGTCTGTTGCTAGAATAAACTCAATTCATAGATAGCACTAATACAAGATTTAGCTGTAACTTTGCCTACAGGATGAATGTATTATTCAAACTTTGTGTTCTTTACACTCCTCAAATGGATGATGTGTGAGTTTGAAAGGGTCTTTGATGCCAGAGCTACTCTACTATCCCCCTTGTGTAAGCTGCTTTGAGATTTCTAGATGAAAAGTGCTATAAAAGTTCTAAATGGTATCACTGTTTTTATTTATTATATATTAAGCTAGAGTAAACTACACATTACTTTTTTACGTTTATGCTTGGAAAGGGTAATGTATAGATAAGTAATGTTTGAAAATGTAGGTATTTGGTACATTTGCTCTATGCCCTACTATCTATTTCCATTATTAGAGGCAAGGGAGAGTTTTACATGGGCAGAAGAAGAGTAAAGATGGCAAATTAATTTCACTGTTGTATATATTGAATCAGGGATGCTTCTCAGTTCACTTTCTAGTTTTCATACTTATCCAGATGTAATTGTCTGCTATTTTTTTGCACTAACTTTGTGTCAGTCACTAATGGTACACATCACTAGGCTGTGAGAAACTTAATAGTTTCATATACTTTATTACACTGAGATGTCTCTATAAACATCTCAAATCTAAAATTACAAATAATTGCTTCTCATTAGCAATGGTGTATAAACAGTTTATTGGTTCACCAATACTGAATCTGTATAAATAATGTCTCATCTGTTTACAGGACCCGAGGAAATAACCCGCATAGTAATAAACATACCCCGGACTATGAAAAGCAAGATGCATAACAGCAAAAAAAAAAAAAAGGCAAAAATCAAACATGAAGAGCTATGCTGTAATTTCTTGTTTTTAAGGAAGAATTAACTGAGAGGTTTAGCTTAAACATTGTAAAATGAAACCCAAAGATATATAGCAATAAATTTCAGGCAAAGATTTTATTTACTGTTTTCATCTCCTGTGTCTTTCTCTAGTTTGTCTGTTGTGGCCACATTTACCTCTAGTTTTAAATTCAATAACAAATCTTTCAAGGATAATTGTAGAAAATGTTAATGTCTTCTGCAAAATTAGTCTTCACCTTCAATATGGCTTCTGGCCACTTAAATAATACTAATTGTAATATTAATTGCCGCAGTGTTAGCAGCCAGCTAGATAATTGCAATTATGTAGAATTTAAAGGCTGAAATTTTCTAAAATGATATGTGATCTCAGGTTCCACAAATTAACTGTAGTCATTGCCAAGCATAACATATATTACATATGGGAGTGGTAATCGAAGCTCAACAGTTTCAACAAATAATGTGTTGCAAGTTGTTTCTCATAAGGGAATCCAAAGCACTAGCCGCATACAGAAATCTGTCAGAAATTCTGATTTTAAGGGCTTGAAATTCAGGCAGGTACCATATGAAAATGAATCGGAAAGTAACATAATTCCTCGAGATAGTCTCTATGCTGGTTTTGACTGGGGTAGTGTTAATTTTCTTCATAGCATCTGATATGGGGCTATGTTTTGGATTTGTGCTAAAAATAGTGTTGATGTTTTTGTTATTGCTGAGCAGTGCTTACACAGAGTCAAGGCCTCTTCTGCTTCTCACACTGCCCTAACAGCAAGTAGGCTGGAGGGCACAAGAAGTGGGGAGGGGACACAGTTGAGACAGCTGACCCTAACTGACCATATGACATCAAGATCAGCATGTAAAGCTGGGAGAATAAGAAGAAAGGGGAGGGATATTTGGAGTGATGGTATTTGTCTTCCCAGGAAGCTGTTACATGTGATGAAGCCTTGTTTTCCTGGAGATGGCTGAACACCTGCCTGCTGATGACAAGTGGTGAATTATTTCCTTGTTTTGCTTTGCTTGTGTGTGCAGCTTTTGCTTTATGTACTAAACTGTCTTTATCTCAACCCAGAAGTTTTCTCACTTTTACCCTTCTCATTCTTTTTCCTCATCTCACTGGGGAGAATGTGACTGAGGGGCTGATGGTACTTAGTTCCCAGCTGTGTTTAAACCATGACAGTCTCCTGAATTGAGAAGGAAGCATCTAAGTTATATGATTTTCAGAACTTCAGAGCCTCAGGAGGTCTCCCAGAACGCAAAAAGAATCAGCTCTTTCAGTTCACAGATTTCACCTTTGCTTTCTTTGATGACTTAAAAACAATATTATGGGATCCTTGCTGATTGCAGGCAGAATTATTCAAGTGCCATTTTAAAATGCCTTTTATAATAGGACTATGAAATTTTTCCACACATGAACTGTTCAAAATATCTGCAGTAAGTGCCTGAAATTATTTCATCTAGTACAATGCCATTTTAACTACTTTTTTAAATTTAGAAAAATATATGCAATTAAAGTGCAATTATAGAAAACTAAAAGTGCCAGTGCAATTAAAATACATAAAATGTATAAATCTGCCCACAACTCCTTCTGATTTGTCTGCTTCTACACTCTGAAGATTTTTTTTCTACATAAATTTTTCTCACGTATATATTAGATTAGCTGGTGGAAAACATTTCCTGTATATCAGAATAATTTAATATCTTTCCCAAAATAGTTAAATTAATACTTATTTTAAAACCAAATTAAACATAACGTCTAGAAAAGCTGTATTACTAGATCAGAATGTGGAAGTAGCAGTCCTGGTACCTAATGTTCAATAAAGCAAGAGCAAACTCACTCAGCATTACTTTCAGTAGACAGAAAAGGCACTCAAAATTCTGTCTCCATATGACTGAATAGGGTTGATGAGTTCCCTTATGAAAGAGTACAAACAGAACTGAAAAAGGCAAAATTGGACAAATTAATATTGCAGAGGAAAACTAAAATATGCATGTCCCTTCACCCTCACTTGCAATACTAGACATTCAGGGAAATTGAAATGCAGCTACTTTGGACTGATAAAAGGAAGTACATTCTCACATAAGTAGCTTTGGGAAGTTATTGCCCAAAGGTACTGCTCAGGCCAATAGCTTATCAGGATTGAAAACAGAGTTTAACATTTACACTGATAACAAGAAAATACAAATGTGTAATAGTAAGGATTTAGTGTTTGACTTTGCACCAATTGAATTGAATGGGTTTTCTGTGACTTCATCAGTGAGATCCAGACTAGAAGAACAGAATTTTAGAAAGGATAAAAAAGCCTTTTGCTTCAGATTATAAGAAAAACTTCAACAATCAGAGATTAGGAAAATATTTTTCTGATAAGAAATCCCATAACTTGATGATGGAGATTTCTCCTCTCTCTTGTATTAGTTTGGGGATGAATTAATCTGTCTGTTTTTCTTCAGAGGTAAGCCCAAAAGCTCTATCAAAATCCTCATCAATAAAATGTAACAGTCAGTCATAAGCATAATGGAGCCAGCTCAGCTGATATTTAAGTATAGTTAGAAATAGTAACCAGCTGAGGGGAAAAAAAAAAAAAGTGGGTTTTTTTATTGTATTGTTGTGAGAGCATTTTACATCAACTTACATCCAACTGAGAGCAACTAATTTCTACAAGGAACTTTCCTGTATCTTGCAGGCAACATACTATATACTACATGTATTTCTGCGGTTTCTCATTTTTTAATTGAATAGCAGAATTAATTCTGCATGTTGAGATGAAACGTGAAGAGATGACCAGAACATTTTTTAAAGCTACCCTCAGCAGTCACATCTGTCCTTTTATTGGAGAGTCTAATATTGGGATGCCAATAATTAGATATGCTAATATGGGATTAACTTCAGAAAACTTGAAATTGCTTCAACTGTGAAATATTGTCCTAGGTGTTATTTCCAAGTCTCTTCAAATTTAACCTGTAAAACCAAAATCATTAAAACATCTTTTTAAATAAAAATAAATTGGTTATTACTCTTTATGATGTCATGTTTTTTGACAGTCTGGAGGTTCCATTAGTTCATAATAGACACATCCTATACATGCACACACATTTAGGTATCTACTTTTTACACGTTTACTTGAATTCAGCTACAAAGGACCACGGCTGCATTATTCAGAATAAAAAAATACAGTCTAAAATGATGAGTCTCCCTAAACCTTGAAAGCAAGTTATATAGAACAGAAATTTTGAATTAAAAAGAACTTAGTCCTTAAACTTGCTCATTACCACAGAAATGTGAAATTTGCCTAGGAATGTTGATGGCTGCATTATTAAGTGAATTTTAAAGAAACTTTGGAATTGGAAAAAAATATGTATATTTATGTTAGATGGCACACTTGGAAGTTGGTATTTCATATATAAAGGTAAAATTTTACTCATTGGACAGCAGCTTGTTTGTTAGCAAGGCAGGTAACTATTACTCTTTAATTAATCACAAGCACGTCTAATAGCATAAACTCTTCTTCAGTTTCTTCACAGAAATGGTTTAACAAGTTATCATTCGAGGTAGGGAGTAATTGCTAGTGCTACTTTGAACTTTGTGGCTGGAACCTAAGACTAGAGAAGATTGCTTCTGAATACCCAGGAAGGTGAAAGTTGCTATTAAATAATTTAATAATTTTATTATTGTTACTGACGGTTGTGACCATATACTCCTTGAAATTTATTCAACTCAGACAAATTCACATGAAAACTTTTGGAGAAAATAACATAATTTTTAATAATACTTGGGTAGACATAGTCAGGCAGATTTTATCTGGAATGCATTCCAGATATTAAAGGTGGCACAGGGAGTTTTCTCATTTCACACCAGAATTTGAAATAACTTATTCATATACCATGAAGAAATTCAGATATCATTGTAATGTGAGCAATACTGCACAAATATATCACTGTGGCATGTGTATTCCAGTTCAGAATAGAATCATTAATTTGTCCCAAGAAACAAGTTATTCAGTTAAAGAAACTGCATTTTTCACGTCATTATTTTTGGTGAGATAAGGAGCAAGTGTAGAGGTGGACTATAGAAGCAAAACCGATTGCAATTGCAGTTTCCCTATTTCTTTCTACTTTGTCTGGAATTATTTATATGCAATGATCATCAACATTTTTTCTCAAGGCAGCCTCTCCTGGCAATAGAAAGATTCTAATTTTTAACCTTGAACTTTAGATGAGACCTTTATTACAGATTAACCTAATCTAAGTTCCTGGCTCTCATTAAAATCCTGCACAATTAACTGGAACTTTCCAGCAAAATCAGTTTCTTGCTTCATCTGTTTTTAAATAGATGCAAACCTTCATATTAGAAAATTTAAAATTTGCTTTTATTTTCTCTGATTTTAACAAAATCTGCTTGTTATTATGGCATTTGTGGCCAAAACAAAAAACTAAAAACAAATAAAACCCCAAACAAACAACAAACAAACAACAAACAAGAAAACACCAAGAAACCAAACCCCCCCCCAAAAGATGAAATGTTAAATTATTTGGGTGCCTCATTCCTGGAAGTGTTCAAGGTCAGGCTGGATGGGACTTTGAGCAACCTGGTCTAGTAGAAGGTGTCCTTGCCCATTGCAGAGTTTTTGGAACTACCTGGTCTCTAAGGTTCCTTCCAACACAAACCATTCTATGGTTTGTTTCTATGATTCTATGATATGTGTGGGACCCTATCAGTTCAGCTTGCCTAGAATAGAAAGAATCATAGCTATGAATGAACAGAGGGGAAGTATTTGAAGACTTACACATTCACAATGAAAATTGCAGAAAGGACCATTGGGTATTACTTTGCAAAATGGAAAATATGAGGCAAAAAAATAATTCAATTTCTGTAAGGATACTGCTACAGATAATGGAGGCAGCAAGGTGAGAAATGTTTCATAAAAGTTGAGTGCTGCTTATTTATTTTTTTTTCACTTTTAAACTCTGATAAACACAAATTTTCTACAAAATTTTCTTTTTAATTTTTTTTTTCCACAACTACTAGGCTATATAAATTCTCCCTTATTCTAAGGAAACATTTTTATCAGGGAGGTCAACAGTGTAGTTCAGTATTTTGGAGTATTCGCATTCATTAATATATTTCATTTTGACTGACAGACTGCATGAATCTAGTTGGTTTGAAGAAGGTAAAAGGAATTATTTTAACTAATATTTTTTAAAGTCTCAGTCCTGGTGATTGCTTATAACAATAAGCCATCAAATCTGTTTTATACACCTTTATTCTAAGTAGTATCTTCATGTTTATCAAATGACATATGAGATGCAGGCATATTACTTAACCTTATTGTACATTTCTAACCCTTGAACCTTCTAATCTTTGCTCAAGGATTTGACTCATCTGTGTCTGTTTTTCTGCATGGCCTTTCTTATGCGGTTACCAGTCCTTCTGTAAACTATTTTGGCAGGAAGAAAAAGGTCAGGATTTTTGAGACTGCCCAGCTTCTAGGCAGTCCCTGAAGTTTGTGTAATTGAAAATAGGTGAGACTTCAGGCTGCTCTGAATTATACAGGAGGGCATTTACAAGTCTTGGATAACACGAGGTTAGAGAAGCAGACATATAACTTAAAGATTTCATTCTTTTTCACTTTCTTTTTGGCTGTGCTGAGCATAAATTGAGTGCATCTGAGGCTTAGGCTGACTATAAATTGAAAGTATCCAGTCAGATTTATATTCACAATGTAGCAATATAGAAGATCTTACAAAACTTTGGAGTTGAGATTCTCTAGATGTGTTATCGAATCTAGTACAGTGGTTTATAGGCCAGAATTCAATATTGATCTTCACCCAAATGTCACTCTCTGTGGAAAAGGTCATAAGTAAATATTTACAGACAAAATTATGAAATTGAGACTTAGGCCCATGGAATTCAAGCCTTTTTCTTGTTCTTTGTAGATAAAATTGATTTTACTTTTGTTTTTATACCAACTATTCCACCAAAAGAGCCTTTCATCTGTTTATTTAGAAGGGAGAGTCTTTTCAGTGTTATGTTGTTTTTGGGAAAATGCCAAAAGAAAGAAGCCTAAAAAGCAAGCCAGAACCTTTGAAGGACTGTGATTTTCTCATAAATTCTGCCCTGAGTGCAAATGCAACTCAACATCACAGAAACAGCAGAGCTTTACATTCTCCATATAGACTAACGATTTTGACCTGAGGCACTTCCCTGAGATCTGATCCTTGTGCCTCCTCCTTCCTAAAAGAATAATTTAACTATGTGCTTTGTGCATTTCAGTTTGTCCAGTATGTCAAATGTTACATTAAGATAGTGGTCCACTGTCTGCAACTGGAAAACATAAGGTCTCATTCTTATTTATGGCCAAGGCCGTTTATCTCAACTATCATGTTGGATGTGAGTTGAAGTTCAGAATAAATTTCTATAGGTGCATATATATCTATTCATGGATATGTGTATGGATGCACCTTTATACACACATGAATACTTAAAGTGTAAATATATCTTAAATTAATCTTTAATACATTTGAAAAAAAAAAAAGGTGATTTCTACCTATTTAAAGTGAAGACACGTTAAGTTTCCTTTCTGTTCCCTTAAAAATGTATTTGCAACTTTCAACGAGCTCTAGTGTTAGCCAAAGTATCTGAGAGTATTTCCAGCTAAATTTGTTCTTGCTATAAAATACTGGATTTACATCTACACTGAAGGTAGGTGTCATATATTGTTTATTTGATGTCTTGTAGATGGGACATTTGAAAATAAAAAATACACAGTCTTAACAAACCAGACCCTTTTTTTTTCCACTGAGAACTTTATCTTTGTCAATGCAAACACTGATAGAAAACATCAGAAGTAGAATACAAATATTTCTTTGCATTTGAGTTTCTGACTCAGTTATCAGGTTCTCAATTCAAATAACCATCTTTCAAGTTTGTCTGAGAAACCTTTTAATAGCCTATTGTCAGGGTCCAACTGGAGAAAACCCCAGTGTCAGACCTGTTTTGTTTGTAATCCCAAGGGTGAAATTAAGACACAAACAAAGTCAAGTACCGTAATCGATCGGTTGGTTTATTACAAAAAGACAATTATTATAAAAAAGGAAATTATTGTAAAAAAAGGTGTCCTCGCAGAGGTGTCCTCCCTGGCGATTACTGTTTCCCCCTTTTATTATGAGTTGGGGGAGTACATCTGTTCTTAATGTCCCGTAATATACTTTCCTGGTGGACCAGTTTCGCTGGCCTTGCAGCCAGCTCTTCAACTGCAGCAATTCTTGGGATAATGAACAGCAATTCCTCACACCAATCCTCAAGATAATGGTCCGAAGAGTCTTATCTCAGACCCTCTCACCCATCTCTCAGGCAATAGATGGTACAGTCCCATTTCAGCTCCTCAAACCCATCTCTAGACAATGGTCTATAGAATCCCATCTCAGCTTATCATACCAATCTTTGAGACTATGGACGGTGGAGTCTGATTTCAGTTCAGTCTCTCACACCCACTTCCAGACCACTTCTTTTAGTTTGTTTCTATTATTTGTTGTTTCTATTATTTGTTACTTTATAAGGAACATACGGTAAATTCCTGAACATTAGCACATTGTTTTATTGAATTCACTCTTATATAAAATGTTGTATCATATATTGTCTGTAGGGTAAAAAGCATTTCCTCTTTCTGAAACTGAAAGCAAAGGACATATTATTAGTTGAGAGTAAAGATTTTAACACATCTTTCAACACTTCATGTGTATTCAGGACTTTGGTTCCCAAAACTTTATTTTTAATTGATCTTTAAGCTGAAAATGCTTCATTATTTTGAATATTAGCAAGTACAGAGGGCCTCATAAAGGACAATGATTGATAGAAAATATTGTCTGTTCTCTGATTTCTGTTCTCCTTAAGTACTATCTTATATTCTCTACTTGCAATAACTCAATGTGTAAGGCATTTGATATTACTTTTAACTATGGGGCTAAAAGAAACCATCTCTTTCTTCTTAACTGGTAAGAAAGAAATACAGGGCCTAATCCAGTATTCATTACTTAGTCCTTCTGATTTCACTAGATTTTGGACCATGCCTTAAATGAGCTATACATTCCTGATTCACTCAAGAAATTAGTCCCAAAACTCCATCACAAGACATGACCTCATCCTTAAAATGAGGATTGGACAATTTGTTTCAGTAATGGATATAATGGCAAAAAGCCAAAGAGGGCAGGGGAGAGTCTTGTCCGTTATTTTTGTCAACCTAGGAATAATGTAAGCCTTGTACAACTTACAAAGCATTACTTAAAAGCTGGGACTAAGATGCTAAAGATGAACTCTGTTCTCTACAACAGGCAGAAAACTCTCACTGAGATTAGAGAGTGTAGTCTATGCATGTCTGAATTTAAAATTTCTTCTAGACAATATTATTTTGTACCTTTTTTGTTCCAGTAAACTGTCGCTCAATTCTTTCCCTTTCAGCTAATTGAATGAGATGATTTTCTGTTAGCACTTCAGTATCTTCAGTTTCTCAACTAAAGCTTTTTGATCATGAGCCTTTTGGGTCTGTGAGCACTTTGGAGCAAGAGTTTTTTACTAATCATTTAGTGTTCAGGAGAGTATTCTTTCTTAGACTTATGGTATTCTAAATGTTAAGTAATAGGCCAAAAATCTATGAACAAAATATGGCTTGGGTAAGAATTGGCTACCTGCATCCAATTGACTTTCCCTATTTATGGTTACTTACCATTGAAATAAACAATTGAAGTTAATTTATGTTTTCATAAAATCCTCTGCAGTCTTAGATAGTCTTCATACCTAGGGCAGATAGCTAAATTTAACATTGGAAAATAAGAAACACAAATTCAGTTTTATAGTTGAAATCGATTCATGTCAGAAAAATTGATCATGAAAATTGAGAGAGAACATTTGATACATATTTTTGTTTGTAATCACTATTTGACACACTTTGACTTAAGATTTGCATAAACATTTTTTGAGAAACTAGACACTAAGACTAGCGATGACATTTTATAGAAGTGACTGACAGCGATCTTAATAAGAAAGGAGTTTGGTTTGCCTTTAATTAAATAAGGCAAGTTCTTTGTTTTTATGATATTATGCAATAAACATATGGATCTTAATGTTTCATTTACTCTTGAATGTTCACATTATACTTTTTTTATATATATATAGTTAACAAAATCAAGCAGCATTTAAAGAGAAAAAATTCTTTACATTTATAGGGTCAGATGAAAGACAATAGATAGGAAAATATGTAAGTATTCAGAATCATTTATGATGTAGGGGCAACAAACAAAATCAGGTCCTCTAATAACTTGATGTGACAGTCTATAAAACTGAAAGGCAACCCCTTTCAAATGAATAGAAAAGAAATTAATTTATACACAGTTCGTCATCGGCTTGAGATTATTTGCTCTACAAGTTATCTTCTAGGTCAGGGCTCAATAGAATTCAAAACAGCCTAATATATCCATAGACAACAAGAATAGCTATGCTTACAATGGAAAAGTCACAAAGCCAATGTAAATTAAGGCTATAAACACTAGGCCAGACTCCAATCATTAAATATTTAGGATGAAAAAAACCTTCCTCGCTGTCTTAGTCCACAATTGTACATTGTTGTTTCTTCCCTATACAGTATTAGTTATCGTCAGAAAAACAGGTGGCTGGGCTCAACAGTTTCACTACTGGGCTGGACTAAGAATTATTACAGAAGTGGCCCCTCTTGAGGGAAAATGGTCTTAGATTCGCTGGTCTCACTAGAGTTACGAAACTATCTGTTCTTGTGTTCCTCATGTGTAAGATTAATACTTCACGTCTAAAAGTCCAAACAAATGCCTCTCAGTCCTTCTACATGCATGTTGCTTTTGTTGGATCATTCACTACAAGACTATTGAGAATGTTCCATGATGAGACACTTGTTTACCTGGAAATTGAATCTTATTCATATTAAACAGGAATCTCTAGGCTTAAAACACAGAAAAGAGAGAAGGGAAACAAAACCTTCACAGTTCAAGGAGGGTGGGCAGACTTTGTGTCCCTTCTTATCAAAAACACTGACATCAAGTTTTACTTTCTTTTGTTTCTAATTCTCATTTCTCTAGTCTGTGTGAGCTCAGGTCAGGCCAGGCTGGAACTTCTAAAATGCTCAGCCAATTAGGGTAATTCTGATGGTGTGTACACACGGCAACTGCTGGTATAAAATACTGTGTAAGTCAGCATGCCAGAAAGTAATTGGTGGCAGTATTCCAGAAAGAATTAAATTCATTGAATAGCTGTTAATAAGATTTTTACTCAGGGATACTTTTTCACTCTCATACTTTGTGTTAGCAACCCTAACAACAGAACTCTCCTTCATGGATTAGCAAAATAGACTAGATAAAACAATATAAATGGAACATCTAAAGATTTCTATTAAGTGATACCAAATTTAAAGACTTTTCCTAATGTCCTCATCTATTATACTAGGGCATTTCAGTTACCTAAAGGAGGCACAGGTTTTGCTGAATAATATAAGAAATACATGGGTATATCTTTACATGTATATGCACATGCATACATGAAAGAAGCAAGCTGCTTTTCTCTCTGTTAACACAGAGAAGAAATACATATATTGAGGAAGCAATCATATATGAAATAGCAGTAGAGAATTATCACCCTATTGTCCAACTTCAGTGTGGGCAAAGAAGCCGGTCATATTATAGGGAGTAGTATGTAGTTTACAAGAAAAGTGTGGATTTTAGGAATTTTGGAGGTCCCCTGTAGTTCAGACTTCTTTTCACAATCTTCTTTCTGAAGATTGACCATTGACATTTTTAGTTATCCTCCAGATCCTCATCTCAACATCATAATCACCTAACAACATTCCTGAACTTTCTTTGCTTCAAACAAGCAGAAAGGGATAAAAATCCTGTATTTAAATGTCTTCATTTGTGAAAGCATTATACTCTCCTGACTCCATTAGTCGTAAAGTACCTACAGGCAGAGGTGTTATTACGTATGGTAAGATCAACAACTCTATATGTTTGTTTTGGATTTCTCTGATAAAATCTTTTATACTAACTATTGGTCATCTGTAAATACATTTTCAGTAAAGTCGGAGCCTGTTCCCAGTGAAACTATGCCAAAAGATGTCTGGGAGGAACATGTCAGCAAGTACTTAGAAGTAATTCTCAAATCTTTCCTGCAGTAATTCATTTTGCAGTACCCTTTCCTGCCAAACTGAAGACGAAAAAATTGCCTCCTCTGCATTAATGAGATTGATTTCGTTTACAGGCACTGTTGTAGCTAGTTTACATAAAATGAAATGTGTGTCACAAAAAATAAACCACACAGTAGCACTGAATAAAGGAATGTAGTATTTTTTTATACTGATGGCAAGACTACTTTTGATTAGGACAGAAATATCACAAGAATGTTTTCTAATCTGTTGCTTAACACATTCTTGGCTGTTCGGCTGGCAATGTAAATAGTATGTTGTGTTATAGCTAAGTGGTTTAAATTATTAAGGCTTATTCTAAGCTAATTTAAACAAATTACAAAATATAGCTGTTGTGTGTCATTTAGGTATATCTACTTTTTATTCTCTTCTAGAAGATGCTTTGCATTGTAAGAGCATCTTTGGACTGTTGAGAGAAATTGAGAAAACTGAACAAAAAATATCAGCAAATTCACATGTTTATTGTGTCAGAGTTTGTAAGATTTCTATGTCGATGTAGCTTTCTGGCATGATACACAAATATTCCCACTTATACACATCATCACTTATTTCAATATTTTTCTCAAGAAATGACCCAGCTATGGCACAAATACTAAAAAATATACCTGGCATGAATCACAGAGAAACATGTTAACTTCATTGTTTTGGTGAATCTTTCTGTTATAAGCAGTGGTCACTTCACTATTTCAGGGAAGTCAGTGAAGATTTTTAGTATTCAGTGACTAGGCGTGTCAGTAGGTTCAGTCTATGTAGAAAATTTAGGAAAGAAGAAATAGATCTTTTTGGACTGTTGGGGGAAATGGAGAAAACTGGACAAAAAGTGTTAGCAAATTTACATGTGCCTATCTCTGCTTATGAAAGCACTATTATACTGTAGCTACTGTATAAAATCAAGAGGTCAGGGAAAAATAATTGTGCACTAAATTATGCTTTGTTTGTAGCAATGGCTCTAGTCTGACTTTCATTCAAATGAACTTATGTCTTTGTGGAAAGAAATATGAGGGAGAAGAAGGATGCTTCCTATTTTCTTAAATCACTTGAGCATCCTACTTGGGTACAGAATGAGACTCAGCTTCTCCCTTTGACTTGTACTACTACAGCTGTTCCAGTTTGTGTGGTCATGTGGTGTACTTGATTCTATTATTTGGTCATTAAGAATAGGGTATAAGTGAAGCAGCGTATGTTTACACAACCTTCTGTTCTGTCTGCACTGGAAAAATAGCTGAATAATAATAATAACATCGTGAATTTGAGCAGGGATTTCACAAAGACAATCTGCTCAGGCTTGTGTTTCTTGTGTGTTGACTACAAGTTCTGCCCAAATACGTTTAAAAAGAAGGTAAAGTTAAAACACAATACTTCCTTTTGAAATTTTGATCAAAACTGTACATTTCTGAGAAAAGCTCTAGTTTCATTATGACTTTTTTAATAAAACAAATTATTTTTAAGTTTTTCTGACATGGTCTGTGAAATATTCCTCTTGTATTGTTGTGTGTAGCTAGAAGTGTGCTACATATTCTGATATAAAATAAAGGTGGGTTCCTAACAAATGAAAAAATATCAAAAGTTGCATCACCTCCTTGCATGCAAAATCCCTCCATGGATTTGGGTGTTGTAAATTCTTGGCAAATGGAGAACGAGTTCAATTAATTTTTAATAAAAAGGGAGACCTGTAATATCTGGGTCCTGTTTGGCACACGGGTCAGTATGTCCGTGTTTTTTAATAGCGTTTTCTTACAACTCTGTCATCTACTAATAAGAATCAAGCACATTTTTCTTACAGACTATATTAAAGAAACATTTAAGCCTAGAAGATATTCAGTGAGCTTTTTATAGTGTAACTAATAGAAGCCAGACTGTGACACTATTGGATGGCCTCAGTTTCTGGTTCTGCGAGTGGTTTCCTTGGAGACCTTCTGCAGGTCACTTCCTTGCCCTTTGTCATCAGTGGCACTAATTTGATGTAGCTAATCCTTCATTTCCTTGGCTTTTATTACTAGTGTGAGAGAAACAAATGTTTCAGAAGTACTGAAACAAACTTTCACCATTTCTGCCACATTTTGTTCATCTTGGTTAAACCCTGCTGGATTATCAACTTCACACACAGGACTTTTTGAAGACCTCCAGACATATCTGGTGAATAAATAGTTGTCTGAAGCACATAATTCTGCTCCATTCTGATTTGCTTCTGAGCAAGAATCCAACACTCAGTAATGGAACAAGAGACTGTTCTGGGAGCTATCTGACAAAAACTGAAAACCACTACAAGTCTTGTGGAAAAACTCTTTTCGTGAAATGAAAAAAAATAATTCTACAAGCAAATAGTCTGAGTATTGGTAGAAGATCCAGTGCTAACTGAACATTAGCTTTTTTTACTTTGTTGCAAAGAAATGAAAGGAGTCCTGAAGAAAGACTGCCTGATGACTGATGTGGTTGATATTGGCTGACCCACAGTCGTATTTGCAAAATATTTTGCTTTACAAATTCTTTATATACTATCTTTTATTATTTGAAATGTAGGCATTCTGAGTATGGTACCCTCACTTAACTGCAGCAGCAACTGAGGAGCTATGCAATTGGTCTGAAGACAACTCAATATCCTTCTTTCCTTTTTTTAAAGGATACTCAGTGAAGGTTGGTAACATTAAGAATTCAACTCATTCTCTTTCTTTCCACTTGTGAAATTTTCTTCTCTATCATACTTTATACTCAGTCTGTTTCTGTCTTTTCTTACTCAGGCTTGAAAATATCATTTAAGTTTAATCAATAAAATGAAATCCAAAATGTGAACTGATGTCTATTTTCATAATATGCATCTTCCATTCTAAGGGAAAACATTCTGAAAAGAAGTTACATGGTGCAAATATTCTTCCAGAATCTCACACATATAAACTATACCTTAAACTTCTTATTTTTAATCATAGGGTAAGGTAAAATGCAAGCAGGAGACAGTCATTCCTATTTTAAAACTCACAGCCTAGTGTTAAAAGAAACTTGAACTCCTGCCAACTCCTGGCCACTCTACAAAAAGCAAATCATTATGGACTAGAATAAGCTGCTTTTTACCGCAAAATGTTCCATTCATGCTGGTGGTTCCCTACAAGTTTGTGTATGTAAACAGTGTCCACGATGAGCAGTAGAGATTTGAGAGCCTGTCAAATTATAAGGACCAGCAGATGGTGCTATTGCAGATGGCTATCTCGTTTTTTGTTTTTGTTGGGGTTTTTTTGTTTATTTTTTTTTTTTCTTTTTCTGACTGGCCATAAGCTCTTAAAAAAATACATATATTTTCAGCCATGGTATGATACTTTTCATAACTTGTGGATTTTCTTTCTATATGACTGCATAACTGGTGGTCTTATTTTCTTAAAGACATGCTACAGATTTTAGTTACACAAGCAACCTGATATTACATAGTGCAAGGAAATTGCAGTATTTGCCTTGCTGGAATAGAGGGAAAATATTCATGTAAGAATTAACAATGTGCTCCTGAAAAGACACAATACTTTGGTATATATGCTCTGTTCGTATGGCCTGTACAGAGCAACTTGAAATTACTGTAATTGGAAGTGTTTAGACTCTCACAAGGTAAAGAAAGAGAAAAGGACATTGTGCTTCCAAATACACTTTACACAGAGAACTGAACAACTGCTAAATAATGACAGATTTTGGCCTATGCAGACTTAGTCTGATCTTTCAATCCGGTGGAAAGATGCTTACTATCCAGTCCCTAGTATTTTATAATTCCCATACAGTTACCAGTGTATGTGTGAATTATATAAAACCTGAAAAGTGCTGCCATTTTCTGATTAAAGAAAGACAGTTCTCCAGCTCTGGTTTCTGCCTCTCCCCACTGCTGCTTCAGGGGTTAGCACAGACATTCAGAGCAGGCCTGGCTTGCGGCATACAGAAAGAAATGAGTGTTGCAGCTTGAAACATGCTCCTGGTTTTAAGCTTTGATTGCACACTAGGGACTATGAAACACAGGCTCTTAACAACCTTTTTACTACTCAGCTGATTGTGCCAAACAAGGATGGGATAATCAGAGAAAAATATGAAATGGTCATGCAATTTGGAAAAAAAAAAACCAAAACCAACCAACCAAACAAAAAAAGTAATCTATAAATGGTTTAATTTTATTTTGCATTTGAGTTTAGTCTGGGGCACTGTAGACTCTCCACTACAAAAGTTTGTTCTGAAAGCCATAATTTTTGTAGAAAAGAAACACTGAGAAAGGAAGGCAATTAGCACACATGGATTAAGCATTTCAGAATTGCAACACGTGATAGTCAGGAGCAAGGGTCCTTTAGTATACTGCAGGAAGAAAGCTGTCATACTGTTCACTTTCAAAGGATGTTGGCCAGTCATCTGTTCTCCTATCTCTTACTGACAGCCATTGTAGAACTCAGAAGTAATTTTTTTTTTAACTTTAATTGTTAAAGTCATCCAGAGTATTCCAAAGATGTAAAGACAGTGATATCTAACACAGAGCTGCAGTATGTCATGATCACGCTATAGGGAATAGATGTAAGGGCCAGAATGAACAATTAGACTCTGCTTCTCTGTATCTTGCTGAACCATCTTGACTTGAGAACATGCTTGTGGAGAAGTGCTTTGCATCTTCAGACACAATGCTGTAGATCAAACGGAAAGACATTGCCAGAAGGAATATTAACACCGTTCTCTCCACTACAAAAGTCTATTACAAAGAATAACACCTAGGCCGTGTCCATTGCCTAAGCCTGTATCTACATTAGCATGTTTTCCCACCTTACACTTCCTGCCTTATATATCTCCACATGCTGCAGAGTGCAAATCTAGCTGTTATGCTCGTATCCTTATTTGTGTACTTCCAGAAAAAAAAAAAAAAATTTTTGGACCCTGAGATTTTTTGTGGTTTTAAGTCCATAATCCCTAACAGTTTTTCTCAGTATATCTTTAGTGTGTCTCTTCTGCAGAAGGATCTTTCTTTCGGAAAGACCTTGTGGTAGTCTAGATCTCATGAAGGCCAATACTCTTGGCATTTCTGCCTGCATCAGGGTCTTTAGAGGGGTGCCTTGTTAAGGAGATGACAGTTTGACATAGACAGAGTGATCTTCAATAAGGGCATTTATTAGAGTCAGCTGTCAAGCTGTTAGAGAAGATATGCTTTAAAAAAATCACGAAGTGGTGTGCTATGAAAAAAATACTTTTATTGTTTGTGCAGCCTGAATGATAAATATTAGTCATATATGCAGAACTGATGACAGTTCTATGTGAGGAAAATCTGGATAATATTTTAACACATTACATGCATTTTGGATCTTTAATATTTTTAATGCATGTAAAAAGGCAAGTAAAAGCAATGAAACTCAATCATTACATGAAAAACAAATACAGAACCATGCAACCTATTAGTCTGATGACAAAAATATTTGAAAAATGTTTTATTAACATACTAAAGGACCTTTGAAAAGCAAGAAAGGGATTTATCATTGTGCTAAAGTGAAAAATGATGAAAAACATTGAACAATATTTTCCTGGAATCTATTAAAAAAAATAAACCAACCAACCAACCAAACATACAAACAGAAAGTGTGAGTAGAATGCAAGCTGTTTATGGAGGCTTTTGTCCTCAAAGATTTGCCATACTTCATTTTATTCTCTACTTGTCCAGAATGCAGTTGTATTGTTTACTGTCCTAGAAAATACGTATGGCAGCACAACGCGTAGTATAACCAGTTGATTGGGAGTGCTAGAGAGACTTTTGGACCAATTTATGCAATTATCTGCATCATTTTCAGATGCATGGTGTCCTAGGACACTGTCCCCTCTGCTGCTTGCAGTCCTGTGCTCCTTCTGCTGCAGGTCTGTTTCTTCTCTGGTGTTGGATCCTCCCAGTTCATTGATTACAGCTTTCTTTTTTTTTTTTTTTTGTGCTTTCTGTTCTGAGTCAGTCTTTAGATACCTGTGAAAGGTTCCTGACAAAGACACTGATCAAGAAAGGTAACATGATTGTTTGAAGGGACAAAATAATGGTGAAAGCCATCTACATTCCTATTTCCCCTCCACGCTTGGTTCCCTTTAAAGATTCTTTTACTGATATGTAGAAGATCAAAGGGTTTTTTCTTCCTTTGACTTTGGAAGTGCTGGGAAGCTGCAGGGATTGTAGCCTGTCTGGTGATATTACTTTGCAGCCACAGGGAGAGATGCTCGTAAGAGGAGTCCAAAGCTATGGGTATTTTGGTAGGGAAACAATTTAAGGAACTTATTACAGATGATGTGATTAAGGCTGCAATTTTTACTCCTGAGATTGTTAAGGGAGCTTTTGTCACCCCTCTGCTATCTAACTGTGCACGTAAATTTTCTCCATGGATTTCATTACATACTGACATTGAAAAGTATCTTAGGCAAAAAAAATTCATGCATTTTTTTCTAAAAATCCTGAGAGTATCTGCTAGACTTTCCAGGACATTTGTATATAGCCACCAAGCTCCGTGATACAGGACTTGGGGATGTTTCTGCTACTTAGCAACACAAGCCAAAAAAGCAACTCCCTTTTCCTGTCCTTACCTCTATGGTAACTTACCTTTAACTCTTTTTCAGCAGGCTTATGAATGGTTCATAAGGAACCAGTATACTTTAATACTTTTATACTTTTTATACTTTTTATTACTTTTTTGATGTAATGTAACTGTGTATTTCTTTTTAGAAGCAGCATAGGATTGGTCCGTCAAAGCACAGATTTTCAATTAGGCAAACATTAATTTGGTCTTGTGCTTTAGTTCATAGTTGTGAAGCACAGATTTGCTGACAGGGATGCAGCTGGCTTATTGCTATTCACAGTACTAACATTTGACAGTGACCCTGAAGTTGTCTGGAGCTTTATGTAAGAAATACTTCTAAACAATAAATAAAATAATAAATAGTAAATCTGAATACTATAAGCAAGAGAGGTTTGTAATAGAAAATGGTTCTTTTAGGAGTCCCTTAAAAATGTTGGTCTCAAACTGAAAGTCTCTGACATGAAACTGCATGCCCTACTACATGTACCATCTTTCCTATGATCACTTAGTTGCTGTTCCTGGACCACTTCAACTTTTGTCCAATTCACTTCTCCTTCACATACTCTGATACAGCTGCTCTTCTTTGTTCAAAATAAGACATACAGGTCAGAAGTCAAGGTGACTCCGACCTTGTATGTCTTTCAAGTCTCTTTTGAAAGGTTAAGTCCTTGAAGTGGTTCCAGACTTTCTTTTCTCAACCCTCACCTTATGGAAAGTTTGGCATATTTCTTTACCTTTGCCATTTACTAATCCTTTGCTTCTCAGCTTCATCATAATCCTAATGTATACAATTTTTTTGCAGTGACTGCTTTTTATAAAATTGCCCCATAGTTAATCCTACCAACCAATAAAGTCTTTCTTGGGTTTGGCAGAAATAGGACTGGCTGTCTTCCTTTTCTTGGACAATGGTGCTTGAAATTAGTTAGGACTTGATATAGTGCAAGTAAAGATGTTTCTATAATGTTGAGGATCAAGGAAATAAGAAAACTGAGAATGAAGCTCATGGTCACAGTGACCTTTAGTCAGCCAGTGCAGAGGTAGACTCTGAATAGTCACTGAGCAGCAATTGTTATGTGATTGTAAGGACAGCAGAAACCAACACAGACAGTGTTGCAACAGTTTTTATCTTTATTGGATGTCATCTTTGTGCGTAACAGAGGCAGTTTTATTGAAAGGCTTGGTTGCACCTAGCTGGATTGCGTTATGTAGAGCCACATTCAAGCCTACAGAGACAAAAGTCAAGTTCTGCCAAAAATCCTGAACCATAGAGAAGTGCTGCAACAGACGTAGTCACAGTACCTGTAATATGTGCCCTTAAAACTGTAGTTCATGATGGGCACAGAACATCCCCATGTTGGGGAGCTCACTTTCTTTGAAGTCATTCTCAAAACTTTCATTGGAGTTGAATTGGGCCCTACAAGTGGGAGACCTCTGTAAATAAGTGTTGAAAATCAGAGGTATCCATTCAGCAGTCTCACACTGTGTCAGTTGTTTCCTTTCTCAATGGTCCTGAACTAACCCTGAATAGCATTAACCAAATGTACCAGGAAGGGGAAAAAAAAAAAAAAAAAGTGAAACTACAGCAATTCTCAAAAACTTGTTTATTGAATGTCAAACTAAGAGCAGTTATTGAACCAGGGGGATTACAGTTTATTCAGGGTGCCAAGTAATTATAGAAGTGACATTAGATCATCATTTACACTCACAGTACAGCATGAATGACAATATCAGCTAAACCAAGGACAAATGAGAAAGAGCTCACAGTTTATAATATTCCCAAGAAGCATTGCACAGGGCGTAAGTAAATGAAGGTTTTCTGGTCTAGTAGCTGCACATTTCCATTGGAAATTACCACCTGCTGTTCTCAGCGGCAGTTAACACTAATATGAGAATCCCTGAGCCAAAGCAATAAAATAACAGTGAATGTTGTGTTCTGTTTTCTGTCTTTTCAGTTAGGTAACAGATAGAGGAAATTACAGAAAAGACCTCTTAAGCAGAAAGCTTTGGTACTCAGCAAATCTACTCTTTTATTGGAAAATTATGTAATAGAGTTTTGCAAAACTACAGCACTTGCTTAAAATCATACAAGTTAGTCATTTGCAGGTCAGGTATCAGTCCCCATTGCATGTTTTCCACACGGTGCTTTCCAGATTAAATTCCAACATATGTAAACTCATCTGCTAGAAAGATCAGAACTCCTTAAATTGGAAATACTTACTGATCTGTGGTATCAATGTGATCTCATTGCCTTATACAAGTCTGCAAGCATAACTGAATAGCCAACCCAGTAACATTAATTAGAAAATGTCTTTCTAAAAATGTTCATGTTAGAACAAACAATGAGGCTTTTGACATAACATACCAGCTTTGCAAACAGGAAGGCTGAAGGAAATTCTTGGAGATCATTAGGAAACAATCAGCAATGTAGTCTTCCACTAGACAAGACTTCTCTAGACAAGACTATTTTACAAAAATATTGCTAGGAACCCACACCGATGGCTTAGTGGACCTTAGCAGCTGAAAGATCAATGAACATAAGAGGGAGGAGCATAGGAACATGCACATTAACCCTCTCACTGCAGGTTGGACAGAGAGATCTCTATTTAACAAGGTAGCTGATCTCTTGAAGAGAAGAAAATATAGTACTCTGATAACATAACAATCAAAATATATCAAGAGAGAATTTCACATGGAGTTAATTTTTGAGTTTCCTTTTCATTTTTTTTTCCAAATTAAAAATATTTCAAGTAGTTCAGCTTAGGAAAAGAGTACACCTAAATAAATAAACAGCACAAATTTCATCTCCCTACGCCTTCAAATTAACGTTATGTTAAACTTTCTGAAGCAAAGGCCTGCTGTTCTTCTCTTTTCTCTATGTCAAGCTCTCCTTCTCTATTATGTAGGCTGTGGAAGATGGGCACCAGCAGCAAAAGAAAGAAAAGAACAGGAAAAAATGAAAGAAGGTATAAGACGAAGCAGTGATCGGGTCAGTGAGTATCTAATTAGATGTATATTTATTATCTTTGTGACAATTCACCATTTCTACAAGCAGAGAAGCAGATAAACACCTAGCTGAATATTTTGATCTGAAAATTTCTTATTTTCTCATTTTTATGTGTATTCTGTGAACAGACAAATGTCTGTATACAGTCACACTCATACAATTGCTAAGTGTTCCACATCATATAGTTTACATGCTATATTCCAGCCATATATTTCAGGATCTGTACTTGAGGTTTCCTTTTGTGTCCAAGCTGTTATTCTCCAGATTTGAGTAAAAATGCTGAATAGTAGCCTATTGGAACTTCACTTGAAATAGAAGATATGAGTAAATATTTACCGGCCTAAAGTTATTGAATTTATTGGAAATATAACTTTCTTTTTTCTCTTATAGCTTTTCCTTTTTTAGCTACTTTTAACTAAAAAGAACATAAATGAAAATTTTTAAAAGCCTGCTGTTTGCAGATGAATCTGCTCTTTCTGGTAAGTTGCTACCCTAATCCTCAGGTATAATGTTTAAAAGTAAAAAAACCCAAAATATTAATTCTTTTTAAGATATGTTTTCTCCTGGGGATAGAATTACTAGCAATTTTAATTTGCTGACCATATAGGTACTTGTTAGGTCACACCTGCAATACTGTGTCCAATTTTGATCACCCCAGTTCAAAAGAGACACTGGAAAATTAGAGAGGGGTCCAGCAGAGAACCAGCAAGGTGCTGAGAGAATTAGAAACTTGACATATGAATAAAGGTTGGAGGATTCAAGTTGATGAAGAGAAGGCTCAGATGGAGCTTATCACACTTTTCATGTATTTAAAAGATAGTTATGGAGAAGATGGAGATAGCCTCTTCGAGGATGCATGGCAACAGGAGAAAGTGGGCACAAGTTACTTCAGGGCAAATTCACTTTGTCTATAAGAAGAAGTTCTTCACAATGAGAACAACTAAGAGTTAGGACAGGTTGTCCAAAGGAATCTGCCTGTTGCAAATATTCAAGACTTTGGTAAGGTCCTGAATAAGACCTTGCTTTGGACAGAATTTTGTGGCAGGTGATTGTCAGAGGTCCCTTCAAACCTAGATTTTTCCATGAAACCCTAATGAGATTCCCTTAATATAAAAGGATATGAAAATGTCTAGCACATGGTCATAAGCCAGTTAAACCTGCAAGGTTACAGTATTTTGGCTTGCTTCTACATGTATCCTTGGTCTGTAACAGGAGCCATGTGCTCAATAGTATCAAGCACAATTGCAGTTATCTGGAAGGGATTTTTTCAGGAGCTAAGGAAAGGAACACAGCAGTGGAAGTGCTAACAAAAACTGGCATATGAAATAACCAAACATCTGCACCACAGTGATGGAAGGAAAGAAACTATAGAGTAGTTTCCTGGTGTTTTCATTAAGTCAGTATTTCCTCTTTATACCTTCAAGCAAAATAAAAGAAATAAAAAGCTGTTTATGCATTTAAAAAGAAAGGGAGGAAGAGGGAAATAGCAGAGCAAAGAGAAGGAAGATTACCATGTGTGTGAAGCTGAAATCCTGGTTTTGTTTTCAAGCTGATTGGCACACACCTGCATGCCTTCTTAAATGCAACACATTACAGGGTAGCAATGGGTACTAATTTCCAAACCAGCATTCCAGAATGATACATCCTTGTCTGGTCAGTATTTTTGCATAAATCCATACCTAGCCACAGTGTATTTCTCTTACTGTATGTATCTCATCCCAAGTAACTAGTCTCTCTTGTTGAAATACTTTCAGTTTTCATTAGTAAAATGAATAAGACTGTAAAATATTACAAGAATAAAATGTGTGAATTTTGCCCAAGTGTTTTATTTTGTTTAAAAGGAGGACATCAGGACTTTTCTAATACTATAATCCAGAATTCTGTCTAATTGTTCTGGTTCTAATTGTTGCTCATTAAGATGAATTAAGGAAAGAAAAGATCTTGTAATGAGACAATTTGGGGGGGTTTGACAGTTGTTTACTATTAAAGCCTGGGTTAAATCCATCTTCAATGATCACCTGATTTGCGCACCTGATCTGAGGGAATAATCATTGATGAAAAATTTACCATGACACAGTAACAACAAATACAGTGTTGTAGTGGACTTTGAAATTATTTTCTAACAACTCAAGTATTCAAGAATCAAAGCATTTATACTCTGAGCATTATATTAAAACTCTCATATAGTCCCAACACTGTCCAACTCCTAGGAAAAGAAATTCAGCATTTCTGCTACAATGTAACTGTGGAAAACAGGTTAGAAAGCAAAATATCTATATTACAGCGCAATTCTGACACCTAATAGTTCATCTGCCTCACACAATGCTATAGCAAGAGTGATCTGTGTGCAGAGCTGGTAGAAAAATACACATTTACTTGGACTTGGGATTTTACATCACCATTTGCAACAGTAACTTAAGCACATAAGAACAGATGAGAACTGTACCTCTTGCGGGAGTTAGTGTTAGTTAGATGGTATCTCCTAATGAAAAATACCTCAAATTCTCTTTTTCTGACCAGTGCAGGCTATGAAGTTATTACTTTCAGCAAAGTTAAGGAAAAATTAAATTCTTTTCTTACAATATTTTCTTTTTTTTTTTAAGTAGAAAACCAATAAAATCACACTATATAAGCCAACATTGTTTTCTGTTTGGAATAAGAGGAACAGGGTTATGTTGTGGAGCAGGCTGGTCTTTAAAATATTAATGTATGTCTATTTTCTGACAAGCGCTGCTAACACGAACAAATTGCCATTTCTGTTTGGAACAGAGATAATCTTTGCAAACAGACTTCACATCTGGACATTAATATTTTAGTATGGGAGTTATTTCGTACAAATAGTCCTATAGCAGCAAATGCAGTTGAACCTTTGAGGTTTTTTCTCTAAATTCAAAATTACTATTAATCTTAAATCAAATGGACATTATTAGTTGAGTAGTTATATAGAGCTGAGGGAAGGAACTAATTCTTTTTCTTATTCCCATTTCTCAGCTAAATTTTATGGTTTGCTTAATAAGCCCAAACAACAGATGTATATTTTTAAATTAATTTAATGGTAAGAGAATGTGCAGGGTTGTTGTGGTTTAAACCTAGCTGGTAACTCAGCACCACGCAGCTGCTTGCTCATGCCTACATTCCCCCCTTCCCCAGGTAGGATGGGGAGGAGAATTGAAAGAACGTAAAACCCATGGGTTGGGGTAAGAACTGTTTAATAATTGACATAACGTAAAATATAGTCATAATAGAAAGAATACCAACAATGACAATAATAGTAGGAAACCAAAAAAAAAAAAAAAAAAAAAAGAAATGAAAGCATAGAAAACATATGTGATGCAATTGCCCACAACCTGCTGACTGATACCTAACCTGTCCCAGAGAAGTAATCAGTCCTTCCAGGTAACTCCACCCAGTTTATATACTGGACATGTTATGCTGTGGTATGGAGTACTCCTTTGGCTAGTTTGGGCCAAGTGTCCTATTTCTGCCCTCTCCCAGCTTCTTGTGCCCCTCCTCACTGGCAGAGCATGAGAGACTGAAAAGTCCTTGCTCAGAGGAAGCGCTACTTAGCACCAACTAAAACATTGGTGTGCTATCAGCATTGTTCTCAGACTAAAGCCAAAGCACAGCACTGCCCCAGCTACTAGGAAGAAAAATGACTGCTACAGCTGAAACCAGCTAGGGTTCATGGATTCCTACAAAGTCCGAAAAAGGCAACTAAGAAATCAATTTCAGAGATGTAAGTTTTGATGTGATTGTGGTGGATATCCTAAATTTCTAAAGAAGTCTACCTTTCTATTGGAAAGTTAATACTGAAAAACGTTGAATGCTATTAGCTCAGATTCTGTTGCAGAGTGTCTGATCACAGCTTCATTCTTCATCAAGTTGTATAACTGCCTTGTTATAAACTTTGGGAGTGCAAGAGATAAAATAGCCATTCTGTGCCGCACTTTCAATTAAAAGGAGCAAGTGCCAGCAGAACAATTTCACAGGTAGTAATAGTTTCATGATCACTTGTATACTATTCACTTATAGGTCTATGTGAATATTCTTTTAGGTCATATGTACTGTACCTGCTGTATTTTACTTGGTATAGGACAGGTATAAAATTAGACACACATTTCGCATTAGCTTGGCATACAGATTACACCTGCTGCTGTACTTTGACAGGTAGATCAATTATTCACGTGTCAAAGGCAAGCTACCTTGTAGAAATCTTACTTTGATGTTTGCACAGCTATATTGTAGTAGAAAAATCTTCCTTTTTTTCCCTAAAAAACCCAAAGTGCTAGAGTTATGTTTTGTTTACGAGCTGAGGATGTGCTTATTTTCTTTGCCTTCTGAGAGATGAATATGATCATATTTTCAGGTAAAAAATATGGCTTGAAGACCTGTTTTTTTTTGATGTCGTGACAGAAAGTTCCATTACTAATTTAAACTCATTCATATATGCTTTCATAAACATTCAGAGTTATCCAAATCTCTCAAAGCTCCAAGGATTGCACAGACTTTTTATAGTCGAGTATATTTTCATTGTCAAGATTCACTGCAAATTAAATATCTATTAAAAATTATTGTCTCTTTCCAGCCTATATTTAACCCCACAAGAATGGAAAAAGAAATAGTCGAATCATTTTGTTTTAAAAAATGGCATTTATTATATTCTGCTTTACCCTGTGTGATGGGTTGACCTCAGCTGATGCCAGGTGCCCACCAGGCAGCTCTATTACTTGTCCCCTCAGCAGGACAGCACGAAAGAAAATGAGATGGAAAAAAACTTTGTGGGTCAATATGAAGTCAGTTTAACAAAGCAAAAGCAAAGGTATTCAAGGAAGCAAAGGAAAACACAGATTTTATTCTCTGCTTCACATCAGCAGGTGATGTCTGGCCACTTCCCGGGAAGCAGGTCTTAAGTATGTGTAGCAGTTACTCCAGAAGACAAATGTCATAAAAAACAAATGCTCCCCTTTCCTCCTCCTTTTTCTTAGGTTTTATTACTGAGCAGGCATCATATGGTATGGAATATCCCTTTGGTCATTTTGGGTCAGTTGTCCTGGCTGAGTTCCCTCACAACTTCTCGTGCATCCCTAGCCTCCTGGAGAGACAGCCTTGATACTGTGCAAGCACTGCTGGGCAGTAGCCGAACACCAGTATGTTAACAGCACCTCTCTAACTTTTGATACAAAACACAGCACTATGAGGGCTGCTTTGGGGAAAATTAACTCCATCTCAGCCAGACCCAATACAACTTGTCTTCTGCTATGTATAAACATAGAGTAGTAACAAATGGAGGAAATCAATATGCAATGTGAGACTTGCTTCGCAAATAACAGTTTATGTTATAAAGCTTATCTGAAGAACTGATTACATTTTACACTAATCTATAACTTCAGAATGGTGAATATATCGTGGACATCCATTGCTCATTGTTGTCCTAAATGCTTGCATTTGCCCAGTAAGTCTATCAGGTGTCTGAACAGGCTTCCGACATCTTTGAAGTCTTATCTTTTTTAGTCTTAGGCTTAAAAAAACTGTCAGGCCTGTTAGCTTGGTAGAAATGTCTCAGAGACAAACATACAAATGTGAAATATTAGCAAGTATGGCATCATTTTAGGGAGGACATTGCATAACCAAAATAAAACTCATTCCATTTCAGTCATATATATGTTACTATATCCAGCATTCAGCCTCTGTCTGGAAACAGACTGTGTACAGGACTTTAGAGAGGTGAGAAAGGTTTATTTATTTTTCTCTTGTCTACCTATATAATCAAGAAAATCATGGGTTCAGCAGTCCCTCAAGTTTTCTTGTTTATTACAAAGGATGAGATCCTAAATTCTGGAATTACTTTCTCTGTCTTTTTTAATTGTTTGTTCATTTGCTTAAAATGTGACTGCTTTCACAATTGTTTTTAGTGATTTTTCAAATGCAAGAAATAAAAGAAACTGTAAGTCAATTTTCATAAGAAATACAAATAAAAATCTGTCAATTTTCTTTTTATACTCCAGAAAAGACGAACTTAACACTTCTTGATATTGCCCTTTTTTTTCTTTCTTATCTGAAATAATTTCCTACTCTCCAGCCATATTCCTAATTGTTCTTCTTTAAGATCTATCATAGGCACTAAATATGTGCTTTGACATATCCATATTCCCTCTTAATTATCTGCTTTCACTGTCTGCAGATAAGTAATTCTGTTTTTCTTGGGCTTTTGTAAAAGACCTTTTAGAAATGGCATTTTGGTTCTAATGAGTCAACAAAGAGAAAAATGTCTGGGGCTCTCAAATACTGTGTTCAAACAAAGTAATAGCACTGAAAAAAAAAAAACCCTTATCAGATAATTATTAAATGCACATTATGGGACAGCTAAAATGATGTTTTGACTTGTCCTTTACAGAAGTTCTTCTAGATACATAAGGGAAAAATAATACCAGCTGGCTCTGATTCTTCACACAAGACAAGTGTGTGTCATTCCTCTATGTGGCACTACACAGACTGTTAACAGTGGAAAATAATTTTTCATTTATAATTCCATCGTATACATACAAGGCCACATGCAAAACGAAGCTTCTTGAATACATCTTGGCCTTCTGGATCATAGTACTTTCATAGTTCTGCCTTCTTCCCTCATCACCCCTAAAAACCCATGACATTTAAACATAGTGTTGTTTTTCTTTTAAAAAATTGCCTTACTTACTAAATCCTCAGGGCTTATGTCTTCTGATTTTTCTCCACACCAGAAGCTCTGGAACCTTACTGATGTTTTCTCCTTTTAAAATAGATGATCACTTAACTCCAGGAATTGCAATTTAGGCAGAGCTGTGGGCATTGTGTCTGTCTCAGCAGTGGAGTGAAATCGGGGCAACAGCTCCCCATGGCGGGAGCCAAAAGACTCCCCCACCTTCTCACCCCACTGCTCAGTAGTCAGCAAGCTGTACTTTCTGCTCATTGGTAAGGAAGGAGGCCTAAGACACTTGTCCCAGACTACTTGTGGGGGACTTCAGATTCTGTGGCATACAAGAATTATACCAGAGTTAAAATGTCAGGTGGAATCTGAGAGTCTGGGAGCAGAAAGTGCCTCTGCATCTTCCCATCCCTGGTGGGGTTTGCCCCCTCCCACTACCCAGCCTCATTACTTCCGTCTTCACAGTGGGAACTGAACAATAGATGTCTTCTTTGTGGGCAGATTTTACAAGACCTTTTTTTTCGTTCTCTGTTGGGGCAAGATCATATCACTATGCCATATCATAATATGATATGCCACCTATCTGTTTATCTGATTTCCTTAGCAGAGAAACGAATGCTGGATATGCTGGATGTGATCTTTCTATTTAACCCATTTCACAAACCCAAATAAATAAATAAATAAATGTGTACATACATACATTAATAATAATAGTAATAATAATAATAATGGAAACAACATTAAGTACCTACTTTCCAAAGAACTTCCACAAACAAAACTGCCTGTAGACAGCTCTATAAAAATGTATTTGCTTTTGGGCTTGAAAGCAGCAACCCAGCAATAGATAGAAAAGACTTTTGTACAGGAAGAACAAATTTTGTCTGAGAAATCTGGGGTAAACTGCAGCTTCTACAAAAATGTCATGACAATTTTTTGTCCTAGTAGAAAGCTTTCACCTTAAAAACATTCTGGAAGTTTATTATAGCTTAGAAAAAACTAAAGACGAGGTAATTTACAGGGATTTGATGTGGTGTGTTAGAAAGTCTGGCCATCTCATATATTATGTTATTAAACCACAGAATCATAGAATCATAGAATCACAGAATAGCAGTTTGGGTCAGAAGGGACCTTAAAGATCATCTAGTTCCAACCCTCCAGCCATGGACAGGGACACCTTTCACTAGACCAGGTTGCTCCAAGCCCCATCCAGCCTGGTCTTGAACACTTCCAGGGATGGGACACCCACAGCTTCCCTGGGCAACTTGTTCCAGCACCTCACCACCCTCACAGGGAGGAATTTCTTCCTAATATCTAATTTAAATCTACCTTCTTCCATTTTAAAGCCATTCCCCATTGTCCTATTACTACTTGCTCTTATACAAAGTCCCTCTCCAGATTTCTTGTATGCTTCCTTCTTCATAAAATCATAAAATCATAGAATGGTCAAGGTTGGAAAGGATCTTAAGATCATCTAGCTCCAACCCACCTGCCATGAGCAGGAACATCTCACACTAAACCATGTCACCCAAGGCTCTGTCCAGCCTGGACTTGAACACTGCCAGGGATGGAGCATTTACCACTTCTTTGGGCAACCTGTTCCAGTGCCTCACCACCCTCACAGTAAAGAACTTCTTCCTTATATCTGATCTAAACTTCCCCTGTTTAAGTTTGAACCCATTATGCCTTGTCCTATCGCCACAATCCCTGATGAAGAGTCCCTCTCCAGCATCCTTGTAGGCCCCCTTCAGATACTGGAAGGCTGCTATGAGGTCTCCACGCAACCTTCTCTTCTCCAGGCTGAACAGCCCCAACTTTCTCAGCCTATCTTCACACGGGAGGTGCTCCAGCCCCCTTATCATCCTTGTGGCCCTCCTCTGGACTTGCTCCAACAGCTCCATGTCCTTCTTATGTTGAGAACACCAGAGCTGAAGGCAGTACTTCGGTGGGGTCTCATGAGAACAATGTAGAGAGTGAGAATCACTTCCCTCAACCTGCTGGTCATGCTGCTTTTGATCCAGGATACGGTTGGCTTTCTGGGCTGTGAGCACACACTGCTTGCTCATGTTGAGCTTCTGGTCAGCCAACACCCCCAAGTCTTTCTCCTCAGGGCTGCTCTCAATCCATTCTCTGCCCAGCCTGCATTTTTGTTTGGCATTGCCCAGATCCAGTTGCAGGACCTTGCACTTGGCCTTGTTGAATTTCATGAAGTTTTCACTGTCTCATGTCTCAAGCCTATTAATGTCCCTCTTCATGACACCTCTTCCCTCCACCATGTCAACTGCACCACCCAGCTTGATGCCTTGTGGACTAGGATTGTTCTTGTATGGCCTGAAGGCCTTGAAGTTTGCCTTCAACTTGCACTGAAGAGTTATCAGAGAACTCAGCAGCTCATGTGAAGTGAACTCTGTGAGGGGCTGTCATGGTTTAAGCCCAGCTGGTAACTCAGAACCACGCAGCCACTCGCTCACTCCCTGCCGCCTTCCTCCTCCTGCTTTTGGACGGATGGGGAGGAGAATTGAAAGAATGTAACTCCTGCGGGCTGAGATAAGAACAGTCCAGTGACTAAGGTATAATACAAAACTGCTACTGCTAGCATCAATAATAATAATGATAAGAGGAGTAACAAGGGGAGAGAATACAATTGCTCACCACCTGCCGACCTATACCCAGCCCAACCCAAGCAGCGATCTGAGCCTTCCGGGTAACTCCTCTTAGTTTATATACTAGGCGTGATGTGCTGTGGTATGGAATACCCCTTTGGCTAGTTTGGGTCTGGTGTCCTGGCTTCCCCTCCTCCCTGGCAGAGCGTGATACTGAGAAAGTCCTTGATCAGAGTAAATATTACTTAGCAAGAACTAAAAACATTAGTGTTATCAGCACTGTTCCCAGACTAAAGTTGAAAACACAAGACTGTACTAGCTACTAAGAAGGAGAAAAATGACTGCTACAGCTGAACCCAGGACAAGGGCTGGGTCTTTAACAAACAAAAAAATAGACCATATAAGACAACACTTAACCCAACTTAGTCAAGGATCTCACTTGGTGCCAGATCTTATGGTGGTTTTCATCACTTCCTTGCTGAGTCTTTCTGTACAAGCTCCTGAGTAATGCAGACAGTAATGAGTAGCTGCTGGGGTAAAGCGAGGTAAATAATCTCTATGGGAAGTTGTGATGAGTAGTGGGTTCAATTAACCCACCTGAAGTATGCTAAGTCTTGGGTTATCAAGGGCAATTCTCTGCAATCACAGTAACCACTTGGTTTAATTCCTTTCAGAGACCAAGTAAGGTCTATCTCAAAATGAATTAAGGTTTCCTTGTAAAATTTCTAAATTCTTATTACCCAAACTGCCCCTTTTGAAAGAAAACTGAAACAAAGCAGCAAGTACCTACTGTAATATTTAAATCAAGATGCTTCTAGAATATGTAACATGTATACTGTATGAAATTTTCTGCTATAATCACTTAGCTGTGTTAGGTTTGGTTGGGGTATTTTCCCAAAGACTCTGTAACAATTAAAGGAATAACTAATGACCTTAGTATTTTTGGCAAAAGAAGGTGTATGCTTGAGAGATTAGGCACCAGCTCTCAGAAGGCTTGGCTTTTATATTGTAGCACAAAGAGAAGGATCTGTCCTCCCATATAGTTTTTCACTCCCCTATGGGGAAAAAAGAAGAGCTTCAAATCACTGATTTAGCAGCCTGCTTGGTCTTTTTTTAACTTGACTTTTAAGGGGCCAGGAAACAAAGGAATTCAAACTCATTTAGTTGGAAAAGCTGATTAATACTTTTACTGATTTAGAAGTGAGGAATAATCCACTCAAAAGAAATGGGGTGAGTTTGGAGATCCTCACTACAAAAAAAAAAAAAAAAAAAAGAGAACCAGGGGATATAGGAATTCTCAACAGCTACAGTATTCCCAGGCTATTAACAATGTGTGTGAAACTGAATTTGCTTGAATGTAAATTAGCTTAATGTGTTGCCATAAATAGGTATAAATTTGAATAAGCAACTGTGATATAATTACCACACTCATTTTTCTTACTTAGTGGAGGAAAGAAAGTCCTTTGTGTCAGTGGGGATGATCTCTGTGGGACAGACATTGCCAAACACCATTATCACACTGAAAACTGAGACAAAAATGCTTATTTATTTGAGGGCAATTCCCAGGTCACTTTTAATCTCCAACGTATCCCTATCTTATGCTGACCCCACTTTTGCTTTCCTTGCTCTTTTCCTCTTTATATAGCTGAAGAAGCTTTTCCTTGCTAAAACAAACTTTGCTCTGACACCTCTCTGATTGAGTTTTCTTTGCTGATCCCTCATTTTATGGTCCTATTCTTACTGTCTTTTTGAAGGAGTTATTTATCTAGTTGGGTCTAGAATTCTTTCCTCAATGCTATTTTGCCTTACTTGGAGTAGAACTGACAGATCTTTGGGAGACAATATCAATATTTTCCATTATTCTTTCAAGGTTTGTTCAAATAAAAAGAATATTTGTTTTCTGCTACTTTCTGTGTTTCTTTTCCCATGAAGAAATGTTTGATTCTCATTTCCAGCAGTGCTAAGCCAGAAGTATTACCAAATCCCTCTAAGGAAACATAGAGTTTCCAATGAAGTCACAATAGCCAAAGTGTTTATTTCAAATACTTTTAGCAATATCTGAGTCTGTCCAAAGATAGACTTAAGCTTTAGACTTTAGCCATAGCTAAAGCACTATAAAGGGCAAGTGGATCTCAGTGGTTCATGAAATCGTGTTTCTTGTATATATTTTGTTATATTCTAATCTTCAGGTATTTATATTTACTTCAGAACTTTGGGATAATATAAATAAAGGAAAGATGACAGAACCTTGTGGTTACTGATGTCTTAGGATACTTCTATAAACAAATGATCCAAAACCTTTGACCAATACATATAAGTACCAGGTGGTCTGTGCTGTGTCAAAGTGACATAATCATTAATAACTCTAATAATAATATAATGTGTTTCTTTACTTGTCTATAAAACACTGAAATGGAGTACTCAGTCTTTATAATGGTAGAATCATAGAATAGTTTGAGTTGGAAGGGAACTTAAAGATCACCTAGTTCCAATCCCTCTGCCACAGGCAGGGATACCTTCCACTAGACCAGATTGCTCAAAACCCCATCCCGCCTGGCCTTGAACACTTTCAGAGATGGGCCATGTTATCTAATGTTATCAGATTATTTCATTTCTTTGCAAGAAAACTGAGTAATCTCACCTTCATCTATCATGCGGGGAATTTGAAAGCAAATGAAAATTTCATATTGTGTGAAGGATAAAACCTAAATGTTTACTTTACCTCAGAAGTATTGATTTGGAAAAGACCAGTGAGCATGGATTTCTTGCACCACAGTATACTGACCTCAGATTCTTTTTCTGAATGAAAAGAAAGTTCAAATACCTGAAACTGAATGTTTGCTGCAGCCATTGTCTCTAGATTCTTTTTATAACATGAGTACATTAATTTACCTCTTTAAGAAATCATGATTCTTAATTTTCTTGGAGAGTTGATTCAGAGACTTAACAAGACCAATGGCCTGAGGGAATAAGAGCAATAAGAGCTATCCAAGAGAAAATTACTGTCTCTCATAGATATGCAAATAAACAAAAATATTAGATTATTAAACAGTAGGTGTATATTAATAGCAAAATTTCTCATAAACATACATTTGTAACTCAAACACATGTACTCTACTCCTGAGATTCAATATTTCGAGTCTTGTTTCACACATTTTGTCATGTAGCATCACAGGTACTCATTTTGCTGTAGTTAATATCTTTCCCTAAAAATATTTGCAGTGCTCTTGATAAGCTTTTTCAAAAGAAAAAGATAACTTTTGATCTTTTTTCATTTACTCAGCTTGAAAAATACTTTTTCACTTCATAATTTTGGCTGTATATTTGCAATGGCAATACATTAGGTGTACCAGATTGTACAAACATTTTTGCTTGTACCTATATTTCCCACTAAAATGGTGACTTGTTTACACAGGTAAATAGTCACTAACTCACTAAATATATACTTCATCTTTGGTAACATAGTTCCTTCTGTCAAGGCACTGGTTGTCTTTGTGTTTATAACTTGGCATAAATGTTTAACAGCTACTGGGTAGCTTCCTTAGGAATTTGGTCTTTACAATAATTGCCATTGGAAAACAAAAAAAAATGTCGGATATAATTGTCTCTCTGTAATTCTTTTTTTTTTTTTTTAATTATATAATCATTGCACCTGTCTTTTTCTGGCATTACTATTAACAAAGCTATTTAAATCTCCAGAGCTAAGCAATTTGCTCTTTTCTATACTTTTGATCACTTGGTTTTCTAATGTAAAGCATTTTTAAAATTCTATAAGCCAGTGTTAGATGGTGACAGATTTACTTAGAATAATTTTTCCTCTCATTCATATTATACTGGGGAAAAAGGTGATACTGGGCATGGTTTTTGTGTGTCTGAGTCTGGGCTGCAGAAGTGTGCGGATTTCCCTATTACATGATGGCCAAAACAGTGAGAGAAAATATTCTTCTAAAGCCAAATGGACAGGAAATATTACTGCAAAAGAGTATAAACTGGAGCCAATACAGAGTTGTTAATCCTCAAAGAAGCCTCTGCTTAACAAATAGATACATAATTCTCTCTGACACTCCACAAACAAAATACTCACTTTGAACTTAAGTTGCTGAAACCTGCACATTCAATAGCTAAGCTACATAATGCACTCAGTAAAATAAATAAATGAATAAACGAATAAATGAATAAACAAGAGTCTTTAGATGTTTGATTGGCTGCCTATGGAGCTGCCACCCTTGGTTAATTAATCCAGACTATTTAATATTTCTAAAAAGAAGAGTGAGAAACTGAAATGAAAGACAAATGGGGCCAAAGCTCAAGTCATCCTGGCAGCAGCATGCTCACTAATTGGTTTTGTCTTGTCAGAAACTCACCACTTCTGTGTGCTACTCTTAAACATTTTGAATAATCGTATTCATTTACAAATATGCCTGGTTTAAGAGAGTTTTCTCATTTTCTGTTATGTGTTACTATTTGGAGAAGAGAGGAAAACATGCGACTTTTGTCTTGACCAAAGTATTAATCTCTTAGAAGCAATTGGAAGACAAATTCCTCTTTCAAGCAATAGAGGAGCCAACGAGGAGAGGTGCCATGCTGGACCTCGTGCTCACCAACAGGGAGGGACTTGTTGGAAATGTGACGCTCCAGGGCAGCTTTGGCTGTAGTGATCACGAGATGGTTGAGTTTGAGATCCTCAGGACAGTGAGAAGAGCATGCAGCAAGCTCACTGCCCTGGACTTCAAGAGAGCAGACTTTGGCCTCTTCAGGAACCTCCTTAGTAAGGTTCCATGGGATATAGTCTTAGAGGGCAGGGGGGCCCAAGACCGCTGGTCGATATTCAAGGATCACCTGCTACGTGCTCAGGAGTGTTGCATCCCGACTAGAAGAAAGTGCAGCAGGAGGGCCAGGAGATCTCCATGGATGGACAAGGAACTGCTGAGGAAACTTAGAGGGAAAAAAGAAGCTTATAGAAGGTGGAAGCGAGGACAGGCGGCCTGGGAAGAATATAGGAGCACTGCCCGGGAAGCTAGGGACCAGGTTAGGAAAGCTAAGGCCCAGCTAGAATTAAGTTTGGCAAGGGATGTAAAAGATAACAGGAAAGGCTTCTATAGATACATAGCAAATAAAAGACAGACTAGGGACAATGTGGGCCCTCTCCGGAAGCTATCGAGACAACTGGCTACCATGGATTTGGAGAAGGTTGAGGTTCTTAATGACTTCTTTGCCTCAGCCTTCACTAGCAAATGCTCTGACCATACCACAAAAGTCTTGGAAAGCAGATGCAGGGACTGTGAGAATGAAGACCTTAGGCCCACTGTAGGAGAGGATCAGGTTCGAGATCATCTTAAGAACCTGAACGTGCACAAGTCCATGCAGCCTGATGAAATCCATCCACAGGTCCTGAAGGAGCTGGCGAATGAAGTTGCTAAACCACTGTCCATCATATTTGAAAAATCCTGGCAGTCAGGTGAAGTTCCCGATGACTGGAAGAAGGGTAATATAATCCCCATTTTCAAGAAGGGGAAGGCGGAAGACCTGGGGAACTACAGACTAGTCAGCCTCACCTCTGTGCCTGGCAACATCTTGGAGCAGATTCTCCTGAAAAGCATGCTAAGGCACATGAAAAACAACAAGGTGGTTGGTGACAGCCAACATGGCTTCACTAAGGGGAAATCCTGCCTGACCAATTTGGTGGCCTTCTATGATGGAGCCACAGAACTGATGGGCAGGGGCAGAGCAGTTGACGTCATCTACCTGGACTTGTGCAAAGCATTCAACACTGTCCCACATGACATCCTTGTCTCTAAATTGGAGAGACATCAATTTGATAGGTGGACCACTCGGTGGATAAAGAACTGGCTGGATGGCCGCACGCAAAGAGTTGTGGTAAATGGCTCGATGTCCGTTTGGAAACCTGTAACGAGTGGTGTCCTTCAGGGATCGGTGTTGGGACCTGTCCTGTTCAACATCTTTGTCGGCAACATGGTCAGTGGGATTGAGTGCACCCTCAGCAAGTTTGCCGATGACACCAAGTTGTGTAGTTCGGTTGATACGCTGGAGGGAAGGGATGCCATCCAGAGGGACCTTGACACGCTTGTGGGGTGGGCTGATGCCAACTTCATGAAGTTTAACCAAGCCAAGTGTAAGGTCCTACACCTGGGTCGGGGCAATCCCAGGCACTGCTACAGGTTGGGCAGAGCAGAGATTCAGAGCAGCCCTGCAGAGAAGGACTTGGGGGTGTTAGTTGATGAGAAGCTTCACATGAGCTGGCAAGTGTGCGCTTGCAGCCCAGAAAGCCAACCGTATCCTGGGCGGCATCAAAAGAAGCGTGACCAGCAGGTCAAAGGAGGTGATCCTGCCCCTCTACTCTGCTCTTGTGAGACCTCACTTGGAGTACTGTGTACAGTTCTGGTGTCCTCAACATAAAAAGGACATGGAGCTGTTGGAGCGAGTCCAGAGGAGGGCCACGAGGATGATAAGAGGGCTGGAGCACCTCCTGTATGAAGACGGGCTGAGAAAGTTGGGGCTGTTCAGCCTGGAGAAGAGAAGGTTGCGTGGAGACCTCATAGCAGTCTTCCAGTATCTGAAGGGGGCCTACAAGGATGCTGGGGAGGGACTCTTCCTTAGGGACTGTAGTGGTAGGAGAAGCGGTAATGGCTTCAAACTTCAACAGGGGAAGTTTAGGTTAGATATAAGGAAGAACTTTACAGTGAGGGTGGTGAAGCACTGGAATGGATTGCCCAGGGAGGTTGTGGATGCTCCATTCCTGGTGGTGTTCAAGTCCAGGTTGGACAGAGCCTTGGGCCATATGGTTTAGGGCGAGGTGTCCCTGCCCATGGCAGAGGGGTTGGAACTAGATGATCTTAAGGTCCTTTCCAACCCTTACTATTCTATGATTCTATGATTGTAATTACGTTGTCAGTGTGTTTTAAAAGGAGTACTTTTCTTTCCTATGATATGAGGATTTCCTCATATCCTACGGACAACCCTGATAGTGCTGCTGGACATTGGAGGTAGGAGGGATGTATTCTGGAGGACTGTCAGTACACCAATGATTTAGCTTAAGTCTCCACTTCTGGACAATTTTCCAGATACTAAGCCATTTGAGATGAAAGTTCTGCTACAAATAGGACACTACAGTTTCCCCCCAATAGAAATGGTGCATAAAGTGGAAGACAAGTAATTAAATGTGCTGTGAAACATAACTGACAGCCTGGAAACAGAAGTTCATCACTCAGCTGTACCTTCATTCAGCCATTCCACAACCTTCTGATTTTTGTAAAACAATAAAAGCTCTCTAACCTCCACATGTAGTATTTGTTTTAAGTGTAAATTTTATTTTTCTTTTTTTTTCTTAAAATAATTTATATAAGTTTCTAGACACAAATTGAATTTGAGTCAATAGCATTGTGTTTACATGGGAATCACAGAAATCATGGTAAGCAGGATCCCAAGAGGTTATCTAATCCATCTAGTTGCCCAAAGGCAAGATCAGCTGTGACTAAACTATTCTTGACAGATTTTTGTTGCACCAGTTCTTGAAAACTTCTAGTGGCAGAAGTTTGCGCATTTTCCCTTGGCAGTGTACATTAGCACTCTGCTATGCTTATTGTTGGAAAGATTTCTTCCAATTGCCAACCCAAATCTTTCTTTCTGTCATTTAAGACTGTTGCTTTGTGTCCTATCTGTGAGGAAAGAGTAGAAGAGTTTATTTCAATCAGATATTTCTGGATTTTTAAAATTATAGTTTTATTCTTTCTGAGTACTTTCCAGATTTATAAACATTTAATCTGCCCAGTTATGATGCTTTCTGCTTTTCCTCCACTTATGTTTCTAGTTACCTTTTCTCAGAAGCCTTAATCATGCTAGTCTGATATAATTTCTTCTTGACAAATCTGTGCTGGCATTTACTTCCCATTTTCTTATTCTTTAGAGGCTTAAAACCAGATTTTTTTGTTGTTGGTGGCGATATTTTTTAAAAGGTTTTATTATGTTTAGATATCTCTGTCTGTGAACTCTGAAAGTTTGATCTATAATTTCCTAGGTCATGCTTTCTCCTGCCTCTTCTTTTACACAGTAACTCTCTTTGCCTTTTTTTAAAATCTCCTGAAAATATACCTGTTTTTCACAAGTTCTCACAGATAATCCCAATTCCATTTAAGAATGTTTCAGACACTCCTTAAGTATTCTAGACTAAATCTTTCTTTGTTCAACTTAGTTTCAGCAAAACTTTTAAAAGGAATCTCTAAGCAGTTCTGTATTGAACTGAATTCTTACCCCACTATGATAGAAGCTACATAAGGCATCTGATCACAGTTAATGCTTTTAAAATGAAATTTATTGTTGAAAACCCTCATAAATCAGATCCTCCATCATTCTTACTTTCATCAGTCAATAATGTTATCTTCCTCTGAAAAGCGAGTAATGTCTTCCTTCTAATGAGGTGTTAATTGTCTTACCTGAGAATGCTCATTTTCCTCATTGTTCATAGCAATCTCTGTGCTGATTAAGACATATAACTTTAATAGTCTTATACCAAAAATGAGAGCTGCCTCTCCTGACTGCCAAATGTTCCAAATATCCCAGAAAAAATCCCCAGCTTTCTTCTGACAGCTTGTATAATATGTGAAATATTACCCATGGAAAACAGCCTATGACATCAAAAGTTAGCACTACAGAAATGAATGAATAGAAATTCAAGTAAAATAAGAGGTAGTTGAACACTCTGTGTTCATTTTTACATTTGTATGAGTAGTCATGTGTGGTTTCTGTTGTGCCTAAAGCTGTGAAAGGCTCTCTTTCTCACTGAAGTGGGATACCATGCAAAGTATGGTGTTTTAATCAACTCACATAGTCATTGAGGGATAATGCCTGAGAGTCTGTAATACCATAGGAATCCATCTGACTAGGGGACTGGAGCTGTATTTCTTTTCTGAAATGAATAATGGACTCAACCTTCCTGATCTTAAGATAAAGTTACATGAAATGAATCCAGTTATTTATTCTGTCTAGCTGCCAGAAAGGATTCATGTTTGCTTTGACAGAAGAGAAAAAATTTAACTCATTTTGTTTTATCCATGCTGCTTTGATTGGCCTAAGCCTCTCATAAAGGAGAAGTCATTAACTCTTTCTTAAAAAATTAAGCAGATTTGTAGTCTGACTTACAATGGAATTTTCAAACAAAAGTTCAGAAGGGTGAGGCCCCATTTAGGAGGGGAGTTTAAGCAGAGAAATGTCCTTGGATATTAATTTTATGGCTTATTGAGAAAACACTTCTTTGAAATCTGACAATGTTTATAAAAAGCAAAATTGCTTTCCCCACTGGATGGGTCATATCTTAAATATTTAACTTCTGTCTACTTTGTATTAATTCAGGGTAAACATAGTGTGTGGTACAAGTCTTGATTTTTTTTTTTTGCTTCAAAGAGCTTGAAGAATTCACTGAATATTTATTCTCCGTGAGGAAAGATCTGTTTTTTATCATCGGGTTACTAAGGTCCATAAAGAAAGCTCAGTGTTTGACAGAACCTCAACTCCTAATCTTTGTTGGCAAGGTAGTGCCCAAATAACATAGAGCCATGGCTCTTTGGTGTTCTGCAATGAAAACTTAATTGCTCTATATTAATTATAAATGAACTGCCATGCCAGGACTTCAATGATACTGAAAATTTGCTTCAGCAGGAAAGATTTCAGAGAGATAGAGGGGCATTCAAAGTTCATTGCCAGGGTTCAGTGCTGCAGAATAGATTGGAGTGAGACTGTGGACATATTGCCTCAGTATATAAAGGAGGCAAGATATTTGGGATTGTTTTTCCAAACCCAATTAAACAAAGTTTAAAATTTGCTGACAAGTGCTGAAAGTTGATGGTCTCCATTTTTTTGTGAACTTCAAGAAGCTGGCTATGAAAAGATTTAAATAGCAGCTTAATCAGTCCTGTCTATCCCCAGCCAGTCAATCAAATTTCTGTTGGTGGTCAAGCAGTGAAGCAGGAATTGGATATTGTGAAGTATCAGCAAAATCAAGACGGAATTGATAGTATTAGAAGGACATAGAGAAATAGGGAACTTAGGCTTCGGAAATAAAAGCAGATAAGAGAGGAAGATGAGGACCTAGATGCTGCAGAATACGAAAGGTGGTAGGAAGGCAAGGAATCAGTCATGAAGTAATAGGGAAGCCTGAAAGAGTCAGAAACAGAAAATGTAGAAAGGCAATTGCTGTTAAAAAAAAACAACATAGAGGGAGCAATAGAGAAAGTTCTGGTACAAAGAGGGAAAAAAGGACAAAGCAGAGTCATGAAAACTATGGTAGTTCTAGTAAATATGAAGAGATTATAGTCTCCTGGATCACATTCTATGAGGTAAATTAACTATTAAATTCTTAGAAGATACCTGTGAATAGTTTTGTTCTCAAGATATTTACAGTTGTAAGAAGTAATCAAATAAATATTTTTTCATTCACTGAGTGCATTATCCATTATGAAAGTGTAATATTTGCAGATTTCAAGGAAAATGTAATTTCAATTGTATGCAGTCCTAGATTTTAACTAACAGTAGAATTCTAATTCAGTTTCTGAGTTGCCAGGTCCAAAGGGCAGACACAACAGGTCTTGAAGACTGAGAAAAGAAGACTGTTGAAACAACTGCTAGTAGGAAACTGGAGTACAGAGTAAGGTCATAATGATGGCTCATAGTGTACGTCTGCTACTGTACATATTCGTGTAATGGTTTATACACAAGCAGTCAAATTAAAATCAACATGAATATACAAAGTACAACATTTCTTTTCTCATGTGAACCTAGGGGAATACTGGTGTCACTGATATGTAAAATCAGTCTTAACTAATTATCATTGCTTCTTATTTTAGATTAATATCCATATGAGGCTTAAAATCAATAGCTTTCACTGTACTTTTACATGCCTATTATATTTACCTAAAAAAAGTGCAATTCAGTTTCGCCTTTACTAGCTTGAGTCTTGATTTTATCAGAAGTGTAACAATGTAACAAAACATTTCTAATTTCTGTGGCAGTTACAGGGATTAAAAAAAATGATGAAATGATACAATTCATGTTTGGAGCAGAAGTTGAAATAAAGCCCAGTATTCTGATTTCACTTTTGCAATTACAAACTAATGCTGCCCATGCCCTCTTGCATAAATCTCAGCATCAGGCATATTCTTTATTCTTTCAAATGTTCAGCATAAAATCCTTCCTCCTACATTAGTGACAATTTAAATGTTTTCTCCTTTATTTAAGATATGTTTCCTGGAAAGGAGATTGAAGCAGCCAAAAATGTTTTTGCACACATCATTGCTGCTCAATCATTTTAGCTCTTGACCTCACCCTAGTCAATTAAGAAATCCTTGGAGCTTCAACATAGCATCTGACTTGCAGAATACTGGGTTCTTTCTGCTTCATTTGTTGTTGTGGAGAATTTGTGTGTGTGTGTGTGCACACTCATATACATATGTGTATGTACATGTGCATGTATACACATGTGCTATAGCTGAATACAGAATGTATTTCTTGAACTCTGTGGTTTAATAACAGGCCCAAAGTTTGTGAAATGTTTTATGCCACTGATTAGAAATAGTTATATATAGGCACAATAAATTATGGGTTTATACACCTATGTGTAAAAATGTATTTTAGTGTGTAAAGATATATCTGAATGTGTAAATACGAATTTTCATATGTATGTGTGTGTCTAAATGCATGTGTATGCATTCTATACACACAGCTGATGACATGTGGGTCCAGCAGATACTTTAAGCTTTGAAATAATGGGACTAAGCACAGAAACAATGTAGATGTGTATTTTATTTGGGGAGAGAGGATGGATTATTTTTTAATAGCAAAGAATGAGATTTATTGAATGAATAGTGTTACACTGCGAATAAGGGAATTGCACACCTGAATATAATTCCCAGCCATGTGGCAGACAATGTGCATCCTACAAAGGAAAATGGTAACATGGGAAGGGCTATAGCCTTTTTATTCAACCTAGCAAATATCTGTTTGTGGGCTTTGTGGCACTAATTTCTCTTTCCACCTTTCACCCCTAGTGTCATATAATGGATAAGACTTAAAAGCAAATGCTTTCTGTCCTTTAACCACATAATTTTCTTCAACAGCTTCATACAGGGTAAAGAATAAATAAAGAGGTCATCAGAGAGAATATAACAAGACTGAAAGCAGAAACCTCATTTTCACGTAAGGTTTTCTTCCCAAACAGTGTGGTAGCAACTTGGCATACAGTTATAGCAGGAGGCAAGGAGGGGACGTGTCTCTTTGCAGCATGCTGGACTCTTGCTAGATAGGTGAGCTGCCAAAGATTGATCACACTGAGCAGGAGTGCAAATGAATGTTGAATTACAACCCTATAGCACTAATGAGAACCTAAAGACTACCCCTCCTGAAAAGCTGCAATTATTGTTGCTGGACCAGGCCCCAAAAATGCTGCTGACACTATATTTAAAATTACATATTTATGTTCCAGGAAATGACCCCTCTGAAGAATACATTGAACTGACCTTCAGACCATAAACCCATGTCCTCTCCTCCCTTACTAGTTATGGAATTGATCCGGAGAAACCTTTTTAATCTTACTGTTCGTCTGCAATTTTATTCTTTTTTCTTTCTTCTTTTGAGGGCTGTAAGATAGCAGAAAGGACTGTGAGAAGGACGGAGGTTAGCCTGCTGCTAAATAACTCTGAATTTTAAGAAATTAACTTTGAAGAAAATAAAGGAAAAATTCCAGAGAAAAGAAAGAGCTCACCTTTTTCTATTTCTCCTCTACTGAAGGAAAGCAGTAGGAGTCCCAGGCTTGGAAAAACACATCCTAACCTGATAGACTAGCTGTGTTGAATGCTCTGGTGCTTCACTTGTGGAATCAGTTTTTACTAAGCCCTGGAATAAGCAAAACCCTTGTCCTTTCTTCTATTTTCCTCATGCCTGTCATGAGACTCTTCTTTTGTCCTTCTTTCTGCCTTACGCCTCACTGTTCTGTCAAATTAGCATGAGTAGTGCAACACTTCGGTCACCAATATCAACTTTCTTATTGTGCCTAATGTTTAAGTGCTCGAATTCATTTCAGGCACATCCCATGTTTCTGTTCCTAGAAAAAATAAGTTGTTTATTCTTTTTATTCATGAAGAGTTTTAAATCTACTTGACTACTAAAGGAAGCATACCTTCACGTCAATATAGCATTTTTCTTCCTCTAACCTCTATTACTTTTGGAATTATTAATTAATTGTGTGTCTCATACTAATTCTGAGCAGTAAAATCAAGAAGACTAAGAAAAGACAAGATTCCTGAATTCACAGAGTATATTTATGGCAGAACCAGGAAAAAAGCCAGACATAGTAAGGTTTTTTATTTTGCTCCGGTCACTAAATCCAAGCCCTTAACAGTGTTCCTTGTGAACAAGACAGACCGTATTATTCAAGAAAAATTATATAGAATTCAGGTTTTAATATCTGAATGTTAGGATCATTGGTTCCAAATAGCATGTTCACTTTGAAGCATTTTCTTAGTTTTGATCCAGACAACTTACAAAAGAGCGTATATCTAAATAAAAAAGCTTGATTTCAGCCAGTATTTTGAATAGCATGCCTGATGACTTCAGTGATTATTCCTTCACAAGCAAACCTGGAGTATGACACCAGAATGTGTCAGTGACCAGATTATTTTTTTAAATGTTTACTTTCCCACCTATGTATGACTGTAATAATAAAACAAGTGCATTGTACAGTGACGATAAATGAAGCTTGCAGGTCTATGCTGGAAATTAATGTGTCCACAAGCAAAGGCCCCTTAGTCTTGACTATGAATCTCTTGCTTCTTCAGAAGTGTTTCTGTTTAGAACAGATCTATGAGATGTCTTCAGAGCTGGTCCCTGAATCTACCAGTTTTTCTGACATTATACTTGAATCTCGAAGAGTCCAGATGTTTAGTCAAGGCTAACGTGTGGCTAACATGAAACAACTTTGACTGTGATTGCTTGTAGAAGTTCGGGGTGACGGTGGAGGGAAATGAAGTTACGCTGGAGATATATGTGGTCCAGCCAAGAGGATACAATGGGTAAAAGTGACTCACGGTCTTATCTACAGCACATTATTCCATTCTGGGTTAGCACTGAATGAACTTGGTATGCCCACAGTGCCATGCAGCTAATATCCCAAGATTAAACTGTGTTTTCAAAGTGTGGGAGTATATGTGTGGAAAAGAGCGTTTAGAAAATGGGAGCAATAAAAGATGAAGCACTATGCTAATGCACTTTGGATACTAAAACGTGGTTGTAGGGCCACAGCCTGACTACTTCCAATTCTCCATCTCCTGTCAACTACAGTATAACAGGACCTTGTCCCAGGCAATGCTAATATGGAGTAGTGTCCTAGCTAACTAGGCTTCCCTCTCATTTGGGCTAGTGTTGTGGTTTAACCAAAACACAAACCACAATGCTGTACTAGCTACTGGCCAGAAAATGAACTCTATTCCAGCCAAAACCAGGGCATCTAAATACCCTGGACACTAAACTGATGTGCTTAAGCTATTATCAATTCTAGAACTAACTTTTCAAGCCATTTGGGGAATTCTGCTCCATGACACATTGCATAGCTTAAGTAGCATTCGTTATACCAAGATAGATGGACAGATGACATCTCCTTGTTCTTTTATTTTGGATGTCAGCATACAGCCCTTTTGTTTTTGTTTTTTTTTTTTTTTAGTCCTGTGCTTGGAAATGCTGCAGGAAATCAATGGAACTGCCAATTGGTCTGTCTCTATGGACAGAGCCTTACACAGTGTGTGCTAGTGAAATATAAATAATCATAGAATCATAGAATCATAGAATCGTAAGGGTTGGAAAGGACCTTAAGATCATCTACTTCCAACCCCCCTGCCATGGGCAGGGACACCTTGCCCTAAACCATGTGGCTCAAGGCTCTGTCCAACCTGGCCTTGAACACCGCCAGGGATGGAGCATCCACAACCTCCCTGGGCAATCCATTCCAGTGCTTCACCACCCTCACTGTAAAGAACTTCTTCCTTATATCTAATCTAAACTTCCCCTGTTTAAGTTTGAACCCATTACCCCTTGTCCTACCACTACAGTCCCTAAGGAAGAGTCCCTCCCCAGCATCCTTGTAGACCCCCTTCAGATACTGGAAGGCTGCTATGAGGTCACCACGCAGCCTTCTCTTCTCCAGGCTGAACAGCCCCAACTTTCTCAGCCTGTCTTCATATGGGAGGTGCTCCAGCCCTCTTATCATCCTCGTGGCCCTCCTCTGGACTCGCTCCAACAGCTCCATGTCCTTTTTATGTTGAGGACACCAGAACTGTACACAGTACTCCAAGTGAGGTCTCACGAGAGCAGAGTAGAGGGGCAGGATCACCTCCTTCGACCTGCTGGTCACGCTTCTTTTGATGCCGCCCAGGATACGGTTGGCTTTCTGGGCTGCAAGCGCACACTGCCGGCTCATGTTAAGCTTCTCGTCAACCAACAGCCCCAAGTCCTTCTCTGCAGGGCTGCTCTGAATCTCTTCTCTGCCCAGCCTGTAGCAGTGCCTGGGATTGCCCTGACCCAGGTGTAGGACCTTACACTTGGCTTGGTTAAACTTCATGAAGTTGGCATCGGCCCACCTCACAAGCGTGTCAAGGTCCCTCTGGATGGCATCCCTTCCCTCCAGCGTATCAACCGAACCACACAACTTGGTGTCATCGGCAAACTTGCTGAGGGCGCACTCAATCCCACTGTCCATGTCGCCGACAAAGATGTTGAACAGGACCAGTCCCAACACCGATCCCTGAGGGACACCACTCGTTACAGGTTTCCAACTGGACATCGAGCCATTTACCACAACTCTTTGCGTGCGGCCATCCAGCCAGTTTTTTATCCACCGAGTGGTCCATCTATCAAATTGATGTCTCTCCAATTTAGAGACAAGGATGTCATGTGGGACAGTGTCGAATGCTTTGCACAAGTCCAGGTAGATGACATCAACTGCTCTGCCGCTGTCCATCAGTTCCGTGGCTCCATCATAAATAAGGTTCTCTCCTTGTGGACCCAGTTGTATGATCTACTAATGTAAAAGTGGTTTTAAGGATGCCTTCACTGTGTATGTATGTTGTTTAAAAATTACAAAAGTAGGTGACATATTTAAATACTGTCTTGAAAAGCAGAGTTGCAGTTCAAATTTAATCTTCGCCAATATTTGAAATGTTTCGATTTTGGATCTGGGTTTAGTTTTGTCATCAATTTAACAGGTATCTTTAAAATGATCAAACAAAGGAAGACTTACATCAGAAAGGAGACAAAGACAGACTAGAATAAGCAAACATAAGTGGATAGCAATACAAATATGTGTGTATGTGTGTATGTATACACATACATATTTATACATGTGTATATAAACTACAGGTAGTATGTGTTTAACTATACCATGATTTGTAAACTTGGCCTGTGTGACTTCCATTAAGGGCAGCCTTGTCCCATAGGATGAATGGTGTATCAATAAAATTAGACTTATAGCTCTCCCATCACTTCTCTTACCCCTACTTACTTAAAACCCTGAGACGAGTGAAATCTTTACAGACTTTCTATATGAATAAAGAGAAGTTGACTTGCTCAGATAAAATTTTTTTTTTTTTTTTTTTTTGGTAGAAGACATTACCTGAGCTTCTTGGCAAAGTGTGGGAGGGTGAATGGAAAGGTTTATTTGGGCCAAGAAAAATTGATGTAAACAAGAAAGGGAAGATTCATATGGTCTAAGAAATGTTGCTTTCAGGAAGATAAAAATAAAGTTTCCCTACTACAAAAACGAAGCATCAACACCAAAAAGTCTTAAAATTATGCAGAAGCAGAAGCACATTCAACAAATAAACATGACTGCAAAAGAACTTTGTTTTAAAAAGGTTACTATTGCAAGATTCTTGCAGCTCTGAGTGGATTTTAGCATTTTACCTCTTTTTAGAGGTTTATCAAAGAAAAAACCAAACTGCTTTTGACTTCAGAAGGACTGAAATTCAACTCCTAGGTTGTTGCCTCATTTCCAGTGAAATCTTTGGCAGTGGCAACAGCATTCAACTCAGAGTAATAATCTATACAGAAGAGGTTAACTTACAAATGTATTTATAGGGTCCTTTGAATTCTTGTTTTGTGTTAAGGTTCTTTAAAATGCCAGGTAATATTGTGGAAACTAATATCACTGTGGAAACTGTTTCACTGAAGCTCTAAGCAATGTTTTATTTCTTGTCTCTTAGTTTTAATGAGAGCTTGCTGCTTGCTGCTAATAGAGCTAAGTAAACAATCTATATACATTTTATTCAATTACTTTAGCTCTTTTTCTTCTTATGATAATTACCTATGAGCGGACAATGATTGCTACTGTTTGTTTGTTTGTTCCTCCCAACCACTTGCTGATCATTATGACAAAGCAACTTGTAGCCTGTGTTGTTGCAAACTGACTGCTTGCAAGTATTCCCATGGGGATCAGTGTTTGGTTGCCTAAAGACAAGTACTTGTTTCTTTTCCATGATTGGATGATCTACTTTGTCACAAACACATTTTGTTTAATAAAAGCATAGCTTCATTCTGCAACATACTCTCTAGACCAGCAATCTGGAGATACACCATGATGTTGGGAACAGACATATTAAATGCAGTATCTGTCATGAAAAAATAAATCCTGATAAATACAATCATCCCAAAGCTGACATACCATTCTCTGGGCTGGTATGTATTTAATGTTGCTGGTGGTGTTATCAATTAGAAGTGTTTCTTTCATTCAGGTTCCTGTCAAAACAATTTCAATTGCCATTAGGAACTGCAAATTAACTTATAATAAGACTTTTAGCTCTTGGCTTTTTTTCTTTTCTGGATTGTAATGTTTACTTTCATTCCTGGGTTCACATTACATGGAAGGTGCAATGAACAAATGACTATGGTTTGCATCAAAACAAAACAAAACAAAAAGCTTATTTTTTGACTATTTATATAAGTAATAATTGTGCCATGTCTTTTGTGAAACAACATTCTGAACTATTGAAAGCAAAATTATTCCAAAATTAATAATCTATTTTTAAATATCTTGTTGATTGAGTCACATTACAAAGAAATCTGAAATAAACTGAAGACGATCTGGAAAATTTGGGTCCTCAGGAGAGCCTCTTATGCAGTCTGACTTGATCTGTGTATCCATTGCCACTACCAAGATCACTCCTTTACAGTAAGCACCATTTGAAAAGGATGCTGTTGATTTTTTCTGATAAAATAACATAAAACACCATATAGGTGTTTGATCTACTCTAACATAAAAACACACCAGTGGACCCTGCAGATGACACATATCTGAGAACCTACCTGTAATACTAAGTTCAGGTCTGGGGGCCCCCAGCGCAAGAGGGACATGTACCTGCTAAAGTGAGCCCAGAGGTGGGCCATGAAAACGATCAGAGGGCTGGAGCACCTCTCCTATGTAGAAAAGCTGAGAGAGCTGGGCTTGTTCAGCCAGGAGAAGAGAAGGCTTAGGGGAAACTTTGTAGCAGCCTTCCAGTACCTAAAGGGGACCTACAAGAAATCTGGGTACGGATTTTTTACAAAGGAATATAGTGGCAGCGCAAGGGGGAATGGGTTTAATATGACAGAAGGGAGATTTAGATTAGACATTAGGAAGAAATTATTTACTATGAGGATGGTGAGATACTAGAGCATGTTGCCCAGAGAAGCTGTGGCTACCCCATCTCTGGCAGTGTTCAAGGCCAGGCTGGATGGAGTTTTACACAAGCTGGTCTAGTGGAAGATGTCCCATGGCAGGAGGGTTGGAGAAGATGATCTTTGAAGGTCCCTTCCAACCCTAACCATTCTATGATTCTATATCTTTATTTTCTGAAAGCTCATTGTTGCTGGTCAGTCTGGTTATTGGCTGAAGAAACTTATTTCAGTTCACCTCAGTGTTTCTCATTAGTTCATTAGCCTGCTATGCACTATTGAGGCTTCTCTTTTGCTTCACAGTAAATTAACAGGTCTTTCCTCTTAGCAATGGATTGTACCGACTGTCAAACAGTAGGGAATGAGGGTAGTTGCTCCTGCACTGGATACTCTGTAGTGGGTGTACAAGAAGCATATCCAAAAAGCTTCTGTAGATTACAAAATGCATCAAAAAACCTATGCTGTGAGACCATGGTAACTCAAAATTCTTTTGCAAAAGTCTGTAGACTAAATAAGATCATTTTAAATTTTTTTTCCCTCCATATAGCTTAAGCAAATGCCAGTAAGCTGAGGAAAGATCTTACAACTTCTTTCATTTAGTACTTGCCATTATGTTTTCTACTTCAGACCCAAGAAATTTCTTAGGTCCAGCTCTTGTTTCCAGGCCTAACCTCTCCTGAACTATAACAGTGAGTAGAGCGTTTACCTCCAGACTTTATTTTCTCCACCTGCAAAAATCATGTTTGTCTATATTATTTTTTAACTTGCTTTTAGAATCATAAATAAAAGGAACTATTCAGAAGCTAGTGACTTTTGTGTACGATTTGACATCCACCCAGACATTTTGCCTGTTGCATAGCTTTGGAGATTGAACATATTTTCCAAATTCATCTAACTAACTTTAAGAGGTTAGGCTAGATCTTGATATTAATTTTCTGTTGTGATATCTTGATGTAGAAGGCATGGATTTGAAGTTTTATGACACAGGAATATGGATGTTCAAATTACACATAATAATAGGAAGCAATTCACAGCATCTGGGAGCATCTAAATAAAACCAGAAAAATAACATGAATGTAATGTTCTCTTTAAGGAGTCCTTTTTGGTTTTAAAAGCTGAAACAAGTTTTCTCTTTCCCAGAAATATAGAATCTTGGTCATACATTGAACACTAGCAACAATCCAATCAGAATGTCCTTTAGTTGATGGATACTAGTGAATAAGAATGACAGGTTAATATTGAGCCCTGCAGTGCTGTCATTGAAAGAAACAGATATGAACAGTGGCAGCATTTATGAAGCAACTTTTAAGTTTCTGTCCCAGTAGATTTTAGATGGAAACTTGCTATGGCATGGATTTCATTGTCTCTGTTACTAGAGATTTTAGAAGCCAGATGGTCAGGGAAAATCTAAAGTTGCATGCACACTTTTTAAAGGTTAGTGATACGTGGAAAAAGATACTGTTACTTACACATTACCTTTGAAGTGGAGATAATGCTCAATGACACAAGACCAAAACATGTCTTGTTATGCATTATGCTTTACTGTTACAGTCATTATCGCTGTGTTAATTCTTCCCAGGAAGGTTTTGATTTTCTTTCCAGATGCTGCAAATTGAACTGGATGTTGCAGTCAAGAAATTATTTTTGAAGGTTGTTATTTTGTTTTTAACTCTATCAAATTCCACCTCACCAGAAATATTGAGAGTCTCCTGAAACATGATTCAGCTGACAAATCAAATGAACCTGGATTGTCATGTTGTAAATTACAAATATAAGAAGCCATGATCCCTCTACAAATATAAAAATAAGAAAGCTCAATAAACAAATTGTACATATCTCAATAACCATAAAGATTGACTTAAAGTGTCTAAGTAACGCTATGCTAGAGGGTTGTGGTATGACCGTCTCCCAGTTTTGGTCTTTCAAGACAATTAAACTGAGATTAACTGTTCCTGCCAATTAGGCTTAGGTATTCTCTATCCTGACACAACGACAAAGAGAAACCTCAAGAGCTGAGCTGCCTATAATGCCCCTACTCTTAGGAAGTTAGCTGAACATTTTTTAAATGAAATTTAAAGCTTTTTGCTCTTTAATTACCTTTATTATTTTTAATTGAACTTCATTTGTAAAAACTTTCTCCATGAAGGTTTAGAAGTTTGTTGTTTTGTTTTTTGTTTTCTTTAATGTATGTATGTTATGTATGTGAGAAAATTATATACTTTCTGCTGTAAAAGAAGATATGACTATGTAAGAAACAGGTTTGTTTTATGTTTCAACCAGAACTGTACAAATGTTTTGTTATGAAATGCTGAAATTGCTCATGTGACTTATACATGACATTTATTGATGATCTCAGAAGGTAGATCACACAGATTAGACCATTCGTGATGCCCTTGTGATAATTGTAAAATATGCCCTTCCTCTCCAAGGAAGAAGAGAAATAGAATTATAGACTGGTAAGCGATGTGCAACTAAGGAACCTTCTACAAAGAAAGCATGCAGCTGATTTTCTTTATAATTTGCCAATATATGTAAAGCACAACTCCTGGGAAGCTCTTCATAATGTAAGATGCAACAGTTTTGATACAGGGTAAGTGATATGCAGAAAGTTCAAGGTTATGGAAGAGCTGTCTTTGAAAAGATACTACTTTCTTTTACAAGAAATACTTACAAAAAGATGTATCAACTAGGCATTGACAACGGGTATAGTGCAGACACAAGAAAAACATGATTCTGCTCCTTCTCACCTGAGGAGTCGCTTTACTTCATTTTAACTCAAGACTGACAGCTGCATATAACCTGAAACCAGGGACCATCATCTAAAGTCTATTCAAGCCGACAGAAAGATCTGTACAGATCCCAGTAGTGCTCCTACTGAAGTCAGTAGTAAAGCTCCCAGTGGTACGGACATTGTTAAATCATTTAGCTACAAAACAAATGTAGTGCAAAAAAAAAAAAAAAAAAATTAAAAAAAAGTGAGAGGTGTTTTTAAAACTGAATGGGGCAGCATTGCACTGTCAGCTAAAAAGACACTAAGCAGCAAGGGATCCTAGCCACTAATTTCTCAGTTCCAGGTGATTGTAAGCATGGTGAGGTAACAGAGTCAACAATAAATTGTTTTCCTATGAACAAAACAAGTTAGTGGGTTTTTTTAAAGGAATTTTATTGATTCAAATATTGATCTTCAGTACAGCAAAACAACTTCTTTCTTGCCAGCCCCCAAGGAAACTGTAGTTAATATTATAAAACACAAAAACCTGTTTTTAAACATGGAGTCTTGATGTATAGAAGTAATAGCAAAGCCCTGACTCTGTGTAAGTGTGGCTAAAAACCTCACAGGGAAAGGCTGCAGAACACTGTGGATGTCTGCTGAGTTTTCATTGCTTATACATCTAGCCAATTCCCTCATGAGATAGATTTTCTTCACATTACTAGCATTATACACGTTCTGTTGCTGTTGCTTCTCTTATCAGCATGGCTTGTGGTACAGCCACACTGAGGAATCTGTCTAGGACAAAAACTGGAACAACCAGATGGGGCCTCATTCAGTAATGCATTATAAGGCCTACTTAAGAGCATGTCTCACTGTTGTCCCAAGCAGGCCACTAAGGAAAAATTCAGACAATATTCCTAATCTTCCATTCAGAATGGTTTTCCCCATTCTACATAGATTTTAAAGGGAAAAGGGCCTAGTTTTTGCTGCTTTTCTAGATGTTTTTAGCAAGGTGCAGGTGATGAAGGTCAGATTGGCATTCCGTTGTGCTTTGTGTTATGTTATTGAATGTCAAACGAAAGAAAAAAGTTCCATCGGTTGGCTGGTTGGTTTGCTTTCACATATCAGAGGTAGAACTGGTGTTCTATTACTTAGTGTCCTACAGACTAATCGTATAGTCTAAGGGATGGTCATGCTTAATAGACAGGAGTCAGGGTAGTCCCAAGACAAAGGGTGGGAACGTGGCATGTGGAGGCTCTAACAGTCAGTCGTTTAGAGTTTGAGCTTTGCCTACTTTACTTGTCAGCTTTATTAGCTCCCCTGACAACAGCAACAACAATGGCTACAGAACACCATCTTCTCTGAAAGGATGCAAGCATAATTCCACCCCGCCCTTCAGGTATACCCCCACATGTTCCAGTGGACCTGACTTTGCAGGATAACAAGCACAAAAAGCTCAAACCTTTGGCAGAGCATTCACCTCCAACACAGGCAAGGTCCTCCAGGCCATACCCTGCCCAATAAATCAAATACTACAGAGTATCCAAGGAAATCCTAGAATCCAAAATAGCCCAGACACAACATTCCCTCTGGCCTTGGACCTTAAGTAGAAACAGAGGTTGAGGTTGTGGCTTTAAGAGATCCAGCTGAACAGTTTTAATAGGGAGACACAAGCAACACTGTAAAGCTGGAGAGCATGTGGAAGCTACAAACGAAACACAACCAGACTAAACCGGGCCATTATTTGATGAGAGTCCAGGTAATGGTGCTTGAATTTAGAAGGATACACTGAATTAACATGTTCACCAGACAAATAAACAGAGTCCCCAGCCACAGAGTCCTGTGCTGGTTGCTGAAGTCTATCTGAACAGACTTTGTAATCAGTCTTTGCTTTTTCCAGGTGCTCTTGAAGTATTTCTGAAGAAACAAATGTAGATGTTACAACCACTCAAACAAATCCTCAGGGGAAAACCCCTGGACAGCGGTCAGAGAAGCTGAGTGGCCACAGGGATGAAAAACATTCTGCTTGTAAAGAAAGCCCTGTTGTGGGTAAATCTGAACACTACTGTTATAGGCAAATTCTGCCAATGAAAACAGAGACATCCAGTCATCCCAGAGGCAAGTAAAGTAGGAGATATTGCTACAGGACCTGATTCACATGCTCCATCTGACCATTTGGCTCAGGTGATATGGGGTGAGAAGAGAGAGTTGCACTCCCAGCAGGCCCATGAACCCCTTCCAGAATCAGGCAGTGAACTGGGCCCCTGAAACTGTCACCCCGTAATCTGGCAGACCATGGCAGTGAAACACATACTGCAACGACAAATGTGCAGCCTGAGGAGCTGTGGGCAGATTCTTTAGTGGAACAAAAATACTGGCGTTCTTAAAGAAGTTAGCCACCACAAGCACTGCCCCTGTGACTCCACAGTATTGTAAGCCCACAATAAAAATTGAAATAATTTTCTCTTCAAGCAAGTTGTCAAGGCCTGTCCAAGACATCGCTAAGACACAGGTTGAATCACTTTCAGAAATTAATTACAACCAGCCCATGTCTGTAAAAATACACGCAATCGAAAAAAATTTTCTAATTTTCTAAGAAAATATGGTATTTAGGTACATTCAGTATTCTGAATTAATTACTAAAATCTTTCTTGGATTTATGAGAATACTCAGTACTTGAAATCTGAGCTGCTTTTGCTGGATACACTTCTAAGTGAGATCTTTGTGTAGCATCAGCTGCATAGCTCCACTAAAATCTATGAAATTGCAATGCTTTACATGAAGTAAGAGTTTGATAAATGCAAGCTATAAAATAAATATAAGTTCTCTAACAGAATTGGCTTCACTCTTAGATTTCCAGTTTCTGCAATGAAAATAGTTCTTATTACAAATTCAAGTTTGGCTCATGGCATATATTTTATATTGCTCACTTAAATTTGTGGTTCTAATTAATATGTCTTCTGGGAAGCTCATTTGATGGTAAATCTCTGCCCAGTTTTCACCTGTATGCATAAACCAATGTTAAAAAAAGCCATGATACACTTTTTTCTATCACAAACAACAAGCATTTTGTATCCTTGTGTACTCTTAATAAGTCTCATGCTAACCTTGAAGTGTGTGATGGAATGGAAAACATGCAAGTATGTTCCTAAATTCAAGGAAGCTGACTTAATCCCATTTTTAACACAACTGACCTTTGGGGCTTAAGAGGAAGAAACTTAGATCTCTTTTCCTTTTTTTTTTCCCCTTCCTTTCAAAAAATGTGTGATACTCATCTAAAGTCTATTGAAGTAAAAGAAAATACTCCCATTGATTACAGTAAGCTTTGGGTCATTATTTAATGTCTTAAGCACTTCACTATGAAAATAAAGAGTACATGCATTCATTTAAACTGTCTATGCAAGTTTTGGTAAAAATCCAGCAAGACATTTCTGCAAACTGAGTCAGTCAATGTATTGCAGTTGCCTCTTCTGCGTATTGTGAAAGCTCTTTAGTTACACAGTCCAGATAAGTACCCAGTCCGGGAAATAATACACATTGGATAGGGGAAGGTGGAAACACATGGAACTGTTTCACTGTCCACCATATCAAACACATACTTCTGCTCATTCTATTTCCTGTTCTCCATCTTAGTGCTGTTATAGACTGTAGTCACTGTGATCACTAATAAGAAATGCCTTTTTTCTCTTTTTCTGTTAACTGTCAAGGAATTAATATCCTCATGAGACTATCTTCTAGACAACACAATTGGAAGGAATTGAGTGCATGGTTGCAAAGAGTTGTGGTCAATGGCTCTATTGAGCCATTGGATATCAGTGAAGAGAGGTGTTCCTCAGCGGACAGGTGCTGTTTAACATCTTTGCCAGTGACATGGACAGTGGGAATGAGTGCACGCTCAGCAAGTTTCCCAATGACACCAAGCTTTGTGATGCAGTTGACTCACTGGAGAGAAGAGATGCCATCCAGAGGGAACTTGACAGGCTTGAGAAAAGCTCAACATGAGCCAGCAGTGGTTAGGATATAACCTGGAAATAACCAGGATAGCCATCTCCATGCAAAGGAGATGCTGATTTTAAGCCATTTAAATATGCGGTGTTGGTAGACTGGAGATTCTTTGCTACTGGAAGGAACAAAGGAGTCACATTCCCTCTGTTTGAATGCTACAGTCCCAACCAATCTGTCTGGACTCCAATTCAGGAGATTATACCATTTTTCCTGATCCGTAAGACCATGATAAAGTCCTTCTGTCAGCTAGAGGTTCTGTATGGTATATTTTGGAACTTTTTACTATGGAATGGTGTACAGGCCAAATCTGAACATTAATTCCTTCATAGTGGTTAGATGGTTAGCTGCATCATTCTAGGAAGGTAAAAGATATTCTGAAGGCAATGAAGAAGAGCAAATGTTAGGACAGTTATAATAGAAAGCAGAAGAAGATTTTTTTCTCAAGTTGCCAAAGCCCTAGAAAATCAAATCTATTCCTAACTATTGTAAAAACATAGGAAACATTTTATCACACTTCAAAAAATATTTTAAACATCTTGTACCTATTAATAAATAAATAGTCCCCAATTCACACCTTTTTTTGAGAAATTTTCTCCTAAGAGCCCTATTTAATCTTTCTTTTTCTCCAGTGTTTCTTGCAAAAAGCAGTGAAAACTATTGCACGTGATGGACATGAAGTTAACAATCAGATCTGTTTAGATCTGTGGCAAAGGAGTTGAATATTTTCTCTGACGTATTTCTTTCCTTCAAGAAGATTTTAGAAGGTGGACTCTTCAAACGAGTCTGAGAGTCTTTGACACTCATCTCCCTTTAAATTTATAAGAGATAAATAAAGTCTATAAGGACTTCTGAAAGTTCTCACTCTTAATTTTTAATACGTATTTGTTTTCAATAAGTGCAAGTATGGACTTTTGTTTACTGGGTTCAATTTCAAGTCTCCCTAGAGAGCTTAAAGAAATAACATAAAGTTTAAAAATTAATATGAAAAAAAAATAAGTGCACTATTAAATTTTGACATATAGGAGAGTCCAAAACTGGAATCTTAAATTATTCATACTGATTATAAGAATAATACGGACAACTGCCAATAATTTCCTAACTTCTGTGATGATCTTCAGCCACCCCAGAGCATAGTGAAAAACTCTTTGGCCCTCCACAGAACTGATTTTCTCAAGATTTGGTCACAGCCTAAATAGAATTAGAAAAAAATATATTTGAAATGACCAATTACTGAATTTAAATTTTAGACAAAAATTTACCCCTTGTAACCTATATGAGAAATTAAATGGTTATTTATTTTCTTTGTCCTAGGTCCACTCAAAGCCATCAGTTGGAAACCTCCTTGGATCTACAGTATGTTCATGTCATGGTTTAACCCCAGCAGGAAACGAAGTACCGTCCTCCACCCCAAAAAAGGATGGGGCCAAATTTTTGTAGGTAGTACAAATAAAGGTCAGCACAAACTGGAGAATAAAACTCAGAGAAGTGGAGATGTCTGCTCTGTTCACCCGTCACATTAACAAAGCAAAACACTACTCAAAGTTTATATTGTGAATGAACTTTACATTTACCACAGTTCCTTTGTATGCTTAATATCTGTGATGCTATTCAGTTGGACACTGAGATTTACACTAAGTTTTTTTTAAACAGTCTTTTCCTTTCCAAAATTAGCTTTTTTGTAAGCCTTCTCTCTTCCATCCACTTACTCTTTTTTAGTTTTTTGTCTGCTCTATTTTTAATCTATGTTTTCTTTTTATTTCATTCTACCTTTATCTCTGCAAACTTTTGACTTTGAGACATCTTAATCTCTGACTTTTCTTTATATAAATCCGTTGAACATTACCTAAACTGGCAATGTTGCCTTTAAAGGAGAATAAACTAAATTCTAAGTATATCAAATGTCACAGAGTATAGACATGTTAAATAAACTTTGGATTTCCAAATTCTTTTTCCCATTCTATGCTCGTAATGCAGTGGAAAAAGTTTACCTTGCTGTATTTGCAGAAATGTTCTTTACAGTCCCAAATGTCTTAATTAGATAATCACAGAATCATAGAATAGTTAGGGTTGGAAAGGACCTTAAGATCATCTAGTTCCAACCTCCCTGCCATGGGCAGGGACACCTCACCCTATAATGTTAAACATTTTGATTAAAAGCTGTAGAGGTAAACTTATGAAATGAAATTCAAATGTCAGTTGGTAGGTCCATCCCTTTTATTATTGGACCAAACAGGAGCTATAAAAAGGACCTTTCAGAATTAATGCTATCTTCCTTCATGGGAAACCAGAGATTTCCTCCATCTATCTAGAGACTTTAATGCCTTAAGTTTCATAACTTTATTTAGCCACATAATAAGCACTTGCTCCTGTTTGTTAGGTTTCTTCATCTTACCTAACTAGTAACAGCCTATAACATGCTGTGATTTCTTTTTTTTAAGTTGAAATCTTTCTACACACACAGTTGGAATTGCTCTATAAAATGCTGAAACATTGCAAACAGCCTGTTGTGTTCTTTCCTGCTCAGTCTACTAGTAATCTATCATTTGAACATTGACATTATTCAAATGGCACTAATCTTCTGTAATTACTGGAGACATTTAGACTTGAAACTGGCAAAGCTGGAGATCCTGCTTAGGAGTTTGGTCTGGAGACATTACAGAGAATCTTCTGTTGCTGTATGAGAATTTCATTAGCTTGTTGTTGGGTCACGTGTACTTCTAGTTCCCTGGAAGAAATTCTTAAATTTATTTTTGCTTCAACTATAAAAGACGATTGGGTTTGTTTTTTGTTAGCAATAGTTTTTCTCCTGTTTTTCTCATAATGATACTGGGAATTTGCATTCTTTATCTCCTTCATCATAGGTATTCATAATGCTTCGTTGCTCTTCAGCATGGTTTATGACAATAAAGCTAATGGCATGCATTTAATGGACTGGAGTCACAATTGCTCTGTAGCTCATAAGAACATGTATACTAGTGATGTATGTAAAACAATACTTTCTCAAATTAGTAGCATATCATATAATTCACATTTTATTTAGCCTGGCATAATGAAATGCTATGCAAAATAAAAAGCAGTAACAAACCAAGTCCTACAACTCTCGGTGGATAAAGTTGTGTGAAACACACACAGTCTCTCCTTCTTTCCCTTCCCTCCCATTTCTGCCTCTGCTTGTCTGCACAGACCAAGTCCTCTTGAAAACTAATATGTTTTAATTTAATCTACCAGAATTTACCCTCAGTGGATTCCCAAGATACTGTACCTCAGTACACCTTAGATACTTCTCATATCGGTATAAAACATACTTATCTCGAATGGAATTTTAAGCGAGTAGCAAATTTTTAATAATGAAGCATTTGGGCCAATCCAACTGCATTAAGTACAAGTTTTGGATGTCATAGAGGATGAAGCAGGATGCTACCATGTGAAAAGGCCCTTATTCTGTTCTGACCTGAAACTTTCCTGATGATTTACATCTGTGCAAGGCATGCTGCTTTTCTGAAGTTGTTAGTTTTCACTGATGCAAACAAATAAAAGTTTGAAGCTGTTAGCACTCAACTAACTTGGCTCCAGTAGACAGTCGGTAGCTTCTAAGTGGTTCAAGTTAAAGCATTGCTGGCAAGACATTTACTAAACTTGTGTTAACAGGTATCAATAATAACTGAATATTTTTCCTTAATGTCCTTCAGTATAAATGAGAGGGTAGCTAATTTTACCATTTATGGCTAATCCTACCAGAATAAATAGAAAAGAGAGGAAAGAAAGTGAAATTTTAGAGAGTTATCCCTCAGAAGAAGCTTTGTAAGTGCCTATGATAGAGTTCCCTATTGTTCTCAGTTCTAGAAGCTAGAGAGCAGTTTCCCAACTTTGTAGGCAAAATTTGTACCGATTTCCTTTGGAGTAAAATGTGGGCTTTCTTTCCCTCCATCCTCCTATCTTCAAGTTATGGGTTTAAGCAAAAACATAAATAATTTCTCTTATTTATCCAGATCCCAGTCAGGATTATTCCCCCAAATTCCTGTGACAATAGGAGTGCTGCGAGAGAAGAACCAGTTCCTACTTGTGTTTTCATATTTACCCATCAAACCCTCCTGTGCTACATCCTTGTATATACTGTGAAATCAGGCATTTGTCTTTTCCACACAACACTTGCCTTGCTGGTGGCTAAGGACATTATAAAGCACAAGGCATTTCAAGCTGTGATGTTTCTACTTCCCTCTGGGAGCCATTTTTCTGCAGATAATCTGCTTTTTATACCTCATATGATATTCTAACAAAGATTACATGTATCACAATACTCAGAACATTATCCTTAAATAGATACAAGATGCATTTCTGTAGAGAAGCTCATTTAAGCACCCGTATTGTAAACAAAACACTACCAAATTATTCCTCTGGAAGGAAAAAATAGACTCTGCAAACTTATTAAAAAATAGCAGTGATAGTAATGATGAGTAGGTCAGATTTGCAGGTTATTAACCTTGAGTGCTTTATTAAACAGGTAAATATTTCAGTAATTTTAATAGCTGGATTAATTCTTGCCTAGGTCAAAATTAGGGCCTCTGTTAATAGGCTTTGGAGAAGATGTTTAGAAGATCTTATTGCAAGAGTTGTGAATAAAAATGTTATTGTGATACTTTATGCCTCTGCACCTGGACTTGGGAATTTATACCAAAGAAAAAAGCGTCAATATAACAGGGTTCTGCTCTGCTATGGGAATACAGTGATTTTTGTACTTGTGGGCCTGAAATTAGAGAACTAGATCTTCATCATAAAAAAAATAATCAATTTCATGGGCTTATACTTAGAATTTATTTGTTAATTAGTTATATTTGTATAGATACTAATAAATTTGGTTGCTAGTATTTATACTAGCATTATACTAGCAAATTGACTAGCATTATACTAGCATTATACTAGCAAATTGACTCATAGCACCAGGAAAATTGAAAAACATGTAGTCTATCTGGTCAGTCATAAGTAACCAACATCTAAATGCTGAATACTGGGGACTGAATATCGACAATCAATCTTTTCACCAAAACCCTAATGGAGACAAACAAACAAAACCAGGAAAAAATATGTTGGGCAAATTCTCACAACAAACACATAGACACTTTGAGTTGCCATGGACATGCAGCAAGTAAAACCAGCAGATAGATTTGTTGGCTAAGGTATTTACCCCATTCTATTCACAGCACATTTTACTACAGCTTTCAACAGAAACATATAAAGGCCTGCTCAACCACAAGAAGTTTGGGGTATGTTTAGAGAAATATTACACTGAAATTCAAAAGAAAACCTCAAAATCGTGACCTCTGTTATCTGATCCCTACAGGTTTAACATGAAATGAAAGGGGAAAAGGACTGTATGGAATGCAGAAAGCTCTGGAAAACTAAAAAATTTGGTATTAATTTTTTTATTTTTTTATTTTTTAAAGCAGTAATCACACTGCTATGACAGACTTGAAAATTTTCCTGTTAGCATGTGTCTATAGTTTGTTTTCTCAGCATTACGGTACCACTTGCGTCACCTTGATGCCTTTATGATTCTAAGAGTCTGACAACTAGGAGTCATAGGGCATGATCCTTCTTTGTAGAACATCCTCTAATTCTTTATAGTCTTAGCCTCTAATCCTTTGCACATTATCAGCAATCATACCGACATGCTTTTATTTAACTACCCAGTCTTGTCCCTATGACTTTAATGAAACAACTGATAAAATAAAGTTTTATTTACAGCTGAATCAGGTCCATTCCCTGTAATATCTTGAATTAGATATCTAGTCCACCAGCAGAATCAATGGTTGCCAGTACCTTGGAACATGTCACTTTTTTTGCAACAAGTGTTCTGCACAAAATTGATGGCCTGTATACTAAAAGTAGCTGAGTTGCAGTTTATATAGGAAATTTTTACAGTTAATCAGGCTACAAAGAGATTATTTAGTATCTTTTTTTTTTTCCCCACCATTAATACATTATACCAACCATTAAAATAATGCATTGATGAACTTGTCCACCTGAAAGGATCAAAACTTAGCAAGATAGGCCCTCCTAATTAGTTGCTCAAATAGCTGCTGCTTATTCAATCTCTATCAGTGCCAGTAGAAACCAGGAATATTTTAATTTATTTTGAAGCTGTTGAACCAAAGAGATATTAGCTGAGGGGCTGTTCTTGCAAATTGTTGAGTACCACTGGGAAACATTCTGTGCTTCAAACTCTTATCATACCACTGGGAACTAAGAATGCTGAACAGAGGAGAAAAATAATGCAAAATAGTTTCTGCAAATATTTGCCCACATTTTAAATAAAATCAGTTTTGCTTTGTTTGCACTTTATTTTATATTCAAGCTTGATGAACGTTGACAGTATATTGGCAAAAGTGAATGATAGCATTTATGCTTGCAATACTAACATTTCTAACAGTCAGTGAAGAAAGAGAAAAAATGTCATGATACATCTAACCACCTAGATCAGTTGGCATAGATGATTTGCTAACAGTGCCACTTGTAAGAGCTCAAACTCCTTGCTGGATCGTTGCTACAGATAGACCTGAGATATTTTGGTTTTACGCTGTTTTAAATGTTGCTTAATGGAATTCACAGAACAGATGATCATGCAAGGGTGGCCATGCAAAGATGATAATCAGCCCTCATTTATTTATCAATATGATTCAGTAGGCAAAGTATTTGAACTTAAAAAAACAGATGCTTTGATTACTGAAACATCATTGTTCTGTATCTTGCTTCAATTTCCCATTTTTTAAATGAGTATGTTTCCTGTTTTGCAATAAAGCTCTTTGTAATCTAGAAGTATCTGCCTATATACAAAAGATAATATTTTTAATCTAGATTTCAGTCTTCTGCAGCTTCCACCTATTTGGGTAGGTCCATGCCAGTCTTTCATTATATGACTAAGGATTATACAAATATATGGTTTGGGTTGGAAGGCACCTTAACGATCATCTAGTTCCAACCCGCCTTGTCCTGGGCATTTTGCAGTTCTCTTCCTCTCCCTTCTTTCCCCTTTACCTGTTTGGACTGTCTGCAAACTGGGACAGGGTTTCTTTTCATAAGACCTGGTAGGGCAGGAGGACTCCTCATTCACCATTTCATCTGAATATAGAACATTGAAATGGTCCCTAGCTAGTGCCACTGCATCCATTAAAACCACCTTTGCAAAACTACATTTTTTAAAAAAATCACATCAAACTGCAAAATTTCCACAGACACTTTCCTTCACCTAGTGTGCTTCAGTCCCAGCCTACCACGTCCTTTTGTCACCTGCCATCATTTCCAGATCTTCACCACAATCTTCACAGGCCCAAGTCTTGCCCAGTCAGCAGTAAAATCCTCCCTGGATGCCATTCATCCCAGTCAATGTTACAAATCCTACGTATGAAACACGTACACATTAGAAGGAAGTGTTCTTCCTTCTTCTCCTGAAAAGTGAGAAAAGAATGTTTGAGAAGATGAGAATTTCTGTGATAACATTTGGGCAGCATTTTCTGATCTCATTGGCTGAAGACTAAGGATGTCTGCCCTCCAAGTTACCATACACTTACTGTCTGCCAAGGTTTAATAAGGAACTATTAACAACCACATGGCAGCTTTTGTTTCGAGGTTACCAAATAAAAAAAAAAATTACTTAAGTAGGTAGAGGACAAATAAACTATAACTTCACCTCAGCTTTAAGATCTACATGCAATCTTGGATCACTTTTCGAAAGGAAAGTCTCTCAGTTGAGTTGATGTCCCTGTTACAGTCTTCAATAAGAAAGTAAAGATTGAAATGGTAGACCACTGTTTATTCTAAACCTGTAGGATGACTTCCTCTGGTGGTCAAACTTAAGGAAATTCTATGTAAGTTAAGAGAAAAAAAAATGGCATTTATGTGTGAAAAGTTTGTGTTATCAGTCCGCTGGGTCCTGTAACGCCCTCTGCTCTCTTCTATACCCAAAGTATTAAATGTTTTTTGAATAACGTTCTATGCTGAGAAATGAGTCTAAATTTGTAGGTTTTAAGCTAAGTCCAAGTGTGCAAAAAATGTTTTCTTCTGTTTTGTAGCAGAACAAGATTCAGTGGTCTGTCAGCTTGCAAAGAAAAACACCCAGTTTTTGCTGGCTTTCTTCAGAATATTACATCATTTATAGAATATGTGACTAGCTTGTGACTTCCAAATTACTGTTAAACATCTTTTATTTGCACTGTGCTAATACTGAAGAGTCCAATGACAGGTCTAGACCATACTTCGCTGGATCCTGTAGAGATGACAGAACAAAAAAGCAGGTCTAGTAGATTAGAGTTGACTGAGAATCTGCTTTTGCACCTTCCCATTTCCTTTAACATAAACCAGGTTGGCAAAACTTAAATCAATGTAGTTATTCTCTTTTAGTATGAAACTAAGAAAGTGCAGACTTGAAAAGCATGGTGATGAAAGACAGGGTGAGCATGGCTTTTTCCCCTCAGCATACCACTACCCTCCCATGTATTTGCAGTGGTAAAGCACATGTGATCTGCAACCTTCCATCTCCTCACAAACATTTAAATGGCAGGGTTTAACAGTGATTATTCAGGTTAGCACTTGGGAAATATAGCCTGAAGGTAAAAATTAGGAAGAACTGCCTGAAGTTCACCACGAAACTCTGAAGAAAGTACAATGCACAGGAGGGAAAACATACAAAGCAAATTAAAGTGTTATTTTTCAAGTTCATTAATAAATGTAGAGAATTTTAAAAAGGGAATTATGCTTCCTGAAGTCCTGAGGGATTTTACTACCAACTGTCTGAAAATTATGATTTTTATAGATAAGCCAATTAAAGGGAAGTAAGGATTTTGCATCATATCGTGAGTACTAAACAGGGAATTTAAAAGGATCTGTTTCTGCTTAATAATTTAATAAGATTTTGTGGTTTGTATTCTCATAATAGGCAGTTGAAGAGAAAAATCTTTCCTACAATTTCAATTAGAAATGAGTTATTTATTGATTTGGGACATATGAGGACAGGATTCTTTATTGCTGTATGTAGTTTTCCAATAGCAACTATTGTGGTTTAAAGAGGAAAAGGCTCTGAAATGGTGATTTATAGTCCTGCATAAAAGTGATAAGGGAGGAACCCAAATATAGTCCTTCAGCTGTTGGCCCAACCCCACTGGCTCTGAATAGTGCAAAAGCTCTTACTTATCTCAGTGGGCTTTGGATCCGTCTGGTAACTGTGCCTCTCTTGCTCAGGCTAAAAGTGGCAATATAATAAGTGTCACCTGACATTTTTGTCATTGGAAACGGAGAATCCTGAGTAGTCTTGTTAGTCCAAAATAAATTGTCTTTGGATCTTCAGGAAGTTTCATACTAGGAAACTAGACAACTTCCATTCCTTCAGCTAAGCTCAGATTGTGAACCTAGAATGCTTTGCTGTGTGGAAGCACATAATTCAGCTTTGCAGTGAAGCACCCAAGGATAATGTTCTGCTATGAACAGAGAGGGAGAGAAAAAAGGGAGAGAGACACTGAGACATAAGCACTGCTCTGGATTGCTTAGTATTCATGTGGACATGCATCAGCCCCTGCAGACATATCCAAGTACCCAGGGGAGATTTCATCTGAGCCTACCTAAGTTAGCTTTTAAAGATGCACAACATAAAAGAGCTTTCTGACTCTTTGTTTATGATTATAACTAGTCAAAGTACTTTTGTTTAAACTTTTTTTCTTTTTCATAGAAATGAGTTTTTGAATAAAAAGAATATTTCAATGAAAAATGTGTTAGTCTCTCCAAAAAAACCCCAACCCAACAATTAATAGTTTCATATTTTTGTTCAGTTTCAGCTTTTGTCAAATAACTGATCTCATAGTCAGTTTAAAAATTGTACAAGGAATGTGTGAGCAGGTAAACTACAGACACACTAAACTCTTTAAAATAGGTTGAAGACTATGTGCATGCAGTCTTACTGCCATGGCATGGTAGTAGTTCAAGCCTTCATAGGAGCACAGGCCAATTTATTTCATCCTCATTCTTGGAATGACAGCAGAGCAGGATCTGGAGAAAGGAAGCTGGAGGGATAAATAGCATGCCTCTCTGTTCCTCCTCTCCGCTCTATATCTCCTGCCCTTTCAATTGATCTGATTATTCTGCTCTTCCACGAGATTGTCAGTGTTATTTCTTCTACAGAAAGGAGAAAAAGAAGGGCCTGGGTTAAAAAACTGGAAAAACCTCGAAGGAAAGAGAAAAAATAAAAAGGAGAGTAGGACTAATAAACTCATGCAAAATTCTGGGGAAGTCTTCTTAACCGCCCAAATAATTCCAGTAATTGTCTTCTGGGAAGGTGGAAATAAAAACTTGTATTCTGTTTTCCGTTGTTCAGGCAAGAGATAGTGATGAGCCAACTGGACAACAAACTCTGCTCAAACAATTACCCTTTTCTCCTAGACACAAGCAGAATATGCAGCTGTAATTACTTAGGTGTTCTGGGAAGTCTTTGAGCATAAACTGATGCTCAATTTGCCTAGGCAAAAAGTCTGGCCCTCAGTAAGCCCCTATGAATTTTGCTTGGCAGAATAAGGCAGAAAACATGTTAAGGGCTGCATAAGCTAAACAGCTTCAAATATTTTCACCCCAGCCTTGTGGATGGGAGATAAGATTTTGTTTTGGCATCTGACTCAAGTAAGATGATCATATATTACTTATCAGCTGATACGGTTCAGTTTAATACCCTTTATGCTTTCGCTCTGTTCTACATACACTGGAGAAATGAAGACTGTAATATACTTCCCATAAAGGAACACAATCAAACATACTTATACTATGTATTATTCTTTGGTATAAAGACTAATAGTGAAAACCCCTAGCATAGCCATATATTATCTATATGATGTCATCTGAGAATTCTGCACATATATTTTATCACAATGTACGATTGTACTGCTCACAAACATGAAAGGGCTGATACTTTATACCATAGATATTTGTGTATGTGTGCATGAATGCGCATACATGAGTGCATGTGCAGGTGTCTACATGCATGAGCATTCTTCTGGCTCTATATTTGGATTTAGTTTAATTCCTTGTTTCTTCTTGTGTCAGACCTTCATTGTCTGTGTGCAAGGAAGAAATCATAATAATGATTGACCTGTCAGTCATGCTTGAACTGCTCCTGACAAAAGGCTGGGTTAAAGGAAGGGAATGTGAAGCTGTTAACCTATAACAGCAGAAATTGTATATAAAAGGACCCAAGCTGGCTCGAGATGGCAATAAAATTAAGAGACGATGTGGAAAAAGTACAATCTGGTATGTAGGCATTAAACCTGAAGCCAGTGGTACATCATGAGCTATTAGTGTTGCTTTAATGAACCCAAAAGTGAGACTACTTTTTTTACCAGCTAAGGATCCTCTCAAGAAAGACAAAGTGCACCTGAGCGCAGACTGTAATTCCCCTGGATAAGGAAGATAGAGCTAAGAGTGCCATGTAAAGTTTTCATTGGCATCCCCTCCCCCCCCCCCCCCCTTTTAATGTGAGTTTCTGACTTCAAATTTTACTCATGAAGGAAATCTTTAGCTTTCACAATTTTGCTTTCAGGAAGCGGGGGAGTGGCAGGGAATGTGGTGGTTTCTGCACTAATATCTTTATGCCATTTCCAGCATTACCATTCACAGATTGAATGTTAATACTGATGGTACACAGCGTTACACTGAAGATAATGTTATTCTTTTTAAACCATTATACTTGGTTTTATAAGCTTTTCCTTTCTTATTGTTTTTTTCAGGGACAACTGCAATCAGAGTAATGGAGCACTGGGTATTAAAGGAGTGTGCCTGTAGTCCAATAAACTCAGTATGCTGCTCATCTTGTTATTATTCTTAATCTAAATAACCTTTTTTATGCTCTGCCGGAATGGCATTTTCAAAAGGCTATACAGTAGTAAATTAATGTATATGTCAGTAAGGATTTGCTAGACAAATCAAATCTTCCTGACAAGTACATTTATTCATTATTATTTACTACATACTCTAGTTTGAAAGACAATTTTTGTGATCAGATCATTAACATATATTGTCATTTTGGCAACATCTTCCAGCTTTTCTCTTTACCTTCTTCCTTGCCTGTTGTGTGCTTAGCAGCCTCTGCCTAACAGAAGTTAGCTTTACAAGGATTATGTCACCAATATGTTAAACAGATCTTCCCCGCCCCCCGTCAAGCTGGTTTATTGCTCAGAAGGTGCCTAAGTATTAAAGTAAATGTTAGATACGAGCTTTATAAGAGCAACAGTATGAATCTACTACAGTTACAGACTTGATAAACAGCAGAAAATATTTTCTTACGAGATCACCACTTCTTGACACAGGCATATTTACATACTAATTTTTTTCAGGCCAGATCTTCAGTAAATATAAATCAATACATTGATCTCAAACTGAAGGCTTGCCTCTGACATTGAAAAATACCATGCAATTATGTGAAGCTTCAATGTATTTTGCTCTTTTTATTACTTTTTTTTTAATCATGGCTTCATTTGAATAAAATCAATTTCAGTAAGCTTTTACTTAGAAAAAAGTAAATGAGGAAAATAAGGAGTTTTCCTGTTTGGAAGGATTTGTCCTTTATCTCATCAAGTGTAACATGGAAAAAGTGCTTATAAAGTTGCTGATGTGAGCATGTGCTGGAAACTATACAGGGAATAAAAGGACTGTGCTTTAGAACATCAGAAGAGAAGCACCAATAACATAGCTATGAAAAATCTAGCTTTCTTTACCTATGAAACACAGTATTATAGAATTACATCTCTACAAGTCTGAGTAAGTTTATAAACCCAGAAAAATACCCTATCTGCAGGGTATTTCCAAGCTAAAACCTTTGTACAACAAAGCTCACAAAAATATGCAAGGAGTCAAAGAAACCTCCCATAATCAAAATTGTATCAGAAGTTTCTTACACTTTGAATTATGACACAGGGCATGCTACTGAAAGTTCAGGGTATTTACTTAAAGCCAGTGACACTATTTCCAAGTGACAAAACCAAGGAAGTAATAAAGGGTACCTCAATTGCTTGCAAAATAAGTGGTGGGTTACTAAGATTTAAATGAGGATTTAATCACTCAAAGACAGATTGTGGTATCTTCAAGTCAGAACTAATTGCTAAAAACCCCTCCAAAATTACTAGAAACATCATTAATGCAGCAAAGATCCAAATAGCAGACTGCATCCATGGTTGCTTCATGTTTTATCAGGGCTAACTGGAAAATACTGAAGCATCAAGCACGATGATAAAATCTGGGGGGAAGAAGGAGAACTCTAATGAATTTTAGGCTTTCATGTGAATTGTCATCTTGCTGGTTAAACTCTGAATTCCTATTAGTCAGTACTAATTAAGCCTCAGAGCAAACGAAACACAAAATGAGAATTAGCCAAGAAAATTGAAATAATAGCAATGATTTAACAAATTATATTTGAATAATATATTTTTTAAAAATCTTACTTTTTTAGTTTATTTACATTTCTCAAGAGTTAAAAGTGGAAACACTGACATTACATGTCAGTTTTCCCTAAGCAGTCTAATGTTATTCCCCAACCAGTACCAAAGTCTGTCTGCTCATTTGGCTAGCTAGAAACGATTAAAGAACTTGGATGCACAGTCTAACCCACTTGTTCTCCTCAAGACGATTATAGGGACCCCTTGGGAAACTGGGAGTCCTGGCAGCTTTGGGCTTGAGTCAGAGTTTCTGGTCAATGGAAATGACTTTCAAGACAAAGAAATCTACTTGGGGAAATTGGTTAAAACTGTGGTGTCCTGAGTTACATTTTAATCGTGACAAACTGCCATGTTCCTCTGGCTGCAGTATTTCTGACTGATTCTCATTAGAGTAGTTTGGATTTCCTATTTCCAGATGAGCCTTATAAGCAGGTCTGTTAGGAAGATTATCTTGCAGATGGTAGGTCTGGTATAGAGTCAGGCAGAGCAGTTACACAGGGAACTCTGGGTTGTTTGGTTTTAAGTTTCTTTCCTTACAATTGCATTTTGAATGTGAAAGCTTTTGCTCTGTAATCCTGAAGCATCCCCAAAAAGCTATATGCTTTTTTCTTTTTTTTTAATAAACCTCTTTTGCTGCTGCACTTTGCAGTGCTGTCAACTCCCCCTCTTCCTCAGGTTAACTCAATACCAGACTGTACCACCAGGCATGTGGTGTTATGAGTACTGTTGCTGTAAATACAGTAGTCAGAGATCCATAAAGATGGAAACATGATAACTGAGCAGGTCAGAGAAAGCAAATGCTGGATACTAATGTAATTTACACAGTGTAAAACAGTGTCAACAGTGTCTACAGAGCTACATAAGTTTAAACTAAAAGTAAATAAGAAGAACCCCATAGAATGGGAAAAACTGCTCAAAGTAATACAGTATTATATTACAAAATTTAACATAAAATTCCAGATGAAAACTTAAGCATATGTGATGTGCTAAAACTCTCCTTAAAATTACTCCACCAGGGTGAGGGCATGGTCTTCTTTTTTAATTATTCATTGTTCATTCTGCCTTTTAGTCTTTCTATTCTCTGAGAATGCACTCTGCAAAAATGAATTTGAACAACTGGGGTGGGATAAGGCTTTCAAAAGAGACAATATTTCACCCTTCAGTCATAAGCACAGGAATACAACATCAAAACATTGACCCTACCAAGATGTGGGCTCTTGTTTTCTCCATATTAGAGTTTTGGTAATCCTTATTTTTAATTAGATAAAAGTTATTTTATTTGAACTGGAAAGGGATTTACTGTGGAGCTGTTTAAAAGCAAACAAACATAACACATTGGCAGAGACATATACAAAAGATTCATATATGCTGCATCTGGAGTGGTGTCAGGAAATTCAATATGAATCTCTCTTAATAATCTTTAGCTGCTCAGATATATGCTTAGATAGAAAAACATGTTAGTGTACATTTGATCTTTGTTTCTAGCTCCACCCATAATATAAATAGAATTGAGAACCACATCACACACTGGGGTTTTATTGTGGTTCCTTTTTTATTACTTTATAGCATCACCAAAATATTAACATCAAAACAGATGTAAGCTAAAAATACAGTGGTGCTTTTAAGTCTTAGCTTGCTAACTTTATCTTGGAAGTGTGGGGATGTGGGCTATATCTCTGCTATTTAAAAGGCAAAAATGATAACTGTAACCTGCCTTTGGAAGGTTACAGTTTCTTCCACTGAAGAAGTGAAGAAGAAAAAGAAGACATAACATCTAGCAGAAAAACAACCTACAAGCAAACTGTATTTGACTTCTCAAGGATATTAAAATCTCACAGTTTCATTTCATGGTTCATGGGTTGTTCAACATGTAGTCCCACAAATCTTGGAAATCAGAGAGATTCAGGATCTGTTGTACTTGCTTGGTTCCAGGCAGTTGTTATTTACCATCAGGGCAGGCAGCTCCATCTGCTATATTCAAACAAGACCTAGAAGCTTCACATTGATTTTAGAGATGTCCCATTTTCCCAGTCTCTACCATCATCTGATATCAGGTTCCTTGTTCTGTCAAAGTCTGGGAGAAGAAAACAGGGGTCTAAAATGTAGGTATCTGCTTCAGGCAAAACTGTGGGATCTTATGATGTGTCTGAGCTCTTGGCTATGGTAGGTTGGAGAATTAGCCATAAAACTGTTCCTTGTAAGTGTTCCTGCATCAAAAGTGGCATGTAGAAATAGTAGACACTTTTCAGATTGGAAAATTGAGTTGCCCAGCTTGGCAATTAGCATTTAATAAGATAATTAGTTTTTAAATAATAGGGTCGAAGAGGTTGGAGAAAAAGGACAAATAAAAATCATCTTCTGAAAAAGGTGTCAGAGGCAGCAAGTCAATCCAAAGAGCAATTTTCCAGCAAAGGCATATCTACCTAAGAGACAGTGAGAACTCCAGACCTTCCGTTCCATGATGTTTCTCTTACAGTTTCTGTCTCTTACAGTTTTATTTTACTTTCCCTTTTAGAAAATACATGACAGCAGAACATCCAGATGCTTATGGAAAATTCAATAGCTTTTGTGATTTAAGTCAATATAATTTAACAGGTGGTTGTTTTGCTATTCACATTTGAAAAATCACTGCAATTATAATTCTGCCATAGTAAAGTGTTCTTTACATTCACAGCCTTTGACAATCCTTTTTCAATTGCTAACTTTCCTCACACCTCTGGTAGTACCAGATCTCTGATAATTCTCTCCCAATTATACTGGTTTCCTAGCCTACCTTAAAGACAGCCGTTGCATCAGCTTTTTGGGAGCTACTATCATTCATACTCAAGGTCTCTGTAGATGTTGCGACTGGTGACTAAACAACTGTTTTATGGCCTACAAAGCTCATAGTGCTGTCAAGCCTTAGCCTTCTGGCTGTATTTAAAGGTAAAGCTAACAAGAAGTGAGAAGCAAAAGTAACAAGCATTTTTCTAAAGAATTTACCAGTTATTATTTTGGATTACATTTTACTTCATGTTTTATTGCCCAGCTGAAATAATATTATTAATGCTCGGGCCTTCTTATGACTTACAAGTTAAGAATCTGCAAGTGAAAAAATTATTGGGGATGGCTGTAAATTATGGTCCTACAGATTAAGAACCTTCTATAAACTGGGCTGGCACAAAGACAGCAAAATCTACCCACACAAAGTAATGTGCTTGGATGTTGCTGTTGTACTGTGTTCCCTTGGTGTATTGTTTTGGTATAATATGAAACCAGCAATTGGTCCGATTGAAACATGGCATTTTTTTCCTTTTTTTCACCTTGCAAACATGAATTTCTAAATCATTTTGACTCATCCTAGATGTGAGAAATGCAACCCTAAACGTTTTGAGGAGGTTTAGGGAATTCTTTTAAAAAACAAATTACTGTAATTTGTGTGTGACATGTTTTGGCAACCTTGAGCCCCGATGTAGCAGACTTCCACTGTACCTTTTAAAATAAATGAATGGCTGAAAATAACAAAGAGTAAAAACAAGCTGTTTTTGAAGGCTTGGTAAAAGTTTTCCAAAAAACAATCAGAGGTTTATTGTGCAAACACAGTAAGGTACTCTAACTACATGGCGGTTTTGTTTTTTTATTTCCTAGTTTGGAGTCTGTCATTAACAAGATGAAGGCTTCAACCATCGTGATCTGTGGAAGGTGCAGTGTCAATTGTTTGTAGATCGAGCATTGCCACCAGCATACACAGCCACAAATCACTGAAAAAACTGGGAAAATGAAAATATCCTGTTGAATTAACAGGATTGCTGCAAGCTCCAAGACTGGGCAAGTGTGAGTGTCATCTTGTGAATTTTCTTGTTGTTTTCTACTTGATTCATCTGCCTTATTTTCTATACCTTATATGCAGATTAGTTGAATAATTTTTACTCTTCTATTTTTCTGTTCTAGAATCTTATGAACATAAAATTTCCACTTGAATTCAGTCTAGTACCAGATTTTTTTAATCAGTACTAGGTTTCAGTGCAATTGAAGGCAATTTGAACTAAAAGGCAATATTAAAGTTTAGGACCAAGGTCTCCCTCAAACACAGTTACTTATTAGAAGACAAACAGGCTTGCAAATATTTTTTTCCTTCTTTTCAAAGAACCATGCATTTTTTAAACCTATACAGCAGTTGATTTCTAAACCCAGGGTTAAAATAATTTTATGTACCTATAAGACTTTGTTTGTTTAATAAATCAAAGTGTTTCTTTATTTTGTTTAATGTTTTGCAGATAATTTTTCTACTTTCTTCCAACGGAGTGATTATTCATTTTGACTGTATTTATCCCACCATCAAGTATTGTTTTTCCTTCTCTAAAGCTAAATTTGAGATTAACCTACAGGTTTGGTATTTGATAAGAAATCCCTCTGTCTGGAACGTCCAATGGTGTCTGAGTCCTAAATGGCTGGTCTGAAGCCTTCCTGTCTTCCTAGCCTATAAAACAAGGGTAATAAGTACTTCACAAACAGGGCTGCTGTGAGAATTCATCAGTTAATGTTTGAAGACAGGCATGCTGATGATTTAGCATTAACCTATAGGAATGTGTGACTCTGGAGTTTAGGTTTCACTGCTGCAATTCCTATCAATGGAATAACTAACAGATGAAGGGATATCTTACATAAGGCATTCTCCAGCAAATGTGTGCCCTCTGGAGTACACAATACTACTTAATCACCCACAATTTCTTCAGCTTTACAGCAATACCTGTAGCATTGCTGCTGAACACAGTGTACACTTTAACCTGCACTCAAACGTTGAGCCTTTATTGATTCATATGCCATTAGGCATAAACGAGGCTTAAAGGAATACCCAAGTAAATGAACATTTGTAAAGCCTAATTAAAGACTTCAGGGGGTACTACATCAGGACAGACAGGCTTGTAAGTAGTGGTTTGGTGTTTGTACAAGAAAATTTATGAGGTAAAAAACGTAATAGATGTCAGTTAGTCTCATCATTGAGACTGTTGCAACCTGTAGCTGAAGATCACTTAACCCAAACAGTTGTGGTCAATAAATTTACAAACAAACTAGATGATTAATTATTTCAAGTTGCTGTAACCGACCTTCCTTTCTAAGAATTAGCAATTAATGAATGAAATGGATTAATGAGAAAGGCGAGGAGTAAGGACCTGCCAAACAGGTGGAGCAGCACACAGCTGTAAAAGAAGAAATGAAGGTACTTCTATGAGCACTGCAGAATCTTATTCTGCCTGGGTCTTCCCTCCCTCTCCCTTTCCTCTTTCTCTTCCCTTCTCATTTGTCTTTAGTTTTGTACTTTTTTATTTGTTTTTTTTTCTTGCTTCCAATTTTAACTGAAAAACCAAAATCTCACAACCAAGAGAAACCCTGTATTCTAAAAATGTCAGAGGAAGTTGCTAAGGTGTTAATTATAAAAGTTATCAGAGTCACATATTCATGCCCACTCTTCTTTCCTTATCCCTGTGCTTCTCCACAAGACACCAGTGTATTCCCTTTCTTATCCAGTTCCTATAGGATGGGCTTTGCAATGATGATTATTTAATTTCTAAACACTTTTAAAATCAACTGGTGTTTTTTTCTCTTATTCTTTCAGGTTTTTATTTTCTTCTTATGTCACGGTTGTTTGGGGTTTTTTGTTGTTTTGTTTTTTGGTTTTGGGGTTTTTTGAGGGGGTTTTTTGGTTTTGGTTTGGGTTTTTTTTGTTTTGTTTTGGGTTTTTTTGTTTTGGGGGGTTTTGTTTGTTTGTTTGTTTTGGTTTTTTTTTTTTGTTTCTTGTAAGAAAGAGCTTTTTTCTTATACTGATTTAAGATTTGTTTTAGTGGCCTCAACTTTTGTACAATGTCCCAGCAGTGTTTAAATTAAATACTATAAATTGACTGTCCATTGTAAATCTGTAATATTGTGTCCCAAGATGCTAGGAAAAAATAATAAATCAAATTCGACCAAGCTTCACAACTGGCAACCATAAAGTATGAACTTTATTGATCATGTCTATATGTATGAGTATTCACATAGTAGTTATTAAATTCCTGAAATCCTATCCCAAAACAGATTGTAATCAGAACACAATCTCTAGGTTGGTTTCTTATAATTATTTTTTTTTTTCTTTGTTTCATTCAAGATCTAGGTTTGGAACTTGGCACAAATATTCCTTGGCAGGCTATTACTGGAAATGCTATTTTGAATGACATCTGGGATGAAAAAACTCAGATTTGATTAACACTACAGTGCATTTATTATTCCCAGAAGCAGGAGAGAATGGTGTATATCCTTGGACATGGTTGAAATCCCAGCCTAAGCTGAATCTCCAAAATCAACAAAAAATTATGCAGAATCAAGTATGTTACCCAGTTAAATTAAATATCTTTGATCTAATGATGTGCCTCTTGCACTTAAAGAAAGAAAAGTTCTGGTAGTTTATGTTATGGACTGCTTAAAAATGGAGATGTGTGGGCTGTCAAATATTTTCTGTGACAAAGATCTGATGAAGTAATTATCTGCAACAAATGTTGGGTCCAATTTCTGCTACCCAGACCCTTTTAGAATTCACCAGAGGGTGATTTTGGCAGCCTGTCAGGAGGAAAACAAGAGAATGAGTTGGGAAACATTAATAAAAGTTGAAAGCAACAGCTTTTGAAGCATCTGAATCGTCATTCGCATGCATGTGAAGAGGCTGCCAGATGAGAAAATAAGAAAATAGGATGACAGGAGGTAACATAGGACCAGAAAAGAGACACTGGAAAGATATATTAAGAAACCTGATGTGAAACTTAAACTGTTGTCTTTTTTCTGGACTCTTTCTGGGTGGCATCTCTCACAAACTCAGAAAAGAAGTCCTTATGCCCTGTATCCACATACTCACACCCACTCTGTTTAAACACCCACAGTAGAACAGATCCCCATTTCTGTCTGCTTTCTGACTTTCTCAAGTCATTAAGTCCCAACTGAGAGAGGAGGAAAATTGTAGTGGTCACTCAGAGATGACAGTCAGACCAGCGAGGAATGCAGCTACAGCTGCTATAACCAGCTTTGAACTTCTGCTTGGGAAGCAGAGGGAGGAAATCCTGGTAACTCATTCCGACAAACACTGCACCTTCTATTTTATCTTCTGTATTACCATATATAGAAGAAACATGCTCATAACTATATGCAATAACAAAAAAGAGAGTTAGAAGAACATGCTTCGTAGGAGGCTGTTCTCAACCTGCAAATTTTGAAGAGTTCTGTCTTTTTTCACTGAAAATCCTATCAAAAAAAAAAAAAAAAAAAAATCCTGGTTTTGCAGTTTCCTCCACATCTTTTTTCCTATTTACCACTATCAAGGATTTTTTAAAAAATAAATAAAAAGAGCCTGAATACAGGCAAAGGCAAAATAATTAAAAAAAATAATATATTAGTATCAGTTTATTCTCTACCAAGCAGTTTTTTGCTCAGTTGGTCCCCTTTACACACATAAATATGTGCACTATATTAAAAAACAAAACAAAACAAAAAAGCAACAAACAAACAAAAACCAAACCTAAAAATTAATATAAATTCTTGGTCTCCCTGTCAAGGACAAAATTCTGAAAAATATTAAAAAATTATCTGCAAATCCATATCTATATCTTTTGTATAGATATGAAAGTTTACATTTCAATGTAGTGTCCAAGCAAGCTGAATAGAATGCACACAGATATATTTCACTGATCTCTCAAAAGAAAAAGCATGCACAAGCTACCAGAGCAGAGAATTTTTATCCTAAAAGACGCTTTTTGTCACAGAACAACAAAAAGCGTTCAGAAAGTTACTGAAGAGTTAGAAGCTAAGGACTTGGAATAAAATTTTCAGAAGAAAATGTGGAACTATTAATTTGAGCCAATTGCTTGGATTCAGACTTCTGTTTTCTCACTGTGGCAGTTTTAGAGGTCTTTAGTGACAAAGTAAATTATATTTACAGTTCTTTTAAAGTTTATTTAATATATGTGAAAGTATTAAAAATGCCTTAGTCTATGCAAAAATAGGCCTTATATACCTGTGGTAAGTGACTTAGACCTTCCCCAAAACAGCACAAGAAAAGGTTTCCAGGTTTTTAAACCTGTGCCCTGAATGTCTATGACTTGTATTTTAGCCCTACATGAGCTCCTACACGGATTGTGAGGCAGCATATGCGCTTGTCCTGCCTTGTCTCATTTGGAAGGTGTGGTAACACCGATGTGTCGTTCAGGTCTTAAAAAATCCCAAAGTCCACTCCATGGGAAATCATAAATATTTCAACCTTTGTCTTAATTTTACATTTTGATGAGAAAATCAGCTAGCTGCATATAGTGAAAAAATCCGAAAAAATAAACAAAAAAAACCCCAACCCAACAACACCCCCCTCCCCCAAATAGAAATAAAACCAGTGCTTAAAATTTGTTGTGTTTTATTTCTATAAATTTCAGTGATAGTTTTCTTTAATTCTCACAGACAGGATTGATTTGAAATGCACCCAACCTGCACATTGGCAACTGCACCAGCTCTGGATCTAAGAGCAACTCAGCTTTGCCTTACTGGCTCGGGTGCAGCAAATACTTGCTGCCAGTGTGTTACGGTGTGCAACCCATCACTGACTACCACGAGGTTGCAGACATCTGCACCACCATCAGCTCTGCAGTGTAGCTCAGCATTCAACCTGGGAGGAGGCTGAGCTGCATAAGGGGAAATGGACCTACGCGCAAGCATGACTCAGAGAGGAAAACAGCAGCATTAAATACAAAAACTGCAGCACCTGTAAGATGCTGCAAAATCTCAGGGTCACATTAATGTCATCTTTCTTAAAATATTTTGGTTTGGCTTTTGTTATGGAAAAACGTAGTCGTTAGGGAAAAATGTTATATCAGCATTTTTACATGGAAAGCTTCACATTTACTGAAACTAGTTTCGCCCCCTGCCAAAAACCCCCCAAAAAACAAACCAAAAAACAAACCCAACAACTGCTTTGGGGATTTCTTTCCAGTGCTGCCATCAGGCCATGATTGTGTAGCATGTTATATCCCTCAGATACCAGCTAGAGAGAGCAAAGTGGAATCGAGATTTCTGTTTATATTTCCCAAGATACCCTGTCCAAAAAATTTTAAAATAAAAAAATTAAAACCTTAAGCACTAAATTGTTAACCTGCACAATTTCAGACTCAGAGTTCAGGACCAAAGGAAGCCATCTTTAAAAGTTAGTGCTTTTAGCATTAGATGTATAGTTCTTACTTCTGTACATCTAACTTAGGCTGCTAAAATTACAGACCTACTGCCTTATTATTGAAAATGCAGGTGTACATTTGCATAAACTTGTGTTATAGAATGCATATCCTCTGTACTTTTACAGGACTTTACACTAGACTAACTACATCCAAATGGAGGTCTTGATCGTACTGCTGTGTTTTTTGACCTAATTATCTCCAAAAACTCAAAAAAAATAAAAGGCACAAAAGGATATTTTAAAAATACAGCCAAAATACTTAGAACTACTTTCTCTTTCTTCCCTAAAAATAAGCACGTCAGAAAAACACCACAGTCTGCTGATCAAAACTAACATTTTCTACAGTCTTTTCGCTCCTGTTTTTAGAAGAATTTTGGTGACTGATAGAAAATCGACAAAGTTATCTCCAAATATTTGTTCATTTCTTCCAACTTTCAAAATCTAGAACAAAACCTTTTAATTATTTCTCTTTTTCATTTATTGTATATTTTCATTACCAGCTGTAAGAACAGAAATGTTGAATTAGCAAAAGAAAGATAGCAAAGGAAACAATAGCTGTAGCCCGCTTGAAACCACAGAGAAGTGTTTTGCCAAAATCCTGATAAGGAAAGAGTGGCCTCCAGATAAGCATCTTGTGGGACTTGATTCATTGCTGTAAAGCTACATCCAGGCTTATTCTAATTCCATGGTATAAAATTCTGTTGTAATTGTGGGGCATTTTATAGGCACAATACAATTACCAGGACAGTGATTTCTTCTTTGAACTGGGGAAATTTAATCCAGATCTTATTGTGGAAACAGTACCTCTGACTAAATTTCTGAAATTATGTTTCTTATTGTTTTTATTTTTGGTTTTGGTTTTAGGGTGGGGGGGGTTGGTTTTTGGATTTTTAGTTTTTTTGTTTGGTTTGGTTTGGGTTTTTTTGGACTGTCACAATCGATCAACTGAGTTTTGCTTGTGTAAGCTGGAACGGCCAGATTTCATATTCTGCTTAATGTAAGCAGCGAGACAAAGTTAAGAAAACATAATATCTGGCGTTAGACTCAATTCTTCAGAATGCAAGTCAGTAATACTAAAAATCACTTTAGCAGCTAGACAATGAGATAGTCATCACACTCGCAGGTGCTTAAACGAGGCACCCAGTAAAAGTCTGTAATCATACCAGAAATACCCTAAAAAGCTGTAAGTTTCTCTTAAATTTTATAGAGGAAATATTGTGTATACTTCATTGACTTAAATGGAAATAGTTTCAGACAGTGGAATGAATCCAGTGACATTAGTATATTAACAGTACTTGAAAAGTACATTTGTAAGGCCATTTTTCTAATAATTTTAAAAATTCTGTTTATTTTTGCTAACAATAATATTTTGAAGTTTTGTCATCTGCTTATATTAAATGTTCATTTTTAAATAAGAAAATCAGGTTATTTAAAGTTTACAATAAAGACTAACTAATCAAGTAAGTATAAAAGCATCATCTTTTTTTGTGATATAAGCCTTATTATTTTTTCTTCAAGTGCAGAGGTCCAAGAAATAACAGTGACTACAAAAGTAAGAATTGTAAGGATAAAGTTCAAAATAAAGAATAAAGAATAAGAATAAGGAGAATATAATCTCCGCTGCTGTAAATCAACGTAGTTCAAACATTTATATGAGACTGCCTTAGAAGACTTATGTCCAAAAATGTATGATTTCTCAAAAGCATATATTTATGAATGTGTAATACTGAAATAAGAGCTCCTTGTTGTGCTGGAAACAGTGAGATTTCATGAAACTGTATTTTCTCCAAAAAAGATGACCAAATAGAGGTGAAATAATTTCTTTGGGTGACAGAAACTGTCTCAATAGCAGCAGTCCTGTTTCCCAGCAATCCCAACCCCACTCGCTTCCCAGGCATGTTTGATTGCTGATGCCTCCTGTTCTGTTTTAGCCTTGTTTCTCATGTTACCCCATATTCCCTGAAGTCATCTTCCATGCTGCCAAATTAGCTCTGTTGAAGGCAACAGGAGAATATGCAGTACCATGTCCCCAGTGAAGATGGGAGTCCCATTTTTGCAGCCCCCAAAAGTCCCCTGTTGTTACTCACCAGCAGGGGCACACTTCTTGTTTGGTGTAAAGGGCTGGGCAGCCTGTTTGGAGTTTTCAGTGACACTATTCGGTGCCTACTGAATTCCTAGAAAATGCATTGCCAGAACTATGGGATTTTCTTATTTTCATATCTAACATGGGGTGTTTGGGTAGAATGACTGAAAAAGAAATTATACAATAAATTGATGTGCACATTAGATACAGTTTATTTTATGAAAATACAAAATTCTGTAGAAAAAGAGAATTTCAGAAAGCTGAGAAAGAGAAATAGAGAGACCTCATGATTACCTTCACTACAGGTAAAGAGATATTATTTCACTGTCAGTTTTAATTAAAAGGGACATGTTTCTTCCCTATGCAATCAGATTTACAGGCATGTCTAGTCAAGATGCATCAGCCATGTACTCTATGGACACCCTTCACAACTGGATTTTGATAAGAAAACATTCAGTTGAGTAGAAGAAATTCTAAAATATGTGAGTAATGTATACCATGTATCAATCCTAGGTAAGAGAAAATTTTTTCTCTGTTATTGATAAAGACATTGTTTCATTCATTTTCTATTTTTTCCTGTGTAAGTAATTATATGAATCAGCATGCTTGTCATATAGTATTTAAATTAAAAAAAAAATAGAGTGGAAAAAGATATCTGCTAATACGAATTCTAAAACAATCTGTTAGAAAGCAGCTATGGTAGAGAGTAAAGGAACCATGCAATTTTAATCTTGTTGTTAGCAGCATCAAATCTGGTTAGGATATAGCCTGGAAATAACCAGGATAGCCTGCTTAGATCATAGAACCAAGTGAACTTCGTAAAACTCTAGGATCACTGTAATTTGGAAATTTTACATTTTTTTTCTCTTAAAGAATCTTTTTTTTTTTTTTTTTTAAATAGGCATTTTTGTAACCTTTAAAATGGTTGAAACTCTTCCTTTGAATATCCCTTCTATTCCTTTGATATTACCTTATTAAATTCAGATAGGGAAAAGGGTGTGGGATTCAGTAAAAGGAAGGAAGGAGCCAAAATTTTTAAATGAAAGGCAACACTTAAAAAATGCTTTAGCTTTTCTTGTTTCATTTTTCTGAAAGGTGTTTTTTAATTTAAAAATTCATTTTGAAATTTTGTAGGAAATTTATTTTAAAATATTGAGAGCGGCACTGCAGAGAAGGACTTGGGGGTGTCGGTTGATGAGAAGCTCAACATGAGCCAGCAGTGCGCACTTGCAGTCCAGAAAGCCAATCATATCCTGGGCTGCATCAAAAAGAGCATGTCCAGCACATTGAGGGAGGTGATTCTCCCCCTCTACTCTACTCTTGTGAGACCTGGACTACTCTGATCAGCCCTGGACCCTTCAACGTAAGTACATGGACCTGCTCCAGCAAGTCCAGAGGAGGGCCACGAAGAGCACCAGAGGTCTGAGTTTCTATGAAGACAGGCTGAGAGAGTTGGGCTTGTTAAGCCTGGAGAAGAGAAGGCTGTGTGGAGACCTTATAGCAGCCTTCCAGTACCTAAAGAAAGCTGGACTTTTTACAGGGGCATGTAGAAATAGGACAAGAAGTAACAGTTTTAAACTGAAAGAGGGTAGATGTTAGGAAAAAATTCTTTAGTACGAGGGTGGTGAGACACTGGAACAGGTTGCCCAAAGAAGTTGTGGCTGTCCCATCCCGGGAAATGTTCAAGGCCAGGTTGGATGAGCCTGGAGCAACCTGGTCTAGTGCGAGGTGTGCCTGTCTGTGGCAGGGAGGTTGGAACTAGATGATCTTTAAGGTCCCTTCCAAACCAAACTATTCTATGATTCTATGAAAATTTGCTATCGATCGGTTCTAATATAAAATCTGCGTCTTTGGTGATAGATATGGTAATTTGTGTAGCAGTGCACTTGTTCTTCTGCCCATAGATGTTTTGGTTTGCCACCATTTGAGTAAAAGCTGTAGTATAGTCAACTGGAGCTCTTTGAGATTGACTAGAACTGCTAAGGGAAGGTCTGAACAACTCATGGGTCAAAACTTCATTTCCCCTTAATTTCTGAACACTTAGTTGCCTTTCCTGCATTCTCTGCTCAGTGTACTGGTGTTGGCAGTAAAGCGGAAAAAGATCAAGAAACAATATCTAATGTGTGAGAGGCCCGACTGTCATGGTAATGAATCCCAGTAGGACTGCACAGCCATTTTTCTTTGATTTTCTGTGTTCATGGAATTCCTATGTTTATACCGCCAGCTAGAGTGATCAATTGCCAAAAGAAAGGATTCTGTAAACTTTTTCACACAGATAAAAAGCAGCATGTTATTTATAGAGATGAAGAAAGTCTGCTCTGCCCTTTTCCATCTTGAATTGTGAGATACATCAATGCAACAAGCTCTGATGCTGTGCAGTACCTTTCTCGGTATTTCAGTACATGTATTTTTACTTTCAGGGTGGGGAAGCCTTTCTCAGTGATGTTTGTGAAATAAAAGAATAAATTTGGTAAATGTTTGATTCATGACAGCCTTCTGCTCTGATGGATGAGCTCTACCCACTCTGTTTCCTCTACACCCCTTCCATTCTTGGTGCAGAAAATCATGGCCCCAAGTACAATTGCTGAGGCAAAATGGATATGAAAAAGACAGACCTACCAAAGGATATTTGTGAGGGTGGTCAGCTAAGAGACAGACTTTATTTACCCTGCAACCAGTCTTCTCCTTCTTAACCGCAGCCTATCCTTTAAGTCAGCTCTGGAAATCAATGCAAAATTCCACTGGGAAAAGCATCACTCTCCCAGTGCTCTCATTACCAGGATTTTGAAACCTCTGATACTGTTTATTGTATAACACCAATGTTGAAAAAGGTTATCTTGCTTGCACACAATTATTTTATAAATAATGCCTTTTATCAGCATCTAGAAGAGGACATTAATTTGCATACTTCCCCAAGGTTTATGGGAACGTTAGCTAACCTGCTTCAAAAGCGCATTCATCAAGTCATTCCTATAGCTCTGGTATGGCTCACAGACACATGATACAATAAAAAGTCAAGCTGGGGTAAAGGGTTACCATAACTTAGGATCACATTTTGGGCAATCAGCTCATTCATTCCCTCCAGCATTTATGTGTAAACTTAAACCTGTCACATGCAAAGAACATTGCCACATTTCAGCAAAGGCTTATTAACTACTATTCTTCATAAGGTTAAATTAAAAGGCAGACTTGTTCAAGGTTCTTTTCTCACAGTTTTGAGGGTGCAATTTCCTACAGTCAGGCTTGTTTATTGACTTCACCATGCCAATTTCTGGTAACACTACTTACATTTGTTATGTTTGCAGCCATTTTTAATGCAGTATCTTAAACACCAAATGCAGGCATTTAGTCCATCTGAAAATTAAACACAAGGGACACAGGATAATGATAAATGAAATTGCATCAAGTGGAAGAGATATTTAGTCAGCACCAAAGGAATTAAGATTTGACTCTGCATTATTTAATTAACAGTCTGCAGGAGGGGTTAATAAATGTTAACAATATTAACAGTTCATTTGAGCTATTAAGATGAAGCAATCCATTGTTTGATCTGGAAAGGACTGGAAGACAGAAAGCTCAGCACTCTCTCCCTGGCCTTTACAGAGAACCTGCAAGCACTTTTAAGCATACCTCTTTAGCTGCATCTTCTAAACAGCCCTGTCAATTATATGTCTGTATTCCAGGGTCCAAATAAATCTTACCCTGAGTTTTCAGAGACGCTGATCATCCACTGCCACCAATCTTCCAGCAAAGTCAGCTACGCTGAGCTCACAAAAGTTGTACTGAGAAACAGCTTCTGCCTTGAATATAGTGTCAGTCCACAACGATGCAGCCAACAGGATCACATTCTGTTCACCACAGGGAATGAGGGTATCCAGGGCTCCTGCTGAAAACAGGTCACCTGCACCAGCTGTGCACACCATTGGAGCTAAGTCACTGAACAAGTTGGAAAGAGCATGTTTAGCTGTGTTTCCTTTGGATTATTAATGTAGCTGTGCTAAGATATTAATAACATTTCATCAGTGGTGGTCCCAAACTGCTGTGCCAGAAAGGTCAACTACATAAAGAATTAAAAGCAAAGAAGAGCAACAAAAATCTACACTCAACTCCATGAACCAACGAAAAATCTCAATGCTCCAAACAAATAAATATCAGTGTCAACTAATTTTAAATGACAAGTATAAGCATAGTAGATTGACTGTATTAGTTGTTAATATTTTTTCTGTAATTGTAGTACTGCATCATTGGATTTCTTTTCTGTTCATATTTTACTTGATATTTAGAGTGTTCCAAAGAAAGATTTAAAACTGCAAAGGACAGTATGGTTCAGAATGATTTTCTAAAGGATTTAGATGCCCTCTTCTTGTTCGTTTCAATGAATAGTGCCATCAAAATCACCCTGACATCTCTAATAAGTTTGAAACTGTATTTTCACAACACTTCAGGAACAGAGTGTGTTCATATTGGCGTTTTAGTCCAAATCAGGAGAATGTTTTTGAAGCAAATAATCATTCCCATGTACCATATAATTTGTTTCACACCATGTAGCAGTCTAAGAGGCTATGAGCAATATCCCTTTTAGATGAAATTAAACTGGAAGCTGAACACCAAGAGCATAACTAACCTGGTCCACATACTAGTGGGTTTTTAGTCCGTGGAACCACAGTAGGTGTAGTCTTAAATCACATTCCTTCTCTTTAAAACATGTGTAGTTTGGACCTTGTATTCTCAACACTAAGAGATTCACTTCAGAGATCCAATATATAAAGATGTAGTTCAAGACTGCTAGGACAGGAAAGTGTTTGTTGTCACAGGTCAGAAGAGAAAAGAGCAAAGGATAAAAAAGAGATCTTTAGAACAACTTTAGGAGCTAACCAGCAGCAATAAAATTTTGTCTTCTTCATATTTCATGAACACAAAATGGCAAGTCCTCTCAAAGCCACATGCTAATCCAATACATGATATTTGCAAGAACAGCTGCTGCACAGACAAATTAACTTAAGTGCATTTTGAAAGCCACCAATACATCTGAAAATCTCTTACTAAGATCCTGCTGTTAAGAAACTTGCCTGGCTAGCATTGATTTCAAGCAGATCCTCTATCACAGAACTGCATTACCAGCTCCTAAAATCGTATGACTTAGAGAAGGTACATCTTTTTTTCCATTTGAGTGCTGCACATAAATGCATTCAGGCACTGGACAACACAAAAAAGGTCCAATCCTTTCAGACAGCTTTGGATTCAACATAATTTTAAAAGTGCAATGTCTTCTCAGGTTATTCAACATCTGCTTTATTACTAGACAAGATTGAAATGGCATGTTTACTTTAAACAGAGATCTGCATTAACTGAACAAATCTACAAACAGCTTAAATGAAAAATAAATTACTAAAGCTGCTACTAAGAATCCATCTTTGCAAGTGTTTGAGGCTCGCTAATTAGCCTTGAAAGTCTGTGCCTGATATGGCATGATCAGGAGAAATCTCAGAGCTCTGTTTTAGCTTTCTGCCATTGTTGGCTGCAAATATTGGAAACACAAAGCAGACTCAGCCCATGATGGATGGGGTCTCCCTCTGTCTTGATTTCTTTTGCTTTTTCTCTGATATGACTGGGCAATGGAAGACCTCATGGTAGTGTGGAGGATTAAGAGGTCTCCTTCCTCTGTCAGCCTTAGAATATCTTATTAACATTTCGATTGCATCTCTTAATTAGCATATTCCCAGAAGACATTAGGCTGCTTTTCTTTTTCAGAAGCCTCTAAAGATGTGCAGGTAAAATTGCACATTTCATATAATGTATTATAGAGAATAGTAAGTACAATGTTCTTTACAGCGGACTTATTGCTATTTGCTCTCCACAGACACCAAATAAAGAGGAAAATACTGCTGTAAAAGGGGACTTTTAGAATTGAGTGCTTATGCTAAGCAAGACCATCCCTGAAAAGAGACCTTTTATTTTAGGATATAATCATAGGGAACATATATACTAGTAAACTATATTGAGCTCTTAGGAATTTCATTGTTCATATTCTCTTCATAATTGAACAGTCATTAGCATAGTTTTGGCCCAGAAAATGAAGCCTTTCCCACACAGTTCTTGGACACAAATTAGGAGTAAACACAGAGCAAGGACGCTTCTCCACTTGTCCCCACTTGCTAGCTTACTTGTTACCAGCCTGCCTTGAAGACAAGAGAACTGAGTAATAGGAAAGGTCCAGCCTATGCCAGCTAACCTGAGGACAAGAAAAGAAGCCCTAGAACTGTTCAGTTTACTAGCATAGATTTGGCCACAACATCCCAGGATTTTTTTTAACACAAATGTCAGCAGATGACTCTTTATCTGAATTTATCTGAACATCACTCTTTGCATGACTAAGAAGCTTTCGACTCAAGAGGCTATTTCTTTTGTAAACAGTGTGATCTCTGATGTTGATTTGTTTTCTCAGATATAGTTTCTTTTGTGAGCAGGGGCTGTTGAAAGAGATGATCACGGTGCACTTCTATCACCTCTTGGAGTTAACCTCAGATGCACTTGGAGCCACAGGTGAATTTGAAGCATCTGATACTGGATGAAAGCTTACCTGTTCAACACTATAGCACCTTGCAGGAACGAACAGCTTCTCTAGCAACAAAACCATGGAGAAAGTATTCTAGAAAGACTTAAAAGTTGTCTTTGAGCAGTTTTGGAAAATTTGCTACAGAAAGACTCTTAATTCTGCGATACTGATCTGGAAGCTGTAGGAGATAATTCCTAATCACAAAACGAAAAAGTGAAAAAAAAAGAAAACAAAAGAGTAAAAAAGAGGGAAAATGACACTGAAAAATAGAGATTTTATTCTTATATTGCCAAATATTTGTGCAAATATGTGATTATATCATTCCAATTAGTAGTAGGCTTTGTGATATGCAGCTAAATCCTTGTGGAAAGCTTTATAAATACTTACAAATGCCAAATGATGGGGCATCAATAGAATTAAAGAAACTTCTCCCTTCAACGTACCTAAAAAAAAAGAAAAAATGAAATCTTAAAATCTTAAAATGCTAGGAAATGAATTTATTTTATTGTATGCAACCTTTCTTCTTACCTTATTGTCCTGGTTCTGCATTTGTGGTTTAAATACAATACAGTAGAAAAGGTAGGATCACCACAAACAGGTCTGTGTGACAAGAAGATTAATTTAGAACCAAAATGAAGATCATTGCTTGCTAGGACAAATCAAATGCTTGAAGGAGGACTGGCTACATGTAGATATGGGTTTGGCACAGCAGACATGAGAAAAAAGAGCTTAGCTGTTGCAGGAAGCTAGCAGGAGCAGCAAACAAATAAGCAATGTACAGTAGTGGAACAGCAATAGATGTACCACAAAACAAGGAGACGCAGACTCCTGTCCATGAACAGATGCTGAAACGGAAATGAACTTTACAGCAAATGCAAATAATGTCAAAACTTCAGTCCTGTGGACATAAAGGCAGAAATCAAAACAAAATCAGTATCTCATTCTGATCTACTCACCCAAAGTACCCATAAAGGGGTATTGTCCATCAGACTTAGTTTATAGTTTATCGTGAGGTGCTTCAAATACAAGTACTGCATTTGGACTGCAATATCCGCAATCTCAGCTGCTGCACTTAGGCGTACAGCATCCCCAGCTGACCATGTACATTCATATATACATACATATATATATGTAAATATATACACAATCCTCTTTATTCACCAAAGAAATCACAGTGGCTGGATTCTGACAGTTATAGTCTGAAGAAACATCTGCTTTTATCTAGACCTTCAAATAAATAATGTTGAATTTTCACAACATGTCACTTCAAAGTAACAGACATAATTCCTACCAGCTTCACTGAGATTATGGTTTGACCTCCTGTATCTCTCAGGCCCTCTGAAAATCTTGCTTAAAGTTTTTCCTCCGTATCCTTATTTGTTTGTGTCTGCATTGTGATTAAAGCTGATCTGCTATTTTTACAGACTAAAGAGTTTTCCATTGGAGAGTGCTGGTTCGATTCCATCAAATATTTTCTGGAACGTACAGATAAACAAAATTTTTTTACACAAGTTTTTTTTAAGTGCTTCATTGTGATCTTGTTTCAGTGACTGTTCTGATTTCTGAACATTTATCACATTCAACAAAAACTTTATTATCCCATAGCTAGTAACAGATAAGGCAGAACAAGTCAAAAAGAAATGCATTACTCTTAATAAAATTAAGCAAGTAATGGGACTACCTAGATGTTTCTGAAGTGAAATGATTTGGAAATCGTGTCTTGTAAGAAATCGTATCTTTTTGTCCCAGTTTGAGACGAAAAGCATTTCCAAACTAAAATGAAGATTAGAATTCCAGGTAGCTCTTCCTCTCACCTCAAACTCCAAGGACAACCAAAAATTAATTTCACATTATTTAGAGTGCAATACAATTGTCCATGTTTTACACAAGATGTTTCTTTCTTATAAGGATCCATACTGAAATAGCTACCTTCCTTGCTGCCAGTTACAGCAATTATTCCCTTTGCAGCTTCACACCTGCCCAGTGCTGACCTTCAGATTTGCCAGATTTATCAGGACAAAGCAACACCTCTTTGAAGAGAAGCTACCAAAATTTCTAAAGCTAGTGGTGGAGGTAGAGACAGGGTAAAAAAAATTACTTTCTTGTCTAAACAATTCCAGAGCCCTGCAGGTGGAGTGCATATAAGGAGGCTGTTTCTACAAACTTGCAGAGCTACTGTCACTGCCTAATTGCAACCACCTAAGCCGGTAGCAACATCTGGACATTATTCTTTACATCTGGAAGTTGAAGCAGGATGGCTCAGGTGCAAAGCTCAGTCTTGTGGAGCCTGACTTACAGACTCTGAGTATGGTGTGCTGAGTACAACCTATCCCATTGGCAGAAGAATTAGTTTGGGTTGTTGTTTGGTTTTTTTCCTACATTCATGGATGCTTCCTTTCACTAGAGCAGGAGATTGAGGTTTTTTTTTGTTTTGCGATAGAATTTGATGTATTTGGTGTTCAGCCTCTTATAACATCAGTCAAACCCTCAGTGTACGTACAAGCATACCATGAAATAATCTTGGACTTGGAAAGCAAAGGATATGAAATGATGACCTGTTACTTAGCTTGCTAGTTATTCTCATGCTTTAATCAGCCTGTAAATAAATGAGAGCTCAATCCAAGACAACACAGCTCTTTTTAAGTGGCAGCGGGACATTTATACCAGCTGACAATAGAGCCCATATGTTTGGACTATACAATGACAGGTTATTCTGCATTAAAAATATATTGCCCGCATTAAAAGTGTACAAAGTGATGTTTTGCTAGACAGACAAATGTAAACACATGAACCCATCCATTCAGCTTGATATTGTGTAAATTATGAGGACGTACAGCACTATAAGCACCAATTCTGTTAATTACCTAATCCCGGGGTGATAGATTACTGTAAAGTATAAAGATCTATGATCTAGGAGAATGATATTCTATCTTAACACCTAATTTTCTTATGAATTAACTGAGCTTGACTTACAGGTGGCATTTAGGAGGTTGACACCTGAAGTCTGCTCCACAGCATTGTTGCATGAAGTTGACTACCTGCCATGAGATGAAAACAATTCAAAGAAAACCAATGTCAACCTCAAACGACTGCATCTCCCAAATACAGTGTCTGCCTGACTAAGAAATTTCTGCATTTTAGGTGTGCATTTGCCTCTTCATACTCATTCAATATAATTTCTCTCTTCAAATATTTTTTCTACCTTTCTGTTAGAAAAAAATAATTAAAAATGGAACAAAATAGTAACAGCTGACTCAAACTTATCAAATGCACTCTCCTTTGGTTAGAATAGAATAGAATAGAACAGAATAGAACAGAATAGAATAGAACAGAACAGAATAGAATAGTAAGGGTTGGAAAGGACCTTAAGATTATCTAGTTCCAACCCCCCTGCCATGGGCAGGGACACCGTGCCCTAAACCACGTCGTTCAAGGCTCTGTCCAACCTGGCCTTGAACACCGCCAGGGATGGAGCATCCACAACCTCCCTGGGCAACCCATTCCAGTGCTTCACCACCCTCACTGTAAAGAACTTCTTCCTTATATCTAATATAAACTTCCCCTGTTTAAGTTTGAACCCATGACCCCTTGTCCTACCATTACAGTCCCTAAGGAAGGGTCCTTCCCCAGCATCCTTACAGACCCCCTTCAGATACTGGAAGGCTGCTATGAGGTCACCACGCAGCCTTCTCTTCTCCAGGCTGAACAGCCCCAACTCTCTCAGCCTGTCTTCATACGGGGGGTGCTCCAGCCCTCTTATCATCCTCGTGGCCCTCCTCTGGACTCACTCCATCAGCTCCATGTCCTTTTTATGTTGAGGACACCAGAACTGTACACAGTACTCCAAGTGAGGTCTCACCAGAGCAGAGTAGAGGGGCAGGATCACCTCCTTCGACCTGCTGGTCACGCTTCTTTTGATGCAGCCCAGGATACGGTTGGCTTTCTGGGCTGCAAGCGCACACTTGCCGGCTCATGTGAAGCTTCTCGTCAACCAACACCCCCAAGTCCTTCTCTGCAGGGCTGCTCTGAATCTCTTCTCTGCTCAACCTGTAGCTGTGCCTGGGATTGCCCCGACCCAGGTGTAGGACCTTACACTTGGCTTGGTTAAACTTCATGAAGTTGGCATCAGCCCACCTCACAAGCGTGTCAAGGTCCCTCTGGATGGCATCCCTTCCCTCCAGTGTATCAACCGAACTACACAACTTGGTGTCATCGGCAAACTTGCTGAGGGCGCACTCAATCCCACTGTCCATGTCGCCGACAAAGATGTTGAACAGGACCGGTCCCAACACCGATCCCTGAAGGACACCACTCGTTACAGGTTTCCAAACGGACATCAAGCCATTTACCACAACTCTTTGTGTGCGGCCATCGAGCCAGTTCTTTATCCGCCGAGTGGTCCATCTATCAAATTGATGACTCTCCAATTTAGAGACAAGGATGTCATGCGGGACAGTGTTGAACGCTTTGCACAAGTCCAGGTAGATGACGTCAACTGCTCTGCCCCTGTCCATCAGTTCTGTGGCTCCATCATAGAAGGCCACCAAATTGGTCAGACACGATTTCCCCTTAGTGAAGCCATGTTGGCTGTCACCAACCACCTCGTTGTTTTTCATGTGCCTTAGCATGTTTTCCAGGAGAAACTGTTCCAAGATTTTGCCAGGCACAGAGGTGAGACTGACTGGTCTGTAGTTCCCTGGGTCTTCCACCTTCCCCTTCTTGAAAATGGGGATTATATTACCCTTCTTCCAGTCATCGGGAACTTCACCTGACTGCCAGGATTTTTCGAATATGATGGACAGTAGTTTAGCAACTTCATTCGCCAGCTCCTTCAGGACCTGTGGATGGATTTCATCAGGCTGCATGGACTTGTGCACGTTCAGGTTCTTAAGATGGTCTCAAACCTGATCCTCTCCTACAGTGGGCCTAAGGTCTTCATTTTCACAGTCTCTGCATTTGCTTTCCAAGACTTTCGTGGTGTGCTCAGAGCATTTGCTGGTGAAGATGGAGGCAAAGAAGTCATTAAGAACCTCAGCCTTCTCCAAATCCATGGTAGCCAGTTCTCCTGATAGCTTCCGGAGAGGGCCCACGTTGTCCCTAGTCTGTCTTTTATTTGCTATGTATCTATAGAATCCTTTCCTGTTATCTTTTACATCCCTTGCCAAACTTAATTCTAGCTGGGCCTTAGCTTTCCTAACCTGGTCCCTAGCTTCCCGGGCAATGCTCCTATATTCTTCCCAGGCCGCCTGTCCTCGCTTCCACCTTCTATAAGCTTCTTTTTTCCCTCTAAGTTTCCTCAGCAGCTCCTTGTCCACCCATGGAGGTCTCCTGGCCCTCCTGCTGCACTTTCTTCTAGTCGGGATGCAACACTCCTGAGCACGTAGCAGGTGATCCTTGAATACCGACCAGCAGTCTTGGGCCCCCCTGCCCTCTAGGACTGTATCCCATGAAACCTTACTAAGGAGGTTCCTGAAGAGGCCAAAGTCTGCTCTCTTGAAGTCCAGGGCAGCGAGCTTGCTGCATGCTCTTCTCACTGTCCTGAGGATCTCAAACTCAACCATCTCGTGATCACTAGAGCCAAGGCTGCCCTGGAGCGTCACATTTCCAACCAGTCCCTCCCTGTTGGTGAGCATGAGGTCCAGCATGGCACCTCTCCTTGTCGGCTCCTCTATTGCTTGAAAGAGGAAGTTGTCTTCCACACAATCGAGGAACCTCCTGGATTGCTTCTGCTGGGCCGTACCGTCCCTCCAACAGATGTCAGGATGGTTGAAGTCCCCCATGAGGACCAGGGCCTGCGAGCGTGAGGCTGCTCCTATCTGTCTGTAGAGCGCTTCATCCACAGAGTCCTCTTGATCAGGCGGTCTGTAACAGATCCCCACCATAATGTCCCCCATTGCTGTTATCCCTTTGACCCTGACCCACAAACACTCTGTTACCTCATCACCCACCCCCAGACAGAGTTCCATACTCTCCAGCCTATCACTGACATAGATAGCAATGCCCCCTCCCCGTCTGCCTGGCCTGTCTTTTCTAAACAGCCTGTAACCTTCCATTCCGACATTCCAGTCATAGGAGCCATCCCACCATGTTTCTGTGATACCAATGACATCATATTCCCGTAGCCTTGCACACATCTCTAATTCCTCTTGTTTGTTCCCCATACTATGGGCGTTTGTATAGAGGCACCTTAGCCGAGCTCCAAATGGAGCCGACTCAATGGCTGGGGCAGCTGGAACATCTCTACATTGCTCCAAGCACTTATTACAGGTGCTGGCAACTGACCAGGAGTGTTGGGATGGATCAATGCTCCCCTCCCCCAACACATCTAGTTTAAAGCTTTCTTGACCAGCCTGGCAAGTCTCCTACCAACACAGCTCTTCCCCTTCTTTGTCAGACCAGCTCCACCAGCCTCCAGTAGATCTGGCCTCCCAAATGGAGCCCCATGTTCTAAACAGCCAAACCCCTGACTATGGCACCACCATTCTAACCATTTATTAACCTGCCAAACACGCCTAGCTTTTTTAAGGTCCTCCCCTTTGTCCTGGAGAATCGATGAAAAAACTGTCTGAGCTCCAGAGCCCCTAACCACCTCTCCCAGGGCTCTGTAGTCCTTCTTAATGTTCTCCAGGCTACTGCTATCTATATCTCTAGCACCCACATGGACCACTAGAAGGGGGTAATAGTCAGCAGGACTTACTAGAGCAGGCAGCCTCTCAGCAACATCCCTGATCCGAGCCCCTGGCAGGCAACACACCTCCCTCGAGACTGGATCAGGCCAGCAGATGGGTGCCTCTGTGCCTTTCAAAGTAGAGTCCCCTACTGCTATGACTCTCCGCTTTTTCCTGGAGGCACCAGTAGTGATCCTCTTTACTGGTGCATCAGCAGGATGCTCATTAGGTGTGGTGGGTGCTTTCTCATTAGTCCCCTGCAGAACTGCAAAGCGGTTCTGGGTGGGGACATCAGATTTAGGAGGAAGTCCCTTGTCATTAATTGTCCTCTTCCTCCTTTTTTTGTTAGTTTTTCTCGTGACTAATTCCCAGCTTCCTGGGTTGCTGCCCTCCTGCTTTCCTATATGAGCAGTGCTGGACGTTTGCAGCCCCTGTACAGTTTGGGCCTGGAGCAAGCAGCCCAGCTTCCTCTCAGTTTCCTTGGCATCTTTTAGCTCTCCAACAGCCTCCCGCAGCTCAGCCACCTGCTGCAGGAGGACCTCCACCAGCGCGCACCGAGTGCAGCCCTGCCCATTGCGCACCCTCGCCTCAAGAGACCAGTCGAGGCACTTTCTACACTCCGAGGTCTGCGCCGCAGCCTCCCCTCTCATCGGCTCTGTTTGGGTGCCTATGCTGGCCACCGCCGGGGCAGAGCTCCCAGGGCGAACCTTGGTACTGAGGCGAGTGCCCACCATCCCGCTCGCTGCCCGCTCGCCCTGCCTGCGCGAACTGCCGCGCCACGCCCTGGTCGCTCGCGCTTCCTGGGATGGGTTTTTCCCCACTGAGGGCTGGTGCCGTCACTCCTGGCGCCGCCCCCTGTGAGTCAGCTGCTCGCGTCAGCTGAGCTGCCGGCTCCCGGGCAAGTCCTGTCGAGGCCTTGAGGCTCACTCGGTCGCTCTTGCCGCTCCGAGCTGAGGCTCCTGGACGCTGTGCTTCCCCCCGCTCCGGTGTTAAAGGCGTCCTCTCTGGAGATATTCACCTCGGCAATTGATCGTTAGTGGTCGATGATGACCCTTTTGAATCTGCCCATGTTGCTTTGCTCTGTTGCTTAATTTGAGGCACTGAAACGGAAGTAATTTCACGTGTGTGGGAGATTAGGTGCATGTTCTAAAAGAAAATGAAAATTTCCTAAGTCCACAGTGAAACTGCTAGCTCATGCTTTTATTATGTATTGAGCTTTGTGAGAAAGTATGCTAAATCAAATAAAACTTTCCAACTGTTTCAGTTTCCTGTTATATATATAAAATACATATATATACACACACACATATATAAAGATATATGCTTCCTTTCTGCTGGACCAGTATTACATATTTTGAACTTCTGGCAGCAGAGTTTCTGTGGTTTGGAAAGATCGTGTTAAAAGGAAGACCATAATCGTATTTGTCTGTATGTGTATAATTTCATTAACATAGATGTAAAAAAACAAAAACCAAACCAAACCCACAAGTATTTGAATGTAATAAGTAGGACCTTTTTTTCCTGTAAATATTTGGTGGCATTACTGCATTTTTGCCTATATTTCTTTTTCTTTACATTTGCTTTCAGTGAACCATCTAGGAATTAAGCTTTACTAACATGAATATTCATTCTTTCTGTTACCTCCAGTGGCTTTGGATCAAGCCCAGAGCATAGTTGCAAGTGTATGTACATGAATATTTACAGGTGCCAAGTTTTATATCCACATTTACAAATGCTTCACTAGAAGTGATTTCTTCCATTTTCAGTCACAAACATGACAGTGCCATATCTCTCTTTTGACCTATCACAACAGTTCCAGTCTGAAATTATGATTATTCATGGAAGACTGTGCATGATCAAAACAGAGTTAAAAAGATTTGCCAAAACAAAATACATTGAATAATTGTGAATAATAAATTCCAGGAAATTACAGTCTGAGAGCAGGCTTTCCACAGGCTTAAAAGGAACATCAAATGATTTCTTTGTCAGCTCTTCTCAGTATCCGCTGCATCAAATTTCTTGCTGCAAAACAGTTCACAAAATCCAGCATAATCTTTAAAGTGCATCAAACTTCTGGCGTTACATCTTAAAAGGGAATAAGCACTATAAAACTCAGACATGGCATTACCTCCATTGCTCTCTCTGCTGCCCATCATTCACAATGAGTATGCCGCACTTCTGAGTACAGTGTATCCATATGACAGCCTGAGATAATGCCACCAAGGCTGGAGGTGAGCTGAGTTAGCTTCCTGACTGATAGAACAGAATACACAGAAAGTAAGTATATAGACAGTGACAGAGGCACTAAAAATAGCAGAGGACTGGAGGAAAAGTTGCTTTTTGTCTCCTCTCTTATTGCCCATCAGCAAATGTGTTGACTTTGAAGATGTTTAGTACCCACGAGACTGTCAATGTTACAAGCTTGATCTGTCTCCTGTGTGTTGTAATTTTACTACAATGCTCCCAGTGATGGAATTCCACTGAGTGTCCCAGATCAATGCATAAACAATTGCAGTGTTATAATAAACCTTTATAATTAAAGCATTAAATTACAAATAGAAAAAAGAAAGAACACTATGAAATTAAACTTGGCATTTTTTTTTTTCTTTAGAAGTTCTCTCTTCTTTTTTTCCTTTTTTTTTTTTTTTTTTTTTTTAGTTTAATGCACTCTCTAGAGAAGGAAAAATTGGCTTCCTGTTATAGGACAGTCTTTAAACCTGCAGAACTCCTTTTTGATGAGGGTTTTCCCTATCCCATAAGCAGCTGACACACCTGCAGGAAAAGAAGCTGTACAGCACTGTTTTTCTACTCCTGGAAAGTAGGCAGGGGCCTGACTCTTCCCTGTCTTAAATTGGTTTTATAAGTCCATGGATATTAGTAGATTTTTCTATCTGAGCACAATACTGATTGCGGAGTTCATCTGTCATTTACAGCAAGGACACTGGCATCTGGATTCATGTGTTCTAGTCTCTGCTATGGCACTGAGAAGCTTCATGCCTTCAGGCAAGTCACTTAAGCCCTGGGTTTCAATTTATCCTTCTACGAAATAAGTATAAATAATACTGTTCTCGCTGGGGTGATTTGAGGTCAAATTCTGAACTTGTTTCAGCAAAACTAGGAACAGCGCTTCTGCAGCTGATGGAATTAGGCTAAAGTAAAATCGCTGCAAATGTCTTTCATTGTAAAGTGCTTTATACACCACATACAATGCAAAACGATGAATCGCAACCAACTCAGAGATAAAGCAGGCAGACCAGCTGTTACAAGGGGCTAAGCACTGTCATGCAGGGGTTGAAAAAATTCAAGGATCACAAGAGGAATGCTTAATTTGATTAAAATGGTAATAACATCTTTCTAACTGCTGTGCTGGGACAGAGAGTCTTGTGTTAAGATTATATCGGATATCTTTGCACATCAAACAGCAAAGAATTTGACTCAGAAGGAGGCTTTTTTCCCTTTGGAACCACTGCTTGCAGTTTGGTTCTGCAACATATAAGGCTAAGACCTGTATTTTTCTAAAAAAATGAGGGTTTAGATGCTGCCAGCACAATCAATCCCTAAGAATACTGCAAAATCCTGTGGCAATACCATTCATCCCGGTCCCCTTTTCACAAGACGGCATTCCACACACACTGCCTACATCTCTCCCCTGATGCCCCACCAAATCCTCCGATCACTCCCACCCACCTCTCTGCCCACCCAGAGCCAGTCCACTACCCCCCTTTCTCTCCTTTCACTCATTTCTCACCTTTGCCACTGCTCACCAGGGCTGATTTCTCACTTCCTTCCCGTTGCACATGCACACATTAAAACATCTACAGCTTTTACAGTTGTGAGGCAGGAAGAAAGGGCATGACAATTTCATCCGCTATATTTTTTACCATTGCAGCTTTCAGGGCATATGCTCAATCTGCCCCAGGCAGTACTCCCTGAGATATTAGTTGTGATTAAAGAAAAGAACAAAGTAATACTGAAACATTTGGGGAAAAAACAAATATAAATCACGTATCGAGCACTTTTGGGAGCACACAGAAAACAAACTGCATGTAAATCTGAGCTTCAAAATCAGCTGCTTAAAAAAAACAACCCATAATTAAAACAAACCACCCTATGTTGTATTGCAGTTATTATCAATTAATCTAAGAGAGGCTTATTTTGTTTCATTTCATGCGCACACACATCCATAAACATGCATGCACCTTTCTTAAAGCAGCTCCTTTGTTTTAACCATTTGTTCTTCACAGCTGGAATAAATGGTTAATCTCTCAGGGGATCATGCATGCTATTTGTTATTGATTTTATAGCTCAGAAACATACTAGGGTTGTGAACAGGTTGGTATCAGATTACGAAACAACCACTTAGGAGCAGACACCAGCTGTGCATTTGTGATAAATTACATATTTTCTCTATGAACTGTATACCTAGTTATAGTTAGTTTACAGGATTTAGCACCACATGGACTGCCTGCTAGAGAGGTAGCAACCCAAAACACAAACACCTTCCTCTGTGAAAGAAGGAACGTGTAGCTGGAGACTTTTCCTTTAGAATGTTGTATTATAATCATAGATTTGGAAATCATGAAAGGTTTGGCGTATACCTCTGTTTTGGATTTAACATAGACTGAAGTTGCAAGAAACAGCAATGCACAAATGGTAAATGTGATAACATTAATATGCAGAGAAGTTGGAACAAATCTATTCTAAATACAAGATTCTTTTGAAAAAATGTCTTAATTGTTTTTAGAGCTGTTAAAAAGAAACCTCCCTGAGGTCTGTACAGGGAAGAAAATCTCAAACTATGCATTGCATTCCAAAGATCAGTGTTACAGTGCTATGCTTACTGTTAAAACCTTTCCATGCATCATTTGAATGTAATTAAAGTTATTGCAAATTTTTTTGAATACAGGACAAACTTTTCTTAGACAAAAAGATGTGTTTGTAAAAAAGAAAAAGAAAAAGAAAAAAAAAGAAAAAGAAAAAGAAAAAGAAAAAGAAAAAGAAAAAGAAAAAGAAAAAGAAAAAGAAAAAGAAAAAGAAAAAGAAAAAAAACCCCACCTAAAAAAAATAAAAAAGAAATCACTTTGTTTAGCAGAATAAGGGACCCAGAAGCCTTATGAATAAGGCATATTTCTTTCAGAGCTTTTCACTTGCTCTGCCATTTCTCAGTATTGACTGTTATGTTACATGCTCACACAGAAGACACTCTATATAAAAAACACAGAAACCCACACATATGTATATGCATTCTCCTTTGATTTTCCAGCACCATTATGGACCCCAGTTATGTGATACAATAATGAAATCTAGATATGAAAAGATCTGGTAATTCATTCTGTGTGTTATTCCTCTGCATAACAGAATTGTTGCCTGACACATATCTAGAGGTGCTGCTTCCAGTGTGATGAGATTATTTTCACTGGAAATTGTATAGACCACTTATATGCTTATCGTCTAGGATAAGCTAAAGTATCCTGCTGAACTGGCAGCATACTGAGGAAACCTTATTTCTATTCTTTTCTACCCTAGTTAGAAGTTTCCTAAGATAAACAGAATTATCTGAGAATAAAACTGATGACAAAGCTCATAGACTAATGAATGGACATGGCACCATGGATGTAATTCTAGCATGAGTGAAAAGTAAATATGAGGACTGGATTTTGACATAGTTTCTTATATAAGTTTAAACAAAGGGAAAAGCAAAAAACCCCCCACCTTAGTTTATGAGAACACAGTGGAGGAAAAACTGAAGTTTAAATTTAAATAGGTATAAAGATCCCAAATCTGAACTTACTAATAAGCTTAAACTGCCACTTATTTGCAAAGTAACATTAAATAAATACACATTTTGATGCTGGACAGCATTTCGCTAGCTTTTGGTTTTAAGATCAGGTGTTCACAAGACCCTGCAAAAAAAGAAGTTGCTATACTACAGCTAATATTCAAGAGTCAACAGATAGTCCTAAAGCTGAGTGAATAATTAAAAAAAAATTGAATAACTTATTCAAAACTATGAAATTCATCAACTAAATTACTTGACTAATACATCTATGAATTATGAACTGACTATGCTGGGTGAATAATACATTAATAATTAAAATGAAAAATATAATTAAATTCTTCAAATTAATTACTCAGAGAATATGAGAAACCATAATTATTCTCTACACTGTACTCAAAGAATAGAATGCCTGAGTAGTCTGTACGGTCTTCAAGTCTTACAGTTTTTCAGTGCAATGTATAGGATATATCTTTAGAATTATGGAGCTTTGGGGTGACAGCTCAAATATTGTTTCAGGCTTAGAATGAAGAAACATGTCACAGTTAAACAAAATAACATATGTTTTAATAGATATATGCTAATGTGAGGATGTATAACGCAGCCTAGTTGGAAAGACTGGCTCTGTCTCTGAAGAAATTGAGCAAGGAATGCCCACCGGAGGGAATTTTTGATGAGCAGTCAAGAGGTGGGACTGTGTAAATTACATTTGCTGATTCCAACCATAGATTACTTTTAAACACCACCTTGTACTGTGCCTGCATCAAGAGGTGAGCATGGTTCAAGCATGTGCAGTGACTCAGCCTTCCACCCATCCTCAGTGTTGGTACCCAGGTCCCCACTCACACATAGCTGGGGGCTCTGTAGTCAAGCACTCCTACAGTAGAAAGCTCAAGTTTTACGACCCTGTTTTGCAAGGACCTTTGGCATGCTTCTGAATCAAGCCACACTGCATCCAGCTATCTGGAAAGAAGGAAAACGTGCCCATCAAGGGGCCTGATGCTCATAAGTCTGCTCCAGGACTCACACACCACTCAGCAGCACAGGCCAGCCTTAGTGCTCAAACGTGTGCTCAGACAGTTGCAGGCAGTTTGAACAACACATATAGCTGTACTTGCACTCACAATGCTTGTCACTGCCATGGAGATGTTACAACAGCAACCTCTTTTCTTTCTGGAATGGGGGCCAGCTGTGAAGGGGTGGATGTTGTCTGTAGCGGATTGAGTCCCTCCTCTCTGCCATATTGTCAACTTTTCGCTGAACACAGTTTATAAGGAGCAGCAGGGAAATCAGCTTTGCAAACTAAGAATAGAAAAAAATTACAGGCTTCTACTCAAGAACTTTCCTTTCCTGTAGTTACACTTGTCACAATTTCATATAAGATCATGTAGTTATTTCCTGATGGATTCTGGCATTCATCATAAAAATACACCTGCATTCTCCATGCACACATAGTCTAAGGTTATGCTGAAATATGCAGTGATGCTCAGAGTGATGCCCAGAGTAATGCCGTTGAGAATTATGGCTGTGTATGGAGGTCAGCACTACATGTGGTCCATAGCATAGATCTCATACAGACTGCTGCTGAAGACAGAATTTCTTATGTGCCTAAAATATACTATATGTTTTAACAGTCATTTCAACCCTCACCCAGTGATAGATGGGGGTTGATTTATTTTGCATAAAGTATAAACACAGCTAGCACATTCATCACACTATTACGAATGGAAAATGCCAATTAACCACAAAGCTAGGCACATACCCCATCCTTCTGTACAGTATTACTATCTTGAAAACATGAGCAGTTTATAAGGTTATTTGAAAGAATGAGGAAATCCTACATATCTTTATCTCCACATGTTTCCTTTGACCAGAAATACTTTTGCTTTCAAATGTAAAATATTTTTAAAGATTCTGAAAATAAAAAAAACTAATTCAGAAAAAAACCTCACAACCCTTTAAGGAGCGACTTCTCCACTTTCATAGCCTACTACACCTACACACCTATTCCCCATACCCAAGACATTACTACTCAGGATGCGAAATAAGTTTCCTTGAAGTTTGAAGTTTCTTTAAAGGATATTTCAAGCATCTTGCCGGTCCATGGTCTGATCTGGTTGGTTAAAAAACTGTCCTGAAAGTAACTGTCCCTGACTATAAAAACAGACCCTAAATTATTTATTCCTTGTTAGTGGATCCATTACACTGTAATTTCCAGTCACTGTCTTCTTAGTCTCTCATTCCTGTCCTAGACCTGCCTTTATCCTCTAAAATTCCCCCATTAGCCCCAATCTCAGCCATAAACTCTTAGTTTTTTCCTTGCTGTACTAGAAGTCAATTCTTTCAGTTTGTGAAAGATTCCAATTAGGTTGAATAACTAGTAAGGTATCCATTTAATCTGATTAAACACAGCCATTTTTATTCTCTGCACTCCTTTCCATTTCCAGGAATGAAAGAAACTAACTAGAGAGCATATGTATTTCTAGGAGCATAGCTGTGCTTCTTTTTGGGTAATCTTCAATATATTACTCCAGGGTAGGAGTCTTTAGAAATTAAAAAGTTGCTTTCCAAAGGGACAGCTACTTCTACAAAAGCAACCGGTGATGTTTACGTATGACTTTCTGTAAGCAGCTTGCTACTTCCTTTCCATCTCCTGACCTGAGACATGGTTCTGTACATAGGCTTGAAATTGGTGATTACATCCTAATTCTGCTAACGATTGAGCATCTTTCTCAAAATGCTGAGTCTCCTGGACTGCTAATAACATTATTGGGAGTAAAGGAGCTCAGTTCCCCACAGGGCTAAGGCACAGCTTCTTTCACTGGGGATTTGAAGTCCTGTTTATTCCTACAGATTTTCATGCCCTATCAGTCCTTGAAGGTGACACAGGAGAAAACACGATGACAACAGGGCATGACAAATTTCAGTGAAGATTTGAATGTAAATACTCTCCCGTGAAATGTAGATATTATTGGAATAACCTGAACAAATCATGAAATTGGCTGGCAAGGGCATGGCATCATTATCACAGTGCAATATCTTCAAGGAGAAATTGTGTAAGACCTCTCATAAGATTTATTACATTTCTAAAATGAAATAAAATATTAGACCTCTAATTTTTTTTTAGTTAAATTGCACTAGTAACTCCCTACATTCCTTCTCCCCACCCAATGAATTAACCATCGTCATATTTTTGTCTGAGATAAAAATGAATGATCTGCTTTGATTAAGAAAAAAAAAAAAGAAAGAAAGAAAAAGAAACCTTCTGAATAACTTTGAACTATGAATCAGCCTTGGAAAGCTCTCATCAAAAACTCCCTAGCTTTTAATTGCAGAACACAGTCTCTGCTGTCTCCAGACTGCAGAGTGAGATTCCTGGCAATTACTCAAAAGCAAAAATGGTGGGAAAAAAAAAAAAAGCATTATCATTGTCATAACTTAAGACACAGGTGTGGTGTGAGCATATTCATCCAAGTTAGAAGTTGCAAATTTCTAAACTTTGATCCATCACTGACTGCTTCTGCTGACTTTCAGCAAATGACGTTCATTTTTTACCCCATTTCACCAGTAGAAAGTTTCTAGTAAATGCGTACTGTGCTGGAGTATTATATTTGAAAGTAGTCCTACAGCTTTGAATTTGTATTCATAGGAGCAAACACCATAATACAATGCAGGGCAATTTGAAGAGAAGAAATCATCGGTTACTTGGAGCAACGTTCTTTATAGGTCTTTGCCCAAGAAAACTTTTTCTAGGATAACAGTTAATAGTAATGTTGGTAAGGTTCCCAATTATATAGCCAAATCAACTTTTAGGAAAATCGTTTCTTCTGTTTCTTTGCACTTCCTTCACAAAAAAAAAGAAAATGAATACAACTTAGAAATTTTAAACATTCAGAGAGGAATCTGTGTTTGTGCAAAATTTCATCACCATTACTGGATTCTTGCATTGATGATGGTAAGGAACCTGATGGCAATTGTCCTGGTTTTAGCTGTAACAAGTTTTTTTGTCCTTCCTGGTGGCTGGTGCAGTGCTGTGTTTTGGCTTTGGTCTGGGAGCTCTGCTGGTGGCGCTTTGGTGTTTTGGTTGTTCCTGGGTGGCACTTGTTCTGATTGCGGACTTTTTGGTCTCTGGCTGCTCTAAGTGAACAGCACAAATCTAGCAACAGAACACAGATAAGATGATTAAAAATATTTTAAAAATCCATTTTTAGCACTAGGTTTATTTAATCATTCATTACTTTATACAACATCACTGAGAGAGCCTATTGGATATATTGAATTCAAGCATTTTGTTAGATATTAAAAATCAGTAAAAGTAGCATGAGATGGTTCAGCCACAGCCATATGGGATTGTTACTGAAATCAGGAAAACAGAGTTGCAATGTAAGCAGTCAAGTCAAATAAGTACAACGTGGCTTCACTTCCAGATGTTGTTTCTTAGCATTTACCATTCACCTTGCTACCCTGAGTCCTCATCCTCCACAAGCCCTTTGCAGGTACTGAAAAAATTCAGACCGTAACCTTGGTTCTTACACACGCACATAGGAAATAGAAAAAGGATATTGCATAGGGGAAGCCATTGTTATCTGTGGGAGTGACAGATTCAGGCAGCAGGTTAATGTTTCTGTGCTGGCTTTGCAATCAGCAGAGAAAGGACAACTTCTCCCTGGAAGGAGTCAGAGCACCAAAGAGGTGCTTCTACCCTGAGCCCCACTCTGGAGGAATCCATTTGTCTCCCTTAGCAATACAGGGAACCCAGGGAAACAAACCTCTTAACTGATACAGCTCCATTACCTATTTAGAAGACAAGTGGTGTGAATATACCCTCTCTGTCCTCCTTCTGCTCCCTCAAGTTTTTCATTATCAGCGTGTTGCAACATCAAGGCAGGTTACAGGACTCAGAAAAAGCTATACAAATGTTTAGGCAGCAAAGAGGCTTAGTGCCCAAATCCACTTTCTTTAAAGATTAAATTCAGCTTTCTAAGATTTAATACCCCATGTTTCAGGACATAATATAGCTATATAGTAGTCACTAAGAGGGGACATTTCCTGGGCCAATGCATGGCCTTTTTCTGCAAGGTTAATTCTGCTTTCCTCCAAATCAACCAGTGTTAGCAATACACGAGAGCTGGACACAGGACAAGGATATCTGAACTGTTGCAGTATGGCAATGCCTATTTTTCTGATTAATGAGTGCCTCTCTTTGTTAGATTATGATAAACAACAACAACCCACATTTTTCTGTGCATGTGTCAGTGATCAGAATGTACTCAAATAAAAGCATTGCTTAGCCTTGACCTAGCCAGGTATCAGATGAACTGTACCTTTGTCGACAAGTGCTTCTTTGCAAATACCGCAGAGTCAGGCCACAATGCTGCAAGCGCTTACTTATATATGTAAGCTGAATTTTACTCCATTTTACTCATTCATTTCACTGACCCAAAAAGGGTTACTTGCATTCCAGATTAAGAGGCCTGGAGTCCAAGAAGGTAGCTCGGTATTGCTTCCACAGGGAAGCAGTATTTCATATATAACAGAGTTATATCACACCTTGACTCATTATGTAAGGGGAGTAAAGAATTTGTTGTGTGCTTCACTCAGTCACTCCAGCCATATAGTGCAATTATAAAAGTGATGTCATCAGAAGAGACTCTGGTGACTAAACTCCGGAGTCCATCAGAGCAACACAAAGGTGGTTGGAGACTGGAGCCCACAGTGCGCAAAGAGAGGCTAGGAGGGCTGGGTTTGTCCAGCTTGAAGAAGGGAAGGCTGGGGGGACACCTTATTGCTATGTGCAACAGTGTTACAAGTTGGGGTAGAGGTATAGTAAAGTTTAAGGACTCAAAGAGAGATAAGCAGCTTCACTAGGATTGAATTTCACAAAAATTTCACTATGAGAAAACTTTCTGCAGGTGCTTGAAGCCATCAACTTTGTGCATCCTGAAAGCAGAATGGAGGATGGCTGCAGTTTAGGTGAGCTCTTCAGTTAGGTGCTTCTCAAAGGGTAAGCTTCTGCTTCAAGAAACCCATTGGCATTCATTGTCACAAAGCAGAGGGAAGCATCATAAATTATACATTCACAGACTTCAAAAAATTCTGAGAAAAAAAAGTAAATAGCTGGATGATGAAACGGTTTGAAGCTCCAAGCCCAACTCTTCAAAGACATCTGAGCAGCAATTTGCTACATGGAGCTGGAATAAACAGCAACCTGTCTGATTAAAGCAAATTCTTGCCCTTGTAGGTGTATTTCTGCTTTTTGAATGTGTTGGAAAGAGGGGCAGATGGAGTTGTGCAATGGCGAAGATGGTGTGTGGATCCATCACCTTTAGTGGAACTATTTGGACTTTCACCAACTGAGGCAGAGGTACCTATTGTTTTGGCAAAGAAAAGTACTCACTCCATCTTAGTCTACTCCTCTTAGTTAATTCAGAATTCCATTCCTTGTGTGGAGTATAGATTTCCAACCTAATTTAGATGTCTCAAGTTAGACACCATGAATCTTCATTCTCTCCTTGTAGTTGAGTGTTGGCAGTCATTCAACGACAGTGAATGAGGAGTTCCTGAGGCCAAGTAGAGGCCAGTCCTCCAGACCGTGTTCAAATCAGCTGGTGATTCTGATCAAAAAAACACACTCAGAGAGTCACAGTGGGCAGAGGAATCCAGCTCCTAGATGCTTGTCCTAACCAGGGAAATACCAGAAAACATGCACTATTCTAACCATGAAGGTGAAAACTCTGTCACATCTCTGTCTATGTAAAAATGAGAGCAACAGACAGAAATGTGCTAGCACTGGAGAAAAGAAGATTTATCATATTGGACTGTCAAAAAGCTGCAAATATAATACTATTGTGCATATGAAAAATGGGACATAGTTTTCCTGAGATCAGTTCCCCACAAGTAAGAAGTAATTAAAGAAATACTACAGCTTTGCATTTTTGCTGTCTCCTTCTCCTTCCCTCCTCCTTAAAAACCCAGTCCAGGGTGTAGGAAACGTGATCATACTGTTTAACTTTGTTTCTTGGGACACAGGATTTTCTATGGAGAAATCATCCTGAAAGCTCAAATGATAAAAAAAATAAAAAAGAAACCAAAACCAAAACCAAACAAACGAACAAAAAAAAACCCCTCAAAATTATTTTTTTTTTTTTTTCCTATTACAGGACAGTTTCCTAAAGGCTGCTATATGACAAAGAGTTATGTAGCAGCTGGTCTAAAATTGGATATGGCAACCTCTTTAAGCCTGAAGAAACCCATCGTAGTTTGTGTCAGCTTAGCTCTATTTGGTTTCTGTGTATAAGCAGTTGGATACAGGAAACTGCTGTCAGCTGAATGGTCCATTCAGCTACTGTTTAAGCCTATATGCACTCACCCACTTTGCAGCATTTGAAACTGGAACACTATGTATTTGCTAAGTTAGTTAGGAAGGTGTAGGGGTGTGTTGTGGTTTAAACCTAGCCAGCAACTAAGCACCACACAGCCACTCATATTTTGTCCCATGGAATGGGGGAAAGAATGAGAAGGATAAAAGTGAGAAAACTTATGGGTTGAGATAACGACAGTTTAGTACATAAAATAAAAACTGCACACAGAAGCAAAGCAAAACAAGGAATTCATTCACCACTTCCCATCAGAAGGCAGGTGCTCAGCCATTCCCTGGAAAGCAGGGCTCCATCACATGTAACAGTTACTCGGGAAGACAAACGCCATCACTTCAGCAGTTCTTCCCTTCCTTCTTCTTCCACCAGCTTTATATGCTGAGCATGACATGATGTGGTCTGGGATATCCCTTTGGTCAGTTAGGGTCAGCTGTCTTGGCTGTATCTGCTCCTACCTTCTTGTGCACCCCCAGCCTACTCACTGATGGAGTGGGATGAGAAGCAGAAAAGACCTTGGCTGTGTGCAAGTGCTGCTTAGCAGTAACTAAAACATCCCTGTGTTATCAACGCTATTTCCCCCACAGATCCAAAACATAGCCCCATACCAGCTACTATGAAGAATAACTCCTCTATCCCAGTCAAAACCAGCACAGGGTGATATAATCCATTAACAACCAGAAAGAAACAGTGAGAGTGAAGAAAGTGCCGATCAGAATGCAACTCTAGCCCTAAGTCTTAGGAAACAAAAATTAAAGGCAAACATTAACAGGAAAATCAGGTGGGCACAGCTTTTGAGAGATACAGGCTTCAATTCTAGTTTCTCCTTGCATAACATATAGTGACACAGGTCATAGCCTAAGCTAGGGAAAGTTACTCAGAAGGAAAACAAATTTGCCATGTCACCTCTGAAAGTTCAATTGAAAAATAAGGGATGATTAAAAAAATTAGAACAATTCTTCAGAAAAGACAAATCTAATAAAGTTGGGACTTGTGATTCCTAAAAAAAAAAAATTATAAGAATATGAGTCATGTAATGAGTATGGGCATAATTATGCTAATGGAACAGTCATGTTACTCTGGGAATGATTATGTTAAGCCTCTGAGCATGCCCTATATAAATTAGTGGTTTCCTTAAACCTGAACAGTCTGAAACAGAAATAACTATTCTTGCAGTAAGAAAAATAGAGAAGTATGGGGAAGGGGAGGGCAAGGTCATTTCCCTCTACCCAATATAATATGACTATAAATATTTCAGAGCTATTATATATATTCTGTGCTAAGTGCCAGTCCTATTTTACCAAAGTGGAGTACGGGAGTGTTGTCAAACCCCCAGTCTAGAGATAATCTCAGATCATTATTTAGTATTTGTATTAGAAAAACACATAGAAAAAAACAATCCATCTCTAATTGAATTCAGTACAAGCCTTAAGGAACAGATTATGCTTCTAGATAAAGGTCTTGCTACTATCCAACAAATATAATTGTGAAGGAATTACTTCTTCCCTCAAACAGGAATGCCACAATCTGCTCTAGCCTTACAGTGTGGGATGCATGCCGCCTCCTCTGCATCAGCTCAGTTATTAACACTTGGTAACTTCCTACTCACTGCAGTCCCTTTCTGCTCACGGGGGGAGTGGGAAGCTCCTGCTTTCTTCTGTGGAGTGTACCTAAGAAAGATCTATGTAGGGCATGCAATATCAAGGGGAAGTTCATATCCCGTTTATTTAGACATCATGACCTTGACCTACATAAATGGCTGAAGATTGTTCTGAAAAAATCTGTATTTCTTACCTTTTTACTTTAATTTTTAGTCAGGAAAACTGTGGCCTCCCTAGCCTTGATCTGTATTCTCAGAAAGTGTAAAGGAACCCTAAAGATTATGATTATTTTCCTTAAGAACAGAAGGATCAAAGAAATCTCAGACAAAATTCGAATTAAAACCCAGGTTGGTTCAGCATGTCAGACTGCAACACTGACACCATAACTGGAGCAATGTCTAAAGCAGAGCCACGTTTGTTTTTCAGAGGCATATTACAAGGGAATACAGAGTCGCCGAGCAGACCATGCAGCAAAACACCATGCACCTCTGACAGCAGCTTCTTGGGGAGCATCCGACTGATGTGGAGAGACAGGGAGATTCAGTGATGCCACTGAGGCATTGCTGTTGTGTAGAGGAACAGACCCCCTAGAAGGGCAATCAGCAGCAGTCTGTTCTGCAATTTCCAGGCACCTAACATCGTGCCTGCTTCTATGTCCCTTAAACACACCAGGACCCTCTGCTTCAGCCCATGACTGAACAATGAACCATGGCAATGAACATAAAAAGCCTCTCTTATTTCTCCTTTCTTAATTGATTTAGGGTGCTGCCTGTGTCTTTGAAATATATAAACTCATATTCCTTTGTTTTGCATGAGTAGAATAACAGCAATTACACATGAGATGCTGAGCCCAGGGAAAAGGAGGTTCCTCATCCCTTGCCTCCCCCTCAGTACCTCCCATTACTTTTCCACCTGAAAATGGCTCATAAAGCCTGAATTCCCTACTCAGGATGTTTTGCAGTTGAAGGAAAATAGCTGTTATGGACAGATTCATTTATCTTGCTTACTCTAAGTAACATTGTATTTCATCGAGTGGCATCAAAATAGCCCAGTAAGACACATTCCTCAAATAATGTGATATTGAATCATACGGGTGGGGCTTTTTTCCTGCAAGTATACCAAAGCTTTCTTGCACCTCCTTGACACCTTACAAGAGTCACAGGAGATTTTTCCACAGCACTGCATGTCCCTGGTATTTTGAAACAATGTACTTCAAAACCTTGAAAAATACAAAAGCCAAAGGGGAAGAATTTCTCAGAAAGCCAACCAAACTATTAATTCTTAGTATGATATTAAAAAAAAAAAAAAAAAAAGAAGAAAAAATGATAGGCATCTTGAACGAATTAAAACCACTATTCTCTATTGCAGTCAAAGCCAATTCTTGACACAGAGCTTTTCTTCCGTTTTCAACTCTCATTTCTTTCTTACTTTGGCAGGAAAATATTCTAAGAGTTTTTTCTTTATCAAGCGAAAAATGTTTTACTTCTATTTTCTTCAGACTCAAAACTGGTTACACTCAAGCAAAGCTAAAAATAAAAAAAACATACAACAACATTTAGGCAATGACAAGCACAGAACTTTTTCTGCTGTAACAAAGAAAATTTCTTAAAGGCATGAGAAGATGAACTGAAGGTTTGTCAGCAATTTCTGCTCCCCCTGCTCTCCTATTAGAGACAGGACTGAATGAAAATACCTAGACCTTGAGAGCTTTTCAGTTCAGGAAGCCACAATTACAAATTCAAATTTAGGCCTTCATCAAGGTGGCATAACTAGAATGGATGCCCCACAACAGGTTTGGACCAAATTTAAGTATGAGTCATGAGCAAGAGAAGTTAGGACCAGTATCTGGCCACTGAGGGTCTGGAGTTACCTATTCTCTGTATTCCTGCAGATAACAAAGAACAAAGTGTCACCCTTTAAATTTAAAGTTGTGATTCCCAAAATCAACTCAGTGAGACTGGTGGGCTCTGGAGCTTTCGTCTGTGAAACACACGGTGGCGCTTTGGCCGGTTTGCTATTGCCCATAAATCGTGCAAAGGCACATGCATATCTTCCCACCACCTCTTTTCCAAGTTGTTAATATTATCTGTTCATACATGTGAGGAAATGTAAGATGCACATAGCTGTTAATAGAAAGGTAGAGGTGTCAGTGAGATAATGTCTTCATAGAGCTGTAACCTGTGAAGTTTGAGTATCCAGAAGCATAAAGAATCTGCCTAGACCCAGTACCCTTAATAGTCTCATCTGAACTGTGAGAGGTCGTGGAAAGCCTTTTTTCTTCTTAAGCAAGAAAGGGGTGAGATACAGGGTTGTACAAGCATCAGCTCATCAGCACCTACACCCCTTGCCACGCAAGATCTCTTCTTGGGTCAGCAGCATGCTGTGCTGATTTTCTTAGCTATTTCTATCGCATATAGTGTAGTTTCTTATATTAAATGTGATTTTTAGAGGTTCACTTTTGTATCTTACTGTCAACCCCTACACACACTTTGTTTTTTACAGAAAGCACTTTTATTCTCTTGGATCTACAGTACTATTGAGTGAGCCTTTACTGAAATTGTTTTTGGCTTTGCTCTCTTTTATCTTTTTAATGGTGTTTCCCACCAAATTGACTTGCAGATGTTAATACTTTGACAACTAAAGAAAAAGGTATGTCTAAGTTGTCATCTTGCAGTCAGTTTTTCCAGATGCAAAAAGGAGTGCTTCCCCATCAATTTATTTAACTTTTTGCCTACCTACCTGCTTTTCAAAAGCTGTCTTTAAGATTCCTTTATGGACATACAGCTCTTAAGCATTTAAGAAGTTTCTACCCATGAAAGATATATAGCCTTTAATAGAAATTATGTGGTTAATTCCCCATGCAATTCTTGGACATTTTTATTTTTTTTTAAACTACAGCTGGGCAATTTGTATTTGCTGAAATGTGGTCAAAGTTCTCTGTAAAACATCAGTAGGGGAATTATGGAACCTCTTTGCACAGTAACTCACTTTTACAGACTGAGCCTACATTGCTCTTATCCTTCCATATTAGACTTGATATGTTGTGTCAAGCATTTCAACCTCTAACTTCCATCAAAAGATAAATGACAGCTGTCTCCGAATTAATGGAACATGAGAGCAGATCACTGCTCTGCACCCTATGAAATGCTTAAGTATGCACCCACCTGACCTGACCTTACTATTTCCACTTTTCCAATTTGTTTTCTGGTGATTGAGAAAGGTGAGGGAAGAGTTCAGCACCCATGCAAGATTTTTCTGTCAAACACCACTGTGCCATCCACCAGAAATTCTCTGTCCCTGTAAAACCAACTAGGTATTTTAATGAAAATTGGTCATCAGAAAAAAAGAGCAACAATCTCTGAGCTTCACAGGAATAACTTTCATTCTTATTCTTCTTGTATTATGTCCAATAATATTGTTATTTTTCTTCCTGTGGTATAATGTGGTCTCAGTTTTGTGAATCTGGATAAACCAGCAGGTGTTTCATTGCACAGAGTATAAAAACACAACCTGCATCACCACCCCCCCCACCCCCCCACCCCCCCCCGAATAGAAAAAGCATTAGAAATTATGGTCTTGAAGTGTTCCTGAAATAGCAGACTAAAATTTTAACACTCTAGGCTTTGTGCTGTTAACCAGATTCTTGACCATGCAGCAAATAAGAATTTGAACCAGCAACTACATATATTTTATGTGTAATAGATACTATGAATACTTAGATGTGTACATATATGTAATATGTATGTATTTGTGTGTGTGTGTGCATATAGTATTAACATATAAACAACTATTTGTATTATTTTGAGACGTTCCAAAGTAAAGTTGCGAAGAAGCCCAGCTTAAAAGCAAGACTTGGAAAATAGACTAAACCAGGATTTGTATCTAAAACCAGACAAGTCATTTTATGCAAATGTCCCAGTGTGAATATAATTATAGAAGGGGCCTTAATTAGGATAAATGGGACACCAGTAAGCTTTCTAAACACTGTGGTCCAGACTGCAGAGTATCCCTTCCAGTACAGCAGAAGCCTGAGAGGATGATGAGTCTTTGGGAATGCAAGCCTCAAAGTTGCACTGTGATATGATCTTGGACAGATTGTGATGAACAGCTGTACAGCAGGACTACAGCAGGATTTGGTAACAGTAAGAAGGAATAGAAAAGTGAGTATATCAAGACATTCATAAATATACTTTAAAAAATAACCTCTGTCTCACAAGTGGGATGAAGGTGATGGGCTAACCTGAACCTCACATTTTTAAAAGGTCTGTCATCCAATTTGCTCACACGAAGAATGTCACTGTACTTATGTTCCTAGTTTTAACACACAGCTGCTACAATGTCTTTCCAATGTGGGTATTTATGTGTTTGACTGACTAGATTTCATTTTCCATTGTATCAGTCATATCCCAGTCAAGACAAATGAGGTAAAACAAAATGGATCTGGTATTAAAGATAGGAAAAACTGACATTGAAACAGATTTTTTGAGAAGAAGATACCTAGTTTACAATCTCTGAAATTATAATATGAATGCTAAAACAGGTATGAATTTTTGTATGTACATTACTGTGCATGAATTTTTAAACAGTATTCTTTTTCATTTTGAATTCCACTCTATAGCAATATGAGGAAAAAATTTCCATATAGATGGAGATATAGGCAGAGTAAAAGTGTGTGGGTGAGGCCAAAATTAGAATAAAAAGAGGATTTCATTTTTCAGTGATCTGAACTTGACATTTTCATAAGCTTCTGTTATGGTCCATAAACAAAATAAGAACAGAATCAATGTCTGCTGTTTTTATAGCCAGTCTCAGAGGCTCGATAGAGAAGAATGACATTTGGCCTCATCAGAATAAGAAACTGGCTCTGTATGTGCCTCTGGTGCCTGTGCTCACTTGTACATGTCTCCTGAGCATTGCAAGTGTACTTCTGAACTGCAGAGAACGTAGAGAGCAGGGTCTTTCATCTTTATGCACAATCTAAGGCTTTTTACCTTCTCTTTGACTGTTTGAATGCAAAACAATATGTATTATTTTTATCCACTGAAGTATGTCATGAGTGCTTATGTGTAGGTATTCTTCTGTGAGTGGAGCATACTAGCCACAATAGAAACACAATATTGAAAATGCTTAGAGTCTTCAGACATACACATGGTTAGGTATTGGAAAAACACTGTTTATTCAAATTCTTTGTATGCCTTTAGCATTATAACAGTTAGTTGACATGATTTATGAGACTGGTAACTTCAGCAAGGGTGCAAACAGTTGCAGCTCTGTCAATTCTAGTGAAGCTAAAACTCAAGACCAGGTTCGCACACCAGATTCAAACGTGACCTATGGCTCTGTAAAGACCCTCATATTTAGGATACTAGTATGAATACTAGGTAACATGCACTACCTAAATCACACTAATAGCAGAAAAATAAACCAACAGTACAGTAATTAAAAGCAGAAAGTTCAGAGACTAATTATAAACTGCTTTGCTCCCTAGCAGCACCAAATGGAGCTAAAAGTTTGTATACTGTTTTTATATATTTTGTAGCCTGAAGGATACCACAGCATTTCATAAACAATATGTGTACGGCACCCTGAAATGACATTGGCAGGGAATGGCAGCCAAACCTTAGCCTAATGCAATAGGCACAAACCTCATTTTTTTAATAATGAATAATGTAAATGTGAGTGTGTACACCAAACCAAAGGAACCGTGTCATTGTAAAGTGTCATGGGAAAGAGTCAAAGGCGCAGCCTAAAGCTTGGGGACCAGCAGATGTCAACACATTTTGAAAGAAGTAAACTAGCTGACTACAACCAGCATTGTCTTTTTCAGGAATTAAAGGGAAAATCGAAATTTAGACCCAAAATCAGAGTTTGTGCATATGAATGGACAGCTTTATGCAAGTCCACATTCAAGCATTTTTTTAATCTTTTCAGAAATTAGTCCCTAGTGTTTCACTCATTACCAATGTAACATAAAAAAGCCTGTGCGGTAATAGTTTAGTTGTGCTCTGGTCTTCCCTTTAGAGTCACAAATGTCAAAAACATCAAGTAAATTTGAGTTTTCTTTGAACTGAAATTGAAAAATTATCTCAGACACAAATACCTGAGGCGTTCATTAGATAAGGATGTACACCCAGGCCTTCCAGACGCATTCTGTACTGTTGCAAGGGGGCATGGCTCTGATTGGAAGATGACTTTTAGGAAGAAGAAGGGTAGAGGAGACAGAGCAGATGCATGTGTGTGCTTAGGTTATTGCACCAGGAGGCACCGATGTATCCATAGGTACAATTCCTGATAGACTTTTGCTTGCAGTAGAGGTTTTTTGATCTGCACTTGTGTGGTACATGGCTCAGGTTATTTGCCATGGGCCAGATCACCAAACTAAGCTCAGCTTTGCTCAGAGTTGTGCTCAGTCTTGTGCTATGACATGTCTTTCTTAAACAATAAATAGTTTCTACATTTATTAAGAAAGGAAAAAGTAAGTTTCTGGTAACAGGGAAAAGCCTAGAAACTGCTAGTACTAAGTTCTTAAAATTATAAAGGGAAAAAAATGATTATTTTTTATTCTCATAATTTTCAAGGCATGAGATCTTAAATTTAAGGGCAATAAAGGGAAGCACTTAAAGAATGATGAATGAGAGTCATGTGGTTAGATAAACTGCTCATGTTTCAGCTTTTCACCCTTACTTTGGGATCTGAGTAAGAACATCCTGTATAACATTTCTTCCCTTGACGTAAAACATCGTAAAATAGGAGCATTTTCACAGGAGTCTGCTGTGAGGCAGCAAGATGCCTTTGGAAGGAATACAAAAGTGAATTTTTGTGAAATTATATCCTTATTGGCTTTTTTCTCACTCTGCAATATTAAATAAAAAACATATTTACATTTTGCTTTGTTCAATCACATTAAAGTGGTTTAGTTTGTTGGTGTTGGGGGTGGGATGTTTGTTTGTTTGTTTGTTTGTTTTATTTTACAACTTTGCTCTTCCTGTAATATTCTGCCACTTTCTGCCACTTGATTTGTCAATGCCAGTCATCTATATTGTGTGATCTTTTGATTCGATACTGTTGCAGATCTCACAGCATACCAGTGTGTATCTCCACAACCTGAAGGAGCATAATGCTGGACTCTCATTCAGGAAGCTCTAGTTTGGTTCAGTGGGGTCAGGATGCACCTGTGGGGAATGGGCAGGGTAGAGAACCATTGAAGAAGAGGTGACTCCAGCTTTTCATGGCTACCTTCAGATAGCCACAGGAAAAGTCTGCACAGTCCGATGCACCACTGCACTTTTGCATGTTCTTGCACAAATACACAGGCAGATGAACAGGCAAGAGGGAGTGCTTCTTGCACCCATTAAGGAATTAACAGGACATAACCTAGCTCTATATAATTAGTCAGCAGTACTAATTCACACTACAGTGATCACTGTTTTTAACGAGAGGAAGCAGCATAGTGGGAAATTGGCAAGCAAACCTTTTTGCCCAAAGGGTTTTGGACATAACAGCCAGCTGCTGGTATGTACCGCCTTAACTACAACCATGGGGTCAGGGTCACTGATGAGTCTTCTGATCTGGGAAAGGATCAGGAAAGTGGTTTGCTGACTAACAGGAGCAACATTTATTTTCTTCATGGTATTGCTGCTCTTTTGTAGGGTACAGCACCAACTGAAGAAACCTTCTGCCAGTGAAAAGGAAAGTAAATAAAGCATCTGGGGAGTAGAAAGGGAAATTTTATAAAGAAGAGCCCAATGTTTTTTCTCCAAAAGGTGCTGTACACATCCACAAGCTCAATATATCTCTCTAGAACGGATTACTGCAGGAGAGAGTGCAGAAGTGCTCTTCAGAGTTATGCTAAAGAAAATACCACTTGTGGAAGTGCAAAAGCAACATAATAGGTAAAAAAGAATCCAGCCAGTGGAAGTGGAAGTGGAAATGGATGTAATGTATCACAATTTATATTCTGATACAGGCATTGAAGATAGATTGCCTGTTCTGATACTTACATAGTAGTTGTGGGCTAGATTTCATCTCAGCACAGTGTATCACTGCTATTCAAGCAGCCACTGTAGGCATGCAATTACCTGAAAGACGCATCTACGAAGTGATTCCAATGCAGAGAGTTGCCTAAGAGACTTATTATACCGTAATAATATAAATATGCAAACATTACACACTAGAAGTCTTATTGATCCTTGCTACCAAACATGACATCATTATTAATAAAAATGTAATGAGAGAGTAATAAATATGCAAAATAATAGCATATTAACCTAAATAACACCAATGAATTGTACAGCTTAGCATAAATTTGAAAACCACTAACCAAACACTGTGTGGTTTGTTCATACTAGGAGCAGTCAGGAATCATGCATAATGCAACAGTGCAACTGCTAACAACAGCCTCATGAAGATAATTTAAGCTAGAGCTGGACAAGCTCCAGGAAATCTGCCTAAAGAGTAAATGCTGACCTTTTCTGCTCTTTTTAAGTGAAAGAGCTCAGAGTTTGGCTCACTGTCCCAGGTGAGTTTTATTATAACACAAAGGATCATTTTAAAAGTTAAGGAAGAGATGAACAGCGAATAAGTAATACAAATATATATATACATGTTAAAAAACAAAAGTGCTCACAAAATACAACTAACAAAAAAAAAAACCAACCAAACAAAAAACCCTAGATGAATCCAGACAGCTTGGAAAAATGAAATAAAATAAGGCAAGAAAAATGATAGAAAAGAGAGACAGTCTGTTGCCAAATGTTATTCATTAAATAAAAAGTATTACACTGCAGAAAAGAGTCCAGAGAATGCCAGACAACATAGCAAAGAAAGGTTAGACTAATATTGTTCAAAGCCAGCATCGTATTTTGCATCCCTCTAAATTCTGAATATTTACAGCTTATATAGACAACATTATTATATAAAAACATTTCTTATAATTAGGAAGAGACACCACTAATGAGAATGAAAAGCATGCAGTTCAAGCAGAAATAATAGGCCTAATGCAGAAATTACTTGTGGAGTTTCGCCCTGTGTTATGCAAGAAGTCAGACTATCTCCTTCGAATGGTCTCTTCTGGCTTTGGAGTCTACAAAACTCAGATATTTTAGCTGACAGAGGCTTTTCATCACTCTTAATCTTTTCTTCCTTTTTGCAATGGGATGAGGGAAGAGGTATCTGAATTCTTAATTTTATTTTTTTTTTCAAGAATAGCATTAGTCCTTGCAAGGACCCAGTGAGTCAAAGGCGGTGTAGGGAATCTGAGTCCCTGGCTTGGAACAGTGCCTTCAGCAAGGCTGTGCTGTCCCATATCCAGAGATCCCACCAGCTGCTGGAAGAACTTGCCATCAGAGGCAGAACTTGCAAGAATGCCTCTTTTTTAAGCAATTCTAAGGCCCCCGGGCGAATATTTTATTTTCATTCATTTTTTTGTTTCCAAAACTTATTTGCTGAAATTTCAACTTAATGAGAAATATGAAAGGTTTAGTTTAGTTGAGTGTAATCAATACACACACACACAAAATCCAACCTGAATATCTTGCAAATCTCAGTTCCTGTGATTTAGTTTTAATTGGATACACAGAAAATTCTTAAGAGTTTCTATTATTTGCTAACTGCAAATTAGCTAATAGCACTTGAAAGGTACATAAACCTTTCACTGAAACAGGTCTGAATTTGAAGTCCCAAACTAGAGGAGATTTGAAGGACTTCATAATAAAATAATGAAGATTAAAAGTTATTTAGCGCTTTTCTTCAAAACACTGTGAAAACTTTAACTAGGTAGTCATCATCCCTTCCTTGTGATATATTTAAGTGTTGGTGAACCCTCTGGAAAGTCAACATGTGTTTGCTCATGATTGTTCCCTTTCTGCCATGACTCTGAATTCCTACTGTTCAGTATGACTTTATTTGTATGCAGTGTTTGCAACTCTCACAATTTTATTGCAATACCTGAGGTTACATCTCAAGTTACATCTTTATGTACAATCTTTAACAATTAAATCTGTGGGTATCCCAGATTTTTGTAAGTACTTTTCCAATATTCATCATTCAGGAGGAGAGAACAAAAACACGTCTTAAAGTCTTGGAACACAGAAGAAGAAAAGAACTTCAAAATGTTTAAGTAGTCCTAAGCAAACTTTGTGGTTTCCTAGCATCAAACTCAACTTCTGAAGATTTGGGATTGTTCAGAACACTCAGATAATATATACATTATTCTACTCTACCACCTAATGTCAAGCTTTGACTTTAAATGTGCACACAAGTGAAAACTACCTCATCTTGCCACAGAACACACTGTCAGTATGAAAAGGGTAGGCTGAGGAACTGAGATACAGAGAAGGGAAATGACTGAGTCTAAGAAGCTAGCCAGACCAGGGGCAAAGCAAGGGATAAAGCTCTGTTCTGATTCTGAAACCAAAGTCCACCCAGACTTTTTTTTTTTTTTTTTTTGACAAAACATCAGTTTTCAGTTAGTATATTCATTTCATACTGATATATTGAGGACATAAATACTGGCACTTCTCACCACTTGAGCATGGAGAGATCTTTTAGTTAAACATTAGTGCTAAATTCTATTATTTTGTCTTCTTCCCCACTAGTGATTCAGAAATGAAACTTCTTTCAGAGAGAATTTCCCAGGCAGCAGGTGATATCCTGAGCTGCAACAGTGTTTGGTGGTTTTGGCTGTTCAATGATTCTTGTTCCTCCTGAAGTTCTTCTTGGTGAAGGTGGAGAAGAAAAAAAGAGGAGCAACATATTACATACCTTTAGCGCTCCTATTTAGCTTTACAAAAACTGCCATGGGTGTCTTAGCTTGATGTGCAGTCTTTATTCACAATATCCCCTACTAAGTCTTTCTTTAAAGTTCACATAATTTACATTGCTGGGAGTCTGGCACTGAATTCAACAGACTGGAATAAGTCTTACAGAAGGGACTAGATGAGTGTAGAAAAAAATAATAGTAGGAACAAAGAAAGAAGAGCTCTTATTTATCCTCCTTAAAAGAGAAACCAAGTGATAATTGAATGACATGACAGGTCATTGAATTGAATGACAAGTTCAGAAATACACCATGAATATATAGCAGATGTAGAAGCACATAAATAAGCTGTGGAACTTATTGCTAAAGGATATCACTGGAGACCAAGAATAAATTGAGATTTGGGGAGGAATTACACTTTCTCAGAGATATTGACAACGCTTGCAGTTCCAAGAAGGGGAAACAGCAAAGCCTGGAGCATCTGCAAGCCCAGGACATCCTCCCCTCCAGCTACCACCAACGAACATGCCCACTTTGCAGATGTTGTCATTGCCTTTCAACAATCTATTTGAAAATGTCAATTGGCATCAAGTCTACTGGCCATACTTGGGCTCCTAGAACCTGTCATGCTGAAAGAGACTCCAAGCACCCTTGCCCCCAAGGAAACGTGTTAGCTCAGGCTGTTCCCTGTCAGTCTCATCCACAGGGCTTAATTGGGTCTACGTTCAGGAAGCAGCTGAAGCAAGCACAAAAAGAGGATTTTGTAAGGAATGGGAGCAAATACATGTAGAGGCAAAAGGTGTTAAAGGATCAAGGAGGAACTTCTCCAGAGCAAGAATTTTTCCTTCACTAACTTTTGAGCTTTCACTGAGTAACCAGACCAGATGGACCTTCCATCTGACCTGGGATTGCCATTTCTGTGTTTCTAAATGTTAAAGTGATATTTGACAAAAAAATGTGTTATAATTCCGCTACTAAATGATTTCTTTTATTAGCTTTTGGCTTCAAATGTCCTCCTAAGTGCCAGGTATAAATGTGCTACAACAGCATGACATCCTTTTCTCCATGTGTTGGTGGTATACATGGAAGATCATTCTATTGAGATGTTCAGTTTTTACAGATCGGGACGAAGACGACTTCACCTTTTCTCCATCAATCTTTCCACATAATATATCGTAGCCTATTCATCGTGCTTGCTACATCTGAGACAGGAACTGCACACTAGCTACATTTTAAACAGTAAGTTTGGTAACTTGTTCATTTCCTCTAAATCATAAGCAATTGTCATCCAGGAACTCAGCACCATAAAATGGTGAGATTTTATCTTGCAAAGAACAGAGATGGCACTCGTCATCATGCTATTGGAATTTTTGTAGAATAATAAACTAAGTCAAACAGGAATAAAATTGTATGTTTGCCATTACAGCCAATGCTGCATGTATAGATAACTAAATCTATAGTTAATGTAGATACAAATATATGTATATATGTGTATGTATATATATGTGTAAGTTTATGACTGTGATTCTCTTCTGTGCTTTTAACAAAAGCACATCTTTGAGAGAGCAGGACAGGTTGGAACTAGATGATCTTAAGGTCCTTTCCAACCCTAACTATTCTATGATTCTAGGATTCTATAAGGATTTCAAGATTAGACAGTGCAGTATTTGCTGTTTTGAAGCCTCTCAACAATAGAAAAAAACATAGATTCATGGATTATTCTTCGTGACAGAGTTTATCTCCTTGGATTTCAGAGCACAAAAGGAACAATTTGCATTAGGCACAGCTCCACTTTAGCATCTGAACAAACATGAATGCTGCAGATAGTAAGAGCTAAATCTCACTATTTATTTCAGCAGGAGTTTCAGTAATAACTCATAGACATATTAAATCCTGCATTTTAAACACAGTCTTAATTCTCATTTTCATTTATGAAATGAAAATTCTTTTTTCTTTTATGTATTGTAACATGAAAGAAGGTTTTTTTCCCCTTATTCTAACTACCTGGATTTCAGCAGAAACTGTGATATCTGGGTCCAGCCTTACACACAACTGTGTGTGTAGCCTTGCTACAACTGTTGAACTCCAACAAGAGCCAGAAGTGGCTATTCAGCAAGGCTCATTTATGTACAGTGGAGTGAGTGTATAATAAAACATCTGAGTGAAGAACTTACTCCAAGAGACAGAATTCTGTTTCCTGCATATTTGCTTAAATAAATTGTTACTAAAGTAATGTATAAGTACTATGGAGTTCACTTGGAATGATCATGATATTTAATTTTTTAGGTTTTTATTTTTTAACACAAATATGTCTTATGAAATTTGGCAAGAAGATGTTAGGCGAAATGTAAACCACAAGTTGTGGTGAAGCATTTTTTTCTTTCTGCATTGAAAATTGTAAGGTCACACTTCCAAAGAAGAAGAATAAAAATAGCACTAGCAATATTTTACATGGCAACTGTGCACGCTAAATACAGTGCAAAACCTTTCACAAGTCTTTTGCAAACCCAACGTTGCTGCAAACAGACAGCTACTAGTGCTGCAAATATGGATTGTATAATAAAATGTACTCTAACCACATGGGATTTCCTTTTGGTAGAAAAGGAATATCAGCCTTTATTTGCAGTCTTTGAATCTAGCAAGGATCAAGAGAGATGATTATTACTGCAGCAGAATCTGATGCAATAGGTCTGGTATGAAAGGAAGGGTCTACATCTCTTCCATTTATGGTTTCTGGAATGTGGTAAAAGGGATCCAAAAAAGGAAGAACATGCTCCTTCCTCCACCTTTGCTACTGCAGCATGTAAGGGAAGAGAGAGAGGTCTGTTTTGTGGTTTTCCCACTACCACAAAAGAGTCCTTTAAAGACTGACAATTTACACCCAATCAAGACCGCATGGGCATGGCTTCTAACTGATGTCCAGAGGGAAACACTGTCAACTGTGAATTTTGCCTTTGTCTCTTTGCTCTTTTCCTCTCCTCTGTCTCTAAGGAATGCAGCTGGCAATTTCCCACAAATGCTTGTAGTAAATCAGGATGTATGCAGACCCTCTATGGTCCCACAGAAACAGACAACCTTGTGTTCTTCAGTCTGTCTGCTAAGGAGCTGTGAAAGCTGTCACAGGGGAAAGTCCAAGTATGCTCATAAAGGATCCTGTTAATTTTACTACTGGTATTCACTATACTTCATTCTTGCTATTCTGTCTTCCTCAACTTGATGAAGAGCCTCTTTGGAAAACTAGCTACCTCCTTGCCCTTTCCCAAATTACTTCCCTCTCTCGCTCCATGCCTTCTTGGGCTTCCCCACTCCCATTTCTGAATCTCAGGCCACCTCTAGTATTGTTCTTCATGTAAGCCTGCACTGAAATTCATTAATGTCTAGTAGAAAGAATCAAGACACTGCAGTACATGTTTCTTATGCATTGGTACAGAGTATTAAGGACAAAAAGGCACATTGTACAGTAATATGATTGTTTTTATTCCCCTGTTTATATCCTAACAAAAGCTGGAAATCAACTTTCATCTCATTTTTCATCTGTCTTTTGCAAGCCTGCTTTGCAGTATTTCCAAGGTTTGGCTGATGGGGCTTTGAGCAACCTGGTCTAGTGGAAGGTGTTCCTGAGCACCTTACAGGCACCTGAGCTCTTGGGATCCAATAGGGCTGCAGCAACTTTTGGCACAGTTTACTGCATGCTTAGAAAGTCAGGTGCAGACAGCCCTAAGCTACTTTTCCCCACAGTCTGTACCAGCCAGATTTGATATATCACCCATGTGAAAGTCACGCTGCTGTTTGAGGGTGAGACTGCTCCAGCAAAAGTTCCAGAGAGCAACAGGAGCAGTTCTGCTCCACAGGGAAGGATGAGCGAGAAGGTGAGGGCGACCACAGCACAGGCAGTGCCGTTCCTACCAGGGTACCCTCCTGCACTGCCTGTTCACCTGAGTATAATGATCAGGACAAGTGACCCAGGGCTGGGCAAAACTGGGGTTTCTGGACCGCAGAGCTGGGGTGGCACCCTGCAGGCAGGTCAGGGCCAGCAGCCAGGGTGGTGGTGCCCTCAGGGCTATGACAAAATGCTCTGATTTTCTGTGGGTCAGTCCTGATAACCGCTTCCCTGTGTTCAGAATACAGGTTTCTTTCACCAGAGGATTTCAGCTTTGCTTTGTGCCGGTTGAGCTACGCTGGCCACACGCAGCGACTCTGATCAATTCAGATTTTCCAATTATTCCTCTTCAGTCTTCACCTCGGCTCTGAATCATGAAGGCAGCCACATAAACTTACTCATCTACATGTCTAGACTGAAATTAGGCACAAGTATATACTTGGCTTTATTCACCTCATTGCTTCTGCCTACCAGCAAGGCTTTACTTACAGGTAGTTGAACTGCATCTGCAAACGCTATGATGCCACCGGCAAACCAAGAGAGGGCAAGCTCACTCTCTCTTGCCATCATGCTCCAGAAGATCTGCAAGACAAAAGTGAAGGCATCCACAGCTAAATATATGCACCTTGCAGGCCCCATACTCCTGAAAGGAGATTTCTGCCCCTTTATGAAGCAACTTCAGTGGCTAGTAGGCTGTAGGTCATGTGTTAGAGAGATAAATTAGCCATCTACTTGGGTATAGAAACCCACCGCACCAGAAATGCACAGCGAGTGTATCATCATTCTCTTAACAATACATTAGCATTCCCCTTTGAGCAGTAGTCTGTGTTATCCCCATTTTTCATATCACACATCCTCTTTTGTAACACCTGAAAGCATTTCTTTACTGCCATGAAAAAATAAAAGACACCAGTATTACAATGCATGCTTATTTTCAGGCACCTGTGCAATCTGATGTTTTGACATTAAAAGTCTCTGGCACTCAGTTAGTCACTTGACAAAGACTGAATCAGCACTGTCAAAGATTTATTGTTTTAAGTCCTTCCTATCAGACATCCATTCACTTTGCCAAGCAGTGTCTTTTAATAATTCTGTTCAGACTCTCAGCGCTGCTGCTGTCACTGCTGTTCTTGCACTGTAAGCGCAATCAATAGCTGGATGGACAAAAATTAAATCATTTAATGGATTCTGGTTGAGTTGATTTAGGTCACAGGGTTGCCCAATGCTTCTGGCAGCTAACATTATTTCATACCCCTGTATTGTCATAAAAATGCACATTTCCACTTGGTGGCTATCTTATGGTGTGTCATAGCAGCACATATGGGCTGGATAGATAATTGTGTGGAGTCATGAGAGAAGCCTCTGATATATCTGGTCAAAAGCCTAGAGGTTCCTTTTTGCCTTCTTGGTTACTACTGCTAGCAGTCAAAATTGTTTATCTAAGCAGGCTCCTTACTCTCACTGGAGAGTATCATCAGAGCTGTTCTACAAGAGTGCATGTTCTTTTTTTAATCAATATAAGCCCTAGTATGCAATATAATCCTACGACAGAGTACGTTGGCCTTAGTTTCCATGCCTTAGTATGAAAAAAGCAGCATTTGCCAACAACCACTGTGCTGTGGGGAAAGAAAAGGCTGCAGCTGTATCTTCTCCTGACCAGTAAAAATGGAATCATACTCCCGGATTCATGATAAGCAGAATTACCCCAAGTTCTCTAGATCCTAACAGAGCATGCATTCGTGGGTGTTAAAATAGATGCCTGGAACTTATTGGAATTTGGTTGCTGGAAGTGAAAATAGGACAATTCCCAGCCATGTGTACATTCACTGGACCTGCTGTAAGTTAACCAACAGAACAGGAGTCATCCTTATCCAGCTGCTGGCTTGCCAGAATACAAGGGTGATTTAAAGGCCTCTGTCTTTTGGTATTGTTCACTGGTGAAACCAAAGTATTATTTATGCCTCTTTTCTAAATTAAAAAAAAAAAAAAAAAAAAAAAAAAAAAGGAAATCTGACTGGTGATAGGATTTATGGATGTTATAAAAAATAAGAAATCTACATCCTTTAATATGCTGAGAGCTCTTAATCTGAATGGAATATGTGAAAAAGTCCATGCATCTACAGTGAGCAAGTTTCTTGCCAGAGCAGCCAGAAGTCAGTGGTCAACATACTTTTTACCAATAGTCTGGTACCACAAATTGTAGCTGCTCTGTTTTGTTAGAAAACCTGTGGAAAGCTAAAGTAGAAACACCTGAGAAAGTTTTTGAGTTGCATAAAAGGATGTAAATACAGAGTTGAAGTCAATGAGTGGTGAATCCAGCTGAGAATGTGCTAAATACTATGGTCTACTACAAAAATATGTAATTGTAAGCATGCTTATTACACTATGCATAATCAGGGATTTTTTTACAGTTTTATTTACTTGATGTTATGCAATGGTTTGGAGTAAATAGGCTTTTTAATCTGCTTCTAATTGGCATGTTATACTTCTGAATCAGGAATAAAAGAAATTAATAAATGTTACAAAAATTGGATTAAATAGAAGATAAATTAGAATAGAGCATTTACAGTCCTTTGAGTAAGTATTTAGAAATTAAATTACAAATATATTTGAAATGTTAATCATTTACCCAGCAGACTATAACAGCTTGCAGTGCACTATTACAATTTGTCATGTAAATTCATATTTAGACATGGAATAAAAGTATGGGGGGAAAAAATGGGCACTGTGAATGGGCAGTCATAGCAGTTGCAGAACAGCATCGACTCTCCTTGATAATTTCAGAGTCTACTCAAATTGTGAACAAAGGAAAACACCAAGAAAAACTGCAACTGGCCAGTAAAATTTCTTTTTTAAAAAGTGTTCCTTGCATAACTTATGAAGATGGGTTAAAAATGCTAGATTAGATCATGATCAATAGAAGAGGTGAAACGTACTCTGTGATGCAATGCTCTCCATATCTTAGGTGCCTCTGTCTTATTACCAGTCCCACTGAGCACAGCCTTCAAGTCTGCCTGTCTTCATGGAGCCCTGATGAGCCACAATGTCACTTTCCATGGTTTACAGACAAGAAAAGAAGATCTACAACATCCTTCAATAATTTCAGCAGCTAAATCTCTCCACTAACCCATAGCACCCCCTCAATTTCCACCTTATCATAGAAGTTCTCATGCCACTGATATTCCTGTTCCTGGAAGGTGCCCTGGGCAGGTAGTGTCTGCTCTCAGAACAGACTGCCTGAGCAGCAACCTCCAGAGAAGTTCTTCTGTGGCACAGGGCTGGAAACAGCAGATCATCCTTCACTGAGGGCTGTCTTACATAGAGGAGGTAAAGATGATTCGCTTCTGGCTCTGTAACTCAGGATCTCAGTAGCTGGAGGCAAGGAGTAAGTTAATGTTATGATGCCCTGATTCTGATATAATGCAAAGGGCAGTGGATAGAAAACCACTAAATGCGTAAGAAAGAGAATGGTATTTGGCATTGTGTGTTATCAACTTCAGTAGTTTTATTGAAAGCCCCTTGATATTTGATGCTACAAACTGCTGGGTACATGATGAAGCCTTCTTATGTAATATCTTCAGTGTTGCACCCATGTGGTTGTGCAGGCAATCACGCAAACACAGACCCAAAAGGTTTTTCTAAAAAGATACAGACCTTTTTATAGCTGACTTAAAGCAAACCCTTGATTTGTTTAGAAACTAACTAGTCAGTTGCATTGCTACTTCCTTGTATCTTTTCTATTGACAGGTTGTGCCATTAGGGCTTTGATAACAGCTAACACACTTTCCTCTACTGATAATCAACATAGGTAGCTATTGTCTTACTGACTGTTCTCTAACAAAATGGGGACCCAGCTCCTACTGCTTTGATAGCAGTGAGACAGTCAGTGATCATTTCTTCATATCTCGGCATTGTATGAAGGAGATATATGTCCTGTTAGGCCAACAATTTGAGTACAGCTCGAAAACTGAGATATAGTAGAGGAGAAATACATGAAATGACACCTGCTGCGAAGCATCACTTTAGGCTTTCAAAGTTAGAACAGAAATTGTGAAAATAGTTATTTATTTTACAGCTATCTCTAGATAGCTACAGTTCAAAACTAATTCATTATTAATATAGACCTGCAGGTGTCTGCAGAAAGACATACCTCAAATACATTGAAATCATCACAACACTCAGCATATGCTACTCACATATACTGTAAGATTCACCAACCTCACATGCTGAGCTTAATTTAGGATCCGAATATCATTACTGTATCCCAACTGCTCCATAGCTGGTGCGCAGAAGATGAAGGACAGAGATTATATCCATCCTCCAGCCAAAGACATTTGACCACTCATCTCCTCCACAGTGCCCTATCTGCTAGAACATAGAACGTTCGATATGTATAAGAACATGAGACACTTGTTCCTTGTGCGGAATAACTGCATATTTAGCAGAAAGAAAAGAGGAAAGCAAGAGAAGCCATGACTCACCAGGCCTCACTGCACTGAGTGCTTAATATAAAAGTCCCCAGGGCAGAAACTGGAAAAGAACTTTTCTCCTTATGCAGAGTGCCCCCATCACTAGCTGGTATTATCTAGATCAACTAAGTTATTGCTCCGTACCCTGCTGAAGTGCATTGGTAGGACAGATTGAGAGTTTTACTTCTATAGCATCATGTTGCTACTAGCAGGATTATTCTGCTGGGTTCAAATCCTCTCAGCTGGTGGGAGAATCTAAACTTTGGTCTTTGGCATTTACAGAGACTATGCTACTTGGCGTGCCGTTGGCTAAAAATGACATGCTGTTCCTGTTCTGTTAGCCATGTTTTATGTACCGCCTGTTTTTGAGAGCATCTGTGAAATCAAAGCCCTGTGCTTCAGAGATAACAAGACATTAACCAGGTAAACAGGCCTGAGAAAAGTGCCAGGCCACTCAGTGATGTCAAGATCGAAGCACTTATGCACAGGCTGCAGATCAAATGTGAGTTTTACTGGCAGGAATTTTGATTTCTATGTTCTTTAGATACCTCCAAGACTGGAGCAGCTGCAATCATTTGTGAGAATATAGATTTTGGATCTGGGAGCCTAGCATGGCATTTTAGGAGATAAAGACCATTTATGAGTCACATCTATGTGACTGTGGTTTCCACTACAAAGCACTAAACCACCAGAGTCCCTCTGTGGATCCTGCCCTAAAGCAATAAGCAGTCTTCAAATTCCACCCTACCCCTGAGCCTCCCAGGGGGACAAGGCAATTATTTACAAAGTCAATTGGCCCGTGACACGGAGGACTTTTTTTATATCTTTTTCATTCCCATCTCTGCTTTTGTGCCTTTCTTCAGGACTTGTACCTTTCTTCACTCTGCTGCCTGAAGAACATACACCAGGCATATTTAAGTTCACCATTCCCCACGGGGAACTCTTGCAATTAACTTGCTGTCCTGGTGTGTGGATGAGTAAATTGGGAATGGGCAAACAGTTGATTTGTATTTATGTTGAGCAACTCCTGTGATGCTTAAAAAAAGTACTGGGGTGGGGGGCGGGAAGGAAGGGGGAAAAACAACAAAGAAAAAGAAAACCTACTTTAGTAAGAAAGATTTTTAAATGTCTGATGAAGCCTTAAGCCAGGTCTTCAGGTTGAGTTCACTGGTGTAACTCAGTTGACATCAGTTTTTATCAGAGATTTTGCCTTCAGAAAAATTGTTTCAATTTTCTCTACCTTTAGATCTGGGAACCAGTTTATGGTATGTAAGTTTTAAAGAGCCATATCCAAGAACCTACCTCTTCCAGGGTCTGCCTGTGGTTTAGGTTTGGTCTTTTTTTTCTATCATGAAAGAAAAGAAGAACATTAAGTAGGGGTAAGGTTATTGTAATAACCCCAATGTATACGATCTCAGTTTGTCAGAGGTTGAAATTTTTCTTTCTGCCTTTACTTCATTTTATAGTTCCCAGCTGATGGAGACTTTCATATTCGGTCTTACTGCTGGTTCGGCAGCTTCGAAATTCAAGATGTAAGGTTTGTGTTTCCTTGGAAGGCTGCATGCTGTGCTCCTAATAGAAATAGCTCACTCTTGCTCGCAGTGGCAAGAATATTTAAATGCATCCATCACTGACAAAGCTCAAGTCAAATCAGATATTAATCAAAGGCTTCGGGTTGTTGGGTTTTTTTTTTCTCTTTTCTTTTAATTTGAAAGAGCTACAACAATAGAATAAATTGAGCAAGAGTAAAATCAGTCTTCTTGAAGAAAATGCACATCAAAACTACTGGAGATGTTTTTGCCAAAGGCAGTGCCCACATCATTCTCTTCTACTCTATTAGTTCTCCTACCTTCCTCCATTGCATGAATTAATTTAAGGCTCAGAAAGGCTGGCCCAGGGGCCATGTAGTTTCCTGGCTTTTATGGGAGAACACCTGAGAAAACACCAGAGGTTCAACACCCAAAACTGGCCCGGAAAATACAGCAAAAGCCATGCTTGTAGAAAGAGATCCAGCTTTATAAAGAGCCAGGACCCCCAAAAGCCGGTGTGGTTCACTGGGGTAATTATGGACATCAGTGCTTCTAGCAAGGTAAGTTACAAGATAATACTCTATCTCATTCCTAAAATGTAAAGTAGTCTTCTATCAGTCCCCTGTATATGCACAGAGCCCCAGGCCTTGGACTGACATGGCAGCAGTAGCTCTGCCTAACAAGGGAGGCACTCTGGAAGGTTCTTCTTCTTACTGGGCCAAATAATGGAGGACGATAGGACAAATGCCTACATACATATACATCTATACTGTCGTGGTTTGAGCCCAGCCAGTAACTCGGAACCACGCAACCGCTCACTCACTTCCCCACTTCTTCCTCCCCCCGCTCCCGGAGGGATGGGGAGAAGAATCAGAAGAATGTAACTCCCATGGGTTGAGATAAGAGCAGTCCCGCAACTAAGGTATAACACAAAACCACTACTGCTACCACCAATAATAATAATGATAAGGGAAATAACAAGGGGAGAGGATACAATTGCTCACCACCCGCCGACCGATACCCAGCCTGACCCGAGCAGCGATCTGGGCCTTCCGGGTAACTCCCCCCAGTTTATATACTGGGCATGACGTGCTGTGATATGGAATACCCCTTTGGCCAGTTTGGGTCAGGTGTCCTGTCTCTGCTTCCTCCCGGCTTCCCCTCCTCCCTGGCAGAGCATGAGACTGAGAAAGTCCTTGATCGGAGTAAACATTACTTAGCAACAACTAAAAACATCGGTGTCATCAGCGTTGTTCCCAGGCTGAAAGTTAAAAAACACAGCACTGCACCAGCTACTAAGAAGAAGAAAAATGACTGCTATAGCTGAACCCAGGACATATACACATACAGTTTTAAAGACAGAGGATGATTGCTTGAGTACTCCACAACTTTCCCCACCCCCTCGCCTCCCTCCGGTTTCTACTGGCTAACATCAAGAAATCCATTCTGAAACATCATTTTATTCTATGCTGCTGCTTGGAGAAGTAGAAAACACTACTATGAGAAGGATGTAGTTTTCAATGCCCATCATTTTGTCATCTAGTCAGGGACAGAACAAATAGGTCAGTGCCAGTAGCAGAAGGCAAAAATACACCTCCTCTTCCCCCCATATGGACACCGATTCAGAGATTTTCCCTTCTCTCACCAGGGTGGATGAGGTGCTGGGTGTTCCAGACCCACATAAAAGACCCCATTATGATATTTTTTTTGAAAGACCGTCTGAGAGTGCAGAAAGGCACCCACACAAGTTTCCTCTTCCAGGGTGCTTTGGAATTGCAGTTCACACTTTGCTTTGCATAAGTTGTTCAGCATCCCTGACTCTACTTCTCCTAATGGTTCAGCACACTTTCTGTGTAAAATGATACACATTACACCTTATTTTTCATACAGGAATCAAGACAAAAGGCTTTCTATTATATTATACAGGCAATCTTGATATGTAGTGGAAGGAGTTTTAAGTAGTAAATATGATACGTGAAAAAATATGGATATTCTTTAAAAATTGTAACTGAAGATCTACAACTCCCTTTTACTTTCCTCTTTCTCTTGTCTAGCATGAACACATATCACTTCAGTATGCGTAGTGAGATGGACATGTACTGCATGTGGGACAAGGCTTTCTCTTCAGATGAGTGACAGAAATCCTAAGCTATGTTTGGAATTGCATTTTTCTAGCAAATCTTGGACAACAATTTCAGGCAGGTTTTGATGTCCAGATTGCAATAGCAAGCTGTAGAGAGAGATGCCTCTTATTTTTTTGAAACAGTATTTTAAAGTAAAAGCAGCAAGATTTAATGGCTCTTGTTTATTCAAGTCAGAGGTTAAAGTTTTAACTAGAAGAATATTTCTTATTTAACAACAATGCAGAAAATAAAATACAAGCAAGGAAGTATAAGGTCTGGATTCATAGGCAGAGTATTAAAAAAATGCCACATATTCATATAAAAGTGGACATAAACTTTTCTTCTTAGAGTAAAACATATCTTACCAGACTGTCCATCCCAGAAAAGTTCCCCCTGTTTCCCCTGTTCTCACCAAGGATCACTTGCCCTTCAGTTCCTAGTCAAATAATGAGAGTTTTCCCATGATATTGCTCTCACGGGAAAACACATTTTCAGTTGTGTTGTAGCAGACCAAATAACTCATACTAATCAACTCTCTGCACTTAGAATCGACAGAGATACAAGAATCTGCAGTTCACGGTCTCAGCATTTCTACAGCAAAAGAAGGAGAAGCAGCTTTTAATGAAAAAGCCATTGCTCATTCAACTGCTCTCCTGGGAAAAGTGCTCTATCAGAAGATACAGGGAAAATTTCCACTTTCAGCTTTGCAAGGACACCTGGACAGAATCAGAGACCATTGCACCAGGTAGACAGGAGTGGTACTTACAAGTATTGCATTTGAAAACCATCACACCAAATCAGTCACTCATGGAAGATAACTGAGTCCTGCATGGGATCAAAGGACTGCACAGGATCCATATGAACCAGCAATTCTGTTCCTGGGCTTGCTCTGTGCCCAGCTAACTCATGGCTCCCTGCTTGGGAGTGCTGCAGAATGAAACAGTGAGATATCCAAAGGGTGCTGGGTGAAGCAAAGGCTAAAGGGAAGGTCATGGCAGAAGCAGTTTTCAGCTGCTGCTGAGCTTGGCAAGACATGCAAAACTACCACTTTTTTCAAGTGAGACTCGACTCCAAAGACATTGCTAATTGTTGATGTGAAGATAGATTAATGAGCTAGAGCATTCACAGGAATACGCCTACATAGTACCACTAGACACAGCTAGGTTGTGCAAGGCATAGGTTGTTAGCTCAGTACAAGTCTATCCATGCTGGAGGGGCTTTGCTCTTCTTGCTAGGGCAGCCTGAGCTTCAAGGGTTTGGTACATTAGCCTACAGGGTTTTGAGGAGGAGGAGTTGTCATGCCAGTCACTCAGTCTTGTGCCAAGGACTGCCCATTCAGCTTCTCCAGCAAACTGCAAAGCTGGGGTCACTGAAGTCCACTGTGGGACACTAACATGGCTTTCATGACCATAACACAAGAACCCCTATCAGTACACCAAACCAGTCCTTTCCTTGCATTGGTCCTATTCCAGTTTCCAAACTATTTCTCAGCTTCAGCAATCTGTTTAAAGACAGCCATGATTCACTGAAGATTGCTGTAAACAAACCTTTGTGTTGATGTAGGATGACATCCTCAAGATGTAAAGGATATGAACCAATACCCAGCCATAATTTCTGTGTCTTCTCAGAGCTAAATATCCTCCCCCCCTTCCTTCACTCCTTCCCTCTCGTTCATCTTTTCCTGCATCAAATGCACAAGTTTATCACTGACTATTCTTCACGGAATTAATGATTCCAGCAAAGCACTGCGGTGACAGGCAAGCTGTGCAAAGACATTCGAAGATTTCCCAAAATGGCAGTGATGAGGACATTTTTAAAGGAGGGATGTGACCTGTGAGGGGAAACATGCCAGACTGCAATTTGCTGCAGCTCTGAAGGGCCACTGAACCCACAACTCTCACCTTTCTTCTCATTATTTTTAGATTCGAATGAACCCAAGACAAAGACTGCATGATTAATGCTGAAACATTTTAGTGACAATACACCACTGACAAATTTGTATGATGTCCTAAGAGTGTCTCTCTTAATTAAACAGAGACTCAAGAACTGTTTGGGCAAGAGGTTCACATAAAAAAATAAAAAAATAAAAAAAATTAGTCAGCATAGACTGTGAAAAAAAGGCATCTGTAACAAGACAAAGTGCCCTTGGAGCATGGTATAAATGTGTTTCCAATTGCAGAGTTGACAAACTGGCAGAAATTATGCAAATACATTTAGTTTTATTTTGATTTTCTCACACTCTCAAGAAAATATTGAGCCATTCAAAGAGCTCACCAAGGTGAAACAGGTTCTATCATTTATATGCTGTGTGTTGGGCCAGATTTTCAAATCTACAGAGGAAATGCCTCTTACACAGGATTTGATACTAAGTGTGCACACTTTATAAATGCAATCAGATTTTCATCCTTTAGCAAAAATTTTTTGTTTTGGTTTGTTTTGGTTTTTTTTATTTACTGAAGAACAAGAAGATCCAGGAAAAAAAATCCTAATAGAATGCAGTGGTCATTAGGTTAGACTCTTAACTGAGCTTTGTGTGAGAGAAAGTCAACTGACTTTACTGTTGCTAAAGATGAAATGTGAATGAGAGATCTATGGCAATACACATTTCAGTATAATCAGTCGATTAAGCAAGCTCATTGTTCAAACACTGCTAAATGCCTTGCAGTTATGAGATTTTAGACATCAATACTGCATTTAGAAGTCAGTATATTACTTTCTCCTCTGGAAGTTTATTGCAGTCTTTCCACACTGGAATTAGAGGACTCCTGCTGAGCAGTAAATGCATTGAGACTGAATATCATGAAAGAGATCAAGCAGTTCAACCCAGCTAGTCAGCCTAGTCATCATGATTGGTTCCTGTGCTTGATGAGAAACCTCCTAACACTTTGCTGGTGTGTCCAAAAGGGGACAGCTATGGATACCTACAGTCAAGTTTACTGGAAGACAGAGCGCTGTTTCTCCTAGAAAGAGGTGTTACAGTGACTTAATTAAAATACTACAAATTAGGAAGGTCTATGGGAAAACTATCTGGTCCAGCCTCTGGGTTATCACACAGTATTAAAAGGGTTCTACGCATTAAATTAATTGCTGGTTCACTTAAAATTAATAAAATATTTCCCTAGTACTTTAGTCAGCTTGCCAGAGGGTGTCATTGAATCAACAGACCTGGCTGAATTTTTAATAATTTCATGATCTCTGAAGCATCAAGTATCAGGTATTGCAGGAGGTAAGATAAGCCCTCAAAGACCCTCTTAGCTAGTCATTGTTAGGAGATAGATGAAGAGAAAGACTGGAATGGATTCTTCTCTCTGGTACATTGATGTAAATAAAGAATAAAACTTGAAATAGCAAAACCAATGCAAAATCTAAACCAGTCTCAGTGCTCTTTAAAACTGCACTGACAATTCTTAAATATATGGCAAAGTTTTCCTTTATGTTCTCTTTTCATGGCCAGTTCTTATATTTAGTGCATTATTTTTTTTTTCCAGCTTTGTTGTCATAGTCTCAGCAATATACCAGAACAGTTTGTAAAGCATGAATACAGCCAGCAGGTAAAGGAGCTGGGCAGAGGAGGAAGGAAAATTAAAAATGAAGGGGAAACAGAGCTCTGCCGTTGCCAACTAGAGGGGAAAAGTGTCTGAGATGCAATTAGTAAATACTGTGATTCCTTTTGAGCCTTTTGTGGTTTTAGGCAATTATCTATTGTTAATGAGAACTGCACAGAGAATTCAAATTAAACTTGGGGAGGATTTCAAGTTTTCAAAAGTTAGATTCATTCTGACAAGGATAAAAGCTCCAAACATTGCAGAATTCTCTCTCAAATCAAATTCTGACAGGAATTTGTTTTTTTTCTCAGATTCTATATTCTTATTTAAAATCAGAACTAATTTCAAAAAGAAAAATTAAAATGTTGTACTTGAAAGAAACACTGCAGCATTATGAAGATACTCACTCCTCCCTGCCCCTTATTATTTTTTTTCTCTATTCTTTGGGAAAATAAATGTCAGTAGATACATTAATTTGAAGGACAAGTATTTTCCATGGCAAAATGGTCTGTCAACTTTTTCTTTAACCTAGTTTATTGCTACTGCAAGTGAAAGTGGAACACCTAGATTATGTGCTGTCATGAAATCAGGCTGATATATTGTTTGTTCCTAAGTGCAGTACTCAAGAGTGCATTCTCATGCAGAACTGCTCTGGAGTATAGAAGGAAATCCACCAGAGAAAAAGAGCAAGTAAAAGAAGGTGATCTGCTGCACTTCAGACATTTTGAGGTAGCAGACAATGTAGTAGCCAATATGCATGAGCTGAGGAGGTTCATTGACCAATGGGTTGCATCACTCCTGCCCAGTGGTACCTCAGCGGTGATTGATAGGCACAAAGCAAATTTTAATCACTCTGCAAAGTCTGTGATTGATGTGAACCTCAAGGACTGCACCCTTCCAGAGGAAATTGAACACACATATATATGAAAAATGCAGGATACTAGATATCTGACGGAACTTCTATCAGGCTCCAGTGATGTTATAGCAGTGCCAATGACTTCAGATACAAAACACTCTGCACACTGCAGGGTCAGTGTCTTTGGGTGTCTTCCCACATAAAGTCTGAGCTTCATACATAAGAAGCATCAAGCTTTCCACAAGACATGAGAATAGCCTGGTACAATTTCAGTCAGGATTTTGCATGATTTTGTAAAGAAGAGAATGCTCAACTATATGTTTGAGGTTTGAGTATTAACCTTTTACATTAAAAGGATAGGGGGAGGTGTGCAGTCTGTATTTTACAGAAACTCATTTTCATTTTTTTCTGTTTTCAGAAGACAGAAAGACAACTTTGAAGGAAGACAACTTTGCTCTAGAGTGTGAAATCTAAAAAGACAAAGATAAATTACAGTCCAGAAAAGAAAAACAATAAACAAATAATCTTAATGGTAATCATCAGTAGCTCTTGTTAATTAATTCTCTCCCCTCCCCCTCTTTTTTTTTTTACTTTGTTAATTTAGTTAATGCAATAAATTATCTGCCTTTAACAGCTACTCCAAGTTACAATGCACTGCATTTATATCTCTCTTTCTCCAACATCCATCTCCCTCTCTCTATACAATTCATCCATGAGATAAATCCCCAGGATAGGTAAGAGATTTAGCCTGATAGACTTACCTTACTCTTCCAAGGTAGTAGGCATCTCCATCTATGATGTAAATCCCTAGCAGGTCTCAAAAACATTGCTTAGTTCCCACCTAATATCATAAACATCTGCATTGCTGCTGGTCTGCATTGCCAAATCTGCCTAACAACTGACACCACCCAACAACTCCTAAGGTGCTCAGGGGTCTGGCTCAGCCGAAAGCTTCACAAACGGATTCTCACAATGATCAGGAGAATACCCTAAAACTTGTCATTTGTCAGTCAAGGCAGCAGAGCTAGTATTGTCTGGCAACAACGAGCCCAGCCTTACCGAACCTACAAGCAGGCAGCTGGGAATACAGGGAAAATAGCTAGGGATGGAGTTATCCCTAGATGAGAGGTCCTAAATAAGTATTCAAACCCCAGTGTGGAGCAGAAGCTGGACCTGAGACCTCCCACGTCCCACAGAAGTGCTCAAAACAAGCTATTCTCTGTGAGTAAGGCAGTTCGTCCAACTGCTCAATTACTTTGCATGAGTAATGATAAACAAGTAACTTGAGGTTACCAGGAACCTGGTGACTGCCCTAACGACTGGATTATGGAATCAGCCTCTCTCTTGTGTAATGAATATTTAATAATAGCACTTCCTTTCCTCACAGAGATATCACAAGGAAAAAAATATTTTAGATTGTTAAGTGTTCAGATACCAGGAAAACAAAACAATCTGAAGTATAATCAGCAATCCAACAGGCCTAGGGAATCAGAGACCATAGAAAAGATGGATTTAGATGGGACTAGAGATTAATGGGATTGTATTTTCATTTGTATAGAGAAACAAGAAAGTCAAAGAAGTAGAAAAGGAGGGAGAGAAGAAACAAAGGACTAAAATATTAAAATAGAGCAGAATGGAAGTTTCAGTAAGTAATTTGACAGGGATGAAAACTCTGGTGAACAAACAAAACCTTTTTTTATGTTTTCAAGATCTACACCATTAGCTGAACCTTTCATTGCCAACTTGTTCAGCTGACAAGTGCCTTGTTACGCTTGTGAGAGAATGTAAGGATTTTAAGAAAATGTCTAACTCTTCAGCTCAGCAGGCTGAAAGTTCAGAGGGTAGGAAACCATTTACCATGTGAATAAACTGCAAAATGCCTTTGAAAATTACATTTTTAATTACAGTTGACATTTCTGAGCCTCCTGCTGATGGTATCTCTCTAAAAGAAAAAAAAAAAATCACATAATTTGAGACAGAGAAAACACTACAGGAGAGACTGTAAAACATTTAACAAGCTACTACTGATAAAGGCATTGACTTCACATTGCCACTCGCCACAGTTTTGTCTAAACACCTCTCATGCACTAATGAACTTCGTCTCATATAAAGTCTCTAAATTAGCAAAGTAGCAATATTTCTGATTCACTGAGAGAGTTCAGGAGCAATTTATAACTCTTCAGCTCAGCAACTGAATTACTGTCTTATTCCACCACCTGTGATCCAAATCTTTGTCCTTTTGTGGTTCCTCCAGTGTCAGGGACACACTCCTCAGTGCTGCATAATTTCAAGTAAGGGAAAGCTGCCTTACCATGCTTCCCTCTTGGAGCTCAAATTTCGGGGAAAATGCTGGGGATGCAGGGGAAAGGGAATCAAAGGAATATAGGAGAAATTCTGTGAAGCCCAGTCATTTGGGTCTAAGAGGACTGAAATCGGCCACTTCAGTCTGAGCACAGAGGATTGCAAAGATACCCAGGCAAGATACAACAACCTTAACGAGAGAGGACAGCTGACTATGCAAATCACCTTCTTTTGTCTTTGTTTTTCATCTATTTCATCAAACCAAGTGGTAGATTGCAGGAAGCCTCCCATTCCTGAACAACCTACAGAAGAACCTGAGCTCTAACAGTCAAAGCTTTTGCATTTTTCCCCTTTGGCAAAAGGAGAAATTGTTACTCTGGAACAGGAACATTTTACCAGCTGCCATGACTTCCCCTCCTTCATGGAGGAAGAGCCCTGAGCATTAGAGAGTCTAGGGCTTCAAGCAAAAATTTTCATCCCAGGGGTCTAACATACACTCAGTTTAACCTGGGAAAGTGCAACGATTATCTCCCACATTGCTATGCCAACAAAATGACCCTATTGGCTACAAACATGCCAGTAAATTGAACCCTGCTAGACAGTACTCCTAGTCACTGAAACACAATTGTCCATGTTGTTAAACTGTGAGAGCAGTGCCTGATGCAGATCTGGCCTATGCTAATACTTTCCTAAATGGTGCCCAGTTACAGTTCAAGAGTTAAGCACAAGCAATGACCATTTGTAAGATGCAGTTTATATGTAGTTAACTGATTTTGGAAAGTAGGAGAGTTTCCTTTTGTGGAAGCAAGCTTTCTGTACTGGATGGGCTCATTAGTCCAGAACTTTCGCAGAATCATTAAACTCACTACAGTTATCATTGACTTCTTCCAGCACAGATATGCCTCAAAATCAAAACAGCTCCGTATGTAAGTGTCAGGCTCACCTTGCTCTAGCCTGCTCTATCCAAAGTAAGCTTTCTTTCTGCTTAACTATAAAAGTATCCTTCTAGTACTTCTAATACTAACCATTAGAAGAAGTCAGCATATTCACACATTATTTTGATCCTCATCAAACTCAGCGTTAACAGAAAAAACATGCTTTTGAGATAGATACAAGATAGTAGGAGTGATTAAACAACATGAATATGAACAGCATAGAGCTATACAGAATCATAGAATCTTAGAATAGTTAGGGTTGGAAAGGACCTGAAGATCATCTAGTTCCAACCCACCTGCCATGGACAGGGACACCTCTCACTAAACCATGTTGCCCAAGGCTCTGTCCAACCTGGCCTTGAACACTGCCAGGGATGGAATATTCACAACTTCATTGAGCAACCCATTCCAGTGCCTCACCACCCTCACTGTAAAGAACTTCTTCCTTCTATCTAATCTAAACTTCCCCTGTTTAAGTTTGAACCCATTACCCCTTGTCCTACCACTACAGGCCCTAAGGAAGAGCCATTCCCCAGCATCCTCATAGGCCCCCTTCAGATACTGGAAGGCTGCTATGAGGTCTCCACGCAGCCTTCTCTTCTCCAGGCTGAACAGCCCCAACTTTCTCAGCCTGTCTTCATACGGGAGATGCTTTAGCCCCCTTATCCTCGTGGCCTTCTTCTGGACTTGTTCCAACAGCTCCATGTCCTTTTTATGTTGAGGACACCAGAACCGTACACAATACTCCAAGTGAGGTCTCAAGAGAGCAGAGTAGAGGGGCAGGATCACCTCCTTTGACCTGCTGGTCACGCTTCTTTTGATGCAGCCCAGGATACGGTTGGCTTTCTGGGCTGCAAGCACACACATGAATTGAATCTGTTCCCAGATATCTGTACTAATGTGATTGTAACCTCATCACCATCTACCTCCTCCAAATATAGATAATTAGTTTATTTTAAAAGAGTTATAGCTGACTGGGAATTGAGAAAATGACATATCTAATCTGCTAAAAGAACTCTCTCTAGTCCAGTCCTGTGCCTCCATCAAAGAGCAGGACCAGTTAAATGAGTGAGTACCTCCTGGCAACCAAATGTCAGATAAACTGTGCCTTCACATGGAGTTCACATGACCTTTAAGAGTTAGCAATTGGTATTGAACATGAAAATCAGATTTTAGAGCTTTTCCAGAAACTTACTTATTATTCATTATAAGAGTTCCAGGTATTAACTGTAGTCTTGTAAATGACCAGTCTCAAAATCTTGAGTGCTAACAAATCATTTTTATGCTGAACAGATGAAAAGAAAGCTAAGACAGAAATTCAAATTTCAAATCAACATATTTTTAAATGACCTATAACTCAAAAAAAATTGACACTGTGCCTTCAAACTTTGCAGAAACATTTCCTTTCTTTCCTAGGACATGTGGCAATTTTCTGGCCAAGTTAAGGTGTCAGTTCAGGAAAGCATCACTATTCAGAAAAGATGTAAGCATATGCTTAACTTGAAGCATGCACTTGAGTATCTTTGACTTAGTGATAGGATGTAAGCATATATTTACATTGAAGCATGTGTCTGAGTGCTTTCCTCTGCAGAAACAGATTTAAGCTTGTGCCTCAGTGCTTTCACTGTCTAATTTTCCAAGACAAATCTATAGGCAAAAATAAGATAGTGTGTTAGAATGGAAGCTGCTTTCCAGGTAAGTGCATATAGACAATCAACCTCTGCAAAATTGAATGCAAACTGAAAGGTGCACAGCTCATTAATTAGGCACTGAGCGGGAGAGGGTCAATGAGCCTCTGAACTGTGGTCCCAGCTCACAGAAATTACAAGAGTTGGGTCTTTTAGTTGACTGAAAAAGTGATGGGAGAAATAATACAGGACTTACAGCCACCTTGACTGAATATGAGGTTAAAGCAAGAAAGAAAATAACAGCAGGCAGTTCTTTGGATTTTACTTAAGCCCTTTAGAGATGGGCATTATATGGGGACAAATAGCCTCAGGGTATCAGTGGCTGCTGTTGCTATCACTACCTTTGAAAAAGATGCAGGATTGTAGCAATAGGACGAACAGGAGAGCAATGTCTGGAAAGAGATCAACATGGTAGTTTTCTGTTTGATTGGGACTTTGAAATACTTCCAGTAATATGGAATAACATATTCCCATGGGAAGATTCACAACGTAACTGAGTTTTGGCAAAATAAAGGATCAACAGCTACTGGAGGACCTGGTAATTTTGAGATTTTTTCTCCTCCCCACTTCCCTCCCTCTCCAAAAAAATATATAGGAAAGTCAAAATACATAGAATCTAAAGTTCTTTGTTCATAAACTGTTAATGTGTTTTATCAATTTTGTGGAATTTCTCTTATACTTCTTTGTTAACTGCAAAAACGACTGAAGCTGTGACTGTACGGGTGAATTAAAGTGACATAGATAACGTAGACTTCTTATTGATGTGTCTCCAGAAGTGTTGGTGCTTGGAAATTTCTCTTCTCTTACATGCAGACACAGTCAGTGATTCATGCACACACACCATTAACGTATAGTCCTATAATTTACTTACTCAGGTCACAGGGAAAAAAAAACCAACAAGCAACTCCCTCCACTGACACAACCAAATTTTGTCATCTGAATCATGTGTAAAAGCAACACATAAATTAACCTTAGGTAGATAAAGTGGATGAGAGGGCAAACTGCTGAGACAGATAGGCTGATACAGTATAGGTTATGAACCATCATAGCAATTCAGCTATAATGTTCTAGTTCTGCTAGTTGTATTTGTAAGATGGGCTGCAAAGATGCCTGAGACAAGTTTTAAAGTGGCTTTCATGTCCCTGCAGCAGTGTGGTTGGAACTAGATGATCTTAAGGTACTTTCCAATTCTAACCATTCTATGATTTTATGATTCATTACAGAATCAGAAGGGAAATAGTAGCAACATTACTTACTCCTCACAACTGGGCCTCATCACCCAGATTAAAGGTGGAACTAAATTACTGCTGGTCATGTACATTGACCATGTAAAAGACAGCTACATCAGGACAGAGCAGTTGTCCTTGACTTTTCTGAATTCAGGAGCCAAATACCAAGTTATTTGGCATAAATTGACATATTATTGTTAATATTCTATCCCTCATTCATTATTGTTTGCAATAATTGTTTGCAATATTCAATGTTTTCATAGTACTTATTCTCTAAGGGTCACTGAAAGAATGAATGGTTTTCTAGTAGAGGTATAGGTATAGGCATAGGCAGATACAGATATAAAACTGATGAGATCTCTTAAAGAAATTTCCACACCTAGGTCAGTTTTCTAAGTGTAATCTTGTATATATTCAAACTAGAAAGATGGCTCTCCAAAGAATACACTACAATAATCCTAAGGTTCGATTCATTAAGGAAGGCTGGATTGGAAGGAGTTGGGGGATAATACAAGAAAAATATAATACAGTATTAAAATAAAAAAAAAGGGGCATGCATGCTGAATAACCTCAACTGAACAATTAAATACATATTGAGAATTTTTCTCACAATGTTATTATATAGTCTGTAGCACATCCTACTAGTACTAGGGAACATTTGCTTCTGAAAATAGGTATTTTTGCTACCATGAATCATAGATGAGCTGCAGGCCAATATCAGTATTTCAGATAAAACAAAAATCATGTCATAAATATAGAAAATGCCATGAAACCAAAGTATGTACTAAAGCTAAAATATATGAACCCCATTAAGTATATATATTACGTTTCCTTTAAAAACTGTCATCTTTCATATCCATCAACAAATCAGACTGAGATGCAATACGTAGCGATAACTGGCTAGTCTTAGTGCATCACTTGGCCATTTCATAGCTCGACAAAAATAACATAAACTGATTCTTTAAAAGGATAACTAGATCATTAAAATGAACTAGTGATGACTGCTCATCTTATAACCACATTTTCATACTTAATTCAGTGTTCTAAGTGTATCTGAAATTTAGCTGAGTCAACAGGGTAGCACATGAAAGACAGCAATGCAATAATTCCGTAACTACATTCACTAAGGGAGGCTGCACTGGAAAGGGTTTCTAAATAACAAGCTACAGCATAAAATCCAAAGTATAGACATGTAGTGATTCAAACTGAATTATGCAAGATATTTGATTACTGCACTCGACAGAGACCCATTTATTTTTATATCCATTGTGCCCGTACAATTATATCCTACATTGTTATTACCGAGCTTGTGAGAAGAAAAAGACAGCATTTTAGGCAAGGTTCTTGGATAAATTAACCAATAGGGAAACACCAGAAACAATATCATACCTTCAATAGCACCGGGCTTAAAGTTTCCAAGGCTTAAAGCCCTCTTTTATGCAACCAACAGTCATCTTCCGCTGCCACACGTTGACAGCCCAGAATCTTCCCTAATACCAGAAGCATCCCAGTTACAGCACTGTGCAGTTTTGTCCAGGTTTATTTGCTTGTGCGAAAGCAGTATGCACATTTTTTTAGTTTTCTAGGGTTGGGGATAACCACATGTGCACAACGTTTTGAACTAAAAAAGAATGATCCCAGTTCTACCATGCTATGCCCTTACCTTCCCATGTACAGTTACTTCCTGTGCTTGAAACAATCTTGCCACTTTTTGGACAAAAATGTTATTTGCAGCCATTGCTGGATACAGTCTGGAGGTATCACCCCATGAGAGGGGATAGTATTCAGACAACTTTAACAGCAGTAAAAGAGAAAGGCTTCTCTGCATAATTATTTCAGATGGAAATTTAAGCAACAGTTCTTGGGGAAGTTTCTCATCTAATTAACCAGGGAGATTAAGATGACTAACCATCTAAGTGAAGTATCTAAATTTCTCAAATTTAGGAAATACACCCCACCCACCCCCCACCCATCCACCCCTGTTTTTGTACATCATCAGGTTTTTATTTTGATCCTATTCTATAGGCAAGTGATGACTAAAACATAATAAGACATAAAGCATTATATTCTCTCCTTGTATGCTTGTAGGATGTACAGCTGTTGTTGTTCAGTCTTTCCATTTACACTTTTTCCTTTGACACACAGCCATCTCAGTACACCAGGTCTACACTACAGTTAAATGAGTGATGGTCATATTAGCTCTGAACTGGAAGAGGTAGGGGTCTACTAGTGTGGCACTGGACTAAAGGAAACACACCCTGTTAAAAGTAATGCGTATCACTCAGGAGGACAGGCTGCTACTGTGCTGGTATCAGACACAGTCCAGAACCACATTAGTAACTCTGTGACATATGAACATCCTTTTTCTTATCAGCATTAGTTTTGAAATCTAGAATGCACAATTAATACAAGATCCTACTCTTCTAACAACTGACAGCAGATAGGGACAGTGCTTGGGCACCTGCCACTTCCAGGCTTATTTTCCAAGGCTAAAAGGTTAGCCACAGGAACTCCACAACCCATTAGCTGTAGCAAAGCATTCTGTACAGGTGAATTTCAAAATTTTCTACCAGACACCTCTTATGTGATCTTAGATCCTATTTCAATAAATCATTGCAAAACAAGTCATACAATTTTCATTTTTTACTGTTCCAGTACCTGAGTTTTGCATCAGCTTTTGGCACTGAAAATGGGTTTGGATGACAAAGCAGTGTCTGCAGTGAAACATGTTTTCCTTCCAGTATGTCATTTTTTGTGTGAATAAAACCTTTACTATCAGATGCTGGAGTGTTCAGTGTTTAAGGTAATATTGCTGTGAGCAAGAGTGAACGGAAGCATATGGAGATCAATTGAGTTATTCATAAGGTGCCGCCACAACAAAGCAGGCCACCTGCTGTTTCACTTCCTCAAGAGGCTTTTCTCTACAACTCATTTTAAAATAATTTGGTGGCAAGGCTGGCACTGAAGTCAGATTGTAAACTGGAAATTCAACAAAATCGTCACCAGGATTGTGCAGGGAGGGGTGTTTGCATACATACATTCTTCTGTGTCTTTTTTACATACGTGTTGCCTGTACAGTTCAGAATCACTGCATTATTGCTTTAGAGAAAAAGAGCATGCAAAAATAAAACAATTCAGCAATTAGAGTTCCTACAGCAAAATTACCTCAGGACTTCACAAATCTTGTACATTTTACAATATGCATTAGACAAAAAAGTAATATAGTTAACAAAGGGCAAAATATATCTAACAAGTAAAGCAGTGATAGATTGTGTTGCATTACATAGGACAGCTTTCCTTTAGCTTTCTGACCTAACCTCTACGCTCCATGTATTATCATCCTCTGTCTCTTGTGGCTTAGTTTTATCATGTGCTTATTTTTAACCTACAAACTGCCATTTGATGTAAGACCTTCTTCATTTCCTGAGTCTGTTTGTGGCTGGGTTGAGGGCGCATGACAGAGAAAGGAATCTGACAAAGACTCTCAGGTTTCCCCAGTCCCCTTCCACACCACACTGGTTTCCTCTAAGCTCTTAAATCCTATGTTTGAACACCTTCTTCTTCTGGGCCTCCAGATTCATCACCTCAAAAGGGCACATACAGACAGAAAATCCTTCTCTGTCATGTATCAGCCTCTCAAAATGTAGCAGAGGGCAGAGGCTTATAGATGAACTTAAGCTATGGTTCACCTTCAGGCATGGTTCACTAAGATCCCTAGGTATGTCAACAGTTTTAGTCTTTTGCCTTGCCTAAAGGAGCCCTTGGTCCTTCATTGTGAACTTAAGGCTTGAGCGTAAAAGACATCTCAGCAGCTCTAGGGAGGCCTGCCCTATTTTTCACCACCCTGATGAAGTCAAGCCTCTTTGCTCCCTCAGCTATTCCTAACCCCCATCCATCCTGCCTACCTTATAACACACGTGCTCCACATACCACACACTTTTCCCGCCTCCTGGATGCTTTCCTGTCTTTCACTTCCCACCTCTTCCTCCAAGAACTTGCTCCTGATTCTTATTTATTCTCCCTATCTTCTTTGTTTCTTAGGCAGTTGTAAAAATAAAAAGTGTGGATTAAGTGCATGGGAGAGTGGGTGTCTCTCCTTTCAAGCCTTTGGCTCGCGCCCATGCCAATGCTGCAATCCTGTTCCACTCAGCACAGGTGGCCTAGAGAGAAACAGGCTTTTTTGGGGAGGGGGGAAGAGGATGGAAATTAGCTGCTAAATTGTAGCAAGTCTTCAGGGAACACACAAGAGGTCAGGCTTCAAAAGCGTTTAAACAGGTCACTGGTGTGACTGAACTCCTAACTAGTCTAGTCATAGTATTTTTGCTCTTGATTATTATCAACCTACAGGAAAACATTGCTGTGTTCATAACTGTGAGGAAGGCTTCCCCAACGAACCAAAGCTAATCCCCATCCTCTCCTTTACTTGTACTTGAGCCTGTGTGTTGTTCAGTGTGGTTATCACTGTCCAAGGAAATGTTTTATTTTCCACTGTGTGCTGTACTTTTCAGACATTTAGCTGGACTATTACAGTCTCATGCTGGGCTGTCAAAACAACTCAATCTATGCTGACTAGGTTACAGAGAAACATATAGTTTTCACCCAGTGCCTCCAGGGTAACAGTTCAAATAAGGAAGCATCAGGAACTGTGATCTGAATATCAGAGGATCATGAGGATTAGAAGCCTTAAAAAAAGACTTCTGTGGGTAATAAATTATTCATAGCTTCAAACTATCTTAGATAATTAAAATTACCTGCTTTCAGCAGATATGCCATCTACTACAATGCCCCCCCTTCTCATAGATCTGATTGACACTATCTCTTTCAGATAGCTGTATCTACTCTGTGTTTATACATTTGACAGGTGTGCTATACATACCCTTTTCTGTATTACTCATGCGTGTCTGTGCGTGCATGCACTTAAAAACTCACACAAGCATGTCTCCTATTGTGCTAGGAAGCTGACAGCAAGTATGCTAAAATACAACTGGCTAGCTTTAACCTAACATGCCACAGACACAGCATATCATTTAGATAAATGTCCATGCAGCCAGGGTGCAGGGAATAAATAACAAATGATACGATGGGGAGAAAAAAGCAAGTAAAATTCTCTGTTCCATGAAGAAGCTGGCACCAAGTATGCTACAATACCTACTGACAGTAACATGAAGCTAGATTTCTTCACTGAGGTGATGTCAACTTATAGTGAGATTTGGCTTGATGTTCCCTGAAGTCTGTTGAAATACAGGCACTGTGGTTTTACTTTTCCCATGTTCTCTTTGCAAACAGCACACTGAAGACAGATATATTATTTGCAAATGACTGTGTGCCAAGGGTGACAATACTGTATCACATTGCACCTCAGCAATTTAAGATATCATTTACTAACCCATGAAAATGGAGGGAGGGAGTATATTTCTCCACATCATGGTCCTAAAGTTTTGACTTGAAGAAAATGTTAAAAATTAGGAAGTTTTTTCAATTCCTAAGAGAAGCACAGTGATTTCAGTTTAGAAGACTGAAGATTTCCTATAGTTAAGAAACAGTCAAATATTTTAATATCATTCTGTGTCGTACAACCTTCAAAACTGATATCGCTTCCGTTCTTAAGCATCTGTAAAAAGAGAGGCTCCACAGTAAAATTAAATCACTGTCTGCTGTGTGGAGCCAAATGAAAGTATTGGTTGAAATGTGTAAGTTATGAGGTGTTTGCAGACAGAAAGAAATTATAATTAATTTAAATTATGTGCTTACTTTGACTGAAATTTCCCGCTATACACCATATATGCTGTTCTCCTAACCGTCTCAAGCAGCTTATGAAGAAGGGTTTTATTTTTAATTGATTGGCTAAACTTCTTGCATTTGTGACTCATTAGGTTATGCTGGCTTCTGATACAATGCAATATGATAATGTTGTAGCTCTAAAAAATAGCAATGCATCCCCATTTGGAGAAATCTTCTACCAGTTCAAGCAAGATGGCAAAAAAACAGCTTAAAAAAAAAAAAAAAAAGGTAAACCAGTACAAAAAATGGGATGCGTTTAGCGTCTATAAATTTTATCTTTCCTAATTTTCTACTCTTGTTTCACAAAGAGGAAATAGCCCTAACTTCTAAAGGGAAAAGTAGGCTCTGCCTTTTATTTCTGTTGGTTTTCACTTCTTTCTTCTGCAAGTGAATGGATAAAAGACTATCAGTAAAGAAAAGCAAAGAGCATTCAAAGCTACCTTCTAACTTACCAGGAAAAAAAACCAAAACAAAACACCTCCCCCCCCCAGAAAAAAAGACACAAACAAAAAAGCAACCCAAACCCAAGAAAAACATAGAGAATGAGACATTATTATCTTGACAAAAATAAGTTACATCAATGAACAGGTAGTGGGAAGAAGGGAAATTGGATTTAACTGCTGGAACAATGTAGCACATAGATGAAAGTCCATGGTGACCAGGGTCTAGGGCTTAAATAACAAATACTCTGATGCAGAGAAAGAGACAAGTTTCTTTCTTTGAATACAGGACTGGAGAAATGACGGATTTGAATATTGGGCTGGGTACAGCCTACCCTCTTAGTTTCAAGGCTACGTGTTATCCATTATAACCAGAAATCATTTTATGTGATAGAATAAAAAGGAAAGTCCTCATGCAAGTACAATAATACATCTGAAATGCGTTGCCCTTGTGTGAGCTTTAACATTGTTAAGAGGGTCCTCTACATTCTTTAATATAGAAAATCAAAAACAGTGGTAAGAGCATCCTTTGAAAGAAATGAAAGACAACACCAAAAGGAACCTTGAGTGTGCTACAAGATGACAACTGTGCTGCTCTGCTAATCTGAACTGTTTGTGTGACAACAGTGAGTGTCAGAAATATTATAAGATTGTTTAATTCATAGTGCTATAAGTCAAGGTCATGTTTGATCTCTGTTCCCAGAGGTGCTTACAGGCAGCTTCCAATGGATTCAAATTATAGTCAAGATCATTAAGTAAGTTAGCTGTCTGACTCACCCTTTCTTGCTATTAATACAGAACTCATCCTGGAGATTTTCTGCATGGCTGTATGGATAACCTGAATTTATGCAGACCTCAGCTGTTCAAAACGGGAATGTGCTGCAAGCAGTGCAACAAGCAGTGTCTGAAGCTCATTGTCATGGAAAAGTGTCCATCTTTCATTGCATTATTTTGAAACACTGGCCACTAGATAATAAATTGTACATGTGGTACCCATAAACTAAAGTCCATTGTTTGCATGTGAAGAGAGACAGGGACAGCAACCATTTCACAGGTCTTAGAGAGAAAATTCTTTCCCTGGATGCATACAGCCTGTCTCACCACCACCTTTTGCTCTGAGCATGAAAATTGATATAAAATAGGCTGAAATACACTTCAAGCAGTCCCTTACCCTACCCTTCTACCCCAAGACAAAATCAGTTATAAACCATTTTCTTACTACCGCTGCTCTTAAAGACCATCAATGAAGATTCGCTTCTCTTTCCAGCTAATTTATTCTAATGCTTAACTATCCTGAAAATTTACAAGCTTTGACTAATACATAATCTTAATCTCCCCTGCTGAAAACAAATGCCTTATTTCTGACATATTGGGCAGAGAGAACAATTTATTCCCTTTCCCTTTATATCAATCGTTTTTTCATGTTTTGTGTCATATAAGCGTGTGCTTTCCGCACCAGGCCTTCCTTCTCTTGACTGAACTACTCCTACATGGTCTATCCTTAATCACACAACATGCCTTTCAATCTCTGGAGTGTCTCGCATTGGACCACCTCTTTCTGCAGGTACAGTACCTAAAACTGGACACCATATTTACCGTCTAAGGCCTTTTCTCTCATGTGGCAATATTCTAGAATTGCATAGGTGACTACATAATCAATTTAAATTTCTGTGTTCCCTCTATCTTCCCAAGATTTATTTAATTTTCCACTCCTTAATTGTAGAGAGGGGATAACAAGTTGCACAATTGTGTAATATGACATTATGTCAGTGTAGCAAACTTCAGCAACAGGAAATGTTAAAAACACATTTTCCAATTCCCTTTCCAAACTCAGTCAAACTTCTAAGTAAGGTTGAAGGGCCGGCAGCCAGGTCAAGGGACTGGTACAGTAATAGAACACAATTCATTATCACAGGACCAGACAGAGGCAAAATGAAACAATGAAGAAGGATGACAGCAAGAGCCCTTTTCCAGGTGCTACAGTTGTGTGCGCACTGATGGTTTCACTCTCCTCAAAGAGCCTTTTGAAGCAGTTGTATATGTATTCTCTAGAGCTCCAGTAACTTTGGTGCAACCTGAGTGATCAAATGCACAGACAAAAATGGCAAATACTCAAAGCAAGCTATGGAAAATTGAAGGCATACAGGAGTCTATCTGACTGGGAAGGAGAGGAATGGTGGGGAGACTGTCATTCAGCAAATAAAATGGGTCATTTACCAGAAGTCAAAGAAGATTACAGTCAGAAAGACTGAGACTTCTTTTAAACCAGAGAAGTCCAAATAACACTTTCCAAAATTCCCTGGACAGCTCCAGTTTAATGTTGGCACTAAGGAAAGACTGCTCCTCACTCCAAGATAAGGGTCTAACCCTGTAGCAATGCCTTTTCAATAGCCAAAAGCCTTGCAGACCCACCCCACACAAGTGTAGGTGTGCAAGTGCCATTGAAAAATGACTATGTCAGAGACTCAAAAGAGGAAGAAATGAGCTTTCCTACAGTGCCATAAAAATTTAGTAAAGATAAGGGTTAATAGGAGTTGATAGCAGAAAAAAGAACCAGCTACTAGCCTGATTGATTCCTCATGCCATTTGACTGGTTTCAATGAAGTCATGCATAGCTCAGGTCAGGGGAGAATTTGGCCCCCACTGCCTCCCTTGAACTTTTTATTCTAGCCTTTGGGGCTCCTACCTGACTGTGTCTGTAGAGCTGGAAGAGAAAAGCTATCCCAATAGAATAGAAAAAGAAATGAAATTAAATAAAAGCCAAGTACAAAAATGAGAAAAAATCAAACATTACACGTTACAAATAACCCGTTTACCAGATTTGGTGAAAACAAGAGGGAAAATCACTGTAATTTCGACTTTCTGACAAAGTCTGCTAGGCCATTCACTGGATCTATGGGCAGCACACTTTTCTTTTTGCAAACTATTAGCCTTTCTTTGTCCCCACCTTGTGAAAAAGCTACTAAAGAGTAGCCAGTCCTGGTGGCATTTGTGGAAAAAAACCAAATACCTTCCAGAGGCCTTGCCTATGAGCCACAAGCTTTAATGTAACTGGAACATAAGAAGTGTCCATGAATTTGCATTTCAAAAATCCCTCCATCCACATTGTGTAACCTACCCATTGAAATAACCCAAGAACTTACTTAGACTGGAGTCAGCTAGTCAGGCAAAAATGAAGATACATAATTTCAGGACATTTTCACAATGTATTGAGTGGAATAATTGGTAGGCACAGTGCCTTAGAAGCTGCTTTCTCTTGCAAGAATATTAAAACCAACTGTTTTCCTCTGACTTTTTACTAAGTAATGTTACCATGAGAATGCCTCTAACCAAGGAGTTTCTCAGATTAGAAGCTGGGTTTTGAAAACTTTATTAACACCTGCAGCTGATGTCCACAGCCAGAGTAAATCCTGTGCGTTCATCAACTCTCTAACTAGAGTTAAGAGTTGCTGAGCCACTCCAGATGTGCCTCTATTACAATACAGCCTGAGGGTTAGAAAGAAAAAATGCTCTTGGTTATACAGGGCTGATTTCATTTGTAGAAAGCCCAAATTGGACCACACAAAGAGGATTCATGAGAAGCAACTCTGATGATAGCTGCAATTCCCAACCACAAACTCTGGCAAGGAGAAAAATTCTGGCCAGAATGAGTGCTTGTACAAAACTGTAAGCAAAATATCACAAGCTGGGTTGAAGCTCTTTGAAAATGTGGCAACCTGTTTTATTCATCTCTCTTTCTCAGATGGGGAATATGTTGCTAATTATGTACTGGACTGCAGAGCATTCTACTGAGTAGCAAACTCAGTTTTCTGACAGCTGTTACTGTACTTTTATGAAAGCTTGATCCTTTAGAAGATACTATGCTGTCTCAGACAGTTATATTAAAACCTTTTTCTCTAAGAACAAAATCTGAAAAAGAGGAACTAGTCAAGCATTTGGGTTCTTCTCCTCTAATAGGCTTCCAAAAGCACTAGGTCTTCCAAAAAACATTCCCAGTGATTATCTTTTCCCCAAGAGGCACATGGTCCTGAAGAATAAAGATCTGCTTTATCCTTTCTTGGTGGGGGTGAGTTCTGCAAAGTGCTTTTGCATTGTGTTTAAGGGAAGATTACAACAGCAAACAGGAACAATAAGCATATCACCCAGAAGGCAAAAAGAGGAAACACAACACAGGGAGTGGGGATCCAAATCATAAAGGTTTTGGCAGGTGTAGTCACACAAACACTCTGTTGTTGAAAAAGTGGGTGACAGTACAGATCTTAAAGAATATTTTTCTAGAGGAAGAAAATAGACAACAGTTGTAGCCAAACTTGAGGTGAACAGAGATGATTTGCAAGAAATCTGCACATGCAGAAAAATGAGGTGTGAAGATGGGGCTTAAGATGAGAAGATTTTTCAGATCATAAGACTGAAAACTCTTCGCCTCCTTAAATTGTTATTCTTTTTCTTGTAGGAACATGTAACACTATCACAACTCCACTGCAACTTAGAAGTACCAGAAACAAAAATGAAAATTCTGTAAGCAATATCTGTTCTTACATAAGTTCGTGAAAACCCAGGCAAATTTTATCTTGAACATCCTAACATATCCGTGATTACCTTGTCTACATGTTTTGCAGCCCACCACTACATAAAAAACACTCTGATGTCAAAAGCCAATTAAAAGTCCTATACATCTCATTTGATTAGATTCAAAGGTTAAATACTGAAAGCTAGGCACACTCTGTATGCATTTTACTGAATTCATTCATTACAGAGTGAATTGTGCTTTAATCTCTTAATTTGGGGCTTACAGTGTAAATAACATATTTCATAGTGAATTTTATCTTAGAATCATATGATTTTTCCTGTCAGAAAATTCAGTTAAAATGCTTCTTTCATGTCTAAAGTCATTCATCCTTCAGCCTCATCCTTCAGAAAACCAATACTTTGAATAGTCACTGCTTAGATATTAATAAAAGCAAGCCAATGATAATGGCATTTAATTATAAACAGCACATACCTTTAACAGTTTCAGGGCTGTGCTTATGTGCCTTGTTACATTTTTTTTGTTTCCTTTGGTCAGTGTTTACCTACATCTGTCAGTTTTTCAGAGCTATGTTGGCTTGCGAAAATTCAGTGTGATTATTCAGAAAGTTTTTCTCATAATTAGTAACAAGAGTTACTAATTAAGTAATTACTAAGTAATTAAAGTCAAAATACACCTTTTAATATTCAGGGAACAGGAAAGAGTATAAAAATAACAAAACCGAAAAGTAAAAAAATATTGAAAGCACACTTGGACATGGAGTAGTAGAATAAAAGCCAATAAACCACAGCCACCACCACACTGCAAAACGAGCAGAAAATGCAAGGCATATAAAAACCCCTCTAACCTAAATCACCTACATCAAACCTCATTTTTCAACTTACCTCCAGCTTTTGTGACTGAATATTAGCCCTTGATTGTACAATAAGTTCACCAGGCATTCTGCTGCTGTCTTGTTGCAATGGACAACAACTATTAAAATAATCTGTGTCTGATAGTGCTGGAGAAGACGGTGGAGTGCAGAACGCTAAACACTTGAATTAATGAAGCTGATGACAAGATGAGTGTTTCCAATCATCATGATGTCTTTGAAGCAAATAGAGAAGTTCAGTACTCAGGTATACATTGTCAGTTTTCTTAATCATACCTGCCAACTAAACTCCCTTAAGTCAGATCCCAGCATGTACTTGGATTGCTGTAAAACAAGGGGTAGAATATGCCTTTGAAATTGATACAATGGCTCCCTTCAAAATGCTAGTCAGGTATCTGGAGGTCTCTTCCAGCTCTTTATAATGGGGTGTGACTAACACTCTTGAAAGCCCCTGACTACAGCCTTCTAGACAAACCTCTGAGAATTGCAAATGTCACACCAGACTGAAGTGCCACAAAAAAGCCTGTTGACCAAATCTGTGGATTTTTTTTTTTTTTTTTTTTTTTTTTGATCAGGTAAAGTCTTTGTACACTATCTCAGACAATGAGGATATTCATTCTGCTTAGGTGTCTAATCCATGGTAACCGGGACCCCAATTTTTGAGGTTACAGGAGCCCTAAGTGCCTAATTCAGCAGCTACTGAGAGAATTTACCTCTTAATTTCAGGCAGTTTGAATCCTAGTGAAACATCTGCAATAACACCAACAATGAAGAGAGAACGCCTTGTCATTTTGCCTCCATCTCTCACCTATAGAATGGGAATCAGCATGCTTTTCTACCTTTTCAAGTTGGGTGAAAATGGAGCCACATTAAATTGAAACAAAATCAGATATTCCTTTTCTGGGGAGAAGATAAGGATCTTACATAGTTAATAATTTTAAATAAAAGTGGATCATTTGAAAACTTAATTATTTTGGTAGTGAAAAATGCTCATTATGAAAGTATAATTAAAAGAAAACAATTTTCATTTTCATTATCTTTCATAACTGTAACACACATTTATGAGAAAGTCTGCAGTAGCAGTGGGCTATGCACTTTTAAGCAATTAAATTTCCTACTTGTCTGATTTTGTTAGACTAATAAATTATACCAGGAATTTAATAAAATGGAGAGTTAAAGGAATTTAATGTGTTCTCTCTAGAACAAACAAGATTAACAAGATAAGATTCAGATTTGAGAAAAATATTTAAGAGATAAGCTAAATTAGAAAGTGAAAAAAGCTCTCATGACTCCCAACCAGTCACATAACTGAAAGACATAATTAAAAAAAAAAAACCACAACCCACTGCACAAAAACCAAACCCAAAACAAAGGTTAACAGGCTATATAGGAGTAATTTCTTTTCTCATAAAATAATTAACCTTTGGAAAAGGTTTCCTGTCAACACAGAGGCTTTTACCATGTCATTTAAGGAACTAGGCACATTCCTGAAAAATGAACAAGAGGGAAACTTGAATAAGCCTTTGAAAATAAAGCATTTTAGGCATAGGCAGTTCCCATGAAAATGGTTCCTTGCAGTGTAAAACCCAAATCATTCTCTCCATCTCTTGAATGAGCAAAACAAACTAAACAGGTATTTTATAAGTGGGAAGAAAGATGAAGCAATCTATTTTAAGTCGCTTCTTCATACCTCCTTTAGTGGTTGGCTTAATTTCTGGACTATGATTTTCCACTAGGTGGATTTGCTGATTAAGTATATATGGGTCTGAACACCAAACTGGAATGTGTGAAATAGCATATGAGTTGTTCTATCAAAGGATTATTTTGTGACGAATATGTCTATATTCTGGGTATTATAATTCTCAGTTTGAATTAAACAATGAGAGAAACTCCAACTTTCAAAGCATATTACAGAGATCAATACTTTTAAAAAAAAAAAAAAGAAAGAAAAAGAAGATATATTAAGATCCTAATAAATCTGGGGGAAAAGTTTTAAATTCCATAAAGGATGTTTATGCAAAGAAAGAGTCATGCAGAAAAGCTGTATTTGAGTAGCAGTAAAATACCACTCACTGGGAAAGCATTTCATTTCTGGACAGATGGGAGAGTTGAACATATTCACCATTTATCTAGAAATCAAATATGTACATCCACTTGCTCTTTATTACTTAATACTATGCTGTATATAGGTTACAGTGATTTCTCCAGGGTGAAATTGCCCTTCCCCATGTCACCATATTCTGATAATGACTGGAATGAGGTTGATATATCGAAACACTCTTGCTTTGACTGTGTTTTTCATTCATTACTAAAGCTGAGAATATTGAAGCTGCAAATAGTGTACAATATTTTATTAGAAAAATAAATGTTTCCAGGTCTCAAACAAAAGATTGGCATCTGACATTGTAATAAACTAATACTGTACCCTATGCTGACATAATCATTCTGCAGACTTGGTGCAGAAAAAATAGAAAGCCATTACATTCACATTTGATAATTATATTTGGAAGATGCCCCAGGACACAACAACCAAGCAATGAACTATTCATCTCACTTATAAAAGCCACTGTGCTAAAGTGGAAGCTAACATACTCAATAAAGACTGATAAAATGACGGAATATGAACTACAAGATTTGAGCAAAATGGCTGTAACCCAGCAAGGAAGAAACTGGTTCCTATGAAACAGTGGAAAGATTCATGATACATTTCTCTACATCAGCTTCCACCCCTAGAGCTCTGCTTCAACAGAATGTGTAAGAAGAGTATTTCTACCAAGGGCTTTCACATAGCCGTATGCAAAAAACAATTTGGGATATATTGATAGGTTTCCCTCTTTAAAGGTATTCTGTTTGCTGTAAAGGTGAGATCTCGGGGGGGGGGGGGGGGGGGTGTGGAGCCAAACAAACAAAAAAACCCAAACCAAAATAGATTGCATTGTGACTAGACAGTATTCCTCAATACTGAGTGCACCGTGAAGATAAGTGTAAATCGGGTGTGCTGATCTCTATGAAGCTCCATCACTTCATTTAAGGATGTTTAACTAAGCACCAGGTACAAAAAGGAATATTCATTATTCATATGTCTGTATTTTGAGGCAAGAAGAGCTGGAAAACATATATTAAGGAACAGAAAGAGTCCCCTTAATTAAGGCTACAACATGGATTTCCATGATGGAAGATGGAATTTGGCTCCTATTCCCAGTCCTAAATTCCAGATTCACAAATCATATTGGCGTCAAGATTTGTAGTCTAGGTCCCAAGCTGAGGTAGGGATTTTCTATCAAATTTGCAGTAAATCAGACAAGGAGTTCATGAATTATGAGCCTATGAAATAGAGATGTTCACCATAGTTAAAAAATCTCAACTTTTTTGTCGCTTCATAGACAAAAGAAAGTAAATAGCAGTAACTACAACCTGGAAAATAAAAGAGGGCAGATGAAACTTCATTTAGCAGACTCCTGTGGTTGAGGTCTGTGGTACAGCACAAAAAATTGCTTGATAGCAGTTACATCGGTCATATTATTAACATTTATATAGGAATGCTGATATTAGTAATTCATCCCATGGAACAGAGATGTCTAACAGAGATATTTTCCTTGAATCTGGTTTCACCCAGGCAAGCATAAGTACTCATCAATTATATGTGTCCACAAAAAAAAAGACACACACACACATATGCACACAAATATCCCTGTTCCAAGGCCTTCCTGTAATTGAAAAACTGCTTCTATAGGAATGAATGGAGGTTGGGGAAAGGCAAATATCTAACTACCATCCTAAACCCTAAGTCTCAAAAGGCTAGTTAATACATATTTCTTCAAAACTACCCAGGTGAATCTATCAAGAGGGTCCTAATCTATTTCAAGTAAAGTTTACTATATTAAAAATACATTTTGCAGAGTGTAAATACAGCAGTGGAGCCATTGTTTATTTATAATCTCTTCAAGCATAATCCTGTAAATTTTTCCCATAGGGTCTTGTGAGGTAATGATCAGATAAAAGCATTTGCAGGGATACACCTTTGAAGCATGTTTGCAACATTATTTTAGTTCATGTAACATGTATTTTTCATCTGATTACATTTACTTACTCTTACGATATAACAATAGCATGATAATAATAGTAAGAGTCATAAAGATTGGCATAAAAAAGGGCATAATATTACACTAGGTTTGTTTATTACACCACCCTCCAGAGATACAGCTGGTATTACCCAGGGCTGTACAGACAGAACAAAAGCCCAAGCTCTTTTATGTTATAAACCATCCATTTTGATTCTCCTAGTTGCTCTGTCTCCAATTTCTGGCAGAATAGAGACAGATGGTTAAAAAACAATGAAGAGAAGCTGCCAGGCATGACTGAACTGCTGTACCTTCGGCCTGGTGAAAGCTGAGGAAGAGGAAGGGTCAGCACGGCAGAGTACTCTGCCCAGCGGAGAAGCCTCCCCACTTCCCCATTTCTGTTCAGCAGCAGTCCTTGTGTATGGGTTGTGGATGGGCTCCTGGCCAGCCACCACAAAGGTGCCCAGTAATATGCCTTTGTGTACTCTCTCAGCCAAGGACTATTTCTGTGCCAAACAGGAGACGGACCAACCACTGTGTCAGGAACAACAAATACCCTGTTCCTTATCCAGCCTCTCTTCTCTGCCCAAATGAATACTAAATATTCAAACCAGAAGCCTTCACATTTTCACACATGCACTAGACTGGACAAGTGCATCTTTTTCGGAGCTGGCTGAAAGAGTAGGGCAAGATGTTCTTTAACAAATATAGTCTTTTTCCAAAACAGAAACATTTTGTAATGGAAAAAATATTGGTTTGAAATTTTCCAGTTTTCATCAAGCTCTTAATACTCACTCTTCAGTTTTTCATTTCTGTCTAGTGATGTCATGGAAAATGTATCTTTTATCTCTCTCTATTCTTTACACAGAGAGATTTCCTCCCCTCCTCTCCATTTTGGAAGCACTGACTGCGTTAAATGGCTATTCTTGATGTAAAAGATCATGAAAACATCAGAGATGCCTCTCTAGGCTATTCAGGATTGGACTGTGTTAGGAAGCTTCCAACTTATAGAAAAAAAAAAATTAGATTGCCTTAAGCTGTTTCAGTAGGAAAATAAATGGCACATTAAGGAATAAACAGCTGTTTTGACATCACAGTGATATATGAAAAGCAGGTAAAATTCAGCCTGGGTTATTTTTCCTTCTGAGACATGTAGGTGTCTGAAACCAGCTTTTCTAAAGATGACTGAGAAATTTACTTGAAAGCGTATAACCAATAAAAAAAAGTCCTTTATTAACAAAACCAGGAAAACAATAAAGAGTTTTTACAATTTCTTCAATGCTTAAACATAATCCCTAACTATGACTTTTGCTCCCAAGGCTGTCCTGCAGCATTTTCTTGTACAACCAGCCTGGAGCTTGAAAAAGAATATGTACAATAGCATTAAGCCTCAACATGGCACGTTTTAATAAGTAACTGGTGCATACCTTGGATTTGTTGCGTTAGGTAAGAGGACAAGAGGATGAAAGCACAGTGCCTTCCCTCTTGGCCACCTATGAAGCATGCAGCCAACTTAACAACACACATCATGAGGAGGCTAATTACTGATACAGTGGGATTATTTTTTATAGATATATTAATAAAACCCCACAACAAACGATTAATTTTGTTCTTTTTAACCTCTTTTTAAAAACAGTGTTGTATGGCTCATTTTTTCCCTAGAGTGCCTCTCCACTGTAAAAAGTGGGTCTCAGCAAATAGATGTCAAGACAATAAGAATAGGGAGATTATATATAACTCCTTCCGTGTTATTCCAAATGAACATTTGCTAATTTTCTTATTTAAAATTTCCTAAATTTCTTATTTTCTTTTCTCATGTAGCTATTAGCCTTTTTAGCCATGGTTACTGGCCTCAATGATAGTTTTTAATTTATTTTTCTTTGTAAAAATGAGACTAAACTTTTATTACTGAGTCAATTCTGGTGTTAGACACAAAAAATCAAAAAAATCCCACCAAAACCAAAAACCCCTCACAAAACACCTTGAAGTAGCTGAAAGCTTAGAAGTTGCTGCTGAAATAGCAACAGAGCACTCTAAAGGGCTGTCATTTCCCTGTCCCACTCAGAGCTCTGCCTTCTCTGGAGCACCTATTTAGTCTTCTGTCACATTAACATCCTCATCCCACTGGTACTTTTCTATGTCTTGAGCTGTGTAAGGGAATGCTGGGGAGCAAGGGTGGGCAGGAGATGTAGCAGCCCTGAAGGTTTCCTAGTGGATCCTTTCAGATGAAATGCCTTTGGCTTCAGAACAAGTGATTAACCAGCACACGCTTTCTATATTCTCCTTAAAAATACAGGGCAATGGGCATGGAATTTCTCAGACCATTAGTGAGCAGTGAGATACAGTACTGGGAGTGGAAATTACGTTCACCTGCCTACAAAGAAGGCCCAGCTAATCAGTCCAACTGTAGCATTGAAAAATCACTATTCTTGCCTTGACAATAATGATGACTATTTCTAATAGCCCTTTGAAGAGCATATGCCAGTCATAATTTACTAGCACTGCAGACAGGAGAGATAAAAATCAAAACCAAACAGCTTTGAAGACTTTACATTGTAACACCACCAATCTGCAAAGATGTGTATCTCCACGCGCTGTGAAAGTATGCCTACTGACTTGCTCCTTGCTCAAGTGCATAAAGTTAAGCTTAGGTTTTAAGAATTTGCCAAATTAAGATCTCAGTTTAGACAAACTACACTCCAGATTGTTTTCTCAGCCTTTTACAGTAGCATTAACCATAGTCTCTAAGCTCTTGCAACAGATTACCACACCTATAATTCTTTTCATTAGCTCTAACTCATCTGCCACAGGCCCAATGACAGCCTTGTCAAGAGATTTCTGACAGCTCCAACTTCTAGATTATTTCTGAATCAAATGAGAAGGAAATATAATTGCTGTTACCTTAGCAGGTAGCAGCAATCCTTCTTTGTCTGCTTTGGAGAAAAGTTAAAAAACACAGGTTAAAACCTATGCTAAGGAGAGCAGGTTATTGACACATTAGAATCAGGGGGGAAAAGAAAATCATTTCTGCCGCCCCCAAACCTGTGTATTTTCACACTATTATGCAAAAAAAGTACAAAATAAGATTTTATAAATCTTATTAAGAATATTCCCATGCATTTCATGATGCATGTGCACGGCAAGAAAATAAATTATTATCCTTCTTTTGGGGTCTTTATTTTGTTTCCTCTTGAAATAAATAAATAAAAGCCCAACAACAGAAAATGATTCAATAGGGGAAAATAGAAAATATTCAGAAAAGCTCAGAATGAGAAGAAAGCAGGGTTAACTATCCTTTCATATTTCTATTAGCCTTTCCACCTGTATGAGGATACCCACCTTGGCAAGGCTTATGTAGATTTACTCCAAAAAATTTATGCCCTTGGTCTGAGTAAGCCAAGTTAGTAACGAGGCTAGATCTCAGCCTCACAACAAAAGCTACTGCTTCAAAGGCTGTTGTGCTGCAAATTCACATGCACACCCTCTTCCCCCCAGAAAGCAAACAAACAAGCAAAAACCCCAGTCATTTGATAAGTCTTTACATATGCTACTTTAATAAATGAATGTGTACACTTTAGGAGAAATATAAATGTATTTGAAATGAGGCAGGAAAGGAAAGGGGAAAAATAAGTTTCTCACTTCAAAAAACCTGCAATACGATCATGTTCCTTGCTGTGGTGTGTACTTTATTGGTTACATTTCTGAAGGTTTTGAAAAATGTGACTGGGAGTTTTTAGCATCACAGTGTTCGCAGTTAATCATCAACAACTTAAAAAGACATTGACATCTGTTGTCTAGAGAGAAAAAGAAAAATGTAGGGGGGAGTGGGCAGGGAGGGGGGGCTGAAAATTAAATCAGTTTGAATCCTCCTTAGTGTTACAGAGTCAACAGCAGGAAATTTGCTCTCAGAAAAATGCGGGGTTGTGACCTTCTGTGTTTCAAGACATCCTAATTTAGCTTGATCCATCATGCTCTCTGCTCCTCCTACTTGTACCCTAGAGGTAGGTTTTCTCCTACTGAGAAAGAGATTAAGGGGGAAAGTGCTGAAAGAGGGAGGGAGAGAAAAAAAATGAGAGGAATAAACTGGAACTGAAGTCCTAAAATCTAAGAGATTATTAAAATTCAATCACTCTGCAACTAAACTTATTTTTATGCAGACAGCAACAGCTTCTTTGAACTGATGTTGAAAGGTAACATGAAAACTTTTTATTAGTGTTTCAGACCATTTTCTGAGGACACCAAAGAGCTGTTTTTGACATATACAAGTAGTGCTGATACACTACATAATGAGTATACATCTACAAAGATACTTTTCTTCATCTCAGTATGGACCATACGAGTGAATCAACTTCCCAATTAAGCAGTAAACTGTGCAGGCTATGAGACAATTGATGAATGGTAGCTTCCTAGCAATTAGTGAAGGAAAAAAAGCCAATATAGAAGATATTAACAAAATTAATCAGTTGTTAATATCACTCAGCTCAAAACCCATTTAACTATTGTTGTGTTGCTTATCCAAGTAGTGTATTTATGTTTACAAGTACCTGATCTTCAAAGCAGATCACACCATTACGTGGCTAAGTAGAAGCTTCCCAGCTCACAGAGGAAAGCCTGGGTAGCCCCCTGCAAATAGCAGAGCAAGGACGGGATGTGTAATGGGGACAGGTGAGTGCAGCCTTGGCCCTTGTCTTTCCCCAGTCATTAACTGCTCAGAGCAAGTCACCACCCCTATGGGGTCCATGGGAACTCAGAGGAAACAGAAAGCCATTGGCATTTCAAGTGCCTCCTCAAGGCTAGGCTGGAGATGAGGTCCCACTCTTCACTTCAAGCAGGACACCAATAAACAAGGATTTCCATGCAGAGCACCCAGTTCCCTCCGCTCTGACCATGCCTGGGTTCTACGCCTGGCACAGTATATATCTCTGCCTCTGTTTTCCCAGCTCTATCCCAGGAAAAGAGCTGGATAGGCTAGACGGCTCATGTCCCTTCTAAATGCTGTTACATGTCCCAGTGCAAAGGCAGGCTCCTGCTGGACCAGGCAAACCACAAGGGCAGCAGGTCTCAGGAGTCCAGCGTGATTTGACAACTGCCTGGTTCAGACTGCACATGCAGTATTGACTACCCCAGCAGTGCTGGCATATACTAGTACATTACCAGAGCAGATAAAAGGGGCTGGAGTAACCCACCTGAACCCAGGTTTCTAAGGTCTGATCCTCATGTATTTGTGGCATGACCTGAAATTCCATAAGTTCAGCAGCTGTTTTTCTATAAATGTCAAAGATTTTTGTGTCAGGTTCATATACAGCACCATCAATAACATTGAAGTTACTTGATGCATGACAATATCCACTTCAGAAAATGTTCCAAAACTGGGCAGTTAAACTTGTGACCAAATGCTGATATCAATGTGTGAAGGGGTCATCTTCCCAAGCTGATTATAGGTCAGTTTGATAGAGATAAATTATAAAATAGGCTGTCTTTGATTGACAGCTTTACTATCAAGCCAGGGAAAAAATCAGAAGAGTTTAGTTCAAAGATTAAATTGTTCCTATTCATAGATTCCTAATGTTGGCAGTGGGGGAAGAGGGGTGGTGTGGGAGAAACCACACACATTCTTCTAGCCTGACCTCCCATATACCATGGGCAAAACATTTAAAATTTTGTATTCCACCCATAACTTTTGAGTAACCGTAAGTATATTTTTAGAAAGACATCCCATCTCAATATCATTCAAGATAGAAAGAATCTGTTTCATCATTAGGTAAATTGTTCCAAAGTTAATTATTTTCACTATTAAAAACATGCTTTTGTATTCAGGTTGGATTGAACTAGGTTAGTCTACTGACATTAAAAGTTGGTCTATTTTATTCAAGAGCTCTTGATGCTTCTTGAAGTGCAAAGAAACACAAAAGAAAAAGAAGTCCTCATTTCCCCACAGAAATACTAGAATAATCCTATATCACCAATAAAGCCTTATATAAAACATTCTAATTTGGTGAACTATGTTCAGTTCCAGTAATAATTTTTCAGTTCAATATGCAAATACAGAATATTGGGATTATGCATTCTGTATCAACCAGAAATTTTTGTGTGTCTCTAAAAAGAACGTGGGTCAAATATATATATATTTTTAATTACACTTTGGCACATCTGATGTAAAGGATTTGTTTGAATATTTTTAAAAACCAACTTTTTTTTCTGAAAATTTTGGAATCAAATTTCTAGTTTGGTCTTGGCCAAAAGAGTTTGCCAAACTTACAAATAATTTCAGTCAGCCTATCTGCAAATGAATAAATTGTTTGAAAGGTTCACTCAGCTGTACTTAATAATAGTAGTCACATAATTAACAGTTATTGTATATTTTTATTTTCATGCAGTTTACAACTGATTCTTACCTTACATCTTTAGCAGACACTAATTTTTTTTCATAAATATTCATCGTGCATGCTCATAAATATTTGAGTAATATTAATTGTTTTAAACATAGCTTTTTCTTTAGCTTTCATGACTATAGAGGAAGGTATTTCCATGGGAAAAAAGTGGAGAGGAAAAGCTTTCAAAGGTGCAGAAGCAGAAATAAGAGACTAGGACAGCACATTACTTCTTAGCTTTTGATTGAACAAACAACTCTATTCTTGTGATAGCAGTTTTTGGAATGATACATATTTGCCCTCTATTGTGTTCTGCCCTTTACAACATAACAGAGACCCTATGGATATCTTGTGGTAGCTACATCAAGTCATATGACCTCAGGAAGTTGCAGACACATAGGTGATATTGAATTATACAGTTCTAAGGATAACTGGGAATTAGAGTAGGCTCCTCCTACCATCAGAAACTGAGGAGGACAGGGAAAAGCGATAGTAGGTTAAAGGAAAAGAAAATATGGCTTGCTGTCCCTGGAGTTAGTGGATCATTTAATTTCTCAGTGTTGCAGTCTGTACAGACAAAAGTTTATCCTAGATGGGGTTCTGTGTGTGAGGAGGAACAGGAAGAGAAAGTAGGTCAATGGACAGTGTAAAAAGTCCACAGAGCTGGGCTTGGATCTGTCCAGCTGCACGTCCAGAGTTAGTGATTTACTTATATATGTTTGCTTTTCTTTCCACGTGGGTTCTAATACCACCAGTCTGGGAAAAGATGTACATGAAATTCACTGTACAAATTTTGCAGAGTAGGGTGGTGCTTTCTAACATAGTTTACCCTGACAGGAGACCTAATTGTTTTCCAGTTGCATATCTGTTCACTCATAGCAGGAACTTATGGGCATTCAGGTACAAGCTGCAAAACCGGAGACAAGTGACAGTTATCTGTGGATGGCATATGCAAGCCTATGTTCAGATGTGCCACAGGTTCCCAGATAATTATCATAGCATCATAGAATCATAGAATAGTTAGGGTTGGAAAGGACCTTAAGATCATCCAGTTCCAACCCACCTGCCATGGGCAGGGACACCTCGTACTAAACCATATTGCCCAAGGCTCTGTCCAACCTGGCCTTGAACACTGCCAAGGATGGAGCATCCACAACCTCCCTGGGCAACCCATTCCAGTGCCTCACCACCCTCACTGTAAAGAACTTCTTCCTTATATCTAATCTAAACTTCCTCTGTTGAAGTTTGAAGCCATTACCCCTTGTCCTACCACTATAGTCCCTAAGGAAGAGTCCCTCCTCGGCATCGTTATAGACCCCCTTCAGATACTGGAAGGCTGCTATGAGGTCACCACGCAGCCTTCTCTTCTCCAGGCTGAACAGCCCCAACTTTCTCAGGCTGTCTTCATATGGGAGGTGCTCCAGCCCCCTAATCAACCTCGTGGCCCTTCTCTGGACTTGTTCCAACAGCTCCATGTCCTTTTTATGTTGAGAACACCAGAACTGTACATAATACTCCAAGTGAGGCCTCACGAGAGCAGAATAGAGGGGCAGAATCACCTCCTTTGACCTGCTGGTCATGCTTCTTTTGATGCAGCTCAGGATACGGTTGGCTTTCTGGGCTGCAAGTGCACACTGACGGCTCATGTGAAGCTTCTCATCAACTAACACCCCCAAGTCCTTCTCTGCAGGGCTGCTCTGAATCTCTGCTCCGCCCAACCTGTAGCAGTGCCTGGGATTGCCCCGACCCAGGTGCAGGACCTTACACTTGGCTTGGTTAAACTTCATAAGGTTGGCATCGGCCCACCTCACAAGCGTGTCAAGGTCCCTCTGGATGGCATCCCTTCCCTCCAGTGTATCAACCAAACCACACAACTTGGTGTCATCGGCAAACTTGCTGAGAGCGCACCCAATCCCACTGTCCATGTTGCCGACAAACATGTTGAACAGGACCGGTCCCAACACCGATTCCTGAAGGACACCACTCATTACTGGTCTCCAACTGGACATTGAGCCATTTACCACAACTCTTTGTGTGCGGCCATCAAGCCAGTTCTTTATCCACCGAGTGGTCCATCTATCAAATTGATGTCTCTTCAATTTAGAGACAAGGATGTCATGCGGGACAGTGTTGAATGCTTTGCACAAGTCCAGGTAGATGACGTCAACTGCTCTGCCCCTGTCCATCAGTTCCATAGCCCCATCTTAGAAGGCCACCAAATTGGTCAGGCAGGATTTCCCCTTGTAAAACCATGTTGGCTGTCACCAACCACCTCGTTGTTTTTCATGTGCCTTAGCATGCTTTGCAGGAGAATCTGCTCCAAGACTTTGCCAGGCACAGAGGTGAGGCTGACTGGTCTCTAGCTCCCCGGGTCTTCCACCTTCCCCTTCTTGAAAATGGGGATTATATTACCCTTCTTCCAGTCATCGGGAACTTCACCTAACTGCCAGGATTTTTCAAATATGATGGACAGTGGCTTAGCAACTTCATTTGCCAGCTCCTTCAGGACCTGCGGATGGATTTCACCAGGTCCCATGGACTTGTGCACATTCAGGTTCTTAAGATGGTCTCAAACCTGATCCTCTCCTACAGTGGGCCTAAGGTCTTCATTCTCACAGTCCCTGCATCTGCCTTTCAAGACTTTCGTGGTGTGGTCAGAGCATTTGCTAGTGAAGACTGAGGCAAAGAAATCATTAAGAACCTCAGCCTTCTCCAGATCCAGGGTGGCCAGTTCTCCCGATAGCTTCGGAGAGGGTCCACCTTGTCCCTAGTCTGTCTTTTATTTGCTACATACCTATAGAAGCCTTTCCTGTTATCTTTCACAACCCTTGTCAGACTTAATTTTAACTGGGCCTTAGATTTCCTAACCTGGTCCCTAGCTTCTCGGGCAATGCTCCTATATTCTTCCCAGGCCGCCTGTCCTCGCTTCCACCTTCTGTAAGCTTCTTTTTTCTGTCTAAGTTTCCTCAGCGGCTCCTTGTCCAACCATGGAGGTCTCCTGGCCCTCCTGCCACACTTCCTTCTAGTCAGGACCAACACTCCTGATCATGTAGCAGGTGATCCTTGAATATCAACCAGCAATCTTGGGCCCCCCTGCCCTCTAGGGCTATAACCCATGGAACCTTATTAAGCAGGTTCCTGAAGAGGCCAAAGTCTGCTCTCTTGAAGTCCAGGGCAGCAATCTTGCTGCATGCTCTTCTCACTGTCCTGAGGAGCTCAAACTCAACCATCTCCTGATCACTAGAGCCAAGGCTGCCCTGGAGCATCACATTCCCAACCAGCCCCTCCCTGTTGGTGAGCACAAGGTCCAGCATGGCACCTCTCCTTGTTGGCTCCTCTATTACTTGCAAGAGGAAGTTGTCTTCCACACAACCGAGGAACCTCCTGGATTGCTTCTGCTGGGCTGTACTGTCCCTCCAACAGATGCCAGGATGGTTGAAGTCCTCCATGAGGACAAGGGCCTGCAAGCGTGAGGCTGCTCCTATCTGTCTGTAGAGCGCTTCATCTACAGTCCTCTTGATCAGGCGGCCTGTAACAGATCCCCACCGTAACGTCCCCCATCACTGTTCTCCCTTTGACCCTGACCCACAAACCCTCTGTTGACTCATCACCCGCCCCCAGACAGAGTTCCATACTCTCCAGCCTATCACTGATATAAATAACAACTCCCCCTTCCCGTCTGCTGGGCCTGTCTTTTCTAAAGAGCCTGTAACTTGCCATTCCAACACTCCAGTCATAGGAGCCATCCCACCACGTTTCTGTGATACCAGTGACATCATATCCCTGTAGCCTTGCACACATCTCTAATTCCTCTTGTTTGTTCCCCATACTACAGGCATTTGTATAGAGGCATTTGAGCCAAGCTCCAAATGAAGCCGACTCAAAGGCTGGAGCAGCTGAAATGTCTCTACAACGCTCCAAGCACTTATTATAGGTGCTGGCAACTGACCAGGAGTGTTGGGATGGATCAATGCCCCCCTCCCCCAACACATCTAGTTTAAAACTTTTTTGACCAGCCTGGCAGGTCTCCTACCAAAACAGCTCTTCCCCTTCTTTGTCAGACCAGCTCCATCAGCCTCCAGTAGAGCTGGCCTCCCAAATTGAGTCCCATGTTCTAAATAGCCAAACCCCTGACTATGGCACCACCGTTCTAACCATTTATTAACCTGCCAAATGTGCCTAGCTTTCTTAAGGTCCTCCGCTTTATCCTGGAGTATCAACGAAAAAACTATCTGAGCTCCAGAGCCCCTAATCACCTCTCCCAGGGCTCTGTAGTCCTTCTTAATGTTCCCAGGCTACTGCTATCTATATCACTAGCACCCATATGGACCACTAGAAGGGGGTAATAGTCAGCAGGACTTACTAGACCAAGAAGCCTCTCAACAACATCCCTGATCCGAGCCCCTGGCAGGCAACACACCTCCCTCGAGACTGGATCAGGCTGGCAGATGAGTGCCTCTGTGCCTTTCAAAGTAGAGTCCCCTACTACTATGACCCGTCGCTTTTTCCTGGAGGCACCAGTAGTGATCCTCTTTACTGGTGCATCAGCAGGATGTTCATTTGACATGGTGAGTGTTTCCTCATTAACCCCCTGCAGAACTGTGAAGCAGTTCTGGGTGGGGACATCGGATTCAGGAGGAAGCCCCTTGCTGTTCATTGTCCTCTTCCTTCTTTTTTTGTTGGTTTTTTTTTGTTACTAGCTGGCTATATACTGGCTATTATACTGTCTGTATCTGGGCATTAATAATACCAAGGAGTACTAGCTGAAGCAGAGAGCTGTATGAGCAAAAGGACATTCGAGCTAGCCTTGATGCTTCAGCACCAACCTGCTCTGTCCCGGCGCAAAGGAGGTGGGATCCACAGAAAACAACCAACTCTGCTTATGACCAGATATGGCCAGAACAAAAGCTGAGTTCATAAAGCCAACTAAAGTGTTGGACTGGCCACTCCACTATCTTCATCTCATGTTCCCCCATCATCTGAGATCTGAGAAAGCTCATTGCACGGAACAGCTCAGCCTAAGTAAATGGACAGCAGAGAAATCCTGAAAGAATCAGCTTGGTCTGAAAATGCTTATTAGCTCCAGGCTGGCATCATGAAAACCCCTCAAATATTCCCTATTGCTCATATTCCATGTTTTTTCTAATGTATGAGATTTCCCAGACCCCCATTACCTACAATAATGGTATTATCAAGATCACTGACAGCTACTTTAGCATAAAAACAGTACAGAATGCAGCTCCTCTATGTTTCAGGACCTGAGCCAGCTATAAACCACTGTCAACTAAAAAGAAATATAATTTTGTGTCAAAATGATCGAGTCTATTGTGAGTCTTCCTATACCTTCTTTTCAATTCTTGCTACTAGACACTCTCCTGAAATGCCTAAGTAACATTTAGTATGGAGGTTGCAATAGAAATTATATTTTAGAAGTCATTCAGCATCTTTCCACTGAGATTTGTTTCCATTATTTGTTAGCTTTTTTTTTTAATCAAGTCAGAGAGCAAATCAGTATCTCTGTTTTTTGTGTCTTCCACACTCATGCACACTGCATGCTACACAAATTTCATAAGATTTGGAAATTACTGACTATAAACTAAACATGAATTTCAAATTCATTTCTGTTGCCACAACCAAGTTTAGTTCTAGAGGATATAAGCTATACAGGAACATTTATCTGGGCAACTCTGATTATACTCTGTACCCTCAGTTAGTGCAGCTGCACTTGGAATACAGGTGGCAGTTTGGGTCTCTTAAACATAATATCTGCATTGGAAAGATAGAAAAGGCTTCACTAAAATGGTACTTGTGAAGAGAAAATGAATAATTTTGTTTGGTTTTGAAACAGACACTTGAGAAAGTAGTTGCCATGAGAACTCTTTTATTTCATACAAAGAAAACTATATTAGGATTGCAAAGTCAAATACTCAGGAGTTACAACATGGCAGAATTAAGCTCACCTTTTCAACCTTCATTATATTCTTCCTTTAAAATATCTTTAATTGCATGATAACATAATGGTTTTCCAAGCAAACCCCTCCCTCATTCAGCCTGTAAGGTGGAAGGCCCTTACAAAATAAACAGCTATTTAATCCATGCTTTTATCCCAACCATTCATGCTGCCAATACGCTTTACAAACGTAAGACTGCATACACAATATTCTAGTTCCAACTAGAGGTTTCACAGATTCCTGCACTGTAGTATTTGAAAAAACTGAAAGTATTAACTATTTTTATTTTGTTTCCACAGTACTCAATTTTAAAGGTGGCAAGTTGAAGTTCAATGATATTCAGATGAAATTTCTTACTAATATCCTAATGTTCCAGACCATCTGAACATTTATAACAGGTGGAAAGAAAAAATATCATTACAGCTGTCAATTACTTAAAGGTTTGCACTAGGAGGTTATACATGGAACATTTATAATGTTTTAAAAGAATCAGTGTATTTACTTCTAAGACTGCTGTGGACTAACAATTTATCATTTGCTGCCCAATTGATTGTCTTCATGGGGAGCTGATGTAAAGTAAATGTTAGTTTACCCTTACATTCAGTCCCCTGATGTCTTCTGAATAATCAGTGGAAATATGGCAGAACGACATCAATGATCGCATAGCAATAAAAAGGCAAATATTTTGTTCAAATCTAACAGATGAAACATGAGTCATGTTGCCTGGAGTGACATGAGTGGAAAATGTGATTAAAAACATAAAAGTGAAAGACAAAAAGAACAGCAAAAGTAGTTTTTAGTTTACAGCTATTAAAGTGCATGAAAATTACTAGAGTTACTGCACTTCAGAAGATCTGATTTGTACCTCTGAGATTCCAAAGCCCTCAAACAACAGTAAACTCAATATTAGATATAAAGACACACACATAATATTTTCACCTCAAAGTGAACAAGCAAGAGAAAATTTTCATAATGTCTAGAGAACTGATATTTAGAGACTTAGTACTTAAATACATTAACAAATATAAAAGTTGTGGGTTTGTGTGGTTTGGTTTTGTGTTTGGTTTTTTTTTCTCACTTTTTACAAATAGAGAAACAAGCTAAGGACCTCCAAAGTTCTATCTATCTCGTCTGTTTTGTAAATACTAGTGAGTTCAGCCTTGCATGGATCAATGGTTCTGGCTTGATACACTAAAAAAAAAACAACCTTTCTGGGGAACAGGTACAGGTTTGAATTTCCAAATGCACAAAAAACCTCACAATAGGTCAATTTGTGTACTTGTTTAATTGCAAATATCATCAAGGGTAGCTGGTTTTCTTCTGTCAATATTGGCATTATATGTAAAAACATACTACATATATCTCCCTCTTATTTCAGCAACTGAATTTTCCAAAATTTGCCAGTTCTACTCACAGAACAAAACCCTCTTGCTGTCTCTGGCTGGTGAAGAGTCAATAACAGCTCATTAACATCTGCCTTAGTTTAAAGCAGAATCCATGCTGCAGGAATGTGGTCAAGTAAACCACCAGTGTGATGACCCTCAGATGACCACAGAGCCAGAGAGAAGTGCAGTATGGAGCAGTGTATACAAAGCAAGACGCTTTGCTTAGATATCTTAATAGGAGGCCAGATTCCTCACAGACAGCTTGAAAATTGCCTTCTGCATCACAAATATTACCTTTCCCTGAAAGGAAAATACATCAGTTTAATGCAGCTGGAAAAACAGTTAAGTAAACCCAGGAATCTAGTTACAAAATATTAGTTTTAGATTCTTCTTTTCTACTCCCTCTTCCCTCTTCATTGCTGAAGCTTTTGTGTTCTATTCCCTAATAATATGGGCATGACAAATGGTCATTAACAGCAATTAAGCAATTCTAATCCTGTAAAAAAATGAGTCAGGTTGTTATTGTTACTGATCTGATGACTCTGCTAAAATAACTGAAACACTTCTGTTTGATCTGAAAACATACTAGTAATTGGATGTTTATTTTGTTATTTAAGTACAAAACCCCAGCACAGTCAATGTACCATTCTTGATGAGGTCAGCCTGTAGACTCATTATCTTGTCAGACAGGAGAAGTATCAGTTAAATGCAGTCCTCTGTGCTTTGGACCACTTAAATGGGAATGTGGAAGTGCAATTGAAGAAACAGTAGTATTTCCCTAAAGTAGGGTTAATATACATTGTCCTTGGGCAGTATATCTTTGACCTCTGAAAGGCACTGTTAAAGGTGCAGTCATGGAGTTCTTGTGTGAAACAAAGTTATGTTTATTTCAAATATTCTAAGATCTACTTATGGGAAAGGAAAACACAGGACTTCCACAAAAACATTCCTGAGTATTCTGATAGGTCTTACTGATCCATGATGTGAACCGTGATTGAGTTGCAGCAATCTAAGAGGCTGCTGCTTATCAGCTGGGCAGTGGTGACTCTCCTTGGATAGGTTTTCAGTCTGCTCAAACTCTGAGTTGAAATTTAGTTGTTTATACAGCTACAAGAGCTTGGCTGATAAGTGGATACCTTTTGTACTTGTGATAACCTAAGTCTTAGTACAAATGATTTGGCTTGGTCTGCACATTGTCTGCAAAGTGATTTTTTTAACCCAAATATTTTTACTCTTTTATAACCTCAAGTATATATATGTAGCTATAGCAAACTACAGATGCTTTATTGCTCTGGTGAGTAATTTTCTTTCATAAACAAGATCTATTCTGCTTTTATAAGAAAACAACTGCAGTTGCACTAAACTAAGCAGGGCCATTCCCTTTTAAATATATTACTGTACATGAAGGTTTCTTAAATATTGCTTACAAAAAAAAAAAAAAACCAGCCCCAGGAAAATATTTCTTCAAAGGTTCCCCTCTCCCCTTCCCATTAAGTGTTACAATCAGTATTTGAGGGGAGAGGTTATGAAGTGCCCCCCACCTTTGCCGTTTCTCAGGCAAGCAGAGTAAGTCAGAAACTATTATTTGGTTACTAGAACTTTTCATTCTCCATCGAACAACTCACACGACCTTTAGTGCTGGTTTTAAAGCTCAGCTGCCCATTCATTAGGTTGACAAACTTGTCAAAACCCTGCAGGACTATGTCAATTACATCAAAAATGCTTACAGGTGTCACAATACTTGTCAGCACTCAACTGACTCCTGTCAGCCACTGCTGAAATGACAAGAAACCCTCCTGGGGACAAATGGCAGCAAAGAGAAACAATAGAATCCCACTCATTTTGTTGACACTGACTGCTCTTCTACACTAGTAAGACTTATTGCAATTCTTTCTTTTACTGGAATGTGCAACATTATTCTTCAATAAAATGAGCAATTCGTTTCCTCCACATCCCTGTTGTTGATCATATACTTCAAGCATACCCGCCAGATAACTTATTAGCTGGGTTCTAGCTTTGGTACTAGTTTTGGGAAATGCAACCAGAACTCAGTGAGTTCCAGGTTTGGGTAGAACATGCCAAGTTAAAAATCATGATTTTTAACTGTTTGTTACAGTAGTTTTCTAATTAACACCTTTTAAAAAAATCCAACTAAACAACCAAATATGGTAAATCTTCAGTGAAGTTTCTGAATATCAACAAATACACTGTACACAAACCTACAAAATGCAGTTTCCCTGTGCTCTTATTCATGTGCTGATTAGAACTGTTTCCTTCCATTTAAACCATCCATAAAGAATGAAGTCAAATAAACAGCAGTTGGAGGAGAAAGAGCAGATGCAAACAGAACAGTTTGTATTGGACAGTAGGTAGCAACTGTGGTTCTCCTTGCCCATTTAGACTGCCCTGAACTATTACCTAACTAAACAGTCCTCGGTTTTTTTTCTTTATAAAACCTTTCCAATAAACGACAAAGAGCACTTTACAGGCCAATTTCGTGACAGAAGGAGGGTTTATAATATCGCTGGCTAACAGCAGAGCAGAAGAAAGTTGCTAGATGAAGTGTCACAAAAAGTTTAGATTAATACAAACCAGAGCTGCTGTGTAGTAACTTTTTTTTTTTCTTCCCATAACTTTTTCTACATAAGGTGGCTTGTTCTTCTCCATCTCATTTGGCTCAGTGGAACACATAGTAGGGATGAGGGCTCTGTTGGGCTTGACGTACAATGAATATGATACACAACAGCGAGCAGCAAAGTATATCTATATACTTAAGATTTTGAAACTAATCATATAGCAGGGACAAGCAGAGATAGGGAACACAGCAGGAAAAAAATGGTTTGCCAAAGTTTCCTTGGCACAATATTCCTTTCCATCTTTTACAATAGCAAAAAGAAAAAAAAGGAATACTCTAGCTCATGCGGTTAGCATTTTTCACGCATAGGTCTCAAGGAGCTTTACAGACATCATCACCATTCCCAGCTTTTATATATCAGGAAAAGAAAGTGACTTGTCTGAGAACTCAAAGTGGCATAACAGAGTCAGGAATATTGCATATTGCACCAAGTACACTTCATGCTGCTTTTCCTTTAGTTTCTTTTTTCTTTTTTTTTTTTTGGTGTTTATTTGGGGTTTCTGTTTGTTTGTTTATTTTTGTGGTGGTGGTTGTAATTTTGTTGGTTTGGGGGTTTTTCCCCATAAATGAGAAAGTATTACGTTTACCTCCTCCCACACAGTTTTTCTCTTTACTTTGAGAAGCAGACCAAAAGACAGTAGATCCTATCCCCTGTTCTACTGTAGAAATTGCCTTGGAACAAGAATGAGTACACAGAAGACATGCATTCTTCAGTGTTACAGATGTACAGGGGCCTGGCTGCATTTATTTCCTATTGAGAAATGTGGGTTTGACTATGGAAAACAGCTTGCTTATGTTTTAAATTTCCTTGTGCAGGCCAAATACTGCTGTCGCATCAAGCACGTACATATAGACTAGTAATTACATGGAAAGGATAAGAAAATTGTGCCTGGAAAGCCTAGTAGTCATACATATTTCTGGTTCCCACAGGCAACTTGTTTGCCTACCTAAAAAGAACTACGAGTGTTCTGTACTTCCCTTCTCATTCACCTCAGTATAAGACTTTAAACAGGAAAATGAAGGTCAACTGGGCTTGTAGAAAATTGGCTTAAAGTTTCAATGCGTTGAGAGAAAATGGGTTGGCTCTGGACATCTGCAAAATGAAGCTTAAAAAGGGGTCTTGGTTGAGACTCTTCTCAATCTTGGAAATATTTGCAGCAGAGGTTTTATTCAGTTACATCTGTGGCCTGAAAAATGGATGCTGAAGGAAGGGAACAAGCCATCTTTTTCAAGTAACAAAGCTGGGCGTTAATGGAAACACTAACATCTGCAATAGGGTTGTGTGCACAGCAAATGACAAATGCTGATGGTTCAGTGAATGACATGGAGAATAAAGAGCTAAATGATGCACCCAGCAGCTGAAAGGTAGTCATGACAGTCATTAAAAATGAAAAATTACTACCTTAATATATTGTGTCCTCACAAGTGACTACTTGCCTCTGTTTAGACTTTAAAAATCTACTAAAACAAACATCTAAGAGTGGAAGCCTCACAACATCAAGGAGTGATATCTTGATAAGGTTAGTCATAGCTGAGTGGCAACGCGTGCTCAAATGCATGATTAAAAACCTGCCTGAGACTGTTTTACTGGAAAGCCTTCCAGCTCATTTTCACAATGCTATTTCTGTACTACAAAGGAACAAAGAAAGCTGCTAGGATTTCCCCAGCTGTGATCATCCATGCTATATGCCTGTGGGTTCCTTGTACCACCCTTGGGATGAGCTGCCAAGGCAGAGGGTTTGTGCCACCATGTGTGCACAATGCACAAAGCAGTGCAACAAAATTAACCACTATGTTAGAAGATGTGTTGGAGGCTGTTTGTATCAAAAGCATGGTGTGCTGAGGCATACACCAAGGAGAGAGAGAAGTACTCCCAGTAGTATTTCCAAAAGCAGCACGTAAGTTAAAAACCTCAGACTTCTTTTTAGAAGTCAATTGGACAGCTAAACTCCTGATTTAACCTCAGGGTAACCCCCCACTTAGCTTGGTACCCTTCCCTTTTTTCTGCCTAAGCCTTGATTTTTACTAGAGCATATTACAGACAACAGTGCATCTTTATGGCTTCCAGTAGACGTGCTAACCCAATCATACCTAGTTTGGACATTTCTTTACTAATGATATCAGTGCTGTTCCAAGAACTTCTGTGCAAAATCAGCCAAACTCTAAAAGCCATTGCTGTCTGAAGGTTTCCCATCCGTAAACCAGATCTCTTCCAACACAGTTCTTGGGAGGAATTAAGCACTGAAGAAAGAAAGCAACAGAAATCAGTAGAGGGATCAGAAAATCACCATTAAAACTGTCATCAAACTAAATATCTAATGTTACATTGCTTGGAGCTGCCTAATTCCATATTTTTGACTTTCAGTCACAATGTGGTTTGTGCAGTGCGTCGCTCCATTCCTATAGCAGTCCCACAACATCCGATAGTTCAACAGTTATAGCAACTGCTTAGAGTAAAGAAACAACAATTTCCAAAATTCCCTGCTGATCCTTCCTCATATGTATACGTCTTTCAACTGAGTAGTCTGAACTCTCACATGTGTTGGTGTGGGTCTTTCTCAATCCTTCTACTGATAGCTTTCTACTTTGCCTAAAAAAGAGTTGCGCAGACATTAGGTCAGTAAAATATGGCACCATAGATTACACTTATTACCTCTAGAGAGCAGTACTGACGTTTCAGTCCTTGCTTTGAGCAAGTTTAAAGGCTTATGTCAAACAAAACAATTGATAGCAAAAGACTGAGTACTATGAAAGTTCAGAGTACTCATAGGGCTGATGGCTGGAGCACTTGCCTTTGCTCCAGATATTTTAGGAATATCTTTGGGATCCAGTTTTGTGATTTAAGTATATGAATATGTACTTTATGTATCTGGGGAAATACAGGAAAGAAACAGACACCTGTATGTTCTGTATTATCTAGTTTTCTGACCACTTAGAAGCAGATCTCTATATTGCTGTGAAATTGTACTGGTGGAAAATTTTAGAAAGGTAGTTTAGGAGTAAAATTTTTAATGTCTCCAAGTTTGTCAGGAAACAAACAAGAATTCTGTAAATTTAAACCTAGGAATTTAGGCACTGATAGGCACATTTTGGTATTTTGTGGCAAAGACCTTTTATGTATCTAACCTTATTTCTTCTATAGTGCTATCGATTTACCCAGACCTACCCAGACTTACCCCTGAATAAAAGTACTACTCTGGGCAAGACTATTATAATTTGACCTTTAAAGACAACTTCAGAACATCCTAGTTAATTTAATTTTATGAGAGACATTAACACCTATCAAGTACTACAGATGCTCTTGGAAAATATTAAAATGAACAGTGGATGTGTAAAAAGAGGCAACAGAACACCTAATGCACCTTAAAATGTAACTACCCCACAAAAAGGACTTCAGTCATATTAACATTCATAAAAGAAAAAAATGGTGTTGTGAACGCCATTTATTCTAATGCACATCCTCCCAAAACTGTTGCAAGGGGAGGTTTGTGAGCAGATTGTCTGAAGGTGATGTACCTGAATGGTACATGAGTTCCAGAAACTGGTGCCTTCTTGTGTTTATTTCTAGGGAGAAGTTCAGATCTGCACAAAGTGTCATGAGAAGACTCACTTTCATGTTAGTCTTAATAAAGCCTAACCAAAAGACAAAAATATTAAGCCCTTTACAAAAGAGACCTAAATGAGGAGCCTGAATGAATTTCACCTATAACATTAGCTTCAGCTAACAAACCTATTTGAAGCTCACATAAAGAAGGCAAGGAACCAGGGTTGCAGGTAATCCAAGTGTCAGTCAATCAAGGTTTTGACAAAGTAATATCAAAATTCTAAATCTTGGAGATTCAAACAGCAGCATTTTCAATGCATTAGTGTCAGTCCTAGGTAGATATTTTTAAAGGCAAAGTTTTCATTTACAGTTTTTACAAGCTCATCCGGGTTCCGACAGGGGTTATGTTTAACTCTTTATGTCTACTTATCAGGTTCCAGAATTTCCTAATTAAAACCTGTAGTTATTTCGTGCCAAACTTGCTTCTTTAGTTAGCAGTTTTCCATGATTTACCGTATTTGAAAATATTAACATGGATACACTGTACCTTTATTTGAAACTCCCAACTTTTTTGGTTTTCTACAGTAGGGATCAAATTTGGAAGAAAAACACATTTTTCAGGAAAAAAATCCTTGTCTAATCTAAATAAAGAGCTAGTGGGACTAAACCAAAAGATAAATAAAATATTTCTTCACCTGAGCTTGTCAAATACATTTTAAGATCATGGGTCTACAACAAATGATAGACAGTTTAGCTAGTACAAAGTCTAGCATTAAGAGTTCCACTAGCATTGAATTATTTTCCAATATTGACAATCAAATGACTCTTCATTTGATGCCTCACCATTTTGTCAGATAATTTCTGTGAGACAAATGGGAAGACAATTCAGAATAGCTTCACGTTAATTCCTCTTTAAAAGGTCATCTGAGTACATGCAAGTACATTTCCTTAGTATACCATTGGACAGATGTGAGATCATGTTGATGTGTTGTTACATAACCGCAGATGGGCTTCCACTTCTTTCCTTTCTTCTACCTCCTACTCATCATCAACTCTGAAGGATATTATGTTAAATTCAGCCTGGATATGTGGATATGCAACCCTAATAAATTCAAACAAGCTGTACGTGAATGGAAAATGATTGATTTGGCCCATGGCTGTTCTGGCTTATCACAATCTTTTATAATAATTCTTATCAACATTAACCTAGTATTCTACTTTGATATAATTCTATTTTCATTATGACTTTCTGATTTCTTTTGCTCTGCAACCGAGGTCATATATCTTCTTATTGTTTTCTTTCTTGGCAGACTGCAGTGTATTCAGAAAAGTCTGCATATGTTTGAGTTTTTTCCCCAATCACAATCACAAACCTTGCAGCTCTACATACATTTCCCGTGATTCGGTTTAGTTTTTCTACAAAGTTGCTGCAAAAGAGTAGGTATCTCTTAAATCTAATCATTCTCATCAGATGCCAGATTTGCATCAGGCACCATCTACTAACTCTATGGCTACCTTTTCATAAACCAGTAGTAACCTGCTACAGATTTAAGATTTAAGAAATGCACTTTTACTTCTTTGCCTGGAAGAAGATACATATGTATTTCAGGAGGCGTGAGGTAAACGCTACCTCACCTGTCCTGTCTCTTGATTCTACCCTGTCAGGGACTGATTATTTCATCCTTACAAAAGAAAACTCTGTGGGAGTTTGTGCTGCTTAAGCACAGCAGGAGGAGACCGACAAAGACATAACGAAAGAAAAGAGTAGTTGTCCTTTGCATTATCAATCCTACTGTGTGACAAAGGCAGGTAGATCCTTCTGCCTCAGGGATTAGAAGAACGCATAGTGAAAGATGACCATTTTCTCCTTTTCCCCATAGTTATCCTTTCACTCTGCAGGTCTCCTACCTACTGAGGTTTTTACCTTCCCTCACATTCAAAGTTCCTTCTAAGTATTTGTGCACTTTTCAAAAAATCTTCTTTATCCACATTTGGAAAAGCATACATGAAAAGAATAAACTTGGAAAATACAAAGCAAGACTTCCACTCAGGAAACTTATTTTTCTTACCAGAACTAAATTCCCTTAAGAAAATATACTGCTCTTTATACCTAAGGTAAATGCACGCTTCTTATCAAGACTATAATAAATGCTCTAGATAAGCTGATAAGGAGCATTTTAAATGTTGGAAAAAGGAAATATTGGAGCAATATTAAACACTTTTCAAAAATAGCATCATGTAACTTTAGGAAAAAGGAAATCACAAAAACGGGACAGAACTCTCAAAATCTATTGGAAATATTTTAAAAGAAGTGGCCAAAAGATTGAAAAATTTGTAAAATATTTTCCAAAAAACTTTTGGAAATGCTGCTTTTGACCAATCCATAGTATAACTCCAAGCAGAATGGAATGTCACCCTGAAGGGAAATAACTGGTTCCATTACCAACAAAAAAAAAGCAGTGAAATCCTTTGGAAATCTGACAAGATTTAAAATGGCTCTTCTGTGAAGACCAAATTCTCTGCTACACATCCTTCATTGAAGCTGACAGAACAATGTTGATGTTCAAATATTAGTATTGAGTATTTAACCCAAAATACATTTGCATTAGAGCCCCATTATGAATATGAAAGCAATATTTTGACAAGAAGCTTTTATTTTAGTTGAGGAAGTTCTACATTTATGCCACGGAAGAGGGTCTCTAGAAGGCTATATACCCTAAATAAATGCCATGGAGAAAAGTAATCCATTCTGCCTCTGCTGGAGGTGAAACGTCCTACCAACACCACAATATAATTTGCATCACTAACCAAGTTCTGTGATCTTGACATATAATTAATGTAGATGGAGTTGCATACACAGTTGCGTATACATAAAACAGGAATAGCACTTTTCAAGATGTCCTTGATCCTACTCATAATTAAACCCCACACACCCAAATATAGGATAGAACAGGCTTTCGGAAAAATTTGCATAAAGATCACCAACACTGTTGTACGTTTCCTCCATGGCTTCCAGAGGACTAATGATCTCATATTTCACGCTTTGAAATCAATGACATTTGTGACCAGGTTATGCTGAATTTTTGGGCATTGCTTCACAAGACCACTTAGAAAAATAAAATAAGATTATGTATCCTCTTCAGGTCATTGTGGTGATTTTTCACTAATTTCAGCACGTGTTACACATGTCTGTGGTAGCTCTTCCTCTATTTTTTGCATACATTTTTGACAGTTTTCTATAACTGGTCCATTCTGGCTCCTTTGTCGCCTGCTTTCACCCTTCTCGATTCCTCAGCTGTGACAGCAATGACTACTGATCATGTCTGATATGTACAATATAGTGGCTGAAACGTGTCTCAAGTCATTGTTATGGAAGTCTTTACAAGTACCTGGAACTTATTTTGTTTTACTTGAAGAGCATATGCTTTTATTGTATTTTGACATTCTGATGTTATGATGCTCTTTTTGTTATGCTATAGAATGGCAAAAAGTTACTCAGATATACACGTACATAGAAATTAACATGCATACAACTGTGCGTGGTTCTTAGTAGAAAATAACCAAGTGATGCTCATAGGCTGACCTGGAGATTTACAACATACAGACTGAAATAGGTATGGCCAGATAGGCAGCCTCTTGAGAGCTATTTTGCCTGTGCACTGGTAGGGTAGTGCAAATGCCCTATGAGTCCACCTGGGATGGCCTCCCTAGAAATGTAGTTCTGGAATTACAGCAAAAAAGTGCCATTAATAAAAATAATAAGCACTGAATTTCTTCCTGTCAGAGTACCCTGCCATTAGTAACATCCCCCCGCATGCAGAAAGAGCAGTTTGCCATTGTTTCACTTTTTTGTCGATGGAATGTAATTCTTTGCAGAGATCCTTCACCTGTATCTGCATATCACTTGTATCTAGCAAGTGCTCCTCAAATCTGGACTAACGTGGATTTAAACAATGTGGCAGCTTTTTGCTAGAACTCTATTTGGGAAGAACGTCCCTCTGTTGTGGAACAATATTTTTTCCTATAGGCATTTCCACTAACTTTTATTATAAATGTTATCAAAGATAGCATATAAAAAAGCCTATGCTACAGCTGCCACATCAGCCTTATTCCCATCCTGTGATTTGGCAGGAGGGTCTTTACATTATCAGGTACACTTTTTTCATTGTCTTAGTGCTTCATACTTGCAAAGTGTATGTACTCCTTTGTGCCAGACTTAACAGTCCTTGTTTGATAACCTGAGTGAACATAAACCCACCAGAACCACACTAGCACTTGACAGATGCATGGGACAAACTGCGGGGTCCCACACGGTGTATTTATCCAGCTTGCTAGCAGGAAGTTTTCCTTTGCAAATGTAAAAGGACTGATCACTCACTTGTGGAGGGAGGGTGGTTCCTTATTGTGCCACATTCTTTTATCATTTCTTGCACTGATATCTGTGGCAAGAAATGCCACTGAGACAAGAACAGTTACCCTAGAGCCAGTTGTTGCTGTTACTTAATTAGATTCTCATTCTGTATGTTAAATTCCAGTAATGTTTCCAGTTGGCTTTCATTAAATATTTTCTTCTCTACAGTATCCACAAAACTATGTTGAAATATAATGTTTGTGTATCCACAGAGGAGGACAACACCACATTATCTGATCTAAAGCAGGGCAGTAAGATGGCATCAAAACTGAGGAAACAGACTGGTCCCTCCACTTCCCACCTGTTTACAGCCCTACAAAAACCACAGTGTTGAACCCATGTATAAAAGCTTAATACAGCTACAGCCCTTAACACCCCTTGCATTCCAGGACAGACTAAGATCAATCACTTACTAATTTATTTCACTATTATCCTACAGCCTTGCTGTAAACTGCAGCTGAGATTAAAATTACATCTGCAGCCTTCTCTTTGCAAACTTGTGTTATTCTGGCTTTGATGCAAGTTTTAGAGTTTGGCCGAGTTTATCATCGAAACAGAGTTTTGAGACTTCCTATTGTATGGTAGATATGGACTAATACATTGTCTGAAAAAACAAACAACTGAATCCATATTTAAAACCTAAAACAAATTAGATTCAGAAGATAACATGTAAATAATGTCATATAGGTTTCTAGTGGTACCATAAAACAACCGTTGTTTTATTCAAGCAATTACATTTTTTGGACACTGCGATTAATATAGGTGATTTTAAGTTATGTGGCTTTAATTTTAAACTGAGAAAAAAAAAAAAAAACCAAAGCACCAAACAAAACACAACCAGCAAATACAAAATAAGGACAGATATGAAACCTGCATGAAAGAAAAAGTGAATGAAATAATCTTTGGATTATTCATCTTTAAAATAACTGGTGCTCAAAATCAACAGAACTATTTCTCTTTTGAAAGCATGGAAAAGTTACTGAGCATTTGGCCCTGTATTTACCTTGTCAGGAGGTACACCTTGATTATTGTTACGCCCCGAGCCTGAGTCAATTATAGCACTGCGAGTAAAGTCGTTAGAAGCAGAGGAGTCAAAAACCTTCAAAATATCAGCATCTAGGAGGGATGCTCAGACAGGGCAATTTTGTAATGACAGTTTTGTGACTTAGAACAACCCTGAAGAAGAGTTCTGTGATAAAATGGTGATAAACCTCAGTTTATCTTTTAATTCTGTAAAATTCACTGCAAGTTTGGGTTGAATAATTACACCACCAATTTCTAATCTCAGTAAAAGAAATGCAACAGAATTCATGGGAGCTTTAAACCGAGGAGTGCATTTATATCTGTGTGTATTTGTTTGCATAATGACGAATGGTTTTCTCTGTAGTCAGTGACGGAAAAAACCCTAGCATTTACTTTTATATAATGCCTCTAGAGTACAACTATTCTCAAATTCTTTATCAGATTATACCTACTAAGAGAGAGGTTTTCAAATACAACATTTTCTAACCCTTGCCTTTAAAGTCAAATCTTTCTTGAGGAAACTGTCAGTTTTGTCTCTATGTAAAATTAACATAAAAGACAATTAAAGTGACAAGAATGATTGATTTATTTATTTATAGCAATGGGTACATTTCTGTTAAGCATTCCCCATTCTGAAATACTGACTACTTTTGGTAGTAGTTTACAATATATTTTTATTATTATCAAATAACCCATTGTTGTCTGTATAGTGCATTGCGTGATCAGTTTTAGTTATTTCCTGGCTTAGCTCTCTTTTCCTGTGTTTCTGCCACTCTTTCCTCCCTAGCTTCATCTTCAAGTAGGTGACAGATGGATTTTCACCAAAGCAAGACAAGAAGCAGCCATCAGAGACAGCTTGTCGTAAGCAAACAGCAAGAAACTCTGCTGCTGTAGGACTGAAAGATGCTCACCTCTTGTGACAGAAGAGCCTTTCTGGATCGCATGAAAGAGTTGTGAGCATAAATCCTGACTCTCTGGTGCATGATGTCTTGCATTATTATTTAAAAATATCCACAGTGAGCTCAAATGTGATGCAAAGAACCATCAGTTCTGGATCTCCCCCTCAGGGCTAGAGCTAATCACGGATACCGTAGAAACATTGCTTAGCACCATAACAAACTGCTTTGCATAGATATGCATTGCACACATGTAAGGAAGTAACATAGGGGAAGGTGCAGTAGCCCTTGCATATGCCAAAGCCCTTCTCACAACATCTCAGATGGACAGTAACTTCTGTTTTCCTGAGCAATAGTTCTGGCTAGGTTACAAGAAATAATAATAAAAGGGTTTGCTTTCACTTCATGATTTTATGCTGAAATGGTATCATTTTGGACAGTATTTCTTCCCCAGATGTCACTAGTTTGATTTTATTAAGAGAATAGCACCTATTCCAATGAAATCTGCTGAGATAAAGTAATTATGTCATGCAGAAGTTCTGCAAACCTGATCCATATATTGCTGGTCCATAATTTGTGCTCTATGTGTCTGAATTGGTTTTAGCACTCTGAGAGCCAGCTTATTTTATTTAGCTTCTGGTTCACACATTTAACAGGGATAACTGAAAGCTAGAAGTGCATGCGTTTTAACTTCTTTCAAGTTTCATGAACATAAAAATAGGAAGACGTCCAAAAGAGGTGCATATATCACTTTTATGGCACAACAATGTTGTTTTCAAAGCAAATTGGGTATCTAGTAAAATGTGCAATTGATGACACAGAATTAGACTGCTGTAAATGCTTCACAAATGTACTGGGTCACCAGAAATAAAGCTGTCCACGTTTTTTGCTTTGGTCAGCTGAGCACAGGCTGCTCATATTGGGGTTTTTACTCTATAAAGTTCCTTATTTCCAGGCATTTCACATAGAAGCCAAACCCAGGCTGGAAGGGAAGAGGCCCAGAGACAAAGTTTTGAGAGCTGCCTCTCCCCAAAATTGCTAATCAATCAAGTGCACAAGTATTTTGCATTAGGAAACAGTACTTTAGGTTGGGCTTGGATGCACAAAAGTCTCATGCCCAAAGCTTGTCTAGGGCAACAGCCTGCTAAAGGCTGATCAGGGAGGTACATGTAGGCAACTAGGTATAGATACCGGATAAAAGCCGAGTCTGAATAACTGGCTGAGACAAAATAGCTGCAGAAATAGAGCTTCTGGGTAATATTTCAGAGCGAAACACCAGATTTCATCAGTATAGGATGTCATATAAGAGTCATAGAGGAAGTACTGGGAATATTGTGGACTCCCAAATTCTCCTGATGGCTTGCAATCTGCCACTCCAGCAAACAAAATGCTCAAGTTGAAGACGAGCTGTGACTGCCATTTCCCATGAAATTAATGGTGCTTTACACATCCAGTTTAAGAAAAATCTTGCTAGATGCTATTAACAAAGCACTGAAATTATAACGGTACAAAAACTAGGGAGAATTCACAATTACTATTGGTATTTCCAGATACTTTTTTTCTAAATTAATCTGAAAGATTCCTGAAATTCTAATTAAAGATCTACAGATTTCCATTGCTTTCCCAGACAAAGCCCTTTAGCACCGATGAGCAATGAGATATTTGAACTGAACTTTTCACAAATACTGCATGAAATCTTACGTCTTTGCATTCCAGCAATAAAGGAAAGCACCTTTTAAAACAATATATTGTTCATGCACCACAACTGCATTTAATAGTTTTCCGCTATATTGCGTTTCATTCATTAACATTCATACTGTTGTCTGCCACCTCATTTGTTTCAGTGTTTGTTTTGAATTTGCTTTGCTGAAATAGTTTCACACTGTGCTTGCTATAGCTCATCTGCTGTTTCTATCTGACTAATGTTTTTATAGTGTGTGTATGTTTTATATATTTACGTACATTCTGGGCTGACTTATGCATATCCATACACACAGACACCTTTTGGGGCAAGATCAGACAGCCCAAATTCAGCTTTGAGAGAGGTCTTTCCTAAGAATAATGGATTCAGGTACTCTTTTGTCACAAGTCCTGCTTATTGATAATTAATGTAAAAATCTTCCTTCTTTCCAGATAGTTTCACTGTTTAGTTCTAAACCTTCTGCGCAGAGGTTGACCCAAAGCTAAAATGAAACTGATCCTCCATCTCAGTGCCTGTCAGAGGAGTCCTGGAGATCCAGTCCCTTGAGACACAAAGGTCTGATTTGCAAGAAATTTTTTTGGAGGCTTACATGAAGCAGAGCACTTGATCTTGTTTAGCCCAAATGGAATGAAGTTATCAGACTGCACAGTTTCAATCAGGAGGTGTTGTTTTGCAATCTCCAACAATGCCATGGGCAATAACTTAAGCTGAATACACGTAATTTCTCTAGCAAAGGCCTTTTACCTTGCATAGTTTAGAGGTATCAGGATATTTTTACAGCTTGCAGCTGTACTCTTTCTAGCTCTTGTGTGGATCAAAGTATCTTTAAAAAGGAAGAGATAATGCTCTCCCAAGTTATACAAACATCTAGGTCCTGCCATTCATTTACGGCTGCTTTGTATCACTTTCCAGCAGGTAAAAAGTGGAACATAAAAAGGCTTAGGTGATGAGCATTCTCCATGAACACAGAAATCTCTCAGTTTCACTGACATAGCATTTTGGCTTCTTCATCATCCTTTGACTAGCTATTCGTGCAGTCAATGACAAGAGGCATATCGATGACAGAAAAATATAAATGTCAGATTCTATCCCTTTAGCTTAGACTCTTAAATACCATGCAACCTTGAGAAACAATTTGGAACTGAAATTTCAAGTCTTCATGAGAAGATTTTTTTTTTATGTTGACTGTGGAAAGCAAGCATCAAATCTTTCAGACATTCAGCCTTGATAAGTGTATTTAAAATTTAAAAAGTAGTCTGCCCATCTATATCCCACTGTTCTGAACTGGTTTGAAGTAAAAGAATTGGATGAGGATCTAAGGGTCTAAAAGGACATTTAAGATGGTAATCACAGCTAGTGTCAGTAACAGAATTGGTCAAATGTTAGTTTAGACTGAGGGAAGAACAAAGGTTAAGAACCTTTATGTAAATCAGATGTTTCCAAATAAACTGAACTCTGCCCTAGAATACTTTGAGAATAATAATTTCAGGACACTTGATACTTATTTCTGAGAATCTGTGGAGGGTGGGTGAGGTACCAGAAGACAGAAAAAATATTAAACAGGGTGGATATCTTTACAGAAGAGAAAAGAGAAGATTATGGAAAAGAAACAAGGAAATTATGGATTAATCAGATAAACTGTAATTCTCGAAGAAATCTAAGAAGAAATAATAAAAATATTTATAGACTGCTACAATGGGATGACCTTGGTCATCAGCCAGATGCCTATCCAGCCACTTTCTCACTACTCTTCAACAAGGAAGTGGGAGAAAATCAGGTGATAAGTCTCATTAATCAAGATAAAGGCAAGAAGATCACTTACCAGTTGCCATCATGGGCAAAACTGACTCAGCTTGGGAAAAAATATTTTAATTTGCTGTTAATTAAAATAGATTTGGACACTGAGAAACAAAGGAAATAAAATGAACACAACACTTTCCCCCACTTCACCCCTGGCCAAAAGAGCATCTCTGCTGGGCACACGGAGCCCCTCCTGCCCTCCTCCCGCTCTGCCCTCGGGGCTCGCAGGGCTGTTTCTCACCCAGCTCCCCTCAGCCCTGGCTGCCGGGCAGCGTTTTGCCCTTCCTTACCCAGGCTTTACCCGAGGTGCCTGCCCATGGCTGAGGGGCTCAGTGGTGCCCTGTGGTGTGCCTCAACTGCACCCAACACTGGCACGAGATAAGTACTGAAACTGCTGAAACACAACAAGGGAACAAATGATAGCCAACATGGATTTGTTGAGAATATATCATGTCAGAAAGTCTCATTCTGTCATACAATAAGTAATTACATGTGTAAATAAAGAAGCAGCAGTAGGTGTCATATGTTGATATCATTTAGGTTTTTGACAGAATCTTATGTGCCATCCCTAGAGCCAAGCTACGAAAATATGGGAGACTTAATAAATAAAGCCTAGTTGAACAGCAGTAAGAGAACCTTAATTGCTAAGGAAATGTCAAAATGCAAGGGCACATCAGGTAGAGTGCAGAAGGGGTCTGCCCATGTTCTGGTTCTATGAAACATTTTTATTAACATACAGGATGAAGGAATTGAGAACATGCCCATTTCACTTACAGAAGACAAAACTAGCAGTAACAGAGTGAGTGTAGCAGAGACCAGGGCTGTAATTCTAAATGATTCTCCCAATCTGGATAAATGATCTAAAAAAGAAAAAGATGAAACTAAATGGGGGAACTACCACAGAAATACAAGGTGAAGAAGCACAAGCTGGGAAGCATTCCTTCCAATAAAAATTCAGGGGGTACAGGCATTCACCATGCAAGTAAAAAAGTCCCTGCAAAACAAGAAACTTTCTTGTAACCAAAATGAGGGTTGGGATTATTGTCTAGTATGTGTTATTTAGCTAACCCAGCAGTCCTTTCGTTCAGTTCAGTCAGTGAACTGTGTACTGTTTGGGGACTACACATCAAGAAAGAGGCAGACCTGTCAAAAACAATCTAGAAGACTGAAACCGCAATGATCTAGAAAACATTACCAAGGAAAGGCTGAGAAAAATTGACACTGCTGGGCTAAAGAAAACAAAGTGGAGGCGGATGGTGTGAGGAGACAAGCAGAAAGGGAGACATTAGAACAGCTTTCAACTGTGCAAAAGCCAAAAGGAAAGAGGAAAGCTGTCAATTGCTTTTCACATTTGTTGCTGGCATAAGAACTACGGATCTTGAACAGCAACAAGGAAGATATTGGTGAGCCACTAGGACAATCAACTGGACAAAGCAAGCCCTAGAATAGCATGCCTGTGAGAGCTGAGGACTTTAAAAGATACCTACACAATCGCCTGCTATGAAAGACATACTTCTGGCTGATTTCACTCTCAGGTAAGGGGATGGGCTACATACAGCCTTCTATGTCCGATATTTTTTGTTATTCTTTTGTTAACATCAAGCAGTAATAATACAAATCTCTACCTTTTCTTATTTTTTTCCCACAGACAAGAAAAGACATGAGAGATACTTTTCTACTGCTGAATATGTGAATCCTTTTATTCATCACACTACCAACCTGTGAAACAAGGTAAGATTAAACAAGTGTTTTCTGAGATTCCAAATTAAAGAGAGTTAGGTATGGAAAACGTAGAAAACATAACAACAGTAGAAAGCAAGACAGCATAAGAGACTTCTGTTCCTACCTTTTGGTCTAGTTTCAAGAACATATCCTTTCCCTCAGCTAGATTTTTCTAAGACCTAGGTTCACCTATGCATATAAAATAAGACAATCCAAATCATCTACACCAATTTCTGTAATTAAATCCTCTCACAGGATGAAAGAAAACAAACAGATGATGTTGATAGCAGTTTACTTAATCTAGGCCAATTTTCTATGTAGTTGGAAGGTGGCAGTAAATCATGACAAAATTATCTTCTGAACTCTTATGGTAAGGAGGACTTTCTTCTGCAAAGCACAAGAAATGTGAAGGGACATGAAGAATAATTAATTGGAATCTCTAATTAAAGAGCAAAGCCTAGGAGATAACTTTGTGTCATCCAGAAATGTTCTCAGGAAGTGACATCGTCTCAAATGAAAGTCCAGATTTTAATTTTAATTGCAATTCAGGCAACCTTGAAACTAAACTAAAAGTGATATGAAGGTGTGAAGTTTCTGCAAAATATCCCTGTAGGATTAAAAGGGTGAAACATTTTGAATGAAGATAAGTAGGACAAGAAATTTGCCACATCACATGTTTTCCCATTTCGGAACTGACAGGACAAACCACAAGCAGTTGCCTTAAGCACTACTTCATATTCAGGGTGTGAAGTTAAATAAGGAAAAGGAAGTGCAAAGAGAGACATGGTTTAATGTTGGAAATTATCAACACTATCTGAAGTGAGTTAATTGTTCAGATAGAAAACTAGGAACATTGGGATAGAAGGCTAAGTATCAAACTATATTTTATCTTTTTTAAAAAAAATAACATGAAGCTAAAAGCTTTAAAGTTTCTTTTATGTTCAGCATAATCTAAGGATTAGAGATATCTGATACTTTCTGGGAAAGCTCATGCTTAGAAACAGTATGGTTAAGCAAAAGGAATGTCATGTTTAATTATGTCACCGTTCTACCTAATTTGGTACATTTTCTTCAAGACCTACTAGTACCTCAAAATGTGTTACAGCGAAATATGAGAAGCACCATATAAGATTACTTTGACCTTAGGGAACAGGTCTTGCCAACCCCTATTATTTAGTAGCTGGTTTATGTCCTTAATCATGAGGGTTTATATCCCCATAAATTTCCTACTCAATCTAATGTGTTCTCCTTATTCACAGAAATATTTATTTCTGATACTGTATCTAGTGGTAATGCTTTAAGTATGCCAGTTAGTTATTGTACTAAAGGGAAATTCATTTTATTGGTTTTAAATTTGTTTCCTTCCAAATTCATTGAATCTCCTTTTGTTCCTCTCTGATACAGTGATGGAGTGTGTTAAAATTAGTCATTATTTTATGTATCACTATCAGTGTTCTCTCTTATTACTAGCCTTTTCAATGTAATTTTACAGGATTATTTTCTATGCTTCCCATGTGAAAACAGTGTTCTGGATTCCATTTTTTAAAAGACATAGTTTAAATTTGTACTGATGTTTTACCACAGGTAGCATTTGCTTCCAAAACAACAGAGCCTGTGTTCCCCAAGAAAATTGGGATGCCTGGCTCTCCAGTAGTTTTAAAAACAAAACAAAACAACAACCAACTAAACAAACAAAAAACACAAAACAAAACAAATTGCCCGCAGTACTTTTTGCGTAGCTAAAATTGGGACACAAGTTTAAAGATCAAGTTGAAAATGTGGATATTTCATGAAATTAAACCGCCCTTGAAAAGGAATTGTTTTCATGACAGGCATTTTCATTAGATCTTTCTATAGTTTGTCTTTACTGCATTACATAGACTTCATCTTAGAAGATGAAGGTGGAAATATGTGTCCTCAATTTACCTAAGACTTTGCACCACTGGTGTCATTCACACCAAACCAACAGCGCAGCAGAAGTTGCAAGAGTGGACAAAGCCTGTTCAAAAAGAAACACAGAGAAAGGGAAATTAATTCAGACAGAAGATGTTTGGCTTGAGTGTTGTAAAGCTAAAAGCTACTTGGAAAGAGCTATCTGTCTTAAAAAAAAAAAAAAATCTAGAAAGGTGTAGGAACTGACAATAATGCTAACCAAGAGAGGGGAATCCTGGGAGAACAACTGCAATGAAGGAACCTTGTCACAGAGTCTGAATGATGGCAACAGGATCAAAAGCCACAGGAAAAACATATTTTAAAAAATTACAAGTTCTTATGAATCTCGAAGCTCCTTAGAAGTCACAACCCCTGAAGCTTTTTGCGTGTGTAATGAAAAATTGGATATCACAATGGGAGATCATAAAAGTGAGATCATCTTCTTGTGGTATTGGGGTTTTCTCAATCACCATGCCCCAAGCTACAGTAATAAGAGCAGAGCTGGGCTGACACTCAAGAATGCTGGCTAGCAGCCTCTGCCTTCTGCTTTTAGAAGAAGCACTAAAGCTAAAGGTCAAGTACTTCATTTTGTTAGCAGCCTAGTGAATAAATACATTGAACGTGCCTCATTTTGTTGTGTTCACAGTACAAAACATATAAAATATGCAATAGAATAGCCCATGTAGTGATCTGAACAATTAGTGCTTAAATATACAGGGCAGTCACTTTGCCCTGACCCTTCACTACAAAATTTGACTCAGAAATTTTCTGGGATTGGCCAGCTGTTTGGCATCATCTTGTGCATGCTGATGCTACAGTGGATCAAACTACTCTCCTCAGATGATAAGTGGCTGGTTTTAGCACTGTCACTTCAGACAAAAATGTATCATGAGGACCTGATGCTAGTTTGCACCATGTCCTTCTACTGTGCTCTGGAAGAGCAAAGAAGCCCAAGGCTGGACCTTAACTTTATTCACATCAACTACATGATCCTGTAATGAAATTTGATTAATGTCAATAGGCCATAATGTAAATGGAAATCAGGCCTAGCAACGTAAGCTCTACATTTCGCTTAGCCCATGATCTCAAATTAAAAAAAAAAAAAAAAAAAAAAAAAAAAAAAAAAAAAAAAAAAAAAATCCAATGTTCTCTGTAAAAACTGAACCAAAATGAAATTATTATTTAAAGGAGCGAAGCAGCTCTGCAGGCAAAAACAATTGAATATGTGGAAATCAAGTTTACTTGATCAAATGGCAAGCAGAACAAAATCAAATTATGCACTCTACTAAAACATTCTTTTAATAACAACAGAACAAATCCAAGCCTTCCAAGTTCCTCATGGGTTTTATTAAAGTAACATATTCAGCAGATAGCTTCCCAGACCCAGGAAGGAGCTAAATACGTTTCTTCCCCTGCCTTACTTTTCAGTTTAAACAGATTCCTAATTGAAATGAGACAAGTGTCTAAAAAGGGATTGGAATTATCAAGACTTTTGTGATTTGATTATGGGCACTTTCACCTCTGGCTGACCAGATTATTTTCTGTGGAGTTCAAAGAGACTGAGGCTTCAATTCACCGATTCACTATGTTTGGCATAAGACTAAGAACATGATTATGCTCTATGGCTTCATTAATATGTAGTTGCTAAAATTCTTCCCTAAACTGAAGCTAGAAGGTCTTCATTCTTTCACATCTGGTATAAAATATATCATGTGTCTCACTCTAATTCCTATTGCACACAGACCTGCAACTGAAAATGACCATCAAAATGGATAAGCTATGGCACTGTTATCATATTGGGCAATGATTAGATTACCCAGAACAGTTTGCTAGACCTTTAACACCAATTTACAGTTCAGCACTGACAGAAGAAGAGATGATATCAGACATTCAAAAATACATAAACAAAAAGAAGTGTGGATTGAAAATGACACCTCTTTCAGACTCCAGAAAAAACCAGTCCCTACCACTTCAGTTAAATTTAGAGGGAGGTTATGAGCTGAGAACTGATTAGATAATCTAGTTCCTGTTGATTTGTGTCAGTTACAATTTACATTTATAGAATACCTTCAAAATATGTAATATTACTCTCTGCCTCACATAAGCACTTAAGAAATCAGTGAAGTCTAGTCTTAATGTCTTATGTAGCATTTTATATATGGAAAAAACAGAAGAAAGTAAACCCAAGATTATCAATTATGACAAATGGACACAAAATAACAATAAAATATATATTTCTCCTTTAACTATACCTCACCCTAGCAAAGGAGCTATGAGGGGACTTGAATATCATTCTTTGGTAATATAGCCATCTCTCTCCATTTAAAAACATATGGGTTTAAAACACGTTAAATTTTAATGCCTCATGCACCAAGTTTTAAATTAATAATGAACCAGGGTTTTTTTGTGTAATTCAAGAAAGGCCATCTATCTTGCTAAGTTTTCAAATTTTTCACATCTCTCATTTTACCATGCTTAAGATGTATTGTACATTATCACTTCATCTATCACATGTTATTACAGATAAAGATGCACATGACTTCTAAAGGATAAAGCCTCTGTGCTGCCAACAGTCTTCGAAAATTACTCCAGAAGAAAAAAGCTCAAGGAAATCAGTGAAAAGGACAAGGGTAAAGTAAAAGCAGAGGTAAAAAGAAGAAATGAGAAGAAAGGGGGCTTCAAGCAGTCTGCTTCTCCTTAATGAGATCAATCCATATATTTGTCTCTGATTTGCCATGGGTTTTGTTGTTAACAGACTGGGGGGAGGGGTTGTTCTTGGTTTTTTTATCACTCTACATAATCCTTCTATCATTTCTTTTTCTATTGCACTGCAGAAAACATCACTGTGCTATTTCACGAGCAAAGTGAATAGGCCCTCCCAAGGTTACGTGATTGGCTGAACATTACTGAATGCCAGAAATTGCAGGCTGCTGCAGTGCTTTTTTTCTGCAGCAAGCCATTGGTATCAGAGCATCTTGACTTGACATGGCCTCTGAGAATCAAAGTTTTCCTGACCTCAGGGTGGAATTTGATTGTCTTTGAAGGGAAAGGGGGGGAGGAAAGAGGCCTGTCCCAGGAGCTTTTAGTTTTTTCAAATAAAGTCCAAAACTGAGATAATCTTGACAAGGAGAACAAGTGCTAATCTACATGCTAATCTGACAGCTGGAAGCTGAAAACACACGCAGAATTGTATTCACACTATTTGGGGCAGATGTATGGGCTTGAGCAATTTCTGAGAACTGTGACCCCATACTTTATAAGAAAAACAGATACTAGGATTCATTTCTGGACCATAGGAATATCTTTTTTTGCATTTAAGCCAAATGACCATTTGGGGGTCATACATGTTCATAATTAACTGGGAATCATTTCAATGTCAATGTTTGTTTAGCAAGAGCAAAGTTTCTGCATAAAGCAGTCTTCTGTGCAATTGACATTACTACAACCTCACTGTTCCCCGAAGAACATAGTTCGAGGAAGCAGCTTGGAGGAAATAAAAAGGCAAAAAGGTGATTATTTTTCTGGCACTGCTAAGATAAGTTGGCATAATGAATGCAATAAAAAGAAGAAAACAACTTCATCAAAAAGTATTCCAGACATTCAAAAGAGTAAGTTATTGATATGATCAGAACAATAGCTGCTAATGGATGAAGATGTTTCAGAGTTCTTATGCACCTGCTTATTCTTCTGTTAATTAAAATCTATGATTGCCAGAGTAATTTTTGCATTGCATATATATGCAGCTTCAGAAGCAAGTGACACATTTTGCAAAGAAAAATGCAAACCAAAAACCTTGCCAGTAAATTCATAGAAACATGATTTACTTTAGAGTTTCTAGGTGAACAGAGCACTTATGAGGATGCCACAACAATTAGGATCAAATTTTCGAGCTCTATCTAAGTGAGTAATATGCAACAGCAAACAACCGTGCCCTAGGATTGTGTACTGATTCTGAACTGGTGAGACATTTGTACTGAATAGAAGTTGGAAAAATAAACTAAAATCTATACTAGTTCAGGCTTTGGCATCTCCACTGGGGCTGCCACCGAAAGGAATCATTAATGCCAGCATGGATAAGGAACAGAATTCCATGTGAATGGAAAACTGGTTTAGAGTTTAGTCTAAAAGCACTACAAAGCTCTTGAGAGACTTTCAGTTGAATTCAGAGGATTCTGTAGACAATTTTTCTTGTGCTTCTTCAGGGCAATAAAAGCTACAGGATTTGTTTTGAAGAGGATGTACGTGAAGTATCTGCACTAACTACAGGGAATTTGGAAGTGAAGAAATTTAGTTACTTACTTGTACCCTTTTCAAAGATGTGAGCACTGTATAAAAAAAACAGGGCTGGGGGAAAAAGGAAAACTCTCTTTCAACACTCATGCAAAATCCAAAGATTTTCAGGCCACATTATGTCTATTTGGTAGACATGACCAAAAGCACATGTCCACCAAGAATGGTATAGTCAGTGATATCTAATAGCTTTAAGATTTTTCTTTATAGTACAAGTAATAGAAGATCAACATATGCAATGTGCTGGCAAGAGCTGACACTTACTATAACATATCGTAAATGATAATTTTTTAGATAACTCTACTGTAAAGGAGTTCTTAGATTCCTTAGGCCTCTTAGATTCAGGCCCCTGCTCCTGAATGCAACTTCGTCAACTAATCCCTTTCATAAACTGAAGATTAAAGTGCTTTGCATACATTCATTAATTAAACCCCACAGTTACAGCTGTCAGATAATATCACTGAATAATTTATTTGACAAATTTCACTTTTTATGATAAATTATTCAATGTTCGTAATTCTTATTATTTTTTCCACAATTTATACAGCTGGCTAAGCAATTTGTGAGGCACAGTCTTTCAACAGCCTACTAGATATGTTCTGAAAAGATTAAAAAACCCTAAAACAATCTAACCCCAAACCAAAAAAACCGAGTACAGCTAACATCTTCCTGACTCCTTATTTTTCCCCAGCTTTAGTCACTGGCTAAAGAGGCTATCTTATATTTCCACAGTGGGAACCCTCTAAGATTCATAGACATTGCTGAGATGGGTACAAGTCAAAGGTTTGAATCAAAAAGACAAGATCAAAGGCTGGTAGCAGTGACCGGGGTGACACACAAAGTCTGACTTCTAAAAATTCACAGCAAGAAAAGCAAAATTCAGGTATACTGAATTCCATCTCCTGCATTTCAGACACATCTCAGCTACTGCAGCAAATGAACATCAATAAGCAAAATTACAATAAACCACTACAAAGCTCTGCAGTAACACAAAAATGGATTCTTCAAATGCAAACAAATTATTTCATTCTCATCTGTCAAACAAAACTTTGAAGTGGTGACAAAAAAACTCCTCTAATAAGTATGCATTATGTCTTGAAACTTGTTACATTTGGTCAACAGTGGGAACAGAGTAAAGCATAAACTCCACTGAAATGTATTTTGTTGCTTGCCTACCTGCAAGAACCGGTATTTGATCCTGTTGCTCAAAGAACAGTCAGAGGACTACAATCATTTCATCTAATACCATCCATGTAGTGCTTTAATCAGTTGATTTCAAAGCAATCATTATAGTTGATAAAAGCATAGATATGCATTTCCTTATGTGGCATGACCCACACCTCTCAAGCAAATTCAAGAACTTCAGGAATGTTATTTGGCGTTCTGGGACCTGAGGGAAACCCAAAAGTTCAAAAATCTGAACCCTAATGAGCCAACATTTCAAAAAGGGAATTAATTAATGAATTAATTGAAACCTCAGACTATTTTCAATTCTGTCTGGAAACTACAGGAGGGGAGAAAACCTGTTATACCCCTATGTCCTAATGTCTTGACGGTCATAATCAACTTCAGCCTGATTTTGCAGCACTTTTTCAAGTAAGACTCTCTTTGCAGTCTAATGTAATCGAGAAAGGATACAAAAAGTATTTTTTACAGCTTGTGGTTGCAAAGATGGCATAGAAAAAGCTAAACCTTGGCTTTGTTATATGTTCCCTGCAAAAAAAAAAACAAACCCCAACAAATAAACAAAAAAAAAAACCAAACAAAAAACCCCCCCCAAAAACCCCAACCAACCAAACAAAAAATCCCACAGTAAACCCCACAAACCCAGAATATCAGCCTTTCCTCAAGAAGCAACAATTGATCCTCTCAACCCTTACTGCTCTAGGATGTATTTTTTAAACATCAGGCAGTGTGTGTACTGCCACCCTAATAGACTGCACAGGAAGACACAAAGTGACAGGACATCTCCTCAGGCCAAGCTCCACACAGACCTTGTCCCATCTCACCTACCTGCCAGAGGAATAAGAGATACAGAGGAACTTCTCTTCCTACCAATCCATGATCATAGTACGCATAGCTGTGGCAAGGGAATAAGGGAGACATTAGCTAATTGAATTTGTCACAGCTGAAGCAGAAAACAAAATGCACAGATGCAAGTGGTTCTTATAAAGAGCACCGCATGATATATGTCAGTCTGAGAAAGCAAGATATGGATTAATTGCCAGGAATTGACTAAACATTTCAGAGATGAAGTCCAAGATTTACAGTGCATCCTTTTACTTTTTAGGAAAGCCTAAGTAAATTGACCTAAGCAGTCAAATTAAGGAGCTCTTCTGATCACATGCTGAATCTTCTTCAATGTTAGTGAATTCTTCTAAGGAAAAATTAATAAAAATGTCTTATCATAGATCAATAGTTGAAAGTGATGGACTTACAGTAGTGAATTTAAATGAGTCTGGGAGTCTAGGATCAAACATTTCCTTCTAGTCTAGGGAGCTGCTTGATTTTTTTTTCTGTTATCTCTAGTGATTATTTTAAAACATTACGTTTAAGTTCATTAACCTCCAAAATTATCTTTAAAGTGAAGGAGGAGGAAATGACACGTGCTGGGATATATCAGAATTTAACAGGCTGTTTTAGCACTGTGTTTATGAGAGCTGTCTTATGTCTTGCTTAGAGAAAAAAAACAAAAATATGGAGGGGAGCAAGAAGGGTTTTAAGACAAAAATAAATGGATTTGGATTTATGTGCTCTCCTGAAGTTAAATTCTGTTAATATGGAAAAGAATGTGAGCTGTTCTATATTTCTGTAAAAGCAAACGTAAGAAAACAAGGCAACAAAACCACGAATTTAACAGAAGATACACCATTCGGCTTGCCACAGTCACTTCAGTGGAAAGTGATGCTCCAGCTTCTGACAGCAATGCTTGTGTAAGACACTACACACTGCAGAGGGCTGGCCCTTTCACAAGCCTCACTTGTGAAAGCAGCTTAGTTAAGCAGTTACTCTGTCTCCTTCTCCTATCACACGACTTTTTAATGAAAATCAGTAAGAGATACTCTGTTTAGTAACAGCACTTAAAATTCCTTTTGGAGACCTGTTTGGCCTCTTCTGTATGCCCCCACAATTTTCCCCTGCACACATCAGCCACTGACAGTTCCTTTGAAAGTTAACCAAATAAGTCTTGAACACTCAAGTTTGAAAAAGAAAGAAGTTTTAGATAGCATGAGATGGCTACTGCCATCTCTGAAAATCATTCAAACCTGTAGTTGCAAGATTTTGTAAGCGGCTGATTTCATTTAGATGATTTATTTTAGTTAGATATTCTCCACTGGTCTAAATCAGTACTGCTTTACTGACTCCACCAGCTCTTTGTCATTTTGCATCCAGCTGAGCTCATAGCTCTTTATTTCTTGCCATGAACAGCAACCATTTATACCCCAGGATTAACACTGAGAAATAAAGAGAAAAGTACCAAATATCTGCTTCAGAGCAGAGAAGGGCTACTCTTCACTTGACTCTTACTGAATACTCCTGGTGACAATTTTTTCACTGCCAGTCATTACGTTTCTAAGGATTCTATGTGCGCCTTTTATTTCAGTTGCTGTTTGAAAAGATTCCTTCCCCCACTACCACCAATCAAAACATAAATTAAATTAGTTAAAAGGTAACCCTTCCAGAAGTCTAGCTGACGTTTTATAAAAGTCTTCTACAACTAGCTGCTTATCTGAATTAATTAGATGAAAGAGACAAGCATACGTTTTAGTACAACGACATTCTTAAATGTTTTGTATTTACATTATAAATATTTATTTAGTGAACCCTAATAGACAACCAGATATATATCTTGCCTTGCAGGACCACTCAAAATATTAACACATTTAGCACAGCTGGATATTAAAATGATAAGTTGCCTTATCTAAATTGTTGCCTGCTAACTTTGCACTAGACAGGTTATTTCCTAATGTTCTAAAATTCTGAGTAGCTTTGAATAACCATTAGTCTCTGAACAGCTTTCCAAAGAAATATTTATTCTATCCTAAACATGCAACTTGCTATTAAATTAGCGAAGTGCTCAGAAAAAGGAAACAGGTCAGGTTTCACAGGTTGGTTTTTCATTTTCTAGCCAGGATGAATGGGAGTTTTATAGCATTAGGAAAGGAAGACTCAAATTTCTCCAAGGGATTGCATTATTTACTTCAAAACATGGTAATTTCAGAGAGTCATACATTGCAGGGTAGTAGTTTCAGAAAAGGGAAAAGATCAGTCACTACAAAAGGAAAAGGATCTGTTGCTGTTCCTATCCAAAGAAGGAAAAAAGATGGAGGAGAAGGAAGAGGAGAGGAAAAAGAAAATAGGAGGGAAAAAATAATAGAAGAATAAATAGAAAGGAAAAAAGAAGTAAAAAATTAAAATAAAAAAAATTAGTAAGACTCAGAGAGATTTAAAAAAAAAAAAGAAAATCATACCACTACAGTATTAATAGACATACTGGGGCAATGGTAACACTTCTGAATAAAAATCTTATACAGGGTTAAATGACAACAATTCCATTTAGAATGAAAATGATATTTATTGCACTTTGCAGGATGTAATTTATTCCTTTGTTCATAGACTGTTTTCTGTCTCCAAGCTAACAATGGAATGTAATCATCTACTCAATGGTAATCCTTCTCTACTGGGTAAAAATCCTGCAAAAATTGTTGGGCTTGACTTTAGAATTTAAAATATGTTCTCTGAATTATATTTTCACCAACTACCACTTCTGATTCAAGAGCAAATATGGGCACAGCAGAAACCATTAAAACATTTTTACCAACAGCAACAGAAAAAAGCAAACACAAGAAATAACAAGGAAGCGAAGAATGCTAAAGGTATTCTATTGATGATTAGAACCCTACACAAACACAGTGCAACAAGACATCAAGAATGCTGTTTGCAATGACACAAGCTGTCCTTAAAGGGAACATGCTTAATGCATTTAGGAGCTGTGAGAATGAAAAGTAGCATGGGCATCAGATCTTTTGAACTGTGGCATTTGAAGGGTCAGCATTTCTGCTCCACTGGATTTTTCAGATTAGTTTTATTCTGTCCCAACTGGAATAAAAAGGAGATTCTAACTGAAAAAGTATGCTGAAACACTTTCATTGTAAGTGTCCAAATACCTTGCTGAAGCAGCCAGCAGAAAAATGGTGAAATGACTTCTCAGCATTACTGAGAGAAATCTAAATGGCACTTTTACAAAACCTCGTGACTCTTATAGCTAGTTCCCCCCTCACCCCATGTGTATATTATTTGCCTCCTATGAGGCATTTTCCAACATTTTCAGTTAGATCACAAGTTTTTAAAAAGTACTACTAATTTCAAAATTTCTATCAGCTCCAGCTTGTTCTAGGCTTGTGTACCCAGAGAAGTCAATACACTTCAAACTACTAGAGGAGTTCACAGCTCCCAAATTACTGTACCCCAAGCTTCCTCATGGATATTCTTACTGTATACTGAAAACAGATTTTTGTAACTAGCCTATTCTAAGTTCTGTGTTGGAACTACATCACAATCTTTCATTGGTGTATGAGCATTATACAGAAGGCCCCATGTAGTGCAAGTATTTTCAGAGAAGACTTACTTGAAGAATTAACCATGTCACATACCATTAATAAGTACTACATTTGTACACAGGGAAATAGCACAGAGTTTTGTGATATAAATGAAACCTATCTCTATATTGAATGTGGTATTTCCTATATAGACAGCTACTCAATAAAAGCAGTCTGTACACTGGACCATCTTTTATACACTAATGTGTAGCATTAAGCACTCATTTGTATCTATTCCAGAGCACACAAATTTTTTTGAGAGAGACTCGACGAATGCAGAGCTAATACGCTCCCATATGAGAGAGGAAAAAGACAGGGATCTCCTTTGGAGTGGTAATAGCAGAACAACAAAACACAACTTTTGAATAAAGCTTACACTGGAGGAAAGGATGTTTTCATACCAGAGTCTTTATATACCGAAGAAAGTCCTGAAAGTACCTCCTAAATAAAGTGTTGGTGGGAAAGCTTTTAGAATATATTCATGAAAGAGCAATAATAAATTACAAAGACAGTGAAATTCACTGAGGATTTCTAAAGAACACTGTTCAGATCTGAAATTGATGAACTACTAAGAGTAGCATGTAATCAGCCTTGGTATCAGAGGAATGAAAGATGTCAAACATAGTACCATCTGGTTATGTAAATCTTAGGAGGATCTAGTTTTGGCTTTGATTCAGGATAAAATGATAGCCATAAATAAGTAAGTAAATAAATAAATAAATAAAACAACCAACCAACAAATAACAATTAATAGATTGAAGAAAAGGTTACGTAGTGAAGAACTATAAAATGAGGAAAGATATAGAGAAGATGAGTTGAAAATAACCCACTGCTTCTCCTAATATCAAAATTAAGGTATAAAATTACATGACAGTGGATACAGAATAATAGTAATTAATTTGTTTTTTACACTGATGCCTAATATCTCTTTTTAAGTTAGGTCTTACTACATGAAAAAGTAATTTCAAATAAACTGTCAAAAAAATTATCCCTGAAAAATTTATGAAAACGTTTTTTTTTCCAAATTTATTTTCCAAAATTATTATTTTTTTCCAAATTTATTGCAGTGGAAAAAAATACATAAAAAAGACAAGCTGTAGTTGCAACTCCTAGGCAAAATAAAGGTTTCCCTTCTAAAGTACCTCCTCCCATTGTCCCCATCTCCCACATCCTACCATAACCACAGTATCCCCCAATTCCAAGTCCACCAAGTATTGATGTTTGTCTTTGAGTACTACCCAAAGCCAAAGCTTCAGAGAGCTGCAAGGCAGTCAAGGCAGAGAAGCGTAACGTGTAACTGCCGTGCTTTGATCTAGGAGAAGAGAGATGACTTCAGTCACACCTCGTTCACCTCACTCTGGTATTGCAGCAGTGATTGCCCATTTACCTGAACTAAGAGTTAAATCCATTGGCATGCTCTCTTCTTGGCATCCACCAGACTTCAGACTTCCCCTGAGAGGGCCTGCTTATTGCAGAGAGTGGCTTGTGTTGTGGGTACTATCATCAACCCTGTCAGTCTGATTTACTCGTGAAGCCAGACAAGAATAACAAAACTGTTCATGAAAATATTGAATGCCATATTGTTCTCAATGTCTTCCAGGAAATGAATTGGAAGCCACACCACTGGATGATTAGTGCTTGAAAGCTACTTGGTATTAAATTTAAAACATTATATGGAAAAAAAAAAACCTTACACAGAACTGAATAAGCAAGAAGGCACCTGCAGAAATAAATACACAAACAATAAACACAGAACAAGGTCTTTCTTGTAAATTTAACATCTATTAAAAGTAGGACATCATTCCAAGAATGAGTCATAGAATAGCACTACATGCCTCATAATTACAGTTTGTTTGTGCTTGAGAGTCATTACCTTTTCCTTGTCTATATCAGTTCAGAATTATCTCCTCACCCATGCTGGCTCATTCCTCCAGTCAGGTCAGCAGGGGCACAAGTCAGAGCTTCTCCACTTCTGTGCTCTGACCACATGGTTACCTGCTCACCAGAATGAGCACCAGCCTTCTGAAGGTCTCTCCTCCAAGGTTGCAGCAGCCCATGGTCTCAATATCTCCTTCACAACACATCACATCACAGCATTCCTTAAGGGAAATTAGTAGGTATAGCTTGAAAAGCTGAAACTCGGTGCGCTATTCTGTGCTTGAGAATTGTCTAGATCTCTTTGTGAAAGAGATGCTTCAGCTGAAATAGATGTTACAAGATTCACTGCAGAGTTTTCTGAGAAAATCATATTGATTTTACTGTGTCATGTGGCTGGCCAGACTGTCCCTTGTGCTTAATGTATATTCAAACATCAATTTGCATGCTGTACACATTGCGTAAAATATCTTAAGAGTGTAACAAGTATGATTTGGTAACTAATATATGCAGGCATACTTGCTCATATATTTATATGCCTATCTTTCCCAGACTCACAGGTACAAAAATATTAATAATGAAGATGAAAAAGGGTCACTTCTTCAGAAAAAAATTGAGCATTTCAAAGTTCTAGATTTCATTAACTATTGTTAATATTTGTGAGGAACTATAGGGACTAGTAGAAAATAGTTGCTGAGGTCTTTAGTTAAATAATTATTTGTTCTCAGTATCATTAAAATATATCTTCACCTGCTGCGCATTTTCATTTTGGTTACAAAAGCTAGAGTTTGTTTGAAAAAGGATGGAAAATAAACTGTTAGAAGTTGTTTACATGGAAAAGAATAAGGAACAAACAGGAGGAAGAATGATTAATACTATTGTGAAATAGTTATATTTTGAACACAGGCTTACTGCTTAATTCAGAAGCATGCTGATACAGGCATCTGATGATTTCTTGTTTGGAGTAGCACTGCTATTCTCAAATATTTCAAAATTCTGAGTTTTCTTATTCTGGAGGCTTCAAATAGCACACTTTCTAGCTTATATATGACACTTTTAGGACTAGGATGTCACTTTTTTTTCTTGTAAAAACTGAAGGTCAAAATAAACTTATGTCTTTGAGCTTCAGGGCTTTAAGGGCAAAAGATGAGAAGAAAAGCAGGAAGACAGAATAAGACAGAAATGCCAGGAGGCTTCAACAGCAACAGCCTAAGAGAATACTGTGTAAGTGAACCCAACAACTCTCATTTTTCTGTTGTGCAAGTCACTGGAACTTTTCCTAATTGTAGGTTCACCACACTTCATTCTGAGCAGAGGTCAGCACTGAAGTGCTGCATTTCAGAGGAAGAGAGAGAGGTGCCAATTTTCTACCGATGTAAAATAACACTGCTTCATTGGCCCAAACTGTCCCTCTGCAATTCTCCAGCTTTTGAAGAGGAAACATGCCGACTCCTGCAATCCCATAAGAGTATATTCCCTTCAAACACACAGCCATAGCTCATGGTCCTGCAGAGCACATATGGCTCTTAAGATGGAGGGAAAACCCTGGCTTCGCTAGTTCCTCTTGACTTTGCAAAAAGAGAGGTTTTTCAAGCTATCCTCTTCCCACACACACCGACTACGTGAGATGACATGCTGCAACTGTGGTATCTCATGGTCTCTCATGGTTTCTCTTCTCTATCAAAGGGACCCTCAGCTCCCGGGTCTCACAGACCCTGCTGGCTAAAGATTTAATTAAACATCATCACTACGTTGTGTGTTCAGAGTTGCTTAATTTGTCCATTGTTCTCTTTTAAGTCAACAGGTGATTCGCTATTTCTGTAGGTATTCAATGATATTTGAGGGAAAAAAGAAAAAATAAAAACACCCCAAACTTTGGTCTTCTCACCTGTCAAACTTGCACATATTTGCATATACATCCATACCTTTTGTGAATATAAGTTGCTGCCTGGAGAAGCGTAAACGTTTAAATTCTGTTTAGGTTTGCAATATGGCTTGGTTCAGTTTTAATCTATTTCCTATTATTTCCAGCAGAAATTTCACAACATACAAAGCAGGATAGAAAACGGTCTATTAATCTGATCCATTTTTGATTGTGGCAATTGTCAAAATTACTGAATGTGTTATGTGGATTTTGTATTTCACAGAGTCACCAAATTTGTAGCATACAATTTTGGTAATACTGATTCTGTTACATGACATTTTTTTAATCCATGAAATATGTTTCCAGACTTGTCTATGTAATTATAAATTAGAATTCCTCCAATTTAACTCCCTGAATCATGTAGTGGTAGGAATTCCTTTGTTAACCTTAACATTGTCAAACAACAACTGAGGTATATAAAATAGTTCAATGTGTAACAATAACTCAGAAGAGGTTCTTCTTTCACAAATGACATCAGCTTCCTAGCTTTTTCAGTTTACTTGTTAGAAATGAACTTAACCTTTCCCTTGCCTGGAGCAGCCTCTTTGCAGTCATGGTTTCCAACTTACTTCTCAGCTGTTTCCCTAAATAAAATAAAATACCCTTCTGAATTTTGAAAGTGCTGACAAAAACAATGTCAATAATGTTTAATAAATAACCTCTGTTTAAACAGTCTAAATCTATGTAGAGTAAGCCCCAACAGCCCTCTCACATCCCACAGCTTATTTGCATATTGGGTCATGGAACATGTTTTGGGATATCTGACTGCATATCTCACTGAAATATTCATATTACTGTGTTCCAAGTAACATTCAGTATCAATTGTCATTAGACAAAGATTCCTTGCTATGAACACCCAAAACATCTCTGAATTTGTATTTTAAAAGAGTGGAATTTAAATATATTCCCTACTTGAAACCAGCCTTTAGAAACCTTACTTATTCCCACATAAATATTTCCCAGCAAAGCTGGTTTTGTTTTAACTGCTTAGAAAGCTTTCCAGTTCCATTCTATTCAACAAGGATCATGCAGGAAGCTTCTCCAGCAGAAATCACCACTGGAAACGGTCGAGTCAGGAATAACCTCTGCAGAGGCACCTGCTGTTCCGCTGTGTTACTTCAGAAATGAAACGTAAGTAAACCCGAGTTTGTGAAATACTTAAGATAACTGTATTACCCATGAGTAGCAAAACCACAATCGCATTAGGCAAATCATTTCATACAGTTTAGGTAAAAGCTTTCTGTCATGCCAGAGTATATTTCTGTGTAGTGAAAGACCACACATGTCACAAGCACATTCTTTTAGCAGCGTTTGAAAGCTGAGAAATTTTGTTGGTGTTGCGCATCATATATTGCTCACAAAGAAACAGAATTTCTTTAATACTCTAAGTCCCATTTTAAAAACTTCAGAAGGAAAGATAAAGCTTATGCTTTTTGGAAAGGTTAAAGACTACCAGAAATAACTTTTCCATATTGAATAATATGCCAGGATTAACACTTGATGTCATAGGACCTATCATGTCTTGAAACAGAAGCCTCCTATTGGACAGAGGAAAAAGTAGTCTTTGCAGCTTTCTAACAGTATGAAGTGCTTGCCTCTAATACTGATGAGTTATCAGACCTTAATCCTTTTACTAATCCGGAAAAATTGCCAGAATACTGTCACTTTCAACTCAAAACCAAGTGAAACTTGGCAACTTCAATGAACATCACTTTGGAAAATTTAAATAAACTCAAGTCCAGAATTCATAACAAAACTCAACAAATATGAAGCTATTCAAATCAAGCCACTCAACCAAAACTATTCTCATGAGTCACTAGGAAACAAAGCTTTGTTAATGTAGGGACCTTGTTCAATATCAGTGACTAGCTGTCTGTCTGGAAAATCCCAGGTGGCAATGAGAGAAGCCAGTTTGCATCACATGCCATCAACTCCATTTTATCTTTCCTTTACACTAAGTATAATGCTAAAAGCTCTCCAGGGGTCTGAACTTGCTGGAAAGACAACATATATTGCATCTTTACACTGTATAGTCAACAACTGGGTGCGAGAATTCTCTTCCCATGAATTAATTTGGGCTCTTTTGTCCAGATCAGCCCCATCCTCTTCAGTGTTTAACAGTTCAGTGGGAGAGGTACAAGTACCAGTGTGTCCACACCTTTGCTGAGGGCTTATATATCCTTTTTATTTTATTAAATATGTGAGCTCACCTACAGCACTGACAGAGTCAGAGACTGACAGAGCATCAAATAAACCCTGGCAATGCTATCTACCTCTTCATAAATTTGGTTAGTTCCTGAAAATCAAAACATAACTCTCATGTTCACCATATCAATACAGTGACTGGTAGGATCCATAAGGCAAGCAATGGTATCTTTCATGCAAATTTAAAAGTATGTACTTTATCTAAGACAAATTGATGCATAATTTTCATATTTTGAAGGATGAATTTTTAATAGCTTAATTACAACTTCACAAAAGAAAGAATCATTACTTGTTACACATTCTAAATCCTTCTATATCAAACATGTGTCTCCAAAATTGCCCTCTACATCTATATTAATGCCATCAGATGCTTAAAAGACATGCTCTGAATAATACATGCAACTTAAATTAACTCCCATTCTTAATGCTCCCAAAGAAAAGTGGAAGCAATCCAGTGGTAAGTCAGGTTCATTAATTAGTATCATTTCAGCATTATTGTTTATTATTAATACAAAAGTCAGTGATCAGTATGTATTTACAAGTACTCTCAGTGAATCTACTCAGAACCCAGACCTTGCAAGTCACATCGACACTGTAGAACAATTCAAGTCTCAATGAGCAGAAAGAAATCTCTGGCAGCTTTACAAGAACTGGCTCGGACAACTTACAAACTCAATGACCACTCATGGTTTAGAGAATTATTATTCTCTCTTGCTCGTAGCACAAATGTCTTCTCAGAATAAATAAAAAGTTACCATGAGCTTCAGCTATCCCCAGGACAGAGGCTCCAGTGAATCGCTCAGGACATCATGGCCCTGAATAGTACTAACATCAGCATAGCAGCTGATCAGTGGGTACTCGGACCTCTCACATTTGAGACATTCATCTTTGGTGTCACCCAACTAACGCTGGGTCTTTTTCAGATATCAAAACTTCAGTGATGCTCCAGTCACACTTGGGAAAAAATATTTTAAGGGAGAGCAGCAAGTCTGCTATCTAAAGAACTGCCTATAGCTAGCTAACTGAAGATGCTTTTATATCAATGTATAGAAGTAGTTAAGTGTAGTAGGCAGAGAAGAAACTAGAGAAAAATTACAGAAGGGACATAAAAATAGATACAATCAAAACAGAGAATGCAACTTTACATTCCTTTAGGGAACAGGATTTGGGGAACTAAGAGAACTCAGGGGCAGAGAATTTTGTAGGGAATCATAAGAAAATTATCATCACTTTCTTCTTCTCACCTACACAGTCCAAATCTGCACGATTTTCCAGGGAAAGGTCACATGATTTCATGGGGGAAGTGATGTTCTAGCTGTTAATGTAATTCATCTATACAGCATGAGGCTTTGCTTCTACTTATGGAATCAATACCTGAGAGAAATTGTACTTTGAAAAATGTGTATTGCCAAATTATCCAAAGAGCTTGCAAGCCTGGTTTTATTTTACAAAGAGACAATTTAGAGTCTCTTCAGGGATCACTCTCACGCTCAATGTCAGGACATAAGGGAATCTTGGTGGAGCAAGAGATTAGAAGAACACTCTCTAGGGTAGAGAACTCCACTCTATTCAGAGAGAAGTAATTTGAGTGAAACACTGTAAAAGAATCTCTCACAGAGATTTTCCTGCTCGTTGCAGGACACAGAGCCAAGAAAATCTTTGAGGTTTTCCCTGTGACAGGTAGATGCCAATTATCGACCTAATGAAGTCATGGATGCCAGTGTTTTCTATGGGGAGCTTACTGCTGTGCCAGGAGTCAGCAATCTGAAAAGTAACAACTGAAACTATTAGACAGCTAAAATAGGTCCTGGTACAAGAGTTTACAATAACTTCACTGAGATTCCCCTAGATTCATTTCAGTTTCATACCCTTCATACATTGTGTCTTTTCTGTATATTTGGGATTGTGATTTTTAACCCTCAAGCTCAGCCCTGTCCATGTTGATGGCCATGGGAGCTTTGGGACCGAACTCAGTGAAAGCAAGACTGAATACCCAATCACAAAGACTTTGAAGTTAACTTTATTAAATTTGACTTCTATTAAATTTCAAGTTGGAGAGTCACCTTGAGTCTGTAGACATATTCACAATTTTGGTAGATTTTTTTGCATGCTACTTCTGCCCTTCCACACTAAATTTTTTGAAAACTGCCTAGAGAAAAATAAAGTTCAAATTTCCATCAAACCCTCCTTCTCACCATAATCCTTGTGGTTTAATTTTTTTTTTTTATGCTAGTCCTTAAACCAGTGAACTGGAAGTGGTGACTTAGGAGATAAGGGGTTAAACAGATGTCCAATCTTCCTACAGCATTTAAAACAGAAGCACAGCATCACATAACTCACTGCTGGCAAGAAAGCACACCTATATCAAGGGCCAAATAGTAGCTTTCTCTGTATTATTAAAGTAAGTAGAAAAGACAGGGACTGTAATTACATTTAAACCTTGGTCTGTCTAAAGCCCACCACACATTTCCTGCTTCACGAATAGTAGGCAGAGAGGAATTTTGCCTCATATTGTACTCAAAAGGATCACCAGTCATTTCTCCTTTAAGGAAGTATTCATGCTTCTCTCCAGCAAGACCCATCCTCACTTATGGCTTGTTCCATCAGAGTCCTTGGAGGAAAATCACTGCAGTAGCTGCTGGCTAGAAAGTTCTGGCTCTGCAGCAGTGAGCAACAAGAAGCAGAAGAAGATGAAGTATTCTGCATACTGCACAGCATTTACAGTCCAAAAGGAAAGCGTGTTGCGTGAACTGAATTTTAATAAAAAAAGTTGGAATCCAAACTAAAAAAAGAAAGGCTAATGACGCTTACCTCCTAAAAAGGCCAGCATGCATACGCTAGAGGGGATGCCTGTAAGGAATGACTGATTGGCAACTACTTTCTATATTGCTTCTGTTGAATCACCAGCTTTATACTGCAGAGCTCTGCATTTTGAGTGACTGCATAATGCAGAAAAATACAAAACATCAGAAATCTCACCTTTCTAGGAGAGATCACCCACCAAGCATTCATCTCATGTAGATTTTGACAGGTCTAGCCCTAAACACACAAGCTAAATCTTGAAGATATGAGGCCTTAATGTCTTGAGATTACTTTTTCCCTTGGTCACTGACTATTAAGCACAGATTGTTATTAGGACACTAAGACGTGAAGGTTGCCAGCTTCAAAGAAATGTCCCTAAAGGACTGCCGTAACAGCTGGTCAGTCAAATGAAGTATGACAACTGCTAGCATTACCATTCACCTGTTTGTATAACTTAACCCTCCTGACTAGGTATAGTTTGGCAAAGACAGTCTTTTGGCCTTCCAGGTGTGCTGTAAGGTCAGTCTATTTCCACAGTCTTTCGCCTGAAGATTACAAGAGCTGTAAACTACAGCACTGATCCAAACCGAGAGCAGCTATCATTTGGTAATGGGCTCAGCCAAGTGCTTTTCACTCTATATTTTTCAAGTGTTTGAAAAAAACAGCCATTAAAAACCTACAACCAGCAGATATCATACATTGAGTTAAGATCCCAGAGAAACACTGAGCAAAACCACAGCTTGTCTAGGCTGGCAGTTATAAACTGGAAACCCTAAAGGGAAGGTGGGGAGAAGACATCACTTTGAGCCTGCAGACAGTGTGGCTCTCACACAAATAAACCAAGTTTTCACCTTTGTAGTCCCTCATCGCCACATACTACAAAAACAAGGCACATCTTACTTTACATTGTCCCCCCTTTAAGAAGTCTGCTTGCAGTTTGTTGGGTAAACTCAAACTAGCATTAACTTGGAATTCAGCAGCAGCACAATGGTATCAGTGTGGAGTTTGGTTACTAAAATAATTACTCATAACTTACAAAGACTGAAGTGCAATTTGAGCTTTCATGACTATGTTCCTACTGAAATCCATGTTAGTCATTTGAAATCTTGTTCAGGCACAAGATTTCATCTTGAAATTTGTGATGCAGATCCAGCTGCACTGCAGTACAGATAGCTCAGCTACTAGCCAAATTACCACTGGGGATAGTCAATAATTAGACTATGCATGAGATTACACAAAGGTAACATTAAGGTGTACCTTTTGAAAGCCTATGCTATGCTATCATATGAAGGACAAAAGAAAAAAAGAAAAAAGAAAAAAAGGCAGCAATCTTCCTGCTGATCCTTTTGGGAATGTAATTCCTTCCTTTCAGCACAGCAAAGCACAAATATATAGGACACAGTGTTGGACAGAGGGTCAGTGGGTTACACTTATTTATCCGCTTTCTGTATTTGGTTCAAGGACTCTCAGATAGAAAATAGAAAGAAAAAAGCCTTTTCCTGATGGTGCTTTCAGCCAGTAGAAACTGAATATTGTACTTTTATGACATGCAGTAGATCACTAAACTAATTTTTACTGAGGTCATAACAAAGGATTTTAGCTCTAGAGTTCAGAGGTAAGGAGCTGGTGCACTGATCATATGGATTTGTCATCTGAGGTGCCTGACTGCTATTGTGGTTTAAGGGGGGCAGGGGTGTGCATGAGGGGTTGGGACAGGATGTGTGTGTGTGTGTTTGTTTTTACACTTAGCTACCTACTGGTCTTGAGTTCAAGAATAATTGCATTGTTGCTGTATCTGAAAACAATAAATATTAAGGGAAAAAGTACTCTCATATAAGCCAAAGGAAAGCATTTTGAAAAGTTCAAAAAAGCAAGCCTGTTCTAGTCTATATACCATACTTTACTAGTATTGTCAGTGCTTTTTATGTTTGAGGTTTTTTGGGGGGGTTTAAAACCTCTGCTCTCTCCCCATGTGTATGAATGGTTTCTAGGTGTAGGCTGTAGAAAAGCTGTTACAGTTATACCACATACCTTGCTGTTTCCAGGTCAACTTTTGGCTTGTTTGCTCTGAACTTTTGGGCTTGTCCTTCCATTCTGCCCTTGACACTGGCTGCATCGCCTGTAACCTACAGAAAGGAAAAAAAAACCAACCCAAAACAAAAACCAACAAACCACAACAAAGTCCTGACAAGAAATTAAAAACAAACACCAAAAAACAAAATATAATAAAACAAACAAACAAACAAATCCCCCTCAAAAAAACAAACAAACAAAAAAACCCCAAAAACCAAAAAACACCAAAACAAAAAAACCCCACCAGTTTGAGCTTGATGTTTGGGAGAAGCAATTAATCCACATGCACAGAAAATAACAACAACTCATCTTACCATGATCAAGAGTGCTGAAATAAGTATAACTGGTAGAAGGACAAAATTCAACAAAACCCTCTTATCCTCCTCTGTTCAAAACTCTTTCAATGCATCTTGTTTAAAAGAACCTTCTCACATATTCTCCAATTATATATATATGTGTTTCTTCCTTCTTTGCTCAGAATTTTAAGGCAGAGAACCATAATATTTTTTTTATTTATTCTCCCCCACTTTCCTCTCCTCAGCCATTACCTGTTGCTGGAAGAATTCAAGCCACGTATATCTAATATGTGAGAGAAAGATAGAAAGACAAATCTAAGGATATGTACATCCAAAAAGGTCCTTGTTTTCCCGGAAGCACCAAAAGGTAAGGACAATTAAACTAAGCTAAGAACCATTTGAGGAAAAGGCAATGATTTCTTTAAAAATAAAATTAATAGAAATGGAGACTGAAATTAAATTATTTGGCTCCCTTCATAAGAAAGAAACTTCAAAGCACTCTACACTTTTAAATTAAACTTCATAAATGCCTTCCATGTAAGCAAGTAGCATTGCCCCCATTTTTACAAAACAGCCAGAACTAGCACAAATTATATAGTATATATTATGCTTTGATCCATACTTTTTAAGTATATTGGTCTACACTCAGTGAGAAATAGGGTTAGGATTATGCATTTCATCGTTAAAGGATTTTTAGACAAATGTAAAATTTCTTTCACGCAAACATGTGAGATACTTCCCCTCAGTTTCTCTATTCTTGCTCAAAAGAAAACATTGAACTGCAACTATATAATCTATGTAACAGATTTTTCACACTGGGAGAGAGGTTCCCTGGAGGCAGATCTGTAAAAGGACAGAGGTCAAATAGCAAGTTTGGGAGCTGCATACTCGGTGTGTGCCTCACTAGTAAAACAGAACCTTTAATTATTTGCATTCTGGGGCAGAATTTCATAGATATACCTATTTTTACAATGTTCACCCTGAGCACAAGATCCTTTACTTAAAAGGATGGAAATCCAGACTGAATAGCAAATCTTTAGACTTCATCAAGTAGCCTTTAAAGGTTCATATTGCTAGCCCAGGTACTAAATTTTGATGTCTTAAATGTACATTAGAGTATCACAATCTCTATTATGCTAGTTATCATCATCATTTCTTACTCATTGCCTGAAAGTTGACAAGTGCCTTCAATCAGTCCGTTATGTGAATTTTCATCATCCAACAGTTTTACTTTAAAAACAAGTATCAGTAAATATCTGCAAAACTATTCTATTATTTTATTTCATAGATGTCTTTAAAATACTCCTAAAGTGTAAAACCAGTTCATATATATGTATTTTTTTTCTAAACCTATGACCACTAATTATTTCCTTGTTTTCCATCTGTCCACAGTCTTCTGTCTTAGGTGATTTAAGGTACAGACCACTTTTATATTCAATATTTGAACCAACTCCTGCAAAATCTACTTGGCTGTGAATAGAGCTCTTAAAAATACAGCAGCAAATGCTTTATCAGCAATAAATAAATGCAGCATTGATTCCTTTCACTAAACTGAACAACGTGTTCTTAAAAATCACAGGTCATTTGATTTTGCTGATTCACTACAGGTAGTCTCATCAGCAAGATTCAAACGAACATTTTCTGACTCTTGCACTGCTGTTCCAAACATCACCTTCAGTATCCTTTTATATACAAGCTCTTTAGTAGAGGTAGGTTTACTTTAGCTCTTACACATATTTATAATGGTCCTCTAATCGTCATTGTAAGCAATACACTGAGGCTGGCAAACTCTGTTACAAGATCAATCTCAGTAAAATCCGTGGGATGTGCACCTGATTTAGGACTTTTCCAAACATTGCATACTTGCTGACTCCGTTCACACCAAATATTGTAAACGTTTATTGTCTTATTACTTAGAGCTTTAATAAAAAATCTCAGTTACACCATATCCCCCAAAATTAAAATAAAATACAATTTATCTTCGAAAACTATGAGATTGGCTTTAAATCATATATCCTCTTTAACATAAAAGAAAAGGTCTATAGGGTTTTTTCTCTTATTTTATGGTATGTTGGTATCTATTATATGCTTTTATGGCTAGAATCTCACTAATTATTTTTTCATTTAAAGACAAGAGTCTTGTACAAATACATGAGTTGGGCATTTAAGAAAAACAAGAATATCACAGGAGTGTATAATGCCCTGGTTTTATACATTTTATGAGGAAGCAAAAACAAATTCATTTTTTTCTTCCACAAAAGATCTACTATCATTTGCTGAATTAGACTTTTTAATATGATAGTTGTTTGAATTTAATTTGAATAAGAAAAACAATCCAAAAGAAGAAAAGCTTTACTTACATACACAGAAAATTAACACACTCTTTTTTTTATGGGTTGATTGCATTTCAGTGTTTTTCAAGTGATGACTCAGGTTTTCCTTTTGTTTATCTATCGACAATTCCCTTCTAGCTAGCTTTTCTTTTTTTTTTTTAATGAAACATGTTAATGAAGTAGCATATTTTGTTAGACAAACCTGGATTTGTCCCCTCTCTCTTACTCTCCCTCCAACAATTGAAAAGCAACCACATCCCCAGAACATCACTGTCTATTGAAATTGAAAGTCTTTAGGGTATTTTGGAAGCAGGAGAATGCAAAGTTTGAATGAGGTATTCGGCTGGCAAGCTTTCAAACTTATTTGCAGATCAGGACCTCTTTTGTAAAAATCTCCCCAGGAGGAAGGCAGTTAGACACCTGCCAGTAGCCTGCAGTGGCACCATCCCACTGTGATGTTAATGAGATGAATGAGAGCACTATGAAGAGCTGCAATAATTACAGGGTGAAGAGCTTGTCTTTTCCTGGGCCTCCTCTTCGGGCTGCCTGTTCTATAAAGCAGGGTCTTTTGTAATACTAATTACAAATGTTAATTAAACATTTATTTGGAATTTTGCCCTCCATTAATAGGTCAGATAAACAGGGAATTGCAATGACAGGCACAAGTCATTATCAGCCACAGGAGAATAATACCATTTCTTTGCTCCCTTCGTTTGGTCCCTCCAAAGACATAACTTCTGGTTTTGTTTCGATTTATTAAACAGACACTAAAACCACTGAAGAGTAGCTTCACAGAAATAAAATAAAAATAATTCTTACAATAAAAATAATTCCTCCAATAATGGAGTTAAACCTATTTCTCAGCCTTTTCCACTACAACTCACTCTGGTCCATGTTGGCTTGACTCCAGATTTTAAGCATAATCATGAATCTATCTCTAAGGCTACATGAAAACCCTTCCAAACACAGATTTAGGGAAACATTCGTGACAGCTGTTGATGATAGCACAAAATCTAGTTTGACGGCTTGGTCTGGCATAAGCAGCACATGGCATTTCAAATCATTGCACTAAACCCATTTCTAACCCAGTCCCTAGAATTACAGGAGTGACCCCTGCTCAGATCAGAACTGTGCACAAGTGCTTGGCAGACATGTCCACAGAAAGCTCTGCCTCTTGCCCGACAGCCTGCCTCAACCAGATGCTCCCATCCAGGCTCACATGGAGCAGTAATTTAATACATCAGCAATACTATCCATTTCAGTGAAATAACTTCTTCTGGTCCAGGTCATTTTACCATTCCCTATAGTCCACATTGCTAGAGCTCAGGAGGAGACCAGACTAATTCTAAGTTCTTGCTTTTGATATTTTCATGAAATATGTACCTGTGGTTTTTAAAAGCATTTGATAACACCAAACAGAAACAATCCCTTTAGCACGAAACTAAGCCAGAAGGTGTGCTTCAAGAGTGCAACTGATGCGTTCCAACCAAGATTTGAAGGAATCTCCCTGCAAGCACTATCAAAGTGGGCACACGATTTTACTCTTGGGTTCATTTCTACTGGGTCGTGTCATTTGTGAATGTCGAGATAGTCTTTCTCTAATTTAATCCTATTTTTATTACCCTAAGATTTTTATTTTTTTTCCCCCACTTGCTCAGATAACCCAAATTCAGTTTCTTTCTTGTTTTGACAGGGAATGGGGATTGGCACAAACCTGAAGAATACATTATTTTCCTATACAGCTCCAACACTTTGACAGCTGCACACCATGTGGGAAATATTGGCAAGACAAAGTCTATAATATGGTATGAATCAATAGCAGAAACTTCTGAAGATTCATGATTTAAAGGTATCTTTATTTGCACTACTAGTAAACATGGCATGGTTGGTTGTGGCCACCAGACTTCATTCTTACTCACCCCATCCTCCATGCAACAGGCTTAGAAAACAATCTGATTTATGAATCACCTAGACACCTCAAGACTTGCACTATAACAGTGCAGTATGGATATACATACAAAAACGGGCCCAGGCTGATTTACAGATTAATAGAATTGACCAGAGTTTTAATTCTTTCTTTGGACAGAGAGGTCTGAATAAGTTATTACCATCCCAGCTCTGACAGCTTTTATTACATGAAGTAGAAAATGTGACTGGGCAGAGCCGCAAGTACTCCCACCATTTCCAAAATGCCCCAAGATGCACCATGAGCCTAACTTTCTCCTCAGCAGCCTTCTATCACCCACTTCTAATGCAAAAAGAAAAAACAAAAAGCCTATGTCTCGTTAAGCCCACACTGCTTAAAAGAGCTGTTCTGCACTTCCACAGCCTCTCTGAAAATGCAGTCTCATGTGCTTTGTTGAGTTGAATAAGTTTGCTCCTACAGTTGCAAGTCCAGGTGTATATTGTCAGCTCCAGTGATAGAAATGCAAGGAATCTACCCTGTCTAACACTGAAAAGGTGGCCATGATCATCAAGATTCTGCTCAGAGCTCTTCTACTCTGATGAAGTTCACAAAAACTAGTTAAGTATCTTTTACATCTCTGGTCATTCATTTATCTTTGCTTATCATACCCACAATTTCAGCTATGTTTGCAATTATTCTACAATGATTGTCAGGATACTAAAACTAGTTTGCAGTAGGGGAACAATATGGAATTTAAATATAAAAGTTACAAATAAAAGCATATGCATCACTGATGCACATAAGTCCCTGATGCACGTAAGAGACAACTTTGATTATCCAGTCTGATTTCCTAACACAGCTCATAGATTTTTAGTGCAGTAATCTGTACATCAGTTCATAACTTCTGAATTAGAGTACATAATTTTCAAAAGACATTAATTTTTGCTTTATAAATTTCAATTGGTATATGAGAAATTTGTTGATTAGAAACTGAACGTGAGCCGGCAGTGTGCACTTGCAGCCCAGAAAGCCAACCATATACTGGGCTGCATCAGAAGAAGCGTGATGTGACCAACAGGTTGAAGGAGATGATCCTGCCCCTCTACTCTGCTCTCGTGAGACCTCACTTGGAGTATTGTTTACAGTTCTGGCGTTCTCAACATAAAAAGGACAGGGATCTGTTGGAGCAAGTCCAGAGCGTGCTGGACCCATGAGGATGACCAGGGGGCTGGAGCACCTCCCATATGAAGACAGGCTGAGAAAGCCAGGGCTGTTCATCCTGGAGAAGAGAAGGCTCTGTGGAGACCTCATAGCAGCCTTCCGGTATCTGAAGGGGACTGTAGTGGTAGGACAAGGGATAATGGCTTCAAACTTCAACAGGGGAAGTTTAGATTAGATAGAAGGAAGAAGTTCTTTACAGTGAGGGTGGTGAGGCACTGGAATGGGTTGCTCAAGGAAGTTGTGAATGCTCCATCCCTGGCGGTGTTCAAGGCCAGGTTGGATGGAGTCTTGGGTGACATGGTTTTGTGCGAGGTGTCCCTGCCCATGGCAGGTGGGTTGGAACTAGATGATCTTAAGGTCCTTTCCAACCCAAACCGTTCTATGATTCTATGATAATTCAAAGTATCCATTAATAAGGTGCTATAACGATTAAATATCTCAATGATCAAAATTTGCTATTTTAAAATCTGGATTTATCTTATTTCATCTTCTGAACACTTGATCTTGTTATATCTGTTTCTGCTAAGATTAAAAAACCATGTTTTTTTCCACATAGGTGTTTTCAGATCATGACACAGTCACCTCTTAACCTTTTCTTTGATAAGCTAAGCAGATTGATTTTCTTAAAATCCTATGCCAGAAGAGCACTGTTTTCTTCAGAAGAGAGAAAATATTACTTCACAGAACTTCTCTCAAACGTTATGATACAACTAGATAGAGTTTCACAGAAAAAATACCAAATTTCCATCTTCGTTTTAAAACCACGCTGTAAAAAATACTACCAACATAGCAGAAGATGGACCTCCAGAGCACCGTCCCAATCCGAATTATCCTATAATCCCGTAATTTCTCAATTCTTCAGGAGAGCAAAGCAGAAAGTGAGGTTAAAAGCAGGATAATCAGTCTAAGTAGAAAGCACTCCAATTACTTCAATAGAACCATATCACATTGCACCATCTGAAGCTCTAGTTCCAAGAGCGATAGAAAAAGATATGAATCATCATGGTCCACATATAAATCTGATTTAATAGCTAGTTACAAAAAAAAAAAAAAAGGAAAGGAACAGAAAAGAAAAGAGAAAAAGAAAAGAAAAGAAAAGAAAAGAAAAGAAAAGAAAAGAAAAGAAAAGAAAAGAAAAGAAAAGAAAAGAAAAGAAAAGAAAAGAAAAGAAAAGAAAAGAAAAGAAAAGAAAAGAAAAGAAAAGAAAAGAAAAGAAGAAAAGAAAAGAAAAAAAAATATTTTTACTATTATGGTAACTAGCCTTCTGAAGTACATGTTATAAAGACTACAGGACACATGCTAACTGCTCCATAAAATATGGCAGTTCCCATCTTTCTGTAGAAACATTTCAGTCTATAAAAAGTTGAATGCTTCAGAAATAGTTTTACAGGCCAGTTATTTATTTTCATTTCCATTACATTTTGCAAGACACCATAATAATTGTGTGCTGAACGTATGGCAATTTTTTCCATTTCATTTTGCAAGACACTATAATAGCTGTGTGCTAAATGTTTGGCAATTTCCTGGGAAATCACTTTTTACTAGACAAAACTTGAACCACACCAGCACATTGCAGCAAAGCAATGTCCATGCCACAATGGCAGCTGATTTACCAGATACAACAGCAGTTGCTTTAACGTAACTCGTCTGTCTTGCAAATCTGCCCCAGAAGGCTATGTTATATTCATACTAACATTAACTTGCATCAATGTCATTCTGAAGAGTCTTAATTTTCAAGATGAATAAGTTATTACATTGGATTATTGCTTTGAATGCAGGTCTTTGGATCAAGTGCAGTTTGGGTAGGTCTATATCAGTGATTCTGTGTGTAGTAGGGTGTGCTTTCGAAGTGAACTTCTCAATCCTCCCCTATTTATTTTGGTTTGGTTTGCATTGCAAGATGGTCTCAGAGCAAATGATCTGTATCTCTTTTGGATTAAGTTAACCCAGAAGACACGCTTCAGAGTTGGTGTGAAAGAACTTCCCCACAAACGCTTATAAGGTGGCCACAGGGTTTTGCTCTAGCCTTTCTCTAATTTAATCCCATTTTGACCACTTTCATCAAAATAAAATGAGAGTAACATTTTGGAGCCAATAGTTTGTAGCTGCTTTCTATGGTTCTCTCTTTCCAGCACAGTAATAAGGTAATTCAAACGTATTCAGCTTAGTGTGTACATGTACATGTGTCTTTCTTTGGCTACAAAGGCCTAGGGAAGCAGGAATTGCGGTTTAAAGCAACAAGCACTTCATGCATGTGCTCAGTTTTTCATAGACTATTTTAGTGCTACTTACTATGAATGCATGGTTTAGTCTGTCAGTGGTCTGTGGTTAACTCTCCCTATATACCTATTGGAATGATAAACTGTAATGATTTCATAATAAAGTTGAGAGCCCAACATAAATGCAGAAAAGCAAGGAACTCTGCAGGTAAGACTTGAATTTAATTCTTCATCTTTCCTTGTATTGGAACTTTATGAAACAGCCACATACTAGTTTCTTCAGGCACAAATATAAAAACCAGCATGACAGAAATATAAACAATGAAAATTGTGTGTGTTCTGACAGGTTCCCATCTTTCCTCAGAATTGACATATTTTCTGTCATTTTGCAATTTCCCAAACATTTTTTATTGGAATTTTGTCCTTTATCTCAGTGATAACTGTACTGTTTCATACTAAGCCAGGGCTGAAATAATTCAATACATTTTGAAAGAAAAAGAAATAGTTGACAGTTTAACACCACTGAAGAATATACTAATAAAAGAAGGATGTCAGACCATGTACCACCACTTAATACTGAGTTGTGATGCCTCTGATACAAATGAAAAAGCACCAGGGTTCTGGTTGTTGGTTGTTTTGGTTTTGTTTTGGGTTGGTTTTTTTTGAGTGGAGTGGTGGTATTATGTTTGGCTTTTTTAGCTGGAGAAGCAGTAGCCTACTTTAAGTCAAGTATCACTTCAGGTTTGTTCATTTTGCGTTCCCTGTCACTTATAGAGCTAATGTTCTGGCACTGTGTTACATTGTGCAAAACATAGCCTTACTTATTGATTATTGGCATAAAAAAGGGATTTGGATACCAAGATCTAAGAGTGAGTACTCCTGAAATCATAACCTTACAAATTGATTTTAGGTGCCTTGCTTTCTATTTGTGTGACCAGCAGACTTCTTGTAGTTTTCAAGAGTAATGAACAAAACACCAACTGGAATCCAACAGCTCTGCAGATGCTCAGCTTTTCCCAAAATCAGCCCCAAATCACATTACTGATATTGAGTTAGAATCTTGGTGTCTGATCATTTACGTAGCTTTCCAGCTTACCTCTGCAGCCTGGTTCACCACCATATAACTTTCTTGCTGAAAGCAAAAAGACATTAATGTTCTTTCTACATTTTTACTAGATCTGATGCTGTTGGACAAAATTCTTCTGACCTATTATGAAAAGTTTCCAAATTGCTGGAAGGGAATTTGGCTGAAAGATTCCCACTAAGTGTTCACGCAATGCTTTGAAATTTTGCCTGTGAATGATGAGGCAGTGGTTAGATGAATAAAAGAAAATCTAAATACCAGGATGTGTTGGGATTTCAATTCCCTACAAGATAATATTTATAAATTATTATGTATTATATTCAAGTCATTGATAGACCTTTGGTGCAAAAATGATTTTTCTTCTGCAGAAATAAAAGAGCATATTCTACTTTTACTGTATTAACAGAATTCTAGAATCAGTTACTTGGAAACATCATTCCTAGAACAGTCTATAACTCTTCCAACAAGTTTTTTCATGAGAAGAATATTCATTGAAAATAAGTTGGCCAAAAAATTTTGTTTCAGGTGGGGATTTTTTAATTTAACCCTCTGAAAACTTTCAAAACTTAAAAAAGGTTTAGTTCTACATTTTGAGATGAAAAATCGGAATTATTTTAATTGGAATTATTTTGGGACAAATACATTTTCCATACTGCAAAACAAATGAGGTGAAAAGAGACTGATATAACTATTACTTTTGTGTAGAAAATTAAAGTTTTGAAGGCACGCCAAACTGTATGATCATGTTTTAGTACTTCATATAATGTCAGAATAATTCAGAATTTCCTATGCTTGACATTAAATCAGCACATGAAATTCTGGCCTGGAATAATAGAGAATTGCTTCAGTTCAATCAGAAATTCAAAGGCAAAACCACGAAGAATAGGGTACAATAAAAAGAGACCTGTATCTTCAGGAACACTGTTCAAGGCTCTTTCCACAGCTAAACAATTCTTTTAGTTGGTGCAGTGAGAAAATTCACCCTAAATTTATCTTTTCACAGAATATGTGGGGAAGAAACTAAAAACTTTTGTTCACAGGGAAACACAAGAGATTCAATTACACCAAGACCCTTATGGAGTATCCTGGTTGAAAGAGGGCTCTTGTGCAACATCTTCTGCAAATCCAAAGTCAAGCATAATACATTTCAGAATTAGGATGCTGAGAATGATGTCTCTAATTTGGAGAGACATCAATTTGATAGATGGACCACTTGGTGGATAAAGAATTGGCTGGATGGTTGCACACGAAGAGTTGTGGTCAACAGCTCAATGTCCAGTTGGAAAACAGTAACGAGTGGTGTCCCTCAGGGATCGGTGTTGGGGCCTGTCTTGTTCAACATCTTTGTCGGCGACATGGACAGTGGGATTGAGTGCGCCCTCAGCAAGTTTGCCGACGACAGCAAGCTATGTGGTTCGGTTGAAATGCTGGAGGGAAGGGATGCCATCCAGAGGGACCTTGACATGCTTGTGATGTGGGCTGATGCCAGCCTCATGAAGTTCAACCAAGCCAAGTAGAAGGTCCTACATCTGGGTCAGGGCAATCTCAGGCACAGCTGTATGTTGGGCAGAGAGAAGATTCAGAGCAGCCCTGCAGAGAAGGACTTGGGGGTGTTGGTTGATTAGAAACTGAACATGAGCCGGCAAGTGTGCGCTTGCAGCCCAGAAAGCCAACCATATACTGGGCTGCATCAGAAGAAGTGTGACCAGCAGGTCGAAGGAGGTGATCCTGCCCCTCTACTCTGCTCTCGTGAGACCTCACTTGGAGTACTGTGTACAGTTCTGGTGTCCTCAACATAAAAAGGACAGGGAGCTGTTGGAGCAAGCCCAGAGGAGGGCCACGAGGATGATAAGAGGGCTGGAGCACCTCCCATATGAAGACAGGCTGAGAGAGTTGGGGCTGTTCATCCTGGAGAAGAGAAGGCTGCGTGGAGACCTCATAGCAGCCTTCCAGTATCTGAAGGGGGCCTACAAGGGTGCTGAGGGGGGACTCTTCATCAGGGACTGTAGGTACAGGACAAGGGGCAACGGGTTCAAACTTCAATAGGGGAAGTTTAGATTAGATAGAAGGAAGAAGTTCTTTACAGTGAGGGTGGTGAGGCACTGGAATGGGTTGTCCAAGGAAGTTGTGAATGTTCCATGACTGGCGGTGTTCAAGGCCAGGTTGGATGGAGTCTTGGGTGACATGGTTTTGTGCGAGGTGTCCCTGCCCATGGCAGGTGGGTTGGAACTAGATGATCTTAAGGTCCTTTCCAACCCTAACTATTCTATGATTCTATGAATTCCTCTGCTACTTCGCCAGAAGAGACCAGGATACATGCTTCCATTCTGCATAGCAGAATGAAAGACATCAGTGCTGGAGACAAAGGATGAATAAAACAAACTCTCTGCAGTGAGAAAAACGAGATGAGGAAACTCCACAGTCTGCTGAAGAAAATTCAGTGTTCTGTTCTTTTTGTCAGAACAGAAATTTTCTAAGTGTCAAATATATTTGATAATGTTTTATGACTAGGAACTTAACTTCTGCTAAGTGCTGGACTCCTGTTCATCTGAAGATAAAGCAGAGTGTCGCAATATACTCAGACAGCTTTTCTGCCAAGGAAAAATGCTTTAGAGCTACAGTGAATGACAAAGCTGTTCAGAGGGATTTGGAATCAACCATTTGCGTCTAGTTGCTGAACCAAACAATACAGTTTGTATACCTACAGGTCCTCAGTCTGGATATATGGAAAGTGGAGATGGAGAAGACCAGATTTTGAAGATCTGAGTAGAAATTAATAAATTGTTTCCGGAGGGGAAATGCATTTAACATCATCGCAAGGCAGGAAAAGCTGGCTTTATATCAGGCTGGGATGGTGCAATCTCAGTGGACTTTGGGTACAGCCCTGCCACTAAGTCACTGCAAAGGTCTTTCCATGAAAGGGAACCAAATACAACCATTAACAAGGGAACAGGACAAGCCACAGCCTTTTGCCTCACTGTTGATTATGTAGCAAGTTGAACCATGGTGCAATGGATATGGTATGTACAGGACAGCTGAGCCTTAAATTATTATTACCAGCATAAAAGCCATTGCCTCACCTGGCTCTAATTCTCACTTACTGCAGGTCTTGGTCTCCACAGACAGAAGTTAAAGATGACTAAGCACTTCTTGCTTTAGGAAGCAAATCTAAGGATGATGATTAAGTCAAATTGACACATCAGGGAAATCTGGCCTGCCAGAGCCAGCACTACAAAGGTCCTGGGGATAAACAGAGGTCTGTATCTGCTCTCCAGAGCTATTGATCCGGTGCTTCACAACAGTGCTAAATTCTCCCTTACTTGAACAGCCTAGGTACTCACAAGCAGAGTTAGGAAAGCCATTTCACACAAGCATACCAGGCATCTTCCTTAAGAAGCAGGATCAGGATAAGAGACTTCTGTGCTCCTCTAGTGTTCCTCTAGAAGTTGCCTTCAAATAAAATGCTGCAATTACACCCTAATGAGTATTCTCCCTATCGGCAAAACCAATATTCAAAATAATGTTTTTTCTGTTTTCTAGTATGTCAACTGGCTGTTCTGCAATACATACCAGAAGCAGCTGCAGTTCTTAATGGTGTGGGAAGCTTGGGTCATTGTCCTGCTGGACCCATGGCAGACAGACAAATTCAGAATCTGTTCTCTCCCCTCTCCTTCACTTTTTTTTCTTTTTTGCTTTCTCTGAACAGCTTGAATGGCAGACTCAAGAAAATCCTGTTCACAGCTAATGTGAAGTAACAGGATTGAGGAAAAAAACTGGCTTAAGAAGGTTTCATCTTGGACAGGATGTATCAATACCACATTTAAAGATATATGCTCTACATCCTTGTGCAGAGATAAATGTTTCAACTGAAGGCTTAAAAAAAAAAAAAAAGAAAAAAACCCCCACACTCCCATGACACGGCTACTAAACTATTAGACTAAAAAATTTCCATCCACAATGCACAATGTTTGCTTTCTTCACTGGTTACAGAGTGCGGCAAATGAGTCAAAGAAAATGTTTCCATCCTATACAAAACCAGCTCTGCAATAAGAGTTTATTTTCATTAGTTCGGAGTGCCCAAAGAACAAGATAAAGCCACTGCAATGAACTATGCCTGTAAACATCAGGCCTTTTAGGCCATAGTCTTCCTCTGGCAGCCACCAATTCACTCTCCTCTTCGGGAAAAGACTACTTTTGTGTCTCTCAAGTCTTTTCTATGCTAGATTTCTATACCTGTTTCATTAGTGGGTATCAACACCATGGGTTTTATCTCTCACTAGTGTCCTCTCTTCCAATATGACAATGTCGGTCTTTTGGACAATGACATCAGGGAAATCCAACAAGTTCATATCTAGCATTCTACAGGAAATTGAAGACTGTGGGATTCGAGGGATTTTATTACAGTTCCAAATATCACTAATGATAAAAAAATAGTATAAAACCAGTGACTTATGCTGGCTGTTATAAAGCAGATAACTTTACCAGCTCAGTTTACACATTACCTCAGCTGGCTTTCAGAAGCCTTAATATCAGTCTTGCATAGCTTGCACTATAATACAACCATATTATGCATTTACTTTGTCTGTAATCCCAAAGTTTTAAGCGTAAATTCAGCTCTTGCTTATGTATATGTGTAGGCACAACTCATTTGTTTTGAGAGATACTGAAACTTCTTATATTAGGCTTAAATTCAGTCCACAGACATTTTTCCAGGAGTTAATTTTTTTTTTTTTTTTGTAGCTCACAAAAATCTGTAGATCACAGAAAAGTCTAGGTCAGGAGAGACATCTGGAGTTCATCTGATCCAACCTTCTGCTGAAATCGGGGCCTTCTATCAGGTTATGCAGGTATCTATCAGTCCAGTAAACAGGATCCAACCATTTCTCTGTGGAACACATCCCAATTCTATCTCCCTAGTCAGATGGAGGTTCCCTCACACTGGTCATGCCTGTTGTCCATATCCTGCCACTACACACTTAAAGAGAGCACTTCTGTCTTATCTGTAATTACCTTTCAGAGACCGAAAAATTAATTAGTGTCCCATAAAGTCTTTACTTCTCTAGGTTGAATAAACTCAATTTCTTCATCCTTCCTTCATGTATCAAGCTATCTAATGTTCTAATCCTTTTGATGACACCTCGACTGAACTCTTTAGTTCTTCAGTCTCTCTTGAACTGAAGAATCAAAACTGGACTCAGTATTCCAGCTGTGGCCTATCAAGTGCCAAGTACATGAACTAATCACATCCCTTGATCTCCCAGCTGTACTACAGCCCAACAGACTGCTTGCTTTCATTGCTGCAAACCTGCGCTCCTGGGACATGTCCAGCTTGCTGTCTTATTGAGACTCCCAAGTCCTCTTCAGCTGCACTGCACTCCAACCAGAGTCCAGACTGTATGTTGAGATTATTCTATACCAGTTACAGAACTTCACATTTATCTCTACTAAAACCTTGTTGGGCTAGCCTTTCAATCTGTCAGTGTCTCTGTATGGTGGATTTTCCTTCTCACATTCTCTCTTCCCAGTCCTGCAAGCTTGGCATGGGTACATTTTAGCCTTTAATCCAGACTGTTTATAGAGATATTTAATAGTATCAAACCCACTGTCAATCCTCAAGGAACTCCACGTTAGGCCAAATGCAAATTTGACTTTGAACTGTTAACCACCACCAACTTTGAGCTCAGCAGTCTAGCTAGTTCGCCATGCAATTTGTGGCCCTTATCTAATCCATATCTTACTGGGCTGTCAAGAAAGATGCCGTGGGAGACCATGTCAAATGACATACTAAAACTAAGGTATATGATGTCCAAAATAGTTCATTGACCAAGTTTTTTCATAATATAAGAAAATGGGGCACATTTTGCCATTGGTAAATCTGTGCTGGCTTTTTCCAGCCACCTTCTTGCCCTTTATGTGCCCAGAAGGAGCTCCTGTGAGGACTCATTGTATTTTTTTTTTCCCCCAGGAACTGAACTGAGGGTGACCGGCCAGTCTTTTCCCAGATCATCTAATGATCAGTGAAATATTTGCTCTTTTCCTGTCATTTTGGATTCTCGCAATCTCCAGAACTTTTCTGAAAAGATAGAAAAGAGCTTTGCAAAGATATCAGGAAACTTGTCACCACTGGGTGTACTCTGTCACATCTTATAGACTTGGATGTGCCCTTTTTTTTACAGAAGGTCCCTAACTTGACCCTGCTGTACTGTTACTGTTTTGCCATTTGCTTTGCCATTCCTTCCTGTCACAGGGACTTGGGGTTAATTTTACCTGTTATGACCACTGCAAAGAAGACATTGAGCATGTCAGATTTTTGTGTCATTTCTAACCTAACTGGTCAACCCCAGTCAGTAGCAGGCCTGCATCTTCCTTGTATTTCTGGTAGCTACTAACACACCTGCAGGACCCTTCCTTTTTTCTCAAGATATCTTGAAGGCAGCCTCAAAGTCTTCCAACACTCCCAAAATCCTTTGGCCTTCAAAGTAGATTTTTCTGGGATCCTTCCTAGCAGCTCCATCAGTCAAGTTGAAATCTGTTCTTAAGAATTTTGGGGTCTTTATTCCACTACTTACCTTCCCCTGCCTCTTAAGATATTAAACTCTACAATTGCATTGTCACTGCAGCCCAGGCTGCTGCTGAAGGTCACCATAATAGGTATTACACCTATCTACAGTCCACACAATATAATAAGAGGATACCAACCTCCAAGATAACACCTATCTAAAGGCCATAAAACCATATGTAAATCCGTTGTCCAGCTACCTTTATAAGGCAAGTTTAATATCATCATTAGGTAATGGATAATATGGGCCTCATCCTTCTGCCTATTAGCTCAGTAGGAGCCTTTGTTTAAAGCTCAGTCTGCAGGAAAACTTGCAGATATAGCCACATGATCCCCATGACTGTGCACAACTTAACTTTCCCACACTCCTTAATTTGGAGCCACAAAGTATTTCTCTGCAAAAATCAGAAGAAAGCAAATGATGCATTTTTTTTAAATTATGAACTAATTGGGGAGGGAGGGTGGAGAAGGGATAGAGATTTTTCAGAAATTCTTGAGAGCAATCTTGATTTTACTACAGCCAAAAGTAAAACTCTTAAGAACCTTCCTGAAGCCAGGATTTTACACTCTCTGCCTTGCCCTGACAGTATTAGAAGTTTCAAAAGCTTGTGTAGGTTCTAAAGGCTACATTCTGTACCATGTTTAAATTCTATTACTACTAAAAGAATCCCTTTGAATTCATTTAGATTATTTATAAACGCAGATACTGTTTATGATAAACACATGTGAGAAGTTCCCCACTTAAAGTTTATCTTTCACCTGGGAATGTCTGAATACCAGTCTTTGGACTGCAAAAGTTTTCATCTAGGATCTGCTTTGCTTGCCACCATATCTCAGCCAACTGGGATTAATTTTGAGAACAATTACTACAAGGGAACTGTGATGACACCTGTCAGGGCCTGACTGGAGAAAACCCCGGTGTCGGACCCTGTTTGTTCATGATCCCAAGAGTGAAATTAAGACACAAACAAGGTCAAGTACAGTAATAAATCAATTGGTTTATCGCAAAAAGACAATTATTATAAAAAAGGGAAATTGTAATAAAGGGAATAGCAATAGGACAGTTTGGAAAAAAGATAGAAAAGAAGCAAGGATTCGGGGCACAGAGAGAGAGAGAGAGATAGTCACCACCGTGGATCCAGTGGTGTCCTGGGTATCCATCATTGTCATCAGAGGTGGTGAGAGTCCTCTAGGGTCTGCAGTCAGTATCAAAGGTGGTGAGAGTCCTTCAGGGTTCGTAGTCAGTATCGGAGCAGAGTGTCCCCAAGAGTCCATAGTAGTTGGAGGTGGGTGTTCTCGTGAAGGTGTCCTTCTGGAGCTGTCCCCTTGAAGGTATCCATTCTGGTGATGTCTTTTTTTCCCCCTTTTATAATGAGTTGAGGGGAGTACCTATGGTCTTAACGTCACACATTCCTGGTGGACCAGTTTTGCTGGTCTTACAGCCAGCTCTTCAACTGCATATGTCTGCAGCAATTCTTGGGATAACAGACAGCAATTCCTCACACCAATCCTCGAGATAACGGGCGGAAAAGCCTTAGCTCTTTCCCACTCATCTCTCAGGCAATGGATTGGTGAAAGTCTATCTCAGATTCTCATACCAATCTTAGACAGTGGATGGTGGACTCAGATTTCAAATCAGTCTCTCACAACACCAAATTAGTTAAAACAAGGAGATGCCCATATAACAAAGCAATATTTTTAGCCGGTGTTCTTCCAAATAACCTACCTTGGCTTCAACAAAAAGCTCCAGTGAATCTGAAAATTTAAATGTAGGCAGCAGGACACTTCCGTATAAAAAGAACTAGGTTTTGGGGGGTTTTTTGTCATTCTCTCTGTCACAATTGTTTCCAAAGGCTGGAGTTTAAAGCAATCTCAACACTGTTCAGTAAGATTTAGAAATTAAATAGTTACTGTGCTTTTCAGAGTCCTTTGATCAAGTTCTGCAGGTGGAAATTGAGGCCTGGTGCCAAGTCTGATTTCTAAAAAGCAAAAAACAGAACTATGTTATCTCAGACTTTCTTTCCAGATGAAATGTACTTTTCTCTTTCAGAGGCTGGCAACAACAGAATTTCTAGTCCTAGTTCTTTCTGTTTCTACAGTTTACTTGTAACCCTAGACAGTTTTGAGATTTTTCAGGAACTTTTCACAACTAAAAGCCTTCTGCAATAATACCTTCCTTTATGCTGGCTTCTGACTTAACATAACAGTGAAGACCAAAATAAAGAAAAATAACCTGATTTATTTAGCTACAGCAATTGCTTTTTTATTATAGATTTTACCATTTCCCACAAGAATATTCGTAATCTTTCTTGGTATCTTTCCTAAAGTCTCAGATCCCACAGTCAAGTGAAAACTTTCAGTAGAAAATAAGTATTAAGAACAGAATATGTGCAATTTTTTTAAAAAAGCTGACAATATTTGAAGTAGTGTCAGGATTTTATGATGCTTGGCTCATGCTTTTTGAAGCTCAAGGTTGGCAACACACACATTCACATTGCCATAACTTGTAGCGATATTGCTGTCCTCATCGTCTTCTCAGCAAAACACTCATGAGTCAGAAAAATACCTTTCCTGATGCCAATTTTATTATGAAAATAGTTTTCTAGAAACAATCATCACATGAAATGCAAAGCTAATGCCTTATCTTCAGGCTTGATAATTCTTAGGGTGTCTTCTTTCAGAGCTCACCCTTCTCAGACTCTGGTTGCATTTACCTGTGGTCAGCTCCAACTTTCCATTTATTAGCAATGATGCAACTACACCTTTAGACAACTGCATGATTCCCTGTAATGCAGCAACACACTAGAGACAAACTGTCCAGCTCTTAAAACTGCCTTTAGATAGCACATATTTTTCACTGCACCTCTTTTCTCAAGACCAGAATAAAAAAATATCCTATCCATAATTTCTTCATATTTCATGCAATTTGTTGGAATAGAATGTGGGTACAACATCCTGTGTAAATTAGTCCAAAATCTGCTGAATTGCAAAGTGAAAAAAAGACGATTCTCTAGAACCTGAGAAGGATGAGCACTGAGAAAAGGCACCCTATTTAACTGCTTTGTAAAGACGATATCATCAGCATTTGCAGGTTTGATCTCTTCTGAACATAGAGACATGCAAGAAGACAGTGTTTTCGCCTTAGAGTCTGTAGGATTTGCAATAGAGGCCTTTAATCTCATTGACATAATTAAATTACACCACTAAAACAAGAAGCTCAGCTTTACAGTGCCTTTTAGTAAATTTATACAATGATTCTGAAGTAATTGAGACCCAAGTCACCCCTTTGCTATATTGTTTGCTGTCAAGAAACAACATAGACAGAAAATCAGTATCATTTTCTCCTTAATTTTCGGGAAGCAGGTGAAACAATTCAGCATTCCAAATGCTGTAAAGATTCAAATTCATTGTCATGAACTCCAGGTCTACACATTCCAAAACAGGAAAAAAATATTTTTAATTGAAACTCACAGCAATTCAACTTCATTTGACAAAAGTGTTTTGTCTCATTTTGCATTTCCACCCAGCATCATTCGTCAGACAGCCACTATGCAGGACATTGCCTCTTGAGTAAGGGACTCAAAACCAAACCGAATTTTCACACAGGTATGAAAGCATATTTCTGAACCATACATATTAGCAAAATAATGCTTTTCACTGAATCATTATTGAGCTGACTGTAGCACTTAAGAATTGTTCAGGAAGCCATGCATAATGGTAAAAGCAATCTGATGATGCAATACATAAGTACATGTGGAAACAGAGTGGAAGAAAGTCTTTCTTTGCTTTATAATGCCAAAAAAAAAAAAAAAAATACAAAGCTTTCAGCTTATTGGCCCTTGGAAGACAGGTGATTGTAACTGTGTACAGTCCTCTGTAGCATACATTCTACTAGAGAGAAGCACAATTTGAATAGACTACATTTTCAGGGTTACTCTAACTTTCAATTTGTCCAGATTACTGTGAATGCTCCCACGTGCTGGATAGATACAATCAAAAAGAATAAGATGTCAGCAAGAGAAATGGGTGAAAGATGGTGCTTGCATTCCTCGTGTAAGAGTGTTTTTGCTGACAGCTTTCAATGAGGCATTCACATACCACAGTCAGCGTTACTAAGGAGCTTTAAGGCCGAATACCTGGGACAGCTCCGAGCTGAAAAGAGGCTGAAGGAATTTACTTTCCATGCCTAATTTCTATTAAGTCTAATGAACAGAAATTATCTACTAGCCTTTGAGAAATGAGAAAGAGGGAAATAACAAAACATTGCCAATGTCTGCTGAGCAGGGTTCATTTTCAACTAGTATGAATATTTGTCATTTAAACATACAGTGTCCCAGAATCTGCCAAGCTGACAGTGCTTTTCAATTATAAGAAAAGGCATGTCTGAAGTTTTTCTTTTTCTGAAGGGTGACATCTGTCTGAGTGGCAGGCTCTGCTCTGTAACTTACAGCACCTGCACCATCTCTTTTTCAATGTAAGATATCCATTGTGTCAGTTAGAACAAGGTAGATAGGTGCTTCTTACACCTTCTGTTAACTTGGGCAACAGTCATGTTGCCCAAGATAATTAAGACTCATAGTTCACACGCTGGACTTGTGCAGAAACAGACACCATCTTCTCTTCTGTTTTAACTTTGTTTCTTGATAGCTTCCCCTCCAAATATTATTGGTCATTATTGGTAAACATGCTCAGTTTATCACAACTCTCATTTGATATGTGCAGTTCATAACAGACATTGTAACCACTGCAACAGATAAATCTTCCTTTCTTTCAGGATAGGACATCCCTTCTCTTGCAAAATGAAAGGGTTGCTGTGATTGTTCCTCCATGGAACAATCAGAAATCTAGTGAAGGACCATGTCTGAGTCCCAGGACAGAACCGCTGAACGTAGCTTCCACCGTCACATTGCCCAAATTTCAACCAATCAAAAAACTAAAAAAATACCAAACAAAAACCACACCACCAACAAAACCAAACAAACAACAAGGGAAAAAAAAACAAAACCCACAACTTACAAAAAGCTGTCCTTTCTGCCTAGCCTGGATTCCCAAGAGTGTCCCAAAATCCATTTCTATCGCAGCTGGCCTCTGCAGTCCCAGTCACATTGTGCCCCTTGTAGGCAGGGCTTCACTGAGGACATAACATATCTTGGGCTACATCATCCCTTCACAATTTCCTTCTCTCAGGAAGGGGCATAGCATTTATCCTTCTTCATCTATCCCTTTGTCTCATCCTCTACATGCCCAGAGTACTGTGATCACCAGTAAGTGAAGGACAGAGCTGCAGAAGTAACTGAGCGGCTTTTCCACGAAACAGCAGGGCACGTGTGGAAGGATTGGTTTTTCCACATAAACTGTGAAGGAGTCCTTACATTTGATCACTGCTTGCGTGTTACCCTCATTAGCACATGACTGACATGAAAAGCAGTACTCAGAAGACTGGTACATGAGAAGTGGAATAAGGCTAGTGGGGGTTTTAACCTTATTTTACTGATTTTACAACAGAAATCCTAAGGGGAGAGGTTCATATGGAGACTGAATTGTAGCCAGTTTACCTGCTTATTTTGTAATTTTAGCTCATTTCTCATTAGCAATTTTATGAAACCCTAATGACCATGAAAACACAGTATGAGCTATTTTACACTCCTCTTCCAGGTGGGCAAGTCTCTGAATTGTTTCTCTTTATCAAGTAAAAAACCTTCCGTTTGTTTGGCATGACAGTGACACAGGATCACTCAATAGCTGTTTTGAGGGCGGCTGGAAACTACAGAGCTTTCTGCATGGGAAACAAGAATCTATACCTCCACATTAATGGAGTTATGTGGGTAAATTCCCACTCATTGAAATAAGAGTATGGCTCATTCAACATCAAGTTAATAAGAAGCATTTTCCTAATTCACTATAGCAATAAGGATATGATGGCAAAAGAACAAGAACAGCCTGATAAAGCAGACTGTAGCGGGGATGATAGATGAAGCAGACAACAGCTTACATTTTATATCTGTTGCATGCAGAGCTTTGCTAGTGGTCAGTGCGAGATTAGAAAAAGATAAAAGGCAAGAAGATGTGATATGCAATGGTGTCCTCCAACCATCTGTGAGAGGTATGCAGCGTGTTCCTGCAACTCACAAGTGCTACAGTTGCCTTCCAGATGAAACATTTAGCATTTCAACATCCCAACTGGAAATAATACTGCAGCCTATTATGAGACCAATGAATTGTGGAGTCCCATATTTTCTTAAGATGTAAAATAGGAAATAAAGAAAAATTAATACATTTTATTACCTCCAAATCCACTTAGAGACCTATATGACAGAGCTCATAGTAAACTGTTACTACGGGGTAGAATCTGTGAAGATGATAAATGAACAAACGAAAAAGTATTTCCTTACACATGAAAACAAAGCTATGGAAAAGTTGAATTCATACCAACACGCAGGATGGCAGTACACAACAGAAGCAGGCCAACATCTAACCTTCTATGAAATATCTCAGAAGATGGTATGCTTCGTTACATTCAGCTGTATGCTCCATTCTGCATAGTGTACATCTGTCTCTGAGGTTTTGTGCTTTCACATGGACATAATTATGGAACTCCATTTACATAATTTGAACAAAGTGAATATAAAATCTGGAAGAAATTCCAGGTTGCAAGCCCATACACTTGAATGGTACCAGGCTGTATACTAATCACCTTAAGTATTTAATACACAGAATATCCTACTCTCTGTCTCCCCAAAATCTCCCAATTTTTTCTCCATAACCAAGTGCCATTTTTTATAAAATTGTACATCTCAAAATATCCTTTGAGAACCACTAAAACCATTGAAAGAAGGTATAATTAAGAATCATTAAAAGTGATAAGATTGTACCATAAACTAATACAAAATGTCAAGTCACTGAACAGATCAAATCATTTCCATCACAGTAGTATGAGATCACGTTCAAGTAACTGGGAAGACAGGCAGCAATATGAGGACAAAACCAAATCTCTAAAAAATTGGGGGGGGAGGGGGAATGAAAACAAATGCTGTGTTGTAGAGCAAAATAGCTACAACTTTAAGCGCATAAATGAAATAGCTTTGCCACGTGAGACACTTGGAAGTGGAAATACTCAAGATTTTTGATTCATGGCAATTGTTTTATACCTCATACTTTCATCATTCCACATTTAGTTTATACTGAATTCTACTGACCTCACATACAATCAAGACAGCACCAGTGAAAGCCATTTTATCTTAATAACTTCTTTATGGTCTATGATATCACAGTAGACATTAGGTGCTCACACCTGTTTACCTGTAACTATTCTATAACAGTAGAGCGTCATGTCTTGAATGGTACACTACTTTAAACACTTTTTATATTTCATATGAGTATGCAGACTAAGCTAACACTTATTCTATTGACACAGAAATAAAAGATGTCCTTGGGTACTCTTAATGCATGAAGTATGAAGGATTCATAAAAAAAAATACATATATATATATACCTAGTTACTCTTTCAGTCACAGAAGCTAAATGAAGGACTCTGAACTTGAACTGAAAAAGTTTAGGTTTTTCTCTTTTTTTTTTTTTTTTTTTTAGAAAAGGTATCTCTACTTTTTTATACCTCACATATAATTGCAAATGCAATTACAATTTTTCTCCTTTATGTTCTAATTCAAGCATGAGCAATGTTATGGAGGGTTAAATTCAGGGCTTGGGCTCTTATTTCATCTCTAATTTCATATGACTCCTTTCTGTATTACTCAGAGACAGCACAACAGTGGATAGAAGATTAGAAATTATCCACTTCAGAAGTATGCATGACATATTCTGTGTAGTATTGTTTAAACTGTCTTAATCTCTTAGAAGCAGGTGGTACATTCATCCTATTGTCAATTTGACCATACTAACAGCAGATTTTGGGCTGCTTAGAGAGGACTAAAAACCTCTACAATAATACATACAGACCTTACCCTTGCAACACTTGTGAAATTGTATCATTCTACTATTCTCAAGGAGTATCCTAAGACTTCCAGGAAAAAATAAATTGATTAATTAATAAAAAACCCAAGCAAACAAACAGGGGGAAAAACCCAACCTCCATCCTCCCACCCCCACCCAAAAAAACCCAACAAAACCCAACAAAAAAAAAAAAAACCCACCAAAAAAAAAAAACCCAAAAAAACCCCCAAAAAACCCAAACAAAAAACAAAAACCAAAAAAACCCAATAAAACACCCACACCCAAAAAAATCAAACCACCACGCACATTCAGAGGAGCACAGCTGATTTCATAGCTTCCTCTTCCCAGCCTGAGCCTAAGCACTCCTTTGAACCAGTGCCCTTTCAGATTCAAATAGTGTGACTAATAATTGCCATATATGCCTCCAAAGCTGCTATGCCATTAAGCTATAGTCAGTTTTCCCTCCACTTCTTGCTATAAACACAACAGTCACCTTTTCTTAATGATCTCATTCTACAGGCAAACCTATTTGCCTTATCTCTCACTCCTTATGTAGCCTTTATCTGAGTTACAGTAAACAATCCAGTAACGTTGTGGTTAGCACGCAGAACAGACATGTTCATTCCTCTGCTCATTTAAGCCTATTGAGGCTTGTATCAAAGAGCTTTTAAAGATAACTGAGAATCTCAACCTTTTTGTTTACCCAAGCCCTTGAAAATCTCATCTTCCTTTGACTTTAATCTGGAAAACCTTTGATGTTAATTGTTAACCTGCTTGTATTTATCATCAACTCAAAATTCACATTATTACAGAGAAGCAGCAAGCCTCTGCTTAGCCTGTTCATGTGCTGGTGGGGAGAGGGACAAGGGTGGAAAAGGAAGCTTTATTGAATCAATTTCCATGAATAAATCCTTTACACTTGAAGGCTTCTCTTACCACAGGATATTCAGACAAGTTACTGCCTAAGAAATGTGACATAAACATGGAGGTGTTTATAGACCAGGAAACATTTAATTGCTGGGAGAAACACAGACGAAAAGGTACAGTTTCAAGGAAAATAAAGATGCTGTTTACTTTACAATTGTCTGTTTTAAGGAGTTTCGCATTTACAGACATTCCCTTGGTGAGGTCATTTTATGTACCTTTCTCTTCCACAGATATTTTCACAAGTCACAGGGACACCACAATAACATGGCATATCCTTGTCCCACTGTGCCAGTGGTTCAGGGCCTAAGCCTCCTACAGGACACATGCAACCTCAGAAGTGGTACCCTCATGAAAAAAAAAAAAAAAAAGCAGCACTCACTGTAGCCCCCAGGGCTTCTCCGTGGGCTGAGACCCTGACCCCCAAGTACTTCACATAATTGAAACTAATACAGTGACTTTGAAGTTGCCTGCAACGTGTTCCACATTTCATATGGAGCTGGCACAGGTGGATTTCTAGCACAAGAGTGCTTTCAGGAGTGCTCAGTGGTGTTCCACAAATCAGTCAGAAATGCTGATGCCAGACAGCCACAATTTTTGTACTAATGACCCAACTATTTATAGTGAGAGGAAAAGCAGCAGCACACTTCCTCTGCTTTTCACTCCAACACTTACACCCTTTAAGGCCTCATTTAAGAATGTATCCAGATTACGGCCATTGATCCCTCACCATCAAATCACTCAGGGCAAAGTGTAAGCATGGAGCAGGAAGCAAATGTGGAGCTCAACTTTTCTTGAATTCATATGGTGCCTTGTTGGCACTCAGAGTTCACATTAGTGCAGCCAAGGTGGGCCACCAAAAATAAACGCCACTGAGGGGCTTGTTGTCTACCTTTTTAATTTGTGGCTCCTTTCTTTAACATTCATCAAATCTTTTCACTCTGTGCAGAATAAAGTTACCCCTGAGAGGAAACTAAAGTCAATTTGCACAAAATCCACAGCCTGGGCAAAGTTTCATATATATCATGATGTCTGTCTAAGGATCCAGATAAGATCCGAAAAATCCTGGGGAAGTATGAGTGAAGGGTATCTCTCCTGGATCCTAGGGAAAAGCATATGCATAAATATATTTGGTTTCCTTCTACAAAAGTCAAGAGAAGTGGCATGGGTGAAAGAGAAATGCTAATTGCAGCACTCTCAAAGCCCTTCTGAGGTTCAAAAGTAAAAAAAAAAAAAAAAAAGGGAGCTAGATTCTCTTTTCAGGTTCAAAGCACCTTCGCTGTGCTGGACCAACAGAGCAGCACAGTTTGAAGTTGGAGAGGGAGAGCATGGCTGCTGCTCTTTGAACAGCAGAACAAGAAAGAGTAGCATTTAAGAAGCTTGGAAAGGACTTTTAGAAATATATGCCTTTTTCTGGGGTGGTGGTGGGGGGAACGTATATTTTAAAATCATAGAAGTTCAATGAAAAGTGGGAAAAAACACATTTTATGAAACTTCATTTCAGTGATATATTTTCTATGAAAAGCACCTTTTTCTCCCTTATTATTCCTCCCACCCAGGAAAAAAGCTCTGTGGCCGGGCTGATAAAAGAGTCAAATACCTGTATTGATGGATGTGTTTTTAAGCACTGCATATACTTGGCAATGACAAATTACTGCTTTACACATACATGCATCTATAGGGTGTGTATGTGATTATAGAAATGTATGCACACACATGCACAATTACACAGTACAGATAAACACTACATATCTAAGAATCCATATATGTATATATTTATGCATGTTAAGTGGAGCAAATTTAGACCTTGGCAGTACTGCATCTATTTAACCTTGCATATGCAAATAGGTCCATCAGTTTAAATCTGGACAGCAGTAAACATGCTTAATTTCCTTCCAGTGGTAAAAGCTTTACCTAAGACTTATGTGCAAAATTTCCTTTCTAGCCCACACCGGCACAAGAGAAATCAAGAGCAGGCCCCATGTTTTCTCTCTCCCCCAAAGAGGGGAAGCATCTCCTACAGCCTCAAACATAATGTGAAATTGCTTCTGAGATTTTAGATATCTTCACAAAATGAATTGTCTAGTGCTGGTCACCACAGCTAGGAAATTTTTTTTGTTTTGTTTTGGGTTTTTTTGTTGGGGTGTTTTTTTTTCAAATCCACAGAAACAAGACCAAGCTGTAAAAGTAAAGAGTTTAATAAGCAGTGCATAAAAGGATGGGAGCTAAATTAATTTCTGGACAAGAGTCTCTGCTTTAAAGCAGCATCATGCTCTCTGCCAAACAAGGACAAGCTGGGAGACAGGTGTGGTGGTTGAGGACTTCAGGTGCCTTTTCCTATCACAGGAGCAGCTACCAAAAAAGAGTAGTTGCAAAGCAGCACAAGCCATAAGAAATAGAAGTATAGGATAAGAGAGCACACATGATGCTGCCTCTTTGTGCTTTTGCTGCTCAACCACTAGAACTGAGGCAGCATGGAGGGAAAAATACACTGCTGCTGATTTTGACCTAAAGCTAATTACTCTCCCCCCAGGCTATGATGAGACTGGGAAGCAGACCCAAGTTTCCCAATTTTGTCTTTTTTTACTCCCAAGAGAATGTGATTAGGCATCTACACCTTAATCGGGATCAATTTTACTGTTAGATCCCATACTAGTATGAGAATACACCACATTAAGATTTCTGCCAACAATTTTAAATTTGAGAAGTTGAAAAATGAAAGCCAGTTCTGAATTTCTTCTACATGCCGAATTTCACCTTCTATTGCTGCACTGGGCTGGATGCAGACACAGATTCACAGAGAGACTGAGGCTGGAAGGGACCTCCAGAGGTCATCTTGTCCAACTCCCTCTTCTCAAGCAGGGTTACATAGAGCTGGCTGCCCAGGACCATGTCTAGACAGCTTTTGAATATGTTAAAGGAGTGACACTCCACCACCTCTCAGTCCAGCCTGTTCCAATGATCAAAGTAGTAGGAGTTACTTGATTAAGTGGGAGGAAAACATGAGACAGAGGAGCTAAGAGTTCTGGACCTCCCCCTCCCCTGCCATGAGTTTCTGGTTTGTGCCCTATGACTCCATTGCCAGGGCTATTCCCAGCCCTGGCTATTTTTACACCTCTCATCCAGTCTTATATGAATCACTTGAGGTACTTCTCAGCCCCCACAGTTAAAACATATATAAGCTGACATGGTCTGAAAACACACTGTCATTGTTTTAGCAGATATGACTCCCACACAGAACTTGCCAGAGGAGATGAGATCAACGGTCAGCACAGACTTCTATTCCAACTCAGAGAGTAAACAGGACTAAGTGCTTCCAAAGATAAAAGCCCTTCAGAGGACAATTAAGCAGAACTAGCCCACCGTGGGCAATCTTTTGATAATTTCAGGCAGTCAGTGACTGGCTTATGCCCTTAGAGCATACAGATTCATCTCCCTTATGAATTTTTACCCCAACTAGCAAAATTGCAGGTATTTTTATTTGTCACATGTAAAGCTGAGTCCTCATTTCTGTGGTACTAAATTCACCATCTCAGCTGTAAAGCCCTTCAGACTGGGTTTGGTTTTGTTTGGGTTTTTTTGGGTGGGGGTTTCTTGGTGCAGACACCATGACTTCTTTCAGATACAAATGGAACAGCGCTGAGTAGAAGCACTGCTGTGAAAGACAATGTCAAATGTAGTAACACTGTGTTTTGTAGTGACATTTAAAAATATTAAACTTGATCAAAACAATTCCTTTCCTTATTACATGCACCCCTGTACAGCTGTCTGGTGAACTACCTTCTTGACTTGAAAAGAGAAAAATAGATCCAGGAAAATCCCCCATGGCTTCAAATGGGATCCATTCAAGTAACAGAGGGAACCACACAAATAATCCAAGTCTTGAGTAGCAATCTGCCACATTTAACAAAGTATGGCCAAGGCAATGTACCAAAATACGAACATTGCATTTGGATCACATCGAACTGGATATCAGCACCACTATGTTTTTATCTTGCCTTGTTCAAGTTATGTTATTTTCAATATACGTAGTTGTAATCCTCACTACTACTGAATTTATTAACAGATAATATTCCAAGTAAACTCATTAGCACCATTTATGTTCAGAATTTCATGAAGTACTAGCAACAACGGAAAATAAATTTGGTGTCCAGTAGAAGTATTAGGTTTCTTCCACCAAAGTAACACGATATACACACTCAAAAAAGGCATTTTGCAGTTAAAGCACTTTTGTATCCTTCCTTATAGAAAGCACTGAAAATAATGGATCTGTATAAGCGTACGTAGAAATAGTTTGGTGTTTAAAGAATTGTCTAGTTCATATCTCCTTCTAAGGCAAGACAAATTACGTATCATTCAGGTCACCTAATCTTCCCTCCATTTCTGCAGTGCTGTCTCTTATTATAGTTTCATTTTACGTATGTTTCTTGTCTTATGTAGCCAGAGTCACTAGGTATCTACTGTCTGTCATACACCACTATTGAAATTAATCATCTTAATATTGAGAACATCTGTTCATCCAATTTTCCTTCTAGCAGAAACTCCTTTTTAACCCTAATGCAATTGTTCATATTCCTGGTGTTTATCTCACCAACATGCAGTTTACAGAACTTATCTTAAATACCTCGGCACAGCTGATGCAAATTTGCACAGCAGTTTTCTGCACATTTTTCCAACTCTCTATGTTGCTCTTTACCTATGCACTGCCATTTGGAAATGGCAGGTCAGTCTAGTAGCTCTCACTAAGCAATCACAGTGGGGTGCTGGTAAATGGAAATAAATTATTCAAAAACAAAGCTCAAAGAAAACAATATATATAGGTTTAATATATATATAATTAATAAAAAAAACTCCAAACAAACAAAAAAAACCCCACCAAAAAAACAGCCTACACTTGCAAAGCCTATGTTTTGCATCCACTGGATTCCTTTCCAGGTCTGCAGTTCTAACCAAAAAAAATATCATCTTAGGTCATTCTTCACAGGAGCATGATTCATTCCTCCTAGGAGCCATAAGGTCAAAACCCATAAAATGTAAAGCCTGTTTCAGGTTTCTGTTGAGACTTCTTTTGCCCCATTCAGGTATGGGTTCTGCCTCTTCACAACTGAAATCAGTTGTATTAAACAAAGACATTCCTGAGGAATGAAAATGAAGTGTGACTAAATTCTTGTCTCCAGTACCTCCCAAGCACTGTTAAAAATTAGACTACCTTTAGTTATTCTAGCAACAGAAAAATCTCGTCCCAGCATGGGGTGTTAGGTCCCGTATTGGTTTTAATGGATTCCTTAATAATGCTTCCCTTTTGTACTTCCCAGCATGCAGTTTTGTTTAGTAGAATTCGTTGTGGGGGCTCTTGCCCTAAGGACAAATGTCTATTTTCCTTTCTCAACTTAAAGTCCTGTTTACATGACCAAGAAGCTATCCCACTGAAAGAACTGGCATGAACCATGGCCCATTTCTGTGTTTTTTGTTTTTTTTTTTAAAAAAAAAAAAAAAAAAAAAAAAAAAAAACAAACAAAAAAAAAAAAACAAAAACCACACCACACAAAGAAAAAGCTTTGAATCAAGAATTCAGATGACCTACATTCAATGTTTGAATTACACCAATGCCCCTCAAGGCTGAACCTAAATAAATACCAGAATACTCAACACTGCTAGTGACATTATATTATGCTGAATAATATTTCCCTTCCTCCTTAATCCAAGAAAGTCCCAGCACAATGTACATGAAATATAACACTGATTAGGAACCAGGAACATCACCACAAATTCCAGAGATAAGTGTCTGCAGATCAGACACTCAGGTGGCTGGGGGAAGACATTTTATCAGCCACTAGAAAACATATGCAACTTTGATCCTGCTGTTTCATGTTGGGCTTCTGTTTCTTTTGGCGTGTTTGCTGTATCAAATGCCACAATACTGATGAAGACCATATGATATCACTGACACAGCGTAAACCAAACAAATCCCAAAATGTCTAGCAATTGAGTTCAGACTCAATGCCTTTGTAAACCCTCGCTTCCTGGTCCAATCAAATGTTAATTGAGAAAAATACATGTTATTGGACTTTGAAAGCCTGCCCTGCAGTTCCTCACATGCCTCCATCACTTCATAAAGGTTAATGCTGAAATGTAGTGAACAGGCACTTAAGAGAGATCATATTCATCTTTAGAAATGAGCAACTTCTGGCTTTGCAAAGCCATGTTGACATTTTGCCACCTTGCTCTGCTGCCAGTAAAATTTGGTAATTTAATAAAGCAGAGATCTAACAAATGTGCAAACCTCAGTGGATTATTCAGCATCAAGGTTTGCATTACATTGTGTGAAAAAAGGATTAAAAAAATACTTTTTCGTTATAGGAAACCCTGAACACTGGATTAAAGTGCATTGTAGCTGGCAAGGAGGACACAGTAACTATAGAATTTAATGGTAACCTGGCTCTATCAGGCCCTACAGCTTTAATTTCAAGACAGCATTTTCTTCTTAATCCCTTGTCTGCCAGCAGTAATGCTGTTGGATTAGAGTGGCCACTAGGCAGCGGCTATTTACATAAAAATTAGGCAAATGCCTTTAACAGGGAAAAAATTACATGGCTGCTGGATATTAGAAAGGTTTCATAACTTTGAACCCTGCTGCTCTGTGAATCTCTGCTAAGTTTAAAAGATCAGGAAAAGAACCCCTTTTCATTTACGGCAACCAACAAAAACTTCAAGCCATTATCTACCACAGCAAGAACTTGATGTTGAAAGCTGAGGGGCTTAGCACCTTAGCTTGTCTGCACCAAGCTAACATTTTGTTGGTTATAACACAGAGAGCAGATCCTCAATTGGTGTAAATTGCCAGCCCTACCCTAACTTCAAAATACTAATTCTGATTTACATTTGCTGTGCAACTGAAATAACTGATTGGCAGGAATAGGCTTATTAAGCAAAAAAATGATCCATATCCACTAAATATTTTTCTCTATTGAATTTTAGGATTCCTGCCTTGAACATCTACCCACCCTCTCAAAGCAAGCTCCCCTGTTCCTTTACAATTTTCCAGAGTGAAATATTGAAAAGACTACCTGGCATTGTGGAGCGGAGAGATGAAATACAGTCTTCAGGAGTAGCAGCCCACATTTAGGAAATGAAGAGCCGAAAGGCTCATGGTGAAGAGCAGCTGAGCACATAAGCTGGAAACTGTAGGGAAAGGAGACTAGGAAAGAAAAAGGTGCAACTCCAGCCACTTATGAAATCAAAAGGCATATGAAAAAAGAAGGGCCAACAATCAAGAAAATTATAACATCTCTCCTTCAAGGTTTTGTCTTGTACCACCTGGGCAACAAAAAGAAAGGGTGCTCAGTTTGGCCAGACAACCTCACCTATAGCATAAGCTTGTCAGGTTGCTGCAGGAGCAAGCATCACGGCCAAAGAGCTCAGAACATAAGGGTGCAAATCACTGCCAACCAAGGAAAGCTGAGGAAGACATCAAGGTACAGTATGCTTTCCTACTCTTCTGCAACCTTTAACTTTTGCTTTTGGGAGGTAGGTGGTGACCCAGCCTGGGATGTTTAGTCTTGGAAGGAAGGAGTAGATGGATTTGCAACACACTTCACTGTTCTCCTTTTCTGTGCTGGGGGTGCATGGGACTAGATTAATACAGAAAGTTGTGTCATGGAGTATGAGGGTGAAGTGTTTTATCCACACGCCTGTGCACAAGAGTAAAACAGAAGGATTTGGATATATGGGTATCTAGATTTCCCAGGTACTCCCACAGGAGGCAACACTTCAGGGTTCAGTCAGCAATCCAATTAATGGACGAACTGTGTTATATAAACTGAAACTGTTTTGACAGGAGAGAGTAAGAACAACCATATGGGAACATAAGAAGGAGAGCACTTTACGGAGTCACAGAAATCCAAGTTCAAATACATCCACCAGATGACAAAACTAAAATGTCATCTTCCACAGCACTTGAGGGAAGCTGATCCCTACCTCACACGACAACCAAAATCTGGGAGATTACTTTTACATTGATTATATTTGCCAAATAACTTGGTCAAAGCATATTCCTTAAAAAGAGATTAAATTTATGTTAAGGTTCTGCTACAAATATAGGTGCTACATAAAAAGTCCCATTTTGTTCTCCTCGAAAATCATGTTTAAGCTAAATGGTATTTTTGAAATATAATACATGGCTCCTGTCTTGCATCTTCCCATTCAGCACATTTCTCTGATCAAAAAACCTAATGCATTTACAAGAAAGAACCCCTTAAAAGAAAGACACCAATAACTCTAACACGGGCTTGTATGTTGGTTATATTGAATAGTTGTGGTTCATTTATTTGAAACAGGCCAGGTCATTTCATGTTTTACTGCAAATTATCTGATTATTCCAGCAACTTAAGAAAAAGATTCTCTAAATAAAGCTTATTTCCATTTTTGCATTATGGAAAATAGATAATAAAATCATGACTGAGTAGTCTGTTCTAGCTCTTTTTCTAATCCAGTTCATTTTTCTTGGAACTGCTTTCTCTGACTCTGCGCATTATGAATACGGGAGGGGGGCGGGGGAGTATAAAAATAGCAGTTCCCCCCCAGCGTCAAAATGAATGCCTCTAATAAGATGACTGTTCCCTTGTGCCTGAGTTCCCTTGTGCCTGTGAATGCAACTTGTTTCCTTTAGAAGCTGTTGTGAGTAGGAATTCTTTGTATGCTCCTTAAGTAGAATAGTTCATCTGCTAAAAGGGCATGGTTTGCTTCCTCACTTCAAGCCTGGCTAGTTATTATTGCTGCTAGTGGGTGGTAAAACTAAACTGTTTCTTATTTCCTCTATAATTCACCTCACTCCTCCAACATGTCTACTCTGGACCAATGCAAAAGTCACAAAAGAGAGCAAAGTGTTTTTCATGGGAAAAAAAAAAATATCCATAGACTACACAGTACAACCTATAGTGTTCCATTACATATTCTCAGCATATCCTGTTATAACCACAATCACCTATCCCGTTAAGCAGACAAAATATTCCTAGCTCTGAAAGTGTGGTCTAGAAAAGAGATTGGGTAAAGGAGAAATACCATGCTAAAATATTTGGATTAAAAAAAAAAAAAAAATTATTTTATGGTCTTTTTTTCATTCCTGTATCACCCTATCCTGCTTCTTACTCAGCAGATTATGCTGTAGGTGAAGAAAGTACCTGCTTAATACTTTATGCTAATTTCATACTGACTTTACCCCCATCAGCCTTTAACCTGTGTAGACTTAACTAGGACACATTTTAATTAGAGTCTCTCGAAGGAAATCACCGTTATTTTTCAGTTGTACAGATGGAGATTTCCATAATCTGAAGAAATTCCTCAGGCACATTTCCTCAAAATTAGCCTTTACTAACCTCAGAAGAAAAACCCAAAAAAAAAAACCTAACCCACACCAAAAAACCCCCACCAGCCCTCTGTGCTTCTTCCTTAAGCACTTCTCATTCTTCCCAGCTCCACACCAGGGTGCTCCATAGATCCTCTCACCTCATTTGTTAGCGTTGGCTCAGTTCCCCAGGGCTGGATGCAAAAAAGCATGTAGCTGTGCAAGCTCACAAGCAGCTTAAAGAAGCAGTCCTGCACTATATATCCTTTCTTAATTTGTTTCTAGTTATTATCTTAATCGATACCTCAGTAATTAAAATCCTGCATGATCAATTTTCTGGCCTTCCTATAGGCCTCTAATTTTAAAAAGCGTTTCCCAGTCCCCTAATGCTACATCAATGTTGGCTGTGCCAAGAATCACCAAGGTCCCTGCTCTGCTTTCAAGTTCTACAGAGACTGTCCTTGGCCATATCAGCTAATATGTTTTCTAAGACTTCTCGTTACAAATTTAATAATATCATCCACCAATATTGTCAAGTCCCCGCCTGATTCTGCTTACTCTTCACTAAATACAGTACTAAGACCCCAGTCATTTTCTTTGTTCAGTTTTACCTCTGTTATTACAGTAATAATATAACCATTATCTCTGAAATGATTCTTTCTTCAGTCAATAACCTTAAGCTCAAGACCTTCTTCCCCAAAAGTCTGTGGTACAACACCCATTTTAAGAATACAAGATAAGTGAATAATGCTTACTCTTGAGGACATATTCACACCTCAAAATTGTATCCATCAGTGTGGTTGTGGCACTGAGTCATGCATATAATATTTGAATTCCACCAAAGTGTGTGCATCTAGTCATCAGAAACTATGTAATGTCTCTAAAAAGTAATGTAAACGACCACATATGAAATTACTTCAAGCTTTCCAGCTGGAGAACATGGGCAGCCCAAACAGGACAAGTGGTGCTCATTGACATAACACATGTTGTTTGCCTTTGTTTAAATGAATAAATATTTCTGAAGCTAATGGGGACTTTGCCCTTTCTCTCCCCTATTTCTCCATTCCTTCCTCCTTAAACAGAGGAGCCTCCAAGTACATTTAGATTTCTATTTTCCTAGCTTGTCACATCAATTGCATCAGTCACAGAGCAAAAGTTACCTTTTCCAGATACCCTTGTTCAGAACCTCATGTTCTGGTGAAAGGCTTCTTATCCTGATCTGATTGAAGTCAAATGGCAATGCTCTCTCTCAATTCAGTGATCCAGGACTGAGGGTTAATCATTCTCCCAGAATACCAGTCAGTATTTCTCCCTTCCTCCCCCACTCCAGTGCTCTTGAACTTGGGAGGTTAGAGAGTCTCAGCTGGTGAAAATTAACCAGCACAGCTGTATGGACTGTCATGGACCAATTCACACTATCTAAAGATCGAGCCTGAAAGCAGTATCATCCCTCTAAGGCCAAAAAAAAAAAAAAAAAGAAAATCAGAAACAAAAAGAATAGATCATTCACTCCCTAATCAAATGACCACATTCCTAGTCAGATTTTCCCATGAAGGTGCTTTAATGCACCCCTGCACACTACACGGGAAAAGCTAGCAGCTGGAGTACCTGCTGTTGAGATTTTTCAAAGGTCCCTCAGAGAATTAGGTGCTGACATGGAGCCGCAAGAGGATTTCTGCCAATTAATTCAATAGGCCAACAATTTTCAGCATAATTTATGTTAGCTACATCTGCATTAAGAAATAGGAAGTCACCACAGGGCCTATATCCATTTCCCTGAAGAACTAGCAAAGTACAATTATCATAAATCTGTGGTTAAAACCACAGACTATTGTATTCTTCACACCACTGGATTTTAATAGTTCCTTGTGAAATGGTACAGTTGAGAAGAATTTCCCCCATCAATACATAGCTGTAAGACATCTGTGCTGAGCATTGAATGAGACCACCAATATGCAGAACATTACATTTCCTGGCCAGTGTGCTACACACAGGTCTTCCACTCATTAATCTTCACCTTCTGCTTTCCTTGTATTCAAGATCAAGATCATGCAAACAGAGCTTATCCCCTTTATGAAAGTTTAACACTGGCAAACACATCCCCTCTTGTCCCCTATTCATACAAGCTCTTCCAGCACTCTTCAATGTTTCAGCTCAGACAGAAGCTCAGGCACTTCTCACTTGAGCCTGAACACATCCCACAAATGAACCTCTCTGCTGATCTATCCCACTGCACCTACTCAGCTTCCAGCTCACACTGCAGCCACGAGAGTAAAGCATAAGCTTTATTCCACTACCCTGAGTGAGGATTCTCTTGATTCTTCAGCCTCCAAAAGCAGAGAACTATGCAACTGTTATACTAATAAGTAGTGTTGCTTAGAAGTATCTGGAACAAAAAAATATACAACCTCATCTAATAAGCCTGTTGGGTCATTCATTACTAGTTCTGCCAGGGGTTGAAGTGCCTAGTCAATAGTCAATAGTCAATAGAGACCAACAGGCTAGTTTCAGCATTCACTTGTGAAAGTTATTCCATAACAGCCAGGAAACTCATGGGCATAGATGAGAGCAAAAATAGCCAGTTTCAAGCTTCAGAAGCAGGGTTAGATAGCGAGCGTCCCAAGGATTATTATGTTTAAGTAAGATCTTCATTTTAAAAAGACCCAGTAAAATTCCCTGTGTGTCTGTGGTGTCCACCCTATATCCACCTGTCCTCAGTTCCCAGAATAAGAGCCAATGTAACTGATTTTGTACCAGTTACAGAACTGGCCTGCACTCTTATTATACAAGGACCCTATTCCCACATACCTGGTAGGATATGGCAGCACTGAGTTCTGAGGTCAGCTGTGGAGCAGAAATTTGGGCCAGCAACTACGTGCAGCCACAGAAGGGCTCTTCCATCTATTTACCCTCTATTAGCGTTTTGTGAAGTGCAAATGCTAAGCAGCACCCTCATTTTTAACCTCAGTTGTAATGTTAAAAGAAGAGTAAGAGAAGAATGTTAAAAAAAGAGAAGTTAAAAAAAGAATGTAAGAGAAGTAACTGATCATTTGCAATCCCCATCCTTTCCAATTCAGCACTGCTGCCTCATCTCCTTAGTTCACTGTAGGGTTAAGGTAGTGCTTAAAAGCAAGTTACACATTTCAATGTGAAGCCTAAAAGAGGAACAGCTACTTTGGACATGGCAAAATGTGGCCTGGAACACTCACACTAATACAGGGGGAAAGAAACAAAGGGTGGAAAAGCATTACAGAACATCTTCCCATCCAGACCCATGCACAAGGATGAGATCAAGATAATGGGTTTCTTTAATCTATCAACATTTCCAGTGAAGACAAATCTATCACATATTTATTTCCGCACTTACTTTTAATGCCCCCCTTCTTTTTTTAAGAGATAGTAGTGTATAGTGATGAATAGCTCACTTCTGCCAAAGTAGCCTTTCCTACATCTATCTAGATGTGCTATTCTAATTTACAACTTGTTCTTTCTTTTCATCCACAGAAGGAAAAAAAAAAAAAAAAGGCAAAACAGAAAAAAACCCCACCACATCAATGTGTGGCAGCTGTGCCTCATGTCAAGTTTTAAGGTTTCATCAAATTTCTTATCTTCAGCAGCTTCTAGCCTGGAGGATTGAGGGGCACATTTGCTTGAACCAATCCCTCAAGCAGAATATTGCTTGGGCCAGCTCATTTCTCTAATTATTAGAGGTGGCTGGTGCCATCAGTATTACATTATTAACAGGAGCATTCCTCTGGCATTAAAGGGAAAAGGGGTTTCATGAGAGTATCATCATATTTCGGAAGAGAAAAAACAACCAAGCTTTTAATGCTCATCAAAAACCACTTGTTTTTCTGATCTCTTTCTTTTCTAGCTGGCAATAAGTCTTTGCAGTCAAGTTCAGAGAGATTGTGTTTATATCTTGGTTTAAAAATATGTTAAAACAGCCAAAATATCAGAGGAATTCAAGGGAAAGAAATACCTTGCAATTATTTGGTTTGGAAGCACTACATTTGCACATGGTGTTCCCCAACACTTTAGCCTTTTACTTCTGAAAGTCATTTTTAGATTTTAAATGTCTTCATTTAAAGGCAAAAGATACTTCCATGGGCAGGGTGGGGGGTGGTGGAAGAGAGACACTTGCCAGTACAATTCAAGTACTCACCAAGTACAATAATAACCTCCCCAAAGGTTGTTATTTCCATCCCAGTATTATATTAGGAGACCTGCCTCCAAAGCTATCATTAGGGACTTAAAAACCTATATACAAGTTTGCAAATTGCGTCTAAAGATGAAGTAGACCACATATGAAACTTAGTAAAAGAAGGATTTTTGTTCTGCTAAACTAGAAATAGAGTTTGACTACAGGTGAAATTCAGAGTTTTACCGCATCAAACACAGACTTTAAGCTTTTTGGAAAGCTCCTGATTCTGCCACATTTAAGAACTTCCTGAAAGGTGCCAAATGCCCATGTTCTCACTTGCACAGAGAAATGCTTGGAAGCTGAGGTGCACTCAGAACCACATGAGAAGTGGCTCATGTCCTTAGGCCTGTGAAAGGACCATCTTCTTACCTCTCCAGAAGCATATTCAGGGTCAAGCTATCCCTTGACCACTGAGTGAAGTCAAGTTCTTTATTGCTGCTCCAGCACACATCCAGAGAAAGAAAATTCCGCTCTCTGTACATAAATTTGCTTTATTTTTGGAGGAATGCCTGTTAACAGCAGTTCAGCTCCCAAGATGATGAAATTGCTGCTTATCACACTGATGTCTTACTGCTTGGCTTCAGAATGCTTTGTCATCAACTCTGGTATGGAAATGGTGACTTTCCTCATGGCAGAAGCCATGTTTTGTTCCCACATTTGCACAGCACCTCACACTATCGTCAGCGTCTGCAGCTGGAGTTTGCACCACATGTTGTACAATAAATGCATAGGTTTGATCTAAATTTCTTACACATGTATCACACAGATCTGTTGTCTATTTCTTGTAAAACAGGCGGAAGTTCATTTCTACAGTTTAATTTTACCATAGACATTTCCACAGTTTGAAAATTAAAAGGTGGTCAGAGGAGGTGGTGGTATTTTTAGAAGAGTTGTAAACAACTGTTTAGGATAAAAAGCAGTTATTCTATAAGACATTACTAGTCTGCAGCAGGTCTGGCTGGGATGGACTTAACCTTCCTCACAGAAGCCTGTGTGGTGTTTTGTTTCAGATTTGTGGCCAAAACAGTGTTAATAATACACTTTAGCTATTTCTCTAAAGCGTTTGCACAGCAAAAAACTTCTCTTTACCACTCTGTCCTCCCCAGCAAGTAGGCTAGGGGTTGGCAAAGGGTTTAGAGATGGAGCCAGGACAGCTCACCCAGATTGTCCAGTAGCATATTCTATACTATATAGCATCATGCTCAGCTGTGTTTCCAAGTTGCCATTGCTTGGAGACCAGCTAGGTATTGGTCTGCTGGTGATGAGTGACTACTTTTGCATAATTTGTTTATCCTTAGTTCTGTGTCCCCCCTCACTTATTAAAGTGATTTTATCTTGACCTATGAGGTTTTTATCCCCTCACTTTCACCTTTCCAGTTCTCTTCCCCATCCTGCTGCAGGGGACCTAGGGGAAGGGGTGGGGAAAGGGTAAGGCAAGACACTGGTTGGGGGCTTAACTGGTCAGGTGGTGTCTACCTGCAACAGTCCTTTTTGGCACCAAACACAGGGCTCAGGATAACTATAGATTTGATCAGAACACGCTAGGCTGAATTTGTAGTTGTTATACCTGTTTAGCTATTGCTTGGCAAGTTGCTACTTGCTGTTGCTGGTCACAGCATTGACACTCTTGTTCTCAACGCTGGTTGATTTGTTCCCTTACCTGCTCCCTTTCTTGCTGTACACCAAACTTCTGGATTCATAAATGGCTGCTTGGCTTTCGCAGTGTGACCAGTGTTACATGGGATAAGCAGGAAGCACTGATCATGTAATGGGTTTGACTGGGGAACCCCAACCACCCAGTAATCCCAGAAGAGATCATGGACTGATCAGAAGACAGACATTTTGAAGCAACACCCAAGGAGGTAACTCAGGCCAAAAAAGCCCTGATGCATAGTAAATTGCCAGAAAATGGGGATCAATATGCTCTGGTTACTGATGTGTCTCATCAGAAACGGAAAACTGCTCTAGAGGCACCCATATGACACATCTCAAAAACTGTCAAAGGAAAAGGCAGTTTGAGTCAGTTTGCAGAAGTGAAAGCCATCCAGTTGGCTCCAGATATTTCTGAATCTGGAAAGTGTCCAGTACTCACTCTCTATACTGACTCTTGGATTGTGGCAAATGGTTGTGAGGATGTCTACAGCAATAGAAATAGATCAACAAGCAGCATAGACGTAAACCCGTCTGGGCTGCTGCACTTTGTCAAGACATTGATGCCAAGGTAGAGGACATTATTGTAATAGTACGTCGTGGAGAGTCTCACATACCCAAGAACCATACCAACGAAGAATATTAAAACCATAAACAGCTAGATTAGGTGGCTAGAAATGAAGATGACATTTAAACTGTTTGAAAAATAAAAGACAAGCAGCCAATAAAGATGGGGTTTTGAGAAGGAATAAAGAACAGCTATTCTACAAGACATTGCTAGTCACATGCCAGTTGTCTAGAGGAAGCATAACAAGGAGTATCAATAGTTTTGCTGTATGAAAGCAGGGAGTTAGAAATACACTGTTTACAGAGAATGCCTGAACTGTTCCCCACAAACAGAATGAGAAAAGAACAAAAATAACACTTCAGCCTCATGCAGGAATGCACAGAGGACTGGAGTCTTTGGGGAGTCAGAGGCTATATTTACACTGAAATAATAAGAGCAACTGAGGCATTAGAAGAGCCAGCCCATGGACAATTGCTGCCCAGGAGCAAGCTGTTTTGCTCTCAGCCTCATATCTGTCAGAACTTCCCAGAGTACCTAGAGGAGACCTTGAGGTAAGCACACTTGAGCTCTCTTCCTTAAGAACACTTCAGAAAACCCTATGCTGAGCAAACATTTGAACATGATCAATATGTATGTTAGATGAATCGGGACTTGAGAATTCAGACTCTCCCAGTATGGTCAATGTCAGCAGCACATAACTGGCAGGCTGAGTTCCTTGCTTAATACTGAAGCTCCCAGCTTAACACAAGCTTAAAAACCCGATAAAATCACTTTGTCCAATTAGATAGTGAAATTCAAATTGGGTATAATTTAATCTTGGTTTATGTTCTTACATAAACAGTGTTCATTTGCTAACTATTTATCATACCATTCATACAATGGGGGGTTTTCCTCCCTTTTTTTTTTTTTTTTTTGGTTTTATTTCTGTACGTAGCCTATTAATCAAAAATACTGTTTGTGGATCTCCTCTGGTTAGGCGAGACTGGGGTTTTTATACCAAATCAGGATTAAGAGAAGAAAAAAAAAAAAAAAGTAAAGTGAGCATGTGTTCTTGGGTTCCTCCACATGACCTTTTACCCCCATAGACAATTTTATTGTCAGGCAAGCATAATCCCTTAAAACAAGAGTTAATGTAGTAACAAAATGATCTACCAATTGTTCTTTGGAATTAAGTGATGAATAAAGTTTTAGAGATCACCATACCTCAAGCTAAGAAACATGGTAAGTATTTAGTAAATAGTTCCTGACAATATTGAAGAAATGATGCTGTAGATGAGATGAGGTTACCTTTAGAAACACAGAGGTGGGATGGAGGAAATACTCTGAATTCCTGAAATGAAAGCTGCTAGCTGGCCTTCAGGTGCCTGAACTTCATACACAAATTAATCTGAAAATAGTCTAATAGCAAATGGCTTCAAAAGAGAAAAAAAGAAAAAAAAGTGACTCTCAACACCCTACACCTTCTATTCCCAAATTATTTAAGCATTTAGCTGCTAACTGCCTTTCCGTGAGAGCAATTCTATCTTCTGATTTGTGTCTTGTAATGCTCTGCTATTTAATTTTTTAAAAAATATCCATTAGTGCTTCAGAGACAATCAAGCTAAGACAGTGTAAATAGTCATACATATTATAGAGTTCAATTTCAGTCTGTCACAGCTGTAGATAGTTCTGGATTTGGTATATTTGAATTAACTGCTAATCTACAGAACCATTACTGCTGGTGGTAATAGAGAAAAAATAATCCGCCAGTCTGAACCTTAGATGCCACGATATAGTTACAAGGTTAATCAATATTTTAAATTGTATGTACACAATGATTTTGCTAGAGTAGTACATAGGGTCAATATAGAAATTATTGTGATAACACACAAACCTTCAAAACAAGGCTTTTCGCAGCTACTTCTCATATTGGAATTGTGTTTAAAATTCTTCAGTGTATCACCAAAAGTTTAAACAAAAAAAAGTAAACAAAGCAACTCTTTCCTCCTTTTCCTTCCCCTACCTCGTTTTTGCTCTTTAGCTACAGTTTGCAAAATATGACAGTTTTTGCCAGCTCTGCAAATTCAGGTAGGTAGCACTAATACACAGGGAATAAAGGCAAGTCACACTGCATATACAACTATTATTAAACAAATAATGAATATTGTTCATATTAGCTTCATTCAAAACACAAAACATCCCACTGGCCCTTGCAAATGGAAATGAACAAAAATGAAAAGGATTTTTTTTCCTCTAATAGTTTTTGGGTTTCTTCTACCATACAGATTCCAGAAGTAAACCTGTGTCATAAAAATTTTCCTTTACTTTTGTTTTCCACCTCATTATCTACAGTTATTCTTTATGTAGAAATACAACTCTTGTGTTTCATACTCTAACTTCTCAGATAGGATGACAAGAAAAAGATGCTGAAGCTTTGCAAGGTAACTTGCTCTCTTGTAACAGATACCTATGTGGAAAATGCTATTGAAGTACACACCCTACATCCTCCCCTCTTGCTATGATTTGTCTTTAGCAAACATATCCGATTGGAAAAATATCCAAAGCTGATCACACTTAGTTCAGTCATACAACAAGTTTGATAGGTTCTTATTTTGGTATTGTCAGTCTGACCTAGTTTGCAAAAAAAGGAATCTGTGATTCTTTAACTAAGAAAATTTTATTACTGTAAAGAAACATACTGTGGTACAAAAATGTAACTCATATGCAGTCCATCTATTGTTTAGAGAAACCTTATCTTTGTAAATTAGGCCAACAGATGATAAAAGGAAGAGTGGGTACTCTCAAATAGGGTGCCCAGAAGAAGCAGTTAAACTCAGCTTAGCCCTTGGAGATCTAGGTTCAAGCTTCTAATTCACCACAAGCTTCTGTAGGGCAGGCAAATCACTTTCTTTTATGAAAGTGAGACTTAAGCAAAGAGAAACATTCAAAACCTTCGGCTGGCATCCTGAACAGTCCTCTCCCCTCCTTCCCTGGTCCCCTCCCACAGCTGCATAATCCATTGGTTAAGAATGCTCAGCTAGGAGCAGGGAAATGTGGAGTCTAGTTCTTACTCATAAAAATGAGTTCTATATACTGTATTAGCCTTTACTGTATTACCCTTAAAAGAGGGAAATTGCAACCTACACCTAACCAATTAGCTAATGTCATACTACTCCCCCCTTCCCCCAACAATGAAACCTTTTCAATAGGATAAATGGATAGTTCCCTAAAGTCAAGCAGTTTGAATTTTTGTAGCTAAGTCAGTCTCCTAGGAAATGAGGTTTTGAATCCTTTCCAGCAAAGAAGTTAAAACTCTCTCTTGCTACCTACAAACACTGAACTATAAGAATAGGGTAGAGGATTTTTTTCACCACCACACCACCACTGTTTCCTCTCTCTTTTTTTGTCTTCTTCAAGCAGCAATATAAGTGAGAAGTGGAAACCAAACTTCTTCAGCTGAGGAAAGACAAAGGACAAGCAGACGAAGAGACAATAAGAGTCCCAACTCTGAGATCACATCAAAGATTTCAGGCACGATATTTGCCTATGTGCTTCTTGTTGCCATGTGTAAGCAGCTCACTTCTACATATACTTATGGGGGGGAGGAGGAGGGTTGATGCCTTTAGAAGAGGGGATCATCTTACTATGTGCCTTGTACAGGTTATATATGCCTAACAGATTTTTGGCATTCATCATAGGTGCTCAACATCTAAGAGAAAGGCAATGCGTCATCTTACCTGAAAGCACCTAAATATTCTGCTGCTTCTAATGCTTGTGATTAGAGTTCTAATCTCTACTGAAATTCTCTACATGCATAGATGGTGTCACAAGATGGTGTCACAACTTGTTACATAGAATCATAGAATCATAGAATAATAAGGGTTGGAAAGGACTTTAAGATCATTTAGTTCCAACCCCCCTGCCATGGGCAGGGACACCTCACACTAAACCGTGTCGCCCAAGGCTCTGTCCAACCTGGCCTTGAACACCACCAGGGATGGAGCATCCACAACCTCCCTGGGTAACCCATTCCAGTGCTTCACCACCCTCACTGTAAAGAACTTCTTCCTTATATCTAATCTAAACTTCCTCTGTTTAAGTTTGAACCCATTACCCCTTGTCCTACCACTACAGTCCCTAAGGAAGAGTCCCTCCCCAGCATCCTTGTAGACCCCCTTCAGATAGTGGAAGGCTGCTATGAGGTCTCCACACAGCCTTCTCTTCTCCAGGCTGAACAGCCCCAACTCTCTCAGCCTGTCTTCATATGCGAGGTGCTCCAGCCCTCTTATCATCCTCGTGGCCTCCTCTGGACTCACTCCAACAGCTCCATGTCCTTTTTATGTTGAGAACACCAGAAGTGTACGCAGTACTCCAAGTGAGGTCTCATGAGAGCAGAGTTAGAGGGGCAGGATCACCTCCTTTGACCGGCTGGTCACGTTTCTTTTGACACAGCCCAGGATACGGTTGGCTTTCTGGGCTGCAAGCGCACACTTGCCGGCTCATGTTAAGCTTCTCGTCAACCAACACCCCCAAGTCCTTCTCTGCAGGGCTGCTCTGAATCTCTTCTCTGCCCAACCTGTAGCTGTGCCTGGGATTGCCCCGACCCAGGTGTAGGACCTTGCACTTGGCTTGGTTAAACTTCATAAGGTTGGCATCGGCCCACCTCACAAGCGTGTCAAGGTCCCTCTGGATGGCATCCCTTCCCTCCAGCCTATCAACTGAACCGCACAGCTTGGTGTCGTCGGCAAACTTGCTGAGGGCGCACTCAATCCCACTGTCCATGTCGCCGACAAAGATGTTGAACAGGACCGGTCCCAACACCGATCCCTGAGGGACACCACTCGTTACTGTTTTCCAACTGAACATCGAGCCATTTACCACAACGCTTTGTGTGTGGCCATCAAGCCAGTTCTTTATCCACTGAGTGGTCCATCTATCAAGTTGATGTCTCTCCAACTTAGAGACAAGGATGTCATGCGGGATGTCGAACACTTTGCACAAGTCCAGGTAGATGACACCAACTGCTCTGCCCCTGTCCATCAGTTCCACAGCCCCATCTCAGAAGGCCACCAACTTGGTCAGGCAGGATTTCCCCTTAGTGAAGCCATGTTGGCTGTCACCAACCACCTTGTTGTTTTTCATGTGCCTTAGCATGCTTTGCAGGAGAATCTGTTCCAAGATTTTTCCAGGCACAGAGGTGAGGCTGACTAGTCTGTAGTTTCCCGGGTCTTCCACCTTACCCTTCTTGAAAATGGGGATTATATTACCCTTCTTCCAGTCATCAGGAACTTCACCTGACTGCCATGATTTTTCAAATATGATGGACAGTGGTTTAGCAACTCGTCAGCTCCCTCAGGACCCGTGGATGGATTTCGTCAGGTCCCATGGACTTGCGCACATTCAGGTTCTTAAGATGGTCTCGAACCTGATCCTCTCCTACAGTGGGCCTAAGGTCTTCATTCTCACAGTCCCTGCATACGCTTTCCAAGACTTGGGTGGTGTGGTCAGAGCATTTGCTGGTGAAGACTGAGGTAAAGAAGTCATTAAGAACCTCAGCCTTCTCCAAATCCATGGTAGCCAGTTCTCCCGACAGCTTCCAGAGAGGGCCCACGTTGTCCCTAGTCTGTCTTTTATTTGCTACGCATCTATAGAAGCCTTTCCTGTTATCTTTTACATCCCTTGTCAGATTTAATTCTATCTGGGCCTTAGCTTTTCTAACCTGGTCCCTAGCTTCCCAGACAATGTTCCTATATTCTTCCCAGGCCGCCTGTCCTCGCTTCCACCTTCTATAAGCTTCTTTTTTCCCTCTAAGTTTCCTCAGCAGCTCCTTCTCCATCCATGGAGGTCTCCTGGCCCTCCTGCCACACTTCCTTCTAGTCAGGACCAACACTCCTGAGCCTGGAGTAGGTGATCCTTGAATATCAACCAGCAGTCTTGGGCCCTCCTGCCCTCTAGGGCTATATCCCGTGGAACCTTATTAAGCAGGTTCCTGAAGAGGCCAAAGTCTGCTCTCTTGAAGTCCAGGGCAGCGAGCTTGCTGCATGCTCTTCTCACTGTCCTGAGGAGCTCAAACTCAACCACCTCCTGATCACTAGAGCCAAGGCTGCCCTGGAGCATCACATTCCCAACCAGCCCCTCCCTGTTGGTGAGCAGGAGGTCCAGCATGGCACCTCTTCTTGTTGGCTCCTCTATTACTTGCAAGAGGAAGTTGTCTTCCACACAAACAAGGAACTTCCTGGATTGCTTCTGCCGGGCTGTACTGTCCCTCCAGCAGATGTCAGGATGGTTGAAGTGCCCCATGAGGACAAGGGCCTGAGAGCGTGAGGCTGCTCCTATCTGTCTGTAGAGCACTTCATCCACAGAGTCCTCTTGATCAGGTGGCCTGTAACAGATCCCCACCGTAATGTCCCCCATCACTGCTCTCCCTTTGATCCTGACCCACAACTAATGCCATGCACAGAAACATATTAAAGACCTTTGCTAAAGCATCTATTGGACACCCTAGTAGTGCAGGACGCACACAAACTCTTCATAAGGAGAACGGAAATTCCAGCAAATTCCATGTCTTCAAGGTTTTATCTAGTACAAAGTTCATTTAGGCAAACAGGCTGATTCATGTGTACTTTGAGTAACACTTCTGAGACACTTATTCAGAAAAAGACACTTAGTCAAAACAAAATCAGCACCAGAAACCAACTTGGTTTTTAGCATGACCTGTTTTTATGCATGGCTAGATCATTTGGAATTTCTCTCGTCTCCTTTCTTTCATCAAGAAAACACAAAGAGCAACAATAACAAACTTTGGCCTGCACTCATGGGCCACACCTGAACTGTGCTTGGGGCAACTCAAGGGGAGGCTTCAAAACCATCTGCATGAATCATTAGGGTACAGGTCACCTGGTAGACAGCTCTTCCCTTGTCACATACCTTATGATAGCCTTATGAAGGCACAGGAATCAGTTACACAAAAGCATACTGCACTGGAAATTTAAGATGGATTTAGGTTGTTCTGCACTTCTGAAGGAGCATAAAGCTGTCTTTAGAGATTTGTGAATGTAGCTTCTCATTGCTACACCTCATCTTTTAATAAATTCTCCTCTAGGGAACATATACTGGCCTTCTATGGTTTCTATTGTTTGGATTATCTTTTGCTATTTATGCCACACTATTCATTAGCATCTTGCACTCCCTTTCTTTTATTAATTTAGCAAATACATCTCCCAGAATAAGGTGAAGAGAGAAAGTTACTCACCATGAGTAGCACACAAGGAGCACAAATCCAAGCCTACACTCCTCAGAAAAAGTCTTTGGGCTCTCTGCCTCATCAAGGAATAAATCCCCATAAGCACTTGGACATGAAGGCCAGTTGGTACCATTTAGCCCCTACTCTGACCAATGGGTTCGGAGACCTCATACACATTAGGAGAATTTTTAGCAGTACTTAATTTTGATACTTTTAATTCTGTTTCGTAGTAACTTTGCAGTCATAGGCTAAGGATAAAGTTTTTATTAGCACAAAATGTACACAAAGTTCCCTTTTTCTTTTTACTCTTCCCCATGCTCCAAAAATAATAATTAAAAAAAAATTCTCATAATCATCATCTGCAGTATTACAGCATTAACAATTAATTGGAAATTACTGCCACTTCATATGATCTTGGGCTTAGTCTGTTGTTTTTTAAGTAATAACTTTATTAAGATGGCAAAGTAATTCTTACAGGGATTCTTTAATGTTGATGTAGTTTTTATTCTTCCTTTTGACTTCTGCAGCTGTTTTAGTTTTTGGCATATTAAAGTTTTCCTCACTTTTATTTTAAATCAAGTGCTAGTTTTATCTTTCTGACATTGAGGTGTTTAGAATAGATCTTCAACTGGTACAAATTGAGAGAATTCCATAACTCTGTGGGCTTTTCAAGGTTTACTTCCACTGTCTGTGCCTTTATGAGTTACAGTCCAAACAAAAGTAAACTAGTGTACTACGTTCACCTTATCAGACAAATAAATTGTCAATGTCATGATTTATCCTGAATAGCAGATGTTTTCTAAAAGAAGTTTTCTTTAAAATGAGGGAGTTAAAAATGACCTAATATACTGCAGCAAAATACTGAAGGCAATCAGTAAGACTGTTATTATTTCTTGAGATTCATGGAAATCTGTTATTTTCTACCTTCCCTTCCAATATCTTGAAAAATAACGATGTAATTTAAGAACATAAAGCTTGCAGCTCAATTGTGGTAATTTATGTTCCTGTAAACTAGATGTAAGCCTGAGCAGACCAATTTTTTTACTGCATATTGTAAAGGATGGTGTCTCAAAGGTCATAGCAATTTCCACAATTTCACTTTCAAATATTGGTTTTTTTTAGGTTTTTTTTTTTTTTTTTTTTTTTTAGTTTTTCACGGGAAAATGTTGAGATTTGCCTCTGACACAACCTAGTTCTCTCAAAACTTGAACTGTATAGAAAGAATGGAAGGATTGCTCTATGAATAAGTTCTTTTCTTGATAATACAAGTGAAACACAAACCTCACATCATAAGGAGGTATAATGTACCCATAAACGCATTTCAATTCCAAAGTGGGAATGGTAAGCAACCTCTTGCTCTAACCTTTTCGCTTTCCACTGGATGTAATGTTTTCAGATTCTGTTGACGAGTGTATCAAATTCATTTTTCCAGCTTAGTGAGACTCACCCCAAGTCATTTCCTATTTGCTCTCTTGCTGTGAATGGAGTCACATTCCCAGTGAGAAGTCAGCTCAGTTCCAGTGATTATCTCTGCTGCATGAGCATGCCCGGACCCAGGCGGTGGCCTGAGAGGGCCATCATGCTGGGAACATACTTTAACAGTATGTTAACACACCGGGAACGTGTTAAACAAACAAAGGACCAGGGCCCCAAGGCAAATCCCTTTGCCCCCTCCCCCCCAGATGCAAAAAGAGTAATTAGTTTTCCAGAAACAAGGGAAGAGTGCTACGTTTAAGAAGCAGCCTCACTGTAAATGCATCTAGGTTTGCAGAGGAGAGAGTTAACATGAAGACACACTGTCTACATTTTCTTTTGCCTTTCATTTGAAGATCATTAGAGTTAGCATTAAGACGAGTTATATGGATTAAAGGCAGATAGGTCTGTTCTCACTTCTTGATGAAACAGTTATCATCACAAAGCAGCATACTTTCAACTGGCTATTAATTGAATTTCACTAAAGTCCTTAAAAGGTAGTTGATTTTAACCTTAAATCTTCACCGTTTTCCTATAAGAAACCTTCCACTTACAGGGTAATATTAAAATGGAGCCTTCGAGTCACTGTGTTTAAAAATCTCTTGTGTGATCACTTTTTTTTTTTTTTGGTAATCTATCTGGACCATAACAAAGGAGCAATGCCTTCTTAAACTCTCTACCTCCCCACCCTAGAACCCAACACCAAGAACACATAGAGATATACATTAGAAATTCTCACATTTTAAAGTCACTACAATACAGAAAAATTTTAATCTTACATACACCAGTAAAAAAAGAAAAGATGCAAGAGTGAGAAGAAATATTCATTCACTAACTGAAGCCGTTTCAAAAGCAGAAAGGGAAAGCATAGGAAGTCTCAGTACTTACATATATTCTCCTCATTCTGTTTTCATTAACATTTCTACCATTAATTAGAGTCCTCAGGAAAAAAAATAACCAACATTTTATACACTTCTTTAGTTGAAAAGCAATCATGATCTATAATAGCCTCTCAGTTTTGAAGTTTATGTAAACTTATATGGGTGAGGGAGCTGTAGTTGTTTGGTTTTTTTTTGCTTTTTACAAAAAAAAAAATTAAAATTGAAAGTTAGAAAAATAATAATATGCGGCTTTAGAGACTAATTACATTTAAAAAATAATAATTCTATGCCCTTGTAGCAAATAATACATTTAGGAGCCTAGGATGAATTAAACAACTTGTATTTTTCAGTCTCGAACTGTAACATTTACAAGCTAGCCCAATTGTTACAAATACAACAAAAATCCCATAGCATTCTAACATAATTTATAGCTCTATAAGGTAATAGGAGGAGAGTTTTTTGTTGCATTCTGTTTGCTACTTTAATCAGATTCTAGGGACACAGTTCCATATGGAAGTGGCTGTAAATATGCCCATTCATTTCCAGCCCATGGAGGCAGTTAGAATACACATATTAAGGACAAGCGCACCTCTAAGAGTGGGATGAATCCCATCTAATTTCGGCTGTTCAGGAAACTAACCTAAGGTCCCTCTATAGTCAGCAGAGACAGTCAAGTACCTCCAGCGGAGGATTCTTCCTATCTGCTTTGGACATCAGTGTCTGCTAATGGGCTGTCTGACACACTCCACTGACTTCCAGAGCATGCCTAAATGGGATGTTTACTTTCCAGACAACTGTAGCTAGCAACCTAGCCCCATGTTGCAGGCTGTCTGCACTGCAGCTAAAGTTGACTGCAAGGTTGTTTTTTTAATGAAAGCTTGAGCTGGGAACTGACCTGAGCAGAAGTACCATAAGCAGCTGGAGCCACTACAGCAGAGGTTTCAGTATGAATTGCTTGTCTGGGCACCTCCCTGGGGCTCCTGGCCAGCCTTCCTTGGCTGGCCACAGTCCCTTACGCTGATCTGAGGGCTCAGGGGATTCGAGCTGTCTCCCCACCCTCTGTTCCCAGCTGATTCATCGTCATCTTTCTCACTGCTCCCTATGCTGAGATAGCATGATAAACTAACCCTGGCCAATAAATATTTTTTTCCTTTTTTTTTTTTCTTTTTAAAAAAATGAGGAATGGTTTTCAACTGTGCTTATTAAGGAATTGAGGCAGGATAAGACCCAGCACAGGGAGGGTATCAGACCCCAGGAGCAGGAGTAAAGTAAAGAAAAGCAAGAAGAGATGAAGAAGGAGCTTCTTGGCAGTGCTGAACTGTGCAGCTGGTTTGCCTGCACGGTTTCAACAAACCCAAGTTCTCTGCTATGCTGCTGTGTTGCAAGCTACCAATATTGGTATTGAGACAAGCTGGTGCAAAAGTAAACTCGGGTCAGTCTAACCGAATGCAATTAGTACCTTCAGGTTTAGATAGATACCAAGAAGACAGGACTGATCTAAGCTACAAATGGAAACCTAAATTTTGTTATGGGGCCAATGTTTTGTATGCTGCCTGAACCCCACCTTTTCTCTCTTCAGTGCTACTGCATAGCCAGTTCACAGTTCTGACTTAGGAATGGGCTGGGGAGGGAGGTCAAGCAAGAATAAGCTGTATTGAGTCCCAAGTATTGCAATGTGCGCAGGCAACTCTGAGGTTAGAAATCAGAATATTCCATCTCTTGATGATGGGAAGGAAAATAGCTGGGCACTGTACCATTGAGTCAGCTAATATCAAATCCTAGTTTATTCAGCCTCCTTGGTCTACCAGTAGCTAGGGACTATGGAAAAGAATGCCCTTTATGGACTGTGTATACAAGAAAGCAATGTGACAAGTAGATAAATCCAGATACTTGAGCAAAGTATGTTTGCTGCCTGCAGGGCACATGTCAAGGAGAAAATTATAGTCTATATTGGGTTTTACTAGGACACAAAATGCACAGATTTTATGCCCTCATGCTCCAGTTTTCTCTGCTGGAATGACAAGGTGCACAGACACATTGGTACCGATTTACACATCTTTTTGTACAGAAGAGATCCAATGCTGCACTGCACGTTTTTTCTACCAAGGCACTTCTCAACTGCACCTACAGTGCTGTAGACCCGCTAGCAATCACTGACTGATGCTAAAAGGCTGGTCTCTGATCATTCTTTTCTCTTCATTGGCACGCTGACATTTGCAGCAGTAACCATTAGCTAGCATTGTACAAAACCACAGTGCAAAAGGTTAGGTATACTGCACTGCTGGTACAATTTATATCCAGCCTTTGAAACCTCCCCTCCTTCTTCTGATTTGAGGTAGAAAACAGGGCATTGCACTGCTGGGTGGACAAAAGCTGAGCCTGTTATGAGCCTCAGGGAAGTCAGGGCACCAAATTTATCACCTTGGCAAAGTGGTAGTTAGTCAAAATATTGATCATAATAATAAAGAATAGAAGAACAACTGCTAAGCTATCCCCCGTTCACCCTTTCACAGTCCTGATCCTGGGAGTTGGCATTTTTCCTAGTATAAGCCAGTCAGACAACTGGGGAGGCATGGCCTCACTAGAGGCTCTATTTCATGACTTACCTCAGCATTACTGCTCTTGACCCACAACCTACTGCCTCACAACCAGAACTTGAGGGGATGGCATGGGGCAGCAGCTCGAAAATAGCCCAGGGCAAATTCTTCAGTGACTGGTAGTGAGGCTTTTAGAGCCCCTGAAAGCTCCTGCAGCAGCAGCAGTCAGAAGCCATGGTGGGAACACCTCTCCAAGTCTTGGGTACCCTGAAGGAGGGAGCATTGCACTCCACTGTAAGTACTTGGCCCACTTTCCTACTGTGCGACATGTTTGGCCGTACCATAAAGGGCAATCTGTGTGGTAACCAGCATGCAGGTTATTCTCTGGCACTACTGCCAAGTTCTGCGTAGCTCAAATGACAGTTTTCAAGGATGCTAGAGGGTGAGCAGAACAAGTTGGTTTTTTTTTTTCGCTTGACCTGTCTCCTTGTCTAATAATAATATATTAGTGATTATACATGACACATAACATCCTCCATCTGAACTGCTTCACTAACCTATGGAAAAAAAAAAAGAAAATGAATATCCTCTCTGCCTTCATTATCATGGGGGAAAGTAAGGCAATGTAAGGATAGATGAGCTGACTGTGGTGACAGAGCATAGCTCGTGAGTATACCACGAAAACAGGACCCACAGCCAGTCCTGAGCCTTAAGTCTTCGCTTCTCCCATCCCACTTCACATTCATAATCCCCCTCACAATTCCCTCACCATCTCTCTTCTCTTGTTTTCCTAGTAATATTTTCTACATTTACTTTGTTATTGTTATTAATTTCTCTAATATCGTCTTCCTCAGCACCACCGTTCTCAGCTAATATCTTCCAGAGACTTTTGCTTTCAGCAGTCTTGTTCTTGTGCTTACTCAGTCTTGCTGAGTAAACACATCAACCCTCCATTACATTTTCTCCACAGGGTTGGGGTACTCTTTTTCTGATACTCAAGACATGGAAACAAATGACTGACAATGCCCAAGGTAGCAGGGGCTGGATGCCTCTTCCATCCTGGCAGGGTTTCCCTCATTTTGAGCTGCTCTCAGAAGCAAAGAAAGAAAAAATGAGTATGGGGAGTAGCAAAAAAAAGGAAAATTAGGAATTATTGGCAGTGCTTAAAACTGTCTCACCTGATAGTCCTACCGGCAAAATCTTGCAGTCCTGCATCTGAAGAATATTTCTGTTTGGTAGGATGACAGGATGACAGAAGGCCCAAGGTGCAAGTTCAGAGGGCAGCCAAGAAAACATTAGTTTCCCCACTAACACAGGTCAGCATGGGACATACTTCCACAGCATAAGACCAAGTCCAGCTGAACAGTGGTCCTTCTAAGACTAAAGTCCAGAAGCCAAAATATAAAAACATCTTGGTACAGGTCCCACTAGAACGACAGTCCAAACATGCATTATTAGATGTCATCTACATGGACTTGTGCAAAGCATTCGACACTGTCCCACATGACATCCTTGTCTCTAAATTGGAGAGACATCAATTTGATAGAGGGACCACTCGGTGGATAAAAAACTGGCTCGATGGCCGCACGCAAAGAGTTGTGGTAAATGGCTCGATGTCCAGTTGGAAACCTGTAACGAGTGGTGTCCCTCAGGGATTGGTGTTGGGACCGGTCCTGTTCAACATCTTTGTCGGTGACATGGACAGTGGGATTGAGTGCACCCTCAGCAAGTTTGCCGACGACACCAAACTGTGTGGTTCGGTTGATACGCTGGAGGGAAGGGATGCCATCCAGAGGGACCTTGACATGCTTGTGAGGTGGGCCGATGCCAACCTTATGAAGTTTAACCAAGCTGAGTGCAAGGTCCTACACCTGGGTCAGGGCAACCCCAGGCACTGCTACAGGCTGGGCAGAGAAGAGATTCAGAGCAGCCCTGCAGAAAAGGACTTGGGGGTGTTGGTTGACGAGAAGCTTAACATGAGCCGGCAGTGTGCGCTTGCAGCCCAGAAAGCCAACCGTATCCTGGGCTGCATCAAAAGAAGCGTGACCAGCAGGTCGAAGGAGGTGATCCTGCCCCTCTACTCTGCTCTGGTGAGACCTCACTTGGAGTACTGTGTACAGTTCTGGTGTCCTCAACATAAAAAGGACATGGAGCTGTTGGAGCGAGTCCAGAGGAGGGCCACGAGGATGATAAGAGGGCTGGAGCACCTCGCATATGAAGACAGGCTGAGAAAGTTGGGGCTGTTCAGCCTGGAGAAGAGAAGGCTGCATGGAGACCTCATAGCAGCCTTCCAGTATCTGAAGGGGGTCTACAAGGATGCTGGGGAGGGACTCTTCCTTAGGGACTGTAGTGGTAGGACAAGGGGTAATGGGTTCAAACTTAAACAGAGGAAGTTTAGACTAGATATAAGGAAGAAGTTCTTTACAGTGAGGGTGGCAAAGCACTGGAATGGGTTGCCCAGGGAGGTTGTGGATGCTCCATCCCTGGCGGTGTTCAAGGCCAGGTTGGACAGAGCCTTGAACCACGTGGTTTAGGGCAAGGTGTCCCTGCCCATGGCAGGGGGGTTGGAACTAGATGATCTTAAGGTCCTTTCCAACCCTTACGATTCTATGATTCTATGATTAACTTGGGTGCCTGATATCTGGATATTACTGTAGGCAGCCAAATAATTTGGCTTATTACCAGACATAGTGAAAGCTCTCAGAATTTCAGCCTTCATTTTCTTACACTGGAGAAAATGAGATTCAGGACGTACGCTCTGCAGAATTGAGAGTACATATAGATTAACATGCTAAAAACTTTCATAAATTGAAATTACCAACTTTCTTTAGCATAATTTCAGACAGAAAAATACAAGGGAGAAATTCTATTGTTTTGAACCAAGAATGATACCCACTTTTGCAAAGAATCCTTTAAGTATAACCTCAGATGTTGCTTGAATATAGACAAAACTGCGTTTGGGAAAATCAGCCCAGAAAATACTTTTTCAGGCCTTTTCCTCATCTCAGTATAGTCCACACAACGATATTTTTGCTTGTCAAAGAGACATGGTAGAGTTCAAGTTCTCTTGCACTCACAGCAGATCGGCCAGTGTGTTCAGCTAACTTGTTATTTGTCTTTTTATTTGCAAAGGACAGCATCTGGTGCTTAATCTCCAGAGTAGAAGGAACCATTTACACAGATCTGAGATCACTTTGTGACAGGTGCTGAAGAGTCATTTCCAGAGCCTTGTGAGCTGACCATATGCTACATCTTTCCCCAGCTGGAATAAAAGGCATTCAGCCATCATATAATTCATCAGTAGCATAGGATAAATAGATAAATAAGTGAAAAAATTACTGTAAATACATATGTCTGCATATTTCTATCTCAAACTATGCAAAAAACTGCATGCACTATTAGTACTATGCAAAAACTATGGTTGTGGGTTTAACTCCAGAAACATGTAAAGATCAGGTTGAATTTGTAGTTTGGCAGTACAACACATTAAATAAAAAAGGCACAACCCAATACTACTTCTTTCCTACAGTTTGTGCTACAAGTATTACAATTCATACAAGACTGAAACTATACTTATAGATGAGTATCGGAATAACTGAATATTCAGTGTAAATAATAATAAAATCAGTAAAATATTCAATAATCAAAGTACTTTTTCAGTCTAATGTAAACTAAGTTCATGTCCCAAAACTGAATTTAGTAACAGAAAGGAACAAGAGTTTAGATGTTAAGAGTTTTACTTGTGGGAATTGATGAGTAAGACTGTACAAAATCCAGTACTGATATTTCCCTCATTATTAGTTTTGCCAAAAATTCTGAACTGAGCTGAGGTTTCTGTATACAGAAATTGTACACAGGCCTCAATTTTTCCTAAGTAGCAGATGGTCCTAGGGCCTGACCTCTGCCATCCATATTTCTTACTAGGGGGCAAAAAAAGATATATCCACATGTTGCTCTCCTGGTTGTCAAAATCCCTCAATAGTATAAAGAGTGGTATCTGGGCAGCTATTCCTATTGCATTTTCAGAGGCGCTGCCTGGGATAGGAAACTTTTCTATACTTTTTAGAAGATCTGAAGAAGGGAAAGGATTTAGAGGTCTCCAGGGCAAGGAAGAAAAATCTTGCCTCTGGTGATTGATACTACGCAAGTGCTATTTCATATACTTCATAATCTCTCGCTCTAATTCCAAAGACTGAAGTCAGCTGGAAGAATCCTTTGAACCATGGGTGGCCAGTGAAAATGGGAGGGAGAGGATAAGGAGCAGTTCAGAATCTCCAAGCAGGAGTTTATCCAGAGCCATTCCATGCAAAAAGCTTTTCAGGATCTGGACTGTGTAACTAGCATAAACCTAGCACTGATGGGTTCAGCCATCATTAATTTCCAGCCATTTGGGAATAAGTGGTTATTTGGCAGTAAGATGGGATCTGAGAGAGGTGTTATTATAATATGGGAAGAGCTGCTATTCTTGTACCGCAGCAGTGATCTAATACAATGGCAGAGCAATGTGACTGTGGTGAAATTCACTGGGGAACAGACTTCTTCCCAGGGCTCAAATTATCAGCACATTTTCACTGCTGCCTCCAGAAAGAGACATGTAATGCTGTCAGATGCTGTTTGAGTCGGGAGTTTTTAAAAAGAGACGGAAGTGTACGTATTAAAGAAGCCAATATTATATTTACACAAGGACAATCCTCTCATGAAATATAAATGCTGGAATTCTGCTGGTTACAGTCCTTATTTTGAGATTTTGCACGAGGGCAGTAAACTGAAGAGGATGCAATGCTCCCTACCCACTCACAATTTTGATAATTGTATTTGAATTTTAAAGAGGTCAGGTAAAATCCAATCAAAGCTGCATTTATAGGTGCTTGTACTTTATACTGCTGTCCTTGATACACTCACCCTTAGTCCACGCAAAATAACTCCAATGCAGGCTACAATTCCTGAAAAGGAATGTGACTTTAATGAAATAAAAAGCTCATCATGCCAAGCTCAGGTTGAGAATAACACCCTATCCTGTTGCCATTACAGACAGAGACAGAAATATATCAAAGTCGCCTAGACACTTAAAAGAGAATGGGAAATAAAAGGGACATGTCCAAGCAGAGCTGGTGGCGGGTGTCGGAAAGTGAACATCAGCAGGATCAAATAGGAGAGCTTTTCTTTGTTGCTTCTTGAAAAGAAATAAAAAACCCAAGACTCATAGATTTTTATTAAATACAAAGGAAAATTATATTAAGGCAACAGTAAAGGGAGAGCCTGGGCTTCCTACAGCATGGGCTTGCAGAGCTTGGCTTACCTGTCTCCCAGGACTCAGTACAAAGGCAGAGTATTTGGCTTCAAGTATTTGCTAGCATTTCCCTGTGGACTGCCTGAAAGAGCTTCTGGGTGGGCTGGGAGATATGTCAAAGCATTTCAAGGTGCATGAGGTACCTTTTATTTCCCCCCCCTTGGTACAACCCTTTTGTGATACCACACTGAAGAACAGCAGATATATATACCAGGGAGGTTAAGAGTTCACATCAGCTAGGCCAGATTTGACTCTAAGAAGAAAGCTAATCTGCTGTGGTGTAGAGTACATTGTTCTAGTCCCTGCTCTGGAGGGAGCTGATTTAGAAGAGCTAATTTAGCTTCCGTAGTTAATGAACTAAACTAGGGCTCAGGAGAACTGGGTGCATTTCTCAACTCTGCTGCACGTGTCCCATCTGACTTTACTCAAATGACTTAGGTCACATGTACCTCACTATAACTAGGCTAGTACCGCTCATAGCAGAAACCATCGGTGTGCATACATCACTAAGCCCAGGACCAGAAGTGATTCATCTGCATAGCACTAGGTGAAATTACCTCGCTTGGTCCAGAGCCAGCTTGGAAATCTCTACATTGTGCTCCACTGATCCATAGAGGTATGTCTGCACTTCTCTAACAGGTGATCAAGCTGGTACCATTATACTTATTAATATTGCCTAGTTGCATATCTTCCTATAAGCCTCTCTGCTCAGCTGCTTCCTAACTTTACCCAAAGTAACTTGTTTGGCAGAAATTTTACTTGCTCATTCTCCATGCAGTTATTTATATAGTTTCCTGGAAAATTTCAGGCAATGCTTTTCAGTCATTTCCAAGAAAAAGGCTAATGAGAAGATACATTATCCTCTTCCTGACAATCCTTTCTTTGGAATGCTCTCCTGCCACTGAGCATTAGGCAAAACCCAGAAATTTGTTTGGGGAGAGAAAAGAATGAATCAGGGTTGTGCCTCTTGCCCTATACGAAAATTAGTCCCGATGTAGCTAAGTTAAAAGCCTTTGAATAATTGTTGTTTATGCATATCTATGATAGGATGCTTTGATTTTAGCAGATGAATTCCCCAAAAAGCCTGCACAGGATGTGCTGGAGATTTTCAGAGCTCCTGTGCTTAAGGAAGCAGTGCTTGTTCTACTAAGAAGAAAACAAGGGAGTGTGTTCAAGCCAAGGGATATAGGTATGTTTTTCTGCTGTAATGACTGCTTTGACTCAGACATGAGTACTAAAACCACACAGGATTGTCTTTCCTGTGCTTTTGGTACCCCTTCTGCTGGCATCCAAGGAACATGGTGGATATAGCTGTCTCGTTGGAAGATGGAAATGAAGGGGAGAGAGGAGACAAATTTGGCACAGAGTTGGTGCAGGATGCAAGGGGATATAGAAGTGAAAGAAGTACTGGAAAGAGGTAAAATAAGATCAGGACTTCATGGTGAGTGGTGCAAAGGAGACCTAAACTTATATGATACTATCATGATGCAAATGCTTATCCCAAATATGTAAGGTTTAACTGCTGGCATTTCCTAATATTTCAGTACTATCCTTCATGGGTTCCATTAAAAAACCTTTTAGTATCATTTTGCGTATGCATTCTCTCAAATTTATCTGAAAATAAACAAAAGACAAAAAACATACACAGACACAAATTCCATTATTTGGCATCTTCCTAAAACACATACAAGTCATCAGCAGAGTTCAAAGTTTTCTGCCAACACACAGATTTTGCCACTGACCTAATGGAGCGGCTGTTTGCATTTATAGATTGCTGTCCTCCTTGCGGACAGATGCTGAAGAGGAATACAACACCCCATTCTGCCAGATGGTTCCAGAGCACAGCAGTGACACTCAGGGATCTTGGGCTCAAGATATCTGCTCAGATCTGTTCATACTCTATCCGGCTCAGGAAGAGAATGTGCCAGTACAGCTCATGTACATCTACTATTACTTGTAAGCTTGGTTTCTTTTCTCATTAAGCCAACCAACAGAAGCCTGATCACGCCTCTTCCTTGCATTTGGCTCCTCTGCCAGTCACATACTGAACAGGGTCCTCACTCACCTCTCAACCTTCTTGCCCTCCAAGTCTTCATCTCACTGGATGTGCAGCCTCTTGTCCCCTGTGATTTCAAGACTCAGACCCTTGTTGTTCTTCCTGTGCTGTACACGACCTCCCCACACCCAGCCTATTCCCTCGCCTCTGTCTCCCAGCACCATACATGCTCTCTAGAAGGCTTCCCACTTCCATCTGCCTTGCCTTGGTCATATGACTTACCTGTTTCCTTCACTCTCTCAGTCAGACCTGTCCTCCCTTCTGTCTCATCTTCTTCTCTCAGCTCCACTGGATCTTTGTCCTACCCTCCCAACCTATGCAGCTTCATCTTCCTCCCCCATGCCCAGGCCTTCTATTCCCAGCCCAGCCTCACTTTTTGCCCCCTCCTCACCACCAGCTCTCAGACTAGTTTGCACAAACCACAGTTTTCACAGCTTTGTAACAAGGACAGATTTTGATGTTCTGCGAAAAAGACGGTAGACATCATGTATGACACAAAGGCTATATCTCCAGTGAGTTTCAAAGCTTGAAGTCTTTGAGTGCTTTAAAACTGCTTTAGCATGGTCTAAACAAAATGTTTCTAGCAAGCTCCTTTCTCCAAACTAGACGAGCCATCTCAACGCTACAAAAATTTGGCCTTTTTCTAAAAGACAATGAACAGAAATCATTGCAATGCTCAGTGATTGCTACTAAATGACAGACTAGGGAAAGTGTTGGTCAACCCTAAAATTGAGTAATGCCACCAAACACACACTAAAAGCTGCTGTAGATAGAGTGGTAGAGTGCAAGATAAACTATACTGAAGTCAATATGAAAAACAAGCAACTAGCCTTTCAATTTAAATGCACTTTGAATTTAGGTCAAGGAGAATAGGCCACATCAAGGAGGTCTAAATTTCACTTATACTTCTGTGCTTTGTCATTCATAGGATCATAGAATCATAGAATCGTAAGGGTTGGAAAGGACCTTAAGATCATCTAGTTCCAACCCCCCTGCCATAGGCAGGGACACCTTGCCTTAAACCACGTGGTTCAAGGCTCTGTCCAACCTGGCCTTGAACACCGCCAGGGATGGAGCATCCACAACCTCCCTGGGTAACCCATTCCAGTGCTTTGCCACCCTCACTGTAAAGAACTTCTTCCTTATATCTAGTCTAAACTTCCCCTGTTTAAGTTTGAACCCATTACCCCTTGTCCTACCACTACAGTCCCTAAGGAAGAGTCCCTCCCCAGCATCCTTGTAGACCCTCTTCAGACACTGGAAGGCTGCTATGAGGTCTCCACACAGCCTTCTCTTCTCCAGGCTGAACAGCCCCAACTCTCTCAGCCTGTCTTCATATGCGAGGTGCTCCAGCCCTCTTATCATCCTCGTGGCCCTCCTCTGGACTCGCTCCAACAGCTCCATGTCCTTTTTATGTTGAGGACACCAGAACTGTACACAGTACTCCAAGTGAGGTCTCACCAGAGCAGAGTAGAGGGGCAGGATCACCTCCTTCGACCTGCTGGTCACGCTTCTTTTGATGCAGCCCAGGATACGGTTGGCTTTCTGGGCTGCAAGCGCACACTGCCGGCTCATGTTAAGCTTCTCGTCAACCAACACCCCCAAGTCCTTTTCTGCAGGGCTGCTCTGAATCTCTTCTCTGCCCAGCCTGTAGCAGTGCCTGGGGTTGCCCTGACCCAGGTGTAGGACCTTACACTTGGCTTGGTTAAACTTCATAAGGTTGGCATCAGCCCACCTCACAAGCGTGTCAAGGTCCCTCTGGATGGCATCCCTTCCCTCCAGCGTATCAACCGAACCACACAGCTTGGTGTCATCGGCAAACTTGCTGAGGGCGCACTCAATCCCACTGTCCATGTCACCGACAAAGATGTTGAACAGGACCGGTCCCAACACCGATCCCTGAGGGACACCACTCGTTACAGGTTTCCAACTGGACATCGAGCCATTTACCACAACTCTTTGCGTGCGGCCATCGAGCCAGTTTTTTATCCACCGAGTGGTCCATCTATCAAGTTGATGTCTCTCCAATTTAGAGACAAGGATGTCATGCAGGACAGTGTCGAACACTTTGCACAAGCCCAGGTAGACGACGTCAACTGCTCTGCCGCTGTCCATCAGTTCCGTGGCTCCATCACAGAAGGCCACCAAATTGGTCAGGCAGGATTTCCCCTTAGTGAAGCCATGTTGGCTGTCACCAACCACCTTGTTGTTTTTCATGTGCCTTAGCATGTTTCCCAGGAGAAACTGTTCCAAGATTTTTCCAGGCACAGAGGTGAGACTGAATGGTCTCTAGTTCCCCGGGTCTTCCACCTTACCCTTCTTGAAAATGGGGGTTATATTACCCTTCTTCCAGTCATCGGGAACTTCACCTGACTGCCAGGATTTTTCGAATATGATGGACAGTGGTTTAGCAACTTCATTCGCCAGCTCCTTCAGGACCCGTGGATGGATTTCATCGGGTCCCATGGACTTGTGCATGTTCAGGTTCTTAAGATGGTCTCGAACCTGATCCTCTCCTACAGTGGGCCTAAGGTCTTCCTTCTCACAGTCCCTGCATTTGCTTTCCAAGACTTGGGTGGTGTGCTCAGAGCATTTGCTGGTGAAGACCGAGGCAAAGAAGTCATTAAGAACCTCAGCCTTCTCCAAATCCATGGTAGCCAGTTCTCCTGATAGCTTCTGGAGAGGGCCTACATTGTCCCTAGTCTGTCTTTTATTTGCTACGTATCTATAGAAGCCTTTCCTGTTATCTTTTACATCCCTTGCCAAACTTAATTCTAGCTGGGCCTTAGCTTTCCTAACCTGGTCCCTAGCTTCCCGGGCAATGCTCCTATATTCTTCCCAGGCCGCTTGTCCTCGCTTCCACCTTCTATAAGCTTCTTTTTTCCCTCTAAGTTTCCTCAGCAGCTCCTTCTCCATCCATGGAGGTCTCCTGGCCCTCCTGCTGCACTTTCTTCTAGTTGGGATGCAACACTCTTGAGCACGTAGCAGGTGATCCTTGAATACCGACCAGCAGTCTTGGGCCCCCCTGCCCTCTAGGACTGTATCCCATGAAACCTTACTAAGGAGGTTCCTGAAGAGGCCAAAGTCTGCTTTCTTGAAGTCCAGGGCAGTGAGCTTGCTGCACGCTCTTCTCACCGTCCTGAGGATCTCAAACTCAACCAACTCGTGATCACTAGAGCCAAGGCTGCCCTGGAGCGTTACATTTCCAACCAGTCCCTCCCTGTTGGTGAGCACAAAGTCCAGCATGGCACCTCTCCTCGTGGGCTCCTCTACTGCTTGAAAGAGGAAGTTGTCTTCCACACAATCGAGGAACCTCCTGGATTGCTTGTGCCGGGCCGTACCGTCCCTCCAACAGATGTCAGGATGGTTGAAGTCCTCCATGAGGACAAGGGCCTGCGAGCATGAGGCTGCTCCTATCTGTCTGTAGAGCGCTTCATCCACAGAGTCCTCTTGATCAGGCGGCCTGTAACAGATCCCCACGGTAATGTCCCCCGTTGCTGTTTTCCCTTTGATCCTGACCCACAAACACTCTGTTACCTCATCACCCGTCCCCAGACAGAGTTCCATACTCTCCAGCCTATCACTGACATAGATAGCAACACCCCCTCCCCGTCTGCCTGGCCTGTCTTTTCTAAACAGCCTGTAACCTTCCATTCCGACACTCCAGCCATAGGAGCCATCCCACCATGTTTCTGTGATACCAATGACATCATATTCCCGCAGCCTTGCACGCATCTCTAATTCCTCTTGTTTGTTCCCCATACTACGGGCGTTTGTATAGAGGCACCTTAGCCGAGCTCCAAATGGAGCCGACTCAATGGCTGGGGCAGCTGGAACATCTCTACATTGCTCCAAGCACTTATTACAGGTGCTGGCAACTGACCAGGAGTGTTGGGATGGATCAATGCTCCCCTCCACCAACACATCTAGTTTAAAGCTTTCCTGACCAGCCTGGCAAGCCTCCTACCAAAACAGCTTTTCCCCTTCCTTGTCAGACCAGCTCCACCAGCCTCCAGTAGATCTGGCCTCCCAAATGGAGCCCCATGTTCTAAATAGCCAAACCCCTGACTATGGCACCACCATTCTAACCATTTATTAACCTGCCAAACACGCCTAGCTTTTTTAAGGTCCTCCCCTTTGCCCTGGAGAATCGATGAAAAAACTATCTGAGCTCCAGAGCCCCTAACCACCTCTCCCAGGGCTCTGTAGTCCTTCTTAATGTTCTCCAGGCTACTGCTATCTATATCTCTAGCACCCACATGGACCACTAGGAGGGGGTAATAGTCAGCAGGACTTACTAGAGCAGGCAGCCTCTCAGCAACATCCCTGATCCGAGCCCCTGGCAGGCAACACACCTCCCTCGAGACTGGATCAGGCCGGCAGATGAGTGCCTCTGTGCCTTTCAGAGTCCCCTACTACTATGACCCTCCGCTTTTTCCTGGAGGCACCAGTAGCGATCCTTTTTACTGGTGCATCAGCAGGATGCTCATTAGGTGTGGTGGGTGCTTTCTCATTAGCCCCCTGCAGAACCGCGAAGCGGTTCTGGGTGGGGACATCAGATTTAGGAGGAAGCTCCTTGTCGTTAATTGTCCTCTTCCTCCTTTTTTTGTTCGTTTTTCTCGTGACTAATTCCCAGCTTCCTGGGTTGCTGCCCTCCTGCTTTCCTATATGAGCAGTGCTAGACGTTTGCAGCCCCTGCGCAGTTTGGGCCTCGAGCAAGCAGCTCAGCTTCCTCTCAGCTTCCCTGGCATCTTTTAGCTCACCAACAGCCTCCCGCAGCTCAGCCACCTGCTGCAGGAGGACCTCCACCAGGGCGCACCGAGTGCAGCCCTGTCCATTGTGCACCCTCGCCTCAAGAGACCAGTCGAGGCACTCTCTACACTCCGAGGTCTGCGCCGCAGCCTCCCCTCTCATCGGCTCCGTCTGGGTGCCTACGCTGGCCACCGCCGGGGCAGAGCTCCCAAAGCGAGCCCTGGTCCTCAGGAGAGTGCTCACCATCCCGCTCGCTGCCCGCTCGCCCTGCCTGCGCGAACTGCCGCGCGAACTGCCGCGCGACCTGCCGCGCCACACCCTGACTGACGTGCCACGCCCTGTTTGCCCGCCCTCCTGGTCGCTCGCGCTCCCTGGGATGGGTTTTTCCCCACTGGGGGCTGGTGCCGTCACTCCTGGCACCGCCCCCTGTGAGTCAGCTGCTCGCGTCAGCTGAGCTGCCGGCTCCTGGGCAAGTCGTGTCGAGGACTTGAGGCTCCGTCGGTCGCTCTTGCCGCTCCGAACTGAGGCTCCTGGACGCTGTGCTTCCCCCCGCTCCCGTGTTAAAGGCGTCCGCTCTGGAGATACTCACCTCGGCAATAAATTCCTACTGACCGGCTTGAAGTCCAGACACTTATGTACAGCTAATCCATTCAATGGACTGGAATAGGTATTTAGTTGGTGTGATTCACACAATTCATGTAATTTAGTTGACTAGTCATCATTTAGTACCATCCAAAAACTGCTAATAGCAGTATATTAAAAAAAAATAGATTATAAAATTCATTCCAGGGCTGGATATAAAAAAGCAGATGAAAAATAATAATCTTGCAATAAAACAATCTTCCCACAAACCAAAAAGAATCACTAAATATACAATTTGTTTCAAATGAATCACTAAGATCCATTATTAATTGCACTAACTTTGGCTACTTAGTGGTTTTGATTGCTTTTGATATTGTTTATTTTATGATGTTTTAATTATTGTTGTTTATTTAGTACAGTAATTGCATTTTAATTGTCTTTGGAGCAGCACTCTGACTGTCTTGGCAGGGAGGCCCTAAATAAATGAAATCATTATTATGATAAACAAAACCAATGGTAATAGTTTTTCACTGTATATTGTTAGCAATGCAGAAAGAAAAAAGTACACATATATAAATATATACAGTCTGTAAGAGAAAAATCAGTAATCAGAACTCAAGGTTACATATCCAACTCTGCCACTGATTATATCTGTGACTTTGAAAAGTCACTTAGCCTCCCTCTTATCTCCATTTATTCATCCGTGAAAGGATTATCATAACTCTGTCCAATCTCTCAGGATTAGTAGGAGAATTAGCTAATGTCTTTAAAGCATTTTGATCCGTCAAATGAAAAATGAAAAGAAAAAGCTTTAATCTTTAGATTATTAAAGATATAACAGAAATACTGGTATAATCTACTAAGACAGAAAGAGTTACTCTAGTATTAATATTTTTAATCTATAATTGGTGCATTTATATTGTCCATACACTTAGATAATGAAGCTTTCATAGTTACTACTAATAAATGCAAAAATGTGTTGCAGAAAGAAAACCAAAATGCCTTCTGAGTTTCCAATCTGAAAAAAATAGGGGAAGCAGTGCTTTTAGATACAGAAATTTTGTCCTCTCTATTTCTACATCTGAATCCTTTTTCTTTAAAAAGAAAAAAGAAAAAGGAAAAAAAAACCCCAAAACCCAAAACAACCCAAAACAAAACAAAACAAACAAACAAACAAAAAGCCAAACCCACCACTTTTTCCTTAGGATGCACAAAGACAAAAGCTGTTTCTGTGGATTCTCAACATAAGGATGCAAATAAAAAAAAAAAAAAAAGGTGAGGAAAATGCTGCACACTACAATTCGGAGAAGAGATCTAAGCTTTAAAATCAAAGACGCTTTGAAAGTTACAGAAAAAGAAAACTTTGAAACTGCCAGGTTGGGCTGGAGAGGGAGATTTGAAGTTGTTATTGAAATTTTTATGTTTCAAATATACTGATCTCATTTAAACCAAATAATGTTGTTCTAGGCTCCTATTCATTATGCTAGGCTTTGATCTAATCAACAGGTTCGGGGTTTTTTTCAAGCAGCTTGTAATAAACTCCTAAAATTTAGTGAAAAGAGCAGAAAGAAACACAACTTTATATTACAGTAATCTACCTGCTTGCAGGGTCTCTAGCCTGAGGTACTCAATCTACTGTTCTTTCTTCATATTCCCATCCAACTTCTTACACGTCTTTTTGCTGTTTCAATTAACAACCAGTTCAGCTAAACTGATGTAGGAAAATCCCAAAGAAAATGAATTCGCCTTTTCTATGAAAAGGTTCACTTGCCTTCACCAAGGTTCAGTTTTCTTATCATTATAGAGGGCTATACCTGAAGTTGTAGTGCTCTCAGGAGTTTTTTCAGAAAATGCTGACTTGTCATTCACAGCTATGTGGTTTCAGTTGTCCTCCCCCCTTGATCTTTGCCTTGCCATGCTTCACTCACACACATCAATACTGATGTCTGTTGACAGTCAAATTGCTGTTCATTAAAAATTTATAGAGCTGATAATTTAACACTGAGAATATTGCAACTATTATTAATGATATTTGGCTTCCCATCCTTTTCTCCACCCAGTGCCATTTGCAACGTTATTAATAACTGTAACAGGTCATCATCAAGACACTTTACCAAATGAAATTCTGATTTTAAGTAGACTTTCTCTTTTGTGGAAAAAATTACCTAAAGACTGTAAACAAGAAATTAATACTTTACACAAATAGCATCTCCAGTGCAAAGGTTTAATGTTATTTATGTTTCATGTTGGGACACTTGTGTTTGGTAGATAGCAGTATCACAATTTATTTTGCATTGCGAGCTTAGACACTGTGAGATCATGACAAAATTTTTGAGGACTCACAATGCCTCAGGTGAGCAAGCTGAGGCTTATATGCCATATATGCTGGGCCCTAGATATCAGTCATGGTCGATAAAAACTGCAGTAGCTGAGCACCTCTGAAAATCAGACCCCAGGTTATTTGAGCTGGGCATCCAAAAATCCAAGGACCCAAAATCAATGACAGTTTTCAGCAACTTTCCTGAGGTAATGGAGCAAAACCTTGGCAGAGGTAGGAGTATATCCCAGTCTCCTGCTGCTCAAATTGCTGCTGTAGCTACTGTGACATCTTCTCTCCTAACAAAAGCCATGCTTAATATGTCATGCTTCTCCCACAAATCCCGTGTCAGAGCATTCTGCACGCACAGGCAGAGGGATTTCACCTCACCTGATCCCTGCACTTGACTCCTATTAATTTCCAACAACAGCTTAAATGTGTTGATATTCAGGGTCAGCTAAAAGGACGTGCCATGTGGAGCTGCCCAGAGTCCCATTCTCACCACGCCTTCTATCTGCCAGCATCCCTCCCAGGCAGCATTCAAGGCCCTCTGGCTCACCTCTTGTGGCAAGATTATTTGAAAAGCTCCAAGACCCTATAATCACAGCATCTACATCAGTTACCTTCATGCTTCATGCTGCCGGCATGCTTATTTTTCAGTCGCTAGTCAGTCTGTAATCAGCATTTTGATATCTATGAGCTGCTGAAACTTCACACCCTCCAAAAATTTGTCCTCCACATCATATAATCATCCCCCTCACCAAACCGTCCTTCCATCTCAGCAGCTTACCAAAGTCTGCCCAGGCCTCCCCTCAGCCCATGGACACCCATAGAGCTTTTTGCAGAGTAACCTAAAATATAAATTTGCAGTACATAACCCTCCTTTTTCCACATTCTTAAACCTGAGGTTAATGCATTGTGTCTCATACTTTCTTTTCTTTCACAGAAGGATAAAATGCTTCAGATTACAATTACCATGGGATAAGAGTATACATGGAAAAATGTTACCATGGAGCTGCTGAAACACTGCAAATTCACAGCTTCACTTTCCCTGTAGAAACTTATTTGGGTGTTCATACCCACAGCTTATTTGCACAAGTTCTCAGAGAGACCTGAGGCTGGCACAAAGAGAATCAAACCTCCCTACTTATTATGGTGAACAGGAGTTGCATATGTTGAAGTCTCTGGGACTCTTCTTGTCTGTGAATAGCTCCTATTAACATTTATGGGGGGTATGCATACTGAGGGAAAGAAGAGAATAGTTCCCCACTGAGAAGAGAGCAGACTCCAGCAATTCTATTCTTATCACACTGTGTGCTTTACTCTTCACTAATCTCAGCAAAGTATCCTCATGCAAGACTTCTGAAGTGGGCTTTTTTCTTTTTATCTCCATGGAAATTGTATTTCTTTGAATAAGAAAGGTGACAAATAGTTAGCTTATGCTGCAGTAAATCCACAGGGCCAAATTATCTCATTTAAATATCTATTCAACTCTCAAAACAAATATCAAAGTTCAGACTTTGCAGATGCATTCTTTGCTGGAATAAGTAGGAAATTCTCTTTTGTCCCTGTTCAGGATACTTCAGGGTCTGCTTATTCCCTCATATATACACCTGTGTTGTCTTGTAAGCATTTTTACCTGTCAAATGAAGGTCTCTGCTTTTATCATAGGGCCAACAGGCTTTCACAACATGAGCAGTTTCCCAAAACTTCAGCAGCACTACCACCAACAGCACAGCTTCACCACAGGGAGGATAAACACAGGCTAGGCAGTGACAGGATTTTCACTCTTGCCTGCTCTGAGCAAGATTAAAATGCCAGCAGCTAGTCCAAGTTAGCCCCTTTGACTGTTGTTATCACCAAGAGAAGTGAATCACTGCTGTGCAAATGCTGGGAAATCTAAAGAAAAGTGTTAGTGCCAGCAGAAGCACAGAGGCTTAACTGAAGTGCTGATAGAGAACACTTTGGACAGCAAGAACTGATAGTTGCACTACAGAGAGAAAAGCCTTCAGAGCTTGCTCTTCATTCTTCAAAAGTGCACATGAAAATTTTCATTTAGGTAAGACTTAAATTAAAATTTTGATTTTTAAAAGGTTTATGGTTCTCTCTAGTCTGCAAGCAACACTGGTGTGACTACATCAATATCAAATGTAAAAGCTTTTTCTTTTTACTTCACATTCACAATGATGAAAAAAAGCCTGCATGAACTAGAACAGGGTTTTTTCCCCTTTAATTCAAAAGTCCCACATTCCTTTCATATCATACGAACTATCAAATGGAAAAAGATTTAGTGTCTCCACAGATTTAGCTGACATTTGAATTCTTACAAACTTTGGAAATGTGTAAATATGGAAGATTATTGTTTGCTAGAATGTAGTCAGCTTCAGTGACTAGAAGTCACTCGTCTAGTGAGGTTACACTAGAAGATCTCAGGACCACAGAGCAAGTAGTGATTGTTGTAGGACAAAAGATAAGCTTGGACTTCAGACACTATTCTTGTATTTAGTTCCCTCAAAAAAAGGAACTGAAAATAAGGACCAGAAGCTTACCGAAAGCAACAGAGATGCAACCTGGCACGACAATATCAGCTTCTTATTTATCTGGCCTCTTAAAACAAGCCTTCAGGATAAGGTACAGAAGACCATTCCCTCCCAGAGAACAGCCCTGTGGAGCTCATTTCGAGCAATGAATTACAATCCAAACACACGCAGTTTAGTTAGATGGCTTATTTAATGAGAAGACACCCAAGCACACAGAGGCATTTGTGTTGATGCAGGTGTTACAAGGTATTTTGGATGAAGTAACTACACTTGTGCTATTGGGTCATTAAATCTTATTCATTCTTCAGAGAACCTTTCTGCCTACCAGCCACTGCTATGGAAATGGAGACGTAAAACTCTTATTGCGCAGCACTACCTTGCTCATCAGAACAGGTGATGATGCCTAAAGCTATGACTGAGCTAAACAGAATGGAGTAAGTTTTGGAAGGAACATTTGGTGCACAGTCTCCTCATTAGCAATATTCAGTCTCCTGGCAGAGCTGAGTGATAAATATTTTTTCAGTTTTTCAAATGTCACGTTTACCACAAACTACAGAACTTTAGTGACAGAGGTGAAAATCCGTGATGGCTACTTCCCTGGTGTATTGTCCCCTCTAGAGGAAGAAAAGTCCAAATGGGCTTTGTAACTGGTTAATAGGGATATTGCAACCAGTTAAGGAGATAAATGTCTTGTTCAAGCAACTTGCTCCAGCCTGTGATAAAAGATGATTTTGCGTCACCAGAAGTGTTCTCTATTGTCCTGGTGCTTTGCTTTTTTCTCATTTTATGAGTGCTGTCAATGGCTGCTGTAGTGTTGAAAAACAGATGCCCACGCTGAATGACAACAGCATTCTTCAAAGTGTCTCCTGTTTCTCTTCAACATACAGGGCTTTTTTTCTGACATACCATAACCCTGATAGCCATTTTTCTTTATGAAGTTCCCACAAGCACTGTTGGCTACTGCATCTTCCAGTTTCTAGATTATGCAGCTTAGCATGCAGAGCAGAGCTAAAAAAATGGCATGTCAATGTAACCGAGAAGAGATTTGGGACTTTTGTTTTCAAAAACCTTAACCAGTAAGTGGCAAATAGAAGTTGCTGGGTGGAAGGAACTGTAATTAGACCCAAACAAGACTGGTAACACTGACAGTGACAGATGCCCTTGAGATGGATAGGTGATCAATAGACGCGTTTTCTAGTTCTTTTGTTTTTAAATTATTACTGATAGTACATCCTAAATTAATTCATCATTCTGTAAATCTTCAACTCTGTTAGAACAAAAGCCAGAAGTTTAATTTATCTTTTTTCTGTTTTAAAACTAACACATACATTAAGCAGCAACTGAAATGGAGGAAAAATCAAGTTCAGACAAACTAGTGGTACTGAAATATTTGTAATTAAGCATGATAACCAATTAGAGAAATACCTGGAATAGCTCATGATTCACTCTCTCACATCAGAGGTTTCCTAATCAATTTGAAATAACTAAACACTGCTGTAGAAAACAAGCAAGATCGCAGCATTTGCTAATGAGTCTCAAAAATGGATTTCACTGCATGAAAATGTTCATTGTCAGGAGAAAGCCTGTGTTCCCAGAATCTTTAGGGCCATTTCCATTTGCATTTGATTGGAGAAAAGTCCTCTTTGTTCTTTTCTTCCTCCTCTCATCCTCTAGAACTCTGTGGTTTTTTTTCCCATCTCCCCCTTCAGTGAGTTTTTTTATATCAATGTGGTACACTAACTAAATGCTTAAAATATGTCCAAATAAGACCCTTTGTGCTGAAGTAGCTAGAAACCACTTCAATTATTATTTAATATCTCTATGTTACTCTGATTATCTTGAATATAAATTTGGAGATCTATGACTTCTAGAAAATTATATGGCAGAAGATGCAGTGGCAGAGCTCTGAAGCATATAAGCAGAGTAGTGTATTATGCCATGAATAATACCACTTTAACATTTGTAAACTGTAAAGCTTTTCTGAGCTCTCATCCTTCCCCTGGGACTCGAACTCTTGTTGAACAAACTGTTCAAAGCTCTCCGCTCTGATAAAAAACTACCCCAACAAAAGTGTGACACTTTTTTTCATTATTTTGCAGGTTGCTGGTTGCTTGCTCTTCCTGCAACAAAAAAATCAGGTATCCATTTGACCTACTTGTCCCTAACCCAGCAATGTTTGGAGCAAGATGAGATCTGATGATAATGAACTTGTCTTGAAAAAGGAATTGCAAACTATGTCCCAGACCCTGCAATCAATTATTCATGTGAGTAACTTTGAACTCAGCAGGAGTACCCACAGGCATAAACTTTCTTACAGGGGGAACAGTTGGCAGGATCAAGACCCACCTCAGGAGGAAGACACGCAACACAACATATGAACCCTCTGTGACTCTTTTTATTTTATTATTTTTCCCCCTTTTGTCCTTGTTATTGTTTGATTTTATTTTCTAATGCATTTCCCACTTCCAGCTGGGAGTAGAAGTGAAGATGCCAAAATATGAAGACAAAAGCTGCTGTTAGGCTCAGCTGGAAGAGAAAATACTAGAAATCTCTGTCTCTCAAAAAAAAAAAAAAAGAAAAAGAAAAAGAAAAGAAAGAAAAGAAAAAGAAAAGAAAAAGAAAAGAAAAAGAAAAGAAAAAGAAAAAGAAAAAGAAAAAGAAAAAGAAAAAGAAAAAGAAAAAGAAAAAGAAAAAGAAAAAGAAAAAGAAAAAGAAAAAGAAAAAGAAAAAGAAAAAGAAAAAAAAAAAAGAAAAAGAAGGGCATAGACATTTCCAGATCAATTTTATATTCCCCAAGAGCACCATGATAGTTCAGAGAAACTTTGTAAAGCTCATAATGGAAAGTAGAGAAAGAAAGACAAGTTACTGGTGCATTGAAATTGTCCTAACTTGTCTCAGCCTCATGTATGAATATATGCAATCTTTCTTCGTCATCCAGGCATAACAGTCCCTACCCAGATGATGCTGCAGAGCCCTCTACATGCAGAAAGACCCAGGTCCACACTCTGTGTAGCCCTCAGGCCAACCAAAACAGGAGAAAGTACTTCTCTTATGGTCTTCCCAAAGAAAAGGGGATATATTACCCCCGGGCACAGTAGATGTCACCCCTAGAGAATCCCGCTGTTTTAAAGGAAGCACTACCTTGTCTTGGAGTTTGAGTAACTTAGAAAGTGAATGAGAAGACTGGCGGTTGATAGGACAAAGCTTAAATGCTTAAACAGGACAAAGTTTAAGTGCATAAGAGCCTTCTACATTTGAATTTCTTATTCCCAAACACACAAACTTGGACTTAAAAAGTAAATTACTGAGATAATTTATGCCTCTTTCAAGTTAAAGCTGGTAAGACAGAGGCAAAACAGGGGAAAATTTTAAAGAAATTAAGACCTTGTAGTACAAGGTTCTAAAATAAATAAGGAAAGCATAATGTTAGTATTGTTGGTATTCCTGAAGAGTAGAAAGGGGAAGACATCTCAAGCTTGAAGCTCTTGAAGCAGACCTTGAGATTAATGACATTGTGGAAGGAGCAGGAAAAATACCTGTAAGCTTCTGCAAGGCGACTGACCTAGGATAACTATGTACTTAAGTGTACAACTGTACAATAATTGCTCAGGAGATCTGGAAAATGTGGTAAGCTAGAAAGGGAAGTCATACTCCTGCACAGGATTCTTCCAATAATGTTGAAAATTAACACATACTATTCATGGCACTGGCCACAGCAAAATACAAATCATGAGATGCCTCATGGAATGTCTAGCTACTCTGTGCAAGCTGTGTGATAGATGTCAACTGTCTCCAGGATCCAACTCGGACAAAAGCCTCTGTTACAAGATTTCAGTTCTTCATGCTGTTGTTGGGTAAATAAGCTAAAGAATCCCAACTGAAATTAAGGTACAAGATATAGGTATTTTGTATGGTGTAAGACTTACAGCCAGAACACTGGCCTGTTCAGGTGTCCATGCTACAGGGGAGATGATAATAAATTGACAAAGGTTATGAGAAGAGTTGCTTGGATGATTAAATGCAGTGAAACACATGCCTTATGGTGACATTTCTTAGCTTAATGACAAGGAGATGGAGGTATGATTTGTTCAAAGACCAGGCAGCACTACCTTAAAGAGACTTTATAAATGTTTCTTCATTATTTTGATTTAGCAAACAAAAGCATAAGAAAACCAATGTCTGAAAGCTGGAAATAGACAAAATTCAAGCCATCCAGAAGGCAGACATTTTTAACAGTGAGGATAATTAACCACTGGAGTGTTAGAAATATTACAGGGCAGAATGTCAATCACTGGAAATGTTTCAGTAAGGATGGGATGTCTTCAGGTGTTTTTTTGAGGTTTGTTTGGGTTTGGGGTTTTTTTGGTTTTTTGTTTGTTTGTTTCAAGCTCAGGTGATAATTAAGTCAATTAGGAAAGTCTTATGGCCTACATGATTAATGAGGTCAGAAGAAATGGCTCATAAAAGTGTTTCTTCTGGCTGTGCATTTTGCATCCTGAATGCAAGAAAAAAATTACTCCTGCAAAACTCCGCAGTGTATAGCTGAATGCCATCTATAATATTGGGTTTGTCTTCCTTTCATCCATTGTTTTCTGTTCGTCTGTTGAGCATGTCCCTAAAGACTGTCAGTGGTTAGGCTTTGTATGGTGCTTACTGGCACAATCCCACCATCTCCTAATTATGAGAGCTGTACAAAACATGAAGGAAACCAGTCCTTCCCACCAGTATATAGAAGCCTTGCATAGAAAAGTACTTATGACTATACATTATTTTCATTTTAGCTCTTTTGCTGGGTTGAAGTAAAAACAAATGGTCAAAATCATGCTGCACCTTTGGAGCTGTAGTACCAATGGGTATCTTTGGGATCACAAACTGTTGCTTGGTCAGAGAGAAATTAACAGCTTGAACATTTGTTGGACTATATGAGCCAAATAAAGCCAGTCCTGGCAAGCAACCAGGTAGACACAAGGATTACACATTCGACTATCAGAAAAAAAATCTTTTTTCTTTGGGAGCTTATTTAAGCCTCTGAAAGGATATTATCTTCTAACATATCACTAGTTAGCTAAAACTGCAAATGATGCAGCAATGAAGATAATTTGAAGATCAGGAACAGCAATTTGAGCATCTTGTATTTGGGAGGTGAGATTCACTGGCAGGCACGGAAGCTAAAGTTGTTTCTTATGGTCATGGCCTTTGTGACTTTCAGCACTGATGAATGGGAGACTGTTGAGCTAGATAGTTTTGCATCCCTGACAATTGCAGTGTTCTAAGATATGGCAAATGATTATATGACAGAATTATAGCATACTCTCCAGTAACAGAAAAAAAGTCTTCATAAAAGCTAATAAAATTTGGCATCTGCACTTGAAACATTTAAATTTACACCAAGATCATGCCAAAACACTGCAAACTAAAAATCCTGAAAAAAATGAGATAATAGCTTAGAAAACACAGTAGAAAATTACTAGACATTTTATTTTGCCTTAAATAAAAATTAAAGAGAGCATAAGGAAGATAGATAAACTCATAGTACACAGACTAAACCAAAATCTTATGCTCAGCTTTCGTTAATTCCTTTATGGGTTTTCAGGTAAAAAAGCTTGGAAAGAACAGCTGGGAGCCTTACTGCATTTCATAGAAATAGACCTAACTGTGAGAAAAATGGTAAGTCTCAAAGAAGCAATGGATTCCCAGTTGAGTTTTATTTAAACTGTAACTAAATAACACATAGGCTCTCTGATAAGCTCAATGAGGCCAAAAGAGCAGTATCTCACCTCTGACTGAGCAAGAGGTAACAATATCTGTTACCCAGGCTAAGGAAAAGATCCTGCTGACTCTGCATGTTGGAAGCCCATTTCATGGATAAATTATGACATAATCATTCTTGCCGGAGCCTTAGTTTTCAGTTGGAAGAAGTTATGTCTCAAATTATTCACATAAATCAGGTCATATTCGTTACATGTCAGCACTGGGCAGACGACCCCAGGCCATTCATTGATACAAGTACAATTTCACAGCACTCACAAGCACCTTTGGGAGCCTTTTGGTTAGATTCTTTGCTCAGATTTGGCTTAGAGATTCCCACCATTTCTTAATAATGTACGGTTTGGTGGCCACTGTTGTTTAGAGTGAATTAAACTGCTTTACACCCACTCCTCCTGCCTGCATGCTTACTTGCCTTGTTACAAAGGGAGGACTGCTTCATCCCCACTGCTGCTGAGTCAGCACTGGTACCAGAAAAATGAGCAGCTGTGGAGCTTGGAGAGTGCAAAGTAGAGTTAAAGCTGGCCATATAAAACAACAGCAGCAACAGACTGCTTATTCGGACCCGGCATAGACTCAGTTCTTGAGCTAACAAAGCTCAGTATCCAAACCGTTAAACAGTTTGGGTTCTTGCCTGGATATTGGATTAAAAACAACAAGCCTTTGGTGGGATTTCCAATATCTATTCTCACTGCCAGGTGCATTTATATATGTAGGAGTTACGGTTTCTGGAAATTTAAAACAAATGCTTCAGTTATCATACTAATCACAGATAAATGAACTCTATCTCCATAAAATGTTATAAAATCCTACTTCAGTGAAACTGTTGCCCAGACAGATCACATGTTCAGGCAACTCTGTTACTATGCTCCACAAACCAAGGCAGCCTTTTCTATTGTAGTGTGGTATTGTTTTCAAATCTGTTTTCCAAACTGCTTTTGCTGTTTGTGTGAACATTCATGTCTCTAAGACCTTGTCCTCAGCATGACTTTTGAACTCATTGGCCAAATTTAGACAAGCTTGACAAAAGGACAGAGGCTGGAAAAGTCTTAAGTCTGTTAGCTTGATTAAAAGAGATGACAGAATAAGGAGATCCTACTGCTGAAAGAATCACTGAAAGGCTCTGACCTAACCATAAGATACAGTTCTCCAACCTCAAATCATCCACTTCCAGGGAAGAAGGCTTGCTTTCAATGCTCTTGGACCACCTTCCTTACAGAACATGGAAATGTCCATATGTCTTTTTAAAGAGACTAGAACTACCTGCTGAGAAACAGCAATTAGGATTCCTGGATCTGAGACAGCATTATGATGCTTTTGTAACTAGTTCAAAACATAGTTTTTTGAACTACTCTTAAAAAACCCACCCATAATAATAAAAAAGAAAATCCTAGAAGGTGTTTTACAGCTTTGGGATTTTGTAGATACCAAACATTATGGCTAGCGTTGTGCCTCTACAGTTCTCACTGCATAACAAGGACCTGTTCTCTAGAAGTCCATCCCCTTGGCATTACGGGAGCTTCAGATATGGCTTGACATTGCAGCTTCAGACATGGCTTCAGCACAGTACGGAGCTACTTAATCTAGTTTTCACCCAGCTAATACGAATACCAGACATATTAAACTGGACACATTAACATGGAGGTCAGTGTAGGTTATTTATCTACACTGAATTGACTCCCACCCAAACTAGTCCTATGGTGATTATTTATCAGATGTAGTAAATGCAACGGTACTACTGAACTTGAAGTACTGAATAAAGTCTGAATACAAATCCACACACTTCCATCTTCTCTTTCTCTCATCCATTCTCTCTAATCCCAGTCCTCCTGGCAGAGCTTGATAATACTGAGATGTGTGACTGCAGCACATGTTTACCCATATGGGCCAGACTGCATATGATGAGCTAGGAAAACACAACTGGATAGGCTTCAGTGAAGTATGCTTCCCACCTGCTCTGGGTTCTGGATACTGGATTCAGCTCAGCTGGCAACACTGTATTAAACATACCTGCAAGCACTCAAAATCTGCACATTGCAGAAACACCAATGGGACTGCCAGGCTACCATTGCATCCTCCCACCTCCACTACCAGTGCGTTTTCCCTTTCCCTTTCAACTGCTTGTTAGCTCTGCATTTGAAACCACTGGGAACAGTGAGAATACATGCACTGTAAAAGCACTTTTCACCTTTTCTAATTTCTGATGCATAATATCTTGGTACCCAGAATTTGCTTGTTTCAAAGTACTTGAACACGTGGAGGGGAAAAGCACACAAACAGAAAGGAAATTTGTTACTGTCTGAAAGCCCAGAAGTTTGTGGATCACTACAAACTGACAGACATGTACAGAATTAGCACAGTTTGCTCAAAACATTTTATCTGGAATTAGTTGTTCTCATTATAGGAGTGTGTATGTACTTGTATCACACCTGTGCAATTTCCTTCAAGTTTTTTCTTTTTTCCTCTTTTTATCCATACTACTGTAGTTTATGGAAAAGTTTGTTTTAAATACCTGCAGTGTGAAAAGAGAGCTTTGAGGGTGCTCTACCTACACCTTTAGCTTGAGGTGAACTCCCCAAAAAATCAAAATGCCCTGTAAGCTTAAAGTTGAATTTTGATTAAAGTATAGTCTAAGACAAACAACTTTCTAAAACATAGGAAACCCAGCATAAATTTGAACCTGTCAAGTGCAGTTACCAAAAGAATTGGTGGTGAGGAAGAGAAATAATAGGGGGCTAGAGTCAAATCTCCATCGCACTGATTATGTCCTTAGAGAGCTCCATGACTCCAGATTTGATTTCAGTCCATCCATTCAGAGATGCAGAAAACGCTATATCATACCCTCTGGTCCCCAGGAAATGTCTTTTTTTTTCACCACCTCTGAGGCCTGGCACTGTATTTGGTCCTGCTCCTTCTCAGGAGTGCGCCAGTCCCTTGAACCTGCCCCATCGTCCAGAGTCTCTTCTCCCTGAATAGCCTCAGTTCATCACAGGAAAGAAGCAACATTCTGCATCTTCCACCAATGGTTTCTTCCAGCCCTTAAATCTCTTCATACAGGACCATGACCTAACATAAAGCAAGCACTCCACATCCCACCTTTTGTAGTCCAGATGCTGATCCTATGGGGCAAAAAGTCTCTAAGGCACAGTTGCAGTGACTCTGTTGAGAAGAGGAATAAAAATTCTTATAAATGCTGTTAGATTATTTTCATACTCTTTTCATTCCATCATGCCTGCTTGTATTTGGCTGTATATGGCTAATACCCTCATAATGTTAGGGGCAACAGACAACTCCCACAGATGGCAAAATTCATACGTAGTTCAGTGACAGAAGTGTTCATACCTTTAGTGAGCTTGATACTGCTCCCACTTCAGAACAGAACATGAACTTTTTCTGATGAAGCTATGGTGAACTGAGAAAATTCACAATACCTGTAAAGTGCTCAGATATTATGATGATATTACCCATGCAAATAATTAAATAGATGGACCAATTTTCTTTTCCACAAGTGAGATCCCTGTTGAGCTCACAATTCCTTTTACTTTCAATAGCAAGTAAAACCAATAACTTTCAAACCACCACACTTTCAGCAGACTCCTGTCCTTAAGCTTTCCATTTAAATTTATGTTTGGAAATGATAGAGCTGTATTGAAATTTAAAAAAAAATTAAAAATTTGTGGTGTTCAGCTCACTCTGCTGTATACTCCTATAGCCTGATTCCTGAGAGCCTGAGACAGGGGAAGTGTTTCTCCATTTCCCGTGAATAGGTGACAGCAGAAAGATAATGGCAACTGCAATTATCTTTCTTTTTTTGCATTGCACTCTTTGGCCAGATACAACTCCTTCCACAGTGGCATTGCTAGTTCCTATCTCTACTATGGAGCAACCCTTCCTGCAGCACCGGGAGTGGGAAAGGGACCTGGGTAACCTTATCTCCATTCCACTGCCCTGGAGGAGTATATGGAATTGTATCTTCTCAACAATAAGGTTTGCTGGTTTTATGTGCAACTTTACCCTTTGGTCATATACCTCAACTACTAGTAATGGACTGAACTGAAACTAGTAATGGCCAAGGGAACTGGAAAAGTCTTGATGTTCATTAAAATGTTGTTACAGGATTGAAATGCCCTTGATTTTCATGCAGTATCAGGGCAGAAGTGAAGACGCAGACTTACCCTGGCAAATGACAGAAACATTTCTTTGGTGATGGTCTTTCAGGAGCAATGTTTTGGAAGAGGCTAATTTGCATAACTATAGATTGTTCATGTCTGTTTAAATAGTAGATATCTAGACTTTCTAGGACAATAACCAGTTCAAGGAGTCACAGAATCACAGAATGGTTGAGGTTGGAAGGGGCCCCTGGAGGTCGTCTGGTCCAACAACCTCTGCTCAAGCAGGGCCACCTACAGCCAGTTGCCCAGGACCATGTCCATGTCCAGATGGCTTTAGAATATCTCCAAGGATGGAGACTCCATAACCTTTGTGGGCAGCCTGTGCTACTGCTCGGTCACCCTCACAGTGAAAAAGTGTTTCCTGGTCTTCAGAGGGAACCTCTCGTGTTTCAATTTGTACCTACTACCTCTGGTCCTGTCACAGGACAACACTGAGAAGAGCCTGGTGCCATCTTCTCTGCAGTCTCCCTTCAAGTATTTATAATATATACATAGATAAGACCCCCTTGGATCCTGCCCTGATCTGCAAAAATGGGATTAGTAATAACTGATGCAAGCACTGGTCTTTCAAACTGCAATGAAAACTGTAAATAAAGGAAGTATGGTTACTATATTTTACAAAGCAAGCCTGGGTTTGTTTGGATTTTTTTTTAGATTTGAGAGCATCTATACAGTAACAGTAGGAAATAATGGATACAAAGCAGTGATACAGATTTGCTCCTCATCAGTGAGTCTGTTCCAGAGAAAGCACGTATTTCTGAAAACAGATTTTGGTAAGGTAATATGGAAAGACAGAAAGAAAAAGACTTTGTTCTCTACTACAAAGTAGTCATTTTTCTGTGATTAGAAAGCAAATAACGCAAGAGTGTCTTGCGATCCAAGAACACCTTCTCGGTGGCCACAACGACACATCATAAGCATGGATGGCTAGCAAGGTATCTGCCACCTACAGAGTAGCAGAGAACAAAGCATGGAGGAGGAAAGAAAAAGGATGTTTGTCTACTTCTCAACTTCCTAGTCATCCAAACATCCCATTAGGAAACATCACATTTGTGTTTCTCAGCTTTTGCCTGCTCCACACCATGTCTTATCCCACATCTTGGATAACTCAGTGTTTGAAGGTGAAGTCTAGAAAGTCAGTGAGTTTCTCCTGATTAAACGACAATGAGGATCTGACTTCAAAGCTTCATGCAAACAAAATAAACAGAGTCACTGTGTGAGGCAACTGCCACCATGCTGGGCTTATGATTCCGGCAGCTACTTTCAATATTAAGGAGGAAGAAACAAGATGACGGAGGCCTTTCTGTACATACCAGACAGACACTTTGAGCCTTTTGTTAAAATTCAGAAGTGTTTCTCTATGGTCTCAGAGGAGAGAAGAAACAAAAATAGTATTATTTCTGTGGCAGCTACATCAGTTACTGCTGATGACAGTGATACAGGAAGAGCGACCTTATCTCCTCTGCCTTCTGCTCATCAGCAGTATAAACGCCTAGAAAGACAGAAGAAAATGTGACAAGAGAAATCACATAACTATAGTTGCATCCAAACAAACAAGCAAACAAAAAAAGATATTATTTTAGTATATGTCCTATTAGGAAAACTTTTATCAAATGCTATTCATATGCATTGTATCTGAATTGTAGTATGCTAAAATACATCAGCAAATATAAGTACATTTATTATACCAATTAATTTTTGTGCCTCCCCTGGAAGATACTAATTTGAGATCTAATAACAAAAATGGGATAAACAATTCTTTTGTTGAAAGGATAATGAACCAAACTGCTATAGAGTTGACTAAAATAAGTAGAAATCACTGCTTTCTAGTCTGGCATTTTGGTGAATTCTGTGGTACACTGAACACCCAGCTTACAATCTTTTTAGCCCTAAGCAGGAGACATGAGAGAGAAAATCCCCAGCAGGGGGTAATGTAATGTGACCTCACTGGGGCTTTCCTACAGAGAAAATAACACAAGATTTTGATCATGATATGGCACCCTGCAAGTATCCTAGTTAGCTAAGATCTGCTAAAAATTTCATGTGTGGCTTTTTCTGCTACAGAAGTGCCAATACTATATGGAATTGTTATTGCAATACTAGTGGGGGAATTATATAATATTTACTTGATCCCTATAATATAAAAACTAGGCACAAAAAAAAAAAAAGAAAACAAACAAACAAACAAACAAAACCAAGAAATAACACCTTGAATCCTGGGTTTGCTTTTAAAGAAAGAAATAACAGTTTAGCACCCAAATGACACTGAAAAGGAAGAGAAGTTTGGCACCCAAGTCTGACTAAGCTAAACGTTTATGTGGGGTTACATGCACTTAATTGCAGAGAAACAGGGACAGTCATAGATGAGCCTGAATCACAAATGAAACACCACAAGACCAATTTGCTCACTCTCAAGCTTTTGTTTTACAGTAAACAAACATCTTTTACCTTGGTCTGTCTATTTTTAGATGAAGACTGCTTGGTTAGAAGTGCCAGTTTAATAGTACGCTGTTCCTAAGATACTCATACTTCTGGGGGCAACGCTGCAAAATACACACCATATTCAACTCTGACATGGAGGGATTGCCAGAGAGCTCAAAACAGAGCTGTTGGCTCAGTGTAGTTATGCACTCTGCCTCTCACCTCACCCTGCTGTCTTACCCTCCCTGGTGTGCCATGGCAACTGTTTATCTGAGTGCTCTGTAAATCAGATCACTCAAATGCTTTGGGTTAACGGTAACTTTGAAAAGTAACAGCAAAATTACTTCAGTGACCTAGCTCACTGGTTCAACTTTCACTGAGCTGTGTCAGCACAGCTGGGGGGACAGGAACTGCAGTGAAGTCTTCAGTGCTTCCCAAGCATTCTCCCCAAACATAACATGCAATTGCACCCTCAGCCTCTGCAGCCCTAGAAGCTGTATGCCTTTTACCAAGAATCCCACCAATAATAAGGCTGTGTTTTGGCAATACAGGGCATTTGGCTTCAGAGTTCATCACAGCTCTTGGATGTAGAGAGTCGATCGGGTATTAACTCACTGTGCCAGATTGGACAGGTGAAAGTTTGTGGGTTTTTTTACTAGTTGGCTGCATCAGCAGTTGTCTATTGCCTTCTAGCCAATACACAGCCGTTGTACCAACACACAGCATCCTCCCTTACTGTGAATAGATGTTTTAGTTCAACAACAAAAATACATGCAGCTGTGAGCCTGTTCTTGAAGCAAGCCAGATGCCTGTTGTGTAGCGATCCAGTTGCCCAGATCCACTGCTCACGAGTGCAGAATTACAGGCTGGAGTGAAGGCAGCCTCACTCCCTCCCTGTGCCTCACCCAAGCCCTGTGCCAGCAGTAGCCAAGGTAGCAGGATGGGTGCATGTGAAGAAGCCAGCAGCACTCACTCGACATCACGTCAGCTTGGCCGCAGGAGCTCTCAGTGCTGCTTACAGTATTAGATACTTTGCCATGCAGGTTTAGGAAATGATTTTTATCCAGCTCTGAAGGCGTTTTTCTTTAGAAATTTGCCCACTGCATAACAGAGAGAAAGGAAAGATGGATTGATTTCTAAAAGCAGCTGACAAAGGCCAACTGGAAAGGCCTTCTGAGGAGGGAGCTCTGATGTGCTCTGCCACTCCAAAAGCTGAGCTGGGAGAGGAACCTGCCCATACAAGGTAATGGCGCTGCTGGGAGATTTTTCAGGGAGATGTTGTGACATGCCTGGAGCAGCTTCTGTGACAATATGTTTCTAGTTTCAAACCGGTTCTGGTAGCTACCAGCGTGGTCCAAATACACATGAAGAGTTCTGAAATAACAGGACAAACCCCCTCCATAGCTCTCGAGTAATTTCATGACGCAACCTGCACTGTGGGGAGATTATTTTGCACTTTCAGAAGCCACCACTGAATACAGCAGCAGTATTCACCTCCTTAACTGATGTGGAGCCTTCAAACACATCACTTTTCATTTCAAGATTTGAGATCCCTAAATAAAGCTCACTTGTCTTTTCATTATAATATTCCTGATCGTTTCTTTTTCTGTTGACTATGCCTCTACTCCTTGCAGATTTCAAAGAAGAGAAATGCCTAACCAGTTTTTCTCAAAAAAAAAAAAAGGAAGTATCTTGTAAATCCCAAACCAAGCCAGTGAGTGCAAAAAAGTAATTTTCTGAAAATAAAATGCAAAGGTAAGAAAGGATTCTGCGTGTGATCTCGCCTTCTCATGTATATAAGAGATTCATTGCAGCCTTTAAATGCTGGTGGGGTGGAGAAAATAGAAGGGTTGAAGAAGAATTCCGGGGAGAAAATAATGGAAACCTGACCAGTGACAGGAGCTGACTACTGTTGGCAGACTGTATAGGTTTCAAATTCATGCTGTGACTTAGGAAATAAGTCCTGGCTGGGGTGCATTTTTCTGGAATATCCCTAAGGAATATCTATCAGTGATTCATCTAAGCAACCACTGGAAATCATTACCACTCTACCAAAAATGAAGATAAAATAACTATCTGGAAGAAATAAAAGAAACAAGTGCCCCAGATTAGCTCTCAAACTGTAGCAAAGAGATCACAGGGGTGGGTAAAGAAAGGAGGGGGAAGGAAGAGGGGGCTGAACTTTTCATCTGAATGTCCTCAGTTTGCCTTTAAGCTGTGCACATCTAGTTTACTCTTGTCAGAGTCTACCACCACCGTACTTTGTAGCTCTTAAAGAAAGAGATAATTGCCTTTTTTCCAGTCACATGCTTACTAATGCTGAACTTTTTTTTTTCCCCAGCCCCACACAGTAGGACCTCCATCACTCAAAATAGCATAAGCTTTGCTAGAGATATTAATGCACTATCCAAAGCAAATACAATGCACAGGCTCTGACAGGTTCACATTTTGAAGTCCCTTTTGAACTCGGAATTTCTCTCTTTATTGTCAGATGAACAGTGGCCAATTATAAATTATGGCTTTTTTCCTAAGGCTCCACTGCAACAGCTCCTACGGGTTATGTTCTTATCAGGTGTGTGTTGTATCAGGCTATTTTTATGTCTCACAACAGTTGTTGGGTATTTTCCCTACTGCGATGTTCAGCTAACACATACCTAATCTTAAAGGAGAAAACAGAAGAGAGAATTAATTCCAGCAAGAAAAAGCCTAATAAACTTGGGGTTTTTTGGGTCAAAGGCATGCCACAAAACCTATTTTTATCTATAGCATCGGGTACTCGGCTGGACCTTTAGCAACAGTTCACTAATTTACATCAGATGTCCCATAAGGTCTATTTGATTTGCAAGTTTAAGTAGAAGATTGTTATCGAAATCACTGTTCTTACATATAAATATAAATATATAGCTGATCCAAAGAGAATGTAAATATCTACCACAAACCAAATCCAGACTAGATTCTCTGAACCTTGTAGGAATTAATTGCAGGAATTACACTTTGGAGCTTTTAAAGTAAGAGATAATTGCTTCTTTTTCTGTCATGGGCTTACTAATACAGAACTTTAATTTTCCCCAATACTCCACAGTGGGACCTCCATAAGTCAAAGTAATGTAAACTGTGTGAGAGATGCTAATGCTAAGCACTACAAAAATATTCAAATGGTCTATGCAGTATTTCAAGTGTGAAACAAGGCCTGTGGGTTCAGGAAATATTTCTTCACCAGATTCAAGGAGAACATGTAAACAGGATTTTTTAACTCTTCATAGTCCATAAGTAGCTTACTGTAGTGCTAATCCCCCATAGCATCTCAAACCCTGATTCAATGAAGACACAAGAGTGTTATTCCAGCCTTGGAGGGACTGCTCAGGTGCGCAAAGTTCAGTCTATTTCTAATTAACTTTCAGAGCTATGACCTAGGTCAATAAACTAACATTTCCAACAGGAGTCCCAAAGCAGCTACTGTCTTCTTCTACTGTCTTAGATAAAACTACCTGTTTTATCATGGGTGCTTGCTAGTCTACTTATTTTCATTCAACTACAAGATGTTTTTTTCTTACAAAGCCCACTTGCATCTCTCTAATTCCTGCTAAAATGTTTCCCACTCTGCTAGAAGGCCCACTGAATAAGAGATTAGAAAGGGGATCAAGTAGAGGATGTTTAGCTCTCTCCTTTTCAGTACAGTACCTATTAACAGGAACTAGCTATATCCCACAGCATTGCAGTTCCTAAAATAGTTGCAGGAAGAGGAGACAGTGAAATGCAGAAGCCAGTGTATTAATTCTCTTGTGAATTACTATCACAGTTTGCTACTAATTGAGAAAGTAAATAAAAAAGGTCCTGGCAATATGCTCTTTTCTAGTGGGGGCTATACTTATTAAATGCAAAATAAAAGTTTAATGCTTCTCCTTCTGACTGGAAATCCTTTACACCAGAGAGAATGTTTCTCTTCATTTAGGGAAAAAAGACCCCAAATTATATTAATGCCGGGCTGAGTAGCCAGCTCCATTATGAAGTTTCAGTATTTCCTTTGCAGCTCATGGCAACCTGCACTGAGCTGCCACATCCTTAGGGACTGTACCTATGTCACCCATAGGAGTAGCTGTGCAACTCCTTATGGAGGGGGGTATAAAAAATTCTGCCAAAATTTGGTAGAATGTTTTGGTTCCTGTCTTGTACAAGTTCCATGCCCTGAAAGGGCCAGGGCGTGGGGGTTAGAGGATGTAGGATGACTGGGCAACTATGTAAGTAACACTGAAGGATTAGGATAAGGGTTAAAAGCAACCAGCATGGAAGCAGATGTGCTGGAAATTTAAAATGTGCTGTAGCCTCCTAGGAAATGTGTATTTATAAACTCTGCATAGGCATTCCTACCCTTTCAGCTGAAATCTCACCTTCATCGGAAGTTTAGATATCAAATTCAAAATACCCCTGCCTTCTTAAGATGCATACTTAAATTAGTGTCACTCTCCTACAGTAACACAGCTTTTACATCCCCAAGAGGTAGGGACAAAAAAGTTATTAAAATGTTCTGATAACTGGACTCCAAAATTGAGATCACAAAGAGGTCTCTAATGACTAGTCCACCTGGATACTTTAAAGCTAGGCACAAGGAGCTGCAATTTCCACTCTTCAGATGAAGGCTTTTGCGAGGAAGCAGATGAGAGGAATTTCAGAAAGAAAAAAAGAAAAAAATAAGACATATTGTGGGGTAGAATTAAATAGCTTACATTTAATAAATTAATAAAATTAATTAATAAATTTAATCAAGAACTTCAGCCAAACATCTGGAACATCAAGCTATATTGCTTAGATAAAACGAGTGGCATACAGAGAACCCACAAAGCTGTGGGGTAAAGGGTATTAGTTTTCTCTGAGATGACAATATTGGTTAGCAAGTAGAAAGGAAGTAGCAGATTTGCTGATTAGCTCAAGTAAATGCTAATATAGAACTCCAGCTCACTTTGCAAATTCTGTATATAGTTAGAGAAATATCTTTCACAAATGACCTGGGGGACTTTTCATCATTTTTATTACTATGCTGCTATATAATTTCTCCTGAAAAGGGAATGTATCTTTAACGTGTAATGTGACACTACATTTTTTTCCAATGACATAGTCATGAAGAAGTTTCCCCCAACCACCACCAACCACCACTCTCGTGCACACACACACAGATGCAGTAGTTCACCATTTCCTCAGATTTACACTACAATAGGTGACTCAAATGATCTAAATTTTAAAACTAACTAACTTCAGCAACAGTCATTTTTAACCACATCAATTTCTGTGACCAGATTACAGCACATCTTCCAGATGGTTTTAATGACAAAATTCTGGAGGGAGATGAACTGAGGCAGAGGCAGGAGTGACTAGCCCACAGGTAGAGGAAGTAAAGATGACTTAGAGTGCTTTGTTAAGAAGGATCAATGTGCATTTGCAGCCTCAGTGTAAGGTGTGTGTTGCAGAATTCAACCCTGGTGTAACCACATAGATCCTTACGGACATGAAGGAATATACTCAGGACTTTATGAATCAGAAAGTGGAGGAGATGGGGAAAAGCAGACCACCACTTCTTAGAAAACTACCCAAAAAAGATGTACTATTCCTTGTGTAGATTACCTAATCTAACATAGAGGGAGGTATATGCATTAGTAGTGTTATCAGGAAAGATGAAGATTTGGACTAAGTCATAATCCTGAGAAGGAGGAACTGACTGATCAGCTGGGAGGAAGGAGTGACCTGTGGTTCTCAACAATACTTATCTGAGAAATGAGAAAGATATGCCTGGATTGAAATCTTTGGTAGGAATGATATGTGGCAGGCACTATGAGTAAGAGGATAAGACACTGGTGTGAGCTGGAGTGGAGTAGGAATCAGGTCTGGATTTTATCCCCAGATCTAAACCGACCTGCTGCGTGAAGCTTAACTCACTTCTCTTCATTTTCCTTTTCAGCATTTACCTTTCAGCTCTATTTAGGTGACAAACCCTCTGGGCCAGAAAGTCTGTGAGTGGATGCGTGCGTGCGTGTACTACTGAAAATTATACTGTGATTTTGATGTATTAATTATTTGCATGACTTTAGTGCTTTTTCGCTTATTGTACTAGGTGCTGTGCAAGCAGAGGCAGAAAAGACAGTCAATTCTCCAGAGGTTACTAAAATATAAAGTATGTTCATATCAGGCTTACAAGCAAGTTATTATTGCAGGGCGAGTAGTCTGTGTCGTCTCAAGCGTAGTTTACTGTTCATATAGGCACTCTTAGCCAGGAACAAATGGAAGATAATTCTTTTTAGCCCAGCCCACAGTGAAAAGGGATTGACAAAGTCAAATTACATGGTGTTCTGTACCGTCTGAAAGTATACACAGTTACTGTCACTCAGGCAGCGAGGAGTAACTGGTTAAACCACGATAACTTACACAAAAAGTTTAAGCCCTAAGAGAACGGAGAATTGATGGATACAAACAGACAGGGGACTGGTAAGAGTGTCAGCTTCACACAAATAAATAATAGGTTTCATGGCCAAAGTGAGGCATTTTGATAGCAAATGTAACCCTGTAGAAAAGTTCTGTGGGTTCCGCCATAAATTAAAGCGATTTTTTTCAGAAAATAAAATATTTCTTGAAAAATACTTATGTTCTTAGGCACTTTGTAAAATATTCCTGGAGCACCCAAAAATTTGAGAGCTGACAAAATGGCATTGTCTTCTAATTTTAGTGCAATAATATCTCATGTGGAAAGAAGTAACATCTACAGATTCTGACTACTGGCTATGACTAAAAACTCCTACAACAGCAGCATCAGAGGATCAGTGATAACATTTCTTATCAGTTACAGGGAAGCTATCAAGATTCTGACTGCAGCCAAATGGCTTACAGTGAAATTTGGTCATGAACTGATTTTATTGTGTAATGATTATTCAGCTAGAGGGGTAGAATCTGATTTTCCAATTGCTGCTCTCCCATGCATCAGATGTGTGTTGGCTTCTCACTTATCCTAATGATGCAGTCTTTTGGTTTTAAAGACCATATTGGTTGTGATGTATTTGATCTCTATGGTGTTTTAAATGGAAGAATGTTTTTGTCCTTTCAGGCCTCTTCTATGGCAAGCTAACTGCTTGTGGGAGTGCTGATTAGAGCAATTATAACTTCATGTACCTGTTAAGGCAATGAAACTCCCGAGGCATTAGCTGCTATTTACCCGTCTTATTTGTTATGCTGACATTTTTATGCTTCTGTGAGGAATGATCAATCAGACATATTGTTAATGCAGAGGTGAAGGACTCCCTTACTGCCATTCTTAACAGCAGTTTCCTTGTAGTTTGCAATGAGTGTGGGGTGAAACCTAAAATGCAAAGATTCAGTTCAGCTGAACATACCTCAGCTAGATGTATGTGAAACTTACCTGCCACCCTTTAGCTTGTTCCTTTCACAACACAATTCTGTAATTACTGACTCCACAAGCAACAGAACAACAGCTGTTCTTGTGATATGTTAATGCCACTGGAATTAGGAAAGGTAAGAAATGCAGAGGTGTATGACAGTTTTGAAAATATCTGTTTCAGTATGAGTTTTGCTCAAAAAGAGATTGTTTTTGCCATTCCTAGGCAAAAAGTACATGGGCTAGAAACCAGAAGGAAAACTGAGGGAGGGCCATGATGGTCAGGATTATTCAATTCAGAAGTAAATTCTAGAGGAAAAATGGTGCTATTTGCAACAGTTCAGATGGACACAGAGCAGCAGAGGAGTAGCTACCATAGTAGTTGACTGGAAAATTGAATTTCCAGAACACTTTTTAAAATAAATTCTCATCTTCAACCACGACAAGAAGACAGAAGATAAATTTTTTTAAAAAAGGATCTACACTATTAATGAATAAATAGAACTATTTCAAAGATAAATGAAAAATTTTATTACTGTTTTCTAATTACCTTCATTTCCTGTCTTACACTACTGAAATGGGGAAAGACAGACATCAAGAAGCCATAAAACTGCAAGAATTTGCAGTTCCAGGTTCTCTGCTTGGGAAGCAGCTGAGAGGTTCAGACAGCAAGCTAAGAAAAACCAGGCAGGTTTCATAATGTTTCCACGAAATCAGCAAGCTCTGATGCAAATTTTGCTTCTTTGTTCTTTTGTACTTTGCAATGGGAATCTCTTTCACCTTAAAATATCTATGCAATAGGCAGAAATTGAGTAGTTCCTCATGTGGTTTATGAAGCAAGCAATCAAGCCATCACCTGCTTTTCTTCGTTGCTTTTAGAAGGGACTAAAAGTCTAACAAACTCAAATTAGAATAAGGCACTTGGATTTGCTGGAATAACCACTTTCTCCAGTTTTGGGGGCCTCATTGGAGGAAGGACGTCAATAAAGAACAAAACTATTCAGAGAAGAACAAATACGCAATGCAGGGTTGCATGCAATCACTGGGATCCATCTGGGAACCATCACTCTTCCAGGGGTCGAGCAGACCAGGAGTATGGACAGAAGAAAAAAAGGGAGAGTGGCCAGACCTAACTTGTTTCTTTTGTATTTACAACAGATTGGGACTAGGAAATCACATAGGGTCAGTTCCAGTCCTATGAGAAGCATGTCTTACTTGAGGAATGGTAAATTGCGACATGTTATCTCAGCCCATTACAATTACCTAGCTAATCCTTGGTCACTGCACATAGGTCTATAGGATTAGATTTAGAGACTTAGGACTTAGGAGATATGGCATTCAAGCAAAGGAAAGCAAAAATTAAAAAAAAAAAATTCTATTAGCAAGAATAAATGAAAAAATGTGTTTAAAACTATCGAGGAGCTCATTATTTTCTTGATGTTTAATATAAAACTGACAGTGAAATTAAAAAGCTATGAAGTAAACAAAGAAACATTTGTGCTGTATATGGTTACCTGTGGAATTCGTTATCACTGAAGGTCATAAGTGTTACACTGTGGATTTTTAAAGACCTGGATAGTGACCGTATATAGCATCCGTAATGATGTGACACCAAGTTAGTAATTCATTCTACCTCAAATTTTGGCGTAACCTGATTGCGTACCAGGTTCAACATAATTTTTTCCCTTTTGTCACAATAATCAAGACTCTAGTCATACTCTTTTTTGGAATGTTTCCTTTATAGCCATATCCCTCCCCCCAGAAAAAAAAAAAAAAAAAAAAAAAAAAAAAACCCAAAATGAACAACCCAACAAAACCAACCAAACAAAAAAAAAAAAAAAATGCGGAAAAGAGTGAAAATAAATTCTCTTAGACTGTGGTTGCCCCTTTATAAATTCAAAATAAGTCCTTCCACTTTTCTGCAAAACAAACAGGTCTGAGAAAACTCTGAAATGCCTGCTTCATGTGAGGAGCTACAAAATGAGACCTTCAGATTGTTTCACAAATACTGCAGATTGCAGTGAACCATAGGTGGCTTTTCACCAGCTTCAGGATTTTTCTTCTTAGTCCTTAAATCCCACATAGACATCTTCCATTGTTTGGAAATGGGATTTCTCCTGAATAGCTCAGAGAAATACTGTCACATATTCCTAGCTTGTGCTGTATTTTGTTTTTGCAGTCGTGGCTGAGATTCATGGACATTTCTGTCACAGTCTGCAGGGTTTGGGCATTCCACAGAGATGGCAGAGACAGCAATTGCCACTTTGGATATTCATTCTGGCTGATTCAGTCTGTGCCTGTCCATGGGCAAGAATACTTGCTTCAGAGAAGAGCCACAGACAAGATAGGTGTGACACAGTATGTTTTACATGGACTGCTCATCCTGTTTTCCAAATATTAGATTGTTTCAAGAGCTGAAGAAAGCTCTCCTTTCCAGTCTTATCTAGACTCATAAATACTGGGTCCTCCTTTGAATCTTCTTAAATTCTCTACTTCATGACAGGGAAGTTGATTTCATCTAATGCTGATCTTGATTAATTTTCATAATCCTAGCTGAGCCTTTCTCTCAGCTCATGTGTCAGGTATAGAACACTTCATGGGCTAATGACCTGATCTAGTCTGTGAAGTCTAATATCATTATAGCTGTCTACACGAGAGGGTTGAGGAGGAAGAGCACCATCTTGACAATATTCCTCAAAAATGAAAAAAAAAGTTTTCTTCACACAGCTATGGATTTATAATTGTCAACCACAAATTCATATAATTAATGGGAAGATAAAAATCTCACACACATGCTCTGGAGAACACAACAGTTCCTGTACTAGCTCTTCCTTTTTGACAAAAATACAGAAGACCCATCTTGGACAAAAATAACCATGTCCTATTGGAGGAAATAATAATAATGATAATAAAAAAGCAGCTTTATTAAAGCTAAGCTGAATGTGACACATCCAGGAATGAATAATGCCCAAGGAGACCTCAGGGTCAGAGTGGGCAGTGAGTCAGACATTGACAATGCAATATGGCAGGGAGAAAGCAAGCCTGCAAATGTGATCTGTCATAAAGGAGAGATAGACTGTGTCCACCAGGCTCTCATGGGAATACTCTGCAAATACTCACTGAGCTCCTGACCTGTCGTTGCCAAAAAAAAATAATAAAAAGTCTAGAGATCAAAGAAGAGCAACCAGAATGATCTGCAGGCTGCAAAAATCCAGCTGTGTGGAAAGACTAAAATGGCTAGATAATGGCAGTAGTACCTAAGTGGCTTTTCTGGGTGACTTGCTTAAACAGTTACAAACATTTGGAAATCAGAATCCAGCCTCTTTATACTGCTTTGGCTTTTGCAGGTGTCATACGGAGTCCTCACAAGCCCACTTTTGTGCTGAAGAAGGACTCCCAAACACAGTGACTGTAGGAAAAAGGACTCCAGTACCAGTTTCAGGGATAACAGCTATGCTGTGGAGATGGTGCTGCAGCACTGCAGAAATTACAGCACAAGCAGCAAAACTGTTACCTGAACTGCTGGTGTTCAGAGTATTTAAATTATACTAAAAGCCTTGCAATAGTCCAGAAACAGGAGGACACAAAGGTGGCTTAGAGCCAGCATAGACCTGTCCTTAAGATATACAGCAAGCAGAAATTGTGAGAGATGGGTAGGAGGAAGGGAGGAAGGGAAGGAAAAGGAGAGGAGAAAAAAAAAAAGATAAAATAAAAAAGACCATGCAAGATTGACTAGCAAGGGAAAAAAATGCATCATAAAGGTCAAGCCTAAGACTGGAGATGTGAGAGGCAAATGGCAAAAAGCTTCTTGCTACATTTGCCATGATTCTTAAGGGGACACTGTGCAGCTGAATTGGAGTGGACTGTTGTCAGGTAAATAATAAACTGTCAGGCAACTTCCATCTTGTCATTTAATATTTAGATTACAACACCTAAAGCTTTATTTCAGGTTAAACGTTGAGATGGGGGGAGGCTGAACAACATGCATGTGTGTAGAGGGGCTCCAGGAGTCCCACAGCAAAAGCTGAGATTTCAGTTCATTCTGCATGAAGATTAGTCATAACCTTGTGAGTGGGGAGCCCTTTGGGAGCAGATGGCCCAGGCAAAGGCAGGCACCTGGAAAATCTTCCTCCGCTGCTTCCCATTCACATAGAAACCGCCACATGTGATCACCCCCACAAAATGTCATCTTCATTAATAATTCACTGAAATTCTTGATTCATGAAGTCCAGGAAGTTCCTGGGAAGTGTGGGAAAAGACTAGCCTGGCATCTTTGGCATCAAGAAGACTTAAAACCGGCTCCGAGGACGAGAAGCCGCACAGCACAAACAGTTTACAAGAGGACCATGCCTCTCTCTCTTCTTTATCCCCCTCTCCCCGGATTTTATTCTGCTCTATCACTACCCAACGATTAGGAAGAAGCTGGCTGCTTTCCACCTCCAGCACGGAGCTGCTCTCGGGGGGAAGGGGGGCTCCCTAGCACAACCCTCCCCCTCTGCCCTCCCACCTCATTCACTTGCAAATTCCTGCCCGCCCGGAGTAGCCGGCTCCGCGCCCGCGCCCGCTCCGCGCCTCCCCGTCCCCAGTGCGGCAGCTCCAAGGCTCCGGCATCCGCAGCGCCGGCGCCGGGAGTGCGTGTGAGTGTGTGTGTGTATGGGAGTGTGTGTGCGCCTGCCAGGGAGACAAGCAAAGAGGGAGGAGTTTGGATTTCCACACCCCCTCCCCCCCCCCCCAATCCTTTCCCTCCCCCCTCCCACCTTTTTTTTTTTTTTTTTTTTTTTTTTTTTATTAACCAGGAGCACTGAATGGAAACCAATCAGATAGAGAGCCCCCTCGGCTCGGGCTGCCTGCATGCTGGAGTTAAAAAGTGCTGCTGGCCAAGCGGGAGCCCCAGTGAGAGGCGGGGAGCCTGAGAGAGCGCCGGGGAGAAGGAGCCAGGGAGCCACCGCCGCCGCGCCGCCGACCCGGGCGAGGCTCAGCCCCGCCGTCCCTGCTTGCCGGTAAGAAGATGCGGCTTTGCGCTTCTTCAGGAGCAACTTTCAACTGTCAGATACCTACCCCCTCCCTTTTGTTTTTTTTTTTTTTTTCTTCTTCTTCTTGCTGTGCTCATTGGGAATACTAATTAAGGCGGGGGGAGGATGGGAAAGTTGGCAGCTGTCTTGTGGAGGGCTCTGCACCCCACTGGCGCGCCGGGGTGCCCCTTCCCGGAGCTCCGTGCAGTGTCCGGCGGCTCAGGGGCGTGCGGCGACCGCGCTCGCTGTCATTTAAAGTCACGCGGAGGGATGCGGCGTTTTCCTGGGAACTGTTATCGCCGGCAAGACGCTTCGGTCGAGGGGAGGTGGTGGGAGGGTCGTGTGCGTTCGGAAGGGAATAATAATACTAATACTGCTACAAATAATAACAACAACAGGAGAAGCTTAATGGATAACTAGAAAATAATAATAATTAAATCTGTCTCGGTTTCTTGATGCTGCCTACTTGCTGTGAAATGGATACAAGGCAAACCCCTCCGGATCATGAGAAAAATCCGAGGAAGAGTGCAGAGCTGAATGTAGAGCACAGTTGAAATTAGGCGCTCCCGCAGCGGAAAGAAGGGGGCAGAGGGGATAAATCTGGGGATGTTACAGGAGCTGACAAATGTGAAATCTTTGATTTGATAAAAAAACGGGTTGGGGAGTGATGGAAGTGGTGAAAGAAAGGGGGTAGGCGTACAAGCATTTTACAGGAGAGAAGTTAGATAATTGCAGAAAGAAAGTGCTGAATTTGGTTATGTTGTGAATGTTTCTAAGGAGCTGGTAACATACTTTGTATGTCAGATAGATTGAACTATTTATGTATTCACATGTGTATAGCACCTACATGCACACACAGGGAAACCAATACACAGTATGTATACTATATACATGTATTCTTATGCAAAAGGTTCACTTGAGAGATAAGCAATAGCAGTAGAGGTCAGTGGCTGTGGAAAGAAGTCTTGTCACTGCTGCAATAAAATCCATATTTTACGGAGAGTTAAATGCAGTGCTTCATAAGTGCAAATGAATGGTCACCTAAGTAGCTCCTGATGACATTCAAGGATCAAGAAGTTTAATGACTGAAATTACTCCCAAGCACAATGGCACAGCTGCTACATTTATACACATTGAGATGACAGGGCACCTTTTCCCTTGTACTTGTGCATGGTGTGGGATTTTAAAGTTCTGTTAGCACTGCATAGGAGATTGTGTAGCAAAAATTACTTACAGAGTTGTTGGTCCTTTCTCCAAATTTACTGTTCTTCTAGCACAGCTGGAATGGAGAGTACAGTTGTTCCTTGTCTATTCAGGAATCTGTGAGGGTGGTACATGCATCCTACATGTGTACTTCATGAGCTATGTGCATGAACATATGCGCAAGGGGAACACTACAATCAAGAGCAAGGTTATTTCCATTCCCTTTGATCATAGGACCTTATGATACTAGCACCCTGGAAATAACATAATTCCAAGGGAATAAAACTGCTTGAACATACAGACCTCTTTGGTTTTAATCAAAATAGACATAAGTCTCCCAGTCAAGATAAAGGCTTATCTCATGTATTTGCTGGGCTGAAATCTCTATTATGCAGTTAGTTCTGTGCAGAAGTGCTTGCATATTACTTAAAGCATTCCATAAAATTGATTAACATCTGTGCCTGAGCAATATAATGCTATGGGTAATGATGCATTCCTATTAATTTCTTTTTTTCTAATTCCTGTTTAAAGGCAATAAGTTTGCATGTCACAGGATAGCCGGGTAGGGCTTGGAGGCTTGTGATCAAGATTAAGTAGATTCCTTTATCATGGATATATACAGTTTTAAAAGCCTGGCAGCAATGGCACAATTGGATAGCTCCTTTAAACGGCCCAAACATGCTAATAGAGACTGCAGGGCTGAATCCCTTTTTCCTCTTCTCTCAGATGTTATCTGACACAGCACCAGTAAATATATAATCTCACATGCTTCTGACTTTCAGCTGCACCATAATCTTTCTGAACATATTTCTAGTGGCTTGCAGTTGACTTTTGAGATGGGTGAGCAAGAGGGAAAGCAGCCAGTCTGTTCAGAATAACGTAATCGGAGGCAGCAATACTTTTTTTTTTTTTTTCCCCCAGGAAAATGGCATTGATTCAGTCTTGTTGTAGTTCTCTGCAATTATCCTTTTGCAGCCATCTAAGGAACTGGGGTCCCCATAGGGACTTATTAGTCCCTGTAGGTATTTTAGTTTTCACACCAGTTCACAGCTCTTGCACATCTCCATGCCAGCACTCCAAAGATTACTTTTACAGGCATGGTCATCATTTTCTAACCAAGTTGTTCAACTAGAAATATGCATCTGAACTTCAGCATCTCCCCTCCCTCCCTCCCTCCCTTCCGCAGCTCTCCCATGCAAACAGCAACCTGCCGCTTAAGGCAGCCTTCCCTTACATAAAGTTTGCATTTTGCCATCTGCTGTTTCAATAATATTTAGCTGAGAGACTTCCTTGAAAGCAAAACACACACGTTAAAAAATGTTGTGGGTTTTTGGGTTCGGTTTTTTTTTCCCTTCCTTTCTGCTGAAGATCATGAAACTAACGCAAACTTGATAGAAGTTATGAATGTGCCTGTGCTCTCACCAGCTGATACCCTGCCAGAGCACCTTCTCTCTGTGAGCAGCCCTCTACTCAAAGGCACACTGGGTTCCTTGGGGCAAGATCGTCCCTCCAGTCCACTATTCCCTCAGTTCTTCTACATCATTTTTGCTTTGACCGAAGATTTCAGCACACAGATCTGCTGCTTATTAATAACTCCTGCAGTATTTTGGGGTTTGGAAGGAATTGCTATTGGGTTTTCCAGTGGATGACTGTGCACTGTGTAGTGGTCAAGCAGATCTAGGGGACATCAACATTTATCTGCTGTTGAATGAAATAGTGGGCTCCGTTTCTTACTTAACTGAACTTTTTAGTGTGCCATCTGCCCTTTGTTGACTCCTTTCAAACTACGTTCCCTTTCCAGTGCAATCTTGTAGCATTATGGCTCAAGATGGGCAGGAAATTGCTTATGGATCTCCTTGGAAATGGTGGCTAATTACTAAAATGAAAGGTAGCTGAAATCTATAAAAACGAGTGGGTAGAATCCGTTGGAAACAGCAGGCCCCACTGTGATGGTGCCTCATCTTGCATAATGGTTGCAATTCCTCTAGTGGCTCTGCAGCAATTATACCAGAATAAAGCAGAATTGGTTTTCAGTATCTTTTGGTTATCATAAGCGTGCGTGAAATGCCATGGAGGGGCTGTGCCTTGGAAGCTGGGTGGTAGGGAAGCTTCTTCATTAACTCCTCAAAGACCAGTTAGCTGCAGTAACTGTTCTGATTTCTTCAAAGGCTTTGCATCATTTGGGATTTGCTTCTTTTTTCTTTTCTTTTTATCTGAATTATTACTTGGGTTCATAACTCTCAGAAGCAGGTCTGATAAACTTAGTTGTGATTATCCTGACTGTCATGTGAGGCCAAATTCAGGACCTTTTCAATATAAACCTTTAAAGTGAGTTCCCCATCCTGCACATGAAGTTAACAGCCCCTGTGTGCTGCCAAACCCAATTTCTTCTGCTGACTCTATGCATGATTCAATTTGCAGTATAAACACAGTTCTCAAGTTTAAATGTGTTCTGGTTGAGATAAAAAAACAGTAGCAGCTGGTTTGCTCATGTTGCTTGCTTAGTCATGGCAGCCCTTTCGAGGGGTCTGGAGAAACTATGCTCTGTGAGGAGAGAGGTGTTACGACATCTTGCCTTCTTTCATTTGGAATGGGGAGAGCAGTGATGTAGATGGAATGTTCAGTGCAATTAAACCTAGATATTATCTGTCTTTGTTGCTTAACAAAAGGTACAGGGCAGATTATTAGTCCCTGTCTGAGTTTTAAAAACACCTTCGAAGAATGCATAATTAATGTAAAATTAATTATGTAAATGTAAATGTAAAATCAGCAGAAAAAGTATCCTCTATGGTTTGTATTGTGAGTGATGCTGCAGTGGAACTAGGTGGAGAAAGTGCTGGATAAAAGCATTTTTAAAGTTTGCGTTTGAGTACTTCACATCCATTTGGGTTTTTCTTGCCGTAAATCTCAGCCTAAGAGCCTCTTTCTCACCCTTCCCCAGTTACTGGCAGATATCTGTTGGGAGTCCATCCAGCCTCAGGTTCCTAAGCTTCTCCAGGGCACTGTTGTGTGTCCTCATCCTGATCATCCATTAGTGATTTCCCCTCCCTACTTCAGGCAGTGTTACCCCTCCTTGCACCCATGACAATCTCCTGTACTTACTCCAAGTGTTGCTGGTGGCCAACATTTTCTTTCACTTTATTTTCCCGGTTGTGAACTTGGCACTGGAAGGCCCAATACTGTGAATATTTGTATTTATGCTTTTGTTTGTTAACACAAGCATTCCCAGAAGAAACTAGGACAACTGTAGTTTAGGACTGTTTTGAGTGGTGTGAATTAATGTTACTGGTTGGTACATACAGTCTCATGGAGCTGCCCGCTCCTCGAGTATTTTCCTCTTTCAAAACAAGCCAAAAAAGACAGTTTTTCCTGCAGCTGCAATCCCCTTTGGAGCAGGGAGGAACAATGCAGATGGGGAAGGGAAACTGCATCTTTCTGGTGAGGGAAGCCTGGGAGCCCTGCCAGGATGGAAAAGGCACATCTGGCATGGTGTCCTTCACAAGTTCTGGTGTTGGACCTCCAAAAAGAAGCTTCAAGTGGAAAAGTGCTTAACTGTGACAGTGCCAGAGCACTTGATAGCACTGTGCTGAAACATCCAAGATTACACTGATACTGCATTATCTTTCCTCACACCCAGCCACAAGACACCCTCTCCATACTCTCCTCTTCGCCAAGTACACAGACAAAAAAGCGTATACATTTCCATCTGGTCGCATTCAGGAACAGTGCCAACCTTGCTATGTTTTAAGTAACCTGTTCTATAATGGCTTTATTCGGGCGTCATGGGCAAATATTTTGTGGATTAATTAGCCTGTCTTGTCTGGATATATATATGTATTTATATATAGACAGAAAGTGCTTAGTTCTAGCCAGAATGTGACTATTAGATTTGATTTGCAACATAAATACCCATCGTAACCCCTCAGCTCTTCCCTAGAGACACACCGCAATGCACAGAAGAGAGCACTTTATGAATGAGATCGGTCCTGTACTATCTGGATACCTTAATTCCTCTCAGCTGAACTAATTCCACTATCTTGCTGTAATGTTTACAGCTGCCTGTGAGATAATAGCTAGTGTATCTTTCCAACATTCTCACTTCTGCATCTAATCTCAGAGCCAGAGCAGGAGGACCTAGGGGAAGGGCCAGCAGGAATTGAAAATTAGCACAGAAATTGAACACTAGTTGAGTTTCCCCAGGTACTGCAGGTGCATGCTTGTCTGGGTATAAGGCAGAACCGCCTACTCCCAAACTGCTGCATTTCAATTGTCAGTTAATAGCTTTTATAAGCACAAAGGCTGCTTAATCAACATGATCATTAGCATGTAGCTCTGCTTTGGTGTGAAGGGTAAGATCAAACTCAAAGAAAGTACTTGCTTTTGATAACTCCACTTTGCATTCTTGAAGGTCATGGGTATCCAGACCTGTCCTGCCTGTGAGGTAGTGGGGTAGTAGGAGAACCAGTTGTGCCTGGGGGTCCCAACTGGGGTTCTGACACCATGCAGCATGGGAGTCCACCTCTGTACTGACACTCTCACCTGAGAGAAAGCCCTCTCACTTAAAAAGACATCTCTGTGTCCTCCCTCTCATCCCTCCCAGTTTCAATCAATTAACAAAAATAATTAAAAGCACAGTTGCTTTTAGTTGTGCCCTAAGCATTGAGGTGAGCAATGCTGTTTCCTTGCTGAATTGATTCTCTTTGAGTGCCTGGTGGTTTGTAACTTTAGGGGGTCATTAGCCTGGCAATCATTATTTGAAGAAAGCATCTTCCTAGACAAGAAGCAAATGAAATGGCTTATAATATCCTGTTATAAAAAATAACACTATCATTGTGGAATGCTCTATGGACATTTAGGAGTCTTGCTGCAAGTAAGGGACAAGGTATAGTTGATCAACATGAGGCCTTCACTAAATCTGTTGAAGTATTCCACAATGTCTAAAAATTACATCTTCACCACACGGCCCTCCTGCAAGACTGGCCTGTGTAATTGGCCTTGTTTTACAGCAGAGGGAAGTGAATCACAACAGAGGTGAGTGTCTTGCCCAAGGTCACACGAGGAGGCTGTAGCACAGCAGGGATGCTAAACCAGGATCTTACAGCAAGTGCAGCTTGCAGTCAACCCTCCTGCCTCTCTGCTGCTCACTTGAGTTGTTGGAGCTGATCAAAGAATGGAAGGGGGAAAAAAAGTCAGATTTGGGTCTCTTTTTTCATCCAAAAGAAAGCCAATTATTTTTCTCAAGGACTCCTTGAAGCTACTTTGGCATTCTCTCCCCGAAGGATTTTCTGGATGTTTTTTGCTTGTTTGTTCAGCCTTGTTCTGTGTGGAGGGGAAGGAGGAGGCTGGGTAGCTCCAGAGCCGTCTGGGACAAGACTGAATATCTTATTCCCAGGAGAAAGTAATCTGAGCTGTCCCCAGGCAAGGTGGTGACGACCTTCCTCTCTGCACTAGCCCAGTTGGACTGGCCACAGAGTTTCTTTACCATTTCCTGCCTTGTGCATTCCCACCTACTTATGCCTGTGGGAGAGAAGGGGATAAAAAAGTCTCATTAAGGGCTGCCTTTTCTGCATGCTGCTGCCTGTGCTTTGGGGCAGCCAGAGGTCAAACCACACTCTCTTTTGTTCATGGCTATTGCTGTATGAACTCATTTCAAAGCACCCCTCCTTTCTAAGGGGCAGTATTCCTAGTGCATAGATATGAAGGTGAGTCAAAGGGAAGTTACTTGAATAAGGACACAGTGTACACCAGTATCCCCTGTCATGGGTATTAATCTTGGTATAAATAAATAGAGGAGAAGTAGAAAAATAATCACAAAAAAAGACAAATGAAATTTATAAATTATATGGAAGGGTTAGATCCAAACAGTACCAGGTTCTGAGCTGAGTGCCACTTATTATGCCCTTCTGCTTTTGGAGCTGGCCTCGTAAACTGATCGACCACTACAGGAATTCAAGAGAGCCTATTTCCTCATTTTCATAGTGCGAAGAGTGCTCTGGCAGATCACAGAGCAGGAATATATAGAGTTAGAATCCCTTTCAGGGAGCAAATTCTTTTTGTGAAATTGGTGCTCAATTTAGCTGTCACTGCTGAAAGGGAAAAAGATGCAGAAGCAACTTTTAAGTCCACCAGCCACATCCCTTTAAGCAATTCATGCTGTGCCAACCAGTTTTATAAAACTCTGTATTTCATCTAAACTCCGTTTAAGTCTAAATAATATGAATGCTCTGCTAAGGTACTTCACTTCTCACTGCTGATAATTACCAAGTTGTTTCTGCTATAAACAAAGCAGTTCTCTCTCTCTGCTTTATCCTACCTGGTCCCAGAGCAGTTTGCATTTAAACATACCAATAAACTGTGCTGAAGTCCACAAGACTGTTTGAATACTTAAGTACCTTCCTATATCAAGATGTCAGGAACTTGTAATGAAGTGTTTATGACTTAGCATTTATTTCCATGATGACCAAACTGTGTCTTCCAAAAATGTGTATAGTTAGTCTCCCTAAACAGTAGACTAGGAAAAGTGTGGATGGGAAAAAAAAAAACCAAAAACCAAACCCCACAACCAAACAAATCTGTGTAAGGAATTATGGGGATAGAAAAAAATGTAAAGAAATGATCATCATTTCCCAATGAAGCCCCTTCAACATAACCCTGGCTCATTTGTGCAGCATTGAGATGGATTCTCTGCTGCCCTGCTCCTATCAGCAGCTGGGGGCAGTTGCAGCAGGGATGCAGAGGACTGGACTGAGATTGTCACTTGCTGGCTGGCTGGGTCTGCTAGAACATAGCAGGAGGATCTTTCCTTTGTGCAAGTGTCGCTGCGCCTTACATCTCAAAAACCAGTTCTTATCTCAGATTCTTCCTTCTGGTGCCTGTATCTTCAGGTCATATGTACTTAAAAGGAAATAGTGCATAAACATCTGAGGAAAAAAAGCTGGCCCAGTGTATCTTATTTATTAATATTTACAACCATCAGCACAATTCTGTAGACAATCTAATCTCAAGCAGCTTTGAAATTCAGTGCTTTTCAGAGCAGTGTTTCCCATCAGAAACAGAAGTGTGCACTCTGATTTGTAGAAAGGATTTCTTTTCCCTTTGGGAAAAAAAAAAAAAAAGAAAACAAAAAAGGCCAAAACAAAACACAAAGCAACACAAAAACCAACTCCCACTTTTCTCAGCACAGAATTTATATTGTTATTAAATGAAATGTATTATCATAATGTAACACTTTAGGGTGTCTTTTGCAGGATTTCTGAAGCAGCTTTTCATCAATCTACTGTAATTCATTTGTCAGATATCTCAAAGCTACTTGATATCACAGTTACTTTAAGGTATGACAGAGTTTTCCTTGGCAACAGGTTGTAATTTCAACCAGGCTGGTAAATGTGAGGTCAGAAGCTGGTTGCTGCAAATCCAGGAGGTCAGAATACACGGCACATCCTTGTTTCCTATTGCAACACCATCCCAAATCCTGGTTGAGCAAAAGCAAATACTCAGGTTACTCAGAAAAAAACTAGTCTTTGCCCCCTTGAATTGCTTATTTAATAATAAGTGTGTTTTGTGTTTGTTGCAGAGGTATTTATGTTTGGTCAAGCTGACATTAAAACCAGCCTTGATGTGATGCAGGCACCTCAGGTGCAGATTTAGTTTCGAGCCCTGACCTGAGCTTGTATCTGTTACATCTCAGAGGCTGTGGGCCACCAGGGGACAGAGCTGTTGGAGCAGTGCTGCTGCTGGGAGGGTGCAGAGGGATTAGCGACAGGCATCCTGATGTGGGCAGGCATCCCAGACCCAGGAGGCAGCCGGAAAACCTACTTCTTTCTGGAGGCTGAACTTGGCAGTAGCAAGCACATAGATAGGCCAGATGGCTACCAGCGACCACTGCATCAGTAAGTGTTTGGCTGGGGACAGGTTGGTGCAATCTGAAACACCAGAGACCAGAGGTCTTTCGTTAAATCCCAGATTAAGTGTGTTTGGCTATTGTGGTGATACAAGGTATTAGATTATGGCAGCAGCAGCAGCATTTTGCAGCTCTGGGAATGGTGGGTTGAGCGCAAGGAGGAGATACTCAGCTAGATGGTGCTTCAAGGCCCTTTCTTCACTTCCTTCAAAGATGACATGGTGGAAGGTTTGATATTTTTTTACGTACACTACCGATGGTAATGCAGGAGTCGTGGTTATCCCAACTTTATTTATGGGATGTGCTGTAGAAAGGGTAATGAGGACAAGTTTTCAGGCACCACCCAACTTTCTATTTCTCCTACCCTTACACATTTCTCTTCTTTCATTGGACTGTTTCATGCTCATTTGTTGTCCTATAAGACAATGATCCTTTGCTCAGCTCTGTGCATGTTACGATGACAGAGTCGTTTAGGTTGGAGAAGATGTTTAAGAGCATCAAGTTCAGCTGTTAACTAACACTGCCAAGTCCACCACCATGTCCTTAAGCATCATGTTCCCTCTGGGAAGACAAGAGATGCCAGCAAGCCGAAAGTTCAGCAGACATCAGTGTGTTGTTGGAAATAGGTTTTTTCTCTTCACATGAGCTGTCATAGGGCTGGATGTGCTTGCTCTACACTTGCTGATTTACCATTGACTCTGCCCAACAGAGCAATGAGACCAAGCAGGATTCAGCTGCAAGCTGGGATAGGATGAGTTATTGTAAATAACTGAGCTGAGCCATTAGAAACAAGTTGCTAATGTAAGCAAGATTAACTTGATGTGCTGCCTGAAATGAGATATCAGAGATGATAGGGGAGAGAGAGAAAACTTTTCATTTAGATGGAAACAGGACTGATTAATTAAGCAGTAACGAACAAGGAACCTTGCCTTGAATTGATATGAGGCTTGCAGTGCTAATTTAACACAAAGTACAGCTCCCAATTTGTTATTAAATTAAAATGGCTTTTAAAATTGTTTACTTTTTTTTTTTTTTTTCCTTATCTGCTTCTGTGTGGCAAAATGATTATTCTGGCTAGTTAGAGAAACCAATCAGAGCAACAGAAATTGTAGGTTGAAGTGGGAAAAGATTGTCCTGTTGTGTAATTAAGAAACATACACTAATATCCATGACATCATAAGCACTTCAAAATAGTAACTGTGCTCTGTGTTGCATTTTAAACTAAACAATTAACATGCTGACAAGCTGCTCTGGACATAGAGTGAAAAGGCATTGCGCTTGAGGAAATGACTTCTTATTTTTTTAGTCTAAAGATCTGCTTACCTGACTGACAAATATTATAGAATAATAGGGAAGAAACATTTCTTCTTTTTCTTCCTTTCTACTTTTATTACAATTTTTCAAAGCAGTTTTAATTTTGCAGACTTTGTAGTTATCCTGTACGAGGGAAATTTTGCTACCCCCATCAAAGTATATGATGAAAATGTAAGGCATTTTGTGTGATAGACAAATACTGTGGAACAACAGGGAAAATAACCTTGTAATGACATTGCTTTTTTAGCCTCAAACAAGTTTTTTCTCTTGACAGGAATGATTCTACGTAATTTATTGTAGGATAGCTCAACAGTAGCAATTTGTCATGCATTGTGATGTAATTTGATGGGTTCATTTTTTAAATGAATTATGGATTATAGATTACCTCTGTATGTCAACAACAGAGCTGTATCTTGTATGTAAATATTCCCTCAACTTTCCCTTCCTCTTCCAATCCGTTTTCCATCATACAGAGATGACTTTTCTTCCATCTAATCTTTCTACTAATAAGGTGTTTAATAATGTAGCAGCCTAAAAAATGAGCATATTTCAAAGGAGCTGGTATCAATAGTAGTATAAAAGCCTCAGGCTACAAAAATGTGGATAAGGCTACCAAAGTTTTAGAGTCAGGATCCCAACTGTCTTTCTGCTTCAGGCAGCTATTTTATTAAAGTTGGTATTAAACAACACCGCCTAAGGTCTGATTAACAATTTATGACTTCCTAAGAAGGATTAGCAGAAGCCTATAATTTTTATATTTGAATCTTAATTTGTATCTAAGAGAAACCATACTCAGGTTTATATTTTTATTATTTACTGTTTTTATTATTAGTATTGCTGTCTCCAAAATACTGCTTACGTGAACATTGCAGGCACCAGTTTGTTGTACTGATCTTTTAGTAACCCATCCCTTCACACGTGTCAGGGGGAAAACTGGTCTCTTGCGTTATGTGATAGCCTTGATCCTGCAAAATGACGGCTTTTGTCTCTTGCTGGGCTCAGTTGCTTTTCACTGTCCTCAAAGTCCTTTGGGATGGAGGGTGATCAGCACTTGGCAGAGCAAGACTGAGATCTGCAAGCCCAGGAGCTGAATGTTGTCTAGCTAACACTATTTTAGAGAATGAAATCCAGATGCACACGACCAAGGTTTGCCTGCTGTACCTTCCCAGAGAGGAGTTTTCCTTTCTGACATTTACTTTTTGTGACTAGTGCCGTCTCTGTCTCAGCAATGTTTTCCTATAAGCCTCCCAGTCCTCCTTATTAGGTTACCGCAGGACAGCCTCTCCTAGAAGAGGAGGCAGGGGGTGATTCAGCTGCTATGTTCTGGGAAGCAACGGAGCAAGAACTGTTGCTTTTTGCAATAATAATAGAGGCAGCCCAGGAAGGAGCATGCTACCAGGTGGAAAGGTGGTGGGTAGCAGATACCAGTAAACCCTCTGGCCAAACTTATCTCACTCTCCTGAGTATGAAATCAGACCAAAAGACTTGAAGCTTGGTGGAACAGGTTGGAATTTGTTCCACTTATGGCAAAGCTATTTTTTTATTATTATTTTTAGTGTTGAAATGGAACATAATAACAATAGTTTGTTTTGTTATCTGCTTTCAAATTGACCTAATGCTTCCCCTTGACTTTGTCTTCTGCAAGTTCAGCTGCTTCAGAAAATTGTATGCTATATTTCTTTTTTTCTTTTCCCTTCTATATTTCTATATTTCCATTTCTCATACCCTTCAGTGGATTTAACACTCATTCCACCAGGGGTTGGATGTGGTGGTCATAACCTGTAGAGCTGAGGGAAAAGATTGTTGGCTAAGGGCTATGGCTCCACTGGCTCATGGCAAGGGAGACGTTATTTTTGTCTTCTTGAGCTTCTCTAGTCACTAAGACACTAAAAGGCTCAAAAGAAATGCTGATATTTAAGCACCTTCATTGCTTTATTTGATCTCTCAACATCTCCATGGCTTTTCTTTTAATCAAAAGCTTAGTTTTAGTCTTGGACTCCAGGGCTTTAAGTTTTAAAATACTAGAGCCATAATCTGAAAACTTCTGGTTCTTCAAAGCAAAAATGAGCATTAACACATTCAGAGGAAAATTTCTCATTTTCCTGGCTTTTCAGGATGTGATAAAGCGAATTTTAGTTTTAGAGCTGCATTCATATTTCAAGGATTTGCTGTTAGAAGAACTCTGAGAACTGCCATCAGAATATTTTCTTGTTGCACTTGTGTTCAGCATATGCTTGTGGGCCATTACTGTCAGTGGGATTTAAGCAAATGTTCAAAAGATTGTGCTGAATCAGGGACTGAGTAGTACCTGAGAGGAATAAGGCCCTTAGATTCAGGATTAACAACACTCTAGGTTTCTATTTTATTCTTCAGTTTTGACGGAGTTTTTATCCAATCACATTCTCAGTCAAAGAGGACAAATGAATATTATTCTATTGACTTCCAGGGACCTCTAATGATATACATGACCTGAAAAACTGGACCAAACAAGCAGAAGAAAGTGCATGAATAAATTATTAATAGTGGACATGCCCAGGAACGGAGAGCAGTCAGCTCCTCCCACTATCTCCTCATTCTCCTGTTAAAAATTCCTCAGCCATGTAGACAGAGAGGAGGAGCGATATCATGGACTTCTGTGGCCAGTGACACAGCAAACAACAGTGTGAGCAAATAGTTCATACTTAACCTGTGTGATAAATTATTTATAAAAACTATTATACAGCAACATATTATTATTTATTTGTATAACATTAGTGCCCACAGGTCCTAATTTTGTGAAGTGGTGCTCTAACCTAATAGAGTCCCAGCTGGCAAATATGTTCAGAGAAATCAGTCTTGGCTGTGGGATTGTTTGACCAAAATGTGGCTAACTTTGCAGGAAATCATATTAGGACAGAGTGGTTAAGTGAGTTTTACCCTGTAATAGATGTGTAAGTTAAAAATGTCAGCTATGCTTTTGCCCAATTAAAGCACACTTATTAAAAAAAATAGCTGAATGCCTGCTATATTATGATTCATTCTGTAACCACTGAAATAATTTTAAAGTCTTGTGTACAGAATTTTCAAGTGAGGCCAATGTGATTTTCACTCATGATGGCTTCTTGGTTCCCTTAAATGAATCAGAAATTACAAAAAAAAAAAAAAAAAAAGTAGATCTGATCATAATGATCATAACCAGAATATCTTATGTGGAGGAACAACATGGTATCAGGCCTAACATAAGGATATCACACTTCTTTGAAGAAAGTAGGAGAAATAAAGCAAGGTCTAAAACATTCACTGGGATCTCCTGGAGGTCAGTGGGGACCATAATACTTCAGTGGTCTTCACGATAAATTCTGCACATAGTGTCACACATTTTTCCACTGTATTTGTGGGTAGGACTGTTGCCAAGAAAGTGGCTTCTGCTTTGTTTTTCATTTTATTCCTATTCTGTGACTGCACAGTCTGAACTAGGCACTAACTAGTGCCTTGTTATATATAAGCTGTTCAGCCTTGGTTAGTAGGTATTTTATGGTGATCCTGGGTTGCTTTGTGCAGCAAGGTTATGTTTTGTGGGAAACATTGGCTTTGTTGCACATGAGTCTGCAACAGCACACCACAGTTTGCAGATACATGGGGTATGTGTCAGAAGAACTGCTAGATGAAAAACATCTGTCAACACCTGGTTTGCACACATCTCTAAACCTCTACTTTTGGATGCTTATTACTAGTTGAGTTTCACCACACACCAGTACACTAAAATTTTCTCGTGGCGGTCATTTCCAGGAGAACATGTGGATATCAGCTTGCAGTAGAGTGTCAGCTGGCTTGAATCTGAACCATAAAGCCAAATACCTTCACAAGATGAAGGCATTTGGAGTCTGAACTGAGATCCACATTGTGCAAGTGGCCTCATCTTGACATGACTGAATGAAAAAAATGCATGAAGTTGTGATATCTTAACATCTGCTCCTGCCTTATTTTCTGAATCTCTTCAGAACAAGCAGACACCCAGCCCTGCATACATGCACCCCAGCTTTAAACAGGTTACTGGTACTCAGCTCTGCACTTTGTGGCTTGAGTCTTTCTGCTGCTTCAACCCAGCTCTGAAATGTGTCCCTCCGGGTTAACTTGCATAAACAGGAAGTCCCGAATTAGCATTGCAAGCAACCATTGCCCTCAAAAACTGGCAATTTCGCTGTGTTCAGTGCATATTTGCCATCTGCTAATGCATTAAGAAAAAAAGAAGAAAAAAAGAATGAATCTGGGCCAAGTTCTTAATTGGAGTAAATCCATGTGTAACTCCAGTAACTTTAAGGAACTGCCATCGCCTTTACCAGCTGATGACCGGGTCCCTGCTACCACAAAGCAGAGGATGCTTTGGAGCATTTGGGCTAGGCATCGTTTCTGCCTGACTGAGAGGATGCCAAAGGGAGAGAGGCAGCCTTCTGGTTGTTATCCACCGTGAAGAATGGGGTGTATACCTACACACTGCAAGCCCTCTGCAGTTCTGGCTGCTTGGCTCTAGGCACAACTCACATACCTTGCAATATAAACATTCAGCTTTGCTTTTGCAGCTCTAACCCTTTTCTATGCAAAGTCAGAAGCATGGGACACTGCGTGAAAGATAGGAAGCAGAACCCTAGTTCCTTTAGAAATGATCTCTTTAAAAGCCATAAGCAAAGAGGGAAAAGGAGGTTGCTTCTCACACCAGAAATGGTATTTTGGTTGTCCCTGGGATTTTTCCTCTGTCAGAAAAAAACCCCAAACCCAACCCCAACATAAAAGTTTAAAACAACAAATCCAGTTCTTTTGGACACAGGAGTGAGCATTTTAACCTGACTGCTGCTCTAGACGAGCAGTGTGTGACAGCCTGGTTCATGCTATACAATTACTATTCAGGCCACTGGCACTGGAAAAATACATGGGACTGCCAAGGAAAGAAATGTAGAATTGTGAGAATTTATTAAGAATATGATTATATTTTATTTCTAAAAATTTCTTTATTTCAAGAAGGAAAAGAGAGACTCTTATCATTTATCTTCTCCCCACAATACAGTGGACTGACAAATGCCTCTGGGGGAGGAATATATGGCAACAGAACAGAACACTCTCCAAAAGCTCTTAACTTAACTCTACTTGGACAAGATAGTTCAGTAAGAGTGTTTAAAAGTCCTCATGAGAAATTTTTCATTTTTACTTCCCAGCTCACCCTCATACGCCTTTCATGAACTGTTACTCTGCCATTGAGAGCACCCGTCTTGCTGGTTGGTATCACACATCTTTGAGTATGCTGATACCAACATAGCTGGTATTCCTCAGGGGATTGTCAAGCAAACAGTTTTTTGAAAGCCCTCTATCTTCAATGCCTCTACTCAAACCCCAGCTAGAACAGATGGCAGCCGTCAAAAGCACCATTAGGTGAAAGACCTAATGGCTCTTCAGAGGACTGTGTAGGCAAAATGAGTATTTCCATTCCCTTCCATACAGAAAAATTAAGTAATAGAGGGTTGTATTAATAGCGTCATCTGTTCAGAACTTCAGTGGCATTGGCTCTTGAACCAGTAGCAGAAGTGGCTTGGAGGCCAGCACTGCAAAATGAGATCTAGGCTCCCTGATGAGGTGGGCTGAATAAACTCTGCTGCTGTTTATCCATTATCTGTACTGTGGCCTTAGTTTTAATCTTAAAACTTGCAATATCTCCTATGATGCAGAGGGAATAGGAAAGGGGAGACAAAAGACACTCACAGTTTTGCAACCAGCCATTAGAGACGAGTTTTTAAAAATGAACTGGGTAACCTGAGTTTTGTCAGTGCCCTTCCTTTCATGAAGAATCCTTACTCAGCTGAGTTTGAAATTCTTATCAAGTGTTTTTCATCATTTCCTTTTAAGGTCTTTATAGCATTCAAATTTAGAATGGAAAAATTATTCAGGAGAGCAGTGGTGACTCACTTGATTAGGAGTTTGCAGACCTGGACACTCCGGTTTGAAGTTTCTCTGAGTACTCATGCTTTGTAGACATGCACCTTAACAGAAACACAAGCACGCAAAAATGGACCATAAGGCATGCATTCATAAGTAGAACAGATTTTGCCCTCACACGAATGGATGTATATGCATCTAAAATATATGTAGCTGTTCATCCCAAGCAGACATGATTTTCTTCCACTTAAATCTAAGTACGACCTAAAGCACAGCCTTATGTTTCAGTTCATCAGACAGGCAAATCAATGTTTTTCCAAGGGAAAAGCAAAGCAAAACCAAATAAAATTTATAACAGCTGAGGACATGGCCCTGTTTTCTGTCGTTTAGGCTGTCTGGTCAAATGGCAGGACCTACATTTGTTCTTATTTAGATTGGATTATTGGTCTTCCCTCTCCACTGGAGATCCTAGCAAAATTTTTAACAGACTTCTGTAAGTTTGGGAGGTCGAGATTTTACCTGTTGATTTTAGTGAAATTCTTCTCCGTTTAGGTGACTAGTAGTAATGAATCTGGGCCTTATAGTTTAGTTTTTGTGATGTTTATTTAATGTCAAAATCCACTGCATGTGGAAAAGTATCAAGTAAAGGTGAATAATAATTAATGTAACACTTTACACTTACATGTTCCTTTATGTCCACCTGCTTCACAAGCAGGAACTAATTACCATACGTTCAGTAATAATGGCATGTTCAAAGAAATGCTAACTTGTGTCCTTAGTGTAATAAACTGCTGTGCTGGGATAGGAAATCACTAGATTACAAGACATAAGGAGGCAGTTTTAGGTTAATCCTACTGTAACCTCATGCACCCAGGTCCCTCATGGTCCCACATCTAGACTTCCACACACACACCTACTGCTGTTTCAGGAGAGGTTTATACCTTGCCTGTGCTGCCTCTGCTTCATCTGTATTGGTGCAAAGGGGCTGCAGGGCTACAGGAAATTCTGCCTTTGTCTGTTTGTGGTAGGACATGGAAGAAGGGTTGGGAAAATGCTTTTTAACTGCCAGAAGTTTAAAGAAAGCTGACTAACCTCTAAAACATTTTCAGTTACATACTGCAGAGCAAGAGAGAAAAATCCCCTCTTTACTGCTCTGCTTGTACTACTGGAGCAGAATCATCTTGTGTTTTCTCCTTAAAGTATGTGATGTCACAAAAAAAAAAAAAAAAAAAAATTACTTTAGCAGAAAGAAATAGGATTGCAGGGAAAAAACAGATTTGTAATATTAACCTGATGATAGCTACAGGTAATACTTAATCTCCTGCTTTATCTTGTGTAAGAAAAGATAGTTTGTTTTAAAAAAGATAGCTTGTTTAAAAAAAAAAATAATCCCATTTTCATGAGGTGTCTAGCCACAAAGAAAGCGAAAAGCAACATTCATGGATTTTTTGCATTTACTTATTTGTGGAAAAACTTTCAAGGGATAATTGACTTGTCAATGATGTCTTGTTTTTTAACTTCAGCCAATAACCCTTTTCAGGAACTAAGTATGCTGCAAGGAAGAGGTGGTGGCAGATGCTTTCTAAGAGGCAACTAAATTGTGTGGGTTGTGTTTTCTCTCTGTTGAACTGACCTCTCTCCAGGAGCTGCCCTGGAGCTGCTCCTTGGGGGTGCCAGGACATGGTCATGCAACTGCCATTGCCCACCAGGGAACAATGGCCTCATTGTGGCTGAAAGAGAACTATTAACCAACCAAGTTTGAGGCATTAAACGAACTTTGGAAAGGAGCGGGCCGTTCTTCTGACTTGGCTAAGATCCCTAACAACTGAAGTTCATGGTATTTCTGAGCTTGCCCAGCACACATCACTGAAGGCAGTTCTACTTTTCCCTGTAAGGGATGGTGTATAGGTGAGCTTCCCTCTCCACAGGTCCTTCAGGCATGGAAGTTCTTAAAAAAAAAAAGAAAAAAATACAGCCACTAAAATAGCAACGGTGGCAATAGTTATGAGCAATGTTCAGGGTTATGGAAAAACATCCACCCCCTTCCAACTTTAGTTTCTTGATGTTAAAAATTCATATGGAAATACCAGCCTTGTAAAATCCATTGAATACCTGTTCTAATGTGAGAGAGAAGTCATTTCTGAACTACATCAGTGTTTATAATATAGATTTAGTGAAGATGGATGTTGCCAGTTTCATGGATGATAACCAATTGAATTGTATTCTTTCTGCTGGTCGTTGCTGAGGTGGCATTTGATAGCAGGTTCCCTGGGCTAAGCTGCTGAACATCTTTTTCTCCTCTCAGCTTTGTAACAATTAAGTGTAATTCAACTCCTGTGAAAGTTAGCCTGAAGGTGACAGGATAGCCAAAATTACAACTGGTGCTCATTTAAAGAGGTCATTATTGTTTTAAAATAAATAAATAAAAAAAGTTTATTTTTGACAAGGGTTATGATTACTTTTGTCATGCACCTACTCTGTGTTCAGTAAGCCCTGTAACTTAGCCAAATTCTAAAAGCAAATTTAAAGGTATTACAGCACAATTTTGCAATAGATAAGACATGCTGAAAACTTACCTCTTTTATTTATTTTTTTTTCCCCAAACCTTCCTAAAACAGTATCTCTTTGACTTAAGCTTTCATGGCTAGCAAAGCACTAAAAATATGCAAGATATTAGATTATTGGCATAGCTAGTATAGACCATGATCTATTAAACTAGAAGAAATAGTTAATTTTCTAAAATGTTGTTCTAAGAACAATAGCAAACAGAAGGTTAATAGTAACAGAAGGTTATTCACACTAGGAAAATACATTTAACAGGGAAAAAAGCCAGAGAGACAGAGTCAAAACCAAACCAAATATCCCCAGCTACCCAAAGAAACTGTGGAAAATAGGAATGATTAAAAAAAAATAAATCTCTGATCAAAAAAACATCTGCATGCTAATCCTGGTGTTTCAAGTGAAACGACAGAGTAAAAGGAAGAAAACCACACATTTAAGAAGAAATGTGAGAAGCAAACAAAAAAATAATGATGAATGGAAAAATACAACTAAGTCAGAAAAATTCAGAGAAAGAAACAGATTGAATCTGTGCGTTCTCTCACAATGGAGCTTCTGCTGGTGTGACTGCATATTCAGCAGTGTGAATGTTATAATTAAAGAATGTCAGCTCCAGCAAAATGTTTTAAAACCTTCCTATTAATAAGCAGATAAACTGCTTAAAACTACTGATTATATTAGGAAAAATGGAAGTGTTTGGGTTTTATGTTTCAATTTCTTTCATCCGCTATAACACATTTAAATAGCAGATGTCTCTCCCAGGCAGTGTTTGATAGTGGTGCAGTTGATTTTGATACCAAAGTGATAAGAACATCTTTATGGAAGAGTTCAGTGCTGTGCTGCAGGTCCCAGACTTCACTGGTACCCACGCAAGAGTTGAATCCAGTGCCAGGCAGAGATCCCACAACAACAGCCGAGCTGTACCAGCCCTGTGCCGCGTCCGGGCTGGTTAACTCTGCCTGTCAGCAGGATGGATGAGGCAAGATGCAGTGCGGTGCTGGAACCATGGGACTGCTGCCAGTGCCTGGGAGGGCTGGGGGCTCTCTGCATCGCACTCGGCTGCACAGCCCTGTAGGCATGCCCTTACAAGTGCCGCAGAGAAAGAGCGTGACTCTGTAGGAAATAGGGTGGCAGGTAGCAAGCTTCGTGCAGTGCTTTATCCGAGTTTTGGACCAGAACAGGAGCCCGTGAGAGAGAGCTCCCCAGTGCTGTGAAACGTGAGTGTGAGGTCAATGCAAATCTCTTTCATTTCTCGAGTTGGTTAAATTTTTCACACTAAATTGCAATTAAAGTGAGTGCTTCTTTTTGTAATAGCAAGACAAAGCTATCAGGGTATTGGATAAAGAACAGTTATAAGTACAAAAAAAAATAAACTAAAATGAAAAGTGTGCTCTTGTAGTCACAGGTCAGAGCAGATGAGCCCAATCATGAAAATACTTATTCACAGACATATTTTTTTGATTCATAGGTAGACTTTAGCATTTACGTATGTGGCCACTTGGTTATCATTCAAAGGTTTAAGGAAGATCTAATCATTACATGCAATGATCTTAAGGAAGATCATCATTACAATGTAGCTTAAACCCACACCTTTTTAGGTCTCTTTAAGACACTGTCTCAATGCAAATAACTCAAAGTTGGCTGAAGTGTAAAAAATGACAGTTGAAAAACAACTGCTGATGTATATATTCATCCTGGGCTCACGGGAAAACATTTGTCATTTGAAAAGCCACTCTGAGCTTGCTTTTTTAGCACCCAAAAGTATCAGAGCATCTTAAGATTTTTGTCAGGTTCTAACTGTGACGCTGCAGTGCACTTTTTCTTCCCATTGTGGCCAATCTCTGTGTTGTGAGAAAGACAGTTTACCTGAGGTGTCATTACAAAGTGTGAGAAAATTGTCATCATAAATCATCAATGTGAAAATAAATGCAACTTCTGGGATTGCAGTATTTCTTCCAAAGTTTTCCCCTTGCTATGAAGTAACCTGTAATCTAACACTAGGTTTCTGTCTTACTCAGTTTCTAAAGTGCTGTTCTGCATTCCTATGTTTCCAGAGAGTCACCATGACAGTTAGACTGTTAACCCAACCTTGAAGAACAAACAACAGCACAAGCAACAGCCTGGTTATGAATCTGTAAACATTACCTCATCCGTTTCAGGGAAATTTTAACTCTCTCCCTCGTTCAGACAATGAGATACAAACTGCCAACTCCAGTGTCGTCTGTTTAGATGCCAAAAGCATTAAATATGATGAAAATAAGTTTAAAAAATCCAGAGTAATAAAACACATATAGTCACAGCCTGGTGACAGCCTGATTAGACATTTTTTGAGTCCTTCAAAGACAAAACTGAATATGTTTCTGTCACTGTACATGTTTAACTTTGTTTTGCATAGAAATCTCACAGAAAACCGACCGAAGGTTGGAATTTGGCAGATGAGTAGAGAGTTCTGCGTTGTGTAGCAGAATTATGAGATAGAATATGATGCACATCTAGACAAACAAAAGGCTTTGCATTTAATGGATAGGATTTGAAGAGAACAGTATTTAATAATGTCAATTCTGAGCATGATTTTCCCTTCTCATTCTCTTATCCAATTGTTGCCTTTTCATGCTATAGTAGTTTTAATTTTTACTATCAGAAAATTATTTTCCTCGCATTCATATAGTCAATTTCTTTTCACTCCACAGTCCGGTCATAACTATCAGTATTTCTTGCTGCTTGCTGTTTTGTTTTAGGCTACTTAATTGGAAATAGTTAATTGGCCCTGGTGTCTTATGGCTGAGAAAATAATGATCTTGAACTGTATTACGCGCCTATAAATATTTCACTTCATGCTAATTTCTGTGCTTCCAGCTGAGCTATTTAAAATGCTTAGTGTCCGTCCCCCCCCCACCCCTGTTTTGTTTTTTTTTTTTGTCGCAGTTAAATACTTTACTAGGAAACAGTGAAAGGATTAGCCATTTGTGTTTTACAATGTGTATCAGTAAAGGAGATGCTTTGTTTTGGGTTTGGGTTTTTTTGAAGATTAACAGTCCTTTCCCTTCTACTCTTAAGTTATTTGCCGAGCTACATGTCGCACCAAACCACCCATTTCTTTTTTTTTTTCTTTGCAAGTACCAGCGGACCTAATCTGAGGATAACTTTAGTCCCGGGCCGGCGGCCCTCTGCAAAGCCTGGAGCTCCCCCGCGTGGCAGCCGGGAACGGGACCGGGAGCGGAGACGGGTGCGGGGTCGGGGGCGGCGGCCGCCGCCGGGTCAGGCTTCCCTGCACCTCCCGCCCAGTAAGTTTGCACAAGTCGACGAGAAATTCTGCCCTGCCATCAAATGCAAACACGAGACTTCGAAATTGACACTGGGGCACTGCTTTAGATTATAAAAAAAAACCCAAACCAAAACAAAAAACCCCCAATCTTTATTTTCAGAGTCTACTTGTGCAAGGTTTTCACTTAGAGCCATGAAGAAGGGGCAATAAATTTCTCCAGAGAGTAGTGTAGTCAGACTTTGGTGGCCTGAGTTGTCCCTTTGGGTTGTGGCTCCTTTCCAGCCTAGAGTCACCCCAAGAGGCCCTGGGTGCTGCAGGCCCAGTGGGCCTTTGTATACTACAGCGATTGTAAGCTTGTCATGTCCCTTGACAGAAAGGCCTGCATGAAGGAGGGCTGTGTTATTCTGCCAGGTAGATGGAGTAAATGCAGAAAAGGCTGCACATGGGCAGGACATAACGGCAAATAAATACTGTTTCTTTCCACTGGGCACTCACAGCGGAGGCATTCAATCCCAGACAGAATGGTGCTGTGGATATGGTTTAAAAGGCTTTTGCCACCAGCTGGATGTTGTCATGCTGCGCTACCAGCAGTTAGTATTCCTAGAGCTGTCCATCGCATGCAGACATGCCTGGACTTACTCAAACTGGTCTCCCCTGATGTATAAATTAAGTGCAGACTGAAGCAGAGTGGCTGAGGACTGTACCTGTGTAGACCTCTCTGTTGTTAGCTGTGAGGGCAAAGACTTTCAACTGAGGTGTTGTGACTGACCTTTTGGTCAGAGCCCTGCAGATATCTGTATCATCAGACTACAGTCTATACATTGGGTCAGCCTGTGCCCTGCGTGAGGAGTGAGAGGGTGGTTTTGGCCCCTCACCACCATTCATATAGCAACATGCAGGCCATGGAGGATATTTTTTTTTCTGGCAAGCACAAAAATTCACCAAGATAGAAAGCACAAGAAGTCACAAGGGCTGATAGCATCAACCCTTTCCTCAAGGTTTTTCAGTATCCTTCTTTCCATACATATAACAAGGCAGCGTGCTTTTAACTGGACACACTACAGGTTCTTGCAGCTTCAATTTATACCCAGCTAGCGTAATTTCAGAATACCAGCTTTTGAACCACATGTGAAAGCACAGAGCTTAGAGGTTTTCCCTCAAACATCCCATCTTTACTTTACTTTTTACTAGCCCCAGTGAGAGTCCTGAAGGAGTATTATATCATCCTCAGCACATTATGCCTGTGATCAGAGTCACAGTGTGGTAAGATGGACACAATTTTACCCGTCTATTTCTGTAAGGTGGTTCCTTTAATGGCTTGGTAAAGCACTCATGAAGTTGAGTTGCATTAATGGGGACTGAAAATGAGTGAAATTATTGGTTTAATGAATGAAAAATCAAATACCAAAAAGCCCAGCCTCCAGGCAGCTAGGTCTCAAAAATCAATCTTTGGCCTTAAATAATTCTGCTATTGTTATTCCCTTTCCACAGTCAGACCCTGCATTAGTGCAGATTGGCACCATTCCTCTAGTATAAATCTGCCCTCACTTAGCCCTGGAAAGCTTGTCCCCAAATAGGTGAACTTGCAGACTGTGAAGAGCTTTCCTAGCAGTTTCTGTATTATACTCACTGCAGAAAGTGTAAGCCAAGACTTGGTCTAAAATGTCCTTTATCACCCTGTTGAATCCCTGCTGTGTTTAGCAGCTGGTGCAACTTAAAATAGCCTTCAGCCTACTTTAAATATTTCTGAATTTCCTGGGAACATCATAGCACTAGAAGGAATCATTTGGGACACTGAGTCTAGCTCTCCCATAATCACAAGCCTCCACATAATAGACTTCTAGCTTACAGGAGTGCAACAATACACTTCACCCTTCACTACATTCTGTAACCCACCTGAGAAGTTGCTTAAAAATGGCAAAACATTGGAATAAAGGAAAGGAAGAGAGCAAGGGTCTGATATGGCAGAAACTGACAGAGGACTGGTAGTGTATAAAGATGGCTTAAAACCACCTTTAACCTTACCTCTGCTCCTCAGGCTGCTCTTAAGCCACAGCTTGGAATGAGTCAGGCTCCCCTGTGCTGCTTTTGTGCAATGCTAACTTTGTAATCCTTTCTAGAAGTACAAAGCATTGGCAAAAAGATTGGTGGCACTCATTTTAAAGCCTCAGTACTCTGCAACTCTGTAGGAGTTTGTACCATATGGTTTCTGCTGGATCATGTAACGTCATACTGATGAGCTGAAAAATGCCTGATAAAATAGTTTTCTTTGATACTGGCCAAAAGCAAGATCTTGCTCACTGTCGTAACGTACTGCCCCAGTCTTATGTCCCCGTCAATATATCTCCATATGAAATATAGACTCACATGACACATGAACACTGTTCTACTGTCTTTGCAATGCATGACAATAATGGCCAAGGAATGCATTGCCTCAACCTATGCTTTTCCTACTTTCTTGCTACATTTCCACTAAAAAACCCACTACAGTCTTGATTACTTTGTAGGGCCTACAGAAAAGGATTTTGATCTTGTCAGTCATTCTGGTTTTCTTTTAATGAATAATTAAAAATATGAATGTGAAATATATTCAGAAATTACTTTCAGGAGCTTGAATTTTACTTACCAGCTTTTCCATTGCTGATTAGTTAGGTTGACAATGACACTTTACTGCTCACCCAATAGACTTCTATGCAACACTGGATTCAGTGGCAGGGCTTCATCTTTCCCAAAAAAGGCATAGCCCAAAAGCAATAATAAATTTTCTTCTTCAGAAGTCTAGCTGTTTGCAAAAGTCTGGAAAAGTTTTAAGTCTTTATTTCCCACTATGTCTACAGTTTCATGCTGCAGTTGAGCCAAAAGAGGCATATCAAAATACATGTTTAAGAGCACTAATAAGAATATGTCCAAGAAAATAGTTTCATCAGGGAACACAGAGCTGTTAGAATAAGTGATAACAAGAGAAGGATCTTGAAATTTTCTAATGTATGAAATACAGCAACCAGAAGGGTTTAGGGAAAGACTAAAAAAAAAGCTGTTAGCAGTATCTGTAACATGCAGGAATCCTGCCCCCGCTCCCATTTCCTCCTCTCTCTCACGCGCTTGCAATATGTTGTAATGGTGCAAGTGTGAAAAAGTACACATGCGGAGTTTACTTGTAGGCAGTGCAGAGGCACTTGTCAGTTTTCTTGGTGTACGTATTTATTTTTCATGGCCAACATCGTAATTTGGCCATTCTCACGGAATGAATTGGGTGGTATGTTTTGCACCTGACATGGTATTGTTTGACCTGAAATCTTGCAAAGATATTAGAAGTTAGGGTATCAATTCAGGTGGACCATAGAGACCTCATTTTCCCTCTAATCTGAATTTAGTTTATGTCCCTGATACTACATTGCAATGAAAGCTCTCTTATATACATCCTAATATAGTCATGTACTGACAGTCACCATTCATTCCAACAAAACCTTGTAAAAATCAGTTTTATACAAGAATATGAATAATTTCTGACTTGTTGACTTTTGTAAAGCAAAAGATCTTATACTGCATTGTTTGTTGGAAGAGGAGGGAGTAGGCTAGTAGGTTTTTGTTTGGAGTGTTCTGACAAGTATGTAATGTTTCACATGTTGTATGGGCTTGAGTTGTCTTGCAGATTTGTGCAACATGGTGGGATCAGCAGAGACAAACACCATTTGTCAGATATCTGTATTTAATCAGTTCTCATTTACATCACTACTGAAATTCCTGCCACCTTCCACTCTTATGGCTGCTTTGAAATACAGACAATAGGAAATGTGGTGGGTTTTTTTCATGTGACACGAATATGCACCAGAGGAATCACGGCAGTACATAATCCTGCCAAGTCCAACTTCACTAATGTCCAAAAGGGAATGGGACATCTGTGTGGTCATGAACAGCAGACTCTGAGTGAGAATGCCCCAAGGTCCCCATGACTGCTTTTGGAGTTCATAATACATCAGCTTTAATGATTTCAAAGCTGTCTCTAACTCTACCAGATTAGGATCTCCACATGGAAAGCAGATTATCCCCATATCAGCCTATTGCTGGGATCTTTGACCATTCCTCTAGATGCTGACCACCTTCAGAGAAGAGATGTGCAGACTAGATGTGCCATGTGTTCATTCTTACACAGCACAATGGCTTTAATTAATGTTTCTTGTTCAAAAAAATATATTCCATATATTTTTTCAGTGCTTCAGGAGTTCAAATTCTGACACGGGTTGGTCTGTTGTAACAAAATAGCTGTGGCCTGGAAGTGTTATGATGCTCAATATTTTAATGTACCAGATAGAAGAAACAGAAGAGCACAGATGTAGCAAATGCCACTGCACAGTATGCTCTCCAGTTACCTGGAGGCGTTCTGCTGTACAAAAGTATAATGTCATCAAGCACTTGGGTGATTCAGCTCCTCCCCATCCTCAGTACTACCTTGTAAGAGGTATAATTGAGCTCTTTCTTCTATTCTTTTCAAATTTTTTTCTATGTATTTTTGTAAAGTCAAACAAATAAGAAAATTAATGACAGAACATGAGTGCACCACAGAATAACACTACTTAAGGACTGCTGTGCCCTTGGCTTCAATTAACCTTAGTTTTTGTTATAGGTTGCAGCCAGCTGCATCAATCACAGTTACTTTGGTTGGAGAAAAAATCCATTATTATTGCAGCCACACACAGATATATACATTATTTTGTTAAAGTATCATAATCCTCCACATATCAAAGAGGGCCTGTGATAGCTGGGAGGAGATGAAACTCAATTTTCCTTCACATCTGCTCGATCCTTTGGTATGTAATCAGCACCGCATGCACCAGGCAAGGTCACAAACTATGGCAATGTTCATCACAACATGCAATCTCTCCATTCTAGTGCCATTAACTGCTCAGCAACCTCTCCTTCTCCATCCCACTGTTTTTAATCTGCTAGAGCACTTCGGAGCAGGAACAGGAGAGCTCACCCCACAGACCCGTTTCCAAGACCACTGTCACAGACCACATTTTGAGAAGGAGTCAGCAGTGAACCACTACCCCATTTGTTTCGGTGGAATAGGAAAAAGAACATCACAGTGGGATTTAATTTCAAGTTTGCTTGCCAGCACCTGCATCTAGGAAGATTCTGATGGCGCTGGCATTACAGTCATTGCAGTATCTCTTCTGAGTAACTTCCTGGTAGTTGATAGAGACTTGTACCTGAACTAGAGACAATGAAACCAAAAGCATAGTTTATTTTTTTCCTTTCATTTTTTGAAAGGGTAGAGAGTTGGTGGTGTCATTGCCCTCTGTTACAAAGGTGGTTATTTGCAGAATGATTTGGTCAACTGTGCACTGTGATTTTCTGAAAGCTTCTGAAAGCTTTCTATTTGCTTAACCTGCATTGTTTTGCCTGAATTTTTGTCCAAAACCTGTAGTTTGCTTGAACCAGAAATTAAAGCAGAGCATGCATCACTTGAGACAAGGGAGAGAGGTTCTCGTGAATCTCACCTAGTATTATTTCATATGGCTCCTCTTGTGCTGCAGTTACTTCCTTTATAAAAGCAGACCTTTCTCAACCTACCTCCCAGCAGATTGCTGGTCTGATGGGTCAGATGCACTACCCTTGGCTTTGCTCACTGCTTCTCTCCTGACTCTCATCAGGCTCTCCTTCCATGTAAGGCTCTCCTGCATATAGCTCACAAGACAGCACCTCGGCACTGTGCTGCCTTGCCATCACTGGGTAAAGGTTTGCCGCAGCAAGGATTAGAGCATCCAAATGTTAGCTCCTTACTTTGAAGTTGCCCTTAGCTCAAACAAGGCAAGGTAGAAGCAAGTAGAAGCATTAAAAATAAGCAAGATAGGACACAGGTGCACAGAAGTAAAAAGATAACCAAGTCACTGTCTTCCAAGTAGCAACATCAGCTCTAAATAGCTCGCTCTGTATGTATCCAGCTGACGAGCTGACAGATACTTCACAGCCCTCTGGCTGAGGATTTGGTTCTTATGCAAACCTATGACTTCAGATTGCATTCATGCAAAAGGATCTGGGATTTTTATAGAACCAGATGCATCTTTTGGCAGGAGGTGCATATGAGTGTGTGTGTGTGGAGGGGGGCACATTCAAATTCAAATTCTCCTCTCTCTCCCCTCACCCTGCAAGGGAAATTGTTAATTCAGGGAAGACATTTTTTTCCCCAGACCATTGTTTGCTTTTCCCAGTTTCAGAAATGCTATTGTACTTTGGGAATGTCAAGGTGCAGTGATCTCCAGCATAGATGATAAACAGAGTCTGGTTTGCCAACCTGTTGTAATACAAAATGTTCTTTGCCATTTGGCAAAGGAAAAGTCTCAGTACAGAACTTCTCCCTTCACAGAGCTTTCCACCACGCTTACGGATGTGTCACTAGCAAAAAAACTAAGGCTGCCCTGAACTTGCAGATGTACCAGAAGAGTTCATTCACCTTCTGCCCTACCCAGTTCAAACACGAAATGATTTTTTGGAAAGAATAATATAAATAAACTTGCTGGAAACATAAACATTTACTTCAATGAGTGAGCGATAAGACGCAGAAATCCATTCCTCACCTGTAATCCCTGCTGATTTTATGTGTACTGAAAAAGTACTCTATCAGCATGATGCCAGTCCATCATATCTTAGGTAATGATCAACATTTTGCCTGTTATGCTTTGCCTCTTAGGCCTTGATTCAGCAAAACATTCAGGTACATCTTTATCTTTAGGTCTGCTACAGCCTTCAGTAAAAGCATATGATCTGAAAGTAAAGTGCTCTGCTAAATTGGGTCCTTCACAGGACTAAAGAGAAAGCTAACACAAGAACAAAACAGCATTGCTTTCCTTCCAGTCACACTTGGTTTATTCACTTGCTCTTGCTGTGTACAGCTGTGGATTGCTGGCAGTGTGCTTGGACAGAATTTGCAGGATTCACAGCTTCAAAGATGAGATGTGCCAGCCTTGAAAACAAGCTTGTATAAACACAGGAAACAAAAGCATCCATGCAAACAAAGGGAGGCGATACGTATATTCACACCTGAGCAAGCACATACACTTTTACATGCAGCCCTGTATCAGCAATGCTCCATCATTTCTGCTATTGCTTTTCTCTTTGCTTCATGATCAGAGAAGCACTAGGGCCAAGCCTGCTAGTTTTGCAGCACACTGTAAAATGTATGAAAAGGTTTCAAAAGCTCTGACAGTGTCTCATCTATACTGAACTAGCATTATACTTGTGCTCAGGAAGTGCAGCATGCTTCATATAATTGAATTCCTATCTTATTTTGTGTTGTCCGTATACTTTTTGAGTTTCTGTACCTTTTGCCTCTAAGCATGGATTTGTCAGTTGTCTTGCTGAGATTTTGGGGGCAGGGAGATGTTTGATTTTTGAAAAGACAATGACATTTTAAAACCTATCCTCTAATTCGAAAGGCTTGTAGAGGTTGTGTGTAATCATAGAGATCGGAGGATCAGAAGTAGAAAAAAACTTAACATGGCAAATATTGAGCGTTTCTGAACTGTCACAAAAGAGTCATCAGGTAGCTGAATGCTTCAGGGGAAGGCTTCCTTGTAATCTTTACTGCCTCAGCTCCTTCCCTTCCCTGCCACTAACAATGCCAAGAAGCAGCGCTATCTCCATGGCTGGTGTAAGATGAGCTAGATGTTATTTCTTGCTCCGTTACAGAGTGGCATGTGCAAATCACCATGAGGATGTTAGCTTTTTGGGGACTACCCATGGCCGTGCTCAATACCAAGTAATTACTGATCCTGGACAGCCAGAACACATGGAGCCTCTCATGCCAGAGCACACTTGACTAGCTAGTTTGGTGGGCTCCTGGATTATTCAGACTCACTGTCATCCCCTTAGGGTTGTATAGGCTGACCTTTTGTATAACACCAAGTCCTCTTTTCTTCAATGAGAGGCAGAAATGTTCAGCCCTGATCACGGTTGGCTCAGGCTTGACATAGCCTTCTGTACGAGATTTACAAAGATTTAGTGATACTTCAAGAGACTTGCAAAAGTCCCTGAGGGAGTTTATTCATGGGAGTTAGACACCTTCACAGGATGCACAGAAGTCAGCTGGGTTCCTAATTCCCATTAAGTTAACTCTTGCCAGTATTTTTGTAAGTAAGTCCCTCTTTGCACTAATCCCTCCTGGCTCCAATCAGTGCCTATAAAGTGCTTTTCAACTCTGGCAGAAGTGCCTATGTGTACAGTACTCAGTGAAACTGGAAACAGTGAGGATTTTTATGGAGATGATCTGCAAGTTCTATTCTAGCAGATACATTAATCTCAAATTTCCCTTGTGTCATCATCATACAGTTAAACAGGGTGCTGAATCCCCAGGGCTCTCCATGCCTTTTGGCACTGCAATTAAATCCCCCAAGACTGATTCCTGTTTCACCCATTCCTATGTGACTGAAGCAAGAGATGTGGTTTGAGGGATAAATGAGTAGGAGATATTTTAGCTAAAGCAACATAACTAAGTCTTAGTTGTACTTTCTCTTCTTCAAAGAGAAGACGGAAACTATATAAAGCAACTGCATTACAAAAAAAACCCCAAAAAAACCACCACCAACAACAAAAAACCAAACCAAAAACCAACCATCCAACCAATCAAAAAACACCAAGACCAAACCAACATAACACATAGAAAAAGAGTAGAGAAGGGTAGAAGCATATAACTGAAAAAACAGTAATTTGGTAACAGAGGGATGAAAAGAACAACTGATTATTTTATCAGACCATTCTATTAACCTCTAATGCAACATTTAATCTTTTATAATTGAGATTTCCATTTTGTTATTAAACCTTAATAGCTAAATTAGCATCTTTCAGACCAGGCCAGGAAATACAAGCAAGCACAGGGGTTCAGACACAATTCGGTCTCTTCATTTATTCTGCACAGAAGCTGCATCAGCCACCATTTTACAATGTGATGGAAGTTTGCTCCTACACCCTCTTCTGACTTCATTGTGCTTGTGAAGGAGACACCACTCCTCTACCTGCAGGCCACCTTCCCAGAGCTGTTCACACTGCTCCTGGGATCCTTCCCCACCTCCTTTGTGTCAAGACTATGTAGGTTTTCTAGAGATCTGCAAGCTACAATGAGCTTGTTTGAAATGAAATGCATTAAGGCATAGTATAGCTAACCTCCGCTCCTGGCAGGGTGTATGGATGAGTGTCTGGTGACAAAAGGGCTCTTAAGCCAACAACACAGCTGCAGGTGAGAGAGAACATGTGGACAAGACCTTGCTCTCCCATCTAAGCCCATTTGGTTGTGTAAGGTAGAGCTATGTCACAGTTCATGTTCTATCCATTTAAGCAGGGACAGGGAAAAGGAAAACAGATAGGAAAAGAACTTGAGCCAAAACTTTCCCTTTGCTCCAGGGCCAAAGAAAGGCTGGAAAGGTGGCTTAGATGTGGTGATTAGGGCAGTCAGATATGGGTGCTATGAATATTAGAATATGTTACGCGGACTTGGCACAACAGATTGAAAAGGATCCAGCTCAGAGAGCCCCGCTGGAACATAGTGGCTAGAGGTGGGAAATCGCTTGAATGCTGTTCCAATTTGGTGTATGCATTTTGATGTCCCAGCTGAGGCTCCTGAGGGGAAATAGGAAAAGGAGGGTCTAGCCTCTGAATTGTGCCAAGCATTAGCTGCCACATTGCCTGCCTGCATCAGATTTGCATAATTTTGGCCTTTCTCAATAGCAGAAGTGCATGCACCTGTCGGGCTTTGATGGCAGAAGCACGAGTGCCTAGGGAATTCTGGCACCACCAGGGTCAGCTGGCAGCTGAGAAAAGGTTCAGAGGCTCTAAATACTGAGCTTCAGGGCCCAAGTTCTCCATCCAGGATACAGTACAGGAGAATTGATCCTATTGACTATTTTACTGCAATGGTTGGACAAATATTACTTCCATAACTTTTGCAGTTCGCAACTCACTTTATTCCTCAAATGTCACTAATCCATGAAAAATTCCACATAATAACCATTCTTACTCCATTTCTTTCTCCTTTTCTTTTCGTTCCTGATGTACTCATCCTTTTAAAAGAAGATAAATTAATAAAGCTTGTTCCCAAAACTCTGCCAGTTATGTAAGTGGAGACTGTTATTAGCCACATTTGGGAGAAAAAAGATGTCAAACTACCTATGCTGTCAACTAATGCTAGAGCAAATTATATGTAAAACTGGTTATATTCACACCAATGATTCCCTCCATGACCATCGTTGCGTGTGTAACATAACTTATTTCATGGGATAGAGAAGGAAGAAGAAAGTACCATTTGTTAATTGGAAATGGATTCCACCCTGCTCTTCTTGAAGTCCATGCAAAAAATGCTCTGAATTTAAGCTAGTATAAGAAAAAGGCAAAACCCAATAAGGAATAAAGTATTGTTTTCTGGCCATTAAGAGGCTTTCACTGAAATATTATTGAGTAGTAACAAACAAACATGAAAGCTACAGAACTGCACTTGACATGTCTTTTTTAAAATAAACAGACAAGTTTGATTATTTGTAATCCAGTATAATCCACTGTGTAATGTTAAATATTTTAAGAGAATTTTTATTCCATTTGTTCTCAGCATGGTTGGCCTGAAGCCAAAATGGTTTTTTTTTAAAGACAACACTCCAGTAAGGGTTTTGAATTTCTTTCATGTCGACTCTTCTTTTTATAGCATTTTGCAATTTATTGTTTATAGCAAATTCACAAAGGGGGGGAAAAAAAAAAGACAACATATATCTCTCCTGTAGGTAAACTCCTGGTCTCATTTCCCAGGGTTCTGAAGCAGGAGGAACTCTACAAGGTAGTTGCTAGGAGAAATAAAACAGACCTGTAGGTATGGAAGAACAGTTAAAATCCTGCTTTTACACCTAAAAAGCCACATTACAACCAGTTCCTTCCTGCACCTCTGCCAGAGAAGAATAAGCAGGAGGGTTTCTTAAAAATGAGGATGCCGCTGGTTAAAGAACAGGTATAGCTAGGTATAGATATCTGGAGACAGTCTGGGTCGTCTATGCACTGAAACTAGCACCCGGATTTTGTCAATCAGTTTTGAATACACTGTTTAATATCATTTTGGAGCCAAAAGATGAAGTAAATCAATCTCTGCAAGAAACTGTTTTTCTCAGTAGAAGGGAACACAGCAATTTTTCTCGATTAGCTTTTCATTCCCTGGCAGAGAGCAGCATACTTTTGCTCCTCCTGGGGATGCAGCTAACAGATAGAGTTTGCTATGACTATTCTGTTTCTCCTGGTCCCAATAGATATTTCACACACACCCTTTCCACTCGCCTCTCCACTACAGGCTGCCACAGCCTCTTCCATCTGGCTTTCATTGCATTCCAGTTATGGGGTGGCTAGGACACAGGTTATATCTCCCAAAATTATTTAGCAAGCATCAGACTAGAACCATGCTTTCCTAAATGAAAATGGAGATTCTCTGACAATCACCCATCTCCAGGAGTTGCAGCTTTAATTAAAATACCAATTATTGCAAGACTCGTAATGAAATTACCATTCGGCTATGCTGAACATCTGACATTTCCGCCCTACTCGTTCAGGCTTCTAAAGGGGTAGCAGCTTTTTCTTCCTAAAACTTTCTCCAATGTAAAAAATAAGCTGCATGAGCAGCTCAATTTTCTTGTAAGATGTTTGTATAGGTCTACAACCTCTTTCAGGGATTTCTTCTTAATTTGTATTCATTCACAACCAGCAGAGAGAATGAAAAGTGTGGCAGAGAGAAACTCATTCCAGGAGTTCTGCAGCACCCTGCAGCTTAGCAAAGGTAATTTGTGTAGTTACAGCTCTTCTTTTATTGAACACATCTGCAGCAGCCATTGGATTGGGATGTTTCCTTTATGCCTCCTTGAGAGCTAATACATGTCCTGGGTAGAAGGTTGAATTTGAAAAATGTTCATATAGCCTGTGACCAGCTATGGGAATACAAAAGCCAGACTATTCTGATCCTATCAAAGCACAGAAATACTACAACACACACACAAAAAGAGAAACAACAGAAAGAACTCATGGGTAAACAGCTATTTGTTTGTTATGATCTCACCCTAAAGATTTTGTCATTAAGAACAGATGTGATTTGGTACAAAGGTGAGCTGGGGCATGGGGTTTCAGATCAAACCTATAAATAACAAGTAAGAAAATCAGTTAAAAAAATTATAGAGTTTTTTTCCTTGTCTAAAATAGAATTTATAGATTTTGCCCTTCTACTATGAGGATGAAAATACAATAGGATGCAACAGTTTTAAAGTGCAATCAGAAACAATTCGGAAAAAAAACCCTAATTGTGACTAAACCAAGTGCAGTTGCAGGTTAAAGGCAGAAGAGGACCCACAGCCACAAGGCTGATGTTACCCAACCAAAAGTATGAGGAATAGGACTAGATATTTAGAGCACTCATGGGGTACTGTCCCCTTGCAGTGACTGAAAAAGGTGCAATGGCAACATGCACTCCCTTTTAAACCCAAGGGGAAATTCAGTTTGACCAAGCCAAAGTTTTCTGCTACTCCTTTCCCCTTCCTCCAAGGCTCTGAAATGTCCAGAAGTAAAATGGTGACCCATTCTAATTCCGATTTTCTTCCTGCAGTTTTGCATTATAACATTCTTCCTGCCACACCTAGAACTATGAGTATTACATTCACATATATTGAGGGAAAGAAAAAGACAGACATTTAAAAAGTGTAGATTCCACACTGTAGAAATTTGTTGAAGTTTTGCATGAGAGACCAACTGACAATTAATCTTTTCTCCCCCAGCTACAAGTTGTGCTTTCATCCTGCCATGTCAGAAAAAGCACATGCATCAATTATCTGTCTCTTTCCCATCCCACTCACAAAACAGCTGTAATAAAAAAAAAAAAAAGTATAAATAACCTCATAAAATAGTGAGAAATCTCTCCATTTTGTAACAATTTTGCTAATTTTAAATGGAATGGGGATTCTTTTTCCCTCATGTTTCATCTAGTGTATACTTTCTAGGACATCATGTTTTGTTATCAATCTACAGCAAGTATTCATCCAGATTACTACAGGGTCCTCCAGCAAATGCAGAAAAAAATTGACATTATGAAGCCACACATTTTCTATAGAGAGTCACCTTCTGCAAACCTTGCCTGCCCATAAGTATGCATAAAAATGCAGCTCCTGGGAAAAAAGATTGAATTCTTATCCTGGAGGAAAGGAGGAGTGAAGCTGTACTATTAATAAATCCAAACGTTAGGCTTAACTCAATATGCAGAGTTTAGGCAGGGATGATATATTTTACTCCCCCATTTGAGAAGGAATGGCAAGGCAGGCCAGACATTGCCATTTTTCCTCGACAGCATCTCATTTTCCTTCATATGCTTACTCAGGACACATGGCTCAAGTGCTTTTTAAACTGGGAACCCCCACAAGAACCACAACCTAGCCCTTTCCCCACCTTGGCAGTTCAATGGATATGGAACTCCACTGAAGTTAAATGCTCTCTTTCCCTGTTTAGCTTTCAAGAGCAGTAAGGTATGTTGTTTTTTTCTTTTTTTACGATTGAGAAAACCAACTCATGTGTCACGCCTTATACTGGAATTGGATATGAATAGGGAGCAATCCATCACTCTCCCAGATTCCCTGTTTACTAAGGAGCTGTTAAAGGAGACTTAAAAGCCCAAGATACTGCAGGAAGGGCATGTTTCCCTAGACTTCATAATTTGCACAGGAACTGAACTCCAGCCATTCAGCTCATGTATATTATCAGCACAGAGAACATGTCAAGGGTGATCTTGGACTGCAGCTTCTAGATACAGAGATCTGGGGAGGAAGAGACTAATCAGCAAAGCACAGGCCGCTGTAGTGACTACAGAGCTCCCCAGGACTGCCTAGGTTTTGTCAAGGGTCACTTCAGGCCCCAGAGCATGCCAGAAAGCAAGGCTGCTTAAAGTCACCCTCACCCATATTTCCCTTGCACCTCCAAATTACAGTCTGCACCTCTGAATTTCAGTCAGCCTTGACTAATGAATTGATGCTGCCTGTTTTGGCATGGGGATTGTCCCTACGGTGCAAAACTGCCAAGAATCGGGGGCTGCTTCAAAAGCAAAAGTTAAGCTGGGACTAAGAGGGCAGCTACAGACCTTGTGACCGCATGCAGTCCCCTACCTCTAATGCTGCTCCAAGCAGACAGTACAGGGGAGGGACAGCCACAAAAATTCCTTGCCAGGCTGGAGAAAAACCTGCCCCTTGTGATAACAGTTGATATGTCAGAGTGCCACTGGCATGAGCTTAATATAAATTCAATGAAAAGGTACATCTGGGGGGTGTGCCCTGCATCTTCCTTCTCTGGCTGTGTCCCAGGCTCACAGCTGGATAACCAGCTGTGTCTCCGCTCTGAAGCACAGCCAAGCTACGAGCCTCTCTGCTGCCACTCGTCTTTCTCCTTGCTGCTACTTCTCATTATTTTCCCTTTTCCACACTTCTGATGTATAAAAATTGCCCATCTGACAAAGAGTGTTACAGTCAAAATCTCATTATTGGCACAGGGAAAAACACCTTCTATGCAGACCCAACAATTAGAGTTTATTGTTAGTCTAATTAACATTTCAACAGTAAAATCAAAACGGATCAAACAGTTATTCTAAGTCCAGTTACAATGATGCTAACATTTATAGTCCATATTATCTAGTCATTGCTAATTCCCATTAATAGTACAATCCAATTTGTTAGTCACCAACTTCCTGGTATCTACCTCTTTTTGTCATGTGATGCCTACCTTTCTTATGAGTAGCAACAGCGAATAATTACCATCCTCAGTTCCACACTGGAAGGAGCATGTTGCTGAAGGTCAGTTTCTTTCTCTTCAGTCCTTGGTCTGCTTGGGGTTTTCACACAGTTCGTTGTTACTGGTTTTTTTTTAATTGGTGCCCAACTTTAGTTACAGAATGATCATCTAGGAGTTGTTGGAACAACATACATGGTATAATATCCTGAAATGCAATTTCACAGAGTTGGATATTAGTCACCTGTTGGGCAATTCAGCCAAAACAAGAAGCATAATCTCGGGACCAGTTAAAGCTTGAAGTGGCCTGAGTTAAGGTAAAACAAAATCTGCAATTTTCCAGTAGCAATGGCAACATCTTATTTCCTAAGGTGCAGGCTACTAAAGCTGTGTTCACACTGGTACTGCTTATGTATACACAGTCTTGTACATAACAATTACATCAATGCTTTTGTCAGTATAACTCTGCTTACCTGATCTTTTTCCAGTTAGAGCCAAATGAAGCGCAGTCAAAGTGTTATATGGTGTTCTCCCAAACACCCAAGGTTTCCTTTCAATCTGAAGTCACTCAGCTCTATTTACATCTGATAGAGTCACACGTTGATTTCAAGGAACAGTGGCTTGTGATTGTAACCCTTCATCCTATTCTGGATACTAACGTCAAGCAAACCTTTTAGCTATTCAGCACTGTAATCAAAGTTCAATTCCCACCAGCAACAGTAGCATTACTATAGCCATTACTAGTATAGGTAGTAGTGTACAGCACACAGGTGCAGGCATATATATATTTTTAATGTATATATATCTATATATACACACATGCAAGCTCAACACTTGCAATATGGTACTAAGGGACAATGTATCACACTTCTGACAGAAACAGAAAGGAATGAAAATCTAAAATCATAAATCTTAAATTGCCCATTTAATGAAATACCATGTTTTTTCACAGACAGCCTGAATCTTGGATAATCCCTAATGCTTTATAAGTGCCCATACTGGAAAACAAGTCATCTTATAACCTGCAGTGTAAAATAATCTGCAGTAAACCAGATGAAAGGGGTATTGGTTAGAGATTATAGGCAAGGAGCAGAGGCAGATAACTCCACAGCAGACTTCCCCTCATGTTACCTGTATGTCCCTAACACCTGCATTGTTGCTAAGTTGCAAGGGCTTTAAATAGGAGAGAGAATCTAATTTCTAGTTTAAAAAAGGTAAATTGTGGATTGATTATGTAACTGAAGAAACAACATTTTATTACAAGACAATCAATTCAACAGATAATGTATAGATTGAGCTAATAAGCTGCTGATGTAATTCTGATTTTGTTTTGAAATTTATCTTCATCCATCAGGTGACAAATATCATAAAACTGTAAATGTCCTAAAGCTTATTAAAGAAAACATCATTAGAAACAAAGTTGTTAAGACTTGAGTTGGAATACATGAAAACTTACAGAGTAATGAGAAAGATACACATGTAAGTATGAGTTTATCCATGTTCAGTTTATAATGATTCCTCAGATTTTTCAGTGTCCATACTGTTCTCTTGTTTTGAATTAGTGCTAAAATATCACGGAATAAGAGGCTTAAATACCATTGACCTGATTGCAGTAAGAGTTGGGTTTCTAAATGCCTTTGAAGGTCTGGTCTTTACATTTACTCTATCTTCAGGAATGGTAGCTTTGCAATTCTCACAAAATTACTCTGACAATAAATACAATAAGGATTATTAAGTGATCAAAATCCTTGGTAATTGAAACAATGTGGGTACCTTAGACAGGTGAATAAACCCTTCAGGGCAATCTTGCAATTTTCAGCTTACATCAGTTTGCCCATAATTAAAGGTGAGAAGAAAACAGGAAAGCAGAAAGTGGGGGACTTCAGGATCAATGCTAAGTGACCTTGACAGGAGGGAGGTTTTTATTCCTCCAGAAGGAAGCAGCCTAAGCTGACAACAGCCACAATGCATTAGAAGTGCATGTAATATTTAAAATGCTGGGGTGGAACATATTATGAGTGCAAATAAGTGTAATTTTTAGGAATGTCTGAAATATAATTAAACGCATCCTTTGTTGCAAAAGCATGGATTTCTCTAGATACAGTCAGTAAACATTTGGTCACTTCATGTGATATTTAAGTTCCACTGTGTTCATCTGTAGCCATTAAAATTAGGCTAACTGAAATTTTGCCAGTAAAACGAATAGTGACAATTTAAAGAAGCAATAGTAGAACTAAGAAACATTAAAAAAAAAAAAAAAATAAAGGAGTGACATGCTGGCTCTTATCACACAAAATTCTCATCAGTTTCAGCAAGACTGAGGCTTGTTGTTTCTGTTTACCACTTTCTGTAAGAGCATCCGAGAAGTTCAGTTTTAGCTCAAGTAAATACTTAAACATATACAGTAGTCTTTCTACTAATGAAAGAATAGCAGATTTACCTCTCTCTGATATAAGGAGTAGTGTCAGAGATTGTACTAACACCTCAGTTGGTCAAGTTTCATTTTGTACTGGAAATACATTACTTGAGCATTAACTGCTCAGGGGAATGCCTTTTAGACAAAAAAGATTTTCTGAAATAAGAAATCTCTTGTCCAGATTAGTATCTCTTTGTTTTTTTTAAACAGAGACACCTGTTTACAGGCATGAAAGCACAAATTATGCAGAAATAGTTTCTTTTAATTCTGTTCCTCCCAGTGTACTTATCCGGCATTTTTGATCTTGGCTATCAATCCTGGCAACTCTATGGAGTTAATTCAGAATCAAAACCAAAACTGCACTGAGCAAAGACAGCCAATTTTGCTGTCTTCAGTGGCTTGCACAGAGCAATATTCAGCTGAATCCTGGACCAAGAACAACCACTTGCATTACACTTTTTATATTTTTAGGATTAGCTCCTTCAGTTGTCTAAAACATAATTGCAAGGCTGTCCTGGAAGCTTTTAATCCTCAATTTGCTGCATATGATGATCACATAGTTATTTAGCATTAACAATATAGCTAAGATTTGTAGCATGACTACTCCTCCTTTCCACGAAAAACAATAGCAAAGAGTCTGTCTGGAACAGATTTTAAAAATAAAGCAACATATTCATGTCTGCATTACACAAGGGGAATATTTCAGTAATTCCATTAGAGACCCCACTTCCAAAAACTATAGACTGTGTTTAATCCCCAAAAGATTACACATACAGTAGCAAAAAATTTAACAATACTGTGAACACTGATTGTTTTAAGTCAGATTGGAATCTTTCCCAGGTTTTTTTTCACTCCTAAGAAGAATCATCTTTACAGGGATTTGATTGCATACCATTGAAAGGAACTTTCTTATTGGTTCCAACGCCCAGAGGAGCATGCTTTAATACAAGAAAGGGGTTAGTCACCTGTATAATATTTGATGTTCACAATGTATGTATGCAGAGCTGTGTGAACCAAGAGAGGGGAAAAAAAATAGTTTGATTCAAATTTCCTCAATATTCCTAATTAAACAACTCATTAAATTTTTTTCAAAGAACTAGTGACATAAGTGGCATTATTAAATACTTCAGAATCTATTCAGTCACAAGTAACATTATTCTTTTATACATTTTCATATTCTGAGAAACATAAAATTACTAGCAAAAACATATTAAAAGGCCCTTGTCAAAGAAGAAAGCCACCTCTCAGATTAGTGATTTGAAAAGCAAGTATGTATGTTTCCTATTCAAGAAACTTCAAGAGTTTCAGAAACATCACTCACTGTTCACAAAACCTCAGTTAAGTAATGAGTCATCGTGGCTGGAAATACACACTGCAGTGGTAAAGTTTATTGCCTCAGTCACAGGCAGAGTGTAGATGCTTCTGGCCTGCAGTTGTAGGATGAATGAATATCATCCTGCCTGGACAAGAATGTCAGACTGCTAGAACACCCCTGCCATCATGGCGTGGTATTCATTCACCCTGAATGAACCTCAGGCATGCCTTATTTCTGTTTTAAGTCAAGTCATTATCCACTCCTAGTAACGTCACTCGGAAATGGCCGGTTCCTCTCACTGCTACAGCTTCTTTTAATGCTAGCACAAGGATATACCAGGAGGACTTGCCAAAGGTATTTCCACCTTCTGCCATCCAGTCCAGCCCTGCTTGATAAGATCTCCTAGATCCTTAATAGGTTGCCAAGTAAGCTAAGATATCTCAGAAGGGAGGCCAACAGATCTGCATTAGCCTTCCTGTCTTTTGCTACAGCTTCTTAAGCTTTGTAGTTAACAGGGGTAACATTAAGAAGCTTTTGAAGAAGCTATAGCCACTTAGTACAGCCAGTTACTATCAAGATCAAAGAAATAATAGACTCTTTCATCAAAAAAGAGACATGACCTACTAATCTACAGTTCTTTTACTAGCACATTCATAATGAAATTAGTCTTAATGAGTAGCTCTCTATTTTCCAGTTGATTGCTCCTGTTGGAGCGTATTTGCACAAATGGAGTTCACTTGCCCACAATGAGCCGAACATTGCAGGCATTCCTGATTTGGTAGCACTCTGCATCCATTTCACAGTGGTAAATGACCATGCAAGTCTATGAGCAATAGGAAAGCCCTTGGCAATCAAATACAGAGCCAAAGTTTAGCTATTTCTATCCTCCCCAGGTCCAGTACCTTATGTCCCACCTAGCGATTGTTTTTGCCTAACTTCAGCTAGGTAATTAGCATATGTTTCTGTCAAGAAGTAAAGAAAAATATAGTGAGCACTGAGCCTCTAGCAGAGAGAAAGAAGCAAACAGCAGCTGGTAAATGGAAAACTGCTTAACACAAACAACTGCTTTGCTCTGCCACAGATGAAATGGGGCATGCTGGGAATGGGGGTGGCAAGGAGAGTGCCTGTAAGAGGGACCTGCAAAAAGCAGGCAAAAGAGATTAGAGTCACTAAAATACCCTAAACAAACAAACAGACAGACAGCAGCAATAGCATGTAGGATTGTGGCTATTGAAGTTAAAGACAGTTGTAAGTAAAAAAAAAAAAAGAAATAAAAGGACAATCTCTTTTGTACATATGAAAAGTGCATAGGCTTTAACATGCCTAAATTAGAATCAGGTGAACTCTGCTTCCCTTTTTGCCTTCAGTTTTACCACTTGCTATAACAGTTCTGTTATCTCAGTCTGTGGGTTTCTTTTGCAGGGAATAAGGGTTTTAGCAATTAATACCCTGTTTAACAACAATATACACTGCCCAAAACATTCCTGTCAAAGAATTTTCTTTTTCTTGTATCTGTTATTGAACTGCCTAATTACTACTATCAAAAATAGTCTTTTATAGGAAGATACGCTGGTGCCTTTTGAAAAAGAAACCTTGCCTCCTCCTTTCTTTTTTCCTGGCTACGCATGTGGCAGTATAGCCTCTGCCTTCAATATCACACTGCAATACTTGAGGGAGAACTGCAATACCACTGAAGCAGCTGCAAGCCCAGATTTTTCTCTTGTGTTTGGAGAGTATTGCTGACACCTTCGCTTTGAGTAATTGCTGATCAGCACAGAAAGGGTTTGTTGTTTATGGTTCTGTCTCACTTATGGAAGCTTGCGGTTAATTTTCCTCTGACGGCATGGAGTTAGGCACCTAATAAATGGTAGTCTGAGTGTGTATGGAAAAAGAAAAACAGGTTAGCCCACCTACACTGAGAGAAACAATTTTCTGGGAGAAGATCATTTTTTTTTTTTTTTAAGGTATCTAAAGATTTGGGATAGTTTCCTTACTAGATATTTTTGGGTGGTGGAATCTCATATCTTTCCTGGAACAGAGTCTTGTTTAAAATAGCTCTATTTTTGTTTTACTATAAAAACTCTAAAATGTCACTGATCACTTCTAAGGTCCTGTCTAGGAGACTTTCATGTACCAGAGTCTAAAAAAGAAAAACAGAAGAAGAGGTATTCAAACCATGTAGTTTTTTCAGTGGAGAGACAAAATGCTGTAACTTAGGCACTTCAAGTCACCCAAGAGCCTTTCACTTTCTATTAACTACGTAGGGAGACTAGACTCCTTTTCAGACATCAAATTTCAATGCATAAGTTAGACTGAATTTCTTTTTGATGACACTTCTGCTTTGAAGAACCTGACTAGTTCCCTATTCTAAAATAAATAAATAAAAAGGATTAGGGAAAAACTCAACTTTATATAAGCAACTGCCAGTTCGATAGTAGCTTTTGATTCTCCTCCCCATCCTGCCCAGGGTGGGAGGGAAAGAGGGGGTGTGAGCAAGTGGCTGCATGGTGGAGTTACCAACTGGGCTTAAACCACGATAATATGTCTGAAAACAACAGTAACTTTCACAACGTGGTCACAACACTGCAGACTTACCTCAAGTACTGCAACAAGGAATAAGGTTTCATGGTTTCAAGGATACTTTTGGTGCTGCTGAAAACCCTTTGGCTATGATTCCATGCACATCTGCCAGTCTCTAACATTAAGGTATTGATCAGGAATAAAAGAAAGACTCATGAACCGGATATGCATAGCAGTAGGAGTGCTACCGATTTGTTCTACTAAATGTAGTTGATGACTTCACTGGTATAGTCTTCTCTCTATCGAGGAACAACTTAATATAATTTACAGTTTTAGTCTGTATTACCTACTAGTCACATACCCGTCCCCCATTTTAGATTCTAACAGCACTAGCAGAATGCTTCCCACTGCAAGGGAACAATGAAAACTCTTCCTACTGTGGAGGCCTGTCCCCACATCACCTGCAGAAGGCAGAAGCAGCTAGAAGCTTTTCGCAAGACCCGCCCTGCTTCCTGTTAATGCCATGCAGAGGTAGCACACAAAGAGGACAGGATCAGCTAGAACTGGGTCGATCCTTCTTCCTCCATATAGCTGCTTGTAGAGGTGACTAGCCCGTGGCACCTGCTTAAGTTTGCTGCTTTTGCAGCAGTTATTGCTCTTGCCTGCGCATCCAGGGAACTTCAGATCCTTTTCCAGGTGCTCCAACTACAGTCTCCACACACCCTCCAGCATACACCAGCATCCAGGCAGTACATGCAGCAAAGGTACACATGGTGGTTAAAGCACAGAAATTTTGTCTTGGACTGGCATACCGTCAGAAAGTAAGAATAACCACCTTGTGATTAAAATGCTGCTGTATGCCTCAAGAAATCTAAATCCAGGTTCCAGCCCCACCACAGATACTCTTGAACAACCACAGAAAAGTCACTTAATGCTACCATACAATGGAAAAAATATGTCCTTTTCTGTGCCATTCTTCTGTCTTGTCTGTTGAGACAGTTTGTGCACAGATATTCTCCCAGCATGGCTAAATCAAGAGCTTTAGAGTGGGCAACTCTGAAACAAGATGATACTAAGGTTCTTTTCAAGTGCCAGGTTGAAAGAAAAAATAAAAATCATAGAATGTTTTGGGTTGGAAGGGACTGTAAAGACCATCTAGTTCCAACCCCCTCAGCCACAGGCAGGGACGCTATCCACTAGACCACATTGCTCTAAGCCCTGTCCAGCCTGTGCTTGAACACTTCCAGGGATGGGGCATCCACAACTTCTCTGGGCAACCTGTTCCAGAGGATGGCCACCCTCACAGTAAAGAGCTTCTTCCTAATATCTGATCTAAATCTACTATCTTGCAGTTTTAAGTCATTACTCCTTGTCCTATACCTTCATGCCCTTGTGAGAAGTCTTGTAAAAACCAAAGTATCTGAAAGCAAGCAAACATCATCATCAATTCACTCCCCAGCCACTGAACAGTCATCTTTTGCCAGTGCCATTCATGACCTAAAGAAGAAGATAAACTTCTCACTTTCCCTCTTTTCTCCGTGTGTGCTCTTGTGAAGACTGGTGTTTGTGTGCATTCAAGTACATTAGAGTTAAAGCAGTTGCATTGTTCAAAAGCACCATGTTGATAGATCCCAATACAGGATGGAGGTAGTAGTTATCTTAACATTTCTGCTGCATTTAGTTACTTTTATGGTTCTGGATTTTTTTTCCTGCTGAGACAACTGAATAAAAAAGAATGACTTTGAAAGACACTATAATCAACCACTGCTGGCTGCAATTACATTGTGTACTTGATGTCTTCATAAAGTACCTCTAGTTTAAACCCACAAATCTTTCAGTTTGAATTCTCTCTTGACTCTGTTCTGTTTTGTTATTTCAGAGGTGTATTTACAGGAATGATCACTAGAGTATATGGGTTTATATAACAAAGATATCAAAAAAGCGAGCATCAGAAGATTAAAATTCCATCAGCTACCTTGACAGTGACCTTTTTTTCTGTTTATGACATATTTACAAAGGAATGCCTCATGGACAATGAAGGGAAAAGATCATTTTTATTTCAGAGCTGTAAAAGCTAATTCAGACTTGAGAAAATTATTAGATGGAGACTTTCAGATCTGGCTGGTCATAAGAGAGGCAGAATTGCAAAGTAAGCTCAAACTCAACAACTGCTTTTTAAGTCCAAGTCAATTATGGACAAGTGTGCAGTGTTACAGCTTCTGAGCACATGAATCTTAGCTATTACTGAAGATATCTAGCAAGGAATTCTTTGCTATATATGAAAATGCATCAATATGATATATTAAAATATATGAATATGACACTGAAAATAAATGAATATGATAAATTTGGAAGCCTCTGTCTTTTGAGGTTAGCTGGAATACTTTCTTTTCTTTGTGCAACTAGTGCTACTTTAACCTTACCTCTCCCTCCCCAGTGAGAAAGTAATTTTTCTGCAGATTTTCCTAACAGCTTTAATCATTTCCTTGCAGTCTTGCCTGTGGGGTAGCAGAACCACATACATCACATTTGCAAGGACAACTCCAAGGACAGCCTTGGGTCCTTGGCTCCTTTGAGTCATTAAAGTTCTCTCAGGGACTTGGACGTTGCTTCTTTAGCACGGCTTTGCAACAAGGTAAAATCCAAGCAAATGATCACCAGATTGTTACCTAGCATGCCTCATTCCATACCACAGACTGTCACACCTTATACAGCAAATACAGGAGGGTAATCTGAACATTATCCTCCTTACCCATTAATGTTTTCCCCATCTTTCATTCCTCAGGCTTTGACAACGAAGCGTTGATGTCTTCCTCTCTCTCAGGCTTGATAACTTAAACACCAGCACCAGATGTCTGAGCCAGGAGAAGGTCCTTCCAGTAGGACCATGTGAATGTGGAGAGTATCTCTCACTGCATGGTCTCACCAGGGGACTACCCATTGACTTTCCTGCACAGGGTAACTGTGAAGCTGAAGCCTGCAGTCCAGTTATTGTGGCTGTCAATTTGCTCTGTAGAATTGTTAGGGATTTAAGCATGGTCAGTTTGCATGGCTAGGTAAGCATCTGGAAGATATGATATCAGAATATTCTTAGTGCATCGCCCCATCTTCTACAAAAATAGGTATAAATTAAAACTTCCAGGTCAGAAGCCTCCTTTTCTTCCAAAGGTGGTGCTACACATTTCACATAATACAGCTGTTGACAGGGACCAGTCTGTGTCTTTCCTCCACCAACCATAAATCAGACCTGATTTGGGGGCAGTAAAGGCACATATACTGGTACATTCATAGTGAACCTGCTGGAATGAAAGAGCAGGGTCTATTCCCTGCCTTTGTGCATTTTTCCCCAAGAACCTAAGTAATCTCCATGAGGATGGATACAGTTTATTGTGTCACATAAATAAATAATAAAAAAACCAAACACCCCCCCTCCAAAAAACCCCCAAAACACAAAAAACCAAAACCACCGGAAAACCTAAAACATTTCCCATGCTCAGCTTCCTAAATTACTATGCCACATCATCCATTAACTTTCACCTCCTCATTCAGACCTTGTGTGAGAATAACAGTACATTATCAGTTCTTGAAAATGCAATGAACTTTCATACCAGTGTACTAATGGACCTTAATACCAATGCGTGAAGCTTTGAACCCAACCCTCACACAATGAAACTGTATCTAGATGACTAGGGAAAAAAAGATTTATTTTACTGACACTTCTGTTTGAATAAAGGTTATGTATGTCAGAAACTTTAGCTACACTGATGGTTGTTGGCATATTTAGAGGCTATTTAAAATCTTATAACCAGGAGCCCATATTGTCCAAGATATATAAACATGTACAGAAATGTAATTGAATGCATGGGTTTTGAAAAAGAAATTATCCTCAAGTGCAGATTCTAGGACACTTTATAAATCATATTCCTTTGAGAGTCTATTGAGGGGGGAGTATTACCGTAGAATCAGAATGGTTTGGGTTTGAAGGAACCTTAAATATCACCGAGTTCCAACCCCCCATTCATAGGCAAGGACACCTTCCACTGGACTAATTTGCTCAAAGCCCCATCCAACCCGGCCTTGAACACTTCCACGGATGGGGCATCCACAGCTCCTCTGGACAACCTGCTCCAGTGCCTCACCACCCTCACAGTAAAGATTTTTTTCCTAATATCTAATCTAAATCTACCCTATTTCAGTTTCAAGATGACCCCTTGTCACTACATGCCCTTGTAAAAAGTCCCTCTCCAGATTTCTTGGAGGCCCCTTTTAAGTACAGGAAGACTGTTACAAGGTCTCCCCTGAGCCTTCTCTTCTCCAGGCTGAGCAGAATGGAATGAAGAAAAGTTTCCATCTCCTTGCTGATGCCTCTCATGGTAAAGCTCTTTGCTAGTCTGGTTTATTTAATCACTAGCTGGGAAGAACAGCACAACCCACAGTGCTGAGTGGCAGCAGAGATGGAACCTCTTTGGGCTTCCTCATATCAAGAACCTACACCTGGTTCTCTGTGCCAGAAAGGCATCTCCAGGGCAGAGCTCCTGGATTCTTAAGAATGACTCCAATGGATGTGTTTTGTCTTTGGTTTATAGTTGAAATAATTTAAGTATTTCTCTGGAAGGGTGCAAATTTGTGCTGAATTCTCACACTGGTGGCATTAAGACATTACCTACATTAAGAAGATAGTAGGGGAGAGGGTGAATAGAAAGTTTGACTAGGAATATCATCACCTAAGAGAAATAATTTTGAAGTAAGTTGATATTTATAGTGATTAAGCAGTTGTCTAAGGTTTTGATCCTTCAAAGAGGCATGAACATAAACTTTAAATCTGCAACTTGTCACACCAAAGACAGTTCTGTGACTGCAAGTGACATTGCTTTTATGTTAACAATCATCATACCTAAAGTTAGACTGGGATTTTTTTTAAGTTTGGTTATGCAGATTCCTTCTTCTCCTGTAAAAAGCCCAGATTTGCTATATATATTTAAGCTAACAGAGCTAAGCCAGTTGTCTGAGGCTGTTCTACAGTAAAATTGTTTTTCACTCTTGACAGCTGATTAACACAGCGAGTTCCCCAACCAGCTGATGGTTGAGAGAAATGCCATGTTTAAAGAGCCCCTTTTGTCTTATTGCTTGTCTTTGTGCACTGTGAAGAAAACAAAGAAATATTAGCCCCCATCCTAAGGTCGCACTAGTTATATTTGCACATCTACCTTTAAAGAAAATAAAAGAGCCCTGGTGAATGACTTGCTTTCAAAATAAAGGAGATTGCACAAGAAAAACTATTACATTGCAGAGACCCCTCTGGAGCACAAGACATCAGGACTGGACCACAAAATGGCCTTTAAGAGCCACAGGAGCTCACTCTTCACTAAAGGCTTATCTCAGAGTATAGTGCCCCTGCCCTTTTTATTCACTCAACTGAATTTATCACTGTGACCCATAAAATAGTTATCAGCACCTATAGGGCAAAGACATCCTGGGCTTCAGCTAGTACTTACCCAATTGCACACTTAATCCAAGGTCTGTAAAGGTGTGTTTCATCTCTTGCCACTCACAGGGAAGCTGCTGGGCCTTAGTTGCTCTGTTGCTTCATGAAGACTACCCAGAGAAGAAGGACATTATGGGATCATGCCCTTATTTCAGCATTTTGGACACATCTCTGCAGAAAAGAGTAAAAGGCTGTATTTCACAGCTATGATATCATTCTTGTGAGCCATATTTCAGCATGAGCCACTATAAAACCTCTCCCATGACATCAGAGCTATGAAATATAGCTGACTTCAAATGCATAAAATTTCCCCTGCAGGAATAATCGTTTCCTGGCAATTGGCATTTGAGGGACTGATCCTTTAAAAGGCTGGCACAAATCCTGTCTAGGTAATGCTGCTCCAGGCAGCACTGCTCAGGAAATGTTACATGCAGGAGCAGAGGTATGGAGCCTCGCTGTGGGGATTGTCCATAGGGGTAATGAGATGAGCACTGGGGGAGCCTGTCAAGTGATGATTTTCACTCCCTCATGCCTCAGCAATCCATGCAGACTTCGCTAATAGCAAAATAATAGGTTTGCTCATATGCTGCGCTCCCTACCTCAGTCCCTACCTCCCCAATAAGGCGACCCACACGCACACAGCCAGAGCTACCATCTCATCCGTCTTTTCACGTCTGCACTCCGAGCGCAGATCATGATGGACGTGCTGCTACATGGCAGCTCGCCAGGACTGCTGCTGCCAGGGCACTAATTGACTCACCTGGGCAGGCCCCAACCTCCCCACAAAGCATCCTGGCAAGAACACAGCAGTCATGAGACATAATCTCCTCTTTAATAACATCAGGGAAGATGCCCACCAGAACAGCTCCACTCAGAGCTGGGGTTAGAGGAGTGGATGTTGGCAAAGCCATAAAGGACAAGACCCTACATAGGTCAGAAGGATACAGGAGGAGGGTAAGTGAGACTACGAACAGAGAGAGAGTTAAAGCCACCTCAGCTCTCCCTTGCCTGGTACCTGAATCTGCTCTGTCCCCCTCTAGCGACCTGCACATTTACTTGCCAGTGCTCCATGAATAGCCCTGAAGGCAATTGTTGAACACATTGTAAAGCTTAGTCATGCTGGCTTTTTCTGTTCCTCCTCTGAGGAGGTCTTCTTGTGGTGGGCAGGGGGTCTGTTCTTGCTGTTATATCTCTGAGTGTGCATGTTTACATGTACGTATAACCCTGTGTGTCTGTGTCTACTTCAAAACACTCAGAGCCTTATGTGGACACGGCTCCCATGACCTACAGGACAGAGTTGTTTTTACCTGCAGAAAGTTCACTGGCATTAATGAGAGCTAACTAGAAACCTTCCCTCTTCTCTGGAGGAAACTACATTGCTTCAGAATTAACTGTACCTGTTCCAGTCTTCCTCTTAATGCTGAAAACTGACTCCTTACATTTTTACAGTATTTTACCTTGTGAAGCAGTAAAATTATTGTTTGAACAGCCCTGTTCCATTACCTACTATCCACTTAAAAGCTAAGAAAATTATTTACTAAGAGGAACTGTAAGAGACTTGAGCTTATATTATACAATTTATTACTGAGAACAATGATAACTAAGAGAGTGGCTAACCCAAGGCATTGCAAATGCTTTAACTTCGTCAGTGTAGCTCAAAGGTTAAATTCTGCCTGATTTACATCTTTAAAAAACCAAACACACTTAAGGAAAAAATTGGCCTTTCATATAGATTATGATCCAAGTGGTGTTGCATGAAAACACTTACAAAATAAAACAAATTAAAAAATCTTTTTTCAATTTGACTGTCATTCCACAATCTTTATTTACAAGTATTGAGAGCTGCTGCATTGAATTTGAGAATGATTTATTGGGCTTTGATCAGAATATTGAAAAAAATAACTTTTTCAAAGAGCATTTGTGTGAAACCGAATGAAAATTAATTAAACGATACTTCTCTAAGAGTACTGATCTGTTCAGACTAAAAATTTAACAAAGTATTTATGAAAAATGTATGTGGTGGAATGTTTCTGTCAAGTAATTCTGATTTATTCACATTATAAAATGTTCCAAAGCTTGTTCATTAGGCATTTTGCAGGACTGGTTACCTGAGACATACAATATCATTTCTTCTTCCTGAAAAGAAGCTTTCAACTTTTAAAAAACCAGAACTGTCTGCACTGCTCTCTGGTACTATATGTATAGCTTTTTTTTCTTTTTTTTTTTTTTTTTTTGTGAAGAAAATCATGTAATCTTCAGAGATAGGGATAATTTTCATAATTATTTTGTAGGTGCACAGATATGTAGTATTAATAATGGTAGAAAGCAATAGCTCGTAGGAGCCCACAGGTAGAGATGAACTAGCAGAATTTTTTTTTAGAAGTCATTAAGGAAAGTATTTACATATATAATTATGCATTTAAAGATCCAAAACTCAGAACAAAATTCAGTAGGTAACCTCAGAAAACCAAAATGTCCACTTAACTCCTATGCAGTATAAAACAGGCTAGTACGTGGGAAGATATTAACAAATATGCACATTTATTCACTAACGCTGTTTGCCTCACCCTTCCTAAATGAATTCAAAGGGACAGCTCCTTGAATGTGAGGGAAAAATTCAGCTCAGGCTCTGAAGCCCATAGCTAAAGCAACAGAATGGCCTCCTGGGAAGACAGTGAGCACTCTTGCTAGCCCTTCTTCAATGTAATGAGGTAACCTCATTGATATCACCAGTCAGAAACTAATCAGTTGCATCCCAAAGTTCAGGCAGTAAAAAGATAAATGCCTGGTTTGCCTTAGTTGATGAATAGAATTAAATGGAGTTAAAGGGAAAAAACCCACAACCCAACAAAAAAACAAAACCACAAACATTGTGACTCCTTCTGCCTACTCAGTATATATTCATTCAGGTTATTTGAAGGAATGCTTGCAACGTTTTGAACCAGAAACAGCCCAGCTTTTCAACAATCATTGTTACTAGTCTACTCTTTTTTAACTGATTTGCTGTAGTGCTGAATGTTAGGTACCTTTGAAAATGCTCAAAAAAGTTATTTTTCTTTTCAGAGATCCTTTGAGACTGCAAAGACTGTTTAAAGAAGGAAGACAGCATGAGATTGGATTCAGTGCAGTAAAGTAGGTTAATCTGAGGACAAGACAAAACTCATTTTTTAGACCTTCTTGTGTTGCCATGATGAGAACTTACCATTGCTTCTGGCTGCTGTTTTGGGCTGGTCAGCCCCATCACACTCTCTTAACTCCGTTATCCAAAAGGACTAGTGGCTTTCCAGAAAAGGGAAAAGTTTTGGTGTTGTCTGGAAACACCAGGCAAGACCTCCATCGTTCCAAAAGAAGCTGGATGTGGAATCAATTCTTTTTATTGGAGGAATACACAGGAACTGACTACCAGTATGTTGGCAAGGTAAGATTCTTACATATACATTCTGTATTTTGTTTTTAGAAACAGTGTTGTTGGTTAGTACACTTCAGCTTCAAATTGTAATCAGCAACAGGAAGTTCCTCATTTAACCAGCAAATCCCATGGCAAATCATGCCCAATTATGTTAAAGATTTTCATTTTTATTTTTAGCTGGAAATAATGCAACTTAATTAGAGAGTTGTCTAGGCTAGGTTTTTAGCTTTAGATTGTAACAAGCATCTTCCCTCATTCTCATTAATTTTGCTAAAGTCAAACTATATAAAACAGAAAAGTTTTTGATCCAAAATATTTAGGATTCCCAATACACATAATTTGGTGAGGATTCTACCCAGCAAAAGGCAACCATTTCTCTTTTTATTTCCCACCATTTCCGATTTTTATTAAGCGCACAACAATGCTTGCAGCCGTTTTCTGATGAGGTTTTGTGGACTCTCTAACATGACCTTAATATCACAAGCCATGCTATTACAAAGGGTTGAAGCACACTGTGCTTACACACTAAGAAGCAAAAGGCAGCTGAAGATTTCTAAGCTCAAAGCATGTTGACAGTTAGAAAAGGGTCTGCAAAAATAATAAGTAAAAAAAAAAAAAAAAGCACAGCTTAACTATGAGACTATCCACCTCCCTGAGCAGCAGACCCCCAATGTACGTAACAACTTTTATGTGAACTGTAGAGCTAATGCACCTGTGGTAAGTATACTGAGTCTGTACTGCCCAAGGTGCCACAGTCTATAGGAGTCCCTCTTGCAGAATGTAGACATTATGCTATTGATTGTGACATTCAAAGCAGAAACAGTAAAGCTTAGTTTTCCAAACTAAAATGGGATTGCGTCTGATCTAGTTTGATCTCTCAAGCCTTTTAGCAAAGGCTGTAGATCACAGTGGTTTGACATTTTATCTCCCTCTGCAAGCTTCTGAGCAATCCCATGAGAGATGGTGGCCTGCTTTTCTTGCTTGCCAATCAGCTGTCAGCCAAAGTTGGGTGTGACACTCCTTTCCTGCTAAATGGCTGCAAGGCGCAATTCAGATGAAGAGCTGTTCATTTGGTGCAATACTTGTAGAGTTCTGACCAGAATAATCAGCATTCATGAAAGATACAATTGAACCCAATCTACAGGAAAAAGCCAAAGGCAGAAAGTCCTCAGAGAGAAGGAAGACAAGAGGGTAAGGAAGCGGGGGGGAGGGGATGGGGAAGGAAGAGTAAGAAGGAAGAACCAGAAAAACAGAGGTGGAAAGAGAAGAACCTTTACAAAGAGAAATCAAGATAGAGGAGGGAAAAGTGATATCAAATAGGGGTAGAGGATAGGAGTTGGGGAAAAAAATGTTACCTAAAGAGAGCACATATAAAAACAGAAGATGAGAGAGTGAAGGAAAAAACCCAAAACCAACAGGTAAGAAATATGGAGTTGGGGGGGTTGGAAGAAAACAAATTGCAAGACAGCAGTCCTCTACATGCTCACCTCTTTCACAGTCTACGGAGGAGGTGGGGGATGGGGGCATTTAGGGTAAAGGTGATCTCTTTCTTCAAAGATAAAGAATGTTGTACTGGGGTAGGTCCTACAGCCTGTCAATTTCACTGTGAATTTTGACATTAAACCTGCTCAGACCCAAGTCCCTCATTGTCTCTGCTGAAGCGTTAGAGTAGAAGCTATTGCCTTCAGAGGGAGTGATGGGGGATCAAATATTCCTGCAGGATGAGTTTGCTGAGAGACGGTTAAAAATAGTGTAGTTGAAACAGAAAAACAAGAAAATTTGAATTGGAGGCATTGAGAGGAAAAATAATGTGGATGTTATTTTTAAAGGTTGTTCTTCTACCTATTGGTACTTCAATACACTTCCTATTATAAAGCATAGAAACAACACATAATGTATAAATGTCATTGATTCTGTTTTCCTGGGGTGTTCATAAGTGGCCTTTCACACGTCTTGCAAATGCCAGAAGTGCTCACACCCTTGTAATTGAACAATTAGCCAAAAGGCATGGAAGAGCAGCCATTTATTATTAGAGAAAGTTGAGTATTGGTGTGAGTATAAATGATAGAAACAGCTGAATGTCTCCAAATTGAGGTAACCAGGCAATTTAACTGAGCAATTAAACTTGATTGGTGTGGGCAAATGAGGATAATAAACATGTTTCTGAAGCATATTTTTTCTCAGAGGACTAAATGTTAACCTTAAATATGAACTGAAAATAGTAAGAATATTCAGTTATAGTCTTTTTATCCTCTTATAAAGAAATGTGAACAGGAAAATCTTTTAAAACAATAGCAATATAGGTTTGTAAAGGGGAATTGTGTTTATATCTTACTGTATAAGCAGTCAGGCCTGGATCTTCTGGGTTTTCTTTTGTGCTTACTGGTTAAAGCTTGTGGGAATTAACATCATAATTACATTTAAAAAAAAAATATTTCCATATACACTACAAGAAAAAAAATCTTTTACTCAGGCTAGTTTTACTTTTTTCTTTTCATTTGTAAACATCTTTAATTCAAACATCAAAATGTGAGATGTAAGAAGTCTGTTGTGAAGGATTTTAATAGCATTATTTCTATAAACTTCCCAAATTACAGTTGTAAAGTCCTGTAACTGTTTATACTGAAAGCCACATTTTTGTATCATAATAGTTTTAGAGAGAAGGAGAAGAAAAGTGAAGGAGAATGCATTCAGGTTTGGGATAATAAAAAAAGTAATCTCTCCAAAAATAGAGCTTAAGGCAGTACTGAAGACAATGCCGAAACATCACCAGAGTCATGGTCCCAAGTACTACTGTGCTCAGTACCCCATATACTCTATAAGAAATGAACCCAAATGCTTTCCATCCTTTAGGACATAATTGTCTAAGCACGTACAAAACAAAGTAGCCCTTTGTTTGGTACCCATGTGTACTGTCAGCTCTTAAAAAGTGCTCCCCAGTTTTGTATGCTACACACTTTACTATCAGTAAAGTATGCTGCTGTATCACACTGGACAGGAATATGTGGCTGCCAGCAAGAAGCTCTTGTCAATGCAAGGTAATTGTATGCTTTGGCTGTGACACCAGATTCATCATTTTATTATCCAGTTCTTGTATTTCTGAATTTCATCCCTGTATATTCATGAAATAAAGCCTTTTAGAAAGATACAAACTCACAACTCGTCTTGGTTAGTCTCAGACATAGTAATATAAGGAACTTCTAGAAAAGTTCTAGACTGGAATTATTCATTGCACTGCTGAATAACTTGTGAACTACAGCCATTCATTGAAGTGTGATTGATGAGCACAGTGACATTTTAACCTGAAGAAATCTTTTCTTCTGGTTCAAGAATTATGGCACTTGGTAGGGACTCAGTCCCAAAATAAAAGTATTACATGAGCATTGAAGTAGAGAAGTGCCCAGCACTACTACCCTAGCCAAAATTTGCAACATTTGATTTGGGTTTTAAAAGAGTTCTAATTGTACCTGTGGCTGCTTAGTACAATTTTAAAGGGCTGGGGTGAATGCGTCTCTAAATCACAGGTAAATGATGAAGTGGTAGTGCAGCTGTATATAGAAATGTATGCTATGTTCCCTAGTCTTCAGATATTCCTGGACAAAAGATTAAAAATGTCTGCCCTGCTCCAAGATTATACTGAAAAGTATAGTTGTTATTTGTATGCACTTGGTGTCTTTGCATGCTGTCTCATTAGCTGCCTAAAATCCATGTACTGGCATCCATCACGGAGTGGTCTTGTGAGTGAGCACAAACCTACAAATCATTGTTATGCAAAGGGATAGGATGCTGCTTTCTTTTAGACTAAAGGAAAATCTGAGCAGGTCTTAAATCTTACTTATTAACCCAGAAACAGCTTCTGGCAGGCTGCAGTGGAAAGGAGCAACTTGCTTTCCTGATAACAACAGGCACAACCATGGAACAGTTTTGTCACACTCAGTCTGTCTGGCACTAAAAGGAAACTTCCAGACATACTTTTCATTTTTGCAGAGTCTTACTGATGTTCGTATAGTTCAAGCAGTATGCTAGCCTGGAAGCTATCTGATGTTACTACCTGTACAACCTATCATAAATAGTCATCCTTTGCTGACAACTCCATTTTTCAAGGAAGATAAAGTCAAAGTCGTGTTGCTGTGTGGCTTGGCAAAACAGAAAGGATACTACATTACTGTAGGCAAAATCAGAATCCTTTTGTTTAGTGTTGAAAGAACCACTAGGAAAGATAAATTCCTCTCTGTCAGGAATGGTTTAAGGTACTGTTGATCCTGCTTTGGAGGAGGAGGGGTTGAACTAACTGGTGTCACAGTATAGTTTTAGTACTGGTTTTCTTTCTTTTGCCAGATTTTACTTCTGGCTATAACTATTCTGAAGGCAAGTAGAACTGTTCCATACAGCGTATTTCACCAGAAGCAAATCAAACGAAAGGTAGAATCTCTCCAAACCATTGCAAGCAATGGGACTAAGTCACATACTGAGACACAAATATCTGACTGCGAGTACGCACAAGGGGGTATTTGAACAGCAGGTATCATCTTAATTGGATGACATGATTACTAGCAAGAGAAACCTTCACTTTCTCTCAGATCTTCAGTATAATAGCACTCTACTTCTCATCAAATCCTCCCAAAAAAGCAAGATGAGAAGAGTCAAACTAAAATGATTCTCCCCATCTGCACTTTTAACATCCTTTATGTAGTTCTATTGGCAAACGCTTGCTCAGTATTTATTTTCTTTACCTTGTAACCTGCACTGTGATATACACCTAATGCCTTTAGTTTCCTATTCCAAACACAGTGTTTGTTATCTTTATGAGGCCTAATATTAAAAGTTCCACCTGTGACTTCCGTTTATTCAGGAAGTCTACTCAGAACAGTTTTCAATTTGCTTTGACACTCAGAATATCCTTTCTCTGGGGCTAGATTCTGCACTATGCTTCCAGGAGAAATGGCAGCCCAAGAGCCAGGCTTTAAGTCTCTGAATGACCTCCCAATCTTGAACAATTCCTGGGCTTGAAGTGGCTCACAGCAAAACTGAAGACAGCTATCAGTCATACCTAGGTTGCTTCAGTCAACCTGAGGGGTGCTGGGGGTTGCAGCACAGGCTACAGTATACACAAGGCACTGGGCTGGACCCCTGTCCTTGGCAAGTCCTCAATCTTCTTCTTCCACAGCTAAACATGCACATGAAATCTGATTTTATGCTGTGCCTCTCAGAGGGCTTCCACACCCTTTACCATGCAGAAGGAGGAGGACTAAAGATTTCCACTTTTCCAGATTTAGGCTCCCTCCAGCACACCATCTGTGTGACGGTGCTGTGGTCCTCAGGGAGCACTAATGGCTGTCTGCGCCACTCTGCAGAGGACCTTCTGTCTCAGCAAGGCATAGAGATTTTGTGGGCTGTTTCATGCCACTCCTGCCCTTGCTCCTTACAAGAAAGTTGCAGGGTCCTGTTTGTGTACCAATATTAGTTAATTGCAATGATATGTTTAACTGTGGTGAAAGAAGCATTAAGACCAAACCTTTTAACACATGAGGAAACTGATGAACAGAGAGGTTAAATGACGTTATGCACAGCTAAAAGTCAGAAATCTCCAAACTGAGATTAAAAAAAAAATAAATTAAAAAATCAGAGTTCTTACCCCTTCCCTCTCTTCCCCATTTAAATGATTAGGTCACCCGCCTCCTGCTTCAATAGGTTGAACACTTGTCATTCTCTTAAAAGATAGAACAAATGCTGTGGCGCATCTGCACTTCCTTTATTCCTCATCCATCAGTCATATTTTATGTTCCACCACTTGACTTTCCCAAGTGCCCTTCATTCCTATATTGAATTGCACACACATACACACACTTGTCTTATATTCCTCTTTGAAAGATTTACTGGCACTGACAGAAGTTCTCTGTACAGTCAGTTGGTCTCTGTGGAATAGAGATAACTCTGAAATGAGGGACAGTTGAGAGGTTAGAGGCCCAGGATGACAGTCCAGAAACAGCTTGCAGATTTTAAAGTGTCATGTGGGGGCTAAGAAAGGAGGTAATGAGAAATGGGTGGGATGGGCAAGAATGTTATTCAGAAAATGAAAAGGCAGGAAATACAGCATGGTTAATGTTTATGATCATCATAATTGTGAATCTACTTGGCATCATCTTTGTATCCAAATATATCACACAATATAAGAGCCTTACAACCATCTGTTTCAAACATACCACATTTCCTACATTATGGCTCTTACAGTGTAATGGTACATAACCTCCTCACCTTCTTTGCATTCTACCTAGAGAAGCAAGCAAATCCTGGGACCCTGAAGACAATATTTCTGTTAATTCTTATTTTTCATTTTTCTGCCCAGAACTAAGCAATTTTTTTCTTGTGCTAATGATCTGCTCATACCAGTGCTTACATTTTGGGCCACATCTTCTCATAGATCATCCTGTTAACAATCTTCTTGTTAGCAATCTGCATGTCTTCCTGAATTGCTTGCTTCTAGCTATAGAAAAACAACTGAACACAGTAATTTTTCTTCCCAAGGAGGTACTGCAGGTAAAGTTCATGCTTTGCTTTGGGATATTTAGATCACTGGTCTTTGGAGCTGTGATTACCATTTTCTTGTTTCTATAGCACAGTGAAGTCCTCACCATAAAGGTGCAACATCATGAATATAGAACTTGCAGGTGAATGACAACTAGAAAAAAAAGTCCCTCTTTCATGCTCAAGAAAAAGACTCATTGTTACTCTACCATTTATTGTTTACAGTTGGCTCACCAAAAATATTAAACCATAAAGCTTAGAAAAACCTCTTTATTAAATGGAACTCCCATTGTCTGTGTCTCTCTTTCTCTGCTGTTTCCCTCACTGGTGAACATAGGTTCATAGTGGGGCAGCAGCAGATTGAGAGCTGTGGCCAGTGAGTGTAACATTTCAAAACACAAACTGAAAATGTGTTGTGATGTGAATACCTACTGTTGATCCATATGCGCTAATGCAGACTGTGGCTTGCTTTCACCATTAATGGGGTGAAACAAACCTCAGCATGCACTTTCAAGTACTTCAGGATTCAGTGAAGCTTATAGTTATCATGAAAGTCTGAGGTGGCAGATGAAGGAAAGGGAAGAATCACCCTCTGGAAGGAAAGGAGAAAGGAAAAATACCCATCTTTTCTCTCTTTTCTTCTAATTTCACATTAAAGAAAAAAAACATAAAAAAAAAAAATTTAAAAAAAACCCTACCAAAAACCCTCCAAAAACAAGAAACCCAGAACAACAAACAACAAAGGCTGTTAAGAAACAAAAACACTGAGTGAGCTAGGAGTGGAAAACATACATTAAAGGAGAAGGGGAAAAACAAATCAGCAAATGTTTATGCTAGAACTATCATTCCCACTGTTTTCAGAGTTATTTTGGAGACATATCATTCAATGAACACTGCAGTCCTTCTATCCCCTTCTTGCATATGTCATTTCGTACAGAGCGGGACTCCAAAAGAGCTCAGCTGGAATGGCCTCTCTGTATAGGAATATTGTCTATCTATCTGGCACTATTTCTTACTTTGTCGCTTTGAGAAACATAGAGCAATATTTCACCATTAGATGTCTATTGGAACAAAGATGATTTTACTGTCCCATACAGGCTTATATAATGATCATCTTTAACATGTTTGTCAGCTTTGCCCATACTATATCTTCATGTTGGAAAGCAATATCAAGTTAAGCCATTATTGTATAATTTCTGTGTTTAGCACCATGTTATTATTAATGGAAGGTGAAGTTATCTCTAAAAGACAGAACCAAACAGCACAAGTGCACCTCTGACTCTATGACGTGCTTCCTCCTACACAGCAGCTCTTGCAATCAAGCTGATCAGGCCCTGATTTAAAGGGTACGCACTCAGAGATGTCAGAGCATTCACAGTCTCTTTCCACTCCATGCTCTTTCTGTGGTTTTACACATTTCAGGTCAGTTGCTTAAAGCAGAATTAATGCTGCTTACAGTTGCTAAAATTCTTCGCAAAATGTCCTGTACACATAGGGAATAACAACTGCCAAGGGGATTGTGGGCAAAGAGTTAATGCCCTTTAGATGAAAACTCTTGCATGTATATTCAAGGTAGTCTTAAACTGGTGTGAGCTTGAGCCTCATGCTGCTTTCCAAGTAACAAAGCCTGGCAGGATATAGAGTGCTCATGTAATAAACCCATCTCATTCAAATATCTATTATTTTACCTAGAGAAAATATTTTAGGAAAAATTCCTTTTAGATTGGTTAGACTGATGGGATCACATCAATTTTGTCTGCTGCAGGGAGGATTCTTTTCTTTCGTGAATACAAGATATTATATAGTTGGGAGAGCATAGACACAAGTATTCTCACCACAAGAATTCCAGGCTCTCCAGTCAAAATGAACCCACATTTCTAGACAGGCAGTGTTGGATCTTGAACTATTACCTGAAACCTAAGACTGAATATCGTTGCTGCCAGATAGAATCACAGAATAATTAAGGCTGGAAGAAACCTCGAGAGTCTACCTGGTCTAACCCCCACATAAAGCAGGTCCAATTAGAGCAGTTTGCTCAAGGCAGTGTCTGGTCAAGTTTTGTGTATGTCCAAGGATGTGGATTTCACAACTTCTCTGGTCACTTCTCTCAGTGTTTAACCATCCGTCCTTTCTTTTTCTTTTTCCTCCTAATATTTAATCAGAATGTCCCTCATTGCAACTTGTGCCTATTGCCTGTCATCTAATCATTACCTTCTCTAGCTCTGCCTTCTCTATATACCCTCCCATTAGGTAAATGTAAAGAACAGTAAGCCTTCTTTTCTTAACTCTAAACAAAACCCTTTCTCTCTCCTCTCCTTTTACGTCAGATGTTCCAGCCTCCCCCAACCCTCTCAGCGACCTTTCTGTAAACTCACTGCAGTATATTAATGGTTTTCTGGTACAGAGGAGGGCGAAACTAGATGCAGTACTCCAGCTGTATTCTTCTCTGAATGGAGGATGATCAATTCCCTCAATCAACAGGCTACAGTTTTGCTAAAACGAAAAAGTTGTCTTTCTTCCAAGCAAGGACGCACTGCTGATTCAGGTTCAATTTCTTGTCTACTGGCGTGCTCAGATACTTCACTGCAAAACTGTTTTCTATTCAGCCAGTACTGCTGCTAGGTATTATTCCAGCATAGATGCATGACTTTACATTTTCCAGTGCTGAACTTCATGAGGTTTCCATTAGTCCATTTCTCCAGGCTGTTGAGGTCCCTCCAGATAGCAGTTCTACCTTCTCAATATTGAGAGTGCTTCACCCAAGCAACCTCTAATTTTATGATTTGCCAAACTTCTGAGGATGCATTCCATCAGCTGAGTCATTAATAAAGACATTAAGCAGCACTGACCCCCACTACCAACCCTGAGGAACATCATTAGTAATCAGCCACCAGTCAGACTTCATACCACAGATCACAACCCTCTGAGGTTGGCTGTTCAGCCAGTTTTCCACCCACCTTACTGGACATTTTTCCAGTCAATATCTCACTGATTTGTCTGTCAGGTTACTATGGGAGACTGCGTTAAAGGCCTTGCTAAAGTAACATAATACCCACTGCTCTCTACTTTTCCATGAGTGCCACCAGGTGATCAGACTCATTAAGCATGAATTTCCACTACTAAATCCCTGTTGGTTGTTATATGTTAGTTTTTTTTCTTCATGTACATGGATTGAACTTCCAAGCGGATTTGCTTTATAACCTTCCCTGGAACTGACATATAGCTGGCCAGTGTCTAGTTCCCAGATCCTTCTTGCCCTTCTTTAGAATAGGTGTGGCTTTCCTTATTTTCAGAATAAACCTTCAGAATGAACCTTCTCCAATGTGTATCACTTTTCAGGCATTATAGAAGTAAAACATTTCATCACCATCCTTAGATGCATCCAGTGTTGTCCTACAGAACTGACTTTGTCCAGTTTACTTAAAAGGCTCCTAATTAATTGGGTTTTGTCTGCTGTGGATAATGCTTCACCAGAATTTTCTGCTAGGCTCAAGGATCTTTGAAGCCTGTAGGCAAATTGCACTTTCACGTCCCTGAGCAGTTCTTCTTTATTCATGAGTAATGGGTCCAACATAATGCATCCTCTGGTCAACTCATCAATCACCTGGGTCAAGAAATTTTCATGACATTCTGCAGAAACCTGGGTTGCTTGCACACAGACATATTGCCCTTCCAGCAAAAATCAGAATGATTAAGGTCCCCCATAAGTACTATGACCTGTAATCATAGTGTTTCCTCCATCTGTCTCAAGAAGGCTTCATCTACTTCATCTCTTTGAGAAGGCAGTCTGTAACAAATAGCTACTGTGATGTCTTATGTTGGTCTGTCCTCATCCACAAGCTCTTGACTGATTTGTCACCTCTTTCAAAGCAAAGTTCCATCTGCCTGAGCTGGTCTTTTGCTAATCCACCTCCTTGTGTTTCTGGACTGGCCTTTCAAAAGGACCTACATCCTTCTGTTGCAGCATTCAAGTCATGTCAGCTATCCCTTCACATCCTGACTCATGCACTTTGAGGAATACTCATTTGAAAGAAGGCTTCAGCCTTGGCTAAGGTTTCCCATAAATATATTCTTAGGTATGCAGCCTTCCTCAGGAGGGTCCTGTTGAGATTTAAATGTGCAGTCTTTTAGATTGTCTCTGCTGCCTCACACAAATCCTTAATTATATGTTTACACAACACAAATTTTGTTTAGAAACAAAGTTGTGGACATGACAACATCGAGATATTTTCCTTTCCCCAGCTTCTGGACTGTAGAACTATATGATCCAGGCTTCCAAACAGATTAAAGACTCAACTAAACCTGTGGATATAGATTAATTTCCTTCTTGTTAAGTCTTACTAAGTCTGTTAAAACTGAATGTGGGTGCTCGTTTGTTTTAGTGTTTGTATCCTCCCTTCTCCATCCTGCTACTTTCCTGCTGCCACACACACTCTTATATAGCATATAAAATTCATACACATAATTCAGGGTTTGATTGTCAGCATCAAGTGCTCAGAATATCAAAGGGTCACCTTTGTCAGTAAGCAAAGGATGAGCATTTGCTTTCAAGCGCATCCATCAGGGAGTAGTCAGAAGCTGTCACTTGCTGAAGAAGCCTGATGTTTTATTCAACTATATCCCACTAAAAACGTTTCTGGATATTAGGCCAAGGAGGGTTTTTTTTTGTTGTTGTTGTTTTGTTTCGGTTTTTCCTAGTTCATCTTTAAGATATATTCTTCTCTACCCTCACAAGAAATAGAGGTTTTCACCAAATTAAAAATTTATGTGTTCATATGCCTTAATTCAGGTGCTGTATTTCCCTACCATATAATTTTGAGGCATTTTTGAAAGTTCCTGAAAAGAAAACACTTTTTCAGTGATGAAAGAGTAAGCAATTGTCCCTGGGTAAATTCCCTGAGAAATCAAAGGTAATCAAAGCTGGGCACATAATACAGACTGATTACACTAACCATACACATCATGCAATTTAGAGATTAAGGGATATATACTAAAATAAATTATTAATTATAGAAGTGCATGTTTGTTGAATGTACTCTTTTCTGAAACAAACTGTTTTCTCCTAATCTCAGTAGAATGCCTGCTGTCATCTACTGATGTGTCAGTTCCCTTTATGGCTGAGTAATGCAGTAGAGGACAGAAGTTCCTTTATAGTCAGCTGAAGACCTTCAAATTAATTAAAAAGTATTTATATCAAACCCACAAAAGTATTCTGCCATAAAATGGCTGGGTACACAAAAAACTTCATGGGGGGGGGGTTTCCCCTGTGTAATTTATAAAAGATGAGACATACATGTGGGCTTTTTGGCTCAATGAGTATCTTTTCTTGCAAAACAGGAAAATGAGACATAGTTTACATATGAATTAGTGAGCTTAAAAGGTAGAGGTACAGTACCTATGCTGTAGTTAACTTTTCTTGTGTACATACCTGTATTACAGATATATAAAGATATCAAGATATTGGAACTATTTTGCTCTGACTATGGAAAAAAGCTATAATGAAAGTTGGTGCTCTTGAATTGCTTACACAATTCTCACTGAAAAATGGAGCTTTAGGGTAGAGAGTTCCCTGAGAAGCATGCATCCCTTTAGGGACTCGTATTCCAATTGAAAATCATTAGAAGTTAGGCACTCAATTTTCCTTAACTTCACAGCTTACTCACTAAGAACAAAAGCACATACATTCCTTTTTACTTCACCAGAAAGTCTTAAGATACCTCAGAATGTTATTTGAGCTAATACAGTCAGCCCTAGAGGGAAGAAACTTCCCCATCTACCTTACCCCTTAGCTAACCTGTGGTGACAGTAACCTTCAGCTCATGGATAGTAATAACACCTGAGAGCAACTAGATTTTTTAGCATTGTGGCTGGTCTCCCTCCCCACCTCTAAATCTGGCAGGCTGTGGCAATGCCACAGTATCGTTAATCTTTACACCAGTTAAACAATCCTCAGTCTTTCCACAAACTAACACAGAACAAATTACACCCAACGCTCTCAAATCATGTTATAATTATTTCATACAGAGCTGGATGTTGTTAACAACTCACATTTTACTGCAGGGAGAATGTAGAAGCATCACATAGTGATCTGTCTAAGATCAGACAGGAAGACTGTGACAGAGACAATATTAAAACCTGCCAGTCCTGCATTCGTGGCTACAAGCCTATCTTTCCCTTGCATATCCTGCGTTTTTTCAAAGAAGACACACTTCACTCCTCGTTAGTCTTTTTTTATACCAAGAAAATCATCAGCGATGACTTCTCAAATTTTCCCATTTAGCCTTTAAGACTCACACTTGAATCCAATGACTGCCTATTCAGTTACAGTGGTAAATCTGCAGTGATGAGAAAGTCTGTCTCCTAAAACAAAATTACTTGCACAGCTCTTTATGGCTTTCAAGAATTCAAAGGCTTGTATTTTTATTCCTGATGGCTGAAATATATACACTAGGTAAGACAGTAATTTTTAATCTCTCCAAATCTTCTGCTCAACTATTCATGTAAGTTTTCTCAGTATCTGAGCTCAGGTATGACAAATCTGGGGATGGCTATGTCCTTTATGCTTTTTAGCGAGTGAATGTTGATGCCTCAACTAAAAGCAGTCCTCATGGTTACCAGGTACTGTTGCTACCACAGTTTAAAAACACTGGCAAAGAGGGATGATGGTCAGTATGACAAAGAAGTGCCAGATGCTAAAACAGATGGACCAAAAAGCATAAAACAGGTTTTTCAAACTGCTTTGTCCTTCCCTAAGAGAACAACCAGATGTCCAGGCTTTTGTGAGGGTAATTGCAGAAGTCTGCACAATGCTCTTTTGTTACCATCACTACTGCTTAGCTGGATAGGGCTCTTTGATCTTCCAAAGACATAATGAAACTAAACTGCTGTAAGTAAAACTGGGAAAATTCCATTTACAACCAAAGACTTTTTTTTTTTTTTAAGTGAGAGGTCAGTTATTACTTAGAGGCAGAATTATTTTGAGTTCCTTACAGTCTAAAAGGAAGACTGTCTTTCTTACTGTTATACAGTAATTCAAAGAAAAATAAGTTTGATAAAAGAATATGAAATTCAAGGGCCCATATGTATAGAGATCAGACTTGACAGCACAGTCTCTCATGACTTATAAATTAAAGACCTGTTTGTCTTTGTAAAGGCAAACTTTATAAATTCCTGCTGTAATTGTACTTAGAGATAATAGGAAGAGGAACAAATAAAACTACATTAGCACAGAAGAACTGAGCAGCACTCAGCTTGGGAGAACATGGAGACACCTTTACCTAGTCTGCAGCTTTGCTAAATATTCATTAAGATCTGATAACAAGTTGCCCCTAGAGAGAAGGGCCAATAGAATAAGGGACCTTTCTAGTTTGATGTACTGCAGTGCAGGACCAAAGCTCTTGTTCATTGTTCCTGTTTAATCACGGTGAAGAGCAGCAGCAGTTGGGGAACTCGAGGGAAAAGAGCTGATAGGCCCTAGGCAATGTTGAAAAGATTGACGCTTTACAATTGATTTTTTGCAAAGCTGATTAGCTGTGGCTGCATGTTTGCACTTCAGGTTAGAAAACCCATTTGTGATTTTGAAGGGTGTGTAAGAAAGGTGTGAGTCACTGAAGTATGGATGTTTATTCTTAGCTTCATACTTTTAAAATAGAACAACAGGTTCCTGACTACTGTTCGGACAGCCTATTCCATAAACCAAGGATCACAATATCAGCCAGACTGTTGTTGCTGTCTATCTCAAGCCATGTGGCCTCACATAACGGCCCTCACAAAAAAGAGAATGAAAGGAGCCTTCCAGTCTGCCTGGAGGGTGTCAGCCTGCAGGCTCCAAGGTGAGAGCATTTTGCCTCTTGTCTAAAGGCAAATTCTTATTCCATTGCCCTTTATACTGTCTCTCTTACCCTTTTCTTTTTTTTCACTCCAGCACCCTAGATTCTGATTATAGCGCATTTCACGTGCTTTGTTTGTTTGGCTTTAAATTAGATACAGTTATTGTTTATTCTCAGTTTACCTTTTGAGTACTTGGTTACTTCTGAATCTTGAAATATGCTTAGTGCTTTCTGGTCCATTCGTTTTCTGAAGTTGTTCAGCAGCACAAAACTATTCTTAGCTTCTATTTGTGTCATTCATTTACAGGCAACAGATTGGCACTGCTGCTTTTGAGAATGAATGAGAAAGTTCTCTGACATTTTGATGCTCTCCAGAAAGAGCATCACCATACTGTTTTTTTCTAAATTTTCTTTTCTTTTTTTTTTTTTTTTTTAATACCTCATGTTGTTCTTCATAGCTGGACAATCTTTTTTACAGATGATACTGCTGTTACTGAACACTCTATCTGACATCTAGGGTTTTTCCCCATTTGCCGTGAGTGCAATTTTAGCATTCTTTTTCTCCTTAAATCTCACTACTTGCTTTTTTGTGTAAAAACATTAGGGTTAGAGCCAAAAACCAGTACTTTGTTTAAGAGGGCCCTTAGGGAGTATTACTGTTTTACTGTTTGCCTGTTATCATTGAGCTGGCTAACTTAATAAAACATTCAATTTACATTTTAATAGACCATGTGTTGGATTCCTACATCCTTTACAAGGGTTTTTTAATTAATTGTTCTTTAAATTTTTACTGAGTTTTTCTTCTAATCTACCTGATTCCATACAATCAAGGATGATACAGTTTTCTTAAAAAAAGTAGCTTGCAGATATGGACTTTTTATAAATCACAATCTGTAATGTATTATTATATTAATAGGCTTCCACAGCTGAAGTACCAGGATTTAAAGTATTTCTGGTTCTGCTATGCAAACTCTTATAGACCAAAAAAGTAAGCACAATTCAAATAGGACATAGTATATTTTATAGTAACTCCAAAGAAACCAATATCCAAAATACAGCAATCTCTTATAACCTCAGTAATTCTTCAGTGCTCTATTTCTTTAATTTTTTACAGAGTCAATGTTTGCATTCTTGATTTCAGTACTGAAGCTTACCTTTTATAGCTGACCAGAATATCCTACTGAGAAAAAAGGGTGATCTTACAACTGAAGGAATAGAAAGAGGAAGAAAAATGCAATATTAGTGAAATAAGAGTTATTAAAAAAAAAAAAAATCTAATACATGATAAATGGTCATAAATTAGAAATAGCAGGAGAAAGAGAAAAACCTGAGCGGTTTAGACAGGAAGAAGCTAGTTTGATATGGAGATGAAAATGGCAAATTTTTGTACTCAGTTTTAATAGAGATAGGAAAATATTAACATCATTATTCAAAGACCTGTGTCCATTCACACAAAAGGAAGGCCAATCGAAGTGCAGCAATTACAGAAAAATGACTAGCAACATCAGCCCTTCATAGTTGGCCTGTTCTTCACTGGCTCTTTTTGGAATCCACTTGACTTGAAAAGGAGAGAGTGGGCTTGTAAACAGGATTCCAGCTGAGGACTCAGAAGTTCCTATTTTGCAAGCGAAGACTGCATATAGGCTGGTAACCCATCAAAGAAAAATAAAAGTATACAAATTATTATCTTTAAATGCTGGATGAGGATGGATGTATGCACGTGGGAGGAAGTTCTTAAAACGGAAAAATAATGTTGGCACAGGAACAGCACATCTAATCTGAGCAACAAGATCCTTTTCTATCACCAGATACAGAGCAACATTTTCTTCAGATAGGAACCTGTGTTACCTTTTTCTTCTCTAGGCCTAGTGGGAGCCAAGAAAGTTAAAACTACATTAACGAACTCACTCAGAAATCAAGTCACACTGAGCCATATTCAGGTTTACTATATTAACTAGTATAGGAACTATACAATATAGGAATTATACTGTATACTACATTACATATACTGTATACTGTATTATATTTAGTAAACTAATCAGTATAGTTCATACTTAGTATATATAATTTAAGTATTCTATAAACTGTGATGTTTGTAAGGTCAAGAAAGTGATGAACAATGAAGACTGCTGTTTGCTTAGGACAGCAGATCCTGCATTACGGAGGAGATAGATAGATAGATAGATAGATAGATAGATAGATAGATAGATAGATACAAAAATGTGGGAATCTACTTTAGGCACTTGTTGTAACAATTTAAATACAACCCCTCTGTAAGTGTTGTTTCTGACAGCTGTACGTCTGGAATCATGGTGCTCTGATCTGGTAAGGCTTCGTCTGTTTGTATTTATTTCTTAATGTTGTCAGATTTTCTTTAATTGTTTTATTTTCTTTGAAAATGACAGTGCTTGAATCTTACTTCACACTCTGGCTCACCAGCTCTTTTGAGGCTGCAGAATATAAATCTTCTTATAAGAATATAAATCTTCACATTGCTTTAAATAAGAATGGGAAGGAATCATCTCTTCCAGTTTTTAATAAACACCAAGAAGACTTGGAAGCACTGTAGCATCTTTCTCCCATTGTCTTCCAAATTCTTTTTATAGCATCTAACCTCCCATCTTTACCAGAAATTTCAGCTACATTTTTGAAATACTGGTCCCTAAGTGTAGGTACCTGTCTTGACATAACCTTCCAGATATCTGACCTGAGCAGATGATAACTAGATTCAGTGGTCTAGCCTCTACCTCGGCCCATTGGCCTCCTCTAAATAATTCTTAAGTCCATTAACTGCTTTCAGTTAAATTTTATAGAGGAATAAAGGTGTCAAAACCATTAATTTCATATACTGTTTGGAAGAAGTAGCTTCATAAGGCAGATAAGCCTACATTATGCCTTGACTGTTTGGTCATCTACCTGTTCCATAAATACACATATAAACCACCACCAATCACAGTCTCTTCTCTAGCCAGTATGTATGGAACACAAGAAGTAGCAGCATTTTGCAGTCGAGAGGATTCGAGGACAAAGGCTGGAGCAGGAAGTATACAGTACCAAGCAGCGGACTAAGGGATATGAGTGAAAGCAGGAGGCTTTGCCTTAGGGGTGAGCCAAATAGAGAGGTTACGTGGAGTATGGAAGGACCAGAGCTTAGCATAATTGATGCCATAAGAACATGGCATACACGTCCATAGGAAATCTGTCATTTCTGGTGTTGCTAGATCTCCCTGTGGACCTTGTCAAATATATTTTTATAAAAAAGGATCTTGTATGGCTAGAAATAAATGTGTAGGTATTTGCCCTGATGATACATGATCTAGTGTGTGTATATGTAGGTAGATGGAACACGTATGTAGTGTTTTGGGGTTATTTTTTTTGCACTAAGAAGAAGTCTATGCTTAAAATTCAGTAAAATCTACATAAACACTTATTACCTAATGTGCAAAACCAATGTCATTTTCTTTTTAGCACAGAGTCACTAAATGGAGCAAAAATTTTCCTGGAGGTTTTTTTTTAAGTGAAGCAATACTATCTATTGGAGATGAACACAAATGCTGTAAATATATCCACCCTGGAAATAAGAAAAAAAAAAAAAGTCTTATTGTACAAATACTTTGAGCACTGGTTTCATTTGCCTTTTCCTTTTTGTCTTGCTGAAGATGCCCCATTGCCGTTGGGACTTCTGTAGGGCTCTGCCAGAGACACTGTGAAGAATGAGGTTACTCCAGATTGTGGCTAATTTGTAAAATAAAACCAAACAAAAAATAAAAAAAACCCAACATAAACCATAAAAACCCAACGAAAACCAACTCTTTTTTTAAAGTAATTACGTACTGACAACAAGCAGAGTGCCCAATACAGGCAACTAATGCTTCAGTCCTGAATGCACTTTAAATGCCTCTTCCTGGAGGCATGAAGAAGCCTTCCTTGGTTTTGAGCAGACAGGAAGTTTGGGAGGGGCAAAAGAAAGACAGAGGCTGGACAGTTTTTGTCTGACTGTAAGTCATTAAAGGTAAATCAGATGGTTCACTTAACAGTGGTATTAAAGTAAAACAAGTAAAAGTATGCCTAGGGCATAGTAAAATCTTTAATTTGTCTTTCATCCTCAGCCTTAGCCAGTGATTGATGGGTGATTTCACAGAAGTGTCCAGATTAGATTCTGAATGAATCAATTTACTATAATATTAATACAGTGCAATTGCTGATGCATTTACTTTTCATTGCATAGACTTAATTCTTCACAATTTTGCTTACATTTGGGATATTGCTCAGTTCAGCCACCAATTGAAATGAATGCCATTGAGTAACACCGAGTTCATAAGGAAATAAAAAACCTTACCTTTATGTCAAGTCCTAAAAACCTTTGAATGAAGTAAATTTGTCTTGACGAATGGTAATATGATACAGCCCAGATGACAGGAGCACATGTCCCAGATGTTTTATTCTATCCCATGACTATCTGCCATGGCCAATTTATCTACCCAACTTTATGCAGTGCATAATGGATGGCCTTTTGCAACACAAGTTAGCACGCAGAGTGAAGCTATAATCTTGCATTGGCAGGGATTGGTCCTGCTAAAAACATCTGCAGTATAATTTATACGCATATCTCATCACAGTAAACTTTCTTTGCAATGAGGTGTCTGAGTAGTGAAAAATAACTTCAACTTAAAAGGAAGTTGAGGAGTTGTTATTACTACTCGTGTCATCCTCATAACCTAACAATGGTGTCAAGTTCTATACAAAACCATCAACTGTACTTCTAAGTGCATCTCACCTCCAGGCCCTTCTTTTGGCCTCACCTTGTGCCATTTGTTTCTCCTTTAATTTTATTCCCTTTTTTTTTTTTTTCCAGCAGAGCTGCAGTAGAAATTTCCCCCCTTCATATAGGTCACACAGACAAAATATTGCTTCTAAGATAAACTGACATTTAAGAAAAAATAGAACAGATTATTATCTTTGCTGGGATAAAATGCTTCTACCAAGCAGTCAAGGACAGATAATGTAATCTAAAATAATAAATCATTTTTGGGGATGTTTTCCTCACAGGTGAATGCTACAGATTTATCGTCTATGAGAAACTTTTCCAAATATCTGCTTGTTTTTTCTAATACATAAAGCATTTTTTTTTTTTCCCTGAAAATAAGGGAACAAAACCCAAAATATTTTGGCCTAGCTATTAAGTAGTTGATGCTGGAGTTGTAATGTAGGCCTATCCCACAGAAACCCTATGACGCACAGTTAGAGAACTATCCTAGTTCACCGAAACCAAACAGACTGTAATCATATCTTTTCAGATCCTTTGTAAACTAGGTTCTTGAGGCCTCACATGGTGGCAACCTGTAAGTTCCCAGCTGATCTGAAGAGCAGTCACTCAGCCAGCCTTAGCTCTACATAATATACACTGGTACGTAGGACGTGACCCTCCTTTCACAGTAATAATCCAGACCTGCTCTCACAGTAAATAATCCACATGCAGCCTGGCCTACTGAGAACTTGGTTTGTTCTTTTATGTCTTAGGAAAGTTGTAAAGCTAAAGGTATTGAAGTTGGAAAGGAACTTGTCAGAGGGAACACTTATTTTCAAATATTAGTGCTTTTGCTAAAGGCCTAGAGATTGAACTTTTGGTGAAGATCACCTAATTCTTGTTATTGAAGAGTCATTACACTGAGATATACTTTGTCATGATATCTAAAGTCACAGTTGATCTTACACAGGTGGATTAATTGCAGAGGAGGAGTGGAAATTTCATAAACAATTAATTAACTTGAAAAAAATCACACAAGTTTCCATTTTTACCTCTTTTGGTGGCCTGGGCTAGGTAAAGGATATTATGGAAGAAAATTCCCAGTGGTTCTAACACCTCTTTTAGCTTGACCTTTTTTGCTGCCTTGTTCATTGAAACCAGGTTTAATTAAATTGATGATAAAAATGAGTTTGGGAGTTCAGCCTGCAACAAGTCTCACAACAGCACTATTCCATAATTCATATGAATTAATGATAGTCTTTTACTGAGGGCTGTTTTTGTCCCAGTATGATACATACAAACTTAGAGAGGCTTTCAAGGCAAACAAAAGTTGAATTTTTAATGTGAAACAATAACAAAAAAGACACAGTTTTAAGACAAGATACTTTTCTCACCTTTTTTGTTGCAGGTTGCCTTTGAGGAAAATTGTACTTAAATAACCTATTGAAATTACTTCCCCCAGTAGTCTATTCCTCTGACTTCTTAACCAGCAAGTCTAACAGATATTTGTCAGAGTCGAGTCCGAGGTTGTATCTAGGAAATCGTATAATTCCTCTAGGCACCCTGGCTGAGTGTATTGGCCAACTGAATTGGACACAGGAGACATGAATCCTATTCCAAGTTCCAAGACTAGCCTTCTGGGAAACTTCAAGTTTCTATGCTTCGTTATCCAAGAAACAGAGCAAGTGGTATTGACTGCTTTTGTGAAGGGTTTTGAAATCAATGAAAAATGCTGCATACAAGCTACTTATTGGTATTCTTATTATCAAGAGAAAGGGCTCTGTGCAAAATTACATGAAATGCCCATTATCTCCCTGAGGGATAAAATTAAGAAGAGTGCTTTAGCATGTCTGCTAATGATTAATCATGCTACAGTTCTGATATTTTGTATTATTGGGCACTTTTGGTATGCGCGGTGACAAAGAGTTTTGCCCTTAAAGGCAGACTTGTTGCACGGAGCATGCTTTCTTCAGAGACCATAGACATAAGCACACTGTGCCACTAAATGGGTGCCAGTAGGCTGCCAGCATAGCACTGATCTTGGCAGGAAGTTGGAGGAAGCCCAAAACATTGACCATATGGTTGTGCTGGAGGCTGCCCTTCCAGCATGGTAGGGGCATAGCCAGCCACTGGTAAAGTCTATGTGAAGATTTTCTATATTCTTTCAGCCCACAAATCTTTCTCTTTTACAAAGTATGCAATCCAGAAATGCTAAGTACTTTGCCATGCAGCCAAGTAGGTATTTTTTTTCTAACTTAACTTGTATGTAAGCAAAGAGAAGCAAAGAGCTGGTTGAGAAAGTCCAGTTTTCCTCACTCATGAACATGTCTTTTCTATGAAGTCAACAATTTCTAGGAACCTGCTACTTAACAGATTCTTTTATCCCCCATAAATTTCATTACCTATGCCCTGACTTCAGAAGCCATTTAAATGTTTCATTTTTTAGATTTTTATTTTGTCTAAAGTAACAACAAAATAAACTGTAATTGATTTGCCTTGATTTTAAGGCCAGGGGATAAATAAGCTTTTATCAAAGGAACAGCCATGAGAGTATGATTTAATCAGTCATACCTTGTGTGTCTGCTAGGCAGCATTTCAAGAGACATAGAAATCTCCTGGGGAAAAAAGATGACAGTTTGGGCAGCTCATGCTTTGTATGCTAATTACCATCATTGCCTTCTTTCCCCTGCCCCCACCATGTTTCAGCTTGGTCCTTGTCCCTTTGGATAAGGCAACTGATTTCTTCACTGCAAGTGCTGTAATGTACTAGTATGCTTGCCTGCCTCTGTTCTTAGTTTGCTGCATCTGTGAATGTATGTATTTATCTGCTATTTGTGTATGTATTTAATATGTTTTTATGTTGTGCACTGTATTGTATATTACATAATCTCCATGGGGTGTAAGAGCTGAGCACCCAGAATTTAAACTCAAAAAGTGGCTGACCTGGCCACTTTTTAATTCTTTGCTTACTGCAATTTCCAAATCCACTGTTTTCTCACTGTAGGATCTCATTGTCCCACGTATTCGTAGGATTCCACCTACACCCCTAGCATTTAGACCTGTTTGGTAAATGCTTAGCTTGGGAAAGTGATCTGCAGCTTCAATTCATGGTTTTCCTCAGGCAATTTCTTAGAATACTATGGCCCATTTCAATTCTGACATCAAGACACAACTCTATCAATTCACTTCTACTGTGGTATCATCTCATTTCCCAAAAGCAGTGTACAGACTTTTGACTGGCTATTAATAATAGTAAAGCATGTATCATGATATCAGTAAAAGTATCTAGATTTGTGCCCCAAGTATTTATTTTCCTTTTTTTTTTTTTTATTTTTTTAATTCCCATTTCACCACCAGCTGCATTCAGATCAGGATAAAGGAGACGGATCACTTAAGTACATCCTTTCTGGAGACGGAGCAGGAGACCTCTTCATTATCAATGAAAATACTGGTGACATCCAGGCCACAAAGAGACTAGACAGGGAAGAAAAGCCTGTATACATACTCCGTGCCCAGGCTATAAACAGAAGGACTGGAAGACCAGTGGAACCAGAATCCGAGTTCATCATTAAGATCCATGACATCAATGACAATGAACCAATGTTTACAAAGGACGTTTACAATGCCAGCATTCCCGAAATGTCAGACGTTGGTAGGTGCTAACTAATAATTGATTTTAGTGTCTGGTCTGGGTGCTTTCTGAGGAGTTAATGAAGGTCCAAAGTTTACAGGCACTGAATACAGACATCTGCTGTTGAGTATGGAGTAAAAACACCTCAGCCATTTAAAAAAAAAGCAAACAGGGAAACAGTGGCAACAGTTTGCTGGAATCAGAAATGTCAGCTAAGTGAAACCCACTCCCTCTGATGTACCACAAAAAATGCAAGTTCATGCAATCTAGTTTAACTACAGTGAAAGTGATCTGAGCTAAGCTGTGTGTGACATTAACATGCTTTGTTAACATCACCTAGTAGCAGTGTAATAATATGCTATTCCGCAGTCACCTGTGTCCATATCACCCCTGGATCGGTTCAGCAACACTGCTTTATTTCAGGAAGGTAAAAAAATGCAAAAGGGCAGATGCAGAAGTGCTTGTACACACTTCAGGAGCGAAAACTGTCACCTGAGCCAGCTCATCACTGATTGTAATATATGCCACTAACTTCTTATGACCTTTGTTGCTCTTTTAATGCAAAAGAAAAGAGCTCCAAAGTCCACTGAAGTCCATTGAAATCTTTCTATTGATTTAAAAGGTATCTAGCTGTAATCTAGCTGTAAGAATCAATCTAAAATAAATAGCCTTCTTGAAACACAATTTTAATATTGGGTCTTTTCCAGAGAAGTTGATGGGATTTGATTCTTTGTTTCTGATTCTTAGGGAGGTCATTTTGATTTCTTTGTCAGAGAGCGAGGGATGGTTAAACAGCAAGAAGCACGTTTCTGATCTGATATAATATCCAGGCAGAGAAGTATTAATTAATCATGATCAAAAATGAGATTAAAATAAAGCTCAGGCAATATGAAAATAAAGACTTTGGGGCATACTCTCTCTTCTCATTCATGGGACTTGCCACATGGGTGAAATCTCATGTGGTGGAGAGAGAACGTGATATTCGTATTTTAATATGTGAAATGAATATTTTATTCACAAATCTGTTTTAAATGCCAAGACTTAAGCTTATTTTTTTGTGTCTCAACACTTTGCCTAGGTTTCAACACCATTTCTTTCTCTACAAAACACATGAAAAAACAGGTTTACATTCTTATGTCAAACACCTTACACGCATGAGTAAATTTCAAAAGTATGTTCTTGACCTAGATTGAAATTCTGAATGCCTTCAAAACCTGGGGAAAGGTGCACTTCTGGTTTCTTTATGAGAAATATGATGAAGGAACTACATATCCAATCAATAACTGTGTATTTTAATGAGCTGAGAATAAGCCAACTATCATTTTGGTTTTGTATCTATCACCTTTATGAACAGAGAAACTTCTACAAAATAAGAATATCTCTAACTTTTGCCATAAGTTTGACCTGGAACTGAACTATGTTTATTTCTACATCATAAACTGTCTCGGGGGGGAGGGGGGTAAAAGTTCATTTTTGTTGGGCCTTTTTTTTTTTGGTTTTTTTGTTTTGGTTTTTTTTTTTTTAATTTATCATTGTAGGTACCTTTGTTGTGCAAGTCACTGCAACTGATGCTGATGATCCTACATATGGAAACAGTGCTAAAGTTGTCTACAGCATTCTCCAGGGACAACCATATTTCTCCGTCGAATCCGAGACAGGTCAGGGGACCTTTTCTGTCATTCTATGACAATGTCTGTAATTCAAAATGACATGCTAAGCCAAGCTAGGACATATTGGACAAAAACTTCAAAGAGATTACATCTTAGTGCAAAATCTGACAAACTTAATAAAGCGATACATCTGCAAACATGCAACCTACTTTATTTTAATTTTACCAGCAAAGTCTAATAAATACAATTAGTACTGGATGTGAATCAGTTTTCGATCATTTTTAACAAGCAGTGGGTACAGAGACTGCCATGCATGCTTAAATTAAACCAAATAGGTGGGCTTTTTAGACAAAACCAAGAAACAGGTGGGTGTGGAAAAAAGTGCTTAATCGTCATAGATCTTCATAACGGCTAAATTAAGACTGAAGGTTTGTTCAGGTGTTTTTTTTTTTCTCCTTCTGCTTCTTCAAAACTTGTTTAAAGTAATTATAATTTCTTTGCATCTGCAGCACATCACTTTAATGCTAATTTTATGAAAGAAATCTTAATTAAGAATAATTATAGAAGAGGTAAAATTGACTGTTGTGCTACACTAGAAAATCACAAATAGAATCCCAAACTTGAGTTCTGTTTTTGGAAGATGTTTAAATTATACACAGTGACTGGAATTTTTTATGGGCTGAATAACAGACAGCTTTGGAACCTGTGCGTGTAAAACATATGAATTCTGTCTGACTGAATCTGCTCTACCATTGACTATCTGACTACATAGATAGTCTCTTCCCAAGATTTATAACAAAATTCTCCAACAAGAAACAGAAGTTCTTGAGAAACTCCTTAAATGGGAAAAACCACTGTGATATGTTGCTGGAACCTAGAGAAATCATTTATCCTCAGCATTCTTACAAGAAAGGAATGGATTATCCCAGATAATTAATCAGGTTTTAACATTGTTTCTCAAACAAATCTTAGAGACTTAGGCAGGGAAAAGGAGGGAGAGATTCGATGTCTCAAAGAAAAACCTGAAGTGGAAAAAATGTACATAATTCTGAAAAGAGGGAGAGACAAGATCAAAGGGAACTTCCCTTCAAACATATAGCATTAGATAATACAGGCAAGGATTTTTGCACTGATGCACTCATTCTGTCTTGGACAGTACCCTATGTGCTCTTCTATCTAGAGTTATAATAAGGATAATGTAGCTGGGAGTTCACCAGTAATAATCTTTTCGAAAGAAGGTTGTATGGGACACAGAAAGGAAGCAAGGTAAACCACAGGCTTGATCATCCTGCCATGGAAATCAATTACAAAACTCCTAGAGTGAAATAAGTCTCTGTCAAATCTGCTATGAATTTTGTCATGGATTTCAGTAGTTGAATTTCACTCCTTTTGCCTACAAAGGAGTCAGATTTTAACCGTAAGGGGCCCAGTAGGAATGCAAACATTTTTCTTCATGGTAAATATTCACTAAGAATTTCAATAGGGGTTGGCTTCATAACTGGTATTTGTACCTTTGAAGAAGAAAGTGAGTGGCAAAATCATTTCAATCAATGTATAAATAGAAATATACATACTCAAGCATGCTTGGGTGCTCATAATTTTCTTAATTAATTTCTCTTTTCCCATTTAATGTTGTTGTACTACCTCTTTAATGATGTCTTGCTGAAGTTAGCTTTTTTTTCCTTACCACCTCTGTCAAAACAAAAATATTGACAGAAAAGGAGAGTAAAGATGGAGCACATTGTAATGAACAAAGAGCCTTTATCCAGTTCAGTGAGAGACTTTAGCATGGAACTGAAAGGGGATAAATAATTATGTAAAATAACACTGCTCACAAATAAGTAGAACATGTTTCTGGGGATGCCACTAACATTGTACCTGCCACGTAGGCAACCACCTGAAATATGATATGAAAAGTCTGAAATTTAATGAGCTATGTCATAACGGTAAATATTTGTACAGGCGGATTTTACTTATTACGCAGAAATTGCTTTTTTCTTTAGACTGTGGGGTTTTTTAATAAGAATTTCCATCAAAGTCGGGACCTTTTTTGTGAACTTCCCCTCTTTTATTTTTATGTTTTCAGGTATTATTAAAACTGCTTTGCTAAACATGGACCGTGAAAACAGAGAGCAATACCAAGTGGTCATACAGGCTAAGGACATGGGAGGCCAGATGGGTGGATTATCAGGAACCACCACTGTGAACATCACATTGACTGATGTAAACGACAATCCGCCTCACTTCCCCCAGAGTATGGAACATTTACGTTCTATGTCTTTACGTTAAAATAGACAAAAATTGGTTTGGTTTGGTTTTTTTAATCTCAGATATTGTTTCTGGTTTTGTGATCTTACTGAGTATAAAACTTCTATGAAGAAAGAAAAAGAGTACACACAAACAAGAAATAACATCATGCTAAGGCTAATTGCAATAAGTGGGAAACAAATCTCATATTTTTACTCCAGTTGCAGTAGACTGAGAGGTAAACTAATGTGCAGAAACAACTTTTATTTTCCTACCTATTAAATAGCTTTGACTGATATAATCTATATTTCTTGTTCAATATTATGTCTATTAGACCTTGTGGTTGACTTGTTTTAAGATATCGTAAAAAAATCTACTTGTTTTAAGATATTGTTTTAAATATGTTCTAATCTAACATATTTAAGTTTTGAAACATACTTATTTAAGTACGTAAAATGATCTCAAGATCAATTCTATTAAAATTAGTATTTTCATCCAGGAAGCACTTGCCTCAATGGGTTTTTCTATATTCGTTGCATAGAGAAACAAAGGCATATACATAAATATACCAGATATTTCTATGTATTTTCCATCCCCTGTCTCAGATCATTTGGTAGAAACCTGTGTGATATTTAAAGGAATCAATTGAGCAAGATCTCTTGGAAACTATTTTCTAGTGATTCAAAGTGATTCAGCTTTCATCAACTTTCTCTTTCCCTCTTTCCTTCTTTCTTTCTCTGTTTCCTTCCTTCTTTCTCTCTCTCTTTTTCTTCTTTTTCGTTTTGTCTAACCACTGCTCTGTATGTGATGTGTGTGCATCACAGTGTCAATGTGTGTCAAAGTCAAGAGCAGCTGTTAGAGAAAATAATTGCAGATACTATCAGACAAATCAGCAAGCTTGGGCAGTTAAGTCACTGGGAAAGTTATTGGAAGCGACTTGTCATTTAAGTTCAAAGTCTGCTCTTAGCTGTGGGCAAAGTGTTTCCATTTAAATTAGAGCAGCTTGAGAGAAAATACAGCAGTCTGCCCCCAGTGAGTTAATTATACATCTCTGGACATAAATGTCTTCAATATAAAAGCCAAAGATACAGCTTCATAATGCCAACATTCCCCAAATAGAGGTTTTTCAGAGGAGAATTCAATGTAGCACATTATTAGTAGGCATTTGCACTGGATTTGGTTTTAGTGTTACTAAGTTGCATTAGCCTCGGGCAGTTCTTAATATTTGTCTTTTGGCCTCAAGACATTTTTTGGATACAGTTTTGATATGGCCAACAGAGACCCTGATAACATCTAGAATGGAACATATGTTGATAAAGATACATGTTTGTAGGAAAACAGAATGCCTACCCTTCATACTAGAAAATAGATAGAAAAAAAAAGTTACTTTTATCCACATGAAAGTGAGACAGAAGCTGAAGGCTGTTGCCCCAGCAAGGCCTGAAAATACAATGACTCACGAACCCATCTGTGCATGCCCAGCGTGGAGAGTGGGCAGAGAGGTGGTCTCCAAAGTACCATGAGACTGACTGACAAAATTTCCTTCTCCCTCTGCTGTAGGTACATACCAATTCAGAGTTCCTGAGTCTACACCACCTGACTCACCAGTTGGCAGGATAAAAGCTAATGATGCTGATGTGGATGAAAATGCAGAGATTGAATACAGCATCACTGAGGGTGATGGATATGACATGTTTGGAATTACCACAGACAAGGACACACAGGAAGGAATTATAACTGTCAAAAAGGTACACATTTTAGCACACTTAATCCCAGCCTCTGAACTACCAGTCAAAACTTTATCTAGCACTTTATCTATTTGTTTTCCATTTTTAGTGCAATATGTGTTGTTTATTAACTTGAATGTTATATCTATTAGGAAACTCTACATTACTTATGTAAATTTTCTCTTATACAAGCAAATGGGGTCCTTCCTTTTATATCCTCCTTTACTAAACCAATGCACGTACTTTGAAGGACCTGAGCGAGTAAATAATCTAGGGAGTGGAATGAGACTGAGAAAAAGATTCTACAGTCAGAACATACCCACAGAATAATTCAAGGAGGCAAGACTATCCAACTGTGATTTTTTCTCTATGATGCTTACAGGATTTGCTCACTTACTAGAAGGTGCTGTGTTAAGACCACAAAAATAATCAGTATCACATTGCCTGTTTTGCATTATCAGAAGGCCTTGAACTGTATAGTTATAATGTATTAAAGTACATAGACTAATTTATTTTGACTCACATTTTGTAAAAATGTAATCAATAAATCCACCAGCCTGCTTTTGTTCTAGAAAGCATCTGACGCCTTACCAGATTATACTGGACATCATCTACGAGGTTGCACATTGGCTGTCAGAAAAGGTTTGAGAAATATTGTTTACAGTGGGCTATCAGGAAAGCTTGATAAGGTTACAGATATCATCCTCCATCAGTTCAAGTTCAGTCATCACTAGATAGACATTGTATAGATTTTCTGAACATGCACTTCTTTTTGATATCAGTACGACACCTGTCATTACTTGTTTTTAGGAGATGCCTTCCAGGGGCTGATTATTATATCAGTCTAACTCTATTTGCGTTTCTGTCCGTTGCTGACAGAAGCTGTGAATCTTCCACATCCTAATAGAAAAACAGGATAACTACTCTATCCCTACATTTATCTAAGTACTGTAACAAAGTGTTGCTAGGTGCTGCTACTTCGTAGAGTGTTATACAGTCATAGCCTACCACAAAATCATGTTTGGCTTGATGGGTAGTCCTGGATATCCAGACACTAGATGTCACACAGATGTCACAGCGCTTTGTTTCAGTGATGGAATGCCAATATTTAAACAAGCAGCTCCTAGAAATCTTCCCCCTTTTAGTATGTGGTGCTTAGGTGCAAGGAATATGCAAGAAAACATCAAAATGGCAAAAATGACAGAATCTAAGGCATGAAGAGTTAAGGCCATTTGAGAATGAAAGGTTAATTGGTGTTTAGAAGTTCCAGGCATAGAATTCCCTGAAAAAGTGTGGTGGTTTTGGTTTTTTTTTTTTAATAACATATCATCAATTACATAGACCCCTGTCTTTCTTCTTTCTGCTGCTATTGTAATTCCAGTTCAGGCTTATGTTATCTAGCAAAAGCTTCTCCGTGACATCGCCCTATTCATTTGGCTCATCTGGCTGCAAGGCACAGCAATGCCCACAGATCTCCCAAAATTTTACCTTTTTTTTTTTTTTCTCTGTCCCTCCTCTTCCCAGGCATTGGATTTTGAAAGTAAAAACCTGTATATCCTGAAAGTGGAGGCTACCAATACTCATGTGGACCCTCGATTCCTCTACCTGGGGCCATTCAAGGACTCAGCTACAGTCAGAATTCAGGTGGAGGATGTAGATGAACCCCCTGTGTTCAGCAGACCAGCATACATAATGGAAGTGAAAGAAGATGTTCCAATAAACACTGTAATAGGAACAGTGACTGCCCAGGATCCAGATGCTGCCAAGAACCCTGTCAAGTAAGCATAGACTATTTCAGCTTGTGAGTATATTTTTTTTACAGCTCTAATTTTGTTTTTTCATGTCAGTACCAAAAAATCACTTTGAACAATTAACTTGTTCAGGTATGCTTAAATATGGAGTGTTGTAGATTATAAATGATCTCCCACACTTGAACATATCTAGGTATGTGTGACTCTGTTTGCATGGCCCTTAATCTTGAATTACATCCTATCCTCTCCAGTACTAATATTTTTGGCTATTTCTGCCATGGAAGAATTTACTGCAAAAAGAGCACTAAGAAGATGTAAGTGTTCTCCTTCCACTTTCAGCATTTTCTAGTGCAGTGTGGTGCATCCTTTCGGCTATATAACAAGGGGGAGATTCAGTAGCCCTTTCTTCCCACATGCATCCAGACCTGTTTAACAGAGGTCACCTTCTTTAAACTGCAGCCAGAAATGCCTTAAAAGCAACTCATGTGCACGCAGACTCTATCTTACTTGTATCAGTGTAAGGTTAGCAAGGTAAGAATCAGTCTCATGGACTTCACAAGTTAGACTTGCCATGAACCAATAAACTAGTCTTAGAGGAAGTGGAGGAAATGTTAAGGTTGGAGTAGCTAAACCTAAGCCTTCATTTTTTGTGTATTAACAGGCACATTGTTTCAGTATATTTGAAAACATACTGGAGTACTTAAGTCATATGAGATAGAGTATAAAAGAACTTTTAAATAGTAGTGTGCTTTAATTAAAGTTCATTGTTACTGACAAGGCAGTAAGAGAAGGAAATGAAAAATACAGCAATATTAAATCCAGGTCAATTTTCAGCATGTCTCCGTGTTAGGCACCTTGGAAATGCAATAGTAGTCTTAAGACCAAAATAGAACAATGCAGGTTTAATAAAAATCCAATCCATCAATACTTTTCACTTCTGTAAAGAGCTATCTTTCATCAAGATATCTTGCAAAGTTTCTGAGACATGAACAAGTTTTAAGCTCTCAGCTCATCTTGTAAGAGGGGTAAATATTATCATCTTAATTTCCTAGATGAAGAAACTATAATCTAAAACATTTCTGGCAGAAATCCTCAATGTCTTCAGTTTACACGCAATGCCCTGCAGGTTAATTCTTGTTCAAGACTAAGCCTTCTAGTTTAAGTGAAGGTTTGCTTTCATTTATATCACGACATGCAATAATTATATGGAGTTCCGAACTAGCAGAGCATAGTAACCTAAAAAGCAACATACTGTTTTGTTGACTTTGGTGAAGCCCAGGGACAGAATGAACACCTTCTATAGCATGTCTTCATGGGCATGCTAGCATGAAGATGAAGAATTGGTTGGGGTGACACCCAGGCCCCTTGCAGTCTACACATGAATCTGCCTTTTTATATCTAATGGCACTGGAGAGTGAAGGGAGTGCTTCTCTGCTTCCCTGTGGTGATAACTACAACGATTTGCATTTTGTATCAGCACCAGCTCCTAATTATAGGTGATTTAGAGTGGATAGGGATTATGCTGTTCATTGTTGAGTACTGCCTACTGGCTCTTTTCTATTAATTGAATGTGTGTGCTAAAACTTACCTATCTTTCAAAGGGCAGTTCTTTAATACAGTATAGGTACTTTGCATATTAAAGTATCAGATAATTATTGAGCAAAATTTAACAGAGGCATCAAAATGGATGCAGTGCAGTGGAAAACTTGTTTCCTTTTTACTCTAATAACATGCAACAGCAAGGTGAAAGGAGACAAAAAAGAAAATTGAGGAAGGGGTTAGAGTAATAGAAATAAATACAAGAAGAAACATGAAAATCAGTGAGGAGGGAAGGAAATCAACAGAGAGCAGCAGCCTAAGAGATGTGAGCTTGCAATAAATGTAATTTTATGGTGCTAATATCTTGGATATCTCCTAGAATTTAAGGGCATGGGTTGACTCTGCATCTTTTTGACAGGGTGATTTTTTTTTTATCATCATGCAACAGAGATGCTAAATCTGATTCTCACTCTGAGCTTCAGGGAAGATGCAATTAGACTGTATATATATGACTTGTCACTTGCTTGTCAATTTTTCTTGACGGTTAAAAATAAAATCTTTAGACACTTGATATTACAATGAAAACCTTCCATTTTCTCCTCTACTTGAGTGAAGTTTTCTCTTTTTAAACAAACTGAGCCCTAACTCCGTTAGATGAAAGCCCCTTTGATCTTCCATTAAAGGAAACCTTCACAATATCATTATGAAAATGCATTATGAAAAACTCACACACACATCCCTTCCTGACCCACAAATCTTCCTGACTTGTGGTTGCTTTAGACAGCAAGCTGCTGAACATCAAAGACAATGAAGCAACAGCAAAATATGAAGTGGATACCTGCACTGGTAGTAAGACTGTGTAATCATTCATGACCTGTATATTGGCAAAGCTACATTTCATCAGTTCAGCCCTTATAAATAAGCTTTATTTGTAACGGGATATAAAGAAAATACAAAAATACACTGATAGATGTTTGGCAATATTTGGATATCCATTCATGCATAGCAATATTAATACACTCCTGAGTAACACTCCACTGTCCAGCTGTGTTATAAAAAGAAGTTTTGCATTCTGCTTGTGTTTGGTCTAAACAGAAATATTATGAACCACTGCATAATGAAAAAAAAAACCAAATGCTGCAACTGGCACTGCTGTATTGTACATCTGATCTTTTTAAATTGCTAGCTGAGTTTTTTTGCTATGGTAACTCCTCAGAGGCATAATGAAGTTCATCAGTCACTGGAACTGTCTCCCTGCTGTGATTTGATTTACTAAAGTGTCCCAGATGAAAATGATCTGCAAACAAATGTAAGGCTTAATTTTGTTTGTGTATTTTACTGACAACATATTTGCATGTGTTAGATTCTCTCTTTCACCCTCGCCTTCTTCCTGTTATGTACAAGGAGAGACTGGAATCTACATACCTTTTAACTTCTTACCTTGTCAATTCCTCAAGGCCTGAAAGGAATGAAGTCCTGAAATCTGACAAATATTCGCCAGTAATTTCATTAAATAAATGTAAAAATGGGTTTGATGTTGCCTGCTTAATTCTTACTGGGTTATGATCCTTAAGTCAGAATCACCACCAATTCAACATAATGAACAGTCCCTGATCAAAAGAGACTGGATTATACAAACTGAGAAACAGAAGTGACAGTCTAGCTTATTAAAATCATCCTTCTGGTCCAGGGTTAATGGTATAATTAGAATATACTTTAACTGCATTGACCTTGTATGTATTTTCTTTTGGATATGAAGAAATAAAATTAACATTTCATTAAGAAGCTGTTCTCTGGATCTTTTTTTGGTTTGTTTTGGGGTTTTTTTGGTGAGTTTAGCTTTCCACTGTACAAATGACTGAATAGACATCAGTTTTGCAAGGACTTATATTTTAAAATGCTTAATATCTTGAAGAAGTTCTCAATGTTACAGCTCTGGCAACCTTAGAAAAAGTCCAGAACAATTTTTGTTGTTTTCTTTTCTTCCAGATACTGTAATCTTATAAAGATAGTGATATGGCCAGTCATTAAAATGTGCTAAGGCAGCAAGATATTTTAAGTCCATTCATAATACGGAGCATGAGCAAAATCATAAACGAAGAAAAAAAAAAGCAACAAATGGACAACTCATGCCTAAAGCTAGTTGCTTACTTAAATGTCTTGCTGAATAAGAGCCTGAAACATACTATTACAGTTGGCTGGAACAGCTAAACTGTGGAAAATCCTGATATTTAATTTCAAATAGGAGCACAAAATCTAGATTTACTGCAAAATGGAAATGCCAAAGTATTTCAGCTGAAAGATATGGAAATGAACTACAGAATATCTGAAAAATAATTGAATTCACAAAATACCAACATAATATCCTATAAAAGCCTGAATGGATGAAAGTTAAAATGAAATGTTTACCATATCAAATACTTACTTAGTCAAAATATAAGAGAGTCAGACTGGTTTGTCTAAACTTGTTTCCATCAAACATTTCAGCAAAGTCAACAGAATTAAATGTGCTATTTAGATTTGGACAAAACAACACAGCTTGCTGGAGCTGTCCCATCCATCAGCACTGCCTATTATGTACCTCCTCACATACTCTTTTCAAGCTGGTGGTAACATTATATGCTGCATAAAGGATCTACGTTAGTGACACCGCAGCTGGCTTTGTGCAGCTGAAATTGCAGTACTGTTAGTCAAGTGACAGCAACAAATAAAAACTAAATCAACACCTGAAAAACTAGCAAGGTGTGTCTCCATGCAAGTCCTACCAAAAAAAAAAAAAAAAGTTAGCTTTTCAAGAGAGTACCTTTGACTTTCATTTGGTTGTTTCCATAGGAATTTAATGTGGAAAAAGAAAAGCAATTTGGTTCAAATACTTACTATTGCTATTTTTTTAGGAAGGTAGGCTACACTAAATTTCTTATGTTAGAATAAAGCCAATCTACTTTGCTGTGGATATATCTCATTCTTTTTGATTGTAAAGAAGAAGAAAAAAAATGTAGTTACAAGATAATTAGCAAGTTAGTTCATTTTAAACTTTTGTCAGAATCACGTTTCGACTAGACTCTTCTATACCCTCCTTTTTCCATGCCGGATCTTTCTGAAACACTGCACAGGCACTGGGAAATCTGTGCAGAGTGAGGGACATGTCACACAGCTACCCCTAGGGCGCAGCAGGGAATAGAAATTTTTCTTCAGTCTCTGCATTCCTCTCAATTCTATAGTGACAGTAAGCTCTGCCAGCCACTCCCCTGGCCCAGTTTCATCTGACTGCATACCAGCTCAGCCGTGTCTTTATCCTTGTCTGGACACAAGGGGCAGCAGTAGTTGCCTTTTCTCCATCGACCCGGCCTGCAAGGAGACCAAGGGAGCACACTGGGCTTCCTACAGATCTGTCCTGGATTGTACAACAGCACACAGTTGGGCTTGAAACAAGAGCAGAATAATGCAATTGCATTCTTGTTTTAGCAAAATCAGAGACATATTTCTGTCAAAACCTCCGTAATTTATGCAAGACTTTTCATGAGAGATTAAACCAAGTCACAGTATTTGGATCAAGGTGATAGCACTCTCTCCTGTGAACTGGAGAGCTATGCTTTTAAAGTTGGATTCAGTTCAGCAGAAAAAAGTGAAAGATCAGGTTGAAAATTTGAATCTGTTTATAGACGCTGAACTCCTCCAGAGCTTGTTAGCATTCATTTTCACATCTAGATACCATCTAGCTGGGCTGAGCATGTTAGTTTTCATGAATTACAGCAAACCTTTATGTAATATGTACCATAGAATAATGAACCTCTATTCTATGCTGACTTGTTTTAGGGGGGCAGTCTTCTTAAACACTGGGAAGTGAAAGGCAGACATGCATCCCAGCTGTCAAATTTTATATCAGAAATTATTTGGAACAGTTGAGATACCAAACCATAAAAACAGGGATTTATAAAGGGAAAGCCAACTCAGCCTTAAAATAAACTTCATATCTTTCCAGACACAGACTTCACATTTCTCACTAAAAACAAAGCTTTGATGATTCTCAGAGGTATGTAAATTCTGCAGTAATTCATTTACTCAGTGACAATGCTCCACCTTCTATATCAAACCTCCAATGTGTCATTATACAGTAGCTCAGGACCAGCTCTTTGTGTGAATATATAAAGACTCTGAATCCTGCACTGAAAACAAAAAGCAAACCCATTTACTAGCTGTTTGATGTCTCATCTTAGAAAATGGTTTAAGAACATAGAAATTAAAAGGAAAGCTTTCTCCTAACCACTTTCTCTGTATTTTCAGGTATTCTGTAGATCGACACACTGATATGGACAGAGTATTCAACATCAATTCAGGAAACGGTTCAATATTTACTTCAAAACCCCTTGACCGGGAAACACTGCTATGGCACAACATTACAGTAATAGCAGCAGAGATCAGTAAGTCAAACCTAAATACCGCTGCTGCCCCTGACGTAATGAATTTAGCTTTCTAGCTGAGCATGTGGAAAAGCATGGCTGTTCAGATGTCAGGTTATATGGATAGTCCACTCAGTCCTAATGAAGAAGTGGAAACTCTGCAAGAGGTGGTCTGCAATTTTGTGTTTACTAGGGAAACAGTTTATGAAGGGGTAACTGAGCTGAGCAGGGAGGAAAGGCAACAATTGTGTGTTTTCTAATCAGTAATAGGCATTTTTAATTTTGAACATGATTGTTGAATATGAAACTGGCATGCAGCAAGCAATATGATTTAAAGACAAACTGCATTCCATGGCTGAATCCAGTCTAATCCAGAATGAATATAGCACAGGCAGGATGTTTTCAAGTAAGACTAAGGTGGCTGGGCTGAGCTAGGTGTCCAGACCTTAATCAGTTTTAAAGATTTCCATTTTTAACTTCTTTCACGTCCTTTGAAATTTTAAGTTATAGTTACAAATCACTTTTGTCCCTTAGTTTAGGATTGCTCAGAAGAAGTAATCTTGTGCTAATACTGGTCATGTTGATTTTAAGAGCTGAAATGCCAGGGGGCTAGATAAGGATGTGTATGCTAGGTGGCCTTAATAAAAAACCCTCTTTATTTAGTACATTAGCTATAAGCATGTGACATGCTCAAATATTAGGAAATGCATTTCTATTTGCTCTTGTAGAATTAGTGTGTATGATTGTGAAGCACAGTAGAATGGTAGATAGATCTAACATAAACGCCAGTTCTACAACTGTCACAAAGTCTCTATGTTGTGTGTGTGTGTATGGATCAATCAGCTGCTGAATGGTGAGAAGAGTGCAACTAAGGAATATCTACTTGACTCCAGCTTTCCTTATTCTGTAGATCTTTTTAAAACTGAAAACTGATGTGAAACAATACTCCTGAGGAAAGCATATGGGGTTATGTAAAAGCGTAGCGGGCTAGACCCTACAGGAATGATGTTTCTTAATATTTTTCTCCCTCTTTTGAAAGCTTGCACATTTGAATGGTAGGCATGTGGTTTCAGTATACCAAACACTGACTTCTGGCTGGCTGTTAGTCAAGTGTTTGTGTTTCTCTTCAGTCTGAAGGAGTGACGATAGGCCAAGAGTTGTACACTACAGAGAGCTCCTGGATAGAAGGGGAGAGGGAAAACCACTTAAAAAGGAAAGAACAAGAATATTTAGGAAGGACAGTTGCATTGACCCCAGCAAAGCTGAAATAATGTAAAATACAGAAAATTGTATACTATCTGAAAATCAGCTTAGCATCTATACAAAATACTCATTTAGTTCCTTGCCTTCGCCCCTAAGAACAGACCTTCTACTGGACCATCACAACTAAACCTTTTGTGTCTGACAGAGGATTCTGTCTTAATTTCAATTTCTCTTCAGTCTGGATCCTTCCAGGCTACAACAAGCTACTCCCCAGGGTGTGCTTCATTAAGCCTAGACCAAATTTGGCATAACTGGGGTAGATGCCTTCCAAAGGCAATTTTCTTGGTTCAAATACAGCTACAAGCCTTGGTCTAATCCAGGCTTCCTCACTAATTTTTTTCTCAAGAGACTGGACTGGAAAGTACTACTGCTTAATGTTCCTAGGCAAAACCAGTAATTTCTAACAAGGCTAGCTGAAGTCCCATTCCACTAAATTCCAGCTAATCACTGATTGCTCTCAGTGACATACTATCACGTCAAACTCTAGGTATATTTCTCTGAAGTTATCTAAAAGAAATATCCAGTCAAGTTACACGCAGGATGTTCATTCAGATGCATGGGTGTTCCCTTTGATATGAAAAAAATAGTAAAGTCATAAAGAGAAACATGTTTCTGTGACAACTGTTCGTGGCTTCATTTTACAGTAGAAAAAAAAGAAAAAAGTACAGAAGTTGTTTGGCTTTTAGTTGTCTAGAATTATCATTAAGTGTAGATAGCTCCTTTTTTTTTTTTTTAATGTTCTTCTTTTCACCAGTATGAGCTGCAGTTGCTCAGCAGCCCAGAGAATTATGCTGTGAGTGCTGCAGACATATAGCTGGTGAAACACTGGGTCAGTCCATCTGCCATAGTCAGAAGGCAAACTGGCAATAAAATTCAGTACACAGAGCTACTGATTCACAGCTGCAGAATTACAGCTGATTTACCAGAGAGAATCCCCAGAGTATTTTAAAATATTCGTTCTTAACACTAAAGGTTAAATCAAACATTGGCAGGTCTTTGAGGCTGTATTCAGAAAAAGAACTTCAGCAGTTTGGTTGCTGGCTCAATAGAAAACATACCACTACAGGGATGAATAGGTGTAAGCAGTTTGTTGAGTCTGTAAAGCTTTTTTTGGAGATGGAGCCCAGCAATAATTAAAGAATAATGAAAACAAATTAAATGACATCCATTAATTTGCAAAAATAGTTTGAAAGATGACAAAAAAAGGCTTAAAGATGTGTATATATATTTCATCTTACACTTCCATTAAATCAGAAAAAAGGCCTATGTCCATAGAGCATAGAGGGGTTTTATGAAATTTCTATTTATTACAGTATCATTTTAAATTGTGAGATTCTTAAGCATGTAGAAGTAAAATGAAAATATGTGGTTCATGGTTCAAAAAGCGTAAAAGAAAACAATTGTAATTCTTGAGAGGAGAAGAAACACATTCGCCAATATATTTGAATGTATTTGTTAGAAAGGTATGCCCTTATAAAATAGTCTTGCCAATAGTCCTGCAACTTCAAATAAGTACCTTTGATTTCTGCCTACTATAAAAATTCAACATTTGTATTGATGCATTTTAGCATAGCATTCAGCCTAATCTGTCTTATGTATAAACAGTTATTTAATACATTGAATGAATTTAGCCCAATGGTTCATATTAGAAAGTGGTTTATGCCTAACGGAATCATATTAACTTCAATGGGACTGTGGAGCTTTAAAGCACAATATTTTGTCAAAATGACTGAGCTCTGTAATACAAATATACAGTGCCAATTTTGGAGAAGGCATTTTCAGATGTATAAAAGTATGATAAACACAGTAATAGGACTTTTATTAAAGCCTAACTCAACAAGCTACTATAATGAATGCTTGCAGAAGCATACAGTCGTAGATCTGCTGTATTTTATTGCACATTTTTCTTTCCATTTGAATCATAGGTTAAAATGCATTAATAAACTATCCTAATATGGGTAGGAAATTAACATAGCAAAACTCAGTGCAAGCCCTCATGAAATGGAGGGGGGAGGTATTTATTTTAAATGACGCTAACTTCAATCACACTCATTGCCTTATAGATTTCACTCTCTCACATTCCCACACCCACATATTCCCAGGCATGGAGGTGGATATGTCTGAGTGACCTGGCCTAGATAATTTTTATGTCATGTGGAGCACAAAAGACAGAGATCCAGTCCTGGCAAAGTCTTCTGGTTTCCTTTTTATTGATGTTGACAAAATGATTTAGGGGCAGATCTTGTACCTTTTAGGAGTCAATGGTGCTTTTTTGCCTCAGAATCTTGACTATTTCACCATTCTAGCCAGCTCCTAGGCAAGATTGCTGCCTGTTGCCTTTCTTCCTTATTTCTTAATGAAATCTTCATGACTAAGGCCTGTCTCACTCCGACAGGAAACGGAATGGTCCAACAGGATAAAGAGTGATCTATACAATCTGCTGCATTTCCAATCTTCTTCATTTTTATTTAGCAAGATGACAATATTTTCATCAGTATTTTATGCTCAGGAATACCTTTGTCAAATTCAAACTTTTAGCACTATACAGTCTCTATAGGGGAAAAAACACCATATTTACAAGTGGGGATCTGCAGATTCTATATAGTGCTTATGTTCTGCAATGATATCTTTTAGTGTTAATTCTAGAATATCAGCCAAATCAATTCACAACAGATTAGAAAATATTTGTGATCACTGCCACAGTTACTATTTATATAACATAATGGTAATTATGACAGTTTAAGGAACTGTGTTACGAGATTTGTAGGGGACAGAATATTATGTATGGAGGTGGAGAGGGAAAAAAAAAGTCACTCAATCCGATCTTCACAACTTTTCATTCTTCCTGTTAAGGAAGGGACTGGTGAAGCAGCGGTGAGGCCACAGCTTCAATACTGTGTTCAGTTCTGGGCCCCTCACTACAAGAGAGACGTTGAGGTGCTGGAGAAGGTCCAAAGAAGGGCAACAAAGCTGCTGAAGGGTCTGGAGCACACGTTTGATGAAGAACAGTTGGGGGAACAGGGGTTGTTTAGTCTGGAGAAGGCTCAGGGGGGACCTTAATGCTCCCTACAACTACCTGAAAGGAGGATGGAGCAGGGGGGTGGCTGGTCTCTTTTCCTAAGTAACAAGTGATAGGACAAGAGGTAATGGCCTCAAGCTGCACCAGGGGAGGTTTAGATTGGATAATAGGAAAGGTTTTTTCACTAAAAAGGTAGTCAGGCACTGGAACAGGCTGCCCAGGGAAGTGGTGGAAACGCTGCCCCTGGAAGTGTTCAGACAAGGCCCTTAGTGACATGGTTTAGTGGTGGACTTGGCAGTCCTGGGGTAATAGTTGGACTTGATGATCGTAAAGGTGTTTTCCAACCTAGTTGTTTCTATGATTCTATGAATATGTTCTAGAAACTTTGCTGCCACAGAACTGTGTTAGGTTAATAAATAGATTTGATTCCAGCATTGTATTTATGTGTATATAGATATCACACATACATTCATAACCATTTGGAGCATTCAAAGGAATTTGTAAATCCAGGACTCCTACCCCATCTTAAATGTATAGTTTTCACAGAATCAGAGTAATGATAACACAACATGATTTGTGGAATTCACCCCATAGTGCATTCCCCAGAAATCAACAGAATATAGGTGGAGTGTTGTGAGTAAGACAATTTAGGGCAATGAGCCTGTAAGACTGTCCTTTTCTTCTCCTGCACTGAGTCAGTAGCTGGGCTAGATAAAATCTTCCATCTTTCTGGTTTTATCATTTCAGACAACCCAAAACAAAGCAGCCGTGTCCCAGTGTTCATTAAGGTTTTGGATGTAAATGACAATGCTCCAGAGTTTGCCATGTTTTACGAGACCTTTGTCTGTGAAAATGCAAAGGCAGAACAGGTATGATGTCTACTTGTAATAAGAAAATATTCCAAATTATTTGAGTTTTGCTACTACATTTTCATCACCTCATCAAGAGGTATTCTTTGCATTGCATCACACTATTGGTTTTGCAAAATTAAACCAAAGAGTGGTTGCACAGTATCTGATTACACTTAGTATTCTTGCAGCTAATGTGACAGTATGTTTTAGACTGTTGTTTTCTGTACTGCACCTTGTTATCCCTGATTCATTTTTGTTATGTAATTCTCTGCTTTATTAAGGCACTTCCACTGCCTCCTTCAAGTTTCAGGTTCGTATCTGTTACAGGTCCTGTCTGTGATATAACTATTTCCTGCCATATAATTTTCACACTACCAGAACCATTGCTAAATGGTTCAAAGTAGCAGAAAATTTGGAAGATTCAGCCAAACAATTCCTGTGACATGCAATTTGGGTAGTCAGCTTGGACTGTCTCACCTTTTATCTCTATTTCATGTCACATGCAAAGGTTTGCTACTCATCTGGAGTAACATCAACCCAAGCCTACTCTTGAATGCAACATGATTTTCCTGCCAACTTTCAAATTTATCATATTACAGGCTGGTGGTACAGGCTACAATAGCATGGTGATCCTAAATAGCATCAGCAGCACATGGATCATTTTTATTAAGCTCGCCATAGCAGCATCAGCTGCCTTAAAGCAGAAGAAAAAAAAAAATATAGTAAGATTGCTTTACAATCATAGATTACATAAATAATGTTTGCTGACTTTGAAGATAATTTTGTTCTTATTGTTTCAGCTGATACAAACATTAAGTGCTGTTGATAAAGATGACTCTTACAGTGGACATCAGTTTTCATTCTCCTTAGCTCCCGAGGCAGCCACCACCTCAAACTTTACACTACAGGACAACAGAGGTGAATTTCTAGGAAGACTTTTTTTATTATCTCATCCTTGTTTTCAGCCTTCAGATGAAGATTTAATGTATGCTTTGTGTTTCCAGACAACACAGCAGGGATTTTCACCCGAAAAAACAGATATAACCGGCATGAAATGAGTACCTACTTCTTGCCAGTGATAATATCAGACAATGACTACCCTATCCAGAGCAGCACGGAAACAGTGACTATTCGAGTATGTGCTTGTGACCACAGAGGAAAGATGTTGTCCTGTAATGCAGAAGCCTTGATTCATCCCACTGGTCTAAGCACTGGAGCTCTTATTGCCATTCTTCTCTGTATCATTATATTACTTGGTAAGTAGCTTAGAGTTATTTTTTTCTTTTCATGGTTATTTTGCATTGCTACAAGTGATTATACCAAGGCTAGGACAAGAACAAAGCAAAGACATCCTTGTCTTATCCTGCTTTTTTATTATTGTACTTCCTTCTCTGAGGGCCGCTTACACATACGGTGTGCAGAACACATCTAATCTGAGATATCTAGAAGTTTGCAATGCCGAAGCAAGAGGAGGCATCTGAGCTCCACCCTCTGGTCAATGGAAAGAGGCAGGCACTTATAGAGAAACACTGATCCCATCCCCTTATGGCTATCTGAGGTGGACCAGACTAAACAACCAATGCATGTGTCTATTTCTTGCTGAGCACAGAAGGAGGGCAGGTAACTTCCTTTAAACAAATTAACTTCCCACATGTAAACTGAGGAGAAACAAGTCTTAGTGCTTCTGTTCTGCTGAAAAAGGTTGATGAAATAGAGTGGCTACTAAAGCACTCCCTCAAAAGCTGCAGGGTCCTCCCTTTCAGACACCTGTGAATATGAACAAGGTGGATCCTGAGTATGCAGGATATACAGATCTCTGGATACAGCACTTACAGGTGGTCAACTTTTTTTTTTTTAATAAAAATAAAGACAGATTGCAAAATCTCTCACATTCGTTTCAGGTTTCACCCCTCTTGTACAGCAGAGACCATCAGTTCTTTGGCCATTAGCCAAAGCCTATTCATCTGGGGAGAACTGTATGATGCAACACAGACAGTTCTGAGGGAGATGTTGTTAGTCACCTTTAATATATGACCAAGAAAGAAGGGAGTCAGGCCAATTTTATAGCAGTAGGGTCGAGCAGGGGAGAAAATGTTTGCTCAGTGATTCTGCTTCTTTCTACTGTACTTGTATTTTCCTTGGACATGCTCATCACCACTGCAGAATCATCCTGATCTTTACTATTAGAAAAATTTCCCTCTCCAGTGATGAGTTAAAGACTATGTTGTGATTCTCAGACTTTGACAATATAGTCATGGTTTGCCCAAATAAGCACTATCCCATTTTCATAAAAGATTCCCACAAAAACAATCTTACCCTTAATTCACCATTAATTTTTCAACACATGATATCATTTCCTCCAAGAGCTGAGATCACTTTATATCAAGTTCCTTACCAGATAAAGAAATCTAATGCTGCAGGTAGTCTTGCAGTCATTAGTACAACTGTGTTCATTAATATCAATCTGACATTAAACGATTTCCTGTTTTATGTCAATCGAAAATAACTGATTCTGTGTGCTAAGCAGCACTTTATGTCAATTACTGCTCACGCCACCATGCACCATAAGCAGATTTTCAATTAACTCAGCTATATAATTTTCTATTTTCAGGCTGGTTGCAGGGTTTACATGTGCAACCACTACTGAGTGTAAAACAATACCCTGGGTAGACTCGAACCACAGCTTAAAGGTTAGCAGGAACAAAAATGCCTGTAAATTGCTAGGTTTATTTGCAGTTTGAGTAAGTCTAGCAGCTTATCAGGAGACCTCAGATACTGTTAAACACTGACATGCAAATAAAGTTTATGTACTTTAACATAGAACTTCTAATGGTTTTTTTTGCCTGCAAGTTCAGTACAAAATAAAAAAAAATCTAAGTATCAGAGATGTGACATACTTATCAAAGTCTCGTCCTTGTGTATTCTGAGTAGCACCTTTTTGTTCATGATACTTCAGCAACCCATCAACATAAAAGCTATCATTCTTATGATATTACTCTCAGACAGTTCTACTGGTCACTATTCCAGATGCCCATACAAAATAGAGGCTGTATTTCTCAAGTTCTCCAAAATTTTCTCCAGCTATCTCTGTTCTCTCACATAGACTTTTCTCCAGTCCTCCCATGTAGCTTTATGTTCTTAAGGAAGAGAATTCTCTCTTACTGCATTTTTACACAGCAGCACAAACAAGCATTACTCAGATTAGGACCCCTGTGTAACAGTATAAGTAAATCCTCATCGTTAGGACAAGAGCCTGAAGCTTTCACCATCTGAAACACTCCTCCTAATTCCTCCGGTTTCACCACCTTACTTATTTCCTGCCAACTCATTAACTGATGTTTTCTCTTTCTCACACTATTCCTATGGTAAAAACACAACAGGAATTACAGCACTTTTCTACTTTATCCTGTCTTCTTGGAATCCCGCTATAGTCAGTGAGTCAATGGAGAGAAAGAATGTAAGACTTTTCCACAACATGCTTGAGCACACCTACAGATAGCATCTTGCTCTAAGCAACCCTGCAGGGGAATCCATCGCTAAAGTAAAATAAATAGTCTTTTTGTCTGTTGAAGGAAGCTAAGAAAGACAAGTTTCAATGGGCTAAAATTTTATTTGGGGATGACCTTAGTCCTTGGCGTTGCCCTTAGAAAGATTACAAATGAGGAAGGTACTGCCAGAAAAAAAAAAAAAGTCTTTAATGGTTACTGTGCTTTGACTCACACACCATGTTAAAAACACATTACATGAATGGTAATTTTGCTCCACCTTATAATCTAATATCAATGAGTTTAGGTATTTTCTGATTTGCTTTGCATTTTGTTTGAAAGAACTATAAAGACCGCAAGATGTGTCATTTCTTGGAGTTTACACAACAGAGCTGAAATACTGGGCGCTGTGGACCTCAGATTACCAAAGCACAGTCATAGTAGCAATACATCCATGCTCCTTGCTGCTGCTCATTTGTAAATATTCAGCCCTTCAGCACCTTAAAGTAGAATCCAGCTAAAAAAATCTGAAATTAGCTTCTGAAGGAAATGAAGTGTTGAACATATCCCCTTCCTTCCTCTGTGTCTACTTCTCCAACAGTACCAGGGATCATTATTGAGTAAAGTATTTAAATTTGGATCTGGGCCTTGGAAAGTGTTTCTGCCCTCCAAATAAATTAAAAATACATGTATACACACACACACACTTTAGAATGAAAGGAATAAAATATCTGTTTGAGAAATCTCATGCCTTTGGCAGATTAAAATATACCATTACCATATCTCATCAGTCTAGGATTTAAGCCATGTACTTTTTTAAGGTGATGTACATTGTAAAAACACACCAGTGAAATTACTAAAACTTGGACCTTGTGCTGTCTGAAAATACATTTCATATTCCAGGCTTTTTCCAGAGGAGGATAGATTTACTAATCTTGAAATGCAGCTTTGCTAACCTTTTATCATAGCCCAGTAGATACTAACCTTGTCCATAGCACAAGCTGCATCTTCTCCCAGGGGTTCAAGGTAAATAACATCTGATGTTACTGATTTTGAGGAAAGTGTTTCTTCCTTCCCAACTCTCATGAAACTAGTTCTGTTCTCAAGACAACAGAACTGCTATATGACTCTGGGTAAAAATGGGCCTACTGACAAAAACACACTCCACTTGGCTTCTTACAACTTGACATCTCCTTTCTTCTGGTGCACACCTATGCCATTTCATCTCCCAAGGTACTCCCAGAGCATGCACAGCCTGAAAACCTGATGTGCACATTTGCAGTTTTGCAAAACATCTTTTAAAACTTCATATTCAAGCAGAGGCACAGCATTTCTTCTGAGTTTTAATGGAGTTAGGGATTAACCTTTCCCTTTCTCTTCCCCTGTTACTTTTGTTTCTAGTTACAGTGGTGCTATTTGCAGCACTGAGAAGGCAGCGGAAAAAGGAGCCTTTGATTATTTCGAAAGAAGACATCAGAGACAACATTGTCAGTTATAATGATGAAGGTGGTGGAGAGGAAGATACCCAGGCATTTGATATCGGCACGCTGAGAAATCCCGAAGCCATAGATGATAATAAATTCCGCAGAGACATTGTGCCGGAAACACTTTTTATGCCGCAGCGGACTGCAACAGTGCGAGATAACACGGATGTCAGAGATTTCATTAACCAAAGGTTAAAGGAAAATGATATAGATCCGACGGCACCCCCGTATGACTCTTTAGCAACCTACGCGTACGAAGGTAATGGTTCTGTGGCTGAGTCTCTCAGCTCCCTGGAGTCGGTGACTACAGATGGAGATCAGGACTATGATTACCTCAGTGACTGGGGACCTAGGTTTAAAAAGCTGGCAGATATGTATGGCGCAATGGACAGTGACAAAGACTCTTAATATGTTGCCTTTTTTCTTTTCTTTTTTGTTTTCATTCCTCATTTTCAGAAACAGCATTGAGATATGTGAGGTGGCTATTTTTTATTATTTCTCCACAGATGTTCTACCCACTCAAATTGTCTAATGACTGCAGTCTGTGTGGATCAGCCACCAGAAAACTTTTTCTAGTATCATTTTATGAGCTTCCAAGAGGCAAAATTCTTATTTTTCACTGCATCCAGTTTACCAAGCCAATCTTACAGGCACGGCAGTATTGGAGGGGAAAAAAAAGGATCCGATGGGAGCAATGTTTTTACTTGTTCTGCTTATATTGTAAATTGGAATATATTACTGTTTAAGATCACTTGCTCTTTTTACTTGTATTCAGACTATTCAGCTCAGATGACTGCTCTGTCAATCGTGTATTGCACATCCCAATGTTATGAGGTACCATAGTTTACCCTATGTATTATAGCCAAAAGTAGTGGTGATGGAATGAAGGTTTTTTATACAAGTAGAGTAAGCTGAGAAAAAACCATCAAACATACATTTTACTCACAAGGAGGGTAGAAAGGCCTAATGGTCATTTAAACCTAAGTGTTTTTCTAGGACTTGTCGTTGCCCCCAATGCACTGAATCATATAACATACACGTATATATAGTTCATTGACTGCTATGTATATATTCTTCTGACCTAGCATTGCTGGAGAGATGTGTGTGCGTGCATGTGTGTGTGGTCAGTAGCCCCAATATCTAATTCTTAGATGATTTCCCAATTCTAACCCAGACTTGCATTGTGATATGGGGAAAGTCATCTAATTCAACCCCAGATTAGATCATGACTTGGAGGAAAGAGCAGATCATACCTGTGCTTTTCTTTGTACTTCTTTAGTCAGCCTTCACCTGCACATCAGTTCAGTGATGGCCACTGCGATGGGGAGGGGGGAGACAGGCTTTTCATATTCAGCCTGTTCTCATGTAAAGGAGAGGAGTGGTAGCCTCAAGGGGACTGCCACCCACTGGGACAAAAGGAGCAGCTGCAAAGGAGGAAAGAGTGCTTATTTTGTCCTGACCTTCCCTGCCTGGATGCCGAGGGTGGATTCCTGTCTGACTCTGCCTAGTTTTACTATCTGTAAAGTGGGGAAATAACGCCTACCTCATCAGGATGTTGCAAGAATTATATAAGTCACTTGGAAAATGTTTTAGAGATGGAAAATGCTGGCATTCTGCCAGAGGAAGTAATTTCTCTTGCTTTTGGGTGGTTGTTTCATCTCAAGAGTCAAGCCCTGAATGCACCAGTGAGAATCAATTGTCATTCCAAGAGCCTGAAATAGGGTTTATAACCATAGCTCTTTTTTTTTTTTTTTTTTAAATAAACTATTTAGCCAGGGATGTTAAAGGCTTCACAAAAAGGTAAAATTTTAATCACAAGTCTCTCTGTATACGTTCGTTTATCCACTTTGCCAAGCTAAGCAATTTTTGTCCAGGGATAGGGTAGGGGAAGATGCTGTAGTCTCGGGCCAAAAGAGTTTTCTTTATAGCTTGTGCACCATTCAGTACCTCTGCTGGTTTGTCAAATGCATGCAGTTGCTGTTTTTCAAATCCAGCCATCTAGAAGAGGTTATTTGGAGAAAACCCTAAGGAACTGCCATGGGACATCCAATTCCGGGAGCTAAAAGCCACCCTGAGTCCCAAAGTAGGGACACAGCCCATGGCACTGTGCCAAGGAAAGAAGGAAGATTTTTTTTTTTTTTAAATATACCTCATATATAACTAATTTCACTTATTTAATTTTGAAACAGTATTTAATACCAGTATTACAGGCAGGGATCTATTTTCCTCCTCTCCTGAATCTTAAGAGCATCAGTTTGAAAACTAAACAACAGCTCCAATTTACTCTAAATATAGAGAAGGGGAAAAAGTTAATAAAGAGAAAATCAAAAGGGATTAAAAATTAATCCCTAGAATTCATTACTGCTAGAGATTTAAATAGAAAGAGCAGTAAGATTCACGAGTATTAGACTTCTACAAGCATGACGACATAATTTCAGGTTTTGTGAAACAGTCCCTGTGAAGAGGACGAGCCAGCCATGTGGAGGTGTCTCGCTGGGACTGGGAAGGATTATTCTGCAGTAGGAAGCACTCCACATTTGTAAGTTTAGGGCAATGCAGCTAATGGCTTGCCGATACCCAGCATGACAGATAGATGGATGTTCAGTGTGGAGGAGTCCAGTGTTTCAAAGCATCCTGAGCCCCTGGTCTCCCTGTTGGAGGCCTTTTATGGTGCTTTAGTCCAGCAGAACAGAATGCCGAACTCCATCGCGTAGGAAGGCTGAGCCTGTCATGCCTGTTACAATGGCAATGGCACAACGAGGCCTTTATTATGTCCTTCTGTGAGCCCCTCAGTAATTTAAGATGATAAAAGCCTCGAAAGTTTAGCCCTTCATGACTTCCTTGAAACCAGAACATCCAGGAGGCAATCTCTCTGAAACCTGGCTCTGGCGCATACAGGAGGGACTGGATTTCAAATAAGTGGAGGAGCAGCAGATTCTCAGCACCACCTGTACACATCCCTCACTCTGGGCTGCTTTCCTCATTCACTCAGTGGAGACAGTGTACCCCTAGGGAGCTCTTCCCAATGGCTCTCTAACACACGCCTTTGTCTCACCCTTCACTGCATTGCGTTGCCTTGAGCTCAGAGTCCAGCTCGACACCCAAAGTGAGCCAGTGAACTGCCCCTTCCCCTCCTCAGGCCCTGAGGAAACAGGTTTGTGCATGAAGGGGATGACAGAGGTGGCTGTGAAACCGCACACATATTTGGCCCTGCAAGCCACCCCCAGCTCACAGGGAAGGGTGCTTGACTTGTCACCATCTTTTGATTGAAGACAGACCGTACGCCCTGAAAGGGCTGGGCCACACTGCAGGTCAACTTTCACTAGTCATTCTTTTGGGTGGAAAAAAGATGATAGGAGAATCACTAACCTCCTTGTAACTAGTTTCCTATGTTCGTACAGTGATTTTGACTGATTTAGTGATTGTTAGTAGCAGTCCAAGTGCAATTTTTTTGGGTTTTTTTTCCTTTTTTACCTTTAATTGTAAACTGTTTTTCTCTTGTCCATTGCGTGACACAGTGAGTGGCTACTCATGCCTGTTGTGTAAATATATTATATAGAAAATTGTTATGTCACCACAAATATGGTGCCTGAATAGAAAATTTTCTTCTAAGGAAATTCAAGGCAAACTTGCATTCAAATTATTATTTATGCATCTAGGTTTTAAGGTCTACTTTTTCCTGCAAATTAGACAGATTTAGCATTTCTCACACAGAAAGAAGAGTTCAATTCTGTCTTTTCTTCTTGCTTGGCAGTACCACAAAGTGCAATTTATAAAAGCAGTACTGCATATTAAATATTGAAAGTGCCATATTGCAGTGAATACAAAACTTTGCAGTAGTATTTCTTTGCACTTTGTTGCATGCCGGCGTGCTAAATGATAGAAATGAGTATTTAACAATGCTTTCATACAGTGCTAGAACTCTAATTTATAGATAAACAAGTGTTAGAATATGGACTATGAAGTGGTTTTCAAGGCTGTTTTAAGCCTGATTTTCTTACACCTATTTAAGAAGGAGAAATATTATTAGGAAGCTTCGCTAAGCCGGGTAGAGAGATGAGCAATGAAGTTGGCTTTTAATTTGGAAAAACTTCTGATCTGACTGGGGACCTATGAGAAGATACCAAGGAATTCAGTGGAGTTAACATGAAACCGGAGCATGTTTTACAGGAGAGACTTTTCCAGCTTTGCTACTGCAGAACAATAACACCTCTACACTTGCAATGGAATAAGGTTTCTAGTATAGGTATTTCATTCCAGCTCCCAAAACAGCCACTTTATTCTGTAAAAATGATTTCTTTTTTTACTCCAGAGGAATATTTCAGGTTGAAACTGATTCTATCCTATAGCAGCACTAGTATGGAGAGACACAGCAGCACATGCCTCCAATGCAGTTGTGCCAGGAAATCTCTCTATGTAGACAAGTGTTTGAAAGAGAGCTGAGGCAGAAATTTCCAGCGAGCTCTGGACAAGGGAACTTGGGGTTCCCACACGGTTCTGTCAAAAGTACCACAGGACTGGGATGTGCTCCCAAACCAAACATAGATGGAGATGTGTCTAACCATGAGAAAAACAAGTTGTCTGTGTTTTTGCAGTTATTGCTGGTAAAAAAAAAAATTGCTGGGAAATATTCTGAGTAGAAGAACAACACTCCACCTGTACCAAGACATATATTTTCTAAATTTGTCCTAAGAAACAGATATATTTTTCTGACTTTTTTTTTTTTTTTTTTTTTTTAAATGTTGTCAGGTCTTACTTGACTTTATAGACAGGTGTTTCCTAGCTGTTAAACAAGAATGGGAGAGGCAACCTTCAAATAATGCACTTTTGGAAGTACCAGGCTACATTACAAGGCTCAACATTTCCATTTCTCTGTCACAAAACAAATAAAATGTCCCACAAAACCCAACTAACTGAACATCTGTAGTATCATAAAAAGCAGAACGGTCATAAAGAAGTAGAGCAGGGAGAAATGGCTTTGGGAATGTTTCTCTGCACATATGCAGTATGAATAAAAAGATGGGAAATGCTGAACATTAGAAGCCGGCCATGTTTCAAAACCAGACATTCATTTTCAGCAGGACCAATGATGCACAGTAACTTCTAGCACTTCCAGGTTTCCTACAGCAGCCAGAGGAAGATTTGCATGGATAAGAAGACAGACATCTTTTTCAGACCAAGAAAATTAAATCCAGGCCATTTCCATGCAGATCTCTGGGAAAGAAAGTCCCTTTGTCTTGATTACTATTAAAACTTGTTAAATTTCTGCAGCTGATGGTCTTCTGCAGGGTGAATTACAGATAGTGAGCAGGTAACTTCGCAAACACCACTGTGTTAGCTCTTCCTGTCACCATCTATTTTAATTCTCTCCATGTTTCCCTCAGCTACAAGTAGTATTGAAGTGTTTCAGAAGACCACTGTCTCAGCTGGATGCTGCCAGCTCCTGCCCGTTTGTGTTTCAATTAGCAGTGCAGTCTGAGCTCCCTTATCAAATGAGAGGTGACAAATTAACAGTCGTTACTCTACTTCCAGTAAGTATGAACTATATCGTAAGTTGTGAAAGGCAGGGCTTTTTTCCAACCCCTCTAGACCTGCTAAACAGCAGCCTCCTCCAATAAATGTCAAAACTACAACATTTTCAGTTTAGTCTTCAGAAAGACTTGTTTTCTTAGAGATTTTTTCTGTACTTCAACAGGAACAAAGGCATATTTAATGCCTCATGCATTGATCCAGAAGGAGGGAAAAAGTCCACAGCAGCCACACAATGTTTTGATGTAGTTTTGCATCTCCCCTCAGTAGTTTTATTTAGGCACAGTTGAAACAACCTTGATGCTGTCCATCATTTCACTCTCAATACTACACTTCTGAGCCCAGACCTGCATTTGTCATGCGCTAAACACTTCTGTGAACAGTTCATAAAATTCAGCAGTAGGTATCCAAAAGCCATGTCTGGAGTTACAGGCAGTACAAGTCAGAGAGCTTGGAGTTTCAGGAAGAACAGAAAATGAATTGAATGGGGGGATGGAAGGGAGGTAGTCAGTCACAAGCAAAGTACGTCCATGGCACTTAAAAGCCACAAAGCTGTCATATTATGAACAGAGTTACTGGATTTCAAAGGAGTTTTTACAGAACCTGCTTTTTTTTTCTTCTTTTTCTTTCCTCCCTGCATGTCTTTTGTTTAAAAAAAAAAAAAAAAAAAAAAAGAAGGAACAAAAAATTAGGAGCTGCTAACTTCAAATTTCTCCTTCCATAAAGTCAATTTGACAAATTAAGACATAAATCCAGCATATAGAGAGATTCTTTCCACTCCCATGAGCTTTTGACCTTTCCTATGAGACTGCACTATTTATGTAAATATATCTGGAGATACTTTCTATAAGCTTTTAGTTTTCTATGATCTATTACCTTAGTGTTTATTAAAGAAACAAATGTATAGAATTATTAAACATTCAGGTGAACACAACAAAGAAACAACACTGCAAACACAAAATTGTTGTGGATTTTGACACATAAAAATCTCTTCAGAATCACTGTACTGTTTTAATTCTGTGATTACCTTCATTGCTTTGAGAAATTAAACTGAAAAGAAAGGCCTTATAATAAATGTATGTGCATCTTAACTGTGTTGCTGAGCGAAATCTATCTAGCAAACTCCTTTTGCGATTTGTGATTTTTAAACCCTTAAAATAAATGCTTTTTGGTATTGATTTTTTTTAATTAAAAACACTTCCAAGCATAAATTGAAACCGATGCCTCCACCTGAGGAGACTTACTTGCTGGCATGCTTCAGGCACACAGTCCCTGGTGATGCCATCCCCTGGTTGCGCCAAGGGAGCCTCAGCATCGGATGGATCTGGTCACTGCTCAGCCTAGAGAGACATCTGCATGCTATAAGATTTTTGTCACCGAAGAGATTTACACCTAGAAGCTTCCCTGTGCTGCAAAGGGATCCATGCTGGAACAATTATCTCTGCTGCAGCGTGGATGGGCAGTTCATTATGGTCAGATGGCAAGTGTGCACTCTCTCCCTTATAATTCCTGTTCACTGTACTGGCTTCTTTTTGGGGGTTGGGGGGCAAGGGGAAATTAAATTTAAGGATTTAATGAGAAACCAATTTGAACAAAAATTTCTCACAGACAGAGTGAATTTGCCTTTTTGCAAATTGATTTTTGTAACAAGTTATTTATATGATACTACTTAATAAATTGGTTTTTTCTAACTTGTTTTTTTTTTTTTTCTAATTCCATGTTTTGTATTTACAACACTATCACAGAAATAAGCCTTTGAAAAGATTCTACAATCACATTAAGACACAGGGGTAAATTGATTCAGTCTTTCAAATTCCATTTGTAAGTGTCTGGCTTACAACATGCTGTAAGAGCAGTAGGATCACTCTTCTGTGATAAGTGCTGCCTCCCAAAAGAATTATATAATTTGAGAAGGCATCACTTAGCACGCTTACTTTGAGGACTATATTAGTCTATGATCACAAGCTAAATTTTGACTAACCAAGGTTTTCCAGGAAATCAGCAGGAGCATTGTTGAAATAAAAGCATGTAGAAGATCTTCCTTGAAGCATATAAAGACCATATAATTTATAACAACACTGTTCAGTTATTTACCTTTCATCATATGAGGTCCAAAAAAGACTTACAGTCTCAGTTCACTTATGGAGAGTTCGAATGTCATTTACAATATCTTTATACATAAGGAAAACAATCTCCAGAGAAAATTAATCATTTTAACACTTCCTTAATAAAAGATCTGTCTACATCTCTGAAAACTCCATCATGCTTAAATTTTTTCCTAAACACAAGCACAAAGAAAAGAATGGGAAAGGTCACAGTAAAGCAGTACTTTATCAAAAGCAGTAGAATGAGCCACAAAAAGCAAACCAGTCTAACACTGAAACCTGTATATAGTTCATGAAAAAAATTAGTAACTTCTATACACAAGGAGTTAGCCTAAACATCCACCTACAATCTTTGGTGGACCTCCAGAAGAAAACTTCTGTAGGAATAGTCCAATAAACCAGCTTTTTTAGACAGTCAATAGTAGATCATAAGGCTATGAATACATCGGTCTACATAGTAATTAAAAGTGTTTATTTTCAACTGTCTCATTATTTGAACACCAAATTATACAAACTAAACACTGCACTGTACATGGAGGATGCACCTACTTCCCACACACACCCTTACAATTGCAAGCATACAGGGGTTGCAGTTACCTCATCTCTCGGATCTGTTACTTTTTGCACTAGAGCAGCCCTACAAAATTTCACAAAACATCAACTTCAGCTTTTCATCTTCTAAATGAAGACAGGTGCAGCAGCAGGGATCCGGTTAACCACCTTCTGAGAGGTGGTCCAGGCTCTGCAACCCTCCATGTCTATTGAGGCTCTGATTGCCAGAAGCAGAACAGAAGGATCCTACCACTTTTATTTACATAAAAGAGGAATCTGCTGTGTTTCTTATCTTTTTGTTTGATTGGCTATATCAAAAAGCACCTCAATCACAAAGAAAAGTCAACTAAAGGCTGGCATTTCATCCAGAAAACATTTGATTCTCAGACATTAATTTACTAGATTTATCTATATAAGTCTCCCCCAACAAGCAACACAAAACCCAAAATCCATTCCTCATATTCATCTTTCCTTGGTGCTACCAAAGTCATCACAGAGGCAAGTTAGCCAGGCAAGCCACTCAAGTCTACAGTCTCTTTCTTTAAAAACGCTTAACCAGTCCTTGTTGAATTTCGAGAACAGCTCAAACAAGGAAACTGAAGAAAAGAGCAATACATGTAACTGATGCTTTAATACTTGCATAAAAATTGCAGGAATGATCAGTTACATGAGACAAGTGAATTCAGTGTTGGTCCTTCCAGTTTTAATCTCTGATAGTGTTACTTTTGATGTTGTAAATGAAGTTCAAATTCATTGGATAAGGTACAAACATTTTAAAATTTAAAAAGTCCGTATTCTCACCTACAGCCTTTGAAGCCTTTCCTTTTTCTTACCAGCACTAGTACGCCTTTCCCCATTTTTAGCACAGACAGCTACCTAGCAATTATCCACCCTCTACATTTTCTGTTCTCAGAACTGACTACTCTAACAGGTTCACAGCAGCTGTTTGTCCCCACATCAGGTCCCCAAGCATCTCTGTCCCTCCAACCAGAAAAGCTGATTTCCTTACTCCTCACAAAATAGAAAGCAAACATGAGCATTGTCAGGAGTGCTCCATTGCTATTTTAGAATTGCTCTGGTACTCATCATGCACTTTTAAACTTGACAAACCACGGAGTGCACAAAACCATGTGTATTTTTACTAGCTGTGGAGATACTCATGGCCTGATTGGACCTTGTAATGTATCTTACTCTATTTAAGTAAAAGAGAAAAAACTTACAAGGGTCAAGGGGACATGCTGGCCTGAATCTTAAACTCCAGGGTGGTTCCTTCTTTATATATGTAAATGTATATATTAATAAAAAAAAAAAAAAAAATATCAAGGCCCCCTGTATACAGCTTTCCATATACACCCTGCTGGAACTTTCTTAACTCAGAACTTTGCTGTCTGCCTGCTCATGCATGCATCTTAATTAATAAACAAATGAATAAATCCCCTCCTGATTGCTTTTACATGTTTTTCTAAACATCTGCTTCTCCCTACATTGTTAGACAAAGCTGCTCTTTTCCACAGCTCAGCTGGGGAACTTATTTCTTTCTCTCTCTCAGAATGCAATTGGGTATTTCATGTCAATTATCTTAATTGGAAGCAAGCTTAACCCATTTTCCAATTACAGCTCCAGCTTATTAGAACAAACAAACTCTCAAACCTCTTCTAATAAAATAAAATAAACCAAAAAATGCCCCCAAAGAACAAACCTAAACTTTGGTAAGAAGTCACTGAAAAGAGGACTGAATAAAAGAGCTCTAGTAAGTGGAAGAGTGAGGAAGCTGGTGCATGGGCAAAGAAAGTGGGGGTCCAACTGGCTCAGTCTCCAGCAGAGTTTTCCTATAAGTCTGCTTACCGGCGACTCACAGAGGGAGCACTCTTCACCTTGTAACTCGTTTCATTTACATTTCATTACATTTCTTACCCCCCACTGCTGGGCATTTTGATGGCCCAGCTTATCTATAGTTAGAGTATGGAGCCAGGTTCTCTCTGCCTCCTCCTTCTCACAGCAGTCCCAGACTTTATTACTCATGTTCAGATGGACATGAACCTAATACCTGTTGCCAAAGACAGAAAGCCTAAAGGGATAAAAAGGAACAAGAGGGCCAAGCTACCTGTTACTGCTCCAAATTATAGCTGGGTTAGCCATACCTCTTCACATAGCCTTCATTCTCTTGCTTACGCATTTTTTGTCACACTGTCAAATGCATCAAATCTAGAATTCTGATTTCCACACACATCCAATATTTCAACATGAAGACAACAGATTTTAGTATTTCTCTTCCTGTGGATGCCACTGACTTTTTGAAAGGCACCCACCTTGCATGAGCATAGTGGATTCTAGTCTAAGCAGCTATGTGTAGAAATTATTCCACGTTCTACTACCTACTTTCACAGAGTGCAGGATAAATGGCCAAAATATTTAGCCCACAAGGTTATAATATTTTGCCCACCTACAGCATCTGCCAGGAACTGACCCAGTGATGAGTGTTTCCCCCTTGTCAAGTTTGCACCTTCAGAAACAGTAACTATGTTGCTATTTTGCTTTTGTTGTTCTCTGTACTGTCAACATTTCTCTAAACATTTTTTACAATTGTTTTTGAGAAGCAAAGAAAAGTCAAAACCACATTTTGAGATTCACTGTTCTAATATCTTGGTATTTAATCAACCTGTAATATAATATTGATTACAAATACCCTGGAGACAAGAGATTGGTACTTGTCTTTAGAGCAAATGCTTCATATAGCTTTTTATTGCAGAAAGAGTCTTTCCGGTGTTTTGATACCAAATATCCATCTGGCCCATGGGCTCACTCGCTTTTGCAGTCAGAATTTTATCATTGATTCTGGCAGGAGTGAAATGGGACTCCTGAAAGACAGTACACGTTAACTGTTTCATGACCAGCATGAAGTGCAGCAGAGGACAAAGGGGCTGAGATTACAGATGATGCTCCTGAGGCCTATGAAATAAAAGAACCACATGTGGACAAAGATCTCTGGCAGGAGAATCATAATATATAAAACATTCTGCCAAATCTTCAGCTTTTCATTTTATTGCCTGCTAACAATTACCTTGTAAAACAAGAAAACCCAACAACAATCCACATTGTATGTCAGCTGAGACATCATCAAATCCTGTCAGCTGTCTCCCTGCTCTCTCTAATTTCCTCTCCACTGGACGGTCATGTCCCTGCTGCAGGCAGTGCTTGCCTTGTGCCAGCTCTGGCCACCTCTCTGGCATACCCAGCCTCTAGACCAACCAGACAATGCTGAACTGCAAACTTTTATTTCCTTCAGCTCTTGTTCTTGTACTTCCTTTCTTTTATCCTCTGGCCTACCTACATTCATAAACATTTACACTATACACTAACTATGTATGTATAAAGCTGTTATGCTAATGATAACTCAGTCTTATCATTTTACTCCACCTTGTCTTTTGAAACTCTGCCAAGTACTTGGCCCACACTCTGATTTACCACTACAAGTGTGAATGTATTATTCACATTTCACTGATGCACATAGTTCTGAGTGCTCACTGAGTACCTTTTACTCATTAGTAAAGTGCAAAAGACCTTTTCTATATGTGCAGTTCTGTCAGCACACGAGTTATTCTTGTCATCACTAGAGTTCGTATTGTGATGAAGTGAGAAAATGCAAAGTCCAGAAGATAACTGGATTACTTTCCACTTCGACTGTCTTCCCACTGCCCAATCTCTTTGAGACAGCAGTGAGCTAGAGGCCACCAGAAGTCTTTCTAGGCTCCTTAGCAAATAAGGCACATTTTTTATTTGCTGTGAGGGGTGTTGACTACGGGAAAGGAGACAAATATCTTTCCTCCAACACTGAAAGGAAGGCCCAGAAAGTAGCTTTAGGAAGCCCTTTTTCCTATGAAAAGAGTGGCCAGCTAGCGCTTTCTTCCTACCTCTTCATCCTCTTAGTACCAACCATGGAAAAGGGAGACAAGTCTGTCTGTGTCTCACCTAAGGACAAAAGGGCACTGCAGGAAATGTAAAAGAGTGCTGAAAGTCAGCTGGAGAAATGTTCCTGATGGAAATATAACTTGGACTGTCATATAGGGTTAGTGGACGTATTTACATCTCTCCCATAAACATGGACCATTAATATTGCAGGCACACAAGAGCTGATGGAGAGCTCAGAAATTCAAAAACTGCTCAAAAAACCATGGAGTTGGTTTCTAGAATCTGATGGGGGGGTCAGAAACTGACTTTGAATCTCTTTGTATTTTATGATTATTCAGTCAGTCAGTCCACTGAAACTAAAGGCCCTAGTTCTGGCACATAAAATGAAATATATGCATAAATCTGGAAAGATTGGTGCCTTATATTCTTCAAGTTTGGGACAAGCATTCACACTCTAATCAGACTGAACTGCTATTTGAAAAAACACTTCCACAGTTATGAAGACATGCTGATATGCTGCAGTTAGGAGAATTGATACTCCTGACAAAATTACCACATATGATGTGCTGTGCGGTCCTATGCCATGTCGTGTTGTGCCGTGCCATGCCATGCCATGCCATGCTATGCTATGCTATGCTATGCTGAGTTATGCAATGCAGTGGTATGCTATGCTGTGCTGTGCTATGCTGTGCTACAGCACATGTTCTTGTCCTCAACATAAAAAGTACATGAAGCTTTGGAGCAAGTCCAGAGGAGGGTCATGAGGATGATAAGGAGGCTGGAGCACCTACTGTATGAAGACAGGTTGAGAGAGTTGGGGCTGTTCAGCCTGGAGAAGAGAAGCTGTGTGGAGACCTCATAGCAGCCTTCCACTATCTGAAGGGGGCTACAAGGATGCTGGGGAGGGACTGTTCATTAGGGACTGTAGTGGTAGGACAAGGGGTAACAGGTTCAAACTTAAACAGGGGAAGTTTAGACTAGATACAAGGAAGAAGTTCTTTACAGTGAGGGTGGTGAGGCACTGGAATGGGTTGTCCAAGGAAGTTGTGAATGCTCCACCCCCGGTGGTGTTCAAGGCCAGGTTAGACAGAGCCTTGGGCGACATGGTTTAGTGTGAGGTGTCCCTGCCCATGGCAAGGGAGTTGGAACTAGATGATCTTAAGGTCCTTTCCAAACCTAACTGTTCTATGATTCTATGATTCTATGTTCTGTTGAGCACTGTCCATGCCAGTCTTCAAAAACCCTGCTGCTTCACTGAGACAGATTTCTCCTTCATTTGCTGTAGCAAATCCACTAATTTACCATAAAGTCAGAATAAGAATACTTAGACAAAGAAGCTTAGGAGAGAACTCACAAACATGTGAATATACTGTAGGCCAGGGTTCATTAGCACAATTTATGCCATGTTCACAAACTTGGTCCATTGATGGGACAGGTACAGTGCTCACTTCTTTGAAACTGTCTCCATACAAATGTCCTGGTGTATCTCTCTGCAATAAATGACAAAATGATGGCCTGTTTAATTTCTTATTACCTCCTGGATTAATGCCATACCCTCCTTTGTTGTCAGTGATGCTGCACCTGTAGGAAGTTGCTTGCCATCTCCTGGTTTTATGATGTTAGCTTTGTTCTGCTGCATGGCAATTAGATGTAAGTTGCACTGGACTGCACAGTTTAAATAAATAAATGACACTTTGCTTTGGCTTATATTGGTTGTAAAAGGTCTTGGAGATAGTTTGCTTAGAAGAAAAAAAGAGGAGAAGGAAATGAAGTCCCCCACCTCCTATTACAGTGCATGGACAGACAATCGCAGAGTGACAGAGCAAGACAAGGAATAATTTACCAGGTTATTAAAGAGGAAAAAAATAAGAATATTACCAAACATTTAGTGTTACTGGAACATTTATAGCCCCATCATACAAGCTATTCTGTACCTGAACAACCTAAAATTCACACGAGTATGTGTTTACACAAGCAGGCTCTTTTTGCGTTGCTGATTATTCAGACCCAACAACACTTTTTATTTTATTTTATTTTTTTAATCTTTGTCGGGGAAAAAAAATGTCAAACTTCTTATGTTTTCTTGTATTTACTTATATATATGCTGGAAGAAATGAGTCTGCCAGGTGTAAAGACACATTTTATGACTCAGACTTGTTAATAATTCCATGGTGAATTAATACAAATTTGGTTTTTAAGATTCCTTAGCTTTGACTGAGTTGAAAGACCTGATTCTTAATTTTTAAATATTTATTTATTTAAAAAAATCATTTTAGTTACTCTAAAAGCAAAATCTCATCAGAGAAGCACTGTCAGTCTTTTCAGCTAGAGTGGCACAAATAGAATCTTTATAATGTGGTGCCTATTGTACTTAAGGCTTAGCTACGATAAGCACAATATTTCTTCAAATTCCCCCATCTAAAAGAAAGGTGATTTTCTTTATTCAAGCCTCTCGAACTAAGAGAGAAAGGGAGAAGAGATAGATACAACTCTCTGTAGCACTGCTTAGATGTGAAGGTTAATCACGAAGTGCAGCACTGATTTTAAATATTTCAAAATGTAAAATAGAGCTGCATTCAGATCTGCCTCATAAGTGGACTATGCTTGTTAAAACTTTGAGAAATGAATTCCTGGCTCTGCTTCTCTTTCTGAGAAAGAAAACATAGTGGCCTTCTGGGGCAAGATCTTTAAAGATTTTCGATGAGATTTATGTGGCAGAAAGAGCTCTCAGAGACAAATCGATATAACTAAGTATAGTGCTATCATACAATCATGCTGATCAGGAAAACTGGCTGCATTATCAGAGGGATGTCATTTTCTCACTTGCATTGTGTGAGATTGCCTAAGGTTTCTCAAAACACTGAAACCAAACCCTCCAGCTGACAGCAGTCAATGACAACAGGGGGTTCAGGGCAAAGGAACTGTATCTTCTCAAGCTCGTGGGTTACTATACACATTTCTTTTTCTGACAGACTTGAGATTCCCATTCCCTGGCACTGTATTGCCAGCGCAAGCACGCTTCTCAGATTGCAGCTGTCCCTATATTATTTATAAACAAGTATTTGGGCAGAGATTACAAGAAAAGTATATTCTTGCACTTTTTTTGTACATCTAACCTGTTTCTTTATTTGGGGATATTATTAATCACTTTATATGCAAAGAACAGAAAAGCAATGCCTCATCTTGCACTGCTAAGCGAGATGGTTTTGATCACCAGTTCTTTACTCTCATCATCAGATGAACTGATTGCATGCTGTCTTTCTGTTTGGCTCCTTCTACATTGTATTAATTCCCACTGCATAGCCCCTTGGCATAGTTCTGTTTTTGTTTTGCTGCTGTGAGGCATTTTCAGATTGGTACTGCTGACTAACTGGTAAGGGCAGGGCTCTGCTGTTCTCAGCACTGCACACAGAGAAATGGCAGCTCCCACCCAGCAAACTTACCAAGAAGAGGTAGCAGATGTCTGAAGGATTTCAGGTGTAAAGTGCTAAAATCAGGAAATTAAGGCTTAGGAACTCAGTCTGCCTAGCCACTTCTGAAAACCCTGTTAGACGTCTACATGCAGGTCAATCTGCTTAAATATAGCTGTAAACCTGGCCTGGCGTTTCTTCAATGGAAAAACATCCAAAGCAGGACATGAATGTCATTCCTGTGTTTTAATTGTGGAGCACAGACTCTTCCCACTTGTTTAAACGCACGCACCAGACTCACATATGTGCTACAAGTTATGCAGAATCTATGCTAGTCTGGGCAGCTTGCAAATAAGATATGCATCAGTGAGAAATTAAAGAAATGGGGATCTAAAGTCCTACATGAAACAAAAATGAAGGCTATAGATTTATTTTTTGGGTTTTGTGCATAACTGCAGCAGCTAGCTTAGCAATAGAAGTAGTTTGCTGTTGATGGACATTAAAAGCAAAAAAAAGTGTGATAAAAGAGAGAATATTATGCAGTATTTTTTGAGGAATTGTCCCTCAGCAGTTTAAGGTCAGTTCTGCTACTTAACTATTAGTATTTAACATATGAGAAAAAGATCACATGAAAAATTAGTCAGAACGCTTAGCTGTACTGCTGATAAAAACAGATGGGGAGCATACAAATTAGGGAAAGAGAAGAGAAAAGAAAGGGACTGAAAAGAGCAACACAGGGGAAACAAACCTCAGGAGGAAAATGAACATAGCCTGTAAATATCTTCAAGGTAATAATGTAAATGAAGGAAAGAAATTATACCAAGTCTCAGAAGAAAACAGAAAAAGAAGTAATGGCCATAAGCAAAGGAAGGAAAAGTTTAGGCTAAACATAAGCAAAAATCTAGGAATAATTAGGCTAGTGAAAAATTCAAAGGTAGTTGAGGTGCAATTAACATACATGTTTAAGAATACTGGACCAAGAATAAAATGATAAAGAGTGCAGATCTGTAAAATGTAAGTTTTGAGAGGAAACAATGAAGAAAGCCTTCCTTGGCACCCTATCTGATTTTTCTCCACAATGGTCTGATGAACGTCAGATTGGCACAGAGTTACATGCAACATACCTGTTTTCTCATTACAACTGCTTGTTCTAATTTTTTTTCCTTTGTGACAGCTGACATCAGTGATTTTCTTTTTTTTTTATCTTGACTTCTCATTAGTTACACTTCAGTCACTGCATCTCCTCATCATTTTGTTCCCTTTCGATCCAGCTCCTTCAATCAGTACATAGACAAATGCTTCTTTTACAGTGAGCACTGATTTGACTGTATGTTCCTTCAGTTGCACTTACCTCAAGCATTTTGAATTCCATCATGTTCAAAGAGAGTCTGTAGTGATTCAGGTGTAAGTGGTGACTGTTAAAAGCTGTGCATATGGATGACCCTTTTTCAACATGGGGCTGGTTTTCAATAGGTTCGTCCTTTCAAGAGACATCTGTGTTTCACTAGGTACATAAAGATTTAGTACACAGCATACAGCAGTACCTCCTTGATATTTTGACAAACTGTAAATTCATGCTCTTAAAATCTCAGTTGCCTGCATGCCAACGTTTCATTTCAAGGTTCAACTTTCAGCTCAATATAGACACTTATTAAGTCAAGGGAAGGACCCTATCAACTCAGATGAGTTTAGAATGAGACCTTTTACTTCTATTCAAGCTTAAGTAACTCAGAACATAAATTTGCCATTCAGATCCTTTACTGTGCAGTCAGTATAAAAGCTTCCACTTCTGCTATTATAGACGGCATTTTAATTCAATAGTCTGTTTTAAGTCCGCACACAACTCCCTATACCTTTGCACGCAAGTGCTCAAAAACCCATAACAAATTTACACTTCCAATACCATAAGGTAAAGAAGTGCTATTTTCTGCTTTTGCAGATGGACAATTGACTCTCAATTAAAAAGGAGTAGGGCACCTACATAACCTTGATGACTTATGTCAAAAGGACTTGTGTGGTGTCCCAGCAGCCCTTAAACTTTTCTTGGAGAAAACAACTTGAAACTGAGTTTCCCAATGTGGGGCTGCAATGTAGGGAAAGCTGGATAGAGCCACAGCACTGCTTCGGATACACGGGCAGGTTGGTGTAGCAGTAAGGAGCTCTTGCCACCCTAAGGACACTGACATGAGGCAAAGGGTAGAGAAAAGAAAGACGAAGTTCATAGTCCCTTAGCATTTTTCTTCCCATTTTGCCATTGTAAAGTTGCCCTTGCTGGAGTTAATTAACATCTATGTATGCCAGTGCTAGAGGAACGAAGCAGATGATTGCAGTTTTCACCCCTCTCCCATGTTTTCCACAGCAGTTACCGGACCTTGGGATGTAACCTCTGTAAATGCTCTCTCATTACCTTCCTACTAATTAGTCTCATTTCATTTATGAGGCATATTATCTGGGGATTTTATATGGTTTAACACATTAAAAATATAAAGCTTCTTGACATTTGAAAATACTCTCACTTTGGAGAAACTGTCACTCCTCCTCACATCTGCACATAAGGGGATGTTTGAAGGAGTCATCTAGGGATAAAAGTGTCTTCCTCACAGCAATGCCTATGTAAAGTGTTAAGGAGGATGTGCCATGCTGGCTCAATTTGAGCCCTAGTGTCTTATTACAGCTATATGCCACAAATGTTTAAAGCCTAAACTCAACTAATCTAACTATGGGCATTGGACTAATCAAAGATAAAAGAGGTGTCACCCTTTGGTTCTCAGACAAGAGTGGGTGATTCATCCTGCGTAAGCTGTGAGCTAGTTGCTATCTCCCTCTACTTATCACAGCAAGGGGCATAGGGGCCATAGCTATGACTTCAGTGTCTACTCTTTGGTAGGATCAGTTTCAGCCTTAGAGTTTAGTACAGTAGATGAACTTGACAAGAGTTCCTGAGTTTGAGACATTTTCTATTTCTATGGATCCAACTTGCTGCAGATTGTAACTTCAGACACGGTCCTTAAAAGCCTGTTGTGCCAGCCTGCGCTTCCATCCACTGCCCTATGTGCTTACATGCATGCAAGCCAAAGACAAATGTTACTGAAAATTCATCCTGGAGCAGCAGAAGCCAAATCAGCACACTTCCTCCACTATGTTGGCTAAGGTACTTGAAAAAACAGAGGCTATTCTGCTGAGCTGGATACGTTCACAGGTCGCTGTTATTCACCTTCAGCAAAATACCAACCCTCAGTCTTTTCTCCACTATCTCCTCCTTGGAAACATGAGAGGGATTAATGAGGATTAAACTTCTGAAAGTGCCATGCCAGAAGTCAAGAGAGGAGCTTCATATCTCTGTTCACTGAAACCTCTTCTGATGGGGAGTCTCTTCCAGACTTGCCTTCTCTACACACACCTCCTTGTACAGAAAAATTGCTGAACAAAAGCAATTGAGTTAAAGTGAACATCTTGAGTTGTATTACAAGTTTTAAGAGAGAAGGATGTGATCTATTCTTAAAGTCCCTGATGATTTATTTAGTGGGCATATTTTTACATTGTTTCCTTTAACATCAGAGGAAAGGTGCCTTTGGAAAGGCAGAGCTTTTATCTCATCTTCTTTAAAATCATACCACGGATCTCAAAAGAAAAGCTATGTCATGTCAGAATTTAAAACATTCACCTTATGGCTGTCACCCAAAGTAGATGAAATATGTGCCACCAAATTTTAAAGGATTTCTTATTGCTGCTAATCAGTCAAGATTCTCAACTGAATGATACAATTGCCCAGTATTTCCCTAAAAGTGATGAAGCTGAATCATTTTATACCAGAAAAGGATCTGGTCCTTATTTTCAGTGTCTTCTGAATCCGAAGTAATTTTACCCACTTGAATAATTTATCATCATAACCTATTTTTCATTAATTTGACTATGCTCTCGTTCCTCTCGGGCTTGGTACTTACAGTATAGTTCTACTGTGAAAACCAACAATGTGAAATTAGCACTTTCTTACTCAGCAGATCCTTTTCCTGTGAAGTCAGAAAGAGTGCTGCTTAACTTACCATTAAAAGTACTAAGATATTTTTACCCCTCCCTCCCTTTCCCTGCTTTCCACCCAGCAGAACCAATACAGTTAAGGGGAAGCACAGGACAGGATTTTTGCCTATGTATTTATGGGATTATTAACTAAACTCCAGGGCCAGCTGGGCAGCCTGAGGGTCTCTGGACTGTGACCACCTTTACTCTCCTGCTGTAGACAGCGGAGGGCTGTACCTACAAGCAGAGCTTGCAAAGCTGTTGCTATTGATAACATGCAAGTTAGACCAACACAAGTTCTCAATCCTAGCGATGTGCTTAACTCAACAGATAGTCACATACTTTGAATTAATCTTAGGCATTAGTGTTGCAGAATCAGGGCCACTGCAAGTCTAGGGGCTAAAAACCAAATGAGGCTATTTGTTGATGTGCTGCAAGCCATCTCAGGTGCAAACCCTTCTGCTCCAGTCCTGAGGGATTTGCTTAGCTTCCACAGATTATGGAATCAGATCGGTGGTCCTAAAATCAAATAAGGTTTGGGGACAATTTCTTACACTGGAACAGGGAACCTGATTGCTCTTTCAGAGACAGATAAAGTAACATTGGTGTAAGCTCTCTTGTGGAAGACAATACCGTTTGAGGCAATACTCCACCCAGTGTGTTTAAATTATTATTTTTTTTTCTGTTTTTCAAGATAAGTCCTTTCTAAAACTCACACTACAATTTCAGGATTAGTTTCCCCCAAGAAAGTACATGCACTACGTAATAAAAATAGGAATTTTCAAAAGAACTTTCAACTTCCGTTTTCCATAAGACATAATTTATTACCAGAATGTTCTTCAAGGTTAGACAGTCTCTAACATATGACTAAATCTGAAGTCACTTTGTCTGTCAAAAGGTAAAGGGCAAATGAGTTATAAGGGCAGCTGGGTCATCAGAAGTTCTCTTTGGACTTGATGTAGTAAAGAATATCCTGTCTTCCAAACAACTGAAGTCCCAAAAGGCCACAAATCCTAGTTTGCAACAGGCCAACCTATTCAACACAAAGGTCAGTATCATTAAGCAGAATAAACAAACCAATCCCATAGCTGGAAATGACAGATCTGCCTAGGAGGCGAAGGAATCATGCAGCTGTCTCTCTGGGCCTCCTTCACTCCCGCACTTGCACAGTCCCAAACTTCTTCATATACCAACAGATTCTTGTCTGTTTAACTTCATATACAAGTATGCATACACATGCCTGTACATGTGCACATGTGGGACCAGGCAAAAATCCCTTCAAAACTTAAGAAGCCATGAGAAAAGCCATTTCCAAACAGTATGTAAGCAACAGCTGATCAAACTATGTGTAGCGTCTTCTGGACCTCCAGTCTTCCTCCTCACTGCCATGCAACAAATACTATTTTACTATTTCAGTCAGAGATTAACCACAGCTTGTAAAGAGAGAGGTCCTGCTTCTAATTCAAGTCTCATCTCCATCTCACGAATTTATGCCAGCCAAGGCTGGGCTAAAACCCATGCTTACTCCTCTGCCTGCCTCTTCTGCAAATGCACTGCATGTATTCCCACCAGCCTGCCTTGGCACTGGTGCCCAATGTTCCCAGTCCAGGGACTATAGTCAAGCACTCAGCAACTGCTTTTTCCCACATCTCCACATTCCCTCCTCCCTCCCCAACCATGTCCTGTATGGCAACGGGGGTTGGAAGCCACTAACCCTCCTGCAGGAGCAAGTACACGTGGCAGGACAAGACTAAGAAGAGGGTACGCTCTTCTCTTTTAGTGATGTTAGCCCTTGGCCCCCACTACCTATCTGGGGCCATTACTGGAAGGCAAACAGTTCTTAAACAATTTCTTTTCAGGGAACCAAGGAACTCGCCCAGGCACTTTGAAATCAAGTACTTTGCATAAACAACAGCACAGCTGTTTGCATGCTTATTTTCTCTTGTAACCATGCTGAAAGTATATTATATATGTGCCCAGAGCCATACTAACCTCTAATAGGTTTGGTGAGGATACGGTCAGACTTAAAAAACCAACAGCCATCAGTTCCGGACTGTGAGAGGCCAGAAAAGAGGCCTGCCTTGTCCTGGGTGTGTATAATGGAGCCTACGCCAGCTCTGCCACAGCACAACAGCACTGCTTGTTACTACCCAAGTGACGCTTGTCACACGTACTGTCATGATGTGCTGAGCAGTGGACCTTGGAGCTAGGAGCCTGAGTTGCCACAGCAGGAGCTCAGACAGTAAAGGCAGGGAAATGTGAACATGCTGTCTACAGAAACTCCTGCCACGCAGCACCAGCCACTTGATTTTTCTTTCACTTTTTTCATTACTTTGATAAACTTTTAGTATGAAAGAGATTATGTAAAACTGCATTCTAGTCTGCTGTGCATGAAATTTTAAATGCCCACATTAACACAGAAACAAAACTACTATATCCAAAGCTAAATGCTGTAAATAAGCAGCTATGTGGTATGAAGAGAGGACGAATCTCAGCTGGGGCTTTACAGATTCAGATTTTGTTCTCATTTCTACCCTTGACCTGTTTGGTGACTTTGAATAAGTGGTTGTGTTCTTTCTATTTTTTTCTGGGTCAGGCACTGCCTGTCATTTTGTGTTCATTGTGGCTGGCATGAAAAGCCTCAGTGCTAGTGAAGATGTCTGGATACTACTACAATACAAACAAGGTTTAAATACCTGTTAAACAAGCAATGAACAGAGAGAAGACTTTTTTCCCTTGGTAAAAAAGTATCATGTTGCAATGAGTGAAAACGTCAGATGTTTCATAAATAAATAAATATATCTGCATTTAGTCCAAACATACATATTCAAATACGCTCCTAATTAAATTCTAGATACCTATTACAATTTTACTAGATTATTTCCCACCTCTGTATCTTCAGATATTGAAGCTTTATCACCTCACTTTTACTTCTAACAAGAAGTATTGATTTGCTATACCTTACCTTTAAGATTTATACTCTGGCTTCGTATAAAACTCAACTCAATGCATTTTTTCAAAGCCATCATTATCCCAAACACATGGCATAGATTTGTATTCACACTACAATGAAACCCCATATTTTTCAGTACATATTTGGATGTGGTTAACACATTTTTCTACCCAAATCAATTTGCTTCTCAGCAGTCAGTGTTGAAATAGGCCTTTTTCTAGTGTTTTAGGTAACAGTTCTACCTTTTCTCACCTTTCTCTCCTTGCTTACACATATAAATGTCCATCTATAAGCTGACAGCTGAAATAATAGATGCTAAACTTGATCCAATTGCATAAATCTACAATATAAGCTGCAAAAAATACATCACTACATGCCTGAAGACTTCACAGTCTCTCTTAAAATGTCTGAGAGAATTCCCCCCCTCCCTTCTCCTCCCAGTTGTACTGGAATGATTCAGTATTTTATTTGCGTGGAGGTGCAGTGAGGCTTTTGTTATTGCTGTTGGCACTTGATTTCCAACACAAATGTTGTAGTATGACTTGCAAGGACAAAGAGTTTAAGGTCATTTACGTTATTTTCTCACAGCAGGCAAGGAACTGATGCCTATCTGCTAACCAAAAGTAAGACCAGAAAACGTTGAAATAGGAGAGAGTAGTGCTACAGACCACATTATAAACAAACAAAAAACCCAAAACCCAATCAATGAAAACATTGAAAAATTAAAGCCAAACAAACAAACACCACCAAAACCTGAAAGCAATGGGTGAAAAAGGCACGAGAAGATGAGAAGTCTTGAAAACCACTTCCTGGGTAAAGCAATTGAGTTCTCTTTTAGTTTTGAGAGCTTATAAACTCAGCAGCATCCCACCATTTTGGATGTCTGGTCAAGCTCTAGTTCAAAAAACAGTAAGCAGAGACACACAGATTGCTTTCAATTGTTAGTGTACAGACACCTCCTGAGACAGGATATTGGTTGCAAGATCTGACACATTCTCACTGGTGGAAAACTTATTTAAAATATTTGGCTTGTTTTTTGGAAAAAGGAAGAAGACAACAGTGTTGAATGACAAGAATTGAAAGATAAAAAAACTTGTTTTAATTTTTTCCTTTGGATGGTATGATATTTATTTTTTCTTAATGATGACAAAAGCAGAAGTTTTTCATGTATTTGACAATGTTTATCATCACCAGACCAAAAGGTAAGAGCAACAATTTTGGATGACTTGTCCAGTGAGGTCATTAAAAATTCTTATCCTAGAGAATTTTAATTAGAATTTTTTCTTTTTCCATAAGAAATAAATTTATAATTGGATACCAAATAATATTAGCATTTTCAAGTGCTGCTGGATTAGGAAGTAACTGCTTTTTGTTTGCTAGTTCAAGTATCCTTCTGGAAACTGAGCTGCGATATTTGAATTGTAATCCTAGTTGGCAGCAAAAATTGGTCACCATGTCAGAACTGCTCTGACACAGCAAATGGCTGAAGTAATGACAGGAAGAAATCTGCAGTGAAGGAATGTTGGCTCAGCTTGCATCTGTGAGGTCCCATGCATTCCCATGACCACCATCCGCATCTTTAAATAAAGTAACAAGCTGCCTCCAGTGACAAACACTCACCCATCACTGCTGCATCACTCCTGGACCACTGATGTATGAGCTGCTCCTGCCACCAGTAAAAGTTCACAGTTTGTCAGCTCAAGAGTCTGTCCTTTGCTAATGGATTACTTTTGAAATGTCTGCTGTAAGTGGAAGTTTTTATTTATTTACTTATAAAAAGGTGTACAGGCTACACACTGTTTGGGCTCTGGTTTCTCATAGCAGAGTCCCCAGTTTTGGAGATCTCTAGTTTCCCAGGACTCCACAGGAAAATTGGGATGAGAGAGATGCTGCCCAGCCTGCACGCCCAACTTGTCTTTCTATCCCTCCAAGACAGTTTCGGGCATGGGAAGAGAAATGTATCAGACTTTCAAAGAGAAAAAGATCCTTAATCCACAGAGTAAGACATCTACTGGATGAGGCATCATTGCCCTACCACAGACCTCTTGAGGCCTAGACCCAAGTGACAATTTTGTCTTTGTTTTTGTCTCTCAGCAATAGAATAAGTAGTCCCTTATTCCCTTCACACAGGTGCTGTGAGGAGCAACTGAATCACATGCTTCAGGCATTTAGATATGATTGTATTGGTAAGTCACAGGTATATAATTTAGATCCTGTTGTGGTTACTATTCATGAAAGATTTTAGAATCCTTTTGAGGAATGCAGTGAGAATTTAGACAAAGGGAAATATACCTAATTAGTGAGGTTTTGGGTGTAATTTGGTTCTCCCTTTGTTATCTGTAGCAAGCAGGTGAAGAAAAGGGCCCCTGAGGTAAACCCGCTCCCCACTGGATAGGGAAACCCAAATGGCTGGAGCACTATTTCATCTTAGGATCCCAGAAATAACCTGTGAAATTTCAGGGTACCTGAAAAACCAGGCGTGGAAACAGTTGGAGAAGACTATCACTCTCTGTCTTTGAGCAGCCCTTCTCTTTGGACTTTTTAAAAATCGGGGAGGTATTTCCTTTAATTTCTCTTCACAGACTCAGCATACCTGTTCTGGCCAATACACTCAGCTGCAGCTGCAGGGTCAGCCTCTCTGACTGCACTGCTTTCATGACTCTCTGACAGATCTTCCAGCATGTTGATACCAATGCACTCGTCAGCAACGCTCCTTACTGCCTGCTTGTGACCTTTCACATCAAGAATGTGCCTCTGAGCAGAAAGCACAGATGCAAGAACCAGGGACGACGTTCTCTTCCGCAAGCTTTGGAGCACTGCAACAGCAAAAAGGTAGGCTACCATGAAGATTAAAAAACAAGGAAAATGAAACAAGTCCAGTGCAAAGTTACTGACTTTTACTTCCTTCTACAGACACAGAACTGTTTCAAAAGGGGAATCCAGAGAAACGCTAAGCAGATGTGATAGATAGTCTTACCTAATGTTTCATTGCTAGGTAGGTATAGTATATCCATAAACATGAACAATTTGCTAAGAAACACACCATATAGGAACACATATCAGAATATGAGGGAAGAAAAAGTAACAAAATACTTTAAAAAGGCCATTCTCACTAAAATAAAAATCTCCAGCTTGCCTATAATTTGAAGTGATCAGTACACCTCCAGATTTGCAATCCCTTTTAATTGGCATCTTTACATGAAGATAAATTATGTCTTCAAAATACAAGGAACTAACCTATTTTCCAGTGGTAGATGGCCTATTGAGCACCTCTGCAATAATAATAAATGGTACTGAGATGTGTCCATGGCAGATGAGAGATCTGATTCCCTGCTCCACCCGCCATATTGTTATGGCAACTTTTTTTTGTTATTCTAATAAGTAAGTGCAAGTTCATTACGCGACCACCAGTTTATTTAGCAGCTCCTCTTCAGGTTATTCACTGTATTTGCTTAAATATGAAAAAACAGATAACAGAAACCAGAACACCTGTCCCCTGACACCATGGCTTACTGGCCAAGAATCATTACCAGCAACCAATGATGAGATGTGTTACATTTCATTTCTGAGCCTATTCGCAGTAAGACACCAACCATTCCAAGAGCTAAACATTTAGGCTCGCAGGCAACAGAAGACAGCAGAGCACCCTTCAACTGCAAGTTTTCACTACACTTCAAAATAGGAACCATTTTCTGGTTATTATTCCCCATTTAGGCAAAACTATTTCAAATGCTCAGTAACAATTATATAACCCAGGCAGGGGTGGTAAGGGAGAGAAGCAGGGTGGGATGTATGAGTCACAGAAATTTCTATCCCCATCAAAGTCCATGCACAAGTACAATGTATACAACCAACTCCCTAAGCTCTTACAGTGCTTTACAAGCTACCACCAAATAGAAACTTTTTACATAGCTTGTATAATCAGAGTCTTTGAAGTAGGGAGACAGATGATCAGGATTTGCCTTTTGATTTTTCCAAATTGTTTTAGCAAGTAACAACTATGCCTGGAGTCTTTTCTGGAAAACTTTATTAGCAACAGTGTTTACAGCAGTCATGGAGACCAAGGTTATCTTAGTATCACTGTTAAAATAATCTTCCAGAAACTGAAATCTTACAAAGCAAACTTAGGCTCTGCAAATAACAATGATGAATTTTATGTAAATTCAATAAAAATTCCTAATCAAAAGACCTACAATTCAATGTTCTGTACATACACACATTTAGAAGAAAAAAAAAAAAAGGAAAAAATAAATACATGCTTTCACAGGGTCTGCTGGATCCACACAGATCTTGGTCTTATTCTTCATTCATCTACTTGTACCCAAATCAAGAATCTTGCATGAAAACTTCTAGATGAGAACAGAGCACACTCTGGAGCAATCAAAAAAGGACCTTACAGCCCTTAAGCCAGACACACCTTCACATTTCCAAAAAAGCAGCCGAAATTGCCTAGTTATGAACTACAGCTGTTCCACTGATTAGCATGAGCTCAGTAATAATTTTTGCAAAATTTAAGGCAACTTATAAAAACTTTTCTCTCCTTAGTGTGTATTCTGAAGTACTGTACTCACATTATACATTCTCTGCATCTCCTCAAATTATCAGAAACATTGACACTCACTGTTTTTAGACAGTGCATACACAGAAAGACAACTCAGTTTTGACATAGAAAAGGAAATACGACTTTCTTTGCCTGAAGAAATTTTGTTCTCCTTTTCTTGAGGGCAGAAAACAAAATAAAAGGGAATCTTCCTAGCCCATGCTTATACAGTGAAAAAAAAAAAAGGGAAAATAGCCTACTCATGAAAAAATGGTTATAATCTACATTTTATTGAGAAAGACCTAAAATTCATTAACTGTAGTAGTGGAATGCAGAAATAATTTTAAGTTTTTTCATTTTCAAGCAATTCCTGGGTCAAAGAAGAAAAGAGAACAGTTCTGGATTCCTCCCCCCAAACAACATATCTGATAAATTCAATCTATTTTTATGCAAATGTTTATGAATAAGCTCACAGTTGTCTTAAGGCTGAAAAGTGAAATGATGTATAGGAAGCATTAAAGAAATGTTAAACTGTGAGCTAACAACTCCACTGGAGTACTCCGGTGATATACGACATGATGAGAGAAATTTGCACAGCAACCATACACCTGAAAATGGAGTCACTGCAAGTTCTACTTGTTAAACACACGAATCTGCTCTCAGTTAAGAGGGAAAAGTAAAATAATGATGTACACATTTACCCTTAATCCTCTGCCAATGCACCATTTCAACTTATTGCTAGGAGCAGATGGGCAATTATACAAAAAAATTTGAAATACAAAAGCCTTGAGGGCAGGGGAGTTGTTACTGGTTGCTTTTCAAGCCTGCTGCTGTTCAGAGGCATTTCCGCATTTTATTTACAGACTGAAGCTATAAGGAGTTACAATCACTTTTCAAAAGTCAAAGAACAGCAGCATCCAACAGAGAGCAGCTCCTTGCCTTTATCTTGTTGTTGTTTTAAATTCCCTCCTTTATGTTTTAATGGTTTATTATCACTTTCTAAATTACAGAATTTGTTTGTTGTTTTGTTTTTTTTTTTTTTCCCCTCTCATCCTCAGAAACGGATTTAAAAAGCATCAAACCACTAAGAAAAGGCAATCATAGAAGCTGGAAGAAGTGAGGTAGTGCTGTGGGGTCAAGGTTTAAAAAAAACATATTTAAGTGCATCTCACATTGCATGCGTACAAAAATGTGCTTATGAAAATACACTTGATTAGCTCAGAAGTGAAACTTTGGGAAGACATTGGGGTAGTCTGAACTTTTCAGCTACACTTGTGTCTACTTTGGCACCTGCAATAAAGTGCTTTCATGGATGCCCATCGCACACCTACAGAGAGGTGTTTCAGACAACCATTAAACTAGTTGCTCAGTGCAGTGTGGCCATTGGGCAAAAGTTTTCTTTCAGGAGTCTGCACGAATTCTTTGGGCTAGACCCATGTATCCAAGCTCATGAAGCTGCCTGGTATTTTACCACATACATCTTTTTTGCTTACGTCAGAAAAGACGCATAAATGACTCACCAAAAAGGATATGAAGCAGGAAGAAAATGTGCAGTTAAGGAAAATAAGAGTTGTATCTGTTTCATTTATCAGAAAAGAGAGAGAAATTACTATACCATATGTACTAAGGGATTGTTTTAACTCAGAACTCAGCATAACCGAAATGAATGGCTTGAAGCAGGCAAATTAAAAGTACAAACACCAACATCTACACTGAAACTGGTAGTCAGTGGGAAACACCACCAACAGACACAGTGGATGCTCCACTTCTGGTACCATTATGAGCTTTTATAGAAGTAACATCTGTCTGTAATACAAGCCACAGATATCAAAAATCAAGGAAACTAGGTGACTTAAAACTATGCCACCTTTGAACTATACATTGGGACAAATTCTGCCCTCCTTTGGATACAAACAGTTTTCAGTGAACCTATCTGGAACAGCACCTGTATAGAGTTTCTAATACACCATTTGACTATTATGGTCGTAGTTGTATCTTCTGGACAAAGACACCAGTTTGATAAAGCAAGAAGTTAAGAATAAAACTAAATTTGTAAACTCAGTACATTCTCTATGAAAACAGTTGTCATTTTCTTGCTTCTAATTACTTTTTTTTTTTCTCCTTAAGAGTTTCATAATACTTAAAGACAAAAAAACCCTAACCTTCCACACACACCTGTGTCACATTCCAGATGTGGTCCATTGTTTAAAACAAAAATGAGTATCTCCTTTGCTTAAATTACTGTACCAGTTTCTATAAAGGGCCAGAAGTTTATGGCTCTGGTTTAACAGATTCAAGAAGTACATTTAGCTGCAAAACTTAAGGTAGGTACATGCTTAAGTGCTCTGCTGAATTAGTTTCTCGTAACACTTTCCTCTTTCACAGCAGAGTTTATGCATTAACTTTGCTGGTCACTGGCAAAACAGTATTTGGACATAGAAGACAGTAGTTAATCAGGTTTTCCTCCTACAGGCTTTTGAAATTAATACTTTATTACTTCATACAAGACAGTAAAAATAATAAAAATAATCCCACAACTTCTCATAAAAATTGAAAGGATTTAAAACCATATCTTATTAAAAAGCCAAACATACTTTGCACTTAAAACTAAACTAAAGAAATACTATATATATACACACATTTTTTTAGAGATTATGATTTTCTATTTGATATCAACAGGCACTCTTCATTTATCATCTGCAAGAAACTAGGTTAGGTCTCCATAGGCCACAGTCAGAGTTATTAAGTAAGTAAATATGCCACTGCTTCTGTGCCCTCCTTTTATTTCCTTGCTTCTTCAGTCTCCTCTGGCTCTCTTTCTTGATGCTCTTTTTCCCACCTCATTTCTTTCAACTCTTGTCTGTACTTTCGTTCAATGAACCGTTTCTGGTGGGCCATCTGAGGAAAGTTATCTGACACAAGAAGAAAGATTTTACATTAATAAACAAACTGGTAACACAGAAATCCTTAGGTTTTTTTTTGGGTTTTTTTTTCTTTTTTTTTTTTTAACCTTTGATAAGATTAGGGGTAGGGGTGAATAATGTTATTACCATTTTTACTCTTTTATATCTAAAAATCCACAGTAAACCAGGGCTGTGTGTCATAAGACTTTGATTTCTTTACTATTTCCACATCTGTTTTTCCTGCTACAAAGCACTGATAAATCTAATACACTCACAAAAATAAAATATAAAATCCTGGTATAGCAACATGGGCAGGTATTACCTGGATTTTACATTCTGTTCCCTTAGCAACAGGTGGTCGATACTGAAAAATGAATGTGAGACTACTGTCAATGCTGTCAGGGTTTTTGTCTTGTTCTCACTCCAAAAAATATAAACCACTGGTTCCAAGCATTGTACAGATGTTTCCATAATTATTACTTTAGACCACACAGAATCCACTAGATACGCCATATTATGGCAGGGTTCCTAATGGGAAAGTAATAGTGTTGCAAAATGGAATGCAGTAAAATCTGTTCCTGAGAAAGCTAATGATTGGCTATGTACCAGAATACAGCCTTAAGAGTAGTCTAAGAGCATGGATGAGTGAAGGACTGGCTAAAACAGACTGGATGAGGCTTTAGTGATGGAGAAATAGCTAGAGGGACAGATGCTTCTGATTTCAGTCATTTTTCCACTGGCTGGTACATCTATACACTAGTTAGAACTGAAGCTATAAAACCAGCTTATGTAATCGATCAGAATTGCTCTCAATTTAGTGCACAGCTGACAAGAGTATGACATTTTCTGCATGACCAAGGTGCTGACATTCATCTGTGTGTCTGTGCTGCAGACCTACACCCTCCAGAAAACAAAGAGGTGGTGGAGTACATGGCAGCCTGCAGTTGGTGGTAAATCCTGCTGGGATCACAGAGAGCTCTGGGATCAGCACTGGCTACCTATCTGTGTCTGAGATGAATGCAAAAGGTTACTACACTGACCTTTAAAGACATAAAAAAAAATTGGAAGATGTCTCGGCAAAGGACTACTGTCTCTCTAGTTGGCTACCGAGAGAGAATTCAGCTGAGGCTCCTCAGGGAGGAGGCCCTTGGCACACCAAGCATTCTCCTCCTCTTTCTGGGTCCCTGAGAACAGATTTGTTCAGCCAGACAACACTGTGCAGAACACCCATAATCTGCAGGAGTTTGTGGTAGAGCAGAATGACTTTCTACTGCTTTGCATTATTGGCCAGTGAAATTTGTGCTTTCCATTATATACTACAGGAATAAAAGGTTTATTCATCAGTTATTTACAACTCAGGCACAGATGGGCATATTTATTTAAACCAGAAAGCAATCTAAACAAAACAAAAATGTTTTTAAATTGTTCTTGTTTTTTAAAAACACTAGTTCTTTGTTTAATGCAGTTCTGACATATCTTGTTGCTTATGTGCACCATACAATGAAAATCTGGTTTTCAGCACTGTGCCTGTAACATGATTCTTTAAGAACTCTGAAGAACTCAGCTTAGTAGCAATCTGTTTGTTTACAATGTGTTTAAGATGTTGAGAAAGACATTTATGTAATAAAGTCATCATGGCTATCATATACATAAACAAGTACATGAAAATTATTTGTAGTTAACTATTTATGCATTAAAAAAACCTCAACTAAACCAAAAAAATTCCACAAACATATACATAATAGAACAGGTGCCCATAGGGACTGCGGAGCCTCCATCCTTAAAGACAGTCAAAACTTGACTGGTAAGGCACTGAGAAACAGGACCTAACTTGAAAGTTGGCTCTGTTTTGAGGGTGGTTGGAGCAAAGACCTCTAGAGATCTGTGGTGTTCAAACAAATACGCCATGGATGTTAACTGTACATTATTTTCTTTGTTGCCCAATTATCTTACATTTTTCAAGTGCGTCCATTGCAGCTCCCATTTCCGCTTGCTGAATACTGTGAAAATCAAAACAAAACCTTGTTACATGAGATCTGTGTTGTACAGTATAAACTAAAGTTCCTGACAAAGTGAAACACTAGCTACTTTTTTTTTGTAATAAAACTCTTTGGATAACCAGTAGCTAGTAATTCCCAGAGTGTATGATATATAAGCCTTTCCATAAATATGCGAGCAATAGCACTACAGCTCCTGTAGAATATTTTTAAACTTAGATCAATAACACTAACAGAATATTCTAGTCCATTCTTCACTGAAGCATTTGCTTTTTCTTGAGACAAAAAGAAGGGAACAAAATCACAGAGGTGTGAACGCTATAAAACCAATGATATTTTAATAATCACCATCAGATTTGACAGCAGAAAGTAAGATGAGGTCTTTGTGGTTCATGGTCGAAGTCTCTGCAACTTTAGAAACCATTCTAAAATGCCAAGAACTAATAACATCAGAAAAAACCCCTGAGAGCCTTGCATCCTTAACTTGCCAGGTTAAGCTGGACTGTAATTCAGTAGCACAGCCAATGATAAAGTCGCTATTTACTAGAAGCTGTTCTGCAGTTTCTAGTCTGAGAGCCACAAAATGGTTAGCACTGCTAGCCACATTGTAGGCAAGTTCACCAAAAAAGCTTAAGACCCAAAACTATACAGATATTAAACCCTTCAGGTATTCCTGAGGCAGAAACTCAGAATAGCTTGAAAAAGGCTCTATAACTTTTCTTTTCTAAGGCCAATCACACACTTGTCTATCTCCACGGCTAGTCATTTTGGACACTGCCATACTCAAACTTTAAAACCACATGATTAATTTTTCACTATACCTTGGGCCTTTACCGCATCCTATTCTTTCTCCTTTGAAGTAAACAGCTACTGTGTATGTCCTAGCATGAGATGGTCCTACTGTCTGCAAAGTCCTGAAATAAGAAGATATGATTTATTCAAGCAGGAAGTATTAAAAACCAGAATCTGCTTGTGGCACATACATCACCAAGCTTTCAGTCTGGTCAATACATATATTTGAATTAGTGCAAAGCATAGAGCAAGGGTTGAAAGACATCTGCATAAATCACATTAACCCAGAGACTACCAGTGCGCAATAAGAAAGAGAAATTTACATAAAACACACCTAAATTTTAATGGATATATATATTCCTCCAAGTTCATTCAGGAGCACCACACGAAAATTAAAACTTTAACCTTAAACACTGTGAAAACACTCGTAAAAAAGTCATATAAACTGTGCACAGCTATGCAATTGCAACTAATCACACCAATATGACTATTGGGTGCACAAAAATTTTAGTCCCTGAGAGTTGTACAGTTACCAAGGTTTTAAAAGGATTTTATATTGGACATGATAGCTCTCTATATACTGAATGATCACAGCACAAAGAAATTTTCCATCAGCTTTGAAAAGTTACAGTATGTCACAAAAAAAAACTTTCCATTTGGGATAAAGTCTAGGACATGCATCAACAACTACCTGAAGGGGGAAAAGAAGGTAATTCCCTAGACATGTAATGAATTGCTGCTTCTGCTGTTTCTTCTTGCTGTCCCAAATCTCTCCCCACTGTCAGCTTGAGTTCTGTACACTTCCTTGCTTCTTTTTGGAAGGAGCACCAATCTCACATAAATTTTTAAAGTATCTAACTATAGTGCTCCGTCTCCATGTGCTATGACAAGCGCAAATAAAACCCACTCCAAATTTAAAAGCAACAGTACTGACTGCAGGGAAACAGATAACCCCAAGAAAAGGAATTTAACAAGTAATAGGAAGATAACAGCATATCACTAGCTCTAAGCTGTACTATAAAAATCAATTTATCATCACAGCAAAACAAAACAAACATTTGGTACTTGATACTCAGTGGGTTTTACAAGAATCAGGAATTGGTTTTATTGTGTTCATCTCCCTCACACAAGACGAAGCTGCGAGCCCTTGTATGAGACACTGAGGAGTCAGATTTGCAGAACATCAGTTGCAGTGTTAAAGCAACCATATCTCTGAAGTGCACTGTTTGTCACTGTAACTGAACTGCTACATTTCATTGAAAACTTCACTTCAGTAAATGTGACGAATGCACTTAGACTTTCATTCTTCATACCTTTTTGATATAATAATCCCAACAAGATGAGCCCTCAACTTTCATAGCCTTTATCTCTTCTTTTGGGGGCTAATATTGCACCGATTCCCACCTTAATGGAATGGATATAGATACAATATACAATTTTAAGTTTACTACAGACTCTTTGAAGCAGCTATTACGCTATTTTACAACTGAGAGAAGGGAGATCCTTCCCATCCAGCTTCAGGTATCTAACTGAGGTGTACAAGTTAAGAGGTTCATTGCCCTGAATTCTTCTATGACTAAACAGGAGGACACACATGGGCTGAATTGCGCAGCAAAAATGTCCAAAACTTGTGTTGCCCTCCAGTGCCTGGCTCTGTGGATTAGAAAAGGAGCCTACAATCAAGATGTGTAATACAAAGCATTTAGTATGTCTGAATAATAATGTAGAATGTAGAGAAGCTTTATACTATTACTGAAAATAGATGGGAAGTATGTTGACTTCATACCCAAACAGCCACTGTTCCATTCACTTCATTTATAATAAAATGAGAATAAATATAGAATTATGCCAATTTCATACTCCATGCAGACATAAAAATTTTATTTTCTCTTACAAGGTAAAATGCTTGCTAATTCTTCCATGTGATGGCTTAACACACCTAAAGCTTGGAAAACACTGGTTCAACATTTTCCATCTTCAAAGAGAGTCTGGAGGGCTTGCATAACTACAGCAAAATTAAACTACGGTAAAAATTTAAGATGTCAGATCACATCTTCCTCCATATACAGGACAGGCTGATAATTAGATCATACTATGCCAGTTCTTACTTGTAAAGAGGAATGTCTGGCTCTTTTCCTTCTGTCCTGAGAGTCAAGCAGCACTGTTGAAGCTGAGATTTAGGATCATTCCAATCTTGATTTAAAATAAACTCCTGTAAGAAGTTCACAAAGATGCTTGTATGATTGAGAGAGTGTTGTAAGAGTCTAAAACACAATAAATTGGTAAGATTCCCAAATGCATGAATGTATTAAAACATAGTGGCAGGAAAGTAGGAACCTGACTAATCTTACCTTTAGCCGTGGAAAAAAGCATACATTCATGAAAGTGTGAACATATTCCAAATCTTTATCAATGTACAGGGCAGCAATAAAGGCTGGGGAAACAAACAAACAAACAAAAAAAGGTGCTGTCGCTCATCCAAGGAGAATGTTAATGGCTTGCACATTTAGAAACAAGTACCCCCGAGTACTCTAAAGCCATATTCAATTATATTTCACAGCAGTGATCTGATGAGGGTATTATTACCCTGCATACACAGGAAAAAATGAAGTCGATCAAGAGATTAAGTGATTTACCAAAATCCACTCATTTAAAGAGCTAGAAACCACATTCATCTCCTAATCTCACATTTTAACCAGGAGATGATGGATACTTACCAATAAATCACTACCGGGTACCATAAAAAAAAAAATTTTTATATAAATCAGTCTGGTTTGTGTGCTATTCCCATTTGTTTAGAGGATTTGGCAAAAGCCAAGGGATCTAAAAGGCTCACAAAATATACCAAAATATACAAGATACAGATTAACTCTTTGCAGAATATTTATCACTGTTTCCACTTTATTCGGAAATAAATTAGCACAAACTTCCATAAATGGACCAAAAATAATTTCATTTTCATGTAGCTTTCCCTCTTGTGGAATGGCCATTTTGAAACCTCCTAAGAAACAGTCAAATGAACCCTAGAAATAGTCACCTGTTGAAGGAACTACTTTATCTTCCAACAGTAACAAGAACATATTAATGAAACACTGAAACTGCTGCTAAATAGCTCAGATTACAAACCTTAGCTTTCTGTCATGCTTTTGACCCTGGTCATGGTGACCCCCTCAATTTCTAAGCCTCTACAACTGTTGCAACTTTGTATCTGCAACTAGACTTCCTTTCATGCTTTCATACAGACTTCAAAAACGTAGGCTAGCATTCAAAAATCTGGCTTTCTGGCTTTCAGAGGTACATGCATAATTCATCTGAAAACCTGGACATACATTTTTAATAGTTATTTGGGGGATTTCTAATGGCTTTCTTAAACAAGCCCTGAGGAAAAAGAAATTGCATAAATTGCATAAGTTGGCTGTTACAACCAAATTAACTCACATTCCAAGAGATCAGCCAAAGTCTTAGTTCGAAGAGCTACAGGTCTTTTTGTCTTGTCATTAGTGATGGCAAATTCTTGCATACCCAGCTCTTCAGCCACCTTGGCCTGTGTCCTGTTGTTCACCAAAGAACTTCTCAACAACTGCAACAGAAAAACGTTCCACTCAATGGTAACGATTAGCAATACCAAACTATGCAAGGTTGGGAGAGACAGGGAGAAAAAATTGCTTTTATCCCTGTAGCCTCTCATTTCTCAGCTTATTGACATTTTGTTTCAGCCCACCTCAAGCAATTTACATAAATACACAACACACTTCTTTCTACTGTTGATTTTTCCTTCTGTTTCAATTCTTCTCACCAAATGTCATTTATTTTATGGACACATCACTTCCGTAGATGTGTCTTGCATTTAAAATGCTTGTTTGTGAGCTTCTTTGTAATCCTACACCATGGCTTAATCAGTCCTGTACTTTTTCAGCTAATCTGCATTTTTCTAGTTTAAGTAACACACAGTTACAGACATTTTTCCACAGGAAGTATAAACATACAACATTCTGGAGTCAGTAGAGCAGTCCCTAGTAAGAAATACATAGGCAGTTATTAAAAAAAATGCGCATTAAAGCAAGACAGTCTAGTGTTTCAGAACAAGCAGATGAGGAAGCTGCTCCATTCATTTTTGGCCAGAGAAGAAAATGCATAGCTGGGCAGCCTGTATGTACTTTTTGCTCTATGAAGGCAGTATAGCTGAGCCATTGCATCCCTGACAAAGACTTGGCTCTAACATTTTCAGTGTATGACAATGTCCAGGACACTTGGTTCTCCAGCAGAGTTCTCCAAAATGCTTAACCCTGGCTCTAGGCAGATTACTTAAATAAACATAGAGCTCTATCAACAATACAATCGCATACAGTTTAAAGGAGTATTCTGGAATTTTACAGTTCCATACAATTTTCTGAACCACTGGCTAAGGTGAGAATTTTTTCCTGTTCCTTTTTGCTTTAAATAAAACAACATTAATCTAAGAAGTCAGGGATATTATAGGAGGTGGGGGTGGGAGGTAAAGAATGTCCCTCCTTCCCACTGTTTATGTGTAATCTAGACTTGAGAAGCTGCATGCACATTTTTTCTCTGTCTTCCATATCACATTTGCTCAGCTTATTAGATACAAGTTATATGCTACCTGGCTCCAGCATGTCAACCGAGCTTATGAAAAATCAAGATTTATTCGCTGCACTTGATACTTCATCTCTGACAACAGATAAATAAAGAACAATATGTTCATAATTTGTTTGGCAATGATGTATGAAGCCAATAGTCACAACTTGATCTTCATAAACTAGGCAGACTGCAGATAGGATTATTACCTGCCTCCCTAAGCTCTGGTTAAACTCATTTTCTACTTGTTCCTTTCCAAAACTCTTCCCTTTTATGTCCTTAAGATAAAAAAAACAACACCTTCCCCAACAAAATCCTAACCAGATATGCAACCTATGAGACATAAGTGCAGTATCACATGACAAAAATCAGTTATTTGTAACAGGAGAAGAAGGATCTCTTCTGAGGTGTTGTTTGCAGAGTATTCATTCTGACGGGACCCCCAATCATGATTAGTAGTATCATAAAACAAAGAGCAATGTAAACACTACACAGTGAATTAAAGATGGAAAGAAAAAAACTCCACCAAACCAGCTATATTTATAGTACTGTGGTTATCAAGTTGATATCAATTTGACTCCCCTACAAGTGTGTTCTCTACTGCGGGAAACTCAGTTCCCCTTACTGATACATTGAAGACACAGTATGTATGCCTTTCCAGCAACCTAGTCTCCATTCTGACAACACACAGCCTGCATCACTGCAGATGCTATAACGTGAAGGATGCTCAACTGGAACTTAAAACTAATTACAACACAATTTTTTTTTTTTTTTTAAATTATTCTTCCATCATCACACAACTTACTACTACCCATGACTGTAGCATAAGCCAGTACTGGGGATGCTGTATCTTCCAACAGCTAACAAAATTTCATCCTCTTTTTTAGCAGATTACTTGACTATCTCAAAATGTGTAGGCAAGACTACATTCTCCTTTCTTTTTTTAAAATACACTTAGTTTACAGGCATTTCTCAACATGTAATCACAGCACACTGGTAAGCCACTGCATTGCTAGTCAAATCTTCCTATCCTTAGCCAAAATTGTCCTCAATACTACCGATACCATTCAGGTGATGCTCTGTTACCACTTCAAATGTAACTACATTCCCAGATGACAGGAGAAAAAGAGCTCAGTGTTTACTGTTTCTCTTCAGATCCCACATCATTGGTCTCCTCTATCACAAATGTCTTTTAATTTAAAAACATTCTATGACAATTTTCTTTTTCACTGCATGCACATCCCCAGAATTGAACTGGTTTTTTTCTAGGCATTGCCTACTGCCTAAATTAGTATCTTTACGTGTTTTCAGCATTCATTCCACTGTAGCTTTGTAGTTTCCCCTAAGAACGTGGACTGTGCAACTCGTTCTACATGCCCTAATCATTAAATTCAGCAAAACGGAGATGATCTGCTCATTGTTCTGAGTATTTGCACCCATTAATAGCAACACTTCATATCTTTCCTGCCTAATAGTTCTTGAAAGATTACCTTAGTGTAACAACATTGATGCCTAGATTCTTAAAAGGACCCTATAAAACAAAAAACCCCACTAGTCTTGGATTTCTGCCTTATGCTTTTGTTCCTGTGAAGAATACGACAAGGTTCTTCCCCTGTTAACTTTTACTTCAAAAGCTCAGGCTTTATCTACTCTATCTCCTGAATGGTGTAGAAGAATCCATACAAAGCTAAATTAAATTTAAGAACTGGTGAAGAAAAATTAAAATTACTTTTAGTCAGAGCATGTACCTTTCTCTTGTAAACAGCTTTACCCCAAACAACCCAAGCAGCATATTCTTGAAAACACATTGCCTACTAGAGACTTGGCATCACCATCCCTTTATTGATTTGAGAAAAACATTCCAAATAGCTAAGAAACCTCCAGTGCTACTTCCTAATTTTAACTAGGAGACGATTCATATTCCTGATACCTGCATTAGTTTTTTATTTTAGTCAAGACTTGATAACTAAGGAAAATTTAGTAAAGCTAAGAAAAATTTCTAACTCACAAAGCCACAGCTGTCTAGCTGGAGTACTAAATGAATCAATCAGGAAAAAAACTACATATAATACCACCCTATGTTTGAAGTACTGTAAATTGCTGAAAGATCCCCAAACTGGGTTTTTCAGAGTCCAGATAAGAGAGGCAGAAAGGCTACAGTAATCAACAGTAAAATTAAATTCAAAAGCTACCAGAGGAGCTCCAGATTGAAGACAACAGGAAAAAAAGACTAAAATAGATTGCAAAAGCTTCTTAATCAGGAAACATAACCCTGCCTGGTTGCAGGTTCAACAGACTAGAACTCATGAACAAAAAAATGGCATGTCATGTGCCTATTTTAAATAAATGGTTTAAGACACCCATCTTTAAACAAGAACTAGTCTTCTCTCCCAATTTAATCACTGATACCCTTAAAATTATTGATCCATTTCACAGACAGAACAAAAATTATTGCACTGGGCTCATAAGTCACTGTTTCCTATTCATTGCAGTGCTCATGACTTAAAATTAACAAAGCCTTATTAAGAGCAGTGGTTGCTGAGGCTTCTTTTGTTAATCAAATCCAGAATAATTCACTAGCAGCTCCCATAATTTCAGTCTCCATCCCACTCATGCTCTTCTGGAAAGCATGATTGATGGCAGTCTCACCGTTAAGTGCCCTTCATGATGATCGGGGAAATGTATGAATAAATATTCTGTGGCTACCAACTGCATTATGGAGTCACCCAGGAATTCCATCCTCTGGTTGTGGCCTCTGAAAAATGAGACATCAATGCAGCAAAATCGATAAGCACTCAGGGAGGAAAAAACAAAACCAGCATGCACACGCAAATTAAAATAGTGATGTGAAAGTGAGTATAGCTCATTTCCAAATGCATTTAAGACAATTTTCCAGTGTTAACCAGGTGAGATGAAAACACAGTTCATTACTGTTGTAACACCAACTTCCAAGGAGAAAGCAAATCAGGGTAGCTACACATAAACACAATTATTAGATCACAGATCTGGGACTAACTGAAGGAAAAGAGCAGCTGACATCAAGTTTGTAATTAGATAAGATCTCTACCTGCAGCTTAGAAAAATGCAATAACTTCAAAAGAGAAAAATGTCTGTCCATTCACGAGAAATAACAGGATCAGGGTTTAAACTCATGTGAGATCCTGAACTGGGTAACCACTGGTATGGCTCTACTGTTTGCTTTAAAATGGGGCCTGGCAGCTCTACACACCACAGAACACAAGGGCTGCACTTGGACCAAAGGGCATGATTTTACTTATTTCCCCTATCCAAATGTACCTCCAAGTATGTTTTGCTAGTGTCTCAGGAGTGATGTGCAAATATCAATGATGCAGGAAGCTCAGAAGAAACAACAGGATGGCTCTCTAACATTCTCTATAGTCTTTCCCAAGGTATCCACTACTGACTACTGTCAGAGATGGGATACTGAGCTAGGCAGGCTCTACTGAGCCATAGCTGCTCTATTCTCTATATAATCTACAGTTTGTTTACAAATAAAGCCATTTGGGATATTAACAGAAGGACCAACAGAGCTACATGAGGACTCTTGCTGCAAACTCACAGAGTCAGATGGTTAAAGCCTACTGTCCTCAGAGTGAACGCACGTGCTAGAAGCCGAACATGAGTAAAGATGACTCCAATTGCGTCCTCAAACTCTGTAAGCTTTTGAAGAACTGGAGACGTCTCAATGAGTTGCCTGTCAGTGTTGGACTCCTGCAGCTGCAAATAAAACGAAGTGCAAATAATTACAAACTGACACTGTTTCAGAACTTTTCAGAGAAGAGCAAGCCTTCTGTAAACCAAGGGCAAAGAATACAGTGAACATATCATTCTGTGGACAGGAAACTGAGTTTCCTTTGAGTTTCCAAGTTTCCTTTGGCTTTCTGTCTTGGATAATTACTACTCAAATATATTACTACTCAAATATGTTACTACTCTGATATATGCTTTTTTAACATTTAAGACATTTATAACGTATGGCTTATATGGCCCTGTCTCTACATGTGGATAGCAAGGGCTACTTACTTTCACAAAACATGTACAATTGTATGTGTCTGAGTTTTCTAATATTATCACATTGCTGGCAACTGAGCAAGATTCAAAAATTTTAAGAATAGGGCTGGCAGACTGACAGTATGTCAAGATGAGACAGAACTCAAATCTATTTCTCCCACTTTCCTTTAGTATCAAAAAATCAAGAATAAATACTTATTATATGAAATTCAAAAGGGCACAATAACATGAGAAAATTAAACTTGTCGCTTTGGGTCAGTATCTTATCAGTTTCTTGTCTGATGCCCTTGATGTGGTGACACTTAAATGGCTTTCTGGATCTGGGAAATGGCTTAAGCATTTCCTCCAGCCACTCTGGGCATCTCTCTTTTATAGCAATGCGTTATAGGAGCAATCATCCAGATGAGGATGCCTAAAGGAAAAATAAGAATAGCCACAGCTTTTTCAAGTGGCATTAAGATCTATTTTCGTTTGTTGTCTGCCCCTTTTCTATTAATTGATTATGTTCAATTTGTCTTTTTCCTTAGAAACCACTGAGCTTTCAGCTGATGTTTTCACAGAATTACATATCCCGGTGTCTTGGGTTCAGCATCAAAATCCCACGCTTGGGTCAGTTTGGAGTTCAGTTGTATGTGGAGCTGAGACTGCTTTTTTGCTTCCTCGTGCAGTCGTTTATGTTTACCTACATAGAATTTCATATGTTTTTTTACTCCACAGTTAGGCACTCCTGCATTCTTGCAATCAGACTGCAATTCTTCAGCCTGCTACTGTCCCTGCTAGCCTGAATAATTTGGTATTGTCAATAAACTGCTACCTCATTGTTCATCCTCCTCCCTAAGCTGTTGATGCGAACAGCCTGCACTTCAGCAGAGATCCCTGGGGAAATCTGCCAGTGACCTCCATCCCTTGTAAGATGTGTCATTTCACTCCTGTTCTCCATTTCTTATGTTTCAGCCATTCCTTTAAATCTTGTAAGCACTGACAGTATTAGCTAGGGTTGCTTCTTTTTAATTATTCTTTGCTTTTTAAAAAAAAAAAACAAACCACATTTTTTAAAAGCTTTTTGTGAGTGCCTTTCCAACAGCCTCTTAGGAAACCCAGCACACAGTATCACCTGCAACATTACATGCGTTTTTGTATCCTCTAAAATCTCCTATTCATTTGTGAGGTAGGACTTGTCTTTGCATGCAGGATAGCTAGTGCCGAATCTCAGAAGTTTATTTTCCCATTAAGACTCTTTTCTATTTACACTCAAGAGAGTTGGTCATAAAAATGCTTCATGTGCACTGATTTGTGGCTGAAGATTTGGTCTATGTAGCCATTGCAAAATTCATACAAATATATACGACATTTCAGATGGAGGCCTCAAAGTGTCCTTCTGCTGAAAGGGTGTGCTCATAAAAAGTTTCAGAGTGAAACTGACTGAACAAAATATTAGAGATTTGGTTGTACAAAAGAAACCTCTCAGATGTTCATATGACCCTAAAAACCTTACTGACTGGATGACGATTTGAATACAGCTATTCTTGCAGCAGCCCTGCACACCTGGAAAATACTACCATGTTTGCTGTGAAAACAAGGAGCTACAGTGCAGAGGGCCTCTGTGATTTACTCTGGGTCTACCCCAGAATTCAGTCAGGCAAAAAGGACTGGAAAACCACCCTCTCAACTTCTAGCCTTGTAAACTTGCATCCTTCAATACATGGAGCACAAATCAGCCTTCAGATACCTTCATAATTTCAGTGTTTGCTTGGTAATAAAGCTACTGGAATCACCAAAACCATGCTATCATAGGACACACACTCAAAAATAAAAATCAGAATCACACTCTTATTCCATTCAACTAATGTGCCTTCCTACTATTAAGATTTTAGTCTTAATTTCAGGTTAAAAAAAATACATGTGCAGACTGATTTTGTACTCATTTCCCCAAACTTCAAGAAGATGAAGAAGCCAACAAGAAGCCACCAAAACATTACCTCTCACTAGATTTGTTGCATAAGTACAGTTATATATCAAACACGAGTCAAGAGAAGGTGAATGATTAATCCTCAGAGAGGCACACACTCATGACTTATAACACTACCCCCCTCCCAGAAAAAAACAAAACACAAAGGCAAATATATATATATTCCTTTGGCTACTTTTTAGCAAAATTTCTGAGATGTCATTACAATGGAAACCTATGGAAAAGCATCCCAGAAAATAAAACTGAGCTATAAAATTTGCTACAAAAAAGGATACACTTACTTGGAGTGGATGTAGTGGATAATTAAGCCATACATCCCGCAGGTCCTGCAAACACAGAGAAATGCCTTCAATGCTCAAGGGAGTCATTTAACAAATTCCACAGTACTAAATAAAATGTCATTACTTGAAATACTGAACTATTTCAGATGCTGACTCTGCTTATTGCAAATTCAATAGTGCTGGCAAACTAATTTTTAAAATCGTGTATTTGCTGTTCAAATCGCCTGTAGTTTTCCCAATTAGCTTGTGTCAAAGAGGTGGAAAAAACCTTGAACCAAATAAAAAGTGGTTAAAGGAAGAAAAAGATCTGTTTAAGCCTCAGGACTAACTTTATTTGCAAGTACTCTTCAGTAGCAAGTTAGACTTCACCAAAGGCAAGGACTAAAAGAGAAAAAAATCCCCACTCATTTTCTTCTATTTCACATAGGCTTTTTCACTACACTGAGCAGCAAATAAGCATAGAGTTACAATAGGCTTCAAAATGTTTTCATCTCTAATAAGGTTTGTCATTTCACTGACTCTCAGACTTTCAAGAGGAAAATACTGTATAATTCATCCTATCACCACTGTCACGTGTATTGTCCCAGCAATATGTACTGGTTACTTCCCTTAGGTTAAATTCCAACTAACAGTGATCTAAGATAGAGGATGCAAGAATGGATCAGACTTTAATTACGCAAGAATAAACTGGATGAAATCCCCTGCATTTTTTTTTTCAAAGATATGTTTAAAACTTTTAGTGGTGGGATGATTTAACTGATGAAACAAGAACAGTTGCTCTACATGCGCACCCTTTCCCAAAGCATGCCTCCTGGATGCACAGTACCCATCTCTGTTGTTAGATCAGAATGTTGAATGGAAGCCTGCAGGTTTCCCATGCCACCCGTCCACTCCTACCTAAGCCAACCAATAAACAACACACCTGAGGAAACACTAATATTTTTGCCTGAACTAGTGCAGCTTGCTGTCCCAAGCATGTTATGCTACATTCAGTTTCCAGGAACTAAGTACAAAAGGTTTATGTATACCTGTTTATTTGTGATTCTCAAGTAAAACAACAGACAAGAAAGCATGTCTTCAGTTATTTTTTAAATGGAAATAAAATCATATAAATACATAAATACCTTGTCATTGAAGAGTAAACGTCCAAATAATTGTTTTGCTTCTTCTAGGCTCCCCTCTAGATAAACAGCTCCTGCATGAGGGGACCAATACATCAAAGGTCAATAAGGAATTAATACTTAGAAAATTATTAAGTGCAAGGAAGTCAAAGATCTCTGCCTTCTTCGTCTCCAATACATTTCTTTTTTAAAAGCATACTTTCTGTAGTATAACCTGATTTTTTGAGAAATTTAAAGCATGTTAAATACTGACATAAATCAATGGTCATAAGGTGCACAGAAAAAACTGAAATAGTTGAATTGGTGATAGAAAATGATACATCCAAAGGGTGAAGTTAACAAATTGGGCTAGAAGTAATCTGTTTCTAAAAGTAGTTCCTAGTAATCAGCTAACTATATCATATATATAGACAGTAAAAGCCATGAAATACATGTTGATAGCTAGCAAATAATTTCCATTTATTCTGTGCTTTCAACATTATATTTTGCATACAAATGATGTGTCAGGACTATTCCAAACCTCAATGTCTTCACAATATCACAATAATATATTGTCTGATGATGTGTCAGGACTATTCCAGACCTCAATGTCTGCCCAATATCACAAGAATACATTGTCTGAAGTGGAAACTCTGCCTCTCAAGAGGCACCTTACTGCTGCCTTGTTTGGTAACTGTGGTCAGGCAGTCCTGGTTTCTCCTCCAACATAAATTTATCAACTAGCACAGCCAGTCACTAATCAGCATCTTCATGTCCAACAGCAAATTTGACACAACTCCCCTTCATCCTCAGCTAGAGAGTTTCGGTAGCTTTATTACACCAGCTGTGGTGTACTGCCTTACTTTTTGTTTGTAAGGAGAATGCAAAGTATTCACTTGGCAAATGTCACATTTGACTCACAGGAGGTTAGCAGGGCAGAGAGGAAGCAGGTTGGTGACTTGGTTGGGAGTGCCTGGTGCATTCAGAAAGCAAGCTGCAGTTTAAAATGCAGGGCTCAAATGCGACTCTGCATTTTGGAGTTCTGTGCAAGTACTATTGGAAGCAGTGAACCTGCCCTTTTCTTGCCAGGCCATGGTGACTGAACTACTCCCCTCAGACAACTGCGGGCGGCAGGCCATGGTGGCGCATGAGAGGTGGAGTTCTGTGGTGGTGGACAGCAGTGCTGCACCACAACTGCATGAAATTGGCACATCTTCAGTGCATGGGAGGCAGGGTTTGGAAGATGAGATTTCCTTAGTAATACTTCACACTTATGTTACACACTCAGCATATGTGCATGAAAGAGACAAAAAAGATTTAAGAAACTTTACTATTGCCTCTCCTTACTAACACTACTCAACACAGACCCATGTCTCCTCCACCACAGTCAACATGGCATGTAAAGATATTAAAACAATAACTCTGCACACACAAATACACATGCTTTACCTATTAGGGCTTCAAAGCAGTTGGCCATAGCATGGCGGAGATCTGATTCCCTGCAAAGGTCTGGCCCATGAGCATAAAGCATAAATCGATCTAGCTCCAGCTTCTGCAGAATATGTGGAAAGAGTTAAAACCATGGTTTTAGAAGTACAAGAGTACCAGTTCTAGTCACCAGAGTTCATTACTCTATTATGCAGCTACTGGGTTTGAGGGAACTTTGAAGCTTTTCTTCATAGTTTCAATTCAGACATACACTAAAATTAGAAGACTTCATACCTATCAGAGACAAGCAACTAGACTGTGATAGCATGGGAACACTAGGAATTATCAAACCAAATTGTCAAGGGAAGCTAGATCAAAACACTTTACTAGTGAGATTTAGGAATGAGTTCAAGAAGAGCGCTGAAGGTGTGACAGGAAAATAGGCTGATACCAACTGGGTGGTACAATGCGCTTTGTTTCTTGCTGGTAGTTTGCCCTCATGTAATTTCCCTTCATAAATACCAAAGGGACATTCAAAGGGAGGGGAGTTAACACCGAGGAAAAAGATTTTGCCTACAAGAATAAGATAAAGTAGAATAGTGAGGAACAAGAACTCTGCTGGACACAATCCACTGAACATCTGGCTTTTCCTTTAAGAGTGTCAACAGGTGGCAGTAACAAAGGCCTCTGGGCACTGCAAGCAGAAGACTTGATATTTTAATCCACAGTGCCACCTAGCTTCCTTACCTCTTTCAAATGCGTATCAGTAACATTCATCTGTTGCCTACATCATAGTAGTTCTTGCCAGTCAGAATATCAGGTAGTGAGTCAGATATCCTACATATTATATGATAATTCTGCTACAGAAATGCAGGCAAGAGCTACTAGATTCTCTTTACACAGTCATCTTTTTAACACAAAATCATTATTGAGATTTTTAATGAAGAGATTTGTCCATCTTGCAAAGTTTTAAAGGTTCTTCCCAACTGGGTGTAAGTTTCTACTGACTAATTTCTCATTAACTTTCAACTGCATCCTCCTGGAGTATATTTAAGAAGTAAAAAGGAAGATTAAGTTGTTTGAGGTGCATGGTTCAGACACGCTGCAATTGGAAAAAAGGAGTCTTCCATTTTCAATGAATGAGAGCCTATTCACTGCTCCAGAACACAGGACATTACTTCTTACTCTGTTCCACTGCACTTTACATAGAGTGAGGAGCACTCATTAGAGTCAACATGAAAATGGAACATTAACTGGTTTATATCAAATTTAAATTTCTCACAGATTATTGTCATTTGTTCATGTTAACAGGTGTTGTTTGGGAGTTGGTTTGTCTCCCCCACCTCCAGTGACTTATTTCTATTTTCAGAGTTTCCATTCAGCTTTTTTTGCTTCTCATTTTTTGATCACAACATGTTTCAGATTACTTTTAAAATTTCTGCTACAATGCCCCTTAGAAGCTACAGAAATGTATCATTTGATCCTCAGTTAAAACAGCATTCCACACACAAGAGAAGTTGAGGAGTTGAGGATTATACTGAGTAAGTAAACCGAACACAGCATGATACTGCAGGGAATAATTAAAGGGGATGAAACCAGGAACATTGTATAAGATATACAAGAGGAAAAAGGGTAAGTTGAGAAATCAGGAATATACGGATATCTAATATTTATAGTTGCATCTAATGTAAATAAATACAATTTAAAAAATGTTGCAAAAAATTTCAAGAATTGTCCATGTACAATGATAAAAGCTGTGAACAGACCAAGAATATATGAGCTTTCCGGATGCAGGTTTTTCAATAGTAGCATGAATTCAAATGTCAGGTGGTTCAGTATCATATTTGTAGGCAAAACCTCAATTTGAAAATTTTAATCGATTCATGCTTATCTAAAAGAAAGCTTTGGAAGAAAATTATTGTGTTCGCTCCCCTACCCTGTGCCTCTCCTGAGAATTAAGCAAAGAGATGACATGTTAGAAATCGTGCAGTTTTTTCCCCAAAATCTCAAGATTGGATATGCTTGTTTAAATTACTGAGTGAACATGAACAGAGAAGATTAAAAGAGCACTTGAAAACTATTAGCAGTGGACATGTGTACGTGCATGCACAGCTTAATACATGACATGAGTAAGTCTCAGACTTTTTTTTTTTAAAAACACGCCAACAAAATCAAGTACGAATGAGGGAATACCAGATTATCTACAAATAGAGACTTAATAAACTTTCTACATCATACTCACACCCCCCTGTATCAAGTAGAAATGAAAAAAGTTCCATCATTCACAGAATTAAATGAAATAAAATTCTGAGGCATCTCAATTTTCCCCATGAGATAATACAAGTTTTCACCGAAAGCCTAACATATTTCTCTTTCGTAGTTCACAGTGAATCTGAAAATGACTGTGGTTAGGGAGCAGGCAAAATTATTATTTCCCTACTTTCTCTACCAACTGCTGCCATGTTTTCCCTGTGTTTTCTAGCAGGAAGTCCTTTTATAGAACAACCAGCTTGGTTCTTTTTCTTCACTAAATTTCTACTATCAGCTTCATTACCTGTGCAATATGAAGGTAAATATAGACACACTTTCAACATAAGCATCCTAAAAACTTATCCTTCTGCCTTTGAAGAAAACTCTAAGTCCTACTTCGTCTTTAGAATCTACTTTCAAAAGGAAAAGAGTTCCCATATCCCATATCTTGTACACAAAACATGCTAAAGACTCTGATGTTCAAAGCAGATAGATCCCTAGTGCAATCCATAGTATCCTACGTCTGGGTGTCAAATACAGAGACATATAAAACTGTACCTTAGCCAACATGGCCAGGTGTTGGTTCTGTACGATGGCAGTGCGGTATGTTGCTAATCCTCCTTCCTCCAGAGTGGGAAACAGGTAGTACAAATGGACACTGGCAAAACAAAAATCAGATCAGGTGCTGTCAGCATTTGGTTAAATATGCATCATGTGTGCTTCTAGTGAACAGTGCTTTTCCCTCAGATCCTAGTTGGTATCACAGGTCCCTTCCTAAGGTGGCAACTCAGCTTCTAAGAAGGTAAATGAACAAACATTAAAACAATGCTCAAGAATATTTGACCGGATAGCACTGGCAGCAGGGGAGGAAGAGTGCTGTTTCTCTACTGGCCAGCACATATTCTCCAAATCCCTGCAATAACAATGCAGTTCCCTCATTAGAAAGCATCTACACAGCAGCAGCAGTGGGTTCAGCAAGAATTCAGCAAGAAGCAGGTGGGTTCATTCACCTAGGGAATGCTGAAGAATAAAGCACAAGAGAACCATCAGCCTTGAGAAACTCCTTGTTGCAGGTACACAATGCTTTAAGATGATACTACTGATTCAGGCTGAATGGAGTGAAAAGAACAGAACTCAACAACCTCCTGTATTTATCAAATGTGTGAAGTCATTAATACCACGGGAGGTGGGGAAGGAAGGGCGGGAGTAAAAATCACAGGCCTTTTACTGCCTTTAATGATATTTGTCATCATGCAAGTAAGATACTTCATAAAACAGAAACGAACCAAAAAAAGTAATTCAGTGACCCAAATAAGATCTGAGTAACAGATAAATGATTCTGAATATCTTCGTATATGACTATCTAATCTACGTCAAAAAGAAGTTAACACAGAGAAGGTTTTCAACATCCCACAAGTAAGGCAGTAGATGGCACTAATAATTAAAATATTATATTAACGCAGTACACAGGAAGAAAAGTGCAGATAAATGCAAGATTATTTAAGGACAAAAACTGCTATAAAACTTGGAGGCAATCTATTCAAATATCACAATTCACAAAAGCAGAGACCTGAAGACTTAAATAGGTGCTTACATGCTCTACTGAATAGAAATGTAGCTCAGGGTTTTTTCTGAATTGAGACAAAAGTTAGCTCAGAAAGTCAACTGATGGTTGATGAACAATGAAAAATGCAAGACATTTTAATCAGCAAGTCTTCTATCTTATCAGCCTGTACTGTTGTATGAGAGAAAAGGCCATGGGTTTTAAGGGCAGTGGAGACCTTTCTAGACTAATAGCTTTTAATAATGAGCAGCTAATGGCTAACAAAGGCTAGTAGAGAATCGAGATATAAGGGCAGTTCATACAACAAACTTGCTTTAAGAGAAGATTTACAGTAAACAAGACTACTCCCCTATTAAAAACAGTAGAACAAGCAGCTCAAAATGGATTAGAATCTTTTTTTGTGTAAACTGCCTGCCTCCAGTACTGGGGTAAAAGAGGCCCATGGAGGTAACTGATAATATCCCTGTATTTTTCATCAATTTCAGAATACTCAAACCAGATCAAAACTGGAACAATTTTTGACGAACTATAGCTTTTTGTTATTACTTCTAAATAAATTACATTTGTGTTTAACTATTTTCTTTACATACAGACATTACAGCCTGCTTATAGACTACAGCTCTAATAACTGGAAATATAAGAACTCCAACACATTCAATATTACCACTAACTGCTTTTTACTTGCAACTAGGGAAAAAGAACCCATGGAGACAAAATGGCATGCCAGGAAAAATATCTTTCCTTTAAAAAAAAAAGGGTACAAAGTTCAACTTGTCTGTAGCCGAATAATCTCTAACTCCAATCAACTTAAAATTGCACTCCATGAAACAAACTCTAGATTTTTCGTTTGTAATCTTCCTTGTACCGTCAGCAGTGAAGTAATTTTGAAGAGAGCTATGTGCAGCTCCAACCATCAGGCAGGATTGCAAACATACACAGTCATAAAGCAGACCCTGCAAAGCTTAATAAGCCCAGTGATATGACAATACCACACAAAGGTGAAAACTGTTAAAGAATTCCCTATTTACCTTGTTAAGAACTCCACCACAGCATCTCCCAGAAATTCTAAACGCTCGTTGTGGTTAATCCTGAAAAAGGCATTTCAAGGTTTACTATCAGCTAAGTAACACATGCTGGTTATTTACACAATACAATTAAAAGAGACCAAATCAGAGCTGATTGCTAATCAGGCATGATAGACATTCTTGCAGCCTCCCCCACCCTCTCTGGATTACAATCCTTTCCAAAACAGAACAACCACTACATAAATCTTGAAACTCAGGACTGACATCACCACCTTTCAAATTTCCATATGTTCTTTTCTGAGCTGTTGTCAAAGCTTAAATGAAGAAAGGAAACAGTACCGTTGACTGGCACTGAGGTCGGGTTTCTTTTGTCCATCCGAGGGCATCAGGTGATTGAAACAAACAGCTTGGCTTCAGTCTTGTACATGCAAATAGGGTGGTGTATGCAATTAATATCAACATCTACAGAGTGTGATGACTCTGCAACTGATTCATTGGTATGGCAAAGCTAAAAAGGAGTATTTTCATTTTTCAGCATAGCACCTTTAAATGCCCTGTTTTCTGCAACTTCCTTTGAGATCAAAAGCAAAAAATGGCTGTACAAGAAGATGCATTCAAAGATGCCATTAAGCTAATAGAATTGTGTATTTCCTTTGTTTTCCTTTTCTTCTATCACTGCTCCTGATTTTCCTTTGTTTTGCATAAAGTTTCATTTCCTCCAAGCTGTCTGCTTACCTAACAAAGGACTAACAGGACACAGCAGCTGAAAAAGAACGTGAGTTTGTCTTCGAATATATGCAAATCTCTGCTCTACACATCAAAGCATTTAAGTAGAAACATTTTGACTTCACACCTGATTGTAAAAGAACCAAGGCCATTGCAACAAGATTTTTTATTTTTTTTTTTTATATTCAGAAGATCCTTCTCAAGTGTTTGACAGCTTTTATTTTAATATGCAGTCCCCCAGCACTTATACAGTAAATCTAATTTCTGAAATAGCAGGCCTTTGTAAGGGGCTGAAAGAATTCAAGTACCTCTGCTGTGTAAAACAATAAAGTGTGAGCAAAACTACAGCTCCTACACAGATCTCAGAAGCGGGATTTTATATTTTTGTGTTATTTTGTGAGAATTGATGCAATTTAGCATTATCTCATGTTATCTTAAGAGGGCTGAAATAAGCTTGAAGCTGACTCTTGAAGAAAAGGACATCGTCTACCTCAAACAGCATTTGGGGAACACTGCAACAATAATTTATTCAGAATTAAAGTTCTCCCCTTCCCAAGCTTCCTTCAAAATGATCACTTAAAAGGCCCAGTTACAACACTAGTTAACTGAAATACACTCTGCCCTCCAGTTCATGCATTGAGATTTCACATACAACTCCTTCCTGCATTAGTCCTATGAGCTTTGTTTATTCGCTTTGGATAAATATGGTGCCTGTGGCTATAAACCACATCTTAAACATTATTTATTCACAAGAATTCTTAGTGGTCATTTAAGGATTATTACATTACATCATTAATGGTTTTTGCATGTGTCTCTAAACTGGACCAGTAAATCAGCGAAGCTCACATTCAGTATCACACTCATGTTAACAAGATGCCATGCCAGGAAGGTACTACAATGAGGAAACATGATGGACAATCCAATTTATAGCAATGATAACAATAACAAAAAAAAATGTATTTTTTATTCTGCAGAAAGCTAAAAGGTAGCTTTTTAGTCCTCCTCATTTCAAGCATAAACAAAAATGATAGAATTATCTGTGAAATCCTTCCTCAGGAGTTTTCTGCAGGCATGACTAAACATTTACTATGTCACTGCTAATGGAGGTTCAGCACATCTTCATAACATAAAGTCAATTCAAAATGACTTTTCATTTCAACTATTTGCAAAAGCTATTGCTGACAGTAAGTTGGTTATTTCTATTAAACATCTCTCTCTGCAACAGCTTCCGTACTTGCAAACATTATTTTCATTACCTGGAAGGAGCTGGATCATCCTGTCCCAAACGGGACATAATATTTATCAGGGTGTTTATCCCTAGAAATATAAACAATACACTATTAAACAAACAACCTAAATCAATTTGAATAGGCTTAGAAAATAATTACTCAAAATGTTACTTTGTAACTGCTGTACACAGATCATCCTGTTTTTCACAGGGTTTACTTAAAGCAAGTATAATCCTTACAGATGATCTCTGCCTAACTGATAGTAGTCCCATTACTATTGTATTTTTGCATTCAAAGAACCAGATAAAAATACCCCCTTTGCATAAAAACAGACATTCCAAACATTACATAAACAATAAAAAAAAGAATGAAAAAAAATTACTTCATTACAGCTGAGAATACTTTTAAGGAATATATTCTGGGAATCAAGGTGAATATTCTGCAGCAGACAGACCACATTAATAAGACATTTTTACAAAATACCCTCAAGTTTGGTCACCATGCCAAGCACCAAATTAAGAAAACAATATTTGCCAAAAATCAAAGAAAATACATCCTCCCATTTATTACCCTTGCTTTTTCTCAGCTTTTTACTTATTGATTCATTTGCAAAATAAATTTTTTCTCTTTAGAAGGGTCTCACTGGTGTCTGTGCATAATCATTGAAATCTTCCACTGAGGAGATCTCTCAGAAGAAGAATGGCCAAATAAATAATAATGAACAAAGGTTTTCTTACTGATTAAGTGCTAGGTGAGAGAAAAACAGTAGTGGTGTAATAGCATACCTTTTTTCCTCATGTGCATGTGGTGAACTTTTCTATCTCCATACTTTGGCTGTCGAATCCCACAGTTGGATAAAGAATTTCTGGCATGATCCGGATTCATTCCAAAGTTTAAGTGATGGCTTGGATGAGTCATGGCAAGCTATAATGAGGCACAAACAGGAAAAAGAAGTCTTAGATATATTTTTGCAAATAAAAGGAAAAAAAAAAATCTTACACTGGTAGATATTAATTGTTATTTTTTAGTTTGAAGTGATGTCGTCAATCAATAGCTTGGTTCCAGCAATTTAAATGTAGGATGTACTATTTCAGATGTCAGAAAGAAGCAATAGTTATGCTCAATCATCAGTTTAACTAATTAACTTTCAACAAGTTTTCTTCTTTAAAGAAAAATTAGTTTGGAAGAGAAAAAGCATGAACTGTCAATTTGCCCTAAGAGTTTTGCTTACCAGCTTTGCTGACCTGATTTTAATACATTTGCTTATTTAAACATATATTCGCTCTAACATTGCAGCATAAATATTCATATTAAAACTATGAACAACTAAGAGATTCTCAATCATTCATATACTTGATTTAGGTTACTTAAATATCTATAAAACTTCCCTACTGCAAACAAACAAACAACAGACAAGTATGTCTAGCATGGTTATTCACAGAAGAACTTTCATGACTGTACATGACCACTCTTCAACTGAACCGAACAGAAATGGCAGGACTGATCTTCTGTTTTGTAGAATCATAGAACGGTTTGGGTTGGAAGGGACCTTTAAAGCTCATCTAGTTCCAATCCCCTGCCATGGACAGGGACACCTTCCACTAGACCAGGTTGCTCAAAGCCCCATCCCTGGTCTTGAACACTTCCAGGGATGGGACATTCACAACTTCTCTGGGCAACCTGTTCCCATTTGTATCATTCTTCCATTTGTTTCCATTTGTACCATCTAGCATTACCGAAGCTAACTCTGATGCTGACTCCACCACTACAAAAATGGCAGCAGTAGACACAACTACAGCTAGCTTTTATGACTCCATCCTGCAAACTCATGCATTTTCTCTTTTACACATACACACCTAAAAATAACATGCATCTATAAATGTGTACACACACCTTATATATAAAACAAGAGATACACTGGCAAATTCAAGCTCCAGAAAGTTACTTCTGAAACAACTGAAGGACTAGTGATCCTGGCTGTGAGCAAAGACACTCCAATAGTTCATTCAAACATTGTCTATGGCTTTCCAAACACAATACTTAGGGAAACTTATTTTAATTTTGTTAGAGAGTAAAATTATATTTAATCAACAATAAGAACTTTCTTCAAGTCCTTTTTAATTTCTTGCTAATATTAATAAGTTTGTCATAATTGTACATTCTCAGCTTCTGCTTCATCTGAAGTGGATGATACATTACGTTTCCCTGAATAGTTAAGTGTTATCTTTGTTGCTCAGTCTGTACTTTAGAAAGCATATATCATGATGAAACTGTAAAGGTAAAAAGGTAAAGGTAAAAATCAATGCAAAATTATCAAATAATCTAATATTGCCTATGCTTAAGTAGGTGACTTGTGCTATATACATTTTAAAAGGTTCATTCTCTTCTTGAACATGTTTCTAGGTTTTAAATAAATTTGCACAGGGATCAAGCATTAAAAACTACTTTTGTTATAACTAAATATTAATATTACTAACACTGGCACACTTGATTTTATGCTTTCTTCCATTTTCGATTGCAATTTGCTTTTTGGTTTGTATGTTTGGTCTCAATTTCCACCATTGCATTTTTATCTTTCACATTAAAACTATGACAGCCTGCAGACAACCAAATCCTACTAGATGCTCAATGTTTAATGTAATTTGCAGTAGGACAAACCCTGTAAACCAACTTCTAGAAAACAGAGAAGCTATGAGAACACATTTTCCCCTAAACTTCTGCTCAATGTAGCTCAGGAGTAAAGTTTCCATATATAGAAACTGCATGTTTTTAACTTAGAGAAAATTCACCTTTCTCAGCCCCAGTCAGCAGAGAGATCTGATGCTTAGTTGAGAGGGAAATCCTGAAAAGAAGTCTCCATTTTCCTTCAGTAATTCCAGAAAAACACATAAGGGAAAGTGGCCACTATGCCAAGAGTCAGCCTTTAGAGCTGATCATTTACAAATAAGCACTTAGATAAATGACTGATCGTGGAACATGGATGCATTTAAACAAGAAATTCTCCCCTCTCCGGTTCCTGCCCTTGTTTGTAAATGCAAAAATTTCATCACATACTTGTAGAAATCAAGAGCTGAAGTTTGCAAATTCCTTTTCACTAGCTATACATGCAAAATAAAAGACAATGATAAAGTTATTCTTTTTTTGAAACAGCAGATTGTACCTGACAATCTTTTCAGTAAGCATACTTTTGTCTTTCTACACATTACAAGCAAATCCAGACCTGCCAGTGGAGCAAAGCTAGTTGTATGCCTACGTGCACAACAGATGTCTCTAAATAGAAGTCTCTTGGGATAACTGAAACTATTGAAAAATTGCAATGCAATCAAGTACATCCAAGCTGTGGCAATGCAATGCATTTCTTAAGTTTGCACAGCAGTCAGGATTATGGATAAACTTTATAATATTAGGAGGACAAACCAGCAAGTAGTTTCTTTTTTTGTATCTTACCTGCAGCAAGCACCTATCTCGAAAAGTATAGCCTATCAATTTGTCCAAATGCATCAGACACTGATGGTAGCGGACATGGTGGGTGAGGACAGGAAGCATCATCGCGTGCTAAAAAGAAAATAGCAATAAGGAAAAAGCATTCAACTTTACTATACAGAGTAGTCAGTTTTGCCTAACCTACAAACATTCTCCGTTTGTCACAACACTAAGATTTACTGGCTTGTTTAAATGAGAAAACCTCCACACACCATTTCCCAACCTTCATCATCAGAGCACTTAATCAAATCACGTTTGTCCATCTGCATAATCATAATGGTGACACCACCCCACTCAGTCTAAATAAATAAATAGAATCACAAAACAGTTTATGGAAGGGACCTTAAAGATCACCTAGTTCCAATCCTGCTGCCATGGGCAGGGACACCCTCCACTAGACCAGACTGCCCAAAGCCCCATCCAAATAGATAAAATCCAATACATAAAGCCCCATCCAAATACATAAAACCAGTCCTCTACTGAAGTATTTTGAAAGAGGTAAAAAATATCTGGTCACCACTAACGTCAAAGTTCAATAAGCCACGACTGACATCAATGCTATACGTTTGTACCTTCTCATTTAACGCCCTGTGGTTTTAGGTTAGTACCAAAGATGAAGAATGAACATTTCCCCTCTGCCTCATAACATTAGGGAAGAAGCATTACTTTAACCAGCTTTCACCAAACAACAGTAGCTACTTGATTTTCAAGCACAGTTATTAGTGCCTTGCTTCATTTCCTTCTGAGGAAGAATTAAGGGCTTTCTGAAATGCTGTAGTCTGGCATTTCCAAGCTTAATGTGCAAAAAAAAAAAAAAAAATATCAGAAAGGTTGCTGTTTGATCATCTAGGAAACAGATAATGTTTTCCTGTTCGGGAAATTTTCATAAAAATTTAACTAAGTCTATGTTGCAACAACAAAAGTCTCCCTTTTTCTGTGTTTTAAAGCAGGAATATTACACTAATATTGACTTCAAATGCATCTGGGTTGAAATAAGCAAGTACTACAGTTTATCAGTACAGCAGTACAGCAAGTATGATATCAACATCAAAAATATTGCATAAGAGTGAAAAGTAAGAGCTACAGGAAAAATGTCAGTATTTAAACAATTTCATGCATGTGACCATTTTTGTGATATTGACATCAAGTTGAAGTTCTTCTTATTGATCCTACTAGTGACATGACAGGAATATATTGAAAAGAATGACATGTCCTAAGGCAATCAAAATCTGAGGGCTATCACTATTAATTGCAGAAAAAAGAATGTGTATGATTACAGAAGATGAATGTCCATTGTGGACAGAATCAAGAAAAGCAAGCATACAATGCAGATTATGTATAATTTACGGAATAAATGATGTTGCTGATTTCTGCATGTCATTAAAGAAAATACAATCTGGTGATTGTTACAGGATTGAGAAATTAAGAATAAACAATGGCAATACTTTCTGCTTAAGGACTGCAAAATTCTTGAGAACTGAACGCATAGTTGGAAAGTAATCACAGAATCGTTTATGTTGGAAAAGACCTTTTTGAGAAAAGATTTGAGTCCAACCATTAACCTAATACTGCCAACTTCACTACTATACCATGTCCCCACGTGCCACATTTACATGTCTTTTAAATATCTCCAAGGATGGTGACTCCGCCACTTCCCTGGGCAGCCTGGTCCAGTGCTTGACAACCCTCTCCAATCTAAACTTCCCCTAGCACAGCTTGAGGCTCCTCTTCTCCTATCACTTGCTACCTGGGAGAAGAGGCTAACCCCCAGCTCACTACAACATCTTTTCAGGTAGTTGTAGAGAGCAACAAGGACCCACCGCTGAGTTTTCTCTTCTCCAGACTAAACAACCTCAGTTCCCTCAGCTGTTCCTCATAAGACTTGTTCTCCAGACCTTTCACCAGCTTCATTGCCCTTCTCTGGACCTGCTCCAGCACCTCAATGTCTTTCTTGTAGTGAGGGGCCCAGAACTGAACACAGTATTCGAGGTACAGCCTCACCAGTGCCCAGTACAGGGGGATGATCATTTCCCTTGCCCTGCTAGCCACACTATTGCTGATACAGGCCAGGATGCTGTTGGCCTTCTTGACCACCTGGCACACTTGCTGGCTCATACTCAGCTGGCTGTCAGCCAGCACCCCAGGTCCTTTTCTGCCAGATGGAACTAACTAATGAGCAGCAAGACAAAAAAAAAACCAAAAAACTAAACAAAACAAAACACTTTTCTGGATCTCTGAATGGCAGAAAAAATGCAAAAACACTCCAAGCAAAGAAATTTTATTGTGTTACCATGTCACTCATTTAGAGTTTTCTTGGAGTAATTTATAAGCTAGGGAACATTCCTCTTAACTCCATATAAACTATACAGGTATGCTTCCTATGCTTTCCTTCATTGAAGCAATTCAGGAGGCTGGAGATGGGACACAGCCAACAAAAAAGCCAACCCAAAACTTGTTTCATGGGACAACTCTGCTTCTCTGCCTGTTTGTATGTTCCACTACACTAGGCAGAAAGTGTCCCTCAAGCAAAATTTAATATTATTTATACCAATACATGTGGCCCTAAATTTGATGATTGAAACACAAAGTTTTAGATTTTTATCAGCTGTCGTGTATTGAATGAAGAATTGACATGTCTCTGGGAGCACACAAAGGGCCTTTAATTTGGTTATTGCAGTTATATTGACCAAGTGCTGCTTTCATGGCACTAAATACTTTGATTGAGTCAATTAATGTGCATCAAATTTGATTACAACTATTTGATGTTTCTGATGTTTTATTTATTTATCACTTTATAAGAAAACAAAATACATGCTTTAAAATTCCAATAGGCTAAAGAATGGCTAGTGATTAAAAAAAAAGTCTCCTGAAACCATATGGCCACATCCCATACCCTTAGTACTTGCATTTGGTTATAAACATACAAGTAACTTCTTTCTTTTGTTGTTGTTTTTAAACATATGTAATTTTAACTATTCTGCATGTTCTTTTCTTGCTGCAGCTGGCATGGCAAGGCAGGGATTCTCTCAGGTGCCCCAGCTAATACCACCATCCCCCTGGGCTGGCAGACAATCCTGACCTGAAGCTACTAAGAACCAGGTGAGCTGAAATATTTTGAAATGCATAATTTCTCTCCTCACTTGAACACTTAACACTGCTGTTGAGAGCACACCAGCAACAATACTGGCAACAACGGGTATGGGGGGATGTGTGTGTGCGTGTGTGTGTGTGTGTGAAGTTTATCTTCTCAACATTGCCCTATCCTGCCAGACTGCATAGTAAGTGATGCCCAGCTTAGTGGCCAAGTAGTGCACTTCATCTGCTGGATAACTTCAAGTGAGCCTGGCAGATAACAATGATTTTACATTTTTGGAACATTTCACTCACCCTGTTTCCTCACCCTGCAAGTGGTTCACTTCTGAGACTGCAAAGACCAATGTCATTACTGCTATGTGGAACTTAGAGTAACTATAAGCTGTTAGAGTGACTTGAAAGAGTTTCAATCTTCTAAACTGCAATGCTTTTGAAAAGCATTAATTTTAAATTACTGCGCTTTAGCTCTGCCCACAGAGTTGATTTATGCGTATTTAGTTTTCTTTAATCTGGAAGAAAGCATGTAGCAACAGCAGCAATCTTTAATTTTACAGATACATAGTTTGCCTACTCTTGGTCTCTCTAAGAAATCAAATCAAAGAACCTTCATACCAGAACTGGCTGATTTAGATGTTATGCTGCAGATGGGCACAAAAATGTGAAATAGCTTCACTTTCATTGTTCTTTCATGTTTTGCTGTCCTTCAACAACAAAACGAATCGAAGAAGACATTAAGAGATGAATCACGGAAGATATTATGAATAACACAGAACTGTTTCAAAGCTTCTAAATTAGAAATTTACACTGCTTACTTAACCTGTAAAAAAAGATAGAGTTCATGATAAAAATTAGCAAAGGGCTGTAATTTTCCTCAGCAATGTGAGAAGATACTGTTCCACTATTCTCTTTCTTCAACTTCAGAAGCAATAGCAGAATCACAAGAAATGTTTCAGATAGAAGAAATGCAATTTTAGTTATTAGCATTTCTCTCCTGTAAGAATTTCCCCTTGGCCTTACCAGATTTTGAAGTTAACTGTTGTAACTACTTGAATTTTATTAATAAAATATAATGTTAAAAATGGACTTATTTTTATCATATCACAAAGCTGGTGGCTGTCAACTGCTTCACAATATGATCTGCCAGAGATCTGTACCTTGGAGATGTCATGCATATGAGGAGTATCTGAAAGGTGACCTTCCTACTGATGGTCACCTGTTTTAATCCAGAAGTTAGTTATTGTGGAGTTTTTTCTTTCTTTTCTTTCAAGTAAAAAGATACTTCTTCATGTTTCAATGGAAAATTTGTTTTTTAAAAAACATCTAAATATAAAAATATATTAAAATAAAAATATTTAAAACTAACCCAACTGATGGATGAAGACGCCCCAGGAGCTCCACATAAGACTCAACATTTGGCTAATGCCCAGCATCCAGCTGGCCATTCCTATCCTCTCTTCCTTGTTCTGATCAACCAGTGGCAAGAAATCTAATATTTTTAAATAATTTTTTCTGTGCATGGCAGGGGTGGATAGAAGACTAGAATAGTTCCTTAAATTAACACATCTTGAGGCAAAGGCATTAATTCCATTCTTCAGCCTAGAATCATAGCAAACCCTTTTAAGAGGTAAATAGCTATCAAGAACGAAAATACATCACACATCTCTGTGGTTTAGTCACCTGGCAGACGTCAGAACGTATCCCTGTTTTCCAGAACCCCTGGCTACTCAACTCAACGGTCACTTCACGTCTCATTGTGTTCTTCTGACGAATTTTCTGCAGTGCTTCCTAAACAGGGAGAGAACGGAGCTTTTGTGAAGGACTTTCTACAACAAAGCAGTATCAGCACACACGAGTGCACCCACAATATCCCTTTAAGGTTCGATTTTGGTGAGCAGTTTCTAAGACTAGTCCAAGTCTTGTAATTGCTAGCCACAGACTGTGGTGGATGTGCTGGAACACAGCGTAGACAGCAGTTTTGGTAGACCAAGAAGTGAACAGAAGTGACTAGTTTTTTTACCGCACATGACAGAACAAACCAGCCCAACTCATACATCCAAGATGAAACGTAAGGTAACAAATTAAGGTCCTTATAATGAAAGCACTTTCTTTACCCCTGTGTACAAACCAACCTCCTCATTCAAGTCCATCACCATGAGTACTCCTGGTTTGAAGAATTCAATAGGAGTAAAACAGACTAAGAAATGCTTTGCTTTGTGATCTCAGCTACTTCATAATAGTTCCCATTCAACATTGACAGTACTCCCAGTCTGGAAAAGGGGTCAGCATTCACTAGTCCTGGAGCCTATAACGATGAAATCTACTAATCTTATTTCAATTCAAAAAATAAAATAAAAATCTGTTTTGCCTTGACCGCTGGCTGTTTGGTATTGTGTAAAAAGTTTATTTGCCTCTAGAAATTACGAAAGGGACAGAATCATTAAAAGATTTTAACAGAATTATTAAAAGAAAATATTTTCTGTAAAAATGGAATGAAAGAAAAACAGCTAAAATAAATCATCCCTGGATCATGATCTGGTTCCAATACTATAAAGCCTCCCGGGTATGCAAGCTCCCCACACAGCATGCACTAATGGTAAAGACTCCCTTAGAGCTCTTCCTTCTTCAGAACACAAAACTTTTCAAAGCTGAATCCTTCCTCTCCTCCTCCTTTTCACCACAGGTCATTTGCTCAAAGCTGTCCCTTCCAAGCTTAAAATCTGAAGCCTGTGAGCACCTCTGGGCAGGAACGGGCTCTGTCTTCTGTTCTGTAGAGACTCAGAGTGGTTCCAGGAGGCGCATCTATCCAGATGCAGACTCATCAAATCTCAGACACCTCAATACTAAGACATCTAGGGTAGGACACTAGTTAGCCGTGGCTCCTTTTATATTCAATTAGGGGGTAAATGGCTTTAAAAAAAAAATGCATTTCTCTTCATTGACTTCAAAGTGAGCCTTCAGATCCCGATTTATGCACCTGCTGTAAATGCTCAAAGTTAGGTTAGAGGAACAAAGCCCCCAGCACGACCCTGTCACAAATAATAACATCATACAATCTCACAGTAATGAATGACTGATGGCAGAGGGAACAGAGATGCTTACAACTCTGCAGCCCTAGTGCACTGTCTAAAATTTGCATTTCAAGGCTGTGTCACTGGGTATTTTCTGAGACATATACTACAATGTTTGCTAAGACATAGCTGTACTTTCGGGCTGACCAGCTCAGGAGCACTCCAGTTACTCATAATATATGATTCATAATCTTTAAAAGCCCATATACCAGTCAGGTGCAGCCCTACAGCTCCTTCTAAGTTACTGGCACCTCCACTAGCAAAATGCATAGGTTATCTTCACATAAAGCTTCTGCTTCAGGCTGATACGACTGATCACAAACTACTTGATAAACTCATTATCCTAGACAATATGGTCTAGAAACAAAAATCAACACACCACACAGTAAGTGATAAATACCAAAGCAGCATGTTATCTTTTGAACCAAAACATCATCACCCTCCTACATCCAATCCACTACAATTTTACAAATAGCCATTAGTCCCCTAATGAAAAGATGTCCATAAAACAATGGTTTTCCCTTCTACTTGCTCTGAGTGTAGAAAGCTGTAGCAGACAAAATAGTCTCCTATGTGGATAAAATTTTTTTTTGTTACAACTGTGGCACAGTTACGTCACACCAGTGTGCTTTTTCCCTTGCTTACAAGTAAGGAAGCTAATGGCTTATTTAATATCAGCATAAATAAAATGTTAACTAAGATGCTTGCTCATGCAACAGCATACTATGCTTTGCAGTAGTAATAAAAATCAGGTGCAATGCCAAATGTATCAAACTTTTGCTGCAACCAAAGCTACACAATTAGCAAACAGGGGAAGACTCAATGATCCTCATGGGTCCCTTCCAACTCAGAATATTCTATGATTCTATGAATCATCAGGGTTTCTAATCATTAGATGAATATACACCACCATTTAATTTAATTCCGTTCGGTACTAAAGAAGTTCATTTCTCTTCTATGTATTCTTTATGTAAGTTGTCCAATTAAGAGTGCCCGGTAGATAAGCACGAGACAAATTCAAAGTTTCAGTCCAAATAGATACCCAAGAGCAGGCTGCTTTATTCTATATTTAGATTATTTTTCTGATTTTAATTCCCAATTGGTTGAGCATCTGCACTTCAGAAATGCTTTTTGCTCATCACTTTGGGGAAGGGAAGGGAAGTAGAGGGGAGAGAGGTATGAAAGAAATTCAACAAATACCTCATTTTTCATTAAACACTGTTGAACATAACAACAACCAGATGATTTTTCCTCAAAGATCTTAAGGAATGTCACTAAGATTGCCTAATAATTTACAGTTTAAAACCATGCACAAGCATGGCAGTTTTTATCTCAGCAGAGAAATGTTTAAAATTATGAGCCAGTTAAAAGTGCACTCAGAAATAAGTGCTTCTTATTTCTGTGCTTCTCTGTGCTAATTCTTGAAACCATTAACGGCAATGGCTATAAAGAAGTTACGGTTCTATAATGATCATTTCTATAATAGGGTAAAAAACTTGCAGTAGTTTGACAACTAAAAAAGGGAAATGAAAAAAATTCATTCACTAACAAGAAAAGATAAAAATAAAATCAGTGTTAACAGCCTGAAAAGGAAATCTTTTGTGAAGGATTTCTATTGTTTCCATAAACAGGGCAGTCATATGGCTTTATTCCATCTTGAATTACCGTGCTTCATTATCAGTTATAGGAAGGCCCACCATACCTCTCTTTGTGACAATTTCTGTTTATCAGCCTGTTTGACTTTGGGACTATTAGCCAGCAGGTGACGCAGCTTCACATAACTCTTCCACAGCTTTTGGTACCTGAAGGACAAAACCAGAAAACAAATACTTTGGTCAATAAGACAGTCTCTCACTGTTTGTCCTTATGAACACACCAGCTGTTAATAACGCACCCATATACATTGCCTACAAGTAACTTTTTGCTCCAGAAAAAAATCTCAAAGCATTTGCCAAGAAAATTGGCAGTGTCTCTGCAGTTGTTCCAGTGGGGCAGACACAGAAGCAGACAGGAGGCATTAGTGTGCAGTGAGGTGAACAGCAAAACTCAGAGCACTACCTAGGTCTCCTAGACACCCACTCATCCTCTCCAAAGGGCCACCTCTACATGTTAATAAGACTTGCCCATGTTCCAGGTGAAATCTCTCTCTTCTCTAAACAAGGTTTACTTATCATTCATTGAAAAGCAGTAGTAACCTTTCCCAGGAAGCGTCTGTCTGTACACTAGCTGAAACATTTCAGTGAAGCACATGAGGAAGAGCTCTACAAGTCACGTGCAACACGAAGTAATTCTGTGAACTGTGAAATAAAAGCTTCATCCCCTATTGGTTTGTGCTAAATGGAAACAGCGAGTCAAGTTTCCTCTGTGGTTAGAATATACTTAAGGTTTCTGGTTTTCTCCAACTGTCTAGCCTTTTCTTATTTTGTGGGTATCTAATTACACATGAATCCCAGTAACAGAACTTTTTCCTCGGCAGTAGTTTCTCTGTGATCTAGCACGGATTGTCACAAAACTTGTAAGAACTTACTCCATTGTAATTATACACAACATCCCACCTTTACATTCAGCTGCAAATAACCAACAGGTTCAAAGGTTGTTATGGGAGGAGCAACCAAGAGGATCATGACATTCCCAAGGACTTTGTGTCCTTTGGAAACAGTGCTATCTTCAAAATACTATAACCTCTGTAGAGTTTTTTCGAGAAACCACATAAACCCAGACTTTTAAGAGGAAGCAGGGAATTAGAGGACAGAGGGAGTAAGTTTACCCAAGTAACTTATTTTCCATTTACATTGTACAAGATGATCCTCCTCAGCACCACCTTAGAGCAGTGGTTTTAGTAGGAAGTTACAACTGCAAAGCAGTAAATGAAGGAGCAGCTCTCTTATTTCATAATCTTCTCAGCATCCCACATTCTCAGGCACACAAACAGATCTTTTCTTATTGGCATTTTTTCCATAGCTATTTCTCTGAAGCATTATTAAATGCATACTCTCTGCCTCCAGAGATTCTGGTATTTTTTTAGTCTATAGACACATCTGAAATGATCAAGCAATAGATTTTTCTTATGCTCTGTTCTCCACATTTCTGCAATGTGCAGAACAGCACATCTATTTCTGACAAATTACCATCCAAAGAAGAAAAATGAGTTAATGAACGAATCAACTACACAGAAGACAAATAAATGCCATGAGGAGGTTTCAACCCAAACCAAAAAACCTGAAATTATTATCTACAATCTATGTTTTACTACTAGTACTAATGTGGGTAGAACAAACTCTGTTATTACAGTTAAATTTGAGAATTAATAATCAGATTATAATAACAAAAACTTTGTCTTTGAACTTCATAAAAAAATACACACTGGAGGAATATCTTTTCTTGGTACTACCTATTTCATATATACACCAGAGTTCAGCCTGAGATTTACGATAGCACCACAGAGGTCTTTCACAAAAACTACTTTGTTACTTTGATAGAAAGCAGCACACCTAAATTATGTAAGCAGCTCTGGGGAAAAAAAAAAAAAAAGGAAATTTTAAAGAAAGTTAAAATAAAGTGTGGGAAGAATAATTCTTGTTTTTTGATACTGTTTTCAATGCAAGGCACTACAAGTTTACCGGTATTGAGAAATTTAGCATCAAAATAGAGGTGGTTCTTATGTTCTTTAATTATTTTCTTTTTATGGATAAGACAAGTAAAAGATGAGGAGGATTAAAAGTCATTATCAAAACCAAAAGAAAATATGTTGTTTTCTGGATAAGTACTCACTCTTCTCACTTCCCACAATATTAAGCTTAAAATTCTCAGCAAGCAGTTGTAGAAGAATATGTCTGTCATACATGCACATTATAACTGTTAGGGCCTCAAAACTACAGGTGAAATTCAATGTCCTTGAAAGACACTGGAGGAAGATACATGAGGAAAAAAAGACAACCTTAACTATACATGCATGAGAGAGAAGTTCTATACTGTTATTCAGATCTCCAAATCACTGGAAAAGTCCTCTGAAATGCTAGAAACTAAGAAAAGAATTGCGAACAAAATCCAGCAATCACTTTTATGCCACTACACAAATCCACAGTGAAACAGTATTTCTTGCTCTGCCTGAAGTTTCGATTCCATTTTCACCCCTTCACTACATTCCTCCCAATCTCTATATATGATCGGTACAGAGAAAAGCAGAATGGATGTAACAGCTTCCAAGCTAGGAAACAGTTACATAGACTCAATTGTTCAAGGCATAAGAAGAGACACCCAAATAAGATATGGCAGGGTGCAAGAAACAAATTTCATTAAGAAAGCAAACATTTTCTTCCTTAGTAGATGTAAGACCTGAAAAGCATTGAATTAAATGATCAAGTAGCAGCTCTGAAACAAAAATGAGTCCTTTTTCATATGATTCACAATGGTACTGGGAAAGTGATTACCCTGTCAGTAGCATAAAAAGATTCAAACAGTGATTTGTGAAATTTTGAAAAGGAAGGTCCATTCAGGGCTGTTAAAATGACCTAAATACATCCTCTAGCACAGAAGCCCATATATTTTGGAAGCCTGGGTAAGTATTTCTCCCCCTCTGCCTTCCTGTTACACTATTCTATTTGAGCAACTAGCCTTTCAGAGAAATAACAGGGAGCTTGAGGAACCTTTGGTCTGACTTAGAAAAGCTTTTTTCTGGTTAGGAAATATCATACTGCACATGCATGCATTTACTTCAGCAGATCCTAAATGATGCCAGGAAAAAAGAAGTTATACCTTATATTCTCTAATTTACAAGAGCTTGTGTCCAATGTCATAAGCACTAAGCTGTATATTGGACTCAATTAGGCACACAAACAAGCCCTATTTAAGCCACAAATGACAGCAGTAATGAGCTTCTGAATGAAAGATGGAAGGAAAAGCATCTTACTGAGGATCTCCAGCATAACTGAGTTGAGCAGGTCGTATCCCGAAGTGGACAATAATGGGGAAAGTAATTACATCAGAATTGAACTGTTCGCGGTCCAGTTGATCAATACGAACTGAGCTGGGTTTCTAGGAGAAAAAACAAAACACACCTAATTGACAATAGCTCCATGGAAAATGTATTGCCTCTAGCTGACACCATCCAGGAACCACGAAGCAACAATATTCCAAGCTTATTAAAATACACATAAAACTAATCATTAATATTATATGTTTGGCAATGACAATGTCTGAAATGAAGTTAATCAACTTAACACTTTCAGTGAAAAAAGGAAGTATTTTTATTTTACAAGTCAGGAAATTTACAGTTAGATTATTTCCAAGAACTTAAAGCAACTTTCTTCAGTCAAATATCACACAGGAAATAAAATCAGGATTAGCATTCTGGCATCCAAGCTCCCACATGCCTAAGTAGTTCACTAAGATCAGGTTGATCAGGTTACCCTCTAATTTTAGTTCTGTTCCTGATTTCCAGAGCAAGTGAAGCCATTATTAGATCCATTCAATCACACCAACTAAACAGAATTTAACAAATCTGTCATGCTACTCTTAGAAAGGGTTCTTGGCTAATTTGTACAAAGAGGAATACAGTCTTGTATGATGAGGAGACTTCTGTCCTTTTTGCACTTCAAAACAAAAGTTCTTTTTTTATAGCAAGAAAGGACAGTGTAGGAGGTAGTAACTTTTGCTTCACCTCTAAACATGCAGAAAATGAGTAACTGCACATCACTGTAGAAGACATGCTCCTTATAGAGCTCTTGATCATTTATCTAACATTTTTTAGAACTCAGCTGAAGCTGCACGGTTTGTCTCCAAGTAAACATTATCTCCATTACCTGGCAAGCTGCTTTGTTATGTGCCTGCTTACTCCTCACTTTGCAATCAGCTAGATGAGGCCATTATTTTCTGCTTGCCTAAAGTTTCAGAAAAAGGCCATTACTTCTAGTTACCTGAATCTCAAAACTTCTAATTTAGCATTGTGAATTTCTCAAAGATGAGTTTCAGAGTTACAGAAACAGCTCCCACCATTCTCTTCACAAAACAATAAGAACTGTGTCAGGAACAAAGCTTTCACCTTTCAAACCATCTTGGTAGAATTGTTCACAGGAATAATTTTCTGCATGGATAAGCAAAGCCAATTCTATAAACAAAAGTAAGCCTCATCAGGTGGCCACATTTCCAATATATTCTAGAAAAACAAAAACTTACTTAAAACTTTGACATTCAGATAGAGAAACATTTTCCAAGGGAAAAATGCATATTAGCTTCCCTCTGGACATGATGACTGAACATAAAGTTATATCTTCCCAGCCAAAAAACAAGAGAGGGGAGGAAAAAAAAAAAGTTAGTTAACTCATGCTGCCAGGTTTAAAAAACATATAAAAAAAGAAAATGCTTTCCCCACAGCATTTCCAATAAAAGGGATTGGGACAACAAAATTTAATGAAACACATGGGGAGGATTTTGTACCAAGCGGAATGATGTTCTCTAAACCAGAGCTTAAAGTCCTGAAATTTAAGTTTATCTGGTTTTGTGGGGTTTGCACAAAGCCAATTTCAGAAATTTTTATCTTCACAAAAGTTGTTCATTGGTTCTCCCCTCTTTTAACATTAACAATGAGGAACTTCTCCCATCCCTGCTCCCCTCAAAAGAGAAGCCTTCCTACACAACTACTCTATGAAACAAGGTGGCAAAATATAATTAGCAGAATATGAAACAATAATTATACTCAATATATCAATTACATATTTTTTAAAAATACAGGCAATATTCTCCTATTCAAATGTTTTATATTTTAGATACTTAAATAGAAGTAAACTGATCCTCAAGAGTGTGAAACGGAGAAGAGCTTTCAATATGCCTATAGCAGGGTCTGTGTGAAATATGTGGCTTCAGGATCACTCAAAACCAGACTATTTATGACACTGCCTTGGAGTTTTGCCACCCACAGATACCTGATAACAACCAGGAAAAAGAACTCCTTTAAAACTTAATCACAATTGTTCCTTCGCTGATGATTAAGACAGCGGTGTAGCTAGGCTATGCTTTTTTCCTTTAGCAGGGTGAACACTAGCTTCCTGTCTGGTGTTGCTTCTGCAGCTGCTTAAATGAACAAACAGCACCATACAGAAACATACAGTATAAATCACGCACCAGCAAAGAGGATGCAAGGAAATTTACCCCTGCATTCTTTTAAATGTGCTGTGAGAGACCATCTAGTAATTACAACCTTGCTTTTAAAAATCTCATCAAAATCAAAGAAATTCTAACAGAACAGAGGCCCATTACCTTTCTTTCCTACTCTAAACCTCATCAATCAAGGCTTTGCTGATATTAGAAGACATGATGAGATTGCATGCAGATGTAGTACAAAAGATTATAAAATACCTATGTATTTGAACCACTGAGAAAAGCAGCAATATTTTAGAAAGAGTGAAGTATTAAAGAGGATTAAAATTTGTGAATCTTTAAATCTATTCCAACACAGGTTTCATGGAACTAATGAAACACCATGAGTAACTTAAATAATGCTGAACTATTGTTAGTTGTTTAAGCACATGAGATTTATATGCCTACAAAAGTTTTTTTCCCTTCTCCATCATGCATATATACACCTTGTTGGTTTGGCTGTTTTGCTTTTTCTTTTAACTAAAATACATATATAAAGCCGAGATCTGCTCACAAGAGGAATTATTATTTCTGAAGCGATGTTGTGGAGGAAAGCAGCAAAATAAAATTTAGTTGGTTTACTTTGTTGTGTCAAGTGGATGAAATTGAATTGAAGAGCTGTCATTTTCTCACAGTTTCACATTGTCTCTATAACAGAACTGTTTTATCTTCTAACACTGTAAAATGCACAGAAAATGCTTTCATACTGAGTAGAATATGCTGCAACGAACAAAAAAATCCACAAACTAAGAAGTCATTGCAATCTTCTTGAGAAAAAACATGTTCTAATGATGGCATTATAACATGACAATGCTTCAAAGTGCTGTAGATTTCTTTTATGCTTACATATTTTGATGTCCACACGCATCTCTAAAAACATTGTCTTGTAGAATGCAAAGTTTGTCAGTAAAAATACACAAAATCTCAAAATTAACACTACCACTCACAAATTGCACAGCCTTGTGCATACAGACATTTACGGCTCAGTGACACAAGGAACAAGCACTTATGTGTTGCTTCATAGAATCATAGAATAGTTAGGATTGGAAAGGACCTTAAGATCATCTAGCTCCAACCCCCTGCTATAAGCAGCAACACACTAAACCGTGTTACCCTTAGACTCCATCCAGCCTGGCCTTGAACACTGCCAGGGACCGAGCATCCAATGCTAAACAAAAAAAGCAAGTTTTCAGCTAGATGAAATCAGCCTATCTTCAGCAAGATCACTGAAGTTATGTCAGCATATACCGTTTATATGCTGACAACTGGTGCACTAGCATGTACCTTGAATCACAGAAACCATAGGCAATGTTAAACAGTTAAGGCTGTCTAACAATTTCTATTATGAGATTCTGGTTTAGCCCTCAGTTTTAATCAGCTCAGATAGAACTTTCCATAGCAAGAGTTCATGTATATTCTGTATTTCATGTTCCAGCAGATGATCTTGTTTTCCTTTTGGTTTAGGAAGTTTTAGCCAGTGCAAAACTGCTCAGAATCAAATAAAGAGAAAAATAAATTATCCCACCGAAGTTATGATCAGCTTATAAAGCAGTTTACTGAACATAATGTTGCCATACTTAAAAATACGAACTTGAAAAATATATTTAGGAAGTCATCATGGCTGCAGTTTGGGGACAGATTTATCAGTCAGCAAGCTATATTTCCCCATAGGCATGATACCAAGTCACACTTCTTCTGCTGGAGCTAAGAAGTTAAGCTATAAGCAAAGAAGGAAAATTAAGTCAAAGGAAGAAATGCGTTACAACAAAGAAAGCAGCCTAAAATATAAGGTCCAAAACATGCCTCTAGTGCTGAGATACCACTGCAATACTGATGAAACCACACAGAGAGAACCCTGCAGCTTTTGGTGGACATCATCTATTCTTGTGACCCACATTTCTTAAGTGTGAAAGTTAGAAAAATGGGCTAAATTCACATAACACTGGAGTTGAAAGGAGCTGTGTTCAGACAATTTATGTTTTAAAATACTAATTTTAATTGTTTCACAAATAATAAGGCCATAGGGGTTTCAAGCTTGGCACTGAAAATTAATGGATGCATTCATTAACGTACACATAATTTCTCAGTGCGAGCGAGAACAACATAGAAATAATGTGGAAAAAAACCACATAGGCAGAAAACACCTTTTCCATATTCAGGGCAAAGTCTGGATAGAGTACTCTATCTAAATCTAGAGGGTCAAAAGAGAAAGATGAAAGAGAATAACAAATAGTTACTAATTCTCCAGTTCTGTGTCAAGAAAAAGAAAATGAGATCACACAAGCAAAGGCAGTCTGAGAAAATAAGACAGCAGAGGAGAAAACTACAGTTTGAAATACATAAAATTCCACCATTCCTTTTAACATGCACGTTGAAACAGTGCTCATCTGGAAATCTGCCCTTCAGCAGAGCGTGCAATTTTTCCCAGGGTTGGAACAAGTCAATGGAGTGTTCCTATAGCAATCTGCAACTGTCACTGGTCATCTTTTCCCTTTCCAATCCAGCCTGCAGGAATCTCTCTGAAACAAGACATGTACATGTCATCGGGCTGGTCACAAAACAGAATTATTTGCTCTACCATGCCAGGGCTGGTAACAATCATCCCTTTGCATTCTTCTGCGTATTTCTGCCATTCCAGTTCTTCCCACTGAAGCATGTTGGCAATCTCCTCTTCAGGCACCAGAGCTTTACTGCATCGTAACAAGTAGAGAAGAATCTGATGCATTGAGAGTACTTCTTTCCCTCCATCTTAAAAACATAAAAAAAACCAAAACAAAACAACCCACATTTCAGGTATTTACTTCTAAAGCATGAGCAAAAGAGAAAATATGCAGAACACATGAAATATTTGGATGAGCAAAATAAAATGCAAAATGCTTAAGCAATTTGACAAATATGAAGGCAAATGTTTTATTGATGAATACCACACATGCATAAACACTTAGCTAAACTGGAAGCAGTAATGGTAATGGTAGCGAAAGTAACAGTTTCATCATACCGTAAAGCTGAAGTTTCTAACTTGCCTGAAAAAACTTTAAAATGAGTAGGCAGAACAATCAGTTACACTGTCCAGTTATATCTTCCTTTTCACACTTTTATCATTCTTTTTACAACAATAGTTAAAAAGCCTTTAGGCATTTCTGCAGCTTTTTTAAAGAACACTCAAAATTTTATGGGATACTTCTGGATTGATGTAAGAAGTTATCCTTACATTTTAAACTCATCTGTAGTGCTTACATGCTGTACCTGCAGTAATGAAGACTAAAGAGCCACATGCTGTCTTCTGTCACTAAATGAATCAAGGGCATGTGAAAACTACTAAATATGTCTGAGACCCCAGGAAACATGCACAGCAAATGGTGCTTGTAACAAAGGAAGACAGTATAATAAACATCTCACTGGCTCCAGGTAGCCAATTACAGATATGAAAATGCAAACAGGGAAGATGAGTGACAGTCCTGACAGACCGCCACTCACTGACTATTCGAATTCAGTATGTCTGCTCATATGAGTAAAAAGATAGACACGTTACTGCAGTGCTTTAATTCTGACACACATCTCTCTGACCCCCACCTTCACCAACAGGATATTAATCTGTAGGTATGGAGGCATCTTGAAGTTTCATCCCCACCGAGCACAAATGTTGATTTCCCTACCCCAGGAAGCAGGAGCAATCTGATCCCTGTCCCCGAGAACATTCTATCACTACATACACAAAAAAAGTAACGGAGGAAAAAGACAGAAGTAAAGACTTAGAGCAATATTGAAGATGATGCCACAGCACAGGGAATGTGACCACAGGCACATAGGAAAAGCCTCACAGAACTGCTGCGTAACGGCTGTGCTGTGTAAGGTGATGTCCTCTACAAGACACGCAAGGGAACAAGCACTTCTCTTATTTCAGCTGGGATTACAGCACTATGGTACAGAAAAGATGAAAGGGAATGATATAACTTGGCCTCTCAGAACAATTAACCTCATTCAAATTCCAAGAGGCAATCTTAAATGGGGAAAACACATCCCAAACCTCACAGGAAACAGAAAATACTTCTAAATAGCTACAGGGGCAAATTTTTAAATACGCAAAGTTTTCCTTCAGATTAAAGGGGGACTCAGTTTACAAGACCTTTGTCTTTGTCAACAGCAAAATCATACTGTTACACAAGAGGTAACCCATCTCCACCAATCACACACACACACACACACAAAAAAAAGTGTAGCCTTACTGAAGGCCATGTACAGGAAGGGTACAGGTCACTACAGATAGTGTGCTAAATAGCAGTTAGAGACCTGACCTTTCGTGGGTCAGAACATGCAGTGTTTGGGACCTCAGATTTATTATTTTTTTTTCCTAGTCTTTTACTCTCAGTATATTTATCATCATAAAAGTCTACAACTATGAATACAACACATCAACTATTCTGCGTGCTACACATCTCTGACACTCAGTAAACCTGGTATGATTAGCTCAAAGCTCAGAGCTACCGCAAGGCCTGTCTCTAAGTAATCCACATAGAAAACCTGACATCCCAAACCTCTTATTTTCAGACCACATTAGAAAAATAAGAAAGAAAAGCAAAGGGGATAGGAAAACAGCAATTCATTTTTATCTTTAAATAGACAGTTGATGGATGTGTGGAGACCTATTGCACCAATGTCTCCTTTGATTAGACATAGATAGTGTCTGTAAACATACCTGAAAGTAATAGATTCCCACTCTCTGGAAATTAAAAATCTCTAAGGATATCTCAAAAAATAATCAATACAAAATGCAAACTTGATTAAAAAAAAAAAATCTGTAAATAAATATGCTAAAAGGCAACTATATATGCAGTAATATATTAAAAAAAAGACATTTTTACAAAGAGTTAGAAGGCTGGGAACTCAAAGTGAAAGCACACAGGAATACAGAGACTCATCTCTCCCTACAACAATCCAAAAGCACAGAAAGAGCTGACTTCTAAACTAAACTAAACTAAATCCTAGTATAAAACCCTCAAACTAACAGGAAAACACCCTCAAGCTACACAAACCAGGCAGGTCAAACTTGTTCTCCTTTTGTGATGAGGTCAAGTTAATCAGCCACATGTGGCTTGATGGCTTATTTTGTAAATTGCTTCAGCAGGAGCAAATCAATGTTTGCTAGCAAGCCTCAGAGCTCTGCTTCTGATTGAACAGTGTTGTGTATCCAGGAAGCAACAACAATTAGAAATATAGTCATCTAGCTATCAGTGCTCTCCACAGTAACGAGCCAAACCTCATTTAGCTACAGCTATAATTAATATCTCAACTAAGTTTCAAAGCCCAGAGCAGAGAGCACCTCCAGGCCACAGCCCTCTTGACAAAGACTGTTCCATGTCTCATCTGCACCCTCAGTCCAGCAGCTGAAATGCATCCTCCTGCCCACACAACACAGTGCAATCACTGGCAAGATCTCAGCAGGACACATTTTCAACGGAGCCATGACATTTGTATCAACTGAATGACTGCCCTAGTATCTTAGGGATGTGTTAAACGCCTGTGTAAGCTGTTCACTCAAAATAAGCGTAATGCTCCACACTAAAGTTTGTCCTTGGCTGGCAGGCTAGGGTTGAATTGCACTGAATGGTGTTTTTATGTCTTTCACCATTTGCTGCAAGGTCTCAGTTTGCATTAAGAAACAAACAAACAGAACATGTGCTCAGGAACATCAATCATGCTGACCCCCAAAACTGCACATCAAGAATTTTTATATAATCACATGGTATCCTGAAGAGCTGAGGGGACATGAAAATCAGTGTCATGTGACTTTAGGCAATAGCACTCCTCAAACGTCACAGCTCCATTGCAAGGCAAGTCAAGGATGACTCAGCACTGCCTAAAATTACCATTTAGGTAATTTTAAGACAAAAGCTGAGACTTGGCCTGCCCGTCTGATCCTAGTTCTGAGTAAACTATCCACACTGCCCGCAAGCACTACAGACTTCAGGTGAAAGCACTAGATCTCTCACTGACTGAACCATTTGCAGTAAGTTGTTTGGGGGATTTTTTGGGGAGTAGGGAGGTAGGGTGTGCTTTGGGAGGGATTTGTGGTTTGGGTTGTTTTGGGGTTTTTTTTGTGTTTATTTTTAGATCTAATTACCATAAAGCTACATAATACAAACGTTACCTGGAAGAAATCTCACAAATCGTGGCATGAAGTGAAATCTGGGACAGGAAACAGAATCATTTTCAAGTAAAGGACCTTAAATATGAAAAAAAAAAAAAAGGAAAATTTATGAACAGCAAAATATTTGCAAAAGAAGAAAAAAAAAGAATGCAACCCTGCATAAACAGAATCAGAAAACGGTGATTACATTTGAAAGGGGCTACATTTCAATCAGAAAAATAACAAAATGCACAGTAGAGAGGAACAGAATAACAACTTCTAGTGAAAGCTTTTACATGCACGATTTCAAAGAAAGCTACAATAACTTAAAAATAAAAAGAATCTAACAAAAACACAGCAGTTTTAATTAAAACAGCGATAAAACACTTTTATATAATTTGCTTACTCTTTACAGACACAAGCAGTAGTTTATTAGTCCCTCCCTATTAGGGGGGTGTCTTTTGGTTACATTAACAAAATATAACATCATAGAAATTTCCTTGTTATTTCATGATTTTTTTTTTTTTTTTTGTTTCCTATTTCATCATACAAAGCTTTTCATGAAAAGAAAAACAAAACCAGTAAGTACCTGGTGTTAAAAAAGAAAGAACAATCGGAATCAGTGATACAAAAGACAATACTGATATTAGTATCAAACCAAAGAAGGCTACACAAGATGTATGTAACCTGTATGCTGCTTAGTTTAACTGCACTAAGTGCAGAGTACATCTCCATAGACAAAGTCAAGACACCAAAACACACCTACAGATTCTGAAATGAAATTCCTTTGATATTCTCTGTTTTCTTTTAGACCAAGGGAAGTATCATCCCTGAAATTCCTTTGTTGCAGTCTTCACAGAAACATGTATTTTCATCTTGTCAAGTCAAAACCATGCAGCTATAATGACACGTTATCCCTCTACAGCTGTCTGTATGACACTGCCTTGTATGTTGACTGTAGAGAAATAGTGTACAAGTAACTTGTTTGTTAGCTCATAAAACCAGAAAGAATAGTCTACCTGACACCTTGGCTTTCAAAAGACCATGCACAGGATACTATGCAATATTAACATACAATAATATTTACTGTTTGATTAAAAATATCAGGCTTGGATTAAGAAAGAAATTTAGTTTATATGCAAGAATACAGTGCTAAGTTTGCGTGTTTTAATTGCTCCAGCCCACACTAATGAACTCTAAAAGTTTTCATCTTCTTGGAGAAGAAAGGGGAAGTTTGTCCCTCTCTTATAAAACAGCATATGACTTTTTTCTTTTGAGGCCTCTCTCCACTTTTTTTACTTTTTACACCAAAGAACCTAATAAAGCAATCTTATTTACAACAGCTACAATTAATTGGGGTTTGGGTATGTTGGTTTGTTGGGTTTTTTTCCCCTAAATAAGTTACCGTTAAGATTCCAGTCATACAGCTCCAAAATATCTTTGAATAGATATGAAGAGAACAGCTCAAGACCTCTCACACAAAAATTCTGGGGAAAGAAATAAACCAGAATTATAATTATATAATACTATAATACATATAGTGCCACTCACATATGAAATGAAAAAAAGAATGAATGAAAATGAAATGAAAAAAAAAAAAAAGAGGGGGAGAAAAAAAAAGAAAAAAGAAAATTAAAACCCCTGGCATCTTCTTAGTTGCCAACACTAGACACTGGGCTTTGGAAACAATATTGAGATATCTGTAATCATCTACTGCAACATAACACAGTGGTCTCTTCAGAAAGCACTGTAATTAAGACTCTTTATTCAATGTCCAAATCAACATATTATAGGCAGGAGGGAGATTCTCATCAAGTGGCAAAGCAGCTCCTCCAAAGCAAGGAGCTTTCATTCAGCAATGAAGTAATTTAAAAAGCTTTCCTGAACAACAACAACAACAACAACAACAAAGTCAGGATATAAATTCTACATGTATTATACTGGCCACGTATAACCCAAAACACAATCTCCTTTGCAATCCATCACTAGTAAAGACAGTCTGCAAATAACACTGTAGCCAACTGCTGTAGCCATTTAACCAGAAGTCCAAAAAATGTCCTGTTTCCTATTTTGCTTGATGGCCATTTGTTGTTTTAGAACAAGATTTGGAGTCAACGCAGTAGATTCACTAACAAGCAATGAATTGCTTTGATCACATTAAAGTTGCTGAGGAATTTCAGGGCTTTTGCATATGTTTAGATGCTGTTGAGTCACAAAAGAGAGATAGCTAGAAAGAAAAATGCAAATATATGTGACTAAATTAAACACTGATCCTATCTTTGTAGTTAATATGCAGGGGTGTTTCTGTACCTACACATGCTGTTCCACTGCAACAATTTACTTCACAAGCTGGTTTCACCAGGGATTAATTTCTATTATTAACTGAATGGGCTTTTTTTGTATCCACAGGAAATTTGTTTTGGCAACAGCTTATATTAAGTACTGATAAGCAATCTTCAGACCTTCAAATTTATCATTAAGTTTCAGCTCTGCCATTGACTTATGTGGTCCTGGCAAACAAGTACCTCCATTTGCCTTTTTTTTGTCATCCGTAAGAGAAGGATAATCCCTAACTCAGCAGTAGCGATAAGAGTACCTGATATATATTGTATATAACTTAAAATGAAAAGAAGCTATGGACATAAGCACTTCTTACTATTTGATTTTAATATATAATAACATAGAGTAAGGGCCACAAAAATTATCAGAGCGGTGGAGCACCTCTCCTGTGACGAAAGGCTGAGTGAGTTGGGGTTGTTTGGCCTGAAGAAGAGCAGGCTCCAGGGAGACCTTACTGCTGCCTTTCAGTTCTTAAATGGGCCTATAAGAAAGACAGGGAGACACTTCTCAGCAGGGCCTGCTGCAATAGGATGAGGCGTGATGGTTTTAAACTAAAAGAGGGGAGATTCAGGCTGGACATGAGAAAAAAAATCTTTACAATGAGGGTGGTAAAATACTGACACAGGTTGCCCAGAGAGGTGGTGGATGCACTATCCCTAGAGACATTCAAGGCCAGGCTGGATGTGGTTCTGGGCAACCTTATCTAGTTGAAGATGTCCCTGCTCATTGCAGGGGGGTTGGACTAGATGACCTTTGAAGGTCCCTTCCTACCCAATCTACTCTATGATTCTATCATTCTATAATATTAATATAATACTATATTAATAATCTAGGTAGATGGAGTACCTGTGAGTGCAAGTTCCTATTCAGCTATTCATTCAGAACACAGCCTGTCTCTCTTAGAGATTTCACAAGACGGGATTCTAAAGAGTTTAATCCATAAAGCATATTAACAACTCATAACCCACCCTGACTTTTTGACTAACTATCCTTCTTACCTCAGGCATCATCTCCTCAATGAAATGAATTGTATAGTCAATGTTAAATCTGATTACTTTACATAGCGGAATCTGAAAGGAAAATAGAAATTCAGCATGAAAAACTATACTGCATAAAATGTATAGTTAATACAATATTGTATGCAAGGGTATTACTGTCTAGTGAAAAGGGCACTTAATAAAACAGCTGCTCTGGGGAATCATGCAAAGATGGGGGAACACAAGCACATGCAACAGAAGCAATGGTTCTAACCTCCACCTCTGTAATAACACAGGGCTGACAGGAGGGATGGTAAAGGAAGATTAAATAATGCCATCTACTGGAGATAAAATTTTCTTTAGAAGAAAAAGAGAAGCTTAGGAAACCTGTATCTTCTCTCCCTTGTATATTTGGAAGTGAATTTATTGTTGGTGACATATGTCAGATTGATACTGTGACCTGAAGGCAAGGTGTTTTTGGCACACTGCCAATTCTGTTAGCTATACTATCTTAAAAAAACAGTTTTAAGCCATAGCAGCACAACCTAAGAACATCAGGATAAATCTATAGCTTTATACTAATTTCATCCAATAAATGTTCTCAGAAGTTCACTCAACTAACTAGTAAGACAAACATCCAATTCCCTTTTTTCTCCTTAGGGAAAAGGTCCCTTCATTTGCAAAGCCCACATACTGCTGAAGGTGTGTATGTTTGTTCAAATGGTATGTTTTAAAGCAAAAAAGCTAAATTTCTAATAGACTACAGAAACGTCTCTCAAACAGCAGGTTTTATGCTGCCAAAAATCATCTCAGGACACCAAGAGATTCCAAAGGGCTTTATACACGTTAGTAACAGGAACTGACAATACAGCATTGCTTTCTATTTCCAACTCTGTAAAAATTATGCTGATCGCTTCCCCAATTTGGAATGAGAAGAAACATATGTACTTTACAGTAAGAGTAAGCTCAATGGCTTCACTAACTATTTGTGTCAGACAAGAAGAGTTTTCTTTGTTTTCTGTATATTAAAAATTTCCATACCTCTCTGCCTTCCTGTCATGCAGCAGACACACAGATTATAAAGTGTTCCCTCTGTCCTTTTAATGGGAGTAAGCCAAAACTGTTCCTTTTCACTCATTTGCACAGCAAAAATGTAAAGCCTTGAGACAAACCTGCCTTGAATCCCAAGGCTGAGTTAATGCTACTGGACAGGAGTGCTTCACACTGCCATGCCACAGGCTGAATTCCATTCTCTCCCTGACTTTCTGTCAACAAAAGACCCTTCCCCTGCTCTCCAAAAATAAACTGTTGTCATATACACTATGTAGGCAAACTTTCAGGGGAAAAAAAATATTTTCTTCTCAGTGCCTCTCAGTTCCAGTATTCTTACTTCCCAGTCCTGTACTAATAGCCATTCTTGTACCAGGTTTTGGTATGGGTAGTATAGACAGTAATAGAAATAAAACTAAAGGAAACAAACAAATACTACGGCATCTGAAAAAACACTTCTTGAAATATTAAGATAACAAAAAAATCTTCAAGTGTACAGAAATTGAGCATTTGCATATTTTTTATTCAGATATGGCTAACAGCTTATATTGGAAAAGAAGGGCAGTCAAGTACCAATCATGTCCTTTTCTTGTTATATTTTCTTTCAAAACAAAACTAATTGCCTCTAAATGCCTACAGATTTTAATATTTGTCAAGACAAAACCTGAGACTCATTAGCACAAATGTCTTTACCCTGTCCACAGTGCTGGCAAGAGGTTTGCAATACACGTCATCAGTTTAGAGAAGTTCTACTTCAGGGCACAAACAGCTTACCTTCCAAACAAATCCCACATATACAATAATGAACATACTTACGTTTGTTAGTGGGGCATGTGCAAACATTGAGAACCCTTCAAAGATATATTCATGGTCATCATACTCAATAACAGTAGGTCTGTCTGTCTTAAAAAAGCAAACAAAACCACCACAGAGTAAGCAAGAAGGAGTACTACTTCCATCACTGAAAACAAAATTAGAGTCCTAGTTAGAATTATTTATAAAGTACTTACTAAGAAGTTTGTGGGAGGCGACACAGTAATTCGATAGTGGTATAGTCTTCCAGCATTGTTGGTCATGGGGCGACATGGTTTAATGGGCTTAAAGAAAGAGATAAGTAGAATTATATGTAGAGTCAAGGCAAATTTAGATTAAAAGAGAGAATAAAGCATTTATAATAGCCATGAAATAGGCATTAAGAAAAATCAAATAAAATATAAAATCTGGGAAGATTAAAAATATAAAAAATAAAATTTGTGAAGAAGTGAGGCCTTATCTGTGTTTTCACTTTCATACATATTTTTAAAGCTATTCAAAAGGAAAACAAAAGTGAAAAACTGCTGTATTTTTTTCATTTTCCATTTGACTCTCAATCTTTCTTACACACAGCAGCTAGTTGCTTACATACCAGACTAATTTCCTCTTTTATATAAATCTGTTTCAAGAAACTGATTTTAAAAGCTTACAAAAAGGAACTTGGACCTCATATAAGATCTCAAAGTATGTCATCAAGACAGACAAGTATCGGCTCATCTGCCTGGGGCAAATCTGGGGCCTGAAGAGAACAGATTAGCCTACCACCACAGAGACAGCTCTGGTAACCCTGCTCTGCCTGCCTGAGAGGTCCAAAGGCAGCCAGCCCCCTGTTCAATCTGATACAACACCAACCGCCCGGAAGTCATGTTTTCCTCCAGCTTGTTCTGAAGCATCCAGTTTAAAGACCTAAAAATCCTCAGCAGTCAGACAAGAAAGAGTTTCTCATATGCCTTACATCCAATTTGCTGCAGTTCAGACACTGACACCAGCCTGTTTGGAATACATCTGTCTTCGTGAGGAAAAAAAAAAGAAATCACTGCAGCAAATGGGGTACTACTCTAAACAGTATTACAAAAGGTGGCCTGGTTGTGATGGCAAGACAGTGACACTGCTACGCAGCAATGCACACTTCGCACATCCAGCAAGTAGGGTAATTACTCTGGCTGTTCAGCTGCAAATTAAGCTTCTCACTGCTGCAAAAAGACAGTTACAACCCAGCTAGTTTAAAGCTAAGCAGTTTTATCTACAGGACACTCTAAAAACTAGTACATCCTGGGGTTTCAGAAAATCTCAGAAAATTTCCCAACTGGCCATGCTTCAGGGAGCACCTGCCTTCATGCAGCAAGTTTCATACATCAATTTTCTCCTCCTAATTTTCCCTCTTTCTTCTTCACAAAAAAAACACTACAGACAATGTGGGGTGGAACTGATCCTGAACTGAAGTGATTTATAATAAGCTTCAAATTAAAGCCAATTTTCTGAACTAGAATAATTCACAGAAGCATTCATAAATCCTTAACTGCAGAGAAATAAAAGAATGTTTCAGTAAGTATATGTGAGAAGGCATACTGAAAAATAAAATTATTCAAGAAAAATTACAAGGGTAAATTATAAACCCTACATATTAATGTTCTCCAATTCTGAACAAGAACAAACTTTTTTTTAGAATAAAAATGCTTGAGGTCATCCAAGCACCGTTTTTATTTCCAGAAATGGTACTGATCATAAAGCATACACTGTACAAATGAATATTTCTAAGGAAAATATTCCAACACCATTTTTCAAAACCCTAGAACTAAACAAATGCAGGCAAAAGTTTTCCATAGTTTTCAGGTGGATTTCATTACCAGTACTGCATTTTAAATATGAGCTTATATAACTAAGTGATTTAAAGTCACACAGGATTTTTTACTCAGCCTGTAAATCACGTAAAAAAAAATAACCTGTCTTAAATCAACCCAAGTATGAGTTTACAGCAGCAAGTTTGTATTCATAATTGCTATTCTCAGAATTACTTACCTCTTCACCAGGATAAATGCCATGTCTTATTCCTGTTCGCCGGGCTTTAGCACTGCACTTGCACAAAGGACCATCATTCATCTGTCAAAACCAAAACAGGATTTTGTTTTATTGAAAAATGGGTTTGGAAAAGTATGTTGGTTTTAATGCCTGGAGTGCTGATGCTTCTAAAAGCCTGTCATGCTTAGATTAAGTGGATGTTCTTAAGCCAATAAAATTTAAAACAGTATAGCCTAGTGTAAGAAAACTGCACAACAGCACTCAACTTCACTGCTCTTTCAGAAGCACAAGATGGAAAAACACTCTCAGCAGAATTGTACCACTCTACTATCATATACATCTTTTTCATTTCTTACACATACAGATAGCACACTGTCTGCCTAAAACAAAATTCAGGCCCTAAACAGGCATGTGCAAATATTTAACTGCTGAAATCTTCATGTTCAAACAGTTTCGCTAAGTTCACTGAAATCCCATCCCTGACTAACCCCTCTGCCATGTGGCAGGGCTATCGCCTGAAGTATGCAAAGCAGACCATTTGAAGATTTTTACTTGGTACTTTAAAGAGCTAATGCGAACACTTCAAATCCACCCTGTGAACAGATCAGTAAAAAAAGAGGAAGGGAGTGGGGGGGAAATATCCACTTCAGTATTCTGTATGGGTGCATCAAGTAGCTATATCGAAAAGGGCCACTGCACACGGTATAAAGCTAGTGTCTTTCTTTTCACTTTCATGACCAAGTTCAATGCAGACTATCAAGTTCAATGCAGACTACCAATTACTGCAATACTCTACAGCTTTCTGCTTTTAACATCATGCTCATTGCAGAAACCCAACAAAACCAGAACCAAACCAGAGAAACAAATTAAGTTCCCAACCCCAGGCTTTAACGGAGTTTTTTGAAGTCTGAATCCAAGAACTGAAACATCATTTTAGACTCGGAAAAAAAACCCACCACCTTGCAATGCAATAGAAAAAGCAGGAGAACTTTCCATGCTACTACAAGCTCTCTGAAAATATAAACAGCGCCAGCAGTGGGGCTAAATAGCACGATCACACAATAGATATAATGGGAAGATACCTCAGAAAGCAAGAACCACCAAACTGCTGTTAATGTAGTCATTAGACAGTTGGGAGAGGGACACAACTTTTTACTTTTTATGTTAATTCTCTGAATATTCATCTTGATTTAATTTCTTCAGACTGGCACAAAGCATATGCGCAAAGGAACACAAGAAATAGGGCACTTCTCAACTTTTTTTGGAACTTAGTCATGCAATCTTAACAACAGAGTGACATGACAGCTTTTTGTTCATGCTTTTTTTTCTCCCCCCCCACAATCTGAGACCCTGGAGGAAAGTACAGGCTCAATGAAAGTGAATCATGGTCATAGGTAAAAGCATGCTTCCTCACTGGCTTATGCAGCCATAAAACAGAAGAGAGTTAAAAAATGGAGTCAATGTCAAATTGCTCTTCATTCCCCCCAAAATAATGGCTTAATGAGGCTAATAAAATAATAATCACTTATTTTTTAAAATCTCACCCTTAATTCTTAGAACAGTTTAGCAGTAACACTGCTTCTGTTTACATCAAATGCGCAAATCAAAACAGAGATGTGAAGTACCTGTAAAAGCCCAAGACATGAGACGCAAGTCAGATACCTGTCTATCTTGACCCTAATGACACTGCTCACGGAAAAGAACCACAGAAGAGCAATTCTGAAGTGATGATAAAATAATGTTGAAAGATCACAATTTTACATAAGCAATGACTTCTAACTTTCTCTGACCAACAGGGCAACACAAACAAGCACATAACACTTGCAAGAAAAGGGCCACTGCAGTGGCATCGACTTTATTTTCTGGCAACTGCTAGCACTGTTGGAGATTATTCAAAGTAACAAGCACACTGCTCAGATTAAAGGGTTGGGAAGATCCATCCTAAAAAGCTGGTTCGATGTCAAATGGTGTACTTGTATGTGCTAGTGTGCACAGCAATCATTCCTATTTTACGTAGTGATAGTTAGAAAGCATTTTGGCATACCAGATAAATATCTAGGATAACTTCAAATGTTTTCAAATAAAATCTACTCAGAAGTAGTAGAGCACTGACAAGCTCACGATGATCAGATTTCATCCCCATCAGGAAAGACGAAGAGTCAATGTCAAGAAAGTTTTGGGGAAAGAAAGTTTTTCAGTAGGAAACTCATAAGCCATGCATTCCTGAAACTATTCATGCTACAGTTATTCCACTTCTTTTTATTTAGCTAATATTCTGGCCTAGAGCATTACTTTGAAGTGTGCCCAAGAGCTGCACATTTTTTTTCAGTTAAATATCTAAACTGTTCACTAATGTTGCTTTCCATACAAACAGCTAGCAATGCTCAGTCAAATTATTTTTTTTTTTTTAACTAGAAGGATAAATATGAGTCTGTAATAGAATATTCAACAGACCTTTGAATTACCACTGAGGCAATAAGCATCACAGTATCTTTTCGCATTATGATTTGTTGTATGCTAAACTCCTGCATCACACAAAGTGCCTGAAAAATAAATTTACTGAGGCGCCATGTGACAATGAGATAGAATAGACTGTAAAATATTCAAGAAAGATGAAGATGGCAAATTTGCAAACAAAAACTAGTCTTCTGTGCAACGTATGCATTCAAAACAGTACTTCATGAGCTTAGCAATTACATTTAATGAGAACTATAATCTCCATGCAATTACAAAAGAACCATTAGACAAGAAATTAGAAGCATTAACTGCATATTTAAAACATTATTTATCATTATGAGCTGAGAACTTTTCGGTGGAAAATTTGTAAAGGAGGTAAACCTGTTGTGTTTGCTCCATCCCAGAATTTATTTCAGGGCCATGAGAACAGCATTAGTACACTGTTAGCAATTCAGGTTTTATTAACACTGTCAGACACGATTCCAGCAGAATAATCCCCAGGATTCATGAGCTGGAACCACAGTCTTGAAATCAAAAAGTAAAGTGCTTTGAAGAAGATCAGAGAGAGAAGGGAAAAGGGGGGTAAAAACTGCATACCGAAATAGATATCACTCAGCATGTTTGACAATGCAGAATTTTTGGTCTTCAGGGGAAAATAACTTACAAGCACACAGTACTTTTTCCTCTCACCATACCTGTCCTGGATCATTGTACCACAGTTCTTCATGAAGACGATCAGGGTGTGCTTTTTTACGCTTAATTTCTCCAATGACATCAAAAACATCTGAATCTGAACTGCTAGAACAGCTGCTGTCTTCTTCAGAGTCACAGTCCGACTCACTGGAGCTCTCTAATTCACACAGGAAAAATAAAGTCAGCTGAAAAACACTAGCACTCTCTTTTCCAAAAGTAATGCATTCTTTGACATGACATAGCTAACCATGGCATACTGAAAGTTACTAACAAAAAAGAGAGAGAGCAACTGTATTTTTAATTAAAAATGGCAGCAAATGCTATGGATATTAAACACTTCTAACAACTGCACCACCTGTTTGCACACATGAGAGAAGAATACACATAGTGTCGCTAGCATGAGTGAACAGAACCTCTTGTTGAAAAGTCGATCGTTTGCTATGAGCAAAGTGCTTATATCTAGTTTCATTTTACCTAAAAATGCTCCTGTCTGTCGCAAGATATTGTCTTGTTTTGAAACAGCACATATGTATAGAATTATTATACATGTACTGTTAGACTCATTTTTCAAAATCAATTATTTCTCATAAATCCATTATCGCATATTAGAAACCAGAGACATGGAAAAAAAAAAAAAAAATTCAGTCATAAGTTTTTTGGAAGCCCTATTCTGTGAGTTTTCCTCCTTACTTTTTTTTTTTTTTTAAAGACATTTTTCTTTGTTTTAACTGAAGGAACAGAAGGTGGTCTTAGACTGGTTAAAATGTCTCCTTTGTGGTGTTGTCAAAGTAATAAGTGTCTGGACTTAAAATACGAAACAAAAGAACACCTAGAGCCTGATCTCACATCTCTCTAACCTCCTGTGCTACATACAAGTGACTCTCTCTCTTATGCATGTAATGTCACTCATTTCCACAGATCCCCTCAGCTCCAATTTAAATGCCTTCATAGCCATGATATATACCATGATACAACTAAGGTTTATTATTCCTGAAAGGGGGCAACATTTCTTCCATTGTTAAGTTTTGACTTAAGAGAAAACAGTGCTTTTCTTCTCTTAAGTTTTGACTTAAGAGAAAAAATTGACAGTGCTTTGAAATACCGTGAAACTATGGTTAAAAATATGTGTATTTATTGAATACAAGACTCTCCTTAGACAAAAGAGAAGGAGAGAGACAATGAGAGAACATTACTAGTAAAAAGTTTCTTTCTAAAAAAAAACAAACAAACAAACAAAAAAAACCAAACAAAAAAAAAAAACAAACCCCAAAAAACAATCAAGATGTATTTCTACACAGTCCATAATTCAGCCTAAGGTGTTATTAAAATACGCACTTGGCACTATGATTTACATAGGTCATATATGCTCGGCTGAAATCAAGTTTTGTCTAGATGCGCTACAAATGTTCACAAACGCTTGAGTTTTAGAAGTTCTCTGACAACCATTAATCAGTTACGTAAGCCTAATTTTAGGTGCAAAAGAAGCGTGGGACCTGTGAGAGTCAGCTGGAGTTCTAAAAGACCAGCGCAGAACTGTCAGATTTCATGCATTGAAATCAGCCTTTCATGATCTAAAAGTGCTCTCAAAGTGCATTACTATCTCACTAAAACACACAATTACGGCTAACAAAGGCAGAACAGAGACAGCATTTACTTAAATACAAAATAAAACAAGCTATTAGACACTATCAGCTATTAGAAGCATAGCTGTAGGAGAACCTGGCACAGACACCAAGTCAGCCCAGGGGACTAATGTAGATGCAGAGCCTTTGAGTCCTCCATAAAGAGTGGAAAAAAAAACCCAGAGAAGTTGCTCTTGGCTCTACCATATTTTAGCCTGGAGCAACAAAGGAGCTCTTTCTGCAGAGATCTGAGGAAGTAAAGCTTTACACAGGTATGTTAACTGTAGCAATTTTGTCCTTGCCTCATCCACATGAAAATATATCTCTTCAAAAACCCTGTAGTTAACTTTGGTAGTAATTCTTGTGAATTCACATTTTATTTAATGTGTTTGGTTTTTCTTTTATTATATCTTTTTATATTGCCAGCATGTAGCTGACCAAGTCATTATATACCTGTATTTTAACTTCAGTATTTTTATTATATGATTTTTAAGAGTAACTAAGCTGAGATGTGAGTCTGAAGCAGCTCAGCAGGTAAAAATGAAGCATAAGTTAAAAAGCAATCCCAACAGAGTATCTAAATTAATGTAATATGCCTAAGAATTTCTTGAACTAATGTAACTGAAATGAAACACTGAAAGTATAAAAAGAACAGCTAACACTTCTCACAAAACAATCAGAAAAATAGCCTTGTAACTTCTGAGTAGACAAATTCTTATCAAAAAGTATGCTCTGCTAATTCAACCAGTATTTACCCCTGAATTGATATGGCTAGTAGACTTACTTCACTGCAAGAAGATCCATATGGGCAGTGCTGCTTGTTACTGCACAGACTTCATCATTCATTTTAGGTTGTGCAGCTCTGCTTACTATCATCTTGTGTGGAAGTATCAGGTTTCAAAACATAAGTTTATCACCACTACTCTTGCTTCCTTTTTAGAAATGTAAGTCCAGGAGCTCCTAAAAGCCTCTTGTGTGCCATGCTTTGGCTTATCTGATCATGCTCAGCATACCTTCATGTCATGGAAGAGACTTTAGCCCAAGAGACTTTAGCCCAAAACACAAAAACCCAATGCTGTATAGTCTCCATTCTCCCTTAGGCTTTCCGGGTAAAGAAGCTAGTTGTTCTGCAGTCAAAAGCAATAGCAAAACTCCCATGGATGTGCAATACAAAGGAAGGATTTAAGAAACACAGATTAACCTACCAACATTATTAATTACACACAACTGCCAAAACCAGGTTAACTATGGATTATTCCATTTCAGATCTTCATTATCATTTCTGCCTACCTAAATCTTCATCCAGCTTCGTCTTCGGTGGCTCCCACGGTGGCCTGGCTGCTTTGGCCTTCGCCTGTCGCTTTCCTAACTCATCATCAAACTTTTCATACAGATCTCGGAGCTTGCTTGTTCCTACCACAGTAGAGTCCCCCTGTTAATTAAAAACCAGAACGACAACAAAAAAAAGACAGAGTTAAAATAGCATATGAACACCACATGTACCAGCTTTTCACAACGAAAAGCAAGAGGGGAAAAAAAACAGATCCGTATAGTTCAATGAAACATGGAAATACTAGCTAGGCTCTAGCATATCATCACATTGAGTAATTTCTCTGCTAATTCACCCGGTGAACAATTTGCTGATGCATTATCATCAAACCTTTGACCTAACGATGCAGAACTGTGGCTTAGCATATTTAGTACAGCTCAGCATTGATTTTTAACGGGTTTAGAAGAAACGGGAAACCTGTAAAAGCATTTGTAATTAAAAAGAATTTTATCAGATACATGAAACACAAAACCCAGCTCATTTTGTTGCCTGGTTTGAATCACCATGAATTCACTCTCCATGTCATTCTCAAAAAAAACCCCAAAACCACTAAACAAAACCAAAACCCACCACAAACACAAAAAACAAACAAACAAACAAAAAACCCAAAAGAAAAAACCCAGCTCTATCACTACTCCACGTAGTTATTGTAAAGTACAAAGAATCCTGACTTCCTGCTTCTGTACAAAATTTCTCCAAGGTTGTGGGGATATATGTGGTGCTTGAGGTATCCTTACTCAAGTACAGGTATAATGGAAAAAAAACACCCTTGCCTCCTGGAGACAAAAAGTACCCCTTATCCATGTACCGCTAACCTGAATGTAAACAGACAGAAGAAACTAAAGAAAATAGAGAATACTAAGAAATAATGCCTTTAACAGGGTAAAGGGAATGAGATGGCATGGAGGAGAGAAGGATTAAATGACACAAGACATGATCCTGCTGAAGGGTTCCCATTAATCAAGTAACAAATAATAAAAGGACTGTGTACAGTAATTTTAGAGTTCTTTCACAAACATACCACTTGATCCATAGGGTCATTGGAGTAATAGCTTTCAGAATGGGTACAGCGAACCCAGACTGGCTTAAGTAATTCCTCATCTTCCTCTTCATTTTTTTCAGATGTATTCTCCTCTGATTCTTTGTCTTTGATAGCAGCATAATTTTTCTCCTTGCTGGAGCCCTGGTTCTCAGACCACCTTTCTCTGTCTTCCTCCCATCGGGGTCTCTTTCTCTCTCTGCTTGGAGACCGGCTTAATGTGAGAAACAAAACAAAAGCAACTCTTATTATTTCAACAGCGGCAATTTTATAATGAAAAACAAATAGTTTGCTTCAGATCAGTACATACTCTATCATATAAATTACAGCAAAACCCAATTGCCTCTTCCTCCTTTTAACTTGCATGTAAAGAGTACAGTACTTTGTAGTTCTGACTTACTATTAAAAAAATGACTTGAAATTGAAAGTTTTGTATTTTAAACCTTATTCAAGAATTAAAATGTAAAAAATATACACTATTTTAGATTAAAATTCCTACTTGCATTCTAGGTGACTTTCAATTTTGTTCCAAATTTGGAAACTTGTCACAAAAAAATGAGTCACATCACTCACAACTAAAAGTTACAATACAAAGAAGTTCTCATATATAGCTCACAAACTATCTGCATGATAAAAGAGGGTTTTATTAGAAGGATTATACAGAAGCCACACTGCTTGTGTTACTCTAGCTCTGGCACTCCTTTGAAACACTCAACCTGTGATATTCCTTATGTACTGCAAGAGTAATGTTTTCAAAAGCTGAATGTAGGAAAACTACTAAAACTACTTTTATTTTTTTGACTTCCTCTGTCTACAGAGCCAATAATGTTGCACTGTTTTCAACTACCCAGGATTCAGAAGGAAATGAGCATCAATACAAGAAAAGATCCTAAAAGATGAGCTAAACATACAACAACTTCAAACAATCTTGGCACTTTACAGACTGGAAGCAGATGTAAGAGGAGGTCTTTAGCACACAGCAGTGAAGCCCATTCTCCAGAGATTAATCCTGTTTTTAACTTGACACTTGCATGTATAAGAACACTGCACAACATAAATTTAAGACACTCATCTTTTCTGAGTTTCAAACCAGGCACATATACACATATACAAAACACAAAAACCCACATGCATGAATGCACAGAGACCCAAATACACTAAAGACTGAATGTAACCTTCATTACCTTCCTGGTCTCTTGTAATCTTTTTTGTAGGATCTGTCCGGTGATGTTGATCTTCTGCTGTCACGGTGCCTATGCCGTTCCCTCTCCCGCTCCCTTGGAGAGTTCAAAAAATAAGTTAAATAAGTAAACTGGCATTTCATATATTCACGACATATCCCAAAACAAGCAGTCCACACTCACCCATCTGAATCATGTCAACATAGCCTACAACTTCCCTACTTCTTTTAACTGGTATATGCTAATTTTTACTGTGGTCCTCTTTTGAGATCACAGGCTGGTCTTCATCCTGAACAGAATCACACACGCAGGTCTAAGCACCCAGTAGGAGGTCCTGTGAACCCTGTACATATCTGCACTGGTCTTCCATGAGAATGAGGACAGAAGAGGATGAAGACAGAAGAGGATGAAGAACACTGCACAACATTCTTTTCACTAAAACACCTCACTGCAGGGATTAGATATATGCCCCTATCAGGCTACAACTCCCTCAAGCGCTGGGCTTACTCAAAGAAAGACCAAATTCAAGTAACACTTGGAACCCTAACTCTGGTATCTAAATCGTTAAATTTGAAGTGCTGGCACTTAACCATTTGCAAGGCTCAGCTTTGATCCCAATCTTTTGCACAAACTTGTGACAACTCTACTTTCAAGCCACATGTGTAAGTTTCTATGGTAAATACCCATGAGACTTGAGCACTACTCAACAATCCTCTCAGTTTTCAAACAAGAGTTTCTTTGCTTCCAACTATCTCCATGGATAAGGGCAACAAACCTGTCAGCTTGCAAAGATGAGGCAGAAGCAGCATACCTCAAAGGCATCGAAACAGTAGCTCTTTCCATGACACCTGAGTACTGGCGACCTCCCCATATAGAGGGGAAAACAAGGGTGGAGGAAGAACATTGAATTGATGCCAAGTAGTACTGTGGGAAAATTATGACAGCTTTCCCTTTGCAAGCAGAAAATACCCCAAGTTACCTGTTACGCTCGTAACTTCTGTGATGAGGCGATATCCTTCCTCTGTCATAATCTGTTCGGTGCCGACTGCTTTCCTGCCTCCTCCTATCTGGACTCCGTCCACGATCCCGACGATCCCCATGGTTAGTGGACCGATGCCTGTCACCATGGATGTGACCGTGCTCACGATGTCTGTGCTCATCGTAGTGCTTGCTCCTGTCCGGAGACCGTCGATCACTTTGTGACTTCTCTCCCTGGTACTGACCCGTGTGCCGAAAATGACTGCTGCCACCACTGCTGTTGGTAGTGCTGTTCTGAAAGGAACCGGAGTTGTGCTGATAGCTGTTGAAGTTAGGTGGTGGGAATGACTGCTGTGAATACCCTGTGGAGTACACAGGCTGGTAGCTGACCTGCTGTGGCATGACTGGTGGAGGGGGAGGATGCGGTACTGTGGGAGGAGGCATCATGTAAGGAAAGGTGCTTTGCCCAGCAGGAGTTCCTGGCACGGGAGTATTGCTAGGATTTGGCACTGGTGGAGGAGCAGGAGGGAAGCACGGAGGCACCGGGAAGCTCTGTCTCATCTGGTGGTTTGGAAACGGTGGCCTCATGGGACACTGGCTGATGGGATTTTGTGTGGAAGGCGGCACTGGAGGAGGATAGGGCACAAAGTCTGGCCTGGGAGGCATGTAACCAGTGGTTGGAGGGTTTGAATAGGTTGTTGGAGGGGCAGTCTGCTGGTCATACTGGTATTGTACGGAGGGCTGTTGTGGGTGAAGCTGCCGTAGGTTCTGAGGGCGGTAGGTCTGTGTTGAAGCTCTTGCTCCTGGTCCCCCCTGGCCACGGGGACATCCTCGCCCGGAATGGAAAGACATGGCTCACCTTTAATGAGGAAAATAAAAGTCCAGTGTCACACAATTTTTGTAGAATGCCCTTAATGCATTTGCAGGAACTACTCCCAGAGTGCTAAAACTACAGTTCCTGCAGCTTCCTTTAACGGAAGCAGTGAACAACGTCCACCGATTTTCACTGGGAGCTTTGTGCTACTCAGACCTCTAGTAAAGGTCATATATGCCCCTTTGATTCCTTTAAACCTCTAAGCCATGAAAGCACTCCACTGTCTTTAATCTAGAACCCAAACTGAAGCATTCTCTCTCACTTAGGGCAAAACTAGGCACTTTTGATACAAAGCCTTTAGGCACCCCACACCAAAGAAACCACTCATTTCAACAACTGCAATTGTCACCAAAAGCCCTAAAACAAGGAGTCCTTTCTAGAACAGATTCTAAACTTCAGACAGAACTACTTTACTAACACCTCATTGCAAGTTACCTGGTCCAACAAATCTTGTAAATTTTAAATGAGATAATAGCAATCTATATTCACAATTGAGACCCAATTTAGTAAAGGACTGAATTCCACAGATATGTCAAAGTATTTTACACTAGGTAGGTATATTTTTGTGGAATAATCTTACAGGTTACAGAAATAAAAATAATGCAGACTGTGCTGCTGCTTCAATTCCATTGAAATAAATAGTTCCCAAAAAAACCCTCAGCTGCCTGCTTGGTCCTGCTACCTTTCCAGCAATTGCCACTGCTTCAAGTAGGCTTAAGTCTTGCTCAAAACTATGCATGTATTTATTGCATTGTATTAATGTTTATAAATGAAAACCACTGTGCTTCATTAAAGTTAAAAGTCAATTCTTTAATTACAATGTTAAGTTTCAAAAACTGGAAAAAGGCAAAAAAATCAAAATTAAATTAAGAAATCATTCATGGTGTCTCGGCTGGAATGAAGGAAGAGGAAAAAATATTAGTTAAGTAGTGACACAAGTCAAATCCTGTTTTTCTTAAGGGGGAGGGAGAGAAGGAAGGGAGATAGACACACATAACTGGAAAGATCACCAGATAAAGAAAACAAAGCCTCCCTTTTACTGAGGCTTTGCTGATGCTGAAGTTCACATACAGAATATTCTCCCTCCTGCTACCATGCAACACAGCCTACCCAGACTGCTCAGAGCACTACTTTCAGCTGCATTCTTGTGCCATTGCTGCAAAAGATGGAGCTTTCTGAGAGAGAGCAGACAACTTCTGGAACCAGAGGGAGACAGGAAAAGAAATGAAGGGAGAAAGGACTGACATCAACGAGCAGGAACCAAGAGGACCTACGGCCCTCAGACATGCAGGGCTCAGTGGAAGCCACTGGAATTGGTGGCAGTGACATTCATTCCCTCTCCAGAACAGCCAAAGGCCAAAGTAAGTGAGAATCCTGAGTTTTTAGGAGGCAGCAGCCACAATGGTAAAAAGTCACTTGCTCCTTCCAGTCAGTCGGTGCCTTCTCTGTACTCGCCAACCTTGTAAAGGCTCTCAAAAAGAAACAACAAGGGGTAGAGGGGAAGTCTATTTCCATTATTTTGGCTGGCAACTGTCACTATCAATCCTACTCCATCAGATGCTGAATCAATTTTACTTTAGTTTTCCAGTCATGAGAGACTCAGCTCTGCCTTTTAACAGAAAACTGTTTTATTCTTCGCCAACATTTACATACATGTTTTATTTAAATAGGCTGAGCTAAACTCTTACTACCTTAAACAAATTAAAGCAAAGGCCACTGTACCACGGTGCCTTGCATTAAAGCACATGTCATAGCATTCCTCTTAAACAGAGCTCCAAAACTTCCCCAACACCAGAGAACTGCTCTGGCTCTACTCTCTGCATTTCACTGCTTCAGAATGCAGATTCACGGCTCCAAAAAGATACAAAAAAGCTACATGGAATGACTGTAAACGCCCAAATTATTTTAAAGCTCCCTCCGCTGCAAACTTTGGTCACACTCGATTTTCATTTAAATTTAAGGAAGTTCAAAAACACTGGAAGGGACAAACCTAGGAGAGGAAATGTACTGTGCTGGTGGAAGCCGCCACACACAAAAGTAACACAGGTTCCTTAAAAAGGCCTCATCCAACCACTACCTCCCAGCGGTCTGTCACGGCCTCCAACGGCCACCGAAGGAAAATAGAGCGGAGACAAACCGGGCGATGAGTCCGGCACCCGGCGGGGCTCTGCCGCGCTGCCTTCCCGCCTCGCGGCTCTACTCTCCGCACGGAGACGGCTCCTCACCCGCAGGCCGGCCAGGCGGCCGCCGCGGGATGCACTGCGGGCAGGGGCCGCCTGGGCCCCGCCACCCTGAACCCCACCAGCACCGAGCAGCCCGCCAGCACCAACACCGCCGCGCCGCCTCCCCGCCGGGACCTTTCCCCGCGTGCTGGCACCAGGCCCCCACACCGCGCGGAGAACCGCGGCACCACGGGCAGAGCGGAGCGGCCCAAGGGAAGCCCCCGCAAGCCCCGCGGCCCCCCGCCCAGGTAGCCAGGCACGCCGAGCCCACCTGGCGCCCCACCGCCGAGGCCACCCGGGCCTGCAGCGCCCCGGCTCCGGAAGAGGAAAGTGGTGGGAGGGAGCTGCGGGCGGAAGCACCACCCGCCAGGAGGGAGGGAAGGAAAGAGAGGGAGAGCGGGGCGTGGAACTTGGGCCTTGCCGGGTCAGGCCCGCCGCCGCCGCCGCGGCATGAACAGCGGGGGCCCGGTGGCCGGCAGCGGGGCCCGGCCCCAAGGGGGCTGTCTGCGGGCCTACCCGGCGCTGCCGGTGTGGGTGGTGGAGGACCACCAGGACGTGAGTTCCCGGCGCTGGGCGGCGGGGCCGGGCGGCGGATACGGGGCGTCCCTCGGGGGATGTGTAGGAAGTAACTTCGTTTGTTTCTTTTCCTTTCTTTCCTTTCTTTCCTTTCTGCGCGGAGGCTTAGTCTGGTAGGTGGAAGCGAAGGGAGGTGTCCGGTGTATTGGTTCCCTGTGCTCTCGCTGGCAGTCTCCCGGGAGGATGCGTCTTCCTGCCATGTAGCCGGGTTCTCCCGGCTCCGGGTGCTTCCTTGGGAACCAGAACAGTCCCCACCTCCACAGCCGCGCACAGACCTTAAACCTTATTTCGCTGTCACTCCTGAAACATAAATGAACTTCAGTGCCCAGCTGGCCTGAATTCCTTCCCGGTTCAGTGGTTAAGCTAATTAATCCCATGAAGGCATTTTTGCTGCTTTTTAAACGATCGTTGCTGACTTTTTATTTTTTTTTTTATTATTCTTTGGGTTGTGATTGCTATAGTTAAAAGGAAATAATACCTATATTACACTGCTCTTAAAATTAGGTAAGCATTAGTGCAGTACTTGGAAACTCAGCTTTTCAGTGTATGACATCTTGACAGCAAATTGGTAAATATAATCACATCCTAACAGGCAGATTGACTGCTACTTCATGAGAAATTTTGAATTTGAAACTTTTTTAGTTAAGTCACTGAAAAGGGAAGTGAAGAAGGAATTGCTTTTGAACTGCTGTTTCTATTTTCCCATATGGTTTGTTTATAGGCATAAGCTGAGGCCTTATAGGCATAAGCTGAGGCCTGAGTAAGCAGATTCTTTACTAGATTCTTTGCAAACAGAAAATTTCAGTGTAATGAAACTTATTCAAGAAAAGTTAAAGAAAATAATGTTCCGAATTTGCAAGTAGGTAGCTTAACACAGATAATTTTTTCTAAGACTCAGCAAAATATATGATGCTGTGATAGCTGATTTTTCGTGGTAACCAATGACTTAGAGTGTCACTGTGGCAGGAATACTGAGATAATGACTACTAATGATTCTTCTTTGTTTTACTCTCTGTACTAATGTTTTCAATTAGCTTAAAGTCCACTGGTACTAAATGTATGTGCTCTGTTTTCAGTATATGTGTGTCTATCTTGCATAAAACATAAATGGCTGTTCATCCCAAACTGTAAGAATGTCACAGAAACTTCATATAGTCCCTTGCTGACTCTGGTGTTCCTTTTCTCCAAAAGAAATCCCATGGGTGGGTTTGCCTTTGCCTGAGGCAGGAATAACCCAGACTGTCTTCCCCAGCAAGTTCTTTATGTGCTGCACAGGAACTTTGTGCCCCTCTACAGTACGTAAAAGTTCTGATTGGGCTGGGCCAGCCCTGTTGGCAGATCCCCTACTGTTGACCAACCAGGTGGCTTTTGGTAAATGTATATCCCAGTGTTTGAAAGTCCCACCACCCATTGCTCTCAGTATAGTATTTAACAGCCCATTGTACCATTTGAGTTTCCCAGAGGCTGGTGCATGATAGGAGATGCGATATACCCACTCAATGCCATGTTCTTTGGTCCAAATGTCTATGAGATTATTCTGGAAATTAAGTCCCAATGTCTGACTCAGTTCTCTCTGGGGTGCCGTGTCGCCACAAAACTTGTTTCTCAAGGCCCAGGATAGTGTTCTGGGCAGTGGCATGGGACACAGCATATGTTTCCAGCCAGCCGGTGGTTGCTTCCACCATGGTAAGCACATAGCGCTTGACTTGGCAGGTCAGTCAGAGTGTGATATAGTCAGTCTGCCAGGCCTCCCCATATCTGTACTTCAGCCATCGTCCTCCATACCAGAGAGGCTTTAACCACTTGGCTTGCTTAATTGCAGCACATGTTTCACATTCATGAATAACCTGGGCAATAGTGTCTATGGTCAAGTCCATCCCTTGATCACAGGCCCATCTATACATTGCATCTCTGCCTTGATTGCCTGGGGTGTCATGGGCCCATCAGGCTATATCAAATATACCCTTATGTTGCCGATCTAAATCTACCTGAGCCACTTCAATCTTAGCAGCTTTTTCCACTTGCTGGTTGGTCTGGTGTTCCTCAGTGGCCCAACTCTTGGGTACATGAGCATCTACGTGGCGTACCTTCACCACCAGGTTCTGCACCCGGGCAGCATTATCTTGCCACAATACAGCAGCCCAGATGGGTTTACCTCTGAGCTGCCAATTGTTTTGCTTCCATTGCTGCAACCACCCCCTAGGGTGTTTGCCACCATCTGTGAATCAGTATAAATTACTAGCTATTTTTCTCATTCAGCAATGTCCAAGGCCAGCTGGATGGCTTCTACCTCTGCAAACTGACTTGATTCACCCTCTCCTTCAGCAGTTTCTGCAACTTGTTGTAGGGGACTCCGTACAGCTGCCTTCCATCTCCGATGCTTTCCCACAATATGGCAAGACCCATCAGGCATATTGCTTCTCACTGTCTGGGAGTTTGTTGTACAGTGGGGCCTCCTCAGCATGTCACATCCTCCTCTGGTGACATTCCAAAATCTTTGCCCTCTGGCCAGTCCATGATGACTTCTAGAATTCCTGGACGACTGGGATTTCCTATTCGAGCTCGTTGTGTAATTAGTGCGGCCCACTTACTCCATGTAGCATCAGTTGCGTGATGTGTAGAGGAGACCCTGCCTTTGAACATCCAGCCCAGCACAGGCAACCGGGGTGCCAGGAGGAGCTGTGCTTCGGTGCCAGTCACTTCTGAAGCAGCTCGAACCCCTTTACAGGCTGCCAGTATCTCTTTTTCAGTGGGAGTATAGCTGGCCTCCGATCCTCTGTATCCCCGACTCCAAAAGCCGAGGGGTCAATCTCGAGTCTCCCCTGAAGCTTTCTGCCAGAGACTACAGGTAGGGCCATTCTCCCTGGCTGCGGTGTAAAGCACATTTTTCACATCTTGCCCAGACTGGTCCAAGGGCTACTGCATGAACTATCTCTCGTTTAATTTGTTCAAAGGCTTGTTGTTGCTCAGGGCCCCATTTAAAATCATTCTTCTTCTGAGTCACGTGATAGAGAGGGCTTACAATCGAACTGTAATTTGGGATGTGCATTCTCCAGAACCCCACAACACCTAAGAAAGCTCGTGTTTCTTATTAGTTGGTGGAGACATTGCTGTTATCTTGTTGATCACATCTGTGGGGATCTGGCGACGTCCATCTTGCCATTTTATTCCTAAAAACTCAATATCCTTGGCAGGTCCCCTCTTGACCTTACTCTTTTTTATGTCAAAACTGGCATTCAGAAAGATTTGGATTATTTTCTTCCCTTTCTCAAAAACTTCTTCCGCTATATTGCCTCACACGACAATGTCATCAAAGTATTGCAGGTGTTCTGGAGCTTGCCCCTGTTCCAGTGCAGTCTGGATCAATCCATGGCAGATGGTAGGGCTGTGTTTCCACCCCTGGGGCAGTCGGTTCCAAGTGTACTGGATGCCCCTCCAAGTAAAAGCGAACTGTGGCCTGCACTCTGCTGCCAAAGGGATTGAGAAAAATGCATTGGCAATGTCAATTGTGGCATCCCACTTGGCTGCCTTTGACTCCAGTTCATATTGAAGTTCTAGCCTGTCCACTACGGCAGCACTCAATGGTGGTGTGACTTCATTCAGGCCACGATAGTCTGCTGTTAGTCTCCACTCTCTGTTAGACTTTTGCACTGGCCATATGGGGCTATTAGTGGGTGAGTGGGTCCTGCTAATGACTCCTTGGCTCTCCAATCCAGCATTCACTAGAAAGGGATCCCACCACCTATTTGGCTTCCTTACCCCCTAATTCCAGGCTACTGGTCCCATTAGTCCAACACTGGAGCAGCCAGGTGACAATGTGCCTGCCTGGACAATGGTTGAAATCTTTTTGCGTATCTCACAGCTCGCTCAGGGATAGAGATCAGGTGGTTACTATTCATTTATGAGTTATAACTCTTACTCCTCCCCAAGCAGCAGCTATCTTACTCCTCCTATTTTTGTGAAGGTCCTACTTCAGAGAAGTCCGCACTTCCTCCTGCTCCCTCTTAGAAGAAGCTCCTTTATCCCTTACCACATGGGCTGACTTCTTCCAGTATTTCTTCTTGTGTATAGAGGCAACTGATACTGCTGGTTCTTTGGTTCAGCTGCAGTGCCTGTCCTTTTGTTGTCAGACCCAGAGACTTTCTCTTCCCCTTGAGAGTACTGAGAAGTGTTGAGCAGGGCTCGGTAGGCATGGGCCAGGCCCCAGCATGCTGCAGTGATTTGTGTCTCTCTGGAATTGCTAGGGTAACAACATACTTTTTCCAAATATTTTACTGTTTTTTCCAGATTCTGCTCTTGTTCAGGAGTGAAATTCCAAAACACTGGAGGTGCCTACTGTCCTAGGTACTTGCCCATACTATCCCATGCACCCTGCTACTCATAACTATCCAGTCTCTGGGCAGATCCCTGGGTGGTATTCTTAAATAGCTGTTTAACCCTAAACAAGACCTAAAACACATTCAGGAGACATACCAACAGGAACATGCTGGTTTCAGCATTCTGAGGATATTCAAAATTCTCAAGAGCAATTGTAATTAGCCTGGAGGAGAAGGGGAAGATGGAGGAAGGTATCTCCCTCATTGATTGACTCTCCGGAAAAGGTGGAAGGTGTAATTATTGACAGTTTCCAATAGATGGCTCCCGAAGTACGGAGATGATGGCAATGCTGAGTACAAATACTAGATCAGCCTCAGGACCAGCAATTTAATTGTATCATAAACCAGTGTTACAAAGTGCAACCAAATTATAACCTTACCCCAGCCCCCAGAAGTGATAAAAGCACACAACAGGGTACATATACAGCAGGTAAAGTGTTACAGAACACAAATCTGAGATCATGCACAGCAACTCTGAGAGAAAATAAATCGACATTGTGTCTAGTGACAAACTAATACAATGAATGCTTATAACAATTTTTTTTTTACATGCTCTGGTCAGATGTGTCATTATCTCAGTGCTTCGTATCCCACATTGGGCACCAAAAAGGACTGTCATGATTTAACCTGGCAGGCAGCTAAAAGCCACACAGCTGTTCACTCACTCCCACCCACAGTGGAATGAGAGAATGGAGAAAAAAATGTAAAATTTGTGGGCTGAGATAAAGACAGTTTAATAGGACAGAAACAAAGGGAAAATAATAATCATAATGATAAGAGAATTATAATGTCTAGAATAAGCAATGCACAATGCAATTGCTCACCATCTGCCAACTGACACCTACCCAGTTCCCGAGCAGTGCCCCCTGGCCAGATATTCCCCTACTTTATATACAGAGCGTGACATCATATGGTATGGGATATCTCTTTGGTCAGTTGGGGTCAGATGTCCCAGCTGTTTCCCCTCCCAACTTCTTGTGCACCCCCAGCCTTCTCACTGGTGGGGTCATGGGAGAAGCAGGAGAGTCCTTAACTTAGCGTAAACACTACTTAGCAACAACTAAAACATCAGTGTGTTATCAACATTATTCTCATCCTAAATCCTAAACACAGCACTGTGCCAGCTGCTAGGAAGAAGATTAACTCCATCCCAGCCAAAATCAGGACATCAGCACTGGTGAGGCTACACCTTGAATACTGTGTTCAGTTTCGGGCCCCTCACTACAAGAAAGACATTGAGGTGCTGGAGCAGGTCCAAAGAGCAACGAAGCAGGTGAAGGATCTGGAGCATGAGTCTGATGAGGAGTAGCTGAGAGAACTGGGGTTGTTCAGCCTGGAGAAAAGGAGACTCGAAAGACCTTGTCGTTCTCTACAACTACCTGAAATGAGGCAGCAGCGAAGTCTCACAATCTGTAATAACACTTACCTGAGATGAAACTAATTTTAATTGCAAAGGTTGTAGATTGTTCAGGTAGCCCAGATTACTTCCTTTTTCTGAAGAAGTGAAAGTCATGGATGAGGGAACACTTGTTATTTTTAATCTTGTGTTAGCTACTATTACAGCAGTATACGTATTACTGCACATGTAGTGGGTAGAAGGCGGAATTTATTCCTAGGCAGATGGAATACAGTCACATTTCAGCTGGCAGTCATGTTTAAAGTTATGCCCATGCAGTATCATGGATTTGTCATGATTTGTCATCTCAATCAGTTTTCTGCCAAAAAACCATAGCTCCATTTCTGTTGTAATGTAGAGATCATGTGTAAGTTTTATTGCCCAGTACCTTTCCCTGGTCTTCGCTTTCCCTGTATAATAGGGCTGTGATGCACAATCCTTGCTGGATTTGCTCTGGCAGCTAAGGCAGTTACTGTCCTGTTACTGGGGGAAACATTCCATCTGCTGCAGTCCAGTGTAAGAGATACCAGGAATCAGCCATCAGTTTTTGCAGTTTTACCACCCTACATTATTGCACTTCAGTGGTTTGCTATGCTATTGATTGATGAGTTATCTCCTGGGTTTTCACCTTTGAGTGAAGACCTTCAGTAGGGAATGGTGTTGGGCAGTTGAGAAAAGTAGCCTCTTTATTGCAGCCACTAAGTCGTGTAGGGATTAGGAATTAAGCCCTTTCTTCAAGGGGGATAGGTTTAAAGATCAGCTGAAGTTTAAATCGTGGTGGGGTCAGTTTTCACTCCTATGTCAGTTAACTTGTAAAACACAAGTAATGATATGTTTGTATCTCCACAGCACCTTTCTGCATGGTGAGGAAACTTGATAGCATGGATAAGGCAATGCAGGGGCAATGTTCTGCAGAGGAGGAAAGGAATTCCTGGAGTTCCGTTGTAAATGAAAAAAAATCCTAGGAATTAGGTTGAATGATTAGTGAGAAGAGCTGCTGCAAACAAGACTTTCTATAAAGAGGGAAAGAGGGAGTAAAGTGGTGATTCTTCAGCAGCTTCTTGTGTGAAACACTTGGGCTCATAATGATTACAGTTCATGAGCTGTCTTGCCACTGGAGTTGTTTCCCCTTTGTATTGTTTTCTGTCTCCTCCTCCCTCTAATACGAATTCTAAAGAAATAAGAGTGGGACTGGTGTTTTTGCTGTCAAAGTTGTTGGATTTTTCAGGCCACTGGTTATAACTGAAGTATTTTTACTTGTGTTGTTTCAGGTGCTGCCTTTCATCTATCGTGCCATTGGTTCAAAGCATCTTCCTGGCAGTAACATCACCTTTGTTCATCTTGATTCCCATCCAGACCTTCTTATTCCTGTGAATATGCCTGCAGACACCGTATTTGACAAAGAAGCTCTTTTTAGGTAAGTCCCAGGTACTGCATTAGAGTACTTGTAAGTCCACTTCTTGCTGCATTTGATTTACAGAGAATATTGGTATAACTGCATAGGAAATATGAACCAAACAGGCATAAATCAGGTTCAGGTTGTATCTTCTACCTTTTCACTTATGCCTAAAACTTTTTTAAAATGGAAAAAGTTGTGTTTTATGAACGCAGTGAAATGTTTATGTTGCATATCAAGCAATTTAAGATGTATGAATTTCCTTTTTTTAGTTGTTCGGTAGTATATCATGTTATTAGCCCAAGTTGTTCCTCTTCATAACAGAAGATCACTCAGTGTATGCTTTGGCTGAAGAGCTGTAATTTTAAAATAGCCTTTCTCTCTTCACACTGAAAAATTGACTTTGAAATTGAAATAGTATATCCTCTGTTGACATGGTGAGTATGGGAAGTTGAACAAGATTTTCCTGCTAAGATCAGTATTTCTCCCTGACTACTTAGGCAGGTAGGTAACAAGCCACAGAGTGATCCCTGCTATTGTCTTTGTCTTCCTGTTTTAAAATAAATGTTGATTGCTTCAGTGTTAAGGTGATTTACAGCAGTGACAAGCTGATGCAATTGGTGTGTAAGTACCTATGTCATCCTACCCATAGTCAGGATTTAGTTCTCTTTGTAGGATGCGTAAGAAGTTTTGTGGGCCATATTGTACACCTAAAAAAAAAAAAAGGGTGTTGATAATGAGGAAAGATGCTAATCTGCAGACACTAATTGACTCTCTTTAATTACTGAGATTGTATTTAAATCTCCTCAGATCAGTTTAAAATAAAACTGACTCATGAGGTCAGTTTGAAGTTATTTAGAATAGTGTTGATGATGCTCCTTGCACTTTCCTCTGTCTGACGTATCAAGAGAAAAAGGACAACAAAGCTATGTAGTTTATAATCAAAGTGCCATGCTAAGAGTGAAGCTGATTGCACTCTATAATCCTAACTTTTAAAAATCTGCTGTAGACATTGTTGGTCTGTTTTATGAATAAAGATTTCCTTCTTTTTCTTTCATTGGTGATGTGATCCTTACAGATGAGTACTAATTTCAGATGATTTGCATGGGTGCTTTCAAGATGTTGAAGATGTTTGTGGTGTTCTTGACCATGTTTTACACGGAAGGTAACTGTTGTTTCCTGTTTTTCTCCATTCATTACAGTGAATTAAGTATTGAGAACTGGATTATGCCTGCTGTTTATGCTGGCCATATTTCTCAAGTAGTTTGGCTTCACCCACCCTGGGCTCAGCAGATCTCAGAAGGAAAACACAATTTTTTAATTGGGAAAGACATATCAACAACTACAATCAGGTGAATTTTCTGCTAACTTATACTTGCAATATAAAAGCTATCTCTATAGCTTTTCATGGGCTGGTTTTTTTCTTTTATATTCTTGGATAAAGATAAAAATTTCATTTGTATTTGTGATCTCCTTAGGACCTAATGTGACTATTTGTGTGAATGGGCACACTGAAAATTGTGCCTTTTCTTTTTTTAATAGGTAATTCTAGCTATTCACATTTCATTTCAGCTACCCAGGTTTTAAATTAGGTCTCCTTAAAGTAAAAAAAAAATCTCAGAAAGCAGTCATTTTTAAGAGAGGATTTGGGTAACAGAGGGCAGCAATTAGATCTTCTTCAGCCTTCCTTTATCAGGACAAAACAAGCCCAGTTCCCTCAGCTTCGCCTTGTTCATCATGTGTTCTGGCCTTCTAATCACCTTAGCAGCCCTGTTAGATCTTCAGCTTATTGATGTCTCTCTTGTCCTGGGGGCCCAAACCTGGGCAGATTATTTCAAGTGTGACCTCATTGGTGCCAAATAAGAGGAGAAATCTCTTCTCTTGACCTTTTTGCTATGCCTTTGCTTATACAATGAAATTTTGTGATTAGTCTTCATCACTGCAGGGGTGTATTGTTCACGCAGGCTCAAGTTGCTTTTTGCTGGGACTACCAGTTCTGGTTCTTCAGGTTTTTGCTTGTCTTGCCAACCCTGTACTTCTGCATGGAGTTATTCTGTCCCAGGTGCAGGACCTTGTATGTATATTATTTTAACTTGATAAGATGCCTGTAGGCTGTTCCTCTAGGCTGTGTAGGTCATTCAGGAGGCCAACCTATCTTCTAGTGTATTAGCTACTCCCCAAGGTTCCGTGCTTCCTGTAAACTTCCTAAGAGTGCATTGCTGAGGGCATTAATGAAGATGTCAAAACAGTAACAATCCCTGAGGAACACTACTGGTAACTAGCTGCTGGTGAGACTTCAAACCATTGATCACCACCATGGAACTTGGTCCGGCCAGTTTTTCACCCACCTTGTACTGCACCCAATGAGTACATATCAAGGTTTATAAACAGAGGATCATATGATAATAGATATTAAATATTTTTAAACATCAGGAAAACGTAATTTTTCAGTGCATCCATTATTTCCTCTACCAGTTAGAATTATTAATGGGATATCCTTCTTGCTTCACCATTCAATCATAGAATGCCAAATTCTAACCTAACTCATAGTACAGTATAAAAATAAGATCTAATTAAGTAAATGAGATCAGTTTGATAAAACTGGCCTGAAATAAAAGGAGATACTACTATTTTAGCAAATGTTATAAAATTCATAATTACTTTTTGCGCAATTGCATATCATAGTAACATACTTAAGAAAACTGGTTTAAGACAAACTGGTTTTTACTGTTTGTGATAAAAACAGGCAGAGGAGTCACATTTGGGCTATGTGGGAAAAAAATCACTTGGTCTGCTTTTATTCTGTACTCAGATCCAGCTATTTTCGTCTAGTTCCTTTGATAAGTTTCCCTTCAGGGTGTGCTTATATGGTTAAATGCAGTAGGACTGACTGACCCTTGAAGTTCAGAGATTTGTGTTCAGCAGAGTTATAACAAAAAACTGGACAGAAGATGAAAGGCAGCTTTTATTTTATTTTCTAAATAGAACCTAAATGTACCAGTCAGGATGAAGTTTGGCATCTTCATTGTGACAAAACTGGGCATCTGGGCATTTAATGCACATAAAGCTTTCCCTTGTTTGGGTTTTTTTTTTCTTTTTTTCTTTCAGGGGTTGGGGGGATGGGACAAAGCAGTTCAGCTTCATCTGTTTAGTCTTTGGTCTTGCTAGTAAAATTTTTCTTTGGTGTCAGCCATGATTCTATTTTTCTGGTGAAGGCTTTTTTTGTTTGTTTTCTGGTGTTTTGTTTTTTGGTTTTGAAGTTAGTCTACTAGTTAAGCACTGAAACATGTACACAGGCAGGTGGTGAATTCTCCATTCTTTGATAAAGTCAAAGCTCTACTGGACAAGGCCCTCGCTAGCCTCATGTAACTTTGAAGTTGGTTCTGCTTTGATCAGATGATTGACTAGAGACTTTCAAATGTCTCTTCCAGTCTTAATCAGTCTGTGATTCAAGTGCAGATCAGAGACTCTCATCATCCTGTGGGATTCATGCAGTCCATTACAATTTTGCATGCGCCATATTCACTGCATTATGATTTTGTACAGCTTGAATGGGCATGTACAGGTAGTGTGTTTTGCCAGTGTATCAGAATAAACCTTTTGATGCAAGTTTAACAGAAGAAAGCAGAAAAATGCTTTGGTTTACCACCTTAAATAAAACACTAAAGCTCCACAATTCTGAATCTGAGGCCTAAAGTAAACATAAATAATAGGACAAAAACTGGTGCTTTCAGTTACATTTAACCATGAGAACTAGCACACATGTAGAAATAATTCATGATGGCCGAATAGCTCTCCCACAGATCCTCTGGTCATCTTAGCAGTATTGAAAACAACATTTCAAGCTGCCTTTTGAAGATGGTCAGGTACCTCTTCTTTAGGTTCTAGGCTTACTAAAATCACGAAGGAAGAAAGGGAAAGAGTCCTCAGAAATACTAACTTCCTAAAAGTTTCATTGACAACACGTGGCTGGATAGGCAATAGATGTTCTCATCTTAGCAAGCTCAGGATAATCCAGCCACGAGACATGGGGGAACTAAGCTTCAAATTTCTGATACTTATGAAATTATTTGTCTCTGTTGATTGATGGTGATACCTCGTAATCAAATGAGGCCTTAACACAAGTGGGCAGAAGTTCACATTTCTTCTTAAGCTTATTTTCAAATCTGAATTTATGATGCTTAAAGCTTAATGCACTGAAATGTGGCTTGAAAATTAAATTCTTTTAATTTTCAGTGTAAGCAGAATTTTTCAGCATTGTTGCTTTTGTTTGGTTGATTGGTTGTTTTTTAATTATGTAGATTCCATTGATATGTATCTATTCATCCTTGAGTTACCAGCTCTCCCCCACTTAGAATAGGGGATCTATATTGGTGGTAAAAAAATGTTAAGTGCTACCTATAAATTCAAAATTCACAATGTTTTACTAAATCATTATTCATGGACTTCAGGGCATGCCTCAAACACAACTAACAGATTTTTCCTTACAAATTAGGCAATCCAAGACAAAATATCATAGCTTTGAAATTTTATATGCTGTATATTGACAGTATCTTGTTAAATTCTGGATCATGTCTTTAAAATGCAATTCAATGGCAAATTAATCGTAGCAGCACATAATGTAGAATCTTATTCATTAAAACCTTGGAGGGCTATCATAAAAAATGAGTGATTTTTAATATATTTATTCAGCAATAAAGAAGTGGAAGTAGAAAATCCTTCAATTTAAAAACCTGCAGATTAAAATAAATAATTTTGTGTACACAGTTTTATTGCTTTTGTTACCCATTAAACATCTGTTCATTCTTCTCAGCCCTACAGCCCTAGCATGTAGCCCTAAAGTGTACATGCTTTTTTCCAAGCTCTTTGCAAAGATGTATATTAACTCTGAGTTATTGTCGATTGTAGGGTTACAGGTACAGATAATTACTTTTTAAGTGATGGTCTTTATGTCCCTGCTGATCAGCTAGAAAACCAGAAGCCTTTGAATTTACACGTCATTCTCATCAATCCTACTGAAGCATCAAACAACTGGGAAGAAAATGGCAAAGCAGCATCTGCTAAGAGACTGAAGCTAAATACGGATGACACAGCAAGCACTGCTTCTGCCTCTTCATCAGTGGCTCCTGACCTTGATTACAACACCCCAAATGTGAAGAAAAAGGATGTGCAAAATACAGGTGCCCTGAACAGGACAGAAACCTTGTCAGAGTGCTCAGCTTCAAGCTCTCTAAGAAACAGTGAATGCCCAGTAAGGGATGTTGTTAAAGATGTCTGCCAAGTACTGCAGAAAGGGGATGCATATGTTTTAGACATTGACTTAGATTTTTTTTCAGTTAAAAATCCATTCAAAGAAATGTACACACAGGTAAGCCTGACAATGGAGAGGCCTCACCATTCACAAAAGAGTGGATTCACATAGCATTTGTGTCCATGGGGAAATTTTCATCTAAGCTAAATTAGCGGATCTGCTGATTATGATTCTGTAGTATTCATTATTCATGGTAGTATTTGAAGGAGAGGCATTCTAAAAGAGTGTACGCTGCAAGAATTACAACAACCTAATAGGGGTAGATCCTTACATTTGAAATCAGTATCAAGTGCATATTCAAGCTCAGAGGTATATGGCTCATTTCTGCTTGTTGCTTAGGACATAAATTATGCTTGGGTTTCCAAAGGTAATGTTCCAAATACCCACAAGATTTATCAGAGAGGGATGACAGATTGTATCATTTTTTAACCCCTACAGCATGCTATTGGCAAGCTGCTGTGTTTCAAAAGGGATGGTGGTGTTGATTATCTAAAGAGTACTAGCTTCTCCTGATAAGAGGCTGTTAATGCTCATTTCCTTTGTCTGGAGTGCTGACTATAAGGATGGGCAAGCAGCTGTTGTCTCTGATGCCATCACTTAGATCTTAAGACTCTGCCTTCTATTTCATTTATAACTTGGCTGCTCAGCAAAGGTAGCTCATCTGTATAGGGTCATAAATATATAGATCCTCAAAGGAGCAAAGCAGTTAGTAGGTTTTATAGAATCGTAGAATGGTTTGGGTTGGAAAGGACCTTAAGATCACCCAGTTCCAGCCCCCCTGCCATGGGCAGGGACACCTTCCACCAGACCAGGTTGCTCAAAGCCCTGTCCAACCTGGCTTTGAACGCTGCCGGGGATCGAGCATTCAGAACTTCCTTGGGCAGCCTGTTCCAGTGCCTCACAGTAAAGAACTTTCCTTATGTCTAACCTGAACTTCCCCTGTTTAAGTTTTCTTGACATGAACAGGATTTTTAGGAACTAACTAATCTGCCCTGAAAGTTGGCTGTGGCATTTAGGTTTACAAATTCTTCTGCAATATCCTTACTGGTTTTACCATTTAAATATAGTTTTCAACATTGTTTTAACTTCAGCCTGTGCTAGAGAACATATGGCATCTTTGAGTTTCAGCTAGGCTACTGTTTCCTTGTTCACCAGAAAAAGAAAATACAGTTTCCCTTGACTTCTGTTGGCTTCTGATATTCAGTATGTATGACTACAGTATCTTCAGACATTGTGCGGTGCCAGTTGTTCTGAATCACATAGAGAAGTGTACAGGGAAATCACCATGGGGTCTTGCAATGTAAGAATAGAATTTGATACCTCTCTTAGGGCTTGAAATACATTCTGAATGAAATAATGGAGGAGTTTTGGGAGGGGGGGTTGGTTGGTTGTTTTTTTAGGGGGATGAGTGTTTTGTTTCTCATACCTTTTTTTGTTTGTTTGTTTTGTGCTATGATAGGTTCTCAGTCCTAGGAACTACTTTTGGAAGTGGGCTTGCACAGAGCACCCAGTGTATCTTTTTTGATATAATGATTTCATTTGCAGTTAATATTTCTTAACTATTTTCCTCCTATTTTAAGTTGCAATCATTCCATCCTTGAAATATCTCCCAAGTTAACACTTGAAATGTGAGAATCCAAGGAAAAGCTAAAAAACAAATATAGTTCACCGTTTCAGAAGAGTATTGTCTTCCCTACCAAAGAAGTCTAAAATCTAAAACTTTGCCCTAAAGATTACCTTCGTATTTCTATAAATATTGAATAGCCTACCCTTTTCTACCTCTGCTCTGAAAAATTCATGTGTTCACCTTTTTAATGCTGTTAAATAACAAGATCCGTTTATCTTTGATTAATTAAACCTGAATATGATCAAGGAGTAGGGCTGACAACCACCTGTAATAGTTTAGATGTGCACTTGTTGGCCAACTACCCTGAAGCCTTTACCTGTCCTGTTTTCCTTTACGATCATACTCTCCTGTTGGTTTTGTCTGCCTGAATCTGCCATCTCAGTTTTACTCAGCATCTCATTGGGACCTTAGTTCAGCAGCATGTATGATTAATTTCAACGACTTTTTAACTAACAGACTGTAAATACTTACATCTTAAAGCTGTGTTTTTGAAGTCAGGTTTAAAGTTAAACAATTGCAAAATGTTTGGCTGAGGTCATGAAGTATTCTCAAGCCTTACCACCTCTTCCTCACCTGCATTTATGGAGAGCTATCTGCAGTACTAGAGTAGAGGAATGATCTTGGTGATCAAATTCTTTTTTTGAAGAAGGAAAGTTTTGAGGATTTTGTTTCTTATTTGAAGAGTCTAATTTTTTTCCTCTTTTTTCTTTCTCAAAGACAGAATATGAGCTTTTGCAAGAGTTGTACAGTTTCAAGAAGCCTCACAGAAATGCAACAGAGGTATGGTATTTCCTTGTGGGATGTTTGAGAGTATGATTTTTTTTTTTACTTATCCAATAAAAATGAGTTACAAGAAGGAAGTAACCTATGAAAGGTGCTTAGAAGTGGTCTTGAATTAAGCCATGCAGGCAGGCTGAATGCTAATCATCAGCAGCTTAGGAATTCTTTCCTGTTAAACATTTTGGTTAAACATGTGAATTGCATATTTAGCATGAGTGTGAAAATTAATTTCTGTAAACAAGTGGTAATTGACGAGGAAGAAATGAAAACAAAGTAAGTCATCTGCAGTCTTGTTCTTTTTATGGCTCAACAGAGCTTTGGTTTGGTGAGGCTTTTGGTTTTTTGGTTTTGGTGGTTTGTTTTTTTCCTGATTGTTTCCCCCATGTACCCCCCACTCCCCCCAGCTTTCCCCTTCCCTGCCCTAGTTGCTCTTCTTTGATAGTCAGAGCTGTGCTCAATGTCTAACAATGTCTAGTATTGTTATAGATATATATATAGTATATCGATACATATACACAAACTAGTATTTTTATAGAATCATAGAATAGTTTCATAGGATCATGGAATTTAGTTCCAACCCCCCCGCCATGGGCAGGGACACCTTCCACTAGACCATGTTGCTCAAAGCCCCATCCAGCCCAGCCTTTTTGGTTTTTGGTTTGTTGGTTGGTTGGTTGGGGGCTTTTTGTTTGTGTTTGTTTTGGTTTATTTTATTTTCAAATCTATTTATTTATATGTGGAAAGGAAGGTGTTACACTCTGGAATGTATTATTAATTTTATGTGTTGTGTGCTTCTGAATCATGGAAATGTAAGTCTGCTGTAGCTGCCAAAATAGTCATTTAGCCCTGAATTCAGATCATGGAGACAGCCATATTAATGATCATTACACTAAGTAGTTTCTAAACAAGATCTTGTCTTTGCTTTCATAATCTCATCCAAACATTATCACAGGGAGATTCAACACACGTAATTATCACAGATTAATGAAACTTAATTAATATGTGTGTATAAAGAAATTGAGATATATGGAAGATTGTCAAATTGATTTTCATATTTCTTAGTCACTCAGCAATAAAACCTATTTAAAAGGTAGTTAAAGGTATAAAGGGTAAACGCTTGTGGTTTAAGTGCCCACTATGATTTCAGGACATAAGTTATTTACAAAAACCAACAAATTTATAGGAGACAGCTGAAATGGTTAGCAGACAATGAGTAATGGATAGGTATAGAACTGAGCAAGTCAAGGCTAGATTCATGGATGGGTTTATAGTGAAACAGTCAATTTAAAGGGTTTGAAGGTAGAAAGCGTCTGAGCTTTGTGTTTTTCAAAGGTTCAGAAAATATCCTAGATGTCTAGTTTCTTAAAATCTGGTTTTGTAGTTAGATGTACATTTCTATCATACTATAAGATAATAATGTGTAGTTTGGTTTTGGTTGGTTGGTTGGTTTTGGGTTTTATGTAGTATAGAGAGGGATCAGACATCTCTATAAGGTTAGTTACTGGTGCTGTGTAGAAAAGTATTATTCATACCCCAGGATAGGATCATAAATCTGTAGTTCATGAATGGTCGATACCCTCAACTCTTCTTAAAAATTAGCCCAAAGTTGACATCACTGGCGAAAAGAAACAGCATCTGTTATATGGTATAGCCAGCAGAATCTGAAGAGGCAATTATGTTTTTAATTGTTACCCATCTATTCCAGTGTGCTTTTTAATAATTTTTACACCCTGCTGCATTTTTAATACCAAATATGCTAAGCATTGCTTTTCATTTGATATGTTATGTAGGATCTTTTTCTGCAAATGTTTGCTTGTACAACTGTATTCATGTATGTAGCTTCACTCCAAGAAGACTGTCTCTTTATATGTTCTGAACTTTTTAAGAAAGGTCATAAACCTTTGCAGGATCAGAGCAATAACTGACATTAATTTAATTCCATGTATTTTCAGGCACACAGAGTTGAAACAACCTCAAAGCATCAAATAATTCATTTTGTTGTGTTTTTCTTTTTTTTTCCCACCTGAAAATGCATTTGATTTAATTTTTTTTTTTTTTTTACTTAAAAAATTAAATCCTCCTTTCATTATAAAAATGTAAAGGTTGTACTCATCTGAGCATTTCAGTGCTATAGAAACAAATTCAGTAATTACTTACATACAGTTTCTTAGCTTTCCTTGTTGTATTCTGGCAGAATTTAGCTGTGGGTTTTATTGGGGTTTTTTTATTTATTTTTGTGGGAAAGACAGAGCAAAGATGGATGATTTATTCTGAAGGTATAACAGCTTCTTCAGGTATTCATTCTTATTCTCTTGAAAAGATGTTCTGTAGTAATGAATCTGTTGTTTCTAATGCCCCACTTCCAGCAGATCAGTCATTTCAGAATTTAAATCATAGGGTAAGCTATGACATTCTTACCTCTTTTTTTCCTACCATACTTTTATATGTGCTTACTTAAAGGAGGGCTTGCTGGATTGTGTTGAAAACCGTGTTCATCAGCTAGAAGATCTGGAAGCAGCATTTGCAGATTTGTGTGACAGTGATGATGAAGAGACCCTACAGAAGTGGGCTTCATATCCTGCGTAAGAGATTTCTAAATGTCTTAAAATGCAAACAGTACTTTGGGAACTGATTAGCCCAGCACTTTGCTAACAGAAAAGGAGAGAGGCTGGATAGGATCTATGCAAGGCTACTGTTTTTCCTTTAGTTTAAAGGAGAAAGAGCCAAACAAAACAGAAGGAAAGGCAGTCCATTTTCTTCAGTACCATAGCAAGCTTTCCAAGATCAGCCTTATAAAGCTTCATGCAGGTTCTATTTCCTGTGGAGGGAGGCATGCTTGGTGACTAAAAATTTAGTGATTTGTGTGAAGCAGAGCTCTCAAAAAAGCACCAAACTACAGAGGACACAGTGAAACACTTCTGTGGGGTTCACAAAGGTTCTGCTTTGTGAATGAAAGGCTGTACCTGAGTAACAGTGTCCACAAAATGTCTCAGAAGCATCCAGTGTGCTTTTAAACTAAATGTTTTCAGCTTAAAAGAAACAACAAAAGTCCAAGCTTTCCTTTGATAGGAAAATAACTCATTTTCCCCATCTAATGCAGCTGTTACTGCCAGACCTGTGTTACATTGACCATAAGCATTTCATGTCAAGTTCATATGACTTTGAGTTACGACAGCTTCTCTCCAGGTCTGCCCTAAAAGAAGTGCAAAGAGGCGTTGCCAGAGGCAGATATGAGTATAGGGGCTTTCCAAAAAAAAAAAAAAAACCCAAACTGGTGAAACAGTACAATAGTACTGATAATTTCCAGTTTTCTCAGGTGCAAGATGACAGAGGGGCAAATTTCATTTTCATATCCTAGGCCCAATCCTTTCCTCCTTTTTTTGACTCTCTCTTTTTTACACTTAAGGTAAATGTATGTTTCCAACTGTATCTCTAAGAAGTTTTATTTTTGTTTTAACTCCAGAATGAAGCCACTTGTTCAACTAGTTCACAGTTTGAAAACCAGGATGGAAAGCCCAGACTATGAAATGGTAGGTGATTAGGTAAAAGAGTAGAAAGACATGCTTCAAAAGCATAGCTTCAACAGGGAGGGAGAAGATCATGCTTCATTTGAGACTTGCTTCTTGATAAATTTTCACATTGAATTTGTGAGATTTTGGTAGTTTTCCTTTTCTTTGTGTCTTGTTACTTAGGCCAACTTTTCTATTTCACGCTTCTAAAATTCTAGCACTCTTGTTTATATTTAGAGAACATTAATGTGATCTTTCAGGACTATGACGTCTCAGGCTGCTTCCTGTGAAGAGGGTTTCATTTTACCAGGGTCTGTTGATATACGTTATAGAACTTAAGTTACTTGTTTGTAAAAGATCAGACCTATCATTTTCAAGGACTGCAGCATACTCTGAATTCATAGGAGAGGTACAGTATATTGAAGATAATGAAACAATCCATATAACCTCTGAATTTTGTTCTTTTTGTTTAAAGAACAAGTTGGGGAAAAAAACAACTCTTACTGCCTGGAGGGAGGTGTAAGTTACCTACTGGGCTAGGGATGGTATTTTAGAGGCTTTCTGCACAGATAAGCTGTATCAATAATTCATCATCAGAAATTAGATCTCTGTTTAATTTACATGTAGGTCCATCAGGCTGGTCTGACCTGTGACTATATGGAGCTTCCTCACCATGTTAGCACTGAAGAGGAGATCGAAGGCCTCATAAAATCTGTTAAAGTTCTACTAAAAGATATGCCTAAGCCCACGCTTGTGACAATTGCTCGGTAAGACTGTGTAGACACTTCTACTTTAAAACTCTCAGACTATGCTTATGTAGCTAACTGATTTTATCAATATAGCACTGGTTGGCACATCTTATATTCTGTCTTAAAATGGAAACCTTACAGTGTAGTGAAAATTGATAACTGAAAAAGTTGTCAATTTGATCATAAAGCATTGACAGTATCTGCACAGCTAAGGGAAGGTTCTGTGCTGACGGCCAGTTTTTCTGGGCTTTAGAATAGCTGGTACAGATTGCAAAAGCAGTGAAAACATGATGGCTTAATCAGCTTCAGCACAGGCTGTACAAAGCCTGTGATGAGGCCTTGAGTGTGCTGAGATTGATAGCTGTCACTGAGGTTCATACTTTCCTACTTGTATTACTTGTGCTAGTTAGAGCAAAGCTAGCTTGGGTAAGCCTGCATGGGCTGAAATCACATCTTCCTTATTCTATTGCTTGAGGGCTTATTGTACTACAGATAGGATTTTTGGTTTTGGCACAACTTCCGATGGAAGTGGCTTTCATCTATTAGGCTGGAAGAAATTTATGTTCTAGAAAGCTGTAGTAAAGCTTTGTATGGGGTAAAAGTTATTTTATTTGGGAGAACAGGATGGAGTTTGAGGCCGGGGACCTGGGATAACTAGGGGTTTGACCTGGGAAAACTTAATTTGAAGACAACAGTGTATCTGCTGACAAATTGTTGTAATTTAATCACTTCAGAAATACTAAGTGTGCCCTTAAAGGGAAGGCAACAATAGCAGAAGCTGACATGAAATTGTTCTTGTCAACAAGATTCAGTATGGCTAACATCTGCAATAAAAGAAAGCTGTATTTCCTGTGCCAGCTGCAGGGTTATGATCCAATCTTGCAGAGAAAACAGAATAATTTATGTAGATCTTGATAGATAGAAAATCCAAGAAGCATCAGCTCTGCTTTTTTGCTGTTTGCAGTTCATTAATAGATACTGTAAATAATGTTATATCCCAAGGATTGTGAAGATTTTTTTTTCCAAGTTTTCCTACCTAGTTTACTAATAGCATTTGAGTTTTTCCATCTTAACTTTCCACCAGTCCTTTAATAGATCATTTGCTTGAACTTTGACTGCCAACATGTTCTGTGTCAGAGTGAGGAAGAGAGTAGAATTGGAAGGATGAATAGGTCACATTCCTGATCTGCCACAGGCTTTATATTAAGCTTGTAAACTGTTACCGTTGAAAGTATTGAGAAGGAGCTCTATGCTTTGCAGGGATACTGGGATACAGAGCTCACCACAGTTTGAAAGTAGCTTCAGCCTAGATGCAGAGCATTAGAAGAATACAAAATGTGGTCATGATGGTGATACCTGTACTCTCTCATGCTTTTTTCAATTCCTTGTTACAGATCAAGTTTGGATGACTATTGCCCTTCAGAGCAGGTTGACATCATTCAAGAGAAGGTTCTCAATTTACTAGGTTCAGTGTATGGCACTCTTGATGTGCACTTGGATTACTCAAGCATCTCATCTTCTTTGTGACCTTTCTTCATGTATTGCTGTCTAATGCAGTGGATTAATTTAAATTGCATATTACCTGTGGTTGCAAGTGTGGTTGCAAGAAAATGCTGTTATTTCAGCAGGTGGCACTAGAACCTAAGCTGACCCAGAGTCAGGTTTGAGTCACATCGCTTTCTCCAAGTTAGCTGCATCTGAACTGCCTTCGTTCAGATTAGTTCTGTGGTTATTATTTTTACTGTCTTGCTGCTTAAAATTGGTGCAGGAGAAACTATTTTTGTCCATAAAATGTATTTTTTCACCTGATTTCTTTAAGTGTCTGTAAAAAAAAAAAAAAGGTACTATATATAACTTCTTAAAATAATTTATTTTCTGTAATTAAAATTTTTTGGTGGAGTTTGGTGAGTAACAGACATGTTCCTGCTGCACTGTACCTTTTAAAACATTGCCTCAATAATGCCGTTAAGACATCAGGCTTGCACAGTGATATTTTTTAACTGCTGTGCCTGAGAGGATCAGGCATCTGCCTCTCATTTCTCTAGAGCAGCTTATGGCTTTTGCCCCTTCTACAGCATTTTATTTATATTTGTACTCTGTTGCATTAATATTGTCTTATTTTGCCTTAGAGTATTCCACTGGTGACTCAGATAATGTACAGACATGGGCTTGGTGTTTTCATTTTTACATATTTTTGAGGATAAAAAGTATGGGTGCACGTGCATGCTTTTATCTGTTGAATCCTGTAAGGAGTTAAATTGATGGTTTCTTCAGAAACAAAGATTTAACTTCATTGAAGTCAGCAGTAAAACCTTCTGTAGCAGGTTCTAGAGAAAACTGCCACTTGCAGAGGAAAAAAAAAAACCCATACAGGATTTATTTGGGAATGATAACTGAAATTGGAAAGACAAAAAACCACCGAAATTATTCACTATTATGAATAAATTTTGCTTGTAATTTCTTCTGAAGTAGTTAAGTTCATTTGCTAACAAAAACTTCATGCACTTTTACAATTTTTTAAAACTTCTGCTGTAGATATGACTATATTATAGATTGTAAATATATAATTATTTTAAAATATTTCTCTCAGTAGAATAAATTCCATGACCATGGACCCATTTTCTTCGTGCTTATGTATTCCTTTGTGCTTATGTATTCCTTCCAAGGCATGGCTACCCTTGGATCCAAGATCCTTAATACTTCATTAACAGGCATACACTGCATACAGAAACTAAGTGGAGTCAGATCACGTACTGCTTGTGTACATTTTGTTTTCTTTAAAGTAAAAGATGCTTTGCTGGAGTTTGAGAGAGGTTGTAGAAAACAGAAAAAACACCATTGGATCAAAGGTGTGAGACATACTCCTATGCTGTGGAGAATTTCAAGGCCAGACTGGATGGGGATCTGAGCAACCTGGTCTAGTGGAAGGTGTCCCTGCCCATGGCAGGGGGTTGAAACCTGATGAGCTTTTTAAGGTCTCTTCCAACCCAAACCATTCTGTGATTCTATGAATGAAGTTAGCCCCAGGAGGAGAGTGCGGGGTGTGATGGCACAGTTCTGCCTGGCTCACTGATACCCTGCTTTCCTGTCACAAACCAGAGCACCTGTAGCACATCAGCATATACCGGGTGCAGGCGCCCATGTGCTGTCAGCACCAGCAGCAGTGAGGCGCTGCCTGGGCGTCCCCTGTGCGGAGCGGCTGGTGCTGGACACAGCCGGTCCCAGCCGGCTCCACCGACCCCAGCGCAGGGCAGAGCTGAGCCCCTCAGCCACAGGCGGGCACCTCGGGGAAAGCCTGGGTAAGGAAGGGCAAAACACTGCCTGGCAGCCAGGGCTGAGGGATCCAACTGGGGGATCCCCTAGCATGGACTGGGCTGCATCTCCTGCCTGTGTGCCTCTGCCCGCCTGCTGCTGCGGGGATCGCCTGGTTGGCAAGTTACGAAAATAAATTTACTCTTTGCTTTTCATTCGTGGTGTTGTCATTGTTCCTGACTCACACACACACATTCACTATGGTTCTGCACAATTAAAGTAGCATCAAGAATTGTCTATGTGTTCGCCAAATTATTTAAGAAATCTTCCTTTCAGGCACAGTTTTTGTTCATGAATGCCGAATTGGTATCATCTGAAATCTATGACTAACACAGAGTGTGCAGTATGTTCCAGAAAATGTCATCTTACAAAATTACAAAGATATTAATTTCTGCAGTGAGAGGACATTTGCAAGGTTGTTTTCCACCTTGGCAAAGGTAATCAAAGAAAACCAGTAACAGATCTCTCTGTTTATTGCTTCTGCTGGATAGGGCTTATTTATTGACCGCAGGTACAAATCCTCCATTACTTGTGTCTGCCTCAATTTCCTCTCAGCTTATTTCAACACCTATTATGCAGAGCAAGATAACGAAATTGTAATGCATAACACCTCTAATCAGTGCTGTAAGGATGGGACATGAAGGCCCATTAGAAATAAAAACACTTGGGGATATTGGCATGGCAGCGTCATGTAAGATGGCAGCTCTGCATTGTTGCTTGTAGCTAGATGTCCCTGCCAGCTCTGCTGCTCCCTGTGGCAATGCTGGGGAGTAAGGATACCCACTTTGGAGGGTATTTAGAAATATTCCTCAGCAGCAGAGGTATGCAGAGCTATTTGAATTGTGGCTCAGGTTCCAAGATGGACTATCAGCCTAAGTATTTTGGTACAAACTAAAACTGTCATGCATTTGTGTGCAATAGAAAATAGTGTCTTGCACAAGATACGTACTGAGAAGCTGCTATCTTCCCTGTGCATTACCAGCTCTCCACCCCAGCCACACTGGAGTTTTCCTGCTTGTCATAGTGGAATGAAAATAGGTTTTTTTTGAGAAAAATGGTCAGGGATGAGTCAGATGACTGAGGTTACTGCACCTTCTGTTACCATTTCTTCCCCTCATTGTAGGCTTCCTGTCTCTGGTAGCTCTGTCTTCTCCTGCACTAGGAGTTGAGCTCCCTAGGCATGGACAGAGCTGGAATGCGGAGGTTGAAGAGTCAACTGCATAAACATTTTCCCTCTGCTGCTGCTGTTGAGGAAGAAAATTGCTCTCCACAAGGTCAGTCTTGTGGGAGGAGACCTATTTCTAGGAGACTCAGAATAAAGGTCCTGTCTCCTTACGTCTCCAGAGGGCTGCACCTGGAAGGGCCCCTCCTGGCCTGCTTTATTGCCCATCCTAGCCCCATAAGTGCCACAAGCCCTTTGCGTGTCCCATCCCCTCTCAGCGGGGAAGATGAAAGACATCAGTTTTCTGCCTGCAGCTTTCACAGTCTTTTGCAAGAGAAACTTTCTGTCCCCGCAGTGGGGATGCACTTCCCACGCCCCAGTGCAGATGGGGAGTCAGGGACCCAGCAAGCCCAGTCCCAGCTCCTGCCTTGGCACAGACCTCCTCCCTCACCCTCGTCAGCTTCAGCCACAGATCCATCTCAGGAGAGAGGCAGTCTGGCCACATACACGGTGACCATAGGTGAGTATCCTGACACCATCGCAAAGGCAGATTAAGTCTTTGCATTTCTTTAAGTCTTTGAGCTCCTGGCTGCCCCACTTCTCTATCACAAGCACAGCTCATGAGGGTCCTGAATCCCTCCACTGGTGCTCAGTTCCTTGCAGCCTTACAGCAACTCCCACCTCCATCCTCACTCAGATAACAGAACTCTCTTCTGCAAGGAAAAGCTGCTGCTCACCATCTTCCCAAACATTCAAGGAATGGCTTCGGTCTGAATTTTCATCTAGTTGTTTTCACAGTTTAATTGCAATTCACTTTGGGCATATATCATTTCAAATAGGGATATTTAGCCCTCTCAAGGAAGGAGCCACCACACTGGAGAGAGACCAATCATTCCAACCCTCCCTCACTAAATGCTAGTTGCGTATTTTCAGCAGTTTCCATAAATGTCTTAATGGTTTTCCACATCTTCTGCCACAGCTGACTGCATCGTCTGCTAGGGAGCTTTCTTATGGATTTCTTGCCTTTAGCTGAATCATTAGCCTATAATTTTACTCAAGACCCTTGGCAAAACAAAGGAAAATAATACTACATTTGTGTTTGTTTTTCACTACATTACAGAATGGGGCCCATTATGTGCAAACTTAGGGCTGGACCTCGTAAAACAGGCCTAACATATCCCTTCCACACACACACACTTGCTCTAATTGATGTTAAATCTTAGATTTATTCCATGTACAATGCCATTCAAGAAACATCTCACAGCAGTGTTACAAGTATGAAGCTGAGATAATGTGCTGAATCTCACTGTACTATGCTCTGTTCTAACATTCATGCCCTTTGTACTCTGCTTGCTGCCCAGCAGCTCTTCCAGCCATTCTTGTTATTGCCATAAACATGTTTGGGAAAACACAAATTTATCAACACTCCAAGGTGTACGAAAGCTTTCTGGAACACTCTGCCCCGCACAAGGTGATCTTTCCCTGCCGCTTGATTTTGCTGAGCTCTGAACGCTAATGTCCAAAGTAATTAAAATGCCTTGAATTGATGCATTGATGACTTCAATGCTTCAAAATCTGCCTTCGGGCTTACTTCTTTTTACTTCAGCTTTATTTATTTTTTCACTTAATGTAGTACAGGTCACCAGCTATCCAATTCCTGTTAACATTGAATTTCTGTTCTCATCTGTGTAATTCCAATTGCCCAAAATCAAATGCCTCCTTGCTCCTGGCAGCCTACTGCTTCTCCGAGTCCCTTCCTCCCTTGGCTTCAGGCTAGCCATTAAACTGGGAGGTGGCTGGTCCTCCTCAGTCACCACACAGGGCTAATTCTTCATGTAAACAGGGCTAATTCTTCATGTAAAAGAAACTCTGATGTAATAAATCTCTGTCCTTCCTCACACCTTGAACACTGAAAAATAAAGACAACTTGTTTTGTTTTTTGGTTTTTTTGTTTGTTTGTTTGTTTTTTTGGTTTTTTTTTTCAAGTATGGCATTTTGCAAATTCCTGTAACTAAAACCAGATTTTGGGTGGATTCTGTTTCCATGCCTCTAAGTGCTATTTCATTTCAAGTAGATAGGGGACTGCTCCCAATTAGCTCATTAAAACTCCCGAGAAGTGCAAATCAGAAGTTGATGCATTAGTGACATCTATTTCCCAGATAGTCCAAAAGTTTAAATGCAGGCAACAATATCATGTCAGGCAGAAACACTTCACCTACAGGATTTTTTGTTTTCCATAAATTGCAAGAAGAACAGAAATGTGTTGGTAAAATATATATGATACACTACAATTTTCATAGGGTGCTTGACAAAAGCAAATTCCTCAGTCCCTAGGAAAGAGATACTGTTCTTTGATAGAATAAAATCTATGGATCAAAATTCCTGCCTTTGGAGAGGATGCTATTCCTTCTTTTCTAACAAGTCACTTCATGTATCGTTAGCGCAGAAGAATAGCAGTAGTTCCCTTTTTTTGCTTTGTAGCTTGGATTTCAAGGAGGCAAGCAACCCCAGCAACAAAACCTCTGTTCCTTCTCCTCTTGCCTGCTTATCCTTTTTTCACTTCCTTCCCATTGGTTCTCTTCTCTTTGCTTCTAAGCCTTTAATTCAGTTGATATTTTCTGACTCTAGATGAGTCATTCATGCCTCACTCTGGAAAACACCTTTCTTACTTATCTGCCTTTGTATTAATCAATTACACAGCTCCTTTCATTCAATTTGCGCAAAAGAAGCTGCTCCTACTGCCCTGAACTTCCAGGCGCTTTCTTTTGCCTGGGTTCCGTGTTACAGCAGGAAAGGCTGGTGTGCTGCGGCTGAGAACTGCCCCCAACATTCAGCCTTAAAAAAGCACAAGGCACAAGACAACTTTGAGCCCTGAATGCCATAGTATTAAATATCCTACTTTAAGTCACAACCCTGAGCACAATGCAGGCTAAGTAAGACTAAAATCATCCAACTAGACATCTTCTTAAAGGAAGGGTAACCAGTTATACAGTCGTGCTGCTCAAGCCCTTTGCCAAAATGTCCTCATAATTAGGTCCAACAGCTGGAAAGGAGGACTGGTCACTCAACAAAATGCCTGGGACTGGCTCCATGGAGAAGGAACACTTGAAGCACTAAAACATTTCACTGGGGACAACCTCCCACTAGTATATTTATTTTTGGTGCTGCTTGTGATTCTTCAGGTTTCTGAGGAAACCCTGATAAATACCCAACACATTTCAATAATCTCTTAAACAGTGACAGGAAATGGAAGAGAAGCTACTCACTTAAAGATATTTTTAGGAGGAATTTTCAAATATAAATGTGCTGTATTATCCCCTTCTTTTGTGTCCTATGTCCTTCCCTACCCTGCCAAAGATGCTTCCACAATTTCCATTTCTCCCATTTGTGTTTGGATGTCTGAATTTTGACACCTAGTTTTATAACTCACAGTTAGTAAATATTGGTTTGATCATTAAAAAAAAATCCACCTCTCTTTTGATTCACTGGCAATAATGAAACTTCAGCATTTTTATCTGTAATTTTACTAGTTTGTAAAAATTTTGCATACTGAGCTGTTAAAAATTGTTAATGTTTTTAATTTGTTTGCTTCAGTATGAAAAATGAAGTTTAAAAAAAATGAAAAGGCTTAATAAAAATACCCTAACTTACACATTTGAAAAGAAAATACATTTTTCTAATACAAAAAAAAAAATTTACTAACTCTAGCTAAAACTAAGAAAAATACTGTCAACCAGGATGTTAAAATACTGTCTATAGCAATTATGGGTTGGTGATTTATTGTACCTAATTTCTTCTGTAGTTTTTCTTTCAGAAGCAGTCCTTGTCATATTTTATGTCATATTATCTAATGTGAAACAGAAAAAGTTCATTTAAAAAAACCATCACAGTAGTCTGCAAGTCATGGCAACTTGCAAGTCTGCTTCCAAGACCCTCCTTTTAGTGACGTCAATAGTTCCACAGGAGTAATCAATAAAATTGATGAAAGGGCTTTAGCAGATAGATTATTTATTGTAAATAATTTATTTACTACATTTAGCTTTCTCCTCTCTTAGTAAAAAACATGACCTACTTCTGGATTTTACAAATTGGTTTGCTATGTGCAATAATTCGCTTTTTTGCATGAATGAAAGATAGCTTTCCAGAATGTTTGGGTTACACACCAAAGAGTTTATTTATTCCTGATAATATTTGTGCTTTTTTTTTCTTGAAAGATTTGTTCCTTTGCCTGTGCACATTTCTTAGCTTTGATGATTTTCAAATTAAGCCAGTATTTTTTTGTTACCAACAGAAAGTTATTTTATCATGTGACTATAAGCATCCTATGTTCGGTTTCCTACACAGACATAAAAACAAAGTGATCATTGTATTGGTCACACTTTGAAATATGGCATATTAAGAATCACTTTAGTTAATACGTGATTTAATTTGTAAATATAAGACGTGTATAAACAGTATATGTCATCAAGGACTTTTGAGATTTACCCATAGAAAGCATTACAGAGAGTTACAAACAGCTTTTTGGTATCTGGTCTTCAAGAACCTGTAGCTAAATTCTGTAGCTGGAATATGTACAGTACAATCCTGTATATGTTCATTAGTGCATGCCTACAACCGTACACACAACCTGTAATTATGCAGTGTGTAGCAGTTCATCTTTTATTGAGACTTTAGACATATATCGTTCTAATAAACCTACACTTTACTAAGCCTTCTCAACCATGAGTTTTCCACTGAGTAAGGAGAAGGAAATTTTTTCCATCATTTGTCATATTTCTTACTGCAGAATTTTTATCTTCCTGATTCTATGTGTATTTCTGATTGACCAGTGAAAACAGGAATTAGTAAGTTGTTATTGAAAGGGTGACTGTTAGTATATGAAGTACCTTTGACATTATCTCAAATATGTTTGTTCTCTGAGAGTTCTCTCTGTGGCCAGCAGGACTAATACTGTGGCTATCTTTTGAAGATATAGTTTTGATTTTCAGAATTATGTATTTCCTAAGGATGGGACAGCATTAGATATGAGCTGTCTGCTGGTAAAGATCAAGTTGTACATATTGTTTTCAAACAGTGATAGCTAGAGAAACGGAAAAACTTTTTTCTTCTTTAAAAACAAGAATGTAACATACAAGGAAAATAATGTATTGTTTGTATTTGCCACATTTGGAAAATTGATCTTCCAGTTGCAAACCATAAACCTGAGAAGAAATTTATGGACAAAACAGTTTTCTTACCAGCACTTTGTAACAAGCTATCAAGCAAAAGGAGCTAAATTACCACTTTATACCCTAACCTTTATGTAGATGGAGGACAGAGAAACAATTTAGTCAAGAGTAGAGGTGGAGAAGTTCTAAAATGTGTAAACTCCTAAAGAAATGAGACATCTATCACCACAGCATAGAAGTGAGTGTTACTGTTGTCCTCCATCTTCACTTTCCGCCAAATAAGTCCCAATTCTGTTGATCTTAAAGCAAACTCTACAGACAATTAGCATCTCAAACTTGCCAGCTTCACCCTCCCACAAGATCTGTCTAAAGAGCAAACCAGGAACTGGAAGGAGACATGAGGGGTTGGAACTAGATGATCTTAAGGTCCTTTCCAACCCTAACTATTCTATGATTCTATGATTCTAGGAAAAATGCTCCCAGTGAGGCAGCAGCATGAGCCCACTCTATTAGATTCTAGAGAGTGCACATGCTCACACACACAACCTTTCTGGACCACCCAATGATGGAGAGAGGCCTGATTGATAGCTTCTCAGTCTCTCTAACACAATGGCATCACACAGAAGACATCACTGCACAAAGAAAGAAGCCTCCTTAGTTCTGGTTGATCTGAGTCTCTCTGAACTTCATCCAGCCTGCCACGGTCCGGGCTAAAGCTGTCTACCCCAGGAGTCTCCTCTCGTGCGTCTAGGGTCAAACACATCAAGTATGGACACAACCATGAGAAACAATGCAGTAGTCAGAGATAAAGAGAAAACTGATGGTTCAGCAAACCAGAGGTTTCTTGGGACCAAAGACAGCTCCAGAACAGCTGCAGCAGAAAAACACAGTTAAAATCAAGTTCAGTAACTCAGGGTGCAATAGATACAGCTGTTCTTTGTGCCACAGTTTGCCCAAGATAAGAAACCTCTGTGCAACACTGAGCCTGGGAGAAAGACAGAGACTCTGACAACTTCTACTAGTTTTGGAGGTTTTTCTAACAATAGGATAGGGGGATGCTAGAAGGAAATGTAGGCTCTTACACAGTGTTTTCCAGGTAATCTGAAACTGATGAGTTTCATGTTGCTGGGAATTGCCTGACAGTCCAAGGAGAATCAGGAAAGCAACAACAGCATCAAAGACAAAAATATCTGAATCAACCATTTACTGCAGACTGTAGTTATTCCCTTTTCTATGGGTTAAAGGAAAGTTATAACAATTTTGGCCCTTTTGAAAGTGGAGCCCTTTTCATACTTTAGAAGGCTTTTTTTATTGGAAAATAAAACAGCTGCTAAAGGTTGTCTCACTTCCTCATTTTGAAAAGTGAAACCTGGGACCTCAAGACATTTAACAAGTCTGGACATTACCTCCTATAAAAATTAAGTAATCAGTAATATATGTGTACAGCAGATTTCATTCCTGCTACTCTTTTAACTGCACACTCAGACATGAGACTCAGGAAATAATCACAAAAATTATATACTCCTTTTTTAAATTAGGTTTTTTTTTTTTCTCTTGGAGTATTTAATTGTTGTAGCAGCTTATCATAGGTCTTTACTGAGAGGTGTTCTTTCAGTCATCTGGAAGGTTCTAGATCTGTCAATAAAATTACTTCGTTCGGTATTACACAGTCAAATAATTCTTTGTTGTGAGAAAATGAAAGGCTTTTGTGGGTAGCTTAATGCTTCGTTTACTTTTACTTGCAGAGCTCAGTGTGCCATTTAGAGATGTCAAGTTACTTGGTAATTCTAATCTTTAAATTACCTGCTGTAAGGGTAACAGTCGGAGACCTTCAGTTTCCCCCAACTCGGTGTAACTAGTTATAAATCTCTTACATAAAGGAGATATATAGAAAGAATGTTGAGAATGATGACAGACATTTAAAAGGAGATGCTACAAGCTCTACTTCTACTAGGGACATGATATAATTTGAGAAGCCAGTGAGTTCAGAGGGTGAATCAGTAGCTGTAATGAGGCAGAAGTGGTGTTTAGTGGCTGTGGCAGATGGTAGCTCATAAAGAGAATGTATGACATGGTGAGAAAAGAGAAGCAGAAGAGGGTGAAGAAGCTATGGGGTGGGTCTGGAGAGCTGTTTGAAAGTCAGGCTGTGTTGGAAAGCGGTCTGCGATGTGCATATTTATAACAAATAGGGACTAGGGACTACTGGATTTATTCTCTTTAATCAGCTAGTGGGTGGGAGAAGACCTGAAACTAGAGAGGTTAACTGGAGGCTGACTTTGGGAAGCATACCTGGGGTTGGTTGTGTGTACATGGGGAACAGTGCTTCCTGAAAACTTGGATCATTCAAAACGCTGGTAGTATAGAGTGAGACATGGAGTTAGCCCTCTGCTTATGAAAAGAACCCTACTCTATCAATTAAATTAGCTGCCCCACTCCCAGCTGTTTGCTGGATTATACAGCTGAAACCAGAAGTGCTGCCAAAATAACCAGAAGCAGTGCATACTGTTTAATCTCAGTAGCTTTAGGTAAACAGCATTGGTTCACAAATGGATTTAGGCCAGTATCTCATTTCTTGGTGTGCCCTCATAACGAAAAGGTCACCCAGGGATTTCTCTTATTGCTGAAGATGGGAACTGTGTAATATTGTCATGTGTGTAGAAAAGTGGAAAAGTAGGATCTCCCTGCCTTCCTCCACCCCCCAGCACAAATGCTGCAACAGTGGGATGTTTTCATCTTGTATCTTTACTTAATCACTTCAAAGTCGCATCCTCCAACAACAACCAAAAAGTGCAGCTGGCATCATCATGGGTCCTATAATTGGACGTAATTTAGGCTAGGGAAAACTTTAACATTAAGAAACTTCAAGTCTCTCATGTATGCAGCCCAAAGAAGTGCTGTCCTGTTTGCAGACATCTTTGATCTGTGAGCTCTTGAATATAAATATATTCCCTTTCTTAGGGGACATACTCAGTGAGTCACTGAGAACAAAAGGGCTGTAGTGAATGAGAAGTGGGTTTCATAATAAATATGAAGAAAGTTTTAATTAAAATAAATTAACTTCACAGTGATCTGTTACACATATTTTGTGTAATAAAGATGCCTATTGAAATTGTGTGTCAGCATAACTTAAAATAACATTTTATTCTGATACTTCTGCATAACTGCCTATAAAAGGTGTAAATATAATTTTTTTTTTTCACATAGTTACTGAATAATATTTCCTCCTCATTTTGTACTTGAAATAGTAATTGTTTCTCTGACTAAACGTCGTTCTTTTCAGACTAACTTATAAATGCTTGCGAGAAATGTGCTGAACTAAACTAAACACATTCACTCCTATGAAGGTAGGCCTGTCTATGCAGGTACTATCAAGTGGAAGTATATGCTGCTGCTGCCACTTTTTCTTTGCCCATGCATCCTCCTCCCTCCCCCCTAGCTATTGAGAAAATTGATCTTCATCTGGAAAAGTACCTTCCTTCAGGCCACTTGTCTCTGTAGTTGTGCTTCTTTGTCTAACAACTCAGCGTAGACAGAGGACCCCAGCTAGATAGGGAGATGACTGTTTCCTTGCATCTGATGCATGTGGTCCTGAGCTTTTCTTAGACCAAGCAAGCTCTGGTGCTGCCTGGAACATCTTGATCCATGCTTTCTATTGGCTGGCCACAGAAATGGGTCTTCATCACTTTTCCATCTCATGTTTTGCAACAAAGAATGCCTTACTGGGAGGAGGAGTACTTCAGCTTTCTCATGAATAATTAAAAGACTCAGGGAAGTACATTTTCAAGATGTCACAGGTGTTACATGAAAGTGGTGAAAACAAAATTGCCCAAAGAGTGCGTGATGTTCTACTCTGAATGAAGCTACTTACCTGGGATCTTTACTGCGTTTGAACAGTGAGACTCAAAGAAGGGTCGGAGGGCCTGACTGCTTGAATCTTCAGCCTGCAGACTTCACGAAAGCAATCAAATCCTAAGCCTTGTGAAATGCTGATTGATTTAAGTTTCCATAGAAAGACATTAGCAAACCATATTTTTAAATATGTAAGTAAAACTTCAGTAAAAGTTTGGACTTTTTGTAACTTCAAATAGGAATAGCTCAAAGAAGTTATTGACTCCAACCAGACCCTTCAGAAACAAATGGTGAGGTAAAATTTCTCTTTTGCTGCTTACCAAGCCTTCAGGATTTAAGCCTGTCTTTTACAGAAAAGTAAGTATTTATTCTTTTATGCCCTGAACCCTGGAGTTTGGAAGTGCTAAAACTGGAAAATTACAGGCTTTTATCTTCTGCATAAAGTTTTAGGATTTAGGAATGGAAGTCACGTTGCCTCCAGGTGAATTACAGGCATAGGACCTACCCCAGAAATAGTAAAAACAGAATCACAGAATGGCTGAGGTTGGAAGGGACCTCTGGAGGTCACTAGATCTGACCCTCTTGCTCAGCTGGCCACCTAGAGCCAGTTGCCCAATGCCCTGGTTTCAGCTGTAACAGCTATTTTTCTCCTTCCTAGTAGCTGGTGCAGTGCTGTGTTTAGGCTTTAGTCTGAAAACAATGCTGGTAACACACCAATGTTTTAGTCATTGCTAAGTAGCACTTACTCTGATCAAGGACTTATCAGTCTCATGCTCTGCCAGGGAGGAGGGGAAGCTGGGAGGAAGCAGAGACAGGACACCTGACCCAAACTGGCCAACTGGTATTCCATACCACAGCACGTCATGTCCAGTATATAAACTGGGGAGAGTTACCTGGAAGGGATTGATCACTGCTCGTTGTTGGGCCAGGTATCAGTGGGTGGTGAGCAATTGTATTGTGCATCACTTGTGTTTATTGTTTTTTTCTAACTTTCCCCTTTTAGTTTTATATTCTCTTGCCTTGTTATTTCCCTTATCATTATTATTAGTAGTATTAGTTTTGTATTATACTTTAGTTATTGGACTGTTGTTATCTCAAGCCATGGGGTTTACATTCCTTTGTTTCCCCTCCCCATCCTGCCCAGCAGGGGGGCGGGGGGGGTGAGCGAATGGCTGCTTGGTTCTGAGTTACCAGCTCGGCTTTAACTGTGACACCCAGTACCATGTCCAGACAGTTTTTGAATGTCTTCAAGGATGTGGACTCCACCACCCCTCTGGGCAACCTGTGCCAGTGCTTGGTCATCCTCACAGCAGAAAAAGTGTCTCCTGATGTTCAGACGGATCCCCCTGTATTTCAGTTTGTACACAGTGCCTCTTGTCCTGTCAAAAACTCCTCTCTGGGGACTTGGAAGGAGTGCACATAGACTGATACACTGTGTGAAATACCTTGGTCTTTTTTCTTAAAAGGACCTAAAATTTCTTTGAGGAAAAGCCTGATTCCATGATGTCACCTGCTAAAGGCTCTTCCTAATACTAGACTTTAATGAACTGTACAATGCTTTGTTCAGGGAACGTCCCAAATAAGTCCTGTATCTTACTCTGCTGACTGCTGTCCAGGAGGTGCTCCTAAGCTGTGGATGGAAATGCCAGTAATGTGGCAGGGGTGGGATTAATATCTATTTCAAAGCAGACACCTCTACAGATTTACAAAGATATATCGCTCTGTCAAGTCTTTACTTACTAGGTCTTATAATCTAGACTTGTTAATTGGGTTTGGAATTTCTTTAATTTCGTGAACGTTAAGACTCTTTGCTTGAGACAATGACTATTCCTCCTGTTTTCTTACATTGCTCAAGTTTCCTTCTGGATGTGAATGGCAGCATAAAGCATTCAAGGGAGATTATTCTGAGTGAAACTTCAAAATGTTTTTGGAAAGCATTTTCTCATATAATGTAGACCAGAGATCTTTAAAGATCCCAGGAGGTGCTTAATTATCTTAAAGAAATTTTATCTTGTACTACTCCATCCTGGTCTATCTTGTATAAAATGATGATACTTTGAGAAAAAGAAAAACCCACGAAAATGGACAAGGAAACTCACCAGGAAAGATGGTAGACTCATTTTTGTAAAATACATGTAAGTCCTTGTTCAGACTTTGCTCAGCTGAAATAGCTCAAGAATTGGGAAAGAACTAGCATGATGTAAAAACATTTTTGCTGGGAAACATCTCTCATGGTTCCTACTTTTTGAGGCAGCTGTCTCCTCAGGAGGTAATGGCTTCAGATATAATTTTAGTATTCCAGGTTAAACAGCTTCTGCTATCTTCATTCACTCCTCAAGAGGTTGTGATCTTAGTTCTTAAGAAAATTGAATATGCTAGAATAATAGCAGCAAATTGCATTCACATAGGAATGTGAAGAGTGTAGTAGCTTGAGATTGCATATAGGAAGTGAATTGCTCTTTAACATTAATTTTATTTTCACTGTTGTTTTGAAATCCATCTGTACTGAATCTCTCCTGTAGAGACAGGTTGAATGAAACTGGCATTTCAGAATACTACAGTTATTGTACCATCTTATTCTCTTCCCTGAAATAAATCATTCTTCAAGATGAAGATGAATCTGCTTTTAATGCTTACTGATTCTTATTCAGCTTCAAGTAAACGGAATTTAAAACTCTTTTTGCATTCTGATCTGACACAGAAAAGATATAAAAATGCAAGCATAATCTATAATCCTTAGAGAGTAGGATTAGACTTTCACAAGAGAAGCAGAAATGCAGGCCTCTATTGCTTGCTTGAAGGGACATGGCAACCAATGAGAAGTTATAGCAATTAAATGTTGGAATAAAAATAGATTTTTCTTCAGAAATAGGTACAGAAGGGAATAACATTTTGAACATGTGTAGAAATAGAGAGGAGTGTACTGCAGAGAAAAAAGGAAAATGGGCTATTGCCCTTTTTTCCCCTTTCTTTCTTTTTGTAAAAGCTGGTATGTAAATTGTCAAGTTATTGGCATTACATTCAACAATGAACTTGGATTTCTCCGAGGCATAAATTAACATGGCTCCTGTCCTGGACAAAATATCTTCATGGGTTCTGCTCTCTCTATATATGGTTGCGCATGCAATCTCAAAATGTGATTTGCTTTCTGAGGTTTGGGGCAAGATAGTGAGTAGGAGCAATTCTGTCTAAATTAGAATTCACTGCTACATGGATAGAAGTTGACTCTAGGTATAGTGTGATTAGCTTCAGAGGAAAAGCAGTTAAACATGCTGGAGCAGGGGGCTATTTCCCAGGCTAGATACAGCTCATCATGCTTGAGTGTTAAATCCTCAGGGTGGCCTGATCTGGATCTTTGCACCTCGAGCGAGGTTGGGAATTTCTGATCTGGGGCTTCTCATTCCATGAAAGTGGAATTCTCAGGAATCACTTGCACGAAAGCAAAACTTCTTTAATAACACTAAAAATGAAGCTAAAGAGGATGAAAACAAGATCTTCTGAAGTTGATTCAGTCTTCCTGTGCCTGAGGAAAGTTGTTAAACAGAATTCCTGTTCAGGCTCATATCTGCCTGCATCTCACCTCTCCGGAGGGTTATGATAACTGGCTGCAGTTTTCTTTGATGAACAGGGTTTTCTTCGTTACTTTCTGCTTAAGAAGTTTTTTTCAAAATATATCTGTCCATTGTTGCATATCCATGAAACACCTGTGATAAACATTATCTTGGTTTAAAAACTAAGCAGTAGCTGTTGCTCTTGAAGATCACATGGTATACATATATATGGAATCGGAACATTTCTGTGAACTCCCTGTCCTTAGTGCAAATATCTTCCTCCCTCAAATCTATAGAGTTTCCATCTTCACTATGTCTTTTTGATTAAAGTTAATATCTCTTCTTTTATAATTGAGAGAAATGATGGAGTATGGAAAACTGACTCTGCAAACTCAGTCTCTGAACTTGGCTGTGTAGATCTCTAGCATACAGTTAGATACAGCGTTACGTCACTTCATCTAATTTTACCCTACTTCCTGCTTTGTAGTGGTTCATCTGGGCTGAAACTCCATGCATTGTACCTTTCTGTTTAAAAGCTTCTTTGCAAACTATCAATCATCTCCTTATTCATACTTCTGGGAATTTCTTTTTTCCTGAGTAACTTGTAGAAATTTTTTTTCTGCCATCTCTAATGCTCTCCTTAGAGTGAAGCGTATGGTTTGGCAAAATAAAAAACATTCTGTACTTCAAGCTGCAGCTCAACCTGTGGTTCTTTTCCCCAAGTACACTTTTTTTAATGTGTGGACTCTGTGCATGTTAAGATGTCCTTAAGAACATAAAAAATCAAGGCAAACTGCAACATGTGTACCAACTGCAGTATGCATGACTGGAAATAGTAAGCAATGGATAAAAGCAGTGAATGGTAAAATTGCTTATATGAAAGTGAAAGGAAATATAGCCTTGGCTGTCTGTAACCATCACTGTCACTATTGCAGTATAATCATTGTTTTGGTTACTGCACAGAACTTAAACTTCAAATGCAGACAGTACAATGCAGACAGTACATATGCTGAATTTGTGAATGTAATATTTGTCATTAAAAGTGTCCTGTAATTGGGCTCATTTAAACAATTACTAAGTCTGAAAGGGATTGTTTGTTCTCTCTTAGGTATAATACTCAATTAATAAAGTTCTATTAACATTCATGTTGGAGAACAAGACAGGACTCAAAAGTTAATTGACTGTTTAGTAGCCTGTTGCATTTGAAAATCTGAAATGATCTTTCCTTCACACTTAATGAGCTAGAGCTTTTTAAATTGGAAAAATATTTATTATAGTGCTCCAGCTGTTAACATTATAAATGCCTAGGGACTCCTCTCGTTTAATTTGTTATGTTCTCATTTAAACTTTGCCACAATTTATTTTAAATGGTAATGTGAACCAGGGGAAAAATTGGTCACCTCTTACAGAAGATTCTTCAAAGGCTGAACAAAACCATGCTGCAAGCCCTGTCAAAGCTGTAAGACAGGCATTGAGACTATTGTTTATGGTGGGTGACAGGCCTCATGTCGGAGACAAACACCAGTTTAGAAAAGCTTATTTACGCTCTACAGAATCCATCTGAGTAGGGGTCTTCTTGCAATAGAGAACATACCTTTGGGATGATGCATTTTTTATCAGGTTGGAAGGGGCAAGGAAAGAAAGAAGTCAATGTATTTTGGTTATAATTCTAAAATGTGTCCTTGCTTCTGTTGCTCTCATAAAATAATGTGCAAAGTTTCTTTTTTTCATTATCTTAAATAGGCAAATGATCAATCAGGGTCTAAACCTGAGGGTAGCTAAAATATATGTGAAACAGTGTTGGGAGAAACTGATTGTTACCACTTAACTTCCCATTCTTTCCATACATTGGGAAATGATGTACAAGCACACCTCAAAAGTTCTATTGCCTAGGAGAGGCACCTATGATTGAAAGTTATTTCACATTTTTGGCTCTGCATAAAAAATAGTGGTATAACTAGAGAAATTATCAAAGTAATCAAAACTCATGTTCATATCAATTTAAAAATAGAGTATTATGAATTCTGCTTCATAACTAGAAATTACAGACCAGAATTTCTCAATATCATCAGGGGATTTTCTTGATCAGAAAGAGCATAAAAAATGCATGGTTTTATCTAAATATTAATGATGTAGTTCAATTCACATGCTTACAGCAGTTGAGAAAACATCTAAATCTTGAAGGTTCTGTATCTTGGTTTATGCCTACATGTGCTTTTAAGGGAAAGAAAAGCATTAATCATGGTGTACATTAAGGATGTTTAGTCTCTTGAGTAGAACTCCCAAGACAATTTAGTCCAAGATTGTTACAGGAATTTGATCCTATAACTGAGATATTATAGATCAAGGACTGTCATTGGTTCCAAAATTGTCATAGCCAAGGAATAAAAGTAGTTTTCTGTGCTTCTTGTGATGGAGAAAAGAGAGGGTTAGGCTACTGCCACAACAACTCAAGGCTTCAAGGGCAAGCAGGTGATACTACTTCTTTACTACTACTGTAACAGAGTGACTGTGATTATTGAGGGCTGGCTGCTACACTGGGAATATAAGGGAACTCCAGGACTGGAGAGAGGAAAAAGTATCTGGGGAAGCGACTGTATTGTCAAGTGTTGGGCTAATAAGGGTCCAAGTACGTCAGCCTTACAAATTCCCTTCCCACAGGTCCTTGAGAGAGAAGTTGGGGACGGGATTGATGGCTTGTGGGGAGGTGAGGGAGGTTTCAAGACACATAATCTGGAGGTACTGAGGGAGAGGAGTCCAAGTAGGAAAACTGCAGAAGGGAGCATTGGAGTAAAACATGCTTTTTTGTTCAAAGAAAGTCTGTTGGCTGTAGTGCGTGCAAGGCCAGCACAGAAGTGAAGCTATATAATGTTTTGCTTTAAGTTGTGCAGTTGCAGATTTAGCATTGTTAGCTACTTTGGAGGGAATAGAACTCCAGCCTCCAAGTCTGCCTGAGGCTGATTTAATCAAGTGGCACTTCAAATCTCCAGGCAGAAGAGATTCCATTACATGGCCAGTGCATTCCCTTGAAATGTACAGATCATCTTCCATTTGTCATGCAGTACTGTCACCTGATTTATAGCAGAACCACATATACCCATCAGAAACAAAATCAGCAATAATCCTCAAAGGCAGCTGAGTACCAACATGAACTTTTTTTCCTAGAAGATGGCAGTATAGGTTCAAGAGCCTCTTTTAGAAAATAATAAATCGATTGAGCTACTCATGCATAATAGAACCTAATTTTTCAGCCATTGTCCTTGACAGAAAGAGTTCTGTTGTCTTTACCAGGTCGGATGTCACAAGCCTAGAGCAAGAGATTTTCATCTACATCAGTACAATTGGTTCATTCAGAAGTAAGAATTTATGTTATAGTACTTCAGTGTGAAGAGACTGAGAAAGGTCATGTCATTGATTTTTGTTTTTAATGGAGAAGTAATAACTGTAGGTCAATATATTTGGGTAATGGATGCACTGAGTTTTACTGAAAGAAACCCCTTGGGAATAAAAATCTGAGACTTACTGAGTTGATGAATCTGCAACCTATTTATTATTCCTGCAGGAGAATATAGGGTCCCAGCAGCTGCATTGAATGTTCTGCTATGCAGTGATTTGTCAGTGCTGTGGCAATTGCATAACTATTTAGGGATCATCAAATGCAATATATATTTCATCATTGTACACAATCTACACCAAAAAAGAAAATTGTGTTATTACAATGCATAGAGCATGTCTAATTTCAGACAAAAGAAATTATTCTGAACATACTTGCTTCCAGTTGTAATGCATTTTTACAGCTACCTCTGGGAATATACCGCAAAGTGTCACTAAGAGAAAAGGGAAGAAACTGTTCAGTTTTAACCAAATTCTCACATTTCAAACTGGCTGTTCCAAGAACAGAGGGAAGGCTTGTGATACATTGTTGAACTGAAAAAAAACAACAAAAAACCACTCATCTTGCCAAGATTCCTTAAATAAATAATAAATTGTAAATATTTTCTGACATATACTGCTTGGTATAAAAATAAAGAAAACTGCAGCACAGAACAGATAGATGCCAAAGCTATGAACAGATGTAAAACATAGCAGAAATCACAACTGATATCTAAAATGCAAATTGCCAGATATAATATTTAGATACGTTAGAGCTTCTTTTTCATTGTCATATGGTACTTGGAGCTAATAGTATCCCTCATTGGTCTCTAAGAATCTGAAATGAAAACAATTGTGCTACAGGTCCTGTGGCAGTACTATAAATGCTGCAGATGACATATTAAAAGGAACATGTAACCAGAAGAAATTATTATTATTTTCAAGATGTAATAATGGAGTTTAAAATTTATTGTCTTAAATGGAGATACATCAGGCTTGAAAAGGTAAGGGGTTTTTTGACTGAGAGCTTAACAGCTCAGTTACCTAATATTTTTAATATTAAAATATTGTTGCAACCTTTTCTAAATGGCAGGTTCTGGTCAGCAAGGCACAAAAGCTCACCCCAAAAGATCAGTTCCCCAAATATCTCAAATTTATTGAGACAGTGGATCTTAGTTATTGTAATAAGCCTTCTAACTTCCTTCCTGAACTTCTGAGATATGTGGCGGTCTGTCAAATGAATAAACAAATGCTACAATTTGACTCATGTTGTCACCATAACATTCAAAAGCACTAGGAATTTCTAGAACCTCATGGAACAGAGAAAAATCCCATGTTGATATCTCCTTGACAAACACTTAGGTCTAATGATCCTCCTACCTGAGCTGAAACTCCCTTCTGAAGCTAGGGAACAAGAGTATAACCCTATCACACATTAAACATGGAAAGGTCCATCATCCTGTCCTTTGTATTCACCTATTTCTGAGCAGAAATGATAGAAATGAAGCCATACCTGGCTGTTTTATTCTCTCTCATCAACAGCTTCAGAATAAAGCCTTTAAGACCAATTATCACCATTTTAAAAGTAAGTCTTACTGTTACCATCTTTGGTAAGTTGTCCTCTTAAAGTGTAGCTGTTCATACCATACTTTCAAAGGTTCAGGGTCAAAACCTGATTGCAGTGGAGTTTTGCAGTGAGGGAGGAGGCTATATTTGGCCACTACAAGGAATAACCTCTAAGGGGCTGAAAGGAGAAGAGAGCTACTTCTCATACACCCTGGCAACCTTCACAAGTAGTATTAATTCCACTTTTGTGTAGGACTGTGAAAGAAGTACACTACTAGAAGACAGCCGTGTTGCTTGTGTTTGTAGTTCTGCACTTTTTGAAAGACTGGGATTTTTTTCCTGTATGAGGAAGAATCACAAACTTCTGATAAATCAAGGCTAAATAACCTAGGCTCTTGCACCCTCGTGACTAGACTTCTCTCAAACTGGTATCTGAGGAAAAGCACCATGATATGATTAAACTATCATCTGAGGCATGAATTGCTGTAAAAGGCAGCCTTTGGCAAGTCATCAAAGCTGCTCCTCTGCTTTCTTTGCATTTCTAAGGATATAGTTGTAATGATGAGGAATGGAGATTCTGAAGGCTCACTTTCCCTCTGCATATTCCCCTTGCAGGTCTGAAAGCTGGAAGTAAAATACTCTCTCTTAACATCTCACTTCATCAGTTCCACTAATGAACAGACTGTCTACTTCACAAATAATGGCCACTTAAGAATCAATTGATTGTGCTTCATAGTGAAGCGTTGTGCTACTGCAAGTTCTACCAGCCAGGATATTTTTAGCAGCTCTAGTCTGCAAATCTAGATATCTTTGTGGGTCTTTCTTGACAGTTCAGAGCATTTTTTGAAAGGTAACAAGCTCTTAAGTAGTGTTTAAATGTCACACCTCTGTACAGGAAGATAGAAGCCCAATGAAGCTGATTATAGATCTGCCAATTTACCACAAGAGGTAGCTTCTATTAAGATTTGCTTTTGCTCTTAAGACCCAGCTCAGCTATAGACTTCAAACCACAATTTAACACAATGGGTTCAAATTTGCCTGATTCAGTTTGCTGATACATTTGAATACACTTTTTGGACAGCTGTAAGAACCTATTTTCTTGGGTTTGGGATAATTAAGATGAAGTTATCATTTTTCATTTTTGTGTACAGATTTGCCTTTATGATTGTGTGTTAGGTAGATTTTAAGAAGCTCCTCTAATATTACTTCGCTCACAAAAGATGGATGCGTAATGATCCTAACAAATCAGTAAATGCTTCACAGTTAATGTCCTGTAACTGTGAAACCCCGATGTCTTCAGTTCAAAAAGAGTTTGTATTAATACATGAAGCTAACCCATACTGAGAAGACAATGCAAAGACTGTTAGATTAGTGACCTAACATACCTAACATCAATTAAAGGAACTGTTAGTGTTAATTCTTATGAAAATATATTTTTGACTGCTGAACGATATGATAACAAGGAAAGTGATGAACTCTCTAGTTTAATATTAAATACCACTTTAGTTAAATGCTCAAGTGGTGACAATAATGCAGAAGATAAGAGTTGGCAAAGAAGATGAACAATGGCGTGCAGTGCAAACTAGATTAACATATATTGAAGATTTGTGGCTTTCATTAAATATTATTTCTCAAGGATAGAGGCTCTCAGGCACATGGTAACAGAACAAATTACTTTCAGGACTCTGCTATAGGCTGTGCATGTGTCAACACCGTTGTGGTTCAACCCCAGCAAGAAACTAAGCATCACATCACCGCTTGCTCATTTCTACCCTGCTGGGACAGGGGAGAGAATTGGGAGGGTAAACATGAGAAAACTGAAGGGTTGAAATAAAGACAGTTTAACAGGTAAAGCAAAAGCCACACATGCAAGCAAAGAAAAATAAAGAATTCATTCACTACTTCTCATTGACAGGCTGGCATTAACCCACCTGAAGGAAAGCAGGGCTCCATCATGCCTAACAGTTACTAGGGAAGACAAATGCCATCACTTCAAACATGCTCCCCTTCCTGCTTCTTCTCTCAGATTGATATTCTGAGCATGACATTGTATAGTATGGGATACCCATTTGGTCAGTTGGGGTCAGCTGTCCCAGCTGTGTCCCCTCCCAAGCTCTTGCACATCCCCAACCTACCCACTGGTGGGGTGGTATGAGGAGCAGAAAAGGCCTTGGATATGTGTAAGCACTGCTCAGCAATAACGAAAACATCCCTGTGTTATCAGCACTGTTTTCAGCAAAAGTCCAAAACATAGCCCCATACCAGGTACTACGAAGAAAATTAATTTTGCCCCAGCACAAACACCCACTGCATAAATACTTTCCCTGAGTTCTTGCACTGGATGTACATGTCTCAGATTAATCCGGGTAATCTGTATCAGAAACCTACACATTAATAAATGAGAAAGTTATGATGTTCCTTGTCATTATCAGCTCCTAGCTGTCTGCCTGCTCACACTCCAAAGGCACAGACATATGGATCAGAAAAGTATTCTATAGGAAACCTAGCTGTTTGATATCTGAAACTAACTTAAACTAAAATCAGTTCTCCAAGTCTCCAAGTCATAATCTTTCGGCACTCTAAACCACATAGTCATAGCCAACATATGGACTACTTCATAACTTAAAAAATCTGTAAATTTACTCTGACTTATCTATACATCCATGTTCCATGTAAACCTCAGCATTTGACAAGGTCCTACAACTTTTGATATAAATGATTAATCTCGGCCTATTATCTGGGGTTTTTGTAGAGCTAAAACTTACATGCATTTGAATAAATGTAGCTTATAACTGTCTGACACAGCTAGTAATGCCAAGTAGTTGGGTTTGAGTTTCTTTCCTTTTTTTTTTTTTCATTTTAAAAGACCTTGCATTGTTCAAAGAAAGCTTTGTATCAATTTCTCAGGAAAAAGAATTTTCATTGTTATTCTTTTCTTGTAGAGTTTGATGACTGCTAGCCCAGGGGAGAGGAAAATACTTTCTACTCAAACTTCAAACACCACTCTGAATGCAAAGCTATGAGAATTTTCTTCAAATGTCTACAAAATTGGGGCTAGTCAGATGTCTAATATTTTCAAAAGAATTGCCTAGCAATGGCTTGAACATGCTGAGCTGAGATAGCAAGTATCTCATCCCTCTCAGAATGGATAAGGAATATATTTGTGAGTTTTTCAAGCCTGTGAAGCAGATTTTGACAAAAGCAGTTTCTTTCACAATGAATAAACATTAAGCTGGATAGTCACAGAGCAGTTCTGGAAATGCAACTGTATCTGGGAAGGTATAAAACCAGAAAGGCTGTATTGTGGGCGGAAAGAAATGATGTGCAGTAAGATGGGTATAACTTTAAAATTTTGTGATCAAAGGTACAAAATTGGTATTCGTTCTCCAAGTTAGAGCTACATATTTAACTTGAATAGATGTTCCAGGTGAACCTCGGTAAATTCAGCTTGGGGGTTAGTCTAAATAGAGAACTGAAACCCAGACTGTAGTTCACCTTTCAGTCTCTGCAAAATGTGTGTTATCTCTTGGGTGCATTGCAGTGACCTGATAGTAAACATGAAGCTCTAGGAGCAAAAACTGCCTTTACTAACCGTGGATGATATCAGCTTTGTTAATGTGCACCTTCATTGCACTGCAGCATGGGTGATTCCAACTACTTCTTTTCATTCTGGCAGTCAAAATTAATGTGACTGCTGTTGACAAACTGTAGTGATGGTAGTGAACTCTCGTTGAGACCAACGTTTGCTGGAGTTCAGTTCTACAAGCTAAATCCTCTTGCCTGCATAATAGTTTGAATCTATATACCTGCTCACATGGCAACACACGTCAGTTCACAAAAGCTAATTATTTCAGGTTCAGTGGCTCCAAGGTGTCAATTGTCATTCAGGGCTATGGATGATTTACTCCTTACCACATAGGTCAAAAGCAGGAGGGGAGATTAAAAGGAACCCTTTGGCAACTGAATTGATATGTTCTTCTGAAGTGTCACCCAAAAGCTACAATTAAATTTATGAAATTTTAATCTTCCTGTGAGACTCCTATACTTTGCATGTTCTTCCTGCACCAAGCACATCAATGGGGTTGTGGCATCCTTCACACAAGTCACTTGCCCAGTGGCTGCTGAGACTCAGTCCAAGCCCAGGCTGCCCAGATCTCCGATGGTTCTCCCCTCCATGGCAGGACCTAGGCTGTGGCTGCCAGACAGGAGCCAGCTGAGGAGCAGCCAGGAAAGGCTTTGTTGGGGGCCTCACCTCAGGCTTGGGAGTTGCCTTGGCCACTATCCTCCCCGACTGCCCAGCCTGCCCTGGCACCTGCTGTGCTGTCACCTTGCCTGGACATTGCCAGCCCATGGTCCCCTGCACCCCTCATACAGTAAAGTTCACCATGAGGGTTGTGTGAGAAAAGGTGCTGAACTGCATCCCACTGGAAAGGATTTTAAGGAGAAAGAAGCTCTGCTTTTATCTGGTGACTGGAGTCTGGTAAATCTTCCTAAGTCAGCTGTTCTAGCTCACCATCTCTTCTCTTCTCCTGCCTGGGTAATACTCACAAGGTCCACGATACACTACTTGTTATTCCACTGGAAACACACTCTGGCTGTGGTTGGCTGATGTTTTCCCACTTTCTTAGAGTGGGAATGGGTGTGTTTTCTCCTTATATGTAAGAGAGAAACTGTCCACAATCAGGGGGAAAATGCCATCCTAACTTCTTTCCATGCCAGCTTGGGGAATGAGAGGGACTAGTCTCCAGCACATCTGGGCTGCTGCTCTGATTTCTGACATAGGAAGTAGACGAGTTGCTTGATCTGGAAGAGGTATCTGACACATGATTTTATGGCTGTGATTTAAAAATCAGGATGAGAGAACTGGTTCCTGTTGTTTCCTTGTCAATGACTTCAATGAGTGACCATTGCCTGTGCATGTGAGTTGCCTTTTCAACTGAATTGCAGTCACTCAGCTCGTGCAAGTCAACAACTTAAAAAAAAAAAATTATTTTTTCAACTACCAGCTGAAGAAGAATGGAAATACTGTGGCTGATGCATTCTGACACAAGCTGAAAAAACAGTTTCCCTGCAGTGGAAGAAAAAGGCCAGTAATTACACTTCCTAAATGAAGTGCTGTCAGCCCACGTCACAACTTTGCAACTCTTCCTAAAGTTTCAGGCTCAAATTTCCAGATACAATTGCCCCTTTGACACTATGAACCTGCATTTCGGAATGCCTGAACTGCTGGAGAGCAATTGTTCTGCTTTTGAACTGTGTCACCCCTGAACTGACTGCAAAAAAGAAAGCCCACTAATAAAACCTTTGCTGCTAGTATTTGGTGTCATCAGTTAGCTCAAATGAGAAAACAGCCAGAGGATGGCTATTAAACAGCTACTACTTTGCAGAGCAACACTGAAAAATACTGATATGAAATTCTATCCATTTTATGTTCCACTATGAGAAAAAGATGCCTTGTTGCTTTCCTCCTAAAAGTTTTGAGGGTCTCTTAAAAGACTGATTTTTTCAAACCTAGCGATCAGAAAGTCAAGAATCATTTCCTATAGCAAATAAGTAGAAAACTGATGGATCATGTCTCTGATGAGTAAGTAAGTATTCTTCAGAAAACCTCGTGGGTATTTTTAAGTCTCCTAAAAAAATTTTGTAAAAGAGCTGCTTGAAGACACAGATCTGTTGGAGATGTTCCTTAAAGGACTATTGCATATTGAAAGTTGACTATTAAATAGAATATGGATACTTGGAATACCTCAGTCTGGCTGAACAAAATGAACCTCTTCAAAGTGATTACGAGCACCCACTAATGTTATTTTTGTCATTTATAGAATCATAGAATCATGGAATGGTTTTGTTGACACATTCCTTTTGCTTTTAGAATGGTAGACATAATTAAGAACGCTGCACTGCCACAATGACATTGTGTATGAGAAAATCTAGAACTTTCAACTCCTGTTACTGATAAGGCTCCAAGCTTCTGCTATGAGACTTTGCTGCTCAGATCTGTGTTAAATTGCATGCTTCTTTTCTTATTCCATCCACTTTTGCTTGTTATGTCAAATGGTTCTGGAAAATGCACTGTCTTCTCTTGGGCCTGAAATGTATTTTGGAGTGCTCCTGCTGGGAGAAAGGGTGAGAAGGAGGAAAGAAGGAAGCAAAAGGGGAGAAATTATTTAGTTTTTTTCCTTACTGGAATTCATAGTAACTTCAGAAAGATTATTTTGCTCTCTTTTATTAAGCACTTTCATACAGCTGACACAGATTTAACTACGGTAAATGGATATATCCTTTTTTTACATAAGCATGCAATTTTAAGTGACCAAATAAATGGAGAGGCAGGGAGAAGGTTTAACCAAAGCTGTAAAAATGAAAAGAGCATGTGTGTAATGCATTTTTGTTCATTTTTAGGTAGTTATTCTTGGATATGGTTATTACAGTTCTAAATTGTACTGGGAAATTCAATTCTACCTAAGAACATGAAAATCCATTAGTAGTATAATGTAACAAGAGCCTAAAAACTGCTTTTCTGCTTAGCTGTTAAATATGGTTGAAATGAGCTACCTTTTATAATCGTAATGCTCGATCTCAGATTGTTCAAGAAAGCCATGTAAGGTCAACTGAAGTGAGGGGATGGGAGGAGAATAATTCTTTAAATAAATGGACTTCACCATTTACTAGTGGTTTATATGACTGCATGTAGAAAACCTGTTGACTGTACAGCCTCTGTTAGTGTTATATAGTTACAACTGTTCATAGAAAAAATTACTATCATGTGCACAGCTGATGTGTAGTCACTTCACAGCATTTTTTTTCAATGATGCTGAAATATGGAAATCTAGAAAAAGATCACTTGCTGATAAAAACACAGGTTCCATTTTCTGAAACTTTGGGAAAATAATGTCCCATGTGCTTGATTACCAGCATTTGATCTTTTCTGAATTCAATGTAACAGATATTTTAAAGGTACAGATGCTTCTGTTAACCAGCCTGGAGTCTTTCATAATCTTCTTCGTTGTTAATTTCTGTCCTTTTTCAGTTATGTTTTTAAAAAAAAGGACCAAGATACCATATTTAGAAGGACTGTAAATACCCATTTCTAACAGTTTTAAACTGAAGTTAGATCAATAACAACTTTTATTTATTTCTATATGCTAGGTCAGGAATAAAATTTTCTTTTTTATGCAAGCTTTTTACCATCTAAAGCTGAACTGATCCTATGTGGTACTACAGGTCTTACATTTTAGTCTGAATTTTTTCATTATTTTTGTTCATCAAAATATACCTTTAATAACCTTCTGTATTGTATTGAAGGCTATCACATCAGTTCAGCCTGTTTACAAAGCATTTTCACTAACAAACATAATGGTGAAGGATGACTTCAGGCTGAGCACATCAACATTGTACTATAAACAAAGACTCTCAAAGGGCTCTACAGTTCCACTTTCTCAACCATGGGAGCAGAGCACCTGACTCCCCTAGTCCTTTAAGGCATTTGCAGACAACAAAGGACATGAACAACAGTACAAATGTCAATAACTTAATTCACATCTGATTCTAGTTGCTGTCAATGGGAAGTTGGACATAATAAAGCATCAGTGGTTTTTATCTGTTAGTATACACAGTATTTAATTCAGAATCTCTGTTTGGTGAGGAAAATGTGCTGGAAATTTCCTAGCATTTGCTCATTTGGCTTGCTACACATGCAATTGTCTAATGCACACTCAAACTGCCTGCAAACAGAAGTGGTTGTTTAAGTGCATCTCTCATCTGTTTGCAAATGTGACCCTTAGCTGTGATTTTACTTGTAGGTTGATGCCACACTGATGTAATGGAAAACATACATGCAGCCCAAAGCTGAGCTCTTCAGATTAAGATAAAATAGCAGCTGTTCATGTTTGGAAGGCTACCTTTGCAACCAAAACAGTCAAGTGGTTTTCTCTCTCATACTTACATTTTAAGAAGTGACAACTTTTATGTAACATAAGGCATTTATAAGTTAAGAGTAACAGAAAAAAAAGATTGTCTATTGAAATCCAATGGATCCTTATTTACAGTTCTTAAAATAAACTGGTCATATCCTGCTTTCAATAGGACCACAGGCTTGTTGTGCACCTGTTTAGAATATGAAAAAGAGAGTTTCAGTGAAAAAGATCTGTCAGTTGCAGTTCCCCTTTGATGCTTATTTTGGAATCCATCTACAGTAAGGCAAGAAGGAAAAATTTTTTTGTTAAAAATACTGGTAAATGTCCTTCTGGAGATTCACATTCTGCAGCAGAGCTCCTATAAGGTGTTGGGAAATTTCCTCAATAATGTTTTTTGTGAAAATTCACTAATAGCATATTCCCTGTATTCTACATGACTAAACTGATCTAACTACATTGATGCTAACCTAAGATTCTCCAGAATTAGAAAGCTTTTGAACAAACCAAAACCACATTTTGCATAATGCAAGTGTTCATTTATGCTAGTGCTGGAAGTGTAGTCCCTTAGCTGGAAAGCAGTTGCAATCAATCATAGGCTCCACCTAGAAGGCCTGTAAAATAAATAAAATATGCAAATAATCTAACAGATTAGATTTTTCTAATTTGTTAGACTGACAGTTATAAAACATCTCCAATGCTTTTAATAAGCATTATCCCATCCAGTTATTTCTGGATGTTCTACATCAACACTGATGGATGCTCAAGGAGGGACCTCGCATGATATTCTGTTTTCAATAGTAAAATCATATAGCTCAGTTATTACCAAAGCTATTTAGCAAAGAACTTGTGGAAGTCCTCCCCATAAAAAAGAATTACTTTGATGTGAGTAATAAGGTGTTGGTTGAAATTTTCCACAAATGCCGATATCAGAACATGCTTTAACGTCTGACTGTGCACAGCCTTTCTTTTTTCAAGATACTATCCACCTATTGTAACTCAACTGCTGTCCCTCCGCTGCTATTAAATTTATGTGGTGCATTAACTATAAAGTATGATTTAATCCAATTTCCCTTATTTACCTTTAAGTTTATATTCATTAGAAAGCTGTTTTTCTCAATACTAGTTTCTTTTGTACAGCAGTCTTTTTTAAAAATGCTACTTGAAACAGAAGATAATTAGAAATAGATCAGAAAGTAAAAGTAACACAAAGACTTCTATTATGTGCTACTAGGATCTCAAATAAGATTCAGTGCAGAAAATTAGCAACTGGAAAGCTAAACTTCTGAGATTAACTTCACTATTGCTGTAGCTAAGTATACGTTACCATGGAAGCATACCTGAGAGGGAAATTCAGCTGCAGAGAGGGAATTAACTCTCTCAATGTAGCTGGAAATAAGTTTTACAATTCTGACCTTCTTCTTATATAAAAATCTTCGCAAGACTGTAAATCCAGACCATTAACCATTTCGTGATTATCCCCCGTAGCAGGATAGTGGCAATAATCTACCAGCTGTCTACAGAATTGAGCTCCTTCTATATAATGGACCCCAGGAACAGGCTCACATTTAGGCCAAATAGGAAAAACCGCTCAGCAGAAAAGCGCAATGCCAAATCACATAGACAAAGCAACATGAAATGCCAATATAATTGGCCAAATATTCAGAGCAGGGGCAGGTGGACAACATATGTTCAAGAGAAGAGGAAAAGGTTGTTTTGCCATTTAATTCTCTCTCTTTGTGATTTCAGTCAGCTTTGATCTTGGAAGTGTGTATTTCAGTATTGTCTTAATGTTCTGGGAACCTAATACTTGAGTTAAATTAAATTTAAGCTGAAAGTGACCAGAGTATTATATAGCTAATTGTGCAAAAGTATGCTTGGCATGTTTTCTTGAAAAACACAGTAAATGTTAGGCTTCTAGATGCTCTGAGATAACTCCAGTCCCAGTTTAAAGGAATTTAAAAAATGATTAAAACAGTAATTTGTAAAAATGTTGCTAAAAAAGACAGATTCAATTGGTGCTGGCGTATCACATTTCTCATGTGTTTAGAAATTTTACTCACATTTGCTTTTCATTGGAAGGTGTTGAGTATCTCTACTTTAGCATTGCTATCTTAGCTGGTAGACCAGACCATTGCTAATCTTTTGACATATACTCCACTCTTTGAGCACTTACTTGTGGGGCTTGAAAATTACCCTTACTTACTGAAAATTCTTACACAGTGTTATCTAATACAGTCCTGTTGTTAGGAGGATGCAAAGGCAGTCAATTTTTTATTTGCTCTTGTATTGGGTTTGCAGGCAAGGTTTTGGTAACAGGGGGAGCTACAGTGGTGCTTTCTGTGAGAAGCTACTAGAAGCTTCCCCCATGTCCAATAGACCCAATGCCAGCCAGATCCAAGATGGACCCGCTCCTGGCCAAGGGCAAGCCCATTAACAATGGTGGTAGCACCACTGGGATAATGTATTTAAGGAGGGGAAAAAACTTAATGTGAAAGAGCAATTGCAGATGGAGAGAGGAGTGAGAATATGTGAGAGAAACTGCTCTGCAGACACCAAGGTCAGTGAAGGAGGGCAGGAGATGCTCCAGGCACCAAAGCAGAGATTCCCGTGCAGCCCACGGTGCAGCCCATGATGCAGCCCATGGTGCAGCCCATGGTGAGGCAGGCTGTCCTCCTGCAGCCCCTGAAGGTCCACAGTGGAGCAGGTATCCACCTGCAGCCCATGGAAGACCCCACGCTGGAGCAGGGGGATGCCTGAAGGAGGCTGTGACCTTGTGGGAAGCCTGTGCTAGAGCAGGCTCCTGGCAGAAGCTGTGGCCCCATGGGAATAGGAGCCCACACTTGAGCTGGTTTGCTGGCAGGACTTGTGACTCACACAGGTGGGATCACAATTTTGTAGACTGGTGGATTATTGCCACTATACTGCTACAGGGGATAACCCATGCTGGAGCAGTCTGTTCCTGAAGGATGCACCCCTTGGATGGGACCCAAACTGGAGCGGTTCATGAAGAACTGAAGCCTGTGGGAAAGACTCACAGTGGAGAAGTTCTTGGAGGACTGCGTCCCATGGGAGGGACCCCACGGTGGAGCAGGGAAAGAGTGTGCGAGTCCTCCCTTGAGGAGGAAGGAGCAGCAGAGGCAACGTGATGAACTGACCACAACCCTCATTCCCCATTCCCCTGTGCCACTGTGGGGGAGGAGGTAGAGAAAATCAGGAGTGAAGTTGAGCCCAGGGAGAAGGGAGGGGTGGGGGAAGGTGTTTTAAGATTTGGGGGGATTTGTCATTATCCTACTTTGATTTGATTGGTAATAAATTATTGAATCTTTTTTATTTTTCTCCCAAGACAAGTCTGTTTTGCCTGTGAGGGTAATTGGTGAGTGATCTCTCCCTCTCCATATCTCAACCCATGAGCCTTTCTTTATGTTTTGTCTCTCTTGTTCAGCTAAGGAGGGGAGGAATAGAGCAGCTTTGGTGGGTACCTGGTGTCCAGCCAGGGTCAACCCACCACAACTGTGTCTTTTAACCGATAGAATGAGTTGAACATGTTCTAATTTGGTTTACTGCTCCAGTGTTGATCTAGCTGCTTGCATTCTCCTGTTTTGTCTGGCTGGTGACTGAATTTCATCTGACATCAGTGAGATGAAGGTTGTATGTCAGGGCTGAAAGCTCAAGAATTTATTGGAAAGGACCGAAGTGTAATACTCGATTTCCATCAAATAATCCAGAGTATATACTGTATTCTTAGCCTGAGGAAATGGAGACAGAGGAAGAAGATTTTACCCAGTAAATCCAGCCTATAAAAAAAGGATGTGTGGCTATTACTGTCCTGGTTTCAGCTGGGATAGAGTTGATTTTCTTCCTAGTGTCTGGTGCAGTGCTGTGTTTTGGCTTTAGTGTGAGAATACTGCTGATAACACACCGACGTTTTAGTTGTTGCTAAGTAGCACTTACTCTGATCAAGGACTTTTCAGTCTCATGCTCTGCCAGGGAGAAGGGGCACAAGAAGCCGGGAGGAAGCACATGCAGGAAACCTGACCCAGACTGGCCAAAGTGGTATTCCATACCACAGCACATCATGCCCAGTATATAAACTGGGGGAAGTCACCCAGAAGACCAAATCACTACTCGGGTTGGGCTGGGTATTGGTTGGCGGGTGGTGAGCAATTGTACTGAGCATCACTTGTGGGGTTTGTGGTGGTTTTTTTTGAGAGGGATGTATTCTCTTTTGGTTTTGGTTTAGTGTTTGGGGTTTTTTTCTCTCACTATTCACGAGTATTATTATTGCTGTTGTTGTTATATTATTATTATATTTTACTTTCTTTTAATTATTAAACTGTTCTTATCTCAGCCCGTGGGTTTTTACCTTTTTCCAATTCTCTCCCCGATTCCACTGGATGCAGCAAGCTGCTGCATGGTATTTTGTTGCTGGCTGGGCTTAAAACATGACAATTACTTATACCACAATGTGTTAGCTTGCCTGATCTGAAAACAAAACAGAGCTTAAATTACCACAAAGAAGTATTTAATCACCCTAATATCTTCATCAAAAGGAACTGAGCAAGGCAGCCTGCTGGCAAAGAAGTCATGAGTCAAAACTTTAAAGAATTGGAACAAGGAATTCAAAAAAGAAGAAAAGAAAAAGATAAATTTCTCTCCCTTTCTATAACAAAAATGAAAGTAAATAGCTGATGAAGTGTTGAGGTGTTTGTTAACGCCATGAATATTTTTTGACCTTAATTGTCTCTGTTCCACTGTTTCATTCCATGGACTTGGAGTCTATCACTAAAGCTGAGCTGGGGGGGTCTTTGTGGCTCACAGCATTATCTGCTTCCTAGGAGTTGAAACAAACTTTCTAGCTGACTGATGGCTGAGGCTGGCATAGATTATTCAAATCACAGGTCATAAATAGATGCACTGGATCATCTAAAGCAATCTCCTGCTTAAAGCCAGGAACACTGCTGACTTTGGATCAGCTGTGGCAGTGTCTAGACAGGTCTTCAAAGCCTCCAACAAAGGAGATGCCACAGTCTCTCTGCATAACCTTTTCTTGTGCTGCACTACTCTGTTAGTTAAAAAGTTTCTTCAAAACTGAACCTCTGAAGGAACAGTTTGTGACTGACTCTTCCTGTTGTGCTATTTGTCACTACTAGAGGCATTTGGCCCCATAATCTTGGCCCTGCTTTTTAAGTTGCTGGCTGGGCATGCCCCTCAGTCTCCTCTCAACAAATTTAACTAGCCCAGATCACTCCACCTGTCCCTACAGAGTACCTGCCCACAGCCTCTATCATTGTTGTACTCTGCAAGACCTTTTCCCATTTCTCCACATGCCTTTCCAACTGGGAGGCACAGTACTAGGCTCAGTACCCCAGGGCAGCCTCACTACTGCTGAACAGAGTGGGGTAATAGTTTTCCTAAGTATGCTGGCCATCTTTCTCCTAATGCAGCCCAGTATTTGGTTTGCCTAATTTAATAGATAGTAGGTTGAATAGATTCAGAAAAAAATTGGGTATGGATAACAAGAAAAGAACTCTAAGCAGCTGAATGAACAATAACTGGATGCCAGTCTGGGGTCAAGAGATGGGTCTGGCAGGAGTTTTTGGCTAGATGAAGGAAGAGTGGCATCCGTGGTCAGAAGGTTACAGGGACAGAGAAGGCATGAATCAGAAGTGAGGAGACTGAAGAATTCACTAAGGTAGGTTATTAGTGCTCCTTTGGTCAAAATTTGCACAAGGCTGCTTTTTAACTTCAAAGACTTCTGTTTGTATAATGAAAGTATGAACAAAAGAAACTGGATTAGCCAAAGCATTCTTACACTGACAAGTCATTATGGGAGGTTCAGTTTGAAGACAAATCATTGCAATAAATGACTTTAATATTATGCGTTTCTGTAAGGCCACCAACTGCATGATAAGCTGCTTTTAGGTACATCTCTATTTTTGATGCCTTCTACTTGTGCATTCTCCTTTGAAGTTTATGGAAATGATAGCAAATTCAACTCGTGATTGGGTAATGTAAATCTGTAAGAAGAGGAGTATGTCAAAGGCTAAGGTGCTGGTGCAGGAGCATGTGATGTCATGGCTGTAGTCCTGGTGACATCTCTCCAGATAATCTGTTTCCCATACCATGGAGTTTCAATATCTGTGGTGAAACATTTAAGATGTAAGATCACACATCTGAGTCAGAAATCTGTGTTTTTTCCATTTAATATTGAGAGATCCAATTCTCACTGGTAATGACAGCTGAGAAATTATAGTTCTGATAAGGAAAATCTGTTTCTTGCGAGCTAAGGGCTGTAAAGCAAGAGTGAGGCATAATGTGTTGCTTTATGTAGGTGGCAGGTTGACCCTGTCTGGACACCAAGTGCCCAGCAAAGGTACTCTATCCCTCCCCTCCTCAGATGGACAGGAGAGAAAAAACATAAAGAAAGGCTTATGGATTGAGAAAAGGTCATGGAGAGATCACTCACCAATTACTGTCATAGGCAAAACAGACTCACTCGGCTAAATTAATTTAGTTTATTACCAATCAAATTGGAGTAGGATGATGAGAAATAAAAGCAAATCGTAAAACACCTTCCTCCACCCCTCCCTTCTCCCTGTGCTCAACTTCACTCCCAGTTTTCTCTACCTCCTCTCCTATAGTTGCAAAGGGGAATGGAAAATGGGGGTTGTGATCAGTTCATCACACGTTGTCTCTGCTGCTCTTTCCTCCTCAGGGGAGGACTCCTCACACTCTTCGCCTGCTCCACCGTGGGGTCCCTCCCATGGCAGACAGTCCTCCATGAACTTCTCCAACATGAATCCTTCCCACGGGCTGCAGTTCTTCATGAACTGATCCAGGTTGGGTCCCTTCCATGGGTGCTGTCCTTCAGGAACAGACTGCTCCAGTATGGGTCCTCCATAGGGTTACAAGTCCTGCCAGAAAACCTGCTCCTCTCTCCATGAGGCCACAAGGTCCTGCCAGGTGCCTGCTCCAGTGTGGGCTTCCAATGGGATCACTTTTGGTGCATCCACCTGCTCCATCACGGACCTCCATGGGCTACTGGGAACAACCTGCCTCACCATGGTCTTCACTCAGGGCTGCAGGGGAATCTCTGCTCTGGCACCTGGAGCACCATCTCCCCCTCCTTCACTGACCAAAGATGAAATGAGCAATGTAGAGACTAATAGCAATCTGGAAAATGGGAGAAGGACAAATCTGAACCCTTGAGATCTGGATGTGGGATGATTGTTTTTTTATAGATCCTGTTCAGCATTATGCCTAAGGTTTGTTTCAGCTAGGAACCCACTCAGGTCAGTGGGGGACACAGGTACTGGCAGGATGCATGTGTTCTGTTTAACTGTACTGAAGGGTCAAGGGTTCTTGTAACAGACATGTATGGAAGATTTTTTCTGGTTTATAGTTCCTCACACACCCATACTCTCTTGACAGATCCAGATTTACAGAACTAGTTATCCCATAGAAGAAAAATGTCTGAATAAGCAACCCTTGATACCATGAGTAGCCTGGTCCCACTGGGTGCTGGAATCAGCGAGGGAGTTGTTAATACAAAAGTGTTTCCATTTTTGCTTTGTTATTTCAGTTTTGCTTGTTGTTGTTATACTAGTCTCTTACCCCACTTGAAGCCTTCTGAATATTAATCAGGCACTTTTGCTTGATAAATCAGTGTATTGAGCTGTTTGAGCTTGGTATACAGAACATGATTAATCTCCATTCACATCTAGCCAAGAACTGCAGCTAATAGTGAATGTGGCATTGAGCTTATTAATTCATGTTTACAATATGTGAACCAAATATCCAGATTTGTCTAACAAATCTCATACTTTGGAGCTAAAGAGTTATCCTATACTGACAACAGCTAGAGTCACTCAGGTAGAGATGTTTTTCTTTTGCCTCCTCTTATTGGGATTTTTTTTTTCTTTTGGTATTGTCTACATCTTCATCATAAGGCATCTGTATGCAAAAGGCCATCCAAATAAACAAATGCCAGTTGAAAATTCATGTATAGAGACTAAGACAAGATAACAAATAAACACTTTGAAAGAGGTTACCTGGGAGAAGTGAGATAACAGTAGACAAGGCAACAGCTTGTGTATGGAAGGGCCATTGCTTCCAAGGAGAATGATGAGGCAGGATTTGAGGGAGGCAAGTGAGGTGGGATTAGAGGCTTAGAGAGCTCCTGCACTTCCATGGGGCCAGTACAAAGCACCAAGAGATAGACAATTGAAAATGAAGCAAATTTGTTGACAACAATCTTCCTGGTGGAACAGAAGACTCTGTGATTTTTAATCTTTTTCTGTCTAGTGAGACTATATAGCATTGTATCCACTTTGATTAGCCTGTGTCTTTGGGCTATTATATAAAATATAACAGTGTGTTTATCTGAGTCAGACCTTATGAAGTTCAATAGTTCTTTTTCAATAGAAGAACACCGCGTAAGTGGATAGCAATGTATCACTACTGAAAATGAAGCAAGAACAAGGACAAAAATGAATGTATAGAAGAACAGGAACAGCAAGTGAGTTTCATCTAAATGGCACACACTGAGGGTATGTTCTAATGAGTTGTAATTCAGCAGAGGCTTACTGCAAGTGAAACAACACTCAGTCCTTTACAGTCTCATACTGTCTTCTTTTCCAGAGAGTAATACTGTTCCAGGACAGGATCTCATCTGTAATTTCACAAAGATTATGGCCTGCATGCAAGAGGTATGGAAATACATGCCTGAGCGTTGCTGACAAACCAGACGCTGTAACTAAAACTGTAAATGTTGTATAGAGTCCAAATTGATTTTGGTACTTCCAGTTTTCAGGACTTTGTGCTAACTGAATTGATTTGAAAAGGAAACTCCTTTTTACCTTGATAGAGCTTGCAGAGGAGGCACTGGGGATGAGGTTTGGGTAAAGAAGCAAAGCCTATTAAAAATCATTAAAAAAAACAGGCTTGATGAGGAACATATTGCTTCTGTGAGCTGATGGGAATTCACTGTGTGGGAAGAAGTCTGCAATAAAGCAGTAGATAACGTGCTCTTAAACGTCAGATCAAGAGTCTGTCTAGTGGAACAGACAATCAGCAAAAATCGGCTATTAATCTTTGAAACTCTTCTCACTCGAAGAACAATTTTCCATACGTGAAAATGTTCCTCTACATACCCTATCAAGGTAGAAGTTAAATCTTCACTCCTCACTGTTACAGGGAACACTGTAAGTTTCTCACCTTGCTTCCTAATAGAGGGTTCAACCTGGGGGAGAATTTACTAGGGAGGAGCACATTTGAGCAAAGGAAATCTAGTCTGTAATGGATCCTCCTGCATGGCAGAGCCCTTTTGCCTTCTGCTTACCCATCAGAGGGCTCTAACAAGAGAAAGACATGTTTCCATTAGGCCGTATCTTCTTGGCAAGGCAGGCCAGGTTAGTTCAAGACTTGGGATTTGACCACAGCCAGTTCTTCTTGTAGCTATGCCAGCAGAAAGAACTACTCTCATTGCTGCCTGTCAGCAGCCCTTCCCCAAGCTTTGTTGCAGGTACATTGTGCCCTGCATTTGCATTGTTGACCCCGACTTCGTCTTGCCCTTGTAATTTCCCAGCCTGCCTTGAGAACTCTCTTACGGCTGCAGATTTGCCTAGTGATCGTTGGACTCTGACCAACCCTGGGTGCCAGCCATGGTACCAGCCCTCCTTAAGCTTGGCTTTCTGGCGGGTGGTGGGACTGCGCCTCTTGGGAGAGGAGAGTAGAAGGTATGGTCCTGCCGGCTTGTGAGAACCTGCTGCCCTACCTGGCCTGTGCCCAGTGGCTTGCACTGACCCCTGAGACCTACCTGTTTGTGTGAGCCTGTCCTAATCCACCTAAGCAAAAACTGGCAGGAATGGTTCAAATGAGAGGTCTCTGGTGACTTGGTTCTTTTTGACTGGGCTGATTTAGGGAAGCGATGAGCTCAGCCTGTGGAGAGTAATGATCTCTTGGGTGGGGAAACTGGTGAGCGGCTGGTGGCACACAGAGTTGAATCTGTCTTCACTGGCACAGTCTTGACAGGAAGAGGATGTATCTAAGCTTTTATATCCAAACTGGCAGAAAGTGTCTTCTCAACTGCTCCCTACCCAGAGAACCCAAAGCCAGCTGCTTGGAGTTGTTCCCTGGGTACAAAAGTCCTTGTAAGCATTTCCAGAGCTGTCTCACTGAGGGAGGAATTTCCATTCTTTACCCCCCCAAAAGTGATATACAAAGACTGGGTAACTGTGGTTTACTACTTACATTTGAGTATTAAGATGAAGCTACTTGTTTGCTGTCACCTTACTAAACCAAGTAAGACTTGCTCTTCAGTCTTGCAGAACTGAAAGTAGGCTATGTTTCCTGGTATTGTGAAAGAGTTTCAGAGGCTCTCAAACAGGAATAGACAGAGTGCTTATTCTTACTGAAGGAAACAAGATATGAAGTATGAGAATTGGGCTTATATTCTCAAAGGAGTGTGTGTGAAGTGACCCTCTCTACAAACATCCTGCAGCAGAGTTTGTGATGTATCATTTACCGGTGAACAGTAAAAATCACTGTTTTCATTTAAGCTTCGTCTCACAATAGAGATGTAACAGTCCTCCAGTGTATATTCCGAAGGAAACATGCTGAGAAATTTCATTTTTTCAGGGGTGAGACTCATGTGCTACTTTATTTTGAATACCTAATCAAAATAGTATGCTCCCACTTTCTGCCGATTTAATTTCTCTCAAACATTTTGCATTATTTCTCATTCTGCCACTGAATTTCCAGCCAAGTTTCAAAATAAAATTCAAGCCAGAATGAAATATTTCTCCAGATAAGTAGTGGAATTGAAAACAAGGCTGCTTTGTTGCAAAAGTACTGCACTCCATCATAGGTGAAATGATTATGTTTAATTGTAGAATCATAGAATAGCAGGTTGGAAAAGACCTCAAGGATCATCTGGTCCAACCTTTCTTAGCAAAGCATGACCTAGATGTCCCAGCACCCTGTCCAGCCAGATCTTAAAAGTGTCAGATGTTGAGGAATCCACCACTTCCCTGGGGAGATAATTCCAGTGACTGATTGTTCTCATCATGAAAAAGTTTCCTCTTGTGTCCAGTTGAGATCTCCCCAGGAGTAACTTGTACCCATTACTCCTCATCTTTTTCATGTGATTCTTTGTAAAAAGGGAGTCTCCATCTTCTTCGTAGCCACTCTTTAAATATTGGAACATGGTGATAAGGTCTCCCCTAAGCCTTCTTTTCTCAAGGCTGAACAAAACCAGTTCTTGCAGCCTTTCTTATACAGCAGACTTCAAGGTACTTGGATCATCTTTGTAGAACTTCTTTCAACCATCTGCAGCCTGTCCATAATGGTTTTGTATAACAGCGACCAAAACTGAACACAGGATTCCTAGTGTGGCTTAATAAGTGCTGAGTAGTGGGATAATGACATCTTTACCTCTGCTGGTGATGCCCTTTTTGATGTAACACAGCATCCTGTTGTCTTTCTTTGCCACAGCTGCACACTGTTCGCTCATACTGAGCTTGTTGTTCACCAGGACCCCCAGGTCCCTTTCCCCAGAGCTGCTCCCCAGCCTGTGCTACCCTCCTGCATTGGGTTTTCCCAGATGCAAGACCTTTCACTTGTCCTGGTTGAACTTCATAAGGTTCTTGTTAACTCACTCTTCTGGCTTATCCAGCTTATTCTGCAGAGTGGCTCTGCCTTCTGAAGTGTCCAGTTCCTCACTCAGTTTAGTATTGTCAGCAAATTTGGTCAAGGTACAATTTATCCCAGATCAGTTGTGAAGATATTAAAAGCATTGGGCCCAATACGGATCCCTGGGGGATCCCACTAGTGACAGGTCACCTGTTGGAAAAGGAGCTGTTTACCACCATCCTCTGAATGTGGCTGGTCAGCCAGTTCCCCAACCACCACACACACCACTTGTCTAGACCATAATGCACCAGTTTCTCTAGGAAGTGGCTGTGGGAAACCATATTGGAAGCCTTTGAGAAATCCAGGTGGACAATGTCCGCCACTTGCCCCACATACACTGAGCAGCCTCACAGCAATGTCAGCCAGCTTTCTTAACACCCTCAGGTGGATAGTGTCAAGGCCCATTGATTTGTAGAGGTCAAGCTCCTGTGGTAGTTTAGATATTCTTCAGTAAGATGAGAATTCTAAAGGGAGTAAAGCAATTTCCATTACTAATCATTTTCATCTGTCCGTAGAACTGCATGAAGTTTTGCAGTTATCCTATCACTAACACGTAAGTTAGCAGTAGAGCTACCTCTGTGAACATAAAACGTAACAAAGCTATACTGAACAGAAGTCAGCCAGGTTTGTGGAAACTGTGCATATAAGTTGGAAGTTTCTGCATTATTAACTCCTACTGTCTTTCATTCTCTGGTGTAACTAAATGCAAACAAATTATTTTTGTTAATAATCATCATGTTCTGTTTTCATCTACTGTATGCAAAAGAACACTTACAAATATATCAACCTTCTTCAGCTTTTTCTAAAGTGTCCTTAACTCTTCAGGTAGTAAACAAGATTATTTTCTTTACAGTCCAGTGAATGAGATATTGCTTTGTGATGGCTGGCCAATGTACAAAGGGATAAACAACATAACAGAGCTCCCCTTCAGCTCACTGGTGTAAATGTTGAGTGTATTGCTATAGCAACAACCCAAAATGAAGAATTTGCTAGTTCCTCCCACTGGCACTTCTTAAATTACTCAGTGTTTTGGAGGGGAAGGAGATGGATTTTGTTGTTCTTGTTCAGCAGCAGGCTCAAAATAATTAGCCCCTTTGATATGATCCAAGATGGGCTTGGGCATGTTAGTGCTACCAGACTTCAAAACGCAGACACCTGCAAAAACAACTGAGAGCCCTGTGACTGCTGACCACCACCTAATCCCAGAGAAACCTAAGGCCTGTTAAAGCCTGTATTCTGTAAATGCACAAATAGATGAAGTTTTGCAGCCCTGAAGAAAAGGACATACCTTCCCCATTGGCACTGTCCAGGGTAATGATGGGTCACATGAGTTATTTATGCATAAATACGCAAATCCCCACCTAGAACAGCAGCCCGTCCTGGTTCTGAGGATGCCTCGGATGCCTTTACACAGAAGTGCCATGGGAAGTTGACTACTGCTTTCTAGAGAGTTCATCTGCCTGGCTCACTGGGAAAATTAAATATTTGAGGTAGTTTGACCATACTCCTGAACACAGTTTTCTCAGTCTAGCGTACTCCCTCAGTGTGACGTTTGAGATCTCCATCAAAATGAGATATAATTGGAAAACACAAGTGCCTGCTGATTAATCAATCATGCCTTTTTCCTCACTTCTATCTCATATGCCCGTCAGCAAGATATTTGTGAGAAGGCACCTTATGTGGAAAGGGGAAAGAGGATGTGTATGTCAGAATTGTTAATCTAGAAAGAAATGAAAAAGAATTAATATTAAAAGTCAGTACTTCTGATTGACTTGTGTCATACCTTTGGTTTTGTATCAGGAAAACAGATGCTAGGCTCTTGAACAAATCTTGACTTTGAAGATGCCTTTGCTAGTTGAAGATATTACCCTCTTTCACCATTCATGACTTCAAGGTGAAATCTAAATCAATAGAGGTAATAGCTAGACCAGAAATTTTGTGTTTCCATCCTCATTCGAGAGGTTTTTAAGACTCCATTAAAAAGCTTTTTTAACAGTACCTGGTTCAAACCTGGACATCAGGTTTTGAAAGAAATGTATTCTTCCAGTTCTAATTTAGTGTAGAAGCACTGACTCCAAAAGCATGATAGCAGTGGGAAAGCAGAAATCCATGTTTGACTAAACCTTGAAGAGTAGTAGCCTGCTAAGTACAACTACAAAGAGTTAAATGAACTGTTGCTAGCATATGTAGTGTCAGCAGTTGATTTGTAAGGAGGCTGTGGCAGCAGGGAGCAAGGTTTTCAATTTCAAAATACGAGGCTCCGTACTTCAGGGGACACCAGGGCCAGACTCTATTTCCTGTTCTGTAGTTGCCTTATGTTTAGATCAAATGAGCTACGTGTTATATCTAAGCTTTCTGTACTTTCTCTCGCACTCTTCTGAAATAATAGCAGTTCTTGAGCTGGCAGAGACATTGGTTCTGTAACTCGTGTCAGGATTCGTCCACCAGTATAGACATAAGAAATATCACCGCGTTCATTGATGCTGTGATAATGAGGTCGCAGCACAGCAGCTACAGGAGGAGACCAGGAAGTGCTTCATTTGTTGTAATATTTTTAGAGAATGGGAAAAGTGGTTTATTTGAGCAGTTCAAAATCTCTAAGACATACCATTTCTGGGGTACAACTGAATGAAGGGACCTCATCTTGAAGTGCTGGTTGGTGGAGTATAATTCATACCAGCCCAGTCATTAGGTTGGTTCCTACCGAATTCAGTAAAAATCTCAGTCTCTAAACCCTGGTTTTACTTCACTTCTCACCTGGTGCAATGCATGAGGAAAGTTAAATGGGAAATCTTGCAGTATGAGCAGCAAATCAAACGACTTTTAATGGGTGATAAAATATCCTAAAATAAAACTATTAAACATATCCATGTAAGCAAAGCTGGAACAGATACTCAGAAAAAGTATTGTTTTCTATGCAGAATGCTCTTCCCCTCTTTCACACCATAAATATTCTAAATTGTCTTCTTCCCACTTCTCAGCTTCTTCACCAGATATGGGCTGGGTTTAATAACAGTTTGCCTGTTTACATTGTTACAATCTGTTACATTGACTGAAGTTCCAGTCAATGTCCAGTTTAAATGTCAGTTTAAATGTCCAGTCAATGTCAGTTTAAAGCAAAAATGGAAACACTTCTTTAGGATTAATTGAGTTAGTGGCTTATTTACTTCAGAGTGCTGAGATTACCAAGGTTTGTGAATACATGAGTGGGAAGACAGATGCTTCCTATTGTCCTCCCCAGCAAACTCACCATACTTGAGAGAGCTGCCTTGCTTGCTCAGCCTTTAATCCATGATATAACCATGGATGTGTAGGCCCAACAGCTCTACTTCTGGAATGACTGACTGCTACTTTCTCTGATGTCCTTGGCTTATGTTATCCACCTAGCATTTACATAACTCCTCCTTGCTCCACTGGAAGAGTGCAGTTTTATTCTAGTTTCAGAAGAACTGTTATGACACCCTGGTTGAGGAGAAAAAAAGCTATTTGTTCAATATAACATAAATGCTGTACGCTTTTCTCTTACCCTAGGCAATCACCTTGCGTAGGGAGGGGGAAGAAATTCTGTTTTCACTTGACAGCTTCTGTAAAGTAAGTTTTATTAGGTTATCACATAGGTCAGGATATTGTAAATTCAACTGTTTATCTGCAGTAAGGCATGAGGAAAAAACTTGATATGCTGTTATTTATAGAGAGAATTTCTCTTGTATTTGTAAGAGCTTTAGAACAAGGATAAACTGATTTTCAGTAGTGTAATTGTAGTGAGGGTAGACATTTTGAAGCTAACTCTAGTCTTGCTAACATGAGTTAACTGCAAATCTTACAGTACCTGCTACGCAAATCTGCCAATGATCCTGGCAGCACGCCCTGCTGCCTGTCTTGTGCAGAACTCTGTGCCACCACTCTTTAATACATGAATTCACTGCATAAAGTAACCACCCAAACTTGCTTGTGGGTATGTCTATTTTTGCTGTCAACAGCACCTTTTAGCTGAGCTGAAGATACTCTCTGAGTGGGGGTGGGCAAAGTGCGTGAAATAAGGTGTTCTGGTATCTTCATCAGACTTTTTTCTAACAACTGAATTCCACAAAACCACTTACTGTTTTACAGACTTTGCAGGATCGTGACTGGTGAACGAGTCTCACTGAATTACAGAAGATTACATTACATGGAGGAAACAGCATGTCCTAGGTTCACTGTATATTCAAACAATGGTTACCCAGCTGAACCAATGTCAAGCTCATTTCTCTTTTGAGAGAAGAGGCTGATTTTGTTTCAAATTTGTTTGCTTTCTAAAGACTAATAGATGTAGAAATTAGGAATTGGTTTGACATTACTGGTTCACTTCAGAGATAGACTACCAGGGCTACAAACATCACAGATTTATAAGGCTACTGATAACTTTTGTATCTTTGCCATGTGGCTAATATTGGTCATCCTCTTTTTCCAGTGGGTGGGGATTTCATTGCAACAGCTGTTGCTTCCTCTTCTCATTTCTTTCTCATTTTCTCTCCATGACGTTCTGTTTCTCAATGAGAGCAAAGTGTTTTTTCCAAGTGAGCAAGCATTACAGGAAAAACTCTTATTGGGCAGTTATTTTTCATTTTGAAGAATCTTTCCTTTAAATAAAGCAACTGAAATCTTGATATATTCTGCCTGAATTAACAGTGTTTGTCACAAACACTAAAACTCTTGTCTGTCCTCTTGTATCATGTCTCAATTACTGCAATATCACCTGATTCAGTGTCAAAACCCTAACATCCTTACAAAAAAAAGATAGTCTTATTTCATGGATACCTAACTAACACTTTTGCAAAGATATTTTTCCAGACAGTTACTCAGCACACTTCCTTTGAGATGTCTGAAATAGTTTCTTCAGAACAATAGCCTATAATTTGACCCTGAACTTCCACCATCTGACTGGAACTACTTGAATTATTTTAATCAATAGCTGAAGGCTCCTAAAGATACTGACAAGCTTTCCAAGTTGTCTATTTCTCTTCATCTTTTGCTAGCATAGGAGAGTCCTGGCGCATATGAAGGGGCTTTTTGGTGTTGGTGATTCCATTATCCCTGCAACAATATACCAGGTTTTGCTATCGCAAAATAGCATTTTTGGCCAAACTTACTGGAATTCTCCTTCAAGCTGCTCTTTTAAATCTAAGAGTTTGAATTTTTGAGGTGTTTGATACTGCCCTTGTTGTTCCTTTAATTCACTAATTTTAATATCAAGGAGCCAGTGGATTGTTTTGTGAATGTTTTCCTTAAAATTCATGAGTTCTACCAAATTTCATCTCATCATGTTTTACTCACCCACAGGGGTTCAAAGACTGGAGTCTGACTGTAAAAGAACTTCTCTTTGTACATATTCTACTTATGTTTTGTAGCATCTCCCTTGGTGTACTATGAAAATTCACTATTCAAAGTAAATTGGTGGACCTAGAACTGTATGAGAAAATGAAAGACTTATGAAGAAGAGATATATAATACTGAATCGACTGTGCTTATCGTTGGTTCTTTGCAACTTTTCTTCCAGTGTGACATTCTACACAAGTTTGGTGCTTTATCAAAATTAACCAAAGATTATGTTTGATTTAGCTGCAGAAGAAAAAGGTGATGTTTCACAGACACTGAAAGACAGAGAGTGTTAGTTAAAAGGGAAAATTAATTAATTGGGATCTTGGCCTAGGGTAACACTTTCAGGAGGAAATAAAATCTTCCAAATAGGGTGATCAGTCACTGTTCAGTATTGATGGGAACTCCCCTAGCAAGGTTTCTTGTAGAAAGAAGGAGGCCAGAAGGGACTTCCTGAGGTACTGTTCTGCTCAATTTTGATAATCCAGGCAGCAGTAGCCATCTCTGACCAACCCAGCACATGCATAATTTATCACTGTTGCTGTATCTTAACTATTAAGCGCAAAACACCTCGAATATCATACCTATATGCAAAAGACTGTCCTATGTGATCATTTCTGCAGGAACAGTTTCCATTGATGATTTATAAATGTCTTATCTATGTACTATTTGATCAACATTTCAACAGAACCATGTAGGAGAGTCTTTGGGAAACTCCACCTGGGTTGTTAACACATTTAACCATACAAACTGGACTAGATGCAGCAGGAACTGCTAGGGGGAGCTTCTAATACTACCCGAAATTTCCAGCTCTGAGGTCCTGTAACAATTGGTGAAATACTTGATTGTGAAGTTTCAGTGACCTAGTTTGGAGACAGTCAGTTGCCTCAAGTCAGCCCAGTATTGCATCTATGCAGAGAAGTGGCTGGGGCATCACTGAACCACCCACAGAATTAAGGGCTGAAGTATGTTTGACCTGCATACAGTCACGGCTGTGATACTCAGCAACACTGCAGGTATAACTAAGGAGCCGACCTGATTTTACTACTTGCTGTACACTTTTAAATTAAGTTGCATAGTTTTTTACAGAATTTTCAAAACTGAAAGGCAAAGGATGCATCTACTTTGTGATCACATAAATATGATTGAAACACACTGGGGCTAGCTGAAACACTATTAAATGTGGTGCACCTGCTAGGGATAATTACCCAGCTACTACCCTGCTGCTTGAAGAAGTTTTGTAACCCCTTCTAACTTATGGGCTGTAATAGCCAAACTGCTGCTGGAAGAGATAGTTGCTGTAAAAGAGTCTAGTGAGCATGATAACAATTACACAAATCGATCTTATATATTAATATTAGATTCTTAAATACCAAACTTTTCCAGAGATACAGGTAAATCCTATGGACAGGCCCAGAAGGCCTGTATGTCATTGTATATGGTCAAAAAGTCAAACAAACACTATTCTTGATTTGGAGGGGGGAGTATGATAAAAGGACTGTGTCTTCTGTGCCTCAGAGATGTAATGTAATTATTTAACCTTCTGAATTACAAGTTTTATGCTCAGAGCATCTTTTAAGTCATTTATTAAGACAAATATGCTGAGGAGAGGGAAAGACAACATTTTGCTGTGTTTCAACTTCGGAGACAGGTAGGTACTGTTAACGGACAGATTCATTACTCTGGAAAATAAGAAAATGTTAGTGAAGAAAGAACTAAACAACTGAAGAGTGGCAAAAGAAGGCATTCAAGAAGTTGTAAATGAGTTGCTAGGCCTTTTAACTTCAGATCAGTGATTATAATCCAGGCTAGCTCTGTATTGATAAGAAAGTAATTACTCTTTGACACATCTGAGGGGTCTAGATTGATATGAATAAAAGATCTGGGCCAAAACCTAATGAAACCCTCCACATGTTACAAAACCCAAATACAATCAATTTAAACAAAAAGCTGAGAATATCTATTAGAATGTGCAAAATTGATTTTATGGAGAGAAAATAACAAATCTGGTACACGTTCTGGGCCTGTCAGGAACCCAGGTGTTAATTCCTGTGACACAGACCCTTAACCAGAAGGACTTGGTTCAATACCTCCAAAAAGGTAACAGGGATGAAAAACAAATTCACAATCACCAATTTTGTTGAGTGAGTCACTTGCCAGATTAGAACTTCCCCCTTGACTTAAAACTTTTAATCACTAACACACTAGCAGAGAGCCACAGAAGCATGACTGCTGAATATACCCTCTGCATGTCCCACTCCTTTTTGGTTTCTTCCTCTTAGTCTTCCCAGGTTTTCTTCCAACAGAAGCTCTCCTACAAAACTCTGACTAATAGCACAGAAACTGGAGGAGCTTTACATATCCTTTGTGCTTTACTTAAAGATACTTCTTCCTCCCCCTACTTTGATAGAAAAATTGAGAAAACTGATAGCAAGATAAGCCAGAGTTACAGAAATCAATGATGAACTGTGAGATAATCGACTGTGTTTTACAATCAGTCATTTAGACCAGTCAATAAATATTTAATGATATTTTTTAGGTCAAAATAATGTGGCACAGGAGAAGGAAGGAAAACTGATGCTTTTGATATTTGTTATGTACTGTATGATTATGCCTTTACATAAAGTGGAAAGAAATTTTCAAAGAAAATGTGTTTCTTTTCTTTAGCATTTGTCAGGGTAGTAACAACACTTTGAAATACTGTACAAAGGTATAACAAGAATGCACTCATTCTTAACGTATGGAGCAGATTTCTTTGTCTTTGTTAAAAAAAAAAGTATAACTACCTTCCTAAAATCTGAAGGTAAATTGCCATCCTTATTCTGCAATGTAAGTTTGGGTTGCAAGCTAAAGAGATATACCTTGATGCAAGAGAATAACACATCTAAGGCAATCCACCTGTGATGTTCTGCTCCTGAGTTTATATCCTATTCTCTAGTCTTATTATACTACAGTTAAAGTCTGTTTGTATGTTTTGACAGAGCATGTACCTAAGAGTATCCTTTAGATCAGTTGCAGCAGTACCAGCAACCCAGCAAGGCTGAATCATGAGCCACTGAAATCACTGAGCTGGAGAGTTGCTAAGCTGACTGAGTGAAATCACTGAGATGATAGACAGAAAACTCAACATCTTGCCTCTCAGAATCTTGTTGGAAAGGTGTGTTTTGGATTGTTTTATTTGTAGATCAGTTGTGGAGGTTTTTTTTTTTTATTTATTTTTGATTTCTTTCCATAAATTCAAAATAAATATCTTTTTATGAGAGTCATTGAATCTGAAACTCTTGTAGTTCAGACCAATTTGAAGAGAACTATTTCAGTCTTCAAAGGTACAGATACCAGTAAGTAATGTGAATCCTAAAGATGTGCCATTAAATCTCTGGTACTGATTACATTATGGTAAATATTGCTAGATGAGTGACTGATTAAGAGGAAAATGTAGCTACATAAACTGTAATTTGATAGGAATCCATCTAATCCTTTAGCAGTTAGTTACATTATTGGGGTGTCTCATCCGAGGTGAAAGGAAACAGTTGTTTTCTTGAGGCTGCAGAATTTTGAAGTTTTGCATTAAGAGAACTAAACTGGTAGGAAGTACTTGGTTTCAGTTAATTGTCCTAAAGGATACCTTCTAGCCAAAAGAAAAACTAATAAAAAATATTTGAGTAGGCAGAGAAGAAATGAGGAGGAATGAGAGGGAAAATGAAGGGGGAAATTATTTTCTAAGCACAGCTACTCAGGAAGAATAGAAAAGTCTGAAAATGCTGACCTAGTGAGTGGGACAGGAATAGAAGCTGTGAAGAGCTTCCCATCAACTCCACTGTTCAATGGGCATGTTTGGGAAATAAGTCCTTAAAAACCAGCTCCTTCCAATAAGGAACTGCTTTTTCCTTATTCACAGAGCTACTATTTGTCTTTGCAAAAGATGATGTCAGTTATGAACACACCAATATTTTACAGTGGAAGATGGTATGCTAAGCTTCAGTCCCCTTGATTAAATAGAATTGCCTAGAGCCCATATTTAAGTTGTGTGAGAAGAGGAATATAACTGAAAATGCTTACATATATATACATATATGAAAACCCCCTCTTAAAGTGTCTTAGCTTGTGTATGGGTTCCCCAATGATACCATGGATGGTTCTACAGACACTTTGTATTTTGTTCTCCAGGCAGATTCCCTCCCTTCCCAATCACCATAAGTGCCTGGCATAACCTAGCACAAACAGATCTGGAGCTCTTCACATATTCACAGACCAGAGTGGGATTCATACTGGGTCACTTGGTCCACTTTAAGACAAACTGGAACACTTCAGCAATGTGCTTTTTCCAGAATCATAGAATCATAGAATCATAGAACCATAAGGGTTAGAAAGGACCTTAAGATCATCTAGTTCCAACCCCCCTGCCATGGGCAGGGACACCTTGCCCTAAACCACGTGGTTCAAGGCTCTGTCCAACCTGGCCTTGAACACCACCAGGGATGGAGCATCCACAACCTCCCTGGGCAACCCATTCCAGTGATTCACCACCCTCACTGTAAAGAACTTCTTCCTTATATCTAATCTAAACTTCCCCTGTTTAAGTTTGAACCCATTACCCCTTGTCCTACCACTACAGTCCCTAAGGAAGAGTCCCTTCCCAGCATCCTTGTAGACCCCCTTCAGATACTGGAAGGCTGCTATGAGGTCACCACGCAGCCTTCTCTTCTCCAGGCTGAACAGCCCCAACTCTCTCAGCCTGTCTTCATACGGGAGGTGCTCCAGCCCTCTTATCATCCTCGTGGCCCTCCTCTGGACTCGCTCCAACAGCTCCATGTCCTTTTTATGTTGAGGACACCAGAACTGTACACAGTACTCCAAGTGAGGTCTCACGAGAGCAGAGTAGAGGGGCAGGATCACCTCCTTTGACCTGCTGGTCACGCTTCTTTTGATGCAGCCCAGGATACGGTTGGCTTTCTGGGCTGCAAGCGCACACTGCCGGCTCATGTTAAGCTTCTCGTCAACCAACACCTCCAAGTCCTTTTCTGCAGGGCTGCTCTGAATCTCTTCTCTGCCCAACCTGTAGCAGTGCCTGGGGTTGCCCCGACCCAGGTGTAGGACCTTACACTTAGCTTGGTTAAACTTCATAAGGTTGGCATCGGCCCACCTCAGAAGCGTGTCAAGGTCCCTCTGGATGGCATCCCTTCCCTCCAGCGTATCAACCGAACCACACAGCTTGGTGTCATCGGCAAACTTGCTGAGGGCGCACTCAATCCCACTGTCCATGTTGCCGACAAAGATGTTGAACAGGACCGGTCCCAACACCGATCCCTGAGGGACACCACTCCTTACAGGTTTCCAACTGGACATCGAGCCATTTACCACAACTCTTTGCGTGCGGCCATCGAGCCAGTTTTTTATCCACCGAGTGGTCCATCTATCAAATTGATGTCTCTCCAATTTAGAGACAAGGATGTCGTGCGGGACAGTGTCGAATGCTTTGCACAAGTCCAGGTAGATGACGTCAACTGCTCTGCCGCTGTCCATCAGTTCCGTGGCTCCATCATAGAAGGCCACCAAATTGGTCAGGCAGGATTTCCCCTTAGTGAAGCCATGTTGGCTGTCACCAACCACCTCGTTGTTTTTCATGTGCCTTAGCATGTTTTCCAGGAGAAACTGTTCCAAGATTTTGCCAGGCACAGAGGTGAGACTGACTGGTCTGTAGTTCCCTGGGTCTTCCACCTTCCCCTTCTTGAAAATGGGGTTTATATTACCCTTCTTCCAGTCATCGGGAACTTCACCTGACTGCCAGGATTTTTCGAACTGGAAACACAAAGCAGACACTGCGATTAGCCAGCTACATATAGACCACGAGCAGCCAATGCAGAAGGAACCAAAGCAAGTTATTATTCCAACAGAAATCATCATTTAGAAAGACAAAAGAACTCCAACACTTTGCAGGAACTGCATAAATCAAAGGAAGCCTGAACAGAAAGTAGAGAGAGGAGTAACAGATCCTGGTCTATGAGACAAGCCAATACACTTACCTGACTTCCAAACAACCTGCTTATAGAGCAGAAGAAACTTCTGAAGGTCAACAACATCCTTCAGCTCATAGGAGTCCTCCTAACTTAGGAAAAGCTTTTCAGGAGCTGCAGCTGTGGTCTAGGCCACTGGTTCTTCTTCCTCAAGATAAACATAATTTCTGAAATAGCTAAGTCCCCTGTGACAGAATAATCTCTCCTTATTCAGTTCTGCATTCACCAGAGCTGGTATACTGTTTAATGCCTGAGCTCAAGAGAAAGTAGTTTACTAGTTCCAGCTAGGCATAGAAAGCAAATACAGAGAGATCTGTATTTAAATCAAATCAGACATTGAATTAAATGTTTTGCTCAGTTGTTATGAGTTCAACGTGAATATGCTTTTCCTCCTGAAATTACTCCAGGCTACTGTATAAAGGATGCCTCTTTAGTGGAAAATTATGGCAGGGGAGTAATTTGCTTCTGGTTACCTACTTACAGTGTTTAGTAAAATGAATGCAAGTCTTCAGTAAACCAGCTAAGAGCAATCTAGCTCTATCAAGACTAATAAAAACACTAGCTATTTCTTGTTCTCCTCTCCCCAGTTCACTTTCTACTTTATAATTAATCAATTTCTTGCTTACTTGTATCTGTAATTTAGAAGCGGTGCACTAAACAGAGGAGGTAAATAAAAGAATAATCATTCCTAATCTAGTCACAGCTGCATTCAAATTAAAGAACAATCACGCAGATTAACTCCTCAAGAGACAGATAGAGATTAATGGTTACACTTGAAACAGTACAATGCCATATATTTACAATGAAAGCCCAGAAACAGCTTAAAACAGGTACAAGATTCAATTTACATAATTAGATTTTTTTTTAAGTGGTAAGCTTTTTCTGGTACTCTAGTTTATCCTTTTGTAATTTTCTTAGCTTAAACATAAAGAGATATTATACATCATATTCTGAATGATGTATAATGATCTGTTTTTAAATGATCACTCAATCCATTTTTTCCCCCAGAGGACAGGGAGCACAGAATCAGTAACGGGAATGTCCTAGGTAGTCCAGGAGATCTTTAAGGTTCTATGATGTGTTTTTGCTAAATCTGCCTTTTAGGTGTATAGATGCCTACACAATGACAAAGAATTCCGAACAGAAATTAAGATAAAAGGTTTCTTTGTGCCATTTAAGAAAAAAAAAAAAACCAAACAACAAAACAAACCTGAAGAATCAAATGTCAATTGATCATTTGCTAGTTAGCATTCTAATTTTCATTGTTGATAGCTTCCATCAACAAGCAAATACAGAAGAGATGTCCTAATTTTTATTCTCACATGTATTGTTATAGGTGCGCTATGTTTGCTTCTATCCTGTATAAATGAACTAAGTTTGTATTTAAAATGTATTCTCTGTGAAGGCTGACAGACTGTCAATATATGGAGCTTATTTAATCAATTTTGACTCACTCCAATGATTCTTTCTTAGGTAACTTCTAACCGTCTTTACCTTATTCTCTTTAATTTTTCATATCACATTTCAGACTTCATGATACATATTCTGATCTTGGTATTTGGCCTACCAAATGCATTAGTGATAACAGGAGTTGCATCAAGTCCTCAGCACTGCAAAAACAGAGAGGAGCAATTTCTGTGAGGCTCATTCGCCTCTTAATGCATTGGTGTAAGTACCATCAATGTTCTGCCAAGTGCAGTCACTAACAACCTTTTTAAACATTTACTCCTTCCCCCTTTGCTGGTGCTTTATATGTTCATAGCATTAAGATTCAAGTCTGAGCTTCTTCCACTACAGATCTTTGAACCATTGCTTACTAGTGTTTTTGTAGCAGCACATGAAAGAATCGGTTCTCAATTCCCTTATTCACAACTTTATTACTTCTTAACTACTGTTACTAATTCCCTTCCCATCATATTGCAAAGTCTGCCTTTTGAGTTTCAGTGATAGAGGAATGCTCTCAACTATTCTCTCACTGCCCATAAATTGTCCCCATCAAGCCTCAATCACTGAAACTTCCATCTTTTTCTTCAGTTTTTAGTATTTCCTTTGCAGTTCTGAAATCTCTATGAGAACTTTTCTCATCCTCACTTTGCTTCTGAAATGTCATCCCACTAAACCCCCATGGCACTCTGCAGCTGAGATAAAAGTGTTAAAAGCCAAGAAGAGGCATATGAACTTAAGATGTCAGCGAGGATTCCCTTTAAAGCTCCCATTTAATTTGGAATGGAATGGCAAATGTGAGCAGTGTCTGTGGCTGGGATTTGGGAATTTAACTGTATGGAATAAAACCGACTTGACAACCTGTTTTATCCCAAGATACTTACTTCAAATGTCCTGGAAGATAACTTTGTGCTCTATTGTATCTTTGGTGCTCATGGTATTCAGTCTTACTTATTTCTAAATTCCATCAGTAGTGAACTGCACAAGTGCTATGTAATGTTTAAACAGAAACAACAAAATCATCATCTTCTTGTTGAGTAGTATCATCTTCTAGCCTAGTTGCGGTTGCAAAGTACATCTGCTTAAGAGTGATTCAGTGTCTTCCATATTCTTAGCTGTCTTATTGGACTGTCCCTCACCAGAAGGCTGTTAAGCTGGCTTCAATTTCATTACAGATGAAATTGTAAAGAAGATGCAATTTAAAAGCATACAATAAATCCCAACCAGACAGCTCTTGAGAGAGCTGTCCTAGTGTTTCTTATATCCATTAAGAGAAGGTTTCTGTACACCACTGTTTTAAAAATATGCCATCATGATTTTTTTCTTTAATGTCTTTCCTCTGAGGAGCTATACCACCACTTTATTAATATAGGAATGGGAAAACTTCATCATATGTATAATTATATTTTTGCCACTAGGGCTTCAGGCTTCTGCTAGCTGAAAGGTCATTATGACCATTCATAGCTGTTGTGTCCCAAACTTGTGTCAGCTCAGTGCATCAAATGCAGAATATGTTGCTTCATAGTGCAAACAGGTCCTGAAGAGCATTAGGGCCTGTGGAGTCATTGGAAACATTACGTTTGATTTGATTGTTCTCTAAATTGGTTCTTAAAGTATTGGCTGGGGTCCCAGTTTTGGCTTTTGGTTTTCTTTCTTGTTTCCTTGGCATGAATTTCTGTTTTGATTGCTGTACATCACTCCTAGTTTTGGACTTTGTATGTAGTCAAGGGGCAAATTATTATAATTTACAAATAATACTGTAAATGCTCAGATCTCTGAGTCACTTTTGCTAGGGAGTCTGTTTACTGTGCATGGACACTTAAAAACAGAATTATACCCACAGCCTATCAGTACACAATTTGCTTATAGTATTATGAGCTAATGCTCATAGTACTGTGTTGGGAGCAGCATGCCTCAAGGCTAGCCATTTGTATGCTTACCTTCCCCAGTATCTGCTGTCCAAGCTGTCACCAAGCAGATAAAAATGTGTCAGCCTTTGTTCTTGGGAACAAGCTGATCCTTGATCTTCTAGAGTTGCCATCCTCTGGCCCCCCACTTGCTTGTTAGTTTTTTATATCTTTTCATGTGGGTGTCTCACTTCTGAATCCTTGAGTTACTAACTTGTTATTAATTCAGCACACTTGTTCCTGTACTCTGTGTTCTTTTTTCTCATCTTGCCTGATGTAGTACCCTCTGGACTCCCTCACTTACTTACAAACTTGTAGGGGCAGCCACAGCTCAACACTACTTTTTTTTTCATTAAGGCAGGATCAAGGTCACAAGATTGGCTCTCACATTTTACGCGTTTGAACATAGGCTGCAACATGAGATAACAGCTAATTACATAACTATTTCCAGTGAAGAACGTAACAAAACATTAAAGAGGAGCAGAAATGAGGATCAGGAGATGCTTGATTGCATGGATATTCAGCAGAACTGAACATCGTTTGTGGAAATGCATACTTTGTTCTGAAACTATAAATTAATTTCTCTGAATTTTGGAGCAAAGCTATTTTTCTAAGGAGCAACTAATTTCTTTTTCACTTTAGTAGTCTGTGGCTTTGAGCAGTCTTATTCACCTGGCATCACTGCAGTACTACATGCTTTCTGTGCTTAGTAGAAAAGCTAAAAAATGAAGCTGTCAAGGTCATTGAAAACTTTAAATCTGTCCAAATTTCCAGTTATTGAAAGATTTTTCTTTACTGAGGCCTGTTGGACAAACACGAAGTCTTATTCCTACTGTATTATTTCTGATGTATGGTAATTATGTAGAATCAGTGCACAGTGGTTTCTTATACAACTTTGATGCAACTTTGCTCATGTTAGATAAATCATCTTTAATGCACTGTAAGAGGTGAAAATCTGGAATCAGGAGTGCAACAAACATACATATGACCTCCTGAGGGACTTCTTAATAAAGTGCCAGGTGAGCAAAGGGTTAAAGAAACTGAAGTCAGTTTTGAAAGGAATTTTCTGTGTATCAAAACAATAAACCCAACACTTTCTCCCAAATTGCAGGCAATTTTCACAAATTCAGAGGCCTTTTAGTGTTTTGAGTATGGTAAAAATATGTGATAATTAAAGCGAACAGACAGCTGAGGAAATGGGGAACGTTTCAAAGTCTCAGTAAGCTCTTAAATCAAATAAATTAGCAAAAAAGCCAATGTAGTAACATATAATCAAATACATACTTTTTTTTCTAGACATGTTGTCACAGAAACATTGTTGCAAAACACTGAATAATACACAACAGAAAGTATATTTATGTAGGAATGCATAATGGTATTCTATAAAACATCTGATCTGCAAAACATATTATATGCTGCTCTGCCCAAGCTAATATACCTTGAATAGTGTTCAGAGACACTGTGTCATTATAGATATAACTTTATATTTATATCTATATAGATATAAACATTATAAAAATGCATATAAACAGCTGTAATTGATGAATGTGTAATATGTCAAGATCTACATCTTGATTTCTATTAAGTTGCATATATAGGCAATGTGGTTTTGTTTTTACTTTTGTGGAGGTAGATGGCAAAGCTACAACTAATTCCAAGGATGGTTATCACTTTTTTCACTGTTCACTGACAAGGATAGTGCTCAATAGCATAGAACTTAGTAGGGTTTTTAAAACTATCCAATAGAAGAATCCTCTGAGTAGATGGCCAAGTTCCTGAAGCCTGTCAAAAGCATTTTAAAGTAATTCCCATCTTGTTGAATACTGAGAATGTTTGGAATTCTATGTTGAATGCTCTTCCCATGCATTAAGTGACTCATCTTTACAACACTATCTATAAGAAAAATCCTTGAACATCCACAAGTGCCAGAAAACAAGAAATGGGTTCTCATACCAAACCATTGTGGTACTGAAACTTGTGATTTAACTTTCTCCCATCGTTCCAAGCAGCCGGTGTAACTTCACTAGGATGATAAAATGGCATCTAAGTTTAGAACTGCTTGTTTGAATTTTTTCTTTTAAATCATATGCAAGTTCCTTTCAAATAATGCAACAAGAGATGATGGATCATTTACCTAGTACAGACATTTTTATTTATTTATTTGCAATGCATCATTTGACTGGTTCTTTATATCTGTAGTTCTTCTTGAATGTTCTATTCATTGATCATTCACCTGAGCTCAAACACTTTAATAAGGAATGAGATTTCTGTAATTTTTTTGGGGAATACAACTGTCTTTCCATCATTACAAACAAGACCAAGGTGGTATATTTGATGAACAATTTTTTCAAGGAACAGGAATTAAAGTTAATATTCCTTGAACCTTCCATGCAACTACAGGGTTTATTTTCCATCAAAGAAGAGACAACTTACTGATAAGAAAGCATGTCACTTGAAAAATAACATGTTTTCTAGTGCAAGTTGATTTCTGGTCTTCTTTTTCAGAAGTACAGTCTTCAAAACAGTAAAAACACATACACACAGAAGTAAGATCACCTCTTCCGAAAAATTGCTCTTGATGTCTGAAGTACGGTTCCAGTGAACTTTTCACTGAATCACATGTAATATGTGGAGGAAGCAAAAAAGAGAGAATGTTCTTATACAACTGAAGGAATAAGAAGGGCATGTTTATAAATTATTTAAGCAAAATGAAAAGTGATTGACGATGTTACAGTCTAAAATTGTCTGCTGAAACTGAAAAGGAAGTGGAAAGCTTTTTTACCTTTTGTAATGGGTTTCTCTCTTCCTCATGAGATCAGCAATGTATTTCTGTATTACGGAAAGGCATCCAACAGGGTTTGTTTCTCTTTACTTCTTACTGCAAGGAATTGCAAGAGATATTCAAAAGTGGACTAGAAGTCATGCCTATAGAATTCCACTCTCTAGTAGCTTGGCCTTCTTGAGCTCTGCCAGAGAAAAATTTCTATTTTGGTTTTAATTCAAAAACCTGAAATTATGACAGAATGGGTTTTAAACTTTCATCTTCAGAGGTGAAAAAGTAACTAATTTCTTTTTGAAAAGAAACTTCAGCGCTGACATATAAAGGCCTGTTATTTATAGCTTTGGGACTAAAAGTTTTAACAGAAAGAGGAATGAAGAAGGACACTGTACAACTGTGAAGAAACAAAACAGATGGCACCAACAGACTTTAGGGGTGGCCAATAATTCTTGAAGGATTCACAATGGGAAAAAAAAGTGAAGTAATTAAAGTATTTTTCATTCATGAGCCTACAGTCTAACATGTCTTCTAGACTGTAAAATAAAAGAGCAACCAAAATCAATATGAAGTTAAAAAGGGAGATAATGAGTAAACTAAAAAAAAAACCCCACCACTGTCCAATCCCACATGGCTTTTCAATAATATGTAGGAATATGTCTTCAAAGCAGATTACAAGGACTAGTACCCAACAGCAAACACTACTTCAAATTTCCACAAAAAGTATGTGGTGATCTGCCTACTGATCTTAGTGGTATTAACAGCAGCATGCGAGATGCCTGAGACATGAGCTTTTCAGGTCAAGCAAAGACACTTTCTCAAATGTACTCCCTCCTCCAAACAGGATTGTGTGTGAAACATTGGTTTCACCTATTTCAAGTAGTTACCTTGGTGCTGCTTATTCCCACATGCCCCCTTTTTGAACTCCAGTAAATATTAGAGAAACACGTTACTTTTCTCATAGAGTACAAGTTTTGTCAACTGATCTGTTCTGGATCTGTTCCGGATCTGTTCCAGACACTGAACTTGATGGAAAAGACCTTCTGGCTCCAATCCTGAACTTGAAAGTCCATGTCATGAAGGATTCAAAAGAACTATTTGTGCTATGTATATACACATTCCAAACCTGTTAAATGGTTCCATTTTCTTGACTAATTAATTATGGCAGATGCAATCAAATATATAGGCTGCATAAAAGAAATCCCAGAGGGTGTGTTCCAAATCTATGTTTGGTAAAAATGATTAATTATTCACTCTTTGGAACACGCCAGCAACTTTTATGATTGCTGAAAAGATTGAATTCATTACTTTCATTTTTATACAGCCTTATTCAAAGGAATACTTAATTCACTGACAAATGCATACGATGAGGTTTAAAAAAAATCTTTGCCTAATTAAATGTGATTAAGAGAATAATAGTTAAAATCTATTGTAAAAAATTGAACCTTTTAGTATATTACAGAGCAAAATGGTGCTTTAGAACATTTTATAGTCATGACAACTCGCTTCAGTATTCATACTTTGTCACTTCCAATAACAGAATCTCACACTGAGAAATTCTGCCTTACCTATTGCTTCTATTCCAAATTTCAAGCTATCAAAGGCCATTTGTCCTTTGAGCAAAGTCATAACCAGGTCTTCCTACATCTTCCTTGATGTAAGATCTGCAGGACTCCTGTGAAAACTGAACATTGCAGAAGACAGATTTTTAGCTCGTATTTTTTATCTCTATTGTCAATTTGCATGATATGGTTTTATCTAAAATAGTAATTTTCTCTTAGCACACAGTAGATGCTTTCATCTTAAAAGAAAGAATTAATAAATTCCTGCTCTGGAAATGTATAATACTGATTTCTCTGAAAGAGGGACTACTTGGAGTAATTCCAACATCTTTGCAGAACAGAAGCACAGGAAATTTTTCCTGATTAATTTGTTTATTCCAATTTTGGCTTTATAATTTTAGAACATGTATGCACAGAAAAAATACGTTGCACCTTCTTCACGTGTAAAATGATGTTTAACACTCTGTAGGAAGGTCGCATTTTAAAATGTCAGCTATTTGTGTCCCACTTCCAGATTTATTGTGATAGCTAGTGTGACACTCTGCAGATGTCTATGTTATGTTAAAACTGATGTAATCCTGTGCTAGTGAAAACATAGTAATATTCAAGCAGGTGTTGTTTTGTAAAATCATATATAAGGATATCTAATGATGTCAATAGGCAGTTTTGTCTGCATATACCCACTAGTCGCTTTTAAGAAATGCCAGATCTGCACTTATTCTCAAATGTATCTTTCTAGTCTCCTTGTGAATTATTATTTTACTGTTACGTAGGAGAAAATTGTATTAAGTTACTTCTGGCATCAACTCACTAAAAATATTTTAGAAGATCATTGGAAAGGGATGGCATTTAAAGTTTTGCATGGAAGCACTCTCCCTTGTTTCAGAAAGACTTCCTCTAAGGAATGCCCTGCTGGCTGAAAGTAGTAGTCCATCTAGGGTAGTAGTCTGCCTCAAAGCTCTTCTTTCTCAGTTGCAGCCATCAGTTGTGAATTCTTTGTTGTGGGTGCAGATGACATCTCTCAAGATGCACAACCTAACATTATCTACACTGAAGTGGTTCTACAGTTTCTTGCCATCCCTGCTGAACTCAGCAGGGAAAAGCTCTGCTGTCTCAGTGGATTTACAGTTCCATTTTAAAATTTTAACATGCCAGTGAGTATGCTTAGCTGTGGAAAATGTTCAAAACAGCTTCTCGGCATTAGTTCAGAAAAAATATTATCCATGGCAATATAAGAAAAACCCTTGGAACTTTATTGGACAAATCCTGATTTGCTTTTGAAATGAGGGCAAAATTGAAGAAAACCCTTGGGTAGCTCTGGGAAAATACAAAGACAATTTGTGGCATGTTGATCAATAGAGAAAAATAGACTGCTGAACTTCACAGGCCTTTTAAGGTGTGTTTTGCATTCTGCGTTTAGATTGTTGTAGCTAATGCCCAATTATCTGTATTTAACAAACTTAAAACTGAAGCCAGTAAGTAAGCTGTAGGGACTCAGCATACACATCCATACTACACATGGAAGCTTACAAATAAGGAAGGGCAAGTCAGGATCTCTGGTTTCACCTTAACAACAGGAAAGAGCTAGCAATTACTGGGTAATTATGGAACTGGCTGTCCAGATGTCATTTGTATTCTGCGAAGTGAGCTCTGTTTTAGCATTTAGTCTGTCGTCTGATCCCTCTTGAAACTGAAAGGATCAAATTTAAACTTCCAGCTAGAGCAGTACATTCATGTCGATTCAAGATAGCAGGTCCCTAATGCCAATGCTACCTTCTGTTTATGTTACTTCACACGAATGACTGGAAGTTATCCTCTTAGTTTTTCAGTGAAGCAGCAGTATACGTGAACTTTTTCACCCGAATGGATGAAATCTGTTTTATTCCCTTGTTTATTTGTACATATTTCTGTGGTAATCTTAAAGCAGCTAGACCAACATATCCAACAGATAGGCAGCACAGTATGGAACGCTAGAACAGTATTGAAGTGTGTTCCCTCAGTTGTGTGCTTTTGAAATCCAGAGTGTAGATGTATATACTACGGAACAGTATAAGCAATGCTTGTCTTGCTGATGTCACAAGCAGTCAGAATTTTTTGGAAGCCTGCACATACTCCAGCAGTTAACACAGAAAAAAAAAAAAAAAAGCAGATGTTCTTTTTTTACTATTATTATGTATTGACTGAGTAACCCATGTTTTCTTCAAGCAAGCTAGTACTCTGCTTTCCTTCTTTAGTGTGAAATCTCCTGGGAACAAAAATTCCTCCTGTACTGAAGATGATGCAAATATGTTGATGCTAAAAGGAATAGAAAGGGTCAAAGAATTTTGCATGTGGGAGGATGCAATGTGTCCTTGTACACTGATAACATATACATTTATGCATAAACATGGTCAAGGCTGCAAAACACCACACGCTTGTCTATGCTGAGAAACCACACTCTGTAGTATTTATCGATCAGGGTGTGGGGTAGCAGGTGAATAAATCAGATCTAAAAGATTACAGTCAAATCAATTACAGGAATCAGCTGTGAATTTTAATTTGACACTCCCTGTCTAAAACATTTATTTGTGTACAAGTGTGTGTATGGGTGTAAATAAGCTTCATTAGTTGTGACATGCAAAGTGTTTTCACTGCGGGAAACAGCGTACTCTTTCATTTCAATTTTCACCAGCACTGATTCTTCCTATTTATTTCAGACTTGTTTATTCACTGAATCATATTTGTCAACAGACAGCCTAGCATATCTTATCATGTGTTTCAAAGTCACAGTCACCTAAAATACCTTGGAAAGTAAGCAGCCAGAATTAAGGCAGTAAGTGTTTCTAAGTAAGAAAGAGCTAAATAAATGATCATGTAACAATAAGTCTTTTCTTCGAACAGAATACTCACAATTGGCTTTGCCCATGTGTGAAGTTAATTGTTTCTTTGATAATTTTACCCTCAAGGATAAAGAAAGTAACTGAGTCTACAAGATAGACTTATTCAAGGACATGTGAAGAACTGAATCAGAATTAGACAGCCTATTCTTTATTTAACATTTAGGCGAAATCTAAAATACAAGATATGCAATGAACAATAGCTATTAAATTATAGAGAAGTCTGGTATGATGCATAATTCATCAAGAGTATTATGTCCACTAGTATTTCTAAAACACAGGTATGCCTTATGGGTACTGAAACCAAACCTTTCTCCTTGCCTTTTTTGCCTTAGCTGAAAATGTATTTGAATTATGTAGCCAGATCCAGAAAAAAATTGGAAATGAAATAGTGGTAAAGGGATAAGAACGGCCTGTAAGTATGTCGTGGTTTAAGCCCAGCCGGTAACTCAGAACCACACAGCTGCTCGCTCACTCCCCCTGCTTCTTCCTCCCCCCGCTCCCACAGGGATGGGGAGGAGAATCGAAAGAATGTAACTCCCACAGGTTGAGATAAGAACAGTCCAATAACTAAGGTATAATACAAAACCACTACTGCTACCACCAATAATAATAATGATAAGGGAAATAACAAGGGGAGAGGATACAATTGCTCACCACCCACCAACCAATACCCAGCCTGACCTGAGCAGCAATCTGGGCCTTCCGCGTAACTCCCCCTGGTTTATATACTGGGCATGATGTGCTGTGGTATGGAATACCCCTTTGGCCAGTTTGGGTCAGGTGTCCTGTCTCTGCTTCCTCCCGGCTTCCCCTCCTCCCTGGCAGAGCATGAGACTGAGAAAGTCCTTGGTTGGAATAAACATTACTTAGCAAGAACTAAAAACATCAGTGTTATCAGCATTGTTCCCAGGCTGAAAGTCAAAAACACAGCACTGCACCAGCTACTAAGAAGGAGAAAAATGACTGCTGCTGCTGAGCCAGGGCAAAGGAGCAGTTTACCATAGAGGAGCAGGGGAACCAGTGAAGGTCCCTCTCAGATTTCTGTGCATAATTCCTTCCTGGGCCTTTATGGCTACACTTCTGTTTCTGTTTACTGTGCACGTAGAGAGTTTAAGAAATAATTTCTATGTGATTAAGAAATCATATAGAAATTATGTGAATTCTATAATAGTAGAAGTAGTCTTTATCGTATTCGGTTTTCCTTTTTACCCATTCTGCATCAATTTATGTTGTATGTTAGAGTAATTATGCAGCTGTTTCATAAGATGAATTATTTGAGATAAGGAATAGTTATGTTATCCTGTGACTTTTTTATAATCTCTTTTGTGAATATTCAACATATGAAGAAAAGGGACAATCATATTTTGCTACAACATTTTTCATGAAAAGCATCCCTTCCTTTTACTCAATAGATTAATTTCCTTTATTTGGCACAGAGTTTTGACACCTGCATCCACTACAGTGAGCAGCTCTGCTTCAAGAAGGTTGCTCAGGAAAGAGTTCAAGGAGCCGAGCCATTTATTTTACATCCCCATAGGAGTGAATTAGAAACAAACTCTTCAGGACTTCCAGGTATGATGGACCGAATACTGTGATGTTTATCAGCAATATGTGTCCTCTCTTTGTGCCATGGGCCCCTTCCTCTAACACCACACAGACCCAAAGCCATGGTAAAGAAAGCATTCTGGAGAGACAGGCACAAGGATTTGGGGGCCAGTGGTACTTTCTGCTCAGACCCCTCAGCTTCAATGAGGAGGATATGAAAAGAAGTGTAGGTAAATGTTGTTACTGGCACCACAGCAAGATCTGCCAATGTTGAATTAGCATGTGTGAGGAACAGGGCCTTCATGTCAGGTACATGGGCCTATCATGACTCTTGTACTTATCCTTTTTTGAGGTTTGAATGCAGTAAATGTGCTCTTTCAAATGACACCCTCTGTGCTGGCTAACAGACCTATGTGATGCATTTGTGGTGATAAATTCACAGTGCTTTGGTTTTGTGTCTACTCTGTGCCTCAGAATTAGCATTAAAAATACACTGCAGCTCCCTTCTGGCGGCAGCAGTAGTGTTATAAATGTATTTGAACCTCGTGCCCCGGGTCTAAGGAGGTTTTATGAACGAACAGCATCACTCAGCAGTGACAGCCCTGATCTTCTGTCAAGCCTCAGTATTAGAGCACACTATGAAGCTACCTCAAGAGGACAATCTCATGGTAGGCATTACTTATTTTTCTTTTCTTTGTCTTCAGGGTTGTGTTGGGTTTTTTTAATACAGAGATAAACTGTAATCTTGCTTGCTTTCAAGTGCTTGTTTTTAAATCATTGTCTTGCTTTGTACAAAACAGACAGAAAAAAAGAAAAGAAATAATGAGTCACTTAGCAGTTATTCTTCTTGTCTGTTTTGGAAATGAAGGCAGAAGAATATACAAGGCCAAACCAGCTAGTTATCTGTTGTTGGCATTTTGTTTGAATGCTCACATCTCGTGCTGCTAGTGGTGGTGAAGTAGGAGCAGGGAGTGGAGCATTTTAAAATTACTATTGACAACATGATCCAGACATGATCCAGCTGGGAGAATGACTCAGAAAGCATCATCTTCATTTCCTGATGCTGAAAGTACATTTGCCGTAGGACAAACCCCTACAAAGGAGTTATTATATAACGTTCAGCATTTAGATAGAACGAATTAGTTCAAGGAGGCAGGCTGAACCTCTTTCCTTTGTCTGGGAGAGCAGGAATTTCAGACCGCACATTTATCTCCTCAAAGATGGCCATATACAAGCAAACCTCTCTTCTTTCTAAATAGGATAGTGCTGGAGGCTGTTATTATTTGAATTGCCACATCCTCTGTTTCCTGTGCGAGATTTCATAGATCTGGACTTGTATGTCTATGGAGAACAGGACGATCTCATACATGAACAGTAGTATCTCATTGTGTTTTATGAGCTTACAGTGTCTAAGCATCCTACAACAAATGGAAACACTGTTGTCATCCTTTCTCATGACCCCCAAACTGGCTACTACGACAGACTGTAGTTCTGTTAAGTCAGGAGTTCAGGAAGAGTTACAAACTACAGAAGCACCTTTCAGCCTTATTTCTGTAGCAGGCACAAAAAGAAATGTTATAGGCAAAACCTTCCTCCAACTTATGTTTCTGTACTCTTAATTTTCCCAGTCCAAACACTAAAGTGCATGTAGAATAGCAGGGAACAGACAGAAGAATGACAGTTTTGCTAGTTCATTGCACATCATAAGAAAAACCTGTATTATTTAGAGTAGTCAGCTCACTCTTGAAGCAATTGTTCTAGGCCCCATGCAAAAATTGAAATAATGATGGTCTTTGCTTCAAAAAATCCATATAGTCAAAATAGGGAGGTCTAGCAAAACATCTGAATGAAGTGAAAATTGAATCATTTGCTCAAAAATTTGATTAGGCAGGACCTTTTAATTATAGCCCATGTCCTGAAAGCCCTAGCTCTGCTCTTGCAGTGCAAGAAAATTAAGGTTCTGCTTTTGCTGTTTAATGTGATATATGGGCCGGGACTCAATTTGCATGTGGTTGTAGGAAAATCTATCAGTCATTTAAAATTTGATATACTCACTTTGCCAAGATTTGGTGCTTTATGTTCTTATGTATTTATACTGAAACTTGAGACTTGGGTTGTTCTTTTGTGTATCCTCAAGATCAATGAGAGTGTAAGTTAGTTATAATTTTAAATAAAGAGAAAGCACTAATCTACAGACTAAGAAAAAGGCATTTTTACATTTCAAGAAGAAAAAGAATGACACAAAGCCATGCAGGACTCTTTTGTTATTGCTTTTTATGGCAACCTCTACGAAAATAGAAAATACTTTGCACCAAAAAAGCATTGAATTACTATCAATCAGGAAACTCTGCATTCTTATACCACCAAATTATTTATCTTTTGTTTCATCTATCACAATGCGAACTGTATGAAAAGAACAGGCAGTCTTTAAAATTCGTATTTATTTAAAATGAATTCATCTGTTACATTTAACAAGGAGGAACTCATTTCTTTTGTTACCTTTTGTTAATGACTGATTTAGTCTGATTCTCTGATAAAAAAGAAATTTAATGCAGAGTCATGCAGAAAGTAAATAATAGAATGATGGGAACATGTGCAAACTGAACAATACCATCTTTGTAATACTGTTACTTGTAATGTTTCAATTGTGTTTTGATTTGCATTAGAAATTCCATTATCTTCATTACTTTTGTGATTTAAATCAGGAAGCTAAATAATAGAAGGAAACTGGAAACCATGTTAAAAAACATATGTTTCAGGGCTTCATAGAATTGGATAATTTGTTAAAGTTCTCTAGGGTAATCAGTAACAGATTATCACCACTTGCCATTTTCTTTGGAATTTCTGGTATAAACTGATCTTCACACTATGAAAGGGACAAAGAGAAACTTAATCTTATAAAATATCAGCCAGTTTGTTATCTAAATTCTAGAAGAGATGTATAAGAAGATCTTTTATCACTGCCAAATTTTTTGCAGACCTTTCTCTCATTCTTTGCATTTTGGTTGATTTAAAAATTATTTGTCATTTCGGTCATAGACCTCCTTTTCTCCAATGACTCAGCAGCCCTACCAGAATGGGATATGCTTATTTCTCTTTGGACCCTTCAGCAACAACTATCCTGCAAATAAATAAGCCATCACAATCTTCCTGTGTAACTACTAAAAGTAAGCTAAAGCTTTTTGTATCGCAGAATTATCATTCCTTTTTCTTTCTAACAGAACAACTGGAGTTTGTGAAATTTTCCTCTTATTTGGTTCACATTTTATCATTGACTGCTATAAATACAAGCTTATTAAAGATTCCAGTCTGCATTTTTTTCACCACCATTTACAGTCATGATAAAAGCTGGAAATGAGCATGACCCAAAAGGATTATGGCTGAATATCATGCACAAAGTGTTCTTTCTTACTGATTTCCGTGGAAGCTTTAACATACTCCAAGCATTTCAGGTGCAAGAAAACTACACTACATTGTCTTCATGAAAAGAAGTGAGTGGAGTGTCTGTGAAATGGCTTAATAAAGATGCAAAATGGAGCTGCCTTGTGCCTGAAGTGAGTATTAGAATACATTCCTGTGTTATGGTTTTGCTTTGTTTTGCCTCCTAAAGGGTTGCAAGGTCCCATTACAGGGCATGCTGAGTTCTACTTACATGTTCTCTTGCCAGTCTCACTGACCTGCAACTACAGAAAAGTTGATTTTGATTACACAGATGCAAGTTTCTTTGGGTTTGAGTTGTTAAAAATAAAATTGTCAAGCTGCTTTATCTTTAACTGATATGTATTTGCCTATTTGAAATAAGATGAATTTAGGGTTCTGAGAAAGGATGAGAATTTTTCAAGCAGGTGATTACTCTGTAAATGGTAAAAGTAAGTTAGAAGTTTTGTACGAAAGGACCAAACCAGGGACGTAGGTGAAGACGAACTGTACTAGTTGAAGTAAAAAACATAAAGATTCTGATTTATGGGAAGTACAGCTTTTCATGGTAACTTCTAGTGCACAACATTCATTCTCTCTTCCAGATTGTATGATAAAAGTATTAGGTTGTGAAGTGGATTTGAAAAATGTGTTCAGAAATACTTGTAGGCAAGACTATGATGGTCCAGTCTAATGCACAGAAAAATTGCAGATCAATACTACTTACATCTTTTTGAAAGACTGGTTACTGTTGCAGTTGAGAACTTAATGCTATTTGCTTTGCTTACATCATCTAACCTGCTTATAAACACAAACTTCAAGTAAGGCAGACAAAACAGTGGCCCATATGGGTAAATTGAGTCAGAGAGAACAAAAACCATTCCTTAATCATAGAACAAGAAATAAAACATTTTTCACACACCTCATTTGGCTAATTTCTAAGGCGGTAAAGGCTAAACTCATCGGAGAGAGATCAGAAGACCAAAACAAAACCCATCAGCTTTGAGATGATTATAAACATCTCTAAACAGTAACAGCAGCATGAAGACAGGCCTGATAAAAATACAATTTTCGTAAATGTCATGCCCATCTTGTGACTGAGGAAAGATTTCTTTATTAAAATGCAAATTGACTTTCATGGAAAATATTACCAAATAAATCCATATATATTGTTTTCTTCCAAAGCGGAGGCATCTAAATTCTTCTTTTTTTTTTTTTTTAATTTTTTTTTTTTTTTTTTTTATTTTACAAAGATATAGAGGAGAAAGAGGAACACCAACAGAAATCACCCTGGTAATATGTTTCCTTGATTTTCCTCAAAAATTATTCTACTTTTAATTTTATAGACAATCAGAAAACATAAATCACTGGAATCCATTTCAGTTGGAACTTAAACACCCACTTTTTTACTGTGAGAGTGACTGAGCACTGGCACAGGTTTCCCAGAGAGAATGTGGGGTCTCCATCCTGGGATATATTCAAAACCCTGACTGGACATGGTCCTGGGCCACTGTTCTAACCGACCCTGCTTGAGCAGGGACTTGGACAAGATGACCTCCAAAGGTCCCTTCCCACCTCAACCATGTGATTGTGACTCTGCAGTTGTTGAAAGAAAAAGAAAATTCACATTTCCTGAGATTCTCTTTTCTATGAGTTACTATTGGGAAGTTGGTAATCTCATTAAATAGTAATACTGAATTTGGTTTAATCCATGACTTTTAGTTGCTTTTTTTTTTTTAATGCTGGAAAATCAGTCAGTTTTTATTAAAAGGTGTCAAGTCTGTTTTGAGGCTTTGAAGGGAAAGGAAAAAAGGAAGAGACATTTATAACTGATAATCATGATTGATCAAGATGTAAATAGACCCTCTTGAAGCACCGAGGAGTAATGAAGGAAACACTGTGAGCTGAATGTTTAGTAAAAGCATGTGGAGCCCTGTACAAATAAGTATTAGAATTCTTCTAGAAGAAACAGTGTGTTTCAATCACTGACTATTTTGGGAGAGGGTGTTTTATAGTATTATTTTTAAAATGAGCACTCTTGGAACCTCTATTTCACAGGAATCAAGTGCTATCTCTTCAAAAGAAATATTAAATCATATGGGTCTCATTCCACAGGTCCTTTATTTTAGAAAGACCTAGGAAATAAAATGGGAAACAACGTATGTGTCACTGAACTTTTAATGTGCTTTTAGTAGAGACTCTTCCACTAATGTGCAAGACAACCAACATAAGTTTAACCAACCATGAAAATACTGTCTGAGGCACTGCTTGTTGAACAGAAAGCAAAGGATGCGGACAGTGGAAAAAAAAAAAAAAAAGAAATAATCCATTTCCCATGGTAATTTCTCAACATTTTAGGTTTCTTATTTGGATTAATTTTTCTCCTTCCACAGTGAAATCTGTGTCATGGCCACAATAATTTTACACACTACCCACAGATTTAGAAAGCCTAAGTTAAGAATTATCAAATAACCAGTGACAAGTTCCTTGATAAAAGCGTTCACGAATTTTTAGACTTTTCTGAGATATGACTGCATGGGAAAGAATATTTCTCTCGACTTCAGGCTGCAAGCCTACAGCCTTTTATGCTTAGCCATTATTAAGCAGAGCAATGTATTTTTCTTCAGTGATAAACCGAAAGCTTGTCCTTCTAGATGACATCCGAAGATAAAGATTAAACTGTAGTGAAGATAAATTACCTAGTCAGTTTCCACTTTAATTACATTTTGTATTTATAACATTCTGTATTATTCAGGAAAATAACACAGAATGAAGTAATCAAGTAGTACACTTTGTTTGGCTAATTCCAAGTAATGTTCCTGCACGATATTTTTACTTTAAGTCTGATTTACGTGGCTGTGTTTATCATGTCAAGGTCATCCCTGTATGCTATTTTTGAATTCTAGATATCTGAAGTATGGTGGGTTTGCTTATAGTACTTGGATCTTATAATTTATATTCAGCCTGTATGAAGCCACAGTGAACACTAAGATAGTTTAGGAGATGTTGCCCCACAACAGCTTGGTGTTTTTATAAATTATTTAAGCACTGAAATTTCAGTGAAAAAAGTATCCTGAACAGGATTCCATAAAACATGTTCAAACATGAAGCAGGCAAATTCCTAAATGATGGACATGTATTCCGTAGGGTTATTAAAATATATCAGACAAGGTAAGTTGGCTTACTTCTGTGAAACAGATACAGTTTGCTCTATGTTTATCAGTTAAAGTGAAGTGCTCATGAAGGCTGGACTCATACGGACAGGATCCACATTTCAGTGGCTGAAGATATCAAGGATGTTAGAGTACTTCATGAGTTAGATGAGTGCTTCCAGTTCAAAGCTCCAATTATTTCAAAAGTGCCCATATGTCTTTGTGGATCATTCTTTTACTCTCCTTGTGTTAAAAATGACTTTGGAGAATAACTACTGAATCCTCTGGGGATATATAGCGCTATGCAACTGTTTGGCTGAGTGTTGTACACATGCATGCATATAGAGAAAGGTGCAGCATTAGGAAAAAAAAAGAAACAGATTCTTTAGTTGATATGGATGGTATGTTGACATGTATTATTCAGTATGTTCCTGAGTTGGTCAATACTTGTTATCTGCAATAGAATTTCCATCATGTTGCCCAAATTTTGCATGCATAAACATGTTAGTGTTTTCAAAGCCATCCAGTGTGCGTTGCTGACAATTCTCCATAAAAATTTAATAGCATGGGTACCCCAAAGCTAGTTACTAAACTTTCAATTAGCGTTTTTGAGGCTGGAAAAAACTTGATGTTGATGCTCTAGTCTGACCTCTTGGATATCTTTGTGACAGATATTCCACCCAAAAATTCCTTTTGTGTGACAGATATTTTAATTCATGAAAAAAATAATCTCTTTTCTAAAGACACTCAGAAGTGCTATGACTCAGTGGTAGATAATTTCCCGTATCTTTCTGTCAGGATGTGTTATTAGCAGTAACATTTTAAGCTAAAAGTTTGAACCTTCTCAGCATCTGGATGTCAGGTCCCAGACACTTGTTATGCCTTGTCAGCTAACCTCCCAGATTGTCTCGGTGACTGCACAGTTATATAAATGTCCTATTACATGACAGTAGTTATATTCCGTGATTCTATAACCTCTTAACCTTCCTTACTCATACATGTTGTGATCTCCTTCAGTGTCTCAGTGAAAGAAAAGTTGGTTGTTCTTTTTTTTTCCAGAGCAGGAGTAGTTCTTGCATTGGTTTACCAGTCCCTCTCTGTTTTCCAGGGCTCCCACACCCCAGATAGTGTGACTGGATACAGCGTGCAGGTAGCTGGTTCATTCCTGTGAAGTGCAGCAGCAGCGCCCTGGCCTCATGGGAAGGTTGTGATCTTTACTGCAGTGAGCGAGGAATGAGAGAAGAAAATCCACAACAATGCCCATGGGATGTCTCTAGCAAATACAGAGAAGCTTTCTAAGCCCTTTAATCAGTGTTGCTGGAAGGCTAATATAATGTCCTTGAAAAGCAAGCTCAAATTTAGGCTGATGAAATTTATGGCATGTTAAAAAGTACTGGCGATACATAACTTCAATTTCTTTTTCTCCCTAGAGCTGCAGTGCTGACAGGTGCTATGAGGATGCACATACAGGATTTCTTCTCAGCATACTTAAATTAGGCAAAGAATAGAAAACAACAAAAAGACTGCTTAAAAGCAGCACTGGAGCTAGATAAAAAGAAGTACAATTGCATTTTATGAATAATACATTAATTTACTACTATTAGGCAAACAGGTGAGAATTACTAGCCCCACTTACAGCAAGGTAGGAATGTGACCTTCAAAATTACTGCCCTCAAAATCCTGGCATAGCTGCCACCCAGCCCTAAAGGTGCCTTATATCTTAGCCTAAAACCACCACATGCAGCTCAGGACTGTGAATACCACCCCTGGGAACCACACATATCATTAGGAAAGTTTTAAAGGTTGATATTGCAAAGGTCAAAACTATTCTTCAATTCTCTTTCTTTTTGTCAGGCCCTTAAAGCCAAGCCTGTAACGCTGGTACCAGAGTAATTCCAGTGATGCTGGTGGAACTTGGCTGATTCACAGAAGAGCATATGTTGCAGTATGTCAAATAGGCAACCATGTTGGAGTGACCAAAGCTGTAACTAGTGTTTCTTGGGGGAGCATTAGTGGGTTGTTATACAGTAAGACTGGAAAATATGCTGATTGTGCAGCATGGAGAGAGGACTTCTTGCATCTACCTAATGATCTTAATACCCAACTAAGGTACTCAGATAAACAGTGGTTAAAACATTTGATCCAGTATTAAGGCTTCATTATAGTTGTGAGGTTTTTTTTTAGGAAACAGGGAAATGAGTTAATGTAAAAGAGTAAGTTTATTTCACACCTTAAACTCACATCTTAATAACTCCATATGCAGCTGCTTCCTGAAATAAAAATAATCTTGATCTTTAGGAGTTCAAATATTGTAGGGTTTTAAGATAATGTTTTTGTTTATCTCCCTGAATTCTGACTGTAGAAGGAAGAATTAGACCCACTGGGAGGAGCTGCATGAGTTTTATAGTAAGGGTGCACGTTCTTGAATATGTATGTGTTAATACCTGATAGTAATTTTCTGCATGAACTTCTCTGCACAATGGTGATACATAATATTAGTCTTTCCTCTGGAACGTTCTTATAAGTTAACATAATTTATACTGAAATAAAATCTTCCCCTTGACTGTTTCTCTGTACTTTCCTTAAATGCAGAAATGGTCTGAAAGACACGACAGAGTTGTTAGAGAAAATGGAGACAGTTGTTGAACTCTGTAGAAGCTACATTTCTTCAAGAGTTTTTCAATACATTATTTCTGGTGATTCACTGCACTGTATTACAAGCCTCAAGTTCTGAAATACAACATGCAGCAGCAAGATCCAGCTTTCCTATTTAAATCACGTGTATTTGCTTATCTCTTATCTAACCTGTATGTCCCCTTCCACAGTTGCATAATTACACTTATATTCAGGTGGCCCAAATTCCACATGCATCCTCAGGTCTAATGTTCTCCCTTGCATGAAGGCTTTACCTCTCTTTTTTGTTTTTTTCACTTAGCTAAGGGGTAATATTAGACACGAGAACACAAGCAGAATTTAGGCTCTCTTCTTGAGAGCTTTTCTGTACCTAGAGTTTTGGAGTATGCTACTCTAAAATTTTTGACAAAGGCATATAGAGTTTGAATTGATCTGCAGTGGTTCTAATCTATTACAGAAAAACGAGTGAATGCATTCTCTGTTTTACACTTGCACCTACCCATTTCAAGTAAAGCAAAACCTCAGCAAGATCACACAATTTTGTTTGGCACAGTACAGAGGCTTTAGGTCTTGCAAGTACACGATAGCAAGAAGCAGGCTTTTAGATCTCCCTGGAAATTCTCCTTGTTGTAGTTTTCTTACTTAGACTGAACAGCTCTATAGCACTAAGTTAATTTCCCTGAATTTTCACTCCTAATTAGAAAATACTCTTCTCTGGTTTTGCTCACTTTTGTTCTGGTGATATTGTGCATTACTGAAGAAGATATTTGGAATAAGATTTGTGGTTTTGCAGATCATGAAACTTAAGATAGTGGTGCTCATGGTTGCATTGTAAATTTTCTTGCTAGAGGATTGAATAAGTGTAGGTAGAAGATCTTTATGGGAAAAATAATCATAAATCCAGGATAGATGTTGATTAGTCAGGCTTATTGAATGTACTAATAATACAGAACCATGAGATAACTTTGAAACATTTCTACAATGTATTTTGTTTCTGTTTTAGATTCCTAAAAAAAAGCACTGTGTGTTCCTTTGCTTTCATATGTGTGCATGAGAAAAGCAATCTTCACTGGGAACCAGATATTTTTGTGTTGCATTTAGTGTTATGGGCTATGGCTGATATCTCTAGCTGCCAAGATGCAGCTAGAATGAAAACAACCTTTCATTAGCACTCCAGTTCTATCCAGAGAATACTTTTGCATATTCACAGGTATGGCTTCAATTATTGCTGGTATGTAGGGGCAAAACTAATAGAAGTTTGTGATTCAGTGACTTCTGTGATGCCAAACCAACAGGCTTTTGATGGAAACTGGAACATGAGTAGTTCATTTCAGTAGTTATTGGGTGCTGAATCTGTTCAATGTAAAATATTAATGATTGCTTCCTGATGTCTCTTTTGTTCACTCCTAACAAGCATTTGAATGAGCTACATTATTTGCTCTGTATTTTAAGATTTTTTTTGCTTCTTCCAGGGGCAGTTGAGTAAATTGAGTTTTCCAAGGGGCTGACATGTTCTCCTTCAGTACAGTCTATTGTCTGAAAGATACTTCAAGTTTGGATGACCTCTCCAGATTACAGGTATCAGTAGCTTTGGCTGTGTATCAACATTGTGGTGGAGTTACTTGCACTATAGTATAGTTTTCCATATGAAATACTAATCTGTTCAGAGGTTTTTGTCTTCCTGAGTTCAGTGGAAAAATTACTGTATATTCTGTGAGCAAGAGAATCAGTGAGACTCATCCAGATCTCAGATATGTGAGTCCTATAGCTCAGGGTAAAATTGCCATTGCAAAAAGTGTCTTCTTTTCTGATATGAAAGCTCCTGATGCAGTAAAGGTGCTGAACTCAGTAGTATGCAAATTAGTGCTACCAGTGTACCAACAGCTACAGTTTTACAGAAAACTATTTCAAATTTTTGCTTCTGTGGGACTTGGAAGGAGACATTTGGGACAATAATTTGAGAATTACTCTGTTTCTGTTGGCATACAGGAATATATTCTATACGGATGAAAAGTACAAAAGTCAGGTTCATGTTTCTGTTTTCCTGGCTGTCTGAAATGAAAGTGCATAGAAAGTAATTAAACATTTTTGCAAACTTCTGAATTTTGCAGCTGCAAAAAGAGATATCCAAATGCTTCCTGATTATTTTTTAATGAAAGACCATTGCTTATGATTGTTGTAGATAATTTCTAAATATTACGCAGAGGATTCACCATACAAACAAAAAAGAAACATAAGCTTCTTAGGCAAACCTTTCATATTGTTGTGAATAGTGTAATATAGTGTAATAGCATTAGCAAAGTAAGCCCAGAGAACTAAGCATCAGTCATGCAATAGCATAAATCCAAATTCCATTAACCTTGCTGACTCATAGTTCAAAAGAGAGGCAGACCAGTTGGAGAAAGCCCAGAGGACAGCAGTGAGAATGACCAGAGGTCCAGAAAACATGAGCCATGAAGAAAGATTGAATGAATTAACTAAAGAAGAAAAGCTAATGAGGGATATAAATCCATCAGGTAAACATAAAACATATTAGGCAGTTGCACAGGGATAAAATCAGTTGTTTTCAGGTCCAGAGTGAGAAAAAAAGCAGTGGCCATAAATTACAGCAGCAAAGATTTAGGAAAACCATTGTGAGAATAACATTCATGCATAAGAATAGGGAATCAGTCACTGCCAGCCACCTAAACACAGGTTGGAGAGCTGTCTGTCAGAGATGATATAGATGCATAGAGAGAATCGAAGATGCCTGAGGGCTCCTTCCTACCTCATGACTCCTCAGGGGAGCAGACTGTGTTTATGTGTCTAACCTTGAATAAACCAGCAAAGAGCATCAACGTGTTATATATTAAGGTATCAAAATATACACAGAACCTTTAAGTAGTAACTGATATATATGCTCCTTATTAATATCTTAAAAAGAAAAAAAAAAGGAAAGAATGTGAAGATCATAAAATATAACTTGTTGATAAGTTTCTTTCCCCCTTTCTCTCAAACCTTGCTGTTAATACTATCTCGTGTCTCGGAAAGAAGGTAGAGTCTGCTCTTTTGCTATGTTGCTTTTTCTGTCAACCAGAAGAGTTTGAAGTGTTTCATTTCAGCTTCGCACTTTCTGCACCACTCTCATATTCCTAAAGTCTTTCCCAGCTGGGACAGTGTGCAGAGAGATCATCCATGGGCAGTAGAAAAGTGACAAGAGCTGTGATGAGCACCACTTCCATTGATCATTACAGAAAACCTTGCATATTTCTTTCTATGTAGAAGTCACAGAATCATAGAATCATAGAATAGTCAGGGTTGGAAAAGACCTTAAGATCATCTAGTTCCAACCTCCCTGCCATGCGCAGGGACACCTTGCACTAAACCGGGTGGTCCAAGGCTCTGTCCAACCTGGCCTTGAACACCGCCAGGGATGGAGCATCCACAACCTCCCTGGGCAACCCATTCCTCACTGTAAGGAACTTCTTCCTTATATCTAATCTAAACTTCCCCTGCTTAAGTTTGAACCCATTACCCCTTGTCCTACCACTACAGTCCCTAAGGAAGAGTCCCTCCCCAGCATCCTTATAGACCCCCTTCAGATATTGGAAGGCTGCTATGAGGTCTCCATGCAGCCTTCTCTTCTCCAGGCTGAACAGCCCCAACTCTCTCAGCCTGTCTTCATACGGGAGGTGCTCCAGCTCTCTTATCATCCTCGTGGCCCTCCTCTGGACTCGCTCCAACAGCTCCATGTCCTTTTTATGTCGAGGACACCAGAACTGTACGCAGTACTCCAAGTGAGGTCTCACAAGAGCAGAGTAGAGGGGCAGGATCACCTCCTTTGACCTGCTGGTCACGCTTCTTTTGATGCAGCCCAGGATACGGTTGGCTTTCTGGGCTGCAAGCGCACACTGCCGGCTCATGTTAAGCTTCTCGTCAACCAACACCCCCAAGTCCTTTTCTGCAGGGCTGCTCTGAATCTCTTCTCTGCCCAACCTGTAGCAGTGCCTGGGGTTGCCCCGACCCAGGTGTAGGACCTTACACTTGGCTTGGTTAAACTTCATGAGGTTGGCATCGGCCCACCTCACAAGCGTGTCAAGGTCCCTCTGGATGGCATCGCCTTCCTCCAGCGTATCAAACGAACCACACAACTTGGTGTCGTCGGCAAACTTGCTGAGGGCGCACTCAATCCCACTGTCCATGTCGCCGACAAAGATGTTGAACAGGACAGGTCCCAACACCGATCCCTGAGGGACACCACTCCTTACAGGTTTCCAACTGGACATCGAGCCATTTACCACAACTCTTTGCGTGCGGCCATCGAGCCAGTTCTTTATCCACTGAGTGGTCCATCTACCAAATTGATGTCTCTCCAATTTAGAGACAAGGATGTCGTGCGGGACAGTGTCGAACGCTTTGCACAAGTCCAGGTAGATGACGTCAACTGCTCTGCCGCTGTCCATCAGTTCCGTGGCTCCATCATAGAAGGCCACTAAATTGGTCAGGCAGGATTTCCCCTTAGTGAAGCCATGTTGGCTGTCACCAACCACCTCGTTGTTTTTCATGTGCCTTAGCATGTTTTCCAGGAGAAACTGTTCCAAGATTTTGCCAGGCACAAAGGTGAGGCTGACTGGTCTGCAGTTTCCCGGGTCTTCCACCTTCCCCTTCTTGAAAATGGGGGTTATATTACCCTTCTTCCAGCCATCAGGAACTTCACCTGACTGCCACGATTTTTCAAATATGATGGACAGTGGTTTAGCAACTTCATTCACCAGCTCCTTCAGGACCCGTGGATGGATTTCATCAGGTCCCATGGGCTTGTGCACATTCAGGTTCTTAAGATGGTCTCGAACCTGATCCTCTCCTACAGTGGGCCTAAGGTCTTCATTTTCACAGTCCCTGCATTTGCTTCCCAAGACTTTCGTGGTGTGGTCAGAGCATTTGCTAGTGAAGACTGAGGCAAAGAAGTCATTAAGAACCTCAGCCTTCTCCAAATCCGTGGTAGCCAGTTCTCCTGGTAGCTTCCGGAGAGGGCCCACATTGTCCCTAGTCTTTTTATTTGCTACGTATCCATAGAACACTTTCCTGTTATCTTTCACATCCCTTGCCAAACTTAATTCTAGCTGGGCCTTAGCTTTCCTAACCTGGTCCCTAGCTTCCCGGCAATGCTCCTATATTCTTCCCAGGCCGCCTGTCCTCGCTTCCACCTTCCATAAGCTTCTTTTTTCCCTCTAAGTTTCCTCAGCAGCTCCTTCTCCATCCATGGAGGTCTCCTGGCCCTCCTGCTGCACTTTCTTCTAGTCAGGATGCAACACTCTTGAGCACGTAGCAGGTGATCCTTGAATATCGACCAGCAGTCTTGGGCCCCCCTGTCCTCTAGGACTGTATCCCATGGAACCTTACTAAGGAGGTTCCTGAAGAGGCCAAAGTCTGCTTTCTTGAAGTCCAGGGCAGTGAACTTGCTGCATGCTCTTCTCACTGTCCTGAGGATCTCAAACTCAACCATCTTGTGATCACTAGAGCCAAGGCTGCCCTGGAGCGTCACATTTCCAACCAGTCCCTCCCTGTTGGTGAGCATGAGGTCCAGCATGGCACCTCTCCTTGTCGGCTCCTCTATTGCTTGAAAGAGGAAGTTGTCTTCCACGCAATCGAGGAACCTCCTGGATTGCTTCTGCCGGGCCGTACCGTCCCTCCAACAGATGTCAGGATGGTTGAAGTCCCCCATGAGGACAAGGGCCTGCGAGCGTGAGGCTGCTCCTATCTGTCTGTAGAGCGCTTCATCCACAGAGTCCTCTTGATCAGGCGGCCTGTAACAGATCCCCACCGTAATGTCCCCCATTGCTGTTCTCCCTTCGATCCTGACCCACAAACACTCTGTTACCTCATCACCCGTCCCCAGACAGAGTTCCATACTCTCTAGCCTATCACTGACATAGATAGCAACACCCCCTCCCCGTCTGCCTGGCCTGTCTTTTCTAAAAGGCCTGTAACCTTCCATTCCGACACTCCATAAACACCTATAAACATGCTAACTGGCTAAAGTAATGAAAAGCTCTGTATTTGTAGATTGAGGTGAAGATCAGAATAATCCTGTTTTTTCTTGTGCCCTGCCCAATGCCAGAGTAGGTGATTATTCACATTGCAATAATTTTGGAGTTATTTAATTGAAGAGTATCACGAAGCACATTCTTCACCCAGATCTATAGCATTGTTTATGCTTGGCCTTTGGCATCTGTATCCCTTACTTCTAGGCATCTCTGTGAAAAGAAGAAAACAGTTTTTATTTTTTGTTTCAATAAATTATGAATATTGGTATCATTTTATCAATTCAGTGGGTTTTAGTTTGTTTCAGCTCCTGTCTATTTCTCTCTGCCATGTACAGACTCCATTACCCTGAACGGTAGGCTTATCTAGAGCATTTACAAAATCAGCAATCTATCTTCAGCTTACTCAAATCAGTATTTTAATGATCAGAAAACCTAGTAATATTTAGAGTTTAATTTTAGAACCTTCACTGAACTTTAACTTGAACATTTTCTCATTAAATTCTCCAGTATTGGCTTGGCTTCCAGGAAACGATCTAGAAACGCTGCTTGCATATGTATTCCCCTACAAAAGCCCGTGAAAGCTTCCTGCCACAGACAAGAGCCCTGGAGAGCTTCCTGTGTGCACAGCTCTTGTCCCACCTACATGGTGGTGGCTGGTCGGTGCAGGGGCAGGAAGCTGGTTCCTGAGCCTATAGGGGCTACATAACCATATTTGACCACAGCTCAGACTTGACCAGGGTATAAAAGGAGCCCCATCACAGAGGCGCTTTGCGTCAGTCCTCCTCAGAGCAGCAGGCTGCAACACGTTCTTCCCCAAGAGGGTGGTTGGTCACTGGAAGGGAAGTGGTCCTCAGGGAAGTGGTCATGGCACAAACCCTGTCAGAGTTCAAGAAGCATCTGGACCATTCTCTTAGTCATACGGTCTAGTTTTAGGTACTCCTGTGAGCAGCAGGTAGTTGGACGTAATGATGCTTTATGGGTCCCTTCCAACTCGAGATATTCTGTGATTCTATGATCTCAGGCTGTTTAGCATAATAAAGCTCCATCAGTGGTGATCAGTATTTGATATTCAGAGAACGGTCCAAAGAAATCTTGGATTTTATGGTCATGGATTTAGTTCCCCTCAAGCAGTTAAAAGTCTAATGACTGTTTTGGTTTTGATCCCAACCATTCAGCCCAGCCCAAGAACAGCTGGGAAAATTGGCCTGACTGCACCTTCACAGCAATGACTGAATACTACCAGTCAGTGTTTTCTGTGTGAGAACTGCATTTGAACTTGATAGCTGAATCTTCATAAGACTATTGTTAATTATCATTAAGGAATCAGCTTCTGCTGGAAGCTTTTGTGACATGTGGCCTAGCGCATGGTGTTATACAAACTACTTTTATCAGAGATTCTGTGCTAGCAGTTTTTAAAGATTTTAAAGAGAATCTTGCAGTGGGATATAATCACTCAGTCTGCTTTCTACAGTAACTCAACCTATAGTAGGCAAAAAAAATAGCTGGAGTCTACTCCTTGTCAACATGCACTACCTCAGGCAAAAAGGCATCAGAGATTTTTTTTTTGTTCATCCTAAGAGGTCATGGTAGGTGCACAGAGACCGAGAAAACATAGGATCCAGATGGAGAAGTAAATTGACTGTGAGGGTGAGGCGATAGCCAAATCCTTCTAAGCTCCATGTTGCTATTGCTAGCCTAATAGGTCCTATGCTTCAAGAGCAACACACTGCAGATCTGGGACGTGGCAGCCATCTTACTGTGAAAGCTGCCTATGCTAAACTGTGCCCAGCCCCTGACCACCCCTACGCTCCCCATACTCTACATGCATTCCTGAGATGGGCAGATATATTTATGTGTGGTGGCATTTAGCAGAGAAACACCTTAATCCTGAAAAAACCCTGATGATTTTGTTCAGGGATGAATATTGAGACTGAACGGCTTATTATTTCATCCTATTTCATCCATAGAGTCATAACCAGCTATTCTGTCTGCCTTTGGAATTCCTGTACTTTAAAAGAGAAAAGGAGAGCATTCAGCACATTCAGCATGTGACTGTACATCCAGGGGAAAAAAAAGAAAAAAAAAGAAAACCCTGGGATCTTTCTGCTGCTGCATGCACAGCTTCTTGCTTTAGTGGCTGCTACAGGTGCCATGCCCTGGTCAGTGGGTCTTCTGCCACTATCTAGTGAAGCACAGTCACAGCAGATTAGTTTCTGTCCTTTCAGAGATGCTGTCTGGATTAGCTGATATGGGCCACTTCAGAAATTTTTGCTGAATGCCCTGAATGTATATTTTGCACACTAAGTTTGCACACTAAAATGTGCAAGTTAAAAAAATATCAACATGCAGGTACATTTTGCTACTTTTCACCCTTTTTCTTGATCGGCTCAAAGTTATACAGTGAATAATTACAGGGTTTTGATGGCTGTTTTGACTGAACCAGAACTTCAAGGCAGAAAAAAAGAATTAGGATTTGCCCAAACACTGCAAGTCAAGAAGAAGAAACCTTTTTGGGTTTTTTTCATTTCCTCTTTAAGAATAAAATTTGTTCAATTTTAGTGTGAAAATTTTGAAATGGGAAATGCAAATACATTTAAATGCAGGTTTTTTGTTATAAAATGTTTTTGACAGGGAGTATTAATGTTACTTCATTAGTTTTGTGGATAATTTTGTCCAATTTGAGATAGAATTTTTCAGTGAATAAAATATTTTATGACGCAATATTCATCCTTCCTGAATAATTTAATGTACTTTTCCATATTATCTGAATTTGCAGTAGAAGAGCTATAAGGAATAATATTAAATCAGTTCAAGACCAAGGTAAGAAAAGTCTTACCTTGAGAGGCAGAAGCTAATTTTAACATAAAGCTTCTATTTTATGTGCACAATTCCAGCTTTATGTTAAGATATTGAATATCATAGAGTCTATTGCTCTGAAATTCTGGTTTGAAGGGAATAATCTGTGCATTAGTTGAATTTTGTGTGTTCATCCCAAACCATCAATCACACAGTATTTACATAAATCAGTCTTGAACAGTTGCTTGGGACACATCATTTCAGTTCATTTAGCCTGTGTTGCTTTGAAAGGTGCAATACTACATCTGGAGAAAGTTTGTCATGTTCACTGTAAATTAATACTTTTATGAAGAAAGCAATGATAGTCTTTTTCACTAAGAATGGATTATTGGTTTCTCAGCTATTTGGAAAAATAAATAGGAACATACACTTCAGAATCTGATCTTTCTTTTTTGTTTTGTATGTCCTCGCTTAAATGAAAGATAGCAGTCAATGGCAGAATTTGGATAATTGATTTGTAATTAAGACAGATTCCAAAGGCGGGATTTTACTGAATTAGTAAAAAGTCACCATCAATTTCAGGACAGCTTCCATTGCTGAGTGACTGACTATATTTGCCATGTAACAGATGAGCTTTAGCAATCTATTCAACAGAAGACATTGCATTTCTAAAAAGTATATAATTAAAGAGGTTCAGAGCATTACTATTGGTAAAAACAAATAGATGTTTATAGTCTTTTTTTAATTTACATTTCTTAGAATAAGCTTGCCAAGAGCTTGAGAAGAAATTAGGGAACTGAATTAGTATTTCAGAAAATGAGCTGATTCAAATAAAGGTTTAAAAGTAAAATTTCTAACAGGTTCCAGAAAGTGTCTCTGTCTGAGCAGGAAACCTAGGTAGTGTCAGCCAAAATTATGATTCCTGCTGTGTATGAAATAACTTAAAAGGAGAATATACAACTCTTGCATGAATGTAACAACAGGAGAGTGAGAAATGCTGATGTCTCTGTCCAGAGATTACCACTTTTATTTCATTTCAAAGTACCAAATGAATGAAATTCAGACACACAAAAAAAAGGTAAAGGGTATTTACTGTCTGAATTCAAAGAAGCAGTCTACATAGTAACTCAGTGAAGATTACAAACTTTCCATACATAGACGGAAAAGGGGATACCCCCTTAGGTTAGGAAGCATGAAAAGAAATCAATAAAAAGCCCTGAGTTAGACTAGAATATTTATGAGAGTTTTGGTAGCTTTCTAAAAGCACATACAGTTTTTTTCAAGAAGCTTGTTGTTCTCAAGTATAACTTATTAATTCTATCTGCCATTAACCTCTGCAGTGTTGGCTTGGAAACCCTGTTTTAGACAGAATATGCTGTGTGATGGGGCTAATAAAAGACAATACAAAGTTAATCCTCCTGTGAAGTTTGACCTTTCCTTGAAATGGCTTGTCTTGTTGAATTTTGGTTCAAGTTGGTCTCTAGTCCTCAGAAGTGCTCTGAATTGGTAAGAATAGTGAGAACTGCACCCTATTGAGTATTTTGTGAGACTGGGTGCAGTATAAATTTGTAGTTTAGCTGGAGATTGTAGAGGCTAGGCAAGGATTACTTCCCTTTTTAAAAAATAATCCACTCTGAGCTGCCAATTGTTATCTGAGGAAGAAAGAGATTGTATTTTTGCACAGTGTCTGGGACAGTGGGGTTGCATGTTCATTTGGTTCCTTCACATAAACATATCAGACACGTGATACCAAATGCAGTGATTAAAAGTGACAGACCACTAATTTTGCAGATACTTGCTCTGCAGACAGCAATGGACTGTTTGGAAATTACATACTTTAAAAAAAAAATTGCCCTTCATGCCACTGACTTTCTAAAAGCATTAGAAAGGTTTCGACTTGCTACATTCATTAATTCTGTGTTGCTATGTATAGAAGATTATCTTTGGGGAGGCAGAGCAAATTTAAAGAAAATAATATCTTTTTTTCAAATGAGAGAAGGATTTCTGCTATTCAACTGAACTAAAACATCACTGGCTTTTAAATCACTTGCTTGTGAAATACAAAACTCTTAGATATTAGGAAGCAATGGGAGCACATTCTCATATCTAATAGTTAAAACAGACCTGTACAACTTCATCCTTGTTTCTCTTTTCTGTCCTTTAAATTAATTGGAATGTAATTACATGTCTTCCATGACCCCAGAACAGAAAACTATTCTCTTCTGGCTCAGAGTGATCTGAATCACATTAATGCAGAAAATCACTTGCTTGAATTTTAACGACCTAGCTAGCTGTCATTTGTGTGGACTTTGTACAAGGTGAGGTGGAAAAAAAGCTGATGGCCCTCACAAGGAGCTTGCTATATTCCATTCATTGCAGAAAATCTTTTTCATACTACTTGCTACCCATATAGAGAGATGCTTATAAGAGCTATTTTTAAATAAAATTCTTTCAAGACTTAGCAGTGCTTTCTCTTCACAATAGATGAAAGCCACACATCTAACTACACCTGGAGAACTTGAGGGGGAAGCTTGCGCCCTTCCCACAGTAGTTCTCAGATGAAGCTAGGGCTTCTTTCCTTCACTGTCTTTCTCTCCTTGCTTCTCAGAGCCTTTGCTGGTTTGAGGTGGGATCTTAGATGCTCTACCAGCTACAAGAACTGCTTTTTCTAATCTGAAGTAAGCAGAGGTACTCCATGTTGCTGACCAGTTCTCTTAAGGAAACTATGATCTTGTTTTAGGTGAGTGTTGCACCTTTATCTTTCTCAGTATTTTTGGCCATGATGCAAAGTTATGATTATAACCGAATTAGTCTGTCACGAAACGTATGATAATACAGATAGATTTAGTAACACAAATAAGCTAGCTCCCTCTTGCAACTGTATTTTACTACTCTCTTGTTCTGATAAGCATTTTCTAAAATTAAAAAGGAAACCTTCTAGGCAGAGAAAAAAGCTTACTTGTTTAATTTCTGTCCAGGAATTTCTGAATTTCATTTATTAAAGAAAGAAGGATGAATCATAGAATCATAGAATCATAGAATCGTAAGGGTTGGAAAGGACCTTAAGATCATCTAGTTCCAACCCCCCTGCCATGGGCAGGGACACCTTGCCCTAAACCATGTGGCTCAAGGCTCTGTCCAACCTGGCCTTGAACACCGCCAGGGATGGAGCATCCACAACCTCCCTGGGCAACCCATTCCAGTGCTTCACCACCCTCACTGTAAAGAACTTCTTCCTTATATCTAATCTAAACTTCCTCTGTTTAAGTTTGAACCCATTACCCCTTGTCCTACCACTACAGTCCCTAAGGAAGAGTCCCTCCCCAGCATCCTTGTAGACCCCCTTCAGATACTGGAAGGCTGCTATGAGGTCACCACGCAGCCTTCTCTTCTCCAGGCTGAACAGCCCCAACTTTCTCAGCCTGTCTTCATACGGGAGGTGCTCCAGCCCTCTTATCATCCTCGTGGCCCTCCTCTGGACTCGCTCCAACAGCTCCATGTCCTTTTTATGTTGAGGACACCAGAACTGTACGCAGTACTCCAAGTGAGGTCTCACAAGAGCAGAGTAGAGGGGCAGGATCACCTCCTTCGACCTGCTGGCCAAGCTTCTTTTGATGCAGCCCAGGATACGGTTGGCTTTCTGGGCTGCAAGCGCACACTGCCGGCTCATGTTAAGCTTCTCGTCAACCAACACCTCCAAGTCCTTTTCTGCAGGGCTGCTCTGAATCTCTTCTCTGCCCAGCCTGTAGCAGTGCCTGGGGTTGCCCCGACCCAGATGTAGGACCTTGCACTTGCCTTGGTTAAACTTCATAAGGTTGGCATCGGCCCACCTCACAAGCGTGTCAAGGTCCCTCTGGATGGCATCCCTTCCCTCCAGCGTATCAACCGAACCACACAGCTTGGTGTCATCGGCAAACTTGCTGAGGGCGCACTCAATCCCACTGTCCATGTCACCGACAAAGATGTTGAACAGGACCGGTCCCAACACCGATCCCTGAGGGACACCACTCCTTACAGGTTTCCAACTGGACATCGAGCCATTTACCACAACTCTTTGCGTGCGGCCATCGAGCCAGTTTTTTATCCACCGAGTGGTCCATCTATCAAATTGATGTCTCTCCAATTTAGAGACAAGGATGTCATGTAGGACAGTGTCGAATGCTTTGCACAAGTCCAGGTAGATGACATCAACTGCTCTGCCGCTGTCCATCAGTTCCGTGGCTCCATCATAGAAGGCCACCAAATTGGTCAGGCAGGATTTCCCCTTAGTGAAGCCATGTTGGCTGTCACCAACCACCTCGTTGTTTTTCATGTGCCTTAGCATGTTTGAAAGAATTTTTTAGGAAAACACGTAAGTTGTGATCTGAATTTACGTTGATAGTGTATCTGACTGAGTTTGAAGACAGCCAGTAAAACCATTCAGAGTTATTAAAACAAGATGCTAAGGAAGTTCTATTTGATATTAGCAATGATAACTGTTGTAAATTGTTGCCTTTCTCAAAAAGAAATCTAGATCAGACAGTTCTCAGGATGTAGTTACATACCATGTTAATTTTGAGTAAGATTTTAAAAGCTTCCCAGGGTGATGAAAAATCATTTTGGCTCTTTGTTGGGTTTTTTAATTTTATATTTTTTTAATTTTTCTCTGATGTTCTTTATTTAACTGATTTCTGAAGTCTTTTCAATTTTTTTTTCTTTTGATACTTTTTTAGTTATCTGCAGCGATGCACAGTATCTTCAGGTGTAGGACACTGGCTTATCAGTATGTTTGTTCAGGCTAGCAGTCCCTGGAGGGAATCTTAGCTTGTTTTCTGTTTTCCTTTACTGGAAAGGAAATGTGACACACATTTAAATTGCCTTTGTTTCACTTGCATCCCATGTTTACAATTCTCTACCTCGTTCTTGCACATCATTATGTGAGGAAGAAATCTCATCTCTGTTGCTCACACAGTATCACAGTAAAATTCACTCTGGAGTAAGGGGCTAATTGAATAAGCCTGCCTGCAAGCCATTGGACATCCTAGTTTACATGGCTGCAGAGACTGCCTTCTTCATTGAAGAGTCTACCATATGGCATGTCAGGATCATCTAGTACTTTCTGCTTCCCTGTTCTTCTAGAAAGTATGGGCTCCAGCAAGGGGTGTGGAAATCTTCATACTATTCTAACCTCTTCTTTCCTCCTTACAACAGCTGTCTATGGAAAGTCTAAGCAAATTGGATCTCATAGACAAGCAAAGATATCCCTGTGCTTTCCTTTTCGTTTTAGAGGCTTTATTTTTATTTCCCCCACCCCCACTATATAACTAGACGGTCATCTTCACCTGTTTCAAGTATAAACGCTTGGATAGCCTAAATTCATTTGTCTCCTTTCCACCTGTAAACTCCAAGATCTCTTTCTATGATTTCTGGGTCCAAGACCAATATCAAAGAGAAAAAAAACCGAACAGTGCAATGCTTGTTTGGACACAGCATCCACTACCACTACTCTGGCTATTCCTGTTCAACAATCAAAGGTTTTAATTAACCCTCTAATCTCTCAATTAAACATTTAGCTTCAACAAAATATCTTTCTTTTCAGTACAAAGACAGATGAAATATTACTAATACCTAAAAGGATTTCATGTCTAACTTGAGGCCTCTGGGGAGTTTCTTGGTCACTTCTCAAAGATGATGTACTTTCACTCACAGTTCTCTAGAAAAAAGACTGCCTTTGAGCCCTTATCAATCTTTAATTCACTTTCAAGATCTAGATCCCCACCAGTGCTACCTATTCCATTGAAGAAAAAGCATCTTCTAGCCCAGGTTGATTTCCCAGCCATCCTGATCTGCACCATTTCATGACAAGGTGATTCATGTGGCTACCTCTTCTCCCTCCTGTTCTTTTTCTAACAACCTTAGAATGTGGAGAAGACCAAAAAGGCAAGAGCTACTCCATTTAATTTCTTGCACTGCTCTCATATACCCATTCACCCTTTTCTTTTCTTGAAAGTTTGCTATGACAGAAAATTATCAGCCTGTCACAGGCAGCCATAAAATCTCTACCCAAACAGTAGGGAGGAAAAGGATTTATAGTTCGTGCTTCCTCATCCTGAAAAGAAAAGAAAGGAGACTCTTCCTGAGTTTAATAAAAATGACCCTTCACTAGAAGTTCTGAGTAATGAACTAGCACAGACCACCTCTACTATTCAGAAAAAGGAACTGATGCCCCTGCATTTTTTAAGATGACTTTTTCTCTAAAAGAGATTTGCAAATAAAATATCTCTGCTTTCCAGTGGGTCAGCTTCACTATCAATACAGTCTTCTAATTCAGATGTTTTAAAGTATCAAAGGTCTTCAAGAGAGTATCAGGTGTTGCAGCAGTTGTCACAAGATGAAATGGGGTATTCTTGTCACCATATGTTGATGACTGAAGAGATTGCCAAGAAACTAGATCACTGCAGACACACTATAGCTCTTCAAAAGTCTAGACATTTTGTATTTTCCTTTTCTGCATGAGTTCTTAGAGAAAACTGACAATTTTGGATTGTATGTCAATGAAGATGCGTTTACCTCAAGACAACACTCTCAGGCTTGTCCTTTAATCTAATCTCTTCCTGATACCTTTGCTGGTTAACTCACTCATTTGACATGTGACTTGGTGCCTCTACTTTATGTCTTATACCACATTGTGACTCCAGTATTTCTAATTGTTTTCAAACAATTTAATCCCTATGGAAAAAACAAGTCAAAAGGAGGTTAAGGACTCCCTGTTGAACTGGTAGACTCTGTCCAGGATTTGTCCAATATCTCTGCTAAAAACCAGAGTGTTTTGAGGGGCTATCAAAATAGGTGGAAGCCATGAATGTCAACCGTGCAGCTACATAATCAGAGACCATTTGTGTTAACAGAGCACAAGCTGCTTTGGACTTTCTCAAGGAGAATAGCTTCTACCTCCTGATGTGGAACTACATGTGAAAGCACAAGGCAATACAGAATATGACTGCACCATATGGAGCTGTGATAGAGGTGAGGTTTGTATTATATATGTGTGTGTGTATGTGTGCACGCAGAACATTCAGGAATGGTTAAAATAACCTGTTTTTCAGTAACTGTATATATGTAAGCCTCTCTGGACATAAAGTATGTATCTTGAACAGCAGCTGCTATGTATACAACTCTCTCTGTAAAGGTACTAAAGAAATGATGTCATGGTAACAGTGGTAGCCTCATAATTTGTGAACTTGTCATTTGCACAAAATGCATAATCAGAGAATCAATGTATAAGTGAAACAATACACGGAATTTGGAATTTGGTATAGAACTGAAGACTGTCATTCTTATAACCATAGACGTTAAACACTAACCAGCTGGATGCAAACATAATCCCCATAACTGTAAACAATTTGGAGTGTAAATTTACAATACTGAATTTTAAATGCTGGGTTGCTTGGAGTTTATTTTGGAGCAAATGAACTGTACTTCCTTAATATACTTTTTCTGCACCAAGTTGCTGTCAGACTATGGTTTCTATAGGATTAATGTTCCCTCTTATTTTACCACACATGTGCAGATCTAACTGCGTATCATCACCTCCCACACCCCCATCATCCAAGGATTTTAGCCCCAAACCTCTGCATGCATAACCTTTTTACGGCATGTGCCATCCAGCACTGTAAGATGGCACACATACTGGAAACAGGATCCTGACCACAGCTGCTGGTATCTTTCTTAACTCAGACAATAAATAATACCAATTTACAGAGGGTCCTTCATAAATGAATTTCAAACCTGCTAATCTTTCTGCATGTATAGCACCAGTCACTTTACAGTATGAGTTGAGGAAGTGGCCATATGTCTTTTCCACTGGAATAACAACAATCACCCTCAGAGGTGAACAGACTAGAAGAGAAACTCAAGCTAGTTAGTAACTTTCCATCACACGTAAGTTATATCCCCACTCTGAGGACTTTTCTGAAAAACTGAAGTGACTTGATGTAATCTAAACCAGCTGCTTTTTTGCCATGAAAGTTGCTTTTTTGCAGCCTCGGACTGTCACTAAATGATGATCTGTCAGTTTTCCTGCCTTGGTTCTGCACTCCTTATTCAACTATAATGAGACATACCATTTTTCAGGCTTTCATAGTTAGACAGATGGACTGACTAGATTATTTTCTCTGGTAGAATAAAATGCTACTGCAACTCTCACACAGAAAAACACAGAATATCATTATGGCAGAAAACTGAATACGATAAACTGGAAAAGTGAAGATCATTCTAAAGTACATAACTCCATAATATAAAATGATCTCATAATCTGAAGTGAAAGAAACAAAGGTAGTGCTGAAAACTACTCTGGGAGCATATAGGGAGTGAAGAAGAGTGTAGTTGTTAGAAGTATTTCATCTGCTGTATTAATATATAAAGGTCACGAACAAAGGAAAATGCCAGGTTAACAGCTTTTTTTTTTTTTTCTTTTTCATAGAAAATCCAAGGAAATCATAAATTCAGTATTACTTTGTTTGTTTGTTTGTTTTATTTTCTGGTCTGGGTGATGACAATGTTTAATTTGTACTTAATCCTACATGCTGTATGCCTTTGGAGACCTATTTGGAGAGCGATAATTACACTAAGGAAATTGTGGAGTCATTTGAACAAAGTGCTTCAGATGAGTTCGAACAGAAAAGGAAGTAAATCTACAAGCAAGTGAAAGAAAATTGATTGTTTGGGAGTGATGGAATGGGGGAGAAAAGACTAGGACAAGGATGGTGACTGCTGCATTGACTGCAAGTTAATGAATGATCTCCATGATCACAACAGTGATCACCTAAAATAGAAATAAGAAAGGATTTAAACAGTTAAGTGCTTAAAGCCTCTTTGCTCCTCATGCCATCTTAATGGAAAACATTCTGCTTCTGCACATTTATAGTATCTTCAAGTTAGTGCAAATGTATATTTGCCAGCAGAATATACATTTCTGTACTTTCAGAGCCAGATTGGCTGAAGTCCTCTTGCTTTTCTAACTTACAAACTTGAGGAAAAGAAGCAAGCTACAGAGACTCCTGCTCTCAAAACTGAAGCTCCTTGCCTTAAAAACTGTTTTCACCTCAAGTGAGAAAGGTTAAAAACAAATTACAAAAATTACAAGGTAATCAGCACTCCAAAATTAGAGGCTAGATGAAAATATATTGGACCACTCTCCCACTGACCAGTGTTTTCATTTGCATGTCACAAGTGAGTTGAAAACTGCTTGGACTGATGGTCTCAAAAGGTAGTGACAGATACTGGGCAACAGCCCAGCTAATAGCTGGTGTCATGGTTTAATCCCAGCCAGCAACTAAGCATCACACCACCGCTCACTCACTTTCCCTCTGTGAGATAGCAGAGAGAATCGGAAGGGTAAATGTGAGAAAACTCATGGGTTGAGATAAAGACAATTTGGTACATAAAGCAAAAGCTGCACACACAAGCAAAGCAACACAAGGAATTCATTCACCACTTCCCACTTGCAGGCAGGTGTTCAGCCTTCTCCAGGAAAGCAGGGCTCCATTAATTAAGGGAAATGGTTACTTGGGAAAACAAACACCATCACTCTGAACATCCCCCCTTTCTTTCTTCTTCCCCCAGCTTTTTATTGCTGAGCATGACACCATATGGTCTGGAATACCACTTTGGTCAGTTGGGGTCAGCTATATATAACATCCCTGTATTATGAACACTGTTTTCAGCACAAATCCAAAACATAGCCTCATACTAGCTATTATGAAGAAAATCCTAGCCAAAACCAGCACATCTGGAAATAAATGGAGTACTCTGGCATCTCTACTGGGAATGATTGTTCCATATCTTCATCACTAACAGGGAGGTTTATAAAGAATGCACCATCCACAAATTTGCAGATTGTAGTAAGTTGAGAGAGTGAATGTGGACATACTAAACAGCAGAGATTTGATCCAGAGGGATGCTGGAAGACATGAGTATTGGTCCAACAGAATATTTATGCAGGTGAACAAGAAATACGAAGTTCTTTGCATGTGTGGAACAGCCCCATGCACCACTACATAACAGGCACCAACTGCTTGAGTAGCAGCATTGCAGAAAAGGACAGCAAAGGGGTTACGTTGGATGTCAACCTGAATATAAGCCAAAAAGTGCAACATCACTGCAAATGGGGCAAAGCAGGCACACAGCTGCATTAGGAAAAGCACAGCTGACAGATTAAAGTAGGTTATTATTCCCGTTTACTTGTCATGGGCAAGGCTGTACCTGGAACAATGTTCAACTTTGGGCCCCTGCAGTTCAAGAGAGACATGGAGAAACTGAAGATGGTTCGTCGAAGGGTTGCCATTGTGGGCAGGAGCTTAGGTTGTGTAACCACACCACAACCTGTGATTGATGCTTCTTGTTATATTCCCTGGCACTACCAAGAGGAGCTTGGCCGTATAACCTTTGTACCTTCTCTTTCATTAGCTGTTAGATTAGAATCCTCTATTAGATCACCCTTTAGCCTTCTCTTCAACAACCTTTACCAGTGCAGCTTCCTCTGCCTCTTCTGTAGAGTATTTAAGCTAGTATTTTTTGATTCAGATTAGGAAAAACATTTTAACTGGAAAAGCATGGCAGAACAGGAACAGGTTATACAGGGAGGTTGTGGGATCTCCATTCTTGGAAGATTTCAAGACTTGGACAGACAAAGCCACAGCTGATTTAATCCAATATTGGTGGTAATCCCATTCGAAGCAGAAGCTGGATAAAATGACTTCCAGAAGTCCAATCCAACCAACATTTCTGTGACTCTGAATAGACGCTTGACTCCATAATTTACTCTTGATTGACTAAGAACCCTACTGATTCATTACTTCTTAGAAGATGTTTGTACAAGCACAAAGAATAGTAGTTTATTTGGTCTACAACCATATTTTTGTTTGTGAAGTAACATTACACATAGAGATCTCACGTTCTATACTACAGAACTAGTGACCTTCTCCTCTGTGGATTTTCTTATCTATCTGCAACAGACATTACCTTTACTTCATCCAAAAACAGTGCCAGCTCTCTCTGTATCCTACATGTCATCATAAACATCATAACCACGACAGCAGCTGAAGTTTATGATAATCAGGTCTGTGTTGATATGTCTCTTCATGCTTATATCAGATTTGCTGGAAAATAAAACAATACATTCAAGAACCACTTTAAAAAACCTACCAGTCCATATCACAGGAACAAACAAGTGTCTCTATATTGATCATATGCTAATTTAGTACAGCTAGAAAGAATCAAAGAAATGCTTCCTCCAATGACATCTGTGGGTAGGATGGAAAAGTACATTGCATTGTTTGAACCATTTTTGGTAAGTATTTTGAGTGTTAGGCAAAATTTGCCTTTGCTGTAACCTAGAGATATGATGCAGCCTAAAATCTCATAGGAACTTCAAAAGCTTAATTGCTCGGCTCATTTCGTATTTCAAATTCGGCATGCTAAAACATACTACAGTCTTTTTTACTGCATTATGGACACTGAAAAACTGGATCGAGCACATGTGTCAAAAACTTCTTTTGATTATGCCTGCACATGTAAATGCAGCAGTATTTACATTTTGTACAGTGCTGGCACACACACACACCTCTCAGGAATGATTAAATGTTAATCATCTGTTTCTTTGGCTCCTCCTTCTACTATGCTTCTCACAACCCCTTCTGTTTCCACTTACAACTGTTGGAGTGGTAAATACCATTGCCCTGCTTGAGCAATATGTACATGGAATTCAAAGAGATGTCAGACTGTGCATTCAAGTCGGGAAGTGCCTGTGCTACTTGTCTTTTTCTTCCATAATGGACCTATACAGCCTGCTTATGACTCTGCCCGTTTTTCTGTATCACTACTGGGATTTTAGCTGCTTATTATTCATTACAGTGAATGCTTTCTTCTGAGTTTCAAAAGCAACCATCAGAGAATAATCAGGCTCTTCAAAATGTTGTGAGGTGGAGATAGCCGAACCGTATCTGGAGGGCGGGCATCCAGGAGTAGCTGTAGCTGGAAGCAGAACATAGGACAAGAGGGAATTGTGTAGGAGGAAATTTTTAAATGGACATTTTTTTATGTTAAAAGGGGAGGCTGGTATAAAATCTTTGTTGATCTTTTATTTCTCATAAGAGCTGGAGCTTGTATTTGTATATCGTTACCAGTTCATGATTTTCTGCAGCCAGGGCTGTTTTTCCATGGTGTTGAAAAGATTGCCAGCTGCCACTTGTGAAAGAAATATTAGCTCAGCTTTGGTTTTTAAAATTTAAGAAACAGTTTAGGCAATGTATATTAGGCAATACTCCTGCTATCTATGACTAAAAAGATTGAAATACTGACATATCTTCAGGCATGGGAGAATTAGGATCCTTTGAATGATTTTAACATTATATGGTTTGATTTTTGTTAAGTGGGAGCCAGAGACATTTATCCATTTTCTACCATAGAAGCATTTAGAAGCACATATATCTTCTCTCATTTTAAAAAGTGCTCATATAACTTGTTCTACTTTCTAGTCAGAGCAGGCTAATGGTATATCACCTCTTCAGTGCTTCAACTGAGTTGCTAAGTTACCATAAGTCTACTGCTTCCAGTCATGTACTGTCATCCCACAAATATGAATGGCTAATACACCAAAACAACCTTGCCCCAAGAATGCAGAGCATAAGTAAAATTTTTGAGGTGAGCGATGGCTGTGGGTGGGGAAGAAATGTCCTTTTCTTTACTTGGTTATAACTGATACTGCATTTCTATGACCATGTCCAGAGAAAAATCAAGCACAGAGAATTGTCTGGATAGCTTCTAGGTTAAGAGAGATACTAAATGGAAAAATGGGGATGAGAACAGGGACAATGTGCAGAGAAAGGGAGAGGCAAAAGGGGTACAGAGACAGACAGACAGACAGCTGAAGCAAACGGGGCAGTATCCTCTGGAGGTAGTTTCTATTTTTACCAGCTTCTCTTGCCCTGACTCCACTGAAGTAAGTGAAAGGGAGAGATCGCTGTGCCACGGCACTTCCAGCATGGAGGGGGGTTATGAAGGAAGGGACACTGAGCGGCTGTTTCCCTGGCCTTACTTGAAGATTACACATTTCTGGCTGCAGCTGTAGAAAAATACCTTGTCTGGGGAGACGCTGCTCTCTCACATCAGTCTTGATATAAATTTTTTTACTGATCTCACATTATAGCTATGTCCTTAAGGGTTAGGTATGCAAGTCCTGTCTGTGGCAGGAGTTAATGTATACTGGCCCAGGGATCAGTAACCAGATAATAAATCTTTCTGAATCCTGGCTTGCATTGTGTCTTGATAGGAAAGTAAATCTCACCCTCTCAGCAGCAAGCTATTCTTTCATTGCAAGGATGCTGCTGGTGAATGATGTTTTCCAAACTGATAAATATGGGATTTCCTGTGCTGCAAGTTGTTTTGTTTGTCTTGGATGTTTATGTTTCAGCTTTATAAAGCAATCTGTCTGGGGAAAGGTCCAGAAATAGTTGGCTGAGGCTTTTCTTCTTATATAGATCTTTATAACCATAGATCTATAGCAAATCCAAATGTAAAAGGAAAATCAGGATTCACCCTGGTGCTGGTAGTTTGAGTATAGATAGTTGTGCTTCCACATACATGCCATGTTCCTCATTTCTGTTCATCTTAAAATCAGCTAAGGTATAGAAGATTTAGAAATTTTGAGAGGTTGAAGAAAATAGTCTCTTGCATCAAATACAAACTCCTCCACAGCCTTGCTGGTAGTTGACTGGAAATGTTCATTGAAACATCTTCCTTGCAAACATTACTCTCAGGTGTAGTGACTGACTTTCCTATAGCTTCCATACCTTTAAAATGCACTGTTACTTTAGCCTTTGCTCATTAAATTTGTTTTTCAATCCTCAATTGCAATGCTTGAAAAGGAAACAGCACAGCAACTTTTGTCCCTGTCTTTTCATATTCATTTGGCATTCTTTTCCTCCTTCTCAAGGGCTTTCCTTGGAAGACTGCACACAAGCTGCCTTTCAGCTTATGCGAGGTAAGCACAAGGACATCCCTCTGGGTAGATTTTTAAGAGATTTATTGATGCTTTTGTGTCATTACCATTGGATGGGCCCCATTTCTTATGGGATGCAACTTTGTCTCCTGTTGCTTTCCTCCATCTATTCTAAATACTGACTTTTCTTTTTCTGCCCAACATCCTAATTCCTGATGGCAACAGGGCTTCTGCAATCAACTCCATCATCTTTTCGTTCCTGGAAATAAGACAATGAAGAAGGCTATTACCTGGGAAAAACTCCTTTCTTAGGACAATTTATGAAGCCATTTGTGACTTTGGCTCCTTTCTGGTTTTGGTCCTTTTATGGTCTCCATTTCTTTAAAATTATAAGAAACTTAGAGAGTATAATGCAACCCTGCAACAACACATCTAGCAAAAGGACAACTAAGGCATAGAAAAGTTAGCAATGCAAGGAGATCCAGGAGAGAGAACTGAGAGGAACTAAGTATTCTCTTGCTTCCTTGTCTTTTTCAAGGCAGAGCAACTTTGTGCCCCGGAAGAGGCAGGAGTAAATCACAGTAAATCACAGTCTGAAAAACAAAAAGTCCTCAGTTCAGTTGCAAAAATTCAGTAAGATTGCTAGTACAGTCCTGTATGATTGCTAATTAAAAATCAGTATTAAAATACTATTCTGAAAGGTTAAAGAAGGGAAACAAATCTCCAGTAGCCCCTCGGCTTTCCTGCAGCTGCTGGTAGCTCACGCTGTATCTGCATCTACTGTGCTGTGTGATGTTTCAGAGATTCTCGGAATCAGAAGCCCCTCCGCTTTCTGTGGCTCTAGAGCCTGATTGGCTAGAAGGCAAAGCAGAGGCGGAGAGTGCCCCTAATATTTTTCTCCTCCACACACCTAAAACAGGCAGCTGGCATGCACTGTCTGACAGGGAGACCAGTGCTTGCAGTTTGAAATTAGTTTCTGCTTTGCAGCTGTCACTTGGGCATTTTATGTTTGCTTCTCTTTATGGAAGGGAACAAAAAAGTCTTGCAGCTTACAAGTGAACTAAACAGGATCTGACCATAGGGAAGAATCTGATGCAAAATAACAGACTGTTGGGACTCTCTGACATAGATCACCAAGGTAAATGCGATGATGATCAGAAACTGCATCTCTGAGAGAGTAAATCAGTATTTCTGTGCTTGAAACCTTATTTTGCAACAGCAGTCATAGTGTTCTGAATTGCTGCCTGCCTCGGAGCTACCTATTTTTCTTTTCTTCCCAGGCTAAAAAGCCAAAGAAGGTTTTCAAAGGAATGCAAAAGGAACAGGAGTTTTAAAAGCAGGAAGCTGAAAGTGGATCTCCATAAGATGAATTTCACCCAGCACCGTGGGACACTCCAGCCTCTTCATTTCTGGAACCACAGCTATGGACTGCACGGAGGTGCCAGCGAGCCGAATGGAAAGGGCCATTCCTCAGGAGGCTGCTACGAGCAACTCTTTGTATCCCCTGAAGTGTTTGTCACTCTGGGCATCATCAGCTTGCTGGAGAATGTCTTGGTCATTGTGGCTATAGCCAAGAACAAGAACCTCCACTCCCCCATGTACTTCTTCATCTGTAGCTTGGCAGTGGCTGATATGCTAGTGAGTGTATCTAATGGATCAGAAACCATTGTCATCACGCTGCTAAACAATACAGACACAGATGCACAGAGCTTTACCATAAACATTGACAATGTCATTGACTCAGTGATTTGCAGTTCCTTGCTTGCATCAATTTGCAGTCTTCTCTCAATAGCAGTGGACAGGTACTTTACCATCTTTTACGCCCTCCAGTACCATAATATCATGACGGTGAAGCGTGTAGGGGTCATCATCACATGCATATGGGCTGCTTGCACAGTCTCAGGCATTTTGTTTATCATTTACTCTGACAGTAGTGTTGTCATCATTTGCCTTATTAGCATGTTCTTCACTATGCTCATTCTCATGGCATCCCTCTATGTCCACATGTTTATGATGGCTCGGACGCATATCAAAAAGATTGCTGTTCTTCCAGGGACTGGCCCTATTCGTCAAGGGGCCAACATGAAAGGGGCCATCACTCTCACCATCCTGATTGGAGTTTTTGTTGTGTGCTGGGCTCCATTTTTCCTGCATCTGATTTTCTACATCTCCTGCCCCTACAACCCTTACTGTGTGTGCTTCATGTCCCACTTCAACTTCTACCTCATCCTCATCATGTGCAATTCCATCATAGATCCACTTATCTATGCATTCCGGAGTCAGGAGCTCAGGAAAACATTCAAGGAGATTATATGCTGCTGTAGCCTGAGAGGGCTTTGTGATTTGCCTGGCAAATATTAAACTAGGTGGATATGTTACTGTGTACACAACATGCAGCACAGACTTCCAAGCCTTTGGATCATCTTTGGTTTAAATCTTTAAGAGTGAGCACTTCTTTCTGTCTCCCCTCCCTCTCATGCTTGTATCTTATTCACATGTAATTCATATTTCTGTACGATGTTTGTGTTATCTACAGTTTGTAATTTATTTGGCTGGAAAGAGAAGTAGCACTTCATACCAGTTTGTAAGTAAGCAATTAAATGTAATGATGAATGTGAAATATTAACAAACATGATCAGCTGTCTGTTCCAACTGCTGACAAAATAACTAACTTGCCTGATTTACAGTACATATTGACTGATACTGTTCTTTGTTCTGTTGAAGTAATTATAGCTATCCATTACATTATACACAGCTTAAAATAGAGCATATGCTTCTCTATTAGTTGATTAGAGGTTCTCCGGAATTAGAAAGCAGATTTTTCATAAAGGTTACTGCAACCAATGAGTTGTATTCATTTATTTTGAACTTTTTTCCTCCTACTCCACAAGCAGCAATTCTGTTCTTTGTTACAATTATTGCCTACAACAACAAGATTTTTCAAACGCCTGCTATACAGATAACTGAATGCTTGAGGTTTGGGTTGGTTTATTTTTTTCCAAGATGATGACTGAGAGTACCTTTTGCAAAGTTGAAATTGCTCCCTGGAGCATCAGTTAGCCCTGGATTTATTTTCTAGACTGGCATCCAAGTAGACCAGCACCCTCTATTTGGCCATGAAGCAGGTACAGTATTAACATTCACACTGCCAACATCAATGTAAAGATTTACTGAGAGATTTACCTGATGAAAATGACGAAGCAACTTCAGTTTAAACATTCAGTCCTTCCTTGTTCTTAGATGCTGGGTGCTGTGGGGAACAAGGACTCTCTGCTTCAGAAGAAAATACATCCTAATTAGAAACAAACTGTCCCCTGTTCTTAAGTGTGGTGTTAGCAGATGGGATTCACTGTCAGGTTCCTTACAGAGGGCTCAAGTCAGGCGTTAATTTGGCCTGAGTACCTCAGGAGCATATGAGCTTTGCGAGGGCAATGCCATCACATGGAAGGGATGTGGCTGATAACTCTGTAAACCCATTCTCTGTATCTGGCAGCCCTCTGTGTGGGGGCTGCCTTCAAACTTACTGTTTGAAGTCAGTTCACCTTTTCAGATGTCTAATTTCTGTGTTCCATTTCAGTCTGAAATGCTACTTTCTCTCCACAGATTATAACAGGGACCTCAGTTGTCTAACTTTAGCATCTTTGGAGGTGTATAAAAACACAGTGAAAACTGTTAGAAGACCTGGAAAGTTCTGATTTAAAAAGCCAAAATTAAAATTAAAGAATAATTTAGGTTTTAATATTCGATGCCTGATTTTACCAAGGTGAGTAGTAAATTAATTATATTACATATATAGTGAAATATTAATTTTCTTGAAAATGGCTTGTTAGCCCAAGCTGCTTGTTCCCTCGTTAAAAAAAGACATTCAATGAAGAGCCCGATGTCTGCTTCCTGGGATTCTCCTCCAAACAGAAACTGATCTTTCAATTGTGGTTAACTTTTCAGGCTATCATAAAACTGTGACAACATTTGGTCTTCTGTCAAAGAGCATGAAGGTGGGTCTCAGTATCTTTAACTTCAATTTACTTACAGGAAGAATTAGAAAGTCATTTGATTTTGTGCATCAAAGTCCTTCGGTAGGCCAGCAGCAGACATGTCAGGTCTCCTACACCCTTAGGCCTCTCCATCCACCACACTTCTTGCAACACACCCTGTTACCTTCTCATAGCTTTAGTAAATGATATTACCACATCATAGGGTTGCAGTGTGGAAGATTTTGAAACATATCTACTACACTAACTCTATTTATTTTCTTCTGGAGGAAACTATAAACATTTCAACAATACATTCCTACCTGGTTCCACTAGGTAAAGAATAAAAAAAGCCAAAGAAGGATGATTAAAGCTCAAGGGGAGAGGGAAAAAAAAAAAGTATTTATATTGATACTCTATGAAAAAATCCAATGGACGGTATTAAAGGCCTTTCCTTCTCCCACAGGATGTGATGCAAAAATACTCTGGCAATAATGCAAGAAATTGATGATGTCAGTTTGAATAAGACACAAATCTTGCTTGATCTTTGTTTTCCCTTACTTTCTATACCTATTATATGACGGTAAATTCTGATATTTGGCTCCAAATAGTCCCTTTGTAGTCTATGGTCACAGAGAGAATCCAGTGGAAAAAGTGGCGCAAGAGCAAAATACCACCTTAAGTCCCCTGAACATTATCTTGAAAGTCTCTTTTTCTCCCCTTAAGCTGTATAATGACCAGACACCTAACTGAAACACATCTGAATTCTGAAGAGGCTGTGTTTCTGTAAATTACTTCCTGAACACCCTGTTGATTCTTAAAACTAACAATTTCAATTCTTTTTGTAACCCAAGGGCAAGAGAAATAATAATTAATTTGTTTCAATGGTTTTCATGTAGTTTCCAAAATGGTGTGTCTCTCTTTTGCGCTTATTTGGACAAAGACTCGCGACCCCATTAAGGTCTAAATTTCATTTAGAAATCTAATTTTTAAAAATAGCTTATTCCAGATTTTTAGCAGCTCTGAGCTTGCTTAGCAGCTCTTCTGCATTTATTTTATAAAACTAAATAAAATGGAGTATATATACATACTTTTTAAAAGGAGTTTTTTATTAAAGAGGACTTTTTCATTTCATGGTATTATCCGTTAGAGCGTAATTTATTGAAATTGCTGGCAAACCTCCTACATAGATAATTTTCCTGTCCTCAGATACTCTGTTCCTTCTGCGTAACTGGATCAGTTTCCGTTTGCCTATAGCTCTAGCAGCTTTCCAGCAGAGAGCCACAGAAATTGGTACTTTGGGAGATAAATGAGTTTATCTACCTTGCTGGAGAGTGGGGACAGTGGAGCATTTTTTTCCACACTCAATTTGCTGGAGCTTTGTTCTTCCACTTGAAAATCTAAGAAAATGAGTTTTTCTTTCTTTAAGTATCTGGGACCCTAATCACTTTAGTACTTAGCATTTTAGTCATGTTATGTAACCATGGTGCGTTTCCCTGCATCTCCACTTTACACATGTAAGAATTTACATTTTCACTTCTGCTGGAGAAAAGGGGCTAATGGCTTTGCTCAGGCTCCTAGAAGGCAGTCTTTGCTTGAGCTGGGAACTCAATGTAGATTTCTCCACCCTTTCCCAATCACTGGCTGTAATATAACACACAAAACTTTTGAAGTAAATCTCTTTCTTCAGGAGGGACATTTCTTTAGCTTTTAAGTAGTTTTTGAACAAAGCAAAGGACTCAAAAAAGCACTTAGGAGGCTGTAGTTTGTCTCAGAAGAATGGATTTTGGAATGATGATCCAAGATCCCTTTTAAAACTGAAACATGCTGTCATCTGGAATCAAGGTGAAATGCAGTGATGGACTGTTGAATGCGCAGCAACAATGCCTTCAGTTATGTCTTTAACAGATGTGCAGAGTACACTTTCTAAAATGACTGTGTTGTTAAACTGATCCTATTACACAACGTGTTTGGGCTTCTTTATTCTCAAGCTGAATTCTAGTGAAGAACTTTAGTCCTGTTGTTACTTGTAATACACTGTACTGCTTACAGGCTTGAATGAAATTACAGTCTCAATCCCACTGGAAGGAGCTCTCAGAAAAGGCACCTTTAGGGACGAAATCTTCATTGTTTGTCCAGAAATTAATATTTTAAATTAATATTCTGATCCCTTCAATTATCTTTCAAGTATCCTGTGATTATTTTTTTTATTAAATACTTCTTTCACTTATTTAGAAAAAGGGCACTTCGCATGTCACAGGAACTGTCTACCGTTAATACAGATATTGTCAGATAAGCTAGGTTATGAACTGACCTGGCTTGTTTCGGTTTTTTGTTTCAAATGGTTCTGTTGTCCTAGCTGTTTTCCATATATTTGTTCATTCTGTTCATAGAAGAAGACATTCTCAGAACTGTGCATTCAAAATCACCTCCTTCGAGTTCGTAATGTATTCATCAGTTCCACTCTTACCCATTTGTTCCCTTGCAAACATTGTTCATTTGCTTCAACTGTTCTTGTTCATACTTGGTATATTTCTGTATTTCTGCACTGCCATCAATCCAAGTTGCCTAAGTCATCCCCTGCCTGCGTGGTGGACTTGCCCTTGGCCAACAGCAAAATCCCCACCCAGCTGCTTGCTCACTCCTCACCTCAGTGGGATGAGGGGAGAAAATAGGAAGAACAGGTATGAGTAAACTTTTGGGTCTCAATGAAGACAGGGATACCACTTAAAAGTTACCATCACATGTGAAACAGGCTTGATTTATGGCAAATTAAAATATGTACTTACTGATTCAGTTAGTGAAAACCAAAAACACCAACTAAAATAACAACTTTCCCCCCGCCCGCTCGTCCCAGTTTCAACTTCACTCTTTCATTCTTGACTCCTCTACCTCCTCCCACGAAAGCAGAGCAGGAGGATGGGCAATGTGGGGCTGCCATCAGCCCAGAACAGCTCCTCTCTGCTGCTCCTTCCTCCTCACACTCTTCTGCTCGAGCCTGGGGCCTTCCTACGTGCCGCAGTCCTTCAGGATAAACCTGCTCCAGCGTGGGCTCTCCATGGGCCGCAGCTTCCTCCAGGGCACGTACACCCACCCGGTGCCGCAGGGGCATCTTTGCCGGGCGCCCGGAGCCCCTCCTGCCCTCCTCCCGCTCTGCCCTCGGGGCTCGCAGGGCTGTTTCTCACCCGGCTCCCCTCAGCCCTGGCTGCCGGGCAGCGTTTTGCCCTTCCTTACCCAGGCTTTCCCCGAGGCGCCCGCCCGTGGCTGAGGGGCTCAGCTCTGCCCTGCGCTGGGGCCGGTGGAGCCGGCTGGGACCGGCTCGGACCGGCTGGGACCAGCACCGGCAACACCGGCCGCTCCGCACGGGGGACAGCACATGGGCGCCTGCAACCGGTACAACATGGTGGCAATAACACAGTAAGTACCATTTCAGGTGAAGTTCCATTGCTCTGTACATTTTAGTTCCGTTCCACAGAAAACTCCTCACCTAAATTACTTCCCTTTTTCATGTCCATAGCTTTGGAATGTCCCTTGTGGGATTTTTTCCCCCTGTGATGAACGAATCAGCCCAAAATGTTCCCCTCTTTGGCTCTTTCCTGCTGAAGAGCTCTCACTTTAGAGCTTCAAAACCTGTTATTAGCTTCTGAATTAATGATTTTGAGCATCGTACTGTTGAATCCCATCTTATTTCTATTATTTCAACCCTCAGAATCATCTGCTTTCCCTAACTGATTTTCATGTAGTCCTTTCTGCAGAAATTGCAGCCAGCCTTTTACCACTGAGATCTGATCCTGACACATCCTTCTTCACATAGCCCCGAGGGACCCACAGACCCTGCAGCCTCTGCTGGCTGTGTAAGCAGGGATATATCATAAATCTTACAAATGTTGTGGCATGCATCAATAAAAAAGCATTCTACATAGGTTTCCAGAGGGCAAAAAGAAACTTGGAAATCATATAGATGTGCAATTTGCCATACTTAACTATTTTTGAAACAAACACATTATGGCTTGTTAGAGCTTTATTCTCTGTAAAAGGCAGTGGATGGCTAAACTAATAGAAGTCCAAATACTTTTGAAGCTAGTATCAGCAGAGCACAAACAAAACACTTTATTAATGCAATAATCTGCATCAGCAATTTTGAAGAGCAGAGGAATTAAATGATATTATGAAGATAATATTCGCTACAAAAATAACTTCTCTTGAGATAACATCTCTGTGTGATTCTGAGATTTCTTCTTATGCTAACACAGGTCATGCAGAGTTCAACTTACACCCCTCAAGTTCATAAAAAAAATCCAGCAAGCTTTCTAAAGTTGTATTCAGTACAGCCTGAAGGCTGGTGTACTAAAAAGAAAACAGCACTCAAACTTGGCTTTCCACTTGAAAGTGGAGAGAAAAGAAGGGGTGTGAAATAATAATATTAATAATGATAATGAAGCAAAATTAAATTGCTGCTACCGGGTTAATCGCTTTCTATACTTTCCCAATTTTGGCTGAGCCAAGGGAGTTTGAAAGCTTTCTGGAAAGCAGGAATCTATATATAGATTTAACTGCCTTTCCATAAACATTCCAAGTTCTGATTGACTGGTGTGTTTTTGCGTTAAAGCATTGAAAGTCATCTTATAGCGTATACCATAAATTATCACTGATGCTTCTAATTATCTTGATACACGTACAGGCGCAGGAAAACTGGAAAAAAACCCCAAACCAAACCTGGCTGAGCATGAAGACAAAACACAAATAAGGTGTGTTTGGTAGAAATAAATCTTTATTTATTATCCTGAAGTTTTTACTGGGGAGATGAGGTGGGTGTCACTTCTTTCTTATGATTATTGTCTTCAGTTTTGCCCATGGAAATGTAATGCTCACAAGTAATACAGGCATCCTAATTTTCCTCTCTAAGGCAAAGATGCTGGTTCTCAGAAAGAATTGCCTCCAGGTCAGATTGGATGGTATTCCAAGCAATATCACTGGTGTAAGTGTTTATTAGTGAATTGCGTACCAGTGCACACCAGCATTGTTCAGTTTGGGACTGTTCATCACCTACGAACTGTCCAAGGCAAAGGATTGAGACAGTAAATCCTTGAGAGGTCAGCTGAAGCAAGAGATGACCTATCTTCATTGCTTTTCAAACAACTCCTCTCAGACTTGATCTGCTGGCGTATCAGGAATGTAATACTCAACAGCCAGGCAATTCAAGGGAGGTTTATCTATGGATTTGGAATGTAAATTTGGTTCTGGCCTCATAAAGGATCCATCTCTGTGAAGCTTCCATCATTTCTGCAGGAAATCCCATATTTTTCACTACTTCGTGGAACGTGGTGACCTAGGCTGTTCCCTTCCCTGAAAGCAGAAGGGAGGAGCTGACTGGCTCAGGAGGATGGGACACTGGTAAAAACTCGGAGACAAAATCTCAGTAACTTAGTTTGACATGAGTTCAGGTTTTTTGCTAGAGTTTCATCACCTTACAGGCCTTGTTATGGGCTATGTTTGAAATATATTTTTACGCCAGTAATGTCAGAACTACTGTCCCAGTAAGACCTTGGTCAGTAGTAAGATATATGCACTAAAATAAGTATGTAGTTTTATACACCATATGTATATCATAAAAAAAGCCCCAAAATTTAGCCAAATTTAACAATTTTATCCATACCAAAAATTTTTAGCCAAATTTTACTGAAGTTTTCAGAAGGCTTTACCTACTTCTGAATATGAGCCAGAGAAAACTTAATATCTCTGATTTTGGATGCTGCAAAGTTAGGATCCTTTGTGTATCCAAATATTCTGAATACTCAAATGTCCTATAGATATCCAAATATTGTGGTCACTTTATGAAATCTCAGTTCTCTCTGCCACATGTGGTGCCTTAGTTGTCAAATACAGAATTATAAAATGGTGCACCATCTGATACATTCCCAGCTTTGAAAAGTCCCTTGATCACAGCTATTTTAGCTCTGAAAGAAATGCGATTGATTGTGTAGAACGGAAATGGCCGTGATGCTTTAGACCATATAAATTGAATGCATGTAGATATTGAAAAACAAAACCATGGACAGTAATACGACTAAGAGTTAATTTTTTCCTTCATATAAATGTAATTTTTTTATTTGTCTATGGGAGTAAAATCAATGAAGTGAATAAGATGCTGTCTTACTAAATGAAATTTAGTTAGAGGCATTTTGAGGCAGGGTGTAGGGCTGTTGTTTTAGTTTTAATGAGCCAAATGTTGTTTTCTGAAGAAAAATCAATTTCTCAGAAAAAGTTGCAAAGTCATAGAGCAGTGATCTGTTTATACTGTCTTACTATGAAATTAACAGATATAAGTACCTGCCAAACGTTATATCTCAGACCTGGACTTCTGATTTTTCATTCTTTTCAACTACTGTGACAATTAAGCCTATCCCTAACAATTTAAGGGGAATGTCCATAAAAAGATGCATGGCAAGGATAAGATGATAGATAAGGAACAAATTATTTCTCTCAATGGAAGCGATACAGGACAATTCATGGATCTGCTTCAAACAGGATTCAGGAGATATGATGGAAGCTGGCTGTAGGCTTGTGAAACTTGCTGTCAAAGAGACCTGTGATTAGTTCTAAGGAAGAACTGCCCAAACTGTTAGGAGAGAAATCCAATGAGTGTTACTAGTGGCAGACATCAACATACAGCTCAGAAATTCTGAGCTGCAAATAACTAGAAATGGGAGAAGTATTGTGGAGCAGTGTTATACATACTTACTGCCTTCCCTAGCCAGTTTAAGAGCATACTCTTCCTGTTGGTTTCCTAGTTAGAAAACTGTTCTTAACTAAATGAAATGTCACTTCCCATCACCTAAAAGAAAAGTAAAAAGGGAAAAAAAGAAAAGGGGGGTGTGGAGCTGGAGCTGTAAAGACATAGAGCTGGGCAAAGCCAAATGGTTGCTGGAAATGATAAATAAAGAATGATGAAAGGGTGAGGACCACCAGATCAATAACTTAAATTGTATGGGACTGGAAAGAGACAGAGTATCCTGGCTGTGCCTACCACTCCCCCTTAGGTTACCTAGTGCAGTTAAGGATGATACCAAATGATATTTTGGCCACTGGTGTGATTGGGGGAGGGAACAGAAACAGGCTCTATCATTATCAGGTCACCTACATCATGCTTCTTCCTCTAGCGGTAAGGATAACCAACATGGTGACAAGATTGTCGAGAATAGGGCCTCTTGAGACTTAGGTGGCCACTGCATTAGGTAAGATAGCTTCATGTTAACCTCATATGGACAGAGCTATGGCCTCCTATAGGACAATAACGGTTGTTCTCAGAAGCTGCTTTCCAATAGGAATCCACCTGATGTCCTGATTGGGAGCTGCTTGGGAGATGAGGCCAGTGGCCAGTTTGCTTACACATGTCTTAAGATATACAGGCATATTTTATGCAGGCAGCATAAAATGCATAAATCAACGTGTGTGTATGTATGTGGGTGTGTCTCTTTGGTTGGTAACCTCCTCCCCAGCTTCTGCTGGAGGAAGTGCTGCTGCCTGGAAGTAACCAGATGCCAAAAGCATTGCCGTGGCTGCATTACCCCATTGAGATCCAGACTCATTGCCACTTCTGCTCTTCACCCTTGTCTTCACTGCTCCTGAAGAGAGCTCATTTGTGTCCTGGGTTGTCTGACCACCACCTTTCCTCTTGCTAGGCCTCCCAAACTCTAAGTTTATCTCCTTCTTAACTGGGGTATAAGCACATCTCCTCTCTCAAGTTAACTTCTGATCCAAATGAGCTGTCGTTTCCCAATAAATAGTTCACAACTGTGGCAGTACTTTTTTTTACATGCTGTGAATATTAAAGCAGTTAGTGACACTTTCTTTTATCTGTATTATCACTGGGCATTTGAGTTTGCAGCCGCAGAGATACATTGGGAAGAGTTACCTCTCCAAATTTATATAATCAAACAGAGCCAGCATAGCCACCTGTCTTTGAATTAATTCCACTTGGTGAATGGTTTTAATGTTTCATTATTCATGGAGCTTGATCTTTAACATGAAAGGCTTCTTCATCCATCTTTTGCTTCAACCTTGAGATTGCTATTCAAATGTTGGGATGCTCAAGGGATACAATTTTAGGTGCTCAATGGAAAAGTTTAGTTTATTCCAAAATGAGTTTAATTTTTAACTGTCATTTAGAAGGATGGTCTCAGCTCAGGAAATCCCAAGAAGAGCTCCTCAGGGAGATGAGCACTTCCCTGTGCATCTGGGTATGCAAAGAAAAGTACAGCCTTTCCCTCCCACACAGTACTGTGGATACAACAGTAAGTGCCTTATGAGACATTGTGAAAATATATATTCATAGGGCCTCAGCATTCCTGCAGGCCGTGGAAAGAAGAGGTAAAACATATTCACAACCTTTCCTACCTTTCTGTGTTGCCCTAAGAGATAAGGAACCAATTTTCTTGTGGAAAAATATGATTTAATACAAAATCATTAAGACTATATTTAAGGCAGAGGAGTTTTGAGCTCCTCGTGAATTATATTTCTTGTCCTCTGAAATTTAGTTTCTCAACCTGAACATTGTACACATCATATTTTCTTATCCTGATTCCCCTCAAGTATATCAGTTAAACTTCCTGATTTGCTATATTTGGTGCCTAATGTGGGAATTGAAAATGGAGACAGAAAGTATGATGTGTCTTTGGCATTGCTCTGTTCTACTGCAGTGCCTTTACTAATGATAGAGAAATCTCAGCTGTAAACATTAATTTTCTAATAATGACAACAGAGGCAAGAAAAGACACATTGGTATATGCTTTTTCACTCAGTTTCTGATTTATAGGCATCATGCATCTTCTTGTAACAGAGATTTTACAGCTTCTTTTTTTAATGAAGGACCAGCCTCAAAAAGATTAGATGTAGTTTAGGGGGGGGAAAAGTCAACTAAACCTCAACTCAGCATGATAATATTGCTTATTTAAACCTGACAGCTATTTAGGCTCAAAGTGAACTGTTAGCTGTACAGTAAGTAGTGACCAGCTGGCTCCAGCTTCAGCTCATAACCCCATTTTGAGGAGATTCTCTGATACAATTTCAGAAAGGAAAATCTGAAGGTGATGCAAGGAGGTAATACTTGGCTTGTCTTTCAAAATAGATGTCGTGGTTTAAGCCCAGCTGGTAACTCAGAACCACGCAGCCACTCGCTCACTCCCCCGCTTCTTCCTCCCCCCGCTTCCACAGGGATGGGGAGGAGAATCAAAAGAATGTAACTCCCACAGGTTGAGATAAGAACAGTCCAGTAACTAAGGTATAATACAAAACCATTACTACTACCACCAATGATAATAATGATAAGAGAAATAACAAGGGGGGAGAATACAATTGCTCACGACCCGCTGACCGATACCCAGCCTAGCCCAAGCAGCGGCCTGGGCCTTCCGGGTGACTCCCCCCGGTTTATATACTGGGCATGACGTGCTGTGGTATGGAACACCCCTTTGGCTAGTTTGGGTCAGGTGTCCTGTCTCTGCTTCCTCCCAGCTTCCCCTCCTCCCTGGCAGAGCATGAGACTGAGAAAGTCCTTGGTCAGAGTAAACATTACTTAGTAACAACTAAACACATCAGTGTTATCAGCATTGTTCCCAGGCTGAAAGTCAAAAACACAGCACTGCACCAGCTACTAAGAAGGAGAAAAAATGACTGCCACTGCTGAACCCAGAACAGTAGATGAACTTTGTTTTCCGTATTAGATGCTGGGACTGCAGAATGCAGGTCCTGCATTTTTTGCATTTGTTTTTTCTCTCTTTTTCCTTTTATTAGCTGAGGTTCTTAAAAGGCTTTAAATAATCTGGAATCTTCTAATTAGAAAGGCAAAGACAGATCTGGGAGGGAAGCATTTTTGTAGGCCAGGTGCCTCTACCTTGTATGTGTTGAGCAGAAAAATCTTTGTACCTGATAAATCTTACCTAATAATGAATTTCTCTAAATGTTTTACTCTCACTTGCTCAACGTGGCTGCTCCAGAGCATTAATGTGAGAAACAGCAGTCTCAGGGAAAGAAGTGATTTAGAAATGCCAAATGTTTTTATGATAGATGTTAACTGCAACATATGATGCATCTTCAGGGTAGCTGAATGTGAAGAGCTGTGGTTACTGACGAGTGGCCAGGGACATAAGTTCAGTGCCTGACAAACAGGAATGGAAGCAGCTCTTTGGCCATAGAACTATAAACCTCTGTAATTTACAAATCTCTCCATCTAACAGACTAACACGTAACAGTTACTAAGAGGAAAAAAAACCAATAAAAACAATCCTGTCTGTCACGCATGCATTTATTTGGCAATTATTTTGCTGTGCAGTTTCAGCATTTTAATTACTAAGAGGTGGCTATGTCAGAGGAAGGCAGGCATTCCTATATTTTATGCTAGGTTAAGCATTTTATTCTGGTAATACTAAACAGCTGCACTTCTAAAAGATGTTTTTACAAAGACAGCGTGTCTTTTTGCTCACATGCTTAGTTTCATGGGTAACATCTTCAGACTATTCGTTCAACTTGTTTTGCCCTCTCCAAGCTCTAAATCTATCAGAAAAAGAAAGGTGGCCGCCTCCCCAGTAGGTAACATTGGAAAGACTCTGTGCTCTTGCTTCATTTCCTGTCTTACAACAGAAAAGTTCTCAAGCATAACCCTTGATGATTAATGCAGCTCTAAATACTGTTTTATATGCCACAGACACAGTAGTAGTTTATTGCGTTTGCAATTTAGGTCAGGGGTTAATTCCTCTTTCAACTAAACCTCTGCAATTTAGATGAAATAATGAGAAGTAGCAACATTTTTTAGCAATGAAACTGATTAATTTTTTTTATTCCTTTTTATTTTAATGTTTTGTTGTTTTTTGGGTTTTTTTTAAACCAATAGCCAGCAATCTTTCCAGAAGAGGTTGAAGTTCTTACTGCAAATGTGCTCCTTTTGGCAATCTTATCTGGTATCTCTATGTGTCTGAAAGGAACTGCAGTTTGGAGATCTAGGGGATGAATGATTTTCACAGCTTCCTATCCCATGAACTATAATACACAGAGCATTTGTCTCTGAAATTGGGTAGGTTTATCAGCTCCTTAGAGACTTTTCAGTAATTGTTCCAGGCCATTACTATGCTTCAAAGGTCACATAATGCTTTGACATTACCAGTCCAAATAGCTTAAGATGAACTTCCATTTATTGTTGCTTTATAATAGGAAACACGGAGAAAATTTAGTTCCAAAGTGAATTCTAAGATTAAATGGCCTGAAGTTAGTAAGAATTTCAACTCCAAAATGGTTGATACATAAATATGTTGAACAATTAAGGCAGTATGAAAAGGGAGACTTTAATGTTTTGTGCTAGCAACAGGAATTCAATTTAAAGGAATTTACTGTAAGAAATAAGCAGAAAAGCAGCAACTTTTCTAGTTTAATGATTGCTGAAAAAAAAAAGATCATTTGCACTGCATTTAGTGGTTAATTCAGTTATCTATCATTAGCAACCATCTTTTGTTTGTTACTAAATCTGCAGCATTGAAGGATAGGGACCTTACATGGGTTTTAGGATAAAACCTTCCCAACATACTTCCAGGTGCTAACCACAAGAATATCAGTAGAGCCAGAAGTGAAAAAGTAGGAAATATATTTCAGCTCTTAAGCATATACTTTATGTTTTTAGAATTTTGGCCAGAAAATCAGTGCAATTTAGAACTTTTGCTACAAAATCCCTATAGAACGGCATTGTTAGCTAGAATAAGTCTGCAATAGATTGTTTTAAGCATGAATATTGGCTTTTCCCAAAAGCATCATCAATTTAAATATGTTCTCATCCATTTTGGGATATTGAAGTTTTTGACAATTTTCAAGCATGTCTGAGTTTGTTTTGGTTTAATACAAACTTTTCCTCTCTGCCCAGCCCCAGAGGAATGAGAGCTCTGCAAAACATTCCTAGTGATACAGCAAATTCCTTAAATGATCCCACAGAATCGTGATGACCTCTTTCAAGCGGTTTAGCTCTCCTTTGTGTCCCATTTTCTTGTCTGTAAAACAAAATTTAAAAAAGGTTAACTGTTCTGCATCTCTATTGAGAATTTTATGTTATTTGATTTCATTTAGAGAGGAAATATTTGTTACTTTAGCTCTTAAATCCTTCAACCATATTGCATCCCACTGTACTAAGTGCTTTACAAAGGTATGATAGACAGATATCATCCCAAAGAGTTTCTATACTAAATAATACCTAGATCATTTGGTGAAAGATTCTATATAAATGCAAAGTAGTTGTGTTACTGAAACAGTGGAAGATTAATTTCTTTTGCATGTGATATGCTGTCACAATAATTCCCCAGGAAATGAATGTAATTTCTTTGAAGGGTATCTCACTCTCCCCCTCTCTCTTCCTTGTTCAGGAATCTCTGGGGCTTTGAGATGGGGGTGATTTGCTAAAGCACTGGTACGGAAACCCTAAGAAGGCTTATTTATTTAATGATAAAAGTCAGAATGCTTCATCTTTATTTCCAAACCGTCATGGAAACTTATGAGAAGGAATATTTCTCTCTGTTTATCTTTAGTTTTTGAAGGACACATACAATACTAGTAGAGGAACAGTAGCAGGAATACCAGTATATATTAGAGATTATAAACTTCCTTACAAAAGTCTCTGGGCCAGTTCTGGTCCCTTTGAAGTGGATAGGAAATCTGACCTGGCTTCAGTGAAGTCTGGATTTCACCTCTGACATTTAAATGCCACTGTTGTTCACATATAGTTACTGGGAATACGGAAAGGACGTTGTGAAATGAAAATAACCTTTGCACCAAGGTTTTTATCCCAATTGCAATATTCTTTTATGACATCCCACCATTTTTTGTTTTCTTGTTAATATAAGAGTGACCACTTGAAAGACCCCAAGGGTCCAGGTGCTATTTACCCAAGTTTTACATGATCTTAAAGATCAGATTCTAAACACTCATCAGAAATCTCTGCCTTAACCTTCCTTTAGCTATTTTCTTCACATGATTTATTCTTCCAATATACAGTTAGGCTGTATATTGTTCTTTCTCCAAAAATCCTTTCTCTAAAATTTTCCTCCATTTTCCTCTGCATGCCCTCAGAGGCATCCTTATCTGGGAGGAGCTGAGCACACATAGCCAGAAAGTATGGTGGGACAGGCAGGAGGGAAAAAAGGTCTGAAACTGTCACAGGAAAAAAAGGATTTGACACAGTTCAGGTGTTATGGAAAGAGGGGTGGTTTGTTTTTTGTTTGTTTAATCTCTTTTCTTAAAGGTGCAGAGGCAATAGTGCAAACGGTGTTGCAGCTCACGAAGAAAGGTGCTAGATAGAGCAAGTATGGGAAAAGTAGGAGGTGCTTTTTTGCAAATTCTTTTACTTTAATTCATCTTGTATAGCAGACCTTTATGCCAGAAGTTCATTGCTTGAAAGTGGGATAAAGGGAACACTATCTGCAGAGACTGAAACTTCTTTAGTATTTCCAAGAACTTCCCATAAAGGAATGTGCAGATAACATCACTTCAAAGCTCTTTCTAGCTGTTCACTCAAGGCTGCCCACCATGGTCTACTTGCAACTGCATAAACTTAAGTGTGGGGAGAAACTTTTATAGCTAGCTAATTTTTAACGAACTCTTGTTTTTTACTTAAAAATTAAATTATTTTCTCTGTCAAATTCTGTAAGTGCATTAATGTTGTCCGACTTTCACTGCCTCTTGTGATCTAAGATTTACCTGAAATTTTTGGAAAAAGGATTTCCAGTGCTTGCAAGAAAAAGAAGGTGTATTTTTCAAAGCAGAGTTTCCTATGAGATAAGAAAATGAAACATTAAAAAATGTTTCAGAATTTAAAGCTGAATCTTCAGACAGCACCAAGAATATGAAGTACCACAGACTCAGGTTCTCTTTGGCCAGCTGGGAGATGCTTTCACATAGTTTCAATAGAATTCTTCTTTCAAACAGGTGAATTGTTAAATTTTGAACACAGTCTCTGTTAATGGAATCCTGTGTGATGTGACCTGCTATTTAATTCAGAACCACTTCTAAAAATGTCTGGATTTCTCATGAATGGGCTAAATTCCTGCTTGATTTGCACATGCTGACTTTATTAGGGTTAATTTATCTCAGTATCTCTGTATTGAAAAAAAAAGTTGCTTTCTTTTTTTACTTATAATACTTCTGAGAGAACACAAAATCCATACTGAAGGAAAATAAGTGTGATCCAGTAGGTTCCCTGTATTAGACTTGTTTATTACTATGACAATATGCAAATAAAGGAAATATTTAAAAGTTTTCTAAACTGGGCAAAAGCTTTGCAGAGCAAAAATATAACAGTCATTTAAGGCATTGTTCATAGCATTTAGTACAAAACAATTTTGTTGGAAACATGTAATTTGTGAGTATGTACAAGAACTAATATTATGTGTAAGATGTTACTGAAGTGCACTACCAGAGAAAGGCTTCTCTTCTTTTTCTTATCTTCCCATTGACTGTTTGAACCAGGCTGCTGTAAGGCTGCTCTATCCCTCCCCTCCTCAGCTGGACAGGGAAGATAAAATATAACAAAAAGCTCATGGGTTGAGATAAGGACAAGGAGAGATCACTCACCAATTACTGTCATGGGCAAAACAGACTCAACCTGGGGAAAATGCATTTAATTTATTACCAATCAAATCAGAGTAGGATAATGATAAATAAAGCCAAATCTTAAAAATCTTAAAAACACCTTCCCCCCACCCTTCCTTTCTTCCCAGGCTCAACTTTACTCATAATTTTCTCTACTTCCTCCTCCTGAGCAGCTCAGGGCAGCTGGGAATAAGGGTTGTGGTCAGTTCATCACAAGTTGTCTCTGCTGCTCCTTCCTCCTCAGAGGAGGACTCCTCACACTCTTCCCCTGCTCCAGTGTGGATCCCTCCCATGGGACACAGTCCTCCATAAACTTGTCCAACGGGCTGCAGTTAGTTCTTCATGAACTGCTCCAGCGTGAGTCCCTTCCAGGGGTGCAGACCTTCAGGAACAGACTGCTCCAGTGTGGGTCCCCCATGTCACAAGTCCTGCAGCAAACCTGCTCCAGCGCGGGCTCCTCTCTCCACAGGGCGACAGGTCTTGCCAGGAGCCTGCTCCAGCACAGGCTTCCCACAGGGTCACAGCCTCCTTCAGGCATCCTCCTGCTCGAGCGTGGGGTCCTTCATGGGCTGCAGGTGATTATCTGCTCCATCGTGGACCTCCATGAGCTGCAGGGGACAGCCTGCTTCACCATGGGCTGCACCACAGGCTGCAGGGGAATCTCTGCGCCGGCACCTGGAGCACCTCCTGACCTCCTTCACTGACCTTGGGACTGCAGAGCTGTTTCTCTCACATATTCTCACTCCCCTCTCTGGCTGTAGTTGTGCAGCCAAGAGGTGCTACCCTCACTGATGGGCTCAGTCTTGGCCAGGTCTGTCTTGGAGCGGGTTGGCATTGTCTCTATCAGACACAGGGGAAGCATCTGTCACCTTCTCACAGTAGACACCACTGTAGCTCCCCTGCCAACAAAACCTTTCCCTGCAACCCAATAGCATATTTGTATTTATTGGTAAATAATAGTGAATATTCTGGCATTATACTGGTAGCTAGGTAGGTGTTGATAACACACCAGTGTTTGTCTACCACTGAGCAGTGCTCGCACGCCATCAAGGGTGTTTCTCCAACATTGCCACCTTACCTCTAGGCTGGGGGTGGCTAAGATCTTGGAAGGGGGCACAGCTAGGACAGCTGAACCAAACTAATAACCTGAAAGGGATATTACATACCATATGATGCCTGCTCAGCAATAAAAACTAAGAGAAAGGAGAACGAGAAGTGGCATTCATTATTATGACATTTGTCTTCTAGAGCAACCGCTACATGAACTTGAGGCCCTGCTTCCAGGGAAGTGGCTGGATAGTGCCTGCTGATGGGAAGTAGAGAGTAAATCTTGTTTTCCTTTGCTTCCATGTGCAAACATTGCTTTTGCTTTGTTAAACTGACTTTATTTTGACACACGAGTTCTTTTCCCATCTTATTTTCTCCTACCCTGTCCTGCTGAGTAAGGGATTGACAGCACAACTTGGTGGGCACCTGGCCTCCAGCCAAGGTCAAAACAGCAATACAGATTCCTAGGGAAAGGACTGAGATAGGGGCAAATATTTTAATAAACATTTGTCTTTCGCTATTCTAGTAACTACCTATCTTGAACGTTTCAAACAATGTTTTGCATTAAGAGAAGCATATGAGTCTGCTGATATGCTTTCGGGGTGTCTGCTTGGCTATAACTTTTTCTTTTTTAACAAGAAAAAGGAAGCTGAAGGGCAGCTGCAGAATGTGTAAAGCTAATGACTAACAGTGGAGAATCAGCTGTCCTGAATTTACATTTTAAAAAGTTAGGTTTGTAGACTGAATTACTCATCTGCGATTCCCTCTTCAGGCAGAAGAATGAGAAAGGTGCCTCTGAAGGGTAACTGATCCCATTTCCAGATAGATCTCTGCAGATATTATCTAGAAAGCTCAGTCTGACTTCATTACATAGTCTCAGGCTCCCTCCGTAGTCAATCTGCCGGAAAGCTGAGAAGTTCATTACTCAGTTCCAGTAAACAGAGTAGGTATTCCTGTCAAGTGGGCCCAAGCCTTGTGTCACAATGCCCACTGTTTATCTGAATTCAGAACTGGTGGTCTGAAATGCAGCCATACCCTAACAAAAAAAAAAAGTCACCCGAAGCTGGGGCCTCTGACTGCGTGATGAAGCAAAACTGACAAGCTCTGGCAGAGGGTTGGGTGAAGGAGCAAGAATTCAGATATATACTTACCGCTTTGTCTAGGTAGAAATCTACAGGCTGCTCTGCTTAACCTGCAGGTTATTTGGGATGCCTTTTTACATGGCATGTGTTTCCCAGTGAGCTGTGTGTATGAAGCTAAAGAATGTGACCTTTGGGTTTGAAATTTTTCAATAGGGGCCAGGTACCTTAAATTAAGGTGATGCAGTCCTCTACTGTGTTGATCCCCTAAGGGCCTGCTGGAGTCTGAAAGCCAAGGAATTTAATTATCTGCTGAGCACAGTCTGAGCTTCGTCAGCTTTCAAATGAATAAAATTTAACTGAGAGTATTCCATATGCAATGAAGGAGAAGAAGAATCAAACTAGAAACTTTGTGCAGAGGAAAGCTTCCCAGGTGTGATGAGTGGGAGTGAAATGACTCTGGATTTTTTTTTTTTACTTTTTTTTTGTCATCAGCATTGGAGTTCTGACACATGTTATGTCAGATGAACCAGAAAGCAAGTCTTTTCTGTTTGTATCAGAAATATGTAGCCAGCAGGGCTAGAGAAGTGTTTGACCCCCTGTGCTCGGTACTGGTGAGGCACCTCAAATACTGTGTTCAGTTCTGGGCCCCTCACTACAGGAAAGACACTGAGGTGCTGGAGCGGGTCCAGAAAAGGGCAATGAAGATGGTGAAGGGTCTGGAGCACAAATCTTATGAGGAATGGCTGAGGGAACTGGAGTCATTCAGCCTGGAGAAAAGGAGACTCAGGGGGAAACCTTATTGCGCTCTACAACTATATGAGAGGAGGTGGTAGCGAGGTGAGTGTCGGTCTCTTCTCCCAGGTAACAAGCGATAAGACAAGAAGAAATAGCCTCAAGTTGCACTAATGAGGCTTAGATTGGATATTAGGAAAAATTTCTTCACCAGAAGGGTTTTTAAGCACTGGAACAGGCTGCCCAGGGAAGTGATTGAGTCACTGTGCCTGGAGGTACTTAAAAGATGTGTAGATGTGGCGCTTAGGGGCACCGTTTAGTGGTGGACTTGACAGTGCTGGGTTAACAGATGGGCTCGATAATCTTAAAGACCTTTTCCAGCCTAAATGGTTCTATGATTCTGTAGTGTCTTTCTGAACACCATAGCCACTTGATAAACAGAAGGTCTGTGTCACTGAAAACTGTAGTTTCTGTTCCACTGAATGTGCTAATGTCCCCCAAAGAATGTGGGAAAAAAAGGCATACAATAATATTTGTACCATTTCTCACACTGACTTAGGTTCATTTAGAATTCAGTTAAACACCAGAGAGGGAGGTGGGACTAGTTATCCATTAGTAGAAAAGTAAAAGCACTATTTTTGAGACAGATGTTATGTAGTTCATACTCATATTTTAGGCCAGAGGGAAAACCATAATAAAGAGAGCAGCAGCAAAGCATGATGGTAAAATAGCAGAGTATCTCTGTATTCCTGGAATGGGACAGTGCTGTTTGAAAATTTCAATTATAATCCGCAGGCATGGAGATGTATTTAAGGCTACTTCATATGCGGTTGAAACAGCATACTTGATAAAGCTCCATTTGGCACAAAACACAACAGCTTGTTGGTAGTTATAATCAGATCCCATGGGAAAGTTTTGCATTGACACCTATCTGGACACAGAGACACAAGGTATTTGCTGTGAGACCCCCTGCAATTGGTATGAACTACCTCAGAAGGCTGTCCTCCAGCTGAAACCAGGACTTTGGGGAACATCAGGTCTTACTGCAATCACCTGAAGTAAGGATACACTCAGTGTAGGAAACAGCAAGTTCAGAGGAAGTTTATCTAGTCTCCAGAACATCTTTCAGTGAAAGGTTAAGAGTAATCGTTGAACTAAGTAGTTACAGACCTAAATGTAGAATGAAGATAATTTAATTTTCCTGTTTGCTTCTAAATCATGAGATCTATAAATTAATCAAGCTACGATTCCTGCTGACTAGAAAGCAAGCAAAACGCCAAGAAGTTATTGCAAGTACAGATTTTTTTATGAACATGAGGGTGTCTGAAATTCAAATGATACAGACCGTAAGAGAGAAACAAGGGATGAGCAAATGACTGTGGAGAGGTTCTGAAGACAAAGATTGAAAGTACTTTATGAAGGCAAATGAGAATCATGAGCACCCTTAACAACTAATTTTTTTATTATTATTGGTTGGGGGGGGGGAGTTTTAACTCTCTTTTACTTGAAAACATTATACTGAACTATCCACATAGTCCCTAGACTTCCAAAATAGCAAATTTCTTCGAGAGTGGGGACAGACAAGAGGTTAATTAGAGCTTTGCCTTCAGTTTCTGTATCAGTACTTTGTGTGTGCTTGTGCTTCCTGCTTTTGTGGAGTGCTGCAGCTTTTTACTTTAGGCTCACTGATGGTACTTCTGGAACCGCAGTGCGTGTCTCTTCAACATGGATGAGAAACCTTTGATGGCTCTACTCTTACATCTGCTTCTGAATGCAATTACTATCATCTCTTCTTCATCATCTCCCTTGAACACACACTTTCTGGGAAGTGAGATATTCTGGTGTTGGGCAAGAGAGTTTTTTTTTATTCCAGGGCCATTCCTGTGCCCCTTGCTAGGGATTTTTCTGTCAGTAGTGCTCCAGGCTTTTGCTCACCCACTGTTATGCACCTTCCTGTATCAGACCAATAAGTTTGGTGTTCCTCTCTTTCTTTCAGTAGGTGGTTCTCGATTTCTGCTGCTGTGTAAATCAACCTTATGCTAATATAACACTTCTTGTTTCTTTCAGTGTTTTTTCCTATAAAACTTGCCTGCTTGCATGAATGTGGGTAAAAATCTGTAAGGGTTGAAGAATAAAAAAAGCCCAAAAGAAGTACAGCATGGTGGTTCCCGGGAGTATTTTGTATACTGTTACTGAGTGTGCCAGCTCTCACCTGCAGACTGAGACGCAAAATTGCCATGGGAGAACTAAACATCTTGGCAGAGGTCTAGAACTCCTCTCTCATCTGGAAGGAGAACAGGTATGAGATTGAGTCTGATATGTATAGTAATTATAGAATCATAGAATCATAGAATCGTTAGGGTTGGAAAGGACCTTAAAATCATCTAGTTCCAACCCCCCTGCCATGCGCAGGGACACCTCGCACTAAACTATGTCACAGAATCACAGAATCACAGAATCGTAACGGTTGGAAAGTACCTTAAGATCATCTAGTTCCAACCTCCCGGCCATGGGTAGGGACACCTTGCCATAAACCACACTGTCCAAGACTCTGTCCAACCTGGCCTTGAACACCGCCAGGGATGGAGCATCCACAGCCTCCCTGGGCAACCCATTCCAGGGCTTCACCAGCCTCACTGGAAAGAACTTCTTCCTTATATCTAATCTAAACTTCCCCTGTTTAAGTTTGAACCCATTACCCCTTGTCCTACCACTACAGTCCCTAAGGAAGAGTCCCTCCCCAGCATCCTCATAGGCCCCCTTCAGATACTGAAAAGCTGCTATGAGGTCTCCACGCAGCCTTCTCTTCTCCAGGCTGATCAGCCCCAAGTCTCTCAGCCTGTCTTCATACGGGAGGTGCTCCAGCCCTCTTATCATCCTCATGGCCCTCCTCTGGACTCGCTCCAACAGCTCCATGTCCTTTTTATGTTGAGGACACCAGAACTCTACACAATACTCTTAAGTGAGGTCTCATGAGAAAATTATTAATGACTAATATCCTGTGCATTACAATAGAGCAATTTCATAGCTGTAGATTTAGAAATCAGTTTGGGGGTAATTTTAGTCTCTAATTTATCAATAAATCAAGGCTGTGATTCTGTCCCATGCTCTTTTTGCCTTTCTCTGGTGAAAGGATGGGTAATAATTAACCCAAACTACTTCCCTGAGTATTTCCAAAAGACAGTAGTGTCTTTGAGGGACTGATAAAGGGGGTTTATAGCCAGATTTCACACACACCTAACAGCACTGCACAGGAACAGAGAGGAGATGTGATTGGGATGTTCAAGGTTAATTTGGACCACAGATTTATTGCTAGGCAGAGCTGCAAATTAGAGCCTGACTAGACAGAAATAACAGGGAGACATAGATTTTCCTTGAAGGATCTCTTTTCCTGCTGGATCTCTAAAGTATCTTTTCTACCCAGGCATTCTAGGCTAAAATGGTAATTTTAATCCCTCCCTTTTTCAGACCAGTCGAGCATCAAGAATAGGTCGAGAATGGAAACTGCAAAAGCTAAGCTGAGAAACAATCAAGGTGAAATAATGACACTTCACAGCCAAGGTAAAACTGAAAATCATGCATGATGGATTAAACCTCTAGGAGTAAATACTTTCTGTAGCATTGATACTTCATGTCACTGCCTCTCCCTAGCCTTCTAATGCTTCTGAGGTGATAGTAAAAATTATTAGACTACAAGGCGTTGAAGAAAGATCCTACTGTAATCCACTTGTTGTGGAAGAACCACTGGTCCTGTGCAAACGTAGATGTGACACAGCATAGCAATCTGCCTGGATTGCTTGGTACAATGAAAGGCTGCTGAATTTCAAAGTGAATGACACCATGAGATTGTTCGTAACAGAAAAGCAGAGAGATTATGATTAAGCTGTTTTCTGCTGCTTTTCTCTGACTGAAGCTTTTTATTTTGCTGGTCCTGGGCACAACATAGCAGAAAAATCCTTTGCTCCCTCTAAAGCTTCCAATTCTACTGTATTATACTTCTGAGTACATTGTGTCCTTCTGACTAATTTTTTCTTGTAGAGGAAATTGCAGAGCTCCTGCTTTCAAAATCTCCCTTTCCAGCTGATCTCTCATTTCTCGCTATGTGCTGTCCCAGGGCACTGCAGCTCTGACCCTCCATCCTGACACCAAGGGCAGCTGCATGCCTTCTGACTGCAAATCACTGCTCTGGACTCTGCCTGCAACTCCAGGGCCCCAGCATGTCTCAGCCTTGCCTACCTGCAGAGCTCTACTCACCATGAGATGTATGCTTTAGTTTTCCTTTTTTCAGACCCTATGGCAAGTGTGAAGTATGATATCAGGTATAGGTGATCATAAAGACAAAGTGGGAACCAGCAATGCAGCAGTGTGTTCCAAAGACTGTGACCTCTGGCTGTCCTTGAATGTGTTCTATTGTCTTATGTGAGTTGTATGCTGTTGCATTACAACTCTTGGCTCTCTATAGCATGTATCTATATGTACATCATAGCTGGCTGAGCTTTTGAATCATATATAGCCTGTCGCCCTTTCCAGCAGCTAATCATCTCAGTGTGATGGGGGTATTTGAAGTGGCATGTTTGTTGATATACATGGCTTATCTTCAGTAGGCAGGTAAACTCCAAGCTTTCTTTTGTCTTCATCTTTGGTTAGTAACTAAAATCACAGTCAGACTTTTGCAGATATCTTAAGGCTAGCCTTGACCTGTTGTTAATGTCTTTTTAGACATTTATTTTACTTATTCTTTTAAAGAGGAGGGAAAGAATCCCTACCAGGAACATGATAGATAATTGAAAGAATGAAAATGAGGGATCTAGAGATATTACATAGCTTCTTTAAATAAAAAATGGTGTCTTCACACCTGAGATATTAATCAGACTTTGCTCCCTATTAAAGTCAGTACAATCTGAGAGATTTCAAAAGCCATCAGAAAATGAGACATGCTTTTATGATTGTTCAGTTTGCTGTAACCCACAGGCATAATTTCATGCTAACTTTATCTTGCTGCTACTTCATTTCAATTAATGTGGCCAAATTATGTTATATTATTAGATTTCACAAGACTGTGCAGAAAAAGGTGAATCAAAACCAGAAAGTTTCCTGGCATCGCTTTTTCTGTTTCTCAGTTAAAAACATAGCAATTTATCATTTACACATTTAAAGATCTGTTTTTCCATAAAAATATGTGCTTGGATTCATGAAGTCTGCTGTTGGAAAGTGCACGTGTGAAGGGTCATTAAGGTTGATCAAATGTACAGACTCCAGACAGAGACAGCAGAACACTCTGACCTAAAATAAGTTCTCCAAGTATTCTAGTGTAAATGAATGTTAAGTTTTCATAAATAAATCATTCAAAATAGCAATGATTTTAACATAGAGTCATAGAATGGTTAGGGTTGGAGAGGACCTTAAGATCATCTGTTCCAACCCCCCTGCTGTGGGCAGGAACGCCTCACACTGGACTGTGTTATTTCAAAAAGAATTTTTTAAAATGTGAAAATGGGACATATTGTGTTTCATGAGAAATTAAAAAGTTAAATGCATGCTTAAATAAAGTATGCATTCTTTGTAAATGTATAGAGCTACCTGTGAGTTTAGCATAAGCTTCGGTACTTTGAATTTAAGTGTCTTTATTTTTTTCAATCTGCTACTGCAGTCTGTCATAGTAAGCTCTATAAGTTCAGCTTGGCCTGCCAAACTGAAAAGCAGTAGAGAAATCTTTTTCTTTAGGTTTTATACCAAAAAGGACTTTTCTTTTTCATTGTAATGAGAACTCAAAACAAAATGTATTTACAAAGTATTTGTTTTTAAAGGTTTTCTTTTTCAATTTAAAGAGAAAATGAATTTTGAAACAGCTTCAAAATCAATATAGTCCCAAAAATCACCTGCAGACCAGTGCAGGCAAGTAACTAAGGTTTTGGGTTTCCTGTCATGCAGCGTGCTGCTTGCAGCCCTGCAGGAGCCGGCAGGTCAGACTGGCTGGCTGCTTTCGCCACCAGGTACTTTCTACATGTAGCCTAGCTGGGCCTGTGGCTGTGGGTGGATTACTGGGTACTAACATCTCTTTTTGAAAAGACTGAACTTTCTGTGTTGTTTCATCTGATTGTCATATGGTCCTTTCAGCGCAGAATCACGTACTGGCTTGTCCTAGTGGAAGGTTAGGATCTAATAGCGATTTCTGGGAAATGTTTTTGTCTGTGACTCTAAGAGCACTGTTTGTTTCTCTCTTTTTACTCCAGTGAAAATGAGCGTAATACCATCTCAGCTGTGGTCCTCCACTGCACTTACGTTGCTTCCATAGGCTTTTGTTTCCTATGATACAAACCCAATTTTTATTGATTGGGTTTGATGTTGAGGAAAAATTACTCACAGTGTGTCCTTGTTGCTATTTTATCATAGTCTCCTATAATTTACTTTGAAATAAACAGTGGTAAATAGTTGTTTTCTCTCCGTACATTAGCAAACTTACCTAGATATTAAATGTATACATATAAAAAAACCTTTTAACAGCATGTTTTATTCTCCATCATGCCCATTTTATAGGCCTATGACATCTCATCCTGCCATCAGTAAATAGGATTAACCCAGCTGCTTAATATACAAAGTAATGGAACAGTTCTTTCCCCTGAGCAGCACAAACAAAAGGCAAAAAAATTATTTATATTGTGGGTAGTCTTTTTTAAATTTCCTCCTAGGAGACATTATGAAGTGGGATTTCACACACAGACAAGGGGAGAAGAAACCAGGGCAGGACTTAGATAGTAAGATGTCTATTCAGCTTGCTGCTGTGCAAACTTCTGCTTATCTTTTGTTGCTCCAGTGATCCTTAGCCCATATGGGGCATCCTATTAATAGCAGGGAGAGTGCTCTTGGGAAGGACATATGTGATAAATGGACCAAACTGGGAGAAATAATGGGGAGGCTATGAAGAAGAAAGTGCAAGTCTTTGCTTCTTTTTGGTTAAGCCACCGTGACATTTAATTTGTGACAAGAAAGAAGAAATTAATCTGTGTGTCAGACAAGCTTGTGGAACCTTTGAAAGTCTTTTTTGAGAAATTTATCATTGCAAAGTCAAGCTGTCATTGGTTTAAGTGGGAGATGCAATTGTGAGATCGTGGAATTGAAGGAGAAAAAAAGAAAGAACAATTTAAGAAGTTTGCTAGCTACTACCCAAATTTATGTTTTAAAATAGGAAATTGAAAGGTCAAGCTAGCAGTAAATTAATGTTACAAACCAAATGGCACCTATGAAAATGTTCTTCATATCTGCTATTATTGCTAAGTCAGAGACCAGCTCTAGTGAGAGTTGTGCTGAACTAACAAGCTGCTCTGAAGTTACTCAGCCTGGGCTGCTTCACGCCTCAGCTGTACGTGACTGCGATGGTGAACTTGTGAGACACTGAACAATGCAGCAGTGGGCTTTGAAGGTGAAGTGACCTCCAAATTTCTTCCAGGAACAACTAATAGTCAGTACAAAATAGAGTTTCTTAAGGTATGTAAAACCATAATAATAATCACCTGGTAATCTTATGCCCTGGGGCTTTCCTTTGCCAATACATTCTGGTTGCATTGTCAGTCTCAAGCCTTGATGGGCAAAATGGTTGACTCACTTCTTATTGCCTTCACCTCTTCTTGAACTTTGAGAAGGTGATGTCTCACTCTTTCATAATATGTGTCTACTTGGCTTAAAAAATACTTCCTGTGATATACAACAAAGTGATTTGGTACGTATTTTGGCCCATTTTAATTTTGTGGGGTTTTTTATTATTTATTTACTTAGATTACTCAGTTCAGGATCCCCCGTCCTACTTCTCATCCCACACAGACATAATAATGTTGTTTGTTAGTTAGAAAATACTCAAATCACATTCTAGTTTGATTTCTTCTGTTTTTCAGACTTCATATTTTAAAATTTTACATCTTACTTTATTTGAATGTTCCCAAAATTTTTCTGTCACCATGCACAATTTTATGACGAACAACTTGTTTAACTGAAATAAATCACAGTTCCTAACACTATTTTTGTCATTCTGGAGCTCTGTAATGAAACAGTGAATCTGAACTCTGATATTTTTTCAGCCCTCATCTGTGCTGCTGGAACTACCAGGAGAGTTTCTGTCACTTACTAACGCTCGGCATAACAATTTTATGTCACTGCCAGTACTTCAGCATATTTCTTTCAGAGATAGGTTTCGCATAAAATCAAGTGGTCCTCTCACTTTCAATCCACTAATTTCCTTCAGCCAGACACCTGTCTTGCTCTGCAGGCTGAATATCTAACAAGAATTTGTGATTCACCTTGTAAATTTGTGACACTGCGCGTATCTTAGAATCATTGTAGCTTGGTTAGTTTTCACTTCTGACTGAACCAGTTTTAGTTTGGTTCATGTTAATTGAAACTCCACATAGAGTTTGCACTCTTCTAACATTTCCACTTTCATCCTAGATGCCTTGATTTAATCATCGATTCCTAACAGATTTTTTTAACTCATCTTTTATCCTAGCCTGCTAAGAACTAAGCAAAAGGATGGATTGTGCTTTCTATATAAATGTCATAAAAGTCAACTATGTTCAGATATTTGTATTGAGAAAACTTTGATGTCATTTAGCTCGTATCTGTACAATTGATCTCCTGTCAGAGGCACCTCATGCTGCATCTCTTAGATAAGATTTTGGTGTGAGATAGTCAGGTCTTAGTAGACATGTCTATATTCAGGGAACTGCTACAGCATGTCATAAATTGAAGGGTATTTTTTCAAGAGAGTTTAACACCAGGCTTCCAAAAAAAAAAAAAAAAAGAAGACTAATAGCTGCCAATAACGTCTAGCTTCTCAGCTTGATGGGCACTGAAGTTTCATATATTGTGTTTCTGTAGTGAGCCTTTAAGTGCCAGTTACAGCATATGAAAATAAAGCACGTCTCCCTTTGCCATCAGTCCCTGTGACATGGCATACAAATCCAGCCTTATTCACTCTAGATATTGTTCTGCTTTTGGAATTTATTCTCCAAACAGTATATTCTTGTTTCCATTTGTTCTGAATTTGTTTTCCTGATCTCAGATGTTATTTATATTACAAAATAGATTTCCAACTAAATTAGTCTTCCTTGTTCTCTGTTACTTGGATCTTTTGTGAAACACTGGCCAATGCAGCAGTACTTTCCCATGAGTTTTCAACATTGTGCTTAATTTTTAACCTTTGCAGGAGACTTACAGTCAGCTTACAGAGTGACACACTCTATCTCCACACCAGCACCATTGCTTTGCCATGTGACTACATCACTCATGGACTCCAGCTTGTATTAGTTTACCTGGATATGAGTTCCCTAAGATTATGAGCATTTTTGATTGATGCTGTGGTTTTGACTACTGTCTCGGTACAGAGCTTCAGCTCCTTCTGGAGGAGTGTTTCGCTGGAAAGGCCTGTTCACCATGATACCCTGCTCTGATTGAGTCATTTCTGCAGAAGAAAAAGGAGGGGTTTATCCCTGTCAGATTTGTGGAACTTCTTTGCAGATTTTAATTGTTTTCTACCCAAGAGTTTGTCTCAGTACTGTAATAAACTGCAATAGAAATATCATTTTATAAATAAACCCACAGGCTATTGCACAACACAATTGAATATACCCTGGGTGAAATCAGGTGTGATTACACTGTAGTGAGCTGGCACTTGAAAATCAGTGATGAAATACAGAAAGCGTAATCTTGAGTCATTACCCATCTACTTGAATTTAATTTCCATCCTGTGCCAGTGACTGAGAAAGTGAACTGAATGTGTGCCGATCAGCAACCTAGATAATGTCCTACCTCCAAATATCTTCTGTACTAGAGATGGAGATGGACAAGCCAGAGAGTTATTTACAAATTAGCATGCCTTCTCGCACTTCCTTCCACCCCAGAAAGTGTTTCAGGATCAGGAATGAAATAGAAACATGGCTTACCTTGCCATTCATCTTTTTATTTTTTGTCTTCAGGTTGACAAACCTCAAGTATCTACTTTTTCTTCTCTACTTCTTTTCCTCTCACAGTAGAAAAGTAGGGCAGATTCCTTATGGACCTTGAGATCCCAAAGCAGGTTTTGTTTTGTTTGCTTATTTTTTAATTGTGCTGTCTTCTGATAGATGCACCGGTTCCCAGTAATTCCCTCTTCATTTGTTAGTTCTAGAAGCATTTTAATTTGTGGGTTTTGGTTGATTAATGCCGCAAAATGACATCCATGTTTCATTGGTTTGTTTTGCAATTTAGTGTTACTAACCACAGGGTTGGTTTCCTTGCATGTGTGCTGCAATGGGATGGTTTGATAGTCTGGTCTTTGACATTTCCCCCATCTCTTTTTGTATCAGAATACTAGAGATAACATATCTATGACACATGCCCACAAATCTGTGGCCAATGGGTGCATGTTGCTGTGTTTGGTCTGTTTTATGCAGTTGTTTGTCTTGTTGTTGTTGTTGGTTGTCTTTGGTAGTTCCTCTTCCTTCCAGGTATGTTTTTAGAGGACTACTTCCTTGTCTTGGTCATTCTAGAAAGAATGTCGCAACACAAAAACTGTCTCTGTTTGGCTCAGTTTCTGAAGCTACAACCCTTAAGTACAGTCATGTATGCTGGGTTTTTCTTAAACAAAGAAAAATTGTTGTTATTTCTAATCAATGGCTAAAAGTAAAATGGAATATGTTGCTGAGCATACACTGGCATTTGAAGTCCAGAGGGATCATGTGTTCTTGGAATCTCTCCCTTGTACTTGAAATTTGCTCCTGCCTTCCTGCCACTGGGGTTCTTGGTATATTTGACTAATTTCATTCTTTCTCTGCAAAGGTGAGTCCTTCACAAAATGTCTATCTATCTCTAGCAAAGCTCCTGTCAGTAGACTTGTTACATCAAGAACTGACCAGTCCTGGACTCTGATGAAGTCTGCATGTCTAGATCTGCCCTTTGTTGTTAAGGGTAGATTATCATTCAGCTTTCAGTAGCTGAATATGAACTTTCTCTAATCCTGATTTTATTTTTACAGCTGGACTGCGAGAGGCCCAAAGATCCACCTTAAAAAGTAGGGGAGGGCTAGAGTAAAGTCGGAGAGGACTAGAACAGAACAACACAACTTTTGCATTTGGTGTTAGTAAACAGAAAGCTTAAAATTGTGCAAATGAAGATGCAAGAGTAGTTTTACCAGAGTGGTTCTTTTTTTTTAAGAACTTACGGTACTAGTGATAGTTCTTCATCTGGTTAGGATATAGACAAAGGTCAGGAAGAATGAACATTTTTATACAGAAGCCAAGAGAATAGACAAAAATATGAGTAATCTGGACTACTGGGATGAAGTGCTCAATTCTGTTTTGTAGAGATGATATAAATGGGTTGTCTTTCAAGCACAGGACATTAATGGTATATGTTCAGATCAGAAGTGCTGTTGCCAGAGGAGTATGGGCAATATGTGAGAGTACTGAGGTACTGAATAGGAAGCAGTAGCCTGGGCTAAGGGTTGACTTATGAAGGCAGAATTCAGAGCAGCAATACAAAACCAGAAGCTTGTATTTTTGTGAACTAAACCTTTTAATAAGCTGTAAGAAGCTCAGTTAGAAGTACCTGAGGTGTAAAAGAGCTGGATGTAGAGCCTTCGTGATACATTGGCTAACTCGCACAGACTTCAAAAATGCCAGTATAGTCCTGATATGTGTGAAAGGAAGTATTTCTAACAGAAGAGGGTTTATTGACATCATCATAAACAGCTTTACTGGCACCTCATATGTATATAATTCTTCTGTTCAGCTATGAGAAGGGCTGCTAGAAATATCAGGGGAATGATGTGCCCATTTTTTTAAGAGAAGCTAGGATGCTTTGAGTTTCATAATATAATGAGGGCTGAGAGGGGATATGATTGTGGTCATAAATGAGGTTAAACATCAGGTTTTAACTGAACTGAAGGATAATATCACCATAGGAACAAATGGCTATAAATAGGCCATCTATAGTTTAAGAGTGGAAAACTGTTTAAAAAAAAAAAGAAAAATACCCCAAACAAAACCAAAACCAACCAACCAGACAAAAAATACCCCACAAAAAACCCGCAGTTAACTTCTCAATGTAACTCTCTTAGCTGATGAAAAAACGTACATACAGCAGTGGAAAGATGTTACAGGATATCATTCAGTGACGCAGGACTCCTTCAGTTCCTGTGCTCCTAAACATAATGACATTTTACTTGATGATAGTGGACACTAGACCTAACTCATATTTCTGACAGCTATCAAATTATGAGGATATGAGATGTTGCTCACAGCAGCCCGAACAAAACGTAGTGTCTAAAAGCTGACTGTACAGGTCTAGGTCATGATTTACCCCGCAGTTCTAGGCAGCTCTTACAGCTGATGGGATCTCTGTGACTGGCAGCAAGTCCTAGCAGGTGGGACCCTGCCACATCCTCAGAGGTTGAGGTAGAGCCACAGCTGCTGAAACTTCATGTCCCTTTGCTCTCAGTGCTCTTGCCCTCACCTCCCACCCTGCTCCTCTCCAGCCACTTCGCCCAGCTGGGAGAGCTGTGCCATGCTGGGGAGGTCCTACACAGCCAGCTCTTGGGGCTTCTATGATTCTCTCTTCTTCTAGCTCTGCTGTCAAATAGGGGCTCTTAACCACGATGTGCTGTCTGACTCTGTCTTTTATTTGCTTAATCTTTTGTCAGTTATGTATTGTCTCCTAAGTTCCAGATATTGCCTGTCCTTGCTACAGATGCATGCTCCTCCCTCATTACATTACACTGCTTTTCAGGAAGGGCTTCCTGTGCAGAACCGATGTTCTGAGGACTAGAGTCATGGTCTGTTGTAAAAGTACATTTTAACACTTCCTGTGAGAAGGAAACATTTACCTTAATTGTAGAGACCAATCTATACAATCTTAGCTCTCTTTCCCTTGAGATAACTGATATTTTCTAAGAAATCCTACCCATGGTCATAAGCAAAACTAGTTAAAATGCCTGAGACTGACAATTGTTGAGAAGAGCCAAGAAATAACACAGAGCATGTCTCGTAAGTTGTTTCAAAACCATCATACTGTTTATTTTGTAAACAAACTAAAATTCGTCTAGAGACTGTGAATATCACCTCTCTTTCTTGTCACTGTCTTTATAGAGTGTTAATGTCTACCTAATTTTACTTTTTCCCTATTATCCAATCTGTTAATGGAAATATACTGTTGATGGATGCAGCCAACCATATGCATTAAAGTGATCAACAAGGTTTGTAAAAGAAATACAAGCCTCATTAAATGTGGTAGAAGATAAATGTCAAATCTCAGGTTCCTATCAACATAAGAATGCACTTAAGATAAATTGTCAAATACTGTGGGCAAATAATGGTTCAGATTTATGAAGGCATTGTTGGGTCTTACTAATCAACATCTTTAACTGTTTGGTATAGCAAAAAAATGTACCCTGAGAATATCAAGTTAAATTTAGAATTATTACACTAGTTTCCACTTAATTCTAAGATAAATTATAAAGATCAAGTTCCAGCTGTGAAGTTGGTGGGGATGGTAATGGCAATAGATTATGAAGCAGTGAGAATATACATCAAAAACATTAATTGCTCACTTTCTTTTTCTTTTTTTTTTTGAACTAAGATTCTATTTCAACATGTAGCATTATTTAAAATGTGTTTAAAAAGAAAAAGCTTTCTTTATGCTAACTGAAATCCATGGGAGAAATTCCATCTTCATTTTTTCCACCACGATCTAGAACCCTATGGCTTGAATCTTTTACATCAAATGTTGTGATTTAATTCCAGAAAGATTCATTTTTTCAAACTCATCCAGTGTGGTTTAGTTGAATACATAACTATATATTTCCTTTTTTTATATGCTATTTATGTCTTTAGTTTCATTAACATGATCACTCGTACAAATATTTAACTCTTGCTTCTATTAGAAGTTTTAACACTGATAGATAGCACTTCAGTATGTGTTTAGGACATATTTAATGCACCTTTTCTGTCTTTATGAAAGTCTGTAAACCACTTTTATGCAGACATGTAAAGTTCTTGAATAATGTCATTTCTTACAGCAGTATTTTTAATTTAGCATGCTTCCTACTCTCCAGAACCTCTCATCCTAAGCACTGTCTCTAATGCGTGGGTAGCTTCTCTTTTCTGCTTCTGTCCACTTTACACACCTTCAGTCGTTAATGCTAACAGTTATGAGTTGTTCTCTAACCCTTTTTCTTCTTGTCATATGGTTTTTTTTTCCCAAAATGCTGTTTAATTCTTTCACAACTTCAAAACACTTTATTTTTCTCTCTGTGACTGTTTTCCCCTGCAAAAAAAATTCTTCTGATCTTGCAAATTTATTTTTGTGAACTCTGGTTCTGTTAGAATGAAGGTAAAATTTTCAGTGTAAGACTTTAGCCACAAAATGCTAATTTGAATAAATTATAGTATTCCATAAGAACTACTGATCTGTTGACTTCTGCAAGAAAGTCTCAGAATATTTTGGAAGCTAGAAATACTGTTTTGGAAAAAAAAAAAAAAATTGTCTTCGGGTTTTATTTCTTAAAATGGGACTTTAATATTTACCTGAATATGCATATCACATTTTGCAATATTAAAAACGCAGATATATCTCTCCTCTTTGAAAGTGTCATAAATCACTCATCTTGTGATGCTTTAGCTTAAAGCGATCCATAACTGTGAAAACTTCCTTCACAAGCCTGAAGCCAGGTTAATATTTCATCAGGGCGTTATCAGAGTATCTTTCACTACCAATGTGTTCAGTAAACAACGCAAGTCATGCCTCATTTGTGTTTTCTCTTTAATCCTTGTTGCTCTAAGAAAGCAATTTACTTATATAAGTGGGTTTGGATGAATTTGTTTTGTTGGGTTTTTTTCATTTTGGGTAAGATTTTTTTCATGACTCATCTTGACTCTGCCACTATGAGGTTGCAAACAGATTACTTATTCTTTCCTTGTATTTTGTATGTGGGTGGTTGGTGAGATGATGTTGATTTCATTATTCCCCATCCACCTTTGGATATCTGGCCCAGCCAGTTGTCACAAGTCTGCAATTCAACTTGGCAGCTTCTTTCTTTACAGTGAGTAAAGTTCCCTTGCTAATGTTTAACTTTAGTATTCCCTGAAGGAACTTTGCTTCATGGCTTTGTTCTTCTTGCAGTGGCTAATTGCAATGGTCTTAACCTGTGGTTAACCACCTTTTTATATAATTGTGCACTAATATAATGTCTGTCTTTTCTGTAGATTGAATGTTGCCAGTTTTATCAACGTTTGATCACATTTGATTCTATTTTCTGCTTTCTCTTCTATTTAGGTGCAAGTGACACTCAAATACCCTTGCAAACATGAAGTTGGGCCACGCAGCAGAGGGTGAAATAATTTCGGTTGAGAGAGCTAATTGAATATCTAGAATTTCCACCCCAAAAGTATTTTCAGTGTTTAGAAGATTGTTATTCTTCCCAAAATAGAGATGGAAAAAATTAAAATATTCAATGCATGGCTGGAGTGGAAACTTCTGGAAAACATGGTTCAGAGTGTGAAAATCTGGCCCTGAAATGTGTCATTGAAGTAAAAGAAGACTTTTATTTGTGCCTGAATTTGACAGAATGTGCCTTAACTGTCTAGAACCAGCCCTACATGTCCAAATTAGTAAATTAGACATTAGTGATTCAAGTGCTTTTGGCCACTTTCCCATTTCTGAATTGTCTTCCAGCCAGACTACTTTACTTGCACTGGCTTAAAATTCATGGTGAGCTTTAATAACACAGTAATATCTAAAAGATATTGCCAGGAAAGCATGTCAAGCTGCAAACAGCTCTGCCTTTGCTTCACCGCAGGCAGGACCAGTGATGACAGGTACACCCTGCTGGTGACTGAACCTTCCCCTTTTGGCTTCTTGACTCAGAGAATAGGAAATATATCTGAACTCACCCACATCATTAAGGAAGATGATTCACACAGCAGATCTGAGGCGGGAACCAGTGCTGAAGGGCCTGCGACTGGGATGGGGTGATGTGGAAGTCCTCCCCTGGCTGAGCTTTCGCTACAGCAGGATCTGTGGCTATCCCCTCTCTGCTTTCCTCTCCTTGTTGAAAATGTAACTTAGCACTTGTAACAGTCTTTGTGTGATGCATCAAATTTCTTCAGGAGAAAAATACAGATATCTGCCTAAAGAAGGCACTTTCTGACAGCTAGGATGTTCCCATTTCATAATTCAGAAGGATTCTGATATCTAAATGAATCAGTGGTTAATTAAAAAAATATAAAACCCACTATGTAGATATTAATCTAAAGACAATTTGTTGAGTTTTCATCATCTTGCTGAAATCAATGTAGCCATGAATGAAAAAAATGACATCTTCTCATATAACTTCATATGCTTCATATAACCATATAGTTTCATACAACCTTAGCTACTGAAAAGCATGGTTTGATTTTGAGGAAAATTATTTCAAAGTATTTTTGTTTTGTTTTTCTTCTCAGAGAAAGAAACCCTGTGAAAGAAATACTATGTCATAGGAATTTATAATCCACAGTATTTTTATGATAAATCTAAAAGGATACTTTTGTCCCCACCTAACCTTTGTTACATTCCCAGTGGGAAAAGTTCAGAGTAAGACAGGCAGTAAACTTCATAGCTGCCAACAGCTGGAGGGCACAGTTAGTTTCTTTTAAGTAAGAGAATAGGTAGTGTTGCCACATCCATATTTCTCTGAGTATTTGTTTTCCATGTTTAAATTTGCAAGAATTTACAAGTTCAAAGGTAACCTGAGTGTGGAACCTAGGAGTTTGGAGTCTGGGGAGGTTAATTGCCATCTGACTCATTTGCTTTGCATGAATGGATGGTATGTTTTTATTTTAATACTTACTTGAATGCCTGGTCTGTCCCTTTGATTCTATAACTAGACAGTTACCATCAAAAAGCAGGCTGGAGCTAGCTGTAATTGCAAAAATCTTGGTGCATTTCTGACAGATGTAAATGGTATCTGTGTAAGAGAGAGAGGAAGTGTGGTTCCCTCTGGGCTGACTATTAGAGGCAGGTCAGAGGAACCTGCTCTTAGTTCAGTTATGTACCACTATAACCAGGCCATACAAGCAGAAATAAAATGAGTCTGAGCTGTGTGGGCTTTTGTTTTGTTATTTTCATACAAAAAGAAATAGGCGGTACTGATCTCCTGAGCATTTTGGATTCTAAACGGTAATTTGATTACTCTCAATCTCAGCACAACAACTTGCTTAACTAAATGGCTTCCAAAACAAGCATCTCATCTGATGTGAAAACAAGAGATGCCAGATTTGCTGGAATCATTATTATACTGTTTGAGTTAAGCACTTAAGCAAATTAGTCTGTTAGTTTCACTGAAACTTTAATTGAAATCCATTTATTCCTTGTATTTCTTCTACACTAGACTAAAGAACTCTTTAAAATTTTAGTATTCTAAATTCTTTTGCATTTTCTTACTGTAGAATCAGATACTGAATACTTAAAATTATCATTTGATTTCTCTTTGCTAAACTTTAGGAGTGCAATCTATTAAGCTTTCTCTGTAAGAACTTTTTACCACAAGTCAGATCACTTATCTGTAATTTCTGCATCTTTCTCAGTTGCCTAGATAGTTAGAAACTGGCAGTAAGAAAGCACATAATAAGGAAATTGCATTTATGCCAAATTTTAAAAGGCTTTTGAAGAGAAATATAGTTAAAACACTAAAAGCATGCTTGTTTTACAATGTGTTTTGATGTGAATGGTCTAAGGCAAGTAAATCTCAGGCTTCATGAAGTTCTTTAATCAATGCATTTCTACATTTTTAGGACATACATACAGTTAATCTTGCTTCTTATTATGTGTACTCAGATGCAAATGGCAAGAATGCCCTATTGTGTCCCATTTCCTTATCTCAATCAAAACTAGCTGTTCAAATACTTTGGAAAAATGGTTTACCGGTTCCTTGGCTTTAACAATGCAAAATCTAATGAAAGTGGTTTGAAAGTCTGTACTAATCTATCCATAATATGAAAGTAATAGAGGCTTTTGTAACATTTCTAAAGAAAAGAAATTGGCATCCTGTTCCATTCATATGAGAACTGTAATATCATCTTCATGTCAGGGACAAAAATAAAATCGTTTGTCAGACGAATGCTCTAATGAAATATACTGGGTAGCACAGCTTTAAAGAGTTGGAGACGAGCAGAAAGAGAGATTGACAGCATTGCACGGTCCCTTTCTCCACTCAGTTCTGGTTGAAAGAAGCCAAGCTTGTGGGAAGGGAGACCTGGGGTGGGGGTAAAGCCCCTTTGCTCAGAAGTAAACACCTTTTCAGAGAGAAGCTGGCAGTACAGCTGTCTTCCCACTGGACTGCATCTCCTGTGACAAGCTGAAGAATAAGAAAGCCACATCTAGAGCTACAGTACACCTAAGGGAAGCAGCCTGCACCCTGGCAGTGACCTGGAGGGACAATCCAATTGTGAAATAAGGTCTACAGGGAGGAACGATCTGTGACTAAGGAAAGTGCATGCCCGCTGCTTCTCTGACCTTACCAGAGACTTTGAAGCTCCATAAAAAGTTTGCCAATAAACATTGGCAGATTTCACTTCATAAACCATAGGAGTTAACTCTATTGTAGATAATTCTCCATCACGTCAGAAAGATGTTGTGAGCATTCAGTGCCATATGTGAAAGGCATATCCATCCCTTGCTCTACTTGATCCTTAAAATGCAGTGCTGCACTTCACACACTGCTGGGTGCTGACATGGTTACAATCAGGTGCCCCTTCTTCTTGAGAAGGAGTAGCTTTGAGAGCTTGAGAGCTAACTAGCCTGTGACACTGAAAATCTGATTATGCTTATGCTTTATCTTGCCAGAGCTGATAGCAGGCTGAAGCCTTTGGCAGAGTGTTTCATTTCCATAACTATCTGCGTGCTGCTGCATGTCTCCTGCTGAGCACACACAGTACCTGCTTTTCTGACGACTATAATGAGAGTGGCCAGCTGACATATCTTCACTGTCTTCTGTGATCATTACTAGTGAACTAAACAGTCTCATATACGGCAAGCTCACTTTCTGCTTGTTTGTACATATAAGTATAGTAGGGGTTTTCTTGCAGCCAGGAAGTTAAATTCATAGGGTGACAAGATACTTTCTCTAATTTATCAGCTGATACAGCATTAAAAAATGGAAGCACTTTTGGGTGCAGAAACACACTTCAAAATGTAACTGGGTTGAATTAGATGGGATTTCTCAGCATTATTTCTAAGAAAGGGACAGACCTGAAGGCAGGATGATGTGAAGGATGCTTTTCTGAGAAGAATTCTAGTTGCTTATTCTAGCACACACTATGGTAATGTAAATGAGAAAGTAAACTGTTTACAGCAGAAACACTGCAGGCTGCCATTTGATATCTCTGGGTTTCCTTAGGTGCTATTCTTTGTAGGGTAGGAGGCAGGGCCTGACTTTTCTCAAACTGAGCTGTTTGCAGTAAAGAACCAGACAGCCCCAAAGAATGTACAATTTAGTAAATGTTTTCTGTTCTCTCATCAACAGTCTTTGTAGGGTTTAGTTTGTTTGCTCTGAATCTTATGGGTAGAAGCAAATGCAATCCAAGAATGGGGTGGAGGCAGACAACCTGCAGAACTCCCAGCAACTCAGGTGATTACAGCTTGCTCTGCAAATGTGTGGCAATGACAGTCTATTTACACATTTAGCAGATTTAGACTGTTCAAAAATTGTCAGGCAATAGCAAGAAGGGGTGCTTATTGCTGGTTGGTAGCTGAGACCATTCTATATATTCCTATTTCAGTACTGAATGGAAAAACAGCAGTAGATGCTGCCCTGATACAAATGTGGTGAGAGAGACTCTTTGAATGCACCATGAGGTTCATTATATTTCTTGTCCCTTCCTCTTCCTTCTTAGTAGGTCTTATCTTGCAAACTGCAGACGGCTGCATCTGATGGGCTATCAAAAATAGGTGATCTAGTGCTTCTAAGACTGGCTGACAAAGTTATAAAGAGAGAGCTTCAGTGTATTGGCACAGCTTTGATTCTCTGTAGAAGAAAGATAGAGATGATATCCCATCATTCTGTGGAGAATCAGCAGGAGGTAAGTAAACTAATATGGAATTTTAGGAAAGTGTTAGAAAATTCTGCCTTTTCTCAGAAAATTATTTTCTAGTTGTCTTGAGGAACTCCATGTGTAATATAGGCCCTTCTCCAGATCTTCACAGACAGTTGCTGTTGTTGCAGCTACCCAGAAAAATTATGAAGGTTGTTGTGGCTGTTCTAAACAGCAGAAGGATCTTGTGTAAAGTAGGCAAGTAGGGATGTGTGTTCTGGAAGTGGGAGTTGACATCTGCTTTGCCTGTCCTGCTCTCTTTCTATGCACATCAAATTACCTACTACTTCTGCCTTTGCTTGAATCCACTCTTCCCAAGCTGCCATACTGACCACTGGGACTGTAAACCACAAGCCCCAGAGAAACCTGGGCAGAGAGTCTTTGGGGGAGGCATTCAGGGAGAGTGGCTGCAGTTAACCAGGCATCCCACTGTTCCTGCTGCCAGAGGAACCTGGGCTGAGACAAGCTAGTGGTCCCAGGGTGACATTGTGACCATGCCTGCAGAAGCTCCCACCAACTTGCTCCTTCCCACAGGAAGGGACCTGCCTGGGTTACTGCCATCAGTTGTATGGTAATCCAGGCTCATGAGGAGTTGTTCAAGAAGGTTGCATCAGGACACCACCAGCACACTACCCCCTCCCCTCCGTAACAAACTGCCTCTTGCCACGCAGGATTGCTAGGAAGAAAGATCAGGAGTTTTGAATGATAAAGCTATCCTCATTTAAACTGGTGTTTGTAGCTGGAGATACCAGTTTTGAAGTCTGGACTATGTTTTTCTATGCATAGGTTGTCTCCTCTTCTCTCATCCTTGCCTTCCTGTTCTGTTTATTTTTTTTTTCCTTTGGTATCTCTCCTCTTTCTTTTATCCAAGCCAGCTTCTGCACCCAGAATAAAAATCACTGGAGGGTTTAATCTGGGGAATTATGTTTACTTGGCTTGCCTGTTCAGATAAGGCATAAACAGTTAAAGAATGCTTACAGCTACTGGAAAGTACTTAACACGGAGGATAATTTCCAGGTGCCTTTGAGCTGCCCTTAAATGAGGGGAAACAAAAGTATCTCATTTTACAGCTGCAAAAATTGACATGCCATCCTTAGGCTAGGAACACGCTTGGGGTTACTTCTGATAGAATCTGTATGCTCTGTTAAGTGAACTGTGGGTATTGGGAGAACGAGCAGCAGACATAGCCATCTGTATTGGGAAGCAATCTATTCAGCTCACAGTGATAGTCTCTCAGAGAAATATAGCTCCTCTCTGTGCTTTTCCCTTCTGCAATCAAGGAGGTAGTTGGGGGGGGATTTGTTTGTTTGTTTTTTTGTTGTTTTGTTGGTTTTTTTTAAATAATAAAATACACTCCCATTTTGGTAGGACACTGGTCTCAAACTCTTCCTTCTACTGCTGAGGTCGGTAAGGGCTGAGGAAACAATCTACTATTTCTAAGCAGGCATCACAAGCCCTTTTCTGTTATGGTTGGTAAAATATGTTTCAGAAAATCAGACAGCCTGCTTGACTCCTACATGTCTCCTCTTGAGCCTCCTACCTCAATAGAGCCATCATAAAATTTCAGTTTTGAGATTACTACCTTGACACTGTACTACAGCGTATGTCTTACAAAGGTATTCTGTTTAAATAAAAAGATTTTGAGTAATGGTAAGGCTCTTGCCATAATCTGTTCTCATGTATATCCACCTTCATTGTTGGAAATACTTGTCTTTTACAGTAGCAAATGTTCTAGCTTCAGCATTGTGGCAATTGTTTTGTGTGTTAGATGGGCACCCTCTGAAGTGCAGTTCATTTTGTACCTCATTCGTGAAGTCTAGTGATTAAATACAATCTCCCATTTCCATTTCATACACTAATATTGAAAGGTTTGTTTGAGTTAGTGGAATTTTGTTTGGTTGGAAGCACTATATAATAAATTTCAGGGAGCTAGGAAGACAAGTAGAAGATGGGAAAGTTTTCTCAGAACAAATAAATGTGCTTCAAATTAGGTCTATATCTGTTTTGTTACCATAGCAATGTAATACCACAGCAAAACTCTCTACAGACATTGTTCCAGATATCCTACCTTTGTGGTTTCTCACAGACATTGAAATCCACAATATTTTTCCTTGTCAAATCCCAGAGTGTGGGAGTCAGGGAGAAGGGAAATTCCACTTCTGTGGTACCTTTTGGCATTTCTTCTTTATAGGTGTCTCTATTAGTAGCTTAAAATATTTTATCACAGGTCATAGCTATATGCATGCTTTGATTTCATTCTATAACTATAGCTGGCATAAATATGTAAAAACGTACTGAAATAAACTAGAAGGGGTTAAAACCGTTGGAGAAAACTGCTTATATCACAGATACAAGTTCTGGGGAACTGTGATATGATTGTAGGTAGTGAAATGCAGTTAGATCAATCAGAATGTGCTAAAGAAATTCAACAGAAAGTTAAAGTACTGGCAAGGTCCACCACTTCAAACAGAATAGGATGTCATCAGTGCAAATCCAGTTATTCGCCAAAACCAAGGTCAAAAGACAATGATCAGCTAAAAGGTTAGGGGGAGATAGATTGACAGTCTGGGAGGACTTCTTGGAAAGGGGAGAGAATGTTAAGCAAGGCTGGCTGCTGTCACAACTCGGATGAATGAAGCAGGCTTATCTCACCACAGAGGCAGAGTCACCAGCACGGGTCAGGCTGAGCTCCAGAAGAGTATACCGGTTGGATTGACTTGCTCTTGGAGAATTGTCTGTGGTGAAAGTATGCACCAGTGAAAAGAGATGTTTGTAAATAGAACTTACAGTTCTGTCAAAGGAAGAACTGCAGGGTAACATAGCTCTGTCATGATTAGAAGCCTTTGGCTGACCTTCAGAACACCTTATATTAGCCGACCTTTGTTTTCTGATTTGTTTTAGATGAGAATGCATAGGTGCTAGTGAGTCATCTTATTGCAATTAAAGCATCCCAAAAAGCTCATAAATGCTAGTCTCAGTATGTTGAACAGTGTATAGCTGCTCAGTAACAAACTATTACTGAGTTGTTGTCTGTACAGCCATTTGTGTTCTTCCATTATGCTGAAAACTGGTCCTTTACCTTGATGGACAAACCTCAATTTTCTGATCTTACAGCTCATCATTTCAGCTGTCCCCATATAAACTTATAATAAACTAGTTCTCTAGAGTTGAGTCATCTTTCACCTTCCCTTATTCCCAGCAACCAACCAGATATCAAAATGTAGACTTCAAAAAGTCATAATGGAAATTGCTGTTTTTCTGAGTTCAGTGCTGAACTTAGAGTTGCCTTTGCATTTGCTTTACCAAGCTGAGCATGTTGTTGGAATATTTTTTTTTAACGTGTTAAAACATTTGTCTTTTAAGTTTAGACATTGCATTTGTATTAATTTAGGCCCTATATTTATATTATGACTCTGCTGGTCCTGAATCCATTGAACTGAATCTCTTGTATCGACTCATTTTTGTACAGCATGGTTTGCAAAGGATTTCTGTCATCATCAAGGTATGTGTGATGCAAGGGGCTGGGCACTCAAACAGGCAAAGTTCATGTTCCACAAAGCTTCTGATCTAAATTATCACTTTCAATAGGGGATACAAATAAATGAGTGTAAAACACTCTGTGCTTGATGTATGAGCCTACCGAAAAGTGTGCAAAAGAGTAATCTTCTCTGTTCTTTTCAGACCAAATTAGGCAGCTGGTAGGCAAGGTTGTATCATGTTCCCTTTCATAAAAATGTCAAGACAATGGTTGTTGAAGTCCCTCAGGGACTACCATAGTTGATTCACATACTTCGTATTTCTTACCATCAGAGAGACAGGACTCTTTTGTTCCTATATATCTATACCAGTACTGAAGAGAATATGAAACTGACACTTAAAAAAATGTTTTTTGTTCTGTTTGTCATCCAGCATTTATCTATCATTTCTTAAAAAGACAAACCAAACAGAAAACAACCCACAAATGCTTTCATGTCTTCATAGCAAAAATCTCTACCAAGGGAGCAACTCAGCATAGCACACTTGTATGACACAATTTATGCAGCCAGAATGCTGCATAAATTGTGTCTCTCATTGCTGCACTACAGGCTCCTAAGAGAAGAGCTGTGAGCACTACAGTGCAGTGTCTTTGCCTTTCTCTTTTAAATTCATGTCTGTCCTGCAAATCTTCAGTATCAAAATAGAGTAAGATAAAATTTGTAAAACATCATGTAAAAGCAGCATAAGCTTTCATTACTCAGGGGATGTGAACACCTTTAGCCACCCCCCCCCCCAACATAACAACAAAACACAAAAAAAATCCCAAGAAAATGTTTATATATGAGACAGAATCTTTTGTTCTTCAATAAAAATATGTAAATCCATTGATAGTGTGAGGGTTGGATTTTCGGTCTTGTCAGTTTAATGTACAGATAGCAGCTGTTCCAATCTGGCTGTCATAAGGCCAGCCAAAGAATTATTAGGAGGGAGAGAGGAGGGAAGGGTATATTTTCAAATGAGTTTTTAACTTGCTACCTAGTTTTAGCCTTTAAGATATATCAGCTGTACAAATGCTTCTTCATAACCATATTATTTGGGCAGGGAGGTGGAGAAGAAAGGGGAACATATTCCTCCCCCCTCTCATCTCCTTCCACTAAAAAAAAACCTTCCAAGAGTTGGGTCTTCTAAATATTACACAGGTGCTTGAACTTATAGAGTATTTATTTCTTCTGCTTTTTAAGCCATCTTCCACCCACAAGTGGTAGAAAGAACCAGAGGAAAGCTTTTTGCTAGCAGAAGACAATTGTCTCCCTTTGTACCTCTTCACTGGGATACTGATATAGAAGAAATATATCTGCGAGGTATATATTTATATATATATATTTGTAGAAGAATAAACTGTGAGGGTGGCGAGGCTCTGGAACAGGTTACCCAAAGAAATGGTAAACGCTCCATCCCTGGCAGTGTTCAAGGTCAGATTGTACAGAGCCTTGGGCAACATGGTCTAGTGTGAGGCATCCCTGGACATGGCAGATGGGTTGGAACTAGATGGTCTTAAGGTCTTTTCCAACCCTAACTATTCTGTGATTCTATGAGCAAGACAGTATGAAAATAGTAACTTGCTTATTGAAAATTTAGGGCAAAATATGTATTGACGAATATTTTTTTTGATTGTTTCTTCCCTTCTGGTTATCCGTCTATGAACCTGACTACTTTCCCCTGCCACTTTTCCCTTCTTTGAGGGTGGTATTAATAATATTGGCTCCCGCAAGAGAAGCAGAAAATGCGAAACTTTCTTCTTTACGCTTCATGGTTATAAAAAATGAGACCAACAAAAAGTCTCCATGCTAGACTGCTACAACAAGAGTTGATCTTATAATTCCCATGATGCTTAAAACTTACAGCTAGTATCAGACAGTGAAATGAGTGTTTTACTTGCAGGCTTATAAAACAGAAATTGGATTGCTATTAAGACCATGAAGCTGCCATCAGCTCATCTTCCCTTTTACAAGACTGAGAGTGAGTTATGCTTTTTTAATAGTATTTGGATTTTTTAACAAATGACAGCGGATATCCTGAGTTTCAGCTGTTAGACCCACTAAAAATACACGGACAATGCCTGATTTCAGAGCTGTACGAAAACCACGGTCAGATGCTCAGTGCAACAGCACCCTCTAGACCCTTGCGCATTTAAATACATCCCTCTCTCCAAGGTGAGCTGCGTCAGGCGACAATGTTGTTGATACGCTTTCTGGGCATCTACTAGCCTTTTAGTCTGACCTCAGTGGAACACAAAGATTAAATACCCTATGTCTATAATTTTCTTTTAAAGGCAGGGAGAACAGAGTGAGAAGGAGCATGAGTTCACAACCAGGAGCCTGTTATCCTTCTTAGGTTTCAAAAAACCATACTACCCAGGCAAAGGAATTGAGACAGTGTGATTTATGCTTACTTCAGTAAAGGATTTGGTGTGACTATGAAAAATTACTAGTTTATGGAAGATGGGAAGTAATATAAGTACTTGGACAAAGGGTCAAAGGAGACAAACCCGTGCAGTTTGCTGGAATGAAAATAGGATGCTGGAGGACAGTTATTTGAGGAATTAACTGTGTATAGTAATCATTTGCAAGATAGGGACAGAGGCACACGTGGGGAAGGCAAATGTAGTTATAGGCTATATGATACATATTATTTCTGCAGAAATAAGGAGTATTAAAATGATTTGCCCTTGTAAAAAACATTGCTAAAACCTCCTCTGTCATACAGAGTGTAATTACAGTCACGTATCTCTTTTTTTTTGGTTTGTTTGTTTGTGGGTTTTTTTTTTTTTTTTTTAAAGTAACTGCAAAAACCCATGAGGTCAGAAATACGGCAGTTTTGAAAATATGGTTATTATTTAGAAGAACTGCTGGCAAGCCGTATGGTGAAGGACTTTGGTAACACTCGTGGTATTTGTTTGCCTATTCAATATACATGGAAGTGATTTTTCTAGTCTTCATTAATTCCTGAATTATTTTAGAATACCATCTGAATTTTTTAAATACTTTTTTAAGCTGATTACATACACACTATGTGTTTTGAATCCACGCTTCAGAGTCTTTGCTCATTTTGCTACTTGTGCCCTAGGTCTGATCACTGTGCTCCCAACTGTATCTTTGTCTCTTTAAGAGTATTTTTAGGAGATGCTCACAAGGTGGTGCTATATGGTTTTCCATGTCAGAGCTGAGATAACCGCACCAGACACTAAATTTCAGTAGACCACGTTCTGCCTCCGAGGCTGTTTTCCTCATGTTGTTGTTAGGGTTTCCATTGATTTTACTTTTTATTGGAGCAAAAACCTCTTGGAATTGTTTGTTGGTACAGATCTATGAGGAAAAGGATCAACTCTTTTTATAAGCTCGTAGTGGTGTATATGAAAAGCTAAATCAGGTTGTGTTTGGCATATACCCAGAAACCTACACTGATGTTTCCTCTCCTCCAACAGGCACGCCTGCTCTTAGGAAAAACAACCTATCCAACAGCCCTGGACACACAAATATGCCTGCAGAACACCCGTATTTCTAACAGGTTCCCCAGCATTGTGACAGGCAATAAGGAATGCCTTCACCAGTGAGCTGCTGTGCCTTTGTCTCTTGTCTTTAGGAGAAACGCAAGCCTAGCTCCTAGAAGCTTTTCCAGCAAGTTTCAGTTCCAAGAACCCGCTTTCCAAGATTTGGCATCCTCCAAAAATGGAGGGAAAAAACTTCAACTTTTAAAAGATCATTTTTTTTTAAGTTCAGATTGATCCTAATCATGGTTTTAAATGCATCTCAAAGGTTTTGACAGAGATCAAAGAGGAGCTATAAGACAGCAACCCATTATGATCTTGATTTCCAGTTCTCCTTCTCCACTGAATTTTTTTGGTTGATTGGTGTGGGTTGGTTTTTTCGTTTGTTTGTTTGGGGTATTTTTTGTTGGGTTTTTTTGTTTGGTTGGTTGGTTGGGTTTTTTTGTTTTTTGGAGTTTTTTTAGCTGCTACATTATTTCTTACATAAGGCTCTCTTGCTTGAGATACTGGTTCCTTCTACCTAGAGATACAGCTGAGGAATAAAAACAGGGAAGGGAATAAAGCAGAGGCAAACCCAAGGTAAATCATCTTGCAGTCTCTTCTGGAGGCATTGCAGTTCTATGATGATCCCTACTTGGACCGCTAGCCAAGCACTTCAGTTTGTCTTGAATTATTAAACAGGGTAATTAAGAAAAGTAAAGAAGTCATCTTTGCTTTGGGCTGCAAGAAATAACTTTTGATTTAATTTTGTCACTCAATAAAAATAAAAGTCCCTGAAGGAATGTTCTGGGCTCAATAAAATTTCAGAGGCAATATCGTTTTAAAAATGAATACTCTGAGAAAACTACAGTTATATTTGCAAAATTAAATCTGGAGTGGTTTTTGGAGTCAATATTACTTAGAGGAGTAGTGCCAGCTTAAAACATATAAACTACTTTTTAAACTGTATGAAAATGTACACCTTCCAGTACCTAAAGGGGGCCTACAAGGAAGTTGGTGAGCGACTTTTTACAAGGGCATGTAATAACAGGACAAGGGATAATGGCTTTAAACTGAAAAGGGTTACAGTTAGACTAGATATTAGGAAGAAGTTCTTTACTATGAGAATGGTGAGGTGCTGGCACAGGTTGCCCGAAGAAGTTGTGGATGTTTATCTAAACATCAGAATACTAGTTTTTCTTTACACTGTCATCTTTTCATTATTCAAACTGGTTGCTGCATTACACAGCTTGGGAAGCTCATTATTCTGTGATGCATGTAGATTGCCTGACTCGTTTATTTTCAAGTGTATTTCGAAGTGTATTTTAAGCAAAAGTGTTATGGCCATTGCTGTATTACAAAAAGTTGTTTAACTGCATAAATTACTGGGATTGAATGGAGAATATTTCTGGGTACAGCACACATTGTGTTTTTACTCTAAGCATAAAAGATGTTTCACAATATTACTTGGGATTTACTTTTTAAAAAAACTATAATTGGAAGTACAGGTTTATCATCCCAATGATTAGGTAAAAAAGCGTTAAATTATTGTACTTATAGGAGCATAGGAGCATAAGTGATTCACTTAAGATGTTGTACACGTTTTCCTAAAAGCCTGAGTACTATGAGCACCACAGGAAAATGTGCAGTTTTTCCTTGCACAAATGTTTTATTTATTAGTCGTTTCATGTCTCTCTGTCTGGTGTTGCTGCTAAGTCTGTATTATTATAAAGAACATTTTTTCTTTTTATTTCACTTCTATAAATGTGTGATTAGTGGCTTTGACTTGTTATTTTCAGCTGCTCATGGTACATATGTGCTGATTGCATTGACTTAATTCATACACCAAAGAGAAAAATGCTGTATACTGACATCCAATGTGCATACTGTTTGTGAGCAGAACTAGTTTTCCAAATTACTGTGTTACTAGCATCACTTTCCAGTGGTCTTTATGAAGACCTGCTTCCTCTGTCGCATCTAATTCAAGTATAGGCCAGTTATTGATTTGCATAATTTAAAACTCCAGAAATGTATGAATCGATAGAGAAGTGTGTCAATGAGAGAGCAGCTCTGTAGTATTTTCACTTTTCTGCATGATCCATAGCATCAGCTAGGGAACTGATTTGGCAGGGGAGTCAGGCTGTGCTCCAGGAACATCCTGGGAATAATGATGATGTATTATTCATGGAGAAGGAGTGTACCCAGTGCCCCATCCTCTGCTGCCACCAATAAGGAATCTGGACAGCTTCTTTCCCTTTGGAGAAACACACAGAATGACTAAGAGATAGAAGGGTCCCTTGGAGTGTAAGGCTTATCTGTTGAAGCCACTACTGCCTGTAGTTCCTAGTCTACAAACCGTAATTATTTGACTTAATACTTTTGTAGTCCAGTCTTGTTATCACTAACCCACTGTTGCTTTGGAATGTCTGACATGCATTTAGCCCTGGATGTGATCCTTCTGCATCTACAGAGGTTGGGGGTTTCTTTATTTCTTCTGTATACGCTGGTCTTTTATTACTCGAATCTGCACCCTGTTTTGTATCTTGCCTTTTACTGACCACTTAGCCAACCAAATTTCTACTTTACTCTTTGATTACTTGGGTGTGGATCTTTCTTTGAATTTCTCCTAGATTTTTCTCTTCCTCCTCTCCTCCCACTCCCTTCCCTCCCATTTAAAAACTTTTATTCTGTTTCTGGAACATTTCACAGTTATTATAACAAAAGCTATTTAATTTCTGGATGAGGTAAATAGTTAATGAACCTACACAGGACTGATCTATCCTACAGATGGGACAAATACTTGACCTCAGCAGAAAAATATTAAGAATTGTTCAGCATTCTCCAGAGGTTTCCTTTTTTGATGGCTTCTGGGTATTGACTGATTTGTATGCTATGGGCAGCAATAATTGTAGCATCCTTCCTTTTGTTTTCCATATTTCAGACTTTCACTCAATGCTTATTATTGTTTGGTTTGACTTTGAAGTAGATGGTTGTGGTGCAGAAATGAGAGCTCCCCTATTATGAATTATGGAAATGGCATCTCCAGTACCAGTTCAAAAATGACTCATCTGGTTTTTTATCAAGGACATAATTGTGTGAAGAGGTTTGATTATCTCATCAAAGCTTGAGGACCATATTTAAGCAATGAAAAGAACCTTTCTGTCATCTGTTTTTTGCAATCTGCTGTTAATGGCACAGTTTTCTGGATACTAGCATAAAAGGCAATACAGCAAGACATTTCGTATAGGCTTGATCTGTAGGCATGAATCATAACTGAAACTGTATATGTGTGTCACTCAAATGACTTGCTAAAGATTTCAATTTTATCTGCACTGCACAAGTCAGAAGCTGTTTTCTGCGAATAAGTTTTGAATATTTAATTATTCTCAAGTAGCAGCAGACCAAGCCCCAGATTAGATAGAAAAATCCAAAACAAGTAAGGTTTCTGTGGGGTTGTCAGTTAAGACAAAGAAAATAGGATGGTATATTATGTCTGATTACATCTATTTGTGTGGGCATTGCTTACACAAAATGGTAAATGCAACAAGCGATGGTTTTGCAACTGTTGTGACACCCTCCAAGGGAGACAGTTTAATAGATGAAGAGCTGAGGAAGAAACCTTGCCCATGTACAGTCTCTGTCCTAAAAAGAAACCCATTCATGGTGTTGTAACCTCCCTGACAGCAAGAGAAACAGAGGGAGGAACGGGCAGGATTTGGGCAGTAGCTTAGATCAAGCATTTGGCATGATCTTCTGCTGAGAGTGCTGGGACTGTGATGTAATGAGAGAAGCAGACAGGTGCTGTGGGTATTGCAGAGTTGGTGAGACCATGTTTCACAGATGGAGAAGCTTGTAGATGGGCACTGGGTTAGGAGGAAGAGCAGTCAGTTTGCAGAATGGATACTGTTTGACCTTGTCAGAGGAAAAATTGAAGATTTGGTGATGAGGAAGCCTGAACCACTGCGGGCATGAAACGATCCAGTCCTTGGTGCTTAGTGAAAAGACAATGCAGGTGCAATTACAAGAAGTTTTGCAGAACCAGAGAAAATATCTAAGCAAGGATGATTCTCCTGTGGTCAAGTAGGTCAATTTTAGGTCCTGATAGGGCATTGCAGGTAAGTAATCTAAAAAGGAAGATCAAGGGGAAAAATTAACTTCTGTAAAATAACTGCTCGACAAAGGTGAAGAGCCAATGTCTTCAAAAGCCCTCTTCAGTCCATTTGTTTTAGCAAATTAAGGAAGGGGGTAAAGAAAAAAAAATGGCATACCCACTAATTTTCAAGCTTTCGGTGGGCTGTATATTTCTAGGGAGTTAGTAATTATCTCCTTACTATCCTTGATCTATGTAAAGAGGGAACAGGGACAAGCATTTTAGAAGCTGTAAAAGCTTTGCCTTTCGATTACCCTTGTTGAGAACATGGAGTGCTCAAAGGAGTTGTTTAAACGGAAAATGTAGCTTTTATAGCTTCCGAAATTGTTGTGACAGGCTTTATTGTGGTCCTTGTCTTCTCTTTTTCTGAGGAAATTGAAAGTGAGTAGACACTTTAAAAGCTTTTTTGCTGTCCTTTTCCCAACCTCCCTCCAATGTGTTAAATGGGATGCTAGTTTTGTGCCTCAAGAATTATGTCTGATCTGAGGAGTGTTTTGAGCTAAGTGCTTTTCTCTTAACTCTCCAAGCTCCTTCTATACAAATGAATTCAGAGGGAAGAAGGCTTCTTGATGTTATTTTGCATGTCTTTCACACATGCAGGTATGCTACTGATGCATTATTCCATCTGTAAAGACAGCAGGATCTCCTAAGCCATGAAGAAAAGGCCTTACATGGGAAGTGAATGAAAGAGAGGCTTCATCCCACTTTGAAATGATGTCAGTGATGTGAGAAAAAAGCATATGCTTCCTTTTATGCCTGTTTCCCTTATTCTTTCTCTACTGCTAGAGAGACCAGCTGCTAACTTCACAGTATTCTTGTCCTTGGGGGAATTCAAGGCATCTGTTTGCTTGGTGGTTTTGCTTGGATGTATAAAGAAATGGCTGTGTAGCACCGAACACACCACTTTAGGACCAGGTGGACTCCTGACTGTGCTGTCAAGTCTCTAGGTTGATAAATATACTGGCTGAGAGAAGAGATGCAAATGCGGTGAAAATTAACTTTACAGACAAAAATGGTGTAAATCTTCTGGGACGTTCTGATCTGGTCACTTGAAGTTTTGTCAAATTCCAAAAGCAATGTTAAGATCCAAAATTATGTTGCAAATTCAGAGATAATTAGTTGCACTGTTGATGACATAGCATGTAATTTCAATTGCTGATAATCTATACAACCATTTAGCCTATAAACTTATAATTGCTAAACTAGAAGTCAAACATTTTGTAATTTACACACCAAAAATCTGGCACTTTATACTTCTAGGTCCTTTTCCACAGTTGCTTTAAATTCATGTTAGCCATGTTTAAAATTAGAATTGGTATTCATAATCTTAATGTATCTTTCTTGATGAAGAGTCGTTGGCTTTTCATATGCCTTTTTCAACAAAAGAATAATTAAAAAATAAATGTGAAGTTCAGACAGTCGTGGTTTAATTGTAATATAAAATTTATTTTAGAAGAAATAACTGAGAGCAAATTCATTAAAAGTAAAGGCCAATGGTTAAATTTAAGTAAATTTTAATGGTTTTAATTTTAGACAGTCATTAAAGGCAAACATTCCATCTTCAGATTCGTATACCCATTTCCTGCTAAAATTAATGGAAATTAAGCAGAGCTAGCTGAGGAATGAATTTCTAAAAAGAAAAAACTGTAAAACCTGCAAAACCTGCATGTGTAGAACCCATAGGCTTGAAAATGCATGGGCAACTTCTGCCTGACACATACTCTTTCACTGCACATGCAGCAGGGAGCGTGTATGTTTTTAGTCTTGTTTTCATTTTCTCTACACTCATATTTTTGAACTTTCTTAAAACAGTTCCTTTCCAAGCCAACTTGGGAAGGAAAATTACTAAATCATGCAAAAAATGCATCTGTAGGCACATTCGTATGTAGACGGCAATGAATTCCAAAAGATAACATGAAGATGAAATAAATATTTGAATGCATATCTGAAAATGTTAATCTCATTTATTTTTGCATAATGATGGAGGACCTCTTTCTTACTGTAGTAAAACCATCAGAAAAAGGGTGCAGCCAACTTGCTGATCTGTTAATGCAAAATATGAGGTTTCAGTTCCATTTCATCAGTTTATGTTTTGAAAATAAGGCCAAACCTAGAATGGGGCATATCAGCAAGACCTACCCCAGAAAATGTTCTAAAGCAGTCTGTTCTAATGCCCCTGTCATTCAAGCTACATCTAATACCTTTTTCAACCCGTGATTTGGTAAAGGAGACTTCACCAAGCTACGTAGTTGCTCATAAGGAGGTAGCTAGGACTCTGGTGAAATAAGCTTTGTTGTTTAATTCAGGAATTATCTGAAGGCTCTTAAGTGCAATGCTGGCTGGCCCAAGGGATCCCTATGCTTTTGTCCAGATAGTCTGTTTCATCCACACAAATGGTATGTGTAAAGCGTAAAGTGGTATGGCTTTTCCTGTACAAAGCTGCTTTTCACAGAAAACCCAGATATCTTTGATCCTGAACTTGAAATGAATCCTGAAAATCCAAATGTCTTACTTTCAAAATATTATTGTGCCTCTGTGAAACTGCGCTTTCCTTTCTCATCTCCCTGAAATTGTCTGTAGGGCAGGCGATGCTTGCAAATAACACTTACACTGTAGACAAGGAAAGATGAGGCAGGAGAGTGATATCTTCCAGGAGCTGGAGTTTAGAAAAACAACCTGTGCAGACAAGGAAAGATGAGGCAGAAGAGTGATACCTTCCAGGAGCTGGAGTTTAGAAAAACAACCTGCACATGGAGGGGAGTGTGCAATACTTCAAGTCAAAAACAAAAAAGAAAAATTATGGGGTTTAGGAAAAAGTTTAATTTAAAGTAGCATATGTACTTTCCTGGAAATTTTTAGTGGGGAAAAAAAGAGCTTTTCTAATCATTTGTAATCTTCAATTATAATGGGGAAGAGAGCAAGAAAATCAAAACTGCACGTGAGAGTCAGTTTGTTACTATTATCAATTCAAAAACACAAGTGTACCTAATAAGCATTGTGATACTAGCATACAGATATCTCTACAAGATAGAAAACAGTTACAGAAGAAACTGTTAGGACCTAAAAGCAATGATTTTGTCCGTGCATCTGTTACAAGTTGCCCAGCCAGGGTAAAAGTCTGCAAACTTTTCTTTCCTCTCTGCAGTGAGTTAAAAAAAAAAAGAAAAAAAAAAGTTAATAACATTTGACAAATCAATGGGAAAGTAAACAGAACATCTATAAAAAACTCTAGAAACCAGTGAGATGTAAATGGCAACAGACATATTCCATTTTCCAGTGAGAAATATGGCTCGCTAAAAGAGGCTGGGGGGAAAAGAAAAAAGAAGGAAAGCAAGTGAAACTTTTTTCAAGTCTCCTCTATTCTGCTTTTCATGAATAAGGAGTGAAACAGAACGAAGTGAATCAATATAGTAGTTATTCTGATTTTGTGAAACACTAATCATACCCCTCAGGAGAAAGTGGCATATGTTTCTTTTGACAGCACACTATTTGCTTCTTTGCCTCATTAATGTCCAAGATGCAAGTCCTTTTTTCAAAACAAAAAGCAATTGCTGCAAAAGGTGTTCTTAATAAATTGCTGTGCCTTGTAACTGACATTCTGTTTCTATAGTTCAGTGGTAAATATGCTTCTCTTAATACCTACCTGATAATGGATCTATTGGTGACATGGATATACTAAAAATCTAGCATGTTGAGAAAGTTATTTCTCTTTATATATAAAACTAGCCAATAGGAACTTTACTAAAGTTAGATGTTTCATCAGAGCCCTAAAGACTGGAAGAATTTTAAGGCTTCCAGGAGGTTTCATCTTTGGTGCTTCTATAACCTTTTATTTTAGTCTTCATTATCATCACAGAAGTCTGATCTCTTACCTAGATAGATCTCTACATGAAGGGAGCTACTTCAGATGCTTCACTGCATTTCCAACTACTTTGTTTACCCACATCTTATTTTGTCTTTTCAGTATGCCACTGGAAGTATGCAGCTGCTCTTGCTCATTAGAGAAGGAGTTGGCACCTGATTTAGGATTGAAAATTGGTTTTGGGGAGCCAGGCTAGTAAAAGTGAGGTAATGCCATGTGAAGCATCTCCATCCCATCCACGTGGCTGTGCTTGAGGTCAGCGGAGCTGTACTGGCAGAATAGGAAATTGAACAGATATTCATAAACATGGGAATATTCTTCTTTGCAGGACTGGATCCCCAAAATTTCTGGACATCTTTGGCTCCCGTTAAACACATCGAGAATAGAAAGCACTCAACAGCCACAGATGACACTGCGCTTTCAAATATTTGTTTAATATCACACATGAGAAGCACTATCTTCTTCTTACCTTAACATAACATGGTGGGGGAAGCTGGGAAAAGACAGGTGCTAAGGAAGCTTTTCTACAGGTAAAAACTGACCAGCTCTAACCACAGTAAAAGCAAAACAAAAGCAGATTTCAGCCATCCATTTAGCTACCACCAACCACTTGGACTTGTTCCTTTTAGATAAGAAGAATATAAAATCTGCATGTTGGATATCTGTTCAGATGGATAAACCTCTCCCATTCAAAAATGTGTGCATGTGGCTCCTACCATTTCCTGCTCTGCACTCTTACCAAGAGAAGCACAGGCATGATTGTAAGGCAGCTGCTAAGACAAGTAATTTTAAAGATGTCATTAAATATTTAGTATTAAAGACTATTTAAAAATGATCACCATTGTTTGTACCACTCAAGTCAAGCAGGAAAAATATTGAGGCTTATTGTTACTTTTAAACATGTCTTAAGCTGTGTGCATCTGTATTACTAGAATAAGAATGGATCTCTCTTCCTCCCCATTAAGTTAATAGAAAGAATCCCAACAACTTTTTTGAACTAAGTTCTTTCTTTCTAACACAGTAAAATGATACAGAGATGAAAGCAGAAAAAGCAGGTAGGTGATCAAGTTCAGGATACCAATGTTTTTAACGTATTGCTCATTCTTTTCCAATAAAACCCCAACCCAAAACAGACGAAGAGCTGACTGATAACAAATGCACTAAAACAGTCTCCGACTGGCATGGCTGAGCTGATAAAGCTTAACATTGACCCACATATTCTCCTTATTTCTGCATAGACTTATTACCTGCTAAAAATGCTAATTCACAGAAAGGTTTTTGCTTGAGGTAGCAGAGATTCTCCTGCTACATTAGGAGAACCCATGATGGAAGAAATAAAGTCTTGAACTTTCTCTACCCCCATCAGCTTCTGAAAGGCTTGCAAGGGTTCAGCCTGGAGCTGTCTGATCAGCCAGAGTGTTTAGAACAAATGCTTTCTGATTAGAGGGACACCTTAAAATATGGAGTTAAAACATGTAAAGTAGTGAAAACATACATGCCTCATTGCTACACCATTTAATGGACACATGAAATATTGATTCATGGATTGGACTAGATTTATATGAAAATCTGGGGTTTACCAAGTGTGTGGTATCTATTTTATGGCAATTTTATATTTCCAGTAATGTTAATAATGCTCTTAAAAGGTGCTTCATGTAGCGGTCTCTGCATGGGCAGTGGAAAAAAAAGCTCCTAAATTGGGTACTCTAAGTATCACTTCCTTACTTAGATAATAAAGTTTGATATGTACCTATAAATGCGGGAAGAAAATGCTCCACTTACTCCCTCATTAGTGATAATGTTATTTGAAATAGTAGTGCTTTTGCAGGACTGGATTGGTTTTTGCATTGTTTCATTTTCCCTCTCTTCATTAAGGCATTGTTTATGGCATGGTTGGCTGACTTCCCATGTCCATTTTTTTCCTCTATATCTTTAGCTAACTTGTTTGCTGTATTTACAGAGGCATTAAGTAAAGCACAGTCGTTAACTCAGCAAAGCCCAGGGAGCAGCAGAAAGATGTAAAACCATTTCCTTTTGTTCAGATATTCAGGGTCATAGAGAATTCTAGCTCTAAAGAAAATAGGTTGCTTCTGAACATCTGCCAAAGTGAATAACTTCAGCAAACACTTATCTGTCATATTGATGTAGAATTTAAATTTAGTTGATTAAACTAACACTTTCTAGTGATATCCATGAGATCCTTTTCTCAGGGATGTCTGTCTTTCCCAACATTACCATGAAACATGCTCTTTCCTGTGTCCCGTATCAATTTCCATATCCTTTTAACTAATCACTTCACAAAAGATAATAGAGACTGTGCTGAGAAAACTATTTATGACACAGAATCTGGTTTACTCTCCTATCATTTCAGGACACCCTCACTATTTCAATCAACTTTCTAACAGCATTGACATCATTGGTCTAGCTGGGGAATGGCTCACAGCTACAGCGAATACTGACATCTATGTTACCGTAAATACCAGCCTTTTATAGCAAGTGAAATTACTCCTCTATCTTGACCATTAAGTGCAGATAAACCCACGGTGTGGTCATAGATTTGTTTCTTAACACTGGTGGACAGTATCTGTTTAAAGCATTCCTTTCCTGACTATATTCCCACTTCTCCCTTGCTCAGCAAGGGGCATGACAAAACAACGCAGGACAGACCACAGCCCTGCCAGCGCAGGGCAGCCAGCCTTAGTCGAGAGCCTTACTCAAGAACAGCAGTTTCTGAAAGCATTTCCCATTCCCTTCCCAAAGGATGCTTGCTCAGGCTGCTGGCAGAACATTTGTTGACAGTTACATTAAAATACCAGTCTCTTATATTTTGCTTAGTAGCAACTAATCATATGTGTTAGACTCAGGTGTGTTAACCAGAAGAATTACTGTATGCCTTTGCAAATACATTGAATTAAAATCTGCTGTTGATGCAGATAAAAATTTCTAATATCTCTGTTCTCTGCCATGTGAAACTGTATGTGCAGGACTAATACATAAGGAATTAATGTTTTCAGGATTTTTCACCAGGACTGGATATCTGTGTGCAAGATTTTATTGACTGGGGAGCATTTATAGACCCAAATAGGAGGGAACACAGCAGGTTCAGCAAAGGATGAATTGACCTCCTGCCATAGCTTTTCTGAAAAAATCTCCTAAGAAATCTAAACTACCATGTGTATGTGACTGGTTCTGCTATATTTTTGTACTCTAAAAATCTTTATTTAATGGATTCCCTGTAAAACTGCCATATATGTATGGCTATACATAGATGTGTGTGTATATAGGTATACATACAACCCCACACTCCCCAAAAGAAAACCAGTATTTTTTTAGTTGTAATATTAGGTGTTCTTTTATCAGAATGATATTTTCGCACAAGGCTTGTTATATATTTGCCCTCAACTAATTTTCTTTTTTTCTTGTTTTGCCTCCATGAAATATTAATGAATAAAAAGCAGACTTTTGTCCAAGGTATTCTGATAGGTTTCAGGACCAAAAGTCCAGTTTTTCACAAGTGGGGAATGGGTAAGAACGGAGCAGGAGTGGCCTACTTTCAGCAAATAAATAATGCTAAGAGGTAGGACAGATACAAAGGAGTAAAAGACCAAAGTGTGTTTATGTAAGAAAAGAAAATACAGGGTTAATGAGAAGTATTTCTGCAGTTGCCAAGGGAAACAGAGGAAAGAACTGATGGTTGCAGGCTTAGCTCCGATACCAACAGGATATTATGTCCCTCCTGGAATTAGATCTTAGGTTCTTGGACATGTAACTGAATAGCGGTCTGTAATATGTTACAGGGGAAGACGGTGTGTGTACTTACTTGCCCATGAGGAAAGATTTTGTGTTTGGGTTTTTCACTGGTTTTAAGTCTTGTTGGAGATGCTGGAATAAGGTTTTATATTCATGGAAGTAGCCAGTGTTTTTAAGGTTTTGATAAACAATGCTCCTACTTCTTTTTCCCAATCAAAATATCCTATTAGCTCTTCAGTACGTATACAAAAATTGGAACAAAATAGAGAAATCTGGATATTATAGTATACATGGTTGCCTTTGGAAAGGGTAGGTGGAGAAAGAAGTATGCAGAGTGTGTGTATGTGATAACATTTTTATCTTTCTTAACGCTGTCGATGTGGTTATTTTTAATTAGCAATGTTACATTTTCCTGTGCACTTTGAAAAGGGTTTATGAGGCTTCTCATCTATACCACAGCTCTTGACTAGTATCAGATGGGGACCATAGACCAAGTCTACTAATTTTATTCTATCATAGTTTTGAGCATGTAAGTATTCCTCCTTCTGAGTTGAACTACTTGCATTTTTATAGGGAACTTTTTTGCAAAAACAGACTGAAAAAGTCTCTCAGTCCCCCCTCACAGGCTATAGTGTAATTGCAGGGGGGAAAAAAAGAGGCCAGTGTCATAAAGGGCATGAGCCACCATTTTTCATTCCTGATGTTTTCAATTAAATTAAGCATGCATTTGGCTTCATTGGTGGTAGTAATGTCATTGTTTATAATTAATTTGAACATTGTTCTGACAACCTGGCATGCAAAGGTAGTTTATTGCTCAATAGCCTAAATTTCTGCAATCCAGGCAGACTTGGCCATATGGAAAAAAATTGCACACACAGAAAGGCAAAAAGCCACCCAGAATTCTGCCTAAAGTTTCACAGTTTTTTCTTGCTTGCTTTAAAACTCAGCTTCTGATTTTTGTCCTCCAAAGAAAATTCCTATTGCTACTTGTTACCTAATGGCTGAGGTTATCCTGGTCTGTTTTTCAGCTCAGGTGGTGCTATGATATATTAATCTGGGCTGGTTAGATTATAACTCTTTATTTGTTTGTTTGTTTGTTTGTTTGTTTTTTACATTCTAAGCTAAATTTATAGAACTGTTCTGTTAGAGACTCTGGTTTAACTAGAAAATACCTGTACTTCAGTGTCATGTCTAGTAAGTCTGTAGTATTTATTTGTTATATCAGGTATTTCAGCCTGGTATTTCAAAATAATTGAAAGGCAGAAATTTTGTAGGAAGGTTTAATTAAAGAAAAAGCAGAAAACATTCCCTTGAGCTGTACTACTAGGCAATAGTGCAAAACTATACCTTATAAGTACCTCTCATAGATCTGTTTTCAGGTAAAAATCTGTGGGGGAGCGGGGGCGGGGAAGACAGCTGAAAAAATCAGCTTTGTAAGCTAATAGAACAGTGTAAGCTAAGTAAAACAGGTTTCAATTACATGTAAATCATCAGATAGTGCAGCATTTTTGCATATTATTGGATTCATTTTTTTGCAAATAGTGTGTTGTCGTGGCAGAAGACAGCCCACAAGCCTTTTGCCAAGCCCTTGTAAATACTTGTTACTGGCTAGGAGTTGTGTCTGTCTTGAGACTTGTCTGGAGTTGCGTGGTGAAGTGAGCTGGTACTGCAGGATAATGTCCGTGTACTAAATGGACCTTATTAAACAGTATTGGTTTCCTGAATGTCTGTCTAACAGGTCAATTTTGGTTAAAGAATTTTAAACTCCATCTCCCACATGTGTCAGATCGCTGTCAAGCCCCCTCGCTCCACAGAGCATAAATTGACTGGTCTGTAATTTTACCTTAAATCAATCCTTGATGTTTTGGGGTTATTTTAGTCACCCGACATCACTACAGACCCCACAGAGAATGTTTCAAATGTGATGGTGTGGCACAAAGACTATGCTACACAGTTCAGTGTAAAGTTTCAGCAAAAATAACTTTGAAATGTTGGAATGTTTCAGTCCAGCAAGATATAGTTCACAGTTCAGACATAAACTAAGTCATTTCTGTAGCAAAAAACCGTATGTAAACTATAGTTTTTAGAAGCAGTAGGTGCAATCACAGACTGTACAGTAATCCCTTAACACATCTGTCTATCAGAAACACAGCATCTTTCTCTTCAGAAAGGCAAATATCAATGCTTTTTGGTCTTGCTAAATCAAAACCTCCATTTCATATTTCTCCTGCATCATGAAACACTCTTAAAATTAGCCGCCATTTTTGTTAAACAAAAAGAGTTTACATATGAAATGGCTCCTGTGTTCACTATCATGAAGCAGATTCTTCTGGAATAAAAAAATTAGAAAATACATGAACTGATTGGATGGAGGGAATTTTAAGCAGATGGCATATTTTCTCCAAGTAAATAGAGCAAGGTAATTAAACTTATTTATGGATTGTGTCAGCCAGTGAAGTCTTCTAACCCCACTGAACTGAGAAAGACTGTACTTAGATCAGGCTTTAGAAGAAGATGAATTTCAGAGAGGGTAAAAGAGCTTGCAGTAAGATAGCCAGTAATTTTAATCTTAATCTAGAAGCAAACAGCAATGTAACTGTTTTGAAGGCAGATAACTGCAGTTATATTTTTAAAAATACTGTTTACAATTTCAACACGCAAATTGCCACAATTGAAAAATTCTTCAGAAATGTGATAAAAATACTTTCTCAACCTAAAAAAGTCCCAGATAGAAGCATCTCAAGATTTGGAGGTACTAAATTAATATTTTTATTTTTCAAATAGATTTCAGAAATTAGCCTCAATAAAACAAAATAATAAACTTTTAAAAATACATTAACTGCAGTTACAATGACATGCATGCAGCTACTTTCTCCTCAATGCTTTAGTGTTTTGCTAAAGCATAGGATTTAATAGATGAAGGAAGAGGAAAAGGGTCAAATGAGCGTAGGAAGTACAATAGTATCAATAATTGTAGGGGAAGAAGGGGGGAGAATCTTTTTCTTCTCATGTCCCTGACTGAGTTTTCTAGAATTATCAAAATTAAGGAATGGGTTGAAGAGTGGAGAGGAAATCCTCTGACCTATACAAGCAGACTATACAAGCGGGCAGCGTAGGAAGTGTTTGAAGAGTTAGTCTCTTGCTTCCCAGGGAATTACTATGTGGTTGGAAGAGCAATGATATCTCACACTAACTGAAGGTCCTGGCCCAAGATCTCCAAGAATGTAATGTTCAGATTTTGCAAGGGAATAAACTACTCAAAACTCAGACTATCTCTGTGATTTCCACGCTGTCCTGGGTTCAGCTATAGCAGTCATTTTTCTCCTTCTTAGTAGCTGGTGCAGTGCTGTGTTTTTTAACTTTCAGCCTGGGAACAACGCTGATAACACCGATGTTTTTAGTTGTTGCTAAGTAATGTTTATTCCAACCAAGGACTTTCTCAGTCTCATGCTTTGCCAGGGAGGAGGGGAAGCCGGGAGGAAGCAGAGACAGGACACCTGACCCAACGTGGGGCTCGAACCCACGACCCTGAGATTAAGAGTCTCACGCCATTAAGAGTCAACACGCCATTAGGTGGTGTTGCTTTAAGAGTATAGAAATTTGGCAAAAAATAAACCCCTTTGCATTCCAGCTGGTCCTCAGAGGTCAGAGGGGCTGGGTGAGTGCAGCCAGGCTTAATTTCTGATTATAACCAATTCGACACTATATGTCTGGTCATGTTTAATAAGAACTTTTGTGATTACAGATCCACCAATAGTGCAGTTTGTTGAAGCAACAGAAATACAGATTTGGAATTGCCACTGATAAAGTCACTTACTAAATTAGTGCTAATATCCAAAGCTAGCCAAGATTAATTGAGCTCATATGGAATAAACCAATTATTAATTCGTTAAGCTTAGTTTCACCCGGGTATCATCTGATGTAGTCAGAGGCGCAAATCTTACCGAAGAGGCACCCCTGCTTTGGGGAGGAGAGAGGAGCAAGCACCTTGACTTGTCTGCAAAGTAAGGTCATTCTCATCCTCTGCTATGGAGGAGTTCAAATGCCAAATCTACTTTGAGAAAAGTGGAGGTGAGACTGTACTCAAATCACTGTCTGCTGCTGTCACAGGTGGTGTGGAGGTCAGCTGCTTTCTCACTTTGGTGTATTTTGATGTGTAAATGAAAGATAACGAGAGTCTCTGTTCAGGGCGAACAGAACTGTGAAATGTTAGCATCAGTTCCTCTTCCACACAGTTGAGGCAGGCCATCTGTCCTACATCACCCTTATCAGCAGCTGATCATCTCTGCTAGGATTTTACAACTCCTTAATCCCTTCACCACATACCTCATGGCCTCAGGCCTCATTCCTACAGGTGGAGCCATATCAGACCTCTACTGTGGCTTCTTACAAGTCTTTCCCTGAGGTTAAAACTAAAGGCATGGTTGCACATTCATGTGTTGTTCTGTTTGTTTCTGAGCGGGTATCTCACCACAGTAAGGGTCTGTAAACTGCCTGTCTGTGGCACATCATCAGTGAGGAGTGCTGTACTGCCTGTGCCAGAACGTCGTACAGCCTATGATTTCTGAAAATCCCACTCGTTTTGTTGGGGAAAAAATATTCTTAGTGATTTAGGAAACTCTGGTCCTACGTTTGAGCCTGTGGCACTGTGCACTCCTAAGCCACTTGGATTGTGATGTTTATTGTAAGCATTCACAAGTATTTTAACCTTAGATGATCCTTAGATCACATAAGAGTCTCATGGGAGAGCGTGGTCTGTATAAACATGTAGTCTAGAAATCCCTGTTACCTGAAGGCAGACCCCTGACTTGAGCCTCTTTTCCTCCTTGCTACTGAATGGAGGGAGCAATGATATCTTGCTGACCTTGCTGTTCAGCAATGACTTGCTAATCAAATTAACCTCAAGGACATACAGTGATTTTAATTTTTTTTTTCCTTTTTACCTAGTCATTGTAATTTTGGCAGTTTTAAAGAGTAGGCGACAAAATGGTTATTTATCAGCCAAACCCAAGTATGTCTATTTTATTTACAAATAAGAATATAAGTCTTCTGTTTGAATTAAACATTTCATTTCAATAAAAAAGTACTGCTAATATTGAATTTTTTTATTTTTTTTTTTTTACAGTACAACGACCTAAAGACATTTAAAAGTAAAATCATTCACAGCTGAAAGAGCTTGATATGCAATATGAATATCAGAATTAAGTGTAGGGGTGTTCATTTCAGGATTTTTTCCTAACTGATAATAAACAACTTCCAAACTGACAGATGATCATGAACCCTGTGGTATCACCAAGTCTTTTATTTTTTTTCTTTTAAATTTAAAAAAGAAAACCAGCTTTTGTTCTGATTGTTTAGCAAGTGCTCAGTCCTTTGTTATGGAGAAGCATGGAGAGCACAGCTGACCTGTGTCAGGGGCAAAGATGAGTGAGTATGTAACCAGACTGCTCCTACTTGTAGCCCTGTGGTACAAAGTACTGGTAATGCACACAGAGGGCATCTGGGTGACATTGATCTGCCCTGCAGCCACTGTGGCTAAGCCATTAGGTGCTTGTCTTGCTGCTTCGAGTAACTTTGAAAGAGCTGTAGTGTGCACTGAAGACAGACAGTTTCTTTTGAAGGGTGTGTTACTGCTCCTGCTGAAGGCACAAACTGACAGAATGCTGGTGAAATTTAACAGGGCTCCTCTTTAATGTTGGCATTTTAATTGAACTGAGCCATGCACAGCATAGTTCTTTAGGGCAGAAAGAATGAAGAGGAACATATACCATAGGTGGATATATATATGTATATACAGCATTTATGTCTCATATATGCACAAACATTCAGAAAGCTCCTTCAAACTTTTTGTTCTTTATATTTAAGAGCTATTATTCACAGAAGAAAGCAGCAATGTTTCTTGGAATTGGGACAGATAATGTAATTGCAGTGAAGTGTGATAAAAGCTAAGACATGCCAAGCCTATCAAGAATGTTTTGTTGTGCTTAACTTCCTCTGAGGCAGTGTGCCTTTGGTTCTGTTTCCTAGTGGGAATCCATTTTATAAAATGAACTCTGACTGTCTTGAACAAAATTTACTGTTCATAAAAACAGGGTTCGGTTTTACAAGTTGCTTTTTGTAGGTCTTTATTCAAGTCTTACCCTGTGCAGTTTAAGTAGAAAGTGGCTGTTTTGCCTGAGGAAAAAATGGAGTAAAAGATTTTGGACTCTCCTAGATATATTCCACAATCTCATTGCTTATTTGCCTCTAGGAGATGGTGCTCTTTGATGTAAGTCAGGGTGGCAGAATGTGTTTCGGTTGGAGAACGGGACTGGGTATTCTTGCCATGTTCTGTGCAAAAAGCAGCCCATTGCTCAATCATTTCAGGACATGTGAAAAGAAAGCTGATGTGGGATAAGATAGATTCCTCCTTTCTCAAGGCAGCCTTTCCAGGAGTGTGCTAATTTTGCAGGTGCTCCTACCTGTAATACATTAGTCACAATGGGACAGTAGCAGCCCAGGAGCTTGAGGTAGGGTGGGAGGCCCTTGCCCATATCAGAGTATCTCCTTGGGGCACAGGTGGGAGTGTAAGAGACCTGCCTTTACTTTCCAAACAAAAGGATTTGCCCAAAGGGGTTTGGGTACACTGAAACCAATGGTGGGGAATTGGCCTCTTAAGCTGTCAGCCTTGTCTGGGGTCTAACTTCTGAGCTTCTGTCCAAGCACCCACTACCATTTTCAGTCTGTCTGAATTACTTTAATTTCAGACCTCTACTGTTTTACTGTTTTAAAAGGTTGTTTTATTTTTTTTTTTTCCCCACTGGAATGTGCTCTTCTGTCCTCCACATAAGGCTAGTGGAACAGATGTAGTAGCAGTTTCAAGGAGAGGTTTACAGACATTTATTTTTTATTCATTTTTCTTGGAATATGTTCAGGGCTTTGGGGCACATCTCTTCAGTTCTGTATCGGGCTGCTTCTTGTTAAAAGAATATTTATGTTGCATTTCACTGGGGAAAATAACCCAAGCAACAAACCAGACAACAAAACAACACCCACACCTCCTAATACTGAACTTTTCATGATTTCTTGACATTGCCAAAATTCAAACTGGGAGTCTTGCAGGGGTGAAACCCCTCACCTTGCTCTCTTTACAAACTATGTGATGCCCAGTGTGCTGTCAAATTCTGGTGAGAAGCAATATGAAACAAAATTAGGGGATAGGATGAGGGAAGGTCTCTTTGTTTCTGAGATCTTGCATAATAGATGAGAACTGAGTGTTTGTGTTTAAATTTTGATACCTTTCTTCACATTTTCTTCTTTGCTTAATGCAGCGTCTTATGAAAGCTACATGAAACTCAGTTTATAGTACCTGTATTTAAAAAGCAGCATTCTTTTCTGTGGAGCTCTCTGCTTCAAGGTTTATTCTTTTCTGCACAATCAGGATGAGATGTCCTAGGCATTTAAGAGGGCAACTCCCACTCAACGCATACATGCATGTTCCCACACTGCCTCCCCTCCCAAATCCCAGAAGCTCAAGGCATTGCTGTAGGTTCTCTTTAGCTCCTTGACCCCATTCATTTCTGAGAGAGCAGAGCAAACTGAAGCTTTTCCAGATGTTGTACTTCTCCCTGTTTTGCTGCTCTGCAACATGGAGGATGGCCACAGCTGTATGACGTATGATCATATCACGTGACATAACAAGGAGATCAAGGGGACAAAGAAAATTCAGCTAAGAGTGAGTGGTGTTGATTCTGTCCATGAAAGTATGAGATGAAGTGGGATAAGTATCACTAAGATGTCTGGAAAAAATGCAGTATTCCCTGTAGTGTTTTATTTTCATATTGCTGTCTATCATTATTCTTATACTTGAAAGGTAACAAATATATGATGCTTTCACTCCCTGTTGCCTCTATGACTAAGTCTGCTGACTCAGTCTCTTCACTTTTTATGAAAGTTTAGGTAGTTCTTGGATGAAAAGGGGCTGAGGAAGATGTACTTGGGAATCAGTTCTTCCTCTAGAGCTGTTTTTTATTTTTCTCCACAGTTTTGGTGATGACATGCAACTATGGCTGGTAAACTTTGCAGATGACATGAACTTAGTAGCATGGTAAATTATAAGGAACATAGAGTACTATGAATAGTCCTAAAATTTGATACCTGATTTCTTGTATATTTACAGAAGAATAAATAATATTATTATTTTCTTTTTTTTTTTCCTCCCCCCCTCCACCCCTCAATATTTCACATTGGGAAAATAATTCCAGCTGATTTGAAGGCTGTAATACTGAAAATCAAAAGATGTGTTGTTGTTTTCACTCTCATTTTCAATGTTAATGTGGAATTGAACCTGATAATGCTATCTGAGATCTGGCAGCATTAAATTGTATAGTTGTTAACCATATAATTGTCATTGATACTGATTGTAAAAGGCAGAGCAAGATATACACTTTTTTCCCCCTCTCCTCCAGGAAATAATAACGTAGCTGAAAAATCTAGTTTTGAAGAGAATGAGAACTGTCTGTTAATTTGTGTCAAATTCTGGCCTGCTGTTTCAGCCAGTTTTCTCCAAAAAATGCAGGAAAATTTGAAATGCTTAGCTTTGATATATTTTTAAGTAAAACATGTTGACTCAGTGTTGGTTCACAGCTAAGTTATTTCGAAAGTAGCATAAAATTATTGCGTTACTTGATGCTTAAATATTCAATTTCAGGTTGATCTGAAATGGGAACTTTTTTTACTGTTATTGTTCAATTGCTTTTCACACCTACCTATGTGTTTGGGGGAAGAGCCAAGAAAGTTCAGCTACATAACTACCACAGCAGGAATAGGAACTAGATTTGCAAAAGCATTTAAGAGCTTGTAGTGTCTTTGGACGGCTTCTGATTAAAAGTAATAGAAATTTTTTGATGGAGAAATATACTTGGGATATGTTATGCAATAGATACATAAGATCGTTTCACACACAAATAGAAGCAGTCCTACAGATAAAATGCCATTATATTTTTTTATTTGTTTGGAGTTTTTTTGCATGTTTGTTTGTTTTTTCAGAATATGCTCTCCACATATTGTCTTCTACTCTCAAACTCAGTGTTCCTTGCTAATGTAATACTGTACTTTGGTTTTGTTATTTCTTCTTAAATTGAAGGAAGCGTTTTACAGATAAGCATTACAGAGTGCTGGTGAGAGTCCTTATGGTAAGATGTATTCTTGAAGAAACAAATATTTTTAACCCTTCTTCCTCTTATTCAACAATCATTGCTGGTATTGCAACTAATGGTAGCAAATGGGATTTGAATTATTTTTAGTGCTCAGCTGGAAGAAGGTAATTGACTAGGGACAGAAAAGGTGTTGGTCCTCCATTATTCAGTCAGCCTGGAGGTTATTAAAGCATTTAGCAGTAATTCTCAATGGTTTATTCTCTTTTGTTTGCTTGAGTGTAACCAGGATTCAAACATCAATGTTCAACTGATGTGCAAAGAGCAAAGGTGTCAGAAGTAGAACTGGAAAAATCCAAAGACAAATGAATAAAACTTCTCACATGTATAGTCCAAAGAAAATAGTAAAAATATTTTTTGAAGTTTGTGATAGTGGAGAAGTTTGAGTTAATACCATTCTGAATGTATGTAACACCATTCTGGATGTATGTTGGACCAGCATTAATGAAATTGTGGTGTGTTAATACAACTACAGTCCTCTCTGACCTTTGAACCTTTGTCCTATGTTGCAATCTGGATGACCCAGCCCTGCTGAGTCTCTACCACTATGCTTGTTCCCAGGATGGTCATAATGATGCCTGAATGAGTTCTTCCCCCAGCGGTGAGCTACAAGTGAGGGACTAAAGGCAATTTATGATCACTTTCTGTGGTGTTTTGGTGGGGTCAGGAAGAGAGCAGAAGGAAGTACATAGCTTCTGCATTCACAGGATTAAGAGGGGGCTGCAAGACCAGGCAGAGAAGTAAGGCAGGAAGGATTGTACTGGAGTAGGTGATTCCTTACTGCAGTGGGATAAGATAGCATCCTCATGTCTGTAGTGTCTCCCTTGTTTGTTTAACCATTATTCTTGGGGTTTGGAACTGTCTGATAAGGAAACAAAGACTAATCTGACTAGTCATAGAGCTGCAATATTGAAATATGACTATTGAAAGCATTAGTCGCATCAAATACTCATCAGATAATCTCCAGAATGAAACACATTAATCCTTTATCAAATGATTTCAAATCCAGGATCTCACTGTCTTTTCTTGTTTTGAATTTACTTCTTCCCCCATCCCTGCTCCCAGTTGGTTTTTCCTCAGATAGAATTCTTTCTGGCTTCAGTAAAGGCCATATGACATTTGAAACTATGCAGTCAAAATAATTCATTGTTCTTCTCCTCCTGAGAAATTCTTTCTTCAGTTAGACACACCCCTGTGAAACATTTTGATCTGTTTTGAGCAGCACGCTAAGTTATGTTGAGAAGCCAGGTATAAAGCAGGGGGAGAAAGAAGCTTTCTTTTTTGAATTTTTTTATTTTGATTCTTTTTTTTTTTTTTTTCCAGAAAGGCTGTTCACCACATCTTGCATGCAGATTGCTCCCAAGTTCAAAGCACAGATAACAGAAGATGGAATGACACTGGTTAGCTACCAGCCGCAAGGTGACAAAGACAATTTATTCATCATGTTTTTCTCCAACTCAGCTAACAGGAAACTAGATGTTGACTTCTTCCTGGAAGTAATTGATAAAGATTTGTGATAATTAATCTCTTTACCTTATAAGGTACCTAAATACAGCAGAAATTCCCTACTTTGTATTAGATGGACATGGTATTACTCATTTTAGGTCTGAAAATACGCTGTCACTGTGCATTGGCATGCACTAGAAGAAGCACAGAGATTTTCATAGCTTATAAATGAATTTTTTTACTACTTCAGAAAGCCTGAATTTCACTGTATGATGCTTCCTTAGCTGGGGGCAGGAGTTCACTATTTTCGGGGGGTGTCTGAGCAAACTTTAATTCTTGTGGATTGGTGTGAATCTTACCTTCTCTTTGGGGCTGATATTTACTTTCTTGTTTGATTTGGGTCTGAGTGCTAGAAAAAGAAAAAAAAAAAGCATTCCCTCTTTCATCAGCAGAGTAGAATAGAAAGCCGCAGCTTGAGAGACCTTAAATTGCGTTTCTTCTTTACAGTCAAGGTGAAATTTTGAAGCTGTGTTTGGCTGTCTGAATGTTTTAGAGTGCTCTTGGTTGCTTTCTGCTGCACTGCATCGCATCTTTGTAGGAAATATTGCATCTCTTAGTTTGAATACTTCAGTTCTACTATGTTTTGCGATGTACTCAGTCTGTGTTTTGTTCTCATCTGCAGTTTACTTCTGCAATACTGACTGAATCTTGTAACTTGTATGTCGTGTTCCAACATAAGAAGGCTTAATACTTCTCTCCATGATTATTCAAATGATTATTTCTTTTCTCCAGTCAGTCTCTGCTCTATGTACTATGTAGATGAGCAAAGGTATGTCAGTTGAAAGCTACTAAGGGGTGGAAAGGGACTCACTGCACGGGGATTAAAGAGATTATCTTTCTCTTTATGTAGCATTACAAATGCCTCAGGGCTTCATGTTGAATTTCACGTCCCCTTCTGGATATTTCCTATGAAGAAGATGTGGGCAACCTGGAAGCAAATGAGTGAAGTCCTGAGAATGGTTGGAAACCTTGAACATATGATTTACCAGAAAACATTGAAATAATTTGTGTTCTTTAGGAAAAAGAAAACTGGAAAGAGGCACTATGATGATCTTGAAATAACCAAAAAAGCTTTTGTAAAAATGATGTAGAGCATATTCTCTTCTTATTCATAGTGGATAGGACAAAATATAATAAGTTTACACTTCAGCCAGGTAGGTTTTGAATTCAAAATTAAGAAGCAGCTTCCTGATGGTAGGGACAACTGAGTACTAGAACAGATGAGTTAATGAAAAAAACAGAATCACCATTTACATTTGAGGTTTTTAAAACCAGATTAGCTATTATTTTCCAGTAATTTTGTAGCTACACTTGATCTTGCCCAGGGGCAAGCAAGCACATTAGTTGTCATCTTGAGGTTCCTCTAGCCTTATGTTGCATATGCATTTACCAGTATCAAGCAAGGAAAAGAAAGGAGGAGTGAACAGGCTGCTGGAATTGGAGGGAAGCTTTCCTGAGTGGACAGCAGTCACCAGCAAAGGCCTGGAATTCTGATTGTGTCATTACTCGTACACAAGTCAGAGCATAGAGTGGTGCAGACCTAGAGTAACTTGGAAATTATATGTAAAAATGGAATTGCCCCCATCCACAGTACATATAAAGTGGTGTGGTTAGATCAGATCAGTGTGTGTATCCTTTGGCAATTACTGGAAGAATTGCTTTAAAATATACTATAGAAAGATGTCTTGCAGTTTTCCAATATGTGGACTAATTGACCTAAAATGTATGTTCTCCTTTCTCATACTCATTAAGTTATGACACTGGAAGCAAATTGAGTCCGATTCATTTTACAAGTCCATAAGATTGAATTAAGTAATTTCTAAGGTTGGGTTTTTTTCTTTTCTCTCCTGTTTAAATATTTTCCCATTGTAATGATTTAATGTCTGTAGAGTTTGTAGAACACGTACATAATTTTACATTATACGAAATTACTCTCTTTTCTCTGAGCCTTGAGAATTTCATGTACACTTAGGCAAAAGGTGACCTAATAAATGTTGAAGCACATCAGAAAAATCACATCTGTATCTGAAATCTTCCTGTATCTCAGTTTCACACTTTAGTTCTTTAAACAAAAATGTAAAAGCAATTTTCTGCAATTGCAAGGTTTTTTGTGGTATGTGCTATCTGCCTCAACTTTGCTATGGCAAAGTAGAAAAGGGAGTAGAAAAACTGTCTATGTGAGTGCCAAAAGAGACTACTGCAGCAATTGACAATTAGCTCCTCATTTTCCCTGCACCACTGAAAAAGAAGAGATGAAGCCTTTTCTGAGAAATTCAGAACTGTAGCATCTGGGAGAGTAGCTATGACTCCTCTTTCAGGTCAAAGACCATCCCCAGGAATGAGATTGCTGAATGATTCCCTTCCCTTAATAAGAGGAAGCTTTCAGTTCAAACTGTTCCTGTCATTTTTTCACTACCTGCTGGTAGGCAGATGCCTGTATGTCGTTGTGACTGATACCTCAGGAATGAATCAGTTCCAAAGATGTTATGTTTCAATTTGCTAAACGTTATGGACGTGAATTTTCAAAGGAATCTTATGTACTAGTGCTATAAATGTGATACATGTTCATTAATTGCTGGGTAACAATTGGCAAATAAATAGGTCTCAGCTTCTCCCACCTGAGAAAACTGTGTATGCTGTTCTGCTTCAGGATCAAAAAGCTGAAGAATCAAAGACATGATAGTGTTTTAAAAAGATGGCTAATCAAGTGTCAAATGAATATCTAAAGAAGAGAAATACTAGAATAAGCGCATTGGAGCTTGTGCCTGTGCTTACTGGTGCCATGGGCGGCTTTGAGTTATGACTAGAAAACTAGAAATAAATTAGATTCTCTATTATTTTTTAGTATATTTCTCTTGACATGCTTTTGTTCTGAAATGCATGTCAATAGGCTTTGCAGTGACCTGCTAGTGACTGATTTGCTCACAGCAAATGTGAAAAATAAAATTATGCTTCCTACAGAGCCTGCAGCAAACTATTTCCAGTTGAGAGAGAACTACTTTCCTCCTCTTCCATGAGTCCTACAGAGATCTGAGACTCGAGCAGGTCACTTTGAAGAGGACATGGCAGGAAAGCGTTGGGAGGGCAAGGATATTCTTACCCTAAAGCTATGGCAAAATATAAAGCAGGCATGACAAGATGGTTAGTGTCAATTTGCTTTCTATCTTCTCAGCCTTCCTTCTGCTCAAAATGAGAACCATCAACATATTTCACGAAAGTGGATTTACAGGGCTACTCATGTTCACTCTCATAGTTGGACTTGTACTGTCAGAATGGGTTCAAGGTTTCTAAGCAGTATGGGAAAATCAAACTTTGCTAATCCAAGACTGAAAGCAAAATACTGGAGGTTTTGCAGAGGTGAGGAGGTGCTTTTCCTCTCTATCTTCACCTGGACAAAATTCATTAGGGTGACAGGAGCAGCAGTGGTTGCAGAAAGGGAAGCAGGAAAAAGAAAGGTTTTGCTAAATTTAGTAGTTCAGAGTAGAACCATATGCAGCTGATCCATAGCTTTCTTGGTTTTCCAATTATTTTCCAGCATAACTCTGACACCAGTGCTTTGCTACCCCTGAGAACCCAGCCTCCTTCAGGTGCACCCCCTGTTCATTCCTACTGTCTCTTCAGAGTACCTTCTGCAAAACTTACAAATGTTAGCTATCTTTTACACAATACAAGTGAAGTTATCTGCCAGGAAAACTGTTTTCCTCTATTTTTTCTGCAATATAAACACAAATACTTCTCTTCAAGTTCATGTTTCACTGCTGCAGGATCATCTGAGCATGTAGCAGCAGCCTTGTAGGACAGTCTGTATTTCCGATATTGACCCACTGAAGAGTTGGAAAGCCTTGTCATTTCCCATGATATTTGTCCAAAAGATATTCAAGTACAGCTCTTTTTGTTGTAGAATGCTAGGGCTGTTGGATCGCTTCATTAAGTCTCCTTGTAAATATTGAAGTTAGTAGGACTGCCATTGTTTCTATTTTGGACTGTTATTTGCCATCCTTTTACGTAGAAGTACATGCATGATGTGAAGCATGCAGTCACAGTTAATTTAAATTACAAAATTTGTTTTGTAAGGCAAAAACAGTAGAACTGAATCACAGAAATTAATACTAACTGAATTATGACCTGGAATGACCTACTTCATCCCCTGAACACTCTTTAAATAAGCTTTCCAGGCTCATTTCGTTTTATTCCATCAATATAGTTTCAACTGCATCCTTTGGGACATGATACCAGCATGATATAGTTCTCTGCCCTTAGGTGCTGTTTTTTCCTGATCTTCTTCCTGTGATCGGCACAACTCCTTGTACTACTCCTACCATCTTTTTACTAACCTACTTACTTGTGCTTTAACAGCAAGACAGCAAATTCAATTTACTGAAATAGGTATAGAAAACAATGTGTTTTAACAGCTAATTTAATTTAGATTCTTAATAGGAGATGTCTGAAAGATCAAGGAGACAGATCACCCAGGGCCTGAAAAACAACTTGCCACATCTCTTACAGGCCTACAAACAATAAACCATTTTTAAACTGGTTTCCAAGTAAAGGTTTGTGGTTTTTTCTGTGCTGTTAACTTCATGATTCTCTTAACTCGGGTGCATTTTTCAGCAAAATGCTGTTTCTTGTTAAAGAGTCAAAGGGTCTTTAAGGGGTCATTTCAATTTCTACAAGACCACTTACTGGTTAGCATGTGCATTTAGAATACAAACAAAAATACCGTTTGTATGATATGTGTTAGCAAGAGTAATGAAAGATGGGTGGGGTTCCTTTAAAACTGCTGACTCTTTTCTAAAAATGTGTAATGATTTGTGAAAATTGCATTAAGAGGTAATATAAAGCACAGTCATTCTAGCAGACTCTCATCTGTCATTCTTAGGCACCAGTGAAAATCCTGTTTATTATCTTGCTTTCAATCTGAATCTCCACCTGCCTTTTTAAGAATGTTGATATAGATGGCTCTGGTCCTGCTCTGAAGCCTGCCAGGCTATGTCTCTCTCATACTGAAGATGTTCAAGCTGCAGTAGTGAGCAGTAGAAGAGAAATAAGAGGCTTTACAGCCCTACAGCAATTTTAAGTACAGCTCGCATAGAGAATTGTATGAGCTTTAAATGTCATTTGTCAGGATGCTATCAGCTTCCCTTCTCTTTCAGCAGTTTGCATCTGCTCCTCAGCATCACTCTTTCCATCCCTGTCTGTCTCCATTTCCTGTCCTTTCTCTCCCATCTTTTCCATCTAATGCATGTGTCCATGCTTCAGGTAAACCCCAGCACCCCTCTCTGCCCTCAGGGAAGGCAACACCAGGTTGCCCAGTAACTTGCTGGAGTAGAGAAAGATCCTCTTATTTCACTTACTGCTCAGTCAAGGTGATCTCCCGTCAGGCACCTTCATGGTCTGGGAAAAGGCTGCCATATTGAAGGGTCCTTATTTTACTCTGCAAATGCAGCAACAAAGAAGAGATGTAGTGGAGCCATCCAAAAACCAAGTAGCCAGTGACAGAGAAGATCAGGGGAGACCACTCTTGGAGCATTAGTTTTAGGGGCTTGAACCTCATCAGGTTGTCCAATGTATCCACATTCTTGCTCACGTGCTGTAGGTGTTGAGCTGCTAAAACTCCTGGGGACACTGAATAGCACAGGTCTTTCTCCAGACCCAAGAAATCTTTCTGGTTGTTAAAATTGGTCAGAAAAAAACAGACTTTGACAGAGAATTTATTTTGATAGTTACACAGCTGACTAGTCCAGAGGCCAGGCAGAAGAATAACCCTCTACTGACCACAGCCAAATTCTTTAAAATCTTGTCAATGCGACCTTGTTACTTTGGCTCTTTAATAATCTGATTAATAACTATCTGATTATGGCCAGTGGCAGAGGCTGCTGTGCACATGAGTATGTTATGCTGTTGCAGACAGCTAATCTGGGCGTAGAAAAAGAGGTGCCACAGAAGACTGGTGTCAGGCTTCAGTACACTCATATTCCTCCACATCCATTCATGATTCCTCAGAAATACGTGAGAACTGGGGCCATGTGCCTTAAATGTATGTGCTCAGCATTTGCTTCCATGCAGTTTGCAAAGATCGCTGAAACTGCTATGGAGTGTGTGAAAAAGAGAATGTGCTAAGAATGTCTGTAAATCCTAGAAATTTCTTCTAGATGCTTGATTTCTGGTTTAAAAAAAAACAACCACCACCCAAACAAGCAAACAAACAAACAAAAAAAACCCTACCCAAATAAACAAACAAAACAAACCAACCAAACGAACAAAACCCCAAAACATTTCTGATTTAAACCCTGTTTTATTGGTCAATGCTTTTGCAATTTGGTAGGCTACTGCACACCAGGCTGACCGCTAGCTTTCAGTCTTTCCTGATTTGCAATGGATTGAAATAATCAGAGGCTTTTTTCTGCTTGCGACCTTTCCTTTGTTTGGTTTGCTTTTTCAACTGATATATTTTATTCTTCCTGAGTTCAGTGTTCATTTGTATTCTGCCCTTGAAAAGCTTTTTAATGCTGTTATGCCCCACCCCATACTCTAAGTCTGAGACTCTTCTGAACAATTTTAGTCACCAGTGTTTGGTATCCTGGAATATACAAGACAAAATTAGCCATTCAAAAAGCTACCCAATGAACCCTGTCATCATCATAGAGTATTTTATTACTGTACGTCGTTAAGATGTGAGAAAAGCTGGCAAACAATTACATTATTACTTGAATTAGCATCCAAGAAGATTTCATTTACTCCTAAATGCCAGTTGTAAAAAAAAGGTGGATTCCTTCTTCTCTCTGCCTGTAACTAGGCTCATTAATCTCAGCAGGGTAGAACTATAGAAAAGCCTGTTCAAAGGCATCATACATGTTAAAAACACGTGAAAGATTTTTTCTACCCACTGGGAGTCTTAAAGTGATTCTTCTTTTTGGCCATTTATGAGAAATGTTACAATGCTACTTTTGAGAAAGCTAATCCAGCTTTTTTGTAATTCAGCGCATCAAATCCAAAATGTTTGTGGGGTATTTTTGTTTGGTTGGGTTTTTTTTGTTTGGATGTTGGTTTTTTTTGTTTGTTTGTTTGGGGTTTTTTTTTGTATGTGTGGTTTGTTGGTTTGGTTTTTTTCCTCCAAAACCTGCATTTTCAGTAATATTGTAAATTTACAGTATGATTTTTCTCCTCAGTTAAATTATTCCAACAGAGACATTTCTGAGCTCAAACACCAAAAGTGGTCATAAAACTAGATTTCACCTCAGATTTCAAAAATAAGTGTTAGCTTTGAATACTTCCAATTTTGGCGGTGTTGGAAGCTTAGGGGCCTTTCTGGTAATGGGGTATAGGAATCCTAGTTGCTGAAGTAATTCTGAAAATCCCACTTATTGTCACTAGTCAAAAAAATACTCAACCAACCAAAAAAACACCTTGAAGAAATAGTGAGCAATACTTGGAATTTTAATCTAGGAACACAGTTCTCACTGCTATTGCAGAAATATTTAAGGAACTATTTCCAGTGAGTGGTTTAATTTTGCTGGCTTGCTCATCAATAACAGAGTTCAGTGCTTTCACATTGTTGATTTAACCATCTGATAGTAATTAAACTGTTCTACACTGCAGTCTCCAAGATGTTACAATACTACTCTCAGAGGCTGAAACAAGGCAGTTCTGACATAAAACATTAATGGAGGCAGAGAGCTTTTCTCTTATGTTTCTCATACATCTCTGGAAAACCTTGGATTACCAAATGAAAACTAAGTTGTTAGTGAGCTTATTTAACTTGCATTGAGTCTATTTTAGTAGATGTATTTAAATAATAATAAAAACGCAATGTGATTAGATTCCCTAGCATTAAACCTCTTCTACTTTATTTCATTCGTGCTAGAATTATTTTGAAAAAAAAAATGCAGCACTCTCAATTCAAAGTCTATTTCTGTATGTGCAGATGTAATTTTACTGCCCTTATTTAGCAGCTGCTACTTCTGCCAGAGTCCCACCTCATTTAGGGCATGACCGGGCCATTAAAGTGTTGTTTGTGACAACCGTCATTTCTTCCAGAAACATCACATTTGAGAGATTACGTATGATATCTTGCATCATGTCTCCATCTATTTTGCAGGACAACATAGGAGAGATGAAGAGTCCTTCCCTGTTCTGTGTACCCAAATCACTTTGTGCACAAGGGAATCAAATTTAAAAACCCCAAACAATTAAAATTGTGGTGCAATGGTGGGATAAAACTGAGGCCAATCACCAGCAATGCTATGATATGCTTGCAAGTTTGGCATGATATTGCCCACTCCTCCGTTTCCTCATGATACTCCTGCAGAAGCTGGTGTGTTTGGGGTGAGCAAGGGTGTTGGGGGTGGCCCTGTCATGGTGCTCGTGCTCTTCCCAGGGATGTGGGGAACAGCGTGCATAAATCAGAGATCATCTCTGGCATTTTGCCAGAAAAGAGGACATGGGGGGAGCTCTCTAGGCTTTTCACCTCACCCTGTTCTAGGCTCTTGCTGAGGCTGAGCACTCTCAGATCCCACTAGTGCCAGCATGACAAAGCTGGGCTGCAAGATGTGCAGCCAAGAGGCAGGGTCTTCTGAACAGCATGGGCAGGCCTAGCTCAAATCTCAGCAGGGACAAAGTAGCAGTGACACTTTGCATGGAGCTGGAGCTTGGGCCGTGGCAGCAAACGTTCATAGGGAGAGAGCCTAAAGGACCCTTTTGGCCTCCACTGTAGACAGCAAGGATAAAAGAGGTGACAGATGGGTGTTGTGCCATAGGCAACCAATTTCTGAGTGCTTTGTATCAGCATATTGAAGTATGGCACTGAGCCTGACTTGGTTTGCTCAGCTCCGTGCAAGCCCAGGCTGGGAAATTGTCTTTCCCCTGTGTGGTTTACAAACAAAATAAGTAGTAAAAAGGGTTGGATGCAAAACCAGCATCAGTCTTTGGCTGAGCAAGGAGCAAAATCTGGATCCTACTGGCCTCTAGCTCAGTGCACCAGGCACCAGAGCTCCTGTGCCTCCAGGGTCTCATAATGCTGTAGTTGCTGCAGGACCTGTGGCTCAATTTCCCATGGCACTCACTGACTTGGGCAACCTAAGTTCATAGTGGAGAATGTGTAGGAACTCAATCCTATAGGTTTGAGTTCAGTTCAGTTTTCTCTGCAAGGTGCTTACAGCCATGAACTCTCACAGCTGACTTTTTTTCTCTACAGTGTGGGAAGAAGAGGAAAGTTTAACGTCAGTTTTCTAGATTTATTTTTAATTATGGTCTCCATGTCTGCATGTACCTAATCAGATATCCTCAAATGCTGCATAGAAAACACTGAGTCAGGACATAAAGTTTAGCCAGATAAAGATGGGCTATTGCATAAGAAGTCAGACTAAGAAGGTGGTTAAGAGCATTATTTAAATGTCGTTCAAGTTAAGTAAGGTGAAATGATGGCTACAATGTAGTGATATTTGTGCACTTCTCAATTTTGGTAAATTACACATAATTCACACAAGAAGAGTGAGCTTATTATTTCAATGATAATCAATCAGATTAAATTTCACACAACCTCATTCACTCTAGGTCTGGATACAATTGGATCAAAGTGTTTGCCCTCAGAGCATGATGGAAAACTTCAGGACAGTAACACTGTCTCTCATTCCACTCTCCCTTGTCTTCTGCAGGTCCAGGTTGGGAACTGAAGACTTCATCAACATCAGACAATTCTGTCAATAGTCTTTAACTCTTGACCTTCCCAGGAACCTACTGCTGTCCTATTAGTAGATATTGCAATTACAGTTCTTCCCATAGGGATCTAAGAAGATCTTATGATAGAGTTTCTCTTTCTCATGAGTGTAAGGAGCAGTATATAAAAATATATATTCATTTATATATGTATATATTTGTATATTTGCATATAAACATATATGAATTCAAAGAACTATGAGCAATAATTAACACAACTAGTTACTGTTTTCCCTCTGGTTTAGGTAATTACATTAGTCTTTGTGAAGGGCTTGAGATCTTTGCTTGTTCTAAGGCATAAAAATGGTCTGCATTTTGAATGAGCTAGAGGAATAGAAAAAGAAAGGAGTAGAAGTAAACAATGGTAATACTAGCATGCACACAGCTCCCCTCTACACCCACTTCTTTCCAACTAGCTCCACTACTGAGTATATGATAGGTGCAGAAACCTTTCTGACAGCTTAAACAAACACATGGCAATGAAGTCTTTTGGAATGGTATTCATAACAAACTCTTTTTAAATTATGTGTTAACATTGCTTAGGTAAGTTGCATTTCCACAATGATGTGTGGGAAATAGGTGACTGAAAGGGTTTCCATCGTACTCAGCACCAAGATGCTCTTTTCTTTTTTGCCTGAGTATTCTAGTCTTTACAAAATAATCTTTTTTTTTTTTTTAGTGTTTGCATTTTATTTCTGTAACTCTGACTACATATAGTCTTTGAATGGTTTAAAAGTTTATGCTCATGGTCCTGAGATTGCCTGCAACTGCCTGCATCGAAACACAGATGCTTTCCCAGCAGCTAAACTGTTTTAATTAATGCATTTGAGCAGTGTCTGCTGGCAGTTCCTCCTTCACCATTTAAAGTTATGTGGTTTTTACTGCAAAAACTCTCCTTGCTGTTCATTAGTCAATGGTGATCTATGAAGGATGGGAATGTCTGTGACAAATACACAGATTACAACTGCCACAAAGATTGTGCATACTCATATTCAGGAATTTTTGGAATTTGACAGTTCATTTTTTTTACTCTAATCCATCAGCAAATAAAACTGAGAAGAGATTAAAAAACTGAAGAGATTAAGCTTCTTTGACCGTGTGTCATTTGGGGTGTTTCCCTACAGGCAGCCGGGCTGGCAGAGAGTTGCAGTACAGGCCGGTTTATTGAAAAGGAAAGCCCTGATAAGGGAATACTGGTTGCGGGTTACAGGGCGCTCCTGCACTTCCTGCAAGCTCCCACATGGTGGCAGAGGCAGTTCATGCTAACAAATTTCTTCACCAGGTAGCAGCTGGAAGAAAACTTAGCAATTTTAAACCTGGAAACGTCCAAATAACTAGCTATGGGATTGTGAAAGCGTGTAGGGCTGCTGTCTTTAAATACCTTCCTCTCCGTGCCTTCTGGACATTCTAGCTTCTTCCTGCAGGTACATGATGCCAATGCTAGTTTTCTTTAGGTAAATTTGGTTTAAAAATGAAATGTTAACATTGCTTTCTATGCAGCATGAAATTTTCCTTTCTCCTGTTACAGTTTTTAAACCTTATCTGTTTTCTTGCAGTTTCGTTTGTTGCTCTGTGAATAGTGTCTGCAAGCAGTCTGGAAAAGAAGTGAGAAAACAAACTTCTGTAAGTTTCTAGCAGAGGAAGAGAAAATTTATATCTAATTCCCTAAATGCTGGGATGTAGGGGAGGCACGAATGCATTGAATGTAGTCTCAAAAGACCTCACATCAGTAGAAGCTGGCACTGATTCACTCCTTTGCAATGTTGTTGTGTACTGATGCTATGGCACGAAGCAAACATTGCACACTGCCAACACTGCATGCTAAGTATATTTTGTAGGTCTGTCTGCAGCCATCCCTCAATGGTAAAGATCTTAAGACTTGAGAATATATAAATTCATTTTCTGTATCTTTCTCAGCAGCAGGAAAAGAAGGATTGATGTACGGAAAGAGAAAAGTTAAGTCACTAAGAAGTAAAACTGGAGCTCCTAAGAGACTTTTTCTTGGACTTTATGATCTTAACCACAGGCCTGGTTTCCTCTAATGAGGACAGTTTGAGAATAGGTTGTCAAATTTATTACATTGTTTTGTGCTGTAAAAAAGAGCCAGTAAAAGAAGACTGAAAATTTCTGCATCTCTTTGGGGTGGGAAATGCCTCATCCTTTTCCTGCCTCTCCTCTCCGTAGTCCTTACCATAAAGACATAAGCATTGGTCTGTATCTTGCCCAGGAGGACCTTGACCTCTAGTACATTTATGAGGGAAGAAGGTCTGGCCTTGCTTTTGGGTTCTTTGGTACACCTGTGAAGTCACCAAGACCAGAATCTTGACCTGGTAGGGGTTTTGTACCAGCTTCACTCTGTAATGCTGCACCCTATCTCACCCTCAAGAGAAAGATGTGTTACTACTCCTTCCTCCTTGTTCCTGCCACTTGGCCCTCCTTCAGGAAGGTGAGGATACTTTTCCATCCATCCTACTGAGCCCACTGACACATGGCCATTGGGAGAGTCATCCTTGTTCCACATGGTGCAATGATAGAGAGAAAAGGCTGAGGAGAACAGAGAGGGTGAGAGAGGACAAAGAAGAAAGATCAAACACTTAAACAAAAATGAGTACAAAAAGGTAAAGTACAAAAAAAAAACCAAACCCCATGCCCCACCATCAAAGTAATATTGTGACGCAACAGAGAGGCTAAGGGGAATCTTTGTTCTTTCTGGATGTTTGTCTCCTTCATGTGGTTTCATTTCACATGAAATATTCATGTATCTAATACAGTGTGATGTACTGGTTGCCAAGAAGCTATTTTTCCATCCAGAAGAGTCTTTTAAGGGTTAAGAACTTGAAAAAGTTTCTAAACTGCTAATAAAAAAATATTAAAAAGTTGAATCAATTAAACTGTTCTGATTTTGAAATATTTTTTCATTGCTTTCCTTCTCCCACCCCAGTATTAATGTGCTGAAATGTCTAGACAAGTAGTCACACAGAAATAAAATATTGCCTTTTAAAACTGAGATACTGGGACACATAAACTGTGGCTGGGGGGTTTTGTTGGTGGTGGTGGTGGTGTTTTTTTTAAAAATCCCTGTATAATCTAGAGACTCATTAAAAGTAATCTTCTCCCATCACCAATTCTGTCAACTCTATTAAAATGTTTTGGCAGCAATTACCTGACCAACTCTACTTAATTAACACCATGAGTCAGTTTAAGATTCCCGTGTATTTTTGATGTCCATAGAGCCTTAAAAAGAGTGGTTATTTCTGGCATCTGTCGGAGTGGGGTGTGAAGCACCTTCAGAGTACCCTACTCTGCTGAACACTTTTGTACTAAGAAGGAATCACAACACACCTGGACTTATATGCCAGGTTTTGTTTGTTTGGCTGGCAGGCTGATGGATGATATCTTTTCATCTACAGTACATGTCTGCTTTATAGAGACATATTAGCACTTGATAAATGTGGAAGTGCTTGGACTCAGGTATAGAGAGCAGCTGACCAGAGAGGAAGTGTAAAGAGGTTTTAACAACCGTTGTAATTTAATGAACATTGGGCAGTAGAGCCACTAGTGGATATGATTGAGCAAATGTATGAAAAGTCACTGTGAACTTCTTGCATTGAGTTAAGAATATCCAGCTGATTGTTGTATCCTCTTTTATATATACATATTTTATCTTCTCAGAGAATGTCTTTGGAGATACCGTGGTCTCGCTGTGTTTCTATGAAACATTCTATGTTTCTATGATTCTATGACTTTCTGCACTGGACAGCCAGCCATGCCTGCTGTTCTGGGGAAGAACACCATTGTCTTTACTAAAACAAAACTTGTCTAAAGCCTTGAGATACATTTTTCCCCTTTAACTTACGTACAATCACACAGGAGGTAACTGCCCTGTTCCTTCCCCAGTTGAGGGAGAATCTAAACACCAACAGTAGTATTAATGCTAATTATTTGAGAGGCACTAAAGTGACACACTGTTTGGCTGAATTAATACCTGGGTGGCATTAAATCATAAATTTCTGTACTTGTATAAATTGTGGTGGGTACAACCAGAAACATAATGTAGTTAAGCAGAGGGCATTAAAATTTGTTTTAAAAGGCTAGCTCAAAACCTGATGCAAGCTGTCACCTTGTGGGCAGTGTTAAACCCCTGGCTGTCCAGCCCAAGGACCTGGACCCTGCTCCCAGGTCAATTATCTGCCCGACCCAGAAGAGAGGCTGTGCGTATCTCCCTGGCACAACTGCTCAGAAAACCTGAAAAGAAACTCAAAAGAAATAATGGAAAAATTCAATTGGAGTAGAGTGAAGAGGTTTATCTTATAAATGTGGAACAGGTTTCCACCATCAAAACAACCCATTCAAACCATATCTCTGAAGCGCCCTTGCAGAGGTGTGCTGCTAGGAGCCTGCTGCAAATGTTACGATTTTCCACTGATGTCTGAGGCAGCATCTCTGCACTGAAATTACAGCTCTCAGTGTATGACGCTCCATCTTGAGGGAATTTTCAAGGGATAGGTTGTAACAACACACAGTAAATTTTAATCCACCTGTTACTGTGGATATTAATGCAGAGATTATGAAAACTGCGGAGTTAAAGTGTGTTAACTTGAATCATTTCCATCATGAATTCATGCCCAGTCTACTGAACAAACCCAATGGCAGTGGAAATCCATTGTGCCCTCTGGAAAAAAAAAAAAAAACAAACCCACAATAAAACTCAGTATTAAATAGTTGGAAGGTTTTAACGATAAAGAGAATAGTAAGTATGTAAGTATATAATTGCAATCTCTAGCGTGTCTGCATGTGCCACTTGAAATGTCTGGAATTACTGTTGTGGTGAATTTAGCTATGAGAGTTAAGATAACATTGTTTGGTTTTGAGTCATTCTGACAGAGGTAAAGGTAGAATCACCCTACCTATCTATTCACATTTCATGTCATATAATCAGTTAAAAGACCATGCACACTTGAAGAGAAAGCTGAGCTCCAGATATTAAGAAGCATAAAATAGTCTATGATGTAATTTTGCTTAATTAGCCTTAAAAAGTGCCAAGTCATTTTAAAGAGAAAAGTACTTTTAGATTAAAACTATACATAAATCTCTGCAACTTTTAATATTTGATTTATGAAAAGTACACAAAGGTAACTTTCTTCTAAACTGAGGTGCCCGAGTCCCTGGCTATGTGCCCTGTCTGGGATCTGACACCACACCTGCAGGAGAGCTGAGTAATCTCCAAAATGCCTCCCCCCACAGGAAAGACAGCCAGGTACGTGGACCAGGAGGACTCCAGAGTGCTCTGCTGTCAGATGCCTAATCTAAATGACTTACAGATCAATAGCCAGTCTTTATATTTCAATTGATTTTCTTAATAGCACTGTGACACCACAGTGTGGTTATGAGTGGTAGAAAATCTACCACTGGCATAAGTCAGTAGAGTTTTGCTTTAATCTGATTTTATATTGTGTAATGACTGTGCAATATTCAAGGCTGAAGATTTAATTATTTAAATGAAACATATGTACCAACTTATAGTGATTGCCAGGAAGCCAGTGCAACCCACAGATTGGTGCTATAGCTCAAAGGTAGTTTGGGCTATTCAAAAAGACTGGAAAGGTCTCAACCTTTATTTGACACCTTCAAAAGGAAATTTGGGAAATGTATGTGTAGAAGCAGAGGAGGGAAAAAAGGGGAAAAGATCATTAAGACACCTAAACTCTTTTATTTACAGTGAAATTAAATGGTTCAATTGATTTGAACTCTCTTCCCATCCAGCAGATGGATGGGAAGGTGGAAGATATAAGTGGTTTAGCTGATAAGAACTCCTTTTCTTGAGTGAGTGAGTGAGTGGGAAAACTGGTCAAAGAACTAAAAAATCTGTTATGCTTCCACAGCTTTAGCTATTGTGAACGCTGCCAGCCTACTTGATGGAAAGATGGAAATGATCAAGTACAAGGTACTTTGCATACATATAGATAATGCTATGTTGTACTCAGGCTTTAACATGTACCTTAAAATAAGTTCAGTCACTTGACAGGAGTTAGAAACAGCAAATATTAAAAAGTAACTAAATAAACATTGAAATTTTAATTCAGGCAACCGTAAAGACAAATAGTTCAGAATTTGTTTAAATCTTAAGCACAGACTTAAATCTAACCTTACAACTTAATGCAAAGAAGCTAAAGGTTTTACAGCTCATATGCAATGTAGGTTTGTGCAAAACCTCAGTCATCTTACTGCTTTAGGGAAAATAGTCAGCTACAAAGTGGCAAGAATTAAAATGTTCGCTTGAAAATAGAAATTACTGCTTGTGCAGGGAAAAGTCTTTTGAGACTACTATGTTTCTTTAAGAAAGAAAGTAAACTATTAATAAACTCAGTTTAAATTTGACATCTAGTTCCAATGAAAACAAAATTTTAAAAAATTTGGGAAATCTGCAATTTTAATTTAAACTGAGTTTAAAGGTCAAATTCAGCTAAACTTAACACGGACAAATTACAGCAGAAAAATATCTTTTCTTGTTACACCCAACTTAAATAATACTATGGAGGTTTATGTCTTGGTAAAAATTCAATCCTTTCTGGAAGGAAAGGGGTATCCTGAATTCCTGCAGAACTGCTTTTTGTTTGAGAAAGTGAATTAAAACTCATTTACTGATAGGGCCGCAGGAAGGCAATTTAACTTGGTGTAGTGGTTCAGTTCAGAGGGGGGAAAAAACGAATGCCTTATCCCTGGAAGTTCAAGTACAGGTTGAATGGAGATTTGAGCAACTTGGTCTAGTGGGAGTTGTCCCTGCCCATGGCAGGCAGATTGGAACTAGATAATCTTTAAGGTCCCTTCCAACTCAAACCATTCTATGATTCTATGAAGTTAAAAATTTAAAACTAATATGAGATGATGGGAGAAGAAAAAGATTAAAAAGAAAAAGGTTGATTGTTACGCTTTTGATTTGTTTCATGTTCACTGCTATTTATATGTCTCTGACAGTACTCTTTACATGGCTATTTTCTTTATTATAGGCATTGTTCTGCCTCAGGAAAAGATGCCAACTTCTGTGCAACAAAAGAAGAAACTGATAGAACCACAAGGGAATATAATGCAAGTGTAAAATGACCTTGTTCTGTGTAATGAATTGTAGTTTGAGCACATTAACTGATTATTGTCAAGTGATATGTGGCTACCACTTAGATGTAGGCTTATCCAAGTGCATCCACTTCTCAAACAGTTGGTTTGGAGACAGAAATTTAACAGCAGTTGCCATTTTCTGTGTGTTTTCATGTGTAGGTGTAGAACTGAAATTACAATTTTGAAAGCCTTGTTCATCTGGGATCATCTAGGAATCTGCAGTTTAAATATTTATATGTAATCAAACTGCTTATTCTGCATGCAAGGTAATTTAAAATATTTAGAAAAGAACTATGTCACTATTCTGATATAAACTTAAGCAGTTTGAGAACTGGCAAAAGTTTCTATTCACAACAGGAAAATATGGAAAATAATAGACAGATAATATGTAAAATACCTAGTTCCTGAATATTATGGAATTGCTAACTCAAAAAGAGTTGTAAAACTATTTCTACTATGCATATTTATAGTACTGTGTAGTCTTTTACACTCACCCCTGGACCCATACAGTTCTACATAGGATTTCAGAAAATTAACACTTACTTTTACAATGCATCTATTGTCTAAATGAATAGAAATTTTAGTCATTTCACACAATAACTGGTTTCACGGTACAGCTGTAAAATTAATGCCAGTTATTTCACAAAATAGCTCAATAACGTGGGCATTTCTTGCAATGACCAGATAGAGAAGTCAAACGGTATAATAGAATACTTGTGCCAGCCATCACGCCAAGTGATTGAAACTCAATCATTTTGCAGAACAATGGGTTACACATGATGAGATGCACATTTAACCTCACCCCTTTGCAGTTTGAATCTCAGGGCACATCCCCCACAGTTTATGGTTGCTTAAGGCCAGACTGATGAGCCCTGCCTCAGTTGTATGGTCCTATTCCCATACCCCTGATATTTTCAAGAGCAGATGGAGAGGGAAGCTCTTCCATGTGCATCCTACTCTCACCATATCAAGTGGTTAGTTTTCAGCTGGATTAGCTCCCTCACCCAATTCAGCTGTATAAATCAAGTGCCAGGCAGGGAGGGAGAGGATGCAAACAAGGGGAAGATGAATTGCAGCCTTCAAGTAGGGTCAGGCTGCCAGGACTCTATCCAAAGGGGAGCTTCAAACATCTGAGAAAACAATGCTCAGTCTAGATGAAACATCCAGGGATGAGTGGACCTTTATGGCTTGGTCACCTGTCCAGAATAAAAAACACCGTCCAGACCTTGTGGGCTGTTGCACAAAAAACTGTCCAAATGGCTTGTCCATCTTTGTTTGCAGTGTAAAGTTCTGTATTTGTTCTTGTGGCAAGCATATGGTAGAAATAATATCTGGAACAGAAGTGGATGCTTGCAAAAAACAGATCTTGCTTTTCACAAATGGCTTAGGTGTTTTGTTTGCTCAGTTCAGCATGAAATAACCAACAAAAACCATTTACCACTTTGTTATTTTCCTCCATCTACTAATTATGTGAAAACATCAGCACTTTATTTAGTGTTTAATTAGCATAATCCAAGTACAAAGTTCAGCCTGGGCAAGGACACAAGGGTATTGATTATCTGTCCTTTCCACCAGAATCAAAAATCACTTCTGTGCTGCGTTTATTAATATATGTTCATAGCTATAGCACTGAAATCTATCACTGTGATCGACCTTTATTTTCAGGCAGTCAATAGCCATTGACCCATGCAGATAAATTACCATAGTGAATTTTGCAGTTGCTTGCTCAGGCTCTTATATCAATAGTTTACCTACTGAATGCTTAATCTTCCTCTTTTTTTTTTTTTTTTTGCCTTTATGCATACCAACCGTATAAAAACCATGCATACAGATTCAAACAAATATATAAATAAGAAGCAGGTCACAAATCACTTTGCTGTTCTCTGTTTGCACAGGGACACATGGTACCTTTCTTATTTCTACCTTTTGGTGTCAGCATAACACCCATCTTGCTAAGTTGAAAGGGAGAGGGCAGGGGTAGTATTTCAAATAGATGATATTTCAGATAAGGAATATGTTATCCTGTGGCTACAAAAGATGTCTTTCAGATTTTGTACACCCCAGTAAAATCTTCCTGAGTGATCATAGACCATAAACTAGACTGCAGCGTTTGTTCTTGGTTTGAATCTCAACATATTGATGTTTAGATTTGATGATATTAGATTGTTCTCTATGTCCTACTGAAGACCTACAGACCTCCTCCAAATATGGGGTCTGAATCTGGCCTTTCCTATAGATTCTGAGAGTTCAGGAAAAAAAAAATATCTTAACTTGACCCAGTTCTAATAATTTAAAGAAATTAAATTGACAAGGAAGAAATGAATATAAAAAAATATAAAACTTTGTTTGCATCCTTTCTGTATTTGATTTGAGAAGGGCATGATTTTTAGGCAGCTTCAAAACTGCTTTCTGTTGTTTCAGGAGACAAAAAGGGAGCCTTAGCAAGCAGGTGGCCTGGTCGTTACTGTGAGAAGCAACCTGTAAGTTTAGGGTTGCAATTTCAATGCATGTCTTGTGTCATCGAGCTGGAAAATCTCTAAGATTCAGTTTTAGCCTATTCCACCTAAAGTTAGTTTGGAGGCAGAATGCAAGCTCAATAGGTTAAGTATCATGCCTGTTGTATCTGATAGGGTTACTATTAAATGACATGATTCTATAGAGGGTGTTATGAGTTATTCACATCTTTTTTCAGTTCCACATAAAAATAATAGATTAAGGCTAAAAGATTTTTTTGTCAGAGATGCAAGGCAGACTGTGACTACATTGTTTTACCCTCCCTTTATACTTAGCTCTCCTCCTTGATCTCTACCGTTGCTGTATTTACATTAGGGGGTGGTGTGTTTTGTTTTGTTTTGTTTTTTTTTTTTTTAAAGCAGTAATATGGTTTTGAAGCTAAGCCTCTATTTGTCAGAGCCCTGAGGGTACTAATAGACCTTAATAGTCCTGATCATCCTCACCTGGGGCCTCCACCCACTTCTGCACCTGGGCCTTGGAGCTCTATTTCAGCTGAGCCTAGGGCTAGCAGCCCTGGTCTAAGCTACAGTGTAGGTGTACCTGTCTTTGCACTCTGGATAGATTTTGGACTTGCCACCCTGTTGTCAGTCCTGTCTTCAGCCATATCTCCTGCTGATGCTAGCAAAAGGATAAGATAAAAAGTTTTGTCCAGAGTTTCTCCAGAGGCAGAGGACTTGATGGGAAGTCAAGAGGCTGTTAATCTTATGAGTGCTGTGGAATGCAAGAAGACTTGATGGGCAATGCTAGGAACTCAAGGATATGAAGATCAGGCTGCTAGAGGCCTGTGATAACTGTTCCTTGTGTGAGACTCAGTAGGAGTGCCTAACAGACCTTTAGGTGGAAATGTACCACTAAGCCCACCAGATGCTTGGATACTCTGGGACCCAGGACTGCTCTGTTTGACAGTTTAGAGGAGCTTGCATGTGCTGCTGCCTTTTTAAGATCTCCATGCTGTGACTTGGTGAAAGAACCCTATGTAGGTACATCTAGAAATGTATCCTTCAGTCTGTTCCTTTTCCACCCGATACTGGGAGTTTCCTATGGATATGTCCTACGTTGCTATCCTGGTAGGTGCAATGCTATTCCTTAAATGTTTTCATGCGGGAAAGGAAGGATGTGTGTGAGGCTTCTTGTGGCATTAGGGCATTTGACTAGGAGGAGGGATGCTACATACTGCTGGTCTGCCGACTACAAGGGCTGTTACATTTTCTAAAGCTAGTCCTCTGGGCTTCTAAGAGTGGTCTCCTGTGTGGTGACTAACCAAGTCAAAAACTACCCACCCAACTTCCAGCCTGTAATCTAACTTAATCCCAGTTGCACATGCAGCCATGCCATGGCAGTAGAGCCCTCAAAGGCTTTTTTGCTGCAATTCTGCTATGAATCCCTTCTCTCCGTGCAGTGGTTAATGAGTTGATGGTGTGCTCATCATGCTGCACAAAACAGTACTGCAGATCCCATTTCTAGCCATCAAGCAAGAAGAGTGACTAGGTAGTGGGATTTAAGACAGACAGTGACTGAGAGGGTGGCCTCAGTGGTAGGAGTCAGGAGACATGGGGCTGCACAGGACAACAGCCATTCTCTTAAACTCTAGTAGGTGTTCCTGAAACTTCATAAGAGGGTGGCAAAGTCAGGGGCCTGCCACAAAGAGCTGTGAGTGCAAAACTTTCTCTCATCCCAGGGACTCCACTCCCTCTTCTGGGTCCAAAAAACTGTCTGATGAACACCACCTCATCAACAAGGACTCACAGAGGGTCATGCTTTTTTTTTTTTCCCTTTTTCCTCCAAGAAAATGAGGCATTGGAGGTCAGACACTGCTTCATTGAAAGTGTCTTGTAATAGTTATTGTAGCCATGGGATTAAGGCCGCCCAGCTGCCTCTGTAGCACCTTGTATTCAACATAGTCCTAACTCAGAGTGAGCAGGTGGGAATATTTCCCAAATGAAGAGAACAACAACAGTGTTGTGGTTTTGAAATGGGTTTTCTTTATTCTAAACAAGTAAGAGGTAGAGTGGAGGACTTCAAATCCTGGCATCTTTTGTCATATACAACAGATAAAGAAGAAAACATCTGTAAATTTGGATAATTTCTACCTCGCCTTTGCTGAGATTATGCCTGTAGGCTTGGAAACTGGTTATTCAACAGACTAGCTATTTGGAAACCTGGTCCCTTATTTGCACAAAAAAAGAAGAGTAAAAACTAGAAAAAGGAAAAAAAATCTGAAAATAGAGTGTTAATTCAGTTAAAGAATTCTGGTAAGATGACAAAGACTAACAAGGTGGAAAAAAAGTGTTCATGTTTATTATTGCACAAAACCATGGTATGATTGTATAGAATCCTAAAGGTGATTTCCTTTTTGAGGTTTGTGTTTGTCAGTGGGACTGTGAAAGAGGATAATTGTACTTTCAGTAGTCAAGGCAATAAATAGTAACACATTTTTTTACTTTGTTAGCTTTTTTTTTTTTTTAAATGATACAAGCTACAATATTTTAGCACTTTCCAGAAATCAATGGAAACTTTCACAGTGACCTTTAATAGACTCTGTTACATCTTTGGGGAATAAAACTCTCTGCTCGATCCCTTGTTTTCCTTATCTGCCATCCCCTATCTCATATCCCACAGTGTTCAGCATAAGAGGCAGTTATGTCAGAAGTTTAATTTCTTCCACTTTGGAATGAACATGAACACAATATTTTTGGGGCTTTGTCATACAAAATATGTTAGTGAGTTGTTCTTGTTGTATGGATTGCTTGCAGATTACCCACCTGTGTAAGTCAGTTCATAACATACCAATCCATTAAATAAATCATGAAATGCTATTATTCTTGTTTGAGTGGCTCACATAGTTAAGTAACACAGCCTTTTAGAAATTAGCGTAATGGAGGCTTTTTCCCCTTTGGCAAAAGTCAAGGGAAAATTGTCCTTTCAGTGGTAGGAAATTGTCCTATTTGTGGTAGGAAAGAACCATGTTTGTATGAAGCAAATGTGATATGGTCATGGGCACAATAGAAGCCACAGTTTATTTTATACTTCAGTCAAATATTTGTGGAGGAAATAGGTCTGATGTTTGCTTAGTCTAGCAGCTAAGAAATCCTGGTAGGATATCAGCAAACACTGCTATCCATTTCAAATGTACTGTGCCATCTCAAGAGACTGCAAGTGATCAGGACCTCCGTTCGTGCTTCACCTGAAAGACTGATTTTAGTAGCCAGGTACATTTGTGTGCAAGATATTGACTCAAAGCAGGTCTGAAAGGCAGAGCAAAAGAGAACCAGTGTAGAGGAGAGAGCATTTCCTACAGGTTCATCACTGTGCCAATTGCTTTTGTCTGTGCTAGGTTTTCTTTGGAGATCTCCTGTAAAAGAAATAAACAAAATTCACGCTTGACACTAACTTAATATAATTCAAGATGTATCTATTTCAAAGAGTATAAAGTACAATTGGGTGTTCTAATCTTAGTAGGTACTGTACAATTAGTCTTCCAAATGAATGTTTCCACTCATCAGGATGACTAAATAACTCGTTGAGTAAAATTCTTAATTTACATAACTAAAAGCCAATAACAGCTTCATCTCCCTTCATCTGATTATATTCTGGTTTTATATCCACATTTCATTGGCCACCTGCCACTCTCTAAAGAATAGGAGGTAATTAGAACCAGTGATAGTGCACTATTGTTATACTTTTTACAGCGCAGATGCAGTTGGGTGCTATTATCATATCTACTACAATTTTGTGGAGAGTATTATGTCTCTGCTGCCCATAAATTTAATTGGAAATATGAATCAATTGAAAATGCATTTTAATCTCTGCATCATAATACATTCTGCTTAACATAATGGTACTTCAAAGTTTTAACAAAATATGTTACACTGTGTGCAGACAGTAAATCCTCCATTGCCTCTAACTGTTCTGTGTGTATATATACTTGCACAGAATTTTTTCGCTATGGTAAAATAACCTACTGTACAAAGCATCATTAAAAGTATACTGAAACAAAGAAAATTAATATTAAATACTAATTATTACAATTCTGACTTCTATATTGCATGTCCCATGGATCAAGTGTCCACACAGCAACATAGTAAGTAATAAATTACTGCATGTGATGAAACTTTTTACATGTAACTCTCTCTTACACATGACTTGACAGTCAACCTTATTTAAGGGTACTGTTTCACTGTAGTAATGTTGGGTTTTGGTTTTTATGTGTGCATGTGTGTTTGGATTTGTTTAATTCAACTACTACAAAACAAGCATAACAAAGCTTGAAATAAAGCAGATTGTTCTGTAGAGAGAATTTTAAGAGTGTATAAGCAGAGAGATGGAGAAAATAAAGACCTCCTTTGAATGACCACTAATCCCAGGCACAATTTCCTTGATATATTTCACACTGGGAATTTCTGATGTAGCACAGTCAAACACTACGTTGCCCACCACCTGCCCCGAGCCGAAACTCAGATACATTCTGGATATGGTAGTAGTGAAACCTCTTTCAACCAGTCTCCTCTTTTCAAACCATGTCCTGAAATGGGATTTTATGATAAATCCCTTAAAGCTTCTGATAAGCCCAAATTGGCCAATTGGCCCCATCTCTTACTAAATTTAATCTTGTAAAAAATATTGTAATATCTTTATTGTATTGGAGTACTCTGGAGTTGGCTTGTCCTGAAGCTCTACTGCTTCTCTGGTTTAAGAGGATGTCATCTCCCTTTTTCCCTTATGAGACTTAAAATAAGTCCTAAATATATGTGTAATTCCTGTCTTTTTTGGTCCCTTAATTTTTAATCAGTTCACGGCTTTGTTCTGCTGGACAGTAGGATACACTGACAATAGCTGCCATTCCTTAGGACTCTTTTTACCTTTCCCTTTCCTTTTTTTTTTTTTTTTTTTTTTTTTTTTTTTTTTTGTAGGTTTATGTTGTTTCTGGTCCCTGCATCGGTCTTTATAAATGCTATTGTTCACTACTAGTGCATAACTTCTAGTGTTAGACTGGCTTTTCCCATTTTCCATGTCTTTAGGAGTGTGGAGGGGATGTCCGCGCTGTATAGCGCAGCAAACAATGGTACTTCCTTCTTGTTGGATTCACTGTTTGTGTCTTACTCTGCACTTCTTAGAGTTGACAAATTACTGTTTGATAGTAAACATTACAACTTTGATCTTACTTATTTCTTAAAACGTTTCGTACCTTCTTTAACCATTCTGGAGTCCTGCAGCGGAGAGTAAAACCACTTTTATAACTTTCATTCCCTGAGAGAGATATAGGGCAGTTGTCAGTTCACTGTCAGAGTAAAACCACATCAAACTTCTTAGTATTCTGTGTGAAGCAAAATCTAAACTCAGATGAACTCCGTCGAAGAACAAAAAGCAGGATTACAATTTCATAATCTCACTACTTCAGTGAGCATAGATGTGTCTATCCATGGCAGGGGTGTTGGAACTAGATGATCTTAAGGTCCTTTCCAACCCAAGCCATTCTATGATTCATAGTGGAAGGTGATAAGGTGATGGCAGAGGCATGAAATTTACACTGAGGTTAAGAAAAGTCACAAGGAATGGGCTGTGAATTTTTTATTAAAAAATAAAAAAGGAGGTAGAATTTTTCCTTAAAAATCATTTCTCTGTCACTAGGTTGGTATGTTATGGGGAAGCAGGTATTATATGTCACTTAACCAGGTTTGCAAGGTCAAATGTCAGCACCAGTATTTGCTACAAGTATAGCACAAAGCCTACAGAAGATTTGACTTTTTGATACTATAACCAACATGCAGGAGGAACCTTGAAGAAAATCTGCCTGGAATTAGATTGAGGAAGACATATGGTGGCAAGAATAAGAAGGAAATGTTGTGGGTATGGAAAGGAGAAAGTAATGTACTGCTGTGCTACTATTTTAGAGCAGGAATACACATCCTAAATATTAGCAGCTACTTGAGGTACATTTGGAAACAGTCATTTGAACTGTAGTAAATTGATGATGATGACCTGGTCATTCAATTAATCAACTCCTGTAAAAAAACACAGGAAGGAAAAAAAAAAACCCCACCCAAAATGCTAACCTGATCTGAGTGGAATTGAGCATGGAAAGGTGTATTAATGAACAACAACTCGCACTGTATTAGAAAACTTTTCTGCAAGTATGTACTGTGACTAACCATGATCTGATGTTGATTTTAAAAAAGAAAAAAATATATATAATTTTGCCTGAGGTGATGATGTTTGTCTTAAAAAGCAATGTCTTTTTTTTTTTTTTTTTCCTGCTTGATATTTCAGGAAGCGCAATTACATCTTTTATTACTTCTTACCAAGTGGCTGTACATAGGAGATGTTGAACCAGGCTGGAATGGATTTTCCCATCCTTTTTCTACGCTGGTGGGAAACTGCCTGTTAGTCTGTTCACATGTTGATCTGGTTGAACAACTGCCCTAGACATATAGATAGCCAAGGAATTATTCTTTCTTTTAGTTTTGTGGAGGCTTTGTAACCAGAGGAGACTTTTATATCTTGTGCACGTTTCTTTTTTTATCTCAGATAAATAAATATACCTAACCAAGTACTGTATGTCCCCAAAGTTAATCCTATTAATCACCTGGCTTCTCTTTGAAGATGTCTTAGGACTTGGCCTTATGGTTAATTACATTGATAACTCTTTGTTCCTACTTTACTTAATTTGTCATTAACTATATCGTCATTTTTCTTCTCTTTTACTTTACAATCTGGTTTGTCTCATTTTATTATCTTCCTAGATACATTTTTTTCCCATTATTATCCCATCTTATTTTCTTGTTCCATATTAAAGTATGTTAAACCCTCTCATATCAATGTTCACTTGCATAGCAATCTCTACCAGTGCATATTCTTCTCGACAGCTCAGCTGGTATGTTTTGTCTTAGTGAATTCTGGCATAAAGAAACTTTTCTTATATCTTTCCATGATGATAACTGAAGTACTTGTCTAGAGGGTTGGTTTTTTTTCCCCTCCCTTACCCAGAGGTTATGGCTCTGTATTTGCTTTTCATTCTTTTAGTACTTAAACAGTCTTCACTTCCAGTTGGTCTTTTTCCGGTTGAAAACTTTAGTCCTTTTTTTTCCTTCATCTTGTAATCATGTGTTATCTTCTATTTATCACTCCCACGTGTCTAATTAATCTGCTCTTTGCAGATTTATGCCTCCTTATGGCTAGATTTTTTGCTTCTGATGTTGTCCGTATGTGTGCATGTGGCTCTTCATACATAGATTTTTAGGTATGCAACATAGTCTTGATTTGTACCTGTCATCCTCGGGTTTGCACATGAATGAGCTTATTTAAAACTAATTAAATGCTAGTGCTTTTTGTATATAACATTATTCAATTTGCTTTAGCCAATTTGTGTATGCAGATTAAAGGTATCAACTGCATAAAGTTTTCCCTCTGCTCCCAAAGCTAGCGTACAAACCTTTTATAACTCGCGCACCCGGATAGCTGAAGATTTTTATTTTTTCTTTCTCTTATATAGAGAAAATCCTCGTGATACAGAGCTGCTGTATCCAAACTCTTTATTCTGCCTTTGCTACAGGGAATGTTTCAAGGAAAGGGAATGATCATTATTTTTCTGAAGTAATTTTAAATTTCTGTTGGAAATTACTCTTCGGTAACAAACACAACTAGGGGCAGACAGGACTTCCAAAGGCTTGGCAGTTTTGGGATTGTGAGGTTATAATGATTGTTTAATATCATCACCCCCTCTGAACTTCTGTGAGTGTACAAATCAAAGACGGGATATTTAGGTGCCTAAATGTTTCCAGCTTCTCATTAATTCACAAAGGAACTTGAGCATCTTAGTAATGAAGACTCCCCATCCCTGTCTCTTCAAATGTTTTCTTTCTATGAATTCAAGTTCAGGTTTGAAGATGTGGTAAATGGTGATTTCTGACATTTTTTGATATCACCTTCAGCTCAGTGAGAGTTGAGAGCACTGCCAAACTTTGTTCTCTGCCATGGTCCTATTGGGCAGAGACTTCTGGAAGAAGCAATTGACATGCTGATCATGTCAGTATAGTTCACATTAATGATGTAAACCTTAAATATTTAACTTAGAAAATATTTATCATGGAATCATATCATAGAATGGTTTGGGTTGGAAAGGACCTTAAAGATCATCTAGTTGCAACCCCGCTGCCGTGGGCAGGACACCTTCCACTAGACCAGGTCGCTCAAAGCCCCATCCAACCTTAGACCCTATAAGACTCTTTTCCCCTGTGTTTGACAAGCAGGTTTACAAAACCTCATGTTTTCCTGGAGAAGCCAGTAAACTGCTATTCAGATACAGTCTTTATCACACCAGGCTGATCTCATTCATCAAGTATGGATGAAGAAAATTAACACATGGTTTAATTTAACTTTTTATGTACCTATTGTAATCAGTAAAATTGCCAATATTTCTTAGTGCTTTAAATAGATCATGTGAGGATCTGAAGAAACCCCTCCTATTAAGAAATTGCCTGAAGTGAAGAGGGCAGTGGCTCAAGGGAATCACCACAAGGCTTCTTGAAAATGAAAGCTGCATAATGCTGGGAATAGGATTCTGGTTTTAGGTGAATCTGACAGCAGAACTTTCACTGGCAAACTTGCTTGCATAACAACTGCTAACTTTAAATAGGACATACTGCTTCTATCCAAGCTTCCTACTAGTTGACTATCATATGCATATGGGCATTTTAGAAAATGGCTGTAGAAAACAAGCATGGTATTCTCAATGGCGCTGCTCTTTCAAGGGATTTTGTTAAAGGGGGGTTGGGGAGGTAACTGTGGCGATTAACTCTATTGGTGATATGTATGTCCTCTCAGGATGAGTTAAAATGGGACAGTTCCAAAGAATACCTAAAAGTTGGCCTCATTCTCCAGAACTGTTATGTCAAATAATATGTCATGCTTTCCTTGTTACATGTGGTACTGAACGTACTTATGCTTTTGAAGACAAGCAGCAATGTTCTTTGCTGTCTCAAGAAGCAATCTACTGATGCTGTCAGCTGTGGTATGAAAATATTATTTTGCAAAACTTTGTGTAGCATTAATAGATCACCTAATAAGTTCCTCAACATCCTCATATAGTGCTCTTAAAAGTATTTTGCAACTGGATATTAGTTAGGTAATTTTTTTTATTAACTTTTGTAAATATAATTCAAGGTTAGTAACTTACATCATCTATCAGTATTGTAAAAAAAAAAATAAGGTTTGCACTTGATACTTGGTCCTGCTAAAGGCCTTCTGTAACAATATGCTAGTAGTTCTGCAACAAATTATTTCTACTGCCTGTTTTTATAGATTTCTGACCTGTGGTGTATCTTCTTGGTTTGAAAAGGAACCAGACCAAAAGTTCTGTTGTTTAACAGCAATGTAACATTTTCTATGGCTTCAATCATCTTTATAAAAACACTTGAATTGTGAAGTTAGCTTTAAATTGAGGAATTTGTGACATATACCAGGAATCTGAGTCATAACTCCTGAAGTTTCTTTCTCAGGATAACAGAAGACTTTCATGTGTCCCACAGATGAACTGTTTTCAAAGAGTATGAAGGAGGTGTGCACAGTTTTTTTCCACTAATTTTCTTGACTTCAGTGTATCCTGCTGCCATGGTGCTCAGCCCTTCAAAGATGTCTGCTCTGTAGAGTTTGTGCTAAGAGTACCTTTTTTATCACTACACCTTTCACTCTACCAGCTCAACCTTCGATCAGTAATGAACTTTTTCAGTTTGTGTTGGTTTTGTTCAAGACCATGGATCTCTCTGAAATAAAGTGCATGGGAAGTAGGAGACATAAGTAACCAGTCTAATCTAGAGAAACTTGAGATACAGCTCTGCCATTGGGAGGTATACCCTTAGACCAGTGATAAACAAGGATTAGGAGTGGTAGTAGACAATGCAAAATTTAAAATGGAAGTAAAAGGTTTCTGTATACCACATCCCAGAGGAAAATTCAGAAAGAATAAAAATTAAGCTAGGGGCTTGAAAGTCTGGTGTACCAGAGGTAAACACTGCCAGTTAAAGCGTACCATAACATAAAACACTGTCAGGCAGATTAGACAAACTATGGCAGAGAATTTAGAGTTGAAATGACCACAGATGACCTTCCCCTTCAGGTATAACTTTCTGATTCTAGAATCTGGGGCATGTTATTTTACTTTATTTCATTAGTAATAACACTCTATTACACATTTTTGAGCCATGAAGACTATGGGAATATGTTACATCTGGTGGTAGGGATGATCATGTTTGGAGAGATAAAATAAGAGCATTAGGAGCTCAACACTTAATATTTTCTGTAAGAACTGTCTGCTTAGAATGGTTTATTGGCTGTTGAGCTTGTCTCTTGAGTGAATATATCTTTCACCCTGCTGTGAGCAAGGCTCGGGTTGAAAAGGCTAGAGATCACATGTTGAAGTGTAATAGCGTTCAGGAAGAAAAGTAACACTATACTATTTCTCTTTGATGTAAATAGCTTTATTTAACATGTATGAAGAGCCTTGGCCTTTCCCCAGCAGTACACACAAAGAGGAGTGTTACTGGTTATTTACCCTACAAGGCCTTGGAGAATCCTCACTGAATTGTCTGAATAACATTTTATGTATTGTTATTCTCCCATGTCTGTATGAGCAAGCACTGCCTCTTTCCTAGCTTAAACAGCAAGATTAAAATTTAAATATGTGGCAGTGGAAAGAACATGTGCTCAGGGCCCATATATTTTCTGCAGGCCACGAATAGTTGTCACTATTTCTGCTATGTAGTCTGTGAGTCTTTCATAGCTGCTTGGAGATTTGGATAAAATAAATGGCACCTGGCTCTCAGAATTCTTGAGGTGACATGGAAAATTTCAGCCTTGGATCATCAGCATCTCAGTTTTCTTAACAAGGAAAACCAGACTTGCAGAACTTTGTGTTTGACATTAGGACAAAAAGCTTTTCTCCACTGGAATCTGCAGAAGGTGCTGAGATAATGTAGGGCAGAGACTGGATTAAAAGCTTTAGAAGAAGGACTTAGGGGTGTTAGTTGACGAAAAACTTAACATGAGCCAGCAGTGTGCATTTGCAGCCCAGAAAGCCAACCGTATCCTGGGCTGCATCACAAGAAACATGACCAGCAGGTCAAAAGAGGTGATTCTGCCTCTCTGCTCTCATGATACCCCACCTGCAGTGCTGTGTTCAGCTCTGGGGCCCCCAACATGAGAAGAACATGGACTTGTTCGAGTGAGTCCAGAGGAGGGCCATGAAGACGATCAGGGGACTGGAGCACCTCTCCTATGGAGACAGCCTGAGAGAGCTGGGCTTGTTCAGCCTGGAGAAGGCTCCAGGGGGACCTTACAGCAGCCTTCCAGTACCTATAGAGGGCCTACAGGAAATCTGGAGAGGAACTTTCTACAAGGGCATGCAGTGACAGGACAAAGGGTAATGGCTTTAAGCTGAAAGAGGGTAGGTTTGGATTAGATATAAGGAAGAAGTTCTTCACTATAAGGGTGGTGAGGCATTGGAACAGGTTGCCCAGAGAAGCTGTGGCTGCCCCGTACCTGGAAGTGTTCAAGGCCTGGTTGGATAGGGCTTTGAGTAACTTGGTCTTAGTGGAAGGTGTCCCTGCTTGTGGCAGGGGAGTTGGAACTAGATGATCTTTAATGTCCCTTCTAACCCAAACCATTTTGTGATTCTATGTTTTTTCAAACTTATGCATTCACTTTGATCATAGAGACATAATTAAGATGGGCAATTACAGACCCTGTTTTTCCTAGCAACATATGCATGCAGTAGTAGCTATGAAGTTTTACAATATCAAGCTCATATGTAAAGCAAATTATCTATTTAGTTGAAATGATATTGCTAGAGCCAAATTAAATTCTCTGATAAGCACAACTATTCATTAGTTGGCTGCACATTATCTAAAAGCCACTTGTCTCTATAACAAAGTTGGAATATTATCCTCTCCTAGATATATTTGCTCTCAAAAGCTTAATACACAAGTTTAACTAGATCAGCTGAGACCGTTTTGTTTTTTGATTTCCTAATTAGCTTGAGTTAAATTGCTGCTGACACATCTGTCTTAGAGTTGGTTTCACTGAGCTTCTGACCTTCTGCAAAATCTCTTTCTCAGGCAGGCTGAGGTCTACTTCTCAAATGACAAAAAAGAAAAAGGAATTTTCTATAGGCAGCTGGTTGAGTTCCCCTTGAATCGATTGTTTTATGCTGTTGAATTTTAAAATGCACTGTTAATAGTAGATTAGGTGCTGAACATACTGGAGAGGTGTCTTCAGGCATTTAAATCAAAATAACTAAAATATTGACTAAGCTGAACTCAGTAGCTTACTGAATTAAGCTGAAGCACTATATTCCAGTTTCAAACATGCATTTGTAGGGATTTATTCCAGTTTAAATCAATGCCTAAAACTCCACTTTCAATTGATTTGGTGGAAATTTATGTGCATAGATAAAGTCTGAGAGATGCTGTTATGCTAGTCTGAAACTTGCAGGATGATTTTTCCTTTTTTTACTCAAATGCTAGAATTTCCTACATCATTTTCCAGTTTCTTAGGACACTGTAGTTTTTTTCATAGGCCAGCATCAGGGAGAAGATGGGACAGTAAAATGCTGTTTCTCTGTCCACAGCATAGTAGAAGAAAGATGCTCCTCTCAGTGCTTCTCTTCACAAATCCAGGTAGGATCCTGCACACCTGCACCAGACCCTGAGAAGTATTTTGGCCTGGAAATTTCAAAGCAACTAAAAAAATAATGGAGGACAACTTTCTTCTCATCACTTCAGTGTTTCATACCAATAGTCTGTGCCACCTCCTGCTGCAGAATTCCAGGTTTGTAAAACAGTACAGGAATTGGGGTATTTCCTGTCAATCTGAGTAGGAAGCTTTATCCAGAAAATACCAGTTGAGTAAAAAACTGGCTGGAAGGCTGAGCTGAAAGAGTGATGGTGAATGGACTTCAATCCAGTTGGCGGCTGCTCACAACTGGTGTTCCCCAAGGCTCAGTGTTGGGAGCAGTTCTCCTTAATACCTTTATCAATGAACTGGATGAGGGGATTGAATGCACCTTCAGTAAGTCTGCAGATGACACCAAGTTGACTGGGAGTGTTTATCTGCTGGAGGTTAGGAAGACTCTACGGAGGGATCTGGACAGGCTGGATTGATGGGCCAAGATGAATTGTAACTTTTGTTTCTGGTTTTGATTTAAAGACACATACTATCTACAGTAGTAAAAGCTAGATTGCTTATTTCTTTCAGCTTCAATGTTATTCTTATCCATTAATTAAAGTATACATGAAGATAAATATATATTGATCCACTGAATACGGTCCATTTCTGAGACTCAGATCTCAATCTCAAAATTCAGGGCCAAGTAAAACAAGGTATTTTTTTATTTTCTGGTTAGGTTCAACTCCTTGTCTAGACTATTCTGTAATAAAGCAAATATATTTTAATTGAAAGAAACTTGCACAGTAATAAGCAGAAAGAACAGAGACACCCTTCCATAGTGGTTCAGATTTGTTTGGCATAAATAGCACTGACTTATAGATATTTTCTTTGAAGTAAAAAAAGGTGTCACTGCTATGATCCTCTAGGAGCCCAGAGCTTTGAGCTAGATTTCCTGCACCTTTTTAAAAGTGAGGTTTCTAGTCATTGAGATCAAATATAAACTAGAAAAGCAAATTTCTTAAAGGGTAGAGAAAATACAAAGTGAGGTGGAAATAAAATAGGCTTATAAACCTATATCTTCCTCCAGTTCTGTGTTCTTTCAGGATGAGTCCTTTTCTCTAGTCTTACTTTCAACCCAGTAAATTGGTGGCTTCCTAAATGACAGCAATTGCTATACAATCTAGTTTGGGTCCCCACAAAAAGCCTTACTTTCTCTCCCCCTGAGGTCTGGCTCTGCATGCTCACTGTTTACATGAGGAATCTTCTGGCCTCTCTCGGGTGAAGCTCGCCTACCAGCTCTCTCCCATATTATAATATTCTTTCCCCTATCATGGTTTAACCCCAGCTGGTAAGTAAATACCATACAGCCGCTTGCTCACTCTCACTCTTCTGTTCACTGCAGGGAACAGAATAAAAGCCAGTTTGGTATTCCTCTGTTTTAGTTCAGGGAGACTTTTTTTGCCTCTTGTTGACGTTGGCCTTGCTGGTATCAAATAACTGCTGTGCCTGAAAGAAGTTTCCTTCCATAATTGTGGAATTTTCCCTGTCTTTCTGTTTAGAACTGAATCTTGTAATTAAAATGCAAATCAATGCCGTAATGGTATAATAATCTGCAGGTTAGTCCGACCCATAGTGCTTAACTGTTGGGGTGGAGGTAGATATAATAAACGATTAAAAATTCAGAGTTGTGCATTCCAATTACAACCATGTCAATTCCATTCCTACTGCAGTAGTTACTGCCAAATGTGGGAATACACGTTTTAATCCTCAGCTGTCTGGGTTTTTTGTGCAATATATGGCATGTAAACAGGTATGGTAAGAGATGACACTTGTGAGGAGAAAAGAATACCTTAAACACCAGCTGCATATATTTTAATAGTTAAGGCAGATAAGATATACATTGAAAGACAGTTTCACATGGAATGAGGTGAGTAAAATACTAGCAGTAGTTTACTTCTGAGTTCGTTTTCCCTATTTAGGCCTGTGTAAGTTGACCACGATTGCAAAAATAAGGTTTGGCATAGGTGCTCACCTAAATCAGTTGCCCAACTGAAGTAAGGCCCAGATCCAAAAAAAGCAGATTAATGTCTCACTCCACTGATTCCAAAGGCCTAAGCTGTGTTTCTGTATGTCCTGTGGGTTGTATCCCTGTATGTTGGTCCCTGCCCCAGTGCACTGAACAGCTACAATTCTCCTAATTTTTATGGATATATTTGATGTTATGGACCCAGGCCAGAATAAACAGAGGATGCTTCTACCAGAGATCAAAAGCATGGCTGCATGAACTTAAATTTAGGTAGGTAACCTTGAAACTTTTGACCAGGTTTTTACCAAAGTTAATTTACACAATAAGACAACATTCCAATTTAACTTGATTGACTTAATGCTTCAGTTAATATCATGCAATGAAGTGTTATTTGCTACAACATTTTCCACATGTCAAATGTTATACATGAGTAAGATCTATTAGTAGGTAGTAAACAATTCACATTACTGGCTTCATGAAACAAATAATATATTTCCAGTGTGGAGGATAACTTCAAGAAGGATGCAGTTAAAAGAAAAAATATATATATTTGGGATCTGGGAGATTCAGTTTAGTCTACATTTCCACACTGAACAAGATACTCACTTCCATAGGAGATAAGAGATGAAGTATCATCCTACTGTTTAACTAACTACTGCAGCATTGTTGGGTTTTATCTGGTCAGCTGAAGCAGAAATCAGGAAAGAGACTGAAGGTGAAATTGGTCTTTTGATCTGTGGACCAACTTGTGCAGGTCCTGTGTGTATAGAGATAATAAACTTAGTAAAAGAGGAGAGCAAGCTCTCCTCTTGTGCTAAGGCACATTAATATCCCAGGTAACAGTACAAGAAAGAGAACCTGCTTTGTATAGGACCTCTCTATCTTGCTGTGATTAACTTAGATTTCGGATGAGAAAGAAAAAAGATAAAAGGAAATGTTCATCCAATCCAGAGAAGGATTTTGGAGAGGTCATGTTTCTTTAGTGTTGCCATGCTACTTATTAAGGAAGGATATGTCTGAAGCCTGGTAATGAAATTTGGCCCACTTATTGGGTACCAGTAAGTTGATGGAAGTTCTTTTCTGGTTGCAAGTTGATTAGCATTTTGGAATCTTCTACTGTTTGCAAGACCTTACCAAACAGTCTGCTCAAACAACTTTCAGTGTGACAATTCTCTTTAAGTCCACTTGTTCTGGTTGCTGGCTTCTTTTTGCATCCAGTATTTGCTGTTGGTTCAGCTTGGATGTCTGAAACTTAAAGCAGAACAATCAGCAGTGGATAATGTGAGTAGCAAATATCACTGTTCCCATGTGAGCAGGGGCAGAAGTGTGTTCACATAAAACTTTTCTACAAATAAAGTTCTCTTCTCTTTATAAAGTTAACTGTGAAACATAGTCTTTAAAAGAGCACACGTTTATAGAACACTTCAAATTAACTGATATTGGTGCTGTCCCAGTTTTAGGACTTGGGGATGGGTTGGGTTGGGTTAATGATTCTCAGAATGGTGACTTTGAATTTATCTTAGTTGTCCTGGCTGCCCACACTTTTAAATCTTACCAGTTCTCTCAGGCAAAATCAGAGGTGACTTGCACTATAATATTCTGTTGGGAAATGGATGAGAGGAAGCTCACACATTCTGAAAGAATCTGAGCTAAGATGATTAGCATGTGAGACAAAAAGGATGTCTGTGAGTTGTTTCTTTAGTTATGTATTCCTCCTCACAAAACTGGAGTGTAAACTGCAGAGATTTATATGCTTTTTAATAGTTTCAGTTGTGTATCCGTCCATGTCCCTATGGGAAGCATCTAAATATTCTTTGTTTGTTTCTACACCTCTGCAGCTATTTAATCTGACAGCACTGGCTTTACTCAATTTAAGCCAATGTATTTTAGCTGAGGTTTTGGCCTCTGCTACCTCACACTGACTTTCAGAAGGCAAGATTAATTAAACTGAAAAATTACATTGTCCATTAAACTATTTCAAAGACAGGAAAACTTGAAACTTCACTTTGTCTTTCTAGATGCAAGCCAAATCTTAGTTTATGCTTCAAGCTTTCGTAAGCACGAAAAAGGTAACTCCAGTTGGTTAATTATATATTATACCAATTAAAGAACTCTGCTTTGAAAACTATATTCAGGTCTGAATTATGCACACTGAAAATACAGAAGCAAGGGTTCTGCTTCTATATGTACCCACTTACGGCAATACTAACATATTGAAAGAATCCAAGCATACAGGCTATGTAATTAATGATGGTAAGTACAAGGCATTTTTTGTGAAAAGGAAAGAGGTTGTTGGGGTTTTGGGGAGGCTTTCTTTCCTTTCTTGGTGAGATAAAGGAGAGGGGAAGGAATACAACCTTCCAGGTTAGGAATTGCAGATGCAGAGCAAAGGCAGAAGTAAAAGGAAAAGCCCCTGAAGAGTACATGACTATTTCATGCTTGAATCTGGATATTGCCTTACCTAAATCTCTCTCATTTGGACTTGATGGATTGAATGGACAGGGAACTACACTGAATGAATGAATGATGCAAAACAGAATTGCCTAGAATATAGATACTGGTATAAATTTAAGATCAGATTATTTCAAGGCCTTTGTGGAAGTATGGTGTTTGGCAGATACAGTCTATGATAGGGAAAATCCTATGTTTATCATACTTCTCATTTTTTTCCTAAAGTTTCTCTAACAGCCAATGTTGGAGACTAGATGGTGGGCTAGATGAGTTTGTAGTCAAAATCCCAGGAGCATGACCTAATTGTTTGTAACTAATAATAGATTTTTGTATGGAGAAAGATGATAGGGTGTTTTACAGATCCTGGGTTTTATCTGTTTTGAACCTTGATGGAAATCTCATTGAACCTTATAGGAAGTATCCCTTGACTTCAGTGGATCTAACGTTTCAGTTCTGTGGAAGAAACAGCCATTCTGAATTAACCTAGCAGAGTTGAATAGCCAATCAGAAAGAAAAACAAGTACCAATAAATAAAACCCAAAACAATCACCTTCTCTTCAGTTTCACTTTTATACTCATGACTTTTGTTCACATGTGTTAAGATATATTTGGTCACAGTCACTTGCAGAGCAGCTCTAGCTTAGAGTTGTTTTCTGCAGGTCTTCCAAACCTCCATCACACTGCCTGGTTCCAGCTTGGTGTCAGAATCCTGTGGTCATTTCCGTTTTCTGACAGCATTGGGTTAGCTTTTGTGGAACATACATCTGGAGCTGATGTGTGGCCCCATCTTAGTATTTGAGAGCACCAATGATATACCTAAGGAAGAATCACCCAGGACTTGAATTATTTCACATAATCTCTCTTCTAATCCTCTGTTAATAACCAATGTTGTACAGAGGATACTGATTGAGGGTAGGGATTCAATACGAGTGTGGCAGTTACTGTGTTCATTTCAATACTGGTAGAAAGTAAGTACATGCAAACTGGATGCATTTTTTTTGTTTCTCCCAAAAGGGAAAAGAGGTGACAGGCTGATTGAAATGAAGGGAAGGGGGGTTGTTTCTCCTTCCCATGTGCTCTTCAGGGCCTGGTCAGGTATAGCTTAAAAAATACTATGTCCACTTGCTTTTTTAGAAAGAGTGTATATATTGAGGGTAAAACCCTGTGGGTCTTTTACACTTTGGAGGAAGATCAGCGCACTTTTTCTTAACTCTTAGAAACAGTGCAAAGTCTCCTTCAACTGTCTTAATTCTTCTTTCCTCAATTCTCTGCTTAGAGCTACCAAAACCTACCCCAAAGCTACCCAATGCTGTTTTCTCATGCCTGGTTACACTGCTCAAACTCCTCTGGAGTTGCAGAGTCGTTGGGAACAGCTCCACACAAAGATGTTCAGCTGTGTGAATGCCTCTCATGCTCTCAGAGGGTTCAATGCTGGCGGAAGTGTGGTTTCCCACCCCTACTGAATTCCACAATGAGAGCAAATTGACCTGGTTATGATGAATTACCCATTTATTTTAAGAGCAGAGAAAGCTCAAGCACAATTGATTGGAATCAATTGCTTTATTGAACAGTATAAATAATAATACCTCGTACCCAAATGAAATACAATTGTTATGGTTGGATTTCTTATTTAAAATTTAATAATAAAAACAAACTGGGGAAGGGAGAAATACCAGGTTTTGATGTGCATTGCTGCAGCAACAGCTAAACTACGCATTGTGAGCTTTTTTGCAAGAGTTGGACGTGCTTGAACGTCATGTTAGTTCTCCACGTCTGGCCTTCAGCTTTGCCTGCACCAAGTGCTTTCAGGCCAAACGCTCACACCAGCCTCTCTGCTAGGCTGGGTACACAGAGGGGAACTTCACTGAAAGCCCCCTTTTATCTGTCTTGTGTTGAGCAGGAGGGGTCAGCTCAGCACCTGCCTTCTGGCCCAAGGGAAACTACGCTTGAGGGAGTTGGGTAGGTCTGGCATGTCACACCCAGGGCCACAGGGCCCTAGGGGCTGTCCACAGTGCATCACTGCTAGTTCTGACAGCTCTGGAACCATGGTGAAGGGCCCGTTGTATGCCAAAGGAGGGAAAGGGGCTGTGTAGCACCTCTGTGTAGGTATGTTTGAGATGGTGGTAGTAGGGACATGCAGAAGGGGACATTGTGGAGATGTGGCTGGGGATGCATTCATGGGAGCAGGTAACCCTGAGGGACTGCAACCTGCTGGGGCAAAGGAGAAGGGAGATGAAAGGAGCCGTGGAGGACTGGAGGAAAGAAAGAAGCATGGAGGAAAGGCAGGCAGAAAGTCACCCCAAACCTCCCATTGCTACATCCAAGGGCTGAGTGCAGTGCGGGGCAACACTGAGGTAATATGACACTAGGAGAGTGGTGAGGAGAGGAGCTGGACTTGAACTGAGCTTCAGGAAGGAGGAGCAAAGGCATTTCCCTAACCTTTTTTTGTTTTTTTAAATGGTCTGGTTTTGGTTTTTTGTTTGTTTGTTGGTTCTTTGGGGTGGGGGTTTTTTTGTTTATTTTGGTTTATTTTTTTCCCTTTCTCAATACCTAAATCTCTAAGTAAAGCAAAAGTTGGTGTTAACGGGCAATGAGTTCAGTAAAATGCCCCGAGGTGGAGACAGTTCAGTCTGCAGCGCTGACTTTGCTTGGTTTCAGACTGAACCAGCTCCCTGCATGCACCATGACACTGTCAAACTTTTCCCTTGCATTCTCATTTGCTATCTCCACACAAAAGGCACCTTCCCTGCCTGCTGGCCAAAACTAACAGAGGTGAAACTGAAAAGAGTGTGAATGCTGGTTGCTCAGTTTGCAGATTTTAAAGCTCATTAAGCAGATGAGCATGCCCTGACCAGCAGAGGCTGGAGCACGGCTGCAACTGTGATGGCTCTTGCCCATCCTGATGGCTGATCATCTTGAGGAGCTTTCTGTCAGAGGTACCTGGGGTGTTTTGAAAGCCTGTGTTTAAACTAGAGGCTTTGGAGTCCTTGAGAGCTTGTTTCCTGCTGTTGGGAGCAGTTGTGCTGCTACTATTAGCCAAGACAATTAAATGGTGGGATGTGGGAGCTGCAGCCTAGCAAGGCTGGTGCAGGAAATCAGGGCTGTGAAAGTTTGGACATCACCACCACCAGGTTAACAGTATATGTAGGAAGGCTGTACCGGTGCGTCATGATCCTGCAGGCTCTAGGTGTCTAGGGACTCGTGCTTACAGTTTGGTAAAAAGTTAATGTTAATCGTAGCTTCCACAGACCACCTCAGGCTGAACAAGTTAAACAAGCAGCTGGCATGGGAACCAGTGAGGCTTTTCTTCTGTGTTAGGTCACCTGTTCTGTTGTTAAATTACAGAGCAATTTTCACCCTTTGAGGGAGTGATAAGAGCCTAATCTCAGAATAGACATTTCCCATAAATTGTTAATATTTGCTAACCAAGCTGTATAAATTGGTCTGTAGCTCTGATTTCTCACATAATTTAAACTTTAACTACCTAGGAGGATGTCACTCAAGACTGACAAAACGCAGGTGCATTTAAAACATAGAAATGCTAAGAAAAAGAATTTTTAGAAAAGTGAAATGCCCAAAATAAATGAGAATAAACTGCATGTACCTCACTTGCACTTGCCCTAATCACTGTACCTCTTAAAGTAAGTTCCAAACCATATATATCTTTTAACAGAGATCAGTTAATAAATCTACAGACATTTAGAACTTACATGAAATATTATTTGAAGAGGCTTTCTCCCGGCAGTAGCCCATGGTAGTCTAGTAACCCATCTGGACATTCATTAGCCCTGCTGGATCATGCATCCGAGGTCTGTGGTATCTCAGCATTATCAGCCATAGTGTAAAGATGCTATATGTCATCATGGAGCAGCGCAAGAATGATGCCAGGTCAGATTTAAATCTGTAGCTGAAATTCGCAAGCAAGATATATGGGCTGCAGGAAATCTGCAGTACATGGATAAATTTCTAAACAAATTCCAAAATGTACTGAAACCTTTGAAACACACTGAAGTCTCTGAGTTTTCATTTGATCTTATTAAGGGCTTGAGCTTGTCACACTAAGACAAATGCCTCAACTCCCACAGACTTATGTGGGGGAACAAGTGCTTACATACATCTTCCTTGTAAGTTACTGGTTTAAGTCAAGGCAGAGAAATGGAGATTAGATATAAATATGATACGAATTTTGTAAGATGTTTCTGATGTTGTCTGACACAGCAGCCTCTTTTTTAGGCTGCTAAATTTTGTGATCAATGTAGTTCATATTAAAAGGTTATTAATAAGTAGGTTGTCAACTGAGTCATTACCAAAGACTGATTTTTATTGGGAGACTTTGATAGTGACTTTAAAGGAGAACATGTTTTCAGTAAACAACTGAATAGATGTTTAATGCATTGGGTGCAGAAATACTGATGGCAAAATTTGCTGATGTCACATGATATCAGCAAATGTTTGAATGACAAGTACTTGTTTGAATGACAAGTACTCCTACAAACTCATACAGAGCAAAGAGACAAAGGGTCTACTTGAACAGCATGAATTTTGACTCTGACAAATGTAATGTATGCAACTGAAGCAATTGAAGGACATTTCTCAAATGTGAGATTTGGTAATGTTATCCTAGTCTTCATTAAAACAGAAAGGCTTCTGGGGCATGATGAGATAAATGGAAAAACCCTACTATACAAGAGGTCAATGAGATGCTATTCCAAAACAGGTGAATGGGGATACATCAACAGAAAAAACAAGTATGCTTTTCGATGGTGAGAGTAATAGTTTGTGTTGCATAAAAATGTCTAGAAAGATCTTGATTTTCTGTCCCTTAAAGATTCCAAACCTTTCTAGAAGAGAGACTGTGATTCAAGCAAGAATTTTGGCATGAGCCTGATACAGAAATAACTGCACAGGGCTTTGTGTAACAGAGGATGTCAATAATATCCAAAGTGCTACCTTTTGTTCTTCAAATCTATGCAAGCCCCAAATCTTAACTCTCCTAAGGATTTTTCTTGAAAAAGTATTTGTGTCTGGCAATCAAAAGAAGGAAATCCAGTAAAAATAGTAATCCTGCAGAAGTATTAGTCAAGGATTTGTAAACTTGCTGTCATTACAAATTGGAATGAAATCCAGAAGACTGGTCTGGATCAAGTGAAACAAACAGCTGTTTTCTGTTTGCTTTCTTTTATTTTACAGCTTTTAAATAAATTAAATTTGAACTAAGCTATCTCATTCTGCAAGCGGCAGAACAGTCATCCCAGCTTTATTGGAGTTATTTACAAAGTGTCTTTTAAAACAAAATTTCAGCAAAGCCAACCTGGTTTCTTTTACACAGTCTTTAAGATCATATATTGCCATGACTCATACATCTGTGACACAAAATATTCCAGACAGCTCTACTTGTACTTTTTTTAATCCTAACATCCACAATTCTTGAGTCTCGCTCCACACCTTTTAACTTTCTTAAGGAAAAGATGAAACACTAGCATTCTGTTTAATTGCTATTAAATCATATTTTCCTTTTCTCTTTATAAAGATATCAGTTTGTAACTGTACTATTACTTTCAGTGTTGACTCAGGTTGTCACAACCTGTTCTCACATATAAGAAGTACAATGTTCTGGATTCTGCAATTAAGAAACCAAATTGCTTTGAAAGGTAGTGTCCTGGGTTCAGCTGTAGCAGTCATTTTTCTCCATCTTAGCAGCTGGTGCAGTGCTGTGTTTTTGACTTTCAGCCTGGGAACAACGCTGATAACACCGATGGTTTTAGTTGTTGCTAACTAATATTTACTCCGACCAAGGACTTTCTCAGTCTCATGCTCTGTCAGGGAGGAGGGGAAGCCAGGAGGAAGCAGAGACAGGACACTTAACCCAAACTAGCCAAAGGGTATTCCATACCACAGCACGTCATGCCCAGTATATAAACTGGGGGGAGTTACGCGGAAGGCCCAGATCGCTGCTCAAGTCGGGCTGGGTATCGGTCGGTGGGTGGTGAGCAACTGTATTCTCTCCTCTTGTTATTTCTCTTATCATTATTATCATTGGTGGTAGCAGTAGTGGTTTTGTATTATACCTTAGTCACTGGACTGCTCTTATCTCAGTCTGTGGGAGCTACATTCTTCCGATTCTCCTCCCCATCCCTCCAGGAGCAGGGGGAGGAAGAAGAGGGGTAGTGAGTGAGCAGCTGCATGGTTCTGAGTTACCGGCTGGGCTTAAACCAAGACAGGCAGTATTACTAAGTCAAGCCCAACTTGTATGTGTGTTTGGATCAGGTTGCCAGTGGAACTCTCCAAGATGAAAATGCTGAGTTGCAGGGTACTTTTTTTCTTTTTCATTCATAACACCAGCTTTATGTTTATGAAAACTGAGTAACCTTGGTAGATTTCACCTTAGCTTACACCAGTGTAAATGGAAGGAAAATTAGATCCCAAGCACTTCAAGGAAAAGAATGAAAATCGAATCTACCTTTCTCCACTATAGCTGCAAATGAAGCTATAATTAAGACACCACATGCTGAAGTTTCCAACTGTACCTAATGTGCAAACTCTCGTGTCACCTTCAAACTACTGCATTTATGGCTGTACTGCAGAACTCTTTCACCAAACTGATTTTTCTGCCTGAAGTTGTGTAGTGTTGCTCCAAAAAGTGCTGTAAGAGCTAGGCAGCCTATGCTTTCTTCCCTGGCATAACTCTCAGATCTCCTGGAAGGATCAGAGGACATCAGTGGCAAAAAATGAGTTGTTTTACGGACTTTAGATAAGAAAAGTTCAAAGCACTGCATATGCCTGCACTACCATGCTTGCACCTACAGATTAGTTAACAAAGTTGATAAAGACAACCCTCTTTTGGAAGTGTAAAACGGGGTTTGACATATGGGTGCATATCCTCCTGTGCAGTGGATTGGTGCACTTGCAGGCAGGTTGAAGTTTGTGGCTATGGATAGAGAAAAGTTGTTATTCCTCATCCCCTTTAAATTCTGTGGTTTTCATATATCAATTGCCTAATGAGCAGGAGTATTACACCATATTTGGAGATACAAAGCATATTAGTATGTGGCAGAAGCTAGAAAAATCTTCTATATGCAGAAAAACACAGTTCAGGGTGGAAGAACTAAGGGAGTGATTCAAATCCATGGCAATACCAATGTGTTCCAATTTTTGTATGTATTACAAATAAATCTGATAGTTATTTTCACTGTGCCATCACAACTATCGCTTTAGAATTGGAATGAGATTAGCTTTTACATTCTGTACAGTAGGAGAAGCTTTGCCAAAAGTCTTGTGATGCTTAGATATAGTTATCACAAAAGTGGTTAGAGGGCTGGAACACCTCTTTGTGAAGAAAGGCTGAGAGAGTTGGGGTTGTTCAGCCTGGAGAAGAGAAGGCCCTGGGGAGACCTTATTTTGGCCTTTTAATACCCAAAAGGGGTTTGAGAAAGAGGAAGAGAGACTTTTACAAAGGCCTGTTGTGACAGGACAAGAGGCAACAGCTTTAAAGGAAGAGTAGGTTTATATTGGACACAAGGAAGAAATTTTTCATTATGAGGATGGTGAAACACTGGAACATGTTGTCCAGAGAAGCTGCGGCTGTCCCACCCCTGGAAGTGTTCAAGGCCAGACTAGAAGGGGCTTTTAGCAGCCTGGTCTAGTCCCTTCCAACACAAACCATTCTGATTCTCACTTATAAACAGATTTTCCATCTGTATTGGTATTTCCATTTGTAAAAGAATTTTCATGCTTTTTTTTTTTTTTTTCCCCTGCAGATGTATCAAATCTCATCATGTCTGTAGTGATGGCGTTGTTCCTCAATTGTGAAAATATCAAGGGGCAGTGGAAACAAACTCAGATTTGACCCTTTTCCTCCCTCCCAAGGATAACAAACCAAGTGAGAGAGAAATCTTTGCCTCTTCAAATTCAAAGGGCATTTTGCCTTGACCTCACCGGAAGCAAGTTTTACCTTGGAGAGTGGGTGAAATCAGCTGACATGCAAATAGTGAAGTGTTTGGATTGCTGGTTACTGTCACCAGGAATACATGAGTTTTAATCCACCATGTGGCATGCATTTGCTACGAAGATTTGGGCAGCTGTGACATCAATCAAAAATTTTAACATTAACCAAATGATGTATCTGAATCTTAGGTGTTTTAAAATCTTAACCTGCCAGCCTTGGTTACATTGTGAAAGGAAACTATTGATGATGATTATTCAGCTTAGATCTTGATCATTGTTTTCTTTAATATAATCGAATTAGGAAAATAAATTATTTTATTTAGTATGATCACTTGGCAAGATTGTACAGAGTATGTAACAAAAATAAGCCCATGTGGAGATTTTGAAACAATCTTGGAATAAGGATAGAATTTTGTGACTTTAGAGCCTCGACATTTACTAGTTTAGCTTTCTTAATTTGCAGAGTTTAAATTAGGCTGAAATCTAGCACAGGAAGTGTCATATTTATGAGATTTCATTTGTTAGTAATTGTCTCTTATTTACAAGCATTTTTTGTAAATCCTATTGAATTTCCATAATAAATTATTCATCGGAGCTCTATTAAATTCTTTCCTTCTCTCTTTCATAAGAATGCTGGGTACTAGAAGTACCAGAGGGGAATTGGGAAATAGGTGCATCATGTGGAGTTTTTTGTTAGGCTGTGATCTGAACAGTTAATGGGCAAAAGCTGCACAAAAAAAAAAAAAAGCAGAGGTGCTCTCTAAACAAGAGCTTGTAGTCTGCCTGCGATATTTTTGCTACCAAAAGAAACCACCATATCTTAGTTTAATGTAGAGGATGGAAGTTCATCATAGCCTCCAAAAGGGCCTGATCTCTTGCAGCCAAGTGAATGGCTCTATTTTTCCTTCAATCTTGCTACTTTTGTTAGTGCTTTTGTGTTAAGATGTGGGTTTTCTTTGTGACAAAAAACCTCTCTTGTAAATGATGCTCTAGAGCCCATGGCTGACCCTATGGCGTCAGAGCTTATTAGGACACCATGTGCAGTTTAATTAAAACAGAGGGAGAAAATTTAAAATAAAATAAAAAAATCTTTCCCTGAAGTATATTGTGTTAGACTGTTCATGTCCCTGGTGATCTGTTAAATTCATCTCTATAGATGTACACAGGGCTGCAAAATACTTCCCATGCCTAATCTGAACAAATGTCTTTCACGGTGAGTGCTCTCCCTCTGTAATGCTGAGACCACAGAAGGGTGGAAAGATTCAGCTTTGTACGGACACAGAAAAGTGCACAGTTTCTCAGAGCTCTTGTCAGAATTCAGCAGCTTGTGCTCAAAGCTAGCTCTGATGTGATGCAGCTACGTTATCTTGGAAAAAACTGCAAGAACAGGCTGAGACACCTTTCCCCTAGTCCCTCTCTTACCCTGGAGCTGTGGTTATGCTCAGCCCCTTGCCCTTAATCTTTGCCTCAGCTACTTTGCGGCTGTGCCTGTGGCTGGCCATGGACTTTGAATCTGCGCTGATCTGACTTACTGACTTTCTGGTGTGACCTCAGACCTGCCTCATCTCTATGGGCTTGCCTCATGATCTGCACTCTTGCCTGATCCTGCTTAGTGTTGCTGAACAGACCCCCTCTGTTTTCTGTGCTTAGCATCTCACAATACTGTGCTCCTTGTTGATGAGGACACTGCCCATGCCCACTTTGCTATCACCCTCAGCCCCTGGCCACCTGTCTCTGTAAGGAGCAGCCCACCTGCTCTTGTGTCTCTCTGAAGGAACTGAACTGTGATTATGCTTGCTTTTTGCTGATGCTCCATTTTTTAACGACTCTGCATCTGGCCAGAAGGAAGTTATCTGGCCTACTACAGCTCTGGTTTGTTCTTGGAAGTAATTTGAAAAAAGAACAAGAAGATGCTGTGAATACGGGTTCTAACTTCATGTCATCTTACACAGGGATTAAGACAGGGCTGTATATATTAGAAAAAGCTCATCCTATTCCTGATTAAATATTCATAATAGTAATTACTTGTTCACACTACAATACTTTTTGCATCTCCCAGCTAAGATTAATGCTTCGTTCTGCTAGGCAGTACACAAACGAAAGCAACACAGGGGGAAAAAAACACGTCAGAGAGGGCAGACAGGCTACAGGAAAGTAAATAAAGCTAACGGGGGAACAAAATCTTCAGAGTTTAAAAACAAAAACACAGCAAACCAACCACAGGATTTTGGGGAGAGCCAAAACATTCCAGTGTTGTCAGAAAATAGATGTAATTTATTAATTTCTTTAGTTGGGTACAAAAGCTATTTGACTGCTCCTGGCTAAAAACCTGCTGCTGAACGTTTTGGAAGGCCCTTCTGTCACCACCCTGGTTAGCTGCCTGGTTCTCTGAGGTTCACTGCTGCCCAAATTGCTCAGCTGTTGGGCTGCCTGCCAAGGCAGCTGCCGAGTGACCTGGGGGAAGACATGGCCCCTGTGCTGGTACCTGTGCAGCTCAAGGTGGTGAGCTAGCATTTGCTGTTTGAAAATTGATCTGTTTTAGCTACCCGTTGTAAGTCTGTTACAGAAGGTTTTAGGGAAAAGTGGCAGTAGAAACAAAAAGATGAATAAGTGTCAAGGATCCAGATTATCACAAGCTCTGGTTTCCTCAAGAATTTTGCTGGGAGACCACGTCATGGGGAATACCTAGTGTTGATATTTTGGAGATCAAGAATTTATTCATCACTGATTATGGAATATAGTAACTCATGAGGCTACACTGTCCAGAACTGATGATGCATTATGAATATAATTTATGATAATTTCTCTTTCTCACCTGTCCCATGAATATGTGAGGCTTCATGAACAAGGCAGAAATGAAGCCAGCTCTGATGAAATCCATTAGAGACCCTGAATGTATTCAGATCCCACTAAAAGGTGCTGAGCCCAGGAAATCCATAAAGAAAACCAAATCCTGTTGAAAAACTGCACGATGTATGCTGAAACTTAACTAATATTCTTGAGAATTTACTTTATGGACAGAGCATGAGGAAAGCCATGACTGCCTCTTTATTTCCTGTTTAATCTGGTATATGCACTTTATTTTTCTGGTACAGAAATATTCTTATTTTTCCATTTTACATAACCCTTTCCATGTTTCACTTCAAATTCCCTTCTCATTATGCATGTAGCTGAGAGTTCACAATCATCTGAAATGATCTTTTGATGTAAATTGCAAAGCTCCACTGAAGTCGATAGAGTGCTGTCCATTTACAGAGGCTGAACACTCTTCCAGCAACACTTATTATTTGTTCTTTTGATGTGAGTGCTGAAAAGCATAGTAATGTAAACAATCTATATTTATTGTAAGTTCCATTTTGTAATAGTCCTATTCAGTACAACAATATCATGTTGTTGGGTAATATTTATTCAGAATGGGGGTGATTGTGTCATCAACACTACTTTTTTGTGTTCCCTAAAGATTCTTCCCAGGATTGGGAAATTAACCAGTTCAGAAATCATGTATTCACAAAAATAAAACAGTTTGTGGCCTGATGATACAATAAATCTAGCTGAGGGCTTACAGTTACCAGTTAAAAATGTCCCGAACTTCTGAACCACATGGCCCGAAGCCTTGAATTGTTGTTAATTTAAATTATTGAATAAAATTAATAGGACATTTTTTTGAGCTGAATGTGTAGTTTAGCTTTGTATCAGGCCGAGTACTGCCTGCCTTCCCGTAAGTTTTATAAATCTAAAATAAAAATAGAAAGTTGTCCTAAGTTATATAATGTTTTCATTATTTCAACAGAATTGCATTAATGCCTAGTATACTTCTTCAGTAATAATTCATGGTTCGAAACAAGCTAGAAATTTTGTAGCTGCATTTTCCTCTGGACTGCTTGCCTCCAAACTTTAAGGGCAAAGAGGGATTCCCTTGAACTGAGATATGAACCACAGTTTTGATTTGAATGTTAGCAAAATCAGATTGATGTGGAAAATCAGAACCATTGCATTGTTTGCTTGCTTTCAGAAGTTTGACTTCTAGCAATGGGATTCTTTAAATGTGGTGACTGTAAGGCTATATTGCTGGAGACTGAAAAAGTGAAATTATATTGTGTTGCACTGATTTGGGAGGATAAATGAAATAAAGATTAAACTGCTCTTAGATTAGTCTAGATAAGAACAAACAAGCCCTGTGTAAAACTAGTAGAAATTTGAGTACGACAAGAGTTGTTCTGGGCTTGCCTCTAAAAACTGATAAAACTTTAGTTCTTCAGAAAAGACAGAATTGCCTTTCAGGGACATTTGAATGGATTGGAGCCTTCAGAGAACCAAGCTTAACCATAGATCACAGCTGCCTGGAAATTCAGTTTTCCTTTCCAGTAGAAAAATGTAACACAACAGTAAGAATTATTAGAATAATCAGCTGTGTGAACATTTTCAAGTGTTACTCTGCCAAACTTCTGAAGTTACTCAGTTTTATTGATACTAAAGACACACTGACAGATAAGACTTAGCTACAAAACCTACTTGTGCTTACAGTTTGCTTCTAAACTGGATTTTAGTGAGAAAAAACATAAGACAGATCAGTTTACAAACCAGCCAAGTGCTTAGATTGCTGCTGAGTGAGATGATGTTCAGTTTCTTTCTCATTGTAAGCTGGTTCAAACCCCTGTTTCCTACAGAGAACCGTGAGAAGTATGAAGTCGAGTTTCAGAGTGAGGACACTGTCTGTGACCCATTAACATGACACTGTTTTGGTCAGAGACCTTCCGAGGAGGAGGAAGAAAGACAATTCTGAGGCTAAACAGTAGTTACAGTATCCTTTCAGGAAGGAGAATTTATGGAGCCTGAACCTTTTCAAGCTAATATAAGCCTGAAAGCCAAGGTCTCCCACTTAGAAATGCCTTACCAGTGCCCAGCACAGGACTCCAGATCCTTGACAGAGGTGAGCCTCAGTGTAACTTGTTTCAACAACTTCACTTAAGGAGATGCATCTGCTTTCAGGAAGGTACTTTTCATCCACAGGAGCCAGAAAGCAATGCTGAAAGTCTTTAAGATTGTCCCAGTTACGTGGCTGGAGTGGTCCTTATGCAACCTTCTCCAGGATATCCAGGAAAACCCAGGCAGCGGCATCCTACTTAATATACTCGAAACTAACCTACTCTTTCAGAAATTCAACCTGTACAGAATGGGATGCTCTGTCTTTTCATGTCTCTGCATAATATAATTCCAAATCCCACTTAAAATATCTGTTTGAGTAAAAAACTTCTCAAAGACTCACAAGATGTGTTAGTTTGGTTTTTTTTCCCCCTCCAAACAGCCTGAAGGCCAGGGCCTTGGGTGATATGGTCTTGTGTGAGGTGTCTCTGCCCATGGCAGTGGGGTTGGAACTAGATAATCTTAAGGTCCCTTCCAACCCTAATTGGTTTATGGTTCTGTGATTCTTTTGTTTATTGGCAGTTTGTGCCTGTATCTTAAAATTTGGTTCTGTGATAACAGGTAAATGAGCACCAAAATTGATTTTCACTAGTATCCCTCTTCCTTTTGCACATTTTGCTCATTAGAAAATTCAGGCCTACTCTGTACCATAAAATTAGTGCTTGAAAACAATCTACAGAATCAAGTGTGCAATTCAAGTATGTATAAAGAACTGACCCTGCAGTTAGAAGATCAGTCAAGAGATAATGCCTGAAAGCACTGTGCATTCTTTGTGTATTTATGGTCTTTGGGGAAGGGCAGGCTGAGTAGAATGTTCTTGGTTTTAAAGGCATAGTGGAGACAGATATTTTTTTTTCTTCCCCTATCCTCTTTCATATTTCTTTTTTTCAGGTTTAAATATGTTTATATGTATAAGAATTTTTTTTCATCAAGTCTAATAGGACATTGCACAAACAGGTACCATACCAGAAATGGCAATGATTCTAGCTACTTCATGTGTCAATTGCTAATACCCAGGTTGTTTCAAATTAACCTTTTTATTAATAATTCTATATGCAGTTCTTCACTGTTTGACAGCCTATCTTAACTCATTTAGATTTAGCTTTTACTAGCATGCTTCTACATGGGAACTGGCCTATTTAATCTTCAGTCTTAACATGTCTTTTTGGTGTTGGACTGCTCCAGAAATCTTTCTTCTGTCTGTCATCTGGCAAATATGTTCTGTCTTTGTGTTGAGGTTTACTTGGTTTCCATTGTTGTCATTGTCATGTCGTCCCCCGTCGTGTCCTCCAACCCCAATGGCATCTGTATTTTCTAATTCCAAAGGGAACCGAATCTCAGAAAGACCTTGAGTCAAGCACTTAAGGTCTGTTTGTATCAATAAGGATAAAGCATATGAATGGTAACTGAGTCTGCAGGAGTGGGATGTAAGTGCTGTGGCAGTCTTGCTATATCTGTAAGTCAGGTAATCTCTTTTCTGTCTCCTCCTGTCAGAGGTTTCTTCCATGAGCTCATTCAAATAAGTTACCTTTGTACTGTCCTGTCTGTAAAATGAGTGGGAATACTTATCTGCCATGGTAGGAGGTGAGCATGGGAGGGGAAGAGTAGAGATATATGGTCAGAAAGTTTTGCTACTACTGTGGTAATACCTTGAAATCCCAGTCAAGCCTGCAACCTCATGCTGGAAGGCATTGTAAAAACACTCAGTGAGAAACAGTAAGAAGCTTAAAGTCTAACTGGTGAAAACAAAAAAATAGAGAACAGAAAGAGGCAGGAAGATGCTGTTATATAGGAGGTGTTACTGAGTTGGAAAAAATGTTATTTATCCCTTAAGATTATTAGTAGATAATGTTTCAGTGCAAAGGATGAGTTTCTCAAAGATAATTTGATTTAAGACCTATCAAATGAAAATTACTTTAACTTTCTTGAAGAAAAATCTGTGCTTTCTCTTTTAATGGTAACATGGTGCACCATAAAATTTGCATTCTCTTTCAAGTAATAATTGCTAAAGCTTTAATCATTGTTTCTTACCTGAATTACCAAATCTCTGTATGAAAATACTTTCAAGTTATTACTGAGTAGTTTTAAAACAGGTTAGAATAGGCTGCTTCTTTGCATGGTTTTCTGATGAGTTCTGCGATTTTGTTGTTGTAGTAATTACAGGCTGTCTTAATTCAGATTCTGCTATCTGCCTATATGTCCCATTTAATTATAAAATATGCAATTAATGACTAATGAGCTCATGACTACATGAGCTTGGAGATATTGAAACAAGAGATTTCTCCATTGGGAAGATATTATATTCTCAACATATGGTCTGATCTTTGGATTTTGTGATACTAAAACCAGATTGTCTCTAGGATTAACAAGTGTGAATATTAAGATCTTTGAGGCTGATTTCAAATGATGTACTCCACATGCAAAAAGCTGTACATTTTGTCAGTCACCTAAATAGCGCAAGTGATCACACAACTACAGGTGTCTTTTTCCCAGCAGAGCTTGTCATTCATATTAGCTAACTCGGTAGAACTCATGAGGAAAACGCAGCCTACTTTTACCAAGGCAGGGGTTCAGAAATCACTTCTGTAAATCAGCGTCCAAAGGGTTGAGCCATAATTTTGTTTCCTGCAGCACACTTTTTGGATCTTGTAATAGGCATATTAGAAATATCACATGAAATCATGAAAGGTTTGTTAGCGTGTCTGATATTGAAACATTGATCTTGAGAGTTCCTCATTATACTATGAATAGTTCAGCATTTTAAGGTTTCCTGACCTCGCGTAATCCTTTTTAATATACTGAGCTCTGGCTTGCATGCCTGTCTTTCTGTGCCATGGAAAGCGTATTTTGAGGAGGAAGGGTGTGTTTGAGTGTCATCTCATTGTAGAGCGAGACTTGAACAGGACAGTTCTGTGGTCAGCAGACCTCAGAATGGCTCTTGTGTCCCACAGATGAGTTAGAGCTTAAGTTTCTTGGATGGTCTAAGCTGACTCAGAGCCTGTGGCTTTGCAGTGAGTATAATTTCAATGTGAGAAATTGTATTTCTGCTCCCAGTTTTGCATTTGTGGACTGCTGGGGAAGAGTAGTGGAAAGATGTCTGCTGCAGTGGTAGTTGGAAATCCTTCCTTTTTTTTTTTTTTGTTTACTTAAAAATTATGACTAAACCGTGGAGCATGTCTTACACTTTCCAGTAAGGTTTGAGATTAATTTTATTGTTAAGCAATGCATAGGCTTCTTTATAGGCACCCTGAGCAGCTTATAAATTTCTGCTGCCCCTAGGTAGCTGAATTTAAAAGGCCTGAAATCACAGGTAGAACAGAAGTGAGCAGTTTCTATGAAACACCTCAGATACTCTACAGTGCTAAAAATAAGGGGATTTGATATAGATGGTGTTTTAATATTCTTAATGGAAATGGACAGACACAGATTTTACAAATATTATAAGGAATATTTTAATGTACTTATGAACCCTGTAAGAACTTGCCTGATACTTCCTGTATTACAGTGACCCCCATTAACATGATGTTTATTCACAAAATGCTGTAAAAACAGATATACTGATATGTTTTATTACATTTCAGACTACATAACTAATCTAAGTGAATGCTTCTGTTGGGCATGCAAGTTTAATCTATAGATAAGAATTTAGAGAATTGGTATACTATTTTTGGAACCACTTTGTTGCATGGTAAATATGTATCAAAATAAGAAAAGTCTTGTATAGGAAAACTGTAGAGAAAAGAAGAAAGACAATTAGTATCAAGGAGAAAGGAATGTAGTATATATTTCTGATTTATTTGTCTTGAGGATGATTACTGAAGATGTCAGTCAAGCAAACATGCAGCAGCATTAATCTGTAGTTTTCACTCTATTTTTATTTTTCTCCCAGCAGAAACTGTATCTTTAAGGTAATCCTCATGTGATTAAATCTTATTTCTGTGTTCAGGTTATGGTGATGTACTCAATTTCCACTGATGGAAATGTGTTCCTGCACACTTGCAGTCATCTTTAAGGGACCCTGTAAAGTCTATCTGTAGGTGTCTGTGCTACTGGACCTTGGTTAATCACAGGTCACTTTGGTGTTTTGGGGGTTTTACTTCTTATGTCACCTTCCAGCTGCCCTGCCTCTGGAAGAAATCACAAGATGCTGGCCCAGTGCTTACCCTACCAGTAGAGATTCACCAGCAGAGATATTATTCCTTATGGTATCAGATCTGCTTACTACTTCAATGCACTCAGTTTCTCTACTAACCCTCTAGTCCTGTAGCATAGAAGTGTCTTTTCTTCAAGAAGTCTTAATTATGTTTGAAAGAGAAGAATGCTATTGCCCATAGATCCCTAAACAAAAAGTTTTTATTGCCCATAGATACCTAAAAAAACCCCAAACAACTAAACAAAAACCCTACACACACACCCCCCCTAAAAAACCCCAAAACCAACCAAACTAAATAAACCAAACAAAAAAAACCCAACCAACCAACCAAAAATCCTCACAACAACCTTCCACTCTGTCCCCAAACCACAACAACATGCAGAAGCAAAGAAAGCTTAAATAAATAAATGTATGTGATCATTATGACAGCAGTGTCTAGCTGAGCTTATTTGGCTTTCATTTAACTTAGAGGCTAACCAGATCAATTTTCAGTAAGTGCTTCATGGCTAGCTGTTTTGTAAGGGCTCAAGCATGTTGGCAACACATGCTGTTTTCTAGGCCTAGTTTTTGATTGTGCTCTGCTTTATGAAGTCCACAAATAAGAACTGGTTTAAGGCTACCAGTCTTGCATTTATAAGTCTGAAACTGCACATAAAATGGAGTTCCTTGAGAATTTAACCCACTCACTGAAAACACACACACATACATGGGCATTGCTAATTCCTCTGGAGTTAAATATTTGTTTTCTTTTTACAGTGTTCATAACCTTGCTGTTTAAATTGACAGGTACTTTTAGCCTTTGCCTGGCTTCAGAAAAGTGCTGTCTCTCCTGTTGTTCTTAAATCTGATGAATGTTTGGGTGAAGTCTTCATAAAGCTGGAATCTAATATTCTGAAGACAAATTGTGTTATACTTGCAATAGTCTTCCTGCTAATTCCTGAAACCATTTGTACTCAGATAGAACATTTATACAGTTACTGTTTTAAAGCTGACTTCTCACTCTAAAAAGAGTTTAAGAAGAGCTCTCCTACCCAGAGAAGGAAGAAAAATGGTGGTGTTCATACCACCATGTCTACTGAAATGTTTCCACAGCTTCTGGGAATAGGGTAATTAATTCTACTATGTTTTGAAGTGTTGATCCACAGTGGTGGTTTACAGGCAGCAAAGGGAAGGTGGCAAAAAATTAATAATTTACCATAAATCAATCGATTTCAGGTGAATTCGAATTCACAATGAATATACAAAGTTGAGGTCAGATAGTTTGACTTTGAAAACAAAAGTCCATTTTTAAATGCTAATTAACCCCCCAAGTGTACACTTTTTTTTTTTAAATTAAAATCTCTAATCATTTAACTTTGAAGTTCTGTTTTCTATTAAAGGAAAAAAAAAAAGGAAACTAAGCAGCCTTTTACATTTGTCTGGAAGGGACCAAACATCTGATTAAAAGAAAGAATTCTAAGCGTAAAAGGAAAATTTAATGACATCTCATGAACAATTAAAAAGACCATTTGCATTCTTCTAAATCTATTGGAGGGGGGAAAAGAATGGCAAGGAATGTTTGCCTACAATCACATGCTGTGAAGCAATAGAAGAAAGAACATTAAATGCTTTTCGTGATTCCTCCTGAACACTTTGATAGCACAACAGGATACTTATTAGCATGCACATTGCTGTGACCTGGTTTACTACAGCTTTGCATTTAGGCAGGTGTTTAAAACAGGTGTACAAATCTGGGTGGGTTTTTTTTCCTCAGAACTTTGATAATATAGTCAAGTTGTGCAGTTTGTATGTCGGTTCTTTCCATTGGGATTTTCTGGCCCCTTGGATGCAGCAGGTGGCTTTAGAAGATCTTTTTCAAATTGATTTATAGTCCTTTTGAAATCTAGCAGAAAAGTGAGTTGTCAGTCTCCAAGAACATTTCCTTCCTTTTTCATTGGGTGAATGTGCATTCTGAATGTGCAGGGCTTTTGGTGTGTCCCCCCAAAATTTATCAAGCGTCAACTGATGCTATGTTGTAGCTCCAGTAACATCTGTGGCATAATTGAGATTCCATATTAATTTTACTTTTTGACTGTCCCCATCCATAACAACGTTATCTGACATAGAAATTACTTGGAGGGGAAGTAACAGGTCACGAAACCCATGATATAGCTGTACAGGCCAAATATACAGCTGGGAACAGTTGTGAGCATCTAAACGAGATATGAATGAGTTGTGCCCTTAGATCATAAAATTGAAAAAATACCTAATATTTCTGCACTTATCTCTTAAGTGCCTTTACATCTAATTTCACTGAGCTCCACCACTGATATCCACCAATGTTGGAGAGATGTAAGGATGCTCAGAGCCTTGGGAGGTTGTTCTGGGAATCTTGTTTTTCCCTGCATGCTCATTCTCATGCAGTTCACTGAGTATCTTTCAATGACTCTTTTTGGGAGCAATTTGTTTTACAAGTCAAACTTTTCCTGTGAGACTACAGCCCTCCACTTCTTAGTCACTTACCAAATAAGCTGACAGAAACAGCTACTGGGAAGATTACAGAAAGACCATGTTATGATACTACATAGGGTGTTGAGTGGCCAGATACAATTCAGATTCAGGGTGATTTGGGAGGATAAACTTGTTCTTTTTATTGTCTCCAGAACAATTTCTATGTATCACATGGTGAAACCTTCCTTCTTCTTTCTTTTAGTTCCTTTTTGGATGTTTCTTTAAATAGGAAAATAATTGTTCAAGCTGACAAGCAACCTGTAATTCTTACGCAAGCAAGCAGGGAAGGCATGAGAGCAGCCTTCAAGCGATTAGAAGTGCTGAACTGTGTAACTCTAAATGGTGCTGATATAATTGATGCTTAACTTAGCAGGGGAGGGCAAAACTCTAGCAAATAGTTAGCAGTTATTTTGCTTTTCAGAAAGAACATTGTCACAGACATCTCCCTACAAATGCCACATCAGTTGCTAACAAGTTGTTCTGGGAGAATCTTCTTGCTGATTTATGTGCTGCCACACATTTCTTTTCTAGTCATTGTGAACGTCCTGAATTTCCCTTTTATTTATTATGAAAGGTTGCCTTGAACATAGACAAGAAAGCAAATTAAGCAGCTCACTTCTAGATCTGGGGAACATAGGAAATTAATGTACCTAGAATTGTAGAATGATTCAGGTTGGTTGTCTCTAAACTGGAGAGACAGAAATTTGATGGATGGACCAGCCGGTGGATAAAGAATTGGCTGGATGACCACATGCAGAGAGTTGCAGTCAATGGCTCAATGTCCAATTGGAGACCAGTAACAAGTGGTGTCCCTCAGGGGTCAGTGTTGGAACTGATCTTGTTCAAGATCTTTGCCGGCAATATGGACAGTGGGATTGAGTCCGCCCTCAGCAAGCTTGTCAATGACACTAAGCTATATGGTGGTGTTGATACGCTGGAGGGAAGGAATGCCATCCAGAGGGACCTTGACATGCTTGTGAGGTGGGCCAATGCCAACTGTATGAAGTTCAACCAAGCCAAGTGCAAGGTCCTACACCTGGGTTGGGGCAATCCCAGGCACTGCTACAGTTTGGGCAGAAAAGAGATTCAGAGCAGCCCTGCAGAGAAAGACTTGTGGTGTTGGTTGATGAGAAACTGAACATGAGCTGTCAGTGAGCGCTCGCAGCCCAGAAAGCCAACCGTATCCTGGGCTGCATCAAAAGAAGCATGACCAGCAGGCCAAAGGAGGTGATCCTGCCCCTCTACTCTGCTCTTGTGAGACCTCACTTGGAGTACTGTGTACAGTTCTGGTGTGCTCAACATAAGAAGGTCACATAGCTGTCGGAGCAAGTCCAGAGGAAGGCCATGAGGGTGATAAGGGGGCTGGAGCATCTCCTGTATGAAGACAGGCTGTGAGAATTGGGGCTGTTCAGCCTGGAGAAGAGAAGGCTGCGTGGTGACCTCATAGCAGCCTTCCAGTATCTGAAGGGAACCTACAAGGATGAAGGAGAGGGACTCTTCATCAAGGACTGTAGTGATAGAACAAGGGGTTATGGGTTTAAACTTAAACAGGGGAAGTTCAGGTTAGATATAAGGAAGTTCTTTACTGTGAGGGTGGTGAGGCACTGAAACAGGCTGCCCAATGAAGTGGTAAATGCTCCATCCTTGGCAGCATTCAAGGCCAGGTTGGACAGAGTCTTGGGTAACATGGTTTAGGGTGAGGCGTCCCTCCCCATGGCAGGGGGGTTGTTTTTCATGTGTTACATACATATGAAACAGTGGAAGAATAGGTCATTTACTGCCTCAGTTGTGGAGTTGCTAATAGCTGACTATTATGCGTGGGATGGGGGGACACATTCCTTTTAATCACATCACAATTTAAACTCAGCACCAAGCATGTCTGAAATAAGCAATATTTCCTCTACTTTTACAGAGGAAGAAGACTGTCTGTAGGTAAGGCATTAAATTGGGAGTCAGGGGGCTTGGGGTCAGTTCCTGGTTCTCTTGCAGGGTTTTGTGATTTTAAACAAATCACTTTCATGCCTGGCTGTGGTGCACTGAGATAAAATGGATGTTTAGGAGGGGAGTAGGTACGGCATAGAGGAGTGGGGGCTGATGAACAGATAGATAATTTCTCCTTTCTTAGTCTTTTTTTTTTTTTTTTTTTTTGCTTGTTGGGAATATAGAAATGAAAAGTTCTGTATTGAGCAAGAGAGCTAACACCTGCAGCACTGGGTAAGAATACCTGCCATGTGCAGATAGGTGCTTTCTTAGAAGATGAGCTGTGTATGGAGCTGTTCACTTGTAAAAGCTATTGAGGTTTCAGGATATTTTAAAACAGTAGGAAGAAGTCACATCTGGTTTCGAGGCAGGCAAAGGTGGTACATTATTGTTAGTCTTGACACTGTATAACTAGGTAAACCCACTGTGCATCCGTACCTCTACTCTTGAAGTTATTCACTCTCATGCACTTGGAGAGCACACTCTTTAGTGAAATATAGATATGTGTCTCATAGACTAGCAGTGGACTTGGTGGTAGGAAGCTTCGGAGGAGGCAGCAAAGCTTGATACTTTTATGATTTGGAATGACGAAATCTAATTTTGTTTTGCTCTCTCTTGTCACATACAATCAAAACTTTCCCTTTTCAGGAATTAATGCTTTTGTTGCACTGGGAAACTAAGGACTCTCTAGCTGAGATATGTAGCCAGTATAACACATCATTAATATTAAATAACAAAGATATCTGTTCCTTGTTTAACCCATTCAATCTAGTGAAATGCTCCACTAAGCATTGGTATAAAAATCACAGATATTAATGAAGCAAGTAAGCTTATTTCCTTCCCCCTCTTCCTTATATTGCATGTGCACCTAGATTTATGCTTCTGGTTGCTTTGTTATATTTCTTGAAGGAGACTTCCTCCTACTATGTGAATGTCACCTTTTACGAGTGACAGGAAGATTAAGTAAAATGCTGTACAGGTAATTATAACAAGGCTATTGGCAGCTTGTACCACACTGTAAATGACACAACTAATTCTGCTGTTGAGACATAATGTATGTGGCAAGTTTTACCTGTAGCTGTAGACTGTGCAAGTTACACTGTCTCTAGAGGCATGCGGTGCACATCACTTTGACCATGAGTTAACCATAAACTCCGCATAGCCCTTCTACACAATGTCATGAGGGTGTGAGGAGCTGCCCTGTGACATTCATTTCAATTGCAATTAATTTAGTTGCTTCTTGGAGAGCTTGTCTCATTGCATAGATGTTTTGTTTAAGTTCAAATCAGATGTTTTTTATCTGATCCTCTGCTGTGAATTTTCTCTGCTAAGAAAAATAACTAAGTAATATACTACATCTCATAGTCTGGAGGGATGTTTTGACAGTTTTTATGTACTTATCCTCGTGAGATTGATCAGATTCTGGTCATGCATATGTTCAGTGACTCCATCCTGTTATGCCCTTGACTCTCTCAGAAGTAATATTGCAGCCATTCTGGCTTGAAAAACAAAGCAACACCAACAAAGCATAATAATGTGATGAAAATCTCTACTGTGAGTGCTTTGCTTGCCCTGTTCTGTTCTCCCACACACAAACTCTTTCAATGTAATTAACTAATTGTCATAGAGGCAAAGCAGCTAATGAAGCTTTCTTGACCACTCTCGCCCAATTGGCTAGTTACTGAAGAGCCAGTGTGTAGTGCCAAGGCTGAACCGAATTATGGAGAAACATACAGTGTGCATCTTTTAAAACACTGTCAAAGATGGACATCTTAAGCTTGTTTGCTTATATTAGTAGCATCTGGAGCCAAAGAATTGTATAGTCAGCTTTTAATAACCTAAAGAGCTTTTTTAAAATTTTGGAAATGTAAATTATTTAAAAATGCAAGCAGATTGCACACCTGAGAAGAACAGAGGTTTTATGGGTTGCTTTTTCTCTTTCACCTTGAATATCTTGGAAAAACAATTATTTCTCTTCTAGCCCAGTCAACATCACCTTGGACATGCAAAATGGATCACTTTTTTGTACATGGGGTAGCCATTTACAGCTGTGCAAATTTGCTTTAAAATGTTATTGTTATAAGAGTTCAGCGTTTCATACCTAGTGGTAGGAAGGACTGCAACAAGAGAGGTGTCAAATGGACAGTGCAGTTGCTTTTAGTGAAATCCAGTCAGGCCTTTGAAAGGAGAGACCTAGATTTGCTGGGGCTGGTGTTTCTAGAGCAATGGGATAGATCTAGCTTCCATATAAATACACTAAAGAGAATATTTCTACATTCAAAACTGGAAATGCTAAAGGCTAAGGTTGCTAAATACTTCTTGTTGTATGTTATTTCGTGCCCTGTTTGAGGAAAATCTGTTATCTTTCTCTAAATAACCATGACCGTATTTTGGCATTCAATTAGATTAGGCAGGATAATTAATATTACACAGATCCAGTCAGGGTCATCCTCAGTGACTGCTTTTTTGTTCCAAGGAGACTCTTAGATAGGATCCTGATGGATCTCCTCCTATCATATGGCCTGGCCAACACCTAAATGGTGGTGTTAGAAGGGATAATGAAGAGATACGGCTATGTTGTCTGCATTATACAGCTTAGTGATTTACTTAGTGCGTAATGGAAATGAGAGCTTGGATGAAGGCTACCTACTGAAATTCAAGGTGATTGATTCTGTTTATGGACTGGGAGAAGATGCTACAGAGGTGTTTATATCCATACATTTAATTTGAAGAGATATTCCCTGTTCTCTATTTTTCAAGCTAATATTCAGCTCCCTGAAGGCCAAGGCAATTGATACTTACCAGCTCCCCTTTCTCATAGGCAGAAAGCTTTAGTCTTTTGTGTCAGAGGTGGAGGTCTCCATAGACAACTATGACACCTTCTTTTAAGATGGAGAATAGAATCTGTCTAGATATCTTGTATGCTTTTTAACAAGGTGGTAAAACTACATAACCTACATCTAAACTCCTGTTTGAAATTACTTCTTTCCCCTCTGATGGTTTTGTTTGCGGAGGAAAACAACCTACTGCACCTACTAAGTAACTATATTGTTCCTTCTCTAGGATGGCAGAGCCATGTTGGTATGTCTCTTCCTGTGTTCAGCTTTCGGTCTCCATGACACTGTACACTCATGTCATTAGTCTTGGCTATCTCATGCAACTCTCTCCCTCTTACTTCTCCATTTCCATCCTTTCCAGAAGAAGCCGTAGGGTTCCTATTGGGCCTACAAACCCACAATATCCTTGGCAGGATTAATATGAGGCACTTACACTCCTTATCATGACCTAAATTTTCAAAACATCAGTTACTTCTCCTAGGGATACTGGCTCCAACTTCAGGTTTCAATAAAAACCCCCAAACAATCCAAAGTTGAGTCTTAGCCTCATATAGTGAAGATATACTCAGGATACCTAAAATTTAATGGAGTGAAGGAATTATGAAGAATTTTTAAAGAAGCTTTTAGTGCATCTGTCATTCCTTTCCTAACTAAATTACTAAAACTCTAGCAGTATTTTGTATTTTACTTGCTTCATATGTAATTATGGCATTAGGTCATCCCAGGGTAATTTCTTAGAAGAAAATAACATCTTATTAAATCTGGAAAGTTCAACTGAACCACTTTAAATTGTTAAAATAATTGAAGAATTTAAAGATAATTGATATTCCATGAATAAAAGACAGAAGGTTAAAAATATAGCCATTCTTTGATTTAGTTAAATGGAATTAAAATCACAATCTTTTGTGTTGTGAATGTTTTTTCCTAGATTGAAGTGTAAAACAGCATGCAAGAGGGAAAGGAAGAACAAAACCCTGTGTTCAAATCTGAAAGGTCATACACGGCTTTCACACATCTCTCCATTATAATACATTTTTTAATTTTTCTTTTAAGATATAAGAATTAGGTAGTTCTGAACAGGGAAGAATTTCACCTTTAAATTGCATGTGAACTACTCCGTAAAATGTACAGGTGACAAACTAGTACCTGACAACTGAGACTAAGAAAAACAACAGGGTAGCATGCTGAAAACCCTGTGCATTGCAGAAAAGTCAGTAAAAACTATTCTTGAATGGTTCAAGTCCTTCAGACTTGGATCTTTTGCTATTTTACTATGTGGGCATTATGTTTGTCCAGCCTTCAATAAACAAAAATCTCCTGGGACAGGAAAGGTATAGACGAAAAAGAAACTCGAGGACAGACGGTTCTATGCAAAAACCAACCAATGGGAGAAAAGTGACAGCTGAGAGCTCAAAAATTGCTTGTAAAAGCACCAGGAAGAGTTATTGAGCAGAGCACCACAGACAGCACCCTATTGCCAGAAAACATCCAGCAAAGGGATTTCTGCTGCCTCAGTGCTGCTCGTTTGACTGAGCTATACCTTTGACTTCAGTTCAGAGCAAGCTGGCAGTGGCAATATCTGTGCTCATGTTCACCTGTAGGGCATGTTCATTTCTCTTCGTATCTTGTGCTTCCAATCACCAATCATCCAGACTGGGACACCAGTTACTATGTGTCACAGCTTCCTGTGAAAGATCATATATAAGGGTTTCATTTTGATGTGCCAGAACTCATACAGGGACTGAGTCAATGAAGTGCAATTACCTTAGTGTGTAAGCACAGCTGATATAAAAAAAACCCTAAACAAAACAAAATAAAATAAACCCTAACAAAACAACAAAAAAACAAACAACCCTCCCCCCCCAATCAACTAACCAATCAAATAACACCCCTCACTGCCTGACTCTTTAGTAGTCAGGCTAATGGATCTCCAGCAAAAGCACAACTGGACTTTTTGAAATGGACGTTTTTGAAATGGAAACACTTGTGTCCATTTCAGATGTATAGTGAGAGATGCAAAGGTTAAGTCTGCCTCACAAAAGTAACAACCATTTTCATGTGTACTTATCTACAGAAGTGGGATGAGAGTCTGTTGAGATGTTTGTTTTGAAAAAAAATATACTTCTTTTACATGAGGGGGGTGGAAATCAACCAAGTCAGTATTTTTGCGTCATAAAGGTATTATAGAATCCTAAGATCATAGAATGGTTAGTGTTGGAAAGGACCTTAAGATCATCTAATTCCAACCCCCAAATGACAAAGAAGTTAGAAGGAGAAAGAAACACATAATGAGCAACCCAAACTAGAAATCTGAGCTACAGCTGTCAAACCAAATAACAAGAAAACCACACTGTCTGATTGAGTTCAGCTTTCTACACCTCAAATAATTTCTTGTCGACCTTTTCTCCATAAGTTGAGGTAAAAGATAACTTAAATCATCCCTGCTGTCATCAATCTTGTTTTCAACACTGCAATTGGAAAGATGTAGTACCAGTGATCAATTAGAAGACACTACTGCTTTTATAGTGCCATGGCCCATGAAACAATACTGCCATATGAAGACTACTTTGTCCTTCTCAGTGTCCTTGATACTAAAGGCAACCATAAGAGGAACAAAATAGTGAATAATGTCCTATACGTGTCTCATTTTCTTTCTCTGAGAATTGAATTAACATAGCTCTGGAAATTGAAAGGAAGCAGTTGAAAATGAGTGTATGCCTTTCTCTGTAACCCATCTAAGTGCATGTAACAAGCTGTAAAAGCTGTTTCAGCTTCTTCTCAGTGACTGAAGAGCGACTTATCTAGTAAATTAAAAAAAAGTGAATCCTTCTAGTACACATTGTAGCAAATGCAGGAGGGAGAGAAAAAAATAATACTAGGGGTTGCTTCAATGCATGAACTGTCTGTGAGTTTAGTAAATAGGTGGTGCTTCTTCTTCAGAAGATGTTTTTGTCGCCTCTGCTTTCCAGGATCCCCAGTGTAAGGAGGCCCAGATCCCTCACAGAGAACTTTCAGTACAACACAACACATACTGCCCCACTCGACTTTCATGACAACACTTCCTGCGGGCTGAAGGGAGTTGTATAAATTGTTGGTGTGATTCATACTGCTTATTAAATAAATGCTTCAAGTGCTGCCAATTGAAGTGGGCACATTTCAGTCAGCAAGTTTATATATTAGGCCTTAGTGAATGAGAATTGATCTGGATCGTGCATGTACATTCACAGAAGTGATGGTCTAAAGCAAGGTTATTGCAGATGGCACAGGTGGTAAAGTCTGCAGTTGCCTGTGGGGGGAAAAAAATAAGAAGGGCAAACTTTTAATTTGAACAAACAGTAACTATTAGGTTGGGTTTTTTTCATGCTGTCTGAACAGTTCCATTGTCAGGTTTTTGGTTTGTTTTTGACAGTAAGATTAGAATACTTATCGTACTCATGATGAGTTGTCACAGCTATTTCACTGAAAAGCTTTAATACATACATGCTTTTCAGAAGCAAATTTTCCATGCTTATTGAGGTGTTCATTTGTTTCTGTCATAGTTTTCTTAGGTGCTGATGATTCAGTTTGCTGAAAAACTCTTTGCTTAGTAGACTTAGAAAACAATTTTTTTGATGTTTTGCTGCTACTTTCCTGTGCTGCTTGCTGAGGATATTCGGTTCTCATCCTGTGAGGCCTCAGGCCAAGATTTCTATATACGAAATGAATTAAGGGATATCCTTTCTCTTAAATAAATCTGGGTCTCCCACCTCCGACCATGAATGTCTGACAGTAGGGGAGCTAACAGTAAGCAATGAGTGAATTTATCTAATCATCTATAATATCAAGCTTTATCTTTAGGGCGGAACTGATCGTGTGTTCAGAAACTGTGTGTGTTGCCTTCCTTTATACCTATATGAATCTTTTCTCTCATATATCTAGAAAAGTTTGAACCAGAAACCTTATATTTGTAGAAGGGGAAAGGACTTTGGTAATGTTCAAGGGAGAGCCTTAAGAAGCAGGACTGAGTGCTCAGGAAAACAGTTGGCAGAACATTTCATGGACTTGGGAGCAGGTGCTCCAAGGAGCTCACATGAGCAGCCAATGTGCCTAAGGACTTCCAGATTAAAATGTAGTGCTTGGACTTTCTTTAAGTTGCTGTCTTACCCTTGATGGAGCCAACATTGTTTATCACGTGCATGCCTTGTTGCCTCCAGCTAGGATCTGATAGCTGTCAGGGAAGACACATGGCCAAATCACAATCAAATTCCATGGGACAACTTTGGTATGCAGGGAATATAGAAGGGAAGAAAGAAGCAGTCTGGAATTCACATAGGCAGGAAGCACAGGATGAGGGAGATGTTGGTTGCAACAGCTTTGGGAAGGATGTGGGACTAGCTCCGGGCAAAGGCTGTGTGAAAAGGACTGGGGAAATGAATCTTAAAGAGGGATGGAAAGGAAAAAGCTAGATCCCTCGGTATCGCTCACACTATAAAAGTAGGAAGAAAACCACAAATTCCATAGTTACATCCTTGAAAAAATGTCTCTGATCTGGAAAAGTGAGGAAGAGTGACAAACCCATTTCTATTCTTCCAGATTGCTCCAGATGTGGAAATTAACGTTATCGAAGGGTTGCTCCATTTACTCAAGTGATACAGGTATTGAGTGGCTGATCTAAGGGTTCCCACCCTGCAGTCTTGAGGCATGCAGGAATGAATTAGGGAACTCAGGGTGCAGTTTCTGTCTTTTGACTTTTGGTTTGGTTTGCTTTTTAAACTTGGGGATATTCTAACAAAAAATTTCTCAGTTCAAGAGTAACTTGAGAAAGCGATCTATTAGTGTTTCCTATTAGTAACATAAATATGTACTTTTGACAGTAATCTCAAAGGAATATTGTGAATATAAATTAAAGTTTATCAAGTGTTTGGTTACTACAATGATAAATTTTCTAGAAGAGCCTCTGAGAAAATCGATAAAGCCACATCAAACATGCTTATGTTAAACTATGTGCAGTGACACACCTTTTAAACATTCAAATTAAAATACCAGTTCTACTCATTCAGAGAAAATAATTTGAGAAAACCTGACTTCATAAAATTAACATGGTTTTTCTTTTTCTTATTTTTTTCTTTTTTTTTTTTTTATTTTTCTGGAAGTAATGGAATTGACATAATCTGTAATTCGGAAATAATGTATGCACATGATTTCAACTTTTGCAAGTTACTTTTTAATGTTCTTGCAATAATGGATAATGATCTGGGGAGTTCCGCCTGCAAGTTTGTCAGAGTGGGTTTTCTTTGCACCTGGCTGTTTAAGCTTTTGTTCCAGTGACTTTAAAATGGGTGTACCTGATTGTATGAATCCCATATTCCTCTTGAAGTACTTTTTATCTGTAAGGATGCTGTGTCCTCTAAATTATATTTGAGGGTGATAGGTATAATTCGTATCCGTTTCAATTTTTTTTTTAAGGCAAAATGAAAATTGGGATATAAAATTGCTTTGTGCATCTATATGTAGCCTCTTGAGGGCAGTAGTCCTTCAGTGCTATAGAAAATTGAGACTTGCTTAACTTTTCAGTCAAAGCATTCTCCTCATAATAATCATAATTATCCATTGGCAATGCAGAGGCATGCTAGAATTCATTGTGTCATTCAATCGACAAAAATGCTGCACTTAAAATTTTCAAGCCAGTTTGTTCTTAAAAGTGTCACACAAGCATTTCTATTTGTGTTTCATTATGGTATAATCTGTGTAACTGGACCATATGTTCAGCTAAAGCTAGGCCTTCTTCTGAAATTCTCCCAACTATCCTAGAAATAAGCAAGATTAGAATAAATCTTTTTTTTTCATTGGAGATTAGGAGACTTCATAGATCTTAGAACTGTACAAATCCGAGGAAGTCTTCAGTTTTTTAAATTTATTTTACCTACATTTAGCTCATGAAAGTATGTCTTATGTATATTTGCCACATAAAATCCATTTTTATTAATATTCCAGTACTCTTGGCAACCACCTCTAAGGGTATATGGATACGAAGACTGGGCAATCTTGATTGCCATTATGAGACCTCGCTGGTTCTTTGAACCTGAGAACATTTAAACATTTTAGTCAAGTAGAGATAAATCTAGTTTGACTTGATTCATGGTGAAAACTGCAGAGTTCTGGTTCCAGCAAAATATGGAAGGAAAAGGAGGGGAAACCTCCATTCCACTCTTATCTATATCTTCCCTATTACATGGCATAATCATTGACTAAAGTACTGTTCTCTGGAACAGGAATTTCAACCACAAATCTTCCTTTCCAGATAACCAACCTAAGCACCAGGCTACACTACCAAGCTCTTTCTCGTACTATCTGTAGCACAAAATATTATGAATTTTCTTCAGTTTGATAGAAAATCCTCAACAGGATGGGTTGTGTGCCACCAACATGTATATCCAGTATATGGTACAGGCAGTCTAGTGGACCTTGAAAGTAGTGTGTGTCTGTGTCTTTGCAAGCAGAGAAAGAAATGTATGCTGGGTCTTACTTCTCCCAAGGAAATGTTCTAATCACAGGCCTTTTATATAAAATCGCTTTGCTTTTTGCTAGAGCTCTTGCTTGCTTTTGCTTTAAAGTGCTGGCAATCCCTGTGGTATCTGACGGCCTGATCCATAAGGCATCTTTTGAGAATGAATTCTGGATTGACTCCTTCAGAACATTTAGGGACAGGAACATAAAGTTTCTTGAGTCTGATAAAGGATAAAAGCACAAAATGGATAAGAAATTTTGGTATATATTCAAGACCAGAGAACTGCCCACCACAGGTAGAAGCACCAATTTAAACACCTGCCTGGAGAACCTCAAAATCAAATTTCAAAATGCCTATGGGATCTGAGCAATGAAGTCATAATTTTAAAGCATGATATCTGGATTCTGATTAGTCCTGACTAAAATCTGTTAGTAGATTGAAAACATGATTCCAAGATTTTTTATAAGTATACTCCATTAGGAACAGCCAAAATGAAAATCTAGAGATTTGATCTGAAGGAGAGCAATTTAAAACATTGTATTCATGCACAACATGACATTTGCAGCTGTTTGGGGAGAAAATTGCAAATTAATAGCAAAATAGTATGAGAAACAGGCCTAATTTCTTGTAATAATTATCAGTTTAAATTTTAAAAGTCTGAAATATGTGCAGCTAGATAAATATTCTTGACTAATGTGCTGCATTATTGGCAAAAACTTTACTATCATTTTTTTTCCCATAGAGTCCGCTTTACTATTAAAACAAGACCATGTTTGTCTTTCATAACAACTTGTTTAAAAGCTCTTTAAAATGCAAACAGATTTGATGATGATGCTCTATTACAAGCTATCCACTGCAGTGGTGCTTCCACTTTTCAAAAGTATCATGCAACTTCCATTCCTGCAAAAGGAGGGGGAGATTTACACAAATACTACATGCGGGAATAACTACTTTGGATACTTTCCCTAGTTTCCTGCTGATCCAGTGAAGCCACTTCATTTATTCACACACTAATACAATCAGATCTGGAGAAGGATGGGATTATCTATCGGTGTTCCCAAGCTACATAATGCTCTGCTTGAACCTGCTGTGCGGTTCCCGTTGGGTTGTTAACTAGATTGGATGCTCTGCTGCCACTGACTGCTGACAAGTGCAACCTGTGGCCTGGCAGTTTCAGGTAATGCTATTGTTTATCACTTCACTGTGTGGCATAATTTAGTACACTTAGCTATATTAGTGGCATGGTAAAAAGTATGCACAGGCTTTTATGCATTTCATAGTAACAAATATCACTCTTATGATTCCCCTCATTCCCCCCAAAACAACACTTCACAAATAAAATGTGAAATTTAGTAATCCGTTCCAAATGGCTCGATGGCCGCACGCAAAGAGTTGTGGTAAATGGCTCGATGTCCAGTTGGAAACCTGTAACGAGTGGTGACCCTCAGGGATCGGTGTTGGGACCGGTCCTGTTCAACATCTTTGTCGGTGACATGGACAGTGGGATTGAGTGCGCCCTCAGCAAGTTTGCCGATGACACCAAGCTGTGTGGTTCGGTTGATACGCTGGAGGGAAGGGATGCCATCCAGAGGGACCTTGACACGCTTGTGAGGTGGGCCGATGCCAACCTTATGAAGTTTAACCAAGCCAAGTGCAAGGTCCTACACCTGGGTCGGGGCAACCCCAGGCACTGCTACAGGCTGGGCAGAGAAGAGATTCAGAGCAGCCCTGCAGAAAAGGACTTGGGGGTGTTGGTTGACGAGAAGCTTAACATGAGCCGGTAGTGTGCGCTTGCAGCCCAGAAAGCCAACCGTATCCTGGGCTGCATCAAAAGAAGCGTGACCAGCAGGTCAAAGGAGGTGATCCTGCCCCTCTACTCTGCTCTTGTGAGACCCCACTTGGAGTACTGCGTACAGTTCTGGTGTCCTCAACATAAAAAGGACATGGAGCTGTTGGAGCGAGTCCAGAGGAGGGCCACGAGGATGATAAGAGGGCTGGAGCACCTCCCGTATGAAGACAGGCTGAGAGAGTTGGGGCTGTTCAGCCTGGAGAAGAGAAGGCTGCGTGGTGACCTCATAGCAGCCTTCCAGTATCTGAAGGGGGTCTACAAGGATGCTGGGGAGGGACTCTTCCTTAGGGACTGCAGTGGTAGGACAAGAGGTAATGGGTTCAAACTTAAACAGAGGAAGTTTAGATTAGATATAAGGAAGAAGTTCTTTACAGTGAGGGTGGCAAAGCACTGGAATGGGTTGCCCAGAGAGGTTGTGGATGCTCCATCCCTGGCGGTGTTCAAGGCCAGGTTGGACAGAGCCTTGAGCCACATGGTTTAGGGCAAGGTGTCCCTGCCCATGGCAGGGGGGTTGGAACTAGATGATCTTAAGGTCCTTTCCAACCCTTACGATTCTATGATTCTATGATTCTAAATTATGAGCTGCTAGTGGTAGTTAGGGTTGCTGTTTGGAACTATAAATTACCATGCATAGGTGGTAGCTAGTAATTTCATTTATTCTTCCCTATTAATCTTTCTGTTCTGTTTAAACTGTTGTAATCCTTAGAAGAACACATGGGGCATAAAAGCTGTCTTACTCTAAAAATTACAAGACATGCACAGCCCTCATAAGATGCAGGAAAACCAACTTTCTGCTCTTTCTCCTTCAAATATTAATTAAACTAAATTTTTTCTTTTCTTTTCTTTTCTGGTTTTTTTTTTTTTTTTTTGGTCTGGGAGAATAGCAGCAGTTATCACAATCCCCAGCAGTGCTATGTGAACAGTTCAAAAGAAAAAGGAAGTGCTAAGGTGCAACTTGCCATCCAAATAGAGATGTACTAAGGAAACATAATACGTTCAGATGAAATAAGTTTTGCAGGGCCTTAGGGAGTGCTAATATGGAAGCAGAGATACAGAAGCAAAAATCCATAGTTGGTCTGGAGATTAGGGACAAGGTAAACCCCCTGAAAGAGCAGTCATATGATTGAAGTTGGCAACATCTGGGATTTTTGCTTCTGTTCTCAAATTGATTTGATACAAACTCTCTCTAGTTGCTTCATTCAGGGGTGAAACACTTGCCTATTGAAGGGTTTTGGTTTTTTCCAGTTCTTTCTTTCTTCAAAGTCCTGGTCAGGGTGAGTAAGGCTAGCTGGTGTCTGGTCTGGAACTTTTAGGCTGATTAGAATGAGAATCAGGCCTGGGCCTTTCATGTCACTGTGCAAAGAACAAACCAAGGGTGTTCATTTCAAAAGGTGATAAAGTGCTGTCCAGAAAGTTCAAATGATTTTTTTTTGTTTCAAGACTTCAATTAAATATGAGCATTCCTTAGCAATTACTATGTCAATTAGCATATTTGCTCTGTGTGCATATAATCCTCCTGCTAAAAATTTGAGCTCTTTGCTGTACTAGGTACAAGAGAGTCTATTAGATCAAATAGAGGCATCTGCAACATCATGGAGTTCAACAATTCTTTAGTTAGTTAAAAATACATGCAATGAATAAAATCCTTTTCTCTTGTGTTATTTCTCAATTTGGTTTTGATATCTCCAGTAATGTCCATACAAATTTCTGGATAGTTCACTAAGGAAGGGCTGCACTAATGGTAGTTCAATATGAATGATAGTGTTCTTCTGCAGGAGTTTCAGTAACAGAGATCAGAAACTTGTGTTAAATTTGTCACCTCTACCTTTGCCAGTTGCTTGATTTCCCCCTTCTAACTGCAAAGAATGTAATCCTTTTGGTTTAATGGTTAATAGAAGCACATCTAGTATTTTATTTCTCTACAGTTGTCCATCTTTCTTTCTCTTTTTTCTATTTTCAGGGATAAGAAACAGGTAATTTGAAAGCAAAATGTGAACATCTTTGCCATAAGTGTCCTCCTTCTGACTGCGTGTTTCTGGATGTTTCAGTTGAAGTGTAGGTAACAAATACTTTATTTTTCCATGCAACTATTCCAAATTAGTGTAGAATGTAGAGGAATAGACATAAAAGATCAAAGATTGGCTTTATTTGTTTTTAAAGAACAAGGTTTTCCTCAGCTAACCCATACTATAGATATAAAATGACACACAGGTTAGTGGAGCATTTCCTTCATGGAGTACTCACCCTACGAAGGAAATGAACAGTCACCATGTTGGTATTGTTTCTCACCTACACCTGTCCAAAGAGGCACTGGTCAGAGAAGCAAAGGTGAAGACAAACCCATAGGGTGGGTGGGAAAAGCCAAGGAGACTCAGCAGCCTGGAAAGCCACCAGCATTGACAGAAGAAAGCATTCCACAGTAGTCCTGTAACGTATGGCCCTCACAGAGCTTCTGGGAGGTTACTGAACTACTCCTTGCAGTCTCTGACACATGCAGGAGGAAGAACAGGGATGTATGTAGAGACAGACAGAGGTATAGCCTGAAAATGTACAAATTCTGTTAAATTAAATCCTGTAGAGCTATGTCACTGTGAGGGTGGTGGGGAGGGAATCATAATAAACAGGAACTCACAGCCTTAATGTAGCTTTCATTGGCTTCCTCTACATAATTTCTTCTATCACCATCGAAGTTCTTTTTGCAGGTCCTGATGAACTGTTGACCTTACCCTCAAAGCTTAAATGTCTAATAATTTTCTTCATCTTTTGTCTAGATATTGTTCAGGAAAGTACTTTTTAAAGCACCAAATGAAACAGCACAAAGCACAAGAGGAGGAATTGTCACCCCATCTAGCCATCTAATTTCTTCAGTGTTGCTTCTTATACTGTTTCAGAATAAGCTTGCTTTCTTCATAAAAAACACTCAGGCATTAGAATACCTCAGACTCACGTTCCTCTGATCACTGTTCAAGGCATAGCTAGAGTTTTAACTGCGCCTTTGACAAAAAATGGCAAGTACTTGCTTTTTATATTGTCAGCTGGATTCGATTCAGAACTATAGTAACCACTCGTAAATTTCAAACAATAATTGAAATGGGTGCTGCTATTGATAGAGTGCTTTTTAGTATGCACAATCCAGTTCCCCCAATTCAAGGCATAGAAGATGCAGGCTTTACTGAAGGAATCTGTAACCTTGAGGAAATAGGTACATAAAGAATACAAAAGTATCTCAGTTATAGCTGATATGAGATGAAGATTCAAATTATATAGACTGTTAGTTTCAGATACCCTATCTTTTATTTCCCTTGGGGAGTATTGCTTAATTGGCTGCACTGTATTAAGAAGGTGAATGAAGGCAGGTGATGTCACAAAAAACATTTGTATTGGGAAGTGGTGAGACGTAGTGAAAGAAATGAATGGGTGTTAGAAAAAGGAAGAAGGTGAAATGGAAAGATAAGGCATATGCTTTTATTATTTAAAAGACAGCAGATGCAGAGGTGTGGAATTCAACGGATGACTCTTTACTGTTCCTTGGGAATGGATACAGCCAGGAGTTCATGGAGGGGAATACATATGCAATTCTGGGAAATCTAGGGAAGCAGAGGAGATTGTACAGAAATAGCTGGCATAGCAAAAGGAAAATAAAGATAAAACAGGAGACTGTAAAGGACAATGGTGACAAGTGGGTACTTAAAATTAACTGTGGTTTCAGCAGAAAGGGAGAATGGAAACCAAGTAGGATATCAAAATTAGAAGAGAAACTGAAGGAGGACATGAATGGAGAGGGTCAGGTTGTTAAATGGAGGGTAGTCTGAACAAATAAGTCAAACCAAAAACTGGTCAGTGCTTTTTCTTAATGAGTGTAATGCAAGTATATTTTACTATGTGATAATGATTAACTCAGCTTTACCTCTCATGGTAACATTCAAGACATTTTTTCTCGTAATGGTATGTGGTAAAGGTAAGGTGTGAAAGGAGTCTAACCAAGAAGCATATTGCTGTTCAGTGATTTGTTTCTTCAACAGTATTGGTTTGTGAGTCAGACTACGATTACTGATATCAAAATTATTTGTCTCAGTCTGGATGTAACGATTTCCTTTCAGAGATCTAAAATAATTTTCTTACCAAGCTACTAAGTTTCACTGGAATCAACATAAATTATTTTTGCCATCTTTGTGAAGATGTTAGAGAAAATAAAGAATTGTTTGTACTAAATGCAGTGGTGAGGACTGTTGTGTTGTCCCCACAAGCTACATGCGTAAGGAACTCAATTTGTGGGCAAGTGAGTTGAATTTTTCAGAATAACTGTTGACATCCACAGTATGGGCAAATGTATCAGAGGAATTCTTCTGGAATCCTTTTCTAGTTAATACAGTGGAAGGCAAAGTGCGCTTTGTTAGATCAGTGAACCTAACTCCATTGTTAGTTTTCCTGAGATATCTGCTGACCATGATAGTGGTCCTAAACAACAGAGTCAGAGACCAAGTGGAAGGAATCCGACCCATGTTGTTTTTTAATTTTGCTTGGAGGGATTTGAACCCATGTTATCTATTTTGCAAGTGAGCAGATGAGCAACCTAGCTAGAGAGTGGTCTGGGACAGCTTTGTCACTCACTCACCTTGTATGCAGTCCTTAAACACCCAGATGCCGTAGTATCACAGTGGAGGTGGTGTGGTGTATGGCTCACCCAGGTTTCTGCCCCTTTCTCCTCTCTCTTCTGTCTGTGGTTTCTCCGCTTTGCTTACAATGCATACCTGTGAATTGAACTACTCCTCTAGAACACTGAGGAATTTAGGGCTCTGTCTAGAGAATGGGAAATGTGAGCTGATCCCTGATCACAAGAGTGCTGGATAAAAAAAAGGCACTTTTAGTGCCTTTCTAGTGCCACTTCTAGTCCCCAAATTGCTTCCCAGTAGATGAAGTCCATAAAGTTGATTTTGTCTGTGCAAGTGGATTCCAGAAGGAGGATGACATGAGAGACTTGAGGCATAGAAAGAAAAATAAGGGACAGAGACATTAGCTGGAACAGAACATTCATATACAGGCAGCTTAGATTAAAGTCTAAAACCCCTCAGCAACAGAAGAAATAAGAACAGGTAAGATGCTTTGCTTACCAGGGTCCACAAGGTAAATAATCAATAGCATAATGTTTTGTGGTCAAGCTTTTACCATGTTCTTCAAGGGAGGATTCAGAAATGGAATTCATACTAGTATTGCATTTCCTCCTTAGATCATCTAAGACAGGACAGTTTGCCTTTTTGAATATTTTAGGCCAGTTTGTGCATCTAAGACACTATAAAAAGCTGTTGCCATAAATAATCATCGGGGGTTTTGTATGCTTGCCAAAAATGTTTCTGTTTTAATTAGAGCTAAGTAGCTTCAGAAAGCTTCAGAACCTGATTAGAAAAGTTTCAAGGTCAGGATGTTTGCTTAATATGTACCAGCTCTTTAAACACTGGTGATCCCCTTACCAGTTATTCTATTTTTTTAATTTATTTTTTTTTTTTATTCAAAAGTGCCAATTCCATGAAATCTGAGATTCTACCTAAGGCCAGGAACGTGGAAGGAGCGAGGGATTCTGATCACTGTTGACCTGAGTCTTCTGAGGTTTTTTTTTGTTATTCTAAACCGAAAAAAAAGTAAGTGCTCTTAGAAAAATGGAAGGTAAACAATGTTAAATGGAATGAACTCTTTAACTTTCCTTGTCTTTATCAAGTGGTACATAAGCTGAAAGAGCGCAGAGTCTCTCTCCAGAATGAAAATGGTGTTTTTCTAGTCATCTGACTGCAAATCAGTGGTGAGTGTTTACAATGAAAGTACAAAACTCTCTTCAACAAAATAGACGATAAGCTGGTAGTTATGCAAAACGAAGGGTCACAGCAATCTAGTAGTAACGCCTTTTTTAATTTCAAAACCTAAAATAATTGGACACATCTTGCCCTCATTTACACCTGCGCAAATCCTATTATATTCAGCAAACCTTTACAAAGACGAGAAAATTCATCCCTTGCAAATTAAGAAATGAACACATAATGAGAGAGAAATTGGTTGCTTTCCATTTCCCTAGGTATTAATTTTTCACCAAAAATTTTCTTGATAGTCTTGTCCTTTATGCCTATCCAGGATCAGAATCTTGACCACAGGCTTTGACTACACTGTTGCAGCTGCCAAAGTCCATTTGGTGATGTTTAGATGTTTGATTTGGTACTAGTTGCTTACTGTCCTGGAAGCTGAGAAACATATCAGTGTCCTCAAAGTGCAGGAGGAGTCCAAGGTGGTATTCTGGTTCCTATTCTGTGCTGAAATATGAAGATAACTGGACACAGGTGTATTGTTCCTGGGAGGCTTTGAAAGAGTATTTAGTACTGGAACTATGAAAACTGAGCATCCTAGACAGTTTCAGGAAGATGTTATAAGACTCCTGTTATTTTAATGTACAGCCAGCTGTGACAAACCAAAAAATAAGGTGGATCTCTCAAGTACACTGAAACCTTGTGTGGACTACTGAGCACCTCCCTCAGCTCCAATGAAGTGAACAGAAATTACAGGTGCATAGTACCTTATGGATAAGGCCCTGCTGGGCAATTTGTGCAGTCACTTATGCCAGTGCAGAATCCCTAAAGGAAATTTGGTGCTTTGAATTCACATTACACTGGTTTAAGGTGCTGATTCAGTACATGAAGGGCAGTGCTTCAGATACTGACTTAAGGGACCAAAAGCATCATGGACAAAAAAAATCCTGATATAGGTAGCTCATGTGAGCCAGTTGTGATTTTGGAAGCATGCAAATAATTAAAGTGACTATGCGGCATTTTTCAAATTGTAATTTCCTCTTCACTATTATTACAGCCCATGAAAAGAGATGACAGTCTTCTGTCTTCAAAAAACCTGTTCTCTTCAAATAGCGAATGCTTATTTGCATTGAATCAATCCTTAATACTCTGCATTGTATAATTGCTGAAATGTACTGAAAAATTATTGAACATATTCATCAACAAATATAATAAGACTGTCTTTTGAAGAAAAATGTATCTTACTAATATTACTAATTGCATGTTTATTACAGCTTTGCCTGCCAAGATAATGAGGAAAATTGCACGCAGGCTACTCTTATATTACCTATTGGTGAACAATCTATTTTTTTCTGTCTATCATAATTTTGCCCAGAACTAGAATACAATTTAAAGTCTCATTCTTCCATCTACATTGTTTTGCTATCGGTTAAAATTTCAAATATTCTGTCAGAAGGCTTCTTTTTTTTTTTCTTTTGTGTTTCATTATTGACATTTTTAATATGTGCTTACAAAAAAAGCAAAGCAAATACTTTACTATGAAGAGCAGAAGAGCAGAATGGCTTATCCACATGCACCATAAACTGACAGCCTCATTGTAGCCAAGTAAATGTTGATGAAATGTCAAAATTGAGATAATAATAATTTTTTCTACAAATATTGAGCTTACAAGGAAAATATAATGTATCAGAGTGCTTATTGGTTTTGTTACATATGTCTGTGGTGAAAGACTAGCGTAACTAACTTCTTACCTTTCAATACAAGTAAAAGTCCTCCGAAATGTTTTCAGTAGTAGATTTAACTGCCTTCTTAAGGTCTTTCCCTCAATACCATGATCATCACTTATGCTTTTTTCCCTTAACTTTCATATATTTTAATTATGTTTTAATAAAAAATGTGTTGCAAATAGTTCTTTAAAGCAATTTCATTTGAATGAAATCAGGAAGTGGTGGTTTCTTCTGTAATTGATCTACCTCAGACTTGTTCTCCTGTAAGGGTCAGCAGACCTAAAGTCCTGTTGTTATGACAAAAAAAAAAACAAACCAAAGCTCTTCAGCGTATGGCCTTTGCTTCTGGAGCAAAGGCCTTCATTTTGTCTGATGTTTTCTAGCACAGTGAGTCTTCATCTCTGAGCAGGCCTTTGTGGCACTCAAGCAGTTAATACAGTTGAAAAGGAGAGGATTTGAATTGGGAATCGAGCCTCAAAATCACCTGTAACCCATTTTTCAGAGACATTCTGTCCCTCACATTTTGAGCAGTATTTATGTAAAGTATATGCAACCAGTACTCTCTATCTTCCCAGAGTGCTTTGTAGATATTATAGAGCAAATATTTTTCCTATAAATATTTTGGAAAATAAGGTAACCATTTAGAGGAAAAAAGCATGCTGTTGTATTTTACTGTAATTTAGTACTTCTAATGGTGATAATAAAAAAGATGCAAAATTACCTAAAGACAATTTAAAATCCACCAGAAGATTCACCTTCAAATGGCATTGAAATTTAAAACATAAGTTTTCAAGATTAATTTGATTAAAATGCAGTCATAAGCAGATATTTTTTCACTCTTGAAAATTTTATTGGTAGGTTAGAGAGAGAGTATTTTTAAGCACCTTATGTTGTCAAAACTCTTAAATAATTTTAGTGGACATCTTTAACAGAAGTTTGTACTTAAAGGTCACTGTTATTACCTTACCAAAAAGATATTTATCCCCAGGTGGCCAAAACATCGCTGTGTTAGCTACACATCTCAAATGTTGAGCAATTGTTTTGATTTGCAGTTGTATATTGATAAATAGTCCCTTAGGTAATTTGATATCCTGGGGGGATTAATGCTCAGAGAAACAGGTTAAATCAGATTAGAAAATAATTTCCCTAACAACTGTTAGTACGTAGCAGTTTCTGAGGCTGTGATCTGCAGTTAGCTTGGTGTATATCAGTTTATTAGTCTGAACATTTTGAGCCTGGTTTACCACTGTTTCTGAATATTTCCTCTAAGAGTGGTGAATTCTGACAAATATCTCCTTCTCAAAACTATTTGCCATACTGGGTTAGCTGGGAAAAAATTAGTGAGGGCTGACTAAATCTTCAACAGATGATGAGGTATGTGTATACGGAGTGCTGTAGTTACAGTGTAAGCACAGTGTATTACTTGGCCATATGCACGCTGTTTTGCAGTATAATAATACTTTTTAGAATTCTAGCTCATTTACCCTAGACATCTCTGTGGCAGACAAAGAATGTTACCACACTAAGTAATTTTTCAGCATCCAATAACCTGGAATATATTAGATTCCTGAAGACAGGCAAAAAACTTGGAGAAGCATATAGGCCAGAATACTTGCTCGTAAAATATGAATTTGAAAGCTATGTGGAATTATATAAAAGTTTACTTTTTGTCTTTGATATGAAACAACTTAGCTGGTTATTTTCACACTCTGAATAGGAAGACAATTTCATGTCTAACTTTGGCATTACCTAACTTCTTTCTCATAGAGTTATCAATATGATTATTAGTGTAGATTTCTAGTGTTATCACTTTCTTCTGTAGTTTCTAGGTTGTGTCTGTCTTTTCCGTGAGAGGAGTCTATTTAACTTGTGCAAAATGTAGAATGTAAAGACATTCAACTATCTATTTACAAAACACTGTGGGAGGCACAGAAAAATATTTCTTATCCATTTTGAAAATTTACTGGACTATTGTGTTCTCTAAACTCCTCAGCTATTTTATACCTTTCTGTGAAATTATATTTTCATGCAGCTAATGCACCAAAGTTGTGCCTTTGAGGGGTCCCTTCCTAATGTGCTGATGTAGCAAGTGACTAATTCTTTAGAGATATGAGAACATGCCACTCTTTTGTTGGTTGTGCAAAATCACAAATTCGCAGCAGAGAAAACTTTTGTATTTCTCACAGGATCCAGAGGCTGGTTTACATCCTGGTATGAGATTTGCTATGAGAGTATAACTGATGCGCTAGGGAACTGGGGCTCATATTAAACATCAAAATGAAACAAGAGTTGCAATTATCCATGCCCTAGCAAAGACTCCAGAAATTATAAATCAGAATATTCATTACAGCTGGCATATGACCCCACTGTTTTTTCTGACAAACAGGTTTTCAGTTCATGTTTCCTTCTAACCTTCTGTAATCTATTAGAATTTAGGTGGCCTCTGACACTATTTTTGGTGTCTGAAAATGAGTTCCTTATCTTTTCTTTTTACCCCTAAGTATGAAGACTGGAATGATAAGGGGATCACTTTGTATTTTGCTGAATATAGTAATGAGTTTGGATTATTGTTAGGTGGAACGGGATGGGGAGGAAAGGAAACCCAAGCATGATGGTAAAATTAAACGTTCTAAATATATGGTGAGAAAACATTAAAATACAACTCATGTACAGTCCTTAATGGCAAAATAATTTAATATTAGGTTTACTCTGTAAACAAACTATGAAATAGGCATGTCCATTCTGTGTTAAGAGACTTCAACAGATTGTGTTGTTCAGCAATAAACCTACATGAAACAAGGAGAAATTTAAGCTCTTAGTGTCCGCACCAAAATAGCACTCACTGTCAGAAATAACTTTGTCTACAGAAAATGGATTTTATATGACCAAATACTCATTTAGACACAGCATTATTTGGTAAGGTTATGCTGGGAGAGTTCAAATAATGATCTAAGGGCTGCTTTCGTTTTGAGATGGGGTTATTTCAGCCCAAAGTATAAATCAACTTTGTTTCAGGGTTCTTTGGTCTAGGCATAACCACACTATTTCAGTGGTGTTTGTTTTGTTTAATTGTTTTTGGAAAAGATCCAACACTCAATTTCTTCAATTATTTCTCCAATTATTCCACTTTGAGACCACTATAGACTTTTTTTGGCCAACAAGGGAGGATGACTGTTCTTTCTTCTATTTTGTCTATTTGGTTTAGACAATTCTGGCATTTGAATGAGTTGTCAACACACAGGAATGAGAGCCGGTCAATGCTCAAATATAGTTATAAAAAGCATATATACTGTGAGAGACCATAAAGTAACAGTGAGCAGAACTGAAAGCAGTATACCTTAAATAATATTGTTTCTCACATCTTGAACACAATATGGCATTCTTGTTATCCCACCTCAGAAAGGAGCTAATTAAATAAAAAAGGCATAGATAAAAGCAACAGAGATGATCAGAGATGTGAGATAAATTGAATAGACTGTTATACTTCATCAGGGAAAAGTGGAGTATGACTAAGGAGGATTTGTTAAGATGTATTATGTTGAAAGCTGATGTGATATCTAAGGAATGATTATTCACTGACATTCACAATACAAGAGGTTGGGAGTAACAAATGAACTTGGAATTATCAGCTTTAAGAAAATCGAACAAACAGAACTCAATGTGTAAAGTAAGCTGAAAAGTATGAATGACATGAAAATGAAATGGCAAAATTAATGGTGACTAGAATTATTTGCTGGAATCAACAATGATGGTCTAGTTACACTCTCTGGCTCCACGAGTCCCTAAACTATTGTGTCTGACAATATCAAGATAGAGTGTGCCTACTTTTTGCTAAATATGTACTGGTGACCATTTTTAGACATAGGTTAATGGAGTTTTTGGTCTACCTCAGTGAGGAATAAACTTCTTATGTTCCTTTAGGTCTAAACATTATCCCTTTAGGAACTGCCATCTTGTGCCCTTAAATAAAACCCTATTTACTGCTAGCTGTTGTTCTTCAAATTGATAATAGGACTGTGATCATAGCCTTCATTATTCTGCATTCTTAGCCAGAGCTCTGACAACTGCCATTTGTATTTTGTCTGAGATTGGATAGGTGGTGGTTGATGTGTACATGTTTCCTTCTCCTCAGACTGACATGTATTTAATTTAGTTCTGGACTTTGTTCAGTTGCTTTGTTTTGCTGAAATGCTCTAGAGGGTAAGCCTACAGCCACAAATCTTTCCAGGTTTGTGTTCAATTTGCAAATCCTATATTTGTAGCAGAAAAAAATGCTCTCTGTTTGCAGTGGGAGTGTTTGTCAGACCTTTTTTGGCAACAGCAATAAGTAGTTTATGGTCAATTTCATCTAACACTGGCCTCCCATAAATAAAGATGTGAAACCTTTTACATTTGTAGACTAGGGCAAAGAGGCTTTTTCTTTTTGCACACATCAACACTTACGCATTTCAGACACTAAAAGAAAGAGAAGATATTGGTCTCAAGTTTTGGCTATGCTGCTAAAAGCCTATATTCAGACACTAACTTCTGTGGGTATGTCCATAGACAATTTACCTCTCTGTTTGTTGTACCTTTGAGCTGTCTGGGAAACTCTTAGAATCTGAGAAAATGAATGAGATCTTAATACAAGATTGTCTTTTTCATTGAACCTGCGGGTTAACACACCCTTAGTACTGGTTTAGATAGCTAAATGCCAAGCTACCAAACTGAATTTACACTCAGAGGAATCTCTTTGTTGCTTCCTTGTAGCTGTTCTTATTGGGAAATGCATGTCCAGCACTGACTTCCAAATACTGTGCGTTTTTGTTGAGTCCTCTCCCTGTTATATTGCTTCTGTTATAGGCAATTATTTGTGGTTTCTTTGTTTGTTTGTTTTTCTGCCATATAGATTTCTTTCTTACTGTTTTGTTCTCCTTTGTTTTTCACTCTCTTGCCCCTTAGCTTGAGCTACCTAAAATACTTCGTGTTCTTTTTTTGCTCCACTAATGTAGAATGTCAACCAGGTAATATCCTTTTATATCATCAAAAATGGACTGTTTTCAAATAAAACTGTTACCAATCACAATATGACCTGCAGTACAAGGAAATGAAGTCTCCCAAACAGCAGGAGTGCTTTTTGGGGTTTGAGTGGTTATGCTTGGTCCTGCGTCTGGGTTTTTTTTTTTAGTTATGTAGTAGGTCTTTGTAGCCTCAACATGTGATGGACAATAATTAATCAGACATTTCTCCTAGATTTTATCATCTCATTAACAAGAAGAAAATATCCTATACTCTTCTCCATTTGCTTTGGATGCATATATGAGCTCATCTTATACAATGAAAAGTGAGTGAGCCTTAATTGCTCAGTCAGAAAGCACATAACTTTATTAATCTAGTCGGTTTCTCTTGAGGAGACTAGTATAGGCATCACAGAATGGAGCTGAATAATTTGGTAGGTAACTGAGTTCTCATTTCTCTTAAAAACATTTTCTGATGTTTCTTATATTTTTCAGTATTCTGTCCTTCTGTAGACTTTACACTCCACATGAAACAATAGATGAGTTATTTTAACCCTATGTTGGGCACTTTCTACCTTAGTGCATTTTTTTATCCCCCATTTTTTGTCCAGTGTATTTCTCCATAAGTTCAATTCCCTCTGCCTCACTATTCGTCACTATGAACATCCAAATATAACCTGGTTACTATGGCATTGAAAGCAACCTTATGTCTGCCACAGCTTGTTTTCTCAAGTAATTTCTTGAGAACTCCAGTTTTGATGTCTATTCCTTATGTCTATGTTGTTAAGTTCATCCTGTTACTCTAAGGCAGAATCAGTTATGTTTGTCAGCTGGATGGATGCTTGTCTGTTTTGCCCTAAAATGTTTCCTAACGGTGGAGACTCCATAGCTTCTGCAGGCAGCCTCTTGTACTTTGCCATCCTTACTTTTACAAAGTCTTCTCTGCAGCCTAATATGAAACTCCCTTGGATGAGTTCAAGTCTGTTACTTCTGCTTCTAATGATCATGAACACCAGGAATGTACTTAAAGAAGCTGAAGAGAACAATAGTTTTTAAAATATTTTAACAGCACTATTGAAGCACTCATTCAACCCTGCTCTTTTTTTCCCCCAATAAACTAAAATAGACTTCTTTCTTTAACCTGCCATCAAATTCTTATTCTTACACCTCTGAGTCTTACTCATCTCCTCACCTTTCCAATTAGTTATACATTTTACTGAAGTATATTTGTAGACACTATTTGGAGGCCATTCCAAGGTTGGATAAGACTGGAGAGCTATATTCTGTATCTTGCAGGCTGTTATGCCTATTAATGCTGCACAGTACGTGAGGTCTTTACACAGTGTTGCAATAGCATGACGTTGTTGACTGGTAGGCAATTTGTGATTTTTATAATTCTGTGGTAATGATCTTGTTATAATTCTGTTACAAGTAATTATCACTTGCTCCTGTTGAATTGTAATCTCTCCTTACACTCAAAATCACATATTTAATTTGCCATGATCCTTTTGAATTCTGCACTCTTCCCTGTGTGCCGTGTCCCTTCCAGTCTGGTGCCATGAATAGTGTTTAATAAGCATATGCTATATTGAGTCACCAAGCTATTATTGAAACTGCAGATTGATACTATAGCTAAGCAGAGTTCCCGTAATGATGTCCTCAGTTTTAACATTAAGTTGTGGATAATTACTTCGAGAATGATTTTTCTAAACAAGTTTGCAGCTTTGGTATATTTCTTTAGACCTTCTAGTACTTCCTGGCTTGGCCAACAAAAATGACATTTGAGATAAGACTTTAATAAAGCTAAGATGTGCAACAGACCAGTTCATCTATTATTAAAATCTGTTTTTCTGTCAGAAAAAGAAAACAAATTGGTTTGATCTAATTTGCTTATGATATATCCACAGCACGTCATTCATGTCCCTATTCTTTTTCTTCCAGGTGTTTTTAAATAATGTTTGTCAGAATATTTGAATTGAAATTGGAATCAAGCTTGACTAACCCTTTTTTCCTTTTTTTCCTTTAAATGATATTTACTATATTTTCCCTCATCCAGTCTTCCTGTATTTCATCCACCTTCTAGGGATGAACAATGTATTCCACAGGTCATCATTTAATTACATGATATAGTCAAAAAATGCCTGTCTTCTAAAACAGTCTGTTCCAGCACTTACTACTCTCATGGTGGAGTAGTTTTTGCCATTGTCCAATCTGAATCTTCCAAGTCCCAATTTATGGCTGTTGTCCCTTGTTATGTTGTCTGCCAATACTGAGTTATTGTTTATTTATTTAGAGAGTGTTTTTTCTGCTACAGGATTTTTATGGATGGAGTTTCCCTACCTGCCTATGTCTCAGGCTTATAAGCAGATTTTTTTTTCTTGGATTTCACTGGAAAACACATTTTAAGTGAAAAATACCAATAACCCCCTCAAATATGAAAAGCCATGTATTTACCCATTTGATTTTGTCAGTAATACCTATAGCAAGTGTTACTCGAACTATCAAAGGCATAAGAAATGTGTTTAATAATGTCATGAGATCTTGTAAGCTATTATATTATGAAAGGTAAGCCTGGATATATTGAGAACTTATTCATAATTTCAGAAGACGGGTTATTTTTTCTGTGACAGTTTTTCTCTGTGTTAATTTCTTTTAGCCAGGACATTGATCCGAAGACAACTGAGATATTTTTATTCAAGTTGATTTAGTAATAATTTAATCTTTCATACAGGCTTCACAAATTCTGATAAACCAATTTTATGTTCCTGTGCTATGTTTAAGTACACCAGGCAGAGCCACCTAATTGTGATGTTACTCAACTATGTGAGAAGAAAACAGGAGACCAGAAAAATACCTTCTTCCCTTGTTCGTGACCATAGTGGTGCTGCTTGATTTGATTGTGGTATTTTAAAACACCAAAACCCTGATTCAGTGAAGTGCTTAAAGTCATGTATAACTTCAATCATTTAAGTAACTGCAATGATGCTCAACACAAGAGGTGAAATTGAATTCATGTCACGAGAGATTCATCTCATTTATAACTACGATTTGTTTTATTCAAACAGAACTAAATATGAACTCAAGACAAAGCAGTGCTTTGCATGCATTCCATATTCCCCACATCATCAAATGGGAAGTAAATTAAAAAATTAGATTATAAATTTGATTTTTTCAGATGTGCAAACATTAGTGCCAAAAGGGTAGTATTTTTTGAAAACTTGAGGTGCTGAAACTGGCCTGGATTTGAATTAAAGGGAATATTTTTCACAGCTCTATTACAATATGAGCAAGTCTTATTTCATGCAACACTAACTTAGAGATGCTTTCCTAAGGAGAACTGATTACAATATTTGTTTTCCTTTAGATAGTCAGTGTCAATAGTAAGTCATGCATAAAGTTTAAGACCTGTTAATTTTTGCTTGTTTTTAAGAGCCATAGATGCAAGTATGTACTGTAGATGATGTGTAAAATTTCATGCTGAAAAAGATAAAATAAATGTTTATGAAAAATCTGAAAAGTACCTAGACTTTATCAGGAATGCTTTGAGTCTTATGACTTCATAGATAAATTATAAATGATGATTATAAGGATTAAACAATTTGTACCTTCTCTCTAAACAATTTTAACACTCATTACACAAGGTTCAGGCTTGAGAAGACTTGTGAACAGAGAAATGATGCAATAGGTGTAGAGAAGCCTGTAGCCGACATATGATGGCATTTTTGTATCTTCTATCGAAGTCGATTCTATTTACGCTATGCAACAGTACAAGACAGGAGAAATGAGCATCTTAAAGGCATGGTATCAAGTTTAAAGATGGTGCAAATTAAGGTGATTTTGTCTTCAGATTATCTACTTTTTCATGAATAACCATAGAACCACAGAATCATTAGGGTTGGAAGGGACAAAAAACAAACAAGCAAAAAACAAACAGACAAAAACCAAACAAACAAACAAACCTCAAACAGTAAAATAGTAGCAGGGTTTGTATATCCCCCATTAAGAAATGAAATTTCAGGTACAGATCCTGGCACTTCCATATAGAAATACACTACATTTTGGAGGAGGGGGGAGTGGAAATTCTTTTGTTGTTCTTATGTTGTCATCCTCTGAAGACATTCTTTATCTGTTTCAATGGCAACAGTAGTTGTAATATGTCTTTAGTAACCATAAGACTTCTGTCAAGGCCTAAGTGAGTGAGAGCAAAGGACAAAGACTACAGATGGATGGTACTTAGCTAAAACTAAAGTCACATCCACAATCTGTACTGTCTTAACACGTTGAAGGGCCTGCAAATAGAACAAAATAGGGATGAGTGGTTTCTTCTTTACTAGTATATATGTAGTTCAAACATTGTATGCATAAAAAGAATATATATTATATATACAATTTGTATGATATACCGTATGTATGTATCTGTATGCATATTTTCAAAGCTTTTATCTAATCCTGAGGAAGAACTAGATTAATTTTTTTCATCAATTTGACATATAGCCACATTTCAACTGTTTAAAATGTTCTTCCTTTTTGGGGGAAGATGATGAACAAATTCTACCTTATGGCAAAAATAATTTTTAAAAATTTTGCAAATATTGGAATGAGAATTTTCATAATGGTGATAAATGTACACTTTTATCATCAGTTTTTAATAAGATATGGGCTTTGAAGAATATCTACACACTTCCTTTTTATTAAACTAATAAATAAAAAGTTTTGTTTTAAATGCTAGTAAACCAGTGTATCGGGTTTGCATGGCAAGGTTTTGGTAGCAGGGGGGTCTACAGGGGTGGCTCCTGTGAGAAGCTGCCAGGCAGCTCCAAGATGGATCTGCTACTGGCCAAGGCTGAGCCCATCAGCAAAGGTGGTAGCTGCTCTGGAATAATATACTTAAGAAGAAAGGGTGGAACCCGCAGAAGCATGGCTGGAGAGAGGAGTGAAGAATATGTGAGAGAAACAGCTCTGCAGACACAAAGTAGTCAGTGAAGGAGGGGAGAGGTGCCGGAGCAGAGATTCCCCTGCAGCCCGTGATGCAGCCATGAGGCAGGCTGTGCCCCTGCATCCTATGGAGGTCCACGGTGAAGCAGATATCCACCTGCAGCTCATGGAGGACCCCACGCTGGAGCAGGGAGATGCCCAAAGGAGGCTGTGAACCCATGGGAAGGCCACACTGAAGCAGGCTCCTGGCAGGACCTGTGACACCATGGAGAGGAACCCACACTGGAGCACATTTGCTGGTGGGATTTGTGACCCCATGGAAGGGACCCACACTGGAGCAGTTTATGAAGAACTGCACGTGGGAAAGATTCACGTTGGAGAAGTTCCTGGAGGACTGTGTCCCATGGGAGGGACCCCATGCTGGAGCACGAGAAGAGTGTGTGGAGCCCTCTCCTGAGGAGGAAGGAGCAGCAGAGACAACATGTTATGAACTGACAACTACCCCCAATCCCCATTCCTCTCTGCTGCTATAGGGGAGGAGGTAGAGAAAATCAGGAGTAAAGTTGAGCCCAAGGAAAACGGAAGGGTGAGGGGAAGGTGTTTTAAGATTTGAGTTTTATTTTCTCATTATCCTACTCTGATTTGATCGATAATAAATTAATTTTCCCCAAGTTGAGTCTGTTTTGCCTGTGAGGATAATTGGTGAGTGATCTCTCTCTGTCCTCATCTGGACCCATGAGCCTTTCGTTATAATTACTATCCTCTGTCCAGCTGAGGAGGACCGTGATAGCGCAGCTTTTGTGGGCACCTGGTGTCCAGCCAGGATCAACCTACCACCATTAATTTTAGTTATTTTGGCATAAAAAGCAGCATTGTTCACCAAGGCAAAGCAAGCAGAAAGTGTCCTTCTTGTTCATTTTCATATTTTCCGATTTGTTTAGTTAAAAGGTTTTGTGCGGCACCTCTCATGAGATTTGCTGAGAGAGAAGCTTTTTTTATCATTTTTGCAGCTGTCATTTTTCAAGTCTTAGAAATGCCTAATGCAAACACTGATATCCAGAGCTAATAAGAAATATGTTCAAGAATCAGAAATTTCCATATCTACTGTTTAGGTTCTTACTTGTTTTTTTTACTGCCTTGTCTATCTTGTCTATGTATGGGGGCCAATGAGTCCCTTTTTAATAAATGTAATTAGTCTAAGATATGATAACTGTACTCTGGACCTCCAGTTTCTGAAGGGCTGTGAATCAGAATCTCACATTCTCTCCTACCTTCATAGGTCTGCCCCTTGGAGGACCTGAAGATCCTATGAAAGGGGTGTGAGCACGGAAGAAGAGAGCAATGGAGGGATGTTGCCTCTGCTTTCCTTGCTTTGCTTGTGACTCAGACCTGTTTGACTGGAAAAAGAAAAAAAAAAAAAAAAAGAAAAAGAAAAAGAAAAAATTCTGAAGTTTTTTTAGAAGTGTTAAATTACTTTATACATTTGAAAAGATTAGTACAAGCTTAGTCATTTCTGTGGTTCATCACTGGCATATTCCAGTATAAATTGACTAATAGATCTTTTAATTTGGGGAATCTTGATTTCAATGCCATATCATTCCCATTACTTACATCTTATTTTATTTTCATTCTAATCAAAGTCCTCTGTTTGAATAAAATCTCTCTCTGAAAGCAATTCATTCTTGCTAAATGCTGAAACTTTGTTAAAGTATGTGTTTTGTTACTGTGCGCGTGTTTGTGTATAAAAGATAAACTTATTCCCTGTAAAAGTGAACCTAGTTTTACAACTTTTTATTACCAAGATCTATGACAGAGACAGATTTGAAGAAATCTGTAATCTTATCTTCAGTGTTTCCCCTTCCTCTGGCCCATGTGTAGCTGACATAGAGGGGATCTTTGAAAAACTTTACTCTCTTTACATGTTTTGCAAAAAGATCCTGTTTCTCTTGGTTTTTTTTCATCTAGGGCCTGCCTCCAAGCTCACAAAATATCTGCAATGTCTAATCTGCCAGCTTTGATGCTCTTCTCTGGGAGAAGGCTGCACAAAATCTTGCACACAGCATAACACATCACTGTCCGTGATGCATTTTTCATTGACAGGATTGGAGGGGAAGAAGGAAAAAGGACAAATATGTTTACAATGTCTATTTATATATCTACTATATATATCTATTTATATATTTACTCACTGTTGGAGTCATCAACTGGAGACACCTTTACTTGGGATAACTGATTTTTGACGACTTAGCAATTTAAGTGCCATTTCTTGATGCACTTAACCTTGAGTTGTCCACAGGGATGCTGATGAAATTTGTTCAAAGTGCTGAATGTTGTCGATATTAACATTTTTATTACACCCAAAGCTATTATGCAGTGACTCCACAAATTAACCATATTTTTGCCTGTCTTCTGTAGAAGTTAAGGCCAAGAGATTCTCTGACCAAGGATCTTGGAACAAGCTGCAGCCCAATACTTTGCAAGCCCTTTGACTTCCCCATCCCTGTCACTACCTCTGCGACACTGGCACAAAGCCCAGGCTGATGTCTTGTGTGGGCTTTTCAGCCTAGTCTTGCTTTCTGCTCGACTGGTAAGACATACTTCATTAGCTGAAAACCACCATACTTCCTCTGAGTGTGTTTTCTTCAGTACTACTGGCCTTTATTTCTGAATCAGTTACATCAATATTGACCCTAATAAGTTGTTGGGGGTTAAAACAACTTGTCTTAGCTAAAGCTCTTCTTCTGAAAGCTCATCCAGTTTTGATATAGAGCTAAAAGAGGTGGAGAATCCAGGTTTTATTTTGTTACTTTTTATTACTCTAATTCCACACACACCCCCCACACACCCCTTTTTCTATTTCAATTTGGTTTTTAAGTTCCAGCTCTTGTCTTTGGTTTTGCCTTTTCCTGATAGATTAAACAGCTTTGTGCAAAATATATTTTTTTTCCCTGAAGATATTTGTGCACTGTAATCAAACTACCTTTCAGTCTTCTTTTTGGTGAGCTTTCTGAGATCCTTATGTTTCTCAATGTAAGGCACTTTCTCCAAACCTAAACTAATTTGTCTGGCTTCTTTTCACATGTTCTTCAATCTGTCAGCAACTTTTAAGAAATTAGAATACCAGAGCCATTTGGAGTGTTCTTGTACAGGTTTCACAAATGTAATGTATGAATGTAAAATTATTTTCTGAGTCTTACTACCCCTTTGTTTTCTAACAGACCAATGAGAGTTTATATAATTACAGTATTATATAATTACACTTAGAATGATAGATTTTTGTTTATATAAAATGCTGTTTCAAGGTGATAAAAACTCCATGAGCTCCCATCAAATTCAGTAAATATATTCAGCCAAAAGGAGTAAAATGTTTAAAACTACACATTTTGGTTTAAGTTTGGGTTTGGGTTTGTTTTGTTTTGGTTTTTTTAACAAAAAATGTTTTAATTCCTTCTTGGAAAACTGACCTGTGTTTTAAAATATGGGAAGAAAGGATTTTTTAAAAATTTTCAGGTGATCCCTTTTTATTCTTTTAATGGTGCGCACATTTTTTGGCCAACGCCAGCACAAAACCAAAACAATTTGCAGTTGTTCTAGCCTAAATTAAGTAGGTGAGTTATGATCTGAAACTGAGCTGCACAGGGAGACCTACAATATCGGGGCAGGTTGGAGTAAAGTAACTTTGTGGTATATTAGAACAATTGACGATCTCAATGCTTGCTTGATAAAAGGACTAGAAAGAAAAACAGCACCAAATTGTTTTGGAGCACTTGTAATTGAAATGTGGCTAAAGTATAATATTCAGGCAAATATTCCAACGTGTTGCAAGGACTAAACAGACAAAAAACTCTCAAAGCACTTTTTAAAAAAGCATAGCAAAAAATATTCTAGAAGGAATCCAACATTTAGATTTGAGGTTATCTATTCCTCTCTTTTATGGAGGTGAGAGGCTAAAACCAGCAGCTCAAATTCCTACTTGCATCGACTTTAGGAGGAGGAAATTAGACTTTATAATCGTACTCCTAGCGGTAGGGAATGCAATAGCAGGATTGCCATTGCAGGCAGTGGAGAAATTAAGAACTTGAATAGTGGAGGCTGAATTTCTTTGCTCTGGCAAAGATAGGCACAAGAATTAAGCAGGTGATCAGCAGATCAAACAAGTACTTAGAATCTTATTAGGGATGTTTATCTGCCATTCTTGTGACATGTAGCAGAAAATTGTAGGCAAGATGAAGAAAGAAAAAGACACCTTCAAAGTCTTGACTTGCATTTCTAGCCTCCTTCCCTTTACCATGTAATTTCAGCTTGGAGGGATTTTGCCTTTTCACTATGTGTCACGTAGCATGATGGTTAGCTTTCAAGACTAGGACAGGCTTGCAGAGAGGGTAAAATAATTTCTGTATAAACAAATATTAACTTAGTTCCGCATATGTCTTTTTCCCTACTGCAAATCCTTACATACATGAACAGGCTGCTTTCTTTATTAGTGGCTTCCACACTGAGCCCATCCTTGGAAAGGTGTTTTTACTGTCAGGTAACTGCACTGAAGACCATGCTCCTCTGGACCCATACACAGCAGGTAAAAAACAGCCACTGATTTTAGATGTCTTAAGATTCCTCTTTTCTAATACATCTTGTATGTGACAATAGACATTGTGACATGCAGCTGTGACAGCCTGCACCAGAATACACTGGATACAGGTGATGCTCTGCTTTCCATCTCTGGGAAGGGAGTGGATTCAGGAGAGGTGAAGAGTCATGCAAGTCTCACAGGTAATGAGGAACAGTCAATAGACATGCACTTTGTACTGGTTCAAGGCCATTGGACTTTCCTCTCTTGAGTTCAATCAACCTCTTTGCTCTTGGGTGTAAAGTTCATTTGATTTACTTGACTGTGTCTTTGAAACCAGCGGCAAAATCCATAAGTTTTCCACTATTTAATTAGAACACCAGAAATATTTGGCTTACTGAAACAGTTCTAAAATCTCTGGGAAATGTTGTCTATCATCTCCTCCATACTCAATGAAATATTCCAGAGCATAAATTAAAATCTCCTGAAGAAACATAACCACTGGCCTGGCAATGCAAGTATTCTAGGAAGATCCCCCATAATAGTGGAACAAAGGCAGGGTTATAGGACATTATACGATAAAGCCAACAGTATAGATAAAGGTTATTATTTAAGCTTAACAAGCAAATTCAATACTATGTTAACTAATTAACAGTAATATAATGATGAATTCAGTAAGATGTGTGGTAATATGCTATTTAAAATGAAAATGGTCTAGGCCTATTATGAGCTAATTTATTATATTCATGGGGAAACTGCTGTAAAATTAATGTGTCGTGCTTTAATATTATCATCAAGGAATATTAGTTTTAATGAACAAAGATAATGAAAGCAGAGAAAAGCAGGAGAAAATAAAATAAGCTACTAAGTTTTGAAATTCATCACTTTTTAGTGTTCTGTGAATGAACAAAGAAGTGGTCGAGTTGGTTACTGCATTTCTATATGAGTCAAAGTCACAACAAAAACTGATGTTGAATTAAGAAATTCTTCCAAATTAATAGCTCCTTCCAAATTAATACCTCAGAGAGGCAGCTTCTGGAAAAGCCACCTGCAGAGCTACCTGCGCCTCCCTGGACTGCATCCTCCCTGAACTAACTGGTGGGTGATATTTGCCCAGAGGGAGGATCTCAGCTAAAACAACAGCCTGTACTGCTGGAGACCAGCTTTCTCCATGAAAGTAAAATACTGTACAGTTATCACCATTCAAATACATAGTAGGGTGCAGCCTCTCATCTATATAGGTACCACTTCTAATACACAGGCAGTTATTCAGCAGCATCTTGTACACAAACTCTTAACTTTAGAGGCAGAATAACCCATCATGGTGTTTGTCCCTTTGACTTCTGCAGGCATCTTTGAGTATTCTGGGTCTGAGTGAGGTACTCAATACCAGGAAGATAAACTTGTAGTAAATCAAGGAATAAAAATCCAGCTGTCCAGGTTCTAAAGGTAATTAGCTTTTCTTTCATTCCTCACCTAAGAAAAGCACAAAAAGGAAAGCAGCAGAGCACCCCTATGCAATTCCTATGTTAAGGCAAAATAAATTGTTCCCTTCCTCATCCCCCCAGAATTTTCTATTGGTAAGCCTGACATCTGGGGTGCTGTATATTGCGAAAAAGAACTTAGAGATAGAAAGATGCTTTCATCCCAAATTAAGGTGTGTGAATTATAAACAGACTTATTTTATGCTCCAATCAATTAGTGGTTGGTATCTGGTTGTCTGTAAATGCCATGAAGCAGTGTAGTTGTTAGCTATACTCAGCTACGCTTCGTTGTTAATACAAGAGCTGATTTTCCTCAAATGATCCTTTTTGCACAGTGAGGTTCCTTTTCCTGTTGTGCCATGCTATTTCTGCTCTGAAGGAGAGATTCAGATACTTTGCTGATAAAATGGCATAGCTACCCTGAAGTTAATGGAGCTATGCTGAGCCACAACAGTTGGATGTTTGGCCAGTAGGGCATGTGTTATTCCACAGCTCAGTAGAAGAGAAAGATAAACTGGAGAAGAACATCCAAGAAAGGAGTGTTTGAAAAGAATTGTTGTAGTAATTTAATTTTATAATTTGCTCTGTGATACCAATCATCACACTATTTAAAAAGCAAAAGGTCTCTCTCTAGTAAATTTTTTCTTTTTCTCTGTAACATTATCTTTCCTGATCAAATTGTCTTAAGCCCCTCTGTGAACAAAAGTTGCACATTTTAAAACTCTTCTTAATGCAAATCAGCTTGCTTGTTTTCAGCTTCATAATCTTTTCCACGGCAACAGCCTATCAGGATGTCACAGATAGAAAATTATTACTTTTGATGAGTAATAAGCAGCAGGGGCAAATGAATCCTTCAGGAAGGAGAGAGAAAAGAATATCCCCTTTAGATTAGATCTAACAAAAAAGCCAAATTCACCAAGCATGTAATTTAAACCCAGTGATGATATTTGCAAAGTTTATTTGGTCTTAAACTCCTTTTAAGTACTCTCTGTGCATGATGCAGCATAACCTGGTGGTCTGCCGGTTATGGTCTGACGGTCTACCTGTCAGCACAACAGCCGACAGTATCCTGGAATTTGTCCCAAAAGAATACAAAAGTCTGGCAAAACATTTTTGATGAATGAAACCAATGAAAATAAAAGAGAAACATTTTTAATGGGGGAATAGATAAAGTTTAATGCCCATGCACCATGCTGAAGATTTTTACTTGGTAGCACCTATGTATAGCAACCTTTGTCTCTTCTGTCAGAACTGTCTGCTACCTACTGCTTATTCAGAGGGTGTTCTCATAGTTAATAGCAGCATAACTAACAGCTAAAGGATATTTCTTGCTGCAGGGGTTTTGCATTGCTGGGAGAATATTCAAGTGACTTAGAGATTTGTTTTGCTTTTAGTTAGGGCTTATATTTTCTTAAAGGACTTGATACAGAAATATTGGGAACTAATCTTCAGCCCTCCCTGAGGCAATGAGTGTTAATGATTAGGCTGGGCTCCCTCCAGCCAGGAGCACTTAAGTGATTTTTAAAATTAATATGTTGCAACTGTTAAAATCTGAGTGTTCATTTGCCTTAGGGATGTGCAGAATGTAGCATACTCCCAGAGACCCTACCAGAGAGGGAGAGATGTATGTGTTTTTAGCAGGATCCATGCTGGGTTTAGGTCTTTGAAGAACTTTGCATACTTGACTATGGCATTAGTCACAGCAGCCAAGAAGAGGCACCAAGAAAGCATGCAGCTTCAAAAGGAAGCAGGCAAAATATAGAACTTAGATTCAACCTTCCCCTCTTGTACTCCCTGATTATTTCTCCCTGGCAAGGAACAACCTGTGTGTTTTTTAAGGAGGTCACCTAGTTCAGTGAAACTTCATACAGGTTACAGTTGAGTGTACCCTTATGATGGAAGAAGCATGATTTTTTTTTTCTCTTCTCGCCCCCCGCTATGTTAGCTTCAGGAAGAATTGAAGCCTCTTTTTTTTTATTTTCTCTGACAATCTAAAGCAGCCATGTTGGTGACAGTCCCAATTAGTGTCCTTTTGCCTTTGAAAATCATCATTACTTCTCTTTGGCTGCTGAATGATAATTCTTCTGTATGTGTTTATATACCCAGTGGTGTATAGCATATTACTTCAGGTATCATTTAAAAGCCTTATCCCTTGGATAGCTGCAATTGGAGCAGGTCCACAGGTGACCAAGGGCTGGTAAGGGAAGAAGGGAAGAAATCTTGTCTTTGAATATCAGTGTGCAGTTTTTAGTGCCACTTGGCAGAGGCTAGAGTGTCTGTGCTTTTCAAAGGAGAAATCTAGCTTGACTTCACTCTGACATCTCCGCTGGAGTAAGCATGCCGTGCTGGACTGCCTACTGTTTTGACATACTTCACTGTTCACATTTTTTAGAACAGTTTTACTTCATGGAAGTTGGGAGAGAGACGTCATCCATTTATAAGCGACTTATTTAAGCAGAGTCAGTGGAATGTGGTGATATTGGATGGAAAAACTAATGCAGTTATGAGTGATGCCTTTGGAGAGTGAGGTGCTTAGGTTGTCAATGTGCTGTAAAAACAAGATGAAATGATGTGGTTTAGTCATAATGGCATTGAACAAAGGCAGCTTCAATAGAAAGGAGTCAAAAATCAGACATGAATGTACGCAATGCTGGATGAGTTTTGGAAAAATAGATAATGCAAAAATAATAATCTCTCCCTGGCTTGCAATTTATACTAAGGTACTCCCTAGGATTTCCTTTACAAATAGCAGCACCATAAAAAGAAGTTGCTTCCCCACAGAATCACGTCCAGCTTCTGTGACTCTTTGTTTTAGTCATGTGAGACATCAGCAACACTGCTCATGTGCCAACTGAGCTGCCTCACTCTCCCCTTTGGGTAACAAAATTCTGGGTTAGTTAAAACAATTTCAGGTAGTAGGTCATGGCTTTTGCCTACTGAACAGGGTTTTCGGTCGACTTGGTAGTCTGCCATGAGTACTGGGGTGTGGGGGAGAAGGGCAGATGGGGGAGTTCTTTAGCAAACAGAGGTGAAAACTGGAGAATCACTTTGTTGATGACCTCCACAGAAGCAAGAGGAAGGCAGTTTCTGAGCTCATGAACCTGAAAGGAGAACCTGGAGCAGGATGTGTTCTTTAGTGTATAGTAAATGTGTTTCTGTCCTCCTCTATATGTAGAATAAAAATAATAACTAGGTAACTGAAGAGATGAAGTAGAACTTCAAGTCAGAGGCTTATTTTTTCTCTCCTCATTTCTGTGTCCTCCAAGCTTTTAATCTGTAGTTTATGCCAAAATTGTGCCAGTTTACACCAGGTGAAGGTTTGACTCTGAAGTAGATCTTGTAAACCAGCACAGCACAGGAGCTCCTGAGACTCTGCTACGTGTTTTGAGCTTCCCAAAGAATGCCTCCTTTCCCTGGTCTCCATGTTCAGGTGAAACTGAACAGGCACATGCAGAGGCCTCTGGGGGGCCAATGCAAAATCATCCAAATGTAATGGGAGATTCACCATCAACCCGTGTGGACACCAGATAAAAGCAATGAGAGCATATCCAAGTCAGCAACATCGCTTGTGTAAGTGGGCAGGTGAAATCCAAAATGACTCCTCAGAAATTAGTTCTGGTTTTAAAATGGGCTTATAACTAAGCATAAATAAAGGTGTCTAGTCACTACATTCTATTCTTACTTAGCCATTTTAAGATTTTAATGGCAGATCTGTAAGTGCTAGTAAATTCCTTATGATGTTTGAGTGAGAACAAATTCTCCTTCATTGATTTTGTAGGAATTTTTTAGTCTGTTACAGAAACAATTGACCTTAACACACGAATAATTGGCAAGTTATGTTTTAGTACACAATTTTAGGGGCCAATTCCAATATATTCACTCCAAACGTCAATTTTAACAGAGGGAGATGATACTTTATGCAAGATACTATTTGCATGTATAATGGCCTTGGAAATGTTGGTTCAAATGCATTTCTATCAATTTGAAAGATCAGGATTTGACTTCAGCCTGAAACACCCAATTCGTCTGCACAAATAGCAGGATTTAGGCTTGAGGGAAAAGTTGAAAATTTATCAGACTGCATCTTTAGATTGTTATGCTGTAGGTAGCTTGGAAGCAATGATTTGATTTTTTTCCTAGCTGCAGAATAATGTAAACAATCAGTTTATGTAATGTAAATAATCAGTTTATACTCTCGTTTTAATTGCTATTTAAATGTAATTGAAGACTATGATTCTTTCCCTGAAATCAGTCAAGAAGCAGCCCGGATCCTGAATGTTTCTAGCACTGAGGTAGAGTTAGTGATATTTTCTAAGACTTTGAAAAAGATGTAGCAAGTTTCACATTTCACTAGTTTGTACACAGCAAGATGAATCATGCATCAGTGCTAGTAAAATTATCAATATGCAGTGTGTTCAACTTTGTTTATCCAAATAAAAAAAAAAGCAACTTGAAATGAGGTAAACAAATTGGTTTAATTTTTTTTTTTTTTTTTTTTCCCAGAACTAGTAACATATCAATCTTGTTGCCAACCATTTGGAAATTTGAAATACATGTTTAGTGAAAAATTGACAATTTAAGAACATCTGAAAGTACAAATAGATGATATGGTTCATACAGCTATCTGTTTTAAATAAGCTGCATACTTCAATTATTTTTAAGTTCTAAATTGTATAAAGTTCTGTTTAAGGCAGCGCAACTGTTGGATTGAATACATTTACTTTAAATAGGCACTCTGTAAATGTTAATGAAAACAGTGAAACTTGAAATGAGGCTGGCACAGGCAAGAGTTAATGCACAGAACTGTATTTTTTGATAAATTTTGTTTAAAGAATGCATGGTTTGATTTCTTTCTTTTTATTCTAACAATCAAACCAACTGAGACTCCAGGGAATTATTAGAGAGAGAAATTAAAACAACAGATGGACTTGCAGTTACACGCATAAGGACATCTTTTTGAAAAGCCTCCTGACAATTTCAGATATTCCAAGTTATTCTATTTAATTTCAAATGGAGAAACTTTCTTTTTCTGCAGAACTGTCAATCTCAGCAAGCCCATAAGAACATGATTTAAAAACATCATGAAATATATTTTTCCACTTGTCTTTTTTGAAGTACATTGACAATCAGCTTACAAAGTAGGTAGAAAACTGCATTCCATTTTTTAAAGGATGCAAAACATGAGCATTCAGATCTTTCAAACTGAGCAGACTGCAGTGCTTATACAGAAATATTTCTTTGCAGACAAGTACATTGACACAGTCTTTGAAGACAAAATATCAAATTTTCCAGTGGTTTGCCTGCTCTCAGAACTAGGAAGAGTTTTTTGGAGAGTGGGCGTTACTCAATCAGATCAAACCTACCTGAATGTCCATAACACAGCCAGGTATAGCATTAGATTTGCACCCTAACTGCAATGTCAAAAGATAATGAAATAATTTGTGAATTGCAGGGAAAAGAGAACTGTTACTGCTTTGCCCTTTGATTGTTTGGCCTTCTGCCACTTGCTTGCAGCTGTCACAATCAGGAAAGAAGAACAGAGAGGGAAACAAAATCTTTACTAGCTCCTCCTCAGTAACATGACTTACAGGGGTGTACGGGCAAGTTTTGAAGCACTGAGACAGAGATGTTTATATACCACACAGCTTTTATGAAATAGACAAATTAGGTCAAGTACGACATAATAGCTGTCTATAGCAGGGGAGTATCTTTGGCCACCTCAGTGATGGGCATGGTACAAAGATTTAGACAGATAAGCAGTACTAACAAGTGTGTGAAACTGGCAAAGTGAACATCAAAGCAGGTATAGAGGTGCCAGATAAATCAGCTGGATGGGAGCTAGTCAGTGTCTGGAAAATATGAAAATATGTAGTTGCAAGTGTCATTGGTCATGCTAAATTCCCCGCTTTGCTAACAAGGCTATGTCACAGCTGGCTTGCACTGTCATGGACCATGAAGCAGTGTTTTCAGATTTGTCTGGACATCATTTTGCATCTTTGCCCACAGGTAAATACTAGTACTACATACTGAGGATTCCTTTAATTAGTCCTTTAAACAGTGTTGAACTTCACACAAAGTATACCCGTTTCTTCAGGTAAGTCTTCAATTTACATATGGGTAAACATACATATGTTGACCTTTACCTTCATGAATAAATCCAGCAAATGTAACAGGCTGGCTTTCTTAGGTTTTAGTAAACTTCTGGGATGGAAGTTCACAACTTTGTAACTGGGATTACTGCAATGGAAATTCAGGTAAATTTGCTCTCTATGAGTAGAAACAAGTTCCTCTTCCATAAGCCTACCCAGAACCATACTGAATAGTTAATTTTGGTTCATTAAGGAATACTACTGCTTCCCTAAGAGGTTTCCATTAAGGCAACAGGTCCTTGGCTGCAGAATCACTGGGGGCATGGGAAGTGGGGAAGGAAACAATTTTCTTTTGATATTTTATTTCATCTTATTTTGCAATAATGCTTGTATTCCCATGTGAAGCATGAGTTTGAAAAAGGTTATTTATTAATCAAAAAATTCTTATTAAAACTTACGTGGGTCTAAATTTGCTTTATAATCATCTCATTTAGAGCTACGTTGGATTACTGAAATCATATCTGTTAATTTCCAAGTTTGACTGCTTTGTTGTTTTGGTTTTTTTTTAAATAATAACTTATTGAGAAACACAATGAAAAATGAAATAAACCAAAAGGCAAATAGAGTGTGAAAAAAGCTGTGATTTATTATTAATAGATACTCCCTTAATTCATGTTTTAAATGCTTTCTCATGAGGTACTAGTACTCTGTAACAAGAAAACATACCAATGTCCTTTAAGAATTAAATCTTAAATGAGGCTTCAAATATTAGATGATATATCCAAAAGTTGTTTCCGTTTACAACAACATTTAATATTTATAGTCACTTTTAATCTAATGAGCTAGAGCTGTTTTATTTTTATTGTAGATTTTCACAGCCTGGTGGTAGTGTAGCTGATTGAGCTTGCAGAGCTAATGCATTGACCCATTCACAAAATGCTTTTCTGAGATTTATAGCCATCATAATGCAGCAAAAAATTGCTGATTTACTTAAGAAATTTTAAGCACAAAAAAATGTGCAATGGCTCAATCAGTGCCTATTATTGCTATCTTTACTTCTTCCCAACACTGAGGTGAACTGATCAATGTATATCTACCCAGTTGATTTTTACAGTATGAGAATAGGAAACCTCATTCTGCAAGCCATACCTTTTTACTTTATACTTTCTATCATAACAAATGTATAAATTTTTTTGAGTCTTCTCGAATTCCAATATATCAAATGAAATCAGCCTTTTAAATTTCAATATTGCATACTGCAATTAATTTTTTAATGCTTTGGTTATACTTGTATAATCTTATGTCATTTTTCCCCTAGACTGATACTAGTATCATCATCATCAGTTTTAGTTGGATTACGATTATATCAACACAGGAAGATTTGTGCCATGTTAAGTCTCATTCAGATTTTATGTCTCTAACTATGACATTATTCTTCCAACATTTAATGAAGTTTGTCCTAAATTAAGACCAAAGCCTGTAATAAATTCACATCAAGTTAATGTCTTTAAAAATTCTGCAATTGAAAGGCTCCTACAGACTTCAGTAGGTGTTTGCATTGGTCCCTTTGTATCAATATGCTTTCAGAATTAGTCTTTGAATTAAATTTGTTTTGAAGTTGATTGCATGTGTATTCCAGCAATGCTGAAAAAAACAAAGCTCAGTCTCTCATTACAGCTTCTGGAACTTTTATTATTAATGGGATCATGATTTGATGCCTTGAATATGAAGAAATTTTTGCATGCTTTGATTAAAAGAGCTGTACTGTTTGAGTCTTTTGGGTCAGGCAGAGAATTTTTTAAGTCTTTTTTTTTTTTCCTAAGTGTACCAAATAGCAGATATTTCTTGTCTACCCTCTCCTGTTGGGGAGAACAGCTTGAGCTTTGTGTTGCAGAGAAATTTTCTGTCTCACTGAGTTAAACTTTTCTTGAGAAATGATTTATCCTTTCCAGTTCCAGGTCTCCTCTGACACAAACAACTGATCAGATCTGCCGGTCAGAGAATGAGAGTCCTATCCCACCGTTTCACCAAAATAATCAGTAAGTTAGCAGGATGGGTATAAAGATACCTAGCAAAATTAGTAAAGCTGGAAAACAAGTTGTGTTTCTGGATGAACGCACACAGAGGACTGTGCTTGGGAATGAGGAGTTCTGAGATTTCTTTTTCAAGGATGGCAAAATTGTAAGCAGTGGTTGCAAACGCACTCTAGAAACACTTCTTTTTCTTCGTGCTGGAGAAACCAAGGAGAGGAGGGTGGAAGTCTAGGGCTCTTTGATCACAGAAGCTGAAAAGCTTGCTTGTAAACTTTATTTTGATGGTTGGGTAGAACTACCTCAACAAGAAAGAGTAGCATTTGAACAGAAAGTCATGACTGCCATAGCTGAACCCAAGACAGCATACCATTGCTTGTAAGGAAGGTATTGGACTCCAACAGTATAGGAAGAAATTCTTGAAGGAAAAGAAGCAAGCAAGTCTCATGCCCATTCATTGACCAGAGTTCTTGAAATTAGAAAAGTTCAACTGTGAGGCACCATCAAGAAACACTGGTGAGAGGATAGAAGCTGGATCTCATTTGGGGCTTTGCCTTGTGAGGACTGTAAAGTTCAGTAGTTTTAGTAAGAATGTAAATTATCAGTGGGGAAGAAAAAAGAGACAAAGTGTCCAGAGCTCTAAGCAAGGTTTTGCTTTGCAGTGTTGCACTATGATAGGCAGTGGGATGCCAGCTCGAAGTTTAGTTTTGTGTTTAGTGAGGACAATGGATAGCAATCCCATTGAAGTCAGTGACCACACGGTATATATAACGCAGTATGCATTCTCCAATTCTGTGTCCTCATTATAGCATTTCAACTATTTTCTAAGGTGTAAAGATGCACTGAATGAATTTCTGATTTATTTTTAAGACCCTAAAGCGAAGTCAACAAAGTGCAAAAATAAGGGGATTCAAGCACAGACACTGAAAGCTTAAAAAAATTGGGTTTGTAGTCCACATAGAATGCTGCAGCTGCTTCTAAAAAGGATGTGTGGAAAATATTTCTAAATAGCTTGAGAATATTTGGGCTTAGTAGATATTTATTTCTATGAAAAATAGAAGTATTTCAGCAAATGCACAGCAAGAAAATAGTGTGCCTTTTTTTTCCCACCCATCCTTTGTGTATAATATTTCATGTAAAATATGGTGGGTCTTTGTAGAATGATTGTGCCATCCAGATAATAGCTAGAGGTCTTTCCTCCTTTTTTTCTTGGTAGAATCCAAACCACTCTGGAGTCTTACACGTCAAGACAGTATCACCTTTGTGGGATTTGAGCATGAACTAGGTCTCATTATTTTGCCAAGATATACACAAAACTGCTGAAAAGTATATAAAAACTTAGAAAACCATTAACAAGGAGTTTATGGTAGTCATAGGCTCAGACGTTTCTAGGTCAGTGTAAGATTTCTTCTGTCAAGAGTTCCCAAGCCTCTAGATGATGCTGTAAAGAAAGATTCACCCATTGTACTTGAACACAGTGAGAGAGAAAGCAAGAGTACTTTAGCCTATTTCTTTGCTAGCTTGGTTCCTTATCTGTTTTCTGAAAGCTGCTGGAAAGCAACAGAGATTTAGCTGCCAGGTCTAAACTGCAGGGGTGGAATTGGCAGTAGTAAAAGCAAAAAGATTCAGCAAATAAAAGATAATATAGATCGTCTCCTGTTGTGCCTGTTTTCAAATTACTGTGTTTAAATGAACTTCTTGTTCTGCAAGCTGTCTTTAGTCTCTCGCTTGCTGGCCTCCAATGACCTTTCTCTGATTTTCTTTTCCCTTTTCAGTCTCATCACTTGCAAACCTTTATCTGCCTTTCTTGTACTTTAAATATGGACAAATTCAGTGTGTATTTTTAATCCTATGGGAAGTCTGATCTTAATTTCCAGCTGTTTAGGCAATGAAATACAGTGTAAGATGCTATCTTGTGTAATAGATGACTATAAATGAATAGATGAATAGAAGTATTTGTATACAAAAATTCTCACTCTGCCTCGTCTTCCTCTGCCTGTGTAATTATTAGTGACAATAAAAATCTACATCTCTTGTGTTAGAGGATGGGGCCAATGTTAATATCACATCTCTCATCTTCTTCTGTACTTGTATAAGGACTGTGAAAAATCCTAGTCAGATTCAATGGGACAAACATAAGTGATTTTTTCTTTTTTTCTTTTTTTCTTTTTTTTTTTTTTGCCAAATAAGTTTGTGATAGTACAAATGTGTATCTCATATAAATTTATGTGGTGCTCCCTGGAATATTTTTCATAGACCTCTTTATTGACAGACATTATTAAAAAGAAACTATTTTTTTTATACAGTAGTAATGTGTGATTGAAGAAAACTGCTGTGGAGTTTTTTTGTGGTGTGGGGTTTTCTTTTTTGGTTGGTTGTTTTCGTTTTGGTTTAGCTGTGTGGGTTTTCCAGTGTTTGGTTTGTTTGGGGATTTTTTTGCATTTCTACATGAGTTTTAGGATAGCTTCTGAAGCTTTTTCTGAAGTCTGTGGAAGCTGTTGAAATTTTGGCAGAGAGGTATGTCTTGAGATTCATGTTTGTCTTACATTTGCTGGGTTAAAAAAATGGATAGAAAGAAGAGAGCTATCCGTTGTGGTCTCACCATGGCCTTTCCTTGCTCAAACAGATTCAGTGGTCAGAGTAGCATTGCCCACAGGAAATATGTATTCAAGATCCAAGCCTTCTTGGCTACTTGCTCTTCAGGAAGCAAGGGAATGAGCAGTGGAGCAGGAGCATTGCTTCAGAACAAGAAGATTTACTAACAAGTCAGAAGAGAAGGTTACAACTGAAGCACAGTGCTCTTAAAACTCTGCTACATTGCCTGCAGGTAACACCAACAGAAGGATGGCAGCACGAGAGCTGTAGTCTTGAGGAAAGGTAGTTAGTAGTGACAGTGTGAGCCTGGTGAGCTAAATTATGCCAGGCTGATTGTTTCTTTGACATGTCGGATTAAATGAAGGTCAGAAGTCTAGAGCAAATAATTACTAAAAGGTTGCCTCATGTAGAGCGAAGGACCAAGGGTCAAAAGCCTTGCATGTTAGCTTCTTTGTCATGTTGTCATCTATGAGGATTGTTGGAGGGTCCCTACAGTTAAAGTCCGTTTAATTGAGCCTGGAGTCCTAGAGTTGTAGCAGTACCTGAGGAACTCATAACGTTTAATGTAATTACACTCATAATGCTACCAGACTTATGACAGCCATAAGCCCAGAGAGTACCTCGCCTGAGATACTTACTTTAACACCTACAGCAAAACAACAAACTGAATTTGGATTTCCTGAGTCGAAAATCTCTACACAAATCAGTATTTATTCTCTTTTCCACTTCCTGGCTTCTGCCAGGAATTTGAACTGCACCACTTTATGTGTCTGTGGTAATGAGTTCAAAGTCAAGCCTCAACATAGATGTTTGGAATATGGGTTGTTCATCTTCCCTTTCTCTTTTTTACTAGAGTGAGAGGGACCTAATTAAACTGCCCTGTTCATCAAACTGTGAACAACTGTGAGATCTACATCCTTTGAATCAACTTGAGGGCTATGGGTGAAAGGCACATTGTTAATGTTAAAGTTAAATGTAACTTTTCAATTAGAAATTTAGACTTTCGCTAGTAGAGAACTTTTTGCAAAGTTGAATGAGAGAAGGTAAAAACAAGTATGAAAACCTAGAGATATGTTTCTTCTCATTTTTAACATAAGCAGCCTTGTATGTTCGTAGTTTTGAAACCTACTCTGGTTTTTCATCTTTATTTTTTACAACTTTCTTTCCTTCAAAGACGTATGTATTATTCCTTTCACCTCCTCTTTCTTTGCTCTAGTCTGTCTCATAATGTTTTTCATTCATTTCTTTTCCTGTTCCAGTGTGAAGTGTGCAGGAAGGTGAAGAGAAACAAGCTTCTTACAAACTGGTAGTTATATAAAGCCACTCTTAAAAACCAGAAGCAATGCAAATGCTATAATGTCTCAGGAAATAAATATAAAGCAAGGAATCTCAGTACTCTGAGTCCATTACTACCGGTCTGTGGCATCACTGTTATTCAGAATACAGAAAAGAAATGAGAAAACCTAGAAATTGCATGGGCAATAGTATTCAGGTAAACTTAATGCTGAGACTTTGTTTCCCCTTGATACTTAAGTTTCCCGCCAGCTATTTATTTTGTTTGTGCCCATTTTTTTTTTTTTTTTTTTTTTTATTCTTTCCTATAATCACAAAATTCTCTGAAGTAATAAGGAACCACTTTAAGTCCTTCAACACCTTACACAGTTCTTTCTAAATATCTACTCATTTTGATTTGCACTAATCTTGGAATCTATTTAAGAAGAAAACTCTCTGCCCAATTTGAGAAGACGCTGACTTCAAAGGGAAAGTTGCAGCCCCAGCCATTAATGGTCATTGATTTTCATCTATCCTCTGTAGATGAAAATTCAGTCTTTTCTCTGATAGTGAACTCATTTGCAAGTAACTGATTTCCCTTCCCACTCTTCCCCTCCCACATGTTTGTTCTCTCCAGTAGTGGGATAAGAATATAGCAGGGAAGATTTTGTCAGAGCTCTGTATTCCCTGCCGTTTGTGTCTTTGTTAAGGAAGTCTCTGCTCACCAAAGGTACCCTGACTCTTTTCTCTCTTGGGTAATGTGTGTTCTGTTTTATCCAGATATATACAGCAACCTGGATGTAACTTGAAGTCTTCAAACTGCTCAGCTGGTGCAGCTAAAAAACAGTGTAAGTATACAACAGTATTTGTGACAGTTTTGAGCTAAGTAAGAAAACTGTGGAATGTTTCCTATATTTATGTCTCTTTGAAATGTTTCTTTGCTAATTTATGCCACCCACTGGACAGCTTGGCGCTCTGCCATTTTTCCTGTTTCCCCACACAACTATGTTTGTAAGATTCGATGGTGGAACCTAACAATTTAGTGTTTTCAAGTGTTCAAACTTCTCTCAGGGAAATTATATATATTTGGGCTATTTTTCTGTGCTTTACCATATGCACAGCATAAAAGTGTTGCTGGAAGGTGAGGTTTTCTGTATTTTATAACATAATTCAATATTTCTTGGCCATTTTTCAAGTTTACTAGGAGGAGCAGTCCTCTGTGGACCTGACACTGCATGTGCCTGTGAATGGCTCGGACAAGAGACAGTGTAGCAGAGATACCAAGGCTCACATCAATAAGATCAACGCGCTGTAATTATTCCTTTGCCCATCCTCAACACAATCACCATGGACATGACATCTTCTGGGCTCGGTCCTGTCAGCTGCCAAGCACCCTGGCTCTGGTCCACCAAAACACTTAAGCACATACTTATCTTGAAACAGACATGTTGAACTGTGTCTTCCAAGAGTGTGCATATTTAAGAGCTTTGTTGATTCAGCACCTAAAGAATACAGCATCTTTCAAGAAACCCTCTGTGCCCCTCTTTCATCTTCTGTCCTTTGTTCTGTCCTCTTAGAGTGCAAGTGCTTGAGGCAGCAATCATTTCTCATCCTCACTGAGCATGTGTATAACATTTAGTGATGGGGATTTTTATCTGAACCGAAGACTTTAATTGTCTTCAATAGTTGTCACTACAGTTCTGTGGGGAGAAAAGAGAGGGGCTCTGGCTTTTTTCTTTTTAGTAATGCTCATTATTATTCTTGCCTCTTTCTCTTGATTTGCTTTATTCTTGTTAAGCAATCAATTTTTTTCAGGCTTTCATATTTTAGTCTGCAACTCAGAAATTCCCATGTAATATGTTAATATACATATTTTTATTTTTTGATTTAAAAAAAAAAAAAAAAAAAAAGAAAGTTTCAGTAAAGGAAATGTTGCCAAGTGGGGAAAAAACATTTTCCTCAAGCCACTGGATTTGACTACTAGGAACAATGAAGTCAGGAAAGCAAGTATCAATGGACCACCTTATGCAGAGCAAGGTAAGAATTTGATCAGTGTCTGTGTTCTCTGCAGTGTGATAAAATTAGCAAGTGGAGAGGCATTGGAAATAAAATTTCTGAGCCAACCACTTCTAAAATCTGACAATTTTAATTTGGACCAGCGATAAACACCTCAAGTAAAGGTGCTGTAGTTCTGGGCTGCTATAGATTAGCAGTGTTCTCAGCACATGCTATGTGCTGAATGAAGTAAAAAGGTGAAAGTGTAACCAAATACAGAGGTAACAGCATCAGATCAGCAGGCTGTATTATGGAAAGGTTTGACATATAAGAGATTTTCTTTAAATGCAATTCAGAATGAGCAAGTTTTAAGGTCCTTGTAAGGTCTGGCAAGAGAGATATCTTGATGCAGAGGCAAAGCAGCATAGTCAGAGGCAATACGTGATTGCTTCCCAGCTTCAAGGATGTCTGTCTGAGAAAGTTAGAGACTTGCAGAGTTTTCAGAAGTTTTGGGAAGTGCTTGTCAGCCTTTTAAGTATTTTCACATGTCACATAAGGTAGTATGTTTCTGACTGTGGATGATCAAGGGAGGTGGCATAGATCCTTCTCTTGCAATTACTATCCATCATATCTTTTCCTCCTGTGTTTTCCTGATGAACCCGGTACAGTTTAATAGCAAGACATGCATTTACGAGTATTGAAAATCAGCCTTGAAATTCATGTTGCATTTTGCATTCTGCAAACCTTGAGACATTGTTTTGGGAGAGTTATTCTGGTTGGATTTTCTCTACATATATCAAGTTAATGATATGAAAGTGAATGGGGAAAACTGTCTAATCTATTCAGGATAAACAAGATGCTTGTTTCCTCTTCAAGTCCTTGAAATAACTTTGTATTTTTACATTACAGCACAGTATTTTATTTGTATCTAATTCTTCCACTGCCTCCTATGCCACTGTTTAAATTTACAATGCGAAATACACCTTGTCCTTTTTTTCTACGTATTTGTAATATCTGCTTGTCTTTTAGGCACCTTTTGTATTTTGTATTTTGGGCCCTTTTTTCCATCTCATTTGTCTTTGGAATGCCTTATTTTCCATCCAGTTTTTGGAAAACAACCTGAAGACTTCAGGATACTAAAATTTTAGCTGAGGTCAGTAAAAGACAATGAAGTCAAATTTATGCAAACTGAGTTTTATGTTGGTTTTGTTGTTATTGTTCAATCACCTGATTAAGATTTTGGCCTGTCTTCTCATCACTTCAATTCTTACTTTTCTGTAGAAACAGTAGCTCCTTGGGCACGGTTTGCCTATAATCACTGAATGTACTTGTGTAACCTTGAGCGTAATGGGACAGGACTACGACTGTTCATTTGGTTTCTTAACTATCATATAATCTCATTTTACCTGTGTGTACTCATCCTTGTTCTTCCTGACATTTGGTCTCCTTACATCTTAACAATGCTTCTTGTATCCTCTCTTCTTTCAACATAAATCCTCCTCCCTCCTCTCATCTCCATCACCTTCAGAAGAGCCCTTCACTGTTTGTATTGATTATAGTCAGACTGAGTTTGCATAAGAAAGTGGTTATCTAGCCAATGTTCAAAAGTTTTGTTAGTCTGAATTATCTCTTTTTTTCCTTATCAGTCATATGTAAATAGTTATTCTTTAGAGATTTAAGAAGCAAACATGCATCTTTCATTTTTTTAAGGACACACACTTATTACAGAGGTTATTGTAAAATGAGGAATGAAAACTCGCATTCTCTTTCCAGAAGTAGTCACTGACTGTCTTGTAATTTCTTTTCCACTCTTCTTGCTCCACCTGTGTGGATCAGTCTGCCTCTATGATGGCAGTCCCTTGTAGTTAATTTCCCGTGTGTACACCAGCTCCTTTCAGGCACATTTTATAATGTTTTTGCCACAGTGCACTATAGCTACTCACTTAAGCCAAGAAAAATCAAAATGATCTGCAGACAGAAACAAATCTCAGAGGCTAGTGATCACCCAGAGAACCTGTTGTGAAGAAGCAATGGCCCTTGCTACTAAGCTAGAGGTATGTGTTGTGTTCAGACTTAAAATGTAATTGAGATGGGTGTAATGGTCATACTGAGTAATAATATGTCTATTTTGGTATGCAGTTAATCAACTGCTATAGATGGGCATCTTTTTTTATGAAAGTGTTAGCTAGGACAGGTAAGCATCTTTCACGCATAAAGGCCATTAGATGTGAAGCATTAGAAGGAGGTTATGCTGTCTCTCTCATAATGCACAATAGGATAATGAGGCTAGCTCACAATGAATAAAACCTTGCTCTCCTCTATGTTAAAATGAATGCTTTCATGTATGATAAAAGTATCAAATACCCACACAGAACTTGATGGATAATAGGCAAATCATGTCACCATTCGGAGAAGGTCATCTCTTAAACTCTTGTGTCTCAACTATTTTAACTCCAGGTCTGCTGTCATTTAAATATTTCGATATTCTCAGTGTTGGCAGCTGAATTTGTCTCGTTTAATAGTCCTTCCCCTTACAGTGCATCAATGAGACACAATCCCATATGTGACTTCTTATACACTGACTTCCCCATGATGTTCAATTAAAGTAAAGGGAGAGGGTAACAAACATAAATACTTCTTTTGTTTGAAGCAACTGTAGGAGTTCAGCATTAAAAACATTTGGAGTATTTTGGTTTTTTTTGTTTTTATTTGGTTATTATTTAAATGACTGTAGCAATTATGGAAGTGTAAGGTGAATCATCATGTCTTCTTTTTTGTCTTTAGCACTAAATTCACCTTGGTTATTTCTGTCTTACACAAAAATACATGTGGGCAAAGGTTTCTCTCATATTAATTGGAGAGATTGCTATAAGGCTTTGTAGCCATTGGAGACTAACTTCCCAGATATTAGAGAACAAATACTGCTAATAGTCTTGTGTCTAGATATGTAAATGCCAGATTTTTTATTTTAAAATAAACAACACTGAAACACTTTCTTTTTCCCCCCAAATCAATACTGAGGACAATGTTAGAGAAAGTTGTATTAGAAAAATTCCAAGTGAGTGAGACTTGGTTGCAAGCGTTAGTTCTCCAGCACCATAATCAAAAACAGGTCTGTAACTAACAGAGGAAAAGGTGGGGGTTTAGTTTAGGTGTGTTTTCTTTAAAAGAAAAGAAATGGAATATACAGTTGTGGTCTTGATTCTGGATGAGCTTTTAAATTTAGTTTCTGACCCTTTGATGTAAGAACAAAAGTATCTGAAACTTTACACCTAAGCCAGGAGGTAAGACAGAATGCATAGAAATGTGAACTACCACAGTGAGTTTGGAAGGAAGCCTCCCTTCGCATGCCACCAATGTTTTCAAGCTGGAGGATCAGATATCTGATTGCTGAAAAAAAGTAATATGTGAAATTACTTTTCCAGTAATTAGGGGTTTTAATTAACCAATCAGTTTAGGAATCTATTAGATTCCTAATCTATTAGACCAATCTATTAGAAAGATAGAATAGCAAAGACAGTATCTATAGTTCAGAAAGTAGTTCCATCTTTCCCCACCTGGTATGTTTCTCCAGCTTCAATAGGCTTTATAACACACTTTGATGGAACAATTAGTTGGATAACAAAGTAATTGGAAAATGAAACAAAAAGTCACAAAGTTTTAGCCAAAGCTAAAGGAATGCTTTTCATTGATGACCAAATGCAGGTATTTCTGAGCAGAAGATTCCTTCCAATACTAAGTCCTGTATCTAGTGTATGCTTGTCTAAAGCCAAAAGTAAATTTAAATGAGGGTGGGAACAGGATGAAAGGTAAAGAAATAGAGACATATAACATGTCATGCATCTCTGCAGACATATATTTAAACACTACATTCATCAAGAGAGTGTAGGTAGACTTTCATGATTATTTCAATCACAAATACATGGTTTATGTTGTTACTTCTTATCTAGAATCTTAGAGTTTGCCAGCTTCTATCCCCTTCAATGCTTGCTTTTTTTCCCTCTTTGCCCAAAGATGTTTGTCTTATTCTTTGGTTTAAATTTTAAAAATCTAGATGCTTATGAATAAAAAGAGAAATAAAAAGAGAAAATTACTTTTTTTTTTTTAAATACTCCCCCCTTTCCCTTTCTGTTGAATAGTTCTATTACTGGGATTAAAAGCTGAAATTTAGAAAGAATTGTCTTGTTCTAGAGAAAAATTATTTTAATTTTTTAGGGTTTTGAAGTCTTGAGAGTGTACTGTCATTCTAGCATTGATGAAGGTCCAGCTGTCTACGCTGTAAAACATCTTTAGCTTCCCTGAAGTGTACCCTTTAGTGTACCCTTTGAGAAAAACAACCACAGTTATGTATGTAATTAATTGTGGTGTCCTGCTCCCTGTGTAATATAAGAAGGCAAGGAAATCAGATTAAGTCAAACTTTGTTATCGTTTTGAGAACAATACTACTTGTACAGACTGATGGCTTCTTAGGACAAGGAAATGTTCCAAAATGGACTATGAAAAGACTTTCAATATATTTAAAGGTATCCAATTCTGAATGTCTCATTTGCCTCATCATTAAGATTAGGGTCATTAAGGAAGGTAGATGCTCACTTTACTTGAGAGCAGAACATTGAAACTTTCCATTTCCTTTATCTCCTTTTAGGAGATGGATAAAAGAGATAAAGGAGTTCAGTGTGACTCTGAACTATCCAGGATCACTTAAAAATAGTTTAGGAAATGGAAGATTCATTTGAAAATATGTCCTATGTTCTGCACTTCCAACCAAGGGGGTGAGCAAGAGGCAGAGCACTAGAACTCCTTCATGATGTTCTTGTAAGCTCTGTTGTTAAGGATTAGCTGCTTTTAATACTGTATGGGAAAGGAAAGATGCGGTAGCTATCAGGCAGTCACATGTCATTAATTTTTTGCTGAAGATGAGTGCAAACTAAAGCACAAGGAAATGGATTGCTTTGCCTGGCATGTTGTCATATGTTTGTGGCAGAACTTCTTGAGAAATATATCCTGATTTATGTTTTTAGTAATAAAACTCTACCTATTTTCACAAAGCTTCATTGTGTGCTCTGACAAGGGCACTTACATCCCTGATCCTATTATCAGTAAAGAAAAAATGTGAAATCTCATTATCTTCCATAATGGAGTGGTGCATGAAAATTACTTATAGTCTATTTCTTTTAAAAATATACAGGTTTTACAGTAAATTTTCTACAAACTGAGATAATAGAAAATCGGTGGGGTAACTGTCATACCCCATGTAACTTAAAAGCAGTGTACTGTGGAAACAGTATAGCCTTGCTTGCAGTGGATTGCATGCAATTTGATATGTTCTGCTGGACTGAAGACTGCTCTACACAGAGCACTCTCACATGACCCTGCATGCAGGGCACAGATTATTTACAAAAGGATTATCCTGCTTGAGAATGATCAAAGTTGTCTTAAGGCCTGCAGTCACACAGAGCAGAAGGACCAAGAAAAGTGAAAGGAAAATCCTGTCTTATAAAAGAGGTGAGACATGGCTCTATGGCTCTGACCTGTTCTGGAAAGAATATGCAAATATAGAAACTCTTGATAAGGAAATACAGATTTTCCTTGAGGCAAGACATGCCAAAAATGATAGTGCCAAAATATGATAGTGACTGCTACGATTGTCTGCGAGCAACAATTTCCTAGCCTCTGGTTTTTGATCACATGCACCTTTTCTGAAATTTGCACCTTCTTGACTGAAACTTCATTCTTCAGCTGTGCCTGAATATAAATACTTTGCTTCTAGTATTTGAGCAGAAAACAGTAATTTCTTTGTAAATTGGAGACAACTGGATTTTGAGAGCTGACATTTCTTACAGAAATTACTCTTTCTGAAGAGAATAAGGAGATTGGTTTTAATTTAGCCAATTTTAGCAGTTAAAATTGATTTTTTAGAATATGCAATAGATTCCTCTTCTCTCTCCCATTCTCTCACAAAGTGCACAAACCAACGAGGCCGATCTATCTGTAAGTACATGTGAGTATCACAAGTTTTGAGTTTGCTGCTAAACTACCCAAGTGGTGGGGCCACAGCTGAAACAAGGGTTTCTTTGTCATGGGAGAAACTGGAAGAAATTAGTTTACTTAGAGAACTCATGCACTGATAATAAAAGGCTGTTATTCTCTATGGAGAAAAATGGGCAGCTGCCCACAACTTCTCTTGTGTGATCTATGAGATCTTTCTATTTCTTACATACAAAGTACATGTGATGCCTGAGAGGGGATGGTACCCCAATACTTGCACCCAAGTGAATGGATAAGTCTTGTTAGAAATTTAACTTAATCGAGTCCTGTCTTTTGCATCTTCTAAAATTAATCTTCTATGCTTTCATTGCATTTTCTCTTTGTGTGTGTGTCTGTATTGTATGGAACAGATAGGATTTCAATACTGGTTTTTTTGTTTGGAAAAACTGCATTTCTGTACCCTTTAGTTATATGATGAACACTGATATTGTTTGTCAACCAGATAACATTGCATTGCTTCAAGACCATATAAATACCCTCCTTAAGAATATGGGAAGAGCTTTTAATTGAACAGTCCATGAGGAGTTCCCTTGGATGCAGATGTAATTCCAAGCTCCTATTCCAAGCTATGTGCAAGTGGACAAAATGCTTTGGAGAGTCTCCTCTCCTCATTTGAATGCTCCACTGTGTAGTCTTTATGTTTGATTACAGCCCATTTTTTTTTTTTTTTTTTTGTATTGTTTCTGTTACTATTTTGGAAACATTTCAATTAGAGCTAAATTTTGAACTGTGCTTCCAGTATGAGCTCAGTTTTCATGCTGCTGCCAAGCCCAAACTAAATCTGCCTGGTTTTTCACCCTTATATGACAAATAAAGACTTGTTGCGATGTTTTTCCTTCTAGTGATAGCACCTAGTGATTAATGGCTGTCTGATTTTACCACTTGTGCTACACTGAAGTAAATTCTTGTAAGTTGATAAGAATTTTGCCTTTGATCATAATCTTAGCTGGAGTCTGATGAGGTCAAACTATCACTAGTCTATTTTACAGCCTTTCTGGACACATTACAGAGCCTTGTCCTTGTGCAGCATCCATTTGAGTGGAGTATGGTGGGGAAGGCATGATGTTTTGATCATCCATCAGAGAAGTCTAGTCAAATGGATTACTCTTGAATATGTACAGACCCATGCTATGTTTGACAAAACTTTTTTCTTAAAACTATATCTGAGCTTGATTTCTTGAAGAAATTAAGCTATAACAGTACCTGGGTTTTTTTAAGAACTCTGAGGTTCTCTAGGTTCATCTAAATTGGGAGATAATTTTACCTTCGAGCTTTGCAGTGCTAGTGTCCTATAAGCTCTCACCCAAAACTGATTTAATAGACCCTTCAAACCACTGTAGAACAAAATCTGTCTAACTCGAAACCTATTCTGCTGAGATATTCCGATTGTATTTTTGTTTCATCTCCTTTGTTGAAATCTTCTAGACAGTTGGTATCTTAGTCCAGCATGCATTTTTCCCTTCAAATCAAGAAAGAAGGGATGATAGTAACAGAAGATACTAACAGAATGTAAAGTACATAGAAAGATTGTTTTCCTGTTTATATCTGAACAGTTTATTCCTGGAGATAATACTTAAGCCTTGCTGTATAGTTTCAGTGGAACATCCACTAGTATGTGGTCAGGATTAAAATTCTCATGATCTTTATCTTGCAATGTTCTAGTATTTTAATCTTTTATACCTGTTACATTCTGAATGGTTTTTTGATCAAGCTGATGGAAAATCAGACTTAAAATATATTTGGATAAAACATATGGATTTGGATATAGAGTGCCTAGGTAGCTTTTTCAAAATTCAACGAAGTAAGTGACTTTGGACAAGGCTTCTTCAGTGCCATCCAGAAATTACTTTTGAAAATTTTAGCCATGTAGCCTTAGCACTTCTCTCTGTTTTGGTTTATTCTGTAAGTTTGCCAGCATAAGAGGTGCAAAAGCTCTACCTTTGCAAGTATACCAAAATGTATGAATAAGCTGCATAGCATACCTCTAAAAATGTCATGGCTAAAAAGAAAGAAAATGTATCATCTTTTACAAAATAGCTACATGAGGTGAAAATGCCCTAATTAAAGCACTGTTACTATTACCCAATTTATAACTTGGAATTGATCACATGCCCAGTCATTTTGTATCGGTGGACTATCTCCAAAAAGATGACTTTTACAGGCTTTTCAGGGGCCACAATTTATGTTAAGCTTCCATGCCTCTTTCCAGGTTATTGATCTGTTGGTCAATGGATCAAGCCTGAAATATTTCACAGCCTGTCTCAGCAAGCTTTGACCATTTGAGTGTAGTCCACAGAGCTTTCAGGTACAGGAACTGAGCTCAGCTTGCAGGATCCACATCATAGTGTGCTTTGCAACTCATGGTGTCTTGTAAGCTCTGATGGTTTTCCAGAGGGATTACAGAAGGCCTCAAAAAAGCAAAGGAAGTCTGCAGTCCCAGTCACTCTACCTTGCCTAGCAATGTGTCTGCAATGGCATGGTTTGTGTGTCTAGGGCAGTAACACATGTAACTTTCTTCAGTGCTTCATCTTGATATTCTGACCTGTTCTTTATAAAAGACAATATGACAAAACCTGGTGCTTTATCGTGGTGCCTTTCAGGGTGATCTTTGCTGTGTTCTGAGCAATACCCACCCACAGCTGACTTTGCACCACATTAGTCTATAGTTAGAAATTCCACACTTGAAGTGAATTACGTAACTGACAGCAGCATCGCCTTCCCTGGATGATATTAAACATCTTGCAGCTCTTGTAGGGAAAACTAAGTGCTACCCCTTCTAATGAGTCCAAGGGTACTTAAAAAAGTTGGTTGTTAGCAGTGAGAGCTCTGCATGTTCTGCCACTAGCCTAAGTGGGCACGTTTTCACCAGGTGGGTGGTGGTGTGAGGGCAGCGGAGAAGGACGCTGTTTGTGAGACTGTCTCATGTGTATGTGCATAGGTATGTGCATCTAGCTAAACAGATGGGTGAAAGTTGTCTCATTCCACACTTGAGTTTAAGTGAATGGCTTTTATTTGCACTGTTGCTTCAGTCCCAACACGGCGTGGGGGGGGGGGTGGGGGTGGGTGGTGTGTGTGAAAGGCTGAGCAGAAGTGCTCGCTGTAATTTGTAATTGCTGCTGAACTGCACTAGTGCCGTTTTCTAGTGCTTTTTCAGAAGCAAACATTTTTGTATTGTGGCGTGAAATCTCAATATGGTTTTCATCCCATTCTTCAGTCTTTGACTCCATACTTTTTTTGTCAGCATTAAAACCCTGGAACATTGTGCTGGGTTTGTTTTTGAAGTGTTTTGTGTCTCTGTGTGAACAGCTGAGCCTGCCTTTTTTTACTAAGTAACTGCCAACATCACGTTCCCAAGGGAGGCTGGTGAAACATCAAGTGATAGCATGGTGTTTATTTTAGCTGATATTACAGTGAAAGTATGCTGTTAGTCTCTTACTCCACTAAAGCGTTGGTAAGGAAGGTATGAGAAAATGTATGAGGAAGTTGGAAGTTTGTCTTGAGTGTTTGTGGGGATCCTGAAAAGGAGAGCATCTGCTGGCATGGTGCAAGGGCAAAGTGGAGATCCTCTGTTCAGTACAGAGTTCATATGCTACCGAGGAACTGGGTGGCAGCAGAGGTCCTGCCTGTTCATAACACACCTTGTCTCTTTCCTCCATGATCAGAGTAATTACTGTGAGGGGAAAAAAACCCAAACAAAACAACAACAACCCCCCCCCCAACAAACCCAAAAGAAGCTAAAATATGGCAACAACCACAGAAATCTCTCTCTGTACAGTCTCATGGCAAGTTTGAAAAGCTACAGCTGACTTTAGCAAAGGAAAGGTGTCTGCGGAGAATGTGTGCTTTGATGTAAATTTCTGCAGGAAGCTCTGGATGGGACTTTGCATTCATTTTTAAATGTAAGTATCTGTAACAGGTACGTAGGGTGGCTTTGTTTTGTTTACAAAGTATTTCTTCCTTGGAACAAAATTACACCTGAAACCATGACACAGAATTGTGTTTCTCCAATAATGACAAAGCAGGCCCCTTGTTTCCAAGGTCTTTTAACCCAAGCAGATTAGCAAAATAATATTGTAGCATTCTCAGAGTGACCTTTTTCTGTGAAATGATCCCATTCTGATGAATCAGCAATGCCCATGTTTGACAGATGTCAGTAACCAGCAAGGACATCACCATTCTGATGATAGAGCGCTGATCACCTAACGAGTGTGCTCACCAGCCTGTGAAAGGACTATCCTTCTGTTCGAAGGATGTAATTTGGTCTGGCTGCTTAGGAGTCATGGTGATTTTCCCTTAAAAAAAAAAAAAAGAAAAATTGGGGTTGGGGGGAGGAAGCCTAAGAATGCAAGTACTTTTTTTTTTAAAAAAAAAAAAAAACCCTAACTCTTTCACCAATGAGGCAAAAAGAAATATTTATTGAGATGTAATACAGCCTTCAACGAGGGGATTGATTTTACATGTGACACTGAATGTGCCATTAAGTGGTGCCAGGTGGTTGAAACGGATGGTGCTTACTTTTGAGCCTTCTGAGATGCTGTTTGCCGGATCTGCCACTGATCCATAGCCCTACACCCTGCTGCAGTATGTGGCCCCTCCTATGGATACCAGTGCCTTGCTCTCCCTCTTCCCCCATCTCTCACACTCTGCTCTGTTTCCGCTCTTGTCTCTGCCAGTAAGAAGAGAGCTAATCTAAAAACAACATAGAGAACAGTGTGAACAACCATCATGAGAATCACTTAAACAAATGGATTTGTAAAACTCAATTGTTCTAAGCTTGTCCAAGCCAGGACTACAATTTGAATTAAACATAAGGTGACTCCTTTCACTGAATCAATAAGTGCAAATAACATAGCTTGCAACCACGTTTTATTTCCCAGACAGAAATGGTTCTTAACAGCTTTCTGAAGGCTACGTTTCAGCCACCTGCTGCTAAAGTTGTTTGCTTTTTCCTAGAAAATTTGATCTTCTACAGCATTAAAACAGACAAGTACGCAGTCAGCTTGCTTGTACATACTTGGGGCTAGATGTTCTGTGGATGTTTAAGAGTCATATTTTTAAATGAACATTAAAACTTTCTACAAACTTCCTTTTAGCAAGTATAAATGACAGGGGTGGAGAGGGGAGAGATGGAACTGAGGGATTTTTTTTCTTATCCTCAATGTTAGCTGGGTTTTGGAGTAGAAGGCAAACATTCCTATTATTGAGAAATGTCAGTTTGCTGTGTGCCACAAATATCTTAGAATCATAGAATCATAGAATCGTAAGGGTTGGAAAGGACCTTAAGATCATCTAGTTCCAACCCCCCTGCCATGGGCAGGGACACCTTGCACTAAACCATGTGGCCCAAGGCTCTGTCCAACCTGGCCTTGAACACCGCCAGGGATGGAGCATCCACAACCTCCCTGGGCAACCCATTCCAGTGCTTCACCACCCTCACTGTAAAGGACTTCTTCCTTATATCTAATCTAAACTTCCCCTGTTTAAGTTTGAACCCATTACCCCTTGTCCTACCACTACAGTCCCTAAGGAAGAGTCCCTCCCCAGCATCCTTGTAGACCCCCTTCAGATACTGGAAGGCTGCTATGAGGTCACCACGCAGCCTTCTCTTCTCCAGGCTGAACAGCCCCAACTCTCTCAGCCTGTCTTTATATGGGAGGTGCTCCAGCCCTCTTATCATCCTCGTGGCCCTCCTCTGGACTCGCTCCAACAGCTCCATGTCCTTTTTATGTTGAGGACACCAGAACTGTACACAGTACTCCAAGTGGGGTCTTACAAGAGCAGAGTAGAGGGGCAGGATCACCTCCTTTGACCTGCTGGTCACGCTTCTTTTGATGCAGCCCAGGATACGGTTGGCTTTCTGGGCTGCAAGCGTACACTGCCGGCTCATGTTAAGCTTCTCGTCAACCAACACCCCCAAGTCCTTCTCTGCAGGGCTGCTCTGAATCTCTTCCCCGCCCAACCTGTAGCAGTGCCTGGGATTGCCCCGACCCAGGTGTACAACCTTACACTTGGCTTGGTTAAACTTCATAAGATTGGCATCAGCCCACCTCACAAGCATGTCAAGGTCCCTCTGGATGGCATCCCTTCCCTCCAGCGTATCAACTGAACCACACAGCTTGGTGTCGTCGCCAAACTTGCTGAGGGTGCACTCAATCCCACTGTCCATGTCACCAACAAAGATGTTGAACAGGACAGGTCCCAACACCGATCCCTGAGGGACACCACTCTTTACAGGTTTCCAACTGGACATCGAGCCATTTACCACAACTCTTTGTGTGCGGCCATCGAGCCAGTTTTTTATCCACCGAGTGGTCCATCTATCAAATTGATGTCTCTCCAATTTAGAGACAAGGATGTAGTGCAGGACAGTGTCAAATGCTTTGCACAAGTCCAGGTAGACGACGCCAACTGCTCTGCCCCTGTCCATCAGTTCCGTGGCTCCATCATAGAAGGCCACCAAATTGGTCAGGCAGGATTTCCCCTTAGTCAAGTCATGTTGGCTGTCACCAACCACCTTGTTGTTTTTCATGTGCCTTAGCATGTTTTCCAGGAGAAGCTGTTCCAAGATTTTGCCAGGCACAGAGGTGAGACTGACTCGTCTGTAGTTCCCTGGGTCTTCCACCTTCCCCTTTTTGAAAATGGGGTTATATTACCCTTCTTCCAGTCATCGGGAACTTCACCTGACTGCCAGGATTTTTCGAATATGATGGACAGTGGTTTAGCAACTTCATTCGCCAGCTCCTTCAGGACCCGTGGATGGATTTCATCAGGTCCCATGGACTTGTGCACGTTCAGGTTCTTAAGATGGTCTCGAACCTGATCCTCTCCTACAGTGGGCCTAAAGTCTTCATTCTCACAGTCCCTGCATTTGCTTTCCAAGACTTGGGTGGTGTGGTCAGAGCATTTGCTCTTGAAGACTGAGGCAAAGAAGTCATTAAGAACCTCAGCCTTCTCCAAATCCATGGTAGCCAGTTCTCCTGATAGCTTCTGGAGAGGGCCTACATTGTCCCTAGTCTGTCTTTTATTTGCTATGTATCTACAGAATCCTTTTCTGTTATCTATTACATCCCTTGCCAAACTTAATTCTAGCTGGGCCTTAGCTTTCCTAACCTGGTCCCCAGCTTCTCGGGCAATGCTCCTATATTCTTCCCAGGCCGCCCGTCCTCAATTCCACCTTCTATAAGCTTCTTTTTTCCCTCTAAGTTTCCTCAGCAGCTCCTTCTCCATCCATGGAGGTCTCCTGGCCCTCCTGCTGCACTTTCTTCTAGTCGGGATGCAACACTCTTGAGCACGTAGCAGGTGATCCTTGAATACCGACCAGTAGTCTTGGGCCCCCCTGCCCTCTAGGACTGTATCCCATGGAACCTTACTAAGGAGGTTCCTGAAGAGGCCAAAGTCTGCTTTCTTGAAGTCCAGGGCAGTGAGCTTGCTGCATGCTCTTCTCACTGTCCTGAGGATCTCAAACTCAACCATCTCGTGATCACTAGAGCCAAGGCTGCCCTGGAGCATTACATTTCCAATCAGCCCCTCCCTGTTGGTGAGCATGAGGTCCAGCATGGCACCTCTCCTCGTCAGCTCCTCTATTGCTTGAAAGAGGAAGTTGTCTTCCACACAACCGAAGAACCTCCTGGATTGCTTGTGCCGGGCCGTACCATCCCTCCAACAGATGTCAGGATGGTTGAAGTCCCCCATGAGGACCAGGGCCTGCGAGCGTGAGGCTGCTCCTATCTGTCTGTAGAGCGCTTTATCCACAGAGTCCTCTTGATCAGGGAGCCTGTAACAGATCCCCACCGTAATGTCCCCTGTTGCTGTTTTCCCTTTGATCCTGACCCACAAACACTCTGTTACCTCATCACCCGTCCCCAGACAGAGTTCCATACTCTCTAGCCTATCACTGACATAGATAGCAATGCCCCCTCCCCGTCTGCCTGGCCTGTCTTTTCTAAACAGCCTGTAACCTTCCATTCCGACATTCCAGTCATAGGAGCCATCCCACCATGTTTCTGTGATACCAATGACATCATATTCCCGTAGCCTTGCACACATCTCTAATTCCTCTTGCTTGTTCCCCATACTACGGGCGTTTGTATAGAGGCACCTTAGCCGAGCTCCAAATGCAGCCGACTCAATGGCTGGGGCAGCTGGAACATCTCTACATCGCTCCAAGCACTTATTACAGGTGCTGGCAACTGACCAGGAATGTTGGGATGGATCAATGCTCTCCTCCCCCAACACATCCAGTTTAAAGCTTTCCTGACCAGCCTGGCAAGCCTCCTACCAAAACAGCTCTTCCCCTTCTTTGTCAGACCAGCTCCACCAGCCTCCAGTAGATCTGGCCTCCCAAATGGAGCCCCATGCTCTAAATAGCCAAACCCCTGACTATGGCACCAGCATTCTAACCATTTATTAACCTGCCAAACACGCCTAGCTTTTTTAAGGTCCTCCCCTTTGTCCTGGAGAATCGATGAAAAAACTATTTGAGCTCCAGAGCCCCTAACCACCTCTCCCAGGGCTCTGTAGTCCTTCTTAATGTTTTCCAGGCTACTGCTATCTATATCTCTAGCACCCACATGGATCACTAGGAGGGGGTAATAGTCAGCAGGACTTACTAGAGCAGGCAGCCTCTCAGCAACATCCCTGATCCGAGCCCCTGGCAGGCAACACACCTCCCTCGAGACTGGATCAGGTCAGCAGATGGGTGCCTCTGTGCCTTTCAAAGTAGAGTCCCCTACTACTATGACCCTCCGCTTTTTCCTGGAGGCACCAGTAGTGATCCTCTTTACTGGTGCATCAGCAGGGTGCTCATTAGGTGTGGTGGGTGCTTTCTCATTAGCCCCCTGCAGAACTGCGAAGTGGTTCTGGGTGAGGACATCAGATTTAGGAGGAAGCCCCTTGTCGTTAATTGTCCTCTTCCTCCTTTTTTTGTTCGTTTTTCTCGTGACTAATTCCCAGCTTCCTGGGTTGCTGCCCTCCTGCTTTCCTATATGAGCAGTGCTAGACGTTTGCAGCCCCTGCACAGTTTGGGCCTGGAGCAAGCAGCCCAGCTTCCTCTCAGCTTCCCTGGCATCTTTTAGCTCTCCAACAGCCTCCCGCAGCTCAGCCACCTGCTGCAGGAGGACCTCCACCAGGGCGCACCGGGTGCAGCCCTGTCCATTGCGCACCCTCGTCTCAAGAGACCAGTCGAGGCACTTTCTATACTCCGAGGTCTGCGCCGCAGCCTCCCCTCTCATCGGCTCTGTCTGGGTGCCTACGCTGGCCACCGCCGGGGCAGAGCTCCCAGAGCGGGCCCTGCTCCTGAGGCGAGTGCTCACCATCCCGCTCGCCCTGCCTGCGCCAACTGCCGCGCCACACCCTGTTAGCCGCGCTCCTAGTCGCTCAGCGCTCCCTCGGGTGGGTTTTTACCCACTGGGGGTTGGTGCCGTCACTCCTGGCGCCGCCCCCTGTGAGTCAGCTGCTCGCGTCAGCTGAGCTGCCGGCTCCTGGGCAAGTCCTGTCGAGGACTTGAGGCTCCGTCGGTCGCTCTTGCCGCTCCGAACTGAGGCTCCGGGACGCTGTGCTTCCCCCCGCTCCGGTGTTAAAGGCGTCCTCTCTGGAGATACTCACCTCGGCAATTCAATCTTCTTCACTTTTCTAATACTAGTTTTCACTGTAAGATCCTGCTCTCTGGTACATGTGCTCTGGTATTTGGGTTGCTGCAGGGACCTTAAAGCATCTATTTTACAGTACTTGTTTCCATTTTGCAAATACGCTGAAGCGCACTGTAATACCAGTTGATTTTTTGCAGCTGGCATATAAAAGTGTTGTATTCCCAACAGACGAGTGCTTGAAGTAAAGACACTGAGAACAGCTGTTTACAGTGAAATCCAGTTTCCCAGTTGGTTTGTTCTGAGCACAGAGGAGCTCCCTAGAAAAGTAGATAACCTCTGCTTTTGCTTTTCTTTAGACTTCTCCTTCCTAAAGGTATAAATGCAGCACAAAGGTTCCATCTGCATTTGTTATTTCCACAATGTTCCTTCAGTAAAGCTCACTACAGTGAACATTTCCCCCATTATGAGCTTTTCTTTTCTCTGCTATTGCTTTTATCCTCTCCAGGCCACCAATAATTGTGTTACCTCATGCCTTCCCCTTGGTGTCTTCTATCAGGAAAATTGTTACGTACCAACATTGAGAAGTGGTAACTTCCAGTATTAGAGATCATTAGAATTTCATGGGATCTACTATCTATTCCAATTCTCCCATATATTACAGATCATTGCCACTTTTCAGTCTCTTCCTCTGCAGACTTAATCAATACTTCAATAACTAACAGGTAAATGAAGGAGGAACAGCATTTCACATCCTCTATTTTGAGATTATCTTTTTGAGTCTAACACGCAGGGTGAGGAACAGAAAATTCATATGAATCATCATATTCTTTGGGTGCTAATTTACACCAGATGAGGATCTTATACACTATATAGTTTCTGATTTTTAGGTTTGTGTCTTAGAGAACCTCTGCAACTATGCATTAAAGCTGTTGTATGGACAGCAGGCAAACTGCATATATTAACATGTTGTTGTTGTTAAATCTAAACCATTTTTTTTTCCATAGAAGTGCTTAAGGGGAAAGAAAACATCCAAAACCTAGTCCAAATTGAGTCTTTATGACACAACAAAAATAAAAAGTAAAAGCCAGACAAACTGAACATGTTTTTTATTGTTATTAAGAGAATATGGATCTGGACTGACAGCTTGTAAACTAAACTGCAACTTGATCTGATTTCAGATGGCCAAACTGTTGTACTATACTCAAAACAACCCATGGAAATCATGTTTTGTTAAATGATTCAATACTCAAGGGTTTGATTTGCCTTCTTAGTAAAAAGACATTATGCCTCAGAAGAAAGTTCTGTTTTCATGTGGTTGCTCTTTGAATTAACTATTAAAAGCAAAAGAAAACAAGCTGTATCTCAGCAGCCATGCAGAGACACATGCTTGGGTGTCATCATTGCCTGCATCCTTGCCACTGTTTGCTCCTGTTTAACTGATAGCCCAGTCACTCCGACCTCCCCACATTTGCTCTTCTACCTTATTTGCTCTTCTATCCTCATCTCTCTCTCTTTACAACTTATGATGTGGTTAACTGAGGACTTTTACTTATATATTTTGGAAGAGGTGCAATTTACCAGAGGTGTAACTGTTTTCTATTTAAACAACAGCCTTTTCACAAACATCCCTTTTACCCTAGCTACTAGAAGTTTAATCAACAGTAAAGGCAATAAAACTCCTCTTTATTTACATTGGACTGACACTTTCTTGGGTATAATGAGACAGACTTTGGCAGGTGCAACTTCACAGATAATTTGTAAAAGCCCAATGGACATTTATTACTCTTCTACCATTAATTATATGTGTTTAGAAAATAGGTGCTAATAGAGGTGGATAGATGCATACACGTGATTGTAAAACTAAAACTAAATTATCAAGACATAAACCAAAACTGACAGAAAGATTCAATACGGAAGAAATAACCAAAGTAAAGAGGGTTGATTATTTAGACATAAACGCCCTACATCATATGATATTTGGGTTTCCCTGGCAGTAGAGTGGGCCAGGACTTGCTATTACTTCTCAACAAATGATACCAGGCACCTTTGCTGGTTCCCAAGCCTACAACTCTGTATACAGAGATTAGACAGGAGGTACTTAAGTAACAACTACCACCAAGTGAGTGAATAACTGTAGAGTATAACCAAGTGCTTGATTTTTGACAGAAAAGCAACATCTCCTTAAACAGCACGTCTGTCATTCCACAGGTATAAACACTATATTGCATGCATACTATACTTTCGCTCCCTAAATGATGTTTTGCAAGTATTGTTTAGCAGCCCCTAAACAAAATTGTTTATAAATGTGGCAGAAAAGCTGCATCCATTAACTTTATCTGAAAAAATAAAAAGAACCCTGCTGTTAGTTATGGAAGTAAAAAATAGCTGACAGTCATTTCTTGGCTCTTGGTGGTTTTAGTGAGCTATTCGCTGTGATAGAGGGGACTATGCAACCACAAAACTGCTGGAAATTAAAAATAACACCATAAATAGTAATATAAAATTACCAGTGTTCAGCCAAATGAACATGGATACATTTAGCTACAGCTAACATGTAACATTGTTTCACTGAGAGAACACCACCCGGGGGTGAAATTCACAATCCTGTGTGCAAAATGTGAATGATCACTCAACAGCTACCCAGTTCGTTACCTTGGTGCTTGTTCCCTCAAGAAACATCAATGTCTTTTAGCTAACTACAGGTGTAAAAAATGTCACAAACTTAAATGTAGAAGTCTTGGGTGAAAGTTACAATTTTCAATTTGGTGTGATGCTGGTTCAGTCTTAATGCAAGGTAAATGAACTTACAGAAACTACAGTATTTTAATCTGTGATTTGTTTGTACTGGACCATTCCCTTCCCTTTGTCCTCCTTTAAGACTTTTTATTTTGATTTTGACAGATTTTGCTGCATTTCTAACTGCTTTGCTTGGGGAATTTGCAACAGCATTTCAACACAATTCTAAGGTTTCACCCCAAGGCTCCAGCTGACATTCCCATGCACACAAATGTACCACTTTCAGGTGGGGATAAGCAGGAGAGCAAGGACAGGAGGACTGAAAAATTGAAATAGCAAGAGATAGCAAACTGTAGACACTACTGTGGAAAGTAAGGATGGGGTCAAAATCAATACCTAATATATGAACACCCCGAACTCAAAATCAGATTGGGAACCAAATGATTCATCTGTGTTTGCTAGGGTGGAGGGAGAAGTTCTACAGATAAGAAAGCAATTCTTCTGAAATAGAGTACACTGCACAAAGTGACACACTTTGGGTCTGATTTTAAAATTTATTCTACTTTGCAATCCTAAATCACACTAAGTCACACTTTAAACAACAAAGCAAATGATGGGTGTCTTGACCTGCTTTGTGCAATGCAGATTTAACTTACATCCTGGGGGAGAGAAGAGTGTTTGTGAAAGACAGCTCCTTTTTGAGATTCTGGTGGCAAATGCCAAGGTAATGGGCTGTCTGATCTTTAACAATAACAGATAACCTGCTTTCACATTGCACAATTGTGTGAATTCAGAGAGATGAGTGTCCAGTGTTTGTACTCAAACTCCATTCAGAGCTTCTTGTTCAAAGGAAGAGTTAAGACAAAACTAGGACAAAAGAGACAGCTACTCACTGGAACATCTGTAGGCTACATGACTGAATGGCACCTTATGGGAAGTACAAGACAGAAAACAAGATCTTCAGCATGAGTGAGAGGTTTTAGTTTTCAGCTCTTGCATAATGAAGGATTTCCAACATAAAAGTTCAGAGCAATCAGAGATTGGGAAGACTGTTGCATTCCCAACCCATTGCATCACCAAGACCATGCGCAAAAGTAAAAAGGAATAAAACACAGAATGACCATAATTGTGAACTGCTGTCATCAGGAAAAGGTAAAGGACTTGTCAGGAGTCCTCTCTTTGTCTTTTTCTTTTGAAAGTTGTTTCTGGTTGTTTCAGACACAAGATTGCCTGAATGGTTTTGCCCAAAAATAAATTAGAGATGTGAACTGTTTCCTTCATGCCGCCCATGAGGATGTGGTTCAGTGTAGCCAGTTGTTATATGTGTCCACTCTGACCTTAAGTTAAAGTTTCCAGACCTCCACTGGCTTTCACTCTGCCGGTTTGGAGCACAGACAGCCCTCCAATCTGAACAATACTTCAGATGTCAAAAACATGAAACAAATGGCCTGTCATCAGAGTATCTAGGAATAGTGAGTAGGCACTATCCCAAAAGCATGTAAATCATGGAGAGGCATTTAATGCTGCATGGCAGAACCCAGTTGGGTGGGATCCTCTTACATAAGGGAGCAGGACACAGTATCAACAAACTCATGCCTGGTATTTGGTTTTCCATGCTTTCTTGGCTTGTGTCCTTTTTATTCTCCTCAGGTCCCTCCTTCTGAAGAAAATGAAAGCCCCAGATCTGTTTCACAGTTGTTTGTTGGCTTGCCTGGAGCTCTTCTTGTCTCAGTTGTATAGGCAAGCCAGTCAAAGAGCAAAAAAGCCACTACATGGTTTTAATGACTGTCAGAGGCACTTCAGTAATGAATCCCAAATGTTCAGATATATTAGCTGACAAAAAACTGCCTGGCTGAATTGTGTTGTCACCAAGCACCTGTAGGGCAATATTTGAATGGCAGATCAGTTCATACATATCACATCATCTACCTGTGGGCTACCCACAGTAAGGAGAAAGGGCTAAAACCAAAGAATAGTGTGCAGTGAATAATTTGCTCCTCTTTAGAAGCTTTTTTCTCATTCTATTTTAATCCTAGTTTCTGCTTAGTACTCTGGGCAGGCTGTTTTCCCAGAGGACTTTGTTGGTTGCCATAGGCTGCTGTTAAGGAATAAAGTTCAGTCACAGTCTCCAGTGTAATGTAGACAAGGAAAACATCAATTACAAAAAAAAAGAGGCAACCGAATAGAGCCCTGTGAACAGACCCCAGGCAGCACAGAGCTGATTCTTCTGGTTCATTTCTCCATGCTTGGGCATTTGTGCTGAGTCAGATAGATGAAACTATGGCTAGAGCAACACTTTTTAACTGTTCTGTTGGATTTTTTTAGTGTGCTGAACACCTGTCCCCTATTGCTCCCATTTAATTTAAAAAAGTACAAGTCTCATGATAGTATTTCCATCTCTTTTTCTGAAGAAAAGGGTTGAAATCTATTGATATTTAACAACAGCTCTTTAGTGGGAGATGATAGTTGCTAAATAGAGGTGCCTTTAGGGTATCTGGTGGCTTTAAAGTAGTACATTGCAACCTGGTTCTGCTTGCTTTTTAACACAGCTTTCAGGTATCAAACCAGCAGGACATGTTCAGACCCAACATAGTGATCCTCATTGCCCATATAGCAAGAAAGTGGCCAACAGTTTATATTCCAAATTAAAATTGAAGAAACAGAACCATAGGCAACTTAGGAACAGCTTGCTCATTGGGAAATTCGCTCCTAAAATTTGACATTTTAGTGGTTAGGTTATGTCCTGTGGTGTGAAGATACATGCTTGTATCTTGTTAGAGATGATAATACAAGTCCAAAATGGTCTTGTTATCCATAGAACAATGTATAGCTTAAGAAATTCCCAACCAGTTCTTTGCCCCAATGATTTTTTTTCACCAATGAGTTCTCAACTTAAAAGATAAAATTGCTGCATCGTTTTCAGTTTCACTGTCAGATTCTTTTGTCTAAGAAAAGAAGGTTTATCAGATTTAATTTCTCTAAGCCATTAGACATCACGTGTTACTTTGTTACCTTTATCCTTTTTAAATATGCCAACTTGTTCTCCTCCTACAAAAGATTTTTAGAGCCCTTGGTACCCATGTCCCCACTTCTGAAATACTTTTTCTCAGGAATTTTCTTGACACAGGGAGTCATCACTGCATGCAGAACAGTGGAGTTTCTGTTTATCATTCATTTTTCATCATGTCTGGATCAGTTTTCAGAATCATCACCAGTCTTTTGGAAGTCAACAAGGCACACAAGTAAGTCAAATGCTTTGTCATGATTTGTGTTACCTTGCTTTTTATGTGTTGTACTCTCGGTTCACCCAACTTTATTGCATCCCGCTGGAGTGCCATACAGCTACTTTAGTCTTAATTATACTGTATAACTCTGTGACATCTGCAGTTTCTTACCACCTTACAACTCATTTTTAGATCTCTCATGGATAATATGGACAAACCTACCTCATTGTGGGACTTTGGGACAGCTGCTGACAACTTTAGACCCATTATAATTTAACCATTATTCCTCCTTTTCAATGTCTGTCTCGCAGCCAGATTCTATCCGGTGGTGGGACTTTAGCTATGGTTTTGTGTTTCCCACTGTACCTTAAGCCACAGAGAGGTATCAAGTCCTTTAATGCCTCCCTGGCTGGCAGCTAATTTTCTCTTGTCATATTAGCTATGGATACCAGGCCTCCCACACCTGTTCCTGACTCCTGCATGGCAATAGGCATGGCCTATTTCCCCAGGCAAATCCTTCCTGCAAATTCCTAAGGCCCTCTAGAAAGATCGTGAGCTACAAAGAGTCATATAAAATAATAACAAGAAGCCGCCCATTGCAGTAAGGGAGGAAGACTTTCCTCCAGAGCATCCCAAAATCCACTGAACAAACCAGTGTTATCTGAGGCAGTCTCATTACATAAGGGAGTGCTGAAACATTGCAGTAATATCACCACACAAATAGAGATGTCTCACAGATCCAAACTCTATCTAAATAAGGGCCATTTATAATTCATTGCTGGCTGGTCTAACAGTAGCGTTCATTATGATCAAGCAGTTTGGGGAAAACTGGAATCGTAGGAAGCTGTAGTGACTTGGTAAATATTAACAAGTTAGTATCACATGGGGCATAAATAAACTTACACAATTCTATCAGCTCTAAAACACCACCTGTGCCTGCCTTTAGATTTAGTGGCACGAGTAGCTGCACAGGTCTTAGAGTTTACTTCTAATTCAGCTGGCAAGAGTGATAGAAAGCACTCACCAAAGGGCAGAGCCTGGTTCTTGAACTGTAGTTATTACTTAGCATATACTTAATTAATACTTAGTGTTCCTTGAATGATAATGAGTTTTTAACACTTACAAGCACCCACTGCTTAGGAACTCTCTCAATCAAGGTTGTGTTGTCTTACAGCCAGATCGTTCTTCTTTGTAGAAGCAATTTTGGACCAGTTTTGCTTTCACACTCCCTTTCTAACAGAGCACTGAGTCTGCAAACAGTGCAGAAAACAAGAACTCCAAGACCTCTAACTGGAAGCACTGCTTCCCTTCCATCAACCTTCTCCACTGAAATTAAAAATTAAAAAAAAAAAAAAAAAAGTGACGTTCATTTCTACTGATGTAAGTATTTACAAATACGTATATTTGTGAAACTTTAATTTTGGACCTAAGTTGACCTGACATGTCTTTTTAAGGAGCTTGCCTAAGGCCATGCAGTGGCTCTGTGTCAGCCAGGATTAGACCCCACGAATTGTTGCCTTTCAGTCCACTAGACCAAGCTGCCTCTCACACTGCCATCAGAGCTCTCCAGGCCAGATCATTCTGATCAGTTTCCTATATGGGGTTTATGTTAGAAACATGCATATCCTAACTGCCTGAGAGACTAGAATAATAGTTTTCCGTATCAGGTGAGAGCATAACCCTTTTTTTCCTTTTTTTTTTTTATTTTTATTTTTTGTGTGATGGAATTAAATCATACCTGTGCCATTCACTTAACAAAATCAACCCTGAGGCACTTAAAGCTCCAGGCTGCTGGTCCAGTGTGTAGTCATCACTTCGTCTTTACATTTGGACAGAATTGCCTTTTGGCATTTGGTCAACTGCAGAAGTGATGTGGGCAGCATTCACGGTGGCAAGAAATATGCACAAACTCAGGATAGAAGATTGTGAACCCAATTAAAGCTTCAGCATTATTTCTTCATTATCATTTTGGGCACCTCTGGACCACAAAATTTATCCAGTTGTAGCATTCTGTCCGTTCTCCTTGCCTAGGGGTTGTGCAGACCAGATGGTGCCTGTGTTTCTTACTATATCATGCCCCTTAAGGAGCAGTGGAAATCTGTGTCCAGTTAGGGTCCAGCTTCAGAACTTGGCTCCTTCCTTTGCCTTCTCCACTTAGTCCGACTTTTCCTATGCTCCAGGACAGGACATTTTCATATAGCCTATCAGCCTGCTCCAAGACTCATTGGTTGACCGACTGGCATGCCAGGTGCAGGTTGCAGAAGAGGAGTTTTGCTGGCAGCAAAAGCTGGCAGCACACCACCCCCAAAGCCCTATGTTGGCAGGAATATTGATGTCACATTGCCTTGTGCCGTGCTGGGGCTGTGCATCCATCCCAAACCAAGCACAGGCTACACTGGCTCTGACATGCAAGGGATAAGATTTGGGGGTCATCCCACACAGAGACGTTTGGCATGAAGGCAGTATGACAAACAGAAAGACCAGAGTATTTTCACAGTAGTTGTGGGGAAAAAGAAATGTAGTTGGAGCATGAGAAGAGGAGACTTGGCAGAACAGAGCTTTTCAAACCACTAGCTGATGGTCTGACACTAAGACAACTAACAAAGCAAGACAGATTATGTAGATTTCTCTCTATCTGCTGGGAAACTGCTGCTTCTTGCAGTTCTTCAAGGCCCTTTAAAACTCACCCTGTACAGAATCAGCCTAAGTAGAGGTCCATTTCATCTCCTTTTGTGATGTTACAGGAACTTTGCTAGTCTTCAGAATTTCATTATGTATACACAGTAGCTGTAGGACAACTTTGTACCATCTGTAGCTAATAATAGTAATATCTTTCACTGTTACAGTGCCTTTCATCTGAGGATGTCAAAATGCTTTCTAAACATTAACTAGTTAAGTGACACCACTCCAGTAAGACATGCACATCTAACTTGGATGGTTTGGGTGGCTTTTATGAATCTAAGAGCTCTGAAAAGGCTGTCAGCCTCCTTGTGCTTTCAAGGCAAAGATAATGAGACAAGAAAATGTGGTGGGTTAGGAGCCTGTGGAAAAGGTACGGAGGAATGCTTTATCTGTTGCCATTTCTATACATTTTGACTGTGTTCTTAAAAATCCTTTATTGGCCTAAAATCTGAGTAGCCATATAAAAGGAAATAAATATGCATCTAGGAGTAGTTGAAAACAGTAGTTTTTATAGGTGAAAGAATAGAAAAAGTCTTGATGTTGACTGGTAAAACAAGAGCTGACCAAACTAGTCCTACAGCAAACACAAAACCTTTGATGGCCTGTGGTGGTGTTCCATCAAGTCCCTGAAATTCGAGCTTACTTTTGGAGATTTTAATCATACTGCTAATATATTTACTTTTTACTGAAGGAGAGGAAAAGGTCCTTTCTGGCAAAAAATGTTTCATTCTTAGATGGGTTGATTATTTATATTTCTGAGAAACTTGGTGAAATCCCTTTGACCACTTTAAAAGGAATTGTCTTTTTCCCACTGGGAATATGAATTTGGGTCCTGCTCGTGCTCAGGCGGCTGAATTGATGAACCCTCAGGGTCGAGGTGATGAACCCTCTCACACTGCAATTCAGCCTTTGCTGAAGCCAGCCTTTCCAGGAGAAGAAAGGAAAGTCATAGTCTCCCAAGAGAGACTGTGCCTCTGGCAGAGTCCAGCCCAGGTAACTCTGAAGTGTCCAATCTGTACAACTGGGAATTCAAGAAGGCTTACATTCCTATGGCATAGCTTTTTCCTTTGCTGTGATCTGATGAATTCTTGAGGCAAAGCCCATAAGGTTCCGTCATCAGAAATGTGGTACTAACTTGCCAAGTCGAACATTTGAAATTCTTTGAAGCCCTTGTTCTGCAATAAGCTCTACACAGGCAAGAGCAATTCTACCTAAATAAAAAATATACTCGGCTCTTAGGCCAAGCAAGATGAAGCTCACAGTGGGATTGTAGCCCTACTTTGTCTCCTTCATGCAGCTGCCAACCTTACTGTAATGGAAGTACTGCCCAGTTCTGTGCTGAACTTTGTAGAGGCCAGCAACCTTACAACTGTAACCTAGAAGAGAAGGCCAGCTAGAGTATTCATCTATCCAAGTGTAACTGTCTGTCAAACTCCTTTGCGTTCTTTGGTCTGAGTTTTAGGTTGGGCTTTTGTTTTATTTTGTTTTGTTTTTAAGGAAGCACAAGGCCAATAGTAGACATGGTTTAGAATGCTCTCATTATGTTACTGTGTTTAGGAGATGATAGCGCAAGGTCTAGAAGCAGAGAACTGTGAATATGCATAGAAAGCAGTGTTAGAATTTAGTCATGCTCATATAAAACCAGGTAATCTCAATCTGAATCAAAGACTTGCTGTATTTTTAAGTATGCAAAGAACAGCACTGACTTCAGTGGGACAGTTTGAATCCTTAATGTGAATGATGTATTAGAACACATGGGAGGAGGGAGGCTGAGTATGTTATGTGATCATCTCACTTTCCCCATACCAACAGCTCTTTAATGTTGAAAGAAAACAGTGGATGCTGCCAAGCTGCAGTGTGGCCCTAAGGGACGACGATTTACAAGTCCCATCTTAAAAAAAAAAAAAAAAATCTACTGCACCTTTACTGTTTGAAGCCATCACAACATCTTTAACACCATAATAAACACCCAACACTGCTGCTGAAGTGAACATACATCTTAACGGAAGTGAGTATATCATCATCAGTTCATTGTTTAATTGTTATCGTGGCCCAAGGACTCATACCATTTCAAAGAAGACACAGGCGGCAATCAAGATAAATGCAGGATAAAATGCTTGTGTGTTGTGATTTTGTCACATAAACTTTAAAGTCAGTGTTAGATGTGTGTGCAGTGCCTAATGCATGGATCTTACCTTAAAATACACTCCACGGATCAGGTAGGTATTTCCAACTGATCCTTCTGGGACTGGAAACTCTCTTGTGGTTTCTGACAGTCGTTCATCTCACAATTGAGGATTTTAGTGTTGACCCACAGACGCCACTTGAGCGCCCATGCTAACTGCGGATTTTCCAGCAAGAGAGGACTTATGCAGAGTCCTAGTGTTGTTTCTCAGGAGCAAGGAAAAGGCTTTAAGGAGTGCTCTTACCCTCTTGCTGTGCTCAGCTGGAGTTGTGCCAAGATGCTCACCATTACTTTGAAAAGCAGAGAGCAGAGGGTGGCCATCAATCTCAGAAAAGCAGAGCTAGGCAGCCACCCTCAGCAGCTGGTGCCAGCTTCGGAAGGATTCTAGCTAAATTTCTCTTGAACTCTTCCTTTCCTTTCCTCCTCATTTATTTTTATTAATTACAGTCCTCAATATCCAACTGATGAGAACAAGATGGGAGTAAAGGGAAGAAATGTTTTACATAGAGAGTTTGTTTTCTATTTATTGTTTGCGCATATGGATACCTTTAACACACATACAGTGCATGTACAGTTCTTGCTGTAACTGCAACATAGCTCACATCTCATGAAAATTTATAGACTCTCAATCTTTAAAGACAATCCCAACAACAACTTTAAATGTGCCAGAAACACCACACTCTTGAAGGAGGAGAGAGTCACAACAAATTTCCTAAGTGCTACATTGTGCTTCATCATGCTTCATCCCAAGCGTTGGCTGGCTTTTATTTTTTAATTTAGAAATGAAAGGAAGTACGTATCATTTGAGTATTGTCTGATAAACTAGCATACTATAGGGCAAGACAGTCCTATTTCAACACTAAACAGGCATTAATGCTCTTGAAGAATCACAAATGTTGGTGGCTGATGAATATTCATTTTGCCCATTTTCTTCTCTGTGAATTTATTTTGGAGAAAAAGGGAAGCCATAATGACGATAAATCGAGTATTTCTCTACTTGAAATCTTTCTGCAGCTCTCATCCCACTGTGGATGCACAAAGAAGTTGGAGAAGGATTCTGATTTTTATTTCAGTCTAAAACCACGCCTCAGGGGTTATAAGGCTCCCCAGCACCACTTGTCACTCAGCTCGTGTAAAGTGCTGAGACCATTGCTCAGGCAGACACTTGCAGGCAGGCAGTGCATGTCCCGCGGGGGTGCTGCTGTGACAGAATCTTGGCAGATGAGCACTGGCCCAGGTAGGAAGCACCTCGTATCTGTAGGGTGATAACGGTAAATGCTGAAGAGTCTGAGAGGATGAGGAATGCAAATGGATTGCTTTCTCTGCATGAGTGGGGATGCTGAGAAATTGATAGGGTTGGAAGAATATGGGCAAAGCAGTGGGGTCTTAAAAATTGTGTACGAAAGATTCAGGCATATGCACGGCAGGTCCCAGAGCTGCACTAAATGTTATAGGTGGTTTGCAGGCTCTGTGGGTGTCTGTCAAGTAATGCATTTCTGCTGTTTGTGGGCAGGAGGTTTAAAAAAGTATTTTCAGAGGCAGTAGATTTGAGGTCAAATAATGACATGCCAGTGACCTTCTAGGGGAACTGAAAGCTTTCCACAGTGGTATCTATGCTGACCTATTCTTTTTATATATATATATATATATATAAAGAAGAAAGAAAACCTGCCATATATATATCCACAAGTTAAGATTTTGCTTAATGAGAACACTATTTGCAGCAGAATCTCAGCCTCAGCTCCCCTTCTAAGTACTGCCATCATTTAGTGTAAATGGTTTCATAACAGCTTGGAACAAAAATTATTTCAAGTCAGAGATGTGTCATTCAGAGCAAATCCAGAGAGAAGTCAAGTGACTATCATATGTAAATCACTTAGATTTTAGCTGACTACAGGATATAATTACCTCCATTTATTGTGTTTATGAACATTTCTTTGAGTGAAAAGGTGCTTCTTCAGTTTTTAAAATGCTCTTGCACACACAGATTGAGATAAATTCCAACAGATTGGAAGAAATACATCCTTGCACCCATATCTCCGCAGCTGATGTCATTAATTGTATTAAGCATCTCAGTACAATTATGCTTTGTATTCCTACAATTCCAGCACAATCCTTTGCATTTAAAACAACTGCCAAAGACAAGATAAAGGGACATTATTAACATAGGTAAATTACAGGCAACACCTTTCACTGAGTGGTTTCAGCCATCACATTTTCAGCCTCTGCCATGCCTAATTGTTAAACAGGGAGCACAGGTTTAGATTTTGACTGAATAGCCTGCTCTAGTTTTACCTTAGGAAAGAGAGGAAAAACTAAGTCTGTCTTCTTGGTAGTCCTTCTGCCTTCACATACTTGATGCTTAAAGGCTGTATTTCCAGGTGGGGGAAAACCTTCAGTGTCCCTCTCTTTTCGTCAGTGACGTTATTTCAAAGGTTACAGTAAGGGACAAGATTTGCATAAAACAAACCTTAAAGAAGTAATGTAGAAAACTGGTTCACTCCCTTCCTCCAGACTCTCTTGCATATATATATATGCATCTGAGGAGCACTCACAATGTGTTTTTCTGGCAATTCAGCGCACCACTTTGAGGAGAGGGAAATAGTCTGTTGCGCACACAAATGTAGAGACAACGAAGCATACAAGCATCTGGCTGTTTCATACAGTCAGCTTCAGGGAACTCCTTCTTTCATCAGCCCTAGGCTCTGCAGCTATACCACCCAGAGGTTTTCCATAGCACATTAGAAGTGGACAATACTTGCCCTTGGGTACATACTTGGTGTTTGAAAACTAGAAATGTTTCTGTTTTCCAAAAGGCTGGTGTGCTGACTTGGTTTGGGACTGTTCCGGAAGCCCCACATTTACAAGATGGGCTTTTCTTCCTGGGAATACAAAGATGAGCTGCCATGGGTGTAGCAGTCAAAGGTTTTTGTTCTTCTGACAGGAGGACTCTCAGGTAAGAACACCATGCCAGATGCACCAAAACTGTCTGTAAGCGCCTACAGTGGCACTCTCCAGAAGCTCTAAGTAAACCAACTTCTTCCAATTAACTTTGGTCTTGATCCAGGGCAGTAGTTGTTGGGCTCCATGCTTATTTAATCACACAGACAGTCATTAACATTGTAAACATCACTGTTAACTAGGAACAGCCAGGAAACCCTGAATTCCAGATTGCCTGTGGGTAGCAGAGAAGCAAACATATTGGTGATTGCCATGTTTCTGGATACATTTCTCCCACTTTCCATCGGAGAAAACATGACCAGAAATCCCTTCTGCCAAAATGTGTCCTTACACCTGCCTCTATTCAGAATATATCTTATTTCACGCACACAGCTTACAAATGAGCAAAGCTGTGAGGCCTGGTATTTTAGTAAGTGAGGGTGAAGGGAAGCACTGACGTGCTGTGGCATCCACAAGCTCTGGTTTCCAGGTTCCTATTTCTATCAGCCAGCATGAAGGCTATCATCCAGCTCATGGGGTCCTTATTAATGCCTTTTGCACTGGGCAGCAGGAGGCAGTGAGGAAGTTAAAGAGTAAATGCTGGGTTTTACTTTTTTGCTACAGAAGATGCAGTTTCTTAGAATGGCATCAGCCACTTGGAGACAAACGCAAACCAGCACACAGGTACAGCCAGCCAATTTTTCTCTTTCTTTTTTTTCTTTCTTTTTTAAGCAGCATCTATGCCCCTTGAAAAGCCCTTACTTAGTGCACTGTGTCTATCTAGATGTATTCTGCAGACAAGCCAGCAGTTCTCTGTAGAAAACAAAACAGCACTGTGCTATTGCCACCCCAAAGGTCCGGCTTCCCAGATTCAAAGCAGAGAGAGGGTGTAGGGTTAAGGAGAAGGGAGGAGAAAGGATATAAAGGAAAACAGCCTCTACCCTTCCTTCATGAAAAAATTTGGCTGGGATGGCCTTGTGCTGGCTCCCACAGGTTCAGCTGCCACTCTTATCCGTGCAAGCCCTTCATTACAGTCAGATGTGGTCAGGGACTAGGCTGCGTGGGCATCTGCCTACTCCTGGCAGGTTTCTGGATGCACTCATGCTGTGCCCAGGTGTCTACTCACCATAAGACAAGAAGCATGGGCCTTGGGACTGAGGCTGACTTTAAGCCCATGCGGTCCACCCCAGCTGAAGGATTCCCCTTCTCTAGTGGGGCGTGGTGCAGTTTTCCTGCTCCTCCTGAGTTCTTTCCACTTCCTTGACAAGCAGGGAAGAGTTTACAACAGTGCACACCAAACTCTTCAGCTTAACATTGAAGTAGGTTCACATCAAGCTTCTACTCAAGATTTCTGAGTTCAATTAACTCTCAAGCAGTACGATTATCACTTGGGCCTTTTCTGATAAATGGCATTAATTCACAGGAATATGCTAATTCAATCATTTGCATTTTTTCCTGTTGATGGAGAAAGGGGGTTGAGCCATAAATATAGTGGCCCAGACAGGGATGTCTTTTGCATGTTAGCTTCATGAAATAGCTCCCCTCAGAAATAGAAGTGAGCCACACAGGGCTGCTGCAGAGTTCAGGGGATTACCTCCTGCCTATGAAAGTTTCACCAGACTTCTGTAAGAAAACAATAAAGGTTAGCCTTTTTCTTCTCACATTTCCTCTGCTATCCATTTTGTTAAGCTTTTGCATTTATATTCCTAATCAATACGTGAATTGTGACATTTAATACAGGATATCATATCTCTTTGTGGTGCACATTCTTCAGTAATAAAGTGGCATTATATAGTGATTCTGTTTTTCAAGCTCTGAGTCTAGATCAAATAACCTATGATATCTTTGAAGACTCTTTTATTGCTGTTCTTAAAATAAATGAATATGATAGTAGTTTTCTTCACACTCTGGAAACTAATGCCACTTATTTGCTTTGCTTTGGTTTAATTTGATAGGAAGCATACATACAATTATACTTCTCCCTTTTGTCTGCTATTTTTCCTGGAGCCCAAACAGAGCATGCTTCTACACAAAGCAGGCAATGAGAAGAATGGCACCTCTTGAAAGAGATTTTGCCTGTTGCTTAAAAGCAATGTCTGTTTACAAACAGAAATAGTTTAAGGAGAATTGACTGCTCTGAATAGGTGGGAAACAGACTTTCATAATCTCAATTATAATACCTTGATAACAACATTTATGAGATTAGAAATTGAATTAGCTAGGTGAGATGTATTTGAAAATAACCAGAAAACATACAATTCATTCTGGAAGTGCAAACTCTAAAGCTCTTCTATTAATTAAAATGCTACTTGTTGCCACGCGATTTATTACATGTCGTGTAAATAAATATATCGAGAGGAGAGAGGAAGGTCTGTGTGTAACATCTGCAGCCAAATCAAAACTATTGTAAAGGAGTTTTTTACAACTCTCATTGCATACAACATAATACAATATGAAATACAGGTGATTTGAAATCTTGCTCAAGAGACTGGAGGCTATAAGGTTTTCAGTTAGAAGAATAAAGAGGGAAGAGCAGTATATACAACTTTGCATAGGATGATAGCAGGATCTTGTGCAGACTGTATGTGGAAGGTGTCATTCAGGTTTTGTTCATTTCTAGCCTGTGGGATGGGATTAGGATAGTTTCATTTCCATTATCTGTGCTGTGCTTGGCACTTTACAGATGAAAGTTTGTTTCTACCACCAAAGGATTTACATCTAAGTCAAGACTTTACTAGCCATTAAGTGAGCTTTTGTGAATTAGAGCTGGATTTACTAAAGGTAGCTGCAGGTACAGCTAGGTTGTAACAAAGCTGCACTTGGAAATTTGAAAAAGGAGCAGAAATGCAAAGCATCAGATAGGAACAGAATTTCTAGCACCAGCATTTGACATCAGTCTCTGGTCCAGATTGGGAATGGGTGAAAGAAAACACAACTGCACTGGTGTCAGTGGTTTCGGCTATGTGCCCAGCTGCTTTGCTCTGTTGGAAAAGCTTACAGCAACTAGAACAAGCTTGTGAATCTGGCCCATTATGTTTAAATGCTTTGCTTAACTCTTGCTTTGGGGGTTTGTTTGTTCTTCTTTTCTCTTTTCTGGTTTGTTTTTTCATTTGCTTGGGGGTTTTGTTGTTGTTGTTGTTTTGTTTGCTTGTTTGTTGGTTTTTTTCTTATGATGAATAAATCCCATGTGGCTTATCAAGTTTTCATAGAATGTTTCAGCTTTGTAGCATTTGGCATAGACGTAAGTGAGTGTGAACATTAAAGAGTCCATTTCTTATCCAAACCTTTCTTTTCTTTTGGTTTCTAATGATAAATACTGCTTAGCAAAGCTAGTAATTTTTTGTGGCTCCATTCTGATCAACAGAACAACTGAATTTCTGAATGGGCCCTCCTTCAGTTTGAAACAGTGCTTTCTCATTGGCAATATTACCAATTGACATGAAATAAATGAAAAGTTACATTAGATTATTATTCTCATCAGACTTACCTCTAGTGTCTAAGCATCAATTTTACTGCAAATGCCTTCATCTGATTAATGTCCCATTCCCAATTTGCATGCATAGATAGTATCTACCCAAAAGTCAGAACACAGGAGTGAGGTGAGCTAGGTTAGTATCTGTTCCTCAACTATAGGTCTAACAGCAAGGAGAAAGAGATGGAGAAAGAAATCATGTGAAGATTCATGCCCAGGGGAAAGGATCAAAAAGGTATTTTTCAGCTCCATGATGTATATATTCTTTTAATTAGTTATTATAACAATCAAACATACATGGCAGCAAAAATAAAGGCTTGTCTACTTCCACTTATTCAGCATTCACCAAATTTAGCTCATCTCAAATGATTAGTTTTTAATTTGCGGTAGGGTTTTCTCGTGCTATTGTTTTCTGAGGGCAGAGAAAGCATACATTCAGCAAGGGCAACCACAGAGAGTGAATGCCAGAAGTATGTTGTGGAGTTAGTAGGAATGAGAAAGGAAGATGGGCAAGAAGTGGAAAACTGAGGTAAATTGACCTTAAGAGTCTGATATTACTAGCCACTACTTAGTGAAGGAGGTAATTATTTAGTTGAAACTTTAATTTAGTTGAAACTTTAAAAATGATGGATGCAGAGAGGGCCACCAGTTTTTCAAATGACTTTAAAAGAATGAACCAAGTAGCTGCTCCTGAAGAAAAAGAAGCTAAAAAAAAAAAAAAAAGAAAACAAGAAAAGTCAAGAAAATGTTCCACTGATGCTGCTTCTCTACTTCTGGTGTGGAGGACAGTGATTTCCACAGTGCAATGTGTCCCTCTTGCTTTGCAAAGTTTCCCACACTGCCTGTCAGCTCATTTCTCAGTTAAATCTATGATTTCTACAATGCTGCTTGGACTCAGCAAAGGAACATGAAGGGATGTTGACCACATATCCTGCCTCTGCATCAGTTCCTTTGGACCACCTGAGAATGAGGCACCATGCTCAGGTAGAAACCCATGTCCAGTTGGAAGCTTATAGCTGAATGCAGTCGATGATTGCCGTGTATTGTCTGATATTAGGGAATGGTTTTAGGTGATTTAAAACTTAGGTCTAAGTCCTGCGAGCACTAGCATGTGGTATGAATCACACCAATCGGTCATGAGGTCAAGATCACTGCAGTTTTTAAAATGCCTGAGCAGCATGTTTCCTCTCAGAGGATTTGTACATAAGAACTATGGAGAAAAGAGAGGCTTAAGCAGTGTTTAAACTAATGGGAGGTCTGTCTAAAGGCTGAGTGTATTTCAGTTTATGGGTAATACGGTATTAAGACAGCTCGAGAGATTACTTACCTGTGTCCTACAAAAGAAAACTGGAACAAGATTGTGAAACTGTCATTTGTTTGTCCTCAAATGCCATACAGGATTCTCCCATCGTTCAAAACACTATCCCAGTCTATCTATTGCTGGAAATGCTGTGTTATGTCAGCGTTTCACACTGGGACCAGTCCAAAGCCCCAAGTTAGGTTACGTTGCCCCTGCTCTGCCACCTCCTGGGCAGACTGGGGACTGTGGCACTGGGGTTCCCACCACAGCAGGGGGTCCATGGAGGGGCACATGCAGGTGTGCTATGAGAGCAATTTTCCCAGAATGTCAGCTGCTGTCTCCACAGCACTCCTCGGGCAGTGGCTGGAACAACAAATCCAGCTTTTCGGGTACCTCGACATCCTAGATGCAGCCCTTTGCCCTCTTCTCTCCCTTCTGTTTAGCAGGAGAAGCCTGTTTTCAGTCTGGTCCCATCTCCTCTTCCTCCTTTTGGCAGCAAAGCTGCATTTGTTTACATTTGTGAGGAGCGTTGAGCCAGCCCTGTCAGATATACGTGTGTTTTGCATATTTACAGTATTTTGTCAGATTCCTTGTGAGTACTGACATCTCCAGGTGTAATGCATCGAGGATCAATAAATGCCATTAAAATCTTTATGCACTTTGCAGCTAAGAGATTGGAAGTATTTGAATAAGTCTCAAGTCAAATGAACATATAAAGTTGACAAGCATTCATTTTAAAGTTTGGTTGTGAAGACCAGATCCCAGAAATGGTTCAGTTACTCGTTCATCTGAAAGACCCAGACTTTTACGCTCTGACTTATTTTGATTTATTGAAATAGAAAAGCTAAATTTATTGAAAATGCAAGGCATATTGAATTTTCTTGCTTTAGCCTATTAAAAATTGACTCTTTTATGTTTGCTTAAAAGTCTTGAGGGTGGTTTTGATCACTTTCAATTTTTTTTTAATCAGCAAAATTCTTAAAATTATTCCCACTTTATACGATTTTTTTCTACTTACCCTGAAACAAACTTCAGCTTTTGATAAATGGTGTTTCAAAGCCCATTTAGATAGTGTGAAATTAAAAGCTAATCTTAAGGAAATTTTTAATCTGAATATTGAAAAAAAAAAAAGAAGTTTCCAGAACATTTCAAAAAGGGGGGGAGGAGGTGGGAAATATGAAGGAGAACCCCAAATAATCACTTTCTGCATGCGCATGAATGTACCTTGATATCCTGATATATCATGATATCCTTGATAAGGAGGTTTCTAACTTACATTGGTCTGTTTTCCATTTACTTTCTTCAGATGTATTTTATCTCTCCCTTTGGCATGTGAGTGATGCTGTCACTTATCAACCGAAAACCACTTTCATCTTCAGGACTCATATTCTTTTCACTGCAGCAACTAGCCAACTCATGTACAGAAAAGGTATCTACCACCATTCCTTCCAGACTTTGAAAATATTGTACTGTGTGTCATTTTCCATGCACATCCCTATCCTCTGAATCCACCCAGTCTGCAAGGAATGACAGGGTTTATTTGCAGGAGTAACACTCCTTTTCCCCCACAAGCAGTCCTCACATTGAAACTGGAACACATCGATGTTTGCTCCCAACCCAACTGCATCTCAGCATGTAAGATACTCTTTTGTTCTTCTCACAGATCTTCTCTTACTGTCTGTGAGCATCTAATGAAATTTATTAGTAAGCTTTACCTTGTCCAAAAAGTCCCACACAGTGTTGCACAAAAGTTAGTACCTGATCATTCCCAAATGAAGGGATGGGGGAAACAACAGTGAAAATATTTTGAGATGCAGAGCTCATATTAATTAGGTCTCAAACATATTCCTTTGTCTCAGCTTCAAACATCTTCATCTCAACCATCCTCTTTCAATTCAACATCCATACCACTTTCATACAACCCCACATACCTCCACTGCCCATAGTAAGAAAAGAAGCTATTCCACTCTGTTAAAGACACAGCTGGTAGTATGATTCATTAGTTTATCATTGTAGCAAATACTTGAAGCCACATCAGCTTTATGGCTACCGTAAAGTGTCCCACCTAACACAGAACAAGAGCACCTTGCAGTGCCTGCCTAATACTGAAGTGATAATTGCACCATAGCACTGTTTTATGATGCAGTAATCCAGTTCCTGAGCATCCAAAATACGTGGCTGAAAGCTGAGTAGTTTATCTTGATGAGAGAACTATATTATTGCTGAGTAAAACAGCATGACAGCTGAGCATTGTCACTTTTCTGTGCTTGGGGTAGGGCTTTTTTTGTTTTATGGTGTGGTTTGTGAACTTTTTTAAGTCTTTGAGTGTGCCTTTATTCAACTACCAAAACTAAATTACAGCCTCTATGGGTTTGGGTTTTATCTCACTGTGTGTTTAAAATAGCTCTCAAGAAGCTATTTGTAGTTAATACAAGTAATGGAAATGTATTTGATGTTGTCTGTAGGTAAGCAGCATTAAAGAATGTGGCCTGCAAAGCAATGTACTGCTGCACTGAACTCCTTTTGCTTTGTTTTTGGTTTGCCTAATTGTGAGTTTATGCCAAGTTCTGATTTTAATATTAAAAAGTGAAACGGTACCAGCTAAGGCTTAGCATGGGGCCAGCCAGTGCAGACATGCACACTGTGACCGGAGAGATTACTCACCACTCTCAACATGGTGTGGTGAGTATCTGCGGCTGGTGCAGCTCAGAGGGATCCATGTTATCAACTGCAGGAGGCAATACTGACTGCGCATATTTGGGAATGGGTATCTGTAATTTCTGCCACTGCTGAAGCATGGGCAAAGCCCCCACACGCTGCCTACCTGCCTGTCACATCACAGTGGCAAATTTCAGCTCCCCAAGGGTTTCTCACCTACTCCGCGGAAGCATGAGCATGTGTATGAGACTGTTTTTGTGCATATTCTTCTCACATGCAATAATTTTGTGCAGGTTTTTTTTGTTTCAGTGGTTGTATACCAAAGTGATTCTTGATGACTTGGTCATCTTTCTTAAGCTGCTGGTTTTGTTATATGCAGCTTCCATGCTGAGCTGTACAAAATCAATAAATAACAAGAGGATATTTCATTTGCTTTTCCTGCAAGCCTCTATTCCTCTTGACGTACGCAAGGAATGTTGAAAGGCAAAATTATTTCCAAATCAAATGATAAACAGTGCCCTTTGATAAGTTTTGCTTATATAGGAATTTCTGAAGAGAAAACAAGAATGTCTCTCTCTCTTCCTCATAACTTCTTTCCTCAGGCTTAATGGAAAAAGATAAAATGAGAACCATTACAATGGCATTTGCCAATTTGCAGGCAGAATATATTGCAGGTGAGTAGGCATTTACCTTCAGAGATAAAATTGAGTCAGAGAGAAAGAGTCCACATTGCCCTTAGAAGGAATGATCGTTCACATCACACTGGATGTTTTTTTACGCCAGCCGTTTGTCAGTCAAGCAGCAGACATCTTTTTGCTGCACTCTGGCCCACAGTTCAAACAAAATGATGCCATAATAGAAGAGGCTGTCCAAGTCATGAGAGTTATTAAATGTCTTTTCTTTGCATCTAACCCTTTCTTTTTTCCACACAGGATAGATTACATGGTCCTTGTAATATTTATTAAAAAAGAAAAAAAAAAAAAAAGAAAAGGTTGCTATATTGTATTACTGAGGGAAAATAGGAAATCATGAGGACAGCCTGAAAGCAAGGGTCATTCTGTCACATGGTTTACAAGGGAGTACAAGAGACCAAAATGCTAGATCCTATTGTTCCTGTGTCACCTGCAGAAATGCTGGATGGTAGCCTGAGAATGGCAGCCTCTGTAAGTCCCCTGTGTTCTGAGCTGGACAGGGCTGGAGTTGGGACTGCGCCTGCTTTATGGTCAGCTCTGACAGCTGTACAGGCATATGCTGCCCTTCGCTCAGGCATTGTTTCAAGGTCTGCAGTCAGACTGAAGTCCATATTTTTCTGTGGACCTAAGCTCTCAGAAGTGCCTGTTATATCAGGATGCTCAGCTTGAAATAAGAAAGGCTGACTCTCAGAAGGTCCTGAACACATCTTTCCTTCTGCCTTCTTTCCCTGCCTCCCCTTCAACAGAGCCCTTTCAAGGCTCTGAAGTGAAGGACCTCCAATTGCTAATCTGTTTTTAAAGACTGTGGTTCGTCTATAGGTATTTCTGAAACACCATTCCTCTTATCTCCGGTCTCCAGCTAGAAATGTAATGCAGCACATAATTACACAATTGTCTCAGTAATGGTGCAAATTCAAATTAAATCATGGGATATTTCACACTGTGCATGTAACTCCTGATGTCTCTTTTACAGGCTGCACAGTTTAGCAGCATGCTTTTTAAGATGTACCACTACAGTAGGCATTAAATACAAGAAAAATAAATGTATGATCTTCGCCACCATGCAAGATTTTTTCGTTCCAGAGATGACACCAATGTAAAGAAAAACCATCTATGTAATTCAGTTTTACTCTTCCTGGCAATAATGTCTAAAAAGACAGTACAGGGAAGGCTATCAAACAAGCCCTTAGTCAGCTAAGTTAGATTCAGATTTTTAGAAAAAATATTGAATCTCTTGGGCTCAAGTAGAAGAAGAGTATTCACTGTTCCTTCAGCCCTCTTTCCTACTGGGCTACCAAAGCTCATATCCTTATTCCTTCTGTGGGTCACACTGAAAAGCGCTTGCTTTCACATGTCTACTGGCATCACCTGTCTAAGGATGAAGACTGTCCCTCGGCCATGGAGCCTTTAAGGGTGTGGTGCTCTGCAGTGTGTGCAACATGAATACCATGCTGCCTGTATTCTCACCCCCTTGGGAACAATGACTCAAAACCAGACCATGACCAGCCAGCTCCTTGCATCTAACCACATGGCCAGCTTTCCTCTACCAGCCTCTCACAACTATGGATCACACTATTCATGTAGCCAAAGAAGTAACGATATCAAGCAAAAAACCCAGTGTTTGTCCTCCATCACCTTTTGCTTTCCCTTTTCTCTAGTTTTCCACACATGAAAGAAGGGGATAAAAGAATGAATCTCTATTGCACCAGCTTACCCTACGAAACTGCTTTGGCTCAGAGGCAGAATTGGTTTTCATTCAGCCGAAATAGACTTGGGCAATGACAAGTTTGAGTTTCAGAGCATAGGAATGTTCAGGCATCATCAGACTGGCTATTCGTTTAGGTTTATGTTTTCATATGACATAATCTCCTTCCAAATAATGCCTGCCATCATCATCATCTCTGATGATGCTATTCCTATATGTACTGTTCACAGTAGCACTTTCAGCACTGACATTTCAATGTTAAGGGAAGCTAAAGGTAGTGAGTTCATTACAGGAGCTCCCTTCAGGCTTTTGGCAAGATATAGTGAGATGCCGGTTGTTCCCAGTCATTTTCTGTGAAAGAGAGTATCCTGGAGCATTCAGTCAAGTAGGGTACATTCAACATTCTTTCCTTATGGTACCAACACCATATTTTGTCACAAGTGCAATGAAAGAGTTCAGTTGATCATGCAGTCTCTCGTGAGTCCTTTTGCTAGGATCTTCTAAACCAGTAGTTATTCAAAATGCAGATACTTTTGAAGGCTGCCTGCTGCATATGGTACTCTTGCCTTCTTTCCCCTACCTCCCCATTAACATGTAGCATAAGAACAAAAGTTAAAAGGTATTCAAACCTACATTACCCATCAGAAAAGGCAGGTGATACGAAACCATTCTTTTCTTTCTAAATCTCCCATCTGTATTATTTCTTCTAGTATTTCCTCTGCTAGAATCTTTTTGTATGTTGCAACAGTAATGTATTACTATTTTCCAGTCACTTCTTATATGTCATCCAAGTATTTGGAGGGATCATCAAAAACTGTGTTTAAGCACTTATGTTATAAATACTGTTATCATGAGACACCTATACACCTGTTTAGATGCAGCTTTCTTCCTGCTTCCCTGACCAGAGCTGGGCACTCCATGAAGGAAAGATATAGTCTGCTCCAACCTCCCTAGTGAACAAATGGCATTAAGCCTTCATCTGTTGCTTCCTCAGAAAGCAGTGGAAAGGTCAGGAGAAGTTTGATAAAGGTAAGAAAAGTTGGATAACACATCCTAAGTGTTATCCCCACACATTTGCTGTCTGAGACATCCTACTTGTTACTGTTGCCAGTGCTGACAACCCCATTCTGCTCTCCTCTACACTTCTAGCACTACCAGGTTTTTGCTGTTCCTGGGCAGACTCAGATCTGCTTGCAGCCACTGAGCCATAGTACTCATGAAATGCAGTGATGGCCATCTATACTGTAATTGAAGATAAGAGGGACTCATATTCCAGCACAGCTGAGCAAGGTGTAGTCCAGTTGGCTCCAGCACAAGTAGAGTGTCACCAGGGCAATTGACTCCTGTCTTAAGCTGGAGTATATATTATGGTTTTCACTGTTGCTCTTGATAGCCAGTGCTCAGGTCTCTGCTGCCCTAGATACTTTGTCACTGGCACTCAAATCAAATAAACTGACAGTAATTTCAACAGGACTGCACATGCTGCAACAGCAGCTATAACTACTTACAGAAAGGAAGGAGAGAGGCTGGTACTTGTGCAGACTAATTTTAGGCACCCAGCTCAAGTAATGGAGATAATTCAGCCACCCATTTGAGGCTAATTCTCCTGCATCCCCTATATAGCCCACAGAGAGAAGCTCCTCTTGAAGGGTGCTTCTAAGCAGGAAGATCTCACAGCCATCAGACTGGTGTTGCGGTAGATGCACAGTGTTCTCCAACGTCAAGGCAGTATAAATACCTTCCAGAGGCTGCAGAAGAGGAAGGTATCTCCTTCTCCAGTAGCAGGAGCATCTTTGGAGGTCAGCTGGGCACTCTAAAGACTCCACTAGCACACTGGAAACGCGGAAGGTTATTATGAACCTCCAATGTCTTTACATAATAAGTAGAAGCACAAGTCCTACTGCTTCCCTGTTCGCCATTACCGTTCCTGTCCTAAATAGGCCAGTTTGGTTTTCAACAGTTGTTTTTTTACCCAAGGTATCTTTTTTCTCTTCCACACAAAGATGGTGCAGGTCTGAAAACACAGTGTTCAGAGGACTCACCTGGTTTTGTGATTTGCCTTGTTTATTTCTTGTTTTCCTTTGGAATCTGCATCATTTGTTTTCTTCTGGTGGCATTGTTTATCATACTCTGATGGATGTTGAGATTGCAGCTTTTTACATATTAGTTAATCAAGATGTTTCAAAGGGGTCGTCTTGCCTGCCTTCTTTCTGCCAGTGCCACATTTGTCTGGAGCGGCATTAAAGGATTTCTACTTCAGTGGCCCACCAGCATGCATGAAGTCTGAATCATGGGTGAGTGGTGATTTAAACTAGGTGAAAGAAAAAAATAATACCTGCAGCCTTTGTCCTGCTGCATCTCTATTAATGAGCAGAAAATTCACGCTCTGGGTTCTGTAAGCCTCATTTAGGTGCATCAGCAAGAGCCAGGACTATATTAAAGGCCTGAAACTGGAAAAATAATTACGAAGGTGCAATGCCAATTACTTTTCATCTTCAAACTGCTGCTTACAGTTTGTTCCCAACAAATACTGAAAGGTCATCAGCATTTTTTTTCCTTCTTCTTATGAATTCTTCTTGGTGTTCTTAGCACTCTGTTACGCAGTTCAGAAAAAGAGCCCAATATACTAAAAGCCAAACAGCTCATCTCTCATACTAAATGGAAGTCAGACAAGGATAGTGCATTTTTCTTTTTAATCACAGGCGGTATTCATAGCATCTCCTCTATTTTCTGTTTTCTTTCTTAGTATTATAGGTAATGCAATGGAAATGTAATCATTTTTAATCAGGTTTAATTATATACTTTATTCTCATTCTTTATCTCTCCCACTTGCTAAAAAGGCGAGGTTTTGTTTCATTCTGCTTCTCTTGTTGGAGCACTGTAAAGCCATCAAATAACAATATGTGGCTTCCAAAGCTAATGTAATGTGCCTGCACAGACACAGGCACCTGTCCTAGAAGTCTATCCGGACTTTGGCATCCTACTTTGGGCTCCTCTTGCCATGAGGATTATTGTCTGGTGTGTCTTGAACCACAGTGAGTAGGTGCATACCAGTGTGCCTGCATGCCCCTGGAGCAACACATCACAAATTCTGGGAGCATCCCTCACACCAGTGTGTGTGCCTTGTACCCACCGTATTAGGTATGCCTTGTACCCACCATTTTCATCTCAGGGGTCTGGTGCTTCAAAGGACATGCCAGGCTAATTCTCAGTTCTCATAAATATTCCTCAGTTTATTAATGCTGAAAGGTGTCCCTCTCATGTTCTGCAATTTGAAGTACTGTTCTGAGGAAAAAGAGTTACAGTCTTGGGTTTAAAAATATCTCATTGTTAAAAATAGAATGTTCTTATGTTACTATGAAAACCTTCGATTGCTTAGACAATTATAAGAAACAAATTAATTTCTGGTTTTGGAGGTATACTCATATTTCTTTGCTTTATGCTAGCCAATCAAGGTTGATGAATTTACTACATATTATTCTCTATCATTACTAGCTCCAGGTTTCATATCCAGGCAGGGTTTGAATTTTAAGTGCTACAGGCAAGGGAGCAGCATATTTGTTTATTCATTTTAATCACAACTGAAATAATAATGTAAAAATAGGCACTGAGATGTTTATATTTTATTGTCTTGTGTTTAAGTTACAGAAAAATATAGAATACTTGGAAGGGGAAGGAGAGCTTTGTCTCCATTCTTTCTTTAGACTCTCCCTCCTGCCCGGGCATACTTCAGCCAGCATTCAAAAATTCACAGTGCAGGTCCAGTCTCAGATAAAGTCCTTGCTCCCTTATACATCCTTTTCTGCCTGCTGGTCTGCAGTGTATCATACCGCTTCCCTCTGTTTGTAACCTACTGCCATTCAGATGACCTTTCCTTTTCTTCTCCAGCTTTCTCAGAAGTAAGCCACAGGCCAGAAAAAATGGGGGAGGATGAAAATGGAAACAGAATTGGCACTCACAGCTTCATCCAGCACATTTTTTCTGTTCATAGGGGAAATCTCTATAACCTTGTCCAAAATGTTGACATATTTTAAAACAAATGTTGACATGAGTGGCAAGCTTCATCAAGAATGTTTACTCTAGAGTTCATTTCCTTACTCACTAAGACATCTATGGTTATGATATATGCTAAGAAGGCAGTTTCTGGGTTGCAGTAAGATTTTAGACAGTCTGATAACTTGGCCGTCATTCTCCCAGTGAAATCAGAGGGAAATGTGGGTTTGCTTCTAAACTTGGCTTCTAATAACCCAATAGAGGCTAGCTGTGGGCAAGGTCATTTGACAGCCGAATGGCCATCATTGCTTTATGAGAGAGCAAGCTTATAATAGACAGGGCGAAATGAGTCAAGGCTATTGACAGCATAAAGTAAAATAAGAGCTTTTCGACAGCTGTAGCACCAAAAGAAAAAAAAACAAAAAACATACATCTTGAACTGCTGTAGCATGGATATACTGGACCTGTTACTCATGAACAGAAGGTCCCCAGCACACTGTGTCAGGTTATTTTTATTAAGACTGGAAAAATCTAATGAATGTAGAGGAAGCGAAGCTTGTTTGTCAGTGACAGAGATGCTCTCATTTCAGAGTGAGGATTTCAATAACATGGCATAAGCTAGAGGTGAAACCCTGTCTCTGTTCAGGATTTGAAGGATATGGGATTTTTGCCTTTGACTTCAATGAAGCCAGGATTTCATGACAGAAAACCAGTGCATCTAATGTTGTAAAATGTATCAGTTGCATAGCCAAAGAATAGGTATAGCTGATGCAGAATTTGTCATATAGCAATGCTGCAGCATCTGTCACAGCACCTGAAGATGAGAAAGTACTAGTAACAAGAACAGAAATTGAATCTGCGTCCTGTTCATGACAAATATCACTTGAATTAGCTATATATGTGATTTTGACTGAAAATCTGAAACTGGAAGTGGATAATGGAGTTGTTTATTCTTTAGCACTTGGTGAAAAGTGCAGAGGTAACTGCTGTACTTTAAATCAACTGTTGATATTTTTCATATGATTAACAAGGATTTTAAGGTTCATGAGGAATGGCTGAGGCTGTTATCCCTGCGCGGCACTATAAGAAGGATTTTATTTTTAATCCTGTGAAGGGCACTGTGAATTGCTTTGGTGGCTTTGACAAAATAACAGCTGTGGTGACTGACGGTTCTCCAGCTGGGGAGGGGGGTGGGAGTCAACAGTTTTATTGGTTTACTTAAAAAGAAATATGGAGTGAACTTCCTACCTTTTCATTGAATGAGGTACCAAAAAGCCTACTGCAGGAAGGTAGCACTGGCAAATGTCATGGAAGTTGTTAAAGTGATTAACCTTGTTAGAGCTTTCAACGGCTATCACTCTGTCTCTGACACAAAAGTTGCTGAGAACAGAGTCTGGGGATTGGTTTCTTCAAGTTAAAGTGTAAAAGGAGATATTTTGAGAAATGAGAAATATTTTGTCCACTGAGAATTAAATGCTAATTTTCAGGATTGAGCCTTCTCCAGTCAATAAACTAGCCAGACTTTATCAGCACAAATTGTGCAGCATTGTTGTTTTGTGTGACTGGGCATGTGCTTGCAAAGTAAATCTTACCTCAGGTTTCTTTCTAATAGAAATATTAAAGTTATTGAAAAATACAATAGGGAGAAGATATTGTCTTCTTCCCAGTTATCAGACGTATTTCTGCTAGAACAACAGATGAAAAATGAATTATCCATAGAAATTGTTAAAGTAATTTTGGGTTTTCCTGCAGCTGGGGTAAAATACTAGCCACCACATTTTTTCATATATCCACACTAATTGGTGCATATGAGTCTGAGAAATACTGTAGATGTTATGCAAACAAAATTTTTACTGGGTTCAAAAGTTCTTGCAGTCAGTCCTGAAAGAGTACAACATGCTGTGATACCCAACAACATACATGTTTCCACAGTTTGGTTTACACTCTGAAGTTTGAGTAGGCAACCACCTTGGGATGTGGAGTTGCATGCTTCAGCCTGGAGATGACTGAAATAAGGCATCTCTTTTATCTGTGGGAATGGAGTAATAATGCAGAGAGTTGCATATGTGATCTATGACACAATAAAGCAGAAAACTACTGATGTAATCTTGTCACTAGAGTCCTTCTTACCATTTTGGGAATAAACGTTTCTGTATTTTATTTGTTGCGTGTCTTTCCTGTGAGCATTTTGGAATGCTAACCATCCTTTTAAATGATTAGTTATAATGGGCCATTGTGGGAAGAAAAGGAAAATCAAACTAGGCCAATATTCTTTCATGTTAATCCAATTTTATGTCAGCGGTCTTGATCTTTTGTCATCTTAATAGTCTTTTTTAGTTGCAGATTATTGCAGTATTAGGAAAAGATCATTTGGCTTTTCAGTATAGGTAATTTCTGTTCTAAAAGAATTCCCTCCACTTGAAAGAAATATTTGTACAAATAAGACTAGACAAGTGATTGTGCCTTTCTTGAGAATTATTGGTTCTATAAATTTTAGCTAATCCCAGATCCAAGGAATCAGCACTCTAAAGCTCCAGGCCTTTAAACACATGAATAGCTCTATTGAAAGCAGTGGCTCTTTGTGCTTAAAACTAAGTACCTGCATAAGTCTTTATAAGATCAGGACCTAAAGCAGAAATGTATTATCCCTCAAACACCTAATTTCAGATCTATACTTCTGGTATCGTTTGACCCTGTTGTCACACTTGTCCTACCTGATCACTGTAAGGCCCCCAAGAAGCACAATACAGCTTTCAGTTCTCGCCCTTTGATGCTACGGAAGAGGGTATGTTTACGATGTTTAAATCAACTCTTGTTTTCTGCACATAAAAGGGACAGCATATTCATTTCCTTCTTACCCCAGAACAGGTAGACTTGTGTTTATCAATGCAAGTCATAGCCTGAGGTGTTATGTTGCTCTGTTAATTTCAGAAAGCTGGTACTTTGCCACACCTCTCTGCTAAAAGCAGCTGTTTAGAATTAAAATCAAACCACTCGCCTACTTGTATGCAGTATTATTCCTAATGCTGTAGCTGCCAAGAAAGATTGAGAGAGAAGTGTTATAGAGCTACTCTGAGTATCAAGGATTACTAACACTTCTGAGGAAAGAAGTAAAACCCAGCAGTCTGGGATGCTTCATGATTGAGGTGAGTACCTTCAAGTGGATTTGGCTTTTTGGGTTGTTTTTTTTTTCCCCTAATTGATCACCTCTTTCTTGCATGGGTATATTTTCTGCTCAATGGGATAGCACTCCGGAGTTTTCTAATAGAGCAACGTGTTCTGTCTTTTTACTGAAAGTATGTGTGGAAGACCTTGTGAAAGAGGATAAAGGCAGGTAAAGAGGACTAAGACTACTGAAGTCTTCCTGTCTTGAAGAAGAGATCAGAGGTCAGGAGGAACACTTTTTTCAGAATATGATATATGTAATGTTTACTCTGCATTTATTTCACGGGGGGATACTGAATTTCAGTGGCTGGTCTGGGTATATGGTGGAAGACCCCCTAATATTATTGTTTGAAAGAGATCTTAGCATGTGCCTGATAAGCTTGGGACACATTTTGTTCTAGTGGTTCATCTGTCAAACTCTCTGCTGCTTCCATATGAATGAGGGAGAGGTAGAGGCATTTTTGTTAGCTGCCACATATGTGTATATTAGACTTGCTCCACATAAAATCCCCAGCAGTTCCTAGCAAAGTGTTGAGTGAAGAATACCCTCAGTGAGCTACTACAGCCTGGCAAAGACAGCTGAAACTTATAATCTGTTCTGTTCAGTATGCTTTTGGTAGTATGAACTGGAGAAGAAGCTGGTTGTCTAAGTGACATGTGGAAACTCTCTTTCTCTGAATATATTAGTCAATTAAATTATGATTAATATAACCTGAATAATGTGGTGCTCTAATTTTTATCTTTAATTTACTAGGACATTCGTTACTCTCTCAGAATTTTGTGTTTATAAAGGCATTCATAGATCATCTTCAAGACCTTGGTAGTGGCATCTGCATTTTTACTATGAGTGTGAAAGTGGCACCAAGGGTTTTCTAATTCTTTCAAAATTCTCTGGTTTAGGAGCAAGCAGCAAAAAGAAACCAAACTGGTAGGAAGTCTGAGTGTTGGCTGCTGTGTCTGAGGCTGAATAGATTTGACGAATTGAAGAAGTGGCTGGATGGTCACATCCAGAGAGTGCTCAGTGTCCAGATGCACATCAGTGATAAGTGGTGTCCCTCAGAAGTCTGTATTGGGACCAGTAGTTTTTAATATCTTCAATGATATAGACAGCTAGTTTGAGTGTGCTCTCAGAAAGTTTGCAGGTGACACCAAACTGAGTGGTGCAGTTGACATACAGATGGAGTGCCATCCAGACGGACCTGAATAAGCTTGAGAAGTGGGCCCATGCGAGCCTCGTGAAATTCAGCAAGACCAAATGCAAGGTCCTGCAGCTGGGTCAGGGCAGCCCTCAATATCAATACAGGCTGAGGGATGAAGGGATTGAGAGCAGCCCTGCAGAGAAGGACTTCGGATACTGCTGGGTGAAAAGCTGGACATGAACCGATGACGTGTGCTTGCAGCCCAGAAAGCCAGCTGTACCCTGGGCCACATAAAAAGAACGGCCAGCAGGTTGAGCGAGGTGATTCTGCCCCTATAGTCCACTATGGTAAGACGCCACCTAGAGGACTGTGCTCAGCTCTAGAGTCCTCAATATAGGAAAATGCAGAACTATTGGAGCGGGTCCAGAGGAAGGCCACAAAAACAATCAGAGGCCTGGAGCACTTCTCCTGTGAGGAAAGGCTGGGAGAATTGGCGTTTTTCAGCCCGGAGAAGAGAAGGTTCCAGGGAGACCTTATTGAAGCCTTTCAGTACTTAAAGGGGGCTTATGAGAAAGATGGGGGCACACTTTTTAGTAGGGTCTGTTGCGATAGGACAAGGGATAATGGTTTTAAACAAGAAGAGGGTGAATTCAGGCTAGATATAGGCAAGAAACTCTTTACAATGAGGGTGGTGAGGCACTGGAACAGATTGCTCAGAGTAGCTGTGGCTGCCCCATCCCTGGCAATGTTCAAGGTCAGGTTGGATGTGGTTCTGAGCAACCTGGTCTAGTGATAGATGTCTCTGATCATTGAAGGGAGGTTGAACTAGGCGACCTTTAAAGGTCCCAACCCAAACTATTCTATCAGTCTTTCATTTGGAGGGGGAAAACCTTTATGTGAAGATGAACATAGTCATCGTGGGACTGAGGCAGCAACCAGGGTAGCAGGCAGTGGGCTTTTGGGTAGCATGGTTTCTTGGAAGCAGAGGCTTGGGGTAGCAGACCCTGAAGACGAGCTGTACTGGCCAGTTCAAGACACAGTTATGTCTTCCATTGATGAATTGATCTGACCAGCCTCTCAGCACAGCCATGCTGTTGCAGCCTCTGTGCAAAAAAAATTTAAAAATAACTAGTGATGATAGCTGCTTCAAAACACCCAACCTGAGCCTAAGTGGGCTGAATCTTCAAAAAGTCAGTAGCATTCAGCCTATGAAAACTGGGATTCAGCTTTTCATGTATCGATTCAGCTCTTCAGTTTGTGCGATCTTTTTTTTTTCTCCCTTCTTTTTTTTTTTTTTTTTTTAAAAAGGGGAAAGCTTTTGAAACCCTAGCCTTTAATCTCAGTAACTTCTGAACCATCTTATCTGTGAAGAAAGGAGATAAATTATTATGCCTCATTTGAGGATTTACAGCACTTTAGCTGCTCACTGGCTGACCCACAGCAATTTTCTTGAAACACAGGGGTTGGTACAGAGCTTTCTCGTAAAGCAGGTGTCACGCTCCTGTCCTGAGTAAGCAAACAGTGTGGGCAGGGGGGGATATTCTTTGTGCATTAGAATATCTGCATTTATACTGCTGATGTTTTCAATCCTTTTGCAGGTACATTTTGTACAAACACTTGAATTATTTGGTTTACTAGTAGTGCTGTACATAAGTGAATTTCAGAAGTGGAAGTGCTTGTTTAGGATGACTTAAATATATAACAAAGTAATTTGTGGTCTTGCATGTTGGTTTTCCTTAATTTTCATCCTGGTCTTCCTTTGCTGACTTCCATCCAGCATGTTCCTGTGCTCAGTCAGACTAATAGCTGTATTCAAATATTCTATTTTAATATTTCTTCTCTGAGAAAAACATCAATGATAGGCAAAAGTACAGCAGCTCACCTGGCTGTACTTCAAACCAGTGATGTCTCTGATAAGAATATGTCGAACTGTGTTTGAATCTAGTTTAAGAACAAAAGTATAACTTCAAAAATGATGAATTTGTTTAATTATAATGTGTCCCACTAGACTCAATGTTATCCGGAGTGCTTAGGCAGAATAAAAGCACCTTATGAAGGATGCTTACTACAATATGCAAGCATGTAAGTCTTCATATTAGTCACTACCATAATGCAGTGGCAACACATGCATGCAAATATTTGGTTAGAATTTTAAATTATTACAGCAAAACTAGCTCCTGTGAATAGAATTCCTAAAATCCTAAAGCATGTAAACCAGGGATGATGGTCATAGAAGTGCAAGTGCTAGAATACCTGTTAGTGTATGAGTTGTGTTAACCACTTGGGGTGCATAAATCCACCTGTGATAACTGCCCAGCAACTTGGGTGGATGTGGAACTGCTTAACTGCTGCTCTTGTCTCTCTACAAATTTCTACATAAGCAGCTAAGATCCTGCTGGTTACGCAGGCAGTAAAGTTGTGGGAGGATCAGGTTCAGTCCCTTGTTTCTAGTCAGGCAAGGACGTCAAACTGGTTATTTTGCCTCTATAGTTTTGCTGTAAAAATCCACCTGCGAAATGAGGAACCTTACTGAGCCCCTTATGGTCTCCTCTGTGGTAGGTTCTTCCTTGTTGGAAGACAGATCCAAAGGAAATGTCTTCATCCTTCTCCCTTTTCAGCAAATCGGTATTTTTCTAATGATAGAAGAAATCTGGCACCATCAAACATCTCTCTGGTGCTAAATCAAAAGCAGCAGCATCAATACAGACATTTAAGGTAAACCCTAACATGATATCTCATAACTGGAATAGATATGACAGTTTTCAATGACCTGAATCTTCTGCCTTCATTTATTCAGATATATGAAGATTGCCTTAATATATAAGGCTGTAGAAAGATGTAAATTCCTGTTATTTTTGCTGTGTTGTACTTTCAGAGGCTATAGAGGAAGGCACAAGGGTTTTCTATGCCAATTTAGAACTTGCGAACGACCCTTTCTGTACGATTCTCACAGCTACAGTGAGGCTCAAGGGGTATGGTACAATACTCTGGTTTCCATGTCTCCAAAGAGAGCTGCCAAATCTCTTGAAATCCTGAATGTGATAGCTGCGCAGGCAGCCACCAAAATGGTGTCTGGTCCATGCAGTCACAGTGAAGTTGCTACCTTCAGAAATCCTTTGGCCTTTGATGAGGAAACCTCTGTGTCACACTCTGTGGAGGATATTTTGCCACCCCTCTTCTGGAAAAAAGCCACGTACTTTTTCCCTGGATTGTTGGTAGGCGAAGCTAAACCCTCAAACTGCGACTTAGCATAACTCTTTCAGCTGACAGATAGGAATGCTGCACTGTCAAGTTTATAGTTGTAAATGACACTTCAGTGTTGAGGAAGGCAGAGTTTATATTTCACCTCAACAATTTTCTACTGTTTCCTTGTGAATGACACCAACATGATCTTCTGAAGATGGAAAAAGTGTTAACAGTTACCACAGTGAATTTGGGCTTGTCTGCTTTCTGTGCACTCTGCATTGGATTTCTGTGTTTCACTTTGGGTAGCATGCTCTACCCCGCCCCTCCTCCCACCCCACCCCCCAAAAAATAGGTTAATTCAAAATATTAGGATTCTGGTTCTGTGAATTTTATTCACATTCTGCACTAAGAACAAAAAAAAAAAAAAAGATCAATCTTCACACAAAGGCACTTGTTGCTGGATGCCGTCTTTACTTCACCCGCTTTCTAGCTGTGTGAAAGGAATTAATGAGGCACAGATCACAAGCTGATGGTTTGTAGTTGTTGAAGGGCTTTTTTCTTTTGCTTAACTTAACTAAATAAGGACCATTAAATCTCTGCTAATTTCTTAATATTAAAGCTGCACTTAAAAGTATTTTCTCATTAATCTGTGACAAACCATAAAATGTAATATTTTCACCATGGTTATGGTGAAAATGGCCATGAAACTAGTCAGCTTTGTCTCAGGCATATACAATATTGTAATAATGGATGTTATCCCACTAAAATACTTCTGTTTTCAATTTAATTTACATGCATGAATTATTATACCAGTTTTGGTTATCAGTAAATTACTAGGGTTTTATGGGAGTGATGTACACTGGAGCTGGGTCCTCTGTATCCTGTGACCTTAAAGTCATTCTGCCAAAGATGCTTAACTGTTTTCTAACTGCCTTATTTTTAAGTGCAAATGACCTTTATAAAAGGCGCTGAAATGACAGGGCTGAAGAATGGAACCCTATTAATCTTTCAAGACGACTTTAGCGTAGGCAAGAGGTAGCAAAGGTACAGCAAGCTCACATAGCACTGTGATGGCAGAATGTGCAAATGTATCACTGGCAGATTGTGCAAATGGCAAATATTAGCTGGGCAGGAGGTTCAGCTGCAGGTTTAGCCAAAACTGATACTTTGTGTGAAGTCAAAATACATAAAGCATTCTCCAGACTAGCGGCAGACAGAGCTAACTGGGGGTGAAAGGTTTTGAGTACTTTTTCCAATGTACTGGTGCATCTGATCCCTAAGTCTTTTCTCTTTTCAAGATGTAGAAATGCTCTTAGTTCAGTGGCTTCAGGATAGAAAATTGTATCCACCCACAGATACCACATCAGCCTGAGTTTTTGGCAGATGGAGATTTGCATCACCCTTTGACATCTTTCTGGCTCAGATACTGCCAACATGGCAGAAACACTGCTATTCTGAAGGGGCCATGCTAGCTGGTATAGCCAGTTTGTCAAGTGTCCTGTGTCTCTTGGGAAGAAAATGCATGGTGTAGGCACCATCATGCCTAGGTTTTTAAATAGTCAGTGGAAAACTGAAACTGCTGAAAGAAATTGTCCTTTATCATGAAGATCTCTCATCCCTGGAAAACACAGATGTCGGCAAAAAAGTTCACAGTGCTGGGCACATTGTTCTCTCATCCAGTCTCCTTCCACTACTTAAATGTGTTGTACTGAAGTGGTACTAAAGTCTACTGCTTAATGCTATTTTTTTTTTCCTACCCCTTGAGTTGGCTCACTAGGCTTAATGGGCTGTAGGAAGGTGCCTGTTTCCTACCTGAACAATGGAGACTTAGAAGGATGAAGATCAATATTGACAGGCAAATGTTTGTGCTTGATATCTGACATAAAGGAATCATCCAAAAAGGGTGGAGAAAATAAGTGCTGAGCTAAAACATAACTAAAAAGGTTTCTAACCATGTAAGCTTATAAAGGACACGTTGACTGAACTGGAAATTTGAGAAGAAATGTTTTTCTTCCTTTCTCTAGTTCTTGTACATTCATGACCCGGGAAGCAACAAAGTCATTTGGTGATAGTGTTCTTAGTTAAAAATCTCTAGCCAAAGAAGTTGTGTGGATTTAGAGTAACTGAAGGGCTCACCTTGGGAACTGGACTCTACCTGCTGCCACTGGCTTGCAACCAGGCAGGTTTAATTAGTGCTGATACTACACAGCACCCGGGTGCCTTGGAAACACTCTCTTCCAAGAATTCCTCATTGCTGGCAATTTATGCATAGATATACAGTTATTTGTATACAGATATTTATTTAGATTAGCTTCTACACAACATTGAGAAGATCATGTAGCCTTTGTACATACGTTCCCTCCCCCGTTTTAAAAATGCAATAACATCGTAATTTCATTTATCTAGTGCTTTTTGCACTCCTCAAGAGGAATTTTGATATGTAAAGAAGACTGCTTCCAGCTATTTTTCTGCTGAGTACCAGCATTGCTGTATACTTCTTTCAGAGGTTAAGAAACCAGCTTTCATTCCTAAAAGGGCAATAGCTTCTGGTTTCATCTGTGTACGTATGTAGGTGGATATACGGTGGAGAACTCTGAATAAGGGAAACTTGGACCACTTGATAATGTTCGTAATGCTGTAAGAGAAGCTCTTGTTTTTAGCCTTGTTATGCTTCCTCCTTCCATATTCATTTGCTTGTTTAAATATTTTATTCCACTTCTAGTTGAAACAGCAGGATAGGAAGTGCCTTGAGGGAGAAGAAAAGGTATTACTTGGGTTTATGGTTCATTGTTCTGCAGGGGGAACTTTACGAAGCAGTACACAACCCATGAACGGAAAGCCTACATTAGATTTTTGTTGTTTGTTTCCATCTAAAAGGGGAGGCTGAAAATGATTCATTAAGCAGAAAACAGGAAAACTAATGTGTGATGTCTCAAGTAATCTCGGAAATAGATTTGGCATTCCCTGCTGAAGAAGATGTTATTGGACAAGACTAATAAATTTGTCTTATGCTTTTTTTGACACTCTTTGGCTCTCTGACAGTATATATGGAATGCTTAACCTGCAAAAGTCATATCTATTAATGTCTTAGCTGCTCTTTAAAGGCTAAAGGAAGAGAACTGGCACAAGCCTAGGCCAAAATCGAATCTCCTTGAGGCACACAGTGGACTTACCCATCCTTCTGCATTACCCACCAAGTGCACCCAGGTCCTTGAGAAAAGCAATCCCACAAGTGGGTTTGCCTTTACCTGAAGCAGGAATAACCCAGACTGTCTTCCCCAGCAGATTCCGTATGTGCACCATAGGAACTTTGTCCCCTTCTGCAGTACAGAAAAGTTCTGATTGGACTGGGCCAGCCCTGTTGGCAGATCCCCTAGTGTTGACCAACCAGGTGGCTTTTGCTAAATGTGTTTCCCACAGTTTGCACATATAACTAGGATTATGCCATCCCAGATGAAGAATCCAGCACTAGCTCTTGTTAGATCTCAGATGGTTGATGGTTGCCTAGATCTCTCTAGAAGACCTTTCTACCCTCAAAGTCCACAGCTCTTCCTGGTTTAGTATCATCAGCGAACTTACTTAATGTACATTTGATTCCCTTGTCTAGATAATTTATAAAAACATTACAGAGTTGAGGCCTGGGGAACTCCACTGGTGACTAGCCACCAGTCTGATGTAACTCCACTTACTATAACTCTTTGAGCCCAACCCATCAGATAGTTGCTTACTCAATGTATTATGGACTTCTTTACCTGTATGCTGGACATTTTGTCCAGAAGGATACTGTGAGACACAGTATCAAAATCTTTGCTCAAATAAAACAAACAAAAAAAAAAAAGCCATACAAAAACCCAACCAACTAAACAAAAAAAAAAAAAAAAAAAAAAAGAAAAAAAAAAAAAAACCTAACAACCTAACAGCAAAAAACCCACATATACCTGCTGGCTTCCCTTGGTCAACTAAGTGGGTGACCTTGCCATGAAAGAAAATTCAGTTAAGCAGGACTTTCCCCTTGAACCTATGCTGGCTATGATCAATGAACTTCATTTCTTTTGTAGAAAGGGAGACCAGTGTTTCGTTGAATAGGTTCTGATTGAGGATTTTGGGCCTAGTGCTTTTGACTTCAGCACTTTGTTTAGCAGGATAAAGGCAAGGTCTACGTAAAATGTAGCTTCAGGAGCACTGAGAAAGGTGCTTATCACAGATGTTTATTTTTGAAGTCTCTTTGCTTTCTTACCTGTTCAGATGATTAGGCACTTGATAAACAGCTTGGAAGAAATATTTAATCCTGATTTGCTGATAGGTGCAAGCATTTAATATCTGGCATGGATGTTCAGCACTTCTGTGGAATTTCTGAAACTGAAGGCTAAGCATTTTTTGTTTAGTTTTAGTTAGTTACTGTTGTGCAGTAATCAAGAAACAAACTTTGTCCTATTAACACACCACTTACATAGGGGCCATTAGTCTGTTTCTTTATGATGTTCATTAGTCATTGGAAGTCTTAGCTAACTGAATTTTTCATTTTTCTGCACTTAAGTATATACATATCTCTCTCTTTCCTGTCTTCTATAAAGTCTTTCATCACTAGACATAAAATTCTTCCGAGTAATGGTTATCGTACTATGAGTTAACAAATCTGTGATCTGTAGGCACACCCTAGAGTATCATAACCTCAGCTGAGGTTTTGTGGCTCACGATGGCCTGAGGCCTGATGTTTCATTATGGCCAAACCTGAAAGCTATGGTTTACTTTAAGGCCTTTGTTACTGGAGGCAGTGACTGAGTTTGAAAATTAGTCTTTCTTGCAGTATTTACCTCCAAACTACTTCACCATTTGGACTGGTACATACGTTGAAGATAGAACAATTGCCATTACTTTTCTAAAATATTCCATAAAGGCACATCAATGACTCTATTTCTGTGGCCTGGATTTAGGGACTTACTCTGCATGCATATGTACTGAAATTAAACAGACTAATTTTTTTTTTTTTTCTTTTTTTTTTGACCATACCTTGGTTGAAGTAGGCAAGAAATTTGAAGCTTCTCTGACAGTCATCATTCAACAACCTAGTGAAGTTGACTTAAGGGTAGAAAAGCTAGAAGAATGTTTTTACTACGCCATGTTATAATGACAGAAGTTTTTTCTACAGGGGAGTCCCAGACGAATCACCTGTTTTAGTTTGCATTCAGTAACATATTGGTCCCTAGCTCCAGTCTCCTGTTGGGCAGTAACATTTCTTACCCTATACATTCATTCTTGCCTCCCATTCTTTTGGGACAGAAGAAGAAAACAAACAAACCAACCAACCCACAAACAAACAAAGAAAACCTGAACACCCCTCCACCCTCCCGAAATTATCTTTTTATCAAGGCCACTTAATAAACCTTCTTAGGTTGTTATTTCAGTGGTATAAGGACTATCTGGTCTTTCTACTGTGCTTCAGATTTAGGTTCAGGCCTGAGACTTACCTGAGTATCTGTAGCTTGAAGTTTAGACAATATAGGTTTTCTCCTCTAAGCCAAACAGTTTTATTTTTTATTGATGAGAAAACACACACCTCTTTTTTTCTTTCACTTTCAAATAAAGCATTCCTGTGCCTCTGCTTTCCCCTGTGTTCTATTACTGAAGAGTTGCTCTGTTTCATACTTGCAGAGTGTCTGGGTAAATGGAGATTTTTAGGAACGTAAACTTTAAGGACAATACCATTGTTCATTTGTAAGTTGCAAAGATATTATAATATCCAAAAATATTAGATTTTACTTATATACAAGCTCCAAGAAAAATGCAGCATGTCCATTAAGTCTTTGATGGTTTTGCTACAAAACCCGTTCTTGATATAGAAAAATAAATGTAAGTTAGCCATGCTTTCAACCCAGGCACTCTTCAACCTGTTGAGTGAGAGAGGCTTTGGCAGAAAAAAAGAGCCGATACGTTCATTACTCAGTTGAGTCATTTAATGCATGTTCTAAAAGTTGTCAGTATTGATTTACTCGCACTAAAAGCCCCATACAAAAATGATCAGGTACAAATATTAGATGGATGGCAAAAAAAACCCTCAAAACAATATGCAGCTTGCTTGTCTTTTTTTTTTTTTTTTTTTTAGTACAAGAGTTGTCTGGGAAAGATTTGGAATATCAGTGAAGTACAACAGCTGCACTAGAGGGTAGATGAAAGGATGAATCAGACAGGGTTTTTGTTTAAATCCCTTTTACTTTAGGTGTAACAACTTGAGTTATAAAAGCTTCTGTCCTAAATAGAGTCACCATTCTGAAATTAATTGGATTGAGGAGAGGCTGAAAGCAGTCATAGGTTTTAGGCAACTCTTGGCAGCAGATGCAAAGTATGCAGTTTTGTAGAAGTCCTGTCATACAAAAAACATACTTTCCTTACCCTCAGATTCTTCCTTTCCCTTCTCTTTACAGTTTTCTTCTGCAAAACAGAGGAGTTCCAAAGCTTTACCAATGCTCTTTCTATGCCCTTTGGGATGAGCCCATTTCACTCTGTTACCAGTCACTTTTCAAGGTATATCATCTTATCAGCATTAACTTGGAGAAGATCAAAGTTACAGAAGGTGGCTTTCACAGAAAGATGGACAGAAGGTGTTCTCTTCCTCTTTGACTACCACTTCCCCTTTGACTCCAATGAACTACTTTCTCTTTGACCACTCTGAGAAAGCTCTGCACTCTGAAATCACACACCGGGATATTAGGAGCATCTTGTTCACCAGCCTCTTGTACAGACCCATATACACACTGCCTCAGGAGGAAACATAATTAAAATTTTCTCAATGGTCCAGTAGAAGTTAAATATGCAGGGTAGTGGATAACAGTCTGTCACTTACAGATGAAAAAGCTGGTTCTGCTGGTGAGGCTTCTGACAAGTCTAGGTTGGAGACAAACCTCTTGGTTACCAATAAATGTCAAATTGTGCACATGTAATTGTGCCTCTACCACTGCAAACAAAGTAATGCTGATTTTAATTTCTCTTACATGTTTCCATAAATAGCAGTGGGGTTTGTGTTTTTACAAATGGATAGATTCTTGTCTGGTGTACCACTCTGTATAAGCATGTGTGAAAATTGGTGAGCTTGGATTTTCAGATAAGTTACACTGGTTTTCCTTCTATAGAATTACAACTTAGTGAATCTTTTATTTCCATAAAAGAAACTGAAAATAGGTCATCTGAATTCTCCATTATTATACTGTATGTGCCCCGTGGATATTGGAAAAATTGAGACATGTCAGTTAAATACAGCAGACAAAAAAATATGCACATCAATCAGTGACTGGAAACAGTGTCCAAAGTGTTATTTATTTCAAGTTTTCATCAAATATGCATTATTCTAACGATCGACACATTACAAAGACAGACACTTTGGAGAAAAATTATATGGAAGAAGACTAAAAAAGATTGCAGTCTACTTGATGGGGAAATATGGTTTAATTTAAAAATCATATAATTGTTACAGAAAGAACTATATGAATCAAATGTGTCAATGTTGACAAGATTTTTATCAGGCCTCCATAATCTCCCAAATATCACCTAATGAGTGTGTATAATAAAATCAATTTCCCAGCTGTTGCAGTAAGAATAATGATAAAAGTTTTCCTGTGTCTTTCATTATTGGGAAAGTTTTGTCCTATTTATTTGAATGACATTGGTGTGAATAGGGAAAAGTGCATAAGTGGAACGAAGCCATCCGCTATGCCTATAAACTTACACACAGTACATTGCACTTCTCATAATCACAGTTCTTACAACATTGACATAAAAATTCATCCAGATTCTTTTCCTCCCTAGTTCAGTCAATCAACTGAGTGGAATAGTCCCTGATTTTTATTATTATTTCTATTATTATTATTTTTTCTGGTACTGTCATGAAGAGGTAACAAACAGCTTTTATGGAAAATAGCCACAGGTAACAGAGAAGGAAAAAAAAAGTAAATCTCTGCATCCCTTCCTACCCTCACCTCCCCATCTCTCACAGATGTGTACTCACAGGTATTCACTCATTAGCCTTTGATTTTATTATTTTCCTGTGTTTTTCAGCAAGTTCTGTGTCAATTAGTAATTGTGCATGTGGCTAACTCTCGTGTTCAATTTTTCATAAATCAAGCTGCAGTTCTTGTAAAATTGCCACAAATCAATGAGGTTTAAGGAGAAGGCTGTATTTTAAGACTTAGTGTCTCTTGTGGGCCACTTATGTACCAGCATCAGTAAGTTTTGAAAGAGAAGACAGTAGCTTGAGGAAGATTCAGGTACTGCTTAAAGACTGAGTTAACTGAAGAGGAAGGAAGCTGGGGGACTTTGTTAGCAGCAGCAGCAGTTTCTAATAATAAGGTAACTTAATTTTACAGAGCAACTTGAGAGTAAAATGTAGTGGGTTTTTTTGTTTTGTATTGTTTTTACTAAAAATTGCATTGTAAAGACCTAGAAACTACCTTGTAGATAGTATTTTCCAATAACTCTGACAAACCAAAGTAGCATTATTGGAGAGAAGGTGAAGAAGTAAGAAAAGAAACTTGTGGCAAATAGGTCTTGCATCAGTGTGACAAGTCACTCTTCCTGGAGTTTAACTTTTAAATAGAGGGCTTGTGTGCCAGTTCCCTAAAATTAAAAATGGATCCAAAGGAAATGACTTTCCAGAGAACAAGCCGGCCACTTTGGACAGACTGGACACAAGCCATCCATGCAGCTGCCCGCGGCTTCAGCCAATTGCTGGTCCGCCTACTGCTAGGGGAGTGCTGCATCTTCCGTAAAGCAGCGAGCGTATGGGCATTTCCACAGCTGACTTAAACAGAGGAGGAGATGGAAAAAGTGGCAGCAAAACGCTGGGGTTTGCTTTGTTTAATTATGACTTTAAATGTCACGTAAGCATGTTTAAGACATGTATGAAAAAAAGCAAGAGTTGATTTTCCCAGGAAGGTGGGTAATCCTCCTTAGTAGCCCAGTAGCATGGAAACATATTGGCACGAGGCTGGCTGATTTTGTTGAATGAACATCTCAGAATGGTTTCTATTCCCGTCCTCTGAGTAAACTCTAAACCACATAAGCAAGCTGCAGCAATCCATGCAGGAGCAGCAGAAAAAAGTAGTATTCATTTTTCTTCTACTCTTATCTTTCCTGAAGCCATTCAGAACTGAGAAAACAAAATCCAGTAATACTTCTGCTGCTGGTCAAAAAAATAAAGTTTATTGTCATGGACAGAGAAGGAAGAGGAGCTTTACAAGTCTGGCACTGAGACTATACTGTGCAGCTGTTTCTGGCACAGGTAATAAACAGAGCTGCTCATCACAGATCGATCTAATGTTGGTTGAAATTAGTGTGAGACTTTTTCTTTCTCTCCTGTGTCTGGAGAGAAAAAGTACTATAAGATCTAGTCCAGGAAGCTAGGATTTATACTGCTGTACATGCAGGAAGAGGAGAAACTACATAAATAACAAGAGTATTTGAGTTCCAAGGGAAAGAGTTTGAATGGAGACATAAATCCATAATGCATAATTTTGAAATTATTTTCAAAGATCCATTACAGCTTGATTAAAAGCATGTTGAAAATATATGTTGCCCTTTAAAGAAAAAAAAAAAAGTAAATGTGGATGTGTCTTTTTCTAATGCAAACTAGTTCCAGATGGGGCCAAGGCCCATTTTTCAATTTCTTTTATTACTGTTTATGTTTAATACTAAGGTTTCTTTGGAAACACGCAGTGATCTCTATTGATCACTAAAACATGAGAAAGTGTTCCCTATGCTTCTTGCAGTAATGCCAAACAGAGGCGACTTGCATAATAGTATTTAAATATAGGTTCTTTCAGAGTGTCTTCCACAGTAACTGAATTTTCAGCTGTTTATATTATACTTGGTCCAGGTAGAAAGTTGAACATGCAGGCCAATCCTTTTTGTTTTAAATAATACCATGAATCCCCACAGTCTATTTAGAGAATATAGGTACTGTTTGATACTGTTTTGTTTTTTCTAAGCCTGTTCTTTTACTTTCCTATTTTACAAATTGTATGTGTGTGGAAAGAATGCAAATACTGAAGGACTTCTTTCCTTTTTTTTTTTTTTTTTAAATTTTTATTTTTATTTTTTTGTCAACAAACTATTTGTAAACTGTTCTTGTAAGGCCCACATATTAAGTAAATATGCAACCTATCCCATATATCTAGAGATGAGAGCACGAAAGAGTTAACAGCTTGGTAAAAGTATAGTGACCAAATGTTAGATCCACAAAAATGATCACAACATTGTAATGATGCTGTTATAAATGTATTTTTATAATGAGAGCTCTGCATAAGCATATGGTATCTACACATTTCTTTAAAATGCCTCACTTTTGCCTCCAAAGCAAAGAAATCAGAAAGTAGTTCTTTGTAATAGCCTGGAGTTAGAGTATCATCTTTTTATTCATGTAAACTTTTCATGTTAAAGTGGAATTAAAGCATGGTCTGTGTCAAGATGTTTATTCAATGTAAAGGAATTGTAACACATGTGATTCCATATGTATATAGCTAATGAGTTAGGTTTTGTCTGTAATCTAGAAATAAGGTTTGATGCAAGAATTTGTTCTCGCTTTAGACGCATTTCCCTCTATCTCTGCACAGTAATCCCAAACGTCTGATACCAGCCTCCTCTCTATCCTTCCTGGTGTGGTTATTTAAAAATAGAGAGCCATTGGGACAGCCAGTATTTTCCATTGCTGGGGGTCCTCCTGTTGACCCCAGTAAGCATGGGGTTAGCCATATTTCTCCCTGGGCAGGGCACACAGCATAAGGCTGGGTGGGAAATGTCTTCAGGGCAGTCTTAGCATGCACAGAGGACAGGAGCTTGCAGGCTGCTGAACAACATGTTTCCAGCCTGGCATGTGGAGTTGGGGGAAGAGGATTGAGTAAGGGGGTTGAGGAACGGCTGCAAGGTAGCAAAGTGGAACGAAGCCAAGAGCTTGAACTTTACATCTACAGGAGCTGCTAGATCTGAGGGCAAAGTCAGACTGAGGCTTTGCCTTCAGTGCCGGAAAAAGGAGGGGAAGAAATAGTGTGTACTTTTCCCAAGATAACAAGTTTAGATTAGCTATCTGGCCATAAAATCCTACACAAACAGGACCTCCATAGTCTCTACTATAAGCTCAATGCAAAATTACATAACCTTCCCTTCTAGGTTCATCTTGCTTAGGTTATGTCACGGGAAAAAACTGCCATCATGTTATTTTCACTGGGACTTTTACTGCCAGATACAGCTTATATACATCAAGTGTGTTGCTATAAAAAATAATAATAAAAAAACAAAGCCAGGGGGTTTTGTTAGGTCTTTTTCCCTTTGAAGGACAGTCTCACTACCCCTGAAAGTGCCTCAGATGGTTTACATGCCCTCTTGTGCTTTCAATTAAGTACCTTTACCCTCCTGTCTTACTATGCTGTTTTCTGTTCTATTTTCTACTATTTTTCTTACTTATAGCTGTTAGCAAAATCTTTCTGAATTTCTTTTTAACTGAATAAGCGATGAAAAGTCTTCATTATTCCTTGCTGGAGTACTTTTCAGTCCTCCCTTTCCTCACAAAAAAAAATAAAATCTATGACCAGTGACCTGTCCAGACAGAAGTGTCTGTCTTCTTTTGGGGTTAAAAATAGAGATGTACTGTTACCTACTTGAGTGGTAAAATAAACATTCATACACAAGCAATATAGCTGTAGACAGAAAAGATTTTAAAATTGTATGTATGCACTTGGCCTCTCCTCAGTTCAATGGAAGATGGTCTCTGTGTGGCCTTTTCTAAAACTTCACCTACTCTAAATCTTTACTTTCTCAAATCATGAAATTTTTCCTGTTTCCTGTGGGAAATAACTCCTATCTTAATGGATTCTCCTCCTTTTCCTACTTAAATGTAGCATCTTTGACTGCATCTCAATACTATCAATTTACATCCTCTTCCCATCTTAATAATGTCCATTTGCTTCCTATTGTTGCAGTCCTGGAAACACAGAGGTTAAGGAGCTATGAGCTCATTGCAGCATCTTAGTTAATCTGAATAGTGCCCAATTTTTAAATTTTACCTTCTAATTACTGGTGGATGCCTTTAGAAGCAGAAGTTCTGATTTTCTGGAGTAACTGGCACAAGATGGGCTAGGCCTGGGAAGGCTAAAACCTTTGAAAAAGTCATTCTGTAAGCTTCAGTGAAATGCCCTAAATCCAAACTCACATTAGCAAATTTGGGTCAGAACTACCCTAAGCACAGTTTATTCATTTTGGGAAATAGATATTCAAATCCTCAGCGTTATCCTGGCTGCTTTCTACAAAGGCCTTGAATTCAAAGTGCTATTATAGGAGTGTGTGCCAATTCTGTACTTAATTAACCCATTAAGCCTTGTCCTAACATCAATGGATTATAGAAATACAACCAGGAGCAAACCTACCCTGCTGACAAGAGGAAGTCTTGCTACTATTACTCGACTCGTGTTCTGGTTTGGTATTTCCACAGCCATTGTTCTTCTCTGGAAGAGAGTGAGCGCTTCCTATGTTTGTGACTTCGAGCTGGATCCCAAAGTAGTGAAAACCGTCAGAAATTCCACTGATTCCAGCTGAGTTGCAGCCCTGATTTGTAGCATATTGACCCTTTTGACTGGGAAATTTGGCCTCAAGTGTATGAGTTGAAAAATAGTATTAATAATTCTGTAAAATCAAGAACTGAAATAAAGCTCCATCTTCCCAATCTCTTACAAAGAGCAGCATAATTCCAATTAAATGTCTCTGAAGAACTAAGAAAAACTGTTTAAGGTTGCAAATATCTTTTAATTGTGCTTTCTGTTCCTCTGAGAGAACTCCAGCTGAACAAGAGCCTTGTGAGAAAGCTCAAGCAACTGATCACTTTAACTACATTATAACCAAATTGAGCATCTGAAGATTTCATTTCATTGCAGTGCTCTCCCCTCAAATGCTTGTGTTTTAAGATGTCAAGGCTGTGCCAGACTATAAAGGGAGAGAGTTCTGAGATAAAACAAGCATTTTGGGAAAGCAAAACAAAAAAGTCATTTATGTCTCAGTTTGGGACCATTTGCTCTGCTCCTGCTGCTATGAGAAACATTCTTCACACTAGGTCTTCTCAGAAGATTATCCGCAGGGAGATGAAAGTGATTCCCACGGTGCCAGAAAGTCAAAGCATCCATCAAGCGTCAAAACAACCCTCTTTGAGTCCTGTTGGGATGCTTTTCTTGGGAATCCCATGATGGTGAGAGTGAGGTTGCAGGGGATGAAAAGGAGATTTAGAAGAGAAATTTATTAATAGAAACTACACTTTCTTGAAAGCATACCTATAGGATGCAATGTGCCACTTGCACTAATGCTTGCCTTTTTAATCACAAAGTCGGCTGCTTGCAGCCAGGAATCTTCAAATATAAACACCAGAGGCAACTGCTAAAGCAGTGCTAGGTGAATAGCCTACTGACAGGGTGGCTGCTGCTGGAAGGGATGCTCAGAGAGCTCTTGAACATGTGGCACCATCTTTCTGTGCCCATTCTGCTCTGTGATAGCCAACTAACCTGAGTATTACAAATCTACTTGTGCATGGATTACCTCAGTCATAGCTTTTTCTAAGATTTCATGTTCTGAAAATCATTGTAAGCTTGTTTCAGCTGGCAAGGTAGATTCCAGCATCTCAGGAGACATTTGACCTACCTTGCCAGTTTTCCACTTGTTCTTGTAAAGAGTCTTTTTGTAGGGTCATATTTACTATTCAGGTACTCACTGTACTGTACTGAAATTTTTACAGTCATGCAAATGAATGATTGAAATATTGGAAGCATTCATGCAAATGAATGATGGAAAAGATTGAAATCTGTTTTCTTGGTTACCCTTCTGTGAGCTCACAAGAGCTGAGATATCTTACTTGACCATAACTCAAAGGTCATGAAAAAAAAAAAAGGTCATAATCTGTATAAATGAAATGTAATATATAGAAAGGGCTAATAATGCCTAAGGGCTTGCTACTCAGCGTGGAGTTCAGCTATCTGAGAAGGTTTACAACATTGAGCTTAAGATACAAGCTCCATATCCTGTACTATAGTGCAATTGCTTGAATATCTCTCACTTTTATTCTCCTGGAACACTAATGCTTGTTGCAAGTATGCTCTGATAGGAGCATTTAATCTTTATTTACTCCATAGCAGACCTCACTACTTTGATTTGCATGTACGAATCTTTATGGATGACCATTGCTGTGCTTCCCATAAAGATTCCTTAAGCCAGGCCTTCAGCTGTAGCTGCTGCCAGCTGATTTAACACCAGCATGAAGCTTACTAAATCCCATTCATTGAGGAGTGGGCCCCACCTGCTTTCTGCCAGCGTAGGCTATGGTTATGACTGCAGCACCTGATCAAAAGGCATAGCTGCAATTCTTCCTTACTTCACATGTTGGGGAAAAGAAAAAAAAAAACAACGACCCACAAACAAACAAAAACATGTATCCAAGAGCATGTTTTTATTCATAGAGGCACCACAGAAGAGTTCTCGGCTGTACATTAAGGAGAAACAATGCTTTCTGCAAACAGTGCAGTGATAGCAGTTATCTCTGTGTGGTTAAAGAGAGGATTATCGGTGATGAAATACACCAGTGATGTGTCTTAAATATGTCTATGAACATGAGGTTCCTTTTCTTTTTATTACAGATTCAATAAACAGAAATGGGATTACCCAAAAGGGACTTGGTGTTGCAATGACTCTCAAAAAAACCAAACAACCAAACTTTCTCACCTCACAACTTCCTTGGAATGGTTGGTTTGCCAAACACTTTTACAATGATTGGTTTGCCAAACACAATGCATGTGTTCCACTATAATTTTCTTTGCAGCACTGCATATTTCAACCCTGCTTTGTACTTAAGAACTTAGTACACTTACTACTATATGTTGTCACTTTGCAGCAATGCTGTGTTGATCCTGGGAATCTTGCATGATCCCTGAGTGAGCTGAATGGACTTTTTAATATGACTGTGAATATCAATAATGTTCATATTCATGCAGATGCTGGCTTGGTCGTGGGCAGTGCAGAGAGGTCCCTACTACCTGCTTTGTGGAGTGATGTTTGCTTCTTGATGCTGACTCTGTCTGCGAGACTCAGCCATTTCGTGGTGCCAGCCATAAAGCTGATGCTTACACTGTTCTTCTGTTTAAAGACATGATCATTAACAATACTTAAGATTCACAGTGCTTTATTGTAAATGTTGATAGGTCTAGAGGTAATTTTCACTTCCTATTAATGTCAGGCATAAACCTGATGAGTTCATTAAATGGATTTATGCAGTTTGTTGCTGATGACAAGAAAAATATTAAAGCTTTAGTTAACACCTTTTTTTTTTTCATGGGTACAGAACAGGCTGAGCTTTTGATTTGCTTATTTGAACTTCCAAGTCACTGCATACATATAAAGCTTGCTTGTGTGGGGGTTATGTGCTCTTCATGAATATTAACAACATTATTCTCTGTATATTTGGATTGACTTTGTGAAAGGCAAATAAGACCTTGTTCCGAGTTTTTGTAGTAGATGCCAGATACTTGTTAGAAGAATCATGAGAAGTTTTAGGTCCCAGTTCTGGTACATCAAAGTATTCAAAAGTGTTAAAAGCCAAGTGCTGCACAGAGTGCAGAAGAATCCCCAGCAATACACATTGCATACAGAGTATTATGGAGCAGCTTTGCACTTTGAGACCCCTGGTCTGCAGAGTACCCTGGCAGTCCTGGTGGCCAATGGCACCTTGGGCAGCCCCAGCAAACACACAACCTGCAGGGCCAGCAAAGAGGTCAGTCTCCTTTACTTGGCAGTGCTCAGTTTTGGGACCCTGGATGGAGTTGTTTACCTTTAATGGGAAAACCACAGGAAAATCTAATTCCAATCTTCAACTACCAGAAGAGACACCATAGAGAAGACCAAGCCATACTGCCCTCAGAGGGGCAGAGCAAAAAGACAAGAAGCAATACCCAAAAGCTTCACTATTGGAAACTCTAACTGGATAAAATGGGCTGGGGGGAAAACCCTGCTGAAGCTGGTGAAGTATTAGGTCAAGTGTCCAGAGAAGTCATGGGATCTCCATCCTTGGAAATCTTCATAACTCAGCTGCCACAGGCCATAGGGAAACAAATTTAGTTTTGAAATTAGCCCTACTTTGAGCAGAGGGTGGGACTAGAGACTTCCAAGTGTCCCTTCCAACCTCTGTTTTTATGATTTTGTGAGTGTCCAATTTTAAAGCAAGTTCTTGGCATTTTTAAGTCTCCCTTTTCTGGACCTGCACAGAGTAATGTACATGGCATTGGGATAGGACCCTTGGATGATGCTAGAATTTCATCTCTCACTAGCAGCAGTAGTGATGCACCAGCAACACTAAACTATAGAAAGATCATAAGAGCAATCTCTGCACAGGGTAGTCGAAGATTTGTAAAAAAGTATCTGGCCTTTCAACTGCAGGTTTTGTTCTTCCTCCTGTTCTCTGAGCTTGACTTTGAATTTGCAATTCCTAAGGCAATTAACCAGCCTTTTGAGTTGTCCTTGTTGTGTACACCCCAAAGATAAAGGACAATAGCTTGAAATGAAATTTACTGATTTACATTAGCTTGAGGCCTTTTTCTCTGCAAACTTAATGCTGTTAGTAGGGCAAGGAGACAAGAAGCAGCTGAAAAGAAAGGCCATTTTATGTGGCCTAACCAGAGGATTATACTGGGAGAACACGCATCTGGCATAAAAATAAAATAGCAATCAGAGAATTTTGTCCCTGGAGAATTCTGATCCTTCCATCTGAATCAATACATTTTTGCACATGTGATTTCCAGTATCACAAATGTCTGGCAAATTGAGGCTTCATCAGAATTTATGAGTATGGAAATGCAAAGACTATTGTTGTTTTATTAAAAAGAGGAAAAAATAAAAAGTTTAGAGCGATAATACATTTAAGGATTTGGATGGAGAGGAATAATTATTTCTAACCCATTTTGGGAAAGGAAAGATTTTAACATTTTTGTAATTAAGGATATATTTTTCTACTAAAAAATTTCCAGAGTTGATATTTTTCCCCTCATTATTTGGTTTTTTTGTAACTTATTTTTAAAAATAATTTTTCAATCACGTGCTGTCTGCAAACTCTTTCAAGAACGCAAGTCTTGTGTCATTTAATAAACACTAATACAGCAAATTAGAATCATGGAATCATAGAATAGTTAGGGTTGGAAAAGACCTTTAGATCATCTAGTTCCAACCCCCCTGCCAGGGGCAGGGACATCTCGCACTAAACCATGTCTCCCAAGGCTGTGTCCAACCTGGCCTTGAACACCGCCAGGAATGGAGCATTCACAACTTCCTTGGGCAACCCATTCCAGTGCCTCACCACCCTCACTGTAGAGAACTTCTTCCTTATATCTGATCTAAGCTTCCCCTGTTGAAGTTTGAACCCATTACACCTTGTCCTACCGCTACAGTCCCTAAGGAAGAGTCCCTCCCCAGAATCCTTATAAGCCCCCTTCAAATACTGGAAGGCTGCTATGAGGTCACCACGCAGCCTTCTCTTCTCCAGGCTGAACAGCCCCAACTTTTCAAGCCGCTCTTCATATTTAGTGAAATAAAATTTTTATTTACCTGTAGCATCTGATAACAGAATTCACTTGGGTAAAATTTCAGTGCAATTTATCCCCTGAGCTTAAGTAAATTTTGCTGCAGCTGTGTGCTTCAGACCATTGATCAGAAAAGAGGTGAGAGACAGTAATTGTATCTCTTAACATGGCCAAGACATACATTTACCAGATTGTGGTAATCAAACAGCATACATCTTTTCTTAAAAAAAAAAAAAAAAAAAAAAAGAAAAAAAAAAAACAGTTACCAAAAAACGCGTGTGTAGAGCATTGTGTGCTAGATAGTTTCCTTCTCAAAGACCTTGTCATCCTTTATACCAGTTGTCACACTGTCATATCTAAGTTTGATTAATGTGCAAGAAAACATGGGGAAAATAAGTAGCAGAAAGAAATTCTGCACCCAAGTAATGGCTTTTGGTGGCTTTTTGGCTACAGATAGAGTGATTGAGGATTTCAGAAAGGGGTGAATGCTAATATAACTATGTATGCTTGTTGACCTAGCTGACTCAAACGAGTGGATTTGATTATAGCTCTGTCTTTGGTGATTTCTATAGCCATTTAATTTGGGAAGGTGATACCCCAAAATGTTTCTACCTCTTTGAGTGCCTTCTTTGCCTATTTCTAATTCTTTCCTTTAGTCATGTCCAGATACGAAAGTCATGGTTGGAAGCAAGAGGAACAGGTTAAATTACATTTACCAATGTTTGGCATCTTTAAGTATACAGGCATTTTATATTCTAATAAATTTCTGGCTTTGCCATAGTGCAATCCTAGTTTTTTATCATTTGTTAGGCCTTTTCCTTGATTTTGTTTTTGTCACGACCTATAGCAAAGTAAGATTTCTATTTAAATAAGTTAAGCAATCTAACTAATCATCTTTGCTTCTTTCCTCCCTTTGACGAAATGGAATATCAAAAAAAAAAAAAAAATTGTTTTCTTCTTTGTGTCTGTGATACAGTATTTGTGTTAAAAGAAAATAGTTTCTGGATCCCTGTCTGGCAACTGATATTTAAATCTTCACGAGAGAAGGAATGGCTTGGCTGATGGGACTTTGTAGGTATGCATCATGCAGAATTATCTGCTGGAGGGAAGGAGTTAGTGAGATCAAAAACTTTTCGAAGAATGCTTTCTAGAAATGTTTATAGCACTGGGTCTGCTAGCGAGGTCCTTCAGTATCAGCGGAAGTAGGGAATGGAGAGCCATGTGACAGCAAAAATGCAAAGTTATTAATGTGTTAGAAACCATGGAACCGCATGAGAATGGTCACATAGGAGTTAGGACTTCTCCCCCAAAAAAGGTGGCAGGATTGATAACCTAACCAAAGTGCATCTACACCAATTCACACAGCTTGGACAACAAACAGGAGAAGCTGGAAGCTATTGTACAGTGGGAAAACTATGATCACAGAATTACAGAATGAAGACTTGACTAAAAAACCTTGCACTCAGTTACTTGGTACAGATAAGCAAAACACCCTCAGTGCAGATGCAGAGATTTACATCAACCAGAGAAGTGGTTTACAAAATCTGTCAAGGACAGTCTGGAAAAAAGATGGCATACTTCTGATTCTTGTAATTGTTTTCTGTGTAAATTTGTAAGAAGGAGATGCACACAAGTAATCTAGCACAGAGCTGAGGAAGCATTATCTCAGATTTTGTTAGCAAATCTCCCATCTGTAAAACAGGCTTTGTTTGGATTATCTACAGGGTGCACATTTCTCAGTGAATGTGTTCTCTTTGGGTAATGGGAATATATTCAAGGAAAATAATTTGCAAACAGATACAGTCACTGCTGGATGAATAGATTCTCTCTTTTTGCTTGAAGTGTAGTGCTGTTGCTATCTGGACTGCTGGCATACTCCAGAGTCTTTGGATTGCTTGCCAGAAATCTTCCTATAATGTTCTCAGAAAATGTATGTGACAACTTTGTAATCTGGACAGTAGATAGGAAACTTCTGCGTGCTACCTCAGAGCTAAACTAGTTTGAGTTAGAGGAGGGAAGAGAAAAATCACACAATAGCATCTTTCTTTTAATGCAACTGCAGGTGGTAGCATGTATGAGACTGCCAGCAATGATTTGTCCCCATCATGCTTTTCCCATTTTGAGTCTTTCCATGGCTGTGGAAATGCACAGTGGAGCTGGGTATGACCCAATTGGTTTTATTTGAAAGCATAGGCTCCAGTGTGTTTTTGTTTCATGTTTATACTCTAGGCAAACTGGAGACTATGCATCCCTCAGAGTCTGGGGCTGAACAGAAACAGTTGCCAGACATTTTGCTGCCTAAAGGAAGGAATAAAAAGCCACCTCAGGATCTCAGACATTCACATAGCTGTGACTTATCTACAACAACAAAATAAAAATCAGAAGTGAAATGAATAAGAGGGAAAAGGGACAGCCCATTAAAGTTGTAGCAAGTAGGGAAGTAATACAAAGAATCAAGTAAAAAAACATCTCAGAAAAATGAAGGATTGGATACATTTATCAGTAGAAAGTGACTCTTTAAAAAAGTGACTTCCCAAAGATCCTATTTTTTTTCAAGTTCTAACTGTTCTTTTTACTGACCTATCTTAGTCGTTGCTGTACTGGTGGAGAAGAAGAGATTGGGAAGTTCATTCCTATATTTGGCTTCGTGGAAGTGGTGTTCCTGACCAAAAAAACCCCAAAAAACAACCAAACCCAAAACCCAACACACAAAACAAACAAATAAAACCCTAAAACCAACAAACAAACAAACAAGAAAACACCAGCATCAAAGCTCTGGTTTTTGTCAGAAGACTCTTGTCTTCCTGTTTAGGGCTCAGTTTTTAATGGAGACAGAACTGAAAAGAGTTTATTCCAGAGCAAGAGCCTGGTGGCAGACTTGAGGGCAGGATTCTTCTTGTCTAGCTAGGTGCCTTAAACTCACATAAACATATGCTATTTATAAGTATAAGCCAGTTAACCAAGCTGTATGGTTGTTTCAGAGAAAAAGACGTTTCCAAAAGGCACTTCTTCTCACCTTAAGATAAATGTCTTGGTTAGCAAGATGACTGATTTCCAGAAAGTGCTTCTATCTGTCCTCTGGCAAAAACAAGAGGCCTGACAACTAGATTAAGCTAAATGTCTAGTTACCAGATGACTGAGGTTAGGTGAGACGAATCCCATCATTAGCCAGAAGCATAGGGCATAATTCGATTTATAGCTCCCTAAATGTTCTTTTTTTTTTTTTTTTTTTTTCCCTGTTGGGTAGACAGCAGGAAAAGTTTTCTTATGAAAGACTGAAGATTTATGAAATAGAAATACAGACAGTCCTTTAATTTTTGTTTAGGTATCTTCTGTACAAGAGAAAAATAAAGATCTTGGAGTCTGTTTCTTAGCTGGGTCAGATGCTGAGGTGGTGGACGCCATGGAGAAGTCCCATGTGGTCTTTGGGCTGAGGTGCAGAGGCACCAGGAAGAACTACCAAGTGAGACAAATCCCAGTATGCTAGTGAGCAAAAGCCTGAGGCGGGGATACCAGCTGGAGACATTATAGGAATATGGAAAAAGAAAATAATTATTAAAACAGATTCCTTATGTTTTATGAGGAGTCCAAGGATGACCACTGGAAACTGACAGAGTTAGGATATTGTCTAAGTTAAATTTTTTGGGTTTGTGCATGTATACATACATAAATATATTTCTGTAGTTGTCCTAAAGTAAAGAACAAACATTAATCTTAAGGCTTAAGAATAATTATTTTACCAAAACCATTTTATTCTGTTTGGTTGGCTAAAATGACCTTACTGTCTAGGCTGGGGTCAATTTTTCAACTTGTATAGATTAATGTACTTCTATGAAAATCATTCTTGTGCTTTCCCGCCTTCATTTTTCACAATTCTTTAGTTTCATACTAGTACTGAAAAAGATAGAATGACATCTCATGTCCTTGAGAGATTGGAGGTCTTACATTTAGCTATATCTAAAGAAAAATATATTCCAGGGGACACAATTACAATATCTTTATCCCTGCAATACAATTAAAGCATGACTCCATTTTTGCAGTGTAGAAGGGACCTAAATTCTGCCTTCAACCATGCTAAAGCCTCTTTATTCAAGGTTATAACATGGTTTGGGAATATGATTGAGGTTTTTACACAGTAGAAAAGATTGTCCTCTAACTATACTCAGGCCGTGTTTGAAGCTGCCCACACAACAGAGTCTATGACCTTCATGGGAACACAGTAGTGGGGTAGAGATCCCCTTTGACAAAACTGTTTTGTAATGTCACGGTTTAATTGCAAGGGTCACTTTGTTTGCCAATAAACTTGAAGGCCTATGGGGAACCAGTGATGATGTGCTCTGTGTGAGGTGACAATGAGTATAGCTCCTTGAACTGAGCCTATTATAAAGGTCTTGTAGTGTATTGTGAGGGACAAGCAGAAAGTTTGTAAATGTGTGTCTAATTAACTAGCAGTCAAAAAGAAAAGTTTGCACAGTCTCTCTACAGAGAGCAATAGAGCTCCTCTACAGAGGAATTTGATGTGGGTTATACAGTCAGGAGAGAACTAAGGTCTTCTATGTAGTAAGATACAGACCTGTGCAAATAGGTTCGTACTACAGAGTTTGAGGGCAAAGCAATACATATTTTGTGATGTTAAAACCTTTAATGAAGCTATACCGTTTTGAATTCTTTTTAATTGTCCAATAGGGGGAAGAATACTCTGTAAGTATGGCAGAAAATGAAGGAACATTTTGTTTTAATGCTTTCTCAACAGTATCATATCTTAGAAAACTTCTTTCATATTTTCCTTCGGTTCCATTAGAAAACTTCCAATGTGTTTTAAATGGTGTAATATACTAGAATAAGAAGAATGTATTGCCTAAAAATGGAAAACTTTAATTACATCTGAATACTGTTGAGCTGTTCTACTTGCCCAAAAATGAATTGTAAAATTCCCAATCACACACTTTGGCAAATTCTTTAAATTAAACATTATTTCAATAAATGAAATGAGTAATTTCAACAGTTAATTACAGTAGCCAGTTGCTACAGGTCTTACTTGAAGCATTCCTAGCCGTCTTGTCTGATCTATCTGATCACATACTTAATGCTATGAGAAGTTTCATCAGTTTCTGTTTCTAAAGATGGTAGGCCCTGCAGAAGTAGAGCTACTTTCCTATAACACCAGCATCACAGAAATTTTATTAGTTTACTTGAAAATGTGACCTCTCCAGTTTGTTAGTAGATTTCTTAGGACTTTCCTAGCACAGAGAGCCAAAGATTTAAGAGGTACTTTAGGATCTCTCGGGTTTTTCCACCTTGGTGCTGGCACATATATTCGTGCATGCTTGTACATCACAAGTACACACACAAAAATATCATTTAATTAACCAGAGAAGAAAAGGCTAACACTTTTCAGCCCTTCCATGCACAACTTATGTCCTGCTGTGACTTTATTCTTAAACAAAGAATAAACAAATCTAAATGTACAATGCTACATCACTAAGATCATCTTAATGATATCTGACAACCTGCCAACAGGCAAGGAAGAGGGACAGGACAACAGACTGCAAAACTGCACAATAACAAGTGCTGATCTGCTAAAAAAATATGTTCAGCCCTTCTGGGAAACGGTTTGGATTAGCACAAAAGTGATGCTGTTGTGCTTTCCATGAGTTGTCTCCAGAGAGTCGGTGGAATTTGCATGTTACGAGAAATAGCCTCAGATTATCCTGCCAGAGAAGGAAAAAGGGATAGAAGGCTTGGCTGAAGTATTGAAAATTAATAAGGTCCCTGTAAAAATTAATCAGTCCTGCCTCTTCATTCTGTCCTCAACATGAGGAATAAAGTCCAGTTTACTTAACTGCAGTACTGCAAATATAGGAGGCAAGACAGAGCTGAATAGTATTTAGCTGTATATGTCAGCTGCCAAATATCACAATCAGGAAAGCTTGTCATAGTAAATAACAGGGAATAGTTTCAGAGCAACTTCATTAATTTTATAGTAAATATACTATGCCAATGCAAGCAGAATTGGTATGAACCGTAACACACAGTGCCAGGCTGAGCCAAGATCAGGAATTACTGAACAAAGACGCTCTCAGCTCAGTTAGTCTCACCTGTGTGAACTACCCCTGGCTACGGCAGTCACACCAGCCCACTGCTCTGTCTTGGCTCTCCACATGCTCTGTGCCCATTGCCAGCAGCCGAGAAAACCTGTAAGGCTGCCTTGATGGTGACAGAGATCTCTCTTTTCCCCACATCTCACCTTCCTATGCTAAAACATGAAGCAGAAAAGAAGAAACTTGTGTAATAGGTGAGCTATGATTCTATGATTCCATAATTGGATTTAGCTTTCACTGCGGTGAACGCATATACTTCTGCTCCCAGGAAGAACACTGGGCAGGTTTGGCTTCTGCAGAGGTGAACACACAACACTATGTTTTTTCAGTATCACTTTCCCCTCAAGGAACATACAGTGATTCTCACATGCTAACTTCTCAACTAGATCTTACAGCAAACAAACGAAAAAACATTACCGAACAAATAAAAAAACCCCACCTATTCAAGCTTATTATTTCCTCTCTAGGGTGAGACAGGAGGAGGGAAAGGGGGAAGGCATTAAGGGTTGGTGGGGATTTTTCCTTTTTCTTTTTCTTTTTTTTTTTTTTTTTTTTTTTTTTGTAAGTACGAGGAATAGCAAGGAATGGAGCTATTTACAATCTTAAATAAATGTGCAACTGTGTATAGTAGTAACTGGTAATAGGCAAGAGTCTATAAAGGATAATGGGCTCGGGAAGGTGACAGGGGAAGAGAGCCTGAAGTACTGTGATTGGAGAAAGATGTTTTGGGAGCCCTAATAGAAACATTGGAAGAAGGAAGAGGAATTGTAGTAGAAAGGAGAGAGATGGACAGGTAATGAGAATTTGGGAACCAAGGAGGTAGTTAAATCTACTTAGGGCGCAAGAAAGAGAACGGAAAGTAAGAAGACAAAATTAGATTGAAAAGCTCTCACTGATGCATGGCAGGGAGAGCATATTAGAAACTGAAAGGAAAAAAATGAAGAAAACAAGATGATTACGTGTATTTTTGATACAGCAAAATGACAAATGTAAATAATTTTGCTTATATCTGTGATTTCCTTCATGGTCAGGATCCCCCTTTTAGGGCTATAGATGGCAATAAGGAAAACTATATAGAATAGACACTTCATGGCTGACTTCATCCCTTTACCTCTCTAAGGTATTCAACATCTTTCATTTCTCATGATAGTTTTGGCAGATTTGCATGAGCATTTGAGCTTCTAGATTATCCATGTGTGCGCCAGTGCAAACCACTCCACATTATATAGGTATAAGCTGCTCTGACATTCTCCAGGGAGGGTTTTTTCTATCCCTATATCTTCAGTATGTAAATTAGGTCACTGCTAGATGTCTTCAGATGGTGTGCGATTGAGATAGATTACTTGAGGACAAACATTTCCTGATTGGAACTATCACCAACTTTGAACCCCTTTACAGAACATGGGGAGTTTGGAGGAAAAAAAAATAGTATCCTTATTCAGGTTACCTTTCATTTTGGTTCTACAAAGGAAAAAAAACCCAAACAAAACAAACGGACAAGAAAGTTGTACTGACAAAACCAATCCTGGTTTTCTCGATCTGTGTTTATTGGGTTCTGAAAATAGATGGAGCATTCACAGCTCTCCTTTGCACTAGCAGCAGAAAAAGTTAATTCACACCAGATTTTCCCTCCTCTTCTCCCCTTTGGGCAGTATCATGTAAAAGCCATGTAAATAGAAATAAAACTTTAAAAAGCCTGCAAAAATCCCCGGCAATATTTTGGCAACCTTCATATATGTCTCAAATTTGAAAATTCTTTCTAAGCACTAAATAGATATTTCTGAGTGCTATGGCCAACTTGCAATAGAAAAGAAACAACTGTTACATCCTGGTAAAGGCTCTGAAGACTATATGATCAATTCTGCTCTTCAGATTTCAAATATGAAATGCATACTATCCTTACATAAGAAATCTGGTTGAGATATCGCTGCTTCAGTAACGTTTGAATCATGTCTTCTCCACTGTGTATTCAGACAATATCCATATTGATATCCCCTGGTTTCCCTTACCTTAGTTTAGTCTTTTTCTTCTTCTTTTTTTTTTTAAATACAGGCTTATATATATAGTTTATACACTTTAATTTGTTTAAAATCTTTGGCTACATAGTTTATTCATAAGTAATCACATCTTCTTAACAGAAGAAAAATGAACTGGTATACCAAATGCTTCTTACACAGTCACACCCCAATACAAATTACTTCACAGGCATAAAATTATGCTAAAGGAATGTTAGTGTTGCAAAGTCACTCAGAATTGAGAAGATACCAAAAATTATGTTACACTCAACTTTATTTAGTATTGTGAATTAACTGCTATGTGCAGTGATATCCTTTCACAACATTATTACCAAGTGGAGTTTTCATGGGGCGTATAGGCTGCAGTGTGCCCTGGAAATGAATTGGAGCTCCATAGTGGAATTGGCTCTTTCCTCCCAGCATCCTTGTTCGTTTGTTGTGGGAAATCAGAGGTATGAGCTGAATTAAATAAGGAGCCAAAGAAACATGAGATAGTCTTGTGATTAGGAAGCTGAAGGGCACTTAGAGATTTTAATGTAGTCCCACTTCTATCCAGAGTCCCAGCATGCTAGTTGGCAAATCACCAGAAATACTTGCCTCTTATGCTATGCTTCTCATTTTTAGGGGATGGTGGAGTTTTAAATTTTGGTCCTGGAATCTTATCACTAAAAGAGCTGCTGTCTGACTAAGTAGGAGTTGGCCTGCACAACACCTCATGCTTCTCTACTTTGATCATAGAATCATAGAATGTTTCGGGTTGGAAAGACCTTAAGACCATCTAGTTCCAACCCTCCTGCCGTGGGCAGGGACACCTCACCCTAGACCATGTCGTCCAAGGCTCTGTCCAACCTGGCCTTGATCACTGCCAAGGATGGACCATTTACCACTTCTTTGGGCAGCCTGTATCAGTGCCCCACCACCCTCAAGGTAAAGAACTTCTTCCTTATATATAACCTGAATCTCCCCCGTTTAAGTTTAAACCCATTATCCTTTGTCCTATTACTACAGTCCCTGATGAAGAGTTCCTCTCCAGCATCCTTGTAGGCCCTTGTTGAAAGTCATTTTCCCACTTATGAAATATTACTCTGTACTCATAGAAGTGTTCAGAATTATTGTTTATGAAACACACACACACGCACAAAGCTATAGCAAAGCTGACATAGAAAAAAGCGTAAAGAATTCATTGTTCAATTAAAATTTGTGTCTCATTAAATATGAGTTGCTCAATCATGATTTTCAAAACAAAAGTGCAGCATGTGCAGAATCAATATTCTCTATAAGAAAATATCCATTACTTCAACATTTTTCAATTGTTTCTCAGGGAAAATCTAAACAATACACCCTTTCAGCTTTAAACTGTGTAACGTGGAATGCTGTCTTAAAGGAATTGTAATTTGGGACTGCATATGGTCCTAAGCTAATAAATTAAGCAGCTGCCAGGAATGTTCAGAGATACTAAAATGCTATTATCTGTATCATAAAATTTTAGAAGTATTTCTTGGCATGACTTTGGCTGAGCCAATTAGCACTTTTCCCAAACAATTACATGGGCCAGGGACCATCCGTAGTAGGCAACCAGTAGGTGGCTATCCTGTTTTGAAGGATAAAGGAGTTTAACAGCATGCTTCTATGACATTCTGTGTCTGATGGCCTTGGTAACAGACAGTAATTTTGGCCCAGTTAGTTTACAAGTATAAATGTAGTCATGAGAACCAGGGTACAGGCCAGATTACCTATCCAAAAACCAAAAATACTGTTAATTTTTCCTTCCACCTAAGCACGTTGTTGAATTATGAAGTCCAATGGTATATAGATATACTGAATATATCATCAAAAATACCACTAAATCAGGAGATGTGGAACTTGAACGCAACTCTCATGACATAGCAAACCATTGCAGGGTAATACATTTTAACGTAGGTAACTTTCTTCTGAGGGCTGAAGAAAAAAGGAGGCAAGACCAATTTGTGTAAACAGGTCCCACTGAAACATTTTGCTGCCAGGACACTGAAATAATACATGAGTTAAAATATTTGAAACTTCTGATTTACAAAGAGTTATGATATTTAAATATTTAGTTATGATGTAGGATGGAAAATATTTTTTAAATATCAGCATTTCCTCTTTGTTCTTATTCTCCTGTAAATTCAGATTTTCTGCACATAAAGGTGCATGAAGTAAGCTGTATCCAGTGTGATTTGACTCCACAGAAACTTTCCAGCCTGCTTTTGTTTCATTTTACGGTTGCAAGGTAAACATCACCCAGGAGTGGGTAAGGGATGTTCCAGCTACTTGTCCGCACACAACAAAAGGCAGTGATGTTCAAGGGCATGGAGATGATTTTCTGCCTACAGACCCTGGATTAGTGTGTGTAAAATAATTTTACCCACTGAGGATAGAAGTTGAGTTTGTAAAATCTAGCAAGAGGATTGCTCGTGAAACCACAGCTGAAAGAGGAAGTTTTCAGTGCCATTTCTCTTAGGAGCAAAACAGCAGAGAAGCCTACTCACTAGTACAAAGTAATGCCCCAGGCTGGCGAGGGAAGATCACAGGCAGTGTCCCTATTTCCCACAAAAAGAAATGGTCATTACTCCCACCAACCCTGACATCCATGACAAGGAATAAAAGGAATAAGCTTTCATCTTTCTTCCCTTGAAGTCCAAAGGACTTCCTCTGGTGCGCAAAGGGGGAGAAAGCCACATGAGCCTCTTGGGAAAGTATGCTCAGTAACTGCAGTAATTTAATTTTTTTTTTTTTTTAATCTTACTTTATCTTCAACGTTTCTATGTGCTCAATTATTCTCATCCCTTGATGAAATAAGACTCATCCTCACACTTGCTTCATCTTCTTCCTTGTGACCTCATGTTCTTCCTTAATTCAAGCTCCAGGAGGTAACTTTCCCTTGAAACAACGTTTCAAGTTAACTTCCCTTGTTGGTGTCCATGATAACAGCCGTCCATGATAACAGCCATCCTCTTCCACTCTTTAGTCCCTCAGTATTGCCCTCAGCAGATGTCCTTTCAAGATTGTCTTCCCTTTGTATCCTCACTTGGGCAGATTTTTTTTTACAGCTGACACTCACTCCTTAAGCTCACAATCCCTTTCACCCATGCTTAATGCTCATCCTCACTGTTCTCATTGCTGGTGGCTATCCTTGACAGTTGTCCTTCCTCCTGTCTTCCTAAGCATTGACCCCTCAGAGTGTCCATTACATCTGTAGCTCCCCATGGCCCCTTCATCCACTGACAAGTTCATACCTCTCAGCAGACCTTGCCCTGCAAACTGATGCAGTTTTAGAACAAGCTTGTGTGAGCTCTCATTAACCTCACCTGCCTTTTCTGGTACCTGATACCATAATGGCAGGATGATGCTGGGCTGCAGCTGGACACAAGCAGCTGCTATCAAAGCACTGTGGGGTCATCTGCCATCACAAAATATGTCAGGGAGAGAAGTTGTTCCTCAATGGACAGGCACCAGCAGCCTTTTCCCTGGTTCTGTTCTCACCCAGTGCAAGCAACAGATGGGGCTTATTGAATGAGACAACTATTACACGTCCTTTTCTGCCCTTATCTTTCAGATGCTATGGACAGAAACAAAATTGGTTATAAGGTATGATCAGGCTTTGTTTATTATCAGGCTTTGTTTACACCATGCTGTCAGTCCAGACCTAGAAGTTCACAAGTGCTGTGAAGCACAAAGTTATTTTTAATCTCAGTAACTCTCCTATACATATACATCACAGACATATATAGAGATGGGAATCTTTGCCAAAATAATTTAATTCTTGGGAAAAAGATACATCTTCTCTTCAGTGTGAATAGGCTTATTAATTTTTCATTTGTTGTTTCTAAGCATATGGAATTTAGAATATTTTTTTTAAATATCTATTACTTGAAGTTAAAGTTTGTCCTGCCATTCTGACCGAAAACCTGTAAATGTCGCACACTTGCCTGAAACCTGCACAGCACTCTGACATCTTGTGCTAAGTTCTCTGGTTAGGTTGGTACCTCATGCTTTGCTGTGCCGCATCAGAGCCTGTGCCTGGCAGTGCACCTGCCATAGTAGGCCAGCCAAACTTCATCTGATCTGTCATCTATCTGAGCTAGGCATACATGGCCACACAGCAGGAGGGAGATCTCACCTGAGGAAGAATGCCACTGATGGAGGTCTTATGCTCAAAGACTCCCCTACAGAAGTCAAAGTCTCCAGCTGCAGTCAGCTGCTGTTCTGCCAGGTATGGCTGGGACTTGCTGGGCATGTCCCTGGCATACAGTACTGTCTCACAGGTGGAATACTGCAAACTTCAGAGGTCTGAAGTTAAGCTTCTCTGGACTGGACACTGCACAGTGCTACTGTTTCAGGCCTGAACTACAAAATAAATTCCATCAAAAAGAAACTCTGCTCAGGGGTATCCCACTGTGCCTGTGTGCTGCTATCAGTCAAGTGGTGTGGACTGAAATCACAATTGTAAATTGGTAATTTACAGTAGAACATTACTGCTCATTAAAATGATCCCTTTTGTCCCCAGAGAAATAAAAGATATCTTCCCCCTGGAGTTCGTCAGTTGTTACCTAATATAAAGGATTTCATGCCTTTGCCAAAGCCAGCCTGAGGTTTTCTCAAAGCACTGAGCCATAGTTGCCCAGACTACATGGTGCAAAATTCTTGGTTTTGGGACAAAGAACAGTACTGCATGTTAGCAGAGCAGCTGATACAATCTCTGGTATTTATTTATGATAAAGAAAAACAGGTTTTCAAGTATCAAAGCCTTCTTGTGTTGCTCTTTTTTAATCTTTGTATGACAAGTACATGAGAAAAAACTGGTGTGTTAAAAAGCCACCAGCCACCACCCAAACTGAGGCAATTTGTCCGTACACTAAAATCAAGAAATGCCACAATGAAGTAAAGTTCGCTTGTACCCCTTATTTCAGCTCAGCCGTGAGCAGGGAATTTGAGATGGTCTTTCATTGCAGGATCACCTGCTGTTTTTCCTGCAGAACCCTGCTCATCCGAACAAGACAAGGAAAATCCTCTGGGCCCAGCAGCTGGTGATCTTATTTCTGGCATGCTAAAGCTGTTTTCAGCATTTCACTCTTCCACTTCTCATTATTTGAATGTAATGCTCTTGAATTTGGGAGATTCCTCACCTCTTCTTACAGAGCAGTCATTCCAAGTTTGATGAACAGCAAGGCCTCCACCCCCAAAAAGGTCTTTAAAATATAACTTTAAGTCTAATTTACTGTTTCCATCCAAGATCCTGGAAAACTGCACTTTGGCTGCAGTCACACCTCAGAGGGAATGCCAGTTTCAATCCATTTCAGAGAGGGCTTTGGGAACCTTTCCCAGACCCAGCTTTCCCAGTTGTTTCCTCCCTGCTGGAAAGCTGCAACTATCTCTCACCTGTAATTCTCTTGAACATCTCTGCTGCTTTTGACATCGGGGCTGGGCAACTTCGCTCTGATCATTCAGTGACTTTTGTGGCTCTCATGCTGCTCAGGAAGGGCTTTGAATGTTAGCCTTCTTAATCAGGTTTTTGTCTAAGGGTTTGTGCATTTGGGAATGTTGTTGCAGTAGTTATTTAAACTCTTTGGGGTGAGCAGTTATTCTTGGGCCCCATGCTGTTTAGCAGCTTTAAACATGCTGCTTCGGGGTGTGATTCTCAATTGCTGCACCTTCTCGTGTCAGTGCTATGGAGCTGCAGCTCAGTTATCCTGCCTTTCACCACAATGCAACCTCAGTGAGCGACTATGGCCTGGGATCTCTCAACAGAGACCTTGCAGAGGTCACACATGAGTTGCAGCTGAGCATAAACAAAACCCAAGTTGCCATTCTGCTGCCATACTCCTCATGATCATATATTATCACCCACTATATCCTTTCAAAGAACATGAATGTATTTTCAAGCATTTATCAATTAAGCCTCAAAATATCTCATTGAGGTACTGCAAATTAGGTGATAAAGGGGTCAATTTACCTAAAACTGCTATGCACCTGCTTCAGAAATTAAATAGCACATCACAGCTATTCGACAATGTACATTTAAATTCCTGAATGATGGTCTACAGCCGCAAATGAGGAAATTAACATCCTGCACTGCAGCACTGTCTGGTTCATATAGCAACAGCCTCAAACAAGAGGCTTTTTAAATGAACTCTCTAGGTGGGAAAGAACCCACTGAATACAGGAACCCCCATGTGTAGGCATGTGAAATGTGTGGGAGACAAAGCATCAGAGTGTGTAGAGGTGTTAAATATACGGGAGAAATAGCTTTGTCTCTGATGGACAACTAGACCCCAGATCTACCCATCAATTGGCTACCTAAAGTCTCCTCTTTAAAAATTGCTTTCCTCTTTCAATACCAAGGCTGCAATGATGGAAAAATGGTGCTACCTTCGATTCCATTGTTCTTTCTTTGATTACTTCCTCTAAATCCAGCAGTATTTCAACTAAAATCTCAAACCTAAATTTCAACCAAAAACTTACAAATAGAAGTATATAAAAGGTAATGGAAGGTATATGCATATATTGTATGGAGGTATATGCACATATACATACTCATATATATAATATAAAGGTAGACGCACATACGTATGTACATATATATTTGATGCATATATATGTGAATGGTTTGTTATATATTTTGCTCTGCAAGGGAGGTACACTGAGTGGAGAACTCAAGTGTTTGAATTTGGCATTGTTGATCTATTTTGCTGAGATTGCCAGAAATCAAGGGAAAATGTGGCAAGAAGAGGAAAAATGGTTTTGTTTCTGGAGCAAGAAGCAAAAGTATGCTGCTTTTAAACTTTCTGTCACTGGGGAGGGAGCCGAAAGTACTCTTACTTCAGAAATTGTCAAGAGTCTGGCAGCCAGAGCTAGTAGGATCTTTCCTTTTGCTGTAGTAACAAGGTATTCTAGGGTTCCGGTTTCTCATTGTTTCCAGAAAAATATGTGCAGCAGCACACCTTCTATAGAAGCTGTGAGCTTCAAGAGAAGCTAGATGTGGTCTTCTCAGGACTTTTGAGCTCTCTGCAGGAAGCACAACCACCATACCTTTATAATGCTGCACAGAAGGGCCATCCTGCATTTGTAAACCCAAGAAACACAGGCCTCCTCCCAGCAACAGTTTAGATGAGCTGGCAAAAAGTCAGGCAGATTTCTAACAGAAATCCTTTCTGTGGCTCATTGGCAGCTCATTAAATGGTATTTCTGAGAGATATTTCTGTTTCAAAGAAATGACAGCTTCTGATACAAGCATGTCTCATTGGAAAATTCCCAACTGCTTTCCCATTTTCTTCTTGGAAATTATGGTAATATGACAATTTCCTCTTTTAGAGCCCTGATTATCTTTGTATCAGGGTAAATCAGAGTCATATTATTGAAGTCATTGGTTTTACATTGGCAGAAAATTCTTGTAGAGGGAAACTGGGGCTTTACTCACACTTTAGAGTTCTGGATGACTGTCTACAAGGTATTCTTTCTATCATTTAGAAATATTGGTAAATATGGTCTTTATGAAAGGATAAGTGAGGGATTAGATTTCATATTCTGTGACCTTGGAGTCTGCTTACAACAATTCTTTCTTGATTCTCTGATAATTTATCAGCAGTTTCTTGCTTATGCACAATGCAATTGCTACCATAGATTTTTGGCTAGGTCTTGGCCAGCAATCTGCTTTATAGCTGCATCTTGGTGACACTGTTGCTTCAAAAGTCATTTTAATTGTGTGTGTGGCTAGCTACCTTCCTAAGCGTCTTCTCAACTTGGCTGCATTTATCCTAATACTCTGAATACTAGGAAAATAGGGTCTATTATTTATTTCTCAGCTGGGAGAAGAAAAATGTATTCTTTCTTAGGTGTTCCATCACTCACGGATGCTGCTAGCAATCAGGCTATTGACTGCTGAGCAGTGAAGAGCTCTTGCTTGTCACTGTCAAGGTTCCTTTGTTTTGCATTACTGGAATGTTCAGTGAAGCAGAGACCTGGCTCCTCAGCCTAGCACTTATGTTGTGCAGAAGGTGCAAGGCTTCTGTGCAGTATAAAGTGGGGTAGTTCTCCCATGAGAAGTTCAGATGCAGGCACCTGGAGCAGAGGACCAGAGCATCAGAACCCAATGACTTGGGCATTCATCTTGAAGGTCAGTGACTTCAGATCAAACCTCTGGCTTGAACCAGAAGGATCAATAATATCTTCTTGCTCCTAAGTGTATTCATTAGCCACCAAGTAACTGGTTGGTTTTTGGATAACCAAAAAATTACATCCATCTTTGACAAGAAGTTCTACATTTGGTCTGAAAAATCAGCCCTCTCCACACTTAAAAAAATCAACAACTTCTTCAAAAAGTTTTTTAAAAAATAACATTTTAAAAGAATAAATTTACAGCTCTTTTTTTGGTTTGTTTTGATTGGAAATTTCCCAGCTGATTCTGCTCCACTCAAAATATACGCACCCAGGATCCTCTCCCAAAATCAAAGGTGGAATCGCAGAATCGTTAAGGTTGGAAAAGACCTTTAAGATCATTAAGTGTATTTCTCAAGGTCTGTTATGCTTTCTCCTGGGATAGAAATTTTTTCATTTCTTTCAGCTGTGTATTAAGTTTTTTATATCAAACAGCAGTCTCAATGGATAGACCTGTAACTGTTTGGCTACTATGCAAAACATCCTGGTGGAAAACCTGATGCAGTAAATCTTCCCAGAGATTTTGAAACAAATTGATTTGAAAGCCCCCTAGTTCTCTTGCAGGGGTTAGGTCCAACACAGTGCATTATAGAAGAGCAGAATAAAAGAAATAGGTTGCTTTGGTCCTATGTGAAAAATCTACCCAGAATAGATATGTATAATAAGGCTGCTAACAATTTATTCACCATTAGATCTTTGTATTCCAATTTAAGATTTCATATTGACTGATGCCGATTTCTGGAGATTTCCTCTCATTTTTTGCTGTTAATAACTGATAATCTGGTGCTTTACAGAAACCTGATTGGGTCCCTATCCGTGGACAGCTTTTGCGCTCCACTGTCAGTTGCTCTGAGCATTATACCTGCTATGCATGAATGCTGCAATTTTACAGCATGATCTGCAGACAGGAACAGAGGCAACTGGAACCTATTGGACCATGAACTTCATTTTTTGAGGACCTGCAGTTCCCACTGAAGTTGTGCATGTTCTGGAAATGAGACCCTCTCCACCACCTTTTTATAAGGTATTTTGACAAAAGCCTCTGGGGCTGAAGTATGGTTGCAGGAAGGCTGATAGTTAATAAACCTTGTCAACCCTGCCTCGTTCTTCTAATCACATCTTACAGTGTGTTTTGGTTTAGTTTCTAATCTCATTGGTTCTCCTCTCTCTAAGCTGGCTACATTTTTAGCTTTATGACTGAAAGCCCTTGATGGTAAATGCATACAAATGCATCACTTGCAGAAAGGTGAAATGTGTTTCTGCCACTATTTTTTTTAATTTACAGTACATACAATTTTTTTTTTTTTTTTTTCCCAGGAAAGCTTTATTGTAAAGCATTGCCCTGTCTTCACAAGTGGAAACCAAAGCCTATTTGTCATAGATACACAAATGTTTCCAAAACCAGATTGTTTCTTTTAATAAAGAACAGATGCACCCAGTTTTGTCTAACTGCTGCTCAGGATGCAGCCAGCATGAGTCCTGACAAGTTGGAGGATTGCATTCTTTGATGAAAGTCCACTAGCAGAAATCAATATAGCTGCAATCAATCCAGTGATGTTAATTATTATTAAATGTAAATCAGGAGCCCATGTTCTTGGTCCCCTTCTTTAAACCCTGGGAAATCTTCTTTATATTAATTTAAGTTAACAATATAGGAGAGTAACCTGTATGACTTTATATACACACTCCCATTGCAATAACAGTTTCACCTGAGTTTTATTAAGTACATAATACAACATGTTAATAAAATACTTTCAAATAACAGAGTCGCACTTACAGGCACATGCTGCAGTAATAGATCCTGTAATTTAAAAACATGATAAAGTGTCCTGGGTTCAGCTGTAGCAGTCATTTTTCTCCATCTTAGTAGCTCGTGCAGTGCTATGTTTTCGACTTTAGTCTGGGAACAACGCTGATAACACATCGATGATTTTAGTTCTTCCTAAGTAATGTTTACTCCAATCAAGGACTTTTCAGTCTCATGCTCTGCCAGGGAGGAGGGGAAGCTGGGAGGAAGCAGAGACAGGACACTGACCCAAACTAGCCAAAGAGGTATTCCACACCACAGCATGTCATGCCCAGTATATAAACTGGGGGGAGTTACCCGGAAGGCCCAGATAGCTGCTCGGGTCAGGCTGGGTATCGGTCGATGGATGGTGAGCAATTTTATTCTCTCCCCTTGTTATTTCCCTTATCATTATTATTATTGGTGGTAGCAGTAGTGGTTTTGTATTATATCTTAGTTACTGGGCTGTTCTTATCTCAATCTGTGGGAGCTACATTCTTTCGATTCTCCTCCCCATCCCTCCGGGTGTGGGGGGAGAAGAAGGTGGGGAGTGAGCAAGCGCCTGCATGGTTCTGAGTTACCAGCTGGGCTTAAACCATGACATAAAGGAATACCTGCAAACAACTGATACAACACAAAGTAGTTAGATCTGCAAAAGCTAGATGATTTCTTGATTGTGAGATGCATTGAGTGCTTGAGCTCAAGGACAACTCAATGGAATTCTTTGCAATGCCTACCAGAAAGGTGCATTCCTTTAGCTTCAGCTGCTGCAGATTTTGTTTTCTGCTCTGGTCAGCCTGTGGAAAACCAGTGAAAATGTCTGCACCATTGATGTTATCTTTGGACATCTGTAATCAAACCCATGACTTTAGACAGAATAGTAAATGAGTTTAGCAGTTTAATATAGGTGCTGCAAATCTGTACCTTGACAAGCTGTTTGGTTCTGCTGAGTGCCCTGAGCCCAGCAAGTCTCACAGCTGCTGTGTTCTGTGACAAAACAAGCTTTGCTTGCTGCCTTTATTCAAGAGCCACCATGCAGTTGGAACAAAAAGGTCACGTGAAAATGAAAGGGTCAGGTTAAATGTGCATGTAAATTACCAGTTCCCTGAGTAAGAGGCTTAAGCCAGTAAGTTTCCTTAGGTGTGTGTTCTTTGGCACCACTAAAAATCCAGCTATTAATCCATCTCTGAAAAAAAATAGCTGTTGATTTCTATGCAGTTGAATAACTAGTTCATACGGATGTCGAGATGCAAAAGACAAAACTCAGCAAAGGCAGCACAACTTGAGTGAAAACTGTGGGGAGAACCAAGGGCAATTGGGGAAAAGTTGCAGAGTGGTTTGCTAGAGCATGAAGCAAAAAACTGGTCTATCTTTTCATATTCAGTGTTCAACATACACAGAGACATTAAAAGATCTGATGGCTGCAATCTGCTCTAACCTTTTATCTCTGAGGAGTTATCTAATAACTCACTCTTGGCTGTACCAGTTATGAGTTATCACTTTGCTCACTCGTGAAGATGAAGGTAAAACCTCTTTATAGCTCTCAGCCATCATGCATTCTGTAATTTTCTCTGTGTGGGAATAAGTAAGCTATATTATTAAATTAATAATAAAATTTGGCTTCACTTGAATTACAGCAGGGGATGTATTTTTCTCTTTTTTTATTAGTAAATGAGAATTTGTAGCTACATGAATGTTAATCATGAGCTACTAAGTGCCTGCCCCCATCCTGTCTGTATGCTGATGCAAGTGATCTGATAGGAAATGATACAGTGTAGATTACAACTTTTTTGAGAAAAGTAAAAGCCTATATTTCATACAGGAAAGGAAACTAAATCTTGATTGCTCTTCTGCAGCAAGTAGACAGCAGAAGCTTTTTCCTGTAAAAAATAAAAGTGTTAAACCATTAAATATGGGGTTTAGTATGGTACCAGTAAACTCAACAGAAGTGGTCATTACAGCATTAAATGTCTGATTTGATGTAATATTAGCACACTTGGAGTTTGCTTGGGATCATTAAATAAGTGTGTTACTAGCAGTCGATAATAACCAGTCTTACATGCATTATTTGGTAATATATACCTTGCATATAACTCATATGCAGCTAAGCATAAAGGCAAGATTCAGTGGAAAACAGATTGCTTTATTCTATCAATTTTTCACACTTCATAAATCGAATTTTAACACTGTAGTGATGCTGGTGCATACCATAATTAGGAAAGACAATCAAGTTTTCTATATTTAAAACATGTCTCTGCCCCTGGAGTCTGAAATGAAGGATTATATTCCAAATATATTGCTGGTGAAGTAGTCCTTTCCCCCACACTTAGCACCCTCCCACTGTCGCCCTCGCCCCAAAATATTTCACTGAAGAAGTAAAAATGTAGCTGGTTTGACTTTTAGCCAGAAAGTCCTCTCCTCTCAGAAAAAACTCACATTTCTGCATCAAGCATGTTCTTCTTGCATAGAAATCAATTCGCCTGCAATTCCAGCTCTCTGTCAAGGAGGTAATATAAGGGAACACGTATGAGCACCTCTGTGCAGGGCAGGCGAGGGAGGCTGGCTGTCATGGTGGGAAGACCCCTGAGTGTTCAGGTGGCTGCTGCGACTGCTCCTCACTGCTGGAGTCAGTCCAGCTCATCTCCCCAGCTTCATCCCTCAGCTGCTTGTGCTCTGCAGGAGAAAGCCTCTCTACTGTAAGTGAAGGCTCTTCTGTGTTGACACGGTGTAACCCCAGCTGGCAACTAAACACCACACAACTTCCCACTCATCCCTCTTCCCCAGCAGGATGGGGAGAAGAGAATGGGAAGCCTAAAAGTGAGAAAACTCATTGGTTGAGATAATATCAGTTTAATAATTGAAAAAAAGAATCATAAATTGTAATGAAAAGGAAAATAACAAAGGGAGACAAATAAAACCCAAGAAAGACAAGTGATGCAAATGAAAAGAATTGCTCACCATCAATTAGCCAGTCCTCAAGCAGCAACCTTCCCCTTAGTTTTATTGCTGAGCTTGATGTCATATGTTATGGAATATCCCTTTGGTCAGTTGGGGTCAGCTGTCCCCGCTGTGTCCCTTTCCAACTTCTTGTGCCTCTAGCCTGCTCACTGGTGGGGTGGGGCGAGAAGCACAAAAGGCCTTGAATGTGCAAGCACTGCTCAGCAATAACTGAATCATTCCTGTGTTACCAGCTTTCATCCCTGTTTTATTAATTTTCAGAACAAATCCAGAACATAGCCCTATACTAGCTATCATGAACAAAATTAACTCTATACCAGCCAAAACCAGCACATGCGCACACCTGGTGTGCAGAGGCAAAGAGGAGGTTCCTTTTGAGGAACCTTCTTTTATTCCTGCCTTTTTGAGGAGGAGGCTCCTGTTTTGCAAACTGCTTATACCAGATGAAGCCCAGCTGGTTCATCTCTGCATTTTTTCCCCAAGGCCATGTTACCACATAGTTCTCCCACAGGGTTTACTTGCACAGCTTGTTCCAGTTTCAGAAAGATGACTGATTCTGCTGAAGGTATCAGTGCATAAAATTGGAGTGCCAGGAGGACCAGTAACATCTCTAGGATGAGAATGGACTTTTTAAGTGTAATCAGAACATTTCCTTCACTTAGCAGACAACTTTCTGCAATACCTCTGCTCAACTTTTGCATAAGCTTGAAACAATCTAGAAACAAAGACAAATAATAATTTCAGGCTTCTGCTGAAGCCTTACTATTACAGCAGGTGTAAGAAATAAACTTAAAAGTCCACAGAGTTTCTGTATTTACAATCTAAAGTTGCAAACATAATCTGTCTTAAGCACATATGCTTTTAAAACTGTCCCCACTAAATGCAGTGGCAAAACTTTCTCTGACGTCAGTGGTATAGGATAAGGTCTCATATTTTAATACTGCTGCAGCAGCTAGCATGACGTTAGAATTGTTACAGATGGCATCTAAGAGTTTTAGTGTAACTTGTCAAGAGAAGAGACAGCTTCTGGCATTCCCAGTATGCTATACTTCTCCTGTCAAAACTGAGTTGTCTCCATTGCACTGCATCCTGAGCTGGTTCAAGGCTATTCAGAGGTGTGGGGAAGATTTGCTTTACTGCTGCGAGGTGGGGGGGGGGGTGTGCTGGGAAGAAGTGGGGCTAAAGCTGCTGATTTCACTAGAAGTGAGTGTGGGGGAATGGCATTGCTTTGGAGAGCTGGGGCAGGAGTGAGAACTGTTGTTCCCACCACGGGTGAGGGGAGAATAGGTTTTGGTGAGGAGCTGTCTCATGCCCACTAACACCCTTGAATGTCTCAGCGGGACAAGTCTATTTTCAATTGCAGTGGTAACCACTCTCACCAAGGGTGTTTTACTGTTCTGGGCAGTTGCCTGCCCAGTCCACAAGCTGACCCTGTATCATATCTGCATGGTTTCCACCAAGACTACCTTCTTTCCTTTACAGTTGTCTCCCCACAGCCAAATGTATCTAGAGCTTAAAGTAATTGATTGTCATTTTTCTTCCAAAAACTCTTTGATGCACAGCTGCAGACATGCTGCTCCATGTGTCAGATATTCTGAAAGTGCAGGGAGAGTTTAAACAAAGAGTAACCCCATGGAAAAAATGTATCCCTTAATAAGAAACTCCATGAACAAAGTGGACCCTCTTTTCCCTTGGTGTCAGATCTCATGCTCAGGCTCCTCAGTGTCTAATAAGGCATGGGTGCCACTTGAAGATGTCTCTTCAGTGGAAGGAGCCATTTTTCAATCAAGTATTTCTGCCTTGTTGAATTCCAGTGTTGAATAAAAGGCGAATTTATCTTGCAGTTTTTCCCTCTGTGGGGATGCTAATAGGATCGTTCTTCTCGCAGCCACTTATTTTCATGTAACTTGCGGGAGCTTAATGTCTTCGAGAGCAGTTTCGGCTTGATTTGACAGACCAGTGATTTCAGTAAGTATTGGGGGACAGGCACAGAGCACACACTTAGGTGAATGCATAACCTCTGCTTCCATGGGGAACCAAGCAAAGCAGCACTCTTATGAGAACAAAACTATTATTTACCAAAAATATAAGCTCATATAAAGCAAAATGAAATAAATATGCAGAATACCATGTAACACCGAAGAAACAAAATCTTTCTCCTCTTCTTACAGAACTGCTCAAGGTTGGCCTAGCACTGCACTTTTTTAAGCCACTGAAAATTTAGGGCTCATGAGAAAACCAGCATGGTGGTGGTGTTATTCTAATTTGTTTCTTTATGAAAAGTCAATTTTATTTTTTTTTTTACAGGAAAAGTGAAGACTGTGTCAACAACATGTTAACCAGCTCAAAACAGGTCTTAAGGATTTTTCCAGTGGCCAAAAGCTGAGGGGGAGAGGAATTATCAGTTTGAAGATTTTAAAAATCATGATTTTTAATAGAAAAACAAAATGTTTGAGAGAAAATTAGAGTGTTTTCACAAATCAGTAAAATAACTCTCAGTCGATTCTAATAAATTCTAACTTCAATACTGATTGAAATGGGAGCGGAGACTGAATCTGAACACATTTTAAAATGGTCTTAAATGCAATGTAGGCTTTTCTAGAATGGCTGAATCAGTGAAGCTGGTATGCAGTAGGATGATGTTCACAGACCAGGAGTTTGCAGGAGTGTAATGGGCGTGAAAGAAGCCCATGTTGAGTTTTATGGTGTGCCTTTCCAATTTGATGATACCAAGCAACCTTGCTGTGTCGCCAACACTGGGTGCACTGGTCTTCATCAAAACAGGACAGCAGTTTTGCTAGGAGGCCATGCTGTTGTATCAGTGCTTCAAATGTACAAACCACTGTTGTCTGTCACACGGTGCAACCAGACTGAAAGTTGCATATTTAATGGACTAAATGCTTAGCCCTGCTCTCCTCTTTGAGCAGCCACTGTATTTTATCTTTAGAGCACTGTGCTGTGTTAGCAACAGTGTTTCTATTAAGTTAATTTGGGTGTGAGTGGTTTTCATTCACACTGTGCAGTCTAGCTAATATCTCCATGAGCTGGTCTGTGATTAATCTTGTCAAATATATCCTACCATCAGTGCATACCAAGTTCTCACAAAGTACTGATGTATATTTGTCAGCAGATTCAAGTATTTCCTGTGCACATAGGCAAAATCTGGATCTCCTTGAGGTCATACTCACATTTCCTAGTAGGAATGTAAAAAAAGCCCATAAAGATGAAAACTGCAATTGCATACCACTTATTAGGAACAGAAAAATTGCCAAAATATATGATGACCTTCAGTATCTAGACTGCAGATTAAGTGAATTTCCCAGCATATGAAAGAAATCATCTCTACTAATAACCAGAATGTACTTACCCAAAATATAAACAGCACTGCTGATCTGCCAGGACAGAGTAGAAAACAAAGGAGAGAAAGTAATTATGAGAATAGTTACCCTTGTTGATCAAAAATATCATACATTGAACTAGCATAAAGTAGGAGCTCCTGCACAACTTGGGGTAGATGTGACTGTTTTTTTGACAAGGCGCATGCCCAGCATCACTGCACATGGGTTCTCCCTCACAGAAGGAGATCCGCTGACTGCAGATCACCAAGTCAATCCAGCTCACTTCCACTCAAAGCCAGATGATTCCAGCCAAGAGAGCTGCTGTTTTGTTTAGCTAAGCCTTGCAAGGGGCAGAAGCTCAGCAATCGCTCCCGCTAGCCTGTTCCTCTCCAACACTATTCTCCAAATGAAGAAGAGGTGTGTTCTTAAATGGTTCTAATCCAACCCTCCTAGCCACAATCTGTGGCTGCCAATTCTTTTATGCCATCTGCTGACAATGCGAGAAGTTTGGTTCAGACATCTTTGCACCTTCTCTTCAAGTACACAAAGTCTCCTACCGTATCACTTCTTACCCTGTTCTTCACCAGAATTTGTACTAGCTCCCTCTGCTTCTTGTAGGGCACATGCCCATGGCCCCTGCCCATCATGGTAATTCTCTGCAGGACCTTATCCAGATTGTCCACATCCCTTTCAAGCTGGGAGGTCCAGGGCTGGATGCAGCATGCCAGGACAACCTCACCAGTGCTGAGCAAAGGTGGATGAGAGCTTTCCTTAGCCCACTGGTCACCCTCCTCCTAAAGCAGCCCAGTGTCTGGTTTGCAGTGACAGTACTTCATTGGGTCATCCTCCACTTGACATCCACTGTAACCCCCAAGTCATCGTCTTTGTCCCATGTCTCTGCTACTAACTTGTTGCTTTCTCTTTTTTGAGTCATCAATTCTATTTGCATGTGTCCCTCATCCCTGCTGCTTCAGGGTCTCTGTCAATTTGAAGTGAGATCTTTGTGTAATCTCCAGGAGACTGTCTCACACTATAAGTTTGCACAGCACTCAGTGCAGTGGGGTGCCATTAGCTTGCTTATATTAGTACTTACTCACAAAATGGAAAGGTTTTACTTTCTATTGCTATGTAATATACACATCAAAGAAGTCATCTCATTTTAGCGCACCAACAATAACAATCATACAGTGAAGGATAAGCTTGAAAACAGTGCAGGAAATAAAACAGATTCTTGTCCTGTTTTGAAAAGACTTAAATCTGTGTAAATGTCCAAAGATACAGTAATGGCAGAGTCTGCTTCATTGACCTGGGAGACAACTAATTACAGTCTAAGTTTACATCAGTAAAATACTGCTTAGAGCTGTTTCTGAGCAGTGGAAAGCAATGGTCTTTACTCTTGAATTGTTAGGACATTACCTTTTATGCTTTTTTCCCATAACCAGTCCTATCACACAATTCCCAGGCAAATTTTGGGAGCTGGAATTTGCGGTCACTACGTCTTAAAGACTAAGAGCATTTAAAAGCATAAATCTGTGATATGTCATGTAGCCCAGGCACATTCAGTGCCTAGGCACAATCCTGGGCATGTTTAATTTACTAGTTGACACAGCCATACGTGCCTGCCCTGTGCAATTATGTGGAACTCGTGTTCTGTATTCATACAACAGAAATAATTGAGAAATAAATAACTTTTCTTCATGACTGAAAAAGGCAAGTGAGGCCTATGTTACTTGAAATGAAGCACAGATCAATAAACTTATGCCAAACAAAATAAAACCCTGTTAAGATGTAGCAGAAATCATACCACTTGCCATAATAGGCTTCATTCCCACCTCCATAATAGTAAAAAAGGAATCCTGTGATTTAGAAATAAGGGAAATCTGCTGCTTTTTGCAAAACATATTTTTATATCAGCTCATCTCTTTCATCAGCCTTTCCTCCTAAAACAGGGGAAAAAACAAAACAAAACAAAACAAAAAAAAAAAAAAAAAACCAACAGTCTGGAAACTTTCAATCAACTTACGTCCTTTGAGCTCTGAATATCTCTATCTCACTCACTCCCTGGTTCCCTCCATCCCACTTCTCCCTTCACCATACCTTGTCCGTATTTCTGCTGTCCAGAGCAAAGAGCCTCCAAGCTCACCCTTCTGTTTCCTTCTCTGCACCGACCATGGCTCCCTCACTGCTTCCACAAAGTAACATTTTGAGTTGCTGTGAAGGGAGTTGCTTCCTCCTCTCTGAAGTCTGACCATCTGAATTAGGAAGGGACCAACTGCGCACCAGGTGTCACTGTGACAGTGCTGGGGGTGCATAGCTCAGCCTCCTGCTGGTGCAGTGACAGCAGCAAACTTTTTAGGCTCTGTTGTAGTTTTCTGTGTGTATGTACAGCCATCTCCCAAACTACTTCACCTCACTGGATTTCTATTTCTCTTTTCTTCCTTTACTTCCCCACACACACTTTCTTTCAAAGCATTTTTACAAAAATACATAATAATGTGCATGAGATATTGACATCTTTTAAGGATTTATGGCTCAAAAAGGACATCTACAGTTGATGTTTCTTCTCTTGACATAACCTTAAGAAAAAGTTCAGCTCCTGAAAGGTGGAGAGGCACCAAATTAGCATCCAGGAAGGAATCACATGTAGATGGGGGGGATGTGTGCTGATGTAAGCAGAGGAGAATTGAACATGTAGAACAGGAGAAAGGGCTGTGGTGAGACACCATCATAGAGGCAGATGCATAAATGGAGAAAAACACCACCCTAAACAGAGTCTAGTGACAGAAGCCCAAGAAAAAAAAATTACAGGATTTACTGTGGCTGTGGTGTGACCGGAGAGTTGCCCAGAAGCATGAACTGCCTCCTGGGGGGTGATTTCACCGTCCTATTGGTGAACAGGGCTCTGAACAGTTTTTGTAAATGAAAGAGATTGAATCGCAATTGCCCAATTCTACACTATGCTTAAACCAAATTAATACAGTCAGTGGAAATTCAGTTAATCTCTGCACTGAACAGCTACAGTTCCTTCTGCTCTATTCCATTTCCCCACTACAATGAGCAGTGTAACCCCTGACTAAAATGTAGCTCAGGAGATGTAGTCAAGCCAGAGAGACCAAAGCATCCAATGGAAAAGGACTGCGTGATTTAGAATTACAGTTTGCACAAAGCTCTGTGACAACTCAGAGGAGCAGAGTTAAGTTGTCACTCCATGCAAAAGCTCCTTTCTCAACATACTTAAATAAAACTTGCAGAAGTTCCTTACTTCCACTTTTAGTCTCTACTTTTACAATAAGACTTCTTCTTGTAATTCAGGATGGAAACATTATCCAAGCATTGGAATGGCCTGCAGGAAGGTTTGGTGTTCCAGCCTGCCTACTGCCTGGTGTTATCCTTCATAGTGCTAGAGCAGCTGCAGCTTGGCAATGAGTAACCCAGAGTGCTAATAACCATGTCCTTTCCCACTTAAGTGAAAGTGGAAAGTGATAATCCAGTGGTTCCAGTTAAATACTTTATATTACTTTATATTTTCACTCAAAGTGGCTTTTAAGAAGATTAATGATGAATTCTGCATATGCATTATCTTTAATAAAGGCATGTGGCATGTGTTAGTAGTGCTGTTCTGGACCATTGTCACATTCCAACTTGCTTCATCAAGTGCTGTCAGAGCGGACAGGTTGCAGAGCTAAGAATTTACTTCTAGACCTTATTATTTTTCTTTTCATTTGTGATTTAGCATTTTTGAAAGAACAGTATTTTCTTCTTCCATTAGATGAAGTTCTGGTTTTTTTTTCTTTTAGTTTTGGGAAGCTTCTTTATTGGATTTTGATGAGATCAAACTTTCTTCGGTGCCTTTAAATTGGTTGGCAAGGTAATGTCTTATTCAGTAATATGTATATGCACAAATTCAGTCTTGCCTTCAGTGTGCATGTATATAAATTTCCTTTTTTCAAGCACCTCTCTAATAATCTAGAAACATCAACCAGCATAGTTTATCAGTAAAACTGATTAAGTAACTTATCTAGTACACTTCAAGTATTAAAAACTAAGTCGCAATCAATCAAAGCTGCTTAGATGAAGTTACTTCATTTTAGTGCAAAGAAAACTGATCTCATCCATGTCAAGGAACAAAATGTTTACTATTGTGTTTCCAAATCAGAATAAAAGTGATTTTTTTACTTTTTTTTTTCAATAGAGCCACGTGAACAGTGTTGTAGATCACCAGCTCACAGTACAAGACCTGGAAAACGGTATTGATGAAGTTAGTGAATTTTCAATTAGGCCCTCAGAGATTGCTTTCTAGAGTTCATTAGGTGAATTACTAAAATTGTATGACTGTCAGCACTTTTCAGCTGAAAATGCAGTGTGCTTAGATGCAGTGCAATAGTTTTAAATAGTTTATATACCAATACTTTCACCATGTTTCAGTATTTAAAGGGTGGCTACAAAGATGGAGACTTCCTTTTGACAAGGAGTCACATGGAGAATTCTCCAACACTGGACACTTAAGATTTGTCTGGACAGGGTGCTGGGACATCTAGTCTATGCTTTGCTAAGAAAGGTTGGACCAGATGATCCTTGAGATCCCTTCCAACCTGGTATTCTATGGTTCTATGCTTCAATAGAGCACCAAAACGGAAACGGGAGAAAAGAAAAAAACACTAGAGATGATAACCTGTAGGATACACTTTTATGTTTTGATCTGAGAGACGTCTAGTTTGGCTTCTAGAAAATGCTATGATGTCTCTATTTATGAAGGTTTTCTCTGATAGTGATGGCTAATCTGCACTGGAGCATAGATGTGGCTAGAAGTTTCATAGGTTTTGTGAAGCCATGGTGATGATTGTTTGATATAGTTTGGCGATGACTTTTCCTCTGGGAATTATCTCTGAAGGTTCGTGAGAAAGGTACTGATGGGAAAGCCTTAAGTATAAAAGAGGAAATATCAAAAGATGGTGTAAGTGGTGTGGTATAGAAGGCAAGAGACAGAAAAAAAAACCCCACAGTAGCAAATGCTAGCAATGTTGCGTCCAGCATTGTTAGCAGTTACAGAAACCAAAAGGCACCAATTAATTAGGCATTGAGTTCTTCCAATTTCTGTTAAAAAAAACATTGATTTTTGCTCTGTTCCTTACTGACAGTAACAGAGAAGATGTGAAAGGGCTACTGCATTTGCATTCTTTCTGATCCTGATCTCACAAGCAGGTTTCACCAAATAAATGAGAGATATGTTTGCCTACCGTTGTAGCCAAACCTGTGCTGATTGAACACCTTGGGGTGAAGTGGGGTGGGAATCTCATGCCCCAACTCTGGAGAAGTAGAGAAGAAAAGAGGAAGATGTTACAGCACAGCTGAGCATCAGTGACAGAGCTTGCTGGAGGGGAAAATTAAGTACTAGTCTGGGAACAAGCTATAATTTTAAGAGCCTGTTCTCCCAAGCCTAACTTACTACCTCTAGCATAGATCTGCACACAGCAGGCACAGCACTCATTCTGTACTTTTTCTAGGATGGATGTGCTTTTAAGATCTTAAAATCTTGCCTTGCGTCTTTAGTGAATAGGGAAAGCCTGCTTTTGCACTGATCTAGATACCCCGCATAAAACCCTACAAAGGACAATGCAAAAGAGTGGAGATATGAGTTCATATGTTATCATGGCTATCTACATGCTACGAGGGGGAAACTGTTTAGTGTTGGGTTTCTGCTTTGAGAGTGGTAGGGGGAATTCATAACATTATAACACTGGTAAAGGTGGGGGAAAAAACACGGAAAGGGGAGGAAGAGGAATTCATATAATACATGTTCTTGAGGTTAAATTAAATCTGAATTTTCTGATACTTTTAAAAGTAAAGGACCCTAACTTTCTAAAAACATGCATGTGTGGGGTTTGAATATAGATCTGTTGCAAAGATTTTGTTTTCACCCCGCAAAATGTGCCACTCTTATACAGTACAGTGAGTTGTATGGGGTTTTGGGTTTTGGTTTGTTTGTTTTGTTGTTTTGTTTTTTTATTTTCTTGAGAACTAAATTCCTCTAGAGGAACTAACTTAGCATCATATAAAATATGTATCTCATACTGGGCTGGATTCTGTTGCTCTGCTTCGTGCCAATATGAGTTCATCTGCTCTTAGTTCACCATGAAACAGAAAAAACCTCATAAAATAGTGAGAGATTAGAATCAATCTCAAGGTCAGCCCCTCGTCCTTTTTTGCATAAAAGCCATCAACATTTGCAGTATGTTCTAGCAAAACTCATATGAAACATTATTTTCAAGTCCAGTTTGTTAGCTGGATAATTAAGAGACTGCAAACATAGTTTCTATAGATCTGAGGACACCAGGGACAACTTCTTTGCCAACATTTTTCTAAACTGGTTTCGATATGTGGGCTTTAATGACTGAATCAATGTGTGATAGGAAGGACAACAAGATTTTAAAATATTGCTGTATCATACTTACTTTGCAATGCTTTTCCTTTTCTGTCAGCACAGTTAAGATGACATTGTGCAGTGATTTAGTCAAGAGCAAAATGTTTTCAGGCCTTTTCCCATGGGTTGTTTTATGTAAGGAATAATAAAATTTCACTCATAATTTTTTATCTATAAGTACAACTACTTCATATTGTGTAGAAAGATCTGTAAAGGGCTCTGGTACTTTGATTTCTTCTATTTTTACAAAAGAAAACATTCTATAATTAAGCTTATGCCATAAAAGATTTTCTTATTGAATTTTCCTTTTGACATGATTGATTTCTGTATTGACTCTAGGAAATGGAAACCAGTAAGTATAATCTGACATAAAAGAAATATTTGGGCTCTACAGTAATGTCATTTGCTACAGTAAGATCTAAACTAAAATACAAATTGCCACCAGCTTCTTCTGCATATGCAAATGAATTTTTTTTCTCAGGGTCATAGCTGCATCCTGTTTGAGGAAGGCACATAAACATAGCCACTGATTCACCTGTCACTGCAATGGTGGTGGGTGGGAGGGAATTTGTACATAATTAGGATACCTGGCACAGAATTTTGGCCTGGAAAACATTAGCATATAACATGTCAGAAAAGCTGAAGCCTCCCACTGCTCTTTCACGTAGGATAAACATGAGAATAACCTGCAGGTGAGTGGGTTTCTGCGTCAACCTGCAAGAAGTGTTGGCTCTGCTCCTGTTGCTATTATTCACTGCTGCAGATGACCGGTGATACTAATGTTGTTGTTCATCTGTGTTGAGCAGCAGTACTACTGTGTGTCAGATGCGCTATAAGTCATAAAATTGCAAAGTGATGGTGGTGATGTTCCAAGTGAATTTTTACCTACTGTATAATTTCATAAAACAATAAACACAAATCTCCTGCATTCATCCTGTAGCATAGTTAATTTGCAGAGCATCAGGTGAAAAATCACTGCGAGTTGCTCACCTAATAATAATAACGGTCAGCCAGAATTGCTAATAAAACAGGCCTAGACACTCCAAGACATTCTATCTAGATTATTTATTTTTTCATTACAGGGTTTGATTTTGCAATTTATTATTCCTCTTATTATTTACATTCTACCAATACCCACATTTTCCTCTCTTACAGCCCAAACTCAGCAGAAGACACACATCCCTGCCCCAGGGATCCTACGCCAGCTATCACAATCCAGTCCATGCTTTGTTCAGCAGCAAATCCTGCACAGGGATGGCACCTCCAGGCATCTCCCTCCAGCCTGTTCCCACAACTGCACACAGGTGCAGAGGTCTGGAGGAGCAGGTCCAAATGCTGTCCAGGAACAGCGAGGCTGCCACTGGTGGGGCAGGAGTTTGGCTCAAAAGATGCTTTTCTAATAGACATCTCCTGGCAGAGCAGCAGTGACTGAGTTTGAATAGGCATTTTTCAGCTGAGAAAATTGTGGCAAGTTGCGGAGCGAAATGCCAGTCAATTCTGTATCTCTGAATTCATAATGTGCAGAATAAAACATTAGCATGTAACATTTGACTGTTGGAATAGATGAAAAGAGGCTATTTTCAAATTCCCCAAATGACATGAGTTCTGCAATTAGAAGTAAAGGAACTTCAAAGTCTCCCAAAAATGCTACGATAAGTGTCGTAATGCCTACAGGGGAGAAAAGCAATAAAGCTGTCATGAGATGCAGCTCTTACTTTGCCTTCCATTTTGATTGTGGGATGAGCAGTTGTCCATACAGCAAATAAGTGCACATACAGTTACAGTTTATGGTTACAGTTATGCTTCAGTCTTGGATGTCACAGAGACCTTCCCTCTCTCTTTCTCTGTCTACCACTATTGGAAATAAACTCAGCAGAGCTGCTTTAACTAACAGCCTGAGGTTTAGAAAGAAAGCTGGGACAGACTGTGAAGGGCATAATCGACAAAAAGTCTTTTGGAGATTTACTCCCCCAACCCTGATCTGACAGTACTCAAAATTGCTGATTTTCCAAATGTGCTTAAGCCCACATATTTTTCTGGGTTTTCTGTGCAGATGGAGTGAATGGAAATAATTGAGTTGTGACGAGAGGCTTTTGCTTTGGTGCACCAAGAGGCTTGTAACAAGAACATTAGCACACTTATTAAAATATCTTGTTTGTTCATGCCCTGAGTTTTAGACAGGGGTATTGCATTTTCTTTTTTTTTTTTTTTTTTTTAAATATCTAAATAAAAAGCTAATAGCCAATTTCTGAGCATGGTTGCTAAGAATGGGAATTTGTTAACAATAATAGATTCTCATTAGAGAAATTTTATCATGCTCTGGTCAACAGACATTTGGTCACAGGTAACAGTCCATTTAAAATCAGGACCAGCTCCAGCAACTGAGGTTGCTGTTTCCCACTGCAATGCCAGCACTTTCTGCTGAGAAACCTGCCTTCACCAATCCTGGGGAAACTACGGGAGCCAAGAGGCAGTATATGAGCCGTCCTTCTATACCTGCTTTCCTCCTGGTGCTGGGGATGTGAGCAGCAGTCCTCCAGCCCCACTAGCTGCTGGCTGTCATTTAGGCGCCCTGAGGTAGTTGTGGCCTTCACCAAAGTCATCTGGAGCCTGCCCTGGACCAGTTGCCGGGGAGAGAGAAGGCTGAAGGACTCTTTCTCATGGTTTTCTTCTCATACTCATGTCACACCACTATGTGCTGTAGGGTCCTGGCCCTGCGCAGACCTACCAGTGAACAACATATTGCAGTGTTCTCCTTTGGAGCTTGCAGCACAACTGCTTTCTTTGGCCTTTCTCTTTATAGATTAATTCTGTGACTGGAATGTCTCCACAGCCACTGCATGAGAAAAAAGGACTTAAAACTAAGAGCCAACCTGGCTCGTAGCTAAGCAAAGGGTCCTACTGCTTATTAATGGGTTTCCACAAAGACTCCACATGTAATACTGAGCTTCAAGGGATCACAGCACTGCAACCTAGATGATACATTGCAGTCTTGCAATAGGCAGGAGCTAATCTTTGCGTACACCATCTCCATGAGGGAGATGATAGCTGCAAAGATCCAAACCTTAAGTCATAGCAGCTTTTCCACAATTAGCAAAGATTATGTAAACCCTGAGCCAAAGCCCCCAACATCTATTTAATTTTGAACAGAAGGCTGAAATCCAAATGGTGAAACGTTCCAGATTCAGCAACCATAAATCCAGGGATGACATGAACAGTAAAATAAATAGGAGGACCTCATACAAATGCTGCTACCTTGTAAAATAACAACAACAGAAAAAGCTCTTCCATACAATCATACACGTTTGTAATTAAATCACCTAAAAAAACGAAGAAGAAGAAAGACAGTCTGAGTTGGCCAAGCCATAGAAAGACATTTCAGCACTTGAACTCCTCCTTCCAACTGGGCTGGTGCCAGGGGCTTTGAGAGGCTTTCCTTGGCAGAGGGAGGAGGGCAGCTGCCCTCAGTGCTTGGGGCACATATGTCCCATTTGGGGTCCGCCTTCCCCAGCTCTCCTACAGAGCTGTCAGTGAAGCAATCCCTTTACGCGCCTCTGCCATAGGCTGGCTCAAGGATAAGTCAGTGCTCTGGCATCTCATGAGAACATTACTTAAGTTTGCAAGTAGTTTCTGTATAGACTGGAAACTGTGACAGTTTTCTGTGCAAGTAATTACACAATAGCTTTATGCTTTGCACGGCCTTTAAGCACTTCCATAATTAAAAAAAGAAAAAACATAGATGTTTTTACTGTAAATGTTGAAAATCTTCAAAGTAAAAATATAATAACAGTGAACCTAATGTACTACATAAATTCAGAAATATATCCCTTCATGTCAAAGTATAAATAAAAGCATCTATGCAAAGTGCGAAGACTACTGGAAATTCTGACCAATGATGTTCAGATATAGCTGAACAGCAGTTTAAATTATATTATTTACAGGAAGATTTTCCCCTAGCATCAAGAAAAGAAATGTAAACCTATCAAGGAAACCATAAATATTTTGGATTTGCATCTAGTAAATCATGACAGAGCTGAAATATTATAACAGTTGCCCACGTTGGATGATTTACTTTGTTGGGCACAAAATAATATTTCCTAGTTGTTTATGCTAGGCAGCTGTTCTGGAAAGTTACTGAGAGAGCAGAAGTTATGTTACCTTTCGCTTGCTTTACAGTTTGATAAGAAATTTGTTCCAAATGTCCCTTCTGTCTAGTGGCTATACCAAATATTGGAGTATAAAAACAAAACAAGAAAGAGGGAAAACTTAGAGCAGTTCTGCAAACTGCAGGGTGAAGAATTTCCCCAAGATAATCAGATATCTGCAGAAAACCCTTTCAGATGTTTATTACCCTTTTGTATGAGGATTGCAATTCTCCTGTGCACTGTGCATTTCTGTGTAACACTTCATTTGGTGTTACACATTTGGTTCATTTGGCCTCAGTTGCCATTATTCAGCAGGCTTCGTTTACCTCAGCAGAGCTAAGCCAGTTTACATCAAACACGGATCTGTCAGACAATCCTCAGAGTTAAGAAATGCATAGCCCTTTTCTTTGGGGTTAGTAGAAGCAGAAAAATTCTGTAAGGATATAACATTGTGTACTTCTGTTGGCAAACCACCACATAAATATTTAAGTAACTGTTGGTATAAAACACTGATTAACTAAAAATAACCCAAACCCAAAAAACAAATATACAGGTGCAGATGTACACACAGATTCAAAACCCCAAAATATGTAATATATAAAACCTAGGCATACATAAGCATGAATGAATCACCCTGCCTCCAAACTGATAGGTATGAGAGATTTTATCCTATGATACCGGGAATATGATGGACATTGGGTTGTAAACAGAGTATGTTTCAGGCGTAGGGAATCTGTACCCTTCCATTCCCAACTTGTTCTATCAGGGAACTAGTCTCTATCATTTGATACATTAAATTTTATGGTAGCTCTTTTTCTCCTTTCTATTGCTGGGTTGTGAAAGCCAGTAAAGAAAAAAAAAGTGCTAATGTTGGTGAAGCTAATTTATTAAAAAATAAGGAAGCATATTAATATTTCAAACATGTTAAATGAAGGGAAAACAAAGCCACAAAGATCTCTAGGTAAATCTGCAGCTGACGTTAAGCAGCAGAGTGTCACTAAAGTGCATGATGTCTTCGTCTGTTTCAAAGAGAAATTAACTCAGTGAGGCTCTATAGTTTTATGTCATGTAGGTCAGACGGGATGAGCACTGTGGTAGCTTGTGGTTTTATATGTAGACTGTAGAAAGTGGCCAAACTTATGTCCTTTTTTTAAGTAGCATCCTGTATGCCCACTGCAGAAACAGAATCCTGGGTTAAATGGACCATTGATCTGACCCAGTAAAATATTCCCTATGTATTTATAATCTTATCTATAAATCTCCATCATGACACAAGAGAAGTTCCAGCCTATGCTCATGTTACAAAATATTTATCAATTGGTCTACCTAGACTGTATCCTTCCTCTTATATTCCAATTCTTCCTTTGCCTATATTTATTTGTTCTGTTCTTCAGTTAAGTCATAAGTTCCCCAAAGAAGGTCGTATCTTCCACAGATTTCCTGCAGTGTGATTACTGTAATTTTGAGCAATACAAAAAAAAAAAAAAAAAAAGAGAGTACCAAAGATGTTACATTCTCCAGAACCATCTATTTTACTTCCCATAATGCAGAATTCCTTAATTCTGAGTAATGGAAACCACTGGTAAAATGTATGTGTCAGAAGAAGTAGCCACAGGCAATGTAACCGACACAGTTGTGCTAGGGGATGGTTTGGCAGATTGATGCCTGTAACTCTAACAGGTCAGGGCCTCAAAGTTCACTTTCCTTTCTAGGAGGCAAATTCAGAACGTGCCTGCCTCTAGTTGATGGAAAACATGACAAAAAAAAAAAAAAAGGTTATGTTAATAAAAAGGTCTATGTTAAAGTCAAAATGGTTTTCTGGTGATGAAAGCCTACTTGGCCAACAGTCTAGGTTCAATAGCCACCTGGAGAAAACTCCGTCCTAGACCATTGACAGAAAACACCCAAAACACCGCAAGACAATGGCATTACCATTACTCATATTCCATTAACAGAAGCTAAAGATGTGTAAATTAAAGAAGGACTGGACCAATTAATTAACAAGGCAGAAGTTATATTCAGTGACCTGTGTAAGCTCTAGATTTTCTGGACCATTTTAAAAAAAAAAAAAAGAAAATTATTATTTAAAAACTAGGACAGTCTTACAAAGCTTTTCCTGCAAATATCTCACAATCTCTCTTGCTTATCTAGGCATCTCTCTGTCAGCAGTGTGTTACTGTTACAACTTGCATTGCAGGAGCCCTGCTGAGCCAGTGTTACCTCTGGGAATCACCCAGCAAGGCACTGTGCAACCACAAAGCAATGAGGGGAGCAACTCGCATATGCAAGAATTAGAAGTGTGCCTGGCAATGTGGGGCCCAAGAACTGGGCTGTAAAAATTGAGGTGGGAGATAGAGCACTGGCTGCTGGGTGAGCAGGGGATGACATTTCACTGCTGTTCCTACTCCAGTCTTCCTAAATCTGGGACATAACACTTCTATAAGCACAGTCATTCCCTGAATGCCTGTGCCATACAATAGCCAAAATTTGCCAGTTTTTTGCTTAGACGTGACTTGCAAACTCTAACAACTATTTCAGATTGGGGTTTCGGATTGGAATCCTCCTTGTTAAGCATGCTGAATTACAGAAGTTGAAGAGTTCATACAGGCAAGCTCCAGGGGAGTAGTGCAAGATGTTACCCTCCTGTTTTCCACCCTCCTTCCATGACACATTACAAGCCTGGTAGAGGAATCCACAGAAAGCTTCACAGCACAGTCTAGCATAACAACTCAGAATACCAAGGTTTTTGTTAATGTAGTTTGGGCTGAGAAAGCAATTAGTGAAGGGGTGCAGCTAGCACAACAGTAGACATCTGGTGCAGTGGGAGGGCAGGAGCTTCTAGCAGAGAGAATCTGGGTAATAATCGTGCAAGCCACTGCAGCTCAGTTTGCTGGAGTTCACCTGTCAGAATCCCAAACACCATTTGCTTTCTGCAGTGCCTAATATTTGCTGAACCAAGCCAACTATTTGCAGTAGAGTTCTGCAAGCCAGAATTTCCCTTGAGGTTTTAAGAACTGATAATCCAATATTAGATGGGATAACATTAAATTAGGGAAATACAATCTCATGCTTCAGGGCATATGTCAGCTGAAAGCCAAAACATGTAGGTAGGAATCTGAGCTTTAACCGCGTTAAGCCATAAATATTGCATACCTTCTCCTGAAACAGCTAGTGCACTGGGTGTTGTCTGGGACAGGAAGCTGGAGGAGAGAGTTTAAGTCTGTGGTCTGATAGCTACTTTTGACAGCTATGTAGTGATGTGCTAACAAACTGCTGTGTGTTTGAGTGCTCCCACAGTAAATACATTTGACACTTACAACTATTGCAATGTTAATCTGTGTCCCTAAGTAATTAGAATATGCCCCAAAAGGTGCCGTACAAAATCATTTTGATTCTCATTCATGATGAATGCCCAAATAGATTTGTGCATGAAAGTAGCATGAAGAAAGTTGAATGAAGGACTTCCAAATAAGTATGAATGAGGATCTTTTGACATCCAGTTTCCTTGTTACCTGGAAGGGCTTTGCCATGCAATACAGCACTGTATTTCTCCTACAGTTTCTGCTGTAATAATACATGAGCTGTGTACATCTACATACAGATATCATTCAGGCAACATTCCTTTAATGTAATCTGTTTTTTGCCCTTTGGTGATACAACACAGAAGAAAAAGCTCTACAATTCTGAAAACAGCTAAAAGGCTATTTAGCACATATTATGTGTCTTGATTTCTATGGAACATTCATTTCAGACAAAATTAGGGGAATCCACTTATTTTTGCTGGGAGTTGCTCCTAAAATTACAAGATTTTTTCCCAATCTGTACCTTCTCCCTCCACCACGTACTGTAGAAACAATCTCTTCAAAAGCATATAAGAACCTATGCAGATGTTCCACAGACTCCTGAGAGCTGGAAGAAATACTCAGCTCTACTCGAAGTCTGTTTGAGACTCATACAGCTGTGTTAACCAGACACTGGACCTAAATTTGGTCACTAGGGTTGAACTCAACACCATGTTTAGGTAGATATGTGACTTCCAAAGAGAAATAGCTCACTTCTGTTGTGCCTGGAGCAAACACACAGCTGGTCTGCACCTATGTAAATTTATCCTCTGTATGAACATTGATGAAATTAATGCTCTAAGATTATTTATGATGATAGGAGTACAGGTGTTAATTTTGCCTTACAAGTGTAACCAGTCACTCATTTGGAAAGAAAGAAAGAAAAAAAATTTAATAATGTCGTAACTCCCAACCAGCCCCTGCAGGAAATTGTTGCCCGCTTAGAGCATCTCCATGCACCAACAACTGATCTGGCATTTGCCACACAGGGAGGAGGAGATCTCCCCTGGCAGAAAATGCAGTTGGTGCAAAAGGGCAGCTGGAAGTATCCCCAGGGTGGGGAGGGAACTGCCAATAGTCAAGACATAACAGAGGAAGTTTCTACCCCAGCATCAACACGTGCTTTAGGAAGGTCCTACCATCTCCCTTCTTCTTACCCCTTTCATCTCACTTTTTCTGTTGTGCTAAACATCTAATATCTGTTTATGCGGTCATTCTCTCAGGACAGAGTAATGTGTACAGGGACTGCAAGAAAGATCACCAAGCCTTTAATAAAAAGCTGTAATAAACCAGTTACCAAGTCCTAAATTCAAGTTAAGTTTGTACTGGCTACCGGAATTTAAAAAGTAGTCAAGTGCTTTTTTTCCAAAGTGTTACCCAACTGGGAGGGGAGAAGGGGGGTGGAAAGAAAAGAAAAAGAAAAATAAAAGAAAGAAAATTAAAAAATAAAAAAAAAAAAAAAAAAGAGGTGGGGAAAAAAAAAGGCAAGTCCAAAATAAGTTCTCTAGACTCCATTTTTCCATAGAAGAGGAAACAAGCCTGTCCAAAAAAGTCAGCCCAATTTCTGCTGAACTTCATAACTTTAATAAGCAGCCTTCCTTTAAAATCAATACAGAACCAAGGTAGCGATATGAGGAGTTTAGTATTACAATATGATATAATATCTGAAATACTACTCTCTGCAGTCTTCCTTGACATCAAAGGTCAAGTTTATGAAAGATTTTACTCCCACTCTCCTTTTACCTGATCCACACTTCTCAATTCTGCTTTGAGAGACTTGGAGAAAACGTATTACAAGGCACTCCAAACATCGAGGTTTAGATTAGATTATTTTTGTCTCCAAATAAAAAGTGCTAGTTGATAAAATCTGTTCTCACACCCCTCAAGAACTGTATTCCATTATTCATTTGGAAAGGTAAAATATTGAATGACTTCATGTCCACATGAAATAGAAACCCACTTTGTCCAGTGGCAGAATGAACGTCTCCTGAAGATTGAAGCAGTGAAGCTGTTTTTCTGTGTTGAGTTTTTCTATGCTTCCTTTGTTACATTTCTAGAACATTTCAGAAAGTGACAACATCCGTAACTAAAAAGTCCAATAAAATCTGTAAATTAAATTAGGTTTTTTTTTCTTTCATGTTATGATATGTTTTGGTTGGTTTTGACTTTTTGAAGTACTTTCTATGTTTGGCTGTCCTTTAGCATAAATTATCTTAAATTTTAAATTGAGGATATTTTGAACCAAAAAGTAGAATGCAGCAGTATGTCAATAGTGAAACAGATATTATATTGAATGGCCAATTCAGTCATTTATTCACTTACTTGCTTTGGGTCTGAAAAATCGAAAGGGAGTTGACCGACTTTTTCACTGAAAAGCCTCTGTATTGAAAGGTTCTACAAGAGGTAACTAACATATAAATGAGTTTGGAGTTCCATTTCAGATACTGATTGACCTGTTCATAGCTGTTGAGGAACTCTGAAATATGAAACTTGAGTTTTACATACCTAGCTACATAAAAATCTTAATGTTGGGATATCATGCCAGTATTGAAAAAAATTCCAACACAAAGAAGTTTTCTAATTCCTCTGTCTTAAATCTCCCACTAAGAATGTGTCATTCTGATCTAATTAAAAAAAAAAAAAGTTTAAAAGTTGAAGACATTTATTCATTTCACTAACGCCTGTTAAATCTGATGTCTTTACATTACTTTTACTGTTTTCTTCTTCCATTGTTTCCACAATCAAGTAGACTTTAAGATCTGTTCAAATATTATCTTATGGTTATTTAGCCCTCAGCCAGTCTCTTGGCCAGTGTGTCTATTCATGTGGCAGAAATACTTTATAAATACTTTGTAAATCCTTTGCGGGATCAAGGTCTCAGTCTATAAATAAGTACTGGCTATGTAGTATAAGTAGTGTCCTAATTGTATAGTACTTGGTAAAACAAAGTTGTCCTATAAGAAGCATCTGAAACTTCAACATATTAATTTATAAGATAAGAAGAACACTAAGAAATTGACCTCAAAGAGCACAAAGTAAATTCTAGTTTTCTAGAAAGGTAGCATTAGTTTCTTTGGTGAAGCTAACTTCTTCTACTGTGTGAGTTCCATTCCAATACTCAAAATGGAGCTTACCTAACTTCATCTTGGGTTTGTTTCTATTGCAGTCCATACTCCTTCTGATGGACAGTCCAGGAATACTTGAAAACAGTGTGTATTTCTATATATATGATATTTTTAGCAGTCTTCAGGATGCATGAACTTATTCTTGCAGTAATCCTTTCTCTACTTAACCACCCAACATTTGCTTTGTTTCTTTTGCTCCTTCTGCTCTTTAAATTAGAGTTTAGAGCCTGGCTCACAAAAAGAATCTTGGTAGATGATTCCCATCAGAGTAATACTTAAACTGTTGATTTCAGCTGAGGAATCTGACCTTTATTGCCACAGGTAAAGAAGATAATTAATTATGTGCATTAACATTCTCTACAGTTCGGACTGACTACGGCTCAGGACATAATTTTTCTATTTTTTTTTTCATTCTCCAACATACCAAGGCATTTCTGAACACTTTGAAACACATTATTCCTTGTACTTCCAACAATTTGAAGTGTATGTGTGTAATTGATAGTGTCAGAAACAGGGAAAGACATACGGCTGATTTTTTTCTTCCCATGGAAATCAAAGCTTTAATATTTCATTTCAGAAAGAAGATGCCAGACCAAAGGAATGCCCTCTGCTTGTTGCCTTGATAGTCAGGAGACATGAATAATACCATTGATGTGCAAACGCAAAGAGCTGGAGGCTTATAACTCTGTTTCTGTATGATTAAAGACCTTCAGGAGGCACTTGGTGCCAATAGGCACAGGATGTTTATGATATAAGGAAGTAGAAATGACAACTGACCTTTCCTGGAGTCATAAATGAGCCTGCAACAACTTTGGGTTCAATCTCCCTCCAAGTGCCTCTTCTGTCTTCCCACCTCACATCATTCCATCCTTTTGGATCCCTTGCTTCATATTACTATGCCATAGAGTGTACATTTTAATCACTGGAATTCTTAGCCTCCTTACCTTTCCTTGCTACCAACAATCATTCTGATGAAGAGGATATTCTTCCTCTACTCCTGCCTTTCCCGTTCCTCACATATCAGTGCTACACAAGTGAGCATGCTTAGAGCAGGCTCAGTCCTACCATCCCTCTCCCTGCTCCCAGAGTGTTCACGAACTTTACAAGAGCCTGGAAGTGACAAACTTCGAAGCCTTGGGTATTTGCATTTTGCTTGGCTGAGTTTTATCTTTGCAGCCACTGAAGTAGCCCTGCTGGCATCTAGCAGAACACTGTGTGTGAATCACTCAGATGGCTCCAGAGCTGATAACAGCAGCCTGTTGTAGCCAGGGAGCTTCCCAGACACCACGGGGTCTTCGATCACAATCACTAAAAGTTGCTGCCAGAAGTCCAGAATGAGAGAAAACCCAAATGAATTATTTGGCTGCAATTTACAACATATAAACATACCTGTCAACTTTCTGAGCTTAAGGAAAGTTGACTAGCACTCATGTTCTCTGCAGAAATAATCAACAAGTTTGATTAGATAGAGGTGCTGTGATAAAGGTAATGACAGGACACAAAACCAGTCTATTTTTCCCTTTGACATTGTTTTCATTTGTCCTTGCTCCTTTTGCTCTTCACAAATTGCAAAAAATGGCAATAGTAATGCTCACTGGTAAAGTATTTCAAGGATTAACGATGCTAAGTATTGCCCTCATTTAATAAGGGAAAGGCCAGGATATGTCAGCTATGATACAGCACAGTAATTGCACCAAAGACACCTTTAAACTCCCCTGGTTTTAGTCTGCATTACGCTCCTAACCTCAGAAATGTAGTGCAATGACTTTGAAGTCATCCAATCTCTTTTTCACATAATTCCATCGCTCAATGCAGAAACAATTGTATCAAATCAGAAATCCTGGTATAGCTGCCCTACTGGAGTAATTTAACCTTTCTCTCGGACAAATATATTAAAATGTCAGTAAAACTACCCTCATTCCTATGTCCCTAACCATCTTTTTTTTTTTTCTCTTCTGATTTTCTTGTTGTGGTTGACATCAAATACCTTCCACTTATGAAGACCAATCTGAAGTGCTCCATAGGTTATCTTGATAAAGCTGCTGGGACACTGGTTTGGTCATTTCACTTGTTCCAAGAAGAGAAAGCCTCATAAATCTTTGGTGACATAATCACCAACTTGCAGCATGTGACGGGCCACAGGTTGGAGCCCACTTAATTGCCTTTGCGCTTCACGATTGGTGATCGTGGAGGAAGAGAATGGATTTATTAAAAAAAAAATACATTAAAAATTCCCAAATTAAAACTTTTAAATTCTGTTTCTGCTAGACTGCAAAGGCAGCAACATTCCCTGAGATGAATAGCAGAAGACAGTGTAACAAATTAATACAAATGAAGTCATTCCTGAGTGACTCCATCTGCTTTGGAAATGAGGCTCGGACTTTCCAAAATGTGGCCATGATCCAAATAATTAGGCCTGACTCCAAATGAAGCCACACAGGTAACTTATAGCTTCATTAACTCTCCTCAGGAAGGCAGGCATCCAAAAACTAACCTTAATAGAGCAGCATACGATCCATTGACAATCTGTTTGATATTAAAAAATGAACTTTGTTTTTAATATGTTACATGAGTATTAGGCCAATAACATATGCAGAGCAAAATGTTAGGGATTAGACATGTTCTTGTATCTTGTATTACATGCCAGTCACTGTATCCAGAGAACTGGGATTGTAATTTTTTGTTTACAAAGTTTAATCAAAATACATTAATAATCTACAAAAACTAAGCAAGGCGCGTAAGGCTTCTGCAAGTGTCTTTCCTCTATAATCAACAGGAGGATTAATAGGTAATAACAAATGTTATTCATCTTCATAATGGCTAAATGACAGCCTGCTTAAAAATAACAAATGACTACTCTTCATCGACTATTGCAGAGCGAATATGACCTTCACGTACTTTAAGCAAACAAGTCCTCTTTTCAAAGACTTCCCCAGTTCTTTAATTGATAATGATGAGAGCTTTATCTTTGCTGAGAAAAAAAAAAAAGCTCTAGTTCTACCATTTATTTTAGGCTTGGAGGCATTTCATATAGCCCTCTGTCAGAAAAGATGCTGAGATATAATACCGATTTTTTCATCAATAATAAATTAATGCATAATTAAAGTAGTTAGTGAGGTGCATAATGAACTCCTGTGAGATGTTTTCCTTAATGTTTATCAGTCTTCTGTGTGATTTTTTTTTTTTTTCCTGTTGATTTGTTGCTGCTTTAATACAACAGAACTGGAGACCACTGGGCTGAAATTTTCTCACACCCTGTCCATCCCAAGACAAGAGCAGTGATGCCTCAGCCAGCTCTAGCAGAAGTCTCTCTTACTGCATCTTGAAAACGTCCAGTGTAGACAATTCCTCCCCCAGGAAAATCAGTTCCAATCCTTGCTGCTAGAAATATTTTCATAACATCTAACTTGAATCTGCTTGCCATTTAAACCTGTGTGTATTGCAGAGTAGGCCCTGGAGTTTCCAGACTGAAGCTCTCCTATAGGTTTAATCCTACCTTCCAACCAAGTTTCTTTGAGCCTGAAATCAGTAAAGCATGTGTAACAGCTTACATACATCAGCAGTCAGACCAATGAGGTTGGAAGCATAAACAAGTGCTGCCTCATACAGTAGAAATAGTCATTCTCCCTAGCAGAATTTTTGTACAAAGACTTTTTTTGGCATTTAGGTTGTTTTGTTAATTTAGGCTGCTCTGATCCCTGCAAATGATGATTTACAGAAGTTCTGGCCTTTTACGGATACCAACAGCCTATAAGGTAAGACACCTTAAAGGTGTCTATAGTTCCTGCTAAAGTAATGCACAGTAGTTATACCTTCTAGTAAGGTAAACTAGGGCACTCTTTTGTGAACATTCTCTATATGTAAAGAAAAAAAAAGAGTAGCTACCATGCTTGTTTCTGCAATTTGAAAGATGCTGCTGAATTTGCCAAGTCACAGCCATATTTGACTCATTTGCCACAGAGTTTACACCCACAGGATCTGAGATGAGGTGGAATTAACTGCTTTCTCCTGCCTTTTGTTTCTGTCACAGTATGATGGGTATCGCAAACAAAATGTCATTTGCCAGATATACTCAAAGAAGAGAAAAAGTGATACTAACATTGGTGGAGATCATTTTACTGATCTTAGATAATCGTTTGGAGTGAAGAGTGATGTGCATTAGAAAGAACCTTTTAATCATGCTTCATATGAACCTTTTAATCATGCTCCATAAAAAGCAATCCAATATTGAAACAAGTGCAGTATTGGCTTTCCTTAGTCTCATATTAATTATAGAAGAGCATAATGCTCTGTTTTAAAGTTTTTGTTGTTAATTTTAAGGGAAAACAGTGATCTGGATCATTCCAGCTCAGCCTGGTTTGCTCTAGTGTCTGGCTTTTCCTGCAAATCAGTGTGCAATTATTTATCACTCACTTTTCTTTGTTCAGGCACAAAATGCAGACATTGATTTTTTTTTTAACATGCTTATTGAATTATCTCCATAAATTAGCAAATAATTCAATAAATACTGTCACAAAAAAAGGTAAATTGTATCTTTTTCAATTTCCTGGGCTACAAGTATGCTAAAACACAAACCTGTGCTAGAGCTGTGCATACACACACCTGTGCTTGCACACACACTCACGCACACATTAATAGATTGTTTCTTATAAATATATACATTATAAATTTATTCTGATCGTCTTCCCTTCTGACAAATACAATGAAGATTAACTGAAGACTACTCATTAGATTAACTCATTAGAGTTATTAGCAAATTTCTGAATATCTGGTTCAAGCTAACTAGGCATGGCAAAGGCAGGCAGATGGCTTGATGTTCCCGAATGACACATGGTCAAAAGCTAACTACTATTTGCTGTAAAAGGAACATACCAGTTGTGCCTTCAGCCTTAAAGAGATGATTTATTAAAGTTACCAGCATTGCTTCCTATAGTAACAGCCCTTTACTGCTTGTGCCAAACTTGAGAAAATCAGGAGATAGAGAAAGAGCAAGGTGAAAGGGAGTATTATCTGAAAATATTTTCCCTTCTGGGCTTTCTTCTTCCAACTCATCCTCCGTCTCAGGAATACTTCCCATCAAACTTCTTGTGTTTTCTATGTTTCTTGCTTGTGTCATGATTTTATGCCCATTTGTCTTCTATGTGAAATTACAGAATTATCAATGTGGTTTTAACATGAAAGCTCTCCCTTTCTCATTATAATGGTGACTTACAGAGTGACAGGTAATATTCAGCAAGAGCCTGTTTTCCTTGCCTTTCTCCATGGCAGAATTTCAGTCATTTGTTAAATAAACTGATAACAGTAGAAACTTAATGTTAATCATCTCCCCAGGTATTATTTATTTGATTCAAGGTGACTATAGGACAAACACTGAAGCACTGTTGGTAACTACAGAATCACAAGCTGAGGACTAATCACACCAGACTTCATTTACTGGTTTGTGTAGGGGGTACAGAGCCATAACAGAGACAAGGATTTGCATTTCTGGTGACCAGCAGGGTTCTGGATTGTGTCTCCCTGTATTTATTTCTTCTAAGCCCAGCAAAAATAGGCTCTGTATCTAACGAGATGTTATTCAGTGAAAGTTACTGGCAGAGCAAACTAATATAGTGTTGATTAGCAAAAGAAAACTAATATTAAGTTTAGAAAAGGCAAATAAAAGACTGCAGCACCATGGATGGCCAAAATGTGTGGAGTTCCTGGTCTGTATATGTGGTCACAGGAGAGGCAGTTTCCTTGGGACTCTTTCCAGCAGGACACACACAGGTATAGGATGCCTGCGTGACCTTGCCACGGCTGCAGGATGAGCAGTGATGCACCCAATGTGCCTGGGCAGGGAAGTGGAGTGACAAGACAGCTTTGGGAAGCACGTGAGTCTTGGCTTTGCCTGCCAGGTTGCCAGGGAAGAGATGTGCAGTGCTGGGAGGGGAGTCAGTGGCATACATTAGTGCCTGAACACAGAGGGTGGGAACCAAGAAGAGCGAACATTGCCTCTGTCTCTCTATGGCTTCAGTTTACTACAGTTTGTCTCTGTTTTGCACAAGCTGCTGACAGGCACACTTGAGCTCTCAACAGACAATAATTCTGCTCACTGATATTCCCCTCCATTTTCCTGCCCCAAACATTTTTTTTATTTATTTTTTTTTGAGTGGTTGGCAGCCAGCTGGGGAAGGGCCAGTTGTCTCTCTAGAAAGGGCTGCATTTTTGTTAAAGGGTGCAGTGTCTGTTGTAATTTGAAATCAATGATGCACTAGGAAGTGAGGAAATGGCACTACATAAATCAATCAGCTATCGATATTATGTTTGTTGCTTAATAGCATAATTTTAAAAGAAAGTTGTCTGAAGACATTTACTTTTAGTGTCTAGATAATCGTCTAAAACAAGGTTGTAAGAGGGCTCAAGCTTTTCCAAGTTCACCTGAGTATTCTTCAGCACTTTTTGTAAAGGCTTATACAGGTAGGCAGGGAAGTATTTATTCCTTTATTTCAAGAGCTGAGATTCATCCAGGATTTTTGTATTAGAGAACTATGTCTTTCTGTATTGTAAGGCAGAAGGTTCAAGTGATTTCTGTGGCTATATGGCAAATCATATTTGGACCTAGTGAGAAAGAAAACAGGTCCAAGTACAAGCAAGTCATAAGAATTTAAGCAAAGTTTGATGAGTACCTTCTATATGAGAAGCCATATGCATACTATTATAATGCAAATATCATCATGAACTGCAGTTTTTAACAGAAGTACTTAGATGAGAATAGAAAGCTGATGAAAAGATTCCTAGCCTCATTGAACCAAATCTTGTTGATTATAGGTATTCTTGATTCAGTCCTTTGGGAGCATTTCTGAAATGAGCCTTACAGAAACATGTCTGTGTATTACTTCTCTTCAGTCAACATCTACAAAAGCCATGGATTTTATCCCCAGAAGCACCTGGCATTTTAAAAAAGGAAGAATGCACAAGTCCTTACTAATACCAGTACACGTGGTATAAATCACAGGAGTCAGGATTTTGTTTATAAGCAGCCTTCCTAGAGCTAATTAGCCAGAGAAAACCGTATTACAGAGAACCCATTTAAAGATCTATTGAAAAAAATTTTTTAAATTAGTGAAAAAGTATTAAGGTAAATTCCCAATGTATCTTCTTTATTACTGTACCTCTTGAAGCAGAGTTTTAAGTGGACCTCTATTATGCAGGCGCACAGTGAGGTGCAGGAGCAAATGTCTGATTTAAGTGTCTGATTTGTCAACACAGTTCTTGTTTGCATCTACAAATCAGATACATATCTATTTTTCTTATTTATGCCTATCATTTAAGGGCAATTTGGAAAATGAGGCTCATGTGCAAGTTTCCTCTACGTTTACACACCTTTCAGTCTTTCCTATGTCTTTCCGTAGACATGGGACCTGATGCAAGGAGCTAAAATCTAATGATCTGTGATAAAATCAGGCTCAGGAAATAAGAGGAAAGATAGAGATTATTCTTATATTAGCCTATGCTGACTGGCAGTCCAAAACGTCCTACAGATCTTCCAAAAGCTTCCATGCAGGTGGATTTGGGGGTGTTGTCTAAAGATTATTAGAAAAAAAAAATGGCAATTTGGTCTGTCCATTACCTATGAATTGTCTGAGGGGTTATTCACATTGCAGACAGTCTATGATCCAAGCTTTATGATCACTAGCTGTCTCCATCCAGCAGGTAGGTCTGGAAGCAGGATTAGGCAGACTAAGTGAACTAAGCTGCTTAATTATTGCCAGCCTAAAGATCTCTGTCTTCCGTGGCAGCAACATCACTATCCTTTCTTGTTTCTCCTATAACTTCCCTGTATACCTCAGAAACCTCACTTACACTAAAATTGTCTGCGGTTTTGCTTTATCCAAGTTAACACACTCCCATTTTTCTCCCACATTAGCCTGAATAGTGAAAAGCTACCTCAGATACCTTTAGATGCCACAGAACAAAAAAAACCCCACTAAATTCTGGACATTATTTGAGCAAATAACAGACTCACAAAACGGTTGAGGCTGGAAGGGGCCACCGGGATCATCTAGTCCAACCTAGTCCAACCTCCCTGCTCAAGCAGGGTCATCTAGCACGCATTACTCAGGTTTGTGTTGACAGCCTTGAATATCTCCAATGCTCCATCATCATCACAGTAAAGAAGTTCTTCCTCATGTTCAGGTGGAAGTTCCTGCGTTTTAGTTTATGTCTATTGCCTCTCATCATATTGCTGGTACCACCAAGAAATCAAAGAATGTTTCCTCCAGAGCAAAGACAAAACACTCCATTATAATATCTATATAAAACAACTCGCTTTTTTATTCTGGGAAATAAACCCAATGATACTGAAATAATAGTTACCATTTTTTCTCTTCTATCTTGCAGCAGAACAGTAACTTTGTAAGTCCATATTCAAGACCAAGTAGTATACAAAAGCAACATCTCCTCAGTTCACTTTGGGCTTCTCTTCCAAGGAAACAGCACTATCCATGTTTTGCTACCACTGAAAATAGTATTTCTGATTTTGTGACCAGAATGTAGCAATCCTCATATGAGGAGCCAAAGGTCAGTTTTTGCTGATGGCTGTGTCACCCTTTCTATCCATGAATGAGAAGACTCCTAGTAGGATAGGACAGGTGGCCAAAGGGGACATAAGGAGAAAGCCTATGACTATGTAAAATTCCAAGGAAGCCAATGAGGCAGCAAGCAGGAGCAAATGTTTGTGTATATGGAGCAAGTGCATGCAACACTTTGCTCATCCCTGTTAATGCAGGTCTGCGTGGTGTTCCACAATGGACTCAAGAGGCAGTGAACATTGTTTTCTGGTATCTTTTGCAAGTTGCATAGTAAAGAGAAGAACAGGGGGCAAATAAAATCTGTTACATTATTATGTGTCACAAGGTATTGCCTCCTGTCTAGTCTGGTCTTACGAGGTGAACTCAAGCCAAAACTTAGCTAACTCATTTGCACAAGAAAAGGTCATCCCAGGGAACCCTGCATGAGATACTGAGACTGACGTCATGGTATTTCTCATTAAAAAAATAAGAAGTTGGGCATTCAGGTATTTTTAAAAACTACTTTTAAATACAACATTCTGAAAGTTCATAATAGGCTGGAGGAAAAGGAAAAGCTAATTAAATTAAATTGTATCACTTTTGTTTTCTTAAAGTACTTGTTTAATATTAAACGAGTTATTTAAAAATAACTACGGACAACAAATGGATAAAAAAAGATAGATCAGGTGGACTGAAAATGAAAAGTGAAACTTAAATATTTATAGTCTTTCCTCTCAGTGATAGAATTGGTCAGAAACATTTTACTACAACATTTCCTGTCGGAATGGTATTTCATCAGAAAAAAATAATCTCTGTGGGAATACGTCAATTATGACAAAATGGAGGGGAGGGGCAGTAAATGAATCTTTTTAGTGGTATCAAAACATTATATTTTGAAGTGTTTCTGAACATTATCAGCATGGTGTTCCTTTTAATTATAATAATTTTATAGCTTGGTATAAAAGTAAAGATTGGAATAAAATATTCAGGCGCTATAAAATGTGTCTTTTCAGCCTTTTTAAAACCTTTTTTTTTTTAAATTTTATTTCACTTCCTTTGTCTTCCAAAGTACATTTTGGAAAATTATGTTGTAATTTAGGACAAAAATGTCTCAGCTCTTAATTCTTAAAGGAGAGAAGTTTAACATCTGTCCGTACCTTTTGACCCATTACTTACTTTAGGTGATATATTTGTCATAGGAAATGACATAAAGAAGATCTAAGATGTTGTGTTGTTTTATTGGTTTTTATTTTCTTTGAAACATTCATCTTTCAAATGGAAACTTGTTCATTTAAGAGATTTATTCTGCTTCTTTTCTCATTGATTCCCCATTCCTGCACCATCTCCACCCCACCTGCCTCTTGTTGTCTAAATCAGAGCACAAGAATAATTTGGAGGTTTAAACAGAACACAAAAGGGAATTGGTTTGGGTTTGGCTTTTTTAAATCTATTTCCTTAAAGTAGTGAGTTTTAATGCAGATCATTTTGATTATTATGCTTGTAACGTAACTGTAAAAAAGGTGTTAATACAAGCTGCCAGTTCCTGCAGGAGAGGCAAAGACTGGTGCTGGTGGGTAGGCAGTAGTAAAAGCAGTGAGGAAGAAAGGAAACCGACAACACTTCTGCTAGCCTCAGTGCTACAGAAAACATGATGTAGGCTTCTGCAATGGTTCAGATCCATCCACAAGGATGAGCCATGAAGTCATCTGGTCTTTACTTATTTTGACTAACATTTTTAAAATGAGATAATCCCATTCAGTACACACAGGCATTAATGGAGTCATTTCATCTGCTGTAGTGATTTACCTTTGCAATGGATGTATCAGTGAACTTGCTAAAATTCTGAATGTTCCTGGCTGTAGTCTAAGCTTCCGGTATTTTCAAGACATTTGTATACACTCCTTGCACATAAAATAGATCCCTATACTACACATGACATCAATATCATGGTTAAAAATATTCAAGCTGTCTCATTTTACAGGTGATTGAATAGACACCTGTGTAGGTCGGGATTTAGTATGAGGACTCTCATCTCAGAGGTCAAGGGTTCAAATGTATTCCAAATCAATACTAACTGAGAGTTATTACCTTTGGGTGGCCTATGTAAAATGAATGGTGGTTCTAGCCTAATTTCTAGTTGAGAGATGCCTGTGCCATCAAAAAAAAAAATCCCATGATTGCATTTGGCATTCTTCACATTAGCCTCAACATCACAGAAGCCAAAGACAGCCTGGGCACACAGGTGGAATTAATCTCATATGAAAAGACTATAGTTGGTCCTTCCAAAACAGAGATTATTAAGGGACCTTAAGGAATACTGAAGTGTTAGTGCTTGCAGTTTGCTCCTTCCCATGAATAAAGAGAGGGCAGAATTTTCACATGGTTTTGATCCAGCATCTTTTTGCAAGCCCCAAGTTCACTTTTGCGGGGGAAAAGATATAAGAGGCTTATTTGTGCTACCGAGTTAAGATTGTGTCAATCTCACTTACAAACCCCACCAAGCCATAAAAAATTAATCTGCGCTAGAAGTTGGCAGAGATGTTCTGAGCCCCAAAGTATGTTTTAAACCACATTAAAAAATATCTGTTAGGCCACTTATAAGTTAAAAATCCTTTCATGTAAGTGTGGAATGCAAAGAGGAAATTGACTGTCAAATATTACATGGTTTAAAAAATATTCCTGTGTTTGTGCATTAAATGAGGAAGCTTTAACAAGTCTTTCTGCTTAAGTCTGAGGATACTGGAGAGGTTCTTCTTGCTTGAACTGTTGGGAATATGCTATCAGCAGGTCCTGGAGACAGACCACAGATTGCTTTAAAAAATGTGACATTTTGAAATCACTGCAGAACTTTACTGCCATGAAGAAAAAATATGTAGATTTGGCTTACTGCCAATGGGAAGATGAGCTGCACAGTTTTGTGCAGCTTGAAGGCGTTAAATTTGCCTAGTGGGAAGACCAGTTAAAAGAGAAATACAACAGTTTATGCATGAAAAATAAAAGTATACTGCACATCAGCATTCTCGGTTCTCAAGCAGAGATTGTGAACCTTAATTCCTGCTGCATTTCTCAACTGAAAAAGAAAGATAACTGTTGATTTTAAGGAAAAAAAATCTTCTTATTTGAGCATAATAAAAATACAGTATTTTTCTACAGTCAGGTGCCCCCTTCATCCTTCAAGGTATCACAAGCCTGAAAAGGGGTAGATCTTGCACCAAAACACTTATCAGATAAATGCTTTTAAATGGGATGTAAAGGGCTGGATCCCAAGTGACCAGGGCTAACTCTAAGCTCCAGAACCTGTGGTGCTTTTCATTTGCTGTGGCACTTTGCTGTTGTGCTTTGATGCCAGAAGAATGAACCTGATGTGAACCATGGTGGGAAGGAAACCCAGATACACAGAGAACTGCTGTCTTCTTTAAACTGGTCCCAGCACAGGCAACTGGGAATGTAGGAACCTGGAGCTTGATGTGGTCAGCATCTTGCCCGCAATTTAGGTTTTGCCCAGATTAAATGGAGATAGAGCACAAAACAGTTTTGAGCCATGTGACCCAGGAAAAAAAAAGTCTCACCAAAACTATTAAACAGTCTGAAAGCTCCTCTAATTGTCTCTATTAAAAATGTTTTTGTTCTGTGTGTTTGAAAAGAAAGAAAACCTATACAAGGCACTTCAAGGGAGCAGGGGCGCATTTATAGAAAATGTACTGGATTAGTTAATATATTTTTACTATCCCTAAATTGCATGGAGCTACACTGTAGATAAAAATAACAACCTGGGAATAAGGGGCGTTGACAGGAAAGTTAGTGCAGAAACATCAATATCCCACTTGCAGTTTCCAAAGATCAGACAGTCTTACATAACAACAGATATCCCAAAATAAAAGACTTAAGTGAATGTCAGTAGTGGATGAAAAAATCCTTAGACGAGCTACCCAAGTAGTCAGTAAAAAGATGAAGGGTACTTCATCCTGATTTATCTCCTACCTCAAGCACTACTTGTAGAGGCCTCTTTCATGGTGATTGCACAGTGAAATGCACAAGATCATGTTGTGCCTTATCTGTGAGAGCTGGGGGCTGGCTGGTGTGGAAGAGAGAAATAATGTCTCTTAGCTCTCTAAGCAAACAAAGGGTTTACAGAGAGGAACAGCTTCTTTGTGTCATGTAGTTAAGCCCTATGTATGTATTTACACGTGTATTTGTATTATACATATGTATAAATATACGTAAATATGTAGACTGCATACATGTATTTTATATGTAGGTGAAAATATTTGGAAGTCTTTGTACCGCGTGCAGGCGCCCATGTGTTGTCCCCTGTGCGGAGCGACCGGTGCTGCCGGTGCCGGACACAGCCGGTCCCAGCCGGCTCCACCGGCCCCAGCGCAGGGCAGAGCTGAGCCCCTCAGCCACGGGGGGGCGCCTCGGGGAAAGCCTGGGTAAGGAAGGGCAAAACGCTGCCCAGCAGCCAGGGCTGAGGGGAGCCGGGTGAGAAACAGCCCTGCGAGCCCCGAGGGCAGAGCGGGAGGAGGGCAGGAGGGGCTCCGGGCGCCCGGCAGAGATGCCCCTGCGGCACCGGGCGGGTGTACGTGCCCTGGAGGCAACTGCAGCTCATGGAGAGCCCACGCTGGAGCAGGTTTATCCTGAAGGACTGCGGTATGTGGGAAGCCTCACGTCGGAGCAGGGAAAAGTGTGAGGAGGAAGGAAGAGCAGAGAGGAGCTGTTATGGACTGACAGCAGCCGTGTTCCCCATACCCCTGTGCCACTCAGGTGGAGGAGGTAGAAGAGTCATGAGTGAAGTTCAGCATGGGAAAGGGAGGAAAATGCTTTAGGTTTTGGGTTTATTTTTCAAGACATTTTTAATTATCAACATTAAATTTTTCCAGGTCAAGTCTGTTTCATCCATGACAGTAATTGGCAAGGGAACTTCCTGTATTTGCCTGGACCGATGAGCTTTTCCATCTTATTTTCTCCTTGTGTCCTACTGGGGAGGGTGAATGAGAGAGCAGCTGGTAGTGTTTGGCAGCCAGCTGAGGTCGACCTACCGCAATCTCACAGCAGCAAATGGCTTGCCAGGGCCCCAGTGCATACCTTGTTGACTGTAGTATTCAACCACAGAAGAAAAAGCTGTTGATTGTCCCAAATTACCTATGAGAATTTGATTATAATGCAACATTCAGGATTTATGAGCTGGAGAGACATCAGCTGCAGAGTACCTGTAAGTCTTAGTCCTCTCTGCTACAGGGAATACATAGATCTTTGAATTTATCTCCATCCAAGGAAAACTTCCCCTCTCTCCCCTCCCCCCAAAAAATCTATGTCGGATACGTTGCCTAGTCTAACTGAAGGTAGCAATATGCTTGCTAAGATAACAGACCTTGTGTACCTTCTGCTCACTGTGATTTATAACTTTTTCCTTTGGAAAGATCTGACTGCTCCTGAAAAACTAAAATAACACTTCCTATCCCCCAGCCCAAAGTAGGTTAATTGCCTAATGAAGTTTTTCACAAAGGGTTTGTACACCAAGGTGTTTATCTGTGTCAGTCAGGGTTAACTTGCTTCCAGTTACATTTGCTACATTTTAAAATTGCTACATTTTGCTACATCTTAGAAAGAAATTGTTACATTTTGCTACATTTTAGAATAGACGTTCTGGGGAAAAAGCAAACTCGAAAATCTGGATTGCTCACAGTCTCCATCTCGCTTCTCTGAGATACCTGTAGGAGGAACCCCATCTCGTTACGTTCATTATCATCTCCTGCAGCTAATGAAGGGGGAAGAATGAGGGAGATGCAATTCCAGAGTACAGCTCCTATCCTCCTCTCCTTCCTCATTAGCTGCAAGAAAAAGTGGGAAGAGACTAAGCTCCTCCTGAAGGTGTTTCAGCTAAGCGAGATGAATCCAGTAAGCCTGAGCCGGGAACTCATAAACTCTTGCTGCTATAATGAGCAACCTAAACAGCAAAGGCTGGAGCCAATCATCCTGGAGCAGTTTCAGCACTAAGCGAGCTCTGAGAGCCCCATGGTTCCAGAACTAAAAGGCAATCAAAATATATGTTGTGCTGAGTGGAAGAAGAAGCAAAAATGAGGGTCCTGAGATCACCTGGAATTGTGGAGAACAAGAAGAAAGTGAGGTGGCTTTCAATTCTATCTGCAAACAGCATCCACAGGTGCATTAAAAAGGGAGACAATCAGAAGGTAACTGATTTTGACAGTGGCTAGTCTGTAGGCATAACATCTTATTCTGCTGAAAACAAGAATGCCTGGGCTGTTAGGAACAGATGCCAGGGTCTTTTGGGAATTACATATATGCAAAGTGACAGTTAAGGCAATACATCCCCCCCTGAGTGACGTGAGTTGGGGGCCCCATGGCCCCTGCTACTTTGCAAAAAGAAACTGCACCTACCCATGTCAGTAAATGCTGGCTGTGAATTGCCATGATATCACCAGAGGTAATGGTTATCTGCAGTTGCCTGATATTTTCAACTCAGACAGGACTGTCACCTTCTCAGAGCCTCAGAGAGGAGAGAGGATGGGCTGTCTGAGGTCAGCCATCTCTCTCTGAGATGTCCTCAGCCAGACGGCGAGCCCAGCAGGCTGAGACAAGGGGGAGTTCCAGGACACAGATGTCAGTCCTATCATAAGGTTTACTACCTCCCTAGGCAAGTGACATTGAGGTTGGAGGGAAAGTCTATGAGCTTGAGCAACAGTGCAACACACTGAGCCCCTGGTGCAGGTGTTAGTCTGGCTGCAATGATGTAGAGCTGGGTGTTAAAAGTATTTTAGCTGTGAATTTTAATGTAAGCCCTTTCATTGTAAGGGAAGAAAAGTTGCGGAATATGCTCAGCTCCTGGGACAGAGCTTGTGCAAAGTACTGAGAATCTGATGAAGTTATGCAGGGCCGTTTGGTTCTGGCCACGAGCCTAGGAGTTAGTTCTCTTAGAAGTCTTAAACCCTGGATGTCTAACAATGATTGCACCCTGCTAGGAGGTGCTGGACCAGAGCACACACTCCACCTCTGTAGAGTAGGAAGCAAGCATGCTAATCAGCACTCAGATTTTGGGCGCCCTGATGAGTGCAGATGGAGAGGAGGAAGGAAGATCAACCTATAAACATGCACATAAGGAGATTCCAGACTGCTGTTTGGGGACTGAAATGGGAGTGCAAATATACCTGACCATCAGTTCTTACAGATACTAAACACAAATCAGGAGCCAAAGGGAGATGAGTTACCTCTACTGAGAAGATACAAAGGCATTTGCAAATGGCAAAAGCCAGGAAACAGGACTTCAGAAAAGCAGGTGCTGTATAACAACACATATCGTTTTAGACACTGTCTCTCACTTATTTTCTTCAAAGTTGCCCTTAAGTTACTGTATGGTGCAGAAAAAGATGAGAAAGCTGTTCTGGGTTCTCAAAGGCAAAACTAGCAGTTTTGCCTCTTTGTTTCTCTTTTGTTTTGTTTTATTTAACATGATACCCCAGCTGATTTTTACGAATAAGGTAGTAACCCTGAGGTTCAGTCATCAAAAGGTCAAGATTAACACTGCCATGTCTGTGAAGTGAGTTGTTAATAGGGAAAAGATTAAACAGAAGATTGAGAATATGACATTTTCAGTGAGTAGAGAATCAGCTTAGCATTGGGAGATTCAGACAGGAAGGGAAAGTTTTGCTATTTAGATTAAAAAACAAGGGTTTGAGCTGCAAGCATGGCAGCTGGAGGTCTGTTAGAAACCACTCCTTTTCAGTATATCCACTTAACTGCAATTACTACAGCTGTATTCCTTTTGACATAAAGTACTGGTCAGATATCATTCTCAGTGAAGTGGATATACACCTGAAGTAACTGTACTGACACACAAGAGCTGATCTGGGGTTAGCTCCAGCACAGCTGTGTGTTGCACTTGGTTGTGTCTTCCTCTTTTGCTGGGAATGTCAGGAGCATCTGCCATGGGTAGCCTTCTGGCTGTGCGAGGTCCCAGATATGGATTTTGAGACAATCAGTTCTAGCTTGTCTTCTGCTTGGCAGTGGCTTTATACAGAATAATAAGATGCTAATGTCGCTGGTGCTGCTGAAGGGGAGAACGCTCCAATTCTGGTGTTGTGGGAGATATTGTGCAGGTTTCCTCTCCCTTTTATCCTTGTCAAGGCTTACATTCAGCCCCACGATATCTCCCTTCTGGAATATGATAGTCTCCAGCAGTGGTTTATACGTTGCAGCCAGTAACTGTTTGTTATAGCTCTCTTTCTGTCATTGGAAAGCGAGGAAATGTGTATTTAGCTTCTTTATTTTGTGTTTATTTGGTTATGTCTTTATACTACATGGGTTGAAGAAATCTGCCTCTCCAGAAAGGACCTGGGGTGCAGCTTGGTGTGCTTATACGATATGCTTGACACAATTTAGATGTTGCAGGAATTTATTGCTTGGTTTATGATCCAAAGGCTGTTGAAGTCAACATAAAGAGCCCCACTGTCTCTGAATCAGGCCTTCATGTTGCCCTTTACACTCATCCAACTACAGAGTCCTTTGGGATAAGTGGATGTGAGAACCCAGAAGGGAAGTTGCTTTGTAGAGATCCTAATACAAATTTGAATAAACTAATCAAAGCCAGAGGTAAATATTTAGGTAACAATGTGTGGCCTGGTGAAACCAGGTGGGAAGGATATAATATGTACAACACACAGCCTCTGCTGGTCTCTAGATAGATGAATCCTAGAAAACCAATGTATCATAGTGGCCAGCTTAGTGGGAGCATCTGCTGAGAGAAAAACCTCAATCAAAAAGTAAGCACATGTGATATAAATAAATTAATAAATAAAGGGCATAAACCCAAAGCTGACTGCATTAAGAAGTATCAGGAGAATAAACCTGAAAAAGCTATACTGATATCGTAGATTTTGGTAGCATGTCTTGACCCTTAGTGTTATCTCTGGTTCTGGTGCTCTCTACCTCAGAAATGATCTGACCAAGTGTGTCAGTTCCAGTGTTGTTATAATAGTGACATGTTTTATTACGCCTATTGAAGTTTATGTCAGAGACTCCAGAAGCCTCAGTTATCCTCTGTTGATGAGGTTTTACGCCAGTCAACAGAAGGGCTCTAGCAACAAAAATAGACTGAAATGGGAATTTCTCCCTGATTTTTACAATGTCTGCCCCATGCATTGGTCTTTAAATCTCATCTTTACCTGGAATATTATTTGAACTGCCATTTGTGCTTCAGGGAATGACTGAGAACATTTTTATTTTCTCCTCTTTTTGTGCTACTTTTTTTTTTAACTTTTATTTCCTGCAGTCTATCAATCAGCCAAATTACAAATGTTTCACAAGCTGGAATATTTCAGGCAGCTCTCACCTATTCAGAAGTATATGTTAGTCTATCTCAATTAGACAGACTGTCACAGCCTGTCCTTACTTAAAACTTTTGGAGCTGACGTGATCAGTGTTAAATCCCAGTTTCTCTCTTCCTCATGAAAGACCTTGGCCTTGACCAGGTCTGCCCTCTCTGAGATAAGCTGTGAGGTGCAGGTGTGCTCTATCTCACACCAAGTGGGCCCCATCTCCCCACCATCCACACTATCTGACTACATCCGCTTTTCTTCCAGAAGGTGCATATCTGGATGCCAGAGCTAAGTGTAGACATAACCACTTCATACTTGTACTAAAATTCACATGGGACCCTGTCAATTGTTTTCACCATTAAAATTAATCAGCTAAGGCCTCATAGTATGAGTTCTCTGACTTTGAGATTTCATTTGATTCCTTACATAAAAAAACAATTGGTCTCTAAGGTACTTCTAAATATGAGTTTTAGTTCAGGTGAGGAATGAGGTTTTTTAAGTAAATTTCTCAGTTGTCACCCTTACTCTGCTCTGTGTCATATTTGTATTGAAAACACGTTAACTTCTGGATGAAAATAACCCAAAAGGTACACTCTGGGTGCACACTGATACACTCCAAGCACTAACAGGTATTCAGTTCACAGGATCAGACTAAACCCAGTCCAAAGTAAAGCTGGTGTTCATGTCAGATCCTCTGGATCAGCTGTTTCACTCTACAGATCCCATCCTATTGTACATCACTATTTGTTACTGTAGACCTCGCATAAGGATATTAATGCAAAACTATTCCAGGTCACATTAAACTCAGACAAGTGGCATGTATTTGGCAATTGAAGGGCGTAATAACATAATATGATAAATGCTCCAGAGTTATGTAAATTCTGGCATTTAATTTTCTGGTACTTTATTTCAAAACAATCTGAATGTGGACAGTATCAACATAGCTGCAGCAATGTTTGTGAATACTAATATTAATATGAAAACTTTGCATCTTGAAACACAGTGAATACTGATTTAGATTCTCCTGTTTCATATTTTTACATAATCTTTAAAGGAGTTTGAAAAAAAAAAAAAAAAGTATTAACATGAAACACTTTCCAGAGGGCTTTACCCTGCCCTCAGAAGAGTGCAACAAGACATCTCTCATGGAGCCCATGGCCTGCATGAGAGCAGAAGTGCCTACTACCTACTGCTTGATGCAGGAGTAGACAGGGGCTTTGCTCCTTAGAAACAGGCAGCTAAATCTCAACAACTTTGATTTGAATCAGCTGTAGCATCTGCTGGTGTCCCCATCTCAGTTCCGCCACATTTTCAGTCCTCTCAGAACCCAGACTCATGGGGGAGTTCCCACGAGAAGAAACACCATGTTTTTTTACAGGTCCCTGCGAACACTCTACTGGTGAAGTGACTCTCTTAGACCCTGGTGTTCACTAAGCTCTGTGTGAAGAATGGAAGTTCCTGTGTTCTTTGTTTTGTGCTAGCCTGATCAGAGCAACTGGTTAAAATATAGATAAGCCTTCCTTTCAGTTGGTAGGCTTTTGAGTCTGTGAAGTTTGGATGAAATAAATTAAAACCGCCATAGACAGGAAGGCTGTGCAGGGGCAAGAGAAGGCTTATACTGTGGAAGTGGCAGAGTTCATGACAAGATGACCAAAAGAGAGGGAAAAAACCCCACAGTAAAACCATGGAGATGGGCACTGCTCCTTAAGTCAGATATGTTCATCTATGGACAACGGTTAGACTCATAGGACCTTCAAATTTGGAAGCTACATTTGTAGGTGATTTGTTTGCTACCTGTGATCCTCAGAATGCCAGGTATAAATCTGATATGGAGGACAGCAATCTCTCTGCTCTTACGTCATGTTAGGCAGGTGAAAGAACATGCAGAGAGCTAGTTCCTCAGCTTGTTTACCCAAAACTTGGAATGAGCAGAAAATTCAGGAATGTAGAAATACTTTGCTTATTCATATTTAGAGATCACAGAACTCAGTAGAGAAAGTGTCTTCTCTACACCAACTTCATTCTAAATTTCCACTGACGATAGTGGCAGCTGTCATAGCTACAAACAAAAGCAGAATTGGCTGGGGAATCAAGCTAAACTGAGAGCAAGAGAAATACTGCTATTCTTCAATATTCCTGGCAGGGTGGCTCTTTCCCATGGGAAGACTGAACAGCTGGGAGCATTGTTCACTGTAAGATGACCAAGGACAACTCCTCAGTCAAGGATTGCTGAAGTTGTCCTCCTAGTGAGACACCACAAACTGTAGAATATGAAAGCAGACCTTAGTGAATACTTATGGTGCTCCTCCTGCCTATTCTTGCAACAAAGCAGATACCATCAGAGATGTGTTAATTGCAGGAGCCTCACAGCAAAACTAGATAGTATTTCCAAAGGGAGGAGGGGGCTACCAAACAATGAATAATGTTTACCATATAGGAATTGGTATGCAAGTAATTACCCTTGCTTTTTGCATGTTCACGCCAGCACATGAAAAAAAGAAAAAGGCAAAGGAATACATGTAAAGTTACTCTGGGAGTGAAATTCACTGATCATTAAGGAAGGTATAATAATACTCAATTTTTCTGCTATTTACGTGTCCCCTTCTCCTTACAGTTTCCTCAGTCTTTGAAACCCATTTGTTATTTGTGAATAGGGAAATATTCCCTGGTAAAGGAGTTTGGGAAACATCAAAGAAGGGAAGAAATACACAAAAAAAAGAAAACTGCAAACAAAAAAAAAAAGAAAACCAAAACCAACCCCAATATCAAATAAAATTATTTTTACAAGCTTTTAAAAACTACATTGGTCTTAGCTGTCCAAAAGGGAAAAAGATATTTTACAATACCTGTTGAGGATCAAATCCTACAAATCAGCATCTATCTGCAAACTGATCTCTACAAAAGAAAGCTACAGTATGCTGTTTACTTTTTTAAAGGAAAGGGGCAGTAACACTCTCTAGAAGATCTAATTTGCAAAGTTTTCTGCAAGTACAGAAGGAAAAAGACTGATGTATATACTGGTGTGTTTTAGTTTTGTTTGTCATGAGGAAGAGAAAGAAATTTTTACTGTTTAGAAGTCAAAGAATCCTTTTATTAAAGTGTGTGTGTAGCAGGTCAGGTGAGGAAGGAACTCCATGTCATAGGTATGAAAAAAGTTAGATGTTTCAGTTCAATTTTTATGGAAGGCAAAATCATAAATGCTACAAGCTACTTGGCCTAGCTGGCTGCTTAGTAAGGCAGGTAGGCAGGCAGGAAAGTAGGATACCAGGTAGGAAGTAAGGAAGACAGGGAAGAAGGAAGGCAGGCAAGCAGGCAGACAGACAGAAGGTAGGCAGAAAGGAGGGGAAGTGGAGAGCGAGGTGCTGATCTCTTCTCCCTAGTATCCAGTGACAGGATGTGTGGGAATGGTTCAAAATTGCGCCAGGGCAGGTTTAGGCTGGATACTAGGAGCTATTTACATACTGAGCGGATAGTCAAACACTGGAACAGGCTTCCTAGAGAGGCGGTGATGTCCCAAGCCTGTCAGTGTTAAAGAGGTATTTGGACATGCCCTAAATCACATGCTTTAGTCTGGTCAACCCTGAACTGGTCAAACAGTTGGACTAGATGATTTTGTAGATCCCTTCCAACTGAAATAGTCTATTCTAAAGGAAGCAGAGGAGAGAGGAATAAAGAAAGGAAGGAGGGCAGAAACTTGAAACTTTACATTCACTTTGCTGTATGAAGTCAATTGTTTAAATTTTCTTCATATGTCTTCACATTCATGTGTAATATCTGTTGAGCTGGATTTCATTTGTGGGCTTTAGTATCCTTAATAAACTCTATTACTGTAACAAAAACAACAACTGCCAATGTCATAGACTCCTGACGATCATGAATTGACATCTCAGCTCAGTGAAATGCTGTTGTTCAGGAAACCAGTCAAACCCGTACTTAGGTGAAGTCCAAGTAAATTGAGGCATGAAAGAACACAACAAGTGGATAAGTGCCCCTATTCCTAGGGAGTGGTTCTCATCCGTTTGAACTAAAACATGAGTTTGATGTCTGTACCAAATCTGTTTGTAACTGCAGAAGTGTAAATGCGTGAAGGACATTTTTATCTAGCGCATTCAGTCTGGCACCTTATGTCAAAACAGAACTCAAACACTCATGTGTCAGCCAAAACAGGTGTTTGGCTGTTAATGGAGCTGAAGTAAAAGTTTGAACAGTGTAGGATGAAAGATAAGCTTGAGGAAAGTCTAGAGAATACATTTAAGTGCCTAAATATTCCAGGCCCATGTAGACCTCTCAGTGTGGCCCAGTTCAAGAAAGCCAAGCTTCTGGAAGCCTCCATCCCCATGTCTTCCTCTCTGCTTACCTCTAGTAAGGCTAAATGTGGGCAAATAGAGAATACCAATATGCTGAAGAGTAGGCATCTCCATTACTAGCCAGTGTGCTGTCATGCCTCAGTTGGAACTCAGGCTAAAAATCTAGAGTACCATTTGCTGAATTTCTTTTCTGTGCTTCTGAGGACTGCCTGTCCATAGCCTTCCTCCTTTCCCTTCACCATCAGCAATGCCTATCCTGCAGGCTGGCAGGCAAATGCAGTGCCAGGAAAGAAATACCAAAGCTCCTGGCAGTTGCCTAGCACCCAGCTCTTTCTCTCAGAAATAGCTTTATTTTATACAGGTCTCAGGTAACTGACCTGGCAGAAAACAAGTGAAAACTGATTAATATGTTCTGACTTGACAAACTGCAAAGTATTTCTTGAATGAATTTGAGATAAAATAAAAATCTGTAGTCCTCACATGTCATATAACAGCACAAACACTCAGAATAAATTATAACATATCAGCCAGTGCATCTATTTGACAGTCTCAAGTCCTTAGTCTTCAGCCCTTATGATTCTTTGATTACCTCTTCTCTGATGCTTAATACCTCCTCCTGAGTCTTAGTACCAGGAATTATCTGCAGTAATTCTGTTTCAATTACAGCCAATTGTCCGTAATCCGAGTTTCTGATATGCTTCATATAAAATTATTGTCAGACTGATACATTAAGCCTGTTTGTGTACCTTTCCTTTAAAAAAAAGGCAGAAAGAAGACTCTTCTTTGCAAATTCACAAATTATTCAAGTTTGTCCATGATCACCAAGGCAAATTAAAATTAAAAGCAACATGATGTATGCCACCAGTCTATGAAAGATGCTGCTGAATATGCCAAAATGGGATAAAGCCTTGGGGTGCTATCTGAATCATCAGATGAGCTTGGATGATCAGTTAGTGCCAGTGATTACCAAAACAAAATGTCCACCATCCCACACATATTGTATTTCAGCTTCAGTTTTCCAGGAAATGCTGATCCTTTCTCCTCAATGTTTCTCTGGTTCTTGTGATCTAAATCAGGTATTTATCAACTCCCAACTGGGTTAACAGAATTCCCTGTACCTAAATAAATGCATTGGCTCCAGCAGCCACAAAAGTCATCTTTCTGCTGCCTTCATACCCTGATTAAAAAAATCTCTTTGCTAAGTGAAGTTTTTCTATTATAGTGACATGGTAAGGAATGTATGACATCAATTGAGACTTTCATTATTGTAAGTTAATTTACGGGTTTGTATTGAAAGAGCCCGGTTGTCTAAACAACAGTCAAAAAACCTAAACAAATTGTATGTACAGGCTAGAGTAAGGAGGATACATGGATCTGGGAAGAGGTTTGACCCTCTCAAATTCGGAGTTATCAGCATACCACAGCATCCAGTTCCATCTACCTTTCTCATGTTAAAAAGAGCCTTAGGGCATGAATGAGATCATATTCCTTCCCACACTACTGAAGGAAAACTTGTATCCACACAGCCATGGATGGAAATAGCATCCACTGGAAAAACTATTTTCAAGAGACTTCACAACAACATTTCTAGATATGTGACAAGGCTATGATCAGATAGCATAAAAAGATGCCAACACCCTGCTAGATACTTTTGCAACCAATGTCCAAACTGCAGTTGCATTAGTCGAATGCGCATCCTGCTCTCTGCAGGAGTTCTGTTGCATTTGTAACAGGGAAGGCAGGGAACACAACATGCACAGTGCCTCAGCCATTGCAGGTCACACTCCTGCACCATTAGCAGAAGTCTAAGGGGAAAGCAGATTTGTACTAAAATGCCAGAGTGTGACATCAGATAGCTGAGATACATTTCTGCTGCCCTCTGCAGTCTTCTGTCCTAAGTAGCTGCCTGCACTGTCTCTTGGGTGGCAATAGCCCTGACAAAAAGTGCAGAAAAAATGCTCTGGAAAAGAAACTAGAACAATTCTGAGCTATCAGTCAGCTTAGTTGGTTATTTTTCTGTGAAGAAGGCAAGATTAGGGACTGTATCCTTCTTCATTGAACTTAAATTGCAAATAGCATTATTTTTTAGAAATGCACATGATGTAGAATAAAGGAATTACATTTTACATTGCAGTCTTTTGCATATATATGTCTACTATCTCTACTGCCTATTTTTACTGGTTGTGTTTACACCACAGCTATTACTGGTAACATATAACTTTGCTATTTTGGTATTGTGTCCAAGGCAACCCTACTTCCATACATGTAATATGGAGCCACTCCCAGTATATGTAGGAAGTCTAGCCAAACTGGGCAATTGCAGAACTGTTGCACATTTGAAGATCAATTCTGCATTGCTGGAGCAACATTGGTCCTTCTCAGCCCCCCACAATGCTACTGGTTTTAGAGCTGCACGCGCTGGCAGGGGCATACAAACATGGATGCTGCAACAGCAAATATGAAGAGGCTGTGGGGCCTGTGCTGTCTGAGTAAATATAAGAGCCCCCAAGTTTCAAATGAAATGGAGTGACACAGTCTTGTAAAAAACAACCATCAGGGAGAGAGAGAAATGTATTAGGATGCTTGTAGGTCATTGTTAATTAAAAAAGCATCTGATTATCATTAACATAAATTGTCACTGAAGGAAATGGGCCTTTCATTGCAGGAGACAAACTGGCTGAGTTAGCTTAAATTGTCTGGAGTACATATACCGTGTGATGGAACCAGTGAGGAAATTGAAAGCAAATTTTAAATTCGCAGATAGATAACTAATAGATAACTAGATAGCTAATTCAGAAAACAGTCTCATGTTGAAATTCAGTGTTTTGTTGAATTGCAACAGAGCCAGTATAGGTAAACTTTAAGCTAAAGCTATAATAGCAGCAAATTTATTATAGCTGAAAGCAACATCCTTGCATTTCCGAAAGCTAACAAATGAAAAGGAGCAATGTAAAAACTCAGAAACTCTTGATATTTAAAGGTGTATCTTAAGAATAAAAAAATCCTAGCACCTAGATTGATTTGTATCTCTCCCCTTGCTGAACAGTTCTGTGCCAAACACTATGACAGTTTAGAAATAGACAGATTTAGAAATTCTTTGCTACAGATAATTCCACCTAGTTAGAATTTGACTTGGAGGTATTTGGTCTTCCCCTTGCGCCAGAATTCATTCTGCTTTGCTCTTGGAGTGCCAGTGGCTATACCAAGAATAGCCCTGGGACTGACACAGCCTCCAAGGCGTTTGGAAAATTATATCTGTTTGAAACTCCACATTTTGGAGAACTTTAGAAGTGAAAATGCCTTTTGTTTTACTTCCTTATTGTGTGGAAGAAAGAACCATAAAGAATGATCTGAGAGAAGGAAAAATACTAAGTAAAGCAGGAAAAGCTGTGAACTCTACTCAAACCTTTTACTTAGTTTCTGTGATATACTCAATGTTTACAATACTGTAGTATTAGAGGAGATCTCCAAAATGACGATGAATCTTTTCCATCATTTTGAATTGCTCTTACTATGTCTACAGGCAGCTTAGCAGCTGGAGTTTTGGAATTACTTTAGTAAGGTACCTTATTAAGTAACGTTATTGAGTATTGAGTTTTCTTATAGTGTCTTCATTTTATCTAGTGTGAGTGTTGCTACATAACTTAGCAACTAGTAGACTGGTGACATTTGTCATCAGAGTACATAGCATTAGAGGGTAGCATTGCAAAAACTGTAGTTTACAAGTATTCATCTCAAGCAATATATTTCAGTGATTCCACAAAGTTGGTTTGTGTCACAAGAAAACAAAAAGAGCTACCAAGACTTATACACACACAGGTGTATGAGATAAGCTCTAAAGTAATATGTTATTTGTAATATCACTTACAGGTAGTAAGCTTGTGGAAATCAACATCATTTTCTTGACTTTGTTGGATTTAAAATGATTTACGTAAACCATGAGTTTGTCCCATCTCCCATAAATGTATTTCTCAGGACACCATATCCCTTTTCTAAAGTAGTGTATTTGGAGATCAGTTCCTTAGAAAGTGCTGTACCATTAAATATTAATTAAACCATTTACATTATGATAAATTAATAGCAGGTAGAATTTAGCAACGAGTGATATCTCTTCTACAGATATTATAAAAATAAATGTCTTTTTTCATTTATAACTCATTGGGCATTTTTTAATCTTTTATCTTTGATTTTTATAATAGTCTTTCACATTCAAACAAACACAAAGCTTCAAGTGTGAAGTGCTGTTTTGGACTGGGGACTACTTCAGCATTTCTGAAACCATTTGAAAATGTCCAGACCTGTCTCCTCGTTATTGTTGCTAAAAATGTCTGCTGAATTTGAAAGTAGGTTGAGCTCTCTAGAATCTTACTTTTTTCAGCTAGACTGACTATGACAACCAGAAGGTGCTTCCTGAATATATTATCCTTGCTGCTCTTGGATTTCTCTCTAGGAGATACCTTTCCTCTGCAGAAGGTGACTGGGGTCTTTTCTCCAGCTCTTGGACATAAAGGTGCTATCGAGGGCGAAACCCTCTGTGCCATTGACAGTTTGTCATGGTTTGTTTAGCTTAGAACTCTAAACTTGGAGTCCATAGTAGAGAGGTGGCCAGACCTGGGTGTGACATTTCCAGCAAACAGACCATAGCTGAAATTATGGCCTAAGGACATACTACCTTTGACAGAATGATCCCTGGTCTGCACAGGGTCCTAAAAAAAAACCACCCAAGATGCAGGTTTGTTGACTAACAGTTACTATTTTGAACCCTTTGGACAGTAAATGCATGCTTCTTATATTAAAGATACTGCTTCATAGGAAAAAACACATTCCAAGTTGTTAATACTCCTGTATCTGACCATTGTGACTCGTTTTTAAAAGGAACTTGCTCTTCAAACAGTTCTCTATACTCACTTAGAAAACTCAGACCCTTCCAAAGTATCCTAAAACTATAGAAGTAGTCCCCATCTGGATTTAAAGGAGGGCATTTTTCATTTTTCACTCCCCAATGCCTTGATCCCTGAGATAAAAAAGAAACCTATTTTGTTTTTGTTGCAGATACTCGATACTAAAATATGAATGTGTAAAAAAGGCTCAATTGCTTACAAATTCTTTGGGGAAGATGTTTGTTGACATCAACAAGATTTTTTGCTTGAGTAAGGTCCACAGGATTTGGTCTGATAGGTGTCTTGAGATTTTCTGCCTGAATTGTGCTGTGATGACAGCTACAGTGGCAGTAGCAGTGGATCAGATTTTATTTTTTTTTTAAGCCTGTAAACCCAGCTCACACATGGGCATGCTGGAAAGCCACTTCTTACGCTGGGCAGGTACATTTACATATGCAAAACAAAGTTTCAGTTGCCTTTAAGCATGTAAATTAGCCTCTTGTGTGTCTGCTTGTGAACATGTGCCTCAGAATTAACTAACGTGCCCTGAACACAGATTTTTGCTATATTCCAGGGAAAGCAATGTCTTCAAAGGAAAATAAAGAAGAGACGTTTTGTTGACTTTGCTCTTATTCTATCTATTCGAGGAAAACTGAGGACATATTTCATTTGTGAAAAGCTACTTCAACCAGCTGAGCAATCAAGTTAGAGGCACCTCAACAGTAACGTACTGCCTTTGTCATTTTCCATAGATTTCTATATTTTATGTACTGCATGGATATGGAGCTTTTCTTGGAGAGTTTTCTTTTGAATCACTAAATAGCTGAACAGACTGTCAGTAGAAAATGCTTTGGAACATTTATGAGCATACATTTATTGTAAATATTAATTTACAGTGGAGCTATTTCAGTACCAGAGCTTAAGAAACAGTGCTATGAAGATTCTTAGCTACAATAATCAATAATTTGTGGGGTTTCTTTAGTAAAATACTCATTCACAGATGGCAAATTTCAGTCAGAATTAATAAACATTTAAGTGTGCTGATATAAAGTATTATTTTAGCTTATTTGTCTCTTCCATGTATCCATAAAATCCTTATGCTTTATCACTGTCTTTTAGAAAAAACATCATTATGGTACAAAAATAGTTTTTTCTTGCTCTGTCTGCTGGGATCTCAGTGCCTTTCCAGCTAATATGCAAATAACTGTTTTCCTGCTTAACTTGTTCCCCTTCTTGAAGACAGGAATAGCATGCCAGAAGACCACAAAAGTTATTTTGGTTAAAAACGTTGCCCCAGACCTGCATGCACAGCTCTGGTCTCTTTGGAATCCGCCAGCTGTGACTGTGCTCTGGCATGGGATGTTGCAAACCATTGTCTAAATTCTGCCCTAGGGGGACATATGGGTCTGTTCCCAGGGATTGCCCGACTCTGTCACCCTCCTTACTGCAATGGGACTCAACAGCTCTGCCACTCCCTGAGCCATACCCATCTCTGAGCAGCAGGGAGGAATCAGCCTGTCCACTTCCCTGTTCAGAGGGATGAGCTGGAGGCCCAAGGCAATAACTGTGGCCTTTGGCTTTCTTCACTGCAAGCTTCCCCTTTTCATTAGGCTTGAGATTGTAACTGAAATTTATTAGCCTAAACTGGGCTGGGACTGATGAGATTTACAGTGATATATAGAAGAAATGCCGAGATGGAGAAAAGGGATGAAAAATTGAAATGATAAAGTTGTATTGTAGCACGTTGAGGTAATTGAAATGCCTTGTTATGTTGTATTGTGATAGGTTCAAATAAAATATAGGTGCAATTTGTCTAGATCATGCCTGTAGCACACTACAAAATAGATTCTTGTCTTCTAGAATTAAGGACATGTTCAATTTTTGCCTGTCAGTGGGGCTTGTGAAGAGGTGAGATGAGACTAAAACTTCTCTTTACTGATGTAGTTGACAGTTTGGCATTGTTCGCGCTACACTGCTTGCAGCAGGCCAGTGAGCATTCTTCAGACACCTGGGGGATTTCTGAAGAGAAGTCCAATGCACCTACTTTTGTCCCCCAGTGATTTCCCATGAGATCTCTGTTCCCTGCTCAGAGAAAAGTGATCAGATCTGGTGCAGAGCTTTGCCCTCAGAGCCACTGCTGAGGCTCCATGGTTACCAAGGGATGTTTGCACTCTTCACCAAGTTGTATCTATACTGTGAGACCATTTGCCCTTGTCTGGACAGGACTTGTAGGTGACTGTTGAGGAGATCCCTGGGCTCTTTGCCTCTGGCCATCAGCAGAACCAAAGTCCAGAAGCAACACACACTAAAATCTGGGAAGGAGCACAGTTAGTGAGATCTCTCTAAGTTGCAACAAAATTACTTAGAGGTTATTATGTAGACTTGAAGAGGAAAAAGATGCTGTTTCTCAAAAAATGAGGCGGATTTAGAAGCTCAAGCCAAGCACTCACTGAAAATCTTAAATCTTAACTGAGCAAGGACAAGAGACTAAATGTCCTGTCTGGCTCATCTTTCATTTATTCCCAATTTATTCTTAGAGTCCACTCAGAAAATACAAACTCCAAGCCATTCCCTGCAAGAGCAACGAAGAGGCAAATATAAAGCCGCAGATCACCTGCTAACTCTTTCTATTACCAGTGGAAGCATGACACAGGAGTGCCAGGGTATACCTACTGCAAGTCCAAGGGGCGCAATTGCTTTCTAGCAGACTACTTCTAGTACAGCCACCCTGTGGCTGAAAATTGCTTTCCATAAACTTCCTCAACACTTGTAGGCTGCAATTTGGTTACTTCAGGTGGTCAGGAGAAGATCTTGTCTAAATGTGTTCCCAGTGCAGTAGTGAAAACATGTCAGATACTATTAATAATGCAGAGGAGTAACCAGGTTCCCAGATAGGTATTTTATAATTACATACATAGCAGGATTGTAACAGTCATGGTGATCTAAGACTGTAACAGAAGATCAGTTTGTGAGGAGAAATAACATCCTTTATGAAGCCAGCTTGAGTACCTAGGGAAAAAAACAGACCACTTTTTGCTATGGGAAGGGCTTGCATGCATGATCCATCATCCCATTCTGATCAGTTGGTCTAATAAAAAATATTTCTTCTATCTACAAACTTTGCCTTGCAAATATATGTGACTTGAATCAATAAATAGATCTTCTTTGCACAATAGATAATCATATGATAATTCACTGCCAGAGTTTATGTCAGTAGTGACATGTAAGCTGCACAGAAGGTCTTTTTAAATCTAACCATATTATATGTGTTTTGAAAAATACTTTGTGTTGAAGAAAAAAAGTAATCTTATTCCTATGAATGGAACCTGTAATGTGTTTGTGCAACATAATTCATCTTTCTTTGTCACTGTAGTATCTGACTCTCTTTCTCCATAATGCCCTTCATTCTCCGCTTTGTGCTAAGGATATGTATTGACTTTGCAGAACCACTATACCAAGCCATAAGTGATGTATCCAAACCATTCTATCATTCTATGATTCTATTCAAAGAGAAATCACTGCCCAGTTCCTATAGAGAGAACACGAACAGTGCTGGGCAGAGTTATGCAGCATTTTGTATTGTGACATTCAGTACAATCAGGAAAAGCAGCCCAATCACAGACGTCACTGATTTAAGTTCTGACAATAGAAGCATGTTCCTTTTAATATTCATATGGAGATATCTGAAGGGTTTTTCCTTCTTTACCTTATTCCTTTCCCTTTAACGCTTGTCATTATGCATGGGGAAAAGACAATCCTTTATCACTACAGTTCCCTCACTCCAGACAAGCATGTAGCTATCAATTTGACAATTGCTTGTATAGCAACCAGCATACTACCTGTGGTTTGTCCATAGTACATATATCATACCCTGTGGTAGAGATATCACCGCAAACAATTCACTCCTTTTGTCTAACTGGTGCAGTTAAAGATATTCAGAATTGTTTTACCAAATGGCTGGAAGAGCAGATCTGCTCATCAGTATTCCATAAGAAATGTTGGAGAAAAATTGTTAAAAGTAAGTAAAGTTGTAATAATATAGCTGTGTATTTTGCATTTGAAAATTCCACACGCTGTGTGATAAAAGCAAGCACACTGAAATGGTGGAGCCAGGAAGAGGCCCTGATAAGGCCAATGCACAATGACAATTCCTTGGCAGCTCCCTCTGAGACTTTCAGCTACGCAGGCCGCATGGTGCTCTCTGGCGTGAAATTTTCAGACATAGGTAGGACTCTGAACTTTTTTGCTCCTATCTTGAAACCAAACCAGGTTTCAAACTAAACTAATGAAGTCCAAAGCTTTAAAGTTAACTCCTACCCTTGGGATTCCCTGGCACTGCTGTGGAGTTTTAAAGCCTTAGTGTGAAGGAAAAGATAATGCATCTGTCAGCAGCAGAAAAGGCAGTGTTTTCCTCGGTGGCTCCAGACCACAAATTACTTTCCTAAAGATACTGATAGAGCAGACCATGGTGATGATATTCTTGACAGAAATAGAAGTCCATGTTAAATTTGGTGTCTTCCCTAAGGACAGCCATTGAGAAAGAAGATGCTGAATCCTACATCCCCTCGAAGAAACTATGGAATAAAACAAGTCTAAAATGCTAAACTGAGCATGAAGTTTAAGAAGAGGTGGAGAGACAAAGGCTTTACTTTAAAGTGTAGAAGACGATTGTCCAAAACAAGACTGTGCTGCCAAATGGCCAGTAGGTTGAACATATGTTTAAATAAGGTTTGCTTTAACTAAGATAGAAAAGGTGACTAAGAAGAAAGCCTTCCCCTGCCCTACATAAGCAATGTAGAAGATAAGTCACTGTACTAAGTGACTGAGTAAGGCAAAGCAAAGAAAGAAGCAGAGCAAAGACACACAGTTCTGAGGCAGGAGACCTTTACAAAGTTTGCCCGACAGTGGTAAGCTCAGGTAACCCCTTGAAAAGGATGAAAACTCAGGCCCTAGTCCTGAGCAAGGCCTGGGAACTCATCACCACTCACTTGGAAGAAAGGGGGAGTAGAGGCAAAAGAAAAGGCATGTGCCTGAGAAGATAGTGTCTTGGGACTTGTTGAATGATGAGTTCCAAGGTACATCCGTATACATGTCACAGAACAAGTACACATATATAGATGTGTGTTTGCTTCTGCTGTGCTGCTGTCATTTAAAGTTCTCCACTAGATTTTGTGTGCATGCACTCTTTTTAAACAGACTCTGCAGTGTCTGGGATTTTCACCATTGTGGCATATGACATTTTGGGCTTTCTTGGATACAAGTAGAGCTGGTATTCTTACCTGTGGACATGACAACTTGAAAGCTATTCCTATTACTGCTTTAGTAGCATTTTACAAAGACAGATGTGATTTTTTGACCATACATATTCCTTTCATCATCCTTGTTATACATATATTGTCCTTATACGTCACTTCTTCAGCAATGTGCAGTTTTGTTTTATTGCTTTGGAAACATATTGATTTTGGGAGACAGCCTCACTTTATTGTTTAGGATATGGAATTCTTTTTAGTTAATATTTACCTTCTTCTTTTCTCCAATAGACTCCATAGTGCTCTTGAAAATTGTTGTAATTTGAAAAGCCATGATTTATTGCACAATAAAAACCAATACAGTTTACATCATGATTAACTGCAAAAGCAAATCAATAGTTAAATGAGCACCCAGTATTTGAAAAAGCCATGAAAGTGCTACAAAATCTACATTGTATCTATTCCTCCAACATTTCCTGGAGTAAATATTCAATTCTAGTAGTTGTAAAGAATGATTGTTTCATGTTAGCCAAGTGTAAAATGATACCACAACATAGCCCAGATCTGCAAAAAACAAAACCTCTTTTATTGTCAGAAGAATCATGAACAGAGCTGGATAAAGTGAGGCAGTTGTATAAGACAGAAACATAAAAGCTGCTGTATGACATGAAATGACAACGCGAAAGTGGAAAATAGTTGTTTTTCAGCCTTCTCCTCTCTTGTTTCTTCACCTTTGTCATATGAGTGACCTGTAACTCATTCTTCATTTCAGTCCTTTAGGACAGAAAATGGTATGAACACACAAGCAATATCCATATATAATGCTGCTTCTTCCCAGTCTTCCTTGTAGGAGAACAGTGTGAATAGCTTGCAGCATACAAAAATCTCTTGTTCAAACAGTGATAGCAAAATGTTTCTTTCATCTTGTGGAAAGCCTCTAAATGTTAAAACTACTCAGCGTGCTGCATTCTTTAGTGTTTTTTACCCTGTTTTGCATTGTTTTAGCATTATGTATAGTATGATGGCAGGGAGAGCATTGAGTATCAGAGAGAAAAGATTCAGTTCTTTCATGTAAGGACATTTAATCACAACTGCTTAGTAAGATGCTCTATATTCAAGAACTGATTTTTATGGTTTGTGTTAGCTGTAAGGTTTGAGAGTTAAGTCAGTTTCTTGAATTTAAAATTGTAATTTTATTTTTTTTTTTGAGGAAGGAGGTGAGATATACCTTCACCCACCTGCTCTGTACCTGATATGTGCATTCTGCATGTGAATGTTTGAAACCTTCTCTCATATTTCCTGAAAAAGCCTCATGTTTGAAACCATGTAATGCTGAAATAGATGAGTTGATGGGCACATTCTTTGCAATGTGCTCTCAACTCTGATATCAGGGGCACAGGAGAGTGCAAGGCCAGGCTGGATAGGGCTTTGAGCAACCTGGTCTAGTGGAAGGTGTCCCTGCTCATGGCAGGGGGTTGGAACTAGATGATCTTTAAGGTCCCTTCCAACCCAAACCATTCTATGATTCAGCCCTGTACTGGGGAGGGGGAGAGGGGGGAGAATATGAGACAATGAAATGTAAGTTCTTCCTATTTTACTGTGTATCACATAACAGGTTTGAGAAAAGTAAGTCATAGGCACATTACTGAAATCTGTCCCTGTGAAGGAAGACAACACAAGGCAGAAATTTGCACATGCAGCCACATCTGCTTTAGTAAATGTTTGGATAACCCATTCAGCTGTATACATGAAACTGAGGAGTTCATGTATTAAATGTGGGGGGTCCAGAGCTCACGCTGTATATCATAGAATTCTCTTGTGCTTTCCGTGTCATGCGTGCTCCACTATGCACTATATATTAATCATAAATTACAACCTTAAACATGAGACAGTATATGCATTTTATTTTCATGGTGCTGTGGTTCACGCAATAATCGAAGAGCACCCACTGCAGTTGCCATTCCATTAAAGCTGTTATATTCAGTTTAATCTAATTTTTTTTTTTTTTTTTTTTTTCTTACTGCAGTCCAGCTTGGGTTAAAAGAAAAAAGCAAGCTCAAAGACAGCACTCGAATTGAGATGCAAACTTTTCAAGTGGCATCTGTTTAGCCTTTTAAATTATAATCAGGTATATTCTGAGTATACTTTATTGAAGCAGAGAAATAGAGATGTGTGCACACTCTGCAAGAAGCAAGTATTATGAATAAAATCCTAGTCTAGAAAAAATGACACATTGATTCAGTAACCAGCTCAATTCTAGCAAGAGGTCGTTGTCCTTTTAGTCAGACTCCCAGCAGTAATTGTGTACTGATAACTTTCCAGGGTGTTATTACAACTACTCTGTCCTAATACTGGGTAAGTGATACTGAGGGATATTTTTGCTTACCATTATCAAAAGTGCACCAAGTCTCTGGCACTGACCTGCGATACTGACAAGAGCCATTTCTGCCTCTTTGGACTTGCACTAAAAATGTTCAATCAGCCTGAGGAGTCCAAAGATGAACATGCAACAGAGGAAACTGGGAGAACACCCTACTGCTTCGCAACACATCAAAGTATTCATTTATCATAGCTGTAATTCATCATTTGTTTTGGGCATTTTGCCAGCATACAAGCTTCCAACAACTTCTCTCCAGAGGTTTGACTGCCTTTTTTCTATTGTAATGTTGAAATGACTATGTTATGATCAATATGAAAAATGTGGGTCCACAAAACTAGCCAGTGTGACCTTAGTTCTGCAAATAATCATTAGTGTAAATCTGGAAAGAGGAAAAAAACCAAAACTTGACTGTATAATCTGAATCTTCATCTCAAGATCTAATTGTTGAGGGACTGGCAGAATCCCAAGGAATTGATAACGAGATTTAGAGTCTCCTACTGCCTTTCGCTGACTTGGACACAGACTGCTGGGGCACAGCTCTGTTCTGAGCTCAGTGAAGTTGCTTCAGATTTATCAGTTTAACTGAGATGGGGAATGGGCTCTGCGCTGGCAGCAAAAAGAAATGATTACTACAGGGAGCTGTTACAGAGGTAATAACATTCTCATACCCAAGTGGACAAGATTCCCTATAGCTTTTCCGTGCACATGTCATACAAGTCAGTGCAAGTTTGCTGCCTTCCCACACTGGGCAGAAAGATGGAAGTTGGCACAGGGACAGAGCGAGAAATATCTTCCCTCCTAGTTACTTCAGGTCAGGATTGAGGCAAATTAGTAGGCAGAGAGGATGCCTGGTCCTGCCGCTGCCTCTGCTGCTGTCGTTGTGTGGGTAGAGAATATTTCAGCAAGTCTGGCAGCTTTTATGAACACTAAAATGATCTTTAAAAGTGGATGTAAAACCCCTTGATTATTTGGTTGGTTTTCCAAAGTCTTACACAAACCCTACAGGAAACTGTACTGTTTACCTTCATAAAAGTAGCTCTGACATAAGTCTCAGGATGTTTATTAACTACAACTGAGCCTTCTGAAGAAATTCAGCTTTTCATCTCCGTAAACAAAGCGACGCTTAGCCTCTCCAGCATTACTTTCAGTCTACCTCAGGAGCCCGTTTTCTCACGGCCCGTTGGGGCGCTCTGAAATCCTCCCGAGATGTAGGAAGCCCCGCAGAGGGGAGACACAGGGGGCTGCTTTTCCCACCGCCGGGAGCTGCGTGGGGCCCGCGGGCGGCAGCTGGGGGGGTTCCCTGGGAAAACGGGGGCGGGGGGAGGTGGGGAGCGGAGGAGGGCGCAGCTCCCCGGCACCAATCGCCTCCCGCAGGTCCCCGTGGTAGGGTTAGACCCGCCGCGATATTCGCAGGCAGCGGAGCCAGGGGCAGCGGCCGCCACTTCCAGCTGGGGCAGCTCCGAGGAGCGGGGCGGCCGCGGGGCTCCCTCCTCCTCCTCCTTCTCGCTATCCTTTTCCTTCTCCGCCCTCCGCGCAGCCCCGCGCAGCCCCCCTCCCTCTCTCCCGCTCCCCCCCCCTCCGCATCCAGAACCAGGAGCGAGCGGCAGCGCTGCGCGAAGGCGCCCGGCGCGGCCCCTGCGGACGGAGCGGGTCGCGGTGATGTGATCGGCGCACCCGGCGGAGAAGGGAAGTCCCATCGCCTGCAAGGCAGCCGGGAGCTCCTCCGCCCTGCAAGGTAACCCATCCTGTCCTTCAGGGACTTTTGCTTCTTTTTACGTTTTCCCGTTCTTCTCCCCCTCCCCCCCTTTAAATTATATCTTGTCTTTTTCTTATTTTTGTTTATTTTGTTTCTTCTGTCTCCCTTTCCCCCCTTTTTTTCCCCTTAATTTTCTTCCTCTCCTTTACTTTAACTTATATTATTATTATTCCATCATTATTTTCATTTATTCCTTTTTTTTTTTTTTTTCTTCTTCTCCCGGCCCCCCAGCTGCCCAGCCGCAATCATAGGGCGAGGAGGAGGTTGTGGGGGACGAAGCAAGGTGGGCCACTCTGGAGTTTGCCTGGGACAATCTTTCCCTCACCCCACTTCCCGCAGGTGCACAACCGCCCTGGACCGGGCAGGGCGAGGGGTGTCCCGGCAGCGCAGCTCGCCGTCGGGTCTCGGGGAGCAGGTCGGGGAGACGGAGCGGAGGCAGAAGGCGCTGCCCGGGGCGAAGAGCGGCTCCCTCCAACTTTCCCGGGGCGGAGAGTGCAGGGAGCCGCATCGGGGGCTTTCTACAGAAAGCGGAAAACCGATAGAAAAATGGGGTGGCGGTGGGGTGCTGTACAGCAGGAGCTGGAAACTATCACTCCCTCCCGCTCCCTCGCCTCTCGCCCCTTGCTTCGCCAGAGTTTCTGAGGAAGAACACCCCCTACCCATCCCCGGGGGGGTCCGGGGCCTCTGGGTTTCGGCGGGCGCTGAGGGAGTGGCGTGGAGGGGATCGGGGGGGGGCACAAATGGCAAAAGATACGGAAGGAAGAGACCCAGAGGCTGGTACATAAATCAGGCAGAATACATAGGGAGTTGATAAGAATAGGTCTTTTCACCCTCAAAAAAAAAAAAAAAAAAAAAAAAATAGCCACTTTGGAAGAGAAAAAGGAGGCTGATTATTGGCATCCAACTCTGAAACCCAGGCAGCTGATGCTGAGGGGAGCCAAAGCGAGCAGTTCTTCTTGGTTTAAAAACAGCAAGACAGTCTCTGCCAAAGATTGCTGTAAACACTGAATAAAGATTTCATTGTGGCTTGGTGTGACTGGAATAATTAGGCAGTTAATTGTTCATTCTGATCTTAAAGTGCGGTAATCAGTGGTGCACAGTAGGAAAAGTACGGGAAAAGGGAAGAAAAATAGTGACACAAAAATGATAGGAAAACGTATCACTTTTCCCTCTTCTGCAGATTGTCTCTTTCCGTGTGTGTGTGTGAGTGGGAGCACGTGGGTCCCGGTCTATCTAGACAGAGAACACCTTTGTAAAGCTGAGGCGTAATCGTGCTTTTGCTGCCACTGTGTCAACATCATTTCAGGCTGGACAAAATCAAATTATGAGATTTAAAGAAATCCTATTTTATGGAAATGAAATCTGAAGATGCCTGGAGAATGAACATCTTAACTAGATTGACTAATACTAATTAATGCATTTTACTTATTTGTGCACTTTATTGCCAACTCAGCAGGGATGAAAGCTAATGGTGCCAGCTTTTGTGCTGCTCTAAGACATTTTTCAAGCAGTCACACAAGGTTTTAATGGTAAACTGTTTGGAGTTTTGAACACTGTGATTGTGTCCTGTTCAGCTCAATTTCCTTGCAGCGGTGACTCTTTCATGGTAATCTAATAAAATGATCTCTTGTTACACTGTGTTAGCTATTCCCTGTGACACAGCAGGAAAATAGAACCTGTGTGTATTTGTACTGGAGGTGGTTATAAGTTGTCAGGCAAGATGTGCTTACAAGCAATAGAATATGACTTACTGATATTAACTGGAAGATGGCACCATAGGCAAAAGATGCTTTTCTTTTCCATAGAACATGTTTTTCCATATAGATGCATTTGTGATAAAGAAGCATAATAGTGGATTAATTTACCAGAAAGGATGGAAAGATTTTATGTTTAAAACAAAGAAATCTTACAAAGCCTCCATTGTCGTTTGAACAAAGTGAAAGCCTTACTCAAAGTCTGACTGCAAAGGAAAGATTCATCCTTCATAATACTTCCTTGACTTTGGAGTAGTTATATGAAAGGTTCATTTGGCTTAGAGACATCCATGTAGCCTTCCCATCCATCATAAATAAATCAATAAACAAATAGTTGAGCTGGAATTTGGCAAATTTAAAAAATTATTCAGTGAAGTATAATTTTCTGCCACCGCACATGCAGAAAGCTAGGAGCTACCCATTACAGAAGGGAAAAAAAAGGAAAAAGAGCTTTCATTCGGTCCTGTAAAGCAAAGCAATTTGTTGTATTTTGTTGAAGCTGCATTTGTTGAAGGTTTTGACCTGCACTTTGTGAGATTTTTGCAGAAAGACAAGTAAAGAAAACACGAGGCATGTTGTCTATCTATCTAACTGTGTAGAACTAACATACAATATTGCAGTCTTTGCTCAGGTCATGGAGTGTAGAATAGCCAGGATGGAATGGTGAATCCAGAGGTTTTTCCAAAAGAATGGCAAAAAACCTCTTAAGAACTGGGTATGTAAGCGCCAGTGTTTCAATCCATTTTACGATTATTTTTACTAGGCTGTTGAATGTACTCTGTCTTACCACAGTGATACTCAGTATTCTGAGTACAAAGACTATTCCTGATTTAATTGCAAGCTGTACTGAAAGAACGTCTTCAAGGCATTTTCCTTACTAGTACAGTCTCGAGAGGGATGTTGCTAACTTTATTTGCACCTATCTAGACCAAGAAGCCTAAGGATGTTCTACTCTTCTTACAGAAACCCAAAAAGTGTAGTGATCAAATGACCATATAAGAACACTGCTCAAGTTTCTGTATGTGATGTTCTGACAAGAGAATCTTTCTAAAAATCTGCATAGTCTACAAATACCACAAATACCATGTTAAACTCTAGAATAATTTGAAGACCAGTAACACGATTTTGAGAAAAGTCTAAAGTGTTCTTTCCTCCATTTTCAAATACAAAGTTTACCAAGTGGCTCTCCATTTCTATAATAAAATACATTGAAAACATGCTTTGGCCATCACAGTAACTTTGGGAAGAGGTCTTGCGTTGCTAACATGTTTGGCAAAATACGTAGACGCTTCTACACTTCTATTCAAGGAAAACATTTGATGGCAATTTATAGTTAAATCCTGAATACTGTCTTACACCTGAAAGTTATTTGAAATGCACAGTACATTTTCATACCAAAATTGTGTTGTCACAGTTGTAATTGTTATTCATAACAAGTAGTCTCACAAACAGATTCCGTCCCTGTAAGTATTGAGTCTCAGTCAGGCCAATTATGGCTAAATTACTGCATGTTCTCTGCTGTATCAACTAATTAAAGGGTAATTAATAAAATGATAATTTCATTCCATGGCAATGTCTACATCTGGTTGTCATAGCAGAGATTGTTTGACATATGGTTAAATGGTCAGATACTACATTGTAAGAATGCAACATTTGCACAGAACACCTGGTAAGCCAGAGGAATTTTAACCCTTAAGACATGAATTTCAAGACTCTATGTCAATGTGCTCTTAGACTGGTTTGCTCATTCTCTCAACCTAGTCTTCTTACTCATTTAAGAAAATTTAGTTCTCAAAGTTGAAGTAAGTAACTCACTTGAGATGGGGGAAGAGTGGGAAGAAGACTTGGGGTATTGATTGGAAAGAAAAGATAAATAATACTGGCTTGTCATTATGGGAAATAAGATAAATGGTTCTAAATTAATTTCTGAGAGGAGACTCTCAATTCATTCTCATATTACTGGGACCTTCTCCTTTAAGGAAAATCAGGCTGGAATTAATATGGAGGCAAAATTATCTTTTTTTCCTAGATACAGTTGTATGCAGGGATTAAGACTGAGGTTGTGGTCACGACAACATGGAAAAATCTGCATTACGGCCTTTCCAAACTGTGCCTGTCATATGTAGATAAAACAAAACTTAGCTTCTCAACAACAGTAACCATAAAATTCACAGATGCTAAAGAAATTAAACAATCTTTTATCAAGTCAACAGATGATACAAATAAACAATTCTACTGTAGATACCTGATGTGCCAGATAATGTATGCACATACTCTGAAATATCAGTGGCTGATATTCTCTGGTCAGCCCATACATAAGATTTTATACATAGTTTAAGGGAATAAATCTGAAACCCCAACACTGCCTTGAAAAATTTCAACCACAGCTCTTTCAAAGTCTGTGAAAGACTGTATTTTTGACCATTAAAAGCATAAACAGTAAGTAGTGATACTCTAATGAGGGTTAAATGACAGTTTCTTATCTGTATTGGGTCAAGCTGAATCCCTCATAAAACTAGGAACAAGAAATGAAGCAACAGGCATAATGTTTTCCTTCCCTTTAGGAGGGAAAAAAGAAAAAAGTCTTAAAAAGGAGAAATTAGCTAGTGCTTTTTCACAATGAGAGCAAAGTAAAAAGGATGCAGTAAAATGCAGGAAGACATGAAAGTCTGTCTTTTCCCATGCAAACCATCCTCAATGAACAGTTCCCCTAGTGAATAGTCAGGGTCGCTCATCACCTCGCATGGTCAGGTGCAGAGCATGTCCAGTGATGGTTATAAAGCACTGTTTGTCCGTCTCTCTGAGAGCCAGAGTCCTGCTTCTTGAGAATTTCCAAGTGCACGAATCCATCTCATTTTCATTCTACTCATGTAACTCATTAACACCTGGAAAATCTTTTATAGCATTTAACTGCATCAGATGCACTGTCCGGCACATGTTTTCCTAATAGGGCTTTCACTGTGGTATTGTCAAAGAGCCCTTATGTCACAGCTGGGAACATGAATCTGTCATGTCAGTACTGTACCTTGGTTTAGACAGTAATAGTGTATAAGTGTGTTTTATGGAGGAGCTGAACATGCCCATATACTGCATTAGCAGAGAAGAATGTGAAGCTTGTTCTCCTAAATAAAGATTCAGGCTGGTGCTAGTAGAGTACTTTGTAGCATTTAAACACTGCAGCCTCTAAGGCATTGCGCTTAAGGAAAGGGAAGTTTGAGGCAAGCAAGACACATCTTAGTATTTTAGTGGTGTAATGCTGCTAGTTAACGATATGTCATCATTTAAATTTCAGTGGGAAAAAATTGCCAGCAGTTTCTAATTCAGCAGAGAGATGTTAACTAGAAGTTGATATGAAATCCTTACCCTGGGAATATTTGTTTTTAAAACAAGTTTGATCTAAATGTATTTGGCAATATAGGAAGAAGTGAAAGAGAAGTAAATGTTTCCTAATTCCGTATGCTTTTTGTGCCCATTAGGCCACCGTAAAACCTAGTTTTAAATAGATTACTTTGTAGCTCTGTAATCAGAATGCCTTGGGTAATTAGAAAAAAAAAGCATAGAACTGTAAAAACTGGCTGCAACGTATGTATAACTACTTTTTTCACAGGAAATTTTAACATAGTTACATACATTTTAATATGAAAGTTAAACACTTTGAATTCACCAGCTACAACACTACCAAGCATGTCATGATGGTACTCCAAAAGATAAACCCCCACCTTTGAAAAGTGTTTGCAGACTTGGGAAACTGTAACTGTTGTGAAGGAGTTGACTTGAATCCTCATTTAAAGAATGAATGGATGAAAGGAGCATTTCATGCAGCCACAGGAGATTACACTTTTTAAACTTCTTGTTTTCCTTTGAAAAGCATTACTTCATATGCTAAGAAAAATATTAAGGGAATTTCAGATACTCAAGGTGAAGTTATGCTGTCAAAAGCATTCTGTGTGTTTAAAATGTTTGTCTCTGTTGGTTTTGAAATAGCTTTTCAAAAACATGAGCATGCAGGGGCTGATACCCCAAAATGTAACCAGTCCAAGCTTAAGCTGGCATGAATGAAACACCAAGGTTTACTGGTTACAGGACTGCCTTAGGAATTTCTCATTTGATTTTCTCCTTTTTGCCATTTGCGTCATCTCCTGTTTTTTCTAACAGTGACAGAATTGAGGTGCTCTCGTGGGCGCATGCTGTTAGTCCATATCCATATCCTTACCAAAGAGGGAAGGAACAGGGCTGGTTAGGGCTGCTGTGGGGCTCTTGGGGAGAACCTCGGATTTGTTTTTCAGTAGGGCCTTTCTATAAATTATTTCATTGTTTTCAGAAGGACTGAAGCCCTTCATGCTTCTGTGTAGGCAACCAATGGAGCAAGCGCTCACCAAAATGAGTAAGGTTTGCCCTGATGAACTATGAAGCACGTGACAAGCTATCCCAAGAGGTGTTAGCAGGTTTCAAGTTGAGAGCACGCCAGGGCTGAATTCTTCTACATAATTCTTTTTAGCCTGCTACAGAAGCAAATCAAAGTAAAAAATGAGTCTATGTAATTGTGGTGGGTTGACCCTGGCTGGATGCCAGGCACCCACTAAAGGCACTCTATCCCTCCCCTCCTCAGCTGGATAGGGGAGAGAAAATATAAGAAAAGGATCATGGTTCCAGATCAGGACATGGAGACATCACTCACCAATTACTGTCATGGGCAAAATAGACTCAACTCAGGGGAAATTAATTTATTATCAATAAAATCAGAGTAGGATAATGAGAAATAAACCCAAATCTTAAAACACCTTCCCCACCCCTCCCTTCTCCCTGGGCTCAACTTCACTCCTGATTTTCTCTGCCTCCTCCCCCGCAAAAGGTGCAGGGGGACAGGTAATGGGGGTTGTGGTCAGTTCATCACACGTTGTCTCTGCTGCTCCTTCCTTCTCAGGGGAGGACTCCTCACACTCTTTCCCTGCTCCAACGTGGGGTCTCTCCCATGGGAGACAGTCCTCTACAAACTTCTCCACTGTGAGTCCTTCCCACAGGCTGCAGTTCTTCATGAACCGCTCCAGCATGGGTCCCTTCTGTGGGCTACAGTCCTTCAGGAGCAGACTGCTCCATCGTGGGTCCCCTGCAGGGTCGCAAGTCCTGCCAGCAAACCTGCTCCAGTGTGGGATCCTCTCTCCACGGGGCCACAGGTCCTGCCAGGAGCCTGCTCTAGCACAAGCTTCCCACGGGGTCACAGCCTCCTTCAGGCATTCCTCTGCTCCAGCATGGCATCCTCATGGGCTGCAGGTGTATACCTGCTCCACCTTAGACCTTCATGGGCTGCAGGGGACAGCCTGCCTCACCATGGTCTGTACCCTGGGCTGCATGGGATTCTCTGCTCTGGTGTCTGGAGTACCTTCTGCCCTCCCTCACTGTCCTTGGTGTCTGCAGAACTGTTTCTCTCGCATATTCTCACTCCTCTCTCTGGCTGCAGTTCCACAGGTTCCCCCCCATTCTTCTTAAACTTGTTAATCCAGAGGTGCTACCACCATTGCTGATGGACTTGTCCTCAGCCAGTGACACATCTGTCTTTGAGCAGCTGTCATTGGCTCTATTGGACATGGGGAAAGCTTCCAGCCGCTTTTCACAGAAGCCACTGCTGTAGCCCCCCTGCTCCCAAAACCTTGCCACGCAAACACAATAGAGTACTTAACCTTTGTACATGCTCAGTTATTGTGAGACAGAGTTAAGAGCCCTTGCAATATATAACTTAGTTACAGCAAAGCAAGTTCAGGGTTGAGTGAAAGGCTTAACTATAAATTGCCTTGCTTATATGAGTTTAATTTAGAATTGCAATCATGATGTAACATAAATTAAAATACCAGTAGTAGATCACTAGTTGGCAACTCTCTTAAGAATAATATAGGTACCTCACTAGATTATTATATATGGAGTACCTTCTGTGTGCTGAAATTAGTGTACTTTTTAATTTTAGGATACATTTGAATAGAAGAGCTTTAACAGGTGAAGCTCTTCTGACTCTCAGTGAGAATTAGGTGACTCATTTCTGGAAAGGGAAGCTTCCTAAATGAAAAGAAGCATTCACCTGGGGGGAAAAAAAAAAGAAAAAGAAAAAAATGGGGAATTAAAGTTTTGCCCCAAGCATCCTCCAATCCACACATAATTTGGATGTCATTAACCATTCAAGTACATATTATGTATTGCTTGACCTGCAGGTATAGTATCTTACAGCATCAGAGCAAAAATAGGTTTTTAAGAAACAGAGTGAAGAAATAAGAAGGAAATCAGCATGCCTAGTGAAGGGTGTGTGAAGGGCAGATGAATGCCTCCCCAGAAAGGGAAGTTTGGGAAGAGTGTGTATCAGTGGTCCATTTTAGTTGGAGACTCAGTTTCTTTCAGCATCAGAGGAGGGCTCCATGCATCAACCAACTACCTCATGAAAGGAACCATGGCACTTGCCTGTTTGCTTTGTGCTTCCCATATGATTTGTTGTAGTCCTGTGTCTCCTTCAGAAGGTGATATGGAGATGGGCAGGCACCATGCAAACAATTAGGAGTGTCTGTTCCTCATGAGCATCTTTAAGGCAAGGGAGAGTGAGCACAGGCTAGTAAATTTATTCTGATAGCAATACTACACATTCTCTTTTCTGGGCATCCCATGGACATCCAGGGGAGATCCTGTCAAATGACTATTGGACATCCTTGATAATGACAAGGAGAAGAGCTAGCAGGCCTATTGGAAAGGCAGCAGTCAACTACTGACATTATCAAACTAGTGTCTGTGGCCCACAGCCCTGCACACCTAACATCCCTGTTAGGGATGTGCAGGCCCTTCTCAGGAGGAAGGGCCACGAAAAGCACATATTGCCTTGGTAGAACAAGCTCCACACTAAGCACTTGTAACAGAGGAGGTGCATAGTTACAGTGCTGTAAGGAAGAGCTGAAATCAGCCTTCAAGCAGATGACAAGAGAGGATCTGTCAATCCAGCCTTCAAGAGGACAGAGAGCATGCTGAGAGAAAACGATGATAATAGCAACAAAACCTTGTGGAGACTGAACAGAGGAAGAAGCTGCAGGAGGGCAAGAAAACAGAGGATTTGTATCATGAAGCAGAGAGAAAGAAATGACAAATGTCTTCATAAAATAACAGAGACAAAAAAAGGACAGATCTGATCAGTGGCAGGTATAGAATTTGGCTCTGACTTGGAGAGGGACTAATACAAAAAGAAGACAAATAACTCTTTCACAGGCTTGTGAATGAGAATGGCAGAAAGCGGATCAGTTTGTGGTAACAAATAGAGATTGGAATAACAGCATCTGGATCCCACAAGAAGTCTCTGGGGTAAGTACGGGAGTATTGGAGGGGGTTTGTGAAAAAGTCAGATTCCTATATTTGTGTAGGAGTTTCAGGTTATAGCTCATCAGTATGCCAAGAGAAAGGTGCCTGTCAGCAATGTTTTGTAGATATTAAGGTTATATACCTAATGGAACCATTATATAAAAATGCCGTAGTGAATCATGGCTAAACCTTTCTTGTGTTGTATAGGCTTCAGAAAGGTTAATACTCGTTAGGGCAAGTTCAGGGGCATTGCTAAGGGTGCTGTGTTAAATACGCTGCCATTGAGGATCCACAGTTCTTGGTAGGCTAATTGTGTTGACTTGTGTGCATGGTAAATCTCAATAGGAAGCTGAGGACTGCAGAACTGAGTGATAGATTCAAATGTGTAGAGGAGATAATGTTAAAAAACACAGGAAAAAGTAAAAAGAGCAGCTCAATGGTGAGTTGTCAGCCCCATCCTGTCTGTTTTCTTTGCCTGTTTGTCCGATATAGCTCTTCAAGTGCCCTCTTGCTTACTGTCATGCTGTTCTGAGGCAATGGAAGGAGCTCCCTTTAAGACTCATTTGTGTTATGATGACTGCAAAAGGATGACTATCAGTGAGGCAATGAATGAACCATGGTCAACAGTAGCAACACTCAGTATAGCTACTAACTATTCCATATTAGATATTTGCTGTCTCCATCCCATTCAGTTGTTTCACATCTTTGGGAGAAGGCCGTTCATTGCATGAACTCTGTAATCGATACTGGGTTGTATAGGTGCTTATGTAGAATAAACACATATAACAATGTGTGGCAGGTAGGCGTTTATTCTTTACTACAAATTCCTAGCCTTAAAACATGTATTTTGATTAAAATCTTTGCCACTTTAATCCTGCTGCAAATCAACCCTTTGACTATGAGGCCCTTATTTTGTTGAAACATCAATAATTCTAGTATGAAAAATAACTTACAGAGTGTTCTACTTGTTTTCTTCTTCCTGTGTCAGCATCAGTAAGATGCTTATAGGTAACCATCTGAAATAGGGTTTTTTGCAATTTGTTCTCTTTTTTTTCTAAAATATGAGTGCTTCCGTGTTACTACCTTTGCAGTGGGTAAAAAGTGATTGTCCCAGAGGTTCATGGCTAAGATATTTGAAGCTGCTGTAGGATCTGGACACTTAACTTCCCATTATTTTTAATGATCACTGAGAATCTAAATTCCCCATATAGTTACGATTGTTCTCAAAGAGCTGGTGGACCAAAACTGGTTTCATTCTGAGATAAATTGCCTTCTTTTCTCCAGGAACTCACCACGTTATTTACTGAAGAAGCAATTACCAAATGTCATAACATGTTTTACTTACTAGATGTAAATATCCAATCTATCAACCATTATGTACATTTGAAAGTGTTTTTAAGTCCATTGGTCTTTAGCCTCTTTAGGAACTATCAAGAGAGGACTGAACCACTTAACTTCTGATTTTAAATACCATCCTATGCAGGATGATTGTTTTATTAGAAGACCCTCTGCATTGCAGGGCTCCAGGAGAGTTAGAAGAAAGTCTGTTTTCTGTGTTAATGATTGGTGGTATCTCTGGCTAAAGAGATGTCTTCAGTTCTGTATGCTCACATGCTATTCAGACACGTCTGAAATCGTTGCTTTGATGAGCTTCTTTCTATGATAATTTACTCATCAGGGTACTATTCCACAACATCAGTCTGTTACTTGAAGAACATTTACATGAGGTAGTGAAGTAGAATACAAATTAGAGAAATATTTCATACAGAAATTTTTCTTTCCTGATTTGCTTTACTACATAGAGACCACTCAAAAAGCATTCCCCTGCTGTGTAACCCTACTGCCAATAGTAACTTTAGTAACAATCGTACATTTCTCCTTTAATGCTAGCAAACTCCATAAGAAACACAGGCTAATGTAGTGCTGCATAATCTGAATGAGTTCAGCATTAGAAAAATCATCAATGAAAAAAAAAGGTAGAATATAGGAATTTTTGAAAGCTCAATACTAGATAAAAATATTTAGAATGGAGATATCAGTGAACTGCGAAGAAGGATACCTTTGAAAGTTCTGGCCATATTGACCAATAAACAATTTATGGAGAGAACAAAAAAACCGTTAGAATATTTTAAGACCATAGCTTCTGACAAGTATACTTTATTTATGATTTTGCAGTACAATTTTCTCCAGTATGTTTACAGGAAGTGAAAAAAGAGGGGAAGGAAAAAGAGGCAGCATTCCCAGTATTTTATCCTCTTGTCCTCTGCCACATGTGGGGTATTGTCAACATCAGTGAGACAACCTCAATATTCCTGTCTCAGAAAAAATAAACTAGGAAAACCACAGATGTGACATGTTAAATATTTAAGGAAAAGGAGAGGAAAGAATAGTGCGGCTTTATCTGAAACTCATACTTGTGTACTTGTGCAGTGCAAATCAATGAGAGCTGCAGGCACAGCCAAGTGACACTGGGAGAAAAAGGAGATAGTGATGGGGTGGGAGAAGGGTACAGCCTTAGCACAACTTCTGCCACTGTTAAACACCCTATTGGCAAAGCCAAAGGTTCACAATCTGATGGGATTATATGTCTAGATAAGGCCAGTGTACGAGTCTGGCTCCAAATCTCCTCATACAACAGGGATTTTGCTGCTTTTGGCCACACAGTGGATCTGGGTGCTAGAGGAAATACACAGGGTTTAGATTTCTGAGACTGAAGCACCAGGCTAAGGTAAAACTTCTATTAGTAGTTACAATTTCAGTTTTAGAGGTGCCTGTGGGTGCTAGGTATGATGCAGACCCCAGTGCTGTACACACACACATGACATAGCATTGCATCAAAGTGCTTGCAATCCAAATACCACAGCTGGGAGATACCACAGTTCTGTTTTGGCAAAGCTTAGATTCCAAAATCATAATTTTTTAGGAGGAAACCAAAGCCTTTAGAAAATTCTCAGATGAAAGAGCTGTCAGAGCATTCACATTTAGGAATGAATAGGTAAAATTTTGATTTGTGTCTCAGAAAATCACAAGAGCCCTGATTTGAGAAATCTTTATTTTTTTTTAAGTTGAAGGAGAATGTGTGTAGAAAATCAAAATGGTTCTGACCAAGTTTCTGATCAATGTTTCTGACAAGCCCAAAGAATAGCATGGTCCATCAACGAACAAGGTGGGGGAGCAGCCGTGCACTGGAGTTAGCCCTGTGCTTCTCAATCCCCTACTATCAATTTGCCATCCCAATTCACCAGACGTTTTCCCCTTTTCAGCCTAAGCCAGAGTTTCTGAGCCATGGGCTGGGAGACTGGGGAGGACAGCAGTGCTCTTAGGTTTTGACACTCGCTAGCAACGCCATGTGCACAAAGTGCTAAGAGGTGCCAGTGTAAACCCTGCTGTAACAGGTCTCCCTTTTGACATCTTGACATCTTGGGATGAAGCTGTCACACCATCCTGTAGCCTAGGAGGGCTCCCTTTCTGGAGACCCTCTACCCTCTGAGCACCACTTCTTAGGGCAGCACTGCTTCTAGCCCCCAGCTGGAGAAACTGATGTGGAAAACCTAGACTAGAAATAAACACTCTAGTAGGGCCTTACCAGTATCTTTCTGCTTTCAAAGATACTCTGACAGTGTTGGTTAACTAGACAAGTGTGCCTCTAACAAACCTATCGAGCTTGATAAATGGTTGCCTATTAATAACCTGATTTTGCTGGATCTGATGAGCAGCTTCTAGAGTTCAGAGGCAGAAAAACACTGTTTGAAAGATGGCTTTTACAAGAAGTTAATTGCATGCAGTGTTTTCAGAAATATTAGGTCAGTTCCTGTTCAAAAGTTGGGTGTCTGTTCTTCTTTAGTGGCAACAAAATTAATTCTTCTGGGCTTGGGGAAAAAAAGGAGTACTTCTTTGATTTTTGCCAGTTAATGTACTGTTGAATCTTACTTCAAATAACAATTCTAAGTTTTAAAACATTCCACAAAGGAACGGATATAATTTTAAGGATGAAGGCTGGTGTAAAATAATTCCAACAAAATTGATTGTGTTATATGCACTATGTTCATATGACTTTTGTAAAATACTGTTTTTTTAATGCTAATATTTCAGCAGTAGAAAGGAAATATTGCAGTTGAATTTTCTTCTGGACACATACATAAAAATACCATTTACACCAGTACAGCAATGAAAACAATGTGATTTAAGTGGGGAGAGACCTTTCCCCATTGGCCATATTCTAGCTTTAATTACACCCTATCTATCTTAAAGATCCAGGATTTACTATCTCAGGACACGCTGGTGTCTGGGAAAATGACCCATGTCAGTATTTCAAAGAAAGATGTAAAAAATCTTTACAACATGGCATGTCTCTATGTTATTCTGCTCTTTAATACACTAATGCAAGCTCACTGGTTTCCATGGGATTATGCTGGTGAAATTTGAATGAGATTTCACTCAAAGAGGGTCTGAGTTTTGTTCATAGTAAGTGACTGGTTTTTGATTGCTTTATGGTCTCTGTTGTTTTTTTTTAATTCATTTATTGCTGTTGTTGTTTTACACGGATGACCTCCCCCTTCCCTTTGGCTTGGTCATTCTATCCATCATGATAGGCCTCATACAGATTCCTGATCTCTACCTCACTACGAGTTTGACAGAAAAGTGTTTATTTCCAGTGTGCTGCTTGATTCCCAGGTATAAAACATTTTTTTAAACCAACGTTACTCTGGAAAGAATGATGAAAGGTTTTGCTTATAAATAGTACTTTTAAAACTTGTGGTTGTGAAGAAAGATTAATCTAAAATGCTTTTCAAAGTCCTCTTTATCTACAGATCACACTGAGACTCTAGCTTGATACTAGTTTCTTAGCTGATATTCTGCCTTGATAGTTCCACTCAAAGGATTCAAAAGGCAAGCTGTAATAAAATAACTGGGTTTGATCACAAAAGTGCCCAATTAAGTATTTTCCTGTTGTTCATTACATTTGAAAATATTCAGAAGGAAAATAGACCTTTTAGCAAACTGCTCCACAGTGGAAAATCTGGCTGACATATATTTTGAATTTGGGATGAGATTTTGCAGTGATGTGAAGCATCTTGAGAACAGCAGTACCATGAGACTGTCACACTCAGTGGGGTTCTAAGCATGACTGGAAAGAAGGATCCGTGGGGTAGATAGAGCCAAGTGGGTCAAGAGTATCAGCTTCCAGTTTTGGACATTTATGTGGAGTCAAGGATCAATGTCACCACATCCCTCTTGCCCCTCAACAATAAACATTTTATTTCTGATGACCCATTTCATAACACAAAAGTTAACATATTTGCCTTTTTAAACTGATTTTTAAAAACTTAATGGAGAGATAAATTACATTATTTTGGTTTTTTAGCCTGTCTCAGGAGGAATGCCAAATACTATAACTTCCTGCAAGATGGAAATTTTGTTTTCAATCTGATATAAAAATTGTATGATCATAGTAAATATTCTATCTTAAATCTCTTGTAAAAGGAAAATTAATAGGTACTGCTACATTTCTCTTCAAATGATCCTTAGCTAATCTAGACTTTATAGTTGGAGTGAGGTTGCAGCCATCAATCTGTGTGTGTGCAAGACTGGAAAAAACCTGGTTATCTGAACCTATGCTCCAAAGTTTCCTCATGCAGAAGAGCATCTTTGATATTAAATCCTTTCAATATCAGCATCCTATAAAAGTGAACTCTGGGAAATGTGTCAATTAAAAAAATAATGGAGGAAAGAATGAGTAACCCCAAAAAGAATCTCCTTTATGAATGCAAAATGTTTTGAAGGTTTGGGTTATCCTTTCCAGTGGGTTGAAGACCAAGAAATTCCAAAAATTCCTTGGCTTCAGGAAAGCGAAAGTGACAGTCTCTTAATGCAGGGTGAGAGGTCCTGCCCTGTCCTTTTTATCCACTGAAGACTCATCAGGCTAATGTGTTAGTGCTATTTTTTTCTGCTGGTGATATAAATTAGATCCTTACACCGCAGTTCTGCCATATACCCATCTTTTTTTCATAGCCTCGTGTTTCCCTGTCTTGATAATGACCCTAAAGTGGGCTTGCTATTAAGTGAATTTTTAGCCTGAGCTCACTCATAGTATTGAATTGTTGAAGTAGTGTTTTGAGCAACCTGTAGAAAGACAAAGACATAAGGCTAGAAAACTGGCATCTGTCCTTCCCTGTGTACTTCTTTCCTGATCTATACTGAAGGCATACAATATGCTTTAAATGTTTCTTGAACATCCTTTTATCTCTAACAGCACATTTGCCCACTTACATGTTTCAAAACTTACATTTATATCCTCTTTTCTATGCTTCCCTAGTGACTGGAGATAACCTTCAGATGACATGACATTAATCAGAAAAGAAAAAAGCCAAAGATCGATAGAGTAGGTTTTGCTGTGTATTGTCCCAACATGTAATATACCAAAACAACAGGCTCTTTCAAAATGTTGTGGTAGGTAGACATTTGCTCAAAGCTGGACTTGAACCACTTTCACACATGGAAGAGATGTGATTCCAGTGCATTATCATCTCCAGCTCCCTGTGACAGTCTGTGAAGTTTGCATCTTTCTAGCAGCCAGCAGGAAGCTGCACCTTCTGGGAAGCCAGTCTGAGACCTTGGCACTAGCTCCCTCAGAAACCAGCTCCATCACAAACCCCACCACCTTCTCCTTCATTAGCAAGGTGCTTCTTTTTTTTTCTTCCTAACATATGGCAGAGTGTAGATTTAAAACAACAAAAACAAAGTCCTGCCAAAACAAAACACTACATTGCATACCCAGTTCTCCCTTAGGAGTAGGATCAGAGGGAGAATGAACCATGCATGGCAGATGCTGGTCGTTTAATGCTCTACAGGAAGGCACTCAGATGCCACAATGACAGAAGACCCCATGGGGAACAGAGCAAAACCTATATACCCCTCACCTCAGCAGCAGGAGAATCAAAGCCGATGTATGGATGGAAGCAGTAAACCTAAAAAGATGACCAATAACAAGTGCCAACACTAAACAGCCTTACTGTTTCCACTAGGCAAAGTCCCTGTTTTGGAGGATTTAAGTCGGGCAGAGCCCTATGGCAAGTTTCTTCTGGGGCATGGGTTCCACTCCTGTGTGCACGTGCATGTGTGCGAACATCACCCATTCTAATCCAGACATTGTACACTGTAGAAGTTCAAAGCTTTTGGATTCCTCTTCATTGCTTTTTTTAGAGACTGCCTCTGATCTTTGCTTTTCATCCTTGCATTTATTTGGAAAGATTTCTCCCTCAGTTCTTCGTGTGGCAGGTTGCATGCAGATTCGTTTTTCTGGTATTCAGTGACCATCCACATTGCTTTGTACTTAGTTTACATCTTCATAGGCCATAATGAAACCAAAACTTGAAGGAATAACTGGATAAGCAGGCCTCTCTCTCCAGCTGTCATGTCTAGTTGTGGCAGAAAACTGGTGTTTCATTGTAAAAGATGTTAATTTCAATCTGAGCTGTAGCTGTGTTGAGAGGAGCATAAAAGGAATTCTTGATTATCTATATCAGTACCATTGTCCCTGGGGACAGGCTCTGAATCTTCAGATCACATATGGCAAGAGTGCTGTGATAAAATATGCATCAATAAAACTTTGCAATTTATGATAATAAAGGAGTAGAAAGTTTTATACACTGTGATAATTATTCCTGAATGGTATTTTTTCCTTCCTTTAGTTCTTCAGTAGGCTTTATTTTTAAGCCTTTTCTGCATGTTGTAGCAATGATTGCATCACTGAAACTGTGGGTTCGCAAGCCAGGGGGTTCACCTTGTTTTTAGGTACTTTTACCTTCTGTAGGCATCGGTCCACTTCTGAAACAGCAGTAATTTGCCCTTTGGGGAAGGCTCCGCAATACTGCAGCTCCACACTCTTCTTCCTCTTCTTTGCATGCACATACACTATATCCAGCATGAATTTTGGCGTAGCTTCCAAAAAGGACCAAATTGTATTCTTCTGATCTTTCTCTACGTATCTCATTACTATAATCAATGAGAGATGCATACATTTGCATAAAGGCAGCATTTATCCTGTATTGCATGTCACCTGCATTGTTTTAAATGTATTTCATCTAAATAGAGGTTTTGTTCTTTTGAAGTAGGAAAACTAATGATATGTTTACGCTCCCAGGAAGTAAACAGTGGGCTATTAAAAACAACCAATATATTATCTGTGACCTTATTTTTTTTCCTCAGCTCATTATATCTTTGGTGGCCATAGTATTGAGAAACTCTGTCTTCTGCTTGATAGCAATTAATCATATAGCTTGAAATGTATGGCCTGACGCTTGCATGCTTGGGTTCTGGCTGACTTCAAAGGGACTTCCACATGTCGTGTTTACAGGCAGCTCTCCTTTACTGAACACTCTCACTGACATGTTTGCACAGCGCCTAGCGCAGTGGGATCTCAGGCTTTATTGGGACCCTGCTGTAACACAAATAGTCATCAGTACTGCCTGTCTCGTGTTTTCCTTTTTTTTGTTTTCTCAGTATTTTACTTCAGTTGGCCTAACAGAAATAAATCATCAGCTTTTATCCTTTTCCAGGCCTATTCCTCCACAATCAAGGATGAGCTGGGAAGCTACTTATGGGAAACAGTTTAGCCGTCAAGCTATCTCAAACATGTTTTGTTTACTCATGCTCACTTGAGCGAATTGTGTGCTTCTGTGCAATGGTAGCAAGTACTTATCTTGAAGCACATGCTTATTTCTATCAACTTCAATAGAACTTAATCACCTGCCTGAGGTTCAGATGTGCTGAAGGGCTTTGCATATTTGGATACCAAGGTGCCCCTCAGGAAATCCGTACCTATTTAGTCCTGCATGTTCAGCCTTTCTCCAGGTTTCTGCAGGTGCTTGAATTTCATCAAAAGCAGAGATTTAGATCATTTGTGTAAGTGCTTAAGTGAACTTTGGCACCTTTAAAAGCTCTGCTGAATCTGGACCGATCTGTTTAAGAGAACCCAAATGTTTTGCAAAAAGAACAGATTGATTTATAATAGGAAGGCTAATTGCAAGTACTTTCCCTTTTTGTATAGCTGCAGTTGAAAAGAAGAAATGTAATACTATTAGTTCCACTTTAAGGAGTGATGAGAGATTTAGTTTACAAAAATAATCATTTCTAATTATACAGATGTAAGGAGAAGTGGACAATAAGGCCAGCAGTGAAAACAAAAAAGATCTTGTGTGTTTTTTCCTACCTTTGCATTTGTGTGAATTAACAGGAAATTACAGACTATTAGAAAGTTGATTGAATTTTGTTTCTTAACTTTGCTGGTTTTCACTAGGGTGATCCTTACAGCAGGTGGCTTTCAGTTAGTTTTGTTGACAGTGATGGCTAATGTTGTAATGATCCTTGGGAGAAGGAAAGAAAAGAGATTCATTGCAGTAGGGATAAGCTAGGCCAGGCAAAGAGACAGAGTACATAACCACTAATTAACTCATGTAGTCATTAAAAAAAAAAAATTGAGAAGAAGAGGAAGGAAAAACAACATGCAACCTGAAAGAGGATTGTAAAGCATTTCTGCACTGCAGATCAGACCCTTGAGCTTTCATCACACTGTGCATATGATATTAGATGGTATATATGAGCCAACTACATATAAATCACATTCTCCCAGTGTTGCAAGTCCTTGTCACAGAGCATATTTAATTTAACATTGTAATATTTATTTTCTAAAGTTGTAAGTAGGCCAAAACATTCCCAGTAAAATGAGCATTCTGCCACAGCGCAGTGCCTGACCTACACTCCAGTAGAAAATTAACCCTAATTCATCTTCATAGTGACCCTATGCCAAATAGCTATTTCAGATGTTCCTTTCCTGCCCTTCACTGACTTTGTGAAGTGAAGCTGTGGCAATTTTGCCTAATTCAGTTTGGATTTTTAATTACATCTATTCCATTCATTTGTTTCCACTTAAAATCATGTTGTGCTTGGGTGACTTGTAAGCAAGCTTTGCTTCCTCTTAGTATCCTTTAGGGATAAGCATAAGTCAGAAGGCGTGTATGTCTGTTGAAACCATGTCAAACGGGAACTGCTAGCTCAGATTTAAACCAGAAGGCTTTGTTTTCCGACACAAAGGGTCAAAGTCTGCTTAGTTATTTCCATGTGTCCCTTCCCTCCCCTTCCCTCACTCCCTTCAGGATTATTTTAAATTCACATTATGGATGAGTGTTTGTGTGCATATGCACAATTCACTGGAAAACAGAGGCCCTTTATTGTTCAGAGCTCCTCCAGAAGTGATTCAGTTTGGGCATTCATCTCACAACCATTTGCACATCTCTAAGACCAGCAAGAGTTCAGTCAATCTGCTAACAAAGTCTGTTTTCAGACACTATGCGGAGAAACCTGAGAAGCTTCAAGCATCTTTATCATACGTTTGGGGTTTCTTTTTATTCTTTATAAGAATTACTAGCAATTGGTTAAGAACATGTGTGCTTATGTTGCCTATTGTTTGAACGATTAATACTATGTTTTGCATTATACCACAATACAGCTGGTTCTTTTGCACCTCCTAAGATTAACAAAGATATTGTGTCTGATTTCTGTGATATTTTCTATATTTGTAGAAGTGAGCATATGTGGGCTGCAACGAAGGTGCATAGTGAGAAGGCTGCAGAAAGGACACTAAGACAGTCTGAGTCTTCTCACTGAACTCCTGCCAGACACAGATGAAAATGTTTCGTGACAAAGTCTATCGAATTGCCTTTATCTTGTGAATGTAAATTAATCCTAAGAAGTTACAGTATGGGAGGAAAAGGTGAAATTTATTTAAATTAAAATTAATAAAAAAAAAAATTATCAAAGTCAGGTGACTTCTGATTTTGACATTACAGGCAGAAAAGTAAAGCTTAGCTGTCATTTCTTAGCTCTAGTACAGCTCTGCTTATGAAGAAAAATTCAACCATATGGGAGCATATGGAAAACCCAGAAGGTTAATATTTGTGGGAAAGTACCTCCTACAGGTGGCATTATAATTAACCTTGTGGGTCCTGAGCTCACACGTCAGTCAAGTGTGCATGTGTGCCACATCCCTGCGTGGGACAGGAGCACAGTTCCCATGCCAGGACCACCAGGAGCTCCTGGCCACCCCAGGGGCTCGGGGCAGGTGAAAGGCAGGGAGTGAGGCTGTCACAATGCACCTGGGCCACTCTTCCCTGCCAGGAAGCTGCAGGTAGCAGCGCTCACCCACACCCCCCAATGTACCCAGCAACTGGGAGTGGGGTCCCTGAAAGTTGAGGCCATGATGTCGGGCAGCGCCGTTCTCTCCCATAAACACTGTTGAAATAGTGGTTGGGAATCTGCTTTCTTGCACTCTGTGACTTCCTGCTCCCCCTCACCCTGGCATGATCCTGGGGCCCAGGGTCTCACCAGCTGGAAGAGGAGAGGGAAGCTGTGCCACAGTCTGTTCAGCCTCACTTCTCTTTGTTGCCTTGGCTATTATTAATGGGCTGGTAGGACTTGGCTTAATACAGGGTTTTGGCACTCTCCCTCCCATACTTGGGGCAGGAGCTGGGTGTCTCTGTGTAAAACACAACCCTGTGGCAACCTCTCCTTCAGCCCTATGGGCAGCTGAAACCATTCTGACTGTGCCCTGAACATCTTAGCATAGGGAAGGCAAACAAGTATAAGGAGCAGCCATATGCAGAGATAGTCATGTGTCTGGGACATTGGCGTATTTGTTAAGGGGATAAATGGCACAAATTCATTTGGGACATGAGCTGAAGAGGGAAGATAGGGAAAGGCAGGATCAAGCTTGGGCGAACAGCTGGACCTGTGTTTTTCCCCACAACATGTCTGTGCCAAACACAGTTGTCCAAAAATTACTGGAGAGGGTGAAGAAATGTGGCTAACTGAGTATGCACATCTTAAATAACAACAGCACAACCAGAGAGTACTCACCTTTGAAAAAACTTGAAGCTTTTGCATAGCTTTAATACATGCATTTTGCAGAAACAGTGCAATGTTTCAAAATAAATGATGCTCACAGAGTCACAAGCTATGATTTATCTTTAAGCATCCTCATGCCATGTGGTTTATTAAATTTCAACCTTGGCTCTCAACAGTTAGGTGAATGTAGATAATTAATTTGATTATCATTCACTCAGGCTGTTTTGTGAGTGACTGAAACATCCCCATACTGTTGCTATGAATATTTCTGTTAGCTTGTATGAAGAAATCATAAAATTCTTTTTTGTTCTTTTGCTTGCTCGCTATCTTTCTTTCTAGCAGTGAGTTGTTCTGTAGTAGCTAGTGTGGGATTACTAATGCCTGCCCTAATGCTTTAATGCTTTTTGTTGAGCACACAGTCAGTATTTGTTCTTAGCTATGCATGCATCTTCTAGTCACATTAGGTGATCTTTTTTTCCTTTTCCTTCATGCAGAAGATCGAGGAGGAAAAGCACAGACATCTTGTTACATTGCAGTTCTTAATGACTGTACATGTATCACTTTAAAAAAAGTCATACTAATTGTAAAAAGCTGCCTGGCTATAATATACAGGATGAAAAGTGTTATGCATTACATAACATTAGATTAGATTATATTACACTTCTTGGTTGCAAAATTATAACATGACTACATTAGTTTAGAATTAGAGCAGTAAGTACCTAAATATAGTAGGTGTTCTTACCTTATTTACTTTTTATGACAAAATAAATGGAACTTGGTTTTACTGGCATCCATTCAATGCATTCTGCAGTAAAACTTCCACTGAGCTCCTGAGATGGAGCTAACTTTATGTGGTGTAATCTTATCAAGCACTGTAGGCAGCCTTCACACCATGCATTACAGAGGACACCCGATCCAGCCTCTCATGGAAGGTGCTTACCGCACTACTGACTAGCAAAGAGAAAAAGAGGTGGTAACCGTTGTTGGGCCAGATGATAAGCTGGGCAAGCTTTTGGACCCATAACTTTAATTCAGCTACATCAGCCCATCTAATGAAGGATATTAATTCTGCCCACAAGACTTGTTGCACGACACCAGCACTACTCTCTCTTACTATACACTGCACTCTTCTGACGAGTTCCTGCAACAACACTGAAATCCCTCTGGGGGAGCTAATACAGATATGCTGGGATTAGGAAAGCAGACCAGCAAAAAAGAAAAAACAGGGCTTTTTTAAGTGGTGTGATCGTCTTTCCCTTCCAAGAGCAATTGCAGACTTGAGTCTAGGGTGTTTGAAATCCCTTTTTTTTTTTTCCAGGATAGAAATTCCACCTAGAACTTCTAATAATAGTTTAGCATGGATTGTTGATTTCACTTATGAAAAGGGCCTCTAAAATTGTGTTCAGTCTTGCTTCAAGCCTTCAGGAGTATTTCTTCCCAATTTATGGAGTGCATTATGGTAGATGCTAGTAAAACCAATGATTTCGTGAAAGTGACTGAGAGACTGCAAGGAAAAGAATGTCCTTTCTCATCTGGCTAAATGCGATAGTTAGATACCCTAAGTTGTTCATTGTACCAGCAGAGGTAACCTACTGCAGTTCAGAGAAATGGGCAATGTTTGCTGTAGAAGGATAACAGTGGGAGCCTGCACCAATTGTGTTTCTTCTTCTCAGTGCCCTTTGCCTCTCCTTTGGACTGGGAGTGCCTTGAAAAGGTTATGGGGAAATACTGTGATAGTGAAAGTGCTGAGGTGTCTCTTCTCACAGCAGGCTTCAGTCATTGCTGATGCCAGTCTTCAGATGTGACATATTTGCTTATAAAGGTGGAATTGAAAATTATCAAACATATCTTAAATATCAGGTCTGAATCCAACTCCACTGAGTTCAATGAGAATTTTAACACTGAATTTCATTGAAATATTCGGCTCACTAATACATATAGGAAATGGCAGACAATATCAGTAGCCCATGGAGGAAAACAAGCTATCCTACATTTTATACTACTATTATTAGTTATTATGGTCATCTCCCAAGGCGTACTGAATACTGGGATGACACACTCCACAGAAGCATATAGGAAGACTCAAATCCTGTAGCTGAGAGCTTCAAACTCTAAAGCACCACATCTAGGTCCCTGTGGAAAGCTTTTTCAGAGAAGCATAAGCTTTTCCCTCCCCCACCCCACCCCCTGCCTTGACCTGGCTAGTCACAGATCTTCTTGTCAGGTTCTTATGTTACGAGATGTATGTGGCACATTCTTTTTCCCAAAAGCTCTGTATCTTACATATAGAGTAGACAAAATGTAGTATACTTTTCTCCACTTTTTTTTTACATTACTGACAGTAAATTTTATGTAGAGTGCTATTAAAATAATATTGTGTTATATTATTTTGTTTTTAATAAAACATAGGAACTATGGATCAATTTAAAATAACTTTTGAATTGCTGCAGAGGACACAAACTTATTCTAGTTTTGCTATATTGCTGTTGTTACTAAATTCAGATAGCATTTAGACTTTTGTGGGTGCTAGAGGAAAAAACGAAAAAAGCAAGATTGAAGTTCCTGTGACTTGAGAACCTGAATAGATACTATGTTGAGGCAAGGTGTACCAGATAAAGAAGAGTTAAGGCAGCAATAGTTCGTGGTAATGGTATTGTAACATTGGTAATGTAATTCTTGATAACAACGGCTTTTCTCTTGAAGGTAGGCACCTAGAATAAACAGATTAATGTTATTTGCCGATTAACCTCAACATCATCATATGCCAATGAGCAATTGGAAGGGAGCCTTCAGGAGTTTTCTGACTGTAAACCAGAGGGTATCTTAGGAAGTCATTTCTTATACAGGCCATGAAGACAGCTTTGGGGGACCAGAGCATGTGCAGCCACACAGGCTAGCAGAGAAATTGGAGCAGTGCAGAAGAAGAAAATGGGAAGTTATATAGGAAAGTAGAACAGTGTAGGATCTTTAAAGCAAACGACTACTCTTGATCCCAATAAACCTCGAGTGGTGGTACGTTTGCCTAGTCAAATACATTGTAAAGTAAGACCAAAATATTTGATTTGGGGTCTGAACTGAACCCCCTACATTATAGGCAGATTTTCAAGAAAAATAGGGGTGGCTACTTGTCCTGGCAGCTAAAATCAGCCTTTACACACCTGCTTGTAACTGCAGAATTAATGGGCATGCACGGATCTTGCTAGGCTACTTTGAACTATACTGAAAGACAGATGTTTTATTAATCTTATTCTGGTTAGACTACTTTGAACAAAGCTGTAAAGGAAATACTAAAATATTTTTGCTGAGATTATAATAACCTACCTAAGTAACATTAGTAAAGCAATAGGTAATGGTGACAAATTACCATGGAACATTTATGTGGTAGAGATCACGCTTACAAAAATACTGAATGAAATGACGAAGGACTGCAAAGCTAAAATAAATTCCTGACTCTCAGAGGCCTATCCCATGCTGAGATGTGAGAGCTCATCAGGGATTTGTTTCATTTAACTTCTAAGTGAGAAGTAAGCAGAGAAACAGTTGGTATCGTGAAATTTAATAAGTTGCTCCAGGAGCAGTGCAATTAAAAAAGCCTGGAGTCCTATAGAGTTGTTTTCTACACCCATAGATGTTTGTCCCTCCTCTTGAGTAGCCTTATTGCCTCTGTTATGGTTCCTCTAGTCTAAGCCAACCCAACAACATCTCAAGTTTGCTTCCCCATGCCCCATGAGTGTCTGCACAACACTCCAGACTCTTTCAAGGCCCCAAGGATCTGCTCCATGGCAAGGTCCAAGCCAACCATATGATAGCTGGCCAGCCATATCCACAGGCTGCCCACCAGAGGCCAAGCCTAAAACCACAATCAACTGGGTAAAATTTACTACAGGTTTTCTCTCTGTGGGACACTCATTTGGGTCTTTCTTTGTTGCAATTTGTGTAGGGCCTTAATGATTTCTGGTGCTATCAGCTCTGAATTCAGCCAGCTGAAACTGACTGAAATAACTGAAACTGAAATAAGCCAACAGGTTTCAAATTAATTATGGGCAGCCTGGATGGACAGGCATAGATAGAGAGCCCTGTCTTAAGGAGCAGACTATGACTGTGTGAGCTCTGATGGCCCTGGCTTTGAAAAGGCTCTAGAGATCCATCAGTTGGTGCTAGCATTGTGCTTGATACTAGAGATGATTCTGTATTATGCAGTCCTGTATCGATGATCCAATCCCAGGTCTCAGATGTGCAAACCTATTGAGGGACTGGTATTTTCTGTATTTTTGTGGCAACAAGATGCTCAGCACCCTGGGCTGCTGCACATCCAGAAACTGACTGCTGTCTGCTTGCAGATAAGTGGGACGTGGGCTGTAAATCTGACGTGCTGGACTGCATCTGCAGAGAGACTATACCTCCCATGGGCAGCGTGCCTGCCCAGACCTTGCTCCACAGGCACTGGAGAGTCATTCTCTTCATGTAACACATATTTGTCTAGAATTGCCAAATTCCCGAGCCTGCACTGTCCTTCAATATTGATATGGTGGCTCTGTCACAGGGAGAGGGATGGCTAAATTCTGTCATTTCTGTATGAGACCATGCTTGAAATGGTGCAGTCACTGAAAGGGATTATATTCCCAGAAGGATGAGAGAGCAGAGACATCAGCAAGGCAGCAAAACCCCTGCCTAAAGTGTAGATGAATATTCTTCTTTTTTGTTGTACAATGGAGTGAATTCAGGACTGGTCAGTTTAAAAATGAATGTAATATAACTCTTTCCTATTCGGTAACACTGAGACGTTAGCCTGACCCTGGTTTTGAGCAGCACACCATCCTCTGGCACTGTCTCTGTTAATTTAAGGACACGCTTAAGAAAAGATGCACGTTTCTGCCTTGGTAAATTTAATGGCGCTGAAGTCCATCCCACTGCAGGACAGCAGTTAAGTACCCGCTTAACTTTCAGAAAGTCCCTAAGTACCTGCTGTAATCCACTCTGAAGCAGATGATCATCTCAAGTACAAAGACATCTGCCTAGAAATGAACATGCATTGAACTGTTCATTTCCTTACAGTTATTCAGGAGGTTTAATTACCCTGTTATGCAGTTAAGAGGGTAATAAAGTATTATTAAAAAAATTATTAATAGCTCTTGGATAACAATATAACTAATGCTTACCCGCAAGTAAAATCTGTGCTGATTAGGATTGTGCTATACATTGGTGCTGCTGGAAGAGCTTTTGTAATGAAATCTGTGCATTGCCAAAACTTGAACAACCGTATAGTCTATTATGCATCTTCCAAAAACCATCAAAATAGTAAACAGGAAAGCAAAACCTCTCCAATGGGTTCATTCAATTATGAAATACTGTGGAGGAGGTGCAGGAGAAGGAGAAAAAGAAATTCTTTCTAAACCTTGCAGTAATTAGTTGCTTGGCCAAGAGATGAAACCCAAAGTCTTTGACTTGAATTTAATGTTTATTTAAATAGCAATTGCTTCTGTGTCCTAGAAATGATCCTATATTACCCATAAGCAATCCACATAGTACACATAATCCCAAATCAACAGAAAATTTTTCAGACTTCTCACCTTAGCCTTTCCCTTTTAGTGAGCATTGCTTTCCTTCTTTTTAGGAACTTGCCTTGACCTTCAAATGAACAGCTAAATTCCCTCTTCAGAAAATACAGGACGAAGTCATTAACTTTTTGAAGTCAATGTCCCTTGCTTCAGTGGGCAGAGGGTCACAATGAGCTGATGAACAAAGCTTTGCCATTTAGGCACTAGAGTCAAAGAACGGGGTCTAATTACCTGCCCAAACAGGGCAAACCAAGTAGAAAAAGAAGACTTTGGGTTAGATTTGGATCTGTGCTAAGCTGCTGAAAACTTCAGGGTAATCAGTAATGCTACTTCATATTTAAATTTGGCTCTGTGTCCACTTAGTGCATTAGTCCGAGTCTCAGAATGTGTAATCAGCAACCTGCAATTAACTCGCTGTGTTTGTACCCTTCTGATTAATCATAACACTCCGCATTATTATTAATGCAAACAGTTACCATGAAATATTTCTTCATTAGTTCTGGGTGGTTGACTTTTTGGTTTTTCTCTTTCCTACTGGAAAAAATAATTAGCCAGGAATAATACAATTAAGAATGTTTTAAATCAGTTTTATTAACTTGCTTTGTCTAATCAGTCGTGTGTTCCTCAGTCTCCTTTAAGTTCTATCAGAGGAGCTTCTTCTGCACTGGTGCTTCTTCAAGGACTGTTATGAGAGCTGACTGTCCTCCCCTGGTGACTGTGCTACATACATATCAGTGGGGGCAGTGCCATGTAAGGCCTTGACCTTTAATTGGGACGAGTGAGTTAGCTGGACGATTCTTGCATTTGAATTACAGCCAACACTATCAGGCAACTCCAACCTGAGCTACATCCTCCCCTCGTAATGCTTCCATCTGGCATCATCAGGCAATACCGCTTTGCAAAATGCCACAGTGGCACCATTTGGGAAGATTTGCTCTGGAGAGTGTTCAGTAAATTCTTCAGACCAATTCTGGGGAAGCAGGCACGGATTTGGAAGTATTTTCTTCTTATGTTGGCAAAGTCATTTTGTTGTTGCTCTTCTGAGCTCCTAGGATTTAAATAAGACACTGCCTTTGGGTATTATTTGAATACCAACAAAACCAGCATTTGATTTCCAGGAATTGAAGTTCTGTTACAGCTCAAGCAGCCTCCTATCTCTTACCTCTAAAATTTCTAAGTAGGGCAAAATTTTAGCTCCGTTAATGTCTGGAAAAACCTAGGGAAGAGTTGTGGTTTGAGCCTTTGCAATACCTTGAAAGCTTAGGGGCAAGTTTTGTTCTCATTAAACAGCTAAATCCAGGTTGCTTTACATTCGTGGTTGTTGTTGGTTTATTTCCTTGTGCTTTAGTTCTTTCAGTCCTCTCGTTAGTTAAGTCAGACCTCTCTTGCTGGAAAAATGGGGGGCTAAAAGGTCAGCTCTGGCTTCCCTTACATCTCCCCAAAGCAATGTATCAGTTTGATAGAAAGCATCAGAGGAGGGAGATTTAAGAATCAATTGTGTGACTGAAATGAAATGGGTTAAGGCTTTATTTCTGAGAAAAAAAATGCCTCAAAGTATAATCTTTCCCCATCACAGCAATAGGCAAAGACATTATTAATGCCAGTGACATATTAGGATGAGAAGTTTGTAACTGGAGGCTTGCTGCAGCCAAGCTAAAAATGTAGGTACTTTAGCAATTGCCACTGAAGACAGAACCAGAAGTAAGCAGCCTAAGCAAATTAGCCCTTATAGTACCTAATCATGAGAATACCTGCTCTGCCTCAGTGCTGTTGTGGTCTGCAAAGACACAACAAAGAGGCAAAGACAATCCTTGTAAATCCTTAGGGATAACACCGGACATGGCCAAAACCTCTGGGTGTAGTGAGACAACCACCATTAACACTTTGCCTTGCCTCTCAAAATGCCTTTACTTTTTAATTCCAGAAAGAGTCCTTAACACTGAAGTGTCCTGCTGGTCCTCATGGTAAACTTTATTGCAGAAGATCACCTAAACTAAACAAAGATTAGCCTACCTCCATGGTCACTTGGCTCTCTTCTATTACATGTCGTGCTTTACTGTTTCCTACCTTATTTTTTTTTTCTTCAGTAGCTTTAAGCTTGTTCATTTCTGGCTTGAGGCTTGATCTTTCCCATCTCCTCTTGTTTGACTATACCTTTCTCTTTTTTCTTTGCTTCAGGCCTAACTAGTTTGTTCTTTTAATACTCCCTTTAATACTTCACTCCTGAAGGTGGGTTTTCCAAACACTCAGGGGCACGGTGCACATTGGGGGTGGTGATTTCCCAGTGTTTGCCACTATCTGCTCCCTATTCCGAAGCCCTTCGTCACTTCTGCTCTCTGTTCTTCACCTCTTCAGGCTTGCTCAGTGTCCTACCATTTTCTTTTGCCATCCTATAGCAGCTGGTCCCAGCTTCCTTGTGGAAGGGCTTGTAGGCAGTCCGCCTCCCACAGGGAGGGAGACTGGCTTTTGTCTAGGAAAATTTGGTACTGCACAAATCTCCCTGAAAGCAGCCTCTCCATCCCAGCCATGCTCATTTATCAGTAAAGACAAAGTTTCCTTGTTTGGGGTGGGAGAGAAGGGAAAAGGGATTATAAGACCCATTAACTCCAATGCCTATGAAAAATAACTTCTGCTCCTTTAATTCTTCACTTTATTTGGGTCTTTTTGATAGGTTAATGGTTTGTTTTTCTTCTCACCACTCCTGCAGAGACAGTCCCTTCTCCCATTTTGTCTCTATGGGATCTATTCCTCCTTGCTGTTGCAGTTTTTCATTTTGGTTTTCTGCCCAGTTCTCCATAGAAGACACCTGTAAAAGGAATTATTATTTTTGTATTATTACTTTGGCTTTCTTTGACCTGCTTGTTTCTTAATGCTTCTGATTTAGAACTTTTCTTTTCCCAACCATTCTCTTAGCATGTTTTTGCTCTTTCACGATCTTTTACACTTGCAGCAGCCAGGAAACAGCCTGCAGCTTAGGGTGTGGTGCAACTTCTCTTCTTCCAGACACAAGATATAGATAGTTTGGAGACAACATCAGCCAAGCTGCATACAGAAGATAGGAGCATGGAGAAACAGTGCAGCTTTGCTAGTTGTAAGGGCTCTGTCAATAATAACCTGAAAATGACACAGAGAAGAAGCAAATTTCAAAGCAAGACTCTACTGTTCTGCACTTCCGTATAGTATATAATATCAGAAATAAGTCCAGTTTTGAGTGCTTTCTCATTACAATAACTTTGTAGTAATTTAAAAGGCTGCCCAAAGCTGGGGGCACTGGAAAGGCAGGCAAGACCCCTTTTAGTAACTCTCTGAGTAGGTGCACCTGGTCATAGCTCTTCTGCTTATCCTCTACGCTTTCACAGATTTCCCTCCTGAACCTCCAGGCACCTCCACTGGCCCACCTTGTCCAATCCCTGTAAATGTGCTACCACTGCCCTTGGTATTTGCCACATCCTTCCCTATATTCTCCTATCAGGTGATCATAGATGGTCTCGCTAATGCTGCGGTATCAGAAGGGAAAATGGTGCAAGAGAGTTAGCCTCTTAACTGTGCCTCTCATTTAGAGGAAGAGGCTGCTTACTTCTGCTTTTTTTTTCTGTCTTTCCCGCTTTCTTTTTTCCTCTTTTAGTAGTGCCCTTTAATACAAGAGTGACTTGTATTGACCATGTAATTCTTCCAGCAAACTCATTCTGCTAATTTCAAGAGTCTGTTGGTGCTGTTTTATTCTTGTCATGTCAGATGCAGTAATCCGGTTTGCATTCATGATTAGATTAGGAAGGACATGAAATACTTGCATTTGCAAAATTAGTGTAGATATTTACCAGTTGGCAGCTTGTTCTCTTACTCCTCCCCACCTCACTGCTGGAAGCCCTTAATCCACTACTCAGGTGTATAAGTTGATGCCTTGCTGTGAATCAAGAAAATGTTTTTGTATTGTTAATTTCTGTGGCATGACCTCACCTCATGTTGTCTTCATAGACACGTGCCATACCATAACCTGATGAGATGTAACCTATACTCTAACAAGCAACAGGGAACCAGTATGCTGACAATGCCTTCCAGCAGCCTGTCTTCAGACAGCCTTGTGAAAAGGACAAAAAAGAGAAAAAAAAGGCAGCTTTGCTCACCTAGCTCCTATGGAAAGGTCTGCAAAACCAACACTACATGGTGAGATGTGTGTCATTAAGAGTCTGATGCTCTCTGTGGAAACGATTGTCAGGGACCACTTTTGCTTTGTTCACCCCCTTTAGCATGCTCCCAAGACCTGCAGGACAATGAACAGATAGAGAGCACAGGACAACATATGAGCCTACAGCTGCCCAGAGCCTGTTTCCAGAGCAGTGAGTATTAACTGGGTGCTGGAGTCAATGATTTGGAGGCTCAGAAGCCCCCTAAAGCCAGCACTCAAACTCCACCTGGTTTTAAATTGACTCTTTTCCCTTTTTACACAAACAGGGTTCCCTGACTCTTGTTCCCTGTATGTCACCCCTCTGCTAAAACCTTTAAGATGAAAGTTCTTCCAAGTGCATGTATTGGCCATATTTACTATTAAAATGCAGGTACCTTTCATCTTCCTAGCACTTTTGTAGGAATATTCACAACAGAATTAAGCATGCCTAGCCGTGAAACTCCACTTTATACTGGGAGTTTATTCCTGTGGTTTAATTTCTTGCTCCCATTTCCCCAGACATGATCTCTCCTTCCTGCAGCCCCTAAAACTCTGCTAGCAAACTCAGCATGCTCCTCCCTGCCCAGACAATACTCCAAAAGCAAGAGCAAGAAATAAAGGCATGCCTCACAACCAGACCTCAGCTTTGTTTGCAGTCAGTAAAGGATGAAGAGATGGGCCACGAAACGTTAGCCAAGGGCTGCTAAGGTGTTTGTGCTTCAGCACCAGCCAGGGACATGTATTTCTAAAGTCCCTGGTGAGAAAACACTGTTGGCAACTCTTTGAAGTTTAATCTTCTGGGATGCTAGTTTGAGCCCCATGATGTATTATGACAATGTCATCCCAGAGTTACAAACCTGCATACTTTTCTGCCAAGGAAATCATTTTCCAAATATGCTGAAAGCTGCCAACTAGCTCTTTGTGCAGCTTAGTAAATTCTAGGTAATTTTCTCCTAGGAAAGTGGAAAGAGTGTAGGGGGAAACAATAAAGAAAAATAATCTACAATTTCCCAGAAATTACCTAGAATTGTTTCTTAGGGAGAGCATTAGGAGATGCATCAGGGGATGCTCTTTCCTCTCCTGCCTGCAAAGCTGTTCACATGCCACTGCTGCCCTGTGGCATTTTCACCCTTTGCCCCAGCCTCTGCAGCCTCCCTCTCTGCTCACTCTTTCCCGTTGTCCTTCAGCCACATCTCTCCCCACCCACAGGCTGCACTTTACCAGGGAGGCAAGGAGCCACCCCCAATCTGCCCGGAGAGATGTGTTTCCAGCCTGCTGACAGCAGGATGGGCACAGGAGCAGGTCAGCAGCCTGCCACATCTTTTCAGGGGTGGCATGAGGGAAGGAGAGCTGCCTTTCCTGAGGGCAGGCTTTTCCCAGCTGAGGATTCATCCGGCTAGATCAGGGTAGTTGGTTAGTATTTCCCATGGCTAAAGCCCCAGTGCCCCAAGCAAAGGGAAGTTAAACACTAAAATATCAGCAGCTGTGTCGCCTTTCTGGTGCACATCAACAGAGAGGAGAAAAAGGCTGTTTTCCTTCCCATGGTGGCCTTGCCAGGGGACAAGAGCTGGGTGGGAGCCAGCATAAGGTGTGGAGATAAGGGCTGCAGTGCTCAGACCCCCAGGAATCACCTGTGTCTTAAGGAGTGTGACATGAGCCCAAATTTGTGTGAGGGAGGGTGCTGATGGGGTGGCCTGGGCACTCGGGACTGTCCTTCACTCAAGGGAATGAAGAAGCCAGGCTGCAGCTGCCTTCGGTATGGACAGTGCATCTGTTCTCTCCCTGAATACATCCCCCTGCCAGGAGACACCACTTGCCTCTGAGTTTCCGGAAGCACTCTGGGTCCCCCCATGAGGGCACCCTTGTGCCAGGTGCCACCCTGCTATCACAAGGTAATCCAGAATAGAAAGAGTTGGAGATGGAGAAGTCTGGCCTAAACTGTGGCTGAGCAGAGAGGGTAAGGAGTGACAAAGTTTAAGCAAAACCAAAAATAAAAGCCTCTCTCAATTTTTGTATAACTGTGTTGACATACGAAAGCTTAGCGACAGTTTATTTAAAGTGACTCTGTTACCTATGAAATTGCAAAAGACCGAGTCCTTTGGTATTCATGAAGAAGAACTCATGAATTCTATAACAGGTAAGTTTAAAAATGCAGCAGTATGCTGAATGCTGATTACTGGGCTGTGTAAAAAAAAAGAAAAAAAGAAAAAAAGAAAAAATCAATCAGATCTGTATTTTACTCTGTTATTTTCATTCCAAGTTGATTTCATTACTTCAGCAAGCACAGTGCTAACGGCTGTAACCCTACACTGCTCTCATGAACTGCATTTCTTGGGCTCCTAAGTCCCCATCTCTCTCTGTAATTTGCTCACAATACTGCAGAACAGCACATTTGGTTGATGAGAAAGGCTTGCAAGAGCTAAGGACAGGAAAAAACCCACAGTGTAAGTGAGAGTGCCAGGCACAAAGTGAAGAGTTGAAGTGTGTGTTTGTAATGTATCAGTGGTGCGCTGGATTATTCACACTTCTGCTCCACAACTTGAAATTGAGGGTGGTAAGAACAAGATGTTCAAAACCTATTTAGATGATTTCTCAGGGGGGTGCTGTATAAATGTGATAACCATCACCAGTGGGAATACAACAAACAGCAGGAAAAAAGTAAGCAGCCTCGTTTTTGGTGAATTCATTCTGAGTCTTATATGTCAGGAACCATTGTACTTCTCATCTGAAATCCAACTCCCAGCCTTATCCCAGCTCTCCATCAGCCCTTGGACTGCAGTGAGCAAACTTCTTCTGAACGATTGTCGGTTTGTAGCCAGCGTAGGCAACGCATCTCTGTCAGGAACAGTAATGCGTGTCGACAAGTGCACATTAATTTTAGATTATTCATCCTGACAAGGCTGTTGATTTGGAGGTTTGCTGCAACTGTTGGTTTAAGCAGGCACAGAAGGAAGCTGGAGGCATGAACAAAACCCAAAAGGGGACTTCTGGGAGGGGAGCTAATATCCTGATGAAAAGTCTTCCTAAATTTGTCTAGAGCTCAGCTTTCAGCTGGGAAAGCTGAAGTGAAATAGAGATGTATTTCAAGGTCTAGCAGCACAGGAGACGTAACCATGGCAATTTAACCTATTCAGGCTGAGATAGGAAGAAGCAGGATCAAGTTCCTCCAGTCCTTTTATACAGAAAACGCGTCATGTATGATAAAGGATGAAGGAAAGGTTGACAGTGAATGAATAAAGGAAATTAAACAAAATCCATGCAATGGGAGGCTGTCCTGTGCTCTAGAGCTGCTGGGGAGGTGTCCTGCTCAGCCAGTCACCACAGCTAGGGCTGAGAAAAATTCTGTGTTAGATTTTAGCCCAAATAAAGTTAATGATAAACTGCCCCCTGACTTGAAAGAATAAAGGATTTTGCTTTACATCACCAGGATGAGCTCTGTGAGGGACTTCTCTCATAGAAGCGTATGGAGAGATACAGTCCACTGACGTGTGGTTCAGAAGGGCCTTCGTCTCAGAAGGAAAAAATAGAGTACACTGGAGGAGTTTTCTTCAGCATGTGCAAAGCATCCACATCTGCTATCTGCTGTGCAAAATAGGTGTAACTGCCTCACTGCCCACCAGACTCCCTGTGCTCCTGTGCATGAGGGTCTTGAAGCATTTCAGTGAGCTACTATCAAGTGATGCAAATGCATTCATAAGACTTTGGAAACAACTTCATGGATCATCCATTTTCATGGATCACTAGTCATTCAAACAAAAAAGACTAACAAGCAGTTGATAAAATTATTGCATTCCTGTTCACACTCCTTAATATTTGTCTAAGTTGTTACCCTGAAACCAATAGAACTGAGTGAGTAAACTCCAGTCAGAATGTTCAAGGGATATGCAACTTGTTACATAGTAAAACTGTCTGCCATTCCCACAAGCAAGAGGAGAACTTGCATAAGAAAAGTAAGGAGGAGAGGGAGATACTGTATATTCAGATTTGGTTTGAGTTTTTTTAATGATGCAGACAGATATAAAAAATATAGGTGTGTGTGATAGCATCTATGTGCCTTGGTTTTACAGTGAGGAATTCCACAGCTGTGGGACAGGAGACTGATTCTGTACCTCCTACCGTTAAACATCAGTGTTTGCTTTTCTCTGCAGACTACATTTTTAATGTGCACTGCACAAATACAGGCAGCACTTTAGCATTATCTTTTGATAACCACAGCTTAATGGTCTTCAAATTCATATAGTCAGACAATAGTTCTTGTCATGCATAAACTTTTCTATTATTAAAATAAAATTCTGGTAAAAAAATAGCTTGTTTGAGATTTCCTCACAGAGTACAAAGGGCTAAAACTGCCATTCTCTTTGAAACCTCAACAGCAAGGTCTAAATGTTTGATATTCTCCTTAAGGAACAATTTAACCCATTAACTCTTAGTATTTGCAATTATTTTGGTGAATATGGACCAGAGCATTCCAGATGTGCAAGTCTTCAGACACAGGTTTCATTCGTTCTTACGAAAGTGCCACCTTCTTGTGCTGGGAGTGGCAAGGAGAAATGTTGAGGTAGTGTATGGGCTTTGCTTCTGAGGTTAGTAAATGTCAGGGCTGTGAAGCCTAACAGAAATGACAACCAGGCCTCAAGAGACTGCTTGTTCTGTAATTTTAGCTGTGAGTACCAAAACAGTGATGGTTTAGTGTTATTGGCTAGTGACTACAGGTGTTTACCCAGAGACTGTGTTGCTGCCTGTTTAGCATACTTCTCACCTGGAGCATCCATGCTATTTAAACCCTGCTCTTCTCTGCAGCAGGAACAGTGCCAGGTAGTGACATGGAGAGGAGACCAATTTCACAGGTGAAATGGTTAAACAATAATAATCTCCCTCCAGCTGTAGAATTAATACTGGAAATAAAATGTAAACTGGTTGGTGAACCTTGACACAGAGTCAGCTTGTTGGAAGGGTCGTGAAGGAAGGCTTAGGCTTCAGGTGCAAACAAGTTGTCACTGGGAAACATTGGTGGCTCACAATCACCTGCAGCTGAATGCTTCACAAGGGCAAGGGGTGTCTCCAGCTACATGGACTTTCAGAGCAACACACAGAGCAAAGTGGATGCAGCTTTCCCAACAGAGGATGAGCAGCCCAAGTGAGTAACTGAATAAATAGCATGAAATCTGGCAATACTCAGTCATCTGAATTCAGGTGAAAAATGTAGGCTGAGTTACTGAACCTGCTGCTGCTCCCAGCAGCAGCGCTAAGCTGGGAAGCCTAACATGTTTTACCTCATGCCAGGCTTACCAGCCTCTTGCAGCTGGATGGGTCCAAGGCAGAGGGCCCTAATTTAGTATGACTTCCTAACCTAAGGAAATTGCTTATGGTAGTATGTGACAATTTTTTTTTGTTCTGCCTGAGCACATTTGTCCCACTGCCTTATCTTCATTTTCCTTTTACATGCAGAACTTTGTACCCTACTGCTGCTTCCCTTTCCTTCCCCTCTTTGTATGCCCCAGCCTGCATCCTGCATGCACAGGTACAGGCAAGGGATGACCAAGACTGCGCTATGACCTGCATTTTATTCTCTACTTGGAAAGAGTGGTGGAAGGGGCAGGCAATTCCCCCTCAGACTGCAGCAGACTGTGGAGAGGGTTATATGGCATGTTCGATTATGTGAAGAAAAGCTCGTTTTGAGTGCCAGTCAATTACAGCTAACTATTTTCAAAAGATTATGGGTTGTGAGTGCAATGGCATTACGGAGTGGAAGGCTGAGGTTTGTGGGCCCTTTCTTCACTCCTGAGGAAAGACAAAGGGGGGGGGGGGGGCGGACGACAAAAAGAAAGAAGAGTAGAGCTGTGAGTTGAAGAGGATTTTGTAAGATGGCCCTTGAAATCAGATAAACACTGAGAAAAATCTGAGTAAGAAACTCTTCACCCGTCACCATTCTGTGCTCTCAAATGTCTTACTAATTCTTTTACATACTGATGCTTACAGGATTTTTCTTTTTCCTTTAGCCATAGCTGTTTCACTAAGATTAAATAACAAACTCCAGGATTTTCTAATATTTGAGTGTGCTATAATTTTAGTGGTCATCCTTACTCTTTTTTCTCTAGCACAGCTCTTTCTCTCATCAGCTTAATATTTAAACTGGATTCATTTTTAATGCCTTAATATGCAAACACATTTATGTCAAAATTGATTCAATATTTAAACTTGTTCTGTTTCAAACACATTTTATGCTTCAGCTGCTTCAACTTGTAGACTATTTCAAATGTGGAATTGATTCCAAAATTAAGCAGGTTTAAATGTTCAGTCAATTTATTTTAAACTATGTGTGTGTTTGAGAGACCTGTATTGAGAAATTATAGGGGTTTTTTTACTGGTGCTTTTGCAGTTCACAGTGCGTCAGCAGTTTGAAAGCAAGTCTGCGCATATGGCTGTTCATAACTTGCCAAGTCTACTATATGGCAAATGGTTACCCTGTGTCGAATATGGCATATAGACCAGCTAACCCCAGGAACATATGTTTTTCTGTCTTAAAAACATTTGTTGAAAATTAGGGTGAAAAACTACCTATCTGAATGTCTATATGTTTAAATATATAAAATAATGCCCTTCCAAAATATGCCATTTCCAAACATAACTGTGAATCTAGGTTGCATTTGTGGAACAGCTTGGATAGCCAGAAATGAGATGTGGTGATGTGCTAGCTAAAAGGGAAGGGGATCTGCAATCACTACTGACAACCACTGAGAGAATCCCTGCAATCTCAGTCAATTCTCTCCTCCACGTGAGAACCTGCTTACTCTGAACCCTGAAAAAAGGTACTGGGTATTTCAAGAAGCAGCATCTTTGCTCTTCATCCTAGCACTGTTGCTCCACTGTGTAAAATGGACAAATATAACTTGGAACAGAAATTGAAATCAGATTTCCAGACTCTCAGGTGAGTATCCTCACAGATCCCTCTCATTTTTCCTTTGTACTCATGGATGCTTAATTATTTATGCAAAGTGGCACAAAACAAACATGCAAGATTAAAGAAGATACATAACCAAATTTCTTACGAACCACTGGCTTTGGAAGTCCAATCTGAAATCCTTTCTTTCCCTGTTTCAAAGCAGAGATTTGGAGCCTGTTTTCCTACTTTTTCAAGTGCATGTAGAATGTTACGAAGTCTATTATTGGAGTTTTAATTTTTATTAATTTTTTTTTTTTCCCCAAAAAAATCTCAAGTGGCACTGAAATCTCACTTCAGTGAAAGTGAAGAGAGTGAAGTGGGGTGGTTTTTTTATTGGTTTGTTTTTTTTTTTTTTTTTTTCCATTTCAGTGGTGAGGAGCAGAAAAATAAATGTGGCTTGAAGCAGTTCTCTTTTGGTTTGGCTGTTGAGAAAAACCCTCTCCAGAAGACTTAATGTTTTGTAGCTGATTTTTTTTTATATCATAGTAGAAGAAAATAATCTGCAGTTTTTCAGCTGGTATGACTTTTTTGTAATCTTATGAGAGAGAAAATGTACTGAATGGTTGCAAACACCTTTGCAACTTGATGCACAGGTGATGTGTTTTTATGGTAAATGAGGAAAGACATATTTTATGTTGTCTGGTTTGTATAAATGGCCAAAGGTGCTCTGCTTCTGTTGTTATTGATCTGGTATTTTTAATGAGTATTGAAAGAAAAAAGGTTAAGTTATTGTTAGATGACTACTTGTGACATTGTTGATGCATTTTAGCAAGACCTCTACTCGCAGCATTTCCTATCATTCAGAGACTGTTAATTTTGAAGATGCTGTTCATGCATTGCAATCCAAAGCGAAAAAAGCTCAGGTAAATTACTTATCAGGTTGGTTATAATGTGTGAGAGTAGAAATTAGTTAGAGTTTTGGCTATTTTTCAAGACTCCTATAATTTAAAAATAGTTTCATTCTTCAAAATGAGATGTTGTGTAACATCAGTTAATTATGTAGATGAGCTATTTTCTTGTTCTCTTCAAATTAAAATTTCTAAGTTGTGAACATCTGAATGTTGGTTAGAGCACACATATTAGCTGCTTTCATTTCAGAACCCTTTAATACACACAGAAGTATTATCACCACAGTGGTTTCAGATTAAGAACTGATAGGTTATACATATCTGCTGATATAATTTGTAAAAACAAGAAGTAGGTTTCACATTTGCATAACTTTTTAGATTTACAGAAACTTAGGTTTACAATGTTAGAAACTTTTTATTTAAAGTTATATTTTAACAAAACCATGTGTAGCATAAGGTAATTGCATGGGTTTACCAAGAGCCTGCCAGGTTTCAGAAAACGCTACACATCATAGACACACAGATGCACACACACACACGCTCCTACTGAATGAGTATGTTACTGTGTTGTATTTGCATATTTCTTTCTATCACTTTGTAATTTACGGTCAGTTCAGGTACTGGTGAATGCTTTTTTCCCAGGAGGACAGCAGCAGTAAGCCAATGAAAATATTCAGGTGCTCAGCAGTAGCAGAATCGGGTAGGAGAGTGAGAAATGCAGCCAGTCAGCATCTAGGCAGATGATAAAAGCAACCTGAGGCTGCATTGATCCTAGTTAATTAAACGTGCCCAGGACTGTTCTCTGGCGCCGAGACCAGTAGACATGAAACAGCCCATGAGACTGGGGACTATTCTTACAATCTTGAAAGACTGACAACCACCGTCCACTGCCCAGGCATCGTTATTTAATTTATTGCAATAAATATAGCCTAACAGTTCACATCAGAGCTAACTTTTTTAGGGCATATCCAAAACTCCAATGCTAGCACACGATGCTATGCAGACTTACCTGCTTGTTTTCAGAAGCAATATAAAGGCTTTTGGATTAGTAACTGCCGTTCCTGTGCCGCTCCCTTCCCAATGTATGTGGCAGTGCAGCCCCTGATGAAGCTGGACTGTGCCCAGAGTCACTGCACTGCACCATCCTGCACCCCAGCTTTCCTGGGCGTCACGTGCAGGAGCAGCTGAGCTCATCCAGGGCACAGGCATGACGTTGGTTTTGAGTTTCATTCCTCCATGTTGGAGGTGGATGGGAAGCCAGCTCTACAGTATCACAGGCAGGCCTCCCAGGTGCAGCCAGAAAAAGGAGGAGCACAGCATGGTCCAATAGTGAATGGGTGAGCTAGACTTGTAAAGACAGGACCTCTGTCCCTCTGGGAAAACATGCAGCCATTGCAACCTCTGGCCGGGGCCTAGTGAGGAGGAGTAGCCTTAGCATCATGCCCAAAGTCTGCTTTGCTGGAGAGAAGGATGACGATACGCAGTCACCATCCTTGAGACTGAAGGAAAGTTTTAGCAGTGGGAAAACATAATTAAGATGCAGTCTGAAAGGAGGTCAGGAAAGTTATTTGGGTGTGAGCACTGTGAGAAATTAGGAAATAGAAAATGTGCTAACAAATCACTGCCTGATATATGTAAAGTACCCTCTGTGCTGCCTGGGACACAGCCTGACATGAAGGGAAAAACCAGCTGAATTATGTGTTGGTTTCAGCGGGTTTACTGGTCTAGAGGCTCAACGGTGTTAACACGACCTTGTCACTGAAGAAAATTAGATAATTAAATACATCTATGGTTTTGACAGAAATCTCAGTCTGCTTAATACCATGGTAAATAACTAACTTAGAAATCAATTATCCTTTATGAAAGATGCAGAATAAGGAAAGAGAAAGATTAATGCATCTGATATATATAAAAAGCAAAGTAACTTCGTTTTAGCAATATAGCACATTTCCTTAGACTTTAGCTGTAAAAAGACCATTTGGTAACCATTTGGCTGATATTAGAGATCATAGTAATTGTTGCTGTTAAAGAAAAAACAAAATGCCATCTGAGCTGGGTTGGAGCTGTTTTGTCACATCTTAGGTTCCCTGAAGACAAGAAAAAAGGGACAAAATGTGCACCAAAGAAGGAGCAAAGAGCACCAAGGAAAGAAAAAATTTGCTTTGGTCTCTGAGACTGGCTCTTACTTGCAACAGTGCTTCTAGAGAATGGCATGCACCTCATACATTCTTCTTCATCTTTTCAAGAGCCAGTATCTTTGGACTGGTGCTGGGCTGACTTGCTAGTAGCTCGCTTTTTGATGGTATGCCCAGTGCAGCAACCAAAGCTGCCACTTTAGCCAAGCACATCAGATTCACACAAAAAGACACAGGCACATCAAAAAGCACATACAAATGTATGTAAGAACATCCAAATCACACACACACAAAAAAAAAACCACAACCAAAAACCAACAAAAAAACCCAAAACCAAACACATAACCAAAGCACAACAACAAAAAACCCAACCAAATAGAGATGCAGATGGAAAAGAGCAATAAAAAGAAGAGGGAGAGGTAGAAATTCATTCAATACCTAATAAATCTTTGCCAGAAGCAGTCCTGAATCAAAAGAGCTGCTGATGTCCTCTAGATCTCTCTGATTCTTCCTTGATTCAATCTCAGGATTTTCCAGGATCAGGGAAAGTAAGATCCTACAATGCTAGGGTGCATCCTGTGATCAGAGGAGATATCCCCATCACACACACTACTATCTGCTTACTTGTATTTTACTAATTATACTTCCTTCCAATCAGCTTTCCAAATATATCCCTCCCAAAGGAAATAGTAGGTGGAGTAGCTTATTTCCCAGCACACTGTTTTTATACCATTGATTTCTGGTCTTATATTCTTGTGCTTGTTGCTCAGACTTCAGCAGAGTTCCCGGTCTTAGTCAGTTGGACACCTCATTGCTCTCCATGGCTTTTGCTGACTTTTTTGGTCAGTTTTGAGCAACAGGCTGAGCTAGATTCATGTTACTTCAGAAAAAGTAGCTTCTTACAGCTGCTCAATTATTGTATAAATACCATAAAATGAAGAAAACCAGCCCTACCAGATCTAAATATTCACCAGTTGCAATCCAACATGCACACAGTCATAATAAGTTTGTAGAGTTTTAGGAGCAGCCAGTGATACATTAATCAGTTCTACACTGTAGTTTGATACATGAATTATCTAGTCAATAAAACATACACTTGTATACCTTCAGTACCCAAAGTTTGGGAGCTCTGAGTCCAGGTACTCTCTTTATGGGTTATCTGCATTGGTGTAATATCTAAAAGGCAGATCAGCTGCAACACTATGACCATATTTCTCAAAAAAGTTACTGTGACTCAGAAGATCTCAAAGAATTAGACTGAGATGAGCACAGGAAATGTTAAAAGTTGTCTCTCCTAACTTGCAATATATATTTATGAAATGCACAATGCATTAGGTGATATGGGCTCCTATTTTCGTTAACTACACATTTTGAAACGAGATTTTTCTTTGTCTTTTAAATAGCTCTTGTAAGAATAAAGAATATCATTACATCAAAGGAAATATTCATATAACCCAAAAGATCTGACATAAGCCCTCAAATGCCAGGCAACCCGTAGAAGATATTAGAATTCCGTGTCTACCTCTAGCCATAATGCAAATCAGTAAGAAGTTCCAATAAAATGTCATCTTTTATGCTGTAATTCTGTGACAAAAGGACCTGAAGGCAGACAAAGTGAGTATGCCCAGGTGTTTTTTTACCCATACTTTTTCTGAGTATGCCCAGAGTATGATCACTTTTCACAATGGTAACATTGTCATTGAAATCTTTTTTAAATGCCATGATTTGTTACCTTATAGGGCAGGGTTTGATAAGCCTCAGAGACATAACCATATGCTAAGCTAGCTTGAGATTCACTTTGCCCTTGAAGATGGCCTTGGGATGTTCTGCCCTGTGGGAACCTTTCTCACCTCCTTGACATTATCAAACCCTCCTGCCACTATTACTTCTGATGGGGGCAGTTTTGTACTTCTTACATTGCCTGTCAGGTCCTCTAGCAAGAGTATGGAGATGGCATTGAGTTCAGGATGCAGTCATGCCTTTCTAGCCTCTGTCTGTCTGCGTTAGGAGTCAAGGCTGTACTTATGCTAGCAATTTGCTTTGGAGCAGAAGTATAGCATTGAAGCAAATGTGCGAAATATCACCATGCACCCCATACTGGTTGAAAAATCTACACAGTTCTTAAAAAGACAGAACAAGGACAAAGAATATAAGGCTTCTATCCATACATAGTGGACAAGCAGAACAGAGCATACAGTACTTTGGATGCTGTTCCCTATTTCTTTATGTTTATTCAGATTAACTTTTAATTCTATGAGAGAAAAGACTAATCTTGAATTCAGGATTTTTTCTATTCTTTTAAAATGGAAGAACACATACCACCTGTAATGAAAATTCTAATAAGCTAATAATAAGTTATCAGGATTTTTTCTAACCATCAGATTTTATGGGCTTGAGAGTTAAGTAATGAAGAAAGATCAATATAGACAAAGAAATCAATATGCCTTGCATGCACTGTTTCCTAAGTTCAGAACAAGCTCTCAGAACTGTCTGTAATTCCTCCACTGTAGCCATATATTTCGAAAGCTGTGGAAAATCGGCCATGTGAAAAATGTTCTAAAAGCAAAACCAAAAAAAAAAAAAAAAACCACACCACAAAAACCTAACCAACAAAACCATGCATTTGTTCTCTTGTTCAGTCAGAAAAAAAAGATTTGCATATGGTGTCCAACAGAGATGATTCAGGGACTAGTGATGAAAATTACTACAGATACAAAAAGACTTCTATATGAAGAGATAGTGAAAATCTTGAGCTGCTTAGTCTGGCAATTAAACAAATAAGATGGAGCATGATAAAGGTATATGGAGTAATGAGTAATATAGAGGAAGCAACTTGGCAACTCCTAATTACCCTTTCTTTATAACATATAACTAACTGCTAAGATGGGATATATTTTTACTCAAAAGCACAGTTAAATGTGAAATTCATTGCCACTAGCTATCACTGAGGCCAATAGTCTAGTGATAAATACTAAAAGGTTAGAAATGTATATGTATATTGAGAATGTCTGTTGTTACCCTGCGTCATCTTAAAAATACAATATCATTAAGACATATTTTTCCAAGAGGAAGCCAAATCTAACATGCTTTTGACATCCAGTTTGTTCCACTGTTGTGTGTCAGAGTGTTTTTGCATGTCCTCTGAAAAATCCATTATAGCCGCTGGCAGAGGCAAGAGCCTGTGAGAGGGGTGTCAGTGCCCTGCACTGGCTTAGCAGCATCTGTGTATCTCTATAAAATGGAATTAAACCAGGGCTGCAGGTTCAAGAAGCCACCCCTGCTCAAACACAGGAGCAAGTATACCTCCAGTTCAGCCTGGTTAAAAGGGATGGAGGTACAAGAGCCTTTCCATGCAACCTGCTGCAATGCTTGATAAGCCTTGCTCTTGCAAGGTCCCTCATGCCTGACTCGATCCCTCCTCGCTGTCAGGAAGGCCTCCTGCGTCGGCTGCCCACTTGGGCACAGACAGCGGATTGTGCCTTTCTTCTTCACAACATACTTTTATGTGTTTGATGACTGTTGCAATGCTGCCTTCTTAGTTCTTTCTTCTTCGGGTTAATTAACTGCAGAATTTCCTCTGAAGTCATGTTTTCCAGACCTTTAATCTGCCTCAGTGCTTGCTTTTGCCCTGTCTCCATTTGAGCTACACACTGGTTGAAGCGCAGTGCCCAAACCGGAATGCAACCCCACATGAATCCTTCTTAGTGCCAAGTGTAAGGAGAAGGGCTGTTTCAGATGTCTTGCTTTTCTCCTGTTCGTACATCCCACTATGGCACTTACTTTTCTTGTACCTCCAGGACATTTTCGAGTCTTGTTCAGGGTTTGATCCATTACAACCCTAGAACTGCGAGTTGCAAATTATTTCCTCCTGGACACGTACAGCTGATTAACCCAAAGAAAGTATATACCTTACTTTCCCCCTCCCAAATTATGTCCAGTGTAAAATAAGAAATGGGATATCCATGAATTTTGTAATATACCTTGTGAACAGAATAATATAAAGAGGATAATGGGTCACTTAAAGAGCTCTTGTTCAGTCGTTTGCTAAGTATAATTTAGCTTTCATTATTTATTACAATAGCAAATCATCTACTCATAACATCCCATGCTGAAGTCTGAATTCTTTATGACTGAGAATCTCATTACAACATTTAGCAGTATTGAAAAACTTGGTTGTGTGTGGATTTGCACAACAGAAACCCTTTTACAGTTTCCACAGAAGTCAGCAATAGTCTTATGGAAATATGTGATCTGATTGGTTAACTTCCTTCAGGAGCTGATGATTATTGATCTGCTAGGAAAGATAAAATACAGAAATGTATCAAATCATTGAGTGTTTTGACCCAAATATGAGCAAAGATTTTGTCACTGTTATTACAGTGTTGTGTAGAACAATAAATGGAAATTCTCAGATATGTTAATCTCATGGTAGGTGCTAAGATTAAAAAACAAATATTAAAGATGTAATGAAAAGTCTGTCAAGAGAATAATTTGGTAGTTATTATTTTAATGTCTTGAACTACAATTTTCAGAAGTTACACCATTCATTCTTTTATAATTTACAAATTTGATTATTTTTGTTAGTTCTATAGATAGTTTTCAGATATCTGTAAAGAATTGATGCTAAATTGCACCTTTTCTTTCCAAATGACACAACTGTGTAAGCTATGAAAAGTGTGAGACTTTTTTAGGTGGGTATGAAGGCAAAATTTCTGGTATAGGCACTGCTGTATTCATGTTGAGCTGCCTGCATAAGTATTTCTCATTTTCCTTTTTATGTGAAAGTTTCTATACTGACATATTGACAGGATAGGGGTTCATACAGCCTTCTCCAGCATGGGAGGTTTAAAGATCTCCAACCCCAATGAAGAGACAAGCCCAAAGATAACCCATGCACTCAGTGGGTTCAGAGCTTTCAGCCTGGTAACTAGCTCCCAGGACCCCACCAAAACTTCCAGCCACGTGTCTTGCTTCCATGCCTTTGCTTCTCAGATCATTTTCTGGCTCCAGCCTGGAAGTAAGAATAGGAGCTCCTGCCTCCTACCTCCTGCCTCTCACAATGGGTATGGGTGAAGCAACTGGAGCTGTGCAGTTATTCCCTGGCGAAGAAAAGATAGAAAGCTAGCCTCTCTCAGGTTGGGTTAGTTTACTCTTCCCAGAAGAAAAGTGGAGAGTCAAAGAGTAGCAGTACCCCTTTCTGAATCATCCACTTGTTCATTTGCTCTTATATCAGTACAGAAAACATGTCTATGCTCAGTGTGGGCAGACGGCTACATTTCTGTTTAGGTTTTAAATTGGAGGAAAAATTTTATCGTGTCTTAAAATTTGAGCCCATACTTGGCAGGGTATGTTGCTGCTGCCTTTCACAGCCTGGGACTGTGCTCAGCAGTGGGCAGAGGGGGTGTGACTAGACAGAGATGTACGTCTCTTTTTCTGCTTTATTCTCAGTTTCTCCTAATCTAGTGGCATTGATCTGCTGCTATTAATAAAAGCAACTATTTACCTCACTCATCTTCAGACTCCAAATATTCTTGCAAACACAACAGTGCTGTTTGTTTTATTTTCTATTAAAGCATCTTCCCTCTCTGTACTCCCACTCACTTACAGACAAAGGCTGCTAACATACCGCAGCTATCTGATCACAATCAGGACCTTGCAACTTGATTTTACTTAATGGATCTTTAAGCACAGGAAAATGTTGTTATTTATTCAAAGTGAGTCAAGTCTTTTGTTTTGAACATAAAGGTTCTAATTCTGCATTTCCTTATTTGTTTACTTAAAGTTCAGAAGAAAAACAAAACTAACCTTTTCTTTCCTTTGTATTTAAAGCATTACAACTTGCAAAACACAAATCCCTGCAAAACCAGTCCTGGCATATAGCTAAATCCTGGGCCTCCACTTATAGAAAATATCTGTGATTCACTGGGTTAGACAGGCCTTCAAAGGTAATACATCCCGGCTGTTAAAGAGTCTCTCTGGTTTTCCCTTTAGGTGGAGAAAAGATGGGCATGTGCCAGCACTGAAATATCAACTCTGGATAAATAGCAGTGGTCTCTACCTCTCTGGTCTCCTGTTATCCAAGGTGTTGACAGCCTTTGGGTGTATTTATCTTCAGAGCCTCCTTAGGGATATGAATAATGCCCTTTTACCCCTATTTCCTGCCTTCATATAAGTAGCAAATGTCAGCAAAACAAGCACCTTGAGGAGAAGGTGTGTTATTTCCCAAATGTCTTCATGGCCATGTTTTGTTCTTATCTTCAGGCTGTGTATGATCTTCTGAATATATGGGAATAGATAATTGCTCACAAATCGCTTTCCTTGGTTACTCCGAGAAGCTATCCTGGGAAGAACTGGACAATACATTTTAATCCGTAGCTACTTTAAAATCCTTCCTGACCTTGTGTATGAGAAAAGGACTCATGAACATTTGGAGTAAAGATCCCAAATTATCATTCGAAGAGGCTGATGGTCCTCAGGGATCCCTCTTACACTGGAAGTAAAGCATCTAGTAAGGCATTCAGTAGCCAAAAACAGGGGAGGAGGAGAATTTTTTTTCCATTTGTATGTAACTTTACTCTGAAAAATTACCACATGAAAAGAGCATCTTCTTGCTCAGGCGTCCAACAAAACTCTTGAGTTTCTTTACTGCTTTTCCCTTTAGTTAGCCCTGCAGACTTGATGAAGGTAGGCACACAGAATCTGAGGTTGCTATTCCATCATATGCATCATCTACCGAAGTGTTTACAGACAGCTAATTAGTCACAGCCTACCTAATTGTAGTGAGGCCAAAAGAACTGCATGAGGTTCAAATGTGGCACAGTTTGGCCAATTAGCCATTCATGCTTGGTAGCTGTGTAAAAGACATTGCTGGACCAGATCTACACATGGTTTTAAAGGTTTGCAGTCAGGAAACAAATATGCACTTTGCTCTCAAGCCGAATGTATTTTATGCAGAAAATCAACATGAAGTAACAAATATAGACACCCACGATGCGATTTTTGCTGTAGCAGGACTGCTTAGGATAACACAGCATTTTAACACTCCCAATTATGCTGTGGGACATAGAGGTCTTTGAGGTCTTCCTATGTAAATGTTCTTTTACTTTTTTTTTACTGAATTTAATCATGGAGTTATATCTACCATAGTATACATAGGCTTGATGTTTAATTCACCAGGTCCCCAAGGAAATCTGCAGGTTCTACACAAAGCCATGAAAAACTGCCTTTTCCATGCAAACACCCTATTGTCAAGCTACCTCAACACCTCTCTACAGCTAACATCTCTTGATTAGAGGAAAACAATATTAGACCTCAGCTGTGATGTGCTGTTGAGCTGTTTAAATCTCCTCTCTTTGGTAATTCAGAATAACATTGAAATGTGCAATTCCTGGTAATTGAGACCAAAATTAAGACCTATAAAGCAAAGGCAACTTGGGAATGACAATAATAATTATGAATCCTCCCACTTCTCTGAGACCTGAACTTTTGAATGTCCAGCAGTAGCACAGGCAGGATGCTGAAGAGGGAAAAGAGAGCATTTGTGCAAAAGCAAACCAGATCTATTTCAATAGAAGTAAGCTGCCACTTCAGGCCAAAGCTGAGGACCAGAAACAGCACTTGGCATCCTTGTCCTCACAGCAGGATGCGTGCCACAATGGTCCCTGGCGCCTGCCCATTTTGTCTGCACTTCAGGACAGGATGCAGCCCAGGATGGATGTGGCTGTGCCTGCACCTTCACCCTCTCCAGGCTTTCAGCTGCGTCCTGGAGGGGTCAAGAGAACCCCAGGTACGTGTAGGGCTCTACACTGCTGAATTTACACACCAGGATGCTGAGGAGAAAGGGAGGCTGCTGAAAAGACCCAGACAAACACAGAGGCAGACAGTGAGGATAAAGAGAAACCACAAATGAAACAATCTAGGAGAATAGGAGAAATAAAGACAAATGTACTGGTCACTGGCTACCCCAGACCTGTTTCTCATTTTGCTAGTGCCCCCTTGCATGTGCAGTGTACTGAAACTCATTAGCAGCTGTGTCTCTTCCCAGATATACCGTAGCCAAACCTCTTTAAGGCTGAATCACTCAGTACAATTTCAAAAAAATTTGAATGAGTGTTCTCCATCGCTACTTTGCTTTAAAAAAAACCACCTACAATGACTTCAGTCTTGTGACAGTCATTCCTTCCTCAGCTGGCTCTTCTGAGTTCCTTTCTCACCCACTTCTATTTCTTTTTCTGCTTCTTTTATATGATATTTTTGGTAGAGAGGCCATGAAAAGGAAAGGCAATAAATACAGTGTGTTCAACCATTGCCAAAAGCTGTAGTCACTTTACAGAGACAGAAGGATCCAGGGTTTACTGTGTAAACCCAAACATGAAAACTGAAACAGGTCATTATAGGGCTCAGATCACAAGCTGCATCGCTACAGGGTTGTTCTGGTTTTCTGTCCTGTCAGTCAAAAGAAATATTTATTATGTTATTGTTAATTTTAAAAAAAAAACAAACAACACCACACAAATGTAATGTCTTAATAATCTAGTGTGCTGGATTGGAAGCAAATTCATTTCATTGTTCAGAACCAATTTATGATAGTCTTAAATAAGCTTTCTCTAACAGGTGTTGCTGCTGTAAATTGCATGCCTCAGTTTACTTGCTAAAGAGCACAATTAAGCCAGCACAAAGCTGGTTATGACTCACATATAATGAAATGAAAACAATATCATCATCATTAAACAGCAAATAAAGCTATTGATTCTTCACATTATGCTGTCAGGTTTAATTCAATTGCATTTTTTTTCTCCTTTGAGTCCGTAATGACGCAGTTCATGCTGAAATCTCATTTTAAAGCACAGAATGGAGTGATGCCTTACCTTCCTACCTTAGCATCTAAAACACAAGCCTGCTAAGCCCCGATGTATCTTTGTTGCACTTAATTAAAGCCAAACATTCACAGCTTCTGATAAAGGCAGGTATTTCAGTCCTGAGACTGTTTGGGAGTGGCAAGACCACGAACCAGCTTTGTGTACAATGTGAATGCTGTTAGGTTGTGGCTGGCTCTTTCTGCCCATCGCCAGCTGAATGCACTAACAGCACCTTCCATTTAGCTTGCAAAGATTAACCAGGCTGCTAAAAAATGGCCTATAGAGCTGGAGCAAAGGAGAGGAGGGCAGAAAAATGCTGTGGCGGTGAAAATGTGAAAGAAAAATCCTGAACGACTTTGTGATCTGGTCAAAGGGGAAGTGGGGAGTAGGGCATAAAGGATGGAGAGGTGGGTGAGGGAGAGGGGCGTTACCACTGAGTCCTTTGTATCCGTAGCAGGTACAGAGAAGTATTGAAAACGACTACATGGATATTGGGAGCCATTCATTATAGGACAAACTGTGCCCCAGATGTACTGTTGGCATGGGTTGGGATGCTGGTTGCGTAAAATGGCAGGGACATATTGTACCATTTCTGGCAAACAGAGCAATCTGAATAGCGGGAATAGAGGGGGAGTTTTTGTTGATTTTTTTTAAAACAACCACCATAGAGATCAGCTGAATAGCATATTCACTGGATATTGTTTAAGCAACACTTTTCCCTGCTTGTGACAGGTTTGCAATACATGTATTCATGCTGAGGGCTACCTTATTCTTTGAGCTATTCATAAAGTACTTTCTTAATATGCATCAATGGCAAATTTGGTCCTGGCTGACTAACTGTGTTAGGAACAGTCTAGACTGATGCTTTTTTTCCACTTCTGACTTTCTGATGAGTATGGCCTGTGACTTATAGACCAGTTCTGCCCTCTTGCCTCAGACCTTCCAAAGTGATCTTGACTCCAGCTATCATAGCACAGACCTCCGTGGGACTGCTTGTTGACTTCACTCCCATTAGCTACAAGTCAGGATGTCAGAGTGCATGGCAGACAGCAAACGCTGATTAATTTAGAGGTGATGTGTCTGAGTGATGTTCCTTTTCTGCCCAGATTCACAGGGGCTTCCAACACAGTTATGAGAGTACGCAAGTCCCCTTCACAATAACTGGTGAATCATTTTTTCTGCTCCTCCAGATAAGCATATCATAAAAGGAAGAGATTAGAATAAATCCTCTGGCATAAATTCAAGAAAACTGTACCTGCCAAAGTCTTAATTAAAGACAGAAGGTATCAGATCAAGTGAATTTGTGAAAATATGGACTCTGGGCAAAAAACGTCAGGAAACAACCTCTAATGTTCATTTCCTTATGAGGTCCTAGGCTCTGTGCTTCTCATGTTCTTTGCAACATCTGCTTAGACTTTAGAAAAAATTTGCCTTCCCTCCTTCTACCCTACCTCTTTATTTCTCACAAGAATGAGATGCTTAAAATATTAGGAATGTTGATGTTGAAGTACTGTTGTCACTTGAGATGTTTTTTGGCACAGTATTTCAACTCCTGGAAAAGCTACGATCATCTGATTGCTACCAAAGTTTATTTTTTTCATGCCTTACACCGCTTGAGGTAAGGAATCTCAAAGAAGTGGAATGGTATCCACCTGCAAAAGAGCTTAGAGTATTGTCTGATAATACGTAGCCATGAACAAATTGCAGAGGAAAAGTTAAGCTTGGTTGAGACTCCTTCAGTCTTGTGAGGATACCACCTCTCACAAAACTAAGTTTCAGCCTCAGCTTCATAATGATCTGAGGTTACTTTTCCCTGAAAAGATTAATATTGATATTTCTTATCAGATGTCATCACTGCTGTTTTAAGCTTCACCAAGAGGCTAAAAGAACGTGGCGTGAAGTGCTTCTAAATTCCATTTCATATCCTGTACAGGTCTGCGTGGGCATTGTGGAGCCTGCTTCCATTCTCCAAACATATTTTTTATTCTGTCTATCATGCTGAAAAATGCATAACAGAAAAGAAATACTGATTTGGAATCCGTCTTTTGAATGAAGGAGTTTTAGATCAGTGTAGGCTTCACTTTCCTGAAGGATGATAATAATGCAACAGAGTTTGATGAAATTAATACAAGTGGGTCCATCACCTCAGTGATTTCCTGAAAATGCATGCAGATATAATTAAGCTCATATTCCTGTCCTATATGGGCAGGATGTTTCTTACTCTGTAGATATTTCCTTGAACGTCTGTGAGAAAAAGAGAAAACAACTGCAAGAAAAAAAGAAACCCACCTTGCTGTTTTAAACTGCTTTAGAGCTTTAAGGTCTCTCATTTTTCTTGTTACACAGTCTCCCTTTCTCAAAATTTAATCTTCCTTCCTCCTCACCTATTTTGTTTTTCTGTTGCAATATCCTATATGCTGAATTAAATAAAAGCAATTATTTGCAAATTTAAACAAGAATTTCCCTAAGCAGGTTTGTTTGCAGCATGTTTACTGCTGTTTGCAGCTGTTTCAGATGATCTTTCCCCATCATATGCCTGGGAATGTTTGCAGTGGAGTTAGACAGTCCTCTGAGAGGTGGAGCACCCCAAATTCCCGGCTCCATTGGAGAAGCCTTCACCCACCATGGCTGCAGAGGGTGCTCAGCTGTTTGTGAGGCAGAGCCTCCAGGCAATAGCACTGGAAGCAGCAAATTGATTTGTTGGGGGTTTGATTTTTTTTTTCCATCTGATTCTCCAACTCAGTGAATCATTAATATGGTTTGGAATGGAAATGAAAATGCCACAAAAGAGCATCTCATTGCAGGATGTCTGTAAAGATATATAAAAGGATCTTTTCATGGGTAATTATTCAAACTACTTCATATAACTGTCATCATTAAAAGGTCACTAACTTTTACCACATAGGGATTGCTGAAGACGCAGTCTTGGCACCACCTTCTAAAATTAGGGGAAGTACTCTAGCGTCACTCATGGTCACCTTTGATGCTGCCTGGTTCTATCTTCCCTTAACTTTGTTTAACTCAATTGGACTCAACTCGACTCATCTTTATTACGTTAGTAAAGAAGATCAAGGTGACCACTGTGACTGTCAGTGTACAACCTCATAACAAATAGCAGTTCTTCCCCTGAAGAATTTTCACTCACAAAATGACAGACAGACCATATCTCAGGCACGTCATCTTTTTACTGGTAATAATTGCAATTACAACCTACAATGTTCTTGCTATATTTCATTTCGGATTTTAATTGCATACTATCATTCTCATTCCAAATTAAGATCCCAGTGCATATTTTAAACTGTCTGTAAATACACATTAAGAAGATTACATCCATTACACAACCATGCAAGCAGCATATATGTGGTGCATTAAAAAAGGAGATATTCTTGAAGAGCTTGCTCTCAACCTAAATGTATGCATATACAAAGTTTCTATGGAAAATAAGTCCTTTGGGTATATCTCACATAATCCTTTTCCTTATACAGTATAACATCTTCTCTGTCAAATAGGGTTGAAACTGGATAAATGGATTCCAATTTTATCAGATGAGGACTGACAGGCAGAAAGAAACTACCGTAAACGCATTTCTTTCGGAAATCCAGCTAAAAATCCTTTATTCTCAAGGTTGCTGGTGCAAGTGGTATTACTCTCAGCAATATGATATGCAGCTGTATTTTGAGGCTGCAAAAATGGCAGGCTACGCTGATGCTGTCATTCAGAGGCTTCTCTCCTGCTGGCTGGCGAAGTCCTGTGCATCCTGAACATCTGCAGAGCCTAAAAAAGTTGTATATGGGCACAATAGGTGCCAGCAAATATTGCATGGCACCCTTACAGTCAGACATCAGTGCCCCCATTGCATGTAAGACAAGTGAACTCTGAGACTCACAAAAGACAAAAGAGAGGAATGTTTATGTCTGCACTGAAGAGGTTGGAGTGCAGAAGATTTGGGAGTCCAGAGGAAGGTACAAAAAAGCTGCAAAAAAACCTTGTCTTGCTTGGAGTGAGAAATCAAGGGAGTTGCAAGAGTCCACCTTAGTGAGATGATAGGCACGGCTTAAGTAGCCCCAGAGCTTCCTTCTTTCCTTGGTTAAAGAGAGAAATTTTCCATATGGCTAGCTCTTCAGAACACCAACTTTGTGCTTGCACAGACCAGAGTAAGGTGTCTCTAGTGTTTGCAAGATTGCCTGAGAAACCTGCTATTCTTTAATCTTTCCTTAAACTCTCCATTTATCCTGCCCACTTCCCCAATAGCTAACAGAGAAAAGAAAAAAAAAAAAAAGAGAAAAATAATACTTGAAGATTTGAAGATTTCATTTATAATGTGAGGCCTGGAGGAAAGTGTTTGTTTCAACTGAAAATTACTCCTGCAAATACATGTTATACTATGCAAAAATTATGTTTCTAATCACATTAACTAAAGAGTAAAATGCCCTAAGATGCATGCTAACTTTTTTACAATGAAGTTGTCTGCTGGTGTACCATCCTAAGCATGTCACAGTGATCAGTTAATGTGTCTTTGGATACTTCATTTGGGAGCTGCCAGTGCTGAAGGCCCTTGAATAAGTGCACAATTATTAATCCAAATATCTAATTACAGGCAGCTTTTGATATGTTATTCTAGTGCTTGTGCTCAAGTTTCAGTAGCGTTGGAGGTGGGGTTTTTGGTACTATGTTTCATAATGTAGAAATTAGTGCAGTGTTCCTTATTAGTGATTGATTATACCTTACTGGGAACACTTGTTGAATGGGCCTTTCTCCTGCACCAGTAATAGGTGGCTGATTGGTGCTGATTTAATGATGTGTAGCATCTCATCTCCTGATGAGACTGGAGCTCACAAGAAGTGCCAGGGATGTGCCTTTTGAGAAGCTGACATGGGCTGCGTATTTTGTGTACTGCTGGAGAGTGCAGGCAGATTGTGTAGTCATCAAACTCCCGAAGATGTACATACCTACAATTTTCCTGTGTAACAAAAATCCTGTCATCTGTCGACATAAAAGACATGAGATAACAGCTCCACGAACCTGCATAGTTCTTCAGTCTGGGCAGATGAGACAAATCTAAATAATTGAGCATGAACTCCTCTGATTTTCTTCATGCTAATGCAGTGCCACATCTAAAGCATAAAATGGTTTTGAACTTGCCACACTCATCTCCCTCTTGCAGTGATCATTGTGTTTTCCAGTCACTGTTAATGAAAAGGCCAGCAAGGTAAATGTTGGTTTTATACATGATAGGTAAGGCTTCCCTGCTGGCCGACAGCAGCTTCCTGCTCTTCCTTTTCTGCAACGCGTGTTTGGGAAACTGCCTTTTCCTCTTTGATACAAAGATGTTAGGGTAAAAAATATATCCTAAATATATATAGAACATATAAAATATCCTAAAAATATATACCCATGTACATCTAGGTACACAAACATACACATGCATATACACAAACACATTTCCATCTAGCAACAGGGTCGCATCCAACACCCTTTCTCAACTCACTGCTCACAGCCTGTAGCCCATCATTTCTCTCCAACCTTGGATTTTTTCAGGCTTCCGCAGAAAGAAAATTCCAGCATTAATAAATCCCTTTTATTGAGTGGAAATCTCCTAGCTGCCTCCCATTTGAAACTGGGAATGGGCATTTAGTCTGTTGTGATTACCGCTGCGGAAGATTCCTTTTTACAACTTAATCTTATTTCCTTTTAACAATGTCTGTTGGTAGAATTTCAAAAAAATGACACAACATCAGAATGCTCACCAACACATTCAAAACAACCTAATACCAGTGCTTTCTTATTGCTATCTCTATTTAAAATGACTGCAGTTTGTATTGCATTTACCTGAGATTCACAACATAATTTCCAACATACTATCTGATTTTGAGTACTTTTTTTCTTTAAAGTTTTACTTGTTACTGCATTTTTCTATAATTATACCATGATCACTCCTAAGTGCACAGTTTACATTGAACAGAGCCATTAAGCATTACTGCTGGTAGTTGATTGTTTCACACAGTTGTGCAGAGATCTTTGTATTTAGAACCAAAGCAGCATTATAGGGAAAAAAAGTATTTAGCTGCAGGAATTTCCGGTCACTATTTTTGTTGACGTCAGCAGTTAATCAGGCTGGACAGTCTATAGAGTAATTGTGAAGCCAGGGTGAAGCAGTTCAGTGCTGAGTAGTGATCTCAGCATCCTTGCTGTGCACATGCCGATGTGCTTTAGTGGCTGGCTTTGAATTGTGCTCTGTCTGATGCAAAGACTTCATGATGCACTATAAGCTATCAACAATGCATATTTTCGAACTCGTTGTTGCTTCTTTCTCTAAACTCATCCCTAGATGAGGAAGGGATTTTATATTCATAAAATTTGATCTTGGTCCCACCTCTTTGGTGAAATTCATTTGAGTTCTGTGGCAAATTTATATGGAAAACTACAGCTCTTTTTATCATGTTTACAGCTCAGTGGGGTACACTGTAGTTTGAGGAAAACATTAGTATGTGTAATACTACTAGTGATGAAGAATTAACATAGAGTTATAACACCTTTCGTTGTTATGGGTTTTATATGTGCAAGAATCATTTAATTTTTCCCCAGATCACACCTGGAATAAAGGAAAGCAGCATTGAAAGAGCATGTAAACTCTCAAATAGCCCAAGGTAGGAACCAAAGATGACTGCTGCACGCAGATGAAACAACAGAGAAAATTTAGTTAGGCAGAAAGTATTAGCAGGAATCAAACATCTAGTGGTGCTACTTTGCACAGTGCCTTACACATGTTATTAACTGAAATGGAATTTGGAAAGGACGCAGCAGACTTCATCACTGCCCTTGTTGAAAGGACTACATCTTTTAATAGCCTCATATAAGCTAGAACTCATTTCAATGTCCTGTTCAGAAGAAAGAACATGCCACCTGCAGAAGTATCTGGCAAGTGTGCGATCCTCAGGGATTTCCCACTCGTGACATTTTCCAGCCCTTCCCTAGCTTTTAAAAGCCCCAGAAATCATAATGCAGAGTGACATGAATGCTTAAAAGCTACTGCAGGATGCATCAAGGAAGGGAGGGTCTGTTTGTATTTGAGTGTTAGAAGTTTGCTGAATCAAGAAAAAAATTGTTATGAGTGTATGAAGAGAAAACCTGAGCAACCACAGTGGCCTTCGGAGAGCTCAGTGCTCTAAGCATGAGGTTAGCAGCCACAAAGTTTGTCAAGATCAGCTTGGTGTTGTTTCTGACTCAGTACATCAAGCAGCAAAACAGGCAGTCCTCAACACACAGGAGAGGAGATTAAGTTGTCCTATAAAGTGAAAGCCAAGTGTCTTTGGCCTGATGTTCAAAAATCATTAATTTAGAGCTGTAGAGGGGAAGGAGATTTTGAAATCATTTGTAGCCCAAAGTGCTGATAAATTAAGTAGTTGCATGGAGCAGCTAACTGAGGTAAGCGACACAGTCACAGGAGCAGGAGCGCTCCCATCCTTTCATTCAAGGTTGAGGCTCTCCATCCAGTCAGGATCTCTTGCTCCAATCCAAATGGAGGTGCCTTTTCTTGTGCATTCAGCGTTGACTCCAATTTTTGAAGGGAGAGACAGTGCAAGAAATTATCTGGATCATCACTAACAAGCAGAAAGAGAAAAGGGATGAGCCAGGCATTGGCACCTCTGGCGTGGCTGGTGATGCTGTCTCATTGCTGAGGCACCCTGCATCTCATCCCAGGACTGCCAGGATGGAGGAAGGCCCTTGGCCAGGGAGCCCTTCAATAGGGCTGTCCATCTGCAAGGATGGGGAGCAGCAGGGCAGCCACCACCACCCCACCAGCACAAACCTGCTTTTGGCTACTGCTGCACTCACTATGAGTGCAGCAAGGATTTTTAAGCCTTTAACAACAGCCACAGTGAGATGATAAAGGATCAACAGACATAAATTCTACCATGACTGGTCTGGGAAAGTTTTGTTCTCTGTCCAGCCACATGGCTGGTAGGCAAGGCATCCTGTACCTTTTGAAGTGGTTGGTTTTGTTCCTATTGAGAATACCAGTCCAGGCAGATTCAGTGCCACAACGGGAAAAGTCAGTCTTCTCTTCCTGAATGTCTGAAAAAAGGTCACCAGTGGGCAGGCAGATGGGTGCTAATTCCTCCTGTGAGCAATGCCTCTTCTTCCCTTTTTATTGGCAATCACTTCAGAGGTCATCTGTAACTTCATCTGATGTGCAATTGCTATTCTATATTTATATTTCTTAAAAAATTTATTTTCTATTTTTGCATTTCTCTATTTGTAAAAAGAAAGAACCTTTTATTCCATATTCAGATTTCTCAAACATGGCACTAATTAAGGCCAATGACAATCTAGCCTGTTTATAGACATGGAATCCCCTTTACTGACTCCTCCTAAGGAAGGAAAGTTTCTAGACAATAAAAAATGACTGAAATGGATCGTATTTTTTTACTGGAATGTAGGTTTTATGGATTTTGCTGTGGTTTTAAGTTGAAAACAGAGAAGCTGGGTTCTGTCTGGGCTCTAAAAATACCCTCCTTGAAAATGAGCATTTGTCCTTTGGACAAATGGGTGACTAGCCCGTATCTGCTCTGATCAAAAAGAATAACTAGTAATGAGAATGTATGGAACTAAAATATGGTAGAGTATCTGAAGTGCATGCTTCTGAAAGAGTTGAATTCACAGGCTTATGACTATAAAAAAGTCAATTCAGATTGGATTTGCCATTCCAGTTTTGCTGACTGTTCACAAGTTTTAGAACTGAAGATCACACCGTAAAACTTGCACTTTGCTAATTTTTTTCTTGAGTACCTAATGGAAAATGAACCTATTATGAATTTTGCACAGCTTCCTCTAGAGACACTTTAAAATGATCTAAAATTATACATTCTCTTTAGGTAATTAATTTAGTTATGGGCTGTTTAAGAAAAAATTGCTTATTTAAGATTCAGAAGTTACAGAAGTTATTAAGGTCAAAGGGGAGCTCTCAGGATTGACATTACAAATTTAAAATGTGACCTTGCATTTTACTTTTTTTCAATTAATCTGTTTTTTCACCAATGTTTTCACCTATTTTACTATATTTTTGCTTTTTGTGTGTGATGTTAAAATGAACTCATCTCTATAAAAGGCAAAAGTAAGATCCTTGTACTTTATTGTGGTAGGCAAACATTCTGTCCCAAGTTCTACACCAAATATTCTACAACTCAGCACTGGCATGGCCCCACCTGCAGTGCAGTGTGCAGTTTCAGGTTCCACAATTTAAGGATATAAAAACATTAGAATGTGTCCAAAGGAAGGCAACAAAGATGGTCAATGGACTTATGAGGAGTGGCTGAGGATACTAGATTTGTTCAACTTAGAGAAGACCGGGGGGTGACCTCATTGCTGTCTACAACTTCCTCATGAGGGTGACTTCTTCTCTCTGGTGTGTCAACATAGGACACAAGAGTGACTTACCGACAGATGTTGCATCCAGTTCCAATAACCTGAAGATACATCCTCTGTTCTTCATTAATGACTTATTTCACAACTTCCTTCTTGGTTTTCTGACATAGAGCAGGAGCATGAGAGCTGCAGAGAAAAAGAGAAGGACAGCACTAAGTACTGCTGGACTTTTTTTCACTATTAGTTTCTCACTGACTGTGAGAAGGGGGACTGGAAGAGAGTGTCTGAGGTATAGTGATAGTTGAGAGTATAGTTTACAGTGAATGATGGCTTTTTAGAGCTTGACTTACAACAGGATGTTGAAAGGTGTTTGACATATTCTCGTTTGATAACAGTAATCATGTTGGCCAAGAGAAGATCCTAATATTTCTCATTGGCATTCACCAGCTCTAAGAATGAAGGGTCCCTTTCAAATCTGATGGTTCACATTTCTGTCTGTCAGACACTGTCAAAGAATTCATTTCCTTTGCATGGTTTTGAGTCTGTCTTTGCCTGGAGAAAGCACTTTGAACTCACTTTATCTCATCTGCAAAGGAAGATGACAGCTCTTTGCTATAAAAAATATGTGTCAGATAACTATATTATCTCTTAATACACTCCTTTCAGCCCCAGACTGCCAGATAGTCACCACGGAGACAGGGCAGAACTCTCCCCATTGGTCTGTCAAGGGTTAAGACTGTACTTTGTGATGCTCACCCATAGAGTTAGGCACAAGGTGGACACGGTGGGGGACAAGGAGAGAAGGAGCTGTGCATGGGGGAGGGCAATATCTGAAATTCATTGTGCACTTCATTTCTACTTTTCAAAATATGCCACATCTGTCCTTTTTACACACTGTAGTCTACTCCACTTTTCTGGGCTGCCCAGTCCACTCCAGTATAGAATTATAGAATCATTTAGGTTGGAAAAGACCTGTAAGATCAAGTCCAACTGTTTACCTAACACTGCCAAGTCCACCACTAATCCATGTTCCTAAGTGCCACATGTACAAATATGATCTGAAATACTCCTCTATCCATCTCCACCTATGGCAGTGGTGACAATGGTTGCTAGATGGACTGCTCTTAACCTCTCAACTCACTTTTTATTCTTTGTCAAATTAGAAGGATTGGCTGAGTAGCACAACATCACCTCACTTCTCAAAGCAGTGACCTGCCACTGCTGTCTACAGCATGACTTCACACATGCTGTATCCAATCTATTTCTACGCTGCATTGTCACCAGTTAAAATTGGTCTTGTTCCTCCATTTTCAAGCTGAAAAGAGAGAGGAACAGATAAGCTCCAGTTTAATTTGTTCTGGCAATTATTGGAAATCTCCCACAGAGAGAAGAGCCCTTGCCTATCGGTGCGGAATGACATACAGCCATATGGGCCCAGACAAAAGGAGACCCGGCTTTTCTGCAAGTCTATTCAGGCATGTATAGACATATTGGCTGAGGTACCAGCCCATTCGCATCTTAATGGGGAAAAAAGAGAGACCTAAAAAAAAAGAAAAAGAATAAAGACTATCAAGTGCAAACTCGCCTTGGAGGCCTGAAAACAAACTATGCTAGTGAAGAGAGGGAATGGAAACTCTTTTGACTATCTAGTCCAACAGACAACTACACTGCCACTATATGTGCTTTAAAAGTATCAGAATAATTCTGTTATTACAGATAAAGATTACTGTAAGATTTGGAAATGCAAATTGAAGATAAGTGTGTATTGGAGCTGAGGTACAAGCTAAGCTTCTTTTTTTTTCCCTCTTTCTGTCCCTCTCTATTTCTGTAAATCAGGATTCAACATTAATTCAACCCAAATGAAACTGCTAGGATAAAACACCTCTGAGAAGCATTTTAAAATATAATTTCCTGCAAAATGAGTGTGTAAGTTTATTAAAAAAACCAAAGTGCTAGTCAAAAGGTGAAAGAAATATATTGCATGATTATGGAGGAAGAAAGAGGTTATTTAAGAAATAGCTGAAATGGCAGTTCTCTTTAAATTGTCATGTGGACGCTTTTAAAATGCAATGACAATGGCAGCTATTCTTTAAGGCTTTTTCCTTATACTCTGCTCCTGAGCTAAGGGAAAAAGTGTTTGTGGAGAAAATCACTTAAATTCCAGGTAAATTTTTTTCCTCTGCCTCTGGATTAATTTTCTCAATTTATCCCTTTACCACTACTTAATAATAATTCTTATGGCCACCTAAATTGTCTACACTGAAAACAGCTGACAGGAATAAATGTCGAAGTTTGGTCATTGACATCCCAGAAATGACTTCTCATTAATAACATGTTACAGAAGACGAGCCACAAACCTAGCAAACAACAGACAACCCCCCCTCCCCACCTTCTCTTTAAAGAAACTGTTGGGACTTATCCAAAGCTCACTGAGTTGATTGACAATGCTTTTGCTAGCTTTGCTGGATTTGGAAATAATGCATTGTTTATAGGGATTATAACCTCTACTCTTGTTGTTGTCTGCAACAGAAATTTAATAATGTACAAAGCTAACAAAAATCAGCTTGCATTTTGTTAATGGTAATTTCTGTGTGGGGTGATTAGAGAATAGCTCTTCTGGCTAACCAATGTTCTAGTTAGACAAGTTAAAAAACAAAGTTTAAAAACAAAACCTGTGCTCCCAAATAGTTAGAAAATCCATGTGTAATTCCAGGGAAATTAGTTCTTACTGCAATTAGTGGCCATTGTGTTTGAGCATTAATAGTCTGGGGCAAACATAATAAACCCATTCCTAACTGTTGGTAATGACACATTTCTCAGGGATTATTACTTAATTAACTATAATTTGAAAGGGTGGTTTAGCTGAGATGAAGTATTCATTTATATGGCATAACTAAACAAGTCCAGATCAAAAGAACACATAGTCTGCTAACATTTCTCTGGTCCTTTAGTTTCATTTGTGAATGTCTGCCTGCTTGCCTGCCTACAGAAATAATTATTTTTGCATCTGAGCTGTGTTTTTTGTGGGTCCATATAATGGTAATGAGTTCCCCCTTGGATATTTGCACATTGTTTTCTCATTGTACGAGTGTCTTCTGGGCTTATGCAGACAGTGATTTTAATTAGAAATGCTGACTTGATCAGGAAACCACCTCCCACACCCACTCTTTCCACCCCCTCCACACCAGAATGGGACAACTGTTTCCCGAACACATGCATTATTCATCCCAACCACCTCAAAGTGAAATGTTTGCTATTGTTCCCACCATCCACCCATGTAGCTTATGTTCTCCCAGCATCCTTTCTAATGAATGGCATCTGTATACCTCACCTCGCGGATTATTGATCCCATTCATATACTGGTGCATCAGTTGAGAAAGAGGATAGATCACCAGAAAAAGAGTGTTCTGATTGGTTTGGGATGATGTCTTTTCTTTTTCCTGAAAGTTGTCACATACTATAATACAAATGAAACCTTTTCTTTAGAGTGGGTTGTGTTAAAAAGAGGACAGAGCTGCTGAAACGTCTGTGGCACATACTGCCCAGAAGCGCACAAGAGAAAGGCAGTATGTCAAATGAGCTGCTGTAGCAAGTGTAGCAAAGGAGAACAGAGAAGTGCAAACATAGTGAAGGGTATGTTGTAACACTACTATTTATTTTTCTCAGTGACATAAAGTGTATTTTCTCTATTGCTTCTCACTGAAAATACTGAATTGCTCAAAACCAGGAAAGATTTAGAAAGCGTGTATTTCTGTGTTGGTAAGAAACAAAAGAATACACTGTGTTCTGTAAGATGTGGGCAAGCTGTCTGAAACACTTCTTCAGAAATATCAGGTAGCTCTCTGTTGCAGTCATTGGTATCCATATAAAAGGTTCAGGAATAATTCCATTATTTTCTCCTCAAAGTCTTTTCAAGGAGGCTGTAAGCTTAAACCCATGCATTACTTGAGACTGACAGTGACATGGATGTCTTATTCTTAAACAAGTTGTAAACCTCTTCTAATTCAAAAGTTGATTTGTAAAATAGGCATTAGGCACATACATTTCTATTTGTGCTTTTAGAAAATTCCTGTTCAAAGAGTTAATCCACATGTCTTGACTGTCTAGTTGGAAGCTTATATTTGGAAGTAGATTAGAATGGCACTTCTGCAGAGCCCAGACTTCTACAATGGATCAAGATTGATTATAGCGACACAGAATTTCACTTTTATTTCAGTAGAATTTAAACATTTCTTTAGTCCACACAGCATCAAAGGTGTCCTTCTAAATAAATATCTGTGCAGTGCTCTAACTTAGGACATATCTTATTATGTACAATAATCAGAGCGATACAGTATTGCATTAGAAACAGCACATGTTTTTTGAAATGTGCCTTGTGGGAAAAAAAATGAGGGATATGTAACAATATATGTATTTCTTTGAAGAGAAAGACAAGTTACAGTGAATGAAGCTCATGCTAATTAATAATGTTGGACAGATATTATAGCTATTCTTGAAACATGGAATGAATATTAAACCAGAAATAAAAAGTTTTATTGTCCTTGACATGTTTCTTTCCAACTCACTGTTCACATTTCTCTAGTTTACTCAGTATTTCTTCATAGCAAAATGACTAAGAAGTACAGCTACAGAGTCCACCCTCTGAAATTAATGGAGTGTGGGGATTATCATTAAAGAAAAAAGTGCATTTTTTACTGAAAGCTGCAGAGATAGGTGAATGCCTGTTAAAAGCCTCTGCAAGAGAAGCAGTCCAGCTTCTGCGCATGGGAAATTCTCACTTTCCCTCCTCCTGCCTCTGACACAGCATGAGGAGCAGCGATTATTTTGCTGCTCCATCAGGGCCATCCCTCCATCTTCCCAACCAGCTATGTCCCGCATGTAGTGAGGTGGCACTATTGCAGGGGCTCTGTGAAACCTCCTTGGGCCAGAGCAGGTAGGGACCCGCAGCTTTTGGGGCAGCTTTTTGGGACAGAAGAAGGCTTTCCTCTGCCCAAGTTTTAAGGGCACAAACTCCTCAAGGTGCCCAGCTTCTGCCCAGGGCAGCCACATCTCTGTTTCAAAATGCCTGGAGAGGGGTAAAACCCCGGCACCCACTGGTTGCTCACAGCCATTTGTAGGTGTTTCTCAACGCTAGACTCCTATGTACTGTCTCTGCCAGCTGCGACAGGTGGGACATGCAGGTGGGCAGAGTGGGTGTAGGGGATAAACCACAGGAGAAGAAGAAGACTTTGTTCCAGCCTTGACTGGTGGTGCTTGAGGCTGGCTGCTTCTGTGCAGAACCAGGGCAGCCCAGATCTCCGCATTTCGGTGTCACTCCAGCAGCCTGCAATTCTCTACCTATGAGCTTTGTGAAATACCACTTCCCTATTTAAATCCTCAAAAAATGCAACTGTTTGCTGTGGCTTCCTAAATCAGTCACATTCACTGATTTATCACTCTACCTTTGATATTGAACTAGAAATTAGCAGCAACTGACTTAATCGAATCTGATCATGTCTTCTGTACATCTTATACTCCTCCTCTTTAGAGCTGTCCAAGCACTTATGGATGTGAGCTGCATGAGCTGTTGAGTTTGCACTTCCTAGTATGAGAAAATGATACATATTCATGAGCATGTCATATCTTCTAGGGAAAGTGGACACCATGCTTTCCGTATGTGTCATATTATATTGCATTTTACTGTGTCACTTTATAGTATATTGTATTACATCGTATTATACTCCTTTATTTTATGTAAGTGAAATGTTAAGAAACCCAGTCCCCTCATATTACGCAAGTGGAGATCATTCTGACATTAAAAAGTAAAAAATTTCATTTAAGCTGTATTTTGCTTATTATCATGTGATTGGCAGGAAAAGCATTTCTTGAAGGAAAGATATGCTAGTGGCTGAAGAAGAGGTGATAGATTTTTGACAGATACTACTATGAATTTATATTGCACTTCCATCCCAAGGAATGTCATAGTAACATAAATAGTATATGAATAAAATTTTAGTTTCTTCAGACATACTTTGTGCCTGCAGTTATTCATTGTTGCTAATGAGACAATTAATAGGCTAATGGGCACAAATGATATAATATAGGCATTTAATTCTGCCATCTGAATGCCAAAGCTACATTTGTAGCTACAAAGTACATAGGTAGGTGTTGTAATTCTTTTATGTGTCTTTTATGTGTCTCTGCAGAACTGCAGGTCATATCTTCGTGGCTCTGTTCACCTGAATTTTCTTACTGAAGTCAACTGGAAGGTGGAAATGAGCAAAACAAGTAAGATTTGCCATGGGCAAAATCTGTACAAATCTAGAGATTAGGCAAAAAGCTTTTGGGGGAAAATCTGGTCTTATACACATCAAAACACTTTGTTTCACATTGAAATATGGCAAATCCAAGATCAAATGCAATGATGTGAATGCTCCATCTCTGGCAGTGTTCAAGGCCAGACTAGACAGAGCATTGGGCAACACAGTTTAGTACAAGATGTCCCTGCCCATGGCAGGGGGATTGGAACTAGATGATCTTAAGGTCCTTTGCAACCCTAACTATTCTATGATTCTATGATGTAGATCATTGCTACAAGACCGCATAGGCCAAAAGCGAGAGAATCAATGGCAGCTTTAAGTGGATTTAGATAAACAGAAAAGTGGGTAGGACAGGAAAAAGAACACTTCTATTCTTATAGCCAGCATCAGTCAATTTTTAAAAGGCAGAAATAGCTAGGGTCTCATATCTTAACTGTCTAATGCAAAGAGGAGTACCTTACTATACCTGATGATGTTATACAGCAAGCTACGACAGAGTCACAGGGGTTCAAACATTGTTTTATTGAAAATATGGTGTATCTAATAAGAAAGTCCAGTTAATTATTTTTACTTGGATACATAGACTGTGAACCTATACTCTGAGGCAGGAATCAATGAGAAAAGTGGGTAGTAGTCCTTATCTTCTCACATGTGGATTTAAAAGGTAATGGGGAATAAAGGTCTTTTACAAAGCTGGAGGGAGTTTTGCCTAGTTAGCACTTTTGTATGCGAACTCAGACTTTAATACAGTACCAATTAGCACATGGAGAAACAAAAACCCCTTCAGAATCAATAGAACATCATTTGATGGTCGTTTTATGAAGTAAGGTGACAGTTCAGTGGGGTTAGGGAGATTACAGACTAGTTTGCATCACAAAAGTCATTATTCGGGAACCAAGGGTACAACTTCCTGCCTGAAGGAATAATCTAAAAGAATGCCATTTGCACATACAAGGCTCTGGATTTGATTTAACTGTCATGAAATTATTGCTGTTATAGAAGCAGGTACCCACAAGGGCAAACAAAGTGCAGCTGGAGTGAATGCTTTATTCCTAGTTAGCCCCACCATATGGCAATCACAGCCAAGCACCTTCTGATCATCTCTTCCTGGAAAAAATAATTTCTTATGATGATCAAGAAAAACATGAGGTTTTTTGTTCATGTTTATTCCTATTTATTATGAGAAGCACTGTTCATTCTAAGGTTCATTTGGTATGTTCACATAAGCTTAAAAATGGATATTATCCATGCCTGATAAGGTTTCTCTTTACAGTAAAACTGACTGGTTTATTTGAGTACTCACACAGTAGAGGCAATTCACAGCACGTGTGGGTTCAACCTAACAGAGGAGGAGAGGAGGAGGTGAAAAAAAACAAACAAATGATAGAAGAAGACTAGACATAACAAGCACTCAAATTTTGTTCTACAAAATGTGATTTCATATGTATTGCAGGGATACAGAAATACAGAACTTTTCTAAATTCCTTCTGTCTTTTCCTCTGATACAATATCAGAGGTCACTTAAACAACTTCCAATAGACTACTTTCTAGCCTTTCTCAAAATCTTAAAAAAAAAAAGAATACAATTTTTTCAACCTTTTCACAAGTCCTATTTTTCCAGACCTCCGCTTAAATTTCTTGCTGTCTTGCTGGCAGCAGTCTGGGAGTCTGTCTGATACCTCCTTTAAGCTGCGATGCTCTGCTTTTCTGTGCTGAGGATGCCAGTAAAAGTCCTTCACGTACAAGACATGAGCAACCTGCCCAACATCCTGCTAAAACAGCACAGTGGCATTTTCCTCCTATGCAACAACCCATGCATCAATGTGTTGGCTCCTATTTAGTTTGTGGTCAGGTCCTTTCCTACCATACTTACTCCTAGGCCATTATTCACCTCTCTATGCCTAGGCATTTGATTTTGCCATTCCAAGGCTTGTGCTTTCTACTTGTCCCTATTGAATTTTTTGGCATTGATTTCCTACCATTTCTCCAATTTATCAAGATAATTTTGAATTCTAACCCATCTTCCCAAGTGCTTGCATCTTACCCCACTTCCCGAGTGCTTACATCTCCCAGCCTGGTGTCATCCTCACATTTTGTAACTGTACTGCATCATCCAAACTGTTAGCATAAACATTGAACAGTGCTGGTCACAAAGCAAAATCCTGCAGGACTACTTAATGATGATTCCCAGTCTAACTCTGAACCACTACTGCTAGTGGTTCTTTGAGTTGTTTTCTAGTCTGTCTTACTCTCATTTCACCTGGGCCACGTTGCCCTATGTTGTCTTTGACAATGAGTTGCAGAGTTGCTTGAAACATTTTAAAAGGTAAAGATGTATTGCATTTTTCTCATCTCTCATCTGCCAGGCCAGTCATCTTACCAAAGAAAGGAAAATCAGGTTTGTTGTCAACTTGTTCTTCAGAAATCCATGTTGGTTATTCCTTAGCACTTCATTATCCCCTAGATGCTGAAAAATTGGTTAGTTGTTTCCCTACCTTCCCATGCACTGAAGCTGGAATGATTTCACTGGTTTCTCTCCCCCACTGCCCTCTCCTGCTTTAAATATAGGTATGATTTTCCTCTGCCAGTCCTCTAGGAACTCACTCATCTTCTACAGTCACGTGAAGGTAATCACTAATGTTTTGGCTATTTCTTTAGTTAGTTTCTGAAGTACTTGAGGGTAAATTCTGTGCAGACTGATTAATTTGGCAAGAGATTTTGAAAAGGTAGGTGATACAGCTTGAGAGAAAACAGAACATAATATCTAAATACCCCATCAATTTTCACTGGCACTAGGTCAGGCTTTTGGCTGAGATCAAGATAAGTTAATGAAGTATAAATGGATCCTTCCCCAAATTTAAAAAGAGAAGATGTAGTAAAAGGCTAAAAATCTGGGAGAAATGGAAGGTGATATTTATAATGCTACATGTTTTTAAAGAGACAAAATGATTTTTCAGTCAAAAGGAAGAAATCAAATCTCATGCTTCAGTGCATAAACCAACCACAAGGGTCAGCATGGAATTCGTCTCACAACAGTACAGCCTTATTTTTTATGATGAACTAAAGATTGTGTATCAAGCAGTATCGCATTATTGATCTTAACATTGAGCACTGGTGCTTATTCCAACTGTTCTTTACTTTACTTTCCACTTCTCCTTCCCCTCTCTGAAACTTCAAATACAAAATATTTGATTAACATCATTTTTCCTACCAAAAAAAGCCCACAAAATTACAACCAAGGCTGGATTTTTCAGCTTCACCTGGAAGCAAAGTTTCCTTGAACAACCATCTTTCAGGCAGATCATTTCAGTTTGTATGCACTTGTCTTTCAAGTTTCATACATTTTCCCAGCAACCCATAGCTCAATATCTCAGAGAAATACCACTTTTTTTTCCTTTTCTTACACCTTCTCTAGTTTAAATTTCACTCGTGTCAGACTAGAAGCTCACTCCATTTCCATTTGGGAACTACTGTCTTTCCAGATTCTTGTATAATCTTCTTTGCTGCTATTAATCACATTTATTCTGATGTCAAGTTTGTTTTGTCAGAATTTCCTTCATTTCTGAACTGTCACTGCTTCCAAAGCATACTGAGAGGGAGTTCAACTATTTGGACGTGTTGGCAATTTCCAAAGGCAAAAAAATTTCAATAAAGCAGAGATCTGGTTTGGGAGACCATGTTACTCAATGGGGACATTAATCTGGTGTCCATTCGCTATGGTACCTGTTAATACCCAGGGAGCAGACAAAAATACAGTAATCCTTGGGATCTCTGTCTTTCATAATACTAATGGAACATCAGTGCAATTGTATTAGTGCATAAACTTATTTCCTTGGAAAATCAGACTCAAACCAGCTGCAGAAGATTCTCCCCTGTGAAGGAGGACAGCAACCAGATGGCTCACAGCAGATAATGAAAGGATAGGAATTTTGGCCAAGAATACCTCAGCTCGTACAGAAGCTGCTATTACATCAGCATTACAAATTGAATACCAAGACAGATGGAGCACAGGGTTTTTGAGTCTCCTCTGAAAGATTCACCTGTAACCAACTGCCAAGCCAAAAGTTGCCAGCAAGATGAAGCCTAAGAAATCTTTTATATTCTAGTAAATGCTAGTTCTTCTTAGACATCAAGAAATCCAGGCAGATGAACAGCTCCATCTAGCACACTAAACCTTCTCAAATGGGAAGGGACTGGTAAAGCTGGGAACATGCCGCAGCAGTGGATTATGAAGACAGAAAATAGGTACTTGAATCCTCTTTGTGAGGGGTATTGTTAGTGCATGCCGCATTTATAGATGACAATTAGATAACTCCTCATATATACTCACCGTGGAGACTGAAACAATTGAGTTTGAAGGCAAAAATCTAGATGCTGGCAGGCAAAGCATCTGAGGTTGTATTTCAGGCTTTACTAACCAATTCTTGCTGTATTAGAACAGTTCTGCGACAAATGAGGTCAGCACATCTTTATTCCTTCTTTCTTTATCCTTTCAGCTTGAAAGTGTCCTGTGAAGGCTAGACACTCATATTCCGTATTTCTAGAAACACTTTGAAGCTAGGTGATAGGAAGAGGATAGACTTTAACAGTTTAGATCGAGAAAGAAGCTGTAAGTTTCTTTTGCTAGTTTGATTTCATAGACAGCAGATTGAAGTTGGCTTGAAAATGTTCATCCTGTTGGTTGGTGGCATGTCTTTATGCTCAGACAAGGCAATCACTGAGGTCAGAACAAGGTACAGATGATGACGTTGTACAGCTGAAGCAATGTGAGACTCAAGAAATACAAATTATATGAAAGATTTCCACCTCTTAGACCCCCTACAGCTATTTTATAGGTTAAATACAATCCTTTCTCTATTAACACAGCCACAATTTTAACAAACAAAACAAAACAAAACAAACCCCACTATGTGCTGGTGGGTGCATACAATTACTATGAGCGAGGGCCGAATATTGTTTTCTGATTGGAAAAAGAAATTACCCATTCACTTCTTTGTCTTCAACAGCTGCTTTTGAAAGTTGGTTGTTCTGAGTCTATTTCTAATATGTCAAAACGCTGTATGAAATGCCAAGTTAACCAGGAACACAGTCATAATTAAACTAGGGAGTCATCTTCACCAGTAACAGCACATAGGCGCTTGCCTATCACTACTTTTGATCTTCAGGCATAGGAAGAAATAATACCTCTATCTCCCCCAGGCAGACAGCTGCTTCTCATATCTGTCTCCAGGTAGGATATAACACATTTTCCGTCTTTGGCATTTAGGGGGTATCAAAGAGCCTTATTATCTAGCAGCAGCCATAAGAAAGAGTCCAGTTTTCACTGCTATGTGGAAATATGTAATATCCTGGGGACTAGCATACCCAAAATGCAATGTTGTGTAGCCAAAGAACATGATTTGCTACCATAGCCACCATGCAACACAGGCAAGGACACCTCAGGTTCAGAATTCGTTCCAGGTGTGCAACAGGAAGAGGTTTTATCCCATTGTAAATAAGATAATGGCAGATTATGGCAGATAATGGCATCTGCTCAGGATCTGGAAGAGGGGAACGACGTGGGCAGAAATGAAGCAAATGAAAAATAGAGGGAAGTCATTAGTACGTTTTTCTCAAAGAGGATTGTAACAGTTGTGAGTAGGTCCTGTTCAGGGCTTAAGTATTCCACTGCCAAGGGCAGCAGGCTGCATCCCCGAGCTTTATCTAGTATTTATTTGTATTTTCCAATGTATCTGCAAGGCCTCACTTAGCTCTTACTGAGGCTGACTTCAGCAGGGTTAGTTAGACCAGCATGGAGCTTTTGAAACCTTCTTGTACTTCTGTTCTCCTTTTTTTATGGTAGTATTTATGGTACGTCACATTGATTAAAAGCTGGGGATCAGATCTTCCCCTGATGCAAGTTATCAGCATTATTTTATCTGGAATGCTTACTTTGTGATTGTGTTTCATTATTTTTGATCTTTTTATGTATCTATAACCATAGGGCTGGGATTTATACGATGGGACTCCCTCTGTCATTTTGTGGGATTTTTCACTCTGCAGGCACACTGTAACTTTGAAGGACTTCAGATCTTAAGCAAAATGAGTTCACTGATGTGTCCTAGGAGAGACTGTTGACTGGTCTGTAGATGTAATTTTATGACAATGGATTGTATTCTGAGTTAATGTTTATGCACCATATGGTATGTTGTCAAGTTTCATTGTATTTATGATAAAAATAAAAATACATGTTCAGGCCCAGTCTATTTTCAAGAAAAGTAACAAATGCCTCTAGATCTTTCCTTTTAATTTAAACTTGCTCAGTAAATACAACAATAGATAATAATAGCAGCAGGACTGGCCTGGGCCAGAGATAAAACACGTGAAGTTCTGGAAGTAGCACAAAAACATTTAGGACTATTATCAGACAGCCTGTTTAAAGGTACCTAACTTAGGTACTGCAAGCGTTAGGATTTCTAAAATGAGACAAGTGTTATATAAATTGCTTAAGATATTTTAGATCCTGGCTCAGTGGAGCCTCTACCCCTGGAGGCTGGTGTTAGGCATCTATTGTGGGTAGCCTGCCTCATACAGCATACAGCTTACGCTTTCTTACTGACTGGCACTGCTGTGGGGTTATTGCAAAGACATTTAATGACAAGGCTGTGAGCAACTAAGGATACAGGAAACCTAAGAAATAACCTGGGTAAACATAAAAGAATAATCTATTTAATAGGGGGTAAAAAACTATTCAGCACTCACACACCCACCTTGGGTTTAAAATATCACAAGAAATTCAAGGAACAAAGTAAATAGCTCACTAGGAGAATTCTTTTCACTCAAATTTAATTTCTTCCTACTGTGGTCATTAATGAGTTATTTGGTTTCTTTTGGCAAAATGGTGGGGCGAAAGCTCTTTAAAGGTGTCATTAAAAACGGAAATTATTTTTCATTAACATAGTGCAGTATATGTGCTGCTAAGAAACATTTACATATACATGTTAGAAATATCACGTGTATTTGTGTATTTATGTACAGAGAAAGTGGAGGAAGGAGTTTAAAAGTGATTGCCTCTTTCTTCCCCACTTTCTCAGTGTAACATGTCTCCTCCAAATGAATTGGCTTCACTCAAGCAATGTGCCCGCATGGGATCCACTAAGGTCTGTAGCATTCTGCATAACTGCTGGGTCCATACAGCAAAATACATTGGAAGGACCAGGCATAAAAGATATAAGAATGTAATTAATTTTATGAATGCAAATAGTCCACTGGCTTTCTGGGAGACCACTTGCTCCACATGATGAATGCACTAAGCATGTGTATAAACCTTTTCAAGTCTGAGCCTTTTGACTATAAAATCCTTGGTGTTTATGTAAATATGTATTGAGCACAATATATTTCAACCCCAGTGGAACTCTCTGGATGCCCATATAGTCATCCAAACTATTAATATTTTTATCCTTTCTTTGGAAGTGATGTTCTTTTCAGAATTAACAAGATAAATGGGTCACTTACTTACAAAAATGCTAGAAGCTGGTTCTGGCAGATATTTCTTTTTCCTTTTAATCTTTTCCCAGAACTAGATATTCAATTAAGAATAATTTAATTACAATACAAATATTTGTTAGGGAGGAGTCTTTAAAATTGGAGCATGAAGAGGAGCTCACACTTGGAATGCACCTATGTCGTGGTTTGAGCCCAGCCGGTAACTCAGAACCACACAGCCGCTCGCTCACTCCCCCCCTTCCTCCCCCCACTCCCGGAGCGATGGGGAGGAGAATCGGAAGAATGTAACTCCCACGGGTTGAGATAAGAGCAGTCCCGCAACTAAGGTATAATACAAACCACTACTGCTACCACCAATGATAATAACGATTAGTGAAATAACAAGGGGAGAGGATACAATTGCTCACCACCCGCCGACCGATACCCAGCCCGACCCGAGCAGTGATCTGGGCCTTCCGGGTAACTCCCCCCAGTTTATATACTGGGCATGACGTGCTGTGGTACGGAATACCCCTTTGGCTAGTTTGGGTCAGGTGTCCTGTCTCTGCTTTCTCCCGGCTTCCCCTCCTCCCTGGCAAAGCATGAGACTGAGAAAGTCCTTGGTTGGAATAAACATTACTTAGCAACAACTAAAAACATCGGTGTTATCAGCGTTGTTCCCAGGCTGAAAGTTAAAAAACACAGCACTGCACCAGCTACTAAGAAGGAGAAAAATGACTGCTATAGCTGAACCCAGGACAGTATCCACCCCTTATTCCATACCATTCACCTCATGCTCAGATCCCGCATCTCTCAGCACACCATCACCCCTGTCCCATATATACACATATATATACACCCACACCCACACACAGAGAAAGATATCGTTCCCTAGTCCATGGACCAATCCCTGTAAAATTGCTGAACTCATCCAGTCCATGATGTCAGGCTCCATCTCTTGTAATAGTCTTTCAGGGCAGGAGGGACGGTACGTAGTGTTGGGTTGCTGCCTGCTGATGATACTGCCAAACTCGTCTGGTCACTGCTGAGCTTGTCTGGTTTTCTCAAAATTCATTCTTTGTTGAGGTGATGATCGGAGGGAAGTCAGGGTCAATTGCTGGCGACCTGAAGATATCTAGCTGGTGGGCTATAAAAGTGTTATAGAGCAGGCAACAGCATACAATTGAGTTCATTGGCTGTTTTCCCCCAAAATCAAATCCCCTTGAGGTACACATCGGACTTCCCCATCTTCCCGCATTACCCACCAAGTATATCCAGGTCCCTGAGCAAAAGCAACCCCACGAGTGGGTTTGCCTTTACCTGAAGCAGGAATAACCCAGACTGTCTTCCCCAACAAATTCTTTATGTGCACCACAGGAACTTTATCCCCCTCTACAGTACGTAAAAGTTCTGACTGGACTAGGCCAGCCCTGTTGGCAGATCCCCTACTGTTGACCAACCAGGTGGCTTTTGGTAAATGTGTATCCCAGTGTTTGAAAGTCCCACCACCCATTGCTCTCAGTGTAGTTTTTAACAGCCCATTGTACCGTTCGATTTTCCCAGAGGCTGGTGCATGGTAGGAGATGTGATATACCCACTCAATGCCATGCTCTTTGGCCCAAGTGTCTATGAGGTTGTTCCAGAAATGAGTCCCATTGTCTGACTCAATTCTCTCTGGGGTGCCGTGTCGCCACAAGACTTGCTTCTCAAGGCCCAGGATAGTGTTCTGGGCAGTGGCATGGGACACAGCGTATGTTTCCAGCCAGCCAGTGGTTGCTTCCACCATGGTAAGCACATAGCGCTTGCCTTGGCGGGTTGGTGGGAGTGTGATATAGTCAATCTGCCAGGCCTCCCCATACTTGTACTTCAGCCATCGTCCTCCATACCAGAGAGGCTTTAACCGCTTGGCTTGCTTAATTGCAGCACATGTTTCACATTCGTGAATAACCTGGGCAATAGCGTCCATCGTTAAGTCCACCCCTCGATCACGAGCCCATCTATATGTTGCATCTCTGCCTTGATGGCCTGAGGTGTCATGGGCCCACCGGGCTAAAAATAATTCACCCTTATGTTGCCAATCCAAGTCCATCTGAGCCACTTTAATCTTAGCAGCTTTATCCACTTGCTGGTTATTCTGGTGTTCCTCAGTGGCCCGACTCTTGGGTACATGAGCATCTACGTGGCGTACCTTCACCACCAGGTTCTGCACCCGAGCAGCGATATCTTGCCACAATGCAGCAGCCCAGATGGGTTTACTTCTGCGTTGCCAGTTGCTCTGCTTCCATTGCTGCAACCACCCCCACAGGGCATTTGCCACCATCCATGAGTCAGTATAGAGGTAAAGTACTGGCCATTTTTCTCGTTCAGCAATGTCCAAGGCCAGCTGGATGGCTTTCACCTCTGCAAACTGACTCGATTCACCCTCTCCCTCAGCAGTTTCTGCAACTTGTGGCAGGGGACTCCACACAGCTGCCTTCCATCTCCGATGCTTTCCCACAATACGGCAGGACCCATCAGTAAACAAGGCATATTGCTTTTCGCTCTCTGACAGTTCATTATATGGTGGGGCCTCTTCAGCACGCGTCACCTCCTCTTCTGGTGACATCCCAAAATCTTTGCCCTCTGGCCAGTCCATGATGACTTCTAGAATTCCTGGACGACTGGGATTTCCTATTCGAGCTCGTTGTGTAATTAGTGCGGCCCACTTACTCCATGTAGCATCAGTTGCATGATGTGTAGAGGAGACCCTGCCTTTGAACATCCAGCCCAGCACAGGCAACCGGGGTGCCAGGAGGAGCTGCGCTTCAGTTCCGATCACTTCTGAGGCAGCTCGAACCCCTTCATAGGCTGCCAGTATCTCTTTTTCAGTGGGACTATAGCTGGCCTCGGATCCTTTATATCCCTGACTCCAAAAGCCAAGGGGTCGACCTCGAGTCTCCCCTGGAGCTTTCTGCCAGAGGCTCCAGGTAGGACCATTCTCCCCAGCTGCGGTATAGAGCACATTTTTCACATCTGGCCCGGCCCGGGCTGGTCCAAGGGCTACTGCATGAACTATTTCTCGTTTAATTTGTTCAAAGGCTTGTTGTTGCTCAGGGCCCCATTTGAAATCATTCTTCTTCCGGGTCACGTGGTAGAGAGGGCTTACAATCAGACTGTAATTTGGGATGTGCATTCTCCAGAACCCCACAACACCTAAGAAAGCTTGTGTTTCTTTCTTGTTAGTTGGTGGAGACATTGCTGTTATCTTGTTGATCACGTCTGTGGGGATCTGGCGGCGTCCATCTTGCCATTTTATTCCCAAAAATTGAATCTCCTGTGCAGGTCCCTTGACCTTATTCCGTTTTATGGCAAAACCGGCCTTCAGCAGGATTTGGATTATCTTCCTCCCTTTCTCAAAAACTTCTTCCGCTGTATCACCCCACACGATGATGTCATCAATGTATTGCAGGTGTTCTGGAGCTTGCCCCTGTTCCAGTGCAGTCTGGATCAATCCATGGCAGATGGGGCTGTGTTTCCACCCCTGGGGCAGTCGGTTCCAAGTGTACTGGACGCCCCTCCAAGTGAAAGCAAACTGTGGCCTGCATTCTGCTGCCAAACGGATTGAGAAAAATGCATTGGCAATGTCAATTGTGGCATACCACTTGGCTGCCTTTGACTCCAGTTCATATTGAAGTTCTAACATGTCCGGTACGGCAGCACTCAATGGTGGTGTGACTTCGTTCAGGCCACGATAGTCTACTGTTAATCTCCACTCTCCATTAGACTTTTGCACTGGCCATATGGGGCTATTAAAGGGTGAGCGGGTCCTGCTGATCACTTCTTGGCTCTCCAGTCTACGGATCAGCTTATGGATAGGAATCGAGGAGTCTCGGTTGGTGCGATATTGCCGCCGGTGCACTGTTGTGGTCGCAATTGGCACTTGTTGTTCTTCGACCTTCAGCAACCCCACAACAGCAGGATCCTCCGAGAGACCGGGTAAGGTGGACAGCTGCTTAATTTCCTCTGTCTCCAAGGCAGCGATACCAAAAGCCCATCTATACCCTTTTGGGTCTTTGAAGTACCCTCTCCTGAGATAGTCTATGCCAAGGATGCATGGAGCCCCTGGACCAGTTACAATGGGGTGCTTTTGCCACTTCCTCCCAGTCAGGCTGATTTCAGCTTCCAGCATAGTTAACGCTTGGGATCCTCCTGTCACTCCAGAAATAGAAATGGGTTTCACCCCTTGATACCTTGATGGCATCAGAGTACACTGTGCACCGGTATCTACTAGAGCCTTATACTTCTGTGGGACTGATGTGCCAGGCCATCTGATCCACACAGTCCAGTAAACCCGATTATCCCTCTCCTCCACCTGGCTGGAGGCAGGGCCCCTCTAATAGTGATCACAAAATTCTCCACTTCTGTCTTGTAGAAAGGGATTAGTATTCCTTATCACAGGAGCGGGAGTAAAATCAGCTCTTTCACTCCATCTGGGAAACTGCTCGCCAGAGACTGGAGCAGCAGCTTACCTGGGAGGATCATCCTTGACCATTGTTCTCCTCTTCAGTTCACGCACCCGTTGCTCCAGAGCTGAAGTAGGTTTTCCATCCCACTTTCTCATGTCTTCTCCGTGATCCCGCAGGTAAAACCATAGGGTGGCCCATGGCGTGTACCTCCTATATTTTCTTTCTCGAGCAGTATGGCGCCTTCTGTTAATAGCTGAGACATGGGTTGATACGCGTGGGGAGCTGGATAGATCGGATAAATCGTCTCTCAATTGTTTGAATTCCTGGGACAGTTTTTCCACAGCTGAAATGATGGAAGGGGTGAGATTGTCTTCGAACTCTCGGAGTTGACGAATCAGGCAATCCACTGTTGGTGATATTCCGTCATTCCAGGTCATTGATGCCAATGTGTGGGCATATGATGATGGCGCACTCCGTGTAAGTTTCCGCCACATGGGTCGTGTACATTCGACTTCATCTGGATCTACAGATGTGTTCCTGGCATCCGGCCTACGATAGATCATCTCTATAATGGCTGATTCCCTCAGGGACTGGATGCCTTTCTCTATCGTGGTCCAGTTGGCTGAGCGATTCGTAATATCGTCTTTGTAGGGAAACCTTTCCTTCACAGCTGCCAGGAGCCGCCTCCAAAGACTGAGGGCTCGCTTCTCTCTTGCAATCGCTTTGTCAATTCCTGCTTCCTTAGCAAGTGATCCCAGCTGCTTGGCTTCCCTACCTTCTAGTTCGTGACCGTCGGCCCCATTGTCCCAGCACCGGAGCAACCAGGTGACAATGTGCTCCCCTGGAAGACGGGTGAAATCTTTTCGCATATTCCGCAGTTCGGTTGAGGTCCGGGGTCGAGAAGTGACCTCTTCTTCTTCTTCCTCTTCCTCTGACCCACGTAGTAGTAACTCTTGTTCAGATGCTGTTGCATGTAGTAATGGCATTGGGTCTTCATCTTTCTTCGCTTCGCGGGTTGCTCTTTGTGCCTCTCGTCTGCTTTTGCTTACAGGGGCAACAGACATTGTCACAAACTGGCCATTTGGTTTAGCTGCAGTGTTTGCCACTGTGGTTGGAGTGGCTGCAGTGCCTGCCACTAGGATTGGAGTGGTTGCAATGTCTATTGCTGGGGTTGGTGCAGCTGTTGTGCTTGGGAGTTGAGTAACACCAACAGCTGCATTGTCTGTTGCTGTCGGGGTTTGAATAGCTACTGTGCATGTCACTGGGGTTGGTGTAGCTGCGGTGCTTGGAGTAGCTATATTGTCTGTTGCTGTCGGGGTTTGAGTAGCTACTGTGCTTGTCACTGGGGTTGGTGTGGCTGCGGTGCTTGGAGTAGCCACATTGTCTGTTGCTGTCTGGGTTTGAGTAGCTGTTGTGCTTGTCACTGGGGTTGGTGTAACTGCTGTATTTGAAGTTGGAGTAGTTGCGTTGTCTGTTGTGGTCAGGATTTGAGTAGCTGTTGTGCTTGTCACTGGGGTTGATGTAGCTGCTGTACTTGGAGTAGCTGTGTTGTCTGTTGTGGTCAGGGTCTGAGTAGCTGCTGTGCTTGTAGTTGGCATAGCTGCGTTGTCTGTTGCTTTGCCATCAGATCCAGAGACATTTTTTTCCCTTTGAAGGTGCTGGATAGTGTTGAGCAGGGCTCTGTAGGCATAGGCCAAGCCCCAGCACGTTGCCAAGATTTGTCCCTCTCTGGTATAACCAGGACGACAGCACACCTCTTTTAAGTGTTTTACTAGTTTTTCCGGATGTTGCACTTGTTCAGTGGTGAAGTTCCAAAGCACTGGAGGGGCCCACTGGCCTAGATACTTGCCCATACTATCCCACACACCCTGCCACTCATAACTGTCCAGCCTCAGGGAAAATCTCCTGGTGGTCCTCCTATATCGTCGTCTAACCCTAGACCAGATTCGAACCTGATACTGCTGAATTTTTGAGATTAAACGAAATAGGATGTTCCTAGGACGGGATGGCCGTGGGTAAAACACACTCCGTATGTGTGCCAACATGCTGATCCCCAGCACAATCAGCAGGCAGGTTTCAAGGGTACTCAAAGGCCATCTAAAACCTTCAGAACTCTCAACTGCTGTTGCAAATAGGCTGGTGGGGGAACGGGGGGTGAAAGAGAATGCTTCCTTTGTAAGTTTACCCCCCGAGGAGAAAAAAAAAGATATGCAATTGCTAAAATATTTCATTATATACCTCCCAATGTATAGTGGTGATGGCCACGCTGGAAGCACAAACCAGACCAGTTTCATGATCAATGAGTCTATTGTATTACAAGTCATTACCATGAAGTACAGTGAAACAAGAACCTTAGCCCAGGCCCCCCAGCCGATAAACACTAAAACAGCAAATAGTGGCTGTAAGTAAGGTACAACATGCTGAAACTCTGAGATCAAGCGCAACAAGTCTGAGAGCCAAATAATCACCATTGTGACGAGTAGTAACAATGAATGCTTATCACAAATATGATTAAACACACTCTGGTCAGATCTGTCGTTATCTCAACCTTTCGAGCCCCACGTTGGGAGCCAAAAAGAACTGTCGTGGTTTGAGCCCAGCCGGTAACTCAGAACCACACAGCCGCTCGCTCACTCCCCCCCTTCCTCCCCCCACTCCCGGAGCGATGGGGAGGAGAATCGGAAGAATGTAACTCCCACGGGTTGAGATAAGAGCAGTCCCGCAACTAAGGTATAATACAAACCACTACTGCTACCACCAATGATAATAACGATTAGTGAAATAACAAGGGGAGAGGATACAATTGCTCACCACCCGCCGACCGATACCCAGCCCGACCCGAGCAGTGATCTGGGCCTTCCGGGTAACTCCTCCCGGTTTATATACTGGGCATGACGTGCTGTGGTATGGAATACACCTTTGGCCAGTTTGGGTCAGGTGTCCTGTCTCTGCTTTCTCCCGGCTTCCCCTCCTCCCTGGCAAAGCATGAGACTGAGAAAGTCCTTGGTTGGAATAAACATTACTTAGCAACAACTAAAAACATCGGTGTTATCAGCGTTGTTCCCAGGCTGAAAGTTAAAAAACACAGCACTGCACCAGCTACTAAGAAGGAGAAAAATGACTGCTATAGCTGAACCCAGGACAACCTACTTTAATTCATAATGTGGGCCAAAAGAGAAATTTGTATTTACATTGGTGGAAAGTGCATTATTTTGACTCTTTTGTGTAGAACAATTAGATAGCTTCTTTGTACCATGTATGGACCACCAGTTGCACAGAGATCCATCAGATCTTCTCTGTTCCTTATGAAGCCAAAAGCCATGTTTGTAACTGTTTAGTGACATGAAAAAGGATTCTGTACAATATTTGCAAGGCAAGAACAGAGAAAGTAACCTAAAAGTGTGAGCTGATAATGAAATATTCATCACAAAAGCAGGGGCAAGGAAGGCGTTCACTTTGGGACAGGGATCTAAACAGCACAGGTGCAGCTAAGCCTATTGCAATGGAGTACTCAACTGTGAGTAACAAACTGGGTTCTGAAACATTTAAACTGTTCTTGAAAAATAAAAAGCCTTCTGCAGAAATCCCACAGCTTTTGGTCATGCAGTCTTCCTGGGCTCAATAGCTCTTTTGTGTGAGTAAGGAAAACAAGATTTCCCTTCCTTTATTGCCCTACACAGCGCATCCCCGTGCTGTGCCATGAAACATGTTTCTATAATGTGTTTCACATGACAAGCGGAGGCTCAATTCAATCTTTGCAGATGTACCTAAGGACCCATTTTTAAGGGCTCCAAGAAAAAGCTTGCATTAAGAGAACATTAAAGATTTTGTTTTGCCTCACTCAGTCATGCCAACAAGTGCCTTCCTATGACTGGTCCCCCTGATCTCCCTGCAGGGAACTACCCACCCTGAGGCAGAAGAAGAGACTCTGCCTCAAAGCCTGCATCATCCATCAGTGGCAAAAACCACTAAGATCCCTGTAAGACTAGAGATTCCACCAAGCTAGCACATTCAAAGCATACGGTTATCATCCTAATGAGCTGTCATCTGTACAGTCTAAGTGACCCCATACTTATCTATCAATCAAACTCACACAGTGAAGAAGCTGTCTGCATAAGTACTCTGAAAGACTCAGTCATCCCTTACCTTCACCATAGCTCAGCCGTCACTTGTGCTACCACACAATTCAAACCCTAAATGTACATGAGTGCTTTTCACACAGCTGAAAAATACTCTGCTTGACCACTAGGTCTTGCAGAGACAGAGGCCAATAGTACACACCTAGGGTAGTGGAAACTGTCGAAAAAGAGTCTCAGAGAGATCAGCAGCACCTTGGGCCAGAAGTTTTTTGTTCTTTTAATACCAGTTGAGGACCTGAGACAGAAAAAATAAAATAAAATCTCATTCTCCTTCAGCCTCAGAGACAGAGGAACCATTCTTAATTAAACGTTGTTATTAATAGTGGTAATTTGCCTTTAGGCAAGAAGGAAACTGTGATGAGTTTGAGCCTGCTTGCTCACAGTTTTGGAAAGACATGAGACACCAGGAACTCTGGTATTAACAAAAAAAACCTCTGTGCCACTTCAACACTAGTACTTTCTTCCATTTCTACAAAATGTATGACCGTGTCACCATGGGCTGGCATTAAATGGAGAAATTACTGGTACTCAGGGAAGGAACATCCTTTTACAAGATTTAACGTTACTTAACGGAAAGTTTCCTGATGGGTGCCATACCGCAGAATGAGATTACATTGGGAATAGGAAATTCTCTTAGGGATGTTGAGCCTGGGGGCCACTGAGTCGCACACTGTTTTCAAGAAAGGTTCATCATGGAACTGCACTGCAATCCTGAGTGACATTCAAATGACAAAAGCTGTTATCACAGAGAGCATGAAGCGTTTATGTCCCTATTCTTGACCTTTATTTCACTGCTTCTACTTTTTTTGCTTTCTGCTGATATAACACATATGTGCAGAAAAAGCATCCTGATGATCATATTTCTTTTGCTATTGCCTCATTACTGGTCTGCTGGTAACTCTGCCAGTTCGTTTAACTATGTCTTGATGCTACTTTGCCTGAGTGCTGTGGATCCTTGTTGGCTGAACTTAATTGCAGGAGACATCTGGCACGATTAGTTTTGAATTTGTAGTTTGGGAGTTCACCTACAAACACAGTTCTCTTTGACACTGGAATTGGTCCACCATGTTGTGTCACCTCTTTGCCACATGAACAAAAATGTAACTGACTTGTACAGTAGATGGAATTTCTTAAAGTAAAAACTTCAAACAGGACCTTAGTTTCTGGATCTTATCTTGCTTCCACTTTCCCTTCCTGTTGCCTGGCAGAGGCAGTTCTGGGTTCCCTTAACTCATGTTGAGAGGCGGTGGGAGGCCCCTTCCCACATTTTCTCACCAACAAATCATGGGTTGTCAATAATGTCCTTCTGACTTTGCTGAGAAAAACTTACTGTTGACAACATACCAAGAACAAGGTGGACATACCTATTATGTGAAGAGGACTTCAGCCTCCTCTACCCAGTGTAAATGTAGATTAGCTCTCACTAAGGACTCACAGGACAGAGAGAGGCAAGCACTGCACACACAGCTCTTGGACTCTTTTGACAGTGGGTATCCAGCAAGCTGAGCCTTGTCCCTGTGACTCACAAACAGCTGCCAGCTTCTTCATGAAGCAACAGACACACAGAGATTACTGTAGTCCTGGGCTTTACTGTTTAGATAAATCCCCATTCTTTGGCTTTGCAGACAATAAGTCCTAGCACATTACATAGCTAATATCTAAACAACCAGCAGTTCTGTACATTGCTCTGCTTAGAAGAGATTTACCATGCTCTGTTCTTACAGCTTGTCCTTTTTTTGTTGTATCTGTTGAGCCTTAGGATATAAACTTTCAAAGGTAAAGGACCTGCTAGTTGTTTGCTACACTTCACAAATGTATAGACTAGCAGCACTGGGTATTCATAGTCTTTCTGGGCTTTATACTTGGAAACCTTATTTTGTGTAGAAATTAGTCTAAGAAGACAGATCATTAAGTTGTCTTACTTTCCCTATGGATATCTATGCCAGACCTAATCTGCCTTTTTCAGATTTCAGCCAACTTTTGGATTAAATTCTGAATTTCTGTTTTGGTAGACTTCTGAGTGTACACAGTTCTCTAGTTGTATGAGCTTGGATGCTGGGGAATTTTTAAACACTCTCTTCTCTGTTGAAAACATTGCATTGTCTCAGTCTTCAAATTATTATCATGCAACTCTTCGAAGTATTTTTAATTATTTTGAAATCTTTCAAGGATTTCAATTAGAAGTATTTGACAGACGTCACCCGCTACATTTTATTTCCACAGCATAAAACAATTAAGCCTAAATACTTAAGCATAGAACAGCAGTAAAATGAAGTGTGAACTGCTTGCTTAAGCCTCAGAGCCCTGTATGCATTTCCTAATGAGTCCGTTTGTCCTGAAAAGAGAAAAAAGAGTTCTTAAAAAGAACAGCAAAAATACCAGGCCTACAGAGCATGAATGGAGTGCTTTGGCAGAGTAACTTGGGTGCAGCACCACATCATTAAACTCAGCAAAATGGTGAAGGAAAGGTTTGCTACAATCCGTAGCCTGAAGTGAGCTCACCAACTAAACTGACTTCACGACAACAAAAGATGCTAGACTGATGAGAAAGCACCCTCTTATACAGTCAGCATTCCTCTGCCCAAACAGGGCTTTCAGACTTGTAAAGGACAAAATATGTTAGCTTGACTTGCTTGGACACATCATACAATAGCATGCAACTATCAGCACTGTGAAACCTTTTGTGGGTTATAAAATGATTAACTGACCATTCAAATTCTAGAAATGTTGAATTTCTACCAGCAATCAGATCCTCAGAGAGCAGGTGGCAGAGTGTGAAACCTGAATTCCAGCAACAGGGAGGTTGAAAGAATAATATAAATTAGAAATAACTTGGAGCTGCTAGAAATTATATTCAAGGTTTGCAATATAGCAATGATACCTGCATTTATGTAGACGTGTGGGCTTGCACATGTGTGTAATTACAATGACATAATTTCCAAATAGAAAGACGGTTGCTAAAGAGTGTTCACCAGCTATTGTAATTTTCCAGAGTGAACTGTTTTTAAATATTCCCTAAGGACTTCTAGTCATAAATGTTTCTAAAGAGTATGCACTCAACTCATGCCAATCAATACTATAAAGCAACACTACAGCTAAGTTAGCGAAATAGAGAACTCTTACTTATTGACTAAACCCTGATGATTCTCGTATCTAAGGCTCCAGTCCTGCAGCTTATATGGTAATAGAATTCCTAGCTTCAGAGGGTGTGCATCCTGCTATTGTATTTTTATACAGAAGATTAAATATTTTACAGCATATATGCCTATTGAGGAAACTCTTTTACCTTGGTGGGGGGGTGAAACCCATCCTCCTATGACTTTCCTTTAACCTTACAGGAGACTGCCATTCCCAGAACAAGGATCTCTTGGACATTTCAAAGGACTACACACAGGACCTACTTTCTTCACAAGGGACCTAAGATACTGTGGTTTGACTTTTAAGTCAGCCCTTGTATTACAGATGTGGACTTCAGGTAGAATGAGCAATGTAAAGAACTTGCTTGGACTTGGCATGTCCTTGTATTTTTGGGGACTGATGGACCTTACTACAACTGTACTGTCAGGAAGTGCCAGGCCCCTCACTAAAGGACAAGAAAACAACCTGTCGGACAAGCTACATCAGCGTATGAAGAGGAGCTGGGTGTGGAACCAGTTCTTTGTTCTGGAGGAATACACAGGAACAGACCCTCTCTACGTCGGGAAGGTAAGACCTGCACCAGGAGGATATCTGGCAGAAGGTATACATCTGAGTATCTGCAGACCGTGGTGAAACACAGGAAGTTTCCCTAAGTGCCTTTACCTTCTTTGTGGCAGTGAATTTATTTATTTAATTTAACTTCTGCTTCCAAGAGCTTGTGCCCAGTGTCACCTTCTTTTGGGAAGAATTTCTTTTTCAGGGTGCTGTCAATCTATTTGCCTGTTTCAAAGAATGAGATCTGCCGCATCAGTCATCATCTGTAATTATGGTAGTGTTAGAAAATCTCCAGTGATCTTTCCAGGGACTCCAACAATGTCAAGGCAAAGCAAGGTAATATTGGCATGGAATTAGGAAAGAACGGAAGAATTTATGATCATGCTTCTGTCTGTGATCAAGTCAGCTGAAAACTGAAATTCACAATCGAATTAAATAGCCAGTTTACCTTGAAAATTGACATTTCAATTTTTATTTTCTGAAAATCTCTAGGGTCAGAGTAGCTTCTTGCTAAGCACGGCTTGACTGCAAGTTAATGCTGTGGACTACAGAGAAGTTGATCCAGATCTAGAAGGATAGGGGGACAGCTCATTAAATCCAGCCATGTAGGGTCCTCTTCTACCCCAATAACATACACATCAGTACAGATACATGTCAAATGGATCCCTAAGCTCACCCCACCTACTTGACAGTATTTTGCATTCACATTTCTGTAGCTCCTTGAGGAACAAGCTGGTGGAAATCAAACCAGTGATGTCTGCCATCACAATCTGCCTCACTATAACCATTCTCTTTTTTTCTGTTTTCTGACTGTTTTTAAAGACTCTGAATTGTTTGAAGAATTGACCCTTATTCAAAGGTTTATGGTCAGCGCCAAGGTGACAAATCTGGAAAAAGCAGGGAGGAGAAGAGTTAGTGTGCTTAAGTCTTTGAACAATACAATTAAGATTTTACATGCCTAAAATATCAAATACCACTATGATGAGTGCCGACTATATATAAGTAGATATGAAAAATGAAGAACTAAGAAAGGATGTCAGAAAACAATTCCTTTCATTGCTTATTTTTACATGATCAAGGCTCCTTCTTTCCTTCCAAGCTATCCATTTGCAGGGAAAACAAACACAAAACAAGAATCACATATTCAGAGGCCCTTTTGGGGCTTGTATTTATCATTCTGCAGCTCCATAGAGCTAAACTGTGCCTTGAGCCACTCCAATATAAATCAAAATGAATCCACAGGCTTCAAAAAACCTCCTCCTCATTTATCCCTGTGTGACTGACAGCAAGATGTTCTCTCCTTCCTCCCACAGCAATGGCATTACTACTGATTGCCGCCAAATGAGACCTCATTAGTCTTCATTCATCTCTGCATCTAGCTTTTCAGCTCTTGATATCTCTATTGATTAAAGAAATTAATATTTGTTTTCATGCAATTCCCAGCGTTGGAACAAGGGCCAGACATACTATTTCACATGCTCAGTTTCATCTGAAATGACTCCAGACTTGCACTGTGAGCTGAATTTTAGCTAAAACAAGTCCTGGAAGAAACTGACTCATCTTTGGTTTAGACTTGATTGTGTCATTAGGAGCACAAAAACTTGGCGCAGTCTGCAGTGCTCTTGAACTCACTGCTGCTCAGCGCTGCTGAACGGAGGGAAGCAGAGACAACTCTTCATGGTCTGTGCTCACCATACAAAGGCCCAAGCTGCTGTCAGAGAGCTCTCTCCAGGACTGCCAAAGCCACAGCTCTGTTAGCATAGGGTGTGAAAGGGCTACTTAGCTCCCATGGTTAACAGGGCCATTTAACCCCGTACACTGTTGAGCTGACTGGGCTGGATCTATCTGAAGGCCCCCTAACTCTGCACTGCTCTGTGTAGATCAGACACCAGGGAACTTTATTGCCAGAATGGGCCTCTGGGGGGGTCAAACATTTCATCTTCTCCTACCCCTGAGCTGGGTGCTGAGCAGCCAGCCGAGCGGTGGGATGAACGCAGTGGGGATTACTGCGAAGGAAAAGCTTACCCTTGTCTCATACAGCCAAAGGCACAGGCTCCCAGAAGACTGCATCCCACCACAATTTGTCACCCTGCCTGCATTCATGCTGCCTGTGTCTTAGGGTCCTTAGGAAAGGCAATAGCCTGTGGGCTGAATAAATTGTTCTGGCAGGCCAGAAATTTTTCAGCCTGAGTCACCCCGGGCTGACTCAGAAACAGCTCTGGAAGGGCTTGTACAGAGCCGAGTGGAGGTGTGGAAAGACTCCCAGCCCACTGCTTGCTGCTAGCACCAGCCCTCCAAACAGCCCTGGGTCCCCTGCCTAGCCAGGCAGAGCATCTTCTGATTGACACCACCCACAACACCCTGAAATACCCTGCTAGCCAGGCCTTTCTTTTACCCATCTGCCTGCTTCAAGCCCATGTCAGAAGGAGAAAGAGTGCACAGCATAGATCCAGTTGTATTTACTTTATATTCTGAAGGATTCCCACAAGAGAGAGGTCTCTTCTGATGCTCTTGTACAGCTCTTTCTGGCTAGCTATGTATGACTGGAGCAACCAAAAAAGCACCTTGACTTGAACTGTAGGTTCAGGCTTGCCTAATACGATTTTCAAGGCTGCTACTAGAAATGTACTTTCCTGTGTAACTGTAAAGCAGGGTACAAAGTATCTTATGGACAGGGAAATGAAAAGAAACTTCCTGAGGTGGAGTTATAATTTTTGCTTTTCTGTAGTGTTCATGATACTATTTTAAAGTATTTCAGCTTATGAGGGTTCCTGGTCCTGTCAGATAAATACAAGGCTTCAACTGCGCTAGAACAAACTAGGGAAACAAAGCCCCCAGATTTGCTACAGCAGGTATTTTCCACATTCATCCAGCAGCCTAAACTGTGCCAATAATTGAACTGGGGACAGACTTCACCACTTTGCTGTGTTGGAGACTCCCTAACCCTGTTTCAAAGCATGTGAACCAGAGCAGATGAATGAGTGAATAAAATGCATCCTTTCTACGGACTATCTCTGCAGATCAAAAAAACCTCACTCATGCATCCTCACAAAAATCCTTCACAGGTGTTACTTCCCTGGAGGTAGAGAAAGGAGAACACATCAAGGATGGAGTCACAGCCTGGTTAACAGAGCTATGAAAATCCTCCCCCAGAGCTGCCGTCCTCAGCACCACTCTCTTCTACCTGCCCTTTGCCAGGAAATGTGTTGTTTGAATGCAGATATAGCCTCCATAATCTTTTATACCATCCTCATCAAAAGAAGCAACCCAGGTTGACACAGTTAACAATTTCTCAGGAGTTCTTTGCTTTATTCCTCCCATAGTTAATTCTTTAATATGGAGGAGAAAGTACAAATTAATTCCTTCTATTCAGCTACATGGCAGCGCAAATTATTGTACCACCCATAAAACAGAGCCAACTTAAAACTGGATCACCTTTCCAAAGTACTGACTTCTATGTACAACCTGAACTGCAGCATCCTGATACTGGGTTTGGTGTGAGCAATGGTGTGAGCTTCTGCCCCTTCAGACACCAAATTCTTTCAGATTTATTGCAGTCTGGCAGTATTATGGCTTTTATGGTTTTTTTTGCTTTGTCTAGGGAAAGCAGGTTATACAAGAAGCTGCAAAAGTGCTGCTATCATTTCTTACTGCATAGTCTTGGTTGAGACCCAATGTGTGTAATAAATCAGTTAGAGATCCTCTTGTGTTCCCAAATTCTTATTAGCGTGCCATGTTCATTCCCTGTTTGCTCCCTACACAACTGCATTCATTCCAAACAGGGCTTTGGACCAAAGGTGCAATTTAACCGATGAGTTTGATTCAATATCTTCTTCTAAGTCTTTTAAGCGTCCTTTAAAAGACTGCTATTTTAAAAGGTGCACTCTTTTTCCTTTTCTTTTTCTGTTTCTTTTGCTTTTGCTTTTGCTTTTGTTTTTTCTTCTGTTCTTTTTCTTTTTCCCTTTTTCCTTTTTTTCATTTTTTCCTTTTCCTTTTCCTATTTTCCTTTTCCATTTTCTTTTTCTTTTTTCTTTCTTTTTTTTTTTTTCCTATTTCTTTTTCATTTTTTTTATGTTTCAGGGTAACCTAGAATTTTACTTTGCTTTCTCTAGTTTTCTTTTCTTTTTCTTATTTAATGAGAACTTGTTGATGTTCCAAAACACATTTTCTTTCATCAGGCCCAGGTCTAATTCCCCAATCAGGTCTAACATCTGCATTCTGTCACTGACCACTGATGCACTGAAACAAATGCCCAAGATGTAGCTCAGTGGTTCTGAACCAATTCAAAAAGCTATAATAGTATCCTCCTTCTGGAAACATTCTGTTTTCTAGCTCCTACAGTGATAATCTCTGAGTTATGGGTGTTTAGGGTAAATAATGAAAAATGCTGTCTTTTTTTAAGTTAATCACAAGATGGTGTTTCCCGAAGATACGCCAGTTTGCAGTCCTCGTGCCTGCATGTGAATTAATACACATGGCAGTCATCTAAATTTAACTGATTGCCACTGCCAAATTTTTCTGTGCTAGTTCTTCCTCCATTTAGCTGATACATCACCTGAGAGCTGCCAGCATTCCTCTGAAAGACTGCTGTCTCTCAGATGCAGTAGTGACTGCAGAGACTAGTGGCGAAGCAAGGAAATGAAATATCAGTGGCCTGACATGGCAGTCATCACGATCTTCTGGTCTACTGCCATTAGCAATGCTTAGGTCAGATAAGCCAATTTGTCCCCATCCCTATTAAACTTTTTTGCATGTGATAAGTTACAGTAGAGTTTTCAGTGTGTTTTTAAATAGCTCAGAGATGAGATTTTTGCTTCTTTTTTGAGAGAATAGCTTGTAATCAAATGCATCAAGTTTGACTTCTGCTTTTCCACACAAATTATCCATTTATATTTGCATTCTTTCTTTCAAATCCTACTAATACTGTGTTCATAAATTCAGTTTATTATTCCAAGATTTTCCTCTCCATTACAAATATTTACCTATGTTTGTTCCCATCCTCCATAATTATTCCCATATGTCCTCTGAGCTCACCAAGCATTAAACACAGACCTAATTTTGACCATATTTCTTGAGATAATTAGCTTTTATATGCATTTTAAAATGTGCTTAACTAAATCCAGCCCACTTTGATCACTTTTTTCCTATTGTTTACCTATTCTTTATTCATTTCTCAAAAATGATAACCACACAATATTCACACCTGAACCGTTCTTGAATATCCCATTTTGATTATTGCACCTCAAGTCTATCGTGTTCCTGTCTTTTGGGGCTTAACCAATACCATCTCTGGGCACAGGTCTTTATGTTCTATTCCTCAAAAGCACGGAAGTATGAGCATACTGTTAAGAATCTTCCTAGTGTGAGTGAAATAAAGTGATTCATTTGTCTTTTGATAATCATTCCAGTATTTCATGGGAACTGGGTGTTTAAGAGAATGGTAGTCCCCAGGATGATTTCTTTCTCTGTTTTAGAAGACAATTAGCACTGCGTTTACTTTTCTCCTATTCTCTTGCATTCACAGCTAACTGTGGCTGCTCAGCACTAATCAGCAGTCGTGCAATAAATCCATTTACTAATTCCCTAGAAAATGTGGGATGCCTCTAATCTCTGTGGCCTGCCATGCACACAATCAAGTGTTCCTCACTTACCCTACATACTGTCCATTATTTCCTGAATGTTTAAGGATCTAGCCTAATTTTTATTGCTAAAATTTTCATGGGGAAAAAAAATAAAAGATTTCTGAATCATGATAGTTACTGAGTAGCTCTCCCATGCTGCTTTCCCCTTGATCCCAAACAGATTTGCCTTATCTATCCCAGCATTATGCTACCCCTGGCTCCTCTTAAGCCATGTGAGCAAGCACAGTCTGCAGCTTTGCTGACCTCAGCTTATCCCAAGCCCAACAGCAAGGCCTTCTCAGTGGCCATTGCAACCAGGCAAAAGATAATTACTGTGCTGAGTGAGATTTCACAAAGGTACAGAGCCTCTTCCTTTTTGGGTGTTTCTGCCTTTTTTTCTGGTACAGCTGTGGGGCCAGAAATAGGAAGACAGGAGAGGGTTTTTAATTGCAACTCTGTGATACAGACTTTACTATTTGCCTCTTTCAGCAAAACAAGTTCATTAAAACCAGACTGTGAGTCCCAGCGGTGAGACCAAAATGCTCAGGATGCTCATGTGCTTAGTGTTTCTCGGCAGCTGCTTGCCCAGTTCACAGTAATTGAATCCTGTTCCTTTCCACAGCTCCACTCTGACATGGACAGAGGAGATGGTTCGATCAAATACATCCTCTCAGGAGAAGGAGCTGGTGTTGTGTTTACAATTGATGATACGACAGGGGACATTCATGCCATTCAGCGACTGGACCGGGAAGAAAGGTCACAGTACACCCTCAGAGCACAGGCTCTGGACAGACGAACGGGCCGGCCAATGGAGCCTGAGTCAGAGTTCATCATTAAAATCCAAGACATCAATGACAATGAACCCAAGTTCCTGGACGGACCCTATGTAGCCTCTGTTCCAGAAATGTCACCTGTGGGTAAGGCAGATTTTGTGGAGTTTCTTTCCCTATAAGCAAATTGGAGATGGTCACAAAAACATAAATTCCCTGGCTCCTTGGACTAAGCCTTTGTCCCTTGTGCCAGAGCTGCAGGACAGGAGGGCTTTCCCTGGGTTGCCTGGCTGCCACAGAAGAGGGATAACAGGCTATAAGCCGCATTCAACTGGGCCCCTCTGAAAGAAAACACGACAAGGGAAGCCGGAGAGCTGAAAAAAGGTGTAATTTGAACATGCCATCCTCAGGCAACTTGCAGTAATGTAGTGTCCCTTCTCTCCTTCCATCAGATGGTAGCAACACTAATGACCATTAGACAGCTATTACCACCCAGAAAAATAACACAGTTTTAGGAACCTATTCTAGTTCATACTGAGAGCCTATTCTAGTTCATACTGAAATACTGTCCAGGAGACATGACAACAATTATTAGGAGCTTTGCTTCTTCTAATCCCTGTAAGCCTGCACTAAGCCAGCTCGGTGGATCTCAAGATTCTGGTACCATTTGCTCTCAACTGTTAGAGAATGAGATCATGTTAAAAACAGTCTTGTTACTGTAGTGCAGAAGACAAACAGCAGCCTTCATAACTACCCAAGTCAGGAGAAACCATTTACATGTAATGGGTCCAATATTCCCATGAAATACTGTTTTCCTGGACTCTTTTCTTTCTTTTGGAGTGGCTCATTGGTTTTTAGATCCATGACGTCATTACTGAGGTAATAGTACCATATAAATCTCATGTCCTGCTTTAACTTCTCATTCTTCAATATTATGTTGACGTAAAGCTAGAGACAAGCATCAAATACAAAAGTTCCATTCAGAAATGGTGTTTCTTAATGGTAATGTCTAGCTTGAATTCCGATTTATTTTCAAATCTAGTAACACTGAATTTGTTTCTAACACAGAACATTATGTAGAAGGCTAGGTACATTCATAAAGGCATTGTCTGACATTTTAAGGAGTCAAAACTCACATATATTTCAAACAGTTATGCCTTACCTTCTCCTTGTTAATGATAAATTACATCATCTGCAAGACATTAATGGCTTTAAAGGAAGCAGACCTTGAAAACCAGTTGAAGAAAGGAAATCTATATGCATCTGTGCAGGTTCTAAAGGGCACTTAAGCATGTTATAATCTCGAGGGCATGCAATGTAAACTGCAATCCCACAGAGATAATCTCAGATATATATCCCTTCACACTCATTATTTGTGTACAAATAGTTTTCATCCCTTACTCAACATACAGCATCCATGGGCCTGCTACAGCAGTTCACAATTCATTTCAGCAAAGCTATAGATCTTATTTGAGCTGCCTTTAAATAACATTTAAAATCAAGTAAAAGGGGAAAAGAAGCAAGCAGTATATAACTACCAACCCTCTGCAAACCATAAAAAAGTACTGCTATATTGGCAATTCTGTAACTGTAGTCCATAGGGTACTCACTTTTTTATAGCTGTCTACAGATGCATGATGTATTTATGCCTGTTAATTCCTTTAGTGCTAATGAGGTACAAGTATGGGCAAAAAGTACAAACACTATGAACATCAAATGAAGAAGTTCGTTGTGGTAAAGCTTTTGTTAGGCACCTCAATTTATTTTGAACTGTACTTTTCATGCCAGCTGTTTATCCCACAAAGTCTTACCTGATGGATTTTTTTGTCAGGCACCTCTGTTATCCAGGTGACAGCAACAGATGCTGATGACCCAACCTATGGGAACAGTGCAAGAGTAGTGTACAGTATTCTCCAAGGACAACCATATTTCTCTGTGGACTCTCGGACAGGTATGTTATTTCATCAGGGATTGAGGCAGCTTGGAAACGAAAAAGTTTCAAGCAGAAAGTAAAGGCAGTGCACCGTGACTGTGGAGAAACATATTTCTGTGGCTTGGAGTCAAGATAGAGCAGTACTGTGTGAGGGCTAAAGCAAGGCTGTGGTAATGAGCTCCAGAAGAAAGATGTGGTTTCTGCAGTGATATATTCAACTGAATGATTGTATTCTGCAGCTCAGGAGCTGGATGGGTTTGGTGCTGTAAATGTTCTTGTTGCCTTCTGTCATTGCAACAATGTCTTCAGCAGATCTAGGTGGTAACAAGGCTTAGAGGAAAAAAAGTAATATCTATGAACCAATCAGGACTGGAAAGTGCAAGCTAAAGGATGCAGTTATGTGGCATAGTTTTACTTAAGGGTGTTCTTGTTAATAACCTTATATTTATCTATAGGACACCCTCTCTGTTTTGCTTTCTCTCTCTCATTTTCTGTGTATATCCAAGGTTTATATCCAAAAGAGAAATCTGACAGGTTTTGACAGTTTCTAAAGGGCATCTGTAGTGTGAAGGTCAGAAACTCATGAGACGATAGTCACTGCTGAGCCCTAGGGGACAAAACAGAAAAACACTGCATAATCTACTTCTGAAAGTTAGCAGTTTAGGGAGTAGGTGCTCTAGCCATGGACAAATTTGTATGTGGCGTGTTATTTTCTCAGCTATTTACAATATAAATAAAACAGTAATGTCCACTTTGTCTTCAGATTACCAACCACAGACAAAAAATGGCATAATCATAGGTTTGCTAGGTACTGGATGATTCCTAAGAAAGCAAAGCAGCAACATTCAGGGTCAGATCTGGTACAGATTTAACTGCTAGAGTGCAAGCTAGACAGAAGATAGGCTCTCAACTACAAAATCATGTTCTTGCTTGGTATTTAACCCAGAAAAGTTCTTTTTCTCTGCTTATTAATTTCCCAGTCACTTAGACCTGCATCTCTGCATATGTCCAGAGCTGCTTCAGCCTTACAAATGGACAACAGAGCACCCTCTTAGACAAGACAGTTGTGAGGCAGAAATGGTTTCCCTACCACAAGCACAGGTCTCTCACCAGTTTCCCCACCCGCAGGATTTGTTAACCCACAAAACGCAATTGCAGCTCTCACATTCTTCTAAAACAGAGCTAAATCATAAACAATCACCAGCTCTTATTGATCCTATTGATCACTATTGATGCATAGTGATTAAAGCACCCAATAGTGGACAACACATTTCAATACACTTCTCTGCTAGAAGAATTTAGGGTCCTTATCCTTCGCCTCCCAGCACAATCTCTTGGTTCCAGCAGCATGCATGTTCTGCTGCTGGCCTCACAGGTGCTCAACGAATATATATGTGAAGTCACAACTTCAAAGGAAAGCTGAAAGCCTCTTCCTCCTTTTTTCCAGGGTACTTTTACAGCCTGTCCATGATCATAATCCCCTAGAAGGTAAAACCTGTGGATTTAAATCCCCTCAGGCAGAGCAGGCAAAAACCCTTGAGTCTCCAACTTCCCAAGAAACCATCTGGCTTTTGCAAAAAAGAAAGGACATCACCTTAGCTCTGCTCTTTACTACTTTTTTTAAGAGAGCAAATGTCACTCAGTTTGGTGAAAGAAATGGTATCAGCATGCTCACTTTGGAAGATCCAAGGATCTGATCCTTTCCGTAGACCTAAGGAAGATTTTAAGTTTCATCACCATCCCCAGCATTTCCTTGCTGACCAGTCGCATGCAGCAGCATCAGAAGCTTCCTGCTCAGCATTGCTGATCCTCTGGGTCCCATTTGGAGGAGCACGAACCCCGACCTAGCTCTGGGTCTGGCTGTCCTGGACTGGCCCTCCTGCAGAGACCAGAGGGCCCCAAACACAGGCATGGGGGAGCCTGGCTTTTAGACCCTGAAGTCTGTTTTTGTGTATCTAGCCTGTTCTGTATTAAGGACAAGCCAAGAGCAGAAATACTCTGCAAAGTATTCATATATGGTGAAAACACTTCCCAAAATGATAAGCATTTTCATATCTTATTTATATCCATGGGAGCTGTTCAGTACTGGTCACTATTTCTTCCCTCTTGCATACAGTGATAATTGCCAATGCAATATCTTTTTACTGCTTTTTAATTAAACCCATATATTGCCTTCCTGCTAAAAATAAAGACTAAATGCAGATCACTCACGTTAATAGTGTCCTGACATGCAAGTGCTGCCTGTTGAGCCATGCAGCTGGGATGGTGCCCAGGGCTGACACATATTTGCCCCCACATAGAAGGCCGCTCCAAATGTGTCACAGCTTGTGTCTAGTAAGGGCCATTAGTGCTATGGGAAGTGTCCCTGGCAGTGCATCTTCTGAGCTGCCTCACCAGCCACTGCTGCTGTCCTGCTTAGAGACCCTGGTGCGGCCAAGCAGTCGTGCCGGGCAGGTGTGTTGCAAGGGAGAAAGTCACCAGTGTGCTGTGGGCAAGGAGGTGATGAGATGGAATAGGTCACAGTGGGAGGAGTGAAGGTTTGACACCTCTGCAATGCAGAGCTGTGCGCCTCCGCCCTGGCAGACCGCCGTGGGGTTGAGCAGAGTTCCGTGGGGGCAGCCGGGTGAGAGGGAAAGGAGTGCGATCACCAGCAGACGTGGTGCCCGAGGAAAAAGAAAAGGGAGCATCCAAACCCGATGCAGGCCCCGGGCAAGCCCAGCACGGGTGACAGGAGGAGGCAGCGGCCGGGTGCGGCGGCGGGAGCCCCAGGGGTGAGCAGCAGCGCGGAACCCCCGCGGCAAGAGCCGCTCCCCCGCGGCGCCGCACCGACCGCGCCGCTGCCCGGGCCGGCTCCCTGCAGCCTCGGAGAGAGAAGTGCTGCTGCCACCTCATGTCCTCTTGCAGTAGTGTTACCCCGAAGGACAAGGAGGCTCTGCAGGTGTGGGGAGCGGGGTCACCACCCCCCGCCTGGCCCAAACCAGCGGCAGCTCCCCAAATTCTGCTCTCGTAGCTCCCAAAGCGGGTCCCCAGGGTCACGACCAAAGCCCGTGGGCTTATACCAGCTGCCCTCAGGATTGCATGTGTAGGGATGATGGAAAACTCACCTTGATCTGTTAACTAATCCCATCACTTCCACCTTCTGTGTGGACACAGTTGTCCCCAAGCAGGGCCTTAATTCAGCACAGCACTCTGCCCCTGAAAAGCTTTTCCAGCTCTCTTGGAAGGCAATATCTGAATTTTGAACAGCCAGCCTGTCCCAGAGCTGATGCATTTTAACTGGGCCTCTTAAAAATTCACACCTTCTGTTAACCTAGATTTAATTTGGGTGAGTTTTACTCTGCCAGGAAAGGTAAGAGTGAATGCAGAGCCTGGTCTCATTCTTAACATAGGGAATACAAAGCAGGAACAAGAGCACTCCACCTTGTTTGTGTACTCTTTAACAGCCATTTCTTTTGTTCCCAAAACCTCTTTCCCCCTCAATCTCAGGCTTAATTAGAACAGCTCTAATGAACATGGACCGAGAAGCAAAAGAATATTATGAAGTGATTATCCAGGCCAAGGATATGGGTGGACAGCTGGGAGGATTAGCTGGAACAACCACAGTCAACATTACCCTCTCTGATGTCAATGACAACCCACCCAGATTTCCACAGAGTGAGTACCCACTGCACCAGGATGAACAAAAAGGGGTGGGTGAGTTGTCCAGCTGCTGTTTGCTGCCATTGCAGCCATTTTCAAACTCCGGATAGTGACAATTAGAGATGGGCAGAATTTCAGATCAACAAAGGACCTTTACTTCAGAAAAATGTCAAAATGGAGTATTCACCACCTTTTCTTTATGAAGAGGTTTCTGACCTCCAAAATCATCAGAAAACACACCTTTTTTTAAAGGGGAGAAATCAGTTTACAGAAAAAGGAAAGAAGAAGGTCTTTTGTGTTCCTAGAATGTTTATGGCCATTGCCTTTGGCTGCTAATTGCTGCCCTGATTCTCTCTTCATCCCATCTCCAAAAGGACGTCTGTCAAATCAGGGACATGTGGCAGTGCTGGAAGTTGAAAGATAATTCATTCAACGTTCCAGCCAGGCCGCTGAAGGGGAGCGCATCTGGTAGCTGTGCTGCCAGTGTGCAGTGTGTTGTCATATAGCCTGCTCTCCGGAAAAGGTTCATCTAAACCTTGGCAATATACAGTTTAATCCTAAGACTTGCAACAGCCACAGTTAATGGAATGCAAAAGCAGGCAACTCCACTCGTATCAGAAATATTACTTTGCATTTACAAAAGTGATCCTCAAATCAATATTTTGCAATATTTTGCAATATTTTGTTCTTTCTTTTTACTTTGTTTAGATCAAATTTATCTAAATAATTTTATATTATTATTAAAACTTGAAAGAAGCTTTTCAAGTTTGATTGAACTAAATCTTTTAAGGGGTATACTTTTATTGAAAAAAATAAAATCTGTATCTTTTGGTGGCATAGATCAGTCTCAAGTCATTTTGGTTTTACCATTTTTCTCATCTAGCTGAGAAATAAAAACTCCTGCAGTTCTTTTTGTTGCTATGCTCTGTTTCTGCATGTTGCACTGCTAAATCAAAGCATTGCACTGAGATTAGCAAGAAGCCTCAAGTTCCACTTTTCTGTCAGAGCAACACGTTGAATGCACCATTTTCAATCCTGTTTTGAAAGTGGCATAAATTGTAATTGTTTGATATCAAACTCTTGATTAAGAAAAATAAGAATAGATTAAACCCCATCCTATGTGTTATTCTGCTTTATAAAGCTCAATAATTGGCGGAGTCAATAGAGAGAGTGTAGCAAGGAAGGTTTGAACATAAAGTATGATGGCAGAGAAGTATTTTAGATTCAACACCTATATTTTTAAAGCACACTTTCAAAATAGCAGCTCTCTCTTTCCCCAGGCTTGCTGCTCAGCAAATTAGTGATGTACCAAATGTGCTCAAGACAGGGTTCATAGGGAGAGGTAGTATATTTTAATAGAGTAACTGGTAAATTTGGAAGAAACAGGCAAGCTTCTGAGTTCTCAAAGCCTTGTTCAGTACTGAAAGAAGTTTGTACTGACTTGAGAAAGGATTTGTGGTGCTCAAAACCTACGTGTTTATTCCTGCTGCACAAGCTGATCTAACAAAAGACACCTGTCCTATTAAAACTGTTTCATATCCTGCTTTATATCATGATGCTTCAACAGCACTGGTGTTAATTGCCCCATTTTTCTAGTTGAAGTTCCCCTTTTCAGGAATATTGCTGCTTTGAAAAGAACCCTTTGAACAAACCTGTTGATATGACAAACTCCTCCTAAATAAAGCTTTCCCAGGCAACTCAGTCAAGCTGGGGCTTTTTAAAGGAAATCACACTGCTGTTGCAGCTTTGGGAAAGGTACTGGAGACTCCCTGCAGGCTATGCAGTGTTGTGGCCTGCCCTGATCTACTCTTCACATCGCAGTTTTCGGTTCCTTTTCACAGCCTGTTTTTTGCTCCCCTCTCCCTCTCTGCTGCTTGTGCCAGAACATTATCAGATGAGCGTGCTGGAGTCCGCTCCCATCAGCTCTACTGTGGGCCGTGTGGTTGCTAAAGACCTGGATGAAGGCATAAATGCGGAGATGAAGTATAGCCTTGTGGATGGAGATGGACTGGATGTCTTTGATATTAACACTGATCCTAATTACCAAGTTGGCATCATAACTGTGAGAAAGGTAGTGAAAAGTTTCCTTTTTATAGTAATTTATATGGCTAACAGTCCTGGTTACAGCATTCCCTTATGCCTGTAGTAATTTGGTTTCCATTACATGACAGTAACCCTTTCCTGCTATAAACCACAATTCCTGTAACATTTATTGCTAAAACGTGAAAGGAGACTGCTTTCCTAGGAGCAACCTTTAAAAAGTGGGGACAGCATTAGCATAAACATGTTTTTTCCCACTAAAGGAATGGTCTGATTCACTATTTATCTATTTAAATATTCTCTGTAGCTTAATTATCCTACAATGCAAGAAATTAGATCAATATTTGCATTTGAACTGTACACATTTTTCACTCTGGTGTCCCACAAACAATAATACAGCATGCCTTAGAATTATTTATAAACCAATAAAACCCAGGCAGGTTTTTTTTTAATTGCTGCTTGAAGATCCATAAATGCTAATTAGGCTAGAAGAAGCTGTCTCTAAAATGGCAGCTGTGAAACTGCTAGTACTCTGTACCGCAGGCTACACAGAAAGGCATAGAGTATTTTCCTTAGACTCCCTGCTACAGGATATTTATTCTACAAGCTTACATAAATGATAGAAGTTCAACTCTGTTCTTGGTTATGAAATTGTAACCATATTTCTGCCTAAGCATATCTAGTGTACTAATAAGAAAGTATATTCTCTATTTAAATAGCCTGGGATTAAAATTGTGCACTAAAATGGAACAACGCATGGCAGAGACTTGACCCTAATAAGCCTCTCTGCCCTACAGCAAAGCATTTAAACGTGTATTTATGGTCACCTTTCTCCTGAGCACTAGTCCCTGAAGTTAAATATGTTTGCTGGATTAAGGAGATGTTGAATACAATCTCTAATGTAATTTTTCACTCATTTATTGATGAAAGAAAATTGTTTCTTTGGAGTAAATGTGTTAATAAGCTTGACTTTTGCTATTATGAATACAGTTCTACTAGATGTTTATGTACGTCAGGAGGAGGAGTTATAAACTTCTACAGCATCAATCATACCTGCTATGTACTGGCATCAGGTACATACTGCTCAATACACAAATGTTTGTAAAATTCTACATATGCCTGTAGCTTTTTGTAATGTTATGACTATCAATAGCAAAACATTGGGAATGTTGAACTTTGTATCCACTTAAGAAAAAAATAATTCAACTGGATATCAAAATGGGGGGAGTGAGAAGAGAGACAGAGTAAGAGTTTCTAAACCCAGAATGAAATCTTTGAAAGAAAGCAAAACTTTCCCTTTCATTTTTCTAGACAGATTTCCCAAACAAAATTACAAACACTTCTACCACGGGCATCAAAAAGTCAGAATTTGCAGTTATGGATAAGACCACTGCTTGCAGTCTTGTGGCCACTTACCTCAGCCCACTAATCCCAAAAATGTTGAGCATCTCCTGAAGAGTTATGGCTCTTTCCAAGCTCCCTGCCTGTGAGGCTGATAGTCACACCAGTGATAATGTTCCCCCTTCTCCCCGCCTTGGCTGCCATGCTGCCCATAGGAGCAGGGTGGTGGGTCACCCAGCCAGCACGAAGCCCAGTGCCCTGGAGGGCCCTGTGCTGCCTCCTCTCTGGTCAATCACTTCTCACAGCAGCTTTTGCTAAATCCCTCCTGCACGGCACATCTCCCAGTGTCTATCCCAGCACTGGGGGAAGGAGGATGAGGATGAGGAGAGGTTTCCATTGGTTGCCTTTCCACTCAGCTATGTTTTACAACACGCTCAGTTTGCAGAAGGCAACCCACTCGCCCTCCCCATGGGACCTGTGCTGGAAAGAGGTTTGAACGTACCTGTGGAGACAAAACTAATGAGACGGGCAGCAGTGTTGAGGCATTGGCACGTGAAAAAGTCTCTTGAGGGAAAGCCACGGCTGAAGATGAAGGCAAACTGAGGAAGTCTGAATGCGGAAGCATCAGAAAAATGATTGCCTAGCACACTTGTTTGATTTTCCTCATTTGTCTAACTTGATCATTCTAGGTGATTATGTCTTTTCATAATGTAGTTGGGTTTTATAGCTATTAAGTGTTTTTGTGATTTAACTGCTCTTTTTACAACTTAGCTTTTTAGTGTATGTGCAGTGCTTCTCATGCAGTTTTCTGAGAAACCATGAAATATAATGGCCTCTTAGTATATGTTTAGGCAGCTTTGCACTGCACATTTCTTGACAGATGGACACTAAGTGTTGCTTGATCATGTGAATGTATTTTATTGCTATTTTTATAATGCATAAATATGCAACTGGTAGACCATAGCAACTCTGAAGTAATGGGTAATACCTTTGTAGATCTAGATAAATCCTTGCTGACAAGTGCTATGCCTGCAGTAGTCACTGATTTACCAGGTGGAACTAAGGGCAGCGTGAGCAAGTTTCAGTTCATCTGTTTGTACCTGCTGCCACAGGTTGCACAGTTTGTACTACATCACTGCTCAGCATCTCCAGTAGTATTGGACTGTCATCTCACCAACACAAGAAAACCAGTTCCCATTCCAGTTTTCATTTCTCACCTCCATGTACTAAATGCTGAGTGAGTTTTAGATTTATAATTTCAATAACTTCCAGTCTTTCATCAGGCATTCCTATGGAGGACATCAGCACTGACAATTTTACTGCAAAAGCATGAGCTTTTGTATGTCACCACTAATAGAGGAAGCTACCCTCCCTTTATTCATTATTTCAGGAAATAAAATTTTTAAAATTCCCACTCCCTGTTTCAAATAAGACTTGAGTATTTTATCCAGAAACGCTCCTGTAGGAAGAGGTCAGGGGTACCTCATAATGCTTTGAAATTAAACTATAATCTAGGAAGGGAGGAGATTGAAATCCTTGCACTCAGCACACCTGGATTGCGAACGTGTGTTTAGAACACTTACTGAGACGAGGTGGAAAACCCCACTTCTGGGAAGGATGGATTACTGATAATAACTGGAACGGGATCCCACAAGAGAGGCCGACCGTGTCCCCTGCTCCCACTGGAGCCCTTTAGCAGTGCGGCAGACAGGGAAGGCTCTGGAAATGAGACTGATCTCCATAGAGAGGAAAAAGGATGTTAACTGGGACCTCAACCTTAGGTGTAAGCATCCTTGTCCCTGACACTGGACCCATTTTTGATGAACCAACTTTTCATATCTTTAACTTATTTTCAAGTGCTCCCATGTCTGTTTCTACATGTATTTTCCTCAGAGTGGCATGAAACACACTGTACCAATCACAACAGTGGTCTTGTGCCTGTTTTTACTTTCATTTCAGCAAGAAGAATGAAAGAATACATATTCTGAAGTGGTCTTCAAATATTTCTACTGGCTTTTTCAGTTCAACTGTCAAATTAAAAAAAAAAAAAGAATATGTATACTGTGCCACTTCTAATACTACTTTCAATACTTTTATTCCATCTGCAAATATTTATCTTTGTTACCCTTATGATTAACAATCATAGTAAAGATTTACTTTAGGAAAGAAACATTGTTTTATATTAGAGGGCAATTTTACTTCTGAAAATTGAAATTATGTGTTCTAGATCATATGGCTCAGTGTGCCTAATGCTGGATATATTTTTCCTCCTCAGCCTTTAAGTTTTGAGAGCAAGAAAAGCTACACCTTGAAAGTAGAGGGTGCCAACCCCCACCTGGAAATGCGGTTCTTGAACCTGGGTCCCTTCCGCGACACCACCACCGTCCACATCACTGTGGAGGATGTAGATGAACCTCCTGTGTTTGAGCAAAGCGTCTACTTTGTGGAAGTGCCTGAGGATGTGGAGATTGGAACCACCATACAAACCATTTCTGCCAAGGACCCAGATGTGACCAACAACTCCATCAGGTCTGTCCTGTCTTTGTGTGTTCCCCCACGAGTGCTCCCTGGTATGTATGGTTGGTGAGACAGTGATGAAACAGCACAGCTGGGAGGGACTCACTCTTTTTTAGCCAGTAGTAGTTGTCCGTAGGTTTAGTCGAACCAGATCTCACACAGTGAGGGGCTCTGCTATGACTGTCAAAGCAATGCAGGAGCTCACCCTTGCCTTTTCTGTGGTATAAAGAACTCCTCTAGCATTGCAATGAACTGGTCAGGCATGTCCTGATAGCATACATTAAAAACAAACTGCATACTCTCATGCCTTTGTTGGCACAAAACCTGACAGCATCACTGAGAATCTGCTGCCATACTGAGGGAAAGGTAATCAGCTTGCTTCTGCTTTCTCCCCCTCCTGATTCAAAGCCTGCCTTTGTCAACAGCTCAAATACACAGCTACTTTTGGAGTAGATTGAATGCATACTAATAAATATTCATGAAGCACTAAATTGTATAGCGCCTGGTCAAAGCTGCAGAGCTAGATATTCCCATATAGAGTTAAGAAAGGTAAAGGTGTATTTACAGCCATAGGAGCTTTGTAGGTGTAACTCAGCAAGGAGCCAAAGGAGAAGATTTGTGTGATCACAGTGCTCTTTTCCATAATAGCTGCCAAGTCAGCCCGGTTTATCAGAGAAGATCGTTTTTCTCCGAGGCCAGCACACATACTAATTTTCACAATCTGCAGAAGCTCCGAGTGACTGCAAGTTTAGAATCCCAGCAGGTTGGCTGCTTCTCTCATCTCAGAAATGCTCTGGGTGTTGAGTTGTTGTTTGCCTAACCTTGGGTCAATTCAGTTTCTGAAATGTCTGTGTTCAGGAACAGCCCTAGAAAATACAGGAGGGAGTCAAAACATCAAAGATTTGGAGTTTTTGAAGAAAGTGAAATCTATATGAGCAACTCTGGGCTTCACATAGGAGATTGGAGCAGACACAGAACCTGTTCTAAATGATATTGTTTTCTGTGTTGCTGCTTTAATTAGTTTTTCATCTCTGCTATCTTAATATACCTATCTTTTCTATGTTATAAGGTTATCATACTTCTCATGATATTGTCTCAAATTCTTCAATAAAACTAAGTATTATGCTGTCTGCATCACAATTTCATTACCCTAAACTTTTTTCTATTCGCATCCTATTTTACTGATTACTGTCTAGCATTATCCAAACACTGCATTGCAAGCAGCTTTGTGCTAATCTGCTTAAAACAGTGTAAGAGTAATTCTGGGGACTATCAGAGGGTAGAAGTGTTCATTGTTATTTTTAATGAGGTTTTTCTTAGTTTTCTTCAGAGCTTTCCAGTGACTACCCTTGATGAAACAGCACTCTATAAAGCACAGAATGCATCACCAAAGATATATTAAAAAAAAAGAAACCAAACAACAAAACAAATAAAAAACCCCAGTTGCAAATATTCGCAGACTCCTTTGTAACTCTGTCTCTTCCGACTTTCTTCCTTTCTTCCCTTCTTCCCATCTTCTGCCCTTCCTACTTTCCTTTCTTTCCTCCTTCCTTTCTTCCCTCCTTCCTCCCCACACCAGTACATATAAATGCAAATGAGTGGGGTAGAGGTAAAAAAAAAGAATAAAAACCACTTGTAATGCTATCTAAAATACAAATGTTAAGAACTGGTTCTGCTTGCCTGTCATGTGGTCCACTCCATCCATGACAGCTTTGTGCAGTATCATTCTGTCAGTGGTTAAAGCTTGCTTTGCATTCGCTTTGCACAGGGCAAAGCAATATAAGAAACCCAAAATCCCATATTTTGTTACACAAGCTGAAATCCATCTGAATTAAAATGGTGACCTGACCCTCCTTTTATCATTTTTTCAAGTATGAAAAATCCAGGACACATTGTGGGAGGGCTCACTAAACACAGGGGAACTCTCAAATCCTAATTTTCCCAACATCCAGTAGCTGGATTCTCACACTGTGAAATTCTGATGGCTGAAAATATGCCATGATTGTTGTTAAGTGATTCAGGAAGATTACCTAAAGAATACAGTGGAAACAAGTGTGAAGGAGCAGGTGTTATTAGCAGGAGAACTTAAATGGAGAACCCAGACGGAGACTCCACCTGTGCCTCTTGACACTGGTGATTAATACTGCACCACTTAATCACAAAGCCATATTCAATTTCAGATACTTGTTGGCCTTAAACTGTCAGAAATTCTTTTATAGTCCTCATACAAGAATAATTATTATAGCAAAAAATAGGAACACTCAAACTTATTTCCTAAATAAATCAAATGCCTCGGAAATCTATTTAAGAAGGTATGGGAAGGACTGGAAAGGAAAGGGAAGCAAACCTGCTATCCCGCCTTCTTTTATTTTTCTGGAAAAAAATTGTAAAACAATTTCCCAACAGCACAGCTCAATAATATTTTATATCCCAGTTTGATAAGTCGCTATATAAAGATCAGGCTGGCATGCTTGTTCCAGTCAATGCACTTGTGCTGAAAGGAGAAAATTCAGAAGAACAAGCCCTGTTCAGCATCTGTTATGACTAATGTTTTCACTTTCCATCAACTTCAAAGAAAGAAGCAGCAAAAATGAGAATAATTCTGGGCTCTGCTCTAGGCTGTGGCATTTACATAGGTGCATGGATGGCTTTTGCCAAAGGACCTCTTACCATGATAACATGATAACATAGTTAGCTGGGAAGGCAACTTGTACAAACTGCTGTTAAGAGCAAGATGATGCATATGAAGCGTATTGAGTATTTTACACACCCTGTGAAATGGTCCCTCTGACTGAGTGAATACAGTGGTGACAGCTGTCAATCAACTGCCTTCCTGCCCAAGTTGTCTGGCCTGCAGGTACCACCATATTTCCTTGCTCATGGGTACAAAAAGCTTATTCCCAGCATTAAACTGACAGGATACTACCCAGGCAGGTTCAGTAATTATGATGAATCAACCTCACAGAGGGAGCTGCTTTTCTGGCTAGGTGATATGAGAAAGCCATTCATCATCCCCTTGAGTTGACATGGCTCAATCAGTATGGATGTTTCAGGATACAGGTGGAGTTTATTCACCTGAAGGAGGAGAGAATACAAAAGCACAAGGAAGGGAACAGTTCCTCCTTGTCAGCCTAGGTGCTCAGAGAATGAGCTGAGTAAAGTAATTTTCATCCTGTCTGAACTGTGCCCAAGGAAAGGGCATAATTATTTTGCTTAGAAAAAGAAATCACACTCCTCACTGACAGATTTTCTCTGTAAAGCAGATGTTCCTGTGCTGAGCTGTGCCTTGCTTTGAGGCTTCTTCCTCTAAATCTTCCTGTCTTCCAGCTCCATCCAAGTAGTACTCACCATTAAATGCTGTTAGCCACATGAACTAGTTTTTTGAGCAGCTGACTCTACCTATACAAGTCAATGGAGCATGTAACTAGGTTGTGGAAGAATGTGGATCTGCTGGGTATGACATTATTCTCACTGCTTGGGTACTTTGTTGGTTATAACACACAGTTTTCACAAGGGTTGCATAATACTTTTAATATGTACTCTTGCAGATACTCAATTGACAGGAGCAGTGATCCGGGGCGATTCTTTTATGTCGACATTACAACAGGAGCACTGATGACTGCAAGACCTCTTGACCGGGAAGACGTTTCTTGGCACAACATCACTGTGCTGGCCATGGAGCTGAGTAAGGAGAATCCAAACTGTACATAGATTAAAGAGATACAATAGACAAAACAGGCTGAGAGACGGATTCAGCAATTCACATCTTCTTATGCACTGAGTAGGAAGCTGTGTTAACTGAATTACTCTTCTGACATCGACAAGCAAATACTGCGTATTATTTATTTTCTGTGCTCCCTTTCACAGGATGGTGGGAGGAATAGAGGTTGGCAATTCAATGCAGAGTGCTGCTTTTTCAATTCATTAGTATTCCAGGGATTTATTTAAAACTCTTTCTGATGTGTTTCTGCAAAAGCTCTGTATCTTCAGAAGGGCTAGGCAGTTAAAGCAGACGCTGCAAAGGCTGTACAGCTGCCAGAGCTGCCAGTCCTACCTGGGAAGATTGAGGTGCAGGGGCTGGTAGGTAGCAGTGATCCTACACTGCTAGGTCACCAGCTGAAATCTGCTCTGGTTCAGCAGCAAGTAAAGGTCATCACCATCTGCTTGCTAAATGATTTGGGCCGGAGTGCTTTGGGATTGCTAAACTCATTATGCATTTTGGTTTTAGAATGAACTAAAACTCAGCTCAGGATTCATCTGTGCCAAGCATTTACCTAGGCTTTGAGAGCAAGGAGATGCTGATTATTTCATAGCATCTCTATGAAAAATTTAGCTGAGTTTGAAATACTAACAGATGTGAGCTTCATAAAGGAGCTTGGGATATGTAAGCAAATAAAAGGTTCACACCATCTTCACCAGAAATCTCTCTGGTCCACATAGCTTTTGCTCAGGATCTCTGTGCATCTGCTGAGGGGCAGCAGCATTTCAGAAGCTTGCTGCCAATAGCAGGGACATTCCTCATGTCTGAGAGAGTTCCCTGCACATCCAGGCCATACCAGAGATATGGGGCAGTTTGAGAGTAAAAAAGTTTTGAGAAGCTTGCCCAAAAATGCAATCAGCCAAGTTGAAGTTAGCAGAGGGAAGGTTTTGCAAGAATCAGGGTGACTCTGCCACATATTAGCAGGCTGTTCCACAACATGATGTCTTTCTGTCTCCTTTTTAGTAGTGAGGAGTTGGTGACATGGTAGGATCTCACCCCCATCTATTTTGATGCTAGTTTTATTTTCAGCCACCAATGACCACTGCAATTCCATGTAAATCCAAATAGACAAGTCTGTAAAAGCTGCCCCTGTAGCAGCACTCAAGGGTGAGAGCAATATGAAGGCATGTCTTCCTTTGACTCACCCTCCATCAATCCTCTGTCAGTTTTGATCTGTACGTGTGCAACACAATATTTTAGTCTAGTGAATACTTGCAAAAATGTCATAGTTGTGCACTCCTGAATAAAGCTCCTACTTTAAAAAGTTAGATCAATATTACTAAGAGTGTAAATGCTGACATTCATCTGACACAATGACGGGTGTGCTAGCAAGATATGTATGGATATGTGGGAAGCTGAAGGATTAAATTATAAATTAGGCAGAAACAATATAGTTTATGAGTATTATCTCAATGATACAATGTGACACATGTTACGGATACAGTACATTGAATGTTTAAGTAAAATCCAGGGTGTAAGAAAATTCTCCATTGTTTATATGAATATATCACTTCTTGATATAAAGGGAGATATATTTGGAGATGAATGCACAAAGTGGTATGGTGAAAAAGAAGATGAGAATACTATTTTTTAAGATTTTCTGTATTTTTGCACTTTTTCTGACATCGTAATAATGAATTTCCTTTTATTTCTGCTTAGAGTTTTATCATTAAGTAAAGGAAAAAAGATGTTTTGAGGAAAAAAACACAGTAAAAAAATATTCTGTGGCCACTTAGTTTGGAAATTGTGAAGATATTTGAAATGATGTATGGATTTACCGGCAAAGAAAGCTAATGAACCAGTGGGACAGAAATATCACAAATGATGTCATGCAGAATGCAAAATTTTCATTGCAATTTTAAGCTTCAGTGAAAGCTTTTCTCTACAATTTCATGTGTTATTACATTTTAACCCTCCCTGTACAAAGTATCAAAACCTTGACAGTATTTGTGAGTTCAAAGAACATAAATTCTGAGCAAATTCTGAACTGCAGAATTACCACTTTCAACGAGAACCGAATCACAAACCTATCCTTAAAAGAGTCCCTTCCTGATTTGTGCCCCAGCACTGAGGCTCAACGAATACCGTTGCCCAGTCAAGGGGCAGTGAAAAAAAAAAAATGGGGCATTGTCTAGAACTTTTGTTGTAGAAATAGCCCCATTGGACTGAACAAGGCCGAAGTTTTCATGGAATTTGTTTGAAAAATATGTGATTAGATGGGAAGCCAGGATAGAGAGAGAGACGCATTTGCAGCTTCAGTCAGAGTCACAAAACCCGCAAGCAATCGCAGCTCCCAATGGGAAAATGCCATTTAACACAAGTCAGTAGCCAAAAAACTGCTTTATCTCTCAAGCAAGGTGAGGAGCAGCCCCTTCCCCTTCCCGTATATTGCCTTTCCTTACGTTGTGCCTCCTCCTTCCAGATAACCCCTCTCAGGTGGGCAGCGTCTCCGTAACGGTGAAAGTCCTGGACGTGAATGACAACGCGCCAGAGTTTGCAAGGTTCTATGAAGCTTTTGTTTGTGAAAATGCCAAAGCGGGGCAGGTGAGAAACACTAGTAATGCCAGGGGTTGGGGAGGGGATGCCGTCCTCCACAAAGGTAGCGTGCCAGAAAGGGTGAGCATTGAAAAGAGGGGTCAGCTAACCACACATTTCATCTGAACTCTGGTCAGCAGCTGTCTGTGCTGGTTTCCAAAGGCAAGTACATCACACCAGGATTAGCATCATACATAGCACTTCTTTTTTCTCCCTCAGTAGTTTCCAGGATCACTGACCAATATGCTTCATGGCTGAAATTAAGCCTTCCTTTGGGCAGGTGCCAGCAGGCAAACGCCCAGTTGTCCTGTAGCAGCAACAAAGAGAGGAGAAATGTTATGCCATGAGAGCCATGAAGTCAGCCTGGCCTGCGTGTGACAGCAAGGCTTACTGTTAAAAGACCCTATTTGTAAGAGCCTTAAGCACTCTGGACTTGTGGGAGCTGAACATAACAGACTACATCAGCTTCAAAGGGGCAGCAAGCTGACCCTGTTCTGCTGTGACACAGAGTCGTAGACAACACAGGACTTCCCACTCCACACACTGTAAACCCGCACCTCTAAGCAAGCAGTGAAGCCTCTTTGCTCCTCTCTCTTCTAAAAGCCCATTAAACCCCTTGAACAAGGTCTGCCTTTGTCACAGATGGACATGATCTCTCTCTCGCTGGAGCTGGTGCAAGCTTTATTGCTGATTGCTTGTAGGGTGGCAACTTGGGTGCTTTGCCACCCAGGGTCCACAGTGGAGACTTGTGTCTCCTCGTGCAAAGCTGACTAGCATAGTTTAAACACTTAGATGCACCATTCTATTTGTGAAGGAAAAATTATGCTAGTAATATCACTATGTGTTCACTGAAGCTTCTCCCAGCTTGCTGTGAAGCAGAATGAAATAGCTACTCACTCCTGGGACAACTGTCTCACAACTATCATATACAGGATAATTTCATCTCCCTAATTCACAGAGGATCTTAAAAATACAGGGAGTAGAAATCATTTCGTATCTTTTTTCCTGGTTTTGAAAGGTCGGTGTCCTAAATAATAAGTTTTCTGATAAATGCACACTAATTTAGACTGCTTCCTTATGTGGAGAAAGACAGCTTCTCTTTCCACTCTTTGAAAAGTTCTGACATAATTTTTAAGGTGCTGAACAAGAATTTAAGGGTCTGTCATTTGCCTTTGAATTCAAAAATAACTTTTGAATGCAAAAATCCAGGTGAAGATTTATTCCTTGTCTAAAAAGATGTCAGAATGTTTATCCAGACAGAGTTATAGCTCACTGTGCTTCCAGCTGTTAGACCTACTTTACTAAGCCTCTATAGATGAGCTGACAAATCTCTTTCTGGATTTGACATTGTCTTCATTTCTTTCCATGGTGTTATACATTGCACATGCAAAGTGTGTGCATGGTTTCCTTTTCTCTTTTTCTTTTCCACTGACATCTTGGAAAGAATTTAATTGATTTAAAATTAAGAGTGATACAATAATCAACCTGAAGTCCTTTTCTACCTGCAAAATGAAGCTGAAAATAAGTATGGGAGTCTTACAAGCTCTCTAATGCACAATGAGTCTTCTGAACACCCTGAAAAAATAAATGTGCAACAGAAGATAGGGATGCACGAGAGAAAAGTGTCTGTTGTTTGAAGCAAACCAACTATTTCCTTTGTTTAAAAGTGATTTGCATGATCATAGCAAAATACATAAAGCCTGCAAGGTTTTGAGTCTCTTTTTGATTTATCATCTACTGTACATCTGCAAGACAGTTTCATTCAAATGCTCCGTTTGCTTATATATGTAAAAATGTATACGATATCTGTTTATTTATATTATATATATTTTGCTTCTCAACTGTTTCTGCTTTGTTATCATATTCTGTAGCTGATCCAGACAGTGAGCGCCATCGACAGGGATGACCCACAGGAGGGTCAGCACTTCTACTATAGCCTGGCTCCAGAGGCAGCCAACAACCCCAACTTTACTCTAAGGGACAATCAAGGTAATCAGAGTAGACACAGACAGTTAGATACTCTAATTTCTAATGCCTGAGTTGGACTTGAGAGGCTGTGACTTACACTGTGTGATAAGACTGCCATTTCACATAATACCAAGTGACACCTGCTCCTTAAAGGCAGCAATAAAATGACATATTACTTAATACACTTGAAGGTTATATGATATTTTCTTCTTTACAAATATTCTCTAGAAATAGGCCCCTTTTTCTTCTTCGATGAAATGTGCCAGTGTTCTGTGCAAATTCAGATCTTGTGGCCAGGCTGCAGGCATCTTAGATAACAAAGTGGAAATTGCGTTCATTCAGAAGGAGATGCTTTAAGGTAGGATAGCAACTGGAACTAGGAGACATATCTGAAGGGAATTACATTGCTCTTTTTTTTTTTTGTACTTTTCATGTTTTCTCCCAGGCACAGAAAGGGAAGATTCTAGTACTGTTCCAGTCTTTTCCCCCAAGCATTTTTTTTCTTCCTCTTCCGCATATCCTCATTTCTGTAGGAAAGGGCAGGAGATAGGGAAGGAGATACAGAGCCTTAGGCAGATAACAGCATACAGCTAAAAGTCTGTGTAAGATCTGCTAAGTAGAAACTGAAACACCAGTGGGAAGACTCATGGCAAAGCGCTGACACTCGACTATCCTAACCAGTGGAATTCATTTCTTTTGGGGAAGTTTTGGTGGGTTTAGACCCCGCAGGAAAGCCCCGCTGTGGCAAGTCCTTGCATGACTGCTGCTGATAGAGGATCTCCATGGGCAGATACTGGTGCTTAGGTCAGATCCACAACAGCCTTCATGGGGAAAGAGGGAGGACTTTGAGTGACCTGGTGCGGAGCTTTGAAAGCCAATACGAAGGGGCTGGATTTCAGTAGAAGTTTAGTATGTAAAGTACAGCAGATCAGCAAGTGATTCCAGAATAAATGGGCAGACTAGCCACCTGCAGCATCTGTGCCTGTCTCCAAGCAGTGTGCCTGCCCCTGCTCCCACACATGCCTGCTTGTCGCAATATTTCCATAAGCCCCTCTGTGTCTCTGCAGGCATACAAAAAAGCAACACAGAGGCTAACAAAGAAGCTCCTGCAAACATCTCTTAAAACATGCTACTTGCAAAGTCTGGAGCCCTTCTATACTGCACGCTAATGTTTTTTCATCCGAAAACCAATTTTCTTTCTTTAGTGTTCCTGAAACCTCCTCACACAATTTCTTGTATTTTTATTCCCATCTTTTTCCCATTGTCTCCTTCTTTTCATTTTTGAATATATATTGCCAAAATAAGTGAACAAATTAAACACAACTATTGCTAAAACATTTGGCAAAGTAGGCTCATTTCATCCTCAAGGCATTGTTCTAAAAAAAGAAACTCAGAAAATTCCCAGCATCAGATGCACTTTTTCTGTCTAAGGCCATATTTGCAATAATTTATAGTGACAGCAGTGACTGAATGGCTGTGCTTCCCACTTTATGTAAAATACCAGTTTTCCAGAGATATACATCACAAGAAGCTTAGGGTACTATTGGTTACAGACCTGAAACGAAAAATGTAAAGTATCAAACCACTGACTATTTGAAATATACACATTAAGGATTAATTTAGTGCCTCAGCAATTTGGAGTGCAGTAGTCATTTCAGTAACAATAATTTATATTTATATTTTCATCTAGAGACCACTAAGGACTACAGAAATCATACGACATAGTCACAGAGGGGGTAGCTATACTGTATGTTTCAGCATGGCAAGACAAGAAACAGAACCCTCCTTGCTAGTCACAGCCTGTGCACGTAAACACAAGACAGCAATGTTTCTCAGGCTGCGGGAAGGCGCTATTAAGATTTGCATTTGTGCTGATTACTTGGTTGTCCAATATAGCAGTAAGAGAAACTGCAAAACATGCAGCCTTCCTGGCGCAATTAAAACCTTGATTTATACTGAGCAACAGATAGATCACAGTTTGCATTCTGATGAGCTGTTTTACATATTTCTTTGGCCCTTGTCAATTTCGTGTCTGAGAACTTCTTCAGTCTATTCATTCTCCACATATCTCTGGCAGACAAAGAAATCCTATTGTTCTCCACTTTTACAGTTAGGGATCCGGGGCAAAAAGAAATTAGGCTACTTACATGCCTGGTTCCCTTTGAGTTCAATAAAATCAGTGGGAGGCAGACATGTAAGTATCTGCAAAGATCTGTGCCTAAATGACCTCCCAAGGCCTTGTAAGATATATGTGATAAAGCAGGGAATTGAGCTGAGGTCTCACATCTATTTGGTTACTCATGTAGGGCATTGCCAAGCCATCTTCCCCCACTTCTAAGTCCACTGAGAATATGCTGGAAAAAAGTTGGCAAAAGAGGCTTGGTGTAAGAATGGGAACTAAATAATCTTCCTGCGTTTCCAGATTAAACTCTGAGCTGATCTTCTGTTGACTCTTAAGTGCTGGCCTCCATCTTTGGGTGAACTGATGAAGAGAGCAGACATTTTAATGGGTGCAGGGTCATACCGTTGCCAGGCCCATCATTAGAAGCCTCTGGCAGTCCTCCCCATTGCATTTAAACTTGTCCTAGGAAAACTTTGGGCTATTTCTTCCTTCCCTAAAACTGCAGTCTACCTCACACTTCAGCAGAGAGCAAAAGCAGTGAGCAGCTGAAAATCGTCAGGAAAAAATGTGACCCCTTCCTCAAGCCAGTGTTGTCTGTAGTGCCTGCTTCCTTGTGCTCTTTCACCCACTCTAGGTGAAATATTTCTTTGTTTCCCTATATTTATAATTATTACAATTAGGTTTTAAAAGCTAACAGAAGTTCTATACTAACCATCCCCAGTTCTTGTACAGATGTACATAGAAAGAAAACAAGCCTTTCTTGTAAGAAGAGCGGTGGTCAGCTCTGATCTCACAGTTTGGACCTACACAGTGGTTAATTCCCTTAACCTCTCCAGGGAGGTACATCACTTTAACTGGGGCAGAAAACTGCAGGAATGAGATGCTTCATGGCTTGCTCTCACAACCACATAAAGACACCAGCCTGCATGCCCGCAGGAAGTACAGTTTTCACCTCCTGCTGATCACACAGGCATGGGACCAGCCATGCTGCAATCTTCAGTATCTCTGCTCAGCACTGTAGCTAAGTGCTACCATCCAGCCTTCTGTGAGCCAAAGATGCTGTGTTGGAAGCTGTGATGCAGAAATGTTGTGCATTCTTATCATGCTTGCTTTTTTTTTCTTTTTATATAATGGGGCTTTCATGTCCTCACAAGCCCTCTTCTGCTGGTGGCTGAGGCTTAGCAGTTATCAAATTTGGAAGAAAATTGTGTATTTCGTTTTCTGCCATGCTGCACCACATTCCAGCATGTCCTTCATGCTGCAGTAGTACATCAGATCACATTGGCTTTTGATGAGTCACACAACAAGCTTTGGCACCAACATATTGCAGTTGATAAGTAACAGGTAGAGCGATTCTTTAGGGATGATTTGGATGCCTGCCTACTGAAAAGCAAAACAAAACAAAGGGATGAAACGTAATGCTGAGAGTCATCAAGAGAATTTCATCACCAAGAACATTTAAGACTTGGGTGATATGTTCAGCACATCACAGGAAAAAAATATATATATATTATATATTAATATTTGATTATAAAGACTTGGGTTTGGCCTAAAAAAAAAAAAAAAAAAAAAAAAAGTTATGGTTAAAAACACTTGAGATGTCTCACTAGCTGATTTTGCACAACTTCAGCCAGGTTCACGGCCTGTGACTTCTTTTACAGGCAAAGTATGATCAACTCAAAATAATGAAGTCTTTTTTCCTCACAAAGAGTGATTTCACATAAAATGAAGGTTTGCTGTCACCTGAAAAGAATTTGTGACTCCTGTTGTAAGTCAGTTTAAAGAGAGTGAGTCTTTCACCCAGGAAAGAGAAAAGCAAGCAAATTACTACACTGTTAAGATGACTCAGACATTTCCATTGACACAGCATAAACGCAGGCACTTTGCCATTTTCTGCCATTTGGGTTGCTTTTTCTCATGCTAAAACAGGCCCAGTGTTGAAAAGATGTGGTTTTAATAGCTGGAGAGCACATACTAGAGGGCACATGAACATCCCAGGGTATGTGCACCAATACCATCTGATGCCATAAGATTTGCAGCACAAAATATGGAATTCTGAGCATAATTTAAGTCCAGCAGGCAAGTCTAGTGAGTCTAGCTTGAGTTTGCTTATATTCCATAGCTAGTGGTATATAACACTCCCGATTTCACTCCTGAAAGCCATCAAATCATTTTTGATGTTCAGACTACAGCAGATACTACAGCTAATTTATTTGCATGCAACCTGAGTCTCTGCACTGAAGATAATTACCCAAGATTTAAATTTTAGCAGTGAATTGATACAGAAATAATAAGGAAGTGGAACAATCCAGTCTTGATATTTTGGGGTTTTTCCACAGTCTGCTTGTGATCAGGTTTCTTGCCATTTCTAGGTCACAGCCACATTGTGCCAATCCACCTGGGAACAGCCGACTGGCATCCTGCATTTCCAGGCTTAGGAAATGTACATTGTAACAACCTAGAGATGCAGATGGCCAGACTGTGGCCTCTTTTGAACCAAGGAAACAGGAAACAAAACTAAGTAGTAAAAGAAACTGCATGAGGTTCAGCTCCTAAAATCCCAAAGCATCACTTCATGGGGTCAGGGCAGGTAGGTCTGCTAAAGAGAAAAAGTACCTGTGTTCCACATTTATCATTGCTGGCCCAAGATTTGCAGACATGTTTGTAAGAAGGGCCAATTTTCCTGCAGGTTCCTTTTGACTCTCTGGTGGCCAAGTTCACATCAGAGACATCCAGTCTTATGCTTTCCAAAAGTCTCTGAGGCCAAGAAGCTTGAAAGTCAGCACTAACAAATCATCACTGATCTCCAAAGATTTTGCTTTGGCATTCATGTGATGAGAAATGAGAAGAACAAATTCCTGAGTTCAATTTCTTTTTCATTAGGAAACATGGTGCAGTCTGAAGAATTTGAGGGAGGGGGTAGGCAGGAGTTCAAATGCCACTGGGAAATTCTGACATTTTAAAAAAGATGCTGAATATGGAGAAGCAGCCCCAAAGATAGGAATTTCCCTTGAAATGACCAACAACAGCTGACTGTTAGGTCACCCTTTTACTATTTTTTTCCAGCAGCATCACTTTCATTCCGTTTGATTTATATAAAAAACAGGCAGTCACACTAAATGAAGCAGAATGGTCATATCAAAGCAGAATAATTCTGACAATGATGACATGAAGCATTCTGACCTTTTTCAATGGCAAAAGTGCCAATGAAATTGCATGTATTTCACTGAAAAAATGTGCAGTTGCAAGTTCGCAACTCATTGCTGCTTTAGAATAGCAATCTGTTTTTTCCCTTGTCTTTTTGTTGCCTCAAGTAGATGACCATGCCATGTATCAAAAAACATTAAAAGTACCTGAACATGTCCACAAGGGTTATACATCAGCACCTCCAAAATGGTGGCAGCGCTCAAGAGTGAGGTCTAGAAAAGATGCTGAGCATGAAGAAACAGTGACAATAAGTTTCCTTCAACTGTTTGTTTCTGTCTTGCCATCTGAAAGCTCTTTTAGCTAAATCTGGAGGCTGTGAGTTTGCTCTGGGCACTTTATGTTAGAAGGGGTAAACACAACTGCTAAGGTGTGTATGCCTTGCAGGTTTGGAGCTGTAGCCTGAGAAGTGACTGGAATAGGAGAGGCAGAATCAAAATGCTGATTAGTGACAAACTGATACAAACCAAAGAAAAAAAGAGAGAAGACAAATACATGTGCGGGTCTAGGGGTGATTTTTTTAACCTTCCTTCTCTGCTGAATGCATATGCTCTGCATGTAAGCTCTTCTCTCCATTTATTTTCTACCCTCAGATAATACAGCATGGATTTTGACTAGGCGCTCTGGTTTCAGACAACATGAGCAGAACACTTTTTACCTCCCCATCCTGATCAGTGACAACGGCCGTCCCGTGCTGAGCAGCACAGGCACGCTTACCGTGCACGTGTGCAGCTGCGATGACGACGGCATGGTGATGTCCTGCAACGCGGAGGCCTACGTCCTCCCCGTCAGCCTGAGCAGAGGGGCACTCATTGCAATCCTTGCCTGCATCTTCGTCCTGCTTGGTAAACCCTTGTCTTCTTCTTGGGAGGGGTCAGACTCTTCAGTTCTGACCAGGGGGTTGCTAGCCAAAGGTGAAGGGGACACACACACACATCTATGTATATATTATATGTAGACACACATATACTGAAAGGGCCTAATCAAGGACCAGATGGACAGATGGTGTAGTTAGCTGCATATGGCTTCAGGCTCTGGGGGGTAGGAATGGGGGAAAACTATGGCCTGCATATATTTCTGCCAGATGCCCAGAGTGCCAAGGTGTCTATATCACTCTGCTTTCCCGGAAGAGGTATGCCAGGAGGAAGTCCTGAGAGCTGTGGCTGGGGACAGGTTACTTTCTCGTCCTCAGCAGTTTCTGATCAGATGGTCCCACAGGAAACAGGAATGGTAAGCCCTGTTTCATGTCCTGTCTTTTGACAGGAGATATCCTCACCTCCACACATTTTCCTTGAGACACTACATTAAAATTGTGCCTGTGCTGCTATAAAGGGGCTGAGCATCTTGCATGTGTTCTGTCTTCACAAATAAATTCCATCCCTTCCTTGCCCAGACTTTCTATGCCCCCTGATAGTTGTTGGTATCCAAAGAACTTCAGTGCTGCCCTCATTCACTCTCTTGAGGCATGAGATATTAGTTCAAAACACACATTCCCTGAAATTTCAGGGAACACAATTTGAGGAGCAGTGGAGTACGATACAGGAAAAATTCCTTAGAAATGTCTTCATTCTGGCTGTTCAAAGGAGCCTAGATACCTCAGTTCAAAATTTCAGCATTCAAAACCTTTGCTGAATTCTGGTCCTGGAAATACAGTCACTAGTTGATGGCACATTTTCAATAGTAAAGGGCTCTGGTGCTTGTATGACCACTTCTCCCCATGTTAAGAAGCATGGAGAAGATGATGAGCACCAGCATTGCAGTACTGCGAGAGGCTTGCAGATAAAACAAAACCAAAAAAAAAGATTTGGAGGAGACTAAGGGGCTAGCTCTGCATTTTGCTATGTAAGGCAAACACACCACCATGGTGCCTTGGCACCATCCATCGGTGTCGTATGCAACCCGCAGCCCAAGAGTCAGGCCCAAAGCAGGCTGCAAAACCCAGCTACACAGCAGGAAAAAAAATACCTCTATGGAGCTGTGAGCCACTGCAGATAAACCATTACTGATACTTGATCTGGCTAACTTAAGAGTAGCTCAAGTATTGTTATAGTGCACCACAAGCACCGCTGGATATACATGTCCTAATTGTCACCAGGAGTTAAGAATTACGGTGAGAAAAGGGACAGATTAACAGGACCTCAAGCTGCTAAGCTAGACTTGGGGTTGGGCAATTTCTACACCATCCACCTGTAACCACCACAGCTCTTTAAATCCAAGAGGCTGGCTGGGCTCATCAAGGGGAAAACAGAGCAGCAGAGACTCTAAAGCCCTCGTAAGATCTGCCCCTTCACTGATGGCCCTGTGTCTCTGTTGCCTCCTGCAGTGCTGGTTCTGCTCATCCTCTCCATGAGGCGCCAGCGGAAGCAGCCATACATCATCGATGAGGAGGAGAACATCCATGAGAACATCGTCAGGTACGACGACGAGGGCGGTGGGGAGGAGGACACAGAGGCCTTCGATATTGCTGCCATGTGGAACCCGCGGGAGGCCCAGCTGGTGGTGAAAAACCGGCAGGACATGCTCCCTGAAATAGAGAGCCTCTCCCGATACGTGCCTCAGGCGTGCGTCATGGACAACAACGTCCACAACTATGTGCTTGCCAAGCTGTATGAAGCTGACATGGACCTGTGGGCACCTCCCTTCGACTCCCTCCAGACGTACATGTTTGAAGGGAATGGCTCGGTGGCGGAGTCGCTCAGCTCCCTACAGTCGGTGACGACAGACTCAGACCAGAGCTACGACTACCTGACAGACTGGGGGCCACGCTTCAAAAAGCTGGCCGAGATGTACGGTGCCACAGACAGCAGCGGGGCTCTGTGGTAACAGACGAGGAATGGCAGAGGGGTTTCCATGCAAAACAGTGTCCACTAAGGTCCATTCTCATCAGATGCTTCCATGGACATGGTTGAGGCCTCCTAAAAAATAGCAATACGGTGCTTGGATGAGAATGGGAAGAAGGGTGCGAATGAAGGTCTCTCTGGATCAGCTTTACTCAGTTAAATTAAGTCATGCTATTGAAACAGTGGGAAGCAGAAGGAAGAAAGATTTTTCCTGTTTTTTACAGCAAAATTGAAAAGCTCCACACCTGGAATATAATGACATTATTCTCTTTCTCCCTTTCTCTCTCCCTTGTACACGGCAGCTTACTGAGCTCTGTACGTCTGGGTTCAAAGATCTACAGACTCCAACTGTAATCTCCAACTCACTAAGAAATTGCCAGCACAGAAAATCTGTTCCCCGCCAGTTACTTTTCCCCCATTAAAAAAGAAAAAAAAAATTTGCTTGCTAACAAGAGGGGGAAAAAAAAAAAAATCCCACAAAGCAGAAAATTGAAACTGGAATCTCAGAGGGCTCTTTGTAAACTAAACCTCCTCTCTTTGTTGCTAACAGAGTCCTTTTGTAACCCTTTAGAAACAAGGCTGAGGGGTTTTTTCCACCTGGCTGAGAGGGCTGAGGAAGAGGCTTTGAATTTCTGCTCTAGTTTAATGGCTGATCTATAAGTCATTGGTGTTAACACTAATCCATTTCCTATCAATCAAGTTTGTGTAAATTTATTCTCGGCTCCTTAAAACCATGACTCCACTAAACTGCTGAGAACAAAACCAGAAAATCTGCCTCTTTTGCACTGTAGATGTCTCTTCCATGTGCCAAATGTGAAGATTAGGTTCTACCAATGAAAGCCAAATAAATTTAAAAAAAGGAAAAGCTATATTTGGTAACTACATGGGTTAGATGGGCTTTCCTAATCTGTGTGAGGTCAATCCAAGGGATGTTTACATGCTGTAGATAACCTACTTGAACAAATGCAGTATTATAGACCAATAAATGGATGTAAGAAAATTACATGTATAAGTTTTGTATATTTGTTAATTTTGGTAATAAATATGATGTACTGCATACAGTACAGTACCTTAGCACCTCTTTTAATAAAAGTTAAACAGAAGGGAGAGTCTGATGGTAATTTATTGACTATTTTGCACACAGCAGTTAGTGCTTATCTGTGGTTTTACATGCCTTAAGCATCAAGAAAAAATGGTTCATTAGCATCATGTCAAGGAGACAAGCCTTCAGTTTGCAGGTTCAAGCAGATTGTCTGCTTCTTTTATTGTTGTTCACTTGGACATTCTCCTTAGTGGTGAATTGTAGAATCATAGAATGGTTTGGATTGGAAGGAATCTTAAAGATCATCTAGCTCCACCCTCTCTGCCATGGGCAGGGGCACCTTCCACTAGACCAGGTTGCTCAAGGCCCCATCCAACCTGGCGTTAAACACTTCCAGGAATGGGACAGCCACAGCTTCTCTGGGCAACCTATGCCAGAGCCTCACCACCCTCACAGGAAAGAATTTCTTCCTAGTACCAGCCCAAGTGCATTCCAACCATAGTGAAGTAAAAAGAAAGTCTTGGCTGGTGATTTTTGAAACATTATGGCTGGGGCATTGAGAAGCTTGGAAACCAGTTACATAGCCCTGACAATATCTCATGCCTTCAGAAACATGACAGACTGTAGCATGCAATATCCATTTATGGTCATTCTTACTCTGCAATTGAAGTTTTGAGCCTGGATCTTATCTTCTTTGTGTGTGTAAATGAGAAGGAACAGGGAAATTGCTAACACAAGTTTCATGGAAGGTGGAGAAAGGCTTCTGAAAGCAGAAAAGTCAGCAATGGCATTTGCAGGTTTCTTTCTAGCTAAGGAATCTATCCATCTCAAAATACCCAGAAAACAGATGTGCAGATATAACCACCCAGTTACCACACTTTTACCGTGCTCAGTTTCTGTTGCAGATGTGTGTGAAACCCAGCTGTCTCTACTTAGCCTAATCTTAGGCTGTACCAATTTAAGACAGGAGCCTTGCTTCCACAGAGTCATACAAGGCCATGCACCCCTGCAGAGCCAGGCAGCCAGCAAGATAAAAAAGTTTTAGTGACTTCTCAAACATTTGCTCATCTGACACAATGAAAAGCTGTGCCTTTACAAACACAATATACCGTGGGTTCTGCTTATCACCTGAACCTGCCTCACCTCATCACAGAAAAAGCACTGACAATCATGCCATAATTATTCTTTTACTTATCCTGGAGCACTTACCCTCACATATCATATTGGTTTTATAACACTAGATAAAGAACTGCAACCACCATGATCAAGCAAATGGTGTACAGCATGCGAACCTGCTGTTGAGAGACTTCTGAGAGCTTCTTAACTTCCTGATGCAACAGGAATGACAGAACATAGAGTAGGAAGGAACGGGAGAGGACATCTATTCCACCACTTCCCTGTCTGAATTAATCATCAGTTTTATATACTTTAAGCAGATGCCTGTTTGTTCTTAAAACCCCCAACTGTTAAGGCTCTGTAACCTTTCCAGGCAATCTTCTACTGCATCAATATATTCAGTGCTGAAAGCCTTCCCTTGGAATTATAAGGCAAGTATCCCTGTCATACAGGCTGCATACAGACTGCAGTGGACATAGATAATTGTCCCTCTGTATGGCTATGGTTTGGTATTTTCAGACCTCTACTGTTTCTCCTTTTAGTCACAGTCTACAATAACAAAAAGCGTCTGTATAGTTCTTCGTGTCCTGATATCATAACAGTTTACTTGTCCCATTGTAGTACAGTAAGAGGAAGGGGGATAGAAATGCAGTCCATCATCATACTGTCTTCAATTTGAACATACCTACTGCATGTACTGGGGGTTTCCCTAGGGCAAGTTGCTCCAAGGTCTGGTTTTACACCACAGAACCCCCCAGCAGTGGCTTCTGCAAGAAAGGCTATGCAGCAGCTGAGACCAGCTTCCCAGGTTTTGTATCACGCAGTGGGAAGGACCAACAGCACTTTGGTTAGGTGCTTGCACTCACACCATAGGGAAGCTTGCAGAGAGCGCAGGCTCTGAACCCACCTTCCTAAGCTGCCTGTCACCATTAGGCTACCTCATTATCCTCAGGTTTGCCTCAGCTTGTGAGCACAGTCAGTAGCTGGACAGCATGATGCTGTGACACTTCCCAGCTGGTGTTTAGTAGGCACTTGGCAGCCTGGCTGGGTTTTTTTCCATTTTATGGAACAGGTGACAGGTTTTGCAGTATGTGAAATCTCCATGCAAACAACCAACACTTGCATCTATCACCCTCCCACAAACAAAACTGAAGAACGCTCTGTTATTGCCGATGAGATGTAAATAGGATCTATTTACAGACACATCAGGGCTCAGCAGGTCTGGCCCAAACTAGAAGAACGGAGAAGACTCTAAACCCAAAGGAAACATACGATGCCACAGGCTGGCAGTGAAACAAACGTGCTGATCGCAAAGGTCCTCAGCCTCCTGCCCTGGGGCTTCTCAAGGCCAGGCCTGGCACTGTGCATGAACATTTGCAGCACTACATAAAATCTGCTCATGGTTTACAGCCAGGGAGCTCGGCTTGCCATGGTGGAGGGACTAGGCTTCACCACACCAGCAGACACCTCCAAGTGACAGCCCCAGTCCTACATGGGACCCACACCCCACCCACTGCCCTGGTGTAAGGGCAGAAATGTGAAAGGGCCGGAGCAAGACCCTATATGCCGTCACCAGTGTCCTCTGTCCCCAAGGCTAGCCTGAATCCATACAGCTTTTATCACTATTCATTTCATTTTGTTCCCATGATGACATTTTTTTTTTTCCTACAGCTGCTAGCTCTCAGGTCAAAACGAACATCCAGGAACAATCTTCTAGTTTCAGCTCTGGCCAAGAAGAAATGGTTCAGAGGACAAAATAACAGAGGGTATAAGTCATTTTACTAATTCCAGCCACTTAAAAATTGAGCATATGGCCTAAGCAACCCATCTAAGTTCTCTCTCTAACCAACAGAGCTAGACAAAGAGTGGTTCATTCCATCTGTCTTGAACATCTGTATGATGCTATGACCCTCTGCAGGTGGGTCTGAGAGTCAGTTAATGGCCTAGCCTCTGGGGATCTGTGCATGCAGTTCAGAGTCTGGCTCTAGACATTGACATTCTCAAGCCCCTTGCTCTACATGTGGTTTGATGAGTGACCATGGGCTAACACTACAGTCTCTGATGTTTTCCTTTTCCCTTCCTACCACCCATCTGTCTTGTCTAGGTAGATTGCATGACCTGCCATCTCTTCTATTGCATCGGTTGTCACACCTAGGCTCTGAGTAGCAGCATTCTTTAAGCTGTCTGTCAAAAGCCCAGATCTCTTCAGAACAAAATGCAGAACTCGAGAATGCTAAAAAGAGTTAACATCATTCTTTCCGCCATAAATTTTCTTGCAACGCTGCATTTCATTTACTCCTGCATTGCCCATTTATCCAGCTTTATTAGGTCCCTCTTGATTTTGTCATTTCTCTTCCAGCTTTTATTGCTCTTAATCATTTTATGCCACCATCACATTTGCTGCCTACAGTCCCCTTTTAGACCATTCATTAAAACCAATAGTGACACAGATCCTTGGAGAACTCAAAAGTTATATTTTGGTCACCTTGAAATATGATTTACTAACCTGTGCCTGGCTTTTGCTTGGTGCAACTGTCATATACTGCAAACTAGAACCTGCTGCATTGCCTTCTGCCTCACAACAGCTCCCAGGAACCATCAAAATAGATGGACAGATGTCTCCCAGAGGTCTGCCCTGCATATGCACCACATCTCACATGTCCTGGTCACAAGTAAGAGAAACAAGGCACGTAAAAGAGGCACAAATGATACCTGACAGACTCCAGAAAAGTTTTGACCTGGACAAGTTCAAAGTTGGGGATATTTAGTTACTTTTGCCTTTGTGCTGCCAAGGTCTTATTGCTAAAATGCTGCCAGATGTGATCACTTTGATTTATGCTATCTTAGCTATCAGTTAGACCAATCCAGGAGAGGCTGCTGCTCCCCAGGAGAGAAGGTGGGTTCCATAACAAGTGAAGATGGCATATGAGGAAATCCATACTGTTGCAAGCTAAATATGTTGCTGCTTTCCCTCCTCCTGTCTGTCAAGATGTGGGGCAGCCCATTGCATCCTGCTCAATAACCCTTAACACATTCTTTTTACATGCAGCTGTTGTAAACAGAGAGTGAGTATTCGAAGACATCCTAATTTGTGCCTGCTGAGATCCACAGCACTTGGAAGAGAAGGAGCTGCCTTTCACTCAGTAGTGTCCTGTCTCTCTCAGGGCAATGCATATGCCAGCAGAATGCTCCAAGATAGCCACTGCTACAAAACAGCTGTATTACCTAAGGGATTCGTTCCCATGCATAGAGGTCAGTGATTTGCCTCTCAAATGTAATCATTACTGTAATACAGTAATAATCTGTATCAGTGCATCCTCTTTAAACAAACAGAGGAAAATTAGCAGGAACAGCAGTGAACCTGAGGTGGAGACAGAGCTATGATCCAAGGAGAGCAATAGGGGCGGGGGAGTCTCATTGCCAAACTGAGGCTTTAGGGACAGATTTTCAGTTTTGCTTTCCCATATCAGCCTTCTAAAGATCCTGCCCCCAGTGACATGCAAGATGTTTTACTGTTGACCTCACAGGTGGAAAATCATGCCACCTGCACCACTGGCTCTGAGCAGATGCAGCAGTGCAATGCTGATACTATAGGTCCCAAAAGACATTAGTGTAATATGGTGGAGAAGGTGGGAGACAGCCAATTACAATGATTTTTTAAAATAACGTAATTTTTTTAAGAACTGATGTAGAAGACAGTACTCTGTCTGAATACCATTGTCAGACCTCATTTGTTATTAAACCCACCATTAAGGAATGGGCATCTTGGGGGATATGAATTTTCAAATTAGCGTCTTCATATCTATAGGCCAGTCCCACGATGACTGATCCTATAATTTTTCCTCAAAGATGCATGAGCTACAATGTTTAATACTAGAGGCAGAAACGCTCACCATGCCATAGAACAACAACAACAACAAAAATTAATAATGATGTCTATCCTAATGAGGAGTCAGATTTTGCTCCTGTTTTGTGAGAAGGGTGAAGGCTCCCAGACCCATCACAGGACTTGGGAAGCTGAACTCCCAGTTAAAGTCTTATTATTTCCAGGCATTCATCTTGCCAAGCAAACATGGGTAAATCAGAGGTACAAATGATCCTCCTCAGCACCAGAGTACCATTATGGGTGCCGAATAGGAAATTTCCTTTTCCACCATGCCTAGAAAAAGAAGAATTTGGAAAATGTCATTTGGATGTTGTTTGGAGCATGCAGAGAGCCTGAAGCAGTGTGCAGTGCCCTGTTCCTCCCAGCACAGCTTAATGCTCTTGGGCTCCACTGACACCAGCCCTTTTAGCACAAGGGCCACCCCTCCCAGGTGGAAAGGACAAAGGAAGGGAAAGAGAGATCTTGAAACCAGTAGTGAAGATAACCTATGGTCAAGGGAACCTGTCCTCCCTCTTGCTCCCACTCTTATAGGTAAAGAAAACCTCCCTGCACCTCTTGTTCCCCCTTTACAATGGGAAGAGAGTTACTGTCATGATCACTGCAGAGCATCAGAGCCACTGCTGGTCCGCAGTGGGTCTCTAAGTGTCCAATATTGACTTAACCTGATCACCGCTCAAATCAGTTATGATGGAGAAATCAAGAAACATAAGAATCCCCTTTTTCCTTACGGCATAGATATATTTCCCAGGAAACTTCATTTCATGGTTCCTGAGTATTTGAAACTCTGAATTACTATTCAGCCAGCTGTCCTACCACTAAAGAAATCAAAAGTCAATGTTGCATTTACAACTCAAAACAGATGAGTAGGATAAAAATGTGTGAAAGCTCTTATTAAATCTTATCATCCAGAGTTAATTGTCAAGTGTTTTCATAAACTGTTAGAGTAGTGAACAACACAACACAAATTATGTGTAATTTTGAGAAATTAGAGATAATGTTCGCATTTTAGAAACATCACTCACAGTGAGAGAACTCCAAACTGACCGACTTATAAGATACTAAGCCTCCTTCATCTTCCCTGGAAAATTTCAGCCATCTCATGGATCTGCTTGATAAATGAACAGCACATTCAAAGATGTGGTAAACTGTTAGCTTTGCTTAGAACAACACCAAATTAAACAAGCACTTTCTGTCAGCATTTTCTGATGGGCCTAGGCCTACAGCTTTGCCAGCCCTGACCTCATTCACAGGTTGGTGCAAGAGAAAATACTGTCAGTAAAAAAAATGGCTCCATCCCACAGTTAGAGTTAAACTGTATAAACCACTGCAGCAGCCACCCTGGTAGCATGTCTGGTGAAGAAAAAGGCTGAAAGACTTCCCCAGTGTTCCCGGTATCATATTTTTATATCTGGGCTCACAGAAAGCAAGACATCTTCCACCAACACTTTGGTGAACAGCCACAACCCTGTATAAGCCACATACTGCCAAATGTGTTCTCCCAGCTCACAGCTAACAAACAACACCAAGACACTATGAGAGCTGGGGTCTAGGTTTGACCCTGATTTTGATGCTTCATGTGAGTACGATGACTTTTCATGGTCTATCTGTGCTGTGGATTTCCACCCAGCATGCCACAGAGATAACTATCTTTGCTACCCACTCTAAAGTAGCATAACAATATGAAGAGTTTTAGTATTTATTTAAGCAGACTGCTAAGCATTTTAGGACCCCAGGCACATGCTAGATAGGATATAAAGCTGCATATTTCTTTTCAGAAAGCACATACCCTTCTAGCTCTGGGAACAGAGAAAAAGAAGGATGACTCATCAGTAGCAGATGTTGGTAGCATCTCAACACGTTACTGGAAGGCACTCGGAGATTGCAGTGATGCAGGCTCCCTTAAAGCATACCTTAAAGCATACCAAGAATAGACTTAAGCAAATAATGCTGTAGAAAACCAGATCCTAATCCATCCCCTTTGTCTCACTTTATCAGCTGTAGTCACAATATTTTGCTTCTTTGTCAGACCTCTCCAAAAACATCAAAGCCCACAGTGAATATGAATTACTGCAGCAGCACATCATCCTTGGTGAGTATAGTGACTGTGTTATCAGTAGACCTTAAAGAGCACTACATGTTAACATTATTGCTAAAGAAAATCAGCTGAGCATCCTGGTGCAACCGAGCACGATTTGAGACCAACAATACAACAGATCCCAATTTTCAGAATAAAGTAGAACGGATCTAAAAATTAAATGTCTAAGCTCTTTCTATAGACAATAGAAAAAGAGGATGATTCCCCAGCAAGTAAACCATATTACCTTAGTCACCCTTCTCAGGAGAACGAGAGTTGTCCCCTAGAGGGGTGTTTCTCTCTGCTCAGGCCATTGGCTTCTGGCTGCACAGGAGGTGTCCACATGGGCCAGAGGTCCCCAGGAAACTGACGAGGGCATCCTGACTACTGACTGCACATCTCCAACAGGGATAAAGAGAGGTTTCACTGAGATGTTAGTGCAAGATACACTAGTGAAGAGTAAAATCTCAGAGGAAACCAAATTGGTTCGGTATCCATAGTGCTGCACACACTGCTTCACAAGGATGTACAGCCCAGAAAGGAGGTGAGACCTGCCACTGCCAGTGGATACACCTGTTGTCAGCACCGATTACCACCACCATGGCTGCTCAAACCAACATGTGGCAAAGCCAAGCTGGCCAACGTCTCTTTTAAATAAAAGATGTTTGTATAAGATACAAGAACATGGCACTGGTTTTGTACGCAGTTGTGGTAAAGACTTTGTTTAGACCTGTAGCAAGTCATTTATTCTATTACTATCAGATCCCTGTCTACAAAACAAAGATAATGGTCTCCTCCATCTTAGCTATGCTGCCTCTAAGGCCAGGGAAGCATCTCTCATTTTATGTGTGGATAATGGCTACTGCAATGTATCAGAATTATAACAAGAAAAATTACACTATTTAGCTACTTTTGCTGTAGCATCTTCCCTGCCAGCTTCTGCCTGCAACTCATTGTCCTGTCTCTGCAAGTAAATACTGTGATAGCATCTAAAAGCAAAACACAGCTGCAGTGAAATATCTGATCAGCTTGCAGCCGATCAGCTTGCAGCCACTAAAGAAACAGAATGCTGGCTCTTTCCTTTTGTTTAAAATATCATTATTGGGAACAAGTCATCTCTCTCGCTGCCTTTGCGCTTCAGTGCACACGTTAGGCTTTTAAACCTGACCTAGTTTTGGCTGGAAAGTTTCGCAGGGAGAGCCTATAGACAGCATCACCACACGTTATTTTTCCTGTGAATCAATACATCATAAAAGCTGGAGCATCTCCCTTTGCTGAAAATGAGGCAAGGGATCAGGAGCCATAGTATGGTCAGGCTCTAATGCAACTTCTTGCAAGCCAGCTTCACCATTACACATGCCTCCTGCCTCCTCTCATTCCTTTTGGCTTCCCTGAAGTTCCACGTAGCCAATGAAGTCCATGCCAACCCTACAATGGCTCCAACAGCACCACTCTGAGAATGGGGAATTCTTTTCTTTCCCTGCAACAAGCCATCAGGGTGACACACTGCAGCAGTATTTGTGGAGCCTGGTGATATTTTTAAGGTGTTTGGATGAGCTGAGTTCGTAATTGAAGTCTTTCGTGGCTGGAAGCTCCTGCCTTCAGGGCTCATTTGTTTGTTTCAACTGTGCTCAGGATTTCCCTCAGTGCTGAGCTGCTTTGAACGTGACTGGTAAGGGGGTCATGTGCAGGGGACAGGCAAGACAGAGTTCACAGTCAATAATAACTAGTTTGCATTCATGATAGCCCTGGCAAAGAGTAATTAATTCCTGAGGCTTGCTTCTTGGTGAGCTCCATCTAGCAACACTAACATCAGAGAGGGTCAAAATGGATGAGATCACAGAGACCCCACAGAGGCTGCACAGACCCCAGACAGCCATTGGGTGCAACTGGCCTCTCCCTGTTGCTTTGTGCAGGTCATGGGACCCACACAATGCATCGGCCAAGCACAAAGGTGCTCAACTGAGATGTGCAAGGGGACTTGTATAAAGGGGCAGTGCAGCCCACACGAAAACGGAGGACGTAGTGTCTCAGGGCTGGGGAGTGTACAGATCCGAGAGCAGCAGGAAGCAGGAGGGAAGCTGCTTTGCTATCATGAGATTTGGGGCACATTGGACAGAAAGCACTATTTGAAAGGTCTGGGAATCAGACAGGAGAGAAGCTGGAGGTATTCAGCTGAGAGGACATTCAGTTTACCCCTGCAAGAGTACATTCAAAACATGAGGAAAGGACAACAATAATAAAAAAGCATTGATGCCATTTCACATCCTTTTAGATGAAAAGGAAAAGGGCAGAGAGTGAAGTAAGGACCATGTTAGAAATGTCTGAACAAAGATCTGAGGATGAACATAAAGCAATGGCTGCAGCAGCTATTTCGTGCTGGAATTTCTGATGTAGGTGAGGAGGTTACACAGTCATATATAGCCATGGGCCAAAAAAAAGAGGACATCCTTATGCCTGTGCTTGCTAATTTGAACATTTTAAGATGCCCTTCTCTGGAAAGTATTCAATAATGAAGCTAAAAGTTGCACAAAAACAAAAAAAAGGTCTTCGATTTATATTTTTAGTGTTATTAATACCAAGTATCCAGATGAAGGATAAATCATACTGGAATTAGAAGGAGATAAAAAGACAGTTAATACTGTCTGGTTGCTTTTATAGGGGGTGAAATCAGTTACATCAGTTACAAGCACTCAAAAAAACCCACAAGTCAGCTATACCCAAATTATTGAACTTTCTTTGCTTTATCATACAATGTTTTTCTTTTCAGAAAAAAATGCATTTTATTTTTAACAATTTGCCACTACACTGGCAACTTTGGAGCTGATGTCCCACAGCTTCCAGCCAGGAAAACATTGCCTTTCTAAATAATTGAAAAGCTGAGCTACTTGTTTAGGAGGCTGTTTTTTTAATGAAAGCAAATGAATTGCTTGAGTTTTGTGATGAAATCCCCAAAGCCAGCAACACTGGCCAGGACTCCTGAAGTCAGGTTTGGTTTATAAAAGAAGCGACTGATTTTCTTTGTATCTTATACCTAAATTTAAACCTTTGATAGGAGGGAAGGGTACATGAACAGAGAAATAAGACAGGCACAGGCTCATCACCTGCTTTGTGGTACCAAAGCATCCTGAGAGGCAATGGGTTTCAAGGACATAGTGCCTGGAAGGCCAGGCTGAGTTAGTGTTACCTCCAGACAGCTGCATGACATCACACGCCACTGCACTAACAGAACACGGAGAGAAATTGGCATCTGTTTTTGGACCATTGTTCTGATGTCCAGCCTTCGTGACAACATGTCCTGTGGCATAATGCAGTATATGCCATAAAGAGATACATTTCATCTGGGACTCTTCACTGTTCTGTAAGTGAGAGAGGTCTCCAGGACATAGGACAGACCTATGTGAATAACCTCTTGAAAGATGTATCAAACATGAGGCACCCCAGCAGCTATGAACATCTTTGTCACACTGAGACTTGCATGAAATTATATAGGGTCTGTAGACTTCGCTGTCTGGCACCAGCTGCTTATTGGCAACCCACATCTGTGCTAACGTGACACAGAAGTATTTATGGGATGCTGTCCATGCTAATATCACCTATAGTGTTCTTGCTTTCCTATGTCTGAAATCGGCAAAGCCTTTCTGCAAAATGTATTAACATCCCTCCTATCTCAATATAGTACTGTTTATTTCTTTGCTTGTTTCATTTCATGAACTTACAGGCTGCCCTTAAAAAGCAGCCCTCAGATGCTCAAGCAATATAAAGTAGGGAAAAGAAAAAAAAAAAAAAGGGAAAAAAAAGGGAAAAAAAGAAAAGAGAACGGAGGGAGGAAACATTCCTCCTGAGGAAGGAAAGAGATTTAAATTTCCCATTTCCAAGAGGCTAATATAAAAAGTAAAAGAGTGGGAGGGAAGCATTTGAAAACTTCATTTGAAGAAGTGCCCTGACAGTCTCCTCACCAGCAGCAGTGTTGGGGCTGGATGACACATCTGTAGGAGAATTGGGAAGAAAACAAAAAGAAAAAGAAGTCCTGTGTGAGTTTCCGCAAGGCTCCCACCACAGAGCCCTTCCTCTGCATCCCCAGCTCCAGCAGGAGCATGGGTGGCAGTGCCAATGTTGCTCCCCAGCAGGTCCTGCAGGGGCACCCTGGCACCCAGTGGTGGTGCCTGTGGGGTTCATTGGGTGACTGGACATTAGAAGTCCCAGTGCATGAAGAAAGTACAAAATTTTGCCAGAAACAATGGCCATAAAAATAGCCAGAATTACATGGCCAGCCTAGCCATGCAGCTTTCGAGTCAGGCAAGAGAGTCTGCCAGTCCTCCACCGGCCCTCTGCAAAAGCAGAGAAATGCCCTCACCCTTTCAGACTGAGAGGGTTTTACCGGGAAAAAGAGGCTTTGGGAATATGTTTCACTCCCAGGTTTCCACAGTCCCTGGAACCATTCCTCAGCACCACAAATAGGCATAAGTGAGTACAAGCCCAGAAAAGCCCTCAAGTACCCCCAGGTTAAATCAGCTTACCCATGACCTGATGAAACCAAAACAATGTTGGCCAAGAGATTATGTTATTCTTCATAAGCCACTGAGAACTCCACCGGCTTCCACTGGAAAGGACCACCTGGCATCTGGCAGACACACTTCAGTTCTGAGAGTGGTGTAACAGCCTGAAATGCAGTACTTCCCACAGACTGAGCAAATGGCTGTGCTCCAGTCAGCTCCAGCAGCTATAACAAGGGATTGCAACAGACCTTGTGGAGCAGCTTTAAAGTCAGTGTGATAACTTTCACAAAGACAAGAACCAAAACTTGGAAAGGAAAATAAGCAGACACCATGAAACATATGGGATCCTTTCTGTTCCATTGCCCAGTATGGCCGTCATGCTCACATGAAGTGCTGATATCATATGTGTAATTTAAAAATACAGGGCATGAAGATGCAGATCAATCCCGCTTTACTCTAAAGAATATGTTCATAAATGAATTATAAAGTTTCTTAAAAGATTTATAGCTGTTATAACCATTTTACAGATGAGTAATACATTTCATAAGTCCATTAACAGAAGATTTAATAGATAGGCAATCAATCAGCCTGCATTATAACTAATTGATCATATATTAAAACATCTCTCATCACCCTGTTAACCTCTAATGTTCTGGTCATGAACATAGCCTTAGCACAACCCCAAGTACAAGTAACAAAAGCCAGACTCTCAAAGCCATTAATCTCCAGCTTTCACCTGCAGCGCAGGGGTGAATGAGTGCCAGCCTGCCCCTGGAGGTCAACAGGCTCCTGCTCTTGTGGAGCAGTGGAAAATGCAGCATCTCCCTTCTCACTATCTGGATATCTCCTAGCGAACATTTCTGACAGGGCTCTCTACCATACATACCATAACTCTGGGACACTGATATTCCTCCTTTGCTCTTTAGTATTAAACTTCGCCTCTACCGAAGGCCAGCTAGGCAGCATAAGAGTACCCTGCTTGTTTATAGAAACAGACTACGACGAAATGAACTTTCCAGCACTCTTGCTAGACAACTCTCTCCTCCATTCCCCACACTCAATAAGCAAAACTCTGTATCTTTATCCACTAAAATATGTATCAGAGGAGAGATCACACTCACATGCTGACTCAGGACCATGCCCTTTTTGAAAATAGTTTACCCTCTGTTCCAACTTCTGCATTGAGCAATGGCTAATTCTGTGTCTATTTTATTTATGAGGGGAAGAGATTGGTGTCAGTGTTTCTATAAGAAAAGCAAACACAGACTCTCAGGCCTCCTTAGATCCATATGAAATGTCAGCACTAAGCACAGCCACTGCAACACTCATCTGGTTAAGGTTGCTCCGAGCTCACCTGCTGAAGGGTCATGGGGTCTGTGTAAGAAACATGTTTCCCAGTTAGTTTTCCGGATTCTGAAAGTATCTGAAAACATTTGAAAAGACACACATGCAATTTTAAACACACACTACGCCGCAAAAGAAAAACACAAAAATTTGACGAGCCTCCGCTTGCACAAGATTTCAGAGGCCACATGGATTACTGGCTACTCCTGTCCCACAGGAAAAGTTGAAGTTCACATGCTAATCAACTGCAATCTGGCTGCACAGAAATTTCATTTTTCTCAAAATATTAAACCCTGCTTCATAGCAGTGCTAGAGGTCTAACACCACCATACCAGACTGTACTTCTCCCAGTAGGAGAAGCATACTCCCTATGTATGCCTCATGGCATTGTGGATATGAACATCTTGGCACTGATATATTCAACTGGCAACAGCAGAGTGGTCATTCTCCACGGCAAAATCAACTTCCTGTAGGGTCTTATCATTGGATGGATCTGTCACTCAGCAAAAAAAATCACATTCACCATCATCTGCCTTTTGCGACAATCTGTACACACAGACAGAGAAGGGTGAAAAAAACGTAACACAAAACCAATCACTGTGACTGTAATGTATCCATGCTCAAAGAAATCTAGTAATTGCTGCAGACTGGGATGGTGCCAGTAGTATTTTTTACTGCACTAGGTGTGCAATTCAGCTCCCCTATTCATCTGTGTATTGCTGCCAGTCTGATTACTCAGACTCACATCACAGGGGCTGTACAGAAGTTTTTAGAAAACTAGGAAAGAAGGGTAAAACAGTGCCACAAAGAAGTGAGCTGAAGACACCCAGGTTTAAGAGAGGCTGGATTTTCTTCATGCAGAACGTCTTATCTTCCCAGCCAGCAGACTGCAGGAAAGGCAAGCCGTTGTGTATTACACAAATAGAGAGGCTACCCCAAAGAATAAGCAAGCTGACAAATTTGGAAGACAAATATGCAATGTAAGAAAAAGCAGGCCACAGCCAAGGGGCTGTTTTCCTCTCAGCCTGGAGGCAGAGGACAAGCCAGAGCAGCCTCTGTAGTGAAAAAGAGGTTTACAGTTTTTTGGAGTTACTTCTCCGTTTTTGTACACTCTGGTCTTACATGTTTTGTGAGTTTGGGTGATCTTTGGAGAATTTTTCAGGGCATGGAGCCTGTGGCTCCATCTCTGCAGGCACTGGGGGGATCTGGTGATGGTGACAGTCCCTGCTCTCACTGAAATCAGCACACTCATTTTAAGAGCACGTTTGGACCTTAAATTTTAAAAGCTAGAGAACCTTTATGACATACCCCTGGTACAGCAATTTCTTCCCCAGAATTCCTTTAAAAATCCTTTCACTGCCACTTCACAAATAGCATATGTGATGTCTCTCAAGTTAGCTAGTTTTCAGGGAAGGACACATAACCCAAAAAGCTACCTCTTCAGCTGGCTCCAACTGCTGCAGCTCTTTTTTTTACTTCAAGGTGAGCTGCACCTCTTCGCCTATGGTTAGATTCACATCAGAGTCCAAACTGCAAGCACCACCAGATTATTAGTAGAAGAACAAAATTACAGACAGCCCTTCCAATCCCATGCAGTGGTACATTCAGTAATTGAGTTTATAGTTCAGCACATTTTGAGGCAAGTAGTTAAAACTAATAGGAATTAGTAAAACTATAAATTGCTGGAGGAAGAAGCACAGCTGAATCTAAAAGGAAAAACAGTTTTCCTACTGAGAGACAGCAAAGCGTTTAAGGAAAACTGTTCAGAGAATGGTGAAAAATTAAGGTAATCTAGATGACAAAAAGAGCTCTCTTATAGAGGGAATGCTATGCCTACGAACTAAGAGAGCTCTGCTTCACTTAGTTACAGTGAATAGTAAATGGGCAGAAGGAGTAAAAACCTTGGATGTTACAGTGCCTTCTCTTTTGCTTCTTCTTGAAGATTGATCAGCCTGCTAGAAGGCAATCATGTCCTTCAGGTAAGTGGAACAGGTCTGAACAAGTGAAAGCTGCAGACACTAGCTGGCAGCTCTCAGAACTCATTATATGGTGCTTCCACAACAAAAAAAATAGTTCTGTACATAAACCTGCAAATTTTGTATCGTCAAACACTAGGCACATTGTTATTAGCAGATGAACTCATCTATCTGGAAATAGCAGTCCTTGGAACACCCAAAGATATCATTATATTGTTCCACAGAAACCTAACTGCATTCAAATCTCAGAGGATGTCCAAATCACAAAACTGGGATTGTCTGAGCTCCAAGGAAACATACAGTATTGTAAAACCAATGTAAAACCAGTTTTATAACTCAAATTTTTCCAAGGTCAGGTGGTACCACCAAATACAAAGTGTGCTCACTGCTCCATAGTGTAGCTGGAAAAACAAAGGAAATGCAATCTCTGGCTCTGTTTTTGGTCTAGAGGAATTAAAGGACCACAGAACACTAAGCACACAGCTTACTGCAGTGCCAGAAGGAACTCAGATGCTAGAATGACATATGGCCCTGTACAGAGTAGAATAACAGAGCTTTATGGACATGCAAATAAGACAAGATACCCCTCTCAATGTAATTATTTGAAAACTTTGGATTCTCCAAACACAATGAATTGCCCTCCGCTGCACACACAACTGCCTTAAAAAGCAATTATTCTTCACAGGCAGGAACCTGAATAGTTGTCAAAGAAATGAATTTATTAACTTGTTAGGAAAAGGAGAAAAAGGAAAAAAAAGAGATTGACACCATATAAATATGGTACAAATATGTTTCAGTATAGAAGACAGGCTGAGAAAGTTCGGGCTGTTCATCCTGGAGAAAAGAAGGCTGCGTGGAGACTTCATAGCAGCCTTCCAGTATCTGAAGGGGGCCTACAAGTATGCCGGAGAAGGACTCTTTATCAGGGACTGTAGCGATAGGACAAGGGGTAATGGGTTCAAACTTCAACAGTGGAAGTTCAGGTTAGATATAAGGAAGAAGTTCTTTACTGTGAGGGTGGTGAAGCACTGGAACAGGTTGCCAAAAGAAGTGGTAAATACTGGAACAGGTTGCCAAAAGAAGTGGTAAATGCTCCATCCTTGGCAGTGTTCAAGGCCAGGTTGGACAGGGCCTTGGGCGACATGGTCTAGTGTGAGGCATCCCTGCCCATGGCAAGGGGGCTCGGAACTATAGATCCTAAGGTTTTTTCCAGCCCGAACCATTCCAGGATTCTATTCAAATTCAAGTCCAAAAGCTATCAAGCATTTATGGTAATGTTAATCACTGCCTTAAGTAGCCACTGATTAGTACAGAGCTAGTTAATACAGCTCTTTTTTGAATTGTCGGGCGGGTTTTTAATGGCTGAAATTACTACATATGTTCCAGATCATATGAAACAGTAGTTTCATTCTTCCATAAACGTTCACTTTCAGGAAGATGTTATAGATAATGTTATCCTGATGTGTGGTTCAAGCAGAGATTACACCACCAGCTCCTAACATGGCAGTAAGAGTTATTCATTTTTCAAACCTCATATAGAAGTTACTGTTTCTACCTCTGCCCCACAGTGGGGTAGATATGAATGTGCAATATCCTGTGATAAAGGCTGCTTTTAATTCATTTCCAGACTCAGCAGCAAAGCAGAGCAAATAAACGTTAACAGAACTTACTAATACATACTGTCTGGAATAGTCATTCAGAGGAGTTTTGGCTGCCTGAACATAGGCATGAAGCACCATTTTAGATGCCCTTACGTATGTGAGACATCCACATGAGGCTGACACACATGATTGCAAATCCACAACCTTCTGGAGAAGCAGCTGGAGTGTAGGAGATGGAGGGCATCTAAAAGGGCACTACGACACCTCGGTTTTGAAAACTGGGTCCCATTGCTAGTCTTTTAAAAATCCTTTCAACTGCAATTTACTCTGAGCATATTCACTTGCTGCTTGTATGTGTATGATTCACATCATGCACTCTCTAACTGTATCACTTTAATTATAACAGTTCTATCTGCCCTGATTTTGTCCTACAGCAATTTTTAGTCCAGATGAAACAGTTCTGTGAAAAGATCTTTTGACTCTACTATGAAAGAATTAACAACTTCACTGCTTTTCCAAGGAGAAAAATTTAGAAAACTCATTCTCACAGGTACATAGAGTGCTTAAAGCCATATGATGCTGCCAATAAATTATATGTTTTTTCCCTTTTAAGTTATCAGCTTGAATCCCATTCAGCTTGAGAGGATGGCATGGTCCTGAATTAATTTCGCACATTCAAGGCTGTGTTCTGGAACAGGCTGGAAAACGTAGAATCCAGAAAAAGTTTTTTCTTAAACAAGTTGACACTATCACTACCAACACCAGCAGGACCAGGCATAGAAGTGGCCAGCTTAACCCTATGCTTCTCCATGCCTCCTGACAGCCAGGTATTAGCAAGGGCAAGAAAGCACAGGCTTTCTGATGTAAGAATTCAACCTCAGTTTGTGCTCTGGGTGATCCAGAAGTCACCGTGTCTACATGTCCCTGACCCATAGGCATGACAACTCTAAAACTGTTTCCCCTTCTCGCCATTCCCAGTAAACTGCATTTGATGGAAGAGCAATATAGTGACTCGGTTAAACTGTGTGTTCTCTAGTTCGTGTTATCCTCTGTGTATTCCACCATTTCCGGCACACAGCTGCTCTCAATAATTAATAAGAGATAGCACCAGAATGCTCAGCTAAGCTAAACCCTTTGCAAGTTGCCCATTTAATTTCATTGTTCATTTAATGTCATTGTTACACCAGAAATACTTCTGCTCCAAAGAGACAGGACACACACAAGAAAGGAAAGGAGAGGCAGTGCTCAGGCTTCCTTGTCCTGATTTTGCCTTGGGGCAAGGCATAGCTCCTGCTATATGTTACGGATTGTAACCTGCACGCTGGCTAAGAGCTCTGCTCTGCCCACACTCAAGGAGTGCAGAAAAGCCACAAACACAAGATTAGCATTTTTTAAACATAACTTGAATCATTATTTCTGGTTTTATTTCCATGGGAAATGGTTACGATGCATTAAACAGCACACTCAGACAGGAAACAGGGATAATACAGTAACCTGAAAAATTCATGTTCAGTGACAGTTAAAGTGACCTTAGTGGATGTACTGATGCAGTCAGATCTGCATCCCACAAGCTCAGCTGACTGCAGCCAAAAGGAAAAGAGGATATTGACACTCTAAGGTAACTTTTTTACTAATCAGAAAGTAGAAGATGCCTGGTAGTACAAAGCAAAAAGCAGCAACATCTGCAAATGAAAGAAGAATGGGAAGAGTTTTGTGATTCTTTTTTGTTTGATTGTTTGTTTGTTTGTTTGATGTTTTTTTTTAATTGCTGTGGCAATGATATTTGGTAACACAAGTCCTGGGAACCTCAATACACAGCTACCCATCAGTTTTGCTCTGACTCCTCTTCCAGCCTCCTTTCCAACCCACTCATCTTGTTCCAGCATCCCTTCCATCAGCTCAAACCTGTTGCATTATTATTATTTTTGTTGTTAAAATGTTATCGCTACAGAACATGCTTTCTTTCCTTGAATACTTACCTGTCCTGATTGGAAAAAATGACATATTCACTTTTTCAATTAAAAACAGAGATCTTCTGAACGTTTTGATAAATTACTTAAAATTATTTCAATTCTTCATGAGAAAATCCTCACCCAGTTTCCTGATTCCTCCTAATGTTTCATCTACCCTACGGTTTCCTCAATGTTGGAAATCAGTTTCTAAACACAAGTTTAATGTGGTTGATTGGTTCTTACAGTATGTGCAAATACTACTGATCTAAATATTCTTTTTTCTAATAAAAAGCAAAGGGACAGATTCACAGGGGAGAATCCCATTTACAGAAGCAATTAATAAAAGGCAAACATTACGGTTGCTTTTATTAACTTAAGTAGCAGCTGGTAGATGCTGTCTTTCTGATAACCAGGAAACTCACTGAAAAATAAGATGGAAAGAATGAACTGGAGAATTCATTTAATAAGCTTTAACTGAGGGAGTGTATCAAGAGAACATAAAAATCTTCTTCCACTCCCGAAACAATGTAGTCTTTGAAGTTCTAACTCAAAGAAACCCCACTCTATCCTGTGAAAAATTGTATTTACCTATTCCAGCTTCATTTTTTCCTTGCACAGAGAGCAAAATCAGGTTTCTCACTTGTTTCTTGCATTACTACATGTATCACTGCTGCGTGTGGCAAACTGGCTCTTGGGCTGGTGTCGCAGTGTGTAAGTCACCTTGACAGGAGGTTCAGAGATTTCAATTGCAATTTAGCTCTAATGAGGGTTAAGATATTGCCAGTTACTGCAATTTCAAATCTTGAGAAACAAAATGATCATACAGCCAAGCATTTGAATGCTGAGAATCATTTGTGTTCTGGTGATTAATAAAGAAGCCCTCAGAGTAGTAAAGACTCACTGAAGAGTTATTTATAAAAACCAAAAATCAATCTCCCCTGCAGCTTCTTCGTTTCCTTACAGCACAGTTTGTCTTAGGCTGCTTTCTCTAAGGAAGAGAGGACATGTCTGTTCAACTGCAATTCACAGGAGGCTTTGCACAGGTGATACAGGGAGCTGTAAAGCGCTTTCTGCTTCACTTTCTTACCTCCTCAGACAATACCTCGTGGTGAACAGGTACATGAGAATATGAAATATAGGAAGAGCCATATCTTCCTGCAGAAAAGGGAACACAAAAGGGGAAGAAAGCACCCAAAGGAATGAACATCCACTAACGAGGAGCATTTCCAGCAGTTATTCAGTGGGAGTTTAAGCAGTTACTTACTGTCTCTTTTAGTTTGCATTGGTTGTACAAAGTTAATTCCTTCCTACCATGGAAGAGTAGCTTAACTCTTCAAATGAGACCAGAAAGTTATTTCACACGAGTAAGAAAAGAGAAGCACTCTGTGAAGCCAACAGTCATTAGTGTGACGTCTTATATCCCCACAGTACTATGAGGAAGTTTAGGCTCCAGTTCAGAAACCAGCAATGTGATGCAAAGATGATGTGAAGCCATTTTTCAAGGTCTACGGGTCAAACCAGTGCTTGAGCCCAGAAAGAGCAGAAGGGTCCAAACTCACGTCTTTCTTCTCACTCTGCTGGGAAGCATCTGCACCCCTAACTGCAGCTCACCTCAGTGGGAGATGATGATGCCAGAGCCAGCGTGAAGGTCAGTCCGTAAATCATTGTTAAAGGTCTATCCAAGTACACACATAGTTAGTGAAGTAAAAGAAATGCTATGAGATGCCTCCCTCTGCTCTGCAAGTGAGGAAAATGTTGTTCTTTAACTCTCTGTACTGAGACAGCATGGGTCTATTCATCAGCTGAGGGGAGCCTAGTCTGTATTTAGGAAATGGTATTTATAATGCAGTACTATACTCAATGTCAGTTCCCAGAGGACAGTCTGTGCCGCCTCTGTTGCTCTAGTGGAAGTGAACAGCTGCTTTCTAGATTTCCCAAAGCCCTGGTGCAAAATAAATCCTTCTCTCTCCACTTCATTTTAGAGAGCAATGATGGCTGGGCAGGGAATATATGCAGGAGAGAAGCAAAAGCAAGGAATGAATTGTTCTGTATAATTTTGCTTTTGTATTATCTGTAAAGTTATCATTTAAACTTACAAAACTGGCAAAACTAAAAATACCACCATGGGTGCAAAAGCGTAACTGCCACAAGGTACAAAGATCACCTCTCTCTTCTCCTCCCCAAATTATATTCACCCTTCCCTGTTCCACAAAGTCTTTACTAAAATAAAGGGATAGAAAAATTAATCTGTAAAATTAAACATATTTCAACCAAGAGAAAGAAAGAAATCAGGAGCAAACAATATACAGATTTGCTTCAGTTCCTGTAAGCTAACCTTCAAGGGACTAAGGTCAAGTGTGACTTTCTTTCATTTCACTTCTTGTTTTCAGCAGGTTGATACAGCTCTGCTGACTTAGCATACTGCAGACAGAAATCCAGTTTGCAAAGCAGAAGAGTCAATTGTTTAGCTGTCAATTGTTAATTGTTTAACTGAAGAGGTCACAAAAGCGATCTTAGATTATTAAGACATCACATTATTTTAATTTCTGGCCACGTGGGACTCTAAAATTTTGTCTTTTAAAAGATGAGACAAGTCTTTAGATTCTTCGATTAAGAAAGCTGAAGGGGGTAGCTTCTGGATCTTTTTGTCCCCTTACCATTTGTCCTACATGTTTTTAAGCTTTCCTGAGAGTCCTCTTTTTGAGCGCATACGTATAGTAGAAAGACGTATTGCTATCCAAGCTAAGACACACTGGGGAAGACTACAAGAGCAAGCATGCTTCCTTGTGCTCTCACTTATGGGGAGATGATTTCTAACGAATTTCAGTGTTTTCACCACCTGTCTACCTTCTCAATCATCAAATGCTTCAGCTCACACAAGCTTATAGTTATGGTGCTGCCCTTTACATTCAGTTTTACTAATGGATAGCATGTCTGATTGATAGAAATTTACCTAGTGTCTCAACTTCACCTGGAGTTTAGTAGCATGCTGCTCTATCTCCAAATGTATTTACGGTTTAAGGGAGCAATGTCTCGTCTTTCATTTCCTAATTAGAAAAGACAAAGTAAATAAATAGTAACACGTATGCTTTTATACACCCACTCTGCTCTCTCATATGTGTGTCTCCATTTACGCGCATGCACACAGACACACAGAACTCACAAGCATGAACTGTAGATTATATGTATTCATGTATACATCAATTTAATGTCCTCTCTTCTTTAATCAATTATCCATAATAATCCATTGTATTCCCCTAGGTGCTAAGTCATCAAAGCCACTTTAAACCTCTTCTTGAAGATCAAATGGCTCTTTAATCCATTTATTTACAGTTTACTGAGTTACAGAAAATTAATCAGGATCATAAGTTTGCTACTGCAGCAAGCCTCTTCTAAAGCCTGCTATCATTACAAACAGTAATTCTCAGAGAGCCAACGGGATGGGGGAAGAAAGGAACAAATCTCCTGATGCCTGTTCCTCCCATCAGCCACCGCCAATGACTGTCTTTTTCTGATCCTTGTTTGATCAAACTGTACTCCATCAAATCCATTTAAATGAATTAGAGCTACTAAGGTAACAGAAGAGCTGATTAGTCTTAAACTTTGTAGTTAAGTAAGTTCTTCATACAGTGTCTCCTGGTGTCTAGCAGGCTGAGCTGGAAATTTCCTTCTGAAGTTAGTTGGGCACAATAATGCCCAAATATGTGAGAAAAATGTGTGAATTACACAAGAGAGACCCCATTTCTTTGAACTATGCAAAAGTTTCTCTTTATTGTTCCATGCCTTTCTTACACAGAGTTCTGTATACTAGGCAGCCTACCAAGTGGCCAACTTTCTGGATATTATCAATACTGAACCACTATAATCATTCATTGACTAGATGAGGTTCCACAAATTTAGAGCCTGACAGTAATTATTACACATTCTCATGGAAGCTGCGCATTTTCATACCAGTTCTTCTCTACAATGGTAGAGAAACTAATCCAGCAAAAGCGACACACAGTGAACACCTGAATGAATTTCTTACTAATTCTGCAAACCCTTACTTTCCCCACAAATTCAATGGCACAAATTAGCAAGACTTTATGTTTTGCTTCTCCTCCAAAGAAGATATTACGATCATGACCTACATTTTCCAAATGTATATAGTGCAATAAAAGAGACATATTAAATCTTTGCTGTTATTGTAATGAAAACTCATGAGGAAATAGCACATAAACTTTCTTCATCGCAAAAGATTTAGGTATGATGTCACCCCACTCAGAAAACATTCACATCACTCATTCTTTTTGACATGGTGCCTCCAAACAACTTCACAAATGACCTCTCATTTCCAATTATTTCTGTGGTTAAGTGTAGAATGTTGTCAGAGGGTAACGGTCCCTTCTGCCACATAACATCTCTTTATTTCTATTACACCAAATAATCAAAGAGCCAGATCCTATCTGAAAGACAATGTGCATCTGACAGTACTGTTGCTGAAAAGCCATTGAGCTGCTCCTTAGAACAGTCTCCATGCTACAGCTAATTCCCAGCCAGTTTTCATTCTAAAATACACTGGTTTTGTTGGCTTTTGGTGTGTTTTTTCTTGTCGTTTTGGTTTAGTGTTTTTTCTTTTCTTGTTAATTACACACTTTCATAACTAAGCTGGGTCCTGACAGAGTGAAATTCTGTGTATTAAAAATTGTATTGATAAATAAATGCTATTTAAGCAACTAGACTGCTTCGTATTCATTTAGTGGAATTATCTAATAAAGGCACTTGGTCCAAATCAATAAGAGGATGTCAGAAGGAGAAAATTAAAATAAATCCTCCTAATTTAATGTGACAATTTCTTCTGGCTCTCTGCCAAGAAAAATTGTACCAGCTTGTATTCTTGTACAATCATATCTGTAAGAATCTATTTGTAAGTCTGGGCATCTAATTCTTCTTTCATGTAGTTCAGTCTGCTGCTAGAGAAGTGCTATCAGAGCATGTGGCATCTGCATCAGAGAGACTAATTCTGCTTTTCCTTGCAATGTGTAAATCTCCACATAAAAAGCTGCATAGTGGAAAAGAAAGTCAAGCTTAGTCAATATATCTTCAATACTTTATCCTTTCTTTTCCTGATTACAGTCCTACTTTATAATCACCTTAGTCATCTGTCATGGTTTAATCCCATATGGCCGCTAAGCACCACTCAGCCACTTGCTCAATCTCCCGCAGTGGGATGATGGAGAGAATCAGAAGGGTAAAACTGAGAAAACTCGTGGGTTCAGGTGAAGACAGTTTTATAGGTAAAGACAGTTTTATAGGTAAAGCTAAATCTGTGTCTGCACAAAACAAGTAATTCATTCACTACTTCGCATTGGCAGGCAGGTGTTCAGCCATGTCCAGGAAAGCAGGGCTCCATCAGGCATTATGGTTACTTGGGAAGACAAACACCACCACTCCAAACATCCCCCCTTTCCTTCTACTTCCCTCAGTTTTATATACTAAGCATGACATGATATGGCATGGAATATCCCTTTGGTCAGTTGGGGTCAGCTGTCCCAGCTGTGTTCCCTCCCAGGATCTTGTGCAACCCCAGCCTGCTCGCTGGTGGGGTGGGGTGAGAGGCAGAAAAGGCCTTGACTCTGTGTAATCACTGAATGGCAATAACTAAAACATCCCCATGTTATCAACACTGTTTCCACCAAAAATCCAAAACAACACCCCATACTAGTTACTATGAAGAAAATTAACTCTATCCCAGACAAAACCAGCACACCATCTCCCAGAACACAAGTTATCAGGTAAGGCAGTCAGAGAAAGACACAACAAAGCCCTTGTGAAGGATTCAGGCCACCATGACAATTTCCTTGACTGTATTCGTCTTCTGCATGTAGAGAACAGCCTCTGAATCCTGTGTCTCAGGATGCCAGGGACTTGCCCCTGGAGAACATCTGCAGTTTCTTCCTGCATTCTCCCTACTTCCAGGTTTCATTCCCAAATTGCCCAGTCTAAAGCTGTATTGGGTTTGCATGGCAAGGTTTTGGCAGCAAGGGGGCTACAGGGGTGTTTTCTGTGAGAAGCTGCTAGAAGGTTCACCTATCTCAAATAGAGCCAATGTCAGCCAGCTCCAAGATAGACCCATTGCTGGCCAAGGCTGAGCCCATCAGCGATGGTGGTAGAACCTCTGAGAAAACATATTTAAGGGGAGAAAAGTGACTGTACAACAACAACTGCAGCCAGAGAGGGGAGAGATAATATCTGAAAGCAACAGCTCTGCAAACACCAAGGTCAGTGAAGGAGGTCAGGAGGTGATCCAGGCACCACAGCAGAGAGTCCCATGCAGCCTGTGGTGCTAACTATGGTGAGGCAGGCTGTGCCCCTGCAGCCCATAGAGGTCCACAGCGAAGCAGATATCCACCTGCAGCCCATGGAGGACCCCACACTGGAGCAGGGGAATGCCTGAAGGAGGCTGTGACCCCATGGGAAGCCCAGGCTGGAGCAGGTTCCTGGCAAGACCTGTGGCCCCATGGAGAGAGGATCCCACACTGGAGCAGGTTTGCTGGCAGGACTTGTGACCCTGCAGGGGACCCACGGTGGAATAGTCTGCTTCTGAAGGACTGTAGCCCATAGAAGGGACCCACACTGGAGTGGTTCATGAAGAACTGTGGAAGGATTCATGTTGGAGAAGTTCATGGAGGACTGTCTCCCATGGGAGGGACCCCGCGCTGGAGCAGAGGAAGAGTGTGAGGAGTCCTCCCCTGAGGAGGAAGGAGCAGCAGAGACGTGTGATGAACTGCCCCATTCCCTGTCCCCCTGTGCCACTCAGGAGAAGGAGGCAGAGAAAACTGGGAGTGAAGTGGAGCCCAGGGAGAAGAGAGGGGTGGGGTGAAAGTGTTTTAAGATTTGGGTTTATTTCTCATCATCCTACTCTGATTTGATTGATAATAATTTTTTTTTTTTTTTTTCCCCAAAGTTGAGTCTGTTTTGCCCATGACAGTAACTGGTCAGCGATTTCTCTCTGTCCCTATCTGAACCCACAAGCCTTTTGATCTATTTTCTCTCCCCTGTCCAGCTGAGGAGGGGAGGGACAGAGCAGCTTTGACGGGCACCTGGTGTCCAGCCAGGTTCAACCCACCGCAAAAGCCAAAGTCCCTGGCAGTACTAACAACTATTTTGGGCAGAAAGCTAGGTAGCCCACAAAACTCTTCATAAATGTACAATAAGTAGAAACAGGATAGAAATCTCATGAACTGGAGGATATGGATATCTTCAAAGAGGGAATTAGATGTATATTTCCCCAAAATGTACAATGTCAAGTAGCATGTTCAAATCATGCTTATTAACCTCTTATCTTTCATATTCGAAAAGACCTTAATACAGGGTCTCATAAAGCCATTATTAATGGACTGCGTAAGCATTTTTCAGCAAAGCGTCAAACAACTCTGCTACGTGTAGTTCATTCTACTTTTTGGCTAAGGGGAGAGCTGTGTGTGCATTTCCTGGGCAGGAGCAGGAAGGAAAATAATGCAGCACTGAAGTTCACACCAAAATATGGAGAAGTGATTCTCCAGGCTCCTCCATGTAATGTATTTCTGCATGGAATAAAATTATTGGGGTGTATAAATACTTCTCTCTAGTCCCAAACACCCATGAGGAACTGGAAACAAATCGTACGACACATTTTCCAGTGACCAAAAGATGGCAGTGTTTCAGAGCGTTACACGTATCTGCATATGGCTTTGGCTAGTCTTCCAAGTTGTCCTCCTAAAGGTAAAGAGTCAGCTGAATTGTGATTCTGCAATATAATAATAAGGAAATAGAAAAAATTATTCTATGCCATTTCATTACAAGGTACCCACAAAACAATAACCAACAGCAAAAGCAACTAATGTGTTCTGCATACTCTTCAAGACTGATGAGCTAAATTTCAAATCAGAAAGGCTGTAACAGCTCACCCTGTTTGCACCATAACGAAACAGGGAGGGAAAATCACGCCTACGTCTGTGACAGTGCTGAAATTTGCTTTCAGTTGAGCAAATCACCTGAGAATCTAGCAGTTGTACCTTTTTAGTCTATATCAGCATTATTGTAACATGGAGATGAAACATCATTATGAAAGTGCACTGCTATTCTTCACCCCTTAATGAGGAAAACTTTTCAATATCTGTAGTGCTACCACATTGATGGAGAAGTTCGCATCCCTCAAATGACTGCAGAGACTTGCAAGTTCATTAAGCCTATTTTAATTGCCCTGTCATAGGTAGACTTCAAAGTTTTGGGAACTTCCAGTGTGTTTCAGCATACTGTGCTATCCCCAATGTTCTATAGAGGTACCAGCACATCAGACAGGTCTTGAATAATACAGGCCTACATGAAGGGGCTACAGAAGTCTTGCAAAGGCATTCCTCATCTTCCTGTGCAATTGCATAATTCTGTTTCTAGCTTCAAAAGGAAGCAGAGCATCTGCTTTCTGTCTACTTATTTCACAGCTTCTCTGTTCCAAGTCAGTTTTCACCAATACATCATTCAGATTTCCTTTGCTTTTCATTGCTTTTATATGGGTGTATACTGTAGGCATCTTTGCTGGGGCCATTCCTGATGTACAGCTAAGCCCTCTTAGCAATCCTGCAGCTTTGTACTAGCCATTTAGTTTTCAGTTCTTTTTTCTGTATTTTTTTGCAATTTCAAAGCTCTCACTATTCCATTTAATCATCTAATTTCTGTAGATTTTATCCTGTCTTCGTTGACTTTCCTAATTCTACAGCCACCAGCTCATGCAAGGGCAGTACACAACACTCCTCTCAAATGTGCTAATTGCTGTGTTTCCTGAAATGTCTGTAGCCTCCCACATCCCACAAGGCTTCCACATGCAGTAGTCTCTAGTTGGAACCTTCCTTGGATGTAACCTTTCCAATTCACTTTTTTTTTTCTGGGAATGAACTGGAATTTTATGCTGGAAAGAGTATTTGTCTGTAAGACCTAAGGTTATCTTTTACCGGCATAGGAAGACTAAACAGTAAGGAGGCAGGAAAACAGAGAAGCTTGGAGGAGAAGCAAAAAGATTTCATAGCTAAAGAAGCAAAAAGATTTCATAGCTAAAGAAACTGAAAGTCAGCCTGAAGAACAGTATCCAATCTCTGTTTCTGCTGCTGGATTTCCTTTGGATGCACTTGCCTTAATCTTCAGGTCTCGGTCTGTAGTCAATAAAAAGTGAACAATATTATCCCCTCTACTTAAAAGATCTTGTGAACTCTTTGGTATTTGAAAGCTAGAAGGTTATTCCAGCACAAGCACTGTAGAAAAGCCTGAGACAAAATGAAAAAGTCCACATTTATGAGAGAGTATATAAGCCCATATCAAGGAAGAGTGGAATAACTATTTTAAAAGATATTTGGTGAATGAGCACCAAGTGTCCTGCATACTGCGTGAGACAGGAGGCCTGTGGAAAAAAGGACCTAAAAAAAGGCATATTGCATGGAAAGGAATCAAATTAAGGCTTCAGCTGAGCATGAATTCCAGCATTTCTTTGTTTCTGGGTACTTGGCTTTGCATCTTTAATACTAGCTTTTTAAAATAATTTCGTGCCATTTAGCTACCCTATCCTCTATCAGAGACTATGGATGATTTTATCCCAGTGATGTACTCACAGAAAATGAGTCTCCAGTGACTTCAGTGCAGAATATAGGGTGTTGGCAAAAGAAAAATAGATAACAATGGAACAATTTAATTTTCTCTTTTTTTTTTTTTTTTTTTTTTTTTTTAACTTCTGCAAGGAAGCCACATTCAGGGCTCTTTGAGATTAAAGAGTGGCTGGAGCAAACAGCCAAAACATTGAACAAGTTTAGCAGGAGTTAAAATTCTGTTGGAGGACAAGAAAGACATATATAAGAGTTATCACCTGTTTCAAAGTAGCTTTATATTCCTGGGATGGCTGTACTGTGCTCAGTAGTTCTGCAATGGCACAATGTTACAAGAGATCTTTCTCTTCAATTCTTACAGAGCGGTGAGAGAGGTCTGGGTGTACCCACTCCCTCCCTTGGTGGAAAATGCCCAGTCACCTTTGAAAGCCTGGGAACACGTAGATAAATATATGAAGTTGCCTCTTCACAGTTGCCTAAGAGGTAAAATCTCTGTGAAAAGACTAGAGGAAGTGGAAGGGCTCGCTTCTAACTACCCACGAATGCCATCCAGAGAAGGATGGAAGAAGCTATTGCTGTCCTCTCAGGCTCATCTTTGCTGGACCTTAGTACCCTAAAAGAAACATTTTCATTTCATTGATCAGCTTGAAAAAGCACAAGGAATGGGAAAAGCCTGAATAACTTCACATCACAGAATGATAAAAAGCCTGAAATGAAATCACTACTAACAGCACAGGCACTGAGAATGCACACAGCCCCAGCTTCTTTTCAAAGTGATCCACCATGTACCACTTCCTTCAGACAGTTTACAGGGGCCAGTGACTCTCATGGTTTCTCTAGAGCTCAGTCAGCTTCCTCCCAGAAAGGCATGAACACCAGAGACCTGTTATTCATCTTCTCACGCTGGTAGAAAATCAGCAACAATCCCAATACACAGTATGTAGAGATTAATAATGTTAGGAAAAATTATATACTTCAATAAAATTATGGTCCATCTACTGCTTTCTATCCTGTCTTTCATTTAGTGTTTTTCAGCATCAGCAAGGTTTCTAGTTATCCAGTTTATCATTAGTCTTTATGCTACTGTCACTGTAGTCACCATCCTTATCTCAACACCAGATAGTTCTAATGTATGGCTTTGAGGTAATCTCATTGGGAAAAAAAATAAATAAATAAATAAAATGGCAGACCAAAGAAAGCACAAATATCAGAAAATCAAAGGTGAGCCACTGCCTCTATATCAAGAATTTTGGATTAAACATGTGGATTAAAGTGCTTACATCCCAATTCTTCTTTTACGCCTTGGATGATAGTTTCAAAGTCTATAATAGCACATAAGAACATCCAAAAAAAAAAAAAAAATGAAAAAGAGAAAAAGAAAGACAAGAAAATCGATTTTTATGAGAGGAACAGCAGTTAGTGATTGTGCTTTCATTCCTTCCTGGGGACCAATACCTAACTTTGCTATAATAAATTCTCCCATTTTACATCTCCCTCTATCAGTGTTTACACTGACATTTCTCATATATCTGCCATGCCACAATACCTATAATCATATTGAACACACTGTTTATTGCATACAGTGCTTTACACAGTGTATACATCACCCCATAAAATATTGGAAGATGTTGTAAAACAATACTGAATTGGTTAGCACTTCTTTTCTGCAACACCTCCCACATAAAGCACATGGAAAGAGGCCACAGTGGAAGTGAACTTGGCCATCGTTTCCTTCACATTTTCCCAGCAGGAAAAGAAAAAATAGATTTCTCTGCTTACTCTACCCTCTCCCTACATGATCTGTTGTACCTCCACACTACCACATGCAGCATGATCCCATGCATTTCTCTTGTCACCGGGTCCCAGTATGCCAACCCTTTCTGAGAATATTTACCTTTCTGGAAAACCGTGACTTACCTGGGTTAGCTTCTGAGCAAATCCCCTCAATGGATGGTGGACACTAATGGGCTCTCTCCTTTTTTACTCATCCTTATGTTCCCAGCCCCTCCCACTTTTGAGCCATGAATATCAAAGTCATAGAGATAATCCTTAGAATGGTCAATGCAGGGCTATAACTGGATGCAGTGGCAGCATCCATCAGGGCTGGCACTGCAAAGTGTCATTCAAGTCTTCAAAAAGGTCCTGCTTCCATACACTTCTAGTGTCTCTTTATTTCACCCAAAAATTCTTTCAGCTTTTGCTTACCCTCAGAAGTGTAAATTTTCACCTGTAGGCATCCGATTCCAAAACACTACCAGTATTTTTCAGGGCTACACACATGGTGAGTCAAACACTGCAGAGCATTTTTTTTTTCTCTCCTGACAAGTTATTAAAACATTCTCTCATTTTCACCTTCATCATTACTTGTATTTCTTGTTTCTCATCTTCCACCTCTATACAACCTCTTTGATGTTCTTTTCTATCCTTCCCCAAACTATGGTGTCTCTGCAACAAGCTGTTTTTCAGGACCACATGTCTGCCTTCCTGCCAGACATGCAATTCCCATTAGCACCAGCATAAGCTCTCTTGCAATGTGGCTGCTGTTCACGGCTCACAAGCTCTCCGCCAACGTAGAGAGGTTCTGGTGGGTTTACACTTCAATTTTGTTTAGTTTCACAGGAGTGCAGATTTGCTTCACTCATTTGTCTGCTAATAAGAATGGACTGGCTTTCCATTGCTGTTGCTCTACAGTCAAGAATATAACTCTGTGATAAGTCTGGGCTACGACAGCACCGATACACATTTTCTAAGTGACACTGCAAGAGCACAAGAGTCAGAAGACTCTATTAAGCCATTGTGACTGCCAGGCTGTGGAAAAGGAGGAAGATGTCATTTCTCAGGTGAGTACGTAACATCTGATTGAGCTATACCATCTGACTAGGAAAAACACATATGACAGATTGCAGAATATACATCAGATTATGTTTGTTACTTTAATGCAATTAATAAAGCGCATAAATAATAACCAGGGTGGGTTTTTTCAGGATTTTCTTTAAAAATTAGCTATTTGTGACTGTGGTAAGTGCACCACTTGCTGATAGTCCATGGGTATGTATGTTCTGGGAATATAGTTCTTATTCAAGTAAATACAGTAATTTTCTCATTTCAACCTTCAGTATCACTTAGACTGTCAGCTTAAAAACAAGAATAAACCCTGTCCAGCAAGCTGAATGGAGTCGTTTTGGGGCCATCTAACTGAAACTGTAGTATCCTAGCAGACAGCTGTTGTTAACAAAATCAGTGACTTTTAATGACTTTTTGCCCTAGTAACCTCACAGTGATTTGAGGTACAAAACATATCTTGAAAATGCTAAGAAAAAGTAAAGGTAACACTAACTGTTAGATAAATGTTAAAGAAAGTGAACTCTCAGACAAACAACTGAAGAATGCTGACTTAATCCATTGAATGTCAAGAGAAATTGTTTCAGGAGGATGAAGAGGGCACTGCATCCAGATAGGTATTAATTTCCATGGACATGCAGTTCTCCTGTACTGTTTAAAGTCACATACCTGTGCTTGGGAAGTTCCTTTGCAAATCCTGTGTTTCTTATTTCAACTGCCACAAAGCTCCCCATGGGGTTTAACTGTAAGTCAGGACGTATATACTTTAGCATGTATATACTTCAGGCTGCATCAACGCTGTCTTTGGGATGCAGGAAAGGAAGTACAAAAAAAAAGATTTGCATCTGAAAGAGCATTTGAGGAGATCCACATCATGAAGAGAGGAGTACATTAAGCTTGTAGAAGATGGGTCTACTACTGAATTTAAACACTAGGTCCAAATAATACAATCTTGTCGCCATCCACTAAGGAGGCTCAGCCAGACCATGACAAAATTCACAGGCAGCAGATCACAGAAAATCCTCTCTTTGATGACAGATGATGGAAGGACATGCAGAAATTTCTAACTGAATTATGCCTGAAGTAGAAAATAGAGACAAGGAAGATAAGGCAACAGATCGTGATACTGGGAATCAAAGGGCCTGCAATTCTGCTTTGGCACTATGTCACCTTAAGAATATTTTAAAGTCACTCTACATTAATTTGACTCAGTTCCTCCTAAATATTAAATATGAAATATAAAATACGAATCATCAAAGCTAGATGTATTTACTCTTTTTTAAAAGACAAAGCAATGGAATATACTAATGTGGTAATTGTTCACAATGCAAATTTTAAAACAAGTTGCCATGTTTTATAGGCAGTTTACAGCCCCAGACTAAAGAGCTCCCAAGTGTGCACACCTTTTGAGTTGCAGACTCAAGGAACTTCCCACGCAGCAGAAAAGACCATATTTACAGTATTTGTGGTCTAAGTGTCCTCTTTACTACAATCTCTTCTCACAAATATTTCTATCGCTTTTTCAGAAATAAATAGTCACTGAGTATAAAATTTGCTAAGTGGTACCATAAAGTGGTGTCATGCCCTCCTGTCAGAACAACCAACATCTTGCACAGTTGAAGGACCAGAGGGGGGAAAATCTCACGGCCACAGGGAACAAACAATTCCAGACAGACTCCTATGCTGCAATAAAAACAGTTTATGAGATACCTTGATCCATAAAGAATAGTCATCAGGAGGAAAAAGAGGTGACATTGCCTTTGCATTTCATGCATTTTATACTAATCCCAGACAAACATATGCAGTTCTTTTGGCCAGTTTTCCTGAGGATGTCGAAAAATGGGTGCAAAAAAAACCCAAAAAAACCCTATTAAAAAATCTGAGAGCTTTACAGGGATAAAGGCAATGAGTGCAACATCTTTAACAACAGATTTGGAAGATGTAATTGCAGTGGTGAGGAAGAGGCATTTTAAACAGAAAATATTGGCAATCCCTTAAATGATAAGAGAAAGCTAGAATACTGATCAGTAGCTGAAGACAAATTTAAACAAGAAATTAGGACAATACTTGGTTTTAGGGGTTTTTTGTAGCAATGGTAAATAACCATTTTCTTTTTCTCACAAAGTTAGGACTGGATGACTGTTAGGATTATGCATGTTAGTTATCTTCAAAGATCATCAAAAAGAGCAGTCAGGGCCAGGACAATACTTTTGCACAGGAGAGATGAGTGTAGTAATGACTTTCTGCAGAGACTAATCCCATCTGACAGATATGACTGGTACTGGGTGGCCTCATAGACACTCCCAGATAATACATAGAGGTCAGGAGCACACAGCAGGAGGAAATCCCAGAGGTGGCTGTGGCCTTTTACACACCTCCTTTTCATGATCTTTCCTTAACAGATTTATAGCCCTTCTGAATTCAACCAGCAGAGGAGATGCCTCCCAAGGTAGCAATCAGACTTCCACCACATAAAAGTTAAGAGCTTCAGTGACTCTTTGGAAACTGTTGATTGCATTCATCATCTACCAGCTGGTCTTTGGGGGGGGGTGGGGGGAACAAAACCCAAAACAAACCCAAAACAGATGAAACAGGGTGAGCCATTTCCTTCTGGCCTTTTCCTTTTAGCCTCACCAGTACATTTTGAGGCCTTCCTTTCCTTTCTTCTCTTAAAGAGCTTCAAAATACTGTGTTACTTGTCTATTCAGATAGACAAATTTCTATTTGTCTGACTTCATTACACTTTATTACATCAGTAGGAATGATACATAATGACATGACTTGTTGTAAGCCGTCATAATGAATTCATGTGTCATGTGATAGGACATTATAATCTCAAAATATCTATTCATTTGTGTAATCTTTCAAGATGGTTGATGGAGGAAGGTTTAGACCAGACATTCGGGAGTCAAGAAACAAAGAAGTAATAAGAATATTCTTTTACCTAAGTGCTTAATGCATCTCTCTACATTGAAACACACAAAGCTAAGAAAGTGTAGAAACACAACAGAACTTGAAGTTTGTGATTCTGGCTGCAAGCATCTCTCTTTACTGTTTGGGCAAATTCCTTAGATGACAATAATTTTAAATTCTTGGTATTTTTTCGAATGAAGCATCATAAAGAGCCAATAAGTAGAATGGCACAAGAGAGGCCTTGTAACACTCTTAGATAAGGAAAAAAATCAGGCTGCAATGGCCTCCCTCCATTTGGGATCTGAGGATCCAAAAAGCCCTTCTCCAGACCCCAAAGTTTTCTCACAGGACATCTGGAGACTGTCTCTCAACTTTATTTCACAAGTCACTCCCAGAGCTCAGTTTCTTGTTTTGCCGTATTTTATCAAGCATCCTTTGGCCCCCTTTGAGGCAGATTTGAGGAGAAGGAGCAAGAACATGGAAGAAGAAGAGATGAAGGAGTCTGTGTTTACTGAAGTATTCATGCCTCCACCCAAGAGCAAGTTTATTGAGCCCTGTTATTAGAAAACATCTCTGAAACCCTCTGGCAAAGGGTATTTTCCCCATCTTACTCTAGTGTCATTCAGAGCAGAGTTTCACAGAGCCCAAGGCAAGAGAGTACTGCTACGTTCTCTCTTGTATTGAAGTAGCACCTGTACCAAAGCTAAATATTTTAGCTACAAGAATGGTTTTCAGTCCACAGAGTGTAACTGTGAAAGCACAGGTGAATCAAAGTGCTACTTGTGCTTGAGATTTCTGCAAGATGACCCTGTGAGAATAAGCATGTGGAGGAAAGAAAAAAAACTCTCAAGTTCTCAGCCCATCTGACACAGAGAAATGATGTCTTGCTCAAAACACAGTGATCAATATGATCCCATGTAGGTGAGCAAGACACACCAGACAGATAGATTAGGAAAAACATGCTCTCTGTCAACCCATCCAATCTTCCAACTGCTTCAGGAAGAAAGGTAAAAGTAGCATAGAGTTGGCTGGCTCTACACAGAGAAAGCAGAAATCCTTCCTGACCAACTCAAGAAAACAGCTGCTATCCAGAAACATGAACTATGATTCAAAACAGCCTCAGAGAAAGAGAACTGCAAATATAGGATTATGTTGAAGATAATGGAGGCAATACATTCTCAAGACCCAAGAAGAAAAGGATAATTATTGGAGTTCTGCAAAGTGCTAAACCAGCCAGAAGCTCTGCATTCAGCCACTCCAGCACTCTTCCCAAATATATGGACTAGCTGAATAATTATAAGCTTTTTTTCCTCAGAAATTACTTTAATTCATGTTTGAAAAAGAAATCTAAAAAAAAAAAGCAAACACCACACACACAAAAAAAAGAAACCCAAACCACAGCTTCACTTTGTAAAGTCATAAAGAACAGTGAATCCACTACTACTCATGGCAGCTTTTACAATAATTCCTAAGGCTTACTGCTAAGCAATTACCTTTTACTTCAAGATAAAACTTATCTAATTCCATCTTTGGATCTTTTTACACCTTTGTTAGCAAAGTTGTAATGCTCTCCTACCCTGAGATGAGCTATTTCCCATCAATAAGTAGCTATGCCCAGTGATAAGATCACTTTGCAATTTCATTTTGATTAATGGAGAAGCTAACACTGCTATAAATTACTCTCCCATTTTACTGCAAAAATAATTGATTTTTTAACATACCAGCTCAAACAAAGAATACAACAAAAAACTGGTTTAGGCCTTGTCAAAACATGTATTTTCCAGACATTCACAAGCATCAACACATTTTACTTCTCATTTTATTCAACCTAAGACAACTGCCTGGTGCGTTTTTTTTGCTATTTAACCATTTTAATGTTTTTCTGGGTTTTCTTGTTTGTGGCTAAAGATACGCTGCTCTCAAACAAAAAAGATTCACAGGCTTGAGTTGAAATGTTGAACCAGTGCGTTTTAATATTTCCATAATGCTGAAAAGCTTTTTTCTTTTTTTCACATTTTTAAATTTCTCCTTGCTCTGCATTTTTCAGAACAATGGGCATGTGGAAGGATCACTGTAGGGAATCTGTCAACTTTCCCAAATTTCCTCTTTCTCCCTTAAATGTAATTTTTCTGAAAATGGACTGGCGATCTGTGTCCTCACTCTCTCTGTAGATAATAGGGAATTTAACACATCTACAGTGTCTGACTGGAATATCATAAACAATCCTGGCACCACCCACTAAGAAAGCATGAGTGCAAAGTATCAATTAGCTGGCTTATAAAGACAGCACTGGCCATCCTGGCACTGAATGTGGGAAGATCACTGTGTGATCATGTAATCAAAGGCTGAATCACAAAGCTCATGCACAAGAGGATCGAGTTAAGCCTGCACAGGCAAATACCTTAATTCTGTCATTTATAAACTCAACTGACATTTCCTGAACATTTGACTTTGCAAACTGAATAGCATTAATTAATTTAGGGGTTGTGTGTAACTAATGATGACTAATATGACAGACCCATAATCATCTACCTATCTTGGTGGGAATGACAGGTGCATAGATAGATAGCCAAGTTTTTCACATAATTCATCTGAATAACAAACAAAGCATAGCTGAGTCTGTTTTAAAGCTCAGAGGGCTTGGAGTTTATATCATGTTGGATAGCAGTCTGCATGTTCTTGTAATTTACAATAACACATACCTAACCACCACATTGCTAAACACAAAAAGGAGTACCCTAGGTTTTACCCCTTGATGATACATAACTTACTTACACTCCCCATGAATTCTTATCTTGAACACAGTGATTGCCCTCTAAGAAAGACCATTGCAATTTTTCACTACTGTACCACGCCACTCAGGGTGCAGTGACCCTTTGTCATCATCTACCAGCATGGGTCCGCCAAGCTAACACTAATGGCAGAATAATTTTCTTTTGGTGAAAAAGCTTTTCATTTTTCAGTGTTCTCATTTTTTCAGCTTTTTCTTCTTCCTTTTTTTTTTTTTTTCATCCCCTCCCCCTTCCCTGTTTAGAAGGATCTGAATGCTGCTTTTGTGCTAACTTGGTCAATACTTTGACCAAGACAATTTTGAAGCTGTCATCAGTTCCATCTGTTAACAACACCAGGAGAGATAGGTGCATCAAAAATAATGGCCTACCAACCACTGCTGCACAAGAAAGATTATAGGCCCCAACAAGAGCCTAAAGTAGAAATGGGAAATTGGCCTTAATAGATTTGTTCTTGGACTGCAAAGTAAAACCAATGTGGTTAGAGGGATTTTCTTAAAGAAGGTTATCTATCTTCCAAGTCCTCATGTTAACATCCTCAGATAGTAAAAAACAGGGGAAATGAGATGACAGTAATCTCCGGAACGTCCTAAGAGGTATGTTAACAAGTACTAAAGACATGCATAAAATGTAACTTGGTATATTTCAAACATTAAGTGTCTGGAATTACCATAAAGAACCATAGCAACAACAGGCAATTAATTCACACTTATTCAGATTACCATAGAAACTGGACCAACATACCAGAAATTATCTATAATTTCTCACTCTAAACATTCAAGCCACAGTCTATAATTTCCATAGTAATTGACTGCTTGTAATAAGCACAGAAATATTATAAAATCTCTATGAAACACTATGAAATCTTGACATAATGAAGGCCAAACATAATTTAAAAAAACTGCACAGCTTTTTCCTGTATTGTAATACACCACACAGGAGCCAAAAAACTTTTCATCTTCCAACATGGTACTGCAGGAGAAATTAACTCTATTCTGTCAGATGAAAAGAAAAATACACTTACATCACAATAAACAACAGTAAAAAGCTGCCAAAAGTAGAGCAGAGCTGCAGCGTGCAGAGCACAGGCTCCATAGGCTCCATGAAGCATAGCCTTGCTCTTTATATCAAAAAGTCTCCCTTTGCTCAGGATTAAGCAGCCATTTTGCTGCTGAAGCAACAAGAGTCTATATGAAGATGCTATGTGCTCAAGAGGATTATACTTGATACCTTGTGCATGTTCAAAGCTTTTTCAAATCTCTAAATAGTGAAAATTCTAGTGAAAATGTTGTTGAACCTACTATAAGAAATCGGTACCTGATTATGTCCAGTGTGACTAATCCTATATAAAACATACTTGGGTACTATTTACACGGGATTTTTCATTAGTTTCAATTAAAGTATCGCCAGCAAAACCATTAAAACATAATTCAAACTAATCAACACTACTAATAAGGGTGGGGAATTACTGATTCAGTGGAGTTTTGAAGACATCAGGCAGACAGGACTGGAGCAGAAGTGAATGCAAACTATTGACTCAAAGAGCTGGCACAAGGAAGAACAACCCAGAAGAGAAACTGCCTTTTCCCTTTTGACTTCAGGAAGGCTAAGCATAACTGCTCTCTCCATGCAAAAATTAATCTCTGAACATTTCTCTTCACCACCACCACCATCAGCCCTCAAGTCCATTATTTATTTTGCATTACACATGACATACTTCAAAGCACATGGAAGTCAATGGGAACATTCTCATTAACTCCAATTGACCTTGAATCAATTCTTCAGAGCAGTTTCATACCAACTGAACTTCATAGCTTTTGACTGAGTTACTTCTAATTTACACTGGCAGTAGGGATTTCTGTTAGTTAATGTAACAAGCCTTGTATATATCTTTTCACGCAACAGAAAACGAAAAGACAAATAAATATTTGTTGTCTGTTGGAAAATCAGAAAGACAATTACTTTGTGCTGAACATTTCCGAAATACATTGTGAAAGACTCTTGTCTCTTAAAAATGTGGCTGTGGCCAACTTGAAAGGAAAAGGTCAGAGCACACCAATGTCAATGTCTTGGTGGACAAAGAACTAGTGATAATTAGTGAAAGTGACTGAAATTTTCAGAACCTGGATTCCTGGTTTGGACAAATATCTAATTTCAACCTTTTGCATAATTCCGCAGGAGTGTTACCAATCAGGAAGTAAAAATTACAAAGGGAAGTCTTGTATGCAATGTTTTCCTATGCCAGTGCCATAACAATGTTTAAAAGATCAATTAGCCTACTCTTTTTCTTTTTTTTTTTTTCTTCTTTTCTTCTTGGAGTGCCTAAGTTTAGGAAGTTCACAGAAAGAAAGGATGCAAAATGTCTATTTCAGACTCTACTGAACATCAAACAAAGTTTTCTTCTTATTTATTTAGCAATCCTGGTAGACAATCATACCAAAACAACCACATTCTCTGGTGCAATTAAACATCAGGTATCCTCAAGTACAGATGAGGTACTTAATGACTTGATGTAAGTCATGGAGCATGGCTCTGTCATCACAACATACATTAGATGTTGCAAGGATATTTTAAATCATGCCATTGATTCTTGAAAAGCACTAATTCTTGCTGAAATCAGTAGAGTGATAAAGCACTGTACTTTTATTGTACTTGAACGAGTTTTGGTTTGGGGTTTCCTTTTTCATCCCCCCACATCATATTTTTCAGGAAACTCAATACTGTCAGGAAGGTACAAATTTCTCCAGGCTGCAAATGCACCACATAAAATATTTAAATTGAAATCTGGGCTTGGTGACAGTCATAAAGTTAATCTAGCTCTGATTCTCAGCCTTTACAACCACTTGAGCACATCACAACCCATAACATAAACTGGTCTCAAAAAGGCTGTGCAATTTTTGATAGGTAACTTAAAATTCAGGACATTCACAAGAACCACCTATACAAAGTATCAGTTGTGACTTCAGCTGCACAACTCGAGGCACTTTCTGCCAGCTGTCAGGTCCATGTGCACATCCCATACACACCCAGCCCCTCATGGCCATAGCTGAGAGGCCAGGACACCACAGTGGCTTACAGCATGCATCCAGCCCACACAAAACAGGCATAGATGTTGTGGCCACCTGGGCTTCCTCCTGACAAAGCAGCTGAGATTCACAGCCTTCTGCTCCAGCAACTACAAGTGCCTATTCCCTTTTGTGAAAGGGACCTTGCCAGAAAGAACTAAGGCTTATGAAACATTTACAGATGCTAGATTTGAGGCGGTGTTGTTGCAAGGCAGCTGAAGAGCAGATGCTCAGTGTGGGCAAATTATCACAGCCTAGTGAAATTTCTGACCTTCTGGCAAGGGTCAAATAAGGAGGTGCTCCCAAAATTTAAGATTCAGATACACAGTTCAGTGTGATATAAATACACATGATTTTATACACAAGTGTTTCCACTGAAGCTATTATGTCAGAGTATTAATAGTTTCAGTTTTATGTGTTGATATCCTTAAGCACCTAAGCAGAAGAACTTCTCACATGCTTTACATAATATATACAAGTTGAATAAGTATTTTGCTGACTCCGTGCCAGGTCCCGGATGAAGCTGATGCTTAAGATTACCATTCCTACTGAAAAAGCCTAACGTCATCTCCAGAAGAGGGCAGTGCTGGCTTAAACTAGAGGACAAGGGCCCTCTGAAAGTCTTTGCTTGCAAAGGGCAGTAAATTTCTTAAAGCAAAAACTCAGAGTCAGAATATTGCGAAGATGTATAAAAACTATCTCCCCACACAGAAACAGCCAGTAGAGCAGTTCTGAGTGAGACGCCAAGTTTTAAGACACTTATCAACAATGTTCATATTTTGTCTTGAGATTTGCGCAGAAGCCAGGTCTGTTTCTCACAACCTTTCTGTCTTTAGAAAGCCCTACACAGGTTAGATGAATTGCTATTTCTAAGAAGAGTGAAGTGATTGATAGTGGTTGTTATCTCTCATTTGATCTTGTAGAGCTCAATTGGCCTTTTTCTTTTATCAGAGACATAAGGTAGGGCTTCATGCTCAGAGTGACTCAGATGTTACTCCCCCAGAAGCACAGGGAAACTTGTGGGAAGGAACTTTTGGTTCAGATCCTCCTCTTAACCCGGGTAACTCAGATGTAAAACCAGTAAAAAAAATGCATGTGTGTAAAAATGACATTACTGAGAAAACTGAGGTCCTGGAACTAAGAACTGCAGGAAGGCTGTTCAGGCAACAGAAAATGAGTTGTGGGAATGGTACAGAAGAAATCTCCAGACAAGGGTAAATAACAGACTTAAAGGTCAGCCTGCTTTTAGCAGATCCTCTGACTTTCCTGACAACCACCCAACCTCATTAAGCAGAAGCAACGGGATTGTGAGGAACTGTATGTGCTTGGAGTGCTCTGTGAAGAGGCAGCCAGAGGAAGAAGATATTCAGCCACATGTGAGGCTGGTATGGTGGGTTCACACCCTGCATGGCCCAGGCTGTTGTTGGCCTCCTTGGCTGCGAGTGATTTCTGACTAACACATGGTCATGTGGGTAAAGCAAACTCAGAATACACCTTAAGAGAATGGAGTGATTCAAGCCAGGGCCAAAACTCATGAGAGATTTAAAGAAAGATAGGAGGCTACTGCCAAGGATTTAAACAGAGCTTCATTACATGTCAGCAAGAAATGGGTGCCAGCAAAGCAGAGGGCAATCAGAAGATAGCTTTGTCTCTGACAAGCTCCATTCCTGACAGGCTTTGACTCTGATCATTTGACATTTTAAAGAGCTTTTAGTTATTTCAGGTAAGGGAGATTATGCAATGCAATTATAGAAAGGAGCTGGAAGAGGCCTGCATACCAGATAAAAACTTGGCAGAGATGCTTTCAAGCAAGAGACAGATAAACCAAAAGCTTCATGCACGCTTTAATGCAAAGAACAGGAGCACTTTTTGGATTGTGCTTGTGCCTCAAGACTGATCACAGGGAAACAAATTTCTGGAGGACTCGAGATAACACAGGAACTCAAGCCAGAGCAAAGTTGAGCTTAGGGAAATGTGGACAATGGTTTCACACTGTGAATATGATAGAAATAACAAGATACTACTCAAAATGAAACTGGAAAACAAAGGTCACGCACAGCTCAATGTCAGGGCACTGCGGCAGCTGGTGGCTTCCTGGGGCTGGGCACCAGAAGCGTTGAGAGCTCCCTGGGTGCATCATGGCAGGGCGTAGCAGCCAGAGACTGTCCCACTGCCCCAGCCAGGAACAGGGCAGCCAGGGGGCAACCTAGACAGCCCTGTGCAGCTCCCCAGGGATGGGCCAAGGCTGGGCTGCGATGTGGACCTGCATGTGCGGGATCAGGGTCAGGCCCCATGATGGGAACCAGGGTCAGACAGAGCAAGGCCTGATAGCACACTCAGTGCCCTGAGACACAGTGAAAACATGCAAAATTCAAGAAAATGAGAAGCCCTACAAAACATGAAGTCACTACGCTCAGAGTTAACAAAAACACAACCTAAGACAAGGACCAGAATTTGAGGGTATAGAGGGAAAGGAATCACTATAACAGATCATAAACATATTGGAAGAGGTAGTGATGTGTATCCAGCATGGACAAGAGGGCAACTTCTACCCAGTGAAGCTCTCCCCAAAGCAATTGCAGAGTAACAGGAGATTAACATCAGTAACAGAAGCTGTCCATTTGGAAAGAAAAGGCATATTTACTAGTTTCAAATGTTGGCACAAACACAAGGAAATGGAGTGTCAGGAAAAACAGCCTGACCTACTGTGTTTAAACTTTGAAGGGAATGAACTAGTTAAGAGAAAACAGTGGCCTGCCATGAAGGTGATGGTAGTTGGGGCAGGGCGATAAATGTTCTCTTCTAGCTCTAACATCAATGGGAAAACAAGAGCAGTATTACCATGCTTTCCATTTCCAGCTTTGAGAAATAGGCAGGACTAACAGAAAGTGAGCCCTTATCCAGCATCACAATTCATTTCTTACATTTGTGTTTTCGTAGTGAAAGTCAGTGCTACGAGCTATTGTGGACTTCCACACAGCACTCCTCTCCAGATGATCTCAGCAGGAGCAAAAGCTATTAACAATTTTTAACCTACTGCTAACCGATTAAGCCCTAAGCCAACAAACAAAACTTTGGGTTTTTTTTTCCCCACAGCTGCACTGATGACTCACTCTTGAGAGGTTTCAGGTTTTGCCCTTTATAAATATAAACCAAAATATGGTACCTAAAAGGCTTTTCTGTATTGAAGATCATTGCCTTCAAAAAGCTTTACAATATCCAGTATTTCTGTACAACTGCCCAGAAGATGATCTAGGTATTACTCCACTCCTTCAAGTTAATGGTGACTACCTGTTGCAAGGCATTTTTCTTTGAAGGAATCAGGGGAACTTTCACTTCCACAGGGTATGGATCAGTCTCGTACACAAGAAAACATGTGAAAAAGAGAAAGAAAGAAGATGGATTTATAGAAGGACAGTGAAGAGATTTACTGTCTTCAGTCTATCAATGAGACGATAATAGCACTGCCCCCACCCCAGATTCCCCTAGCAACACTTATTGTTCTTGTAACCACACTTGCCTTTATTTTCCTCCTTCATTGTTATGGGAAAAATTCACATAAGCAACAAGGGAATCATCTGACAGTACATCAGGGAAAGAGTGAAATTTTTCCAGGCAAAAGTGCTTTGAAATACACAAAAGGAACCTAATAAAAGAATTGCAATCTCTTGGATAATCTGTAACATTCATAGGCACAGTCATGCAGACAGAAGTGTGATTTTTTTTTTTTTTTTTTAATCTGGCAACACTCATCAGAGTACCTGAGACCCTAAATTACTTCCTTAATCAACATACAAAGTACCGTTTTCATTAAAATGAGCTATTACCCGACATTTTTCTTTTCACTTTGTCATATTCCTTCTTTACTTAAAGGCTAAGCATTCCACTTGTTCTTTATAGAGACAATCTAATTGAGCCAACAACTGAAATCTCTGCAAATGCAACACAGCTGGTGTGTTATTTCTCTTATTGAATTCAGTCAATTCAGGACAGTTTGGTTTGTTTTTTTGGTTTTTGGTGTTTTTCTTAATATATCTGGGATGTTTTAATGAGACTATTACAGTACTGGCATCATACTGTAACGATGAACTTCATCTGGATCCTGGGTGATTCTGACAGCAGGACACTGATACAATGCCACACCCAAAAGCAGGCTTTTCTAAATTGGCTCTTGGGAAACATTGCTGATGCTTCACCTGGACTTCCAGCTTTTAAGAATCAGAAGTGGATATATGTGCTGTGGATTTACAAATGAACCAGTCTAAATCTGTTTATTTTGTTACTAAAGTCAGTAAGAAGGCAACCAGTGATAATGCAGTAGTCACAAGCAAGCAGGCTTTACAATTTCAAATTGGAGGTTGACTGACAGAGGAAATATGTTGCTGGAGAATTCACAAGGATGTGATTAATGTAAGACTTTCAGTAGATTCATCATGTGATAGACTTTGATAGGAAAAAGCAGTGGGTGGGAAAGGGTATATTGGATACAGTGAACAAAAAGAGGAAATGCAGCACAGCGTTAACCAGTATCACTCCCTTTGATTTAATTTTAGCAAGCTGGACATAAAAATCCTATTCGGAGCACATAGCTTTGTATAGCAACCACTCAGCTATTAGGTGCTAGTTTGTGATGATCTGACTCACTTATGTAATGACAATTAAGTTGCTGTGCTAAATGACTGCTGCTGATTAAATGCCACAGTGCAGGTGCTATTCTGATTTACATCCATCATGTGAAGAGTGTGGCTTAATGGAGAATGCTGACGATATTTACAAATTAGCAGCTGAGGATGATGGAAAGGCAGCAGAACCTCAGTAGTCAACAGCTGGACTGCTTTAGTCACAGAGGATACACTCAGACCAAATGACCCTTTTAAATCATCTCCTTTTACTGAGGGGGGAAATCCCCATACCAGTGAAGATAAATGGCTGACATGAGGCCAAGCAATCTCTGATTACTTCTTCAAGCTTTTATCTCCCTTTCACTGGTAGCACCACCACCCAGTACTGCAAGGGACCCAGCAACTGAAGTCATAAAGAGAAGAAGCACCTAAGGGAACCTCAAAGCTGCAGAAAATGGTTTCCACTAATTTTTGCTGAGAGCTCTCATTCTCCCCAGTGAATGCCTCTTTCCACAACCCGTTAAGGAAAGCATCTGACATGTGGTTTGTCCTGCAAACATGTCAGCTTAGCTTGCATGTCAGGTACACTCAGTACTTTTGCCTGCTAGACACAAGTCAGATCTTGAGTCTGGGGGAACCCCTACAGACAGTGTATGTAACTGCTGCAGAGCAGAAGCAAGAGACAGGACACAGAAAAAGCAGGAGGCTCTGGTTTAAATCCCCTCTCAAAAATTTGGTATCAGAATCCATGACAGCTCTTGCTGTGTTTAAAATTGGGCTATCTCAATCGCTTATAAAACATAAACAAAGCCAATATAAGCTCCAATGTGAGAAGTTCCTAAGGCTGGCAGCAGGGAAGATTTCTCAAGGAGGTATCCCTCCGGGCTCACCCTACTTACGATCTTTTCCTGAGAGTCTGCCGCTGGCCGCTGCCAGACCTGAGGACACTAACCTGCATGGACTTTTCTTCTGATCCAGCACAGCCACTCCTGATGTTCCAGCAAAAGAGTGGCTGCCTCCCCCTGCCCCCCCCCCCCCCCCCCATAGCACTGACCGAGTGGGGTTGCTCCTTCTGAGAAGAGAGACTTTGCATTTCACCCAGCTTGCAATAAGCTTCATGAAACTGGGACAGCAACAGTGACAACACTATACCCTGCCCAACAGCCTGGGTCTTTTGATTTTTTAATTTTTTTTTCTCATCCTGGCTTTACTGCTGCTACAATATGCCAGGAAGAGTGAAACAGGTTAAAAAGCAATGCAAACGATACAAAAGAAAACTAGTCAAAACTCAAGCCTTCCCCCATAGTCAAATGCTCTGTAGTTAAACCAGTTGGAGTAGAGGAACTAACATCACTGGTTGAGGATCAGCACTACAAAGAGGCAGAGAAGCATGCTCATACCTCTGCAATTAGTTTCTTCCACTGGCTCATGTTTCATAAAAAAACTAAATACCAAGATGTTAGAAGACTTGATCTGTCAGTGCAGATGAGAAAGGATCTTAAAATCTACAGAAAGCATAGCTAGCAACATGCTGAGGTAACAGTTATGCCCAATACATCAGCATCATACATCATAACTACCCCAAGGGTGAAAACTACTAGAGCAGAAAACATATCACAGAGGCCCTGAAATTCTGTTTCTTGAGGATATCTATAATGCCATAGTCAGTATTCCTAGGCTGACAAGAACAATAAAGGTTGGTAGGCTACCCCATTCTTGTCAATGAGAAAAAAAAAAAAGAACCATGAGCTGCACAATGGATTTATGTCCCCAGCCAAGAGGTGACTGTAGGAAGATAGCTTGGACAGCTGGCCCAGCAATAAGGAAACAACTAACCTTCCAAGATAACATTCCAATTATCATTCAGTGTCTTTGCCTCCATCCTGAACAGGAGTCATCTGTATTTTCTCAAACAGCTGTGTTCATTCTATGGTTATAGTCATATTTTTCTTGTTAATTCCACCTCCCAGCTCATTTTAAGTGATTGCTAGCGGGTGGGAAGAGCAAATATAAACAGGTAAGCATTTTCAGAATCTAAATAGCTGATTCACCTGCAACTCTTAGCTAGATCTTGTGCAGAATAAAAGGTCTGCATCAGTCTACCCAAACATCCAACCTTAATCTTGATATATCATTGAGATTGTCCTTGTCTGTTGCTGTGGCAGAAACTGATCATATGTGAGGAAGAAAATGAGAAGAGCCCTGTTATATTATTTACAAAGTGTCAAAAGGATGCACAAATCTATGCACACAAATAAAGAAAAAAGTCTCTACCTTTGAGATTTTAATCTTCTCTTGAAGAGACACTGCCAGTGGTCCCAGTTTCACAGGGGTAGTATCACCATGTATACAGACTGGTGGCATACACATGTGGATAGCCCAGAGGTTATTTCACTGACTATGGTACAGGGTCTAATGTTTCCAAATCAGCATTTCCACATGCACGTTTTCAGATATCACCCTACAAACTGCACCTGATAACTCATGTAAATAATGGAAATTGTTTATGAACAGTGTGTGCTTTACACATTTCAAAAGTCTTTAACAGCTTTTTTATAGCTTTTTGATTGAAAGAAATTAAGCTGTTTTGTTGGTGTGTTGTATTACCTATTTTCATAGTTAGCCATCAGTACCAGTAAGTGATGCTGTTCTTCAGGGTTTATGATTTCTAAATTACACTTTTTGACCTCACCATGAAAAGATAGAAAGACTTTTTGAATTCACAGGAATTAGCCTGTGGTACTCAACACACAGCCAGCTTTATGTACAGCCTAGCTAGCTTCTGTACCACCTTGCTAGCTTTCTGTACAGCCTTAAACTGTTCTTAAGCAGTCTCTGAATGTCTTGTGATCAGGAACAGGATCCAAGGGTGAGGAATTCTGAGGGAAGCATAGCACAGATTAAGAAACCAAGCATCAATGATGTACAAGAAAGATGTTCAGATATCAGCTACCAAAGTTATCCGAGAAAGTGGAAGCCCTGCATTACAAGAGGAAACCAAGATTGCCTAGTTTAGCCTAGAAAAGAAGATAAGGGAAAAAAGGTTAACAGGTGTCAGAGCTGTTTCTTATGAACACACGAACCATCATAAGCATGAGATAGGGAAAAGAACTATTCAAGCCAAAGAGCCTGAGGATAAAGACAGGTAATGAGTAAGCTTAGACTGCAAATTAGGCTCAGCCATGCAAGTTGATTTGTGACCAGCCTTCTAACAGGAGACAGAAGAAAAAGAGCAGGAAGATCTAACTACTTTTATATGGAGATTGATTAGTCTGTGGAAGAGATTTCATGACATGTTTGCACCCCAAACGTAGGACTGGATGATCCGGGGCAAGAAGGAGTCTCCTATGACCCTTCACAGCTTATGCCACAGAGACTGGGCTAGAATTTTAGTGCTGTGTTATAACTCAGAGCTGTAAACCAAAAATACAGCAAAGATACAGCAATGATGGCTTGTGATCCAGCATGCGCTTGGCTGTGAACAATGAGTTAAACCCAGCTTTGCTCTCCCTTCCAGCTATATGCTGTTCAGAAGAGCTAATGGAGTGCCCAGGAGGTAGGAGAATGCCACTGGGAAGGTAGAGCTCTAAAGGCAGGCTCATGGGACTGGGCTGTTGCTTATGCCAGGGGATTTTCTACTGTAATTTCTATTACTTGTCAGAAACAATTGAGCAAAACACCTTGCTGACAGTATCTATGTTTTCCTGTTAAATCATTCTTTCTCATGCCATTGTGAATGGATTCAGGAACTCAGATGTACACCTCAGCAGTTTCTCTCTTCAATTAAAACTTATCAGAGACAGCAGAGGACTGTACAGATGAGTGTCAGCAATACACCATCATCTACAGAAGTGATATACAACAACATGGGCCCATTCTCTGCACCTTTGCAGGGTCAGGAAGAGAAAGCTTAGAAAACATTGCTCTCCTCTTCACACAGAAAGATAAAAGCCTAACTTTCTGCTGTTGCTTTTTATATGCCCCCACGATAAGTAGTTTGCCACTCTGTACAAGTGGGGACCAGAGAGATTCTGCAAGAGATGGAAAAGTGTGTCTCTATTTATAATGTTCAACGAAACAAGATTGTTTTCCCCAGAGCAAAGCAAGACTAAACTGCTGAGTTTGCAGGGGCAAAGTCAATCTCTTTTCATCAGTGAAAGCTGAAAAAATGGGAAAGGTGACTTGCTTTCACATTTAGAGGGTGATCTTTCACACTTCCCCAATCACTATTACTGTTTAAAGGTGAAACCTGTGGGTTATACATGTTGTGACCCTTGTTTATGTCAAACCCAGAACAACGGCTGTCTGTATTATCTTCCTTCACAAAATTAGCCACAGACATTGTTGCCACTTTCTCTGACACTTTGAGATATAGTTCATATATTAACTATGATCAGCGTCTCATTAGCTGGAGCTGATATAATCCCTACAGGTATTCCAGCCAGTTGTTGCTATGACACTCTTGTCTTGGTGAGCAACCAGAGTACCCAGGGTGTCATGAGCAATTTCCCACAAAGCAGACTTGACTCACAACCCTTGACCAGCAATTTATACCATGAGCCGCTGGATCATAATCCATAGTGTTATTTCACCCTCACTCACCGCTGCACATCTGCTCAGGTTTCCTCCAAAACAACCTGCACTAGCATGTTAATCAGTTACAAAGCCCTGCCCTCAGATGACGATGGTCAGCGGTAGACACACATAGGAAATTTTATCCCAGATGTTAGCATGCTACCTGTTGAGAACACGTGAACATCAGTGCAGGCTGTCAGCACAGCAAACACAAATGCTCCAGAGTGCAGCCTCTACCATTAAACCCGATGGGAAACAGGAGGCTATGACAAAATTTCATAGTGGAAAAAATCAGGCTTTTCTATGTAGTACCTGCACCACCATAATAGAGACCAGATCCAGAGTAGCGCTTGTGATCCACAACAACGTAATTCTGTTTTGTAAGCAATGATGGTGGTGACGGGTAACTCATCTGGCTCTTGCCTGAAGGAGGGCGAACAATATACAGACAACAGCACCCTCCACTGGTGCAGTGGTGTAGATGATGTGATGTAGCAGATCTGTAGCTGTTGAGTAGGAGTTCGTAGCTCATTAAGTGGGAGAGAAGCAAGACAGATACTCTTTACCTTCTTTGACCAGTTACTTGGTCTTTGGGCTTGCCCCTCCAAGAGCACTCTTCCGGATTATGAAGGAGACTGGGATCTGACTGACTGGAGTAGCTAATATTAGCACTTCCAACGAAGTATGGGAATTGGGGCAGACTTCCCCCTACCCCTTCTTCACTTCTTGGTTTCACTTCAGCATAAAAGGTTCAATCAAGCTGCTCCTACCTTAGCATTATAAGCATTCACAGACTGTTGTAAACAAACAAGTTTCTGCTCAGCAAATATCTATCACTCCTGAAAGGCTGCTGGGTAGCTTCCTATTAGATAGTTACAATGAGAAGAGAGGAAATGGGCTTTCCTCCCCTTTTGTCGCCTTCACTACAAAATTATATACCCCACTGCAGTTGTAGTTCCTTCTGTGGGGCTGGGGACATTAGGCAGAAATAGCTGCCCAGCAGAAAGAAAAGTCTTCAAAGGCCCACTGAGTAAGGAACAGGCACTTATGTTCATTTAAAGAGTATGAACAGCCTTTAGTTGGTTAAACTCAAAGATACATACATATCCTAAAAGAGGTTACAAACAAAAATCCCATATTCCTGAAGTACTCTGGCAAGGCCTTGTGAGGAGCTGTTTGGATGCAGGCAAGATGCCAAAGAAAGTGGTCTCCTGACATGAAACACTTTCTGATGAGTCAGGAAAGCTATAAGGTCACACAAAAGCAGTGATGAAAGCATACAGAGACAGCTCTGGTGGAGGCAGAATTCAGCAAAAGCCCTGCAGGGAACACAGCACGCTGCTAACTGTTTTACTGTGAGAAGTGGATAGCAGACCATGGCCTTGAATATCTTTCCAAGCAAGCCCAAAGCACCTCAACCCACCAACTGACCACAAGAACGAAAATCTTTAAATTCGTGTTTTTGTTTTTTTTTTTTTTTTTACTGGTATTCCTTAGACACCTCTGATTTCTGAATTTCCCTGATGGGAGAGTGACCCTCCTTTCAAAACAAATCATAGTAAATTTCACTTGTACGGAAACAAGAGTGTCAGCAAGACTCTGGCTGTGTTTTTGGACTTCCCATATTCAATGTATGAAAACATGTAAGAAAACAATAGCTGTATTTTCTTAAATACTTTCAGGCAGACCTTTGTTTGGGAAGAGTTGGAAGAACACTATGATTCAGTACTGGTAGTGTCATGGCATATAAATACAATTCTCACCGAGAGCATAACAATCACTTTGTTTTGATGTGCACAGCTGACCAAGAAGTCATCACCAAAATAAACCTGATTCAAACATGTCAGAAATGTTTTTGTTTCCTTTCTTTTTGCTCTTGGGCAATACTCGTTGCTGGTACAAGAGAGTATAATTGCACTGAAATCTATGGCATACATTCTGCATAGACAGGAAATTAGTATAACTATAAATACCCATTTTCAAAATATTTGTTAGTTTATCTTTTTAGACGTTTTAAACTCTGCCTAAATATTTTTCATTGTTCATTATTTTGTTTACAGACATGTGGTGAAAACCAAGAGAAGTAGATGAGCACAATTCTACCTCTTCGTGGGAGAGAATGTGAGTTTTTATTTGCATGTTTGAATAAAAGCTCTGTTTGGGATGACAGAGGGTGACTGGAACTTCTTATCATAGAGGTTGAGTGATTTTTGAGGTGTAAAGTCAAGTGTATATAATCAGCAAGGAGCAACAGGGCATTTGGTTAGAAACCGCCTAGCATCAATGAGACCCTAGATGCTTGTAAAACCCCACTTTCCATCCCTTCTCCCAACAACTGCATAATCCCCACTGAGGTAATGATAGATGGACAGTTCATGGACACACCTTAGCTTTGTTTATTTTTAAATAAATGGGAGGGAAGATATTCACTGTCAGGCAATGCTTCCTCATAATTCTTTTTCTAATCTCATTAAGCAAATACTGCAAATCACTGCTTCTGCTGTGAATCCCCTCCCGTTGCTTGCTCCCCTTCCCTACTTTCACGTACTAGCAGTGATGTAACATCTTCAGAGATTTCCTATACAGACATTACCTCTCCTGGTTTCCTTAGAGGTATGAGTTTCCTCCTCTCCCACACCGCAGTACGATCTTAGGATAAACACTAGTGGTGCGGACATAGGAGCAATGACTTGCCATGAAACTGCTCTGAGAAGGATACAGTCTACCACAGTGGAAAAGGATACTCCGAGTATGGTACTCAGAGGCTGGTATTTTCTTCACTACTAAGGAAAATACACTTAAAAATTGGCATTTGCTATCCTCAGTAAAATGTTAGAGAAGACAAAGCTCCTTTTTTTTCACTTCTAGGCAAGTTAGAAGTGTACCCCACAGGTATGGCATAAAATGCTGAGCTCATCTTGCTGCCACAGGGTAAGAAATACAGATGTCTTGTTTCAGCCAGGGGTTTACAGCAGAAGTACCCCATGTTCGCTATCCATTGGAAAAAGTCCAGCTTTTTGGCTACAAAACTAATACTGAAGATTGCACTCTCAGTATCCAGACAGTCTACTCACATTACAACATCGAACAAAACACAGTAACAGACTGAGGACATGATATAATTTGTGGTCAGTCATGGTGAGCCAAAGTTGCAATGTCTTTCCACCAGGTTAAAAAAAGGTCTAATTCAATATATTACATGACCCATTCCCACAGACAAGCCCATCCATGAGTGTGGTTTTAGATACACATGGCACATGTTCAGCTGCCAGCTCTGCTGCACACCTGCATACCTCCGTGGATCACCATCAGCAATGGCCAATGGGTCATCCACATCATAAACACTCCCTAGGTCCCTTCATCCCCCTTTACACAAAGTAACTCATCCTAATCATGGTTGGCTCAAGTGGCATTTTCAAGTCCTCCTCTAGACTGCAGAAAGCTCCTTCTTTTTGTTTTTCAAATGAAAGTTTAACTCTTATGCAATCAAACTCCAAAACCAAACTTTAAAGAACAATGCTACTAACCTAAAGGCATAATATAAACCATCCGAGACAGCAAATCCATCACTACAGAACCAAGGCTTAACTAACTTTGGATTATCTTCTGACAAGTGATTTCTTTATTGTTCTCATAAAAGTGACTTCTAAATTAATGAGAAATACCCTGAGTGTTTATCTTATTGAGCTCCTTCTCCTGCTGCCTGAAAAAAATAATTAATCATTGTTTAATTAATTATTTAGTCATGTCCCTTTGGCAAAGAAATATCTTCCTGCAAGCGGCTCTCACCACCACAAACTTAAACAAAATCAGCACTCCCATCTCATTTGATTTAATAGGAGATTACAAGATAAATACCACTTTAATATTACATACTAAACAAACACAGAAAGAAAAGCTCATCCAGGGGAAAACGGCAAGTCAGGAATATCTGGTCTTATTTGCCTCCTACTGTCATCAAGGAGAACACTTGAGACTTAGAATGGCAGGCATGTTGGCACCACGGGATGTAGCTCTCATTAAAAGGAAATACTATTTTTAAAATATAACACAGATGTCTTAGCAGAATTCTAAACAGATCTACAATAACTCACAATCCACACACATAAATAGAAATGGCCAAAGGCAGAATGACTGATGAAATAACACGATTTCTTGTGTGGCTTTTCTGTTTTGTTTTGATTTTTTCTGTAGATAAATATTGACTAATGTAACACAAAAGTATTGCAACAACCTTCCCACTAAAGGTGAGTGGTTGAAATTGATGTAACAACTTTTCTCATTGTTATATTTCTTGGCTCAGGTGCAACTTGAGAAAAGTCCTTCCCAAGTGTACTTAGAAGCTGTTCTGAAGCTACCAAATTGATGAGTAACAGCAGTGCCAAGTCTTGACTGTGAACGAAGAGGATATGACAAGAGATTCCTGTTATTGCAGGTGACAAGCCTTGTGGAACAAGTACGTTTGAGGGACATTTGGGGCAGGAAAAACAATTCAACCAAGCAGTGAACTTGGATGACAATAATTCACATTAAAACCTGTCAGCATCCAAAAATACAATATTGTCTGAGAAATGAAGCTAGTGGCCTCATTCTCATGTGCCTCCTTTAAAAGCATGAAATCTGCCTCTCTTCTGAAAGGCAGCAGAGCAACTCCTGGAACAACAGAGCACACAGTGAGACGCAAACTATTTCCTCACTCATTGCAATTTTCAGTTGTTTTCTTTCCCTAATCTCACATAAAATAGCAAGTCCCTTCCCCTCCCAGCAGCTGCCCTGCCACTCATGCCGAGATGAAGTGGGGAGTCTCTGCGGAAGAGACTACCCAGCACGTGGAAGCAGAGTAGAAACTTCCCCACCCCAGGAAACTTCCCCATCCCAGTAGAAACTTCCCCTTCCCCATCCCCAACCATCTATCTTAAGTTCTATCCCTTTTTCCTGCCTCTTCGCATCTCGTCTCTCTGCTTTTTTGTGACTCCAGGTTTCTCCCGTGTGACACAAACCTGACACAACCAGCTCTGCAGCACACAAGCTTTCTGACTAGGCTCCACCTCAGTACCAAGCTGTCAGGAGTTCATAATACTGCTAAGAAATGTCCCGGGACTTTCTACATCACTACTGCCTGCTTAGAGAAGGACATATGAGTACCAGGCCATGCTAATCCTTATCTCTTTCTGCCAGCAATGCTGCAAGGCCAGGATGCCTCCAGTTCTGAGGATGAAAACCTGGACTTTGAGACTCTCTCACTGTTGCAGCAGCCTGCTCATGCTGCCCGAAGGTCTGACCCTTCATACGTCCACCTCACCCTCAGTCAGAAAGCTCTGAGCATTTCTCCCCTTTCTCAGAGCTCACAGCTGGGGAGCCAAGGCTGTATTTTTCACCAAGCTCAGAGGAAGTACTGACCGTGTTGAGGATGATGAACAGTGGATACCTGCAGTGGGTGAACAGGGCTAAATATTTTAACACCCCCAGGGTTCTGAAAAGCCAAGTGATACCATTCATAAGAAATCAGGACATCCAGAAACAAAACTGTGTTTAGCCAGACACATCTGAGCACTGCATCTGACCTTCCTGTTCCAGACTTGGGTAGAACACCAGTATTATTCCAATTTTTTCCATGTGGAAATCCATATTCACCACATCCCACAGAGAACAGAGTAATAATCCCTACCAGTCAACTTCAGAAAGTCAGGATGCACTCTACTCCCCGTCTCCTAAGGCTCTCCACCTCTTACCCTCGTTTACTCACTAGGAGCATCAGCTGCTTGGTACAACGCATGGAGGAAGTCTCAGCAACAGCAACTCTCACCTGAAGGAGATCTGAAGAGTGGGGTGGGGAGGGGGAAGAGGAATCAGGTTACTTTTAGAAAAATCTCTTTGCTTTGTTTTCTGAAGTCTAGTGGGGGGGAATCAATACTGAATTTCAACTGAAAATGGAAAGCTTTTTATTTGAAACACCTTCTCAGATTTACTGGGGGAATAATATTTTCTACAACTAATAAGGTCTATATACTTCATATATACTTTAAAAGGAATGTATAAATAATAAGTTGATAAAATAAACTTCTAAAAGACTTTTTAATATCAGCAAATTATAATTTCAAAGCTAGCTGTAAATTGTTAAACTTGATCTTATACCCAAGGTTATTTCTGCTCCTCAACTTACTGCTGTGTTAGTGCATTGAGATAAAATATGCTGGTTTATTTTTTGAAATGTGGAAATGTGTATTTCTCTTATCCTTCCAGTATGGCTGTATACCATTTCTGATCCTTAAGATTATGTAGCATCTTGTTTACAGAATAACAACACAATATTAATTCTAATTTCAACATTTTATTTTTCTGCTTAGAGCTGCGTTAAGAGAGAAAAAATCGTAAACATACCTTAGTATGCAGGTCAGCTTCGTCTGCAGCCCAATGTACCAACTTTATTTGCATGCATTAATTTTATTTGTTGTTTCAAACATTACTTATTATTTCATAAATATATATGAATGTAGAATCCATGTGCTAACTTAATTGTAGAGAACATCTGTCTCATCCTTAAAAAATACACGTATATAAAAAATTAGGATCCCAGGGAGAGAGGGAAGGAAAGGGCGTGAGAAGGACAGGGTTGAAGAGGGGTGACCACTGCTTCTACGAGAAAATGGAGATGCAAAGACATCTCAGGAGGTTGGACAATAAGGTAGGAAGGATGGAGAAATGGGTCTGCATGGAGGGTCAAACTGCTGTTGATACTTTTAGAGGCTGGAAGAAGGAAGGAGAAAAAGGAAAGAGTAAGCACAGCTACCTCCCCACAATGTCACCATAGGCACATGCCCTTGCTCAGAAAGGACAGCGGCAGCAAGCCCAGCACCGCACTAGGCCATCCAGTGGCAAGCAGACATGGATTGCTCAAGCACCATGAGACTGCTCAGAGAGAAAGCCTTCATCTCCTCTGGGGCAGGACATGAGCAGGGTATTCTTAATGGGCCTTCCTGCCCCACACAGCAGTCAGCATGAGCACCACAAACTGCTCTCCAACCGCATCTCCCCATAGCCGTGGGAGAGAAGCAGCCCCCAGGCCCCTCTCTGGTGACTCACCACCACTGCATTGCGGGAGCCCCAGAGGGCTGGTCCTCTGAATCACTCCAAGCAGTTTTGCCCTAAGGTGCTGTAATAGGGATAGCACTAAAACCTAAAATGTCCAGTTCTGGGCTCCCCAGTCCGAGACGAATATGGACTGGGGAAAGAATCCAGTGAAGGGCCACTGAGGTAATGAAGGGACTGGAGCACCTCTCCTGCAAAGGAAATTAGAGCACTGGGGCTGTTCCGCCTGGAGAAGAGCAGACTCAGGGGGGAATCTTATCAAGGTGTGTATATATATATATCTTATCAAAATCTTATCAAGGTATATATATATATACCTGAGGGTATTTATAAATACATATATATAAGTACCTGAAGGTATTTGTATAATATATAAATACCTGAAGGGTGCAAAGAGGATGGAGCCAGGCTTTTCTCAGTAGTGTCCAGTGACAGGACTGGAGGCAGTGGGCACAAACCAAAATGCTAGACACTCCCTCTGAACATGAGGAAACACTTTTTCACTGTGAGGGTGACTGGCACAGGTTGCCCAGAGAAGTTGTGGAGTCTCCATACTTGGAGATACTAAAAAGCCACCTGGACATGGTCCTGAGCAACTGGCTCCATGTGGCTCTGCTTGAGCAGAGGATGTTGGCCAAGATGACTTCCAAAGGTCCCTTTCAAACCTAAGCCATGCTGTGATTCTGCGATACTGCCCTTGTCTGTCTATAACACAGAAACAACAGGCTGTATCTGCAATGCATGTTATACTGAGACCATGACTCAGCTGGGGCACCTGGGACCTTACTCCAGCAGCACTTTGCCTTCATATCCAAGCAAGAGCTGCGCACAAAGGAGCTTCCCTGTGCCTGCATTTCTCCTGGAAGGAAGCCCCAGAGGACTTCCACCGTGCTTGGCCAACCTCCAGCCAGGGTCAGTAGGAGAGAAGGGAAAAATCACTGCTTAGTGTCATTGTAGTTGGTTGTAGCATCTAACTTTTGGTTTCTGAATGCTGTGCTGGCATTGAAAGAACTGACAAATGCAGGTGCTTCATGTCAGCCACACTTACGCAACCTAATAAAGTAGCTGCTTCTGCTGAGAGGACAAGCCCCTACAGCTGGCATACCCCATCTTCCAGTCAATATTTCATCATTACTTTTAAAATATACTTTACAGTTCATAATAATAAGTGGAATAGGCTTTCAAACTGGAGGTAGAAAAGGAAAAGACATGCTTGTATGTTAAATGCATACAAGTATTTGGGCTCCTCTAAGACAGAAGTAATACTACAGGCAGTATAGAAACCTTTGGACATTTTTGCATCTTAGTGTACTGGAAATCTTGGTCAAAAAAGTGCTTCTCCCAGAAAATGTGTCATTAAGACCTCAAAAAAAAAAAGAGCCATTTATCCTTTCATAGGCGGTTTTTAATTTAATTTTTAATCCACACAAAATTGAATTATATATGCTTTTCTTTTTGCATAAACACAGCCTGAAATATACCAAAAATATTAAAGGCATTGTAAAGGGAAGACTTTTTCAGGGAGGAAGGGGCGAACAACAACACAGGAAGCTGGTACCCACCCAGTGAAAGGTTAAACGCATGCCACTTAAGGAATTTCTATTGTTTATACAGACATGTATTCCTTTGTCTAGGGCGGTACACCTAAATGGTGCTTTTGCTTCCTCTCTCTTTGCTCAAGGTCTAATAATACAAATAAAATTAGAGATAAATATCATTTTAATGCTCATTTCTCATCTCTGGTGAGTTTATAAAATGATCTCTAGATATAATTTCAGGGCTAAAATAGTTTCACACACTTTGCAATAAGTCTAGGTGAGATGGGCTGCAGAAGTAGTTATATTCAAAAGTCATTTAATCACAGAAAGTACACACTTCCTATCAGGCTGCATACCGATAGCCTGTGGGCCATCTTTCACCTTAAAAGGAAAATCCCAGAGTTCATACATGAGATATTCTCAGACTGGACCCTTTCAGTGGGCTTGGAAGGCAGCGTCAAACCACACACTGCTCTTTCTAGTGGCTGCCTTGAGCAGAGGGAGAGAGGGGTTACACATCATGCCTGCAATGGATGGGTCATGTTAGCTCTTTTCACTTTGCTCTTTGCATTTACATAGCACTTGCCCCGCTTCCAGATGAGAATAAATTGGTTGTCGATGCATCATTGTTTTTAAAAAGGGAATGACACCTGCTGCAGTCTCCCAGGCCACTGACAGGCAGGCCTGACACCAGCATTTCATTACCACAGTCAGAATTACAGTGAGTGACAGGCAGAAAATCATTCAGTATTTCAGCAGGACTGTGGTAGAGCTCCGATTAATATTAAAGCACCTATGTTTGCAGAAGCAACATTTTTATTTGCTTTAAAAATACCTCTGATTACAGTGTAGTCCAGCATTCATAAGGCAAAATATAACCATGTGGCATTTATAAATAATCCTATGCTCTGATTTGATGTTTGAGAGATTTTACATAACTGTATGAAAGCACCTCGGCAGTTCACCCTGTAGTTAAACTAGAACTCCTGAATTAAGACAATTTTCAATGCCTACCTCAACCAATTTATTTCAGTTCTTATCTTTTAATGGAATACTATGGAAACTGAAAATTTTCTGATGGCAGCTATTGGCTCCAGGTGCTGGAATAGCAGAAGACTGTGCTCGGTCCCTGCGTTTCTTCTGTTTCTGGCTCTTACTGTCACAAAACACACCGACCATGAAAAAAAATTGCTCCTACAATCTTGAATTATATTTCTGTCTGAAAAATAAAAAAAAAAAAATAAAAAAAGTAATCTGAGGTGCAGGTATGGAAAGGTATTGAAAGCAGAGTTATTTCCATGGTTTGAGTATGAGCTCCTGGAATTCAAACAAGCTGAAGTGAACCCTTCTCAAAATGGTAAATGGTCTAAACCTAAATGCAGAAAGCTGTAGACCTGAAGTACTGGTCTGGGCGAAAAAAAAAATAAAAATCATGAGCTACTGAGGGGAGAGTGGGCCACAATATAGAACGAGCAGGGCTCTTCCTCACTGGTACCTCTGCAGTAAATCTCTTATGCTATCAACTGTTTCAGAAATCTTGGGAGTCTTTCCTGGCAAGCCACAGGAGTTCAGAAAGTGACCTTAAAGAAGAATCACAATGACAAATTTTCACATCAGTGCCAAGATGGTTGCACTTCTAGTCCTGTCAAAACACAAAAACCAAGAAAATTGCTTCTTCAAATCAGTGCTGAGATTAGCTATGTTATGGATAATATCCTGGTAATTAAAATGCAGTGAAATCTAACAAACATCCCAGTGTCAATCAGGTCAATGTCAGGTGAGATCTGCACTCATCTAAGAGCCATTTTAGGAGTGTTGCAAGCTGATATATTTATTTTGTAATTGGAAAGGACTTGGTGACCCTAGATGAACAGGAAGAAGGTAACACATTAAACCTCAGTTGCTTCTGATGAGCAGTATTTTCAACCAAAACTTGGAGATTTCATTTCTGATGTGGGGGACAAGGATCTCCCTCCAAAACTAATGGAATTACACATGCATGCTCTGAAGAAATACTGTGTAATTGATGTGTGGGAATAGCCTTGGGTATACACCATCTTCTGTATCAATAGAAAGGTGTCCATTTACATCAGCTGAATTTTGGACTGGAGGTCTGCAAAGTAAGGATTTGAAAGATGAACCTCTTTAATAAAAGGGTAGATTTACTTACGATGTTTTTTGTCTGCTTGACTTTCTTGCTTCTAGTAAATCTGTCAGATGAGTTCTCAGAGTACTCTCTAAATTCATCCCCCCAGGAACCTAAAGATGATTTCATGTAACTTAAAGCACTGTGCATTACTAATAAAGTGGTAGATAAATCTATAAACAAAATTCAAACAATTTGGAAATACTGTTATTTATCTTAAAGCTATCACTATAGCACACAGAGAATGTTTCTATTGAACTACACATGTCATCATGCAAAGTTTTTTATCATAAAGAGTCAAACAGCTACTAGCGAGTATAAACCAGAATACTACAAGTCAGCTCTTGACAGAAATATAAAGCAGAGTGAGTTTCGTGCTGGGAAACATTCCATGAATGAGTCCAGCATAGTCATTTCTTTTGATAAAGGAGATCTGTCTGTAATTCATAGGGCACTTCAGTTCTGTGAGCATTAAAACCTGAGCCAGCTTAAAAAGTTGCATATATTAAGGTCCTGGTCCCTCAGTCAGGCAAAATAAAATATTTTGCTTTTGTCAAGGAAAAGCTTTGCCTTCAAGCCTTCAAGATTGGATTATAAGGTGGAAATATTGCCCTCTCCTCAGGCAGTAAAAGCCTGGCATTCAGTGGGCCAGTATACTTCTGAAGTATGAATATCACAAGATTTCTGAGGAAGAGTAAGCAAAGACATTTTGCATCTGCATGCTGACTGGAGTCTGAGAAAGGGACACATGGCCACGGTCTTCATGCTGTAGGATGACTACTGTTCTGAAATACACAGGTTAGTTTATTTTTGTAACTGTATTGAGCACTAACTATATCACAAAAAACATTTCCATGATTAATAGTATTTCAGATAATCGTGTATACTAAAAATAGAACATATGGAGAAAGACAATGATGTTCCTATGTTTTTTCATTCAGATGTTAGAGTCAGTTTTAGGCAGTTAAGATGACAATGAGGAACGAGACTGTAGAGTAACAGCCTCAAATACATTGTAGTCTTAGTGGAGAAGATTAAATCTGAGCTTGAAGGAAAAAAAAAAAACTTCAGTGTTAGCTGAAGTGCAGCTACTTTCCTTTCACCACCAATTTTTAAAACACTAAAGGATTTCCCCCTCCACTCCCCAGAGTTGCCTACTCCAGGTAATTATGTTCATATTGAAATTGAGTTCTAGTGGGGAAAACCTTAAAAGCTGCAAAAAGCCTCTGGCATCATTATATTATTTTTAAAACTTTTTCTTGATGATTTAGCTATGAAATTCCAGTTCTACTGTGATCTGATTTTCCGCACAACTCTTCAGCAAATCAACCCTGTTCCACAATAGCTACTTATCAGGATGGAAACTGTACACCTTTTTTCTAGTGGTTTTCCAAAGCCATTGAGTGCACTAAAATTGAATGCATTTCTATCCCCAAAAGGTTTAAATGGAAGGGATAATAAATAAGAATAATTCCCGAGTTTTATATGAAAGTGATGATTTAAAAGGATCACGACATGATTTGTTGTTTAGTAGGTGTTACAGACCAGATTTAAACTATGTTCTAATCAATGGAAATCTTTCCTTTGGGCTTAAATTGGCTTTGTCTCAAGAAACACACACAGATTCCCTCCTCCTGCTCCCCAGTACATCACAAAACTCTCAGGTGAAATGTATGAGCCCTGCTACACCAGTTGCTGTAGCTTCCCAGTTTAAAGAAGGGAGATGAAAGTGGCACAACTCAAGCACTACAGTGCTGTAAAATCACAGAAGTCTACTGTCTGGGAAAAGGGCACACAAATGGAAAAAACGTGTATATCTCACACACACAAACTGTTTAACAAGAGCTGCTATCAGGCTGTAAAACCAAGCAGCCAAAACAGCCCATGACAGAACTGGGCGTGTTTGCCCATCCTCACAGTGGATTTCATCAGCTTGAAGCTACCGTGTTCGCAGCACTGCTCTGAGTAGGGCCAGCTCTATCCACACATCTCAGAAGTCTCTGACCACTCCTCCCTGTGCTTCCAGATCAAGGCTTTGACCCAGGCAGCTCACATCTGCCTGCACCTCCAGGCTACCTTCACAAGGTTCCTTCTTCATACAGACATCACTTTAACTGACTTGGCAGCTCTTTCAATTTGGTGCCTGATGGGCACTAGGTTCAGCCCAGCAGACAAGAAAAAAGAGGTTATACAGAATGCCCTGACCCCCCAAACCAGCTGTCGCCTGTTCTGACTTCATCCCTCGCATCTTTCACTTTATTCTTGTGTTCTCTTCCCACTTAACCTCCCACTGCCAAAATGCCTGTTTGCACTACCTCCCTCCTCTCAAGACTTCTTCTACAGCATCCTGATCAGTTAGAAAACCCTGCCACATTAATTCTTCCACATCCTCCTCTGCGAGGATGAAATTACTGGACTTCATTTTGGGGTAGAACACATGATAAGTGGCCAAGTCTGAGACCAGCAGACGTTTGTCCCTGTTAGTTTCCTGTGTACTGGGGAAAGAGCAGCTCCATCCCACACCCATCTAGGAGGAAAGCTTCCCAGACTCCACTCTAAATTCCAAAACCAAAGAACAGCTAAGTATGTGTAATACCTATTCTGTGTTCCCCTTACACTTTGAGCCACCACTTCCGTCTTTTTATCTTACATCTGAAATTTCAAATGCTTTTTCCCAGTCTTTACTGTATTACTCCTCATAAACATGTAAATAGCAGCAACGGTGCAATACAGTTTTGACATGAGATTTTTTTTTCCCTCTGAAAGAAACTGTAATATAGAAATGAGTTTGTATTGTAAAGAATATGGCTGGTCATTTTGTGCCAGAAATGATCGCATTATATTCATTAACTACATGACAATGATGCCTTAAGGTTAGTACCCAAGGTCTAGGAGTTTAGAATTTAGGTGACAGCAAATGCGTGAGCCATGAAAAAGACCGCATTCTGTTAAGCACTGTTTAGCATCCTGCCTATGTCTGCATGGCAGGAATGATGGCATTATGTCCAAATCCTGTGATAACATCCAATCTGAAATTGAAATCCTACATTTAAGTGATAAGACAGTGATGAAAGTTACAGACTGCATGATACAGTCGTGCATCCATGACCTCAGCCCTAAACTCCGAGCTGATGGGAGAGGGACCTGAATGTTAAAGAAACAAGGATATTATCCATCAATTTTATACCCTGCATTCCTGACACAGAGGGAAGATACTATACCTGAAAAAATAATACAGAATGTCCTGATCACTGAATACTTTGTGATTGAAAAGAGTGAGCGTAATACATTCACAGAGATAAAGGCCACAAAAAGCAGAAATGAATCGATCCAGTATGGCACACTCTATCTTGAAAGTCATTAATGCTCACCTACCTAGTCTTGTACTGGAACAAGTGTCTTGTACCTTTGATTTTCTACCAAAAAAGTACACTTTCCAAAAAGGTGATATGAACATCAGGAGGGTGGGGGAAAAAAAAAAAATCTGTGAGGGTTTAGTTATGTTGTTATGCAGAGGTCCTAGTTCAAAATCTGTGCTTATTTGCTGTCTCCACTAGCGTAATTTTAACTTCAAGCTACAACATCATGTCACACACTTGTCTAGACCTCATTACTCTCTCTCCTTGAAGGAACTTCTGCACGGTAAACCTGTCATCTCTTGATTCTCATTGCTGATAAAATAAACTGAGATACTTAAGTCTTGTTTCAACACCAGATTCTCAAGCCCTCAAAAAACATTCACTCTCAGTTCCTCTTTAGTTTTCCAAAATCCTTTTGAAAGGGACATCAGAAGACTCTGACAATCTCACTGTGGCCAGACATGGCATAGGGCACAAACTAATACCTAATCAGTAGATTAGTCATGAGTATTATTTATATTTCACCACTCCTAAAGTAAAAACAACTCCATTTATATCCTCCTCCTCCTTCCTCACCTACTTTGAAAGACATTCTAGTTTCTGAATTCCAGTGGGTTTTTGGAGACTGGTACTGTACTCCACTCCACCATAGCCTGATTATATATAATCTTTACCTATAACTTACTAAAACCAAAAAAAGTCCCAATTTTCAACAGTGTGAAGACACAAGTTTGACACCTGTGTTTGCTAGGCACTTTCACATCTTTCATTTTTTGCTATAACAGAACAAACTTTATTCTTTATCAGCCAATTGTATTATTCTGGACTTATATTCTTATCAGTGAACTGTACCAGGTGCTAGGAAAGCTCACAAGCTTTTCTGATTACACTTGAGGACAGTTTTCTTCTAGATCACAAATTCAAACTTATTTTCCTGAATATTACACTGGAAAAAAAAGCCATTTTTATGACACAAGCTGAAATGTTCTGCATGACAGCAGTAGCTACTGTATGTAATAAAGAACTTTATAATCTCTATCGTGATATCACACCACAATACTCATTATGTCTCAAAATAAAGTCTTAGACCTCACAGTAATATTTTGCAGCTTTATAAATCTTGATGTTGACATCAGCAGTAGTCAATGGGCTTGACTGAGACCTTAATTGCATGGATACAGAATACGACTGAAATTAAAAGAAAGATGAGTAAATCTGGAAAAACAGACAGCACACTGGCATTATATTTTCACATTAATATATGGAAGAAAAATCAGACTGATCTTTGGTTATTCCCTTTTGGTGATGTGCATCAAAATTAGTCCTTTGTCTGGATTTGGAATATTGGTCTGAATGAACAACGAAGAATTTAGATAATAATGTGAAGGTTTGAAGCTGAATTATATCATTGAAGAGTGAATTTTCTCATTAATTTTAATGATCTGAATAATGCATAGTCTGGAACCTCTTGAATCAGAAAAATTAGAGTGGCAGCATTCTCATGGTTTGCCACGTTTCCCAAGTCCAGCTCACCCCGCCTCTTTTCATACATGAATACCACCTCTGTTCTGTTGAGGGTGTTTCTTTGTGAAAGCTGTCTGTAGCAAACTGCCCTTTTCAAAAAAACCCCTCATGGGCCTAAAACCTGGAACTGGCACACCCCATACAACAGAAGGGAAAAAAAGATGTAAGAAAGATCAGTGAGAAGTGAGACTTTGGAGAAGCAGCTGACACCCCTCAAGACCAAGAGCTCTTTCCCATTTTCTACTGACTTTGCTAAGCAGGACAAAGTAATTCAGATATAAGAGCTCATTTATAATGTCATCCCCTGGGTCAGCCTCAGACACACAGTGCAAAGCAAAAGCACTCTTCCCTTCAATGAATCATGTTGTGGGTTTTGAATATGGAACGCGAATGAGCTTGTTGCTGAGGAAGAGCAATGGGCAGGAGCCTGAAGTGTCAACAAATTGAGAAGTGGATATGAAAAATGGGCTGTTTGCGAGCCTGATGAATGGAGGATGAATGGTCAGCAGGATGAGAACGAACAAAAGCGAGAGCTCACTTGGCAAAGAAATGGGTTGATTTTCTACAAAAAGCCAAGATGAATATCTGAAAAGCAATCTACTATCTCTTCTCCCCAAAAATCACACACTAGGTGGGCTTAAATTATTAAATTGCAGAAAACTCATTTAAGGCCAATATTACTATAGAGAGAGGGTACAACTGCCACCATTTTGGGCTAGCCAAGGTGAAACGCTTTGATGGGCAGACATCTCTAGGGTTTGGAAGCTTAGCTGTTTCTGAAAATAAGATCCATTTAACACGTCCTAGTCAGAGCACCAAAACAATGAGGCTTGTTGCTTCTGACAGAAACAATCAGTCAGGGATAAAAGAACAAATATGAAAAAACAAACCTCTTATTTTCACAAAGAAAGCTATTTTTAGGTGCAGAATTCAACATAAGTGTCATACAGCCAGATTTCAGTAGATGAGAGCATGAACAAATGTGTGCACACAGTTATCCAATTTATCCACTCTGATCCTGGAGGAATTTCCCCCTAACTGCACTAAGAGCAGAAATGGACACTAAAGGCTAATTCCATGGCCTGAATTCTTCCCATTCTCTGAGCAGCTGCATTGATTTGACCTGTGAAGTACAGTGCTGCTGTAGGTGAGAAATGATATCATTATCTGGCCCCAATGATTCTGTGAACCCATCTGACTCTGAAAGAACAAAAGATATAAATGTTTTCTGAGCTCTGACCATACAACTGATCCTCATAAAGCTGTCAGTGCAGAAGATTGACAGACACTGGTTGAAAGGTCATAAAATCAATACACAGAAAGTCAGCTCATGGGAAATCTAATAGGACAGTAACTGCCCTTTGGCTCAAAACAAGAAAGAAAGGTACACATCCCTGATGGTTTCTAGGTATCAGCTTCTCTGCTGCTTTGAAAGGCCAGAGAGGCATCTTTGTTTTTCTACATCCAGCTTATTTTTGCAATCAGTCTATTCTGAGGACACCATAATAACAACAGTTCTTAAATCTGGCGATAAACACTATATTTCCTGAATGATTTACAAGTAAGCAATGAGAGGTGTTACCTGATCCTCAAGCTTTCTGGATGGGCCAGAAGCATAGCTCCTCTGTGCAATACAAAAGGAGCAGAGCCCAGATGCCTGCGACTGAAAACAATATCTGTGCAACTCCAGCTGGCAGGGGCAAAACCATATAGGCTGTAAGCACAGCCTGAGTGAGCCCTGTAGTGCAGCAGTGCTTTGGAGAAGCCTGATGTTCATTCGCTTCCAACCCACAGCCATGGATGCTTTCAGGACTTTGCCCAAACCCTTCCAAGGAACAAACACAGCTGTATAGCACTTTTCCAGTTGGCAATCTCTGTTCTGGGAAATGTCAGTGGAAGGAAGCCCACCCTCTAACTTACAGGCATTTTTCAGGCTGGACCAGGACTGTTTTGCCTGGTGGCCAAAACACCATGTACAGGATTATCCTGGAAATTATGCCTTTTCTTCTCCCACAGGAGGTACCAACCTAAGTATAGAAAAATGAACAGTTGCGCTACAGGTAAAGGGAAAAAAGTGAAAGACCCACAGAGAGAGTAACAAAAGATGACATAACTTGCTATACTGTAAGAAATCCTAGCAATTCAGTTTAGGTTACAGGCACACATGTGTAACGCAAGGGGCATTTATTCCAGTGCCCTTTTCCAGCAACCTCCCTGCCTCCAAGCCCCAACAGCCTAATTTCTTTTATCTGGGAAGACCCTAACATATGGTCTCTCACAAAACATTTTTCACATTTTCAGGATCCAGCAACTTACTTGGGCATACAAATTATTCCTCTGCAATGTTTCCAGTGCTCTTGAGGGGTTATGAACTCCAAGTGTGAAAATGTGGTGCTCTAGCAGCAGCTGTACTATGGAGAAACTTAAAAAAACAAAATCCAAGAAGCGTTGCAGCAAAAAGGGAAGGTCCCCTTAATAAACAGAACAACTAGAAATGGGCAGGTTTCGCTTGCATTCGGCTGGCAGTGAAAACACATTGGAAACTACCACAAGTTGCTCTGTTAACTGGGTAATGAGCTCAGGAGCATCCACTTGTATTTGCTTCCTTCAAACACTTCGAGTAACAGCAAAATCAAGCATCTTAAGAGTGCAGTGGCAACAAATGCATTTTTTTATTTGAATTGTAAAAAAAAAAAAAAAGAAAAATCATTCAGCAAAAAGAAACCATATTCATATGATCTCCACTGATCCACAGTTCAAAATACTTTTGACTTCACATACCTCTGATGACTGCTGAGCAAAAAAGTATGGTGGAGAATACACTGGGGTACTCCAGATAATGTGTGGCCTACTACAATGTACATCCAGCTTTGTTGTGAAGCATTCCTCCAGTTTTCACATGCATATATTACAGCAGTGTATAATACAGATTGATTTGCATAGGACATTGATATCAAATCATATACAAGATGAAAGAGATAGGGAGTTTTTTTTAACATTAGAGTACTGGTATGTAGTAATTTGGAGTCACATCATACGAGAAGGTATATCCATATGTGTGCCAGCATGAAAGAGTGAAAGAGCAGAGAGAGAATGCTCCTCACAAACCTGAAAGACTCCATGTTGAGGTGAGTTGCATTGAAGAGTAAAATCTCCAACCTTATTATTATTTTAGATGAAAGGTTTTTGCAAGCTTTTCCCTATGAGGTTTTTATAACCATACAAAAACATTTTGTGCTCCTGAGGCTTCTCAAGGAATACCATGTGAAATTTTTCAACACATGTAGCATTAAAGATAAGCACACACACGTGTATGTACATACATACATTTAGAAAATCTGCTTCAGCTTGCGATATTTCTGAATTTACACATAGATTTGGGTAAATGTGAAGGAACACCTGACTGGTTTTGTTTTTTGGTTTTTTTTAATTTCACACGAATATTTTCAAGGAATAATTGTTATTAACAAACTTACCCAATTCTGACATGATACCTCCATTATATTTGCTGTTTGACTAAAACCGTACAGGCATATAAAAGGAACAGTTCACTAACACCAAAACCTGCATTACCAAAGGAAAAGATAAAACCACGCTGGTCTGAAATTTTTACTTTTGTTTGCCTTTGAACTTAACTACTAAATAATTTCCAAAGCAATGAAAGGGTTATTTCAATTACATTAACATATGGGTTTGATTTTGATACATTAATATACAACTTAATTTTGTAGCGGTTTCCATATAAACCGTATTCTGAAATGTCTTTCTGCATTAAATAATGCATGACAATATTTTAAACAAGTTTTAAGCGGTTCATTTTGAATTCAGCCATGTATTCTCAAGTGATCAAGGTCAGAGCCTTCATTTAAACACAAGACCTGAACATATTTTGAAACGGTATTTTAAGATAATTACTGCACAAGGTCCGCAGGAGGTGCAATCAGGAGGGTTGGTAGGATTGTGTTTTTTCTTTTAGGCTTTCAGAAGTACTTATGCTACATCGCAAAAGATACAGCATTATAGAACTTAAGATAGCAGGGATTGTTAGAACACCTAGCCTGACTCCCAACACCATCCAAATTTCTGAATGCTACAGGTATGCATCCCTCCTCCAAAAGCCAAATTATGGAGCACCTGCAGAAAGCAGGCAAGAGGTATCCTCTCTACCTGATGGCTCTCTGAGCCTGTTTGGCAGATGTGTGCAGGTGATCCAACAGCTGAACCTCTCTGCCTATGAAAACATGGAACACCAACACCTTCCTGATCCTGGAGGGAAATTTTCTTGCTGACCTCAGCTTTGTTGATTACCATGGCACAAAGCATGTGAGCAGGGAATGGTCATCAGGCATCTTGGAGGATGCTTGGCACCAGCAGCAAGCTGCTCCATTCGGTATTCTCCAAGCACTGAAAAAATGCAACGTGTTTATCAGCGAGGTCGAAAAGCAGTGCTACTGTTAGCTTCCCTACTGTGTTCGGGTGCCTGCATACACTAATGAATTTCCCTCTGAATCTCCAAACAAACAAGCCAGCAGACGAAGCTGGAGTCTTTATCCTCCCCTCAGAACTGGCACTTGAGGTTGGCAAAATAATTTTTTTAGGGCAGCTGATGGTCAACCACACGAAAACATCTACAGCCCCATTTTCAACTTTATCAGACTCCTACTAGGGTGAGGACAGGATCCTGACATAAGGGCAACTGCACCTCCCTATGCTTTGACTGTAGCACGCCCAACACTCCAGCACTGCTCCTTTTGCCCAAACACACTGCTGGCAGACGTAGAACTTCCCAGTTCTGGGAGGAAAGATAGATAAACAAGAGCCTCCCTTGCATGGCGTGGCAGGAGGCTAACACAGAGCTGCTCACAAGAGGCCAGGGAGACACACAGGGACCCACACCTAAAGAAAGTCTGGGGAATGGGAAGAGATGTTATCCTTGATCTGACATCAAAATGGCCCCAGGAAACAGAACATCAAGGAGAGTAGCCGAAGCAGGGCTGTCAGGGGAGCTGTGAGACAGGGCAAGGCTGAGGGAATCTGACCAAGGGGTAGGTGTGTTTTCATCTATGGAGAGGGGTGAAGCTAGGGCAGCCACATCAGCAGCTGCTGCCCCAGCAAAACCAGCCATAACACGAGGGGATCTGGTCCTGCTGGGGTACCACTGCTCAGTTGCTCAACTCTGCCTCGGGACTGAGTGTCTTCCTGCAGGCAGCCTTCAGCAACCCCATGCCAAACAGAATCAGCCTTAATTTAACAGCATACAACTGATTTGATTTCAACAAGGTCCTTTCCTTTTAATACATCCCAGGGGAATCTGGCCTTGTTTCAGAGTATATTTTGCTTATTCTAGCTCTTCCTGGAGAGGGAACTTCTAACTAAGCCCTTGTAAATTTGTTTTCTTGCCTAGGTACATTAGTGCTTCAAACCCAGCTGAAGACAATAATAGGTTAAGTATAGTCTTAACAGCTGAACTCCACCCAAATGCTTTCATTTTACTGTGCTACTCAGACCTTATACATCCCATGGTCTCTGTGTAGACTTCTCTCATCAATATTTGAATACACACAGAACAAAGAAAAAGCAAACAAAACAAACATAATTGGAGACAAGAATCTCAGGGTGTAAGTAGAAAAAAAACACTTAATTTTAGATAAGTGCTTGGCACAGTGTGCTAATCTGCTGTTCAGTAATACTTACTCATGCTGAGAGTATTTTACTCACCATTAGCCCCTGCGCTTCAAACAGCTCTCTTTACAAGGCTCCATGAGAGTAGAGGTGGCAGAACTGGGCCTTCATGATTTATCCACCCTCCTCATAGAGCCACTACAAAAAGCTGCACAAACTGCATTGTTCACCTTATGTAGGCATGGCTGGGACTGGTCAAAAGTGATACATTGGTGCAATTAATGTGCACACCTGCACCTGTGACCAGTTAATTAGGCTGGGGACATGGCTGAGCTGAACAGTAGCTTGGGAGCTCTTGGATGCCATAGACAATTGTCCTCGGTTTCTAACGAGGGCAGCAATGGATGAAAATATAGGTGCATTTACTTATTTGTGTTTCGATTCCCCTGAATTTGTCCTAAATTACAGCTTCTCCCTTCTCCCCCCGTTGTTTGTTGGGTTTTTTATTTCTTCCCAATTGCGGGTAGGATGCAGAGCTGGCCTGCTGACATTGAAGGACGTGTGTCATTTGTTGAAGTCTGGGGATTCTCGTCTGTCCTGGTCACATCAGACTTGAAGATAACACCAAGCATTCAGATGCCTCAGCAGCAACAGCTGTATATAAGGCTGATGAAAGGCTCAAATTAATTTGTGTGAGTTAGGAGACTTGATATTCTGTGGTAAAAGGTAGCGTCAGAGTGAAAACCCCTGCATATCCATTGTCAGCCATGCCACTGTATTTATTCTACTAATGCATTTTTCAGACGTGCCAGAGAACACAACCAACACCCTTCTATTCAGTAAAGTTTCCTGAAGGATTAATTTAACCCATTGCATTTTGCAATCAGCCCCTGCCCTGGCAGGCTTCTGACTTGCTCCATAGCTCTCAGCCCATGACAGGTGATAGAAATACATAGAGAAAAAAAATATAAGCAATAACCCCAGATCAGGATAGTGTTGGCAATAATCTAAGTTGCCTAAAGCCAGCTAAGGGTTTGTATTCACCTAACACTGACAGCAAAGCAAGTCAGCTAGTTGGCACTATGCCTTCCAGTTAGGACTTTACAAGCTCATTTGCAGCCACTTCTCTGACCTGTTTGTTTTGTTCCCCCTTCCCTAGTGCTGCAGTGAGCCCTGCACTACATCTTCAAATGCAGACTGCATGGCCTAAAACATCAACAAAACACCACAGCCCTACTGCTCCTATCAGAGGGTCAATTTGCAAGCCTGCCCATTCAAAGGAGCAGAGGGAGCTCACTCTATCATAGCTGCAAGAGAAATGAATAACAGACTCTTAACTGTGTAAATTGTTACAATATCATCATCAAGCCCAGTGTAAGAAGAAAGCAAAGCAATGAACAGCATCAAGGTTAGGAAGGCAGTATTCAGGCATTAAACACACAAAGCAATATACTCACCTGGGTGAAGCTTAAAAATGACACAGATAACAAACAGCAGGCAGCAAATCAGTCCTTCAGATTGCAGGAGAAACTTCTGAAAAGCAGTCATTAATTTGGCTACTGTGATGAATTCCTCTGTAGAGAAAGCAACAACCCACTTCACTGCTTCACAGATTCATTGCCTAGGAGGCCCTGAAGAACACTGTGATAATTTAACCTGTCTTCCTGCATAAGACTCTAGCTACCAGCAATCTTTTATAACACCTTCGTCTGGCAGTAAAGGGGTGGTTTTGATGAGACATCTTTCATACCCTTGTGTGCAGCTGTTGCCTCACTCCACTTGAGGAACCTCCTCTCAACTTCCCACACAGGCAATGGAGAGAAAGCCCTGCTGCAGAATCACTACAAATGGCCCCATTTCGCTTTCCTTTCATACTCATAAAAGTACAGAAATGTCACACCAAAAGGCACACTTAGCAGAGCAAAACTGTGCTGCATGGTCTCCCTACGTGTCCCATACAAGGCCTGTTACACAAATAGCTGAGCAGGTTACTGCTGGCCAGGTGCTCAGCCACATTACACAATACCACAGATGACTCTTACATTGGATATGCAGCCCTTGGTATGTAGCCTAGGGCCAGCCCAAGTGCAGGACTCAGGGGAGTCTGGATCTCCTAGTGGTTATTCAACCCCCAGCTAAGCCTAGGTCAGTCTTTTTCTTCTTTCTCCCTTCTCATTCTCCATATGTTTGAAGCAGTAACTGCTGATAACACAATTTCTGCTCCCCAGAAGTGTTTTCAGTGCTTAGCACTCTAAGCTATTCTAGTTAGCTTGATAACGTGAGAAAGGCTGTTACTCGCTGAAGCAATGCATCAAGTCCTTGAACAAATCTCCCTTGTATGAGACTTACACAATTAAACATATCAAATTCCCTTTTTTTCAGCTTTACTCAGAAGCTCTATTTGACATTACTGAGTGTAAAGACACTGGAAATACCCATTATGCCTGCCTGTTGATGGCATAGAGGAATTAAATCATTGCTGTTTGAGAATGTTTCCATGTAGCCTGGCAATTAACAGCTGTACTGGATCCTGAGTTTTCCTCATTTGTTAGACTGGGATCTACTATTGTCCTACATCATCATACTTGTCATCCATCAGTATTTCAAGTCACATTTTAAGTCTCCCTCAAGCCTTTTCTCCCTTAACACTTGATTTTTTCACTGGTGAAATTGCCTCTTTTGCTCTCTACCTGTGCTATTTAGCTAAGAACTTTTCTGACTTTCAGTTAAACTTCCTCTCTCTTCCATAGATCACATCTGCCTTTCTCTCTCAGTACTCCAACTAAGTGGCATAACAAAGGCAAATTCAGGGCAATTGTCATCTGCCTGTATTTAGTTTTGATGTAGGCTACTCTTATTGCAGGCTTGAAGGGGAACTTGTGGGCACAAAAACTCATAGGTTTTCCTCAGTTTATCACTTCAACTACTAAAACATGTTACCTCACCTGGCAAACCTAATCTACAGTCTTAGTTCATCCCAGCTAAAACAACTATGTACACTAAGCTGTCATAAATGATAGAGCACTGTATGGTTTTGCCTTGTTTCTGATACTGAAAAACAATCACACATTTACCAGGCATTTCCCTTTGATGATGCTCCTCTACAGTTCTGCCAATTGGTATTTGTCCTATCACGGTGAAATTGGGTGATCCAAGTTTAATTTCTCCAAGTCTAAATGCAAGGCAATGTAATAAAAGTTGTGTCATGGCACTATTAATGAAGAGATTCATCCTCTGGCGACTGCAAAACTCCACTTGCCCTGGGCTGTATGAAGGCAACCAGTACCACTGTAATTCATCACTCAAGACTGAAATAATATATGTATAAAATGCTAGAAGAAGATGCATTTCAAAAGAAAAGGGATTACATGAAGAGAAGCAAAAATAAAATCCAATTTCCTGTGCACTGCTGTCTCACTGTTCAATGCAAGTTCCAATTCAAGGTTTTTTTTCTGCTTGAGTCTTTTCTTGGGGAGCAACTCCCACGTGGTCTTTCTAATTTCTAATATGATTCAAGTCCACACTGTAGCTTTTTTGTTTGTTTGGCACACACTGGATCTATCTCTCTCTTCCCTCTACTTTTCTACCCACACATCATCGAAACAGAAATGTAATTATGTTTTAGATGGCTATCACTTTGTTAAATTTGGTTTGAAAGGTCAGTGGAAAGGAACACACCGACACAGAGCATGAGTGTGCATGTCTCATTTACACAGGAAAACAGGCTTAAAAATGGAAGATGTACAAAGAAAATCAGCTGCACTTTTGCTCACAACAATACATTAATTTGAAACACCAGAGATTGCTGAATATAAAATAATTATCTATATCTATTGGTTCTCACCCTGGGTGTTGTAAATCCTCAGAGCTCCTCTGAAGTCATTGGATTTACATTCTTTAATACCGGCCCATTAATTTCATATTTCTAAAGGTGTGTGTCAGTTAAGGAGGTAAGAGCATACCCCTAGACTGACACACATGAGTATGCATGAGCACCCGCACACACAGAGCATTCACAGGGAAATGCCACAACAGGTCCCATCCCAAAGGACAGAGATTTGCACCCAAATCAAGGCCAAAGCTGTACCAAACTTATAAAGTTGCCCAGGGAAAGAAAGGGAGTGCAACCCATTCATTTTTCTCCCTCTCCTTCACAGGCTTATAAAAGTGGTTTCTGATGGACCACTTCAAAGTCACCTCCACCCATCTGAAACTTGGCTGGGGATTTCAGTCTTCCTTTATTACTGCGCAACTCTATTAAAGCTCCCATTGGAACCAATGAGTGAATGTCCCAGCCAATTTTACTTTTCGTATTAAAAAAGAAAAGCACACACTAGTCTATTGAAAATCATTTTTAAGAATTCTAATCATAGTAAATGTGTCTGAACAGGTCTCATAAAATCAGCGCTTCCACATATACAAAGGACAAGACTCCAGAGACTGGTCTACAAAAATATCATGTATTGAAATAAAAGGGTTGGGGGGAGCGGTTAGAAACCTAGCAATTTTTGAGATGCCCTCTGGGACAGACAAAGCAAGCAAAGAATGCTTCTCCAGACATTCAGATTTATCAACAGCACTTTGATTTCACCTTTACAAAGTCAATATTTGGTAAAGTTTTGACATGCAGCACAGCAGCTCATGTATCTATAGCCCTTCACAAGAAAAGAAGGGTGAAGTTGTCTAAAACCAAGTTACATGGGCTCTTGTTTCTGAAACATGTCAAGGACTTCTGTTCACAGCCACTGAACAGTGCCAGCCTGCTTGTTCAGCTAGAATATAATTAACAAGGGGTGGGGAGGGAGCCTAGGGAAGGCAAGGGACCATGTAAAACAAAGTGTAAAACAAGGAGCAGAATTGGTGGTAGAGTTGTAGGAAAGCCATGTAATACCTGTGTGCCTGAGGCTAGACCCAACCTTCCAGCTTCTGGTTCAACTGTTCTTAAAATAGGAGCTAAACCTTCATTTCAGCTCTTGTTTTAATTAACATACAAAGTACATGGATACATAGACACGTCTTCAAGGTTGGCACTGAAATAGAGAACTAGCTCTCACTTCAAAGCCGTGCTGAGGACACTTCAGCTGACATGAAGATTGTTCAGTTATTTCCTTTGCCTTTTTGTTTTAACACCTGCCAAAGCTTATTTGCCTCACCAAAAAAAACCCCAAACCTATCCAATCATTCAGCATCTCCACTGCTTCCTATCTACCTTAGTAATACAGAAACCTTTGTTAATAGGGATAGTGCAAAGACAGGCCCTGTGGGATAGGCTTTTTAGGTCTGCTTTAGGTTACAGCTCACTTGCAATGCCTTTGGAGAGGTTAGGGATACTGTAGCTGAAGTAATCTAAACTGATATCAACTGCAAGCAGCTCAAAATACACATCAGGAAGCTGACAAGCAGCTCCCCCAGAGAATACATGCGTGTGTGCAGTCAGTCCTGCCCTCTGTCCGCTGCAGCCCTGTGCCATACCAGACCACTGCTCTCTAACCACAGGGACTGCCGCAGAGAGAATGCCTTGTTGCAAGGACTGCTACTGCTCCCTCTTCACTTTCCAGCAACCACATCTGCTGACTGACAGGACTTAAAAATATTTTTCTTCTCAGAGGTCCTCTGCTTAGTAAGGTTTAGTCTCCAAAACAGGAAGCCTACTGGGATCCATTTAGAGCACAGGTGAAATTCGGGTGCACCTTTGCTTTCTCCTGACAGAGTTTAAATAGTTACAGAACAGATGGTATAAACGTGTCCTGAATGAAGAGCAGCTTTACTCTTCTTTTTGTTTTTCCTAGTGTCTGTTTTTGTTTTTTCAAAACAATTATAAGCAAAATGAGGGTGGGGGAGGAGGAGGGAGGGTGAGAAACACTTTTTAGAGCCTACCATAAAAGAGTATCTGAGCAGCAGGCTAACCCTCAGCACAGCAATAGACGCAGCGCTCTGCCATGAGGCAGCCTACCTTGGGGCTACCTTTCTCATCCTGAGCTGACTAGAAGGGCAGGCTCTCCAGTTTGTGGGATAATGGGTAGCCAGGAAAGGTCTACATTTGTGATGACTTAGAAAACTGACGGAATCTTACAGAAAGGTTCTTATGTTTCTTTTAAATCTTTAAAGTCATATCTACAGCAGAGAAACTGTAGGACCCCACTCTCTAACCAGTGATGTTAGTTGAACCATTCCAGCAAGGAGAGTACTCTCATTGAGTCCCTGTGGAGCCATTGTTTCAACAGAGATCTGTGGTGGGTCACATTCATGCTTCACCTGGTTCAATATCTGCCTCAGGACATCTCCTCTTTGGTCACCAAGCAAGCAAAGCAAGGGTGGACTGTGCCGGGGATGATTTAACCAAACTCCCATCTTCCTTTGGCAAAAGTCAGGCCACTGACCCAATCAAGGATTTAACAATCTCTTAAGGAGATGGATAATTTGCTCACAAAATCGCTAAGTAACTCCTTATCAAAGGCTGCTTGCTTTAGATCCATAAAATGAGGGCTGCCACTGCATATAGGAAATATGACAGAGATCCTCAGAGGCCGGGCCAGCTAACGGCTTTAAATGAGGCATAAGACTCAGGTTTGATCTTGGAGAACTGACAGTCTCAACTAATTCCACATATAGTGCTCTGTGTGCTCGACATCCAGGAAGTCCAGGCTCTGCATATTTCAGCAGGCATTTTAAACTCAGTAAGCAGCACGTGACATTTCATTAAGATTTTGGTGCTATTGCAGTTTTCAGCTGTTAGGAGGTTTATGAGGTATTACGAAACAGAAGCACTTACACACATTTTGAAACTCAGCAGACCTAATCCAAGGCATGAATATGGATTTTCTTCTGCCTTATCTCCCTGCCTCACTAAAAGCAGTAGAATCACAAAATTAATGTTACTGATACACAAAAAAAGAAGAAAAAAAGAAAAAAAAAAAAGCTGTTAATGAATTATCTTATCTTAAAAGTCAAATTGTGCAAATAATTTCTAGGCTCCAAGTTGTTTTGTCTTGCGTTGCTGTTACTTTTTTTAAAAAAAAAAAATTAGGCCTATAGTAAAGAAACAATAATCCAATATACTCATTTAGAGAGAACCTATGGTAATAACAGCAGGCAGAGAGATATTGCAAATAAGACTCTGCATGGAGTCCTGGAGATGTTCCTGTTTCTGAGGTGACTTGTTACCCTTTCCATCACTGGAAATGCAGTAGAAATTTGCAGTCACTTATATATACAAAGGTAAGTTTCTCCTTGCAAATTTGCAGGGCAACAGGATGGCCAAACAATGGAGGAAACAGCAGATAGCACGCTCGTAAGGAAGCGGTACAAACTGCTTTTTAGACTTCTTCTTGTAAAGGACGAAAGAAAGAACCCAAACCCAAAGATGTCAGGCATCAGCAATAATATCAGAGTATCTAGGGTATTAAAAAATATCCCCATTTATCCACTACTCCTGACAACATTTCTCTCTATCCCAGGGGTTTGCTGGAGCACGCTTGTTCTGCCTGGATGGCTGCCAGAAGACATTCAGTGTTGCAGTTCTTTGTTTATCACAAAACCACGCTCCTTGCTGGTAACATTTTACAGCTCTTATCACACTGTTCAATCCAGCTACAACTGTCCAAATCTTGTCTTCTCTAAACCAGAGGAGGTCAGAAAGGAAAAGAAAGAGCACTCTATGTATCCATTGCAGCTAGCCAGTTTAGCAAATATAATTATTAAGCAGGGATTCAGTTTTATCAACCTGTAGGTTTAGCAAATCCCCCAGCATTTCAGCACAGCAGGAAAGAAACCATTAGAATTCAACTTATTTCTCCTGAGTTTTTTAAATCATCTTTGCTCTGGATTCCTAAAGTGGGTTTTGGTGTGGGTTTGAACTGCAAGCTTTTTTGGGTTTTATTTTTCCCTACCAAGATTTAAGAATTTTTAGCTATGTACGATGAGCAATTAAAAACAGGAGTTATAGAAATACAGGTTTCTACACTCCAGTGCTTGAAAACAGCTGCCTTGGGGTATAACAGAGCCTGTCTTAGTCAATATGCTTTCAAATTTCAAAATAAAACCTTCTCAAAAGCAAAGCTTATTTCTTTAAATGTTCTTTAAGAATTGTGCAGACTAGCCAGCTCTCAAAAAAACCCACCTAAGTGTGAAGTCCACCTCTATTCAAGAAGGTATTTAATCTTGTCCGACCGAATCCCTTCAGCTTCCTTAGATTTAATGCTTTAGTGCTTTCTCCGCATATTTTCGTGAATTATGTCCCAAATATTGCGAGACATCCCTTAAGCAAATCTTTGAAAACATCTGTGACCATTATTCCAAATAATTTAAGTAAGAAATTATTCATTTGCAGTTCGATCAGCAAAGTGGCTACACTTGGGAACTGAGCTCCCTTTTACCCTCAGAGTCAGCCACACACCTCTACTACATGACACCCTGCTTTGAAAGTACTGTAAAACCCCAGTGATTCAGACCTCATCAGTGCACACAGGCACTACAGGGCAATGCTTCCAAAACTGATCAGGGCAGTGACAACACAAACGTATTTTGTAATTCTCAAGATGGTAGGCAGGTAAATAACCTTCACATGAAACTCAGGCTTCTTTTTTATTTGCTCCATCTGAAAACCAAGCCAGAAAGCTATAGACTCCTAATCTAATCCTATATCTTTTGAGTGCAATAGCAGTGTCAAATAGTCACTTCTTTATTCAGCTTTTCAGATCTAATAGGTTCAATACATCCTGTCTTTAGTTGTTTGGCATTCATTAAATGTCGTCAGCTTCATTATTTGACTTGGGACGTAGCCACCTGCTTTTTGTACATTCAGTCAACACACATGCAGATAAAACAAGTTTTTACTTTAAACAATGTGATGCATCTGCACATACCGAGAATTCAAGGCTTTGCTTTTTTATCCCAACTTCTTCCCACTGAATTCCTGTTCAGCTTGTGTGTCAGAGTCCTGAGCTTGTGATGATTCAGCACCCTAAAAAATTTCTGCACACCCATCAAATTTTTCTGTTAGCTAGAAAGAAGCACTTCTGAAACAGGCTGCTTCCCAGCTCAAAGGTGTTGAAGGAAAAGCAAGATCTGGAGTTTCACTGCCATCCTTGAGATCCAATTTGACAGAAATGACATATGCAGGCCACTGCAAAACATGCCCAGTAGATGTTTTTGCACACACAGATCTCAATTTCCAGGCTGCTGCCTAATTGTTTGCTCATTTCGAGGTGTCCTTCTCCTTCTGCACCCTTTGTTCACTCTTTCAAACCAGATCAGGCCAAGTCTGTATGTTGTTGCCTTTAAGATTTCAGGAATGCTTTATGCAGCTCTGTTTTGAAAGACCTCCGCTTGAACTTACAGACCTCTGATAAACTAAAAGACATCTGTCTGCTCCCCTTTGGGTGGATATCCCAGCCTGGAGGCATAGAGAAATGATGTGGCTCCTCATTTGAACCCCAGACAAGATGTCGTGAGTTCCGTCCAACAGCAGTACGAGTCAGTTTGCAGCAGACAGCACAGAGGGGGCTACAGCTCATCCCACATGAAATCCAAATAGCGATACCTAGGCTTCACGCTACTAAGCTATCTCAGCACCTCATCATCCCAGGGCCATACAGTACATGACCATACTGAGGTGTAAGAGCCTAAGGCCCTTTTACTAATCCTCTTGGCCTCTCCCTACTATTTGTGAGTATGTGCTATGTGCATGCCCTCCCCAAGCATGGAAACATGTTCCTGTGCTCATAACTGTAGGCATTCCATGCATGCCCATGAGTCCCCTTTCATCCCCATGCTAAGGTGCTTCAGTGTGACATAGATGAGGAGAGTGAAAAGAGATTCGTGTAGATATATAGGAGTCTGTGGGATGGATAGGGGGAATATGAAATATTTTCTTCTGGCTATGGATCTTACCTAATCCCTATGAATTGCCTTTGCATGTTCAAGAACATGCTTAGCACAAACATTACAGGAATTATTAAGAACTAAAATTAAAATGTAATGAAGCATAAGGAAATACTTGAAAAATGCATTTTCTGAACATTTATTAAGCATTAAATTTCACTGAACTTGGAAGGTAATTTTTTCATAAGAGATGCTTGGGGCAACTTAAGAAACGACTGTGAAATCATTCAACTTGAGGATGAAGCAAGCAGCTTCGCTTGTTGACACGAGCACACAAGAGGTAAAGTGACAAAGAGAAAGAACACAACAGCCCAAGCTGTCAGGCCTACAGACAGTGTACAGCACCAGAAAGGTCACCAACATGCCGTAAATCCATTGCAGCATTTCCAGACAATGCTGTCCTACCAAAGCTCTTGCACGAAAATCTTTACCTTCAGGGCAGGCAGATTCTTCAGCAGCCTCCCAGATGATGCTGGGACTCATTTGCTGTAATGTACCTTCTTCCCTCCCTCCCCCTCTGCCTATAGAAAAAGCCTGGAAAAAACAAATCTCAAGCCAAGCTTTCTGTGCAACTTGAATAAGGAAGCATTTCAATTCTAATATTTACTTCAGATGCGTTCACTTGACAAGTGAATGTCTCCTGCAGTACTCACACAAGTGACTCATGCCAGCAGGGCACATTGCCTGGGGGCAATTTAGCTGTGGATGATGGGTACAGTCCCTCTCTATGATTGGGAAAAGGCAACATCCTCTGTGACATGGCATTTCTGTGAAAAGATCCAGGGAACATAGAGGCTTGGACACAGCAGACTAATGCCTGAAGCTTTTGATACAAGGACACCCACAGAAGAGCTCAAACCATGTATGAATTATTTGGGTTTGGTTTAGCCCTGTTGTAAATGTAAAAAAACCAGTGCAACATCAGCCACCTCTACTCCAGAAAAGCATCTGCGGTATTGCAAAAGGGTTGGCTGCCCAGGGCTCCAGCAATAACAACATGACTGGGAAGGTGGGCTCAAGGGGAAAAGGAAGCTGGTGTGCCAGTCTGTACAATACATACTTAAGGCCAAGAATCCCTCACCTCCATAAGTGAAAAGTTTACTTATAACTTCTAAGTCACCTGTTTAAAACAGAAAAAAAAGAGAAAAGAAGTTTTGTGGCTCAGTTGTCATCAGCTATAACTGTATTCTAAAGTAACTGAAAGAGGAACAACCTTTTACTATTTACCACAACCCACACTTAATACTTTGCCTTACAAGTGTTCTTTTGAAGATGTTTCCATTTTTAGTTGATGGCAAAGTAACAGAGGTACCATAATTCACTTCATATCATTCTTTTCCTGCTAATGTTTTATTCAGACTGAGCTTCATTAATAAAGATGAAACTTTGAACTCATGATTGCTCCATGTTTACAAAACATCCAATCTCCTTTACATCTTGGTTAAGCATGAACAATCACGGAACACAAGATTTCCTAAAAAAATCCCACATACCAAAATTGCATATTTTGAATTTTTAAAATTCACTAAACAAAATTTCACAGAGTGAACCCTAAAGTCTGTTTGCCAGCAAAGCACAAGCCAAAAATGGAAGTTGGGGCCCTCTAGAAAATAAAATGAAGCTGGACCCCAACACACACATTCTTCCCATTAAACAAGCAAATAAATACACATTCATACAGAGTAATTTGCTCTAAAAATGCAGGTGCTTAAGTAATTACCCACAAGTTTTAGCATAAATTTTGGTTGCTTGAATAGCACTGTGTCATAGTAAGTTTCTTTCTTTTTTTTTTATTGTGGAATTGGGCAGTGATTTCTTACTGGACACCACAGAACAAAAACTAGCCCAGAACGTGGTGATTTTGATACAAATCCAAATGCATTTTTCCATGGAGAAAAATTACAAAGATGAGGCTGTTTTTAAAAAAAAAAAAGTTAGAGGCGTATATAGCAGTATCACTTTTTTAAATGTCAGGTATTGGACCAAGGAATGGGACAGACTGCACTGCATTTTTAAAGTAGTATGACTATCGACATACTTGAGAAACATTTTAACACTGTACATTACAACAAACTATTTAGTTCACTTCTACACAAGTCAGCAATAAAGCTAGGTGATCCAACATGATATGGCAGCTGCAAATTTAAAATGATAGTCACAGTCTAATGCCAGAGCAAAAACATCTCTGGAACTCCTATTTATAAAAAGGGATGAACATACACACCATGCGTGCACACGCAGGCAAAAATCTTGAGGTTTTACTTATTGCTCTTACACAAGGCTGTGAGCAGGCAAATGTCTGGATCAGAAATTAGGTCAAACATGCATTTCAGCAGGCAAGAAAGTACAGGAAATTCATATTAATGAAACAATGTACTGTGTAAGTAATACAGGATGGTATTCTGTCCAATATAATACTTATTAATACCGGATAAACTCCAGGTCTGCCTGTTGCATAATGTGTTATGCAGAGTAGTATTTTAACCTAATTTCTGATTTTTCTTTCATACTGCACCCTCCATGTAGGAACAGAATGGGTGCTTTTCAAGACAGCTGTTCTTTGCAATGCCAGACAAACCTCAGCCTCAAGAGCTTCAGTTGGGCAGGTATGGCCAGAAGGAGGTTAACAATATCAGCACTGTATCTCCAGGACCTGCTCTTTGACTGCCTCATGGCCACAGACAACTTGGATAAGCAAACACAGAAGCCAGTGCGAAATGCATCAGTGCTGTTCTCAGAGCATTTTCCAGCTATGCTGTACGCCCTGGTACACCTGGCAATTGTTACAGGGGATAAGGCAGTAGAGGGTTGAGTCCCGTATCCGATCACTTCCTCAAGAGTCTTAGAAAGGCAAGATTTTTTTGTGAACTGGCTTTCCGTTACACAATAAGCAGCATAGTGTGGATGTCATAGAAATCTGGCTTCCTACTGGCAACATGAGACTAGCATGTTCACAATACACATTTTGGAATACCTGTTGTTCCCCACTGCAACCAAATCAACATGCTGTGGAGAGGTGTCCATGTAATTATAACTCTTGTAAGCCAAGTTCAAGGCATACTGCACATGGGCCTTGCACAGAAAAGGCATTGAATGTGTTATCTGAGGATTTTTTTTTGCTGTGCTATGCATGCCTATGACAGTAGATAAAAATCAGCACAATGGTTCCTCTCCATACACGACCCAACACACACCATAACAATTAAGCACCATATATGCTGTTTTTCAGTTGACTGAAATCAAGGAAGAAAATTGTAGTTTGGGAACAGGGAGGGGAAGAAATCCAGCGTGAAGATAGAGGTATGTTCCTGACAGGAGTCCTAGCTAGGAATGTTTATTGTGAACCAGCAACTGGATTTTGTGATATAAGCAGGAAACCACCAATGTCTACAGGGCCAACTTGAGCACTGCATGGTCAAAATTATGTTCTCTAGTGTTATAATATGGCACTGAGCAATCTCTAGTTAATTACTAGAAAGAGCAGTAGGCAAATGACAAGAGGTTACACTTCAGGGAGGTTACACTTTGTACCTGCAAAAAGCAGCAGTGCAAATCAATAGATTTTTCTGTCTTATTAAAGGTCTGTCATATGCCCCTTGATCCAACCCCTAAATCTCACACAAATTTCAGCTTTGCTAAATATCAAAATTCACACTGAGGTCTATTTTACTTATGAACTACTAAAGCTATTGGGACTGGTTAGAGCAAGGCGCTACTGCAGCAAAGGTTCAAGAATTTGGCTCTTTCCAGGAAGTGAACTGCAAATGACTGGGGTTTCATGACACTCATGAGTGGAGGAAGACAATTCCTGTGGGGTTTTTTTCAAATCTGTCCTTATGAACCCCAACATTTATAACACTGAAATGTGGGAAAAGGCTCCATTATGCTCATCTAGATATTTTGATATCAGGACAGCCACAGTGATGTAGGAGGAGAGCCCACCCAGTAGGGGGTTAGGTTGCCATGAGTTCTCCTCTCTACTATATCACAGCCTCTTACTACTTGATTGCGTATAAATGTCCTTGGTGTGTTGGGGTGGTGAGGCTCCCTTAGAGGAAATCCTCTGTCATACTGTCCATGGGTGCACAGTTGCATCTCCTAGGAAAGAGGGAGGCAAAATAGGTCTGAATGCTTTAAAAACAATTAGGAAAACCTAAGCTTTAGAAGAAGAAACAGAGCAATTTGCTATTACAACCTTTCAGGAGGAGTCCTAGGACTTCTCATGACCCATTTCTCCACTAATGGCTCCTTCAAATAAAAGATGCTGGAAGTGCCACTTCCCTGTAGTTGGAAAAAAAAAAGGGGGGGTGGAAAGAGGCAAAAAACACAAACCACAGAACAAAATGATTGCTTGCAAAACGTTTCCATTTAAAAACTATTGTACAACTCCCTAACTTGGTTTAATTAGTGTGCAGTTTAAAACATACAAAATGCCTTACCAGCTAAGTGATTTCTTGGTTTTACAAGTCTCATTCCCTCCCCCCATTAAAAAATAATGCATGTGTGGACTGGTATTGAACACCTTGTACAGAGTCACGCACCAATTCTCTTTTAATTCTACATGGAGCAGTTTTGATTTTAATCTACTGTGTTTAGAGTAGAGCTCATTCCATATACTTTACAGTATAACCAGCTACATAGATGTCTTTAATCTCATAACACGATAAAAAAAAAAAAAAAAATCACTGTAAGTTGCAGTCCCTTTGATAAATGATTATGGTGACGCATGCAGTCCTCCTCAGTACCGCTGCCGCCAGACACGGGACGTGATTTTCTCCGCACGCTGCCAAGAAGCCTGACGCCACACTAACGGGGGCTGTGGCCAGGCCGGCACACCACTGCCCCGGTGCACAGCGTTCTGCAGTCATTGGGCAAAGCTGCACTGAATTGTCTCACTCCATACCACCACCACCACCACCACCAACCCAACCCCCAAGGAACACACACTCCTCCCCGCCTCAGCCACAGGAGATCACTGTGAAGCGCTTGGAAATGCACGACATGTTGTGGAGGACGATGCCCAGCAGAAAGACTAGGACACAGGCCACCAGGATCACAGTGCAAACCCCTGACCAGGTGGAGCTTTTCACAACACCTCTCCGGTCCGGCTCCTCTGTTCCCCCCTCAGTGGGAAGGCTGCCCTGAAGTGGCTGCTGCTCTGCCGGGATGGTCACCACCGCCAGGGACTTCTGCTGGCTGCCAGGCAGGAGGCGGCAGCCAATGTCTCCAGGCAGTAGTGCCCTCTCCTTGGAGAGGGGCAATGGCAGCATGTAGCACCCATTGCTGGGGAGTTTGATGAAGACAGGGGTGTGCTCAGAGGTGTGGGGGATTGCAATGACAGCGATCACCTCGGGATCATCGGGCAGCTGCGACACAGAATACCCTGGCGGCAGCTTGGTGATCCCACGGCACCAAGGGCAACGCAGGTCCTTCTGGCTGGTCCTCATCTGCTGCAGGCACACGGAGCAGCATGTGTGCTTGCAGTCCAGCAGCTTGGGCCGCCGGCGCGGGCTGTAGTAGTTGAAGCAAATCTGGCACTCCAGCAGAGAGTCCTGGGACAGGGTCTCCATGGTGGCTGGCACAGGGCAGCACAGCGCGCCTCACGACAAGTCTCACCCTGGCGCCCTACAGCCAAGGAGAGGCTCCTGCCTTCCCACTGCTTCTCCTCAGGGCAGCGCCTGCGTTCCTGCTGCTGCTTCTTCTCAGGGCAGTGCCAGGCAGTGGCTATGGAGAGGGCAGGAAAACCTCCAGCCTGAACCTTTCAGTACCTGAGACAAACAGAAAAACATGAAGGAACAGGTTACTTACAGGAATCAGCAGGAGTAAGAGTACAGTTAAGGGGGAATGAAAACTAGCGCTAACCTTGTAATCTAGAAACAAATTTGTCACCCTGAGCAAGGTAGCACCTTCCCACTGGCTTCACCTAACTGCCCAGCGGCAAACCTTCAGGTCAGCCATCACTAGGTCTCCCTTTGCATCTATAAAATCCTTACCAGTCCACCACTCACAGTTACATTTACACCCATAACAGTTCACTAAGCAGGTCCTTCAGCATCTACCTCCTGTTATATTTTCAGGACCTGCACCTTAACTATTGTTCTCATTTAATCCTTTAAACCTCTGAGGATTTTTAGCTATTTGGCTCAACCACTAAGTCTGCATGAAAGATTGGGAATGAAAAAAATGTGTTGAAATGGATGCATTCCCAGAGGGTCCTGAGCTTATTCCTGTGCATGAATGAGGAACCAAGTAACTATACTGAAACACCCACATTTGCACATAGTGAAAAGGAAGGGCATAATTTCAGTCAAAGTAATTGCTCGCCTGGTTACACAAGCAGCTTGTTCAACATGGCCCTTCTCACTGATGAAAGCTTCATCCAAGACCAAAGGCTCTCTTTAGACCCAGAACCACCAAATGTCATGGACAACAATCTGTTAATGCACTGAATTAAAGGCAAATTGTTACTAACCTTGTTCTAAACTATTCACTATAAAAGAATTCTTTGCATTTTCCCACTTAACGCTTACAGCTATGCAAAAAATGGCAGCTGTGTTTATTTTCACAGCGAGTTGTTTAGCTTTGTTTGATTTTGGTCACTCCAACATGTGATAAAGATGAATGGGTAACATTTTTACAACTTTTTACATTGCCTGCCTTGCTGTGTTTGAAGAAATATCAGCCTGACTTTGCATCCAGACAATACAATAAACACAAAATATTTGCATGGTGACCTTTGATCTTCTCTTATTGCAACGTTATTCCCAAAGTAGAGTTAACACCTGAGGACCGTAGCTGTCAGAACCCTCCTTCCTTTCTATACAATTATTTTTTGCTCTTCCCTCTGATTCATAGCAACTAGGTTGCGACATGCTAACTGATGGGTGACATCAGTACAACAGAAATAACATAGTTCAGGAAGAAAATGCAGGCATAAATGTGCAGTTTTTAATGCAGGACAGCCCTCTGGACCACACTGTCCCACACATCCTGCTTCTGGCAGTTACTGGTATTTGAGTAAGGAAAACAAAATACACGTCATCTCTTCAGATGATAACGACTGATATCACCAACATTGGCAGAACTAGCCCTGCTGTGGATTTTGTAACAGCAGCAGATTTTGGCTCACAAGGCACTTCAACAAACACTCAGTGACAATCCTGACTCATGAGGGAGCAGGGGCTGCAGTTATGAAGGCAGGAGCTCATGAAACATGGGCAATGGCTGTAGGGGAAAACGGCACATGCCAGACACCCAAACAGCGCTTTTGGGATGCTTTGTCTGAACGCAGCACAGAGGCTACCACTGAGAGAGAGACTGACGCCAGCATGAAGCCAGCACGGGTCCATGCGGTGCCTGCTCTGCACCAGCGCAATATTACACATGGTGTTAACAGATACTCCATGTGCAGAGGGAGCCTAACACTGCCACAGAAGGCACTATGCATTCACTGCCTGCATGCAGGCCATGCTGAGGGAAAGTGGAAGAAAATGAGTAAAGTTTTATCTTCTTTATCATCTCCTTCCCATTACTATCTTCACATCCCTAAGGTACAGGAAGGCATAAATGAAGACTGGCTGAAAGGGTCATAAAATGGCTAGAGCGCAGCTGAAAGAAAAATGAGAAGTCCACAATGCTAGGCAATTCCTGGCTGAAAAACATTAAGAGACAAAGGCCAGATTAGGAATTAGGTATAGGAACTCGGGAATGAATCACTGAAGCCAACAGATCCAGGTCTCAGACACAAGCAACCCAGCAGTTCTATATTTTGTGCAGAAGTATCCACACAAAATCCTCAGTTATGCACTGCCCAAGCCAAACTTGAGACATTACAAGACACGACTTTGATCTGGTCTATCTGCAAATCTATTAAAAAAAAAAAAAAAAAAAAAGCTCCAATGCCTGCAAATTCAAAAGGAAAGGCTTACATCTAAAGACAAAGTTGAAGGACTCCTGCAGATGTAAATCAGTATGTCTGCATTGAAGTTCTGCCCTCCACATTTTGAATGTCAGTGCACTGAAGTGGTGAAGTTCTCTGTCCTCATTTAACTGTCACCTACAACCAGCTCTCTCCACTTACAATGTCAAAGGTAAACCAGTTTCTATTGATATGAACGTGATTGGAATAAAAATCATTTTTCTGACCGCCTATCCTTGTTCAAGAGTCATATACTCATGCACTATCAAGCCCCTCATCCCTGTCCCAGTGACATCCTTACAGCAGAAGATCAGTGCCTCCTCTCTGGAGACATTCAAAACCCATCTGGTTCCTGTGTAACGTGCTCTAGGTGGCCCTGCCTTGGCAGGGGGGTTGGACTAGATGATCTCCAGAGGTCCCTTACAACCCTAATGATTCTGTGATTCTGTGAGATGAGCTGAAGAATAAAACAAAAGTCATCGCCAGGCAAACAGTGGCCTAAGAGGAAAAAGCAGCAAATCCATCCTAACAAGATCTCAGCTGGCTGGAACACTAACTTATGCTGTGAAGAATTTCTCTAGGAGGTTAAAGTTTTAAAGTATTAGTGCAATCCATAGGAAGAAAAGGAAAAGAATGGAGCCAAACTAAAAAGTTAATATAGGGCTTACCACCCACATAACATACATACATTGTTCAGATACGTGGGGATACATTTGTAGAAGCTGTAAATATAGTGACAACCCCATTTTGACCTGGTGCTGAATCAAGGAAATGGTCACTTCCAACTGTGTGTCTTGAAGTTATACTTTTTTCCTTTCCTCTTCCTCCCTTCCTGCCCTCCCCAACCTGGAAAGAACAACTATAAACATCATTTCAAGTAACAAAGTTGCATTCTGCACATACCTATAGAGAATTAGGACATTTCTCACTTTCCCAAAACATCTCAAATAATGATCAGAGGTGTATTTTGACATATCAGTGGCAACAACCAGTAAGCTGAGAGGTTACTATGATTCTTTCCGAATATGTCTAAAGACAAATTAAAGGGTAGCCACAGCCATCTAACCCCTTGGCCTTTGATGACATTGCCTTGTTCAAAGGTTGGACATGTAGCTTCATGGGTGCAGTGTAACTTTATTACCAACCACACTGGAAGCCCCAGAACTCTCCTGCACTCTGCCACAGCTCAGTTTGGGGATAAAAGAAAGTCAAGCCATTATCTACGGTCCGAATTATACTGCATAATGTCTATTTGATTCATTTTGCAGTACATAGGTAGGAAGGAAAAAGCCATGGGAGCTCTCTCCGTACTCTTCTACCACTTCAATAACTATGCCAAGAAGGGCAGACCTCCTCTTGCATAGGGGACTGAATTCTCTAGTTTGTGCTCAACACTCACCCATGCAGTTGGACGTACTGAGTTATTACAGGTGAACACCTCACTTGAAGCTTACTCAGACTGGACTCTTCTCAGCACTTTTAGCATGAAGGCCAAGAAGCAGCCAGGGTGCACATGAGGGCAAGGCTCATGTCAAGCGCTAGCCAAAAATACTGTCTTATCATGTTTTGCTGTTGTCATCCATTGATGCCCAAGGGGGGCGAGGAGACTGTTGACAGGAAAAGGGGGGAAAAAAATAAGAAAAGATTGTCAGGGATATCTGTAGGACCCCACAAGAGAGACAGCATGTATGTATGTGTGGATAGGGGCATGCATGTGGAAGGGAGGGCTTGGGGACTATGACAGGGAAACTATACACACAGACAGAGGAAACTGCAATTGCAAGTAGTGACTCTGCCTGGCACAAACCTGACAGCGACTGGAAGCTCTTCAGGGCTGAGATCAAAGTGACTCAAGTGAAAATTAGCTGGGTATAAAAATCCACAAGCTCCAAACCTCAAGTGTCAGAAAGGTGCAGCAGGAGCAAAAGAAGCAAGAGACAGGCCTTGCAAAGAAGCATCAGGAGACCTCTTTGCTTCCCCCCACACCCTCTTCCCCACAATCCACAGGGTTGATGCTGGCCAGTGAGATGAGAGATTTGCAAGTGGTTACAGAGACCCAGGGAGGAACCTGCAAAGCTGATGACCCCTGCGGCAGAAGATCAAAGTACAGCCAGGTGGCTGAGAGCACAGCACAAAGGTCCTTCTTGCAGATTTGGGCTCCCCTCTGTGTGAGCCAGGAGTTTCTAACATTTGAGAAATGATCATATGACTCAAGAGTAATAAAGGTCAGGAGAACAAACCAGGTATTTCAGCTCTTTGTCAGTCACACTATCTGTTCTGCTGACACCTTGTTGAAGGCCACAATAGAGCCCCAAGCTCTCTTTTTTTGGGGTGAGCAGGAGACCAGGAATGCCAAGGCATCAGATTCCTACTCCCCAAGAAGGTGAAGGCAGAAGGGACATTTGTTGCTCTCTTGCAATTTATAGCTTCCCAGCACAACACAGGGAGGTGCTGCAAGAGATGAACGTATGAAGATTGCTGCAGGTAGTATCACACAGCTACAGACGAGAGGAAGAAGAAAGCACAAATTTGCTGCAGAGAAACGTCTGCATAGACCCTAACAGTAAAGTGGTCCCAAATGGACCAGGTCAGAAAAAAAGGCTATTTTTGGAACCCAGTGCAAAGACAGACATTTTACATCCATGACGGGAGTTGGACAACAAGTCAGAGAACAATAGTAGCAAATCCTTGCCTATTGACATAATATTTTTTTCTGTGTAAGGACAGCCCCAGTGATACCAAGCAATGGAAACCACAGCCTTGAAGGGGTGCCACCTCCACAGGAGAACTTATAACTCTCTTCACACATGCTTCCCAGCTTACTAAGGCCCAAAATTATACTAACTTGGAAGCCTCAAAAATATACTTTAATGATGCCTGTGGAATTTAATACAATTCATGGAAAATTAAACATCATATCATACTTTTAAAGACTGGCTTCAGGGCATACTGATGTAGTTAGCTGATCACTGAAACACCACCTCAAAAACTTTGCACAGACTTATGCATGTACTTAGGCATGCTCTACTTGCTGTACAGCAAGGTTAATAACAGGCTTTCAGCAAGGCAGTGTATCGATGATACTTCACCTTTCTCAAGGAAGGTTCATTACGTAAACTCCCCAAACGCATTAAGAATTCTCTGACAATATTACTGAGTATGTACGATTTATGATGAAGGAATATCCATTCATTTCAGGTGCCCTTAGGCTGGAAAGGAGATGGGGGTGACAGGGGAGTACTGCTCTCAATAGGGGAACTAGTTGCAAGAATCATCTACCCACAGATATGGAAGGAAATATGTGCTAGAGTTGTTTCAAACTGATAGTGAGGAGGAAGGAACATATTTAATATTTGGGAGCATTTCTGCTACAATATTCAGCATTTGTGTATATTTTCAACAAATCCACGTTTGGACAAAACACACTGGGGCTGCTGTAAATGTCCAGGACATACTACCTGATTTCCCCTGAATATCCTTCACTATATGATCCTATTTATTTTTAGGCTGTTCTGTAGCACTAATTACCATAGTAACTGAGAATATCACAAAGATTAATTAATTTATTCATCACAACACCCTTGTTAAGAGAGAAGTATTATCATTATATCCTTTCATCATGTAAGAAAAGAAGTGCTGAGAGACAAAGCAGTTGGTCCAAGGTCATGCAAGCACCACCCAGATTGCCTCAAAGCTCCTAGACAACTTCATCGCAGCTTCACTTTTCACCTCTTGAGCCATCGGGCAAAGGTGACAGATTCTAGGCAGATTCTTTTTTGCAAGAGAGAATCAACAAAGCTCACAAAACTATCCATTTCTCCCCATGTCTTCCAGCTGGCAGCATCTCCATGGTATGCCTGAGATCTTTTGTGGCTTTCATTGAACATATGAGCTTTTCCACAGACCATGAAAATTACGAGAGCCTGTGATCCAGAAACTGATGTCTCTCTATAGACACAGTTCATCCACCATGTAGATTACAACCAAGAGACTACATGCATTTTGAACAACATAAAGCTAACAGTAAGACAACAAAGTTAATCCATTCTTCTCTCCAGAATTACCCATTTTCCAGGCACCTGCTTTTACACCAGGCAGCCTACATCCTTTCTATTTAGTTATTCACAATTGCACAGAAATATTGCAGAACAAAAGTGTTTTAATTTGGCTAAATCCTTAGCCAGTGCAAGCTGGCGCTGTTCCTTTAGCTTTAGGCCAGCCCTTGCCAAGATGTGAATCAGGTGTACACATTCGTGGATGCATAAAGCCATAGAAAAATAAAGCTGAGTGAAACTGTGATATATGAGCCTACAACGTTCTATGAACCAGTGCCAGGGGGTACGTGCTGATGGAGAGAGAACCTGCTCTGGATGATCCCAATGGCGCAGATCAAACAGGACAGCAGTTGTCCTGCCTCTCTGGTGGCTGATCTGAATGAACAGAGGTGGATCATGAGAAAGACGCCTAGCTGCAAGATATCATCCCAGAGCATTTTCCTTAGAAATTGTCACCAGACAACCCTAGCAAAAAGAGACAGAGGCAGAAAGGTCACCCACAGGAATGTAACTAGATGTAGAAGTTTATGGGTTTGAAGTAAAAACATATCAGGTAAAAACACCAACCTTTGGTGTTTATAGAAAACAGAGAGAAACTCACATGCTGCTCACTGTTCCATCTCATGTTACCAGCTGTGCTGCTCCCTCCTTTTATCTGCAAACTTTGACACGTCCACATTCCCTCACTCCAAAGACCTTATTTTGGTCAAATATGACCAAGGTAAGTCATCAAACCTGCACTTTGTTCCAACAGCAAACACTACTAATCACCTGCAACATGCCAGGTCAGCAAATGACGGGTACAATTTCTTACTGCTGAGTCAAAACAGGATATCTACGCTCACCAGACAGTTTCACAGGAGGTGCTTTACCAGAGAGAAATACTATTTGAAATCAAAATATTCCACAGAAATATGTCCATTTCAGACAGGCAGAGACAGAAAGCAGACAGTTTTCCTGCCCACCCAGCCTCTCGGCAGCACTCCATGCAGGTGGAACTGGAGCCAAGGCAGAGGGAGCCTGACCTGTTCCTCACCAGCCCAACTCTGACATGCCTGCAGGTTTTTGACAAGGTTACTTGTCGAGCTGCCCCAAAACTATGGCTCCCTAAATCTCCCAGGTTTCCTGCAGCCTGGCAGAGCACAGGGTACCCCCGGGTGCAGCTCTGTGCTGCTGGAAGGAGTGTGAAGGTAGTCATCACCACTTCTGCTGTCCCCAAGTCCCAGTGTTTCTCTTCCTGCATGAGGGGTGCACTGACACAATGAAAGACATGACCGCAGTCCTAAGACATCCCAAATCTGAAAATTTCCCAGCAGAGGACAAATTCCTCACAATTTACAAATAAAAAATACCTCCAGCACTCAAAGCATCCCAAGGGATGGTGCTCATTTCTACAGCACACTCCAAGCACTGCACTTGCAGGGCCATTAGTACTTCTTCAGTTTTGCTGGCTGCTCTTAATTATGCCTGACTTTTTCCTAAATCCCAGGGTAAGAGGAATTAAAAGACAATTTTTTTCCACTAGCAAGTGAGACCCATTTGCTATTCAAACTGGCATCAAGAGGAGTGGAGGTGGGAACGGTGGTGTGAAAAGATATCTACCCCTCACACCCTGAATAAAAGCAGCACCTGTAGTTATTTACGACCACAACATAAGGAGCAGCTGTTTAGGTGGTTGGCAAAGACAGGTTTAGAAGTTGCTTCCCTATCTTAAAATGAAGCTGAGTCACTAAGGCCAAAATCCTACGACCTTACAGGAGGAGCTATGGGTATTAAACTCACTCTCAGTAACAGCTTTTAAATGCAATGCAATACAATGCAACATCCTCTTTCTAAGAGATTTTCATTCATGGCAACATGACAGAATTCCATGGCATTCAAAATGCTGAGGGAGAGAGGCATGAAACAACTGATCACTTAAACAACAAATTCTGCTCTCCAAGAGCTTTGTGTTTCATCTGCCATTGAAGAATATGCCTGATAACTGAAGAATTAACTGAAACTTAATTAAAAGAGTCTTCCCTCCCTCCTCTAAGGATTTAGTATTTTACTTACAAAATGCACCATCAAAAAAAAAAAAAGGTAATTTTAAATAAAGCTCAAATGCAGACGTTTCTCACAGATACAGGTCAGTGGCTGATTGAGTGGGTATCACCTTGAATTAATGTATTAAGACACCAGTCTATAATTACAGGAGAGAGTGCTACAGATTTTCAAGGCCATTAAGTGGGTTTTGATAAATCTAGGTCAAAATCTACCTGCCTATGGGCCCAAACAGAGGAGGAAAGGAATCAATACTCACACGTTAATACACTGCCTATACAACGCAAAAACTGAAAACTCAATTTCAGACTTACCTCAGGAAACAGAAGTCCTTCAAATGAGAGTTTTAATTGTTGCAACTCTAGTCTGCACTCCCACCTCATACACCCCACCTGCCTAACATGCTCTGCGTTCTCTACACTCATCCAGCCTGGCTTCCTCAGGACATGATTTTGCAATCCACACCACTGAAGAGCTACCTCGACACAGCTGCCCTCAAGGGCTGTGATGGTTTGGGGTTTGTTTTGTTTGGGTGTGAAAAGGGGTTGGGTTTTTTTTTTGCTTTGGAATAAGGGTGACAAAAAAGTGCAACAGGCCTAAGGGAGGCAAAGTAATACATCCTTTTACACTGAAATAGATGGGATTAAGAAACTGAAAAATATTTTCTTAGAAGCCACACAACATTAAGTAAGGAAACTCTCTTCCTTCATAGACCATAAAGAAGTAAGGTTTGAAGGAGATTAGATGGGGCAGGGGAACCTTCTGCATTTTTTTATCTTTCTCCTGAAATCGGCTAAGTGGACAGCGCAAGGGAGTAAAGCCCCCTTTTTGTGAAGAGAAAAGGTATAACAGATGTCCTAATGCAGGAGAACAACTTCCAAGAGCTTATCTTCACAAGAGAGTGAAAGATAGCCAACTAATATACCGCCTGCTACTGAGAAGTCATCTCCTAATGCAGGCAAATCGTGATCTTCATGCACTTTTAGTCTCTGCTGAGCACAACAGATACTCCAGGTCACAGCACTGGTCGTTCTGGTTTGCAGACTACACCAAAAGGAACTGATCCAAAAGCTCCTTTCTTATTGGAAACTAATCATTCACCCTTTAACACTCCGCCAGCTAGTAATATTAATACTACCCTCACTTCCTGAATTTTGGGAACAGTCCAACTCTTACTGCAAATATGGATCACAAGCAGCTAGACCAAGCCTGAACTGCATACATATTGATGTTTTCCTATTTCATGATTTATCTCTCTGTCTTTACACCAGTAAAATCCTCCAAGAGAGATTTAGAAGGCTTTACTGGATAAATAATTTCTTCCAACGCTTTTCCAAACCACATATTTCTACCCGTGACTATGAACACTCCACAAGCTCCAGTTCAGACAAGTTATGAAGCACATGGCCTGCCATAAGCCATGGAAGTTAATGCGATGACACATGTTCTTGAGGTCAGTTATACATTTACATACTTAACATACTATCCATCAACACAAACAATACAGAATCCAGTGTCAGCAGCCGCAGGCAGATCAAGGTAATCTCTAAGTGCAGATGCCTTCACTTCTCCTGTGCCACCCTGAAAAACACAACACAACGTTCCCAAAACAGCTGCAATTAAACCAACTGGTTGCACATCAACTTATCCTACCAGCTCCACGTCATGACTTGATGTCCCAGTACCACCAGGCAAAATTTCAGACTAGTGTTGAGACACCAGGAAAGACTCTCAGCTCTCTCCTTCATACCCATGGGCATGCTCATGAGAAAAACAAGACGACTTCCATGGATGGACTTACAGAATGAAGCCTAGAACAGAGTGAGAGGCTCTGCATCAAGTCTCTCCCTCATATGAACCAGCACCATTCGCCAACAAAAGTAGCTGCACAGCTAAGCAATGCAGTGTTCTCAAGGGCAACAACCATAATTTAGGTTAGCACCATCACAACCCTCTCCAGTCAGCTTAGATAAATTACAAGTCTGGGAGACTGAGCTCAAAGCTGCAGAGCTGCTAGCATCTCTGCTCTGGCAGCCATGCTGTGATGGGGACTGCAACTGGCTGCTCAAATGCTCAGGCACAGGAAGATAAACTATTCTGGTCCATATTATGTGAAACCTACTGTTGCTTTCCTTCACAGAGATGGTATTCAATTCCAAGGGCCACTCACATTCTGTAGCTGCAAGAAGTTTATCAGACCCGCCAAGGTCTGTCTGGTTGTATTTCATTCTTTACAGTGAGTCCCAAAGTTCAGGCCAGTCATCACCCATCATACTTCAGCCAGCCAAAGTCTGGCTGCTTTCAGAACATCCTTGTGTGAAAATACCCTCCATTTGGCAGCACCCATCTAAGAGTATACAGAACTTTTGCTGTATGAAGGAGTGCAAATGCTCAGGAAGGAGTGTTACGCTATATAGAGCAAAACAATCAAAATAAAGCAAACTGCCTCACCTCCTAATTTTGCGCCTAGTTTCATAGTCCTTGTAAAGGTAGAACAAACTTAGAAAAGATAACTAGCATAATACTGCTAATGCACAAGACTTCATCACAGTCCTGATAGTATATGGCCATGGCGAGCCCTAGGTTCATGGGATTATGGACAATCAATTCAGTACTCAGTAAAAAGAAAGCTGCTAGTCCCATTTTTTCTGAAAAAAGGCCTGAAAGCATGGACTTCAGAAGCCCCAAATCGCACCCAGTTAGGTAGAACCCTAAATTTCAGTGCCTGTCTTGCAAGCCAGTCTCATGATTCCTGCATGTGATTTAGGGCTAACTGAAGAGAAGTAGTTTCGAGGTAAACAAATTCATTGGCAGTTGCAGATTAAATTAAGCAAATACTTTCTCCTTAGGCAAAAATGGTCATTTCCATTAAAATGTCAGCTCATTTCAACTTTCATTTCAATCTATTTTCTTCCAGAATAAATTTATAAAAAGGTAACACAAAGGACAAACAAAGCTTTTTGTACTGGAACAATTTTTCTTCTGATGTGGTCAGTCACTGAGTGAGCCAGAAGTATCTCTAGCTCACATCGCTCTATTGATGAATGTGGAACGCTTAAGCCTAGCAACACACCATGATATTTTTCCCCAGCAAAAATCACAACACGGGCATTTTGAACAGACAAGTCATATTTCATTATGTGACCGAAGCCTGAAGAAGACTATGTGGTTGATAGGATTGCTGGTTTTTACAGGCATTTCTTGCAAAGGAGCTAAAGGATCTTCCTTTGAAGATCCCAATGGTCTCCAGAGTATTTCATCTCCAGTACTGTGTTCAGTTTTGGGCCCCTCACTACCAAGACCCTGAGGTGCTGCAGTGTGTCCAAAGGAGAGCAATGGAGCTGGTGAAGGGTCTAGAGCACACATCCTATGAGGAGTGGCTGAGGGAACTGGGGTTTTGCCTGGAGAAAAGGAGGCTCGGAAGAGACCTTATCACTCTCTACAACTACCTGAAAGGAGGCAGTAGCGAGGTGGGGGTCGGTCTCTTCTCCCAAGTAACAAGTGATAGGACAAGAAAAAATGGCCTCAAGCTGCACCAAGGGAGGTTTAGATTGGATATTAGGAAAAATATCTTCACCGGAAGGGTTGCCAAGCACTGGAACAGGCTGCGCAGGGAAGTAGTTGAGTTGCCACCCCTGGAGGTGTTTAAAAGATGTATAGATGTGGCACTTAGGGACATGGTTTAGTGGTGGACTTGGTAGTGCTAGGTTAACAGATGGACACAATGATATTAAAGGTCTTTTCCAACCTAAATGATTCTATGATTCTATTCCATGTACCATCACACAGAATAGCAGCCAGGAACCAAAGAGGTGCCTTAGGGACAGCTAAAAGAAAGGGAGAAAGGCCCAAAGTGTATTTGTCTACTCCAGAAAGCGTTGCATTGGAAGAGATGATCTAAGAAGACATGGTGTGCATGCACACAGCTTTATGCATCTATGCAGGATTTGACCAGATTCCACTCAGTTGAGGTCTTTTTTCCAGTATTTTAGTATTATATCTGTGTGCCTTACAGTGGTGCACTGAACACAGGAAACATCAATGCACACAACCAAACAGATGCCAAAGGAACCACACTGACTTATGCCCATTGAGGATTTGGCCCACAGACAGAAAATGTTACAAAACAAATTCAAAAAAAAATACCTCTTTCGTACTGCCAAAACAAGTTTTTGACTAGCATGAAAAAAAAAAAAAAATCAGCTCTAGACTCAGATTTGCATTGTGCCACAAACTACAACATCCCTTGTTTTCCAGCCAGAAGGTTTTCAGAATTCTTTCGTTTACTTACATTATTGTTACCTTTTAGAGTTGAGGCACTGTCATCCTTACTTTGCTTAAGTGACTTCACTGTCAGGTGTCTTTCACCTTCCTGATTACTGCTTTGGTTTTTTGCTAACAACAGAAATGATCAAAATGTTTTACTAAATCAAGACATACAGAAAATAATTATTCATACTTTGCTGAATAACAGCATAGGTTGGAAAAATCATTTTCTATTCTTTAAAGCACTCCTTCATACTGTACCCTGTATATTTTAAGCAGTGAAGGCTCTGCCAGTTTCTTTCACACTCAGTTTGCAGCACACCTGCCAGAGTGAGGTCTTTGCCAATAAACAGGGTCCTTAAATGCTGTGACAATTTAAAAAATAATGTAATGATCAATATAAATAATTAGTGCTATTATTATTACTGACATCCATGCTCTTTGGTCTGAGCTCTCATCTTCTAGAGCAGCTGCCTCTAGAAAAGAGCAAGCGAAGAGAACAAGTGCCAGCAGGTGGCACTCCAAAATGTAAAGCATTAGGCACCAGGGCTTGCAGGACAAAGAAAGCCAGTTCTGCTTGGCTGTCCCACTAGCTTGCTTTAGCACCCTTCAGGAGGTTTAGTTTGGTTTAGGTAGAATGACCATCTCCACTTTCCTACTCCCAAACAGCAGGGACAAATGCCACCAATATCAACTTGTAGCACCATAAGATTATCCTGGTGCTGGATGGGATGCATCAGCAGAGTGAGCTGCACCTCGCATGGTCATTTCTAAAGGAGAGTAGAGTACCAGCACACCCAAAACGCTGAGCTCATTACTTGCTCCCTGACTGAGGGGAAAGCTCCCACAGGACAGCTGTTTTCCCATGTTGTGCATGGAGAGGTGGCAGTGTCTTGCTGCCTCCCACCACTTTCCTGCACTCCGCCAAACAAGCAGCAATACCTAATACCCAAAATAATGCTAGCCTTTATTGCTTAAAGACAGCACCAATGACTACAAACATACCCTAACTATTAGGAAACCAGTTTCCCTTCTGGTTATTTTCAGATATGCTCTACACATACATAACAGCTACAGTGTTCACCTGCAAGGTTAGGAAGCATCATTACAGACAGTTCCTTGAGGCATGTTGCATCCTCCACTGAGCCTTCTGCCTTGCCCCAACACTCATGCTCCTCCCACAGCCAAGTCAGTCAAACCAGCACTTCTTCCAGTCAAACACTGATTGTCAGGAAAGCCTCTATCTTATAGTCTTGTCAGCCAGAAGAAAGAAATACACCTCAAAGGGCTGTAGTTCACCTCGTCTTTGCAACTCTCATCCAACTGTAAGAGCAATTGCTTGCTTTGTTCTTGCTGGAAACCCTCCAATCCTTCAGTCTTCAAAATAAGGCTCTTTAAAACACTGCAACTTGTGGGGGAGATAGGAGAATCTTCCTTAAACCTAGGAAGAATGTGCTATTATCTTGGAAAATGACACTTTAAAGAAAAACTGTGGAAGCCAGTTGCTTTGTCCAGCTCCAGGCATCAAGCATAGCAGTCAACATTTCGAGAGGTAATGAATTGGCTCAGTTGACAAAGATGCAATTCCCACATCACTCTCCCCTGGAAAAGGTCAGAGTTTAAAACACTGAAGGTCATGTAACTAGGTGGAAAAAAAGCCTGCATTTTTACCAGAAGTCTTTATGAATTACCTAAAAGCTGTACAAATACAGAAAATAACCAGTCCTCTTGTAAAAACCATAAGTATTTCCTGTTTAAACTCTCCTTAAAGGCAAACCTGTACCATGGGATCCATCTGCTCAAGTGGAAATAGCAGAAATGATCTGTCAGAAAATAATTTCCTTTCCTCTCCTGTATATGTCAGTGGATCACTGGCATTTCCCCTGCCCCCGCCCCTGAATTGACCCCAAATATAAATAGACACAAAACTGGAAAAGTTTAAGGTCATCTCTGTGGACATGAGCAACACAAAAACCAAATAAAGTCAGGCAAAATAATGTGCCCTTCTTGCAGAAGGGGGTCCACAATCAATGCCACATTCCAAACTCATTTCCTCACAAGCAATAAACATATATCTTTTTATCTTGATGGTTCACTGACATCACCTACTGAAAAAGCACAATTCAGCTCAAGGTTTAGGTACTATATGCACTGCACAAATTTGCCCAATACATGTTTTTAGAGCAAGTTATCATTTAATACGCAAAGATGAGAGATGGCACGTAAAGAAGAATGGGGCAAAGAATGTTCTTGCTTATTCTGCCTTCCTAGCTGCTATCCCAATGTGGATTTGGTTCATAAAGTATTCACCTGTGGAAAAGCAAGTCATGAACTTAATTGTAACCCATACCAGTCTTAATACTGAGCAGCAATGAAGCGTGTAACTGTCTGGTGATTATCATGAGACATCAGAAGTATTTCCAAGTCAGCAAGTTGCACAGTTGTTGCTGTAAGAATTTATTTGGATCTCCTGTTACCATGTATCTCCCTGAAAAGATGTATGGGCACATTCCTGATATTCCACACACCTGATAGGGAAGCTGAACTAAGGGGTGCCCCGGCTCTAGTATTCTCCTCACTGTTAGGTACAACAAGCCACCTTCTCTAATAAGCAACCTCTCTTGATAGAAGAGACTGCACCTACTGTGGCCTGTCGGGAGCTTTAATGTTCCCCAAGCAACAAAACGTGTGCAAGTGCATTGTAAGTGGGTTCAGAAAGGCACACTAAGTTCTCCACCACTGACTAGTCAACAGATATGAAAAGGATCATTCCCTTTCAGTTCTGAATTTAAATTTAGAAGAAAACATCATATATTTAATGGAGGTGAGGGACCAAAGAGGGAAGGAACATTAAAACAAAAGCTTCTTGCTTTAAAGATGATCATTCTATCCACCTATATTCTTTTTTTAGCTCAAATTTTTGCAAACAAACTCAGATTTTGGAAGCAGACTTTCAGGCTCCTCAAAGTAAGTATGCAGGTGCAAAACACAGCTACTTAAATGTGAGTACTATAACCATAAGAACAGAGGCATAAGACCTTTTAAGAAAAAAAAAAAAAAATCATTAAATATTTTCATTCCCTTATGTCTGATTGTATAACCCCTCTAAAGAAAGCAGTAAAGGTCACTGAAATGCACAGGCCTTTGTTGATGGAAAAATGCTATTGTATATTGCTTAAAAATACACAAAAGAAATAAGTGCTAGAAAATGAGACCTTTGAAGGAGTGAACTGAAAAATCAAACTCAGCGTGATATCGTGATTTAAAATTGCACATGTACGGCTTACAGCCACCTCTGTGTCTGTCTTCATTGAAAAGGCAACAGGTTTATAACCTTATTAAAGGACAGAGTTGTAGATTGTTATCACTTCATTAAATTGCCAGTGCATGATCTCTTTTTTTTTTTTGTTCTTGTTTCATAACCACCCATTAACATAAAAAGTTTTTCCAATGGACCACATAGAGGAGTTTCAGCCAGCAGATGAAGGAGTAGCACAGGAATGTAACCCTGTAACACTGCAAAAAATTAGGTTCCTCAAAATACGAAGGGTTTTTTGCTGTAGTTACTCCAAGGACTACAACTGTAAAGGTCCTGTAGCTGTGGGGTCATGTTTCCATTGCCCTTCACCAAACACCACCACTCGTTTTTGGGTCATGCTCACTCCAAACAAGTGGACATAAGGAAGAAAGCAAACACGTCACAAAGTTGTAGCCTTTCTTTAGGTAATTCCTCATTACCAAAGTAAGACCATAAGCAGCACTTAGCTCTCGCCTTCTTGTGTCGGGGATGTGGCTGCATCAGAAGAGAGAAGACCTGGACTGTAAATCAGGCCTCTAAGAGGAAAGTCAGTGTAAGTTTTTCCCCTAAACTATTTTCAAACATGGGCAAAATATCCTCTTAAAATGCACATTTCCTTACCAAAATCCTTCTCAGTGACTTACCTTGCCCTTTTGCAAGGATGTTCAGGAGCACGCGTATGATAAAATGAATTAGTTTATGTATGAAAATAATTATAAATTTATACATGGGTTAAAAAAGTATGTATATCACAAGGACTTTTCAGGTGAATAAACAATTTCTTTAAAGCCTTATTTCTTCAAAGCTGTGAAAACCAGCATTTCTTTGTGCCAGTGACCCCTCCATGTGAAGCAGTTCTACTGAGCTGTGTGAAGCCTCTTTCACAATAACTGTTCTCAAGAGCTGATTTAGGCCAGACTTGCGCAGAAATCCCTCCAGTGGAGAACTGGTCATCTCACAAGCAGTTTTCCTTTCCCCCAAATGCCAGTGTATGTGCCATGCTGTGTTTAAGAGGAAAGCCTTGCTCTTCCAAACCTTTAGATAAAGAAGAGGAAGGCTAAATCTCAAAACATCCTGAAAAAAAACCTTCAAAACAGGCAACCGGTAGATTTTTAAGACCACCTCACAATCACCCTGACATGCCCTAGATATCCTCGTCTATTTTAAAATTCCCTTTCAACTGCTATTACTTGTGTTTTCTGTGGAAATCATACAAACAAAGTGGCAGCTCACAAGAAGTTGCAAGATGAAAGGCAGAAGACACTGTGAAACTGAGAGAATAAAAAGAACAAGTTTCTGTACACTTCAAGACTTTCAGGAGAGTCAGGGGTTTTTTCTGAAGGGGAGATGCTAATTAGTCAATCATAACAGTAGCAGGAATGTCCTTGTACATAGCTCACTGCTTATTAAAAGTAAATTTGGAAGCAATGCAACTTCACTGAATTCTCACCAATTTGCTATTACTGGCCAAATTCTGTCTTCTAGACATGCTTAAACTTCATACACTGACATTTCCTACTCCATAGATACACTATACATCGGTCTGTTCAATTAACACAGCTCCAGCATTTCTGTTGATTGCCATTTTAGAAAGGGAAGCTACTTCAGAAAGTAAAATCTGAAGTTTGAAGAGTACTTTATTCCCACCCCCAGTCTAGTTCCATCCACACTTCAGAAATATTTATGCCAGACCAGCAAGAGAAGTCTCCTCAGGCAAATCAAATCACCATCTCCTACTTGCTGTGCTTTGAACTTACAGCAAATTCCAGTATCCTAGTGTCACACTTATTACTGCAGGGCAAAACCCTGAAAAATAAAAAATGGTATTTTGTACTTGGAAATTAAGCCAAGATGCTGATTTAAAATAAAATAAAATGAGTTTTGGTGGAAATCTGGGGTTTCAAACGGACATCTTCTGAATAAAGTGAAACGAACAGCTATGTCACCTGTACTAAGGGAAGTGTTGCCTTTCCACTAAATACTGAAAGTTGGCAACTCATTTTCAGGACCGTGAAATGCTGCTTATACCAGCTCAAGGTACTTGCATACAGGATGACCCATGTTCCCATTCTCCAACAGGGATTGGGTTTCCTAGCTAGATTACATCTCCCATAACCACAATGGCAACTCAACATGAAAAGAGGAGATGGAAGCCAGCCATAAAGCCAAGCCCCGAGGGAAGAATGGGAGAACAAAGTATGCTAATAACAGTTCCCATGGGAGATGGTGTTGGCATTCCTAAACCTAACCCTTCAGTCCATTTTTTCAGTGAAAAGAGATTTGGGGTTTTTTTCCCCCTCCATAAAATAAACCAATGAACTATTATAAAATTAGGATGTAGAAAAAGCTTCCAGAAGGCAATGCAGGACAAGTCTTCAAACCAGCTGTAAAACCAACTGAAGAGGTAAACATTCACCATTTTACTGCTTAGAAGCTAAAGAAGAATGATCTTTCTGCTCCAGGAACCTTCTTGAGGCTTCATACCAGTATATACCCAACTTTATCCTGCACCACACAATTCTTCTCATTTTTAGTTTAAAAGAAAACTAGTACACAGGACTGATCTTTAAACCCTTTTTTGGCAAAACTCCTTTAGGCTTTAGCTAGGTTACACCAGTGTGACAGAAAAAAACTTGATCTACAGTCTTCACAGCAGCGCCCCAGTGCTTGACACTGAAGTGAAATAGAATTAGAGAGGCACACAGTTTCTGGATGCTGCAAGCACCCCATTTCCTCAAACTGCAAATATCTCATCCTCAAATTAAAATATAAATGGGCCTGGGCTTAGCAATGGCACAAGACAGCCATAACACAGTACCCCATTAAACGTGAAGGGAAGCAATCTCCAGATCCCTGTGCAAGTTACTGCAATGAAAAAAGATTCACAGAATTAGGTACAAACAATGTAGCCTGATGAAAAAAACTCATTATTTCAACACAATTCAATAATCTGAAACATCAGTAGTGCTGATTACCTGATCTCTTCAATGGCCCCTTGTTCTTCTCCTCACTCTGATAAAAATCTGTTCTGTGCTGCAATATAACTGAAGGAGCAATGAATGTGCCGAGCATGGGTCTTTCACAGGGCTGGCTCACCTACCTAAGAGGCTGGCTTATGAACTGCAGTGATCTCTCCCAAGAAGAGGCTAGTACTTACTTTCTTCAAGGCAGAACCTCAGGCATAAGAAAACGTTTGAATTAACACTTTTGCAGATTGTCCCCCAACAGGAACAACAGTGGCTGCCTCAAAGGGACCTGGGGAAGGTAACTGAGAAAGTAAGTCTGTTGACTGCAAGCTTAAATTCTGAGCAAAGATTACACCACCATCAGTAAAAAAAATTAGGGGGTACTATTTGGAAAAAAAAGTTTTAAAATGCATAGTTGCAATACTGGGTCTGTGATCTGCAATTTAGAAAGCATCTCTATTAAAAGTTATGCACTGGGGACAAGCATCTGAAGTATTAACATTGCCATTATTGTACATCTTAACTTTACCTGTACTACGAAGATCTAAAATGGCCTAAATTTAGCTTCAAACAAGCCTTCCATTCAAATTAATCTGCATACAATAGGGTCAAACTTCCCCAAGCCACATGCCAATGGCAGACTCAATGAACCTACACAAGAACCTGGGTATGCTCATGGCAGAAGGAAACTTTCATTCACTAAGGGTGAATTTGACAAAATGATATTTTTTTCCCTTCTCCCAGATGAAAGTTTTAAGTACCAGCAATTTCAATAGCTCAGCAGAGCTCTTCCAATGCCTCCTGCTGACCCCATTCCACTTTGAAGTGTGCAATTCAATATTCAGGTCAGAAAGGAAAAGCAAGTATGAAGGAAAGGCAGAGACCTGGGTTCCCGTCCCTGCTCCAATGAATGTTTAATTATTTTGTATTAAAAATTCATTTGGAGAAGGGCTAGAATCCAGGCAAACTAATGGGTTTACCTGAAGAGAAAAAGATCCATGATCAAATGCTGCCAAACAAAGGTGGGATCTCCACTTCCTTCAGGCTGAGTATCAGACCTAACTCAGAGAGAGCAGCCACTAGCTCCTCCAATGCTTACATTTCAGCAGAAAGTACCTAACTCCAGAAAAGAATAAAAAGGAGCAGTTTATTACATTTTGCTGGAAAAGGGCTGCCAGCTTAAAAGACCTCCTCTTGATTCTCCCTTGTGTAGACAGCCCATCATTTGGGATGCCGGCTTTTGGAAATCTCACACTTAGGTCAATTTTTCTCCTGGCATCACAGAAGAAGCCTCATTATCTGAATAGAATTTCCCATAAAATACAGCACCTGGAAGTTTCGTAGGTCTTTTGTGGATCTACTCAGTTGAAAATGTTCTTGAGTTGCTTCGGTGTTTTTAAAACTTTGAGCTGTGTAATTGCAAATGACAGCCAACCCAACTGAGCTAAAGGCTGAACATCAAGAGCTGCATGCTGCTATCCACTGTTTCCCCTCAACTGATGGAAGTCCAGGAGGGTGCAAGGGTTCAAGTACTCAGTCACACCTGAAGAGTCAGTCGGTACCAAGAAAGAACAGAGCTATGCAGAGGCATTTCAGAAGCAGAAGAAAAAAGTCAGCAAGTAAATTATCTGTACAATCAGCTCATACGCAGGTACTTCTCAATTTAATACTTCTCAAAAACAGGGCAACCCAGCAGACTTCCTTGGCAGTGAAGGTAAGCCTCTGAATAATCACACCAACATATAAAGGTTAAAAATGTGGGTTCTCTTTGCAGAAATCTGGAACTGCCTCTCCTTGCAAAGGGGAAGCCATAACCCAGGCTGTTCCTCCAGACATCTGTCAAGTGGGAGCCAGGATGGGGACTCACTGGGCCGCCTGTCCAGCCAGGCACCACCAAGACGACCAGTGTCACATCAGCCAGCAGGCAGGATGCTGGAAAGCTCTGGGAAAAAAACCACCCTAAGGATGGCCACCTTCCACCGTCACCGAGGTGTGGCTTTTAAAATCAAAGCACGTGTGACCATACCACCACCTCAACCACAGACATGTGTCCATCCACAGCAGACTTAACAAAAACTGATTTCCAAATCAAGCTGCTTATTTTAATTTGTTTGTGTTTTTTATGATTCCTCATTCAGCAACTGGCACCAGCATTGCCTTCAGGAAAAGCCACTAGTAAAAGATGACATCCCAGGCAGCTTTCACCATGTGACATGAGGGTAGACAGGAGAGGCATTTCCTTTACTTCCTAGAAGCAGATGAACTCCCATTGAACATTTAATTCAAACTTCAAGCTATCTTCACCAATCACTTGAAAGTTAAATAATTACCCCATTTAAAGAAACCTAGCAATTATATTTTACATTCCCCCCCCCAAGCAGCTACTGCTGTTGTGACAATATTCATCTTGTCCATGATGACTATTATCTGCTGTATAAATATTGATGATCTGAGTAATTGCTGCTCTGTACATATGCTTCTCATAGATATAAATTTCTCTGCCTGAAGTAGGCTGCTGACAAAGTGCTTTCCTCCTTTTGCATGGCAATGAAACATTACGGGAGGTGCCACTGAGAGTTGTTAATCCTAGGGGAAAAAAAGAAACAAGCAGCAAGTAACAGCCATCTTTGGAGAGGGGGAATGAAGTGATGTTTGCCTTGACTGGGAAGACTGAATAGTCCCAGAGAACAAGTTCGCTAAGCCAGTATTCAGGAGGCTTGAGTTTAGCTTAGGCTGCAGCAACATGAGGCACAGCTCAAAGGGAAAAAACTGCTCCAGACTCAACACTGGCCACCGCTGCTAGGCTGGGCATGCCATGCTCCTAGGACATGTCATGTATGACACACACCCAACCAGTGGTTCACTGATGACAGGGGTTACTTTTTCTGGATCAAAACCCAACTAGAAAAACAAGCCAGTCTTGTTCTGGAGGAAGAACACCAAGCTGAATATTATGCTGGCATAAATAGACCCCCAATGCCACCCTGTAACCTTTGCCAGTACACGGCCAACGTGTCACACAAAAGCAAAGCTGGTCTTGAGGCACCCGACACCCATTCATAGATTGCACTGGCATACAACACAGCCTCACTTCAAACTCCTTTTGCTGGTTAAATGTGTTTGCCCAGATTTTGTGACCAGTCAGGTAGGTCTCGTGTCTTTCTGCTATTAGCAAAAAATCACAAAAAACATCCCACTGCATGTCCTGGCCAACCTGATCATATTGCCCCAGGTCTACCACTACAAAGGCACAGTTGTAATAGACAGAGCCCTCCCACAGGCACACAGCTTCACACTTCTAGACTTGATTTTTGCCTCTGGACTTTAAACAGTCAAAAGTATGAGAGATAAAGACTTTTCCTTAGCGGACACAAACTTTCTATGATATAAAACCTGAGAGTCTGAACCTCAGTAAAACCTTCATCTCTTCATCTACTTGCAGAGATGAAGATTTTTTCTGCCATGTAAAGTTTGGCAAGATTTATACCAAGAGAGTTTCCCTGTAGAAATACTCTTTTCCTAAGGTCTCCACCCATCCTCTACAGTATCTGGAAACAAACACTGAACTAAGACCTTCTTATAATTATTAAATTTAAAAAAAAAAAAAATTCTATCAAACATATGCTACAGAAATTCAGGAGAAATTAAAAATCTGCCTTACATGTGCATTACTGAAGATTAAGAAGGGTATGTAGAGCATGCAGAAAGCAGGACAAAAGACACCTGGCTGCCTACCAGAGCTGGAGGCCAGGGCAGGAACAAGAGGTGGGGGTAGGGACAGAGAGCGAGCAGGAAGCAAGGGCAATACAGATAACATGCAAGCAACTTTTGGAATGCCCGGAGGTGGTGAGGGAGGAACTGAGTATTTGTAATGAGCAACCGAAATACGAGTCTGGAAGTCTTACTTTCTCTGTTGCCTTGTTCAAACAACTACGTTATAAACCATTATACATAATCACAGCATATGTATACTATATACACATAAACAGAGATGGTGAAAGTAGTTACTAAATACCAACACATCCAATCTTCTCTCTGTGGCACTGAGTGTTAAGCCATCCGCTTGTTCAGTATGGCTCTCGTCAAATAATTAATTCCCCTCCTACGTTCTGCAGCGTCTTTCCTGCCCCCATAATTTCTACAGCGCTTTGGGGTTTAATATGTAACAATCTCTAATGACAACTGCTGTACATCTCTGAATCTTGAAGGGAAGTTGCTTCCAGCAGAAAATTAAAGGTTGAACTCTTAGCAGTAACTCTGGGCATGCTTAACTAATACTAGGCCACATAACATAGCCAAATTAGTCAAACAGGTCTACTTAAAAAAAAAAAGACCCATATGACCTCACTGTCAGTTCTTACAATGAGTCATTTAGGAGGCCAGTTGAAACAGAGCTCTGCATTAATTGAAGTGGACTGGATCCTAACTACAATAACCAGGTCACCCCCACCCTCTCCATTCAGTCTTTTTTTTAACCCTTCTATTTTTAAGACAAGACGCAATCTAGCAGCCTCCAGCAAGCATCCAGTCTTACCTACATGGCCTCCTATATTTCCCAGACCTAATCTGTTTGCATGAAGATTACTTATAACATACGCTATATGCGCACGGAATGCTTTACTGCTAATGCAAATTATTTTGCATGCAAACATAAAATGCAGATAGCCAAGCAACTAACTGCCCAATTCACAAGCACAAATAGCCTTAGCGCTCTCAAGCTTTTACATGCATATTAATTTGAATGCAGTGAAATGCACCCCTAATTTTCAAAGACATGTTAAAACACGTTTAAAAAACATGACTCAAATCTAAAGTGTTCACATTTCTGAGTCAGTAAAAAGTGAAATCAAATTGCCATAAAATAATACTCTATTATCTAGGTAGATATTAATCCCATGGTTTACTCCAAAATCATGGTCACGGAACTTTGCTAAAGCTATGCCTATCTAACATATCTTTTCCTGCACTGCAATGTCAATCTGGAGCGTAAAGAAATACAATGTCCATCCACCACAGCTTCACTGACAAATTTCCTTAGAGAGGATGCAAAAGTGCGGTATTATTAGCTCAGGCTGTTTTCATCAAGAGAGTAGCTAGTTTTATCACATCTGTGCCAAAGTCACTATGTCCACAAAAATAAATGCTTTGCTGGGTTTGTATCCTGCTAAAGTATCTCTATTGGAGATGTAAAAATGCAATTTCACTATAAAAAGAAATACAGTGAAGTTAATAATTTCTTGCACTGGGCACATGGCCATCTATTTTCATTGCTTCCAAACATCCACTGCACTATTAAGACCTAGGAAGCTGGCAATGTATAGACTTCAGGCCACTGCTTCTCTAGCTTTCCTGGGGTTGCAAGATGGTGTTTGTACCTCTCAGATGCCAAGCACCCTTTCTTAACAGGTAAGGACAGGTGGATGCTACATTTTGCCTTCCTCTACTGATGTGAGATCTTAAAGCAGGCTGTGCAGTTGCAACTAAGGCACAGTGAAAGAGAAAAGAGAGACTTTTGAACTGTGATGAAGGAATGGCTCATTCATGTGTATGCATCCTCAAAGTGGCATAGAGACCTGTACGGATCTGGGAGGTGCAGCACACCTACTAGTCTTTCCCTTTGCTAGAATAGAACTATTTTGCACCAGTGTTTCATAGGAAAGACATTCATAGGAAGAAATTTTGACAATACGTGGAGTTTTGTGCTTTAAGAAGCTAGAAAATCCAGCCAAAAGACTGATAGAAAGTGTATGAGCACTATTCTAATCAAATTTATATATTATGTACTTCTGAAACAAAATACCAGGAAACAAATACATCACCTGATCATTCAAACAAACCTAATAAGCAGTTTGAGATTCCAACCAATCTGCTGAAATTGGTACTCCTACAAGCCTCTTTCTTCTAGCTTTTTGGTTGCAGAAGTTAAGGTGCCAGCAATCAATCTTAGAACAGGAGCTGATGAATTGGAGACATTCACAAAAAAAGTAACGAAATACAGTTCACAAAGTGGTTTGCTTACCAAGGAAACATGTTTAGCAGTTTCCTTTTATGCAGCACTAAAGAATTACAAAACTTGTATTCCTTCTGTTTATGATTTTTGCAGTGGCCTAAGACCACTTCAGCTAATGTGTGACTCTCAGTTTTCACTTCAAGCATGTTCCAAGAATATTCAAGCTTCAGAGTCTAAACACATGATACATCAGAATAACACACTATAACCAAACCACAGCTTTCAAAAACTTTTAAAATGTACTAAAATAAGGCAGCAGTGAATGCGGGAGTGTCCTAAGGAGGAGTAGTAGTGGTCAGTCCTCCTTGTAATCATCTCCAAACATTGAAGGTTTTGAGTTTAATTTTTTTTAATTTTGCAGTAAAGTTCAAATGGTTTAAACAATTCCCCACAATGCTCACCAACATGGGAGAAAAGAGGAAGAGCTGCTGCAAGATGCTATTCCTTTTGGGCAGTTCAGTGCTTTCAGTACTCTGGCTTGTAGCTTTCTACCTGCTCTGGGGGGCTCCAAGTCGAGAACACTCATGGAATCCAGTGGAGGTCACAAAACACCGCCAGGAACCAGATGCAGACAAGAAAGATGCACTAAAGGAGTAAAACAAACAAAAACCCAAACACACTAACTGCTCCCTTATCTTACTTTTTTGTTTTTCTTTTGCTTCTTGCCTACATATCTTGTCTGCAATCAGAAACGTGGCAAGAAAAAAAAATAAAAAGGTAATATGGTCAGAGGTATTTATTTAACCCACAATGTCCCAATAGCTTTCAGAAGTACTGTCAAGGATATTCTTCTGTTGGAAGAGACACAATTATTTCACACAGAAGGTTAGAATTTTTGCCATGCATGACATTACTGAAACACTCAAAGATGTTTTCATCCTCCTAGATGACTGCATGTGTTTCTCGCATCCTCTACTGAATAAGCTAGCCATGCTGAAATAAAACAGGATCTGCACCTTACCCTCTTTAATCTGATTTGGAAAAGAGGAAAGCTGATATATCTTCAGAGTATGCAGCATATCATACCAATGATTCTCAGAATGCAGTTGCTGGCTTTTCCTCAGACCCATGTATTATGAACAAAATGAAGAAGAGAGGCTCCTGAACTGGGATGCAGGGACAGCTAAGTAGCAGACAGGTCAGGCCACTCAAAGAAGTGCACAGCACACTTCAGAGGTGGGAGTTGCCATCGCTTGTGGTACTAACCAATATTAAATAAAAGCTAGTGAGCTAACAGAAAAATAATTGGACATGGCTGTCCAATACCCTAAACTAGTTTTAAATCAACGCAACTGTGCTGTAGTTAGAAAAGGATAAGCAAGGTCAAAAAAGTGGAGAATCAAAGCTATGTTTATGTACCACCAGAATATAAAGTGGAATAACTTGCAAAGTCACTGCGAGTTACTAAATGCATGTTATTCATAAAAGTAAATTTACATAAATCACTCATTTTCACCAGCCTTTTTGTAGTAAGTCAACAATATCCATATATTTTGGGGTTTCCGCCATATATGCATGTGTGAGAGTCTGTACGCAACTTTTTTTTTCCCTGCAACCTTTTATCACTAAGAGAAGCATAGAAGAAAGAGGGTGAGAGAAGGAAGTAGAGAAGAGGGACCTTTTCATATTTTGCTTTTAAATGTAAAAAAATAGGTGGAATACATTTTTTCTTAGAAGTTTTATGGCTTGGGAAAAAGCATTTTCCATTTGAACTAATTCAGTCAGCTGAGCATGCAGCAAACACCGAAAACAGATTTGGACCGAAGAACCTAGCCCTTTGATTTATTTCACCTATAAAGATATTTCTATATAAAGGAAGCCAATTATCAATTCTAAACTGACATCCGAGGGTATGAAAATCAGATCCCCGTGCTCTCTTTCTGCACTGGCCCTGCAGTACACTGATGATCCATGGTGACACCAGCACCCAGGAGCATCGAGCCTCTGTGGAAAGCATGATACAGCCACCTTTGTTTCTGTTTGAGAGCACACAACACAGTTAGCATTTTCCAGCTTCCTTTTCCCACTTCCCCATGTGAAAGGCAACAAATAAGAGTATTAAGAGGTTTGAGCAGCAGACGTTGTAAATTACACACACACACATATATGTATCCTTTCTGTTTGATCCCAATCTTCCACAGATCTCTAATGAGAACCATGAATACAGTCTATTAATCATCTCATCAGTAATGCAGATAACCATCTTGGCCTCTCATCAAGCATCTTCTCTGGCTTAAATGTGCCCTTAGGTTGCACAGCCCTGGGTGCAAAAGCTGCCAGGTCGCTCTGAAATTACATCAGTGTGACGACACTAGACACGTCACGCTTTGCAGCAGCGGGCAGCAGCCAGCTGAGCACAGCCATGTATTGGGAGCCTACGTGGTCCCTCAGCTACCATAAAGGCTAACAAGCACTTCTGTCCCCAGCTCTGCACACACAGAGCAGCCAGATACTGCAAATACAGTTATCTCAAGGAGGAGGCATTGTTCAGCTACAGCAACATACCTTCAGGCCTCCTAAAATGAAACACTGAGCAACCAACACAGCAGAATGGCTACAGCACTGGCCTGGCACTCAAAAAATAGAAACAGGATCTTGTTTTAGTCCTTGCAGAACGATCACTCCCTGATCCAAGGATGCCACAGCAGTGCTGTTCTCCAGCCCTGTCCCTGGGTGGACCTCAGGCTCATGTCTGCAGTCATGTCCCTAGCCCTGTCTCTGTCCTCGTCTCCTGCTGCTGGATGGACCCTGGCTCTGGTGTGTTGCTTGCTATGCCTGGAGCTGAGGATGGACCCTGTTAGAGCACTTTGAAATCAAATGATGAAAAAAGCATTCTTCTGTGAAATTTCAGTACCACCCTGCCAGACAAGCGCAGATCACAAGAGCTCCAAAATAAAAAGAAATGTATATGTATTAGCCCCTTACCCTTGGCATCAGGCCCATACTGCCCATTCTCATAACATTTACAGGGAAACTGGCATATAGAACAGTGCAGTAAACAAAAGGATATTCTGTGACAATCAGGTCAAAGAGTACCAGACAAGCCTTGATTCCACAAAAGTGAAGACAAGTTATACCTGGACAAGCAACTTGAAGCTGTAGTCACCGATGTTAACAGATCTACCGTGGTGGAAGGAAGAAAACAGGCTCCCAAGCATCTGCAAAATAGCATAATTAAGGTTTATACTTTTAAATAATTTTATTTGAAAAGTATCGCTAAGAAAAAAATAAGCTTAAGGAATTTCAATATTCCAAATAACAACACCAGCACTTCAGCACCCCCGGTCCTGCTGTGACCACACACACGCATTGCCGAGCACAGCTCAGCTGCTGGCAGTTACCTTCCTTGCTGAAGGGAGAATTGTTTGGCTTCCAGTGCCACTCTCAACAAATTTCTACCTTCTAAGCAGCAAGTGTTTGTACAATAGAAATACTCCTATCAGCATTACCAGCTGTGTTCAAAGCACAAAAAACGTAAGCACATACACTGCAAAACCCCAAAGTTTGTGCGTATGTAAACAATGTGCTTCTGGAAAGGCAGAGAGAATATTTTCAGAGTAAACACCACAAAGATTTCAGGTCCTTTAGGATGTCAGAAGGTTGTGATCTGTTGCTCACCTTCATTACTTGCTGCCTGCTCAGCCAAGGCACCTCTGTAACTCGCAGGGATTGCAACCACATCTCATGGACCCATTTTACCACCTTGCAAGAACACCAGGTTTGAGAACAGAAGAAACTTTTTCTCTCACAGCAGTCCAGCTTTTAGGTGCACTACCCTCCCTCATGTTAGCTTGAGGCCATTAAAATACCAACCAACACCAGAACAGGAAATGCAGCAGAAAGAACTATTTTTTGAACCTCACCACTCGGATTGCAGCCGCTGTCCCAGGGAGATAAGCAAGCAGCTCCTCCAGCTCCACAGCCCCATCGGACCCCAGAAAATCTTCCAGAGGTATGAGAGAGGTGGAGAGAACAAACACACTAAAAGCACTCAGGCAGAAGAGCGCCTCCACCCCAAACTACTCACTTTTAGAAACAGAGCTCCTCTCCAAGCCCCTGAGCATACCTCCTCTTCTGCAACTTCACCTGCAACTAATGGGAGCATAAGGCTGAAGATACCAGGACTTGTAAGACTTGGACATTGATGAAGAGCCCACTCCTGAGCAGGAACATCTCGAAAGGTGTCTCCTTCTCAGCTTTTGGCTTGGAAGAAAGCAGGACGAGGCAAGAGAAAAGGCTAATGCTTTCTCCTCTTAACTAAATCACCTACACATGTACTTTTTTCAAAATAAGCACAATTAGGGTGAGTTATGGTTGGGGTAAGGAGACTGTGGAGGGAAGTTTTAGTCCCAGAGCAGAGAAAGGCCAAGGAAAAATACTACAAAGAATACCAGTTTTCTTAACACCTGAAGAAAAACGTAACTGGGTGGAGAATGTTTTGGTCCACTCCGGGATGAAGCATACTCAAAAAAAACACCTGTCCAGGAGGAAACCTCATGCAGCACACAAACATCTGGGCCATATTTTCAAGACAACATTCATTAGAAGTTAGCTATCCACTGCTTCTAGCTCACCAACATCCATTATGCTTAAAATCATTATTTTCCTGCTGTTATAGCCTTCCCCTTTGCTTTGCAGGCCACCTAAATATACTGCTTCTGCTTAGAGGAAAGTGTTTGACCACAGTGGTCACCAGGACTGCACAACATATGGCACAAAGACACTCTAGTCATGCAAGCCAACCTACTAAAATTATTGAATGACATTTGGCAAAGGCATCAAATTAAAAATGAACTGCTGTCTCATGAAGACCCTAAAAGCACACTTCACCGTATGCTTGCTGGACTTTCTCTGCATACTGCAAGGTTCAAAAGCCAGACCCATGAAGCAAAGGGAGCTGTACCAGAGACAGCAGCCCAGCCATGGACCCAACCAAGGCAGAAGCAGCCCTGATGGGTGCAGCATACATGCAGCACCTATCCCTGCTCATGAATGATGTGTCTGCACCTGACATGCCGTGCAGACAGTCTGGGGACCTAGGAAGGTGTTCCTCCTAGCAGAGACAAGAGTAATAACAGGGAAAAAGAGAAGGAAGTGTGTAAACTGAACTGCAAGAACCCTTCCACTGTAAGGCAGGCCATCCATTTCGGAATGCTAGCAGACGGAGCAGGGGGCTTCATCAGCTGAAAAGGGATCTTTTCCAGGTTAGAGGCAAGCAGGCATCAGTTTCCAGAAGGCTGGCATGCAGCATGGAGGAAACATGGACCCACAGTGCAGGTCACCACAAGCCAAATGGCTCCAGCATCCTCACTCCTCTCTGTGTGGATAAAGGGCACCCAGGGGAAACTAAAATTCCAGCACCTAAATACCCCTCGCAGGCTTGGGCACCTCAACACCACGGGTGCTTGCAACAGGCTCTTTTTTCCTCTAGCTGCATCAAGACAGTATTTCAGGTCTGATTCACTGTCTAGACACAGCATGATACCATGCGGTACAACTGAGGAAGACTGAGAGCACCAGAGTGTGAAAAACAGACTGGCCCCAGCTTTTTCTTTTTCTTTTTAAGAAAAATACACTGTGCAGTTTGTATCAACATCCTCACGAAATGGCTTGATCTGTCCTGCACCTTAGAAACTGGCTGCTGAAAAAAATCCAGAATGCAATTAAAACATGGCTTCCGTTAAGTTCCACTTCCCTCTGCAATTTTATAATCGTCTCATCCATCAATTTTGAAAGAATATTAATACTGGCATCAGCTGGCTCTCCACCTCCTTTGCTGAGCCAGCTTTTTTGAAGCCCTGTCCCTGCCTCTCAGCATCCAACCACAGATGCTGTGAGGAAGAGGAGAGAGGGAGGCAAACCAAGGGTGAAGAGAGGCCAGTGGGGCCCACCCAGCGTGGGGGCTACCCCACAGAGGAGCTGCTTCTTTCCCAGGGGAGGTATGGCAACTTATGGTACTGAAAATCTGCCCAAACATGCTTGCCTCAATAGAAAAAAATCATACACACAAAATACAGAGAACAAGGTTGTGTCATGGATTAACTGATGCCTACACAAACACCAGACCAGATCCTTGGTATGCAGGCTCATCACCACCTTCCAAGCTGGAGATGGCTAGGCCAGTGATGTACGATCTTTTTTCCCCAACTCCGAAAGATGTGTAGATCTCTCCATTGACACAAGCCACGTCTCCAAGTTATCTTTCACAGACTAACATCCTTGACTCCCAAGTACCTTCAGACTGCAGCTGAAAACCAGTCCATGATTTTAGTAGTCTCTCCTTTTCGAATAGGTGAAGCTCAGCACTCAGATACTAGTTCTTGGGCTTACACACAGTGGTAAAGGCAGGGAGAATTGGCTTGTGCCAGTTTTTGGCATCTGCCTTATTATTTTATAAAGGTGCACAATTCATTGAGTCACTCGAAAATTTTTAAGACACTGTTCTGTCATTATTTTATGAATCTAGTTTGACATGGTTTATATGTATCATAGCCATGATTTATATCACAAACTCCCAAGAACACAAATCTGACTTCAAAATCATTCTCATCCCAATTGTTTCATCGCAGGTCAGCCTGGTCTGTTGCAAGACCAGATTTTGTTGGCAAATGTATTCTCTTTGCTAGTATCATCCACCTTTCCTCATCTAGTTTAATGAAACAAAAAAACCCAAAGGACATAAAAAAGGCAAATCATTATACTCATTTGAACATAATCAGAAATCTCTGCTTCATCTTCTCTTACTGCAGCGTGAGGTTTATAACAACAGCCTTCCCCTCCTATGAACAAAGCTGTAGGAAGAAATTCACTGTAAATTGGTCAGGAGACTGACATGCAGGCCAAAAGCATCTAATGGCTTGCTGGGATTACAGACATCACTTCTCCGGGAAGCGGCGGAGTTGCACCAACTTGCATTTCAGCTAGAAGCCCAGCCTCTCAACCTGCACACTCTTGCTTGCACTATCATGTTGCTATTCATTCCCAGAAAACAGAAAATCACAGGCAGCCAGTCTTCCTCACTCTATAAACTGATGTAATTTCTATCCCATCTTCAAGCCCATAAAATGACACATCCTCCTAGGCTTAATCGCAGAAGGTAGGTGGGATCAAACAAGACTGCATACAACAGCACACTGAGAAATGGGGCAGAAAGCAGCATATTCTTTAGGTGTAAACTGTTTTTATAGAGTTGGTCTTAAGCAGCTGTTTATCCATTTTCTGATCTCAGAGAATGCCCACAGTAGTGGCACTGGACTAAAAGTGAGGAAGATGAATCCCCTAAAATGTTTCCTTCAAAGGTAGTGGGCTGGGCTTTACCTGCAGTTTTGAGTAAGAAAAAATTACAGATCTAAATTGGAATCAAGATTGCACAGAACCCTACCAGGGTACCTAGATCTGAGACCTCTGGAAAATTATAGGTGGCACCAGTAGTACCAAAAGATGTGCATAGGCTAGAGCGATGGTACAAGAAAGCAAGGGGAGAAGCAGGTGGCATTTGTCAGGGATGCACAGGAACTGAGGGGAAGGAGGGGGAACTGGGAAGGGTGAGTTCAAGGGGATAAGAAACTAGGCTGCCACAGAGGGAAGAGCAGGACAGACACAGGCAAATCAGAGAGGACTCAGGAAGCACCAGAGCTCTGCAAGCTCCATCCTTAAATGGGATCTGAGGGTATCCTGGTCTAGGCTGCAAAACCCCCAACACAGCAGCAGATGACTTGCTGAACGTGTCACCCCACTCTGGCAGCTACCACCATCCACAGCCAAACAGTGCTCTTCTGCAGGCCGTTATCTTATGGGTTAGAAATTAATGCTACAGCCCAAAGGTCTGCACTCTCTGGATGACCTAGGTCACTGCAGATTCATGTGACAGGACTAATTTTTATCTCTACCTTTTCCCTTTGTACAGTTGTAAAATTATGTTTAAACCCAGCTATGTTAAATTTTTAATACAAAGACTGCAAACTTGAGCACTCGATTAAGAGGTGTCATAATGAAGACTGCCCATACAACCTTCACCCAGATCCTGTACACGTCTGCACTGATTCTGTCTCCAATTCGATGTTTGCAAATCATTTGAGCTGTGGAAATTAATCACTTTTGGAAAAAGATATGGTTGTGTGGTAAAAGTGGCTGCTGTCTCAGACCCTGCCTCACCCAGGTCAGCAAACAAGGCAATGCAGGAAGAGAAAGACAACTCCCTTGCTTGAGGATGTTGGATGTACCACTGCAGGAGAAAGAGGAATTACCTCTTTCTCCACTCCACAGTCTGTAAGATGCTCAGCAAATCCCCAAAACTAGTTTTTCTTCAGGTGACCCCTACCAGGGCAGTACCCACCCTGTGCAAAGCGAAGACAACTAGGGATAACTTCAAGAGGGCTAAGAGTTACAGCTGAGGTCAATTGTCCTTGTGCTTCCAGCAGATGAATTGCCACATCATGCCAGGCATTCTGGGGTGAGTGAGAAAAAAACTCCTCCCTAAGTATCATTTTGAGTAGCCATAAATGAAGGTATTTCAATCAGTTGAGCTTTATTTGCTCTTTGCCTCCATTCCTCAGCTATGAAAATGAAGATAGTACCTGTACCTGGGATACTGCAAGAATAAGAACTTCCCCACCTGCAAAGCCCCCAGGAAGAAATTGGCAGCACTGCTCAGTTCAAGGTTTGGGTGGAGTGTAAAATAAGTAGATGTGGGGACACATGCAGAAAGTATACATGGAGAAAAGAAAATGAATTATGCTGTAATTACCCATCCACTGAAAGAGAGACTCTGTGAAAGGGAAAAAATGATGCAATTACAGAATTAAAGATTGTATCATAATGCAGATGCAAAGGGGAGCTATGCAACATTAGTCCTGGCACATCCTTGCTTCTGTCCGCCTGATTTCTTAACCCCATTGTTCTCCTAATGTCATTATTTTGTAAGTAATTTTAATGCAACATAATTATGAGCTCATATGTTTATATCTTTTCATCATTAATAACATGTGGAACAACTGGCAGACTCTGCTCCCAGCATAATTGATGCTTCCAGCAGATGGCTGTGAACGGCTCACTTTCTTCCACGTTTATCTGAGGTAAAGAGCAGGGAGGAGAGAGGGAGACTACATTTGAACTTCGGTTCCATGCACAAACATTTGGGGATTTCTTTCAGAGGATGAAACCAGGTCTAATATTAATCAATTGCTCTGAAACCAATCAGAACAGATCAGATTTAAAGACCAGAGGCATTGAGCAGCTGATGTGCTTTGCCCAAGGTCAAAAGGAAAGCTCCCAAAGCCTGGACCTCAAATGACCCCACTGACTGCCTTCTGCCCAAGCTGTTGAATCGCTACCTCCCACATTAAAACTTGTTGAAGTATAATTATTCCTGTTAACTGCAGGTCAGGGAAGAAGCTGATCACCTCCAGGCTGTGTTTGCTGGTGAATGCAGCCAGTGAGCAACTCCTGAGAGCGTGTCATAGAAAAAATACAACTGCAAGCAAACATTATGGTTGTATGTGTTCATCCTGGATGATAATTGTTATGTCAGAGTTTTTAAGTAAATTACCCTGCCCACCTTGGAATTCAGGCAAATTGCCAACATATTTCTCAGAGTCAGATGAGTCTGGCTCACCATGCTACCTTCATGAGGAAAAGCAGCTGCAATGCCAAAAACCTAACTTGTTTTATTTGCAGATGATATGGCAAGAGGCAGTGCGTCTAACAGCATGCTTGCTTCGTGCTCTATAAAAAGTCTTATTTGTCTTTGTATGTCCCCATTTGTTCACACACACACCCCTCCTTTCTTCTAGAGTAGTAATTTTACCTTGTCTAAGGGTTGCTGGCAGCTTTGCAGTGCAAGCTTTACATACTCTTGTTGCTAACAAAGCCAGCTTCACTTCCATCTTTCCCCACCCTCACAGGGAGCAGAGCCTGCAAAGCCCCTGAGGCACAGCCAGTCAGAGCCTGCAGTGTCCCAGGCTCTCGGGCCACACCAGCTCTCTCCAGTGCACATCTTCTGGAAAAGCTCCACCGTGGAAAAATCTGTCATGGTGGTAGAAGCATTGCAATCCTTCCCTTTTGGCATGCAACCCACTCGATTTGGTTTAAAACCTAACAGAGAAAGCACTACACCAGCACTAAATGTACACAGCACTATACAGTTAACAAGAACAGGCAGAAATGTTATAGCAGCAGCCTTTCACCCCACAACTGCCTGTTTCAGGATTTCTCACATTGAAGCTTGGGTGGCCAGCACTGTCAGAGGAGGGACCTGCACAGGGCTTATAGTCTGAGCCCCAGAGCCCATTCTTAGCTACCGCAGACATCAACAGTGCCGTGCTGCCAGTGGTATGAGTTGGTGCCCAGAGGGAAAAGTAGGGGAAGCCAGACACGTTCTCCTTCACTAAGTACCACATCTCTGTAGTGCAGAGACTTACATTCAGATGCCAAAGATGTCCAGCACTGCCTCTGGCAGGCAATTTGTGTGGGGGAAGAGGGAGTAGTGTCCCCCTTTGCCCTGCTGGCATGGCTTAGTGCTCCACATCCTCCATAACCCATGATGGGTTACACAGCTACACAGTTCCTCCCTTCGTCTCACCTTGACAGATGCATCTGACCTCAGCTGCACCACAGGCTGCCTGAAGAGGAGTGGCATATGGGTGCTTGAGATTCAGCTCAGCCCTCTAGGGTGACACTTAATATTTTGACATTACAGAGCAACACTGGCGATCTCTGAAGAGCCACACTCTATGCCCCAGGACAAACAGGCATCTATTGCCTGAAACTCAGCAGCAACAGAGAAGGTAACAAAATATGCACTGGCTGAGGAACCACACTGTGCATCCCACATATGCTCCTCAACACCCTGACTCTATTTCTTATGCCGCTGCCTGAACAGATGCTGGTCTTTTTCTTCAGTCCAGGTCTGAAAGAAATGTGCCCATCGCACGAGCACAGCTATACTGAAAAGCTGTCAGCACAGGCACAGCCTGGGTGAGGGCAATGCTGCTTTTCCTAGTATAGTTCTGCCCAGATTCCTGAGGCAGACCACCTAAGTCACCCATGCCAGACCAGCTGCATCTACACTGGAGTGCTTAGCAACACAGAAGCATGTCCATGACGTGTCACAGCACTGCATCAGCCCAAGTACACACCTGCCTAAAGCACCTGTGGGGAGGGGGCTGTGTGGGGCTTGGAGACTGTTTTCACTCAGAAACTATTTTGAGAGAAACATACAGCGCTGAATGTCATCTTTTCATCAGTGTCAAATTAGCATTTAAGTCAACAGGATGATGCTGGTGAACACCCAGATAACCACACTGCCATTGCACACGTTCAAGTTTGCACATACACACCCCTCTGCATAAGTCCTGCCCAGGCTGCACGTTCCCATCTGCTCCAATCTCACCTCCATTCAGCCCAAGGTGTCCTGGAGGTCAAGGAAAGAAGGCTCCAAGCCACGGCTGTCAGCCTGCCAGCCTTCCTAAATCTCAAGTGGCTTGACAAATAAAAGGGTAACAGCACTGCAAGGAGGTATAACGAACAGGCCTCGCTTGCTGGAGATCTGTGTCCTCTGCCCCCCTACCCCTCCCTTGCAGCTCCCTCCAATATTACCCACACCTTCTCCCCTGGAGACTGTGCATACCTTGCGAGGTGGCCAGGGCTACAAAGGAGCTGCCTGTTTGATCACCACCACACATGCAATGCCTGGCTGGGCAGCTGCTACCAAGCAGAATGGAGACGAGCTGAAAGCAGTCTCCTTTCTCTTCAGAGAGAGCACTGCCTCAAATATTGCCCAGCCAGCCACTAATCTTTACAAAAGCAAGCGGGAAATTAATGATCTTCAAGACTGTCAACCATTGGTGCAATCTGGTTGGAACTGGCCAAACGTAAGGGGCAGGAGACAGACAGCACTCGTTTCCTGGGGAAATGAAGTTAAAATGAAATAAAATAAAACCAGATGAAAACTATGGTGCATTTGATTAGTGGCATCTCAGCATTCTTACGTCCCAGGAAACGCCGCCTTACTCAATCAAGCCTGCGAGCCGCACAGCACACACTGCAGTTAAGCTCTGTGACTGCCCAGCTTCTGTGCATCAGGAGCAGGAAGGGGCAAATTACAAACTCATTTACAGCTGAAGGTTATTCTGAAGGGGTAATTTCTGAAGTAGGAAGACGGGGAGGGCAAGGTCATTTGCATCTGAAAGAGGTGAAATACCTCGTCAGGGCTGAAGGACTATTATTCAGCTCTAAGCATGGAAGCTGCTGGGGCTCCTCTCTCCTTCACAAGCCCCAGCCCTGGAGGTGATCTCATCCCAGAGATTTCAGCATCTTTCCTCACCATCCACAGCGTCCCTCAGCCCACACTGCTGGCACTTGGCCACCAGCACCAAGAGGTGCCTTTGAGGCAGGAGTCAACTCTGCTGTGGTTGGACCAACAAATGCCAAGCCCTTGGCAGCCAGGATCAGGATGTGGAGAGATGCTCCACAATTACCTGGTGCTGACAAGGGCTGCAAGGGTTTTCTCTAATGCCACCCGGTTTGACAGACCATACTACAGAGTTACACTGGTTCCAAGGGCTTCTCTGCTTTCTTCACAGAGCCCAGCACAGCAGCAGCAAACATATTTGTGCAGAAAATAGCATCAGGAAAGCAAGCAGGCAACTCTAGACAGACTCTGAAACAGCTGTGGAATTTCTCTGGAAGAGCTGCTTACTGTAAAGGGGGGAAAGTCCAGCCTCCCATCTCACTTCTAGTCCACCCACCGGATAGAGGCAAAGCGTAAGAACAGGAGAGAATTTAAGGCATGCCAGCATCCCAGGCTCTGGGAATTAGTTTCCCACATTCTCCACAAAAAGACAGCACTCACGCCCAAAATCCACTGCCTTGAACTCAGATCGCACACCATCTACTCAGCTGAATAACCACGCTCAAGCCCGTGGAATTACTTGCCTGAATTGCTGCTACGTGATGTACAGAAAGGCTGCAGAACTTTGGCTGACAAACACAAGTAGGCAGAAGGCAATGTAAGACCACCCTAGGCCAGGTCCCAGAGTCAACAGCCATGCGGTCAAAACCACACATCACCTGGTCTTTGGTAGTTATGCCAACTGATCAGGGCATCAGCTAGATCACATGCCTCCCTCTAGACCTGTATCCTTCAGGCATCATCAACTGATTGGGGCCACAGTCTGAAAAATATTTCACTGACTTAGAAAGCTAAACTCTGCTGGATAGCATGGCTTGAGCATTTGAGAGTCTAAGCTTGATTAGCTTCCAGCAAGACTTCAGGTCCCAAGTGCAAACTAATGCTCCAGAAAACTCCAGCAGAGAAGCACCAGTGCTCCTGCTCTATTAGTGTTGGTCCTAAGTAAGGTCAGCTCTTCCATACTGAACCCAAACATGATACGGCATTTGTTCTCAGCACCATGCAAGTAAAAAGCTGTGCACTGCACACCCTGGAAAGCTTAAGAGAGGCAGCCCTGAGTTTAAAACTTTTGCATGCAAGCTTGCTTATGAGCATCCCTCTTTAATTTCACTAGGACAACACACGTGACTAAAGTTAAAACTGTGCTGAAGCCTCCATCTGTCAGACTGTGGCTGATGGAACTCCTGCTCCAGTTCATCGAGGGGTCAAGGTGAGAACCCTGAACTGGAGCCAGGAACAGGTACTGCAAAAACATACCCACAGCTTCTGGCAAAGCTGGAGGCTCAAGTGAGTCACCTGAGGAAGGGTGACCAGTGCCCAGAAGCATCTACCTGCTGTTCCCTGTGCACTCTGCTAAGCCATAGTGTATCTTGGATGAGCAGCTCATTCTGAGTTATTGCATTTGCATGCTTAACTAAAACACACCATATTTATTGTCCTGCTGGCATTTCTAATCTGGATATTCCACTGCCCAGTACTTCCAAAGAGACTTCATAACATGCATATAGAACTTCCATCAGGTGTGGCCCAACCAACTTTCCTCCCCCAGGACAAGCAGCAGAAAACAAATATCTTCATCTTCACATACCTGGCAAGCTGTCCAAACTCTCCGACAGACCTTAGAGGTTTGGGCTTTTCAACTATACTGCCAACAAAAGCATGTGCATGGGGAGAATTTTCCACAGATTCCTGTCCCAACAGTCATGGACACACCAGTGCCACAGCCAGCAACAGCACCAGGCTGTCCCAGCTCCATACTCCTCGGCCAGGGCTACTTTACCTTTCGCCTTTCATGCATTTAACAAGAAGCTGAAATCCAGGTGCGCACCATTACATAGCCAAGAACAGCGTTTCCAGCAGAAGGCTTTTTCCTAAATTGCTGTTATTATCATCCCATGAGCTCTGCATTAGTTCAGACTCAGTGGGTATTTCAAAAAGGCCTATGACCCCAGACTGGGTACAGAAGGCTGAAAACAGGACCTTCGTCTACATCACAATTTGGAAGGCTACAAATATTTTCCAGTGGCCTCAACCAGACCTACACCATAAGCAACTCTGTATCAAAAAAGATCTCTGAAACATACTATAAAAACAAACAAACCAATCATGGATCATATCGGTGAGAAAAAGAGCTTCAGCAAGGAAACAAGAACTGTGTTTGTAGTTCAACAGAATTACTGTGTTTATAGTTCAATTAATGGAATCTTATCAAAAGCCTGTTTGCTTTCCTCTTTTTTTTTTTCCTCTAAGACACCTATTACACAAACACACCCCTTCATGCCTCCCCACCTAACAGCAACACATCTTAGGCGTATCCACAGCTCAGAGGAGGCAGAGAGCCGCTTCCAAGAAGTCCCTCCGCCGGACAGCGTGTCGGAACCCAGCGCCCGGGTGATGGATGGCGGCGGGGTTCCGAAATCACATTTTTGCAGCTCGACCTCAGCCGGGAGGCAGCACCTAACCAACGCCGCAGCGAACTCTGAACGCTGCCACTCCGTAGAGCGGGGCTGCTAATGGGGCAGGGGCTTCGCGACTCTCCTCTTCTCTGGTTAAAAGAAAAAATTAAAGCCGTTTCCTAAAAACCCAGCGAGATGCCTAGCACTTAGTGACAGCGCCCGAGTTACCGCGGATCTTCTCCGCTAACTGCCAGCATAAGGGAGGGAAGGGGAATCAAACAAAAAAAGGAGAAAACGCCAACCCAGAACCGACACCGAACCTCCAACAGAACCAAAGGACGCACCACAAACCCCCCCAAAAACACCCCGTCTGTAAGTTATCTGGGTTTACTTGCTCGCGAAGCCCAAGGAGAACCCTTCTCCGCCCCGAATCACGTCGATGCGATCGGTGCAGGCGCCGGGTTTCAAAGTAACCTCCCGGGAGGCAGCGGGCACCGAGCAGCCCCGCGCACGTTTCAGTGGATCACCTGGACCTCGCACCGCGCCTTGGCTTCGCCCTCCCCGCGGGGGGACCGAGCAGCAGCGGAGCCGGGGAGCGGCGGCTGCTCTGCCCGGAGGAGGCTGCTCGCTCTGCCCGCACCAGCCGTGCGCGGCGGGGCCAGGCCGGGCGGGCGGTTACGAAACCCGCGGCTCCCCCTCGCCCGGGCGGGAGGCGTGGCGGGGGGCATCCGCGCCCGCTGGCCCCGCTCCCCGCCACCGCGCCGCGAATGGGAGGAGGGAAAGGCGGCCCCGCCGCTGCATCTACCGCACACGAGCATCGCCCGCTGCCCGCCTCGGGGGCAGCCGAGAGGGAGCCCCGCCAGCGAGGAGCGGGCGACCACTGACCTTGCCGCCATCCGCCGCCGTGCCTGCCCGCGGGGCGGTAGCCCCGCGCCCGCCGCCGCAACCGGCGCCCTAGCCCCGGCAGCCGGCGCCGCCCCCCGCCCGCCGGGGTGCGGGGCCGAGGCGGAGCCGAGGCGGCGGGAGCGCCGGAGCCGCCCCGGACCCGGGTGCGCCCCAGCCCAGCCCAGTCCAGTCCGGGCCCGCCGCGGCTCCGTCGTGAGAGCGGCGGTGAGGGAAACTCCCCGCCGCGCCGGGCCGGGAGCGGGGCGGCTCCGCAGCAGGAAGGGCACCCGCTGACCTGCTCAGCCAGCGTGGAGAGGGCAAATGCAGCTCTCGGGAAGGACTCTGCGGTTTCAAGATGCAGCTCGTCCTGCCTCTCGGCACAGGGCAGGGATGATCGCACCTGAATGAGTCCTCCTCGGTGCGGCTGGCGGAGCAGCGTGTCCTGCGCACCCACCCGAGCTGCCTCCCCGAGGTGCGGGGCTGAGAAAGAGCCAGGACAAGGCAGTGCTCAGGCTCGAGTAACTGGTGCCCTGAGCCTTGAAGACAGGGCTTCAGACCCAGCTGGAGGCTTAGAACTCCGTTATTTTCTGCACGTTAAAGTAATTAATAGGTACATGTGGCATGTTGTCTTACCATAGCGGACCCAGGGCTGGGCAATAAGATCTCCCTTTTATTCATTGCACCAAGGCCTGTGCCTGCTACTGAGCACAGGACCACAGACTCGTTTGTGCACTGCCTACAGAGAAAACAATCCTACTTACATCAACAGCAAAATTAAAAATGCATCTATACCTCCTAGTGTCTCACACGGGATCGGTAAAGGCAAGCAGCAAGAGCTACAAATGGCAAGGGCAGACAAGCGTCTTTCATTCCTCATTGGCTCCTCCTTCTGCAGAGCCAGTGTTGTTTCGGGGCAAACAACTGCAAGTGGTGTGAAAGCAGACCTGCAGGTTATCCAGGTGCTGGTTTTGGTTAGAAGAGCCCTCTCCTCCCCAGCCTGTGCAGCTCTGCACTGAAAGCATTGCCTGGGTAGGAGTAAAAACTCTATAATCAGCAAAACAAATAAATAATTTTCACAAAAGCCTGCTTGGTTTCCTCCCCTTCCTTCCCCTTCTCCTCTACAATGGGGCTGTTTGCAGAGCAGGGTCTCAATCATGCCAGGCTTACCACTAGGAAGAGTCTATAGCGCATTCACTAGTACAACTCCAGGTTCTGCCATAAACATTTAAAACTCAGTTACCACTCTCAGAATGAATGCTTAAAGCAGATTTTTGCTTCCCACAGTGTTTCTTGGTTCAAATCTTCCGAATCAAATAACTGAGGTAAACCAGAAGTCAAATAGGCTAAATTTCAGCCACCACTTTGAGTCTGGTTCCCCCCTCATGTCTGCCTCCAAAGTATTAGTCACTACCACCCCTGACCTCTCACCATGTATTTCACACCACAGGTATCATTTTAGCACGCGCAGCTGACTTTCATTTCTCAGCTAGAAGGACCATGCAAAAGATATTGTGTCTCCTCCCATGCCACCCACTGACTAATCCAAGGAGCAAATGCCCAAGTTGCTTCTCCCCAGGCTTCCCTTAGCTGGACAGGATAACAGGGTCCACCTGCCACCACCCCTCTCCTCTCCAGGACAGGGCACAAGCCATAGAACCTGCTGTGACCCACATCTTCCCACCCCAGCCACTCAAGGTTCTCCAGAAAAAGCGTTTGGGATGCCGGGGATGGGGAGTGCATGGTTGTTTTCACAATTCAAGGTAATCCTTATGCCAAATTCACATTGGGTATTTGTAACAGTAAAAGCCTGTTTTTGAAGAGACACACCAAACTTGGGAAGCACAATTCCTTATATGCCTCCGTGTGCCAAAGCCCTACCATTCCCTAGATCAGTTCCCCCTCTCCTCCTTAGAAAACAAGTGACAGCTAATGCCCACAAGCAGTGCTACAGGACGAGATCTCCATGGACACCAGAGAGGAAAATTCATTAGAAAATGGAAAAAAACGAGTCTCCCCCCACCTAAGCACTGGCCAGCACTGCCGCAAATGCTGTCCAGCAGTGAGGCCAGGGACTACACAGATGTAGGGAGAGATAACCTGCTAGCTGAGACAAGGATCCCACAAGACAGTGTTGAAGAGCCTTGGCACGATGACTTCGTTAATTATATTGCTATTGTTGCTGCTGTGGTTTTATCGTTACAGCAGTTTAGACAGCTCTGGTGCAACTAAAGCACCCCCCCAAATCCCCAGCTGGGTTAAGTGGACAGCAAAGAATCAAGTACTTCTGCTCCTGCATGCAAATATAAGGTCCTGATCCTGGAGAGGTTATCGCACACACAGTTGAATTTTAGCATCTGATTTTAGCATCTAACTCCCTCTACAGAATGGATTAAAGTTAACTTATGCACACAGCTCCTGGCAGAAGTGCTACCAGATAGATGCAGCAGACAAGGGGAAGGGGAAAGTAATTACTCCCAGGAGGAATTGTGCATTGCTGCTGTCATCCCCCAGGCTGTACCTCTTATGAGAAGAAGAGTCTTTAAACCTCTAGGGAAGAAATCTCGAAAAGTTCCTGGCAATAGGCTTGAAATAAAGAAAGAGAAATAGATATCAGCTCCAGATTGCTCCACACAGTTCATTCTAATAAAGTCCTCTTTTTACCAGGATGCCGATTTGTAAAAGACAGCAAGTTCTTTGGCACTGCCCTTTTTCCCTCATAAAAATGGTGTAAAAGGGCTCATCCAGTGCCAGGGGTGTGGAAGGACAGACTGAAGGACAGCCCCATGCTCTGCCCTGCAAAGGCAACCGTGTTCCTCTGCCCTTTGCTACTTTCTCACCAGTTTAGTTGGAACAAGGGAGGATGTTTTTTTCCATCTTGGTTTTGCTAACAGTTTTGCTAAGCACATCGCACCCAACAGCCAATTAGAGCAAATTGCTCTCGGACATGTTCAGTCAGGCACAGCTCCATACTGGGGAGGAGGGGTCCCCCATCATGGCTGGGGAAAATAGGAGCAATCCCTACAAGTTCTGGGATAGCACTGGGATACCATTACAAAAGTAACTAACTCCTGGTTTCTCCATTGTAATCACCTAAGGGAACTCTAATAGGCCATATATTTATAAGCCTTCAGTGTTAAACTTCAGCTCCAGGAGCGAGTCACCAAATAATCATAAAAACGAATTGGAGCTTGCGACCATTTTAAAAATAATCAGCACATGCGGGATCCATTCCTTTCCTTTCCTGAGCCCACAGTGGAGACTTAAATCATATTCCTAAGATTTATTCTGTTACTAGGAGGCCTAGGAAATTTTTCTAGCCTAGTTTTCTAGAGAAACAAAGTTTGTATCATCATGCTGTCTGTGTATCTTCCTGTCTTCCTGTTTTCCTTCAGCTGCTTTTGAAACTGCTGGCCAAGCTGTCAGAGGAAGAGAAATCAGAGATGTCCCTACTTTTTTTCTTTTTTAAACTGTTAATGGGACAAAGGAAAGAAACTTCTTTCACACACACCCCCCAAGCAAGGGGCAGGGAGAGCTCAGTACTTCTCCATTGTGTCCAGCAGCCAGCAAGCACACATGTGAGACAACAGGACCTAACCAAACTTTGCAATATCCTCTGCTCAAATAATATCTTTCAGTGGCCAAAAAAGTAAGACTTCTGTGGTCTCAGACCTCAGGGACTAATGGGAAAAAATTACATTAACCATTAAAATTGCTACCAAATCAGGTCCTGTCAAACCTCACACCTTGCACAAAAGTTTCACAGAAAGCAGTTGCTTAAAACCAAGAGGCAGAAGTACAGCCCTTAGAGACTAAAAAGGCATCTATTGATGGGAACGGGGTTAAGTTCCACTGATCACAGGTAATTATCACTCCTCATATTGATACCCTGTGATAAAATCATGATGAATATTTTAGCTTGTTGAAATCTCGTGTACAGAGATGACAGGTTCATACACATTCATTGTTCTCTTCCATAAAACACTGTTTTATTGTGCACTTTAAAGTATTCAGCAGTGAGTATTTTTATAGATTGCTAACCTGAAAAAGAGCATGTAAAAAGACCACACATTTGTGCTAACTCAGTTTAATAAACTACTTTGAATCCCCAGTCTCTCTCTCTCAAAAAACTCCAAAACTGTAGTCAGGACAGCCTTCACCCCTCTGCTAGTATTAGAGGCTTCAAGCAGGAGAAGATGGTCAGTGTGCTTACCATAGAAGAGCAACAAGTCCTGTATTCACCTGTATGCCATTCAGCCCACTTTTTGTTCTTAGGTTGGGTACGGAAAATTGACCAATAATTTTCTGCCGTGACAGTTTGTAAATGCTCATCTATTAACTATAACTTGAAAAATGAAGGTGAATTGACATCTTTAGGTACAAAATGTAGAAAAGTTGCTCTTTTAGTATGGGCTGTGTGCCTTTGCAATCAAAGGGAAGATGTTCCAGGAGGTGATTCAGAGCAGCTTGGATACTGTGAGTCACCTTCTGCCTGGGCTGATCTCCGTCCACAGACAAGATAGGGGAAAAAGCTTCCTGTACTGAAGTTTAGTGCCCAAAGATAAGCAGCACAAATAGCCCCCTGAGGCTCCCAATCCAGGCTGGGCCTGCTAATGCATCTCTTCACCTCCCTCAAAGTGTGGCCCAGCCTACACCATTCTCAGGGTGCTGCCTTAGAGTAGCCCCAAACCTTGTGTCTCACGAGCTGCGGTCCCACCTGCAGCACTGCCTCACCACTGGCCCCCGGGCAGGCGGTGTGGATGTGGTGAGGTGTGCCAGCCTGGCATCCCAGCCACATGCCCCTCCCGGCACAGTGTGGCTGAGGTGGGAAGGGACCTCTGGAGATCCTCCTGTCCAAGCCACTGCTCAAAGCAGGGGCAGTGAAAGCAGGGTGCTCAGGCCTGTCTCCTGCTGGGTTTTGAACGTTTATGGCCAGTGCAGAGCGCTGAATAAACACGCCAGGGGTGCTACTGCAGCAGTTACTCTCTGTACAGTCCTGGATATTGTCTCTGCTGCTGCAGCTGTCAAGAAATGAAAGAGGGAAAAGAAGTGTTTATGAGCTCTGGTAATTATCTGCAGAGATGCACTTTTATCTCCCCTTACCCCATCACGAGGTGATGTTTAGAAAAATACACTGATATGAATCAAATCCTGATCCTGTTTTTTACTGTACATCAGGGCAAAGCCATACCTGTATCTTCTCAATAATTAATAGTTCACTGTATATTAAACAAAAGGATAAAGATCCATGTGAAAAATATTCTCACAACATTGGAGTTCATTTACCAAAACTTTATTATTTAAAAAAAAAAATAAAAGAAACTCTTCTGTTATCCAAAGCAACATTGAATTTGCTTCTGGGTATTAAATATATTGAAAATCCATTAGCTAGACAGCCCCTCATTCATCCATGTTAATTTACTCTCCTCCTCTGAAGTAGCCGAGGTTTAAGAAAATTACAGTCCTCATATACAAACACAACACAAATAAATGACATGGAGATATTTCACCATAATTTACGAAGTGCAACAACTACTTCACTGTTCAGGACTTGCATACTAGAGCAACATGATGGCCCTTTGGCACCCGCCCACTGCAGAATAACTACTGATAGTCCTATCACTGACAAAAAGCTCCATTAAAAAGAAAGCTGAGGTTGCAAATGCAAGCATTTGACTAGAAAAAGACTAGAAAACGCCCAAATTAAGGCTGCCTGTGCAAGTCCCTCCTGACATTATCATACTCTTCAATTACATGAATGCATGCTGCTTTTCACAGCACCCTGGGCTCATTCCTCTTCAGTTGCATGGGATCTTGGCAGCACAATCCCATCATCCTGCTCCCCACTGCTGACCACCATCTCTTCCCCCTCTGCCACCACCCCAGATCCATGTCCCAGGCTCCCTGTGCCCTCACCCCTGGTCTCCAGCCCGGGTTGGCCACTTTCCACTCTGCAGCACAATCATCTCCCCAGGTTTCCTTGACAGGCTGTTGCCCACACTTCACCCCAGGATTTTCCAGCCCCTTTCCCACCCCAGTTCCCAGACCAAATTTCTTACAGTGGGGCTCAAGTATCTTCTCCACTCCAAGTCCCCAGCCTCAATCTTTCTGTCTAGGCTGCTTTAGTTGACCTATTTATACCACCTCCACAAATAAAGCCCAGGACCCTTCCTCCTTACTGTTTGGGGTCCAGGAGGTGAATGACACAGAGCACAAGTCTCTGTGGCTGTGCCTGGAGGCACCAGGAGCATTGCCAGAAACCTCCCGCTCAGTCCCTGCAGCCATAGAGGAGAGCACCATCTCCACAGACAGAAACATCAAAGAGATCAGCAGCCAAACTTACAAGCCTCTACCAGGTGTGTGCAAACTGCAATTTTCCAAGGGCTTATAACTTGGCTGAATCTGGGTATTACAGATTCAGTATATACTACACAAAAGACACATGCATGAAACTAGATTTTCCACATAATGTTGTCACTGCCTGATGGTGGTTTCCCTTTCCAAATCAGAATGGTTTCTACAAGAAGCTGTTCTGGAAAAGAAATTTCCTAGAAAGAGCTGAACAGCCAGAAACATCTATACAGAATCAGACTGAGGTAGTCATCTGACACAGAAAACAGCCCAAAAAGTTAAGGTTTCAGCAAGTTAGAGAATATGTAAAAGAAAAGTGGTACAAGTCAACTCTAACGTTAATTAAAGTGAACTGAATAGGAGGAAGAGTATTTTCTCTAGTTTAGCAGAAGTACCACATGTATTACCTTTAGGGTAGTATGAGTCCACAGTTCACTTTACAGGCCTTCAGAAGATGAAATCGTGCTGTGTAAACACTCTAAACACAGTTCATTAGGACCAAACAACCCAGCAGGTTCAAGGTGTTTTACGACCCTTTCACTGGTGTTATAAAACCTGTGGTGGCAGAACTCCCAGCCTGTGCCCAACAGTGAAAATCCAGTGATCACCAACACAGGTCCTGCTACGTACTTTAGCAGAGAAAATAAAGCAAGGTGTAGAATTCTCCATGTTTATACAGACTTATTTTCTTGGCTTGTTTATACTACACATTTGCAAACCACTGGCTGATCTTGCCAGCCCTTACTTGCATGAAAAGCTACATGAAGCATCCTCAGCTGAGTAACTTTACTCACATAGTTAAAGTATTACAGCACTAGGACTGACAGCTGGAATTTTGGTGTCAAATCTGAAGCACACATGGGAAAACTAGCATGCCGGCATGTTTATGTGCTCAACATTAGCATGGCAGTGAACATGCTTCATCCTGGCACTTCCCGAAAATTATGTAATTTAGAATTAACACTACCTCTGCAGATTCACCACCATTTAAAATTAATTAAGTAACAAAGCTATTGAGGAAATCCCATGGATTTCCTGGGATAGACAGTATGGCTACTTAAGTACATGAATATGAAGTAAATATGTTTTTTTTACTGGGGCATCTGAAAATGAGAGCACCCCATCTATGCCTCAGCAACAGGGATGGCATTGCTGGTGGCTGGGAAGTAATCAAAAACAGTGCTGTCCCTACAAGGAGATGCCTGATCGGATTGCCCGGGTTAAGGCTATCCTCACATGGCAGTCTTTCATTCAGGTCCTCATCCTGCAGTTCTTGCACCCCTGGAAGAAGCTCAGGGATTTCAGTGGTGCCTACTTTGGAGACTATTCATGCAAGCAAAGGTCTTCAGGCCAGATCCACCAAGACAGCGGCATTCAAAACTATGTCAGCAAGTACAGAGTCCAGCGGACTGCAATTGCTGCTGTATGTCCTTCTGGGCTTTCCACCTCCTGCCCTGCTGGAAACAAGATGGTGCTGAGAGCATTTTAGACCTACCAGCTAAAAAGCTGCAGGTCCTTGCAGATCCAAGTTAAAAAGCTTGTGGCTGCAGCAGTGCAGACACTCCTTGCTAGGAAGGGTCCTACCACTAATGTGGCAGAGCTCTATCTATTCTACCACAGGGGTGATAGAGCTCTTTAAAACACTCTATCTTTTCCCAGCCTCACTCGGTTAGTATGTGTTTTTCCAAATGACCTGCTTATGGTCCAAGAGCAAATAAGCTTCTTATTAAACTCATAGATCCATCTCATTAACACTCACTCTCCTAGAGCTCCAGTCAAGTGTGTTCATGTTTTCCAGTGCAACCCCACTTATATCACATTTAAGGTTGCTGCCAGAAAATATGTATGCAGAATCCCAGTGCAGACGTGTGGGCTGTGAGACTTGCCCGATCCATGTGTCTGCCAGTCCTGTGACATATCTTCTATACATGCCTCTGATTTAAAGAGTTGTTTGAAACCCCATATTCACATCTCCGTTAAAGGAGCACAGACCTCCTTAGAGATCTGGCTGAAGAGCAGGAAGATGAGGGTGAAGGGCAAAAAATTGCCCCAGCCTCATTTCTGAAGTCAGATGGGGCTTACACCCTTAAATCACTAGGAAGCTTTTGGAAAAGTTACCATGTCACTGTCTGGAGTGATAAAAATTACCTGTGAGAAGAAAGGGTGTCAGAGGTGCAAGCTTGCAGGGCCGCACCAAGTCCCATTAAAATGAGGAGTTTGCATTGGCTACAACAGGATTTGGAGGATCCCATAAAGACATTGATTCCTGTTACAGCTGACATCCCAAGCCCACCTGTCTGCAAGGAGAGACGTGGAGGAGAGAGTAGATTATATCTCTAAGGAAGGTTAGCTTGATTCTCACTTATTTCATCCCAATATCCATATTTCAGCATTAATAATGGACCAACCTGTGAAAGGAGCTCATGGGAGCCTACATGCAGGCTATAACAAAGCTGCAAGGTTTCCACCAGGGAGGCTGGGGAGAAGCTGCCCAAATCAGAAGGGGGCTTTGGAGAGCTCTTTGTTTAAAGTTGAAGCGTTCAAGACTGCTTTGTGCATTCATCATCCTCAAAGAGAAGTGCTTGGCTGCCCTCCACAGAGGGAGGGCAGGTCACAGCAATTGGACCCTCAGCAGCTGGCAGGGAAAAAATAATCCAGAAGGAACATGAATAAATAAAACACATTTTGCTAGTCCTAATATTACACGGCTTTCTTCATGCTCTCCCTCTAACATTCAAATTCCCTTCCAACCATTTTCTGTTTCTTTTCCAGTCTCCACTTACCATTTTCCATGTTGCTTTTATTATTTTTTCTTCTTTATATTTCTTTTCTCATTTTTTCTTTGAAAAGCAGCATCCTCTGCCCTCTCATTCTCTCTTTGCTATAATGTCTTGACATGTTGTTCCCGTATAATCTATCGCTTTGTCCAGCTTTTAGTTTTTCTCATGGGTTGTTCTCTCTTTGTTCTTCTCCCTTTAAATCCTATTCAGCTATTTTTACCTTACCTGCATGTCTTTCGCCTCTATTTCTTAAATTTCTACTCATTTCTCTCTTTCAGTCTTTTTTAAAACCATTCTGACATAGCTCTACAATCCTTTGCAGACCTCCAAGCCTCTTTCGTCTTATTCTTTTCTCTGCAAATGTTTTCTTTCATCGACATCTTCCTAACCTTTGTCTCCAAACCATTGCTTATGTTCAAATGGCACGGATGCAACTACCCTCTTCTGGAAGTCCCTACCGCGCTGCTTGCCACTGACCCCAGGGCAGGAACCCAGCTAAGGAGACATGGATCTACACAGGGAAAAGTCCTCTATGGGAGAAGTGACAGCAGCATATATCCATGCTTAGATAACATGTGCCTAAACCTGATAGTCAATAAGGATATTACTGGGTAAGTTACTGCTACTGCAGTCAACACACACTACGAAATTCATTGCTAAAGGACTATGAGTTTGGCTGAAAGCTGCAGGCTCTGGCTCTTTCAAATTACATGATGCTAGTGCCTAAAGAAAAACTGTGGCAAATGAACACAAAGAAAATATTTGTAGGCAGAGCTTTCCAAAGCAGGATTCACTTATGCATGGCAGAGTTCAATTGCATCTTAAGGTCAAAAGGGTTTTGCTTTCTCTGAATGTGTTTTTACACTGATTTTTGTGCTGCTAGTGACAGATGACAGAAGGCAGTTTTTCTACTCCATGTGACAAGACTATAGCAGGAGTGGAAAAATCCAGTGGCCTGCAGGCTCTGAACTCAGGATCGGCATCTTTTAGGCAAATGCCCAAACATAATCATGAGAGAGAGTCCAACTTGCCCTCCTTTGGATTTCACCTTTCCCACCCATTATAGCTGTCTTAAATTGGGCTGCTCTCTAAGGGGGACTTATTGACCCAGGTCGCTCCAATCTTGTTCACTGTGGTTTGATCAAAGTTAGAAAAATCAGCATCGTTCTCAGTGCTAGGATTTCATTTTTGTCTTTTCACCTCATGCCCCATAATTCCTTCCCTGCTGCTATGAAGTGTATTATTTGGCTTGAACTCTCGTAACCACCTCCCTCATCTTTGACATGTTATAAATACAGCACCCTACTCCAGCCAGATCCAGCCCCAACTGGGTTGCTGTACCTTTTATTTTACGAGGAAAACTTCTCTGACATGCGACAGTGGCTCCAGGAGACTGCCAGGTGGCTTTGGGCAAAACGCTCAAATGAACAAGGAGGACCAAGCTGTAAATCTGAGCTGAGGAGGGAGCTGGCCTCCGGTCCCTTGCTCCTGCTGCTCACAGTGCAGCCAGTCCTTGCCTTGCATTGGATTATTTTTGAGCTGTGAAAACAGCTGCAGTTGCAAGTTGCTGCTTGCCAGAGCCTAATATTTCTCCTACCTGTCCAGACATTCCATAAAACAAGAAAGTGCTGATGGCAGCATGACAAACCTCTCTCTGGATCTGATGCTATGTAGTCATGTCTGCAGCTGAAGCACCATCGCAGCCTCACCAGCGGGTTGGTTCTTGTTGACGCTATGTTTTAAGGCATAGAGGAGTACAATGGAGTTGCCACAGCATGAAAAATGGAAGTAAAAATAGTGAATATTTAAAGCACAAGGTTATTCTGACTGTCCATGAGGTATGGTCTTTTTCTGTTGAGTACATGTAGTTGTAGTGCACCACCACATTTCATTCAGTCACTTGTAGCTTATTAGGTAAGAAAAGTGTGCTATGGCATAGGGCTTTCCATAGGGACCCGCCACTATTGTCTCAGGTCTCACACTGCTAACCACTTCTGGGATGGAGGGTGAGGTTGTTGAGTGGTATCTCAGTTTATGGCCCTGCTGATAAGAGCCATGGCTCCTATTTACCCACAGAGGTTTTTGTATGGTTATCAAGATCCATAAACAATCAGTCACTCCCCAGTGATGCACCCATGCCTGCAGAGATTGCTCAGGATGTGGAAGCTGACAAATCTCCATTTATCTGCTGATGGCTTAACTACCCTTATCCCAAGTGTGCCTCTTTCAGAAAACATCCAGCAGTGTAATCACACTGTCCAGAGATTTAATTGTTTCTAAAGCTTCATCTTTAATGTTGCAATACTGTAGCAGCCATGGGTTATTTTATTTAAAAAATACAAAATCATTTGCTGTCATCATCACCATTGTCTTCTCCAGGTAGTATGACAGGTTTCCCTGTGACCAACATGTGAACATGATTCACTCATTACCCAGTCCTCAGCATCTCTGCTAGCCCCTTCCCTCGGGGCAACCATGTGATAGCCTGAGATGTGGCTGGGATGTTCGCTCTAGAAGCTGATAGCAATCATGGCCTTTGTCTCCCCATCCTCTCCCTCCTCTGTGAGTCATTAGGATTCGGTCCTGGTCTTTTGTCTCCTTACTTGGATGTCATTTGACTGTAACCCTGTTCCTTGTCTTTCCACTATCAACTTTTAATGGCCTAGGTCTTTGCCCAGTCCCTTGTTCCAGCTTGTGGTCCCTTGTTCCAGCCTGTCCTTTGTCTGCCCAGACTGAGTCCCTGAGGAGCTGCATGCAGATGCGCTGTGGCGGTGACGACCTGCTAAACTGAGGATTTTTCTCTGGCCTTAAAAGTGGGGAGCATTGCAGCAAAGACAGACACTCCCCACTGCCGTACTCTGCTGTGCCCCATTTCTCACTTGTGAGCTCCTAACCATGGTCATGGGCCAGGATGAGTGATTTTCTCCAAAACTGAAGCCAAGCCCACCTGTCTTGGAGGGCAACCATCATAATAGAAATATCAGTAGTTAACACTCCCACCTCCACCAAAATCGAAGAATTCAAATACAAGGAAAAAACCCAAACCAACCAACCAACCAACCAACCAACCAAAGTGTTCTGTTCTGTCTGTAAACAGAAGGCACACTGAACAATTGTCTCCCTATAAAGCAGGTTTCAACACCCATGTTTTTCAGGGAACAATTTGGTATTGGTTTGCACTAGTAGAACTGCAGGCCAGCACACATTCATCACTGATTTTATACAGCTGCATTATTTTCACAGTTTATGGTGGCACCATCTCATTTATGAAGTACACACAGCAGTTACACATATGGCTGTATTATTTTCAGCACTTCAAGTGCAATGAGTAATTTCACTGAGCTAAGACTGTCGAAGATACAGAAGCAGTACACATTGTATTACAACTGTCCAAAACTTAGAGAGTCCTACATATGTTTATGCATCAAGTATATAGCAGTTTGTGTGCTTGGATCTGGGTCAGTGGTTCTAAAATGTTACCAGATACATCAGGTGAAATTCCTTGTTACTGACTCCTTTTCAGTGACTGTGGCTCCAGCTCTTCACTTAAACCTGAGATGATTATAGCATGGTCATGGGTCAAAGAAATCACTGCTTCTTCCCTGCCCAAAGCTATCAAACCAATCTAAGCAACAAGGCCTTCTATTCACAGACCAGGGGATGAAACTGGTCTTTTGAGGCATCTCTGTCCAGAATGCTTCTTTTGAGACGTTTGCCGATACTGTAAATGACTATCCCAATTAAGGATCTGCTTCCAAGGGGAAGAGGAATACTGCTAAGGGGGCAGACTGGCAGAAGGAGGAAAATTATACAAATTTCATGCGTGATTGTGCTTGCCAAAAAGCGTGTCACCGATTTATTCCTGCTGCAGTTAGTCATTGGGGAGGGTAAAACCACAATGATAATGAGAGGCATTATCTAGCACTGAGAGAACAGATTCAAAACTCTACTGTGGTCAGCTTCAGTGCTGACTTTTGCCAGCATTTGCATGCTAGCAAATTTAGCAAAGAAGTGGCTGCTATTCAAAGTTATGAGAAAGAGCAGTTGTCCTTGCTTCCTCCTGAGCACTTGAAGTGCTTCTGAAACCCCGACCTTTCACGCAGGTGTCGAGCAGTAGGAAACTGTGAAAACCAACTTTTTGGTGCTCCAGTTTCACAGTATGCAAACCAGAGAGGATAAAAGCTACCTCCTGGTGCATTTGAAAACTTGTTTATAGTTTTCTAAGTTTTCTTTAACCCATGTGTGGAGGGTGCTGCTGGGCCGTGAAGCACAGCGAGTTTTCCCTCAGCTCCCATGGCTGGTTCTGGGACCATGAGAAGATAGAAGCAGCCTCCAGCCCCAAAATCTGAATTAGCAGATGTTTCTAGCAGTCCTGTCTTCCTCCTTGCTCCACAAAAGAATAGACCTATCCTTATCACCATCCCCCTCTGCTTCGCCAAATATAAACATGGTAAAATACTAAGAGCAGGAAATGAAGGCCTGCTGGGGGACTCTGCTGCCTCTGGGCACATTTCCCTTCACATCCTGACAAAGCCTGGCACAGAGTCAGCTTCTGACACATAGGGGGAAGTATACCTTTTTTTCTCTACTTTTTTGGCAGTTGTCATTAGCGTGGCTTGCTTTCCCCTGCAATAATGTTCACAAACACACTGCTCATGGTACTCAGGCAATTGATGTTTCAATATTTACAGGCAGCACTGCACCACTTGGGCAATGGGCTGGTCAGGAATTTGTATTTAAAACCTTCCAGGACACACTATCCCCGCTTTTGCAACTTCTGGTGGAAACTTCCAGCACAGGGCTAAACTCCTTCCACCTTTCCTGTGTTCCTCCAGCCACTCTGGAGGATCTCTGCGTGGGGTTGGCATTTTACTCTCTCAGTCCTGATTTCATCTTCCCTTCACCTGGCTTCTCTGGCCTTTCAGGACAGTTTTCACCAGTCCTCCTTTCTGTGGTGTTTTACCATTTGTCTTACCTCATCAAGAGCAATTGTCTTGTGCCAATTTAATTTTTTTGTAATTAATATGTTTTCACTTGAGACAGACTAGGAGCATTGCCCTCACAGACATTGTACCTGAAAGTTCATGTCCCCAGTTTCACAGTAAAAAGAAAGGTATTAAACCCCTGAACTACACTATGGTATGTGGCTTTCTAGGCTTAAATTGGTGTGTTTCTTTCCTGTTCTGCTTACTGACTTATTTCCTTAAACCTGATTTGAGCTTGTTATTGAGTTTAACCTCAGACAAAACATCAGTAGTGTCCGCAATACTCATCAATCCAGCAGGTAAAGAGATGGCAGCCAAAGAAGAAATAGTTGCATTAATTTCACAAGAGAGTACAGATTATTATTTTCCAAAGGGAGACAAGGAGGAACAACAGTGGATAGGACAGCCATGGAGCACACTGCATATTTCTTCCTGGGGGAACCTTACCTGTCACTCTAGTGTCCAAGCATGTCTTATAAACCCCATAGAAATAATGACCTGGATTAATGGTATTTTCATAAGTTCTCTCTTGTAATTGAACATGTTTAATGATCCATTATAAAAGAGGAACAGAAGCTGAGAGTGCTTTTTTCAGGAGTTGGGGAAATTAGAGAACAGCTACTTTTCTTCTCTACCTTAACAAACATTTGAGAAGGTCTCTGGTATTCATCCTGTCTGGATCCCACTGGACATGTTACTTAAATGGAGTTCCTCTATTTTATTTTTTATTTTTTTTAAAGAGTGAATTAAACATTTCTGTTTCTAATCCATCACAGCACAGATTTTAAAGGCAAATGTGATCTTGCTTTTCCATGCTCAGGCAGATATTAATTCCGAGAGAAGCCTTTGAGTGTAAATACCAAGGATACTGCAAATGTTCTCAATTCAAAACCACTTTAATCCAGCAGCTGTCGAGCTTTCTTATGCCTGGTCCACAATTGAAGACCCTTTATTTTGTTGAATACTTGCCCCTTTTTCCCTTTTAGCAAGTTAAGAGACTTTTGTCAAATGGAAAACATGGTTATAGGAGTGGCTGGCTATTCAGTGTTAGCTGAGCTTTACCCAAGCCTCCAATGACTTGAGCATAATTTTATGTCTGCAAGTGCACCCATTTAGATATCTAACTACATGATCTGCAAGAAGGTGCTGTGGCTCTAGTTTTATGCTCCCACTTGATCATAGATTTAATATTAAACTTCAGGCACTCACATTTAATTGCACCTGAACTGTCAAAATGCAGCCTTTGATCATAAGGGAGTTTCAAGCCCTTGCTTGCAATTAAGGAAGATGTTACAGGAAGCATCAGGCTGGATTTGGAGTGGGAGTAAAAGAAGTTAAAGAACACAGGTGCTCTAGCAGCAAAGAACATCCGGGCTACACCCTTCCAACTTCTTAAACCATGGATACACACTGCCATGAAATAGTGCTGCTTCACTGTAGCCTACGCTCAGATGAGGTGCATTATAGGATACCACCTTATTCAGTATCAGACTCATCCAAACACCGGTCAGATGAAGCCCCTCCCTGAGATGCAACTTATTAGAAGCATTTCGCAATTCAAATATCAATTTAGCACAGAGCAAGCTTTTCCTTTCCCTAGCTCTTGCAGCCTTTCACTACAATCAAAGTAACCTAGAAGTGGAGGAGGGACTTGGCAGTGTGTTGCTGATGGGTCCCTGCAGAGCCATGTGGCTGGCTGGTGCAGGGGCCACCTTCCCGTTACCCTGCTTGGCCCAGTGCCATCCTCCCCAGAACCAGAGAGACGATAGCCTCTAAGGTTAAGCCTCCTCACCCTGCTGATAGAGTGTCTCCCATATTTTTATCTCCCTTGTGGGGATGGCCCTGGCCGTCATGCCCTGCCTACCCGCACCTCAATTCATAAGGGTGGACTATTACCAGATGATTACTGCAGCAGCCTGCCCAGGTTGCCCCAGCCTCTCAGGGCTTCTCCAGGGCTTGTTTCTCCATGCTGGTGCTGGTTCATCCAAGGAGTTTGGGTTAGATGCAGATGACCCCAGCCACTTTTGCATCTCCTGCCCCATGGTGATGCCTTGGTGCACTGCAGAACCCGGGGAGTTGCCTTTGTCGGCAGATCACCCAGCCAAACCAAGCCAAATCCTGCTGGCTTCAGCAAGAGCAGTATCAGGTCCTTGGTAGCCAATGGAAAAAAGAAGCAGCAACAAAACAAAATAAGCATGGGGGTTCTGTGAAAGCAGAGGCCAGAGAGCTTTCTGGAGGAGCTGCCTCAAGGGAGCTCTGCACATACAGATCAGTCATGGTACTTTAAATGTGCAGCCAAGTCTTCCTCTGGGTTTCCCTGGCCCAGTCTCAATTCACTTTAATAGGAGCTGGGCTGGTATAAATGAGAAGAGAATCTGGCCTCTGCTGTCAGTTGCATTTTTCATCTACAAGATATTTTACACAAAGTAATGAGCTCACACTAAGGTCTCCGAGGGAAGTGAGGCATTATGCTATCTCTAGAGGAGCCAAAAGGGCCAAATGACTTGCCCAAGGACTCATATTTATGAGTCCTGGGCTCCTAACACTTTGTCTCAATGACAGGGTCTCATGTATTTACCCACAAATTCTGCATGAAGAGACAGCATTTCCACTGTTATTTGGCTCTTTTTCTGTTCATAGTTCCTTCTGGAATGCTCTGAACCCACGGTCCAAATAACTGGTAGAAGAAAGCTTTAAAAAAAGCTAAACCCCTATTATTGTGTCTTTAAAAGCCAGAGCTTGCTGAAGAGATTGATAAAATGCCCAGCAATAATAAAACTGTTATTATTCTTGCCAGAAGAGACAGCATTATCTCAGGGCCTTGGTAAAATCATCAGGAAAATATAAGTAGCAATTTTGTCTAGCTTAGACTGTACTACGAAAAGGTACAGCCTGCTGTCCCTTCTGCCTGTTTGGTGAGAAAGGAATGTCCTGCTTTGTTCTTCAGAGGGAATACAAAAATCATTCTGGATACTTTTTGTTATTACTGTTTGGCCTGGCTTGCTCATACCTCACGAGATCAAGGGAGGCACCACTAAAGCTTGCTGCATACCCAACCATGAATTTACTAGTAGGGTGAAGGGCTGTTTCCCACCTCTCTCCAAACCCCACATAGCACCCATCTGTGTGATCCCTGCCTTAGGCTGGCAACAAACATGTTCCCAGACCTGATGGACACCATAGGGTTTATCAGCTTCCCCTAAACAGGTGTGATGGCTCAGCTGATTGGCTTTTGCTGCAGGACCCCCAGAGCACAAAACGCATATACAAGGAAAGGCATGGTATGTATCATACTGAAACACATCCAAACTCGGATGTCTCCCTGAGTCAGGTGGATGCACATGACTTTTGGAGACATTGGCCCCACCCTTGGCATGTGCTTCCCGGGCCATGCAAGTGGACTTGCTGTTATGCAAGTCACGCAGTAGACAAGGAACAGAGCACCAGCAGCAGCCAACAGCAGCATCATTAGCTTCTAAACCTTGATAAACGTAGATGAACAGCTTTTTTTTATGGCAGGTAAAGTATGTAATAATAGCCATCTCTCATTCTGTGGTGATAAATGGTATCTCTGATACCAACAATACGGCTTTCCAGGGGTAAGCTGCGTCAATTGAGAATAAATGTGCCTTTCCGCTGCAGCAGGGTCAGTCCTCTGGGAAAGGAGCCCGCTCAGCTGTGCCAGCAGGACTGCCCCCAGTGCACCCTCACCTCCTGCCAGCCCTTCGCATGCTGGCTATCAGGATGATAGCAGTAATTCACCTCTAGCCTGAGATCCAAGAGCACGAAAGTCACGAGTAACGTTGTCATCTCCTAACATGCCTCACTAACAGCAGTAATGCCTCAGAGGAGGGGAGGAGCGGTGAAGTACCACAGAGCAGAGCAAGGAGGGATGTCTGGGGAGAGCAGTGGTTGCAGGATGGTATCCATACAAGGTAGCATTCAGCCAAGCTCAGCACCATGAGCCAGCCAGCTCCGGGAGAATCAGCATCCCAAATGTATGCTTTCTGGGAAGCCGGTGCATGGGAAAAAATGCCCTGGGTGGGGCAGTGGGACAAGGTTTGCTTTTATTAGTGATCCCACAAACTATTCTCCTTCGGTGAGGCTGGGGTAAGGTGCTCTCTGGAGCCACTGTGTGCTAGCAGAACACCTTGGTGAAGCAGGGTTTCCTACAGAGGAGTTCTCTAAAGGCCCTTGCACTTTTCTGTTGCTCTAAGAGAGAAACATTACCTAAAAGTCTGATGCTTTACACATCAAAGGATGTCAGGGGATATTTTTTCTTAAATGCTCTGAGCAAAATTAAGCTAGAAATTTTTATAAAAGAGTATCAATTTAAAATCCACTTTGGAGTTGTTGAGTGAAGAAGCTATGATCCAAAGCGAGGCTTAAATAAAAGCTTCACTGAAAAAAAAGAAAAGTAAAAGAAAGAAGATACATACAGAATATTTGTTCCTCTGGGCATTTACTTTCCCTTTTGAGATCCTCCATGAGCTACTCTGATGTTCAGCTTCCAAGTCATGTGGTTGTTCTCAGGGAATTAAACACCATACCCCCAAATCTTTCTTTACATGAATATAAAGCATGCCTGTAAATCTAAGTTGTCTTCGCATTTCTTAGTGAGCATATTGCATCTCCTACAATTATCTAAATAAAGTGTGCATATCTGCAAGCTATGTTGTCTCTTACACCATTAGCTCGTGGTTTATCTGCCTGTTGTTAGTGACAACCACATGTCAAGTATGGAAAGCCAGGGATTTTGAGATGTGCAGCACAAGGGATTAATTAGTTCCCAAGCATCTGGTCTGACCCATCTTTAAATAAAGGGATGGCTTTTTAAAGGGAGAATCCTCAGCACTTCCTAAAATTGCTCAAGCCTCTTTTACAGTGTCTTAGACCTAGTCCACCAACGCAGAACTACCAATGGCTCTGTAAAATCACAGTATACATGTCCAGCTAAAGGAATCATTTTTTTCAAATACCAGACCACACACATCTGTACAACCACAAGAAGAATCTAGAAAAAAACAGTGTTGATTGAATAGGATGCAAGAGACACTAAAAAGACAAACTTGGTTGAAAATACAAATATTATACAAACTACAAATGCAAACACAAATATGCATAAAAGCAAAAATACCCCTAATGTTTGTGGTTCTTTTTTCAAACCCAAGAAATACTATAAAAGAAAGTATTTTAAAATTTGCCTTTTGTCCTAGGCCCTGAAAGTAAAACGAGTGGGTAGAAAAGAAGCCAAATTTCGCTGAATTGAACTGAATGAAGTGAAAGCAAACATGCGAAAAGACCAGCAAATGCATACATATCAAATTCAATTCTTATATATTCTTCATTCGCAATGTCATGTTGTTACTATCAACACCAGGAAAATATTTCTAAAAAGTCTTTTCAGCCAGTGACACCTGCTCAGAAATGCTGTTCATTGTGTTGTTTACATCATGGCCGCACAAGGCTATTTCCTGAGAGAACTGCTTTGAGCTCTCTCCTGTCCCCAGCAGGACACGATATAGCGTGTTATAGTCAGGATGCACTAGGTTATGGACAACTGGTTGAAATTCTTCCCAATTCTCTGGGTCAGCTCAGGCAGAAAACAAAAGCTAACTTAAAGTGGCTTTAAACTAGTTGCTCTCAGGTCCCACCCCAGTAGTCATCAGTCTGCTGGGTCCTCCTCAATCCCATAAGCAAGCAGGTCGCCCACCCCTGATTAGCAACCACAGAGGGTCACCTTGTTCCAATAACCTGGGAGGGAAATCTGCAGAGCAGAACTTTGAAAGGTATATAGGTTTGCACACAGCAAAAGTGCTCATCAGACTTTATGAAAAGGCATTATGTACATGTGCGTCATACATGCTAAATTACTGCAGGTTTAAGTCCTAAATTTGTATCCATGCAAGGGAACCAGTGTGGACTGAAAAGATCAATGCAGAAGCATGTGATAAAGTGCATCTGCATCCATGCAGTTTTTCACACTTCTTTCTGTACAGCCTTTACTTTCATCTCTGCCCTGAGAAACCTCTCCTTCTAACACACCCAAAACTCCAGCAGTTTTAAAGAAGCAGGTTCAGCTCAGTGGAGAAATGTGAGGGCGAGAATCAAGATCTAAGCCTGAAGCTCCCTGACCACAAGCTGTAGCAGGGTTTTGATCCAGAAACGCCTCTGGTAAATACCTGAGTAGCAATTCTTTCAGTTCCCATATTTTTTTGAGGCCAAGGGGGTGCACTGTTTTCTGTCAGGAAACCAATCCATGAAGCCCTGTTTTGGGATAGGATTTCTTCTATCCTGCAACAGGGATAAATAGCCAGTCCTTCTCTTGTACAGTTGCCCTACCTCTTTCTCTGCCTAGGCTTTCTGAAAGAGAAATTCTTAGTTTAGGATGACACTGAGGCTGGTTCTACAAAAAGGTCAAACCAAGGAACGAGCTCCTTCCGCATGGAGGGTACTTGGTACTTGGATGTTATTTAGTTCAGCTCACAGTTAGTGATGAGCATGTTCTTGAAAACAATTCACTTCTTCAAAGCATGGTTGAATAATGCAGCATGTACTCCCTGAGGGTTCTAGATACTTCTGGAAGTCCTTTGTAGCCTGGAATTGGCTTGAGAGAGACATTAAACTTAATTTGGAAAGCCAAGTTTAGTCCAGCATCCTAAATACAACTGCTTCGTCCTAAGCTGTAGCTTTAGTTGGCTTGAAACACGTTATTACAGAAGACAGCAGTGACAAACTAAACGGCCATTTCCTCCCTGCCAAAGCAGAAATCAGCCTCAAGCTGAACCTTGCCAATCAATGCACACTATTAACACAGGCAATTATAGATAATCACAGCAATTACTAATAAACCATTATCAAGGGTGTTGGAAGGGGTAATTGCTACCTTTTATTTAAAAGGTCCAAGATCACTACAAGATACGATCAAGAAGGACAGCACTGTAATGATTCCCAGCTTCCCTGCTTACGTGTTGATGTCCCTTAGGAGACCTCACCACTACAGCTTAGGAAGAGAAGCAACAGAGGTGTGCCAACCCACTTCTCTGCAAGCGGCTTTCAGGGCAAGACTGGGAACACAGCTGCACTAAAAGGTACCAGCAAATTTGCTACTTCTTAAGCACTGTGAACCCGAGTGGGACTGAGGTGCCCAAGGACACCCTAAAAACATTCCATCCTGGTGCTCTCAAGAGAAAGCTGGTGCACCAAGAGAGTGCTGTACCCCTGTGCCTGAACAGACACCAAAGCTTTCTGTGGACCCGACTTAGGGCCCATGGGGCAGAGCTGCAGCTGGGGATCATGCCTGCGGGCTCTCAATAAGCCCCTGGCTCAGGATGGGGACTTGGCAGCTTTGTGGCCAGCCTTAGCGCTGGCCTTTGATCTCTGTTAAGAAGGCGATCACACAGCCCCATCGGTCCCCCAAAACTGCCAGGCTGTTCTGCCACAGGGGCTGGATACAGAAAACTGCAGGAATCAAGTGGGTGCTCACCTCCAACCTAATGCACATTTGCAAAAGGAAAAGGTTACTGTAGTGAAGTTGTTAGGCCATCTGTCTTCCTGGCTATGGGTCACCTTTTTACATGCCACTGGGGAATGTAGGATAAAGGTATTATTCCAGCTGCCCTGCTGCCTTCAGAGGTTTGCATTTTACCTCAGTCTCAGACTCATTTCCCACATTCCGCATTAAAATATATATGAACAAGCAGTGGCTTGTGTGTGGGGTAACACAGATCAGCAGAAGCAGTTTTCATGCTGAGGAACAGCTCATATGTACACTTGCTTCTTCTGTCAGAGGAGCTGTATTGAGACAGATGTTTCTCTCCTGTGCAAAGAAAACAACACTTCTGCAACCTGGTGTACAGCACTTAGTTAACTGACATGCATTGGAAGTACTGTCTCCCACTGCCTCGGGGATTATTCAGTGAGGACCCCCTCTGAAGCTATTTGCACTAGCATCAATGGTAGGCAAAGAGCCCCATTTTGTTAGAACAATGTTTGCATAGGGTGCAGCAGCAAAGGCTACAGTGAACAACAGAGAAACGCAGCTTGTTTGGCTCGTTTTAATAAATATAAGTAAAGGAAAGAAGTCTTTATGATGCATGAGAAAGAAATAAGTTCAGTCTTGGTCCAAAAGTGAATAATTTTACTCTAAAAGAGTAAAATTATTGCTCTTCTACATGTCTCCTAATGATTCTCACTGATTCTCAGATGTAGATCCTGGCTCCATTCCCGTTATAAGTAGCTTTTTTCCCTGCCACACAGTCCCACCAAAATATTTGCAGTCACAAGTTAAAGTACCTTTTATTGGTTTTACAGTCCCCTGTATATTGCTGTAGAAGAAACAGGATCTGAGTCAGTAGCAACTATGTGTTGCTGGGCACAGAGCAAATTCCCAGGGCCTTTTATTGGATTTCTCTACCTGGTACTAGGCAAATCACCCAGGGGGATGAAAATTGCTGCAAAGTCCAAGAGGAGCAGAAGTTTCACTATAAATAGCTGGCCCGGATCCAGCAGGCAGACTGGAGGGCTGCCAGCCTGCCATTCCTCGAGCAAAGATGACTGCAGCCTGTAAGTCAGGTCCCAGCAGCGCGAGCAAGTTTGGGGCGATTAGCTGGCAGGTCACTATAGTGTGCACCCTAGCGGGAAGGGAGATCACACAGCTCTGCTGAGTAGGTGGCAGGAGGGCAGGGAGGAACAGCACACCAAAAAAGAGTGAAGAGAGAATCTCCATCTGATCAATGTACGGAAAAACACTTCACTGTTACAGAAAGCAGCATGAAGGCATATGCAAGCACTCAACTACGTGGTCCTGTCTGCCACACGTGTGTGTGAATGGTCGCAACAGCATCTGGCTTAAAACGAGGACTGGTAAACCATTAAAACAACAAAAGCAGAAAAACCTTAAACAACTTTAAAATGTGTCCTATGCTGGCAATTGGCTGTATGGTTAGAGAGGAAGCACAGAAGAAGGATTTTGCTGGAAATTCTTGGTGAAAATTTCTGCAACATCTCTTGTGACTTACGCATTGTCCAATTCTCTTTTAAAGGATGCTCTGTGGGGAAAGTGAGGGCAACCATCCTACAGTGCCTCAGGAAGGATGAGAAAGCCCATGAAACCTGAGCAGTATGCACCCTCTCAGACACACAGTCATACAGAGATTCGAGAGCAGCCAAAATTCATTACCTTGAACAACTGAGGCATCCTGCCCACACTGCGAAATATCACTGTACAGAACCTTGCCACTGTGAAGGCAACCCCACGGTGCCAGCAGGGACAGCCTACAGTGGCTGTGGTAGAAGTTGTTTCTCTAATGTGCTCTCTTTTCATAATGCTGCTTCAGGGTTGACTCAGAAATTCTCACCTTCACCTGCAGGACACACCAGGAACTACTACACAACGCAGATTTATCAGTTATAGAAATCTGGACAATCAAGCATGAGCACCTGGAATAAAGCAATGTGAGAATGGACCCCTGTAATCTGTACTATGATATATAAACCACTTGGATGTACAATTCTTTCTGACAGGGCATTTCCTGAACAGGACAAAGAATCACAGTTAAATTCCTAGAGGCTGATGAGCAGTTCTGGGGAACATGAAAGAAATATCCCAGGCGTGGGCAAGGAGGGAAGCACTGGTTTTATTCTGAGCTTTTTCTACAAACATTGCTGAGCATTAGCAGCATGATAGGCGTAACTGAAAACATGCTTGATGAGTAGACCAAACATATGGAAGAGCTATTTACATTAGGCTAATGGCAAGTTTATTCTTTCAATCTGTATAACATTGCTGTGGATTTAAATCTCAGCAAACAGCCCTCTCCCTGGGGACAGCCTCCCAAGGTTGTCTTATCCACCTGTGGGGGAAGCATCCTCTCCCTTCATCACAGCATCTCTGCCCGTGAAAATGAGGCTAAAAGACTTGTGAAATATTCTGTGATCTCCAAAGGAAGCCTACAGTGTAATTCTGTACCAGAGAATTGCCCGCAAACAAACACAGCTTTTCTATCCCACTCACTCAAAGCCTCAGGCCTGTACATCAAGTTTGCATGTGCAGTACAAAGGGCAGCAAAATCAGGCACACCAAGCTCAACTGCTTTGCTATCCTTCAGCCCAAGGACCCCCAGGGTGTGCATGACCCAGGGTTTTATATAGCTCAGGGGGTGGTGGCTGGGAAGAAGAGTAGACAGTCTGCTCTCACGCTCCACTTAGATCTGCTGCAAATCACCACTGCCTAAACCAGGCAGAGCCTTAGCCTCAGCTGTGGCTCACGTTGCCCTCCCCAGGAGCCACCCAGAGAGATCTCCAGATGACTGCCATCACGCTGAAGAACAGCTGCCAGAAGGGACAACCAGGGCTGCAGCACAGCAGCCTCCCCTAGGGCTCCTGCCCTCCATCCTCACACCTCCTCTGTCTTGCTACAGGGAAACAGGCAGCAGCAAAGCAGAGGAGGCATGACCTTCCACAAAGACTGTGTGGAGGAAACTCCGTACCAGCTCTTTGGAGAGGAACAGTTTCAGCTGCCATGCGTAGAAGATGCCCAGCACAAAGAGACGGGACTTCTACCTACTGCTGCTGCAATGCATATTGTAATCATGTGCAGTAAGTGTAAACTGTGGAGTTTCCTATCACCTGCAGGAAACTCCCAGTAGTAAAGTGTGTGTTTCTGCATATGTACACATGCATATGTAGTCTAATTATGTTATTGAGGTATCCTTAGGACATATACAGTCACAGGCTCCATTGGTCCTGCATGATTTATAACAAAGGAACAAATTAATTCCTGCTTAGACAACACACAAGAGAGCAGGACAGAGTAACAAGGCAGCTCTGCCTAACCAAGCTCCTGGAGCAAGTTCAGAAAACCCCAGCAAGTCAAAGCCTTGCTAATCAAACCAGAAGGTAGGAATTCCTTTGAAAGGTCTGAGCTCAGTGCCTGCAGCGCCTTGCCGCCCACAGAGACAAGGAATTGCTTTCCACTGATGAATTTCGCAGAACTCATTTCTTGATAACAAGGAATACTAGCAGAGCAGAAAAGGAACAGCACTTTTGCTAATTTGTTAGCATCTTTGGAGAGGTTTGGGGAAAAGCATGTTAATGGTCTCATATAAGCATGGTTCTAGCCAAGAAGACTGAGAGACTCACAGCCTGCTGGCATGAGGAAAGCAAGGTCTAAACCTGACCTAGATGTTCATTATTTCAAGTCGCATTCCCACCAGCAATGCTCAAGTCAAAGCACACCTCTCCCAAGTACACCTCTTACAACTGCTTTTGGACCAAGTTAGCACAGCACTTTATTATGCTGTCATGTTTCCACAACATCTGCTGAGAAGCAGATGCTGTGGGGTGATGGTAAGCTTTGGTCATGTGGGAGCAAAGTAAATTCCAACTCAGAGCCTCTAAAAAGCAAGAAGAGATAAAAGAGAAGCAAGACTTCCTTGAGGAAAGGATGATGTATGGATATTGCAGTGTCAGGCTATGCAAACACAGCTGCAAATCTCCATGTAGAGTCAAGCTGCTTTATGAGGTGTTTATTATACATCTAGATGGATATCTCTTTATATACTTTTAGAAAACAAATATCCACATAAAACACCCTTTTGCAAGTGCTACATGGGCCTTTTCATTGGAAAGAAATTGCTGCAAGTGGGATAAGAGAATTGTCTAATGTAATAGTACAAAGTATTCAAATCTGAGTGATGGCTACAGGGAAGCCATCTCAATGAAATCAGTGGCATGTTTGTATGCGTTACAGTCTAATGTTAGTGCAGAACTACAGGTTAGCAACATCAAAGCACCTGCTACAGCCCTGCAAGCACTGCCACTGTTGGGTCTTCTACACAGCAGCTTGAGGCTATCAATCATCTGCCAACATGCCAGTCAATGCAAAGACAATTACCAAAGCAGACAGCAGCACTATGGTTTCATTAGGCGTACAATAGAAATTGGCTGTAAAAGAAATGTGGAGATAAAGCTAAATAACATCAGATGACTTGGCAAGGGATCAGTCTGTTTTATCAAAACAGTTATGGACTCAGTACCTTGGCTTGCTTTCCTGTGTGTAGCTACCAGGGAAAGCAGCGTGGCTGGGGGATAGGTAATGCTGCTTTTCACAGGAAGATTTGACATCAGGTTTTGCAGCTTTTTAGCAAGCTCTGTACAGATTGCTCACAACTTGCAGCCAGCAACTTAGCAGACTGCTGGTTCACGTTTATTTTCAGCTAGATCAGTACCCCAATCCCCAGCTACATCATCTTTTGTGCCAAAACAAAAAAGGAGGCAGGAACAAGTAGCCAAGAAAAAGAGGCATATTTCCTTTATGCTGGGTCTTCACGAAACTATGTCAAGAGCTTTCCAATCAAGCTTGCTGTTCACTTCCCCCTGCACCTTGCGTCACACCTATGAATTACAGTGTCACTTGTATGTACTTTCTTTTCTAACTTCCTTTTCGTTTGGTTTCTTTCAGAAGAGCTATACACCAGCAAGCAGAGGCTAAGCCAGAACAAATAAAGAGCAACTTGGATGTCAAGAGCTACAGCTGGGGACTAGCCTGCTATCAAAGCTGAGAGAATGTTGACCACATCCAAAAGAGCCACCAAGGACTTCTCTACTCTAGAATGGGTACATGCTAAGTGAAGGAGATGCTTTTAACAGATATCTTGCTACCCCCTTGGCCCATGGAATAGGAAGAGTATGACATGGAGAGCTGAAGACACAATGGTGTCTGGCTTACTGGTGGAAACCCTCACGTAGCTGGCCAAGTATTGGTGCTAACCCAGCAACACATAGGTGCTTCACTCCTGACCAGCTTCTTACTGTACAACACACTGCAGACACCAGTCTATAAGAGCCCATTTCTCCAGTGTAGGCATAGCTGAAGAAGTTGCAAAATAAAAGGGAAATTAGGGCAGGTAGCCAAAATAGAAAGCTGAGAATATCAGTAACCATTTACTGGAGGAGACCTAAACATCAAAGTAGCTGTGTAGGTATGTAGAATCTTTTGCATAACTGTCAGAGATGATAGTTATGTGGTAACCCTGCGGGTAACCCTTACTCTTTCTGAATTTGCTTTCTGTATTAAAAGAAACAAGCAAACAAACTTGCTAATCATGCAGCTCTTCCTCACAGTTGGCTTCTCACTGTGGTGACTAACCAGATGCACCAACCACCTCGACAGAGATTCTCTTGAATTAAGTCAGGCCCACACTTAATGGTTCTAGCATAGCTGCAGCAAGCAGCTCCATTTTATGATTTAAGAACAGAAGTTGTGAGATGCAGTAACACGATTTTGCAGTCACTATATATTTTGTTTAGGTGACTCTTGGAAACTGCCTCTGTGTCAGGAGCACTTTACCAGCAGAGAGCTTCCAACAGAGATGTCTTGCCCTAGCAAAAGTATTCAACTCCTCCCCACTCCAACAAACATTATCAGATGAGATGTGAGTTATTTTGCTTATTTACTTGTCCTCTTGGCAGCATAGTATCCAACAACCCAGAAAGTCCTTCAAGGACAACACAAGGCAGTTTATATTAAGGATGTCTCAGACACTCTCATGCCATCCCACATACCCACACACTAAGGGAGAAGTGGGGAAGGAAAATCAAATCCTCCTGCTGGAAAAATGAGTGGTGACAGGAGATGTAAGCTGCTTCCTTCTGCTTTTGTCTCCCTCCACATCCTCCCTGAGTGGATGGCTCTGGGAAGTGTGGTGGAAGGTGTAAGTTGTCATGAGAGGAAAAGCAGCAGCATTTCTCACAGCTGAATTTTTGCCAGCATGAGCTGAGGTTCACAAGCTCACTCTGCTTCTGGCCCAAGGCTAAGTTCAACTGTGTCCAAGGTCTGATGAAATGCTTTGCTCTGCTCTAATATCAATTTTTGTTTCAGCTGATGTTTTTTTCAACGAAGGCAGGAGACAATTCTTCCACCTGACTGAAGAACAGGATTTGAGCTATGTTTGCTAATGTATTAGATGGTACTTATTTTATTAATTTCCACAAATACCAAGTCCGTTCTGCAGGCATAATACATGTACAGGAAAAAAAGTGTGATCTACCTAAGGAGCACGGAGGTTCTCTTAATTGTGCCCAGTTGAAGTGATCAGGATCCTGAGCTCTAGGATTTTGTAGTTCATTGCTTAAACTTTCATGTTTAAAAGATATTTTTGATAATAGATGGCTTTTTATTCTAGGAGGCAAAAGCATAGCAAGATCTCAGGCCTGGAAACTTAGCTTAGAAACAAGATACAATTTATTTTATTCATCACATACCATTAGGAGCAATTAGCTGCTAAACCAAACTACCACTGAATAAAAAAGCCCTAAACCTAATTTCTGGATTCATTTACTCAAAACTACATGTTCTTTTCTAAGGTACACTGTGGCTCAAACAGGAGTTACAGGACTGAAGCAGAAATTATTCAGCAAAATGCTATGACCTGTATTATACAGGTCAGGCTGGATGATCTAATAGTCCCTTCTGGCCTTAAACCCTATGAATTATGAATCTAGGGTGCTCTCCTTGGAGAGTTTCAAAATGCTTTGCCAGCACCAGGGTGTAATCCACACTCACATTGTGAGCCAGCCACAGCATCACCTCAGCATCCCAAAAGCCGTGTTATTTGGGGTTTATGCCCATCTCTAAAGCTTTACTCCTTAGGAATTAAATACTTCAGAGGAAGAGCTACCAGACTTTACATGTGGAAAATTTCGCTTTAGAAAGTGAGAGTGAGGCAGAGAGGTGTTATGAGCCTCTCTGATCTAATGGCCTGAAATCCTGCAGGTCACCTTGTCTTCCCTGCAGAAGCACCATGCTACCTCAAGATAGATGCCTTGATGTGACCCTAACAAAGGCAAGGTGACCTCAGCTAACAATACAGTGAAGGTATCTCAGACTTTTTTCCTTGCTGACCATCTGCCCCACCTTTCTAGTATTACAGGCAAAAGACAGGGAGAGAAGGTCCCAGGTTAGGTACTGGTAAACCAGCAGCGCAGCAAGTGCATGCTCATGTGGACACACTGACACCAGTACTAAAACATGTATTGTTATAGCAGGGAACAAATTATAGAGAGACAACTTTCAGCTATGTGGCTTATCTTGGCTGCAGACTAGCACAGCAATCACTGTGTGAGTTGAAACTAGCTCTAGGAAAAGTGATCTCAAGTTTTGGGAGACTGATCTGCCCCAACACAGTAACATGCCAAAGACTGGCTCCAAAGCAGCTCAGCTCCAGGAGGAGATGCCCCATTTCTGTGTAGCAAGGAGCCTGAACTAGCCAGATGATTTGGCAGAGAGAGATAAGCTGTTCTCTCAGCACTTTCCAGCCACTGTTACCGCAAGGTTCCCCAGGTACCCATGCCCAACAGCCTGACAGGTCTGGCTGGACCCATGGTCACTTCAGCAGAGATGCTGGGGCACCTGCATACCATGCTCGCTGGCACAGTGGATCTCCAGGGTTGCAGTGTGGGATGCTCACACACTCCAGGGCCCTGCCTAAAGCATCCAGCTCCCACTCAAACCATGCAACGGATGCCTCTGCAGGGCTTTGAGGGTAAGGGTTCACCTCTGAAAACCAACCAGACCTGGGAAGTCCAGAGACCTCCTGGGAGACAGTGTTAAACACGCCTGAAACCAAATGGTTTGCAGCGCAAAAGCAAGAATAGCTCCAGAGGCCCTTTCTGTCTGGCACACCTTTCAGACAAAGGACGGCTGACGGCTCACGTATAAACATTAGTAGTGAAACTAGTGTGTCAACATCTCAGCTTGGAACAATTGTAATCGTTCAGATTTCTAAGGGAGTCTAATCACTGCAGTATCAGAATCGCTGAAGCAAGGTTTGAGAGCAGGGAGTAGGGAATGACCCCGAAGAGCACCATCCTAGGCCCCTGCTCCAACAGAATGTGACCAGGCTGCTGGTCATGCCCAAGCGACCTGTGTAAAGCTATTTGAGGCATCCTCTGTTGCAATCATCAAACCACAGATCTCTCATATATAAAGCAACCACAGAATGAGCCCAAATGCTTCTCTGTAAAAGCCTGATCCAAACCTGCTGAATATATCATTATTAACTTCAATACTTTTCCAACCAAGACTATAACAAGTATTTTCAAATATGCTGCTGCATTGTTCTTCATGCTTTTTCTGTCCCTTAGCAGTCAAATGGCTCTACTATTCAGTTTTATTTGACCTAAGGTAGCATTTTCAGCGGGTACACATTGTGTAAGCAAACCAGCAACTTAACAGGCTGGTGATTTGCTGCTGCTATTGTTAAGTAGAACGGAGAGAGCACCCTTGTTTTTCATGAAGCACCGCTACAAAAAACACAGCCAATGAGAAAAAGTTAGGAATCTTTTGCTCTGATCAAAGAATTTAGCCTTAGGTCTGCTACGAATCTTTCTATAACCAAGTGGAAAAGGGGGCATGAAGGTCTTTGCTTCCTTGCTGAGCTTTTTTATCTGCTTTTGTCAAAGACTCTTTGCTTCTGAAAAGGGCTGGGTCCCATTTCTTACCTGCAGCAGACTGCGCTAAGTCTACGTTATGAGATGCATGTGGTACGAGGCAGGTGGGAATTATAAGCACTATAGCATCAGCTGCATCGTGTGGGGTAGGGTTTAATGTTTCTGAATCATTGTGCTGAAGTTCCTCAAGACTTGGACAAATAGGTTCAACATGATAATAAAACATACACTGAAACAAATATGCTTCTTTAAATGAGAAAGAACCCCCCCACAAGTTCCTCAAATGTATATGCTTTGTCTCAGTTCCCTTTGTGCAAAGAGTGGGGCCATCACCAATATTAGTTCAGAGTGATGCGCTGAACTATGGATTGTGAAAGGCACAGCTACCACAGTAGTGGAGCTCTATAACTACCTTAAAATAAGAACACATGAACAGACACATGTAGCTGAAGGACTTCATACTTCAGTGGGCATAACCACAAAATACCAAAATAATGAAATTCATGCCTCAGAAGTCTTGAAAAAAATTGGGTCAAGTTTCCCTGTTTCATGACCTCCCATTTTATAATTATGACCAGCGAACACATTCAGGTTTTGGAAGCAGAATTCTGTAGCTCCCTCTCTTTTCTTTCTGCATCTAAAAAAGTGGGTGAGTGAAAAAATAGCTAAGTCTGAGCACAGTTAGGTCTGCAATGTGCCACTGGTTTTCCTCCATACAGCTCTCTTTTAGCCAAACCAGCTGATTAGCTCCGAGATGCCTGTCTCTGTAGACAATCTTTCCCCACAGCCAACAAAAAAGGGGAATTGCTTTTGTGGTTGCCTGAACCAGAACAGTGCGTCTGGCAATTTTTCATGCATTCTCCCTGCGCAGAAGAGTCAACATAATAGCGCAACATGACAAGATGTTGAGCCACAGTGCCAAGACAACTTGCACACTTTGCATTTTTCCTATTAGAGATGCATCAGTGATTCTGGAAGGGAAAAGAAGGAGAGGAGAGGAGAGAAAATAGTGCAGAACAGTCAATTCCAGCCCCCAAAGCCTTTGTGTTTTCATGTTTGTATCGAGATAGAGCATTACAAGACAGTGATGATTTGCTGCATTCAAGTGTTGTAATAAATTTGGCCCTTCATTAAAACTGTTTTCCCAGAAAAAAAGCCCCAAACAACCAACAAACAAAAAACCCAGCCCCACCCAAACCAACAGACCAGAAGATTACAAACTGCATAGCTTCCTTAACTGCAGACCTCATGCTAAGACAAGCAATGGGTGAACTTCTAAAAGCAAAATCTTCTTTAAGATCTCTACTCCCAACTTTTCTGGGAGATATTCTCCCCAGATTGCAGGACCAAAAACTGGGAGTTCCATTTCTTTTCTTAATACCAGGAATCAAGAAATGTTCAATTATGAAAGTTTTGAATGCATTTTCCAATTTTAATTTCTTATTCTGAGCTTAGAGCTGAATTTAGACTCGTTTGTCCAGGGTTTTTTGATTTTAAAAATATCTAAAAACTCACATAGGTGGATATCCATTAAGCTGATGTTTCTGAACACACATTTAAGAACTACAATAATAAAACATGCTTCCCTACCAGGTAGCCATTTCAGTTAGATTTTAAAAGACTGACCCATGAGGATGAAAGGGGCAACAATTTCATCCTAACGCTGTCATCCAGCAAGAGGATCAAGGAAGGAAACTCTTTGATCAAGAGAGAGAACAAGAAAATTCCCTCTCTGAACATTTTGCAGGATGAACATGCCTATTCTGGACCCAAGCAACCAAACAGCAAAACCTTACTGCGGTTATCACCCACCTGCCCCAGGCTCACTGCCTTGCAGCAGAGGATCAGGACCACCAGTACCCTCTGTCCCATTTGCACCCCACAGTGGAGCAGGGGCTCTAGAGAGGCTTTACAGCCTGTCCTATGCCATGACCCCATTCCCACAGGAAGCCCTATGCCTTCTCACAGTTCTTGAATCCTTTCAAATTTCCATGACTGAGAAAGGGGTTGCCCACTGCTGAGGAACCCCCTGCCCAGGACAGGCCCGTCTCCATGCTCCAGCATGCACGGATCCCTCAGTCATAAGGAGAATGAAGCTCATTTTCAGCTTTTATCATTGTAAATGTATTGTGAGATTATGGGGAAGGAGGGTGGTATGATTTTTAATGGAAATTAATTATAAAATAGGATTACCCTCACAAAGGAAAGCATTAGCATGTAACTGTTACAAAAACTACTGCTCTGCTGTTTTAACACAGTCAAAACCTTAAGGCCTATAAGACCTCACTCTGTGCTCTTGTTTTCAAGTAGATAATAACTGTAAGATATATGTATTGACTTTCCCCCCAATGCTTCTAAAATGTCACTAAGTTGCATCATAGTATTACTAACCCATGAGCTGTACTGTAGATGTTTGCTCTTAAAAGTTCACAAAACCCAACCATTTGTTAGGTGGCAACCTATGCCTGAGGCCCTGGCAGAGATTATTAGCTTTACCATTCAGTTGGCTTTCTGACAGAAATTTTTAATCCTTGGAATTATTTTTAGGAAGGTTACATCAAGCAAGCTTACACATTTCAGAGCTGCTTTATCATCTGGGAATCTTGGCTGCAAATTCTGAACATTATCCCTACTTGAGAAGAGCAAACATATGTATGTATAGGGTTATGACAAATGAGTCCCTCAGCCTATTTTGACAATCTCATGGATTTACATCCATTATAAAGATGCAATAGCAAAAGGACAGAAGGTCACAGTTGCTCTTCAATGTAAAGCCCTATTTCAGCGCCAGCCTGGCTTTGCCATACAGAACTGTTAGCCTGAAATTTTCCAGACATGGCTCAGCAAGTGACAGAGAGTATTTTTCAGTAAAAAGAAAATTAATCAGAGGCTTGTTTTTTGGAATACCCAGTGAACACGGCTCAGTGAAGAGTTACCCTCTGTTGCAACTCTGGCTTCTGCACTGAACCAATCAACATTTCTGCACAGAAACTTTGCCGCAAGATAGTTTTTTTCTGATAAAATTTTAAATATAGAAACTAGGCAAAAGAGCACAATTTTTTGAGACAGAGATCACTTTTCAGCAAAATGTTTCCTCTTTAGCCTTGCTTTTCACTTAAAAGTGTTTTTCCAAACTACCTTTTCAAAGGTCATAAAGTGAACTCTGAAGAGGTTGTGCTTCTGGAAAAGGGCAAGGCTTTTTGATGTGTTTTCGTGGGGTGTGCATATATATGGGCAACGGGATGGGGTTTGCCTATCATCGACTATGGGAGTCCCAGCATCAGTTCTGTAGCTGGTTGGGGTGGAGTCCCAAAAAACCTAATAAAATGGGAAGCAAATGTCACACCGAATTGGGAACCATGTCCTCAGATCACCATTTGGTAGTGTTTATGCATTTAGGCTGTATGCAAATTTTGTGGCAAGCTATCAATTCTAAATCATGAAGGGAGTTTATACATTTCTCATAATATATCATTTACAGAGTGGCACCACAGTATTTTCCTAGGCAAAGCAGCAGCCTGAAGCCAGGAATGAGGTAGTTACTTGTTCAATAGAAATGTAAATTTTGTAACCTGAAAGGAAGGTGACAGAAGACAGAAGTGATGCAAGTCCTTACAGACCCAGGTCCCAAAGACAAGACACAGGCAGCAAGAAACAATCAGACAGAGAGAAAGCTTTTCTATAAAGGAACATGGCAAGCGGGATAGTTTCTCTAGCAGCCACCTTTAAAGTCAGAGGAAGAGGCTGCAGAATATGCCAGCCCCATGGGCAGGAGCTAATGAACCACACCAAAAAGCTAGCTGAGTTGCAGAAATATTAAAAAAGAAAAAAAAAATACTTAAAGCAACATGCAGTAGTAATTATTTTCTTTATTAACTTTATTCTAGTATCCCACACCTACAGTCCTAAGTGAGCATCCTGTAACTTTCAATCTCATCTAGTGAAAATGCTGACAGGCAAGTAACATAAAACAACCAGGGTTTCAATTCCTACCAGGGTGGAATCAGAGGATCAGCATGCTTTTACAATAAACAGCAGCTGGAAAAAATATTCCTGTGGTATCACAAAAGAGGCAGCAGCACAGACTTCCACTTAGCTGCTAGGGCAGGGAGGGGAAAATCTTCAACAGCAGCTGGGCACGGGAGCCCCTCTAATGTGCAGCAAGAGAGCAGGAAAGACCCTGAGCCCAACAGATATCCAGCACAGATACACTAGCAGCTTTGAAAGCCTTAGAAACAAAAGCCACATACCAAACACCCCATACAGCAAGAGCCCAGGACACATACCTGAAGGAGCCTGGGGCAGAAGGAGGAACATTGGAGCCACCAAGAAGAAAATAACCAGAAAGACCCCCAGCAATAGCACCTCTTGGGCTCAGCAAGCAGACCCTCATCCCCCAGCTGCTTCCCATAACCCAATCCCACTGTCTAAACAGGCCACCTGAAACCCACAACCCGGGCGCACCCCCTCTGAATGGGTCACAACCCAGAAGAGGGGCAGCTGCTGTATTGTGGCCAGAGCTGATTAAAGACCTTAGTCCTACATGCAGCAGAACGCTGGCAGCAGGCACTGAGTGTTGCGTGCATGTCAGAGGGCTGCCTTGGCAGAGCACTGGGAGCAGAGCTGGGGTCCCCATGCCCATATGCAAGTAGCCCCAAAACAGCGACCTCCCACCCCAGCTAAAGCTCATCAGCTGGTGCAAATCAGCTCAGCGTGTCCACCTGTATGAATTCACACCCAGTGAGGCTCTGGTCTGTAGAATGAATCCTGGTTTCCTTTACAGCTCCAAAGACAAATAAATCTTGATGTTTGCTGAGGTTTGGGGTGGGGGTTGGGGACATGACATCAACATCCTGAAATGTTTATACAATGGAGGCAGCAGTGTTTTGAAGCACTGCTTGCTCCTTTAGAGGCTTTGGGGGAAAAGAAAAAAAGTAAAAAAGTGTGACCTCGTGACTTTTTTATAAAACCCTGCTACATCAGAAAGTTTGAAATATAAACAGCTGCTTTTACTGACTACATCAGTGCAGCCAGGCTGGGCTGCCTAATCCTGGGATAGCAATGTTTATAAATACTGTTCAGACAGGCAGGTTAGATCAGATTTTCTCATGAGCTCATTCAAGATGGTTAGCTTTCATGGGCAGGCACGTTGCTTATCTCTTTTAGCTGCCAGCTTTTGAAAGCCAGCCATGGTTTTCAAAGAGTGAGTCCTGGGGAGGAGGAGAATGAGGATGTGGCAAACGAGAGTAGTTTTCATCACAAACCTGACATGGGTGAAGCTGTGACTGGATTGATGCCACCAGAGAATACATTGCTCACTGTCAGGCTGATCCGGGCCAATTCTGACAGGCAGCGATAAACCTGCTGCAGAGCCCTGGGCTCTCCTGGGTGGGCACAGTCCCCTTGGGTCCAAACTGCCCCTGGAGAACCCTGGTTTTGCCTTGAGGAGTGTGTAGCAGCAAAGGATATGGAGCTGACCTCCTTCTGCACACCTGAGAGCATCCCAGCACCCTGGCAACCAAGGGACATGGTCTTCATCTACACTAGAAACAGCAGTGGGGGAAGACAGAGAGATGGGACATGCATATTTGAATGCGTATTGCTCACCCTAATGTACAAGCCAGGGTTGTTAACACTGAAGGGCAGCAGTGGTTCCAGTTGGACCTCTTGGCACTGGGGTGCCTGGCCCTTGGGAGTATTTATCCCAGCAGCATGGTCACCTCCATGGAGGGCCACATACCCCTAGCTAGAGGAAAGCATCTTGCAAAGAAAGGATTTACCTGTCATAGAAACAATATAGAATAACAATATTGATATTGCATAGAAGCAATATCAGTAGAGCTTAAATATATCATTACAAGGTGTTTCACTGCAAAGAGATAACAGCAAAGACAGAGCTGCAGACATGGGGAGGAATTAATCCATCAGAAGTGAAGTGGGAGAAGTTCCACAGAAGAGTGTTCTGAAGAACATGGCGCAAGGCCTGATGCCTGACCCTGCCTCGGTGCTTGCCCCCTGTGCTGTGCTCATGCCGATCGTCATAACAGCTGTCATAGCTGTGGGCTGTTCCTGTCAAAAGACATTTTGTGGCAATCTTGCTGTGGGCATTTGACTGATGTGTCAGAAGAGCCCAAAGGAGTGGGAGGGAGGTGACATTATTGCTGCCGCGGAAGAAAAGTGTGGCTGATGAATACTGTGACTGTGTCAGCAGTGCTGCCGAGGAAACGCTTTTTCCTCCCTGCATTTCTATTCCTTTAAAATAAAATGCAAACCCCAAAGTGCTGGCAAAAAGTGTTTCTTATGAGAGACCACTGAAACATGCATTCAGCGTGAAGCTATTTGAGCTTGCTGGCTCCACTAGTGTTAAACCCCATGCATCCCTCAGTGAAGGGCTTTGGGCAAAAGGACTTTTCCCCACATTTTCTTGTGTGTTCTTCCTTATGGTGATCCCACCTCATGGACAGTGCCAGCCCAGCTGAAAAAAGCAGAAAAAATCAGCAATTATAGCAGTTTGTGCATTCAGGAGGGACCAGTGAGTAGCAGCTCCCTGGTGAGGGGCCAAAACCCAGCTGCAGACCCAGCCTGGCAGGGGAGCCTCTTGCACACATCAAGCTCATGGGGGGCAGAAGCTCCCTTTCCTTCCCCAAATTCCTCAATTCTGAATAAAAACTCACAGTTCAGGTCTTTGGGGCACCCTGCTGACTTCAAGGGGGTTGGTAGTGAACAGTGGGATGGGCTTAGTTTTGGCACATTTGGATCAGAAGGGGCAAAGGGCTGCCTCCCCTGAGGCAGTATGTTCCAAAAGAAGAGCGATTTACCTAGATGATTTCTACCAGAGGGCATAAGTCTTTAATCTCCAGCTGCCAAGGGCTGCGATAAGGGAGGGGAAGGATGCTCAGAGAGAGGCCACAGTTATTAGCCCATGTCCTCAGGAGAGAAGGCTTCCTCCATCCCTCTTTGTCTCTCTCTCTCAGCCAATTTCAGCTGAATTCCAAGGAGTCTCAGAGGTATAAGTCTCCAAAATAATTGAATTTCTACCAGGCTGATGAGACATAGCAGTCTGGGAGAATAAGAGATCGCAGGGAATAGTATGTGGTCAAGACTGGGTCAGCAAACACCACTTGTCCAGCTGTCCCCTGCCTGGGCACTCAGGGGACAGGGACACAGGCACAGCCTTGTCCAGGCTCTGCAGAGTCTTCTGCTCACTGGATGTAACTTCAAACAACAGAATGTTGCTGGGGAGTGTAAACAGTTTTTAGAGTTATTTTCTGTGACTGATTTCTTCGATGGGGGGCTTCTGTGCTATAGGTACAGACTGAGCATCAAATTGCATGGCTGCCGTTTGAAGTTATGTCATCTAGGTTGAAAACAAGCTCCATGTTTTCTGAGGTGATGGGGATTTGTCATGTATGCTAACACGAACACAAAGTTTTCTGCTGGGGGTTGCATACACATCTCCAGCAACTTCCAGTTAGAGCTGTAGGCTTGACGCAGTAATACCTGGTAGCCAGCCACACTGGTGATTTGAGCCTTAAAATTCATTCACAAAAAAATGAGAGTAAACTAATCACTTTTGATTATCACTGAACAGGTTTCACATGATGTAAGACAGAACAAATACTCACCAGTTCTTAGTCTATCCATGAGATTACACGCAAAAAGTAGGGAAGAGAACAAAAATTCCTTCACCTTTGCTTGTGCATCACAAAGCAAAAAAAGAAAATTAAACAAAGCAAAGAGATGCAAGCCCCTCTTTCACAGCCCATTTTACAGATTTCTTAAAAAACCCCCCCCAAAACCAAACAACACCCCCCTCCAAGAAAAACAGATAGCCCCACAAAGATCTCCATTAAACGACAGATTCAGTTCCTATCACTTCTTACATGACTTACAGAAGTAATGCAAGTTTGTTTTGCTTACAGTTCTCTGTGCAAAGCTGGTGGTAATTGTTCTTACTGAGCAGTGGAGCATTCTTCATAGTGAAAAAAATCAATAAATACTTAATTCCTAAATGTAAGCAAGGTGATGAGCAAAATATACAACTAATAAAGATAAATGGTTCTTGTACTCATGAAGGCTTCTTATTAAAGAGTCAGTGGAAAAAAAAGTCCCTGTTGGGCAAAGAAAATAAAATAAATTGTGGACTTTATACTGCAAACACAGCATTTAAAAAAAGAAGGAAAACAACATTAAAGCATCATTAAGGTTGAGCATTTGAATTTACAGAAGCCAGCACAAACATGAAGGAAGATTCCTCCGGCAACGTTAATTGGGACTTATTACAGACTGTGTTATTGATGATTGCATACAGTCAGTTGCATAAACAAATTGCTGAAGCTGTATACAGCTGGAATGAAAATGAGGGATGTGCAGCCATGTGGCTCCTCCTATACTGTAAGACCTACCAAGTAAGAAGTGTAGCAGGTACAGCTTACAGGTCACCTACAGATACACATTCAGACATAAATACTACATGTATAAGCATAAGGCAAGAAAAAAATCCAACCTACTGAATGTTCAAGATACATCTTCTAGTTATTTGTGTTTACTTGTTTAAAGGCAAGTTAACAAAAACTGCGGCTAACAATGCATTCCTTTACTGCATGCATAATTTAATTTGCTTCATCTGTTGTATCTGCAAATGTTGTAACATGATAAGAATGTAACACTCCCAAAGTTGTAAAGTACTTCTATTTAGTCATTTCTATGGCCAGATGAAAACCTGGTGTTATTTCATGTCCCATATTGCAAATAAAACCACAGCTGAGTTAACATGCCCCAATCCCTATGCCTGTTTTCCAAAGCACAATGTCCTGGGGACATATTCTCTAAATTGCCTATGAAGGTTTTGGAACAACACAAAACCAGTCCACAAAAAGACCCCATCCATCCTGGCGATCACATGCTAGTGGTATGCTGGAAAGGTGAGTGTCTGTCTTGGCTGCAGCAGTATCACTGAATTGCATTGGCACCAGGTCATCAAAACCTGTGAAATGGTGCTCAGCCAATGCTGGGAGGGAGGTATTATTTGCCTTATTGTGGTTCCCAGAGATCCCAACCAAGATCAGATTCCTGCTGCACACAGTACAAAGGTAGCAATAGGAAATTGCCCCTCATGCCCAGGTGGGCTATTAACCTTTCAGAAAAGGAGTAAAGGATGGGTCATCCTCTCAAACAATTGCACATGGGAATTGACATCAGCTCACTGATGTGGGCTGTACCTCCTACCAAATGCTGTGGATTGCAGTGGGAATTCTGGTGTCATGCCTTTTGTTCAAAATTGAATCAAGTGCAAAAAAGTGATTCCAGACACTTCACCAGGCTGCCTGAGGTCGCACACTGTGACAGAATCCAGAACTACCGATTTCCCCACTAGCACATTAGTCAGTCTCTTTCCTCCTTTTTGTGTCTCCTCTTCTATCAGAAAAAACAATGGAATTGCTCATGCAATGTTGCATCTTCACTGTTACTTTTGCTTTCAAGTTCCCCAGCATCTGAGCATAGGGTGAAACAGACAGGGGGGACATTCTGCTTAGATGATTTAACTAATCTCATGCAAATGTACTCGGCAGTCTTGGTACTCATCGTGCTTTCACCTACATAATAGCCAAGCCAGCTGAATATTGCTTTTTCCAAAGATAATAGCATCTTTATGCATTATTCCTTAAAGCTTTTTGTGCTCACACACCGAAAAACAGCTCCAGCTGAGGAATAACTGAAGTCAATATACTTAGTTTCTGTCCAGGTAATTATGCACCCTCCTTCCACATTAGCTCGATAAAATATGATGATGACAGGACATCATTAACGTGTCTGGTTTCCCCCCCATCTCTTACTGTCAGCATGTGGAATGGAAAACTGCAGTTAAACCTTTATCATTATATCTTTTCGGGTTTATATTAGAAGTTTATATCTGCCTGCCTGCATTACTTTGCATTTGAGGAGCAGGAAAGATTTTGCAGGCAAGACAAAACACAGAAGAATTGGTTTAAAACAAAACAATAAACTTGCCTTTCCTGATATGAATTTATGTGATTTACTGATTTCTGAGTCCAGAGGAAAAGAACAACAACAACAAAGACTATCTGTATAGTTTCCTTTCGTAAAAGAAGCAAACCCAAACCATTCGATAACGGTAATAAAGCAGTTGTGAGCTTCTCTTCCACGTCCCTCACCCATTCTCAAGTTAATTTTTTGGTGATAAAATCCACTCCAATGTACCTTCTCCCAAGGAATCAGGACTGATTACGAAAACGAGCACTAGCTATTTTTCCCTCTTCAGGGGTTGCTCCAGCCCACACTCAAGTGAATTGACCAATATACAAAGAGTTTTGAGCAAAAGTGGGGATTTCAAATCTGAGACCAAGGGAGATGGAGAATTTGGCTGGAGGGAGTGGGGTTGGTTGCATACGAAATGAGTCAGCTCATCACTTCAACCAGAATCGTTACTTGGAAAAGCTGCAGAAGTGTGGCACTTGTAATAGCATAACAGAAAGCCACAACTTGCATATAGGTTCAGTATATCAAACCTGGTTTTAAAAAAGGAATGATAAAAGACTTACTTGAAAAAAATTAAGCACTTGATTTTTGTAACAACCAGCCTTTAAGTTATGCTATTGAGAGAACACTTTGACTATTGAGCTCTCTACAATTAACCTTTCGATCCATTGGCTTCCACAGGCTTTGAGAAGCTCCTGCTAATTTTGGCAGTTGTTGGCTTATATCCAAGGTCCATGCATTACGGAAGCATAAAGTCTATTTTGATGCTTTAAACAGGTATGGAGAAAGCTTCAGCCTTCCCTCCCCTCTGACTACAAAAATACGGCTACTTTCATAGCAGTTGTATGTCATGCTGTTTGATCATTGTTCAGTGTCTTTCAAGTTATTTCCATTAGGAAGAGAAATTGCTGAGGGATTCAGGTATTTTTATGCAATCCTGTTGATGTTGAAAAAAAAAAAGAAAAAAAGAAATATAAAAGCCTTGAAGATAGTCTGAAATAAGTCAGAGATAATTTATCATTTTCTAGCCTGCACTCAAACCTATAAAGAGAATTTTCTGGATCATATTTCCAACTTTTTTCTGTCTCTGGGACTTTCCAGATGATTTTTGCTGCTTGTTTCCTGGCTCTGGAAAATATACACTCCACTAACAGTATCTTGTTGCTTAGATCTGAAATTGGGCCCTAGAATAATCTTTTCACCATCCTTTTCTGTTTCTTGTTATTTATCCAGAGCCTATGTTTTGGGCACTGAATCCATGTCTTTAAAGGGAGATTACTCTCTTCCTGCATGTCTCCTGAATGAAAGACACCATCACACTGATGTGCTTTAATTAAGCTTCGCCAAACCACCAGGAACTTCAGACATATTTTAAGAGAGATAATACCAGCAGAGGTAAAATAAAGAAAACGAAATAAATTACGGAGTCAAAAAGCTTCCCAAAAAGCAAAGAACATGCAACAGTAGTGTGTACTGCTCTGTGGTGATGCAAAAGCCCACAGGGACTGTTGTGAAGATTGAGTGCTTGAGTGAATGTCTGATGAATGTAAAGTAGCCACTGCTTTCAGGTACCTGCTGGAGGTGGAAATGGTAACCCAAGCAGCATATGAAAACATTCCTGCATCGTTATATGGGGTTCCAAACCAACTTCATCGAATGGGCCCGTTTTGGACCTTCGACTTTTGCTTAATGTTTGTGGTTCAGAGCAGCTTTTTCTACCTCCAGCTTCAGGAACTTCCAAATGCATTGTAATAAAATGGCTTGTGATGAAGCAAAGTTATTAACAGGATCCCTGGTGGGTAGTGTGAGGCCAGTGCAAGATGAATGCTGGAGAAGAGTTTCAAGTTACTGGAAAACAAAAACACTGTTTGTTGGGAGGTTGGGGGTTTTGGCTTTTTTTGGCCTAATTCCATTTCCAATTAAGCCAGTTAGTGAAAGCGATATTTGGCCAAAGCAGAATGCGATTTTCACAGAACAACAATAAAATATTCAGTATGTTTATGTTCCCAAAAATTCAAAACAAACCAGAACAAAACACACAGAACAAAACATTGTTCTGAAATGGGCAGGCTAGTCTTTTGCTGGAATACCTCTATTTTTGCCCTGAGTCTGAGAAATGCTGGGCAACTCCCACTTCATCAACAGGAGCTGGGGATGCTCTGTGACAAGCTCTGGCCTGTTCACAATCCTACTTACTGCTGCCATCCTGATTTAAGTGTTGTATGAGAAAGCTTTTTCTTTTATAAGTTCTCTTAGCCAGACTCTGGCACTCCAGGTCACTTAAGCACATGTTTAACTGAAGTGCACTAGTGGTTTCTTGAACTTAAGAGAGGACCTGACACTGCCCCACCACAGTCAGCAGAGCCAGGTTGTTTGAAGTTAAGCACATGCTTAAGTGCTATGCTGGATTTTTGCCCAAACTGTCAATCTTTCATAGTCAATCATTTATCACTCTGTTTATGTGCTGGTGGTTATGCTTCAGTGTGCAAATATGTAAATTGCTTTCATAAAGCTCCGCACACCAAGCACAAATAATGCTTTCTCAGCCCTTTACAGGAGTTCTCCAGTCCTGTGACACCCGAGATAGATCAAACAGCACTTAGAACTGGCAAGAAAGTTACTTCTCCGTTAATTAGACAGAATCATTACCGCATTCCTCTTCTTAATAATGAGGTGTATTCACAGACTTGCAAAATCAACAAATAAATAACACCATTTAGCTCTAACCTGACAATTATCACGCATTTTGCCTTTAGGAGTGTGTACATCGATCCATCTTACACACACCGCCACTCTGAGTGAGAAAGGGAGCAAGCTGTCAAAGGCATGATAAGCACATTTGCATAACTGTGACACAGATTAAGTTAAATAACCGCCTACAAGGAGGATATTTGCAATGGGTCACAAGGCAATTCTCCCAAGAACAAATGACCATTTTAATTTTTCTTTCCCTTGCTGAGGTTAATTGCTGTGAACTACGGGGGAATGTCACCTCCACTTACCTGTGCCCTGCTGCTTTGTATTCCGAAAGCTCACAACTCCCATGGTTTTTCACAAAGAATTAAAATTGCCACGAGGAGAGCAAAAATAGTTACTGCCATTCTGTTCCAATATACTGTATTGGAATGATAGGCAGCAATGGTGCCTCACTGAAATAGAGCCTTAAAATACAATTAGCTGCAGTCCTGCAGATTGCAGAGCCAGTTATTCTGCGCTCCTGCCCGTGGGGCCTTCCGTGCATCCACTAATGAAAAGGCTGCTTTTCCCCAGACATCAGGTACTTTTGCAAGAAATGAGTACTGGGAAGGGAAAATGACAGAGTCTGTTCCCTTGCTCCGTAGAGCAATTTTGGTAGGAATTTATTTGCTGTCAAGAAAACTGCCTGGAAAGAAAAAAAACGCAGTCAGCCACTTTTTGTGAGAGGAAGCCTGAGCACTTCTCAGATTGAATCATATTAAAATGCATTAATGCTGACAGCTAGGCTCCCAATCATTAACTGAAAAAAAACAAACCACAAGCTTTAAGTATCATTAAAAAAAATCCTAAGCAAACAAACAAAAGCACCAAACCAAGTGAACGGGCTCCCCCACGATAGACTGGTTCCCATCACAACCTACCAAACAGGACAAAACTTGTTCCCTGAACTGTCCTAGGCCTGGGTGCTGACTCTGCAAATGCTCCCAAGCTTCTGCCACAGAGCCAGGCTGGAGGCGGGGTCCTGGGCCACCCAGACACAGGTGGAGGAGTGAGGGCAGGAGGGACCCACAAAGCCAACCACTGACAGCCACACTCAGGGAAGAAATCTTAGGCAGGGTTCTCTGCATGACTGACAGGGAAATAAAGTCCCAGGAAATGGAGGAGCCTGGGACAACGTTTCGGAAGGTTGTGTTCCGTTGGGGTCCCAGATGAAGATCTGGCTGTCATCCCAAACACTAGGAGGTTTTCCTTCACTGTGTAATTCTTGAAGAATCACACACACATTTCCTTTCTACTTTTGCCTTTAAATACCAGCCAATTGCCAAGTTAAAGTAAAACAAGTAAGTCGGAAGCATTTTAAACAAATTACAATGTGTCAATGTAGGTTAGAAGACATGCACAAAGATATCGCTTGCATGAAAAAAATGCATGGCAGTGAAACAGGTATTTTCCTTTCACAATAGGTCAGATATAACAAGCTTCCTCCCCAAAGCCCATGATGGAAAATATCCGCTCATTTCTGAATATCTAGTGAGATGGAGACACAAACATCCGAGCAGCTAAATATAACTCTGGATAGTAGTGCTTTGAACAGTAAGTTCTAGTGTCTCTTAACTTAATATGGAAATAGCTACAAAAACAAAACAGTATTTTCAGAGCCTTTCTCTGCTTGTGTGCTCACAGGGTCTCACACCGGCAGATTTCAGCCTCTGTTGATATTACTCTGCAGTTTTTGTTTTGCACTATCTCATATGCCAAGGCAGAATAATGATGTCCAGCACAAAAGGCCACGTCTATTGAGATATATAAAGGTTATTCCGCAGAAAGTCAATAGGAGAACTGCACTCAGAATGCCTTGTCCTTTAGCATTTCTGCAAGAGGGAAAAGCTAAGCTTAATTAGAGGAGTTTAGGCCTTGGTCAGAGATTTCCCTTACCCTAAATGCCAGTGGTTTAATTTTGCAACGTTTGTTACTGGACCCATGCCCTTCGGATCAGCTTGCGGTTGCTGAAACTTGGGGCCGGGCTTGGGCAGGTACTGCTGGAGCAACACTACAAATGCCCCGAGGAAGAGGAGGAGGTGGCAGGAACAGCAGAGTCATGCTAGTGACAGTTCTCCTCCCAGCTTGCTGCAAGGCAAAAACGTTGGCAGCCTGTGCACTGTATCACAGGACAATTCAGGTCAAGAAGGACCTCCTGACCCTGAGAAGCAGGGCTGCTGATGGCAAGAAATTCAGAGCAGAAGTGGGCTCCATCACTGGTCATTTCCCATTGCAAGCACATTTGACTGGGGATCTTGGTGCATGCGTTAGTGCGGTGCTTTCTCTCTCCCCCTCTCAGAGAATGCGCTGGACGATATCCAACCATTAACAGGTTTGTCAGCGGTCCTGACCCAAGTGAAAGGTAAACCGGTATGTCAGCTTCACCTTATGTAACATTAAAGGAAAAAAAATTATTTAAAAAAAGGCATCTGCTTTTACAACTCACATAGAAAATAAAACGTAAACAAAAAGTTGTGGTTTGCTCTATTTCCACTTGATGTTGTCTGCCCTCGAAGTCAGAAAGTTATGAAGCTTGCTGCCAAGCATAAGTCAATAGATAAACAAGTAAAGAAAATATCGACAAACTTGATTTCAGAGGTCACAGGAAGGGTGCGAGTGCCATGATTTCGGCCTTCTCCTTCCCCTTTTCAGAACTCCTCAAATGCCAAAAAGCTGTGTCCTGCCCCATGGTGAGGAGGGAGCCCTTGCAGAAAGCAGCTGAATCCAGAGCCTTTTTCAGCTGATTAACTGGATTCAACCCTGCACATCCTTATTAACATAAACAGTCCAGGAGAGACTAGTTGAGGAGAGAGTTGTGAATAATTTGGTGATCACCAGCACTGTGACGGTCAGTTCCAGCTCACCACAAGCCCTGTCTCATGAATGACCAGAGCTGACCTGGGGCTGTCCTACATACGGCAGCAGTGCAAGGTAAGTTCCCAAACCTTCCCCACACATGGCAGCTCACAAAGCAGCTGCCCAAAGACAACACACAGCAGAAGAAAGCCAAAGTTTCTTGCCGTTGGGCTGGATGAAGCCATGTGATGATGGAGAAGGGGCAACTGGAGCTGCATCACCACTGTGACACAGAGCACACCCACAGTAGTTGCAAGACAGAGATGTTCTCCTTCCCCACCACAACTGTAGCTCCCCAAAACATTTTCTTCAGCTGGCTCCTGCTCACAGCACCCCACATCCATCAGGATGCAGCAGCAAGCCTGGCACCCTCCATGCTCTCATCCTCTTTGCCAAAGACATCTGAGAGAAGTACCCTCAACACCTCAGAGACACAGGGAAAGGGACTGCAGGATTCACGTGGACAATTTTGAAAAGCAATGAGCATCGAATCCTTACGGATTAGCTGGAGTAGTAGGAACTGAAATGACATTTCATGGTGTGGCCAAACCAGAAACCTCAAAGGTTCAAGGGTGATGGTAGAGAGCAAGGTTTGAGTAAGACCACAAATGTTCATTCATATCTTCTCATTCAAGAATGTGAAGGCTGTAGCAGCTTTACAACTAACAGCCACGGCATGCATTGCAATTGCCAAAGCTTGTAAAATCTGATTTACCCTGTGAGGGGGGAAGGGGAAGTCGTTTAGTTTGAGTCATAAAAGGTCTTGATACAATCTAAGCTTCATCATCTCTGAAGAAACAGCTCACTCCCTGGACAGATATCAAAAGGCTGCTGTGTACAGCCTTGATAACACAATAGCAGAGAACAGTTCCTAGCGCTGAAGAGTACAAGATCTTTGTATCAGCTGCTCTTCAGTACAGCTTCTCTCACATTACACCACCTGATGGGCATTCCAGGCTTATGGTTAGCTGTTCATGGGTTCATGGCTCTGAAAACAAGAAGATACAAGCTTTGCAGAGGTTTTTATAATGTGAGTATAGTTAAAAAAAAATAAAATTGTGCAGCCACAGGCATAGATAACAAAATCAATCTACCCATCTTGCCCTGCCTGAGGTTTGCACTGTCTGGAGCCTCACCTGCTCTAGGACTCAGTCTGCAACTCTGCTGCAGGTGAAAGGCGGCCGGCAGGAAGGCTCAGGGCAATCCTGCCTTTGTGCCTCAGCAGAAAACACAGGGGCTGGGTGATACCTGCACTGGCCTGCAAGGCTCTGCTGGCTCAGAGCCACCCCCCCCCACCCCGTGACCTGAGCCCCCATGTCTGGACCCCATGAAGAGGGATGATACTTAAAGACCCACATGCAGAGTAAAAGAAAGCTTAAACTCAGCCAAGTACAATTTTTTTCCCCTACCTTAGCTCTCAGGGTTGGGGAGGGCTTTTTATTGCTGATAACATTTGCTTCTGGAAAGGACAGGAACATGCATCCATGGGAGGAAAAAGTTCACTTTGTCACACACATGCCCCACGGGGGCTGTGTAAATTAGCTGAGTGGGAGAATTTTTGGCACCGTCCTGTGCTGAAATAAACCCAAAAGCACGGGCCAAGACTCTGGCAAGAGCCTTCCCTGGGGAGACACAGGAATAGCACAGCCAATCCTGCCTCTCCACCAGAGCTGCGCTCCAGCACTCCCGCAGCCTCAGCTACGAACTGAATCCATGAACAGCAGAGATGCAAAGGACCAGTGCTGGGAAAGAGAAAGGTCAGCTAAGGCTGCTACCACTGTGGCTCAACCAGAGCAAACGACAAACAAGAGCAGACCCCTGCAGAGGAGCACTGGGGGAAAACCAGTGCATGTGTTGCAAACTTTTCCCCATGCTCGTCATTCCCTTTCTGCTCTTATAAGAACAGATGTGAAAATCAAAACCTACCTTGTGGAAAGAGACCATAAGCAGAAAGAGTGATTGACACAGGTTGTACTTCGGACAGCCATTTCCACTTGCCTGCATACCAGAGCATATGGATTATTCCTACTACCACAGATGAGCAGCAGCAGATGCAGTAAGGTGAGATGCTGCTTTATTACCAGCCCCCTGTGGTAAGAAAAGACATCAGGCTTGAGCTCCTGTGCATTGTCCCGGGAGCCTGCAGCACCAGACAGTATGTACCTCCAGTGTTTTCACTTAGAGGGTGGGACATCCACTTGGTCTTGTCATAGGTAACACACAGTTTTGACAGGCTTGCAGAAGATGTGCCTTCAGGGTGGCAGGCTGTGGGTCCCACATTCCTACTTTTTCAGTCAATTCCTTCACATCACACCAATGCCAGCTGTTCAGCTGCTCCTATCAGTGAATTTGCTCTACAGACAGTAGTTTTGCAAAGAAATCGCTCCAGCAATGGAAACTGGGATGCTCAGTGGTACAGCTGCCGTTAGCTGCGTGTACTGAAATGACAGCACTGTAGATAGAGGTCTCAAGGCATTAGGAAGGTCACACAAAGCTGATGATACAGTATCCTGCAGTGATACAGTACAATGTAGATACCTGGAGACCGGGGCGGAGGTGGGGATAGCTCTCCATAGCAGAGACTGACTAGATCTAAGCAGAACAAGTGTGACGGAATCCAATGCCTACCCATAGGTTTTGCTGTAGGAGCAACTTTCTTCCTGCCCGTGGTTGCTCCTTGCCTTTGTTGTATGGTACAACTATGGCACATGCCCACCTTCCCATATGCAAGTCTGCGGGTATAGTCTGTAACAGATGTGAAATACCTTCTGTGTCTGAGGCCAGATGTGCTAGCAACATGCCCAGTAGGAAGAAGTGTGACCAGCAAGTCAAGGGAGGTGATTCTTCCCTTCTCCTCCGCTCTGGAGTACTGCCTTCAGCTCTGGGGCTCCCAACATAAGAAGGACATGGACCTGTTGGAGCAAGTCCAGAGGAGGGCCATGAAGACGATCAGAGGGCTGGAGCACCTCTCCCATGGAGACAGGCTGAGGGAGCTAGGCTTGTTCAGCCTGGAGAAGAGAAGGCTCTGAGAGAACTTTAAGCAGCTTCCAGTGCCTAAAGGGGCCTTACAAGAAAGCTGGACAGGGACTTCTTATAAGAGCAAGTAGCGACAGGACAAGGGGGAATGGCTTTAAACTGAAAGAAGATGGATTTACATTAGATGCCAGGAAAAAAATTTTTACTGTGAGGGTGGTGAGGCACTGGCAAGGCTGCCCAGAGAAGCTGTGGCTGCCCCATCCCTGGCAGTATTCAAGGTCGGGTTGGACGGGGCTTTGAGCACCTGGTCTAGTGGAAGGTGTCCCTGCCCATGGCAGGGGGTTGGAACGGGATGAGCTTTAAGGTCCCTTCCAACCCAAACCATTCTATGATTCTATGTCCACTAGACCACTACCTAGTGGAAAAATTACTCCCTCTCTAGTGCTCAGACACTCTCAAGAGGCACCGCAAAGCTGCACAGATGACTGCAGGCCCATGATACGATTTTTTTTCCAGCATTCAACATGCAGATGGAGGTTTGTGACTGGTTTCTCACAGCCAAACTTCCTGCAGAGGGGTGACTAGTTTCCAGTGCGCTAAACAGACATGTGACCACGGCCAAATGCCAGATGGCTGGAAAGAGTACTGGAGCAACCCTCACGACGAACGTCTAGCCTTGGCTGCCAGCATCACGTACCTTCTGTATCAGCTCCCAGATAGGAAGGCCTGGCTGCGAGTTGGGGGTGTGACACAGGGATTTTACATAGCACGATTTTTAGTGATGCCATCATCTAATGGGGCAGAAAGAAGAAAATTTTTCCTTTCCCTTGCTTCCTCCACTGTGCAAAGGGAGCTGCTTCAAAGGCCCTTTTACTGATGGCATAAATGGAAAAATCCATTTCAAAGACAACACCTAGTTCTGTGCAGCCTCCTGCTGAGCAGGAGATACATTTTTTGCTTCAGGAGATAGATACAATTTTTGTGTAATTCTCCCAACAGCTGACTTCAGGGAATGATGAAGCAGTGAGGTACAGTCCATGCTACTTAATCAGCTGGGGGGTAGTGGGAGGGAAGCTGGTGCTTGCTGTTGGAAGGCCTACAAAGTTACAAGTCTACCCCAAAGCCTGCCGCAATGGATTTACCGTTACTGGGTCCCCGATGTACCTGCAACAGCAGAGCCTGTAAGCACCCTGGCTCTTTGCTCTCACTTGTAATCAGCATACTACCAGGGAATTTGTGTCTGTGTGTGATTCATGGCACAGCCATTACCCAGGCTGCTTGTAATCAGAAGTAGAGCATAAAAAGAAAGGAAAGCAAGGAAACAAAGGGAAAAGCCTCCATATGGCATCATGCTATGCAAACCACCACCTCCAGCTGCAGTTTCATGACCTCTTTATGCTGATTTAACTCTGGGCTGCCACTGAAACACCCAGCCCTAACCTTCCTGCCTGCCCTGGCACGAGCTGGAGCAGGGGATTTGAATGCTATTTTACAGTTCTTTCATCAGGTTCCTTTTCATTTGGATCAGTTACCTGAGCTGGCATGCTACTTGGCCTGCCCAAGCACAGGAGGCAGCAGGAGAGCATGGTCAGTGGCAGCAGTTCGCACCAAGGTTAGCTAAAAGGTGTTGTTTTGCACCAGCAGCCTCACATTGCACCAGTCTTAACCTGCCTCAACGTATTCTCACTCGCATATTGACACAGCTTGCAAAAAGCATAGCCAATTTCAGAGATATTCAAATGTGCATGCCACACTGGGTACATACAAATCAGTGATCTGCTCAGACTGATTTCATTTATGCTTTAGTCTGCGAGATGCTTATGCAAGACATGAAATGAATCTAGGACTTTGCAGACTCCTACTGAGAGTAAGCATGTATGAGACAAACAGCTGGCAGACAAGTTATAACAACCAAAACAAAAACATGACCCAAAAGATGGTTGCCTATTTCTTCTGAAAAGATTTTTTTCTGTCTTTATTTTCAAGAAATATGTACACCTGGAAAATAAAGCTGAGGCTTTTTGAGCCCCACTGATGTCTAAATGCAATCTCCAAATGCAAATTTCAGTCAGAGGGCAGCATTTAATTTGTATCAGCAGAGCACTCTGATCCCTGGATGGGATTTTGGCACTCCAGTCCATCAACTTGTATTTACATTCCAGAGGTGGAGTTTGATTCAGAGGAAGCCCGAGGATGGGAACAAGGCAGGAACATTTATGGCTTCATCATGTGGAATGGTGCTTAGTCCTTCTGGAAAGTTGAAGTCTCTGTGTAGTTAGCAGCTGGGCCAACCCATTCATCAGCATCATAAATATTGTCAGTGACATCACCAGCACATAGTGGCTAATGCTGCAAGGAGGAAACACATAAAACAGGTGAGAGAAAAATGCAAATTTGCAGAGCGAAAAAAACCCAAACCCTGACATAAACAACCTCCGAACATTTTTCTTTCTAACTAGGCCTAATTACTGGCCCAGTATGGCATTTTATACATGCTGCTGCTAGAAGACAACTGTTATAGCAGCACTATCGTGTAAAAAACAAAGTCTGTAACAAAATAAAATGGTGGAGACAATAGAAAATGCAACTGAGTATACACCCAAGTGAATAAGAGGTACTGGGTGTAATTCATTCAAATGGGTAATTCAACATATGTGGCTGAAACCATTGCAAAACTTCCGTTTGCTGCGAATTCATAACATTAAATCTAGGGAAAGCTTGCTATCAGACAGACAGTCCTTGCTAGCAAGACAACTTAGATATTTAGATATTTCTATCAGCTGAAGTGCAGTTTTCTAGAGAAAACTATTCTAGTGATGAGCAGCTTAAAAAAAAACCCAACAAACAACCTACTTTTTCACTCAGCATTTCTAAAAATTGTGTAATTCTCTGCTGTGGTGACAAATGGTTTCAAAGAGATTAAAGAAATGAGTTCAAGAGTGGCTAATAAACACCATACAAAGATGCAGCTTCTGGGTTAAGAAATGCTTAAGTCACTAACGATTTAAAAGGATAACATGTAGAGAGCTTGTTCTCTTGCTCAAATTCTGGTACCTGATATTCACTTGTGTTACAGATGGGCTACTTAGGGTCAGACTGAGATTTTACCTAGGATAGTCAGCATCCTGTGCTCAATGTCTGAATCAGGCTGCTGTTAACGTAAACCACAAGCCATTAAGAAATCAGAATTTTTCCAAATCCAGTAACATTTCAGGTTAAAGTTGCAGATGAAACAGTGCTGCACCCATGTCCACCATGCACCCGGTGCAGCTGTTCGTTTTTCTCCTGGCATTACTGAAGATACTGGCATTCTGACTCGAGAGGTACACACACCTCCTGGTGCACCCATACCCACTATTTCAAAGCAGATGGCTCTTTAGGACGAGCAGGGTAGCATCAGACTCAGTGAAGTCTGAGTTTAGTCACAAAAAGGATTGCACGGAGCACTTGCTGGTTTAATGACCTGGAATTTCTGCCAGAGGACTCATTCAGTTTGAGAGTTTAGCCACGGAAGAGCAGTAAAGCTCATAATGCCGACACTATCAATCCTCATGACCCCGAGACTGTGACAACCCTGGCACTAGCCTAGTGCAATTTAGCTCTGTGAAGTGGAGAAACATCAGCTCTTAAAGCTGGGCTGCTAACCAGTGTGAGAGAATAAAAGTAATCCAAAAAGTTCACTAATGAGCGGGAGCTCTTCCACAGCCAGGGTACCAGCAACCAAAGCAGCCAAGGTCTGACCAAAGTGGATGGAGAACACTGAGCAGGACTTGACTCATGGTACAGTATTTTTCTGTTTCAGTTGAGTCTGACTAAACCTTCTCACAAATACCTCACTCAAAATACATAATTTTAAGAAATCAATTACAAAAATCTACCAGCATAAATGGGCCCAGACCTCAACAAGCAACAGCCTACCCTAACAGCCTGCACTTCGCACCTGTGTAAACTCCCACCTGTATGCAGCAAACAATGTGAACAACTCAAGGTTTAATATATCAGGAACCATCTTTCTTACATGCATTCCCTATAAGCATCTATCCCCTCCAGCTTTAGCTAAGCAGAGCAGCACACCTACGAGAGCCATACTTCTGCCCTCTTTCTGTGGGAAGGTGTAAGATGACACAACGAGAGCATGAAGTCAGGCACAAAGCCTACTTTCACCTGGTTAGTGCACTTTGGACTTCGTAGCTCACAGCACATTTACAATAAGAAAGATAACACAACTCCCTCAAGAGCTGCCTTTGGAAGTCCACCTGGGTGTGTTACAGGTTTGGTTTCAGTTCTCCATGAGAGAGCACATGTTGCCAACTGAAAGTCAAACCCTCCTTGCAGTTATCTTCATGGCGTAATGTGCCCTTGGGAAAGCACCAAGGGCACATTACACCAAATACAAGCACCACAGGTACGGAAGTTTGTATGGCTTTTAAAGCAACAGCCACTCTGGTAAATAGGTGGATGGCTTAACATCTCGTGCATTGCTCGTAACACCTCAGCTTCTCACCTAGCACCAGAATTGCAGTTTTTCATAGAAGTAGCAACACCACTTTCTTTCTAGCTTTCAAAGAAAGCTTGAATGAGAAATCTGAAAATCAGAAGCCAAATGAAGATCCTGCCTTTCCTCCTACAGACACTCTGAGACAGCAACCAGAGGATTGTCGACTTGCTGCCATCAGCATGGTTCTTACACAGGCATCTGAGTTCCTGTCCACCCTAAAAGGAGCTTTTCCACATGTGGGTGCTAATCAGTGATTTTGGGGGACATAGAGAGGTGTTCTCAGAGGAAGAACATCTGAAAAACTCTGCTTTGCTACCTGTCACTTGAGGGACTGGGTCCTCCATACTTTCATAAAGAGAGTGATGAACACACTTCTCCCTTGCTATATTGCAAAAGGCTGAATAGTTATACTCCTTTATTAAAATATCAGATGTTCAGAATAAAGAAATATACATATATTATGCTATAGAGCACAATTAAAACCAATTTCAGTCTACTTGTCACATAATTACAAACAGCCAGCATCTCTGGGACTACCAGCAACTGGTGCTGAAGTGCCTGCAGGCAGCTCTGCTTGGTAAGTTAGTTCTCAGGCTGGGGTAATATTGTGGTTAAATAAACAAAGCAGACACAGGTATATGCTACAACACCTGTGGCAAAATCTTGGTCAGAACTGCACCCTTGACTGGATCTGTAGATACAGTGAAGCAGGCAATTCTTAAAAGAGGCTTCCTCCATCATTAAGTCAAACCTGAGCTAATAAGAAAAAGGAGTGAGATTCTAGGGTCCAGGCAAGTTAGATCTATGTGGAGGAAGAAGAGACATTAAACAGGTACAAGAGAACAGTGTAGTGGGGCACAGTGGGGCAATGCCTGTAAATGATGAGATGAGCAGGGACAGCATGGTAGAGAAGAGGTAGTCAATGGAGGGGATCACATATGATCTAAGGTAAGGCAGTTCTGTTCAACGGAAAGGTGAGTCCCCTGGGTATGGCTCAAGGTCAACAGGCAAAGCTGGTGCTAGGAAAATTTGTTATCAGGGAGGAAGACACCTGTTTTGGCATCAAGGAAAAAGAGGAGACCATATGAAGTACTACCATTTCCTGGCTTTGTTTGTGACAGTGTACATCAGCAAGATACATGCAAAGACAAGAAGAATCAAAGATCAGTACAAAACAAGGCGGGGAGAATCCAGCTTGCTCCAAAACGTGGCTTTCTCCCAAGACAGACTAATTCCTAAGATGGCAGACCTGATTAGAAGTTGGGAAGACAGGAAGATGGAGTAAGTTACCATGGCAATTAAAAAACCTAGAAATAAAGCAAGTAAAACAAAAACAATTCATGCAAGGACTTGAAAGAACACTCTCCATAAGAGTGTAAGGACCTTATTTCTTCATGACATGCTACTCTAAACTGTAAGGTTGATCCCAAGCACACACTGAGACCCCAGATTCAGATTCTGAATTTTAAGTCTCCTGCATTTCCAGCCAGGATCTCACACCCTCTCTTTCACACAAAACAAAGCGGAAAGCACATCACTCCTAGCTCCTGTTTTAGAAATCATCGGTAAACACTGTCTTCCTGCTAGTTACAAGACCTCTAGCTTAATAGTCAGACACAGAAGCCCCAGCATCCCAAACCTGAAATCAATTCTGCTATCCTAAAACAAACAGCCTGCTGTGCTTTATCTATGTCCCCTGAACTTTGAAACTGCAGAAGACAGTTAAGATTGTATCTTTATCTTCCAGCAACTGTTATAAAAAGAGCAAGGGAATAGTACAGTATGTGTCTGTATAAAACTATATAATTCTGTTATATAAAGAAGCTTTAGGATTTATCTTGACTATCTGAATATACAGCTATTTACAAATCGCATATATTATATAGATATAGCAGGGTTTAAAGACTATATCTCTCTATCTGTAGAGATAAACATACCTTTTAAGCTACAGAGAAATTATTTTAGTGACAATGAAGAGGAAAAGCGAGCTACTCAATTTGTTTGTTATTCAAAAATAAAAGACTGTCAGAACAAACTTCTCACGACCACACACTACACACTAATACTTAAAATACTAGGAAACCTGCATTATTATTTTTATGAAATGTAATGGTGTGCTCTTCCAGGGTATATGGTGCAATTTAGGGTGACCTCAAGATATATAGTAGAGGCTAACATTAGCAGACCTTACAAGCTTGCGTAAGTCAGTGCTATGAGTTCTGCATTCACTGCAAGACTATCATCCCGTTATATCAAAACAATAAAAACCACTCCCCGAAACACAAGTTCACATTGATTTTGGCATGACCATTAAGCAAAGGAGCTTTAAAACTTTCTAAGAAGCCATAAATATTTATGGTAATTGATAATTTACTGAGAAGAGGGAATCAATGGTGCGTTGATAATTTGAAGAATGTGGTAATGCAGGACTGTATGTTGGATCTATTGTGGCTCAGCATTTCATTAATGATCTGGAAGAGTGGGAAAAGTAGAAATCGGTTTACATTCAAAGACAGTATTTAATGGCATGGTGAATTCAACCAGGAGAATTAACACATCACATTGCTAAGGCAGATATGGGGCAGGGTAAAATGGCGTGTATGTGGTTAAGGCATGGTAGAATGAGATGCAAAAGCCAGGAATTACTGGTGAAATTGAAAAAAAACCCTACAAAGTAAATATGTTAGTAAACAAACCCTGCTTCCAAACAACGTCAGAGATCCACTAGGAAACAAAACATCACCATACAAAAGAGTGAAGGTCATCTTTTTATCATAATGGATTTAAAACCACCTCTTACACATGAAACTTTGGACCACTGGTATTGGAAAACACAAGGATTGCCTAATGAGAGTTTCCTACTGAACTTGCACATTCTCAGTAAGAGAGAGGACATACAAAAGTTTTGAAGCATGAAAATTAGAAAATCCGTAGAAAGCTATCAGCACAAAAAAGAATGAGTATGGAAATACACATCATGAGCCTTGCAAATGCGGCACGTATACCACTGAACTCTGACAGACTTCAGAGGAACGAATCTTTGCTGGGCAATTAAATTGCTGCTTTTCCACCTGTGACTTCAATGATGTGGTAACTAGTAACATAAAATGAACCTTGATAACTGTGTGCGTGCACACACACATTTCCTATCATCAGTGCACAAAAAAAAAAGGAAAAAAGGGGGGGGGGAGAGAAAGAAAAAACAAACAAAAAAGAAAAACAGAACAAAAAAAAAAGACAATTAAAAAAAAAAAAAAGGAAAGAAGAAGAGGGAAAAATAGGGGGGAAAAAAAAACGAAACAAAAAAACCTAAGAAATACGAGCGCCAGAGCAGCTGTCCCTAAAGGTGCTCCTATTCTTTGTTCCATGAACTCCTACACAGGTTTTGCTGAGATACAAACAGTTGGAAGAAAAAGAACCATCATTTCCTTAACTGACTCAGCCTTCCTGGTAAAATCTTGGCAACACCTAAAATGCCAGCTGAGACAGGGTATTTTCAGGCCTTGCTGTCAAAGCAACAACAGACGACATTGCAATGGGAATGCCACAGAGCTATTACTGCAGTTGCAACAGGAGGACAGGAAAGAGCCACGTTAGTATCTCTCTCCCACTGGTTTTGGGAATTGCCCAAAACCCCATGAAGCTCATCTTCCCTTTCAGGAATAAACGAAAAAGTCTTCTGCTGTTGTCTGCTAACTTCACCAAGCTTGAGGATCACAAATTAGAAATTTGCTCAGAGGAGAAGGTTCAGTTGCCAAAGTATTGCTCATGCTAGATAAAAGAAGGATCACTTCAGCTCTGCACCTATGGCTTCACCTCTTTTCTTATGCAACCTCGTCATTATTACCTTTTCTGCATACACACACACATAAAACATGTATAAAGGGACAACAATAAAATAACGCAGGTAGTAAAGTCAAGCACTCAAAAGTGAAGTAATGACAAATTTAAGGCTGCCGGAGCATTATGCATTACCATGTTAAAAATTAATTACAAATTACTCTTTTAAAGGGCTTTTTTCAGTGCTTTCTTCAGTGCTCAAAACATACACACACAGAGAGGCAGAATTACAATTGTGCATAATGAGCTCCCGTAAACTCTTTGGGATAAGGCAAACTTCCAGCTGAAATGGATCCAACAATTCATCAGTGTTGTAAATCTCTACACTATGAAGACTGTATATCAGAGAGGAAGGTTTTGGGTACTTGTAACAATTTATATTTTTGCTTGCTAACTTCCAATTAGAAAGCTTCTTGCCCAGCAGAAAAGAGCTTTTCTGAGGTCTCTACTACCCTTATTAATCTGCACAGGAATTCAAACCGAAGGACAAGGCCATCAGATTTACCATAAACTGACCGTAGCAAGGAAGTGTTAAAAAGTGCTAAAAAGTGTTAAAGCACAGTTTCCACTATTTGATCTGACTGTGTCTCCTCCCATTAGGAACCTTCAAAAGGTAGCTACAAGCAGGAATTTGAACCTCCAAAGAAAACAGGCAGAATACGTGTGCACACACACATGCATGCACTGCAGGGAACACTGGGGCTCAGCAAAGCACAGAGTAAATGTAGACTAAACAGAACATTAACAATGGGTCACTATTCAACTTCTGTTTAAGTAACAGTGTCAAGTGACCAGATTGGCTGCATTACTAACACCACATTCCCTACTAATCTTATTACAGCATACTATCTATTTCCACAACTCGGGGAAGGTAAATCTGAAAGGTGTATTCCTTGTATTTGTTATTTCTGGACTATTCACAAGACTGCACAGTTGAAAACCTACACCATGATGTGTTCTGGGGAGGCTAGTACAACTCTTAATGCAAAACAAATTCTAATTTTAGCTGTGATTTCTAGGTTTAAATGATACAGATTTACTCTTCCCCAACTAGAGGGAAGATAAATGCATGGGTCTTGGTAGCCACCAACATAATTGTGCATAGTTCGTTAATTCACAGGAGATCATATACGAAGACATAACTAGATTCAAGACAATAAACAGGTTTGATTGTTATTTTACCAGTGATTAAAATTAATTAAAATGCAAAACAATAATTAAAATATTTTTTGTGTAATCACTGTTCTTTAGAAATCAAACAAATGCTACTATTTCTTGCCATGGTAGATTCGTCACTTACTCCATGTTGCTCTGGTACAGATTTTAAGACCCAAGTTTTAGCTTGGTATATATATATGTATGTATACCTGTGTGCACACATGCATGCACATGCTTTTTAAGTACAGGGAACATAACGGAAGCATCTGATTAAGGAGAGTAATTGGAAAAAATTACAAGAGTTCTGAGTAGATAAACAACAATATTAACCTATGAGCCTGTTAAAAATGCAATGGAGGCAAAAAAAAATACTGCACCTTGTTCCAATATCCAGCCAGCTTCCATAATCTTTAACCAAAAAGAAAAAATGCTAGGAAATAAAATAACTTTGATTAGTACATCAACTCCGCACAATTTGAAACACAAAATTAAAAACCACATTTTCAGGCTGTTTACTCCAAGTTTCTAATTTTTTCAAACAGAATAAGGACAAGACCTTTCAAGGAATGCTCATTTGGACCAAAGTAAGGAATAGTCTAGGAGCCAGAAATAGATTTAACATGGTATCAAACTCAGACAGATAAAGGTGGACTAAATTCTGCCAAGCTGGGCTTGCAAGAAGCAGAAAATTACTAACAGAGAACTTTATCAATAAGAAAAGCCAAGCCATCTTATTGTTTGAAATAACGGGTTCCCAAATAACACCTAGTGCCAAAGAGAAGGCTGCATATTGTTTTTCCACCACAAATTTATTTGGGCAACTCTGGTAGTTCCCCCCCTGTAAAATGAGAATAATGTTGGGAGAAGACGGCACGTGTGTGTTTGTTAGTGAATCTCCCAAATTCTAGCTGGTGGCCACACTGATCCAAGACCACAAACCAGTTCTCTTTTTTTTCCCATCAACTTTCTCATTTCTTGATATACACACAGTTGCTGCACATCAAGGCTATTTGCTAATGCTTTGTTTTGTACACCAAGCACATTTTCTAACTGTTTTGAAATAATTAAATCAAAATAGGAGAATGCATGAGATACAAGATCTGGATATACCGGGGCTTGCTACACACCAGTACATGCCTGCACTCTTCTTTTGGTCTAGTTAGTCTGATTTCACTAGTGAAATGCTATGAGTGTGGTTTATTGATAGTTAAATCCTTTTCCTGTGGAAGTTACAAAAAAATCAGATTAGTCACAAACATTTATTTGAAGCTACACAAAACTATACCTTCTCCATTTCTCATTCTACAGACAAACTAGTCATTACTTGCTTTTTACTCACTGATTTTCCTATCAGGTGAGATCCACAGATCACACTGTACAAGGAAATCACATCACGAATGCTTACTCCAAAAAGACATAACTACACCAGCATCTACTAAGTGAGAACACCAACTCTACCGGGTTTCTGTTTATCTTGTGATACCCAGTGGCACTGCTTGCTGTGCTGAAGATAGTTTGAGGGGACAATGAAAACATACTTTTAATCTGTAAAAATTACGTTGGGGTGTTGTTTGGCTTTGTGTTGTGTTAGCTACATTTTTGGACACAAGCTTTCTGAAGACATCATTTCCTAACAGGGCACTAAGTGTCTTTTCAGATGTTGCTGGTCTCCTGGGTTCTGGCAACTCTTAACAGAGCTGGTGGGTAATGCACTTCTCTTTTTCCTCTCTTTTCCAAGGGAAGATAGGATGAGTAAAAAGTTTGAAATTCCTGAAAAATTAACTAAACTTTGCATACAGCTACAACTGATATTCTTATTGCAATTCTTCCTAGGGATTTGATTGGAACGCACATGAAAAACTCAGAATGATAACTTATTACTTCATTTTGGTCTCTTGTTATTATGAGAATATTGCTTCTTCAGAAGCATTAATTACATGAAATTCAAAGCACAAACTCCTCCTCAATTGGAGGAGTTCTATCTCTAAATTATGCTAGGATTTAAATCCAATTCACTGCCCTAGTTACAAAAACTTTGAAGTCTGAAACTAATTCAGATCTCTCTTGACGGAATTAGGAGAACCCTCTGCTTCTTGATCTTATTTGAAGAGAATGTGCAACAACAACTTACCAAAGCCATAATGTCTGAAATCACAAGAACAAGGAGTAAAAGGCTGCAAAAAAAAAAAACAAAACAAAACAAACAGACCATCAACCTTTATTTATGGCCATAGATGTTACAAAGATTATTTAAACCCCCATAAAGAAATTAAGATATGATTTCTTGCACTTGCCTTTCAATCATTCAAATACATTTCAATGTATTTGGTCATGGAGCTCGTATGCCAGTTAGACCAAACAGAGCTGATTTAGAAGCTTCAAAATGGACTCAAGAGTGAGCAAAGCTGTTTGGCATAGGCAGACAGATACCTGAGCTGATCAGTCCTATCCTGACAACCATCCTGCTGGATAGGAGGCTGTTAAAGGAGGTTCTCGCCTCCCACTTCCAGATCTCTGGGTGCCTGTAAGCTTCTCTGGGAACACCCAGCGTTTTGGTGGCATGCTCCCAAACCCACAAGCATCTCTGTCAGGTGACAGGTTACTTCTGGAAAGTAGGTTGCGGCCAGTAAAAGGAACCAGAAGGGAGCATGCAGAACTATTTTTCCCCCCATTAACCTAATCTTCTCTTCATTAAACTATGTAAATCCTAAATTACAGCAAAGCAATTGCTATAACTGGTTAAAACTAGTTTCTAAGTTAATGACACTGAAGCAATGTTGCAAACAGCTGACCCATTAACAGAAAAGTCCTTAATTAGAATACAGTTAATATCAGTACTACCATCATAAATCCACAAAGCTTTTTTTTTGGAAAGTGTCCTGCTGCAGTGTTGCATGAACATGTGCTGGAGGGACATACATACATATCAATGCCTCCTGATTAGGAAGTTTCTGATATTGCCTACGTCAGCTATGCTTCATTAGTAAATAAGGATGCAACAAACCAACTGTATCTCTGAACGTCCTCTTTCTGCTTACTTGGATAGGATGTTGCAATCCTGTAGTGCCTAGGAGGTACTCAGCTAGAGGGCTGTTTTCACAGGCAAGCTCCAAGAACATATTCTGACAGAACATTACCCATGAACAGCAAAACAACCCAAACAAACAAACAGACAAAACCCCAAAAACCCCCTTTAATCTGTAAATGGGGAATTTAGGAGCAATTTGTCCAAATCACAAAGGTCTACTTTTTGCCTTTCTGAACTGCAGGAAGCCTTTCACAAAAGGACAACACTAATTTCAGAGCGTGTTTATACACCGCAAAGATGAGACTGCTCCCTGTGATGGCTTAATTTATCTAGCAGGGGCAGCAAGAGCAACAAAGAGTGCAACATAGAGTTCAGGACATGCTGATAATCAGAGTACAACCTCTCCAGGGATCCTGGGCACATCTTGTGGTTTCTGCCTTATTCCCGGGCTGATGCTGTGGCAGTGTCACTGCTCCTGGTACCTAGGCACAGCTAAACGAAGCCAGCACAAATACCAGCTGGAGTTACAACCACAGCCTCAAAGGGGCACAGATGTGCTCACGTCCCCTGCTTTAAGAAGTTGGTATCATTTCCCCTCTCACACACTTAGATGCACATTACATAGAAGCCTGAAATATCACCAGCACTGCCAAGGCAAGCATTCACAAGTTAGGAAATGCTGACCTTTATGATGCCTGAGCCCTAGAAATGGAAATCAATAGCTGGTCTTTTGAGCAATCCCAATTTCTCAATGCAGCCCTGCTCTTGTATAAGCCTTAGTGAGGAGGACAAATACCTTTCCTTGGAGGTCCCACGGGCAGCCCAACTACACTGCACACACAGCTAAGGCAGAGAAGGTAAAAGGGATGGTGAGCCTTATGCTGCCCTCCAACAAGCAGTCAGATTTCAGACTGCCCTGTTCCTTGTTAGTACCGGGTGGTGTTGTGTAAGGAGACAACCCGCAGGGCATGGGCAGGATGAAAACAAACAGAAAGGCAGAGGGCATCACACCGAGCAAAGGCAGCTTCCTCCTGCTCAGCTTAAGCAATATGCAGGACAGCGTCGTTGAAGTGGTCCTGCCACTGACAGCAAGGCTTTTGGTCAACCCCAGACAACATCCCACAGTGAAAAATTCAAAATCACGTGGCTGACAGGGGCCTCCTCCATCTCAGCACCATGCATAATCTCACATGATGAGCAAAGGATTCACTCACGTCCACTGAAAGAGGTAGAGTAGGGAAGGCTAACATTTAAAATAAATAAAGATCTTGAGGAAGGAAAAGCATGAAGGTATTTCAAGTCTGGATACAGCACTCTGCATAGGCTGGGCACCTGTCTCACGTTCTGTCTTTATAGGCGAGAAAAGGACTGCCAGCTATCTAGTCCTACTGCAAAAAATATGTAGTATGAACACACCTAGGAAGCACCGAAATGCAATGGAAAGGCATCCAGACTTTTTGGTTGGTTTTTTTTAAGGGCTATTTGTGGTGAGGTCAGTGCTACAAAGCTGTAAATTGGTTACATTATAAATGGGTTATTTTAAAAATAGCATACTGTAGGCAGAGATGCAATATAAAACAGAAATCAGACTTTAAATTCTGCTAATTTTTCTACATTATGGGGGGAAAAAGTGCTCCTTTGTATTGTCAACAAAGAATATTAAGTATCTGATTGTTTCAGATAGCGCCAACACTTCCATTTATACTCATTTAACACTAAGAAAAGAATTCCTGAGCATGCAAATATCACTGAACAAACCCCCAAACCGTAATAATAAATAAAAGTAACAAAGTGATCTACTGTTTTTTGTTTAGTTGGTTTTGTTTTGTTTTTCAAATTTAGATTGAGATTTGACAATTCTGAACTCTTGCAAAATAGATTTGAAACCCTTACCGAAGCAGAAATATAGCACTTACTGTACCTCTTGGAAGACAGTTGTGTTGTGACTTGAATAGCTTCGAAAGCACACGATACCAGAACAAACGGGATGACAACCTGTTTAAAATACAAGCTACATTTTGGTTTATAGCCATATTTACGAAACAACTTGTCAGGTTGTGGAAATATTTTCCTGCTTTTGAAATTATCACAGAATGTGTATTTTGCAAAAATAAAATGCTGGCAAGAAAGGGCAGAAAATCATTTTGCAGGAAGCATGTTTAGCAAATGAATAAAACCCCCCCTTCCATGGTCATAGATGAACTGCAGTGAAATAAGCCATGAGGCAATATGGAAAACTTTAATTAAAACCCATTAATGATCCTCACTTCATTTATCCATTTTAGCACTAGCGATAAGCACTCCAACAAGGCTGGAAGACAGAACTATTCAGATCCAACATCTCATGTGACAGGCTGCAGAGCCCCAAGTGGAATAGGACAATTTCATCTCAACCACAAAAAACTCCCTGAATATAGAATGTATTCAGGAAGGCAAGGATCACACTGCCCCTCCAAAACCAAATCAAGCAAATGTAAATACTTTAGTAAATTAAGAACAAAACAAACAAGTTAGAAACATGAATGTTGCCTTTTTCTCTTTCCAAAGCTGACTTGTAATCCTCAAGTTAGTAGTGTAAATGAATTGCTAAAACCTGTTCTCCCACATCCAGGAGGTTTGCATTAACTTATGTCCTGCAGTATAACACGCAGTATACCTGTAACTTAAGTGCCTTCTCTGGGACAGAAGCAGCAGAAACGCAGAGGCAGGAAATAACGCTTATTTTAGAAATAACCCATAAATTCCACATCTCCCTGCCCGCCTGCCTCTTTAGCTCTCTGGCAGATGCTTTACTCAAATATTAGAAAAGAGCTCCCACATCTTGCCCGCAAACACGATGTGCAATCCAATCTTTGACAGACTAGTAAAAAATATAACAAATACTATTCATTGTAAAATGGCAACCAAATCAGTAGAGCATTCAAAACCTGTACTTAATGAAATATAGATAAAGCTAGTAAAATATATATATATCCTCAGTATTTTGTAGGTATTATACTATAGGAAAGCTTATAATCTTTTAAATAATTTAAGTCTTTTCAACATTTAAAATTTCCATTTTAATACAATAAACCAATCTAATGCAGTTAAATTGTACTTCCATGCACTTTAGCTTCTCTCTTTGGGAAACAGAAGGATCTCTCTCTAGAAACACTACAAAGATTGAAAGCTTCACACATGGTTAAGGTGGCTAATGAAGCTCAAATACATATATAGGTTTTTGTGAATTGCAAAGTAACAACTGTGTACATGATATGTTATTTATTAAACAGTTTTTTGAGAGAATTTCACTAAGGTAAGATTACTAACCTTCAGCAAAAGCAAGCTTCCCATCATGAAGGGACTGAACACAGTCAAGAAACAATAGACAGAAGCAGGATCAAAACTAGAGAAACATGAAAAAGACATTACAACATATCTTTGAAATAACATTTTCAATTAAAGAAAAAGACCTGTGTGTTACCTCTGTAACACACTGTATGTATATACATTTTTAAACAAGGCTTCCAATGTTCTCTTCTCGTACACAAATATTAAATTAGCAGGGACTGCCTACCTCACTTTTCTTTCTCTACGATTTTTCTCAGCTTGAATCTTTCAAGGTGCCATGCTGATGGTGAGCAGCCGAGCTCTCTCTGCTTACACTGCCAGTAACTTCTAATGGAAATTGAGACAACCTCCTAACCGACAAGCTCAGGCTCTTACGGAACACGTTACAGAGAGCAGAAATGAAATAAATTGTTGTTCTTATTCCACTGACTATTGTTTTAATTCTGCTGCCCTGATTTTGCTAACCAAATTTATATTTAGTCCACCAACTGCATGAAGAATTTTTTTGTATTCTGTGTTTCAAATCAATGAATAAAACATACCTGTTAACAGAAGCTATGTTTCCAGTGCCAAAAAAGGCTGTCACTATGAAGAAAACCTAAATGTATTTAAGGAAAGTACACGACAGAAATGGCTGCAGTAAATCAAAACCAGCATTTCTCTCCATTTCAATTTACTTTCAAAATCCTACCATGAAACTACAAGAAGCTAACCCACTATTACAGCTTTACACTGCATTGTCTAGCTCTACCCAAGATTTCACCCATGACTATGTAAATTTTGGAGACAGGGACTGGCTGGGTAAGACTTTAGAGCCTGTCTTGAGCCCCCTGCAAGAGAACAGCAGCTTGTTTTTTCTGGGTCCCTATTTAGCAATATAGGAACATTGCGGGACCACAATCCCAGCTGTGCATTTAAACACACATGCTTTTGCAGAAAGTAATGACATATACATGTATACTGCACACCAAAAGAGGTGGCTTCATTGAGGAATTGACTGTGGAAGAGGTAGCTGGCTGTGAAACAAGACTAAAGGTTCCTACGCTATCCCTCCCACAGGTTTGTTGTCCAAATGTTCTGCAAAGTCTAACCATTGTAAAATGGGACTCCCGGTTTTTTCCTTACATGAGGGAGGGAGAACAACTCTGGCAGTAGCTGGAAGGTTTTTGATAAACCCTACCTTTTTCATCTAGGTACAACACTTGCTGCCATATGAGCCCATTAAAGATACTTTATCTCCTGAGCCCACTGGGGCCCATTACAGCGCACACCTCTTCAGCAGAAGAATGTTTTCTAACTGCTTTTTTGCATTGGGCAGAGGTTAGTCTCTGACAATGGCTACTGTTGCCAGAGCTCCCTCTGGTCCTTCCACTCCTTTTATAGCTCCTTCCACTCTGGTCCTTCCACTCCTTTTATAGCTCCTGCACCATTTAAGGCTCTGTATAAACAATTTGCTACCAACTGTTCAGCAGAATTGTTGGGATTCTTGCAATATTTTGTAAGGATTAGGTCAGCATAACTAAAGAAAGGATGCTTCCCCTGAGTACCACATCATTTCAAGTTTAGTAACACAGCAGTCTAACAGCATAGCGCAGCTCTGCCAGCTAAAGATTTACAAGAACAACAGTTTTGCAATAAAACAAAAAATACCAGTAGCACATATGTCTAACCAAAATGCTAAGCATAAGCAATCTGAATCTTCTGGAAGACCAGGCTATAAAGCCCTTCTGCACATTCTGACTTTCGGGCCCTATACAGGTACCTTGGGACAATCTTAAGATATACAGCTCACAGGGTCATCGTGGCAATGTGCCTGCTCTAGTAGAAAAGATATACCTCTATTTCTAAATATTAAACAGCATCTAAATTAGAAAAGCCACAACATCTTTCAAGCAGGTGTGTATCATATGTGGTCTCTGCAAAGGAGACCTGCAAATTGTGAATTTTTTCAGGAGCTGGACAAAATACATTCAAACGTTTTAGATTAAGATGAGATCAAAGTAGTCCCACATTCAAGTGTTAGACTAAAGTAGTACTATGCTGGAGATTTAAAAAGTACCACTGGATTGATTTTTGTTTCAGCTCATTTTTAGCATCTGATAGATAGCAGCAACTTTACTAAAAGTTAGCTTATTTTTTGTTAAAATAGCAAAATAGCAAATGAAATTGATAAATTTACTGCTGCTTTTCAGGTATACTCCAAAGTATACACAAATGTTCAACACCTAGCAAATTGTTTTGCCTCCGTCCTTAGCACTGAACTGCCTTCTCAACAAGGTATCTGTCACACTTCTGCTGCTGCAGGTTCCCAATGTCCAACATTAGTTTCACTAAGGCTGCAGGAACTTTCCCTCTCATTTCATCTGCCTGGCCATGTCCAACGGCTGGCCCCTAATGTTTTCTTCCTAACATGCTGCCATACCCTAAAAATGAGAAAATGAGAATAAATTTAACATCCCATTTCCCAACTGATTTGTGAAGGTTGAGTAAGTTTCCTCATGCCAAAATGTCAAAACCGAACTAAAACCAGGACTCCTTAGAAGAAAGTTCAACTGTAACGGTCATAAATGGCCACCGTACTTTTCAAAGTGGCCAAGGAGCCAGATTCCAGAACAGCGCAGTTCATACTGATTAAATAAATTAAAATACATAACGTAGGAGACCATTGTCTTTTGAGCAACATGAGTCAAATAGTCTTTACCAGCTTCTGTTTCCAGTGGCTACTAGGCTGTAACTTTTGATTGCAGGACCTTTTGCAATAAACCCATCTTTTCCCCGGAACACAACAACCAGCAAAAGGATACGAAGAAGAAAGACCTGCGGACATCATCTAGGTGGAGCTGTCGAAACTGAGTTATATCAGTAGCACAAGTGAAGTTGAAAACAGCAAGCTGGAAAGACAGCAGAAGAAATCAATACCAAATATCAACTGATATCAACTTTGACAGAACCACCATATTTTTACTGAAAAGAATTACACCTATTTCCCTATCAGCTGTTATTAGAGTAGTATTACGATGAAGAGTGCAAATCTTTCCCATATTTTCATTATACTTTCATGAATCTGCCAGAAAGATTGTACAAGTGAGATGATCAAATGAACAGTGGCGCTTCTGCTGTTATCTACACTAAAAACGAACTTCTATGCCATAGATTTATTACCTTTTTTCATCATAAATATTCTTCACACACACGTACTTCCACTGCTCACATGAGCATGTGGATAAAGACCCACAGAAATAAAAGACTGCGATTATCCTCAGTTGATTTAAGTTGTGAGTGAGAATACTCAAATATTCTCCATCTCCTTCACTCAGTTCTCAGCACAGTATCACTTGACCTGATGAGAAATAGCCTTCATGGAACTTAAGAGGTCAATGAACTCCTTTTCACTGGGAAAAAGGAAAACCTCAAATAATAGACACTCAACACTGACAACATTTTAATTAAAAATAATCACACATTATCAGAGGCCTGAGCTGGATTCTCTAATACATGATTTATTTTGTGGCAGGTTCTCTGTGAACTGCACCAAGGACAGCACATGTGGGAGAAGCCAGGGAGAGCTCTGGTGCACATCTGCCTGGCTCTGAGCATCCAGATGACTCTACAACCAGCACTTCAGATCTAACTGAATCAATGCATAAGCAGTTTGTTAAACCCTTGACCTAATCTTAAAGCTAAGTAACAGTGCAAGCAGCACGGGCTTTGAAAGTTGCTGACAATACACTAAATTTTAAGGTGAAAGAAGTTGCATTGATTACAAAACTCCTTCTCCAGGCAACTCCAAGTAGGTGCTAGTTCCGAGTTAGTCTCCAGCTCCTTGTCCATCTAACCAGAAATAAAACTCCATCCTTGAAGAACGAGTAGAAGGACAAAGTCAAACTAAGATTTCTGGTATTTCCTATGGGTCATTTCTGAAATAAAATTACTTCTTTTCAGCCACTCACTCATGACTCTGCCATCAGAATAAAAAAAGTACAGTGACATTGTACGGTGTACATTGACTTAGTCTGGAGAGTTACTGTACCTTATGCTGAACTAGCACTACACTCGAACAGAGCTTTATAGCCTACAGAACATGTCACTAAGTCAAACTGATTTCCTGCATTCCAAGAAACAGCTCTTATATGGAACATTTTCAATAACAAATTATAAACCTCTCTTACGTCACATTCCTATTTCAAAAAACAGCTGATATGGGCTTCCCAAACTTAAAGAATTGCAAATTGTTGCTCTCTGAAAATCACTCAAAATCTTTATTAAATCATCAAGGAAAAAGAAAAAAAAGAAAGCTGATAATTAACCTGATATAGCTATCTGGAGCAGTTACCTTTGGTTTGAGTGAAAGACCATAGTGCTGCAGTGCTTCTTGTTCCATATTTATCCACACAAACATCAAACCAGATAGCACCAGTGGAAATAAAGCTTCATACCTGAAGAGTAACATAATAATCATAGTAAGTGCAGTCACTAACAACAATTTCACATCAAATACAGACATATTTCTTTTCTTTTTTCTTCACACAAGTGATATACCAAAGACCTAGTGGAATTCTCCCCCCTTCTTTCCTCATTTCTGAAGTTTAAATCTATGCAGTAATTAAACAGCAAAAGTAGGATAAAGAGGCTGCTTCAGCCTTGTCATGTTTTGCACCCGTGTTCTCATTTGATGGCTGCCACAACATTGGGTGAGTGCCCTTTGTGTCACAATTCATTTTAACAAAACTGGAATAGAATTAAAAAGAAATGGGGAAAAAGAATCACATCTGGCACCTATTTTCTACAAAATGGAAAATTTTATAATGAGAGCTATTTGGAACTGAGGTTACAATCCAATCTAGACAGCAACTAGAGATTGTGTCTCTTTAGGACCTAATCATATAAATTTATTCTGGTGATCTCAGTCTAGTTCCAAGGAGAGGCACATTTGTATAATAAAGAGAGCATTACATTTCACTGAAGTGAAATGTCCTTTTCTTCACTACATAACAATCCATTGCAATAGCAGCATCAAGTCATGCCACTGTTCTAGCTACACCCCCAATCTTAGACGAGTACTTCTGGCTCCTTTGACCACTCAAGCATAGCAAACAATGTGAATTAAGTTTAGTTAGCTGGATTCCTTTCACCGAGTTCTTTTGACTGAGTGATTCTTGCTTAGCATGCGTAGTCACTTAGCATGGGAAAACTGAAGTCACTGGACCCTTAGGCCCCAAGCCGCTAACTCCCACCTAGATAAAGCTGAACTTAATTAGTGCTTAGTTATATAAATGAAGGCCTTGAGACCAGTGCAAACTGGAAGATAAAGGAGTTGCATCCTAGTAAGGAGGAACAACCAGAGACATAAGAAGAAATTTACACCTGCCTCAAGACAACTAAATAGCTGGATGAGGAATGAGGAAACACCACACCAAAATTCATCACTGGACCAAGAGGCGTGTGCAAGGCACATGAACAGCGTGTGATGGTTGGGTGCACAGAATGTAAGGGAATAAAACTCCAGGAATTTCTTTATTCTGGGTCCCGCCCCAGAGGCATCCAGCTGGAGTGGTTCCTATTCCTGTACCACTCAATTATTAATTATCTAAGAATTGGACAACTGAGACTTTGCTGTGGGAAACCTAGGACAAAGAATTTTCTTTAACACAAACTATGAGTGTACATGTGTGAGAGACTAAAACCCCCAGCTAACTCAAGGGTGTAGATTGTCATTGGATAATATTAGTTTCTCCTTGCTCTCTACATTCTAGTTGTACTGCATGGTGCCTCTCAGTTTGGGGGTTGGTTTTTTTTTTCAGGATAAAATTATAATACTGACACTGACTGTGATACCATACTGACAAGACTGTATGGTTTTTTTCCTTTTTATTTTTTTCCGCCTTGGACATACACTTACTTATCTAAAAGTAAGAAAATTATTGCAGTTAATCTTGATATTATTTCTGTTGTGCCTCCCCACTAGTGTAGCTACAAAGCAGTTTCAAACTGGAACAAAAAATGTGGATAGACATTTCTGCTTTAATTATCAGAATGACAAGCAGTTAGACATGAAAACAACAATGGTTGAGTTGTCAGTAACAAAAGTACCTACAATCCTCACAGTGGTGTACACCTGCCTACAAAATGAATTTCTTTAACTGAGCCAGTGACAAGCAGTTGCTCCTCAGCTGGCTTCACTTCACTGCACCTAGAGAGGTGCTGCAATTACCTGGGCAAAGCACTGGGTTATCAAAACAGTGGATAGTTTCGGCACTGAGTGCCTTGGGTTTGCTATGACTAGTTGTTGAGTGGATTTTTTGGGTTGTTTTTTGCTTGTTTTATTTTGGAGTTTTTATTTTTAATTTTGGTGGGTTTTTTGGTTGGTTGGTTTTGGGTTTTTTTTTTTTTGTGGGGTTTTCTTTTTTTTTTTTTTTTTTTTTTTTAAGAGTTGCTCCAAATTGTTGGCCTATTTGAACATTGTAGGGAGACAGCAGAGAGCTGTCAGCATTTAAGTGGTCTGGTGCAGGGCTAAAACACAAAGAGAAAGGTTGCCAGCCTAAGAGAGAACAACAGTCATGCTTTACCTAGTAGCCAGGACAGGCTAAGAAGGTTGAGCGTAAGAGTGTGACTGAGGACAGGAGTAAGATTAGGATCAAAACCTTAATGGGGAAGTGGGAGGAAGGGGAGGCAGAAAATTAAAAAAAAAAAAAAAAAAAAAAAAAGGGGGAGATGCTTCATCCAAAATGAGAGTATCCACAAGAGGCAGCTATTGCAAAATGTCTGCTGCAAGATGTTTTATTCCACTTCATTTTCCAGTGTAATTAAATCCAGAGGATAAGTGGGAGGGAAGGCGGAAAGAATGGTTCCTATACTCCCCATTAATTATGCTCTTAAAAGCTACTGAGTCTAGAAAAAGTAAAAAAGGGTTGGCTGACACAGTGTTTTCTTCATTTAAAAGCTCTGAGGAGTTGTCTTTATCCAAAAAGAAACAAGCCCTATTCTTCATGGGGACCAGCATCCCTTTGGAAAGAAAAATCACTTCCATGAAAATCTCTCTGAATAAAACTTTCCTTCATTTTAGGGCTGCCTGCTTCCTGTCACGTCATTTAAGCCATAACTAGATACCAGTGCTAAGCAGCTGCAAGAGGAGTTATTTCCTCTTGTTTGTGAGCAGAAAACCATACGCCAAAATAACACAAGACAAACTAAACCAGACTTTCTTATTTTGGTGCAAGATTGTTTGAATACACACCCTTCCAGCCACTGCTTGGTCTAGCTGAAAGGAATGTCAACAAAACAGTGTTTATAATACAAAGAGGAATACGGAAGTTCCCTGAAATTTTATTTAGGAAACTAAACAAGGAGATAAATTGTGAGATCACAGCTGGAAGCACATGTTACACCTTTAACAGAAATGTTCATGAGATTCAGCACTTCCACATTTTGCCCTTGATTTTCATATGTAAGTGCAATCCAGATAGAGTAAGAAAGAAATACCCTGTGCTGAGGAGCAGATAGGTGGACATCAGGGAGAGCAATATGCTGAACAGTCGCTGAAAGAGAAACGTGGGGCTCAGTAATGGCAACACAGAGGAAGAAACTGCAATAAAAAAAAGATAGATCAGTCACTACATGCAAAGCATTTAATCCTCGGTAACAAGATAACATTGTTCCAAATCTTGACACTTTATGTACAGATATCCAACACTGGTCATATGTGCCCTTCTATTTTCAGAAGTCCCTTTTGCTAAAGAAAACCCAGTGCTTGGAATGCTTAATATTTACCAAAAGTAATTTTACTTTTCTATCATTTTAATTCCCTGGCTTTCTACCTCAGAGCTTTATAATTCCTCATAAATCGATGTTAGTAAAGTCCTTAAGATGATGCAGAAGTACTACCCCAAAACCAGCCAAACTCAACTGCTTAATACTACTTCGAGAACCACTTACCATGGCCCTGAGGATCTCTGGCAGCTTAAAGACTGTGGTTACACAGCCTCTGCTCCATTGTATTAGATTAGGAAACCTGCCACAATTTGAGGTGCAACTGAAAATACTGGTACGAAAAAGAGAGAAACCGTCAACTTACCAGCTTCCTTACTCTAAAGTTTTAAAGCAAGAATATTTAAGGAACTACAAGGGACCTATCTGTCATGACTTATGCCTCTTGCCTTCAACTTGTAATGCATTTCTCTAATGCAACTGAGGGACCTTAAGAGTTGCCTTTTGCTCCTTAGTGTAGTCTATTGGTCAACTGCCCAGTCAACCCTGATTAGCAGAGTCCCTGCCGCCTCTAAAGAGACTCCTCTAGTTGGGAAACTTCTGGATGTGAGGATGGGGCTGAACAGTTGCAGGTGGTGAGGAAAATTGGGAAGAGAGGAAATGAGCTACTGGAAAAGTATGTAAAGAGGAAGAAAAGCAGAGGAAAAGTGGCCAGTGCTTGAAGTAAGGAAAGGGAGAAGGAAAAGCATTGCTGTGATTTAATCTTTAAACCTGGTTTTTGGCTGGGTGGTTTTTTTTTTTGTTTTTTGTTTTTTTTTTTTTTTTTTTTTTTTTGTGGGTTTTTTGGTTTGGTTTGGTTTTTGGGTTTGTGGTTTTTTGGGGTTTTTTTTGTTTTGTTTTTAATATGAAAATGTTATGTGTTTATAAAGAAGTGCACTGGAAAATAACATTGGTGTGATTCTTCATTGTGGTATAGTGCCCTCACATTACTGAATCATTCAAAGACTGCATCAACAGTATGTTATACTTAATAATCACTCTATTGAGGAACAGAAACAAAACTATAATATAGGGAAAGTGCTTGCTTGTGCTCACTGTCACTATTAGTATTTATAGTAAATGTATCAACAAAAAAGAAATGATGCTATTTCTAAAATCTGTGGGTCAGTATCTTTTATTTCCTGGCTATCGGCCTTGGCCACTGCTACAGTTACAGAATCAATTACTTCATTTCAAGGGTGCTCCAGCCTTTCAGCATCACTTGTAGCTTTCTATATTTAAAGAAGACCTGACCCAAGGAGGAACCTCACCGCAAATCAGAATTGCCGGAAAGAAATTCAGCCTCTGTGAAATGACACTCAATGCATCAGATGTGTATTGTTCCCTTAGTGCAGTCATAGATGAGAACAGATGAGTGGCTGGTAGGTGATAATTAGCCTTTCCCTTCCATACCTGACGTGACACATCAGAAACTAACCATCAAAAGACCTGCAGGTTTCTGGCTAACCTATACAAATCTCTGTATGTGTCCCACACACACAGCAGTTAAAACAAATTCCTCAAAATTTGGCAAATTGCTATGATAGATTTCCATTGATGAAACCTTTAAAACATAATACACATTCATTTAGACATATTTGCTAACATAAAGATAGTTCTGAAGAACATGGGAAGCAGCTGGATTAACTTTATGCCTCCTGGTTTTACCTCTGTTTGTGGGTAACATACACTGCACAAACCATATGGTGTAACAGCTAAAGCCAGCTGGACACAGGCCTGCAGGAACCCACTCACCCATTCATCTGCATTGTTCTCCATGTCTTTCTTCAAAAAGAAATTTTAGGCCTAAATTAAACCTTTAAGCATGGTAGGCTTCATAGTAAACAGAATGAATAGCTGGGGAGGGGGGAACAATTTGCTAGAAAACTTCAGACATGATAATAACAATCAGTATTACGAATAAATACTGATAACTCTGTGTTTCTGGTTATATAAACACATACAGAGGTGCAAAATGAGAGTTCAGTAAGAAACAGTGCTATTCTACAACTAAGCAAAAAGATGAAAAGGAGTTTGATCACCTGTAATGCCACCAACCTTGGACAAGCTACAGTACCTTAATTACTATGATGCTACAGTTCTTGTACTCAATAGTGACAAGGCAGATACTAGTTGTCGTTATGGTACTGACATGGCATTTCCCTCCAAAAGGAGTATTGAGGACATGTTGCTCGATGTCTTAGTTTTTTACCTGCTTAGTTCTGTGTTTAATTATGTATAGCAACTTCAGCAAGCTTCTACCTTGTATATCATATTAACTTCAAATAATTACTTCCAGTCTGAAAGACTTTGCTAAAATATTCCATAATACTGTAGCATTAAGTAGACTTTTTGGGTACATACATAGAGTTTACTCCACTGTTAGCTTTATTTATCACAGAAACACCACCCACAGCGACGAGGATTTCTAATATACTTTTCCCTCGTAACTTCAGACCTCTCGACTGCCAAAATCATCCCTCAGATGAAAAATGTTTTTCTCTCACCCTCACGCAGAAGAGAAAGATAACCTTTACCCTCAATTCCTGCTCCAGTAAGCCAAGCAGGACATCATTGATTTCATCGACTTCACAGCTGCAAGGAATTCATCCACACAGAGACACCCACTTAGCTTAGCAGGCTACAGAGTTAGGAAAGCATGATGGAAAGGAAAACACTTCAAAGAAAACTACATTACAAAGAGAGCATTGCTCACACACAGACACTGATCACAATCACTTGTATTAATTTTGAATCCATTTGCTCAAACAGAAGCAGGACTGATAAATCTGACAGGATCTGCTTAAGTTAAAACAGTGTCACCAGTACAAGGCATCCAGCAACAAGATAACAAAAGTCATAATTCTTCCATTAAGCTATGCTTAAATTCCTGGTCTTGACTTCTAGCAAAGAGCTGCTACCAAACTTTGCATGGTGTATGTTTAGCTCTAAAACAAATCCCACATTCCAGACCACTCAGGGATAAACAATGCTTAACATTTTCTAATGGACCCCCAAGGAAATTGTTTTATAGCTAAAACATGAAAGGTGTTGCTTTACTGTATTCTATAAGCCCAGTGATAGCTACATTTGTTCTGTTTAATCATCCTAAGATTTTAATTTTAGAGTTGTGAAAAAGCCATAGACTTGTAAATTGTTCTTTTTCTTTAATTACCAGGTTCCAACAGATATCAAACATATATTAGCATCTTTAGTTCACAGGTATTTTGCAAGTTAGCTCTGAAAAGCACTTCCATACCCCAAGGGTCTCTGCATTCAGCTGCAACTTTAAGTTTCTATTGAAATACAGCAACAACCTTTCCTCACTTTCTTATGCTTAACTGGATTGCTTGTAGAACATCTCAGATCACCCTTATCTGACTCCAAGTGAAACAAAAAGGGAATTTAAGCCATTATATTCCTAAAAGGGGTCTTCAAGATATTAAGAATATTCAAAAGACAAAGCTACCTGTAAATCAAAGGCGTTTGCATTTTATTACAAACCTACAAAGGAGTAATATTTTAGAAGACTTTCTAACACATTTCTCCAAAAACCTCAGTTAGGAAAGAATAGTGAACACATGGAAGAACTATTAGGAGTCAAATAAAGGAATAAGTAAGATGTTAATAAAGAAGTGTCACTGCCCCAACCTCAAGCCCCATAAACTAGTAATCTACAAGTTTGGGAGGGAAGCTGTTCTTACCTAGAGTCATCCAGCTGATCATTTGATTCAATACAGGCAATCCCTGTTTGTTCTTAAGACTGTCATGGGTACTGCTCACAACGTATGTTGAAAGTGCAATACTCAACATCTACAAAACAGGAATAAGACAATGAGACACATAATAAATGTATGGATCTCTGCCATCCCATACTAAGTATGTAAATATGCTTTAGATTTGCATAAACCCCTCATCTGAATCAACATAAGAACACGAAGTCTTATATGTAGTGTCCAGTACTTATAGATTTAAAAAAATTTATGCTTTTAAAAACTTCCTTCTAGTTTATTATTACTATTAATAATAATTTGTGCTATTTTTTTAATTTAAAGAAGTGCCCTGGATCACTGATTTGACATGATATGCTCTCTGTCAAGAGTGATTGCTTAAACACTTACGTAAACCACAGGAAACATATGCCCCCAGTTCTTTAAGGAGCACTTGTCCTCAAACAGCAACCATGAACTAGCAGAACCTCTGGCTTTGCTGCTGTATCAGGTACAGGGTGAAAGGGAAGAGTAATTAAAGCAAGAGCTATGCCTAGGCAGCACAGCTCCTCTAAGAGGCAGCAGCAGCAGAGCAGATTGGAGGTGGATTTTAAGAGATAAAAGCTGCTGCAATCTTGGCAGACTGTTAAAATGAAATTGTGTGCACCACCGCAAGCAGAGCCCTCTGCTTTGGAGAAGCAGTGAAGCTGAAGATTTTTCTTTTTTTCCCCTTGACTAATTGAAGAGACATCACTCACTCACCAAGTAGGTGCAAAAAACCTGAGGAAAATTACCCCATGAATCAGTCATTTCTGAAAGATGACAATTATCCAAGAAAATGCTTGAGCCAAGTTTTCAATTACTGCTATTTATTCATAACTCTGCAGTTCCACTAAAAGGCAAATCAAGCGGTACTTTGCAAACATGTGCTTTAAAATTGCATTACAAGATATAATTGCTGTTGTGGCTTTTTTTAGTGCAAAGCACCTACACAGTCTTCACATCCATCACTTTTTACCATATGAATTGCTGCCATTCCCCTGCCAGACACAGTGATACTTAGTGGTACCTGCCTAGAGGATACACTTAGCAGTCAGCATCCTTTTTTGTCCGGGTTTCACAGGTGCTTTGTATCTACTGCTTCTATTTAATTTCCGGCCACAATAACATGTAACTTGTATTTCTGTGTGACATCAAGAAGCTAGGTCAAAGCATTAAGCCTCCAAAAGCTAAGGGAATTGGCCCCTTTAGACGATGTTTATTTGGGATGCTTTTGCTGTATTCAGGCCAGATGTTTCCCCTTTGATGTATCTTTTCAACTTCTTTTAGCGTCATGAGCTCTGGTAATCCCTCTCCTATTCCCTAGTCACTGGTGAAGTTCTTTGCACTCACTTTGTGTCATCTCCCGTAATACATCTCATGCCTTGAAAGGGTTACGATGACTTGGGCACATTAGTAAACCCAATTTAGTGTTGCTAGATCTATGCCAATGTCCAGGGAAGGGCTCAGCATCCACTTTTGAGACTCCAGTTTTCACAGTTTAAGCAATGTTCAAACTGCTCTCTGCTTTCACCAACATCAGGACTGGAACAGCACAGAAGGAACATGGAGATGCAAAATGAGGTCTCCTGCTAAGGATATGTCTTCTTTTCCCCTTCACAACCTTCTCCAGAATTATTCTTGCACAGTTTAAGAGCAGGCCTCTGAGAAACACTCATCTGTAGGTCACAGCTAGAAAGAGGAAACCAAGGGTGACATCTGCAGTCCCAACACCTCTTTGCCAGCAACTCTCCTAAGCAACTAACATGATAACCCATAGAGAGAACGGTAGGAGAACCAGCATCATCAGCTGGATGCTATACAAGGCTTGTTGAAAACACTCCTCCTTGTCCCCTAGTTCCACCAGTACAACACAAATCCTTACTGTTTATTTCTCCTAATTTAGAGGAGAAAACTAACAAACTGACCACCCACATGAAGTTCAAGCCTCCCAGGAATAACAACTTGGCCCAACATTACCAAACAATGGAAACAGCAGTGTTTTCAGTAGTGCAGCAAAAACTGGACTTCACCTACGGAAGTGCTGGCAAAGAGAAACTAATGTTCTCTGCAGCAAAAATATTAAGTTGTACAGTAAGCACTGCAGCAGTCTAGCTGACAGATTATAAATAACTCCCCTTTTCACCATTCCAGAGGCCTTAATGACTTCTTAAACACCACAGAATCATTTAGGTTGGAAAAGACCTTTACGGTCATCAAGTCCAACTGTTAACTCTGCCAAGCCCATCAAGTCCACCACTAAACCATGTCCCTAAGTATCATGTCTACACATCTTTTAAATACCTCCATGGATGGTAATTCCACTACTTCCCTGGGCAGCTTGTTCCAGTGCTTGACAACCCCTTTGGGCAAGAAGTACTTCCTAATACCCAATCTACACCTTCCCTGGTGTGACATGCGGCTGTTTTCTCTTGTCCTGTCACTTGTTACTTGGGAAAAGAAACCTATCATGTAGCATTCATCAAAAGACAATCCTCCCCTTCCCATAGCAAACAAAATTCAGCAAAAAATGTTATTCCTGCTTTAGTGATATCAAGAGAAAACCTGAGAAACTGTTGGCAATTTTCTGAAACTGTGAGGGTATAATTAGATTCTTCTGCCTCAAGCAGTGACATGTATCAAAACTTCAAAATTAGATCTAAACATTACTGATTTTTTTGTAACAGAAATGCAAACATATCTCTATGAAGTTACTGAGGCTTACATTTGTACTTTTAAAAAATTCTTTATTTATACACTTTTGCTAAAAAATACTTTTGATCATGCTGTTTGGATCTCTGGGACTTTTTCGTTTCTTTAAGGCTAATACACATGCTGGAAATTCATAGTGTGTAGGTACAAAAACCAGTGAATAAATGAGTAGCCTGTAAATGACCTCTCAGGTCCATACAGGTATGTATTTTAGCCTTTCATCATTCTTTCCCCTCCTCCTTTTAACCAATTTGAGCTCCATACCTATATCATTGGTGTAATCAATTGCTTAGCTCAGTAAGAAACTCCAGCACATAATAAGTTATAGTTAATAAAGCTGGTCCTGAAATAAAACCATTATCTTTCAATAAGGTAAAAAAAAAAAAAGAAAAAAAAAAAAGGAGGACGGCAGACATGGAAGGTATTATTAGAATCTTAAAAGCTCTCTAGAACTTAATTAGCACCTACTATGAAAAGATCTACCTATTTCATGAAGCTATAAAGAAAAAAACCATTAATCTTTCATCTGAAACAAGATTTAACCAACAGAAAATCAGCTCAGCATTAGTCTCACATTGTTACTCAACAGCCAGAAACAGGAAAGAACACCCTGAACCAGCAAGCCTGTCCTTAGTGTGCATGTTCAATTCCCTCAAAGGTGACTAGAAGTTACATACACAGACTGAAGGAAGGACAAACTCTCAAACTCTCTGAGTAGAGCATCAAGATGTGTAAGCACATCAGTCTATCAATATACACAAATATGCACAAGATGAGCTTTGGGAACACAGCATAATGATATTTAAACATGCATATTACCATGAGCACATGGTCCTCTGGAAATGGTCAAGTGGAAAACTCTTAGGAACAATCATTTCCTTCTTCAAAATGATGGCTTTGGTAGGAACACGTTCTTAGAAATGTATGTAAAAATTTGCACATAAAAACCCTTCAACATTCAGAATTATTGGAAAGTAGCAACTGACCTGATAAAAATACACTTTCAGATCCTCATTATTTCTGTATTTTTTGTTTTTACAAAGAGATGCCAGTGAGAAGCAAGAGATCATGAGAGTCAGCAAACCAGTTGCTATTCTGTAAAAAAAAAAGAACAATAAAATCCCAGGAAGCATCACCAAAATGTTCAGGAAACTTTCATGGAAGTGCTCTTCGCTAAGATCAAATCATTCATTACAGCATCAAGACTTAATACATTAAGCAAATGTCAACATCCAGCTTTAAAAAAACCAAAATCCAATCCAGAATCAAGTGTGGTTTGGTTGGTTTGGGTTTTTTTCTGTAGTGGGGTTTTTTTGGGTGGGGTGGGTGTGTTTGGGTTTGGTGTTATGGGGTTTTTTTAATATAAGCTTGCCATCCACAAATACAATTACTCTTTTTTTCATGGCAGTGGCAAAAAAAAACACCCTCCATTTTGGCCATGTGACTGATCTGTCACCTGTTATTTTTAGGTACTTTTGATTACCTTCAAAAAATATTTTGAACAAAATACTAATAGTGATCGGTGATCTAAAGTTAGTGTTTTCAAGGTTTGTCCAACCACCCATCAGGGTAATTATACCACAATAACTAACAAACACATAGTTCTGTAGAAATACCTCACATTCAGTAAAATCAGACCACACACAGGCATACATATCTCAATAGCAGTTTTCCAAGTAATGATCTAACGAATACAGGAACATAGTTGCAGGCCACTCACAAGCTTGAAGGTTGGAAGGTATCTCTGGAGACCAGTCTAGTCCAATTCTCTACTTAAAGCAGTGCCAACTACAACAGGCTGCTCAGGGCCATATCTAGCTAGGTGTTGAATACTTCCACTGGTGGAGACTCCACAACCTGCCTGGGAAACCTGTTCCAGTGCTTGACCTTCCTCAGTGTAAAATAAGTGTGTTTTTTCTTATATTTATATGGAATTTCCTGCATCTAAATTTTTGTCCATTTCCTATCTCTTCACTGGACACTGAGAAGAATCTGTTGCCTTTACTCTTCTCCCCCAGACAGGTATTTATATACATTTATAAGATCGTCCTGAGTCTTCTCCAGAATAACCAGTTCCAGCTCTCTCATCTCCTCCAGGATAAGCAGCCCCAGCTCTCACTCGCTCTCCTGTGACAGATACTCTAATCCCTTACTCATCTTAATGACCATTCTCTGCACCTGGTCCAGTATATCCACATCACTCTTTCCAGTGGGCCCAGGACTGGACGCAGCAATTTCAGACAAGTCTTGGCAGGGCTGAATAAGGAGAAATAACCACCTTCCTCCTGCTCACCATCCTGGTGATGCCACGGATACCATCGGACTTTCCTGCAAGGGGCTCTTTCCAGTCCTTGCCCCAGACTTTCACACAGGTCTCAGCAGTCTGCAGGCTGGGTTCCTGACGGCCAGTCTTACCAGTAAAGATGGAGGTAAAAGAATGCCTCAGACTTCAATGTCCTTTATCATCAGGTCCCTATCCCAATCAGCTGCAGGGCCACATTTTCCCTAGTCTTCCTTTTGCTGCTGTATACTGTCTTGTTGCACTTTACATCCCACACCAGGTTCAACTTCAGGAGAGCTTTGGTTTTCCTAACCTATCCTACATATTCAGACAGTGTATCTACGTTCCTCCTGGATCACCTGACCCTGCTTTCACCTCTTGTATGCTTTCTTTTTATGACTGAGTTAGGAGCACCCTGTTCGTACCATCCAAATTTTACTAATGTACAGGAGAAGCCGTGTCCCGATGTATAGTGCCACTGCTCAAGAACAGATCTAATAAATGCACTCTGACACTCTGATTTCTCCCTCCTGTATCTTTTCTCCCAGCATCTCCTTATCTTCAGTATCCTGCAGTGCCACACATACATATATTTTTAATTGTTGCTTCAAGCCTTTTCAGCTTAAAACTCCCTTGACAAGATTCAGACAGGCACAAACCGTTTCAGAGGTACAATGTTTCATTAGAAGAATAAATAGGAAGATGTACAGCCTGGGTAAGGTGAATGTAAAGAAGTGTCAGGGAAGAAGTTCTCAAGGTAATTTAATTCCATTTTGATTTCTAAGCTGTGCTCAAATGTTCTAAAGAATAAAAACCCCTCAGTCTGGACCAGTAGAAATACATAAATGTGTATATACAGCTGAGAGGTTGTAACGCAGCCAAAGAAAATCTGTCCTGAATATTTCTAACATGCTCAAGCATCAAGACTAAGAAGGGTTTTCAATAGATACATTCAAGTCACAATGACAAATACAGAGGCAGAATGTCAATAATTCTGGAAAATCTGGGCTCATAATTCTATCTGCAATCATACATTACTGCTCAAATCCCATATTTTACTGGGGATCAGGCACCCTGGCTCTTATGGGGCAAAGTATCTTCTGTCAGACAGCAGAAGGAACTGCTGCAGTCTAGGTTGATTCAAGTCTTTCTCTGCAGTAACGACACCACAAGCCTAACGTCTTCAGGCCAACCACCTGGACTGCATCCAGATACGAAAGAATGCTTGTATGATGAAAGAGTAGCTCACAAGAGGAGAGGGATAGATGACAAAGATGCACTAGAAAAAATGCAAATCAACAACTGTAGAAAAATCAGACAAGCAACACCAGAAAGGAAAACGTAGATCAGAGAACAACTGGAGGTGGAAAAAGAATAGACAAAGGAGACAGTGAGGAAGAGGAGAGCTTTGCCTATCCTATTCGTTCTATTTCCCTGAATATCTCATTAGGTACAGAGTGCTATTCAAAGACAGATTATTCAAAATTAGATGGAGGAATTCACAAAGATGCTGTCAGAGTAAATTGCTTTTGAAGAAATGTTCTTATCCATATACAACAGTGCTATTTACCATGTTTGCACCCCAGTGAAGTTCCTCCTTTAATGATGACCTTTATTTTCATGAAAAGTTTGCAAATTTTTGTATTATGAGAAATGTTTCCCTTGACAAGAAATTACAGAATAAAGGGCAAATAGATGAGGCAAAAGAATTAAAAGCCTATTCTTGTTCACATTAGTGAATAACTGAGGTCTCTATAATCATGTTATTTAAATTCTGAATTTCAATACCTGTCTCAGCCAGCTTTCAATAATACAATTTCTCACGTATCTCAAAAGGCAGCCTAAATTATGAATATCAAAGAGGGAAATAAAAAGTTTAAAGAACAAAATGAGAGTCTTACACCAGAGGAATGTTTGGTTCTCTTCCTACAACAGGCATTAAAGGAAATATTGCCAGGAGCACACACAGAAAAGTCCAGATCAATGCGCTTGTCTAAAGGAAATAAATAAATAAAAGGATTATTTTGGAGGTCATGCGGACAATTGTCTAATCAGAAAAAAAATACTTCATTGAATTACTAACAGCTACTAGCATCTCCCACAGGCAACCCCCCACCTTTATCAAGAGTAAAATTAACTGAAAATAGAGCACAGGGTCACTGGTGTTACAGTACTTCAATTTAATTTAGAAAATAATCTCATTTACATGGCTGTCAAAATCCTACCAAAGACAATGAGAATCAAAGCTAAGATTATACTTAAAAGCACTTTCTCCAAGTGTGGCCTTCACACACATTGCAGTCACTAGAAAGCTGATGAGTAACCTTATGGAAGAAAGGAATAAAAGTAATCTCATCAGAAGTTTGCAGCAGCTAACCAATCACCTATTCTCTGGCAATATGGGAACATTTTCCAGTCTTTGAATCTGAATTCCATTTGATTTAACTACCATAATCATCTAAGTAGTTATCTAAATTCTTTGCTAGGAGGAAAAAAACCCAACCTGATCCCAGGTATTCGACTCTAAATAAAAACATTAAAAGCTATATCACTGAAAGTTTTCAAGCTCAAGGCAGATTCAAATTCCCCAAAGGAAATTTTCAGCACTACAAAACATCTTCTGTGTATACCCAGCTTTAAGACAAGTTACTTAATTACTCAAATGCAATAAAAAAAATGTAAATAAACAAACACAAGCCTCCATTCTTGACAGTTCTTGCAGAGCAAGACTTAGCAATTTGACTCCAATTTTTTTGTTGTTTGTTTTAATTAAAATGTTAATGTTACCCCAGAACTCTAGGTTTTAGGTATTCTGTGAAATAAGAGATGTTTGAATAAACTAATGGAAGAAATGCCTCTTATATTAAAGGTTGTGTTACTTCACACCCATATCTACAGAAGCAGAGGATTTTTCCTGGGAAAAACAGTACAGAAAGCTGCCTCGGAGGAACAATGTGCACCAGCTGATTGCAGACAGCAACGAATTGAACAAGCGTTTTTCAGTTATCTTCTCTTTTTTGGGTTTTTTCTTTTTTCAATAAATGACCATATTACTCAGAGGGTTGCACTTTCACCAATCGTGCATGTCAACTCTTTTGTTACTGTGACAATTTGATAAATGATGTGCATTTCATACCACTAAGTCAAGCATTTTTTAGTTATCATTAACAACAAAAAACCGATAGCTAACTCCACGCTATCCCAAAATTCTTAAGCAGTCTTATTATCTTGATAAGAGATCTATCCAGATCATATTAAACTCCTCTGCCTTGCTACATGCTGCTCATGATAGCGATCAGAGTAAAAGCATAACTGAACAAAAATCTAAAGCAGCATTCCAAAGAGACCAGTCCCAATATCCTGACATGCAATCAGCTGTTAGCCATTTAAAATGTTCTTTTTAAGCAAAGCAATACAGTACCTTTGCTTGAACCCACAGTTGTGTGATCACTGGCCAGCCAGCAAAGACAAAAAGACCAAGAGTAAGCGTAGAGCGGTAGAAAAAGCTGAAGACCTAATTAAAAAAAAAAAAAGAATATCCAACAGAAGACTGAAAACAAAGCACATTAATAAAACTTACAATTCCTCAAAGTGGCAGAATGCTAGCTGTGAGATACCCTGTTGATACAGATGGGTAAAATACTTACTAGTATTTCAATTCCCAGTGTACAAATGAAGATGAATCCTACAGACTGAACCACATTAAGTGACAACAGATTTGTGGCAAGGTCTTGAATAACAGGAAGTCTGTTCAAAATGATGGAACAAGATAATAATTAGTTTTAAAAAACAGAAATATCATAGGATTTTACCTTTGAAGGAGAGGGGTCAGAGCCCAAAAAACATTTCAGGTATTGTTGATTCTGCCTCCTGTTTAAAAACAGAGTGGGTGGTGGCCTGAGGCTCCTTCTGCCCAGTTTTACTTGATAAAAAATCCACAATAAAACCCTCCAGCTTTTTCCCTCCCATTCCTGGCTCATCTTCACCAGTATTTGGACAAGCTTCAGATTATTCTTTATCTAAATCAACTCTGAGTTTATGAACAGTTTTAGTTATGCTGTGCTTAATGTCCATCATAACTGATGAAACATTCAAAAGCTTTAGAGAGAGAAGAAAAAAAATCCCCAGTTAGCTTTTCCAGTGTTTTATGAAGCAGCTCATTATCTAACTGCAGTTGGTCTAATTTTCTCTGAATAATACTGAGTTGGTATCTACAGAATTGCCAGTATATTAGGTACTAGAAATCAGAATGTAAGACGTATTTTTGGATTTAGAGTGAAAGGAGACACAAACAAGACAACTTTGTTTTAATATCAGAGCACAATCTTCATTATGACTAGTACATCTTCTCCAAAAGTAGTTGGAGTTCAGCATACTTGACACTTTGCAGGATCAGACTATCTCAAAATTACTGGAAAAGAACAGCCTGTCCCATTTTACAAAAGAAGTCAGCTAATGCAGGTATTTGCCCAAGAATTTAGCACCCTTTTGTTACAGTTACAAGAGTACTAAAACCATTTTGTCTTGGAAAGACATTAATTTATTTTTGGTAATAGAAAAGATACCTTCTAGAATTGGCAGCTGTATCAGTCAGTTTGGAAACCACTCTATGTCAAGAGAAATAAAAACCACAGTCCTCTGGGATGTCTCAGGAACATTTCAGGAAGTTTAATAAAATTATATTTAACCTTTTCTCCCAAACTTATGGAAAAAAATTATTTGTCAACAAACAGGAAGCACAAATCCAGTTTTATAAAACATTCTTTATAAAATGTATTCTTTACTTACTCTTTCACAACTGCATACCACACCGGTATCGGCAAGAGACAGTATACGTAGTACGTCCAAGGACATGTTTGAATCAACAGGAAAAAAGCTATTATCATTCCAACAAAGGCAAAACCGTAGAAGAGAACAGTAGATTCCTGTAAAACAAATGATTGGACAAACATTCATGAGACAGCAATAAAAGGGTTTAAGCTCCACATTGTTTTCCATTTGTTAGTTACACAGTAAAGCAAATGTTACTTTAACACAGACACTCAAGCTGCCTTGTGTCTATGTGCACAACTCTGGGTGCTGTTTCCAGCCAGATGAAAAAAAAAACCAAACCAACCATCAGATTTGAGGATCTAATTCTAAATACCTCCCTACATAAGGTCCTGCAGTAAAATCTGCACCGGCAAGGCACACTTGTACAGTTTGGAAGCCCAATGTATGCAGTATTATTTATGTTCAATGAATACCTAAAATCCATTGGAAGTCTGAGATGCTAAGGGTCTTGGAAAAAAGAACTCTCTTAAATTTAGATCCTAAGAACAGACTTCGTGCATAACCTTTTGAATTCAAGTTCATAGCATTATGGTCAAAACATTTAATGAAAATTCCATTAGCACATGTTTCCTCCTCTTGATTGAGACGTGTAAGAGAACTATTAAATTAAAATATCAGGCATTAACTCCTACTGGAAAATACCAACTCTTCAGGATCTAGGGACAGCTACTGAAGGAGGCTTGCAACCAACTTCCCACAGGAGAGACGGCCTTACTCAAAGAATCTGCAATTTCAAGATACAACAGAGGACTAGAGTCACATGGTACTAAAAGATTGCTATCATAGCTAGAACTGTTACTATACTTAATCTTAACCTATACCACCAGCTTTGGGCTTTCTAAAAATAAATAAATAAATAAATAAAAGAATTAAGATATGAGATGTACTCAAAGAAACATGTCCTTGGACTAAGAAAGCTGTAAGGAGGAACATCAAAGTGAGAAAGAAAATCTTTTAAATGGATAATCTCAGTTAGGTAGGCTAGTCCTTAATCATCAGGTAGCAGTAATCTCTTGTTCATGCAAAAAGAGCATTAAGCAGTCACTGTGAATCTGCTTTTTACCTGGTCATTGAACTATTATTTAAGGACATTCAGGTATCAGAAGAATTACTGGCAAGGGAAGATTATGTTTTAAATAAGCAATTTTATCTTTATGCATGGCAACTTGACATAGCAAAGGCAGCTTTAGTGACTGAGCAGTCTTCAGTGCATAGTGTAGGTAATGACTGAAGACACTTTTCTTCTACATGAATGCCAGTTTCTTTGAATGAGTTATGTAGACAGACACATGACTATGTTAAATATGCTGAGGAGAAAAGATATTCGATTAGCAGTTCACATATATGGGTTAACATTTTTTCTGCCTCCCTGTAACTGACTTACAACTGCCTTGATCTAAACTGACACTAAATGCAAGTTCTAAATGATTTTTAAAATAGAATTTCTAATAAGACCTGCCATTAAAGAAAAAAATATGTCATACAGAAAGCTGACCTAATGCAATTTTGGTTTAGTAGTTTTAAATCTTACATTTGCTGACATACAGACAGAATGAATATGTATAGGAATGATATGCACACAATGTAATTTATCATCAAATGAGTAAACACATACAATTAACATTTTATTCTATATAGAGATAAATATTATAGAGTTCAATATAGTTGGTCATGCATTGAAAATGGAAACCAGATTTGCATTTTCTGAGGATGTTTAAAAAATAGATTAAAAAGGTTAGGCTTCTGCTAAGCAAAACAACACACTACTCTAAAAGCAAAAGCTTTTTCATATGCTTTGTAAGAAGCCAAAAACTTTTGAAGATTATATATATAGGATGTGCAGTTTCATTATTCACAGGCTCCTTTCAGATCTTATAAGGCAGTGTTTTGCAGAAGACTATTTGTCAATGGTAGATTAGTTTCTCAGCAAAATTCTTTAAGTAGCTCCAATATTAGCTATAAATGAAATAACTTCCATATATGAAGGATTAGCCTCACACTGTGATTCCATAAGTATTTAGAACACTAAAAAAGGTTTCTACAGAAAAAGATCTGACTAAAACTGAGTAAAGAAAAATTCTATAAACAAAGAAGTAAGAAACCTAATTTTTTCCACCAGTGTCACTAGTATAAAATTTGTCTGCAACAAGTAAAATCAATATATCAAATTAAAATCTGATGTCAACTAAAAATGTGAAGTTTTTGCTTAATGCAGTTATTAATATGCCTCATACTCACTCTATTTACTGTAATTATTTTGTTCATATCTGACATAACATGCATCTTGGATTATTTCTTCTCAGTTATTTGATGAAAGAAAACTTAAATCATGCAGTACAGCACCTATATTTCCCATTTCAATTTTGTTTGATCACTTTCATTAAAGGCTAAGACTATCTCATTTCAACCAGTAGTAAAAACCCCAAAATAGCATGATAGCAATTTTCTCAGAGTAGTATACTGAAAGCAGTAAAGATGCTAAGTGAGTGCTCATTCTCATTTACATTACCAAATGAAACAATTCCCTTTATTTTGAAACAAATTCTTGAGTTTGGGATAGCCCCCCCACACACACTAAGGCTTTAATCCTTCTCTACTGAAATGGTAGCTTTTTGCTTATTCACTTTTTCAAGGTATCTCTGTTCCTGGTGAATGGCTGAAAGCAAATTAATTTCCTAGAATTTTGTACTTGTTAAAAATCAAACCATAATAATCTCGTCAAAAAGAGCTTCCTTCTTCGATGTCTTCTGTTGCACCCTTGCAAATCACAAAGAACATGAGAGCAAGCCAATCTGTGAAACCACGGTTCACCTTTCTATTAAAACAGGTTATACATTTTAAAAATGCCATGACTGGACTGCACAGCTTCTGAAGAGTGATTTCACATTGCCAAACAGAACAGGAATAAAATAATTTACATGCCTTTTTTTTTTTTTTTGGCCTTTTGTTCTGCAAAGAACAAAAATCAAAAGGGAAGCCTGAAGTCTGAGTTCTTGCAAACAAGTATTATTACAGTAGAGTACTGACTTTGCTACAATTAACACTAAAAATTGGCTTCTGGTTAAAGACAGACCCTCTAACAGTTTTAAATCACTATTGTGATTTAAAACTATATTGTTTGCTTATACTAGCATTAGCAACTAGTAAAATGCACAGCTGTAGGAAGGAAGAAACCAAGAAAGCACAGTACTGTATTCTCAGACTTACACAGTTTAGGAATACAGATCCTAATAAATGGACCAAACAGTAACACTACTGTGGAGGATTACAGTAACTAGAAAACTCCACAGCTTGCCAGTTTCCATATGTAGTCAAAAGAAGTGGAAGGTGCAAAATTTGTCCCGCACAGAGAGACTGAGCATACGTATAATGCTGAAAACCGATAGAAAAAAAATCATTGTGTGTTTCCAACCTACCTTATTATTAGTCTGGACAGCCTTGGTCAAATTGGTATGGGTCTTGATAATCACCAAAATCACGTAAGTTGTCCAGCCCACAAAACTCACTGCAATACTTAAACCCAGGAATAATCTGTCGTAGGTATGGTAATAAGACAAGCCTTCCAAAGCAAGGTTAATCAGCGTTTTGCACAGAGATATCTAAGGCAGACAAAACATACAAGCAACAGTTTAGAATAGAGTAAGCTCCATTTCACAAATCGGTGTAACTGAGCACAACTGGAGCTCAAGCACCTCCATTACTCTTGGCACATGTGTCCTCTCCATGCTGAGGGGTAGTGTTTTGGCCAGCACCAACTGCTGGAGTACACACTGTTTTGGACTCCTGTTGGACATAAAGTCAACCATTATTTGGCTCATTCACCATCATCCCTGGCCACAACAGGTGAAAGCCACAAGAGATAGCACACCTTGAACACCACCTACTACCAAGCATGCTGCTTTTTTCCCCCATTAATATTTGACCATATATATTTCAGTATAAGTAACCCCACAAAAAAACCCAAAAAGCTGACCTAATGCAATTTTGGTTTAGTAGTCATGTGCTTCTGAAGGCACAACATTTACATAGAAGGAGAATTATGGATGCAGCCAAAACTTGGTCACTCTCCACAGCCTGAAATAGCCCCTTCCTGGGGTCTGATATCCTCCACTTCAGTAGTACCTGATATACCTAGTGCTTTGCCTAAGCACCAGAGGTGAATTCAGAGAGTCCACTGGAACCTCGGTTTCCTTCACAAAGCAGCTTCTTGGGGCTCTCAGGACACAGATCATTTGGACACAAGAAGGGTCGTACCCAGTCTAATAACAGGTCCCCTTACTCAGTACCCTCCACTGGGGAGATACCATGATAAAGACAGTGGTTTTTTCCCCACCATGTCATTCCTTACAAAAAAGTGTACTGACCCTGTGATTTACCTAAAGATGGGAAGCTCAGCTGTGTCATTTGTGGTCACAGATGGGTTCTCTGTGATTAAAAGATCTGTAAGGGAGACTATAATAAGAAGATGAGCATACACGATGATGCTTCTTTACATGTCCAGGTTGACTTAACAGCAACAATCAACAGAAAAAGGTATGCTAACTACTGAAGAGATTATAAATCTGCCGATAGTCAAAAAGCCAAAATCAAATAATTCCTGAAGATGCAATTATGAATGCATACCTGCAATGCAAAGAGCTGCAGAGTAGAGGAGGCAAAGAATCATCTATACCCCAGCAGCTGGTAATGCACCAAGCTTTCTGCATTGTACTATAGGAAGCTGAGGATAACCAGGGCACAGGCACAAGCCTGGTGTGTTAGTAGTGATCAAAAGTGAACTTGAACACATGGGGCACTCAAGTGAACAAGAGGTAAAGTTTATACATAGCCAACAACACAAACTCACAGGTTCTACTGCTGAAATGTATAAAATGTCTCCTGTAAGTAAATGTGTGCAAGGCAAGTAGTAGTATTAGGAAACCAAAAAGAAAACCTGCTCCCACAACAAAATAGATCCACTGACTTAAACTGAGCTATTTCCAATTTACAATAAGGCAAATAAAAAGCGACAAGTTATAAAATAGATTTAGCTGTCTTTTGCATAAAACAGTAATTTATTACCCTGAGAAGCATATTAGGGAAAAAGAAGAGCTGAACCCTAACACATAATGGAGTTATACTTCCATGCATGTGGCAGGTTAAATGTAATCTTACGTATTCAACTTTCTCACGTACTTTCTAACACAAAAGTCAGTGACCAAACTGAACCTGTTAAAGTGAAAGACTTCTTTGTATCATTTAGTTCTACAAATTATTTCTGTGAATTTCAGAATACAATACTGGTGAACTGCATCCATCAAGTACCCTGTCGCACAGTGAGTGGTAGCAAATGCTTAGGAAAGTAATACCAGAACTGAGAAGCACAGATTGACTCCACATATGGCTTCCAGTCTCTGACAAACTGAAATGTGAAACTAAAAACGAGAACAGCTGGTTCAAGTAAAAAAATAAAACAAAGCAGGATCTATGATGGAGCAAGACATCATACTTTATTTCCTTTATATAAGATTATTTCCTTTATATCTATATAAGCCTAAGAAGTGTGAACATAAACTACATTCGTCAGTTACTCTCTCACTTTACCATTTTCTGCAGTGGGAAGTAAAAACATACACTGTGGGTTAGTATACTATGGAATGGTAACAAACAATGTAAGAAATATGAGAAAAAATACAGAAGCCAGTACTATTCATGAGAACTGATGTCAAAAAGCAAAATTTTGGAGACTTACAGTGGGATTTTATTTACGTTAATGAGATGTACATCGTAAGGAAGGAAAAGAAGTTCTATTTCCCAGTTTCAAGTTACACAAATCTAAATATTTATATATAATAGAAATTCCTGTAAGAAGTTTCTAGAAAGCATATAGCAAAACCACACTTACCGCTTCATCGTACTTCTGCTGCTGAATATATAGTCTCGCTTTTTTTAAATAGCTGATCTGTTCAGAATCAGAAAGTGGTCTGTACAACAATATAAAGAGATATTAATCTTTCTTCTTTTCATGAGCAGAGGAAGAGGCAGAAAAAATTAACTTTGTAATAAAAAAAATTACTCCAGAATGAAACATATATAAATATACTGAACTTCATTAGAGAGAATTAGGTAATTGGAACTAATCCATTCCTCTACATTCATATCCACACTTCTGTCAACACTGCTGCTAACATATTCCAAGGTCTTTTCATTATGAAGCTGTCTTTTTAATGTAGGTGCTTCTGTCTAATACTGCTGAAAATTTTACCCCTTGTACATTATTACTGACCATTGCTCTGGCACATACAAGAATTAATCAATTTAACTGATTTGATAGATGATTGTAACCAGTTCATAAGCCTGTCAGCATACGACAAATTGTTCAGATTCCACACTAACAGCAGATGATACCCAACAATCTCCTCTTTGAAAAATAAGAGCTTCGTTCCTGCTACACAGGAACTATTAGCACAGTCCCCAGAGCAGGGGTTAACAGAGTTACCTGGCTACACTAAGGCCAGTAATAAAAATATCTTTGATTTTAATAAATTTGATCATCAACCTAAATATTTGCTACAATTCTTCCCTTACAAAAAGCAACAACATGAGAAACAAGGCAGTCAACCAATCTTCACTGAACAAAGTAAAAAAGAGTAAATGAAATAACTGTATTAAGAAACGTTATGACTCTTCTCAATCTAGAAAAGAACCAAAAGATGGTATTTGTAAACAGGCAGGAAGAGAGAGCTCTCGTGGAAAAGCAAAAAGGGAGGAAAAGATGATGACAAGATGATGCTAAGTGTTTGATCACCTTAATTCTGTGGGAGAGAACAGAGGACTTTAGCAAACAGAGTTGAAAAATAGCAGAATGAATGTTGGTTGGTCCTGCACCTTCAAGACATGTCCCTGTGAAAGCCAACCTCACAGCTCTACATGCAAGAGTGTACCGAAGCTGGTAGTCACTAAATTCTTTAAGTAGGCAAACCAGACTCACATACTGCCTCCAGGAATCTGTAACCCTCAAGTTTTGCAAAGTTTTTTTGGCAGGGGAAAGGGAGCAAAACAAAACCAAGGTAGGAGTTTTCACCATGTGTGGAGATTAATAGTAGGGAAAAAAGGTATCTTTGCTTTTAGGTAAGGATTTTAAAAATCTGGAATAAATATTAAGCAGCCTTATTTAGCACTTAAATACATCCAAGATGTTCGCTGTGTATTGTTTTACACATACTATTTTCCATGAATTTTACCCGTCATCTTCAATGCAAATTTCTAATATGCTAAAATTACCTTGCACTTTATATCTTTAGTCATTTAGCTGTAAACCCCTTAATTATTGTTTTACTCTCAATGAATCATTATTAATGAACAATTGTCTTCACCTATTCCTTCTTAGATGACAGCACCTGGAAACTCTGTACATGAATGGTGTAACAGAATAAATAGGGTTTTTAAACAGTAAAGCTTCAGTAAGTCAAACGCAGAAGGCAATTATTTTGTCAAATGGCATTGCCATTAGCAGGTGCATTGTTAATTTTCAATAGCTAACATACCACACATTTTACCTTACTTCCATATGTGTGCTTTTCAGGATGCTGAATTTACAATTGGTTTTGTAAAGTTTGAATTCCACCAGAAACTAAGGACTGTTCACATGTAACTGTATTAAAATACAAGTTTCATCCTGAATGCAAAGGTTGATTGTCATCTTAAGATACTTCTTGCCTCTGTATTACGCAAAAACTCAAAGAAGTGGTTAAAGAATTCTTGCATATCACACAAGACTAGAAAGAAGAGTTACCAAATATGCTTATTATCTCTCAGTTCATCTAAGCAGTTTATCATCCGTTGAGGACCCTGATTCACTTCCTAAAGCTGACAAAGTTGATGGAAGATTTACAAGGAGCCCCGTGTCAAATGTATTAGAAGGCATAAAGAGACAAAGCTGAGCCATGAATAGAAGTGGAAAGCTGCCAACAGAAAGAAGCCAGGAACTGGAACTTTAGATATGGTGATTCTATAATATTTAGAAGACTCACCAAACAACAAAACCACAAGGAAAATCTAAATCTGCAACATTAAAGCTTGAACTATTCTTATCACCACTTAATTTTAACTTAAACTATTTAAAAGGTTTTGAATATAAGGCAGTTATTGTTAGAAAAGAACAAACCAATCAGTTATTTCTAAGTGTAGTGCCAGAGGTACTACTAGTATGCCAGCTGTATTCTCAAGGTCACTTACTGCACACATCCACGCAATTAGTATTAAGTAATGAGTTGAATTACTGATCATTATTAGAAAGATTCTGAACTCTATAAAGAAAACTAAGGTAGGTAGGTATGTATGTATATGCTCATCCTGGCTACCCATCACCAAAATACAATTCTACCAAATTCAAGGTCAATAGTTTTGACCAGTAAAATCAGTAATTTTTTGTATAACAGAAAAATACCTGTCCTATTAATTAACAAACACATACAAAGAGAATTCAGCCAGTGGACTCGACTCTGTCCTCCTACTCTTGAAAGTACACATGCACTACACAAGTGCAGTATAGTTACTCTAAGGTTTAATTTAAAAGAAAAACCAAGGACTCTATGATCACATATATTATGAACACATGCAATCACAATATCATTAGGATTCTGAAGACTTAAGATTACATTCTTTGATGATAGTGGTTCTAGAAGAGTAATTGTTTTTCATGATGACTATCAGAGATTAACTTTCTAGTTACAGACAGAAATCACAGCTTCATCCATGAGTAAACATAATTAATTATGAAGCAAAACAATGGGGCTAATCAATGCAAGTGCTTGTAAACTATCCCTTCTGAGATGTTAGCTACCCTTGTCATAAGTATACCTGACAAAATTAATCTTTCCAACATACCATTCATGCTTCATGTAAGCTAAGCTATTTGACAGCACTAACGACAAGACTGTGATGACGTACGTTCACCATAGCAATGTCAAGGGGACCTTTCTTTGTCCAGAGAGTCATGTTTATCATCACACTACAGAAATTACCATCCCCAACAGCATAGGTAGCATGCTGCAGTCAAACCATGAAATAAAAATCTTGGAACAGAAGGAGGTATCTTGCAAATACATCTGTATCCACCACTGCTAGTTTGCTATTTTTATTATGTCTAGCTATTTGGGTAATGATTTATAATTACGTTACTGCACAGAAATTTTTCCAGAATTCTGTTATAGAAAGTAACAGAATTTAGGATTTGTAGTAGTTTAACACTTACAATGCTGAAGATTTAATAATGAAAGTCAAAGAAGCATTACAGACCTGCAGATGCAATGTACAAATAGAAAGGCTGAGATCTTTGCCTAGCTCGCTGTCAGAAGAAAACAAATTTCTCTCAGCTGCTTCACTCCACACGAACTCCATGTACATGACTAGTGCCAGCTCACACACATCTACACACTTCTATCATTTCCTTTTCACTCTTCCCATCAGAAAAAAAAAAAACCTCATGCACCCCAACCCCTTCTCCCTCCCAAAAAACCCCCTGTGCATCCTACAACCCTTTCAGAGTGGCGAGATTTGCAGTAGACAGTGATCACATTTCTATGATCCATATCCAGCAGCATATCAGTAGATGCTCAGCAGACTTCAGTCTTCTAACTTTTCATATGGGCTGATTGGGCGATGGGGAGAAAAGGACCGACTCCTGCTGATGTAAAACTAAAAGAGCCTGATGCTGAGGATATATATCCCTTGAACCTCATGATAGCCCCAAGATGGAGCAAGGCCATCTGAATAAAGCCTGCTAGGTTTTTGTATGGGTTACTTTCTCCTGAAAGCCATGCAAGGCAAACCTTCTCACTTGCTTTGCTACAAAATTCCTAACTCCAAAACTGTTAGCAGTAAAAAAGGCATCAGGCAACTACTGTCCAAAGAATTCCAGCAACCTCTTCTGCCAAAAGGCAGAGCTATCACAGGTTCTTGACCTCTTCTCCAGAAAGAAGATTCCTGGTATCTTAGTAACTTGCAACCCAAAAGAACTCACCCAGGGTAACACTGCCCCGCTCTCCACAAAGCTCTTCCATTGGCACCATCCCATAGAGCAGCCTAGGCCTCTGCCAGCCACGCCTGCCCTCCCACCTCTGGGACTCTGAGACGGTCCGGTGAATATGTTCAAACTGTTGCCACCCATCCTTCTGTGAGAGGGTCATACCAAGGAGAAAAGATGCCTTCCAGTCCAGCAATTCTGCAATCAGCCGAATTTATACTTATAAGATCCACTATTACAGCTTTGATCCACACCACCGCTGCTGGCAAAATGTCATCTTGAAAGTGCAGCTGTAAAACTGGCCTGATGTTTTTGCAGGGCTGCTATTCTAAAGTTAATACAAGTAATTGAACAACACTTTTTTCAAAGCCTCTTCCAGAGCAGCAACAGGCTTCAAAATCAAAGTCAGTCTCCCATGAGAGCTGCCTTCAAACATTCCCAGCGTACAACAGAGATGGCACCTCAGAAAGCATCAGGTGAGTAATGGGAAAGTACAGGCACAGATCTTGCACTGAACACCACTAATTTAGCAAAACATGACTGCATGCTTATTTCTGCTCCACATCAAATTCACCTCAGTTATCAAGCCTGTGCACCCACAGGTTGTTATCAATGACAGTGCAATCACAGACTAGCCCAACTTCATCATTCTGTCATTTCTTTTGAAGGTATGGTGCACAGCCTTCTAGGAGCAGGATGAGATGCACAGTATAGAAAATTCCCACTTCTCCACTGACAGCAGAGAATCATGAAAAAGAAAGTGAATGGCAAGTGATGCAAAGTCATGAGTTCATTTAGCAAAACGTGGAAAAATTAACCAAATAGATATTTCAAAAATCAAAGTCTGGAACCGTGGTGGTCACTTTCTGTTGATCTTGCTCTGTAATACAGAGTACATGCTGCTAGTAGGGGCATGATTAGGAAAAAATGTGTTACAGTTCTATGGACTCTATCGAATTATATATTTACAAGAATTTTAATTGCCAGAAGCTGATTTTTCCAATTTTCAAAATGTGTTCAAGTTCTTTACATGTGCCCACTCCAAAGAAAGAATTGTTTTACTCTATCTGCTAAAGGCAGACTGAAAGCACATACTATGAGATACAGAGACAGTCCTTTGCATACGTTATAGTTTTGATCAGAGTGAAGTATCAAAGATTAAATGATTTGGGGGGTAAATTCACTGATCCTTAATCTGTTTAGACAGGCCTGAATTTTGTTTTCTAATATATTTTCAGGAAAGCTATTTAAACAGGCAAGCCATATGAAACTTGATTTTCATAATTCAGAAGCAAGATGAGTGTAGTTTACACATAAAGAAAAATACAGCAGTGTGTTTAGTGTGCTAAAGCTGTGCTTTTTGAAAGAAAAGGTACTCCACATAAGCCTACACTAAAAGGTAGTTCTTAAGCTTCTTAAAGACCAGGACCCTCAGTATTACCTCTCTCAGCTTGATCTACTTTTGTCCTGCTGTTTCACTGCCAGGAGTTTCAGTTTTGGAGTGTCTACATTTCAAGTAGATTTTTGTGTTTCTGGGTTTTCTGACTACCACATTAGATTGTAAATCAGCCAGCCTAGCTGTAGGGTTGCACTCAGTATCTTTGCTACTTTTTTTTCTTTTAAAAAGCATTAATAAGCATCACTGCGTGCATCAGACACTACAAAAGATAGAAAAGAAGTAAGAAAGTCAGTAAGAGGCTCCTGATTTAAGCTCTGAGGTTTTTGTTCTTTAAACCATAATGAAATGAGAGGGGACATACTTCCACAGGTCCAAGATAGCAAAAAAGCATCTTTACTGACACATTGCAAAAACCTACCAGTACACGTATGCTTTTTGTATTCAGATTCACAAACGTGTAAAGGAGGAAACAGCGAGTCATACATTAGTGAAACCACAGGAAGTGGTCTGACAGCTAATGGTCTAGTTCTGAACTGTCAAGTCCTAGGAATTAAAATAGCCTTTTAATTTCCACAAGTCAGTGTCCCTGATGCAGCATATTCGCATATTCAACAGCAAAGTGCCTTAGGATATTTATGTAAATCCTTTAGATAGCAGAGATGAGAGAAAAAGGAGCAGGCAAGCTAACTGCCAGCTGCCAATTCACTGAACAGAGAAACAATTAAGATAACTGGGCTGCACACAGCAGATTTTGCATGCAAACTACTACAGCAAGAGCTTCAGACAACCAGAAACCAGGAGGAAAGAGGCCACGCTCTGATGTCGTCCCTCCAGCCCACTCACAGTGGCACTGAGAAGCTGGATGCAGGGATCTAGCAAGGGCAAGGTTTTGCCTGAAGAGCCAGCAGGACATGATGCAGCAGCCTTGGAAAGGGAAACTGCTTAATAGGGAAGATGAAGATCCTTGAAGGAAAGGAAATGCATAATTTTTCAAATTTTAGTTCTGTAGGGACATGTGCTGACTCTAAATAACAATGCCTTACCTCTGCTGTTAAGTCAGCCCTTACCTCTGAAAAATGTGTGATTATTTATGTCATTCATCGACCTGAATCTAGCAATCTGCGGTGTTGTGGTTATGTAGTATTGTACCACAGGTTGTCTTCTGCTCTGCAATCCTACATGCCAAGCCTAAACCACAGCAACAACTTTCCAGCCAGCTGCATCCAGAGCAGGCAGGTACCTAATAGCAGTGCCCCATGTCCACCAAAACATGTTTGGATAGGTTCCCCATACTGATCCTGACCAGACCACCACTATACATCAAGGAGTTGGTGATCCACATGAGAGTTAACCTGAGTAAGCCCAGGCCTGTGCTGCACAACTAGCATGGCTTCAGGCTGTGCTGCACAAATACTTTGGCCACAGGACAAACCCAAACAGCTTGTAGTAGCAGGGGAGACTGCAGGCAGCTCTCACTCCATACTGGCAGTTATGCTGCCTATGTGTCCTCATATTTATCTAGAAGTGAAGTAAGAAGTTCTCACATAAACCTCCATTCCATTTGACCTAGAAATAATTACTAGAGTTGATTTATTGCAAGAAAATCATATAATAGCTTGAATGACCAGAAATAGGGAACCTCTCCATTGACAGGACCTGTTCAGCACCATGGGAAAATCCATCTGAGCTTCATGTGATGCTGCACAAATGCAGGGTATGCAACATCTGAAGGGATGTATGATTTACTTGTTATCTATATTCCTCTTTTTATTTTATCTTATTAAAGCAGGTATTTTATCATGCCATTTGTTATTGGGCCTTCCTTACAATCCAGATCCAGAAAGAGCCCTGCGCTGCCTCTCTTCCTCCACATCCCAGTGCAGAACATTCCCCTGCCCGTCCCATCCCACCACCTGCCTCTACACCCTCCCTCACCCTCGCTGCATGAAGCCTCACAAGTTCCAAGAAAAGGCCAAAGGGATTTATACAAAGGAACAGAGAAATGTACATAAATCTTGTGATATTTTATCTTATACATTAGCCTCTTAGCTCCTTCTAAAGACCTTACCTACTTCCTACTCCGTAGCAAATCCAATTATGCTTGGTCCTTCTGCACAGAAGCCCCTGCTAGTAAGCTTTTCATGTACAAAGTAAAAGCTCCTGAGTGCGCTGCTGAAACTGGAGACCAGCAGGACGCCTGCTTTCTAAGAGGATTGCATCCTCCCTGAACAGCAGTTTAACGGAGTGCTTCAGACGCTGCCCATTCAGTGAAAGAGAAGCTGACATTTTCGCCAAAGAGCATTCATTTTATATTACAGGCATTGATTTCTCCCTAAAGAGATAATACATCTACCATTAAATCTTTTTTTTCTCTCTCTCTCTCTTTTTTTTTTAAATAATAGGAAGCCATTATTACCATTTGAGCACTTTTGTCTCTACAGCACTGAATTTTCTTGTACCAGCTGCCTTAGAAGTAGGCTGATGCCTAGATTCCCACTTGGTAACACAGTGGGGACAAAGTCGAGAAAGGAAAAAGCCTTTCCACGGTTCACTAGAAATTGTCAGAAGTGCCATCCCTTATTGTTGACCACAGGATAAAGGGGCTGAAATGCCTTCCCAGATAGATCTGTGCCTCTGCTAAACCAAAGTTCCCCTGGAGCCACGAAGTATTCAGATAAACAGACAGGGAGAGTAGTCGCTGTTAGAAATACCCTTCCCTACTGCAGTAGCGTCCTGACATTAACTCCTTAATGTTTGCTCTTGCAATGTATTATCACATATATCACAAATCTCTCATATACTACCATTTCTTTAAATAAATACCATTGATTTAAACAAAGCAAGACCAGGATGCTTCAAAGGATGTACTATGTTTACCGACATCTTAAGGAACCCTGCCCCACTTAACGGTGGAAGAGAAATCACTTTCTTTACTTTGCTCCAAATATTAATTTTGTGGAAATATCTATTATTTGTTTTGAAAGGCCATCAGACAGAGAGAGCAATGTAGTGCTGTATGTCCAGCTATCAGAGAAAGGAAGAGAGGTATTTGTGACTATGGCATTTCTTTGAAGTTGCTGTACATCTTCAAAGACACTCTATGTTATGAAAGAGCTATTTTCCTTTCTATGACCATGACAAATACATGATTGATACTTCCTTGCAACAAATCCATGCAAATGTTGGAGAGAGTTATATTTCAATTCATATTGGAGGGTAGAGGAAAGAGAAAGAGTTACATTTTTGTATGGCAAGGGAGAGGCATATTTTTATTTAATAGGTGCACACTGCACATTAAAAATACAGTGACTTTCTATATCACTATGCAAGTTCTAACTTGATTATACACACAGAAGTAAGCATTTGTCATGATTAAAATGTAGTATTCAAACAGTTAAGTTACTTTAAAAATGCAGCATCAAGATGGTGTGGGATTTTTCATATATGAGAAAATACAAGCTTGACTTTAAATAAGATACTTAAGCGGTTTCCTGCTAAAACCCCCCCCAAACCCTTACTGATGTTAACTTCAAGACATTCAACAAAAAAACACAGCTAGTGGAAAGCAAGCACTGATTATAAATCTGGCTGCTTATCTCTTGGGTTTTTTTGTACATGGTGGCGCTTAAACTACTGATCTTCCCATCTTACTGTGAGGCACCAGAACCTGAACAGCTGGAAGCACAATCTTCCCTGAAAGCACTGCATACACCAGGCATACAAAAAAGGACTCCTGTGCTTTTGTGTAATTTAATATATGAAATCTCTCTAACCTGTTGGGATAATCAAATTGCATTAATTGGTTAAGAGTATTTTAGTCAAACACTGATGTCCCACCTACTCACCTCACTACACCATCCTCCTGCTACTCCTCATAGGATTACTTTCACAGCCCAGAGATGCCAGCTTTGGGAATGCTTTTGCAACAGTAGCATCTGGCCCCTTGGCACACTCCTCTTTGAACTGTGCCAGCTCAGCAGTTGCCTTAAGGTATATCAAATGGTCAGAAAGCTAGTAAGATAGTTCGCTATCCTGGACATCAGTTTGCCTATGTCAGCAATCTTCAGATTTGTCCACACTTCCTTCAAAGCATCTGCCATATTTTGGTGCTTTTCTTACGTATCAATGTCAAAGTATTGTGCCTATGTCTCAGAATCCTGATAAGAAAAGCCTCTGATTTTGCTAAGCAAACCAGTTTTGAAAACATGTCTTTCACAGCTGATGGAAAAAAAGGTAGGGAGTGGAAGGAAGTGGGAAGGAAACTAATTTCAGACAGTAAATCCATTCAGGTATCCAACTGAACCGCAGACAAGCATTCTAAACACGTATATTCAGTGTCAGCAAGGGACACTGTTCTGATCCTGCACATTCTCTCTCCTGGAAGCAGGTTGCCGATTCTGCAAGGCCAGCTGTGCAGACACTTGCAGCTGAGCTTTCTGCCATGTATTCTCAACAGTTTCACAAGTAGCCTCAAGATACACTTTTACACAGATCTGTTCCTTGATGAAGCTACTTTGACAAAAATTAAATTGGCATCAGTGGCAGCCAGACACATCTTAATATATACAGCTATCCAAATTCTAACCTGCCTCAAACCTGGTCAGGTAGACACTATTAAAGTTTCTATCACAGAACACAATGATCAGCTCCATCTTCCTCCTCATCATTACCCACTTGACAGATGGATTTCAGAGAGAGACGCAATTTAGATCCAAGTAGGAAGGGGCACATGGCCTCCTTCATTCCCTGTCCAATGTGCCAACCACACTTCCACGAGGGATGAGATTCCCTGCGGAAATCAGAGCCTTGTATCAATTTGAGATACTTCATCTGTAGCCAACACTGTGTAAAGAAGGAGTAAAAATAGGCTGCGTATATATAGATATATGTATATATGAACTAGTTTAATGATTTTGGTGCAATATATTCAACATGCAACTCAAACACTAGTTTTTAAGTCATTGCATCTGAAGGTCATGAACAGTTTTCTAGTCACTTGGTAATAAAACACGTAAAATTCAAGAATTCAAGCCCAGAAGCAGGATTTCCCCCTCAGAATATTAAAACCAACTTTTTAATGTTATTTCTGACTGAAAAATGAACTAGAGGTTTTTGTTAAGTTGCACTTTCTACAGAACACATTATTTGTGAACATATTCTCCCCCCCTATCCCCTGGTAAATACATTTTCAACAGTAATTTTATCAAATTCTCTGAAACCAGAATGTTTCAATCTAAAAGTTTAGATTCAGATTTCTTCTGAAACTCACATCTATTTGTATGTATTTCTGTTATACAGACTTTATTCAATGACACCGTTTAAATAATTTAAATAAAAGCAGTTCTTAGAGATATCTTTGTTCATTTTCAGGTTATCAAGATGCTGAATGTACATACAATGTATAATATTTTAAAAAATATTTACATTTTTAATTTCTATTTAACTTGATGGTCCCAAAGCACTTCAGAGAAGAATTATGCTTCACTAACCTCCAATAAACTAGGAAGGAATACAGCATTATGCTGGAGCACACACTTTCTGAGCTTCGAGTGACAGATTTCAGGCACCAGAAGGATTAATAAAGGATATAGCTCCTTTGTACAACAACTGAAATCGATGAACAATGGTGGAAGAAGCTATTCATGTCTGAATGAACAGTGCCTAGCAGAAACACAGCACAGAACTGTGCTCAGCTGCAGCAGTGGACAAAGCCAGCCGCAGAGTAACACAAATCAGGGGCAAACCTGCCATTAAACCTAGGCTGCCAAGTCCAAATAGCATATAGCTGTGCAGAAATGCAATCTCCATACTATTACCGATCATTCTGAAATACAGCACAGTATACCAAGAAATCTCTTGCTCCAGACACAGAAGTAAGCTATCGCAAGCTTTGCCTTTTTAATTTCTCCTGAAACAGGCAGAGTAACTGTACCCTTCCATATCTTTTTATCTACCACAAAGAATACCCCAACCCAGCGTCACAGTGAAGCCAGCAAAAAGGGGATACATGCCTTTCTCTCAGTATTTCACCCTCATTCAAGCAAAACTTGTTTGAAGAAGTGATGAGGGTTGATGACTCATATCATGACCTGCAGCTGAAGCGCAGGCTTGTGTTCACTGCTCACATGGCCAGTCACCTCCATGCGAAGGAGGGGACAGATCTGTAAACAGGTCATGTCTAAAACTACCTCAGGTTTTCCTTCAGCTCCTGCAAGCTGGAGCATTAGGAAGTTACTTGTTTGCTTAAAAATAAATTGGTGTTCAACCACTTTATCCCAACTATTAGTAATTGGACAATGCCTTTGGTAGCTTCCCAGACATGGGACAAGTTTTGAAAGTCAAGGAAAGTTGTGAAGATGAATTAGACACTAGAATCCAGCTAAATTCACACACGCACACACTGTGGATAAGCATTTGCATTAATGTCTGACAATCTGTTTTTCTACAGTGAAGATAACAAACATCATCTTGAGAAACCAAAGAAAGTCTTTATCCATACAACATGCAAGCACAAGCACCTTTTGTAAGGTAATTCACACATCCAGGGAATTATTTTGGTCTCATATAAAAACCCTTTCTGGGAGGACCATTAACCCAAATTCTGATACAGAAAAATTCTAAGAATACCTAAAGAAAGTAAAATAAATTTATTTTTGCAATGCATCATACCAAAGTAGCAACATGTTCATAGTAAGTTTTAGTCATATTTTCAAAATGATAAATGTCTCAGGTATTTCCACTTAAAACAATCTAACATATCCCAAAAAAAAAAAAAAAAAAAAAAAAAAAAAAAGAAAGCAGTCCATAAGGCAATCAATAATACTTAATGTTAAATTTATCTTTAAAGGAACTAAGAAAAACACATCTTATTTTACAGAATCAGTTTTATTTCTTGGGAAAGGTAGAATTCAAACAAAAGCTGTGAAATCAAATTAATGGTCTTCCCCAAGAACCACAGATGACTGGCCATCCTTTCCATACAGCATTTTTGTTCAATAATCAGTAAATTCTTTGACAATTCACCTGTCATTCTTAATCAGAATTTGATCTAAAACATTCATTATGTGCCCAAGATTGACTCTGCTTGTGTCTCAGAGACTGTCTTGAACTGTTCGCTTTGAAGAAGCTAGAAGTATAACACAGTGAATCTCTGTTCAGAAAGGCAGCAATCTTTTTTAGCAACTAAACGTACTTCACAGGAAGAGATTCAAGTATTTTTTACTGCTATGATTTAAAGATCTTAATTAACATCAGTTTTATTTCCCAAAGGATAACAGCTGCTCTCAGTGACAAAGCATTTTTGGAGCACTCCACAAACTGAAAGCAGAATCGAACCATATCACATGCACTCAGAGCAAAGCTTTCAAAAACCTTTAGAGGGAAAAGGAAAAAGCAGCTTTAATTGGATAAGACTGAAGGGTGAGCAGGTCAGTAATTGCTCCATACACTAGAACACAGAGCTTGTGGATACACAAATCACTGCAGAGACTCCTTCACAGCCCTGGAAACACTAACACTAGGCAGCATAAATTCTAACAATTTTGAGCTTGTTTTCTGGTTGGTTTTCATTAGAACTTATATTACAGGGAAAACCACTCTTATTTAAAATTTATATATATAAATACATAAAAAACCCCAAGAACAGATTGTATTTCCTGACCCTATGGGGACTTACATCTCCCAAGAAATGCTAAAAGCACATAGCAAAAACAAACAAAAAAAACCTCAGTGAAAATTATTGTGCAGTGTATATAGTGTGTATATAGCTATATTGTGAAAAAGCTTAGGCAAATAACCCTTACTGGAAAACTAAATATTAGGAATACATTAAAAAAAAAAAAAAAATCTACTTCTAACCAGAATTTTTAAATAGAAGTTAATTACATAAAGTTCTAGTGCACAGTTTCATAGCCAGATAAGCACTATCATTCAAAAAAAGACTGAAGAGACTCATTTTCTGTTGTTGCATCTCACTGAAATAACAAAATTATAAGATAAACAATCAACTAAAATATATATAGTTTTTACAGACACTTACTTGAATGGTGTGAACAGAAATGACAGTGTAGTTTCCTTTTTCTGACTCATCTTAACCTGCATAAAAAAAAAGTATTAAACCATTATATGCAAGTTGCAACAAGACTTAACATTCCATCAGGAATTAAACTAAAAAAAATACAGAAGAGTTCTAAGACTTTGGAAAAGGAATTAAATCACACCGTCAACATGTAGCTCCTCTGAGTTCTTGGAAACCAAGATCTGCTTTGTAGTAGGTAAAATAAACCCTAGTGGCGTATTTTTTTTTTACCCAGCCACTGATTTTCACAGGACTTCTACGGTTTGCAGGGTAAAGGGAAGATATGGTTAGACGTGTTACCAGATTTCAGTGATAGCCTCCCTCAGTGAAACCAGTATTACTTTTTGCTGCAGTGTACTCACACACTGTCTGGCACCATTGCTGAAGCAATGCTGTTGGATCAACTAACCTGTTCGTGGATGAAAATAGAAGGTTTTGATGCCATCAAAGCCACTTTGCCCAAGGCCCTTCGAAACATCTTTAAGGCCTCTTGCAGCAGCCTGACTTGTGTCTGACTGTCAGCATAAAGTGCAGACAGGAACTTTCTAAGCACGCTGCTCCCAAAAGCTGGCAGCTTGAAGTAGTAACCTGCACATTTCACCCTAATCTATTCAAGGCAACAGCCTCTCTGAGGACTTACAAACTGTGGTCAGGTCAGTCCGCCACAGGAAAAGTAAAAACCCACTTGGCATGTCTAAGCCAGTGTGCTACTTCTGCTTCAGCAGAGAAACACAAAGGAAACTCACACACCATCATTCCAAAACAATGCTAGAAACAAGCCAGCCAACAAGAGATAATTTAGCACTACAAAAATGAGAGAATAAAAAGAAACTTAAATAAAAGAAGGACCAGAACCTTTTATTTTATTTTATTTTAATAATCCCCAAGACACCAATTTAACTGAAAAAGACTGGAGTCACATCCTTAATGCTTAGAGCAGAGGTCTTCCATTGATGAAGGCTATATCAGTATGCTTCAACTTCACATCCGGCCCACCAGCCATTTCCACTGCTACATGCCAGCTTTCCAGGATAGATTTGGAAGCAACTCTGCTGCTGACACTGCAATCTTGTACCCACACATTTGGAAACCTGTCATTCAAGGGACAGAAGGTGCTAATCTCTTGCAGGTGATCTCATGCTATTTCACTGCTCCACTGTTCCTGACAGGGCAACAGTTTTTGTGTGGCTCAGCTTCCTGCCTGTGAAAGGATATTTTTCCCCTTAGAGCATTTCTATGTCTTGCCAAAACTGTGATTTTTGGATTTTTGACTGATTCGTATTCTACCATCTATGGAAAAGAACCTTTTTTTGTTTGGACCATGTATGTGTTCTCATAATACAATAATATCCAATACTAGATGAATCAAGACAGAGAAGCCACAGATGAACACTTGCAAAGCAAAACAACAGATACGACCGCATTAGCTAAAAGTTAATTAGGCCACTAATTTAATTTATTTAATAGACAGGTGCCTGTTACCTTTCTGATCTGTTTGTGTACTAATCCTGACTTAGAGCTTTGCCTGCCAGCCCCTGTTGCAAAGGCATTATTTCCCTTTTCAGGTATCAGCACTCAGATTCTACCTACATACTGCAAGTAGGTTTACATTAACATCAATATACATCAGCATTTATGTTAAGAGTCAAGAAAAAAAGTTACTCACTGTCCTTAAAAAAAAAAAGGTTTTATTAAAATCTTTCAAACTCCTTAAGATATGGCTCGCAGCTAGTCAATCAATATCACCCAGCATGCACACTCAATTTTAGTCCTTTGAATTACAGCATGCTATATACAGCATGTGTTCTGGCATAATTATTTTACACACAGCAACAACTATTATTCAAAGAAATATTTTTTCTTTGCCATATGTTTAGTTACCTTAAATTGCTCAACAATCTGAACAGCGTTGGTAAACATGCTCTCTGCTTTGAAATGAGCACTATTGTTCAAATATTCCAGAGGCAGAGTTCCCTGGGGAAGAAAAATACATATATACATTAAAAAAAAAAAAAAAGAAAAAGAAGAAACGGGAATCTCTGTAGCTGAATTCTGAAATCCAGGCCAAATGAGCAGTAAGAATACTTCCAATTACTGCTGAAATAACTACTGTAACTCCTTTGAAAATACTCTTCTCACATAATTTCTCAACATCACAGGTACTATTTATAATATCCCAGCTCCTACACGAATGCAAAAAAGGTAAGTAACATCAGTTGTTATTAGGCTATATACTATATAGAAATATAACACCAACCTCTAATCAGAAGCGATTTTTAAAATACCTAGAAGTCTTCCATCCAAAGCCTTGCCTGGGCCTGACTCACCCATTACTTGTGATGGGAAAGCGAGTAGCTGCTGTGCTATCGTATGTTGGGCAGCTTTCCCCACGTGAGCAGCAATGAGTGCAGGACAGGGGGACAGAATATGGGACAGTGTCCAGAAGAAATATTTCAAAAAGTGTGCTATAAATAGGTGCTTTAAATGCAAAACAAGCAGCATGAAAGCATACTAATGTAATGCTAATTGTGAATTAGATATTTATGAGACAACCTTTGCTCTGTGTAATAATATCCAAAAGGAATTCAAAGAAAAAAACATCTCACAGTGAGGGCACTCACTGTTCACTAAATTAGAGGCACAAGATACCATCTGAAGAAAGTACACTAGTTTAAACAAGAAATAATTAAACATTAAATTGCAGGAACCAGCTTGTTTACAGGCTCAGTTTTCATGATCAAAATCAAGTGTTATTCAAACCATACTGCGTTTTTACCATCCCTAAAAAACAAAGTAACAAAAACCTTTTATGTAGCTTGAGAGTATAAAGTTGCAGATTATAAAAGATCAGCTGCCTTTCCAATTGAAAGTAACATACAATATATAAAAAGATTGACTTTATACTCTAAACTGAAGACACATACACATAAGGCTTAAGCTACAAGCAGCCTCCATACCCTACAGCACTTTTCCAAATCTACAATCTTCTTCCCTTACATGCCTCAAGTCTTGTCCCAAGCACCTCCTCCTCTACGGTGAGCAGATTTCTACGATATGGAAAAACATACTACTTACCACAGAATTCAGGGGAAAAGGCACACCAATAAGGGAAGCCATCAGCGGTGCTACATCAGCCTGTGCAAACAAAAGCATTCCCATTTAAAAATAATTCCAGCCTCCAGAGCTAATAAATTCAGTTTAACATATCTGCTTTTGTAGAAGTAAACGGTATAATACTGGAAGCTATAACACAGAATTCTCCTTTACCTTTTTTTTTTTTTTTTTTTTTTTTTGATTCTAGTAGTCATCACTGCATGATTAGATTCAAAATGTGAGGCTCCACTACTGATAAGGCTTAAAAAAAAATACATTTAATTTAAAAAGCAAATATAAAGCCCCACAGTACTTATTCACAGTAATTCAGTACCTCCTTCATGGCACTCAGAGAGGCATACCACTTTTTATGACTATTTATACCACAGAAAGAATTTCATATTTACAGTTTTTAAGCTGTAAGTACACTGAATATACTGCTCTTCACAGCACTCCTCATCCTGTGTTTCCACCATGCCAACTACTTACCTTCTCCCCTTCAGAGAAGGATTCTGCACTTTTATTTGTGTCCAGTCAACCCTCAAGAAGGCCCTTCAATTTATGCCCAGGCATCTCATAAAATAAGTTACTAATAACTTTTACTTGTGATGATAAACACTGCCTCTCACCAGGTTTATATTTTCCTTTAATATAAAACTATACATGAAAATTCTTTGTTTCTCCAACATAAATTGAACAAACTACTCTGAAACCACAGGCACTGCTCCAGCTTCAGATCTACTGTGCAGAAGCAGACTCCAAACCATTATTTGTAGAGGACAATATACATATACCTGTAATAGCAATCAGAAGTCTAGTTTGCTATTTTTACCCAGTCCCACATGTACTATAGGACAAAAGCTCTACCTTTGAGGACTCCATTACCCAGAACAAAGCAACACTCAAGACTCTTCTATACAGTCTCAAAATAACGTTCCCATAACTCCTGCCAACCTTGAGAGGAAAACTGATCTCTAATTTTGTACTAGGGCTTCGCTGAAAGCAGCTGATCCAGAACGTTCCCAGCTTCAACCTTCTAGCTCAAGTTAATTTCCCTTGTTTGAGCAGGTTTGGAGTTTGTTATTCATATATTGGATTTCACAGGCTAATAGGAATTAAAAAGCAAACAAGCTTCAGGTGCATCCACGTATATGTGTTATCATCGTGATTTAAAAAAGCTTGGCTGATTTAGTATCAAGGGTTAAGTCATCCACTTTTTTCTTCCTTTACAGTACAAATTGTCTAAACTACTAAGTGGCTGGGCCATAATCACAGACCCTGCTGAAAAAAATCCCAAAATTTAACAGTATAACAAGAACTGGGTTTGATTCCAGAATGACAGCAACTTCTGGAAAAAGTGACAAAATACAGACATTGAAATAGATAGCTCTGAAAAACTAAACCAAACATACACAGGGATAACTTAAGTGTAGCAGAAAGCATACAACAGATGTTCACAAACTTGGGAATCATGGTCATCAGACCATGCCTACTTTATGTTTTGCTGGACACCTTCATAGGAGATACCAAGGAGGTTTAAGCTCAGCTCCAGAACATTTTCAAAGTAGAAAGTATAGGGAAAGCATTACAAGTTAATTCTCAAGGTTTGAAAAACCAAATCCTACTCTGAAAAAATGTTAGATGTTATTCAAGTTACTTTTGGGTAATTGGCACCGAGTTTGAGAAGTACCTGGCATTTTGTACGGCACTCTTTCTACAATGGCATATGATGACTTAATAAATGGTGTGATAATGCATCTTCAGGAGAAGTTGTACATAGCTGCACATGTGTTAACAAGCTATTTAAACTTCTTCATATTATGTTTGGTATGGGTGCAGTTCCTGCAACTCTTAACTTTTAAGTAACACATTCCAGGGAAATGCTACATCAGTGTGATCATTCATTGAAATTCCATTGATACCTGATTGACATCCAGCCTCTTCAAGTTCTCCAGTTTCCATTCTGCAAGACACATAACAGAGCACATGAACAGCTAATCTACACAGATTTGAAAGGGGTAATTCAGTTGACATTTTATGTCTTGTTGCCATTTTCTGTAAAGTGTTGTTACTAAAGAAAATTGTAATTTGGCTTTAGGATGCTAGCTCAAGAGGGGTTACAGATGGAACTCAACAGGCAGAAACAACAAAATGCTTTCATTTCAGTTCACATTTCCTTTTATCCATCAGGATAAATTGCTGCTTGCAATTGTGACCCAGATCAGCTGAACAAAGTCCAAGGTTTTTATTTTTTTCAGCACAGTATAGAAAGTGATGTATTACCTCCTGTGTCAACTAGAAGATTCAAACTCAGGTTTAGGAGAAGGGCTGTTAAGTCTCTTCAGTAGTTTTTAAAAAAGGTTAACCCAAGGTCCCAGATGTACTGGTACAGAGTGGTACAAACATACTTCATGTCTGCCATGAGCAATACCAGCCAAGAGCGAGCTCAAGGGAAAAAGTTCAATGATTTAGCAGTCAGAACAACTACAATGAAGGCAGAGACAAAGCCAAGTGTACAAGCCCCTAAAGCTGTGGTGCATCATACAAAAAGCTGGTTCAAAACTGTATTGTCCTGCTCTCCATTAGCCTTTTAGGAAATAAAGAAGAAATTGCTTGTTTTCTTTGGGAGGGGAGGGTTATTTAAAAACAGAGTTTAGCAAGGATCAGTGGTTCGGGTTTTTTCGTATCTTCTCTTCCTAATGTTTAAATTTGCTGCCTCACAACAACCCGCAGCAATAATATGAGCAAGGAAAAAAACAACAGCAAAAAACCCCCCAAACACCCAAAAAAGATGACACATTGCTTTCTTTTTTATTATTCAAGCTTAAAAAAAATCAAATCAAATACACAGGAAAACATGATAGGGGCTGAAATAGACTTACTGATACAGTGCTTCAAATGCGGTCAGTCACCCACCCTACAGCAAATCTCAAGTAAAGACATCTCAAGTGAAGACAGGGCACCCAGCCTCAGCTTGGGAAGCAAACTTAATGCTAGCAACAGGGGCACAGCCACCTTCCTCAGCACCCACAGATAGCTAAATGGGCCAGTCACTACTCCACTTGCTGAAATGACACTGCAGAAACATCACAGATGGAAGCAGGACTCAATCAGCGACTGTGCAGCCATGTTGCCAAAAACTATCCTTTGGCTTTATGTGAAGTCTAAGTTTAAATGCACCAGAAACAGGCTTTGTGAAAAATACCTGTAAACCATTGCTTAAAGGTCTGTCTTGACCTCATTTATTTTCTCCAAACAGGCATCCAATTCCTAGACCGTACTACCCTTTCTCCATCTGTGCCAGACCCAAAGCTGTTTCAGCTGAAAACAGCTCAAGCCAGGCAACATTCACATTTGTAGTATTGCATGTACCAAACTTATTTTCAGCAATTAGTTCATACCAATGCTACCTTCAGGGGTCTGAGTAGAGGCCCACTGCTGTTTGGTCCCAAGAGCACCAAAAACCCAGCCATGTACCTTAAAGGCAGCAAGACATACAGTTACAGCAAGTTCCCATGGCAACGCAGGGGAAGCATTATCAGCATTAATCATGAATTGCGTTAAACTCACAACAAAATGAAAACAAGTTTGCCTCCTTTTGCTTCCCAGAAAAGGAAATGGGTTTATATTTCTAGAGCTATAGACTCTCACCCATATTTCCATTATATAAATGCATTGTTTGTTTTCCTTTAAATAACATTTTCCCCCATGAAAAATGTTGAAAAACTGTCTACATGCACACAATGTGCTTAAAGTAGGAAAAAACCATAGCACTGCTAGGAGAATATCTAGCTTTATCAAAAGCTTTTACATTTCTGCTTCCCCTACTCAGATATTCCCACAAGGCAGAGTTGAAGACATCTGCCTTGGACCAGAAGCCATGGGACCGGGACACATCTGCAGACTGGCCAGTGCGGGCTGTACTCCCAGGAGTGGGTATATGTGCTGCGCATGCCAGTTTACAATTCCAGCTCACTGTCCAGGTTTCCTGTACAGTGCTCAGCACAGCTTCCCACCCATTTGACAGGTTTTATTTTCTTTTCTTTGTCCTGCCCAGCTTTTACTGCAGCCTGCTGGGCATTCAGATGCAAACAGTCCAGGGGAAACAGCAGAGAGCTGGCTCAAGAGGCAGAGGCTGACGATACATTAATCAAAGAAAATCTCACATAAAACCTCATAGAAGCAAAACCAATGAAGGGGTATACTGAGCTTCCTCAGCTGCGGCAGAGCAGTCTGAGCCCCCTCCAGAACAGGATGTCTACGGATGAAAACAACCACCCCATCTCCTTCTGCTGAAGAAGGCTGTGCCTTCACTTACAAGCTTCTCTGGACTTGTGCCCCAAAGGCCACCCCGTGGGGCCTGCACTGAGGAGCCAGAGAACAGCTCCATATTCTCTTTCTTTCTGAAGAAGGGTCAAGCCAATAGCCAAATAGGTAATACTATACTTTGCCACAGGATACAGGGCTGCCATCACAAATCTTTCCAAGATGATTTCATAGAGAGGCCTAAAGGAAGGCAGAGCACAGGTGAAGGACTGATGAGAAGGCTGTCATCCCAGAGCAGGCACTGTGTCTTTCCGGCCAACCAAAGAGCATATTAATTTTTTCATAACAACCTGGACAAAGTCCTGCCCGTTGGCATCACCTTTGGGGGTATCAACCCTTGATGGCAATGATAAAAAGTGAGACAATCCACTGAGCTGCCTACAACCTGCTTGCCCTGAACAGAGCATAACAAGTTTGTCAGCATTAGAAATATTCTGCTGTTTCCATGAGCTTTTAACTCAGAAATTAGGAAGGATTGTCAACAGACTCAAGAACTTGACCACTGGCGTGTGCATTTGCAAATAAAAGTTGGACACCTGCATACATCAGTGATGCAGCAGTCTTGAAAACATTCTCCTCTCCTGCACGCAGTCTCAGCTGCACTTATATGGAGCAGGAAAAGCAAATTCAAAGAGCCTTTCAAGAGACCTCTTTTAAGCATTTTTCTTTCATATATTAGCTTTGGGAAAATGAATTACACTAAGGGGAAAATAACAGTGAAGAGTAACAGGTTTTCATTGAGAAAGACTGCTTACATTTCCACAACAGCCACAAGGACGCAAGTGAGACCAGACAGCCCTTTGAAAGTCCCCAGGGTTGTACTGTGAAGCTACAAAAGAGTCTTAGGACATGTCAGCTTATCATGTTTCTGTACAAATAGCTTTTAACCTCTGGGAGTCTTCCTAAGAATTAAGTCTCCTCTGGAACTAAGTTTCAGGAGTGTGAATAACAGCCTCCTGTACCTCTGCACCCAAAGAGAGAAAGTCTCCAATTCCACCATTAGAAAAGAAAACCGACTCTGATATTACCTACCCAATTTTGCAGTATCCTCCATAGGCATGCCCTGTCACCTTTTCTTCCCACATCCCACAAAACGAGTCATGTTTATTGTAATGGAACAGAAACTGGTAAAGATCAACAGGTGTAATAGTTCAACGCCTCCCTTTCCACCAAAATCTTGCACTTGAGTTTTATATGTTACCTACCTTTCAAAAAATTGTCTTCAAATTTTTGGGATGTGACTTTCCGTGGATAATTCACCCCAGCACCCCAAACAATCAGTGGTGTTAAAGTTTCTGAGGGATGACCAGCTCCATGGGTTCCTAAGATACACCAAACCAAAAAAATGAAAACTTTAAGACACATGGTGCAAAACCAAACAAAATCTATATATATGCACACATATACTAAGTTCTTGTTACACTATACATACTAAAATCCTATTACAGACAACCTATTACAGCTTCATAGCTTATTTTTCTGCCACTAACAATAAAGGCTAAGTTCAAGCTGCAAGTTAGGAAATTGGTACCACTTAAGCCAAGCCCATAAAGATACAGATTTGTGTATTAAAAACCCCACTGTTAACATACAGAAACTAAAGCCAAAGTATTTGAAAGCCTCAAGGTGTAGCAGAGTTACCTGCTCAAAACATGTCCACGTGCTTCTCCTGAGCATCCCATGGAAACCAGGGATGGTTGATTTGAGTAAAATAACGCACATGCCCAAAAAAATCATACAGAACTGATCTCTGGTCCCCAAATAAGGATTAGACTTTCATTTCAAAATCAGGACACAATATGCATTGCAACTATCATCCCTTCCCCAGCGATATAATTTCATTTTTAAGGTTTTAAAGCCTGGTAGCACACTCCTTAAAAATTGATAAAACATGACTTCCTTCCCCAGGGAAATTAATTCCCTCCAGATTATGATTAACCTATCAGCCGTCGAAAAGAGGAAGCTTTAGAACTATGGCATCTCAACAGCAGGTGCACTGAAGCAGAAGCCACACAAGCTTGAAAGAAACACTGGTCATTGAACTCAGTGGGTGAGGTACCACAGCAGCGAGATAACTCGGAATCGAAGGGGATGACATTGTTATACAAACTCTATGTCATTCACTGCATGGTCTACAAGTTTATCCATTTTCCGTGTATTTGCATAGAAGCACACTATTCCCTCTCTGTGTGTATATATATTTTTAATAATTCTGATGGACAAATAACATCTGCCTTTTTTTTTTCCTTCACAAAACAGAATTGGGTATGAAATGGGGAGTAGCATTGAGGCTGAACGGCAATCATTATGGCAGAACTGCAGAGCCATCTTTGCATTCTTTAAACAGCCCCATGCTTATGAACACACAGGTCTGGGAATAAGATTTCCGATGCTCAGTGAAAGGCACTCTGGGTTCAAAAGCAGCAATAACTGCTCTTCTTCACAGAGCTTGGGAAAAGAACAGGTGAAGAGCATGCCTCCTCCATCTTCCAGGCATCAGTTACTTCTTTCTATTGCAGAAGGAAAGTGCAATTTTTGGCTATCTTTCATTTTAGCCAACCCACCAACTCCATCAGCATTTTACTGAGACTCTGCCTCCACAGATACTTTAAGGCAGATATAGCTGAGAGAGGCAGCTGAATACACTCTCCCTCTACTATAAAAAACAGATTTTAGCCTGATCTGAATTATAAGAAGGGGCAAACCCCTGATTTTCAGCTGGGTTAATTCCCTGTTCCACCCCTCAGCACCCTCCAAACAAACCTTTTCAAGGGAAAGGGAGAGAAAGGGTACTGTTGGTCAGTTTTCTGTTCTCTGTTCCAACATACCATAGAGTAGCAGTTGTGCCAGAATGGTAGCAGGAACAAGTGGACAAGGTGAGGGTGGGTGTGGGACCACCCATCTCAGACAACAGTTCCATTTGAGATCAGCTTAAAGCAAGATCACAGAGTCAGACTGAGAAAGCAAGTGATTTTACTGGTCTCTGCCAACAACCAGTTTCTTTGATCATGTGGATGCTCCATCCCTGGCGGTGTTCAAGGCCAGGTTGGACAGAGCCTTGAGCCACGTGGTTTAGGGCAAGGTGTCCCTGCCCATGGCAGGGGGGTTGGAACTAGATGATCTTAAGGTCCTTTCCAACCCTTACGATTCTATGATTCTATGATTCTATGTCAAGTTCAGAACATGTTCTCTTCCTTAACAGGTCCTCCCTGCCCTTCTAATATTTGTTTTAAAATTGGTGCATGTTCCATTCTCCAAATAACGACTGAAAGAACGCAGCAGTTGCTGCACTACAGATATCTATCTACAGATCTGTAGATCCAAGCTCAGATAAAAAGCTACTGAACTAGCCTTCTGCCCACTGGCTATAGGCCTGAGCATCATTTGATCTTGGATTGACTAAAGTCGACATTGAAGTTATTAACACTTCTGGCAGATCAAGCTTTTTCTTAACGACAGAAAAAGATGACAGAAAACTATGACAGACCAGTTCTCAAGGCCTGAAGAGTTACTCCTATCACCTTTTATTCCTCCCTCAAAGGACTCAGTGCATAATGAGAAAACCCCAGGAGCACGCTCTGGCAGCGAGGAAGGCCAACAGCACCCTCGGCTGTGTTAACAGCAGCATGGTCCAGGAAAGAGATTATCCTCCTCTACCCAGTATCTGTGAGATAACCTCTAGTCAGTGGATCCAGTTTTAGGCCCCCTCAGTACAAGAAAGACATCAACCATCTGGAATGATCTTAGTGGGGGGCTCCCAAATTGGTCAGAGAAGCGCTTGTCCTGTGAGGAGGGGTTGAGGGATCGAGATTTGTTCAGCCTGAAGAAATGGCTTTGGGGAGGACATAAGAGCATCCTGCCTGTACCCCACTGCAAGGGGGTCTGAGAGGATGGAGCTGGGGTCTCACTGCAGTGCATGGTAGGAGGATGAGAGAGAAGAGGCATAAGAACAAATGAGATTCAGACTGCAGATAAAGGAAACATTTTCCTCTCCATGAGGGCAGCTGAGCAGCAGAGCAGCTTGCCCAAAGGGGTTGCATAGGCTCCATCCTTAGAGGTTTTAAAGGCCCTGCTGGATTAAGCCCAAGCAACTGTGTCTGATCCCAAAGCTAATCCTGCTTTGAGTAGGTGGTTTTAGCTCCTGAGGTTCCTATGATTATATATATTCTAAAAATATACATATACACACCTTCTTTATAAAAAAAGTATTAAAGTATTACTTGAAAGAACTAAAATTTTATTGCAAGTGACAGCCAGCTCAACAGTAAATAATATTCAAAACAAACTATTTTGCAAATGAGCAGATGATAATTAAATAGATAAATAAATAAATATCCTCCATACGCATGCCCTGTCACCTTTTCTTTCCACACCACAAAAAACAAGTTATATTTACAGTAATGGAACAAAATCAGTGTAGATCAACAGGGTCCCCTCCTCCCCAACTTTTTCACCAGCTTCTGGACACATCTGCCATCTTTTCCAGGTGATTCAGTGCACCAAAGTAAAAAATGTATCTCCCACATGGTCTGGAACAAGACCAACTTTGTGTTACCGGCTACCAACAGCAATCTTCTCCTGCTTGGGCTAGTTTTCTGCAGGGAGGCTCTGACAGAGGTGGTATTCAGGTCTTTTTATCTCTACTAGCAGCCACAAAGGGGGTTAAGCTTTACCCTATTAATTTTCCTTTTTCTGTCCAGATAGCAACTCAGCTGTCACAGGCTGATGGAGGCCCCTGCAGCAAGTAAGCATTTCCTAATTTGCATGGGTTTCACATAGAAGAAACACTTAGGATATCAAATCAAAGCAGGGGCAACAAAGCTGCTAATGGGACAGAGCTCTAACTGCACTCCAGATACTCACCCATAAACTCAGCTGACTCAACATTTGAAAAGACTCACCCCAATCTGTCATTCCATGGTCAGAAGTTAAAATAAATGCAGTTTTCCCATCATTTCCATAGAAATTGTCAATCATTGAAGCAATTTCTTTTACACCCTCATCAACTTTTTTAATATTCTCCTTGTATTCCCTAGAAAAATAAGAATAAACGTTGTTAGATTCAACGTGGCTCTCACACTTAGTATAAAGCAAGTTTCTCACAGTCAGAATGCCCAGTCCTTTGATTATAGACAGCTTTATCCTCTACAGAACCTCAAGCTAACAAAAGTCTTCCCAGATGTAAAATCTCTCCTCAAGTCTTATGTGAGATACTAAATTGTCACAGCACAGTTTGAAGGTTCCTGAAATTAGTCTTAAATAGACATTTATTTGTATTTCAAATCTGACCTGTCCTTGATTGAAGACTATAATGTAATTACCCACAGCTATCAGGCAAGTTAAGGAGAACACCAGAACTAAGGAATTCTGGAAAACTCAAACACCTTAAATCGTAAGTTTCAAAAATTATCTTAAGCTAGTAACTAAATAGCAAAGAAAGATCTCACCATGCAGGGACTGTTTTGAGACAGTCTCTGTCTGTGCCGATTCACAGATCAGCACAGACCCCAGAGTTTAGTTAACAGAGTCTAAGCCAAAGAGTCATATTTTTAGAAAAAGTGACCATGATTAACTTTCAGCCAACTAGTTTTCCATTTGTTGCTGTTGCTTAAGTCAGTTTTAAAACTCTATCTTCAAAAAATCATAACAAAAAGATTCATTCAGCAAGTATAAACTTTGGAATGATGCAGGAAATCAGAGCAAGGATTTTGAAAGTATGCAAGGGTCAAGACATAATATCCTACATTCAAAATATGTGAGGAAATAAAAAGAAAGTACTCAAATAACACAGTTTAAAATGAATTGGTGATAAGTAGTGTTAATCTAAACTCTTCTCTTTGTTCAAGTGTCCTAAGGAAAGCTAAAACATAATGCTGGATTTGCCGCCATTATTCCTGAAGTTACTTTAAATTCAACCATATCATTTCAGCCATGAGGAATCCAAGAACTGTTTCCATTTCATATTTAAAACTGCAATTTCCTACATATCCTCTAGATTATGTGTTGGCTATACCTAAGACAAACTGCTAAAAATCAGATTTGAGTACAGAAGTATAACCAGGAACACTGTATATAGCAAAAACCTGCAATTTCTACAGAGAAGACCTTAAAAACAAAAACCCTCAGACAATTCAGAACATAAAGTAATCATGGTGACATACATGACCTATTGCAGAAAGCCTCAAGAATACAAGTCTTGTTTCAGGCTTGATTAATAGCACTGTTAAAGAAGTTACCGTATGCGGTTAAAGCTAGTCAGAAAGACATGTTTAATCTTTCAATTACCTTGAGTTCGGCCGATGAGCATGTCCATTTGTGTCTATGCCTAGCAAATGGAGGAACAGAACCACTTTCTCTTCATTCAGTGCAGAGAACAATGTTTGATTACTTCTAGAAGAATTAAAGAAGCTCTGTATAGAATAAACCATTAAGATATTAATCTGAGTACAATGGAAAAATATGATAGGCGGCCTATTAAAACTAAACCACAGTTGTTTTCATATCAAAATACTAGTAGTTGTTAGTTACAAAAGAGAAAAATTAATTTCTTCCCAGTTTACTTCTTGGAGGATGTCTCCATCAGTATAGTCATCCAAAGTTTCAGCTTATCTAAGGCAACACTCCTCAAGTTTGTGTTTTCTTTGGGAGGGGTTGGTTTGGGCTTTGGGGGTGTTTTGTTTTGGTTTTGGCTGGGGTTTTTTGTTTGGTTGTGGGTTGTTGTATGTTTGGGTTTGGTTTTTTTTTTTATGTTTGGTTTTGAGTTTTGCCTTTTTTTTTTTTTTTTGTGGGTTTTGTTCTTTTGTTTTGGTTTTTTTGTTTTTGTTTTTTTGGTTTTTTGAGTTTCTTGAGAAATACCAGATAACTGAATATCATCTCTTCTCCCGAGCACCACTTATGGCTTTAACTTCCAATGATTTATCAATTTCAAGCTGGAAGCAAAGGTCTCAAATACTCCTGCTTTGGAAGCAGGTTCTGCAGGACTGAGATACCGTGCTATAGCTTGTTTGCAGAATATTAAAACAGAAAAAACAAGACATGCTTTGCAAATATGTGGACTACAGAACATACATCTGCCATGCACATGTCCTACTTAAGCATCCCTGAGGCAGATGCCAGGAGGGATTTCCCCCTCAGATTGAATGAGTCTTGACATGGCTATTCTGTGTTAGACCAGCCATATTGCAGCAACGCAAAATGCAGGCAGACAGCTATTCCAACATGATCTCCTCAGTAACAGCACTGCCCAAGGGAATAAAGTTAGGTAGGGTTTTAGTTCAAAGAACACCCAGGGAACCTTTCCATACACTAGCATAAAGGAAAGTGTCTTTGAATTTCACACAAGAGTCCATGGAAAATGCTGGTAGAGCCAGTGAACCATTTCTGCCACCAAAGGACAGAGCAGTCCACCACATACACCTGTGATCATGGTGGTACTCTTAAAAACTAAAGCTTACACCTTGTGCAAATGAAAGTCACTGTACGCAGAGGAAGACCAAACCAGCAGCAGGTGTACCTAGAAGGCTGTCTCAGGAAACCATGGCAATACGCTATTACACCCCCTTTTTTTTTTTTTAAATCCCTGAATATACACAAACTGCATGGACTAATATTTGCATGCTCTCAACTTCAGCTCTTATCCAAACACAATCATGACCAAAGTCCAAAGAAATTTTAAATAAAGATACAAGAACAAAATCTGATCACATTCAACAGCAATATTTTTATGGAGACTTCCATTTCCCACAGGGGTCCATCCACCTCACATATTTGATGGCAGACTGAAGAAGCCTTCCAGAGCACGCCAGTAATTTTCAGGATACAGTATAATTCTGTTTTCTTATTTTTAATTAAAGAAACAACATATCAAAACAGACAAACAGGAAACTCCCAAAACTAAATCCTATAATGCAGATCAATATTGGAAGGCAGGTAGTTTTCTATCACAGAATGATTAAGTGAAAGAAGCTGTTGCAAGGAAGACAAAGCCTGAGCTTCTCCTCTCCCACCAGACAAGTCCCTAGAACATACCAAAACCACCCCATACCCCAGTCATCTTGCAACCCAGAGCAGCAGCCAGAAGTTCTTGCCCAATCTCTGGCTAATTAAGAATGAAACAACAAAAGAAAGACAAGTGTAAACTAAGATGAGCCGTCTTTTCCCAGAGCAAATACCAAACTTTATCCCAAGGAACATTTTTTTTTGAATAGTTTACTGAAAAAAGAAAAAATAGGAAGTTCACCACAAGGAGTTATCTTAAGACTGCTAAAGGTGTTGAGTTGGTAAGCAGGAGACCAAACAGTAGGGGCAAAAAACCACCTTGCTCTGGAGGTTGCTGAACTGTTTGTCAAGCACTATCCTCATATCTCCTTGTAGCCTGCTAAAAGCCTCTTCTTTTTGGTACTCAGTATTCTCAAAGCATGAGACCTGCCACCACTCAGTACTAGTTTCCAAGCCACCATTACGTTAACTATATCTGTCTCAATTGTTTTGTTTCCCTTTTATTTGCTCTATTCAGTAATATTACCTCCCTCAAATATTTAAGCCGAATGCCACCATGAAGTTTCAGGGATGGAAGTAAAGAACAAAGAGGCTGAGAGAACTCAGTTTCTCCAGTCTCAAGAAAAGGCAGCTAAGGAGAGATCTCATTGCTGTTGTAGAACCATCTACTGGGTAAAGAGAAGATTGACCCAGATTGCTCAGAAGGCTTTAGTGATGGGACAAGGGGAAACACAATTTGAAATGTGGGAAATTCCATGCCTGATTAGCCTGCTCTAACTGAACCTCCTTCATGCAGGAAGTTGGACTCAATGACCACTACAGCTTTCTTCCAACCTTCTTTTTCTATGATTCGAGCAACCCTTCTATGATTTTCTGGCAACTAAAACCAAATAATGCCCTGGCTGCAACTAATTCACATTTAGTAGATCAGTGATAAGTTTTCCATTAAAAGATTCACAGCAAAATGTAAAGTTAATTATAATGTAATAGTAGTTAAAATATTACAAGAGAAGTTTGGTAACAACTATGTGAAATCTTTTAGTATCATCTCCCCCCCTTGGATGGGAGAAAGCAAAGAAGAAAAAAAGACTACCTAGAAGGTCTAGCGAATACATGATTTACTGATGTCTGAATAAAATATGGACTCCATAGATGTTTAACAGAAGGTGTTGGGGACCGTTTGTTCCTCCAAACAGAGCCTTCCATGGAAGCATGATCCTTTAATACAGCTGATAAACTCTTGCTGACAGCATGTACAGGGAGAAAGAAACCAAACTTTCTCTTTCCAGAAAGCTCCCTCATACATAAATCCAGAACAACTTAAATTGGTTGATTAAAAGTGCTGATGCAAGAGTTTAAATAGTTATGCCAGTGTTTAGGTGTAAAATAAATGTACAAAGGCAGGATAAACATATATATGTCAGGTTTATATCAGTTGAGCATGCTCATGCACAAGACTCCCACACATATTTAAAATACAACATTCAACCATTGTACTGCTAGTCACAGCAGAGCTATCTGTATTGAAATACACTGAGAGAAATCAACAACAGGTCATGGCACTGTCTGCAGATCTTCAAAGTTTAACATAATTCAGTTCTGGACTCCAGCCCCTACCCTGCACAGACGGGACAGTCAGAAGGCTTGGTCTGGCAGAAAGGGGCCAAAGGAAGAATGAAGTACTGTGTTCAGAATGAGAAAAGGAAAAAATAAAAAGGAGAAATAAATGTTTGCCATCTGCACCTACATGTCCATTTAAAAGACATCACCTGAGTATCTTGAGCATATCCTACATGTGGTCATAATAAACTGTGGTTAGACCGTTACCGGGACTCATGACCATGGCTATTCGAGTTCCTGTAATTTTATTCATTTTACCCTAAAAAGAGAGTTCAATCTTACAAAACTGTTTTATGCAAAATACTTAAAAAAGAATCAGAAATGCATTTAAAAGACCATTTTTCTCCCTGTTAGTTAACCTAGACTCCCAGTATTTTGCTGCCTAATCTTTCTTTAGTACAGACTCAAACATGATCTAGGTAAAGGTTATTTAACTGACAATCATTGAGCCACATCACACTAAATTACACTCAGTTCCTTAATTGTTTTGAAAGCTTCTAAGAAACCCACCCAACCAAATAAAAACCAAACAGAAACCCCCCACAATCAATCAACTCTATACCTATCTGGATCTCTGAGCCACTCCTGAGCTATTGCCGCACATTAAAATTTTTGAGTTTTAACACAGCTGCAGATAAAAAGCCTAGTCTTACTCAATTTTCTCTGTCCCAAGAAAGGGCTAGGATCACCTTGTACCAGGAGCAGATGTGACAAGAACTATCAAGTATCATACACTTTTCCCTCCACTCATGATTTAAGCAATCTGCTTCCGATACATACAAATGAAAATCGGCTGGACTTTCACATCTCCTGACCAGTGGACTAATCATTAGTTAGCACTTTTTAAACAAACAAGCAATTTCAGAGTGCCATCACTAATAGCTCAAATATTAGTTAGCCATTCCCCATTTTCTCCCCATCTTTCTTGGGGCAGAGGAAGCCACAAGTGACCTCATGATGCTCGGGATCTGCTGACTACACAGTAGAGAGGAAGAACACATTAGCATCTTTTACTTCCTAAACAAGCAGAAATCCAGGGAACACCTTGCCCAACACAGAGTTAAATAATATGTTGTTAAATATTTGAGATAAAACTCAAGAGAGAGGAAAAAAAAAAAAAAAAAAGGCAAGCAAAGTGGAATTTAGATCTCAGCAAACTGTCACTGTTACTTACATGTAATCCCACCATCATAGCTGGCAGTTGCTCGGGTTATAAAAGCAGAGTGACCTCAGTTTTAATTAGCCTTGAGTTTCACACTTCTGAAGCAATCACTGATGTGTAATTGAAGAGATGATTAATGGAATGAGTGTTCTACAACAGTCAATCAAGTCCTATCCATTCACAGTATGAAACTCAGATGGGCAAAGTAAGTCTTTAAAGTAAGTCTTTAAATTAATGGTGCTGGTTCCAAGGAAAAAGTCATCACTAATGACAAAAATATTAAACATATCATTATAGCTTAAAAGAAATGCCATTTTAGATGTTTTGAAGCAAAATAAAGTACCACCCTCACATACCTGTGCAGCAGGGTACAACTTTTAGACAACAGCTATTCAAGTGTAATTGACAGCCTAATTTGATATGTATTATTCATACGCATTACATCACACAACCTGGCACAAGTGCACATTCATGGCAGTTAGAAAAAATATCTTTTCACTGTGAACTCAGAAAATCACTTCCTTTGAAAATTAGCAAACTATAATGAACTTTTCTACTCTGTATCACCGTTTAAAGACCCAGCCTTAGCTTTGTAATATAGACGCTGATTTGGTTTACTGATTTACTTGGTTTAACTTTGCTTTGCTTTGAGTTATGACGGTTAGCTAATGTTAATGTATACAGCTCAGAGATATTGTGGGAAAACTTTTATTAAGTCTTCAACTCCATTAACATTGTTATGAGATCCAGAAAGTAAGTCTCCTAATTGTTCTACTGATACAGGTATTTATACACCAATACCCACTATCCCTTCCAGTACCTAAAGGGGCCTACAAGAAAACTGAAGAGGGACTTTTTACAAGGAGAGGGACTTCTTACAAGAGCATGTATTGATGGGACAAGGGGAATGGCTTATAAGTTGAAAGAAGGTAGATTTAGATCAGATATTAGGACTAATTTCTTTACTATGAGTGTGGTGAGGCACTGAAACAGGTTGCTCAAAGAAGTTGTGGCTGCCCCATCGCTGGAAGTGTTCAAGGACAGGTTGGATGGGGCTTGGAGCAACCTGGCCTAGTGGCAGGTGTCCCTGCCTGGGGCAGGAGGGTTGGAATTAGATGATCTTAAGGTCCCTTCCAACCCAAACCATTCTGTGATTCTGTGATCAGCATTTCATAATCCAGGACAAGTGAGGTAGCATGGAATACCATGAATATAGGAATTAATGAATAATCAGGGACTGCAGTGATAGGACAAGGAGTAACGGGGTTAAACTTCAACAGGGGAAGTTCACGTTAGATATAAGGAAGAAGTTCTTTACAGTGAGGGTGATGAGGCACTGGAGGGGGTTGCCCAAAGAAGTGGCAAATGCTCCATCCCTGGCAGTGTTCAAGGCCAGGTTGGACAGAGCCTTGGGTGACATGGTCTAGTATAAAGCGCCCCCATCCATGGCAGTTGATCTTAAGGTCTTTTCCAATCCTAACCATTCTATGTGCCTTGGACTATTAATACTTACAGTGACGGCACCATAGAAACAGTCATGAAACAGCACTGACCCAAGTCAGCTGAGCAGAGCACCATGTGAACAAGTTACACTGCTTCAGGGCCTGTGCTGCCTCCGCCCCCCAAACTAACCCCGACTCCTCTGGCAGCCACAGCATAGCATGAACCACTGTAGATAATCAGGAGCCAGCTACGTGCATTAGAACAAGCCACACTGTGTAATTACAGTGGGAACAAGCCTGACAAAAATTAAGTCAATAATATTGTCCATTACTTTCTCATTATGAACTTAACACTTCTGCCATGCCGTAATAATCGTTATAAAATCCTCAAATAATCATATTCAAGATTCTAAAGGGTCTGTAGTACTTTAAGATGGGTTTTAGATTAAATGTAAATTTAAGACAAAGAAAAGCCAAGAATGTTTTTAAAGGGTACTTTTATTAGTGTTAGGGTTTTTATTATCACTGAATGACAAATACTTCCTATAAGCTTCCATTACAATAGTCATGATGATCGATTTGAGCAATTTTTACTTATGACCCCAAGTGATAGGTCTTTCAAAAATTCTTATTTTCTAGTTTAATGATAAAGTTCGCATGTTCTATGAGGCAGTTAATATCCAGCTCTACTTTTTAATACACAGGTAGCATAGAAAGATTCTCTGCTCACCTTAACATGATCAAAAACCCACACATCTAGCTTGGCTGCATCTTGTGCTCCAAAATCTTCACTTTCTGCTGTGTAACAAAAAGTATAAACGTGATCTCCAGTAGCACCTGCAAAAACAATACAGATGGAACAGGGGACAGAGAAAAGTTTTTTTCCTTTTCTCATAGTCAAAAAATACATGAATATTAATGCATAGGATTAGAAACCTATCCCGAATTAGAATCCTGAGGAAAGCCAAAGGAGTTTTTTTTTACTTTAAACTTTCCCATAATTTATGGGGTTCTGAGGTCTGGATACCATTTGAATTCATTAGCTTATCAGCATCTCAGAGGAATGAGAAACAATGTTATCCAGTATGCTCAGAAGAGAAACTAAAGTATGAAAAACCATATAAGAGTAGAACAAATCCCAGATAAAGCAAATTAAACAGAATTTAGTTTTGAAACAAGAAATTTCACTGAGAAAGTTCTAACAGAGGAAGCTACACGAGCACCCCCCATATGAAGACAGGCTGAGAAAGCTGGGGCTGTTCAGCCTGCAGAAAAGAAGGCTGCATGGAGACCTCATAGCAGCCTTCCAGTGTCTGAAGGGGGCCTACAAGGATGCCAGAGGGGGACTCTTCATCAGGGACTGTAGTGATAGGACAAGGGGTAATAGGTTTAAACTTACACAAGGGAAGTTCAGGTTAGATATAAGGAAGAAGTTCGTTACTGTGAGGGTGGTGAGGCACTGGAACAGGCTGCCCAAAGAAATGGTAAATGCTCCATCCCTGGCAGCGTTCAAGGCCAGGCTGGACAGAGCCTTGAGTGACATGGTCTAGTGTTAGGCATCCCTGCCCATAGCAGGGGGGTTGGAACTAGACGATCTTAAGGTCTTTTCCAACCCTTACTATTCTATGATTCTATGATTAAAAGCCTTTTATGAACACGAGTATTTTGGGGGAGTGAGGAGAGGTGTTAAGAAAATGTACTTAGCTTTGGTTGTTAAACTGAATCATACAAGAGAGTATGCTTTCAGTGAGGCCTTTTACACATGAAAACATCATATATCATATATAAGGAAGATAACAGGCAGGATGTAACTTAGTTACTATACATCAGTTCTAGGAGGCACCATGGTACCAAAAGCCAAGTGGGCAGCTTCAGAAAGACAATATTCAAAACCTGCATCTTTAAAACATGGATCCAAAATATAAAAGGAAGAACTACTGGACTGTGTTCAGGCATAAAGTACAACACGAGGGTCACTGATGTGAAAACACAGCATCTGGACAAGACAATTTCATTCTGTACTCACGGTCAAGAGAGCAAAGCAGAGAGGGGTGGGGGTGGGAGTTGAGGGGAGATGAAGACCCAGAAGAAAGTAAACTTCTGAAGTCCTGGAAAGATCAGAATTCAGGTGGGGTTTCATGAAATAATTCTGTCAATAGCTGAGCTGTTACAGCTGGGGGATGATATTTCTACCGTGACTACATAAACTCCCAGAGAGGAAAATGTTCTCCAATCAGTTAATGGCCAGAGAGAATATAACCAATTTGCTGGATGTCAAATATATAATGCAGTTCTGTGAGCTTCCAGGCTTTTGAATGAATTAATATCCCAGTATTAGGGAGCTGTTTAACCAAGATTATGTCCAAACCCACACAAGAGATGCAGGTATTTCAGGCCAGGAAGACGAAAAGTGGCACAGATTTTCTGGTGCAGCTCCCCCCTGCCTCCCAGGAGACATTACTACTGCTTATAACCCACAACACTCACTGCAGTACTCACAGTCTGAAACAAAAAGGAAGAAAATACTCCCAGGCATTAAAAAGTGAATTCAGGATTTCCAATTGGTGAATAAATGAGTTGAAAAAAAAGAAATAAGCCTTGGCCGTCACTGTCAGGAAGACTGATGGTACACGATAGAGTGCTGTACTATTTTTCTGCACAGCCACAGCAAACCCAAGACCACCTGTCTTTGAGAGGTGCCACACTAAAGAAGCTAAAAGAAAGCATGCGGTCTGCAGGCCAGGCAAAGCAGCACATCTACTACTTACGTATTTCTAATTTCTACCTGAGAAAACAAACAAACAAACAAAACAAACCACAAACAAAAAAAAACCCCAACAACCAACCAACCAAAAAAAATCCCCAAAAACATACCAAAAAAATGCAGGACCTTTGCTAACAAATTTTGCAGGTACAAACAGAAGGGAAGAAAGACTGAAGGCACAAGGACAGTCAGACACTGAGCCAACAGAGCATGGGCACCAGAAAGCTGTCATCAACCACAACCAGTGAGGAATGTGAGAAATTCTGCATGTTTCTTGGTGTGCTGTAGGAACAAGGAACTAGGAGACCTAGAGGTCTAGTTGTCCAGAACAACCCTGACAAATGTTTGTCATGCTTATCCCAATGGTCTTGATAATACCTCTCTTCAAGCTGAACAATGACCCCAGCCTTGCTGCTAGTTTCCAAGAAAGGAAGCCTGTGGAACAAATGGCAATCTGGGTACAAAAAATACCTTCTTCCTATCTGCACTATCTTCTTTCCTTACCAGAAGCAACAGACTCAGCTCCTTTTTCGCTGTGGCATTTGATACTCTCTGAATTACACTCCTAGACCCATGACAAAACAGTTCCGGACTGAAACATGTAAGTGGAAAAGGACCTGAAGAATATAGACAATGACAAGAAAAAAAGGATTTTTCTCTCCTTCCTAAAATCCAATAGGTGTTCAATACTCTTTATGCATCATCCAATGAAAGTGATGAAAGAATTAAAAAAAACTCTGAATAGTTTGGCATGATAAAATACACACAAGAAGAGTCCTGTGACCTCACTAATTTGCAACATAGGAAGAGGGAGAGAAATTAAGCTATGCTCCCCTACCTCCTTTTTGACTTTTTTGTAACAGTAAAGATAAAGAACAAACACTTGATTCCATTCACTTCTGTATTATAAAACTTCTCCTTGGAAACTCCATATTATAAAATCCTTTCTGCATTATAGAACTTCTCCTCTTAAGAAGAAGGGAATTTATTTTTTTTTTTTTTAACTAATAGAAATTAATCTACCTTTCTGTCATAAGAAACTATGATTCATTGTCCTATATAGCATCTACTTCTTGGATACAGTGCTGCACTAAATCTTTCTCAATTTTGGAGGATTTCCTTCTCCCTTCAAAAGAAAGCTCCATGGTTGGTGCCACTCAGAACAAGCCAAACAGTATAGTATTACCCTTGCATATCCCTTCAGATAACATCAAAGCTGCTTCCAAGTCCTCTGCTAATCTTCTTACTCAAACAAAACTAGTAGGACAGGACTCTGGGAAATTACTGAATTTCCCAAATATTTTCCCAAGAATGTATCTGAAAAAATGTAAACAATCTGTGCAAGGGCAGTGTACCACCTTTCCCCTTGCCCCAGTCACCATCACAATATTCCCAAATACAAGCTGTAATTTGAGGTCATGGGAAATTATCCAGGGATATTTGCACAGCTTACCATAAACTTATGAAGACCAAGCAAAGAACAGAAGAGGGGTATGTATGTGGGGAATATCGGGATGAGAGAAGGAAGAGCCTGGAGTTCAGAGAAAGTTCAAGAATCACCATGAGAAATATGATGTGCACTTTTTCTAAACCACTATTAGATTCCACTCCTATCTTGCCTATCACTGTTTTCTGATTTGTCAATACCAGTACTTAGAACAGCAGCACATGCCCCTAGCTTGTCCCCGTTTCACTTCAGTCTGTTTTATTCTGAGATTTTGGGAAAGGATGTGTAAGGCCACATTCTTCCAAGAACAAAAGAAATTAAACCTGGAGACTCTTTAAATGCTTGAAGTGCTGCTCAGCAACCTCTGTATGCTCGAAGACCAATTGCACTAGGCTCACAAGACTTTAACTCACTGCACAGCATGGGCAAAAGACTTCGGCTTCAGAAATAGTATCAGAGTTCCTGCTTGTATGTAGTGCTACCCTTTACTCATAATTGTTCTGGACTAGAACTTACAACAAGCTACTTTTCCAGCTCAGACACTCAAAATCACAGCTGCAGTTCTATCATCCAACTCTCTGGGAGCAGCAGGCACAGGAAGAAAAATCCCAGTTGCAGGCTTGCAAACGACAGCTTTAAACCTCAACCAAATTAAAAATATTAGGTCCTTTTACCTAAAGGTGCGCTTCCTTTAGTATGCTGATAGAATTCACTTGGGCCTATTTCAATGGGTGAGTAATAAATAGGGATATCCTTTTTAAATGCTTGCTTCTTTTTCTCCACCCAGCCTTGAATTCACAAATTAGAAATCAGGTATACACAAATATACGCATACTAGAAATACTTTATTCACCTTCTTCTTTAACTCAAAAGCTGTGTCTCTATTTTACTACCTGATAACTATGTGTTAGAGATTCATAAAATTTAAACCTTACCTTTTGCAAACATTGGCAAAATATCTGGGCTTCCCCAGCTCCAAGTATATTTACTTTCATTGAAAACAGAGTCAAATTCCACTGGATTCTCCTTCCATCCTAGTAAAAAAACCAAATCTCGATTTAAATGGGGTTGCCAGAAGATCTCATTGACTGCTATGACTGACAGTCCAAGCAAAATGCTTGGGTTTTGGTTTTTTTTTGGGGGGGGGGGGAGGAGGAGTGTGTGTGGTTTTTTTGTTTTGTTTTGTTTGGGTTTTCTTTTAAGTTTTCCTTGTATTATTCCACAATGAATTCACTTTGTGAGTCCTAGTTTTACTTCCATTTCAACCTCTATCTGCAATTAGTCCCCCATTCATGAAGAAGTGAGCTGAAAACCTAAGCCAATTTCATTATGCTAGGGATTCAAACAGATAAAACACACAGCTGGTTTACCTTCTAAACAGCTAAAATTCTCCTGAATGCCGAATCCCCTGTTGTCTGAACTCAGTTTTTGGCATTTCAGGCAATAATTTACACACTCCTCTATCATATTTCCAGCAGCCACGTTATAAAATAAAACCAATAACACCTTCAAGATCTTCCATTTCCATAACAAGGCAGCTAACAGAAATAAAGATGTTTTTAATGGCAATTCCTGCCAGACCTGCACTTGTAGCAGATGTCAGGACGAAGACCCTTTTGACTAGGAACATGGACAAGACCAAATAATTCCTCTTACCTCCCCTGTCCAAAACCAACACACAACATTCCAGGGGTTCAGGCCTGGAAGCCTGGGGGAAGGCAGAGGACCACACAAAAGACCAACTAGGTAATGCAAAGGCTTGTTCCACATTATTTACCACCAAGCATGCAGTAATAGCTAGCTCTTGACAAAGCACACAGCTGGGGTTTTCGCCCGGTTTTGCTAATGATTCTCCAACCCAGTCTAGCAATGATTCAGCTAAGACACTGCAGTTCACTACTTGTTTGTGACACCTTCTTAGCCGTCTTCCATTATATCCCATATGATAATTAAAAATTCTGTAAGATGAAGAGGTCACTCCATAAGACACTTCTGCTTTTAGACTCACAGTGCTAAATTTTACCATGTTACAAAACGTTAACTTAGGTAAGCTATTTTCATAGCTATCAATATTAAGAGTGAGAAATATATCCAAAGTCATTCTTTTCCATATAATCTTCGTATACAAAACACTATGCAGGTACTTATCAATAATCGCCTAGAAGCCCAGCACATCGCTGAAATACCTTATTTTGGAGGACAGTGTTCAAAACTTCAGGACCAGCATACCTTTAGCAACTGCACTGACATCTTCGTAAAATCCAGCTATAAGTGCAACATGCCCTGGCCTGGATTCCGTTGGGACCCGTGTGTGAGAGATTCCCCAGCTGCCATTATTCTCTAGAATACTCCTGAAAACAGGATACAAGGCAGTTAATGCTTATGCCTTCTTTAAAGTACAATGAATTGCAGACAAAAAGAGTGACAGATAGATGTGAGGCAGGAAATGCAAAAAACCCCCAACAGATTAAACCAGATTTTCACTACTGCCTGCTGTGCAGCAAAACAAGCAGAACATTAGCCTGCAAGTAGTTCTGTATTATAACACCCCATAGAGAACATTACTATTGTTGCCCATCAGCACCGCAAACAGATGAGTTTAGCCAGTGTTCTAACGCACTTAGAATTCACACAGTATTTTTTTCTGCTGCTTTCTGCTATAGTTTATTCCTCCCCCCCTCCAACAGATTGTTTCTGCCTGGTTCCTCTTTTCTTTGTTCTTTCCATTTAGCTTGAAAGTGCCTAGTTCAATCTCCTCATTAAATATGCTCCATTATAACTAGTTCTTGTGACCATGTCTGCCTTTATCTGTGCTGAATATTGGAAGCCAGCATCAAAAGAATTTAAAACATATGTAAATCTAAGGTGCAAATCACTTCAGGAACACTGAGAAAAATTAAGTAAACCATATATCTTTTGCAATTACACTGAAATGAAGGAGAATACCTTCTCACCGCATATCCAGAAATACATGACTTGTCTATGGATTATGCACATACGAAAGTTATAACAGATAAAAAGCAAAGAAAACAGAAGACAAAGCCCAAGTATAAGAAAGCCTCAACTGTTGCCTGTTGAAGATACGAACAGTTGGAGCCTGTCAGAGAGCAAGCAGTGAGCATTACCATATGCTGTTTTCTTGTCTCCACCTTCTGGGAGAAGAGAAAGATTCACTGCCCACTGTCAGATCAAGGGGAGAAAGAAAGAACACCAAACACACTAGGACATACCTTATATAAATGTTCAGGAAAAAAGCAGCAGAATCTTCTGAACAAATTCAAAGCAGTTTTTAAGAGTCAAATTACTGGGAAATGGTATTTTTGTTGTTCATTACATCTACTGCAAAATTTGCTATATTTTTATCAGACATGTTTTAGCCAAAGTAGATTATAAATTCAGGATTTGTGACTTTATTTTTAACAGAGATATTATACAACTGTTAATGATAAGATCTGTACACTCAGCTCTAAATAGATTTCTCACTAATGAAGTACAAATTACACCACAATCTAAAATATCAGGCTCCACTCTAAGCTTGCAGGATTCAGAGTTTGGTGGTTGCTTTTTTGTTTTAACTCATCTTAGACCTCACATTCTCAGGCCTTCTTGAAAGCTCATAGGACTATTTGGAATAGCCCAAATATTACAGTGAAAAATGTGAATGGTGATACAGCACTCTGACATGTTATTCTAGGTTTCATCTCCGCTAGGTTTTAAGACAAGTTGTGCTGAAAAAAGTACTAATTTGAAAAAAGGATTTAAGTATTAAAGTGGTTTCTAATTTATTCTCACCGAAGACTCAGATCAACATGTATTGCACTAGCATCAATGGAAGATGTAAGACAAGAATCAACACAACCCTCCCCATACTTCATTGTCATAAAAGGTAGGAAACTGTTTAAATTAGAATTTGATTTCTATTGAGTTGGAAAGTAAACATTTACATTTTCTTTTCTGGGGCTGTATCACAGGATCTGAAGTCAACAACAACACATACCAGACAAAAAAACCATAACCAGGTATTGTCATTTACATGTTCAAAATTAATTCAGCTATTTTGAATTATTTCAAATCCTTTGACCTAGAAGAACCATTTAAAAAACAAATAAATTTCCTTGACAGTATTAACATTAGCTACCCATAGTAACAATGATAAATATGATATAGTACTAAGTCTGAAACATGGCAGGCAAGCAAAAAAAAAACCAACCATCTTACCCAAAATCACCACTACAGCAATTCAGATCACCTACAGTCTCTCACAGCTATCACAACACTGCTAAAAACAGACTTTTTCAAGAATATTCGTGAGAGAAAAGACTAGGTACTTGGCATATAGCAGCCAGCAATATGTCTCAAGCCTAATGGACAAGCTAATACATGGTTTAACTTTTTATTTCTAGAAAGGCATGATCATGCTGAATGGCTGAATCTGAAAAACTCGAATCACTTAATGGCAAAAATATCCATTATAACTCTTTCCTAGCCACTATCCTCCACTGCTTCTAGTGATGGGGCCATTACAGCATTCACACCTTGTGGATGGTGAAAAAGACCAACAGTTTTACTGCTAAGGGAAGAAACTGCTCTGGAGGAAGCATGTAGCCCACTGCTAAAAAACAAGGAAAACTCACACTGATGTGGCAGGCATCTGCCAGTGGCAGACAACACTTTACAAAAGCACTAACAACAGAAGAAGCAGATACAAGTAATCCCATATAAGCTGACAAGTGCTGTAGCAAGGGCTCCTCAGATTCCTGTAGCAAGACTGCAAACACTGAAACAGCTTCAGATGATTGATTATTTGAGTTTGCTCTGATATTCAAGCCAGACCAGTGCTATAACACTAAAGCAGTCTTATTAATACTGTCTACTTCCCCCTCTCCAGTCTAAGAAACTGTTTGTCTTAAAATCGGATCATTATCTTGATATAAGGAAACAGGGAAGGTTGGTGAAAATCAGTTTTAAGCACTCAAGGATGACTCGCAATACTCTTTTTGGCAGGATTAGTTCTCCTACAATCTTAAACCCAATCATTCCATTAAGCAATCAGACACACACTAAAGAGCACAAGGGAGGCAGCAGGGTCACACACGCAGGAAGGGTGGAACAAATAGGAAGCGGCAGCCTGCTGTTAGATCCATTCAAGCCATCTTTTTTAATCACTCCTTAAAAAGCTTCATCTGTAGCTTAGAAGACAAGCACGTTAATGAACTACTGCTCCTAAAATGAACATCCAGGAAGCAGTTTAAATTAATGACTCTGTTAGGCTTCACAACTGATACCATGCTGATGTGAACGGAGAAAGTTCATGCTCCTCTCAGTTACCGGCTAGCTGTAGTTTTCAGAGGACAATATTGACTTAATTTACTCTGTTCATAGTTTAGCAGCTTTAGTGACAACGAGGGACACCAACTGAAATTCATGCATTTCTGCAGGGTGTAACTCCACAAAGTTTGTTACTTCAAAGGCAGAGGGAAGGCAGTACCCAAGCCACCAGCAAAGTTGCCATCATTCCTCTTGTTCCCCTCTCAGTACCACATAGAGCTGCCTCCAGAAGCAAAATCTTCTGGATCAGTAGCATTTTCAGGTGGACTTACCGCAGGTAAGGTGCTCGGGGTGTACTGTTGCTGTTCAATTCGTACAGCGAATCTGCCCGCAGACCGTCAGCCACAAAGAGTACGAGACGTTTTGCCGGAGGCGGCAGTGGAGTCTGATGAGGAGTCATACCATGAACCAGGGGTGAGCTGAAGTAGATGTCAAAAATGGAGACCAAGAACACACAATGCACAAGGATACCAGCGAGTATGAAGACTGATACACCCATGGCAACAGCAGGCTGGCAAGGCAAAGTTCAACACTGAGAGGGAGTGAGAAAAACAAAGTTAGGCAGATGAGACTTATCAGAATCAGTATTTATTTCACTTATTATAAAACAGGAGTATCACAACCACAGTACTTGCCCAGGACCCATAATCTCTGCTTTCAACAAGCTTTTTCCCCAGAAGTTTTGGTCAAAAGTCACTACATGGCTAATTCAGACTTCCAGACAGTCATTATGTCCCAGCATCTCTGGTGTTTAGTGAGGTATCAGATGGCTTCAAAAGACTATTGAATCAAGCCAGTTTGCCCGACATTCAGCAGGTTTTTGTTACCTGCACCAGTGAGAGACGACTCAGGCAACACAATGTCTCCATGAACACACTACCCTCTACCGGCTGACTGCATGACACTGTTGAGGTCTGTTCAGGCAAACGCAAGGCAAAGACAGCTAGGGAAAGCCATCCTATAGCAAGCATTCACTCAAAGTTGCTTTTCCTATGTTTACTACCAATTCTGGGCTCATTATATTCTGCATAGAAACAGAAAACTTCTTTAAAAGGAAAAAAGATGCCCTGCTGAGTGCAGAACATTATTCCTCTTCTAAAAAGTGACAAAAGCACAACAGCTGAAGGATTATGTTTCATGGATATATTCCCTTTTTGAATGTTTTTTCTGCCCTGTCATTCTCTGAAGCTAGGTTAAAGATACAAATATGCTTAATAAAAGGTACACTGGAAATGTATATGTCTGCCACGCGTATCAAGGCGTTCATATGATGCCTACTGAAAGCAATGCAAATACGTGTACTGACTCAGGTAAGTGTGGGATCTGAGCCTGTATGAGGCTTAGTTCCAGCACAGTTCTGTTAGTATTGTCCAGGCTGCTTAGTTATTTAAATATTAGCTAATTATCAACCTCAAGAAAGTAACACCTCACTCACCAATTTAGAAACGGATGTTCCTAACAGCCTGGAAGTTTCAGATATTCCATTATCTATGTAAATACACACTGCTCTATAAAAGAAACTCTTTCTTTCAGAATCTTGTTGGTGCTTCTAAATGACACTATATATATGTTTATTTTGTTACTTATAGAATTCCAGTAGCTGGACAGATAGGGACAGACACCACTTTTATCAAACAAAGAAAAAGGGTTTCATTAGCACACAACCGTAACTCCGATCAAAACTCTGCAAGATTGTTTGGGGTTTTTTTAACATAAAAATTTTAAAAGGCCAGAAAAACCAAATAAAAAAAAAACCAACAAAAAAAAAAAAAATACAAAAAAGAAAAAAAGACTTGAAAGCTTATATATATATTATTATTTATTAATCCAAACAAAATTCAGATCTGTACACAACTTAACCGTGACTTCCAATCCCACCCATTTTCCCTACTGAAACACAGACGCAACAACTCCAATCCTAATCAGAAACTCTAACATAATAAGTCCTCATTTTAGAGATTCGGAGAGAAAACCATGTAACGAGATTGAGATAACTGAATACAATGTTTCAAAGAGACACCCAGTAGTCACGCTTAAGTGATCAAATGAAATTTTCCATTAATCAGGAGCTTATATGCTTCTACAAGTGAGAAGCATGTGAGATCCCAAGAGAAACTGGGCATATTTGTAAATATCAATTTTTTTAAGTACTAGGGTTCCTGCGTGAATTTAAATACATGAAACCACAGTCAAAGAAAAGTGTTAAATTCAACACCAGACCTCATTTTATTCAAGCAGTTTTCTTTTCCATAGGGCTTTCTCTTTTCATGTAGCTGTGTTTGGTAAGAGAACCCAAACTATTCACGCCTGATGAGAGTAAAAGCTCTACTAAACAAAGCAGTTACCTCAATCTGATACTTGCTGTTGTATACTCCCAGTGCTACAATTCTATAACTTAACATATTCTAACTTCTTCTAATTAAAGTATTAGTAAACTAATCTGTTTTCAGCTCTAGCTATTTCTCTTTGCTTTAACTCCTCCCAGGTCTGAGCTCTTGCTTGCAGCAAAAAAAGTGCAATCAACACAATTCAAATTTAATGCTGTCTTAGACGATAGTGATCTACAGAAATAATTAAAAAAAAAAAAGAAAAAAAAACCACAACAAAAAATCCCCAAACTTTAAAAAGAATCAAAAAACCCCCAACAAAACAATAGCCTGAAATGGCCCTTTCCCATACAAAAAAACAGTTTGCATTTTGAGAAAGAGCTTGTCTAAATGATCCATTGCTGTGCAAAAACAGGTCTTGGCTCATACTGGTTCATTTCTTGGCTGAATCGCTACCAAATGATACTTCACACAGTTCTTTAAACTGAAAAAAACCAAAACCAACCAGCCAGCAAGATAGGCAGTCGAAATAAAAAAGAGCATCAGAGATACCACTCAGAAGTCACCTCAGTATATACCTACACCGGTAAGAAAAAGGAGAGTGCTTTATCTCTCTTTCTAGGAGAAGAGAGGCACCCCAGCAACAATCTAAGTTAAGGCCAACAGAGTTGACAAGACCAGACCACCAGCATTTCACTATCAACATTTAAATGCAAACTTTCGGATTTCAATGTGTGAGAATATATGTCCTGCAAATTGAAGGACAACCCTCTTCCCTAATCAGGAATACTAAAGTCACATTTGCAGTTATTTAAGCTTCTTCAACCTAGGATGGGCTACCACCTTTCATTCTGCTGTGGAACAAGATAATTTCATCCACGCATTTCTAGCTACTTGATATGAAGAGTTACTAGTTCAATGGATGCCAAGGCAACAGAGAAAAATCTCTCTTCTTGGAACAACCAGCCATACCCTGGAAGGCTACTATTAAAAGTTAATTTTATCATGGATCACTGAACCATGAAAGGTAAACCATCAAGGAAAAAAGTGAAGGTAAAAGACAGAGGTACCTCTGGATCTATAGAAAAGGAAGATTAATGCCACATATTTGTGACACCATTACATCATTAATGTTTGTACTGTGTAATTGCAGCTACAAGTGTTTGTGGCATGAAAAAATGAGTATGTCTCACTTCAAGTATAAATTAGATACTTGTGGTCATCTCTCCTCCATTGCACTCTTGCATGAGGGGCCATCAATATGGAGAGGAAAAGTCAAATATTTATTTTGAAAATATCCTTTTCCTTGCAAGATCTGAACATAATCTTCATGAGTCAGAAAAAGGAGATTCGGGGAAAATGAGATTTGAGGAAAAACCTCAGTATAGCTCTCTTGGGACACCTGAGGTTTCTTCTGCTTATGATAAGCTCTAGCATTACACCTTCCCCTCTCCCCCACTGCATTTCCAGGAAGGGTGGAATCATCAGTTGATCTGTGTTCTCAGAGGTGCAATGCAACATCTAGACTGCAAGTCCAAGGAAGGATGTTGCTTAACAGTCAACACAACACAGTGCAGGAACAGCTGGAACTAGTTGATGGCACCTCTAAATTTGAAAATGCACAGATCTTCATCCATCTGAGACCTCTGTCATACAAAGATCTCTTCGCCTCCTCCTCACCCTTTGTGCTTTTGCATCACCATTTGACAGGGTCATTAAAAACCAAGTCTCAACCTGCAGGTCTAGTGTGGGAACCACAGGCCTATTAGCATTAGGAGGAGCTGCAAATGGAAGCATCAGTATCAAACTCCTTTGTGCCTAGCTGCCTTCTGGCATACTTTTCTGGCTGGGAAAAAGAGAGAGCAGCTAACCCAACCAAAACCAGGACACCCGGTAAAATCTGAGTGCTCAGATCTACAGTGGCGACTTTCATGCCTTCTAGGCACAGAGAAAGCTAGCACTGTGTATGCACCTGCCTAGCAGGAAACATGCTTATCTATGTACTATTTCTCTGTATCTCGCATGAGATACAGCAATGAAATCCAGTTTCTATGGGATATCACACAAAGGAAGAGTCTCTTAGTTTTGTCTCCCTTCCATTACAGAGGTCATCATGAGCAAATTTCTCTGTCGAGCCTGGTGCTTGATGGTTCAAGGCAGAAACCTTGCAAAAGCATGCTAAAACAAAGAAATAACAAGGAAAAAAATGGATTAAGCACTAGCTTATAAGAAAAAGCAAAAGCCATAGCTTGTCAAGAGAAGAAAAATAGAAATGCATTAAACACACACACTTTGGAGGATAAGGAGCCAGGTCTAAGTATTTATTACTAGTGCAAAAATGTCTCTGCCTTCAGGTGCCTGGCCATCCAAAAAGTGAGTAAATAAACTGTCACTTGAAAATATATCTTACATTTTTCTGTCGAGGAAACTTTAGCCAAGGATATCTCAACATTTTGTATCCTCTGATACTTTCCCAGACAATCCCTTCACAAGTGACTTAGTGCACTATATCCCACAGTCCTTATTTTCAAAACAAAATGCAAGCTTTGCTCAAATCCTGACTGCATTATTCTACTTAATTCTGTTAAGCCACTGCCTGTCACACCAAGAGGAGAGAAGGAAGCTTCTAGCCTTCTAGATAATAGAAGAGCATGTTGCAACCTATTTGCCACATGCCATTTCTTACTGTTCATCCAAACATATTACTTGTTATAATGCAGTTCAGACAGCCAATTCACCTCCTCTACAGACTCAGCCCAACTAGCAAACTACGTATCAGACTCAGATTTATTCTTTTCTTTCTATACATTTTTGCTGCTGTTCCAACCTCCTAAACTAAACACAGCATGAATAATGATACCGTCCAACCTCCAGTATGTCAGAATGTAAACTACGCCAATAAGGTATTTTTTATTCAAACAATTTCGAGTGAACAACACAAAGCTGGTGTGGATTCTTCAAGACCCTTTTCAGATCCTTAACAGGAGAGTATTAAAGACCCACCAAGCTACTCACTGCATGTTAAATGCGAGTTGTCCATATGAACAGAGCAAGTAGAAAATCAGCACTGACGCGGCTACGCTGGGGGCTTCAGCAGACTGCAGAGCTTCTCACTTTTTGGGATGTTGTACATAAGCAGACAATAGAGTGAGCAGATAGAGGGGAGCAATCCTTGGAGAGATAAGAAGGCAGAAGAGGACACTTTTCTTAAAGTCTAGGAGATTAAAGAAAGAAAAGCAGCAAGTACCTCCTGACCACAATTAGTTATTTTTGCAGAAAAGTGATGCACACAGATTAGAGAAGGGGATTTTGGTTGGGTTTTTTGTTTGGTTGAGGTCTTTTTTGTGGTGGTGGTGTTTTGTTTTTTGGTGGTGGTGGGGTGCTTTTGTTGGTTAATTTTCTTGGCTGTTTGGTTTGGGTTTTTGGTTTGGTTTGGTTTGCTTTTGTTTGTTTGTTTTCCCCAGAATCCTCAGAAAGTTCAGCTCCCCACTGGTGCCAGATGGGATGAAGAGACCCTCTCTTTCTTTGTACTCACACCTATCAAAACAATACCAAAAGATCCTGATATTAGCTGTGAGTGCCTCACCACCAGTCATGTCAGTGCAAGGACTAAAAAACCCAGACTGTGACAGCAGCAGGGGAACAAGACATCAGCAGTGAGCCACCTAAGCCCAAACATCAGAGGCAAGAAGCAGGCAGTTTATTCCACATGAGCTTTTCCCTCTTTTCAAGTTGATCCCTAACTTGCTGACAAGACTTCTTTTTTTCTCTTTTCCCCTTCCTTTTTTTTTGACTCATGCTACAGAAGCTACATCCATAGCCCGAAGCTGCATCAGGTTCCTCAGTGCGTAACAGGAAAGCTGACATAATTAAGTGCAGATCTCATTTTCCCAAAGTAATCTACATCTAAGCTACGTTCCCTCTGAAGTTATAATCTCTCAGCATTATTTATGAGGCAAAGAAAACCGTACTTGTAGCACAATACAATATAGTTCTTCGTGAGAAATGTAACCTTTCCCTTTCATATTTTTCTTTCTTCAAATACGCAATAAAACATACACAAAATACTACATGGAATATGCCTCATTGGCAGGAATATTTTTTAAGGATAATAAAATGTCAAGAAAGGGACCTCAAGTTACATTAGTCATTCCTTTTAGAGGGACCATGCCTCACTAATACTGTCAAGTCTGTTAATTAAGACGAATAAAAACCATTGGAAATGCATTTTCAATAAGCATCAATAGCCTTAGCAAGTACCTTTTACAGAAAAAGAAAGACACGAATGTTTGCTATGTTTCTGGCTGACTGATACATTTTTCAACTAAACAGTGCTGTGTATTCTGTAATTTAAACTGTCAAAGTGGTGACTGTACAATTTGTCCGTACATAAAAAAATTAGGCTTTTGCTTAGGGTAGGGGAGCAAAGTCAAAGTTGTGTGGTCTAGCCGACAATATTTTGTATGCTATGGCAGTTACACATCATCTAAGATGCTGCAGCAGTCCCTACCCTATTGTTTTACTAACTGAGATTTTAAAGGAGTTACATTAGTCAAGAAATGCAATCAAGTCATTCCTGCTGTCACAGCACATACACCTATTGACTGCACAAATTAATTTATACAATAGACTTACCAGCCAGTCTCAGAGTAATTCTCTCATATCTTTACACAGTACCTAAACATAGGAAACCCCAAATCCTCATTTTGACTTCATTGTATAACCATACTATGAAGAAAAGTGGGATTACAATGAAGTCCCTTTTCCTCCTCTCCAAAACTTCATTTTCATTCTCTATTGAGGCATAACATGCTCTGCCAGACAACAAAACTGCAACTACAGTACATCCACTTGCTCTGGCACTGAGGTGGCTTTTGTAATTCAAACCATCTGTTTAAAATTATTTAATGTTCAACATCTTCACTGAGCATTTTAGGGATTATAATAACAAATGACATCTGTTTTAAATTTTAAATGTGGTTCAGAAAAGCACATCCAAACCTGAGGCAAAAACCTCAAAGAATATTTAATTTTCTTTTTAACATTACTTGATAATCAAAATTACTCTGCCTGCCTTGCCAAAACTTTTCAAGGAGAAATTTGACTATGGCCTGCAAGGCGCCAGTAAAACATCAAGTGTTCTAATACTTGAATGCACTGCAAATCACTTACCCCAATGTCAACCTACACAATTTTCTCTGAATTATTCTGTAAACATGGAAAATCGTATCCACAAGTCTCCCAGGCACAAAAACATACTTAAAACCAATACTGACAACAGGACAGCATTGATAAAGTGTACATGGGTACTTCTGTAAGAAACGATGACTGCTTTGAGGCATGAAAGAGAAAAAAGAGCATCACCCTTTAGTACCACTTGTTTGCCAAGTGGAGAAAAAAACCTAAGAGTAGAAATTCAGCATTACATCTGCTCAGTATGCAGGCAGCTACTAATTCAGAACTCGGAAAAAGCAAAACCCAACAACAATAAACCCTCAGTCGTTTTGCTGCGAATCATCTATTTCACTGGACAGCAGCATTTGATGGAGGGGGTGTGGTGAAGGGGTGGAGGGGCTATATCTATTTTCAAGAGGTATTTGCAAATCTTCTTGGGCATTTCTTGACTTCTGAGTCATTCAGCAATACTCTTATCAGCAAGTCTTCTTCAAGCACCACTGTTTTACAGCTTAACATCATATTTTCAACTTAAGATGGAGTGTTTAATTGTTTTTGTTCTGCCAAGAGTATCTTGAATTACTCAGATTTCTCTATTATTGCAAAAAATGAGGATTTTTATCATCGTTTTTTCCTGCATATCTTGTAGACATATTTTTCATATTACAAGCTTTGTGATATACTTTTGGTGAAAGAAGGTCAGCCTGAGAGTGTCCAACAGAACCCAGCCCACCAACCACCACAGCTGTCAGGGTCAAGGGGACAAGTGGCACTTAAGAGAAATACAAGCAGAGCAAGACAGCTTGCTACGGCAGCCTTGCTGTCTCACTGGAGCCCTCCCTGACAAATCAAGGTTGAAGGAAAGCCTCCTGAGATATTTCTAAAGGGACTTCCAAAACCAAAAAGAAAAGCAATAAAGTACACGCACCAATACAAGCAGTACAGTTCTTCCCTTTAGCAATAAAAGGGACAAGGATCAAACTCTTTAAAGTCATACAACAAATATTAACATAGAGCGCACAGGGAAAATATTGTAAAAAGAACAGTTTTTAGGTGCACTGAGCTTTGCAAAAGCAGCTTGCAAATGTATTCTGTATACACACAGAGAAGAAAACACCCTTTGACGATAAAACAAACAGTGCTTAAAGCATGTTCCATAGAAGCCAGTATGACTAAGGAAGATTTTAAACAGCTGACAGAAGCGGTTTGTCTTTATTAAGTCGTATTTTTTTATTGATATTAACTATTACAAATAAACAAGAATTACGTCAAATAGTAACAAGCCACATCTGCTGAATCTTGCAAACAAGGCTATGAATGTCAATTTGCCAATAGTTTCAGTTTGAAGGAAAAAAGGACTACAAGACAACCTTCCAAGCATATATTAGTATTTTCAATGTACTACTTAATTATCCTAGCCAGTTGAATATAACATATGGCTGAATGCTATTCAACTAGCTAACAGTAATTGGTATTCTATATATCTTTCCCTACCAAACTTCAGTTCATAGCAAAGCTGACACAGATTGAGGTAAGTTAAGTTTCCCACTGAGAACAGAAACTCATTTACAGCCTGAGGTGAACATACACGAGGAAGGCAATCCAAGTCAGAGACACACTGTACAACACATTGATAAGCACAGCTCGGAAGAGCAACCTGTGAGCACAGCAGGGAGCAATGGCCAGTGTCCACCCGGGACCCGGACACGCAGCCCCCACCCACAGCAGGAAGGCGCTCTATGGGTCCTGCACCCCTTCCGGCCCTTACAAAGCCAGTAGTGCTCATGAGTACAATCCAGTGCTCGGCACCAGGACAGACCAAGTTCCTGGGAAATCCTACCCTGAAAACATGCTGTCAGGAAGCACTGCTTCATCATAAAGAAATAAGCACAAGGAGGGGAAAAAATCTCCAATTCCTTCAATCACCATATGAAACAAACTATTCCATAAAAATTGCAATAGCCAAGTTGTAAAGTGCAGAAAAAGCTAAAGAGGGTGGTTTATATCACCTTCAAGAAAGCACTCAAGTTCTCAAGCAGTAATGTAAGTATATACAGCATTTGTCCAAGGATACTTGGAGGACTAGTAAGAAGTCTATATGCAAAGGAGTTACCTCTTCTTTAACTCTTCCACTAACAGCCATAGTTACAAGGTGTTCACAAGAAAAGCATATTCCTAAGCATGCATAAGATCATGCTCAAAACTATCCATTACCCACTCAAACTATCACTTAGTGCAGCCTGAAATACTTAATTCACTCTAGAACAAAGTTCTTTTTGCTCCTCAGCAATCTCTACTACCATAGTAAGCAACATTCATTATCGTTCATGATATATCAACTTGTAAACACCCTCTGTTGAAACCCTGTGAACTTGTATTTGTTTTTAAGACAAAGCCAGACCACTTTTCATTTCTAGAAGACACCTATACTTTTTGGCTGCTGACCTTTTCAATGTCAAGCCTTAATTGCCTAGGCCTCCACAAAGCTTCAATAAAAGACACCTTAACAAATTCAGGCAAAACAGCTTTTCATTTGAATTTTAGTACGTTTAGACCTCAGAACTCAAGAATGACTTTACAGTTATGGTTTTCATACTTCAGTGCACTGTTTCCCTTCCCCATCCATATGGTCCTTCACCATGGTGAGGCATACTATCTTAGATAGTGCTAACTTCTAAAATCACTTTCTGTGCAGCCAACATTTCCAGACAATACTCACCATCTTCCAGACCAGCATGAGCAAAGCCCAAGCAATTAAGTGTTTGTGGTGTCTTAAAAGGTTCTATCTTTTGTTCCCAAATTATGTCTCCTCACTCAACTGTAACAGCTTTTATCCCCATCTATTCATTCTCACAAAAACATAATACATGCATCATGAAGCTTCAACAAGCTCTCTAAAACACTCCTTAGGCTCTGACTGTGATTGCTTACTGTATTTTTGATGGTAGACTTCCAAATATCCACTGTTCACACTAATGTTTCAAAACAACAGATTTAGAGATAGAAAAACAAAGCCAAACTTTGATTCAAAGGGATTTAGGGGGTTTGTTTTGTTTAATTCAGGTCCTTATCAGACTTCATGGGACATAACATTTTTGGTGAGGCTGACAATATTTCCAAGAGCCCCATCATACTGCTGTACTACTTTGACTTCAAACCCCAATTTAACAAGCACTTTCTAAAGTCAGTTTCTCCGAGTACAGCTACAGCTGTACTTGACACACAAGTAACTATTAATCTGTGATATAAGCTATTCTCCTTAAAAAAACATACCCTTAAAACTGGAAGGGACAGATACAGTTTCAGAAAAATGGCAGAGGTCTTTAAGCACAAACTACCAACATTATGAGCCTCAACATTTGCACTATTTGGCTCTCCTGCAGAATATAAAAATATTTTTGAGGTTAAAGAGTTGATAAAGCACTGAAATTCTTTTTTTTTTTTTTTGAGGTATTAAAATAAACATTAAAATTGTAATTTCTGAAAAGTTTCTTTTGAAAGGGGTAAAAGTCTTAAATAAACACAAATAGACAAATATTCGAGTAGTTCAGTTTTAGAAGATGATATAAGTAAGAGTTGGAGGAACTCACAGACCTGCATTATTTAAAGTAGAAATCAGATTTGCCTCTGATTATCCTCATTCTATTCCCTGTGTCTTGACTGGGACTCCAATCAGATGAAAAAAGCCTACCCTATTTCACTGTAGGACTCGCTGGAACACATTAATTCACACATTTCAAGTACTCAGCACAGAAAACCCCAATAACGGAATTATTTTAAAAATTAAATTAACCTTCTCTGTAGCAGCTGAAATAGAAAACCCCTTATAGCTTGACTTAAACTGTGCAGTCACTGTGAGAGCAGTTGACGCTGCACCAGAGTAGCACAGGAAGCAAGCACTCTTTACACACACCACCGCCCCAAACAGCATAGAGGGAACCCAAAACCACTCATACATTTAAGGTCATAAAACCTCAAAGCACTAGGTCAAGATTTAGCACCCCTACCAAAATCAACACAGTAAAAGCAAAGACTGAAATTTCTCTACTTATTTTCCATGTCAAGTACTGCAACTTTTACATTATTTTAGGGGAGGGAAGGGGAAAAAAGCTGGTCCTTACTGCAGCAGCACACGGGAATCGGCAGAAAGGAGCCTCCTAAAAGACAGGTAGAATGTAGTGTTCGATCTATATTTAACAACTCCCAGACACATGCAAGCACGGCTGATCGCCACTAGAGGCTGCTACAGAACATCAGTAAGTTTTTCCCCTCCATTTCAAGGAGGAGGCGCACTACCAGCTATCAACTATCACCAAGTTGATAATTAACATGCTTTAACTCTGCAGAAAGGAAAGGGAAAAGCATAAGTTTTCTTTAAGGGTTCCTCATTCTACCGGAGCACCAACACTGAAATCTTTTTGTTCTTATTTTTATTGTAGTCTGAGTCAAATTTTAAAGCATTTTCAATACACCACCGTTTTATTCTATGCTACAACCAGTTCACACTCCACTACTTGCTCTCTTTTTGTATAGTATCGACAACGTAAAACAGTAATGTAGTAAAAAAATTTAAAGTTTATTACAGGACAGTGGAAAATTGATTACAAAAACTCATGCAAATTAAAAACACAAGTGCCAGTCATAGAACCATAGAATAGTAAGGGTTGGAAAGGACCTTAAGATCTCCTAGTTACAACCCCCCTGCCATGGGCAGGGACACCTTGCACTGAACCATGTGGCCCAAGGCTCTGTCCAACCTGGCCTTGAGCACTGCCAGGGATGGAGCATCCACAACCTCCCTGGGCAACCCATTCCAGTGCTTCACCACCCTCACTGTAAAGAACTTCTTCCTTATATCTAATCTAAACTTCCCCTGTTTAAGTCCGAACCCCTTTTCCCTTGTTCTATTGCTACAGTCCCTGATGCAGAGTCCCTCTCTGGTATCCTTGTAGGCCCCCTTCAGATATTGGAAGGCTGCTATGAGGTCTCCATACAGCCTTCTCTTCTCCAAGCTGAGTATCTTTTGTAGAGAACTCACACGATAGGACTACAAGAGTTTGCAGTCACAGTACTGAATACTGCTTCTAGATCTAGAAATACTAGTAAAGACCCGTAAATTTTAAAGGTTGTACATATAATCTTGACTCAACAGTTTCAAATTATTTGCAAAACAGCCAGTTCCAAACAGGAAACATTTCAGTATCACCACAAATTCTTGCCACTATTTTATTATCGCGATTTTGACCCTAACTTTGCTTCCAGTAAAGTAAGCAATTCCTAGTGAATCAGCTTTACACAAACACAACTGCAGCAAGTGTAGTGGGGACATGACATGATTTTCAAAGACAGAACATACACTGGAGCTGACCCTGCTCTGTACCGCTTCCAGTAAGCTGAAGCTCTACTCAGGAGCAAACACCAGCTGTTGCTACACTCTGGCTAAGAGTTTCTTGCGAGGTTACACTTTCACATCCTCTTTTTAGGAGCTACAGCACCACCCCCCCAGACACACAACTCATCACCAGACGTGCTTACACTGCCCCGATTTCAGGCCTGTCACGCACACCTGCTGCCGGCGACAGCTCAGACCACTGGGAGCCCTACACCGGCCCGGCCAACACAACCCAGGCAGCAGGCGGGCCCCAGGCCTTGGGGCCGAGCCCCGCACCTTCCGCCCCGGCACCCCGCATCCGCCGCAGGCTGTGCGGCCGCCCCGAGCCCCCCCGAGCGGGGAGCACAGGCGGGAGCTCACCCCGCACCCAGCAACCGCCACCCGGCCCCCTGGAACCCCCGAAGGAAGCGCCCAGTGCGCAGGCGCCAGCACTCACTCATCTCCCCAGCAGCGAGCCCCGGCACCTTCCGCTTCCGCCGGCTCCCGCGGCGGAGGGGCCGGGCGTGAGGCCGGCAGGGGCGGGGCTCAGCGTTCCCGGGCGCTGCCCGCGGTTGGTCTGGGCAGCTCTCGCGAGAGTTGGGATCCGGAAGCGGTAGTGGGGCTGGTGGGAGGCGGCCGAGGCGGCGGCAGGAGGAGGAGGAGGAGGGAGTTGCTGTTGCCGCCGGCGGCAGCGCCCGCAGTGTTGAGGGGGGCTGGCAGCGGCCCCGGCCCCGCGAGAAGTGGCTGCGGCGGTGGCGGTTCCGCGCGGGCTTTGCCGGGGTAGCGCCTTGGCAGTGGTCGCGCCGTGTCGGGCTGTAAGATGGCGGCGGCGGGCGGGGGCAGCAGCGTGAACCCCTTCCTCAGTGACTCCGAGGAGGATGAGCCCGAGGAGTCCAGGCCCGGCGGCGGCAGCAGTAGCAGCAACGAGCCGGGAGGGCCCGTGTACCCGCAGCAGCAGGAGCTGGCGGTGGCCGCGGGGAGCCCCGATGAGCTGCCGGGTTTGCGTGCGGCGGCACCGGGCGATGCCGGCGGCGGGGCGGGGGCGGGCGGCGGGGCCGGCGCGGGGGAGCCGGCGAGGGTGCCGATGGACGCGATAGCAGCGCAGCTGCTGCGGGACCAGTTCTTGCTGACGGCGCTGGAGCTGCACACGGAGCTGCTGGAGAGCGGCCGGGAGCTGCCCCGGCTCCGCGATTTCTTCTCCAACCCGGGGAACTTCGAGAGGCAGAGCGGCACTCCGCCCGCCGGCGGGGCTCTGAGCGGGCTGGGCGGCAGCGTGCTCGGGGGAGCAAGCGGCAGGGAGCCCGGGACCGGGCAGCTCAGTAAGTGACCCTGGCTCGGGGAGGTGAGGGTGCGGCGGGCGGTGCGGGAGAGGAAGCGGGGCTGGTCGGGGATAGCTCATGGCGCGGCTCTTGCCGGTGCGTGTCTCCGGGGAAGCTGGGCGGCTGGGGAGGGCGATTCGCATCCATTCGTGTTTCCTGCAACCCGCGTGTGGAGCTGGGGGAGGCCGCAGGAGCGCGGCAGCCGGGGGCTGAGGAGATAAGGTGCCAGGACTGGTGATAGCCTGGTCCTGCTCACGGACCTGATCGAGCCTCAGTGCTCCCATGAAGGTCATGCGTGTGCCAAACGCAGAAGAGATGTGAGGGATGGAGATTTTAGCCTTAATTTTTAGTACTCTTGGGGTGTAGCCTTAATTATTAGCTGTCTCAGGGTTTCTTGTGCCATCTTTCGTGACTACTGTCAAGAGATAAACTATACGTGGCTAGGAGAAAGTTGGGTTTTAAGCTATGCCTGCTACACTTAACGTCTAAGAATTGTCAAAAATGGGGTGTCAGGAGCCAGTGTGTTATTTCCGCTGAGGCATTGGAATGGCAAAGTCATGCAAAGATAGATCTGAGTTTCACAGGTCATGCATAACTAATACAACATTTCCTATAATTAATGGTGGCGTGTTTAGCAAGTGTCTGCAGTCTTTGGGTAACCATTCTGGGATCTGGAGTTGGGCAGCAGTAGATATACTGAGTTACTGTATCTTTCATGAGAAAAAACGGTGCAGGTATTTGGGCAATCATCACATAACTGGCCTTACAAGCTTTTGAGTTTTAGTAGTAGAGCAGATGGCCTAGAATAGAATTACCTGTGTATCTTATCAATGTTACTGTCAAGAAACAGAGAATTCTAATAAAGAGGTGGCTTGTGGAAGCAGCTCTGAGAGAGAGAAGCTGTCCAGCCACCAGACTTCTGAGGACTTAATGAACTCACAGGAAGGTATTGAAGTGAAAGGAGTTGTGGTTAGCAGTTAAAAGACTTGTTTATGTGTACGTGCGTTCTAAGACACCTGAATTTTGTAAACAGTCCCATAGAACCATAGAATGGTTAGGGCTGGAAAGGACCTTAAGATCACCTAGTTCCAACCCCCCTGCCATGGGCAGGGACACTTCACACTAGACCATCTTGCCCAAGGCTCTGTCCATCCTGACCTTGAACACTGCCAGGGATGGAGCATTTACCATTTCTTTGGGCAACCTGTTCCAGTGCCTCACCACCCTCACAGTAAAGAACTTCTTCCTTATCTCTAACCATACTTTGTTTGTTTAAAAAAACATTTCTAATATTGCAAAGACATACAGTTAGGCTTAAAATTTGGAAATAACTGATAGTATCTAGATGGCTGGGATAATGGACATCTAAACTTTCCATTTATTATTGCTTTTCAATATATTATTAAAATGGATGGGGTTTTTTTTTTTTTTTACTCATGTGGTGTTGTTTATAACATTTTGGTTATTGTGTTTACAAATACTTAGAATTTTATACTTGGCTTTGTCCAAGAGCTTCGGTGTGGTGGTCTTCATAGGAAGATGGGTGAATGTTGGAAAAACTTGTGCTTCGAGGCTTCAAACCAATATAAATTTCTGTTTTATTAAAAGCAGCTTCCTTGGGGATTCCAGTCCATTCAACTGATTGATTAAACATTCTATTTTTCTTTGTTGATATGATATGTTGTTTCCATTTATAGGTAAGGTACATACTTCGATAGAATTAGAAAAACATCAGCTTGTGTAACTGGTGTAATGCACTCCAAAAAATAATCTCTTGCAATCCTAGAACAATGTACACTTATGTGAGGACATCTTAACGATTATATTGTATTGACCTGCTGAATGATAGATGGCAATGGGACAGAACTATTAAAAAAGGGGGAGGAGGGATGGGAGATTAAAACTTATTTTGGAGCAGTTTAATAATACTGAGGTATGCTAAAATTAATATGTTAGACCTTAGGTTAAAGGTTAAATGTAAGTGTTGTGAATGCTGGTATCTATAGGTTAGTGTGCTTTTCCAAGGATATTTTTTTTTTTTTCTCAGGAATGATTCAAAGGGCAGTTTACATTGAGTGACATTGAAAGGCGACAGATCCAGAACAAGGAAAATAAAATGTAGTTTTGTATAGCTCAAGTAGATTTTTGTACTTATTGCCTTCAGATTTTCTTGCACTCTGGAGTCTAGCATTGAGCTAAGCAACTGTGACAGTACTGTTCAGCCTGACTGTGGCTAATGTTAGCAGGAGCTGATAGCTTCATGTCTCTGGATTTATACCAATTTCCAATGTTAAAAAATGGAAGTACACCATGGGCTGAAAATTGTATGGTCTTTGCAAGAGTTCTTTTCACTTTCTTCTTAAACATCTGGTATTACTGTATTTACATAGAGGACTAAGCCACAGGTCAGATCCAATAGTAAGACTGAATAATTTTGTAAGTTAGTAAAAAATTTTCGTTTTTTTGGGAGGTCCAGTCTGATGTGCTCATATTTGTGGATCCTCACATGGAGACTTGCAGAGAATGTATGTGAGAGTAGTGCAGGTACCTTCTCTTGCTGTAGCATGCCAAAAGGTATTTGAGAATAAACCAATAGCTTTCCTCACAGAAACTATTGATGCAGAAAGTAGCAGAGTTTGCCATGATTGTTATTTCAAAGTGACCTGAATTTAGTCCTTTAGTGAAGAAAAATTCTTTCTGTGATCAGATAAAAAAGTTCTTTATTTCTGTTGATAGCTAAAGTCAGAATTTCTTCTCAGCACTAGCTTTGTACTTGCTCCTCCCTGCACCCAAGTTAGATGAATTTCTGTGGTTTTACACTGAGGTTTTTGATAATTTGAGTGGATGCCGAAAAAGTATGACTGGCAATTCTTATTGAATGTGAAGTATGTTTGGAATGCTGCCTGAGGATTTCCACTGAGCAATGGAAAGCTTTCTTACTGTGCGTTCCTGTGCAGAATAGGAGAATTTCAGTTCAAGTGTTCATTGGCACTTCTCGGAATCCTTTTAGGCAAGCTAAACTATGAGTGCAGGCTAGAGGTTTTTTTAATCTTCTTAATCTTTTTTAATCTTAACCCCCTCCCCCCCCACTCAATCTTTATAGGCTGCTATAAAGAGATTTTGATGGAGTATCATAGGATTTAAACAACTAGCATCATGTGGTCAGCTAGTGACTTAAAAGCTGTTTTGTCTTTGAACCACGCTTCAGCATGCTTAGTTACAAAAGCAGATAGTCAGATGACTTGGATTTCCTAGTTTTCTTGCAAAAACACCCTTCCATTTTCCAGCGGCAGTAATGTCACAGCTGCAAACAGATTAAGATACATTGTAATAAAAAATATAGAAATGTATATTGTGTCTAGCAATTTTGCTCTTCTCATTTGAAGCAAGTTCACTTTGTGAAGAAGTCAATGCTGTTACTTCAGATGCATAGTACTTGTGTATAGTCATCCTTCATGTTCTGTATCTCTGCTAGATCTTCCCAAACTTCTATGACAGCTTCTTCCATTGGTTTCAATAGCTGTAGCTCCACATCTGCTAGACCATTTTGATACCACTTTTCTAATGCTACCTATGTGAGTGGTATGGTAGAAGTCCCTTCTTCATACAGTATTACAGATATTTTACAAGGCTTTAATTAGCACCCACATATTAAATTTGTGTACAGTACAAATTGAGACACTTGAAATTTAGAAATAAAACTGTGGGTCAATTGTCTCATCCTTGTTCCTGAACCACGAATGTTCTCCCATGACAATAATTCAAGCTTGAGCTTTGTGGGTGAAGAAACCTTTTTTTTTTTTTTCTTTTTGTTTATATATATATTTTCATGTGATTGCTGTGATGCCCTTTGATTGCTATGCTTGGCAAATGCCCTTTCCTGAAGGGATTCAGGGACACTGTTAGAACTAGCTTTAGTCTTAAAATCTGTCATTTATTTTGTCTTCATGGCTGCAAAAGCTCAACATTCTCAACATTTAAAATGGTTTTATGAAAATCATAAAGAAGAGGTTTGAACATTTATGTTACATTTATGTTTTTTCAGGAGATTGTTTTTGGTTATTTCCGAAATAAAATTGTTCAGAACTTTCTGGGACTTGATTTGGGTTATACTAAGCTAATCTGTGACTACAAAAATAGAAAGTATTGCTGCTTCTTTATAGTAAACTGTTCCTTTGTTTATGAGTTGGAAGTATCTCTTTGGTTTTGCTTGTAGCCGTTGAAATTCAGATGGGTCCTACTAGAAAAAGCATATTGATGATGCTTTTGTGAGAAAGGAGTGTCTTGGTAACAGTTCTTAATCCTCAGCTACAGACATTGTGGCTACGTGCAGGCCCTTGTCATGATCAGTGTTTAATCAGGTTTTTGTTTTGTATGAATATATAGCAGAACAGGGCTACCTCAAAACAGTTCATTATATCTCAATTTAAATGGCAGTCTAAATTTGGGAAGAAGACAAATAACTTCTGTTCTAATTACTAGCTTTTTTGTTTGTTAGGTGTTTTGTTGTATTCAGCGCAAACCTTTTGTTTGTTACTTTATGAAAGAAAATGAAAATATATTGTCTTGTTGGCTACCTCTCCAAATGCTGTGAGGTGGAATGACAGCTTGTGTGTGAGAAGCGGTTTTACTATCTGATTTGAGAAAGGTGCTCCTCTTGGTAAGGACAGGATGGAAAGCTGCAGATAAATAGGTAATCAAAGCTGCTGGTATCAGCAGATAGGAAAGATGGAATATTGTTTCTTTAAAAGAAGTACAGAAAGCAGTTGAAAGAGTCAGAGGTTTGTATGTAATGCTGAAGGAAAGTGGAGCAGGGTTCCCGGCGGATCTGCCAGGAAACAGTGATGCCTGGGTGAAACGTGAGAAGTTTCATAGGACCCTGATGTAGGCTTCACTGATAGAGAAGCCAGGTGAACTTTCTCCAGTTGTAAGTGCTTTAAAGCCCCCTTCATTTTACTAACACTGGTATTTCTGAGAAGTTTTCACTTCACAGCTTAAGAGCTCCTTAGTTTAAGACTTCTGCAACTGGAATTGTAATTGTCAAATGAGTGAAAGCAGGCCTGCTGGAAGCTGTTCCTGATGGATTAGTGGATAGTTTAAGCTGCAGTTGATATCTGTGTTGGGGTGTTTTGGGATATAATGGTAGATAGCTCAGAAGACAGGTTAGTCTCCATAAGGGTATAACTACACAGAGAATTATCACTGAGTAGCAAGCGTACCATGTGACCACATTGTATTTTACCTTGTAGTAACTTATTCGTGTGTTCTTATTCTGTTAGGATGTTTATAGATATGTAATGGGAATTTAGGTGCTGTAGTCCTGACTTTCTGTTCTGTCCCTGTGCCAGAGTCACTGTTACTTTTCTATGCTGGGGAAGGCAGAAGTGAACTGCTATATATAGGCACTGTAGCTAGTTCAGTTATTTGTGAATTTAACCATGCTTTGGTGGAAAGTTTCAGCAAAGTAGGCTTTATGCTGAAGCAGCACACATTTCCTCCTGACAGTTTTGCTGATGGGGAAAGGAGAGATTTGGGAAGGGGGCAGGGTGGAGAGAAAGGGAACAGCAATAAGATTATCTAGAATTTTGCATTTCAAAGCCAACCATTGGAAGCTTCTTTAAACTCCCCTGTACATAATCTCAATTCCACATAAGTTACATCGAGTTTGCTGTAGCTTTTTTTCCTCTGAGAATTATCTTTTTCTTGACTGCAGATGTTATTTGTAAATTCTGTTCAGCTCAGAGAACACTTGCTGGAAATTTCATCATTACTTGGTATAAAAAGGTTTGTCTAGTATTTGCAAGCAAGTCATGATCAAGTAGGTATTGATATCAGCTTTGTTGGAAGCTGATCTGTGTGCAGTCCACCATCTCTGTTAATTTAAAAATTGTGAGGCTGGCCTTGTTTTATAAACTCAGAATTAATGAAAATATGGAAAAAATCTTTTTCAGGAACTTCTCATGCTTTAGAACTAAACTAAGATTTGCTACAAATCCTGAATTAGGTAATTCACATATATATATGGAATTATGTATTATTTAAAATATAACATCAGAAGTCTTTTTCCTATCAGTATATAAAGATAAGTCATAAACACTTATGCTGTTGTGTGTTCAAAGTTATAACTCTTTATTGTCAATGTATTACTTGTATTTTGTTTTCTATTGTGGGTTTTGTAAAGATGTGGGTTTGAGAAACTGAGTTGATTTCTCCTCTAGCATAGGCGAAAACTTTGAGACATTCAGCGAAGATCATAGGCCTTGTATTTTCATTCATGATGCACGTGCTTGAAACATGGCACAGACTATATTGAGTTTGTTAATCAAAAAGATTAAAAAAAAAAATAAATTGCAAAGATTTTCTTCCCCCCCCTTTCTTTAAGACAGGCCAAACTGGAAAAGGCTTTGAGAAATACTGAAGTCTTTCCCCTGGTGCACCACAGGGGAGAGGCAATTTAATTCCTCCCTTCCTGCAATATAACGCTGTACGATGGTGATGCAACTGATGACTTTGTTGTTGAATTGAGGGAAATACTGTTACGTAAAAACTCGCAGAATAAGAATTTCTTATTTATATAACAAGTACTTTTTCACCTTGGTTTGGTGTTGGAGGGGAGAGAGATCTATCAGCTGTTCTGTCATTTGACAAAACTGTTGGAGTAAGAGAAATTACGGCAAAAGTAGTCACAGAATCCACAGGAGGGTTGAAGTTGTCTGAGACCTGGAGGTCATCTGGTCCAACCTCACTGTTCAAGCAGGGTCACCTAGAGCCAGTTGCCCAGGACCACGTTCAGATGGCGTTTGAATATCTCCAGGGATGGAGACTCCACAACCTCTGTGTTGTGTCAGTGCGCAGTCGCCTGCACAATAGAAAGTGTTTCCTGATGTTCAGAGGGAACCTCTTGTGTTTCAGTTTGTGCCCATTGACTCTAGTCCTGCCACTGGGCACTGCTGAGAAGAGCCTGGCTCCATCCTCTTTGTACCCTCCTTTCAGATATTTATACACACTGAGATCCCCCCTGAGCCTGCTCTTCTCCAGGGTGAACAGCCCCAGCTCTCTCAGCCTCTCATCACAGGAGAGATGCTTTGGTCTCTAGTTGCTAGGGTGTTTGTTTTGGGTTGGGTGGGTTGGTTTTTTTTGGGTTTTTTTTTTTTGGTATATTTTTTCAATTGTTTATAGAATTCATGTGGACACGCATTGCTAAAACTTAACTGGAACATTTGCTATTGTCCTGAGATAAATGTGGAAATTGGGAAAAGGGGAATATATTAGAATTGGAATAAAAAGAAAACTGAGAGAATGTAATGCCTGAGAATTAAGATGAATATTATCTATACACTTTAAGTAGTCCCTCAGCAAAGACAGCCGTTTAAGGACTAGATTGATACAATTTTGCTTGATGTCAGTATAACAGAAAGCTGGGTTACTGCAGAGAATGGAAAAATACTTGTAATGCAAGTTAATTGATAAATTTTGGGAAATGCAGTGCTGCAACATCAAGCATATGGAGTTAATTTGATGCTTTTGATGCTTTCTGATTTCTGCTGAAGCCAGCTGGGGTCTTGAGTTGGAAGAAGCACCTCTGTGCTGTGCTCTGTCCCTTGGCTTTTTTGTTTGGGAAGCTCTAGTAGCTCGAGCACACTACAGCACATATGTATGGAGCCAGGCTGGATTTGATGCATTCCCCAACGTCGGATGCCCCTGGACCTCGGTGTTCACTGCAGCAATATTCAAATGGCTTGGTGCATTTTTTTCTCATGAGCTTCTGCTGTGTACCTGTCATGGGAGTGAAGGTTATATCTTTTTACTGCAGTGTATCTGCAAAATATTTGTTTTACATATCTAATGATTGGGTTTTGTTTGAGTTTTTTACTTTTGGGTTTTTGGGGGAAGGGGGTTGTGTTTCCTTGCTGTTCTTGATCAGCAAGCATAGGTTAGTTTTCTCCAAGTAGCTTTAAGGTTTTTATCCTCATATACTTTCTATGAATTTTCATGTTTGTTAGTAATATGAAGTAGGTCAATGCATTGACCATCTGTTTGGTCAATCTGTTGTGGATTGCCCATCATGGACTAGTATTATGTGATCATCCGGAATGCCTGTTCTAGTAATTTGTTAGTGGATTGCTCTGGCAGTTTGAAAGTTAGTTTTATTCTAGTTGCTTTATTTAGCTCTGTTTCCTTTTCATTTAGTGATGATCTGAGGACTTCTTTTCAGAACATACCAACCTTGAAAATTCAGGAAGTCTCATGGAGTAAGAACATCCGGGAGAGCAAAAGAAACATTTGCAATTGCAAAACAAGGTTGATAGGTGTTTGCAATTTAGTGCCTGATGCTGTGAATGACTTTAAGGCTTTTAGTTCCATCTTAAAGTTACCTTAACGATGCGGAATGTGTTGATCTGGTAAAATTTACTCTAAAAGTTCAAATTGGTTTAAAAAATTGATACGTAGGTCTGTTTCTACCATAAAGATGTTATGCTATACCAGATACCTGCTGCCATAGATCAAGTTTGCTTTGCTGGCTAATGAAGTATTGGTAAGCTTGGAACAAGTTGAAACATACCAGAAGTTTTAAATGCAGCAGCCATATAAAACTTGCCAAAGTAATATTGCTTCAGAGTTGTCTTGTGAAATTTGGTAAGACTGAAAGAAATCTTCAGTGTTATTTATGGGGAATTAGTTTCATTTATTCATATGTATTGCACAAACCTATTTCAGTTGCTACATAGTGCAGACACAAACTGAAGATCACTTGTGAAATTGTTAATGATGTCTGATTCTTTGATTTAATGTAGAAAGGACTCCATTAAAGCTTTTCAGGTTTTTATACTATTCCACATCTTCTGCGATTGCTATCCATCTTGGCGCTTGATTTCTTCACATAGACGTATGTGCGGTTCAGTACTAATATGGGGCTTGAGCAACTGCAAGTATATACAAGAGGAAGCTAATTTTTTCTCCCAGATAGTCTTTGTCCCCAGTTTCCTTGGTTTTTGCTAGTTTGTGCCTTTGATACTGTGCAGGACAGCTGAAAATGCAAATTATTCAAGGACATGCTTTTCCAGACCCATATCTCTAGGGGAGAGCAAGCAGTCTGTTGCATGGCCATAAGGGCTGGTTTACTCTGGGTCTGGAATATTTAAGGTAGGTAAAATACCTAGTTCACTGACTTCTCTATGGCCATCAGAAACAGATCTAAAATATATGTTTATACACTTGCATTTCCTTAGGACTGAACTTCAGCAGTTCTTTTATCGTATCTGTAGCACAGAGAAAAAAGGAAAAAAGTTAAAAACATGCAAAGTGAATGTCTTGTACATGCGTACTATCATTATTACTTCTTGAATTTCAAGGAAAAATATAGAGTTCTTGGTCTTTGTATGCTCCATTTGGTTAATTGTTAGTGCATGACAATATTATTTCCTGTGAACTCAGAGAAAATGTAACAAGTTATTGGCTGCTTTACCAAGTAGTAATTTTAAAAATTAGTTTAGGTGTCTGCAAAGTAATCCAAATAGCTTCTGAAAGATTTGTTTAACTTTTTTTTCTTCTCCGTCTCTAGCAAGAAGTAGTATTGCTTCATTTGTCAGTGGTTTTAGCTGATTTGTAATGTCGTGCTCCTGTAAAGATTATTCAATAATGTATTTCTGTAGAAGACTGCAACTTATTTCTGCTTAATTCATGTACTGTGAAACTATGGTTAGTGTGATCCCTCTTGGTGTCCCTTTAGGTAAGCTGGTAAAAATAAACTGGTTTTACCATCAGAGTGAATGAAACTTAACCTCTTTCATCTTACGTATGTCAGTGGAAAGGGATTTGAACTTTAAACTATCATTTTAGTTTGAGAGTTTTTTACATTTTCCTCTTTATATAGTTGAATTCAACTTTCAATGAAAGAGCTGAGTATGCGTCGGGAACATAAGCTGTCAGCAGAAGTCTGTATGTCATAAAGGTGACAGTTCTGGGAATAAGAAAGGAGTTAAATTCCTCTCCTCTGGACTGAAGCAGTCATTTTAAAAAGATTGTGCAAGTTTGAAAGTGAAATGTGGCGGTGAACCTGACTTTTAGCTTCACAAATGACATTAAAATCATTAAAAATACTGCATTTTTCAATAAATGGATTAAAAGAACTTCTTAGCTTTGAGTATCTAGTATGTATCTTAGCTTTCTGATTTTTGTTAATCCTGTTCCAGTGGTAGAGGTAAGAGACAAGAACTATACATAAGCTCTCCTTTACTTTTCCAGTCTATCTCCTGGTATTTCACCAGCATGAGCTATGAAAAGCCCAAGCCTTTTTCACTTGTTTTCTATGTACCTGTGGCACTCTGTCGTTCCATCTTGCAGTAATACACTTTCTGGAGTTGTTTGTATCTGCTTGTCGAAACAGTTTTTGTTATGTTGCTTTGTCATTTTTGAAACAAACTGACAGCAATTATTTTTTCACTGTTCACTAGGAAAGCCTTTAGCAAAAATAAAGTGACTGATAGTGTTTTAACTCAGAATACTAGAAAAAGAAGTGTAAAATCCAGGCACAGAAGATTGTTGGTAAGAATGTGTGTACCATGACGGCAAAATGGCTTCATGCTGCTGTGTCACGTTGGGTTTTTTTCTAGCAAAAGCGTACTTCTCCTTTTCAGCAATTTCCCCCTGCAAGATTCTGCCTTGGTGTTCTTTCCCAAGTAATTTAAATCTAAGGGCTTTAATTTTTATTTTAAGAGCGGATGTTCTTTTCTTAAAAAAATAAAAATTAAAAAAAAAATTAAAATTCTCCTTTCAGTTCAGAAGGTGTTTGTCTTTTCTGAATGCTTTAATTGAAACACTTCCACTGAGTGTACTGGAGTACAACTATTTGTACTTCAGAAAAATGGTGAAGTTTCACATTCCTCAGGTGAGCTATGTGGCTGAGCACAGCCCTTCCCTTGCTGATTTCTCTCCTTCAGAGCTCTGCTCATTTTGCTGGTGAATGAGGCAGTTTGGTTGCCAGCAGGGAGGTACCATGTTCACCCCCTGATCCTTTGCTGAGAAGCACACTCTTTATGGAAGCACCAAATTTGAGGTTATAAAATGTTACTCTGTATTTTCCTGGATGGTGGCATTAGTCTTAGGAGAGAAACCTCCACTGATGACTGCCTGCAAAGGCAGTGGTAAGGAGTGAGGCAGCAGGTGCAGTTACCCCCATGGTGGTGACATTTTGGGTAGGTGAAGTGATGGGGCAGACCTGCTGCTGTTCGGCTTTGGGCAGCCTTCAGCACAGCCCTGGCAGGCAGTGGTGCCTGTGCCATGACTCTGCTGTTGATGATGGATCTGGCAGGGCCTTCCAGCCCTTACCTTCCAGGTAGTATGTTCAGTTAACGGTCGCATTTAGCTTCTCTTCTCAGCTTGTTATCCCATGGCTGGTACTTTAGTAGGCTCTATCAGAAATCCCTCTTTGCTGTTTAAACCCACTGTGTAAGTCCACATGTGGTGCTTGGTTCTGTTTCTTGAGAAGTTTCAACATGTTGTGCAGTAATGGCTCCAAAATTCGTTTTGCGTACTTCCAGCAGAGCAAGATCCAGGTCACTAGTGCTGCTGTGGCTTTTGATAGAGACAGCAGCTCCCTTTGCTGCCTGCTGTCCCCTCAGCCTTGGCTCCACAGCAGCTGTGCCCAGGGGCAGAGGCTGCAGTGTAGCCATGGCAGGCAAGGGCCATGTGGCCCTACAAGCTTTGCAGTATGAGTGCAAGGGGTGGAGCGGCCATTTGGACCTCATCCTGCCTGGCTGTGGTGGAAGTCTGTCTTTCCAGGTGGGTAGCAGAAACAAAGTACCTGCACCTGCACTGAAGGCGAAGGAGGCAGCTCCTGGATGGCTTCTTTTCCTGCTGCTTGCAACACCTGTTTCAGTGGGAGCTGTGGCAGAGCAGCAGAGTCTGTAGTTGGGCTTTCCCTATAGCTGGGACTTGGCAGGATATAACCTTAGCACTGATGATTCATTGATGCCTGTGAAGCCAGTTTGGCCCGGAAATGTCTCCGCTGAAGTGCTTCAACACTGATGGCCTTTTACCTTAATAGCAGGAACCACTTCTGTAGCCACACCATGTATTTTAAAAGGCACTATCCTGTAGCAAAGTAACAATTTAGTTAGACTGGTGTTATGGAAGTTACAATTTCCCAACTTGAGTTCTGCAATATGTATCAATTAAATTGAAAAGATACTGTTCAGCCTGTGTGTATATGCAGTTGCCTGTTGACTGCTTCATTTCCCTCTACATTTATTTGGATAGCTGTACACAGTTTTCTGTAGATTTAGGTTCCACCAATGTGATGCATAAAACCAGTTTTTATTTTAAACCGTATCTTCAGATTGAACTCTATGACCATAATGACTTCTAGCACCCAAATTAGCTTGGTTTACTAATGACAGCATGCTTGGGGGATGATGTTAACTGGGGCAGGTACTTTTGTAATGGGGAGGAGGATCAGCATTACTGGGAGAGAGAAGTAATGGTAGCAAGTAACAGGCTATGAGGCTGGTGTTCCTCAGCACATCTTTACTTGGTTTAGTCAGTATGAATCCAGATATTTGCATCTCTGCAATGCCAACCTGTTATAAAGAGCATGTCAGATGTTTGCTGTTATCATGAACACTGATGATAGGGAGAAATGCTGCTGTGCATGTAGATGCAGTGCTTAAGGCAGTTTCTGGAAGTTCAAATAATAAAACCCTTTGGTTTTATTTAGTTTCTAGAAGGGCTGTCAAGATTGTGAAATTGATCTTAATGTGAATTAAGATCATACAGCTGCTTATATGATCTTAAATCTGTTATGTACATCCTTTGAGGGACTTTGATTACCCTGTGCTTTTTTCTGGGCAACTGTTGTGGGGTTTTTGTGTGTGTGTGTGTTTTTTCCAGGAAGTTTCTGGCTGCTTTGGCAAATAAGTCTGTAGCTTATGACTGGATTTGTTTTATCAGTTGTGAGGGGGAGAGCCTTTGCCTTCAAAGAGTGCCACTAGTCTAGAGCATACGATCTGTTTCACTGACTAAATGACAAAGTATGGTCCTGGGGCAAAAAGATAGTGGTAGTGTATAAGTTCTATGATATCACATAGTTTATGTCCATGAAACAGACAAATTAGGGTTGCCAGGCGCTTTAGTTTTGGTACTGTGTAACTCAGCAAGCATTGGCAACTTTAGTATTCTCTGTCACTTTTTTAGGTGAGTGTAGATGCTTTAATCAGTCTCAGTCCAGGTGTTCTTATTTTAGTCGGGTGCTGGCCTGTATGTAGAGAGGGTGTCACAGAGCCTTAAGGGACAAGTGAGGCTTAAATGTAACAGAAACTCATTAATAGATTTTTGGGGTTTTAACATAATGCAGAACTGGGGGGGATTTAAATACTTTTTGTGATGGTAGTCACGACAGAATTTGACAAGCGATGAAATTGCTTCTATTTCCACTGACAGTTATGAGGGTTTTTGACAGCCCTATCAAATTAGTTCTTTGTTAATGTGACAACAGCTCTAACATAATTAAAATTATTTCTGAAGCGCTACATAGAAATTAGTTTCAAATGGAGGAGAAAGATACTAAGTTAGTTAATATAATTTCTCGTTGTTCAGTTGTGTTGGGGATGTGTTCTATTTATTTTGGGTTCTGTCACCAAGTAATTTCTTTGCCCCTTTTTCAAATAAAAAAGGCAAATGTGTACTTCGAAGACTTGAAATTATCAAAATTGCATTTTAATTACACACACACCCTCCTTCCCCAAAATGAAAAATGTCAAGGTCAGATCAAAGCCTTGTGCTGGTTACTGAAGTTCTTGAGTTTGTTTTTATTTTTTTAATTTAAGAAGTAAATTCTAGACTCTGAATATTATACCTGCAATAGCATGATCTGTAGTTGTTTTGCTTTGATTTTGCTAGGTAATACATTCCTTAGTAAATGTTCTATTAAGTGGGAAGGTACTGAAGTTAATGGCTAGATTCAAGAGAGTTGTAAAAAAGTATTTGGTCACTTTAACATACCTTAAAATACTGAAAAAGGGAAAAGGAAGTAACATATTTGGGGCAGTTATAGGTTTCTGTGAAATGGGAGCAGAGCTGCTTGAAACTTGTTGCAGAACTGTATGTATCTTTTTGGTTTCTTGTGGACCTGTATGTCCAAGCAAATGCCTTATGCCCCTTTTCCATAGGGGAAGTGCTACACTGCACTGCTCCTCATCTGCTGTGGGCAAGGTAGGAGTGCCTGCTTTTGGGGGTAGCAAGGGTGGATTTCCTACATTATCTGCTCTCTAAACTTGCTGTAATGCTGTATTTTTTCAAATTTACTGACATACTCTTTACTTAGAGACAGACTTTTAGAAAATGCAGTAAAATTTTGGTCTTGCAGAACTCTTAGCCTTCGATTATAGTTTCTGAAGTGTAAAGATGATGTGACTTTATCTATCAAAGCCAGTGAATTCTTCAGGATTTTTTGATACCTTTTTTTTTCCTCCCCCCCCTTTAAGATCGCGCTGGAAGCATCAGTACTCTTGATTCCTTAGATTTTGCAAGATACTCTGATGATGGCAATAGGGAAACGGACGAAAGAGTAGCAGGTAAGTTTTTTGCGTGATTTAGAAATCATAAAATGCTAACATTGTTATTTGACTTGATGTTTCTTAAGTATATTTAAATGAACATTCCTGAAGATGACAAGACTTCACTGTGGTGATTTAGCTGGTTGCTTAATGTTAGAATCGTGTTTCAGACACTTCTACTATATTTACTGTAAATATTCAAGCAGGTGTACTGCTGTGTGATTCCGTGTGTCACCAGGGTAGAAGCAAGCCGTATACTTGAAAATTGTGCCCAGCTTTTGACATAGAACAGTATCTTTATACTGCCTACTGACTACTACTGTTTAGCTGAAACATATGCTAAAATATCCTACACTATAGTCTGTGACTACTGCACAGGTGAGAGCTTTCTGGTGTAAAGGTCTCTAACAAGTGTCTTAAATACAGCTTCTGTGTAGAGCAAATGAGTATTACCAAACCCAGAGTAGATTTGGGATTTTCTCAGTTCTGTAAACCTTCTTTGCTACAAATCTTAATTGTAGGGCTTTTCTTGTCTCCCATTTGATTTCTTGATTGTATAAGACTTAAAGAAGTGACAGAGTCTTTTTGCCTCTTGCAGTTGTTCTGAACTTAAGAGCCTGTGGCATTTTTAATTTTAGGATTTATGATTATCTCTCAAAAGGCAGAGACTGCTTTTCTCTTACATTTGAAATTATTAGAATAATCTCATTTGCATATGAGACACATTTCTCTAATCCAGGCTTTTTTCTAAGTTCAGATATTGTTATGCATAGCTTCTGTAGAGAAATCCGTAAAAACTTTCTAGAAACTGCTACAGAACTCTTGTTTATTTCTTGTCAGTTAATACTGTTTAATATCATGAGCACCTGAAGGTTGTCCATGCTGTGACCTTTGTTCACACAGTTCATCTCTATGAAACCTGAAATTACAAGCTGCTATGTCTCTCTTCCACACTGTTGTCTCTGCTCTGAACCACCATGATTCATCCTAGCAGAAACACTGTCATGTTCTTAAGCAAAGGAAAGGCTGGTGAAACATAGTTCTGTTAAGGATCTTGATTTTGAAATTTTTTCTCTCAGTCAGTCTGAAATGGCAACCAGTATTGACTGAGAGAGAACACGCAAGAAGGAAAAGCCTCATTTTTATTAGTGTTTCTGAGGTAAAGGACTAGATTAAATTCATGAGCATGAAGCAAATTCAGGTATTTTGGTGCTCAGGTCTTGAACTTTAGGTACTTGCCATTCTTCGATTTATATAGAAACTTCCAGATTCTTATTACTATCTAATTACTGTCTTTTTCTATATACATAGTCAGTTTCAAGGGAGGCAAGAGTTGTAAATATGCAGCTAATTTTCTAAACAAAATGTGTTTAAGGAACCCACGTGTTTCTTACTTGTGTCCCAGAATATAAGAAAGAACCACGCAAATTAGAAATATTTTATTTTTTTTTCATCATCTTGGTCAATATTTCTCAGCAATAGCATTACTGGGAGAGCTAGTTTCATCTTTGCATGGAGCTGTCTTTAGTAACTGAATTGGATTAGAGATGCTTATAGAAAGTAAAGATCAGTCAGAACTGACATCCAGTTAGAGCCATTAATGTTCTGATGGAACATTAATGCCAAAAAGTTGATTAATTCCAGTATAAAATGAATATATCCTAAAATTAAATATAAGTAAATCCTAAATAGATTGCTTTGAAGATTGCAGTATATTAATTGACCACTGTCCTATGTAATAGACAAGCAAAGTATATGTCAGGATGTTTACATTACATTTCTGTATTCCTTTAGAGAGGTTTTCCTAAGAGTTGTTAAAAAGTAACCTAAGAACTTGAACAAAACAAGACTAGATGTTATTTCTGAATGTTGGAAAGACTCAAAAGTTCTCCAAAATATCCTATTTCTACTGAAAATTCTGATTCAATTATAATTGCTTAAAATCTTCTGCCTCAATTCTGTTTAAAACCTGAGTGAGCAATAAACTTCAGAAAACTGGTAAGTATTTAATTTGCATGTAAAAAAATCATGTCAGTAAAAGTTTCAAACTTTTCATTCAGTTCCTTCTTTGAACAAACTCTGGCTTAACTTCTGCTTTTGAAGTAGTTCTGAGCTGCAGTTGCACTTTGAAACATAACTGGAAATCCATCCTGCTTATTTCTTCTTGTATTCTTTCTTCTCAGCGAAGAGCTTTGATCTTAGGAGATAAAATTACAATCTGTTGTGGAAGCTTGAAGCCACGATCTGATAGTCATATTTTTCTTTTGATAGTTCTCAGAGCGAGGTTTGAATAGTTTCTCTTTGTAAATGGTTTTCTTATGCTGTTATCTTTGTTTTATTCTGTTCGAACAGAACACATGATTTCCACATCAATTCGGTAGTCAAATGTCAGATAAAGGATAGAAAATAAATGTACATCATTCATTAAAAGAAAGTGGTCCTGAGTCAGAAGGACTTTAGAACTGAAGTTATAATATATCTGGTTGTGAATACTTTTATACCATGACAGTGTTAGAAAGCACAAAATCAAAAAATTGTGTCTGTATGCCATCCAAAGCCATCACGTTTCTGTCTTGCCGTTATGAATGGTGTTAGACTTAGCAGCCTTTTTTTTTTATTTTACCAACCCCGAAATTCCTGGAAATAACTAGGAAAGCTCTTGTTTGAAATGGATTTTGGTATTTCAAATCTGTTAACCCAATTCATTCCGTCTGGTGTTAAAGTTGAAATTTGGGCTAGAAGCAAGCATGAGTTGATGTGAACTTCTCACTTGGGAAATCTGATCAAAGGAAGCTAAATTAATCTCTTCCGTAATATTATTATGAGCTTGACTGAAAAGATGCAAGTCACAAAAACCAATCAGAATGTGGATGAGCATGATGAAAGGAACTGCAATTTAGGAGGCATCAGTTGTCTTCATTATCTACTTGATCTTAACATAGAAAACTGTGTAACAAATTGGATAACACATTCGTAATCCACAAAGAGTTTCAAAAAATAGACGCATCCTTAGAACTTGCAATTTACTAGTTGGGAAAAACTTGTTCTCTATGACTAATAAGTCTTGAATCTAAATTCATGTATTAAGTGCTGAAAGTGCTAAGATAAAGTCAATACTGAAGGATTTATTTGGCTTAGTAAACCTCCTCCAAATATTCATTGCCATAAAACAACCAGAGAATGGAAAAAAAACCCTGTTCCATTCCTGTGGAATAAGAGTACGCTTAACTTGAAGTCGAATACCCACAGCATTTGGTCAAAATAGGTCATCTGACATTCAATCTAAGGAACTGAATCTTCTGCCACATCTTAAATTGACTGTATACACAACTACCTGCTTTCCATAATTGAAAACATTTAGAATTGCTAAACCTGTGTTTGACATCTACTGTTCTGAGAATCTGATAATTTTAAAAACATAATGCTGTGTTTTCAATGATAATAAAATTCTCATAATCAAACTCCATTTCAATCATTTGTGTTCTCAGATCTCCCTGCATTAGCATGGATTTCTGGCTAGACTGTGTATCTCTGATTAGCTGCATAAAATACTGTCCCAGTCAGGATTTGAACCTAAACTCTTATCAACTCTAAATATGGTCACTTCTTCTTAGGAGTTATACCAGGAAAGTGGGAATTAGGAAACCTCAGGTCTTGAAGTATGCTCTGATAGCAGCTTCATTGCTAACTATAGTCAGTGAATTTAAATTTCTTCTGATTGACTCAAAATGTATGCACCAATCCATCAAATGTAATGGGATGTCATATAGATTTTAGAGGACATAATTTAGGACACCTAGAGTTCTACATTTACTTTAAAAGAAGGAAGAACTTGAAATGACAGTTAAGAAACGAACAACAACAAAACTTGTAACAGTATGTCCAAATTTGGGGAAAGCCAGGTAAGCACGGGGGCCCTCGGTACTTCAGAGGAGAGCTCATTTTAAAGGAAAATGCCAGAATGCCATATAGTGGCTTCACAGCACAAAACTCCCTTTCTACAGTTCTCTGAAATATTTCATAGTGAAGTATGAAAAGTCTGACAAGATAATTCATATGTAGAATGTAAAATTCTAGTATAATTGGGAAAAGTACTGCTTATGCAAAAGCAAGTACTGAAAACTTCTACAAGTGCTGTTATTTCTTCAACTTTTTGGCCTTGGCCCAACAAGACTGCTGTTCATGTTGATCTCAACTCACAGGTTGTTCTCTATGGTTAACTACTACAATCTATGGTTCAGTGACTTATGAAGTCATTAACAAATGTGAGTGAATAGAATAAGATCTTTGAGAAAGCTTCATTTTTAAATTTGAAAGCTGAGCTGACAAGCTACCCACTCCTGATACTCACTTGTCTTTTAAGGTTATTAGATTAGCTGCATCAAAATGGAAACATCTAAAAATCATTAATCTGAAAATCTTGGTCTAATACTTAGTTGCTTGCTTGAAAGTTTCAGCTCTTTTAAGTAAGTATAAAGAATTTTTTTCTTTTTTCAGAGTGATAGCTGTGGTGATTTGAATTCTTCACAAAAAGAAAAAGCGAGAGAGCCACTTAAATTTGGAACAATTATCTCCCCTAAGGCAAAACAGATTGTTCAGAAATGCCCTTTTCTTATAGGAAGATTAACCAACCTCAGAGCTCTAAATTTCTGTTCTCTGTTCTTCTGATACAGAGGAGAATGAATTTGGTTCTCTCCTTTCCTAGGTTATCTACAGCAAAACTCTTCTGTGTATTGTTCTTAAGGAGCATCAGCTCCTTTCATCTATGCTATAATGAGTTATACATGTTATCAGTTCAGTCAACATGAAGTTAAACTTTAGCTGGCTTTATCGATGGTTTTGAAGGCTTAACTTCTCAAAGGTACATAAGCTTTACAATAGAAGGAGAGGGCAAGAGAGAGATCAAGTCATTATTTTAAAAGTCAGTACTTGCGAGTAGTTACAAAGAAAGGGGTTAGAGGTAGCTTTTTTAATTAAAGAGAATGTTATCAAAAAATGTGGATTTCCAGTGTCGATTTCATTAATACACATGTTGAGTTAAAAATTGCTATGTATTTTGGCAGAAGATTGCATTTCAGTATAGCTTCTAAAATAAAGAGCTTTTAATCATCATTTAAAAATTGATTGGGATTATATTGTACATATTTACAAATATTTATGCATATATTAAGAAAAAAAAATCCTTCAAATAAGAACTAAATTTGTGACTGACTTAGATGCATCAAGGTTTTTATGATGGTGATCATAATGGTGGCATTAGTAAGACCAGGAGATGAGATATGATGTAACAATGCTGTGTTGTAATAGAATTATGTGGCTGTTGTGACACGCTGCAAAGTGACAGCTTCTCAAATGTATTGTATCCAGAATTTTCCACTGTATACAGAGAAACATGCAGCAGAGTAATCTACTTTTAAGGTTGAAAGGGTAAAGTCCTAATGGCTTCTAAGAATTTTCAGCATCATGACAGTTCACTAAAAATTAATTCTTGCCGTCTGACATGGGTTTGTCTGACATGAGTTTTTTGGCTTTCTACGCCTTCAGGCATGTTTTATTCCAATTTTCCTTAATGGGATTCCTGAGTTTTTCTAGTTTGTGTTGTTTTTTCTATTTATTTTTTTCTTCATTATTTGTATCATTCTAGTGCAGGGCACTCCTGATCTGCAACTGTTCTGGTCTTTGAAAATATTTTCAAAGAATAAGATGATAACATGTAGCCATTTCCATCAGAAGGATTACTGAAATTGAATTCTGTACAATTTTCGTAAGCTACTAATTTTAGCTTTTAACTTAGAATCGTAACTGTGAATTAGTAACTCAAATGCAAGGAAATGCTAAAATTATTAGATACTTGACTACAAAAGCATTTTCTAACTTTGTTGCACAGAAGTATTTGCAGATCAGCATTGCTGAATACTAGAGAGATTTTACGTATTTTATTCATCGTATCCTCAGTTGCGCTTTTGTATTGCTGCAGTAAAATTCTGTGCATAAAACAAGTTACTTTCATGTAGCAAATGTGGTGTACTGTAGTTATTCCTTCAGTTCTTATGGGTAAATGCAAACTGAGTGAATCTTTTTTTCCATGCGTGCTAATTATCAAAAGATTTTTAGTAACAGATGCTCAAAAGAGGAAACAGTTCTATTTGCAGTCTTCAGTAGCATTTCTTATGAGCAAGAACCAATGCAGTGCTTCTGCCGTGCATTGTCCTCTGTGTAAATGTGTCAAAATGCCATGTTAAATTGTTTCCAGGCAATGATTAAAAATCTCATTAATATCTTCTTATTAAAAGCAGCTATAACCTTTTTAGTTTAACACTTCAGTATGGTAGCTGTTCTCTGCTCATCTCTCCTAGTTAAGTGCAAGAATCCTTTCTGGTAGTTGTATGTGTGAGTAGATTAATCTGAGAATTAATGAAATGCATGTAATTATCTGGTAAATCCTTACATAGGTTCCATTACATGCTCTAACCTTAAATGGGTATAGAAAGAACATTTACTGTATGTCTTGCAAAGGTACAGGGTTTTAAAGTTTGAAGCCACAGTATACATACGACCTCAACATCAAAACATTAGAAATTTCAGTGCAAACAAGCCACTACTGGCCCTTTTTGGAGGAAATATTAGAATATGAGAAAAACATAAGAGTGGCCAAGGCAATTGGGAGATGGAGCAGATGATAAAAGCAGTTAGAATTACATATTTTGCAATCTCTAAAGCTGACTCTAGATCACTGAAAGTGTTGTGTAGTCTAGAATCACTAGAAACTTTTAAGAATAATGGAGCAAAGAATGTTTTGTTTCAAGCTTCTCTAAGTACTATAGGGAAGCTGCATATTTTGCTTTTTATTTTTTTGTCTTGTGCATCTCTTAATGTATTCAACTAAAATCAAAATCTTAATCAACTCTAGGATATTCCTAAAACTCCACTATTTTTAGATAGATATTTAAAACAAGATTATTCTTAGTAGTAAAATAAAGTATGTTTCAAGTTCTGCCATTTAAACTGCTAAAATTTCTGTGTATAATTTCATTTTCAAATAGAAAACCCTATAGTCTTAATGAGGGAGTACATTCACTTTATGGTTTAAGCTTTGCTACATGGAGACAGCTTCCTCTGCTGCCAGCATGTATTTGCTTCATTTATATCTGTCCTTTGTTTGCCCTCATACTCCCCTTGTCCCGAGAAGTCAAAACGTTTGACAGTGTCAGCTGATTGTAAGAATGGGGAAGAAATAACAACTGTTTCCCAGAATAAGCAAAGTGAAAAGCAAGCAAGAAAAAAAGAAAAAAACTAAAGGTGGGGGGAGGGAGAGGGGAGAAGACCCCAAAACCCTACAGCGAGTCCTTGTCAGACAGCTTGAAATTTTGATCTAGCTAACTTAAGGCCAATGAAACTATGGAAAATGTTCACCAGTTTGCTTTCAGACCAACTCTGCTGCATGTGTTCATAAGTTCCATAAAGATTGCATGCTTTCTGTTAATACAAACTGTATATTTTTTTTCACACCCATCCTTGCTTTTTATATTTTATTTTTGTTTCCCTTGCCTTGGTTGGATGCCTGTGTGTGTTTAATCCAAATCCCTGTCCAGTCCTGGAGTTTGAACTGCGGAAAGCCAAGGAGACCATACAGGCCCTCCGAGCCAACCTGACTCAGGCTGCAGGTGGTGTACATAAACCTTTTCTTAAGTCTCTACTTCGAACAATGTAGAAGTAGCTGAGCTCATCCTGTGTGAAAGAGTAAAATCTAGTTACTTTTTTTTCTTCCCCAGAAAATGAAGTTCCTTTGCAGGAACGAAAAAATTATAAATCAAGTCCTGAAATTCAGGTAGGTGGCTGGTGATAACTGAGCTTTGCATGGCCTTTAAGACAGATACACTTCCATAGCTGGAAGGAAGATGAGCCAAAGATGCAGTGTATTGTTTTCTTGTTTTTTTTCCAGGAGCCAATCAGACCTCTTGAGAAAAGAGCTCTAAACTTCCTAGTTAATGAATTTTTATTGAAGAATAGTTACAAGCTTACATCAATAACATTTTCAGATGAAAATCATGATCAGGTAAAGTTTTTCTTATGTTGTTTTTACATGCATGCTTTCCGTATTCTTATCTTGCCTCAGGTGAACTTTAATGATATGTCCTGTGCATGTAAGTTCCTTTCATACATATGAGTATTCTGAAAGTTAAATGAGTTAGTTAGCATTTTCATGTAGAAAGCCTGGTTTGAAAACACAGCACTTGGAGGAGTATTTTCTCAAAATTTATAAGGAGGAGGCAGAATGCATGTATTCTTTAAAGGAAGCAAAAAGAAGAAAAATACTGTGAGTTATAGCTACTTACCCACTTTCCTGGATTCTGATGGACACCCTTTCAGTTAAACTTAAGGATCTGGATGTAGTAAGATTTTTAACATAATCTTTTCCTTAAATCTTTCTTGGCTGTGTAGGGTATACAATATACTCATTTATTGTCATCTTCTGGGCATACATATGTGTGTGAGAATCCTTAGTCATGCTGTGGCTTTGAATGCAGTCTTGGGGAAGCTGTCAGTAATAAGGCGTTACGTTAGATATTTCCAAACATAGCTGTGTTTTGATGTGCTTTTCTTAAGATGATGAGGTTTATGTCTCTGTTGACTTGCATTTCATGGGGGAAAAATTCTGCAAATGTTTGGAAGTTTCTAATTACATATTGACTCTTACTGGGTGAACAAAACACCCAGTAGCATCAACACCCAATATATATTCAGCACAAAACTGAAATATTGCCAGAAGAAGTAAATATTGAACTCAATAATAAATACTGAATTTCAACCAGTTCTTTATATAACTAGTCCTCCTGTATTTTTCCTACAATTCATATCCTAATCCATAAAGACATTGGCTTCTTGTATGAGATTTCTGGACCACCCACTTTAGATTTGAGTTTGGCAGTGCTAGATTTCACACAAATGCTTGTGAGGATACAGCCCCAAAAAGAGAAATGATGAATAATTTATCCTTTTTATGTAAGGATAAATGAAACTTTATGAAACTGTTTTATGTTGTGAGACAATTAAGGAAAAAAACCTAGGAAAGCTACATACTAAACAAACTAAAATTAGCATACAGAATGGACATTTTTTCCTAGATTATTCACACAGTTCTGCCAGAAAATAACCTTTCTTCAAATAGGTCTATGGAAAAACACAGTAAGAACTATGAACAGCAGGAAAAAAATTATAAAAGGAAATAATTGAAATTTAATGTTGTTAGAGAATTTAACTCTCATTTAATGTCATAACTCCTGTATAACAGTGCATATGCTTATTTATTAATACAGATATGGAATAATCATGTAGTAATAAGATGGTAACATGTCAGTGGGAAAAGGAAGGACATACAGTGCTCGTTTGAGACAGGAGGCCCTAGTATTGTTTACACCTCTACTCAGTTAATACAGTTATGATTAAATTTCACTGAGAATATGCACTCCATCTATCAGTCATCTACAGAGTGATTTGACTGTCTGCTTCTGGAAAATTACACCTGTACTTGTGAATGAGTTGTGAACAAAACTATACCACTATCAGTAGAAAGCCTTTTAATGACTGCACTGGCTTCTGCTAGAGTTTGATGACGTTATAGCTGATTGTAAAAAGTGTTCATGTCCTAGATAAAAAAAAATATGATTGTGAGCTATGTGTTTTTGAAAGGTCCTCTCATTAGTACATCACTTAGAGCTGCCTTTAGGATGAAACTGCTTTGGGTCATGAAATGGCTCCTTTTTCTACTTTTGTTTCTTGATGTCTGATTTAAGCTTTCATCTCTTTTACTGCAATGCCATCTCAACGTGACTATTTTGCTCTTGTGTGATCTGCAGTCTAATGAGGAAGAGGAATGAAAATAAAAGGAAGTTTATTGTATGTTTTAGTTTCTTTTATTCCTTTCAAGGATTTTGAACTTTGGGATGATGTAGGATTGAACATTCCAAAACCTCCAGACCTGTTACAACTTTATCGTGACTTTGGAAACCATCATATTACTGCGAGAGATGTGGTGGATGTATCAGTTGGTGTAGAAGATGATGAGTTAGAGGCTGCTACTCCTATACTTGGGAGCGTCCCTGTGTTTGAAACAACACCACAGTCCATAGAAGTAAGAGATTGTACAGAAGAAATGTTTCAGCTGTTAGCAGTACTACTAAGCTTCATTGGACTAAACTCTTTTGTTTCTATCTTGTATTTAGCAATGTTTAATAGTGCAAAAATTAGAAGATCAAATTAGTGTGTTAAACAGTGAGAAATGGTCTTTGATGGAACAAATCCAAAGACTTGAGAGGTATGTACTTATAAATCTGCTTGACTGCTGTTAAATGTTGGAATAACTTCTCAGTGTTTTTCTAGCACATAAATGAAAACTTACACTTTGCACCTAGAATTTACACTTAGAAAATTACAAGGAGTTCTTCAGAGCAGGGCGGTCTTTCCTTCTTCATACATGGGATTTGATTTAGAAAAAGAGACCAGACTCTTTCCCTTTTATTAGCTACATTATTTAATTTTGTAATCAGTTTTGTTCTTTCAGTGCAACTTCTTGATTTCTTTGAAAACAGAATCAGTTCTCATGTGTTTTGTGTAGGTTAACTCTTCAGTCAGCTTTATTTCACTCGTTAGTGTCAGTAAGCTGTACACACTATAGTACTGTTTTAATGACTTATTTCAACACAGTTTTTCTTTATACAGAGCAAGAGTAGTAGCAATGACAGTATCTTTAACAACAACAAAATAGACTTTAAAAGTTCAGTCAAAACATAGGAATCTAAGCTATAAGATACCATTCCTCTAAAGAGATGCACCAATACAACACATGGGCAAGTGTATAATTTTTAAGCGGCTTTATTGACTTGTATCATTACTATTTCAAAGCCAGGTGGGATAGTATATATTAATTCACCATTATAGTATTTTAAGTTTTATATCCCAGATAGAGTTCTGTCTCGTGACAACTTGTATCTCAGTGCTCAGATTTCAGCCAGAAGCAGATAACACTATTGTTATTCACTTAGTTCATTGATTCATTCAGAGTGTAACATTTTTTCTACTACTAATTATTGACTAAAGAACTCCATTGAATAGGTGCTAATTTGAACAGCTTGTGTGATATAACATTTGTATCAAAGGAATTTTTGAACATACTGGAATTGAAGAGGGAGCTCTTCCATATGTTGTCCTTATTTCTGTGCTTCAGTTTTTGTGATTCTAACAACCTTCTTGTGAAAGCTACGAAAATGTTTAATTTTTTGCTTTTCCTATTTTCAGTGAAATAGATTTTCTCAAGAATGAAAACTATGCTGTGTCAACAGTTTATGGTGTAGCTCCCCATCCTTCTTTAAAACAAGTGCCTCGCACAGTCTCAGAGGACAATGGACGGTACTTGGATATCAGGAGCTCTGAGAATGACAATAAGTATGGAAACACTGAGGACACAAGCCTTTCTTTATCAGCTGAAGCGGATTCAAGGACTTCTAAAGATGATACAGTAAATTCTGTGCCCTGTAAAGAAACAGAGAAACTGTCTTCTTGTGCTTCCGCAACAAAAGCTGCAGTCCACTTTGATAAACCTAATAGGTTAGTGATAAGTTTTAAACTGGAATGCTTTAATTAAAAGTTCTTGTAAAGTAGATATTTTTCTAACAGTAAGATTCTGCAGAACTTTTAGACCATTTAGACCATAATAAAAGACCCTTAGAGTACAGTGCTAATATTTTAATATTTCTAACCTTTTTAGGAGGGAGTACCTTTGATAAACCTGCATTTTTAGTATGAAGTTTAAGGGTTTCTTTTCACCTCCTACTTGTTTCTAAAACCAGTCCTGTACCTTGCAACAACAAAAAAAACTAAATTCAAAATGGCGAATGGAAAGACAGGATATTTCCATTCTCTTTTGAATGTTAATTCCATAGTGAAACCTCTTCTGCATGAAGAGTGGTTGGGAGATTTTTTACTTTTCCTATGTTGATTTGTGTAACTCTTTGGATACTCTGAGACCTGTAAGATTTTACTTTTTTTTTTTTTTTTTTTTTTTAAATAGATTATTAGAATTATGGGGGTTTTTTTATAATTCTGCTTTTTGAGTTTTGAATTTGGGGCAAGTCTTCATTGGACAACTAGGATTCTTTTAATTATAGAGGGTATTCATGTTATTACACGGAGACAGAGTTTGTGTGTCCAAGCATTCTTAAGAAAGCCTCTCCAGTCTACACAGTCTTTTTAAGCATTATAGTGAAGAGGGGAAATAACATATTCATTAAGTAATAGATAAACCATTGTGTAGCCATCAGGAGTAATACAAAGCACAAACCTAGTGAGGGTATGTACAACTTCTAGAATTACTGTTGTGGACAAAGATGCCCAAGTAGCTCACCTCGTGGTCTTACTGTTGCTTTTCCCTGGGGAGCAGGTAGCCATTCTGCTTTGTATTTTGCCAGTTACCTTAGTGTTCTTTTGCAGGTGTTGATACAGTAATATGTTTCTAGAATTATTTTCTATCTGAAAATACCAAGTAGAAATCTATGTGTGATACTCTGTGCAGATGGAAAATCAATACAAGTGGGGAGATGGGAGAGAAGAAACAAAATAATTGCTTACCCCTGCTAGTAATTTACTTTTCTTGCAAAATAAACCTCTCTACCTACTTTCATCTGTGCCTTGCAGCAAGTTTCTTTTTGCTCAGAGTAATTGGGAGTTCTGGGAGGCATTAAATGCATGAATGTTAGATTGATGGTTTAGGGATAGTGAGGATGGGTATTAAAATAGGATGAGATGACTGAGTGAGGAAGGAACTGTGAATATCTCTGGTGGGATTTAAGACAGTAGTGTAGAAAAACAGAGTTTGTTTTGTAGCTCACAGTCTTCTAAATATAACTGCATGTGGATTTATTTGAAACGTAGTTGAATAAATCCTCGGATTACAGTTGAGTTAACTTCAGAAGTCTCCTCAAATGCAGTTCACTGCAGAGATAAGTTAATGCATGTGTAGCTATTTTTGTTTTGGGCTTAATATGTTAGTGAAGGGTCAAAGGAAATCATACTTGATACAGTCTTTTCTAGATAAATATAACTAAATTTTCTTCCTGGATTATGCACTTGGTTTTTAATAATGTGGTCATTTTTTACAGTAAGAACTATTTAAGTATTTTGAGATCTGTGGGAGAAGTAGCATGTTGTAAGTGCTGGATATTTATATCAATCCAAGGGTGGTTATTTATAGAAGACAATTACTATAATTTATTCAGAAAGTATTAAGAGGCATTAAAAACTAAGACTCTATCCTAAAAGGCAAGATTGTTGCTACTGTAGCTAGGGAGTGGATTCTTGGCAGAAATCTTGCCCAGATGGGAAGAGAGGATAGAAGAGCAAGTGTGCCTGCTTTGTGTGCGTGCACTCAGAGCAGCTGTGCGTGCATGCCCGCGAACGAGGATGGCCGTTCTTGGAAAAATGCCTTGTCTAACAGATTGCATTAGAAAGCACTAGCGGCAGTGTAAGTAGACTGCACCACATGTATTTATCCAACTCATTTTAGGTGTTTGGTAGTTTGCACCAATAACAAGGTGCTTTCTGTATGTAGCACTCATTCCTGACTTTCTCAGTAAATGGACTTTTTTATCCTAGTGCATACAGAATAGTGTGCTTGGATTTCCTTTTCATCATATTTTCTTATATTTTAACATCTTCACTAGTGGCATCTGTTGGCCTTTGGAAAAACTTTACACTGACTTGTGTGCAAGAGACCTGGGTTTATCATAATTTTTGTCCAGCAGAGCCATCAAGGATTTTACTAGACTTCATCAAGGATTTTTCTAGACTTCACCAAGGAGAAGCTTTCTTGATTCTAAATATAGCCCGCAATCGCAATGGGATCCATCCTGCTCGGAGCTTGCTGCTAATTAACCCCAGGGAAATCCAGCAACATGTCGTCATAGTTTTCAGCCTCTGCAAAATGGAGATGGAACTTTGCCCTTATGGAGGATGTAATTAAAGTTTCAAGTGGGGAGGGATCTGAGGTTCTGCAGAACAAATGCCAAGGTGAAGGACAGCCGGGACAACGGCCTCGCCAAGGCCTTGCCATTCTCTTAACATTAAGCTACTGCTTTGCAACACTTGTTCCTGTTCTCCCAATGTAAATAAATCTAAAAGCCTGGAGTAGAGACTATAAATCTGTCATTCAAGAACGCTGTTACAGAATAAGGTCTAGCATATTGTTAAACAGAGGTTCTCTACAACTTGTTACCATGTGAGTCATTTAGTATCTTTTTTTAAAGTGAACCCTTGCAGAAGACCAATCTGATTGGAATTAAACTTATTTCATTAAAATTTCAAACGTGTTATAAAAACAGAAAAAAAAAAAAAAGCTTGAATTTAAGTAATAAACAAATTTTTATTTATCAGAATTCGTAAATAGTCAGAAGAGGAAAACTACTTTGTGTTTCTGTCCACATGGGTTAAACAGTTTTAAGTAGGAACATGGATTCTGCCTTTTTTTGTTTTTTGTTAGAAAGGAGTGAATGATGATGTCTTTACTATAGAGAGTATATTAGATAAAAATATATATGTCCGTACGCATAATTGCATGTGTGTAGGGTTTTGTGTGCTCAGGTGCGCAAAATAGCATTTTGAAGAGTTGAAAGGTGCTAACCACTTTCCACATAAGAAACAGGAACTGCTCCCTCTCGAACTCATATAGTGTCATTAGAGGATTCAAATAGTAGATGATGATATAGGATTAGATGCTTTCTGTGCATGTTTTGGAAGACAAATGTTATTTTTCCTCTTTAAGCATAGTGGATGAGGCAGTGTTAGATAAGGCAGAGGGAGTTGTCATTACTGGGAAAAATAGGATGCTGCTGGTGCTGCTGCTTGCCTGTTTTATGTAATGGTCAGTCCAGTAACTGTTCTCTGAGAACATTTCTGCCAAATTATCCTCCTGTGACAAGGTTGTTTTGAGACTTTTATCGGGGTTTTATCTGTATGCTTTAAGGCTTTGAGTAGCTCAGCTGTGTTGGCTGGTGCTGTGCATGGCCGTGAGGCAGTACTTCTGTAGATATACATCTACATTAGGGATTAGGCAACAATTTGGGGCTAGTTTTGAGGTTATCACTATACATTTGAATCTAACGTTTATATCCCAAAGTGGCAGTTGAGCAATCACTATTTAGTCCCGAAGCTTGTGACTGACCACGCAGATGCTTTTATGCAATGTGCAGAATCAGAACATTAAGCAAAAATACTGTTTCTTGTGATTTCTGTCTGCCCGCTACTCTGTTTGCATAATTGTATACTTCCTCTTGTACTGCTAAAGCTTCCTCTTCTTCATGCTTTAGTCCTACTTTTGTCTGTGCTGTGGTTTGAAAGATGTTAAATTTTTTGGAACTGAAAGTAACTCCTTAATTAGGATACCCACTTCTTTTCTTGCTACAAACTAAACATCCTAAAAGTCAAAGATAATTTTTAACAAAAACTTCTGTGGTATTCTTCACTTAAAACATTTTCTGAATGTCATTTAACCTAGCTGGTTAAACCAGAGTGAAGGGAGTTGTTCAATCACCTTTCTGATTTATGATTTCCCCTCCCCTCCCTTTTTGACGGTATTTCAGGAAATTGTCACCAGCTTTCCATCAAGCACTACTGTCATTTTGTCGGATGTCAGCAGACAGTCGTTTGGGATCAGAGGTAAATTTCCCAGTTGACATAAACTAGAAGATGCATTATTCTGCATGGCAGCAATAGCTAAGCAATACTTGCTTTGAAGCAAGACTTACTAACATATATGGAGAGATTAATTTATGTGCATGAAACTTAAGAAATGAGGAAATGCTTTCGGATTTTAGATTAAACATGAAACCTAGTGGTATGTAATTACTGGGAATTTTTGAGTGTGTATAAGCGGATTCATTCTTTTGAAGGTACTGCCAGATCAAAACCTTGCAGCTTAATGTGTGTGAGTAGAATAAATATTTTCTTGTAAGTGATCAGCCTGCTGCAATTCCCATTATTCTTCTGAACTTATATTTTTCTATTCCTGCGCTTCATTTAAAACAACACATAAAAACAGACAACTTGGTTTTCTAGGTATCTCGGATTGCAGACAGTGAAAAAAGTGTCATGTTAATGTTGGGACGCTGCCTGCCTCATATTGTTCCTAATGTGCTGCTTGCAAAGCGAGAGGTGAGGAACCCTGAAATTTTACTTCTTGTTTTTACCAGGATGTTTTCTCATTCATTTTGAAGATCTTGTGTCTAATTTCATGAAGTCTATTACTTGCAATCATATTCTTACTTTTGTGCATGCATCTCTGCTCCTAGAGAATGGTTTTACACCTCTGTCAGGTGAGTTCAGTAAACCTGCATGGTATCCTAATATTTCTTCCTTTGCTTAAGGCACCCATTAGCATTCAGCAAAACTGTTACTGTAGGTCCATCTTTTTGTGGTTGCACAAGTGTTTTTGTTAGAGACAACCATGGTTAATGTGTGTTATAAAGAGCAGAGGATATAAGTTCAAATATTAAATTTGGTTTATCTGTCAGTTTTAATAAGGATTAATGTACAGGTTTTTTTGCAGCACTAGGTACTTCAACAAAAACATTATTTTACCATCTTTTTCTAGAAGCTTCATGTTCATCAAAAACACCCCTTCATAAGAAAATTAGCAATCTTGCTTATATGTTTTCCTTAATTTTAAAACAAAGCTAAATAAAATTATGAAAATGTAATGTCTATTCTGATGTAAATGAAGATGGTGTTTTGCATAATCATTCGTACTATGTAGTGTAGAAAGGGAAGACTGTGATTGAAGATGGGAAAAAAAAAAGACTGGTTTTGTGTTGCTTTGTTGTCAATATTGCACATTACCAAATGTGTAAAAGTTAAAAAATAAGAAAATGTATCAATCAAAAATTTAGCAGCCTTATAGTTGACACTGGAATAAAAGGTTTGAAGTGGCATAGCTTGTTGAGGAAGTTTTAGTCCTTGTTGAGGGGACTTACAGTATGGTAGACTTAGTAGTGTGTTTTGCATAAATTCATTTTAAGGCTTTGAAAAATCTTCAAGAAATTTGTACTGATCCGATAATTTAAAATTTTATAACATACAAGTAATTATCAGCAGTTGATACGGTGAGTTTGAGAGATACCACGTTTTGGAAGTCTCAAACTTTATAAAAAGGTAGAATTTTTCTGAGGGGGTGGGAGTGTGAACTGGGTGCTCTGGAAGTTATTCTGTTAATAGTCTCTCAGAATAATTCTGTAAATATTCCTGGATCAGTGCTTAATTTCTGATTTATTCCTTTCCCTCTGCTTGGCAGGATGTGGTATTTTGGCTTCTTTTCACAGCTTGTAGCATAATATGTGTAACGCATTTAGTATTTTTGTGACCTTTTAGGCTATTTCCTACTTAATTTGTTTTACAGTTGAAGTTACATTTGATTACATGTATTTTTGCCTTAAACGAATCATCTGTTTCAATGTGATTGAAAAAGCCACAAGTAAGAATTGCGTAACTGGATTGCATGGGATGCTTTTAATGTTCTGAGAATTGAAATTTGCTTTAAAAATAACTTTCTCAGTTACCCATCCATTGCTATAACTATTGTAATGTTCTTTCAGATGTAGTTGTGGAATTTGAAGGAAAAATGGGGTAAACCATCTGTTAGTATTTATTAATATCAGTATTACAAAAGCTAACCTAAGAGCTTGTCTCTTTTCCAAACCCAACCTTATTGTGAGAGAGTCTTGGCACAATTTTACAGAGATGTTATTTAAAAATATACCAAACGATCATTGATTTGAGAACGATACATAACAGGTTCACCTTATAATGCAAAGTCATCACCTGTCTGCTCTGAAAAGGTACAGTGGTAGTATTTAAGATCGTACTGTCAGTGTGTTAGGCATGAGAATTAAACACAATTTTGTGATTACTCCCTAAAGTCCCTATCTTTGTCTTTAAGCATCCATCGTGTTGAAATTAGTTGCAAAATCTTAAGCTGAAAACTATACTTGTTGTGCTATACTTTTTCAATTTGGAGAAACTGGGCTTGTGGAGGTCGACACTCTCTCAGTAGGCATTGTCCTTTACCAGAGATTCAGAAGCCATTTCAGCAATGCTTTTAACCTGCTTAAGGTCAGTAGCAGCCTGCCTGATTTGGTGATAAGTGGTCCAGTAAATATTACAATTGATATCTGAGTGACTCAGTATCAGAATTACTGGTGCATCTCTGAAATTCTTTGTTGGTTTTGTGTATTGCTGCAGCTTTAATTGTACTTCAATGGCTGTTGTTTAGGTTCCGATGAAAGATAACAAAGAAGGAAAACCACAGTATTGAGTAGGGTAGCTGAGGAGATCATTTTAGTAATTTCTGATAGAGCACTTCAATTGGGTCAAATTGATAATGTTTAATATGGGATAATTGCCCGAAAGCAATTCATAGTCATTAAGTTTTCAGTTATCAACATATAAAATGAATTTTGTTTTTATCCAAGTGTCTAGATTAACCTAACTGCTTGAAAACATGTATGTCAGTAGTTAGATTTGTATGTGGATATACTCACAAACAAAGGAGATACTGCAAGCCAAATAGTAATTGGAATGAACAGGAAGAAAATGCTAAAAACTTACTGCTCTTCTTCAAAAAAAAAACCCCATTTGGCTGAGTGTGCAGTCTGTGATAACACTTCCTGCATATGAGCAGCTTGATCATAGAATTTCATCTGCATTGGAATCTGCATCTTCAATTGTGTTTTTACCACTTAAAACTAAAACACATTTAAGATTTTAAAAAATATCAGCCACCTTCCATTTCTCAAGATGTGTACCTTGAAAGGATTCCTTTAAAACTAAACTGTAATTAGAGAAAAGGAATCTTTTAAAATTTTAGCAATACTGATTTCTTACCCTTTGTAAGATGTAAAACTGAGTATCTTTTTGGCAGGCAACAAAGTAACCCTGTTTGTATGTATAACTTCCACACTCTGCGTATGTAGTCTTTTAGCAGAGTTTGGGCCAGAGTAAACTTTTTGGTTTAATATCAGGTTCTCATTACTCTTGCTCTTTATCAAGAAACACTTTTCCTTGCCTTTCATCCCGCCTATTATTCCAGAGTTAGTTTCTGTAATTTTCATTTGTGTTATGCAAACTTAGCAAAATCACAACAGTAATGGTTCACTAAATTGCACCACTTATTTTTTTTATTTTTTTTTTATATGTATACTGAGAAACTGTAACTTCTATAGAGCTCGAAATGTTAAGAATAGAGGTTTGCTTTTATTTCTATGTAAAGTTGAAGCAAAGAATGCTGAATCTGCAAATTCTGAATGGGTGCCATTCTTGGCAGAAAGCAATGCTGTAGATTTAAACTTGTTCACGTTAACGTGTAGTAATTACACATAGGCATCACTGAGGCACTTTTGTTCTCTGGCATTTTTTGTAGGTAGCTGTCTCTTAAAACACGGTACAGCTGAATATCTTACTGCAGATTTTCATCTTGGTCTTACGCTTTAAAAGCCATAAAATACTGGCTTTGTTAAAAAATGTAGAGGAAAATGCTACATCAGAGCTTGGCAGTATATTTAAGTGGCTGTTTCCAGTGGCTGTGTCAAGCAGATGTCGTTCTGGTTGGATATGGATAAAGGTATACAAGTTTGAGTTTCTGGGCATGAAAATTGTCAGCCACTAGTATCTTTTGAATGACTGTTTCTATTTCACAGAATAGGAGAGAATGAAAAAATTTAAATGAACAATAAAAATACTTTCCATTACTCTGTAAAACTTAGATTGTGGTAGGCTTCTACAGATTGTGTTTCTGAAAAAGAGGGATAGTGTTGACCACAGCGGGTTTGCTGATTATCTTTCTTATGTAAGTGGGGTGTTGGTTTTGGTTTGAGGGGCTTTTTTTGGAGGGTGTGGAGGTGCCCCAGACACACATGACACACAGACATAATTTTTTAATTTAGGTCCTTTAGTTCCCTTCTTTGGATGTGAGGGGCTAGCGTAATTTTCTTAGAATGAAATAGCTCAACCTCATAGAGTATCCTTTCTATCTCTAGTCTGAAAGCTGATGTACTTTGACACCATGTCTTTAAACATAACAAGATTCATGGATGCAAGGAGTTTAATGTTTGAATTGTATTGTCTATTGCTACGAGTTTTATCACAGTAGTGTTATAGGCAGCTTTCCAGATAACTAGTAGATATAAACAAAGAAGTATAAAGTTTTTTTTTCCACACCCATCTCTACATTGATTCTTATGTAAAAGCATCTCTTTGGGGATCTATGAGAGGCTTAATTTGGATCCTGGAATAGTAGGCTGATCCCATGAATTGTAATTAGAGTTGTAATTTTAATATTATTGAGTAGCACAAAGTTCTGAGTCGTGTCAATCTTGTGATTAAATATTTTTTTCATTTTAGAACTAAAAGGATGAATTCTGAACTTCAAATACATTCTTGCGCAAGAGACTCCATATCAGTAGTTTGCTAATACCTGCAGCTATTTCAGTTGCTACAGATTATTTTATTTACTGGTTGTCAGAGGCTAAGTTACAGAATAATTTTTACATAGAGAACATTAAAAGGGGCACATTTACGAAATCAATCATAACGGTGTCCTGGTTTATATATTAAGTTGTCACCTGTTTGCCATGTTATTACATTAATATTTGAAATAAGGATAAAGATGGCTATCCTAAGCTATTGAAGTAACCAGTCTTGACACTTAATGCTAATTAGATTTATTCTTTGCGACACTTGTTTTGCTTATGAACACTCCAACAAAAAGACACTAATTAGTGAGAGAAACTAAGATCTAGAAGACTTGTCAGAATGTAAAACAAAAATAATTATAACGAAGGCAATAACACAGGTAGAAAATTCCTTTCTAACTTGTAAGAAAATTGTCAACAAAAAGACAAATGCTTGCTATAGAATGCATTTAAAAAACTCCCAAACTTTAATATTTTGTTCTAATATGTAGGAGGAACTGTTTTGCATATGGTAGGGTGATACCAGTTACCATTACAAAGCCACCTTTTGACCATAATGAAGAGCTGCTCCATATGCCCATGTAAATGTTGCCTTTATTGAGAACTTGAATCAGCTCAAATATTGAATCCTTTTCAAAGGTAACAGAACGTGTTGTCTTAAGTTAGGGAGAAATTGTTCAAAGATAATATGGTGGGAAAAATGGTTTCTCTTTGGAGAGACATAGGTGGACATTTGCACAGAAGTAGAACAGAGGGAAGATGGGCCATTTAAGTTCTCCTGTGCAATACATTAGTTTTCCATTAGTAGTACCAGGTTTCCAAGGGAAGTGGTAGAGTTACCATCCCTGGAAGTGTTCAGAAAACATGTAGATGAGGCCTTCAGTGGTATGGTTTAGAGGTGGACTTGATGATCTTAAAGGTCTTTTCCAACCTAGTTGATTCTATGATTCTATGATTGTCTATTGTTCACCTGTATGTAGCTTATCTCACAGTAAAAACAAATTTCTTCTCCCAGTTCTACATTTGGGTAGCTCACAGATATAAATTACCTTAGATACTAACTTGTCTTTTCAGTAGCAGAGGTGAGACCTCTGACACATGATGCTTTATTTCATCAAGTTGCAAATGCTAAAGATGTTACAATGGCAGTCTGCTTGGCATCTAATGGGAAAACAGTATTGCAGTTCTGAAAGTTACTCCTTCTGGTACTGTTGACTAACATCAGCATGAACTAATCAGTTTTCCTAAGTAAGAAACAAAGGGAATAAGTGGTACTTGGGGATGAACAGGACGTTTAGGAAGGATTCCAAATTAAATGGAGTGTTGTTGGCTTTTTTAAAACTTACATTCTTGCTTTATGATTGTCAGCGCAAGTGGTATTCCTTCCCAAGGAAGGTAGAGTGTTTCAAATAGCACTGGAAGTCCTCTTCTTGATTATTAATAATTACATAAAGTCTTCATAACAATGTTATGAACTTTCCTCTTGAATTTAAATAGCCAAATGCTAATATTACCATGTCTTATTGGAAAATTACTACTTCCTACAGCACTTTTCTGCTGGTTTTGAGAACGGAAAAAGTCTGAGATTTATTGAACAGGTTACATCTAAGGCATGGCAAGAGGAAGGAATGAGCTTGAACCTGCCTGTAGGTTGTTTTTTTGTTTCTGATAATCCTGAATATCCCAAGAAAAGTCTGTCCCCTTTTACACATGTGAGAGACTTCACTTGACCTGTTTTCTCCATCTGTGAGAGCAGTAGAATTGTTCTTGTCCCACAGAAAGTCCCTTTTGCCTCCACTTTTACCTTCCTGTCCATTAAGTTTATAGGGAGCACATAAAACACCGTTTAAGACTTCTCACTGTTTCTCCACTCCCCTTAATAGAAGGAACTGTAGAAGCACTGATGCAGCGATGCAGAGAACACTCTCTTCTCCCATAGTATGCATGAAAGAATGTGACCAATGGACAAGAAAATACAGCTAATTCCGTCAGCTATAATAACCAGCTTTCTGCAAGGTAAAGAACCAGCCTTGTATATGCCTCCTGTCAATGGTGCTAGGTTACTCATTAGCCTTTCACACACAAGGCAGTAGTATTGAGGTGAATATTCGGAGGTGTTTTCCTTTCTTAAAGACTCAGCTGGGAAAAGACAACTTTAACTTCCTTGAATTTGAAAGGCGCTGTTTCAAAAATCTAGCAGTAGTTCAGAGTGAGCAGTTGAGATTTCTGAGTAGGTACTCAAGCATACTGGGAAAGTGAAGGCGGTGTGATGGTTTCAACAGATGAAACAAAAAACCCAGACCATAAAAAATAGACATGTCCCATTTCATGGGGTAATTCCTTTTTTCTTTTAAACTCTTCGTAAAAATAATTGCAAGAGCAGTTGGATAATGTGAACTTAATGTAAATTTCAGAAAGATAGATCTCAAAATACTGAGAAATAGATAAGTCCAAATTGTTCAAATGTATTGGTCATTTTTCCTTCTGTGCTTTCAGATTTTTTAAGTGGTGGGTAGGATATTTCCATATTCATTCCTCTGTCTCATCATAAATTCACTAATCTGTACCATAATTGGGTTAAATATTGCCAGAATATCTTTCAGAATGTTAAAATGCACATTTGGATGTGCAGAGGAGAAAAATAGCATGCTGGGTAGAATCCTTGTGAAATGAAAACAGAAGCTTATCAGGAGTTGACTAGCTTAGGCACTGCTCTAAAATAGAGTGTTGTTCTATATTTAAAATAAACACCACAGTTTAGGAAATTACAAGTTGAGCAGTGAGGGTGTCTTTAATGCTGTTTCCACATGTCCACCTTGTTTCATAGGCTTACTGTCAAGAATGTCATGAGTAGGTCACTTTGAATACCTGCAAGAAGAAATTGGCACCTCCCTGCAAAGTTATTACAAATAATTATACGTTTTTCCAGGTTTTGTGTGATCTTTCCTAGTAACTTCAGAAGTGTTTCCCTCTGTCATCTGCTTGATGGTCACAGCTTATTAATTAACAAAAAGCTTGTCTGCCGAAAGTGGCTCAAGCCACATGTGGCAGGTGGGAGAGGAAGTCTCCAGATTATTTGCCCATGTTTTGTTTGCAGACACCTAGGTTTGTCTTGTTCTTTCCTCCTCCCAGTGTGATGTTTCTGTCTCTAAAATATGTAACTGAATGTGGAAGCTACACAATTTCTAGGCAGAGTAAAGGCTCACCTCAAAAAAATTGAGGAAAGGGACTTCCAGTTAATGTTTCAGAAACATTTGTTTCTCCTGGGAATGAATACCATGAGCTTTGAGGACATGTTTAGAAAGGAGGAGGTCTTCACCGTTGTGAACAGCCTTGTATTTTCTTTCAGTTAATGTTTCACACAGTAGTTTCTTAGTGGTTTGTTCCTTAAGGGAATTGAATTGCTCTAAAAAGAAAATTCAGCTTCGGATATTGCTGCTTCATCAAAAAAAAACAAAACAAAACCAACAACAGCAAACCTTTAAAAAAAAAAATCACATTGTTCTCAGTCAATACAAAATAGAGGGTATCTAATGTCATCTTTACCAGTGTATGTTTCTCAGTGCTTATTCGAACTTGTGCACAAAACTGTGTACATGCTTAATTGGATATTTTAATCTTTAACTCCATGCTATCACAAGTAACTTTTTCCGTAGGAGCTTTATTCCATAGATATCTGTGAAGCTTGCTTTAGTTCAGTAGGTAGTGAAGACAGTTTAAACCATGATTGTCCTCTAATTCTGGTTACAGGTGACCTGCATATGTTAACTGTAATCTTTGCAGAGCTTTTTATTTTATGTGCTGGTTCTCCCCGCATTGTTCCTAGCAGGAAAATAATTCTAACTTTTGTAGACCTTCACTTTTTTCAGGTCACTTAATAAGAGATCAAGACTCTAAAAACACCTTCTCTAAATGTTCTGATACTATGTGGCTAGATTTATCTTCTTAGTTTCTTTTGCCATTAATGAATATATGCCCAAAGCGTTTTTACTTTGTTTGGTTTTCCCCTACCCACAATTTTTTAGGAATTGATCCCACTCATACTGTGTACAGCCTGCCTCCATCCTGAACCCAAAGAGAGAGATCAGCTTCTACACATACTGTTCAATTTGATCAAACGACCAGATGATGAGCAAAGGTGTGTTTGCGTTTGTGTTGCGGGACAAGAAGGAACTTGTTTTTCTCTGTAAAAGGAGCAGAACTAGTAGAAACTGGATATTATTGGATGATTTTAACCAAGTTTTGCTTAAGCTTGTATTTTGTTGGTATAGTGTTGACAAATTTATGTGGACTTCAGGACTTTCCATTTCTATGACCTGTACTTTCTAGTTACTTAAATGTAAGAATGTTCTTGCTAAGCTGCAGTGTAATATTTCAGTTCCTTTTTTGTTTAAACTGAAATGCTTTGTTAAAGTGAGCTTTAAGATCATAATTCTTAGCAATGGTTGATATAAAAATCAAAACAGCTTCTTTTAACTATGATATCCAGTTGGGGAAAATAGCATGAGAAAATAGTACTCTTCCTACTTATGGTTCACTGCTGTGGTAGCAATAAAAAATCAGAAGACTGAAGCAGTGATTTAGTTCTGACAAGTGTTAAGAGCTTTGTTTTGTTTTGGTTAAGACTTTGAAACAAAGTATATTTTTGTTTTGTTTTATAAATTTAGTTCTCCCTTAAGGTACTCAGGAAGTCCGATGTTTTTGTACTGAACTTGATAAGAGTATCCTTAAGGTTGAAAGACAGTACCCTAGCTGGTATGTTTCCTTCTCTAACTGTGGCAGGATTTTTCATATTTGATCTAAGGGTCTTCCATTATGTTCATTAGAGATGTTTTGTAAGCATCTGTATCTGTTGTTGCTTTGTTCTATCTTCAGACAAAACAAGTATTATGGAATAGGTTGAAAGCATTTCTTTTGAAGATTTTCTGAAGTGTTCTGGTGTCCTATTGTTTCTATGTCCATCAATTGTGTTCCCATTGTAAAATTTAGAGATGAGGTACAATTGAAAGACATGGGTTTGGAGACAAAAAAATGCATAAATAAACGCAGCTTGTAAGCACAGTGGCACCATGTAAATTGAAATTACAGAAAGATACAGTCCTTGTTCTACTTCATACTCATTAGAAATCTGTTTCTGAAACATCTACTATTATCTAAAATGTTTTAAATGTCCCATGCAGTTTGAGAAGCTAAAATTATTTTGTGGTTGAAGGGAGAAGGAAGTTACATCTCTGCTTGTAGCCTCTTGTAGTTAATTTGTCACAGTATTGGTGGCCTCTCAAGTAGAGTTTTCATATGCCTGTTTAGCTGCAGTTAGGTGTGTCTTTTCCAGCAGCTAATGAAGAAGAAAATCCAAGCTTATTTTTCCTTGAAGTTTCCTTTTTCTTGCTTTGTTGTGAGTTAGATTTATATCTTAAAAAAAACTTATTGTCATCAGAAGTTTGGGAAGAATATTCTGTCATAATCTCTGGGACAGGGCATGTATATGCAGGACATACATTTACACACATACAGATCATAATCTGTTTTAAAGGTGACATAACACCTGACTGAAGAATAAGTAAAATTCCATCAAATAAAAGGGATCCTGAATACAAATTAGATAGAAAATACTTATTCAGAATTTCAGTTGGGTTTTTATACTTACATATTTGTATGGAAGTGTATTATGCATGATTGCTATTATTTAAATAAGTTTAAATAATATTTTAGTAGCCTTGTGTGATATAAAGTAAGCAAAGGCATTCAGCTTCAGTCACCAGAATAATGGTATTAATTATTGTATGTGTTATTTGTTTACCTTTTGCTATACTGTACAGGCCTACGTTATACATTAAAGTAGCAGTTGATAACAGGTTGACTTTTTTAATTTGTTAAATGCAAGAGACTGAAATATGACATCGCATTTCTAATAATGAACCCATTGAAATAAGTATTTTACTTTAAATATTTAACTTTGTAAACTATGTGAACAATTATGTGGAAAGCCTGTATTACAATTCTTGCCCATGAGAGGCTTTTTGATGCACACAGATACAGCAAAGGAACACACATATGTTAGCTTTACTTAAACTTCTTTCGGAACAGTTATGTTGGGTTTGGATGCTAAAGAGCCATGAGAAAGTCCAATTAATGTTAAGGTCTTTTAGGGCAAGGTTAAAACATAGTTCAACTTGTTGAACAATCTTGAAAATTTCCAAGTAATGTACCCCGAAGCAGCACTCTTAATGAAAAGAAAGTAAAATATATTGAGCTTAGTGTATCTAGTATGACTTTTCATCAATCGTATGATACCACCTCCTTCAGAATACTCATAACTTGCTGACTTGAGGAACTTAAGGAAAACTCTAGTAAGTTTTTAATGTAATCTTTAGGGGTGTCAAAAGAACCTTGAACTGTGGAATGTAAGATTGAATTGCTTACCACTCTGCCTGCAGTTATTTTCTAAAACCTCTAGAGTTTTACGAGCGTTAAATTATGTCTATTCTACTCTAACTTCTGCCTTGTTCCTCTAGTCTGATTCTTGATTTAGCTTCAGTTTCTGTAGTGATGAAGCAAACTACTGCTCTGCTAAATCATACTGATTTCTTTATGTTCCTGCCTAGGTGAACATAAGTGCATATCCTGGTGAGAGCTTTTTGAGGACAGCATTCCTAGCATCTTGTTAACAAACGAGATCATTATAGCAATAAATAGAAAAATGTTTTTCCCTTGTCCAGCCTAGATTGCAATTTTTGCAACAGCTTAGTGTTAACGTTTTTTGTTTCAATGACCTGTGTTGAGATCCTTACAACCTTCCCTTCCTCTGAAATACTATTGCCATATACTTTCAAGATGGTTACAGCTGCCCAGTTCTGTGATTTGGTGCAGTGCGTAATATCAAAGACAGGCATTTGAATAACTATTTTGTTTGTTGTAGAACTCAAAATTACCACAAGCTTTTGTCTCCATATTGCTATCATGTATCGGCTGTTGATTTCTTGAGTCGTATCTAATCACTGCATTCTTGCTTCCCCCCAACCTTTTTACCTTGATCAAAGGTCTAGTTCTTTGCATGTGGTAGAGAGGTGGGGGGGAAGCAACAAACTAAACTCAACACCAAAGAACTTGGTCTGACTGTTAGCCTAAAGAATGCTGGAAAAAAATAAATCTGTTTTTAATTGACTGTTGCTCCTTGAAAAGATTCTGAAAGTGATTGAGGTGAGGTTTTTTTGTGTGTGTGATTATTATACAACTAGTTAACAAATAACCAGCAGAATCTCTGCCTTTCAACCTTAAGGGCATACTGTTAGCTGCAGTAAATATTTAGGAGTTTAAACATGACACTAAAGCAGACATAAATTAATCCTGGCTTACTTTCCACAAAGTAATAATGAACAAATTGTCAGTGGTGTCCTAGGCTTACTGTGGAGGTGATAAAAGGAGTGTCTTATGTCCATGTGTTATTGTTTGAAACTGGCTATTTCAGTGTTTGTATGCGCACTAAAAGTAAATAGAACTGGCAAATTGCATGCAAAGTTGGTATTATTCCGATCGCATTAACAGGAGAAGTAGAAGTAAAAACTTATTAAATAAAAGTTAAGATACCACAAATGACAGTTAAGTACAATTTTATTGAATTTTTCAATATATCTCCGTGCCTATGAAATAGATGGAACAACAGTGATTTCTTGCAAACTTTGAGGAAAGTTTAAAAAATGCAAGAATATAAATATGGATGACTTGTGTGATTATAGATACTACTGATTGATTGTTTCCTCTTCGTAATGGGCGTTAGAAGACTTCTGATGAGAGTTCAGTATTTTGGGAGAGATGACAGCAGCTTACATGTTAGAATGTTGCAAAACCATGTCATAAAAGAAGTTACTTGTTTTGAACACTTGATTAAATCTCACGAATGCTTCTAAATAAAAGCAGTATGTGTACTTGACTAAAATACTGATAGTATCATAGTATTAAATAAATTAGATCCTTTTACTTCATGACAAATCATAATGCTCAGTAATGAGAATTAAATGATAGATTTAGTCAGTTTCCCAATCTCAGGCATTAGGAAATCAGATTTCCAAATCTGAGATCCTCAGGGTCTGGTTCATGGAGTTTGGGATCTGCAAGTTTCTGGAAAAGGCACATTAAGTAGAAAGCAAGATAAAATCATAGAATAGTTTGGGTTGGAAGGGACCTTGATCATCTAGTCCAATCCCCCTGCAATGAGCAGGGACAATCATGGCTTTTAGTTTAAGATTTAGCCTTTAAGTCAGTGTGCATGGTGTGAAATTTTGACTGTAGACAATTACCTGTTGCCTGACAGCATCTGCTTTTCGTAACTTAAAGAATATATTCTATGTTATAGAACTTTATAAATGGATTAAAGCTTTAAATTTATGTTTTCAGACAGATGATACTGACTGGGTGTGTGGCATTTGCCCGACACGTTGGACCAACACGTGTAGAAGCTGAGCTTTTACCACAGTGTTGGGAACAGGTAACTGATTTTGTGCTTTACACTGGAAAATTAGTTAAAAATTTATAAATGTTGAGTTTTACTTGTTTGAGGGGGGCTTGTTTTGGTTTTCAACAAATGGCAGTTCAAAGTATTCTACAGAAATATTATTTAGATGTTATTTCTCTATATATATTATATATATAATATATATACTTCTCATTATATGTATGCTTTTATATAACATGAAAAAGAACTCAAAAGCAGAAAATTTGTCAAAGACTATCTGGAGATTCTAGTTACTTGCATATGTTTGTTGTATTGAAATGTAGATGTGCACATGTTCATCATTGTTGCCTAACCTGTTGCCAGGTAGGTGCCTTTATAGTTTGTACTGTATTTTCCAGCCTGTTGAAAATCCATTTTCATTCAAAGATTCATTTGCTGATTTTTATATTGTATAAAGTCCCTGGAGCACTGTCCACATTTCAGCTAGTTGAAATTCTTAAACAGAAAATTAAAGATCAAAATAGTCAGAAATGGGTCCTCTGTAGGTGGGCATGATTTTACACCTGTAAGATCAGAATGAAGTTTACACGTGACTTCTAGAATCACAGTGACCTTTTCCACAGATATTCTAAGCTGATAGGAATAACCGAACAACCAAACTGAAATGTTCTTGCTACTCTTTCATCTGAGGCATGGAAACAGAACAACGTGAGTTCAGGTGAAAAGCATGATATCTTCCTAGCATAAGGAAGAAAAGGGAGTTCATCATTGAACACAGTGAATAACTAAGCCATGACAGAGTGGTAAGGTTTTGCTTTGATGGTACAGTCTTTCTGGCCTGATAATTGTCTACTATTTCTTGCATAACACAGCCATCTGTGTTTCACAATAAAGTCCAAGCTTTAATAGTATTAATGCTTTCTGACAGTAGAAGTACTTAGTACATGCAGCATTTGTGCTTATGTGTGTACCTGGTGTTATCTGTTGATTAAATGAAGGACTCACAGCAATAGCAGTTGAACACAAAATAACCACATTTTGTTTTCTTAGTCCTTCTCATGAAATTTGAACAGTGTTTAAAAAAAAAATCTCACCTCACTAAGAGCACATCTTCACCATACCAGTTTCTTGCTAATTGATGTAAAAGAGAAACGAGTCCAACTGTAACAATAGAGCATATCAGGCTGCCAAGCCATATGTCACCATGTATTTATTTAATGCAGTTTGCCAGACTTTGTTCACAGTACTGAAACCAGGCCATTATTTTATCTGGCAAAACACCAGCTGAATCTCATTGTCACAAGACTGAGTTTGTAGAAGGAACTCAGAAATACACATAATTTTCTACCTTCTCTCAGTAGATGCTTTAATCATGAAAGCGTTCATGCAGTTAGTTTCCAATCAAAACCTATTTACAGGTGCAAAGGTCTGTACCCTCAGAAGATTCAGTGTTTTCATCCACACTTTCTGGAGCTCAGAGTTACCAGGCTAGTCTTTGTAATCTTTCTGCCTGCTCTTTGCAGGTAAAATTTGGTAGCTGGCTCATCCGAGTTTAGATCAAGGCTCTGTGAATGCTAAAAGTTCCCTCAGAACTAGTGACCAGTTAGTTGGCTTCCAAAATTGTACTACTGCTTCTTAAAGACAAAAGGAAAAGCAATGGTAATAAACATAAGTTCTTAAACAGAAGGTTTCCAAAGGCTAATAACCTTCCCTGAACACAAACCTTGCAGAAGTTTGAGTCTTTTTTCCCTCCAGTGTGTCAGTATGTCTTCACAGTATCAGGGGTGTTATTTATATTGTCTTGCCAGTCACCTGAACCAACTAAAATGAGTCTTTGCTCTTTCCTTCAGGAAGGCGAAGCACCAAAAGGCAAAGTGTGTCTCTGTTACCAGTAGGGAATTTGCATTTGGGAAGATGGCACATAAGTCAAAGATGCTATAGGTATTAAAGCAGCCTGTTGTGTGCCTTTACTGTTTCTCATCTATGAAATCTCCATTCTTCAAAAAAAACATTGCAGGTGCCTACTGATGAATGGAAAATAATGATAGACATGCTCAAAGAATGTTCTCCAATGCTTGAGACTTCAGTTTAGTCCTGAGGCTCATGATTTGTGCCTTTTAAGTCTCTCTCAAATTATCTTTGCCACACTTTGCTCTTGAGATTTCAGTGATTTCAGATCATAACAGTGAGAAAGTTGAAGACATTAATACTACATCAGTGGTCAGGTACCATTGCTCAGTGTGCTGTGGAAATAAAGTCAAGACAAGAAGTTGTCCAAAGTGGTTTTGTTACTATATCTTCATCTATATTTTCTCTTAAGCCAGTAGAATTGAGCAAATCACAGAATGGCTGAGGTTGAAAGGGACATTTGAACATCTTGCAATCCAAGCCCCCTGCTTAAAACTGTCAACTAGAGCACGTTGTTTGAGACCAAGTCCAGTCTGGTTTTAAAGATCTCCAAGGATGGAGGATCCATAAGCTCTCTGGGCAATAGGTTCCATTTGGCCAGCCTCCCAGAAAAATAGATGTTCTTGTATTTCATTTATTTCATCCTTTCATTGGGCACTTCTGTGTTCTTTACCTCTCTGCACGTAGGTACAGGTATTTATTTTATACACATGAGTAAGATCCCTTTTGAGCTCTCTTTTCTCAAGACCAAACCCCATCTCTCTCAGCCTCCCCCTGTATGTCAGGCACACCTATCTCTTAATCATCTTCATGTCTGTCTGCTGGACTTGTTCCAAAATGTCTTTCTGTACCTGGGAAATCCAGAATTGTACACAGCACTCCAGAGAGAGAGAGAGATAATCGCACAACGCGCATATCCTGTTTTATCTGACAGGATCAGAGTATTCACGTTTCCCTCTTACCATTTTAAACTAATTTTTTTTTTTGGTCACAGAATATATTGAAACATGTCACATGTTTCGTCGTACAACGATTACACTGGCCATTAAAGCTAATTCCACGAGGATGCAAACTTGGTTCCAAACTGTCAATATTAAATTTGTAAGGCAGAATTTTCAAAAAGCTTTTGAGTGGAAAGGGGAGGTAGCGTGAGATCAAGAAGTTCTTGGGAATAGGAGCTGTTTTCAGTCACATTTTAGAGGTGTGACACATTTATGCTGGACTTGTGGGGAGAACCTCAGTAGCATGCAAGTACTTCTTGGCTTAGTATGTGTGTCGTCTTTTGACCCCAATTGCAACAAGACCTAGGCAGCTATGCTACACTGGTTGGCTTAGAACACTAGAGGGCACTTGTGTAGTTCTTAAAGGAATGATGCTCCTGAAGGGCTACACGGCACAAAATACTTCATGATGTGCCAGCTCAGAAGTTATGCATATTCTTTAGAGTGCAGCAGCCTATATGCTGCTTTCCACTGTTCTTTTTACTGCATATACATACATGCTTCTTTGATTCTTCTCTTACTAGAAGCTGTATTTTATAGGACAACTAAACAAGGCCTTGCCTTGTATCTGCCTTGCCTTTATGCCTCAGTGCAAGAATTTGAGGCTGCTTAGTACCCATATACAGCTTCTGCAGGCACAGTCAGTGTTTATCTAAAAGGTGCAGACGTAGCTCTCTGTTGCAGTTCATTCTAACCAGAATTTGAATGCTGGTTACTGCAAAGCAGATAACCATTCTCTTTCTCTTTACCAGATCAACCACAAATACCCAGAGAGACGGCTACTGGTAGCAGAATCCTGTGGAGCTCTAGCACCTTACCTTCCAGTAAGTATCAATACTGACTCTACATACTTTGCTAGTGAAAGTAAGGTGAAAATTTGTTGTGTAATGAAAACATCCTTTATAATTTTAAATATTCCCAAGTGTGTATGTTATGCATAGACAGTCACATTGTCTTCTAGTTTGTATCTCATATATGAGATTCAATAAATCACATTGAGGAGATGGCTCACTATAAAGGAATACAGTTCAATCTAGCTATAAAATGTCTTTTTAAACAGTGTATTCTGAAAAAATCATCTTTGTTTCAGTGAAGATTAAAGATAGTTAGGACCAATTAAGGAAATAATCTCTAAAAAAATAATTGGCATTCAATAACAGAGTTCTTCAGAGACTGTGGAATGTTCCATGAATAGTGCTGTCAGTCAGAAGCAGCAACAAAATTAAGTCAGTGGTGAACTAGAAGCTTCAGAGAAAGAGGAAAATAAATTAAAAAAAAAAAAAAAAACAAACAAAAAACAACCACACCAACCCAAAACCAAACACTTCTCCAATTTACCAATGCAGTGATTAAAGATTCTGTTTTAAGTCTAGGCCTATAGTAGTAGTTTTTTGCTCTTAGTTACTTTTGGTTCCATATGAATTAAACGACCTGAGTTCTGTGCTTAGTAGGACAAAAGGCTTTCTAATGAGACTACTGACATTTTATACTCATTCATCTTCTGTTATGACAACTGTGACTGTGAAATATTCATAAAGGGATCGATGATTGGAGGAAGGGATTTTATTTGTGAGCACTAATAGATGTGCAGATTACTTAAAAAAAATTTATATAAACCCACATTTCTTGTTTCATTGGATTTAACAAGTATGTTTCTTGATTACGAACAGAAAGAAATTCGTAGTTCATTAGTACTTTCCATGCTTCAGCAAATGCTAATGGAAGATAAGGCAGATCTGGTACGAGAAGCTGTGATCAAAAGCCTTGGCATCATTATGGGATATATTGATGATCCAGACAAATATCAACAGGTATAATATGATTTGGGTTCTGTATGTAGAAAATGTCTTTTACAGTTATTTCATATTTTTGCAGATACTTCAATAAATGTTGATGTTTATATGAATGTTGATTTTTATTGTATCACCAAGACCAAAAAGAAAACACATACTTACTAGTATCATTAGAGCCTAAGGTGTAAGCGTTGTGCAGAAGCTTCTCTAATAATTCATAATTTGCCTCAAGAACATACCACTCAATTGCCCACATGATGCTGTTAGCTATTTTGATATCATCACTTGCTAACAGAGATTTGTCTGCTACAACAAAGCCTACTTGTAATTCAACTTAATACTGCCTAGTAATGTTTCAGGTAAGTGAAAATGAAGACCTTTGAATCTCATCTTGGAGTTTTTGAAGGCAGAATGGTAAAATGTGTTTGTACTGATTCTGATAAGTTGACTGTAAAGTACTAGCAGGATCATTGAACCATCTACTGTTTACCTTCGTAGATGAGGTGGGAATATCTGTTCAAAGGCCTATATACTACCTTGTTTTATTTTTATTAGTGTAAAGTTTTATAAATTTATTATAATCTTTTTCTAGTATGCATGTTTTGTGTGGGAAACTTCAGTATAAATTTGGGGAAAATAATTACATTCTTTATTGTTTTTTGTCAGGGCTTTGAGCTGCTGCTTTCAGCTTTAGGAGACCCTTCAGAACGTGTAGTTAGTGCAACGCACCAGGTATTCTTACCTGCTTATGCTGCCTGGACAACAGAACTGGGAAATTTACAGTTCCATCTTATACCTACACTACTTAATAAAATTGAAAAATTGCTCAGGGTATGTGTTCAGCTGTTTCTACACTGGAGAATTTTTTTTGTGTCTTTATTACATATGCAGGCTTTTAAAAAAATACAGAAAAGGTAAGTAATCGCTACCCAGTGTTTTATGGGCGGAAAATTTTCTGAAGATTCTTGTTGTAACTCTGTAACTCTTACTTGTCCTTGGGAAGAATGGAAAAAACCCCAACACCAAAACCCCTCATCCAAACATATTCCTCTTAAACAGTGTTTTTGCTTTATAGCCCAGTGATCAAAGTGCAGTTCAGAAAACGCTTGCTTGCAGCTGTGACCATATGACGTGTTATCCTGAGTGCATTTGCCCTTTATATAAATTGGGTTTAAGTGTCACATAGTGTAGATTTTAATAAAGTGCAATATTTATTAAGCAAACAAAAAAGGAGAATTGAAGGGTTTAGTTAGGTCATTTGCAATTATGAGCTAGTTTGTCTGCATGCTTGATTTGGTGGATATCTGGAAAGGCCTGGAAAATGAGGTGTCAACAGTCTAACACACTTAACCCAGATGCTTGTTTTCAGAGTACAGGCAACTAGTTTATTCAGGTTTTAGAGGCATTGGCTTCTTGAGACCAACGATTCATATTTCCAAAATGTGCTGAAAAATTTTCTTTCAGAATATCAGTATGTTCATTGACATGAACTACTAAATGCTAAAGGCTGTGTTGCTTGAATCTTTAGAGTGGAAGTGACTGAAGGGTGACAAGGAGATTTGGATGGTGACAAGAAGTAAGCTTGTGGTTAGGATAAATTACTGTATAATTAGTGTGTCTGTGTAGAAACTCATCCCAGATGTGGTGTTCTCTTGCCAGGAAATACATGCCTAAGCAACAGATTATGCAAACTGAAAACTTTAACTATCCTGTTTCTTTCAGGAAGGAGAACATGGCTTGGATGAACATAAGCTCCACATGTATCTGTCTGCTCTGCAGTCGTTGATTCCTTCACTGTTTGCACTAGTGCTACAGAATGCACCTTTCACAAGCAAGGCTAAACTTCAGGGAGAAGTACCACAGATAGAAGGTAAATTATTGATTTCTGATATGTGGAATTTTTAGAAATTTAAGTGTAATTCAGCAGCAAATCTCAAACCACTATCAACTGCAAAGAAAAAATTTCAGGAAATAGTCCATAGTCTGTATTTACTTGGGGTTTGTGTGTATTTAAGGTACCTACACAAGCATAAGTTGCAGAATCTATGTGTAAAGTAGGTTTCAGATTTTTTTGTAGCACACTGTACAATAAAGATATAAGTTTATGCCCCCAAGCCTTTTTTTTGTAATCCACCTGTTCTTTATGTTGTATTTTTGTATATAGCAAGTACAGAGAAAGAGGTTCCCTGAATTTCTGTCATCATATATTTTTTTTTTTTTTTTTTTTTTTTTTTGGGGTGGGGGTATAGATTCTACGCTTTAATCATCTAACTGCTCCAACCTTTATATATAAAGTAGTTTTTGCCAGTCCTCACTCCCTCCCCCAACTCCTTGCTTAAATGAATTGTCAGAAGAGAATAATTTGCAAATAAAAAGCAAGACCTCAAAAAACATTCTAGACCATTAAAATATGTGGGCATGGAAGGTCTGCTACACTAATATTGTTTTTATTATGCTCAATTCATGTCAAACATACTTAAAATTATTCAGCAAAGAAGTTAAGTAACAAGAACAATATCTTTCCTACTGCAAAAGGTTGGCTACCTTTTACAACTCAGCATACGGTTGGCTTTTTGGGATGCAAGTGCACACTTGTGGGTTCATGTTGAGTTTCTCATCAACCAACACCCTCAAGTCTTTCTCCTCAGGGCTGCTCTCAATCCCTTCATCCCCCATCCTGTATTGATAAAAGGGCTTGCCCTGACCCAAGTGCAGGACCTTGCACTTGGCCTCACAAGGTTCATATGGGCCCACCTCTTGAGCTTGCCCAGGTTCCTCTGAATGGCATCCTGTCCCTCAGGCATGTCAACCATACCACTCAGCTTGGTGTTGCCTGCAAAGTTGCTGGGGTGCAGTCACTCCCACTCTGTCGTTGATGAAGATACTAAACAATACTGGTCCCAACGCAGACCCCTGAAGAACACCGCTCATCACCAGTGTCTGTGTGGACACTGAGCTGTTCACCACTACTCTGCTGATGCAACCATCAAGCCAATTTTTTATCCACCAAAAAGTCTATCCATCAAATCCATTTTTCTCTATTTGAGAGAATGATGCTGTGGAGGACTGTCAGAGGCCTTGCAGAAGTCCAGATAGGTGGTATCTGTAGCTCTTCCCTTGTTCACTGATTTAGTCATTCTATCATAGAACACCAGTGGGTTGGTCAGGCAGCATTTGCCCTTAGTGAAGCTATGGTGGTGATGATAGTTCTATAATCTCCTTGTACCAGCGTTTTGCCTTTCTTAGTGAGGGTTATGTAATCTCTTCAGAGATGGATTTAACTCACTGATTTTTAGAAAGCAATTGGATAACCTTACACAGGAGGCACTAAAGAGTTTCAGACTTGCTTAGCTATCTTTACTGACATCACCTCCCAGGTATTTTCATCTTCTTTTTTAATGACCACTTGTTCCCTGCTGTTACAGTCACTAGATTTCCCCGACCCGTATCGCCTCTTCAGGATGTGGCCATCATCATTGGAAGCCGTGAACAATTAGCAGTGTTGTTGCAACTGTACGACTATCAGCTAGAACATGAGGGTACCACAGGCTGGGAGACTTTGCTATGGGTAGTCAATCAGCTGTGAGTTCATTTGTATCTCATGATTCCTAATTTTAAAGTATGTCAAAATTAATAGTTCTTAAGCATGATTATGTTTAGCAATTATTAAACATCAGAATTTTAAGTATGATTGTGCTTAAGAATTAGTAAAGAGGAAAAGACTGAATTTCTTTAGATAATGTTATTTTCATACTGAATTGACTTTGATTTTATTCAGAAAATACCAACTATCTAGCAGAATATGTAAGTAACCACTCGCTTCAGAAAATGGTTTCTTTCATCTTTGCACTAGTGTGTAGTCAATTCTCTGTTGAAGTGAAGATTTTTGTATTGTGAATATGACGTGAAATACACTGTTCTGCAGTAACAGGTGTTTGAAAATATAGGTCAGACTTTTCTGGCACTTAAACCCTTGCTTTCTTCAAGGGCCAGGAGTTGTACAGAACGTGTACATAATTTTATAAAAAACAGTAGTGCTCTGTGTGTGTATATGTGTATTTATTAATAGAAACAGTAAATCTATGCAAGTATAACTGAGTAAAACCAAAAGATTGGAGTAATGTTTAATATTGTTTTGTTTCCTGATTTTTAGGCTACCACAGCTTATAGAAATAGTTGGCAAGATCAATGTAGCATCAACTGCCTGTGTCCATGAGTTCTCTAGATTTTTCTGGAGACTTTGTAGGACATTTGGAAAAATTTTTACAAACACTAAGGTAAGATTATCTGAAATAATCCTACAAAAAGAGTACCTGATAATATATAAATTCTCTATAACTACGATATATCTGAATACCCACACTTCATATTTGCATGACACACTGATGCTTTTCCATGAGTACATTAAAGCCTGCTATTATTAAACCTCTGTTTATATCCTTTTGATACAAAGGCCTTGGGTTTTGACCATTTTGGAATGGCCTTCTTGTCTTGCCCAACAAGACTATATTCATCATATTGCTTTGTGAATAGCATAGACAATGGGAGAGATCCATCCTAATTCTAGTGATGTAAAATTGTTTCCTTCAGAACAGTATACTGTTCAGTGTTTGTGGTGTACATAAGTAATCCAGCCTGTACTTGATTGGAAATTTAAAATTAATGCTTTCCCTGCCCCAAATATTTATATAGATGATACCTAAATATTTTTATCAAGGAAATATGTCATTTTAATAAAATAACTTTTGGATGCAATTCAAAAACATTGTAAAATTTAAAACACAAGATTACCTAAAGCTGAAATTACAAAACAGGGTTAGCTTTATGTTCTGCCTCCAGAAAGGAGACTTAGTCTCTCATCTTTGAAAGCCCTATGAGTTATCTTTAGAACCCTTCCTTCTGTGGAACTGTTCTGATACTGATTATCACAGCTATATTTCGGAAGAGAGTATTTAATAGACAGCAAAGATACAAAGCAAAAACCTTCCCCCCCACTCCCATGTAGCTTGGTAAAACCATATACTGTAAAGCCCAGCTAAGCATATTGCCAAGGGACTTCAGCTTTTGGTATCAGGAGTGCTAAATACTGCTACCGCAGTGTGGGTACTCAATAGAAATTATTATACTCTTATGTCATACTTTCCATTTTCATAAAAGTTGGCTATGCTTTTAAAAGTTTTTTTTCCTTTCTGTACCTTCAAAATGCCTTGGGGTTTTTGGGGGGTTTTTATGTTCTTTTTGGTTGGTTGGGTTTTTTTATTAATTTTCTCCTTAGTTTATTGACACTGGTAACAGGTTTTCTTACGTGGAATTCATCATCCTTTGTATAGGTAAAACCACAGTTCCAGGAAATCTTAAGACTGTCTGAGGAAAACATAGGTAAGTAGCTTTTTACTCAAATGAATAAAAATTTATTTTAAACCACAACTGAAAAAAAAATGTCAATCTCTTGTTCAAATAACATTTTCAGACTGCAGTTCTCAAATTTGTTATTCTGAAATGTTGAAAATCTAATCTTAATCTGAACTGAATGCTCTGAAGCTGTAGATTGTGTGTGTGTAAAGTACAAATAAAATCTCAAATCCAAATACCACTTAAAGATTATTTTAGCATGTGTGTGCCTGTATATATGCATATATATGTATATAAATTCATGTATATACAAAAAGGTGAATATAATAATACACACATGTATTATTACAACATTGTTACAATTTTCTTACACACATTACAATGCACATGTCTACCTTATATATTTAAAAAATATATAGTATATATTACACACACACATATACACATATATGTATATATAAAACCTAAATTCTTTATTGTGTTTCGTTAGATTCCACAGCAGGTAACGGAGTGCTAACAAAAGCCACAGTTCCCATCTATGCAACAGGGGTCCTTACATGTTATATTCAGGTAGGTTTGTTTTTCTGTTTCTTTGTTAAACGTATAATAACATGAAATAAAGATTCTAGCAAAACCCCCTTACTGTTTTCTTTGAAAATTTACAGTGTTCTTGTGCTTCGAAGATACCTGGTAAAGTGGGCAGCTGTAAAAAGCCAAGTTTTCTTGTAAGGTTGTCCACTACATTTAGATGATGTGCTGCCATGTGCCTCTATCAAAAATAATGATATTCCGTAAATGGGTTCTCAGCCATTTAACTCTGACCCCTGCAAATGTAACTTTGAAAAATTTACTGAAATAGATGGAACAGATAAGCAAGTAAATCGCCATTTTGGGCAGCATAGTTGGAGTCTTAACATTTCAGTGTTACCTAGTATTAAAATAAACACTCCATAAGTAATGCTACCTAATCCTCCAGTGATCAGCAGTTATGGACTGGCATATACGTAGCTTACAGGAAAAAATATATACTTCATCATCTTCTCTTCTCTCTGGAGAAGAGAAGGCTGCGTGGAGACCTCGTAGCAGCCTTCCAGTATCTGAAGGGGGTCTATAAGGATGCTGGGGAGGGACTCTTCCTTAGGGACTATAGTGGGAGGACAAGGGGGAATGGCTTCAAACTTAAACAGGGGAAGTTTAGATTAGATACCAGGAAGAAGTTCTTTACTGTGAGGGTGGTGAGGCACTGGAATGGGTTGCCTAAGGAAGTTGTGAATGCTCCATCCCTGGTGGTGTTCAAGGCCAGGCTGGATAGAGCCTTGGGCAACGTGATTTAGTGCGAGGTGTCCCTGCCCATGGCAGGGGGGTTGGAACTAAATGATCTTAAGGTCCTTTCCAACCTTAACTATTCTGTGATTCTATGAAATGTTTAGAGGACTGTGAGCAATCACAAACTGTCAGGAGCCATGAAAGTGCTTAAGCACTCTTCTTTAAAGTTTCTTTAGTAAAACACTTTGGGTAACTTATGCAAAAGTATGTGCTTAGTTGATGAAATACAGAAATACAGTGTTGTGTTTACTTTGAAAGGTTCTTGTACTTAAAACCACATTTTTGAAGTTCATGAGAAGATTGTTAAAGGATATATCTAGTTTGTTCTCATTTTGAAGTTTGCCTTTCTTGTAGCTGTAGGTCATCAGAACCACAGCAGTACTTCTAGTACATTCAACATTGTACGCTCTTTTCTCAGGAAGAAGACCGCAAGCTGTTAGTTGGATTCTTAGAAGATGTAATGACCATGCTTTCACTATCCCATGCTCCTCTTGATAGCCTCAAAGCTTCCTTTGTGGAACTGGGGTAAAGAATGTAACTTGGAGATGACTAGGTCTAAATACATCAGAAGCTTTTATCAAAAGCTGCTAATCTGTCTGTAATAACTGTGATGGTTTGGGTGAAAAAAGAGTACACTTGCTTTTATTCCTTGGTGTTTCACAAAATTTAAACTTTTAATCTCTAGATTAAAAATGTAGTTGTAAAAAAAATTCAGAAGTGTAACAAAAAGCAACCAAACAAAAACCAAAACCAAACAAAAGCAACAAACCTGCAAAAATCACTCATTGAGAATAAAATGGAAATTAATTTTGTATTTTCCATAGCAAATATGTATTTGCACTGAGTTCAATGTCATAATGTATTGAAAATTATATTCTTAAAGTTGTTGATTTTTTTTTTTAATGAACTTCAAAATGCAACATATTTTCTAGACAGCAGAGTGTTGCATGTCCTTCAGAATTAGATAAATGTTATATATCCTTCAGAAAGGAGTTGGAGTTTTAGATTTGTTGAGCAATGGATTCTAGAGACTACGTTTTGTAGGCAAAGAATATATTCAGGGTTTGGGAGGTTTTGGTTTTGCTTTCTTCTTTGGGATTGGGGTTTTTTTTTGATTGCCCAACTGTTTTCTTTTAGTGCAAACCCAGCTTATCATGAGCTGCTATTAACAGTCTTATGGTATGGAGTTGTCCATACTTCTGCTCTTGTTCGATGTACAGCTGCTAGAATGTTTGAGGTAAGTGTTATCCAAACTTTTTTTACACCATTTTAAAACTAGAGTTTATTTTTAAAAACAGCAATTCAGATAATGCTGTTGCATTAGAAATTACAAATGGCTTCCATAAGTTGTGTACTGTGTGATGGAGCAGGAAGCTCTGGTGCAGTTGTTTCTGTATCTGTCCTCTGTTCAACAGCACATGTTTCTGTGTATCTGTAGATAAACACAACTGTTGCTTTTGCTATTCAACACATCAGTAGCCTAATTCACAAATAAGCAGTTTTCCACCCTTTTTGTGTATACTCATACAATACACTTGCATGGTAATTCAAACTAGTTTCCTTTGGTGCCAAATATGGTGGTAAAAACATACATTTAACCAATTTTGTATTTTTTGTAAAAATTAAAATATTTTATGATTACTTTACTTGCTACTTAGTAACAGCTTCATCTTTCCCTTAATAGCTATATATTTGTTCAGGATAAAAACTGTTACATTTAACTAATAAGTTTGCTTTTATTTCCGTATCATGCCTTTGTTTCATCAAGTGTTAATTAAAAGGGGCATATGCAAAAACTCTGGGACATACTCCACTTGCTGAACAAAGATTACTTTTTTTTGCACGTTAGGCATACTTGTAATCACACTATTGCTGTCCATTTATTTTCTTTTTTTTTCTTTTTTTTCCCTCTGTGTTTCTTCTGCATTTGACTCATTTGGATAGCTTTGCAGTGGACCTCTTGCTGAAGCTTCAACCTTGTATCTATTTGCAAAACCGAATCTCAAGTCTGCCTAGGAAAAAAGAACACTTAGCCATTAGTATTCTTTACTGCAACTCTGCAAGTCATTGCAGATAAAGCAGTAAAAAAGCACTTTAAGCCAAGGGGTAATGGCTTTAAATTGAAAGTGGTAGATTTAGATTAAAGGAAGAAATTCTTCACTACGAGAATGATGACAGTAATGTGTTGCCCAGAGAAGCTGTGACTGCCCCATCCCTGGCAGCGCTCAAGGCCAGGCTGGACAGGGCTTTGAGCAGCCTGGTCTAGTGGGAGGTGTCCCTGCCCATGGTCACCCTTAGACTGTTTCTGAGTTGTTGTTTGGTTTTGAGGGTTTTATTTTTCTTTTTATTTTTCTTTAACAAGAACATTGTTTGTATTTTATATTAGTAATAACACGCTTTCTTAATTATTATTTTTTAATAAGCATTAGCCAAATTGTGAAAAACCTCAGTTACAACAGGCTGTTTGTTGTCTTGATTGCAGTTTCTTTTCAAATTCAACTTTATGTCTATTATTTTTAGGCAGACCTGCATGCTATTTGACTGCTTTTCTCCTAGTATGGGTCAATTTTTACTAAACCATAGGCAACTGTATTGCAGACACTTTTCTCACTTGAAAATAGTATCATATTTCCATTTCCTTAATAGCCACGGTACACGTTTTTATATATGGCAATACATATATTTGGGAAGTCACCTCACTTTTGAAAGATTCCTTCATTCAAGGAATTTGACACCTCAGAGGCTACTGAATGGCAAAGCCCAGCAATTAGATAATATAATAAATAGAATGTCACCTGCAGGACAGCTCTTGGAGCTATAAAGATTCTAAGCAGCACAGTGGTCTGTCTGTATAGCAGCACAGGGACTGCCATGATTTGGGCCTACCGGACTGCATTACCAAACCCTTACAGTCTGTTGAGGATTGCAAGGACACAGAAGTGATTTGGAGTCTATCCTTTCTCTTCTTCAGGGGCATGAAGCTATGTGTTACTGTTTTTAAGGTGTAGTATGCATAAGTAATGATCACGCATTGGTCTAGAGGATTCAAAGCAGGATAAAAATTTGCTTTGTGTGTCTCACTGTAGCAGCTTTGTCCATTCAGCTGTTTCCGTTGCTTCTGTGTTAATCTTTTCAGTCAGTAGTTTCCCATTTGAATGTCAGTGCAAATGGATTTTATTTCTGCTGGTTTGAACATGAAGCTCATAGTTGAGTTACAAGTTTCACTGGTTTGTTTAGGTTCAAGGCTAGGAATGCTTATCTTCAGAATGACACTTGAACTATAAAGCATGTTTTATTTTCTATAGAACAGAACGATGCTATTTACCATGCTTTGCCATAATTAGAAGTGTGGCAGTTCACATAGTCATGTAGCGAGATCATTCTGAATTGTTTGCTAATTCTGCAAATCCCAAACTTTTTTTTTTTTTTTCCCCAAAGCACTACATTACCTCTAGGCTTTTCTCAAAATTAAGATTAGTAAAGAGAACTCAAGTCCCTATTTGTTCAAAATTGAAAATAGTAAGCATACTCTAATTTAATCAATGGGAAGACTGGTAAATATATGTATGAGAGTAAGTTCATCATAGTCAAACAGTGAGCTATGTCCTTAACAGCTGTTCAAAGAGTAGCCCATAAACTCAACACATCAGCACAGTTCTTGCCACTGTAAATAATTCTGAAATATACTGATGTTAAAATGTAGTACTTGAACTGGCATCCCTAATACTTTCTGAATAGAAAGTATAGCAAGTTGCAGCTTTCCCCCTCCAAGTACTTCTACACAGCTTAACAATTCTCTCCCCATTCTTCCTCCTCCAGTTACTATCTGTAAGGCCACAATATGTTTTCTGCATGTGTGCACCTATGCATGCACGCACATACGAGCACACAGAAATATTGCATAATAAAAATGACTGCTTTGTGTAGAACGCTTCTGGAAAGTCAGGTTCCTTGCAATCTTTTGCAATCTACTTTGGTTTAAATTCAGAGTTGGTAAGCAGGAACACTCAAATGTAAAGCAGAATGTAAAACCCTCTCTAGTTAAAGGGTGTAAATATTGCCTGCTTTTGGTACTGTGTGCTATACTGGCAGCTACCGATTTCCCCATGTCCTATGGGTCTTATGTGTTCTCTTGTTACACTGCTGGGGTGAAAAGCCCAGTTTAATTTGTGTTCATGATGTAAATTGAGTAATTAGATTATATCTAAATATTAAAATGACATTTCAGATTTCTCACAGGAACTACTGATAAGCTTTTTATGTTTATCTACTAAAACCAGTAAATACATGCGGTCTTCCTTACATGAGATACAAAATGGAAACATCAAGGCTTTCCCTTTTTTATTAATGCAGAAAAAAAAACCCACCCTGTTTTGTTGAATATTGAGAAAGTTTGGAACTTGTAATTTTTTAAAATTAGTAGGTTTTGATATGTTGAAAGCATTTAAAGGGTATCTGCTACATATGCAGCAAATGTATGCTTATGTATAGCTGCATAAGTAATGCAAAAAAAATCACCTGGGAACATCTAAATTCAAACAATTTTCACATATTTATAGGTAATAAATTTCACTGTGATCTCAGATTTTAACATTTGGGATGTATTGCAACAAATAAATCTCCTTCTTTAGTTTACAAGAAGACTTGTTGAAATACATTTCATGGATAATCACAGGATTCTCCATTTTCTACCTGCATAGAGCAACAAGGGAAGCTTGGGAAATTTCGCATACATATTCTGCTTGGATGGTGGTTCAATCTAAAATAATCCTGAATGACTTTAAGGAAAGCTTAATGGCATCTGAGAAGGTGCTGTTTGTCACACTGTACGAGGTCTGAAAGGTATCACTGAGGGGGGGGAAAACTATATGCATTTGGCCTAAAGACATCTATTTTCATGTCAAAGCCACCTATTGTAATAAATACAATTTTCTTGAGTTAGTAGCAGCATTTAAATTAAACCGTCAAACGCAAATTGGCATCACTGTAGTATTATACATAATTTATAATACAGAATTACATTAGTATTTTAATACATAATTACTTGCTAAACTTTTGAGAGTTCAAGTTTTTAAAACAGCTGAAAATAGAGAAAACATCATCACATTGTGGAATTTGTTAGGTTTCTGCTGACTGCCAGATCACTTCAGCTTTCTTCATGCCTTTGCATATATGAAGCACTAGTGTAGCAGTATTTGCTTAGCTTCTAATTTTGGTTTGCTTTTTGTGTTTTTTCTTTCTCTCTTTTGGTCGTGCCGTTCTTCTTCCCATGATACTGTGCTCACTCTTTCCGTGCATCACCTGTGATACCCCCCTGCTCCGACCATTCAGCTGTTGGTGAAGGGGGTACATGAAACTCTGGTAGCTCAGAGAGTTGTTCCTGCTCTCATTACTCTCTCCAGTGACCCTGAAATGTAAGTTTCCTGACTGCCTTATATACCTAGCATCCCTCTTAATACTTAGGAAGAAATAACCATCAGTTCTTTTTCTTATAACTGAACAAAAATTTATTTTTTAACAAATGTAACTTTTAAATCACAAATTAAAAGATTTATTGCAACACCTAGACACTGGATAAAACTGCTGAATAAATAGAAAACTTAATGTCATTCAGTGTTTATGGTTTCTTATATTTAATCATATTCTCAATTTTGAAATTTGCTTACAGCATTTCTTAGGAGAAAGGTGGATATTAATGTGTTCTGTAATGCTATCAGCTTTACTACTGCAAAATTAAATGTCATCTGCATTACCGAAATACAGAATAGTTTTGGCTGAATCTAATTTCTGATAGTCAGCGGTAGTACTTAATTTCCTGGACATTCTGATGTGATATTTCTTTCAAGCTATGGAGGGATGCTTTGCTAATCTCACTAACAAGTTGTTACTAATAAATGCTACAGCATGAGTAGAGGTTTTAATCATTTTAATGTCTTGTGTGGGTGACTAAACCAAGAAAAACCCCAAGAGTCTGCCTGCCCATCCTCAGTCACAGCTAACCTAGTTCTTCAAGTTTACCAAACCGTTTTTTATTGCATGTTGACTGGTTTACAGCTGACTCTTCGAGGCATGAGTGAAGCATTAGTTGACAAGCGGGTTGCTCCGGCCCTTGTTACCTTGTCCAGTGATCCTGAATTGTGAGTTTCAGATTGAGACCTTGAGTTAATCCTGTCTTTTTCCTGATCTGCCTTTTTTTTTCTTTTTTGTTTTGTCATTGCTAGAAACTAATGTAACTTAAAGTACTAATTTTTTAATTTGGCTTTATTTTTTATTGATTTTATTCTTAATGTTTAACACATCTTAAAGACTCTATTTTCTGTTGTAGTTCGGTAAGGATTGCAACAATTCCTGCTTTTGGGACCATCATGGAAACTGTAACTCAGAGAGAGGTAAAACACCTGTTCTCGGGCTGTTGTTCTTGTAGCATAAGAAGTGGGTGGATTTTTTTAGAAATCCAGAAGTCCAGTAATTTATTAACGAACTTGGAGGAAGGAAAAAAATGCAGCTATAAATTATTTCTTCCTTTGCTATACCCTCTTCCAGAATGCTTTCCAGTTTTGCAGTGGTCTTGGAGGAGAGGAGCAAACCAAACCAAACCTCTTGTAACTAATAAAAACATTTCCTTCTAAATACCAAACTAAGTATAAACAAATTAAACCAAATATGTAGGGAGGGAGGCCTATGCTAGAAGATGGGAAGTCCCATGCTCAAATTGTTTTTTAAAACATTCTCCAATAGAGTTGAGAAATTCAAGCCCATTATTTCCAAATAGAATAGTCTTACTTTAAAATGCTATCCAAAAGATGTGGTAGGATTCATCTACCGAGATGCTTTAGGATATCCTGCTTGGCTTCCAACTACTTTAGAAGAGCACGACCCTCTTGTAGTTCCTGCCATCTGCTGATTTAATCCATTGTGTTCAAGATGGCATTAAAAGACATCATAGTGACATAACTGAATTAATCCTCGAGGATAATATAGATACACAATTCTTAGTTATAGTTCAGAATCCTGAAAAAGACACCCAGGATTCTGCTGTAAGCAGTGGAAATACTGTATTTTGTTTTATATAAAAACTGTACAATCGAATTTCTTCTTAAAGTCCCTGCAGCTTTTTGCAGAGCTTGCATTCTTCCTGTAATTTCAACATCTTCTAAAAGAATGTGTTTGAGGAAATGTAAGAAGTCAGTGATGACTCACAAGTACTTGGAAGATGGATAAGTTACAATTTTGTAGCTTGGAATGCATGCCTATAATCAGTTTGGGAAGAATACTGTTTTGTTACCACACAAAAATTACTGTATCCATTGCACTGATTATAATAAGCCTTAGAGTACAGAGGTGATATTGCCTTCCAAGATGTATCAGAAAATGTTATTTTTACAACTTTGAATGCAAATAAATACTTACGTCATTTTAGATATATTTGTATTTTAAGTTTTTCTAGCCTTTAGTTGAAGAAATCTTTTTAATTCCATTGGTTTTATGATGCTTATCTTGCATCTCTGTCCTCTGCGGAACTTTTTTCAGCATATTGAGATATTACCAGAAAAATAAAGTGAATTCAGCTCTTATTAAACAGGAAAACTCCAAAGATATTAATAGTAAGAGTGAAATATTAATAGCAGGTAAAAAATGTGAGTATCAAAACCAGGAAACCTCAGGAGGAAAGATCAGCTATATGGAAGCACCTATCTGTCTTTAAAGATAGCTCAGACTAAAACACTGGTAATAGTCTTTAAAATGTAGAGCTTCATGAAAGAGTTTGGAACATCCTGTCAGAAAAAAAAATGTAAATTAACAGGTCCGTGTATCAGCTGAAATATGGAAGATTCTAAATGTACTCTGAATTAACCATCACAGTTTCTAGTATCTTCATTCTTTTGTGTACTTTTTATTTCTCTGGGAACATTTAAGCTTCTGGAAAGAGTAAAAATGCAGCTGGCATCTTTTCTGGAGGACCCTCAATATCAAGACCAACATTCTCTACACACAGAAATCATAAAAACATTTGGAAGAGTTGGACCTAATGCTGAGCCCAGATTTAGAGATGAATGTAAGTTGCATCAGTGGGAGGATGCAGTCTTCCTCTTTCTAAAAGCTAATAGTATGCTGGTTATATTACTTTGTTTGTTTGTTTGTTTGTATTTACAAAGAGCTTGATGAAAACTTGTTTCCAGAATTTGATCTGTCCCAGTATTTAAGACTTTGCTAATACAATTTTCATTTTACATGACACTGCTGTGTCACTGATACATGGTGAGGAATGATTTCAGAGCCAGAGGGGACTGGTCTTGACATGCAAAATGCCTTCTTTCCTCTACCGCCCTCCATTGTTTCACCCCCTGCTGGTGTAATTGTTTCACCCCCTGCTGAATTTCAGGTATTCAACACATTTTAAATGTAAGTGCAGCACCAATTAACAAAACAGCTTCTTTTTCATGGCCCTGAAATGTAAAGCACGTAGAAGAGCCAAGTGATTGTTACACTGTCTTAAAGATACTTATAAACGAAACTCGAGGAGCTATCACACCTCCCAACTGTAGGTGTCTAGCTTAACAGGCTATAAACTCCTTAGGCTTCCTCAGTAGTCAGTGAAGATTTGTCATGATATGCATATCGCTGTCACTAGCTTATCATCTGTATTTGTAAAATAGAAGCATATTTTGACAGCTTTAGCAGCAGGAGAGTAATTATGTTGCAAAATATTTTCTGTAAACTGTTACTATTTCAAATGTACTCTGAGGTACCATTTTATTTTAGGTTGTGTTACCACAGTTTTGTTTTGAGTTTGAGCTCATCCGTTAATCTGCAAGGACAGTCCCATCAAAAGCTATTATTTGCAGTTCTTATTCGGCACTGATGTGTGGTGCTTCAAATGCCTGTGATTTCCACTTAGGAGCTGTTTCATGCTAAGCAAGTCTGTAGAAAGCAATTTGAAATACTTATTCCAGCATTTCCTTTTACAGTTGTTATTCCACACTTGCTCAAGTTAGCCTTGGTTAACAACCAGCAGTCTGTGGATTCGAAGAGACTGGATATCGCTACTCACCTGTTTGAAGCTTACAGTGCTCTTTCCTGTTGTTGTATCCTTTTTTAGGAAAACTTTAGCTGTTAATTCTTCCATGGGGGGAGAAGATTAATACTTGAGAAATAACTAAGTTTGTCTTTGAATGAGTGGTGTAAAACATAATCCTGCTGAGTGTAAAGAAGGTTTTCACAGGAGGTGAATGTGCTGGGTTGACCTTGGCTGGAGGCCAGGTGCCCACCAGCCTGCCCTATTAATCCCTTCCTCAGCAGGACAGGATGGGGAGAAAAGAAGGTGGAAAAAAACTCGTGTGTCAAGATAAAGTCGGTTTAATAAAGCAAAAGCAGTGTTCGCACATGGAAGCAAAGGAAAACAAGATTTATTCACCACTTCCAGGAAGCAGGGCCTCAAGTTCATGTAGTGATTCTTCTAGAAGACAAATATTGTAATAACGAATGTCCCTGCTCCTCCTTCTTTCTCTTAGCTTTTATTGTTGAGCAGACATCATATGGTATGGAATATCCCTTTGGTCAGTTTGGGGCAGCTGTCCTGGCTGTGTCCCCTCCCCAGATCTTGCCCACCCCCAGCCTCTAATGGTAAGGGGGCAGTGTTGGAGAGACAGCATTGATGCTGCGCCAGCACTGCTCAGCAGCAGCCAAACAGTGGTGTGTTATCAGCACCTTTCCAGTTACCACTACAAAGCACAGCATATCAGGGCTGCTTTGTGGAATATTAACTCCATCTCAGGTAGACCCAACACAGTGGAACGGATACACGCTTAAAAAAAAAAAACCAAACCAAACAAAAAAACCCCAAACCAGAGCCCTTGATCTTAAACAGTAAATTGGGAAAAAAAAAAAAATCTGAAAACAATAGTATGGATGTATGAAATATATGAAGTTAAATATGTTTGAGATATTTTTTCTTTTTTGTTAGTCATGAAGTGCTAAATGCTGTCGTTTGCTTGGGTTTTGCTGCTGTAGCTTGTCCCTGTGTTCAGTAGAACATTAACAGAAGACAGAGAAAATAAAAAAATGTTAATTCCAGAACACAATCCTTATAATGCCTTAACCACCTGGGGTTTAGTTATTTCGGAGGATCTAATGGTCAATCACTTTTTACCAGGACTTAAGTGTTTACGAACTGATATGGAACATCTCTCGCCAGAGCATGAGGTGAGCAGCTATGTTTACTAACCGAGTATGAGATGCAGGTGACAGCAAAAGTTGAAACATAATGGTATTTAAAACCAAAAGTTAAGGAGAGCTTACTTATAAGTGGTATCAAAACATACCATTGGGGGGTGGGGGGTGTTTATAAGTCAACTGTCAGAAATGCATGTAGAAACACAGATCTTAGATGTACAAAAATGTAGAAGTGTTCCAATGGACAGGTAGAAATGCTAAGTAAAAAAATTACGGCTGCTATGCTAAGAAATCTTGGCTTTCTTTTGATACAGGAAGAGAAGCTTGCTTTTTCACTGGAATTCTGAATGCATTTCTCTTGTACCTCTCTACCCTTAAGTAGTTGCATAATATTTTATGCAAATGAAGGGCAGCAAATTGAGCAGTAGGAGTTGCAGTCCTGTTACTCATACACAGGTTTGAATGCTGCTTTCTGAAACATTCAAGGGTGTGTAACACCTGCTACCCAGACCGCTTCAAATGTCAGAGTAATACCTCTGGGAAAATAGAGTGACAAGTGGCACAGGTCTGCAGACTGGGCCACATCTTACCAGTGTAATAAATGATTTCAAAGGATATTTTGTGCTGCAGCTGTCTTACAGGCATCTGACAGAAAACAGCTTTGTTATGTATAAAAATCAATTTTAAAATAGTTATCACTTGGTAGTAATTCTTAGTGACTAATCTGTATTTTGGAGATTGAAATTAGGTTATTTCCTTGTATTTTATTCAAGTTTTGGTAAAACACTACTAATTTTAGTTGCTTGTAGCTTTGACATTTTAAGTTTAGTGTCTCAAAAGTGCTTAGCTTTCTCCTGAGCTGTGAGTAGAGAAAGCTGCCATTCATGAAGTGTGTTTATGGTTTCACACTCTGCATTGCAACTGCTTTGCTTAAGTGTTTCAAATGCTTTTGTTTTAATGTGTTAAAACAGTACTGTTATGCGCAGAGTTATGTATCTGTGCAATGAATGGTATGATTTCTTTCAAAGCCTGCTATTGGGAATCATTCCTTTATTTTTGGTATGCTGAGAAAATGTAAAATGTCAGCGTGGGTGTGTTTTTAGTCTTAAATATTCTGCAGAAACCTTTAACATTGCAGTTGCTTAAGTAAAGCAAAAAACCAAGATTCAGAGAAACCCTGGCAGACACCAGTGAAATAATACCAAGTTGGCTTTAGCAGTTCCTTTCCACTAAAAATTTGTCTCAGGATGCCATCACACTTTTTTCTTTCCTTGCTTTTTCTTTCATGCATAATGTTGGTAAAGATATTAATTTTAAAAGGTTATTGAAAACTCTCAGAAGGAAAATAGAGGGAAGATGAATGTATGTTGAAGTTAATTGCTAATAAACAAAAGTATTGTTTGAAAAAAGGAAGATAAGGAGGTGTGTCACAGGAGTGAGTTTGCTTTGGATCTATTTTAAAAAGCCAGGGGAAACAGGAGGGAGTCTTGGACTCAAATAACGATTTCAAAAACATTTTCCTCCTTTAAATATTTTCAGTGGTTTTGTTGTTTCTAGCCATAAGGCATTATCAAATAGCTGGAATTTAAATGCACTTGAAAAACAACAGAGAGTCTCTTTAAGTAGTTCTGTTAATGTCAGAATTAGTTGCGGAGTAGATTTTGTACAAAGTGTTAATGTAAAAGAAAATCATATATATTCTCTTCCTTATGTGTCTTAGGTTATTTTAAGCTCCATGATAAAAGAGTGTGAACAGAAAGTGGAAAACAAGACCGTCCAAGAACCACAGGGGTAAGACTTCAACTTCTCTTTTTTTTCTGTGCCTCCAGAGTTACGTTCTGCAGAGTGTATTCCATAATGGTGTCTGAGGCTTGTGACCAGAAATCCAGCACTGACATACTCTGTATTTGAACGCAGATTTTAGGAACTTCAGTTTGTGATTGTTTGTCTCCAGTGTAAAACACAGGACAATTTTTGTCATTGCAATGATACTCTTGTTTTCCAATGTTACTTAGTTCTTAATTGTTTATCCATTTAAAGCAGTAATTTACTTTCTGTCCTGAATCCAAGAAAGCAGGGAGTGCTTGGCCTACATGCTTAGAGCAATGGATGTGGCACACACTTTGCAACTCACCTTCATGGGGGTAGCCTGCAGGCTGAAAGAGTTGTTCTGGTCGTAGTAATGACCTGCTCCAGCCTGCTGGTTTTGCTTGCATGTGACTAGTGTACACGAGAACAGTTTTTTCCAGTGTATAAAGTGACCTCGTGTAGTGTGTGGTAGTTTTACTAAGGTCTTCCCTGTACTATGTACCTGGCGTAGTAGGTACCCAGTAGGTAGTTGTGATAAGTCAGAATTAGCAGCCAGACTCTTTGCAGATCTGATGCTAAGCAATTGCTGTAGACTCATCAACCAACCCATGCAAGGACGTCCCTCCACATATGACTTAACATTTTGCCTGACAAGTTGATACATTAGAATCAGTTGCCTACATGGGCATCTATTACTTTGTCAGTATTTCCCCTCTAGGGGATCTATGGACTCTTTCTTTAAATTCTACAGACTAATCAATACTCTTCTTTGATTTTCATTTTCATTCTCCGTGCAATAAAAACGCCGCTGCCTCAGACTATGTAAAGAAAAAAATAAAAGCAGTGTATCTGTCTAAATATGTAAGACTTTTATGTCTGATAAACATTTATCATTTCTCAAGCAACTACTTGACAGCCTTTTAGGAGAGAGCATTAGAAAATATGAAATTGATTCCTTCTCAGGCAAACATATTCCCAGAGTGCAGCAAATATACATGGTATCAAGCTGGTCTCATTAAACACCACCATTAATCTTAACCTGAAGGGTTTTTAATTTTCTTACCTATATTAACTGAACTGTGAAACCAAAGGTTATGAAACAAAATTCCTTGGCTGAGCTGTCCTAATTCTCACGTGGTGCTCTTCAGTTGGACAGGAGTTTTAACTTTTTTGATGTGTGCTTTTGCCTCTCAAATGTGTTAACCTCTTTAGTTCATCAGAGCTGTTCTCTGCGTGGCTAGAGTTTGAGAGATCAGCTTTTCTTTTATGTAGGGTTTAGACTTATCTTGCTTTAGCTTGTATCAGTGCAAGACATGTCAACCTAAATGTAAGAGGTCTGTATTACTTAAAATCCCTCTTATGAAAATATTTCAAAGTCACAGTTAGTCTTATTAAGCACTTGCAGAAACAGATAAATGCAATCATGATTCAACATCCAGTGTGTCGTCTTGTAGAATGCAACTGCTGAGAACTGCAAGATTTGAAAAGGATGTCTTTGAAATGTGTTGCTTCGTTCTTTAATTAGACTTTGCCTTTCTTATTCAAAGCCAGGCTGTGGTTGCAATCTTTTACTGTACAAACTTAACATGAAATATTTTGCCACTGAAGAAATGACCTTTTCATATACATGAATGTGGGTTTTTTTTTTTTTCCTTGCTAAGCCCTTGTAAATTTCAGTTCCTAATTTCAGTGTTAAATATATATTTGATGAAGGATTTAGATGCAACTAGAAGATAAATTACTGATTTTTAACAACACGAGAATGCATGCACAAAACCCCCAAGACTGTATGCAAAAGCAATCATAACGTGCTGCTGGTCATCTTGTCTTTGTCCCTTACTGATAGAAAAGGTTGGTCAAATAACATGGGGTCACAGAAATGGGTTTTGAAAAAAAGATTAAACTTGGTCTTTTTAAATACTGATAGCCACTTTTGTTAAACATTTTCTTTAGCAGTTAACAGTTGTATGCTTTATGATACTCTTCACATGTGCTATGTGTACCTAAGGCCCCTTCAAAGATCTAGGTCCTGCAGAAGACAGAGAGTCAATTCAGCTTAAAAAGTAAAAGGGATGTGGGATACATTTGAGGGGATATATTTATGATACAATTGAGCTATCTGTAAATCCACAAGCAGCTTTAGTGAGAAGCTTTCCTTCTGGTCTTTCAAGTACTCTGTTTAAAAAGAACCAGTATTCATTACCATTTTTTGTGGTATGAAATGGGAAAAAATACTGAATGCATCCCTGCTACATGTGAAGAAATCATTAAAATTCTCTTGAAGCAGTTTGGAGCTAACTAATTTGACCTGCCTTGATGCAGAAGTGTCTGACAGAGCTGTTCATAACCTTGCAGACTGAAAAGTCAGTTCCTGGAAGCTGGCCTGTGCCAGTAAGACAGATCTTCTGCTCTTAGCTATAATTTTGAAATGCAGAGTCCATGTTGAGCTCACAAGGGAGAATTTCACTGGTAATGTTTTGTAAAATTGGTCCTGTCTAATGCTGAAAAATGTTTGCCATTTTAACTACAAATATAGGAAGTATGGAATATTTATTAATGTTCCTGCTAGCATATTTTTGCCTGTTGCACGCTATCTTAAGACAGATTACTTCTACTATGCTGAACAGTTACATATATCTGAAATAGAGCTCACTCATACATTTCAAATTTTTAAAAAAAAAATCAGTCCATTTTGCAGCATTTGGATAATTTAGTAACATGTTGTTCAAAGTTGTAGCATCTGGTAGGCTCAGCATTGATTGGGTTGCTCCTTCTAGTCCGGTTTCTGGGGAAAATTGTGGACTCTCCATTGTTTTCTCTAGTTCATACAAAATAAGAACATGCAAGCAAAGGTTGTAGGAGTCACATTCAGGCCAACCAGGAGAAAGCTCTTTACGCAACAAGGGCTAATGACCTAGTAGGACTCAGTGCTCCAGGGTGGGGTTTACAAGAAGTTTACAAGGGGATTGAGAGAAAGCTGAACAAGTAATGTTAAATAAAGATTCATTGGGAGTTCCTAGATGACAGTCCACACCAATTTAAAACTCTGCTCATGTGGAAATAGTTGGAAAAGAAGAGAGTTACAAATTAAAAGAGAGAGGTCGTGTTTTGTACTTACCTCACATTTACTCTTCCCTACGTATCTGCTAATGGTCACTGTTAGAAGCAAGATACTTGAGCTAGGTAGGTCCTTGGTCTGACCTAGTACTGTTGTTCTTATAGCGTTAAGCATAAGGATTGACATTTCTTGTGAGAAGGCAAAGCCAATCTTCCAGAGAGGTATTTGTCACTAAGGCAATTGCCCAATAGCTAACAAGTGCTAATGTGGTGACTTCCAAAGGCAGTGAAAAGTAGTGTGCACAAAAATATTCTACAGTTTTCACTAGGACTGTGAGAACACAATAATCAATTTAACAGTGTATATTTGGGCTGGGTGGTCATGGTTTTTCAATTCTTGATGGACTGGTCTTTTGTGATGTTGAAACTTCTAAAATGCAAGGACAATTCAACTGCTTATTAAATAACAGCACAGTGTTCTTTTTTGGTTTGTAGTCTTATGTCACTAATATCTTTACTTTCCTAGCTCAATGTCAATTGCAGCAAGCCTTGTGAGTGAAGACACGAAGACCAAGTTTTTGAACAAAATGGGCCAGCTGACTACATCAGGTGCAATGTTGGCTAATGTGTTTCAGAGGAAGAAGTAAGATGGGAAAAGGAACCCCCAGCTAACACTAAAATGGACCTCACAGAGACTGGTTCCTGTACTTGAAGTACTTGCCTTTTAATTTCTTCTGTCTTATGTTCTTGTAGTATAATTTTATTCTAACCTCCAAAGATATTTGCACTGCTTTTGAATATCGCTGTGTATCTGTTAATTTTGGGTTACCTGTGGTTGATATAAAACTGAAATCATAGTCTGTACCAAGTCCCTGTTCTGTGTTCTTGTCTTTCCAGCATTTTTTTTTTATATAGTGGAAGGTTGTTTGGGTTTTGTTTTTTTTTTTATTTTCTGACAGGATATCAGCAAGTATCTGTATTATACATGGAGCTATTATGATGGTACTTAAAATAATGTAAATTTGAAGTCATTGTCATGAAGTAATAAAAGTGGAGATTACTTATGTATTTAAATTATGAAAGAGTAATGCAGATTTTTTTATGATGTTTCTAAAAAGAAGAGGAAGAGCCACCAGCATTTGTCTGTGCTTCTAGGATTGTTTTTGTAAGTATTGTGCATCTTGAATCCAGAGGAATTGCAGTATCTAATGTATGAGACTGTTTTGCACTGCATCAGTCTGCAGGGAACACTCATGTTTCAGATGCTTTATGCTGACATTGTAAATGCTGTACAAAGTCCTTCAGATAAAATTCTCACATCTGTTGTGTTTTTTTGAGGGATGTTTTCATTTGTTGGGGTTTTTGTTTTATTTTAAAGCACTTTAACAGCCAGTCTACACATCCAGAGGCACATCCACTAAGTAAAGGAAAAATATGATAAATTAATACAAGTTAATAAATGTATAAGCTACTACACGGGGGTCCCAGAACAGTTCTGCAGGCAGAGGAAAGCTACATAGGAGAAAGAGTGCTTTTCATCTGTACTTGGTGTGCAGTTCTGTGTACTGTGAAAGCTAAAATTAAGATTATTTTGTTGTTGTTGTTGTTGGCATTTAGATTGAATCTCGGTTCAAATTTAACTTCAGAGTATTTGAAATTGTTAACAGAGTTTGACATGCAGTTTCTTTAAAATGTTAGGTAGGCTGCATACACACTTTATAAAAATGACATTACAAGGAGTATCTTCAAGAACTACCAAATACTTTTGTTAGCGAGGAAGCATTAACAACTAAATCCTTCTATTCTTATGCAGCACTTTTTTTTTTCCCCCCCTTCTTTATGTCAATGTAAACTTCTGAAAGTAAACTTAAGTGCATGCATGAACTGGTGTGAGGTCGCAAAATATGAAAGCTCAGGCATTCTCTGACATGGTTCCATTCATTTGGAAGCATAAACATCTTTGAGGACAGGGGAAGCAAAAGGAATGAGGGAAGAAAGTACTCCTGAACTAGAATATGGATAGAGTAGCACTTCAGGTATTGCCCTTAGACAAAAGTAACAGAGAACTTGGGGCTTCTTCTAACTGCTTCGTGTCTGTGCCTGTTGGCTCTGCATATACAGTTGCCTGCCATGTTTGTGTTGTGACGGGGCCTGCTGCACACTTGCACGCTGGTCAGTCCCTTTACACCGCACTGATGAAACATGTTCTTGAGATTACAGACAGCTCCATGCCTTCGTGTTGCTTGTTACCATGAAAGTACACTTTTAGCAGACTGACTGTGAAATGGAGACATTCCTGAGGAATGGGAAGTGGTGATGTTCCTCTTTATTGTTCTGTTGTCAATAAAAAGTTTTGTATACCTGCCTTGTCTTGTTACTTCTAGTCTTGTCTGAAAAAGATTATCGCATCAAAACAGCTGTTACAGGAGAGAAGTCTAATGTGCAGATATTACTTAGCCTGAAATTTGTTTATGTAATAGATGGTAGACTTGTCATGTGGCTGTATTGCCATTTTCATGCAGGGTCTCCTCCTCTCCTGTGCCATGTTCCCCTCCTCTTCTCTCTTCTATGTCTGTTCCAGTAGTCGCAGTGCCAGAGACACTTCTGTAGTCATGAGACCAAAATGATTTCTTTATGGTCAAACTTCTACTTTCCAAAGCAGGGCAGCTGCCTGCAGGCTGCCTGTGAGAGTGGCTCCTAGCCCACACGGAACCTCAGCCAGGGTCTGGAAACCTGCTAATTGGTACCAAGCCAAAAAATTGTGACAGCAATGTAGCTATGGTGATTGTGGGACGAGACTCTTTAGTTTGTTGCTATAAATGTCGTATCTTTGCCCAGGTAGGTCCAGTCTCTCTAAGCCCTTGCAGAGTTTAGCTTTTGCTAGTCTGCATCTTACTTCATACCAGTTGATCCAAGGAAGAATTTGAGTGAGGTTCCCAGGAAGACCAGCACTGTAACTACTGATGTGAAAAAATTTCTGTGGGCAACAAGTGTACAGGTTGTCTGCAGGAGTTTTGCCTCCTACATTTCAGGTCTCTCTTTGTATTTGTTGGTTGCAGGACTTTTTAAAAATGTTTATTAACTTACCAGATATTGACACATTTTGGAGAAGATTGCAAGAAGTTGCTCTGTGCGGCTTTTAGGAATGCTTGGGTGGGGGTTTTTTCTTCTTTTTCCTCCTAGCTATGGCACTGTTCCCAATTCAGGATTGGGAAAGAAAAGAGAGAAATTGGGAAACAAAAGATTGGGAGGGAAAAGAGAATTATATTTTTTTCCTCCTATTATACAAAACAAGTGAACCTTTTGGGAGAAAATGCTTCTTTAAAAGACGACAGCTGGATATCCAGCATGGAAAGCAAGTCACCCCCAAAGGCTCATCTTCAGTTGCTTATGACTTTGCCTAAATAAGGATTCTGTAAAAAAGCAGGATGATGGCTTTGTTAGCTCTGCCTTAACTTCTACAACTTGTTTGCTGTAAATAGCGGATACGTTGAAGGTCTCGTGCTGCCCTTAGTGGAATTTCTGTATCTTTATTTAAAAGACTGACTCTTGTGCTCGCAAGCAAAGATTATCAGTGGGCTAAATGGCTCTTCAGCTGCCTGAATGAGTATTCATGACTTAATTCTACAGATTAAACATAAGGCTGACTGATACTATATGTTTTGTTCTGAAAGAGATTGTTTTCTAAAACAAATGTGGCAAGTTACTCTTTTCCCATCTTCTAACTGAGGTGAATAAAAGGTTCTTAAGAAAAGATGCACATTCTTTTGTCGGTCTCTTCCCACTCTGTTTTCGCACTAAGAAGAGGAAAAAATGCTGCTATCACTGCATAAAAGTATATTCTCGTTAGGAGAGCTAAAAGCAATGTTTGAACAGATTCAGAAACTGAGGAAGCTCACGTTTGAAAATTAAACTGTTAAGACTGAAAGATGAAAAATTACCCATCGAAAAAAATCTGTTGTGAATAATGAGGAGTTTCTGTAATATATTATGGAAATTCATTGCTACATATGGATGATGATTCAAAATGGTACAGAAAAAGCAGAAGCGTGGAATATTTGTGTTCTCTCTGTTGCTGTTGTGACAGTGTCAATGACATTTTCCTGTTTCAGGAGTAAGTGGCTCTACGTTTTACTGCAGTTCCTAAAGGCAGGTATCATGCCTTCGAAACGTTTTAAGTAACTTCCCATGTGAAATTTACTGATGCTGGTGTTTAAGTAAACCATGAAGTACCAGCATGGAGAAGAAAATCATTGATAGGGTGATCTAGCACGCTGATGGGCATGGCATTAATCCTAGGTAGAATCACAGAATTTCTTGCATCAGATGTAAATGCTGATTAATTACAGGATTGCAGTATGGTGCCAGGCAATTAGGCTTCAAGGGAGCTGGTTTGGTGGTTTGCTGAGTGCGTTTGGCTAACGGTTCTAGCACACACATTTGGATATGTAGCTAATTTGGTTTAGACTATAAAATTGGTCAACAAAGGCTGTTGTTGGGTAAGTAGGCTAACCAGGTCCCGGATGTTAGTACCGTATGCTAATATATCATGTGTTAACTAATCTAGATGAGTAACCATGAATGAGTAATCATTTTCCAGAGAAGCTGTTTCTGAAGTGTTTTGCCATTAGGTTTAATGCTGGTCAGGTTTCATGCTTACAGGTAAGCTGTAAGAAAAGGTAGTTCTGCTTGTAGAGTTTGTAACAGACCAGTCAGTGTCAAACAGCCTGGATCTTTGGAGGCACCTGCACTACCTGCTGAGCTTGAGCTTCCATTTCACTTCCAATGTAGTGAAAGACTTCCTTGGACTGAAGATTTCTAGTTCCTAGAGACTTCGAGCATGAGCAGATGTACTGTAGAAGTCTGTGACTTGAACAGGTGACTCGTGAGCTGGTGTAAAGGGCTGACGCCGTGACAGTGGTTGGTCATTCTGGTTCCTTTCTCAGCACTGGTATCGCATGTGCTCTTCACCACATCCCTTATTCATCATATTTCAGGCTGGCCTGCACCCAAACCGTCAACTTTTCTGTCCCACAGAGGCAGATACCTTTTTGTTCTACCATTTAAATACTGCATGTATACAAATAGGGCTGTTTGCAGTGTATTTTAACATTGCCATTCCAAAAATTATGATTGTGCTCTTGTGCTGCTGCTCTTTGCCCTACACCTTAATGGAGATTTTTCCCATTCCCCTAAGCCTGAGAAACCTGTTCAGCCTCCGTTGCAGCTGAGGTGGAGGCAGTGCGACGGAGTCCTGCCGAAGCTGCAGGAGCAAAGCATGTATGTGCCTTGTAGGATCCTGTGTGTCGTTCTGCCAGGTGTGTTCTACCTTCCCTTTAAATATGCTGCAAAGGGATGGGGAAGTGGAGACCGGGAAGAAGCAGCTGCAGTGTTTAATAGGCAATAAGGTTTCATTTAGATTAGATCCTTTGCTGAGGGATGAATGCTCTCTGTTGATCTAAGTATGAGTCATCTCATACTCCTTTGAGTTTTCAAAGGAGCTCAAGATTAAGTGTGCTTGTAGGTAAAATGGCAGGCTGGCTCTGTGGAACGGGAAATGAGGTGTTGAATGGTGTTTCTGAGGAGTTACGATCTCAGTCTTCCTGCTGAGTGAGGGTTGGTGGATGTTTGCCAGCCTAAAAGACTCATCTTCAGGCAGGACAGAGCTTGAGGTGTATCTTGGGCAGCACAAGCTCTCCAGTTCGTGCCAGTACTGGTTTTGTCCTAAGGATGAACATATGATTTAAGTCTTGGAGGTCATCAGGTTGGTATCTCTTAGAAGCACAAACAAATACTCAAAAACTTGCCACAATTTTGCATTTCTTTCCAGAAGTATGCAGCCATTGTTACCACCACAGTGGCGGGTGATAACCTGTCAGTTCACTGCACACTTGTGCGTACTTCAAACATTTGACACAATAGTGGCTGGTTGTGAGCTTTTACCTTCTGAATGCTGCAAACTTGGGGGTTTTGACAGGCATTCAGCACTGGCACAGTTCTGTGGGATTGTAAAAGGTGTGTAGACCACACCGATGTGACTAAGGAGCTTTGATATAGTTGCTCTGTCATGAAAAATGTGTGCGTTTTTGAATCTCAAGGAGATTGGGCAATAGTGTGCTATGGAAACTTGCATTTCACAGGAAAAAGGCAGTTTCAGGTTGGTGCCATGGTTTTCTGTATGATTTTGTAAATAATAGATATTAATGGATTTTTAATGAATTATTTTAATATCTGGAAATAAAATTAGAGCTCCCTGTACTAAAAGCTTGCAGATACTTTTCTACCTTTTTTCCCTTTAGCCTAGTGCAGAAAGCTCCACATACTGGGTCACGTCACTGGTCCCTGTCCCTATGGCAAGTGATGAGGCAGCCCTTCTCCCTGGCCTCACAAAGAGCTCTGTGCCTGGGTTGCTGCTATTCCAGGAGCTTTGCTGTGACCCACCTGCCTCCCAGGGATCTCCCTGTTTTAGAGGGCTCCTTCCTGCAGCTCTGACTTTACTCTGCGCGGTTTCTCCCTCACCTGCTGAGAGGCAGGTGCTCACATTTACAAAGCCTGTCTTTAGTTCAGAGTCCAAAACTTTAACCGACCTTTACAACATCTAACAGGAGAGAAATACTGATCTTCATTCAATAAAACCCTTCATCTCATCCCCCATCCCTCAACAGGATGTGATAGGTGGGAGAATGGAGCTCCTTCACAGCCTTCCTGCACAGTGTGAAAGGCACCCTGGGGTGCAGCCACATGCTCTTCAGTTTTTCTTCTCTGCACAGGTTTCCTTCACATCATTTGAATACCCAGGATTAACAGGCAGCCTCCTCGTTCTCCCTCCTGGGGAAATGGGGCATCATGAGTGGTTAGGGGCTTTGTGCAGGTAAGGGGCAGGGGAGGAGTGTGTCGCTGTTTATCCAGGCTTCCAGAAAAGAGGCATGAAGTGGTTCTGCTTTCAGACAGTTACAGAACTTGCAGTATTGCACTGCTGTACTTCTTGTAAGATATATAGTATGTAATGTCCATTTTTCTCTCTCCCTGAAGGAGGTAAGAAGACATCTGTACTGACAGTGGACCTGGTAAGCAGTCAGCCGTGCTCAGTTTGTTTCCCATGGCAGGCTTCACCAAGGAAGGGATCCTGCTGTTACCCAGGGAACTCTTCTGATTGTGTTGCACCTCTAAAGGCTGCACATGGTTTTCCACGTCTCTTTAGAAAAGCATCCTGAAGGCCAGTGCAGTTGAGGCTTTGCATGCCACAGTGGTGAACAGAAACAGGAGGCACCCAAACACCAATGTAAGTTTGGAACTTTCAGATTTCAAACATTTCGGTTTTATTCAAAATAGGTGCTTGGCAAAAGTAGCTAAAAAATAAGTGTTCTATAATAGAAAAAAGAAAATTACTCTCTACGAAAGGCTGACAAACCAGTTTTGGTGTAATTTTTTAGCTTTTACTTGTGCTGCGTAGAATGATACATGTAATGAATGCAAGAGCATCGACAGCACTTTCCCCTATACATTCCCTAGTTCATATTTTCTAGCATTCACATTTCAGTTTCTAACAACCTCCTGAAATACATAATTAAGAATATAAAGCACCCAGTAGCGGCTTCTGCGGGTTTGGCTCAGAAACATAGAATTTCACTGGAGGGAAATGCCTGAGCTTTCAGAAGGAGGCTGTTTTCACACAGTGGTAGAAAAGGAGCGAGATTTCAGCCTGAACATGAAATACTTCAGGCAGGATCAGGAGTGAGAATGCAAAAGTAATCGAGCTAGCTTGCAATACTGAACTGTCTGGAGCTCCCGTGAGCTCATCAGGGCTTGGCTTTACTCAACACCTCCAAAGCCTTTACTCAACACCCTCAGAGCAAGCCAATAACACGTCTAACCGCTCATAACAGTGTGAGTTTGCTGCTGTAAATCTGTGGTTAGAATGAGCAGCTGGTAAATAAACACAGCCTATAGCCTTGGTATTGTGCTAAACATGAAAAGGGGAACAGACTTAACAGACTGTTCTGTTTAAAAAGAAACATTTCCTTGTACCTTAAATATGAATATTTTCTAACACCCCGGCCGGCACAGGGCCGCCAGTTATCGGCAGTGGGTGAATGTGGCTGTGGCAGAATAGTCTCCATCCAGCACTGCGCCACATCTTGCCAGGCTCCTTCTAGGAGCGATGGGGAATAGCGCCACTGCCATCAGTGGGGCACATACGTGACCCTCACCTCCTGCCTTACCTTGCAAAGCCCCCGGTGAAGCTGGCTGTGCACGTGTTGCCTACCAGCAAGCTGGGTGCTGCAGCCATCCCTCCCACCCTCGTTCCCAACAATGTTTCTGTTCAGTACTAGAGCTGTAGCCTGTCCAGCCCAACTGTGGTGGGACCCCAACTCCTCTGGCACATCAACAGGGCTCTGACACTGCAATTGCAAGCTCGGTGGCTTGCTAAAACCCACCAGCATGTCGCTTGTGTTAGCTCTTCTTGAGGCGAATGGGCAGCAGGAGCAGGCACTGGCCCTAAGCCAGGCACATCACAGCCATTTTGCCCCATACCCCATTGTGGAGCATCAAACCCATGTAGGGGCCACCAGCACCCAAACAGCCATGTCGTGTTGGAGACCAGGCCAGGGAACGTGGGCACTGAGACCTGCCTGAGCACAGACTGGGCAGGGCCCAATGCTTGCAGAAGACGTTGAGGGTGTTAACTACTGAAAGGAACTTGAGGAAGGTTAAAAAGGTCTGGCTTTATGGCCCCTGGAAACCATGTAGAGGTGAATGTCATGGCTCAGGGCTCTGAAGCTCACTCCTCTGTGCAGAAATCAGACTACAGCAACACAGGTAAATGATTTATTTATCTATTTTTTAATATTCTCTTAATCTTTTTTGTTTATTTATTAATTTGCAAGTGTGGAGCAACTTATAACTGGGTTTTTTTCCTGGTCAAGGGTTAAATCTAAATACACAAGTGAAAGAACAACTTCCTTTTTTGTTCAAGTCAGAAGCACGCTCCTGCCTTATTTCACAGCAGCGTGTGAGCATGGGAGGCAGGGAAGGTGGTGTAATGCCATGGCTGGCTCTGCCGGCTCTTCAGCCCCCATAAATCGGTGCTGCCAAGTGGCACTGCCCTGTCCTGCCCCACCACAGAGGGTTCCAGCTCCCTCTGCGAGACGAGGGGCATCACGTGCTGTGCCCAGGCTTGAACAGCAAGGCGGTTGCTGCTGGGTTGGTGT